>NC_040910.2:59500641-64300641 GCF_004126475.2 Phyllostomus discolor | reverse complement strand
TGCTCCCCAAGCTTTGCATCCAGAAGAAGAAGAAAAAAGAGTTGAAAACACTAGCAGCATTGGCCTGACAGTGATAGAAGAACAGAGTCTTGTTGATACTGTCTATGCACTGAAAGAAGAAGTCCAAGAATTAAGATAGGATAGCAAGATGAAATCTATGGAGGAGGAACAGAGAGCCCACAAAGGCCTGGAAAAGCAGGTGAGGAAAGGTCTAAGGAACACAAACGGCCCTGTCTGGGATGAGACCAGCTTCCAAGAAACAACCTTATTCTTTCTCAAAGACCAGTTGTGAGACCAAGCTGGGAGTCCCGTGACCCCAGCCATTGGGACATTCAGGCCCCCAAGGCAGGGCTGGATGAAAGTCATCTTGTTTCCTGTGCACAAAAACCTGGAGTTTGTCACAGGACTAGAAATGGTCACACTCTTTTCAAAGAATCCAAACATGAGGTAGACACCAAGAGCCAAATGGTGTTCATCTTACTCTGGAAACATTTCGATGACCTCATGTCACAGTGAGTGCAGGGACTGACTGAAAATCATGGTCTTTCAGTCATTTATGGAACATATGTAAATATAATATATTCATGGGTCATGTAAATACCCCATTTTGAATGCATGTCCCTGATTGTTCTGTCTGGGCTGGTTCCCATGCTAGAACTTCCCTACGTTAACCATTTGGTTCCACAAACTGAGAATCTATTCACACACATGGAAAGCCAAAACGTGGAGGGTGCCCAAATGGCATTTGGTAGGTGCTTGACTGCTCTCCAGCAGTCTCCACAGTGCTCTAAACATACTTCCCACTTTGTACACCTAACTAATGTAACTGAAAGTTTTTTTTAGGCTCCTCCGAGGAAATAAATGCTAATCAGCCATAAACGTTAGGGAGTATAAAGCTTTTTATTGGGGTTTGTGCACTCCCGGACGAGGTTTTCTCTGTCCACTCTGTCCACACAGCGAGAGAGCCAAGAAAAGTCCACGCCATGCAGAGAACATGGTGGGGTTTTATTCTGGTTGGCCCTCTTCGTGGGGGCTGGTGATTGGTTCCCTCCGAACAAAGCAGCAACATATCATTGGTGGCTCTTCTCAGGCACTGGTTTCACATCAGCAATCTCTCCCCGTTGTAGTTCAGCCGCCATGAGTAGTTGTAGTCCAGCTGCCATGTTGACTGTAGTCCAGCCGCCGCCTTCTCCTACCCCGCCCATCCTGACAGTAACCTCACTATAGCTACAAAGATACCTTAATGCTATTGGAGAGTCTTCAATTAAAGCAAAGTTGATGCAGAACCCAGCTTGCGGGGTCTGCGTCATTATGGATAAAATGAGACATTCACACGGACTACCGAGTCCAGTGAAGGAAAAGGGACAGCATGGCTTTTCTCTCAAGGGAAGCAAAAGCCTCAGCCCTTGCTCCAATGAGCTTTTATTGTCTTACTGGGCACATTACAAGAAGATCCTCATTAACTATGCACAGGCTCGATTTAGGTGGTTACCTTATACAGAAATCAAAGGAGCCAATGCTGCTAATCACATCACAGAAGAGAGATATTTGCAAATGAAAAGGCAAAAGTAGTTGAACTGGTTACACTCATCCTTGGAGGGTCTAGCATGATTTTTAGGAAGTTGCTTTATAGTAAATGTCCTCAATTCAGGGTGAGGGAGTTTTAGCAAAAAGCAAGACTCATAGTGACCTAGGTACATTGCAGTCCTGATTCCCCATAGGAAAACCTATCTGTGGACGTGGGTCCTGTGCATCTCCCAGTGGGAGCTGGGCCCACACCATGCAGAATGGTCTACTACATAAAGTTGCAGTCACCCACTTGTGATGGTCCAGACTGCAGCACTCTGGCTGATTGAGGGAGACTCTCAGCCTCAGCCATGAATCTGAGGAGCACTCACCCAGCCCACACTGTCCAGCTACAGGAGTGTGCTCTTGCCTGCTTCCTGTGACTGTTGTGATCACCAGAGTATTCACTGCACTTGGAGTCACCATGTAGTCTCTTACAGGCAGGCTAGTTTTTAATAAGTTGACAAAGCTCACCCTTTTGCCCTCCCAGCAAAAGAGAGAAAGCTTCACTAGAACCTGTAAAGAAAATGCATTGTTCATTACATACCACTGCAGTAATGAAGACCAGTCAAGGGGATGCTGTGAGATGACTTTGATGGGTTAGATTTCTTTGTCAGGCCAACATACTCTCTGAGCTCTGTTTTACCACAGGGTGCCACAAGCATTACTGCAGCGCTCAGTGGGAAAGAGAAGTGTTTCTTTCTTTCAGCAAGAAGAAAGCAACATACATCTTAAATTCCACCTAAGTATGACAGTTTAAATGTGGGTCCATTCCCCCCTGTACACAAATGACAGAGCAGATGGAGGGCTCTAGAGGCCTCAGCAGCCTGGGCAGGAGATCCCATGGAGCCCAGCGTATCCTTCAGCCTCAGAGAAAGGGTCACAGTGTCACAGGGACTGTGCTTTCCATTCTTCTCTTCTAAAGATGTTGTTTTTAAAGTGAGATAACCTCTTTATAGAACAGGTGTTACATTTTTAAAAACCAAAATTGTTGTACCATGCATTAGAGACTTCTCAGAAATACCCATTTGGCAACATACATGACTTTTTGTGGTTTATGTTCTATTTATTGGTCTAGGGACCCTTTCCACTGCATCAGAATCTTCTGGTGCCTATGAACTGGGCAACTTTGGAACCAGTTGTTTTTCTGGCTGGTTTTCATGGTTTTTTTTCCATGACCTTGCTGACAGTCCCCATGTCTGCTCATCTCCCAGTGGAGGGCAGTTGCTGAGGCCCAGCATCAACCTGAGTGCACTTGACCTTTCAACTAGAATTGCCAACTTCCCATAGTTAGCATTTTGTTCGTTAGTGTGGGGACTAGAAGAGATTGTCATTTTTTTTCTGTAAGCCCTATTTTTATAGTAGTATTTTTCTGGTGCTGCCTAAGACATTGCAGTGAGGACCAATTAAATTTGTGGGTACTGAAGTTTGCTGTCCGAAGCAACTCTTAGCTCAGGAATAGCAGACATCCCCTGATCTCCCCACCACTTTGTGATGGGCAATTTTGCTGTCAGCATCCCAGACAGGTCTCTTACAGAACCTGCCCTAACTGTTGACAGAAGCATCAAGTGAGAACATGGGTTACTACTGTTCCTTCCCCTGATGGGGTGATAGTTGAGATGCTTGGGTGATGCATTACCCTTTCTTCCTGTGGATCCAATATTTCACTAAACTTTTTAGGAAGCAGAGAAAATGCATTTGAGAGCAATTCTTACTACAAAGCTGCCTTAGTTTGTAAATAGGCTGCATTCATTTCTCCATGTGACCTTCCAAGGGGTTGGGAATTGATGTGACCAGTAGACAGGGGCACTTCTCTGCTCTCACTTTTCATGGGTGAGGGGACAAAGCCATTGCTACCCTGACATGTGAAGCACTTTCTGTTGCACATGGTGTTGAGATGTGGCATCAGAAGTGCTGTTCACTGTGCGAGAGCCAAGGCAGTTTCACTGCCAAGTTCTATCACATCTTCAAAAAGCCCATATTCCTACATTGTGTAAGTCTCTTAAACACATATATAAAAGATAAAATAGCTTCCATTCATATGACAGCTCTACCATAACCCTAAAATTAAAACCTATTAAAGAAAGCACACAAAAGGCCTAAAAATCAATCCATCATAAAGACAAACACCAAAAAGCTTTAATGAAATACTAGTAAAAATAATCCAACAATATGTCAAAAGAATAAAAAGCAGTTCTTAGTCCCTTAGTGAAATGATGGTCAATATTAAGAAAACTGTTAATAGGATTCACCACAGTAATTGGTTAAAGGTAGAAAAAAGTAAACAGTATTTTTGATAAACACTGAAAAAAATTAGTAACATCTAATATACATTCTTGGTTAAAATTCCTGTTTAGAATCAAGAAATATGTACACATTGAAGTAAATTATTTTTAAATAGCGATTATAAGCACTGTTTTATTATATTCAGAAAAAAATGTCTACTACCACAGCTATTATTTGGCATGTTTTAGAAGTTCTAGATAATCAACAAGGCAATAAAAATTGAGAACTATAAATACAGAAAAGGAAAAAAAAAGCACATTATCTTTATGTGAAAAACAAAGATAATCAATTGGGGAAATATTGAAAAGAATACAGCAATTCGGTAAGGCAAACAAGTATAAAACTGGTTTAGAAAAACCAATTATGTTTCCAACATGCCCACAATAACCAACAATAAAATACAATAGAATAAAACCAAGTCACAAAATGTGTAAAGTACATACATGCCTAGAAATGAACTTACTATAACAGTATAGGACCTACCTAAAGAAAACAAAATATATTACTGAAGTATAAACAAAAACTATAATTAAAGTTTATTTGTACTATGTGCCTGCTTGAATGTACTAAGTTTCTTCAAATCAAAATATATAAATGCAATATAAACTTTTTCAAAATAAATACAGCTGACCCTTGTACAACATGGGTTTGAACTGCATGGGTCCATTTATGCATGGAGTTTTAAAAATAAATGTACAGTCAGTCAGATGTTGATATTCCAGATTTTGCTTCCTCAGATTCAACTAACTGAAGACTAAAAACAATATTTTCTATCTGTGACTGGGAGTCCACAGACGTGGAGGGCTGACGCATTGTTCGACGTCATTTTATATAAGGGGCTTCAGCATCCTAAGAATTTGGTTTCCTGGGGTCTTGGAACCAATCCCCTGTGGGCAGATATTGAGGGACAACTGTAGTTAAGTTTTTGGGGAGTTAAAACTTATATAGGAATTTTGACTGTGTGGGGGGTGTTTGGGAGGGTGGATAGAGGGGAGTCAGCACCCCAGTCCTTGCACTGTTCAAGGTTCAACTATATTGAATTTTTGTTTTCAAAATAAAAGGGTTTTCTTAACTATAGGGTATAGCAAATAAATTCTTCTGACTGAGAACTACTAGAAAATCTGGATAATTTTTTTTAAAGTTGTTTGAAAGCATCAAGAGATGCCAAAGCCACCAAATCTTGAGGAGCCAGCAGATCAGAGAGAAAGAAACCCTCTGAGGTGAGCCCAACACTAACTCCTAAGTTCCCCCTTAAGGAATTTGCCAGTTAATACACATCAGACCAAGAAGTTGAAAGTCTGTCCAGAAAGCAGATGCGAGGTGCAGAAAGGCTGAGAGGCTCGAAGAGCTGGGGAGACAGAAGTGTTCAGTCTCTAAGACATAAGGGTACTAGATCTGGCGAGAAGAGAAACGCAAAGAAGCGGGCCTGACCCCTTGAGGTGCTGTTTCCTGCACTGTCTGCTATTTCTGCATGCAGACAGCCCAGGCCCGAGTCCGAACGCAGAGCAGACAGCAGCTGCTAAGAGGGCGACTTCTAATCAAAACTCCATTTCCATAAATTCCTGATGTTGAAATATTTCTTGGAAGAGCCCTAGGACAAGAAACAAATGTCATCAAGCTAATCCCCTGGGAAAACTCGTCTGTTAGTGAAAAAAAATATATATTAATTGTTCACCTACAATATTTTGTTTTGCTTTGAATCGCTCAGAAGGAAGAAAATCTTTTTCCTCAAAAATAATGAAAACCACAAAAATAAAAGATGTATTACTTTTCAAACAGAAATAATAGATTTAGTGAGGGAATAAGAAGAAGCTGGAGCGAACAGCTTCTTAAGAGCTCTACTGAGAAATAATTCTCATACTATACAATTGATCCACTTAACGTATATAATTTTTTTAGTGTATTTACATCTATGGCAATATGTGTAACCATGACCACAGTGGATTTGAGGACATTTTCATCACCTCAACAGGAAACATTGAACCCATTAGCTACTACAGCCCTAGTCCCATAGCCCTTCCCCACCCCTAAATAACCTTTAAGTTACTTTCAGTCTCCAGACATTTCCCTGCTCTGAACTGTCATAGAAATTGAATCATAACATATAGACTTTCATTTAGCATAAATTTTCAAGGTTCATCCATGTTGTAGTGTAGAGTAGTATGTCCTTTCTTTTTATGGACAAATAATATTCTAGCACATGGATCTACTACATTCTGTTTCTCCGTTTATCAGTTGGTAGACATTTGGTTTGTATGAAATGTTGGCTACAATGAATAATTCTTCTGTAAACATTGATGTGTAGGTTTCTATGTGGACATATGTGTTCATTTTAGTGAATATGTACCTGGGACAGGAATTCCCCCATTAGATGGTCTTAGCACCCTTGTCTAAAATAAGTTGGCCATAGTTATGTGGATTTATTTCTGGGCTTTCGCTTTCAGTGTTCATTTTTGTATATTGATACTGTATCCCACTACTTTGCTAATTCATTTATTAATTCTAATATGTTTTTAGTGGATTCTGCAGGATTTTCTATATACAAAAGTTATGAAGCCCTGGCTGGCCTAGCTCAGTGGATTGAGCACGGGCTGGGAACCAAAGTGTCCCAGGTTCGATTCCCAGCCAGGGTACATTCCTGGGTTGCAGGCCATAACCCCCAGCAACTGCACATTAATGTTTCTCTCTCTCTCCCTCTCTTTCTCTCTCTCTCTCTCTCCCTCCCTCCCTTCCATCTCTAAAAATAAATAAATAAATAATAAAATCTTTAAAAAAAAGAATATTTGCTTCAAAAAAATCATGTTATCTGTTAATAAACATAGTTTTAGTCTTCCTTTTCAATATTAATTTCTTCTATTTCTTTTCTTGGCCTAATTGCTCTGGCTAGATCCTTTAGTATAACATGAAATAGAGGTGGTGAGAACAGACATCCTTGTCTTCCTTCTGATCATTGAGGGGAGGCTATCAATATTTTACCTGTAAATATGGTGTTGAATGTGGGTTTTTATTAGGTTGTGGATCTTTTTTTTATTCCTAGTTTGTTGAGTGCTTTTATCATGAAAGAGTTGCATTTTGTCAAACGTGTTCTTTTTTCTGAGTCTATTGAACTGTCATGTGCTTTTGGTTTTTTTTAAGATTTTATTTATTTATTTCTAGAGAAAGTGGGGAAAAGAGGGAGAAAGAGAGGGAGAGAAACATCGATGTGTGAGAGAAACATCAACCACTTGCGCCTTGCATGTGCCCCAACTGGGGATGACACCAGCAACCCAGACATGTGCCTTGACCAAGAATTGAGCCAGAGACATTTTGCTTTGTGGGACAATGCTCAACAAACTGAACCACACTGGTCAGGGTATGATTTTTATTTTCTATTCAGTAAATGTGATGTATGCCATTGATTTTCAGATGTTGAACCAATCTTGTGTTTCTAGGATAAATCCTACTACTTTGTGGCATATAATGTTTTCATTTAATGTAGCTAGGCTTGCTTTACTAGTATTTTTTAGAATATTTTATTTCATATTCATAAAATTTATTGGTCTGTAGTTTTCATTTCTTGTGATGTTTTTGGTTTTGGTATGAGGGTAACATTGGTCTCATATAGAGTTGGGAAGCATTCCTTCATTCTTCGGTTTTGTTGAAATAGTTTGTGAAAGATTGGTATTAATACTTTTTTAAATATTTGGTAGAATTTGGTGGTGAAGCCATCTGGATTGGACCTTTTCTTTGTGGGTAGTTGTGATTTTTTAATAACTACTTGAATCTCTTCACTTGTTATAGATCTGTTCAGATGATTTCTTTTTGAGTCAGTTTCAGTAATTATATCTTTCTAGGGATTTATCATTTCATCAAATTTATCTAATTATTGACATACAATTTTTCATGGAATTCTTTCACAATCTCTTTTCTTTTTAAAATTTCTTTAGGGCCAGTGTACTGCCCCCTCTATCATTTCTGTGATTTGGGTCTTACCTTTTTTTGGTGTGTGTGTCATTAAGGGAAAACTGTTTTTTCTATTCATAGATCACAATATTTCTGACAGAAAATGCCTAAATGCACCAAGTAATTCTCCAGTTCTCTGCCTATGCCAACGGGGTATCCTACAGTTTAATTCAATTCTGACACTAACTACCCAGAGTTAGTGCAAACGCCACAGGTTAATTAAAGGCTGCCACTTCAGATGATGGTTCCAAGTAGTGGATCCTCAAGTTGCCTACACTTCTGTCCAACATGGCTCTAAGTCAGAAGTTCACACAATACCCTCTTCAGATTCACTAATTTGCTTTATTTTTAAAATTATTTTTGTTGATTATGCTATTACACTTGTCCCAATTTTTCCCACTTTGCTTCCCTCCCCCCAGCATCCCCACTCCCTCAGACCATCCCCACACCATTGTTCATATATGCATGGGTCATGAATATAGGTTCTTTGGCTTCTCCATTTCCTATACTCTACTTTATATCCACATGGCTATTTTGTAACTACCTATTTGTACTTAAGCCCCTTACTGCTTCACCCATTCCCCTATACCCTCCTCCCATCTGGCAACCATCAAAACACACTCTCCATATCCATGATTCTGTCTCTGTTCTTGTTTGCTTAGTTTGTTTTTTAGATTCAGTTGTTGATAGATATGTATTTATTGCCATTTAATTGTTCATAGTTTTTATCTTCTTTTTCTTAAATAAGTCCCTTTAACATTTCATATAGTAATGGTTTGGTGATGATGAACTCCTTTAGTTTTTTCTTCTCTGGGAAGTACCTTATTTGCCCTTCATTCTAAGTGATAGCTTTGCTGGGTAGAACAATCTTGGCTGTGGGTCCTTGCTTTTCATGACTTTGAATATTTCTTGCCAATCTCTTCTAGTCTGGAAAGTTTCTTTTGAGATATCAGCTGACAATCTTATGGGGACACCCCGTAGATAACTAACTGCTTTTCTCCTGCTGCGTTTAAGATTCTCTCTTTATCTTTAACCTTTGGCATTTTAATTATGATGTGTCTTGGAGTGGGCCTCTTTGCATCCATACTGTTTGGGATTCTGTGCTTTCTGGACTTACATGTTTATTTCCTTCATCAAATTAGGGAAGTTTTCTTTCATTATTTTTTCACATAGACTTCTAATTTCTTGCTCTTTCTCTTTTCCTTCTGGCACCCCTATGATATGACTATTGGAATGCTTGAAGTTGTCCCAGAGGCTGCTTACACTATTCTCATTTTGGGGGGTTCTTTCCCTTCTTTTTGTTCTGATTGTTTGGTTTTTGGTTTCTCATGTTTCAAATCATTGATTTGATTCTCAGTTTTATCCACTCTGCTGTTGTTTCCTTGTAGGTCAGGCTTCCAAGACAGGGAATCATAGCAGCTTTACGTAATACATAGAAACAAACACAGGGAAGCTGCCAAAATGAGCAGACAAAAAAACATGGCCCAAATGAAGAACAGATCAAAACTCAAAAAAAAAAAAAGAGCTAAATGAAATGGAGATAAGCAATCTATCAGATGCAGAGTTCAAAACACTAGTTATAAGGATGCTCAAGGAACTTAGTGAGGACCTCAATAGCACTAAAAAGATCGAGTCAGAAATGAAGGATACACTAGTTGAAATAAAGAACAATTTAAAGGCAAAAGCACTAATTTGCTTTAATGGTTCACAGAACTGAGGAAAACACTTCCCTCACACTGGTTTATCATAAAGGACATGGTAAGGATAGAGGTGAACAGCCAGATGAAGAGGTACATGGGGTGAAGTCTGGGAGGGTCCCAAGTGCAGGAGCTTCTGTCCTCCCTGTATGGAGTGTATGGAGTTTGAAGTCACCACCTTCCCTACATAAGGATGTGTTCACTAACCTGGAAGCTCTCTGGGTCTCCTTTATTAGGGTTTTTGTAGAGATTACTATATAGGCAAGACTGATAGATTACTGGCCAAGGCAATCAACTAAATCTCCAGCCCTTCTCCCCTCTGGAAATCAGGAGGTGGTGCTGAAGTTCCAACTCTCCAGTTGCATAGTTGATTCCTCTCTGGCAACCAGCTCTCATCCTCCAAACATCACCTCATTGGCATGATGTTTCAATCACCTCACCTGGTGTGACTGAAAGGGCCAGAGTATGTACAACAAAAAGTCCTCCTCTCACTCTCTTTACTAAGGAAATTACAAGGGTTTTAGGAGTTCTGTGCCTTGAACCAAGGAGAAAGACCTTATGTAACTTCTTATTATGTCACAATATCACAATAAATCTAGCTAAAGTTTTGTCAATTTTGTTCTTTTTAAGAAAAATAGTTTTTGGTTTCATTGGTTTTCTCTATTTTTTCTACTTTCCATTTTACTAATTTCTGCCTTAATCTTTATTGTTTTCTTCCTTCTGCATGCTATAGGTTTGATATGCTTTGCTTTTTCAGTGTTGTAAGGTGGAAGGCTAGATTGTAAATTTGAGATCTTTCTAATATAGGCATTTTCAGCTATAAATTTCACTTTAACCACTGCTTTAGCTGCATCACCTAAGTTTTGATATGTTATGTCTTTATATTTATTCATCTCAAAATATTTTCTCATTTTCATTTTGATTTTTTCTTTAACCCACTGGTTATTTAGCTGTGTGTTGTTTAATTTCCACATATTTCTTTTTAAGTATTTTTTATCAATTACGCTATTACAGTGTTCCCAATTTCCCCCCTCTGCCCTGTATCCCCAACCCTCCAGCATTCCCTCCCCCCCTTAGTTCACGTCCATGGGTTGTACACATAAGTTCTTTGAGTTCTCTGTTTCCTATACCATTTTTTCTCTCTCCCTACCTATTTTATGCCTTCTAATTTTGCTTCTTCTTCCCTGTACTTCCCCCCCAATTCCTCCCTTCCCACTCCGCAATGAAACCTCTCCATGTGATATCCATTTCTCTGATTCTGTTCTTGTTCTAGTTGTTTGCCTAGTTTTTGTTTTCATTGTTTTTCTTTTCTTTTAGGTTCATTTGTTGATAGTTGTGAGTTTGTTGTCATTTTACTGTTCATATTTTTATCTTCTTTTTTTTAGATAAGTCCCTTTAACATTTCATATAATAATGTCTTGGTGATGATAAAGTCCTTTAACTTGACCTTATCTAGGAAACACTTTATCTGCCCTTCCATTCTAAATTATAGCTTTGCTGGATAGAGTAATCTTGGATGTAGGTCCTTGCCTTTCATGACTTCAAATACTTCTCTCCAGTCCCTTCCTGCAAGGTTTCTTTTGAGAATCAGCTGATAGCCTTATGGGTATTCCTTTGTAGGTAACTGTATCTTTTTCTCTTGCTGCTTTTAAAATTCTCTCTTTATCTTTAATCTTGTGTAACTTAATGATGATGTGCCTTGGTGTATTCTTTGGGTCCAACTTCTCTGGGACTCTCTGGGCTTCCTGGACTAATTGGAAGTCTATTTCCTTCACGAGATTGGGGAAGTTTTCCTTCATTATTTGTTCAAATAAGTTTTCAATTTCTTGCTGTTGTTCTCCTCCTCCTGGGAATATCCTATAAATCAGATATAGGAACATTTCAGGTTGTCCCAGAGGTTAGTAAGACTCTCTTCACTTTTTTGAATTCTTATTTCTTCATTCTGTTCTGGCTGGATGTGTATTTTCCCCTTTTGTTCCAAATTGTTGCTTTGAGTCCTGGTTTCCTTCCTGTCACTGTTGGTTCCCTGAATATTTTGCTTTATTTTATTTTGAGTATCTTTTATTTGTTTTTTCATTTTTTGACCAGTTCTGTAAATCAGTTCTTCGAATCAGCTCTGTGAGCATTTTGATTACCAGGGCTTTAAATTCTCCATCAGATAGGTTGGCTATCACCTCATTGCTTAGCTCTCTTTGTGGGGTTTTGCTCTGCACTTTCATTTTGGCCCTCTTTCTTTGTTTGGGGTCCCTGTTAAGTGGTAAGGGGGCAGGGCCTTAGGTGTTCACCAGGGCAGGGCAAACCTCTTTGCTGGGCGTTAGCACTGCCTGTGGGGCAGGGGCCAGAAAGGGAACAATGCAGCTTGCCTGCTCCTCTCTAGCCCACTTTCCAACAAACTCTCATGTGAAACAGGAGTGTCTCCCACTGCAGCAACCACCATAGTTTACAGTCATCTCTGAGTCTCAGTTTGGCTTTCAACCAGCCCTGCCCACATGGTCCCCTGTCTGGTCACAGGTTCTTACTGGTCTAGTTATTCTGGTTGATTTTTTCTTTAATTCCTTCGTTGTTGGAGTTCCATGCAGTTTGATTTTCTGGTACATCTGGTTGTTTATTGATTTTAGATTGGGTGTTATCCTCTTTTTGCTTGTGCAAGGAAGTGAAGGTTTTGTACCTACGCCTCCATCTTGGCTGGAACTCTAATTTCCACATATTTCTTTCTCAATATTTTTCCTGCTATTGATTCCTATTTTATTCTATTGTGGTCAAAGAACATACTTTGTGTTATTTTTATCTTTTTAAATTTATTGATATTTATTTTATGACCTTGCATATGAGATATCTTGGAGGCTGCATATGTGTGCACTTAAGAAGAATGTATATTTTGCTGTTATGTGGAATCTTCTATACATTTCCATTAGGCCTAGGTGGTTTATAGGGTTTTTCAAGTATTTTATTTCTTTGTTGATTTTCTGTTCAGTCGTATTATCCATTATTGAAAGTGGGGCATTATTTTTGCTTAATTACCTATTTGTGCTTCATTTTTGTCAGCATTTGCTTCATATATTTTGGCGCTCTAATATTAGGTGCATATTTGTTTATAAGAGTTTTGCCTTCCTGGTGTATTGACCCTTTTATCATTATAAAGTGTCCCTCTTTATCTCTAGTATTGTCTGTATTAATTTTCAATTCTTAGTTAAATTATAAAAGAAAGTTTATGAAATACAAGTGTAAGCAGACATAATTTTATTGAACTTCATTTTATTGCATCTCACAGATGTATTTTTTACAAATTGAAGTCAAGAGCCTCTGGCCAGCAGAAGGGTTGTGACTTGAGTTATGGAAGCGGTCTAGAGCTGACCCACAATATCTCTGAAGTCTGCCTGTACAAGCCTGTGAAGTTTCCACTTTCTTCAGTGACCTGTGTCTCACATGCACTTCATGACTACCTGTGCCGCCCTGACCAGGCGATCGGAGTCGGAAGCAGAGTAAGCTGGTCACTCTTGAAAACCTCAGAAGGAAGGAGCCCTTTGACTATAGATGTTCAAAGACACCAAGCATGAGGAGTCTGAAGAGTGTCTTTATTCTAGGTCCTCGTTACTCTAGGTCCTTGCTACTCAAGGTGTGAACAGCAGCACCAGTGTCATTCAGGCACTAACTGGAAATACAGAACCCAGATCTCCACCACATGAGGCAGAGTCTGGATCTTACAGGTGATACATTAAAACTCAATAAGCAGTGGAAAGATCCAAGGCTGTCAGCTCTGGCTGTGCACTGTACTCTCCAGTAGCATTCTTTATACCCACCAAGGCAGGTGGGTCCCACCACAGACACAAGAAATCCAAATTTTGGGGTGGCCCCAGCATGGGAGATTCTAACGTGCAGTCTATATGTCCTTGAGATTCCCCAGGACAATTAGTATTTCCTTCTACTACACCTCTGTCCTATCATTTGTGATAAACACTATTTTATAGAATGCTTCCTATGCCAACCACTTTACACTTATCTCCTCTTAACCTTTAAAATATCATAAACATGGCATTGGCATCTTCATCTTACAGAAGAGGAAACTGAGTCTTGGAGATCAAGTACCTGTCCAACCTCACAGAGCCCTCCTTCTCTGTTGGGACTGTGTTAAGAACTCAGTTGATGCCAACCAATGTTTAATCTGAAAGTCTGGCCTCAAATCGTCATCATGCACATTTTGCACCATATTATAGCTCCATTCTTTTTCTAAAAAAGATTTTATTTATTTATTTATTTATTTATTTATTTATTTATTAGAGAGAGGAAGGGAGGGAGAAACAGAGGGAGGGAAACATCAATGTGCAGTTGCCTCTCGTGCAACACCCCCACCCCCCGGCCCCAACTGAGGATCTGGCCTGCAACCCAGGCATGTGCCCTGACTTGGAATTGAACTGGCAACCCTTTGGTTCACAGACCACAACAATCCACTGAGCCACTCCAGCCAGGGCAATCTCCTTTCCTTCTGAAAGTTAGGGATCTGTGATGCTCATGCTAACATTCCCCATGTATTAGGTGGCTGCATGGATACTTCTGTGGTCCCCATGCTGGTCAGCAAAAGGGGCTCCTTCTGGTCCATTTACAATTTCCATTTCAGCTGCAGTTCTTGGCCCCTTCCAGCTCGCAGACATTTGCACAGGCTTCTCAAAGGCCTGTGCAAAATCCAGGCTTGTGGTCCCTTCACACCAAACTGTAAACCAGATCATCTGTTCAATCTGACTCCCATGGAAGTACTCCCCTCTACTTGGACACATACCTCACCCTTACACCCAGGTGCCCACAAAAACCCAACAGAGATAAGTGAGTTACTCTGATGTTTATTTTGATGCATCTTAGTCCACACAGTTGGTATAAAATCAGGAAAAGTGAAGCATACACACACAAAAAAGGTCTGGAGTCTTAGCATCAGAAGGGCACCATATATACATCTACAGTTGGTGGCCAATACAAGTCATTGCCAGACAGTCCTTGGAGACAGAGAACAGCCTAGACCCAGATGGGCCCTGAAAAACTCATGGCCCCAGGGGGTCTACAGACTCGTCCTGATGTTCCGACCGCAAGAAGAATGTGGGAGCGCTAAAGGCGGTGTTTATTATTTATTTATCATAGTGATAATAGCAGCCTAGCTAGGTACAAAAGCAGTTATAAACCATTTATATTACACAGAATTATTCAGGTCTCCATTCTACTTTGTGGTGTAAAACTGTTAACTGAATTTCCAGTGAGTAGTTTAGAAGATTAGTGATAATAAGGAATGGTAAATACATAGCACCATTTCACAGGCTTTTTTTTTTGTCACTGATTTCTCATCTAGACATGTGGCCAGGTCACCTACCCTCAAGGGCAAGTGGTCAAAGCCACAAGCTGTGATTTTTGCCAAGGGCTCCAGTTTTAGGTTTTTGCCCATGCATGAACAAGGCTTCCCATGGGCTGTGGGCAGTGAACGTCCCTGTGAGGACACTAGGTCACCCACAATAAGAGGGCTTTTGGCCAGTTGGGGTTTCTACCCACACTTTGGTTTTCTAAATGAGGTGGAGTGGGAGGGAGGTATCTTCTTTCAGATGAAGGAGAAGGGGCAAGATGGAGTTATTTTATTTCTGGGGAAAAAATGAAAAACAAAACAAAAATACTGACCTTGATTATACAGTTAGGATGTAAAGTTCCTTAGCTACTTCTTTAAGGTTTCAACACAAGGCTGATGGTCAACATACAAAGCAAACAATACTATGTACATATATGTAAAAAGTGTTATAAATAGGTTTTATAAACCGTAGATATTATATACATCTTCAATCAATACTAACCCCACCCCCCAACTGCTTTCTGTTTGGTTTGGTTTGAGTTTGGGTTTTTTGGCTAGCTTTTAGGGGTTTTTTTGTGGGTTTTTTAAATTCTGTTTTCAGGTTTCCTTCCTCCCTTCCCTGCGTCTGCTCAGAGCCTCAGATGGACTATCTGGGCCCTTCATTCACGTTTTCGCAAGATCACATAGATGACGCCGCTGAGGAGGGCCAGTGGGAAGGCCACCCAGGCCAGGATGTAGGCGAATCCATAGGAGTAATCAGAGTTGAGGTGCCATTCTGAGTGTCTCACGGTGTAGATGGATGCTGCACTCATCACACACAGACCTAGGGAAAGAGAGGGACAATCTGAGTGAGGGAGAGATCACAGTGGGGACCCCTCCCCACCACCCCCAGGGCAGGATCCACAGGACCCTGGGTGCGTGCTCAAACCACCCACCACTCCTGACCACACACCTCCAGGCTGACCAGGGAGGCAGACCATGCTGTGTGAGAAGAGCACGGATAGCTCTGCAAGGAGTCTGCTGCCAGATCAGAACCAAGAGGAGGAGGCATGAAGATACAGGAGAACTACACTTCTAATCCATGTGACCCCAGGAATCATCTCTGCCATGTTTTCTGCCCCACTTCTCTTGCTTTAACTATCATCAATTTCCACTTGACACAAGGTAGCCAGTGAGAATTTGGGTTGCAAGAGAAAACTTCCTATCTCTTTACAAGAATGATTGGGTGTGGGAGCTCCCCAACACCTGTGAGCCACTGTGCAGACGCATGGGGTGCTATCTGGAGCCAGTGAAGGTGAAATGGCCCTTTACTACCATCAAAGTGGTGTCATGGCCACAGTGCTGAGCTCCAGGCAGAACACAGGGGAAGATGCCCCCACAGGTCCCCTTAGCAGGACGGCCACATGAGATGGAGCAGGCAATGCTGACAGGCACTACCAGGCAGACAGTAGGACACACAGAGATGAACAAGTGAGCAGGAAGCCAGGAGGAAGGCCAGGGTCTGAGTGAGATGTAAAGTTTCAGAGGAAGGAGACCACCAGGGCAAGCCCATCACATGTAGTCCCTTTCAGCAGTTCTTGGTGCTCCCGAGGTTGGATTTGAGGTCAAAAGAGGGGTAGAATGATAATGTATACACAGGTAGGACAGGCCAAGCTCCCTTGCCCACCACGGCAGCTCTTTGGTGTGGGAAGAAGAAAAACCTCCACTTTGGTCCCTGTGAAGCAGGCACATTCAAGTATGACAGTCCACACCCACCATGACCATCAGCATCCCCTGCAATGGCAGTGGGGGTCTGGTATCATCAGCACCCAGCCTGCAGCTGCACAAAGCCTGCTCTGTTCCCTCCTGAAAGCAGCATCTTTGAAAGGCTCTGAGTGACTCTATTATGAAGCCAGTGGGCTGTGTGGGATTCCTGTGGTGCCCACGTTCCCGATGATCTGGACCACCTACAGCTAACCTCACTGCTATTCAGGCTGCTATTTGGCAGGACACTGCAACTTTGTTTGAGTAAAGTGCAGAATTGGGAATATGTCACATTCATATTGTGATAAGATTGTCCTTCTGCAAGTCAGAGCAGAAAACTCCTACTCAGCCAGCCCCTCTTGAGAAAGCTAGACAATAGTCTTAGAACTACAGTGGGACCAGATCCAGGACCCTACTACTTACAGAAAGTCAGAGAGACAGCAAAGACATCTGTGTCAGAGGGGAAACTGTAGCGGGCCAGCTTTTGTTTTGAGAAATATAGTTTTGATCTGCTACAAACACTCAACTTGCCTGGTGGTCCATGATCCCCAGTGGTTTCCCCCACAGCACATGGCTCGCCTCTGAAAAGTGCTCATCCTTACCTTTAAGAAACCTGGACGTGGTCTTTTGGGCTATATCTGAGCTAAAGGAGAGAAGGAGGTATAAACAGGAGGCTAAAAGGCCAGGACAATGCCTCTTGTGTATGGCAGGGCTTCCAAATGGGATGTGTGTCTAACCACCACTGGCATGAAAAATGCCATTGTAGCCACGGAGACCAGCTGTGCCCAGATTTCACTAGCAAATAAAACAGCAGAGAGAAACATCCCATCTTTGATCAAGAGGGGCAGAGAGCAGCAGGGTACACACTGCCATGACTGACTAGGTGGATTAACTTATATGAAATTTACCCAGGTGGAATTCCAGAGGTAAATGAATTTAAATTTTGCTTCAAAAAGCGATAAATGTAGGTTCTTACAAAGTCAGAGAGAGGATACACACTTTATAATGATTGCTGTTAGGAGACTGAAGTTTTAGGGAATGCATTACTACAAGCCTATCTGTATGTATAGCAAGAGATGTGCCCTGAAATCCAGAGCATTAATGCTATAACATAGTCCTGAAAAGTCCAACATCGCTCCCACACATGCACTGTGACTTGTGTTCTCAGCAAGTAGTGAGAGGAAATGTGGCGATGGAGGTTCCCACAAAAGTGAGTGACACTGTGGGCACACTGGCAGGTGCTCTGCCTTCCCTGCCGATGAACATCCTGCACCCTGGCAGTGACAGGGGCCCCCAAGGAGGGGCCTGAGGCTGGGACTGCAGGCCCTCATTGAGTGGAAGGGCCCAGGCCTTGTCTAGACAACATAAGAGTACTGGGCACTTGTCTCAGGACAGCTGGGTCTGAAGTAACTCCCTAAAAATGCTCCCTAAAGACTTCTTGAAGAGGTGAGATCAAGCCCCCTTTAACAATGACAGCAACTGCAGGTGACTAAGTAGAGCCCAGAACTTTTGGAAGGGAGAAACCAAGGGGTCAAAGGCAAAGGAAGAGATGGTGGGAATTCTTTAAACTTCTCTATTCTGTTTGGTTCAAAAAATGAGTAACTAATATGTACAGGAACTGGTCTAGATGTTAAGAGTGCCCAGATAAACAAGATATGGCCCTGACCTTCAAAGGGTGAGTAGCATCCAAAAACATACGTCAATAAAACTTCCAATATTGCATGATATGATTTCAAGAGAGGGAGAGAGAAATGCACCCAGTACTCTTAGAGCAGGGATGGGCACTGAGCCAAAACTGGGGCCCTGGAGAAGCCTGACTAGGAGACAGTGCTTGGCCTGGGACAAAAGAGTGTGTAAGAGTTAGCCAGGTGAAGAAAGGAATCCAGGTAGAAGGAAGAACACGACTAAGGCAAGGAAAACAGAGAACTTGGTGGAAACCACCAGCAGGTCATGGTAAGAGTGTCCCGTGACCCAGGGTGAGCAGCATACAATGAAGCTTGAGCTCACTCAGGCCAGGAAAGAGCAGGCCTGAACGCATGTTGGAGAAGCTGTGGGGGAAGTACAGCTTCAGCAGAGGAGAAAGCAGGATCAGATGTATGTTTTAGGAAGATCATCCCAGTCTATGGCCATAGAACCCTGAATGTACCCAATCTCGTCTAGAAAGATCATCCTGACAGCTGTGTGGGGATCACATTTGGGGGTGGGAACAAGGTACGGGACAGAAAGGTACATGAGTTGGCTTTGCACAGCTGCAATGCTATCAGTGAGTAAAAGAAAAGAAATGGACACAATGTCTCTGTAGGAGGCTGAGCAATAGCAGGACTGGTGGACTAGATATGGGAGGTGAGGGGGAACTCTGGTATGATTGTCTGGTTAACATGGGTGACTGGGAAAATGGTAAAATTTGGAAGCTGAGGAAATAAACAGTTTCAAGTACTGGAGAGTCAACAGTATTGAAAGGAGTGGAGGAATTTAGCAAATGACTTAAATGTGGACCGTGGTAACCTTTGTCAAGCAGTTCCTCCAAGAGCCTGCAGCAGAAGCCAGAGTGAAGCTGACAGAGAATGACCATCAGGTGAGACCCCTGGGCCAGCCAGTGGGAGGTGCCTGGGTGCCACTGGTGTGATGAGTGAGGGAATGCCTTTGTCTCCCCCACCTCATCCTTGGGGCAGCAAGAGGGGGCAGGAAGAGGCTGGAAAGTCTGTTGTCTTGAAAGCACTGGGCTATTCATCTGTGAGACACACAGCCTTCTTCTCTGATCTGCTGGCCAGTTTCCATTTTCAGAGTCCAAATGACCCTGCAGCCTAGAAAGTCACCCACAGCATTCAAGATTCTGACCTGGGTATGGCCAGGGCAACATCTGGAATGACTCTCTCATGAGAGAGTTTCCAAATGTGGCATCCAACTGAGGCTGTCCCTGAAGCACTCCAAACAGGGAAGGCACTATGCTTTTATTCCGCTTCCCAATTTACTTTATTCTAAAGTTCCATTATCTATAGCTAAATCAATCTGTTTGACAAGAGAAATGGAAAAAATAAAATGCACTCAGGAGTCTCCTTCTTCCATGTTTCCTGTCCCTCTTAATTACAATGGACAGTAACTACACATGGGCCCTGAATTTGATGCTGCTGAGAGAACACGATTCCGCAGTCATTTGACAAGTGGGTGGCCTAGGGCCTTCTCTTATGTGGCATGCACAGAGCTCACTGCCAGGTGTCAGAAGGAAAATAAATAAAACACACGTATTTTTCTCTCACATCTGCATCTATTCGAATTTCTTTATGTTTTCCCATCTAGTACAACCCAACCCAACCCAACAGAGTGATGGCAAGGGTAACTGCTATCTGGGGACAGGTGTCTACAGGCTCTGACAGTGAGGATCCTATAGGATTGGGATGGCTGTTCCCTAAGAAGGGGACTGAGGAGAATCGATGACTCAAGAATAGGATGAGTGGCCCATGGAGAAATGTCCTAGAAATGATGGTGGGATTGGGGGCAGTTTAATGGCTACACCAGTAGTTCCCAACCTGGAATGGATAAGGGCCACCCAGGGAGTGGCCCCACCTAAGAGCTCTGAAGCAGGACTCTCCCGGAATGAAGGTGGAGAATTTGGCCTTTTTAAAAAAGCACCCCCTCTCTTGACAGGTAATTGTGATGCACAGCTAAGATAAAAAAGCACTTAACTAGATGAAGCCACCTCTTGAAATGTCTTTAGGAAGCCGCCAACCTACGAAGTATGTAATTAAGGAAAGATAGCTTTTAAATGTGAGACTTGTGGCTTACGATGAAGTGGAGAAGAGATGACTCAGCAAAGCAGGTGGGCCTATAACCACATGCAGAGCTGTAGCTCTGCAAGGAGCAAGGCAGAGACAGCTCCTACATCTCTAGTTAGCCCCAACAGCCCCGTCCCCCCTACCTTTCACCTGCCTTTCCTGCATCCTTAGGTGTAAGATCTGTAAAGGTCACAGCTAGGCTCCCCAAAGAGAAGCTATGTCTGCCACTGTCACTGGGGAGACTCAGCGGAGATTCTGGTGGCTTCCACTTCAAGTGCTTCAGGCTCTGAGGATGCTCCAGCCAAGCATGGACCCTCTCTGCCATGGCAGGAACACTTACATTTTACATCCCATGATTGTGGGGCTGCTTTCTTCTTCCTTCCCCCTGCCCTCCCTCCTTCCGTTCCTTTCCTCTTTTTGTTTTTTGTCTGTTGCTTTTCTGACTTATTCCTCAATATGAAGCTGTGATGTCTCAGGCTGTCACCAGTTCTCAATTCCAGCAACCCTTCCCTGATTTTCTCTCTAGTTACTGGCTTCTTAATGGGTTGTGACCTGGGAAACACACATGACAAAGTTGATTTAGAACTGTCAGATGTTAAAAGTCAGAAAATCTATAAGTCAAATTCCTAACTCTTTTAGTTCTCAATTTTAATGGAAAAGATTCTACAGCAAGTTCAAATGCAACACTGCAGAGACATGGGGTTCCTAGAAGACAAATGTTCAGACCATATTGACTAGAATTAACAATTCAGAGCAGAACATCCTTAGGACTAACAAATTACAACTGCTATTTTGGCTCAACAGTTCTTATCCAAGATAAAGTCCTATTCAAATATGGACAGTTAAACTGACACACTGATAATGGAAAAGTAGGTCTTATGAGAGATAAGCAGCTAGATTCGAAGGGCATGAAGGAAGAACAACTTGTGTGCTTTTAAATTCAGAGGTTTTTACACAGAGTTCTAAAAGGCTTGTATTGAGTTCAGAGGGGGATCAAAACAATGAGGTGAACATGGAGAGAAAATGTCAACGCCTAAGAGTTTGATGCTGAATGAAATATTTTGACACACAGTACAGTGATGACATGGCATTTGACTCAATGGTTCTTATCTCTGGACTTCGGGTTTTGACTTAAAATGATGTTGTTAAAGAGGCAATTTTACAGGATTTAAAGCTGAAATACCTAGTGGGGAAAATGAGGAAAGTGCTGTCTGCTCCAGGAGCCCTTTTAATAGTAACCTAGCTCTTCTCAGTCCACTACTTTCAGTTCAGTTTTAATGGTGCAGGCTCTTATTCCTCACGGTTGTGTGGGAACATAGGGATGATATAATGAGGCAGACTGGCATTGAGCTTGCACCATAAGCCAGAGTCAATGAAAAATAATAAAAAAATCAGAGTTTCCACCTTGGATTTTCTGTCCCTTAAAGCTTGGGGTGTATTTTGTATCTCTAGGTATAAAGAGGTACCTAGCTAGGCTCAGTGCCTGTGCAGTGAGAGGGCATGAGAAGCTTTCAGTTTTTCGCTGTGTGACCTATGCATTCAATTTATTCTTTCCCAATGCCAGTTTATTTATCATTAAGGTAACAAGCTCATAGAGATCAAATATAAATATTTTATGAAATTTCTGCTTCCTAAGTCTATATTACTTTATCTTGGGGATACATCCATTGATACCATAGACACGATCATCTGCATTTATATCAAACTTCAATGGGGAGCCAAAGAAACCCCAGAATACATTTTAGTTTTTATATTACTCTGATTGGAATTGGAGTGAATAATGATAACTCTGCTTCTAACAAACCTAGCAATGATCTCTTACTGCATAATTAGTAATTTAACAAAACCGTCGACAACCCTCAAGCTGGGTTTAGTATAATAAAACTATGCAAAGAGTGAAGCACTATTTGGTTTTGAAATTCTAAAACTGTGCATATTGAAATGTTATATTTAAACATTTAATGAAAAATGGGTCTCCAGGTCACTTCCTTTTTCCAAGAAAGGTAACTCTCTGGCTTCTACAGAAGGTTATCAACATCCAACCTCAGGCTGCATCTTATGATAGAGCCCTGTGTAAGCCATTATAGCCACCATCCCTCAATCCACCCATCCAACCATCCATCCATCCATCCATCCATCCATACATCCAGGCCACATCACATGAACTGTTTTCAACCCTCCAAATGACTGTTCTTAAGCATAAGATGGTGACTCAGCACCATGGACATTCTGACAACCAACTAAAACAAGAGATGCTATGCCATTTGCCTACTCAGACAGCCAGAATCTAGATTATCTCATGGTACCCAGATGTACTCTGGTCCACATGGAGTTGGTGACTTATTAACTTGGACTACAGAATCCACCACTACGTTTTCCTCTTACTTCTCACCAATGTCCTGCTGACCCAGACAATTAGCAGTCAGTGGTCAAAAGGATGAGCTGATGGAGTAAGACATTGGTCAGAATCTAAAGACAAAGTTGGGAGATGTTGCCCTCTATGGTAGAAGCTTCTAGGACTCTGCATGTCATACATATGGACAATCTGTCCAATGCGGGAACCTGAAGACAGAATAGGGAAGAGATAAAGGTCTCTTGTGTGCTGTCAGGCTCCCACATTTGGAAATGATGGCAGGTCACACATTGATGCCAAAATGAAGACACCTGCCAATGCCAACAGTACATCGAAGCCCAGTAGGACCAAGGCGCTGGGGCAAAGGGAAGTAAGAATCTGTCAGTGTGGCTTCAGCACTGCTTAGAGTGACAGACACATACTGAGAACAACCTGGGCAGCTCTCAGTGGCACATCAGGCCATTTTCTATGCTGACATGGTGACATAATGTGTAGGAACCCATCCTCAAGTCTGGCTTCCACTAAACTGATATCCTCAGCATTTACCTCTGATTAGGTGTCCAGATTGTAGCTTCCTTCCAGGTAGTAGGTCTGGCTTAGTTAGGGACCTTCCTCCCACAGCCCCCAACCCCTATTTCCTGTGCACATCATTCCATGAAGAAGTGGCTTGTTCCCAAATTTTAAGGCATGTGCACACACACACACACACCCCTGCACTTTATGAAATCAGTCTAATGGGCAGACCCAGGAAAAGCAGTCATTCTGGGGCCACATCCTTCTACTAACTGATCATTCCGCAGTCTTAGACGGGCCCAGCTTCTATGTGGACTCTATCGTCTCCACTTACCAGCAAGGATTTGGAAGATTCCAGTGAGGTAAAAGCGTCCCCCCTTGGTGAGGGTGAAGAGTTGGCAGAAGAACAGGAACAGGGACATGACACTAAAGATGACAGACAGGATCATGGTGGCCTGGACAGACTGCAGCCATTCTGGAGGGAAGAGACACTGGGTTAGAGCAAGCTAGTCACGGCCAGGGCAGGGCTGTCATGAGAAGCACGGCCTGGTGCACCATGACCCTGGAGACTGACAGCCCTGCCAGGCAGACCTCTTTTATGAGCAAAATCAGACATTTCACTTTTGTACTCTTAAAAGTCAACTGTGGATATTTTAAGAAAGGACTGTAAGAAAATATCTAGAGTAAACATCACTAGCAGTTAAACTCAAATTAAAATATATTGAATTGCCTTCCAGTCTTTTTGCCAAATGTGTTACTTACTTACACATATATGTATCTATTAAAGAGGGTGTGAGCCTGTCCACTGCCTTCTCTCTTCTTGTCCTCAGAGGTTTTTGAAGGGCTTATTGGATCCCACTTGTGACAGGAATAGTCTAAGACCACTGTCCAAAATGTCAGCATCCCCCAAAGAGATATAGATAACTTAGGGATGGATCAAAATAAGAAAATGGTAGAAAATTGGAAGAAAATACTGATAGAGAGGAGCTATGAAAATCCATTTGCTCAGCCAGTCTCTATCTTTTATTGGGCAACCTTGATCTTTATCATTAAACTCAGCACAGAGCAATTTGTGCTTGGTCAAATCATGTGCCTGGTGATCATGAATTACACTTCCGCTTCTTCATTGAAGCCCCCAGCCTTAGATCACATTTCCAGGCTTCCATCTGAAATTCAGGCAAGAAAGGGAATGCTGTCGTTCACCATCTACTCCAAAACTATGTCATTTGCACAAGGATGGAGAATAGGACACAGGCTGGGCTCAGCACTTCGGAGGGAAACCTATGGTGTCTGCTTAGGAGAGCTGCATGTGGCCTTGCCCACCTGTCACCTGTGTCCTTTCCTCCAAATGCCAAAAGAGTGCTGGGGCAGGCACTGCTCTAAACAAGGAAAAGCAACTGGAGGAGCCACAGGGTCTTATCCTCTCCGCCTAGTAACTGGCTAATGTATAGAGGCTTATAGAAAAACCCATCAATGCTTAACATAGCATTCAAAGCTATGACGTGGATGGTTTATAATCATAACTGAATACAATAAACCTGGTTTGAGTTACCAGTGGTAGCTCATGGCAGCATTTTCAAGGTGCTGGTTAAACTAACTGTTACTGGAGCTTCACATAAGATTTTCCAGACACGGGCTAGAAGCATTTTATAGTTGGAAGAAACATGAGAGATCAACTAATTCAGCAACTTTGTCCTGAAAGAGATCTCCAGGGATGTTTGGAGGAGCCCAGTTGGCACAGCCAAGCCAGGAGGCCCTTGATTGTAGTCTAGTACTCTTTTCACTGTGACAGAACATATGCTTTTTAAAGTTTGTTCAATTTCTTTGTCAATTAAGTAAGCAACCGATGTCTAATGGGTTGTGAGCCATCCTGATTTCATTTTTATATATCCTTAGTTAAATGTGTTCATCTGTATCCAGCACAGTGGTTCTCCTTGAAGAACAGTCTGCAATAAAGTCAATGTTGTCATAATATTATTTTTAAAAGTAAAACAATTGTCCAGTGCTCTAGTAGGTAAAGCTAGAAACATAAATCTGAGACACAAATGCACAGCTGGAATAAACATCCCCCCTTGGCTGGGGAATGTCCTCCATTTGCACCAGCAGCAGAAGTGTGGCTGGTGTAGATGCCACCAGGACTTCCTTAGTCTTTACCTCCACTGCTATATTAGAGAAAACTCAAAATTTCATATGTTAAATCTACACAAATAGAGAAAGTCCTTTAGACTAAATAATGCAACTAAATCCTTCTTGAAACTTTATTTACCAATCACTGGAACTTTAGTCCCAACCCCACTACAACTAAGATATTTTGCCAACAATTGCTTCTCAAGTCAGATCAGAATTAGAGGATCAAGGAAGTGCTTATTTGATGAGCATTGGTTGAACACCTACTGTTGTGAGCCAGGCCCTTTGGTTGGTTCTGGGGATCCTGAGTTGAAGAAGGTTTTCAATCATAGTTACAATAAGTGAAGCACATAAATGAAAATAGTAAGTCCAATTATATCATCAGTCCCAACATATGAGAATGAATTCAAGTCACTGGTCATATGATGTAGAATTTTATCCTGGATTACATAATTCTTAACTATAGTCTCACATAAGAGATATACCTATGTCAAACAAGTCAACAAGCAAAGATTTTAAAGAGAGACACCAGGCAAATATTAACAGAAAGAAAGCAGGTATAGTAATAATAGCATTAGACAAAACAGAATTTAAATTGAAAAGGATAAAAGTGGGCCAAGAGGGATGTTTCATAGTGAGGAAAGATCCAGTTTACCAAAAATAAATAATAGTCAGAAACCTTTATGCATATAACATGGCCTAGAAAAAGTATAAAACAAAAAAAATAATTAAAGCATGAGAAGAAAATGATAAAGTTATAATAACAGTGGAAGACTTCAGCATACCTCTCAGAATAGATACATCAAGTAGGTCAAATATACAGTAAGATATACACATATACATAACAGGATTATGTACATAACAGGATTAACCAATTCAATTAGACAGACATAGAGAAAATTTATGTCCATGTAACAAGGACTGTAAATTATTTTCAAACATATATGGGACAGTCTTACAAACTATGTTTTAGGTAATAAGAAAATCTCAATAAATCTCAAAGATAACAGACCTAAAATAGACACAACTAAAGATAGAAAACAAGAAGTGAAATTAAACATGAACTAGCCAAAATAAATTTGGAAATTTAAAAATAGTATTCCAGATAATTCCTTGGATAAAGACATCAAGATGAGAAGTAAAAATTTCTTCAGAAAGAACAATCCCACTAATCAAACTGTGGGCCGTGGCCCGAGCAGAAGAATCGGGAGAGCCACAGGACATTTACTAGAAAGTACTGAAAAAGGGTGAATGAAACTTTGAACTCAAGAAGTCAGAAAAGAAATAATTAAATCCAAAATTAATAGACAATAGAAGCAGAGATTAATAAATAGAAAAAATATGACAAAAATATTATTGATTAAAGAATCTGGATTTTGGGGGATCAATAAAGTAGGTACATAAGAAAAGTGCAAAGAAACAAATATACTACATTTCCAGATAGAAACACTAATAAGTTGTAAAGATGCCACTTTTCTACAAAGTAATCTACAAATTCAATGTTATCCTAATTAATACCTCAACTAAACCTTGACAAATGTGTCAAAAATTCATCTAAAAAACAATGAGCACTAATAGCCAAGAAAAAAATTGAACCAAACACAACAGCAAAGACCAAAAACAGACAAGTAAACAAACAAACATAACCAATGAGGCAGGACATCACCTGCCAGATGTCAAGCATATAGATACACAAAGCTTATATTATATTTACTTGATAAAGTCTCAGCAACTCCAACAATGTGGTATTAGTCATGAAAGAAAAACATAATGAGACAGAATGAAAACTTTGGAAGTATACATGTGAGTTTAATAAATAATAAACACAGCATATAAATCAGCAGGGAAAGCACAGAACAAATAACTGGTGTTGGTGATCTATTTGTCAAAAAATAAACTTAGCCCTGGCTGGCATAGCTCAGTGGATTGAGCGCGGGCTGCAAACCAAAGTGTCGCAGGTTCGATTCCCAGTCAGGGTACATGCCTGGGTTGCAGGCCATGACCCCCAGCAACCGCACATTGATGTTTCCCTCTCTATCTCCTTCCCTTCCCTCTCTAAAAATAAATAAATAAAATCTTTAAAAAAATAAAAAATAAATAAACTTAGGTCTGTAGCTCACATCATTGACAAAATTCAATTCCAGATGCATCAAAGAGCTAAGTGTAGAATTAAAAAGCCATGTAGACACGTGGTTCACAAAGGAGAAATATGAATAGCCAATAGACATATTCAAAGGTACTCAGCCTCACTAGTAACCAAGAAAATGCAAATAAAATCCACAAGGAATGTGATATCAATTTTATCCATCAAAAATTGACAAAAAAACTGATATCAGCAGAGTAACATGTGTGACAGATACCTCTACACACTGTTCACAGAAATGATAATATAATATAATCTTTTTGAAACCTACAAGTTGACAGAATGTATTTAAAATTTTAAATTCCTATGACTCCACAAGTTAATCACTGTATTTTGGATAAATACTTACACATAAACTTAAAGAGAAATGAAAAAGGATATTCATTATAATATCATTCCTATAAGTGAAAAATAAATTAGGTATATCCCTACAGTGGTTAAAAAATCATGAGTTAGAAAACGAACAACCTTTGAGAGATTTCCGAGACAATGAAAAGAGGAAGGCATATATATACAACATAATGTCATTATGTAAACACACACCAAATAACTATGCATGTGTATATACACATACACATACATGAATGTGTGTGTTCATTCAAGAAAGAGCCAAAGGCATGCTACATTAACATCAATGGTTATTGCCAGCAACTGGAGCTGGAATGAAGGAGAGTTTGGTTCAGAAGGCCTTTCCTTTGATCTATATCATTTGATTAATTTGTAATAAGGAGAATATTTTCATTTCTTACTCAGACAATTACAGACAATTTAAAAGACTACAAGGTAAAGAAGATATGGCAGTGAACAATAAGTCAGGATTCCAAACTCAATGAACTACTGGAATCTGGGCAGGCCTGGGTTTCACATGCAAAGAGTAAAGGGATCTTCCTTCCCTCAACTACTATCCATTCAGAAGCTACACAGGGCAGAGAGGGAGAAGCAGGGAGAGCCAGGAGGAAGCTGCTGCCAGTCCAGTGCCAAATGGCTGGCTAAATACTCAAAAGCCCAGTTGGCATTGTCCCAAAGGGAAGCCCACAAGGCCCGAGAACATACCGACATTCAGAGGACACTGTTCCAGAGCCAGAATCTTGCATCAAAGCTAGACTAGACCCATGCAAACAGCAATGAAGGGCAGACACCCCACTCCAGGTGTGGCAGGTGTTTGATCCCACTCGAGAGTATGTGAACCTGCCTCGGCCCTGGCTATCTAGTTCTGCTGATCCCCCTTTAGCTTGCTACTTAATGTGTTTCTAGCCTTGACCCCCTCTTCTCTGACAGGAAATACTATGTCACAGGGTTGTTGTCTCGATCAAATAGGGGAGTTGTTGTGAGTACTCTGATGAAGGTCAACATTGGCCTGGCTGGTGCTGCAGGCCAGGGTAAACGGCATTTACAGACTGTTCCAGGGTATGGCTTCTGGGGCCTCTCCCTGTGGGCCACTCCAAGTGATGGAACAATGGGGACCCCATGTTTGCATTCACCATATTATTAGGACAACAACCAGAATCCCAAAAGCATTTTGGTACAACTTTTACATCAACTCATATTTAATCTTCAGCACAGCAGTGAACAAATTATATGTGAAGAGTCAGATTGTAAATATTTTAGGCTTGGCAGGTCACATGGTCTCAGGCAGCATTCAACTTTGCCATTTTAGCACAAAATCGCCTTATATGTAAATTATTGGGTGTGGTCCATTCATTTAATAAAATCTTATTTATAAAATCAGGCTGCAGGCTACAATTCGCCAACCTCTGCTATAGCCCAACAAATCAGATGTACAGAAAAGAATGATTAGAGTCAGATGCCATGGAGATGCTGTCAATCCCAAACCTGTTTGATAAAGAGCAAACCTAGTGTGAAGCCAACAGCCCAAGCCCCAGGGTCTGCAGTTACCAGCAGGGCCCACGGCCAGTGCCCACTCCTCCAGGCTCCACTCAGGGCAGTGTTTCATCTCCAACCTTGGTGCTGAGCACAGGAATGAAAAGCCCTACAACTCTTTGGAGACCTGCTCTTCCAATGAGAGTGTCAGTAGAAAGGGCCGCTGCCAGCTTCTGCACAGGCCGTGGCTGCAGGCAGACCCAGCTCCCCAGAGGATAAGGGGAAGGTTGAGTGGCACAGTCATCCAAGCTCGCTTCAAGGTCAGATTCCTGCTGCTGGTGACTAGGAAATGAAGGAAATACATCTGCCCCCTCAGCTGTATTCTTAGCCTGGGGCTTATAATCTAGTAAATTAAGGACCCAGAAAAGATGAAGCACCTTTAAATGTACCAGATCTTCCAGATCCTTCTGCATCTTTTCTCACCAGCATGGAGCCACCCCCACCCCTTGCCCTCGAAGCCCCTCCAGTCCCATTCTGGTCAATTCCTGAAAGCTTCACGACTCAATTAAGGGAACAGGTTTTCTTGAAAGTCAAAGAGAGGATGGTTACAGAACATAAGTTGAAGGGGCCATGGGAGAAACAAGCCCTGAGGAGAGAGGCCACGAGAGGGGACGAGCCCAACTGCAAGAGGCAGACTGCATGTGTGCAGATGCTGGGCTGCCCTCAGAAGCACATGACTCGCCAGGCTTGGCCACTACCCTCACCCTCCCTACCCACTGCCCTCCCACAGATCCCCATTTTCCTTACTTCTCAGTGGAAATGTCATTCCAGACATAGCTGGCTGGCCGAGAGACCTCCACCCTGAACAATGCGGCTTCTACACTCAGCTTCGCCCACCAGCTAGAACATGTGCAGGGCCCAGCATGCTCTTCCCCCAGGACTTGCAGCTTCCTCCCCATCCAGACCAGCTGCTGGCTTTGAAATAGGATTCAGGCCTCAAGCCAGCTTTGCTGGGGCCCTTGCAGAATGCAAGCCCCCATGGAAAGCTACAATATAGGTGTGCCTTGGGCCCACAGGCATGGACCTGGAGCTCACAATGATAGGGAAGTGACACAAGAGACTCTGTCACCACATTGCCACGAGGGCATTTAAACTAGCACAAAACCTGTGGCTGGCAGCTTGCAAACACTAACTGCTCAGTAGGTGGAAGGCATGTTCATGTACAGGTGTTTCAGTTAAACCTGATACAATCATCCAATCAACTTCTCTCAGAGTTAAGAGGCTTCCTGGTGGGTATAGGAACCAGTTTTTCAGAGTCTAATTTGTATTTATGGTTTGACACCAACAGTCTTCTTCTGCTAACTAGTCCTTGAACTTGAAAAGGAAATATAATGCCACCACTGAGATACCTGAAGTTACCTGATACTTAAGACTTCTTTTATTCCGTGTTGGAAAACTCTATAGTAACAGAAAGATCAGGTTAGGTTGTGTTTCCCAAAGAATTGTTGTTGGAGGACAAATAGAGGGAGTGGGTTCCATGGTCAAGTATCTGAACCTCCCTCTTTGGACATTACAATGAACAATGAAATAATCAAGTGGTTTTGCCATTGGGCGGAGGTGGGGGAGCCTGCTTAACTTTTAAATTTGTCAGAGAAATTTTTTTTTAGAATGCTGAGAATGCTGGGTTTGGAAATTCTGGGTTTGACCACAGAAAATGACAGTGAAGACAAGAAAGACACTTAATTGCCCAGTTACAGGCTGTTCTAATGCAGAATGCACAGGGAATTATGGGATGCTTTCAAGATCTTTGTGTTTAGGAGGCATTCTCCATATAAAAATAATCAGAAGCCCCCTCTCCTTTTTATTCCTAATGTACGAAAAAGGCCAAGCACCATGCAAGCTAAGAGCTAGAATTAATACAGCCCCACCAACCAGTCACAGTAAACCCCTGACATGTTCCTCCCCAAGCACAACCAACACCCTTCTCTCCTCCCCACGCCTAAGTTGCACTTGATTTTTGAGGCCCAGCTCAACAGCTGCTGGGATCCCCGCATGTCCCAACTACATCCTGAATGAGAAGAGGCCCCGGGACTCATGGGCGTGCACACCAACTCCAGGTCCTACCTCCAGGTCCATTCTTTTAGGCTGCCAGTGCCCCTGCCCCAGTCTCCCAGTTTTTTCAGAGGCAGCCCCAGTGCAGAAAATCAAGGACTTCTCATGCCCAGTCTACTGGGGTTTCCACTAGAACACACTGCAGGTACTGAGAAGTTCAAGAGTATGTTTAAAATCTAATAAACTAAATGATGCTACTGCCTTTCTTCATGCTTAGAATCCACAAAAGGCAGAGAGTGAAGAGGAAAAAAGGTTTGGTGAAGGGAAACAGATTACCAAATCCCCTGCCCATCAACTTGCCAAGCCAACCACCCACAGCTTCAGAGGGGCGGGGCATGCTCTGCCTGCCCTCCAGAGGCAAGCCCTACACAGCAGGCCTGCAGAAGAATCTCGGCAGCTCTGGAGAAGCCGCTCAGGAAGGAGGCATCAACTAGACAAAGGAAGACCCTTGAAAGATAAGACTGGAGTCTCCACACATTTGAAGAAACAGTGCAGGGACACTAAAGAGTTGTAAACTCATTAAGGATAATCCACATACCCGAGTAAAGCCCTGGTCTGGCACATCAGACATGAACAAAGACAACCAGAAATGGCTGGACAAAAGAGGGGACAGACTGGGTTGAACAAAGTCATCTCTGAACTGACATCTCACAGCATTCCACCCACATCACTGGCCACTTGTTCCGGATTGCACCTGCTCACCCCTTCCTGTACCCCGTGAGCCCCTGGAGTAGCACAAGACTCCACTCTGGACCATACTCCATTCATCCTGCTCTTTCCTCTCATGGGCTCCCCTACTCATTTTCTTCAGCACCATAACATGCAACACCCCTGTATAGACTAGGGGTTCCCATATTTGAATTTCCAGCCCAGACCTCTGCCTTGAGCTACAAATGTCTAAATCCAAGTGCATGGCTCACATTCCACTCTCTCAACATAATTGCCAGAATAAGCTTGCAAAATACAAGCCAAATCAGGCCACTCTTCTGCTTGAAACCCTTCAGTGGAGCCCCAGTTGTGCCTCTCAGCACCATAGCCCGTAGGCCCTAGCAATCGCCCCCTCCCTCCCTCTCCGGCTACCCCCACACCACCCTCCAGCCAGCACAGTCACCCACCTGGCCCCTGCCACCCAGACACATCAGCTCTTTCCTTCTTCACAGCCTCGACCCTTCCCATCACTCCCCCCACTCCCCACCCCCCACCCCTGCCTGCAGTCTTCATCCTGTGGTTCTTCACATGACAGTCCCTCTCTGTCTTTTAAGTCTCAACCCATATGACTATGAACAGGGGAGACTAGCTGCTCCCTCCCCAGGGGCAACTTTCTTCTCCGTCACCCTATTTACGCCCTGAGGAGCATATTCCACCATGTGTATTATTTATTTTGTATATTCTCATTCTCCCCCAAGTCACTGAGCTCCACAAGAACAGGGTCTTTTAGTTCTGTGTGCCCAATTTGAAAAGTAAATGAATAGACCACATTGTTAGCTCTTTGCATGAAAGGGGCTTTCTTGAAAAGTAGTGAGTTCCCCAGGGCTGGTGAGACGAACACGTGGTGGACATACTGCAGAAGGGTCAGATGCTGGGTGGGATAGGGCCAAGGGATGGACCCAGAGACCTGCCAGGGTCCTGTCAGCATTGGGAGTCCGTGTGTGTGTGCCAATAACTGACTACGCAGAGGCTTCCTGTCAGATGTCCTTCTCACTGATATCTGCCCCCTCAGGCCACATCATGGCCAGTCCCTGCTCCTGAAATCATACGAGGGGTTCTTTCTCGATTCTGGCAAAATCCTAGGAATGCAGTTTAAAGTTTTTTAAAAAGCAAAGTCTGTGAGCTTCAAGGGCCTTCTGGTTCAGGCACAGGTCTGAATGAGCATACCAAATTAGCTCCTGGCGACAGCACTTGATGGGAAAGTTGAAGGGTTGAAACATCAGCCTTACGACACCAGATTCCACCCCTGCACCTCTGTCACCGGCCACAGGGGCCTGTGAATCAAGAGCCATTACTTGGGCAGAGATTGTGGGTTGGCCCATGGAGCCACAGAGATTTTTAAGTTGCAAAACATGAACCATAAATGCAGAGGGCTTCCCGGGTTTTCTAAAACCTGACCAAAAGCTGAGCCACAGACGAGGAAATGGTCTCTTGATGCCCTGATGAAACGACAGTTCCACTGGAGGGACAAACAAGATAGGTCAGGAACTGTAGGAGACAGAGACACCAGGTGACCACTGAGTGCTAGAGTTGGGGGCTCCTGAGACTGGCAAGATTTTTTCACCTAATTTTCAATCCAAAGCATGGATCTGCTGCTGCCAACAGCCTGCTGATGGCCATGAGCTTGTCACTGTTGTTTACAATGGAAGGACTGGCAATGAGAGCTCCCTTTCTGGGCCTCTGACCCTGGCTCTGGCCCATGGTCTGTGGCAGAGCGGACCCGCCTACTGTTGCTGGGATATGGCGGTGCATGTGTGCAGCTGCCTTTAGACACAAGAGGTGGCAAAGGATTGGGACAGACTGGAGGAAGGCCCAGTTTTTTTCTTCATGCTTTTGTGTTGCACACAAGCTTCCTCTATAAAAATGAAAATGCTTCCAGAATTAGGCACATTTCATGTGCCTAATATCTCAGTATGAAAAAGTTTACCAACTCTCTTCCAAGACAAGAGAAGACTTTGTAAGTGGAAACAGGGAATGGGAGATGGGTTTTACTGAAGACAAACTCTATCTGGGCCCTGCCTCCCTTTGAACCCCTGAAGTCGAGCAAGGCCAGGCTGAGGGGCAGGCCAAGGCCAGGGCTGTGCCTTCCAACTCCAGGCTTCCAAGTGGCGGCAGCCGGACTCCAGCCCTCTGACCATTCTGAGACATACCATGTCCACATGGATAAAATAAGGAATGGGAGAACACTTGTGTACACTTGGACTTAAAATGCGGATAATTCTGAAATTGCGAAACTAAAAGCATTAGTTCATTCAGTGCAAGGCAAATGTTTTGTTAACTCCTGGGCAGTGAATTGGAAATTCACCCGTGGTTTATGGACCCCAGCAAGATGGGCTCCTTCCTTCAGGGCTTGAGGAGGAGGCTTGGTATACCCCACCTCACAGACCCCAGACAGAGCTTCTCAGATCCTATTAGTTTGAAAATCAAGGCTGCAGGGACTGGCCTCACCTGTCTCTGAAGGGATGTTCACTGTGGATGCTACCTGATGGGTCCCACCTGCCATGTCCCGACACCCCATTTTCTCAACCAAGGCAAACAGAACCTGTTACTCAGTACTCACCTCTTAACCTAAAATCGCTCATAACTATTTTCTGGTTGTGAAAAGAAAAGATCTCAATGAGGAAAACGAGTAAGGCAGCAGAGGACAAGGGCACAACCAATGTACCAAGAATCCACGACCTAGGATAATCACTGGAATTATCTTGGTGAGATTCTAGTTTGTAAGAATTCTCATATATTCTGCCTTGTAAGTGGTCGGAACTGTTATTCTAACTTGGACCAAAACAGACAGTTAAGAGACACATATCAGACAGAGCAGGTCAAGTGAAATCCATATGCCCAAATTCCTTACTTGGGTCTAGAAGGCCATAGGGGCTGGCCCAAAATCCTATCCCTCACTCTCTGCTCCCATGTTCCAGCCTGCCCTCAGTTCCTCAACTCAGCCAGGTGCCATCCCTACCCAGGGACCTTGCCCTTGGTGGTCCCTCTGCCCGAACCATCTCCAAGATGCTCCTATGGCCGGCCAACTTCTGATCCTCCCGGGGTCACTCTTCCAAGAGCCTCCCTCCTTGCCCCACCCCAGTCCCTCTTTATCACATTACCCTGTTTTATTCTCTTTGTAGTTCCTATCAGTGCCCTAAATTACCCACATTTATTGGCAGTTTCACAGGAAAATATAAGTCCTCACTCACTCTTGCATCCTCAGTGTCTACAATGGTATCTGGTACATGATAGGTGTTCAGTGAGTAGTTCTGAACGAAAGAACAGAAGCAGAGAGGGAATCCTGAGTCAGGGAGTTCATGATCAAGGAACTTAGAGAAGGCTGAAATTCCAAGATGAAAGAGAGGAGAGAGAAAAGATGCGATTTCATGGTAAACAGGAACAGACCATTCAGGTAGATTTCTATAGGCCGTGTAAAAATTTTCATTTGAAGATTAAGACCACTTAGGGATCTCTGAAAGGTTTTAATTCAAGAGTAACAGGATTAAGTTTGGATTTTTAAAAGCATCACTGTGGATTCAATATGAAAAATGAGTTACAAGGGAGCATGCAGGTTAGGAGACTACACAGTAGCTCCGACCAGTAAGGAGGGCTGGCAACTGACACGGGACCATGATGGGCCTGCAGGACCTACGGTGGCTCTGAGAACAGAGACAGGAGACATGTCAAGGTGAACTTGCTGGCTGGTGCAGCAGCACTCACTAACATACAAGGAACAGTCAAAGAGTGAGTTTGGTGGAGGGCGATGGACACTGACTGGCCTGGGGTGCCCCTGAGACATCCCAGTGGACCTGTCTAGTAGGTAGTTGGCTGTGTGGGTCCGGGGTTCAGAAGAGAATGTGGATTGGAAGAAAACAAAGATTCAAGAGATAGCATGAAATAATAAGACTGCACTAATGTCTAGGGAGGTGGGGATTGAGAGACAGAAACACAGAGAAACATCTAAGGATGCTACAGTTTCTGCTATGGGTCACTGTGAACATGGAGCTGATATGGAGCTCCAGACATAGTGGAGGTGAAATATTTGAGAATCCCAAATCTGCTCTGAAATTGCATGGGCCCAGCAGAGCTACTGTAAAAATGTATAACTGGATATGGGGAGGGGTGGTCAAAGCCTAGGAGGTATATGTGTCAAGCAGCTTACTGGGAGGTACAGGCGTAAATTCACACCATTTACATTGGTGTGAATTGAGAAGCCATGCATCTCACAAGGCCAAATGACTGCATTCTCAGCCTCCCTGGTAACTAGGCGTGGCTGTGTGACTAGGTTCCAGTAAGAGATAGAAACAAATGTGTGGTCCGTCTGGACATATTTCATTAAAAGGAAAGGAGAAGCATTCTTCTCCTCCTCCTTTCTCCACCCTATTACTTGAAGCAAGGATGAAATGGCTGGAGCTCTAGCAGCCTTCAGGTCTGTGAAGATGAGGAACAAACCCATGAGATGACAAAGAAAGAAGCAAGAAAGTACCTGACAACTTCATGAAACTGCCTCACTCACCTCTTTTGAGACTGCCTCCTTCCAGGCTTCTTGTAAAAGAGAGAGAAATAAACCATCTTATTTAAACTACTGTCATTTGAGGATGTTCTGTTGTATGCAATGAATCCTAATCCTAGCAGGAATGCTAGGTGGCTGGTTAATCACATCTCCTGCATTGCTTTCCCTTGCTTTAAGTCACACCATTCCCTTGAAAGGGAATATCCTTCTCTTTGCCTGTATTTATTTAAACCTTACCCAGGCTCTGGAGAATGGATCAAATTGCACCTCCCACACAAAACTTCCCTTCCACTTCCTCCCTGAACTCTGGCACTGCCTGCCTGCCCCCACTCCTTGGGCACCTGGCTTAAGCTGCCTTCACAGTGATTCATCCCTCTCTATGGACCCCCTGACTGATCCAAGAGGCTCAGGACCATCAAGGGCAACGTGTCTGTTTCCTAGGTCCTTGGATTCCCTGGAGTTGAGAGGCATTCCAATACAAGGTCACCATGCATGTGCCCCCAGTAAACCTCTTTTGCCTCTACCAGCAGCCAGGATCAGGATGGGAGCAGAAAGTAAGTAAGTAAAGTCTAAATATGGAAGAGCAGGCAGAGTTGAGGGCAGTTTGTAAGAAATCTAAAACCACTTCTAATAAAGAGGCAACTTGGGGGAAAGATCTGGTGTGGCTCCTCCTGACAATATAACATAGCTGTTGGCCTGCCATACAGTTAACCTGGCAAGGGGTGCGAGTCACATAAAAACAAAGTGATGGCAGCCCCCAGAGAGGTGCCATGCCATGGCCCCACAGAATGAGCCCTTCAGAAAAAACAACAAGTCGTGTAAACCTATGTATTTTCACAGAACATACTTGCAACATGTTCTGCATAAATCATTACCAGTAACAATTTACTTTTGATTTTAGTAAAATAAAAAGCATGTTCCAAATATTGCAAGAGCAAGTTCAGACCAAGGTAAATGGTTTGCAACTGATACAGTTCATTTCTAAAGACAGTCTAATTTTTTAAAAATTATATATTTTTCACCCTATTGTCTGCCACAGAAGTAGTTAAACCCAATCAAAAAGGCAACAAAGGCCCAGAGGGTTCACCCCCACCAGAGCAGAAGTTTGTAACACATGTTGACCCATCAGTATCAGCAAGATGTCATCAAAGATAATGATGACTGGGGACACTGAAATGGAAACTTCTAATTTAGTACATGAGCCCAAGTCCAAATACTATCAGTCTGTTTAAGGGTGTGTCCAGATTTCCTCAAAATGCCCTGCCCTAAAAATGCAGATGGGGAGAACCCACACTCCAGGACCCCCACAGAAAGTAACCATGCTAGAAACACCAAAGTCCTCATAAATAAACCCTAGAAGATGTGTTTGACACATAAAGAGCCAATTGAGAAGTAACAAATTTCCTGATTGAATAACATGAGTGCCTCTCTGAGAGATGCTTCTAGCATGGAATAATGACTATTTAAAACTGCAGATGTTGAATGCAGGTCAATAACAGGCCATGAGGCAAATTCTGCTTTCCTTCCTGCAGACAGTTTAAGCACAATTTAGATGGCTGCTCCTCTGCCGCCTCATTTCTGCTGAAACCAGCTGGGTTTTAACATGCCTGCCCAAGCTGCCTCCTTCTGGGCCTAAGCGTCCAGGACTCCATATCAAACCCACATGGGACACATGCCACTTGGGAACTGCTGGTGGACAGGGCTTGGCCTCAGGGAAAGCCTGCCTTCTGGACTGTGTCACCACTTGTGACCACCAGGTGTCAGTAGCGAGCGAGTAGATACCTATCTGAGTTTTCAGGGCACTTCAGCTGACCCTGAAGAGGGAGACACTGCTTCTGGTGGTTTTAGGGACAAGCAGTACTATCTCAGACTCCCGGGCCCTTGTGACTATTTACTTGCAACTCACCAAGCAATCTCACTATGCAATTTGTAGGATGGTTTTAATTCAATAGCCTTCACGCTCTTAGACAAAAGATGAAGAGCTGCTCCTTTCAATATGCACCAGGGTCTTGCTTTTCTTCCCCTGGGAAAGTGGAAGCATAAAGCAGGTTTTCCACTCCTTGCCTATTCTCCCCATATAAACTACCAAATGACTATTCCAGCAGTTTCTTTTTATACTGAGGTTTGATATGTATTGTTTGGAATACTTCAGCGACAGCTTAGGTGCTAGTGGGTGCAGAGCCCATAGGAGGCAAAGCCCAGCAAAGAAACTGGATTGTGCAAAGCCTGAACTAAGGGCTACTTCACTGCCTGCTTTCAGGAACTAGATCTAAATTGGTTTCTTCCACTGAGTATAACATCTTCAACAGAAATATTGGATTTATGAGTCACTGCAGCCATATTGAAACCTGTATGTTATTGGTCTTTTAAACCCAGGGTGTCAGCAAAGCACTGTCATATCTGCACCTATTGCCCTCTCCAGGACAAGGACACTTCCTTTGGAACACAGGCATATACCAAGTCAGGCTCACTGTGTCCTCAGCACCAAGCACTGCAGCTCCTTCCAGGGTCCATGTCACCACTAAACATCACCCAGCCACCACAAAGAATGCATCCGATGTACCTCAGCCTTTCCCATCCCACCATAAGGCCCCCTGCTAAGTACTCCTTTCCCCTCTGAGAACTTGAGGCATCCAGCAGATTCTTCCACTGCCAATTAGCCCCTTAACTTGAATCCAAGAGAGCCTGATTTACAATATCTCACAAGCAATGATGCTGAGGACAGATGAGAAACACAATCTTCTGGGTAAAGGACCCTCCTGGGTTCAGCTGAGGGTTTGCAAATAGCTTCAAGTCCCCACCTGGCACAAAGGAACACTCAAACGTTTTGATACTAAATGTCATTACTGAGTCTAAGACTTGGAGAGGCAGTTTGGTACCTGGGGGACCAAAGCTGGCCCTACTATCCTTGGGACAGTCCCACTGTCACTACAACAGGAAGAGGAAGGACATTTCTGCAGTGAGACAGCCACCAAACCAAAGTCCCAAGGGGTTACCTCCTTTGCTATCATGCCTCCTTTGTTTATCTGTGTCCACACATCTTGAGTCACAAGAAGCATTACCCTAAGCAATAACGGGGAGCGCAAGGCCATTCTGTAGGTATCGAGAACGAATAATAATACCTAGGAGCTTAGCTTAGCCAGTGTAACTACTGCCCCTCTCCTTTTGTCTTCATTCACGACCCCAGTCACATTCCACCCAAGCCCAGCAACAACTTTCAAGCTTATGTCTTCCAAACACAAGGGCTGATAAGGACAAGCCTGTGGAGCAAAGTGCCAGTCTCACCGTTTGTTGATGATGAGAAACAGTGGCGGATGCTGCCTGAGGAAGAAGTGCTACAGTTCTGCCAGAGGTCAGTCGCATGTCCATTGCCCACGATCCATTCCTGGAAAGAACCAGACAGTCTACATCAGCTAAGGTAGTGAGGAGTGACAGAAAGGAGAAGATGAAGGCAAAGCAAAGAGCAGCCTCATCAACCTGTCCACCTGGTCTGCCCCTACCCCGCCCAGTGCTGCCCAGCCAAAGGCCACAGTCATGCTGGAGAAAGGAGAGAGTTGTTGGTCTGGCTCAGACATCATTTTGAGGAAGAGACCAGTTTTTGCAAGTAAAAAGCACTTTGTCAGTGGAAAAGTACCACACACACATGCATAAGTTACCATTATGTGCAGAGGTGTGTACTATAGTAGAAGGAGTCACCCAGGGCCCCTGTACTCAAGCTGTCACTTCTCCCTGGGTCTTCTGGCTGTCATTCCCCACCCACCACCTCTCTGAGCCTATTTCCTTATTTATAATCCCTACCAATCTGACAAGATTGTCAGGCACAATTAGAATGTGGTAAACTCGGATGCTTATAAAATTCACAAATCTGGGACATAATTATTTTTCGCAGATCAAATTATTTCTCAACCTTTTAAACAGACAAGAGTATCAGGCCTGGAATTCACCTTATATGAAGTTAAAACCACAGCACCTAACTGTCCAGGACTGTGCTCATCTTCACAGCCAAGAAAATAAGTTTAGAAACCAATCTACTTGATGCTGCTGGCTTTGTAACTGAGTTATCCTCTTGGCCTGTCCATGTAGTAGGGACTTGTCTAAGAAGGTGCTGTGTGCACATCAAAAAGCAGACTGTGATGTGCACCTGGGACTGTGAACTCTTTTCTGAAAAAGCCAATTTTAACTTCCCAACTTAAAGTCCTAAGGGCTGTTTTGTGCACTAAACTGCCCATCTGACCTATGCCATTTGGAAAAAGCAAACCTTCATAAATACTCCACTTCCTCAACAAACCTGCATCAAGAAAAAACGCTAAACAACTTTACCAAATAAAGGTTTAGGGCCCTGGACCTCCACTGAAATTACTGGGCTTAAAAGGAGGCCTGGGCAGCTAACCCAGTCCAGTGATTGCTTCCTCCCTACCCCTTAATCTGCTCTCATTTTCTCAAAACAACTGAAAAGGCGCAGATTGCCAGAAACTGCAAAACGCCCTAGGACATTCGAGGCTTCTCTTGTCTGAAAACAACCATGCCGTCCTGAGCTAGAGGGGATACCAGCGGGATCCGGGCTTCCGGAGGCCCCAGCACTGGGTGAGCGCGGGGTGCCCGGCCGCCCCCGCTGTCCTCCTGGCACTCACGCTGACGATGGTGGAGACGAACAGCAGCACCAGCACTGCGACGTGGAGAACAATGATACTCAGCAACAGGAGGAGCATTTTGACGGCAAGTTCTGCTCACGGAGTTTCTGCCTGCCAGGAGAGAGCCGAAGCTAGACGTGAGGCCCAACCTACTGGTCCTAGCAAGGCAGGGCGGGGGGACGGGCGGGGGGGGGGGCGCAGTGAGGAGGAAGGTCCCTGCGTTCCCCGGCCTGGCGCCACGCCCGCCCGCCCAGCTCCCCACGGCTGGCCGAGAGGGGGCAGACGCGGACCACAGGATACCCGCTCAGCACTCAGCAGGGCAGCGGGGGGCGGGGTGTTTGGGGGGGGGGGAGGTCCCCTTGCAACAGAACAACTTTTGCTTTTGGAAAAAAAATGTGGTAAGTCAGTGCAGGAGGAGAGGTTTTTCCAGAATGGCGAGCAGAGGCCACAGCCCGCCTCCACCCACCGCGGGCGCTTTCCAGAGACGGCCAAACTTGGGGAAGCAGAGGGAGAGCACGTTCCCTCCAGCAGTGAAGGTGGGGGCGAGGGGCTAGGCGCCCAGTTGTCTGCAAGAGACCTGGGGACACCTGGGGCAGGCTCTGAGGGAGAGCGCGCCGCAGGGAGTTGGTTTCCCAGATCCCCGCGCGCTTCTCATTCCATGAGTCTCCAAGTTTCCACTGAGTTCTGCCAACGCCGGGAGCCGTCCTGGCCCCAGCTCAGCCAGCGAAAGAGACGGTGGAGGCTCCGGAGAGCGCGCAGGGCAGTGTGAGGAGGAGAGAATGGTCGAAGAGAGGTACCGGGACCCTGCACCTCCCGCACACAATCCGCTGCGTCCGCAGCCCCTGTGGGAGGGGCCCGCACTCCCCGCCCGACGCAGCAGCTTTGCCCCCAATGCCTCACAGGGCCCGCTGCACAAGAAGCCGGGATGCTACCGCGTCCAGCAGACCTGGGACTAGGAACTCTTTTCTGAAAAAGCCAATTTTAACCTTTCAGTTTTAAGTCCTAAAGGGTGTCTTGTGAACTAAGCCTACTATGTGGATGGAGCGGAGCAAATGTCCGGCGGGAAGGAGAGGCGGAGGGTGGAGGGTTGAGTCCCAGGAGGACTGCGGCGGGCCGCAGTCTGCAAGATACCTTCTATCCTTAGTTGCGCGGTCCTCGCCCCTCATTTTACAGACCTTGGGGAACGGAAGACCGGGATGGCCTGTTAGAGTGTGTGTAAAGCTGGGAGATGAGCTGCGTCTTTGGGGACTATTTCAGGATGGAGTCTTGGGCCAGGGAGACCTTTCATAACTCGGTTTTTAAAGTACCCAATCCCGGGCCCCTCCGTTCTCCTCCACAAGCAACCCATTCAAAGAAATCCAGGAATGTACAAGAAAAAATAAGCACGGTTTTCTGATGTCTCCCAGAAGGTTTAAATTAAGTCCAGTGGCTCTTAGTGCCCGGGCGTGGCAAGAGGAGGGTGGTCGGGCATAGAGCTGGAAAGTGGGGAACTACAGTACTCCGGGAGGTCTAGGGCAGGCACTGGTTTGCCAATGAGTCCCCTAGTAGCCTCCATTCCAGCGAGGCGAAAACTGCTCCGCCCCTGCCTGGTATTCTGGCCCAACACCCGTGCCCGTTACATTATACACACCGCAGGGCACCCCACTCCAACCCCGTTGGAACCACACGGGGCAGACCGTGTTCTCTCAGCCTGCGCCCAGTATAGAAAGCTCAGGGACCTGGCCAGCCTCAAGCCTGCGCCTGCGCCTGCTCTGCGCTTTCTGGCACCATCGACAGAAGATGCCCACGTTTCTCCCCCACCTCCTCCACTTTCTGTACCAAAGCACTTACAGCCCAGAGGGATAGCTGTCCCCGATCCTCAGAGTGGCCTCAGGCACAAACTCGATGCGTTCTCTTGGCTGCTGGCGTCCCCAAAGACAGCTGCGCCGCGGGGCTGCGATCGCAAAGCCAGGGGCCAGAGGGAGGCTCCTGGCGATCCCCTTTAACGGGAACAACGCCCTGTCTGCGTCGCTGCAATAGGGTGTGTCCCTGGGTCAGCGTGTGCAGGAGGGCGGGACTCTGGGAGGAGAAAGGGCAGAAAGTGGCGGGTGGGGGCTGGAGACAGTTACTTGGTCTTTAATGCGCCGCAGGAGAAAGTTGATCTCTACAAAACGGCTGTGACTTTTACTCGAAACTAACTAGGAGGCAGCTGAGTTTTCTCAACTCCACTTCCCCTCGCTCCTCCGACTTCGTGGAAACCAAGTATTGACCAATAAACTGGCCCCTCTGCCCCCTCAGCCCACGTGAGAAATCTAGCCAGAGTTCGCCCCCATGGGTGCCCAGCTCTGGGCTCCGTGGGGAGGGGGCCCTAGCAGGCTGAGCTCCCTTGGGGGCCGAGGCTGGATTCCTATTATACTGGAAGAAGGGAAGGGCGCTGACACTTCAGCCCTGGAAGGTGTCCCAATCCTCTCAGGGCCTGGAGCACCCGGCCTGCCCAGCCTCCTTCGCTGTGTACATCTGCACCACGCGCGGTTGTTATCAGTGTCTGCAAGCAGGCCGTGCGTCGGGTTCCTAGGATTGGAGTGGACAGATCTAGCGGGCACTTTTTGGATGAGAATTAGTCGGCGGAAGGAGAGTCCTGGCAACTATGAGACAGCCTGTCCTGGGGTCCAGCCCCTCCTAGCCTGGACAAAACCAAAACACGACCCGGTAAGCTCCTGGCAAAATTTGCCTGGCTTGGCTCCCAGGCTGGGCTGGCGTCCCTGCCAGGAGGAGGGGAGTTGGCCCATTTGAGGTGGGGGAAGAGCAGCCGGGGAAATCAGCTGATTCATAGCTGCCTGAACTTGGTCCGCCCAGCGTCACAGAGAGAGAGGCTAGCCCTTCCGGGCGTGGCGAAGATGCGCTCAAATAAGACACTCCGGAAGCCCATTCTAGATGCATGAATAGAGAGCCCGAATGTGTGTGTGTTAAACGTCTTTGCCTACTAATGCACTTCACACACACACACACATCTACCTGCTAGTGAACTGTGTCATAAAACTTAATTACTCTAAATGATTCAGGTCACATTCCACATTATTTTACTATTTGAAAGTAGCTGCTAATTGCATATTCTTTAAGTGAAAATGTTATTTGAAAAAAAAATTTTCCAATGTGGTATTTTAAAAATTATTATATTATCAGATTAAAAAGAAGAATCTTAGTAAAAGTTGTGTTCGATGCCCATCATGTGGCAGGCACATTAACAGGAATTTACACATGGTCTGTGAGAGGTGGTGTGGTCCAGTGGTTAGGCCCTGGGCTCAGCAAACCTGATTACCCTGCTTACTCAGGGATTATGAATTTGGGCAATCAGCTACAGTTCACTGAGCTTCTCTTTTCTCTCTGCAAACAGGACAAAAAATGCCTATTTTAAAAGATGTGAAGCAGCGAGCATAGTGTCTGAAACATAATAAGGGACCAGTGCCCACTAAATTGTCACCATCCTTATTATGATATCACATTTAACCATTGCAACAAGTCTGACTGCCCCTGGACCAAAACAGCTCCAAACTCCCACTGGTTGAAAGTGCATATGCAAGTGGCATGACTAAGAAATGGAAGTGTTTTTTCTTCTCCCAGGTCATTTTATAGTGAGGTTTGCCCTAAGCATTGCTGCTTTGCTTTATGTCATTTAGACTTTTATTTACTTTATTTAACAAACATTTATGTGGTCACTATGTACCCAGTACTACTCTAAGCACTTTACGGATGTTAGCATATTTAACTCAGGATTTTCCCCCCAACTAAATTTTTAAATGAAGTATATATACCTACAAAAGTGTACATATTGTAAGGCACAGCTCATATCTTCCTTTCTTTTGAATTCAACATTTTAAGCAATGCCAGGCCAGAGCCACAGTGTGGGCTGCAGAACCTGTGAACTCCTCCATCCCTCATACCTCCCCTCTCTCCCCTGAGTGATAGGGAGCAAAATGCTTCTGCTCAGTGCAGTGCAGTAAGCTCTGCCACACCCAGAGGGGGGCCAGGGCTCAGCTACAGGTGGAAGTTTCTCTCTGACCTGCTTACGCTGTGAGATCACCTGCCAGGCATATATGCAGATCTGTTTCCCACCAGGGAAGGAGCATCTAGACCCTCTTATTCCGTTGATGTACGGGTCTTTCTAGATTTCCCTCAAACATTCTCACCACATATCCAGCTTATCCAGCTCCTAACCTAGGATTTAAAAAAATTCTCTGACTTCCCAGTCAATTCCAACACAAACACACTGTCTCCACTGCAATTCCATTTGCGGTTTGTGGGGGGTGGGGAATTGGGCAACAAACACTCTGTAAAGCATAAATATACACCACCCAGAGGCACAGTTTGCAATAAAACTCACCAGGCCAAACAGTGTTACCCCTTCCTCCTCGAAGTGTTCTTTGCAGTCAAATGCAAAAGATGCAAAGGCAAGGCTCTCCCCACAGGGTGGCAGAGAGGCCAGCAGCTGGCAGACCAAACCCTGCTGCTTCCAACCAGGCTGTCCGGATGTTCCCTGGTAGTGCTCCCTGTCACTGAAAGCCAAACCAGGCGTCCTTCCAGTTATTCAGGGGCTGGTTCAACGCAGGACTGTGTCATGGTGGCCTGAGAGTGCCTCAGCCTCTACTATTTAAAGGGACAGTGCCCAGCTTTGTGCACTTTCCAGAACTCAGTGATCCCAAGAGGCCCTGCAGGGCATGTAGAACCTGAAATCAAGAAGGAGATGAGCTTTGGGTATGCCTTAACCTGTGATGCTGAGGCTGTTCTCGCTGGAAGTACCAGCCTGTGTAATAGCAAACAGGTCTCCTGATTTCTCTGTGTCCACGCCCCCACCTCCCAGTGAATTCTGCAAAGATGAAATATACTGTGTGAAGGGCCTGTGCCCATAGTGTTGTATGTGTACAGACAGATACTTTTAATCAACAGCATCATTTTTAAGGTGCTCAGACATTGTGCAGATTATCTCTCATAGCAACACCCCACAGAACCAAAAGTCTCTGTCACCCAGTCATTATTTAATGTTGATCTTCATAAGAAAATTCAATTCAAGTAAGCAATTCTCTGTTGAAAACATTCTAACCATTCAGGCAGGATAGGCAAGGAGAGCAACTGAAAAGTCATGGAGAGGTGGACAAATGAAGACGTGGTATTCTTCAGGCCCTTTGTAGCTAATAGTCCTTCAGGCTTTCAAAAAGTGTCCTCCATCTTTTGCAAGTTCTCTTGGGTGGAAACTCCAAGACAAGGGGAGTTGGTTTTATTGAACAAGTTTCCGGCAACTCTGGCAATTTCCCCACCTCTTATGTTAGGGACTCCCACTCTGGGGTGCCCTGTAGAGTTTGAAGAAGTGCCCTCAGCCACAGACTCTGTTTTGTTGGGCTGCTCAGGAAGTTGGAGTGGGTGAGAGGGTCCAAATGACCCTCTTTCCTGTACTGCTCCCAGCCAGCTTTCCCAGTCCCAGTGAAATAAGTTGGCCTCTTCCATTTGGGTAAGTCATTTTTATTTTTGCCAGTGGTGGTTCTCAGGCCTTAATAGCTCTTTAGAATCACCTAAGAGCTTTGCAAATGGCCTCCCCTGGGCCTGTGCCCCTAGCAGGTGCCACTCTTGTCTGAGATGGGGCTCAGGTGTGGTTAACATTCCCCAGGATGGTCCAGTGTCCAGCCAGATTGTCATATGGTATCACATGGTTCCTGGTTTCCTTCCAACTGCCTTCTGCTGTGAAGCCCAAATTGAGGCAAGCCCAGTGTGGGGTGCAGTGTTCTATAAGTTATAGTTCACAGTCCTGCTCGGCAAATTAGGAGTATGTGCACATTTGGGGTGTTCATATGTGTTTGAGAGAGAGAGAGAGTAGCCTCCCTTAATCCTACCCTGACATGGAGGAGACCTGTGAGTATGGTTTTGGGGCCTCCCCAGACAGCTGCTTCCTACTGTGCCCCCCACGATGAGGTGCTGAGGGCTGCTGCCTTCCAGGCCAGGATTAAGCCTGGAGACCTTTGAGAAGATCAGTTCTGCTCAAAGGAAGAAGGGTGGAGTAGAGTGGGGTTGGCATGCATGCATTTTGCTTCTGATCAGCTCTTCCTCCTTCCATGAACTTCATGTTTCAGGAACTCCTTTGACTGCCCATCCCCAGCAGCAAAGCCCTGGAGAACCTGCTGGCTTTGGCTGTGGCCTGTCTGATGTGCTCCTTGAAGCTTCCAGGCCCCAGGGCTGGAAGCTGCTATGCTCCACTGCCCCCCCACCCCCGCCCACCAGGACCCAGTACACCTGTCTTCACATACACAGGCCAGACTCGGCCTCCCACAGGCCTCCGAGGAAATGCCTTCCTAGTCCTCTCTCTCCTTCCTTGCAGTGGCCCTCTCCTCCGCAAAACAGACCCCCACTCCGACATCGGTGTTGAGCAATGTGTCTGTCCTCAGGGTCATGGAGAATATCCCACCAGGCCACTTGCCCTAATAACGAATAGAATATTCACCGAATCACCCTGATCACTCTTGTTATAGTCCTCATCTTTTCAGTAGGGAAAATGAGAATTAGGCAAACTTCCTGAGGAAACCCCGTCAAGTCACTTCAGATGGGCTAATTCCCACACTTGAGCTTTTTGGCTGCACCATGCTACTTTCCCTTATTAGCCACAGATCATTTCTAATTCATGGATAAAAATCCTTATAGCAATAGTATCCATGGTTACTTGGTACTTACTGTGTGCGAGGCACCATTCTGAACATTTTGTATGAATCAAATAATTTAGTCTTTACAACAAACTTGTGAAATATGCATCCCATCACCCTCTTTTATGTAAGAGGAAACTGAGGCACAGCAGGACATTCAGTGAGTTTCTCAAGACACCCCACGAAGGAATGATGGATTGAAACCAAGAATTCTGGCTGCAGAGCCTGCGTTCCACCCCCTGAGATGTTTTGCATCCTACTGTGCTCCTTCCAGGTTGTGTCCAGCACATCCATACCTTTCTCATGCTGCTTCCATAGATGCTGGATAATCTCATTTCTTTTATTTACCAAAGACCCCGACACATTACACCTATTTTTAGGTTTATGTTTCTTTTTCTGTTAATAAACCTAGAAAATGTCCTGAAACCTCCACTGATTGCATCTGTTCTGTGAACCCCGCTAAGCACCCTGGCTGTGTGGCACTCCCTTGTGCAGCACCAGTGCCAGGTGGCTCCTGCTTGGAACCGGCAGTCATTTGACAGGGCTGCGTTGTTGGCTGTCCTTGGGGAGTGGAATCCAAGCAGACTCGGCAAGTGGGAGGCAGCCCTTTCTCATGCACTTACAGCAACTAAAATGCTATTTCATGTCATGTTTTATTCAGCAGGGCATCATCATGACCATTTTCTATGTGGAGAAACTGAGGCGTGGAAAATTTGCAGAATTCCTTCCAGGGACCGGCGTGGAAGCTCCACCGCTGCAATGTGTAGCTAGTTCCTCTGGTTTTCAAACCTGTGGTTTTTCCATTATGCAGATTCCCCACTCAGAAAACAGAGGCTAGTCTCAATTGGGCCTTTGCCCAGTTTACGAAGTTGTCTTTGGAGTGTCTGTCTCACCAGGCGTTTGGTCAGTATCTGGGCGTGTTTACACTACACATGAAACCTTTCCTGTCTCATTGCAGCCAGCAGCCTGTGTGGGTGTTGTTGGCAAGGCCGGGATGCAGCTGGTCTGAAGGGTCCTCAAAAGTCAGGTTATTGCTGCATCCAGTCTCTTCCTGACTCTCCTGACCTGGGGCTAGAGCAGCTGATTACTAAAAGAGCATGCAAACAGGAAAAAGATGGCAAAGGGGAAGGAAGGAAGGGAGGAAGGGAGGCATGTAGAGAGGGAGGAAAAAGAGAAAGAGAGGGAGGGGAGGAGATGGGAGAAAGTAAGAACCTGAAGGAGCCAGCTTGCTTTCGAAGAGCAGATCCCTTTGTAAATAGACATGTTTGAAACCACATGACCTCCAAGTCCCTAAAAGGTGGTCCCAATGAACAACACAGAAGCAGGTAGAGAACAGCTAAGACACACAAACTCAAGTGGGCACAAGCTGTTCCCTAAATTACATGAATTTATGCATTCTTCTTGGGATAAGTTGCATCTTTTGCTCCTTCACCTGTGGGAGAGAACAAGTACAGAATGATGATGTTCTGCCATTGGAACAGTACAAAGTACAAAGGATTCCTTGTTCCCAAGTGCAATGTTACTTAGGAAAGCCAGATTCCATAGATGCAAGTGGAGGGGGAGGAGGCGGTCCTTCCTCTGACATCTCATGAGCCAGCAGAGAAAGGATTCAAGAACAATTTAAGCAACAGAGCTTCCAAAACTGATTTGTACTTGGGATTAAAAATTCTGAAACTCTCCGAAGACTCTTCCTCCTAAGGGACATTTTTCTACTCCATCTGGGGATAAGCTCACTGAGGTAGGCAGAATGAGCTAGCTGGTCACACAGTAATGGATGGATTAAGAGAGGAATGCATAGATTTTGGGGGTCTGTGGATCAGGCATAACAAAGAGGAGGAAGGCTGTCTGGGCCTAATGTCAGTGGTTGTCCTCACTGGGGGACAAGGACTGGAGAGGCCAAAGGAATACTTGATTCTGGAAGATGAGGCCATGCCTGTGGGACATTAATCTCCTGCAAAAAGGAGGCTCCCAACACCTGTTCTGGAAGGGAACCTGGGAGAAGAATCTCCACGATGCACCACTGTGCCCATGGTCCCTCGAGCATACCTCTGAGCTGGAGGAACAGCAGTTGCAGGTGTTTTCTTGCTCTCTGAGTCCCTGAACCACACTCATCAGGTGTGAAACCTCAGCCAGAGCCAGGAAGGTTCACAGACAAAAGCCAAATGCTTTTGAGAGGTTCAAAGCAACACTGGGCAAAGCATCAAGTACATTTACTTTTTATTGTTAAAAACTAGGAAATACCTGCCCCAACCCATGTAGCTCAGTGGGTTGGGTGATGTTCCACAATGCAAAAGGTTGCCGGTTCCATTCCCACTCAGGGCACATGCCTCAGTTGCACCTCAGAGAGACAACCAATCAATGTTTCTCTCTTACATGGATGGTCTGTCCCTGTCTTTCTCCCTCCCTTCCCCACTCTCTAAAAATAATAAATAAATAGAATCTTTTTTAAAAAAGGACTAGGAAATGCCAAATCCAGGAGACTTCAGTGGTTACCGTGGGCCTCATGGCACAATTACCTTAGAATTTTGACTCAATATTAAAATTTTAGAAATGTATCTTAAAATAGTCATGGATATGCAAAAATGTGGCTCTAAAGGTATTTATTGCAGTACTCTTTTTTATGATGAAGAAAAATATGAACTTTCTAAATCCTAAGCAATAGGAAAATTATTGGTAAATTTTGGGACAGTGATAAGATGAAATGTTATATAGATATTAAAAATAATGTTGTGGAAGACAATTTAGTGAAATGAGAAAATCAATAATGTGGTTATTTGGAAAAATGTTACAGATTACTGTAGCTGCAATCTAGGGACACTCCCCAGGTACTGTGTTCGGTCTCTCATTTATCACTAACAGCATTCCAGAAGGAGTGTGCTCCTGTGGCCCCTTGGGCAACAAGAGGTGGAGGTAGTGCCCAAGGGCACACAGCCAGCACATTGTGGAGCCAAATGTAAGCTTTGACATCTAAGGCCAAGACCCTGTCTTCTTAACCACTGAACTCCACTCTGAGCTGTACACCAAGTTCCAGTGACAAAAATTAAAGCAGAACCTGAAAGGCTGCAGAGCTTGGAGGATACAGCATGAAATAATTTTTTAAACACTTGTTTTCAACATAAAAGGGGAAAATAAATTTGCACAGAATTGAACCTATCACGATCACGGGGCTAATCGTGATTAATAATCACACATGTTAGCCTCATGCCTTCATCCTGATGAATCTGTGGCTTCCTGGCTTAAGTGGAGGAAAGGGACACAGGACTTGCCCCAGGGAGGGGCCGGGTGATCACGAGCCAGGCCTTACTTCATCTTTTGTGCTGTCTCCAAGTGGAGTCACATGTCCAGGCCAGGACTGAATTAAGCTGTGCATCCTACAATGCTGATGATAAAATGTAAGCACTTACATGGATCACGAGTTTAGTAACCTTATTTTATGCTTATTTAAATGCACCAGAAGACTTGAAGGAGAGGGAGTAGCCTAGACCTTTACTGATTTTGAGGAACCCTGACTGAGCCAACAGTTCATTGACAGAGTTATGTGACTTTGAATCTGAGAATCCCTACAACCAACACCATGAGTATGATGGCACATAGTTCTGAAGAGTCAGGGTGCACTGAAAATCATGGTCCATTTGACCTAGGGGGGAGACTCTGCATGATCATCAATGATCTATCACCTACCACATTATTCTCACAGTCGACCTCTCTTCTCTTCCCCTCTCTCTTTCTCACTTCATTCGATGTGCAAGCATAACAAAATCAAAATACCATTAATATCTGAATTTCACTGCCTTGTGAACTCCTCAATGATAGGGGGACCTCAAGACTCTTTTTGAATTTTCCTTCCCAGCAAGGTGTTTTCAACAATCTTCCCAGGGATGGTTTACTCGAGATGGTCTCACCTCTCATTCCTATATAATCATGGGTCATTGAATGTGCACCTGTCTTGTGGACCCCTAAGAGGGGACTAGATTATGAAGCATTTTCTAAATGTATTGGACAAGGGAACTTTTGTTCTCAGATTCTCCCCAAGACTTTATTTTCATGAAACTCCCCATTGGAAACATGGGCACTTCCTGTGACCTTTCTGGCTCCAACAGCCTAGTCTCTATTGGTGAAGGCAAATGGAAGAAATGACATTTCTTCAAACTGACCATAGACACCTCAGGAAATGAAGAGGCAGATGTGAAGGCAGGAGCCAGCTAAGGGGCTCCAGGCCAGGTAACGTTTCACAGGTAGGAAGAGATTTGTCACTGTGATCCTAAGTAAGGAGTAGGGTGGGTGTGGTCTGAGGTCACACTGTGCCATGTCCTTCCCAATGGCCACTCAAGCTCTCCCTTGTTAAATGTTTATTCTCCTTGTGGGAGGACCACAGGGATTTGGCTCAGGGTGTGGCCTCATCATGGTCTTTGGGAGGACACCTCAAACTCACTAGAGAGCTACATGAATGATCCAAAGGTGGTCTCTGTGTACTAGCCTGGGCATTGTTTTATTTCTTCCCTGCAGTCTGAGACCCATACATCAAAAGCCTGCTGGCATCTAACTCAAATTTATACATATCCAATTATCTTTTTTTTAAAGATTTTTTATTTATTTATTTTTAGAGAGGGAAGGGAGGGAGAAAGAGAGAAAGAGAGAAACATCAGTGTGCGGTTGCTGGGGGCCGTGGCCTACAACCCAGGCATGTGCCCTGACTGGGAATCGAACCTGCAACACTTTGGTTAGCAGCCCGTGCTCAATCCACTGAGCTACACCAGCCAGGGCTCAATTATCTTAAAAATAGCCCAAATAAGACTATTTTTAGCCATTTAGAACCTGTATGCTTTGCATACCTCACTAAGCCTAACCTTACATCTGCTGACCATTGATGAAATAGAGCCCTGTGGTTATAGGACCCTGAGTTGCTGCAGTCCTTTGGGGTTCTCTGACCCAGAAACTCCCCATTGTGCAGCAGAGCAATATCACCTAAATAGGTGATTCCCTTCAGACCTCCTTCTTTCCCTTTCTCCAGGACTTGTCTTTCCCTCCTCCCTTTCTGGATGGTAGGCCCTCTGCTCCCTGGGCACTGGACAATCTCATTGTGTGAGACACCTTGCCCCTCATGCAACCCTGTCTGAGTGCCACCTATAAAGCTTGTTGTATGTGACTGCCTCTTGTGATCATATTTTTCCTAGATCATCCCCAGGACCCTCTAACAAACCCCCACATGTAGGGAGAGGTAAGACAGAGAGGAGCACTGGAGCTGGTACACAGAAACCCAGTGATGGCCCAAGACTCATGTATGCAGAGAAGGACAGGAAATCCTCCAGAGAAACAGAAGCATCCTGGTGGTATCATCACACAGGCCTTCCCAGCTTCCTCAAACAGTTCAGCTGAAGAGTTTCTTCCAGAGAACCTGGGGTGAATGTGGTAGACACGAATTGCCAGTGATGGGCCCCCAGACTGAAAGACCTCCTTCACAGCTTCAGTCTGAGGGAGAAGATCTGTTATGAGGCTGAATGCATGGACTACTCATTCATGGAGCAGTGGAAAACAATAACCTATACATAAATCTGTACATACACTTCGCTTGCCAGAACCCTACACTGATTGAGTATGTCCCGTTCAGAGGACTGACAGAGCCATTTTTCATCCAACGATTTCTGCAGCTGGTCCCTAACCCTTACTCTGTGTGCAATGTTATGTGTGAATACAGAAGTAGCGCTGAAACCAGCCAGTGCATCTTAACTACTGCACACCAAAGCTTCAGTTCCCGGTTTGCACTAGTGGTTGCTTTTATAAAGGAAACAAAAGCCATACAGTTCATCTTACTAAGGTCCCTGGACTGTGTTGGCTTCTCCATGATGATAGAGTAAACAGAAGATGACTAAGTGTTTTTGGCACCCAAGGCCATCCACAGTCCAAACCAGACTCTGGGAGAAGTGTATTTTGAACATCTTAACCTCAACTATGTGAGGGAGAGAAAAACTGAAGTCCTCTTAAAACAATATTTATTCAATAGCTATTTATTAAGCAGCTACTATGTGCGGGCCAGGAGTGAACATCGTCACTTGGCTTCTTCAGTCTTCACCAAATGCAAAAATAGCTACAAAAACCTCTCATTCCTATATGTGTGCCTCTTTACAATGTGGCTGTTATATTTCCTCCATGAAAAGGTGCACTCTATTCTCTCACTTTGTGAATCTGGACCTGGCCAAGTGACCTGCTTTGGCTAATGGGATATTAACAGTGTGACATAAGCAGAGCTTGCATGGCGCTTGCTAAGGGCTTGCCCTGTTACTGCTGGAGATGATTCCCCCATCATTGCAACAAGCCTAAGGAGGACTCAGGGAGGCCTGCTGGGTATTGACCAACTACGTGGAGAGCAATTCTGACCAACCCAACCAACCCAGTGAGGCCCTAGACACGTGAACCACCCCAGGAGAAAACAGCTGATCTCCCAGATGAGAAGGGATGCCAAACAAGGCCAAGCCAGCCCTCAGAATTGGGAAAACCAGTAATACATCTTTTTAAGCCACTAAGCTATGTGGTGATTGTTGCACAGCAAAAGCAAACTGATCATTAAGAATCCTAGAAGTCAGGATTAGTACAAAACACACTATATTTAGAAGCAAGACTCTGCAGTAATCAATTGACTTCCACTCACTCTTGGTGCTCTGCAGCCTGGAAAATGGACTGGACTATTTGGCTCAGCAGCATCTTTGAGGAAGGAGAGTGGTAAGGTTAAGGAGATTGAGATGATTCCTGAGGTTCCATAGGAATTGCTCGACTCTGGAGACTCAGGTATTTTCTGAACCTTGTGTTTCTATGGAGAAGCCTGTGGGTCTGTGAAGAGTCCTAGATGTCTGTGGAGCACACTGAACTGCAGCATGGAGCAGGACTTCTCAAACTCCTTTCTTCCTCCCTTTCTTTCTTTTTTCTTTCTCCCTCGTCCACTAGTCAGTTACATGATCCTGCTAGACATGTGAGATGGACATGGGCACTAATCATGCACAAGTGTATCATGCTACATAAAATTGCTATAAACATTTTTAAGTTCTGTCTCTCAAATTCTGTATTTATGTCACAGCAGCCCTGTGACAGCTTGCAAGCTGGCTCTGGTTGTGCGTGTGGACCACATTTTGAGTAGCTGTAGAGAGGGCTGAGTTTGGCCCTATGGTACCTACAGTCCTGGCCTAGAACCACATACTCTTGAGACCTGGGGCATGAGCTTAACTATTACAATTTTTCTCTGAACACTGAACCAAATGGCATTTCTTCAAACCCCACTGCAAGATCAAATAGAAAGAATCCTTTCTTGAGAAAGGTGCTGAATAATAAAAATAACTCAACCTATAGCAGCTCATTGGCTAGAAAAAGTAGTGGTACTAAGAAGCATTGTTGTACAACCAACTGTGAGTCACAGTCTTGATGATAGTGCTGGTGAGAGGACCAGCCTTGTTCTGAGTGCAGCGGCAGCACTGCTGTGTGAGTCTGCACATGGGGCTGTGGGAGCAGCAACCACAGCCAGTGGAGCAATGCAGCCACACTCAGAGGCACCGTGCCCCCTTCACCGAGCCAATCCTTTCTTACCAACCTGCACACACCAGAAGCACAAAGGGTGTCATTGCCAGAAAAGTTTGCAGAGTGTCCAGTGAAGTGTCTTCCTGAGGGAGAGTCTTATGGCATTAACATTTTCTTCTCTCGAGTCAGAACAACATGTAATATATTCTGTATTGCCCTACAAAAGGTGTGAAAATGAAAAGAACAGAAGCTGACCTTTTGAAGAGGTAGGACTGCTGCAGCTCCTTGGCAAGAAACCTCCCTGGAGCCCAGGATATTCTAAAGCAGGGCTGTCACACTCATTTTCACCAGGGGCCACATCAGCCTAGCAGTTGCCTTCAAAGGGCGGAATGTAGAGCTCCTTGCCCCTAGTTAAGGAGTAGTTATATTTATACAGTCCTAAAATTACATTCAGCCCTTTGAAGGCAACTGTGAGGCTGATGTGGCCCCTGGTGAAAATGAGTTTGACACCCCTGTTCTAAAACCTGTATTCTTTCATCCATAGAGGATGAACAATTAATGAAATGTGACAGTTGTATTCACCTGTTTAGTACCAAACATTATCGTCAGCCCAGAAATCTTCTTCAAGCTCCTTCCCAGTTGATCCCCAGCCAGGGCAATCACTATTAACAATATTATTTTTGGGTCTATTATTTTTATAGTGATTATTTTTAACCAATGAGGAAAGCAAAGTTTAGAAAAATTAAACCATTTTCTCAAAGTCGAAAACCTCAGGTCTTCCTATTTTCAGGGTTCACTTTCAGAGTTCAAATGCCATTTGGTTTTTTCCTCTATGCTGCCTCCCAGTGCTTTATGATGCAGCGTTGTCCACAGAGGGCTCATCTTCATTCTGAGTTTTGTTCTAGAGTGCAGTTAAATTGCTTGGAAACAGTTTGATCCTTTCTGTCTTTGCTTTTAAGGTTAGTTAGCAGGTCCAGAACTGTGTTTAGTCCAAAGCTAATGACTGCTCACTGCTGAAGCAAGAGTCTTCTGACTACTCCTCCCAACACTCCCTGTTTTTCCAGTTTGGACAGCAGGAACAGGCGTCATTTCCAGCCCTGTGTGAGCCCTGAGTACTGTTCCCTCTCATCCCTTCAAGTGGTTCTTTCCCTGTGTCTCAAGTAGCACATACACATGTGCTTCTGCGTATTCCACTGAGTATTTGAGGGTTTTCTCTCTCCACTGCTTTCTGCGCCCTGAGCTCTAGTCCTGCAAGTGCTGGCTGCTTTAATGTTCTCAGAGGCTCAGCTCTGTCTCCTCTGCCTCTTTCCAGGTTCTTCCGTGCATTATAGCTTGCAAACTCTCTTAGTGTTGTCCACTGGGTGGCTATAAGTTCCACCTAATTTGTTTCTTGTCTCTTGGGATCACTGTTATTTGTTCCCTGATGTCCAGTTTCTATATATTTTGCCTGCAGTTTTTTGTTTTCTCTTTGTTTTCCTTTTCTTTTTGTGTTTTTTTTTCTGGTCAGAAGGTAAATAAAGTGCCTACCGCTCCTTCTTGGCCAGAAACAGAAGCCCCTTTGTTTTGTTTCTGACCAGTATTTTCCAAGCAGGCTCTGTATGCTCTTTCTCATCACTTGACCTTAGTCACGCAGTCATTAAATGACTTATCTTCCAAGAATCAGCTCCGAGATGACCCTCTTCCTAAAACTCCTTCTGAGACTCTCTCCCTAGAACTCTATACTTTATATAGAACAGATTCTTCTGGCCCATGAAAAATACATTCTGAGCACTTCATGAGTTTCCACATGGCTGCCCACTGACACAGTTCACCCTGTCTCTCAAGAAGACTCTGATTTCTGGAAAAGAACAATTGCTTCTTTAAAGGTCTTTAATATCTTCTCATTTTTTATCATTGTCACTAACAGCTGGCTTTTGTTTCAAGATTGTCTTTCACAACAAAACTAAGGTAGGATTTTATCACTTTGTGAAGGTGTCTGTGTGGGTGGCCCCCAGAGAACCGAGCTTCTCTGGACATGGAAGATGGTCAGCTGGCCACCTCCTCACTAGTGCGGCGACTTGTTCCTACCCATACATTTCACACTATGCTCTCAGCCAACCAGTTTATACTTTGCCTCAGTGATATTAAAATCACTACATGTATAAAGAAACTGTGGTACATCCAGGCAATGGAATATTATTCAGCACTAAAAAGATATGAGCCACCAAGTCATGAAATGACATGGAAAACCCTCAAATGCATGTTACTAAGTGAATGAAGCCAATCTAAAAAGGTCACATGCTGTATAATCTCAATTGCATGATATTATGGAAAAGGCAGAACTATGGAGAGAGTAAAACTATCAGTGGTTGCCAGGAGTTTGGGTAGAGATGAAGGATGAATAAGAAGAGCACAGAGAATTTTTAAGACAGTGAAACTGTTCTGTATGGTATTGTAATGATGGATACATGTCACCATGTATCTGTCCAACCCCACAGAATGCACAGCACCAAATGAACCTTAAGTGTAAACTGTACTTTGGGCGATTATGATGTGTCAGTGTAGGGTCATCAACTATCACGAAGGTCCAACTCTGCCTTCGTGGGGGTGGGGGTAGTAGGGGAGGTTATACCTGTGTGGGGGCAGGGACTATATGGAAAAAATGTCTGTTCCTTCTTCCCAATTTTTCTGTGAACTTAAAACTGATCTAGAGAACAAAGTCTTTAAAATAAATCTCTGCATATCACAGACCTGTATGACTTCTCAGAGACTGCTGACACCATGAATACCATATCTAGTTGTAATGGACCTACTTATACTTGATGGCATTTATTTTTTTTATTAGATTCCTCCTAGGTTATAAGCCTGTGGAAGACTCTGGGACTTGTCTTACTATTTTCCAATTCCTATGGCTCAGTACAGTTCCTGGCATAAAATAGGCACTTCACTGATATCTGTTGAAGTACTGAATGAACATGTAGTTAGAAAAGCATATGGCTCTTGCACCTCCATGTACTACTAGAATGACCGCACCACTGTGACCGGAGTTTGTATGTCCCACACTGTGGTTGTTGAACTTTGCTTTGAGCTGTTTTTCAAATCATCTACTTATGGTACTTAAACATTTAAAATTTTCAAAACTGTAGGCAACTTATCTTGGACTTCTAGCCTCCAGAATGGTGAAAAATACATTTCTGTGTTTCATAGACACCTAATTTATGGAATTCTGTTATAGAAACCCAAATGGATGAAGATATTGACTCAAAAGATAGAAGCAGCAATAAAGAACTCAAATGCAATATCAGGGCTCAAAGAGATGGGGTCTAGCCAGGTCATTCAGTGGGCACTCACAGTGATGTGAAGAAGAAATGAGTCCTGGCTGGTGTGGCTCAACGGACTGAGTGCTGGCCTGTGAACCAAAGGGTTGCTGGTTCAATTCCCACTCACTCATTGGAATCGAACCTGGGTTGTGGGCCAGGTACCCAGAAGGGGTGTGTGAGAGGCAAGAACACATTGATGTTTCTCTCCCTCTCTTTCTCCCTCCCTTTCCCTCTCTCTAAAAATAAATAAATAAAATCTTTAAAAAAGAAGAAATGGACTTCCCTTGGGCTCAAAGTGTCATGGGAATAGAAGACAAAACAAGATCAGTGTTATTCAAGAAAGACAAAGTGACAAGTGATAATTGGACCAAAGCAGGTAGAGGGAAGCTGTTGTTTTTTAGATTAAGAAAAGCTTAATACAAGAGGTGAATTTAAAGTTCGGACAGACGAATAGTACAAATTGTGACAGAGTTAAGGGAATGGTATGAATAAAGGTATAGGAAGAAGGTGAGGATTTTCTAGGTGGATGGAACAAAGGATCAGGGAGGAGAGTAGTGGAGGACATGCTGGAGAAGGCATGTTGAGCCATACGGGGGAGTAATTTGAACTTTGCCTACGCCCATGAGGACCAGGGTCAAGCTGTGCTTTGGGAAGACACTTTTGCCCATGGTTGATAGGTCTTTGAAAGGAGGGAGGGCAGGAGTGACAGAATTAGCAATGGGTGGGATAAGTTTTGGAAGAAAGGAAGTTTGCCTAAGAGATAATTGCAAAGAAATACAATTCTCATTTAAAAAAGAAGAAACCCAGAAGCTTCAAGGCTGTTCTAGAAAGAGAATCTCTTTTTGGGGGAGGCTAGACTTGAAGCTGCTATTCTCTTCTCCCAAAGGGTTCTTCCCCCTGGAAATCCCTCATTAATTGCTGAGGCCCCCCACTCTGTGTTAGGGATGTATTTGGAGCTGACTGTGCCTGCCTAAAGTTTCTATGTTTAACTACTAATGCCCTGTATCTCAGAATGTGATGATTTTGAACAGAGGATCTTCAAAGAAGTGATCAAGTTAAAATGAGGTCAGGTGGGTGGGCCCTGATCCAATATGACTAGTGTCTTTAGAAGAAGGGGAGATTAGGACAGAGACAAATGCAGAGGAAAGGCCACGCAGGGAGCACAGAGCCATCCACAAGCCAAGGAAAGGTCTCCGTGGAAAGCAGCCCTGCTCACCTTGTGATCTCAGACTCCAGCCTCCCAAACTGGGAGAAAATCAGCATCTGCTACCCCAGCCACCCAGGCTGTAGCCCTTTGTTACGGCAGCCCTGGCCAACTCACACAGGCTATGTGGAAAATTACTTTTGATATCTTACTGCACAGCTAAGAGAAGATGTTTAAGGCACGCTTTCATAAAATATGGGAGACAACAAAATGTGAGCAACCTGACCACTCAGGTAAGACCAATTCATCAAACTTGTAGTAAATGGCTTGCTTTTTAAGACTTGAGCACCCTATCCCGTTCATAAAATGGCTTCAGTGCCTTTGGCTCCTCCCACTGCCTGGGGCATCAGGAGGGGCAGCCTGACAGTACAACTCTATCATGTTTGTCATGCAGCTCTAAGCTCACATGTGCTCAGTCAGAGTGGGGTTAGGACTCAGGCCACAAGTGGCCTGTGGCTGGAGTTTGTGGCCAAGAAAAGAGCTGTGGAAACTGGTGTCACACCCCAGGCTTTGGGACAAACCAATCTGGACACCCTGGGCCTCTGTGTGGCCATGGTACCCCATGCAGGTGCTGGGAGGCTCATGCACTGAAGGGGGCATTCATAAGCATGCAGATGAATACTGTGTCCCACATCCCCAGGCCTGCCTGCCTGCCTGCCGGCAGAACAGGCAGCTGCCCTGCACGCACGTACAGGGAGGAACATTACAGGAACATTCTCTGGCACAGACTAACCCTCCAGAGCTCCAAGAAAATAGCTTTGAACACAGGAATTGCCAGGTCTGGATAAACATAGTTCAGTCCCTCAGATGTTTTGAACATGACTGAGTGCTCATACTGCACAGCCTTTCATCAGAGGCCTTCAAATAGTTCATGTAAATTCCTGATCTTGTTCCAGGCAGATCTGATCCCCTGTTCTGGTGACCAATGCCACAAAAGGTGGACTCTTTTGAGATGCAATGAACCAATGAGAAGGTCATTGGCTCAGTTTTAGACTGAGCTCGTGGCACAGCATCGCACTCACATGGGGTGGTCCGACTCTGGTCTTCCTGCTAATTGACTAGGGAAGTGTCTTCACATCACAAAACTCATTTTCCCCATGTTTAAAATGGGAATATAATAAAAGTGTGTCTTCACACACATGGCTTCCAAGTTTCACAATCAAATTGAAAAGCCAAAAGGACTGGCCTTTGCCATGGAAAGGTTCTCGAAGTCCCTGAACACCATGAGCATCTGGGAAGCATCACAGGGGGAGGTGGTGAGAGGGTAGTGATGCAGAGGTCCTTCAAGGGGATGTTCATCCCCACACTGGACATTCCAGAGATCTCCATACTTGAAGAGTCTGGTGAGCATCTGCTTCCCAGCTCATAGTTGGCTGTCTTCTCCCGATGTCCTCCTTGGGTGGAAAGGGCCAAGTCTCTCTCTGAGGCCTCCTTTATAAGGGCACCAACACCATTCTTCAGGGCCCTGCCATCAAGATATAATTATCTCCCAAAGCTACACCCCTTAATGCCATTCCCTGGGGGTTAGGTTTCAACATATAAACTTTGGGGAACACAAACATTCAAACCATAGCAGTCAACAATACCAGTGCTGATAGAAGGAATATTTTGCTCTATCGTTTCATATTTTGGTTCATAGAAGAATATGCCTTGCTCTTCTCCTCCCTGTGAGAAAGTGTTGAAGAGAACATGCTGGCCTTTCTCTACACACTCCAAGGAGGGTCCTCCTCAGAAAGGAGTGGAGATCACTGATTTTGCAGCCCTTGAAATTAATTTGTCTACTGGTGGACGGGGTCACTGGGTTAAAACCAGAGCTCCTGGGCCACATGCCCTGCCTGGTACTTGCAGTGGCTGCCTAAAGCCAGCTGGCTCTCCTTGATCCTGCAGGAGAGTCAGGGAGCTGACTCAGAAATTCTCTTGAAGCCCTTTCTCTCTCTCTCTCTCCATCAGTATCTGAAAATGTAGGCTCCCAGATTTCAATTCTGGGGGAAGAGTCAAGAAGTAAGATAACCCCCTTCTCATCTTGTTCCAAGCTTGGAAATTCTCCTTCAAGTCCATAGTGCAAGGCCTGCACTTTGCATTGGGATAGTGGGCTTTTCATTGGTGTACCCAATATCCCATTGGAAAGGAAGCATGGAAATGAAAATGTTTCTCTGTTGCTTAGAGAAACTTATGTATAAACTCCACCAAGAGGAGGAAAGACTGGCCCTTGAAACCACTATTCATGTCATGGTAAAATAGTCAGAAGGTTAAAGGAGGGGGATAAATTAAATAATTGGGGCAGTACTTGCAATAAAGGGCAAAACATAAAATCATTTGGGGATATTGCAAAAGACATTGTCTAATAGCACAAGGAATAAGCAGATTCTCTGGAGATTATCATCTTTGACCATTTCAGATTGTTCCCCATTTCCAGGGAATCAAAGAGGTAAAGTTTTCTATATCATCTGACCCTAGGGATAGAGCTCTGCCTATAATGTTTTTACCAGTCACCCAAATACAGGATCTCCTGGGCACAGGAGCTACCTCTCCCAAAATACTTAACTCAGCAATATTCTGAAGCAAATTTGTTGATAAATTACCTTCCCAAACCATCCACCCAATGGAAAAACATTTCCTGATGAAGATTGTAGAAAATGGGATACATTTTAAAGTCAACTTTTACTAAGTATATTCATCCTGTACAGTGTGATCTACCTAACTTAGTTAAGCACTTAGTTTTATTTTCTTTGCAAATTATTCTTTTAAAAATGTATACATTTTTGTTATTGTCACTGTTTTTTGTGTGTTAAATCCCAGTTCACAAAAAAAAGTCAATGACTTAAAAGTGGTTTGTTAAAGAAAGAGCATAATGAAAATAGCAATATAAATACTACAGTTCAAAATAGCATCATATATATAAATAGGAAAGAAGACTCCATTCGTGTTCAAATATAGACTATAATCTGCATGTCCCAGAACGAGCAAGTGATAGGCAAGTAGGCTGCCCACAAACAACCCACTGAGAAGTCAAATGGGATGTCTGACAGTGAAGCTTTTGACTGGATTTCACTGGACCCAGGAATTTGTCTCTGCTCAGTAATGATTTGTCTGTTTAGAAACTTAAATAAGAATATGAAGATTTTGTATTATTTTCTCACAGTGACCTTTTTAGTAACCCTATTGAGAATGTTTTTTCGAGGATGAGTACAAAATATTCCATTCCAGTTTTAAGTTAAATATTTTTATCTAAGAGTCTAAAACTTCAAAGCCTTCTCAAAGGCATAAACAGGTTTGAGACAAAATATTTTTCCAAAGTTTATAAAACCATTTTCATAGTTTTTGACACATTTATGCTGGGAGAAGGTAGAATAGGCATGTGGAAGTCATTAGAACCATTCACTGCCCATTACCAGGCCTTCACCTTCCACGTGCACGATAGTGCTGTGTCTCCCTGCTGCTTTTGGAGTTAGGCATGGCCATGTGACCGGCTCAGTCAGAGAAGAAAAGTGGAAAAACAACCATAAGAACTGGTTAGTGTGGCATGCTCTCTTCCCTGCTGCCAGGATAGCTTGTCAATCAATGCTCCAGCACTGGCAATGCTACTACCTGCCTAGACCCCGAAGGAGGAAGATATGGCACAGAACCTTCAACTCATCTATGCTGGATATGAACTTCACTCAATGAGATTCAGGAGCAATTTGTTACTGCGGCATAACTTAGGCTGTTCTAAGTGATACCCAGTGATGGATTTCTTTAATTGGTAGATACAAGTTGGGTGAGGTGGAGGATTAATAGCATATATTATGGAAGGACAATCCCATGGGTGCTAGGAGGGCTGGTGTTTGCTTTTGGTTTGTGGTTAAATGAAACCACTGATGTACCAAATTTTGCACTACCTCTTGGAATACAAGTGATGTATATTCAAGGAAGAAGAGGCTAGAGATTTTTTTCTGTTGGAATTTTCTAGTATGGGAAAAGAGGTATCTATTTGAATTGGTAGTTACTGTGTGAGTCATGGTGGGGGTTGGAAAGTATGTGTCAGGACCAGGGAACAGAGAACACTAGCTAAATAAGCTCTGAGGAAGGTAGTTATCGTGAAAATAAAAGAAATCACTCCTAAATGTCAGTCTTAGCATTCAGCATTGTACGAACTATTCATGTTGCAATAACACAGGAAATACACTAGAATCAGAGAAATTAAAATTGAGTGGTGCCCATTTGGTATATTTCTTTCCAGCACATTGTACGAAGATGTTGACAGAAAGTACAAGACTTCATTTTCCACACTGGCTGGATTGGACAACAGGCAATCAAATGAGTATTTGAAATAGAAATGAATTTAGTTTTTTTTAAGGCATTACTTCATGGCACTAATAATATCAATGAAAGCCATGTTATTGATATCAACTGATTTGCTCATGTGGTATGTGGAAATCTAACTAAATACTTGGTAATTTATGAAGATTCTTAAAGATATAGACACTGCAAATGACTTAATCACAAAGAATTTGAATAATTTCTGATATTTGATAATTTTTAAATTACTACAGGGAGACATAGATGACATGTTATTGAGTAGACAGCATTTTAAAACTGTAACCAAATGATTTCACAGAATTTTTCAAATTCCAAACCTCAATTCAACCTAAACATACATTTGTAACCACTCACTGCTACCTCACAGGTTTTGAGTTTATTATACTCTAATTGTACTTCTAGATGTTTTAGCTGATACAGAGAGTATGGGAGGCTTTCTTATAAGCTATTTAGTTTTCCATCAGATGATTTTTGATACAGTGACCTAGAATTTGCTTCTAGTTTCACTGGTCAATAACTCTGAGTTAGAATTTTGTGCTTTTGATATTTTTACATCATTACTAAATGTCCTCTATTTTATTTTTGTACATTCATGGTTTTTTAAAATATGTAATCATCTAGAATTTATATTAGCATATTACATTAAATTACATTTTAAATTTATTTTTTTCAAATAGCCATCCTTTCTCCAACTGTTTGAAGCATCAATTTTTATTAGATTCACATATATTTGTGGGCCTATTTTTGAATTTTCTATTTCATTGATCTGCCTGCCTACCCCAGTTTTAATTACTATAGTTTAAAAATATTGATTCTGAAATAATAAATAAGTAAGAATGGCTGAATGACATTTTTAAGAATACTGAGAAGCCCTGGCTGGCGTAGCTCAGTGGATTGAGCGCAGGCTGCGAACCAAAGTGTCGCAGGTTCGATTCCCAGTCAGGGCACATGCCTGGGTTGCAGGCCACGGCCCCCAACAACCGCACATTGATGTTTCTTTCTCTCTCTCTCTTTCTCCCTCCCTTTCCTCTCTAAAAATAAATAAAAAAATCTTTTTTTTAAAAAAGAAAGAAATCTTACCTTTAAAAAAAAGAATACTGAGAGATCTTACCTTACATAAATTGTTATCAAATCATTCATCTATCACTAGAAGATAACACATACAGTATGATTCTTCCAAGAGGCTTCATTTTTCATTCTCCCCATTGGGTTCTTTCTCCATGCTTACAAACCATGAGCACAATTTTTCTTTGCAGACGATACTAGAAAAAAAAGCATTGGCTTTCTTATGTTTTTCTGAATGTTGCATTTCTGTCCTTTTTTTCTGCTGAAACCTTGTTGCTCATGGTGCATATTCCTCTTTCCCTTAAATTCCTGTGTTATCTGGCTACACTGTGCTCCCCAAAGAGAACTGTTAAAAGTTATCAGCAATCTCCTTTAAGTCCTTCAAGTCTTTCTGATCTATTTCTGATCTTTAACCTCTGGTGACCCCTTACATAATATTGCACCAGTTAGCATGCTGCCTGGACTCACCTTCGTCCTCTCTGGCCGCTGCCTGAGCCTGGACTTCCTCTGGCTTTTCTCAGGTAGCTTCTCTACCTCCTCCCCTGCTGCCTGCTCTTTCTGTATTGTGTACACACTTCTGTGAGAATGGATGAGTTGGTTCTCCTCTAGTTAGTTAACTTTGCTTTCCCCAAATCCAAAGACTATGAGGTAGTTTAGCTCAAACAGCTTGTGTTCCTCAGGCATCAGCTGGCATTTTCACAACTCAGTCTACTATGAACTAATGCCTTCTTCACTTAAAAATGATGGCTTGCCTTCCTGTGGACTCCCAGGACAATTCCTCTCCTTCACATTCCTGTGCCATAATTGTCCGTGGTACCTCTTTGACATCTTCTGGGTGTGACAGAAAAGAGCCTCTAATTTACCTTGAAATACGTTTTTTCTTGAAATTCTCCCTTCTTTCCACCCTGACGCCATTACTAGCTCATTCATCCTATTTCCTACTTTCTCAGGAGCTTCCACTGAGAAGTCCATTCAATGCTTCCCTGGCTCCCTGCTGCCAATGGTTTAAACCCAGATTTCTGAGTCTACCATGCAAGACCACCACAGTCAGTGTGCAAACTCTGCTTACAGCATGTGCACCCATTGCCACTCTAATTAACATTCAGGTCAGAAGGATCTGGATTTCAAGCTGGACTTGGTCTCTTTCTCACTGTGCAGGTTTGGGCAAATTGCTTAGCCTAACCAAAACCAAAGATCTTGAAGTGGGACTGCCAGTGATATTTCCCAGACTGGGAGGGCTCAAGAGCCTGCAGAGCAGAGGGGCAGAACTTGACCCCTCTTGTACAACAGTAAGGGTACCACCTCCAAACTCCTGCTGGTGAGCATAGGGACCCTGTTTGCTTCTTTGGGACTCTAGGAGACCCACAAGCACTCCCCCTTCTTCTTCTTTGCTCTCAGAGGGCAACACAGTGATTTTCTTTTCTTATTGGTCACCCTTGCACTATATTTCTTGGCATCCATAAAATACTAATTATACTTACCAGATGCCCTATAAAACTATGAAAATAAATGGCTGTATGAGACTATCCATTTGTCGTAGACAGAAAGAATCACTGAGAGTCAGAATATCTAGGCTTATATCTAGATTTGTCCTATTCTGGCTCTGTGATGTTGAACAACTAAATAACTTTCCTGAGCTTTAGTGCCCAAAATTTTCATGTGGAGCTCTAGTCATTGTTCAATAGCCACACGAGGCTGGTTGCTACCATTTCAGACAGAGAATACATGGAGCATTTCCCTCATTGCAGGAAGTTGTATTGGTGTCAATAGATAAAACACTATGAGAAGACTGGTGGAACTGGCAGTAATGTCATAAAATGGTATTTACTGGAAATGCCTAGAACAGAAGCTTCACTAACAGCAGAAACACGGGAGTGTTAAGTGGGAGAGGCAGCCAATTGTCCCTGGGATGTATGCCAGTGTATCTGAAGAATTAGATTAGTGAAGATTCAGACAAACAACTGAAAAACCTCATCATAATTGTCTGGGAGTTATCTAGGCTTCTTCAATAATAGGAAGAAAAAGGAAAACAAGCTCCCACCTTATGTGGGAGTCTCCAGCAGGAAGCCAAAATATGAGGTAATTCAGAAGTTATTATGAGGTTTCAAATGCAAAAATGGTGGTTTTCAAATCTTTAAGCTTCTTCATTGATTTAAGAAATTGAGTCTTGAGTTGAAGAGACAAAGGGAATTGGTATTTATCTCAGAGAAAAAGAAAATTGGAAGAAGCTGGTAAGAGATTATAGCTTTCTGCAACCAGGAGACTTTGTCAGATAGGCCTCTCCTCCTTATCCCAGGGTCCTTTTCAATATATTTCTATAACTTGTTACTTTAATGATAGCCCCTGGCCAGATTGGCTTTACCAGCTGCACTATAAATTCCCAAAGGACAATAATGCCCACCCTTCTCTTCCAGAGTGGTCCTTCCTGGACAACCAGTGTGGTCCTTTATGAGTTGAGATTATGTCCCTCCCTGACTCTAATGGCTACATGACAAGATCAAACACCCACACCCAGGACCACCTATGTACTTTGAAGGGGCCAGTGAAAATGAAAAATACAGGGTTCCTTGTCAAAAAATTATTAAGAATTTTAAAATGGTGACCATAGAGCATGAAGCCAAGCATGAGTCCTTCTGAGCCAAGGGGCCAGACACTGCATGGGTCTTATGCACAGGAAGCCAGCCCATCCAGCCCAACTTCTGTACTCTGGGTGGACAATAGTAGGTTTACAGCCAGGAGTAGGTGAAGCAGAGTATTTCTAGTTATTAATTATTGTGTTATTTTCCATATGAACAGCTATAAAGCTACTTTTGCCTCAACCTGTGTAGTTTCTTGAATTTTCAGTCTTTTAAAATATAATTCTCTAGACCTGGAACAGCCATGGGGGCTCTCCTGCCTGCACCACATTGCATATTGATTTCTCACCTTTTCAGATAGCTGCTTAAATGTACAACTTTAAGAAAGACTTCCAAGGTCTAACCCTTCTCATATGTTTTCACATTTAACTCGGGGCTTTGTGTGATTATTTGATTGTCAGTCTAACCCCCTGGACTGTAAGTACCTTGAGGGCAGAGACTGTGTCTATCTTGTTCATCATCATATCTACAAAGTCAAACATTGCACTACCCTATGGAAGGCACTCTATAAAATTATATTTATTAAGTGAATAAATGAATGAACTGAAATGTTCTACATACTATAGCTCCAGAGAATTGGCTGGTGGGGCAGGCAAGAGAAAGATGACTCTGAAGGAAAGCATATCATAGTTCCGAGCCCAAATCCCAGTTCCTAGCATGGTTTCACTTCCTTCACCCCACCTGTGCTTTGTCAGAAATTTAGCCAGACAGTGAGAGGGACACAGCACAGTAGAGGAGCTAAGATGTGCATTTCTGATGACTGAACCATCCCTGCCATCCCTCTTGGTCTTGGTGTATTCTGCTCACTAGCCAGTGGATTTCACTTGTTTATATTTTATTTAGGGATTTTTACTGCTTATGTAAAATACTTAATTCCTTAAAGTCCTTTGTTTTTTTTTAATCCTGCTTGAAGGACACGGTGATGACTTCCAGAAGGTCAAACAAAGCCATCTTCCCAACTGGAACCATCAGACTGTCTTAAACCACTAAGAGCCCTGACCTCTGAGGAGAGAGAGGCTGGGGGAGGAGGTCAAAGGAGCATTTAGCCTCATCTTTAAGGTTTCATTATTTTAAAAGAATAATGTATTTCTATGTTATATAATTTTAAGTAATATTAAAATATGAAATATAAGTCCTTTGCTTCATTGAACTGGCCATAAAAATTTTAAACTCAAATCCTTAAAAACAATGATGTCCTAGCATATATATAATATATGTATATATGAGATATATTATATATGTATATATGCCGTATATATACATATATATTTATATAGTTTAAATGTAAAAATAAGCAGTTGCCTCAATACTATCACTTATGTGATAGTATCAATCACATAACTGACTTTACTGAGCTTTTCATCACTGGATTGATTTTGTTGACTAGTTTAACTTTTTTAGTTGTTTTGACTTCTTTTTTTAAATATTTTATTTATTTATTTTTAGAGAGGGAAGGGAGGGAGAAAGAGAGAGAGAGAGAAACATCAATGTGCCGTTGCTGGGGGCCGTGGCCTGCAACCCAGGCATGTGCCCTGACTGGGAATCGAACCTGCGACACTTTGGTTCGCAGCCCGCCCTCAATCCACTGAGCTATGCCAGCCAGAGCCTGTTTTGATTTCTTTACTGAGCCAGTGTGATTTCAATAACATCAATTTAGTTTTCAAATTTTTATTTGGTGTTTCTGCATCTCCAAGTTATACACTACCCATGCAGCCCTCTGTAAATTCATGTAAGAACAGGTGCCACCACATCCTTCACAATGACCATTTTGGGGTCTTGCAAAGTCCTCCACTGCATGCAGCCCACCTGTGTCTACCCCTGTAGCTGTCCTGTTGCATCTCAGTCTGAGCATTACAGAGTTCCAGGCTTCTTTATTTTTCATAAATAGAATTAAACTACGTGATCACACTGCTGTGTACACATGGAGGAATGTGGATTGTACTCTGGTTACATCTGATTGATTTCTTGAAACCGTATACAATACTTTTAAAGTTATTTTATAGGTCTTAGTTCTCCTGAATGATTTTTGATCCAGTTTCTCATTTTCAATTAAACTATATACTAGAGCAGCAAAGTAAAATTATTTAATATTTCCTGTCTTTATTAGTGCATTCTTACATTTCAGGGGCTGGTTTACCTCAGGCCCAATGTGGCTAGCAACAGTATAATTTATGGGGTGAATATAACAAACCTGTTCCAGGTCTGAATGAGGGCTCCACCTCCACCATTATCCTTATGAAGTTGCTCTGTAAAATAATCATCTGAAATATAGTATTATTTCAACCTTGCCCTCTCTCATCTCCCCAAGCTAAAGCCTCTTTACTCTTACAGGGTTTAAATAACCACAACAGCAGGGCACAGCACTGCCAGGCACACAGGACCACATTCCATTCGGCAATAACTGGCCAGAGCACAACAGTGGCTCCCTCTGTTAGGCTGGGCACATACCAGTGGTGATTCCCATGCCACCAGAAATGGTCGAAGGGCCAGAGGTAGAAGAGTGGACACCAGCAGGGTAGATTTGGGTGCCACAGTGAGCAGCAACTTCACTTCCTCCTTTGGGCTTCAGGTCAGCCCTGTGGAATCCATCCCTGTTTTCAGAGCAAAACAAAAGTTATAACCTAAAGCCAGACCCCACCTCAGCTATTTACAGTATGAACTCAGGATTCAAAGTGTCAGGTGAGATGTTTATGACAACACTCTCCAGAGACACAAATGGAAATTACTAAAATTATAGGTGACTCGGCTATTTAGGGGCAGTTACGCACACTTCTAAATCTGAATGACGCTTTGGTAGGTGGCAGCCTTTGACATTCCAGCAGCCCTTCGTAAAGCCACACAATATTAAAGATAGTGTGGGGTGAATATATACAGCCCAATCACATGCTGGTATTTGTGGTCTTGAGAGTCTGAGATGGGACTACACTCTTGTGAGTCTTGGCTGCTCATAGGCTTCGGCATCAGAATATTTGCCCTCACCAAGTAGCTGCAACATTTTAAACTAGAAACCAAATGTTTACTTGTGCAATTTAGCCTTGCCCACAGTTGACCAAAATAACAAGAGAACTAGCCTTTGTCTATGTTTGAACTGCATCTTCCTCCCATTACATTCTAGAGATGCTGGGAACATATGTTTAAGTAAAAGGACTCCACCAGCATATATTCCTAAAAAAAGATAACACAATTATAATTCATAGAAAAAGTTCACAAGATTTGCCCTGGAATGTATAACAAAGAAACATGTGGCATTTATGTTTATTCTCACTATTGTCTAAAACTGTGAACCATCAACACTTGATTGCTTTAATTGCTGAGTGTTTCAGTGGCACTTACATGTCCTTGTTTCCATTAGGAGCAAAGGGAGAATGACAAACCTACAATTTTATTTCTAAAATGATATACTGAGACCACAAAAAGAGCCCTAGGAGAAGCTTACCATGTTCATGTCAATTCTACTAGCATTTTGAGATGTTTTGTGAAGTTGACTAACCAAGGCCTGAGAAAGCTTTTAAGAACCAGAGAGAGGGGGAGAAATGGGGTTTGGGGTGAATCGGCAGAAGTTAGGGTGAGGAGCAAGGAGAACATAGGCATGCCAAGAGATGCTCATGGCAGGGCGGGGGCGTGCAAAGAGTGAGAAATATGAGGAGAAGATGAGACAAACCCTTTCCCCGTAGTAACTTCATCTGCCCATTTCAGAGCTTCTAGACTGAAGGCTTCAAAGCTAACATGCTATCTGCATCATATGGAATTGAATTCCAGCAGGTTAAATGTAAGTTAAGAAATCATTCAAAGAATTAGAAGAAATTATAAGTAAATAATCTTGGGAAGAGGAAAAGTTTTCCTGGTGTAACTCTAAGGGCATAAATTATAAAGTAATGCTTATATATGTTATCCCCCACATTAAAAACAATAAACAAATTGTAAAGGCAAGTGGCATGTAAAGAATATGTTCAGTACATATGATGAAAATGTCACATGACTGCAATACAGAAAACTCAAAAATAAATTTAAAAAAGATAAATACTAAAGGAAACAGGCAAATAACCAGGAGAAGCAACTGGCAAAAGAAATTCAAGAGCCTAGTGAACAATGTTCTACAACACTAGCTCCCAAAGAATGTGTTAAAGCACTAGGATCATTTTTATACTTTGAAATGGAAAAGAGAAGCAGCAAAGGTAATCAGAAATGCAGGCAGACAGGCTGCCGGGAGTGTAGAGTAGCATGAACTTGGGGAGGGCAATTTGAAAACACATTGTAGAAACCTTTTCAAAAATGTGTGTAACTTCTTATCCAATGATTCCATGTCTATGATGTTATCTTAAGAAAAATATTAAAGATGTTTACAAATATTTAGCTAACAAGAAAAAATCATGGCTCCATTGTTTGTCATAGAGCAAAACAGGATATAAATATCAAATAATGGGAAACTAGTTGTAGAATATTCTAGAACCTCAGTACAATGAAAAGCCATTAAAATGAAGTTGTGAAAATATGTTTAAATACACAGAAAGAGTGAACATTAACAGGGATGAAAAGTACAAATATGTTAAGGCTGACAAATAAGTGCTTTATAAGTGGTTATTTTATTAAGAAAGATTTCATTTTTGAGAGGAAAATATGTACATAAACACAGAAATAAAATCCGTGCATATCAAAATATTTAGTTTAGAAATCTGGAAGATATTTTCTTCTTTTGCTTGTCTGTATTTTTGAAATTTCTACCTAAATAAGTGATATTTACTCTTTTTAGAGATAAAAAGGAAAGGTTTTTAAAAAGCATGTGGTGGATTAACAATTAATGCCGTGGAACCCTATTTATAATATTTAAATAGGGAAAACAAGATTACAAATCAGCAGTGTGATCCCAAATGTGTGTTAATTATATACTTAGATACAAATATTATATATTATACATATTTATAAACAAATATAAGTATTACCATTACTAATATATGTAAATAACTATTATATACATATATAGTCAGTTGTAGAAAAAAGATTGAAAGCATACACAATAATGTATTGAAAACATCAATGATTATTTTTGGGGTGTTGTGATGAGTGTTTTTCAGGAGTTCTGTGTCCGTATATTTTCTCTTTGTCCAAAATACATGTCATGCAAATGTTTTTTTGTTTATAAAAATGAAAAAGTTATTTAAAGGAAAAAACTCTGATATACTGTACAGCTTCCTAGAATTTAAGCTGTCTCATTTTCCAGACCATCTGGGGTCAAGGCCACTGTATCCAGGTGGACCCCTCAGCTCTCCCTCCACTTGTAAAAGTCGTCATGCCCTATGACTTTGTTACTAGGTTTGCCTTGCTCCTTCCTTTGTTTCCACTATCATTGTTCAGACTTTCACTGCCCACTCCTAAGGCACCTCACCTGCTGTATCTTCTCCTGTGTGTCCTGCCTCGTGAATCAGTCCAACAGCTCCAAATGTACTCTAAGTTTCTCCACCTTTGTTCGTGCTCAACCTACCCCTATTACGATATACCCAGGGCCCTTTGTCCTCTCTCCAGACCTCCTCTGAGGCACATGTCCAAGTCTTACATTTGTGATTCCTGCTCCTACTGCCCCAGAGAAAGTATATCTCTCCTCTCTAGCCCATTCATGTTACACCCAGAATAAAAAGGATAATACAAATAAGTATTTTTATCTACTCTATGAAATTGATTATATTTCTTTATATCCTGCTTTTAGCCCAGAAGCCTAGTAAATAGTAGAAAATTAAGGCCTGGATGCAGAGCAAAGGCTTTCCAAGACAGGAGGCTGGTACATTTTGATCGAGACAATCCTTTAATAAGTGGATATATCAGCATTCAGCCTAAATGCTGCGGCAGGGCTCTGTTTCCTCCTTTCCTGGGGAGTAAGGAGATGCTCCTGGCAGGGCCCCTAGCAGAAGCCCACCAGCCGGAGGGTGTTGGGGAAGCTCTTGCGCATTCCCATGCATTTTTCCTGGTCGATATACAGAGAATTGGCTTTGACAGCCAGGTCGTGCTCCAGGGTGGCCTTGGTGTGAACCAGGGACTGCAGGGTGTCCTCAGCCTCTCTCAGGCGCTGCTGCAGGGTCTGGATAGTGTCATCCACCTCATACACCTCATTAACAAGGCTGTGGGATGGAAGAGACACCAGTCAGGTTAGCAGAAGTCACATTGCCAACAATGGTTATTCACTGAACTAAGGACACACCTCTTCAGGGGCACCTGGCCCACTTGTGTTTATAAGCTGCATATCCCAGAAGCTAGGAAAGACATAAGGAGCCTCAATGGCCAGACTGAAGAAATAGTCCTGTCTCCTACCTCACCCTCCACCCCTCAAGCTCCCTGTGAACAAAGGGCAGAAGCAGAAACCCGGCAAGCTGGACTCAGCAAACTGAATGCCTCTCAATACAACCATCTCATTTCCATTTGCAATCCCCAATGGGTAGGGATGCCAGGTAATAAACAGGAGGCCCAGTTAAATTTGAATTTTAGATAAATGTGTAATTTTCTAGTAAAATAAGGTAAAATACTTATGTATTTTTAAAATTCTGGTAAAATACGCATAGCAGAAAAATTACCATCTGAACCACTTTTAAATGTTAAGTGGCATTACCTACATTCACATGGTGAAACCATCACCACCATCCACTCGCAGAACTCTCTCCGTCTTGCAGAGTGATGTCCCCATTGAATACTAGCTCCCAACCCGTGGAACCCACCCTTCTACTCTGCCTCTATGCATCCAACCACTCTAGGGGCCTCATATAAGTGCCATCAGGCAGTATTTGGCTTTTTGTGACTGACTTATTTCACTCAGTACAATGTCTTCAAGGTTCATTTATGCTGTAACATGTGTCAGAATTTCCATGTGTCAGTGTTTTTCCTTAACATAAGTATTTTTAGTTTGAATATTGCATGCCATATGTAGGATATATATACTGAAAAAATATTCATTATTTATTTGAAATTCAAGTTCAACTGGCTGTGCTGTGTTTTAATTTGCAAAACCTGGCAACACTGCCCCAGGGCCAGCACAGTGCCAGGCCCCAGTGGGCTTTCACAGAGTGTTCACGTGGCACCAAAGCAACCACTGCTCTCCTCAAGACCCTTCTGCTTTCCTTTCCTTGAGGACAAATTGTAATCCTACTTAAGGAGATGCCCCAAATGACAGCTGTTGTAGGGGCTGGGGCAGTGAGAGGGTGGAGAGGGTGGGAAAAGGACTGCCATTTTGTATTCCATGTAAATCTGTACTATTTGAACTTATTTCAAAATCAGAACATATTCCTATCTTGTGAAATTAAAAACAAACTTTTAGAAAAAAAATGTAAGCAAGGTGAAAAGTTTAACATAGAACTAAAAAGGAATAATTTCTTCCTAGTGTTATCTTGTAGTGAGTAGGAGCATATGTCAGAAGGAGAAGGAACAACACTAATGTCTAATGATAACAGATGCTATCGGCAGATGATGAAATACTGTGCAAGCGATACTTTAAAAAAAAAACTTGCACTGGCCATCAGGAAAGAAACTTACAACATAATGTTGGTTGAAAAAGTCAGGATATTAAATCCTATATGCAGAAAGATCACAATTTTGTTAATGTGCCTGGTGGCAAATACAACTTGCTAACATTAGTTATCCCTCAATGCCACAAAGCATTGAGGGTGGTTTTGATTTCTTAGTTCATTTTCTGATATTTCTACCGTGAACTGATACTACTCTTAAAGGCAGGAAAAAAAACAATAAATATATTTCTAGAAAGGAAAATAATTTTGAGAAACTTAAACTCTCTTTGACCTTTAGAGAGGTTTCTGAAGTGACTCAATGTACCAGCACAACAGCTGGGAAACATCACATCACACTTGGACAGCACAGCAGTCCAATGCTGGATGGTTTACGGACTCCCTAGGATGGCCCTGCCACACCCACCTTCTGAGCACACCTTTCTGTTGGATGAGCTGATGTGTGGCTGACCCACGCCTGGATATGGAGCAGGTGGGCCACCAGCACCCCAGGCCACCTATGTGCCCCATCTTCAGCAATGGTAACATCATCCCCACGGATGCTGAAATCAACCCTCTGATCAACTTGACCCCATGCTCTTCATCACAGCTCCAGCCCTCAGTCATAAAGTCCTGTTATTCCCGCCTCCCAAAGAGCCTCACTGTGCACCACTTGCCCTGTGCCTGAGTCTGCAGGCACCTCCTAGAATGTGCTTGCTCTGTCCCTGACCTCAGAGCCTTCACCCTTCCCACCCCCTCAGCCCAACACTTTACCTACCACCCATCTGCCTGCCATCTGCTAACTCATGCCACCCTCCAAGCCCAGAGGAGCAGACATTTCTCCCTTAACCCTGGGACTAGGGAGCAGCCCCAAGTCCATGATGTCATGTGTCCCAACAGCACCAGCCCTCCCACAGCCCTTGGGGTGCTTGTCATACCTGTTTCCTACATTTGCCCTATGGGACATCGACTCCCAGAAAGCACCAGTGCCCTGAGCCAGCCTTGCCTGAGGCTAAATCCAGCAGCCTCTCCTGCAGTGGACAGGAGTGCCATGCATTTGTTGGATGAGGACCAACTTCAATGTCCTAGGTTAGGGAGGTCATGGTGGGAGGTAGGGAGCTATCCCGAGGCCCAAGTCCACAGGGTGTTTCAAGAACAAGAACAGACCCCAAGCCACAGAGACTGGGCCAGTATGAGCCTGGAGGCTCAGCTTCTAGCCCACCTGCCAGCAGCCTGAGAAGGGGAGGGATGCTGCAAAGCCCCGCAGCCCTCACCCCAAGCTCACAGAAGCATCTTCTTCCATCTTAGAACCTGTGCCTGTTCGCTCACTTTCTGTGAGGGAGGGAAAGGAAGGCAAACCTAGGTGCCAACTTTCTTTTGGTCTGGCTCTGGTAAAGACAAAGTCTGAGAACTTGTATGAAGCATATTTTGTTGTTGTTTAGATCAAATTGGATTCAAAATAAGTCTTTTTTTGATGATCCCAGGGTATAAAATACCACGAGAAAAGGAACAGATCTTCAGGGAGGCTGCTGCCCATGACCCGCAATGGCACTGACCACGAGGGCTGTTGACAGTCACACCCCTCCCTGGGCCCCTTCCATGGCTTCCAAAGGAACCTGAACCCACAGGTAGGAAAAGGAGTGGGAAGATATGTGAGTCTTCACTCCTTGCAGCCACATAATAGTCTAGTGGACAATTTACCTGAGGGAACTTTTGAAAATATACAGATTAAAATATCAGTTTTCTTTACAAAGGAATTCAAGATCTGTAGAGCACAGGCAGCTGACATCCTCGTTTCCCACTGCTGTGTGAACACAGCTAGTAGCTACTGCACTCCCCTTGGCTTTCACCATCAGAAATACTTTTCCTCGTCTTTGAAGGCCATATTTCTCTCTTGGTTTTCTCGTTCTTGGCAGATCACAGAGAGCTGTTCTGCTGAAACCACTCATTTTGGGGGAATTATAGAACTGAAAAACATTTTACATTCAAATACAAATAAAGCTACCATAGTTTAAAAAAATATATCAAGATCATTTAAGTAACACAGAGCCCAGCCTGGCCTGCCACCAAACATGCCAAGAATGTTTAGAATTACTTTTGAAAGAACCCATTTAGAAAATTTTAAATGAAAATAAAATTTTGAAATAAAAACAGCAACTTTTCTCAGTTCTCCTTCCCTTGAGTTTATGGGCTTAATTTTTCTTCATCTAGCTGGCCAAAGGGCTGCTTTCAGAATGATCAGTTAAAGAGGAAAAATACTCCCCTCCCCCAATAATAATCCTAAATTCCACTATTGTTACCCTGGGACCATATTTTTGGCTACACTATTTTAACAAGAAATCTTTATAGAAACAGAAGTAGGTTTTGTCCTAAAGTCAATGAAGGAGCACAGGAAATAGACATACTACAAAGTCGACGGGAAGTAAAGGAAAGGCAACTTGTGTTTAGCTCCGAAGGAGAAAAAAAAAAGAGTAAAAATCATTCAGCTTTGCAGAAGCTGCTGTGAATGACTCATTGTTTGATAATTCCAAAGTCAAATTAGACCACTACTCCAAACTCTTTTACAGAGCAACACTGGGTTTGTCTAATGGCAGTCTGACCCCTGTCTCTACTTGTGAAGACTCTGGAAAAATTTTCAGCAGTGTATGAAACTTCAGTTCAGCTTCCTCTAACCCTGTTTGCAGAAAGCCACTGCTGATGACCCAATCCTGATTGGCCAAAGGAGTGTGCATCCCTACTGGGCTCTTTTGAAGCACACAGACCTTGTGGACTGGTCACCAGGGGCCCCAGTGAAGGGCAGCTTACCCTCAATGATGGGCTCTGTGGGAGGGGTTCCAGAGAACTCACTGTGAGAAACACAGAGCTTGCCAAACTCCTCTGTGGCCATGACCTAAGACGATAGCTCCTCTGGGAGAAGCATGCTTCTTAGCGCCTGACACAGACACTGTATCAAACCAAACACGCTGATGCGTGATATGTTTTACAGTAACAATCTCCTCTGTGACCCTCAGTTTCATCCTTTGTGAGAGAGATGAGGACACAGTATGTGCTTTGCGGACTCACCCCATATGGGCATCATGATCAGATGAGAGCAGACACATGACAGGGAATGGTGAAAACAGCACATCATGAGGATTGGGGAAGCAGAAGCCAGTGGTTGGGTTGGTGGGAGAGCACTCTGCAGGGAGCTGGGCAGGGACTCAGGAGCAGCTCTCCTCCTCACCACCAGGTGCCACGTGGCCCAAGTCACTCAAGCCACTCCTATCTCAGTTTCCTCATTTGTAAATGAAGATAAACAATGAAGTGAGGTGCTCAGGACAGTGGCCAGCACAGAATGAGCTCAATAGGTGGTGGCAGCAGTCATTATTACCTCCATTACTATCTTTATTCTTATTTTCATCCTTGTTGGCCCCACAAAGATCACCCTTTCTTTTCCCTTCAGGAAATCCACACATGTTTCTTTGGTGGAGCTCAAACTCACTTCACCATTTGGATAAAGTCTGCATGCCAAGGGAATTCTATCGCAGGGCCAGGTAGTAAGACCAGTGCCTCCCACCCCCCAGAACCAAGCCTGGTTTCCAGTGATGCCCCTGTTCCTCCAGTGGCCTTGCCTCTGTGAAGCAGCACTAATGACCCAGTAATGGCCATGATGAAGGCCAGAGAGGAAAGGCAGAAGTGGGCTCTGGGAAATGAGAAAGGAACCCAGAATTGGGAGAGGGGGAATGGGGGAACCTTACCCAATTACTCACAAGCCCATCCTAAAAGGACTCTTCACAGTTAAAGTAATAATAAAATACATGTAGTGTTGAGTAGAGAGACCAGGTGTCAGACTCCTCCTGCCATGTGTGTGTGGGAGATGGGCTTGACGAAGCCCAGTTGTTCTCAATTTCTGCTGAGAACAGAACAAACTGAAATGACCCTAAAAGACCATTAGGGCTTACAGGGGCATGAGGATGGTTTTAATGACAAGACAGATACATTAACTGCCGTAAAAAGAGGCCAATGAGAGCAATGGATGAGAGCAGACAGACAGGGGTCAGTGGAATTGTAACTCAAATCTCTTTCCTGACAAGTCTCTGGCACTGAGAAGTACACAGCAGGCCAGCACACTCCACCACTTATAAGAAAGGTGTTCTGGAAACTCCAGAAGCCTCCAGGGAAGGGTGGAGGAAACCAAAATCCACCTTGGCTCCCTGAATGAGCCTAATGTTTATCACTTGTTTGTGTGTAATGTTGATGTCATTTCTTTTTAAAAAATTATGGCAGACTATACATAACAAAAATTACCGTCTCAATTATTTTTAAGTGTATACTTCAGTGGCATTAGGTGCATTTGCAATGTTGTGTATTCACCACCATCATCCATCTCAAGAATTGTTTATCATTGCAAACCAAAAAAAAAACTCCATACCCATTAGCCACTAACTCCCCATTATCAATACTTGTAAAGAACACTCCTATAGGGGAGCACTACTGTACACTTCCTTATCACTGGTATGTTGGCAGAAAGCTCTTTCCTGAAGAACACAGAGCCAGGCAGGCTGGTGGACTGTCCCCTCCTGCCCAGGGTGAGCCCTCTCCTCACCGTAACTGGGCCATGTCCCTGCAGAGCTCTATGTTCGGTCTCCTGGTCCGCTCGTCCAGTCTGGTCTGAGCCACCTTCAGGAAGGCAGACTTGTCCCTGATGGCCTTCTTGATGGCTTCTATGGTCATTTCAGTCTGGAAAATCTCCTGCAGTGTCTGCATGGAGAGAAGCAGATGCCTGAGGCTTTGGTGCTCTGCCACTTCCCACCTGCTCCCTTCCTCCTGCCTTCTCCAGTGGGGAGGCGGACTCACTGAGCACACCTGCTGTTTCACATCCCCATGCCTCCCCCATCCCACCCCCAGGGAGCCTCATTGCCCAGGAGAGCAGACTGCATGCACCTTCCAACTCCCACTTCAGGTAAATCAGATGGGGTGGGAGGGATTTACATGACAGATTGGCAAATGCTACAACTTCAGAGCTTTCCCCCCAGATCACCTGTTGTTAAATATTTACCAGCACACTGCTGTATGTCTCTGAGAAATGTGAGGCCCTGAGGCTGGAGTCCACTCACCCCTTAAGCTCTCCCTTCTCACTAACCTCACAGAGAGGGTTTCCTACCTGTGGAGGATTTGTTTTGAAGCAAATCAAGGTCAAGCTTTAGGGAGTCTCACTTGAGAGGGAAGGCCCCTGGCAATGTGCAGGCCTGATTTTATGTTTTTCTTTAAGAAGCTTCCCCAAACTACATGAACCTGGGCCTCTTCCTGATTTCTCCTCTGGGAGGTGAGCCCCTCCTCTATGCTCTGAAAACCCTTCCTTCTCCTGTGACCTTGACCTCTGCACTCCCATTTCTCCACCCCCCCCCATCACTCTCCCTCTCCCCCTGCCCCTTTCCTTCAGCCTGGAGACACACCCAAGTGTCACCCAATTCCTTTAAAACTTTATGTCTTTACACAACTCGCTCACACAATTCCACCTGGATGCTTCCAGTTGGTGCTCTTTCCTCACATTCACGGTCCAATAGGCTCAGCAGTGGCCTTGCTCACACCCTGCACCTCATGGTGGCCTTTGTAGTAGGTCTCTGGCCCCAGTTTTCCTCTTGAGACTGCTCTCAAAGCCAATGATGAGACCTCTCTGATGTCCCCCCTCTCTGAATCACTCACCTTGCTGAATTTCTCTGGCCAACTGCTGTCCTAATTACTTGCTTTTCTAACTATTGCTCCCCACTTCTGGTGCAGGGTATTGTCCCCAAACCACTCCTCTGCTCCATCCCTTACCCCTGCAGAGATCTCACAATGGTACAGATTTGGCACTGTGTAAGCCAGAATCTCTTACAACTGTCACACAAGCTTTGCCCACCCTCCTGCACTCCGAATTGTCTCCAATTATCAGCTTTCAACAACCGTTCTACTGTTCCTATCACCAGGCCATGCTCCAGAGCTCCCTGTGTCTCACCGTTGGAAACAACTGCTTCTTCTGCTAAATAAGCAACATTTTATGTCACTCTAAGGGGTTCATTCTACACCTTGGAACTCATCATTTTCTACATACATGTCTTGTCTCACTCTAAGATCCCACCTGGAAGGGTCAGTGTGTCATTCATGTGTGTGTCCCCAAAGCACCTACCTTGAATGTTGCTTTTATAAGCTGAATTCTATCCTCTTCTCCACCCTACCCCAAATTCATATCTTTGAGTCCTAGCCCCTAGTACCTCAGACTTTGACTGTATTTGGAGATATAACTAAGTTAAAATGAGGTTATTAGGCTAAGTCTAATCCAATGTGACTGGTGTTCTTAAAAGAAGAGAAGATTAGGACAAAGACACATGCAGAGGGAGGACAGGGAAAAGATGACCATCTACAAAGCTGAGAGAGAGGCCAGAAGAAACCACCCCTACCAACACCTTGGTCTCGGACTTCTAGCCTCCAGACTGCGAGACAACGTATTCCTGCCGTTTAAGCCTTTCAGTGTAGAAGTTTTATTTGGTAGCGCTAGCAAACAAACGTAGAAGTAAACAAAATTTTGTGGAACAAAGCAACTATATCACATCTGTCTTCTAAAAGGCCTTTACATGGCTTTTTACTGCCCAAAGGATACCTTTCCATAGCTATCCCCTATGGTCTGGCTCCAACCTACTGTTCCAAGCTTCTCTCCCAGAACACACAATACTATGCCACCCAAATGGGCCTCTTTACAAACCTGAACTCAACCCCTGATTGGCTTCCTCTAAAGCTCTGTTTCAGATGTTCACCTGTAATGTTCACTTCTTCTTCCAAATCCCCAAAACACTTCTTGTATTTGCTATTTGGCAACCACAGTTTGTAATTTTTCTATTGTTATGAATTATTCATGACCTTTTATATGTATGAATTTTTTCTCTACAAATATAAGCTTTCTGGGAACAAAAACTATTCAGTTGGCCAAAAAGACCATTTAGTTTTTTTCTGTAAAATAAGACACACTTTTCATTTTCACCAATAACTTATATTGATTTGGATATTTTTATTATGTTGCTATCTCTGGCTATTGGCTTCTAGTGGGCAAAGGCCAGGGGTGCTGCTAAACATCTTCCAATGCATAAGACATCCCCACAGCAGAGGATTACTTGGCCCAAATGTCAATAGTACCAAGAAACTTTGCAAACCACTTTTGACAGATTCGATCAGTCCCAGCACCTTCTCCATACACTGCACAAATCTTTTTTTTTTTTTTGCATTTCAGTTGCATTTTTACCTTTCTTGAAATAATAAAGTCAAAAATGTTGTGTATTTTCTTCTGTCTTCAATATTAAAATGGCTGCACCAAAATTCACCAATTTTGATAAGTTTTTAAAAATGCACACTGATATGACAGTTGTCACACAGTATAACAACATTGTTTTGAATGAGGTTAAAGACAATTAAGCGCTACTAGAACCATCATATGGAAAACATTTAGTGACCTTTTTGGCCAACCTAATACGTGTTATGCTTTGTGCTGCCCTTCACAGGAAGTAGCACACTGTCTGACTCAATGAACATGTGCTGCCCACAGAAAGCACCATGCAAGGAAAGGTAAATTGTTCCACCCCGAGGAAACATGGTGCCCTCTTTTGGGTAGTATCATCTTTGAGTGACATGAATGACTTGTAAGGTTCTCTAAAAAAGGAGTGACACACATGCAGCATAACCCACAGAAATAAGAGAGCTCCTAGACTGATACTAAGTAGAAGAAAAGCTCCTTGATTATCTTGAAACATGAATTCTAATTGAATCCTTCATTTTACTGTCATTGTAAAACTCTTATTCTTAGAGCACTTAAAAAGTTCAATATCAGAGTCACTTTGAATTGCCTAAGTTTCCAGTATTTGGTTTTGTATTCTAGGGCAAAAAAAAAAGTGCCTGAAATAATTTAGCAGAAGACATTCTTGCCATGTGTTCTAATAATAAATATACTTCCTAGTTATGCTTTAATAATATTTTTGTTTCTGTTAAAAATACAAGGACACTTTATTACATAGTGCATCCTTTGTGTTCCCAAAACCAGTAGATTCCAATTTCAATTTGACACCTGGCTACTTTGCTAAAATAAATGGTGCACTTTGTACTGCTTTTAATTTCTCTTAGTCTGTATGGCCAAGAGGCTGGGTGCCTTCTGGCATCTCTCCAGGAGTGGTGACAGATCTGTGGTCCCAGAGCCCCTGCCCTATCCATCCAGGTCAGCTAAGGGTACCACCGGTGCCTGACTTACCTTTGCTAAGTGAATCTGAATCTTATTTTTAGCATCTGCAGTCTCAGCAATGCGATTAGTGAAAGCCACATTTACTTTGTTGAACTGATTCCACATCTCATTGGCAGTCACAACCAAGAGATTTTGAATGTCATCTCTTAGTTTGGCTGAGGCTGCTCGTTCACTCTGAGATCGAAGAATGTTGTCATCTGTAAATTTGGCCCAGGACTCAGGCACTGAGACCCTGGAAAAAGGAAGCAGAACCAGACAATGGTGACAATGATGAACTGGCCTAGATGATCTGTAAGCAATCATTCATCCTGTTCAAGAGAACCGAGTCACTGATCTTGGTTTTCTTGCACACAGCATAAACATCAGAGAAAAGCTGATTTTAAAGCTGATTTCTTCATTGCTCCTTATTTCACTGTTAATCAATTTTCTATAAACCCAAAGCATAAATTAACTCCTCCACCAACTTGAGGGGGAAGACGATCGGTGAAGGGTAAGAGTGTGAAAGTGCATATAAATGTGTCACACTAACTTAATAAACCTATAAAAATATTCCACTGTAGAAATAATCAAAGAAGTAATGAAAACAACAACACACAAATAACCATTGTATTATAAAAGCAAAGAATGAAGAGAATACTGATTTGCTGGTGAGTATGTCTAGAGAAAGATTCTCTCATATTCTGCAGGTAGGAATTCTGAATTGGTCTGACCATGTTGGAGGGTAAGAGGTCAACAAACACCAAGATCCTTTTAAATGTGTGTGACCCAGAAATGCCACTTCTAGAAATATTTTTATTGAGGTATAATGGACACCTAACATTGTATTGGTTTTAAGTATACAACATATTGATTCGATATACAACATAGGACCTAAAACAAACCCCAGGATTATCTTCTGGAGGGTAGGCTTCTAGTAGTATAGGCTTCCTCTGCTAGCTGAGCATTCTAGGAACTGATTTGTATCAGTGTACCAGCTGGTGTCATTGTGAGAGGCTGCTTTTGGCTTCAATGATTTTTTGAAGACTCTTTCAACATGTTTGTCCATTTCTTTTTTCTTTTTTAAATTTATTATTTATTTATTTAATATATTTTATTGATCATGGTGATACAGTTGTCCCATCTTTTCCTCTTTATTCCCCTCTTCCCTGCACACCCCATCCTACCCACATTCCCTCTACCCTTTAGTTTATTTTCATGGGTCATACACATAACTTCTTTGGCTTCTACATTTCCTATACTATTCTAACTTCCCCCTGTCTACTTTCTACCTACCATTTAGGAGGTAGAAAACCTGTACCTTTTCCCCTTTTCTCCCCCTCCAGTTCCCCCACTAATAACCCTCCATGTGATCTCCATTTCTCTGATTCTATTCCTGTTCTAGTATTTACTCAGTTTGGTTTTTTTTGTTTGTTTTCTTTTTTAGGTTTGGTTGTTGATAGTTGTGAGTTTGTTGCCATTTTACCTTTGATATTTTTTATCTTCTTTTTGTTAAATAACTACCTTTAACATTTCATATGATAAGGGCTTGGTGATGGTGAACTCCTCTAACTTGACCTTACCTGGGAAGCACTTCATCTGCCCTTCCATTCTAAATGAAAGCTTTGCTGGATAGAGTAATCTTGGATGCAGGTCCTTGCCTTTCATGACTTGGAATACTTCTTCCTAGCCCCTTCTTGCCTGCAAGGTTTCTTTTGAGAAATCAGCTCATAGTCTAATGGGAACTTCTTTGTAGGTAACTATCTCCTTTTCTCTTGCTGCTTTTAAGATTGTCTCCTTATCTTTAAGGAGATGTCTTGGAGTTGTCTTGGAGGTTCCTAAGCCTCTCCTCATATTTTTGAATTCTTGTTTCTGCATTCTGTTCTGGTTGAATGTTTCTTTCTTCCTTCTGCTCCAAACCATTGATTTGAGTCCTGATTTCCTTCCCATCACTATTGGTTCCCTGTTTATTTTCCTTTATTTTACTTTTTATAGGCTTCATTTTTAACTGTTTTATGACCATACTCAACCAACTCTATGAGCAACCTGATTACCAGTGTTTTGAACTGTGCTACTGATAGGTTGGCTATCTCTTCATTGCTCAGTTGTATTTTTTTTCTGGAGCTTTGATCTGTTCTCTCATTTGGGCCATTTCTTTTGTCTTGGTGTGCCTGTTACATAGTATGGGGCAGAGCCATAGGTATTCACCAGGGTGGGCCAATCCACATTGCTGCATTGTGGTGCTGTATGTGGGGGAAGGGGTCAGAGAGGGAACAATGCCACTTGTTCAGCTCTCTATCAGCTTTCTGTCACTCTTGCCACTACCCACAAACAAATTGGGCCCTTCTGGTGCTGATTCCCAGGTGAGTGGGTTTGTGTATGTTCTAGGACCCTGTGTGTCTCTCCAACAAACTCTCTCATGAGACCGGGAGTTTCTCACATCACCTCAACCCCCACAGGTTTTTTCAGCCAGAGGTTTTGAGGCTTTATTTCCCTGTGCTGGAACTCTAGGTTGTGACGTCTGTCTCACTCCCCAGTTGTTCCACCCACAAATGTGGAATCACCTGCTCTGCCAGCCACCACCTTACCATGAGTCCTCTCCACCCAGCTGCCCATATCTGCCCCTCCTACTAGTCTGGATGAATATCTCTCCTTTAACTTCTTGGTTGTTGGACTTTCATACAGCTTGATTTTTTGTCAGTTCTGGTTGTGTTTTTTTTTGTTTTTAAATTTGTTGTTTTCCTTCTTTTGGTTGTGTAACAAGGCACAGTGTGTCTACCTATGCCTCCATCTTGGCCAGAAGTCTGTCCATTTCTTGATGGGCGATTTACAAGAACACCTGCCCACACCATGCTGAGTGATCAGCAGCTTTTGACCAAAAATGGCATGACCCCCATGCCCCACCCTCCTTATTTACCCAATCTCACCCTGAGCTACTTCTTTTTGGTCTTTTCCTTGATGAAAAAAGTCCTCAAAGGGAAACGTTTTGCCGATATGAAAGAGGTGAAGCAAAAAACGACAGAAGCACTAAAAGATATCAAAATCCATGAGTTCAAAAACTGTTTTCAACAGTGAAAAAAACATCTTGATAGGTGTATCACCTCAAATGGAGAATACTTTGAAGGTGACTAAAGTTTAAACATGTAAGAATAAATACACAATTTTTTATAAATAAGTTCTGGTTTTGGGGGGGTCTCACCTTATATGTATATATTTCAAAGTGATTACCACAATAAGTCTAGTTAACATCCATCACCACACATAATTACAAATTTTTTCCTTGTGATGAGAGTTTTAAGATCTACACTCTTAGCAATGTTCAGATATACAATACAGTATCAACTATAGTCACTGTTGTGCATGACATCCTCAGCACTAAAAATACCACAGGAACACTTTATGAGTTTCTGCATCATCCTTGCATAGGGGCCATGCTAACTGTCTGCTGTTTCAATGTTAATGTGTGTGCCGATGAAGCAAACACTACAGAGATTTACCCTAAGGAAATGAGGATCCCAAAGATGTGTATGTGAGGATAGTCATTCTCAGCAATATTTATGCCAATCCCTGAAACACTGGAAACAGCCTAAATGCCCAAAGTAAAATTGAGTAAATTGTGGTACATTTTAAAAAGTAATCCATATGGCATGCAAACTGATGTTGCAGAAGAATATTTCCACAATATTTTGGATATATCATGAAGTGAAAAATCAGACATACTATGCAAACAGCATGCATGAAATACCATTATTTAAAAACATAAATCAATATCTACACGTGTGGAAAGGTACTTGAAGCACTAATGGTTAGTTGTTAACATTGGCATCTCTGAGTGGTAGGCTTATGGGTGACATTTATTTACTTGCTGGTGAAATAGGATACTAAACAAGACTCTTACTGTTGGCTAGAGGTTTTAGCTCAGGCCCTGATGACCTAAAATAACACCTACAGAGTCCATACCCTGTCATTCTATAAGCACTGGCTAAGAATTCATGGTGGAAATAGAGGAGGCCCTTTATGGAGAGCTAAGTGGTCAGAATACATGGTTCCACCCCAGTCTAACTTGTCCTTGAAAGGAGCAGAGGAAAATACTTCCTGCTCACCTCAAGCCAGGTGAGAGGCATTGATTGCATGGGGACCACTTATGACATGTAGTGTCTGAATCTGATTCACACCTGCAGAATCTAAAAGTCAACACTGGTCTATCTGTTGCTCCCACTACAGGAGTGCTAAGAGAGGGGACTGCTTACGGGGTGATCAGCTCCAGAGAAGAGAATCCATTTGAGGTTCATGTTACAAGGGGAAGGGAGCATGAATCTGGGAAAGAGCACACGGGAGCTTTTGGGGAGATAAAAATATTCTTTATCTTAACTGTGGTCACAGTTCCATAGGCATAGAAATTTGTCAAGGTTTATCAAAATGTACACTCTCACTGAATGTATTTATTATAAGTGAAATTCCCCTGAATCAAGTTGGTTATTTTAAAAGGGAACGACTATAAGACCATGAACCCAAGATTGCATGGAAGTGCCTGGCAAATACCCCCAACCAGGAAGGTATAACCATTAGTGGTAATAAAACTGGTAAGTACACCAGTGAGTCCAGGGCATCAGACACAGGCAACACTTTTCTTTATGCTTGTCTGTGTTTTCTAGGTTTTCTACATCAAACAGCTGCTATTTCCATAGGCAGAAATGTGAATAACAGGTATTCTTTTCCAAAAGAATGCAGGATGTAAGTCTCAAGGCCTGACTGCAGAACACTCAAGCTTACTAAGACTAGTTCAAAGTGGGTGTGTCTGTTACTTTCCACATCTACCCATGTCTTCTGTTTTAACCTGTAGGTTGCATCATGTTGAAAGAAGGGAGAACAAGTTAAATAACATCACAATCACACAAGAGGTGTGCGCCCGACTTACGTCGCATCGACTCTCTCCACTCCGCAAAAGTAACTGATGCCATCCGATGTGTTTCGCAGATGGTGGCATTTGTCATCAATTTGGTAAGCCCTCTGTTTATCGCCCAGGTCCTTCTCCAGCTCGTGCTGTGCCGCTCTGTTCGCTCTGTAGCACAGAGGGAGGAAATGGAGCTCCAAATGTGGACCACAAGTTCATAAGAGGAAGAGTAATTGCTCTTCTGTGTGGGACCCACCCATTACTGCTCTTTGGTCCCTCCTCCTTCACACAATGTCCAACCTTCCCACTGAAAGGAGCCTGCCCCAGAGATATACACACATGTGAGTGATGAGACCCCTGCCCAAAATGCCCCTTCCACATGGTGGAGAGAAGAGGTGTAGGTAAACAGGACAGCAGCTCCTCTTCCTAAAACACCAATTGTTCTAGATAGGACACTGGTTTAATGTAAGCTGTCCACATCTGTGCCTCCCTTTCCATCTTCCTTTCCCACTTCTACATCCTAATCCCTTTGTCCTCCATTCTTGAACAAGAAGTTATAAGCATGTATAGCCTGGCTTCTCTCTGTCTTTAGGTGGCCTCAGTTTGTGGTCATGCAAGGTCAAGAAGTTGTCTAGGAGATAGAAGCCACAAGTCAAGATTAGCATCCAGAGCAGGAATCAGACTGTTTAAAAAAAAATCAGGAATGGATGGGCACCAGGCCACCCTCCTGAGCTGTGAGATGCATGACGTATCCTGCCCTGTCAAGCAGGAAGGAGGCCTGGCAGCTCCCTACCAAAAAGACAGGCCTGGAGCATGGGCATCGGGGAAAGGTGAGCCATAGCTTCACTCATGAAGGAGTTAATTCAACAAATAATAATTGGGTGCCCACTACACACCAGACAATTCTAGAAGCCTGGAATGTGACAAAGTAAACATCTCTTTCCTGAAGAAGTGTGCATCTTAACTGGGAGAACACAGTCAATACTCATAAAGAATAAGCAAATCATGTAGTCTGTTAGCAGGACATTGCAAAAAACAAAGCAGGAAAAGGGGACCAGGAGTGTAAGTGATGATTTCAAATAGTGTGAGTGATGACAGTTGAGTGGGACTCCTTGGGAAGGCCATATTGGAGCAAAGGCTTGGTGGAGGAGAACGGGATCATGCAGAGCCTTGATGGACATTGAGAGGCATTGGGTTTTCCTTCTGGTGAAGTGAGAAGTGACTGACTCACAATTCAGAGCATCATTCTGGTGCTGGGTTGAAAACAGACTGAAGGGGGCAGGGAGGGCCATGAGCAGACAGGTGCAGTTATGCAGGTGAGAGATGGCAGGGGCTTGGACTGGGGGGTGGCAGTGAAGGAGGTGAGAAGTGCTTAGATCCTGAATATGTTTTAAAGATGGACCCAAGAGAATCTCCTGGCAGACTGGACATCCATGAGAAAGAAAAAAAAAAAGCTGAAGGTCAGTAATTGGAGTAGCAGAATTCTCTCAACTAAGGTGGGCTAGGCTGTGGGTGAGTTGACTGGGGAAAAGGACAGAAGTTCAGCTGACATATTGAGCTTGAGTGTCCATTAAATATCCAAGTGGAGGTACCAAGCAGGTTGTTGGAATTTGGGAGAAAGTTCTAGGCTAGTAATACAATTTTGGAAGTCATTAGCACTTAGACAGTATTTGCAAAAGCAGACATCTGGATGATCTTAATCACTTTTGTATTCCCTGAACCCAAAAATTGTCTTAGCATGGAGGAGCCACTCAATAAAGGCTGCACTGATCTAAATAGACTAATTCTAGCTGCAGCTTCCCTTTAACTGAGCCTCTGCCCTTGGGTAAGTCACTTGACCTGGCAGATCTCTTTAATATTATTATTTGTAAAGTAGAAATGAGGGTAGCAGCATACAGGTCATCTGCATTTTGTGAATTCTAAAATAGTATACATGTGCTAAAGATGAAAGGTAACAAGGCTTCTTCCCCTTGCTATGCCTCCGTTCTGCCTTACTTCAAGGTATTGGTTGAGACTAAAGAATTAGAAGGCTTTTCTCATTTGTTGTCTGAGACCAAGATGCCCCATAGGTTTCCTTTCCTGGTCCCTCCAGCCCACCCTCAGAATCTCCTAAGGACAACCTAGAGGTGGCAGCACCCCACCAACCTACTTTATAGCCCAAGATGGGAACATCTTGGCTGCCATGTTGATGCCTAAGGAGATTCCATTTTCAGCTAAGATCCAAACTAAGTGCTTCTTCTAAGGCAAGTGGAGTTGAAAAACCCTCCTGCCATGACCTTGGCTGGACCAAGCCCAGTCACCGCATTGGGGATTCAGGCCCCCACACATCCTGAGGAAGCCACCCCAGGAAATGAGGTGGGCATTTTGCCCACAGTGTACTAAAGGAAAGCCAAGCTCTTTAAAGGCTCACAACCAGAGTCCAAACAAGAGCACACGCAAGAGCAGGACTGTCTGCAAAGGCCTGTACTAGGGCCAGCTCTGAGACCATGTGTAATGGGGACCGAGAACAGAAACAGTTCTTTGAATCACACCAAACTGTATTTCTGAAATTCCTAGGGAGCAGAAACCAGATATTAATATTAGAACTATACTGCCCTGTATTTATAGCTTAAGTAAGTTGCAGTTAAACATACCATGAGCAGTGAGTCATCCTTACTTAATCTTTTACCTATTGTCATAAATTCCTGAATTAAAGAGTCTTTCAAATCAGAGTTCCAGAGATATCTCAGGCATCTAAACTTCACCCACCAATATAGCATCAATCTTGATAGGTAGGGTGGGCAAACTAAGGAAGAAGTCACAACACCTTTAAAATGCTTATTACTTTGGGTATATTACACATAATCCTTGATAACATTAGTATAAGCAGAATCATTGTTTCCTTTGTGTGGCATCAACACGACTTCTTCCCTTGGCTGTAACTGAATGAACATTGATCTATTCATGTCAGGCAGCAGCCCCAGCCATACTTCTCCTAGTTGACAGCTATTGTCACTACTCAAGACCTCACTTTGATTATTGCTCCCCTTGCTCTAGTCTCCTGGATCTACTAGTGCTGAGAAAGGAGGAATGTGTATTCTTTTAGATAATAAGGTGGGTAGGCAATTATGATGCAATAGATGCAATGAATGTTGAGATGGTGTGACCAGAGCAGAAATGTGCATGGACCAGGATGTGCTGGGAAATCAGGGAAGGCTGAGTCCTTAAGCAGATATGGAAAACAAACATAAAAGTGAAGCCCAATTTCTTACTCTTCTAACTCTTGGGATGGACATACACAAGTCAATCTCTTATTGAAGAAATAAGTTTTTGGAGTTAAAAGAAATCTTAGTCATCCTGTAAGTTAGGGCAGAAATCCTTCCCATGGCATCTAAGATTATGTTTTTAAGTAAAAATTTGAAGCAAGCACTCTGAGTATTCATCTTACCTCGAAATAACAATGTATGTACATGTATGTGTGTATTCGTGTATCCATGTATAAGACATTCTTATATAAGGAGCTGAGAGGAATCTAAGTGGGAGGCAGAACACAAGCAGAGTTTTGTGGTAGACTTTATGTTGTATGGAGAGGAAAAGCACTTACGCAAGCTGGGCGATGGCCTTATCCAAATGTAGCTTCATCCTTTGTTGACAACACAAAATAATATCAACTTCCTACTTGATTGAAAAAAACACACATTAATGTTTTCGTTATCAAGTATGGCATTCAAAGTCAACAATGTAACAAAACATCAATGAAGGAAACCCTTCTGGGAAGACTGTGAAGGAAAATAAATAAACAACTTTACATCCACTTTTCCACATATATGCCCCCAAAATACTGCAATCTAAATAATAGGTTGAGATTCATTCTTTTTTTTTTTTTAGATTTTATTTATTTGTTTTTAGAGAGGGAAGGGAGGGACATAGAGAGAGAGAGAAACTTCAATGTGCGGTTGCTGGGGGTCATGGCCTGCAACCCAGGCATGTACCCTCACTGGGAATCAAACCTGCAACACTTTAGTTCGCAGCTCGTGCTCAATCCACTGAGCTACGCCAGCCAGGGCTGAGATTCACTCTTTATAGGACTATAGAGAAATTACATTGTGGAACAAGTTGGGGCAGGGGTGAAATTTTAGTGTTTTTTAAAACATTTTTATGTCAGATTCTAAACAAACAAACAAAATTGTGGTGATGTGCAAGGTTGAATATTAACTATTCTTCCATGACAAAGTATCAGGGAGGGAAAAAGGGCAGCCAAATAGGGGCTTCTCTCTGGCAGTGCACATAACCTCCAACACACTCAGCTCTTTGGTCTGAATGGAGACTGTCTTCCCCTTGCCCTCTGTCCTACCTGAGCTGTGCAGCCCAGCTCCTAGATTTGTACAAGTACCTTCACTAGCCCCGTGGCTCCACTTGGCCACATATGGTGTGTTGATGCTGGTATGATGAATACACTACATATAACATGTGTTGTACCAGAGTTTTTTAAATAAACATTTACTTTCCTCTGAAATTCATGTTCACATTAGAAGATCCAGGAATTCAAAAATAGTACCAAGGAGACATTTTAAAAGTGCACAAAATTGTTACCACTTTTTCAAATGGAAAGTGATCACACTGTACATAGTTATGTGATTTGCTTTTTAATTTTAAACTTGAACATTTTCCCATGACACTAAACAATGCTGTGATGAACAACTGAATAACTATTTAGACATCACCAAAGGGTCTGCCTTTATTCAAGGTTTTGACAACTGCAGCGAAACTGCCCTTCAGACAAGTTGTGCCTATTTCCTACAATAAGTGAGTGTGCATTTCCTTGCCTTGCACACCAAGTAGCCATTGTGACTCCTCTCAATCTCTGCCAATGTGATAGAACCCCTAAAAGCACACTTGCTAGAATTTATGGATCAATATATCCATATTTTTCTCCTTTTGTGAACTACCTGTTCATATGTTTGTCCACTTTTTCTGCTGTTTTTTAAATTAATGTATGTGTTCTTATATTTAAAAGTCAATCCTTTCCCATTACATGTGTCATATATGTTATATTTGTGGTTTTTACTTTTACAATTTGGCCCTTGCCTTTATATTTCCTGCATGGTGTGTTTGATATGTAGACATTTATGATTTCTATGAAGTTAAACTATCAAATAATTAAATAGCCCGTTTTGGTTTCTGCTTTTGTTAACTTGATTATAAAGTCATTCATTCAAATATTAATTATTAATCAACTTTATGGTCTTATCTCTTATCATCTAATTTTTAACATAAAAATACAGAATACACCTAGAGTTATTTCAGGGATTACTGGCTGATTCTTCAACACTCTGACTTCATGAAAAATGAAAAGCTAAATGTGTTACCAAGGTTCCCCTGCCCTTACAGATAGTGAAGATTACTCACAGGTCTTATAGTAGGTTGTGCATCAGTCTGAGTTTTTGTGTTGTTCAGTCTTCATCTTCATGGCTTACGTGTGTGTGTGAAGCTATTTCACTGAGGTGTTGGCAAAAGATACATGAAGTAACACTTAAAAAACACCACTTAAAAACCCTAAATCCTAGTGAGCTTTTATATTGTGTGTACACAACACACATAGTGGACATTCTTAGGAATTTTAGTGAAATAAAATACATTTAATGAAATTCTTGTTATAAAAAATTCTTCAACAATAATTTTATTATCTGAATTTAAATAATGTCATATGGTGAATGTCAGATGGTTGGGGACAGAAAGGTCTAAATGCACAAAACCAAACACCTTTAAGACTGTCCCCAAAGTTAATTTATTTTTTAATTTAATTTAATGTAATTTAATTTTAAATTGTTGTTCAAATACAGTTTTCTGCCTTTTACTCCCATCCCAGCCCACCCACCTTGCTCCCATTTCCACCCATCCCTAGTTTTTATCCATGTGTCCTTTATACTTGCTCCTGTAAACCCTTCCCCTTTTCCCCTGAAATTCCCTACCCTCTCCTATCTGGTCACTGCCAGCCTGTTCTCTATTTCAGTGTCTTTGGTTATATTTTTGTTTGTTTGCTTGTTTTGTTGTTTAGGTTCCTGCTGAAGGTGAGATCATATGGTATTTTTTTTTTCACCGCCTGGCTTATTTCACTTAGCACAATGCTTTCCAGTTGCATCCATGCTGTCACTAAGGGTAGGCACTTCTTTCTTTCTGCTGCACAGAATTCCATTGTGTAAATGTACCATAGTTTTTTGATCCATTCATTTATTGATGGGCACCTAGGTTGCTTCCATCACTAGGCTATTGTAAATTGTGCTGCTATGAACATTGGGGTGCATAGGTTCTTTTGGGTTGGTGTTTCAGAGTTCTTAGGATATAATCCTAGCAGTGGAATTGCTGGGTCAAAAGGCAGATCTATTTTTAGTTTTCTGAGAAAATTCCACACCGTTTTCCATAGTGGTTGTGCCAATCTGCAATCCCACCAACAGTGCACTAGGGTCCCCTTTTCTACAGAACCTCTCCAACACTTGTTGTTTGTGGATTTGTTTATGATGGCCATTCTGACTGCTGTGAAGCGGTATCTCACTGTGGTTTTAATTTGCATCTCTCTGATAGCTAGCAATACTGAACATCTTTTCATCTGTCTCTGGATCCTCTGTGTGTCCTCCTTGGAGAAGTGCCTGTTCAAGTCCTTTGCCCATTTTTTAATTGGGTTGCTCCTCTTCTTCGAGTAGAATTGTGTACGTTCTTTGTATATTTTGGACATTAAACCCTTGTCTGAGGTATCATTGGCAAATATGTTTTCCCATACAGTTGGTTCTCTTTTTATTTTAATACTGTTTTCTTTAGCTGTGCAGAAGCTTTTTATTTTGATGAAATCCCATTTGTTTATTCTTTCCATTATGTCCCTTGCTATAGGGGACATATCAGTAAAAATGTTGCTGCATGAAATATCTGAGCTTTTCCTACCTATGTTTTCCTCTAGGACTTTAATGGTATCATGGCTTATATTTAAATCTATTATCCATCTTGAATTTATTTTTGTGTACAGTATAAGTTGGTGCTCAAGTTTCATTTTTTTGCATGTAACTGTGCAGTTCTCCCAAGACCATTTGTTGAAGAGGCTATTTTTACTCCATTTTATGCTTCTCCCCCCTTTGTCAAATATTAATTGACCTTAGAGACATGGGTTTATTTCTGGGCTCTCTGTCTGTTCCATTGTCCATGTGCCTGTTTTTATGTTAGTACCAGGCTGTTTTGATTGGCTTTGTAATAGTGTGGTATCAGGTATTGTGATCCCTCCTACTTTACTCTTCTTTCTCAAAATTGCACCAGCTATTTGGGGTCATTTAAGGTTCCATATAAATTTTTGAAGTGTTTATTCTATGTCTCTGAAATATGCTATTGGCACTTTAATAGGTATTGCATTGAATCTGTATGTTGCTTTGAGTAGAATGGACATTTTGATGATGTTAATTCTTCTGATCCATGAACATAGTATATGTGTCTATTTGTTTGTGTCTTCCTTGATTTCTTTCTTCAGTGTTGTGTAGTTTTCTGAATACAGGTGTTTCCCTCCTTGGTTAGGTCTATTCCTAGGTATTTTATTTTCCTTTTTGCTATATCAAATGGGATTTTTTTCTTGATTTCTACTTCTGCTGTTTCATTGTTGGTATACAAAAATACCTTTGATTTCTGGATATTGACTTTGTATCCCACTGTTCTGCCAAATTCATTTATTAGGTTGAGCAGTTTTTTGGCCAAGGCTATAGGATTTTCTATGTACACTATCATGTCATCTTCAAACAATGACAGTTTTATTTCCTCCTTTCTGATTTGTATACCTTTTTTTTCCTTTTCTTGTCTGATTGCTGTGGCTAAAACTTCCAATACTATATTGAATAGAAGTGGTGAAAGTGGACAGCCTTGTCTTGTTCCTGATCTTAGTGGAAAAGATTTTAGTTTTTGCCCATTGAGAATGATGTTAGCTGTGGGTCTCTCATATATGGCTTTTATTATGTTGAGGAATGCTCCCTCTATTCCCACTTTGCTGAGTGTTCTTATCATAAATGGAAGCTGTACCTTATCAAATGCTTTTTATACATCTATTGATATGATCATGTGATATTTGTCTTTGCTTTTGTTTATGTGATGTATTACATTTACTGATTTGTGAATATTGTACCATCCTTGCATCCTGGGATGAATCCCACTTGGTCATGGTGTATGATCTTTTTAATGTATTGTTGGATGCAGTTTGCCAATATTTTGTTGAGGATTTTAGCATCTATGTTCATCAGCGATATTGGTCTGAAGTTTTCTTTCTCTGTTGTGTCTTTATCTGGTTTTGGGATTAGGATGATGCTGGCTTCATAAAAAGAGTTTGGGTGTCTTCCATCATTTTGGATTTTTTGGAATCATCTGTGAAGAATAGAAGTTAGCTCTTCCTTAAATGCTTGGTAGAATTCTCCTATGAAACTATCTTGTCCAGGGCTTTTGTGTTGGGAATTTTTTGATTACTGCTTCAATTTCATCTGCTGTTATTGGTCTCTTCAGGTTTACTGCTTCTTCTTCACTGAATTTTGGAAGATTATATTTTTCTAGAAATTTGTCCATTTCACCTAGGTTTTCAAGTTTCTTGGCATACAGTTCTTCATAGTAATTTCTTGCAATCCTTTGTATTTCTGTGGTATCAATTGTAATCTCTTCTTTTTCATTTCTGATTGTGTTTATTTGGGCCCTCTTTTTTTCTTGATGAGCCTGCTTAAAAGCTTGTCAATTTTGTTTATCTTTTCAAAGAACCAGCTCCTGGATTCATTGATCCTTAGAACTGTGCTTTTAGTCCCTATGTTATTTAATTCTGCTCTGATCTTAGTTATTTCCTTCCTTCTACTTGCTCTGGGATGTCTTTGTTGTTGTTCCTCAAGTTCTTGTAGGCATACAGTTAGGTTGTTTTTTGAAATGTTCCTTACTTCCCCTGCCTGCCTTAAGCCTGAAACAATGACAGAGGGTGCTGAAGCCCAGTGCTGGAAATGGCGGGTTCCCCAGGCAATCAGTCCTAAGAAAGAATATGTAAAATCCTGTGAAAACTGTGTTGTTTAGCATGCTCTCAATTAAATGATAAGGGTCAACTAAATGACAAGCAAGAAATGAGTTTGTTCCTCAAAGTTTTATGGCTCATTAGCTATCTGACCCTGAGTCAAAATAGGCCCTCCAAGTTCTTTGTATGTTATCTATTGTTTGATCCTTACTGACTGACAATGATTAATGAACTTTACCTATATTCCTGTACTAACAAACCTAATAAAAGCCCATTGAGGAAAAGTCTGTTGGCCCTTCTCCTTTGAGAAATCAGCCACCTTTCCTCCCCAAGCAGATGATGTCTTGGTAGACTTATTCTCATCTGTGGTGGCCAAGGGAGCGCTATGGGCAGAGCCCCTCCATACTTCCCTAATTTCATTCTTGACCCATTCATTGTTTAATAGCATGCTCCATGATTTTGAGTGTTCTGGGTTTTTTTTTTTTCCCTTGGTATTGGTTTCTAGTTTCAGTCCCTTATGTTCACAGAAAATGCTTGATATGATTTTTTTTCAGTTTTCTTGAAATTGTTGAGGCTTGTTTTTAAAAATTTTTATTTATTTATTTTTAGACAGAAGGGAAAAGAGAAAGAGAGGGAGAAAGAAAGGGAGAGAAACAACAATGTGTGGTTGCCTCTCTCACACCCCCTACTGGGGACCTGGCCCGCAACGGAGGCATGTGCCCTGACTGGGAATCAAACCAGCACATTTGGGTCACAGGCCAGCACTCAATCCACTGAGCCACATCAATCAGGGCTGTTGAGGCTTGTTTTGTGTCCTATCATGTGGTCTATCTTTCAAAATGTTCCATGTGCATTTGAAAAGAATGTGTATTTAGCTTCTTTGGGATGGAGGGCTCTATATATATTAGTTAAGTCCATTTCATCTAGGGTATTGTTCAATGCCACAGTGTCTTTGTTGATATTTTGTTTGGATGATCTGTCCATTCTTGACAGTGGGGTGTTAAAATCCCCCACTATAATTGTGTTGCTGTCAATATCTTTCTTGAAGTCCTCTAAGATTTTCTTTATGTATTTGGGGGCTCCTATGTTGGGTGAATATATATTTCCAATGTTTATGTCTTCTTGGTGGATTCTTCCATTGAGTATTATGAAGTGACCTTCTGGGTCTCTTTTTATGGTCCTTTTTTTGAAGCCTACTTTTTCTGATATGGGTATTGCTACCCTGGTTTTTTTTCTCCCGTTTTTTTGCTTGGAAAATTTGCTTCCAGCCCTTCACTTTCTGTCTGTGTGGGTCTTTTGTCCTGAGGTGGGTCTCTTGTAGGCAGCATATGTGTGGGTCATGCTTTCTTATCCATTCAGCTCTTCTATGTCTTTTGATTGGAGCATTTAATCCATTTACATTTAGGTACTTATTCATTGCCATTATGTACGTGTGTTCCTCTCTCTCTCTCTGTCTCTTTTCCTTCCTTTCCTTAAAGCAGTCCCTTTAGCATCTCTTGCAGAGTGGGTTTGGTGGAGGTGTATTCTTTTAGACTTCTTTTATCTGGGAAGCTCCTTATTTGGCCTTCTATCTTGATTGAGAGGCTTGCTGGGTAAAACAGCCTTGGTTGCAGGCCTTTGGTTCTCATTACTTGGAATATTTCTTGCCATTCTCTTCTGGCTTGGAATGTTTCCATTGAGAAGTCAGCTGCTAGTCTTATTGGGGCTCCCTTGTATGCTACGTCCTGTTTCTCTCTTTCTGCCTTTAAGATTCTCTCTTTGTCTTAGAATTTTGCCATTTTAATTATGATGTGTCTTGAAGTGGGCCTCTTTGGGTTCCTCTTGATTGGGACTCCCCGTGTTTCCTGAATTTGTGTGACATTTTCTCTCATCAAATTAGGGAAGTTTTCCATCATTACTTCTTCAGATAGGTTTTCTATCCCTTGCTCTTCTCCTTCTAGTATCCTTATTATATGGACATTATTATGTTTCCTATTGTCTTGCATTTCTCTTAATACCTCTTCTTTCTTTCTGAGCTTCTTTCCCTCTTCTTGCTCATTCTGAGTGTTTTTTTTTCTACTTTGTCCTCCAGCTCACTGATCTGATTTTCTGATCCATCAATCCTGCTTTTCATTCCTTCTGTGTTCTTCAGTTCAGAAATTGCATTCTTCATTTCCTCTTGGCCCTTGTTGATAGTTTCTATTTCCCTTTTCATGTTGATATACTTTGCAGTGAGCTCATTGTAGTTTTCCTGTAGTTTCTAGTGTGAGCTCATTGAGCTTCCTGATAATCATTGGTTTGAACTCAATATCTGATAGTTGAGTGGCCTCTATTTCATTTAGCATTCTTTCTGAGGCTTCCTCCTTTCCTTTCATTTGGGGACTGTTTCTTTGTCTTCCCATTGTTTGTGCGACTCTTCTTGTTAGCCTTTGCTTCTTAACTTGATCTTTTCTGACTCCCTGGGTTTATGGTGTAAACTTGCATTGTAGAAGACCTGTGAGTTTCAGTGGTACAGTCTCCTTGATCTCCCCAGGTCACCAGTGTTGGGCTGTCATTTAAGTTGGCTTTGTGTTTGTCTTTGGGTTTTGATTGTTGTTGGGTCTTTCTTTGGTGGTGCCTTCCCTCCAGCTAGTTAACTGAGGGTCACTCTGTCCACCACCTCTTGTATTTTGTTGTGCTGGTGAGGGCAGGTTGCGTTGAAGCTGGTTCTTCCATGTGTACAAGGTTTTGAGGATTCTCTCTTGCTCTTGTTCAGTTGTTTGTTCTTGGTAATTTCTCCCCCATTTAGCTTTATGTCCAGATAGGTCCTGGGTTGAGGTTAGTGTGGTTTCCACGCCCTCTTTCACTTTCTTCTGTTGTTATGTGTTGGTGGTTCCTTTGTTGTTGGGTTTCCTCTTCCAGTGGGTATCCTGGTGTTCACAGCTTCTAACTACTCTTTTTTGTTATCAGTTGGAGGGGGAAGGCAAAATAGTTTAAAACAGCAAGAGAGTATTCTATGATATTTACAGTAGCAGCTCATAGAGAAGGGATAGGAGATCCTTTGGCTATGTATACTGTTAACCATGATATTCCACCCAACTAGCCACTTTTTAGAAAGAATGGAAAGAAGTTAAGACTCTTGTTGGGGAGGGAAGGGTTGTGATTTGGGTCTTAAGGGTTGTTTGTTGGATGTTATTGGAGATCAGATTCTGAGGTAAGGTAAAAGTAAAGGATAGAAAATAGATGTAGTATGTGATACAATAGAATTAACCACTACAGTAATAGAGTTCAGAAAACTGTGAAGTGAGCTAAGATCTGGGAGGGGTGTTGTGTAGTATTTCCAATTGTATAGAACAGCTATTACTTACAATAATATTAGAGCAAAAATCATATGTCAGAATCTATGTGATCTAGATAACAAGAATAGAGAGTATAGGACCTTGAGTAGTGTGCTAATGGAACACAAGTGAAGGACAGTAAATTAGCAATACACTATGAAAGAGAGAACAGGGGAAACCTGTCAAACAATATAATATAACCAGCCAAGCAAAGAAGACTAAACAGAAAGAAGAGGGATACAAAAATACTATTAAAATAAAAGATGTAAGAATGATGAAAATAATAATAATACAAATATGCCATAACTTGCAGGTTCTCTGTAATAGCAAAGTGAAATTTGTCTCACTGTCTCAGCTGTTGGGATGCCCCTCTTTGGGTCCAGCTCTGTTCTTTTCATAATTCCAGGTTTTTTTGTTTCACTTGTGTGTATTAAAAAAAAGAAGCAGGATAAGGAAGGAAGAAGAGATAATATTGGAAATAAAGAAAGAGGGAATAAAAAAGGAAGAAGGAAAGAAAGGAAAAAGGAATTCAAAGATAAAAAATATTAAAAATTAAAAAATAAAACATTACTTTAAAAAAGTCTCTTGCTGGTTTAAAACTGGCCACACCATTTTTTCTGGTCTTGCTGCCTGCAGCAGGCTGAGGGACTTTTCTCCCTTCCCATTCTGCACTCACTCAGCCTCCTGCACTCTCCCCAGAGCTAGCCTAGCGCCTCTCCCAGGGGCCCTGGGTGTGTGATCCAGGCCTTCCCCAACATACTCTCCCTGGGGTTACAGGTGTGAGCTCGAGGCCTTCCACAGAGCACACTCTCCCTGGGTTGCGGGCATGTGTGGTCAGCCAGACTGCCTCCGGCCTCACTGGTTCCGGAGTGCACCCTTCCCAGTGCTATGGGGGCATGCAGGGCTTCCTGCACCACCTCAGGGAGTGCTGCCCGGCTGGGTGAGGAGGAGGCCAGAGCAGTTGCTGCAGGAGAATTCCCCAAACAGTGTCTTTTTTTTCACTTTTTCTTTTTGAGAAATTCCTCCTACTCAAGCCTGCCGATTCATACAGTGGCCTGGCCTCTTTCACAGCCCAATTTTCCAGCCAAAATGGTGACTATCAGGGTCTGGGCCCATCACAGTGCGACTCTCAACTCTCCCCAGCCAGTGTCCGTAGACTCCTTGGGTGCTCACAGCCCCTGTGTGTTTTCCACTTAGTCCTTATTCTTCTCTCTGTGACTTCAGGCAACCAGGTCTCTCCCAGTGCTGCTCAATCCTTGTTTGGCCAGGGAGGGAGCACTTGACCCAGCTCTCTCCCAGGGACCCCCTGACAGACCCAGCAGGTGCCAGGCCTGGGGCTGTAGCCGCCATGGTCCCTGTGCTGGTCCCCGGGACCTTATTGTCCTGAAGCACTCTCCTTACCATCTGATTTTTCAATGTCCACTACAATTTTTGGTCTCCTGTTTTCATATTGCTGGGGTACTGTTGGCTGTTTGCTCTGTTCCTCCATAGATTGGCTAGGTTTTTCTCCCATGTGTAGGGAAAAGTAGAATCTGCTCCCTCCTACGTTGCCACCATCTCCCTCCCTCTGTTAATTTATTTTTTAATTTTCACCCAAAGTTTCATTTGGCTTCAAAGTCCAAGAAGTTAGCTTGGTCTGGGAGTCCCATTGTTATAGTATCCTAATCAATTTCCCAAGAGATGCCATTGTGTTAAGAATAACACTAATTGTAATAGTCAACAGAATTCATGAAAAAATATTTCATTCCACCCAGTTTTAAAAAGCAGGCCCATTTCTTTTTTATATTTATTTAGTTATTTAAAAAATTGACACCCATTTTGGTAAAAATAAAATATATGCCAATAGCATTACCTTGAGTAGGCTACAGGATACATTCTCTACCAGAACCTCTTGGCGATGGCTAAGGTGCCCCTCAGTTGATGAACCATCACTCCAGTTGCAGACTCAGTTATTTTGAGGTAAAGCAGAGTCTGCTACTGACCTAGAAAATATTTATCTCCAAGGCAGCGGTTTTTGTTGGTTTTTTAAAATATAGTTTTATTGAGATATTATTCACAATACAGTGCGATGGTTTTGAGTACATTCACAGAGTTGTGTAAACATCACAAGAACCAATTTTAAAACATCTTTATTCACCTAGGAAACAACATACCCCTCAGCTGGTACCCCAGTTTCCAATCCCCCAAGCCTCCTTCTTCTGGGCAGCCACTAACCTACATTCAGTCTCTATACATTTCCCTGATCTGGACATTATATATAAAAGGAGTTACATAATACATGGTCCTCTGTGACGGGCTTCCTTCCCTTAGTATAATTTGTTCAAGGATCATTTGCATAGTAGAATGTAGCACTATTCTATTCCCTTTAATGGCTGCATAACATTCGATTGTATGGAAATACCACATTTCATTTATCATTCATCAGTTGATGGGCATTTGGATTATTTCTAAATGGCTGTTATAAATAATGCTGGTACGAACATTCATGTACAAGTTTTTGTGGCCACATACTTCCTTTTCTCTTGGGTATACACAAAGAAGTGGAATTACTGAATCATATGGTAACTCTCTTTAACCATTTTCCAAAGTAGCTACATCATTTCACATTCCCACCAGCAAATGTGTGAGGGTTCTAATTTCTCCACATTCTCACCAACACTTGTTATTATCTGTATTTTTTAGCATAGTCATTCTAGTGGCTGTGAAGTGGTATTTTATTGTGGTTTTATTTAAATTTCCCTGATGACTATTGTTGCTGACCATTTTTTCTTATGTTTATCAGCCATTTGTACACCCTCTTTGGAGAACTAGAGAGAATTCAGATCTTTTGTCCACTTTTGAACCAGGTTACTTGTCCTTTTTTTTTTTTGGTGTAAAAGTTCTTTATATTTTCTAGATACAAGCCTCTTATCAGATATATGATTTGCAAAGATTTTCTTTTATTCTGTGATTGTCTTTTCACTTTATTGATGACACTCTTTGAATCATCAAAGTTTTTTATTTTGATGATGTCTAGTTTATTTTTTTCTTATGTTGTTCATGCTTTTGGTGTCAGATTTAAGAAAGTATTGCCTGTTCCAGTGTCACAAATATTTACACCTATTTTCTTTTTAGAGTTTTATAGCTTTAGATTTTATATTTAAGTCCTTCATCCATTTTGACTCAACTATTTTTTAATGTGGTGTGAGGCAGGGGCCCCACTTCAGTCTTTTGCATGTAGATATCCAGTTGTCCAAACCCCATTTGTTGAAGAAAATAGCCCTGTCCCATTTGAATAGTCTTGGCACCCTGGTTGAAGATTAATTGATTATAAATGTGTGAGTTTATTTCTGGATTCTCAAATGTTATTGCATTGATCTATATGACTATGCTTAAGCCAGTACTACACTGTCTCACATATTATAGCTTTGTAGTAAGTTTTGAATTCAAGAAGTGCAAGTCCTCCATTGTTCTCCTTTTTCAATATTATTTTGACTACTCTGCATCCCTTGAAGTTTCATGTGAATTTTAGGATGTGCTTGTCAATTTCTGCAAAGAAGTGAGTTGGAACTTTGACAGGAATTGTACTGAATCTAGGATCATTCTGGGAAGTAATGCCATCTTAACACTATTTAAGTCTTCCAACATATGAACATACTATAATAATTTATTTATATATTCATTAATTTCTATCAATACTACTTTATAGTTTTAAAGAAGTGATCCTTAACTCTGGCTGTTAATTAAAATTATCTGGGGAATATTTTAAAATACCAATGCCTCAGATTTGAATCAGAATCTCTGGAAGAGGGATCTAACCACTAGTATTTTAAGACCCTTCACCAGGTGCAGACTTGAGAGCTAGAATAATGGAAGCACTAAAGTTGCCAAGTTTGAAAAAAAATCTTTTAGAAATATCATGCTGTGTTTGTGGGCAAACTGATGAAGTTGAGCTATTAGAAGTGGCTTATAATGTACCTCATAGAGAACATCTCAGGGTCAGTGACAACATGGTATTTGGGGATTTTATGTTCACCAGCTATGAAAGAGGAAAGGATAATTTAGAACACTGGTTGGGAGAATGAAATGAAAAAGAGAGTGATGGGAAACAAAGCAGAGGAACAACATGCAGGAGCTGAAGCTGACTACAGAGTGGATAGGGTGATGGTCAGCAAGACCTGCCCTGGTAACTGAATAGCCTTGGTACCATCAGTAGGAAGGAGAAGGCAGGAGCACCAGGAGAGAAAAAAGTTCACTTTTAGGTTTCATGAATGTGAACCAAAAGGTGAGTTACCAACATAAATATGTTTGGCAAGTACTTAGGGATACAGAACTAATACTTAATAGAGGATATGGCTGAGAGAAAAAAAAAAGAGGTCAGGAAGGGCCCCAAGCACACAATGGCTAAAATCGTAAGAATGGCAGAGACCTTGTGGGACTGAATCTTTTACAAATACCATACTGTGTCTCTGGGCAAACTGATGAAATTGAGCTAAGTAAAGGTCACAGAACTTAGAACTAAATCATATTTAATTGGTGGAGGGTAGAACAGAGTAGTGAGAGAATCAGATTGGTTATATATCAAAAGCTTTCCAAATGCACATACCCTTTGACACATCAATTACATTTTTTGAAATGTATTCTAAGGAAATAATCAGAAATACATACACATCGATAATACTTTTGAACATTGCAATGTTATTAAAATAGTAAAAAAAAAGAATGAAAACAAAAAGAAGACAGGGAAACCACCTACGTATTTGAAAAGAGAGGATTGATTATTTTTTAAGATTTTATTTATTTATTTTAGAAAGGGAAGGGAGGGAGAAAGAGAGAGAGAGAAACTTCAATGTGTGGTTTCTGGGGGCCATGGCCTGCAACCCAGGCATGTGCCCTGACTGGGAATTGAGTCTGCGACACTTTGGTTTGCAGCCCACACTCAATCCACTGAGCTACGCCAGCCAGGGCTTGATTTTTTTAAAAATGATAGTGGAACACTGTGTAACCATTAAAATAATGTCTTAACATATATAATGATATGGGGAAGTAACTCCCAATATAATATTTAAATGAATAAAGCACTATTGGGGTTGAGGGTGAAGTAAATAGGCAGAGTAAGAGGATTCTTGCTTAGGGCAGTGAAAATACTCTGTACAAATCTATAGTGGTGTATATATAACATTGTACATTTGTCCAAACTCACAGGATCTACAGCACCAAGAGTGAACCCTAAGGATAAACTATGGACTTCAGGCCATTATGATGTGTCAATGTAGGTTCATCCATTGTAACGTACCATTCTGGTTGGGAGGTGTTGATAATAGAGGGTGCTATGCATGTGTGGCTACAGGGGGTATATGTGCCTTCCTCTCAATTCTGCTGTGAATCTAAAACTGCTCTAAAAAAAGAAAGTCTTTTTTTTATTTTAATTGTTGTTCAAGTACAGTTTTGTGCCTTTTATTCCTATCCCAGCCCACTCCCCCCAGCCCTCCCCACCTCTCTCCCATTTCTACCCACCCTAGTCTTTGTCCATGTGTCCTTTATGCTTATTCCTGTAAACCCTTCCCCTTTTCCCCTGAAATTCCCTCCCCTCTGGTCACTGTCAGCCTGTTCTCTATTTCAGTGTCTTAGGCTATATTTTGCTTATTTGTTTTGTTGTTTAGGTTCCTGTTAAAGGTGAGATCATATGGTATTTGTCTTTCACCACCTGGCTTATTTCGCTTAGCAAATAGCACTGTCTTCCCATATGTATATATAGGAATAATCAGCACTGAGCATTTATTCAACAAAAAAAAGTCCTAATCCAATTCAGATACACTGCATGATTTCAATCTTGAGGACATGTCTATATGTCTTTAAGTTAGGTAATAAAAAAGACTTAAATACCCCAAAGTTAATAGTGATTTCTGTGTAAGTGAAATTCAAGTGATTTTTTACCTTTCCTTATTCTTTTCTGTATCTTTCAAATTCTCTAAATGAACATCTATTGATTTTATCACCAAAAAAGTTAGCATTTCTAAATGCTATAAACACTCGATACTGTAACTTCTTATTTATCAGTGGCTTTCTGTAACATCATTTCATTCTGTACATTAAACACCTGTTTGCCACTAAGTTTCTTGTGGAAGTATTGTCCCCATATTTACCGTCAGCAGTTCTCTTTCCACTTCGTCATGAACTAGGTCAATGCCCATCCTCTTCTCTCGATGAAATAGACATTCTCGAGCTACCTACAGACACACAAATAATGGAAACCACTAATGTAAACTGACTAAAGTCAGTGACCAGAATTACCTGTTTCTAAAATGAGTCAACCAATACTCCCAATACCAACTTTTCAAGCCATTTTCTTGGAAATATAGCCTGAAACCAACCATGACAACTCTGTCAATCCCTGCTTGTAGTTAAAAGGTAAAGAGTTAGTTCTTCAAAATATTATGAAAGCATTCCTAATTTGGAAAGCTGGCAAAATGCAGCAGATGGCATCTACTTGAAATTAGCATCTGAGAATATTACTTGGTATTCATTTCTTCTACAGAAGTACTTCAATAACCTGAAATATAGTCTTCAGAATATGACTTCTAAATATTTTCTACAGGGAAGGGTAAAGATAAAACAACTAATTATCTTTAAAGACATTAAAATATTTGTGTAGCCAAAATCAAAGTGATTATTTTTGAAGTACCAATTATAAAAATAAATTGTCTTATCCATTAAAGAGAAAAAATACAGAAAAAATAAAAGATGAGTTAACCATAGTCCTATTGCTGTTTTGTTTGTTTGAACAAAGCAGAGATTATATTGTCTTTATAATTTTACATACATTTTTAGGGTTAATGTTAAATTATAGGCCCTATTCATGAAATATTCTTGGAGACAAAGTGTATTGACTCCAGGGGAAAACAGCTTAGATTGCTGACAATAAATTAAGCATGAAAGAACATTATATAATTTTTAAAATCCCATTTCAAATACTATTTCATGATGGGATGATTGTATAATGCTAAATTTAAAAAATTGAAATATAATAGTATGCACATTGTAATTCAGATATAATATCATTGAACAAAATCTTTGAGTAAATCTTTAATTTTTTAAATAATACAATGTATATTTACTAGAAGGTGGTTAATGGGTTGGAAGGAACTCCAGTTATTTTAAAGTGTAGTACTTAGTCAGTTTTCAGGAAGTTTCTGCTTATTATAATCCTACCAGCAGTATATGAAAGTGTCCATTTTCTGCACTTTTGCCGATCCTGCATGTTATCAATTTTTATTCTTGTTAATTTGATAGGCCAAAGATGGTTGCTTCATTAATTCTGAATTTTTACTGAGTTTTAACACTTTTTTTTCATATATGAGTTGATCATCTATTTTTTTGAGAGGTATCTGTTTATGTGACTAACTTTAATTTTAATCAGGACCTTCTGATACTATGTTGATAGTTAATGTTCAAACACTCAAGAACATCTGGACAAAAATTACAGAAAAATATCCAAATTAGTACCATCTCACTGAAAGCAGGTATCACTGAAATGAGCATTTTTCCAGATAATTTACAGTAAAGGGGGCCTTCAATGGGGTGGGGCATAGAACAGACAAGAAATCCTCAAAATGAGCAGAGCACAGAGAAAGGGTAGAAAGGCTTCTAATCCTGAAAATCAATTCATGATGAGTTAGTGAATTTAAAATGACATCATTAGTGTCTATCAACCTCTCTTAAAATGCCTGGTGGTTGTATTTGTATGTGCTTGTTTTTAGTGAGGCAGAGGCACAAAAAGAAGTAACAGTGTGCAGAGTCCAACAAACTCCTGAAACCACAGGACTTCTAAACTCTGGCACTACAGATGTAATGATAAATTCCTATAGTAAATGCCCTTCACATGGGAAATAAGTCATACAAACATGAAAACAATGGTATGAGCTTTGCTTACATATACACACACAAACACACACACACAGTCTTCTTTCCATGGTGGTGGGTAGAATGAGGTTGGAGGACCCCTCACACACTCAGAGCTTGGTCAGGGGCCAGCAGTCAAGCACAATGTGGCCTCCATGATCACACTGACATCACCTCAGTCTCATTTCTCTGTCCCATCAAACCCATCCCACCTCCTAAGAAGGTCTCGTTTGATCATTTCAATGAGCCCTGAAATGGAATCATGACATATGCCCAGGAGGCATTTCACAACACAAACTAAACAAATAGTTGATTTTGTGGATTTTATTTTTCAAATATTGTTTATACTAATCCAGGGATAGCAACCACCAAGCAGCCTATTTAAGACATTTTCATCTTCCCATCTCTTAAATATATTGTGTGTCCTAAGGTGTCTCTTTAATTAGTCTCCTTTGCTTTGCATTCAGAATTCTTTCTGTTTAAATGGTTGTTCTGGACAATATGTAAAAATGGTAATCATCTTACCATTCCTGCTACCAGCTACAGGTGAAATAAAACACAATTCAACGAAAAAATAAGCTCAGAAATTCAACCAGTGAGTTATAACCATAAAATGCAGAGTCATTAACATAACGTCTTATACTTACCTGAAGAGGGGCTTCCGTCTCCATCAAAGCCCTCTCCAATTTTTTCTTAACATCAGTTAGTTCATTTGTCTCTCCAATCATTGCATCCAACTCATGAATGATTTCAGATTTCCAAAATCCTATGTCATTGACTCGTTCTCCCAAATTTTGGGTGGAGTCTGCCTGGGTTTTTCTCGTTTGTTGATACTTGTCTTGAATCAGGCGAGAGGTATCTACCCTTAGTCTTTCTGAATTATGTCGGGAAGTGTTTGATTCCTGGTAGTTAGTTAAATTGGACCTGTACCAATCATCAGGGGTATACCTTGTGAAGAGAGTTGTTCTGTTGGAAACAAAGGGGAGCATGGTGCTCTCGGATACCTTCTGAGAATTGGTGCAGTAGGGGCCCAAGCTTGGCAAGTTGGAGGCTGCTTTGTAGTATGTGCTTGGTCTCCAAGGAAGGCTCAAGCTGTGGGTCAAATTGTAGTGGGGGAAGCGGTCCCTATAGCTTGATGTCATGGTACTGATGGCTGGTAGAAAGTTGGTTGGTGTTGGTCTAGGGTGGGCATAAGTTGCTGTTAAAGTAGAACCCAAAGACTCCATGATGCTCAAGCACTACTTGTAAATCTCTCCTGTTTAAAAGGGAAAGAAGGTAAAAATAGATAGTCACATAACTAAATCTTTGGTGAAAATTTAAAATCAAAGGCCACATGACTTAGTACTAGTAGCAGTGCTCCCTAATACATATATTCCAAATTTTTTTCATCTCTGCGTCTCCTGATGTATTAAAAATCATATTTTTAGATTGGCTATTTGAAATTTTAAAATATTTTTAACTTATAAGAAGTAATAATATCTTACAACAAATTTAAATTAAGAACCTGAACTACGCATTTTAACATATAGGGGTTCAAATCTTGGCTCTGGTATTTACTAGCTACGTGACATTGTACAAATTACTTAATCTCTCTGTGCCTCAGTCTCCTCATCTCTGAATTGGGAATAATAGTACTTACTTCTTTGAATTGTTATGAGCAATGTTAGCATCAAGGGTTTGCTTGGCAGCTCCCCCCTTAACCAAGTCTTCCTAAATAAACACACAACCTGGGTAAAAATGGTGTGGTTGGTAGGCAAACAGTGTTCAAGGCAAGAACCTAGCTGTCCTGTCAGACAACTTGCCACCTGTTAGCACTTCCAGTATAAACATTCTAGGGCAGCCTCAGGGGTATGAGGATTGAGTAAAACAAGTTTAAGTATGTGGAATGCTAGGCACAGTTCTGGGCACATTGTAAATGTTCAATAGTTGTCAGCTTTTAAAATTACCAATACAGAGGAGTATATAAAGTAAAAAATAAATATCCATTTTCCTCCAAAAACTGAACTCAGAAGTAGGCACTGAATAGTTCACTAATAGTTGTTTCTCTCCAGGTTTTTCCTATTCATGACAACATATTTATTATTTTAAATCCTAAATAAATATACCATTTCTACATATGCAGAGATTTTTAATACAAAAATAAATTATCTTAACCATTGTTAAGTATTACTCTAGAATATACACTTTGAAAATACATATGTTAGAACATACAGATCCACTTCATCTTTTTTTTACCAGTTGAAAGTATTTTATTGTCTGAAAATCTGGGTCATTATTAGTCCAGAAAGGCAAGGTTACCATACATTGTGGCATACTTTTCAGCATCTAAACATCATTTGGTTCGGGAGTTAATGTCTATAGACCCACTTACTGAAAAGGAAAAATAAAATTATATCCAATTCCATAGCCCACTCAGAATAAAAATCATTCAGTTATTTAAATAGCTATGTATTGAAGCCTTTGGTATCGAAACCACAAAATAATCTATTCATAAAATTGTGGTCAAACAAAACCCCTTTGGACCACACTAGATGAAACGGCTGCCACTGCCAGTGGGGTATACCACGCAACCTGACCTCCCTGACTTTTTTGTTCTTCCTTCCCTTCACCCCCAAGCACCCATCCAGGCCATGCTCAGAATGTGATGGTGAACAAGAACCTTTACTAACCACTTGTCCTTCTTCACTTGAGTTTGAAACTTAAACACTGCCTTTTTAAAAGTTAAATTCAAAGTAATCTGAGACCTTAGGGTCCTCATAGTAAACATTAGGCTACTCTTAGTTCCAACCCCTTCCCCAAGAAATAATCCAGTCAGTTTTCTTTCAGCAAGAAGCTTCACATGGTGTTGGACCACTCTTACTTGGCTCTTAATTGTTTACAGTAAAGGATCTAAAAGCTAATGTCTCATTTTGATCCTTCAACCAAGGATTTCTGAGTGTAGAATTACCGTGTGTTTACCCAATGCCCACTATGTTGAAATCTTGAGGGACCTCTGTTTCTCAAATACTGAACCACGGTCACCTACTCCACAGGGTGACCTGTGTTGACACAGGTTCAGAAGCCATAGGAGACATATGAGTTGAGAAAATCAACATAGTTTAGAAAAGTATCCAGTGATATTTCTTTTAATTAGAGGTGGGATATAATTCAGACTCTGGACTCTGAAGCATAAAGCTCAGTTGTTTAAAGGTCACAGCTGTAGAGCTCCTTATGCAGGGCAGTAAGTTGCACATGACAGACAACGTTCCACAGCCACACAGAAGTTGTAGGTTCAGTCAGCCTTCTCATATGTTGTTCAGGAAGATTGAATAAAAGACAACAGCATGGCAATGTCTTGTGTTTTTGTTCATTACTGATCAAAAATATTGAGAGTGTCATGGCTTTAAAAAATACTCAAAAGCTCAAAATAGACTCTGCCTCCAATCAGGACAGAGAAATAAAAACTAGACCTGGCCTCCTCCATCTAAAGAACTAAACAGAATATATGAAATTGTTTTTAGATGTTGGACAAAAACCATCACAGGACTCTGATCCCTGAGAAAAGAGAAACAAATAAGGTGAGCCCTTAGATGGGAAAAACAGGTGAAAACTGAACAGAGCCCTTCAGCATTTGTGAGTTGAGGAGATCAGAATTTGGGGCACTGAAATGGCTTGAAGTTGTGAAGCAGGATTCTGGAATAAAACAAGCTATGCAGAAAAAGAGCTCCATAACCTATGCAGGGGTCTGCTTGAGTCTTTGTTGAGTAGTAGGCTGCCCACACATCAAGGGGCATTCCACAGACCTTGGAAAAGAATGATGGCAGGATTGTGAGTGGAACAATTTCTAGAACTCATAGAGAGTGGAGACATCCTGAACTTGTCCATTCTCCATTTTGAACTTGTACCAGTCGGTGTGGAGAGTCAGTGGTAATCACCTGGAGCAGTCCGTGGAGAGTCTGGAGAGGCCACACATTAGAGATGGGACTGAACAAGTTCTAGAATGCCAGTATTGAAAACTCACTTGAGAAAAGCTTAGAAAGAGACCTCAAGGAGATGAGATTACCCCACAAGTAATTAAACTATCTGACAACATCAAGACACTCAAATATATAACATCATGATGCTCAGCATCTGATCAAAAACTTATAGACATGCCAAGAAGCAGACATTTCTCCATAATCAGGAGAAAAATCAGTTAATAGAAACAAGCCTGTGAATAGCAAAGATGTGATGGCAAACTAGGTACAAAACAAGAATATAATAGAGACATTGAAGACTATAAAGAGGCAAATGGAATTTACCAATAAAATATGTGATATATACTTGCATAATTTCACTAGGTGGGATTAACAGCATATTAGACATGGGAGAAGTAAAGATTAGTGAGCTGTAATCTAACCAAGCCAAGACAGACTTCTTTTAACTAAGAAAATAAGATAAAAAGAGCCTCAGTAATCTATGGTACAATATCAAATGGTTTAACATCATGTCCTTGGAGTGTCATAAAAAGAAGGGAGGAAAACAAAACTTTTTGAAGTGGCTGCATATTTTCCAAATTTAATTAAAACTAGAAATCCCTAGGTCTAAGAAGCTCCATGCATTTCAAAAAGATAAATACACACCCGTATATGCATGCACACATGTACTACTACCACCACTACCATCACCTCAGGACTCATAATCAAATTGCTAAAAATCCACAATAAAGATAAAAACTTTAAATCAGAGTTAAAAGACACAGTAGCTACAAAGGGACAAAGATAAGAATTAGTGCAGAATTCTTGTCAGAAACTATGCAAGCCAGAAGACAAAGGATATCTTTAAAGGATGGAAGGAAGTATAAGCCTAGATGAAGGTGAAATAATTTTTTTTCACAAATACAAAGAGAGAATTCACCAGCAGCTGAACTGCTCTGAAAGAATTGTTAAAGGAAATTCTTCAGGCAAAAATGAAAATTATACCAGGTGGAAACTTGGATCTAAACAAAGAAATGAAGTGTCAGAAATGGTAAGTATGTATTCGAATATAATTTTTTTAACTTTTAAATTTCTTTAAAAGATGGTTGTTTAAAGTGAAAATAATAAAAATTTATTGTGGAATTTATTTCAAAAATAGAAGTAAATGACATGGTAATAATGCATGAATGCTGGTAGGGCCAAAGTGGAATATATTGTTATAAGAGTTTTATTTTATAACTAAAATGAAATAATGTAATTTAATATATACTGCAATAAGTTAAAAATGCATGTCATAAACTTTAGAGCAGTAGTTCTCAAGATGTGATGCAGGAATTCACGGGCTCGTCTCAAACCTCCTCAGGTGACAAAGTGAAAATACTGAGATATAATTTGCCACTTTCACTCTCATTCTCTCACAGATTTACAATAGAATTTTCCAGAAGTGACATGATATATCACAACAGACTGGGTGCAGAACCCAGCTACTAAGATAGAAACCAAAGGGCTTTGCCAAAGACAGTGTCACTCTTCTCACTAATTTTTTTTTGTTTCAGAAAACAGATTTTTAAATAAAAATGTTATTTATATTACTATACAATGAGTTTTATGGTCTTTTTAAACATTAATATTTAAATTTTAAATATAATAAACATCAAGAGGTGTAATTTATTTAAATGAAAGATCTTTGAAGCCTTTTGAGTATAAAGGAGTTCTAAGACCAAAAAGTGTTTTAATCGCTGACCTTGAACAAACTCAAATAAATAAATAAATCAGAGTTCAAGCTAATAAGCTAATAGTGGAGGGGGGGGAATGGAAGCCTTACAAAAGACATATGATTAATCCTATAGAAGACACAAAAATCAAACAAAGAGAAAACAAGTAGCAAGATGATAGACACAAACCCAATCATACTGATAATGACATTTACAATAAATGGCTGTTATTAACAATCAAATTCAAAGGCACAGATTCTTAATTTTAAAAAGCAATATTGAGCTATATGGTATATAGAGAAAAATAAAATTTTAAGTAGAAAACACAGACAACTTAAAAACAAAAGTATGGGAAAACATATGCTACGTAAATGCTAATAAAAAGAATACTGGAGTGGCTATATTACTATCAAACTGATCAAATTTTAGAACAAGAAATATTATCAAGAGAAAGAGAGGAATAGGATAAAGGGGTTAAGCAAGGAGATATAAGAAAATTATCTTAAATGTCTATGTAGCCATTAACAGAATTTTAAACACACAAAGTGAAACAAGCAGAAGTAAAATAAAAAATAGACAAATCCAAAGTTACAGGTGGATGTTTCAACACTCATCTGTCAGTAATTGATAGAACAAATGGAGAAGTAGTTAATACATAGGATATTTGAACACTACAAATTAACTGGACCTAATAATATACCTCTATAGAACACCCCACCCAAAACATCAGATTATGCAATATTTCCAACTGCACAAAAAACATTCACTAAGGTAGACTATATTCTGAAGCATAAAACAAGTCTAAATAGACTTAAAATTCTAAAATCATGCAGACTATATTTTCTGACTATATCAGAATTAAATTACAAATCAGTAATGGGAAGATGTTTGGAAAATTCTCAAGTAGCAGGAAATTAAACAGTACACTTCTAAATATCCTCTGGGCCAGTGAAGAAATCACATAGGAAATTGGAAAATATTTTGAACTTAATTGAGAATGAAAACACAGTATTTCAAAATTGTGAAATGCAGCTAAAATAGTGTTGAGAGGCAAGTTTATAGCTTTAAATGCTTCTATTAGAAAAAAAGATGAGCTAAAATCAATAATCTACTCTTTCATCTTACTGACTAGGAAACAAAGAAAGCAAAGCAAACCTAAAATAGAAGAAAGGAAATAATAAAGAGAAAGATCAATTAAAAGTAGAAAACGGGCAAATAGGGGGAAAAAAGCAATGAAATCCTAACAGTAAAATTGATAAACCTCTTGCTAGGTTGATCAAGATAAAAAGAGAGGACAAATTACTAATATCAGGAATAAAAAGGAAACTATTACTATAGACCCAGCAAACATTAGAAAGTTAATGAAGCAATATTACCAACAATATTATGCCAAGAAATTTGACAACATAGATGAAACAGACATGTTTCTTTCAAGATGTAAGTAACCAACACTGTCTAAAGAAGAGACAGATAACCTGAAAAGCTTCAGAGTAGTTAAATAAATTGAATCTAGGGGTTCATTGATGAACTCTACCAAACTTTTAAGGAAGAAATAACACCTCAGTTTGGTGCTTCGCCTTTTCCAATGTTTAAATTATTCTGTAAATTCTAACTCAGTCACTTACAAAGAGAGTACATGTGATACATACTAAGATCATTAACTGTTATTATAAATATCTAATATTTGCAAGTAAATGAAACAAATTTTTTTGAAAAATAAATGAAAACAATTGTGGAAAAGTCCATCCCCTAAATCATGTCATTGGTTTTTTTTTATTATACTTTTAGTCATGACCAAAAAGTACTGTAAGAAATGAGACACGTGCTGCGAAGTCAAATACAGTGTTTGACTGTGTTCATTTAATGTGAGGTCAATAATCATTCACATACTAGAAAAATGCTATAATAGTCTCATAAATATTAACATGATAAAAAGATCAGCAATCACACAGAGATTTTAAGTACTAGAAAACTTCACTTACAATCCAATAGGTAGCCTCAAGTTGGATGAACATTTTATTAGAAAATTTAGAATCATAAACATTTTAAGGTATAAAAATCTATAGATCATTTTCTGCAGAAGACATGGCAAGTGGAGATGGTTTCCATGACTTGTTCCACTCCCTACCTTAGATAAGTAACAAGCATAGGCTTGAAATAATCACATACAACCCCCATTCCTTTGATCATATTTATTTAATGCAGCTTCAAACTGGAACAGAAATAAAACATTGCCCCAATATATTAATAAACACAAGAATTAGAAGAAATTTTATCCAACTTCAATGTTTAAGTAATTTATCTTTATTAATATACCTCGTATTAAATAAGGATGCAGAAAAAAGTTGAATAATCTTTTTTTTTCCAAAATAAGAAAGTTTGATAAGAAACTCTCTTCACTGATGGCAGAAATATAAATTACTACCCATTAGGGAGCTACATGGCAGTATCTAGTGAAGGTGAAATAGCACAGTACCTGTGATTCAGTAATTCAACATTCTGATATCTTTAGGTAGTTTCTCTACCTAAAGAAACTTCAGTATGTATACAATCAGAACTTACAAGAATATGTTTCTAATATGTTTTTAAAGGAAACAGGCTGAAAAAGCCATCGACAGGAGTCTGCATGCATAATTTGTGAAAAATTCATACAAAATTTTTCAGTTAAAATGAATGACCCAGAGCATGTATAGCACATCACTATGTAAACCTTAAAAATAACACCATATATTGGGTTTTGAATAAATTCATAAGGAACAATAGTATAAAATGTGCAGAGAATAAGTAAACACTGATTTCAGGTGGGGAAGGAGAGGGGGGCAGGATTCCCAAGGGTACATAGGAGGCCTCTTCTGTGCTTGTAACGGTTTTGAGGTTGTTGTTTTAAATGAGGCACAGGTACATGGATGCTTGAACACTCTGCTGTATGAAATATTTCACTTTAAGTCAGGAAAAAAAGAATTTTTTATCAGACACCTCAAAACACTTTGCTTATTAATAAAACTATTAGCTTGCTTTTTTCACAATGACCAAAAGAGTAATGTTACCCATTTAGAAAATATTTATTTATCCAGAACACCGTAAGCATCTAGGGAAAAAAAAAAGGAAAAAATAAAAACATTAAAAGGCGGGGGCGGGGCAGGGGGTGCTGGTCTAAACTGTCAAAATGCAAGTGAGAGCTTCACAGCCAGAGGTCAACAGAAATAGCCAGGGGCGGTGAGAACGCCCGCCTTGACCTGAGTCTCCGGAACGTGGTCTGAACCTGCCTTCCCCTTGGCTGCACTTGGAAGGCCTGGCTAACGAAGCAGGAAGAACAAGGAACAGTGTTTGGGGACACAAACACCACAGTGGAAAAGCTCAGCACTGCTAATAGATGTAAGAAATTTTACGCATTAGCAGAAGATCCAGGGTTCGGATGCCCCTTTTCCTGGTATCGCATTTAGGGAGAACTTTTTAATCCTTCAAAAACCTCAGAAACATAAATTCCAAAGGCATGGGGTGAAGACCTCTATAGGGTTGTCTATGGGCTTATATGGTTTTTATTTGGGGTGGGTAGTGGAAATAGAGAAGTGAAGGTGGGGGTAGGAATTCCAAGGTTTCCACGACCTCCCCGGAATTCTGAGGTCAGACGTCAGAGCCTTGATGGGGAAGGGGTCTCTGTCGGGTCTTTCAGGCGAGGAGCCAGCGAGCCCACTCACCTGTCAGAGGGTGCAGGGCGGAGGGCGAGGAAGGGACGGTGAGCCAGGAAGGTCGCGGACCCACCACCTAATGCCCTCAGACGCTAGACCCGATGGGTCCAGCCCTGGCACCGCCTTGCTGTGATGTCAAAGCCCGGGAACCAGTCACTGGCTGCCCCTGTCCGTTTGCCCGGCGCCGATTGGCGGGTGGGTGGAAGGGCTGGTGATGGAAGCTGGAGGAACAGGTTACCATGGACGCCGTTGTGCTTAGTAACCACGGCTCCGGGAAACACCTGCCTGATCCAGGAGGTTACAGTGGTGAAAGACAACCCTACTGACAGACCGCGGAGATTCCTCCCCCAACTTCTCTCTGGCACCTGATTCAGAGCTTGTCTGGCTACGCAAAGCTTGGTGACCCACTCTAACGTGCAGGATGCTGACAAGACCCCACATTTACTCTTGTCTTCTGTCTGGCAGATCTCCCGTGATGGGATTATCTGGTGATCTTTCCCTAGCACTCTTTCAACCTCGCACTTTTCTCAGTGGCTCCATTAGTTCTGGGATGTTTCTGTTCATCTCTGTATCCACAGTAATGTGGCCTAGTAACCTGCCACAAAAGAGGTGCTCAATCAACATTTGTTGAAAGAAAGAATGAATGTGTCATGATTAGTGACATGAGATCATTAAGAGTATGGAAGTGAAGAAGAAATAAAGCAGATTTTGCCTGTTTTATAGTGTTGCCTAAGGAACACACTACTTGAGGCTACCTTTACTCTCTTTCTTATATGCCCATTTTCATCCCCTACATCCCCAAACTTCCTCTCCAGTCTCCCTGGGACTTCCCATCACTCTTCATCAAGGATGCTATCAGCTCTTCCCAGCTACACTTCCTCATAGAAACCAAGTGTGGCCCTATCCATCTTTGCCCCTTAACTCCTGCCCCCCGTTTCTATTCCCATGGCTGACTCATGCCCACAGACTTCTTCCTCCATGCCACCTCCCAGACTACAAGTTGTGCTACCAGTTTAGCATATGCTGTGCAAGTCAGTGGCATTCTGTCCAAGCCTTGATGTACTCAGCTTTGTACATCTCCCTAACTCACATAGGTCTTCTTTCCTAAAACTCCCATTTCACCTCTAGATGCAGAAGACTCCTGGTGAGTGGAAAACATAGCCTCCAATTTTATGAAGCCGAGTCATCACCCATGGCTGTGTTTCCCACTCCATACCTTGCTGCCCCACAGCTCTTCTCTGACTCAGGTCCTCATCCTTAGAAAAAGATTTTCTCATTAATGCTCAGTCACCCCAGTGTATCCTGCAACCTAGATATCTGAAATATATCCTTCACTCTCCAGCATCTTCTCTTCCTCCCAAGGAGATTCCCTTCCACCTTCCAACATACCTCAACCATCGCTGTTACTGAATGAAGCCACCAGGCTTTCCTGCTTCTTCAAGTAACAGACCTACAGCTCCCTTCCTTTTCTTGTCAAATCCCTATATAAGTGATCTATGCCAATGGCTTCTACATGGATTCTTCCCTAACCTCATGACTACACCCATGCCCAAGGGCCAAGGAGTCAAGTTCCATGTGTAATTGTTGGCTCCCCTGTCTATATCGCTGATCTGGTGCTCCAGCCTGATGTGATACATTCGGCACAGGACAGGCTATCACCTGGAGGTATCACCACCATCCTCTACTATGACTGTACCAGATTATACGCAATTTGGGCTGGAGGCACATCTAATCTATCCACATGATGCCCCATAATGTTTAGCATGATCTCCTTATGGGAAGCAGGGAAACCAATGTTGAAAGCAAAATACTGAAGCCCTGTTGTCCCTCTGCTTCCCCATTCCCATCTGTGAAAAAAATCACAGGATAGAAACCTTTCATTCATGCATTTGTGCATTGTAAGTGCCTGATACAATGATCCAGGCACTGGGGAGAAGGAAACAAGTAACACACTGTCCTTGCCCTAAAGGGGTTACAAGTTAGGAAAGGTAGAAAAGTGGGTGTACCCATGAGTGAGGTGAGCTCCTGTGAGTACATGGTGAACATTGTTCAGGGCATAGTAACCACACCATGGAGCCAACTCTGCTTTGCTCTAGGGAAACTGGAAACTGATGGGAAAGGGCATTCCAGGTGGCAGCAGAAGCAAAAGCCCAAAGACAGGGCAGCTGGAAAGGCAGACTGGCCCCTTTGCTGCTATCTGACCTAGTCATGCTCATCTTGCTTCCCTGGGCATATGGTCCATGCCATTCTCCACACTTCCTGTGCCCTTTCCCCTCCTCAACACCTGCCCCAAAGCTGGCCCCCTCACCTTCCCAGAAGATCTCTGACTACCCAATTCTCCCCTGCCTTATTTTCATCCATCAGTTATACCGAATGGCCTAAGTTTGGCTTTAGGTTCTTGGGTGCAGTCTTGGCTTTCCAGCTTCACGGTACATTCCCTGACAGCAGAGAGCGTGTCTCAGTCTTCTCAGGAGTGTTCTACTGCAGTGACCATGGTGTGGAGCCTGCCCTCCTGCTGGGATTCTCCTTTTCCATAAATAATACCAGCAGAGCTCAAACAGAAACTTAGGAGTCCTCATTAATGCTCCTTTTCCCTCATCCACACTTCCAACCCATCACCAACTCCTGCCAACTCTATCTCCAAAAAGATAATGTAGATACATCCATTTCTCTCACACCCCAATGTCATTATCCTACTTGAAGTCACCACACCTCTTGCCTGAATTATAGGAATAACCCTCTAGCTGGGGTTCTAGTTTCTAATTTTGTTCCACTATAGCAGCCAAAGCAATCTTTTTAAAATGTAAGATGATGTCACAGCTTTGTATTGCATTTATCATAAAACACTTACTTCTGAATATGGCCAGTGTCCTGGATGACTGCATCCTTCCTACTGTCTCACACCAGCCCCCCTGCACCTCCCCACCTCTCCCCACTGCCTCGCCCCTGGTCTCAGACCATACCTCTCTCTTCCTCACTCATTGTGTGTGAGCCACACCAGCCTTTCTTTTGGTCTTTTAATGCTTCATGCTGTTTTCCATCTCAGGGTCTTTGCATATGCTTTCCCCTCTTCCTGGACCACTTTTCCCCTCAAATGTCCCCGCCTAAGAAGCAGTCACCCAGACTCAGTTAGGTCACCCTGATGTACTCCCCCAGCTCCTTTCCTTCATGGCATTTATCACATTTTCTAGTCATTTATTTATTTGTATGATTATTTCATTAATATCTGAGTTTCCTTAGAATATAATTGGCAGGAAGGAAGGAGCCAGGTCTCCTTTCCTCACCACTGAATACTCAGCAGTCAGTCTGGTGGCTGGCACTGGAAAGAAAGTATCCACGCCTCTAACAACCTCAGTGCGGGGGAGCATCACCTTCACAACCAAGCTCTCAGTTTTGCTAAAGGATTGAAAATCAGACTGTTTCCAATTCCAAAATGTGGTGTGAATGGTGAGAAACCCCTGGCACTTACATGTCTACTCCAATGTTCACAGAACCCAGTTCTGACAGTAGCTCCAGATACCCTTATTCCTGCCCTGGCTACATGTGTGGTCTTCTACCATTTGCTGCAGCAAAAACAAAAGTGGGAGCCACGGCTTTGGTGACAGAACAAGAAGATCCACCAAACTGCCACAGAAGAGAGAGGCTATCTGCATATACTCAAAGGCAAACAGTTCAGAGATACCCTGACTACACTATTATCCTGCTTATAAACCTTTGCTGGTTCCTCAGAGTTTATAAACAAAGTCTAAACCCCTTAGGTTGGCATCCAAGGACCTCTATGCCCCAGCCTGGCTTTCAACCATGCCCCCCTCTATGATCTCAAGTTTGGGGAATACATAACCTTTGCCCCAGCCTCCCAGCCTCTGAGTGGGCCCCAAGAAGATCCTGTGATTCTTCTGCATCCATGATTTGCTCGACCCTTCTCTCTACCCAAAGTTCTCCTCCTCCCATCTTTGTCCGTACAAATGCTGCACATTCTTTCATGTCAAGGACAAATACTGCCTCCAAAACATTACTTATCTTGCTCATCAAAACTCATTTCTCCTTCCCTGTGTTCATTTGTATTGCATGTATTGCATGATCTGTTTGATGCTATATTTATTTACTAATGTTTTAACATTACTCCATGGACTAAAACTCCTTGTATGAGCACACACATGCCCCCCACTATTGCATGGCAATAATATAAATCATAGTTAATATTTAATGAACCCTCAATGTGTGCTATATATCATATATTATGGTAGGATACATACATCACCTAATTTAGCCTCCTAATAGCAGTATGGGACAGATTATTATTATTATTTCTGGGATGTAGGTCCTTGTCTTTCATAACTTGGAATATTTCTTTCCAGCCCCTTCTTGCCTGTAAAGTCTCTTTTGAGAAATCAGCTGACAGTCTGATGGGAACTCCTTTGTAGGTTACTGTCCCCTTATCTCTTGCTGCTTCTAGGATTCTCTCCTTCGTTTTTACCTTGGCTAATGTAATTGTGATGTGCCTTGGTGTGTTTCTTCTTGGGTCCAACTTCTTTGGGGCTCTCTGAGCTTCCTGGATTTCCTGGAAGTCTATTTCCTTTTCCAGAACGGGGAAGTTCTCCTTTATTATTTGTTCAAATATGTACTCAATCTGTTGCTTTTCCTCTTCCCTTTCTGGTACCCCTATAATTCGGATGTTGGAACATTTAAAGATATCCTGGAGGTTCCTAAGCTTCTCCTTGTTTTTTTTGAATTCTTATTTCTTCATTCTTTCCTGCTTAGATGGTTTTTCTTCCTTCTGGTCCACTCTATTATTTTGAGTCCCAGTTTCCTTCCCTTCACTATTGGTTTTCCATGCATCTTCCTTCATCTCTTTTATAGTAACCTGCATTTTTTCATGTAACTTGCACCCAAAATCAACCAATTCTGTGAGCTTCCTGATCACCAGTGTTTTGAACTGTGCATCTGATAGATTGGCTATCTCTTGGTCGCTCAAAAGGATGAGTCCTGGGGGATTGAGCTGTTCTTCTGTTAGAGACAAGTCTTTCTCTCTCTCTCTCTCTCTCTCTCTCTCTCTCTTTCTGGTCTGGTCGCTCTGAGGCTTGGAGCCTTAGGTGTTCCTCAGGGCTGGGCACCCCAGTTGCTAGATCGTGACATTGTATGTGGGGGCGGGGGCAGGAGGGAACAATGGTGGTAGTTCTGCTCTCCTGGGGCATCAGTAAGTCAGTAAGCCCCCTGGGATCCCCCAGTGCTCTGCCCTGGTTCATAATGCCACCTCACTGGGTCCGCCAGCCACTGCCTGCATACTCAAGGTCCACTGCTGCGCTGCAATCTTGCATGTCCCGGAAGGCTTACTTGCTTGGTTGCCTTATGCGCCCAGTTCTCCCCAATCTCCAAGTGCAGCGACCGGAGCCCACTCCTCCTCTCTGCCCCACCTACCAGTCTGGATGAACGGGTCTACTTCAACTTCCTGGCTGTCCGACTCCCATTCAGATAAATTCTATCAGTTCTGGGTGTTATTCTGCCTCTAAATTGTTGTTGTTCTAATCTTGGTTGTGTGTGGAGGTACAGTGCATCCACCTATGCCTCCATCTTGCCAGAAGTCACTCAGATTATTATTATTTCTAGATGAGGTGAAATAGGTTTAGAGAGAGGGGAGATTGCCTGCCCAAAGCCACACAGACAGCAAGGGGAAAAGCTGCATTTGGAAGTCAGGTCTGTCTGGTTGTAATTCCCATGCTTTTCACCTCTACATCATAAACAAATAAAAGTGAAATAAGTAGTAAGTCAGAAACACACTACCAACTATGAAGAAGTAGCTGAGAGTGACTATGCCTTGCCAGGCACCACCCTTGCACCCTGAACTTCTTTGACTCATCACCACTCCGGTGACAAAGGCACTTCTGCCCCATTACATGTCAGTGTGTGCTGACAGTCTGTCAAGTTATTTTGTCTGAGTCTGATGACAGCAAATTGAGCTGGCACTGGGGGAGAAGTCCCCTGTTGGGAGCTTCACAGTCAACTTTCATAGGAATAATACCTTTGGTAAGGCAGTCTAAGTAATTTAGACATCCTCTAGAAGGGAGGGTGAGCAGCCCACAGAGCAAGGTGCAATGGCTGGTCCAAGAAAGCTTAACACAACCTCCTCAAGGTCCTAGGGTTGGCATCCTTAAACAAGATGTTTGTTTTCAGCACAGAGTCCAATAGCACCACAAGAATAAGGGCTTAGGTGGCCAACAGCAGCTCACAGCTACTTTATGAAATTCTTTCAGGGTCTGCCATATGATAAAAGGATGAATGGCAGCACAGGAGATGAGCGGGGAGCTTGTCAAATGAGTATAGGTGGGAAAGGAAGAAGATAGCCTGGCTGCAGCTGGCAGAGCAGCCCTTGGAGGCTGATGGAGTCAAAGACATCCTGTCCTCAGCCCCTCAGCACAGGGAGAAGAAGATTCTCACTGCTTTGGGTGCCTATTTCTCCCAGTGTGTTTCCTGGACTAGTAAAGAGGCTAATCAATCAATCAATCAATCATCACTTTATAATCAAATAAATAGGTGAATTTCTGGCACAAAGTCAAATGGATTTCTTTAACACAAGAATTCTTAGAGTCTTTAATGTGCCAGTTTGTTTTTTCCCACAGGATTCAACCCCAGTTTTTAAAACTCAGTACCCTTGTTGATATCTCCATGGAACACAGTTTGGAAAACCCTGGGTTAGAATAAAATGTGTCCTAAAAATATGTGTCAGTGAGAGAAAGAAAAAATTATATCTATATCCAGCTAATTGCAGACATTCTCCAAAGTCACATAGAAACCAATGATTTATTTGTGTGGTCAAAAAACATTCTACCTCTAGTAATTTGATGATGGTTCCCCTTCTAAGTAGCCTGTGTTGGAATGTGGTGGGGGTGGGGGTGGGGGATGATTGTGTGTTAGAGGGTGGATCATGGAAACCTAAAGGAAGAAGCAAAAAAGGAGAGAGAAAGGGAGTGAAAGCAGGAGTGATTAGGAATGAAAGTAGAAAATATTGTCTTTTTAACCAACCAACTATCATCTGCTTATTTCTTCTAAATTCTTTTAATTCTATCATTGCTTTTTTATGACTATTTATTCAAGGAAATTGGAAATGTTGCATTGTCAAAGGTTAGAAAAGTAATAGATATTTTTGTAGCCTAAATTTTGGAATAATTTTGGAATAATGATAAAGAATATATTTCAAGAAACAGATTTGAAGCATTTTATTCCAATTTGCACCACCCATATCAATAATATTATTTTTGATGAGTGCTGTGTTAGACGTTAGTACTTTTGGAAAAAGCAGTGTTTCCAAAACTATAGAATATAACATTAATATTTGCAGAAAAGTACTTTGTGGAGGGCTAATTGGGAAACTTAGCTGAGTGTGTGAGCATTAACTGAGAATCTTATCATTTACAGCAGTAAGGCAATAGCTGTCACTGTTATGTTTCACTTGTGCTACTAAGCTATTCATTGGGGTATGTATCACTATAAGCTTTTTAAATTGCTTTTATGGCATGAAATTGCAGGGCACACCTTGCACAAACTCTCATCACTTCAAAGAGTACCTCTAGAGAGCCAAAGTACACAGACTCAGCCAAGTGTAGCTACTGTCTTCTAGCTCCCTTGTTTGACAGGTGAGAAACTGTGATTCTAGAGGCTGAAAAATATGCCCAAGTTTGCATTTTGCTTGTGGCCTCCTGATTGAGTGGGAAAGGATGAGCTTCCACAGTGTGCTCACTCTCTCTCTCTCTCTGTCCCCCACCCCTCTCTCTCATTCATAAGAACCATTATCTTATTGTCAGAGCTTTCCAGATATTGTTTCTCCCATCAGACTATGAGTTCTACAAGGGCAGGGACAATATTCTTCCAGCCTTAGTCACAGGTACCACTTCTGAAGTACTGGCTCTATGCCAGCTTCATACACATCATCTATGACTTCCACAGTAATCCCACAGAGTTAACAATATGATCTTCCCCTTTATATGTATTGACAGTTTGAATAACTTGACCAAGGTACATTAGTCAGGAGGTTAGAGAGTTGGAGTCCAACCTAGGTCTGTCCAACTCCAAAGCCACAGTCTTTCCCCTCTATCAATAGCTCTTCATCCTGCCTGTACATTCTCCTTTTTATCTTACCTCCTACCACCAAGCTTGGTATACAGTGGACTCCTAGTACATATTTGTTCAAATGAACAAAAGAATGAATGAATGAATGAATGTGCTTGGAGAAAGAAGGGCCAGCTTCCCTTCCTGGCACTTACTGGTGATGTGATATTGCATAAGTCCCCAAATCATCCCAGGTTAGTTGGGTCTCTGCATAAAATAGGGATAATAATGCTTCACTGGACTGCAGGGAAGAGAATTAATTAGATGTTTTATTGAACTCCTTCCTAGAAAAATAGATAGAAATTTGCATGCTCACTTATGAGCGGTTCTAGAAATGCTGAGTTTTTAGTCCGTATAAATAGAATGGCCACTGCTTCTAAAGGTGTTGACAGTGGGACTGTTTCTCTTTCTCCCCAAAAGAAATAAAACTCAAGGGAAAAACTCCAGAGTGGAGTTATCAGGTGAAGAGCATTATGGGGTAATTAATTGACCACCTTCCCAGCAGCTGAGATTGGTTAAGTCTCCTCTCAAGTTTAGTCATAAAGTTCCTGGTATTTATTGACAGTTCAATGTCATCAAACAATCATCACAAGAAAAACAAAATGACTCATATTAAGCACTGTAAAAAGAGCCTGACACTCTAAAGGACAAGACAAACAAGGGCACAGACAAAATACTTATGGGGGAAATTGGTTTAATGTTTATAACAGTCATAAAATGGTAAATGTTGGGCTATTGATAGTATCAAGTTATGGATTATACTTCATAGTATGCCTAAAAAATAGGAATATATCGAAGCTATTTAAAAGATCTGACATTTTAGGATCCGAGGCCATTTTGTGATATTCTTGCTAAGATTCTGCAGACTGCATTATTAAGGAAATATGAATGGTATGAGCAGAAAAAGTCTTTCAGGGGTGTCTAACCTGCAGCCCAGGATGACTATGAGTGTGGCCCAAAACAAAATCATAAATTTACTTAAAACTTTTTATTTGCTCATCAGTTTTTGCTAGTGTTTATGTATTTAATGTGTGGTCCAAGGCAACTAACTCTTCTTTCAGTGTGGGCCAGAGATGCCAAAAGGTTGGACACCCCCGGATGGTATGAGAAAATTAATGTAGCTCTTAAAAGTGATGTGAGTTTGTGGAAGTAAAGATAGATTTGAATATACATAGATATACTCTATTTTTATAAGCTACTTAAAATGACAGTGGTTTAATAAGAAATTGAATTTATTTTTGTTGACATGGCTGAAAACAGTTTCTCTCTTCTTTATAAACTGGAAATAGCCAGAGTCTGGCTGGTATTAACTTCAGTCTGCTTTGGGGTGGCCTTTAATTCTCATGAGCTTCACTTGGCCATTTCCAAAGATGCCACACTGCAGACAAAGGTCCTAGATAACTGACTGAGTCATTTAGATGCAGACCTGAAGTTTCCAAGCTGATTGTGTTTGTCAGCACAGTATAGAAAAGACTCTTCAACTTAGGGTGTTTACCAACACCCTAAGCACAGCATATGCTGTGCTCCTCATCCTCACCTCTCTCCTGCACTCCCTGGCCACAGCTGACTGGACCACAGCAGGGCACCTAACTCAATAGCAGCCCACCTACAGGCTGGCCAGCAGGCTGAGGTGACCTGGCCCCAAAGCCAACCTAGGCAGATCCTCTTTGGGGAAGTTTGACCTTGAATCATACAGAGAGTAACTGAGTCATGAGGTTTGATGCTACAAAACTCTAGGTGAGATTCATAGACTTGGACTGCCAGGGAGCAACAAGATAACCCTGTCATTGGAGTCCTATCACACCCTCAATGATTTCCCACTATGTAAACATTTTTCCATGTCCATGAAATTTCTCATTTCTACATGTCTCCTTCCTGCAATCCTCACTATTCAAGATAATTGATTATCTCTGTTTCTCAAAGAGCCTGAAACACAGGTTAGGAACCACCTGGTCAGCAGACTCAAATTTCTGGTTGCTCGTTGCTAAATACTTAAGGAAAGATTCCTGAAAATTATCAAGGAGGCCATAATGATTAGACTAGAAACAACATGAAACCAAATTCATATTTAAATAAGTTGAATAATGAAGATGGAAAGAAATTTGTTTGAGATGCTAAAAAGCTGGAAGGAAGCAGACTAGTGCTCTTGCTAGAGATAGAAAAAGCAGCTGAATCTTCTTTCCTTCACAGCCCCTTCCCCAATTTGCAGAAGCCAAGGTGAGGCTTTCAAACTGGGGAGGAGACTGATAGTAGAAAGAAAGAGTGAAAAGGCTATAAGCCAGGGGTATTTAAACCATGAACATTGAGTCTTTTAAGTCTGAATCCCTTTTGTTCAAGAAAGCACTTTAGTTCTAGTAATGAAAGGATAGGACTGGAATGGAAACTGAGGCATGTTGTCTGGGGCTTGCTCCAGGCTCGCTCTATAAACCAGATTAAAGATGGGCTTTCTGACCCCACCCAGCTCACCAGGGCCCAAAAAGAACAGGAGCTCATGGCAGACATCTTTGTGCAGAAATGGAGATTGAAAGATCCTTGTGGTATCAGGCTTGGTGGGATGTGGAGATGAGACCTATCAACACTACAGCTCTCTATACTGAAATGGCAAGCCAAAATTTTACAGACACAACAAATACAAACAAATAGAATTCAGGTTTGCCTGGAATCAGCATCATCTTTCCCACTGGCAGCCTATACTTCTCTAGAATGCTAATAAAAATATTAAGTGCTCTTCATAAGCCAATAATTAGCTCATCAGAGTCACAATACAGGGACATCTTTGCTCTGCAGAAAGTTCCCAAGGGCAGAGCATGATGCATCAGAACTGTCCAGAGAACTTTTGAAATGCAGGTATCAGGGTCTTACCCCAAGGCGATTGGATTCAGTAAGTCTAGATTGGAGCCTAGGAATCCACACTACAAAGGTATTTACTTGGATTTGAGCAAAAACAAATCTTACAGTTTGTTTAGTTGCCCCTTACTTTAATCTTGGAGATTTTTAAAGGCAAAAAAAAAAAAGGCATTCTATATCCTGATTTCTTTTATTTAAGAAGAATATTCTAAAATAACCTATATTGTAAACAAGTTACCAAATTTTTGCTTGTGAGTGAAATTTTTAAAATAGTTACTTATATTCTGACTTTAATTAGGTTTAATTTTTAAGTATCCAGGAAAAGTTTAAATTTCCTTAAAATATTTCTGTTCTTCCACTGCCCTATGAAGCACACATTGTCTTTTGAAAGCGGTTTTAGGTAACTGAATTAAAGTTAGTTAAATCACAGCAAGAGAAATCCAGAAAGATCTTAATAGCACCCCCTGTCTACCCCTCCTTTATTAGATAAAAAAAAAATTGAAGCCCGAGGGTTTGATTCACTTGCCCAGTGTCATCCAAGTGACTTGGGAAACCTGTCATCAACATCCTTTGATGTCTCTCCTACACCTGTGAGGCCTAGTGTGAGTATCCCCATTAGAACATAATTTCTGACCTTGTTCTGCAGACAGCACTTCAGTCCACATGCAGGGTGGATAGTGGACATACTGTCTTTGAATTTGCCCCACCTAGGCAGTTCCATGTCCCCCCTGTTTGATGAAACCCTAGAGATACAGAAACCATTTATCATGGTCTTGCCTTCCCTAAGGAAGAGCCTTCAAGATTAAAAAAACAACAAATTTTATTATGCCTCAAGATACTCTAACATCTCCTCATTTACCAAAATCCCCAGAGCCTGCTTACATACACACACACAGAGCTACCTATTCATTCTCTGTATACACGCATACATACATACATATATGTATAAACATACACATACTTACACACACATATGCATATCCTTCCATATATATATCTATATGTGTGTATATATATATATATATGTACATCTATATATTCTCTACTTCCCTGGAAATTATTTATGTCTAAAGTGAGAGTCATAAACTCCATACTGTATGATTTCATCTTAACCCATTCATCATAACCTTTGGACTGTCATCCAGTCCAGAGAAGAAGACACAGTGAGTAATGTTATGACTTGTAGGCAATTTCGTGCCATCTTGCCACTCCCAAGACAAAAGGTATCACTCATGGCTGTCCACAAACACAGTGGCCTTTCACTTTCTTCCACCCTGTCATTCAAAGTCACCAGTGCTCCCAGAACTTTAAGTGTGTCATCACTGTGAATTAAAAAAGGGACATCTATTTCTTATCCCACAAAGGGATGCAGTTCTACAGGGGTCCAACTGGGACAGTGGCCATTCCTTAAGACTTTGATTGATGAGCATCTGCACACAGTGTGTTAGAGCACCAGCACCCAGGCTTTGCGTAGATTGCCAGTGTGCTGCCTGCAGCAGCCAGGCTGAGTCTGGCCTCCAACCTCCCACCTTGGGCAGTTCCGTTGTATAACCCCAACTGTTGACTGCACATTGTCCTCCTCTCCATGTGCAGGATATGGAAAGAGTTGGGAAGCACTGCTGTGGACTCAAGTCTGCTAGCATTTGTACAGACTGCAGCCATTGCCAGTAGCAGCTTCCCAAGCCCCATGGAGGCACTGGCCACAGGTTAGAGCTGCTGCTCCCAGCAGAGAAGCAGTGGAAGGAAAGGACCCACGTTCAGCAAGGAGGCCCACCTGGACTAGTGGCCTTGGTATTGCCTCCTACTGATTTAAGCCAAGGACCAAGTCATTCACCTCTCTGAGGCTCAGTTTTCTCATTTGTAAAGTTGGGAAAATACATAACAATTTCACGAGTTGTTACATAAATTCAGTAAGAACATAGTAAAATAATAGCTCACTTCTATACCGTACATAATATTGCTGTTCTATGGAACAAAGGAGGGAAGGTTTGTGAACCTGCACAGCCACACAGGACAGCTGTTTTCTCCTGTCTGCCCGCTGCTGCCCCTCCTCCCCTAAAGGGAAGAGAAGCATTGCATTATGTTGCAGCAGAACCACTGCAAGACAGAACTTAATTATATGTGGCTACAAGCTAGCCACAACATTGGATGAGCTCATCAGTTCTTACAGAAAATGACCAAGGGCTTCTTGAAAGGTGACAACTATTTTTAAATGACTAGACATTTTTTAAAAAAAAATATTTTCTTCTCTTTCCTCTCAGTGTAAGACAGATTGACCCAAGGCCTAATTTAAATCAGGTTTATTGTGAGTCCTGTAGCCGATCTTTTTTTAATTTTTAATTTTTTAGAGACATGGGAAAAAAGAGTGAGAGAACAATCAACTAATTACCCCCTAGACAGGTACAGACTGGGGGCCAAACCCACAACCCAAGCATGTGCCCTGACCAGGAATCAAACCCACAACATTTCAGTGTACAGGATGACACTCCAACCAACTAAGCCACACTGGTCAGGGTTGTAACTGATCTTTCTTTATCTGCTTCTATATCCCTGGAGTTCATATGCACATCCAAGTACACAACTTAGAAATAATAATGGAAACATATTACTTAATTTGTATTTATACTAAAATTTTTACTTAATGTATATCACCTGACACATACAGGAAGTTTAAATAATTAATGTGGTGCTGCGCTCCTTCGTTGGAGTATCTAAGACAGCCAGAGAGACACTGCAGAGGGCCCAGCTCGGTGAGCCCACTGTGATTCTGGGCTGTGCTTGGGAAACAGAGCATTGAGAACAATGGGAACTTCATCTCTGCTGGGTCTAGGTATCATCCAGCATGCAGCATAGCCCCTTCTTCAGCCCAGTGGACACAGGGCAATGTTGGACTAGCCTGCTGGAAGCACTGGAACACTTTCCAAGGAGTATGTGGACACTCAGTGGTTTTTCAGTCTTCAATTTCTGTGTATATTTATTTCTACAGGTGACCTGTGTTAATGTAAGAAATGTCCAAACCTGTAATAATTTTTATAAGTATGTTTGAACCAAACTTACAACAAATGCTGGGAAGCAAATCTCAACAGATTGACAAAATGCTCCAAAAAATGGCAGTTTTACCACTTATCTTATACATTAGAACCAAAGGTCAAGATATGACAGGGTTACATGAAATCCATTGGTGATAGATTATGGAAGCAGAAGAAGGCAAAGCAGGGAAATCTCTGGGACTGGATGAAAAGTAAAATGATACACACATACTTCTTTTATATTTGAGGGTATAGGATGGTTACCAGTCAACAATTAACATGACAGTCATAACAATGAGGGGATTTGGGGATCACTGCTCTGAAGCTTGCTTTAAGGGGTGGGCAGGAAGAAATTACTTTGATATTACTCCAAAGGTATGTTATTAGGTCTGTTATGCAAAAAGACAACAGACAGGTTCAGTGAAGTTGAAGACTGACCTTTGTTAGGGAACAATACCACCCTAGGACAAGATGACCCACCAGGAACTACTTTAGGTTGGAAAGTTTTCATTTCAGACCATCCTATGTAGTTACTTTAGGTCTCTGAGTTTGTAAAGCTGCCAAGCAGGACTCCCTGAGCTTGTCAGCTTTCAGATGTAGCCCCTTTCCGGCCACACCTGTAGGAGGGGAACAGGGTCAAAGTGTCCACCTCCTGGTTCCTCTTCTCTTCCACAAAGATTCTCCTAACTTGCAGTAGTGGGTTGCCCTCAGGGGAAAAACACTGTGGGGTGACAAACAAAGGGGAAATTCAAAGACCTGGAAACTGGAGCAGAAAGTATATCATGCTAATAATTAGGTAATTACTTCTTTGGCCAATCAATTGATTTCCAGTTTGTTACCTGCAAAACTGAATGGCAATCTGAACAGTTGTTTATTCATCAAATAATTTTTTATAATAAATGATCTTGTCATTCTTGGCATATAACTCAGAAGGAGTTATATTTTAAATTAAGTAACATTGATTCGAGGATTTGCTGTCCTGTTTAATCTGCGTGAACAAGGTTTTTCAACACCAACATCTGTAAAAATGAGGCATTGGTGCAAAACAGACACTGAAATCCAGCTCAGTTTATCAGTGATATATGTATTAATAGTAAAATAAGTAAATAATGTCCCATCCACCTCATGGAGAAGTGCATTTCTAATAAAATTTTTGCTTTGGAAGTTTAATAATAAAATAAATTAATGTTATTTAGATCCCTAGCATACTGATGATTAAAAGTTTAAAATTTTAACTTTAAAAAGTTAAAAAGCTTTTGCCCTGGCTGGTGTAGTTCAGTGAATTGAGTGCAGGCCTGCAAACCAAAGGGTTGCCAGTTTGAGTCCCAGGCAGGGCACATGCCTGTTTTTCAGACCAGGTCTCCAGTAGGGGGCATGTGAGAGGCAACCACACATTGATGTTTCTCTTCCTTTCTTTCTCTGTCCCTTCCCCTCTCTCTAAAAATAAACAAATAAAATCTTTAAAAAACAAAATAAAATTTGTTACACTCATAGACTTCTTAATAGGTTATTAAGAATTAAAAAATTTAAATATCTTATTTATATACATATTTTTTCAACAAAGAGATGATTAAGTGAGCAATGGGAGATTTTCAAGCCTAAATATGTATTATATCAAAATAAAAATCTGTGGGGAAGTGGAATGGGAAAATTAGTTTAAAAATTTCTGACAGTTAAGGAAATCTTGTTCATTTATTTTTAAATGGATGATGGTGGGTATTATGCATTATGATAGTTAACTGGATAAATTTTAAAACTACTGTAACAGATTTACTTTTAAATATCAAGATTTATAGTACATGGAACATTAGTTCTTTGCAACCACTTAAACTTATAATAATTTTTAACTCATCACTTTTAAAAGTGCAAGAGACTACCAATTTTTTCAAAAAACTTTTAAGGTTTCATGAGTCCTGAATTTTGAACACGGCAGCTCTAGTGCACACAGAGGATGGTGATTTGGCAGCTCCCATCTCTGACTTCCCAGAAACTTCTGTCCACTTGGCAGTTTCCCACTCAGGGCTGCTGACCCAGCCCTGCCACACAGGAATAGCCCTGAAATGATTGATTTGGGAAGAAGACACTTGCTAGTATTATATTTTTTAGTCAATATCTTTCTACAAAAGGTAGAAATAATAAGAAAGATGTGGGACTCTTTTGGGGGCATAACCTTGAGATAAGAGAGGTGACAAAAATGTTATCCAATGCTAGCTAAAATAAAAGCAGGGAACATGAAGTACAGCTGAGATGGAAGCGAAGATTGAGGAGGTGGGAGGGTGACCCCTACCTGTGCTGGGGCAGGAATTAAAGGGAAGAAGCAGAGAAAGAATGTGGAGGGGACATGCCAGGACAGATCCTAATCCTCAAGTGAATGTGTCCCTTCCCCACTCATGCTCAAAGTCCCCAGCACCTGCAAATGAGCCACCATCTGCCCAGTGTCACTGAGTCAACCTGTTTATCTATAAGAACAAAGATATGGCTATTGTAGTATCCTTCTCTGACCTGATAAGGAGACAAAAGAAGAGGCCTGGGATGAAACTTGGCAGGGTGTGCCACAGAGTTGGACAACTCTGCCAAAAAAAAAAGGGGTATTGGAGTTAATGCAACTGAGGTAGCAAATCCATCTCAATGTTGAGAAAGGAGCAGGGAGTAGCAGGCAGGAATCACAGAGCCAGCCTCATGAGGACAGGGAGTGGCCTTCATTTTCCACAGTAGGCCACCAAAAGCAGAAGCTGAACACTCTGGAGGAAAACTTCATCAGCTGCACAGTGTTGCTAAGGCTTGGCCCCATTCACTTCCAACTGGGAAGAAGAAGCAGTAGAATTGTACAGACTGATGGCTGGGGTCATGTTCACTGTCACAAGAACACCACATTGCAAAATCTTTGCTTTTCTTATATAGGCACATTCACATTCCTTATGTACCTTATGAAAAATTTTTGTTTTAACATGACTGCCTTCATGATTAGAGAGTTTTGTTCACGGGTAATTCAGTAATCAAAGCAAGAAGGGCTACCCTACCTAATTCGTGGCCACACTCTTGCTGCCCCAAGTGTTGCCCATAGACTAGCAGCAGCAATATCCCTGGGAGCCTATGAGAAATACAAAGCCTGAGGTCTTGCCTTTATGACAGAGCTATAAAATCAGAAGTTTGATAACACATCCAGGTGAGCTGTGTGCACACTAAAGTTTGAAAAGCACTTGGCAACTTAGTACTAGCACTCTGAATGTAGCTCATTAGGTGAAGGATGGATACTGATGCAATTTGCACTAACCAGAGTCTTTTATGAAAATCTCAACAGAAAAACAACAATGGCAAGAGAATTTAGATCATACTTTTGGTTGCCATCCTTTCTGGGGTGCCTTACAATGATGTACTTATTTGGACAAATATTCTGTTCCAAGTATCTGGAACAGCTTGGATTTTTGGTAAATCATAAATGTCTGTAAGTGTATGTTTGCACAAACACATAGCCAAAAAAATGCATGTGCACACCACAAAAAAACTACAGACCAATATCTTTCATGAATATACAGGTAAAAATCTCAACTAAATACTAGCAAATCAAATCCAACAGCATATTAAAGGCATTATCCACCATGATCAAGAGGGATTCATCCCAAGAATTCAAAGGAGATTCAACATTTCAAAAGAGAATGCAGTCAATATAATCATCACATTAATGAAACAAAGGGCAAAACACCACACTATCTCAATTTAATGCATAAAAGCATCTGACAAAGCACAACACCCTTTACTGATAAAAGCACCCAGAAAACCAAGAATAAAAGATAACTTCCTCAACTGGATAAAGAGCATCTGAAAAATCCATAGCTCAAGTCTTAATGGTGAAAACTGAAGTTTCCCTTCTAGTATCAGAAAGAAGACAAAGATGCCTGGGTCACTTCTACTGCTTAATTGTACTGGAAGTTTTAGACAGAACAATTAGACAATTAAAACAGATAAAAATAATGCAAATAAGAAAGGAAGAAGTAGAAATATTTCTATTTACAAGTAACATGGTACTATATATAGAAAACTCCCAGGAGTCCAAAGAAAATCTATTATAGCAAATAAATTTAGCAAGTTGCGGGGTACAAATTCAACACACAAGAATGAGTTGTATTTTTATACAACAGCAATGAATAATCTGAAAAGGAAATTAAGACAAAAATTCCATTTACGACAATATCCAAAAAAAATACCTAGGAATAAGTTTAACCAAAGAAATGAAAGACTTGTACACTGAAAACTACAAAACATCATTGAAAGAAGTTAAACAAGACCTAGATGGGAAGCAACCGTTTTCATGAACTGGAAGATAAATATTGCTAAGATGGCAATACTACCCAAAAGTAATCTACACATTCAGTGTAATCCTTTTCAAAATTCCAATGACCTTTTCTTCTTTTTTTTAATATATTTTATTGATTATGCTATTACAGTTGTCCCATTTTCCCCCTTCACTCCCCTCTGCCCTGCACACCCCCTCCCACCCACATTACCCCCCTTTAGTTCATGTCCATGTGTCATAAGCTCTTTAGCTTCTACATTTCCCACACTATTCCTGCCCTCCCCCTGTCTATTTTCTACCTATTGTCCATGCTACTTATTCTCTATATCTTTTCCCCCTCTCTACTCCTCCCACTTCCCTGTTGCTAACCCTCCATGTGATCTCCATTCTGTGGTTCTATTCCTGTTCTATTTGTTTGCTTAGTTTGCTTTTGTTTTAGGTATGGTTGTTACTAACTGTGAGTTTGATGTCTTTTTTTACTGTTCATATTTTTTATCTTCTTTTTCTTAGATAAGTCCCTTTAACATTTCATATAATAAGGACTTGGTGATGATGAACTCCTTTAACTTGGCCTTACCTGAGAAGCACTTTATCTCCCCTTCCATTCTAAATAAAAGCTTTGCTGGATAGAGCAATCTTGGATGTAGGTCCTTGCCTTTCATGACTTGGAGTTCTTCTTTCCAGCCCCTTCTTGCCTGTAAGGTCTCTTTCGAGAAATCAGCTAACATTCTGATGGGAACTCCTTTGTACGTAACTGTCCCCTTATCTCTTGCTGCTATAATTATCTCCTTCATTTTTATCTTGGGTAATGTAATTATGATATGCCTTGGTGTGTTCCTCCTTGGGTCCAACCTCTTTGGGACTCTCTGAGCTTCCTGGACTTCCTGGAAGCCTATTTCCCTTGCCATATTGGGGAAGTTCTCCTTTATTATTTGTTCAAATAACTTTTCCACTTGTTTCTTTTCCTCTTGCCCTTCTGGTACCCCTATAATTTGGATATTGGAATGTTTAAAGATGTCCCGAAGGTCCCTAAGACTCTCCTCATTTTTTTTGAATTCTTGTTTTTTCATTCTTTTCTGTTTGGTTGTTCCTTTCCTCCTTCTGGTCCCTTCCATTGATTTGAAACCCAGTTTTCTTTCCATCACTATTGGTTCCCTGTGCAATTTTCCTTCATTTCTCTTATTGTAGTCTGCATTTGTTCATCTAATTTATGACCAAAGTCCACCAATTCTGTGAGCATCCTGATCACCAGTGCTTTGAACTGTGCATCTGATAGGTTGGCTATTTCTTGGTCGCTTAAAAAAACTGGCTCTGGAGCTTTTAACTCTGTTTGTGCCATCTTTTTTATTTTATTTTATTTTTTTCCTCTGGTCTGGTTGCGCCTGTTACGTATGAGGGGCAGAGCCTTAGGTGTTCACCAGGGTAGGGCACCTCAGTCGCTGGGTTGTGACGTTGTATATGGAGGCGGGGTCTCAGAGGGAACAATGGCACCTGCTCCGCTCTCACCAGGACTCCAGTCCCCCTTGCCACTTTCCACAAGCAAATTGGTCTCCTCTGGTGCTGGCTCCTGGGTGGGTGGGCTTGTGCACTCTCTCAGATTCTGTGGGTTTCTCCAAGGAGCCTCCTGTGAGGCTGAGAGAATCTCCCAGCCTCAGCTTCCACAGGTGTTTTCAATTGGTGCCTTCAGGCTTTGTTTCCCAGAGCTGGGTCCCTGGGTTGCTCAGTCTGTGTCATGTTGCCCATTTTCGCTAAGTTTGTCTGCGCAAGAATGTGTGGCTGTGGACAGCCAGCTGCCTTGTGTGCCTCACTGGGTCTGCTCATTGCCTTCCACGCCCAGGGTCTGCCACCGTCTGTCAGCTGCGGTCTGCGCCCTGCGCACGCATGTCTGCCAGCCACCCATTTTTCCTGCCAGTACCCCTCAACCCTTCTCCGTGGGCCTCCGATTCCGCCCCTCCTTACAGGTCTGAATGTATGGTATTCAGATTTCCATTTGGTTAATTTCTCTCTGTTCTGGCTGTTTTTTGCTTGTAAATTCTTGTTGTCCTTAGTTTTGGTTGCGTGAGGAGGTACAGTGCGACCACCTATGCCTCCATCTTGGATCCTCTCGCAATGTAGTCTTAAATATGACATGAAAAGCACAAGCAACAAAAGAAAAAAAATGGACTTTATCAAAATTAAAAATGTGTTCATCAAGAACCTTATCAAGTAGGTGAAACACAAATTAAAGAATGGGGGAAAATAATTGCAAATCATATATCTGATAAGGGTCAACTGTCCAGATAATATAAAGAACTCCTACAACTCAAGAATAAAAAGACAATCCAGTTTAAAAATGGGCAAAGAATCTGAATAGACAGTTCTCCAAAGAAGACATGCAAATGGCCAATAAGCACATGAGAAGATGCTCAATATCATTAACTTCAAGGGAAATACAAATCAAAAACACAATGAAATATCACTTCATACCTGCTAGCATACCTGTAATTTAAAAATAATAATAAGTGTTGGTGAAGATGTATGGGCCCTGAGAAAAAAAGGTATCTACTAAGAAGGGTTCCTTGTAGCTAATTGGGCTCAAATTTAAAAGACAGAACCTAGCAATCATTCCCACACAGAGGCCTCTCATTCAAACCACACTTCAGGGAAAAGCTTGCACCAGGCTGCCTTCCCCCGGCACTGAACTACCTGCCTGCACTGTGTTTCTGCCATCTGAGTCAGCTCTTATAAATGAGTTTCTGGAATCCTATTTCAACCAATAGGACTGAGACTTACCCCATCTAATCAAAGCTATGCCGCTATATCTCCATCAGCATTTTTGCCAACCAACCAGAGCTCTATTCTGACCAAAAAGAACAGTGCCTTTTGAACCAATCAAGCCTCAAGGATCTGGAGCCCTAATTAACATGAGAATAGACCAATCAGGAACCAGGAGTGGGGACTTCTGTATATTTAAGTCAGCTTTCCTCTAGCTTAGGAGTGCACTTTCCCTAAACACCAAAGACTGGAGACTGTGTTTCATGGCTGAAGATAAACTCATTGACACTGTCTCCCCAAGCAGACCAGCTCAGGGCAGAGCTGTTTACCTGGAGAGGGGCCTTGCCCTAGGGCCTCCTTACAGCTGGGCTAGTTTACACCATGTTGCTTCATAATTGAGCTATAATACTATGGAGCTGTTTCACAGCCATGCTGTATCATAGCTGAGCTGTTTGCACTGAGTCAAGTTTCCTTCTTCACTGCACCCTCAAATGGGAATTCCTGTTGGTGTTGAATTAGCACCAACAACCATCATTTAGCAATGTTGAGAAATGGTGCCGTCACTGTGGAAAACAGAATATGATGGTTCCTCAAAAAGTTAATTACCATATGACCCAGCAATTCTGCTCTTAGGTACATACCCAAAATAATTGAAAACAGGTACTCAAACACATCTGTATACAGACATGTTCCTAGCAGTACCATTCACAATAGCCAAAAGGTGGAAACAACCTACATGTCTGTGAAGAGGATAATAGATAAAAGAGATTGCGGTATATACATACAATGGGATATTACTCAGCCACAAAAAGGAATGAAGTATGATACATGCTACACTGTGCATGAACCTTGAAAACACTATGCTAGATGAAAGAAGCCAGACAAAAAAGATCGCATATTGTATAATGTCATTTATATGAAGTACCCAGAATAGGCAAATCCACAGAGACAGAAAGAAGACTGGTAGTTTCCAATGGCTGAGAGTAGAGGTGAATGGTGAAAACCTGCTTAATGGGTAGGGTGTTTCCTTTTGGGGTGGTGAAAATAACATGAAACTGGATAGAGGTGGTGATTGCAGAACATTGAATGTACTGAATGCTGCTAATAGGTTTACTTTTAAAAAGTTAATTTTACATTGTGTGAATTTATCTTAATAAAACTTTTTAAATGTGTTACATATCTAGAACAAGAGAAGTATTATAAAACACATGATTATATGATTTTTAAAAAATACTCTGAAATAACATTAAAGTATGTATCAAAAGTCCACACAATATCACAACAGAAGCCAGAAAGCAAAAGTTCTTTCACCTGCAGTATTTGCTGATTCATTGTTTTTATCCATTCACCAAATTATTTCATTTTGTTCTACATATTGCAGAATTTTTCACATTGACTACATTCTAGAGTGTCTTAAGAAACTTGCATTTTCTTAAGCCAAGTGCTGTAAGTGTAGGTTGGGTGCTCGTTATATCCCAGAGAGGACACTGTGTTTCACATTTCCCATGTCATTGAATCACAGCAACCCTGTACAAAGGTGTTATATTGTCAATCCCATTTTATAGATGAGAAAACTGAGACTTAGAGAGCTAAATTCATATGCCCAGTTACTATGTGATAGTGCTGGAATTTGAATCTACATCTCCCTCTTACATGGTTTGTTTCCTCATAATAAACTTGATCTTTACTTAAACTGTCCGGGGATACTTGGCCCTTGAATCTTGGTGCAACCCATCAGACATGGCAAGAGAATGCATTCCATCCATCATCTCTTGCCTGGAACTCAGAGTAGACAGACAAAGCTGAATAACTGTGGGACTCTTCTTACATGGGGTTCCAAGTGGCAACACAGGTCAACAGGACTAGTGTGTGTTATGAAACAGCACAGGCACAGAGCTTGCATGTATTGGGTCAAAGAAGGCTTCACTTATTTTCACTCAGATGTTTGCTTGACTAAAAATAACCATAAGATTTGAAAGCATTAGTTAATTTAAATATTAACTAATGGATGGCATGTTTGGTAGAAGTACCACAGCCTCTACTAGGTCTACAAAAATAGACTCAGGTCAACTCAAGAAAGATGACAATCTGTGCATTTTTACCTGACTTAGTTCTTCTTCACAGCCGCCACACACATAGAGGCCAAAATTAACTTTAATGCTTACTCATACAATCGGACTAATAGTAGACTTTTAGCACTAGGTAATAGTCAAGTGGCTTTATTTTTACTTCTCTCTTATTCTGGCGTTAATGTCTTATTCCACCGGAAGGGAAAAGTACACGTGCCTGCATTTTTTTTCCTGAAGTAAGTTAATCACTGACCTCTTCCTCTTGTTCTGCAACACAAAGAATATGAAAAATCTAAGGGAACTGAAAAATCACCCAGTTCAATCTCATTTATTTACAAACAAGGAAACCAAAGTAAAGGGCAAGGGAAGTTCAATTAGCTGCCCAAAGTCACACCTTCGAAGAATCTGAACCAGAACTCAGGTGTTCTGACCGAAGAGTGGAACATTCCCAACCCCATTCTTCACATGGCTTTCACAGAGAATGTCTGAGCATCCCTCCACACAGCTGACAGACATCCCATACTTCCACTCACCTTTTTTCTCTAGCAAATTTTCTGTCTCTGACTCCTTTGCCTTTTTTGTTTATGGTTTTCTCTTTCACTTCAATAGAAAACATCCTTATAGCTTCCCATGCAAAGATTCACGGCAGTAAAATTTGTGATTCCCTATATATTTGAAAATGCCATTATTCTTCCCTCACACTTAACAATTTGTGTCAGTATTAAATTCTAGTTTGAAAATAATTTTTCTTCATAATTTTGTCATTTACCTTCCAGGGTTGCATGATACCATTTTGATTCCTAATCCAATGTGACCTTGGTTTCCCTCTTTCCAAAAAAAATGACTTTCAGGGTCATTTTTTTAATCCTTATAAAAATAAACTGGTAATATGATTGCTGTTTACTTGTTTTATTTGTCATGGTGCTGGAAACAGGGTGGGTCCCTACTTTGTGGATTATGTCTTTCAGTTCTAGAAAATGTTTTTGTACCATCTCCTTAATAATGTCATCTCTATTTCCTTAGGAATCAATGTTAGGTGGACTTTGTTTCTTCTGAAACAATTTTCTAATGTTTCATTTCTCTCCTATTTTCCATTACTTTGTCATTTAATTTTTACATTGTGGGGGATTTCCTTAATTTTATTTTGTAGCTTTTCTGTTACACTTATTTTAATGATATTTTTAATTTCCAACAGTCTTTATGATTCTTTTCCCCCTGAGGACAGTGTGCTTGTGAGGATGCAATGTCATCTCATACCTTTTGAGAAATGTTAATTGTTTAATGGATTTTAAGTTTTCTTCTCTGCCCCGCATAATTTCTTTTCTCTGTTCTCATGTTTGTTTTGGACACTTGCCTCATGTGATCCTTGGCTTCCCGTTTACCTTCAGAGTGAGGCAAAAGCTCAGACAAAGCTCTAGGTCTGTGCACAGGGCTTGTCAGCCAGTGGCCTCCACGTTTGGGCACTCAATTTCAGGGTGTGGAGCTAATTTCTCTGGGAATGAACCTCTCAGTTCTCACCCCTGTGCTCAGCTGCTGGCACCCTGAGAGTGGCATGAGGGAAGAAGGCCAAGAGGCGGGTAGAAGATGTAGACCTTCATTTCATACCCATTTCACTCCTATATCACACCCCCCACACTCATTGTGCCTGAAATGTCCAAAACCAGGGCTCTTTCTGTTTAATCTGTCCAGAACATAAACCTGCAACTTTCTGTGCTCCCTGATACTATTGAGTGTCTTCAGGGGAGTTCATGGAATTCACTTGCTTATTTTCCTTTTGTATTCCCTGCTTAAGTAACATTAGAATGCAGTTTCTTTCTCTTTACTGAGTCAGTTGCTCTCTCCCATCTCCCCAAAATGTGTTTAAATCTCTTGTCCACTGGTGGCTCCTGGCTTGCCTTCTTAGCCCCTATGAACTTGTACGTTTTGTCCTCTTATAGTGCTATCTTAGAATGGTCTTAGGTGGGCAGATGGGGAAAGAGAAAAGATACGCAAATATATTTAATTTGCCTAATTTTATAGGTCTTTTTTTCTCTCCTATTCTTGTCCAGTTTAAAAGTTAAATTCAGAGCATGAATGGGAAAGGTTTACATATTTTTCTATGTTCTGGAAGAGTTAATATATTTCTTGGTAGAATTAGTCCCAAAAAAGGAATTGGGCCTGGTATCCTCCTAAAGGCTAGCTTTTGACCACATTTTAAATTTTTCTATGATTATTGATTTATTGAGGTTTTCTGCCTCTTCTAAAACCTCTCAAAATCTGGTGTCTAGAGCTTTAGAACTCTAGATCTCTTACCCTTTCTTATTCTTTCACCTGTTTGCCTGTTATATAAAAATCCAGAACATAGCAGCGTTATTCTCAATAGACACAAGGTAGATGCAACCCAAGTGCCCATCAGTACATGAATGGGTAAGCAAAATGTGATTTATATATCACATTCCTTTATCTGCTTCCTTTATCTCATATATACACATATGTTAGATGGATATATATACACACACACATATATCATATATATATATATATATATATATATATATATATATGTATCCAATGAGATATATTCAGCCTCAGAGAAGGAATTCTGACACATCCCACAACATGGATGAACCTTGTAGACATTCTGTAATGAAACAAGCCAGGCATAAAATGACAAATACTGGATGATACACTTATGTTATGTACTTGGAGGAGTCAAATTCATAAAGAAAGAAAATAGAATGGGTACTACTAGAGGCTAGAGGAAGAGGGAATGGGAAGTTAGTGTTTAATGGGGACAGAGTTTCAGTTTTGCAAGATGGAAGAGTTCTGGAGACGGATGGTGATGGTTACACAACAGCCTGACTATCTTTAATGCTGCTGAGCTGTACTTTTCAGCATGATTAAGATGATAAACTTGATATGTATTTTACTTCAATTAAAAAAATTTAATCCTCGCCTGAGGACATGTTTATTGAATTTTTTTTAGAAAGAGAAAGAGAGAAACATTAATGTGAGAGAGAAACATTGATTGGCTGCTTCCTGTACACACTCCAATCAGGGACCCAACCCACAACCTAGGCGTGTGTCCTGACCCCAGGAACTGAACTTGTGACCTTTAGGTTTATGGGGCAACTCTCCAGGCAACTGAGCCACATTGGCCAGGGTTCAATTTAAATTTTTTTAAATCTACATTTTTTTTTAAATCAGGGAGAATGTCTTGATTTGACCTTCTGGCTCATTGATTTTTTTTCCACCTTGATTTATTCATTCTATACATTGAAATTTTTTTATTTATCTTATTTTAAGTTTATCAAATTTCTACTTGGTTCTTTTTTTACATTAGCACATTATTTTGTCATGATCTCAATTAACCCATCATAAAGTATTAATTATATTTTAAAGTGTTGCCCTGTTTTCACTATTCCCTTGGAGGATGATTTTTCACCCTTATTCAGCTTGGTGGTCCCCTTTCATGATGTTTGCTTTTCTGGAATGTCTGGTGGCTCTTGTGCTTCCTTTATTTGATGGGCTCCCTCTTTGTCCTCAGATGTGGTTTATTCTCATTATATCTTGCTCTTGGTGGCAGTGAGGAGGGTTTTCTGGTGCAGGCAGGGTTCCATCTCTCTTGCAGTTCCATGGTCTCTGGAAGCACCCCCATCCCTCTTAGCACCAATTGCTCACTCACACTGTCTGAGTCAGTGGGTAGAAGCCATTGCTGCTTGAAGTGCATGCTGGGGAAGGGGTTGCCTAGCCTAGCTGGCCTTCCAAATGCAGTTCTGCAATCAATGCCCCTGCAGGAAACCCAGGAGTCCTACCTGTGCCTGTGTTTCCTCTGAAGACTCTGGTGCAGGGCCTCCACACACCACTGCACCTGCATAGCAGCCTTTCATGGGCAAGGCCCCTGATTGGCCTTCCCTTCAACTCTGGCCTGCCCCCATCTTCAAAACACTGCTCTCCATCCTTGTTGACTAATGGTACAAAATCTTACTTTTTCATGCTGTTCTGGACTTAATATTTCAAGAAATTTTCATACAGGTGTTCAGTATACCCCCTAGCCATGCCCTTCATTTCTCTTTCAAAGCCTCTCTGGGTAGAGCCATGTTTCTCTTTAGCACAACACTCAGCTGGCGGATTTAATACTTCTGCATGCTGCTGAATGGCTGTCCATACTTGGGCTGGATCCACAGAGTCACTCCCAGCTACACATGCCCAGATAGACAGAGGGGACCCTTATGAACAGCCAAAGGTGCTTTTCTGCATAGGCTGCCAGGTAAATGGAGCCTGTCATTGCACACATACCACAGCCACACAAGCACTTCCCTGGGAGTGCAGGGAGACTGAGGTGTGATGTTCTGCTGCTGGGAGAAGACTTCGAGAGGAAACACTGGCAGTTTTAATATCAACATCATAAAGAATCAATGTGAAGCCATGGATAGAGAGGGACATAAGGCATCCTTTTGTTCAGCAGCAATTAGTGCATTCCAGTAGAGCCAGTTCTGGGCAGGGAGCAGAGGGAGTAGCCACAAAATGGCCTTTGTCCGAACTCCCATAAAAAATGCCAGCAAGTGGGAGTGAACACAGACATATAGTCCAGCGAGTCGATTGTAGATGTCCTGATCTTGGCTTTTACAGTGAAACTATTCTAGGAATTCATGGACTGTGGTCTGTGGAGGGAGGAGGAAAGCAAATACCTCCTCAAGAAAAGGTGCCACTTTCTAAAGAGTCGATTTTATGGTGAAGGCCTTTCACTTACTAAGAAAGCTGGGTGGGTGATTTTGTTAATAGCATATAGATCCAGCCATCAAAAAACATCTCTCCCTCTTCACTCACCACCCCTCCACCTCTGCCCTGTTCCCTCAGGCACACACAGAAATAGGTGTTTAGTCATTCTGATTCACAACTAAATAATCTTAAAACTATGTTACACCTTTATAATTGTAAACATACATAGTATAATTGTAAACATACTTTGCTCATTAGGTAGGTAGATATAATTATCCCCATTTTAGAACTGGGAAAATGAAGATCCAAGAAGTTAAGTTAGCTGGATAAAGGTTAACTGGCAGAGCTGATAGTTCAGGTCCATCAACCTGCATTACCTGGCTATCTGATCTACCACACAGGAGCCTTTGCTCCTGAGAGGAAATACTGGCACAGTGGGAAGACTGCCTGAGTCCTCATCACCCATAAGCTACAGGATGAGCACGGCTCTGTGCTCGGCTTTCCTTACTTTACAATGGGCATGATTTTAGTGCCTCTGTCATAGAATTCCAGGCGCATGAGAAATGTGGAGTGCTTAAAACAGTACCTGGCAGTTAGTAAACAGTAACCAGGCCTCTTTCCATTACCTCAAGAACTATAGAAAAATTAAACTTAACCAGTATCAGCAGGATATGCTTTGAAAGATTTTTCCAGTTTGGAGGGTTTCATACTGAAGCACACATTTTTATCTCATTTGGGGCTAATCATATACATGTAGGAGGTAGTGGTAGTTGGACACATCAATGATACATGTTTTGATTTCTTTCCAAGAAGATAAGATTTGTTCCATGGACTTCAGGGAGAAAGTGTGCTTAGAACACCCTGAATGGAAGTCATGGTGTTTCTATCTGAGGCTGCCTCATTCAGTAATTGGGGGGCCTTAATTTCTCCATCTGCACACCCACACAAATAAAAGTAAGTAAATTTACATCTAATTTTTCTCATGGCTCTACTACATAGATTTTTTCAGCTTTATTTCTTTGTGGAAATTAACCATGGTTTGTCACAAAGCCAGATGCTAGTTAACCACCATAAAATAGAACAAATTCAGATCTTTGAATGATACATGGTAATCTCAATTGAACTGAGCCAACTCTGAACTGACACACATGGAATAGTAATAGCAAATCTTTTGCAAAGTAATAATAATAATAAATTAATAAATTGAGACATACTGAGCCCTTATTAGGTGGTGAATTCACTTTCTTGCCTCATATAGAATGTTTTGGGGACTTTCACCTCTAATGACTTATTTCCACTGGACTTTGGCACATAATTTAATTTATGAAGTTTGAACTTTTTATTAGCAGAAGGGTGGGAACAAGGTATGAGTATAATGCCTCAGTACAAACCATCTTGCTGGCCCATCCCAACCCTCCTGATATGGTTCAGAATGCTTGTCATCGCCATAATCATCATAGTTGTCCTTCACTGGCCACTGTGTCCCAGGAGCTTACAATGTCTTACACAACATGCAACTTAATAAGGAAAAGGCTCTGAGTTGGATCTAACTGAGGAGTCATTTTCCTACCTTGCTGTAGGGTCCTCACTACAACGAAACACTTTAACACTGTTGGCGTTTAATTATTTTTATGCATAGATAATGTAAGTACAATATTCTTGTTATTCGTGGTAGTTATGGTCTATAAAGTCACTGCGAACACTGAATTAATAAATGCTGAACCATTGCTCCTGGGGAAACTAGAGTTAGGTTCCTGTGAGCCTTTGGTCCCTACATTTTCATCAACAAATCAATGCATCACCTTATTTTATATGGTTTTCTGTTATTGCTCATTCACTACTGTTGAATTCACGGCCAACGCCACTATAACTCACACTGGATGAAGCACGCATGTACAATACTGAAATAAATAACTTCTCTAGAGAGCACATCACAGTCTGCTGGCCCTTAGGAACTCAAGACAGCATTCCAGCACTACACTTAGAGGCCATTTTAAACAGCAAAGTCTCCAAAATAAAGGCACAAAAATGTGAAAAATGTGGCACTAAGTATACTGCAGTCTAGAGATCCAAACCAAGAAGGCAGATGCAGCCTTGTTCTCATGTCAGATGCTTCAAGTTTTGGTCACCTTGCCTGCACATGTCTGAGAAGGACCAGGACAGTGGTGAGTACTGATTTGGGAGGTACAAAGAAATGTTAGCAAATAGACAAATTCACAAACAATGAGGATCCAGAAGTGCAGAATTCACAAATAATAAAGATTGACTGTAGCTTGAAACCCAGGGCTGCTAATTGACAGAATAATACAGATTAAGAGCCAGGTTTTAGAATTAGACCATGTATTTTCAAATCTTGTCTCCACTATATGCTAAGTGGTCAAATTCTCCTTTGTATTTTAGCTTTGTCCTCTATGAAATCTGACAGATTAAAGTACTTCTTACACAGGGTTGGTTGTGAGGACTAAAAGAGTTAAAATAAACAAAGTTCTCAGAACAGTGCCTAGCATGTAATAAGCACTTGGTAAATGATTACTAATCTTCTTCATCCCTCTCTCCCTGCCCCACCCTCTGGAGGAAGTAGAAAAGGGCGAGTAACCCAAAACTAAAAGGACCTCATTATGGGCTTCCATAATTGAAAAAGTAGAAGCAATTCTACCATTTTCCATCTGGCAAAGAAAAACTGAATAAAACACTATTGTATTGATTAGCATAATACATCCACATACTTGTGAGTTCTAGACACTTCGGAGATACTACTCTTCTTCACTTTTATAAAACTGAAGTCCACTGAATTCTGACATACAATTTTGTTTTTATGAAACTCAATATTCTGCCCATTAGGTGAGTAAAAAATGGGAATGAAAATAATGTTCACACAACATGTGGTGATACTCATTTGGCCCAGAGCCAAAAAGCATGATTCACTGTGTCCTAGACAGTGGTTTACTTTCTAGATAAATCTTACAGTCTGTGTCAGACAGCTGAAGAATCACCCTCAAATGGCAGCTCCTTCACATCACAATTCCATGTTCTTAGAGAGTAAATTAACTTCTTTTTAAGTGTGAATTTGAAAACTAAATGCATGGAGGAAAAAATAACTATGCAGAGTGGATGGTTAATAAATACTGTATCTCATCATAAGAAAACAATTTATAACTATGAAATGTATGGCAAGATAGCAGTTGAGAAAGAGAAGGTAAAGAAACATACAAGTGCCATCATGAACAGTAATTTTGAGTGTTATTTAGTAAAAATTACGTCAATTTTAACCGTACCTTAAAATAGAAAATGGGATTATTGAAAGTATTAAAATATTAACATCATCACCATCATCATCATCTTTATTAACATCTGAGCTGTCCCTGAGGAAGGAAGAGAGGGTGACAGCTGAAAGGCTGCACAAGGACTATGGTAGAAGTTTGCTTCAGCACAAGCTTGTGAGAGAATGGCCATAGACAACCAGAACTTGTATTTCTATTGCTTGAAATGACACCCTCAGAATATCTAGGAAATGATAGCTCAGGGATAGCTATCTGCAAATCTGTCCTATCAGCTCTGGTTTACTGAGGTGGTCCCTTGGGACTTTGTTAGGAAGGGTTCTGGGATGGAGCTCAGCAGGAAACATGCCAAAACATATGGACCCCCTAAAAAAAAAAAAACAGAATTATCTGCTGGATGGCAGATCCCTTGTAGTACAGACTTCCTGCACTAGATGAATGTTCTAGGAACCCGTCTGTATCAGTGTACCAGCTGACATTTTTGTGAGAGGCTGTTTCCCTTCAGTGAACTTTTTTGAAGACTCTGTCAACTCATTTGCCCATTTCATGATGCATGATTTATGAGTGCACCTGCCCACACTGGCTGAGTGTTCAGCAGTTTTGACCAAAAACAGCATGATCCCCAGGTTCCACTTTCCCTGTTCACCAGACCTCACCCCAACCCCCACTCACCAAGCAACGTTTTTGTTTCCCTGGATGAAATAGTCCTCAAAAGGAAACATTTTGCTGATGTGGAAGAGGTGAAACAAAAAACAGCAGAAGCATTAAAAGGCACATCAAAATCGACAAGTTCAAAAACTGCTTTGAGCAGTGGGAAAAAAATGTCTTGATAGGTGTATTGCATCAAATGGAGAGCACTTTGAAGGTGCTAAAGTTTAAACATGTGAAAATAAATACATGATGTTGTATAAATAAAACAATTTCAGGTTTTGGGGACATTCCCCCTGTATAACTATACCATTGCTTCACCTGGGTTCTGCGACTATTGTTTTCACGCACTAGCTCATGGATTTCTCACAATGAGCACTATGAGTATTGTTGTTTTCCTGATGAAGAAACTTGTACAAGGTCCCATCGACCACCAAAGCTGGCTGCTAATCGTGTTCTTCGGTAATGTCAAAGTGTCTCACCAGTTGGAACTCTTGAGCTGGGAGACAATACGTTTGAATACAGTGGGTCCCGGTTACAGCACCCAGTAGCATGAGAGCTTTGGCATTTTTCAGACCTCTATATACCTCCATTTCCTAACCCAACTGCTAAAGGTAAGAATAGTTCTGTATTACAGGGCTCTGATGACAGGGACATGCATGGGAACTGCTCAGCAGTGGCTGGCAGACCATAAGTCCTCAATGAATTGTTAGTTGTTATTATTGCCATTAATAGTAAGTTATTATTATTAGCATTGACCTCCAGGGCACACTATGGGTGGCGACTCCAAAGCTGTGTTCCCAGCCCTGCCCAAGGAGTTAGTATCCAAAGTCTCCTGATGGGAAAATAACATAGGCTCATCCCAGAGGAATGGAGCTCTTATCAAATAAACTTTGATCAGATTAAATAAAACTGCCTATCAAGTACTACATCTTTATAGAAAAGCATCAGACTATACCAAACAGTGCAAAAACCCTTTTCCAAATACCCTGGAAACTATACCATGTATATAATTTGAATATGTTTTCATTTCGGAAAGGATATATTACATAGTAGAAAACTGAAAATGCAAATGAGCAAAAATAAAATTTGAAACCCTTCCACACTACCCCTTCTGAGATACCCACCATCCACATGTGTGCATCCATCCTTTTCCTGTGCTTATCTACCTATACACATATTGATTTTTGACAAAAATGTAAACCTAGGGTGCTTTAGCTTACATTATTTCATCTGATGCATTCCGTGTATTCATGTACATTTATCATCCCTGCTTTTTGTGGGCCTTGGCAGCCGGCCAGCCGCTGTCCTAAGCGCTTGTCAGATTTTTCCTGACCCAATGAGGTTAACATCATTAGAACTACTCTACAAATGGGAAGATTAATTTTTGGAGAGGCTAAGTAAACTTTCCAAAGTCCACAGAACTAGCAAGTGGCAGAGTGAGCCTTAGTCACAGGCAGCAAGGCCTGCTCTGGAAAGGGAGTGTTGCATATGCTTCCAGCATTCTCGGTGGCTACAGGTCCCCACCGGCACTGACCCTCACCCTATCGGATCCACCCCCCATTACTGTGCATGTAGAATGCTGTCGGTGTTTTCACTGCTATAAACATGGAGGCACCATTATCTTTATGTATTCTTCATAAGGTTATTTTCCTAGGGAAAAAATTGCTAGGTAAAAGGACTTGCACAATTTAGAGCTATTGATAAATACTACTAGATCTGCCTCCCAAAAACACTGTGCCCTTCAAAGCCACACGAACAATCAAGGAGAGCACTCATTTCCCTCTCATCAGAGTATATTTCTTTACTCAAAAAATACTTATTAAGCATTGTGTGTTTACATTTATTAGATTTTTATTATTTTAATAGGTGGAAAAGTATATACTTGTTTAGTATTGATTCTCACAATAATCCAGGAGAGAGGCAGACAAGGAAATTCTATGGAAGGAGAATGGACACCCAGTGAGTTTTGAGCCCAAGCAAGGTCCAGCCACTGGCGAGGGACAGAGCTGGGATCAGGGCCAAACCCAGCGGGCTCTGAGGCCATGCTCTTGCCTCCCTGCCACTCAGCCAACCCCAGACACTAGGATCATCTGAGGGCATTTGTGCAATTTCCTGTCCCTTCCCAACAAGCTGTGTATTTTAAGCAAAGACCATTTAAGGGAAGCGTACAGAAAAGCTGACTGAAGAGAAAGGTGAAAATGGGGTGATACTTCCCAAGTGTCAAGGCTGACTTGAGTGTCAGGGATATCTCCGTGGTGTCTGTCCCAGGAAACCCAGCAACAGCCACAGGTCATGGTATTGGTGAAACAGTCCAGTTGTAAATGATGCCGAATCCAGAAGAGGCTCTGGAACTCATCTGGATCAAACCTTTGTTCTAACTCTGTCAAAGCAGAGACCCAGGCAGCAGCTGTTTGTCCCATGTCAGGGCACTGAGTGATGCAGCACCAGGCTTAGAACTGTCAGACCTGCTTTCTTTACATAAATCTTTTCTGAATGAGTCAGGTATTTCTCGACTCTTTTCCCTAATATCTAGAACCTCTCCACATCTCAGTGGCCCACCAGGGCCAAAGGAAAGGTGTTGTCCCCATCAGGTATCTGAAATTTTCATCTCCATCTCTCACCTTCATAATCCTGCTCATAAAATTAGAAACTCTTATATTAAAAAATCACCAGCAAAATAAAATAATAGTCTGACACAAAAATACATGCAAGTCATATGCAAATATATATACAAATGTTAATTAGTATACAGATCATACAAATGAACAACAACAAAAAGGCAAGCAATCCCATAGATAAAAGGCAAATGGAGATGAACGTGCATTTTAGAGAAAAAGAAACACAAATGATTAAACCACTTAAAAGGTGTTAAATCTCAGCCATAGTTAAAGGCAAATAAGAGTAACAGAATTATTCAAAGATTAAATAACAAAAAAGCAATGAAAAATAAAACACTGCTATTTCATTTCAAATGAAATTAATAAATGTGTGAAAATATTTATCAGTCTTTGGCTTCTTCTTGCTTACTATTGCTGTGATTCCAGTAAAATGGAAGAAAATGTCCCATTACTTGCTATACTTCTTCAACAATTTAATCTCCCTAGTCTTAATTTTAGTCAAGTGAATTTCAGAATATTTTACTCTTTTCCTGAAAAATAAAATTAAATCCAGTTTTCTTATAGAGAAAAGATGTTAGGAGAAAATATTTGCAAAATATATGTCTAACAAATTATTTATATCAAGATATATAAAAGACTTTTACAACTTAATAAGAAGACAAACCCCCTAATAAAGCTGGAAAAATATTTGGACAAACATTTGACAACAAAATATATACAGATAGCAAATAAACAAGTGAAAAGATGTTCAACATCACTAGCCATTAGAGAAATGCTAATTAAACTTATAATGATCTTCAACTCATTTCTTAATTGAATTCTTTGTTTGATGTTGAGTTGTATGAATTCTTTATATATTTTAGATAGTAACCCTCTGTCTGAGCTGTTAAGAACCATATGATTTCATTCACATGGGGGATATAAAACTGAAAATAACAAATGAACAAACACAAAAATAAATGAACAAAAACTCATAGACACTGACAACATTTGGTGGTCACTAGAGGGGAGCGGCTGGGGGAGTAGAAAAGGTGAAAGGGAGTCAAATACATTTTGATGGAGGAAGATTTGACTTTGGGTGGTGGGCACACAATGCCATGTAGAGATCATGTATCATAGAATTGTTCACTTGAAACCTATGTAATTTTTTAACCATTGTCACCCAAATACATTTAATTAAAAACTATGATGAGATGTCACTACACATCCACTATAGCATCTACAATTAAAAACACTGACTATACCGAGTGTTAGCGAAGATGTAGAAAATTGGAACTCTCATACACTACTGGTACAAATGTTAAATTACACAACCACTTTGGCACTTTAAAAGCTAAATATATGTTAAGAGGATGAGAAGACAAGCTAGAGATTGGGAAAAGATATTTACAAACTACATATCTGACAAAGGACTATTGTCTAGAATATATATGAAATCTATCCAGAGAAGGTCTAACCATTGTTAATATAATGAGAACAATTTGCACAACATCAATGTAACCTGGCAGCCAAGTAGAGTAGACTGGAATGCACATGTGTGAACAATGATGACTTCATTGTACTAGTCAGTGAGGGCAGTAGACACCATTGAGTGAACATGTGTATTATGTGGCCATCACTTTCAAAATGACTGAGTGAGTAGAGCAATGAACATGCATCAGATTTTGTGTTAAGCTCCATGGAAACTATTTGGATGATTCAGAAGGCCAAAGCTATATGCAACTGGTGATTGGCAGTTTCATAACAACAATGCACCGGCTCATGCATGACATCTCATGCAGAGTTTTTTGGTGAAACATCAAATCACCCAGGTGACTCAGCCCCCCTACAGCCCAGATCTGGCACCCTGTGACTTCTGGCTTTTCCAAAAACTAAATCACATAAAATAACTTTTAACTTTTAAAGTGCCACAGTGGTTATATAATTTAACATTCCTACCAGTAGTGTATGAAAGTTTCAGTTTTCTACATCTTTGCCAACACTTGGTATAGTCAGTGTTTTTAATTGTAGATGTTATAGTGGATGTGTAGTGACATCTCATCACAGTTTTTAATTAAATGTATCTTGGTGACAATGGGAGGAGATATCAGACTGTTGATGAGATTCAGGAAAATACAATGGGGCAGCTGATGGAGACTGGAAGAACTGTGTGAGGTCCCAAGGTGTCTACTCTGAAGAGGACTGAGGTGTCATTGTCCTATGTACAATGTTTCTTGTATCTTGTATCTTCTTCAATAAATGTCTCTATGTGTCATAGCTCATAGTTAGATACCTTCTGGACAGATCTTGTATTTTAAAAACTTTCAAAACTCAAAATTAAGAAAACAAACAGTCTAATTAGAAAATAAGTAAAGAAACAAATAGACATTTCATTGGAGAGGATATACAAATGGCAAATAAGCAAATGAATATGTTCAAAATCATTAGCTATTAGGGAAATACAAGTTAAAACCACAATGAAATATCACCAAACACCTATCAGAATAGCTAAAATAAAAAATAAGATCAACGCACAAAACTGGCCAGAATGTGGAGAAACTAGATTACTTACACATTGCTGGTGTAATGGAACATTGTACAGCCATTCTTAGAAACAGCTCAGCAGTTTCTTATGAAACTAAGCATACAACTAGCATACAACCCAGCAATTACACTCTTAGGTGCTTCTCTCTGAAAAATGAAAACTTACATTTACACAGAAACCTGAGCACAAATAGCACAAGTGTTAATTACAACTTAGTTCATAATAGACAAAAAACTGGGAAGAACCAAAAATGTCCCTCAGTGGGTGACTGGTTAAACAGACTGCAGGACATGTGAACCATGGAGTGGGGCTCAGCAATGGAAAGGCTCACTCATGCGATGAGTCTTAGGGGAGTTATGCTAAGTGAAAAAGTCAATCTCAAATGTTACACAGTGTACGACTCCAATTATATAACATTCTTGAAGTAACAAAAATATAGATATGGAGAACAGATTAATGGTTGCCGGGGACTAGGGACTAAGGACAGAGGTAGGATGGGGGAGAAGGGAGATGAGCGTGTATATAAATAGGCAATACGAGGGATTGTTATAGTGATGAAACTACTTTGCATCGACTGAAGTGGTGGAGACATGAATATACACATCTGATAGAATGGCATAGAACTAAATACACATCAACTTACACAAATAAATACAAATAAAACCAGGGAAATTTGAACCAGACCAATGGATTATACCAACGCTGATATTCTGCTTGTGAAATTATACTACAGTTTTGCAAAATGACACCAATGAGGGACAATTGCATATAAATATACTGTTTTCTCAACATTAAAAATTCCATTTAAAAAAAGTTAAACATACATTTACCATATGACACAGCCATTCCATGCTTAGGTATTCATCCCACAACAGTGCAAGCATGTGTCTATACAAAACCATATACCTAAATATCTATACCGGCTTTATTTCTAATAGCCAAAAATTAAAAACAAACCAAAAGTCCATCAACAGGTGAATGATAAACAAAACATGGGCAATCCATATAATGGAATATTACTTAGCAATAAAAAGGAATAAACTATTTCTATATGCAAAAACACAGATGAATCTTCAAATAATTGTAGTGATGAAAATATCCTATAGACAGTACTGTGTCGTTCCCTTTGTATAAAATTCTAGATGGTACAAACAAACCAGTAGTGATGAAGAACAGGTCAGTAGTTTCCTGGGGACAGGATAACAGCAGAGAGGAGTGAGAGTAAAGGATGGCAACAATGGGACAGGGAAATTTTAGTGGGTGATATTATGTTCATTATCCTGATTGTGGTTATTGCTTCATGGATATATATATATTATATATATGTATATATATAATATATGTATAAACAAAAATTATGTATTATGGTAATTTTATCTTCATAAAATTAACAACATACCTAACATGCCTTGAGGTTTTCCCTGACACAGCAATCCACCTCATACCACCTTGTTATCTCTAGTATCCTCTACCTTAGTCTGATGGGCCTCCATTTGTTCACAGTTGTTCGAGCTTCTTTTTTTCTCTTAAATATTCACTGCATGAATTTTCTTCATGTTCCCATAAGGTTCTTTTTCTTAGGAATTTCAATTTTTAAAAAACTGAAAATAATAGTAAGATCCCTACAAACTCCAGGCAGGGAAAACAGAAGCTACTATCACCTGTCACAAAGAAGGAAGCTGAAATTCCAAGCGACTTGATGATCACCTAAGCTCCTGGGCCAGTGGCATACCTTGAATCCTTCACCCTCTTACTCAGATGCTGGGGATAAAGAAAAATACTCTTTCTTTTTTCCCCATGCTTCAGCCTCAGCCCACAGATCAAGGAATTATTGAAATTTCCTGCTCAGGATAATGATTCCCAAGGGAGGAGGAATGGATCATCTGATGGGTGAGACTCTGAAAAACTCCCTGGGCCAGGTTTGATGAGGGAGGGAGTTACACATGAAAGGTGGTGGATATTTATACCCAGGCTCTCACAGTCCCCAGACCCCTACGTCCCAGGCTGGATGAGAGTAACTAGTCTCATCTGTGCCTGCTCTGCCCTGACCACCCCAAATTCCAGGAGGCAGGAGTCCATGAGGCCTCCAGACAAAGTCACATTCCCCCATTCCATCTCACTAGGCAGCTCTGCCTGGGGAATGGGCAGGATAGGGTATGCTTTTCTGTGTTTCTCTCCATCTCAGAGGGGGAAAGGGTATATATCAGAGTCTGAACACCAAAACCAGTGTGCAAGTCTCTGATGGTACATGTCTCCCTCTCTGCCACAGCCTTCCTCCTCCAAAGCCCAGTTTGACACCTGCAGGTCGGGCACTCTCTCCCATATGAGGGAGGTACAGAGAATCTTCATCAATGTTGAGTTTATGATTCAGATGCACTCCCACAATCCCTCAGATAGGTGCAGTGTGACAAAAACTTCTGGTTGACCATATGAGCATCCATCTCCCCTGCTCTCCTCAATAATAGAACCTCAACTTTTTAATATTTTTTTTCGTTTATTGGTTCTAGAGAGAGGGTAAGGGAAGGAGAAAGAAAGGGAGAGAAACACAGATGTGAGACAGAAACATGGATCAGTTGCCTCTTGCACAAGCCCCAATTGAGGACCGAACCTACATCACAGGCATATGCCTTGACTGGGAATCGAACCTACAACTCTTTAGTTTGGGGGACAATGCCCAACCAACTGAGCCACACTGGCCAGGATGAACCCCAACTTTTCATTGAGAAAAAAAAATTCCAGCCACCCTTACAGTTAGGTATGACCAGGAGACTAAGTTCTGGCCTCCAAGACAGGGTCAGGAATGTTATGTGAGGTTTTCTGGAAGGAAAACTGCTTAAAAGAGTTGTCTGATCACTTCTAGCCAAGATGGAGGCATAGGTAGACACACTGTGCCTCCTCACACAAACAAAAGAAAGACAACAACAGATTCGAAAACAAAAACAACCAGATCTGCCAGAAAATCAAACTGTATGGAAGCCCAACAACCAAGGAGTTAAAGTTAAAGAAGAAACATTGATCCAAACTGGTAGGCGGGGCAGAGACAGCAGCGGCACGTACAGGACTCTCAGCAAGGCTGCAGCTGGCCAGCAAGGGGCAGCTGGTGGACCAGGTAAGGCCGCAAATTGTGGTCTGGGAGGTCCCACATTTACGTGCAGATAAACTGGGAGGAACAACTGGAAAGCAAAACAGACTACACAACCAAGGGTCCCAGCATGGGGAAATAAAGCCTCAAACTTCTGATTGAAAACACCTGTGGGGGTTGAGGAGGCAGGAGGAACTCTCATCCTCACAAGAGAGTTCACTGGAGAGACCCAAAGGGTCCTAGAATGTACACAAACTCACCCACCCAGGAATCAGCACCAGAAGGGCCCAATTTGATTGTGGTTAGTGGGGAGAGTGACTGAAAACTGGCAGAGAGAAGCAAGTGGCATTGTTCCCTTTGGACCCCTCCCTCACATGCAGAGTCACAACCCCGCTACGGGAGTTGCCCCGCCCTGGTGAACACCTAAGGCTCCGTCCCTTACTAAATAACAGGCTCACCAAGACAAAAAAAAGGCCCAAATGAAAGAACAGAACAAAGCTCCAGAATACAACTAAGTGATGAAGAGATAGCCAACCTATCAGATGCACACTTCAAAACACTGGTAATCAGGATGCTCACAGAACTGGTTAAATTTGGTTGCAAATCAGATGAAAAAACGAAGGCTATGCTAACTGAAATAAAGGAAATGTACAGGGAACCAACAATGATGGGAAGGAAACTGGGACCCAAATCAACAGCGTGGACCAGAAGGAAGAAAGAAACATTCAACCAGAACAGAATACAGAAACAAGAATTCAAAAAAACAAGGAGGGGCTTAGGACCCCGCCAGGACATCTTTAAACATTCCAACATCCAAGTCATAGGGGTGCTAGAAGCAGAAGAACAACAGCAAAAATTGAAAACTTATTTGAACAAATAATGAAGGAGAACTGCCCCAATCTGGAAAAGAAAATAGAATTCCAGGAAGTCCAGGAAGCTCAGAGAGTCCCAAAGAAGTTGGACCCAAGGAGGAACACATCAAGGCACATCATAATAACATTACCCAAGATTAAAGACAAGGAGACAATCTTAAAAGCAGCAAGAAAAAAGGAGACAGTTACCTACAAAGGAGTTCCCATTAGACTATGAGCTGATTCCTCAAAAGAAACCTTGCAGGCAAGAATGGGCTAGGAAGAAGTATTGCAAGTCATGAAATGCAAGGACCTACATCCAAGATTACTCTATCCAGCAAAGCTTTCATTTAGAATGGAAGGGCAGATACAGTGCTTCCCAGATAAGGTCAAGTTAAAGGAGTTCTTCACTACCAAGCCCTTATTTTATGAAATGTTAAAGGGACTTATCTAAGAAAAAGAAGATTTAAAATATGAACACTAAAATGACAATGAACTCACAGTTATTAACAACCTAACCTGAAACAAAAACAAACTAAGCAAACAACTAGAACAGGAATAGAATCACAGAAATGGAGATCACATGGAGGGTTATCAGCAGGGGAGTGGGAAGGGGAGAGACAGGGGGAAAAGGTACAGAGAATAAGTAACATAAATGGTAGGTAGAAAATAGACAGGGGAAGGTTAAGAATAGTATTGGAAAGGTAGAAGCCAAAGAACTTATACGTATGACCCATGGACATGAACTAAAGAGGGGGAATGTGGGTGGGAGGAGGTGTGCAGAGCAGAGGGGAATAAAGGGTGGAAAATGGGATCACTGTGAATAGCATAATCTATAAAATATTTTTTTAAAAAAGAGCTGCCTGAGATGGGAGGGGCTTGTCTTTCCACCTGAAATGTGGATTCTTGGCTGATTTGGCTGATGCTCCACTAGCTCTGGAGGCCTAGATGAGGAAGCAACACACTGAAGGTAGTGGGGCATAGACAGAAGTCTAGGATCCCGATGCCCATGATCCATTATACCAACCCAGAACTGCCCACTTCTGAACATTTTCATGTGCAAGAAAAACAAACTCCTACCTTATGTAAGCCACTATTATTTTGAAAGCTCCTGTTTTACATCTGACCCTGATCTTAAAGAATGTAGTTAGTCTTCTCTCTGTTTCCATAGCACTTTAGTGGCTAATTGCATTCTGTTAGGATTATCTCTCTGTATTGACATTTTTCCTGAGACTATGAATTTGACCAGAGTGGAGACCATATTTCAGTAGCCTACAGATGCCTGGTACTTTCCTGCTTAGCATACAGCAGGTACCTGTTGAATATTTGTAAATATTTGAAAAAATAAATTTCCAAGAGAATATTCAAAAGCTGTCTGGACTTGGAATGCCCTAGAATTACCCCAGGGGGTAACTCTTGCTTCTCTGCAGATGAATCATGACTGGGCCCAAGGCTTTTCTCCATGGCAAACTCAACTACCTAGGGAGCAGAAATACAAATGTAAAAAAGCCACATTGGCTCCCCTCACCCTCACCCAGAACCATCCCCCTCACTTGCAGATGACCAAAATGAGGCTTTGTTCAGGCCAGGTGCAATGTTACCATTCTGACCTCCCAGACCACAGAACTCCAGGAATGGAGAAAATAACAGGTCCTCCTTTTACCATGATTCCTCATAGATCTAACCCAATGTGTATGTAAAATATCCAAACACTGTTTCAGTATTTTTTATCTCTCAGGTAGATTTCTACCTGTTATTGATCCACCATCTACCCACCATCAGTGGTACATCCAACATTTCCAGCTTTTTATTTATGACTCTTTTTTTCTGAAAAATGAAATAATTTTTAAAAAAATAGTTACTGGGCACCAAGTGAATACTAAACATTATGTAAGGTGCTGGGAATATGAAGATAGAAAGGGATTGCATACTGAGTTTCTCCACTAAACATACACCATTTGGTAGTTGTTGTCATTGAAATATCTGCCCCACAGGGCGGTGGCTGTGAGGAAGTACCACCTGACATTTTCCAGGGAAGTCAGGAGAGGCTTCACCAAGGGTGTAGTGTCTGGGCAAATCCCTGAAGAACAAGCAGAGAAACAGGGGAGGGGGCTTATATCTAATGCAAATTGTCTGGGGCTCATGGGGAATGAGGCAGATGGAGCCACAGTGAGGCCCAGAGCCGGCAGAGCTGCTATGCTCTGCATAGGGATTGGAGAGGAAAGGTTTGAGAGCTATAAGGCCTTGGAAACAGCAGGACTCTGCCCACTGAATGTGGGGTGATAGTTTTGACTTTGTGACAGAGTACAGGGTTGACCAATCTGAGATGGAAAACATCCCTTTACCTCTATTTCTTTGATATTATCTTGCCAGAAAGAAGAGGTCATAGGTAGAGGGCATGTCCTCCCCCAGCCTGGGCTCCACTCAGCAAAGTCTGAGCCTCAGGCAGATGCTGGCCCTTCATTTCCCATAGCCCCTCCCAGTGTTATGCTCACCCATATTAATCTCCATGATCCTTATCTCCCATGCTTTTGTTGCCCATACCATCCTAATTGTTCATTTCCTGTAGCTCTCTTTTAGATGAGAATACACAGCAGACAGTGTCTTCTCCATCACAAGAGCACCTCTGAAGCAGGGACATAGGCACTTACTTCTTCACTGGCAGATGGCCCAAGACACACACACACTGGTCAGCACCCTCTGAATACCAGAGAAGGTCCCAGCTGGTTTGAACACCTACCCATGAGGAAGGCATGAGAAATACATTTCACGGGTAAACTGGAGGAGCACAGGGAAGTGGCCTACTAGACACAGACAAGAGAGGGTGAGGAGAGATGGGAAAAACACATGCTCTGTGGCAACCACAGGCCTTGGGGACTGGGGTTTGGACAACAAGGGTATTTACCTGGGCCAGGCCCATGCTCTAACAACCCCAGTTTCTTCGCAATCTCTTCCAAAATGTCCTAGGACTGAGAGGAATTATCAGTACTACCTGGGGAAGAGTTGCATTCTTCTTAATGTGGCAGAGAATAGAAAGAACACATTTGCACACTCACATAAATTGGACATTCATGTCTTGCTTCATAAAGATGTGGTGAGAGGTCCAGGTGTACAATGTCTAAGGCTGCTTTCAGACTCTTTTTTTCATCCATTTATGGAACGTTCAAGTCAAAGGAACCTGATTAGCAACCAGTGGGGCCCTCAAAATTCAGCAGACTGGTTTGATCATCCAGAGTCCAGCTGAACAGAAGTGTACAGGAAGGATTGCTGGGGCTAAGACATTGTTACAACTCCCAGGAAACTGTCAGAGCAACCCCTGCCAAGGATGTTGCACAGCTGCTGTGTCCCCGAGTTCCAGTGAGAAGGGGTGGGCTGGGCGTCATTCTTTTTACCTAATGTCCCCAAGGTTGTAAGATATATTCACAGCATCCTGGAGTGTTGGTGCTGGAGCTGACTTCATCATGACATGCACACTCCCTTCACTTTATAGAGGAGGAGGCTACAGCTCAGACAGGTGATGTGACTCAGAGCTAAAGACTATACCTGGCCAGGTAATGCTGCCATGGCAAAAGATGGGTGTCCAAACATCTAGAAAGTGTCTATCCAGACCATACTATGGAAGGAGTGAGGGAGTAGATGCATCTGACAAATACAAGTGCCCCCAGCTCTACACTGGTGTAGCCCATGGAACAACCTCCCAGCCAATGCCAGGCAATCTGTAAGACTAATTCCCATTGCTCTGAGCTCAGATTCACAACATTGTTTGCCAATAAATCCCAATAACAGCACCTAGATATTAGAACAGAAGTTCCTTGGAAGAAAATACAAATACCCAGAAGTATGTCTCCCATGATAACCTTGTGTTCATTGGTACATCAGGCACTTACGAGTTTAGTATCATCACTTTTCCCAGGGTGTCATGGTCCCTGTTTCCATTTTTCTGCAAAGCTGACACCACAGCCTCTGCCTAGAGAAACCAATTAGATATTTTCCCTCTACTACTTGACGACAATAGGCAGGAACTTGCTTCTCTCGCCTGATGAAGGTTAGGTGATTACAACTAGTGTTGTCTCAAATTTTTTGAAGTGTAAGTGGGTATTTATGTCTCATGAACCAAAAATGAAGGTTGACATATATAGGGAGTCTCATCATGGAGTCCCATTTTTTATACAGTAGGTTGTTTGTCTTCAGATGCCCCCCAATTTCCCACTTTGTGCTCTGCCTTGTCCCAAGTGACCTCCCCTTCACATCCTGTACTCAAGTTTCCAACATATTGGCTCTGTCTCCCTTTCCTAACAAAACTCCTGTCAGGAAGAATTTCCTAAAGAATGTTTTGGGAGCAATATCTGATGATTTTACCCCTTCTCACCATTCTTTCTGCCCCTGCCACTATTCAGGCCCCCCTTCTCCCACCTAGATATTATAGCATCCCTGGTTTCATGGCCTTCGCTGCTATCTGTTTCATCTTCTTAAGGGTCTCTTCTTATCAGAACACGTCCTAATCCAACACACATAGAACAGAGTCCAGTCTTCTTCATCTATCACTCAAAAGTCTTACACAACACAGACCCAATAACTTTTGTCTAATCATATCTCTTTCTCTTCTCCTTCACTGGCCTTAACTCATAGTTTTTCCAGTCTTTGCTTACACACCCCTCAGTTTACTGTCTTCATGCCATCACTCTGCCTGGAATATTTCTTCCCCAGCCCCCATTTCCATTTATCTCAATCTTATGCATCTTCTTCAGTTAGAATTAGTTAGGAATAATAGGCACCAAAAATATCATGGTTAAAAAAGACCAGAGTTCATTTCTCCTCATACAGAAGTTTAGAGAACAAGCTCCTTCCAGTTTATTGCTCCATCATTCAAATAGTCTGAGGTGGAGCCTAGAGCATCATATTGATACTCAGTCAATCACACAGTAAGGGAGAAAGAAAAAGAGAGGAAAGGATGCACAACAGATGTCTTTTAGGAACTACTCCTGGAAACTGCCACATAGCAGTATGGCTTACCTCTCTTTGAACTTAACCACACTCAGCTCTACAGGAGGCTGGGAAATGTCTTTATTGTGGGTGGCCATATTCCTGATTTAAAATGGAGAGCTCAGATATTATAGAAAGTGGGGAGAACTGATGTTGAAGGACAAAAATCAGAGTCAGCTATGCCACTGATCAGAACTACCTATTCTACCCAACTCCTACCTCCTCCACAAACCATCTCTCCATCTCCCAGAGTAGTTCATCTCACTTTCTCTCCTAACACATAGCACTTCCTGCCCTCTTATGGCCACTTGTGTTCTTTTATTATAACCCCTGCTAACCTTGGCCACCCCTAGGGCAGTATTCTGTATTGAATGTATTTAAATCTTTCCCGTCCTCAGCACCAGTAAGCACAGTTGCCTGGCTCTTGGCCAACCCCCTCCTCCTGACCCACTGTCGATGAGCATTCCTAATAGCACAACTCCAATTTTACTTTCAGGTTCTCTCTTTTCCTTGAATGAAGATATGTGTACACACTGTACTAAAGATGGATTTGAGTGACACCCACATAATTGCTACCCCTTTACAGTGATTCGAAGGAGCCTTATCCTGTCTGGTTCCTCATGACTTAGGATGCACATCCTCTTGGGACACCCTTCAGCCTCTCGTGGAAATTTGCCAAGGCCCACCCTGTCCCTCTATCACAGACATGTCTGGATTCTATCTCAGGCTTGTAAGCAGTTATATAATCATAAGCTATTACATAAATAATCACAGACTGTTATATAAACAATACCCAAAGCCTTTAGTTCTGTGTAAATACACAGTGTTATAAACATTTGATGGGTGGCTGATTATTATTTACCAACTCTCTGGATCATTTAGTCAAACTTAAGTGCAGACCAGTTTTTGAAATGCAAATGGATAACCATAGGATCACAATTGAACATACATGAAGAGACCAATTACGAATAAATGGAAACCTTGTCACGTGAGGGGACATGAGGACTCCTTGTGCTGTGCAAACAGAGAGATCTGTTCTGTCCTTAAACAAAAGTGATTTTCAGGTGGTATTAAATTCTTCTTGGGTAGTATTTCTTAGCCACACAACAATCTGAGGGTAGAATCTTCACTTTACAGAGGGGGAAACTGAGGCTCAGCAAACATAACCAATTTTCCCTGGGGTGGTAGATTTTAGATTTGAACTCAGATCTGACTGCAGAACCAGTGGGGTCTCCACTACTGCATGACTTCAAATGTTTGATGAACTCTCCTGCAGAACAAGGAAGAGCCTTTTGGAATGTGTTCACATGCGCTGAGCAGGACTTGTGGGCAACCATACAGAGAGGCCAGCAGGGCTGGGCAGCACGCAAGGACCCAGGAGGGAAATGGCAAAGCTTGCTGAGTGGTAAACTTCCTATCAGGGGCAGGTCTGAGCAAAATCCAGAGACCAGATGTCAAGAGGTTGCAAAGAGGGTTGCATCTGGTTGCAGGCTGGACAACATGATCTTTATGTCTCTACTAACACCAAGACAGCAACTATAATGTGGGTTCTTCCACAGGAAAGGTGAAAAATGTGGGCAGGAGATTGGGTTTAAAAGATCAGAAGAAGGTTGCATAACAATGTGAATGTACTTAATGCTGCTGAACTGCATGTTAAAAATGGTTAAAATGTTAAATTTTACATTGTGTATATCTTTTAAATTTTCCAAAAGTCAGTAGAAGGAACAAAATGGCAGACCCACATCTAGATCAATGTACATTTGATTTCATCCTAGACTTTTGGCAAAAGATGCTTCTCTGCTACAAGACAGGACATGTCTTGGAATCTGAATAAAGAAAGGATACATGAAATCAGACACTAGGATTTTGGACCCAACTACTGTGCTCACAGAAGCAGCTGTGTGATGTCAAGCCACTCTGAGTCCACTTCCCTTATAGGTCAAAGGATGATCCAACAGAGCTGTGGGAACGATCAATGAGGTTTTGCTGTATTGATTAGAAACAGCAGTTGGCTTCACTGAGCACTTTCTACCTGCAAGGTGCCTGAGTTTCCTTACTCTGAAGTACTGGGCTTAGTGTTAGAAAGGGCCCAGGAGGCAGGAAGGGTGGGGAAGGGTGGGGCAGAGCAGACTTGGGGGGAAACTCACACCTGATGATTGATGGCCAGAGCCTCCCTGCCTTTCTGGATGGTCTCCAGCAAAGTACATCCAGCGCTCTGTGGGTGGTGGCCAGAGATTGATAACAGAGAAATCTCTTAAGAGAATGTGTTTTTTCTGTTTAAAGTTAAGTTCATTTTTTGGCTGGAATTCCTTCAAATAATTCAATAAGCTGGGACTTTGCTTTCATAAATCTTGGACTCTTACCTACCAAAGATGCGTTTTTGAAGAGTGACAGCACCCCAAGAAACAAAATGAGCAGAGCTGCAGGACAAGACAGCACTTGCCTTGGCCCAGAAAGGGGCCTATGGCTTGTGTTTTTACCACTTCCACCTCACCCCTGCCCAGCCCCCACTCTCCTACCCCTTGGGTGTGGTCAAAGGCTTTTTCCTGGGCTCCCTGCCCCAAACCTCAATCTAGACATTCAGCTTGCAGAAAAGTCTCCCTGAAATCCTGTTCCCATCATTCCATGACCTTGCTTATGAACTCAGCGAGTTCATAAAATCTGAGCACTGGATGTGAATCTGAGCCCCCAGTTTGGCCTCATCATGGTCCTCAGAGCCCACTTCACCTCCGTCCTCATTCCTGTCTACCTGGTACCATCCTCTATTAGCTCCAGCTAAGCCCTTCTTCTTAACAACTTGTCCTGTCTTGCCTTTATGCTTTGTCATGAGTCATCCTCCCATCATAAAACCTCCTCCCCCCTCATCAATTCAGGGCCATTACCTCCTGCGGGACCCAACTCACCACTTTTAGGAAGCATTCCAAAACAGCCATTTGAGTATTGCTTCATTGTGCTCAGTGTCCTCCGGTTCAGAGACTTTTAGTTTAGACATCTTCAGAGGATAAACTTTCTGATTTTTTCCTCAGCCTGTAGGCCAGGTAGTCACCTGCTGTGAAGAGTGAAGGAGGAAAGAGGGAAGGGGGCTTCAACTTCCTTCTGAACAGCTTTCAAGGATACTCTCTTTTGCACCTTCCCTTCTAGAGGCACACAGTGCTTCCATTCCTGAGCATTTGGAGGCTTGTGGGGTAGAAACAGTACCACTTTTCATCTTTCCTCACTCAGGATCAACAACAAGTTTCCTGCATCTGCTACAGCTATGATTTGTCCATAATCTTTACACCTTCCAACATGTTGCTGCAACAGAGTCCTGTCTCATTTTCTGTGTCCTTACAGTCTTCTGCCTTTTTTTCCCATGCCCTCTATTGTAATGCTGATGGAGTTTCATGAACATGTACCCAACCTGTCTTCTTTAACTGCAAGTCCAAAGTGGTTGTGTGTCCTTGTTGCTAAGTTCTTTCTGCCCTGACTGCATCTGGCCTCCCAGTTGTATCCCCCTGGCATGTGGCTGCCACTGGAATGTACTTCTCTAAACAGACACACATGAAGATGATTTTAAACTGACCTGAATAGCCTTTGTTGATTTGGGGGTGTGGAGTTGGTCACATGTGAGCTGTCCCCTGTCCTGTGAATCACTGAATTGCCTCCATCATCTAATTCTGGATGGTCGTGCTGGCTGAAGCCCTGTGGAGGGCTCAGCACACCTCCACCATCTGCCAACTGGCAAGTTAAGGAGTCAGTGGGGCGCATTCTGTCATGTCATGGGTTTGCTATTGAACCCGGAGGCTCCTACTGGGAGATGAAAACACAGTATTGATAAGGCAAACACAGCCCTCAGCGTACATGTTCTCATTTCCCCAGGGCAGAACAGAAGATGCCTCAAGTGATAGTAGACACAATAAAAAAGCCCCTCATGTCCCTGGGCCTACCCTAACTAATCACACCGTGGTATGGAACTACTTCTGAACAACAGAGACCTGCCAAGCTCCACCTCTCTCTGGCCTCCATCCATCTCACATACTCACATCCTACATAGCACTCTCACCAGCAGGCACCCCGGAGAGATAAAGGGGAACCTACCCAGGATGATGGGTTATTCCTTTCCTCCTACCTGTATTGTTGCAGTTATGTATATTGGAGGAGAGCTGGGGCCTCAAATCAAGTAATCAGAACTTCTGACACCAACTTTAATGAGGCCCATCAGAGAAAGGGCAACACCTTCAAAGACAGGCCTGTAAGCATCTTAGAAGCATAAACAGGGTGACTGGTCTCACACAGGAATAATTCATGACCTGCTCACATAGCTGATGAACATATTTTGGTTTCTTTCTGTGCAAACACTGTGTTAGGCCTTGGTGGTACCAGGAAAGCAGGAGACATGGTTCTGTCGTAAAAGAACCTAGAGTCTGTGGAAGATGCAGCAGATAAATAGGTGCCCTCCACGTGTGCATGTTGTGCCAGTGGTTGTAGAGAGCAGGGTGTGATCTCCAACTGGGAATCAAAGATGTCTTCTGTGAAAGGTGGCAGCTGATGGGAATGATGAGTTAGGTTTAGTCTAGCACAGAGGCAGGAAGAGGTTCAAACTGAGGGCAGAACTCTTCCAACATTCTATGTGGCCCCCTAGAGGGTTATGGTGGAACAGTGGGAACAGAGAGGGGCCTGGAGCTTGTACACTTAGAGGTCACATAAGAAGTTTGGACTTAACCCAAAGAAAAATGAAGCACCAACTGAGAGTTCCAAGCAGGGCAGTGATTTGCATTTTGGAAAATGTCTCTGATTGCTGAGTGCAACAGGAATTGCAGGGGAGAGGTCTGGGCTGTGACCAGAAGGCCAGCCCTCAGCAGTGGTCCTGGGGAGGGACTGGTGGCTTCCACATGGTAGTGCAGGGGAGCTGGAGTCCTGAGGTCTTTGGGAGGTAGACTCTCTGGGATTTGGAGAAGGATTCATTCAAGCATATGAGGTTTAGAGAAGAGTCTGGGTGGGGGTATGTTTCTGGTTTAGTCATCTGTATGGTAACATTTACTAAAACAAGGACCCTGGTGGCAGTTCAGCAGGATTTGCTGTTTCTCTCTTACTGGGGTGGGGAGGGGGGTACAGGTGGGAGGAGGTGGAGAAAAGAAAAAAGCAATGATGAGAACTGAAGATGTCCCTACTCAGAAACTCCGCCAATCTTAAAGTGGGGCGGGGGGAGGGCAGATACACCCCAAGCTCATCAGCCCTTTCTTGGACTTTGAGTGCAATGAGAAGACAAAAAAAAAAATCTCCTTGGGCTGACTTCTGTAGCATCTTCAAGCTAACCCTAACTCTGCTGGGTGACTTCAGCTGTCACTCTCTGGCACCTCCTTCACTGACCTGAACTTATATACAGGTATATCCCAGGCATCGTAACAACCTGCAAACCCACCTTCCCCCTTCACTTTTGATACATAAGTGCATACTATCTCTTTCACCTGGAGCTCAGCCTCCAGACCACCCTCTTATGAACCTGAGAACCAAATTCAAACCCCATCAAATCCCCAGTCCTCCTAAGATTCCTTTCCAGCTGGAGGCAGAGCCGTTGACTCTATTCCTCGGTTCATCATGCAGACGAAACTCTCAAGTAAGTGAAAAGACATGCTCATCCTCCCGCTGGACCCAGAGGAGCACCTGGCAATCTTGACCCTTAAGTTCCAGATTTGCTTACAAGTGGGAGTGTCTCCTGCAAAGTACAGAGCTGGATTTAGCACTGAGAAGGACAAAGGACTGGATCAGACACAGCCTCTGTATCCAGGAGCGGAAACAGGCACTCACCCACCTCACTGCAGTCGCAGGTGGGCTGTGATTGGTACTGCTGTGGGCTCAATTGTGTCTCCCAAAATTCATATGTTGAAGTCTTAACACCCCAGGACCTCAGAATATGACTGTTTAGAGACAGGGTCTTTAAAGAAGTAATTAGGTTTAAATGACATAATCGGTATGGACTGTAATCCAAACTCACTGTGTCCTTATAGGAAGAGGAGATCAGGACACATACACACACAGAGGAAAGGCCACGTGGTGACAGAAGGAGAAGACAGTGGTCTGCAAGCCAAGGAGAGAGGCCTCATGAAAAACCAACAAAGCTGACAACTTGATCTTGGGCTTTCAACCTCCAGAACTATAAGACAATGAATTTCTGTTGTTAAGACTCCCTCCTCCTGACCCCCAGACTGACCCCCATAACCATAACCTGGTTATGGCCACTGAGCCTGCTCATACAAGTGCTATGATAGAGAATAGAATGTCATACAGGAGTGACAAGGAGAGAACCACCAGTCCTGATGAGGCAGGAGTCAGTATCAGGTGACTTGTGTAGGCTCCAGGGTGGACTGGCTGAGGTCCACTGCCATTCCCTGAGTGACAGTTCCCACAGGGATGGATGCTGGAGGGTAGAATAAGGTAAGACAGAAACAGTACAGGTCACAGAATAAGCCCACAGTGAAGGGTAGCCAGCACTTCATGAGCTATTATGGAGGAATCCTGCATCCTATCAGCTGGTGTTGGATAGCACGAAGTGGTATAAACACAGAGGGGCTGTGACTGGAGGAAAGGGCCTTCCCAGCCTAGGGGACCTCAGGGAGCCCAGGCTGGGAGTTGGGCTGGACTGACTTGGGGAAAGGAGAGTTACCTGGAAGAATGGGGGACGGGACTCTGGGACAGGGGAATCCACAGGGGCAGAAGTAGGGGAAACACTAGAATACCAGACTTTGTCCCCAAGACAAGGCTTGTAAGGCAAGGAAGTGACAAGCAAGAAAGGGAATGCTGGCCAGTTACAGAGGGAAGCAGAATAGAGGGACCAGTTGTGGCTTCTGTGATGCAGAAGAGAAGTCTGTGAGTAATTTTGGCTCTTCTATTTACTGGGCTTAAATATTTATTTCAATGTTTACAGGCATAAACAATGCAAGAGCCCAAATGCAGCCACCCCCTCCATTTCTTAAAAGATTTCTGTAGAATTCCTGGAAGAGGCAGTTAATGCCTTTGCTCACTTGCCCTGGGATGCATTTCTGAGAATAGGGTGCTGCATTTGCGGTGGCTGCAAGGAAGGTTTCTCAGGCTCAGGGCATCTCCTGGGCAGGGCCATGATGAGATGCAGGAGCTCAGGTTTCCAAAGGGAGAAGAGTCCTCAGGGAATTCAGATCGGAGATGGCTAATGAATAATGAAAAAAACTGTGCACTATGCCTGTCCACTTACCAATACTCTGCTGTTTAACTTTTGATCAGAATGGGGTGTCTGTGAACCCTGTCTTTCTGCAGCAGCAGAGGCTGGCTGTGCCAAACCATCATTTCTTTCTCAATTACCCACATTATTTGGGTAGCAGAGAAGTTGAAAGGTGATTTGGACATTATCTAGTTCAACTCTCCTATTTCACAGATGAGGAAACTGAGGCGCAGAGGAGGGATGTGCTCAAAGCCTTCAGATTGGTTAGTGCAACAGGTAACATTGTAGGCAGGTGTCATGACTCCCAGTACAGGGTGCTACAGTGTCCAGCATCCACTAGAGAAGAGCTGCACAGCAGAAACACAATGCAAACCACAGAGGTGGCTTTCAAGTAGCCACATAAAAAAGGAAAATGAAACAGGTGAAATTAACCATAATAATGTATTTCATCCCACATGCAAAATATACAAACTCCCTCTGGACACACTTTTCACTCCAAGAGATCCAAGTGTGCTATTCACACGCTTGGGTGAGGAAAGGATGAGGACAAGGAGTAGGGGTCAGACACTGAATAGCAGCCTTTCTTAGAAGAACACCCAGTGTGCAAGCCCAGTAAACCATACATTTTGCAGAAAATCTGCACTTCTCTCCAGGAGCATTAAGTATATAGAGAAAAATGCCCATGATGAAAGAGTAGGCCGTGATAGACATTGTCCCAGCCTACAACACACAGAGGACTTTTTATCCAAACACCCATTTCTATGGTGCTTTTAGCTGACAAAGGGTGCCTGTAGGGTGCTGGCATTCCAGCTATCTCCTGAGGTGGCTGGAAGTGGGTGGCAGTGCCAACTCCTGGAAGGAATGCTGGGGCAGAAGTGCCTAGGGATAGAGAGGGGTTGCCCTCATGCTGGAGCCCCTGTGAGGTCAAGCCAGGTGATTAACGTGGAAGTCCAAGCCCCACGTCCAGGAAACTATATCAACTTCCAAGTTCTACCTGGAATTGTACAAAGGTGCAGAGTTTCACTCCTTTCCAACAGTCTGGAATTCCACTGCAGTTCCTTTAAAAGCTATTACCAGCAAGCTTTGCCTCCACCGTGTCCCAAGTTGTCAACATACATATCTGTGCCAATTCCTTATTCTCTGGCCTTCTATACAAGTTCTGATATTGGGGACACTGAAATGAGCAACTGAGGTTGCTGTTAAGCAGCAGGTTCCCAAGGTAACAAAATCCTAAGAGCAAGCCTGGTATATTCCCCACTACCAGCTGGCCCAATGCGTGGCTTACCTGAGTGCTGATCACAGCAAATGTTCACATCAGTGAGATTGACAAGCTCCTCGGACAACAAGCAGTCATAGAGCTTCATTGCACAGAATTTGCTTCTAAATCTATGCCGTCGAACACATCTAGCCATTGAGCCTCTAAAATGTGGTTAGTTCAAATTGAGATGCACTATACGTGCAAAATATGCACCATATATCAGAGACTTAGTATGAGAAAAAGGATGTAAAATACCTCATTGAACATGTTTACACTGATTTCATGTTAAAATGATAATATTATACATATATTAGATTAAACACAATGTATTATTAAAATTCATTTCAAGCATATCTTTTGACTTTCAATGTGACTACTTTAAAATTGAAAATGGCAAGCGTGGCTCCCGTATTATTCCTATTGGCAGCACTGTTCTAGTGAAGCATTTCATTTGCAAGGCCACTTCAGTTGGGCTTTGACTAGCAGTGTAGTGACTGACAGCATAAGCATGGTGGTTGTTGAGCAGGACAAGGACGTGACATGACAGCATTGGGTGAGGTGCCCTGTCCTTTGCCCCTTCACCACCCTGGATGCCACAGCTTACTTAAGCGTGCAGTGAGGAACCATCACCTAGGCCCCGGTGCCTCCGGTGCTCCACTTCTGTGGTCAGCAAGAAACCTGTAGCAGGGCATTGCCAAAGGGGGGCTCAGCTATGCAATTTATTGTCACCCTTTAGAAATGGACCATGAAATCTAGAGCTGAACTTTGGGGTCTGTCAACACGAGGGATCTTTTTGATGATGAAACTGAACTGTGCCTTGATTTTCATGGCAGAACAATGAATCTACATAAATAATAGGATTACGCACATAAACACTTGTATAATTTCATGCAACTGCTTGCAAATCTGCAACTATCTGAAAGTAAAAATGTTTGATAACAACAACCAGGGTTGTATGTGTATACCCATGGTCATAGCAGCATTACTTGTAAGAATCAGAAGATGGGAGAAACACAGTGTGTGTGGATAGATGAATGGATAAACAAAATATGGAATATACATACAGTGGAATATTACTCAGCCATAAAATAGAGGGGAAATGTGACACATGCTACCATCTGGGTGAACCTGGAAGACTTTATGCCAAGTGAAATAAACTAGTCATAAATGGACAAATATTGTTTGACTCCACTTATATGAGGTACCTACGGTCATCAGATTCAGAGACAGCAGGTAGCATGATGGTTGCCAGGGGATGGGGAGAATGAGGAGTTCTGTAATGGGTCCGGATTTGCACTTTTGCAAGATGAAAAGAGTTCTGCAGCTGGGTGGTGGTGATGGTTGCACAATGACGCAGTTGTGCTTAATGCCACTGAGCTGCCCACAATGGCTAAGATCGTAAATTTTATATTGTATATTTTATTACAATTTTAGAGCATTTAAAAATTAGGGCCTTTTGACCTAAAGATCAAGTGCTGTCTTTACAATTTGCCCTGTTCAAGGAAGTAGAACCAATAAGCTGTTGAGCATATTAGTAGGAACTGGACTCCCAGTTTTTTGGTGGTTAACCTGTAGGAGAAGAAGCAGAGCATGCCCTCCACAAACATGCTGGGTGTTGGCAAAGGTGTGGGCCAGGGAAACCCACATCTCACCTCAAACACATCATATACGCAGGTAGATCTTTCATGCCACCCAAAGGTGGAACTAAACCTCTTAGTACAGTGTTAGCCTTGATCAAAAGTATTAGTAACTGTGGAGGTCAGGGAGGTGAAAATCTAGATGGAAATGTTAATTCCTAGAGCACAAAGGGGTTAGGGAAGGCAAAGACCAATCCCAGTATCAGTAAATCAAATCTACTTTGATATGTGATGCAGGACTGGCATTTGAGGGCAAATTTCTCAATACGACTCACTAAAGTTACAAGATGTTTCCTGTACTGATGCAGATTGACGGTATGGGTCACACCGACTGTACAGCTTAAGCAGCCTTGCCTGCATTTCCTACTTGACAGGAAAGGTGTGAAAGAACCCACTGAGTAGGCAGGGCAAAGGGCTTCTCTGTACCACAAGAAATCAGTTGCCCAAAGGAGAGGACCTCAATGGACTGTGAGTCACTCTGAGACCAGGGTGGGGGTGGGGAGGAAGGAACTGCCAGCCTGCAGGTGCCTCCTTTCTCCAATCACAGATCACAGGGGACCAGTTTGGGTTATGGTGCATTCCAGAAGATTATTATGTCTTTCCCCTTAAATGCACATGGGCTCATCCCAAGCCCCTGAACTGCCTGGAATGTTTAAGAACACCAGATAACTCAGCCACAATTTTCAGCCTTTGGGGCATTTATGAAGACATTCAGTGTCTATACCACCCAACTCTTACCCTCTGCCATCGCCATCACACAGAACCTGTGTCAGACAGCAGCCTCGGCAGTCTGCCTTTGACCTCCATGAAGACATGTGACATCTATATGATTCTACTCTGTTCATAATGTTTCCTCAGCCACTGCTCCCTGAGCCAAGACATTCAACTTGAAAAACAGTATTGTTTTCCCTCTTGGTCATTTAAGTCAAGGGAAATTTTGTGTGGTGATACATAAATCCCAGGGAACCAGAAAGTTTGGTTTGAAAAGTTCCCTAAAGTGTGGGTGTGTCCATAAAATAAGCCTGAAGTCTTCACTGGAGACCGTCTAGACTCACAGGTGCCCTCATTAGCAACCTTGGGCAGCTCCCTATGGGACATAGAACTTGTCAACTCAAAAATGAGTCTACAAACCAGAGTTTCCAGAGTTGCTAGAGAACATCAGGTTTCAACTCAGTTGAGGACAACTCTTGCATGATCCAAACCCCTCTGATAAAGTCACTACAATGTGTCCCAAATGAACTAGCTCTTCTCTTTGAGAAATCTTTCTCTGATGTTTTACTCAACCCATCAATAATCATCTTTTTTCTGAAGGTTTTTGTTTGTTTGTTTGTTTGTTTAATATGCCTGAAAAGAATGCATATGCAAAGAATTGACACATAGAAAGCATTGGTTCAACACTAATGAATCTACTAGAATGAGGACTTGGGGAAGGTGGAGATTGCCTAAACATTTAAAAAAATTGAAAACTGCAACAAAAATAAGCTGATAAAATCCCTATTAACACTTATGCAGAGTCTTCATAAGACTCTGTCCATGATTTTTTTTAACTAGAGAGCCTCAGCTGGCTGCTATAGGGTTCCTAATGCAAAATGGAAATTAGGAGACTCCCCTGCCTGGTCCTCATGTTGTTAAATGTTCTCTCCACCCCCACCCCACCCCTGCTTTCATCATGAAACAGGTCTCCATCCTCATAACTTAAAAGGGTATGTGCATCATTCCAGAGATGTCTATCTTCTAGCACCACACCTCAAAATACCAGGTCTTCAGCTGTGGTCTAGAACACCGTATCATGCACTGGTAAGCTGCACATCTATGCTAATCATATAAGACCATGACTGACAAGGACAAAATATTGTTTTTTAAAAAATTATGTACTCGACCCATTTGGTATTTTTCAAGAGGTACAATACTTTTCTTCATTTATCAATGAAAGAAGTTAGAAATTAACTTCAAAAAAATCAGCAAATGGCTAACAAATATCCGTGGAAGTCCGTGGCATTTATAGTACCTCCTAGAGAAGAGTGGGGGGAGGGGGCAAGATAGTTCCACCCACTTTCATGAGTTTCATCAAACATTGAACCTACTCAAGGGTGAAGAGAAAAGGCAACTTTCAAAAAGGACTGTGTCATTAAATGAGGCATTTACTACCCTAAGGGCACCAGGCAGGGAACATGCTTTGTAAACTAGGTCTAGGAAGCTGAATGTAGAATCACTCCAAGCCCCTCCTTTAAAGGGCTGTTCAATGGTTAATGAATTTCTAAAAGATGACTAAATAAAAACAAATCCCACACACACTCTCCTGCCAAAAAAAAAATAAAGAAAAACCAAAACTAGATGTCCCAGATCACTCCCGAGTGGAACTCAGGAGCAGCTTCGACCACCCAAATCAGTCTGTTGCAGAGTCATCAGAAGCATGTCTGGCTTTTGAACAAACAAACAAAAACATTTTTGAAACAACAGATTAAAAACTAGTACTGGTCACTTTTATGACAATACACAATTATTCAAAAATAACTAGTATTGAGAGGGGGATAGGGACCCTACTTATGGCCCTTGTTTCACATGAGTGCTATGGGTAGGTGCAGGGTATTTGTCATTATTGAAGAAAACTTTAATTTTTAATCTTCATTTTGATTTAAATATTGCTTTTAGTATGATGCTGACACCACTGTGCAGAAAGGGCTCTGGAGAGATGCTCAAGCAGCATACACCTGTGGCCCTTCTGTGGTCTGGAGACTCCAGGGCAGCCAATACTGCTTCATCAAACACATTCTCTAGGCCTTGCTGTGTGAGTGCAGAACATGCCACACACTTGGCAGCCTTCAGGTCATGGGCCAGCTTTTCAGCAGTCTCTGGAGTGATAGGTTTCTGTTTTTTCTTGGCAAGTTTCTCAAGAGCTGAGGGGTCAGCTCCGAGATCAATTTGGGTCCCAACAGGCAAGAAAGGAGCCTTTGGACAGTGCTGAGTTATCTCAGGCACTGACTTGTCTTTCACATTTTCAGATGAGGTTGGAGAGACCACTGGAAAACAGACTAGAAATATATCTGCTTGTGGCTAACTCAGTGATTGTAGTCTGCCATAACCCTCTTCTCCTCAAGTATCAAAAAGTCCAGGAGTACACAGCTCTCCAGCAATCATAACTGTGACTGCATCGTTGTCAAACACAGTTGGTACACAGTCAGATGGAAATTTGTTCATGTGCAGGATATTAGGAGATATGTTTTACTAATGGCACCATCACCCACAACAATGCACTTAATTGTCTGCATTGCTGAAACAGTTTTCTATTCACTTTAGATATTTCAAATCTGATGATAATCCTAGCTTCTCTGCCGAGGTGTGGGCAGCACTGAATAATTATTTCATGAGCGCCTATGTGTCAGTGTAGCAATGCCACTGACTCTAACTCCTCCTCCTCATGAAGAAAATTACTTGCCTAGGACCCTTCCACAATCATCAAAATATTCATTGAAAATGATGCTACAAATAGTGTATTGAGATGGAAAGATGGAAGGAGTTACAAAATAGTATTCATTTAATGCCATTTTTGTAAATACATAGTATGTGTTTAATCCCACTTGTGTAAATGTATTTTTATAGATAAACAAGTATATAGACAGATAGATATTCATGTGTATATTTGAATACAACAAATTTGAGAGGATATGTACAAAAACATCCATAGTGCTCTCTAAGTAGTAGAATAAGTTTTTTTTCTTTTAGCTTCTCTGTATATTTTCTAGGGAAATGTATTGTATGTGACATAAAAAAAAAAAAAAAACTATGTTGCAAAGGAAACCTTGGCAGTGAGAGTAGCCAGTAGCAGAGGTTGTGGAATTGACAGAATTGATGCATGTGTGTGTGTGGTTTGGAAAGTGCAGAGTTCTGAATGAAATCATGGGCATTTCTACACAGACATTTCAGGACTACACAAAGAAAAATGTAAATTTTGTATTTTTCCAAAGTGACTGGGATTAACAGGTATACGCAGTTGACCATTCAACAGCATGGATGTAAAATGTGTGGGTCCACTTTATACACAGTTGTTTTTCAAGAAATACTATAAATATATTTTTCTTCCTTATGATTTTCTTAATAACATTTTATTTTTTGCTAGCTTACCTTATTGTAAGAATACAGAATATAATGCATATAACATGCAAAATATGTGTTAATCAATAGTTTATGTTATTGGTAAGGCTTCCAGTCAACAGTAGGCTATTAGTAGTTAATTTAGGGGGGCATCAAAAGTTTTATATGGATTTTCAACTGTATAGGAGGTCAATTCCCCAAACTCCATGTTGTTCCAGGGTCAACTGTACACCTGTGTGTTTGTGTATACTTATTAAATACGTGATTACCAAGGGGTCTTTATGATGACTAGAGTTGTCAATATTTATATTAATATGTATTAGTGCATGAATCTTAGCCCTTACACTGGCCTTAATGATAATGAATCCCATTGCTTATACCATATCCACTAATCAACATAAATTTAGGTGTACTATTTATACTAGCCATATCAGGCCTAGCTGTTTAGTCTATTTTCTGATTAGGATGAGCTTCAAATTCAAAATGTGTCTTAATCGGTGCACTCTGAGAAGCAGCAGAGTAGTTTCATATGAAGTAACTCTAGTAATTATTCTATTATCAATACTATCATTCACATATATATTAAATGATATCTTTGCAACTCCCTCTTGGAAAATGAGGAAGGACTCTTCTCTGGCGCTTCCTTTGTTTTTCTGTTTGGGTCAAAGGCTAGAGAAGAGAGTAGGAAAAAGCTAAGAGAGCTAATTTGATCAACTAAAAAACAGTATAACTTCACCAATGCTGGGAGGCGGGGGTGACAATACACAAAATGGGGAAGGAAGTTACAAGATCATGAAGAAAAGGGTGGGAGAAGCAGGGAGGAACTGGTGCAGCAGGATTGTTTTAGAAAAAAGTGAAAGGAGAGTGAGAGAGATTTGAGCAGCTGAAGGAGAGAAGGGAGGTGGAGAGACGGGCAGGCAACATTAACTACAAAAAACTGCGCAGCCTAACACATTTGCTTCACCCCACCCCCAACAAGAAAACCTTCAGTAAAGAGTTGCATTAACTTCTCAGTTTGGGGCTCCAGTTTGTATATGGCATGTACTAGTTGTCAGATCAGGACTCCCTTTGTCTTGCTGGAAGGAGAATCCAATCACCTGGGAAGGTGAGGGGAGGCCCTGAGACAGAGGGGAGCAGCCAGGCTGTCTGTGCTGGTCAGCACAGGTCAGCTGCCATCAGTAGCCCCTCAGCCCCATGCCCCAGTGACTCTTGCACCCCCCACAGAAGCCCCAGTCTCAGCATGTCACTGTTCTGGCCACAGGCTGCTGAAACAAAGTCCTGCAAACCGGTGCCTTTAATAAGAGAAATGCATCATCTCACAGCTCTGGAGGCTGAAGTCCAAAATCAAGGTGTTGTCAGGGCTGGTCCTTTCTGAGGGCTCTGAGGGAGAGCCTGCTCCCTGCTCCTGTCCTTCCCTTGTGGACAGCTGTCTTCATCTTCATGTGGCCTTCTGTGTGTCCTGTGTCCAAATTTTCCCTTCTTATATGTGCCTTAGTCATACTGGATGAGGGCCCACCCTAATGACCTTATTTTAACTTGATCACCTTTGTAAAGGTCCTATATACAAATAAGGTGACACTCCGAGGTATCAGGGACTAGTTAGGACTTCAGTGCTTAAGTTTGGGACTTGGGAAGACACAACTCAACCTCTAACACCCACTGACAGCCCGAGGCCCATGCAGGCCTGCATCTTGGAGGTCACTCTGGAGGAAGAAACCCCTCCCCTTTCCCTCCACACTCATGGCCAAGCTGTCCCTTCCTTGTCTCCTCATAGCACCTTGCAAAAATTCCTCAGAACTCTGGCTTGGTGGTCTCACCCTTTCCTGTTCTCAGCCAGGACACAGGATAGTTTTTTCCTATGCTGCTGTGTCTCTGGTGAATTCAACGGCGACAGGAGAGAGGCAAACCTCAAAATCAGACTCAAATCCCCCTGTGAAGAGAGAGCTGCCCCATGTTTTGAGGCTCGCAGGTTTACAACCATCCTGAAGTGGGGAGGTGTCTGAGAAAGGGCTGGATAGTTCCGTGCTCCTGCCCCAGCCATGCCTGGAACACACTTGGGACTTAGCCTCATTTCCAGGGGCTCCTCAAGCCCTTCTGGGGGTGCATCTGCTCCTCAAAGCCTGGATTCCCTGCCACAGATGCCAGGGAGGATCTGGAGCTGAAGAGACTGGGGAGCCAAGGGCATGTTCAGGCCACATGGAGTCACTTGGGAAAGGCTGAGGTAAAGGTGAACAACTGGACAAAGGGGCACAGAGAGGCATTACCTGAGGAAAGTGGCGAGGAAGGGATGGATCTCTGGGAGGGATCTGTTGCGTGGAGAGGCACAAGTGCTCCACCTCCTCTGGTTAGGCAGGTGGAGCACATGGTTTGCCTTGAAACCCAAACTCCTGGCATGGAACACGGCAGAATGCTGCTTGTGAGAGTAGCAATTTACACTTGAATCATGTCCTAAAGATTCATAATTGTAAATCTTCTTCAAACTAATGGTTTTCTTTCTGAGGACCCAGGCATGACAAGATTTCACACACAGGCTCCTGTGGAAGGAGAGAGAGGAACAGACTTCAGAGCACTGTTGCAGCCTCTGCCCCAGCCTCCTCCTGGGCTCCAGGCAGGCTCCCCAGTACAGTTTCCCTGGGGAATGGTGTAATGGCTACAAAAGTCTGCACACACACACACACACACACACACACATACACACACTGCTGGTTGAGAGAAGGAGTTTTATGTGCATATACAGTTACTCAATGTATAGACATTCAATTAACCTATGCTCTCTTTTCAGGATCACATCTTCTACAAGCTGACATGGAAGTCTATAATTTATTTCTGATGAGAAAGATTATCTTCAACACAACAAGGGACAAATTCTAAGTTGAAAGGAGCGCTCTTTCCAGGGAAGATATGCCAGCATCAAGAATATGAAACTGTCAGGAGCAGATCAACCTTTAACTTGGATGCTCTTGGTGGGTCCTGTGTGTACCAAATTAGCATTTCAAAATTAAGCCAATGGAGAGGACCAGCTCTTCTTCCCCAAGGAGGCCACAAGAGGGACTATTTCTAGTCCCAGGGGCAGCCAAAATCTTCTGCAGATCCAGCTGCCTCTGTGGGAAGCCACCTTTGGGGAGAGAAACATCTGAGCTGGTGAGACTGCCAGTCTTCCTGGGCTTCACATTCCTCCTCTGAAGGAAGCACATTGTGGGGCCATTTTCCTGATATTCCCATCCTGGGGACTAAAAATTCTTACACTTGGGCACAGGGTGCCATAAGCAGAGTGGCTGGAAGAAGAGACATCAGGTGATAGCCTGCTCTATGACCCACCTTAATTCCGTTCCCCAGTCTCAGTGGGGCACCTTCTCCATGGGAAGCACTGTGCTCAGGGGCAGGGGGTTTGTTAGGGCATGGTGCACAGAGGAGGAAGGAGTGGCCCTTCCTTTGGGAGCTTTCAGGACAGCTGGGGAGAGAGAATCTTAGGCACAGATGATTACAGGTCCTTTCGAAATGGAAAATGCCATCCAAAAGGTGCACCACTCTAGTCCCAGGGGCACCACAATGAGGCAGGATCCAGTCTGGAAGAATGGGGAGGCTTTCGGGTGCACCTGGCAAACTCACCTGCATTCTATCACAGGACTTGCTCTTTCTGGATTCTTGGCCTATAAATTCCTCTAGCCATCACAAATGCACTTTTGCAGGAAAGTAGAATTTCAGTGTTAGAAACAACCCTCAAATCCATTAATCTTAGCACTGGCCTCATGCTGGAGCCCAGCAGGGATGGAATGACATTTTTTTCTTTTTGGTCACCCTCCAGATGGGTACTCATTACCTGTGGTCAGGGGTTGGGACTACCTGAGCACCACTGAGAGGCACCTGGATTGTAGAGCCTGCTTCTGGCATTAGGCAGTGGGAAAGCCCGGGGAATAATGCTCCCTATTTGTTTGGCATGGCCAGGACCCCAAGCCCAGGGATTCAGGGCCTCAGTTTGCATCTCATATGCTGTAACCTGAACACAGCTCCTCTAGCACAGCATGCACCACTCCAGGCAGCCAGCCCACCCTAGAGCAGAGCGCAGCCTGCCCTCCACAGTCTGCTCCCCCTCTAACCATGGAGTCTATGGTAGGCTGAGCTTTGGTAGGGCTCCGGCCTGGCAACCCAACTTAGCCTGTGCATTGTGCTTTATTTAGACTTGCCACTCACCTTGCTTTGGAAAGTTCTAATATCACTGACATCTCTTTATTTCTGCCATGGCCCAGGGGTTCCAGTTCCCACTTCCAAATGCATCCAAAGTTCTTATGAGCATAGGATCCATGTCTCTACTGAGTTTCTCCCTGTGAAATCACATTATTCATATTATTGTCAGCTTCAGTCCCAAGTCACCTCCAGTGTGTTTTTCAACCCCCCTACCCACTACTGACTCCCCACCAACCCTCACCTTTTCTCAACTTCAATGGCCCTTATGGCCTGCACCTCACCAGGGAATACACCCCATCACACCCTGCCTCCTGCTGGCTCCCACACTTTCCTCTCTGCCACCTCCTCCCAGTTAGCATGCATCTGAAGGGTTTTGTCTCATTTGCCTCTGAACTCCTTTGAAGCACATAGTAAGATTCAGTGAAAAAAATGAATACCATTTAAGCCCTGCCTTCAAAAAAATCTCATAATCAATCTCATAATCTATGGGGTAGGAGGGCAGGGAAATTATTACAAATCCTCGCCAACAAGCAGGAGTGTGTGCAAGAGACAGAGGCGACCCAAAGTTGATAATTATGACTCCTCAGGACACATTTGAGTGATTGATAAACAAGAGATGCACACAGTTGGTTTCTTCTTTCTCTGCTTATTTGCCATTACATCCAAAGACTAAGTCAACTTCTTCCCTGCAACACTACCTCTTGGTTTCACACTAAATAAAGCAAGGAGGAGTGTTACCATGACATCATGACAATTGCATTGGTACAATGATTTATAGTCTTTAGAGAATTCTGTGAACAAAGCATTTTTATAGGCCAGTTGTAGGCTGGATGGCTTTTGCGGCTCCTTCTACATTAAACCCCATGTTTGATGGAAGATATTTCAAGTGACTTTCCTGAGTTCCCAAAGTCAGGTAGACATGGAACTGGAACTACACACTGCCCCATGGCAAAGCCACTCTGCCAGCTGTGTCTCCTTTTTCACCCTCTCATGGAGCTACCCTCTCTTTATAGCTCCCTTCAGATGATCTATTGGGCAGGATCCTGGCTTTCAAAACAATGCTATGGCAGGTCATAATGAGACCCAACTTACCTAGTGATGACAGATTACCTGTCAAGAAGCCTTTATAACCGTGAATATCATCTTTCCAACCTGGGCCTGGAGGTTCTCCAAACCAGTTGCCCCTGATCAGCAGTCCCCTCCCTGTAAGGTTTTCTCCTGCTCCCACAAGAGTTAAAGCCTGTCCTGATTAGGTTTAATTGCCATACTAGTGAAGATGTTTCCTCCATTTAAGAAATCAGAGAGCCTATTTTGGGGTACATTGATTTCTTTAGGGGCCAATTCTAAGATTTCTATGTCAATAGGAGTATAATAGCAGTATTCATGTTGTGAAATGGATTCTTCAGAACAACAGCAACAACAATCCTGATCAGTAGTGTTTGCTGATTTCTATGGCGCAAATACTCCCACCATACTCAATTTCAAACTGCCAAGGCGATGGCATCATGGAGCTGGCAAGCTGCCACTGCACATGGTGTTGGAAAGCAATGTGCACCCTTGGCTCTTAATAAGCTAGTAAAAGTGACTGCTGCAGCCACCACATTTGCTGAGATTTTTCTATGAGCCAGGCACCTTTTTAGTCTCACTAAATCCAAGCACTTCACTATGATTTATCCATAAAAATAAAAGTAATAGAAATGCTTATCTCACAGGTTTTGTAAGGATCAAATGAAGTAATACATGCAAAGTGACCTTGAGTAAGCAGTGCCTGGCACATAGTAAACACACAATAAACAAACAGAACCAGAACTGTCATTATTTCTACATGTTTCTACATTTCTACATATGTTATCTCATTTACTCTTCTCAGCAGCCCGATGAAGCAGCTGTCCCTCAGACAGCTGGCAGGGGCCCCTGCTTGGTGAACATGTGTGTGGTTAGAGCTAAGGACATTGTGTACACCCTGCTGGTCTACTCAGAAGGCAGTGTTACACATTCATCTTTTGGCCCCAACCTCCAATTTACCAGACTTCCCTGAGGACAAATGTGATGGTTAATTTTGTGTGTCCACTTGGCTTGGCTGAGGAATGCCAGAGAGTTGGTAAAATATTATTTCTGGGTGTGTCTGTGAGGGTGTTTCTGGAAGACATTAACATTTGAATCCATAGACCGAGCACAGAAGATCGCCCTCCCCAGTGTGGATGGGCCTCATTTAGCACATAAGGGACTGGATACAACAAAAAGGCCAAGGGAGGGCTGATTTTCTCTCTCTCTCCTTGAGCTGAGACATACATCTTCTCTTGCACTTGGATATTACCACTCCCGGTTCTCTGGTTTGGAGACTCAGACCGGGACTTAGACCTTCACTCTCCTGATTCTCATCTGAATTATACCACCACCTTCCTGATATTTCAGCTTTTAGAGGACAGATTGCAGGTCTTCTTGGTCTCTACAATGGCATGAGCCAATTCCTGTAACAAATATCCTCTTCTGTATCTCTATATATGCTCCCCGGGTCCTGTTTCTCTAGAAACCCTGACTAATACAATGACAAATTGGGGAACTCTGAGAAGAAGAGGCACATGAAGAGAACTCTGGCAACAGATAAGGGCATTTTAACTGCAAAAAACAACACAAACTGAATGAGAGAACTGGGCAGAAGTAACCTCAGATGGTTAGCTAGAGCCAACAAGTGGGCCAGCTAGAGCCCCCTGGGGTGGCTTCAGCACCAGCACCCATGGGGCCATATCACACATCAAGCCACTTACAGGTGCATCGGCCCATCTTGCCCCACCACTGGGGCAGGTCCTGCAAAACACCTGTCAAGTGAACTGGACACCGAACTACCCAAGAGGGCTCTGAGGTAGTGTTGAAAGCAGGTGGCTTCCTTCTCACTTGATCAATACTTATTCATTCCAATCGGAACATCCTCTTTCTCCTCACCTGTCTTTCTTCATTTCAGACACATGTGAGCATGATTTTTGAGAAAGGGATGCAAGGGTGCTTTGTTGGCATGTGTGTGAAGATGAGGTGGGCTCACCTTGGCCTGTAAGTGCCAAGTTCTGGGGATCTTCATTTCCTGTTCATGAGGTGTGAGTGATTCTGCCACAGTAGGTGCTTGAGGGAGGGGACCCTGAGTGCTCATGACTGCCCAGGCCAAGTCAGGGTTGGGCTGGGTGGGGGTGAGCCTGGGGTTGTCTTAGAACTGCTTCTCTGAGGAATGAAGCTTGGCAACCTGGGCTCCCCACACACTCAGAGACAGCTGAGGCTGTAGACAGCACCCTAACCAAGCTGCTCAGGGCAGGGGTGCACAATGGGGGCTTTTTCCTGTAGAATACAGGAATATTCCATGAGAAAGAAACTGAGGAGAAAAAAATGTCTAAATATCTGTTTTTGCCTCCTACGCCTCACCCACTCAAAACATTAACTTCATACCAAGCTCCCACTAATCGGTGTCCAGCAACTTGAGGCAGGCAGCCCCCAAAGCATCGGGAAGGGATGGAGGGAAGCCGAGTCCATGATAGTTCGGGCTGGATGTCACAGCCCCACTGTCTTAGCCCTGGCTTCATGCTTCCAGCATGTCTTAAATATTTGATGAAAATGTTTGCACCGGTCTTTTCCAAGAGTTCCAAAGGTGGAAATGTTTTTCCTGCTTGTATTTTCTTTATATTTTGTTATTTTTTTTTTGGTAAGTAGAAAGAGTATACCTTCAGACTGCTATATTAATTAGTAATTTCAAGTTTCTACCCTTTCTCTCATACCTACTACAGATAACCCAAGTCAGAGCACAACTGCAACAGTTTCAGCTACAGGCAGGTTTGTAACTTTGGGGAAGTGAAGAAAGACAATTAGCTTTTGTCTTACTTTCCCCCTGTTATAACGTTTGACCTTTCAGCAGGAGAATGAGATTTGTTCCTTTACAGGATCAAGGAGCCTACCTACATTCCTCTCCTGATAACCATTCTGATCACCTAAGAGAAAAAAGGGCAACGGTGCTACCTAAAAATTGATTTCATTCACACCAAGAGGCTCAGAGGCAATTAAGAAAAATTTCAAAAAGGCCCTCTGGGCTTACTATTATCAGATAGCAAAGGAGATTTTAAAGCTACATTAATGAAAACGATTTGATTCTGGTGGATAAACAGATCAATGAGCCAAAATAAAGAGTCCCAAAAGAGATAAGAAAACAGAATAATTTAATACATAAGAAGGGAAAATTTCCAGTCATTGAGGAAAAAGTGGAAAAATATTGTTGAAAAAACTGGCTAACCATAGGGAGAAAAGTTAAACTGAATCCTCATATCCTTAAAAATTAATTACATGTAAAATTATATTTTAAAAAAACTAAAAAATACCAGAAAGGAACATGAGGTAATACTTTCATATAGTCTTAGGAGAGAAAAAAGCTATTCTAGTTAAGAAAATACTCAGATGCCATAAATAAAAATATCGATGAGGTTAACTATGTAAATATTTAAAATGTCATCCATACCAAAATTACTAAAATGGTATTAAAATACAAATGAAAAGGTGGGAAAATATTTGAAAGACAGGTTATGGACAAAGCACTAACATATGAAAGGCTTAAAATAAAAAATAGGGTGTGTACCAGACAGAATGGCGATCATAAACAAAGCAACAAACAACAAGTGTTGGAGAGGTTGTGGAGAAAAGGGGACCCTAGTACACTGCTGGTGGGACTGCAGACTGGTACAACCACTATGGAAAGCAGTATGGAACTTCCTCAGAAAACTAAATATGGATCTGCCTTTTGACCCAGCAATTCCACTGCTGGGACTCTATCCTAAGAATACTAAAACACCAATTCAAAAGAACCTATGCATCCCAATGTTCATAACAGCACAATTTACAATAGCTAGATGCTGGAAGCAACCAAGATGCCCATCAGTAAATGGATGGATCAAAAACTATGGTACATTTACACAATGGAATTCTATGCAGCAGAAAGAAAGAAGGAGCTCCTACCCTATGCAACAGCGCGGATGGAGCTGGAAAACATTATGCTTAGAGAAACAAGCCAGTCAGTGAAAGACAAATACCATATGATCTCACCTTTAACAGGAACCTAAATAACAAAACACAGAAACAAGCAAAATATAACCAAAGACACTGAAATAGAGGACAGGCTGACAGTGACCGGAGGGGAGAGAAGAGGGAATTTAAGGGGACAGTGGGAAGGGTTCACAGGAACAAACTTAAAGGACACATGGTCATAAACTAAGGGGAGGGTGGTAATGGGAGGGAAGTGGGGAGGGTGGGAGGGGGGATTGGACTGGGAGTAAAAAGGAGAAAACTGTATTTGAACAATGATTAAAATAAAAAAATTAAAAAGAAGTGTGTTTTAAAAAATCATAAAAAAATAGGGTGTGTAAACCACAAGTGAAAGGACAGCTCAATTTTTTTAACAAGCAAAACATATAAATAAGTCATTAACAGAAAGAACAAAGCCAGAGAGCAAGAGAAAGAAATAAAAATGGTACATAAAATGCAAAGAAAAAAAAACAAATTAAAATCTATAAAATGTATTACCACAAAGATGGATAAAGATTAAAAAGTTTGCTCATGCATGGCATTGATTAAGATGTGGGGAAACAACGGGAGGGGGAACATAAATAGGAGTGACCTTTTCCAAGGGCAGCTTGGTGGTATCTGTCCAAACAAGAACGTACATATGTACCAACTGCACATGCAGGAACTCATCTTGCAGGTGCACGGCCCCATATATGAACAAAGACATCAGGCACTCCCAACCATTGTCTGCAATGGCTAAAGACTGGGAACCATTGAAATGTTCACCAAAAGGAGACTGGCTAAATACATGATGAATACTCACACAATAGCAACCCTAAAAGGGTGCAATGATTCTATATGTTCTAAGAAGAATAATCTCCAAGATTGCTAAATTGAAAAAGTAAGAGGCAGAACAACATGTGTGTCACACAACATGAGCGTGTGTGCAGGCACACACTTGGACATTCATTCAACAAAGATGTGCCGAGCAGCCACCATGTGCCAGGAACAGGTCTAAGCCCTGTGATCACAGCAGTGAAAAACAGACGAAAACTCTGCCTTCAAGAGCTTTTATTCTCATAAAAGAAAAGCAATAATCAATAAGTAGAGTATGTGGTGTGCCACAATAACCAATGGTTGTTGGTGTCAATTCAACACCAATAGGAATCCCCAATTTGGGGTGCAGTGAAGAAGGAAATTTTATTCAGTGCCAAACAGCTTGATTGTAATCTAGCATGGCTGTGAAAACAACATAGCTGTGAGGTGGCCAGGGCCAGGCCCCTTTTTGGGGAGACAACTCTGGTCTGCTCTACTCTGGCAAGACATCTTCAGTGATTTGGCTCAGCCAGGGTGACATGCTCAGCAGTCTTGGTAGAAAAAGAAAATGCACTCACAAGGCCGAGGGAAGCAGGTTTATATCGACAGAAGTCCCCACCCCTGCTCCCTGATTTGTCCATCCTTATGCAAATGAAGACTCCAAATCCTCTCAGTGTGATTGGTCCAAAAGACTGTCTTTATTGGCGAGAATAGAGCTGCTCTGATTGGTCAAAATATGCAGCTCTGATTATATGGGGAAAGCCTCAGTCTTATTGGTTGAAATAGGATTCCAGGAACTCCATTAGAAGGGTTGCCTCAGAGGGCAAAAACACAGTGCAGGCAGGCAAGTTCAGTGCAGAGGCAAGCAGTTCAGTGTGGCTTCTCCCTGAAAGTGTAGTTGGTATGGGAGGCCCCTATGTAGTAATGGCTGCTAGACTATTTTTTTAAATCTGAATCCAGTTACCCACCTGGAGTCCTGCTTTGTAGATATATTCTTTCTCAGTATTCATAGCCACATGGTAGAAAGATATAAGAAAAATGAAGAAGGGGGATGGGTGAAAAAGGTGAAGGGAAATATAGTCAATAATATTATGATAAGTTTGCACAGTGACAGATGGTTACTAGAATTAGTGGAGTGATTACATTGAAAGATACAGAAATGTCAAACTAATAATATGTTGGACACCTCAAATTCATATAATATTGTATGCCAACTATACTTAAATTTTTTAAAACATTAAATAAGAGACTTGTGGACTTACCATGAAGATGGCAGCATAGGTAAACGTGGTACTTGTATCCTCTCACAACCACATTAAAATCACAGCTGAACTACAGAACAACCATAATTTAGAACCACCTGCAATCTCTCTGAATGAACATCCTACAAATAACAATTTTAAAGAAGCCATATTGAGACTTCCAGGGATGTGAAACAGGCTGGTTCCACACGCACATGTGGCAGATAAAAATCTGGAGTGATATCTCAGCTGTAGAGGTCCCCCCTGAGGAGTGAGGGGTCCCAGCCCCACACCAGTTCCCCCAGCCCAAGGTTCCAGGGCCAGGAAGAGAAGTCCCCATAACTTCTGGCTATAAAAATCAGCAGGGATTATGGCTGAGTGAGACAGAAGGCTACTGGAGTCCCAGGCAGTTCCTCACAAAGGGCCCATACATGGATTTACTTGGATTCACTACCTCTGAGCTCTAGCACTGGGGCAGCTGCTTGAAATGCACCAGAAATATGGAAAGGAACTGAATTGTCTGGCATCAGAGTGAGAGATGGAGGGAAAACTTTGCCCCAGACAGAAGTGTTGGTATAGGCCATTGTTCCTTTGATGAGCCCTCCCCCCACAGAATGGCAGACAGGGGCCACATAAAAGTCTCCATCAACCTGGCTGTCACTGGTGATTCCCTGAGACCCCACCATACCCAGCTTGTAGGGTCACTCAAGCTGTCCAGTGGTGTTTGCATACAAATGCCCTGTATTGGCCCGTGCTTTAGATTTTTGTAAAATCTCTCAAACAAGCAGCATTTAGTCTCAATGTGCCCTGTACCTCTCACTAAGTGGCCCCAGACCTGCACTAGCAGTAATTGGCCTTGGTTCATAGCCTGGCTCTGCCTGGGCACCTCCAAACCTAGTACAAGTAACGACTATCTGCACATTGTTTTGTAGTTCATGCTGGTTGGCCCCAAGCAGAACACAGATGATGAGTGACCTTGGCCTGCATCTCCTAGGAGAACCCAGAACCAGTGCACCCAGTGAACAGCTTCAAACCACATTGGAGTACCACCACCCAACAAAACTCCACAAGCAACACACTGAAGGGGCAGTCTCAGTGGGCACCAGAGCCCCACTGAAGTAAGTTCTGCTTTGTGGGGTGGGCCCTTGCACAGCTGATCTTCCACAGTGGTTGGATGTGGGTGGTCAGTGGTCAGTGGTCATAGCCAGTCCTTGCAGCTGATTGGCCTGAGGGGGTAAATCCCTACCTTTGACATGCCAACAACAATCAAGGTTCAACAACAACAGGCAGATGTTCACAGCTCACATGTGGGTGTACCTCAAGTACCGAGGATGGGTGATAGGGGAGGCTGTGCTACTGGACCCTGCAGTACACCTACTACATTAGGCTACTCTACCAAGACACAGAGTCAAAGCACCTTTACCTAATACACAGAAACAAACACAGGGAAACTGCCCAAATGAAGAGATAAAAAAACATGTCTGAAATGAAAGAACAGGACAAACCTCCAGAAAAAGAACTAAATAAAATGGAGACAAACAATCTTCTAGATGAAAAGTTTAAGGGTATAAGGATGTTCAATGAACTTAGTGAGAACTTCAAGAGCATAAAAAAGGACTAGTCAGAAATGAAGGATACTCTAACTGAAGTGAAGAATAATTTACAGGGACTCAACAGTAAAGTGGATGAAGCTGAGAATCAGATCAGCAATTGGGAATACAAAGAAGCAAAACACATCCAATCAGAACAACAAAAAAGAACAAAGAATCCAAAGAAATTAGAATAGTGTAAGGAGCCTTTGAGACAACTTCAAGTGTGCCAATATTGTATCATAGGGGGACTGGAAGGAGAAGACAGAGAACAAGAAATTAAGAACCTACTTGAAAAAATGACAGGAAACTTCCATAACCTGGTGAAAGAAATAGTTATACAAGTACAGAAGGTGGAGAGTCCCAAACAAAATGAACCCAAAGAGGTCCATACCAAGATACATCAATAATATCAAAATACCAAAAGTTAAAAATAAAGAGAGACACTTAAAAGCAGCAAGAGAAAAGCAGTTAGTTACCTACAAGGGAGCTCCCATAAAACTGTCAGTTGATTTCTCAACAGAAACTTTGTAGGCCAGAAAAAAGCTAAAGAAGTTCATCCAGTTGTGATACCAATCCAGTATCACAAAAAAAAATGTTAAAGGGTCTTCTTTAAGAAGAAAAAAAAATATGAACAATAAAGTGCAATGAATGCATATCTATCAACAATTGAATCTAAAAAAAATAAACTTCATTTATTTGAAGAACAGAAACCAACTCATAGATACAGAGAACATTTTGACAATTGCCAGATGAGAAGGAGGTTAGCGGGCTGAGTGAAAAAGATGAAGCAATTAAAAAGTACAAATTGGTAGTTACAGAATAGTCACAGAGATATAAAGTACAGCATGGGGAATATAGTCAACAATATTCTAATAACTACCATATTTTTCAGACCATAAGACACACCTAGGTTTTAGAGGAAGAAATAGGAAAAACATTTTTGAAGCAAAAAATGTGGTAAAATATTTAATAACAGAAATAACATAATATTTCACCAATGTAAATGTAAACAGAACTCAACAGCAGCATTAACAACCATTATTCCTCCCAAATTGGTGGGGGGAGGGTACGTCTTATAGTCTGAAAAAAATATAGTATATATTGTGTCAGGTGGGTGCAAGACTTATCAAGATGGTCACTTAGTAAGTTATATAATGTCTAATCACTGGGGTGTGTACCTAAAACTAATATAATAACCTATGCCAACTGTAAGTAAAAAATTTAAAAAGAATTTAAATAAAAATATATAAAAGTCAAATTTTACTACCACATATAAAATATTACTGGAGCACAGTCTCATGCAACCATTTATGTGTTGTCTGAGGTGGCATTTGTGCCACTATGGGGAGCTGAGTGACTGCAACAGAGCCCATGTGGCCCACAAATCTAAAATACTGACAATCTGGCCCTTCAAAAATGTTTGCTGATCCCTGTTCTAACTGAATGCGCTTCTGAAAGAAAGAACAATATCTTATTGGTATATCTCTAGTCTCTAATGAAGTAACTCGTAATAACTGGTTGTTGTATATGACTATACCATAGAGAAAAAGCATGTTTTACTACAATAATTCAATAACAAACATAAAAAAGAACAATGTTGGTCCTCCCTGAACATGACTTGATACAGTAACTACAAATATTAATATAAAGATTTATTTATCAATAGCAGCAGTAGGAACAAATGCCATTACATAGCATCTAAGAGCCTGATACCCTTTTTAGTTGAAACCCAAAAAATGATTTTACTAAATTTTATCACTAATATACCAACCCAAAAATCAAGGTAAGGAGAGATTCTTGCCCAAGTTATTAAGTGGGAGGGAAAATTGAAAAATAAAAGAAATTGAGCTATGCAATAATTTTGTTTGGCTCTATAAAAGTGCCCCAAAATACAGTGGTTAGTCTTGGGGGAGAAGGCAGAGCTAACAATTGGGAAAGGGCCTGAGGAAGACTGCTTGATTGTAGGCAGTCTGACCTAGGTGGTGGTTACATGGCTGTGTTCAATTTGTATTAATCCATTAAGTTAAAATCCACTGGGTACCTGATTTCTAGAACTTTTAAAAACAATGTATGCACTAACATATCCTAGAGCATGTCAACTGTTTTAATTAATTCTTCCTAAAATCTAAGCTAGATCTTCTTTCTTCCAGCCTCTTAAAGGTTAAATCATATTGTATAATTTTGATATTTATACTCTTATCCAAAAATATTTAAGAGTAATTACTTTGATCTTTTTAAAAAGACTTTCAAAAAAATTCTTTAGTCTATATCCAAATACATATCTGTACATCTGTCAAAGGCAAGAAATAGTAGAAATCACTTATAGTATATAATACATATTTAAAATCTAAAATCGGAAGTTATAATTAACAGAAATTTATGAGAACATATATAATACTATTACCTCAAGTTTTACACTCTAAAACATGTAAACATGTGTTCACATTACTCAGCAACTGTATAGAGTTTGTGACCAGCCAATAATCCCCCCACTCTCAAATGTTCAAAGGTCAACCTGAAGGACTACCTGCGTGTCCTTGATCTCTAATTTAAAGAAACTGTCTGGCCCTGGACTGGTGGCTCATTTGGTTGGATGGTCATCCTGGACATCAAAACATTGCAGGTTTGACTCCTGGTCAGGGGATCAGGGCACACACTTAGGTTGTGGGTTCAATCCCTGGTTGGGGTGCATATGGGAGGTAACCAGCTGGTGTTTCTCACACTGATCCTCCCTCCCCTTTCAAATCAATAAATATATCCTCAGGTGAGAATTAAAAGAGAAAAGAAGAAAATAAAAGAAAAGAAGAAAGAGGAGGAGGAGAGGGAGAAGAAGAAGAAGGAGGAGGAGGGGGAGGAGGAGGGGGGAGGAAGAGAAGGCAAAGAAGGAGGAGAGGAAGGAGAAGAAGAGGAAGGAGAAGAAGAGGAAGAAGGAGGAGGAAGAGGAGAAGAAGAAGAAGGAGAGGGGAGGAGGAGGAAGAAGAGAAAAGAAGAAGGAGACGAGAGAAGAGAGAAGGGGAAGAAGGAGAAGAAGGAGAAAAGAAGAAGGAGAGAGAAGAAGAAGAAAGGAGGAAGAGAAGAAAAGGAGAAGAAGAGAAGAGGAAGAAGGAGGAGGAGGAAGAAGAAGAGGAAGAAGGCGTAGGGGAGGAGGAGGAAGAGGAAGAAGAAGAGAAGAAGAGGAGAAGAAGAAGAAGAAGAAGAAGAAGAAGAAGAAGAAGAAGAAGAAGAAGAAGAAGAAGAAGAAGAAGAAAGAAGAAGAAGAAGAAGAAGAAGAAGAAGAAGAAGAAGAAGAAGAAGAAGAAGAAGAAGAAGAAGAAGGAGAACCAGCAGCAGCAGCAGCAGCAACAGCTGTCCTGCCTGGGATATGTTGACTTCGACTTTCAAGCCTACCAGGACTTACATTGTCATTAGTTACTATTTGGGATTTAACAGGCTTCAGAGTTTCATAAGAAATATTCAGTCTAAATAAGCATTAGAAAAAGAAATAATGAATCAGAAAGGGAAAAATGGCATCTCCCCCCAAATTTGTGATTTTGCCTCTGTAACCAAGTAGAACTTGCATTGGAGAAAGGCTTCAGTACAGAAGGGAAAGGAAGGGAGAGAGCTCTGCACAGCAGCCAGGGAAGGAGTGGAAGCCTGGATGAAAGCCTGTGGCGTGAGGGAGGGAGAGGTGGGAGAGGGAGTGAGAACAAATCAGGCAGGCTGGAATGGTGAGTGAAAGGTCCAGAAAGGGTAGCCCAGAGACCTTGTGGGCTGTTGGAAGGGCTCTGGTTTTTTGCCAAAAGAAAATGTGACATGATCTGACTTCAGGCTTTAAGAACAGTGAAAATCTCCAAGGGATGCACATCAGCCTACTGAATGGCTGGTCTAGTGAGAGGATTGGTGGGGACCAGGCAGAGAAATGGTGGGGAGAGAATTGCTTTGCACTGTATTCCAGGCTGTTTTGTTTCTTTGGTTTCTTTAATTTTTTAAAGAGCCCTTTTGCCTCTTGTAAAACACAAAATAAACAACCTCCCCCTGAAAAGGCCCCTTGACTCTTGGGTCTTCCCCATCTCAGAGTGGCCAGAGCAGGAAGTAAGTGAACGCTGAAAATCCATCCACTCCATACAAATACGAGGCAGTATTACACAATGCGCAATCTGAGGACAGGGCAGGGAGGAGGCACTCGACAGCTCAAAGACTGCTGAAGTCAAATCAGGAGTGTTTCAACTACACTCATCAAGTACGGGGTGTTTCCCAGCTTTGAAAGAGTGAACTAGATCTTTACCTATTGGGTTCACGGATAGAGAAAAGCAAAAGAAATGTATTTTTTAAGATATCACATTTGATAAAACAATAATTTTTTAAAAAGAAAGAAAACACTTATTTAGCCATTTATACCTATGAGGCCAGGGTTGTCATGTTACATTACTGCACAGAGTTTCATTTCCACCATAGTTGATATGAAATTGCATCCCTCCTCCATCACTCTGAAGCTGTGCAGTTCTGAGCATGTGTAACTGTACAAGGGCCCCATAATATAACACTGTGCAGGACGTGGAGGGAATAAAAAGCAGGGTGAGGTAGTCACTACCCTTGCTTTGTTTCATAATTATCCTGTTTCAAGTTCACTTGTACACCATGATCTCTTATCATCCTATTTGAGCACCCTAGAAACCAGGCACATAGTTATCTCAAGAAACTATAAGAAGCTCAAATATGGGTCTCCAGACCACCTCAGCTTCCTCAGGAAAAAGCCATACAAAGTGGCATGAGAAGGTGAGTGGAAGAGACCCTCAGGAACAGCAGCAAGATCCAATGCAACCATAGTTGTAAAGGAAAAATTGGATCCAACCGGGATATCCATCAGGGGAGGAATGGATAAATGACTTCTGGCATCTGACAGCAATCCAAAAGAAAGCAGGACAGATGTTAGTGGAAAATACAAGCTGCAGAATGTATGTCCCATTAAAAATAACTGTGTGCATTATGATATGCATGCATTGTGTATATATGTACATTAAATACATCTACATTTACACCAAAAAAATGGGTCTTAGAGGATCTGAACTGTAAACAGTGGTTGCACCCTGGGTAGATGTCCAGGGAGAGCAGCTTCCACTATTTACTTTAGGTGCTCAGTGGAAGCAAGATGTTAAAGGTGTGGAAGTCATGAAAATTGACCTCAGGCCAGGGGTTCTTAACATTTTTAAAATACATAGGTCTAAAAGTGAAACACAATTAGTGAAACTAAATAATTTACAAGAGAAATTTGCTAAGTGTACTCTAGATTTTTAAACTGCATTAAATAACAAGATGTAGCAGCTAGTCTAATGACTCCAAGAATTTCAAAGCATGAACATATACAATATTTCAAGATGTCCACAACCATCACGTGCTATGACAACAGCTGTAATTTTCACTGGTGACAAACTCATAGGTACTGCAAACACTTCACTGAAGGAAATACTAAAATTTAGTGAGAGGTTAGTGAAAACGAAGATGTAAATTTTTTCCATCCAAGTTCCTGGATTCCTGAATTCTATTTGTGGACCATTGAGGGCCCATGGAACTCGGGGGAGAACCCTGGTGGTTTCTGCATTTCAGAAAGTCAGCACTGGTCTCTTGATTACACCCTCCTTTTCTTCTGAAAGGGACTAGAGGGTTTATTTGTGTAGATAGATAGCTAGGGTTCTTAGGCTGTCCAAAGTCAGTAAAATAACCCAAAGGCAGATGCCTCTGATAGAGATGCTAAATATTCAGTTCACTGATGTAACATAGAAAAATAGGTCTTTTCTTTCCAGCTCTATTGAGACATAATTGACATAAAACATTGTGCAATTTTGGATACATTTATAAATTGCAAATGATTGCCACCATAGTATTAATGAACATCTCCATCACATTACATAATTACCACTTCTTGTTTGTGTTGAGAATGTTTACCATCTACTCTCTTAGCAACTTTCACATATATGGTACAGTATTATTACCTACAATCACCATGCTGTACATTGGACCCCCAAACTTGTTAATCACGGCTGGGAGTTTATAGCTTTGACCAACATCTCTCCATTTCCCCCACCTCCCAGCTTCTGGCAGCCACCACTCTGTTCTCTGTTTGTCTGAGTTTGTCTTTTTTTGGATTCCATATATGAGATCATATTGTATTTGCCTTTCTCTGTTTGACTTATAAAACTGGTCTTTTATTGAGACCATGCTTTTGCCAATTTAGAGAAAAATGTTTTAATAAATGAAGGCTGCACTTGCATAAATTTGTTTGGCGGTGATGGTGATGGCGCTGCAGATGGAGGTGCAGGTGAAAGTGCTGGTGGTCATGGGGATGGTGTTGGTGGTAATGATGGAGCTGCAGATGGAGGTGGTGCTGCTCTGTTGCTGTGTGTGGTCTATTCAACAGCTAGTCACTCTTGGACATCAGAAGGCATGTTTCCCCCATGTTCCTGCAGTGAGACCCTAAAGAGAACTAGACAAAAGCTCTTGGCTCTGCTCTTCTGTTGAGTACTGTGATTATCTTCTCCAGGCCAAGAGAACTAACCATATTTTTATAGATGAGGCAGTGAGTGGCAATGCTGCCTGTGATGAGGATGAGAGGGAGGATATTCACAAGGGAAAGTAAGGCAGAGCTGTAACTCCAATCCCTCTGGGATTAAGGGGGAACTGACCATGGATTCTGAGTCAGGCTGGTGGGCCTCCAAGGTGGACACTACGGCAGCAATCGTAATGAACTCTGTTGTGCTTCTGCTCTCCCAAGCCTTCAGGCAGACTGGATGACTGTTACCACACTGGCAGAGCTACTTTGGGAAGATTCAGGGGATCCAATGGCTAGGTTTCGGAGAAGTGAGACAGCAGGGACCTAGAACCTTGAAGCAACTGTTTTCAGAGTGGGACGATGGCCAAGTTGACAGGCGACCACGGGATGGTTTTGTGTAATATGCAAGCATTCCTCAGAGCTTTCCAGAAAGTATGTGGGAACTTCCCGTTGTCCTTGGGATAGAAGCTCAGACTCTTGGTGTGTGAGCATTAAAGGGATGAGCTTCTCATGTTTGCACCATGAGGGTCACCTTCATCATGTATACTTTAGGGATCCTGAGTCTCTTAAAAAACCATCACTCAGTTTTGCAATGGCAAAAAAATAAATACCGGTAAAGATGAAAAGGAAGGGAAGGAGGAGGAGGAGGAAAGCAGGAGCAAGGGCCCTGTCAAGCCCAGGGAATCATGCAAGAGCACAGTGCTTCCTCCCTGGGTTGAAATGCACCCATGTGCAGTCCACAGAGGAGCCCACAAAAGCCTGGAAAGGCTGGCAAGAAGCAGGGACTGTCTGTCATTGAGAAGAAACACAAAGCCAGAATGAGTCTTTTTGCTCTGGAGACCTGGGCAGGTTTAGGTGTGACCCAGTGGGCCATGCCAGGGCTGAGGGCTTGAACCCAGCCTTTGCCCAAAGTCTGGGGGGAGTAGTAAAGGAGGCTGCAGTCTCCTTGAAGCAGCATGGCCCACCCCTCCAGAGCAGAAAGGCAGGAAGGAAATGAGTGCCCTGGCACAAGCAGAGTGTGAAAGCAGGCACAACCTTTGTGTCTTGCAAGGGATCTTGAGGAAAAGACCCTGCTCTAAAGCACGCCTGAGCCAGGTGGCAGCTCCATGGTGCTCTAGAAACAAACATGAAAGTCAGGGCCAAGCATAAACTGTGGGCAGCTTTGCAGATTTTGGAAAACTAACCAGGCCACTGAAATTCAACTTGGCCAAAAAGTCTCCATGACCTCATTCCTTTTTATGAGCAGCTGTCCTGATACTAATCCTGCCTCCTTCTCTAATCCCTTGTTCGTGAGCCTGGAGAGAACCTGTCATGAGCCCAAAGCAAATACCCTCTCCCAGAACCCTGGGCTTCTTAGTAACATGTATCACAATTGCAGTCCGATAATGTGATTGTCCAGTGTCCCCACTGCCAGCTGTAGACCTGAGTGTGTCTGTCTGGCACACTGGGCCCAGGCACAGAGTCAGGCCCAAGCAAGCCCTCAGCGAGCATTTGTCATGCCCATCAGCTTGGCTGCAAACATGGGAATGAGAGAACAAGTTGAATTTGTGCAATTTTGTCCCTTCTGATAAAGGCCAGAGGAAATGTGATTGACTTGGAGTTTTGTCAGATAGGTATGGATTGGTGGTTTAAAGGACTCAAGGACAAGATGTTAAGTTTTAAAAGACTTAAACCCCTCTTCCTTCTACCCCTCCAGACCCTCTAAGGAAGGGCACATTAAAGGTACCTACTGATCCTTTATTTGAATCAACTATTGGGACTGGAGGGATTTACAGCAAAGTTGCCTATTAAGTGCCTCACACTTTCTACAAAACTTGGCCAAATGGTTTTTCCACTCTCTGGTCCTTATGAAACCACCTTCCCTGATCCACTTTGTTTTAGGGGTTAGGCCTTGCTGTTGGAAATTACTTTCTTAGTAAATCATTCAACACCAGCTATGTGACAGATCAGGGACAGAGCTCTGGTGATATGACAGTGACCAGGACTGACCTTGTCCAGATCCTGGGGCACTTTTCAAACTCACCCTCCTTGTTCTGCTGCACATGGCAAGTTGGCTCTGGGTAACTGTGCCCCACAGAAGAGACTTCTAATAATGCCAGTTCACAACAGAAGGCACCGTAGCCAGACCTGTGGATCACCTTGCTGAACATGCCACACTGGCTGAGCACATCTGCCTGACTTGAGGCCAGGGAGGTGGTCACTGATGAAATGGAGGGAGAGGAGGTAGGGGCCTGGGTACAGGAGAAGCGGCCCGGCCTTGGACTCGAGAACCTGGGCCCCAGTCCCCAGGGGCTCGCTTATTTCGGTGTTGGCTAGTCAATTCCGTAGGTGAGGGAACAGTCAGGGCAGCACAATGGACACACATAAGTGCCAGCACACAGAGGTTCAGGTGGCGGTCTGGTGGCCTCGGGGTGCTTCCTTCAGCCGCAAGCTTCTCTGGTACTCATTCTGCTCCCATAGAATCCTCCCCGCCAGTAGACACACAGAAACAGTTCCACAGAGGTGGGGTGTAAATGTGCCTGAAATTTGTGGCTTTGCACATCACTTGTCTACCAAAAATAATATGTTCTGTGTAGCTGAACAGCTGAATCTAGAGAGTACGTGAATTGGTACCATGAGCCTGACTGGGCCCCAGCAACGTTTCCTAGAAAGGCCTCAGGTGGCATGGGAGGTTTCTTTTTTTTTTTGCCCTGGAATATAGAGCCTGGGAGAGGAGATAGAACTCCTCATACCAAGTCCAGTGTCCTTTTCCCGACACTGTTTATCCTGCTTTGTCCTATATGGAAGTCAAGTCATGGTCAGGATCAAAGTACACAATATGGGGTAACAGTGGGCCCCACCTAAACTTCAGGTGCTCTTTCATCTCCTGCTGGCCCCACACGTCCCTCTCCCCCACAGTACCCCAGAGGAAGCCCACATGCATGCTCAGTGTCAGGGACAGGCCTGGCCCAGCCATGCCCTACAGGCTTAGGATGTTGTCGTTGGATTTCCAAGTACCTAAGTAGCATCTGAGGCTTTGGGCCCCTGGTGAGAGATGGGTATGGGTGAGAGGGCAGTGAAGGAAGAAGAGGGAGAATTTATTGGTTACCTGGTAAACCCAGGCCTGAGCTTTACATTGGGCTCGAGGACATCAGATCAACAGACCTCAAGTCCATTTACTTCCCTCCCCCGTCTCTCACACCATCTTCTCTGGAACTTATCAAGCCCATCACTGCAAGGTCTCTGAAGATGTGCCCATCACTGCAGAAGGGTAGGGGTTCCTAAAGCTTCTAGGAATGAATGACTCAGCCACAGCTGAAAAGACCTCTGTATCCAGATGTGGACATCTGCCCGCACACATCCTCCAAAGCATGTCTACAGTCTTGCATCACCTCTGTGACATAGAGCTGGGGTTTCTACTCCTGCTTTTGTCTCCAGGGACATACCTGGGTCCCTGCTTGGGACTCCCGCAGTACCCCCTGTCCCTTGAGACTACCCCTTCAGCTACCTCTGAGGACCCCACTCAAGGCCAAAGGGTCAAAAGCCCTAGCTCAGGATACACACATTATGCCTCCTGTCCTAAAGACACAGCCAGGGGGCCTATCAGGCACTCCTACTTCCTGTGTGAGGGCTGGGCTATTACAAGGCAGAGCAGCACTTGCTGAACATGCCACATTGGCCAGGCCACTGTTCTCTCTCAGGCCTGTGCATGGGGCCTACCCCAGCCCCTCACTCCAGGTAGGGGTCTGTGGCCACCCCAAGCACTTGGCTGCACGAACCTGCACCAGCACCTCTGTTTTTCCATTTCTTCCTTGGATACTTTCCTGAGGTCTCTTTTCTGTCAAGCATCCTAATCTCCTTTAAGACATGCTCCCAGGCCACAGCTGGGACATGGCAGAATACGGAATGGTTTGATGTCCTGACATCCCTGCCAGAGCAAAAATTACTGGCAGACTTGGGCATGTTACTGAAGTTACAACCAACTATTTGAACACCAGTTGTGGAATTTGCAAATGAGTAAATGCCCTACTGTGCACAGCAGGGAATCTGTTCAAAAGCAGTTCCTCAGTATGTGTCAGGATGGGGCCTTAGTTACAGAGCCACACAGCAGGCCAACAAATTACCCTGCTGTTTCATGGACCTACTACAGCAGGGAGACTCTCCTGCCAAACAGAAAATGCCAGATGCTGAGCAGATAAGTAGGAAGAGGCTGTGACTGTGGAACATCAGAGAAAGCTAGTTCCCTCTTAAAGATGGAAGTTCAGTATGTTCAGAGTAACCTGAGACAGCCCAGGCTGCTCCAGCTCCGACACACAGATGAGGTTACACTAGGAATAACCCGAGTTCCATTCCATGCCCCACCAGCTTGAGCCAGACAGGCCTTCAGCCCTGGAAGGGTTGGCTTCATGCCTGTCCCGGGAGCACCACGGATACCTCTTGGATTCTCAGGAGCAAGCTGGTGCTGCCACATGCTCCCTGGGCTCCACCAGCCTGGTGTCTGCGTGCCAACACCCAGGACAGTAGGCCCCTGCACACAGGTGCATCACAACACCTAGAGCAGTTCCTTTCCCGACGTTTCATTTTTATTCCACAGCCTTCAGGATTTCAGCAAAAGAGCCCTTTAAGAATGGGGCCCACAGGACCCCCACATCCATGGAGCTCAAGGAGGTCTGGACCAGGAGACAAAACTCAGCCACAGACACCACAGGTTACTCAGGGCCTCCCTTGTCCCCCAGGGACCAAGGCTTCACTCCTGGGTTCAGCTGGTCAGATCCAGTGGCTTCTTCCCTGGGAGAGTGATGTCCCAGCAGCCTCTTCAGCCTTCAGGCAAATGTGGCCAGACCTGTAAAGCCCAGCTTGGGATGGAATAGAGTCCCACATTTTAAAAACATCAGACTTTTTCTTCCTTAAACCTGCCTCAGGAGGCAACGAGCCTGAGCTGCAGTCACAGATACAACCAATGCTCATCGGAGCAGGAGGTTCACGTCACCATTTCTTAACAGGCTGAGAACCAAATTAATCAAAACAATGCTAGTTATAAAACATTCATTCAAACTTAGAGTTTCTATTTTTACTAAAACTATTAAGCACTTAGAAATTTAATGAAAAAAAAAAACTGTAACTGCACTGCCCTCAAAGGGATTGGAAGAAATAATTCCAAATTCCTATAAACTCTAACACTACATGGGGCTCTATAATCATAAATCTACTCTGGCTACAAACTTCCACGGAAGGATAAAAGAGATAACAATTCTTGCTGGAGGGATTTATCAACTGCCTCCATGTCTATAAATGCTCAATTCACACAAAATACTGTTACGTGGATTAGCTGGAAACCATCTATATTGTTTCAGGAACTTATCCTGGCCAAACGCTGAGAATGCAGGCGTGGGCCTGGAGTTCCTCGTTTGTGCGGCTGTCGCAGCACAACTCGTGGCAGCAGGGTTGAGTGCAAGCAATTCCACAAGACCCTGGCAGGGAGAGAATGCATTTGTAGGGCAAGTTCAACTCTCTCAAATAGCATTATTAGCAACTAGCCCATTTCATCCTCTCCATCTCTGGGAGGGAAGCCTGATAACTGCTTCAGAGATACAAACACAGAGACTCAGGTGAGGTTAAAGAAAAGAAAAGCTACTCATGGAACTAGGCTCAGAAGATAAACCCAAATCTGAGACCAGCTGGGCCTGCCCATCATAACCAGATCTCCTTATGTCTAAAGACAAAGCCTGTTTGCTTTGCCATTGAGTTGCTTAACGACTTGCTTTGGGACCAATTGGAAACAGCTCAGAACCTGAGTGGGCACATTCTAGCTGTGGTCTGAACCAGCTGAGATCCAGCCACAAACTTCTCCCTGGTTACCTGTGCTCCACAAAGCAAGCCTTAAAGAAGTACAAGACAGAAAACCCTCCATTTCTCATCAGGGGACAGCCAAGCCCCCCACTGCCACTTTGTAAACCCTCCAGGGCAAAAACATTTCAATACCAGGTTCAGGTGCCAGATGGAGCAGCAAGGTGGGATCACTAACGAAGATCCCCACTGTGCTAGTTCTTAAGCTGATTTTCTTTTTGGTGTTAAGTCCATCCTTTTGTACTACTCCTGGAGATGCTGGGTTTGGGCTTCTGCAGCCCATATTCCTGCTTTCCTCCCTGGGAGCCTTTGCCCACAGCGGGTGATGGGTGAGGGAGCCTAGGAGGCTGGAGGAGGAGCAACGGACTTGTTTTTTTGGTTTACTTCCTGTTTATCTCTGTAGGCTTCCCCTCCCTGTCTGGTTCCCCTGGCAACACTTCTTGTTCACTCAGGCAGTGTCAATTCCTCCCAGAAGAATCTGAGTTCAGTTTTAGGCTTTCCCAACATTCACAGAATCAACCACAGCCTAAATAGCAGCCCCTCCTCAGAGGCAGGGATAACACCCCCACAGGGGCTGTCCTCGGAGCTGGAGACACCAGCCCCAGAGAGAAGCATCCCCGCCCAGAGCCCTGAGACTCAGCCCACTTGCCCCTTCTCCAAGTGTCTCCCTTTTAGAAAGTCCCTTTGCTCCTCACCACCGCTACCCCCAGCCTTGGAGGGGATAACTGCTTCCCGCATGCACTACTTCCATTGCTAATTTTGTGTTCACTTCCTACCTTTTCAGTTCCCTAGTTAATGATTCTTTACATTAAATTATCTTTGATAATATAACTGGTGTGACTCCTGTCTCCTGTCTGGATCCAGACTCATTCACCCACAGTTAGGTCCTGAGCATCTGTAGTGAGAACTAGGGCTTGGGGCATCCTAGCTCCATCCAACTGTGATACTGGAGGGGGTGTACCCACCCACCCACCCACCATGTACATTCTGATCTAGCTTATCTCAGCTAACCTCTGCACAAGTGGGGCAAGTTCAGATGTAAAGGACATAGTGAGCTTTGTGGCAAACGAATCTTAACTGCTGCACAGTCTTGGGGGATGGCTTCAGGGACTCCTTGCTAAACATTTGAATGTTTTTCCTTGCTGACCAGAAGGGAGCTGTATGGAAGCATCCTCATCATAGGTTTTCGGGAGAAGATGATCTTGTTATAGTTTTCTGTGGGACTTTCTCTGGCATCCATACGGAAGTGCATGGGTTCTGGAACAATGGTAGGACCTGTGGCTGTCGTGGAGAAAGTGCCCCATAACGATAACATGGTCTCTGACTTTGTGTCACTGTACGCCATTTTGCCAGATGTCTTGGATGATTTTTTCCTTTTCAGCTGGATGACACTGGATGGCTTATTCAGCCTCAGAGCTCGCTGGCTTTCCTCAAAAGCTTGCATGCATTCCAGTTCTCTAGCTTTGCTGTTCTCAATGAGTCTTCTCACCATCGGGGAGGTATATGTGACATAGGCTGGCCAAGGGTCATGTTCTTCGAGCAGTTCTGGGGGAAGCCCAATGTTTTCTGTGAGTTCTACCAGCAAAGAGAAATTAGACAATTTAGAGGCTCACACACAATGATTCAATTCTTCAAAGAACTGTAGGGTGTTGGAACTACATTTTGACTTTTTCCCAATCATGCATAATAGCCATCCCATACCTGTATTCAATGGGAATAGAATGTAATTCAAAACTGAGGAACAGAATGACATTCCACACAGCATGTCAATTAAAGAACAGCATAACAGTAAAGAGTAGGGAACTCAGAATCAAGCAGGCTTGGTTTCAAATCTTTATATAATGTCAAATTGTTTAGCTCTGAAGTTCTTTTTTTCACCAATGAAAATGGTTACCATAAGGCTATTATAAAGATTAAATAAATATATTTTAAGGGCTTGGACCAGTGTAGCTCAGGGTTTGAACACATAGGCTTTGCACTTAGACTGCTAGGGTTCAAATTCCTTCTCTACCCACTTAAACAGCTGTGAACCTAGAGCAAGTATCTTAACCCTTCTAAACCATAGTTGCCTCATGTATAGAATGGTAATTAAAACAAGATCAACTTAATAAGGCTTCCTTGTGGATTAAAGGAAATAATTTATGTAAAGCTTTTGGGACAGTACTTGGCATAGTAATCAGTAAATGGTAACTATGGACATTTTGGCTAGGTCTCCTTGCCTGCACTCTTTTATTCCGTCCCTGTTATACCTTAGAATGAGTAGTATCCCCAGTTGACAAAAGATGAGACCGAGGCTGGCTAGTTTGTACAACTAGCAAATGGCCAGAAGTTTTGAGTGTTTTGGGGTTGGGGGGCTTGACTAGAAATTCTACCCATTAGTTTACCAAACAGCCTGTGTCTATGCAGATACTAAATCATGAGCACGGCAGGCCTTCCTTCTTCCCTTTGCTACTTCATTCTGTCTAACAGAAAATGCCTCAAAACTTCTCTCCTGCAGCTTTTACACTCCCCTGTTTTCTCAAGTAGTGCCTACTTCCCTTGATTTTATATTCCTTTGGTCATTTCTATAGGAGTTTGAGAAGCAGCAGTGGAATTTAAAGGTTCATCTTGCCAATTCCAACCTGAAGCAGTAGAAAGCACTGCAAGTGATGATAATCCAGGGAAGATGCAGATTAAACAGTTATTCCCAGGCTGCTTCATGTGCTCAGGAGTTAGAGCTCAACTGGGGACAGATCTGGCATGAAACAGTGGGCTGTGGAAGGTCCTATCCCCCTGCAAGAGTATACAGTATCGGACTTGCCTCGGAAGGCAAGATGTGCAACAGCACCTCTCACTAGAAAGCACACATCAGAGCTTCCAGGCACAGACTTGACCCTTCATCTCTGTCTCCTCAGCAGATGCAGAACCTACATGCTTTGAAGGTCAGGGCCCTTGCTCACATCTAGAAAAGGAGGACCTAAAATTGTCTGGGACAAAATGAGCAGTGCCCTCTCTCATCTCCCCGATGTGCATTATTCCCTCAGCCAGTGCAACACGAGGGACCACCCCCTGTGCCACACTTTCATCTTTCCACCCAAATCCTCTGACTTCAGCCAGCCCCACAGCAGAAGCCCCTTGTTAAAGCCCTAAGCCCTACCTTCATCTGGCTTCACCTTTCTTGCATTAGTCCTCTTGTTCATTTTTAGAGAGTTCTTCATATCAGAGGTCCAAATACCTTTGGGAAAATATACTCATTAGCTATGGCCATCCCAAAGTGACCAGAGGAGAAAGCATTTAGCAGCTATCCTGGGATCCCAAGTGAGTCTCTGCCTGAGGCACTATGAGCCCACCTCAGAGAGGAAGACCCGTCTTCCAGAGAGCAGGAGCCGGCTCTGCCAGCAAGCACAGGAGATCCCGTCAGCCTTCAGGCCCCTGATCTGCGGACTCTGAGCTGAAGTTCAGGGCTTGGTGCTGGTCAGGCCTGGCTCGGGGCTGTGTGGAGGCTAGGGCATGGAGAAAGTGAAGAGAAAAAGGTCTCCACTTCCAAACCATGCTGTCTTCTCACCCCGAGTCCAAGCATGGTCATGTCACTGCAAATGGGCCAAGCTCCTGCCCTCCAGGCTGCACTTCTCAGCCCTGTGCAGGCAGAGACCACCGCTACCCAACTCTGCATCAGGGGCCCCCCAGGCGGATGCAGGTATGTCTTCAGCTCTGCGTGGCTGAGCACATAGGCAATTGAATGGAACTGTTACTCTCGCGGCTCTCAACCGTGAGGGCACATCAACCTCTGGGGCTTGTTACAGCACAGACCCCTGCCTCCCCCACCAGAGCCACTGACTCAGCAGCAGGTATGCGGATCCAGAGGAGGGAGGAAATGCAGAAGACTTGTAAGATTTTATTATTAATTCCCTAGTGACAGCAAACAGATACAGGAGATCTTTTCAGTTTCTTTCCAGAAAGGGCGCATCTGACAATTTTTATGGAAGAATTATATATCTTATATGCTCAGTTTTGCCATTTCTGTGGCCTTTGAATGTTGGAAAGTGCCACAGAGCATTTCTGTTATCACCTACCAACACCCAGTGAAAGAGTCTCAGGTGATTTTTAGCAAGTTCCCAAGCGATGCTGATGATGCTGGCCAGGAGACCACACTTTGAGAAGCATCCATACAAAAACGCTTCTCACACCAGGGAGCACTAGAACTACTGGGAAATGTGTTGAAATCCAGAGGGCTAGGCCCCTGTCCAATAAGTCTGACTCAGTAGGTCTGCTTTGGGTGGGGCAGGGGTTAGGGGGGTGGCAGAGAATTTGCATTTCTAAGTCCCAGGCAATGAGTCCCAATGAGTCTGAGGACCACACTCTGAGTAGCCATCGTTTAGACTGAAAAATGATTCTCAATTCTCAACCTTCCCCTCAGTGGACTTGCTCATGAGTGAAACACTCCCCTGACATTAACAATTCCCCAATTTTCCACCCCTTTTGTCTTCTACTAAAGGAACCTTTGAGGAATACACGTAAGTGTGTTATGGACAGGGACAACCTTAAATTCCACTGTATTTATAAAGTAAATTATTCACAAGTATCAGCATTTTATTATAACACACCTAACAAAAGCTAGCATCTTAGAGATTAATTCATACTTTTTTAAAAAGTGAGTTTTTGTTAAACCTACTCTGACCCAGGCCTTACAGGGTCCCTACAATTTTCTCAGGGGCAATCTTTCATAAGAATACATTTTTAGGAGAATTCACAGTATCATTTTTCTGAGTCTGGGCAAGAAATAATGCTCAAATAATCCTCTAGCCTTAAGAGAATTTTAGAAATAATAAATTGGAAATAGAAGCATCTTACTTCTTCTAAGATCTACCGTGGAACCTCAAAATTTCAGGTCACCCATCCAAGTTCCCAGTCACCTGGAGCATGTCATCCCCAGCATTACCCAGCCCACACCTGTCTAGCTACAATGAAAGGGAATACTTGACTTATCTTCCATATTGCAGAGCTGTTAGGAATTTGTTCATACTTCACCCATATGGACAATAGGGTTACTCAGTCATACCAGATGGTGAAAGAAAATGTTTTGAGTTGGTGGTATTTTGGGAATTATGGGTAATTCTTTTTATCCTTGCTTCTAAACTTCTAGTTAATGAACTCTGAAGCTCGAAAGAAGTCTAGTTAGTAGTAAATTATTTCAGCATAAGCCTGCAACTGTGTAAGCTACCATGTTGCTCAGAACCTCTCACCTTATGTCACTGGACCCCACAACAGCCCTCTGTGGCTGATAGGATGATTCTAGAAAGTGGCTGCTTTTTCTCACACCTGCCGATGCAGGAACAAGGAAACTAGAAAACCAGGGGAGCAAAAGTCTGCAAAGCCTTGACACTCACATGGGGACTTGTTTGTTTGAAAATAAAAGGAGACAAATAGTTGACATTAAGTCTGAAGACAAGCTGTGGGCTTTTATAATTTCCTTCAGTTTGGCACAAAGGTTCCACTTTGCCTCTGTAAGTGAAATGCAAACCAGCAGTCTACAGACAGAAACAGCATTGACGGATGGGCAGGAGGCATTGCATTGACGTGGTTTTCATGTTTCTTCTGCAGTCACAAAGCCCACGTTCACTTCACTGGGTTTTCAACCCCAGCTTCCCCCTGCACCCAATCTCTTATCCCACCATTTCCAGAATCTAGTCTGATAGGCTGGGTTTGACCTAAATAAATTCAAAGAAGTGACACCTGCCTAGAACCTGACATGAGTGTATGACCTTGATCATGATCCTTAGGGCTTCTGTTATCGAACAAGACAGGGATGAGGATGAATTCCTGTTCTGCATCTCTCACAGAGGCACGGCCATTATAATTAAATGACTGGAGATAAAAGTGCTTCTAAACCAGCGATCTCTCAATTCAGTGGCGCAATGGAACTACTGGGGATCTTTCAAAAATTCAAATGCCTGACTCCTACCCACAACATTGTGATTTAATTGGAATGGGATTCAACACAGGCATCAGAATAAAAGCCTGATTCTAACGTGCAACAAAACTTTTGTGAATTGCTGTTTTAGAATCTAGACCAAAAACCACTGAAGATGTATGGGATATGAGCTACTTAAAAGAAGGGAAACAGGTCCAGGAGATCATTTCAGTCCTTTGGCTGTTTTAAGACACATGTTTTCATTCAAGCATTCTTTATTACACATACTCACATTTAGAAGGACCAGGGAGCATTTCCACCACAAGCTGCTTGTTCCAAAATTGACTTAGATAAAAAACTAGTGCCTTAAAGTACTGAACAAAGAAAACTGAGGCTGCAATGATATTCTCCTGCAGAGCTAATCTCATCCTCCATCTGTAACCACAAGCTGCATCCTTATCTCAGGAAACCATCTTGCAGAAGGATTTTGTGGGTTCCAACAGGACTGATGGATGAACACACTGGCACAAGTCAACCCCACTCAGACTTTAGCCCCAGTGACGCTGTGAAAGTAGTGCCATTTGCAGGCTCATGATAGGCAAGACATTATCCTAATCCAGTGTTTCCCAAGCTGTGTCCATAAAATGCAGGAATCTCTCAAGATGTTAACAGGTGCTACTTAGAGGAGAAAAACGGTCCATGGCAAGGATCACCTTTTATGGCCACATAAATTGTTTAATCCAGGGGCACTATTTACATAGTCTACAGTGTTGTGGACTCTAAGTTTAGCAGGCCTGTTCTCAGTGAGGTAAGTTTAAAAACTGACATGTTAAACAAATTCCTTTAGCGCAGACTTCTCAGGGCCTGTACTATGTTAACCTGATCTGTAACTCTTCAAAAGGGAAATTGGTTTTCAGCGTCCCCTACTCTCCTTTGCAGAAGATTAAAGTACAGCATCCCTAATCTCATTTGACCATTGAATTGTTCATTCAGTCGCTTGTTCATTCATTCATTGGATAGGGCATCTCTTGGAACAGGTAACCAGGAAAACATTTGTGTGGATTCTGAAATCTGTCTCCAGCCCTTATTTTGGAACTGTGAGCATCAGAGGAGGTTATGGCATATGAGGATGGAAGGATGAACTTGCTAAGGGTACGGCTGGGTCTTCAATGGCTTACTTCCTCTGAAATCAGACTCAGAAGGCTGGTGCCACAAAAGTGTCCATATCTGGAAGATGGAGCCAACACATAGACCTAATGCTCCACTGGAAACTAGACTCATTTACCTCTGTTCAGCCTCTTTCCTCTCTTCTCTGGTCCAATCTGTGGCTGTCTTGTTTTGCTTTGTCTCCTCTCTTATTCCTTTCGCTCAGCCATACGTAAGAGTCTTGTCTTGCCCCAGAAGGAGAACCATGTTTTCTGAAACAGGAAGCTGATGCAGGTTCCGTTTCACCTCTACATGTTATCCTCCTCAACCTCTCATTTCCTCCCCTGCCCTGTTTGCCTGTCTGCCCTATGGCTGCTCCTCACTTATTTTTGGCTGAAGAGGAAGCTGCCACTTAGGCCAGAAGTGTCTTGGTTTCTCTAAGATGCAGAGAAACATTTCCGGACATGGATCAAGCCAGTGCAGTGTGGCAGTGTGTGTTTCATGTGGTTATCTCCATCCAGAGAGGTCCTGGTGTGTGTTCTAACTCCCATCCCTACCTTTCAGACATGGGGAAACACAGTGCACATCCAGAGACTTCCCCTGAGCCTTACCTTATCATTTTCTCCACCTTTTTACCCTTCCCCTACCCCCACTGAAGCTATGGAAACTCTTGCCATAGTCCCACGTCTACCTGACAGGCTCTAAGAGGGCACACACAGAAAATAGTTTGATGTGCCTTTAGCAACACTCATGCTGGTATGCACTAGGGCTCCTAGAATTGTTAAGACAGAGGGAAATGGGAGTGGAGAGGGGTAAGTTGGCTTTCGGGAAAGAAGAGTTCTCTGGCCCCTCCTTATTCTGCCACCTCCCCTTCCCCCTCGCTGCCCCTCCCCAGACACAGGCACACTCCAAGGCAAGGAGAAACAAACCCATTACCACACTGGTAAGAAGTCAAGTTGCATATGGAGGCAGCTTTGGTCATTGTCAGCATGTTCTGAGGTAGACTATGCCTCTTTCTGGGAGAAGCAATTATCTCTAACCATATCCGGGGTAAGGAAGTGGGAGTCTAATCAGAAGTGCCCATCGTCTTACAGAGATCTGGCATCATCCATTCACCACTTAGTGTGGGTGAAAGGAGGATACCCTGCTTCTTGATCATGCTTCTGTTCTCTATGTATTTTCTCTAAGAATTATGTTTATGCCTTTAGAGACACCACAGTGGAAACAGAGTTCAAGTATCTATGGCCATGCAGCATCAACACATTCATCCATTCATGCACACATTCAATAAATCTATACAGTGTGGGTGGGTCCTGTGCCCATCCAAAACATGTCATGAGTGCTCCACACTCACCTCTTGCTTTGGAGTCTACCTTTGTCAGTGTCAAGGGTTCACAAGACAAGTTTGTTTCCCCTGCCAATGACAATTCAAACAAGAATGATCCCTGTCATCTTTGTCATCGGAAAAAAAAAAAAAAAAGGAGAGATGTCCTTGTACATAGGCCAAACCCAGTCATATCAGCCACTGTGCAGACAGGTGTTGAATGTGCCTGTGTACCAGGCATGGCAGCAGGTGCTGGGGACACACAGCAGCAGGATGCAGAGCTCTGGTTTAAGGAGCTCACAGCCCCATAAAGAGACAGGCCATAAGCTTTCCAACTCAGCCTGAGTGGGGAGAGCTGTCAAGAAGTAGGTTCAAGAAGGGAAGATGATTGTGCTGAATCTTAAAGGACAAGGAGAATGATGGGTGATGAGTGTAGTTTAAATGCCAAGTTCAATGTTTTCAAACCCCAAGTAAAGTGCTTCTGTGCTCAGGTCCCACCTTTTTCTCCCAGTGTGCAGATCATACAAGCTGTTTCCAAACGGCATAGGAATGAAAATGTTGAGTTGGCTGAATAAATGCCTTACAAATTCACTGCAGGAAAAAGCACTGGGCATTGTATACCTGTGCAACTACAAATTTAATTGTATTCTTGTCAAGGAATTTTAAATCATAAGTATGAAAATTCCCATTTTAAGATGTAACATGAAGACCCATTAGGCACAAAGTATATGTGGCCATATTATCTACAGATCAAGTTCCAAATTTTAGTACATAATTTTCCAAACAATCCAAATAGACATAATCAGAGCAGAGCTTTTCAACATTTCCTTCTATAGACAGTTTGGGGTATACATTTTGCACTAATAGACAGACAACTAGAAATGATAAGAAGAAACAGAGAGCAAGAAATAGCCCCATGATCTCATATGCAGGAAACCGAACATGAAAGGCTGTAGGCAATCTGTGCTCTGAGCTCCTCTCTCTGCCCGACAGCTGGCTCCTGAACAGTGGGGTCATGAAAGTGTGTGGCCTCACTCTGTCTAATCAATCAGGGAGAGGAAGTCCCAGTCCTCTGGAACAATGGAGCATTGTGAGCCAAGAGAAGGCATGGGGGAAATAGACAGGCATTTCCCAGGACCTACTTCCATCTATGGGCCAGGCCATCCCCTTTTAAAATGCTCAAAGCACTAGCAACCCAGGCTGGTGTTTGTTTTGAAGAAGGTGATGTACCTTTGAGACTTTTCCAAGAAGCAAAGAACTAAAGTAGTCGCCTTCTATAGGATTCAATCATTCCATCAGCCTATCGAGAGCATGAGTTCAGTGTCATACACTTATTCCAATCCATGGCCAAACATGAAAAAAAATTATGCATCACACATTGCACCCAACTCTGGGGCAACAGATAACCTCAGATTATAGTTAAAACTCCTGAGGGTCAGAGATGAGTTTTCTTGAGCTGAACCAAAATCCAAATAAATCACCCCCTGAAAATTAAGAGTTTAACTGTACTTTATCCTGACTCTCTTTATTCAGACTAAGCAATAATTTTACACCTAAAATAACTTATAAAATGGAAGTTAAACAAAAGTAAAATGTAACACTTGGGGATGAAGCAAAGGAAGGAAAGTGCTGTAGACAGCCCTCAGCACCGTTAAACAGAAGATGGAGTGAAGGAGGCCACATAAGGCTGTTCATGGACAACTCTCTCCAATGAGCTGAGTTGCACATCTTCCCCATGTGTGGCCAGTGCCACAACTGCTAAGGGATGATGAAGAACTAGAACAAATTATCTCCCTTCCTAGAGGAGCAATTAGAGCATGTGTCACATCAGTGATGACCAGTTGTGTTCTGCTATATCTATTTATATGTGTTCTCTTAACTGAAATTATATATCAGTGTTATACAAAGTCTGGACAATACTATCTTTTAAATGTATAATATGTTAACCACTGCACAACCATCACCCATGTGCTCTCACCCAGTTCTTACATGGTTATGGTCACAAAATGTGCAGATCATTTGAATTCATCATTTTTGCTCTAACATTATACTGTACTTTCTCATGTTCTTAAAGACTTTCATAATTATTATAGAGGCTGCTTAACAATCCATCAAGTTGAAGAACCAGTACTAATGATGTCTCCAATTGGGTATTTTAAAGTGTTCCCAATTTGAGCTACTGTAAATAATAAGCTGTCTTTTAAAATGAAAACTCACTGGCATGCTTCCACTTTTTATAAACCTCTGTATAGCAAGGTGCTCAGGAAGGGTTGGCTACTGATGGTTGTTAGTCTCCCCCAAAATTCAGTGCTGCCAAAGCCATTACACCTGAGAGATGAACAGTCCATCAGGTTCCTCTATCTTCATGGATAAAGAGTAGCTAGGATATTTGCTGCAATGGCCTCTAGGGTTCCCACCAGCTTCAGGGTCTACCATTTGTCAGAGCACAGCCTGTAGTGATGGGCCAGAAACTAAAATGGAGTCTGTGAACGAATAGGTCCATGACCAGTGTGAGGCCGACATCAGGCAGAGAGCTGGAGCCAAAGCCCCCAACCACCACCCTGGTCATAAGAGGATTAGGGAAGATGTTAAAAAGAATCAGCTCTCTGTGGCCAAGACCAGCTCTATGTACAGGGAAATCGCCCCAAAGGTATTCTATACAACCTGATGCTTTGTTAAAATTGCTTGTACTAGCAAGGAAATAGCAATGGAATCAATAAAAAATACTCTCTAAACTTTCAAGTTGTGGTGTTCACAACTCAAGCTATCAGAGCCAAGTGAAGGCCGCCAACAACCCTCTCCAAACAAGAAGATGCAAAATAATCCACCCAGTTGTCAACACATAGTGTGCGAGATGAGGGATTCAAAGAACCACAAAATGCAAACCAATTCCCTTTATAAAGGCACAGAGAGCATGAGTCATTTGGTGAAGGATCCACTAGCCTCAATTCCCCACCCCAGACCCCAACTATAATGAAGCTATTCCAATAGTGTCGCTCCCAATAAACATCATCTGCACTCTTAATGAGGACTCAGAGCCATCAAGAAATTGTCAAATGGTGTCCCATAGTTTCTACTGAGAAAGCAAGGAAGTGTGGAAAAGATCCTTCTAAAGTCTGCAAGGTTCCTCCAGCACTGTGCAAGGGACAGCATGCCCTGGACTTGGGAATGTCATTATTTGTTCTCTGAGAAGTGAATGAATGAAAAGGGGGTTCATTGGCTATATGAGTTGATGAGAGAGGCCCCTTTTGCTCCTGCTCAGGAAATCTTCTGAAAATTGATATATTAAATAATACATAGGTATATGTCTTACTATAAATTATTATATTGGCATCCTAAAATTATTAATCATTTTCCTTTGAGTTTGGTCAAAATTAATCACCTCCCAAAAGCTTATCACTCTGTGTCTTTAGTGCCATTGGGAATCTTGATAAGTTAACCAAAATATATTCCTAACAACCATCCCTCTTCTAAGAGATTCTTATTTCTACCTTCCTGTTAAACAAATTCCTCTGTCAACCTTTCTTCAAATTTAAATTTGTTCAAAATGAAGCTTAGTATTGACTGCCACCCTCTCCTTCAAACAGACATCTCCTCTGCCTTCATGTCCTGCATCAGTCAATGACATCAATAGCCTCCCTGCCCCTCAGAGTAGAACCTTATTTCCTCCTTTCCTTGTGTACCCAAAGTTCAGGGTTCATTCCCTAAATAGGTCTTCTAACCTCTCCTCTCTATTCTCTTCCTCCCAGCTTATCCTCCACATGGCTGCCACAAGGATTATCATTTATAATTTTATTCATCAATTCATTCAACAAATACTTACTGAATGTTTATACTGTACCAAGCACTATATCGCCCATGACATTTGAAGCAGGGAAAACCAACCTAGAAAAATCTGATCATGCCTCACTTCTGTTCAAAACTTATTTACTCCTTATTGCCTATAAGATAAAATGCACATGCCTTAGCAAGACCCTTCAAAATTTAGTTCTAGAAAACCTTCCCAACCTTGGCCCCTATCACCACAGCTCTCTCCCTCCACATATACAGACACATGTACACCCAACACCCCAGTGACTCTAAGCACCCATCACTCGCCACACTCACCAAGCTCTTGTGCCCTTACTTCTTGTCATGTCCTGCTGCCTTTGTCTTGAATTCTCTCCCCACTCCCCACTTCTAAGGAGCTGTATGTCCTCCAAAACTCAGAGTGTCACTCAGCCTCTGGGGAATCCTTTCCTAACCCTCCCAGGAAAAGAATCTGTTCTTCCCTGTGCACTCAGAAGAAAGCAAAAATGACCTTATTCTATATTGCACTCACCACATTATGTTGAGAAAATTGTGGGGGCGGGGGAGGGAATATGGGATTTACTTAGAATCTGCAGTAAACTGATCACAGCTTTAAGATTAAAAGTCTTAAAAGCTGAGGATAAGAAGCTGACGTTTGGAGACACCACTCTCCCCATGCATCCCCAAGACTTTCTGCCAAGAGGGCTTTGTCGAATCATCACCAAGGGAAGCCCCATATCCCCGTCCTTTCAACAGCCCAGTCCCCACAGGTGTCTCATGGGAGTGCTGTTTGTCCCCTCACAACTTCTAGCTTTGTGGACCTGGAGGTGGGGACTTTTCCCCTCCTCTCCACAGCCATTCTCCAACCATTTTCTTTCCTGCTTTTTTGCAGCTTATGCCATCAGCCTACACCATCCTCTTGTCCACCTGGCTGCTGCCCGCTTCCAGTCCCTGGCCTCTGTCCCTCAGTCACTGATGACTTCATCTCCTGGACACTGGCTTCCTTTGCATTTTTACTCTATCATCAGTGGTTTCTTCTTCATCTCATAAATGATCGACACTAATTCTTAGTCTGGCCTTCTTTGACCTACTTACTTCCATTAATATAATGGGGATAATATAGCATCTAATACATGTCTTCTTCTCAGTCTCCACCACCCACTCCTGCAGTTACTCCATTTTTCTTATCGTTACCTATTACCACACTATGCCCACAGAATCAGCTGTGAGCATCCCGTTCTGTTACCCTCTCTGTCCTTCCAGTTCACTTCCTTGAACAGCTCCCAATCTAACACATCCTCCATTTCAATCCACTCATCCTACCTTTCTCCTACAGCCTCCCCTTTATGCCCTCATTTCCTTCTTTATCCTGTTTAAATTCCATGCTCTCTCCTTATAATCTCTTGCAAAAGACTATAACCCCATTATGCCCACCTCTACCACATTTGCATGACCAAGCCACAGTACTAGGAAGCCCAATGGTCAGGCTCTTCTGAGTGTGCCACCTCAGCAAATAAACATGGTGGGAGGAAAAGACAACTGCGCAGATGGGTCTCGCATGAAATGGTAACAGCTAAAGTTTCTGTGCCATGTGCTATGTACTGGGTACAGTCTTCGTGCCTTACCTAGATTAACTAATTTAATCCTCACAAAAATCTTATGTATTATATGCTACATTATCCCCATGCCACAAGAAAGGAAACTCAAGCCCATATGGATGTTCAATAGCACATCTGAGATCACTCAAGATTTTCACTCAGGCAGTCTAGCTGCAGAATCCTTTTGTTTAATGTTGCACTCCCTTGCTTCTCTATCTCAAAGTCAGTCAACTGATTAGCCCACCTTAATATCCCCCTTTTCCAAGTCTTTTCACTTTCCCACTCCCCAAACAATGATTTCAAACCAGCTCATCACCTTCTTCTCCCTCTCTCAGCTGATGTCCTTGCCCACCCACCTTGGAGGAAAATCCAAGAATCCATCAGGAACCCCTTTGTCTGTCCACCATCGCATCCACCAACTGCTCTGTGCACACTGCCTCTGCCCCCCACCCACGCATGATGATGGAGGAAGTGTCCCTCTTCTTATCAAAGACTGTCTCTCCATTGTACCTCAGGCCCCTCCTGTCTTACATTACAAGATACAATGGCCCTGAATAGAGTCAACTACTCTCACATTTTTCTAACATTCTTCTACTTGGCTTCTGTGGGCACTACATGGACCTATTTTCCTCCCACACCACTTACCACCCTTCTTCACACTCTCTGTTAATGATTTCTGGACTCCCTTCTCTTTTACATCTTAACATGCCCCCAGGGTGGCATCGGTCAGTTCGGTGGCTTTACATCTTATGTACTTGTCAAATCTTAATTCTAGCCTGTTCCCTTCCCCAAAGTCTAAACTTATATATGCAACTGCCATTCATACATCTTTGTTTGTCTAGTATCTAATGGGATGTCAGACTTTTCATGGTTTAAACAGAACTCTTAATCTTACTCTTTAATATGTTCCTCTCCAGTCTTTTCCATCTCAGAGGGAGACATCATCTCCCACCGAATTGCCTAATTCAAAAATCTAAGGGCTGCTTTTTATTTCTCTTGCTTCTTCTCTTAGTATAGCCAATTCATTATTCTCCACACACACACACCCCACCAACACTCTGCCATAATGTAACTTCTCTGCATTTCCACTCTTATCTCAGGCATCAAAACCTACTCATTGGATTACCAAATGCACATGAGGTGGTCTCCTTGCTTCCACTCTTTTCCCTTTCAATTCTTTCTCCACAGAAGATCAGGATCACTTTCAAACATAACTCAGATTAAATCATTCTGCTGCCAACACTCCAAAGGCTTCCCATTCCATTTAAGATATAATTCAAATGGCTTACCTTGGCCTACAAAGCTCCCCTTAATCTAGCTCCTGCCTATCTAGCTCCTCTTTCTAGCTAGTGCTGCTTCCCCCGTCACTCTCTGCACCAGCTACATTGGCCTTTCTTACCTTCTCAAGCACACTGACCTCATTCCCATGTTGGGGTCCTTCTCCAGCAGCTCCCTCTTTCTGGAATGTACTTTTCCCTTATCTTCACATAGATGGTCCCTTCTCGTAAGTCAGGATTCAGCCTAACTATGAATTCTTCAGTGAGGCCTTTCATGACTGTGTAAAGTAGCCACCCATCACTACCACATCTCCTGTTTTTAATTCTCTGCATAGCACTATTTCTCCCTGGCATTTCTTATGAATTTCTTGTTTGTTTGTTTGTTTGTTTGTTTGATTGTTTTCTTTTTACCAACTAGAAAGAAGGTTTCATAGGAATAGGGATCTCATTATCACATTCACTGTTCTGTCCTCAGACACATGGATCAGAATCATTAGATAAAAAGATGTTACTGCACTTGCCACAGCAATTTCCCTTGGGATTTCCAAGGATTATTGGAAATCCGGAAATCCAAAAATCCAGCAGGCACACACTTGTACAGGACACAAAGGAAACCATAGACTAGCTGACCTGACAATAGCCTCTAGTGATAGAGGAGGAACCAAAGGTCAACTTGCAAAAGGTGGATCATTATCCTAATAAATATGATAACTAAATATAACTAAGGGAATGGGCTGGGTTCAAACCCTAGCCCTGTCACTTATTGCTTTTAAGTAGACAAATCACTTCCTCTCTCTATCTTTCTCTCAATTTCCATTCCCCCATCTGTAAAATGGGAATGGCACACTTCCTTCACAGGATTATTGTGAAGATTGAATGGCTGAATGAGGCCCTGTATGTGAAGTGCCCAGGAGAGCAACAGTGTGGTGACTTAGAGCCACAACAGTCCAGGCTTCAGGCTTCACTGTAAGGAGAAGGGAAACCCTATCCAATGCGAAAAGCCCCTGGCACTTCAATGCTCTGAATTCAAATTCTGCCTGTGTTCTGAGCCTCCATTTCCATTCCCACTGGTCCAACAGTGGTCCACACCCATCAAACATGGCCAGATCTGACCACCACAAAATGTAGCACCTGGAGTAGCTTCGTCATTAGTGGATGTGACTGCTCTTCACAAACATGTGTTTTCTTTCCTCAGAATGATTGTAAATTTAGATATATGGCCCCTGCTCTCCAGTGCCTGTAGCTCCACTTCCAGAACTGCTTCTGTGATGTTCCTTCTGGGAGGCCTGCAAGCCCTCCAGCTCGGCTTACCCATAACCCTCTCTGTGCCTCATCTATTTAGGACCGTTTACCCCCTTGTGTTTCTTGCTTGATGTGGGCCTCTCTCTCTCTCTCCCTAAACTGTGTTTCTTAAGGCTCAGAAGTAAGATAGTTAAATTCCAGTCCACTCTTAGCCCAAATGTTGTCTAGTTCGAGGGCTAATTATGGTCCTAACCCAAGACCAGACTGAATGACATCATTCTGGTCTCCACTCATGCTCACATCTCCTGCCTAGAAGTGTTTGTAGGTCCCTGGTAAAGTTCTTTCCACCAGGTTCCTGAGGAACATAGAATGAGGAAGGTAAACTGACAAAATATAATGTAACTGTTATAGATAGTTTTGGAGAAAATGGACAGTTAAATATATAGGAAATTGTTGCCTATGGTTAAAAGAGAAAATAGCAATTATCAAGTCTCTAGAGGCCAAAAAAGAGGCCTTTTGAAATTGAGGAGAGATATTTAGTGATAGTTTCAATGAATCATTCTAGGCACAAATACAAACAAATAGCACACAGTGAAACATTGCTGCTAACCACATGGAGAATATGCATGGGTAACATGCCAGGAAATTTTGAAGTTCTGACAAAAGGAGTTTTGTTGAGTCAGATATCCAAGTGAACAACAAAGGCTGTAATGTGTCTCCTTGGCACAGTACGGAGATGCATCGCATACTTGTAAGATCTGGAAAGGGGTCCTTCTCGGAGTGTGTGTTGACGCCCCCTCCCAGCAGAGGCCTGGCCTTTATGATCCAGCTTCACAGCTCATCGCAGAAAACAGCTCTCTCCCTGCTGTTTGAGGAGGGATGGTGTCATGGTTGTGCTTCTGTGATATTACTATGCATGTATTGCAATATCTCAAGAGGGCAACTAGTAAGAGAACTAGCCAAAGTTCCTAATAAGCAAAAGCTACAAATTAAACAATTGTTTGCAGTGAAGTGTAGCATAAAATTTAGAGCATCTTTTCAGCACAGGCCAACTGCTTCTTAGCTGTGTGACTAGAAATGAGATACTTAAACTTCTTCAGTGTTAGTGTTCCCATCTGTAAAATAGAGTCAATAGTAGGAAGTATCTGTGGGTCATGATGAGGATTTTTCATGAGGTGTTCGTAGAAAGCATTGAGCACAGGGCCTAGGCATGTGGTAAGACCTGTTGGCTGGGCTGTTCTCAACATTGATGTTACAGGACTGTAATACCCACCACAATGCCAAATAACACAGTCCAGTTCTCAGGATGGAGAAATTAGTAACTAAATGCATCTCACCAAGAACAGTTGAAGATGAGGAGAGAGACTGGAACAGCAAGAGGTCAGGAGAGAGGCTCAGGGGACTCTGCGGCAGAACGGCTGCCACGCTGCCATCCACACATCTCAGCTATGCCACCTCACCTGTCCTGCTTTTCAGGTCCCGACAGTCCTGGTTATCCTACTCAAACCCTCTGCTCCACAAAAGGAGGCCTCTGGAGACCATCCTTGATCCTGAGCAGCTCTGAGGCATCCGTGTTCACTATAGCCACATATGCGTTCACAGGCACATGTACATACACAGCCCTGAGTGGGACATATGAATATTTCCAGGGACGAGCAATAGTCTACAAACCACACACAGACATGGGCACACAGGCACATGTACACACACATGCACACATACACCCTGTGGAACTCTCCAAGTCACAGCCACATCTTCTGTGCGGCCTGCAGCTCTGACACCCCTCATCCCAGCTGAGTTCTGTTTCTCTTCTCAGGTTGCTGTAGCCAGGTCTAAAGTGACTTAAGGAGTGAAACTGGGCCAAGAAGTCTCGCCAGATTCCTACTGGGAATGATCTGCAGACTTAGGCGTGCAAGCAGGGTTGAAGGGATGCAGGGTGGAGCACAGAATTCAGGGTCAGGAGAATCGGTTTTGAAATCCTATCTCACCTTTTTCTGTGTAACCTTGAGCAAGTTAATTTTTCCCGACCTCGGTTTCCTTGTAGGGAGGATGAGAAACAGCCTGCCTCAGCAGATGTTGTGATGGCACAGTTAATTGAGGTAGATGTATTTCATGGCCCATAAAGATCTTAAAAACTGCCGGCCTTTGTGTGGAAGGCAAAGAATTGTGAAATGGTATAGAATTCCTTATCTAGTTTATGGCTGGGGACTCATCTTGGTAACAAGAATGCTGAATAACACTGGTCCCCAAGGTGAACCCTAAAGGGAACAGCTGTTGTGGAGCTTCATGCAGAGGGTGACAAGGACCATGGAGAGTGGTCGATGTGCACGCAGGCTCAGGCTCATCTGCCCCCCTCAGAGTGGAAGTGGGATGGGGCGGGAGAGCAGAGCTTCTGTGTCGCTAGTTTAGGAATTCAGTTGTTTGCTCCTGAGAAGCCCTCAGGATGCTACAACAACAAAGTTCCAAGGAGGGAACATGGAACTCATTTCCCTCTGCCCATCACAGCCACTGGTCATCAGAATAGAAGGTCTTCATGGCCCATGGGCTCACAGGTACAGCAGCAACTGGGCCCATGACACCTGAGGTGAGCAGCCTCCCAGGTGGCCCCCAATAACCCCCCTTCTGGGGCTTACATTCTTGTGAAACCCTCTCCCCTTGAGTAGGAGCTGCATGTAGCAACTGACTTCTCACAAACAGAATAAGATGAAAGTCATAGGACATTACTTTTGAGATTAGGTTACAAAATTGGGGTTCCACTTTGAAATAAATCTCTCTCTCTCTCTCTCCCCCCTTCTGAGGGGAGCCAGCTGCTATGTGATGAGCCACCCTGTTGAGAAGCCCATGCCTTAAGGAACTGAGGGAAGCTTCCAACCAATAGCCAGCAAGGAGCCAAGGCCCATAGTTTCATGGGCAGTGAGGAAGTAAGTTTTGCCAATAACCATGTGAGCTCAGAAGTGGATCCTCCTGCCATTGAGCCTTCCGATGGGACCCCAGTCCCAGCCAAAACCATGACTATCCCCCACCCCTCAGAGACCCTGAGACAGAGGCACACAGTTAAGTTGTACCCCGATTCCTGACACACAGAAACTATAACAAGCATTTGCTTTAAGCAACTAAGTTTGGGGGTAACTTGTTTCACAGCAAGACATGACTGACACAAGGCCATGACCGGACACTCAGGGGAAACATCCCACCCAGGAGGCTGAGCTGCAAAGAGCCTTGTCTGCTGCCAGCATGGGGAGCCTCTTCACCGAGCAGTTAGTCTTTTCACCCTACCTCCATCTCCAGAGAATAATGCAACTTCTACTACAAGAAGAGAACATATGTAAGTAAAGAATTAATGGTTACAAAATGCCATAAAAACGAAGCCATCATCCAACAGTCCATCTTGAAAAGGCCATATGGACAGAGCAGGCACACTGACTGGGCCAGAGGGGTCAGCATCGGAGGAGGAGCAGACAAAGTGGGAAGGGGGCTTAGACACAGGGGTAGGGAGCTTGTTTTGTATATTACTTGAGGGGTCAAGAAAGCTGATATTTCAGTGTTTCTTTTTAAAACTAAGTAAAAATGTCCTTGGTATCAAAATGGCTTTGTGAAAGCAGCCAGATCAAAACTACAAGTTATATTGGGGAACTACTTTATCCAACTTCATGAGATAACTACTGTGTAGCTCCCACCTAGTCCCTGAAGTCAGGGGGATTGCCACTGATCTTGCTTTCCTGCTCGTGCCTGCACAACACTCATGTGCTCACACACAAACACACCATAATAAGGGCTTAAGAGTGGGAGCTCAGGTGTAGACTGATGAGAGTCACCGCCTGCCCCTTGCCACCATCGGATTTGGGCTGTTCTGATTCAAGAGGCTGAATGGCACCTTCCCAGAGGCTGGCGTGTCACCAAAGACTCCATGGAGGACAAATCATCAGAGGGTTCCCTGAGAAAGTCCCCTGAATTGCTCATCATCCCAGAACACAAGAATGAAGAGTATATTGTGCACAGTGGAAGTAAAGAGCACCTTTATCTTCTAAGTGATTCTGTTAGTTTCCTGGAGTTCTCTGTGTCTTTAAAGATGCTCATGTGTCAACACTTAAAGAGAATAATGTCTCTCGTGTAGTTGGGTCCTCATTGGTTACCTTCCTCAGCAATAAATCACAGTGACAGTGACAGGTTACCACCCCCCCCACCCCACCCCCACCCCTCACCCCATGCAACCGCCACAGTTCTGAGAGATCCGACCAGCAGTGTTGGGGACAGGTCTTTCCAGCCCTGTCCCTCAGGTCAATGGACCTCTCTGCACTTCAGTTTCCTCCTGGGGAGAAATGAGGATTCGGGTCTGCCGTTCTCTCTTCTGCCATCCTCCCCAACCTCCTGGCGCAGCAGGACCCAGAAACTGGGATGCACTCAAGTTTCCGCATCCCACCAAATGAATTCCTCATGAGCTCTACTGCTGGGTGCATAGGGACAGAGAAAACACTGCAAGCCCTGACCATCAAAACTCAGTGGGTTTCCACTCCCTGCCACATTCCAGAAAAGCTGACTGTTGCCCTCCAGGCTGGGAAGTGATAAACGCACAGGGGAAGTTCTGAGTAGGACCACAACAAGCCCCTCCCCAGCACAGAGCCCCCAGAGCCAGACCTGCAGTCTTTCCATCCCCCGAATGGAAATTCTAGACACAGACAGTGCCCAGACAGACCTTGCGTTCACTCCCCTGCCAACTGCCATAAACCCAGCTCTGTCCTGCTGGAGCTGCAACATGCAGCCAGAAATCTGGAAGAATTTAACACCCAGTCGGTTCAGACACAGGAAAACATTGTTCAAAGTAAACACTGGAATCCCTTCTCATCATCCAGGAATGTGAAGCCAGCAGGGTTGAGATCAGCAGCTTCTCAGAGAACGCTGGCTGCATAGCTCTGCTTGGGGCTCCAGCCTGGGACAACCAGCAGGGCCTCCGGAGCTGTTTTCCAGCTAAGGCCCTGTTGAGACTGGGGGGTCAGCACCTGGGACTTCTCCCCTGAAGGCAGCCCTGCCCTCAGCCTCCAGCTACAAAACTCATGGCTGCCCCACAAGACCAAAAGTACAAGAAAGGGCCTAGCACTGACCCTGAACTTGGGAAAAGCTGAAGGCTATGTTCCCTGATGCAGCTGAACTGGGCTCAAGAGGCCCTGGGACTTTCCATTTCCTTTGCCTGTGGCAGGCTGTGAAAGAGTCACTTTTCCTGGAGGAAGAAAGAAGGCTCTGTGTGCGAAGGGAGGGTGCAGTGCCTCCAACCAGAAGACTGGTGCGCTCGATGGGACCCGGCCACCAGTGTTCATGGCACCTTGACTGAGACTTAACTAATTCCATCTCTCAAAAGCCATGTGCCAGGTCCCCACCCGCTTCCTCCAGCCCTGGGGAGCAGAGAGAGTAGCACTAGTGTCACTGGGCACTGCATAATGGATCCCAGAGGAATGTTCTGCTTGAAATCACTTGTGTCACTGTGTTCCTCTGCCTAAGCTCCACCCACACAGACGCAGGCCTGAACTGAATTGTTAAAAGGGTTTCTGACAGTCAAACTGTGAAAAAAGAGAAAAAAGAAAGAAAAGAAAAAAAAATCCTGCAAGTCATGAAGGATTCTAGGGGAAAGCAGAGAGCCCAAAGACAGACACTTGGCTACAGGAAGCTGTGAGCGGAATCCTGCAGATGGAGCTGTGAGGAGTGTGGGGCAGCAGCAGCAAATCGGGGGGGGGGGGGGGGGGGGGGGGGCGCGGGGAGTGGTGGGGGCAGCCTGTCTGACTGGCCACAACACTCACCCCACTCCTCAGCCCACAGTGTATTTAATTCACTCATTGTTGTGCAGATTTATTTTTTAAAGTATATTCTATTGATTCTGCTATTACAGTTTTCCCAATTTTTCCCCCTTTATCCCTGCTCCACCCTGCACACCACCAATCCTCCAGCATTCCCTCCCCTTAGTTCATGTCCACGGGTTGTATACACAAGTTGAGTCCTTTGTTCCCTAAACCATTTTTTACTTCTCCCCATCTATTTTATGCCTACTGGTTATGCTGCTTCTTCCCTGTACCTTTTCCCACTATTCATCCCTTCCTCCTTCCCACTGCAATCCCTCTGTGTGATGTCCATTTCTCTGGTTCTGGTCCTGTTCTGGTTCTTTGCTTAGTTTTTGTTTTCATTGTATTTCTTTTCTTTTAGGCTCATCTGTTGATAGTTGTGAGTTTGTTGTCATTTTATTGTTCATATTTTTTATCTTCTTTTTCTTAGATAAGTCCCTTTAACATTTGACCATCTCATAATAATGGCTTGGTGATGATGAACTCCTTTAACTTGACCTTATTTGGGAAGCACTTTATCTGCCCTTCCATTTTAAATGAAAGCTTTGCTGGATAGAGTAATCTTGGATGTAGGTCCTTGCTTTTCATAACTTGGAATACTTCTTCCTAGCCCCTTCTTGCCTGAAATGTTTCTTTTGAAAAATCAGCTGATAGCTTGATGGAAACTCCTTTATAGGTAACTGCCTCCTTTTCTCTTGCTGCCTTTAAGATTCTTTCTTTATCTTTAATTTGGGGTAACTTAATGATGATGCACCTTGGTGTATTCTTCTTTGGGTCAAACTTCTCTGGGACTCTATGGGCTTCCTGGACTTCCTGAAAGTCTATTTCCTTCACCAGATTGGGGAAGTTCTCCTTCATTATTTGTTCAAATAAGTTTTCAATTTCTTGCTGTTGTTCTTCTGGCACCCCTATGATTCAGATATTGGAATGTTTCAAGTTGTCCTAGAGGTTCCTAAGTCTTTCTTCATTTTTTTGAATTCTTATTTCTTCATTCTGTTTCAGTTAGATGTTTATTTCTTCCTTTTGTTCCAAATCGTTGATTTGAGTCCTGGTTTCCTTCCTGTCACTGTTGGTTCCCTAAATATTTTGTTTTATTTCATTTTAGGTATCTTTCATTTTTTGACCAAGCTCTATTAGTTCTGTGAGCATTTTGATTACCAGGGCTTTAAAGGGCCTTAGGTATTCACCTGGGCAGAACAACCCTCCCTGCCATGCTGCGGCACTGCCTATAAGGGAGGGGCCAGAGTGGGAACAATGCAGCTCGCCTGCTGGGCTGTAGCTCCTTTCCAACTAACTCTGGTGTGAGACTGGGAGTTTCTCCCACCGCAGCAACTGCTGTAGTCCACAGTTAGCTCTGAGTGTCAGTTTCCCATTCATTCAGCCCCACCCATCGTGTCCGCTGCCTTGCCACAGCCAGCCTGTCTCACAGGGTCTGCAGCCTCCCACAGGTTCTCTCCATCTGCCACCTTACCAGTCTGGTTGTGCTGGTTGACTGTTTCTTTAATTCCTTGGTTGTCAGAGTTCCATGCAGTTTGATGTCCTGGCACTTCTGGTTGTTTATTGATTTTAGATTGGTCATTATCCTCCTTTTGTTTGTGTGAGGAAGTGAAGGATTTCTACTTACGTCTCCATCTTGGACGGAACTCACCTGTTGTGCAGATTTATTAAGTGCCTCCTAAGACCTGTGTAAGCCAGAGGGACACCGTCATCCCTCCTCTCAGGGAGAATGTGATCTAGACAGGAAGTCCCCAGGGTGCTGCTCGGCCCAGCAACAGCTGCAGCAGCACCCTGTAGCTTGTTAGAAATACATTTTCTCTGGTCCTACTCTGGTCTGCTCCAGGCAGGGCCCAGGGACCTCTATTTTAACAAGCTCTCTGGGTGATGTTGATTCATTGGAAACTTTGAGAAGAAAGTTTAAGAATTACCTGATTTAATCTGTTACCTCTTCACTGGATAATAGAGACAAGCTGAAGAATTAATGGTTTGCTTCAGGGAAGTCATAGAAATATTGTGTTAATATACTCCTAGATTCAAAACAGCTCTACCAGACTGTGGTGTCATTAGAAATTTTTGTTTCCAGTTTCAGAAACACTTTTTCACTTTGGTCACCCTTTACTGGTGGTTTCTAATACTTTATTTTAAAGAAGAGGCGGGAGCCATTTCTCCACTCATGAATAATCAAACAAGTGGGTCTCTTTTAACTTCAAGTCCTGCAACCACTCCAGCTGGGTGCATCACAGCTCCATTTGAAGGCTACTGGGAGTAGACTGTTTGCCTTGTTGCCTCTGGGGTGGCCCCTCCCCTAATTCTTGGTGGGCCTCAAGGAGAATATGCAACCAGACTTTCTAACTGAGTTGATTTTTAAATAAAAGTACCAGCCGATAAAGTAAATTTTCATTTGTCCATTCAGTAAATGTCTCACATGTTGCCAAATTCAGTCATCTACTTTGTATTTACTACTTAGCTTGTTTGACCTATTGGCACAATGGAACCCTCTGGCCACCCTCAAAACTCCCATTTCTTGTCCGTCATCCCTCCTCCTGGTCTCATCACCTCACTGGCCACTTTCTCAGGCTGGATCCTGCTCCTCTCCCACCTTCAGAGAGAGCAGCTCAGGTGCCCATCTCTTCCCCTACCGCACACTCTCTCAAGGGGATCCCATCGCTGTGCCTCAACTCCCACACATGTGTCCAACCATAGACTCCTCCCCAATCTCCATGTTTATATAGCTGGATAGCTCTTCCTGGATGTTGTATAGTGCCTGAGAACTAGACTATTCAACACACATACCTGCACACACACAAAGGATGCCTGCCCCTTCATTGGTCTTCCACATTTTGTTAAACAGCACAACTGACAAACCTTTTGCTAAAAGAAATAGGAGTCTTTTTCTACTTTTCTTCATCTTCAAAACCCAATTCATCATTAAGACATATCAACTCAGCCTGTAGAAACATCTTGATCCATCATTTTTTCTATGGTCTCTGGCTACAACTCCTACTACCACTACTGCTAATAATAACAGTTCGAAGCGGGGGTGCCCATGGTTGTACATGTATTAGTTCACTGAGATTCCCAACAAACCTGTGAGTAAAGTGCCACTTTTAGCCCCTCTTACAGAGGGTAAAGTTGAGCAAAGAGAAGATCAGTGACTTGCTCAAAACCATACATGTCTTCTGGTGAAGCCAAGATTTGGTCATGGGTAGTTGGCACCAAGATCCATGGACCTGCCACCATGTCACAGTGCTGCCTCTGCATCTACAGGATACTCTTAGTGGCCTCTGAACTGGCTTCCCACTCCCACTCTTGTCTGCACACAGCAAGTCCTTGAATAATGTCATTTGTTCAACGTTGTTTCATTATAAAGTAAATTAGATGCCAAAAACTTAACTCTTGTTCATATCAATTAGCCTAAAACCAATTTCATTACATACATCAGTTGCTTAAAGTCACAGATCCTATCACTGACCATAAGTGAGGACAATTTATTTCATACGCCCAACAGCCAGAGTGCCCTTTCCAAAACATGGACCAGTACTGAGTCACTCCCCAACCTAAATATTTCTCCCCAACAGTTTCCACATAGTCCTTAGAATGAAATACAATCTGCTACTATGCTGACTGTCTACCTCTCAGATCTCTCTCTCTCTCCCCTCTGTTTATTTCAATCAGATTGCCCTTTTCCCTGTGCCCTCAAACCCACCAAACTCTGGCTAGTCCCCCCTCCTGAAACAGCCTTCCTCACAGGTTTCCACATAGCCAGTATGTGGTCATTTAGACCTTAACTCAGTGTCACCTTTGCAGAAAGGCTTCCCCTAACTTCCTACTCTAAACCAGCCACTTAGTCCATCTCTATCATAAGTGAAATAAGTCAGACAGAGAAAGACAAATACCATATGGTTGCACTTATATGCAGAATGCAAAGACCAATATAAAAATGAACAGACACAACAGAAACAGACTCATAGATATTGAGAACAAATTAATGGTTGCCAGAGGGGAGGAGGGTTGGGGTGCTGGGAGAAAAAGGTGAAGGAATAAATAAGTACAAATTGGTAGTTACAGAATACCCACAGGGATGTGATGTACAGCACATGAAATACAACCAATAATAGTGTAATAACTATATAAGGTGCCAAGTGGGCACTGGAAATATCAGGGGGAACAGTTTGTAAAGTACATGCTTGTCTAACCACTATGCTGTACACCTGAAACTAATACAAAATAATATTGAACGTAAACTGTAACTGAAAAATAAAAGTTTAAAAAAGATTAAACTTAGCATAATATACTCAGAGAACTTCAAAAATTATGGCCAACAGGCATACAGGCGGAGGGAGGGGATGGCAGAGAGGAGTCCAAGTGTAAACAAAGGTGGAGGCACACCTTGAAGGGCCCCACCTTGGGTTTTGTGCTCCCTGTTTCCTCTGCTCAGAACATTCATGCAGGGGAGTTGTCTCGTTATCTTGTAGGCATGATAGTGACTGTTGAATGGCTTGTAGCAGGGAATAGCACAATCAGCTTTGCCTTCATCCCTGTAGCAGAGACCTATAGCTGTCCACCAAGGATTTATATATCACATCCTTTGTATCAACTTGATGCTGGGAAGCAATTGCCCAGCCAAGAATTTGATTTCCCCCACTTTATACCTAGGTAGTCCTGTGTCTGAGTTCTAGAAACCTGTGGATCTGGCCCATGAATGCTCCAATGTGACCCTTCATTCCCTTTCTTTCTCTGCTCAGAAACTTGAAGTAAAGGAATCCAAGTTCCCAGGACACTGCAGAACCACACAGTGGAAGTGTTACAGTACAAAGAAGAGGGGGACAAAGGGCACCCAAGGCAATATACTATTACCCTAAAGGAACCCCCCAGGTTTGTTATGTCCACCGCCAGAGGAACAACATCTCTCAATGCCCAAGATTCGTGAAAAGGAAAGGAATTTATTATTCATTTGAAGTAACACTAACTAAAGTTCCCCACAAATGCACACAGTACTCCTGGCACCCTCCACATGGCAAAAGGGAGCACTTCCAAAGCCTCATGGTCCTGACTCTCACCCAAGCCTCATGGTCCCAACCAAGACACCAAAGCTGTGTGGTCCCAAACAGATGTGTGGTCCCAAAAAGAGAGACCCCCAATGGCTGCCATGCTTCCATTTAAATCCCAACGCTAATCTTCCTCTGCAGCCCCATTTCCGGCTCCTCTCACAATTGGCCACAGCTGCCCACATTCTGGGCAGGTGTGGCCCTGTGGTGTGGAGCCAATTATCTCCAAGCTCTTCTGGATCCTATTACAAATCCCTATTTTGGGCTCCCCTTTTGGCTGCACCCTGTTACAGAGGAGCCTGGGTCCCTGAATCACCACACGGCAATGACCACAAAACACCCAAATGAATTTTACTTCTATTCAGTCTCTGATATGTTGTTTGTTACAGCATCTGAGGATGTCTTAATAAATCCCTATGGCCTTGCTATAATAATGGATTGGAGGCCAGCAAGGCTGGAAGAGGGAGATCAGTAAATAAGCTGTTTACCAACTAGAGAAAAATAAGAGAAACTGAACCAAGTTAATAGCAATGAGAATGAACATAGGGGGACAGAACATGATCACAACTAACTACAGGGATGAAGGAGAGACAGGGGTCTAGGATGATACTCAGGTCTCTGAGTTGGGTGGTGAGATAAGCAACAGAGAAGAAAAGCCAGTTTGGGGAAGGATGTTTTGTTTCATTTGGGGAATTGTAGAAATCTAGGTAGTATGCCCAAAGAGCAATTGTTCATAGGAACTTGATATCTAAGGAAATGGCCATGGTTATTAATATAGATTTGGTTAATAATGAGTACAAAGATTGTCATATATTTCATTTGCTTAGAATGAGTTGAGAAAAAAGAATGACAATTGAACCATGACTGGGCAGAATCCACCAGAAGGAAGGAGGGAGAACTGAGGGAGTAGTCTCAGAAAGCCAAAAGAAAATACCTGCCAAGCAGACTGTGGTATATAAAAATTTTTCTTAAAGATTGTTTTGTCATTGTTCCCTTCCTGGCATAGAGCTTTAAACACCTTTGGGACTTCTTGCCATTTGTATGCTAATGAGAAGGCTCCTGGGAGCCCTAGATCGCTTCAAAAAGGGGGTTTGTGGCCAGAAAGACCGGCTGTGTGATTAGAGAGTTAGCCCCACTCAAACCTCCATGGAGGGGAGAGGAGCCAGGGACTGAGTTACTCATTGGTGGCCCATGATCTAATTAGTCATGGCTACATGATGAAACCTCTATGAAAACCCCCATGCACTGGGGCTCAGGAAGCTTCCTGGGCTGTGAACACATGGGTGTGTGGGAAGATGGCATGCCTTCATGGGCACAGGAGCTCAGTGCTGCCCTATCTCTTTCATTTGGCTCTTTCTGACTTGCAGCCTTTAAAATATGATGGTAAATTTAAGTAAAGCAATTTCCTGAATTCAGTGAGTCATCCTAGCAAACTATCAAACCAAAGGAAAGAATAGTGGGAACTTCTGAGTTTATAGCCAGTTAAAAGTACAGGTGCCTCTGAGACTTGAAACTAGAGTCTGAAGCAAGGGCAATCTTGTGAGACTGAGCCCTTGGGCTGCGGAGTCTATGCTAACTTCCCCTTGTTAGTGTCTGATTTGAATTGAATCACAGGATCCCAGTTGGTGTTTGAGAATCAAAGAACTGGTTGGCATGAAAACATCACACATTTGTTGTCAGAAAAAATGACATCACAGAGAGGGATATGTCAAGGGCCAAAGAACTGTCAAGAAACTCAAGGACTAAATAAGCCCATTGAAGTTGACACTAGAAAGACATGTAGGATAAAGGCCAGAATTTGGAGAGCTGTGGAGGCCTTGGGAAAGGCAGCAAGAAAGGCAACTGGCTATAAGACAAATCATAATGGAAGCCTACATGGGCCAGCTCAAACTCAACATGGCAGATGCTTCAGTTCACATTCTCGTTACTATACACATGTGAGAGAATGCCCCATTCTGGAGAGTGGCTGATGAGCCTCAAAAAAATCACACAACTTTTTCAAAGTCCTGCATTTATTAAATGGTGAGGTTACAATTCAAAATCAAGTCAGTCTGATTCTAAAACCATTGTTCCTAACTAGAATGCTATAATTGTACATGTAGAAACCCAAACAAACATACAAATAAACTATAAGAAGTAGTGAATTTGGCAAGGTTGTTAGATATAAGAATAGCATACCCAAATCATTTGCATTTCTAATATCAGATATAAACATAAAATAAAAAGTCTGAAATGATACTGTATACAATTATTTCAAAATATCTGTTAGAAATGTATCTAACAAAAATAAAAAAAATCTTCCCTACAGAAAATTATACATTATTAAAAAAATCTTTAAAATCTAAAAAATTGAGAAATATACCATGTTCATTGTAAAAATGTCAATTCTCCTAAAATTGAGCCATAGAGTCAATATAATCTTAACCAAAATTCCACAGGATTGTTAGTAGAAACTGACAGGCTGTAATTTTATGTAGACATAAAAAGAGCTAAGAAGAGAGAAGGCAATATTGAAGATGAACAAACTTAAAGAATATATTACATTAGATTTTGAAACTTATAAACTCCAAGTAATTAAAATAGTGTAGAATTGTTGTAAAAATAGATAAATAGACAAATAGCATAGACCAGAAAGCTCAGAAAAGTTTCCCTATGGCTCAGGAAAACAGTGAGGAAAGGACAGGATTTTCCATAAATGGCACTAAATCACTTGAATATCTATATTTAAAAAATTACATTTAACTCCTGCCCTGTTACAAGATAAAAAAATAAGTCTAGGGGCTTTGTACTCATAAATATTTATAACGTTAGAACTAAACAATAAAGCTTCTAGAAGATAACATAAAAAAAATCTTCATGTAAACAAGGTAGAAAAAGATTTCTTAAAGAACTTTGCTTCACTGAGATACAATTGAGAAAATGAAAAGGCAAACCTCAGTATTGAAGATTTTTGTACTCTATATAATCAAAAAAGGCTTGTATATAGAACATATTTTACATTTAAAAAATACCTATAATCAAATTTTTTAAAATCAAGATAGAAAATTAGTTAAGAGACTTGAATAGACTCATCACAAAAGATGATATCCAAATGGTAAAATAAACAAATGAAAAGATACTCAACCTCTAGGGAATTCACATTAAAACCACAATGAGACACCACTATAGCCCCATAAGAATGGCTACATTTTTTGAACTGATAATACCAAGTGGAGAGAAGATAACAGTAATGAGAATGCCCATAAGACTGCCAATAGGAACGTAAATTGAAAATTATCTACTAAAGACAAACATATACTAACTCCATGACCAAGGAATTCCACACTCAGCTTCAGAAATGTGTAACATGAAAATACACCCTCAAAAATGTTTAAACTGCATTACTTATAATAGCCAAAAACTGGAAATAACCCAAATATCTACCCAGAGTGAAATGGACTGTACAATGGAGTGGAATGAACAGTGGCATACTCATTCAATGGAACACCAGGCAGCAATGAAAATAAACAAGCCATACCTGTGTGCAACTACAGTGAGTCTCACAAACATCATCCTGAGTAACCGAAGTCAGGCAAACCATGGCATTTAGGGAAACATTTCCTCAGGGTACAGGAGGGTGTTATTACCACAAATTCAGGAGAGTAGACACCTCTGAAGATTAGAGAAGAGGTGAGTAATGGGAGTGAATGGGGGGTTTGGGGGGTCTAGCAGTGCCCTACTTCCTAACATGGGAATTATCAGATGTCTACTTTTGATAAATCGAAAAGGTGTAAACTGTATGCCTTCATGTACAATGTAATTTCACATTTAAAAACAATTTAAAGACACAAGGCTGGCAGGGCTGGGGAAGGGTGGGCAGGGATAAAGCAAAAGTTCCTAAAAAGATGGAAATGAAACATTGTGTAGAAGAATTTGGAGTGTTACTTATAACCCAGCCACTGTTAGAGAGCATGATTGTAGGGTAACCAGTGGCAGGGGTTGGGGGCATGGTGAGTGTGGGTGATTATTTTTAGAGTATTGCTGGGAGCTGCCCTGCCTGGTTTCAGAAACTGTAACCCCTCATAGATAAGGCTGAGTAAAAAGACCTTGGGACCATAAGCCACTAAGGAGACAAAGCTTATTCTCCCAACAGGAATGCAGCTCTGCCCTCTTTTCTTTGCCCTGTTTGGCCCCAGGTGGATGACTGGTTAGCCAATGATGGGTAAGATTCCTCAAGGGAGGGATGACCTAAGACAGGCACGGTCACAAAGCGGCCATCAGGGAAGGACTTAGGGGACTATAGGAAAGGGATGATGGACCCTCATCCCTCAGCTTTGTCATAGCCCAAGTCTTCATTCTATCTGTAAGAAGTATCCTAATCTCTTGGCTGCCTGAATCTCCCACCTGACTTAAACCTGAAACAATGTTGGAGGTGGGTGTGGCCCTGTGCTAGAATGGGTGGTTTTCTGGGGTGATCAGGCCTAAGAAAGAATGCATAAAATCCTATGAAACCTGCTTTGCTTAGAATGCCCTCAATTTAAATGATAAGGGTCTAAGCATAAAATGAGTTTGTTTCCCAAAGTTTTACAGCCCTTTGGCTATCTGACCCTGACTAAGAATAAGCCCTCATAGTTCTTTGAATGTTATCTATTGTTTGATCATTACTTCCTGACAATGATTGATGATCTTTATGTATATACCCTGTATTCCTATGTGAATTAAACCCATTAAAAGCCCATTCAGGAACAGGCTCTCAAGGCCCTTCTCCTCCAAGAAATTGGCCACCTTTCCTCCCCAAGCAGATCATGTCTTGGTAGACTTATTGTCATCTGCAGTAGACCAGGGGTGCTCTGCAGGTGGAGCCCCCCAGCCACAGAGTATGAGGTTATGTATAAATGAGAGGGAGTGTGGGTGTTGAGAGATGCGGGTGTGCATGGGTGTATGTGGGTGTGGGGGAGTGAATGTGGGTGTGGATGAGTGTATGTGTGGGTGTGGGTGAATGTGGGTGTGGGGGAGTGAATGTGGCTGTGGATGAGTGTATGTGTGGGTGTGGGTGAATGTGGGTGTGGGTGTGTGGTGTATGTTTGGGTGTGCAGTATATGTGGGTGGGTGGGTATGTATGAGTGTATTGGGTGTGGATATGAGTCTATGAGTATTGGGTGAGTACATGTAGGTGTAGATTAGTGTGTGCATGTGTGTGTTTGGGTGCGCTACTATGGATGTGGATGTTTGGGACATGTGGATATATGCATGGATATGTATGTTGTGGGGGTGGTGTGTGAGGGAGAGAGATTCTCTTTAGCATCAGTGAGGAGAGACTTGGACTAAGTCTGGGGGAAGAAGAGAAGGCAAGAGATAGGGTTTGGTGGAAAAATATGGGGCACTGCGATGGGGCAATTGGAGTCTCCGAGGTGAGTGAAACAATGGCTCATGGGACCAGGCTAGAGGAGAGCACAGTGTCTCAGGATGGACTGTAGGCAGCCCCATCAATCCAGTCAGGGACTTTAGGCTGTAATTAGCAAATTGGCCCTTGTCTCTCTAAGGGCAAAAGTGTCTAAAATAAGAACAAAATCATTCTTTCCCATGTTCCTAAAAACCTTAAGAATTACAAAAGAAAAATGAACACAAATTTTAGAAATAAACAATGAAAATTGACCATCAAAGTAGGCCAAGTCTTTCCCAGGCAGCAGGCCTGACCTGCTTGCTACACATTCCTAGCGTCTGGTTGCAACTCACTGGAACTTGGCAAACCTGCCCTTCCTTTCTCATTGGATTTCCTGGCTCTCCCACACAGCCCACCCTCTGTGAGCCCCAGATCCACTGCCCATCTTCTCTCTGCAGTAGATTCCCCACCCAGCAGTTTAATGGAAGCCACAGACACAAAGTTGACCCATTCAACTTACAATACCTCCTCAACACTTTCCTTTGAGCTTGTTTTCCTGACTATCTGTCTGTCCTGTCATCAGAGAAGCAGTACCCTGAGGAAAACTGGGACTGGAGAAGTCCCTTGAGGTTCTGGGGAAGAAATGTGGCAAGGGTCATGCTGGAGACCAGTAGCTGCTAGAGAGATCTGAACTGAGATGCATAAGCAGGCCGAAGTTTGAACAAGTGAGGGCCAAGTGAGGATCAGCCAAACAATACAAGAAAGTCAAACACACAATAAAGTCAGAGGTCAGAGAGGGGCCAGGAACTAGGAACCCAACACCGTATAGGAATATGGCATGGGAGTTCAAGCTTGAACCTTGGTGTCAGATGGTGCTAGGTTCAAGTCCTGGGCCTGGCATTTGCCAGCTGTGTAACTTTTGGCTAGTTACTGCTCTCTCTTGACCTCATTTTTCCTGGGTAAAGTGGGAATTGGATGGACATGGGGATTGGCATAGGAATGGGGATGGGCATGTCAGTGAGGATGGGCATGGAGATGGGCTTGGGGAGGGTTAGGAGGTGGGTTTGGGGATAAGGATGGACAAGGAGATGGGCATGGACAGTGGGGGAGACCCCTGGTCTAGGCAAGTCTTCAAGTGTGACTGATACATCTATGTCCCAATAGATCCTGATCCTGTAAAAGACGCAGATAAACTACTAGCCTAGGCTTCGTGCTGGCACAAGTCACATAAGGAAACAAACTTGCATATGTGCATGAGTAACCATGTGAACCTCATGAGTGTCTTCTGCCTTTTCAAAGCTTGCTTATTCTGTCTGCTCCTTTGCTGGTGGAGTTTCCTGACAATGGCAGCACTGGGTGATGGGGGACTTGGCGGCCTCTGGGCTGGGTAACAAGTCTGGGGATGGAGAGCAGTTGTGCTAATACCATTTTGTGCTCTTGTTCCCACCCTCCTCAAGCCTCTCCCATGCAGCCTCACTCCCAGCCACCTCACCAGCATTTCCAAGTTCTTTCTCCACTGTCCCCTCCCTTTCTGTTTTCAAATATTTCTAAGTCTCCCTCCTTTGAAAAAAAAATTTTCCTTTGACCCCAAGCTTCCTGCCTTCTTTTTCTTCTTTGCTCCACCAAAATTCCCCAGGGAGTGGCCTGGACCAGCTGCTGCTCTCTCCCTCACTCTCCAAGGTCTAGTAGCCTGGTTTTCATCCTTAGAACCCTGTGACAGTCACTGGGCAACCAGGAGCAGGAAGCATAGCCATCAGGGGTTTCTAGAAAATGTAGGTGTGCAGACACACATGTGTACACACACATATAGAAACTACAAACATAAACACATTGGTACACACGGAAAGACATACAGGCACACACCAATACAAACACACATAAATACATGGGCACACACAAATACACACAGAGACACATATGCATAGACACAGCCACAAGGCATACACAGACACACAGAAAGACACATAGACACAGCCACAAGGCACACACAGACACACAGAAAGACACATAGACACAAACACACATGTATGTTCAAGCACACACAGAGAAATATACCATATACATAAGAACATACACATAAACCTGGACACACAGTATGCAGAGACACGTGTAGGCATGAGCACATGAACATACATGCACAGGTTCACACATGGAAATGCAGGTGCGATCACATACACATGGACACACATAAACATACCACACATGCACATACACACAGAAACAGACATGCATATAACACTGATCTACAAACACATGAGCATACAGAGACATATCAGAAACACACACAGAGATACACACACTAACCCATGCAATGTAGGGTCTCTCAGTTTGTTTACAGGAGATGAGGAGGAAGCTGCAGGGCCACCTACTGCTCTGCCTGAGGGCTCCAGAGTGCTAGTAGCAGCAGCTGCAGAAGGGCAACATGAGGATGCTAGAACTACCACACCTAGGGCAAATCCAGGTTTTATGGGGCCTGAACGTTCCACAGCTGGAGAGGAAGCCATCTCTGCACCTTGCTCAAGTCCTAGCTGTAAGCACTTGGAAGACATCCCTGAAATAACACTAACTGAGAAGGAGAGAGGGAAGGGCTCATCGGGAGGCATGAAGGCAGGCTGTGACCTTGCTACTCAGAAGGTCAACACAAGACACACACAAACACACACACACATGCACACAATGCACAAGCACACAGAAACAGGAGCCTTCTCTCTGACCACAGTCAGTGAACCTTTCCCAGACACGGAGCAGAGTCTTCACTTGAACCCAGGAACTCGTGCTTCCCATGTCCTTGCCCTTCTTCACCTTTCTGCTTCTCTCCTACTGACTTACTGTAGCTCAAACAAGGGCAAAACCAGAGCTGCCAGCACAGGCGAGTGGCCTCTGGGGTCTCAGGACCCGGAAACACCATCCTGGGTGGTGCCTGGGGGCTGGGCAGAGGGGAGAAAGACAGCACCTCCTCACCAAGAAGAGAGGGTCTCCTCTCCTCACTCCCCCATTTACGTGGCAGTGCTTTCACTGGTCATGGTCATACAATTTATGACTTGTTCTTATTAACTGTTCTTAATTATTTTTAAATAAGCAACTTGCATATACATTATTACTTTTTTAAAAAATCTCCTGCTTTGTGGCTGTTGATGTTCATCCCTAGAGGTTCCTGTAAGTGCTTAATAGAGAAGGCACTTACCAGAGCTAGCTTAGCATTTCTGTGGTGCGCAGTTCTGTCCAGATGCCAGGCAGCCCTGGGGGAACCTCAGTACAACACTCACCCCTCACCATCTGGGGTGAAGCATGGGTACACTGAGTGTGTTGGTTTTCCTGTTTGTTGCTCTGACTGCCCTGTGGAGCCACCTGACTGCTTTGAAGAACCAAGATCTGTGCAGACAAAGTTCCCCAGAATCTGGGAGCTGGACCATGACATTGGTGTGTTTCAAAGCCCCAGGGGGGTATGCAGAAGCATTGGAACCACTGGAGGAAAATGAGGAGGCTAGCGATCATTAACATGTACAAGGCTCCCATGAGGGACATGGCCTCCTGGTAATGGGTCCCTGCATTATTTTCACCTTGGACTCCCCTCATGGGGACACCTGGTGTTTCCCTGTGTGAAATAGCATCCCACCCAGACCACTACCTGAGAGGTTTCTGCGATTCCCATTCTTCGTTCAATATCTTGGTGCTTCTCCTGCCCGGTGCTTATGTTTTGTCTGGAAACATCCCAGTGTCTTTGATCCCACTTCCCCCTTTGTGCTGGCTTTGCTGCTGCCAGCCATTCTCTCTCTGCCACCCCCAGGTGGTTCAGGAGCCTGAAGTCAGGAATAAATGGGGGCATTGTGACATCAGCTGTTGCCACCCTCCCACCCTTGAATCCTCTGCCCCTGTTCTACTCCTCCTGACTGAGCCCTGTCTGACCCAAGGGTGCCGAACTCAGACTGCTACTGGAACAATCCCTGCTGCCACAGTGAATGCCTGTTGATGGCTGGGCCTCCAACCAGACACTGCATGTCATGATCTCATGTGAAATCTTTACTACCAAAAGAATGAATGACTCAAGTTCACCTCATTTTAACAAACATTTATTCTGCATCAGCCCTGTCCAGCTATAGAGATGGATGAGACCTGGGTTTGACTTGATTAGTGCCAGAATCACCTACAGAGCCTATTAAGACCCAGTTTTCTGGGTCTTACCCCACAGTTTCTGATTCAGTAGATCAGGGATGCTGCTCAAGGTCTTTCTAACAAGGTCCTTTCAGCACTCTCCTGAAGCTAGATGCTCTCTGGATGAACAGAAGAGAGAATTGCTGTCACCAAAAAGCTGTTTGGAATCAGTGCCTCCCCCTGCAGTGGCTGCTCCACATTTGCGATGGGGCGCATGTGCAGCTGCCCTCACCTGCATCTCCAACTCTGAAAAATCCTCCAGGATTCGAAGAGGACCAGACAGAAGCAGGCCTGGAAGTATGGCCTTGTAATTGTAGGTGCCAACTTGGGAGCATCCCGGAGCTGGGCAGGACTTCTCTATTATAGAGTCATCACCCCCTACTGGTAATTCCTCTAAAAGACCCCTTCCAGTATCCACCATCTCAGTCCTACACCACCACTCTAGTCCCTGCTCGTACCTGTCTAGCCAGGAACCCAAAGTCCCCTGACCTTTCTGCAACCAAAGCCAGCACTTCATCCTCCTCAGCATCATCAGCAACTTCTCATTGTCTCCTCTTCATCAGGGTTCTCTGGAATCTGGACAGAGGTATACACTGGAAAAAGCCCAGGATGAGAAGGCAGAACATCTGTCTCTTTGTTGCCACGTTATCATAGTGGTAAGAAAATATACCCAAAATCTTCCCCAACATGAATCCACCTTTCCTTACTGCCTATGAGCCAGAGCCTCACTCAGACCCTTCCTCATCGATATTCTTCCCCCAAAGCCTTCCTCCTTCTCATCCTCCATTCTCTCCAGAGCCCAGGCCCACTTGAAATCCAGACCCACATTCCCTTCAAATCCTTTCTCACTCTATAACTCCCACGCCAGTGGGGCTGAGCCCCTAGTCTCTTCTAAGGCAACATGGAAGATGCTCTGAACAAGGGACAATGTACACTTGGCCCATGTTTGGAGATGCTGGAGGGTGTGCTTGGGCAAGGGAGGAGAGGAGGTCCAAGAAGGGCCTGTATTCTCTCCTGGCAAGTAGAGGAAAACTGTGGACAACTTTGTGTGCACAGGCCAGGGACAAGGATGGGCTTCAAGTGTGGGGATGGCAGGTGACCTACCCAACAGTTTTACAAGAGTGTACAGAAATGCAACACTTAGAAATGCAACTCTTAGAAAGAGTATACAGAAATGCAACCCACCAGAGCTTGAAGTGACTCTGTGGCTACTTGTAGGCCTAGGGCTGCAGGTGACAGGGGTCAGGGCCCAGCTGAGAGCCAGACCCCTGGACCCACTGGTTACAGAGCAGAAGTGACATTTGGGGGTGATATCAGCCCTGCCACCTGCAATCACACAGACACTGCTGTGGGAGGCCATGATGCTAGTCACATCTGTGCCTGTTGTTCATGGAGGGACTCCAAGCCTCGAAAACAAAAACTACAGCCCAGGTTACATTCCTCTCACAGGGCTTGCCTGGCTTTGTTGGCTTCAGGGAGATGCAGATTTCCCTCTCCTGTAGGCAGCAAATTCCCTGAGTCAGCATGGACTATATATGGGCTCCCCCATGAGCTTTTCTGGGCTGTGAGCAGGATGGCCTGCCTGAGTGTGTAACACGAACCTCAGTGCCTCGCCGGCACTGACCAGCTCTGAGACATCCCAGTGCCTCCAGGCTCCCTCAATGCACCTTCCAGCCTTGTCAATGGCACTCCCTGTGACCTCCAAACAGGCAGAGCCTGGGCATGGCCCCTTTTCTTCATTCAGGGCAGATGAGTTAAGGCACCTGGGGGTTCCAGAGCCAGAGACCTTCTAGGTCACTGTGGGAGCACCCAATGCCAGATAGTGTTGTCAACTTGTCATGTACTAATTTATTCAATGTTCACAGTCTTCTACACAGACTTAATGGGGAGGTTCCAGTATTTTAGTCCCCACTTTACAAATGAAGAAACTGAGGCACAGAGAAGTAAGGGAGTTGTCCATGGATGCACAATCCATGTTCATGGAGGGACTCCAAGCCTCTTCTACTCATAAGTAGAAGACTCAGTGTGCAAACTCCAAAACATGAGCCACTAGGAAGAGGAAGCCCAGGCAGCTCTGCGCATGAATTCAGTGCAAGAACCCACTCAAAATCCATGGTGCACTTGCCCACACCCCCCGGTCCTACCTAACCAACTGTGCTATTCAAACCATTGGCTACATGGATTCAGACATAGCTCTTTGGCCTGTACATTCAGATTTCCTATGAGAACAAAAGAAAAGATAAAATCAATGCTTTTGCTCAGAAGTGTTGGGGTCATTCTGGGACCCCAAGGTACCTTCCAGGGTGTTAAACATCATACATCACCCCTTCTTAGCAGGGTCCCCCTATGCACCTATGCACCTGTAGGTGAATAAGTCAAAGACAAACATATCACATCAAGCAGTTGTTTTGGTCCTGTTTTTTTCCCCATCTCAGGCCTGTGGCATAGCCTAGAACAAAAACAGGACCAGTGCCCATTCAGTTCCCTCAGGAACATGAAAAGAAGGTGAAGAAAGAATGGACACTTGGCAGCAGGAGCCACAGCTAAAAGGATGCCCTGAATAGCATGAAGGCCACAAGGGTTGTGGCAAACCCAAAGGCTGTCCACAGGTTGTAACTGGTTGTCCTGCCCCTTAAACCTCTTTTCTTGTACAGGTTCCCCTTCCCTCTCTCATTTTGTTGCCTTATTGGTAGCAGAAACTGAGGACTCCACAGTCTAGATTGTGCTTACTACATCTCTATGGTGTCCTTCATTTCTCTGTTCCCTACAAATTAGCCACAACATCTAAAGCCTTAACAGACCCTTTTGGCCATGGATGATGCAAATATCGGGAAGTACGTCATGCTCAGTTGTCTCTTCTTTTGTGATGTTAGCAGCTGTTGATGGTTGTTGACTAGAGAAGTTGTTTCATTAGAAGCTTCAAATTGGCAACTTTTATCATTCCTTCTTCATTTTTTTATCCTGAAAACTTCTATAAAGAAACACTTCTCATCAATTCTTTGGTTACACTGAAGTCCAGTTTATGGAAAAAGAAAGATAAATCTCCTTCTTTCTATTTTCAAAAAAATAAATTGGATATTTTGTATGTTCCAAAAGTGACTAAAGTTATTGGGTTTTATAATGAACTTATGTATTTAAATAGTTTTTAAGTGCTTCATCCATTGCAGCTCTTAATCTCATAAATGATCAAACTGTTCCTTCTCCAGCCAGTCAGAGCCTTTCAAGCTGGCTCCTTAGTCTTTCTGAATGACCTGAGAAGTTTTCGATGGCTTCTTTGCTGTTTTTATGACAAGCTGTTGTGGATACATCTAGAACATGAGATAAGCCATTCCTCTTTGGTGGGGAATGGCTCTAGGAGGCTTCACAGAGCCTTGTTGCCACTGTGCTCTTTGGGTCCACCCTCCCCCTCCTCAGAGTTCCCTACAGGACCTTCCTGCAGAACATTCCCAGGGACAGCTCTGCATACTTCATAACATCTCCCCACACAGATTGACAGAGATTCATCACTGCACTACAAACCACGCTGACCTCGCTTAAGCTCTTGTGGGCCTGAAATTTGGGAAAGCTCGGCCGGACAGTTCATCTCTGATCCACACAGAATCAGCCAGGGCAGTGGGACTGGAGGCCCATTTCCAAGATGATCTCTTCATTACACGCTCGGCGTCTTAACGGTCCTTGGCCTCTTTTTCTCCATCCTTCTCCCCCTTTTTCTCCCTCTCATTCTCCCCATGGTGTCTCATCCTCAAGGCCTCTCCATGTGGTCTCAGAATAGTCATACTTTTCACATGGTTACTGGCCTCCAAGAGGCAAGAAGTAGACTACAAGACCAGTTCAGGGCTGCTTCTGAACCTAGCACAGTGTCACTTTTGCCATATTCTTCAGTCAAAGGAGTCACAGCATTTGCCCAGATTTCATGTTCTGATGGAGGAATGACGTAGGAGAATTGCAGAAGAGCACATGAGGTAGGAAGTGCTGTTGTGGCTGTCTTCAGAAAATACAGCCTGCCATGGCACGATGCCCACTACAGCCCTGGGCATCATTCACAACACTTTCCCTGACTACTTTACTCATTGACTCAACAATAATCCCTAAGTTAGACCAGTAACCCTTGCAAAGGATTTTATACAGATTTCTCAGAAAATGAGAAAGGTTTGGAAACAATATTGATTTTTAATTGACTTTACCTTCAATTCCCTGTTATCTTTTTTAAATCTCACAAAAAGCAACCCTTGCCTGTCTTAGGCAAGCCCCAGTACCACCTCCTGTCGGAGGCCTCCCCTGCCCTCTCCTCAGGCACACTGTTAGCTCCCGCAGCACCTTGTTCACACTAGCAGTGCAATTCTGTGTCTGATTTGTAGCTAAGCTCACATCCATCCCAAATAAAGATGCATTTCCCAACCACCCTTGCAACTGGATGGCCATGAGACTACGTTCTGGCCCATCATTTGGAAGTACAAGTGGTAAGTGCAATTTTCAGGAGAGAGCCCTAAAAAGAGAGAATGTGCCTTTATCTTTTCCTTAGCTCCTTCTTGCTGCCTGGAATGCAGACATGAAAGCTGCTGCTGCTCAGCCATTAGGCACCATATGATAACTTTGGGAATGGAATCTACAAACAGCCAAACAACAAAGTAAAGAGCTCAAGTCCTTGACACTGTGGAGGGCCACTTTCACCTCTGGACCTCCTATATCGAGGTTTTTACATGACAGAGCAATGAACTATCTGGTTTAGCCACTCAGTGATGTTTTGCCACTTAGAGTTGACCCTAGTCCTAGCACATACGGAGCAGGGCAGAGGTGAGGGGATGCAAAATGCATGCAATGTCTTCTCCACTGAAAGAAGCACAGAACTTGTAGCCTTTGGTGGGAAATACTAATTCTGCTATTCATATTCTACTCCCCAGACAGGAAAATGGTACCTCAAAAAGTGACATAATGACCTAAAATTGAATTCATCTGTGATACTGCTAATAATTCTAAGAGTCTTAAAGTAAACTAAATTTTGGTCAAGAGGAGACTAACTAAAATATGGAATATCCACAAAATGGAATTATTTTCTAATTTAAAAAAATTTAAGTTACAGTTGACATTCAGTATTTTATTAGTTTCAAGTATACAGCATAGTGGTTAGACATTTATATAACTTGATTTATATAAAGTGATCCCCTCAATAAGTCTAGTACCCACATGACACCATATGTAATTATTACAATATTATTGATTATATTCCCTATTGCTATACTTTATATCCCTGTGATTATTTTTAACTGCCAATTACACTAATTAATTTTTTCACCACTTTCTCCCACCCCACCAACCATCTTTCCATCTGACAAACATCAGTTTGTTCTCTCTTTGATGAGTTACTTGTTGTTTTGTTGGTTCATTTATTTATTTTTGAGATTCCACATGTAAGTCCAATTATACAGTACTTTTCTTTCTCTGTCTGACTTATTCCACTTAGCATAACACCCTCTAGTTGCATCCATGTTATTGAAAATGATGAGATTTCAGTTTTTATGGCTAATACTCCATTGTATATACGTACCACATCTTCTCTATCCAATTGTCTATCAATAGACACATTGCTCTCATATCTTTTCTATCATAAGTAGTGTCACAATGAGCACAGAGATGCATATATATTGTCAAATTAGTGTTTTGCATTTCTTTGGATAAATACCCAGAAGTGGAATTGCTGGAACATATGATAATTCTTTTATTTTTTTAAAGATATTTATTTATCCATTTATTTGAGAGAGGAGAAGGGAGGGAGAAAGAGAGGGAGGAAAACATCAATGTGTGGTTGCCTCTCACATGCCCCCGCTGGGGCCCTGGCCCACAACCCAGGCACATGCCCTGACTGGGAATGGAACTGGCAACCCTTTGGTTCACAGGCTGGTGCTCAGTCCACTGAGCCACACCAGCCAGGGCAATTCTTTTCATTTTTTAAGGACCCTCCATACTGTTTTCCATAGTTGCTGCACCAATCTGCATCCCCACCAACAGTGCATGAGGGTTCCCCTTTATCTACATCCTTACCAACATTTTCTGTTTGTTGATTTATTGATGGTATCCATTCTGACAGGTGTGGGGTGATACCCCATCATGGTTTGAACTTGCAATTCTGTGATAATCAGTGGCAGTGAGCATCTTTTCATCTGCCTATTGACCATCTGTGTGTCCTTTTTGGAGATATGTCTCTTTGGGTCCTCTGACTGTTTTTTAATTGAATTAGGATTTTTTTGGTGTTAATTTCTATGAGCTTTTTTCTATATTTTGGATATTAACCCCTTATCAGATGTATCATTGGTGATACAGTAGGTCCCATTCAGTAGGTTATTTTTCATTTTGTTGATGGTTTCCTTTGCTGAACATTTGCAAAAACATTTTAATTTAATGTAGTCCCATTTGTTTATTTCTTCTTTTTTTTTCCTCTCGCCTAAAGAGACAAATGCAAAATATTAAGAGTGATGTCAAAGAGTTCACTGCCTGTTTCCTTATAGAAGTTTTATGATTTCAGGTCCTAAATTTAAGTCTTTAACCCATTTTCAGTTTATTTTTGCATATGGTGTAAGAAAACAATCTAGTTTTATTTTTTGCATGTATCAGTTTAGTTTTCCTAACACCATTTATTGAAGATAATCTATTTACACAATTGCATATTCTTTCTTCCTTTCTCAGAGGTTAATTGACCATATTACTGTAGGTTTATTTGTGGACTCTCTATTCTGTTCCATTTATCTATGTGTCTGTTTTTATGTTAGTACTACACTGTTTTGATTACTATAGTCTTATAGTATAGTTTGATATCAGGTAGCATGATACTTCCAACTTCATTCATTTTTAAGATTTCTGTGGCTATTTGTGGTTCCAAAGAAAATTGAGGGCTTTTTGTTCTAGTTCTGTGAAAAATCCCACTGGTATTGTAAGAGGTGTTGCATTGAATCCATGGGTTTCTTTGGATAGTGTAAGCATTTTATGGATGTTAATTCTTCCAATCCATGAGCTTCCATTTCTTGGAATTTTAAAATTTATTTCTTCAGTGTCATAATTTTCTAATACAGGTCCTTTGCCTCCTTGGTTAAATTTATTCCTAGGTATTTTTATGCATTTGTAAATGGGATTGTTTATTTAATTTCTCTTTCTGATAGTTCCTTATTGGTGTATAAAAATGCAACTGATTTCTGAATATTAACTTTGTATTTTGCTATTTTACCAAATTAATTTGTCAATTCCAATAGTTTTGCATAGACACTTTAGAGTGCCCTATGTCATCTGAAAGTAATAACAGTTTTACTTCTGCCTTTCCAATTTGGATGCTTTTTTCTTTTTCCGCTTTCTTTTCTGAATGCTGTAGCTAGGACTTCCAGTACTATGTTGAATAAGAATGGTGAAAGCAGACATCCCTTTGTTGTTCCTGATCTTAAGGAAAACACTTTTAGCTTTTCAACTTTGAGTACGATATTAACTGTGTGTTTGTTATTTATGGTCATTATCATCTTGAGGTATGTTTCCTCTATTTTCACTTTCCTGAGAGTTTATAATCATGAATTAGTGCTGGATTTTGTCAAATGTTTTTTACTTTATCTATTGACATGATCATATGACTTTAATTTTTCATTTTGTTTATGTGGAGTATCACCTTAACTGATTTGTGGATGTTGAACCAAACTTGCATCCCAGGAATAAATTCCACTTGATCATAGTGTATAATCTTTTTAATGTATTGCTGAATTTGATTTGCTAATATTTGGGGGGATTTTTCATCTATGTTCATCAGGGATATTGGCCTATAATATTCTTTTTCTATAATGTTCTTGCCTGGTTTTGGAATCAGAATAATATTGGCCTCATAAAATGAGGTTAGTATTCTTCCTTCATTTTGCATTTTTTGCACTAGTTTGAGAAGAATGGATGTTTCCTCTTTGTATTTTTGGTAAAATTCACCTGTGAAGCGATCTGATCCAGGAGTTTAGTTTGTTGGGAGTATCTTTGAATACTGATTTGATTTTGATAGTAATTATTCAAATTTTTCTTCTAGATTCAGTCTTGGAAGATTGTATGTTTCTAGGAATTTATACATTTTCTCTAGACTGTTCAATTTGTTGGCATGTAAGTGTTGATAATTTTTCTTATACTCTTTTGCATTACTGTGGTGTCAGTTGTCATTTCTCCTCTTTCATTTTTGATTTTATAGATTTGGGTCCTCTCACTTTTTTATTGATGAATCTGGTTAAAGGTTTATCAGTTTGTTTGTTTTTATCTTTTAAAGAACCAACTCTTGGTTTTATTGATCTTTTGTGTGGTATGTTTTAGAATCTATTTCATTTATTTCTGCCCTCATATATATCATTTCCTTCCTTCTACTCACTTAGACTTTGTTTTTCATTTTCTAGTTCCTTGAGGTGTAATGTTAGATTTTTTATTTGATATTTTTCTTGTATCTTGAGGTAGACATGTATTGCTAGAATTGCCCTCTTAGAATTGTTTTGACTGTGTTCCATAGATTTTTGAGTCATTATGCTTCATTTTCATTTGTCTCAAGGTACCTCTTGATTTCTTCCTTAATCTTATTGTTTAGTAACATGTTATTTAGCCTTCATGTGTTTGTGTGTTTTTCAGTTTTCTTCTTGCAATTGATTTCTAATTTCATCCCAATGTGATGGGAGAAGATACTTGATATAGTCTTAATCTTCTTAAATTTGTTGAAACATATTTTTATATAAGTTGTGGTCTATCCTAAAAAAATGCTCTATGTGTCCTTTAAAAATGTATATTCTGCTGCTTTGGCATAAAATGTTCTAAAAATATCAATTCAATACTTCTTGTCTAATGTGTATTTAAGGCTATTATCGCCTTATTTATATTCTTTCTATATGATCTATCCATTGATTTCAATAGAGTATTAAAGTCCCCTACTATGACTGTGTTTACTCCCTGTATGTCCATCAATATTTGCTTTATATATTTAGGTGCTCCCATGATGGGTACATATGTGTTTACAATGGTTATACACTCTTTTTGGATTGATTTTTTTATTACTATAAAATATAGTGCACTGGCCAAATGTGTCAGTTGGTTGAAGTACTGTCCTGTAGACCACAGGGTCCCAGGTTCAATTCTCAGTCAGGGCACATGCCTAGGTTGTGGGTTCAATTCTCAGTCGGGGCATGTATGAGAGGTAACTGATTGATGCTTCTCTCTCCCTCTCTTTCTCACTCCCTTCCCCTCTCTGTGAAATTAATAAACACATCCTTGAGTGAGGAAATTAATTAATTAACTATTTAAATGCCCTTTATTGTCTCTTGGTATGGCCTTTGTTTAAACTTTATTTTTATAAGTATTACTACCTGATTTTATTTTTTCTATTTGCATGAATTATTTTTTAAAATATTTCATTGATTGTGCTATTACAGTTGTCCCATTTATTTCTCTCCTTTATTCCCCTCCACCCTGCACACACCCTCCCACACACATTCCCCCCCTTTAATTCATGTCCATAGATTGTATGTATAAGTTCTTTGGCTTCTACATTTCTTACACTATTCTTAACCTCCCCCTTTCTATTTTCTACCTACCATTTATGTTTCTTATTCCATGTACCTTCCCCCGCCTTCCCCTCTCATGCCCCCACTGATAACCCTTCATGTGATCTACATTTCTGTAATTCTGTTCCTGTTCTAATTGTTTGTTTAGTTTGCTTTTGGTTTTGCTTTTTTAGGTTCAGCTGTTAATAGCTGGGAGTTTGTTGTCATTTTACTGTTCATATTTTTTATCTTCTTTTTCTTAGATAAGTCCCTTTTAACATTTCATATAATAAAGGCTTGGTGATGATGAACTCCTTTAATCCAACCTTATCTGGGAAGCACTTTATCTGCCCTTCCATTCTAAATGATAGCTTTGCTGGATGGAGTAATCTTGGATGTAGGTCCTTGCCTTTCAGGACTTCAATCCTTCTTTGCAGCCCCTTCTTGCCTGCAAGATTTCTTTTGAGAAATCAGCTCAAAGTCTAAGGGGAACTCCTTTGTAGATAACTCTCTCCTTATCTCTTGCTGCTTTTAAGTTTGTCTCCTTATCTTTAATCTTGGGTAATGTTATTATGATGTGCCTTGGTGTGTTCCTCCTTAGGTCCAACTTCTTTGGGACTCTCTGAGCTACCTGGGCTTCCTGGAATTCTGTTTCCTTTGCCAGACTGGGGAAATTCTCCTTCATTATTTGTTCAAATAAGTTTTCGATTTCTTGCTGTTGCTCTTCTCCTTCTGGCACTGCTATGACTCAGATGTTGGAATGTTTAAAGATGTCCTGGAGGTTCCTAAGGCTCATTTTTTTGAATTCTTGTTTCTTCATTCTGTTCAGGTTGAATATTTCTTTCTTCCTTCTGCTCCATACCATTGACTCAAGTCCTGGTTTCCCTTCCATCACTGTTGGTTCCCTGCAGATCTTTCTTTATTTCACATAATGCAACCTTCATTGCTGCCTGGGTCTTTTTTGTGCTATTGAAGTACTCAGTGAGTTCCTGGAGCATCTTGATAACCAGTGTTTTGAACTGTGCATCTAATAGGTTGGCTATCTCTTTGTCGCTTAGTTGTATTTTTTCTGGAACTTTGAACTGTTCTTTTCTTGGGGCCATTTTTTTTTTCTCAGCACACCTGTTACACAGTAAGGGGCGAAGCCTTATGTGTTCACCAGGATGGGGCAACCCACGTGGCTGCATTGTGATGCTGTATGTGGGGGAGGAGTCCAAGAGGGAACAATGCCACTTGCTCCTCTCTCTGCCAGTTTTCAGTCACTTCCCCCGCTACCCACAAGCAAATTGGGCCCTTCTGATGCTGATTCCTGGTGGGTGGATTTGTGTAAGCTCAAGGACCCTGTTGGTCTCTCCAACAAACTCTCCTATGAGGCTGGGAGTTTCTTCCACTGCCACCTCAACCCCCACAGAGGTTTTCAGTCAGAGGCTTTGAGGCTTTATTTCCTGGTACTGGAACCCTGGGTTGTACAGTCCATCTTGCTCACTAGTTGTTCCTCCCGGTTTATCTGCATGCAAATGTGGGACCGCCTGGTCCACAAGCCACCACCTCCCCTGGCCCACCAGCCACTGCCTTGTTGCAAGTCCTCTCTACCAGGCTGCCTCTCTCCACCCCTCATACGAGTCTAGATGAATATTTCTTCTTTAACTCCTTTGTTGTCAGACTTCCAATACAGTTCAATTTTCTGTCAGTTCTGGTTGTTTTTTGTTTTTAAATTTGTTGTTGTCCTTCTTTTGGTTGTGTGAGGAAGCACAGTGTGTCTACCTATGCCTCCATGTTGGCCAGAAGTTCTTCTCAGTGTCCTTTTTGCATGAATTATCTTATTCTACCCCTTTATTCAGTCTGTGTGTGTCTTCCTGAAGTGGGACTCTTATAGACACCATATGTAAGAATCTTGTTTTCTTATCCATTCAGCCACCCTTCAGTCTTTTGATTGAAGCATTTACTCCATTTACATTTAAAGTGATTATTGTTGGTAGGTAGTTTTTGCCATTTTGTTATTCATATTTATCTTATCTTTAAATAATTTTTTAAACATTTCTTACAATACTGGTTTGAGTGATGACCTCCTTTAACTTTTTGTTTGTTCATTTTGGTCAGGGAAGCTCTTATCTCTCCTTTGATTCTAAATGATAGCCTTGCTGGGTAGTGTAATCTTGGCTGCAGTCCTTGCTTTTCATCACTTTGAATATTTCATGCGAATCCCTTTTGGTCTGCAAAGTTTCTGTTGAGATGTAAACTGACAGCCTTATGAGAGTTTACTTGTAGATAACTAACTGCTTTTCTCTTGCTGTTTTTAAGATTCTCTGTTTGTCTTTAATGTTTGGCGTTTTAATTATGATGTGCCTTGCTGGGGGCACCTTTGGGTTTATCTTATTTGGGACTCTCTGAGCTTCCTGGATTGTATGTTAATTTCCTTTGCCAGGTTAGGAAAGTTTTCAATTATTATTTCTTCATATAGTTTTTTAATCCTTTGCTCTCTTTTGCCTTTCTGGTACCTCTATGATGTAAATGTTGTTCAAAATGGAAATTGTATGTCTCTTTAAAACAATGAGGCAAACCTATATATACAGTGATCACCATAAATATTTAAGTAAAACTGCTTTAAGGAAGGGAAGGAAAAGAGAGAGAGAGAGGAACACACGTACATAAAAGACAATGAATAAGTACCTATCAATAATAACCTTAAATGTAAATGAATTAAATGCTCCAATCAAAACATAGAATAGCTGAATGGATAAGAAAAAATGAACCACATATATGCTGTCTTCAAGAGACCCACCTCAGGATAAAAGACCTTCACAGGCTGAAAGTGAAGGGCTGGAAACAAATCTTCCAAGCAAATGGACAGGGAAAAAAAGCCAGGGTAGCAATACTCATATCAGACAAAACAGAATTCCAAAAAAGGTCCATAAACAGAGACCCAGAAGGTCACTTCATAATACTCAAGGGAAGAATCCACCAAGAAGACATAAATATTGTAAATATATATGCACCCAACATAGGAGCACCTAAATACATAAAGAAAATCTTAGAGGACTTCAAGAAAGATATGGACAGCAACACAATTATAGTGGGAGACTTTAACACCCCACTATCAAAAATGGGCAGATCTTCCAAACAAAATATCAACAAAGATATTGTGGCATTGAACAATACCCTTGATGAAATGGACTTTACTGATATATACAGAGCCCTCCATCCAAAAGAAGCTAAATATACATTCTTTTCAAATGCACACGGAACATTTTCAAAGATAGACCACATGATAGGACACAAAACAAGCCTCAAGAATTTCAAGAAAATTGAAATCATACCAAGCATTTTCTCAGACCACAAGGGACTGAAGCTAGAAACCAACCCCAAGGAAAAAAACCAAAAACACTCAAAATCATGGAGATTAAATAGCATGCTATTAAATAATGAATGGGTCAAGAATGATATTAGGGAAGAAATCAAAAGGTTTCTGGAAACAAACGAAAATGAACTCAACATCCCAAAACTTATGGGACACAGCCAAGGCAGTCCTGAGAGGGAAGTTCATAGCGATACAGGCCCACCTAAAAAAGTTAGAAACATTCCAAACAAACAACCTAACCCTACATCTACAAGAACTGGAGGAACAACAACAAAGACAGCCCAGAGCAAGCAGAAGGAAGGAAATAACCAAGATCAGAGCAGAATTAAATGACATAGAGACTAAAAGCACAATTCTAAGGATCAATGAATCCAAGAGCTGGTTCTTTGAAAAGATAAACAAAATCGACAAGCCTTTAAGCAGACTCATCAAGAAAAAAAGAGAAAACACCCAAATAAACACAATCAGAAATGAAAGAGGAGAGATTACAACAGATACCACAGAAATACAAAGGATTGTAAGAAATTACTATAAAGAACTGCATGCCAAGAAATTTGAAAACCTAGGTGAAATGGACAAATTTCTAGAAAAATATCATCTTCCAAAACTCAATGAAAAAGAAGCAGAAAGCCTGAACAGACCAATAACAACAAAAGAAATTGAAGCAGTAATCAAAAAACTTCCAACACACAAAAGCCCTGGACCAGATGGTTTCACAGGAGAATGCTACAAAGCATTTAAGGAAGAGCTAACCCCTATCCTTCACAGACTATTCAAAAAAATCCAAAAAGATGGGAGTCTCCCAAACTCTTTTTATGAAACCAACATCATCCTAATTCCAAAACCAAATAAAGACACAACAAAGAAAGAAAACTTCAGGCCAATATAACTGATGAACATTGACGCTAAAATCCTCAACAAAACACTGGCAAACCGCATCCAACAATACATTAAAAAGATCATACGCCATGACCAAGTGGGATTCATTCCAGGGATGCAAGGACAGTTCAATATTCGCAAATCAGTATATGTAATACATCACATAAACAAAAGCAAAGAGAAAAACCACATGATCATATCAATTGATGCAGAAAAAGCATTTGATAAGGTACAGCACCCATTCATGATAAAAAAACACTCGGCAAAGTGGGACTAGAGGGAGCATTCCTCAACATAATAAAGGCCATATATGAGATTCCTACAGCCAACATCATTCTCAATGGACAAAAATTAAAATCTTTTCCACTAAGATCAAGAACAAGACAAGGCTGTCCACTTTCACCACATCTATTCAATATAGTACTGAAAGTTTTAGCCACAGCAATCAGACAAGAAAAAGAAATAAAAGGCATCCAAATCAGAAAGGAGGAAACAAAACTGTCACTGTTTGCAGATGACATGATAGTATACATAGAAAATCCTATAGACTCTACCAAAAAACTGCTTGACCTAATAAATGAATTCAGCAAAACAGCAGGATACAAAGTCGATATCCAGAAATCAAAGGCATTTCTGTACATCACCAATAAAACAGCAGAAGCAGAAATTTAAAAAATCCCATTTGAAATAGCAAAAAGAAAAATAAAATACCTAGGAATAAACCTAACCAAAGAGGTAAAAGGCCTGTATTCAGAAAACTACATAACACTCAGGAAAGAAATCAAGGAAGACACAAACAAATGGAAACATATACCATGTTCATGGATTGGAAGAATGAATATCATCAAAATGTCCATACTACCCAAAGCAATTTACACATTCAATGCAATTCCTATTAAAGTACCAATGGCATATTTCACAGACATATAACAAACACTTCAAAATTTATATGGAATCATAAATGACCCCGAATAGCTGCTGCAATTTTGAGAAAGAAGAGTAAAGTAGGAGGGATCACAATACCCGACACTAAACTATACTACAAGGCCACTGTAATCAAAACAGCCTGGTACTGGCATAAAAACAGGCACATAGACCAATGGAACAGAACAGAGAGCCCAGAAATAAACCCAAGTCTCTATGGTCAATTAATATTTGACAAAGGAGGAAGCAACATAAAATGGAGTAAAAATAGCCTCTTCAACAAATGGTGTTGGGAGAACTGGACAGCCACGTGCAAAAAAATGAAAGTTGAACACTAACTTACACTTTATACAAAAATAAATTCAAGGTGGATAAAAGACTTAAATATAAAATGTGACACCATTAAAGTCCTAGAGGAGAACGTAGGTAGGAAAATCTCAGATATTTCATGAAGAAACTTTTTTACTGACTTGTCCCCTAGAGCAAGGGACATAAAGGAAAGAATAAACAAATGGGACCTCATCAAAATTAAAAGCTTCTGCACAGCTAAAGAAAACAGTATCAAAATTAAAAGAGAATCAACTGTATGGGAAAACATATTTGCCAATGATATCTCAGACAAGGGTTTAATCTCCAAAATATATAAAGAACTTACAAGACTGCACTCTAAGAAGACAAGGAATCCAATTAAAAAGTGGGCAAAGGACTTGAACAGACACTTCTCCAAGGAGGACATACAGAAAATCCAAAGACACATGAAATGATGTTCAATATCACTAGCTATCAGAGAGATGCAAATTAAAACCACAATGAGATACCATTTCACACCAGTCAGAATGGCCATCATAAACAAAGCAACAAACAACAAGTGTTGGAGAGGTTGTGGAGAAAAGGGGACCCTAGTGCACTGCTGGTGGGACTGCAGACTGGTACAACCACTATGGAAAGCCGTATGGAACTTCCTCAGAAAACTAAAAATGGATCTGCCTTTTGACCCTGCGATTACACTGCTGGGACTCTATCTTAAGAACACTAAAACACCAATCCAAAAGAACCTGTGCATCCCAATGTTCATAGCAGGACAATTTACAATAGCTAGATGCTGGAAGCAACCAAGATGCCCATCAGTAAATGAATGGATCAAAAAACTATGGTACATGTACACAATGGAATCCTATACAGCAGAAAGAAAGAAGGAGCTCCTACCTTTCACAACAGCATAGATGGAACTGGAAAGCATTATGCTAAGCAAAACAAGCCAGGCAGTGAAAGACAAATACCATATGATCTCACCTTTAACAGGAACCTAAACAACAAAACAAAGAAGCAAGCAAAATATAACCAAAGACACTGAAATAGAGGACAGGCTGACAGTGACCACAGGGGAGAATAGAGGGAATTTCAGGAGACACTGGGAAGTGTTCACAGGAACAAACTTAAAGGACACACGGTCAAAAACTAGGGGGAGGGTGGTAATGTGAGGGAAGTGGGGGAGAGGTGGGAGGGGGGCTGGACTGGGAGTAAAAAGGAGAAAACTGTATTTGAACAATGATTAAAATAAAATTTTAAAAAATGTAAAAATAGCAAAAACTTTAAAATACTATTACCAAGGGAAACCAAGCAAAACTAGATAAAGTAGATTATAAATGAAAAACATGGGCAAAAGTAAATAACTGTGGAAGCTAGGTGAGGGTTATGTGAAGGTTTATTGGACTTGGCTCTGTGCATATGTATATTGATAAAATTCTGTAATTGAAATGAATACAAAAATAAATCCACTTGGTTCTGAGCCTTCTTTTTATTTTTGGTGGTTTTGTGCTTATGTTTATTAAAAACGTTTTCAAGGCTACCCTTGTGAAAAAACAAAAGGGACAAGAGGAGATAATTATGCATTTAACTGTTTAAACATGCATAGAATGTTGCATATTTCTGGCTCTCTGGTCCAGAAACCTTAAATGTGCATAGAATATTGCATATTTCTGGTTTCTGGAATGCTAAAAAATTCCAAAATTCCAACTTCAACTGAGGAGGAAAGGAAAAGCACAGACCAGAGATGGGAGGCTTGATTTTCATTTTGTCTTGTTTTAACATATACCTTTATGAGTTATTAATTATAGAAAAACTAATGTTTAAAAGGAAGTATAAGAAAGAGTGACACTAATCATGTGGTAAGTAAATAAGTAATTCCCACCATCTTTATCTTGCCCCCTTTTGCTTCCTGTCTAATTCATAACCAAACTTTAAGGTCTAGGTCAAAGACCATTTTTTGGGGTGGGGCACAGAACTGAAGAGCCTTGAGAAACAGGCTGAGAACATAAATTTCCTCCCCCCAAAATGAGCTCAAGTAATTAAGGAGTGGTAGGGGTGACTGCCTGCCTAACGGTGTTGAATTTAAAAATCTTTAAAACACAACAGCAAACCCAAAATATTAATACATGTGTGCATACCAGGTCTGGATCTTGACTCCAGGCTGCAGTCCTGAAAAAAATCCTCCCCTCTCCTGATACCCACTCCACCTAGAATTGATTGTTTCCTTCATTGTCTCCCATGGCCCTTTGATTATATGTTTTTCAATGCACTTATGTGGTACTATAATTGTTCTTGTGCCTATAGAACTACAGCTCTTGAAAAATTAATAAAAATCATTGCCAGCCATTATGGAAGACTTATCAGGAACCAGGCATATTGCCAAGAGCTTTCTTTATGTCAGTGACCTCATGTAGTCCTAATAGCCACCCTAGACAGTGAGTAAAATTTTTAATTCCCATTTTTTAGATGAGGAAACTGAGTCTAAGAGATGTTGAATAACCTGATTAAGATTATCTAACTAGGAAAGAGGTGGGTGGGAAGAACTGGAATTTAAACCCAGGCAATTTGGCTCATGAATCTACCTGCTTAATTGGAACTTTATTTTGGAAGATAGAACTGGTGTCCTAGTCCAACTGGGAGTTTTAGTGCCTAACACCTTAGTACAAATAAAGCAAAATTAATTTAACAGTACTTTACCGGTCAACTACAACATGCAAAGTCTGCTTCTCTACTTTCATAAAAGTAATAACAAGGAGTCATTTTTATTGTACCACCCAACTCATAAGCTTTTCTCAAGAAAAATAGCCACTATCTGGATGAACCTTGAAAAATGCAGGCTAAGTGAAAGTAGTCCAGATACCCTCAGGCACTGTCAGGAGGGCAACTCAAGTGCAAGGGGCTCCTGCAGGCATCAGGTGTGTTGATTTCAGGGCAGTATCAGGAGATGGGTGCCACTTCAGAACCCCAAACTCAAAGGAAAAATCATGGATATAAACTGTTTATTGGCAGATGGACTAAACTGAGGTTTTGCTCAGATGGCAAAAGTTTTTGCATATCGTAAGAATTCCTTTAAAACTGTTTGTAAAATCAAAACAAAAATGCATTCCATTGTCTCTAAGAGGTTTGAGAACCTCTCCTTAAAAGTTCCTTCATAAAGTGAGCTTATCAACAAACAGAAACAAAAGAAAACAGGAACAATAAAGTCAGAAAGGTAGAAAGTGAAGAGAATGGTCTCCAAAGACCTGAATTTTAAGAGGGTAGATCCTCCTGGGAAGAAGATTGAAGAATAGATCCAGAAGTGAAGCTTGACCGTCACATGGCTGCTGTGCATCTGGAGACAGAGATGGGGGAGGGGAAGAAAAGATGTGCAGTGCAGGCAGGGCAGTAAAGGGGTGGTGGCTGGTCAATGAGGGCTCTTCTGATTTGGGTTTTTGGGTTTTTTTTTTAAATAAACTTGGTTTTAGACTCCCAAGCACAAGGGTCAGAGGAAAGGTTTTCTAATGACCCCCCCTTTCATTCTAACTTCATGAGCACCAGTTTCCTTTTTATTTATTAAGGCATTTACCCAATTTAGAATTATTTTCTCCTAAGGGAGGTGGTGGTATTCTCTTGATGTTATTAGAGCTCTCAGGTTACCAATTTAAAAGAAAAAAAGTCTCATTGTTTCTGGCAGTTATGGTATCGTGTGTGTTGTTCTAATTGAGCATGCAAATAGACAAGCTTTAGGGTTTCAAAGAAAGCCCATCTTGGCAAAAAAAAAAAAAAAAAAAAAAAACTTGAGATCATCTTGTGTGGTTCTGCCCAGATGCCTAGCCAATTACAATGTTCTAGACTGCAATATTTATACATGCAATCAGCCAAAGTCTCCCCGGCTGCCTCCAGGAGGTGGTTGATGAGTATGAGCATTTTAGAGCATGGGTTACCCATTTTGCATTGCTCACAGGCAACATCTCCCCTGAGTACCCATCACCTCTCTATATGAAGCATCTTTCCAGATGCCTATTAGTTTGGGCATCCCCACAAACTTTATAGACAAGGCCTGGTACCAAACACAAGGGAGGAAAGCCCACCTGGATAATGCCTTCCTGATGCCAAATGCAACTGAGGGATAACCCTCGAGGCACCAAACTCAGGTCATATGGAGGGGCTGTCTCGTTCAAAACATATGAACAGAAGTTACCAGATGAGGGTCCCCTACCTAAACTGAATAAAATCTCCAAGACCTCAACTACAAGTGTGGAAGATATTGGATCTGAGAGAACTTACCCAAAACACTGCAGTACTGGCAAACAAACAATTCAAGTGTAAGAAGGTCCTGCAGGTACCAGGTGTGTTGATTTCAGAATGGTGTCAGGTTGTCACTTCAGAGCCCCATCGTGGGTGCCATGTAATGTCAACTGATGGTCGTTGGCACCAATTCAATGCCAACAGAAATCCCCAATTTGGGGTGCAGTGAAAAAGGAAATTTTATTCTGTGAAAACAGTTCACTTGTGATACAGCACAGTTGTGAGGACAGCCTGGTTGTGGAATAGCTCTCAGCAGAGTTACAGCTCAATTACAAAGTAGCGCAGCTGTGGAACAGTATGGCTACAAGGCAGCCCAGAGGCAAGGAGACCCAGGGATGAGGCATCCCACAGGCTAGGCCCCTCTCCAACTAAATAGCTCTGCTCTCCAGCCAGACATCTTTAGTGTTTCAGTTCCAGTTGGGAAAATACAGTCCTCAGTCTCTGGTGCAAAGGGAAAGTGTACAGTCTGAGCCAGAGAGTAGCTGACTTATATGGAGAGAAGTCTCCACCCCTGGTTCCTGAATTGGGCAGTGCTCATGCAGATGAAGATTCCAAAACCACCCTGTTTGACTGGCCCAAAAAGCATTGTCCTGATTGGTCAGTGAAGATGCTAATGTAGATATAACTGCACAGGTCTGATTGGACTGGGAAAGCCAGTGGTATTGATTGAAATAGGATTCCAGGAACTCCTTTATAAGGGTTGGCTCAGATGGCAACAACAAGGTGTTGGCAGGCAGTTCAATGTGGGAGTAAGAAAACTTAGTGCAGGCTTCTTTCTCCTCCATGAAGTGTCGTTTGCATGAGAGGCTCCTGTTTAGAAATGGCTGTTAGGCTCTGTTTCAAATCAACCACCAGGAGTCCTTCTTAGTGGGTATCTTTCTCAGGGTTGACAATAGCCAACCACAAAAAAACATTGAATTTTATGGTTCCATTTATATGAACTGTCCAGAATCTGTAGAGAAGAATCTGTAGAGATAGAAAGTGGAGCAGTGGTTGCCAGGGGCTGGAGGAGGGTGGGACAGTTGGGAAGGTGGCAGCTAAAAGCTATGAGGTTTCCTGGTGGGGTGATTAAAATGTCCTAAAAATGGACTATGGTAATGGCTTTACCACTCCCACTCAGTTAATATACTAAAAAAGCATTAAGTTATACTATTTAAATTGGTGAATTACATGGTATGTGAATTATATCTCAATAAAGCTGTTTAAAAAAATGTCTTGATAATCTTTCCAAATATATACCAAATATTAGATGAGAAAGAAAAAAAATACAGTCAATAAACAACAGATGATAGGTTAGCTAGCTAGGTAGGTAGACAGATATCTAAAATAAATCATAAATGGATCGAGACTTGTTTTCTATTTATTTTTTTCCTCATGTTTTCCCTTCCAAGATCAGCAACCTGAGAGAGTAAAAGATCTATCAACAAACTATGATAGTTGCTTAGTTATTAAGAAGTTGGCAAACAACAAAGAAAGAGTACAAACACCAAGCCATATATACACTAGTACTCCCTCCACTAGCTCCTTCAGCACTTTCTTGCTGGTTCTGATTTTCCAAGTTGTTTAGATTGTCTGTTAATTCTCTTAGATATATTGAATACATAAAACTCTCATCTTTGGATGGTGCTCGTAGTTCACCCAGTCAGCCCTCAACTTTCAACTCAAGAAAAAATGCGCAATCTAGTTATCCAGAATAGCAGGCAAAACCATAGGAATTTTTTATATCTTCGGAACACTTTGCGTAATTTATTTTGCAAGAGATCCACATATCTAATATGCTTTCCATTGGCAACTATTAATATGAGTTCATGCTCCCAGAAGAAACTTGGGAGCTACACAGGGCACTGGTAGAGGGAAGAAGAAGTAAAACAGAAGAAAGAGCAGGTTCTTTGAAACAAAGTCCAGGAGCAGTGAAGGGAAGTAACTCTGTGTCAAGTTGACCTCAAGTGTGGACCCTCACTGACCCATCAACTATGGACACCTATTGTATATTCAACAGCCCAGAACCAAGAGGGAGGAGGGACTCAAATACTTCATAAAAGGTTGGAAACATGAAAGCAAAATCTTGTCCCGTAGGAACTAAACAGAACCTTTAGAGGATTTCTCTACAAGCCAAGCTTGTGGTGTCAGTGTGATGCTCTAGAACAGTGATTTTCAACCTTTTTCATCTCATGGCACATGTAAACTACTAAAAGTATGCAGCACACCAAAAAATTTATTTTTGCCAATATGACAAAAATAAGTAAAATTTTGATTGATTCACACTGGACAGCTATTGTTGTGTTGGCTGTTGGCTGTCATTTTTTTATTTGACAATTTAAGGGAAAAAAGGTCAGTACCCCGACTCAATAGTCAGGTGTTGCTTGGTTTAAAAATTCTTGCAGCACACCGGTTGAAAATCACTGCTCCAGAATGCTAATGACTCCCAGCTACAGCCGGCACATTCATGCCTTTCCATCCACCTGGAATGGCCTCCTCTTTACTTTGCAAAACCCTTCTCATTCTTGAAGGCTAGGCTTCTGTGAGGCCTCCATGATCCCACCAAGCAAAGCTGATCACTTCTTTCAAATTTTCCTAACACATCCTTCATACTTAACTCACAGTAATATTGCTGGTTCTTCAAGTATTTGTTTACTCCAATAGGTCAATAGTTTCTTAAGAGTAGCAACTGTGTTTTAGTTACTACAACATCCAAGGCACAAGGGCTGGCAGTGTGCCTGGTATACATCCTGCTGAGCATTACTGAATTATGATTTTTTAGAAATCCTATCATTAAAACAGTGCATTTATATTACACTGTAGTTTTACTATATTGAAGAGCATTACCTATTTTTAAAGATTTTTCCTTTTTAGAGCAGTTTCCAATTTAAACAAAATTGAGAGATTTTAAACAAAAATAAAGAGATTTCCAGGATAGCCTTTTCCCCCACACATGCACAGTGTTCCTCATTATCAATATCACTCACCACAGTGGTATGTATTTTACCAAGGATGAACCTACACCGACACATTGCAATCACCTGAAATCCATAGTTTACCTTCGGGTTCACTTTTAGTGTTGTATATTCTACGTGTTTGGATAAATGTGTAATGATATATGTCCATCATTATATCACACAGGATATTTTCACTGTCCTAAAAATCCTCTGTGTTTTACCATATTTTGCCATGTATAATGTGCCCTTTTTTGCCCAAATTTTTGAGGGAAAAATAAGGATGTGCATTATACATGGGTAGTACTAATTCTGTATCTATATAAGTGTTTTTAATTCTCTTATTTATGCTTATGTATTAAAAGTGTAACCCTGGAAAGCAATAATGATATCTGTATGCAAAATAATACCCTGGAATATGGTCATCGGGTTTGTTTCTAAATATAAAGAAAAAATTGAATTAAAAAATTAAAACAAAGTGTTTTTTTTCCTGAAAGTTTAGATCAAAAACATGGGTGCACAGCAAAACACAGTACATCTCCCTCACCCTTCCCCTGGTACCACTGATCTTTATATTATCTCCATAGTTTTGCATTTTTCATAATATCATATCATTGGAATCATTCAGTATGTAACCCTTTCAGATTGGTTGCTTTCACTTACTAGTGTACATTTACAGTTCCTCCGTGTCTTTTCATGCCTTCATAGCTCACTTCTTTTAGCGCTGAGTAAAATTTCATTATCTGGATGTACCATGACTTACTCACTCACCTACTGAAAAACATTTTGGTTGCTTCCAAGTTTTGGAAATTATAAATACAACCGCTATAAACACTCATGTGAAGGTTTTTGTGTAGACAGAGATTCAGCTCATTTAGATAAATACCAAGGAGCACAATTGCTTACCAAATAGTAAGGGTGTGTTCCGTTTTGTAAGACACCACCAAACTGTCTTCCTATGTGGTCGGACCATTCTACCTTCCCACCAGCAATGCACGAGAGCTCCTGTTGCTCCACCACCATTTGGTGTCAGCAGTATTCTGGATTTTGGCCATTCTAATAGGTGTGTAGTGGTTTCTCATTGGTGTCTTAATTTGCAGTTCCCTGATGATATACAATGTGAAGAATAAAAGCATTACTTTTTCAGCCCTGGCTGGCGTAGCTCAGTGGATTGAGCGCGGGCTAGGAACCAAAGTGTCCCAGGTTCGATTCCCAGCCAGGGTACATTCCTGGGTTGCAGGCCATAACCCCCAGCAACCGCACATTGATGTTTCTCTCTCCCTCCCTCTCCCTCCCTCCCTCCCTTCCCTCTCTAAAAATAAATAAAATCTTAAAAAAAAAAGCATTACTTTTTCAATGTAAGCATCAAAAATATCACAGTGAGTTTGGAAAGTTGTTTTCTCACTTCTGCTTTTTATAGTTCTAGGAACCCCCGAGTGTCCTGTGGCTCCTGGCCTCCAGCAAACCCTGTGCATACATCAGCACTATTCAGAGTGTTCAGAAAATACTTGCTAATTTTTTGCAAAATCCCTTTAAGATTAACCAATGCCAGAAAATAGTGGTATTTCTGTAGGAACACAAACTTGACAGTTTTTCATTTCCTTTGGAGCCCTGGATTACAAAATGCTATATGCCCTTGCTTGTCCCATAAGCCATGTTTCGGCCCCCTGACCTGGCACAGCAGCATCTCTTCCTAACCTATTTCTCCCATGGCTACTGAATGCCTGTGAACCCCAGGCGGTAAGTACATATTCTGGTTCCAAGCACCTTGTGACTCAATAGGAAGGGCTTAGATTCTGCTTTTTACTAACGCAGCAATCTTAGGAAGGTGCCTTTCCTTCTCTAAGAGAGCACAGTTTCTTCATTAAACAAGAGACATCAGAATAACCCCTGTCTTCTTTGCAAGGATGCTTTGAGTACAGTATTGTGATTCTGATACAATACACTACCCACCTTCCCAGCTGAAAGCCACTACTGGGGTTATTAACTACTCTTTCCCAGTGGAGAGTTTATAATCACAAATAACATTTATTGGATATTTATTATGTGCCAGGCCTTACTCTAAACACTCTATGAGTGCTGACTTAGTAACTAACAACTTTATAAGATGTGTATTGATATTTCTCCCATTTCACAGATGAAGAGCCTGAGGCATGGAAAGGGTAACTACTAATTTTGCCATGTATAATGCACACCCCCATTTTTAGCCCATTTGTGTTGCCACTCTTCAAAGCCAGGCAGGCTCATGGTATTCGTGCAGATGGAATAATAGTCACAGAGCCGTTGGGATGTCTGGCATGCCTTTATTCATGGGTGGGTGAGTCACGCACTCTGCAAGCTGCGTGTCTATCTGCATGTCTCATGTTGTGGCCCAGCTCCCCAGCGTGGCACCCATTGTGGCACCTGTCCCCTTGCTTGTCTCTCATCATCATCACCCCCAGTAGGGAATCCCTACTGGTTTAAGTACTAGAGGGGAACAAAGCTGGAAAACTGTCAGAACATTACATAAATAATTCTGCACATGCGAGTCTACTTCATGTTATGGGAACAGTTTATCGGACCCAGTCTCAAGGCTGTGAGAATACTGGTTATCAGGCCTCTCCAAGGCTATGGGAACACTGCTCCTCTCAGTTACCCAGACACCTGAGCCAGGAAGCCAGACTGCCTCTACTTACCCTACACCAATGTTCAGGAAAACAATCTTTCATTTTAATTTTTTAATTCAATTTTTTATTTATATATAAAACCAATGATCATATTCCAGGGTATTATTTTTCATACAGATGTTGTTATTGCTTTCTAGAGTTACACTTTCAATGCATAAGCATAAATAAAAGAATTTAAAACATTGATGTAGATATGGAATTAGTACTACCCATGTATAATGTGCATCCTTATTTTTCCCTCAAAAATTTCAGCAAAAGTGTGCACATTACATGCAGCAAAATATGGTAATTTGCTCAGACACACAGCTAGAGAGTGACAGAGTCAGACTTTGAGACCCTAAATTCAGTAAGTTTAATCAATTCCCTAACGTAGCACTGAGCAATTGAATCAATTTTAATCTGGTTTTCATTTAACAATAGTTAAAGCTCTTGGCGCATGTGCCAGTTGAGCTGCTGCAATAGGAACCCCACCTGGGAACAGGGTAAGGCAGGGACTCCCAGCAGAATAGCCTCTTGGGGAGCACTTGTTCTCAGAAGCCCCTGCTTGTACCCACTCAAACCACAAAGAGTCCTCCTAAACAATCCCAAAAAACTGGAATTTTTTTTCAATGTTTCTAGCTGAGAAAACTGAGTCCATGGGACTGGCCTGCAAACACCACCACTGTGAGGCAGCTGGACTGAGATTGAAACCCAGGGGTTCTGAGGACCCATGGTGGTCTATTCCTGCCTCACCTCGCCCCACCCCAGAGAGAGTCTTTGGGGGTCCCAGGGCCATTCAGAAGCTTGTTCAGCCCTGGGTGAGGAGCCACTCTGAACTCTCACTTCTGGGGACAGAACAGAGGCCATTTGTATTCTCCTGGGAGCCCAGCTCCCTGCAGGGGTCATGATTAACCTTTGTCCCAGCCTTTAAGAAAAATGCAAAACACCCTATGTTTTAGGTATTTGTTGCATTTCCAAAACATTTGTCCAACACTTAAAAGTTGATTTTTTTTAACAATGGAGCTAAAAGCTGCTACATATTAAAGCATAAAGCTGTGGTCTGTGCTATTTTAAGGTACAGAAAATACTGTAAGTGGATTAAACTATCCAGGTTACATAAACAACAGCAACCAAAGATTACAACTAAAAATCAGACTTCCTTTCGGAAGAGGGTGTAAGCGATGTAAAGCCCAGAGGAACCCTGGTGGGAAGTAGCAGCGCCAGAGTGTGCACCCCATATGCAAGCCCTTGCACAAATCAGCTGAAATGACAACGGGAAACAAAAGATCGGGAAAGCCTACATGGGCTCAGGAAGGGGGACATTGTCATCCACAGCTGGGCAGAGAGCACACAGGCCTGGACTTATGGAAGCCAAGGCCCCTTCCGGAGAGGAAGACAATGCGACAAGAGGCAAAGAAGAAACTAGGAAGATGCCGTGACATCTCCCAACTTGGAGGTGTGCTGGCTGGAGGCAAAGGCAGGTAGTGGAAGGACTGGCACCCAAACCTTACGTCACCCCTACCAGGCTGAGCATGGCAGGGTTACCTCAAGAGCAACACAAAAGTGAGACTTTTCTCTGCCTTGGTTCTCACTCAAGTGTGGGCTGGGGCTTCTGGCATTGGCCAGACTACCCCAGAATGAAACAGAAACCTCACCAGAGTGTAAGCCCCTTAATATTATAGGCTGTGTTTCTCTGGTTTACTGGGGCAGCATCAGCACCCAGAATACAGTGCTTGACATAGGAGAGATGCTTGCTATTCTTTGGTGGACTTGCAAAGAAACTGGCTAATGAGAGAATTGCAGACATCATTCACCAGTTCAGCCCCAGGTGCACCTGTCATAAAGGAGATGCCAATCTGTGACATCAACTGCCCATGTTGGGACAGCCCCGAACTCGAGCCTCTGCCCTTCTTTTCTCAGATGTCAAGCTGCTACTGCACTGGGTGACCAGCTGCCTGGGAGGAGATTTTAAAAGCACCAGGTAAATGCAGGAAGCCTTTTGTGTGGACGAAGAGTAGCCAGGTTAGATATGTTTTTATTCCAGGATTAACACATGAGGGAGCATAGGAACTGGGAGACATTCTGTACCATAAGTGTGGAGATGATAGCTAGCTAGATAGATAGATAGATAGATAGATAGATAGATAGATAGATATGGATATATAGATAAAATTCATATATATATAAAATGTTCTGTACATGCATATGGGAATTTATATGTACATCTCAAGAAATATATAAGGTGCTCCCTTCTTCTGCTCAAATCCAGTTTGTTGTTTATTTCATTTCTGGCCTCCTTCCTCCCAATCAATAAAAGAAAAATTGTATGGAAAAAACTGTCTGTTCTTTGTGTGGATGGCTTTCTACAAAATGTAGACTTTGCTTTATGAAGCAGAAACATTAAGCATATAAGGCTCTCAGCCACTAGAGGTATGGTAGGGGCTGAGTTGTGCCCCCCCCCTCAAAAAGTTGTTGAAGTCCTAACCCCCCAGTACTTGTGTAGTAATCTGATTCACAAACAGGATCTTCACAGAGGAAATCAAGTTAAAATTAGGTCATGAGAGTGGTCTCTAATCCAAAATAACTGGATTTTGGTAGCACCCAGTGTGTGGTACTTTGTTAGAACAGCTCTAGGAAGCTACTACAGACAGACACTAGCTGAAGCAGGAAAAGCAGTGTCATCAGAACCCAGGTTTTCTCAGTTCCTGTAAGCTCTGCCTTCCTCAGGCTGGGCCCCACTACCAGGCAATCTGTCACTACATTGTGGCCTGAGAAGTGACAGACCTACAGCCTTTCATTTTCAAGTGCTCTGAGGAGAAAGTTTCTCTTAGGAATTCCGACAAAAGACCTGGAACCAAGTCCTAGTGACTGGAATCTTGGGGGGTGGGGTAGGGTTAGCCTTTACCCACCCAGGCCCCCCAGAGTCTGAGTATGAGATAAGGATTTTTCCCCATGGAAAAAACAGGACTATAATCCCAAAAAGGAGAAATGGATGCTGCTGAATGATAGGCAGGCAAAACATAGGAAGGTATCTAGACTGCATTTTAACATAAGGGATTCAGACCTCCATTCAATCAACAAGTATTTATCAAGTGCACAGCATGTTCTAGGTATTTGAGATACATTACTAGGCACAATGGACAGAGATCCTTACTGTCCTGGAGCTAACACTCTGGTAGGAGGAAGAGGGGGTTATTGAAAGCCAAAGAAATCACCATGGCAAATGCAGTGCCTAATAGCTCATGGGCTCCAAGTGCTGGTTAAATAAGTAAATGAATGAAAATGAGAACAAATGGATCTGCCACCTGAATTCCAGCTACATCTGAAAGCTCATGGAAATGGGGTTATGGGATTCCCAAATCTATATAAAATAGGATTTCAGTAGAGAAAGAGATGGATGAATCTCTGAACCCCAGAAGGTGATAATGAATAACTTCATCCATATTGGAAAGCCTAATGCTTAGTGATATAACACTCCACAACAGGCACACAGAAAACTGATTTAAAAAAGTGGACATGCAAAACCCCTTTTACAATGGTCCTTTTATGGAGTTCAAGCTGGATGTCTCTTAAATACTGTTTTTCTGTTCCTTCAGGGAACTCCTTGCCAGGCTGCCTTGGTGTGAAGAAAACTGTGATTATTCCAAGGGAAAAAAAGAAGAGCATGAAGTCATCCTATTTTGCAATCAGGATTCTTCAACAGCCAAATATGTTTAAATCCAAAATGCTCCCTCCCTAAGTGAGATCACAAATGGAGTGAGTACTTGCAGCTGAGGTGGGGAGCTTTGAGAAAAAGCAAAATTCTAAAATAATAGCTTCAACCCATGCAACACCCTCTGAAAGTCTGAATCACTCATAAAGTTCCCTTTTCCCCAAGCAAAAGACCCAGTCTTTTTGTTCGCTTTGAACCAAGGGTGAAGACGATGGCCACTGCTGAAGGCTTTAGGTGGATATTCACCACCTTCAACATCATCAATAGGTTTTTAGTCATTTATTTATTCACTCATCAACAAATATTTTTTTTTGAACCCTGTGCCCCGGCATGAGAAGCAACGATCAGCAAAAACAGATTCTTCTATCATGGAGCTTATCGCCTGTCCTAGCCTATAGGCTGTTCAGACTATAGTGGCATCAATCAATTCCAAATAAACATACAATTTTGGGTTGCTTGGAGCATAAACAGGAGAATAGACCCAACTGAGGGGAATGGAGTCAGAGAAAACTTCTGAATAACAGTTGCAGAGAAGTGATCATTCAACTGAAATTTCAAAGACTGAGTGGAAAATATCCAGTGAAGAAAAAGGAGAAGGAATCCTTCCAGGAAAAAGAACAGAATGTACAAAGGTTAGTAGTAAGGAAGAGTGACCCTCAGCATGCTGGAAATACACAAGGGAGGGTGCAGTGGGGGATGAGCCTAGAAGAGCTAGCAGGGACAGACATTGGAGAGGAGCCACGTGAAGAAGCTTGGTCTTCATCCTAGGAGCAATAGGAAAGTACTAAGTTTTTAAGCAGTGAGTGATACATTCAGATCTGTGTTTTGCATTCATGGTAGACACAACATGGAAAAGAATGAGAGGGTCAAGGTGGAAGGTGGCAGAGAACTAAGGGGGCTACTGTGGTAGCACTCATGAAGGCGGATGAACTGGAATGGGGTGGAGGGAGAAGAAGAAAAGAGGATGAACCCAGAGTTGTTTAAGAGGGCAGAGTGGCAGATCACTCTGTTACTTAGATGCAGGATTGAATGTGAGAAGGTATCAAGGTCAACTTCTGGATTTCTGGCTTATATAGTTGGATGCTTGATGGATTCATTGATTGAGTTAGGGAACACTGAAAGAGGAGCTGGTTTTAAGGAGAAGGTAGTTGGTGAGTCATTGTTGTTGTTTTAATAAGTAGACTTCATTTTTATAGCAGTTTCAGTTTTACAGGACAGCTGAGAAAAAAGTACAGAGTTTCCCCACAAGTTCTCTCCTAGTTTTCCATTATTAACACCTTGCATGAGTGCGGTTTGTTATAATTGCCCAATCAACAATAAAGCATTATTAACTAAGGTCCATAATTCACATTAGGGTTCACCCTTTGTGTTGTACATTCTATGGGTATTGACAAATGGGTCATGTCACAGGTCCACTATTGCAGTACCACTCAGAATAGTTTTGCTGCTCCTGTGCTTCATCTATTCATTCATCTCTGTCTCCCTCCAAACTCCTGGCAACCAGTGATCTTTTTACTGTCTCCATAGTTTTGCCTTTTCTAGAATATCATATAATTGGAACCATACAGTAGGTACCATTTTCAGATTGGCTTCTTTCACTTAGCAATATGCATTTGTTTCCTCCATGTCTTCTTGTGGCTTGACAGCTCAGTTCTTTTTATTACTGAATAATAATATTCCATTGTCCAGATATGCCCCAGTTTTATTTATCCATCCACCTACTGAAGGATATGTTGGCTGCTTCCAAGTTTCAGCAATTATTTTAAAAAGCTGCTATGAACATTCCTATATAGGATTTTGTGTGACATAAGTTTTAAACTTATTTGGATAAATACCAAGGAGTACAAATCACATGGTAAGAGTACGTTTGTTGTGAAAGAAACTGTCATGTTGTCTTCCAAAGTAGCTGTACCATTTGGCATTTCCACCAGCTAGGAATGAGCATTCCTATTGCTCTACATCCTCACCAGCATTTGGCATCATTCCTGTTTTATATCTTAGCCTTTAAAGTAGGTGTGTAATCATTTCTCGTTGTTTTACCTTTCAATTCCCTTATGAGATATATGTGGAGCATCTTTTCATAAGCATATTTGCCATCTGTATATTATCTTTGGTGGAGTGTCTGTTCAGATGTTTTGCTAACTTTTTAATTGGCATGTTTGTTTTTTATTGTCCATTTTAAGAGTTATTTGTGTGTTTTGGAGAGAAAGCCTTTGTCCAGTGTGTCTTTTGCAAATACTTTCACCCGGTTTGGGGTTTGTCGTTTCATTCTCTCAAAAGTCTCTCTCAGAGCAGAAGTCAGTCAGCTGGATTTTGGACTTGTATCCCTTTAAGAGCCTCTGTGGTATTAAGAGGGAACTGCCTGGTGGGCAGGTCAGCCAGAGAGAGCTTGGTGAGTTCCAGGGACCCAGATGAGGGAGTGCGGCTGGGGAGAGAGAACAGGGCACAGCCAGTCTGTGCAGGTGCCTGCAAGCTTGGGTGAGGAGTTTGGTCTCTATTCCACTGAAGAGTTAATTCCTGAACTTCTGATGAGCCACCTTTGAGGTCAAGCCTTTCAGTTCTGTCAGAGTCGCTATCAGAGCTGAATTCCCTTGTCAAAGGCCATGAGGCAGCGATGGGCCAGGGTCTAGTACAGGGCCTGATTATTTCTCGACCTCACCTCCATCAGTTCTTCACGTGAACATCACCTCCTCACCTTGCCCACAAGGCCTTCCTTGGCAGACCACACCTGTCTCCAGTGGCAGTGTCTCCTCTGACCATGTTCTTGCTTCCTTTTCCTCCACCATCCTTCTCACCATCCAGCCCACTACCGATGCTTTCGTTTGTTGCCTGCGTCTAGGCTGGAAGGTAAGTTACCACGAGGGTGGGAATTTGCTTTGGTTTTGTTCACTGCTAAATCCACGAGACTTGGAACAGAGCTTGGCAGCCAGGAGGCAGTCAATAAATACTTACCATATATTTAGGACTATAAGATGCACCGGACCATGAGACACACCTAGGTTTTAGAAGAAGAAAATAGAGAAAAAAATTTTGAAGCAAAAAATGTGGTAAAATATTTAATAACCTGTGCCCCCGCTCCACCACCGGCCCCCTACCCCACAGGGAGCCAGGAAAGCTACATTCAGACTGTAAGATGCACCCCCATTTCCTCCCAAATGGGGGGTGCATCTTATAGTCCGAAAATCTGGTATCTCTTCAGTGACTAAATGGTTAGATCTGTGTGGCTTTTTTTCTGAGGCTTCTTTTCTCCTGCAAGTTTTCTGTGATGAATACGTATTACTTACCTAGTCCAGGGGAAATGTTAGAGAAGGGAAAAGAATTCTGCCACTGCTCTCCACAGCCAACAGGATGAAATCTCAAACTCCTTGGCAGATGCTGGCTTTTTAAAAGCTAAACTACACGTCCCTTCCCTACCCTTGGCCAGAATGAGTCCTGTTCCCCAAAATGAAGGTAAACGTTTTCTGAAGAAAAGGGGGTTTCCTTTGCTTTAAAGCAGTTAAACAGGCCATGTCCAGTTTTGCTTTGCTGCGAGCCTCCCGCCTCCCCCGGGTGCACTGGGGCTCCGTGAATGGCCCCAGGCCACCTTCCCAACGCCTTTGGCCCAGGAACCCTTTTCTAGTGGCTGGTTCCCAAGGATTAGAGTTCCAGGGAACAAGGCGCTGCCCACCCAGAAGCAATTCGTGCCCTGTGGAGATGACACTGCTGAAATCCTCCACCCTCCTCCGCCCTAGGAGCCCAGGCCAACGCAGAGCCTGTGAAGCCTTCCTCCTCCTCCTCCTCTAAACTAACCTCTCACTCCGTTTGGTTTCTATAGAATTTTATTTATATGAATAAAGCATATGTCATAGTTATCACTTGAGCCCTAACTGATGGTTTATATGTCTGCCTCCAACACTAGGCTGTAAGGCCCTGGAGGGCAGCGATGAGACCTCCCTTCTGGAAGGTTCCCAAGGGCAGCCTGGCGCTGGGCCCCGGGAAGGCCTGTGCTCCTGGAGCCAGCCCTCAGGAGGCTGGCCCCCCTCCCTGTGGGAAGGCACCCCACTGGGAAGCACCCTTTCAGCTCCCTTCTCAGGCTCTCTGGCTGCTGAGGGGCTAGTGTCCTGGACGTCTCTTACTTAACTATTCTCATTCTTCATGTCTTGAATTTCTTTAAAAGTCCTTTCCCCATTTTTATTGAGATATAATTGATGTATAACATTGTATTAGTTTTAGGTGTAGCACATGTATTCGCAATATGTATACATTGCAAAATAATAACCACAATATTTAGTTAACAGCCATCACCTCAAACTGACAATTATTTTTTCTTGTGATCAGAACTTGTTTTCCTCAAACATTCTCTGTATTACACATTTGATCCAGAGGAGAAACTAAGTGCAGGGTGGGGGACTGAGTGGGGAGGGGTCACCTTGCCTGAAATCCCACCACCCCCTTGTGATCAGAACTTTTAAGATCTCTCGTCCTAACAACTTTCAAGTACAAGATTCATCATTGTCAGTTTTAGTCACCAAATTGTATATCACAACCCCAGGATGCATTTCTCTTATAATTGGAAGTTGGCGCCTTTTGACACTTTCCACCAACCCCCACCCCTCTGTCTGGCAACCACCAATCTGTTCTCTGTATCTGTGAATTTGGTTGTTTTTACACTCCAGATATAAAAGCATGTGCTTTTATTCTGAGCCAATATTTGTCATTATTTTTAAGTCTTTTATTGCCCAGTATCTTAGAAATGGTATGAACTGTTTCTGCAGCTCAAGTATAACTTAGAATGATGCCTCTTCATTTTGGTTTATTCTTCACCTTTAGTGACAAAATTAGTCCTTCCTTGAAAAATATGACTGCCCTTGTACAAAAAATTAATCTATGGACCTGCAAGTAATGTAATAGTTTCTTAACTGACAATCCACTGAATGTAGGAATGGATTGTTGCCCCAGCGAAATTCAGTTTTAAGATGTCAGTTGCCATAATTCCTATTCATGTTTTATTTTTTGTCATTGTGTTGGAAATTGGTGAATTTGCTACTGCTCACAGTATTTATAGATTCTCAGTCTAAATTCCCATTGAGGCTATGCTTACAGTTACCTACGCCTAGTTATTTAAGCTGTGCTCTGTTCCTCTCCTGTTTTTCTGAGTACACCCTATGTCATCACTTTCATTACTACTTTCATTCCACAGTGAACTGCTTTGGGCCCCTGATTCATTTTTGCTGTGGCACTGTACCATAAGACAATATAACAACAAAAAAAAAAACCCTAAACATTGTAAGAAATAACCCACAAATGACTAAAAGCTATTAGTTGAGATAAACCATACCTTATCAAATGAAAGTTAGCCAAGATGAATACCCTAATGCAGTTGAGCATTAAGTTGAGCATTAATCTGGGTACAAACGTGAGTCTGTACCCAGACTTCACGTTTAACAATTTAGACTGTAATAAGTACTAGGAACATACACTTCCTTAATTTTTGGACCCTGAGAAAGAAGGTACCTACTAAGAAGAGTACCCAGTGACTAGCTGGTCTCAAATTTTAGGAACAGAGCCTAGCAGCCATTTTTAAACAGGGGCCTCTCAGGCAAACTGCCTACTTGCATTGTGTTTCTGCTACCGGAGCAGCCCTTATAAAGGAATTTCCAGAATCCTATTTCAACCAGTAGGACTGACGCTTTCCTTATCCAACCAGAGCTATGCAGCTATACACCTCCCACCCATCAGCTTCTTCACTAACCAATCAAAACAGCTCCATTCTGACCAATCATGACAGTGCCTTTGGGGCCAATCAAACTGTGAGGCTTTGGAGTCCTTATCTGCATAAGGATGAACCAATCAGGGACCATGGGCAGGGACTTCTGTCTATATCAGTCAGCTCCCTTCTAACTCTGAAAGCATACTTTCCCTTTCCAGTGAAGACTGGTTTTCCCTGGCTGGAGCATTCTGCCTGAGCAACAAGTGGAACAGAACCCGAGAGGGACCTGCACCCAGAACTACCTGGACTCAGAACTACCTGCTTTTATAGCAAATGGGGTCACATTTGAGCTGTTTGCACTGAATAAAGTTTCCATTTTAAATACACCCCAAGTTGGAGATTTTTGTTGGTGTTGAACTGATGCCAATAACCTTTGGTTGACAATTTTATCTTTCAGTGGTGTGTAAGGTGGTGAGTGATTGACTTTGCTTTTTTTCTCAGGATAGCCCCATTATTGGTAGCATCTCAGGTTTCAATGGGGTGGCCTCCAGGGCTGTTGCTAGTTTTCAATGCCTACCTTAGGAAAGGCTGAACTACCATCAGTAATGTTAATTCAAATAAGAGCAGAGCTCAAGAAAGACAGCACTTCATTCTTGTTCCTCCAGACTCTGTGGGTTCCTCCTCCAGGTGAGACAGCAAGCACCCAGCAGGCAGGGGCAGTGGCTCCAGATCCTGTGAACCTGCTCAATGCCCACAGCGCAGGGCCCTGGCTCCAAGCCCACAATGTTCTGGGCACAGAAGGCTGAGGTTGCATGTTGCTGCTGTTCCTGCCCTAGCTACCTATGTGACCAGAGAATTGCTCTCTCCACAGTGGAAATGCAGGCAGACAGGCACACAATGCCCATGCCCTGTGGGGTTTGAGCTGCCCAAATCCCTTCCTTTGACAAAGCCCAATGTCCTCAGGGCGCAGCACAGCTCAGCAGTGGGAGCTGCCCCCAGCGCTGACGGTCCCCAGCAGCCACCCAGGGGCACCCTGGCCCTGGTGGCTGGACTCCCTGGTGCCTGGAAAGCACATGCCGTCCTCCCCAGTCAGCAGTTCTCCCTCTTCCAGCTGATTAGCTTCTAAGCCGGAGGCAGGCATGGGTGGGGGTGGTCTGCTCCCTCCTGTGAAAGGTCTCCATGTCCCTCTGCTCCTTTTGTTCCCTTGAATGGCCTTTACAGGGACCCACCAAGAGGAAGCAGGATTGTGATTGGTGGGCTTTCATCTTTGCTACCAGTACATCTGGGCAAACAGGGCTGTGAAAAATTAGGGTTAAGTTTATTTGAGAACTATTTTATATTACCCCCATTTCTGAAAAGTCTTACAGAAAGATATAGAGTGTTCGTTAGGATGGTTTAGCTGTGATCCTGAGGAAAGGACTTGTTGTTGGGAGACCTGGGTGGCATTATTATTATTATTATTATTATTCTAACACTGCGTGCTTACCAATGCCAGGCATGGTATGTATAGTCTCATTCATTCCTCACAATTCTACTGTCATCCCCATTCAACAGCTGAGGAAGCTGAGACCTGAGAGAGTGAATGGCTTGCCCAAAGTTGTGAGCCATGAAGTTGTGAACTACTCCTGGCTTTAGGGACTTGGTAAGATGATGAAGTCATTGTCTCCTTACTTGGAAAATCAAGGGTAGATTAGTTAACTTCTAAAGGCTTTTTTTTTTTTTGCTCTAACACTTATTCCCTTATGTCATAATCTTTGAAAGTCATTAGGTCACATCCTAAGAAAACGTGTGGAGCGGAATCTTCTACTTGTGTGTCTTTCCCTCCCCAGCCCTCACCAGGGCTTTACTCCATCCCCTGAAGGGAGCCCGTGTCATTGTGTAATTTACTGTTAGTTCTGCTTCCATTAGGAATCCACTTAGAGCCTTCATTTACACTAAGGAGCTCATGCATGTTAACAGCCTAAAGTGTTTCTTTTCCACCTAATGATGGAATGGCAGGCATCAGCCAGCAGGCAGCACGTCATGTGCAGGAGGCATGAGGGCTCTGATACCATGAAGTTCTAACAATACGTTTTCCCAAAACTGTTCCATCCTACCCTCACCCCCAACTGTTATAGGAGGAAATTAAGGCTCAGAAACAGGCTTTGCCCATGACCATCAGTAGCTTGTAGACCTGGGCTGGAATTCGTGTCTCTGGATCCCCCATTGGGAAATCACACGGAGGGGTGAGTAACACGAGGCGTTGCTTACCCTGGAATGTTCAGATTCCTGGCACAGGGTGATACGAGGTAGTTGGAACATTCCAAAGGAAACAAGTACAAGATGAGTAGAGAGACCAAGACCTGTTAACACCAGACTCACAGTACCTGAGTGAGGGTGGCTGGAAACTCCCCAGGGCTGGTGGCAGGTCAAAGGACACTGACAGGAAATGGTGACTCCCAGGGTCCCCAAGCTGGAAGGAAGCGTGGCATTGCCTCTGAGCTGTGCTGCTGTGAAGTCTCCACGCTTCAAAAAGCCTTGGCCCAAGGTGACTCAGGCTTCCTGAGAATCCTCTTATCTTAGCCAGCACAGACATCTGTGCCTCATCTTGTCCAAGATGTCACCCACTCAGGGCCACTCCCTCCCTCAGTCTGATCAATGGTCCCTCGTCACTCTGCAGGGAGTGTCCCGGAATCAGCCCCATGACCCATGACGAAAGCTCCGAGGACTGTCTCTCTAGGATTTCTGTTTGTTTCCTCTCCCCTGTCCTCCTCCCTGTACTCTGAGGCTCTTGCTAGTCCAGGAAGAGTTGACTCATTCTTCCCTTGAGTTTCTTGTCTGTAGGAGCAACAATGCCATCACCATAGTGACCATTTTTTCCAAACTAAATCAGGACAAGAGGCCTGGATGGAGAGAGGGTACTGATGGGACATGAGGACCAGATTTTAGATTGGCCTTATGAATGCCTCCTCTGGATGTGGTTTGCCTACAGGAGGCATCGTAGGGTGGGTCCAAGTAACACTCAACTCTCTCTGACCGGAATCACCCATGTTCTACCCAGAGAGAAGGTGACAACACACCTCCCCAAAGACCACCTTGGAAGGCTGGAAAAGTGGGTAATAATCCCATCTGAGTTTTCCTGTTGGTGGTGGTAGAGACCATGGAGCTTTACCGCCAAAGAGAGTCAGTCCTGTATGGTTGTCAGACTATTTTAAAAGAAAGTTTTTGGCAAATATAACACTGAGGGCTATTCCTTTTAAATTGATCTTTAGCCTTAGAGCTGCAAAGGATCTCTAAATTCTTCTCATGTTAAAATTAAGAAAATGGTCTCAGAAAAGTTAAGTGATTGACCCAAAATCTTTATAATATTAGTGACGTTGTTAGACTCAAGTTAGTGAATTCCTTCCAACTGCCAGCCCAATACTTTTTCCAGCAGGCAAACCCTCCTTTCACAGAGTGGGCGGTTTTTATTTTCCAACTAATCAGTTGGTAGAAGATGTTGGGCTCAATATGACACGATTATAGCCAGGCCAGGTTAATTCTAGAATCCAGATCGTCTGACGTAAAAACAGACCCTTCCACAATTGGTCAACAGGTACACAAAAAAAGTATTGAACATCACTAATCACTGGAAAAAATGCAAGTCAGAACAGAATAATATATTACCTCACACTTGTTAGAATGGTTATTTTTCAAAAAATAAGAGATACCACATGTTAGAAAGAATGTGAAGAAAGGGGAACCCTTGTATATTGTTGGGGAGAATGTAAATATTTATATGCAGCCACTATGGAAAACAGCATGGAGTTTCCTCAAAAAATTAAAAATAGAAATCCAGCAATTTCACTTCTGGGTGTTTATCCCCCGCCCCTGCAAAAACCCACTAACTCAAAAAGATATATGCAGCCATATATGTTCACTGCATCACTATTCACAATAGCCAAAACTTGAAACAACCTAAGTGCCCATTGATGGATAGATGGATAAAGAGGATGTGGTATATATACATAATGGAATATAACTCAACCATAAAAAGAAGATCTTGCCATTTGCAACAACAAGGATGGACCTGGAGAGCATTATGCTAAGTGAAATAAGTCAGACAGAGAAAGGCAAGTACTATATGATCTAATTTATATTTGGAATTTAGCAATAAATTCCTTTATCAAATGATACTATCAATGTGCAAGAAATTACTACTGGGTGAGTTGTATTTTCATTTGCAACGTGTCTATACCAGTGGTTCTGAACTGGGGTCCATGTTCCACACCCCTCCACTCCCCAGGGACATTTGGCAATATCTGGAAATACTTTAGGTTGTTATGTCTGGGGAGGGAGGGTGAGGGGGGAGTGCTACTTGCACCCATGTGTAGAAAAGCCAGGATGCAGCTAATATCCTACAAAATACAGTTCCCACAACAGAGCATTGTCTGGCCCCAAAATGTCAGTAGAGCTGAAGTTGATAATCTCTGGCTTAAACCACTGATGTGCAGCATATGGATAGATAGACTGAAAGAAAGGAGGGGAGGGAAGGGGAAAAAGGGGAAGTCAAAAACTTAAAAGACTTTTGTTCTATCTTTTCTTGAAAGTTCATGCTATGGACGAAGAGACACTGTTGTTACGAGCATGATTATTTTCTGATCCCTGATGTTCACAAAGCCCCTCGGCTTCCCTATGATGAGGATCAGACACATGTGCAGCCTTCCTACACACACCTGCTTGCCTAGCAGAGACCAGGCCAACAACCTTCCTCCCGTCATGCCTCAGTGTTGAAGTAGATTGTGAAATCTGTGAATATGATCAATGTGTGGTCACTTGAAGTTCATCTCTTAAGTTTGTATTATGAGGAAATGAGCCCAAGTTCAAGATTCTCCTCTTCCACCCTGCAGAATTCAGGCACTCAGGGGGAGAGTACTTTCTTCAAGTTCTGAAAGGAGTATTTAAGCTACAATCCTTTTGCCTTGAAAAATATGTCAAGAAAGGCCATTCTCAGGACCCCAAGTAGCTTAAAGGGGTGGTGTATCTCACCAATATGTTCAGGATGAATTTTCAACACAAAAGCTAAACTCGCGTTTGGAGCAAATAGAGTTCAGAAGTGGGCTTGCTGCCTGCTGGAGTCCCAGATAGTGAGCATTGGGGCTGCTCTCTCTGCCGCTGGATTTCTAAACCCACTGGGGGCTCTTGTATCCCCCACCACTCTATGCTTTGGAGTTAACCTTGTGGGCAGTAGGCAGGGAGCCTCTTAAGAGAACTTAACTGTTTCCTTCCCCTTCATCTTTCTCTTTTCCAAACCAAAGACAGTTTTAATCTCATCTTAGGTGAGAATATTTCCATTCTCAGTGGCAAACTGGTCCCTCTCCCAGGAACAGAGGAGTGGCTGCATGCTTAGAGAGGGGAAGGAGGAGGGCTGAGAGCCAGGACACCAAAGCCCATGCAGTACGGTCTGCATGGGGCTGTATGGGACTTGAAAGCTGATGGGGAAAAAGATACAAGGATACATCAGTGGGTACCAGTGCAGACCACAACATCCCTCAGACTGATGCCTCTCCTCACCATGCCCTGTCCAGGTTAGATAATGGGTAACTGGATTCAGACACCTTTCTGGAAAGACAAGAAAAGTGACAGAACCCTAGAGCTGAATTTAAAAGAAAAGAAAACATGGAAAAGTCCTGCCGCAACTAAGTGTACCCCTAATACTCTGAATTAGCAAGGTTGCTTTCTGCTCTCAGTTGGAACTGAGCCTCAGAATCTGGAATCTAATGATGCTACTAGTGTTAATGTAATGATTATAATAAACAGAGCTTTCTTCTTACAAGGCTAAGTACAAAATTTGAAAGTCGGAGCCCCACTGCACTCCTGAACTTAGTGGAAATAGAGAAGCTCAAAGGAAGATGTGGATTTCTATCAGGGCTCTGGAGAGGGGAGGCTTGCTTTTGAGGCACCAACATCCAACACTTAAAAACCCAAACCTGGGGACAGCTGATCTGCCAAGGCTTCCATCCTGACCACCACACAGTCACATGCTGGGTGCCGGCACCGGGAGAGCCCTGGCCCCGGGGAGCACTGAGAAGGAACATCTGTCACAGGACATTTCCTTGGAGCAGGTCACTTGGGTGTTGGGAGCTTCAAAAACACTAGAATTTTATTTACAGAAACTGGGGTGAAGGCCAGGAACTGGAAAGAGGAGATGGTTACAAGAAGTTAGGGTTTCAAGGGGCCTATGGATTCTCTCAGTAGAAAAAAAACAGCATCAAAGTGCTGTCTTGGGCTCCCGTGCAGGTGCCAACCCCAAGGAAGCAGCACGTCAGGCCTGTGTGGTGGCCTAGCCGAAGCCTCCTGTCCCAGGGAGTGGGGAAACATGAGTACACAGCCAGTCATTTCCAAGCCTCCCTTTAAAGCTTGCTCCAAAATTCACCACACACTCACAGAAAACAACAGACTACCAGGCTCATCAGATATCAGAGCTGAGAAGTGCTTCCCACATTATCCAGTCTGGCGACCTCATTCTGTTGATGAGGGCCCAGGGCCCCAGGGGCGGCATGCCCTAATTTTTGTTACTGAGTAAGGTGTCGGGAGTGAAATTGGGACTAGAACTCTGGTCCTCCAGCTCCATTGCTAATGCTTTTTAAAAACAAAACCAAATAAATGTTGAGTTGTTTTTGTGGGCTTTTTTTTCTGACTTGCTCCAGGATGACAGCAGGACACAGCAAGGGAGTAGAACACAACAGTGTGGCCCAGAAGAGGGGAAGGGGCAAGGGGTTCCCAAGTGCCAAGGTGGGCCGAGTCCCTGTACAACAAAGAGAGTTGCTCCCAAAGTCCTGAGCTGTGCTTTGCAAATGTTTTGATCATGTATTGCTAAAATGTTTGAGCAGTAAATTATAGAGTCTATTATACCCATGTAGATATTAGATAGAGAAACATGTGCACCAAGGATAGAAAATTTTAAAAGATGACACTTTAAAAAATAAATTTTAATAGAAGTTGATTCAGTCAGCACGGGCTAATCCCCAGACTGCAGTGGCTTGATGCAATAGTCTATCTCTTGCTCATGTCAGAGTCCGGGGTGGGCTGTCAGTGGGGCTCTGCTCCCTGCATGCATCAGGGGTTTCAGGATCCTTCCATCCTAGGGCTCCTCCCTCCTCCAGGGCCTTGAGGTCTTCTTCATTCAACCAGTAGAAGGGTGGGGAGAGGGAGCCTTAGTGATTCACAGTGGGAGTGGGGACAGGAGAACCAGGCAGCTTCACAGCATCAGGGCTGCCCCAACTCCACTAGTGGAAATGCGGTCATATGGTCTCAGCCAACTGCAAGGGAGATCGGGAAATGTAGCCTGGCTTGTGCCTGCAAGGACAAGGCCATGGGTTTGGGTGAACACCTAGCAGATGCTAACACAGAAGTTCAAGTCCCTCACTACCTCCTTATTCCCAAAGAGCTACTGAGTTTCCTGAGAGGTACATTCATCCTCACTTTGGAAACCACTGGCCTGGAAAACTAATCCTGTTGCCTCCCCCACTCCCTCCCCTACAGAACAGGACCCCTGAGAGCAGCCAGATTGGTGTAAGGTAGGAAGATGTTAATAACAGCTAATATTACTGAGCACTCACCCTGTGTCTAGCACTAAGCAAATTACACATATTAACTCATGTAATCCAAGAAACAGCCCAAAGAGGTTGATGCTATTATTATCCCCATTTTTTATATGAGAAACCAATGCTCAGAGAGATTAACCTGTCCCAAGTCACACAGAGACAGGGATAAAACTTGACCTCAGACACTGGCTCCAAAGGCAGTGCTGTCAGCCAGAGGAACAACAATGAAATTAAGTCCCAGCTCTTTACAGGCCTTCCACACCAGGGCAGGAGCAGGTGGTGGCTGACATGACGTGGGAGGTGCACTAAGAGTGGAGATGCACCGAGGGACAGGATGCTGGCAGAGGGTGGGCACCAGGGAACAGAGGGTAAAGAAAGCAAGGATGGTCCTGCGAAGCCAGGCTGTCGGAACTCATTCAGTGAGCAGGCAAGGATTCAGAGTGCCCAGGCTGTGCCATCAGAGCCCCTTTCGTGTCAGAGTCTCTCCTTGATTAAGCTCAGCATGAACACTGGGAACAAGACAGCCCCATGGGATGGTCATGGCTGCCCAAGTGGCATCCAGGCTGTGGCCTGAGGCAGCTCCTGCTGGAGGCCAGATCCTCCAGACTCAGCCAAGGGAAGAAGGGAACCCTGGCTCATTCTGTGCCCGGCTCATCAAGCTGCCCTTGAAAGAGCCTGCTCTGCCCTGGTCATCCCCCTGAAGAGGCCTGCTTTCCCAGGCCAGAAATCCTGGATCGGTGGCTCCAGGGCACCATCGCTGCTGTCAGCACTTTGCCCGCTAAGCCAGGGGCTGAATGACCTTGGTTCCAGCTCCTCTCTGACTATGATCCGGACCTGCTCCCAGCTAAGAAACAGTTTTCAGGTTGTGTGTTTGAACACTGCTTCTGCAGTAACCGGCCATCAGACCACAGGTCAATTATTCGTGGCTCTGTGCCTCCTTTCCCTTTGGTGAAATGAGCCTAAACCGTGATGATTCAAACCCCCAAGGAAATTCCTGAGTAGCTCTGTGTCTCTTCCCCTCAAAACTAGTGAGTCCTTTTCCAAAGCAGTAGATGGATCTTCCTCTGAGGATATGTGAGTGGGAATTTACACTGACAGACTCAGGCATCCCAGGGTCTCCCTGCATTGAAGAAAGGCCCGTCCCTGCCAATGCCAGGGTACTGAGAGCAGCTTATCATTTGCTTTAATCAGTTTGTATTGGATGTGATCCAGTTGGGTAGGAATGTTAGGTCCTGCAGTTCACTACAGAATACCATCAATCCACCCTAGAAGGCTTTTCAAGGCTCTGTCACCCACAGAATCCTATTTAACCCTTTCAGCAGTCCTGGGAGAGCCCTCTCCCTGTCCCCATTGTATGGATAATGACACTGCAGCTCAAAGAATGTAAGTGACTTGGTCAAGTTTAGAGCTAGTCTGTGGCTGAGCCAGGATTGGAACCTAGGAATCACTTGACTCCAAATCTCAGCCATTTTCACATCATTCTGTCTCATCAGTGGGAAAAGTGACATAAGCCATTGAGAGGCGTGTTACATGGAAAGAACAGAAAGCAGGAAAGTGAAGGGACACAGTCATGGAAGGTTTGACGATCCAGACCCTAGAATGTATGACTGTTATAATGGCAGACTCTTAACTATTTGAGCTCTTAGAACTTGCAAAATTGTTTTTCAGTCTACAATTTATACATTCATTGTTTTAGAAAGAATTTGTTGAAAAATTACATGTGAAAATCTTACAAACCTTACATCTTAAGGACATATGGAATTATTAATTTTTAAGCCTTATAGGAGAAGCAAAATATGTGGAAGATACAATTTCTGCCATTAAACAGCTTATAACTTGTTTAGTCTACAATATGTATGTCCCCTTAATTTCTTAGACCAAGACTTTAGCATCCTGTAACAACTGTAGGAAGGTTCAGGAGGAGTCGAAGTATTTCTACCAGGGTTTTCCTAGTGTCTCTCCCCATTCATCACTGCCTCATCATTGATTGACTCATTTCAACTTAGGATTCACTGTGATCACTAGATCCTTTTCTTCTGTCCTCTGTTCCTCTGTGGAGTTCATTCTGACCACTTGGAAATTATTTTAATTTCATATTCACAATGCCTACCTCCCTCACCTTGAGCTGACTTGGCAACTTACTAACAATAGTGTCTATTTCATCGAATGCATCCATGGATGCATCACATTTGTGGGACTGGCTGCAGTACACCTCCAACCAGAAGTCTCATGACCTGCTACTGGTAACCATTCCTCGGGGAGTCCCCTAGAGCAGATAAGGCAGGAAAGGGTCAAGGAGTCAGCGTAGCCTGGCCTGGCAGCTCTGTCTCATACCTCTAAACCCTTCCTTCCACACTGACCACCAGCACACAGCCTCCAGGAGCAGTGAGAGAGTGACAGGGTTGTCTGCAGTGGGGCAGCCAGCAGTTGGGCCGGGGGTGGAAACCATGTGATGTACATGTAGAGGCATACACTGATCAGATTTCAGGACTCACCTGAGGTCAAGTGTAGCCTCTCCATGGGCAGAGCTGTACATAAGCTAAGCCAGCTCCTCTCCACCTTAGCCACGAAGGCATTTCTGGCCTTGGCAGTAGGAGGAAGAGTCAGATACCCCTGAAGCACAACCCGGAAGGGGGTGCCCAGCTAGCGTACCCCCATTTCCTTCCCTGCCCTTCCCTCTGATCTTTTCCCCCACCCAGACCAGTATCTGGACCTCTTGGCAGTATTTGCCAGCACTTAGACACTAAGCAGTGAAATCAGTAAAACTGTTTTCATCATAAAGTCCCAGAAAAAAAGAAAAGATGAAATCACATTAGGGGAGGGGTGATAGAAATACACATTTTCTGGAATTTGACCCAGTTAGCCTTACCTATTAGTCACCCACAGAAGCAAGAGCATGTCATTCTATAAATGGACCAAGTGCCATGCAAAGGAGGAAGGTGGCAGGCCCCCGCCACTTCCCTCTTTGTCTCCACCTAGGAGGGACAGCCTGCTAGTACAGAGGGGCTGGCAGGCCCAGAGCTCCGGGGACCCAGTCCTGCCATCCTTTGTTTGGAATCTCTGGCTCACTGCTTCCTTCCTCCGGCCATGCCCTCCACCAGAGTGGATGTGCTGGGGGCTGGAGGGACCCAGCCAGGGCGGAAGCCCACCCTTCCCAGTAACGAGGCCCCTGCTACCCTCTGTCTTTCCCCCCTCCCTAATATTTCCTCCTGCTCTCTCCCTTCCTCTTTCTACCTCCCACCCTCCCTCTTTTGCTCTAGCCCTCCCTCCTTCCCTCCTTCCCCCCCTCCCCCTCCTTTCCTCTCCCCCCCTCCCCTAAGGGGATGAGATTCAAATTTGTGGACTGTTGTTAATGCATTCCAGATGCCAGAAGAAATCTTGGCCAAGACTCAGCAGTTCTGCCACTGGGCCTCTCCCCTCCACCCCACCCCTCACCCAGAAGGCCAGAGAGAAAACAGGCAGCCTGGCGCCACCTGTTGGCAGTTGCATGGAGCTCAGCAAAGAGCAGGAGGATTTAGGGTGGGGCTGGAGGTTTCCAGTAAAAAGCTCAATTCACAAGTCCTGGGTGGAAGAATTTGGTTTATCTGTTGAGGAGCCACTGGAGCAAGGGAGTATATAAATTAGAAAGCTCCGGCCCTTGAAAATGCACAATGAGGAGACTAGAGATTTATGGGCACGTTAGGACAATCTGCTGTCTCATTCTGCTCCTTTGTTACGTTCTAGTTAAACTTTTTTTTTTTTCAATTCCAGTGTGGAGCACAGCTGGGTTGTGTCTAATGTCAAATCTTTTGAAGGGTGGAGATTTTTGCGTCTTGTGTTAAACAAAATTAGCCAAGACAAGACTGCATGCAATTTAACTAGTAAGTCTGTGACTTGGTGAAATTGAATCAGCAGAGAAAAGAAATTTAAAGTAAAGGAAGCCAGTAGAAATAAACGGTCCTGTTACTGTCAGGGAGGAAAGCCACCATGAAGCTTTTCAAGGCCAGCCTAAAAAGGCCATTGACATTTTAATCAAACAGAAGGAAAGTTTCTCAAGATGGTGAATTATGGCAGCACTGTGCTACAGGTGGACTCCAAGTCCACTGAAAGAGACAGTGGGCGGGGGTGGGAAGGACTGGGGGGAAGCACACGAGTGAAGTGCCAGCCCCAGGGAGCCAGGCACAACCTGGGGCTGGATGACCAGCACAGAAACCTGGGTCATACTTTCCAGGGAAAGGGATAAAGAGCCCAGTCTCCTGAAAGCAGAGCATGCAGCCCTAGCTGTGTGTGTATTTCATCTGAATGTGGTTCTGTCCCCAACACATCAGGCCTGGCCAAAGGTCCTAAAACATCACTGGGCCCTGGGAGCTCCCTCCCAGTCAGCCCAGGAACCATGGCCCAGGCAGAGAACTGTTGAATACATGGGTTTGTGCACCCTTCGCTCCCTGGGTTCCCGTTAAAGAGACTTATCTAGGCAGTGTTCTGCATGCAGTTCATATTCAGTAAGTGTCTTTGTGTGCTTTGTTGGAGGTTCTAGAATAGAATTCCAGGGGAGGAAGTAGTAGAGGGGAGCAGGGGCAGAAGGAAGATTGAGGTAAGAGTGGAGGAGCGGAGACTTGAATAGAAGTTGTGAAGTCCTCCTCAAGCGTCAGGGGTGTCTGCTCCCTGTAGTTCAGGGGAAGGCTTTGGGGCTAAGGGCCCAGTCATGTCCGCTCTGCGAAGGCCTTACTGTCACAAATCCCCTCACCCACTCCGAGATTCCCCAGAATGAATGATGACAAGAAACTGGAAACAACCAACAGTTATGGAGGGCTAACTACATGCCAGCTCTTTCATACATATTAACATATTACCTTAAAAAATAAAAAACCAGTGTCACTGGCCCTCTGTATTTTAAGAAGGATAATGAGAGGGGCAGCCACCTGCAGGTCACCTGAACTTAGACAAGCCACTGCCTGCACTTCAAGGCTGAGGAGACAGGATCGCAGAAGTTCATCGCAGGTACCCAGTCGACATTAGAAGTGTTTTATGAAGAAAAAATACAAGATGGAATGTCAAAGAGCTTTGAAAACGTCAGAGCCAGACAACTGTGAGTTTATCATGGGCAAACAATGACACTGCAGGTTCGAAGCGTCCCCTGCCATCAAGAACAAGGGTCCTGCTCCACTCCAGTGTGTCACCACAACAGCAACAGAGTCCCTGGTGTCAAGGCATAAACACACCCCACTGGCGCCATCAGAGAGTGCCTGGTTGAAATCGTTAATGGAAAAGCATCCTCCAAGTTTCTGCAGCTTCCAGGAACCCAAAGTAACTGTTTTTAGGTCTTGAAGAATTGGAGTCACTAAGAATTATACAGCATTAACAGAATTTCTGGTAGTCCTATAATTTTAGGTCTCTGCACCATTAATAAGCTGGAGGATACAGGGTTTTAAAATTGGTCCCATTTTCCCAGTTTGCTTCGTTTTAAGCAGAAAAGTCTTCCAGCCCTTGCCCTTCTCCAACTCAGAATGGGCCTCAGCGTGGAGCACAGGCTTCCCCTGACTCTGCTTGAGGCAGGAGAACGCCACTGTTATGCTCTTCATTTCCCCTTTCAGCAGTGTTTTTGCAACTCTGGAAAAATAATTACAATATCTAAATATGTAAAAGTTGGGCAATCTGATATCTTTAAAGCATAATATCAAGCTTAAATAATAGAAGTGCAAAGAAGACTCAGGGGGTTGGAGATATGGTTTCTTTCGTGGTTATTTAGAGAGTGGTTCTCAAGCCATAACAAGCATCGGATGCCTGAGCCATGTTTAAACTCAGACCACTGGGTGCCTTTATCCAAGCTGTTGCTTCCCTAGGACTGAGGTGAGATACCAGAACTCGCATTTCTGAGGACTCCCCAGGGGCTCCAGGGCTGCTGGCCTTGGGATCCCACTTTGAGAGCCACTGACCTAAACAGCAGTTATTGGAAGAGCCAGGAAACAGAAACCACCAAGGCCTTCCTTTCTATTTTTCCTGGGCTGTGGGTATTATGATAGCAAAGGGGCTAGGGTTAGGAAAAGCGTGGAGGAGATATACTGGGCAGGTGATGAGTCTCATTTGTAAAACCTTGGCCAAAGCTTCTCTGAGTCGGATTATGTACTTGCCCTGACATTCTCCCTCAGTGAGCTAGAAATCATGAGTGGGGTTGTTCTGGTAAAACCAGGTTTTGTCTGTCCCCCAGGGGTCCTGAAGGGACGTTTCCTGGCAGGATTCAAAGGGGCCAAGGGGCCAGGGGGAGTTCGCTGGTAACTAAGACAGTGCTCACAAGCCTGCAGGGCCCAGGGGTTCATAACGAAGAGGCTGACATAGTCCCATCTGGCGGCACCTGCACAAGTGGAAGTAATTTGTGTTGCTACAACCTGAAACTACTGGGAGTGCTCTCTCTGCTGTGCATATTGATTACTGGATAAACACTATACATAAATAATATACATTAAAATATATATATTTAAGTAGCCCATAGAAGATCATTGACATACTTTTATTAATGTAATCTAGTTCTGATTTGGAAATGCCTACCAGTTGCTCAGTACTCACTGTGTGTTAAGCAAACCCATCCTACTATCATGAATAAACCTAATTGTACCAAAGGAAGCGCACGGATTATGGGCTGCACCGAATCAAGAAAGACAAAGCTTGCACACCCCTGCTCCCGCTCCTGCTCCAGTGGCAGAGGCAGGGACTAACAGGGGCAGCGTGAGGCCTCAGGGGCCAAGGCCGTCTCCTTTTGGGTCTTCAGCTCCTCTCCTGCACAGTGAGGGTGCTAACATTCAGAGGCTCAGGAGCCCTTTGGGCTCCGACTGCTGTGAACAGTACCTCTCTGTTCTCCAGCATGCCACTGCTGGTCCCCGTTTCCCAGTGTTATGCCAGGAACTTGCGCCATCATCGGATTTGAGTTAGGGGGTGTTGGATGCTCAGAAAGGCGGAGAACAGCCCCTAGGAAACCAGGGCAGACTTCAGGCTGTACGGTCAGGCTCAAATGGCAGGGAGCTTACACAATGTTCCATTGTGGAGTTTAGAAAACATGCATTTTTAAGAGCCTGGGCTTACTAAGTCAGCGATCTGAAACATTCTCAAGAGACTAAAAATATCTTGAGAGTGGACTGATTTTTAAACTGCGCTTTAAAAACTTTCCATGTGAAAACAATTGGGCATTTCTTCTTTAAAACAGTTCTGCATTTCCCTTATTTAGATGTCCACTACTGGAAACAATAAGAACTACAGAGGGGGTTCAAGCCTCAGGTGGGGGCTCCAACATCACAGATCAAAGGGCCACCCAGTCCGAAGATTCTAGCCGGAGAACCAAGACTTGTAACTTTAAATCTCTCCAACAACTGACATGTTGAAAGCAAAGAGGCAAAATGCTTTCTCTTTTCCTTCTGACTACTAGCTGACAATTCCCTTCACAGCATCAACTAGCAGGACAGAAGGTGCTCTTCAACCAGGAGTTAGCATCTGCCAAATACTATTTCTTGGTATTACTTGCCTTCTCCCAGGGAGACCTGAGCAAGAGATTTGTAAGCAGTCTGAAACAAGTGAAATGTGTACCTGAGGATCACCACCCCACCCCCTGCAACCTTTCACACTAAAGCAGGGGTGTCGAACTCATTTTCACCAGGCCCACATCAGTTTCGTGGTTGCCTTCAAAGGGCCAAATGTAATTTTAGGACTGTATAAATGTAACTACTCCTTTAGGGGCAAGGAGCCCAGCGCTGCTGCTAGGTAGAAACAAAGGTGCCGGGTGGATGAAACAAGGTGGAGGCCGGATTCGGCCCACGGGCCTTGTGTTTGCCACCTGCATTCTACACACATTATTTGCACCTGGCTTTACTTAATTAGCCCTGCATAATAGCATCCCACCAAAATGAAACACCTGGAACCAACTTTCTCTCTCTAACCAGTTGTACCTGGAGCAGCTCTGCACCTCTCTGGCAGATCTTCACAATTAGCACTGAAGCATCAGTGCTTTTTCTTTCATTCTCATCTAATTCTGTTTCAGTTGGCAATCTCACTCCTCTCAGATGAGCACGCTGACCAAATCATGGCAGAGTGGCAATAGCTATCTAAGACTAAATAGCATTTTAGGATATTTAAGCAGATTGGCCAAAGTCTGGCTGCACGACAGGCTTGAAAGTGCACACAGTTCCTCATTCCCACCTTTCATTGCCAACCCTGCACACTAGCAAGATGGTCTTCGCACTCCAGCTGAAATCTGGGGAAACACACCTAAGCATATAGTGCAGGTGGTAGAAGATGGCAGACTGCCAACCAGAGCCTGCAAGCCATCTCAGCCAGTCCCTTCCCCATACGGTGGCGCAGGGCGGGACAGGGCAGGGCAGGCAGGGTGCCCAGGGCCAGGTGTGTCTGAGGCATGATGTGCCAGGTGTGGCTAAGCTACCTGTGGTGGGAGCTGTGCAGTGGTCAGGGGCCAGCTCTGGCCAGAGGAACAGATGTGACAGGCAAGTGTCAAAGTCACCACTGTCCACAGTGCTCAGTCCAGAGTGGTCAGTCTGCTCAGGCCAGTCTGTTCAAGTCACTGTTTTCTCTTGGAGGTCATTATGGATCCAGATAAATTCTGCTTTGGCTGAGGTGGGGCTGCTGGGCTCTCCTGGCCCAGGCTGGGACTCGGGCCCCCACCTCCCTTGCAGTGTCCCTGTAGCCTGGTCCGAGGCCACACAGCCAGGAAGGGGTGAATTGAAGTCAGGCTGCCTGTTCTCGGCCAGCTCACTCGATGAACGCATGCCGATCTGCACCATGTGGGTGTGCCTGCCAGGGTGGCGGTGAGGACCATGGGAGTCGGTGGACACTCAGCCACAGGCGTAGTTGGCCCTGAGGCCACGGACACCTGGAGGAGGCTGTGCAGGCTGGTAGGGCCATAGGACACCCTGGCTGCGACTGCCACTGCTATCCACACTCGAAACTCATCAAACCGAGGCGTTGAGTCCTCGAATGACTTGTCCGAGAGGATGCTCAGAGCCAATAAACCTAGAGACCAGGGCGTCTGCCCCAGGGGGTGTGAGTCCCAAACCTGTTCAGCACCACTCCCTATCTGTCACAGGGACAGAGGGGGTTTCCTCCATGGTTCCCCTGGGTGTGCTTTTCACGACAGATGGAAATTCCGTGTTCCCAAGAAAGCTGTATCTGTGACATACATATTGACAAGGTAAACGACAAGTGAGGGGGACACTTTAAAAGAACTGCACCTGTTTCTAAACATTGATTTACTTAATCTTGAAAAACAAATCTTAAGATTCTGTAACATGTAACACGAAACAATCACCTCTTCTTAACTTAGTCCCAGACATTGAAATGTCTGTAAGATCTGTTCACATGTCTAAGGATTTTCCTTGCTGGCTTAAAGAACTTCATGTAGCATTTATTACTTTTAAGAATAATATACAAAAAGCTAAGCTATATGTAATACAGAGAGCATGAAGGAAAGAAAACACATTGGAGCTAGGGAGCACAAAATTCCAGTTGATGCAGAAATCGATGAGCTGACATCAGCATGGAAGAGACTACTGCAGACAGTTAAAGGTAAACCTGAGAGTTCTGCCTTATGAACTATTGGGGACAATTTAAACCATTGGGGTCAAACGTGAAACACATCAAATGACGCATGAAATCCTGTCACGTTGGATAGGGTTCACTCTACTCTGCATGTGATGCCCCTACCGAGTTACTATGGCAGCTTCCGGAAATACACAGGCAACAAAAAGAGACAGGACAAATACAACAGTGTGACTGAGGGGTGGGGTCCCAGTAGTTAACCCTGGTCCTGGGCGGCTCCAACCTCAGGTGTGCACAAGGGCCTGTAGTGGACCCATACATGCCCCACCCAGATCCCCTTGACCCCTTTCACTGTGCAGGTACACCCTTTGCCCAGTTTTAGGGAGCTTTTCCTCCAAACACCCATGGCTTTGACTCTCTTGAAGGGCTGCCCTTGGGCTGCTGAAGCCCCTCTGCCAGAAGAGGCGGGCATTTCCACCCGCACAGTGGGTGTGGCCCTTAGCCAACGATTGATTGATGGGAAGGACAGAGGAAAGCCCAGTTCCCTTAACCTTAGCTCCCATGGGCAAACTTGTAACTTAGGCCTGACTCACACTCCAGAGCTCCCCTTGCTGACTTACATCTTAGCCCAAAATCACAGCCACTCCTGCTCTGCTTCTTCTCCCACTCCTGCAGGTGACTCCCCTGGTACCAGGACATGCGCTGACCCACAAACACTCATCTCAGCGCCCACTCAGGCAGCCGGACCCCCCCCCCCCTGCCCTGACAAGCACCAGGTGAGAGAGGCACCTGCTGCCCTGACCCATGTGGCTCAGTGGGTTGGGTGTCCTCTTGCTTTCCATTGACTCCGGGTTAGGGCACCTGCCTGGGTTGCAGGTTCATGCTCGGTGGCTCCAAGTTGCCTAAGAGGCAGGCAGTCAGAGGCAGTCAATCTGATGTTTCTCTCTCTCTTTATCCCTCCCTTCCTCTAGCTCTAAAAATTGAAAAAAAAAAATAAAAAGAAGAAAGAAAGGAAAGGAAAGGAAAGGAAAGGAAAGGAAAGGAAAGGAAAGGAAAGGAAAGGAAAGGAGAAAGGAAAGGAGAAAGGAAAGGAGAAAGGAAAGGAGAAAGGAAAGGAAAAAGGAAAGGAAAAAGAGGCACTTGCTAGGCACCAGGAGAGAGAACTTGCTGCCCAGGGGAGTGGCCCCTCTCCACTCAGGAGGCCTCCATGCCTACTGGGAGCTTCGACATGAGCAGTGAGGCAGGGATGCTCACGCTGTACCCCAGCTATGCGAGTTCAGAAATTTGGCGATGCCGTTTACCCAGCACAGGCCACGCCCCAGCGAGTCAGTTCATGCCCCTGTGTAAATGAGAGTGCCTGTTTAACAATTTTCCCACAGGGACTCCTGGAAGGATAATAAGTGCCAGTCATTTCCATGGGACACTCCTTCCCTGTTGACTAATTGGATTTCTGTCCCCTGTCCACTACCCCACAGTTTCCACAGCCTGGAAACTGTATTCTACTTGATTTCACATCCATTTCTAAATGTAACTGTCATTCCTAAATGTATCTTATTAATAATGTATCTTCCCCATCATCTAACATAGTGGCCTGCACAGATCAGGCAACCAATAAATGTGTGTCAACAGTCACACAGGCGACACAGGGCCTGGCCCCTACGAGCTCACAGTAGGGCTGTCTAGAGCATCGGCCTCAGTCACGCTCCCTGAGTCAGAATCCTGACTCTGCGAAGCTGTGAGCGGCTGGGCGGAATCATCCGCTCTGTGTCTGTCTCCCTCCTCTTATCAAATTAAGGTGATACTTAGAGTACCTATTTCATAGAGTCTGAACATTACATGAATTAATATATGTAAAGGACTTAGAGCAGTGCAGGGCACACAGTAAACATTATGTAGGTGCCGGTGATGTGTAATATGCACTGTGAACTCGGCCCCTGACTTAGGTGGTCCCATTAAACCTCCAAACAGCTCTTTGAGGTGGGTATTGCCATCCCTGTCTTCAAGAGCAGGCAGCCAGGTTTGGTGAAGGCAAGCAATGTGCCGCTCCACTGGGAAGTGGCAGAGTCAGAACGTGAACTCCAAGCGGAATCGCACACCCATTCTTTCTTCTGCACCACAGGTTAGGCTTACAGTAACTCTCAGCCAAGAACATTGCCAGTTACGTGCAGCAGCCCCCACAGGCACTAAGAGTCAGCATTGGGCTGTCCCCAAAATTATGGGGTTCTGAGATGTGACCAACTCCTACCCTATACCATTGCAACCCTCTATACAGTACGAACATCACATCCAAGCTCAGAAGGTTTTCCATTTGCATCACCCAAAAGGCACCCCTGGCATTCACTGCCCCCAAAGTGTCCCTTTGGTGCCCAGCCAAACCATCCGCAGGCAGGCTATGCCTACGTAGCTCCTACATCTGGAGAGCAGATGACAACTGGGCCCCCCCCACAGCTGGTTAAAGACACAGACCATGACTAGGAAGGGTGGTTACTGAGCCTTAGAGAATCCTAAGCACCCCTCCAGCCCCAGGATGGCAAATGGTTCAACACTGTCAGTACCCATTGTAATGAACCAGAAGCGACTGTCCAGAACCATGGCTAAGGCTAAGTTCAGTGGGAAAGAGGGAACTCTGAGGTTGACTAGTGATGTCTGCCAGGAGCCCAGGGGGAGAGCATAGCAGGATAATGCATGTTTGCCTACTTCTTCAAGCCAAACTGCTGTGTTCACTCAGGTATTGAGGAAGCATTTGGTATCCATATGGTTTTCTACAGGGTGACATGAAAATGTGTATTAAGTCATGGCCCTACTTTCAAGAAATGGTACACAGAGGTGAGAAATGAAATGAAAAATACAAATACAAGTGACGTGTAGGGAGAATTGCTCTGTTTGAAAACCCTATGTACTCTAATATTCCTGTGGGGTGGGGGTCTTCAGGGACTTCTAGTTTTCTCAATATGCTTCAAAAATAGTCAGCTAGTATCACATGCCTCTTACAGAGGCCAAGCAATAAAACCCAAACTATAACAAATGTTGAGAAGGGGCCCTGGGGGCATGTGGTTCACCCCTTGCCAGCAGCAAGAATATCTCTGGCAGCAGCTAGCGTGCCCGCTCAGTCCCATTGCCTGCCCACCAAGGAAGGCAGCCACTCCCACCTGACCCTGACCCACCCTGGTGGCTGCAGTGTTTCCTTGGGCTTAGCCAGAGCCTCTTCCTCTGACTTCCATCTAGCCCTCTTAATTCTGTCTTCAGGGCCATGCAGAACATGAATAACTGCTGCTGAGCCTAACAGTCTTCCTAAGCCATGAAGACAGTCTGCAGGTCCCTCTGGAGTCTTCCCTCCTCACAGGTAAACAGCCCCAGGACATTCACTGTCTGCCAGATGACCCAGGACCTCCACTGATTTCCAGGTGACCTAACTTGCTTCTTTGGGTGGCCTTTGACCTCAACTCAGAGAGGCTGCCAGGCCCTCTTTGCATCCCTCCCTCCTGATCTCATCATCAGAAACCTCCTCCAGGCAGTAAGCCAGGCAGTTACAAGGCTCACTTCATGTACTTCCCTCTTCCTGGGCATCTGTCATACACTACCTATTGTCCAATGCCTGAAAGAGTTACCTTATTTATGCATCTCCTCCAGCTTCCTAATGGCTTTCTGTGGGGAACTGAGTCCAGCCTTTGTTGCAACATTATGGCTGGAAGTGGAAGTCCCACAACATATATATTTTTCTACATATTTGAGATTTTGAAAGTTATTCTGAGCCCTTTTAAGAGTCCCACCAGCGATGTGGCTTAGAATGTCTGACTGTATATCTTATGTATTACCAGGCACTGGCACATATACTATCATGCAATCCTCACAATTCTATCAGGTAGGTATTATTATCCTCATTTTTGTTAGATGAGGAAACCAGGCTCGAAGAGAGTAGTGAGGTTACAAGTGAGCAAGCCCCATGCCCACCAGCGCCTTCGGTGACCCATCCTGGCTGACAAGCTTGATCTCCACCACAAACTCCTCCCTGGGAGGACAGGGCCAGGAGAGATGCAGGCCTCACCCCTCTAAGTCGAAACCTCCTAACCGCACACCTAAGGTCAAAGTTTAAATAGGAAAATGCATGATGTCTAGTGGCCGTGACGGGACCTGACCTGAAGGCCTTCCTGAAACTCCAGCCTGATTATGTTGCACTCTCATGTTTTAAAACAAGGCAAAGGAAAACAGCTCTCTTAAAATACATACATAAAAATCCAAATTGACTAAAAAAGAAAAAGGATAGGAAGCCTGAGCAGACTAATAACAATAAAACTAACTAAATCAGGAATTTAATACACACACAGAGGTTTTACCAAATGCTCAAGGAACACACCACACTTTGCACGACATGTCCCAAAGCAAAGAAAAAAGAAGAAATCCCCCAAACTGATTTTATGAAGCTACTATAACCTGGATATCTCCCTACAAAATAAACATCAGGCTCAAGAGCTTGCTCCAGCATCAATCATTACATAAACAGTACCTCTAGTGTCACACCGAGAACTCGGCAGCGTCAGGGAACGAGGGCGCACACACCGACTCGCTCACGAGGCAACAACACCCAGGATATCAAACCTCCACAGGACAGCCAAGAAAAAAATTCAGATCAATCTCACTCATAAACACAGACACAGAAATTACTTTAAAACACAAACGTGAACCCAATTAGGCTAGGCATAAAAATGGTAAGGCATCATGAACATATGTGCTTAACCCATGAATGTAGGGTTAGTTTAACATTAGAAAATTATTTAACATAATTCACCAGTAAAAGAGACAAACAAAATTACCTTCACATGAATGCAGAAAAAAATATTTGATAATAGTCATCACCCACTCGTGACAAAATCTCTCAGGGAGCTCGGATTAGATAGGAACCTCCTTATCTTGGTAAATGATGTCTACAAAAATTATACAGGAAATATGTTTAGTGGTAAAACGTTTAAAGCATTTCCTTTAATATCGGGAACAAGCAGGGGTATGTGTTATTACCACATCTTTGCAACATTATACTGGAGCTCCCAGCCAGTGTATTAAGGCATAAATAGATAATATAAAAATTGGAAATGAAGAAACAAACTTGTCTTTTTTTTTGCAGTCTGAGTGACTGTCTCCATGAAAATCCAAAGTGTCTACACAAAATTCTACAGTATGTAAAGTTAAAACAAGAATTTAGAAAATACAATTGTAAAAGATAACACTTATAACAACAAAAAATTAAAAGTACCTAACAATAAAGCCAACAGACATATAAAAGGTTTTTATGGAAAAAATTATAAAAACTGTATTGAGAGAAATGAAGAAATAGAGATACACAGTGTTCATGGATCAGAAGACTCAATGTTGCAAAGATGAGAATTCTCCCAAGTGGTATGCACCTTCAGTCTACATTAAAATCTCAATAGGGTTCTTGGTATTTAACCAGTTGACTCTGAAATTTATTTAAAAGAAAGCAAAAACAACAACAACAACACCATAGTATTCCTAAACACTGAGAACTGCCCCAGCTGTGTGGCTCCGTTGGCTGGAGCGTCAGGACATGTGCCTAGGTGCTGGGTTTGGTCCCTGGTTGAGGCACATGTGGGAGGCAACCAGTTGATGTTTCTCTCTCACATCGATGTCTCTCTCTCTCCTTTCCTCTCTCTGAAAATCAATGGAAACATGTTCTTGTAGGATTAAATAAAAAAAAAAGAACCAGTTCAGGGGAATGTTCCTTACAAGATTAGGAATTATTATGTATAAATCTGTACTGATGGACTGTGGTCTTGGTACAGGGATACTCAAATAGAGAAATGAAACTAGAAAAAGAACCCAGAAACAGATCTACATACACAGAGAAACACAATAAATGAAGGCGTTTGTACTGGAGATCATAGTGGAAAGGATGGACAGTTCCGTGTTGGTTATCCACTGAAACTAAAAATAAATCATTGCTGGCCGGCCACATTGATGCAGTGGTGCCGCACAACAAGCACCCCCACGTCTCACACACATCTGGAGTCAGCTACAGCATATACGTGGTTCAGATTCAGGTTTGTTCCATGTATCTCTCATCTCAACCAGGCTGAAGGAGCAGTGGCCACCTGGGACATGCACCTCCCATGCAGGTAAGGGATCCAACAGGGTAAGCTATGCAACACAGCACATTTAAAGTTTCTTGTTGGGTGGGGTGTACACTGCCTCTGCCCATGTTCCATTCACCGAAGCAAGTCACGTGGCTATGTTCAAAGACAGTGGGGAGTGAAGGATATTCTGCCCACGATAAGCCAAGACAAGGGCAGGAAGCAAAGAAAGAATTGTGAGCAAATCATGAAGTGTACTACAGCTCTCTACTTCACACCACACATAATAGTTCATCTTAAAGGCTTAAAGACATATATATAAAAGGCAAAGTTATGAAACTTTTAGGAGAATATCTTTATATCCTTTGTGTCATAAAGGAATTCCCAAGTATGATACATAAAAACAGAAACTATAAAAACTGATAATTTCAACCTTATGATTTTAAAACGTCTGTTCCTCAGGATTTCAAACTGAGATACAACATTTACAACAAATGTCGATGGCAAAGAATAGTATCAGCATACACAGAGCACCCTTCTGAGTAAACAAGAAAAACAGACTCATACTCATGGCAAACTTGGTATCTGGCAGAAGTGACATCACAAATCAGTGAGAAAAATCTGAACCACTCAGTACAAGGTGCTGAAACAACTGGCCACCTAAGTGGGAAAAGGTAAAATGACATTCTCCATTTCACACAAAACGCCAAAATAAGTCTGGATCATTTAAAAAGTTACAGATAACATGCATCATTTATCATTTTAAAAGAAAATGTAGAGTTCATTATGCACTGCTTAAGGAAATAGTGTTTCAAATGAATACTGAAACGTGAAGTCATAAAAGGGGCAAATTTGACTACCTTAAGAAAAAACAAACTTGTATAAGCCAAAAATCCCCTAAATGAAGTTGAAGTTGTAGACCTGAAGAAGGTATTTTCAACAGGTGTTGCAAAGGATAAATATCCAGACCATTTAAAAGATGTCTCTATACATGACAAAAGACCAGAGGGAACATGACAAGGCACACTGCAGGACAAGAAGCCTCCCCTGGCCGAGCCACACAGTGGGGTGTGGGGCGTGTGTGCGCGTGCACACCTGCGCACTACTGTCCACACCTTTGTATAAGCAGTTCCTTTGACTTAGGATGCCCAACTTCATGAAATTAGTTCTTCCTTCCTTTATGCTTCTCTGTCACATTTTACGTCCTCTATTAGACAAGCTCTAAAATATAACAATTCATTATGATTAGTAAGCTCAGGCATCCCTTACAGAGTACCACAGACTGTGGGGCTTAAACAACAGAATTTCTCTCAGTTCTGGAGCCTGGCAGCCCCAGCTCAAAGTGCCAGCCGGTTCAGCTCCTGATGACAGCTCTCTCCTTGGCCTGCAGACAGCCACCTTCTCTGTGTCCTCACGTGGCCTTTCCTTTCTGTGTGCACTCAGAAAGGAAGACCCCTCTCTTTTTGTTTTTATAATGCCACCAATCCTTTCAGATTAGGTCCTCACCCTTATGACTTCATTTAACCTTAATTACCTCCTAAAAGCCTTATCTCCAAATAGTCACATTGGGGGTTAGGGCCTCAACTTATGAATTGTGGGTAGGGGAGGGTAAACAGGTCAGACCTGGCAAGAATTCTACCTCCCCAGTCCTATTTTATTAAGCAGGTCTTTGAGATCTGTACAAGTCTTTCCACATTTCCTACAAGTCTACCTCTGCCCTGGGTATAGAATATCAAGACGAGTGTTTGTTGCCAGACTATTCCTGTAGATAAATCTAAGGAAGGGGGTGAAAGACAGAATTCTAGAAAGGCAGCATGATGTAATCCTAGAAAATGGAGGAAAAAAGATAAGCAAGCATTCCAAGATGTTTTTCAATTCTCACCAAGTAGGAGGTGACGCCATTCTCTTTAAAGCGGAGGGAGATGTAAAATCAGATGCTCAGGGCTCCCAAAGGGAGGGCATTTGTGGCCTAATTCTTGGTCGATGTTATCACCATCTGGGTGGGCCCACTGTCCAGTCTCTGTCTTTTCTCAGAAGGGTTGCTGGGTCTCAGAAGGATGCTCACAGGGCTGGTCTTTCAGTGGCCACAGGTACTCAGATCCAAGGGTGTGCCGCCTGACCTAACCTCAACTTGAAAACCTTTGTGCTTCACCGCAAGAGACAAAGTTGCAAATAGGCTCAGGAGCTAGAAATAGGTGCCAACAGAAACCAAAAAACAAAGAGAACACACTCACAGCACAGTGCCCTACAAGGACCCCTCCTCAGGTCCTGGTGGTGGCAGCCCCTGCACACAGCCACAGGGGCCCCAGAGAACGAATGTGTGATCTGGAACTTGGAGTCTGCAGCCTGGCTCAGGTTTACAGCTGACAGGAGGATGCAGATGTTCACTTACACTCAGTAAAGGATCACTGAGTGCCACTTGGTGCCCAGCACTGGGCCAGGCACTGGGAACAGAAAGGCAAACCAGAAAACTCGGCTTCCTGCTGTTGCAGAGCCTGTAGACAGCTGTAGGATTGTGGCGCTTAGTTTTGTGTGTTGACCTGGTTAGGCTACAGTACCCAGTTATTTATTCGGTTACCTACATGTTGCTGTGCAGGTACTTTGTGCACGTGGTTAACATCTTCAATTGTTGCCTTCACTAAAAGTGTTTGCTCTAGATAAAATGGGTGGGTCTAACGCAATTAGTTAAAAGACCCAAGCAAATAGAGAACAGGCTGACAGTGTCCAGAGGGGAGAGGGGAGGGAATTTCAGGGGAATTTCAGGGGGAAAGGAGAAGAGTTTACAGGAACAAGTATAAAGGACACAAGGACAAAAACTAACTAGGGGCAGGTGGAAATGGGAGGAGGGGGAGGGCTGGGTGGGTGGGCTGGGATGGGAGTAAAAGATATAAAATTGTACTTGAACAATTTTAATTAATTCATATCTTTAATTAAAATAAAATTAAAAAATAAATAAACAACATAAAAAAAAGACCCAAGCAAAACGGATTGTTCCCTGAGGAAAAAGAAATGTGGCCTGAGATTGCAGGACACCCAACTGCCTGCCCAAGAGCGCGAGCCTGCGGTTCTGCCCGACTGAACAGCGCTTGCCAGCTCCCACAGTTGCACAGGCCCATTCCTTGACCTAAATCTCTTTGTGTTTGTTTGCATACATGCTAGGTATACAGATATTTTTATAGATATATTTCAAGGAATATATCATATAACTATGATATGTAAATACGTATCTCTCTCTCCTGCCGGTTTTTTCTCTCAAGAACCCCAACTGATACAAGGAGACTCAGACACACGAGTAATTTCTAGGCAGTGTGGGTGCTTGACAGCATAAGCCCAAGTCAAAATCTTGGAGCTATCACGTATTAGATACGCCATGACCTTAGGCCTGTTCCTATACTCTCAAAGCCTCCATTCCCCATCTGTAAATGAAGATAAATGTCCCTCATAGGGTTATTGCAAAGGGTCAAAGGAATTAAGTATCTTGGCCAAGGACACACAGCCGGTGAGTAAAAAGCCACAGTTCACACTCGGGTCTGCCTCCAGTGCAGGTACCCTTCGCCCTCTGCCCATCACTTTGCTACCTGCTCTTCAGCTGTTTGCTCTTCAACAGACACTTTTGCCACAGACAGCTCCATACATTGTTACTGTTTCAATTTTGCTCTACAGAAATGCCTGTCAAATATATACCTTTTCCCAATGCTTAAGTAGAATTCCAGGTTTCCATCCCACTCTGATACCTGGCTGTGACAATTGGCTTCAAACCCAACATATCTTAAATTCAAAGTCATCTTCTCCCTCTACCCCCACCCCTCCATTGATTGATAAGTCCTGGCTTCACCTCTCTCTAGCAGTATGACCCTGGGAAAGCTACTGGCCCTTTAATCCTCAGTGTTCTCGTTTGTTCAAAGGGGTGGGTGTGTTTGGTGGTATGAGGAAGGCTGGCATGTATCACAGATAGTTCCTGCATTTCTGTGTCCGCAGTACCTATCTCAGTGTCCGGTACATTGTGGGTACTAAATATATTAGTGTATTTATTCATCCAGCATCTGTTCATTCATCAGCACTGATTTTAATTAACTGCACAACAGGAAACATGGATTTAGTCCTCAAGCACTACTTGCAGGCTAATTTTCCAGGAAGACCATCATTCCCCATTAGACAAGTAAATAAGGTGCAGCAATGTAGCTGTTGTTTCATATGCAGTTTATGATGGTGTGCTGCCATCTAGTGGACAATGTGCAAGTTACAAATACGACGATTCCACAGCACAGTTGAATTTCAATAATCTGAAGAACATGACAGGATGTGTATCAAATATTAAAAAATTATAAATGAATGTTACAGTAAGTTACCAGCTCATAGTCTTATGATCTATAACTTGTTCTAAGTGAAATAAAAAAGAATCCACATGCTTTCCTGTAACTGACTGCTTTGTTCTCTTTGAATTCTCCATGCCATAGATTGGCAGTGAGTCTAAATTAAAGAGAAGACTTCTGATGGCCCTACCTTTAATTAGCTAAGCAATTCTGTTCTGCTTTCTGAATGAGTTACCATTACCAAGTGCTTGCCATGTGTTTGAGACTAAACTATTTATGTGGCTTATCTATCTCATTTAATCCTTAGGGACCTCTCCCTCCACCCCCCACACTAAAAGGTAGGTAATGTTACTTATGACTCTCAGCTTACTGCCTCGTCTGTAACACTGGGATGAGTAGCTTGTTCAAAGTCAAAACCAGGATGCAGAACTGGATCCACAACCAGGGTCGGCGTGACTCAAACACAAGTTCTTCACGACCACATCTTTCTCCATGCAACACCTCCTGCTTTCTAAGAAGGCTATGAGGATGAAATGAGCCACATAAAAAAACTTTTTGGAAAAAGCACAATGTTTGAATGCTTATATGACAATGTTAACACCACAAAATAGGTATAAAATGCTTTATGTTCTATTGGGGCAACCATTTACTTCACAAAAGTATTCAGTAAGGATTGTTTTTCCTCAGTGGCAATGTCTCCTCTTTCATTGATTTTATTCATTTTAGTCTTTTTTTCCTAGTCAGTTCCTTCCTTTTCTTTCCTTTGGGTTTGCTTTCTCTTCTTTTTCCAGTTTCCTGAGGTAAAAGATTAGAATATTGATCTGAAATCTCTTCTGGTATTTTTTAAGACTATTTTTTAGACTACTTTAGATTCACAACAAAATCGAGAGGGTGATACAAAAATTTCCCACACACTCTCTACACATCCACAGCCTTCCCTGTTGTCAACGTCCCTGACACTAGTTACAATCAGTGAACCTACAGTGACACATCATAATCACACTAAGTCCATGCTGTACCTTAGGGTTCACACTTGGTGTTGTACATTCTGTGAATTTGGACAAACGTATAATGACATCATCCCAGTATTATAATATCACACAGAATATCTTGCTGCCCTAAAAATCCTCTATGCTCCATTCCTCTCTCCACCCCAATTCTTAGCAACCAATGATAATTTTACTGCCTCCATAGTTTTGCCTTTTTCTGACTATCATACAGCTGAAATCATACAATATGCAGCCTTTTTAGATTGGCTTCTTTCACTTACTAATATACATTTAAGGTTCCTCCATATCTTTTCATGGCTTGATGGCTCATTTCTTTTTAGTGCTGAATAACATCCCACTGTCTGGAGGGACTAAAGTTTCTTCATTCACCTACTGTAGGACATCTTGGTTGCTTCCAGTTTGGGGCAACTATGAGGAAAGCTGCCGTAAACATCCATGTGCAGGTTTTTGTGTGGACATAAGTTTGAAATAAATTGAAATAAATACCAAGGAGCCCTAACCAGTATGGCTTAGTTGGCTGGACATTATACAGCAAAGCAAAAGGTCACTGGTTCGATTCCTAATCAGGGCACACACCCGGGTTTTGGGCCAGATCCCTGGTTGGGGGCGTGAGAGAGGCAATCAATCAATGTTTCTTTCACACATCTTAAGAAAGAATAAAAAGACATTAGGGACAAGTATTTCCTCTAAAAACAGTAATGTACCCTAATGAGTCTTCCTGTAACCCATGTTTCCTTGGGCAAGTCACTCACTAACCTGAAGCTCCATTTCATCACCTGTACACAGGTCTCACAAAACAGGTCTGTCACAAGGATCAGATGAGACTACACGTGTCAAAGTGCTTTGTAAACAGTAGAGTTTTATACAAATATAAAGTTATGCACCTTCAAAGCTATCACTCCAATTAAACAAAACAGCTTTTACAAATTTTTAACAATGTATAAATACACTAACAAAATAATCTGTTGATTAAGACTCCAGGGAAGTTTAAGTATACCCACAAGAGAATTTACATATTCTATAACAGTTTCTAGACTGTTACATATATTGCTTTTTAAGAAATATTAATACAAATGCATGATTCATAATATCCCTACTACAGCAAGAAGAAAAAGATTTATAAAATAAAATGTCTTTTAGACATTTATTATGCCACATATTTAAATGATTATTCTTACCATGACATAAGAATAATACTCTTTTGGTGGTAAAAGACAGATTTCATTAGGCCAAATACCACTGAAGCTCTTCCAGGAAGTTCCAAGTAAAGTCTGACTACCCTTCCTCAAAAATGAACAGAACGGCCTAGAACAATCTCTAGGCATCCCTTACACACAAACTGTGAAGATTCATTTATATGAATTGGGACAAAAATACATGACTTGTTACAAATAAAAATAAATAAAATTTTACAAACTAGTTCACACCACTGACTCAAATTTGGTTTTAATCTGCCTATGAATGCCTAGGATAAGAAATTTCACCATGAGTATATATTAAGTTGTAAAATTAATAATTATTTCTAACTTATACGTAAGCCAAAGCACTCACCCTTACCATGGAAACAAAACTTACTTCTGAAGATAATCTACAGAAATAATATATAAACACATAAGAGTTTTGAAATGAGATTAAGAACATCCTTCTACGTTCTACGGATCAAAATGCAAAGGTCTTCATTCCATATGTACATGAACATAAACACTTTCACCAAGTGCAATACATGGACATTACATGACTGTGCGCGCACATGCACACCGTGAACCCACCTCTGATAATGCTTCTAGCAGCATATTTTCAAGCCCCCGATGCTAGAAATAAAAACCTAATATGAAAACCATGTTTTGTTTTTTTTTAAGTAAATTTTAAAATGAACAAACAAACCCAACACTCCTCTCTGCAACATGTACTGAGTTCTAAAATGTTCAGAGTCAAGAATCTCTTCATTTCTCCCAATGTAACAGAACACATAGGCTTTCTCTCTCCTCAGGAGGTCTGATCATCTCCAGTGTTCTGCAAAAGAGTAAGAACTCCTTAATAAAAAAACAAAGCTATTTTACTTAACATACCAGACTTCAAAGCACTAGGAAAATATTCTGTATTTGTATGCAGAGCTAGCTATTATATTAACTTACATTCAATAGCCCAATTAGGTTAAAAATTTGTAACATAATTACAAATATGTTAGAGAAGCAAATCAATAGATCCACCCAAATGTCCAGCAAGCCAGTCTCATTTTAGCAAAGTATCACCAGGTGCCATGTAAGCCTACTAATCCTATACATGTTGTGTTAGGCTCACCTGTATGCAACGGCCACCCCACTTCAGAAACACTGGAAATCCCAAGGGAAAAACCCCACTGAAGCACACACTTGACAACTAGCACAAGGTGGACCACAGCAAAGATATACTGGGACTGCGCAAAAACCCTCGGGAGGAGAATCATGTCCCTACAAGAATATTCGTTTTCCCTACTTCTTTATACAAGAGAAACTGAACAGTAGAATGAAAAGAACAATGGCTTTCAAGAGAGGAGAGCCGAATTAAGCCCTAGTTTTATACCACTTATTAGCTGTATATACTTGAGTAGGAACTTCATCTCTCAGGGCTTTAGTTCTCTAAACACAGTCCTGGGACCAGCTGCATCAGTACCCACTGGGGATATGCAAATTATGAGACCCCCTCCCAGATTCACTGAATAAGGAAGCTGGAAGGTGTGACCCAATGATCTGTGTTTTAGCCTCTAGGTGATCCTGATACACGCTCAGGTCTGAGCACCACTGTCCAGCACGACACTGCTTGCCTAACCTACCACATGCAAACCAAGATGCCATCATTTTTCCCAAGAGATTTAACAAATACTGCTTATCCCACTGAAAACCCTGATTTAAATACTCGTATTAAGGAACTATAATAAGACCTGTATGTTCTAAAAAAAAAAATCTAAGTACTTTAAAACAATCCTTAATCTTATGTTGCTTCTACTTGTTCTTACTATACAAACCCTAAAACCATACAACAGCAGTCTTCAAAACTTTTGGAGCCACTACAATTAATGAAAAGCTACTGAACTTAAGATACTTTAAAAAAAATAAGTTGTTATCAATGACAGTTTATCTCTGGTTTTAAAATATTTTCAGGACACTGACAATACATTTCTAGAATGTCCTAAAGCCTCCCAAAAGCAATCAAAGCATCTTTATCATCATGATCTCATACTTAAATAGGTGCCTTAAAAAACTTTAAGCATTTCATAAAAATGAAACTCTACAGAAGTTAGAAATCACTGCATTAGTCACGACCACATCAAACTCACACCTCCCATCCAGAAAACACTTACTTGTCTTAAGAACTGCTTTCCCAGATATGATGTGGCCATGCTGGTCAGATTCTTCCTGCTGCCCACTTTGCACCTGATGTAGCCATACAGGTTGGCACCTTGTAAAACCACACCCATGGTAACCACTGCCTGGGGAAGAGAAAAATAATCAATGGATGGTTACTGGCCTAAATTTGATTAACCTTTCTCTATGCCATGAGTGAGACAAGGCAGAGCATCATAGGAAAAAGAAAAGGAAGTTCTACAATGGGGGTATTGCTCCAATAAGACTGCTTCACTTGCCAGAGCAGATTGACCCAACATATGCTCTGCACAAGGCACTACATCAGCCACCTAGCAGATACTTATTAAACACATATGCTGTATGAAGGCACCAGGCCAACCCCGGGAATGCAGTGGGGGTGCCATTCTGTCTCCATTTTCCAAGGGCCCGTGTATAAAGATATAAAAAAAGTAAATGAGACTGAGAAGAGGCTCAAATGTTAATTACTCCTTAAAGAACTACTTACATAAGAATGGTCAAGAAATAGATCAAATTCAGTAAGCTAAGCGCATGCAGAGGTGAATCTCTGCTCTACTCTAACTGTGTGTCTCAGCTGGCTCCCAGGAGAGCAAATCAGTGCCTCTGGGTCGCCATCAGCAGGTGTGTCTGTCTTCTGAGAGAGGGGGGCAGATGGGGTGAAGGGGCTCGAGTACTAGGAGGAAGTGCACTTTGGCAGCCTTGCTGTTTCCTGGTGGCTACCTCAGGGATCCTACAAATGAACCCACTAAGATCATTCAGGACTGAGAATAAAAAACTCAAGCCTACTCTTAAACATTAAGAAAATAAAGTTAATTAGGGCAAGGTAAGGAGATTGCATGATTAAATATTCTAGAATGAGCTGGCAAAGTTTTCATGTAAAGCAGGGCTGTCAAATTCATTTTTCCCAGAGGGCCACATCAGCCTGGCAGTTGCCTTCAAAGGGCCCAATGTAATTTCATGTCCTTAACAGTTAAGGAGTAGTTACATTTATACAGTCCTAAGATTACATCCAGCCCGTTGGGCTGATGTGGCCCCACTGAAAATGAGTTTGACACCACTATTGTAAAGGGCCAGGCCACTAACATTTTGTGGGTCATAAAATCTCTGTTGCAACCGCTCAGCTCTGCCATTCAAGCCCCAAAGCAGCCAGAGACAACATGCTGTTCCAAAGGAAAGTTACAAAAACCTGAATGGGGCTGAATCTGGCCTACAGGCCATAATTTGCCAACATGTTCTTGAAAAAAACCAAGTCACCAATTTGTCTGCTAGTGAAAGGATTACCTAGGGAACATTTACACCTTTAAAAAGTGAGATAGCTGAAAAGAACTTCTTTTTCCAATCCAGGCTTACTGTCCTTAATGGGCTGTACAGGTGATTTTAAGGAGATGAGAGGACTTAAATGTTTCAATTAAGGAATAGGTTCAAATCTTTAGTAAAGGAAGTATGTAGAGTTGTACTTTCTGTTTTAAATGTATGTTTCACAGAAATAAACACATTAGAATTATATAAGGTTGCTAGTTACCTAAATAAACTTAAAACTATTTTTATTGAATAAAAATTGTTTTATTGAAATAGATTTCCTTCCACTTCCCATGGTTCTCAAATTGGGACACTCCTGGTAAGTGTCACCAACACGCCAGGGCCCCTGAGTGCACAGACTGAGTATGAGAAGCACCGAGGCATCAATGTTATCCAATGGCAATGGGCCTGAAAATGTATTTTTAAGTTAAAACAAGCAGAATTCTGGTTTACAATGGTGTAGTAAAGCCAGATAACAAGATCTCCCTCCCTCTAAGATATAAATAGCAAACAAACTTTTTTAAAGGCAAAAAAGCTGGTACCAATAAATATAAAAAAGGGCTGGCTGTCAGAGAAAGGGCCAGCGTGGTGTTGCTCTATATAGCTCCTAACTGTCCAAAGAAGCTTGAAGAAAAAGTTTTACTAGTAATCAGCACCCCTAAAAACTCAGAGGCAAAAGGCCAGAGGAAACAGATAACCCTAAGAAGAAAACGCAGAAACAGATATGAAAGCAGCAGCCCCTTCCAACCCAACTGAGGCAGGAAGATCCCAGCAACTTGACATTTGATGACCCCTTGTTTGGGGGGTAGGGGAGAGGAGGACAAGGAGGAGAGGAAGCACAGAAGGACCACCAGTCATCAAGTGGAAGACCTTAAGGGAACAAAAAGTGGGAGAGACTCATGAAGAGCCTGGGTGAGGCCGCCTTCCAACCCCGAGGTCTTAACATGAGCCCAGACTCCTTTTTTTCATCGCCTTCGCCAGCTCGGGTTTAGGGAAGTGGGACACTGCTAAAGAAAGACTGGACTTTTTAGTCTGATGTAGTCCCATCTGTTCATTTTTCCCTTTGTTTCCATTGCCCTGCGAGACATATCGGCAAAAATAATGCTCCCACAAACATCTGAGATTTTAACTACCTATGTTTTCTTGTAGGATCTTTATAGCTTGGTGACTTACACTTAGATCTCATCCATTTTGAGTTTATTTTTGTGTGTGGTATAAGTTGGTGGTCTAGTTTCATTTTTCTGCATATATTTGTCCAATTTTCCTAATACCATGTATTGAAAAGACACCAATTCGAAAGAATATATGCACTTTGTTCATAGCAGCATTATTTACAATAACCAAAATCTGAAAACAGCCCAAGTGCCCATCAGTAGATGAGTAGATAAAAAAGGTCTGGTGTATTTACACAATGGAATACTACACAGCCATAAAAAAAGAAATCTTTACTGTTTGCCACAGCATGGATGGACTGGGAGAGTGTTATGTGAAGTGAAATAAGCCAGTCAGAGAAAGACGAGTACCATATGATCTCACTTATATGTAGAATCTGATGAACAAAATTAAATGACAAACAAAACAGAAACAGAGGTGTAGACACATGGAACAGACTGACAACTGTCAGAGGGGATGGGTGGGGGGGTGAACTGTATGAAAGAAGGTGAAGGGATTAGAGAAAAAAACATATATGATGACCCATGGAGAGAGACGACAGTGTGGTGATAGCCAGAGGGAAAGGGGAGCTGGGATGGGAGAGGGAGGGCAAAGGGGAGCAAAACGGGGACATCGGCAAGAGAGCCAACAGTAAAAATAAAGGAGGAAAAAATAAAAGAAAGACTGGGCTGCCTCTCCCAGATGGATGCTAAGGCTCCGGGGCCTCATAAAGGGTCTAAAGCAGAAGAGACCCAGAACAGAACACACACCCAACCAGGAAACAAGAACTCCACTTCATAAAAAGAGGCAAAACCCAAGCAAGCCAGCTCAGGCAGCCAGAGGCCTGGCTCTGTTCTCTTCCTCATGCTCGTGCCTCAGGCTCTTGAAGTCTAGCTCACTGCGGAGCTCAGATACCTCCGATACAGGGGACGGCAGTCAGGGGAAATCACCCACACTAAACCAGCATAAAGAGAAGGTCCGGGCAGAGCTGCCTACAAGCTGGAGCAAAATGGAGAGGGACAAAGGGAAAGGTGTCTCTGCAATACTATAGCAAATAAGTGAAAATAAAGATCATAGTGTGCAAGAGATAGGTTAAGAATCTATTCTGAAAGAAATACAGTCCATCAAAATAAAAAGTATTCCTGGAAATACTTCGACCTATGCAAGAATCTGAAAGTAAGAACTCAGAGAGAATGAAGGTAAGATAACACAACAGGAGAAGATAATGAGGCTGGCAGAGCTAAGGACATACAGAAAGAAGCCTTTGCCAACCCAAAGTAGCCCGTTACTCTCTCCCTTGCACACTCCACTCTTACCTTGTATCATTATCAAAGAGCCTCTCCTCTCTTACTTACTGGGTGTCCACATTACCCTCCCAGAGAACATAAGGCCTGCCAGAGCAGTTTCCTTGTTTATCCATCTGCTGACAATATATCCAGTGCCAAGAACAGGTCTGGCATATAGAAGACTCATAAAAATATTTGCTGAGTGAATAAAGAGAAGAAAACTGAGAGCTCAAAGCAATTACAGATGGTAGATGAGAACAGACAAAAATGATCCAACAGAGATAACCAGTACCTCAGAATCAGAGAAACCAAAAAATAGAACATAAATAAATGTAAAGACTTAACAGAAGACAATTTTCCTGATTCAAAGCAAAGTCTGCACTTGCATGTTAGAGGAGCACACAGTTTCCAGAAAAATCAATCTAGAAAGAAACACAAAGGCATTCTGGTTGATATTTTAAAACTTTAAGAATAATAAAAAAATTCTTTGTCCAGGGAGAAAAATGATTCACTCACTTACATGGAGGTTAAGTAAGCCTGGACTCAGATTCCTCTGCAAAATTTGATAGAAGAAAATAACGAAATAATGTCTTCTAAATGACAAAAGAAGCTGTGACCCAAGAATATTCACCGAGCCATGTTGTCATTCAAGAATAAAGTCAACAGGCTCATATTCTTAAACATGACAGAGCCAAAGGAAAATAACACTTATAAGTTTTTTGAAAAAAATCACCCAGCAATGAAATGTAGCTAACCATTCAGGAGGTAAAAGGAAAAGCTCCAATAAAGATTCCATCAATGTATTTTAAAATACTATAATCAAAGACTGAACAAACAGTCCAAAATATAGTTCAAAAGGTAATTCTTACAAACCTTAACAGCAAAAATAAAGCGAACAAAAAAAACTCAGACAATAGAAAGGGAAGAAACAAAAGAGAGAGCCTAAGAGTATTTCACTTCCTTTCTAAACAGTCTGTTAAGTCAATAAGCAGGTTTAAGTGTATTGCTTAAAATAACTAAAATAAAACTACACAATCAAACTTTGAGGAGTCAAAAGTTTTACACAGATTTTCGACTGCACAGGAGGTCAGCACCCCTAACTCCCATGTTGTTCAAGGGCCAACTGTATGATCAACAAAAATACAGAGGTGGAAGCAGGGAGGAAAGGTAGGAGAAACCATGAGTGTTAACCTGACCATCCCCATACCACAGCCAGAAATCAGATATGAGGCACACTTTCTAATTCATGAAAGACTGTATGATACAAACATGTAATTAAGATCAATATTAGAAAAACTGAAAGTAGACAATAAACCTTCCAAATTGCAAAAAAAGATTTATGTATATGTACATACAAAGAAAAAGAGAACCTATACAGCAAAATAGAGATAAGAAAAGAAGAAAAACACATCAGTAAGGCCAAAATATATCTGCTATTAACAATTGAGACAAACTTTACTAAAAGAATAAGACTCACGGTCTGGGGCAAGTAACAGATTACATTTTCCAAAAATGGTAGCAACAATATCTCTTGGTCCACATGCTCTTCTAGAAGCTCTTTAACACCTACCTCCACCTCCCACCAATCAAGGTGCAAAGCCCAATTCCCAACCCCTTGAACATCAATAGGTGGCAAAGTGGTGCTGTGCCAACTTCTGAGCCTAGGCTGTTGTTATGGGCTGAATCGTGTCCCCTAAAGTGCATATGTTAAAGTACTAACCCCAGGATTCCCGAATGTGATTACATTTAAAGATGGGTCTTGAAAGAGGTAATTAAAATAAGATGAGGCCACCAGAGTGGGCCCTAATCCATACGCCTGATGTCCGTATAAGTAGAGGAAAAGAGGACACAGACATATGCACAGAGGGAAGACCATGTGAGGATGCAGGGAGAAGATGGCCATCCAGGCTTAAGAATCAGAGAAACTGTGAGAGACCATAAAATGACTGTTGATGTTTTAAGCCACTAAGTTTTGACAAGATTTGCTATATAAGTAATAGACAGCCAGAACAGGTTACCAAGCAATATTTTCAAAAAGACCACTCTGTTAGTTCCAAATTAAGCTAAAAATGTTTGTTCGGAGTTTACTGAACATCTCGTCCAACAAGACAATGTGATAAATACAGTCATCTCTCTACAAGGTGGGTTCAATTAAAATTATGCTGAGCACCTGGAAAACTGGTGAAGCGAGGTCTTTAACACAGCTCTGCTCAACAATACTTAAAAAGCAGACTGGGAAATCAAACTTGGGAAATACATGATCAGGCTGCCTATTCAACATAGGTCCCGAAAGTTGGCCTAGATGGCTGCTTGCTGTGATTAGCCCTCGGGCACCTTAATGGATTACTCCCTATAGCTCTGCCCTGATACTCACCAACCACTTCACTCTGAAGGAGAAGAGAGCACTAAAGGCGAATATCACCCAAAGCACAGGGCAGGCAACAAGCCCTAACCAGAAGATTCTCGACTCAGCCTCTGAAACAGCTTTATTCTCTTGAGAGGATGCCTGTAAAAGAACATGAATTTAATAACCAATGTTTTGTGATATCAGTATGAAGTTTTACACTTTTAATGAAAAACATCTTACCCTCAAATTCAAATAAATTAACACAGACATCCTAAGTCCTAAGTCAGAAACTCCCCCTCCCCCCCCCAAAAAAAAAACAGTTAGTAGATCTAACACTACTATAATTTTAGGAACTGGTTTTAATATACTTTGTTTCAAATCAAGAATTTGTCATCTCAGGGCAGAGCAGAGTTTAAGGTGGTCTGATATGCTTCTATTCTATCCTTGTGTTTATACTCTTCATTCATAGGGAAGCTTTAAATGATACTTTCTCAGGGGAAATTCAAGGAAATCAAGGCTATAGTCCTCCTAAAAGGTCAAGTCACAGTCCAGAAAAAAATGGAATTAAGCCATTCTGGACAATGACCAGAGTATCTTATCAAAACCCAACATTTAGAAGAGTGGTGAGTTGTTTATTAGGCAGATTTGACAATACAAAGGACCACGGGTTCACTAAGCATACTGCTGCTTTGTGAGAAATGCCTGTCAGGGTGCTTCCAAGCAGGAGGCAAGCAATTTCTCTGTTATTATCTAAGAATTTTGTCCTCTGCCACCCACACTGATTTCCACAGGGAAACAAAGCTCAGTATCGATAAGCAGGCCAACCCAAAACAGACCAGAGCCCCCCTAGAGCCCCTGAAGGTCCAACTTAAAGAACAGACTGCTCCGATCACTTCAGATTTTCTGTCCAGCTGCAGTCCTTCCATTTGTTTCCTGCCCACAATGGAAAAGGACCATGGGAGTAGGGACAGAGCAAGCTATGAGAAGCAGTTATTCCAGGCCAGGCAACATAAAGCTGAGGGCATCAGAAAGAGACCCTTTATCAGAGAGCAGCCCCAAACAGAAAGCTCAGCACACAGTGTTAAGTCCACCCTCGAAGGATTCTTCCTATACACACACTGTTTCTGGTCTGAACTGGTCAGAAAAATATAAATAGATTTAGAGGGCCATCTGGTTTAGTGTGGACATGTCAAATGTTTGGGATAGTACTTTCAATCTTAAATACTTCACCCATAAATATTCTAATGTAATCTACAACTAATTTATTGAATGGCACTCAAAGCAGGAGGAGAGAGGAGCATACCTTCCTGGACTCGAACACCCAGTGACTTTTTCCATCTTCATCAATATGATTCCACCAACGCAGGCCAACCATTAGTCGACCTGTGACATTCTGGTAAAGATTAATATACATACGCTTTAAAAACATTATTTACAGATCTACCATAAGGTCATACCTCAGTGTCACCTTTCATAAACAAAATAGTGCCTGTTTTACCTCCGTAATACTCAGTTTTATACCATGACACACCAGGCCTGGGTAAAAGATGAAACAAAATGGCAATGGGAGGACCAGCAGGGTGGGAGGGTGGGGGTGACAGCATAAACACCTTCACCAACATTACCCTCCCCTTCCCCTCCTGAGCTCCTGTCCTTTCTCCCGTTCCCTAACGTGTTCCTAAGCTCCTTGCTCATTAGCCACTCTGACCTATTTTTCCTATATATCCTAACTGTAGCTACATGTATTTTGTAACTGTATATCTCTAAAAATGGTTGTTATGGGCTGAATGTTTATGCTCCCCACAATTCTGTATGTTGAAACATACAGAACCCCCCAACATGTGGTGTTAGGGGGTGATAAGGATTAGATGGGGTCATGAGGGTGGAGCCCTCATGGATAGGATTAGTTGGGAGTAAAAAGGAGAAAACTGTATTTGAACAATGATTAAAATTTAAAAAAATAAAAAAAATAAAAATAAATAAAAAAAAATGTTCTTCAGATAAAAAAAAAAAAGAATCAAGGGAGAGCTTTCGACTGAGAAAGACAATGGTTACAGGTACTAGCCTTCACTCAGTACCTCAAAGGTACCAAGTTCTCTTCCCTAGTAACATAACAAATTACTCTGATAGCATTCCTAATGTTTATTTACTCAACAAATATTTACTGAGTGTGTAATAATATGGTGATAGCAGGTACATTTCCTGTCCTTGTGGAGATTTAAGTGCTGTGGGGAAGAGAGACAGTCAACCAATGTGTGTATGTTCCATTACTGAACATCCTAAGTACTGTGAGGGAGAAGGGTGGGCTTCACAAGTCTAACAGGGAAAAATGACCTAGTCACTGTATCTGAGGAATCAACACTGGGAATGAAATGTAAAGGATAAGTAGGAATCAGTAATGCAAGAAATTTTTAATCAGTGGCATCCACTAATAGAGTTCAGGGGTTCTGTGAACTTGGATGGAGAAAAACTGTATCTTTATTTTCACTAACTTCTGGCTAAAATACAGTTTATCTTTCAATTATGAATGTAGACAATTAACCATGGTAGAATTAACAGTACCTGAGGTATTATCACAATAAAACCACAGATACTTTTCACATTATACTATACTTATTGCAGATATCACAAAATATTAAGTTCATCATTGCTTTCAGAGTAATTAGGCCTAATACTAGGTCTTACTATTTAGTACATAAATAAAGTACATACCATTAAATCAGAAAATGTGCCATTTTAATGTTTTCATTATAGTTCAATATAAGTGACTTCCTTTGACTTCCATAGTGATATTTAATCTTAATGTGTTTTCTTTTCTGTATTTAAAAACGCTATTCATAGCTTCATAAGACTACCAAAGAAACCCATGGCACAGAAACAGATCAGGAATCACTGTGTTGAGGTAATGTGTGAATGAGAACAATCCACCAGGTGGATAAGCAGGCGTGGAAGCCCTTAGGAAGAAAGTAAAATCTATGGGTTCATGAGACTTGGTGATTAACTTGATATGGGGTATGAAGAAGGCAACTCATATATTTTTGGCTTGCTAGCATAAAAAGAAAAAATAAAAGTTGATCCAAGGCCCTATGAAAGGGAACCCTGGTGGAAGAGCTGCATTTTGGGCCTGGAAGACAAGAAGCAATATTTCACACATGTTGAATTTGAGGTGCCTCCAAGAAAGCCAAATAAAATTGTCAAGAAGACAGGGACTTCTGGACAAGATGGAGGCATAAGTGGATGCACCGTACCTCCACACACAACCAAGATAGGGACAACAACAATTTAGAAACAGAATAACATCCAGAAATGACAGAAAATTGATCTGAACGGAAGTCGGACAACCAAGAAGTTGAATTAGACCCGCGCATCCAGGCCAGTAGGAGGGGCGGAGACGAGCAGCCAGGCGCAGGTTGCAGCGTGAAGAGCAGAGAGCAGTGGGTCCAGGCGCATAAGGCATCCAGAGCACACAAGACCGCAGCAGGTGGACCCTGAGTGTGCAGGCGGCAGCTGGCAGACCCCAGCCCAGGGGTGGCAACCAGCAACCAGCAGACCCAGTGAGGAGGCAATTGTAAAGCAAGGCAGTGCTCACAGCCCAGAATCACAGCGCTGGGAAACAGAGCCTCAGGACACTGATTGAGGACACTTGTGGGAGTTGAGGAGCACGGAGAGACACCCAGCCTCACAGGGGAGGTCCTTGGAGGGTCCCACGGCGTGCACAAGCCCAACCACAGGGGAATTGGCACCAGAGGGGCCCAGTTTGCTTGGGGGAAGCAGCAGAGGGGACTGAGGTCCCACGGAGAACAGAGCAACCACCATTGTTCCCTCTTGACCCCACCCCCACATACAACATCACAACCTAGCAACTGGGGTGCCCAGCCCTGGTGAACACCTAGGGCTCCACCCCTCATCCATAACAGGCGAGACCAGACCAAAAAAAAAAAAGAGAGAGAGAGAGATGGCTCAAACAGAAGACCAAATGAAAGCCCCAGATCCCATCACTTTAAGTGACCAAGAGATGGCCAACCTATCAGATGCACAGTTCAAAACACTGGTGATCAGGATGCTCACAGAATTGGTTGATTTTGGTTGCAAATTAGATGAACAAATGCAGACTACGATAAGAGAAATGAAGGAAAATGCACAGGGAACCAATAGTGATGGGAAGGAAACTGGGACTCAAATCAATGGAGTGGACCAGAAGGAAGAAAGAAACAACCAAACAGGAAAGAATGAAGAAATAAGAATTCAAAAAAACGAGGAGAAGCTTAGGAACCTCCAGGACATCTTTAAACATTCTAACATCCGAATTATAAGGGTACCAGAAGGGGAAGAGGAAAAGCAACAGATTGAACATGTATTTGAACAAATAATAAAGGAGAACTTACCCACTCTGGCAAAGGAAATAGACTTCCAGGAAATCCAGAAAGCTCAGAGAGCCCCAAAGAAGTTGGACCCAAGAAGGAACACACCAACGCACATCATAATTACATTAGCCAAGGTAAAAATGAAGGAGAGAATCCCAGAAGCAGCAAGAGATGAGGAGACAGTAACCTACAAAGGCGTTCCCATCAGACTGTCAGCTGATTTCTCAAAAGAGAACTTATAGGCAAGAAGGGGCTGCAAAGAAGGATTCCAAGTCATGAAAGACAAGGACCTACCTACATCCAAGATTGCTCTATCCAGCAAAGCTTTCATTTAGAATAGAAGGGCAGATAAAGTGCTTCTCAGATAAGGTCAAGTTAAAGGAGTTCATCATCACCAAGCCTCTATTTTATGAAATGCTAAAGGGACTTATCTAAGAAAAGAAGATAAAAAAAGCATGTATAGTAAAATGACAGCAAACTCACAATTATTAACAACCACACCTAAAACAAAATCAAAAGAAACTAAGCAAACAACTAGAACAGGAGCAGAACCACAGAAATGGAGATCACGTGGAGGGTTAGCAACAGGGGAGTGGGAGGAGGAGAGAATAGGAAAAGGTACAGAGAATAAGTAGCATAGATGATAGGTAGAAAATAGACAGGAGGAGGGCAAGAATAGTATGGGAAATGCAGAAGCTAAAGAACTTATGACACATGGACATGAACTAAAGGACGGGGAATGTGGGTGGGAGAGGGTGTACAGGATGGAGGGGAGTGAAGGGGGAAAATGGGACAACTGTAATGGCATAATCAATAAAATATATATATATTTTTAAAAAGACAGATGGATAGGTCTGGAATAGCAAAGACAAACCTGGGCTGGAGATACAGATCTGGGAGTCAACCTGGCTTAGAAATACGCATCTGAAATCAGAAGCATAGATGACAGTACTTAGGAAAAGAATAGAGGAGAAAAGGAGGAGCCTTAAAGACTGTAATTCATTTGGTAGAAGTGCTAACATTTACAGGATAAGTAAAAGAGAAGAGCTGGCAAACACCAAGACCAGCCAGAGGTCTATTTTATTGGCATTTCAAGTAACAGGTCTTAGAATGTTTCTTCCTCCATTTTACCATTTTCCAATTCTTTACTTTCTACTTTTATCAATATTAATTTTCCTAATTTCTCTCAAGCTGATTGCTTTTGTTTTTAAAACTTCTGCACCTGCCCTGGCTGCTTGGCTTAGTTGGCTAGAGCGTTCTCCCATACAGCAAAAAGTTTCAGGTTCAGTCTCTGGTCAGGGCACATATCTAGGTTGTGGGTTCGATCCCCCATCAGGGCTTATATGGGAGACAACCAATCAATGTCTCTCTCTCTCGTTCCCCCTCCCTCTCTCTCTAAAATCAATAAATACATCCTCACATGAGGATTAAAAACAGTTTAATTTAAAAAATTCTGGACCTCTAATAATAAAAACTTGTCATCTATTTTTTCCTCTGAATTCAGCTTCATACACATTCCCAAAGTCTATGTGTTAGATGATCATTGTCATTAGGTATAAATAATCTATTATTTATACTTTTAAAATATCTTTAGGTATAATCTATTATTTATACTTTTTGTTTTCTTTTAAAGCCAAGATATTTAGCAAGTTGGCTCTTTTTAAAATTCCAGTTTTCACTATTATTTTTTATTAATTTCTAATTTTGTTGCACTGGGCTAGAAAATGTACCTGCTTTAGGCAATATATTTCAATTTTCTTTATAGTGACAATTAATTTGTACAAATGTTGCACAGGAACTGAACTCTTGCCAATTATCCTTGTACATAAAAAGTTTCAAATATTGCTATTAAATTGACCTTTTTACTTCATTCAGGTCCTTTAGACATTATTTGTTTTTTGTTGTTTTGATCAATCAGAGACAGGGGCTTGTTAGAACAGAACCCTATCATAATGTTCCCTCCATCTTCTTCTAGTGTCCCTAAGTTTTTAACTACACGTAGTTTGACATAATGTGATTTTGTGAATGAGCTGCACTGTGATTCATAAAATAACCTTTTCTGTTTCACTGAATGCTGTCTTACTCTCATTTCTATTTTGTCTAATGGCAATATTCTAATGACAAATTTCTTTTTGTTTGAACTGGTCTGATGTTATCTTTGCCTTTTACACTTTTTATAATGTCATGATTTTAGTTAGAATTTTTTGGTTGGACTTTGATTTTTGACGCAATCCGAAAATTCTTATCTTTAAGAAGAGATTTAATCAAATCACATCCACTGTTGTAACTAATTTGCTACCACTTCCATCAATCACCTTGTACTATGTCTTGTGATATTTAAGCTTCCTCGACATGTACTTTCTTTCATTCTCTTGCTTTATAAAGTATGTTTTCATTGCTCTTATCTTCTCCAATAAAATACATAACTTATTTTAAATTTTACTAATAGCTATCATTAAAATTTTAAAACCATTATTTAACATTTCTTACCCCATCAGAGTAAGGAATAAAACAATAGCAACATATGGCCATTAACATTTAAATTTAAAATTTTTAAAAATAATTTTATCTTTTTATTTTATTTTTTTTAAAGATTTTATTTATTTATTTTTAGAGAGGGAAGGGAAGGAGATAGAACAAGAGAAACATAAAGCGAGAGAAACATTCATGTGCAGTTGCCGGGGGTTATGGCCTGCAACCCAGGCATGTACCCTGGCTGGTAATCGAACCTGCGACACTTTGGTTAGCAGCCCACGCTCAATCCACTGAGCTACACCAGCCAGGGTTATTTATTTTATTTTTTAATGATTCTATCTCTTCTTTTGACAACTGTACTGAGATTTATATAATTGTGACACATCTATGTTCTAACTAGGTTTGGAACCCTGCCTACCCCCTTCCCAAGTTTATTTAACAATCTCCCCACCTTGACTTTTTAATTGTGCTCCACATAGCATTGGTTTGAATATCTGTAAATAATTTTGCCGCAGATAAAAAGGTGACATTTTTTAAGCCCTCATTAAAAAAAAACTGCTTATCAGAAAATATACTTTTGGGCCACATTTTTTAAAACCCTAAACCCAGAAGTATTTAATTTTAAGAACTTGGAAATTACCAGGAAGAACTGAGTAAAGGCCATGTTCTATGTGGCTAAACAGAAATTACATGAACAACAACAACAAAAAAAACATTCCTCAAGACAAAATTGTGACCAGGATACAGTAAACACCTTAGAGCATAAAGCAAAAGAAGAAATTCAAAGAAAACCAAGCCAAAGAAGACTGTAGAAAAGTAGAAAAGGAAAGCCTAGAGAAAACAGACTTTTATAATTTTTATTCTCAGCATTTTGTGACCTATGGAAACCAGCTGCCAGCAAACCAATCACTTCTGATATCTGTAAGAATCAAAAGATCTGAAACAGCTGCGTTGGTGGATGTGAACACATTTGTAACATCTTACTGGTCTTTGAATCAATATACAGGTCTCTGAAATTCAAAAATTAGCTCTTGCTTTTTTTTTTCTTTGATTTTTTTCCCCTACCATTTTGCTATGAAAATTTCAAAACACATAGATAAGTCTAGTTTTGCAGTGAACACAGAGGGTCCATAGTTAATATTTTGAAAGTTACTACATCATATATCCATTCATCCATGTACCCATCCATCCCTCTACTTACCACCTTTGAGTTTGAAACCGCTTCTTACACTCCTCTCTATCCTCTACAACAGGGTTTCTCAACTTCAGCACTGCTGACATTGTGGGCTACATAATTCTTTGTTGTGGGGAGCTGCCCAATCTGTGCATCTTAATATGTTTAGAAGCATCCCTAGCCTCTACCCACTAGATGTTTCAAATAGCACACTTCCCCCACGTCAGTCGTTGTAACCAAAAATGTCTTCAGACATTGACATGTGTCCAGGGTGCAAAACTGGCCCCAGTTAAGAAATACTGCCCTACAGCCTTCACAAATGATGGGTACTCCTGAAGTATTAGTGAACAAACTACCCTGGGGTCTTTCTAGAAATCATATATGGCACAGCTGGAGGTGACCCTGAAGCAAAACCTAAGAACTGGATTAGACACTATATGCAGGTAAAGCAGCTGCGGTCCTATTTATTTAATTTTAAGGCTGATGTAGGTTGACATAAGGCGCACACAAGTGAGTAGAATAACCTACATGTGATCTGATATACCTGGCACTTTAACAAGAAGATAATTTAATGCAAATCCAAAATGCTAAGTTTCAGGGGTTTCTTTTTACTGTTATATGCCATTCAATCTCATCATATTAAATGGTTTCAAATAAAAATAATCAAACCTACCTTGACTGCCCAAAAGTCACATGACAACAACAAGATAATTGTCACCATACAGGCAATAAAGCTGCTGCTCAACAATTCACAGAGAAGATAGACTACAATTGCACTGACTCGAAAGAATAAATGGAAAAATGATGCCACTGGATGTCTGAAAACCAAAACATAAAAAAAGAAATGCAATTACACTTAGGTACTGCAGATGTTGATGTAAAATCTTTAGCCATAGCATAACCATGCAGTTTGGTCAAAATAAAAGAGATGCTGTAAGGAAGAAGCAAACCACGTACTTTTCTTTTTTAGTAATCCCATTATTTGACCAAGCTCTGCTGTCACAGTCAATACACTATGTAAACATGACGTTAATACCTCATTGAATATAAACTTTCACAAAATATATAAGAGAAACTTAACCAAGCTTGGAGAAATATGGTAACCATACTCTCAGGATTATATCCTATTTTCCTATGTCCAAAATCATGACAAAAAAATTTCTAGGTCCCTCAGAAACCACTTCAGGCCTTAGACAAAATAACCATCAGGAAGAGTTGTTGTTGTTTTTTAACAGCTCTACTGAGATATAATGCATATACCATACAATTCACCTATTTGTTTTATGTATTCACCGACTGTACAACCATCACTACAATCCACTTCAGAACTCTTTCATTACCCCAAAGGGAACCCGTACCCACTGGCAGTCCCTCCCCATTTATCCCAGCCCCATCCCTTCTCTACCCCTAGGCAACCATAAATGTACCTTCTGTCTCTATAGATTTGCCTACTCTGGACATTTCATATAAATGAAATTGTACAATATGTGGTTTTTGTGACTGGCATCTCTTGTTTTCAAGGTTTAGGTAGAACTTGATTTCATTAAGTGAATTTCTTTAGAGAGAACTAAATTTGAAATAGAAATATTTGCCTTGATATTTTCATGTCAGTTTATACAAAAGATGTAATTTTGAAATTTGTGCAATAAATCAAAATGTCATAATGCATCTACAGAAGCCATCTAAAGAAATGGTGCATTCTTAGCGCACAGTAGCTAGAATGAGCACACTAATGTTTACTTAATTGGATTTGCAGATTTGAAAACTCAGTGTTGAGTAAAATTCCATATGCCACTCATTCCCAAAGAAAATCTGAAATGCCATTTTTGCCTCAGATCTAAGATCACACTAGTGATATACAACATTCACAAGTACATCACAACCAGTCTTCCCTGAATCAGCTGGCACCAGTCTACAAGCATAACGGCACTGGACATAAACACCACTCTTAGAAATTATCTTCATACCTGATTTTGGATTTTCTGGGTCTAGCAGCTGCTTCCTCTTCTGCATCAAACAGTGCAACATCTTCAGTGTCATCATTACTATCCTAATAAGAAAATGAAATAGCCATGAAGCAAAATGAATTCAGTATGCGCATGCTGACTGCATGCAAGGCAGCATGCTAGTCAGAATGGAGAACAAGATTAAGATATGGTCAAAGCCAACTGGAATTCACAACCTAGGAAAAGCGCAGTTCCTTCACCCATCCAAATCATCTGGCAAAACCCCCACATGATAATCCAAGTATCTGCTGTCTCCATCCCTACCCAAGCTATTGAGCCCTGTGAGAAAACCACCAGTGTATAGAGGATGCTCCTGCAAAGTTAGAGACCACTGAGGCTATGGGGGATAAACTCAGTATTTTTGGCTCTTTCCAAGAATCATCTGACTTGCATTATTTCCCTGACCCGTTCTCACAACTCTCTCTTTTTCCTCCAAAAGCAAAATCATCTATTTGTTGCTCAGAATCACTTCTTTTCCTGCCTCCTTAGGGGCTTGTTCCATCAATTTTATTTACACTTTCTTATACCTTCAAAGGTTTCTACTGGGTCTAATTAGCATATAAAATTCTTCAGGGGTCCCTTGTAGCAGGGGTCCCTTGTAGCAGGGGTCCCCTGTAGCAGGGGTCCCCAACCACCAGGCGTTGGACCAGTAACAGTCTGTTAGGAACAGGGCCGCAAGCAGAGCAAATCCCGCCCACCCCCCTTCTCTGAAACCAGTCCCTAAAGGTTTGGGGTCTGTGGCTTTATAGCATGAAAAAAATTTTAAGAAACCCTAACCTGAATCTCTCCTTCTATCTTCTACTTTCTTTTCTTTTTTTAAAGGTTTTATTTATTTGTTTTTAGACAGAGGGGGAGGGAGAGAGGGAAACATCAATGTGTGCTTGCCTCTAGAGCACCCCCTACTGGGGACCTGGCCCACAACCCAGACATGTGCCCCGACTGGGAATGGAACCAACAACCCTTTGGTTCACAGGCTGGCACTCAATCCACTGAGCCACACCAGCCAGGGCTATCTTCTTACCTTCCTTCCTACAGTGTTCCTTCCTTTCACAACTTTAGGCTCCTAAGAGCAGTTCACATTTCAACTCAATGTAATTGATTTTCAGCTTCAACCACAAGATATCTGCTGTTTATACCTTTACTGTGCCAGCCAGTCACCAGCCTCCCTGCTTCCATTTCTAGTCATATGCTCAGCTCTACTCCTGCCTCTCATTATCCACTGAGTAAACCTCCCAACATGGAAATAATACATTACCCTCTTTCCCAATTCTTCTATGGCGTCCCTACATGTACAGGATAAAACTTACTCCTTCACACACAGCATAGATCTCCTGATGTGATCCCCCTACTCACCTTCTGATACTCCTTCCCTGGACAGTACAGTGATAGTTACTGCATGTTCTGAAAACTTGATGCTCTCCCCTCCTCCTGCCTTTCATGTTTTCTCTACCCAGAAATCTCTTCCCTTCCCCACCCCCTACACAGCTCACCTTTAGGCAAACACCAAATCATCTTTTAAATTTCAACTCAAATACTGAATTAGCAGAGAAAGTTTCCCTGAAATCCCCAAGCATACCATTTCCCCTGTTACCACAGCACTTGAACAAACTGCCATTTGGACGTCCTTCCTGCAAGCCTACTCCTACCTCCATCCAGACGCTACGGGAGGAGCCCTCATGTCTAGCAAAGCGCCAGGCCAGGCAGTGTAGTGTTTGTTGAAGCATGAAGAACACAGAGGAGGCGATCCCCTGTAGTATGTGGCAGACTGGGAACAGTGCCAGGAGAAACATAAGTGCAAATAGGAGCACAGGAAAGAGGCTCTGGAGAAGCTTCCTGCAGGACAGTTTATCAGCTGGGCCTCGACAGAACAAGTAAGTCTCCTGCTCCTTCTAGTCCCTCGACTAGGTACACTTTCAAAGGTACAGAAGCGAGAATACACACAAATGTATAGGGAAAGACCAAGGAGCCCACAGGGTAAGTGAACGGTGGAAAAAGTAAGGTAGGAACTAAAGCTAGAAAGGTAAAATGAATTCAAACCTATGAGATTAGTGGTTCTCAACCTCGACTATAGACTATAATTACACAGCGTGCATTAAAAATAAGTAAAAATTTTAAAAACCTGATACCTGGGCCCCACCCCAAAGTTCAGATGGATGGTCTGGGCATCAGGATTTGTCAGAGCTCTCTAGGTGATGATAATGTGCAGCCAAGATTGAGATCTACTGTATGCTGCTCTTGATTGAAAGAGTGCCATCTCCATCCTGCAGCCAAGGTGATCTTTTCAGAGTAGGTCATGTCATTCCCCTGTTTAAAACCCACAGCACTTTGGCTGAAAAACAGACTCCTGTCCCTACATTCCAGATCTGGCCCCTACCCACCTCTACGAACTTTCTCAGGCCACCCAGTGCATTAAGGTGTGGTAGACCCAATCATGTGTCCTTCTCACATCACCCCAAGAAACCCGAGTTCTAATCCCTGGATCTTGTGAATATGTGCATTTACTTGGCAAAACAAATTTCGAGGAAGTGATTAAATTAAGGATATTGAGATGAAGGCCATCCAGGTGGCCCCAGTGATGTACTTAGAATGGTCCCGATAACAGAAACACAGGAGGGTCGGAGTCAGGAAAGGTGGTGAGACCATGAAAGCAGAGGCCACAAGAGTAAAATGGAAAAGTGGCCACTGTTTCTAACAGGGGACCTCAGTAACAGTAGTGTCTGGGCCATAGCAATCCTCCACCAAGGGAAAAAACACCAATGATAATCTAAATGGAAGTGCACTTTACAATATTTTTTTAAATAGGAAGAGAGTATTTAACTATTCATACTAGTCTCTGGTTGTCAAGTTGTGGACTGTAATTAAATCCATTACCGCCATCATTCAGGTTCAGTTTGGCAACGTAAACTTGAAAGCAAGGCCCAAGCGGAGGCTCCCATTACTACAGGATCACAACGCACCCAGAGAGGTCAGGCTGCCACCCCACACTCGCCTGTCCCCAGACAGCTGAGAAGACTGCAACCTCCCGCGAGGGCGTCTCAGCGGGCGGGCACAGAAACGAGCAGCGCTCCGCGCGAGTTGACAACGCGCTTTTCCACACCGGGATCTCTTGTCCCTCAGCACAACCTGGGTCACGATCCACCAGAGGCTTCGGGGCGCCCAGCCACGTCCCCCGGACAGAAGCCCTCGGCTCTCCCGCCCACCCCGTTCCTCCTCCAACTCCTGCCGCAAGCCAGGACGCCGACACAACGGCCCCGGGACGCTCCACTTGCGCCACACCACTTTCCAGGGCCAGCCCCTAGGGACCGCCACCCTTTCGACGCGCCAAACCCCCTCACCTGCGACAACATCACGACCCCACTCCAGTCCCACTTCCGGGCGCCACGTCAGACCAGGTGGAGCCAAAGTACACCCCAGCCCGATCCCACTTCCGCTTCTAGGCGCCTCGCGGGCGGAGCGTAAACGGGGACTGGGCGAGCGTGTGGGCGGGGCGCTCGGGTAAGACGAAGCGAGGGGGCGGAGCGACTCCTGGACGCGGGGACCCAGGGGTTGGCAGTGCTCGAAGTCTGGGTGCTAGTGGAGGGTAGCGTAGTGCGGGCTAGGGCGGGACGACAAAGTGGGCGGGGCGACCAGAGATCCAGACTAGCTGTGCGGTCCTGGTAGAGTGCTGATGGAAGACCGAGGGAAAACAAGCTGGGAAGAGATCCTTAGTCCCGCTGTTGGATTCAGAGTGAAAGCTTCGTGGCTTGTCGCGTGGAGCTGTTGTTGCTCCCTAAGAGCTGTCATTACCACCAGCATCGGTGTCCCTGAAGGCGGGGCTAGGGTGGATGGCTTTATTATTCCATGGTTGCATTTTGTTTGAACGTTTTACTGGACATGTTTTCCTGTACAGTATCCTATTTGTACCTTACATTTTAGAAACAACTGAAAAATGTTAATGTGGTCCTGAGAAGGGGTAAAAAGTTATTAAGAGGTACAAGGCAGGAGGATTGAGTAAATCATGAAAGGTGATACTATGGGAAGAAAATGAGACCGGGAGACTCGGAAACGGTAAGAAACAGAGTTTGAGAACTAGCTCTGGAGTTGAGCTTCTGGGTTTGAGTCCGCCCCACCTCCCTCCACAGGCTCTCATCCCCACATTCACCAATTATCTAATCTCCGTGTACATCTTTCCTCAGTTGTAAAGTGGGTCTGATAATAGTAGCCTACAGGGTAAGTACGTAGTAAACTGAAAATGGTATTCTTACTGCTGTTTTAAGTTTAGCTGCTGATGTTGTGATCTTGTGAGAGGATAGAATAGTGAGAAGCTAGGAAAATTCCTGGGCAAGAGGAACGGGGAAACAGACAAGAAAATGAAACAAGGCCAAACAGTTTGAGAAACTTACAGTCTCATGGTAAATTGCAAGACCTTATCTCCACTAAGGACAGTTGAGAGCTAATGGTTTATACCTCTCCTCCCTGACCAGAGAATACATAGCTTAAATCACTGGTCTGGGAACTTCCTTTGATACTTCTGGCAGCTGCAAGATACCACAGGTGTCCAGGAAAGAGAAGAATGTTAGGCAGGATAGATAGTAAACCAAAGCAGGGAGGGAAAATGAGACGTGTCTCACCCATTAATTCAGCAGTCCTGTTCTGAAAATCACAAGAGAAACACAAGATAAACAACTATCTTTTATTGAGCTTATTCACAGGGCTTAAGCCCTGTGAAGAAGAAGGAGAAAAACAAGACCAGGGTGCACCTGTGGGGAGAAAATGACATTGGTCAGCACCCTGTAGCCATAGAAACTCACGCCAGTGCAAGAGCCTCCTCTATCCTCTGACCCCAATAAAAAGCCTGAGCACTCACACACACAGGCACAACTCTCTCTGATTCCCAGAGTTTCCTCCCTCTGCAGAGCTGAAATAAATCTTATTTTCACTATCAGTGTCCCTGAGTTAATTTTTTTTATTTGGGGAAACAAGAAGCCAAATCGGTTCGGGGTTTGGTTCAGTAACAATCTTGCCCATATGAAGGACCTGAAATTCAGGGACTGTAAGTAATCTTTGACACTGATTGTAACAGCATCCTAACTATATGGTTTACGGGTCAAACTGCTGTTGAAGTCTCCTGGGATAATATGTACTACCACAATTCCTTAACTGGGAGGATTCTTTCTCTTAATATCACTACTTTTACATTGCTATTTGCCAATGCTACTTTAAACTTAATAATTAAAATTTGTTTTTCAATTTGGCAAACAGTTGTATTCCTGCACTTAGAAGTGAAAAGTGGAGTCTGTGAACAGGTTACCTGTACATCTAGACTGCCCATGCCATGTTTTTGGTGGCCCGTCTAAAGTATAGATTGTGGGGTTTAATCGGGTTGGTATTTTTGTTGTTTTGTTTTGTATTCTATTTGAGTTCATTACCATCTCTAAAGAAAAAAAAAAGACAGTTCTTCCCTATTGTGTTTCTCTCCTGTGTGTCTTTACTAAATTTCATTAAATTCTGACACTGTACCTGGAGATAGCATCAGATCACTCAGTAAGTTAAGGGCTCAATCCTACAAAAGACTCACTCAGGGGTGCTGTCTCTCTCTCTCTCTCTCTCCCTCTCTCTCTCTCTCTCACACACACACACACACACACACATTCCACACATTCAGATCCCAGTCATAAACCCACGTTATCACCTGTGCTTCTGACCAAACAGCTGTGGTTCAGAGGTTCCAAGGACCCCTCCCCAGGTGAGATTAACTTGTAAGAGCAGCTCACAGAACTCAGGAACACATTTGCTTACATTTACCAGTTTGTTAAAGGCTATGATAAAAGACACAGATGGGCAGATAGATGAAGAGGTATTTAGGGTGTGGTCTGAAAGGGCCCTGAGTGCAGGAGTTCCTGTGGAATTGGGGTGTGTCAACCTCCCAGAATGGGAATGGGTTCACCAACTTGGAAGCTCTCCAAACCCCTTACTGTTAGGATTTTATGGAGCTTCTTCATGCAGACATGTTCAATCATTAACTCCATTTCCAGCCCCTCTTTCCTCTCTAAAGAATGGGAAGGTGGGATGAAAATGTCAAGCTCCTAATTATCACTTGGTCTTGCTGGTGACCAGATCCCGTCCTGGAACCTGCCCAGAGTCACCTCATTAGAACAAAAGTTACTCCTATTGCTCTTATCACTTAGGAATTTATAAGGGGTTAGGGAGCTCTGGGCCAGGAGCCAGGGGCAGAGGTCAATATATATTTTCTATTATCTCACAGCATCCTGTGGCCATGCTGAGCCACTGAGTAGGAGCTATCCCCTTTGGATGAGACTTGAGGTCCCCAATGGGCCATGCCCTTGTGGTAGGATGCCCTCTTCTAAATTACCTGCCTGAACCCTGATGCCATCCTGAGGAGGTACAAGTAGAAACCTCAACACATTTTATATTAGTGACCCCTCTTTGTAAACATGATAAATATGTTTAATTTTCTTTCATAGGAATTATCCCTAATAAGGAAAGCACACATAATGTTCTCAGATAGAATAGGTCAATGCCGTCGAGGGCTTCTATTAGATTCTTTTTTTTAGAGACTTCAGTAAAAAGAAGCTATGAGTTTAATATGCCAAATGTAAATATTTTCAAATTGATACACTTGTTGAAAATTCTGAAATCTGTGTGCAAATGTAGGCAGGGTTTTGTCACCCAAATTCTTTTTTTTAAATACATAATTCTTTTTTTTCCAAGAAAGTTTTTATTGTTGTTTAAATACAGTTGTCTCCATTTTCCCACCACCACTTTCCCCCAACCCATCCACCCCCACCTCCTACCCTCAATCCTACCCCCCTCAACATAATAAAGGCCATATATGAAAAAACCTACGGGCAACATCACACTCAACAGGCAAAACCTAAAAGCTTTCCCACTAAGATCAGAAACAAGATAAGGGTGTCTGCTTTCACCTCTGCTATTAGATTCTTAACTGAACTCACTGAGCTTCATCAGGCTCCCATGGAAAAATACCAAGGAACTCCAATGTTTTATTCTGATACAATCTCATCAGTTCATTTGTTATAAAAATGATAGTACAAAATTGATAGTGATAAGCGGTATTTAATCTCCAACAATCACTTCCCCACCCCCACCATAAAATTGGGCTTCCATAGTCTCAGTGAATGGTTTTCAGTGGGAATACAAGTGCTAATCTGTCCAAGCCTTGCTCTGTTTTCCTACTTTGATAATATCAATTCTTTGGCTTACAGGAAGATAATCAGGAGTCCCCACATTAATTGCCAGGGAATAGTAAAAAAAAAAAAAAAAAAAAAACAAGAAGCTGAACACCAACATCCAGTCAGTTTCCTTTTTATTGCAAGACATTGTAATTTCCCATGGGTGGTTCAGATAAATACATTTGGACCAAGTTCAGGGGCTGCTGTTTTCCCTTGCTTCATGTAATTATCTATAGGCAGGCCTTTGATCTTCCTGATCCAAGCAGCTTTGCTGGCTTTTTCTGGATTGACCACTTCAGTGGGCTTTCTGGACTGATATTCTTTCATCTTCGCTTCCTCATACTTTTTCTCCTCCCTCACGGTCAACAGCATGAATTCAGTGTTCACTCTAAAAGGATTGAGGGCCGTGTAGAAATGAGGCCGTTCTTTCTTGACAGAGTGGGCTGTTGTGCTTACTGGTGGAGGCAGCATGCGGTTTGGCTTAATGACCTGCAGGCTGGTTAAGGGACCAACGCTATGCACTGTCCTGTCAGTTGAACTGGTTGCTCGGTCTTCACCCCTTAAGCTGCCAGCAAGCCTGGTGTGGATAATCATGGGCTGGGGTATGGTAGACTGGACTCGGGGACTGTGCAAAGACTTCTTCAGGTTAGGCTGCAGTTTCTGGATTTCAAGGGGAATACTTGTTTGTTTCACATCTATGGGAGGGTGGCTGGCTCTCAACCTATGAACTTCATGTTGGACTGATTTTCCCTTGAAACTAAGGACCTTCCTTGGGTGCGAAATTGAAGGTACCCAGGTATCAATGACTTGGGTCTGAGGCCTACGGGGATAGGCAAACTCCCCTGAATTATGGGCTTGCTGGAGGGCATTAATGGTCAGGAGGAACCCATCTGGCAACATAGAGATTTGCCAGGACTTTTTGTGTAAGTGACTGGTCAGGTCTCCAGGAGTTTCCAGTTGTTCTTGTTTTGGTACTTTCTCTACATCGTCTGGTTTAAAAAAAAATAGAAAACCAATCAGTGTACCATCAGAACATTAAGTACTATCCATGAAAATTAAATTAATTCTAACACCTAGGCAAACTGAGATCTTTGTTGCTTGATGGATATGCCATCAAGTGTGCAAAAATCCTCTATGATACCAGCAAGTACGACATATTCAATACAAGTCTTTAACAAATACGCTAGTGTGCAAATGTGTGTTAAGCTCTAGATGTGCATATTTTGGAGGGAACATATGTGATCTCAGTGCTCCATATTTTTGAAACTTTATACCTCTTTTATGATTCACACAAAACAGGCCTTATAAATGTATAGTGAAATACCTCTGTTTTTAAAGAAAATCACAAAATTTTATTCCAAATGATCTTTGGACATTTTCCCAATTCAAAACTGCCTTAAAAATGTCATCCCTGGGAAATGCTAAATATGACACCATGACCAGAGGCAGTTCCTGAACATTTCCCAAATGTTTGAACAATATGAGTGGGTCCAAAAGCTGCTGACAAGGACCAGAGATTCATTTGTTCATACTACACAACAGTCAAGACCTCCAAGGTGCCTCAGACCTTGAGTTTACAAAGATGTCTTCCCAAGTGAGTCAATCTATTATATCAAACGTATTATATCTCATTTGGTCACTTCAATCCCTACAATACTTCATGGATACATTGAAAGTGTTATCCCGGACTTCCGGCAAGATGGAGGCACAGGTGGACGCACTGTACCTCCACACACAACCAAGATTAGAACAACAACAATTTAGAGGCAGAATAACACCCAGAACTGACAGAGAATTTATCTGAATGGAAGTCGGACAGCCAAGAAGTTGAAGTAGACCCGTTCATCCAGACCGGTAGGAGGGGCAGAGAGGAACAGCCGGGCGCCGGGTGCTCGGAGAACAGGGAGAACTGGGCGCATAAGGCAACCAGAAGCGCGTAAGGCATCTGGGGCACACAAGATTGCAACAGGTGGACCCTGAGTGCGCAAGCGGCAGCTGGCAGACCCAGTGAGGTGGTGATTGTGGACCAGGGAAGAGCACGCAACCCAGGATCCCAGAGAAGGGACTGAGGTCCACAAAGAACAGAGCTACCGCCATTGTGCCCCTGCCCCCACATACAACGTCACAAGCTAGCCACTGAGGTGCCCAGCCCCAGTGAACACTAAGGCTCCACCCCTTACCATAACAGGAGCAACCAGACCAAAAAAAAAAAGAGAGAGACAGAGACAGAGATATGTCTCAAACAGAAAAACAGATCAATGCCCCAAGACTCATCCTTTTGAGCAACCAAGAGATAGCCAATCTATCAGATGCACAGTTCAAAACACTGGTGATCAGGAAGCTCACAGAATTGGTTGATTTTGTACGCAAATTAGATGAAAAAATTCAGGTTACCATAAAAGAGATGAAGGAAGATGCATAGAGAACCAATAGTGATAGGAAGGAAACTGGGACTGAAAACAATAGAGTGGACCAGAAGGAAGAAAGAAACAACCAAACAGGAAAGAATGAAGAAATAAGAATTCAAAAAAACGAAGAGAAGCTTAGGAACCTCCAGGACATCTTTAAACATTCCAACATCCGAATTATAAGGGTACCAGAAGGGGAAGAGGAAAAGCAACAGATTGAACATGTATTTGAACAAATAATAAAGGAGAACTTCCCCACTCTGGCAAAGGAAATAGACTTCCAGGAAATCCAGAAAGCTCAGAGAGCCCCAAAGAAGTTGGACCCAAGAAGGAACACACCAAGGCACATCATATTACATTAGCCAAGGTAAAAATGAAGGAGAGAATCCTAGAAGCAGCAAGAGATAAGGGGACAGTAACCTACAAAGGAGTTCCCATCAGACTGTCAGCTGATTTCTCAAAAGAGACCTTACAGGCAAGAAGGGGCTGGAAAGAAGTATTCCAAGTCATGAAAGACAAGGACCTATATCCCAGATTACTCTATCCAGCAAAGCTTTCATTTAGAATGGAAGGGCAGATAAAGTGCTTCTCAGATAAGGTCAAGTTCAAAGAGTTCATCATCACCAAGCCCTTATTTTATGAAATGCTAAAGGGACTTATCCAAGAAAAGAAGATAAAGAAAAAACATGTATAGTAAAAGGACAGCAAACTCACAATTATTAACAACCACACCTAAAGCAAAACCAAAAGAAACTAAGCAAACAACTAGAACAGCAACTGAACCACTGAAAGGGAGATCACATGGAGGGTTAGCAACAGGGGGGTGGGAGGAGGAGAGAGGGGGAAAAGGTACAGAGAATAAGTAGCATAGAATGTAGGTTGAAAATAGATAGGGAGAGGGTAAGAATAGTATGGGAAATGTAGAAGCTAAAGAACTTATAAGTATGACACATGGACATGAACTAAAGGTGGGTAATGTGGGTGGGAGAGGGTGTACAGGGTGGAGGGGAGTGAAGGGGGGAAATGGAACAACTGGAATAGCATAATCAATAAAATATATTGAAAAAGGAGAAAGTGTTATCCCCATTTTACAAAAGGAACAACTGAGTCATGAAAAGTAGAAGTCATTTGTCTAGCCAAACCTAAAAAGTAAAAGTCTGTACCCCAAGTTATACCAATCTATAACTAGCAAATAAATTGCAGCTGTGTGTTAAGCATATAATTTTCCCTGATCAAATAGTTTTATCTCAAGATGTTTCTGTATGAACATAGTAGGATGGGATAAAATTTCAAACTTCTCCCTGACTTTTACTTTGTGAATTAAATAATATTTTATTAAAACAAATAAAACTAAATAAAATTAAGATGTCAAATCTTCCCCCCACCCCTTTCAAACCCAGGAAAAACTGCTCCACACGTGTGTGTACATGTGTGAACATGTGTGACAAGACACACAGTTCTTTCTCCTTTTATGGAAAGGAATTGTGATGACTCATTGTTCATTAACTTGTCTTTTTTTGTGCAATGTATTGTGGATCCCTTTCCAAGCCAATACATGTAGGTCCTCATGATAACAATTTTAGCTGTTGTATAATATGGCATAATGTGGATTTTTTCAGTATTTACTTAGTCATTGCCACCAATGGACATTTAGCTTGTTAGTGATCATCCTTAAAGAAATGCAAATACCATTTTTACTTATCAAACAAACAGGTACAAAACAATGGATAGCACCCAGCACTGGCGTGGATGCCATGGTAGCTCTCATTCATTCTTGGTAATTGATGATGGTAAATTGATCCATCATTTTCAAAGGACAACCACGGCAATGTCTTTCCAGTTTTTAAATAAAATCATCCTTTGGCCCAGCAATGCCACCCTAAGATTTTACACTACAGGTATGCCTACACAGGACACAGACATAGGTACCTACAAAGATGCTCACTGTTAGTAGAGCCCTCCTAAAATGTAATTGTTTCATCCTCACCTTGAAACTAGTCTCTGCAGGCAGTTTGATTCAAAGAAACACTATTATACTAACCAAAACTATTTGAAAGGCATTTTAAATCTTTACCAAAGTTTCTCAAAAATAACAAAGGGTACATCCTATTTGTGATGTCCAGTAACTCTTCTTAAAAGCCCCTTCCCCATCTCTCTCTCTCTCTTATTTCTGTATCTCACATACATAGCACCTATCCCCAATCTATCTCCTCCCTCATGAAATCCCCTAAAATGCCCTCTGAAATCAGCTGCAACTGCCTCTTCTTTCTTCTGTGCTCCCTCCTTCAGGCCGATGACACACCATCCAAGAAGCAAGGAGCCTGCGTGGCAGGGAAAGTTGGCAGGCTATGAGCCCAAAATTGGAAATTTGGCTCTTACAAAGGTGCTCACTATGTGGCCTCAAGTCACTAAAGAGACAATTAAGTAAAATCAACCACTCTTAGGGAAAACCTGCGCATTTTATCCATTCAAAATTCTCAAAGATAAGCAAAGTATCAATATGCTAAAAAACTACACTGAACAAAGTGAGCAATAGAGAAGGGAGGGGTGGAAGAGAGAGAGTGAAAGTTGGATTTTGCCACTGTTTCAGAGTAAAGCATCACCATTCATCTTATCTCCTTTGAGGGATTTTGCTTCCAAACTCTCCTGCTCATCATCCAAGCCATTTGCTTCCTTAGAAACAGGACTCGCTCCCTTCTTGGTGTCTCTTCGAGGTGATGTTGACTTTCCTTGACTGTGAAGTGCTTCTGTGGACACTGCCAAATAAAGATTGAAGTGGTAACCATAGCAATTATACATAATCCAGTTAGGTGTGAAGAGTGGGAGCATAGCTGATCATTTGATTAGTTTTCACCCAAACCAACATTTATTGCTTGTCGTATGAAACCTGGAGCCTAAGAATTTGATCACCTGACTTCCCTCCCACCCACTTTTCCTACTGAACATTAAGCTGTAAGCATTATCTAAAACTCTAAACTCTCTCCTAGCTGACCACCTGTAGTGTAATATGCTGGGATGTGATCTATTGATCTGTGGGCCCAATTTCACATGCCAAATACAGGGCAGATAAAAGAAAGGAGTCTGCCTACTCAAGCCTCCCTCAATTTATTCTTCGGATGTCTTACAAATGGTGTGAGCCATGCCGCTCCACCCACAGCTATGCACGCCACCCCCCCCCCCCGCCCACACACACACAGGTACCTACTTTATAACTACTGTTTTCCAGGTATGCATATTATCAATCCGTGTTCTAGAGATAACACACTCTGCATTGAACACTTTTCTGCAGTATAATAATATGTCATCTATCCTGAGAAATAATTATGTACTATATGTTTGGCTTGGGGGTGTGGGGAGAGAATGTTGTTTGTTTGTTTTTTGTTTTAATGGCAAGTACTAAGGGCTAATGTTAGCTACTGTACAAAGATTCCAATAAGTCTGAAAACTCAGGCCTTGAAAATCAGGGAGTTCCCTTGAGCTGGCTAACAGATTGGCAAATCAAAGAGAATTGCTCTCAACTTCCTTAAATGTACGGAATTTATACCATCAAAAAATCACTGGCCAAAATATCTCACAAAGAAACTAGGTCTGGAAGCCGATCATCTGCCCCACTGGCTACCGCTGAGGGTGTAACAGGGTGCAGCCAAGAGGGGAGCCCCAAACAGGGATTTATAATAGAATCCAGAAGAGCTTGGAGATAATTGGCTCCACACCACAGGGCCACACCTGCCCAGAATGCTGGCAGCTGTGGCCAATTGTGGGAGGAGCCAGAAAGGGGGCTGCAGAAGAAGATTGGCACTGGGATTTAAATGGAGGCACGGCAGCCACTGGACGTCTCTTTTTGGGACCACGCTTCTGTTTAGGACCAAGGCTTTGGTGTCTTGGTTGGGACCATGAGGCTTTGGAAGTGCTCCCTTTTGCCACATAGAGGGTGCCAGGAGGATATGTGGGGAACCTTAGTTTGTATTATTTCAAATAAATAATAAATTCCTTTCCTTTTCACTGACCTCTGGTATTAAGAGACATCTTTCCTCAGGCAGTGGGCAAAACAAACCCAGTAGGTGGAGATGAGCCCCCAGAGAAAAAAGGAGGGTCTTTTATCTCATTCAGCTCCCCCCACCCCCACCACCCCCACTCTGTTCTGTAGCAAGGGGACCCAGGAGTCAGTCCTCTTACCTGTTGGTAGCTTGACTGTCCTCAGCTGAATGCGAGACCTGTGAGGTTTACTTAGCAGGGACTCCTGGGCCACCACCTGTTTACTGGATGTGGAGCCCTTCAGGCTGTACACCTGAGTGCTAGCCTTGGAGAGGACTTCTGTGAGGCTGTTTTCTTCCTTGTCCTCCTCTCTGTCCTTGTTCTTCTTTTGTTTGGTCCGTTCCTGGGAGTACTGCCACTTTATATTCTCAAACTGGAACATGAGAATATTGCTCTCCGTGTTGACCAACATCCTGGAACCACAAGATTGCCCACAATAGGAGCCTGGAGGCCGCCACTGCCTGCCCCCACCCCCACCCCAATCTGCACATCAGCTACTCTCCTGTGCAGCCCTCAGGCCTAGGGAAAATGCCCCAGGAAATGACCATACCAATAGGGTGTGCAGGCTGTTGAAGGGTCACAACAGGCCACGGAGCAGGGCTCACGGGCTCTGTAGTTGTGTTGTTGTTGTTGTTGTTGTTGTTGTTGTTAATTAAAGTGAGCAAGGCACATATGTTCTGATTACTTTGCTTTTGGAGTTCAAATATTTTTAAAAGAATTTCCAGCCTTGGAGTGAGTGGCTTAGGTAGAGGCTTAGGTTCTCCACCCCCAGATGACTTTAAATTCACTCTTTTTTAAAGCACAGCATCCAAATGCCATGTTTCTAGTGCTGTGCTGGGGAAGTGGAAAACTTTATTGGGGAGAGTTCCCTCCCTTCAGGACCTCCTAGCCCATTTCCTGCACTCCAGGGGCTCTGTGCTTGCTCTTCATTTAGACAGAACATTTCTTCTTTATAAAGCAGGATGACTTCCATCTCCCTAGTCCCCACTTCAATGACCTGGTAAGAAAGGAGTTCCAAGCCTAGGCGCCCCAAGAACCGCCTCACACCTCAGCATTTGTTTCTGTTGTTCTCAGCATCCATAGATCAAGTTGCTTTCCCCGCTCAGGGCCTGTAGGCTTCCTGCTACCAGAGACAAGAAACAGAAACACCTACAGGGTGCTCTCGGCTCCAGGAGACTGTAATGTCAAGACCTTAACTGTCCGTATTGACTCTCTAAAACAGTGACTTGATTTGATTGAAAACACTGGAATAAAACTTGGGGAATCATTCTAATTAGAAGTCTCTTTCAGATTTATTTTAATTCAAGCCAAAAAGAAATAGTCTGTCTTCAAATGTCCTGAATGAGAACAAGTCAGAGGTGATTTTTTTTAACAGTATTGTCTCATGACTGAGAAGTGTTTATTTATTGGGACTTATTACTAGCCCTCTCCTTTTAAGATGAGAAATAGTTTTCATAGCATTTCATTAAAGAGAAGGCAACATGATTCATGGAGATTAACTGACTTCTGAAGTAAGCCTCTGGTAGGATTTAAAGTTAATTCTATTTGGGAATTTTCACATAATATCACCCTGAATGTGGCATATAACAAACACAGTTCTACATACAGTTAGTTTAGTCATGGTTCTGGTTTCTGTAAACTCATCTGCTCAGCACTGTCCCACTGTACACTGGACCTCCTGCCACCACCCCCACCTCCCACTGCCCCAGCCTCCATACATGTCCACATCAGCAGTGAGGTGTCAAAGGTTGCTCTCCTGGAGCTCTCCGGCAGCAGAATGCACACCCAGGGAGCAGTCGGGCAAGGGGCAGAGGGTGGGGGGTGCTGCAGTTGACAGGCTGCAGGCCCCCCCAGCAAAGCCATATTGCACTCACTGCGTGATTTGCCCAGACATCCAGAACAAATTAAGAGTGATGTGCACCCTGGTTGCTAATCTGGTGCAAAGCCTGCTTAGTCTCCCATGAGACTATTACTCTCCTCCAGCCAAAATTGGAGGAAAGCCCAATTTAACCTACTCTCTCCCACTGCCAGAAAATATAAGGCTGGTATCCCAGAGGAGAAGAAAAAGATCATCCAAATAGAATTGTTCACCACTCCGACCTCCACACCTACCACCCACCTGTTGCCCTGAATAAAGAAGGACAGCACAGGGTCACCTCTGCCGTTGGCTTTCATCACTTTCAGACAGTTCCCGTTTAAGAAATTGTAGATGCGAATCTTGCCATCTGCACAGGCACTGATGACCCGGAGGAAGAGAAGGGCCACATGCAGCACCTCCCTGGAAGGGAGCAGAGCCATAGGCAGTAAACTGCTTGGGTTTGTTGTTGTGGGATTTTTTGTTTTTGTTTTTGTTTTTTGTAGTCCAGGGTACTTTGCGTATGGTTGGGAGGCAGTGGTTTTAATCACTTTAGTCCCTGAAGTGACATTGACCACCATTTTAGAATTCTGTATGTAAACTAGTAACCCTCAAGACAGGGCTGTACTCCCTCCTTCCATTCTACAGCTCTTCTTCCTGCAATTTGGTCACAGTTCCATAGGTAGCCAAGGCCAAGGCCAAGTACACTTGTGTGAGGTCTGTTCTATAGATCCTGCTTTTTTATTTGATTCCTAGTTATTAACTTCTACAAAAGTCATTCTGAAAATTATTTAATGTTTTGATTCCCTTTCAAATAGTACTATTAGATAAAGAAAGAAAGAAAAAAAAACAAGTAAAAATGATCATCTTTATATGAAGCAAAACCTGGTATTTGAGCAGTTTCTTCTGGGTCTTAAATTGGTGGCTTTTGTTCTTTCAGTTAAACATCCTGAAGGAAAACTGTACCCAGGCAGGGGATATATGAGTTCCCTTCTGTGACAACCAGCAAGAAAAGGGAAAGAAGCAAGAGAAGACTTAGATGCCTCCAACAAAATGCTCCTCACAACAGCTGGGTCCCAGTCGGACCCCAGATATGTGGAGTGTTCAATTCTGAGAGGTGCACTTAACCCATTTCTACTGATGATGCTGAAAAGTTGAGTCAGATGCCACCAGTTTGTTTGATTGATTTTATATACAAAGCAAGTCCACCCACCCCTGCCATCTCTACTCATCTAAGTCCATCCATGGCCTGGCCCATAGGACCAGTTCTTATCTCCATCTCCCCCTCACCACTCGCATGCACACACACAAAAACTTTAAGTACACTGATAGATTCTTTAGGGTACAACCTAGGTCACGTTCACCTTTGCATGCCCAGCACAGGGCCTAGCCCATAGCAGGCCCTCAATAAATCTTTGTTGAAAAGTGAGTGTCGGCTCATGTTTCAGAATATGATCATTGCTAAAATGTGTTGAAAAAAAATGGCATCCATTTCATACCATTTGGTGCAAGCCTTGATCAGACCTAAGGGCCAGATTAAGACTTTTCAAGGCCCCTACCATTAGCAAAACAGAAATAACAAAGAACTTGAAAGGCAGGAGCATATTTAGCCTATTCAAAGAAGAGCAAAGAGGCCAATGTGGCTTGAATCCCTCCTCATGTGATAGGTAGGTGATAGACAGAATAAATTAAATATAAGAAAGTCCAACAAAGTTCTAGGTTTTTCCCAAGATGGAAATACAGTAACTTTATTCGTGCCTTTATTGATTCCTGTAGGGGGAACAGCACTAGGAAAGGTGTCTTGTGGTAGAAGGGTTTGCCTCTTTCTATACCTCCTTTGAGCTTGTTGAGCTGGGCCTGCATTTCAAATGTCAGGTTCCTGTGACATTTGGTAGTGCAGCCTATGCCGTTATAGCCTACTGATATAAAGCATAGGCTTTGGGATCAGAAACCTGGGATCTAAACCTCATTCTACCACTAACTGGTGGTATATATAACCTTGAGAAAGTAACTTGACTTCTCAGTCTCCAGTTTTTCTCTTCTGCGAAGAGTGGACAGTGATTTCTGCCTCAGAGAACTATTGTTGGGATTAAACTAGTGAAAGTATTTCAAAAACAGCTCAGTACCCGACTTAATTGTGGTTACTATGATCCTAGCATAGACCAGTCTCCTTTCAGGTTTTATCTCTGTTCTAGAAATAGGTCATTTGTCTCCTCCTTTGTTCCTTGTTTATCAAAAGACACTACAAAGAGTGATGTCAATGAAAAGGGAGGAGGCAAGAACTCAAAAAAATCTGCCCTTCCATTAGAGCAATGAAAAAATGGCAAAAAAAAAAAAAAAAAAAAAAAAAAAAAACAACCCTGTCTGAATCAAATATTTAGGAACTCTGGAAAATAATCAAAGGCTTACAACAAGCCAGGGAGCATTTAGACAAGAAAGATGGCTTAGACTCAGTATGGACCCTAGTCCTGTTCCTAACTCCCCAGTCCAGGGGTAGCCATGAAAATAGCCCACATTCCTGGTATTGGAGGAAATAGAACTGACCTCATCCATTATGAATTATTTGACCTGTCTAATGGTTTCCTGAAAACTAACAAAAACAGGGTTTTTTTTATTTTACCTTACTAGGAACTCACCCAGTACTAAAGCTGCTGCCTGAGGGAACTTACTGAAAACATTTATAGGCTAATATTTTTATCACTGCTGCTTAAGGCAATATATATCTTTGGGGCAAACAATTGACTAACCAAAAAGCTTGGGAGAAAAATCTGGGGAATAAAATGTCCATAGGGCTATAAAAAGCTAATGCCTATTCCTGGGGCTTTGCACATCCCTGGGAAAGACCTGAAAAAGCCCTAAGCTCTCACTATTGGCTGACTGTGATGTTCTACACAAACGGGAAGTAAGAGCTAAGGAAGAGTTTTAACCAGACTGGCTGAGCATTGAAGGCTTCCATCAATAGCACAGAGCACCTTGGCAAAGAATTGGAGATATTTTATTTCCAGATGTTCAAGTAAATTTCTTTCCAGTCACTAGTATACCACCAAGGCAATAAAATGGAGGCTGCAGTGACCAAACAAGATGAAGAATGTAGACATACCAAACAAATAAAAACCACAACAATCAACAACAAAAACAAACCCTGGGGACAGGGGAGATTTGATTTCTAGAGTTTTCATATTAAAATAATCAAACTGGAAGAAGAGGGAATACTCCCTAATTCATATTATGAGGCCAACATTACCCTAATACCAAAACCAGGTGAGGAGAACACAGACCAATCTCTCTAATTAACATATTAGAAAATAACAATTTAAGACCAAAGAATGCCACAGTAGAAGAGTTGAGGAACCAAAAATACATAAGACTACAGAAAACAAATGGCAAAATTATAAAATAAGTTATTCTTTACATTAAATGTAAGTGAATTAAACTCTTCAAATAAAAGACAGATTGGAAGAAAAGATTCAAAACAACATGACTCAACTATATGCTGTCTACAAAAGACTCATTTTAGAATCAAAACCACAAAAAAAGTTAAAAGAATGGAAAAAGATACTCCATACCAAATAAGAGCTAAAGTGGCTATACTCATATCACACAAAATAGACTTGCAGACAAAATTGTCAATAGAGACTAAAAAGGACATTATACAGTGACAAGGACATATATAAAGGACTTATATAATGGGTGAATTCATCAAAAAGATATAACAATTACAAATGTATATTTGCCTCACTCCAGTACTCCCAAAATACATGAGGCAAAACACCTAACTAAAGGGAGAAATAGAAAACTCAGCAATCATAGATGAAGACTTTAATGCCACACTTTAAGTAATGGATAGATCAACTAGACAGAAGATAAGCAAGGAAACAGAAGATGTGAAAAACACTATTAACCAACCAGACCTAAGAGACATATACAAAACATTCCACCAAATACCAATAGAATACAAATTACTCTCAAGAGCACAAGGAACATTCTCCAGGATAGGCCTTATGCTAGGCCATTCAAAAAGTCTCAATAAATTTTGAAAGATTAAAATCATACAAAGTTCTCCAACTATAATAAATCAACTTAAAAATGAATAACAGAAAAATATGGAAAATTTTCTCATAGCAAAATTTATAGCAGTAGATGCCTACATTTCTTCAACCAATAACCTAAGCTTTCACCTTAAAAAACTAGAAAAAGAAGGTTTTTCTTTTTCTAAACTAAACTCAAACCAAAGAGAAGGAAGGAAAATAAAGCTTGGGACAGAAATCAATGGATTTGAGATTTGAAAAACAAAAGGGAAAAATCAATGTAACCAAAAGCTGGTTCTTTGAACAAGCCTTAAGCTAGATAATTGACAATTATTTACTTAGACTGACCAAGAAAATAAGAGGGAAATCGAAATGACTAAAATCAGAAGTGAAATAGGACATCACTAATGACTGATGGAAATGTTCTCTAATTAGTGGTGATGGTTGTACAACATTATGAGTATACTAAAAGCCATTGATTGTGCCCAATAAAATAGTGATTTCTATGTTATATAAATTATATCAATTTAAAAATTGAAAGAAAAAAGATATTATTATAATATTAGCTGTAGAAAAGACATTAAGGAATCAAGGAATTTTTTTAAAGATAAGACAGACTGCATAAGCTTCTCTACAGGTCATCATTGCTGTCAGCCTACTTTATATCCTCTGATTGTATTTCTCACATCCATTCTCTCCAACACTGTATGCATAGCCTTAATTTTGGATGAAAACTTAGATCAAGAAGATAGACAGCAACTATATCTGTTTTGTCATCTATGTCTATTCAAAAGTTGGGTATCAGCCCAATCACTGTAACAACTCTCCAGAAAGGCAATCTGTCAAATTAGTCCTCACAAATCAGTTAGAAACATTTGCTGAGTATTTATACATGTACAAGACTAAAACCCATGAGTAGGAGGGGAGGTCATATAAACAAGAGTATTGACCGTGTCCTCCAGATGTCTGTGGATTTGCAAGGTATCAAGACCAATGTGAGTGGTATGTTGGAGCTGCCATTCAGTGGGAGTGAGGATGGTTTAAAGAGATTTCAAAGCTAAAATGGAGTGGGAAGATCATGGATTCATGGAAAAGTGATCTCATCATTGGGTTATCTGGAAACAAATTACTTTCCAATACTTAAACTAAATCCTACTGAATTGTACTTGGAAGGTTTTAAAAGCATATAATTACAATTTTCAGATGAAATCATAAGGTTTGACACCCTTCCTGGGGTCAATGTTTGATAATCCAGATGACATACAAGCGAGTTACTGCTAATCACCTAGGGGTTGGATAAATCACTGAACACAGGCCCTTCCTAGCAGCCACCCATCAAGAAAGCAGCTCCATGCCACAGACAGAGAACATACACATGGATACCCAAATCCCCTTCCATCTCCCGCAAAGCCAATGTGCCTGTTCAAGAGGTTCTTTTGAGAGTATAAGGAAATTTAGGGATGTATTGTACTAAATAACTATCCCCTGATAGATCACCATGGAAGGTCCATTTACTGTTTTAATCAATCAGGATAGCATTTCAACCCCTGGAATTGTTTGTATCGCACTCAGAGGAAGAAGAATCATTCATGTAACACAGGAATGGCACAGAGAAGCCTGTAAAACCTATGGCCACAGCGAAATCATTAACTGACCACAATACCCTTTCCAGATATGCCCAGGTGTGACCTCAGACTACCTCTCAAATGGCTCTAAGCAGCCACCACCACTACATTGGGACTGGAACTGTAAAATAAAATCCATTTGCTATCCTGGAATAGGATCTAGCCCACAGACTTTAAGTTAGCTCCTTTAAGCCCTCAGTTATTTTTTTTCAATTAGAGTTGACATTTAATGTTATTTTATATTAGTTTCGGGCATACAACATAGTGTTTACACATTTATTTATAAAACTTGTGATCCCGACAGTAAGTCTAGTGCCCACTTGGCCCCATACATAGTTATTACAATATTATTGACTATATTCCCTATGCTGTACTTTACATCTTCACAACTATTCTGTAACTACCAATTTGTACTTCTCACTCCTTTCATCTTTTTTACCCAGTCCCAGAACCCCTCTTCCACCTGGTAACCAACAACTTGCTCTCTGCACCTATGAGTTTGGTGTTTGTTTGTTTGTTTTATTTGTTCATTTATGTTGTTCTTTAGATTCCACATATAAGTGAAATAGGTCAGGCAGAGAAAGCCCTCAGTTATTTTTAAACCTTGTCACTTGGAACATTTTAAGCTTTCATAACACAAGCTTCCTCAGGAAAAGGCCAATTCCAAGAATTTTGGGTTTACTGGAATTAGCATTATTTGGAACAGTTCTGCAAATATTCACGTACTTAGTAGGTAATAGATATAAGTATATTACCTGTGTCATAGTATAATCTTCTAAACATTTCTCAAAATCCACATTGAGTATTATTATTTCTTAAGGGAAACAAGTGTGGGGGAGGGGTGAGAAGGACTGGTCAAACAGAGCAGGGTGTGGAGGGGGGATTGGTAACAGGCAAGGGAGAAGGAAAAACAAATGGGTGAGGAACAAAGGGGACAACAGGTCAGTAGGCAGCCGGAGGGACTGATCTGCCAAGAATCAAGGCCTCGGCTATGACGGGGAAAGGAGACAGCACTACATTGTTCAGACAGGGCGTTGCAGGCACGTACTTGGGGTGCTTGTAGGCCATGAGGCATCGCTCGTACTTGCCCACCATGCTCCAGGCCATGACCAGGCCGTCGGCACTTCCTGAGAGGAGGTGCCACTCATCAAAGCACAGGCACTTCACAGCTCCCTCGTGGCCGCTGAGAGTCTGCAAGGAAAGCTGCCTCTGTTTTCAGCCCACCTTCAACTCCAACTGTGACTCCTCCAAGGGCCAAAGCTGGAAGCTTCTTCAGATAAATTTCAAAGCCACACTGCACCCATCCATGACCCCCACTCATTGGGTATTTAACTAGCCAACTGCTTTGGCTCTAAGAAGGCTGCTGGAGTCCATGCCTCTGCCTCTCCATAGTTCTCTCCCCCACGAAAGAAGAATGTTCTCAGGGAGAAGCCTGGCTTCTGGCTGGTCTGCAGCTGAGACAGGCTCCATCTTCCTGGAGCACCAAAGAGGCCCAGGATTCATCATCCTCAACTGCCAGCAGAGTATTCCATCCCAGCTCCTTACCCGGGCCCAGAAGGCACCTGGGCATCCTTGTGCCTGCAAACTCTAACTAGACCACAGTGACAACAAGGTTGGTAGAAAAAAATCTACCCACCTTGCCAGTGGCTTCTCACTGTGATCTTGCACTCCTGGCATAAATGACACCTCACCACCACCCACTAGGGCCAGGGGCTTTCAATGCCAGCAAGAACATTTTGTGTATGTGAACATTCAAACACTTTCAAAACAGTCAATATTCTTCTCATCAGAGAGTAGGGGGAAAAACAATTGTTACTTTGTTCATTCCCTTACCCATGCCTGAATCAGGGTAGAATATTCTGGAAAAAGAAAAGGTACTTTACTGCTGCTAAAATATCCTGAGCCCATCCATAATGCCAAGTCAGAATGTAGCCTTCCACTACCACCCCAACGACCACGTGGGCCCTGACATTCCACCAACACACAACGGCTCAGTTTTTGGAGGGGCCTTCCCTTTCAACTCTTTTGGGCTGCCCATGTGGTGACTGTAACTTGATTCTCCAGGGTGGCCTAGGGAGCAACATGGGGGCAGACCATCAGTCTCCTCCAACCCATCACCACCAGGGCCCCATTCTCTCCGCAGCCCACTGCCCGCACCTTTACCAGCTGAGCCATGGCGATGTGCCACACTTTGACTATCCCTCGCTCACAGCTGCTCACAATGTAGGTGTCATTGATTCTGGTGGCCAAGATGGGGTCTTTGTGTTTAAACGTCTTCAGACACTTCCCTGTCTCTACATCCCACTCTGAAAGGAGGGAGAGAGAAAGGTGGTGGGTGAAGGGAGAGAGTAAGAAGGGGATGAAGGCAGGTTACAGAGAAGTTCTACATCCCATTACAGAAGCTAAGACTATTGGAGCCCATCAAGTCAGACCCCAGACAGCCTTTGCCTGGGCTGGCACCCCAAAGGCTCTCCAACAGCTCCAACCACATGCAACACAGAGCTTCCTGCTCATGGGAGAGCCAGCAATGCCTAGACCCTGGGTGTAACCAAGGAACTTAGCCTTAGGGTCCAAATGCTAGACAGCTCATTGCCAATGAGACTCCTCCTCAAGCCTGAAGAGTGCTTGCTATGGTGATGTTGGGAGAATGATGATGGCTTGTGTTGTGTGGCACCATTCTTCCCAGATGCTATGCTTCTGACCAACACTTCTACCCCTAAAGAAAAGAAAGCTATCTATTTTCACTCACATTTTTAAATATTTCCAAATCTGACTAGGATTTTACTAATTGAGAGATTGTCACAGCTGGGAGCAGGTTTAATGCTGCTTCTACATAGATGGTGACAGAGCAACAGCCTAGCGCACTGGTCCCCAACCTTTTTGGCACTCAGGACTGGTTTCATGGAAGACAATTTTTCCATGAACCAGGGTGGTGGGGTGTTGGGAGACAGGAGGCAAAGGTCAGGCAGTAACTTGAGTGAAGCTTTGCTGGCTTGGCCTACCACTGCTCAGCTCCTGCTGTGCAGACTGGTTCCTAACAAGATGTTGGGGACCTCTGGCCTAGGGCACTGCAAGTTGGGTGAATATGAGAGTAAATGGGTGAGTGGGAGAACAGAGCTTAAAGGCAAATATTGAAAGTAGTCACCAAGAATTCAGGAATGAGAACATTAAAGTCAGTTTCATCAGCCCCCAAAGTACTTCCCAAGCAACAGAATGTATTACCTAAGACAAAATAACCACAGCTGATACTTGTATAAACACTAACAATGGGCCAGGCATCATTCAAAGTGCTTGACATGTATTAAGTCATCTTCACAAGACAACCACTATTATTCTTTCCCACTATACAGGTGAGGAAATTGAGGCATAGAGAGGTTCTGCAACCTGCTCGAGATCACATAGGTGGTTAGCAGATTAAGGTAGCATTTGAACCCAGGAAGTCTGGATGCAAGGCCATACCCTTGACTTTGACATGGTAAAGTTAACCAGGTATTAATCTGGTTAACTGTAGATTAATACCTGGTTAACTACCTTTAACTACCTGAGAATGTTTTTTTTTCTTTTTTACATATATATTGGCCCTTTTATCAAATTAGGTATGTGAAAATTGAAAGAGGAATTAAAATATTCATTACAAGGTGCCCTGGTTTAAAGAATTTAAGAAGTGGGGACTTACCTTTCAGATCTCCAATGGTCACTTTTTCTTTCTATTTTGGTAACCCAGGCAGGTAGGAAAAGCCCAGGGGAAGCTGGCAGGCTGGTGGCCAGAGCCAGGGTTAGGGTAAGAGAGATCTTTTGATATTTTCTCATCATGTGCATTAGTTTTGACTTCTTAAATACTGCACTAAAATATGTATCTTGATTACTGAGAGGCTTTCTTTTTGGTGCCCCCTGATGTTTTACACCTGAGGCGAGGGCCTAACTTCCCTTGCCCTATTATGGTCCTACCTGGGGCCCCACAAGACTCTCTGAAGCTTGAGTCTTTGCCTGCCCTTCCACCATCATACCCTCCCTCTTTCATCCTTTCTGCTTTCCTTCTCAAAGCAACGATGGCAATGAGACTTTCATTCAGGCTGAGGAGGACAAAGAGGTAGGAAGTATCTTAAGCACATGTATCTGCAAACATAACACCACCACATTCTCCCTTTCCCACATTTTTTCCTCCGTCTATCCCTAACATGCTGTCGTTTCCTGGGTCCCTTGCTTTTTTCCCTTCAGTCTTTCCTCCTGATTTGCACAGAACATCTCACTCATAACTGGGGCTTCCATCTTTCATTATAACTGAAAACCACCAAATCGACAGATCTGGAGCTCCAAACCAGTAATAGCCTCCCCTGCATCTTCCCACTGCAACTTTAACCTGGATATCCTCAGGAATCCTACACTCAATTTGTTAGCTTTCCATTGCTGCTGCAACAAATTCCCACAAGCTTAGATGCTGAAGAAAACACAAATTTACTATTTTACAGAAATCTGACCTGACCACAAAAGGCTAAAATCAAGGTGTTGACAGGGCTGTGTTCAGGCTGTGTTCACTTATGGAGACTCTGGGGCTTGATTTCCTTGCCTTTTCCACCTTTTAGGGGTCACCCACATCCCTTGGCTCATGAACCTCTCCCTTCATCTACAAATCAGCAGTGTTGCATCTCTCTGACCATTCTTCCATAGTCACATCTCCTTCTTTTTTTAAGATTTTATTTATTTTTTTAGAGAGGGGAAAGGAGGGAGAAAGATAGGGAGAGAAACACAGATGTGTGACAGAAACATCGATCAGTTGCCTCTCGCATGCCCACAACCTGGCCTGCAAACCAGACATAAGCCATGACTGGGATTTGAACCAGTGAGCTTTTGGTTTGCAGCACAATGTTCAACCCACTGGGCCACACCAATCATGGCAGTCACATGTCCTTTTGATCACAGACAAGAAAGTTTGTTTTTAAGGATCCATGTGACTACCCATGGGTCCACACTGAAAACCCAGGATAATTTCTCCACTTAAAATTCCTTAACTTGAGACTTCCAACCAAGATAGAGGCATAGGTAGACATATTGTGCCTCCTCACAGAACCAACAGAAGGACAACAATAAATTTAAAAATAAAAAATTAACAGAACTGCCAGAAAATCAAACTGTATGGAAGTCCAACAACCAAGGTGTTAAAGAAGAAACATTCAACCAGCCCAGTAGGAGGGGCAGAGATGGGTAGCTTGGGTGGTGAGGACTCATGACAAGGTGGCAGCTGGTGGACTGGTTGAGGTGGTAGCTGGCACAGCAGGTGGTCCCATATTAGTGTGTGGATAAACTGGGAGGAACAACTGGGAAGCAAGACAGACCACATACTCCCACATAATTCAGGATTCCAGTGCAGGGAAATAAAGCCTCAAAAACCTGACTGAAAAACCTGTGGGGGTTCAGGTGGCAAGAGAAACTCCCAAACTCACAGGAGAGTTCATTGGAGACAGCCACAGGGTCCTACAATGTACACAAAACCACCCACTTGAAATCAGCACCAGAAGGGCCCAATTTGCTTGTGGGTAGCAGAGAAAGTGACTGAAAGCCACTGAAAGCTGAGCAAGTGGCATCATTCCCTCTCGGACCCTTCACCCACATACAGTGCCACAACACAGCATTGTTGGTTGTGCTGCCCAGCCTAGTGAATACCTAAGACTCCACCCCTTACTATGAAACAAGCTTGCCAAAACCAACAAACAAAAAAATGGCCCAAGTGAAAGGACAGACCAAAGTTCTTATAGGATAAATGGAGGCAGTCTGGTTTCCTCACCCAGGTGTCTGGGTAACTAAGGGAAGCAGCACTTCCACAGACTTGAATGGACCTGATAAGTAGTGTTCTCATAGACTTGAGACTGGGTCTGATAAACTGTTCCCATAACATGAAGTGGGCTCGCATGAACAGAATTATATTATGTTAGTTATGTATGATGTCATGTCATGTCATGTCATGTCATGGCAGCTTTATGGCTTTGTTCTTCACTAGTACTTGAACAGGGAAGGACTCCTTGCTGGGTGTGATGATGAGAGACACGCAAGGGGACAGGTGCCACAATGGGTACCATGCTGGGGAGCAAGGGCGATGACATGTGCCATGCAGAGATATGCAGATAGACATTCAGCTTGCAGCATGTGTGGCTCACTCACCCATGAATAAAGGCATGCCAGTCATCCCAATGGCTCTGTGAACATTTTCCATCTGCACGAATACCATGAACCTTCCCAGCCTTGAAGGATTGCAACACAGCTCCAGAAAAAATACAACTAAGCATGAAGAGATAGCCAACCTATCAGATGCAGAGTTAAAAACATTGGTAATCAGAATGCTCACAGAAATGATTATGTATGGTCACAAAATAAAAGAAAAAGTGAAGGCTATGAAAAGTGAAATAAAGGAAAATGTACAGGAAACCAACAGTGAAGGAAAGGAAACCAGGACTCACATCAACAATGTGGAGCAGAAGGAAGAAATAAATGTTCAGCTGGAACACAATGAAGAAACAAGAATTCACAAAACTGAGGAGAGGCTTAGGAACCTCTGGGACAACTTTAAATACTCCAACATCTGAATCATAGGGGTGCCAGAAGAAGAAGAGGAAGAGCAAGAAATTGAAAATTTATTTGAAAAATTAATGAGGGAGAACTTCCCCAATCTAGCAAAGGAAATAGACTTTCAGGAAGTCCAGGAAGCTCAGAGAGTCCCAAAGAATTTGGATCCAAGGAGATACCCCAAGGCACATAATTACATTATCCAAGATTAAAGATAAGGAGAGAATCTTAAAAGCAGCAAGAGAAAAGGAGACAGTTACCTACAAAGGAGTTCCCATAAGACTTTCAGCTGATTTCTCAAAAGAAATCTTGCAGGCAAGAAGGGGCTGGAAAGAAGTATTCCAAGTCATGAAAGGCAAGGACCTACATCCAAGATGACTCTATCCAGTAAAGCTTTCATTTAGAATGGGAGGGAAGATAAAGTGTTTCCCAGGTAAGATCAAGTTAAAGGAATTCATCACCACCAAGCCCTTATTATATGAACTGTTAAAGGGACCTCTGCCTTTAGATCTCCTTATCCTCAAGACCACACTCAAATAGCTTCCTGTCTGTGGTGTTGTACATCTTGCTCTTACTTCTGTGGTCCATTAGAATTCTGCATGTTCATTAGGAACCAATATGATTTAGTGTCAGACAGCCCTGGGTTCAAATCCCCACTCTACCACTTAGCAGATTCAATTTAGAGCGAGTTATTTTTCTCTCTTAGTTTGGATCCCTCTTCTGTACCACCTCATAGTGTTCTTGTGAGGGTTAAATAAGATAATACATATAAAGCACCTATCACAGTCACAAAGTTAGTACTCAATAGATGGCAGTTGTTATTATTCATATTTTTATTATATCCCCATTATATACACATACATTTTTTCATTATGAGATGATGAGCTTCTTGAGGAAATAAAAAGCCATATTGCAAGAGCCATATTATACTCATTTTCCCTTAACACTTAGCACAGTGTCTAGCATATTGTAGGTGGTCAACCAACAGCTGTCATAGGGATGGATTAATAGATAAATACATGGACAGATGGATGAATAAGAGTAAATATGATGCCTTGAGAAATGAGCAAAATACGTATTTTGGCAACCAATGGATTGGGGAAAACTTCTTGAAAGTTTAGGGCATTTCTTTCTCACCTTTCACCTGGCAATCTCTTGCTCCAGATACAAGCCTGTTCTTATATAAATCCATGCACGTGACTGTCCCCTGGTGGCCATTGAAGATTCGTACACAAGCCCCACTTTTCAGATCCCAGTATCTGCAGGAATTAAGCCAAAAAAAATATTTTTGACATTTTCTGAGCACCCAAGGGATCATACTGTAGAGAGTTCTTGTAGATCAAGAAGCAGTTGCAAGGCACAAAAGTTTCCAGGTGAAGCTCAGAAGCCCAATTTGAATCTCAGTTGTAGTACTTATTAGGTATAACTTTGGGGAAATTACTTAATTTCTGTGTCAGCTTCATTTCCTCAATGATAACACAGAAATGATAATAATAGTAGTTACCACATGGGATTTTTGTGAAGAATTAAATATATGAATGCAGTAATTGTCAGCCCAGGGTTATTTCCACCCCAGGGAACTTCTGACACTGTCTGAGATATTTTTGGTCATCACAAGCGAGGAGAAAGGTGCTTCTGGTATCTAGTGTGTAGAGTTCAAGGATGCTGTTAAACATCCTACAATGCACAAGACTATCTCCACAGAAAGAATATTCCAGCCCTAAACATCAATACCACTGACGTTGAGAGACCCTGCATTAAGGCATGTGACATTAGAATAGGACCAATGTGTAGAAAACGCTTGGTAAATGTTAGTTGGCATTAGGTAACAGGGTCCTGAGACTGACCACCAGGCCTAGGGCTCATGGCATTGATTGGATGGTAGAGCTGATCTTCAAATGAGAATGACAGAACAATTTACCGCAGCCACTTAGATCTAAAATATTTTATGAATATTTCTGAAAACATATCTAAGAGATATATGGAAACATGTGTGAGTCACACTGGTTTTTTAATAAACAAACTTGTCTGAGGTCTCATTATGACAGATTTCCACCTCAGGCAGATTGCTCCTGTGACAGGGCTAAGTGTAATGTTTAGGTAGCAAACTCTGAAGCCAGGATGCCCGAGATCCAACCCCAGGCCCAGCACTACCTAGCTGTGTGATCATGGATAAGTTACTGAACCACTCTGTTCCTCAGTTGTCTCAGCTGAAATTGGCAGCAATAGTGTTACTTACTTCATTGACTTATTATTAGATTTGGAAAATAATAAATGATTAATAATAACACAAAATAATAATTAATAATAACATATTCTTTGAATGTGTTAAACTTTCCCTTCTAATGTTACCAAAAGTGCTATGACCTTACCTGTTTGTCAGAGCCTACTATGCATTCACAATGTGTTTAGCCATGTCCCTGTAGTCTGACCAAAAGCATGTTTTGAATTATTGTTTCTAGCAGCATGGCCAACCATGAAGCCACATTGTTTTTCTTAATTTATGCATAAAATATATTTGATAACACTTGTAGAGTAACAGGAATAGAAGCAAATTCCTTGATTTAGTAAACTTATAAACCAAGTCATAACTGCAAACATAAGCTTAATATAAGCATAAGCTTTAGATCAGGGGTGTCAAATTCATTTTCACCAAGGGCCACATCAGCCTCGAAGTTGCCTTCAAAGGGCCAAAATAATTTTAGGACTGTATAAATGCAACTACTCCTTAACTCTTAAAGAGTTGAAATTACATTCAGCCCTTCAAACAGGAGAACAAGACACAGGTGGCCACACCCACTGCTACTGCTTTCCTGTGAAGCCTAGGAAAAGTTAGAATGAAAGAAAAAGTAGTATAATTATTAAAAAAGAACATAATATATTGTCATTATTTCCAGTTGATAAGATCATCTACATAGACAAATCAACTCAACACACATACTTTTAGAGTTAATAAGGAATGTTATCAGGGTTGCTGGACACAAAATCAAACTACAAAAATTAATATCATTTCTCCACACCAGCAATAACCAAAGGAAAAAAGATACCATTCACAACAGCAATAAAAGTATAAAGTTTTAGGTATTAAATAAGAATACAAAAGCCTTTTATTTTTTTTACATTTTCATTTCTAAAAAAGAACAAGCAGTCTATGAATTCAATGCAACCCCAATCAAAACTAGTTAGGTTTTCTTGAGTCAATAAACTTACACTAATAACTCAAAAAATATACACCATAGCTAAGCTACATTACCAAAAGCATGATATGGGAGAGAGGAAGATGGCATCAGGGTAGGAGGGAGCAGATTCCACTTTCCTCTGCACGTGGGAGAAAATCCTAGCCTGTCCATGGAGTAAAAGAGCAAACAAACAACAGTATCTCAGCATATATGAAAATAAGAGACCAAAAATTGTAGTGGAACTGAAAAACCAGACGGTAAGGAGAGTGCTTCAGGACAATAAGGTCCCAGGGGTCCAGGGGGGCTGCAGCCACAGGCCCGGCGCCCACTGCCAGGTCCACCACAGGGTCCTTGGGAGAGAGCTGGGTCAACTGCTCCTTCCCAGGCCAAACAAGGTCTGAGCGGCACTGGGAGAGACCTGGTTGCTTGAAGTCACAGACAGGGGACTGACAACTAAGTAGCAAACACACAGGGACAGTGAGCACCCACAGAGTCTGTGGACGCCTTCAGAGTTGAGAATCGCACATTGACAGGCCCTGATCCAGATAGTCGCTGGTCTGGCTAGAGAATTGGGCTGTGGGAGAGGCCAACCACTGTATGGAGTGGCAGGCTTGAGAAGGAGGAATTTCTCAAAAAGAAAAACTGAAAAGAGAGACACTGTTTGGGGAATTCTCCTGTAGCAATCACTCCGGCCTCCCTGCCACCCAGCAGGGCAGTGATCCAGAGGTTACATGGAGGTTACAATCCGGAGGTTGTGCAGAACACCCTGTGTACCCTCATAGCACTGGGAAGGGTGAGGCAGCCTGGCCCAGCGCACACACAAATGCACCCCCGCACCCCAGCCCACATCGATAACCCCAGGGAAAGGCCTGGATCCCACATGCAAGGCATAGGGGAGAGGTGCCAGGATAGCTCCAAGGAGAGTACAAGCAGGTGACTGAGTGCAGATCGGGGAGGAAGAAAAGCCATACAAATCGCCTCTCAGCCTGCTGCAACCAGAAAGACCTAAAAAACCAGTTTGGCCACTTTGAAACCAAGAGGCTTTTTTATTTTATTCTATTTTTATTTTTTAATAATTTTTTATTTTTTATTTTTATTATTTATTTCTTCTTCAATTCCTTTTTCCTCTCTTTCCTTCCTTCTTGTTTTATTCTTTCTTCCTTTCTTTCCAAGTTTACCCTTTCTTCCTTCCTTCATCTGCCTTTCTTTTTGTTTTAATACCTAAAAGTGAGACAAAAACAAACAAACAAAAAACCCTGAAACAGTGAAAGGACCTGAGTTGGACCAAAAAAAAGGGGCATCACAACAGCTGAGACAGTGAGACAATTTTCACTTTGCTATTACAGAGAACCTGCAAGTTATTGCATATTTGTATTATTTTTTTCATTATTCTTACATCTTTTATTTTAATAGCATGTTTGTATTCTTCTTTCTGTATAATCTGCTTTGCTTGGCTGGTCATATTGTATTATTTGACAGGTTTCCCCTGTTCTCTCTTTCATAGTGTATTGCTAATTTACTGTCCTTCACTTTACTTGTGTTCTATTAGCACACTACTCAAGGTCCTATACTCCCTATTCTTGTTATCTAGATCACATAGATTCTGTCATATGATTGTTGATCTAATATTACTGTAAATAATAGCTGTTCTATACAATTGTAAATACTATACAACACCTCTCCCAGATCTTAGCCCACTTCACAGTTTCCTGAACTCTATTACTGTAGTGGTTAACTCTATTCTCCCACACACTACACCTATTTACTATTCTTTCCTCTCACCTTACCTTAGAATCTGACCTCCCACAACCTCACTGCTTTCTAGATCCAACTCACAATCCTTCCCTCCCCAAAAAGAGTCTTATCTTCTTTCCATCCTTTCTAAATAGTGGCCAGTTGGGTGGAAGATCACGGTTAACATTATACATAGCCAAAGGATCTCCTATCTCTTCTCTACTTGCTGCTACTATAAATATCATAGAATACCCTCCTGCTGTCTTAAATCATTTTGCCTTCCCCCTCCAAATGATCAAAAAAAGCGTAGGTGGAAGCAGTGAACACCAGGATACCCACTGGAAGAGGAAACCCAAGAAAAAAGAACCACTACCAGATAACAACAAAAGAAGGTGAAGGAGGAAGTGGAAACCACACAAACCTCCATCCAGGGCTTATCTGGAAATACAACTAAATAGCAGAGAAATTACCCAGAACAAACAACTGAACAAGGGCAAGAGAGAATCCTCAAAACCTTGTACAAATGGAAGAACCAGCTTCAACACAACCTGCCCTCACCACCACAACAAAATACAAGAAGTGGTGGACAGAGTGACCCTCAGTTAACTAGCTGGTGGGAAGGACCCACCAAAGAAAGACCCAACAACAATCAAAACCCAAAGATGAACACAGAGCCAACTTAAATGACAGTCCAAGACCAGTCGGATAGGGAGATAAAGGAGACTGCACCACTGAATCCCACAGGTATTCTACCATAGAAGTTCACACCATAAACCCAGGGAGCCACAACAGACCAATTTAAGAAGCTGAGGTTAACAAGAAGAGTCTCGCAAACAATGGGAAGACAAGGAAACAATTCCCAAGTGAAAGGAAAGGAGGAAGCCTAAGAAAGAATGCTAAATGAAATAGAGGCAACTCAACTATCAGATATTGAATTCAAAGCAATGGTTATCAGGAAGCTCAATGAGCTCACAATGAGCTACCAGAAACTACAGGGAAACTGCAATGAACTCACTGCAAACTATATCAACATGAAAAAGGAAATAGAAATTATCAACAAGGGCCACAAGGAAATGAAGAATAGAATTTCTGAACTGAAGAACACAGTAGAAGGAATGAAAAACAGGATTGATGAAGCAGAAGATTGGATCAGCAAATTGGAGGACAAAGTAGAAAAAAAAAACACCCAAAAAGAGCAAGAAAAGGAAAAGAGGCTCAGAAAGAATGAAGAGGTATTAAGAGAAATGCAAGACAACATGAAACTTAATAATATCCATATAATAGGGATACCAGAAGAAGAAGAAGAGCAAGGGATAGAAAACCTATTTGAAAAGGTAATGATGGAGAACTTTCCTAATTTGATGAGAGAAAAAGTCACACAAATCCAGGAAACACAGAGAGTCCCAATCAAGAGGAACCCAAGAAGTCCCACTTCAAGACACATCATGATTAAAATGGCAAAATTTCAAGACAGAGAGAGAATTTTAAAGGCAGCAAGGGAGAAACAGGAAGTAACATACAAGGGAGCCCCAATAAGACTAACAGCTGACTTCTCAATGGAAACATTCCAAGCCAGAAGAGAATGGCAAGAATTATTCCAAGTAATGAGAAACAGAGGTCTGCAACCAAGGCTACTTTACCGAGCAAGGCTCTCAATCAAGATAGAAGGCCAAATAAGGAGCTTCCCAGACAAAGGAAGTCTAAAAGAATATACCTCCACCAAACCAGCTCTGCAAGAGATGCTAAAGGGACTGCTTTAAGGTAAAGAAGGAAAAGAGACAGACAGACAGACAGACAGAGGGGAACACACGTACATAAATGGCAATGAATAAGTACCTGTCAATAACCTTAAATGTAAATGGACTAAATGCTCTAATCAAAAGACATAGAATAGCTGAATGGATAAGAAAACATGACCCACACATATGCTGCTTTCATGAGACGCACCTGTGCAGGATAAAAGACCTGCACAGGCTGAAAGTGAAGGGCTGGAAACAAATTTTCCGAGCAAGCAGACAGGAAAAAAAGCCGAGGTAGCAATACTCATATCAGACAAAATAGACTTCCAAAAAAGGGCCATAAAGAGAGACCCAGAAGGTCGCTATATAATACTCAAGGGAAGAATCCACCAAGAAGACATAAACATTGTAAATATATATGCATCCAACATAGGAGCACCCAAATACATAAAGATAATCTTGGAGGACTTCAAGAAAGATATTGACAGCAACACAATTATAGTGGGGGATTTTAACACCCCACTGTCAAAAATGGACAGATCTTCCAAACAAAATATCAACAAAGATATTATGGCATTGAACAATACCCTTGATGAAATGGGCTTTACTGATATATACAGAGCCCTCCATCCAAAAGAAGCTAAACATACATTCTTTTTAAATGTACATGGAACATTTTCAAAGATAGACCACATGATAGGACACAAAACGAGCCTCAACAAATTCAAGAAAATTGAAATCATGCCAAGCATTTTCTCTGACCACAAGGAATTGAAACTAGAAACCAACCCCAAGGGAAAAAAACCCCAAACATTCAAAATCATGGAGATTGAATAGCATGCTATTAAATAATGAATGGGTCAAGAATGAAATTAGGGAAGAAATCAAAAAGTTTCTGGAAACAGACGAAAATAAACTCACAACAACCCAAAACTTATGGGACACAGCCAAGGCAGTCCTGAGAGGGAAGTTCATAGTGATACAGGCCCACCTAAAAAAGTTAGAAACATTCCGAACAACCTAACCCTACATCTACAAGAACTCAAGGAACTGTGGCGGATACCGGCCAGCATTATCCATCTCTGCTGTGGATGCTCATTGAAACACGAGAAAAGCGTGCTCCCCACTAGAGAGAATGGCCCTTCTGTCCCTATTTCCCCACAGGACCTGGTTGTCTCTGTGTATGTTTTTCTCATATCTCAATGAGCATCCACAGCAGAGATGGATAATGTTGGCCGGTATCCACCTCAAAGAACAACAACAAAGACAGCCCAGAGCAAGTAGAAGGAAGGAAATAACCAAGATCACAGCAGAATTAAATGACATAGAGACTAAAAGCATGATTCCAAGGACCAATGAATCCAGAAGCTGGTTCTTTGAAAAGATAAACAAAAACGACAAGCCTTTAAGCTGGCTCATCAAGAAAAAAAGAGAAAACACCCAAATAAACACAATCAGAAATGAAAGAGGAGAGATTACAACTGATACCACAGAAATACAAAGGATTGTAAAAATTACTATGAAGAACTGTATGCCAAGAAATTTGAAAACCTAGGTAAAATGGACAAATTTCTAGAAAAATATAATCTTCCAAAACTCAATGATAAAGAAGCAGAAAGCCTGAACAAACCAGTAACAGCAGATAAAATTGAAGCAGTAATCAAAAAACTCCTGACACACAAAAGCCCTGGATCAGATGGTTTCACAGGAGAATTCTACAAAGCATTTAAGGAAGAGCTAGCCCCTATCCTTCACAGACTATTCCAAAAAATCCAAAAAGATGGAAGACTCCCAAACTCTTTTTATGAGGACAACATCATCCTAATCCCAAAACCAGATAAAGTCAAAACAAAGAAAGAAAACATCAAGCCAATATCACTGATGATCATAGATGCTAAAATCCTCAACAAAATATTGGCAAACCACATCCAACAATACAGTAAAAAGATCATACACCATGACCAAGTGGGATTCATTCCAGGGATGCAAGGATGGTACAATATTCGCAAATCAGTAAATGTAATACATCACATAAACAAAAGCAAAGAGAAAAACCACATGATCATATCAATAGATGCAGAAAAAAGGCATTTGATAAGGTACGGCACCCATTTATGATAAAAACACTCTGCCAAGTGGGAATAGAGGGAGCATTCCTCAACATCATAAAGGCCATCTATGAGAGACCTACAGCCAACATCATACTCAATGGGCAAATACTAAAATCTTTTCCACTAAGATCAGGAACAAGACAAGGCTGTCCACTTAAACCACTTCTATTCAATATAGTAGTGGAAGCTTTAGCCACAGTGATCAGACAAGAAAAAGAAATAAAAGGCATCCAAATCAGAAAGGAGGAAACAAAATTGTTACTGTTTGCTGATGACATGATAGTATACATAGAAAATACTATAGACTCGGCCAAAAAACTGCTTGACCTAATAAATGAATTTGGCAAAACAGCGGGATACAAAGTCAATATCCAGAAATCAAAGGCATTTCTGTACATCACCAATAAAACAGCAGAAGCAGAAATAAAAAAAATCCCATTTGAAATAGCAAAAAGAAAAATAAAATACCTAGGAATAAACCTAACCAAAGAGGTGAAAGACCTGTATTCAGAAAACTACATAACACTGAGGAACGAAATCACAGAAGACACAAACAAATGGAAACATATACCGTGTTCATGGATTGGAAGAATGAATATCATCAAAATGTCTATACTACCCAAAGCAATTTACACATTCAATGCAATACCTATTAAAGTACCAATGGCTTATTTCACAGACATAGAACAAACACTTCAAAAATTTATATGGAACCATAAATGATCCCAAATAGCTGCTGCAATTTTGAGAAAAAAGAGTAAAGTAGGAGGAATTACAATACCTGATACCAAACTGTATTACAAGGCCACTGTAATCAAAACAGCCTGGTACTGGCATAAAAACAGGCACATGGACCAATGGAACAGAACAGAGAGTCCAGAAATAAACCCAAGTCTCTATGGTCAATTAATATTTGACAAAGGGGGCAGCAACATAAAATGGAGTAACAGTCACCTCTTCAACAAGTGGTGTTGGGAGAACTGGACAGCTATGTGCAAAAAAATGAAACTTGAGCATCAACTTCCACCTTACACAAAAATAAATTCAAGGTGGATTAAAGACTTAAATATAAACCATGACACCATTAAAGTCCTAAAGGAGGACATAGGCAGGAAAATCTCAGATATTTCAGGCAGAAACATTTTTACTGACATGTCCCCTAGAGCAAGGGACATAAAGGAAAGAATAAACAAATGGGATCTCATCAAAATAAAAAGCTTCTGCACAGCTAAAAAAAACAGTATTAAAATAAAAAGAGAACCAACTATATGGGAAAACATATTTGCCAATGATACCTCGGACAAGGGTTTAATCTCCAAAATATATAAAGAACTTACATGACTCCACTCTAAGAACACAAGCAACCCAATTAAAAAATGGGCAAAGGACTTGAACAGACATTTCTCCAAGGAGGACATACAGAAGGCCCAGAGACATTTGAAAAGATGATCAATATTGCTAGCTATCAGAGAGATGCAAATTAAAACCACAATGAGATACCACTGCACACTGGTCAGAATGGCCATCATAAACAAAGCAACAAACAACAAGTGTTGGAGAGGTTGTGGAGAAAAGGGACCTTGGTGCACTGTTGGTGGGAATGCAGACTGGTACAACCACTATGGGAAACAGTATGGAACTTCCTCAGAGAACTAAAAATGGATCTTCCTTTTGACCCAGCAATTCCACTGCTGGGATTATATCCTAAGAATCCTGAAACACCAATCCAAAAGAACCTATGCATCCCAGTGCATAGGTTTGCAGCACAATTTACAATAGCTAAGTGCTGGAAGCTACCTAGGTGCCCATCAGTAAATGAGTGGATCAAAAAACTATGGTACATTTACACAATGGAATTCCATGCAGCAGAAAGAAAGAAAGAAGGAGCTCCTACCCTTTGCAACAGCATGGTTGGAGCTTGAAAGCGTTATGCTAAGCAAAATAAGCCAGGCAGTGAAAGCCAAATACCATATGATCTCACCTTTAACAGACACCTAAACAACAAAACACAGAAACAAGAAAAATACAGTTGAAGACACTGAAATAGAGGACAGGCTGACAGTGACCAGAGAGGAGAGAAGAGGGAATTTCAGGGGAGAATGAGAAGGGTTTACAGGAACAAATATAAAGAACACATGGACAAAAACTAGGGGTGGGGTTAGAAATGGGAGGGAGGTGGGGAAGGCTGGGTGGGTGGGCTGGAATGGGAGTAAAAGGCAGAAAACTGTACTTGAAAAATGATTAAAATAAAATTTAAAAAAAGACTCACTTCAGATTGAAGGACATACACAGACTGAAAGTAAAGGGATGGAAAAAGATTTTGTAAAAATGGAAACGAACACACACAAAAAGCTGGGGTAGCAGTACTTACACCAAACAAAATAGACTTTTAAAAAGGCTATAATAGGAGGAGAGACAAAGAAGAACCCAATTCCACTTCTGGGTATTTACCTGAAGAAACTCAAAAGACTAAATCAAAAAGACTAAATCAAAAAAACATATACATCCATATATTCACTGCAGCATTATTTACAGTAGCCAAGATAACCAAAGTGTTCATTAGTAGACAAATGGATATAGAAGAAGTGGTGTACATATACAGTGGAATATAACTCAACCATAAAAAAGAAATGAAATATTGCCATCTGCAACAACATAGATGGACCTATGGGGTGTTGTGCTAGGTGAAATAAGTCAGATGGAGGAAGACAAATGCCAGATAATTCACATATATGTGGAATTTAAAAAACAAAATAAACAGACAGAACAGAAATAGACTCATAGATACAGTGAATATTTTAATGGTTGCCAGATGGAAGGTGGTTGGGGGATGAGTGAGAATAGGTAAAGAAATCAAAGAAAGTACAAATTGGTAGTTACAGAACAGTCATGAGGATGTAAAATACTGCATAGGGAATATGGTCAGTAATATTGTAATAACTATGTATGGTGCCAGATGGGTACTAGATTTATCAGGGTGATCTCTTTATAAGTTATGTAACTCACTAGGTTAAACACCTGAAACTAATACAATAGGGTACATTAACCATAATTGAAAAATTAAAAATTATTTTTAAAAAAGACTTACTATAAAGCTACCATAATTTAAGACACTGTGGTATTAGTAAAAAAAAAAATAATAATAAGGACATCAACAGAAAAGAATAGAGAGCCCAGAAAGAGATCCCCATAAACATAATCAACTGATTGCAAAGGCTATTCAATGGAATTACAATAGTCTTTTCAATAAAGATGCTGGAATGACTGGACATCCACATGTTAAAAATTGAATTTAGACACAGACCTTACACACTTCATCTTACACCAGAATTAACTCAAAATGATCATAGACTTAAATGTGAAGCCCCAAACCATAATACTTCTAAAAGACAGCATAGGAGAACACTGGATGATATTGTGCATGACAATGACTTTTTAGGTAGAACACCAAAGACATGACTGATGAAAGAATTATTTGATAATATGTACTTTATTAAAATTTAAAAATGTCTGCTCTGCATAAGATAATATCAAGAAAATGAAAAGACAAGCCATAAACTGAAAGAAAATATTTGCAAAAAACACACCTGATTAAGGAGTATTATCCAAAATATATAAAAACTCTTAAAACTCAACAATAAGGAAATAAGTAATTCAAAAAATGAATCAAGATCTTAACAGACACTTAATCAAAGAAAATATGTGAATGGCAAATGAGCACATGAAATGATGTTCCACATCATAGGCAATCAGGGAAATACAAATTAAAACAAAAATGAGATACCACTACAAACCTATTAGAATAGCCCAAATCCAGAATACTGACACCACCAAATGCCAGTGAGAATGTGAAGCAACAGAAACTCTCATTTGTCACTAATGGAGCTGCAGAATGGGACAGCCACACTGGAAGACACTTGGTGGTTTCTTACAAAACTAAACATGCTTTTACCACGTGATCCAGCAGTCATGCTGCTTAGTATTTACTCAAATGAGTTTACAACTTATATCCATACAGACACCTATCCAGAGATATGTGTAGCAGTGTTATTCATAATTGCCCAAACTCAGAAGCAATCAAGATGTCCTGCAGTAGAAGAATGAAAAATAAACTGTGGTATATCCAGACAATGGAATATTATTCAGTGTGAGAGAGGAATGATTTATCAAGCCATGAAAAGACATTGAGGAACCTTAAATGCATATTACTAGGTGAAAGAAACAAATCTAAAAAGGCCACATACTATATGGTTCCAACTATTGAACAATCTGGAAAAGGAAAGCTATGGAGATTAAAAATGTCAGTTGTTTCTAGGTATTGGGGAAAGGAGGAAGGATAAATAGGCAGATCATAAAGGATTTTTAGGGCAGTAAAAATACCCTGTATGATACTATAACGATGGATACAAGTCATTATATATTCATCAAAATTCATGGAATATACCACACCAACAGTAAACCCTAAGGTAAACTATGAACTTTGGGTGATTATAATGTGTCAGTGTAGGTTTATCAAATGCACAACTCTGCTGGAGGCTGTTGATAACAGGGAAGTCCATTCCTGCATGAGGGCGAGGAACATACAGGGAATCTTAATATCTTCCCCTCAAATTTGCTGTGAACCTAAAACTGCTCTATTGACACTATCTTTAAAATTAAAAAAAAAATTAGTTACAAAGAAAGAAAAACAAACCAATGGTCTGGAATAGAGAGCTCACAAAGACATTCTTAAATGTCTGCATAAATTCCTACATATGGGAAATTAACATGTGAAAACATTACACCATAAATCAATGGGGGAGAATTTCAGGCTATTTAATAGCTACTGTGGGGGAAAACTGCTCAATTTGTTTAAAAATAAATAAATAAGCAGAAATTCTACCTAATACCACATACAAAATCTGACTGAAAATAGAGTAAAGAACTTAAATATAAAGTTAATAGAAAAAATGTTTAACAATAACCTGGTCACCTAGAGTTGGGAAGAATCATAGACACAAGACCAGAAAAAGAAAAAAGTTCAATAAACTGATATTTCTTTTACATCAATGTTAAGAATTTTTAGGAGATCCAAGACAGTGGGGAAGCAGGTGGAAGTTACACTCACCTCCTCCCAGGACCAACTGGAATTACAACTAACATATAAAACAATCAACCTGAATAACCAACTGATCACTAGGTAACAGAAGTCTTGTAACTAAGGATATACAGAAGGCACATGGAGACTGGTAGAAAGGGCATAGATGCAAAAAAGGGCTAACCCTGCACCCACATTTGGCAACTGAGAATCAGGAAGAATATCTCAGCTGCAAAGGTCCCACCTTAGGAACATGGTGTCTCAACCCCATGCCAGGCTCTCTGGCCCACAGCACCAGTGCCAGGAAGAGGAGCCCACATAATATCTGGCTGTAAAAATCAGCAGGGATTCTGTATGCCAGAAAGAGATGGGAGTCTGCCAAAAACCAAGACATGCTCTCAAAGGGCCAACACACAAAATCTTGTTCACAGCCACTAACCCTGGGCTGCAGCAGAGGGGATATGGCTCACAGTGGGCAGAGTCCTTCGAGAAAAGATTAGGTCCTAGGGCTTTAGGGGGAGAACTGAAAGGGCAGCTGGCAGGGTTCCTCTCCCATACTACCCACAGATGCTATTTTTCAGAACTCCATAATCTCAGGATCTACTTCACTGTAATTTATATATGTGTGTATATATACATATTATCCTGACTAATACACATAGGAAAAAAAGGTTCAACCTCATTAGTAATCAAGAAAGTGAAAATTGAAACTACAATGAGGATTTATTGAATGCCCATCATATTGGCAAAAATGTTTAATACTGCCAATACTGTTGAGGACTTATAAGAAAGGGTCTTCTCATACCCTGTCCATAGAATTGTAAGTAAATACAAGCACTTTGGCAAATAATTTAGCACTCCTACCTAGAAATTCCACTACTAAGAATATACCTTTAAAAAATCCACACTACAATTAACAAGACTGTGTCATATATGTGAAAGTTGCTAAGAGAGATCTTAAGAGTTCTCATCACAACAACAAAAAAGTGTAACTATGTGTGGTAATGGATATAACTAAACTTATTGTTGTAATCATTTGCAATATACACATATGTCAAATCATTTTGCTGTACATCTAGAACTAAAATGTTATATGTCAATGTTTTTCTAAAAACTTATATACACAGGCACCCAGAGACAAATCCAAGAACATCTATGGCAGCACTCCTTGAAATGATCAAAAAAACTAGAAATAATGCACATATCCATTAACAAAAGAATAAATAAATGAGTTAAGATACATTAATCCAATAAAATGCTCTATATCTCAGTGAAAATAAATTAATTACTGCTACCTACATCATATGGATGAATCTCAACATCATAGTTCAGTATAAGAATCAAGTTCACATGAACATTTAAAACACAGTTCCATCTATGTTAATTTCAAAAATGGACAAACATAATAAATATATTTGGAGATATATAAAAAGAAAAATTATAAAGAAATCTATAAAAATACCAAGGAATAATTAGTATAAATTAAGGATACCATTACCTCTAGCTGGGAGAAGAAAGAAGCAATAAGAGAAAGGCACATAGTAAGACTTGGTGAAGGATAATGTGTTGTTTTGTGGCCTGAGTAATAAGTGCATGGTTGTTTATTATATTCTTTAAAAATAAATGTATCTGTACACTTCAAACATTATTTTGCTTCTACTTCATATTTCATACCTACAAAAACTACTTTCCCCTGAAGGAATCTATAAAAACAAATATAAATTTTGCCGTTATCTAAAGAATGCTAAAAAGATACATTTTGATTCATGGTTTTCAACTAGAAAATAGATTCCATAATTGTTATAAATCTATCTCATTCAAACTGTAGATGATATACAAATTTTGGGGTTTTACCTTGCCAAAAAAGAAAAAATGTTGTGGGTTATTCTAGAAGTTAGTATCACATAGGATAGCTTGCCAATAAATACAAAAAGGAAAAAGCATGCGTGCCTCTTTCACCGGGTGGCTTTTGGCACTGGGCAGGGTGAGGAAACCACAGCCTCCTTGGACCACTCACCTGATACTCAGGTCGTAACTGCCGCTCAGAAGGAAGTTCTCCTGCTCACACAAGAACAGGGCACGGACACTGCCAGCGTGGCCCCGGAACGCAACGGGTACCTCCTTCACTTGTAGGATGTCCAGGAGCTGGATCTTCCGATTGGATGACACAGCTACCATATATCCCCCAGAATAGTGGATGATTCTGTTTCTGTCCCACCTGAGTTGCCGGGGAAAAGGGTGGTCTGTGAAAAAAAGTTAGTGCCCTGCCTGGAACTCACTTAGCATGGTGGCTTTCATGGCAGATAAAACAGAAAACTCAAGGCCTTCCAGCCCAGAAACTAGTAGAAGACAAGGCCTAGTATTAATGGATCCTGATAGAGCCCTGCCATAATAAAAAATACATTTTGAGTAGATTTAAAACCTAAAGACAAATGGCAACCCACCCAAAAACTTCTGCTAACTAATGTATGATAGATACATCCCCAAGACAGAACAGAGTAAGCAACATTTCCCAAACTTATTTAACCAAAGAAAACTTTTTTCATGGAAAACCTCAGAGGAACACAGCTGGAAAGCCCTATACCCATGGCACATACCACTGTTTCTTTTTTTAAAACTAGTATCCAATGACCACATATTAAGTTCAAAGTCCTGTGCTTATAGGAACCAAAGGAAATACAAAGGTAAGTAGGATGTGGACCTTGCCCTCAATGAGCTTGCGGTCCAGTAAAACAGGGTGAGTTGAGTTAATTTTCCAATAATTATATTATTAGCAAATAGATAAAATATGAGCAGGATGACCAAATGATTTATTGTTCAAACATTTTTATTGTGAAAGGGGACACATTAATTACTTCAGGACCATCAAGTAAAGCGGGAACGTTTCAGTAAAATGGGAAGTGTGGTCACTCTAAATATGAGCAATTTTGTCCTCATTGCATTTGTCACATTTTGAGTTCAACAAGTCATCCTCTCTTCTAAAGAATACTTATCACCATACTACTCATAAAAACTCAAATTTTACTTTCCCCACTTTGTTCTGTCTTTCCCTGAAGAACTGGTCAAGATGCAATTTGTTAGTTAGTACCATTCAGAGCCAAAAATAAAATAGGGATGGTCTTCACAAACCTTATGAATGGAGAGTGAAGTCCTGGGCCTAAAGCATGGCAGAAAGTTGATTATTAAAAGGTCTTCTTATGACAAATCCAAATGATGTCACACTATGCAGTTATCATAAACACCATTTTCATATTTAACATGGAAAGATATCCACAGTGTTATGCTAGAGTAGGTTACAGAAATATGTAAAGCATAACTTCATTTCTATTTAAAATATATGTTTATGCATGCAAAAAAATCTAGAACAGATACCAATATTAATGGTGGTTATCTCTAGATGACAAGATTATAGATCTTTGCTTTTCTCTATACATTTTCTGTCATTTGGTGGATTTTTTCCCACTAAGAATATATTACCTCTAAAATTCTAATAAAACAGTAAAGATATTTCAAAAAAGAAAGATTTTATGCACATAAATTTTGCAAAAGTTTGTTGGCTAGCATACCCAAAGTTTATAAGGGGAAGTGTCTTCTGTACACTGCTGATAACATGGTGCAAAAATCAAGCATCTATTCTCATGGTAGTTTGGAGCTAGAGCCTTTCCAAGTAAACAAGGGTCATGGGAACCCTAACATGCCAATGTGGGCAATTCAGGGTCTCTGAAGATCTGGATTCAGACCTTAGTACTTACGTATCAGAAAGAATACGGATGTTATAAGTCCCACAGAAGACATTTCTCTCCTCCATCTGGACCTGCTGCGTTTCCTGGTTCTGGTATGCTGTCCACAGGTTGTAGTCATTCTAACAAAGAAATGCTTGGAATAAAAGTATGGCAGCCACTTTACCTATGCACATCCTAGAGTCTCCCCTGGTCAGGACACAAGGGCCCATGGATTCTTCTTCTTTAGGCTGTTGTCATGGTGCTGATGCAGAGGGGCCAATGAGTAGGTACTAAAGTAATCTATGAGTTCAAAGGTGTTGAGTCCAGAGTCCTAATTCTTCTTCCACCTCTTTCTGTTTCCTGTGTGTCCTGATCCCATGAACTTTCAATGTCCCTGATAAGACAACTTTTCTAAAAATGAGCTCACAAAGGGTATGCTCACAACTAAAGTCACAGGTGCCCTTTAACCAACCACTTCACAGAGAGGGGCTTTCACATTTACATTGAGGAATCTGACAGTACAAAGTATATTCTGGGAACCCAGGCCATATGTGAAATTACTGCTACACACTCTGTGCATTTGCACTTAAAAGTTTTCATACATCTGCAACCTTAATATCTCCTTACTGCGGCCTCACTAAGTACACCATTTACTCCACAAAGTAGTCTCATCATTTTATGGATGAGGTGTCTGAGCCTCAAAAAGGAGAAATCAATATATCAAATCTCAACAGAAGTGCTTGCTGTCCCTTTTCAATTCTTCCTTTCTCCCTTCCTTTCTTCTTCCTTCCTCAGGACACCAGTTTTCCTTGATCCTCCTTCCCTTCCTCCTTCCCTCCCTCCCTCCTTTAATCACACACTTTCTGAGCAGCTATGGCATGCCAGGCATGCTAAATTCTGGCATAGATGACTCGACTGGACTCCTAGTTCCAATCTTCTTCCCAGCCATACTCTTCACCCTCCAACAGCAGAGAATAATAATCATACTACCAAGAAACCAAAAACAAACAGAGTAAGTTTATCATGAAAGCAAAGAGGTCCACACCTTCATGTTTGCATCTGGGAGTCCTCCTGGACACATCTCTTCCTAAGTCTCCTTCCAAACCTTAGCCACCTCCATGCCTGTAGACCCTTCCTCAGGACACCAGCTTTCCTCAGCTCACTCTCCATCTTAATGGATATCAGCACTTGGTAAGAGAGTGGTGATATCCACCTAGAAGTCTCTCCACTCCAGAGTGCAAGCAACTCTGATATTCTGCCTTGAATTTAAAAAGGCTTCCCTGCCTTCCCACAACCCAGGCTGGAATTCTTGGCTCTTGCTCATCAGTTTAGTTTAAAGGGTCTAGAAGCATCATGGTAGAGTCATTGAGAAGAACAAGACCTGAGTTCAAATTCCAGCTGTGCCACTGTCACACTATGAGAACTTGGGCAAGTTTTCTAACATCACAACCTTCATTTCCACATCCATAAACTGGGAGCAATGCTCTCTACCCGACCTATATCGGGGATAAAATACAGAATGTATACAAACCCTTGGCACCATGCCTGGCACACTGAGCGCAGTGCCCATTGCAATCAGCACTACTCAGAAATACTCACCTCCACCTTTTCCTAGCACACCCCTTAACTGCTTAGTCTTGCTGCTTCATGTGTTCTCTTCTGGTCTCCATCTCATGTTAACTGTTCCTCCCTCTGCTCTTAAATTATACATATCTAAAATATTAAAAACTGCCTGGTAGTCCTCTTTTGTCAGGCGATTATAGCTACATCACCAAAGGAAGAAGTGCTCTTGTTTCACTATACTTAATAGAGAAACAGGCTTGAAATGAGCAGGTCAGCATTTAACTTGTTCTCTGTCACTTTGCTGGCTACAAACCAGAAACTCTCTGTGCCTCAGTTTCTTTTTCTGAGTGAATGGGCCAATGCAAAGATAAAAAAAATTCTGGTCACATGAGGTAAACAAATGTTTTCCTTGGCCCTGCATAATTTAAGTGTTTTTTCATTGGTTGCCAGCATTTAAGAATAGCAAAGAGTGTTGCATGATAATTCATATTTCTAATTTCTCTTGAAAGCTCAGATGGTCTGTGAGGTTGAGCTCCAGATTGAAAGTGAACTTTCTAATTCATCACAGTCCCATCATCCCTTACTGTTCACACCACCCACCTCCCTTATTCGTGGAATCTGTCTGGCCTCTACAGACATATGAACTAGATGGTCTCTCTGGATGCTTCTGTTTCTCCAATTATAACTTATACTGTACAGTTTTGTTATCGGAAGCTTCAGTCAGTACTTAATGACTACCTTTCACTAGGTATTCTTTGGGGACCATGGAATAGTTTCAAAATAGAAGGCCCTTGAGCAAAGAGTAGGGAGCAGGAATCTAATGGTTTTAGAAATGAACTATGCCTAGACAGGCAGATCATAGGGTTCAGAGTCTTCCACCTGCTCTTCAATATTGCCCAAGATTGGGTGGGAGGCCTGTGGTTGAGTAACTCTCCCCTTCCATCCCTGAGTCAGAATGAACCTGGAAGTAAAAAGTGAGAAAGCTTAATTGATCCTGGAACCTGGACATTCTGGACTGGCCCTGCCCTCTTTTCATGGCCTCTCATCCCAAGGCCATGGCTCTGGCAGCCTCTAGATACATGGGCTGTTGGGAGTAGAGGAAAAGCCCAGCTATCACTGACATGCTTCTAGTTCTGAATGCCCCACCAGGTGACTTGGTGCCATGGACATAGGACATGGCCACGGGATTTGAAGTAAGGGCAAACCATGAGAGGACAACTAAATCAATCCACCCGTTTAACAAGTGAAGCATTTAAGGCTTAACAAAAGGAAGTGACGTACTTAAGAACATGTAGCACAGAACCCTGGTCTCCCTTAAGGAATGTCACCTCCTCTTGAGTAACTCTATATCCATACAGAGTATCCCACATAGTATCCTACATCCATATGCTATATCCTATGTCCTCCCATGTCCTACACTCTTATGTGAGGACTGAGCCTGGACTTCAGCCTTCAATGGCCAATAAAAGTGTAACACTCACAGTGACTTGCCCTGATGCCATCAGAACCCACCTTTGTTCTCAATTTCCATTTCTGATTTTTCACACGCATGCGCTTTCCATCCTCTGTCATTTTAGGAACTGGGATATAAAGCTTGTTGGCGTAATTAGGATCTATTCCCCTTGTGTAGGACCCCTGGGAAGTGAAAAACAGAAAATGGCTACTCTTGGTTCCTACTCTCCAACTCGAGGGGAAACTAGTGCTCAGCAAATCTGAAAGATGGACAAGCTCTGGCTAAGGAAGGCCTGGGCCTGGCCAGGTAGGCCAGTAGGTACATAGACTGGCGTTAGGGAATAATGATGCCAAAACTCTGGACCGAGACCAGAAAAACATAGCCAGTCATTTCCAGCTTTCCAGAGTGCAGCCGTTCTCACCATGCTTGCCTCTGTCCCTCTTCTCACACTGATGTCTGCTGGGAAAGTCCCAGCTACCAAGAATCCATGATTCAAGTTAGGCATCAGGCAAGAAGTACAAAAAAATGCCAGAAATGGCTATTACCATGGAAAATTGTGTTTTAACCTAAAAACAGACTTTGTAGCCTTGTAAATATCCGTGTACCAGGTCAGGCTGACCTAGAAATATACTAATGGCTTTCTGGTTGCATAAAACACAATGCAGTTCTTGGTGTGGGGATGGGGAAGGATTTCCTGCTTTGTGAGGTTTCACCAGACCCTGCCTTTCTCTTCCTAAGAGATTTCTGTACATGTTGTCCCTGCTGGGTGCACTATACCATTGTATAGTGGATGGTGACTAATGGGGAGTCCACACAAAAAGGAGATGACTGTTGAAACCTATGAAGCAGCAAACAGGGAGCAGGAGGCCCCCCCCCCCCCCCCACTAAGGGTCTCCTGAGTGGACTGGAAGGCTCACAGCCAGGCTAGCCTCAGTGAGGAAGCAGGTCTTCAGGCCACCCCTCCCAGGCAGAAAGTACCTGCAGTAAGATAATCTGGTTCTGGATGAACGTGTGCATAGATAGGTCCATCTTGACTTGCTGTGCCAGTGAGGCCCAGTGCTGGCTCACAGAGGTGCATCTGTGCAGGCTGCTTTTATCAAGCATACCTGAGGGGAAAAAAAGATAAACATTGGAACCTTCAAACTGGATTGCAATGTGAGGGCTCTTGAGAAATCCTCCAGTACAGCCCAGCATACTTAGAATATACTTGGAGAGGTGGATGGGCAGGTGACGGATAAAGTCCCGGTATTTGCTGACTCCAGAAGATAGGTCTCTGACAGCATCCAGGTCAACCAACAGATCGGAGGGGGTGCACCCTGTCTTGTGCATGTCTGCTTTTTGGGGAAATAGCCTATTCATCTCAGAAATACACTGGAGCGAACACTTCCATTGTCCCTCTAGAATGAAGCCAGAGAAAGGTGCATGGTTGATTTGTCTCTGTGGAAACTCCAAACCAGTAGAATTCATTAGAGTCTTCTCTTAGGCTACTGGATTTTGTCATTTTTTTCCTGCCAAAATGAAAATAGAAACTCCCTAATTAAACATATGAATACTTTTTAGCCTTCTCAGCTCAAGGATATGTCTATAGCCTCAAAGCTTGCCCTGTGCAGGTGAAATGCCATGGTGTCTGGAATTTCCTTTAAATCACTCTGACAGGAAAGTATTTTAAACAATTTTAAAAGAGAGGCATGGATGAAATAAGAATAGGGTGGTGGGTGGTATGAACAGTAAGGGACAATGGGATCGTGATGAAGAGGTTCACTTCCCACCTGAAGGGGCCAGTTGTCACTCAGCTGCAGCTAATTATTGCCATGGGAGATTGTGGAGCTCAACCTCACGGACCATCTGAGCTTTCAAGAGAAGTTAGAAATCTGAACTACCACACAGTGCTCTTTGCTTTTCTGTTAATTATTGAAGCGAGGTGATGGTTATGTGAATGGTTATTATACCGACCTAACTACTTTTGGAATCTGACATTTTCTATAGAGAAAATGTCTTAGAACCCATGTGTCATGTTTCCTGTCACTGTTTCATGTACACATCTTGCTTTGAAAACCAACTTAGGATGGCCTTGAGGTCAGGGTCCAAATTCCCCACTACTCATTTCCTCTTCAAGGAATCCAATGCTGCAAAAATAGCCCCTGAGTTTTTTAAAAAGAGTGGATTGAATTCTAGAGGTGCCCACTGTGCCACAGGTCAGGGGCTAGACAAGGGACTGTGGCCTGGGACAGAGGGAGATTTCCAAAGAAGCCCTCAACAACAGCTTCCTTTCTGATTTCTGTTTTCAGGTGTCCCTCAAAGGTGTAACACTGGAAAGGTGAAAGCATGGCCTTTTGGGTCATCCTGAGTGATTTTGTCCTTGCTTCTTCCCTTTCCAGATGTGCAATTAAATGAGGGAACAAATATCAGGGGGGTCCAACACACCACAGGTGAAAAACGAATGTTAATTCCCCGAAGCTGTCATCCCCAGATGCTATTGCTGTCTCAGCCCCTCCACCTCCATGGGGACTTCCCAGTCTCATACCTGTTGACTTTCTCACCACAAGCTGACTTACCAGTATTCAATGCTTCCCTCCCAACCTTTTCAAACGCACTTTCTTTTCCCGAAATTTTGAACAAAGGGAAGGATGTGTTCTTGTTTCTGGCAGCCCAGTAGACATGTGAAGTATCAAACTGGCGGCTGTAGTCTTTTTCAGGGAAGAAAATATGGTTGGAATCTTGATTGAGCCCTGAAAAACAAAAGATCAATGCAAGGTTGTTCTTTAAGCAGGTATGTGGAGGAGAAAGAGACAGAGGTAAATGGTTTAATTTCTACTTGCTTCTTTTATTTCTGCACAAAATGGGCCAGGCCAGTTATGTCTGTTTTCCTTTGGGGCTTCTGAATTTCTACACAAAAATCACAGAAAGTCCCTAAATAGATTTTTGCCAGCCCACCTACAGTGCAAAGTTGATCAGAGCTCTCCATATAGGAGAGAGCGTGGGAGAGCTGTGGGCAAGAGCTGGAAGATAAACTGCTCTTCTGAAGCTCTGGCCTAATTTTCTTCAATGATATTCATAACTAATCTTTGGTCAAAATAGAAAATTCAGTGTTTTAAGAGAGAAGCTTCCTTAGGAAAGGAGAAAACTGCATAACCTGTAACTGGATTCGACTCTAACATAAGTAGATTATTCCTATGGAGAATGAGGAAAGCCTTTGAGAGAGACCCATGGAACAACGTGTATGTGGGTGAAAGCCAGGCCTGCTACAGCCTGGCCCCACCGGGGTGAGGAGCAGCACTGCACTGTGGGAGATGCTCAGGAGAGTAGTCCTGGTTCTCAACCCTCTTGCTGGATGGCCTTGTTCAAGTCACTCAGATTCCCTGAACTTTGGCTTCCTTATCTATAACATTAAGGAGCTGGCCTGCCTGACCTCTAATCTATTTGTAGGAGTCTCTAATTTTTTTCACCATTCCTTCATTCCAGATTATTGTTCTTTTGCCTCCCTAATGCACCAAAGAAGTCAAGCGGCGTACATTGGGATCCAACTGCCCATAGGTCATCTAGCTTTAAACTTGTTTGGGATTCCATTAATCTACAACTACACCCACAAATCAGGCCTCATGGACATTAAGTATTCTCAGCCTTCAGGACCTAAGACTCTGAAACTCCTCCATCTGATACTGCTCGCCCCCCAGCCTTCTCCTACCTGCTCCCCCCAAACCTGTGCCTCCCACAGTGGACCCTCCGCTCCCAGATCTCTGTGGAATCTTCTATCTCTTGCCTCCTGTCTTGTTTTCTGTTTTTTGTTTTTTGCTTCCCTGATTGAGTGCACTAAACATTTCCATGATCTTTTCACTGACACCCTAGACCCATGGCTCTCAAAGTGAAGTGCCAACCAGCAACCTCAGCATCAGCTGGGAGCTTGTTAGAGATGCCACTTGTTAGGCCTGCTGAGTCAGGACACCGGAGCAAGCCCAGCCATCTGGAATTTCATAAGCCTCCCTGGGGATTCACATACAAACTAAAATGTGAGAACTACAGTGCTTGTCTTATTTGGCCCTTTCACTTTCTCCAGCTTTGGATAAACTGCACTTCAAGGCTGGATTTTATGTGCAAGCAAGGAATATGGTGGAATGAATTGGGAAAAAACCCTAAGTTTTGACCAGTTGGCCTGGTTTTTGTGCAGTGCAAGGTAAAGGGCAAGACAATTCAATAGCTATCCCCTTATATCCCTCTCAAGGCCAGTCTAATGTCTAGCTCACTGATCTTGCACCACTCCAGCCTTAAGTCATAGGGACACAGACACACACCACCCATTTCTGAGTCAATGGGATAAAGAAATCCAATTTAAATGCTTGACAGTTAAAAGTTCCATACACCCTTCTGCATTTGTCACTTGACAGTTTTCTAGAAGGAAGTCACATTCAGCAATTTCTCCTTTGGTAAACAGGATCAAGTGTCAGGGCAAAGAATTCTTTGCTGCCTTCTGGGAAGTCCCCATCTATCTCAGTTTGTCCACACCTCTGGTCTCTGTACAGGTCCTAAAGCCTGGCTCCCTGGTCCCTGGGGCCCTCCAGTCTCCCCCCATGGCCGGTGTACCTGAAATATTGTTGTGCTTTCTCTGAAACAGGACCCTGATGACAGCAGCGGCCGTGAGCAGTAACTTGGGGTCACACATCTGCAGCAGCAAGAGTGTATACTTCACCTTAGTCTTGTGGGTGGTGGTCCCAAACCAGCACAATACCTCTCTCATCTTCTGTTCTACTGTTTTATCCAACATCTGGTTCAAGGAGGACTTCACAATTTTCCCCTCCTTCTTGCTGAGGTTGATCCTGGACCTGTTATAGATGAAATCCTTCCCCTGTGTGGTCTGAAGGATAGTTTGGAAATAGTGTAACAAATATAAACTATCTAAGTGTTCCAGGATGCTAACTAGAAACCTCCTCTGAGATATCTCTCCGATCCTTTGGAACCACTCTTTGGTAAAGAAGATCTTCCGAGCCAAGACGCATGTGTCACACCGCTGGCACACGGGGACAGAATCGTTTCCCTTCTCACAACGAAAATAGGGGGCATTCTTGAGCCTTGATTCCAGGTTTGCCATGATCCTGAGGTAACCAGCTCATTTTATCCTTCTCTGTGGTCAATTCTACCAAACAGCAGAGGGACAGGAGAAGCTGATAAATATCCCAAGTGAGCCTTTTCTATTATAAACATTTCCTAGAGAAAAAATTAACCTCTACCATGGATGGAAAGCTTATCTCTCCCAGAAACTGCCGGTAGAAGTCTGGCTTTTTGTACTGACCTCCTAGGAAACATGGCTCTACCGTAAATCTCCTAAACCTGGCACTGCTTTATGTGGAGGCAGTTGCTGTATATTCTGAAAGAGGTGGTCACTTCATTTCTAGAACAAGAATAGGGTGAATCAAATTTAAGTAACATATAGACCACTTTTAAAGGGAAAAAAATATGTGGAGCCTGGTATTGAGCTTCAGTTATTATTATTGAGTTTTAAATATTTCTGAATATAAAATTACATGTAACTTCTTATGGTTATAGTTGTTTGGTTATAAGGTAGTTATCCTAATGATCCAGAATATATTTACATTCACTTTCTTAACTCATCATCGAAGTAAAAACACAAATGTTTAATGTAAATTTGTTATTGAACTGCTTCAGAATGCTAGCCAGAAACCTCTTTAGGAAGACACCCCTTAGTGAAAGGGTTTTCACTGTGTCTAAGAGAGTATCGGAGGACTTCCAGCCTCAATCACATGCTCACCTGAGTGTCTGGGAGGCAATACAGCTACAGCTTGGGAGTGAGGAATACGAGGTCTGGGCCATGCTCCTGGGTTTGGACTCCAGCCCACCTGCTTACTTATAGGTGTAGCTCTGTGAACACAGGCACACTACTTAATCCTCTCTGCCTCAGTTTTTTCCTCTGTGAAATTGAGACAATAATAGTGCCTACTTTATAGAGTCTGTGAGGATTAGATGAGCACCACATGTGAAGCACTTAGAAGATTGCCTAGTATGTGTTTAGCCCTCAATGAATGCTAACTATGGTCCTATAATCATCATCATCATCATCATTGTCATTGGGATCTTTCTTCTGAGCAGCCAGACAATGTCCACTATGAAGTTCATATGTGTGTATGTTCATACACTGGGATGCATGTAAAGAAGTAATGTGTGTGTGTATGTGTGTGTGTGTGTGTGTGTGTGTGTGTTTATGACTTGCCTATTTCCTGATGTTTACCTTTTAGCCCTGGCTTATGACCCATTCAGAGACAACTTAGGCCATTAGAGCCAACACATGGGTGGACGTGGCCATGGGGGCTCCCCCACAGAAGGCTTCAGCTGTCAGGTGTGACCCAGAAAAAGGCCAAGGACTCACTGGGTTTTCCAACAGTTTCTAAGAGCAAAATCCTACTTGCAAATCATATCTTTTGTCAAGACTCAACATGTAACATTAAAAAACATAATATTTCATTAATACCAAGTTATGTCATTAATTCAAAAGTTTACTTGTTAGCTAGGCAATTATTGAGAACAATGGAGCTATTCTGATGAAGACAAAACCTTTAAACCTGACATTAGAGATGACAGACACTGTCTTACAACAGCTTCAAAATCCACAAAATTTAAATTAGTGATTTCCAAAATGCTTTCTGTGGATTCTAGGTTCTACTTGTGGCAAACCTGAAGACTCAAGAATGCCCCTGCTTTTGTTGTGAGAAGGGAAATGATCCTGTGCCCATGTGCCAGAAGTGCACAAAAAACAATTTAAAAATCACTCTTAAGTGCTGACATATCCAGGATGAGTGTCTGCAAATAATTCTCAAAAGGTTCCACTAAAAAAATACATACACTAACTCATACACTGAGGGAAAGAGCAAATGTAACAAAATGCTAATAATTGGTGAATGTGGCAAAGAGTATGTAAGTGTTTATTGTTACATTCTCCTGGGGTTTTGTAGGTTTGAAATTTTTCAAAATAACTAATAAAGATACACTGCTAAATTGGGAAAAAAATTACTATAATAGGCTACTACCTACCACAGCTACCCAGCTTGTCACCACAGCCAAAATACCCTTGCAAATGTTGGCAGCCCAGAAAAGAGGTCAAAGGTACACTGAGACCATTCCACTTCAGACAAGGCTAGGTTCAAACACTGATTCTGTTACATAGGAACTCTATGATCTTGAGTAAGTAATCTGGCCTCTCTAAGCCTCAGTTTCTTCACCCTACTGATGAGGATGGCAGAGGTGAAGGTGGATAATAAAAATTAGAGACACCTTCTAGGATTATATCAAATGTGTGAGACCGGTGTCACTGCTACTGTTGTTGTTATTATTGTTATTACTCCAGATTAAACCAAAAGGTTTAAATGTCATGAGCATTTCTAGCACCCACATCTGGAGGCCTGGCCCAGTTAAAAAAAAGGCATTGGAAATCATTGCCAAAGTTGGTTGCAATGGCAGGCTCATCCAAGAGTTGGGTCGGGGACAAGACTCAAGCTTGAGAGAAGAGTTCTCACAGTGCAGCCTGTTCTCTCTGAAGAGGTATCTGAAAGGCAAGAGCAGATCAGCATCTAATCCATCAGAGAGGCAGGACAAAGGAGGGTGGCCAGGAGGAGGGAGGCCCAAAGCAGAGGCTTGGGTACCTAAACGGGAAGGACATATAACCCCCAGAGGTGCTACAGACTAAAAGTAGCTTGTTTTTAAAGATCCAAATAAATCAGGATTTTAATCTGTGAGGCTGACATACATCAAGGAAGCAGCCTTGCCAACCCAATTCAGCCTTTATTTCACACTTAGAGGACCAGTGGGGGGCACAGACTTGCGAGTCAGAGGCTAGGTGGAATCCCACTGCTGCTTCCTACTAGCAGTGCGGTGATGATCAAGTTACTCCAGCCTCTCTGAGCCCCCATTTCCTTATCTGTAGATGCACATGATCCTCCCTGCCCGTGGGATGTTGTAATGTAACCAAGTAGATGAGTGTGGTAGTTACTCCACTCCACTCCCCACCTCTGCATGCACACAGGTGTGCACACACTGCCTCTCATCTCACTCCAGCAGGGAAGTTGAAGCCATCTGGGATCTGGCAGTAGAGTTTACAAAGTGGCCTTGGTGAAGGGCAGAACTAGATGACCAGATGGGATAAGCCAGGGTAGAAGAGTAGCATCTATGATCCTCAAAGAGGCAAGCAGGCAGGCAAAGAGGTCTCATCGGACAGGAAAACATTTTTCTAAGAAGAAGGCTTTGGGGCTGAGAAGTAGATATTTCTCAAATATCCAGGCTACCAGCAGCCAGAAGACCCATTCCCTACCTTTCCTTTCTGCCTTCTATTATTCCTTGTTTATGATGTTGACTGAATCCTCTTGCCTTATGGCCCCAAATCTCTAATTCCTTTTCCTACCCTCCCAAGTGGTTTAGAGAAACCTGCAAGGACAGCTGCTCCCCCCACCCCCTGCTGTGCTGTCCTGCCTAACACTGCACCCAGGTTCTTCTGGCTCTCCCCCAAAGCTACCTGCCCTGGGTCAGCCAGTGGGAGGTCAGGAAGGGCTCAGAGTCCAGAGGAGGAGCTTGTGTAATGAAACCAGGCTGCACTACAGAGCAGGATAACGCACTTTCTATTCTCAGCCTGCTCCCCTTCGGTAAGGTGGAAATTATAATTCAACCCAGGTCACAGGCAGGTGTCAGGCTCAAATGAATGGATGTTTTAGAAAAAGCACTTTATAATGTGTGAAGACCTATGCAAGAAAATTAGTCTCCCCTTATCTGTGGGAGGTACAGTTCCAAGACCCCAAGTGAACACCTAAAATCTTGGATAGTGCCGAACTTTGTATTAGCATGTATTTCCCTTTACATGTATACCTGTGACAAAGTTTAATTTATAAGTTAGGCACAGTAATAAATTAACAACAATAAATAATAATAAAATAGAACAATTATAACAATATACTGAAAAAAAGTTATGTGATCTCTGTCTCTCAAAGCAGCTGATAACTGATCCGATAACCAAGATGGCTACTAATTGACTAAGTCACTAACAGGCAGGGAGTGGGTACCATGTGGAGATTCTGGGTAAAAGATTTACGTCTCAGGCAGGAAGCAGCAGGACAGCATGAGATTTCATCATTTTACTCAAATTGATGCCCAATTTATAACTTATGAATCGCTCATTTCTGGAAATTTCCATTTAATGTTTTTGGATTATGGATGACTGCAGGTAACAAACTTCAAAAAGCAAAACCATAGATCATGTGATATTACACTGGATGACCAAGTTAAGTGAGAAAAGTCTGTGTCCATGAGAAATCAGCGAATTTCCAGGTTGCCAGTTTGTCCTTTGTCCACAGCAAGAAGCACGTGGGAGCCCTGGCTGGTGTGGCTCAGTGGATTGAGCTCCAGCACTCAAATCAAAGGGTTGCCTCCTCCATTCTCAGTCAGGGCACATGCCTGAGTTGTGGGCCAGGTCCCCAGTAGGGGCAATTACACATTGGTGCTTCTCCCCCTCCCTCCCTTCCTTCCCTTCCCCTCTCTCTAAAAATAAATAAATAAGAATAAATAAATAAATAAATAATCTTTTTTTAAAAAGAAGAAAAAGAAGCACATGGGAAAGAGAGCATTGGCTAGAAATGAACAGGGAGAACCAAGACAACACAGAAAAGTTCTCAGCCTAGCTTAAAAAAAAAAAAAAGGTTGAAAAACCCAAGACTGTGTACCCCTGAGGCAGTCAAAAACTTCTTGTTTGTACTAAAACTCGCAGGCACCTGCTATTCATAGTTGACAAGCAGAACAGGAGACAGAGACTAAGTGTAACCAGTGACTCTCAAACCTAAGTGGACCTCAGTGGAGGCTTTATGAAAACAGGGTGTTGGGCCCCATCTGAGTCTGTACATCCTAGATGAAGCCCAAGAATTTGCATTTCAGTGACTTCTCTGGTGGTGCTGATGCTGCTGGTCAGGAAACCACACTTTTGAGAACCACAGAGAGAGGTTATGCTTGTGTTTCAGTATCTGTAAAATATAACTTCACTTTAGAAATAAATATAAGGCTTAATTCTTTCAAAATTTTTTATTGAGTGTCCTTGACTGAGTTATTTAACCTTGCTGAGTCACCATTCCATGCTGCATTCCATGAAATAGAGAAAATATTATCTATCTCACAAGGCTGCAAAGACTGAATGAGATAAAAGTGAGAAATAGTATTCAAACATGTTATTCCAAATTCTAAAGCCATTTCTACTTCTCATTAATCTTTAAAAAACAATCTAAGCTTTTGAGAGGATACCTAAGGACCTCAACAAAACTTCAGCACAGGAACATAGTAGCCAGGGATAGATTTGAAGAGAAAAACAGACCCAGAATCTCTGCTATTTCTGACCAGCTCAGTATGCTCTTACATGTTCTTATTTGTATTTGGGAGCTGCCAGGGATAGTGAGGGCCTCTGTGTGCCAGTCACACAGTTTGTTCATAAAGGCCCTAAAAATCATGCCACAGTAACTTGAAAATGATGTATTGGCTAAGGGTGCAAAAGTGGCCACTGATGTTCTGTGACTAAGAAAAGGACCAGGCTGTGCTTGCTTCGGATGCGCATACACTGAAATCGTAATGGTACAGAGATGACTAACATGGCCCCTGCACAAAAGTGACAGAAATTCATGAAGTGTCTGTGATTTTTGACACAGACAAAAGTATGGTGATTACCACAGAGAAAGGGGGTGGGGAAAGTAGGAGAATGTAAGGGGAAGTAGATATTGATGGAAGGAGACTTGACTTTGGTTGGTGAACACACGATGCAATATACAGATAATGTATTATAGAATTATATACCTAAAACCTACATAATTTTATTAACCAGTGTCACCCCAATAAGTTCAATAAAAATTTAAAAAATTAAAGAAAATGGCCAACTTTTAGGGCTGGATGACTTTAAGAGATATGTGGGGAGTCTAACACTGCCATTTGATATGTGGGGAAACTGAGGCCCAGAATGCTTGAGACAGCCAAATATCACTGGTTGAATGCCCAAGCTGAAGGCCACAATGATGAAAACTAGTGTGACAAATAATACATTTCAGTGGAAATAGAACTTAAAGGACTGGGGCGAAGCTGGAAGTTCACTTCCTTGAGATGGGGCCCAAAAAACCCCAAAGTTACAGTGGCCAGTTTGAGGAGCAGATTAAAACAGCATAAATGGAAGAAATGAGAAAGGACAAAGAAAAGAATAATAGAAAGGATGGTAGAAGAGAAGATGGAGAAAAAAGAGTAAAGTACAAGTAACAGCCACCTGCAGGCTGCATATATACAATGGAATATGACTGAGCCACTAAAAAAAACAAATAAAATCTTGCTGTCTGCAACAACACGGATGGACCTAGAAAGTATTGTGCTGAGTGACATAATTCAGGCAGAGAAAGACAAACAGCAGGTGAATTCACTTCTATGTGGAATCTAAAAAACAAAATAAACAAATAAGCAGAACATTTTGATGGTTGCTAGATGAGAGGAGGTTAAGGGATGAGTGAAAAAGATGAAGGAATTAAAAAATACAAAATGTTAGTTACAGAATATTCATGGGGATGTAAAGTGCAGCATAGGGAATATAGTCAATAATATTGTAATAACTACATATGGTGCCAGATGGGTTCTAGATTTATCAGAGCGATTGATCCCTTTGTAAGCTATATAAATGTCACCTGACATTTATATTACTGGGTTGTATACCTGAAATGAATATAATATTGTATGTCAACTGTAATTGAAAAAAATTTATATGATTTTAAAAAGAAAAAAGTTGACAAGAATAAATTTATGTAGTAGCTAAAACTGCATTCTGCCTCTCCAATCACAAATAATAATCTGGCAATGGAACAAAATAATCTGGCACCAAAAGGAGCTCTTGATGACTTCAGATTATTTTTTTCCAAAATGATTCCACATAATGAAAGAGGGAAAAGATGTAGGTCAATACAGAAGGCTGACACACACAGCAGGGGGAAGTGACAGAGAGTATAAAATCGGCCTCTGTTCTCTTTAAACATTTTTTTTATTTGTTTTAGGCAATTTTCAGTTAGTGGGCCAAGAAAAAGAAAAAAAACTATGCCTATCTGTTGAGGCAATGACAGAAAGAAATCAAATATTCTTAACTCTCAATTTTGCTTTGATCTTTTATATCAAGAAGAAAAGTCTTGAAACTGAAAGAAGACAAAAGAGCTGACAGGGAAACAAAGCTCACAACAGGCAAGGAGACACCCAAAGCAGTCCTTTTATATGAGTCAAATATTCTGGTCTAAGAAATGACATCTCATGACTGAGACAATTTACCAGTGTGATTAAACACCAGGCATTCCTCTTTGAAAAATTGAGGAGAATGGTAGATGGGGACAGGAAAATTGTTTTGATTTTTAAAAAGAAAAAAAAGGTAGATTCTGGAAAAAAAAAACAGACTAGTAAACTTGATGTTAACCCACAGCAGAATTCTAAAACGGTTTATCAAATATTTTGTGAGTATTTAGAAAAAAAAGTGACGAACATCAGCAACCCACAGGGGTTCAATAAAAACAAGCAGGCCACGCCGACCTCATTCTCTCTTTGGAGAGCACTGTCAGACAGGGCAGCAATGGAGAGCAACCACAGCTGACCTTCATCTTCGCCATTGCAAAGGCCCTTTTCTGGTCCAGTGGATGAGAGGCAAAAGGAGAGCCACCTCATTATCGGGTTCTACGGATGCAGAGCTTACTGAGTAATTAAACCCACAGTCGGCTGAGTGAGTGCTGCAAGATTCCATATTTGGCCCTCCCCTAAACAATATATATATATCAACAAGATCAAGACTTAAACAGAAAAGTTTAACAACTCTGGAGGTGACTGTAGGCCAAGAAGGACAGCTAATACATTGGAAATAGAATCATGAAAAAAAAAACTATCTCAGCAAGTAGCAATAATGTAATGAAATTTAAAATTCAAGCAAAAAATGAATTCAATAAAATTCAAATTTTAAAAAATTCAGTAAGAAGTTCAAATCCTACACCACATATATCCTCACATACAAATAATAGCACGGGCTTCTGGCAACAAGTCCAGTGGTGCTTGTTAGGTCGGAGTCACTCAAGAAACCAGACAGAAGCAGCGAGCTAAGGAGAGCAGGGTTTGTTTGCGGGTAATAAGAGGGAAAGTGGAGCCAACCACTGGAAGTTAAAAGGAAAGTGGTGCCAACCAAAGGATGTTGGGACTTGCTCGCTTGTTCTTAGGTCAGGGTTTTTAAACGCAAAAACCTGCGTTTGGGGTATTAGAGTCTGATTGGCTAGAGCTGCTGGGTGAAAGCTGCATCCTGTTACGCTAATCTTCCTGGGTAGGGTCTGTAGGCAGCTTCCCACGGTGCCATTTTCTCATCTGATGATTTTCATTCCTCCTAGGCCTGCCTAGATCTAGCAGTGCTGAAGTAATGTGCTCTGGAGATAGGAACATCTGACTGGTCAAAGGCAAGACAAGTGTTAGAACAAAAGATGCTCCTAGTGCTCTTATCACTTAGGAAATTTCAAGGGTTTCAGGAGTTCTGTGTCAGGAACTTGGGGGGGTGGGGCAGGAACAAACGATGCATATCTTATTATAAATCACAATACCACACTTGTGCTTTCTGGGTCTCATTCTCCCCTTTTCCAGGGGAACAGTGGCCTGGGTAAACAGATTTGCCTTGACACAGAACCAGAAGCTGTATTTCCTACAGGAGCTTCAGGCTATGTTCTCAGAAAGTAATTTAAAGACAGTTTGTCATTTGCCTAAAGGCTAGCTGAATGCTCACCGCAAACTTTATGGAGCACATCTGTGGAAAGGAGGATGAAATGACCAGGAGAGCGAGAGATCTGGAAAGTGGGAGACAGTGTGTAAACAAGAAAAGTGGGAAATACCGTGTGGAAAACGTCCTGGGAGGATGTGTTGTGAGAACTACCCTTCAATACTCAAAGAAATGGCCTTTGAACAAGAAATCGGACAAGCTCATCTACTCCAGTGACCTCAGAAGAGAGGAATGAGGCCCTTCCCAGAGGTCATGAGGACTAAGACTTGGACGGCACTAGCACGTTTCTTATAATCCTCGCTGTCCCCCAAATGGAGGCGTGAGCTCTCCGCTGCTGCACAGCTGCACCGCCCCGTCAGGTGTGGGGGGTGCAGAGAGATTGTCAAACTCTGAGAGGACAGTTGAGGAGGCTCTACTTCCACATGAACAGTTCAACATGTAGTTTATTCCCTCACACACAATACCCACAATCTAATGAGGAAGGCAGCATGGTACAGTGGTGAAAAGTCCACTGTCAGACCATCAAGTTCAAAAGTTCAGGCCTCCAAGTTTGAACCCCAGCTCTGTCACTTACTCACCATGTGACTCCAGTGACCTTGAGCAAGTTAACTTCCCCCTTGGGCCACAGTTTCCCCATCTGCAAATTGGGGCTGATACGAACACCAGCCCATGGGACTGTATGAGGGTCAGGTTGGGAGATTCACAGGAAGCACTCAAAACAGTGTCTGGGACGTAGGAAATGCATAAAGTTAGCAATTTATTATGATTAATCTGTGATCTTTTTGATCTCTGAAGATTCCTGGTTAGCAATTCTGAGCCCAATGCACTGCTGTTCACCAGAGCAGACAGGAGAATATCAAAGATGGGAGACTCAAGCATCACGCAAGAGGGCCTTCACCTGAAGATGACTACAAACATGGGGAACAGCACAGCACGGAGGGAAAGGAAGCCAGAGACTCATCTCCTTATTCACAGACCCCCAGGATTTCTAAGCCAGTGAACCCTGGTAGAGAGTTCTGCCCCCAGGTCACCCTCAGAAGGCAACTCACTGCCTTGTGGTTAGCAAAGCTTGGACTGTGGATCCCAGAGTCTAGGGAGCAGCCTCCCCTGAGGTCAATGCTGGCTTCTCAGGCTCCTCTCCCAGATCCACAATCCGCACAGTGTCTTCCTTCTTGGAAAGCCAGAAGGCAGGGTAGACCGGCTCTGAAAACTTGCAGTCAAATGTGTGAATCAGAGTCATGGCGTCAGGCTCCACGCCATAGAAGGAAAGGACCCCTCCCTGGAAGTTGACATAGATCCCCAGCCTCCGGAAGGGGCTGGCTTTGAGTGGGGTCTCTGTGTCACTGTGCCAGGCTGAGAACTCCTTCCCATTCCAGTGGAGGCTCCAGGAGAAGTTGTTTCCAGAAATGCAGCTGTTGCGCTCCTTCCCTTTCCGGTCAATGCCTTTGCAGGTCAGGCCAATGTAGGTGCCTGCCCCAGAGATCTCAACCTCGAAGTAGTACCTGTGCAGGTACAGGCTCTGTTGGGAAAGCACCTGCCGCCAGTGCACGAACCTGCTGGGGAGGTCCGGGTAGGGATGCTCCCAGGGCGTAGTGTTGGTGACTTTGCGATTGTCCTCCTGCAGCCGGAGGTACCTGTGTGCTGTGTCAGGGTCAAACGCGATGTCACTTGCATCTGAGGAGATACACAAGTCAGAGAGAGTAGGTCAAACCTGACCAGCCTCCAAAGTACGAGAAAATATCCTTCTTTCTGTTCTCAGTTTTCCCAGGTTGGTGACAACCAGAAAACAGGGAACACGAATGTGATACTGTGAGTTATAATGAAAAATACATACTTGGTCCCTAACCCCCACCCCTTCCTGGCACAGAGCTCCTGAAACCTTTGTAATTTCCTAAGTGATAAGATACTAGGAGTATCTTTATTCTAATAATCTATGGCCTTTGACTCTAGTTCCTGACACAGGACTCCTAAAACTTCTGTAATTTCCTATGTGATAGAAAGGTCTTTTGTTCTAATGAGCAGACTCTGGGTGGGTTTCTGGACAGGCTGGTCACCAGAAAGACCAAACCCTGATTAGAAACTTGGGGTTTTCAGCGCCATCCATGCCCCTCCCCTTCCCACTTCTCCAGAGAGGAGAGAGGGAAATGGAGTTAACTGATCATGCCTGCATGAAGAAGCTCCATTAAAAAATCCCATTTGTAAGGGGTTCTAAGAGCTTCCAGGTGAGTAAATACATCCACTTTGGGAAGTGACATACCCTAACTCCATGGGGACAGAAGTTCCTGAGTTCAAGACCCTCTCAGACCTTGCCCTATGTATCCTTACATCTGACTATTCACCTGTGTCCTTTATCATAACCTTTAATGAACCGGTAAACATAAGTAAACATATCCATGAGTTCTGTGAGCTGCTCTAACAAATTAATGTGACCGAGGATGGGGTCATGAGAACCTCTGATGTGTAGCTGGGTTGGACAGAAGTTCTGATGAACCTACTCCTTGTGACTGGCATCTGAAGTGTGGGGCAGTCTCCTGGGACTGAGGCCTTAACTGTGGGCAGTGGCAGAATTGAGTTAAACTGTGGGACACCCAGCTGGTGCCGTGGAGGATTGCTTGTTGGGGAAACCCCCCACACATGCTAAAAGTGGTCCCAGACTCTTTTCTTTAATTAAATATTTTATTGTTATTCTACTACAGTTGTCCCAATCACCTCCTCCCTTTTTAACAAGTCATTTCACTTCCTTTCTTTCTGAAGATCAAATTGTTTGGCACTTCCTGTATTATTTCCTGAACTGAATCAAGGAATAAAATCTATTGATTCACTGTTTCATTCATTTAACAAGTACGTGCTGACAAGGCACCATTCTACCCAGTGTTGGCAAGCGTTTGGGGGAACAGGCCTTCATGGGCTCATGTTTAATCCACTTTAAAAACTGACCAATATTTAGCCAGGTGAACTCTGAAGTCATCCCCACACATCTCTTCCCTGTCCTGGAAAACGGTAGCACCACCATGCACCCAGCTGCTCAAATCTCACTAAAGCCACTTTTGACATTTCTCTTTCCCACAGCCTCACCCCTGCCTCGTCCCCCCTCACACACGCAGGCAGCAGCAAGCCCCGTAGGTTCCACTCACTTCTCTCCAGGGCACTGCTTCACTTCCCACAGAAGGCACCTCCAATCTCACCCAGACTGGGGCAATAGGCTCCATACTGATTATGTTGCTCTCCCATGCTCCCCTTTTGTACCTTCCCCACGACAGAGCCGCGTTGCTTGTTTCAGGGTGTAGGTGAAGGTGAATCATGTTGCTCAGCTTACAGCTCTTTGATGGTGCCCCTTGCTCTTAGGATGAAGCAATGACCCCTCGCCATGGCCTATATGGCCTGTGTCGCTAGCCCTGTCTCCTGCCCTCTCCCCTTTGATCACCACACTCCAGCACCCTGACTTCAGACCCACCCAACACTGAACCCACCTCAGGACTTTGGCACAGACCATTCCCTCTGCAATGTCGACATTGTTCCAGCCTGAGCCTGGTGGTTCTTACTGGTCCTTTGAGGCTGTGGCTGGAAGCCGGTGTCCTCAGAGTGGCTCCCTGATCTGAGTCACTCCCACTGAGCACCCTGGCTTTTTAAAGCATTGCAATAAGCTACTTGTATGTTTGTTTCATGCTTTTCCTCCTTCTTATTTGGAAGATGCACACTTTATGTGGGACTCTATCCTGGGGTTCCAGTCCAGAGAAGATGCACAAAATATCCTTGCCAAATGAATTAGCATATTAAAGGCTGTTTCAAAATCCATTAATTTAAAAAAAATTAACTTAATTCACCCAGGAGCTTTCCAAATTCTTTTGGTAAGAGGAATTCTTAGCGGTCAATGAGACCACATCCTGGAAGAAAACAAGGACACAGCAGTCCAAGAATTTAAAAGGAGAAGTGAGTATAAATGGAGGACCACCTGCAGCTACCACTAAAAGTGGCCCCAACAGTGCCCACGCCCACCACCAACTCCTGCGTCAATCCTTAGGAGCAGATATTGAGCAATAATATTCCTCTCAACTCAGGAGACCCAGGACTCCCTGGGGGCCAGGTGATTCCATGTTTTCGAACCAAAAAAAAAAAAAAAACAGAATGTGTCTGGAACATTCGGTTTATTCCAGCAAGCAATGATACTTTTAGGGATATCAAGGGTAGAATGTCAATGTTTGAAGGAGGAAGAAGCCAGTGTACAAGCAGCTGAGCTGGTCAAGTTGGCAATTTGAGCCCCAGAACGTTGAAAAGGGAAAAAATCTGAGTCTATAAAAAGTTAAAGATTCAGAACAATGCTCAAGGAGAAAAAGTGAATACTGTATATACAAAAAGACAGTTGTCATTCAAAAAAGAATAGCTTATAATAGGATATCATGTCATTTTTATTTGATGTTAAGAATAAAGTGTGTTCTTGTACTAATTATATGTTTGTGATATATAGATGTTCTTCTGTCAGGAAGAGGGGAAGAATAAATAACGGAAACTATGGAAATCAAGAGGTCCTGGGAAAGTCAGGGCTGTGGCAGGAAGAGCAGATTGGCATCAGAACCTGAGGCTGCATGGAATAACCAGAGGAAAGGAGGCCTCAGGGTTCATCAGTCACCAGTCACCTCCAGAAACAATTAGAAGCATTATTCAATGCATGTCCCAAAAAGATGAACTTGCCAAATGCCATAAAAAATGGCCTTGAATGTACAGATGGAGTCCTTCCTCTACTGGCAGATGAAATCTCCCTGGCTTGTTAACCATAGTGAAGTACCGATTGGAAATACAGTGTTTTTAATAATGCTAACAGACCAGCTCAATGCCACATAATAACAGGAAGATGGGCTATGCAATTCTGCCCAAGCCAGACTTAGCAGGGAATGATTTGGTAACTGCCCAGGCTCTACAAAAGTGCCAAGGTCACGGAAGACAAAGAGGGACTCAGGGACTATGCCCAGACAGGGGACAGTAAGGAGGCATGGAAATATCTGTGACCCTGGAACGGACTTTAGGCCCAAAAAAGGACATTGGTTGGAACACTGGGTGAAATTCTGTAGATTAGTTAATAGCACTGTAGCAACAACATGTATTTCTTGGTTTTGCTGAATATGCTGTAATTATGTAAAGTGTTAACATTTAGAGAAGTTGGATGAGAAGTACATAGGAATTCCTTGTCCTATTTTTGCAATGTTTTTGTAAGTTTGAAATTGTTTCAAGTGAAAAGTTAAACATTTTTGCAATTAAATTTTTTAAAATGTACCATGTAGGGATAGACCAAGATTGAAAGAACCTGAACCCTATGTGCGAGATGGTATTCTTGCTTCCGCAAAGCATTCCACTGACATCAGTAACTAAAGAAGGGAGAGCTGTTCACAACTTACATTGGAGGAACTGTTGCCTGGTGCTGGGCTCAGGTTTTGAGGTCCAATATTTGCGTTCAACAACAGCTGACACTTGAGTTCTGATGTCATACTCCTCTAGAAAATCAGAGAGGTGTGAATGCATACCTGCTCAGGTGGTCAGGAGAACATAAGAAGGGGGTCTTCACAGCCACACTTCCCCGGTCTCCTGGAGGAAGGTGGGGCTGGAACCTAGTCACTCCTCAGGGAACCATGCTCACTGGGCTGCATTTCTCTCATGGATAAAGCAAAATAGGCTGAAAAAGATCCCAGACTAACTTGGATTTCACTTAAAAGTATGCGCATTAGCAATCTGAGAAGCCAAACATAGAAATGCCAGCCAATTGCAAGACCAGACTAATTCACCCTACCTGGGTCTCAATCATAAAGTGAAATCAAGATGTGCCCATTAATAACATAGTGTAGCCGGAGGATGGCTTTGAAAATGAGAAGTGCCCCTGATTTCGCCCTCCTCCCCTGGCTCTTTCTCTCACCTTCCCCGTGGACCACTTGGAGAGGCACACATAGTACAGCCCACAGGAGGCTTCTCACCTTCCCTTGCAAACTCCTCCAGCTTGTTCCTGTAGTTGTGCAGCAACTGCACCAGGTGCACAGTGGAGTCCATGATGACCTTGCGAATGCCAGAGAGCTTGTCCTTGAGTCCAATGTAAACACTAGGGAAGACGCTGTCCTCAGTGTTCTTAAACTTGCAGTACTCCTGCAGGGAAGGGAACATGGCGGCACCCGCCCTGGTTTCTGTATCTCCTAAACTGGGCTGCCCTCTTCACTCACTCTCTGCAGCTGTAAAGTGGGTTGGTGTGATGTGTACTCCCCAAAGAAAGTATGTCATGTGTCCAGCTCCGGGTCTAACATCATAGAAAACATTTATTTTTTAAACTGGGAAAGTGGGTTTTTAAAAATCAAGAGACACTAGATGTCCATGAACAGCTCCAATACACAGCCCAGACTGGACGGAAAAACAAAAACATTCTGTGCCAATAGCCCAAATGGAGGTAACATTCCTGCTATGCATACCCTCAGGACTTTTTTAAAAAAATAATTTAAACACAAGTTCTCAGACAGGAGCGCTTGCTGCCTTTTCCTTGTCAATCACAGCTCTCTCTTCTACTGTGACTTAGAGTTCAAAATGTGTTTCCACATAGATAATCACAGTAAGCCAATTGTACTTCAAAGCAATGTGATGACCAGAAAAGGTTGCTTTCAGATGTAACACATTATTATCAAGACTGAAATGCAACTGAAGCACTGAAGAGCAGACTGGATACACATAAAACTTAGTGATGAAAACCGTGGTACCAAGATGGTGAGACAGATCAGCAGAGGGGAGAAAAAGTCCAAACCAGATTGTTGGGAGACAGAGAGAGAGAAACATTTTAAAACTCTGTATAGATTCTGTACTATACATGATGAAAGCATCTTAATCAGCGGGAGAAAGGATAGGTTATCCATATGTGTTGTTTCAACTGGCTAACAAGTGCAGGGAAAGGAAGATATCTTTAACCGAAATAAATGAATTAACTTATACTAAAACAGATTTGGTACATATTAAAGTTTTTATGTTACAGTTATAAAAGGAAAACAAAAACAAAGAAAAATTATTTATATACTCTGGGGGAACTCATGACATGGGAAGCCAATTTTTATTCATATTTTCTTCACATTTTGATACTGAAAAGCAAGGAACTGGTAGAAAGCCATCCCATTGGTATTTTGTCTCTGCTTCTCTCTCTCCCTCATTAAAACTGTGGTGGGAGGGTGCATGACTGTTTTCCTTCATACCTGTCTGGTTTTTCCACACTAAACATTTATGTCCGTTGTAACTGGAATGAAATTTTTTCAAAAATGCTATTAAGAAAATTATCTGTATTTAGGAATATTAGGCCTGAAGGAACTAATTACTTACTCTGACCTGACTGTTTGATAAATGAGGAATTTGAGACCCAGAGAAGTTTAGTGACTTGCTAAAAACTACAGAGCTAGTCAGAGACAGATCCAAGATGACAGGATTAATGCCCAAGTCAGTGTCCTTCCCTTACATGTGCTCTGGCCCAGCCCTAATAGCATGTGCCTTAGTGCATAAGGGTACCTTGCAATGAGAAGTCCTGTGTCCTCTGCCAGGCCTTGCTCACTCAACCCCCCACATGGGACAGGTGTCCAGTTTCACCCTGCCAGGTCAGCCTCCTTCCCACTGTCAAGAGTGGTTTCCAAAGCACATGGATCTGAGCTCACCCCTCCCCCATCAGAAGTCCTCCCTTGGCTTCTGTGACTTCCTGATGAAAAGCAAACTTCTACCACCGTCAGAAGGCAGTCTGTCCTGGCCAGCCCCATCTCCCATCACTTGGGAAAGCACCCAGTCCCTCCAACCAGTTGTGCTCTCTCAAACATCTCCTGGAGCACACTTCTCTTTGAATATTACTCATCTGCCCTGAGCTGGCTCCAGCTTGCCGTTCTGGGAAGGCTTTCCTACCCTTCCAGTACTCCTGCCTTTGCGGAATCAACACCTGCTCCCTCTGTCCAGAAGGCCCCCTATGCACCCCATCTATCAAAGAGCAGTTCTACTCCTGCATCTGCCAGTTAGGTCCCTGCCCTTAGCTTCATGGGCACCTCCACCCTGCCCCAAAACCCGTACCTCCAGGAACAGAACAGTGTTGCTGATGGCCACAATCCTCCCCAGCTCCTGCTGGCTCTTCTCCATCTCTGCACTCCTGTGCTCCAGGTGTGCCTTGATGCCATTGGCCTGGCTCAGGGCGGCTTGTTCCTTCTCCTCCAAGAACAGCATCACATCAGCCTGGGCCTTCCTCACAGCAGCAAGGAGTTCCCCAAACTGCTCCTCAGCCACCATCTTCACCTCTGACACTGACACCTGGTGCACCAGGGTGGGTGGGAGTGAGGGGGACACAGGAAGAACCTGTTAGCAAGGTGTCCAACTTTATCAAAACTCAACACACAGAAATGTAAACTTGATAAACCTGTAAATTAAGGAGTAATTGTCTACTGCAAAAGAAAGCTTTTATTCTCATCTGAATCCAGGGTTCTTGGGAAACAATATTGACTCCCCAGCATGCAAGTATTTATTTACCCATCTATTTTTAAAGATCTTATTTATTTTTAGAGAGATGAGAAGGAAAAGGAAAGAAGAGAAACATCAATGATGAGAAACATGGATCAATTGCTTTTCCCACACCCTCAACTGAGAACCTGGCCCACAACCTAGGCACGTGCCCTGACTGGGAATCAAACCAGCAACTTTTTGGTTTGCAGGCTGACACTCAATCCACTGAGCCACACCAGCCAGGGCTACTTACCCATCTTTAACTTAGTCTCCCATCCGCTGGATGAGAGAATGCATTGTACATGTCTGAGACCCCTTCCAGATCTGACAGCTGGGGTGCTATTCATGGTTCTCAAACCAAGTTTTCTACTAGGGCAATTCAAGTATTCCGTCTACTTGATACTTATATTTATTGTGGTCAATCAATAATTTGGCTTCCTCATATAATTCAAAGCATGAATTTGCTTCTTTAGCATGTCATTATGTCTGGTTAAATTGCCCATTGAGGCCATCAGAGCCAAAAGCACATGTAAGTTTATGGAGTCCAACCAGGCACAAAATGTTCAGGGTATGTGTGGGTGACCACAGTACCCATACATTGCAGGATGAGCACACCTGGACAGAATGGAATGCTCCAGTCAAATAAAACATAAAACAACTCAATGTGGAAAACATTAAGGATTTACATGATGGCACTCGTACACATGGGACCCTGTCCTCTCACACGGTGAACGGTCTTTGTAAATGCATTCAGCCAAGAGTATATTTAAAGTATCAGTCCAAGTTTTAAATGACTTCCTCTTCTCTTTGGTACTTCTTAAGTACTGGTGCTGACAGTTCTTAGAGTAAAAATTTCTTTTTTACTGTAGTTAAGAGTTCTTGAAATGCAGTAGAAATATTGCATTCTTCCAAATAATTAGTGCTGTGCTCTTAGCCCTACAATAGGTCCAAAAAGGTCATCAGTCAGAAATTAGTTAGTCTGTATGGTGAATGCCAGGTGCTCTAGAGGGTGAGTCCCAGGAAGTCTGGGACATTCAGTGATCTGGATAACAGATGTCACGTGGATGCCAGGTGGCCTAGACATGCAAGTCCCTCAAGGGGTGATCAGAGGGATATGTGGAGGTCTGGTGTGTGTCTAGATGTGTGTCCAGGCATTGACACGGGAGTGGAAAGTTCAAAAAAATTTAAGTTACCAAGATATTTAAGATAAGAATACAGTATTTCCTCATGCCCCACCTTTCAAAATGTTAATAATTTTAGAAGCTCGTTGAAAGTGACTTCATTTTATATATCCTTTATCTTTAACAAACATTTATTTGGAATCAAAAAGAACTGCAGCTCAGAGAGAAACCCAAATAGTGTCCCAAGTACAGAATGAAGGCAAGGGGTCTGTGTGAGGAAAGGAAGGGAATAATTGCATAAATAAAAGAAAAATAAATTTCTATTGGTACTAATAAGCTGAGTTACTCTTTAGCTGTACATGGCTGGTTTCTGATTCAGTCTTCAGAAAGAGAGTCCATAACCATCAGTCCTTGTGTCAGGAGGTTTGCTGTCTGGTAGCTTTGCAAACACTGGTGTGTAAGGCAATGTTGGTTTGGCCAGGGGTGTTGTGAGAAAGGAGCAGAATCCACTTACGCCCTGTACTGATGGCATGTAGGTTCCTCAGAGAAGAATGATGCCGTGAAGCTCAGAGACTAAAGACAAACCTCAGGGTCCCAATGCCTTCCCTCCCTCTGCCCTGAGGTCCTCCTGAGGGAGAGGGGTAGACAGGCGGCGTTTCTGCTGTGTGGAGCCACTCATTCCTCAGCCTTCCCAGGGAGAAACACTTCTTCCTTGCATGTAAATGGGGTGTATAAAGGGTATAATTTACTGCCCAGATGAGGACAAATAAATAGATACTAAGCGGAGGAAGGACCACAAACATACCCAAGTACCAACCATAATGGTTTAAAGAGGATGGTATACATGTTTGTTAATATACTGAGTCACTCTCAGGTCAAGGGTGCAACAATCCCAGGCTCACAGACAAGTCTCATCACCTCCCTCTGTCTTCATGTCCCTCGTACACACATCCCTTGACTGCAGGTGGCAGTGTGATAACTACCTCCTGTAGTCACCATGCAATTACGAACAGAGCTGCACAGGGATCAAAGTGCCTGAAAAGGAAAGAACTGGGAAAAGGCAAGGTGCTGGGTGTGATTCACCAGATTATGTTGAGCCTGGAAATCAACAACCTGTGAAGGTTTATAAAGCTTTAAATGGGTAATTGTTTTTCTTATTTTCATAAGATTATGTAAGAAAGAGGTATTTACCCTTCAGTAGCTAGTTAGTAGTAAACACTAAGAAGGAGAAAATTTTTAAGTTGAAATGAATATATGCATTACATATGGGTAGGTGGGCAGAGGGATGGATGGACGGACAGATGGCACAGAAACATTCCTGATATGCAAAGAATGATGCTGCTGATTGATTTACGGCCATGGGGTAGGTGGATGGCATTCTCCACTGAGTGGTGGTTATTGGTTTGCCACTAATGGAAAGCATTTGTGGGACTGTTGGGGTCTACATAGAGTTTATGTGGAAAGTGGTCATAAAATCAGAGAGACTAAAACTAGGTAGCCAGGCACACCGTTGACCTCAACAGCACCATCTGCGAATCCAACAGTCCTCAACTCTCTCCTGGCTGCCAGGACATACGACTGGTGACATCCACATGCAGATGGACAACCCAAGACTATGTATAATTCTGGGAGCTCTATCTTAACCCCCCTCATTCCCCCACACCCTTTCTCCTGGTCAAGAAAGCACACACAAATGTAAAAATAAGAATGCTGTTATTATAGGACTAGTCTGCTTCTATTCTATAGTATGAAAAAGTAATTCACTTCCCAATTTTGAACCTTAACCTAATTTCATAGCAAATCCCATCGGGAAGTTTAGGCCACCCAGTGGTGTAGCCAACTCTATCTGTGCCCGTAATTCTCATTTGCCGAGGGACCCCAAGTAGCTTGTGGACATGGAGCCTGCAGCTCTATGTCTTAAAACCTTGCTGGGCCACACTGAACCTACAGTAGGTCCCAGGAGCCCTAAAGCCTGACAGGTGACCCAAACCAGTCTTACCAAAACGGATTTATGGTTAGCTTGGAGCCTGGCAATGGCATTTTCATTCAACTTGAGTTTCCGCTCCAGGTCCAACTGGGTGCCCCGAAGCTCAGCCTAAGAAAAGGAAAGGACAGTGTTAAGAGGAGGAGTCCAATGCTGACAGGAGCAATAGCACGCTCCACTTACTTCCATGGGAAGGACAGTTCGACCTCAGAAGCTGCTCTGAGAAGCAGCCGAGAGCACCCTAAAGGGAGGCACAAAGGGTCACCTCCTGCACCTCCTGTACCTCCTGGAGCTGAACTCAGCATGAATTGGCTGAAATACGGAGAGCACACACACCGTGCTGTGCTTGTCATCATTTTTAGCATTCATATGAATTACCTCCTATCGTCCTGACCACACCCATGTTAGGTAAAGGTCATTATCTCCATTTTACAGGTGATACAATGAGTCACCTAATCCAAGGTCACACACATTCAACAGTGGAGTTGAGCCCAGGCCATCTGACCTAAAATCAGCTAAGAAGGAACATGGACTTGGGGCTGATGGTGGGGATCCCAGGTTTTCTACTTAGCTGCTGAGACTTTGGAAAAATCTACTTACCTCCTCCACCCAGACCTCCTTTTCTTCACCTGTGGAATGGGGACAACCAAAGTGCCTCATTTGTAGGGTAACTGTGTTAACGGAAACTTCACTGCTGCATTGGAAGTACTGCATCGATGTCAGTGATGCCATCATCACCGTCACTGTGTCCTTGTCCTTACTCCCACTGCTGCATGGCTGCTTTCCATCGCACGTTCCTGTCCACCCCGAGGCCGCAGAGCGGACCAGCCAAGGCGGGCACCCACTCTGACCCTATGACTCCACTCCACTCTTGCCTCCTGGGACTCCCTAGCACTTTCTGCCAAAAAGTGTCCTGAGACATGAAACTTAAGCCTTTGAAAACTTCAGTGGCCATGTCACTTTCCTCCTTCCACAAAGACATGAAACAGCAAAAAAGAAAAAGAATGGCTCTAATGACTTTTAATAGGTTATGTCTGCATTCATAACTGTGAGTCATTATGCCCTAATGGAACTCAGAGGTTATAAATGAGTGTCTCTCTTTTCTCCCACTGAAACCAAAATTCAGGGAATTCCGGGCATCCCAGGGAAGGAAGGCAGCCTTGGCAGGCAGGGGACTCACCTCACATGGACACTCTCAGAATGCAGGTAATGTTGGCACAGGCTCTGGGGCACTGACTAGAGCTGATGGAACCCCAGTGGCCTCCCAGTCCTGACACTTGAGACCTGCTGCCCAGAGTGAGGAGGGGGAGTGGAAGGGGAGAGGGCCAGCCCCATTTGAGGGCAACTGTGGACTCCTAATCTAAAAGGCTTACACAGTGACCTGCCCCAGAGGAGGCAGAAGGAAACACAAACTGTTTGTTTAAAGGTGGAGGCAGCCCCAGCAGCACACCCTAGCCACGGGCACAGATGTAACAAAGTGGTGACACAGTCAGCCCTCGTAGGATCCTGAGCCACAGGGGGACACCCAGAGAGTCTCCAGTGAGGGACTTCTCTCCAAGCTCTGCAAACTGCCATAAAAGGAGAAGGTGGCTCCTAAGTGTCTAATGGAGACCTCTCTGAGGGAGTCACCCCAGAGGAAGTCACTCCTGCTTCCCACAAAAGGTGGGGCCACTTTGGGAAACCAGTATCTCCAGTTATTCCTCCTCCTAGGAAATGATAGGGTGGCTCTGACTCTGGCTTCAGGCTTTCCCAAGAGGCTAGCCACGTAAATCTCAGGCCAGGGGCAAGCAGGACAGTGGCATCAAAGAGCACAGACGGCCCCATGCTGATGGGCACAGGGAGTCCTGCTGACTTCAGTGGGGAGTGCCAAATGTGCAAAAGGTTCCATATTTGGGGCCTGAAGACCTGCTATTGTTGGCTGTACAATCTTTATCAAATCATCTGGCACCTCGTCTGGCATAGGGCTATAACAGTTGTCAACAGAATTGTCCCTGCTTCTATCTACAGGGCAAAGGTGGCAACCCAGAGCATGGTGGCCAGGAACCAGGTTAGAGATGCACATATGAAGAGCATAAGGCATGAGATAAGAGAAGAAAATTCCAGATGGTGTTAGTTCCTTTATATTTCCAACCATGAGATGTTGGTCCTTCTCGAGTGTTTGCCTTTGGTTTACATCTGACTTCTTTGCTCAGTCAGTTGGTCAGAACCTACTACATGCCAGTCCAGTACAATAAGACATCCTCTCTGATCTCGAAAGACATACAGCCTGGTAGAATGTTTAAGAAAAAACAAATTACATAACACTGAGTCCAAGGCCACACTCAAAATTTCTAGAAGAAATTCTTTTCCTGAGTGGCCTTGAATCACCTACCTTCTGGACACGAGCAAACAGGCTGCGAGCAATGTTGGCTGACTGCTCCCCTGAGATGCACAAACACCTGTGGCTCCCAGGAACTTGGCTCCTGTTCTATATGGGGACTCTGTCGGTGGGCAACACTCAGCTCTGAAGCTTCTGGAACCAGTGCTGATGTTGACTGCAATGACGTGTCACTAATGAACTTCAGGATCAGAGACAGGGCCTGGATCACTCTCCCTCCTCCACAAATCCTGCCCTGACCTCACCCTTCACCACAACTGCACCTGCCTCTGACCTGTGGCAGTGTGTTACTCCAGCCATTTGGTGTTCCAGGGGCCATGGAATGTGCCTTGGCTTCCTGATTAGAGTCCACACTCCCTGAGGATAGACACTGTAGCCTCACACTTAGCCCTTAGGAAGCACTCCACAATATTTGATAAACTTGAGGGAAAACAAGAGTCATGTGCATTTCGAGAGTCAGAAAAAAAGGGAAGGCAGTCCGAAGGAGCACCAGTTTTACAACACATGCACACACATGGGCCCATTTCCATGGCAGCAGCCAGCCTGAGATTCAGAGGAGCCAAGAGAAGTCAAGGCCAGCTGCTCTTAGAAGCGAAGGGGGCTTGGGAAGCAGGATTGGAGCAAAGGGACATGCTGAGTTCCCCATTGGGAAGGGTCAAACAGAATAGAAAAAATAATCAAAGAACACCCAGAACTCCCAAAACTCAGAGTTTTTGCCCCTGACGCAGCTAGAGACCATGGGAATTCCAGAAAAGGCTCACTTGGCTAACTGAGAAATAAGTTGCTCTGCGGACCCAGCGAAGGATCTCAGCCACTTGGTGTCCCTGTGGCTGACCCTGCCATTTGCAGTTTTCTAGGCACCACGTGCCTGCCTGAGTAATTAGTCCTTAACATGACCCAAAGTGACCTTCATCAAGTAACACCAGCAGACCTGGGCCACCTGAAGGGAACGTTGGACTTCTAGAGCCTTCATTGTGTCTAACAAAACTTTCAAAATGACCCCAGTAGCAGCTGTAGCCTCATCAGAGCACTGAGTCTGCTGGACTAATCCTCTTGGGCTCCTGGCAAGAAATTTTTTGGCTCCTAAGATTTGGCAGAGCCATCTAGAGTGTGGCTGCCACCTATACGGTAAACTTAACATCTGAACTGAAAACAAAAACCCAGGGTGGAAAGGGCAAGGACACTCTTAGGCAGACCAGAAAACAGAGGTCACGAACTGGGGCCATCTCCAAAACTCTGGGGTCTGGAGCTATCACACTATATGTATAACCATGATCACTTTTCATCACTAAAAACTACCCTAGAACATTTATCCAGGTGTCCTGATTTTACCTTATCAGTTCTCTCTTAGGATGTCTGAATTTGGGGTTCCACACATGCTGTGCACAAGTCTTCCTGCTCAGAATCACAATAACCCTAAGTCTCTGTAATGCATCCGTTTATGCTGTGTTTGAAATTCGTAGTGTGTCTATGCTGCTACAGGCATAGAACATTTCTTAAAGAAAACAGGAGGCAGTGTAGAAGATGGTGATTGCCTCCAAGGAGGGAGGATGAGGGATCCAGGTGGGAGGGAGAACTTCTTCTGGTATAATCTGGTGCAGATTGTTTTCCAACAAGTAGATGCATCCCTTTTCCAGTTAAGTATAATGGAATTCAAATATTATACCCAAAGGGAAAAGCAGTACACTTTGCCTTAATATTTCTATTATACATTTGGTAGGTTTTTAGTGCCAAAAATAAAGAAGGTAAAGTTCTAACACTGTGATCTTGGGGTCCTTCCCTTGTGTCCCTCCAGCAGGTAGCTTCCTGGAGCCCTTCATTCCTCTCTGCATGACTCCTGTGTATGAGTTTGGACAAATGTGGTAGAGATAAAAGATCATAACCTCATGGAGTTATCTGGGGATGGAAAAGCCATGGGAAACATTTAACACATAGCAATGCTCAACGAAGACCAATTTTCTCAATCATGCAGAACTTTTCCTTTGATCTGCCTACTTGTTAGTGCAGAGCCCCTTCATGGTTAACAGAAGTAGGGAAAGAAGGGGTATTCCCTGACTCTGGAATCCCTAGAAACCACCCTAGAAGTGGTTTCCAGAGTTGGAAACAATGACTCACCGGCATCTGGACTACACAGCTTTCCAAAATAATTCCCACTAGCATGGGGTAAAATCCATGCCTGAGGAGGAGCATGGGGGTGGGGCCCTGGCAAGCCAACTACCCTTCCCAGAAGCCTCTTCCCTTTGCTGCCCAGGAAGCCTGGGCCAAGGGTGGGACTGCACGCCCCATGCACAATGCAAATGGAGACCTGCCAGGAGTGTGACTCTAAGGAATGTGGGACAAAAGTCACCTGCAGTTTCCCACTGAGAATAAAACAAGTGCTCTAGGAAAGTTGAAGTATGAGAAACAAAGCATATAGAGCTGCTAAATTCATTCCCAAGAACTCTGGGTTTTCACCTGTAGGGCTAGTTGTTCTATACACAACTTCCCCATCTGATGGGAATAATATTACAGGCTATGCACATGGTGGGGTTTGTTTGTTTTTTTCAGTCTCTCCTTATACCACTATCTGATAAAGAACTTTTATTTTCCCCTAGTTTGCTGTCCTTGACATTGTACCTGGAGCTAGGTTTCCAACTCTATGTAATCTTAGTCCTTTCAAGCTCTTGGATTTCACGCCGAAATCCACACTTTCTAGTGGTCTCTTGTTTGGGGTAGAGGGAAGAAAAGAAATTAGGGGGATGGTCTGATTCTTTTCCCTTGAATTTCTGCCAAGGTTTACACTTCATTAATTGCCACACAGATCCAGGCAGAGGGAAGTATCACTGCTCTCAACCCCGTCCCGGATTCTGCCCCCAGGCCTGACCTCCTAACAATCGCCGAAAGCTGCATGAGAAAAAGCAGGAAACTACCCGCAGGAGGAGAGGCAGACACGACTGGAGATGGCGCAGGGGCAGTGGGCCGAGATAAGGCAGAGCGACCTACTTCAGGTTTCCAAGCCAAAGGAACTGGATATTTACGCTGGAAAAAGAGCCGGGTACCAGGGTAAAGTTCTCCTCAGGTGAATCGGAGCACAGAAGAGCAGGCAAGAGCCCTGGGGATGCGGCAACCGCGCAGCCTCTCCCTGGGCACACCACCTCCCCGCCTTCCTCTCCCAGAGGGGCCCCAGCACTCGCCTCCTTGTCCCTACGGGCGACATCCAGGGGGACTGAGGCGTGGCCCTTGTGCTCGCCCTGGCCACACTCCTGGCAGATACACTGGCGGTCGGTGCAGCAGAAGGCGACCGGCGGGCTGTGGTGGGTTGGGCAGGTGCGCAGGTCCCGGTCCTTCACCGGCTCCGCCAGCTGGTGGCTGTGCAGTTTGCTGTTCTCCTGGTGTGGCCTTAGGTGCTCCTCGCAGTAATTCACCATGCAGGTCAGGCAGGACTTCACTGCCCTCACCCTGCTGGCCCCGAGGCAGAAGTCACACAGGATCTCCTCCTCCCCCTCGCCGCCAGAGCCAGTGCCCAGACCCTCGGGCTCCCCCGGGGGGCTCTCCAGGGAGCCCTGGTCCTCGGCCTCTGCTGGGCTGTCAGACCCAGAGTCTGGGCTGAGAGTGACCAGAGAGTGAGCGGGGACCCCGGGCAGTGGCCCTGGAGCCATTAGGTCTAGCTCAGCCATCTGGAAGGCTCTGCCTCCTCAGCCGTCCTGCTCCTCAGCCGGGCCAGGACCTGCGCAGCCCGAGCCGGCTGGGACAGCCACGCCCAGACGACTGCAGCCGCCCGGACTTACTGCTTCCTCCCTCCGGGAGGCAGCTCCGTTAGTCACCGCTCCGCCCAGAGCTTGGACTCGGGCCAGCTGCGGTGACGGCAGGCCTCGAGATTACTGCTGCTCTGGACTCAGCTAGGGACGTGTCCCCGCAGGCTCAGGCCTCTCCTCAGGTCGGTCCGAAACTCCATTCCTGTGTGAGTCATTCGTCCCGCGTAGGCTTAGTGGAAGACCATGTGTGTCTGCGGCTGGCGGCTGCGGGAAGGACTCGAGATCCCAGAGCTCTGCTGTAAAAAGCCTTCACATGGTTTGACAGGCCAAATTTCTTGTTTTCGTTTTTTTAAAAGATACAAATATAAGGATTTCAGCCATAGGGCAGCCATTCCTGCATTCCCCTCTGGTAGAACTGGACTCGAGGCAGCTAGGAACAAAACACATGTTTCTGAATCTGACTTTTCCATATCATCTTCTTGCACATCCCAGTAGACAGGCTTCAAGTGGACATTTAGTGTGGATCAGGTGGGTCAGCGAAGATCTCGTCTCCTTCCGCAGGCAGCTCCATTCAGACAACCCTCCCAGGCCACCCGCCCTGCCCTAGGTTCCTAAAGAGGGGTATATGCCAGGAAACAGCCCGTCTGCCCACCTAATAAGGTGTTTCTAGACACGGTGTTTGAGTTTGCTTGACCTTCCAGAACAAAATACACTGACTGGTTTGTTTTGTTAACCTAAAAATAAAGGGCCAAATGGATAGGCAACAAGTATTTGTGTGAGATCAAAAAGAATAGCTATTTGGGAAACACTGACTCAGACAGAAACCTGTGGGGGAGGAAGAAAAGTTTGTCTGCCATTCTAGATTCTTCCAGCTGGTCTAGTATCCAAAGAGACATGAGATAAACAAGAGAAAATAACCAAATTTAACTACATACATATATATGGGAACCCTGCCTACATGGGAGAGTCTGAGACCTCACATACATGGAAGGTTCAGAGACAAAAAGACAAAATTACATATGTGGCATTCTGAGCTAAGGATGGGGCAGAGCACCTTGGGGCTTCAGAGGGGAGAAGGTCATTTGCAGGGGAACAATAAGAGCATATGTTCAGTATCAGATGTTTGCCCTGCCCTATGGATAGATCATAAAGTTGCCTGGTGGCAGCTGTAATTATGGGCAAGGACACACATTTAAATTCTTTAAGGGAGGGGTAAGAGTTTCTCATGAGACCACAGGGTCTCCATCTCCATTGCCTTTAGCTCAAAGTAATTCACATGCAAAAGTGGCACATCTTGGGGAGGCCTGTTCTGAACCCCTTCAAGCCCAAGTAATTTTTTTATTAGGGGCTGTAGGTGAGGGGTTTTATGAAAAAAAGGGAAGGGGAATAATTATACAAATGAAGGAAGGAATTTCTGAAGGCACAAATAGGCCAAGTTGCCCTTCAGCTTGGTGGTGCTAATTCTAAAGGATGTCTTTACTTCTCAGTCCACTAGTCAGGGTGCCTGCCTTCCTATTAGCTTCCAAACAGTTGTTCAAAGCACAATGTTGGCTTGGCCCTGTACAAAAACTATTTTTCCCAGTTCAAACACTCCAAAATATGGAGGAGTAAGGCATGCAAGGCTTCCCTAGTTCTATTTTTAAATGGCCTCAACTTATGTTAACTTTCCACAGCTTAAACAATAAGAATTTATTTTCTCACAGTTATGGAGGGTGGAAGTCCAAGATCCAGGTGTCAGTAGGGTTGGTCTCCTCCATGGCCTCTCTCCTTGGCTTGCAGACAGCCTCTTCTCCCTGTGTCCTCATACAGTCTTCCCTCTGTACATGCCTTTGCCCTGTTCTCCCCTTCTTATAAGAACATCAGTCATATTGGGTGAGGAACCACCCCAATGACCTCATTTTACCTTAATTACCTCTTTAAAGACCCTGTTTCCAAATACAGTCATATTCTGAGATAAGGGTTAGGACTTTAATTTATGAGTTGGGGTGTTGGAGGAGAAACAATTCAACTAACAACACATGACCAGGGAATGACACAGGACATATCTAGCCCCTTGGAAGGAAGCTATCCCCGCTGGATGGGGAGTATTTAGTATTTGCCAGATGAGCAACAAAAAATCCAGAGTACCTGGATCCCAACTCTGTATCCTGAAGAATCTTTACAGCTTTCCCTCAGATTTCTTCAGATTACTCATACGGAATTGGAAAACAAATGGAATAAAGACAGAGAATGGGGGAGGAGCCCTGGTCCAGCTCACCCCTGGGATCAGGGATTGGGGTGTCTCCCTGTGGCCCTCCACCCTTGGGGTGAGTTCTTTAGGACCTGGATTAAACTACATAAACCAAGGGCTGTTTCTGACCAGTGACCAAGATATTTCATAAATCCAAGTATTGCAGAAGCTGCTTAGAGTTGGATGGCATAAAAGACTATAAAAATCTGTCTCAAATATGGCCCTGTTTATTTTCAACCATGCATAGGATATGCATATCATGATTGCCTAAAACAGTCTTTTTTTTAGCAATATATAGTTCCCCAAGTATCCCTGTCCTACTCTCTTCCACTGCTGAAGACACCCCTAGAGAGGTTTCCTTATATTTCACTTCATGGGCTTTTCTTTCTTTTCTTTTTTTTATTGTTATTCTACTACAGTTGCCCCAATTTTTTCCCTTTTGCTCTCCTCCACCCAGCCTATCCCCTGCTCCCAAAGTCAATCCCCACACTGTTGTCCATGTCATGGGTCATTCATACATGTTCTTAGACTAGTCCCCTTCCCCTTCTTTCCACCATTATCGTCCTTTCCCCTCCCCTCTGGCAGCTGTCAGTTTGTTCCATGTTTCCACATCCCTGATTCTGTTTTGCTGGTTAGTTTATTTTGTTCATTAGAGTTCTCTTATAAGCAAGATCATATGGTATTTGTCTTTCACCAACTGACATATTTCACTTAGCTTAATATTCTCCAGTTCTTTCCATGCTGTCTCTAAAAGGTAAGAGTTCTTTCTGCTGCGTAGTATTCCATTGTGTAGATGTACCACCATTTTTTTATGATATAATCTTTTAGCTTTTTTTTTTATTTTAATCATTGTTCAAGTACAGCTTTCTCCCCCCTACTCCCATTCCAGCCCACCCACCCAACCCTCCCCCCATTTTTTTGATCCACTCATCTACTGATGAGCACTTAGGCTGTTTCTAGCACTTGGCTATTGTAAATAGCATTGCTATGCATATAGCAGCACATTGATGTTTCTGGATTTTTACCAGGAGGGAAAGGAGCTGGCTTTTGCTGGTTGGCCTTGGGGCTTCCTGCAATAGTAACAGGACAGGGTTGCTTTACTTTCAAAGAGCCCTGGTACTGGAAATGGAACAGAGCTTCTGACCTATCCCACAGCCTCAAGTGCCAATTAGAGGCCACTGATCTAGCCTGGGATTCCCTGGGCCTCTCACTCATCTCCCATTCTTCAGCTCCCCAGCTCATTCCCACCCTTCTCCTTTCACCAATTGTTTCCCTGCCGCACCTTCTTTACTACCAACCCTGTAGGGCAGCTCTCGGTGTGCTCAGTCCTTCTCATCAGAGCCTTTGAGATCACTGACATTTCACAGCATAGTGGAAGACAGGAAATCTGAATTTTTCAGTCCCAGACTGGTCTGAGAAAATCATCTGTCTTCTCTTAACCTCAGTTTCCTTGTCCATAAAATGAGCAGGTTGGTCTAAGTCAGGGCTGGTAAATAGATTCTTGGTTAGGCTCCCTAGGAATCTGTGTTGTGTCCAAGTTCTTATCTGAGCCAAATAGGGAAGGGCACACACCCTACTTACAGGACTTTATCATGCCGCAAACTCTCGACTCCATGCTTCAGCCCTAGGAGGTGGGGGCTAATGCCCTGCATGTCTCCTAAACTGGAACTACCTATTGAAGCGATTGCTCTACAACCCCCACCACCCCTTTTTTCCAATGAGTCCTAGGATGTCCCCATATTCCCAGTCTCCTCTTAGCTCCCTTGGCCTCCTGGCCTGAACTGCAGCTTGGCTTTCCCCAAGACTTTCTCCCACTGCTTCTCAACTGGTACTGTTCCTTCTCTCACCAACTACGCATCTCAGAGCCGAGATGGGGTGGGAGTCCTCCTCACCCCCCAATTCCTGTCCAGACCACCAACCACCCCAGCCGCCCCAGCTGACCATACGACTCCCTCCTTCCTGGCTGTTTCTACCAGCCTCCCAATCATACCCCTTACTCATGGACTGAAGCCTCTCCCACTCTCCACCCCAGCTCTCCCCTCATTCTCAGAACCTCCACCTCTGAATTTTTCCTTCACCTCCTCATAGCTGAGGTCCTTTTCCTCAGCCACCCAGCCTGAGGTCACACCTGGGGGTTTTTAATGGGGTAAAATACACATATAAAATTTACCATTTTAACCATTTTTAAGTGTGCCCAGGTCAGTGGCATTAGGCACATTCGCATTGCTGTGCAGCCCTTCCCTTCGATCATCCCCAGGACCTTCACTACCTCAAACCAAAACTCAGTCCCAGAAAGAATTCTCTCCCCCCACCCTCCCCCAGACCCTGACAACCAGCCTTCTACTTTCTGTCTCTGTGAACTTGGCAATTCTAAGTACTTAATGTAGGAGGAACCATACAGTGGTCATCCTTTTGTGTCTAGCTTATTTCACCCAATATAATGTCCTCAATGTTCATTCATGTAGCCTGTATCAGAATCTCCTTCCTCATACATGGATTTTGAATTCACCAGAAACCTGTCTCCAAAATCAAGAATTGAGAGTCCTACTCTGACTACAGCTCTAGCTCCCTTGCTTAGATGCTTTTTGGAAAAAAAGGCCTCAGGTCCCTCAGCCTCTCATCCACTGCTCTCCACCATTTCCTCTTTGCCATCTTCCCCTCCTGTCTTCATTTTCTTCTCTCCTGCTTTCAGACTCCATGGCCCTCCACAAACATCCTTCTCTCGTCACTGCCCTTGGCCCCCTCACCCTCTCTACCCTCTATCACATTCCCCCAAACAACCCTAGAACTCTAAATGATCCCCATTCTTCACCTTCCCTGAACCTGCATCTAAAAACAAGGATTATTGGAGCAAATTTGCCAGTCACCCAGGAGAGAGCCACTGTAAGTTCAAGATCATCACCCTCCAGTGGGACCCCAGCCATCATGCTGCATTTCTCTCTTTCCTCCCCAAGGGCTGGGTTCCTCACTCCTCAACCCTCTTACTTCTTACCACTTCCACTTTGTGCAGAGGACCTTGACTCACGCTTCACTATGAAAAAGAAGCCACTAATTAGGAGCTTCCTAATGTTACCACAGCTGGATCTACAAAGCTGTTGGCCTCTGCAGCCTCTCCACCTCCTTCCTGATGCAGTGGAAGCAGCGTCCCCAGATCTATTTTGTCCAGTCCCTTCTCCTGTGAGCTGGACCCCACACCCCACCACCACCTTACCTTCTCAGGGACTCTGCTCCTTCAGGGTGCTCCTGCCCACACACATACTCTGTCCCTCTCCACTAGATAGCTCCCATGAACATGAAAATACATACTAGAACCTTCCATCTTTAAAACAAGTTTCTCCTGACCCCACATGCCAGTCCAACTCAGATTTATAGGTCTCAGCCTCACTATCCCTCCCCAGGGAGGCCTGCCCCATCTCAACCACTCACTTCCCACAGTTTATCCAGCACCTGTCATTTGAGCTATAGATTTGCTAAGTGAATGAGTGAATGACTACATATGGCTCATCTGCTTCTATAGGCTCTTCTGGTCTGTATCAGGCCCCTTATAACCATAAGGTTGACAGTTTCTGACACAAGTCCCCTTCCTGTTCCATGCTCCTGTGACACCATGAGAATCTGAAGCTCTTCCGGACATCTGCCTTCCACAGTCACTCAGATAGAATCTTGCTCAGCCACTCCATCAACAAGAAGTGATACCCCCGGTCTGACTGCCATTTCTTCCCATTCCTGGCTCTGCTCAATTCAGCTCTGACTATCAAGCCATGGGTCATTCTATTGTATAATCTGCCTCTTGGTCTCCACACAGTGAATTACTATATGCCAACAATTCACTGAGATCAATTCAATCAAAGGATGGTCCTGCCAGAGTGAAGCCTTAACTGCTGTTAATCAGACACCACTGACTTTATTATAACCACACGAAACACTCAGCCTTGTACAAGACAAGAGAACTGTCTCTCACTTCTTCACCAAACAAATGTAATTGCATCTAGATATCCTTTCCTCAATCAAACTTGCCACCAGGAGTATTAGAGTCAAATTGTGGTTTAGTCTTTCTTTCCAAAATTGAGGGAGACTTTTCTACCCAGATCTTTGAGGACTCAAATTCTACCAAGCCATGTGATAGGTAATTGGTAGGTAGGCAGCTAATTATTAATCTTTCATCCAGTTGACCCTGTGACAAATAATCCCACAAACTAACAAAGTTGCTTAGAGGTACATAAACAATGAATGCCAACAGATCCCATCCCATTTGTGAGTGTAAGGCAGGCCATCACCATGAGGAACCTGGAAGAGTTTAAGAAAAGCTTTCCTAACCCAAAGATGCTATTTGGCTGTTTCTGAATAAGGATATTCTTCAAACTTGTTTTCTAAGCAAATAGCTTTGTCTCTTCACAATTCTCACTGGATTTTTTTTCACTTGTGTCTCTGCTGAGAATAATTTAATAAACTAGACATAAAGCTCAATTTGATCCATTTTAAGGGATAATACTATATTGAGGCTGTGCCTTCCCTCTTTCCCAGGATTAAAAGTCTAAGCTTTCATGAAACCATGGGATAATTGTGAGGAGGGGGTGGAGTTATCTGGAAGAGTTACATCTTAATCCTCCAAATTTACTGTGCAATTTTTCTGGTAAGATCCATAAGTCTGAGAACCACAGAGCTGGAAATTGCATCTCTCTTCCAGAAACCAGCCCAGAATTTCCCTGGGTTCACCTGGAGCCTGGTCCCAGTGGATTTTCAGGTCTGCAGTTGCTATCAGCAAATTGGAGCCAGCCCTGCTTTTCTCATGGAGTTTTCTGGTCATTAATTATTGCTAACAAAACAAGAGAATGAACTGGTGAAGAGGAGAGCAGAGCTTACAGACTCACAGGATCATTGCTCCTAGTCTCAGAACACAAAGGCCGTACCTACCCCACACCTATCTGTGTGTGGAGTAGTGACTGGCCTCCTCAAAAAGGTGGGGTCTTCCTTGAATATTGCACATGCCTTCTCTTCATAAAGACTGGGTTCACACATGTTGTTCAGGAGATGAGGTTGCAAGCTCTGATGGGGCCCAGCTGCCCCACAGAGGACCACAATGCCTGAAGGACTCCTGCTGGTGGGTGGAGAACACTGGCCGGAATCAGCTTCAACTGTGCCTTTAGCTATAAACATCCTCCAACTAGGAAAGTGTGCTGGGTCATTTCCTCCAGAATCCATGAGGTCTAGTCCTGATCTGTTTCCAGTTCCCTTCCGTTTGCCAGTGAGAAGTAGCTACGGTGCACTTGTGATCACCTCTTCTCTCTAACCACCAAGGCTCACAGGGCCAGCATTAGCTGCTGGCCTGCCTGGGCACCTATGGGAGGGGCGGGCAAGCCTTCAGGGCCCTGGAAATGGGAAGTACAGGGATGTGACTACACTCTCCAACAGTTCTGAATGAATTCCAGACCCAAGGGTGTGACATTTGTGTGTGGCACATAGTTCCCACATTCATTGGTCTGTGCTCTGTTGAATCTCCATGTTGACCTCCATGACAACCCTAAGAACTATGGTGTCATAAAACCCAGTCATTTTACAGATTAAACTCCAGCTCTCTGTATGGGTTAGGCCCAAACTGGCAAAATAACCTACTCATAACAAATGAAGTAAATCTTTTAAAATATGTAACAAATACTACCTCTGGCCCTGGAGGCAAAAGATGGGCTCACTGTTCGACTCACCCCAGAAGCCCCAGATCAGCTGCTGCTCTGGTACTGCCACTTTTCTGGAAGTCAAACAGCAGCCAGCACCCTGCTGTCAAAATGAGCAGAGCTCTGTACTGAAACACCACACATTCCATAGAGCTTACACATCTTGATAAAATTACCTTCAGTGAACCTGGGCCAGCAGCCAGCCAGGGTGTGGTCCCAGTGTGCTGACAGCACTAGCAACTCAGCAGCTCACAGGCAATGGTCAGGGAGGGCAGCCTAAGGGCAGGGAGTAGCCAGGTGGGCAGATGGGCTATAGGGCTAGAGGGAGGGACCTGGTTGATTTACTAGGAGGTACACACCTTCAGAGTTGGAAGGAACCTTAGCAAAGCATACTCTCTACTCTCTTCCCTTCCAACATTTACAAATAAGGAAACTCAAACTCAGGGAGTATTAGCATCTGACAGAAAAAAAAAAAGGCAGAGTAGGGATGGTGACAGGTGTGGGAGACCAAGCATACTGACTATATGGGTGCATGACGCTGTGGAGCAGAGTGATACAGAGGAGCTGGTTGCACAGGCCACCATTGTGACAACAGATCATCGTAAGCAACAGAAAATAAGCCAAAACCTTGCCCACAGCCTGTGAGTGTATGAATTGCTGAAAGAACTGGTTCTGATCAATGTGAGGCTTGAAAATTACCAAAACCCAGCAACTCCCAGGAAATACACAGGACAGCTCAAAGTGGACGAAGCCTTAGCAAGAGAGGAGGAAAGCAAACATGGGCCACTGGGCTGCAGAGAGAGAGCCAGTGTGCTGTGCCTGAGGAAGCAGAGCCTGGCGCCACACAGACAGGGAAGGGTTTTCCCAAGGAAAGGAGAGAAATGGGGCCTCTGCAAGAAGAAGCTGCCAAAAGCTCCAGAACCTTCCTTCATCAGCTCAAGCCAAGGATGGTAAAACAGGACCATGAGCTGGCATGAGCAGCACAAATATGAAATTCAAAGCAATTCAGAAAATGTACGGCCCTGAGCTGGCGGATGCATCTCTGTGTGTCAAGTTTGATGAAGCTCAAAGGTGTACAATGCTCATAAGACTAGTATCAATATCAATATGGAGGCTTTATATATATCATATGGGTGAATCTTCACAACCACCCCAAAAGAGAGGTGCTATTCCTATTCCTATGTAGTAGATGAGGAAACTGAGGCTTATCAGAGTTAAATAATTTGTCCAAAGATGCTGGGTTCTGAGCCACCTCAGATTAGAACCCAGGAGGCTGACTCAGAGCCCAAGATGCTAACCACCCAGGACCAGTCCACAGCTTCTTCAATGTGAATTACTACACTGCATTGTGAAACCCTCCTCCAGCAATCTTGTAATCTGGCCCTCTTTTTTATTTACTTATTATTATTTTTTAATAATAAGTAAGGACTACTGACCTAGATCCCTGAACAAAGGGAGGAAAAACATTTTTCATTCTAGGTCCAAAACCTGCCCTCCCTCCAGGGATTGTTTGTGGCAGGGGTCAGGGGACAATGGGTCATTTCCTCTATATGCAATAGACTCTGCCTCACCAAAGTGCCCTCCCTGCAGGAAGCCACTGAAGCTCCCATCTTAGTTTTACTTAGTTTTACTGGGCCATTCCTTTGCTCAAGTGGTTTCGATTTTGAACTAGCACATTGTTGCAAACCAAAGGGTTGAAGAACACTCTTTCTGCACCCTGACCGGATGGAGGAAGCCCAGCATCTGCATGTGGATTTCCTGGAATGAAGGGACAGCCCCCCTCCAGAGGATGATGCGTAGACTCAGGAACTAAATAAAACATGAGAGTGTGCCAAAGAAAAAGAGGAGCTATTATCCAAGAGAGGGAAACCATTGCTGTCCAACCAAGATCATGTTAGTAGGAATGCTTATTATACAGGACACTTGAGTGTTTTGTTATGGGAGGGCCCCAGATAGGCTCAGACAGAAAATCCGGCAGATTCTGATGTTAAAAGCATCAGAAGGTTGGTGTCTGATCCCAGAACCTACCAGTTCTGTAATCTTTGTAAGTTTTATAACCTCTCTGAGCCTCAGTCTCCTCATCCATCAAATGGGGATGCAGTGTCTGCACCAACTAATTTACAGTGTGGTCTGTGAGCAAATGGAAGTGAAGACATCATACAAATGCAAGCAAATTTATATGCTGGTAATATTACGTTCAGAAACACACCAGAATTTGATGACCTGAAGGATCCTTCCAATGAGTTCTCTCAAGCTGTGAGATAAGTGACAGGCCAAGCATAACCCCCCTCTCTCTGAAATGTGTGAAGCCCAAATTTCCCCAGGTAACAGGAGTGTGTGACTATGAGGAGGGTCTCAATTACTAAAGTCATCACTCACATTTCCTGGCTCCTTCCCTGACAGACTGAGGCCAGGGTTCCAGACCTACATGACCCCTTCTCCCAGTGTTTCTTGGGGTCCCTGGGGGAACTGCTGCTTCCCCTGGGCACCTTCTTCTCTAACCATTGCATCTCTGATGCTCTGGAGCCCAAAAGGGTCATGAGTTGCTGGGCATGAAGCTCCACGTGCTCTGTCAGAGGAGGCCCAAAGCTAGGGTGTTTGGTACACCACGTCCCTCCAATTTTACTTCCACTGCTCATTCTCTTTCAAATTGAGGCCCTTTATCTCCCTAAAACTCCATGATTGTACAGAGGCTGACCCTAGGGCAGGTCCTAATGACACGTGCTGCCCTCCCCAGGGCTGCTGTCTCCCACAGCCCCTGAACTCCTGACACACAGCCAGGCTCACCAGGATCAGTCAAGTCCCTTCCTCAGGACAAACGTTCTGCTAGGAGGCCCCTCGGTTTCTCAGGCAGTGAGACTCTTGAGGGGCTGCCCTTCAAATTCACTAGGGAGACCCAGACTTTTCTGAATCCCACATTCAACCTCTATTCTTAATCACTGAATAATAGAACATAGCTTTTTACTTTTTTCCTCCACAGATTGGAAAACATGAGTCCCCAACACCCGTTCATCCTGGCTGCAGGGGCAGGCTCTGCCCATCAGTGCCACACCTGGTCACTCGGCCTGTTGGCCAGTGGCAACCACTCCAGGCTGGGAAGCCTGTGCAAATTTAGGCCAATGATCTCCAAGAAGAAGGCTGCTGGGGTTTTCATGGCTCTTGAGAGAGAAAGAGATGTGGGAAACTACCCCCTTTCACTCTGGAAGAGGACAAAGAAGCATGGTCGCTGGCCACCACCCTAAGATAGGAAGGCCCCAGCCTCAGGACAACACCCTCACCATGGACAGTGAGGCAGAGACACTGAGCACCTGGTCCCCTACAGCATCACTGAGCTGCAGAATCAGCTGGATCCATTCCCCACAATTCCATTGTAGTTCAAAAGTTTTGGGTTGCTCTGCCAATAACCCGAAACAACCTGACTGACAAAGCAATATTTCAAAAAGTCCATATCTGACATTGGCCTGAATTGCCACAAGAACTTTAGGTCAAACTGTGCCTCAGGCTGCCATTGGCCTTATTACAGGAGAGAATGAGCATTTCCAAGAAACCTGGATCACAAAGCTCTTCATAAACACCATTGGATTTGTCTCAGATGTTTCTGTCAGTACACAGATGCCCCTTTCACTCACAGGAATAATCTTTGCTAGTCACAATCACTGAATGTCCTTCCTGATCAAACACTCTCAACGGCTCTACCTCTTGTTGTCCTGCCTGGCTTTCAAAATGTTCTGCCCTCTTACCCATCCTTACTTCCTAGTACTGCTGTTGGAAAAAATGGTGGCTTCAGGCTACCTGCCTCTCATGTCCACTCTGCATTTGCATCCCTGGACCCTCTTCCTGGTGAGGAAACTGCCAATTTCTGAACTACACAGTGCATGCTCTGGGATCAGACCACGGAGATTCAAACTACCAGGGGTGACCCTGAACAAGTTCCTTACCTCTTCTGAGTTTCCACAAATGGAGATAACAATAGCACTCACCGCCCAAGATTGCTGAGAGTACTCAATTACAGGGTATGAGTCCTCACAACGGGGTGCAGTCATCATGAGTTTTTGCAACTGGAGGAATGCAAACAGTGGTAAACAGGCTGCTGCCAGCCCTCCACATGGTTGGGAGGCCATGTCTCCCTCATCCAGACCTGGCCCTTTTGTGTCAGCCCAGCCCTTTCTCCTCCAGCCTCTTTTGTGACTCCTGAACAAACTCTTTATCCTACATTTAAAGCTCAAGCTAAGGGGTTATTTCTGCCTCAGGTTCCCACTCACTTCCTGTCAAACATTAACCCTCAATGGAGCTCAAGTTCTGCTCTCTCTTCTTCCCAGCACTCCATAATAGTTGATTTTCCTTTTTCCCTGCCCCTAGAATTTATCATTTATTCCAACAATGTGATATTCGGTAAGTTATGTAAGGCATACCATAGGGGCCTAACAAATATTTGCTAAAATGGACTGTACTGGGACATGGTTTTGGGGGAACCAGGACCAAAGCCAACTGAGATCTCAGATGTGGCTGCCTCAAAACCAAGTCTTTATTTGTGCTGATTCCCTCCCAGCTTTCACAAGTCCTAGATGTCTTAACGTGACCTTGTTGGGGTTTGTTGGAATGCCTTAGCTCATACCCATCTGTCTCTTGTACTATGTACATACATTGCATATATTCTGTTTGGAATCCTTCAGTTTGTGGTCCTCAAATTTCATCCTTCCCAAAGCTGGGTCCTCGGAGCACTTCAGCTTGACCTCCCAGTCACAGAACATGACTAACACAAAGCTTCAATTCTCTTGCACACATCTTCCTGAGCTGCAAAGCAGAACTGTCTGAAACCTGCCATGGCCACAGCCACCACCACTATCAAAGCTACCTACCTACTCCCTCTGTGCCAGGGACTGTGCTAAGTGGTGAACACATGGTATCTCCTATGAAATCAGATTTCACAGATGAGAAAATCGTCATTTAGTAAAATTGGGTAACTTGCCCAAAGCTGTATATTTGATATATAAGGGAGTCAGGATTTAAATGTACATTTATGATCCCAAAGCCAGGAGGTCCCAGGTAAACCACATAGCAGCCTTCTTGCTGATCCTATGGAGGAACAGGGGTGCTCCTGGACACCTTTCATCTCAGTGGGGAGACAGGTGGTCACTCACTGACTTGCGGAAGTTTCTCTTGACTTGGCTGGTAGTGGCAATGAACTGGCATCTCCTCTTTCTCTTGAAACAGCTTTACCTCATTTTGATTATTCCCAAACACAAAAGTGCCCTCCTATGAAAAGTGTCTCCATTTGTCTGCCCAGAGTCAGGCCTGGCCCAATAGGTGACTGGAAAGATATTTCCCTGTGTCTGTCTCCTCGCTACCCAGGACTAGTTCATTCATTCATTCATTCATCCATTCATCTGTCTCCATTCCATGCTTAGTGTGAGTCACATGGAAGTCACAGAATCAGCACCAGCAGCTGCCATGGGCCCTGTCTGCACAGAGATCCACAGTCACCCTACCTCCAGTTCAGATTTCTCTGGAGTTCCACCCAGCATGACCGACATCTCTGCTTTTCCAGCTGTGGCAGCCACCTTGTAGCCACAAGGCCCAACACTAGGACCAGACAGTAAGCTGAGGTAGATGGAACAGAAAATGGAAAAAGCCTTGTGATGTCATTGAGGGTCTGAAAACTGCTTGTTTTCAGGCTTCAGGTCATATAAGATAATGGATGTCCTTTATGGTTCCAGTTGGAGAGTGTAAGTGACACACTCTCTCCATGGGGCAGGAAGATGCCCAACAGTGGACCCAAGCTCACCCTATGGCTGGAGATCCAGAAGGGGAGGGAATGCCTCCCTCCCAGTCTCCACACAGCAACTGTAATGGAAGGATTCCGATCCATGCTGCGTCTCTGCTTTCCCACTGCTGGGTCTGTCACCATGTCTGCTGCAAAACAGCACTATGATCACACCAGTGTGCATTGCTGGTTGGACACAGCCCTGTGCCCACAAAGAGGGGTGTAGCATTTGACTGAAGCCACACCTAGTGTAGCCCCCCTATGGTAAATATAGCCCAACCAAAGCAACATATCTGCTAAAATGATGTTTAAGAACAAATTTAATCATCTGTGAAAGCAAGAATGGGCTCATCTGTGATAGAGGTGTGCTTCACAGAGGATCCAGGTGGATTTCATACACTGTTAGGATGCTGTATCAGTTGTAGTGTTGAAGGGGTGGCCCAGGTGGTTCCACCCTCCCTCTACTGGTGGCAGAGAGGTGGGGAGGTGAAGCCAATGGAAGCATAAGCCTGCGGTTGGGCTTAACCCTGAGGAACCTAGGCTGGGATGAAGTTGAAATGGTAGATTCAGCATCAGGTTTAGCCACAACTGCTTGGGGAGGTTATAATGCAGAGAAGACAGGAATAGTATGTATGAGAATTGAAGGAGAGCAACAGTGATGAAAAGTCAGGATAAATATAAAGTGTGAGTGGAGACAAAGGTGGAAAAAATTCACACTAAAGAAATCCAAGCAGAAATACAAGAGGACCTGCTCTGACTCCTGATGACACAGTTCCAGCATCCCAGAGGTGACAGACTTCCTCCCAAGGAAATGTGCATTGGGGGCATGTGCTGAGTGAGGCAGGATCTAGAGCGTGCGTCCCCTTCCCACTCTGGACTTGTGAGGTTTCTGGACCTGTATCAGGTTTGAAAATGTATCACGTCTGCTATCTGTCCTGATACCATACAAACCTTTTGGTTGTTTCCCTCAATTTAGAGTAGCTTCATAGCTTCATCTTCGAATTAAGATGTGGCTTCATCTTGGGGACCTGGATGAGAGCATGGTCATTCTGTCCCCATAGACTAGAGGCACTTACCTCTAAAGTGGACCCATAAGCCTTGGTCATATCCCGTCAGGCTGAGGCACACAGCACATACACACCCTCCAGGGCTGTGGGAGAGCAGTGGGGATTACACATCTGGGTCAAGGAGACTCTAGTTCCTGCACCACCATTCATTCCAGAAAGTGAATGCATGTTTTGGCTTTTATAAGAGCTAAATACAGCCCTGGCCAGTATGGCTCAGTGGGTTGGGTGTCGTCCTGCGAAGCCAAGGGCTGGACTGATTCCCAGTCAGTGCACGTGTCTGGGCTGCAGATTCAATCCCCAGTCTCAGTGTGTATGGGAGGTAACCAGTCTATGTTTTCTCTTTCATGTTGATGTTTTTCTATCCTCTCTTCCATCAGAAAGAATAACTTTAAATGTATGTAAACATGTACACAGCAGGAAGAGCTCTACATGAAACCGTTGCAGGTGGTTACATTTTTGTGCTTTCCCATGTTGTCCAATTTTCAAAATAAGAACTCATAATATAAGAACTCATGGAACTCATAAGAACTTTAGCATTTACATATCATAAAACACTAAAAATAAATCTGTTGACATGTGCCTTATGGCCGCTCCGTGACTGTCTGCGCCCACAGAGCCACCAGGAACACTCATCAGAAAACATGGGTTTCATCCACCTCAGCCACGGACCAGCCTCTCAAGGTCATTTGCCTTTGGAGTCTCAAGTTTCTTCACCTCCAAAATTGGAACGGCACTCGCCTTGACTAACTCTCAGGGTTATGGCAAGATCCTAAATTTTAAAACGAGATAGCGTACTGGAAGACTAGATCCTGAACGAATAACATCCAGCTGAAGCACAGTCTCCTGGTCACTCTCACCTCATGGCTCTTCCCTTCCTGTCTGCTTTTCTTGCTCCTCTGCTTATACCTGGCCCCAAGGGTGAGAAGCTTTTTGAAGCTCTACCCAAGACTGCCTCCTCCTCCCGACTTACTCTCTCCCCCTCAATGAGTTCCTCCATTCCTAAGATTCAGTTACCATCAGTACAAATTAATGTCTCCAACCCAGACTTTCAGATTTTTATATCCAACTCCTTTCTAAATATAAAAATTTGACTTTTTCACAGGCACCTCAAATCATGCACACCCAAAAATATACTTACAACCTTTGCAGATCCCGCCACAACAAACTTGGCTCTCTTCGTGGTTCTTCTCTCATAGACTGCTGCTAGTACCCAACCAGGTGTCTAGGCCACAAACCCAGGGAACAGTCCTGCCTTCCCTCCTCCCCCAACCCCCAGGTCCATCCCATCCCCACACATATTTCAAGTATTCCTGGAGTCTTTACCTTTCACACTTGCACTGTTGCTACCATATTGTGAGCCACCATTGTCTCTCACCTATACTAAGGCACCGCCTCCAAACTAGAATTCCTATGTCCAGTATTGCTCCCTGAAATCCACTCTCCATATTACGTCCAGAAAGCTTTCTTAAAATCATTTTTAGCCCTGGCTGGCATAGCTCAGTGGATTGAGCATGGGCTGCAAACCACAGTGTCACAGGTTCGATTCCTAGTCAGGGCACATGCCTGGGTTGCGGGCTATGACCCCCAGCAACCGCACATTGATGCTTCTCTCTCTCTCTCTCTCTCTTTCTCCCTCCCTTCCCTCTCTAAAAATAAATAAATAAAATCTTTTTAAAAAGTCATCTTTATTGAAGTGTAATGTACACACAATTAAATTTACACATTTTAGACACATGGGTCGGTGAATTTTCACACATGTATACATTCATGGAACTACTACCCAGTCAAGATACAGAATATCTCCAGTGCCTCAGAAAGTTCCCTTATGCCCCTCGACAGTCAATCTCTCTGCTACCCCTGGCCCGGACATCTGCAGATCTAATTTTTATCACTACAAATTAGTTTTGGTTGTTCTAGAATTTCACATAAATGGAAATATATAGTAGGTACTCCTTCATATCTAGCTCATTATTCATTCAGCAAAACAATGAGATTCACTTATGTTATAGTTTGTCAGTAGCTTGGACATTTTTATGGCTGAGCAGAATTTTGTTTTCTGACTACATCATATCTTTATACATTGCCCTGTTCATGTGCAGTTGGGATGTTTCTAGTTTGAAGCTCTTTGGGTCCCCCCCACCCCTTCTTTCACCAACCCACCTGGGTCCTAATGTTTAAAATGCATCTCTTACAAGCATCATATAACTGAGTCTGTTTTTTAATCCAGTATAATGAACTCTGACTTAGCTTGGGGTGGCGGTGGATGTAGAAATGGAGAGAAGAAGGCAAAAATAGATTTTATTAATGAGGTAAGTATAACAAGCATAAAGTCTTTATAAGGCCTTGCCTTCATCTTTCAAAAACTCTGGATACTTTCTATTGACCCAGTGGTTCTAAAAGTGTGTTCTGGACTCCTGGGGCTCACCGAGACTCTTTCAAGGGGTATGTGAGATCAACAGTGTGTTCACGGTGATACTGGGATATTATTTGCCTTTTATTTTGCATTTCCACCAGCAATGAATCAATGTTATTGTTATGTCACATCCTGATCAGCAAGTGGTATTGTCAGTTTTGGATTTTAGCCATTCTAATAGATGCGTACTGATATTGCATTGTTGTTTTCATTTGCATTTCTTAAATGAAAAGTGATTCTAAGCATCTTTTCCTACGCTTATATGCCACTTGTACATATTTTTGATGAAGTAGTCAGATTTTTGTCCATTTTTAAATTGCACTGTTTATTTTCTTATTGTTGAGTTTTAAGAGTCTTTTGATCTTATATTCTGAATTAAAGTTCTTTATCAGATATGTGATTTGCACATTTGTTCTCTAAGTCTGTCATTTCTCTCTTCATTCTCCTAACAGTGTCTTATATATACCAAAAGTTTTAAATTTGAATAAAGCTCAACTTCTAAATTTTTTCCTTCAGGGATTTTGCTTTTGATATTGTATCTAAAACCAAACCCAAGGTCACAGAGATATTCTCCTTATCTTTTATCCTCAAAGTTTTATAGTATTACATTTATATTTAAGTCCATGATCCATTTGAGTTATGTTTGTGTAATGTTCAAGGCCTGTGTCTGGGGTTTGGTTATTGTTTTGTTGTTGTTATTGTTGTTGTTGTTGTTGTTGCTGCTGCTGTTTTGCATGTGGCCTCCCTGCTGTTCCAGTAGGAGTTGTTAAAAGATATCCCTCTTAATGGAGACGTTTAATCCATTTACACTTAATGTAGTTATTGATGTGGTTGAGTATAACTCTACCCTGCTATTTGTTTTCCTTGTTCTTTCTACTTTCTCTTCATGTCTACTTCTCTGTCTCCTTTGGAGTTCATTCAACTATTTTTAATGAGTAATTTTACTACTCTATTGGCTTATTAGTTTTGTGTCTTGTTGTGTATTTGTAGTGGTAGCTCAAGCATTAGTACTCTGTGCCCTTAACATATCGGGGTCAATTTAGACTCAATATTGCACCTCTTTCCTCTTCATGCTTGACACCTCACGTGATGTTCCATGCTCCCTACTTCATGTCACACAATACACACTGCACAGCTGATTTGTCACATCTCACAAATCTAACAACTTAGTCACTAATTATATTTAGCCTTATTGTTGTTATATCTTTTAGCCCTACATTTGTTATAAAACCCCACCTTACTGTTACCATGTTTTCTTTAAACAATCTTTTAAAAACAAAATGAAGTCTTTTATATTTACTCATTTTTTGATTATCGTCTCTGGTGCTCTTCATTTCTTCCTGCAGTTCTGAGTGTCCACTTGGTGTCACTGCCCTTCAGGCTGAAAGACATCTCGTCATTTTTTGTTGTGCAGTTTGTTTAGCAACAAATTCTCTCAGCTTTTATTTATCTGAAAATGTCTTTATTTTATCCTTATTTCAAAGAATATTTTGATGTATATAGAATTCTAGGATGATAGTTGCTTTTTAAGAACTTTAAAGGTATTTTCCCTTTTTCTTCTGGTCTCTACAGTGTCTGTGAGAAGTGAGTGGATCAGTCTTTTCCTTGTCCCCCGAATATATCTATTCTTCTCTGGCTACTATGAAGTGTTTTTCTTTATTTTTGGCTTTCAGGGGTTAATTATTATGTATATGGTTAGTTATAGTTCTATGGATAGAAGACAGAGATTAGATAGATATTGATGCATAGACAGATGGATTGATGATGGATAACTATCTGGCTGAGATTTACTGAATTTCTTAGTTCAGTAAGCAGAGTTTATTTCTTTGTTTGTTTGTTTGTTTGTTTTTAATCAAATTTAGGAAGTTTTCAGCATTATTTCTTCAAATATTTTTTCAGCCCCAATTTCACTTTCTTCTCCTTCTGGGACTTCAAATACATGTATATCAGACTGTTTGGTATTGTCCCCCATGCCTCTGAGTCTCTGTTCAATTTTCTTTGACCTCTCTTCTCTATTTCTCAGATCCATCTCTCTAAGTTTATTGGCTCATTCATCATATCCAGTCTTCTCCTAAGCCCTTCCAGTACACTTTTTATTTCAGTTATTGTGCTTTTCAATTCCAGAGTTTTTATTTCACTCTTTTCATAGTTTTGATTTGTCAGTCAATGTTCTCCACATGCTTACTCACTAATGTCATATTTTCCTTTGATTTTTAAGCATATTCTTCAATTGTATATACATATTTATGGTAGCTGCTTTAAAGTCTTGCCTGCTAAGGCCAACATCTAGACAATCTCAGGCTTGGTTTTCTATTACTTTCTTTTTTTTCTTGGTTATGCATCACAATTTTCTGCTTCTTTCTTTAGTGATTTGTAAAGCTAAACACTAGATCTTATGAACACTTCATTGTAGAAATTATGAATTCTGTTCCTTCCTGTGGAGGATACTGGCCAGCAGTATCCATCTCGGCTGTGGATGTTCATCAAAACACGAGAAAAACATACACAGAGACAACCAGGTCCTGTGGGGGAATAGGGACAGAAGGGCCACTCTCTCTCATGGAGAGTGCCATGGCCACTCCCTCTAGTGGGGAGCGAGCTGTATCCATCCCCAAGCAGATTTTTATTGAGAATACAGATCACAATTTGTGATTCTGTAGTTTGTGGATTCACAATCTGGCAGAAAAAAATCAAAAGACGTGACTTACAAAGGTGCAGACAAAACTCCTGCTATGATTCTGGGCAAAGTTTGGGGTTTTAACATATGAAAGAACTACAGGTTCAAAAGGTTTCCTGTCTGTGCCTTTAAATTCCAAGTTAATAACATCCTCCAGCAAACAGATCTCACAGGATCTTGCATATTCTATGTCCCAGGCCTGATTACCCCGGGGCACCTGCCATTTCTGGTCTGGGCTGCACCACCCCTGCACATCTGAGTTAACAGAGAAGACAAAGGCAGCCAGGAGACTTGGATTTCTCACAAGGACTCAGGCTTTAACAAAGCCAAGGGGGCAGGGGTTGATGTCCATCACCCCTTCATTTCCACAGCCCCTTCCCTTAGGGCATTCCCACGTGATCGTGTCTGTCTTAGATTCATTCTCTTTCTTAGAGAATTGTTACCTGTCATTGACTGCCGACCATACAAAAGGGAAGCTGGGCATTAGAACAGGCAGTGTTCATGCCAGGGAAATAAGTTTTGTCTCCTTAGTGGCTCCTGGTTCGGAGGTCTCTCACTCAGCCTAAGTCAAGGGGGGTTACAGCTTCCTGAGACCCGGCAGGGCAGTCCCCAACACTTCCTCTGAAAGAAACTCCATTTCTACTGTAGGAGGCAGTGTAATTACTAGCTGATCACCCTAAACTTGTGCAGGTTTAGTTTTATGCTTTATCTTACTAGATCTAAGGACAATCTACTGTGTTTCCCAAGCCCACTTTAACTACGCAGAAGTCAGTCTCTGAATGCTGCCTTCCATGCAGATCTTGTCAGGGCCTAGTTTTAAACTCTAATAGGGAGAGTCCAGAAAAGGCTTTATTCTAGGGTGTGGCTCTTGCTCCAAAGGCCTTTTAGCTGGAACAGTTGGATGCCAGGGGTGTTATTTAGGTGACAACTTCCACTCTGTTCTGTCAGGGCCAGAACTCCAAAGTCCAAGAACTTCTCTCCCTTGAGCATTACTTGACTTCTAGCATCTCTGTCCCACTCTCAGCCCCATAGTGGCTGCTGTCTTGTAAACCTTGGATGACCCCACCCAGCCCATGTTCAGCTCTTCTCTTATCCTCAGATGTGCAGGGGCATATACATGTTTTCTAAGTCCCTCTCTTTGTACAACTCCCTCCTCTCCTTATCCTCCTCAGACACGATCATGTGGGAATGCCCTAAGGGAAGGAGCTGTGGAAATGAAGCGGTGATCGACATCAACCCCTACCCCCTTGGCTTTGTCAAAGCCTGAGTCCTTGTGAGAAATCCAAGTCTCCTGGCTGCCTTTGTCCTCTCTGTTAACTCTCTGCACAGTTTCTACCTGCTTCAGGTGCTCTGCTCAGTTTAGTGGGACCACTATGCTCCACTGGACTTCAGCTCTCTGAGTCATGGATGGGAAGTTGTTCCTAGACAGAAAGTTCAGTAGACGTGGGACTCACCTCACAAGTTTTCCCATTGGTCAGGGATCAGCAGTGTTGTGCTGCCTGCCATTCATTGCCTGAAAATGACGGCCTCATGTGTTTTGGCAAGTTTTATAGAAGTTGATGGTAAGAGGGCTAGTCTGGTACCAGCTACTCCTCCATGACTGGAAACAGAAACCCAGAGAAAGCTGTATAAAATATAAATCTATTCATGGTACCCCTCCAGTTAAAATCCTTCCATGGATCCATAGCTCTAAGGGAAAAGAGTCAAATTTTAAAAGAGCCTGCAGACTCTTGTGAGATCTGAGCTCGCCTATACTCCAACATCATTCCCCCTCCTCCCCTAGCCCTCCTCCGTTCTCTGGCCTCCAGCCTTCTTTCAATCCCTTGTTTTCTCCTACCACTGGGCACTTCCACATCACAGTAGTTGCCTAACATTCTTCCAACCCTCCTCTACCAGTTATAAAGTGACAGTGACTAAAATGCTGTGAAACTTACACAAGATCAAGTAGCATGGAACCCAAAAATAGACCCATGTGCATAGGTATTTAGTTACAATGAGAAAGAAAGAAATTCTTTCATAAATGCTAACAGTTCAGTTGACAAGCTATTTGAGAAAATATTACATTTTATCCTTAACTCAATCCTTATTCAAAAACAAACTTTAGACAAAGCACTAATAAGCAAAATGAATAGAGCTAGCTAAAACTGATAAAAAGAAAACAATCCAATGTGCAAATGGGGAAAGGAAATAAATCAGTAATTCATGGACTAATAAACATATGAAAATATAGATGACCACATGAAAAGATATTCAACCTTGCTAAGAATGAACTGTAGTAAAATACTGATGCAGACTCCAGCCCACTGGAGTCTGTGTGTTATGGATGCCATAAACAAATTGACACAGACTGCAGAAGTCCTGTGGGAAAAAAGGGACGGCACGGCCACTCTCTCAAGGAGAGAGAGCCTTGACCCTTGCCTGGACCAGCTTTTATCAATTTCCAGTCACATTACATCAAAGAAGGTTCTCATCATTTCTAGATTTATGTTAAGTGATTACTTCTTACATATAACAAAAAAAGAAAAAAGTTGCAACTGCAAGAGAACAATAAAAAGATTGATTTGGTTACATTTCGTCCTTGGGATGTCTTAGCACAGACTTAGGGAGTTGCTTCAGAAATACACATTAAACATCTGCAGTCTTAGCTCAGGGTGAGGGAGTTTTAGCAAAAGCAAGTCTCAGAGCAGCCCACGTACAATGCAGGCCAGATTCTCCAGGGAAAACCGCTCTGCATACCTGGCTCCTGTGTGCGGCCTCACATTGGATCAGTTTTCCAGATTAATGCTGGGCTACATTTGCCACTGTCATGCTGATTGGTTCCCTATAAAAATACAAATTTAAAATACTGACAGGCACCAATGTAGGCAACAGTGTGGGGAAGCAGGTACTCTCCTACACTGAGCACAAATTGCTACCGCCAATGTATCAGGAGTCTGAATGTACAAACACTCCAACCCTGCTCTCACAGCTCCAGGACTCTACCCTACAGAAATAACACCATGACAACAGAACTGCTTGCATCAGCAAAAAAAAATTGGAAAGAACACAAATGCCCAGAAGTGAGAATATAGTAATTAAATTATACTGTATCCATCTATAAGAACACTATGCATCTATTTAAAAAATGAAGTAGCTCTAAGTTTCTTGTAAAGATGTCTACAGTGTAATGTTGAGATTTAAAAGTGAGTTGCAAAACAAGAAACAGTATACCAGTCATATGTATGTATGTACATACATAAACATACATATATGCACATACACATATAAGTAAGAATCTAGACAGTCTTATCAAGCATAATTATAAAGGATAAGATATGAAGAGGGAACAAAGAAATACTGTTTTTTACTTTATACACTTCTAGTTTCTTTGAATCTGTTGCAAAAAAATTCATTTTGTAATTTAAAAGGTGTGTGTGTGTGTGTGTGTGTGTGTGTGAGAGATTATGGCAATCAACTATGCTTCTGGTGAGTGCCTTTGATTTTAACATCTCAACAGCAGGCATGACTGCCACCTAATGGTCACATGCTGCCATGGTAAATTGCCTACCTAAGGGTTTCTCAACCTCAGCACCATTACCATTGTGGGCAGGATAATTCTTTGTTTGAGGGGTTGTCCTGTGCATTGTCACATGTTTGGCAGTATCCTTTGCCACTGTCCTCTAGAATCTAGAGTCTAGATGCCAGTGCTACCATCCCTCTGAGTTGTGGCAACTGAAAATGCCTCCAGACACTGGCAATTGTCCCCTGGGGGGCAAAAATGGCCCTGGTTGAGACGACTGACCTAAGAGAATAAAAGTCTTGTGAGTACAAAGTAAATAAACAAAATACATTCATTCATTTACTCACAAAAAGATCAAATTAGGCAAAATCTTTCCTAAAGAAGCTCTCACATCAGTTGGCATGATCTCATGCCCGTGTTTGCACAGAATTCTTTTTACAGCTTTGAGATATTCCGAGGGTTTTTTGTTTTGTTTTGTTTTGTTTGTTTTTTTTAAAGATTTTATTTATTTATTTTTAGAGAGGGAAGGGAGAGGGGAGAGAGAGAGAGAGAGAGAGAGGGAGAAATCAATGTGTGGTTGCTGGGGGTTCTGGCCTGCAACCCAGGAATGTACCCTGGCTGGGAATCGAACCTGGGACACTTTGGTTCCCAGCCCGCGCTCAATCCACTGAGCTACGCCAGCCAGGGCTTGTTTTGTTTTTAAGATTTTATTGATTTCTTTTTAGACAGAAGGGAAAGGAGGGACAAAAACATCAATGTGAGAGAGTGACATCAATTGGTTGCTTCTTGAAAACCCCCAGTTGGGGGTCAAACCCCCAACCCAGGCCTGTGCCCCGACTGGGAATCAAACTGTGACCTTTGATTTGAGGGACGATGCCCAGCCCACTGAGCCACACTGGTCAGGGCGAGATATTCTGAAGTTTAAACTCAGTAACAAGATATTCCTTTTTTTATCCAGTGAATCCCCAAGTGCCTCAGGCAGAAACAATGAGTATGGCAAACCCTGGAGCACGAGCCGCACTCCATTCTCAGGCCTGTGGCAGGAATTCACGGCGCTGGCATGTGTGGCCTCATCCCAGTCTCCAGTCAGTACCCGCCGCTGAACAGCAGGGCGTCTCTCCCTGCCCCTCCTTCAGCCCGCTGAGTCCCCATTTGGAAAGATCCTTCTGACCACTGTGGTCCCAGTGTTAGTGCTCAACAGTCTACATGGAGCTAAAATGGTAGTATTTGGAGGAAAAAGTCCACGGAAATTCTGTTCTGCTCTTGACTACCCAAAATGAATAGCTTGGGTCTATCATCAAACCTCTCAAGGACTCTGTATTCTTGGTTGTCAAATAAAAGGCCTGCACTGAATATTTGACGTTCCCTTTATTTTCCCCAATATTTTCCGTTCTAAAACCTATGATTAAAGATGTTTAGAAATGATCCACTATAGCCTTTGTCATGCCTATTGCAAAGCAAGGGTTGTATGGGTTCATGAGTTTGGTGTTACTGAAGTCTTTTTATTTATACATTTGTTTAAATTCCAGGACTGGGGCCCTTTGAAAACAATTGAAGAAGCCATGGCTTCGCAATACCTTTGTTGTATTTCTAGGGTTCTGTGTTCATATTTGCTAGTGTGTGTCATTTGATGTCAAGAATATATGAAAGAGGACTTCCGGCCAAAATGGAGGCATAGGTGGATGCACCGTACCTCCACCCACAACCAAGATTGGAACAACAACAATTTAGAGGCAGAACAACATCCAGAACTGACAGAAAGTTTATCTGAATAGAAGTTAGACAGCCAAGAAGTTGAAATAAACCTGTTCATCCAGATGAGTAGGAGGGGCGGAGATGAGCAGCCAGGTGTAGGGCACGGAGGGGAGAGCAGAGAGTGGTGGGACCAGGCGAGTAAGGCATCGGGGGCACACAAGATCACAGTGGGTGGACCCTGAGTACACAAGCAGCAGCTGGCAGACCCAGTGAGGCAGCAATTGTGGAGCAGGGCAGAGTGCGCAACCCAGGATCCCAGTGAAGGGACTGAGGTCCCATGGAGAACAGAGCAACCACCATGGTTTCCTCTCAACCCCACCCTCACATACAACATCACAATCTAGCCACTGGGGTGCCCAGCCCTGGTGAACACCTAAGGCTCGGCCCCTCACCATAACAGGAGCGACCAGACCAAAAAAAGAAAAAAGAAAAAGAGAGATGGCTCAAACAGAAGAACAAATCAATTCCCCAGAACTCATCCTTTTAAGCAACTGAGAGATAGCCAACTTATCAGATGCACAGTTCAAAACACTGGTGATCAGGAAGCTCACAGAATTGGTTGATTTTGGTTGCAAATTAGATGAACAAATGCAAGGTTATGATAAAAGAAATGAAGAAAAATTCACAGGGAACCAATAGTGATGAAAAGGAAACTGGGACTCAAAACAATAGAGTGGACCAGAAGGAAGAAAGAAACAACCAAACAGAAAAGAATGGAGAAATAAGAATTCAAAAAAATGAGGAGAAGCTTAGGAACCTCCAGGACATCTTGAAACATTCCAACATCTGAATTATAGGGGTATCAGAAGGGGAAGAGGAAAAGCAACAAATTGAAAACGTATTTGAACAAATAATAAAGGAGAACTTCCCCAATCTGGCAAAGGAAATAGACTTCCAGGAAGTCAGGAAGGTCAGAGAGTCCCAAAGAAGTTGGACCCAAGAAGGAACGCACCAAGGCATATAATTACATTAGCCAAGGTAAAAACGAAGGAGAGAATCCTAGAAGCAGCAAGAGATAAGGGGACAGTAACCTACAAAGGAGTTCCCATCAGACTGTCAGCTGATTTCTCAAAAGAGATCTTGCAGGCAAGAAGGGGTTGGAAAGAAGTATTCCAAGTCATGAAAGAGAAGGACCTATATCTCAGGTTGCTCTACCCAACAAAGCTTTCATTTAGAATTGAAGGGCAGATAAAGTGCTTCTCAGATAAGGTCAAGTTCAAGGAGTTCATCATCACCTAGCCCTTATTTTATGAAATGTTAAAGGCACTTATCTAAGAAAAAGAAGATCAGCCCTGGCTGGCATAGCTCAGTGGATTGAGCGCAGGCTGTGAAACAAAGTGTCACAGGTTTGATTCCCAGTCAGGCCACATACCTGGATTGCAGCCCACAGCCCCCAGCAACTGCACATTGATGTTTCTCTCTCTCTCTCTCTTTCTCCCTCCCTTCCCTCTCTAAAAATAAATTTAAAATTTTTTAAGAAATTTAAAAATAAAGAAAAAGAAGATCAAAAACATGTATAGTAAAATGACAGCAAACTCACAACTATTAACAACCACACCTAAAACAAAGACAAACTAAGCAAACAATTAGACCAGGAACAGAACCACAGAAATGGAGATCATATGTTAGCAACAGGGGAGTGGGAAGAGGAGAGAGGGGAAAAAGGTACAGAGAATAAGTAGCATAGACAGTGGGTAGAAAATAGACAGGGGGAGGGTAAGAATAGTACAGGAAATGTAGAAGCTAAAGAACTTATGACACATGGACATGAACTAAAGGTGGGAAATGTGGGTGGGAGGGGGTGTGCAGGGTGGAGGGGAGTGAAGGGGGGAATGGGACAACTGTAATAGCATAATCAATAAAATATATTTTTAAAAAGAATGGCACAGTTAAAATATAAACAAAACTTTTATTTATGATAAATCACACTGTAAAGAAAATAAAGGGAAAACAAACTTTTTCAAAAGCATGTTGACGTATGTTCCCTGTATTCCCATTTTGCTGAGAGTTTTCATCATAAATGGGTGCTGGATTCTATCAACTGCCTTTTGGAGTCTATTGAAATGATCACTTGAATTTTATGATTCATTTTGTTTATGTGGTGTGTCATGATTTTTGATGTGTGTATATTGTACCAAACTTGCATGTCCAGAATAAATCCCACTTGGAAATAGTGTATGATTTTTTAATATAATGCTTGAGCAGTTTGCTAATATTTTGTTGAGGATTATAGCCTCCATGAATCAAAAATATGGTCCTATAATTTTTTCTTCATTTTTATCTGGTTTTAGAATTAGCATAATGTTGGACTTGTAAAATGAGCTTTGGGTTCTTTTAACCTCTTGAAATTTTTGGAATAGTCTTAACTGACTTTTGACTCTGTGTCTCATTTAGAACATACATCCCTACCCTGAGATTATGCACACATTTACAAAAGGGCTTCTTGTCTTTCAACTACTGTCTATTCTGTCTGGAAAGTTCCTTTAAATAACAGAAATGGTATCTCAGATAATAACAAATATATGTGACCAGAAACAAAAAGGCACCTACTATAAGATCCTGTTCATCAAATTGTCCAGAGTAGGTAATGGAGCAGAGACAGAAAGCACATCAGGGGCCGGCAGGGTGGGGAGGAGAGGGACTGTATCTTTGTGGGGCAGGTTTCCTTTTGGGGAGATGGAACACCCTGCAGCTGCACAGTGGTGACGCTTGCACAGCATCTGATAGTGCATCATGCTCCGGAGTGGCACAATTTAAAATAAAAACAGTAACTTCTGATGATAACATACTAAATCATACTGTAAAGAAAATAAACAGAAAAAAATTAAAAAGTCATAGAGGGGCAAGTAAGCCAATTTGGTCAGATAGAAAGTATTGGTTCAACAAGTGACTCTAGAGGTGGCCCTGAGACATGTTCCAGAGATAACCCTCCGCTGTGGCAGGAAGCAGGACAGGTCTGGGGGAGGGTTTCTCAGGCAGGGGCCACTGCCTGTCCCAGAGATGCTCTGGGTAGGGGACCCAAGCAGTGACCTCACTTCCTGATAACAGAGCCCAGCAGAACTTGGAACCCTGGTAACTAGGCAGCCACATTCTCAAACTGCCTCTCCCTAGCTCACTTAGGTGGATGTATTTCATGCAGCAGGATGTTTGCTTGTTGTCTGCCCCTATCCCGAGGCCAAGGCCTCCAGAGAAGAGGCAGTGATGGCGTGGTCCATCGCAGCTGCTGCTGGACCCAGACCCAGCGCCAACATCTGTGGCCCTTTTCACAGGGGAATAGAAAGGTAACACACAGGGAGCCTAGGGAGGTTTGGTTTGGGCCAGGCCACTATGATCCCACCTCAGCAACCCTATATGTTACCTACCTGTGTGTGCACATGTGTGTCAGGGGATTCCCTGAGCAGGTACAAGCTGAAGTAGATAAGTATTCTAGTAGGCCTGTCATGTTCAACCCCAGGTCAAAGCTGGCTGGGTTCATGTGGAGTATGAGTAGAGTCCTCTGCCTGAAGTTCATACCCAGCCTGGGAAGTGAACCTCATTGCCCCAGGTGTGAGTTTGTGTAGACACAGGGCTGGCCCTGATTCTGGAGCAGAAGGTACAGTGGGCAGAAATAACAGCAACTAGGGTCCATCAGAGCTTGAGGCCTTGGGTTGGGCTGTTGGAGCCTGACACTCCAGGCCAGGAGAGCGGCCCACCTCAAGGGGTGGTGCCACCTCAAGTAGCTGCTCCAGCTGCAGCTGTGGAGCTGGGGTTGGGTTCTGCAGCATCTGCCGATATAACAGACGCCCCACTCCATGTGCCTGAAGAGTCCTCCCTGGAACCTGTCCTGGTTGCCACCACTGGGGAGGAGCTGGCTCTGCAAAGTGCACCTGGGTCAGTTCTGGAGCTGCGTATTATTCCTTGGGTTGGGCTGTTGGTCATTGTCATTACAGAGTTCAACAAGGGTCCTTGAGGACCAACAGGCAGTACATGAGGTCTCCAGCCTTGTCTCTACACATGGGTCTGGGGATCCAGGGCCCATGGATGGGCGAAGAAAGACTCCTCCCCTGAAGTCACCCAGGCTCCACACAGAGATCATGTTTTCAGAATCAGTCCTGGTTACTGCTCCTGAGTTCAATGAGGTGGTTTCCAAGGAGGAAGATCCAAAGGGTGAGAAGGCGGAAGAGGTGGATGTGTGTAGTGGGTGAGGTACAAGTAAGTTTATGGGGAAGGGTTGGTGCTGACACACAGGGAGCACCTGCTAAGGCTGCACTGGAGTGCAGACCAGACTAAGGCCACCCATCTGCTGGACTGTCTGTGGGGATCATGTCCTGTGCTGAGTCCTGGGCTGTGGCTTCTCTAGAAGGCTCTGGCTATGTTCCATCTGTTGCGGGGGGGGGGCATGGAAATGTGGGCATGTGGGTAATCTTTTCTCCTCTCACAACTCTAGTAGGAGCCCAGGAGGCAGAGCAGGCTCCTGATTCAGCACCTGTCCAACACCTGGAAGAGCCGGCTACGGGGTCAGACCAGCCTGACACTCCAGGCCAGGAGAGCGGCCCACCTCAAGGGGTGGTGCCACCTCAAGTAGCTGCTCCAGCTGCAGCTGTGGAGCTGGGGTTGGGTTCTGCAGCATCTGCCGATATAACAGACGCCCCACTCCATGTGCCTGAAGAGTCCTCCCTGGAACCTGTCCTGGTTGCCACCACTGGGGAGGAGCTGGCTCTGCAAAGTGCACATGGGCCAGTTCTGGAGCTGCGTATTATTCCTCCGGCTCTCCCACTCCCACCCGAAGTTGTGTTACCTCCCCTGTTTGACCTTCTCCTTTTATACTGTTTAATTGTTGTATTTTCCATTTCTCCACAGCATGATTAATTCAAACTATTAAATAAATGTTATTGTTTATGTTGTAAATTGTGCTACTTCTGAGCATGATGTACACTCACGACACTGTGTGAGCCTCACCACTGACCAGGTGCAGGATGTTCCATCTGCCAAAAAAGAAACCTGCAGCAAAAGTACTCACTCCCCACACCTCTTTCCCTGGCAACCCCTGATGTGCTTTCTGTGTCTTTTTTTTTTAAGTTATTCTGGACATTTCCTGTAAGTGGAATGTTACAACAGGTGCCTTTTTCTGTTTGCTCACATATTTTTGTCATTTAAGAGGAAATTCCCAGAAGGATAAGATCACATATAAAAAATTAAGCTCTGTCCTCGCTGGTGTGAGCAGTGGATTGAGCACTGTCCTGCAAACCAAATGGCTGCCAGTTTGATTGCCTGTCAGGGCATATGCCCAGGTTGCAGGCTAGGTCTCCTTTTGTGGGCAAACAAGAGGTAAGCAATCAATGTTTCTCTTGCACATTAATGTTTCTCTCCCTGTCTTTCACTCTTGCTTCTCCTTTCTCTAATAAATAAAATCTTAAAATAAAATGAAACATGCAAACAAACAAAAAACAACAACTAAGCCTATTTGGTAAGCACGTACATAATCTCAGGATAGCGACTGCACTGCTAAGTATGATCTGAGGGCCACAAGGAAGTCAGGCAGTGGCTGCCTCATCCTGTGCCCAGACAAGAGGAGAAAATGCAGAAATCTGGAAGGACAAAGACAAGCTGGATGGCGTTCCTCAGCAACAGGAGGCCAGTGAATTGTCTCATACCTGTGGTACAGCAAAGTCTCTCAAGTCCATGTTTTCTAAAGGGACAGAGGGTGCACATGTACTTCCGGAGAGAGGCACTGCACACCTCTCTACATGTCACAGATGCCCGGCCTCTATGATGGGAACACGTGCACTGTCAACACTGGGGACAGAGTACTGTCACCCTCAGCCTGGCAGGCTTCTGGTCTGGTGGTGACCAGCCGTGGGGACACAGCGAGGAAGCAGAGGCCCCAGCTGATCCCCTGGAGGGAAGGGGAAAAGGCCCCTCCTCTGGGAGAACAGTGAGCAGGACCCATCCTAGTTCCACAGGTGCACACGTGCCCCTGGCAGTGCTCATGCTAGGAGGTCTCCCCACAGCACTTCCTGCACAATTTTTCACAGACATATTTTCCTGGCTACCCATTGGAGCACTGGGGAAATTGCCTGGACCTGGGAAAGACACCAATGTCCATGGAGAGGTGATGCATCCATGAATCTTGGTCCACACGGACAAGGCGAGCTGAGCAGCTCTAAAGTGGATGGAAGGGTCTCTACGTGCCGACAGATAAAGACGTCAGAAGTCTTCTCAGGGGAGACACATGCACCAAGAGTATGCATCCAGGGTCCTACCTGGTAGACTACATACATGTGATTTCCTCAGGCAGACACACATATGTGATGATAATGCTTCCTGTGAGAGAGACCGATAAACAGAATGAGAACAGTGGACCCTGAGAGAGCCACCAATCCACTCATGATGGTCACCTCTGGTGGGACATGCACGTCTCTTACTTCTCCTTGAGGTGATGTCTAGATTTTTTTATAACACATGTGTGACTGACAGTCCTCAAAATATCATAGTCATAGGTTCAATCTTATCCATTTATCACTTATTTATGAAATAAAATTATTTAGTTTTTCATTCATAAAAAATTTGTGACAAAATATAAGGGTTTGTTATAGTAAAATAATGAATTCTAAAGCATAAAACAGATATATAGATCAATGGAACAGAATAGAGAACAAGAAGGAAAACCACACCTATTTGGTCAAAAAATATCTGACAAAAAAGCAAGAACATACAGTGGGGTGAAGACAATCTATTCAATAAATTGTGTTGGGAAAATTGAACATATACATGCAAAATAATAGACCTAGGCATTCTTACACCATACATAAGATTAAACTCAAAGTAGATTAAATACTTAAATGAAAGTCTTAACACCATAAAAATCCTAGAAATAAACATAAGCAGTAAAATCTCAGACATTTCTTGTAGCAATATATTTTCTGATATATATCCCTGGGCAACAGACATAAAAGTAAAAATGGATAAAACTTAAATAGTGGGAGTGTATCAAACTGAAAGCTTCTGTACAGCCAAGGAAACTGTCAACAAAATGAAAAGATAACTCACTGAATGGGAGAACATGTTTACCAATGTTCTATATGATAAGGGATTACTATTAAAAATTTATAAGAACTACTAAAACTCAACACCAAAAAACAAATGACCGATTAAAAAAAATATGAGCCAAAGACCTGAATAGACACTTTTCTGAAGAGGACACACAAATGACCATAAATATCTGAAAAGATGTTCAATATCACTAATTATCAGAAAATGCAAATTAAATCCACTATGAGATCTCACCTCACACCTGTCAAAATGATTGTCACCAATAAATCAACAAACAAGTATTGACAAGGATGTGAAGGAGAGGAAACCCTCATGCAATGTTGGTGGAAAGGCAGGTTGGCGCAGCCACGGTGGAAAGCAGCGTGGGATTTCCTCAAAAAACTTAAAATGGAACTGCCTTATGACCTGGCGATTTCACTTCTGGGAATGTATCCAATGGAACCTGAAACACTGATTCAAAGGAATACATGCAGCCCTTGACTCTTGGCAGCGTTATTTATAATAGCCAAGATTTGGAAGCAGCCCTAGTGCCCATCAGGAGATGAGTGGATAATAAAGCTGTGGTACATTTACACAGTAGAAAAATACTGCCCAGCCATACAAAAAATAAATAAATAAATAGGGAATGTACTTTTGCTATACTGTGGAGAGACCTGAAGAGTATTATGCTATATGAAATAGTCCCATCAGAGAAAGACAAGTACCACATTGATGCGGATGCTGACCAGCAGGGTCCGTGTGTTGTGGCTGCAACAAATAAATTCACATGGACAGCAGAAGTCCTGTGGAGAAAGAAGGATGGCATGGCCACTCTCTGAGTGAGAGAGAGTGCCCCAACCCTTGCCTGGACAAGCTTTTATTGCTTTTCTGGTCACATTACACAGAGGATGGCGCGCATTTACTATGCACAGGTTCTCTTTAGGTGATTACCTTTTACAGATAACAAAGGAAAGGATGTTGCTGATTACTTCAAAGAAAAGGATGTTGTGAATGCAAGGGGGAAAGTGGTTGAACTGGTAACACTCTATCCTTGGGAGGTTTAGCACAGACTTTAGGAAGTTACTGCAAAGATATGCAGTAAACATTTGCTGCCTCAATTCAGGGTGAGGGAGTTTTAGCAAAAGCAAGCCTCAAAGCAGCCGAGGTACAATATAGGCCTGGTTCCTCAGGGGAAAGCCAATCTGTGGGCCTGGCTCCTGTGTGCTGCCTCGTTCCTGCCAGCTTTCTGAACCAGGGCTGGGCTACATTCTCCACTGCCAGGCAGATCAGTTCCCTATACCACATGATTTTATCTATATATGAAACCTACTGAACAAACTAAACCAACAATAGAGAAATAGGTTCCTATATACAGAGGACAAACTGGCAAATTTCAGAGTGGGTAGGCATTGTGTGGCTGGGAAAAGTAGGTGAAGGGATTAAGAAAAAACAATAAAAAATAAAGAAATACTTCATAGGCACAGACAACAGTATAGAGAGATTATCACAGGAAAAAGGAGGCGGGGCATCACAGATGATTAGAAAGGGCTATAAATGGTGATGGAGACTTTGGATGATGAACACACAATACAATAAAAAGATGATGTATTGTTGAATGGTGCATTTGAAACTTATAAAATGTTATTAACCAATTCCACTCAATAAATTCAATAAAACATAAATAATGAATTAAAATAAAAGCTTGCTTTTGCATATTATTAGAAGTTATGTTTTGCATATTTTATTGGCAAGAGGACATATATCCTGGTCACTTAAGACACTTTGAGAGGACAATGGAATAAGAGGCCCTCTGGTGAAGAGCAGATTATAGGAAGTTAATAAAAGAAGGTGGTGAGAAGAGAAGAAACAGAGCACAAGCCTCCAATTGTACATGTTTTGTTTTTTGTTTTGTTTTGTTTTTTAAGATTTTATTTATTTTTATTTTTAGAGAGGGAAGGGAGGGAGACAGAGAGAGAGAGAGAAACATCAATGTGTGGTTACTGGGGGCCATAGCCTGCAACCCAGGCATGTACCCTGACTGGGAATCGAACCTGCGATGCTTTGGTTTGCAGCCCGAGCTCAATCCACTGAACTATGCCAGCCAGGGACATGTTTTGTTTTACATGGAAGGAGAGGGTCAGAAGAATAACTGAAGGAAACAGCAGGCTTGGTAAGTTTCATACATCAAAGAGGAAGCCTATTAGTTTTGAAAGACCAAAGATAAATACTTATCTGCTCCTACATTAACTCTGCAATTGCTGACAAAACTGGAGCATCTCTCCCAGAGCCACATTCTTAGTAAGTGTTCTAGAAACTGCTTCCTGCTAACTCTGCCACTACCCGCTCTGCTCTGGGACCACCTCTCCCACACACTGTGAGTTACTGGAAGACAGAACCCACACTTTATTTATCTCTCTTTTTCCTTGTTGGAGAATCATCACTTATTTGAATAAATATGTAGAATCTTTATCATTTTTAAATAAATACTTTTCTAATTAGCTAAATGAGGCCTGGCCTGAATTATATAAAAATCTAGTAGAGCATAATACTGCTAACAAACAAATTCTATTGGCTTCATGTTAAGAGTAACCAGTGATAATGCAATGACTTGTGAAAATTAGAACCTACTCACTAATTGTAACTGAGAAAGTTCTAGAAATATTCCAAAAAAATGCTTTTGTCATTGTTTTTCATATCAGCAGTGTGTTAAAACAAGACAGATGTTACAATTATGTACGTTAGAGATCTAATACCAGTGACATGCATGTATACCAATGATATATCACTGATATATGAATATCAATAGTATATGTATATTGTCAGTGGCCAATAGAAATCTGTTGTGGTGGCCGTGACCACAACAAGCAGCTGCTGTCATCCATGCTGACATTTCTGGCAGAGGGGAAAGGACTGGAACAGTTTGGGAGACTGAAGTGCAGTGAAAAAAGCACTGCTTATTGATGGCTCATGGGTGTCAGGGTTAAGCAGTCAGTGCTCAGCAGTTATGAACAGTGAACGTGGAGGCAATGCCTGATGGATTGAAATGGAACATCAAAAGGCCAATGAACATGCCGATGGGGAATCTGGTAGAGCAGAGACTCGGGCAAATGCAGTGAAAGGACCCTCATTCACCTGAACGCAGCCCTCTGGCACCAAAAAAGCCATGGCAATGTTACCATTTCTCCCTGAAAAATATCTTTTAGAATTGAGGAATCTGCTGATTCTGTAAGCCAGTCAAAACTTCAAGGAGGCCCTGGGTGGGTAGCTCTGTTGGTTAGAACATCATCCTGACACGTGAAGGTTACAGGTTCTAGCCCTGGCCAGGGCACATACAAGAATAACCAAAGAATGCATCACTAACTGGAACAACAAATCAATACTTCTCTCTCCATCCCTTCCTCTCTAAAATCAATTTTAAAACTTTAAGTAAGACCTAAACTATTTTTCCTTTTTAAATGATATTAAATCATGAAAAAAAACAGATTTGGAAAATTTTTCTACAAGGCAAGATGAAAAATAATTAAATATGAAAGATTAGTTTACAGTATTTCAACTCTACTTCTAAAATGGGCTCAAAGGTATTGGGAATGAATAATTTACTGGTGTCTATTTTATAACTCTCTTTCAATTATACAGAAAAAAGGCACATTGGTTTGTTGGGGTTTTTTTTAAGATTTTATTTATCCATCTTTAGAGAGAGGGGAAGGGAGCAAGAGAGAAAAACATCAATGTGTGGTTACCTCTCAAGCACACCCTACTGGGAACCTGGCCAGCAACCCAAGCATGTTTGATTTCCATTCCTGACTGGGAATCAAACCAGCAACGCTTTGGTTTGCAGTCTGGCACTCAATCTATGGAGCCACACCAGCCAGGGCCACATCGGACTTTTAGGAGGTGCTGATGATATATGTGTCTGCGCACGTGCTGGTGACTGTGCCTACACGTCTGCAGGCCTCTATGTTACTGAACAGGGGGTGCCAAGGGCAATATACTATTACCAAAAGGAACCCCCAGGTTCGTTATGTCTGCCGCCAGAGGAAAGATGTCTCTCAATGCCAGATATTCGTGAAAAGGAAAGGAAATGTTTATTTAATGCTATACAGACTTAAAGTAGTGACCTAATGTCTTCATCAAAATCCCAATGTCCCTTAAAACACCCACAGTCCTTCCTTCCCCGCTTTGCCCAGTCTGGGGTACCATATCTCAGGAAAAGAAATAGAAGTCTGGAGAACTTCCGGCAAGATGGAGGAATAGGTGGACGCACCGTGCCTCCTCGCACAACCAAGATTAGAAAACCAATAATTTACAACAATAATTTAATATCAGAATAACACCCAGATCCGGCAGAGGATTTATCTGAATGGAAGTCGGGCAGCCAAGAAGTTGAAGTAGACGCGTTCATCTGGACTGGTAGGAAAAGACAAGCCAGGCAGGCTCGGGGCTGGCTCGGGTTGGCGGCGCACGGAGGTCGGGAGAAGGTTTGGTGCGAAATCGGCGCGACAGCCATCCGGCGCGCAAGAATGCAGCGGTGATCCCTGAGTACGCAAGCTGTGGCTGGCAGACCCAGTGAGGCGGCGATTGTGGACCAGGGCGGAACTCGCGACCCAGAAGCCCAGACAAGGGTCCGAGTCCAGGGGAACAGAACTACCGCCATTGTTTTCTCCCGCCCCGCTCCCACCCTGCCCCCACTTATAACGTCACAATCTAGCGACCGGGGTGCCCAGCCCCGGTGAGCACCTAAGGCTCCGCCCCCCACCGGAACAAGAGCGACCAGACCGAAAAAAAAAAAAAAGGAGAGACAGCGGGGGGCGGGGGGGGGGGGGCAAACAAAAAAACTATGTTTTCAACAGAGCAGATCAGTCCCCCAGGACTCATCCTTTTGAGCGACCAAGAACTAGCCAATCTATCAGATGCGCAGTTCAAAACACTGGTGATCAGAAAGCTCACGGAACTGGTGGATTTTGGATGAAATTTAGATGAAAGAATGCAGATTACCATAAAACAGATGCAGGAAGACACGCGGAGGAGAGCCAATAGTGAAAGGAAGGAATATGAGCCTCAAAACAATACAGTGGACCAGAAGGAAGATAGAATCAACCAAGCAGGAAAGCATGATGAAATAAGAATTCAAAAAATTGAGGAAAAGATTAAGGGCATCCAAGACACCTTTAAACGTTCCAATATCCGAATTATAGGGGTACCAGAATCGGAAGGGGAAAAGCAACAGATTGAGCACGTATTTGAACAAATAATAAAGGAGAACTTCCCCAATCTGGCAAAGGGAACAGTCTTCCAAGAAATCCAAGAAGCTCAGAGAGCCCCAAAGAAGTTGGACCCAAGAAGAAACACACCAAGGCACATCATAATTACATTAGCCAAGGTAAAAATGAAGGAGAGAATCCTAGAAGCAGCAAGAGGTAAGGGGACAGTCACCTACAAAGGAGTTCCCATCAGACTGTCAGCTGATTTCTCCAAAGAGACCTTACAGGCAAGAAGGGGCTGGAAAGAAATATTCCAAGTCATGAAAGACAAGGACCTACATCCCAGATTGCTCTATCCAGCAAAGCTTTCATTTAGAATGGAAGGGCAGATAAAGTGCTTCTCAGATAAGGTCAAGTTAAAGGAGTTCATCATCACCAAGCCCTTATTTTATGAAATGCTAAAGGGACTTATCTAAGGAAAGAAGATAAAGAAGAAACATGTATAGTAAAAGGACAGCAAACTCACAAATATTAACAACCACACCTAAAGCAAAACCAAAAGAAACTAAACAATTAGAACAGGAACAGAACCACAGAAATGGAGGGCACATGGAGGCTGAGCAGCAGGGGGGGTGGGAGGAGGAGAGAGGGGAAAAGGTATAGAGAATAAGTAGCATAGAATGTAGGTTGAAAATAGATAGGGAGAGGGCAAGAATAGTACGGGAAATGTAGAAACTAAAGAACTCATAAGTATGACACATGGACATGAACTAAAGGGGGAAATGTGGGTGGGAGGGGGGTACAGGGTGGAGGGGAGAGAAGGGGGGAAATGGGACAACTGTAATAGCATAATCAATAAAATATATTAAAAAAAAAAAAAAGAAAGAAATAGAAGTCTGTGGCTCAGGCAGCCCCCAGTTCTTCCCAGTAATCCATGGTCAGCCGGTAGGCCTCCCTCAGTTCCCGGCACCATCAGCTGTGCCACCAGGATCTCTGCTAAAGCTGAGTGGTGGTTCCCCCTTATAAAGCTGCGGGGGTCCCCACTCGAGTAAAGCAGGGTGGCTCTCTCTGCACAATGGCCACAGGAGTCCCCACTCTGGCAAATCCACGTGGTTTTCCTCCCCACGATGGCTGCGAGGAGGGGGTCGTCACTCTGCCAAAGCCGCATGGTTCTTTCCCCAATGGCTGCCGCCTCTGGGTTTAAATCCCCCTGCCAATCTTCCTCTGCAGCCCCATTTCCGACTCCTCCCACAGTTGGCTACACTCGCCAGCACTCTCATATCTTTCCAGCTTTACTGGGCTGCCATCCTGAGTCTGGGAAGGCATTACCTCTTGTCATGAAGCCAATCATCTCCAAGCTCTCACACGGGTGCTGTAACTCAGGGGGATCTGCCCCCCAGTTACATCTTGCGGGGCAAGTTACTTCCATTCCCCTAGCTCAGAGCATGGCCACAGCTATTTAACATATCTATGTAACCAGTTAAAGGTTATAGATATGTTAAATGACCTAACCAGAAGTTAGCTGCAAAGCTGTTGCTATGCAAAACAGCTCTCAATGGCCCTGCTCCATTTGTCCCTTCCACCAACCCACACCTGTAGGGCGGGGTGAGGACATCCTAATATTTCCTGAACACCTTGAGTTCTGGACCCCATTTCAAATCCTTATTTGGGGCCCCCTTCTTGACTGCACCCTGTTACATCTGCTTTAACAGACCAAAACAAAACAAAACAAAACTGGACCTATTTGAGCTGCAAAAAAGCCAGAACTACTAGCCCTGCTTTTCAAAGCACCAGATTCAACTTCCTAGCTGCCAGCATCACATTTTTCACCTTAACAACAAGTAGTCAAGAACTCAGCCCTTTCTCCAATGAGCCCGCCCTTTGCTCCTCATGTCCTCTGCTGTAGGAATTGCTGGCACTGACATGCCTTTCTCTATTAGGGGGAAACCTCGGCTTGTGCCCACAGAGAGGAAGCAGTAAGAAACATGGGTGTGGGGAGAGATTAGAATCCTACAAGAGTTATAGGGTGCAGCCAAGAGGGGGGACCCCAAATGGGCATTTGAAATGGGGTCCAGAACTCAAGGTGTCCAGGAGATTTTAAGATGTCTTCACCCCTTCCCCTACAGGTGTGAGTTGGGGGAAGGGACACGTGGAGCAAGAACATGCAGGGCTGTTTTGTACAGCAACAGCTTTGCAGCTAATCCATGGCATGGTCATTTAACATACTTATAGCCTTTGGCTGGTCACTTAGATGTGCTAAATAGCTGGGGCCATGCTCTTGGCCAGGGGGATGGAAAGGGACTCCCCCCTCCCCACCCAAGATGTGACTGGGGGGCAGGTCCCCTGAGTTACAGCACCTGCACAAGAGCTTGGAGATAATTGGCTCCATGACATGGGGCCATGCCTGCCCAGACTCATGATGGCAGTCCAGTAAAGCTGGAAGGGTATGGGAGTGCTGGCAAGTGCAGCCAGTTGTGGGAGGAGTCAGAAATGGGGCTGCAAAGGAAGATTGGCACGGGGATTTAAACCCAGATGAGGCAGCCATTGGAGGGAATACTACGCAGCTTTGCCAGAGTGGAGACCCCCCACTGCATTAGTAGGGGGAACCACCACCCAGCTTTAGCAGAGATCCTGGCAACACAGCTGATGATGCCGAGAACCGAGGGAGGCCTACCACCCGAGACAAATTACTGGGAACAACTGGGGGCTGCCTGAGCCACAGACTTCTATTTCTTTCCCTGAGATACGGTACCCCAGACTGGGCAAAGGGTAGAAGGAAGGACTGTGGGTGTTTTAAGGGACTTTGGGATTTTGATGGAGACATTAGGTCATTACTTTAAGTCTGTATAGCATTAAATAAACATTTCCTTTCCTTAAATCTCTGGCATTGAGAAACATCTTTCCTCTAGCGGCAGACATAGTGAACCTAGGGGGTTCCTTTTGGGTAATAGTATATTGTCCCAGGCCCCCCCTTGTTTTTCTGTAACACAAGCGTCCTGGAAAGTATGTCATCTGGAGAAACTATGCCCCTAAAATCACCTGGGACATCACCCTAATTACAAAGCCAGTGAGGACTTGGGGCAGGGGTGTTCCACCTCCTCCAGAGCAGCAAGATCCCTCGGTGGCCACAGGGCCTCCATCACCATGGGAGCTGTGGACAAAGCTCCAAGCCAGCTGGCCCTCGGAACCTTCCATTCTCGGCGCCTCAGTCTCGGTTTTGCTCTGAGTGCACACGAAAGCGGTGGGCCAGGCTGTGGAGGCGGAGAGTCCTGTGGTGCATGAGAGTGCTGGGAAAGCAACTTCTGGGAGGGAAGTTGGCAGGCTGTTCCTCTGAATTTGACTGCCATGTGAAGCCTGTCCTTGGTGACTAGTTCTTATAGACGTGGGCTTGCTGAGAGGCCCTCCTGACCGCTGGCTTCCCAAGGCAGCTTGTGTGTCCCTGCGGGGAAGGAGAAAATCCACGGTAAGGACAGTGAGGAAGGACAGGCCAAGGTGTGGTCTCTCAGGACTCTCGGCCAGCTGTCTGTGATGCCAGAGGGAACCTATCGACAACACATATGAGGAATGGGCTGGAAAATAGCTGTGTTTATATCCGTATTTTGTGTAAATTTCATTTTAAAGGGGGTTGGCTCGTAGTATCACAGCTTTGGTGCAATTGGAGATACAGCTGCCTTTGAAATCATCTGGGTTTTCTCGGAAATGCCGAGCTGAGCTGGGGAGAAAGGGCCTGTGGGTTTTTCTGGCCGTGTGGTGAGCAGTGAGCAGTGAGCAGCATAATTCAGACCCCAGCTCTGTGTGCCAAGAGTGTTGTAGGAGCGCCTCCTTTTGTTCACGTGAAGTGGGCCACGTGGGGCATGTCTTCTTTTAGGCGTTTGTTTTTCTGCAGCTAGAGGCTTAGGGGTTATTGGGAAACGGTTTAATTTGTCTTCAGGCACTTAGGACTTTGTCCCAGAGTATCAGAGTGTAAAAACTTCTCCATGATTTGAAAAGGGTGAGGGTGGGTTTCTGGAGCCTAAAGAAGTGTAGAGGCGATGGCCTAGCAGGGTCTGGCACACGCCATTTCCACAAGGGGGCTCCCCGGAGCAGCGCCCCCGCCAGTCTCCGCCATTCAGACACTGAGCTTTATTTCAGTCTGAGGATCTTCTAAAAACCTCTAAGTCCCCTTTTGTTTTGAGTAGTTGTTTTGGTTTTTTAAAATGTGCCTTTAGAATCCGTGGTAGCAAATTAGTGTGTGCAATCTAGGAGCTTTCCGCCATTCTTCTTCATTGTCTTGAGGTCCAAGGTGCAAGGTCAGTGTCTGCCTCTCCGCTTTTCCCGACACACCACCCCAGCCCAACACGTGTCCTCTTGGTCTGGATGGACTCCTTAGCCTCGTGGAACGCTTGGTGGTCCACGCCGACTGTGCTCCCAGGCCGGCCGTGGTTCCCGGAAGACTCCCATGGGGCAGGGTACCCTGCCAGGCAGGCTGGGACCGGCCAGGCAGCCTCTGCCCAAAGTTCCCAAAGGGTTTGGCAGACAGGCCTTTCTCCCTAAGGGACCAGAGGAGCAGCAATGTATAAACATGTTCAGCTGGGAACGAGAAATGTGGCTTTGAGATCAACTGAGATAACTTTGGGCAAGGCCCTTTCTGAGCCCACCTGCCCGTAGGCCTCGGCTCGCCCACCGACAGAGGGAGGGAGTGGGCGTCAGTGGGCAGCCAGCCCCTTTGTGCTCCACCCCCAGTTCCCAGAGCTGTGAGCGGGTGTGTCAGTTGTCTGACTGGTTTGGGTTCAGCATGAGACTAGGTAAAGGTTTGCTTTTCTTTTCCTCTTGCTGCTGCTCTGCTCTTCGCTTGGAGCTTTTACCCATTTTTTAAAACATTGACTCACCTTTTATTTCACATATTTTACTGGGGGAATCTTTATTGTGATTGTGAACATTTTTCTGAAATTGCTTTCCTGTACTAGTTGTTTTGTTTACGTGTGGATGTGATTTTATTCACTTTTCCAGAATTAGGATGGATTTGAAACACTTTTAAATGGGAAATCAAAAGGGAACATGTCAGAATCTCAGAGCAGGAGGCAGTTTTCTCTGTACACGTAAATGTGTACATACAAGTACACAAGAGAAGGTTGCAGTGAAACTTAACACAGGTGACAGAAAGCACTGGTCGTGGAGGGTGTGGGTTCGGCCTTTGGAAATCAAATACGCCACTTGAACTCGAAGGTCGTGTTGTGGCAGCGCTTCTTCAGCCTCAGTGGGTGTGGGCTGGGTTCCATCCTGCTCTGGCATTTTAGTGGCTTTAGCCCTGCTCACCGGTTTTCAGATTTCACGTAGAGACTTTCAGCTTCCTGCTGACAATGTGAGGACAGTAAATGAGCATTTTAAACTCCTGTCTCTATTCTAACGTTGTCCCACTGACACCGGCCAGAACACCGCCTCCCTCATCAGCTGTCTTGTTCCTGTTGTTTTGAGGGGAGAGCATAATCTTTTATCCTCCATCCAAATCGCACTTGGACTTCTTGGGGACAGGGGTGACACACTTTCCCGTATAACGCACCTAGAGGCCCAGGCCCAGCTCACACTCCAGAGCCGGTTCGGTGGGTTTCTAAACCAGCAGACTGACCTGCACCCCTTTCTCCTCTGTCCAGGCTGGATACTACTGAAGAGTGATCCTGTTCAACCTCCTTCCTAGGTGCCTCCACTGGATTCTTCCTCTGTCAAATAGTTAATGAACCAGTAATGTTAACGTCTTACCAGAAACAGTAAGAAAATATACAGCACTGTAATCAGCCCTAAAAGTCATTGCCATGCACCCCTGATTAAACTTGCCATTTCAGCCCAAGCCCAACACCACCCCCCTAAGTGAGGAGACTCGGAAAACCCACTCTTGATTGTGGTACCCAGATCTTAGCGCTCTGGGCTAGGGGAGGAGAGTGTCTTAGGCTAAACCGCGCTCCCTGGGAGATGGAGTCTCAGAACCTCTCAGTGACTGTCTCACTCCAGTTCATGGCTCAAGGGACACCCGTCCGTCCCAGCTGCTACCTCCATCACTCTGGAAACTTCGAAGAGCTCACCGCTACCCAGGGTCACCACCAGTCCTCTGCAATCTACAGAGATGAGACAGATCTTCCCAGGCACCTGAACGGGGTGGGATGCAGGAAGAGTCCTTGTCCCTTGTCCCTTGGGACTGGAGACCTGACCTCCAGGAGTTGGCCCTTCCATCAAATGCGCCACCTGACCAATGCTTTTCATCCTTTCTCATCCACTCACCACCTTGCCTTGTGTCTGGTTTGTATCAGCCTCTTCTCCCTGTCCACAAGGGCTCGTTGTGACCAGTCACATCCGAAGCATCTTATAAATCCTGGGACTTCCTGGAGGACAGTTGCCAGTTTCATTCAAGTGTCACCTATCATTCTTATGATGCAGGAGTTGTACACTTCCACCTCTGACAGAACCTAACTGGCATTTTTAAATGTAGTAATAACAGTACTGTACTTATAACAGCACTGACCCTCTGTCAGGACCCTGAAGTTGCTAATGAGTGGACCTCCAAAGACAAATCTTCACGTTTTTATTTCTATAGCATAATAAAACTCAATTTCACTTTTTTAAATTTCAGAGAGGCCCCTTCTGAAATAAATCCAACCTATAGAACTTAATGTGGGGAAACCATTTCCTCTCTGTCATGGACAAGAAGCCCTGAATATTCAGGATTTTGGAGCTTGAGCGCCTGGGGCTGATGGTGATTATTTGGAGAAGGCCGCAGAAGGACTCTACCTCATAGTGGCTGGTGGTGCTGAAGGTGATGGAAGACAGAGGGAGATCTGACCACCACCCAGACTAAAATACTGCAGCCAGTGGGCGAGGGCTAAGGAGGAGATGGGTGGAAGGCAGCTGCCTGTGGGTGAGGCCATGTGATTGGCAGCCAGGGCTCCACCCTTTCCCCACTCCACCCCCATTTGAAAATAGACTCCGCCCACACAGTGAGAATGTACTTTACTTTATAGAATGTATAATCAACTTTGTTGAATGAATTTGTTCTATTAAAGCTGTCTAAAGTATGTTAGTCTTTATCACAAGATGAGGTGTCAAGAATTAATCACTAGACTAGGAAAAAGCTGCTTAAACTGTGTCTCCAACTATCAGAATAATCAATTATTAAAAAGTCCTAGACACAATTTCAATATAGCATTCTCATTTAGCATATTGTACACTACTATAATTCCTAGTGAAACCAAATTATTGACTTGTCTACAAGTATGTTGTTCAAAATAAACACATTATATTTAATAAAACTGGCATGATTTCATAACATTCTTAGTGTGGAGCCTCAAATATCATTTGGAGATAATTCTTTGATCATAAATTTTCTCCAACTATAAATACTTGTCTTTGTCAAAGGCAGTTATTTGTCAAGTTTAAGTCATGCTTTCTCATTTTAAATTCTTAGTTAAGAAGATAGTTTTCAAGTTTTACTTTGTCATTGGCTTTTTGTTGTTGTTGTTGTTTTTGTTTTGTTTGTTTGTTTGTTTGTTTCGAGAGTGCATTTCCTAAAGCTGGGACAGGGAAACAAGGGCAGGCTTGGCACAGAGGCAGCACCAGGAGAGCCCAGCGCACCGCTTTGGCTCCAGTAGTTCTTCAGTGTACCTGTGTAGTTTTATACATAGATACTGTGTTGTTTTAAAGAAGAGCAAACTATACCTAAATAAAGCAGAAAGACTGGAATAATGACAACTAGAGTGGAAATCATTGACAGACGCGAGAAAAACAACAGAGAAAATCTCTGAAACCAAAAATTGTAGTTCTTTGGTAAGATCTGCAAAACTGACAAACACTTACTAGGGATTTGACATTGGTAAGTAAGACCAAGAAAATGAGAAAGTAAAGACACAAATGACCAAAATCAAGAATGAAAAAAGGGGTGTTACTACTGACTATAAAGAAAAAGATTGTAAGGGAATATTATGAGCAACTTCATGCCAAGGAACTAAACAATTTAGTTGAAATGAATAAGTTCCTAGAAAGACATATATTACCAAAACTAACTCAACAAGAAATGGAAGGTGAATAGACCTGTAACAAGTAAATTAATTGAATTAATTTAAAATCTTCTGACAAAATCTCAGCCTAGATGGCATCATTGGTGAATTCTATTGAATGTTTAAAGAAGAAATAATGCCAACCCTTCACAAACTCAAAAAGCACAAGAGCAGAGAATGCTTCCAAAATTATTCTATGAGGCCAGTGTTACCCTGATACTAAAGCCAGCTCAAGATATTACGATGAAAAGATAAAAATTACAGACAACTATCCCTCATGAATGTAGATGCAAAATCTTTAACAAAATATTAGCAAACCAAATTCAGCTATATATAGAAAAGATATACACCATGATCAGGGGTGGTTTCCCCAGGAATGCAAGGTATAAAATCTGAAAATCAGTATAATTATGCCATATTAATAGAATAAAGGACAAAAACCACATGATTATCCTAATAGATGCATGAAAGTATTCTTCAAATCCATGGGAAAATGTTTCAGCACACTAGGAGTGGAAGGGCTCTTTCTTAGCCTGATAAAGGGCATTTATCAAAACCCTGCAGATCACATAGTTAATGCTGAAAGACTGCACACTCCCCCAACACTGGGCACAGGCGTACATGAGAGATCTTGCCACTTCCATTCAATATTGCACTGGAGGTTCTAGCCAAAGAAAAGGGGGAGTAAAACTATTTATTCACAAGATGACATGATCCTATAAGTAGAAAAATCTTAAGGAATCCACACACCAAAAAACTAGTAGAATGAGTTTATCCAGGTCACAGGGAAAAAGATCAATAAACAAAGATCAATTATATTTCTATAAACTAGCAATGAACAAGCTAAAAACCAAGAAAAAAGTTCCATTCACAAGGGCATGAAAAAGAACAAAATATTATGGGATAAACTTAACAAAAATAGTGTGAGATCTGTCCACTGACCAGTGGCCTACAAACTATTGCTACATTAGAGAAGGTCTAGCTAACTGGAGAGATGTTCCTGTCTGCGAAATATTAAGATGACACCTCTTCCCAAGGTGCTCTATAGGTTTAACATAATTCCTTCCAAAATCCCAGTAGGCTTTTTAGTAGAAATTAAAAGCTGATCCTAAAATACATGAGAAATGTAAAAGATCTAGTAGAACCAAAGCAATAAAAAAAGAAAACAACAATGTTGGAAAACTCATAATAACTGATTTCAATGCACACTAAAGCTACAGTAATTAAGACAGTGTGGTAGTAGCACAGGATAGACATATAAATCAATGCAACATAATTGTGAATCTAGAAATACACCAGTACATTTATGACCAATTGATTTTTGACAAAGATGCCAAGAAAATCCACTGGGGGAGGATAGCCTTGCACACACCAGTAAATAGTACTGGGACAACTGGACATGGGTAAGCAAAAAGATAAATTTAGATACTTATCTCCTACCACACACAAAATGACCTCAAATAAACCATAAACCTAAGCATAAGAGCTAACACTATAAAATGTCTGGAAGAAATCATAGGAGAAAAATTTTGTGCCCTTGGGTTTGGCAAAGAGTTCTCAGATATGACAGTAAAGCATGAGCCTTAAGAGAAAAGAAATTGAGGCACTGACTATGTTAAGAGTGCAAACTGTTGCAGCTCAAAGGAGACTGGTAAGGAAATGAAAGGCAAGCCACAGCCTGGGCTTGCAAATCATACTTCTGATAAAGGACTTGCATGTAGAACATGCAGCGAATTCTTGCAACTCAATAATAATAAGAAGGTAAATATTGGGTTGCCCATTTAGTTTTTTCTGTAAAATAAAAGACACATTTTTCATTTTCACCAATAACTTCATTGGTTTGGATATTTTGAGTATGTTGTCAGCTATCTCCTGCATGATATTACATTGTTTGTTCTCAACCTCTCTATTTGATTGCTATCAACTTCAACTGGTTTACCCAACTGTGAGGCATCATCCATTGAGAAATCTCCAGCGTGAAACTTAGAAAACCACTTTTGATACGTTTGATCACCTTTTCTGCACACAGTACAAATCTTTTTTTTTTTTGCATTTCAGTTGCACTTTTACCTTTCTTGAAATAATAAAGCATAATATGCTGAAAATGTCACATATTTCCTTCCATCTTCCATATTAAAATGGCTACACAAAAATTCACCAATTTGGGTAAGTTTTTTTTAATGCACACTGATATGGCAGCTGTCACCATACAATCTAACAAAATTGTTTCAAATGAAGTTAAAGACAACTAAATACTACCAGACCCATCTTACAAACAAAAAGAAGCAATTGAACTTTTTGGCCAGCCCAATATTATTTATGCGTTGAATTGTGTCCCCCCAAAAGATGTTAAAGTCTCAGTTTTCAGGACCTGTGAAGGTGACCTTAATTGGAAATAGGGACTTTGCAGATGATGGAGTGGAATTAGATCATCAGGGTGGGCCCTAACCAGGAACGACAGGTGTTCTTATAAAAAAGGGGAAATTTGAACAGAAGTGGACAGACACGTCCAGAGGAAAACAAGGTGGAGAGACACAGGGAGAAGACAGCAATCGAGGAGCCCTCGGGATCCTGGGAGCCAGGGGAGAGGCCTTGAACAGATCCTTCCCTGGTGCCTTCAGTGGAAACCTGGTCCTTGAGCTAGGACTTCTGATCTCCAGAACTGGGAGATGACAAATTCTGCTATTTTAAGTCACTCGGCTTTTGGTACTATGCTACAGCAGCCCTAGCAAGCTAAGACAACAAACAACCCAATTTTCAAGTGGGCTAATGACTTGAATAGGCTCTGAAAAAGACATACAAATGGATCATAAACACACACAAGAAAGGGCTCAACGTTAGCCATCACAGAAATGCACACTAAACCACAGTGAGAAACCACTACAGGCCCACTAGGATGGCTACAGTGAAAATGAGGGGCAATCCCAGAGAGCTATTTTGTGGATATCAACAAACTGATTCTAAAGGTAATGTGGAAAGGCAAAAAACCCCAAATAACCAACACAATGTTAAAGGAGAACAATGTCAGAGGACCGACACTACTCAACTTCAGGACTTAACTACAAAGCTACGATAATCACACGGTGTGGTGTTGGCACCAGAATAGACAAAACAATCAATGGAGCAGAGCGCTCAGGAATAGACCCGTGCAAACGGGCAACTGATTTTTGACAAAGGAACAAGGCAATTCAATGGAGAAGTAAGGTTTTGTTTTGTTTGGTTGCTGTTATTGTTTTTGCTAGAAATGGTGCTGGTACAACTGGACATCCACAGGCAAAAAGAATGAATACAGATGCCCCTTGACCTACCTACCCATTGTAAGTTAAAAATATCATAAGTCAAAATGCACTTGATACACCTAATCTACCAAACTTCATATAGCTTAGCCTAGCCTGCCTTAAATGTACTCAAAACACATACATTAGCCGAGAGTTAGATGAAATCATCTAATGCCTATTTTATAATAAAGTAGTAAGTATCTCATGTAACTTATCATGTATATAGCTCTCACGCCATTGTAAAGTCAAAAACTCATTAACTCAACTATCATAAGTCAGGGGCCACATGTGTAGACATGCATCTTATACCTTTCACAAACAGTAAAAGGGATCATACACCTAAATGCAGAGTGCAAAACTGGGAAGCTCCCAGGAGATGTTATAAGAGGAAATCTAGGTGATGGCGATGACTTTTTAGATATGATACCAAAAACATGATCCATGAAAAAAAAATTGAGAAGTTGGGCTTCATTAATGTAAACACATCTGCTCTGTGAAAGACTTGGTTAAGAAAATGAAAAGAAAGCCACAGGCTTGCAGAAAATTCTTTGCAAAACCCACATCTGATGGACTGGTATTCAAAATATACAAAAATCTTAAAACAACAACAAAAAACAACCCAATTTAAAATGGATAAAAGATCTGAACAGACACCTCACCAAAAAAGATACACTGATAACAGATAAGCATATGAAAAGATGCTTTACATCACATGTCCTCAGGGAACTGCAAATTACAACAATGAGGCACCACTACACACCTATCAGAATAGCTAAAGTCTCAAATACTGACAGCACCAAATGCTGATGAGGAGGTAGAGCAACAGGAACTCTCGCTGCTGATGGGGAAACAAAATGGTACAGCCAGTTTGAAAAACAGATGTGCATTTTCTTACATAGCTAAAAATATAATAACAGTACCATACTCTTTAATAATTATGCTCCCAAGTACGGGCAGAAAGAGTTGAAAACTATGTCTCCACAAAAACCTGCATAAGAATGTTTATAGCTTTATTCGTGATTGCCAAAACTTAGAAGCCATGGAGATGTCCTTCAATGGATGAGTGGATAAACTGCAGTCCATCCAGACAATGGAATATTGGTGCTGAAAAGAAATGAGTTCTCAAGCTATGAATAGGCGAGGGGGAACTTTAAGTGCATGCTGCTAAGTGAAAGTAGCCGATCTGAATATGTTACATACAGTACAATTTCAACTATAAGACATCTCCAGAATGCAAAACATGGAGACAGTAAAAATATCAGGGACTGCCATGGGTTCAGGGAGGGGGTCCCCAGGGCTAAGGGGAGAAATGAGTGTGTAGTACACAGAGGAGTTCTATGTAATGAGGTTATTCCTATACTATAATGGTGGGTACACTTCATTACATATTTGTCAAAACCCATAGAATGTACAACCAAGAGCTGAACCCTAATGTGAACCATGGACTTCAGTTAATAATAGCACATCAATAGTCTTTCATCAATTTTATAAACATGCCGCACTAACATAACTGTTGATAATAGAGAAAATTGAGGGAAGGGAGATGGTTTATGGTCATAAAGAGAAAAACCACAGGCCAAAAAAGGCAGCACTTGGGCTAAAACCCATGAGAGCAAACTTAGATTTCACACTGGATCTAGTTGCAGTCTCAGCCTCTCCCAGAAATATAATCTTAATTGACCAGTCTGGAATTTTCTGATCAATACTGGAAAGGTCATCTGTCACAGGGGCCCTCTCCATCCCCCACAGAAAGGAGAGGCAACCCGCATGATAACAACCCTGCCCTTCTCTTCCCCTGAAGAAAAGATGTCTGGGGCCCAGAAATAATCCTTTCTTTTCTTTTGATCTATATCCTTGCCTCACCCTTTTCCTATAAAAACCTTCCATTTTGTCCAACCCCTCTGAGCACCCTTCTCATTGCTAGATGGGATGCTGCCTTCGTGAATCACTTAATAAATCCAACTAGATTTTAAATGTACTCAGTTGAATTTTGTTTTTTAACAATGGGAACTCAATTTTTTTGCCCTATTTTTCTGTGAACCTAAAACTGCTCTTAAAAATAAAATCTATCAACTTCTTTAAAAGACAAACAATGCCAAGATTTGGCAAAGAAGCAGCAAAAGTAGAATTCTCACACACTGCTGGTGGGGATATAACACGGTAGAGCTGAGATGGGTATGTCACGAACAGATGCGATCCATCAAAGCTACGAGAGCTGTCAAGAAGATAGAAGATCACCCCACATCGGATGTATGGCTTAATACCAGCAGAGACCAGTTTCATCCAACAAGGCAACTAATTTCACCTAAAGGTCACCCCAGCCTCATTATACGCTCATTGTAATATATTAGCATGCTAATCAACACACCTGGCACCTGTCATGATCAGAAATGAAAAGTCTACATAAAAGGACAGAAATTGGCCAACAGAGACCCTCTGAGAAATCTCCACCCCTTTTCCAGGAAGACCCTGAATATTTCTCACCCTTATTGAATACCCTACATCTCCCTTGCTTAAATGAACCTCAAAAAGGAAGCAAATTCTGCTAAAGGTGTGGGGGCGCTTCTCTGTCTGTGGAATAGCCCACTCTCTGTCTCAATGCTTCACTAACAAACTCTCTTCCACTTCAAATTCTGTGCTGGCTATAGTTCGGATTCTTTCCTGCATGAAGCCAAGAACCCACAGTCATGCCTGGACCCTCAGGTCCCTGGACCCCCACAATGCCTGCATCACAGCCACTTTGGGAAACACTTTGGCAGTTTCTTAGAAAGTTAAACATAAATTAATCATTCAACCCAACAATTCAACTCCTAGGACTCTCCCAAGAGGAAGGAAAACATACATCCACAGAAAGACTTGTACAAGACTGTTGCCAGCAGCCTTAGTCATAATAGCCAAAAAACGAGAAACAACCCACATGTTCACCAACTGATGAACGGATGAGCAAATGTGTTACATCCACACAATGGACTGTTATTTGGTCATAAGAAGGACTGAAGCCCTGAAAAATGCTGCTGCATGGATAAGCCTCAAACACGTTATCCTAAGAGAAAAGGGGCAGTCACAAAAGACTATGTATGATTTCCTTTGTAAGAAATGTTCAGAAAAGGCAAAGCTCACACACCCAGAAAGCACATCAGCGGGCTGCCTGGGGCTGGCCAGGGACTGACTGCAGAACACGCCCCTGGAAATTTGGGGGGTTGATGGAAAGATTCTAAAGCCAGATTGCAGCAATGGTGGCACACCCCTGAGTTTATTTAAAATTGCTCCTTGGCTTCATGGATGACTGACACGGCCTGGACTTGAAGACCCTCATCACCCTCACCAAGCCTAGGGTAACGCTACAGGTAGTGGGTAAGTCCATCTCATTCCTAGTGGACATGGGGGCTACCTATTCTGTCTTGCCATCACATTCTGGTCTCCTTACCCTTCCCAGGTCTCGGTCATGGCGGTTGATGGAACTCCATCACGCCTCCTTCGTACCTTTCCTTTAAACTGCAGCCTTGATAATGTCCCCTTCACACATTCCTTCTTAGTCATACCCTCCTGCCCTGTTCCACTCCTAGGAAGAGACATCTTGCAGCTCCTAGGGGCCTCCTTACAGATCACAGCAAGCCTAACCCCCTTCTCTCACCTTCTTCTTCCTCTGCTCGAAGACCCTACCCTGTTAACCCAACCTCCAATCTCACCCACCCTCGTCAACCCTCCGGTATGGGACACCTCCAAGCCTGTTGTGGCCTCTCACCACACCCCAGTCACCATCACACTGAAAAACCCCACCATCTTTCCTTCTAGACCCCAGTTCCCAATCTCTGAAACCCATCATAGAGGTCTCAAACCTATCATCTCCTGCCTTATGGAGTAGGGACCGTTAATTCCGGCCAACTCCCCGTGTAACACCCCAATTCTTCCAGTTCGGAAACCATCAGGAGCATACCAGTTAGTCCAAGACCTAAGGCTCATTAATGAAGCAGTAGTCCCTATCCACCCAGTGGTCCCAAACCCCTACACTCTCCTCTCCCGCATCCCACCTACCACCACCCATTTTTTCTGTTCTGGACCTCAAAGACGCCTTCTTTACTATCCCCCTCCACCAGCATGCATATTTTCTTTTTGCCTTTACCTGGACTGACCCTGACACCAACCTCTCACAACAACTGACATGGACAGTCCTTCCCCAAGGCTTTAGAGACAGCCCCCATCTCTTTGGGCAGGCTCTTGCCCGGGATCTCGCCGCCTGCAACTTAGGCTCAAGCACTGTCCTCCAGTATGTAGATGACCTCCTCCTGTGCAGTCCCTGGTTACAAGAGTCTCAACAATGCACAGCCCTTCTCCTTAACTTTTTAGCAGACAAAGGATATCGGGTTTCCCCACCAAGGCTCAGATTTCTACACAGACAGTCACCTACTTAGGCCTGTCCATAACTCCTACCACACGGAGTCTCACTGCAGACCACACTTGCCTCCTCTGTGAGCTCCAACCCCCCACTAATGGAGATCAGATTCTCTCCTTCTTGGGATTAGTGGGGTTCTTCAGACACTGGGTTCCTGGCTTTGTCCTCTTGGCCAAGCCCCTGTACGATGCTGCAAAAGGAACTCCTATGGGACCCCTTACTTCTCCCAAGCTGGTAAAGAAAGCCCTCACCATGTTACGGGACACACTGCTGCAGGCCCCCTCTCTAAGCCTTCCCAGTCCCACCCGTCCATTTCACCTTTTCACCGACGAACACCAAGGCATAGCAATTGGTGTCCTGGCCCAACCTGTTGCCCCTCCTACCGTCCAGTTGCTTACCTCTCCAGGCAGCTGGATCCAACCTTATGGGGGTGGCAGCCATGTCTCTGTGCCCTGGGCAGTGCCGCAGAGGTAGGCAAGGAGGCCCTCAAGCTGACTCGCTGCCAGCCGGTGGTCATTTTCTCGCCCCACCGCCTTACTGATCTGCTCTCACACTGGGCCCTCTCACTACTGAGCCCTTCGCACCTCCAAGAGCTGCACCTTCTGTTTATAGAGAGTACCACTTTATCCCTTTGCCTCTCCCCTCGGCTCAACACGGTCACCCTCTTACCAGCGCCTACCATCGATCCTGAACCCACTCACTCTTGTCCCAAAGTTCTTGACTTTCTCGGGCAGCCCCTAGACAGGGTGTCTGACATTCCACTCCCCAATGCTGACCTCACTGTGTTCGTCAATGGCAGTTCTGTGGTGGGGGCTGATGGAAGGCTGGGGGCAGCCTACACAGTGGTCACCCTTGCTTCCACCCTAGAAGCACAACCGCTGCCTGAGGGCACTCACAAAAAGCAGAACTCATTGCTCTCACCTGAGCTCGCTCTCTGGCAAAAAACAAGCGAATAACCATCTACACAGACTCCAAATACGCCTTTCTCATTGTTCACAGTCACTCTACTCTCTGAAAGGAACATGGGTTTCTCACATCTAAAGGTTCTTCCATCATTAATGCATCTCTAATCTCTGAACTCCTCCAAGCTTTACAATTACCTGCAGAAGTAACTGTTGTTCACTGCAAGGGGCATCAAACCTCATGAGACCCCGTCTCCCAGGACAATGCCCGGGCTGACGCCGCAGCACGAAAACTGACCACTGGAGCTTCTCCCACTCCCATACTCTTCCTGTCCACCCCTGTACCTCCTTCCTATACTCCTCAGGAATACTCTTCCCTGTATGCCTGAGGTGGCCGCATTGGCAGCGGAGGTTGTATCTTCCTCAATGGAAAAATTCCCCAGCAGCAGGCTGTTCCCCTCCTCTCAGAAATCTACCAGTCACTGCACGTTGGCCCCAAGGCTCTGTTCAAGTTCCTAGATCCCCTCTTCTCCTTCCCAAATCTTCTCCAGTCCACCAAGCAGGTGCATGCTGAATGCTCGGTCTGCTCTAAAACGTCAACCCAGGGAGGCCTTAAAAACTGGTTTCCAACTCACCAGGTGAGAGGACATCTCCCTGGCCAGGACTGGCAAATCGACTTCACTCCCATGCCTCCACACAAGAAATCACAAGAAATACCATTATCTCTTAGCGTTTGTTGATACCTTTTCAGGCTGGATAGAAGCCTATCCTACCGCTGGGGAAACAGCTGGCACAGTTGCTGCTCTCCTCACTGAGCACATTGTCCCACGCTTCGGGTTGCCTGCCTCCATCCAGTCAGACAACGGCCCTGCCTTCGTCTCCCAGGTTGTGCAACAAGTTTCCACCTCACTGGGCATCACCTGGAAGCTTCACATCCCATACCATCCTCAGTCATTGGATCGTTCTCCTATAACAGCTGTCTCTATACCCGCTGCTCTTAATGCCACTGCATCCCCAGCCATCCCCTTCTTACTAAATAATGCTCCCCTGTTCCAGGAGCCAACGGAAAAGCCTCAGGTTTGCTATATCAATACCGTATTTCCCAGTCCCCCGCCTTGTAACCAAACTAAAGCAGTGACCACTTCCCTCACCAGCCCACCAGGTACTTTCTTTCGGTGCAATGGTTCTCTAGTCAGGACCGTTGACTCCTCATCTGCTTACCCCTGCCTCCCGGTAGCCCTTGCCTCACAACTCATGCATTATGGCGAGGGATAACTCAGGAGCAAGCTGAACAGACGTGGAGCAAAAAGGGCAGCCTTCCTCCTGGTCCTGGTAGGGCTAACCTTTGCCACCACCCTGGCTGCCGCCGGGGTTGGCAGTGCCAGGTTGACACACAGTCTCTGGACTACTGACCAGCTTCGGGCGGACCTGGAACAGGCCCTTGATGCCTCAGCTACCTCGTTGGCCTCTCTGCAAAGACAGGTAATGACCATTGCCCAGGTGGCACTCCAAAACTGGCGGGCTCTTGATCTCCTCACAGCAGAAAAGGGGGGCACTTGTCTCTTCTTACAGGAGCAGTGCTGCTTCTACATAAACGAGGGTGGGCTAGTAGATGAAAACATCAACACCTTATAAAATCTACGGGACAAACTCCACCGAGATGATTCCAACCCAGAGACCTTAACCCCCTGGTGGCGGTCCCTCCTTTTTACCTGGTTAGCTCCCATAATAGGCCCCCTTCTGATCATATGCATACCACTAATGCTTGGTCCCTGTTTTTTAAAGTTTTTACAGGCACGAATTCATGAAGTCTCCTGGGTAGCATTCAATCACATGCTCCTTCACCCCCATTCTCCTATCCCAACTGAACTGCTGACCTCTGAGCCCTAATCCCCTTGGTGCCCCCAGGTCAGCAGGAAGTAGCCAGAAAGAAATGTCACCCCATATCATATCAAAGAGGTCGGAATGTTGGGTTGGACAGGACATGAAAGGGTTAACACCCACAGCAGGCACCAAACAAAGAAAACTGCAAGCTAAGCAACCGCCAAAATCTTCCCGGCAACAAGTGCTCCAGTGGTCAGCCATTCTCAGTCTGCCACAGAGACTACAGTGCCCAATCCACCTAAGACACGACAACCCTAGCCCACCCAGATGTATAAAAAATACCCCCGCTCTACCCTGGGTGTGACTTCTCCAGCCCCCCTTACTCTGGACCAGAGAACCTCGCCCAGAAGTGCAGCCCCAATAAAATCCTGGTTTTGCCCCCTTTATGGCTGATTTGACTTTCTTCCTTGGCAAAAAAATCTTACAGTGCAGAGGGGAGCAGCCCCAGGCACCCCTCCCCTCTGGAACAGGGCGGTGTGCTGGCCACCCCTCCAGCCAGGACCCTGTACCTGATTTTGCAAATATTTTGCCAGCAGGTTGTAAAGAAAAACTACCTGTATAAAATAAAATATACACACACACACACAAAGAAACAACAACTACCAAAAAACAACCAGATGAACATTAACAGATATTTCTTAGATATCTGAGTTTGGGGGCAATTACTTCATCAAAGTATGTCTGACACCCAGCAGGTAGGCTTCACCTGGGTGTGCGCTTGGCCCTACCTATGGGAGAGAGGACCCTAAGGGCCCCGCTGGGCCACAGTGGGAGGTGAGCAGGCAGGGAGCGCTGGCTCAGAGAGCAAGCACTTCAGAGGCCTGTGCAGGAGGCAGGGTCCAGCAGGGTTTCTGGCTGCGAACCCCGGCCTTCCATCAGCTTAGGAGGGCTGCGCAGGGGGCCGTGCACAGGACACGCCAGAGCCCAAGCCCATGGGTTGTGACCACCCCAGGGTCTGGCTACTGCCCGTCTGTCCTCTGTCAAAGCCATCCTGTCCCCTCCCTTCCCTTAGCCCTCTGCTTCTTTTTTAGTGTAGCACAGGGGTTAAGAGCACGAAACTAGAACTACACTGCCTGAGTTTAAGCATTGTGTAAGTATTTTTATTGTTAATTAAACTTTGTGGCTGCATTTTGTGGGAGGGACTTGCTTCATTTGATAAAGGAGTTGCCACAGTGATAACTTTATAGGTGTTTTCCTGCCCTGGCACAATGGCCCCATTGGACAAGGTACCATCATCTCTGTCTGAAGAGCCAAAACATGGTTTCCATGGAGCTGGCCGGGCCCCAAAGAGGTCAGGACACTGGGATTTCAGTGTGGGTGTAGCTGGGGATCACCCTGCCAGACCTGTGCACCTTTTAGTGCAATCTGAAGTCACATGACCAATTCCCTTCCCAGGTCTCTCCTCCAGAACTTCGCCCCCTGGTGCCTGGGAGGACAAAGGGGTACTGAAGTTCCAGAGACAGAAGACAACTCCAGCTGGCAAGACCATGACTGATTCAGAACTGCCCGAGAGTAAGTGACGTGTCACCAAGCTTGGACAAATCTAATAGTGGGCGGTGGATTCCAGAGTAGATGTACAGACCATTGGGTCAGGCCAGAAATCTCAGGAACTGCCCCAAGTGGACACACTGCTTATTTAGTACTCTGTAAACTCATGGAGAAGAGAAAGAAGGGAATAGTCAATAGTTAGTCTTAGAAAGAGTTCATTAAATGGATTAAAGTCTTAGATATAAAAATGGAAACCATAAAAAGATTCAAAGAGAATATGGCAAATTTTAGATAATATTGATATGAGTTAAGTGTTTTTAAGCTCATCAAAGACAGATATAAAGAATAAGTTAGGTTATGGACTGTTACATATACATTAAAAATTCTTTAAGTCAAATATATCAAAAAATTAAAAGGCAAGTGACAAACTGAAAAGTGTTTGCAACATATATGACGAAGGATTAAGCTATTATTTAATATGTTGTTATAATTAGAGAAAGATTAACCCACTAAAATAAGCAAAGGGTATATAAACAATTCACAGAAGAAAAACAAATGATCGATAAATACATGAAAAAATGTTCAACTTCATTGGCAATAAAATACATGTTAAAACTACTTCTAATTGGAAAAGATTAATAATGCTCTGCTGATGAGGGTGTTGCTAGTGGGAGTACAACTGGTACAAATTGGTATCAAAAGCCATTGACAGAATGAGTCTAATTCCAATAATGCATCTTTAGGAAATCATCACAAATGTTCACAAAGTTTTTCTATAAGAATGATTATTTATAATAGCAACTATTGGAAACAACCTGAATACCTAACATGTAGAGATTGGTTAATAAGTCATGGCACAATAGGATGCTATGTAGCCTTTGAAATGGCTGTTATGTGAGCTATTTAATCATGTCAAGAGACTAATGACATATTTGAAAGGGAAAAAGCAGATTATAATGCAATATACACACACTGGCCTCATTTCAAACGGAGGGGCGGGGGGGGGGGGGGGGGTGTGCTTGAAACCACAACTCATGAATAGAAGTAACCTGAAAAGAGAACCTATGTTCTCTCTGGGTGGTAGGACTATAGGTGATTTGGAATTTTTCTTCCCCAGGCTTTCTACAGTTTCTCCATTAAATGGTTTTCTAACCAGAAAAACACATTCTGTTACTTTTTAAAAGCCCGGTCTGCACCGGCGGGAAGGGGAACTTCTCTCCCACCCCTCCAAGCATCCTCGCTGCACAGAGGAAGTCGCTGCAGGGCCAGGACCCTCCCCAGCAGCGGGGGGGGGGGGGGGGGGCGGGGGCGCGGGGAGTGGGAAGGCAGAAAGCCCGAACCCGGAGAGGGCGCCTGCAGGCGCCGGGCTGGCAGGCTGCGCGCTTACCGGAAGTGAGGGTATGGCGATCAGCACGTACTCCTGGGTCAGCCTGCAAAAGGAGCGGAAGCTGACCGGCGGTGCCCTTGTCACGGGGGCTCAGGGGGACGCGTTATAGGAACCCGGGTTTGAGGAGAGGCTTCCCCAGGCCTCGGGCAGGTCTCGGCCCACACCCGGGAGCTTCAGTAAGTAGTAGGGGAGGTGCCAGGAGGAGGAAGCAAGGACCCAACCTCAGGGGCTTCGTAACTAGGGACCTTAAATTTGGAGTAAAATGTGGTAATGGGGTAAAAAAGTTCTCTCTTTTCAAGAAATAACCAGATGAAGTGCACATAATATAAAATGAGCAAGGCACTCCTCTGAGGGACCTTTCTAAAGGTAATAATAAACCGTGTAATTCATCAGAAATTGTCTCGGTTCTCTTTCCCTTTCTGGAATGTGGGGTGGTGCCCACGTCATTTCTTCAAAAACGTCGGTGAAGCTCCAACTAGTGCTATGACACAGACGGAAATACCGTGCAAATCCTCGTCTTGCTCTTCGCTGTGAATTAAAACTGGACGTTCGTCTGCTCTCTGCTGGTCACAGCTAGATCACCGCACTGCGCGGAGGAACCTCCAAACCTAAGCCTCCACCTCCCGGCGCTTTACGACTGATTGCGGGGTCTGGAGGGGGGCTTCTTTTGGGGCTCTTTCCCCGGCTTCCCAGCAGGAGCCAGGCGGTACCTGGACACGTCTGGGCCCTGCCCGAGGAGCAGTAGGATCTGCTGGGTGTTGAGGAAGAGCGCCCAGCAGGGGAAGCAGCAGAGAAGCAGGAGGAGCACTCCCCTCTGCAGGATGTCGCCCACCTGCGGCTTGCTGGGGCTGCCGAAGCTCTGCAAAACATCAGCCCGCGCTGAGCCCTTCCTCCGTCCCCGGGTGCCTGGCCGGCGGTGCCAGAGCCGTTGGATGGCTCCTGCATGCAGTAGGCACCATGCAGTGCCCTCAAAGGCAGAGGTTTGGCAGCCTCTGCAGGGATTCAGCCAGCTCACAGAATTACGGCAGCAGCTATTTACAGAGTACCAACCTGTCTACCCACTGCCCCCAGTTCCCCAAGCCTCCTGGTGAGGAAAGTATTATTTCCCCACATCACAGTGGAGGCAAACGAGGCTCCGAGAGCACTGCCAAGTCACCCTGCTAGGAAGTGGCAGCCAGGGCCGACCCAGGTTCCCAGGTCCACCGTAAGCCAAGAACTCTGGGTCCGGGAGGGCAAGGGGTCCCATGTATGTACCCTCAGCATTTGAGCAGGGCAGGGAACTGTCCCCGCCCCTTTCCTTGCAGGATTCTCTTGCCTGTCTATACAGTCTCTTTAAAAGGGGAGGGTCCAGTCTCCTGACAGCACCTGATCCTCAGGGGCTGCGTGGACGGAAGACAGCTGCCCCGTCGGGTTCAGGGAGCATTGAGGGGCTTGGGAGGGGGTCCCCAACCCCCACCATTTCTGCAGCAGTTGAGGGATTGGCTTTGGCCCTGCCCAGCTCTAGGAGGCTCACCTACCTGGGACATCAAGGTGTCACATGCTGAGGAAAAGCCAAATCCTATGGAAACTCCGCAAACATTGACAAACTGAAGCCACACAAAAGAGAACACAGGGGTTGTCAGGCAGAGCCCAAGGAGGGGACCCTGCATGTGGGGCAAGTTCACCGAGCAACAGCTGTGATGTGCATCTGAGCCAGACACCCCATTCTGCTGGGGTCCTGCCCACGTGTGCTGTGTCCCACCTTGTGACAGCCTCAGGTCCCAGCTGTGAATGCAGCTGTCAGCCCTCAGGCAGTATTTTCTCCCTGGAACCCTGGGGGAGGAGCCCGGGAGGGACAGTCCTACACAGTCCTGGCTGTACTCACGGCCACTGCCAGAGTCACCGATGCCAGCTCCACTTTGCCCAGATGCCTGCAGAACGCCGAGCTCACGACATAGATCATGAAGGACAGCACCTGGAACAGGACCTGGAGGGGGCAGCCTGGGTCAGGGGCGCTGCTCCACACGCCTCAGCCTGCTGCCCAGCATTCACACAGGTGATCTGCAACAGCCACCAGGCATGTTGCCCAAGAATGTGGCTGAGGCTGACACAGCAGCCAGGGCTGGGAGAGAGTGACCTGAGTGCTGCTCCTCCTGCACTGGCAGCAGCCTGTTAACCCCAGGCGGCCGTTCCCCTGCCTGACCATGCAGGAATGCACAGGGACACCTGCTCAGAGCCTGGGATCCTGAGCCCAGCGCAGGCATCCAGTCCTGCAGTGATGTCGTTACTGTAACCGTTCGGCCAGGCCACACACAAATAGAGAAGAGGAGGGATAAAATCCATCAAAAGCTTAGCAATGGATATGCCCAGGTGGTGAGATTGGAAATGAATTTCTTTCTTCTTTACAATTTTTATTTTGTCTAAAACTTTTACAGGGAGCACATATCTATTAGCTTTTCTGGTCAGAACAAAATGTACCTAAAGCCATTTTTCTTTGGCAATAAAAAGGGCAGAGGGCCCATTCTTCCCTGCAAACGCCTCTTTGGGGAGATCTGTAGGCTCCCACATCAATGGATCCCACATCACCTGTCATCATGAGATGTTTCAACCCCGCCTTCCTGTGGGATTCTGAAGGACACACCAGTCTCTGCTGAGCATGGCCAGGACACACAGGCCCCCACCCCCAGCACTGTCCAGGGACACTTGTCCTGCTGTCACCTGCTCTGGGCAGCAGCCCCAGGTGCAGTCTGAACACAGTCAATGTGGGAAGTTCCTGGGGCAGGGCTATGAGCCACCCCGACACACCCCAAATGGTGCCTGTACAGCCGCTGGCGCCCAGCCTCACCTCTGCCTCCTTACCAGGGGTCCGGACAGGACAAAGAGCTCCCAATACTCAGCCCTAAAGCCCACGGGGACCAGCCTGCAGAGGGCAGGGCCACGGCCCCCTTGGTCCCGGGGAACTGTGTCCTGGAGACTGTCCATTCCAAGCCTTCCACTTGCTGCCCACCTGCACGCCTGAGCACTCCCACCGGCAGCCTTGGCCAGCCGCAGCCCGAGTTACCCTGTGCCCTGGCTAATGAGTAAGTGTGGGGGGCAGGAGTGGAGAGTCTGCCTCGGAGACCTGTAGGATCTGCCTTGCCTCCCTGGGCAGCCTGCTGGCTCCAGCCCCGGGGGAGACAGGACAGATCCCTCGACACATGGAAGTCACCCAGGCTGATGTTTGTGGGTGCCTTGTGCCTGCTCTCCCCAAGGGTCAGCAGCACAGCCCCAGGAGGAGCAGGATGGGAGCTGTGCAGAGGGGCAGGGCCTAGGGGTGGGCTGGGACACTGGGAGTTTTACACCTCAGCAGGATCGTGCCCAGATGTCTCCCATTTCACAGATGAAGAAATGGAGACTCAGAGAGCCAAGCAGCAGATCCCAGGTTCCACGTGGGGGCGGGGGGGGGGGGCAGCTCACCTCAAGAACTCTGCCCTGGGAGGGCTGGGCTCCAGTCTCTCCCATATGCCCAGCTGGTTCCCACCCCCACCCCTGCAGTGAGGGGGTGGCCAGAAGGTCCCCTGGCACAGCCCCCAGAGCTGCATGGAGGGAGGGAGTCAGGACAAAAAACAAGCAGAAGGTGCTCTTTCCAGCCCTCTCCAGGGCTGCCTCGCACCACGCCCTTTCCCGCATTCACGCACAACCTCCTTCATTCACACGGAGTTCCAAAGCACTCCCCTGGCTTGGGCATCTTGGTTACCTGGGCAATGTCTGTTCCCTGTCTTGCCAAGCTCCAACTGGGGTATTCCACAGCCTGTGCACTCATAGTAACTTGACCACCGACGAAGGAAAAAGGGAAGGGGTTTTATTACAGTTGTAACTATCACTAGTGTATGACACAAAAATGGAGGGATCCAGATTAAAAGCTACAACGCTCTGGTTGCAAGGTCGTTGCCGGTATTCACTATGTTGTCCTCTGGTGCAGTGTCCTCTTCCATGTCTTTGTCATCTCTGCCCGGTTCTCAGCTGGGTAGGCTTCCTCTTCTGAAAGGGTAACTGAAAAACTTTCCTTTGCTCCCAGGGCCTGAGCCTCAGGGGTGTCTGTTATGTGGACCCCGCTGCTCCTCCTTGGTGGAGTGTGTGTGGGAGGGCATCTGAAGTCTCACCCGGGGGCCTGCAGTGGCCAGCAGGGGCGCCTCCTGTAGGCCGGGGCTCTGCGGAAACCGGCACATGCACACATGCCCCTGCTTCACCAGGCTTCTCTGTGCAGCGAGGGCTTCTCCGAGTGTGGCACTGGCCTGAAGAGGAGCCATCCCAGGAGCTCAGGCGGGAGCTACATCCATGTCAGGACCCCGCTTGAAAGGTGACAGAGGTCACTTCTGCCTTGTTCAGTTGGCCAGAGCTCCATGTGGCCTGGCTGAGACTTGACAGAAGAGGACTCAGCTCTGCTTCCAAAGGGACACGTGGCAGAGATTCTGCAGTCCCACCGTCTGGCACAGACACACGCATGGTCCCCACTTTTGTCCCACATCCATTCCCTTGCCTCCTGTCCAGCTCATTCCCAGCGCCCAGCCCTGGACAAGAGCAAAGTGATAAAGTCTCTGGCCCTACTGGCGAGGGGGCTCAGGACCCTCACAGGGAAGAAGGATCCAAAGCTACCAAGTCCTGGGAAGAGTAGTAAGGCAAGAGATAGAACAGGAAATTCTGAGACACTGGAGCTGTCCTCAGTAAGCATTCTGGTTTCTGAGAATGGCCTTGTGACACCTCATAATAATTAGCACTGTGGTTTCTTCCCTGGGTGGGCAATCAAGAAGGATTGTGGGAAACTGCATGTGTAGAAGCTTAAGTAAAAACCCTGTGAGTCAATAGTCCTTCAATAGAAGAGGGCCATTCCCTGGCCAGAGATGGCCAGTGTCTTGGGAAGTGTACTTTCCTTAATAAATATCCCACTTTTTGTTGTTATTTTTTAGTATATTTTATTGTTTATGCTATTAAAGTTGTCCCATGTTTTTCTCCCCTTTATCCTCCTTCACTCTGCACTCCCCTCCCATGCACATTCCCCACCCCCTTAGTTCATGTCCATAAATTGTACATACAAGTTCTTTGGCTTCTCCATTTCCTATACTATTCTCAATCTCCCCCTGTCTGCTTTGTACCTATCAATTATGCTTCTTATTCCCTGTACCTTTTCCCCCATTCTCCTTCCACCCCTTCCCTGCTGATAATCCTCCATGTACTCTCCATTTCTGTGATTTTTGTTCCTATGTTAGTTGTTTGCTTAGTTTGGTTTTGTTTTCGTTTTTGTCTTTGTTTTCAGGTTCAGTTGTTGATAGTTGTGTTTGTTGTCATTTTACTGTTCATAGTTTGGATGTTCTTCTTTCTCTTAGATAAGTCTCTTTAACATTCATATAATAAGGGCTCGGTGATGATGAACTCCTTTAACTTGACATTATCCACCCTTCCATTCTAAACGAAAGCTTTGCTGGATAGAGTGATATTGGATGTAGGTCCTTGCCTTTTATTATTGCATACTTCTTCCCAGCCCCTTCTTGCATGTAAGGCTTCTTTTGAGAAATCAGTTGATACTCGTATGGGAACTCCTTTATAGGTTGCTGTCTCCTTTTCTCTTGCTGCTTTTAAGATTCTCTTCTCCCTGTCTGGTGTGGTTCAGTGGATTGAGTGCTGGCCTATGAACCAAAGGGTCGCTAGTTCGATTCCCAGTTGGGGCACATGCCTGGGTTGTAGGCCAGGTCCCCAGTAGGCAGTGGGCAAGAGGCAACCACACACTAATGTTTCTCTTCCTCCCTTCCCTTCTCTCTAAAAATGAATAAAATCTTTACTTAAAAAAATCTCTCCTTATCTTTTATCTTGGGTAATTTAATCATGATATGTCTTGGTGTGTTCCTCTTTGGGTCCAACTTCTTTGGGACTCTCTGAGCTTCCTGGACTTCCTGGGAGTCTATTTCCTTTGCCAGATGGGGGAAGTTTTTCTTCATTATTTTTGCAAGTGAGTTTTCAATTTCTTGCTGTTGCTCTTCTCCTTCTGGCACCCCTGTAATTCAGATATTGGAGCGTTTCAGGCTGTCCCAGAGGTTCCTAAGCCTCTCCTCACTTTTTTTTTTGACTTCTTGTTTCTTCATTCTGTTCCAGCTAAATGTTTATTTCTTCCTTTTGTTCCAAATTGTTGATTTAAATCCCAGTTTCCTTCCTTTCACTGCTGGTTCCCTGTACATTTTCCTTTATTTCACTTTGTACAGCCTTCACTTCTTCCTTTATTTTGCATTGGTAATCAGTCATTTCTGTGAGCATCCTGAATACCAGTGTTTTGAACTCTGCATCTGATAGGTTGTCTATCTCCTCGTGACTTAGTTCTCTTTTTGGAGTTTTGATCCATTCTTTCATTTGGACCATATTTCTTTGTCTTGGCTCACCTGGTATGTGGTAAGGGGCAAAGCCTTAGGTATTCACCAGGGTTGGGCAACAACCCACTTCACTGTGTTGTGGCACTGTGTGTGTGGGAGGGGTCAGAGGGGGAACAATACTGCTTGTTAGGCTCTTTCCCCACTTTCAGTCACTTCCCCCACTACCCACAAGCAAATTGGGCCCTTCTGGTGCTGGTTCCCAGGTGTGAGGGTTTGTGTACATTCTAGGACCCTGTGGGTCTCTCCAACGAACTCTCCTATGAGGCTGGGAGTTTCACCCGCTGCCACAACCCCCACAGATTTTTACAGCCAGAGGTTTTGAGGTTTTAGTTTCCTCCACTGGAACCCTGGGTTGTGTTGTCTGTCTTGCTCCCCAGTTGTTCCTCTCGACTTATGTTCACACAAATGTGGAATTGGCAGGTCTGCCGGCTGCTGCTTCACCCAATCCGTTGCCTTGCTGTGGGCCCTCTCCACCCCAGCTTCCCATCTCCACCCCTCTACTGGTCTGGAGGAATATTTCTTCCTTAACTCCTTAGTTGTTGGACTTCCATACAGTTCACAAATTTTCTGGCAGTTTTGGTTGTTTTTTGTTTTTATATTGGTTGTTGTCCTTTTCTTGGTTGTGCAAGGAAGCAAAGCATGTCTACTTATGCCTCCACCTTGGTCAACAATAAATGTCCCAGTTGCTTTGCTTTACAATATTCTTTGTTTGCAACCACCGAGCACCTGGAATCCATCTCCATCTACAACAATAGGAGGTGGGGTGAGGGGGAAGGGGGAACAGAGAGTCATTGCAAGGCTCCCAACACACCTTGGAAGTTTCCAGCCAAAAAAAGGGAGTCTTCCTGGGTAGCTGGATCTCCACATCTGGCAGCATCACTGTACGATGAGGCATTTGATATGCTGGGTGGGGCTCAGTAACCATGAGGTAACAAAGCAGGGAACTGGGCCAGAAGCTACTGGCCTAGGCCAATTCAGCAGCCTCACAACTACAAGGGTCCCTTTGGCTCCCCACCAGCTCAGAGCTAACCCAAAGGCACGCTGTCCCCAGCTGCAAGTCCTGCAGCACTAGGATAATTCTACTGTGTGGAGGGACTGGTGCTTAGACCCTGCCCTCAGGTTACATTGCCCAGGGTCCTGCCAGGCACTGTGGCAGCCAGGGCCTCTGGTAACCTGGTTACTTGTTAATTCCATTCACTCTGTACACTTGGTTACACATCACCATCCCGAAGCCACTGAGTTTGCCTTTGGCCTCCCTGAGCTTTGCACCCCCAGGCCTGCTGATCTCTGGATTTCCACATGAGAAAGCATGCTGTGAGAGTAGGGAAAAGTGACTCTAGCCTTAGAATCCAAACAACCTTCTGAAGGGTGGGTGCTGTCACCAGCCTACTATATGGTGGGCATTCTCAGCATTCAGTCCACTCTCCTATCCTCCTGGGGATGGCCTGTACCCGAGCAAGTCACCTCAATGAACCCTCACAATTGCCATGCACTGTGGCAAGGGGTAGACATAAGGCCACGTCAGTGTGACCCTCTACTGCTGGCCTTGAGATTTCCATGCTGAAGTATCTTTACCTTCTCTGCACCCCAATTTCCAGAATAATCTCCCCAAGATGCCATAATCATCTTGCTGGAGAGTTTCATTTGCTGACACTGTTACCAACTTCTCATAAGTACTGTCTACTTAGTTTGTTTCTATGGGCTTGGCCAACAAGTTTGTTCAATTTTTTCCATGTGATGGCTCTAGTAGCACTTAGTTGTCTTAAATTTCATTCAAAACAATTTTGTTAGATTGTATTGTGACAGCTGTCATATCAGTGTGCATTTTAACAAAAAACCATCAAAATTAGTGTTTTTGTGCCATTTTAATATTGAAGATGAGAGGAAATACGCAACATTTTGGCATATTATTTTATTTTATTTCAAGGTAAAAAAGCAACTGAAATGCAAAGAAAGATTTGTGCAGCATATAGAGAAGGTGCTGTGACTGATTGAATGTGTCAAAGGCAGTTTGTGATGTTTTCTGCTGGAGATTTCTCACTGGACTATGTTCCATAATCGGGTAGACCAGTTGAATTTGACAGCGATCAAACGATTGGTTGAGAACAATCAATGTTATTACATGTGGGAGATAGCTGACATGCTCAAAATATCCAAATCAATAAGGTTATTGGTGAAAATGTAAAATGTGTCTTTCATTTTTACTGAAAAAAACTAAACAGGCTTTTTGGCCAACCCAGTAAGTCTCTAGAAAATTTTTCAAACAAAGAGAGAGGTAGTTGGTGTTAATCGTGTGTTTTTATTCTATTTTTTACACTCTGACATCTTGGAGGCCTTGCTGACCCTGGAGGGACGGCCCCTCCCAGGATTAGCAAATTCCTAGCGATACAAGCAGCGTTGCCTGGGTCACATGCAAACCAGCCATCAGGGGTGTTCACACCCCAATGCCCCCACTCCGAGCTCTCCAACTCAGACCATTGTCCCTCCACCCGGACTACCCCAGAGCCACCCACCTGACAGCTAGGGACAGCCCTGTGCCCAGAGCCAGCTGAAATTAGTCAAACAGGTCCATCTGAAACCTGCCTGCCTACCCCACCTGTTCCTTCCCTGGAAGGCACACTCTGGCTCTGGCCCACCAACCCCCCCCCCAATGACCTGGGGCTTCCCCATGTGGCCCCCCAGAGTCAGGGAATACCCTTCTTCTTGGGAATTTTGTGCAAGAAGCTGCCTTTTCAATAGCAGTTGTCTCCTCATCTATTGGCCTTGCCATACCTGAGTAATAATAAAACCCACATTTTAAAACAGTCCAGAAAAGGAGGTGGGGAACCCCTTATTACTCAGAGACCCAAAGCCTGTGACAACCGGAGTCTGGGCAGCCTTCCCCCGCTGTGAGGCGGCCTAAGTTGTGTTATCAGCCCATCTGGATTGTGTTTCTACCTTCATTCAAGGACACGCTCACCAAGGGAGTCCTGGGCAGGAAGTGGAAGGGGGCCTATAGTGTGTAAATCCACTGTGGGACGTAAGCCCTCCATGGAAAAAAATGCAGTGTACCTGGGGAGAGAGTGAAGATCCAAGTGACAGAACATACTGGGTAATACAAGCTTCATGTACTACACTAGCTCTGGAAGTTGGAGGTCCACACAGTAGTTGTGGATGATTCCACCTCAGTAAAGCAGACTGCACATCAGAATCACTTGGAAAGATTTTTTTAAATTTATGGATGTGCCATAATCATCTGCATTATTATTTTTTATTTTTTAAAATTTCATTTTTCAATGACAGTTTATGTTCAATATTATTTTGTATTAATTTCAGGTGTACAGAGTTCCAACCAAGATGGAAGCATAGGTAGAAACCCTTGGCGTCCTCACACACCGAAAGGAGAATAACAACCAATCTAAAATCAATACACAACCAGAAGTGCCAGAAAATCAAACTGCATGGAACTCTGACAACCACAGAATTAAAGAAACAGTCAAACAGAACAACCAGACTGGTAAGGCAGAGGACAGAGAGAACCTGAGGAGAGACTGTGGTGAGGCAGCAGGCTGCATGGGAGGGGCTGACTTAAGGGGAAACTGAGACTCAGAGCTTGCTGTGAACTACAGCAGTTGCCTCGGTGGGAGAAATTCCCAGTCTCACATGAGAGTTTGTTGAAAAGTGGGCTAGAGATGAGCAGGTGAGCTGCATTGTTCCCTCTCTGGTCCCTCCCCCACAAGCAGTGCACAGGAAGGTTGTCCTGTCCCTGTGAATACCTAAGGCCCTGCTCCCTTACAACTTAACAGGGACCCCAAACAAAGAAATAGGGCCAAGGTTTTGAACAGAGCAAAACCTCAGAAAGAGAGTTAAGCAATAAGGAGATAGATAGCCAACCTATCTGATGGAGAATTTAAAGCCCTGGTAATCAAAATGCTCACAGAACTGATTAAGCTTGGTCAAAAAATGAAAGATACCCAATATGAAATAAAGCAAAATATTGATGGAACGAACAGTGATAGGAAGGAAACCAGGACTCATATCAATGATTTGGAACAAAAGGAAGAAATAAATATCCAACAGGAACAGAATGAAGAAACAAGAATTCAAAAAAGTAAAGAGAGTCTTACAAACCTCTGGGACAACCTGAAATGCCCCAATATCTGAATTACAGGAGTGCCAGAAGGAGAACAACAGCAAGAAATTGAAAAGTTATTTGAACAAATAATGAAGGAAAACTTCCCCTATCTGGCAAAGGAAATAGACTTTCAGGAATTCCAGGAAGCCCAAAGAGTCCCAAAGAAGTTGAACCCAAAGAGGAACACACCAAGGCACATCATCATTAAGTTACCCAAGATTAAAAAGAAGGAGAGAATCTTAAAAGCAGCAAGAGGAAAGGAAGGAGTTACCTACAAAGGAGTGCCCATAAGGCTATCAGCTGATTTCTCAAAAGAAATCTTACAGGCAAGAAGGGGCTGGAAAGAAGCATTTGAAAATCATGAAAGGCAAGGACCTATATCCAAGAATACTCTATCCAGCAAAACTATCATTTAGAATGGAAGGACAGATAAAGTGCCTCCCAGATAAGGTCAAGTTAAAGGACTTCATCATCACCAAGCCCTTATTCTATGAAATGTTAAAGGGACTTATCTAAGAAAAAAAAGGACATCAAAACTATGAACAGTAAAATGACAACAAACTCCCAACTATCAACAACTGAACCTAAAAACAAACTAAGCAAACAGCTGGAACAGGATCAGAATCACAGAAATGGAAATCATTTGGAGGGTTATCAGTGAAGAGGAGAAGTAGGAGAAAGAGGGGGAAAGGTACAGGGAATACGAAGCATAATAGGTAGGTACAAAATAGACAGGAAGAGGTTAAGAATAGTATAGGAAATGAAGAAGCCAAAGAACTTATATGTACAATCCATGGACATGACCTAAGGGAGAGGGTGTGCAGGGCGGAGCGGGATAAAGGGGATAAAAAATGGGACAAGGCAATAGCATAATCAATAAAACATGCTTAAATAATTAAATACAACTAGCAAAAAAAGCCACATTATGTTCAGTGAAATAAGCCAGTTACAAAAAAGACAAATACTGCATGATTCCACTTATATGAGTACGTCTGTGAGGGCCCCAAGGTAATCACATCCATACGGACAGGCAGTAGAATGGTGGTTGTCAAGGGCTGGGGGAGGGGAATGGGAATTGCTGTTTAATGAGGATCGAGTTTCCATTTTGCAACGTGAAGAGTTCTGGAGACTGGCTGGACAACAATGTGACAACTTAACATTACTGAACTTTAATTTTTTAAGATGGTTAATTTTGTGGCATGTGTATTTTACCACAATTAAAAATATTTTTTTAAAATTAAAACCTTGCAGAAAGTATTGATACAAGAAGTAAATGAGTTAATGCATATGGAAGCACCTGGAACACTAGACATTTAACAGATGTTAGGGTCCTTTTCCTTTCTTTCTTTAAATTCTGGTTCTTGACTCCTGATGTTTTAAAGATATAGACCAGCCATTTTCAACTGGTGTGCCACAAGGATTTTTAAAATATGCCCCCCTAACTATTTAGACAGGGGCACTGACCTCTTTTCCCTTAGATTGTCAATCAAAAAAATGAAAACAGCCAACACAATAGCCATCTAGTGTGAATGAATTACACCAGATGACTTTTTTTGTCAGATCAGCAAAAAATATATTTTTTGGTGTGCCATAGAGTTTTAGTGATTAGTTTTCTGTGTGCCATGAAATGAAAAAGGTTGAGAATCGCTGATACAGACTAGAGGAAACTAATTTAGAAATAGCCCAGACTTCACATCAATGAACACTGCAAAACTTCTCAGGGTTCTTCTCCCAAGTAAGCTAAGTGACCTGCATAGCAAACTTTGCTGCATAACAAATCTTTTTGAAGAAGGAGAAAGAGAAGAAAGAGGAGAAGACTCTAAAGAAATCTTGAGCATGGCTTGTGGAGTTTCAATTCCTGCAGGTTTCCTGTGGAACATGTCTGTGTTGAGTGTGGAAGTGTGCACAGTGTAACAGCAAGCGTAGGTAGGGGTGTCTCTCCATTATGTGCTAATTGGACCAGCAGCATTACACTGGATTTCTTGTTTGACCTTATACCAACCATTTCAGGTAGATAGATATGCTCATCTTTATTTTACAAATGAGAGAACCAAATCAGAGATAAAGTGCTTGCCCAACTAAAGCGGTGAAGCCAGAATATGAGGCTGGGTCAGTTTCACCTCCAAAGTCTGTGACATTTTACTGCATCTGGAATGGCCAAGAGCTTTTGTCCCACCTGTCCACCCTGCTCCACAGGGCAGGCTGCCATCACTGCTGTGCTCTGAACCTCAGAGAGTTCAGCAGAAAAAAGTGAGTGACCAGCTGCAGGCCTAGGGCAGAGGGGTAACAGCCTGTACACTCTGTAGGTGCCTCTCCAACCTGCATCATACTGATCACAAGTTCAGAGCAGAAATAGGAAGAAAACTTTCATCTCTGTCTATCTAGCAGTTGTTGGCCAATTCTCTGAAAGGGACTGAACATTGGGACATCCAGGAAGGCCCAATCACTCCTTTTGCCAGGGCATCAAACTGGGGCTAGTTCCTTCTGGTCCTATCCCTTTGTTTTCCCAAGGTAGAAAAGCGGATGCTCTAGTTTCTACCAGTCCCAGACCTTGTCAACTCCTACCAGGCAGACAAGCTTGAGGGAACAGAGAGCTGTTGTCTGTCTCAAGCACAACAGGCACTAGCACGAACATTTCTTTCCCAGAGGGTCATGTGAGGACTTGTGAGCTCCTGCCTGGCCCAGGCTCAAAGGCAAGATGTTCTGCAAATGCAGTGTCCTGGGAGTGTGGGACTGGGCAGCATTCCTGGCATGGCCAAGGCAGTTCTCCGTGGAGTTTGGAACCTGCAAGACACCACTGTCATGTGAGGGAACAAAGGGTGTGAGCTTGCTCCCCACCTCTTGATTTAGAAGCTTGAGTCAAACCACACAGGTGAAACCATCTTCCGACAGACCATCCCCCTCTCCACCGAGCCTGCTGGGCCTCCCTCTCTTCCTGCTTTGCTAAGAGGCTGAGGCTGGTCCACAGTGTCGACAGAAGTATAGATGGAGTCGCCAGCTCACTCAGCATCTGGTAGCAAAGGGCTGCCCTCAGGGCAGATAACTGCAGCACTGGGCAGGAAGCAGAGGCAGAGAGTCGAGTTCTGTAGCAGAGTGCGCATAACTGGACGCTGCACACCCAAGAGTAGGTGGTCTCCCCTGGGCACTCTGGACTTGCGTCCTCCTGCAGAGTGGGCTGACTGAGGGACTGCCAGCGGCTGCCTGCGCTGCCAGGCCAGCGCCCAGGCCTGGGGCTTGGGCGACTTTGCCCGAGGCTGCCTTGCCTGCTCAAGCAACCCCTATTGCCTCTGAGAAGTTAAGCAGCATAGGCCACACCCAGTTGGTATTTTCAAAATTTTGTATAAACAAAGCAAAAGAAGCAAGTTATATAACTCATAGCCCTGGCTGCCAAGTCAGCTCAGTGGCCAGCAGGAGTCCAGAGGGCAGCAGGCTCAGGAGGCCGGTGCTGAATACGGGCTTTGGTTGTCTGTGGCTATAGCTGGGCCACCTTCCCCAGGCCATTCATTCCAAACTTTCTGCAAATTCCCCACCAAGGGAGTGGTCTCAGGGGCCTATTTCAGAGAAAGGGGCCTATCTGAGGCTTGGGGAACCACAGAGGTAGAAGAAGGTAGTAATGTTAATTAGTCCCTGATAAAGCATCACACCAAGTGCTTTACCTGCAGTATCTCATTTAATCCTCACACTAATTCTTAGAGGTAAACACTGATACTGTAACTACTTAGATATCAAAGAAACAGGCTCAAAGGGGCTGAGTAATCCACCCCTATTTCACAGTGGTGCAGAAGGCCAACTGGTTCCCGCTCCCATTCCCATTCCCTGTTAGCAGCTTTCAGTGTGGCAGTGGCCAGAAACCTAAAAACTAGGTTTTCCAGACTCTTGCAGCCAGAGTTCTAGGTAAGAATTGAATTCTGTTTGTTACGTGCACTTGTCAAGATGTGACTGCTTGGGCTGATAAGCAAGGACAAGGACACGTGGAGTTTTCTGTACCAGCCATTGTGTGTACAGTCACCACTCCAGGCAGGGTCATGAGGCAGTTTTGGTGGCAGTGCCACCTCCCAGTCCATGGAGTGAGTTACAGGAGGTGACTCTCCTGGTGGGTAGTTATCATGCTTTCAACCCATTCCTTTATTTAAAAAAAAAGAAGAAGAAAGGAAAAACAAAACAATCACAGTGCTGTGTTGGGGCAAGATCAAGTTTTTTGTTTTTTCTTTCAATTGTTTTTTTTTCTGTTCAAATCTAGTTTGGCTATAGAATCAGCCCCAGAGGCCCGGCTCTTCCCTGACTCAGGAGACACCCAAGTCCCTTTATTGAATCTCTTTCTGTTGAAAATACCCACAGTAACTTCCACTTCCTGTTCTGACCTGACTGGTATAGTCAGTCCCAGAGCAAACAGGAGGTAAACTGGGGCCCACCCTGGGGCGCCACCCCCGGGGGCCTTCTGTCCTTTCCCGTTGCGTCAGAGTACTGGGCGCAAGCAAAGTGCATGGGAGTTTAGGACCGGACAGGAGGCCTAGCTGACACCTGCTTGTAGGGCTGGGAGGGCCCAGGACAGAGGAACTGCTAGTATTAACAAAGTCTTCGAAAGAGGACCAAGACGGCTGGCTTGAAGGTCCCCAGAGCCAGGAGTGGACCATGAGGCAAGAGAAGGAGAAATGGACACCAGCTGAGGGGAGAGGTTGGAGTCTTTCCTGGGGGAAAAAATGGCTGATTCCTTCCATCCATTAGGATGTTTTCAAATATAAGTAAGTAAGTGTAAATAAGTGAAAACACACTTCAAAATAGTTCTTAAACAGGTGAGGGAGGGACAATTTATTGTCACGTATAACAAAGAGGAGCTGGCCTACTTCGAGGAGCAAGTAGTTCCTGTCGTTCTGCTACGCCGTTTTCAGCAGGTCTGCCTCTCCTCAGGCCAACGGCCCTCAGGCCTGGGACAGCTGCCCCGTTCAACCTCGCATCCGGACACGCCCGTCGTGGAAGGAAATCCCTCATCATCGTCCCTTCTCAGAAGGGAGCCATTCCCAGAGTCCCCACTGCACTTCCCTCAGCTCCTGGGCCCACAGCCAGGTCACAAGCTCATCCTCAGTTAATCCCTGACTGGAGAGCACACTTCATTGTGGGCTTCTGCCAGCAGCTCTCAACCCTGGCAATATATTAAAATCACTTGAAGAACTTTTAAAAAGTTAATTAATACCCCAGCTCCACCCTGAAACATGGAGCCAAAGTTTGGGTTCCAGGAGGATGAAACGTCAGCGTGAATCCTTGGACGGCAGCCAGGCACCAGGCAGCGGGCTGTGCCTGTGGACGGCAGGAGGTTCATGGTAAATCTCTGTACTTTCAACTCAGTTTTGCTATGAACCTGAAACTGCAATAAGAACTAAAGCCTACTAAAATCTTTAAGCTCAGGATCCTAGGCATTAAAATTGCTGTTAAGTTCCTGAAGTGACTACACTACTCTAGGGTGCCACCAGGGTTGAGGGCCTGTTGGTTGAGACTGTTTGGGACTTATCTCTGAGCTGCGGAAGAAGCGGCCTTTCCTTGAGGTGAATGTCTGTAGGAAACGGGGATTCTGTTAGCAAGGAAGGCAGGGACTTCACGTAGACACGGCTGCTGCACTCACGAGGTCCCCCTGGCTAGTCCAAAGCAGACAGGACAACCCCAGAAAGTCTGGGAAAGCAGGAGAATCAGAGAAGAGGCATCCTGGCTTCAGCGGAAGGCACGGTCAGCCCACAGTGGAGGCAGGGCTAGGAGAAGCTCAGGTGCAGAAGTGGGGTGCGAAGGCTTTCCCACTGTTGTTACCTTTAGGGGAGACCAGGGGCCAGTGGAGCTCTGGCGGCGGTGCCAGCATGCTCTGGGGATAGAAGGATGAGGCCAGATGGCAGCAGTCCCAACCCGGGGAAGGGGAGACAGTCGCTGCCAGTCGGGGTTAAGTCTCAGAGGGCTGATCGAGGGCTACACAGCGAACCCTTCCCTGGGCCAGCTCCTCATCTCGTAACCTCTAAATCTAAGCAGTTTCTTCAATATCTGCACAGCCTGTCCTTTTTTTCAGGTATTTTTTTCTGTTTATTCATGTGTTCATTGTCTCTCTCTGCCCAGGTGACACAGACATTTGCTGCTCAACAAAAAACAATATTCCTCCACACTTCCCAGCACCTTTTCAACTGTGAGTGGACGTGACCGGAGGTGGTCCAGGGTGTATGCTGCAGACCTCCCAGCCTGGCTCCACCTGCCCCAGCCCCACGGACCCGTGCAGCACAGCTCGCCAAGCTCTGCTGTGTTCACCACAGACACTGTGAAGCTAACTTGTTACCAAAGCGTAACCTAGCCTGTCCTGACTAAGCCACTCCAATCACAAGTAAGTTTCTCAAAAGCATAGGCCCTGTCTGTTTTATACTCCACTGTCCCCAGCACCCAGGACTGTCCACTTGCTAACATTTTTGAGTGGAGAGATGAGTGAAGAAAATCTTCCCCCTGTTGTGTAACAACCACTAAAATGTATCATTTGGAAGAGACTGTGACTACAATAGATGGTGCTGCTTTTTCTTTATTGTCTTCCATTTTGTTTTGTTTTTATCCAAGAATCTAAACACTAGAAGCAATTGGATGATTGGACTAAAGAATGAGTTACTAAGGCTGCGGCTATGGGGCCCCATTGAGAAATCATATGTCTTTCCGTGCACTTTGTCCAGATGTGGTGGAGAACAACCAAAAAATGTCATCTGCTTACAGTTGGTAACATGTGGGTTGTGACGAGTCTTGGCTGTTTATGTTTTTGACAATGGCAATTGTTTAGAAACATTGACTCATAATTCTGCAAATTGTTTTCAACCTAATCCTTTATTTAAAAAAAAAAAAACAGTGGAAAGGAAAAACAAGAGATTGGATCACAGTACAGTGTTGGGACAATATTGAGTTTTTTTGTTCGTTTGTTTTAGTTGTTTTCTTTACAGTGCAAATCTAGTTTGGAAATAGCATCCGTCCAGAACAAGCTTGGTTTAGGACAGTGTGAGTCAAATGGGTCATACTGTAAATTATAAGTGTTCTAACCATGAACAGAAACCAGAAAGAGCAGGGCATGGGAAGACAGGAAGGGGAGGGGCAAGGAGACGAGTGTGACACTGACCCCTGTGCTCCAGTGTTTCCCTCTGGAAACCCTTAGGCTGCGTCTTTGGAAATGGCAAGCCCTCTTGTCTCTGTCTCCTCTGAGCTAAGTGCTTCCAGCTCTCTCAACAGCTCCTCACACAGAGGTTTCAAGGAGCCCCTCCAAATGGTGCTGCAAGTGGCATGTCTGTGGTGTCAGAAAGGCAACTTGGTTCCTGTGGCCGGCACCGTGAGAGCAAGTGGTGTGACTTCCTGAGCCCCTGTTTCCAAATCTGTAAAGGGGTTCACAACCCTCCCTGTAGGGCTGTTAGCAGGGTCAGGGGAAGGCAAGAAGGAGGTGCGGTAGCCAATGCTTTCTCCCTGTGCCCACCTCTGGACTGGGGGTGACTCTGCTCTCTGCTACCAGAGTGATGACTCTGGGGCCTCAGTGCTGGGAGGACAAGGACCATGTCAGACAACCCTGTCTCTGTTGTTGATAGGGTCTGAACTTCTGGGCTGTCTTACCTCACAATTGGCCCGTGTGAGTTTCTAATCATCTGAAATAAGGTAATTTCAAATGAAAAGATGGCAGGAAGAGAGGATTCAGAGCAACAAAACACCAATGATGCCACTTAAATTCCTTTACATGAATATTCATTGAGCACCTACTATGTGCTAGTCCTTGTTCTAGCCTTTAGGGATTGAGAGTGAATACAGCGGACTCCAGAAGTCTGGGGGTAGGGGAGAGGGCCACCTGAGGTCATGGCCCTGAAAAAAGGCAGGGAGGCAAGGATGCCTCTCAGGCTTTGGCTTGAGCAGTCCTCTGGAAGATGACGCCACGTCAGGAAGGAATGGCTTAGAGGGGGAAATCAAGAGTTCTATTTTGGGCAGGCTAGCATTACTTTCTATTAAGAAAGTAGTAGTGTCCAAGTTCATGTGTCAAGTTGAATACATGAGTCAAGGCTCATGGCCAGGGCTGGGGACTTTAATTTGGAAGCAGAAACTGGTGAGAGGAGAGAAGAACTGAACTGTGGGGTCCCAGGCACCCAGAGATGAGGGAGACAGTGTTGGGAGGAGGGGTAGCCAGGCTGAGGGATTGAGGGAGCTGACAGGGTCCGTGGTGCCTGGACAAGAGCAGTTTCAGTGGGGCAGAGGCAGTGGGGGCCCCCCTGCAGGGATCGGGGTGAGTGGGGCTCGCCTGGCCGCCTGTCCTTCTGCGCCCAGGAGCAGCACTCTGCATCACCCAGGCAGGTTCGTGTTGCCAACTGCATGGTCTCACCGAGCAGCCTCTGCCCTAGATGCCAAATCTAACTTGAGAGTAGTGCTTTGGCCCTCAGTTTCTGAGCCCCTTGTCATCAAGACCCAGCCTCTTTAGTCACCTCTGCACTAGACACACCAGAAATGAAGCTGATACTCCACAGTTCAGATGAAAGACAAACACTGGGGCCTCCTGCTGTGAGGCCTCGTGTGAGGGGTGCTGACATGAGACTTTGGGGAGCCCTTCACTTCACTGCAGAGGCCAGGCGGGGGCAGGGCTGTAAAGAAGTATGGGCACACACTCGCTTGTGCATTTGGGAAACTTTATTGTCTTCCGTGGCCTGCAAGGGGGCAGGGACTTGGGGAGGGGACGCCAGCCTGCGTGGCCATGGGGCACACACTGATCCACGGAAGAGCCAGCAGGACTCCAGGAATGAGCCTCTGAGGTGCTGGGAGCAGGGTGAAGGCACAGCACCGGAGGCCAAGTGCGTGAGCTTCAGTGACGGGTCATCTGTGAGGAGCACGCAGCAGCAGTGAGACCCTTGTCTTGTGCAGATCCGGGGGGGCGCCCAGAGGCCTGCCCTTCTTGACAGCAACCCCCTCTTACCTTGCTCAGGCTTGGTGGGTATCTACCTCTGAAGGCATCTTCCTTCCCCAGAGACCTCACCAGGCAGGAGCGGCGGTGGGAGAAGGTCACGAAGCTGTGCTTGCCGTGGTAGGCACCCATGCCGCTGTTCCCTATGTAGAGGAGCCACTCAGGCCCAGGAGGCCCACACCCCCAGACCCTCCCAGGGAGGGCCACCCCCTCTGGCATGCCTTTAGTGCCCATGCAGGGAACAACAGAGAGAGTGTCCAAGACAAGCTCCATGCCTATCATGGCACTAGACAGCTGGCAGCCTCCATCCAGCCTGTGTTGTCTCTCCCAGGGGCCAGGGCACCAGAGGACCTTTCGGGTCCTCTAGGGTCCCAAGGCTACGTGTGGCTGATGGATGTGCTAGCAGAGGCCAGAGGCCCACCCGGGAGTCAGTGGAAGTCTGAGGCCCAGGGCTGCTCTGGCCCCTCCCGATTCCCAGCCCCAGGGTACAGATGGGTAGCGAACTGCACCCGAGACTCACCCACACCCCCAAAGGGCAGAGAGTGCACGGAGATATGGAGAATGACATCATTGACTGTCACCCCACCACTTGATGTCTCTGCAATCATCTTCTTAATCACCTGCAACAGCACCCAGTCTGCCTCAGTCTCCTGCCCCAGGATACCCCAGGCCCCCTCCCCACCCCATGTGGGCACATCCTGGAGACTCAAAGATAGAGCAAGTGGAGGGGGGGCCCCTGCAGAGAGCCGTGGGCTGCTCCCCAAGCCCCAGGCAGGGTTTCCCACTCTCCCCACTCATCAAGGACTGGGGGGGGAATGCCCCCCCCCCAGTTCCCATGACCACAGTGTTGAGGACAACACAGCGGTCAGCAGGGAAGCCAGAACCGAGCCCAGGTCTATGGACCCTCAGGTCCTGATCACATGGGTGCTATGCCCTGGAGCACCAGGCCCACCCTGTCATTTTGGGAGAACACATATAGGGCCAGGGGCTTCTCTCGCTGGTTGATGAACTGGATGGCCTCCTCCAGGCTGCGCACGCACACGATGGGCATGATGGGCCCGAAGATCTCCTCCTGCATCACTGGGGACTCAGGGTCCACGTCCGTGAGGATGGTAGGGGCTGAGGCAGGAAGCAAGCCAGTCAGCTGGTGCCAAGAACTGACCCCACCTGGCCTGTCCAGGCAGCTAGCTGCCTCCTTTACCTGCTCTGCTGATAAGGCTGTCCAGGCTTAGAGAAGGGTAGGGACAAGGCTTCTATCCGCTCTGACCCACCCTGGCACATGTTTGTGGAGAACAATGGACTAACTTGAGTGGAAGGGAGTTCAGGATCTGCACCCAGAGGCACTGTCCCTCACTGGCCATCTGAGCTTCTGCTCAAGCTCTTCAGTCTCCTGGCAAACTGGAGGCTAACTGGGGCCCCAACTGGTGACCCTAAAGCCTAGGTACTCGGGACCTCACCAGCTCTGCACCCTAGGCCTCTCGTGGCTCTGCTGTCCACGTTCCCTACTGCTGCTGCAGTGGGGGCAGGGCCCTGGACCTTGTGGGGAGAGGGCTTCCGGGCTGGGGCTTCCCAGGAGACACGCCCAGTCCCTGCCCACCAGAGCACCAGAGCCCACCTCAGGTCTGCTCCAACCCCATACAAGGTTGTCTGCTCTTCAAGTGTCTGTGCCCACTTGCCGCCAACTTGCAGGGACCCTGGCAGCCTGGGCAGGTGGAAGGGCTGGGGTTGATCTTCCAAAGGGTGAGCGTACACACCTATGTATCGGGTGGCCGCATCCCCGGTGCCTCCACAGGCAACCTTCTGGCCCTCTAACAGACCCATCACTCTCTGGAAGTGCCGGGAGTTAATGATTCTTCCATAGTCAGGAGACTTCTTGGCATCTTCCCCATAGAATTCCTGTGGAGAGGAGGTGACAGGCTTCATACAAGGACATGGACCCTTGGTCACAGCTAAAGGCTGCAAGGCCAATGGTGCTTTGTCTGGGAGAACACGTGGGTACCACCTGGCCAGTGCAGTGGGCAGCAGCGCAATGCCGCCAGGAACCACTGGGACGCACCACCATCTTCACTCATGTGAAGTGCTGTGAGGCGGCATTGCTTCAAATACATATTTGCACAGCTGTCCGGGCACCACACAGGGAGGACACGTGTGTGTTCACAGAGAGGAACACGGAGCGGCACAAACCAACAAGTTGGCAGTGACTGTCTTTGTGTGGCAGGATTCTGGATGGAACATGTTTTTCCTTCTTTATGCTTTTTAATCTTTTCCAAATTATCTGCAGAATGTTGCTTACTTTTAAGATCAGGAAAAAATATCCAATATTTTCTAAAGTCCACACCCACCTCTCTGCCTGGTAGCCTCTCACCTCTGTGGGCCAACACCCACCTTCACGGCCTTTTTGAGCTTCTCCACGACTTGGTTCTGGATGGAGGGATCACAGAGGATGTAGTCCGGGGCCACGCAGGTCTGGCCACTGTTCATGTATTTCCCCCAGGCAATGCGTCTGTGAAAATCTCAGATTAAATGGTATTTTTCAAGACACGGGAGGCTGCTCGAGAACAAGCACTTTATTCCGTCAGCTCAGGATGGAGGCTCAGGGGTGAGTGTGCCGGGGGAGAGCTCTGGGGCTGGCAGAAGCCAGAGGCTTCGAGCTTTCCAGCAGGGGTCTCCCTAATCAGTCCACTGGCTTTTGGATTCAGGACTGAGCAGACCTTTGTCCCTAAACATGTCCCCAGGGCCTGTGGCAGCACACTTGCTAACCTTGTCAGTGACTGCTGGGGATTTCTGGGGGATGTGTGGGGTGCTTGGCCTTTGTGACCCCCTGTTCATGCCTTGGAGTCCTGCCAGCCAGGAGTTACTGCTGCTGGAGCGCCCCCACCCTGGAGGCTATGTGCATGGGATATGGAAGTTGGGCAGAGCCCAGCTGGAGCTCTCCAGTACACAAAGTCTTCCCAGGCTGCCTGCTCCCTCTCCCTAAGCTCCCTCCCAGGACTGCAGGCACTGTGAGGGTAGGGACAACATGCCACTCAGAGCAGAGCTGTGGCCCTTGTGAGCTGGACCACAGTCAGGAGGGCGACTCCTGCTCCGATAGGCACCAGGCTTCCTCACCTGCAGGCCAAGTCCAGATCACAGTCCTTGTCCACATAGCAAGGACTCTTTCCCCCCAGCTCCAGAGTCACAGGGGTCAGGTGCTTGGCCGCAGCCGTCATAACGATTTTCCCGACACCAGGGCTCCCAGTGTACAAGATGTGGTCGAATCTCTGCTTGAGCACTTCTGTGGTCTCAGGGATGCCCCCATTGATCACTGGAAACAGATCCTGCCATGCAAGGAGAAAGGCAAGGCTCAGAAGGGAACACAGCCCCCCCCCCCAACTCTGTCCAGGTGGCCCTCACCAAGTAGACCCCCTCTCCTGACTCAGAAGCTCTGGTCACCCCAATAGGAGAAGCCAGCTGTCCTCACCCCCACCAGTGGCTTGACCCCTTGCTGCAAGAAGTTACTATCTCTCAACCCCAAGACCTGGGCCCAACACAGTTCTCCATGTGCCCTGGAGAGCACCTCACCTTATCCAGGTACTGAGGGATGATGGTGGCCAGCAGGTTCGCCGTGTTCTCGCTCACCTCAGAGGGCTTGAGGACCACCGAGTTCCCTGCAGAGCACACAGAGAGTCAGGGTGGTCCTGCTCCAACAGTCTGCCTTCCCAGTGACTGAGCCCGGTGCCTCCCTTCACCTCCTGTGTTCTTGGAGTGGGCAGAAGAGCCGCAGGCACACCCCACAGGACCTGCCCCACCTGCCCTGCTCAGATGAGGAGATATGGGGAAAGAGGAGAGAAGGGAGAGAAGAGCTTGGGGCCCAAGCAGAGCAGGCTGACTGCTAAGAAAACCCTGAAACATCTTAGCTACAGGGACACCTGAGCCTGGCTGTGCCTCGAGGGCATCCAGCCTGGCTTAAGAGTTTGGTCCCTGCAGCCTCCTGTGAGGGACAGACCCTCAGACTCCCATCTGCAGTCAGGCCTGAGGGGCTCCATTCCCCAATGAGGGGCAGTGATCCTTTCTAACTCCCTTCCTGGGAGGAGGCCTGCTGTACCTGCAGCAATGGCGCCCACCATGGGCTGAATGGTGAGGTCGAAGGGATAGTTCCAGGTGCCAATGATGAGGACCACACCCAGGGGCTCCGAGTGGATGTAGCATTCATCGTGCTGGGTGTTGGCAGTCTTCTCTGTGGGCTCATCCATAACCCACTCAGGGAGATTCTGGATCACATATTCGATCTCCTCCAGGACATACACCACCTCATCGTGGTAAGCATTCCATTCGTTCTACAGTGAGAGGGCCCCATGAGCACTGGCCCCAGAGCTCTGGGTGGAGGTTACCAGGGCTGGCTGTGGGTGCTGGCTCACTGCTCCCTCACACTGTGACCGTGAATGACCTGCTACCCTTTCCTAACCTTAGTCTCCCAATCTACAAAATAGCAGCTGTCGGGTAGACACATGAACAGGTGGGGACCATTCACCATGGGCTCCCCAGGGGGATACATGGGGTACAGAGCTGAGGAGTAGCCATTGGAGTGGTGGGTCTTCAAGGACCCCTTTCTGCCAGTGCGGGGGGTCCAGGCAGATTTGGACACATTGACTTTAAGATAATGAAAGGAAGCTCAGACCTGGGCAGTGATTTGAGAGTCATTTATGAGTGGAGGGGAACCAAGCCAGTAAGTGTCCAGGAATACTTGCCAATTAAAATGGCACTTGAACCCAGGACAGAGCCCTAAGAAGACCAGCTTCAAGAAGCAAGTACAGGAAAGAGGCTGCCAGAGAGAGAGGTGGGAGGAAATCTAGAAGAAACTGCACCAGGGATGGAGGGAGTGGCTGTGGGACCCTCCCAAGGCAAGGAGGCAGCTGGGTAGGGGAGAAGAAAATGCAGCTCTTCCGTGAACTTTGTCTGTGAAGGGCAAAACAGAGTCATGAAGTCAACAGAATGGGTTTTTTGTTTAAGATGAACAATCTTGAGAGATTAACACAATACAGCAGCAAAGGGCCCTCTGCCCTTCTCCAAGGTGAAATGGAAGTGGGGAGGCAGGTCCCCACTGTCTGGGGTGCAGCAAGGCGAAGGGTTTGAGAATTTGGAGGTGTCTGGTTTTGCTTCAGGTTGAGGGATGGATGAGGAGGGAAGGTGATGCCTCGCAGCTCGCAGCTTTGGCTCCCTGTGGGGCTCAGGCCTGGAGGAGCCAGGAGACCAGAAGCTTGTGAGGGCACGTCTGCAGGAGGTGGTGGAAACGCAGGTAGGGGAGGGACTCCTGCTCCAAGCTGGGTGAAGGAAGTGAAGCCAGGAGGGAATGGGTGGCACACAGATACGGGGAAGGAGCTGCGGGCTCCTGCGCTAAGGCTTGGGGATCTGGGGCTCAGAATGCAGAGGAAGGAGAGGCCAGCCCGCCCCATCTTAGTATCTGATAGTTTGAGCTGCACTTGCCTCTTCTGTAAAAGGGCCCTGACTCTCGCCGTCGATTTGGAAGACTAAATGGGGTTCTACGTAAAGAGCTGGGCACTGGGCTCCATGCACATAGCAGTTGCCCTACAGGCAAGCAGCGACTGTTCCCATTCCTGTCCACCCTTGCCCCACCCCGCCACCTCCACCTGGTGCTCAGGGGTCTGCCCTGGAGGGTAGGTCTGGGAGTCTAGGGCAGGCAGAGCGGACCCTGTGCAGGTCGGCAGCCAAAGCGTCCGCGATGTCCTTCTCGCGCTCCTTGATCATGCGCCGCAGCGCCTCCAGTTGCTGGATCCGGAACTGCAGGGGGCGAGTCCTGCCGGAGTTGAAGGCAGCTCTGGCCCGCTGCACGACTTCGCTGATTTTGTTCATGGTGCCTGGGGAGAGATGCAGCGACCTGGAGCAGGGGAGGCGGAGGGCCCTCCGAAGCAGTGATGTACGGGAAGAGGAAGACTTCCACAGGAGCGCCGGGAAAATGGCATGCCTTTGCCTTTGCAGCTTCCTAACCCAGATGCCTGGACCCTTCTGGCCCTCTGGATGAGAAACTCATCTGCAGTGGGAGCCAGGCAGTAGCAGCGGAGACCCTAAGTGTAAGTGCCGATGGGGGGTCTGGGCAGTGTGCCGGGGCAGGCCCTTCCTGGCACCTTTCATGTCCCACTTCTGCCTCTCCTGGCTGGCCAGGCTGGTGACACTCCCAGGCCAGCACTCCAAGAGCTCTGCACACGCGTCCAGGCCACTTCCCAGTTTAGATTGGATGCCGCAGCCTGTGATTCCACACCCGAGCTGATCAGAGAAAACCCAAAGTCAAAGTGTCCGCAGTTGTTCTCAAAAGCCTGCCTTGTAACCCCTGTAAGCCACGACCCGGCGCCAGCGAGGGTCTCGCGGAGCTTCAGATTTCCACACACGAGTAGGGAGGGGATTCCTGCACCAGGAGAAGCCACAGTGACAGGTTGGGATGTCTCTTCCTGAGCGCAATTTGGCCCCATTTAGCAAAGCCTTTAAAACAGGAGTGTCAAACTAGTTTCACCAGGGCCCACATCAGCCTTGCGGTTGCCTTCAAAGGGCTGAAATAATTTTAGGACTGTATAAATTTAACGACTTAACTGTTAAGGAGTTGAAATTACATCTGGCCCTTTGAAGGAACCGCCAGGCTGACATGGCCTCTGTGAAAATGAGTTTGACACCCCTGCTTTAAAAGGTATTACTCTGGCATTGTAGGTCCACACTCAGGAGCTTACAACGTTTCTAAAAATTACAACATTTCTAAACATTTGTGAATAAGAAAACTTATTAAGCCCTGGCTGGTGTAGCTCAGTGGCTTGAGTGCCAGCCTATGAACCAAAGGGTCTCCAGTTCCATTACCAGGCAGGGCACCTGCGGGTTACAGGCCAGGTCCCCAGTAGGGGGTTTCGAAGAGTCAACAACACATCGATGTTTCTCTCCCTCTCTTTCTCCCTCCCTTCCTCTCTCTAAAAAAAGAATATAAATACTTCCAGCCAAGATGGAGGCATAGGTAGACACACTGTGCCTCTTTGCACAACCAAAAGATGGACAATAACAATTTAAAAACAAAAAACAACCAGAACTGACAGAAAATCGAACTGTATGGAAGTGCGACAACAGAGGATTTAAAGAAGAAACATCCAACCAGACTGGTAGGAGGGGCGGAGACAGGCAGCCAGGAGTCAAGGACTCAGGCAAAGCGGCAGTGGAAGTCCAGGGCAGGCAAGGCTGCAGCTGGTGGGTGGTCAAGATGGCAGCTGGTAGAGCGGGTGGTCCCACATTCACATGCAGATAAACCAGGAAGGAACACCTGGGGAGTGAGACAGACCTCACTACCTAGGGTCCCAGCACAGGGAAATAAAGCCTCAAAGCACCAATTGAAAACACCTGTGGGGGTTGAGGCGGCAGTGGGAGGAACTCCCAGCCTCACAGGAGAGTTTGTTGGAGAGACCTGCAGGGTGCTAGAACATACACAAGCCCACCCACCAGGGAATCAGCACCAGAAGGGCCCACTTTGCTTGTGGGTAGCTGGGGCAGTGACTGAAATCTGTCAGAGCAAGGGCCATCATTCCCTCTGGGACCCCTTCCCCACAAACAGTGTCACAACACAGCAACGTGGGTTATACTGCCCAGGTGAATAACTATATAGGCCCCACCCCTCACTATACAACAAGCTCATCAAGACAAAAAAAAATGGTGCAAACAAAAGAAGAGATCAAAGCTCCAGAAAAAAATACAACTAAGCAAAGAAGAGATAGCCAACCTATCAGATGCACAGTTCAAAAACACTGGTTATCAGGATGCTCACAGGACTGGTTGAATTTGGTCACAAATTAGATGAAAAAATGAAGGCAATGCTAAGTGAAATAATGCTAAGTGAAATAAAGGAAAATGTACAGGGAACCAATAGTGATGGGGAGGAAACTGGGAGTCTAATCAACGGCGTGGACCAGAAGGAAGAAACATTCAACCATGAAGAAGCAAGAATTCAAAAAAATGAGGAGAGGCTTAGGAACCTCCAGGACATCTTTAAGCATTCCAACATCTGAATTATAGGGGTGCCAAGGAGAAGAGGAAGAGCAACAAATTGAAAACTTATTCGAACAAATAATAAAGGGGAACTTCCCCAATCTGGTGAAGGAAATAGATTTCAATGAAGCCAAGGAAGGTCAGAGAGTCCCAAAGAAGTTGGACCCAAGAAGGAACACACCAAGGCACATCATAATTACATTAGCCAAGATTAAAAATAAGGAGAGAATCTTAGAAGCAGCAAGAGAAAAGGAGACAGTTAACCTACAAAGGAGTGCCCATCAGACTGTCAGCTGATTTCTCAAAAAAGATCTTACAGGCAAGAAGGGGCTGGAAAGAAGTATTCCAAGTCACGAAAGGGAAGGACCTACATCCAAGGTTACTCTATCCAGCAAAGTTAACTTTTAGAATGGAAGGGCAGATAAAGTGCTTCTCAGATAAGGTCAAGTTAAAGGAATTCATCATCACCAAGCCCTTATTATATGAAATGTTAAAGGAATTTATAAAAAAAAAGAAGATAAAAATATGAACAGTAAAAAGACACTAAGCTCACAGTTATTAACAACCACATCTAAAACAAAAGCAAACTAAGCAAACAACTAGAACAGGAACAGAACCACAGAAATGGAGATCACATGGAGGGTTAGCAACAGGGAAGTGGGAGGAGGAGAGAGGGGGAAAAGGTACAGGGAATAAGTAGCATAGATGGTAGGTAAAAAATAGACAGGGGGAAGGTAAGAATAGTGTAGGAGATGTAGAAGCCAAAAAACTTATATGTACAACCCATGGACATGAACTAAAGGGGGGGAATGTGGGTGGGAGGGGGTATGCAGGGTGGAGGGGAGTGAAGGGGGAAAATGGGACAACTGTAATAGCATAATCAATAAAATATATTTTTAAAAGAATATAAATATATTTAAAAAGAAAGTTTATCCAGAGAAATGCTGGAAACATCCTAAATGTTCATTAGCAGGAGACAATTTAAAAATGAACTCCGCCTCCGCCATGCCTTTGTGATGGCCGGCAGTGCTGCACTCAGGAGGGAGGCAGGGCAAGTGCTCTGGCACCTTCATAAAGGTGCTCTCTCTGGGCCAGATGTACACACCCCACCCCGCCTCCGGCCTCACAGGGGCAAAGAAAAAGTGCAGGTCACAAAACAGCAGGTACACTAGGTGCAGTGGGCGTGTGCACTGCAAGAAAAGACCCACCAGGCAGCCCCCACGTGGTGATGACCGGTGGGAGTGGAATTAGCAGTGATCTTTGTTTTCATCTTCTGTAGTGCTTCATTTTTGTGCTGTGAGCTGGCATCTTTTAAAAATATTTGTTAATTTTTTGATGAAGGTCATTGGTAATAGGTAATACATGCTCATGGTAGAAAATGTAAAAGATACAAAAAAGGGGGTCACAGAGAAAGTCTCCCTTCTCCCTCAGCAATTCCTTCCTGTCCCACCAGAGACACAGGCCCTCTGCCAGACATTGGGTAACTTCCAACATCAGAAGAAAAGAAAACAATAATAAAAAACAAAACACCACAATATGGCTATTTCCATTTTACAAAAAATATGTATAACCATATATATGTATTTATACCACACGTGTGTGTGGCAGGTATATATGTATGCATATATGGTATGTGCTATATATGGTATGTATTATATATGGTTTATATGATTTTTCTTGAAAAATGGAACTAGCCTCCTATGTGCGTTTATTTGTGTGTTCCTGTTTGAGTCCCAGCAAGTATCTGCTGATCTCTTTCATGGCTTGTCCTCTCCATGGTATGACCCTCACCCCAGGCTTTCTGCACAGGCAGGGGGCCCTGCTGGCATCCAACCACACCCCACCTGGAGGTGTCACGGGACCCTCCCTAGTTTTCATGGGAGGCTGGACGGAACCCTCTCACTGGCTGCCCCTGCTGACCATGACCCCAGCCATACGGCCCAACAGGAAGGCCCTCCTGGCCTCCCTTGCCTTAGGTGGTCAAACAGGAGCCTCAGCCTCTGGCCAGCAGCTACCCAGGTCCCGCAGCCCAGGGCAGAGAGCCTGTGAGTGGGACAGGGTGGGCTGGCACCCCACTTCAAGTACTTAGAACTGTGTGGTCTCGAGAAGAAGCCTCCCCGTGCCTCCTTTGTGGACAGTGATGCCTCAACATTATCACAAAGATTTTGGAGCTGAAAGCATCTGATGTGCCTGGCACCCCAGGGGGAACAGCTGGAGTCCACTCCCTGCATCCCTGTGTCCTGCCCACCTCACCTGTGCTGATATCGCCCCATGTCCCTGCATCCCTGTGGATGACTCCCCTTTCATTATCCTCTCAAAAAACTCTGGAACTGTTACAAGTCCATTTAGATAAGGAAAGTAAGGCAGAGAGACATTAAATCTCTATACTCTCACAGTTAGCACGCAGCAAAGTCAGGATTTGAATGCGTTTCTATCTCTATCCTCTGCTTACACCTCTTAACTACTGAGCTCCGCTGCCTTCTAGGGGAGGGCATGAGGACTTTCTCCCACCATCCCCTTAGCCCCTGCTTCTTGGATCCCCAGGGCCGAGGATGGCAGAGCCACCACAGGTAGGCTTTGGACTCTCAGGGGACACAGTCTAAGGACTCTCATTAGATACTCCTGGGGGGTGGGGAGGATCAGCCACAGAGATGGACCCTTCTCCTAGAGCAGTCTCCAGTTAGATAGTCCCAGGGTCCCATGGGAAGGTGGGGAAGGGGAGAACTAGAAGGAAGAGGCTTACCTTTGACACAGTCTCTGCCAGTGGCTGGAGCTGCTGGAATGAGCATCAGCCTGGAGGGAATGCATTTAAAAACCCTTCTCCCTGCCCAGTCAGACCTTCTCCCCGCCCACTCAGCCCCACATCTCCACCCTGGAAAGTTGTGTAACAGACCAAAAGGGTATTCAATGTGGGGTGTAGCCTAATCAGGGCCTCGGCTCCCCAGCAGTCCCAGCTTTGGGGATTAGGCCTTTGTCCTATTCTAAAGTGCAAGAACAAATCTTTGTCGGCTTGGGTGGAGCTCACATCCAATCTTCCGAAGCAGCCCACACACGTGTTTGCCCTGGGTGTGGGCTCTGCTGATTGATTCAGCCTGATGTGGACCTCTTCCAGACTCCCAAAGGGCAACTGCCAGATGCTGGGCTCCTGTTTCCAGTTACGGTTACGTAAGATCATCAGTGGGAGAGGGTTGAGTTATGGTGAGTGTGCACACAGCTGCCTGGAAATGCACCAATGCACAGGCACTTTCTCATCCCCTGCACCTGGCCTTGTGCATGGGGGCCAGGCCCCCAGTGACACAGCTCTCCAAACCCAGGGACCTGCAGGCCTGGAGAGGGGCTTCCTCCACTGATAATGGGGGTCTGTTGAGTAGCAGAGAAGAAGCCAGGAGCAGTAATAACAGCCAGGGATCTCCCTGTATGCTCATCCTGGAAACCAGACGTGCTTGGCAAGGAAGGAACCTGGAAGCCCCTTCCTCTAGTATTTAACAGACGTTTGTTGGTGTCTGCTCCGTGCCATGCAGTGGGGATGGAGGAAGATGTGGAAAACCACAATGGTCACAGTCACATCTTTTCTTGGCCTCCTCTTCCTAGGCACTTCCAGCCACCCACATCTACCTGAGGGCTGTTTTCCAGCCAGCATTCTGGGGCCCTGGCTTCCATTTCACTGGAAGAAAACACAAACTTCCCAAGATGGCCTACCAGCCCCTGAGGCTGGGTTCTTGCCCTTCCCCCTCCCTCCACCTCAAATGCCCTTCCCATATATCCACCCACATAGACCTGCTCAAATGTGATGTAAAAATAGCACCAACCCCTCAACATCTCTCTGCCCTCTTCCTCCAGAGCATTTATCGCCCTCTGACATGCTATTTGTCTACTTATTTTGTTTGCTACCTGTCAACCCCCCCAACACCCAACTAGAGCTTGATCTGTTCCCTGATGCAATCCTTAGCACCTAGAACAGTGTCTGGCACATAGTAGGTGCTCAATAAATATTTGCTGAGCGATGAGATAAACAGAAAATTTCAAAACAACATGGAAACTGTGGCAATTGGAATATGCATAAGTTGCTACAGGGACTCAGATAGGGATCCCATGGTAGGCAGCATCTGAGCTAAAATGGGAGGCATTAAGACAAGGAACAGAGGACAGCTTGGAACAGCAAAAGCGAGGGTGCAGATGCAGGGAACAAAGTCTGTGTCTGGTACAGTAGGAGGTGAGGGGATGAATGAGGCTCTGGGACTGGGGGCTCAAGGAGGCCTTGTGGGCTGGGCCAGGTTGTGGGGGCAGGGCAGCGTGAAGGAGCTTAGCATAGAGATCTATATCTGAGATTTTTGTTTTTAGGGAGCCCCTGGTCTTAATGAGGTCTAGACTGAAAGCTGCAATTTCCAGGGATAGAAACAAGAAATTACAAGACCCCAATCTAGATGGATGAAATGGGAAACATCCCAGGATAGCAGAAGGCAACACTGGCAGACTCTGGCGCCTGTGGTACCCAGGCTGGGTGGTGGGCAGAAGGTGGGCCACCCTCTGAGATGGGGAGGAGCAGGTGGATGGGCCACATCTCTGCGCCAACCTGGAACCCTACCCCCACTCCTGACTGTCTTTGGAGATGACCCCTCCTCTCTGCTTGTAGACTTGGTGAGGTGGTCAACCAGCGTGCTCAGCTGCAGACGAGCCAAGGTGAGCATGGGTCCCCATGAGGCCACCCAGATTCTGCTGGGACTGCCTTGAGTGGAGAGCAGGATGCAAGACCAGAGGCCAAAGAAGCTGACTCATCATGACATCGGCTCGATGGGTTCCTGACAGCCCCAGCCCCAACCTGGCCCAGGTCTGATTTTCAGCTCCCCCTCAATTCAGTGGAAACTTTCATCCAACTGCTAACACTATCAGCTGTCTGTCCTTCAACAAACTATTTAATTTCTCTGGGCCTCAGCTTCCTCAGCTGAACAATGGTACAATGGAAAGAAGCTGACAGATGGGCTCTGAGCCGTCTCTTCTTGGTCCTTGGGTCCATCATTTCCTCCCTCATCTTTCAGCATGAAGTTGTGCCCTGAGGAGAACCATGGCCACAAATGGAAACAAACAAGCAAGGGCCACTGTGACTCTGAAAGGGATTGAGACAGCTTTTGGCTCACTGAAACTTTGTGTAAATGTTGCTGTTGTTGCTATTGTTACAAGTAATGACTTTTAAGTCCTGGTAATATGGAGCAAGGAGCCTTAAGACTTGTTTATATCTATGGAGAACAAAATCTTTAGATTTAACATTTTATTATCACTATTAAGTTTCAGTTTTGGCATGCTTTGAATTGTCATAGAAAGTGTTACAGATATATGCTTTTTTAGATATTAACCTTTGAAAGCTCTAACACACCATCCCCAGTGGCTCACCCTAGCCCAGGTCGTCACTTTTTTCTCTGGGCCACTGTCATTGCTGCCTACCGGCTCTCCCTGAGTCCATGCTTGCCTTCCATGGCACCTTCTCCAAAAAGCTGCCAGAGGGACCTGTGGGCAGTGAGGAGCTCAGCCCATTTCTCCCCCATTAACACCCTTCTGTGGCTTCCCACTGCCCTTAAGGAAAAAACCTCCCCTGATCCCTGAGAGTGTGAATGGCCTGACTTCTGGTCACTTCACCAGCCTTGTTTTGTACCACTTTCCAACACTATCACTGTGTCCCAGTCCACTGGCGTTCCTTGAATGGGCTAGTTGGTTTCCTACCTCAGGGCCTTTGCACCTGCTATCTTACCCTGGAACACTTCTCCATCTATTCTGTACCCTGGTAACTCTTACATTCTTGTTCCTGTTCACACCTCAGGTTCTCTGACCTCTGCCACCCCCCAAATAATACCTCCCTTACTTCCCAGAACCTGTCACAAAGTGCAATCATATATTTGTTTGTGTGACTATTTGTTGATTATTTTTCACTGCTCCATGTGTCTGCACAGACTGGAATTTCCATGAAAGCAGTGGTCACAACTCCTGTTCAACTCACATATCCTCAGCACTTGGCACAGTGCCTGGCACGTAGAAAGACCTCAGAAGATAACAGAAACTGGCCAGCATGCCAAATCCTCCTGCAGAGGGAGCTGGGCAGGGTCTAAGCTGAGGCTAAGAGAAATTATCAGTCATTTAGCTAGATGATTTTCAGCAAATTCACCTAAAGCTAGCAGACTTTTTTTTTTTAGATTAGAGAGAGAATTAGCTTAAAAAGTTATTGTGCTTAAATTTCAAGGAATGCTTACTCAGGCTAGAACTAGATGTTTGGAGGGGAAAACCACGTACTGTTTAAGAGCAGAAAGAAAAAAAATTGAACAGTGCGTCTGTGGGCTTCTCTCCCTCCTTCTGTTATAGACAGGCAAGGAGGAGGGGCTTGGATGCAGGGAACTTGCAGGAACACGTCATGCACAGGCTGTAGGGGCGACACCCTGGCCTCCTTCCTGAGCTGGGAGGCCTGGAGCCCTGGACAGTCTGCCCCGCAGCTGAAGTCACCGGCAGAATGTGAGCAAACTCTCAGAAGGGCCCTGCTGCCCCCCGTCCTGAGGCTGCATATCCAAGTATCCTTGGTGGTCTTTGAGATGAGGTAGAAAAAAATGCCTGGACTTAGAATCTGGAAAAGAGCCTCTGACCAGATCCTGAGGTGCCCAGTGAAAACTTGGAACTGCGAGATGAACCCATAAACTCAGGTACAACACCTCTTGTAAGGGGTAAAAGACTAGACTTTTTGTGAACGTGTGATGGAACATTCGGGAACACCCAAAACTCCAGCCCAAATGGAACTCTCTGGGCACAGGCCTGGGAGGGGACCCTAATAAGCAGCAACTTAATTAAGCATTTGTTTGGAGGAAGACCATGTGACCTGAGGGGGGCCTTGGTGAGACAAGAAGCACCACAGAACCTTTGCTGGCCAAGCTCCTTGGGGCCGGCCCTCCCAGAGGGCGATCCTGGCTCTGCAGGCTGTGCCCAGCCAGGCCCACCCTGCCCCCTGCAAGCGAGGTGCTGGCTCATGCTCACCAAGTTATCTTCCAATACCTTGGCCTCCCCAGCCATTTGCAAACAGGGAGTGGGGCACTCTGGCACAGTTAGCTTGGCAGTTACTCTTGTTGTTGTAAATTGGCAAACTGTTGTTTCTGATCATTATTTGGCCAACGCATAGGTTGTCCACATGGGCAGACCCGCTGTTAGGCTGACTCACCTGGCAGGCAGTATCTCACTTGTGAGTACAACGCATTGACCTCTTGGTTTACCCCTAGAAACTCAGCTCACATCTATGCTGCCCCAGATGGGGGATTCAGCTTGTGTTGTGCCAATGCAGGCAATTTCTGAGCCCATGAGTCTGTGAGGACCATACCCTAAACCACAGTGAAGTGACGGAGACAAATGTGACCCCATGGGAACCTATCTGATGACCCGAGGACTTAATGTCACCTACTACAAAAGTACAAGACTAAGTCAGGAATTCTCAAAGTGTGGCCCCCAGACCAGCAGCAGCAGCATCCCCTGGGAAGCTGTGAGGGAGGTGGGTTTCCAGGCCCAGCCGTTCCCTCAGTCAGACACGCTGGTAGAAGGCCCCACAATCAGTGTCACCACACGTCTGCCAGGGCACCCTGTGCCTCCGGTGAAGTTTGAGAGCCACTGATTGAAGCAGTTACTGTTTATTCTTTAAGAAATTGCAAAAATTAAAAAAAAATACAAAAACGAGGAGAGAATAAGAAAACTCTGGGACATCTCTAAACATGCCAACATCCAAATCATAGGGGTGCCAGAAGGAGAAGAGAAAGAGTGAGAAACTGAAAACTTATTTGAAAAAATAATGAAAGAAAACTTCCCTAATTTGGTGAAGAATATAGACACGCAAGTCCAGGAAGCACTGAGAGTCCCAAACAAGTTGGACCCAAAGATGACCACACCATGACACAGCATATTCAAAATGCTAAAGGTTAACGATAAAGAGAGAATCTTAAAAGCAGTAAAAGAAAAGCAAAGAATTACCTACAAAGGAGTTCCTGTAAGACTGTCAACTGATTTCTCAAAAGAAACTTTGCAGGCCAGAAGGGAGGAGCCAGAAATATTCAAAGTGATGAAAAATAGGGACCTACAACTTAGATTACTCTACCCAGCAAAGCTATCCTTTAAAACTAAAGGGCAGATAAAGTGCTTCCCAGACAAGGTAAAGATAAGGAGTTCATCATCACCAAGTCCTTATTATATGAAATGTTAAAGGGGCTTATCTAACAAAAAGAAGATAAAAACTATGAACAGTAAAATGACAACAAACTCACAACTATCAACCACTGAATATAAAAAACAAAAACAAGAACAAGAACAAAAACAAACTAAGCAAACAACCATAACAGGAACAGAATCATAGCTATGGAGATTATTTGGAGGGTTATCAGCAGAAGGGGGAAGGGGAAGAATGGAGGAAAAGGTGCAGGAATTAAGAAGCATAATCGGCAGATACAGAATAAATGGGGGTAGTTAAAAATAGCATAGGAAATGGAGAAGCAAAAGAATATATATGCACAACCAATGGACATGAACTAAGAGAGGGATTGCTGGGGGAAGGGGGTACCAGGTGAAGAGGGGCAAAGGAAGAAAAACTGGGACAATTGTAATAGCATAATCAATAAATATACTTAAAAAAAAAGAAAATGGGGTTTAAAATGAATAAACTAAGCTGTATGAAAATCTAAAAAGTACCAAATTGCTATAAGAAAAGCATGTGATTTACTCTTCAACATCTGCTACATGTTATAAATTTGTAAATAGATTGTGATTTATGTGATTGTGATTTAGAATGTCTTCATTTGCTTTCTAGCTCACAGCTCTCAAAACCCTTGGAGTATCCTAACTGTTGGGAGAATAAAGGTGTGTTTTGTTATGCTAATGAGGTGACCTTTGGAAACATCAAGGATGGGGCTAGTTGCCAGGGAACCAACCCTGTGATTACAGGGTTGAAACTTTGTCTCACCCCCTGACTTCCAAGGAGGGGAGAGGGATAGGAGGTTAAATTCAATCACCAGTGGCCAATGACAGTTAAGTGATTTTCAATAGGTATGCAGCAAGAATTTATAAAACATGCAATACCTGACTCTAGTCAGGGACACTGACCTCTGTCCCTTAGATTGTCAAATAAAAAATGACAACAGCCAACACAACAATAGTCATCCAGTGTGAATAAATCAAAACCATACCAATTTTTCTGTAGGATAAGCGAAAAATACATTTTTTTTGGTATGCTACAGTTCAGTGATTAGTTTACGTACGCCATGAAAGAGATGAAAAAGGTTGAAAATCGCTGACTTAGTCAGTCATGACTCTGTAACAAAGCATCCATAAAAACCCAGGAGGACAGCTTTTAGGCCTTTTAAAAAAATTATTGATTGATTTTAGAGAAAGAAAGGAGAGAGAGAGAAACATTAATTTGCTGTTCCACTTATTTATGCATTCATTGGTTAATTCCTGTATGTGGCCTGACCAGGGATGGAACCTGCCAACTTGGAGTATTGGGACAACACTCTAACCAACTGAGCTACCCAGCCAGAGCATGGCCTTCTTTTGTGCAGACTGAGTTGGTGGACAAGTGGAGATGTGGGGAGAGCAGCACCGGAAGGGGCACAGAGGCTCTGCACGCCTTCCCACATACCTCACCCTGTGCATCTCTCCCATCTGTCTGTCCCTGGGTTATGTCCTTTTACAATGAACCAGTGATCTAGTAAGTAATGCATTTCTGAGTCCTGTGAACCATTCTAGCAGCTTAATCAAACCCAAAGAGGAGCTTGGAGACCTTTTGATTTATGGCCAGCAGGTTAGAAGCACAGGCAAGAGCCTGGGCTTATACCCAGCATCTGAGGTCTTACAGGACAGGCCCTGTAACCTGGGGCATCCGATGCTGCCTCTGGTAAGTTCTTGTACACCCCACTGCTGTCTGAGAATTGTTTGTTGCTACGGGGCATCCTCCCCTCACTCCCCCCTGCCACACACACTGAATTGGGTCCAGAAGCCTAATTCAATATATACTCACAAAATTGTATTTTATGCCCTGGCTGGTATAGCTCAGTAGATTGAGCTACGAACCAAAGGGTCACTGGTTCCATTCCCAGTCAGGGCATATGCTTGGGTTACAGGCCAGGTCCCCAGTAGGGGGCGGCATGTGAGAGGCAACCACACATTGATGTTTCTCTTTCTGTCTTTCTCTTTCCTTTCCCCTGTCTCTAAAAATAAATAAATAACATATTTTAAAAATTGTATTTTATAATTAAACAGAGCTGGGTAGATTCATGGCAATGGTGTGAATGTAACACCTTTTTTTAATTATATTTATTTATTTTTAGAGAGGGAAGGGAGGGAGAAAGAGAGAGAGAGAAACATCAATGTGTGGTTGCTGGGGGTCATGGCCTGCAACCCAGGCATGTACCCTGACTGGGAATCGAACTGCAACACTTTGGTTCACAGCCCGCCCTCAATCCACTGAGCTACTCCAGCCAGGGACTGAATGTAAGACTTTATATTGGTATGTGGCACAAAATTAAGTTTACACTTTTTTAAGTGTCTGAGGAGCTAGGGCAACAGCATAAAACCTTATAATAAATTGTCCTCAGGGGCAAACGAAATGTCTTTAGTGGCAACCATGATGTCATCAAATAACGGCAAGTCTTGGGCCAGGCCCAGGCTGCCTGATTGTCACCGTAACTGTTTCCTGAACCCTTACAGTGGGACCTGTGATCACAATTCTACAAGGAAGGTATGATCACCCCCATTTTATAGGAGGGGGAAGAAGGTGCATAAGGACTTTCGCCCAGGCACTCACAGGTGGCAGAACTGTAACCAGAAAAGACACCGGTGTCCGGGCTGCCTGTCACTACCAAATCCAATAAGCAATGACAGTGATTGAATCTTTTATAGGTGCTTTATTCAGATGGCCGGCGATCCGAGTAGACGAGTAGACGAGAAGGAGAAGGAGAAGACGGTGGGTTCATACCCTAACAAACCATCCTCCTCTCTCTTTCCCAGCCAGCTCTTTTATAAGGGGGTTGGGGGAGGGCAAACAAGGTGTCAGCGAAAGCCTTTGAAATTCAACAGTTGCCTCCAAGGGGGAAGGGTAGTCGCTTGCTTCTTCCTGGTACAGACTTCTCCAAGAGGTCATCTGCTTACTCCCAGGCACCAAGATAGGCCTTATCAGTAGTTACTGAAACAAAAACTTAACATACACATTACTTGCTAGATTTATGACTATTTACCTTAAGCTAAATTTTCCCAAGTCTTAAGCCCCTATCAGAACCAGGACCTCAATCCATGCTTGGATTGGCACCAAAGTATAGGTGCAGCCACCCAATGTGCCCCGACCCCTGAGAAGTGAGATGCATCCCAAAGCAGCCCCACAGGAAGCAACACAATCCATGTTTGTGCCTTAGAGCAGAGCCCCTCCAGCCCTACCTCGAATGTGCCGCGTCTTGTCTCCTTACACAGGTGGTTCTAACCAGCCTGGGCAGCTGGTGCCCTGGGCCCAGGCAGATTGGACGCTGTAGGCAGGGAGGAAGCATGAGGGAGACGAACAGCTTCGAAGAGCCCTGAGGAAGGATGCTGACCAGAAGAAGCAATTCAATGTACAATAGCATCAAAAAGAGAAAATAAATTTAATATTTAAAAATGTTTTTTATTTATTGATTTTAGAGAGGGAGGGAGGGAGGGAGGGAGGCAGAGGGAGAGAGATAGACAGACAGACAGACATCAACTGTTGTTCCACTTACTGATGCATTCATTGTTGATTCTTGCATGTGCCCTGGCCAGGGATCAAACTGGAAACCTTGACATATCGGGAGAACTCTCTAACCCACTGAACTACCTGACCAGGGCAAGAAGGAGTAAATTTAACAAAATTTAACAAAAGAATCACAAGACTGGTACATTGAAAACTGCAACACATTATTGAAAAAATTAAAGATCTAAAAAAATAGAAAGAGATACATGTTCATGGATTGGAAGAGGTGATATTAAGATAATAACACTCCTCAAATCAGTTTATAGATTTAATGAAATTTCCGCTCAGTCACAGTTGGCTTTTTTATAGGGATAGAAAAGCTGATCTTAAAACTCAAGGGACCCAGAATAGCCAAAGCAATCTTAAAAAGAACAGAGCTGGAGTATTTAATTTCAAAAGCGACAACAAAGCTACAGTAATCAAGACTGAGATACTTACATAAAGAGAGACACATAGATCTGCAGAATAGAACTGATAATCCAGAAATAAATCCTAACACATATGGTCAATTGATTTTTGACAAGGATGCCAAGATTATTCAATGAGGAAAGAACAGTTTTTCCAACAAATGTTGCTGGGATGACAAAATGTCCACATGCAAAAGAATAAAGCTGGACTCTTATTTCACACCGTATGCAAAAAGTACCTCAAAGTGGATCATCAGCTTTAATGTAAAAGCCAAAACTATAAAATTTTTACAAGAAAACACAGGAGAACATCTTCATGTTCTTGAGTTAGGCAATTATTTCTTAGATACAAGACCAAAAGCATAAACCAAAAAAGAAGAAACAGATAATTGAACTACATCAACATTAAAAACATTTGTGCTTCAAATTATACCATCAAGACAGTGAAAATACCCACAGAATGGGAGAATATATTTGCAAATCATCTATTGATAAGGGACTTGTATCAGAATACATAAAGAACAATTATAACTCAATAATAAAAAAGCAAAGAACCCCATTTAAAAATGGGCAATGCATTTGAACAGACATTCCTTAAAAGAAGATATATAAATAACCAATAAACACATGAAAAGATGTTTGCCATCATTAGTCATTAAGGAAATACAAAATAAAACTACAGTGAAATACCACTTCAAACCCACTAGGATGGCCGCATACTTTTAAAACGACAGACAATGACAAATGCCGAGAACATGGAGAAACTGGAGCCCTCCTGCACTGCTGGTGGCAGTAGAAAAGAATGCAGTGTAGCTGCCTTGGGAAACAGTCTGGCGGGTCCTCAAAAAGTTAAACATAGAATTACCATATGACCCAACAATTCCACTGCTAGATATATAACCAAGAAGACTGAAAGCATATATTCACACAAAACCTTATATTTGAATATTTATACCAGCATTTTTCATAGTATCCAAAAATTGAAAGCAACCAAACGTCCACCTGCACTGATGAAGAGACAAGATGCGACGCACGCACAAAACGCAGGAGCAGTGTTCAGCCTTGAGGGGATGAAGTTCTGACACACACTACAACGTGGACATATCTTGCAAACATTATGCTAAGGGAAGAAAATCCAGTCGCACATGACTTCATACTCTATGATTCCACTCACATGAAACATCCAGGAAAGTTAAATTCATAGACAGAAAGCTGAGGAAGGGCCTGGAGGAGGGGTGTGGGGGGGCTGTCACTGGGCACGGGCTTTCTTTTAGGGGCCAAAGTGCTCATGATTAGATTGCGGTGATGGCTACACAAAACACTAAAAAGCATTAAACTATATACATAAATGGGTGGATAATATGGTATTGAATTACATATCAATAAAGCTATTAAAATATTTATATTATGTTCAGTATCTTCACTCTAAGAAAATAGGAAAATGAATTGAAAACCCTTTTGGAATCTCCCTTACAGAAGAATTCAAAATCATTTATGTAGATCATACTCCCTGAAGAAGGTGGAACATAACCTCCCACCCTCACCTTTGGTGCAGGATGGGGCTATGCCTTCCTACCAGGGAGGCCACTGAGGACAGGTGGGGGCAGCAACTGCCATGGGGAAACCCCAGGAACACAACCCACCAAGTGATGAGGGCTGACACCATCGGTAACAAGTCCCAGTGACAGCATGCTCCATGGGTAAGATGTGATGGAAACGGCATTTCACCTCTCCGGTCTTACTGCCCCAAACTCATCATACCAGTTCAATTATGAGAAAAGCAGCAGACAACCTCAAAGTAAAGGGTATTCTCCAAAACACCTGACCAGCACTCCTCGAACTGTCAAGTTACCAGAAAGAAGGAAGTCTGAGCCAAGGGAGCCTAGGGAGACGTGACAATGTAGGTGACCTCCTGGGAAGAATCCAGATGGAAAAGGAACATTAGGCAAAAACTAAAGAAATCCAGATGAAGCACAGACCTGAGTTAATAGGAATGTGCCAACACTGGTTCATTAATGCACTGATGGCATTCATTTGTCACAACTACCTTAGCCATTCTCTGTAAATCGAAATCAATTCTAAAGTGAAAAGTGTATTTTTTAAAAAATCTTCACATGAGGACTTTTAAAAGTTGGTACAAACTTTTGTTTTTTTTAAGATTTCATTTATTTTTAGTTTTAGAGAGAGGAGAAGGTAGGGAGAAAGAGAGGGAGAGAAACATCAGTGTGTGGTTGCCTCCTGAACGCCCCCTACTGGGGACCTGGCCTGAAATCCAGGCATGTGCCCTGACCCGAAATCAAACCGCAGCTGGCACTCAATCCACTGAGCAACACCAGCGAGGGCTGAGGATATTTTTTTCTTTACTTTTTAGAGAGAGGAAGGCACATTGATACATATGATGTACATTCCCTTGCCTGCCCTGACAAGGAATTGAACCCACAACCTGGGTATGTGCCCTGACTGGGAATCAAACCCAAAACCTTTTGTCCTACAGAACAGCACTCCAACCAACCAAGTACACAGGCCAGGGAAAAAAGTGTATTTCAAAAACTCATTTGAAGGCAGCCTGTAGGGTTAAATGAGTTATAGCTTCATGGCTCCTTAGCTATGTGACAGAAAAAGACACCCTCTCTGGGTCTGATTTCCCCCATCAGTACACGTGGCTGTGCCATAGTCTCCAGCCATTGTGGTAGGATCTTGATGAGACAACATGTATTAATGAACTTCGGAAAGTGAAATTCCCTGCAAAATAATCCTCTGAAACAGCTACATTGATTACCTACAAAATTCACTCGTGTTTTAGTCCCCAAACATGCTTGCTTACCCAATTTAATATGTATACATAGGTCTTTGCCTCTGGCCACCTGCAGTGGACTGCACTCCTTCCTCCCTGCTCTCCATGCAACCCAGACAGTGGCTCCCTCTGCAGCCTGCTCTTCGCACTTCCCTGCGCAGGCCCTCCTTGCTCCCAGCCATCAGCTTCCCACTGGGGGGCCCCACAGCAGCACTCTCCAGCCAGGTGAGAGTTCTTCACACTCAGACTCCAGATGGTGCACCAACAGTGGGGCCTTCTAATCTAGAGGAGTGACTGCCAGGGCTTGGTTGGGGTGAGGATGGGGAGATGATGAGGAAGGATGGGGTGGGGCAAGCTGAACTTGGCTTTACCCAGATGCATGTAATTTCTGACCAGGAGCCCCTGCTCCTGGGTCCCCTTCAATCCTTGCAGTTGGGAGGAGGGGTCCTAGGCAACATTTCTTAAATGCCCACAGGTGAGCCACAAGATGACTCTATTTGTTTTTTTTGTTGCTGTTGTTTGTTATCAGTCTGTCTGCTACTGTTTACAGAGCCTGTCCCTCTAGGGGAGCTTAGGGGGCAGAAAGACCTGGATGCTAGGCCCCACCTCCTGGGAAAATGTACAAAAGGATTCCCAGGCCTTTGCAGCTCTCTGCTGCTGGCCACAGTGCTTCGGGTGGGAGAAGCTGCAGGTTTGCATCCCTGGAGTTGGTGGAGGGCAGAGAAGTAGGAGGTAGAGAGAGGTCCCCTCTCTCTCACCCTGATCTTCCAACCTTCCTGCTGTGCAGGTTCCCAGGAAGCCCCCAGGAAGCCAGGGCCTAAGTCGGGACCAAAGGCAGCCAGGTGGCACAGAAGGCAAGGGCAGGGCAGAGCCACAGCAAAGTGCAAGTCACGGTGAGCTAGGCACCGCAGCCTGGAAGTCACGGAAGACACAGCCACATTCCCCTCTGACCGCCTGCCCGCCCGCCCCGCCTCCCGGAAGGGAGCCTGGCCCGCGGCTGGCAGAAATTCGTGCCTGGGCAGCTGCCTAGGCACTCCTTTGTGGCCGCACCCCGAATCCGGGCAAGCACGCGGAGCGCACTCCCATCACACATGAAGTGAACTGTTTACACCCAAATGGCGAGAACCAGTTTCATTTCTGCACAATAACACGCAAATACAACTCCACAAAATGCATAAATGTGAGGAATATTTTTTAGACCAGTCTTTCTCCCACACTCAGCTTGCCTCTCTCTCGGTTGGCAGCACCGCCAATAACTCCAGTATGTTTTCCCTGTGTTTTTCTCAACGCTTGGGTAATGTCCAACAATGTTAAAATGTACATGACAAATGGGGCTCTCATTGTTTTCAAAAACAGGGTCTTATCAAATACATTCCTGCCTCATCTGGTCCTACTCAGTGGTATGCAGGTGCACCTCCCTCCAAAACCATGAGGACAGGTGCATTAATTCTACCCACTCTGGTGGCTGTTTAATATTAATATTAATAATATTTACAAGCCTGTGGTCATTATGTTCCCCATTTGTGGGATATCTCTTTGCTTCTACTTTCTGACCACTGCTCCATAAACTTCTTTGAACTTTCAGGTGATTTTTATCTTTGTAATAGCATCCTAGGAATATTTGCATCTTTAATTTCATGGGTGTTGCCAGAGATCACCCCACAGGCAACCCTATGGAAGACCAGCAGGGGAGTGCGAGCCAGCCCGATGCAGGCACTGCAGCAGAGAGCCCTTGGGTTTCTGGAGCAGCAGCCCCATGCCCAGAGAGCTGCACTGGGTTCAGGATGGCTCAGGTGATCTGTATTTGAGTCTGGAAAGGGCAAGATTTCATTCGCTGCTTCAAGATCTGTTTTCCTGGTCAATGTCTACTTAGGAGCCCTTTGTACTGTAGCCATATAAGTTGCTGGTATTTTCCCTAGTCTGTCATTTGTCTGTGGACTTTATTTATGGTATCTTTTGCTATACAAAATATTTATAAAGCCAAATAGAACTCTTCCTTTTTAATTTGGATGACAAGAGTCCTCTCTGATCCTAGGCTGTTCATCTAATTCCTCAGATATTCTGTAAGATTTTTGTTTTATTATTCACTCTGAGTACATAAAGAAATTATTTTACACATGAAGTAAAAGAGAATCCATATTACTTTCTTTTTGATGGACAGCCTGTTGTGCTAACACTGTTTAATAAAAATACCAACAGTAATGATGGATTTTCCATGTATTAACTCATTTAATCCTCACAACCACCTGAGAGGAAGAAACCTTTATCCTCTGCAGTTTATAGATGAGGAAACTCCTGCACAGAGAGGTGAGAGACTGGCTAGTGAGTACAGAGCCAGGTTCCAGCCACAGCCTCCTACTGACTTCAGCATCCCTGATCGAAGGCTCCTACCTGTCTGCCTCACCCATTTCTTTTAGGTTTTCAAACTTTTTGCCCTAGTGTTGCATATGCTTTCCTTAAAATTCTTTTAATCTCTTATATCTCCTTTCTCATTCCTAATCTGGTATATTTCTACTATCTCATTTTTCCTACTGCAAGGAAAGTGCAAGTCATGGTGAGCCTGGGCTTTCTGTCCCCGGGTGTGCAAAGGCTGATTCATACTCATCTGTCCTTTCTCATGGAAATGTGATGGTAAATGCCTGTCTGGTCCTCTAGTTCATTAATTTCTGTTATCTTTGTCGATTCTTTCTTCCTTCTTTCCTTTGGTACTTACTTACCCTGAGTATGTAGGTCTTTTTATTTTTGTCTATGTTAATACTGAAGGCATTTAATTTTCTGGTGGATTCAGTTTTGTGCTGTCCCAGAGATTTGGGGATGAAATACTCTCATCTTCATTGCTCTCTCAGAAGTTAATTGAATTTCCCTCTCAATGTCCTCTTTAAGGAGAGGTGTTTACTAGAAGTGTTTACTAAGTGTTTACTAGAAGTTTGTTTCCTAAGTCCAAGTAGTTAATATTATATTGGTCATACTTTTATTATTTTTTACCAATTTTATCAGATTTTGATACAAATATGGCCTTTTCTCTAGTTTTCTGTATTGGTTCAGGTTTTCTTCATGGTCACAAGATGATTAATTTTTGTAGCATTTCCAGGGGTACATGAATAATAAGATGTATGTTTTCAACGTCACCCCAATTAAGTCAACAAAAATTTTTATGAAAACTCAACAATTGAGGGAGAAAGATGTATGTTTTCTTCATACATGTAAGAATTTCCACCTATTAAATCAAATTTATTGATTACTTCACGATTTCTATTTACTTGGTCTAATTCTGAGAGATGTGTCATGAACTCTCTCCTTATACTTCTAATACTCTTGCCTTGTGTAAAACTATCATTTTGCTTCGTTCGTACAGATTTATGACTCATCTTTTTAATTTTTGCTTTTCTTCTTCACATCACGTTTTAACCTTAAAGTTATCACCAGTCCTGTCTTATTTTTGTTTACATCTGCCCGCACACCTAATTATTTCCAGCCTTTCTCTATCATGCTGCTTTGCATGCACTTCTTGTCAATCACGTACAGCTGGGGTTTTATTTATATATGAGTCTCTTGTTTAGAATGATGACTGAAAGTCTTGATGTTATTCTTCCCATTGCTCTAATGGTGTCTGTTGACCTTGTTCTACTCCCAGATGGTCCTGACTCCCTCCCCTTTCCCTGTTCATTGTCAGCTCTCCCACCTCCCTGTTCACCCCCGTCCCTTCTTACTCCCTGCTCTCAGATTCAGATGCTCATTCTTCCACAATTATCTGAAAGCAAAACGCCAGCTCATTCATTCTGTTGTGACTGTGTGTGAGGTAGGAGCCTAAGTAGCCCTCACTTCCTCCCTGCTGGCTCCACCCCAGGCCTTGGTCCAGCCTTGGGTGGGTCTTACCTGAGCCAGCGCCACATTGGTACCCTGCAGTACTTTCTCTCCCATGGAGAGTTTTGTACTTTTAATTCTAGACTAGTGCTTGGACCAAGTGAAGTATGAATACAAAATGGCTTTTTAAATTTGTTTACAATTACTGCCTCCAGCGGCGCCTCCTGAAATCTTTATTTTCCATCCTTTGAAACATTCCCAGCTGCTGCCATCACTTCTGGTCAATTGCCGGTACCGAAATCTCCGTCGAGAAGAATTTAACACTTTGATTCCAGCCTGGGTACACGCCAAGGACGGGGACAGGATCTCACCCCCTCCACAGCCCTGTCGCCTGGGTCCCCCTCCCCCCCGCTGCGCTGGTGCCGGCAGGAGAGGCACCAACCAGGCAAAACCCTTCCTTTGGCCGGGCTGAAGCGGCCAGGCCACAGTGGGTGACCCGAGTTGGCCCTCAGGGCCCCGCAGCACCGGCACCACGCAGTCCGGGAAGGGAGATCGCAGCAATCCTTCAGTTCCTGCCCACGCCCTCTACAGCACCCTCCTTCGGGGTCCCTTACCCAGCTAGCAGCCTCCTGGTAGCAGCAGGAAGGTCACCCCACAGGGGTCCTCTGCCTGCCGCAGCCAGAGGAGCCGCACGCCGGTCGGTGCCCAGTGGGGAACGGCGGCTCCCGCCCCCGTCCATCTTTGGCAAGTCTCCCGACTGAGGACACATCCCAGTGGGGCGATGAAACCCCCGCTCTCTCAGTAACTCTCTAGGAGCCCCTCAGTTGGTTCCGAGGGTGGGGAATCCACTGCAGGGAGGTTTGGGGAAGAAGGAGAAAGTGTCCTTAGGCTCACAATTCCTTCAACTCCCCAGCTCTCCAGTGTCTAGTTTTCTGTTTAGGTGGCTGAAAGATGCCCGGACGATAGACAAAGCCCTTCACTCCCGCACCCGGGACAGAGGTCTCTGCAGCTCACAGGGCACAGAACAGGCTCTGGGAGATGGGGGTGGGGGGGGCGGTAGAGAGCTAGCAGAGTCCCTCAGAGGACCCCCCCACTGAAGCACATGCCATTTTTCACCTATGTCCAACCCTGGTGACCCTGGACAGGGGCTGGCAGCTGCTCCTGGGACCACTGAGACACCTACATCGTGCATGGCTCCATTTCCAACTGTCTGCACACTACCCGCACAGTGGGAAATTACTTAGTCTTGAAAAGGAAGAATAGGCTGACACATGTTCCAACCTGGGTGAACCTGAGGAAATTCGGCCGAGTGAAACACCCCAGTCACAAAAAGAGAAATACTGAATGGTTCCACCAGGTGGTGGCTGCCAGTGCAGGGAAAGGAGACTGGGCAGTTAGTGTGAAGAAGGCTCCGAGTTTCAGTCTGGATGGAGTGATGGTAGCCCAACAATGCCAATGTGCTTAACGCCCCTGAACGGAATACATTCAAGTGTTTTTTGTGTTCTGTGTGTTTTACCACAATACCCATTCCGCACTGCGCCCCCCCCCCCCCCCCCGCACCGTAAGTCCTATTCACATGGGGCCAGTAACACAAATCTGTCAATACCATTTGCTAAGTCCCCTGGGGGCAAGTGCTGGCCCTGTCCTCCCTGAGCTCACCTGAAGGACAGGCAAGAGGCTCTGGGGGCTAGATGCAGGAGCAGGAGTGGCAGAGCCAAAGTGGAGGCAGAGAAATGCCCCAGGGACAAAGTGCCCTACACACACACACACACACACACACACACACACACACACACACACACTGGGGGGTAGAACAGTTGCAGCTCTAAGTGGCCAAGCTTGCACTTGCTGAAAGACATGCAGGAGAGAGACAGATGGTGGGGGACACACAGCCCTGTGTTTCTGAGTATTGAAGGCAAAACTATCACACTGTTCTGCACACTTTGTAAGTACCAATCCATGTGCAAAGGGCATTTTCCCCACAAAAACTGTATTAGGAGGCACTACTTTGATTTTCTTGGATGAAGAAAACAGGAGGCTCAGGCAGGTGAGGCCACTCACTCAAGGCCCACAGCAAGAGTAGGAATGATGCACCTCATTCGTCAAAGAGCCAGAAAAACAAAATTGCTGCAAAAAATGTTGCAAGGCAAGAACGGTGCAAGTTTTGCATTGTGTATTTACTAACAGTCTGATGAATTGTTTAAGAGCAGATGGTCACTAGTTTGGTCCTTCTGACCCATAGACATTTCCACATTCACACCCACTGGGCTGGTGGGCACCACATCTCTGTTGTTACCATGTGAACCTTGCATGTCTCTCTCTCCTGCTTTTAATCTAATGTCAACTCCAGCCCATGGCTTACACATTAAAAATGGTTTTCATTTTTTTTCTAATGGATGGAAAACAATTTAAAGACTCTTTCATGACATATGGAAATTGTATGAAATACAAATTTTAAAGTCTGTAAATAGTTTTATTACAACAGCCATATTTGTGTGTGTACTGTCCATGGCTGCTTTTTGAGGCACAACAGCTGAGTTGACTAAGGTGCAGCAGTGTGGTCTCCAATCTGAAACACTATTTGGCCCTGCAGAGTCTGCAAACACTTAGCATCCTGGACCATCCAGCCCCTTACAGAGGAACACAGATGTTTTTATGACCCTGTAACTGTGATCTTTACAATTAGCTGTTTACGTACCACAATAAGCATTCTGCTTTCAAACACTGCCCTGTTTTCACACCCTTTCTGACTGACAGGCTTCATCACCCTCCCTCATGAGTTAATGAATGTTGATCTGTGTACAAGACCAACCTAAGAAATATTTGAGCACATTCATGGTGGACAAGAGAGTTCACATCTCAGAAAAACATGTGACAGAGAACACAGCGTGTGACTGACAGAAGGAAGAAACATGCTCTCAGCAGAGACAGGGTCGGGTCCCCAGGCCTCAGGCCCCACTGTACAGCTGATGACTCACCTTCCACGGCGTGCTCACTCAGGGCTCACGGGTCAGGAACTGGTGTGAGCCCTCCCCATGAACTCATATTTTATTTAATACCTCAGTACACTGGAGAGGCAAATTCTATACAATCTCCATTTAGAGATGAGGAAAGTGAAGCTGAGAGGCTGAGAGTCTGGCTCACAATAATCAGCGCACATGGAGGGTGATACAGGGACAAGCGTTCCGGAAGGATGAGGACACAAAGAGCTCTCAAATCTACTTCCATGTTCTGAGCCAGGAGACTCAGAATGTTACTGTGGGGCCCCGTGATCTGCCCATGCCAGGGGCTCATGCATTCAGCTGTTCACAGTAAGGCTTCTAATTCAGGGCGGTGGGGAAGGGGAGTGATCAGGAACAAAGGGGATTTCCTTATTTTCTCCTAGGATTTCCCCACACTTAAATCTCCCTTCATCTGTTATATTTACTGCAAATACCTTTCCTAACTGGTTATTTGCTTTTTATAATTTTCCCTATACCTGAAAACCCTGACTTTAAAATTACATCATTATAATGGCCTCATGGTGGAAAACTATCAGCATTATGGAGCAGAAAGTTAAGCATAAGGCCTCTCCACCCACCTATGACAACTTCCACTGCCAGCCACCGACAGGGAAGGAGACTGTCACTCCGTTGGACAGCCACACATGCCTGCCGTTATCATCTCATACACTTGACATGCACTCAAATCTCTTCTTTTGTGAATTGTTTCATCATATTTAGGTTTGGAGAAGTCGTCCATAGGGGAAAGGTATACAGGGCTTCTACTTTTTCATAGTAAAAAGCATTGTGGGAAAAAAAATTCATGCTCCCAACACCCTGGGTTTCTTCCACTAGAAACCATGGGTTTGCTTTGCACCCTTAATTTATGGTGCTGCGTACCAGCTCAGTCGCCTGAGCTTCTGCTCTTCATGACAGCTCCTCCATTGGCCTGCACCTGGTTTATTTCTGGATGGTACAGCACACTTGCCTGTCCTCTTCACAGAAACCCTCCAGCTGGGGCAGAGCAGCAGTCTCGATGGCAGGATTCCTGCAGCTGCTCCCTGATGGGCACAGGTGTGCAGGAAGCAATTTTATTGCCCAGAAGGACAACCACGGAAAGGCCATCTGGAGATGCCTCTGTCCAATTCAGCACCTTCCTCCCTACCTCTCCCTGCAGGAGATGGAGCCCAAATACTGATGGCTACTCCTGCAGACACACCCTTAATGTCCACCCTGTGGACATCAAGACCCTCACACTGACTGGGCTGAAATGGGAAAGGGCAAGGAAGGCAAGGGGAGAAGGAGCAACCTGGTTGGGGCCTGCTGGTTTGAGACAAAGGCTGTGCATGCCACCCTCCTCCTGGTGCACAGAAAGGGCTGGCATGGAACTCTCTGCTGATCAAGTCCAAGTGGAGAGTGTGAGACTGCACAGCGATGGTGAGGACAGGCTAAGGAGCTTCCTGGGAAGGGGTCTGTATCTATGACCAGCCATCAGTGAAAGAACTGGGCCCAGGAGGCAGCCAGGGCCCTTGGGAGGCCCCTGGGCAAACACGGGGTTGAAGCCCCACTCCCCCTGGGACTGGAAAATCTCCTGCTATTCCATTTCACTGGCGCATATCAACAACAAACAAGGAAACTGTAAAGTGGGCCCATCAAAGGCTCAAGTTTATTCACATCGTATAAGCCCTTTCACATAGTTTCAAGGGTGGTTTTTTAAACCTACTGTGCTTGGACTCCTACTGCACACCCCCCAAGGGGGCTGCACAAAGCTCCTGACTTCATCTGCTTCTTGGCATCTGCTGCCTTCTGTTCCTGCAAGACAGCTCTAGCAGGAGGCACCTGGATACCAAATGTCATAAAGCTGCCTTCGCTCCCCTCTTCCTAGAAGGACCCAGACGTGCACAGGCATGGCACTCCGGGACACCATGTAAGAGAAGCAAGATTCCTCCTGCCGGGCAGTCTGGCAGTCCAACCCCTGCAGTACTCTGCTTCTACCATGTCTAGGCATGTGGCCTTTCTCTTGGGAAAATTACTCTCCAAGTCAGTTTTTTCCATCTGTAAAATGAGGCATGTAAGGGTTGGTATGAGAATCAAAGTAATATATAGATTGACACACATTTTGTTAAAATTGCCAGGTCAACCTAAAAGGGTAAGTAAAGGATATCTTGAAAACAGAGTGCCTGGTGGGTGGGCCGGGGAAGGAGCTGCGTCCTTTAGCTGTCTGGCTAAAGCAAATGTGGTTCCAGTAAGCCCTGAAACCAGGCTTTGCCTCAACCCCACCCGCCCCCCACCAAAACAAACTGTTCATCACCTCTCCCCAAAACAAAACAGCAAGGAGCTACAGATGGACCACCACTCCAACAGCTGACACTCCCAAGGACTTACTGTGCTGGTTCGGGGCTGTTTGAACTTCACACTTACTAACTTGCTTTGTTCTCACCATGGCTGTGTGAGCTGTGCCCTCCCCCAGTTTGCCAGATACAGAGAGGTCAGGGTGTGTACCCAAAGACACACAGTAATGCATGGGAGAGCTAGAGTCAGACCAAGTGCACCACTATGCCCAAGGATGGACAGAAGTTCTCCATAAATAAGAGCTCTGATGGCCTTTCCTAGTGATGTGAAAAAACCCTCCCAGAGCAGGGTGGCCCCAGAGGGGAGGGACTCAGTGGGGAGCAGCACTGAGACAGCCAACCAGGTTAAGAAGGAAATTGAATCAGTTCTTCCTAACATACCCCCATGCACTTAGCAACTCCCAGGTTGCAGACTTCCGAAGAATCTCCAATCTCAGATCCCTCTCGGAGGCACCAGAGACCTCTGGCACATTAAAAACTGGACTGAGAGGCCCTCTCTGAAAAGGAAAACACCCACAGATTCGGTTTGCCTGCACTGAGTGCAGACACACCTCTTTCGGGCCCAGATGTCCTGGTCCTTGCACATAGTGGGGCTGCACTGTCAGCGGCCTCTCTGCTTCTGTTCCTTTCTCCAGGATGATGGTCACTGAGCTCACAATGGCCCTTCACTGGTTTGGCTTTGCCTCTTCTGCTGAAGTGGAGCTTTTGGGGACAACTGTCAGTTTCTCGCAGAGCAGTGCTTTCCCAGGCAAATCACTTATAGTGCCGTTTCTTCTGTGGCAGGTGAGGAAGTACCCCCTTGACCCCTCTCCCAAAGAAAGCATTTTTTACAGAGCTTTAACAGCCAAGGAAGAGACTTGGGTAGGCCCAAGAGCTTCCATGGCTGAAGATTCAGGAGTACGTCATCCGGACATGAACTGTCTCCAGGCCGCAGAGTGGTAGCACAGACACTTCTCAGATGCACCTATTAATGGAGAGATGACAGCAGGTCTTCAGCAGCAGCTACTCCCTGTCAAGTCCATCAGCAGGCAATCCTCTGAGAGAACACATCATCTTGCTTTATCCAGAAAAAAAATTTAAGACTGCTTACAGAAACAATGAGGGGAAAGGATACATTAAAAGTGGGAAGTCATCCTCCAAGGCCTATGCTCAAATCACTTCTGCACCTCAAGAATTCTTTTGATACCCAAGTCAATGATCTCATGTCCATGATGTCCAGCTCAACATCCTCTTTACTACCCTGTGGAGACCAAGGCCACCCACCCTCAATGGTAAGCTCCTTTCCCAGCTCCTGTACCTCACTGCAGCCAGGACAGAACACCTGCTGCTTTGGTTTCTCCTCTTGGTGGGGGTGGGGAGCTTAGGACTATGGGAACCACCAGGTCTAGCACCAGTATAGGTAAAGCAAATCCTTACTGCAGGAATACAGCCAATCAGAAAATTCACTGGTTTACATTTGTGTGGTCAGTAACTTTCTGGGTTATGGCTTGAATGTAGGTGGTCAACCCATAAATATATGAACTGGTCAATTTCTACATTATGAAACAGATGATATGAAATTAAAAAATACTAATGGAAACAAAGTGTTTATTATTGTTATAATCAAGGCAAAATCTCTTAAACAATTAGCCTTGATAATGGAAGCATAATCAGAACCATTATTCATGACTTTGCAGTTTGATCTTCTCTGCTGTTGAGATGTCAGTTTCACAAACACTATCTACCACAAAACCTTTCTTACACAAGCGGAAGAAGAATGGACCTGGAAGTCACAAAGCCTGGCTTAGCTCCCCCCAGTTACCAGACTGCAGACCCATCACTTGCTGGCTGTGACCCTATTTCATTCTGTGTTTAATTAAAACAAACAAACAAACAAACAAAACAAAAACAAAAAAACTGGAGAGGGGAGGAAGGCCGAGAATGAACCCATGCCCTGGAGGATGAACTGAGACAGCCTGGGAACTAACTGCACACCTAACAAGTTACACAACACAGTGCTCTCAGCCTCTCAGCCCAGCAGAGGGGCAGGAGTCCCCACTGCACACAAACTGTTCCTGCACTGCAACAACCACTGGAGCCTGACACCCTGGGGTGGGGTAGAGCCTCCAAATGCACCGAGGAAGGCCCAGGCTTGAAAAGCCATGTGATATGAACCCAGCTTTACCCTAGAAACACTTTGTCAGGTTTATTTTACCTTAATTTACATCTGTATAGGCAGTTATAAAAAGGCTATTTACTATACAACAATCTGGTGAATTTTACCTAGTTTCAAGAATAATGCATGCAGTTACAAATGAGAGGTAGAAACACTGTATTAAAGACCTAAAAATACACAAACATCATATAAATAAATGTTCAAATTAACTGCTGGAATTTTATACAGATAAATAAGGTAAAATTACATTACATCATCAAAGAAAAGAAAAACCATGTTTTTGTTTTTATCAGCACACTAAAATTAGATTAATGCCGAAGAGTTCCTATGTAATTTGTCAGAGTTCAGATTTATTATCTAAAAGGATTAAAATAAAAGGATTAAAACTGAAGAATGGTTTATTCAAGTATTCAAGCAGGTAAATAAAAGAAACAAATAATACACAACCTAGGAAACATTTCTGGAGGGATGCTAACTGTCCACATTCTGCACTACTAGTTATTTGGTGAACCATCAGAATTAACACGAAAAATACGTTTTAGGCCAGAAAGCTGCCCATTTTCCTAAGAGAAAACAAATCTCACTTTTCACTAATTTCATGTACAAACTCTGCATCATTACTAAACCTTTAAATCACCAACTTTGATTTGGTCCTATTAGAATTCTTGAGGGTATCCCTTGATTGACATTTTTTCTAATACTGCTTAAATAAACCAAACCTAGCCTTTAATAAACCCAGAAGTCACAGGCATCAATGCGCATCCTGCATGCACACACACAAACGCAACCAAAAGCAAATAACCGGCAACTCAAAAATATCACTGAGGAAATCTGTGGGTATAGATAGATGAATAGGTTAAAAAATGCAAAGATTCACATGAACACAAATTTTTACCATTGAAAAGCCCACCAGAGATTACATGTGAATTCTGGAAACAGTGTGTGTATATAATCAAGTAAAATATTTTCAAAACAAGTCCATTGTGCCTCAGTTAGTTTTAAATTGCAAAGTCCAATACAGAGTTGTTTTAATAAATTAGTGCAATATATGAAAGATCTGGAAGATTAATAAGTGTCCATATCAGGTCAAATGGAACATTTCACAAGTCCTTCTAAGACCCATCTTTCGTGTCTCCTCAGGTTCCGTCTTCCTGAGCTGTTTAAGGATGCACGGTCAGATTCAAACTTACCCCAAGTATCAAACTGCCCAGATGAGATGGAGTTTTTTTTTTTTTTTTATACCTCAGTAAACATGTGGAATTTCACACATTGCTCTGGTGAACTGAGTGAGAGCTACTCACTTGTTTCATTCTTAATTTTCCTTAAGAATAAATGTACTGATAACTCTAGTTCTAAGGTACATTTATTTACCAAGTTCAAGCTGAGAGCCAGCCAAGTGGAATACTCTTGCTTCTGCTTCTATGATGGAAAAGGAAAGGGGTGGCGTCTCCAATAAGGCAGATTTCCTACACATGTGTAGTTTTTGGATTGTTTTTGTTTTGAGATCACTGCTTGTTCTTTGGTTGTCACCAGGTAAGAAACTAGTTTCCTGGGGATGGGGCAACAGAACCCAAGCTGTACCCCTAACACGTCACCTTATACCCCACACCAAGGGGCCACGGGACAGGCCTGCCGCCGCTCACATTGTGGAAGAACTATAGCAGAGTGCCGACAATCTTCTTTCAATACTAGATTTATCTACAAATAAAATAAATTAAAATCATAATAAAGATCATTTATATTTTCCAAACCAAGGAAAGAAAAACTGATTAAAAATCACTCACTCTACCTACATCCTCATCTCTGTTCTATTTTGCCCCAGAGTTAACAGTTCTGAATACTTTTTCTTCTTTTTGTCTGGTAATTGCTAGGATATGACTTGTAGTTTAGTGCTGCACATTGGTAAAATTTAGATTAGCACAGCAAATAAAGAACAAACAATTGCAAATAATTTTAGACCTGCCAACCCTTGTGGCTCTGCAGAATGTGGTGCGACCACATACACTCCAACAGATCCTTCACTTCCTCCCCCAAAACCACATCACTGTGCTCATATCTGACCAGTGATGAGATCATGCTGGTATCCTATCAACCTCCATTCTATCTATACCAAATATGCAGCACACAGGGTCTTCCTGGGATTCTTCAGTCACTAAGCCCACGAGACTTAAGATAATTTCATGTTATTTAATAATAAAAACAAGGTTCTCTGCGTACACACATACCCACCAACACAGTAGGGCAGTAAGGAAATCTAAAGAGTGAGGACAAAAGCCATGAGTGCTTTACAAGTATTATCTCTAATCCTCACTACAGCTCTGCAAAGCAGGCACTGTTCCCTTATCTTTTGGAAGAAGAAACTGAGACTACAGAAAGGTGAAGTGATTTGCCCAAGATTGGAAAACCAACCTTCAAACCCAGGCAGTGTGACTCCCAGTGCCAAGCTCTTCCTACTGTACCTGTGTGGGAAACACTGCTAAGTCAACTTACATTTGTGTATGTTTTCAATATCCACAGGGTCCTGGAGAATCTTAGCTAGGCCTTCCAAAAGCAAGGCTGCCTTCTGATAGCGATGGACAATGTCTTCAGTCTGCTGGAACATCTCGTCCAGAGCTGCAGACTGAACCTGAAGCCAGTCAACAAAAAGGAGATGCTCAGCTTTTCCAAGAAAATACTAATTCATTTGGGCAAGGTAGCTTTAAGTGGAATCTATAAAACTAACACATTTTGAAAAAATGATTACAATCTACCAAACTAGATAAAACTTAAAAGATAAGAGATTCATCAGATGAGCAATATAAAGAAGGAGCTTCCTGACAAAAGAGTTATTCTGCATTCAAACATAGCCTTCTTATCCTCAGACATTCCTAACTGAGGAAGGATAAGACATTCATGGAATTTACACTTCTAAATTGGCTCTTCTATGGCTTATGTTAAACAAACACCTTCACACTAGGGTAAGCTGGCATTTCATTAGAGTAGATTTTGTTACAATAAAGTAACTAAATGGTGTTAAAAGTCAGTTCTCAGCTGTGTCTTTTAGTTAAACAACTGTCTGGTATATTCAATCACTCAGAGGTCCTCACTGAGCACACAAAGGAGCTCACAGTCTGGGGGAGACAGGCCTGCAAGGGTGACATGGTACTCTAGGAGGAAGCCCCAGAGGGCACAGAGGTCACAGAAGGAGAGGAAGGGTAGGGAAGACCTCCAGGAAATGACATTAGGGACAGTCATGAAGATGTAATAGGAGTGAGCTAAGTGATGGAAAAGGTAGGTGGGGGCTTTTCAAAACTAGGGGACGGTAGTATTATTCACAAGGTTATGAGTATTTGAGTTTCCCCAATAGCATTCTGTTTTTCTCTGTAATCATTAAAAGTCAGGACTGTCAGTAATCCAGTTTCCTAATTTACTTGTCAATATGCTCTGTCTTCTTCAAAAAATAATTTAAAGCCACTTATAATAAAATAAATAACATGAATATAGAAAATAAGAGTCAAGAAAAGGAAGAAGAAATGTTACTAAACTTAAGTGGTAATATCTCTAAACTTGCTAAGCAGCCAGGGCAAAACAAGGGACTTATTAAAGTTACATGGCTCTTTTTCTCAGACGAGAAAGAAGCACCATAATTCCTTTTGAGAGGACCTTCTTCCTGGTACAACTTCTACAAAAAAATTATTGCCCTGGTCAGTGTGGCTCAGTTGGTTGGAGTACTGCCCCATAAACTGAAAGGTCATGGGTTTAATTCCTGGTCAGGGCACATATCTAGGTTGCAGGTTTGATCCCCAGTTGGGGTGCCTATAAGAGGCAACCAATCAATGTTTCTCTCTCACATGGATGTTTCTCTCCCTCTCTTTCATCCTCCCTTCCCCTCTCTCTAAAATCAATAAGCATGTCCTTGAGTGAGGATAAAAAACAATTATCATATGAAGTCTTGACTCAGTATAGAACGATACAATGCATATTATTAATGCCAACAGTTTATATTCCAAAGTTGTTTTCATATGATTTTTATTGTAATGGCTTTCAAAATTAAGTCCAAGGGTGTAATATAACAGTACAAAGCAAAGGAGCAAATTGAGGGAAAGAAGGGAGGTCTATGTTAATGTGGTAAAAATGGGAGGAAGATGGCAGTGTGGTAGGAGAAAGTGGATTTCCCTTCCCCCTACACACGGGAGAGAAACTGGCCGATCTTCAGAGGAACAGAGCAGGGGGCCAACAAAATCACAACATTTATGAAAATAGGACATCAAAAATTATAGCAGACATTGAAAAACCAGATGGTAAGGAGACTGCTTCAGGATAAGAAGGGCCCAGGGATCAGCGCAGGCCCCAGGAAGGTTGCAGACCCCAGGCCTGCTGCTCCGCGGTCTGCCTCAGGTTACTTGGGAGAAGAGCTGGGTCAACCGCTCCCTCCCCACCAAACGCCAAACAAGGATTGAGCAGCACCAGGGGAAGTCTTGTTGCTTAAAGGCACAGAGAGGGGAGTGAGGGCTGAGAGACAATCACACAGAGGCTATGAGCACCCACGCGTAGCCCTGGGAAGAGTGAGTGCCCTAGCCTGAGTGACCAAGAGTGGCCTGGCCTGGCCGTGGGCCCACACCCCCAACCCGGAGATAATGTGATTTTGTGGAAGACCCAGACCCCACAGCCCTGAACATGGAAAGGGCACAGGTGATTGCGGGAACCTGGAGCCCACTGCGGTGAACTTGGGGGAACTGCGCGCCCCCTCAAGATCCCCGGAGCTTACACTGTGAAGTGCACGCTCTCTAGGGTTCCCCGGGGCTTACACCGTGAAGTGTGCGCTCCCTCAGGTTAACCATGAACCTGGAAAAGACATCTGAGGGCGCTTTGTGAGATCCCGAAGCCCGGGAGCCCCCTGTGGTGAGCTCCTGTGAATGAGCTTGGGAGCGCCCAGACCCGCACCCAGGGTCCTGTGGAGAGGCACTGGATCAGCTCTGGGAAGAGGGCGCGGCTAGCCCTGGGGACAGTACTCTAGAGACTGACTGAATTCTGACTGGGAAGGGTGAAAAGCATTTCAATCCCCCCTCAGCCTGCTGAAGCCAGCAAGACCAGAAAAATTGGTTTGGCCAGTTAGAAACCAACAAGAGGTGTTTGGTTTTGGGTTTTTTTTTGACATTTTTTTATGTTGTTTGATTTTATCTTTTTTTTAAGTAACTTTCTATTTTTTAATGCTTATTATTTTTGTATCTCTCAATTCCTTATGTTTCTCTTCCTTTCATCCTAGTGTTATTCCTTCCTTTCCAAATTTATCTCTCCTTCATTCCATCTTCTGCTTTTTTTTTTGAACCTGCAAGTTACTGCAAATTTGTATAATCTTTTATCATTTTTCTTACATTTCTTATTTTAATAGTATTTTGGTATTCCTCTTCTTTCTCTATAGTCTTTGCTTGTCTGATTACACTGTATCATTTCATAGGTTTCCCCTGTTATCTCATTCATAGTGTATTGCTAATTTACTGTCCTTCATTTGTGTTCCATTAGTACACTACTCAAGGTTCTATACTCCCTATTCTTGTTATCTAGATCTCATAGACTCTGCCATATGATTGTTGCTCTAATATTACTATAAATAAGACCTATTCAATACAATTGGAAATACTACACAACACCCCTCCCAGATCTCAGCCAACTTCAAGGTTTCCCGAACTCTATTATTCTAGTGGTTAACTCTATTCTATTAAACACTACTCCTATTTACTATTCTTTACTCCCATCCTACTTCAGAATCTGACCTCCCACAGCCTCACTGCTTTCTAGATCCAACTCACAATCCTTTCCTCCCCAATAAGAGTCTTATCTTCTTTCCATCCTTTCTAAAACGTGGCTAGTGGGGCGGAAGATCACAGTTAACACTATACGTAGCCAAAGGATCTCCTATCTCTTCTCTACTGGCTGCTACTGGAAATATCATAGAATACTCTCTTGCTGTCTTAAACCATTTTACCTTACTCCTCCAACTGATCACAAAAAAGAGTAGGGAGAAGCTGTGAACACCAGGAAACCCGAAGGAGACTGCACCACTGAATCTCGAGGCATTCTACAACAGAAGTTCACACCGTAAACACAGGGAACCAGAGCAGATCAATTTAAGAAACAGAGGCTAACAAGAAGAGTCTTACGAACAATGGGAAGACAAAGAAACAATCCTGAAATGAAGGGAAAGACAGAAGCCTCAGAAAGAATGCTAAATGAAATAGAGGCAACTGAACTATCAGATGCTGACTTGAAAGAAATTATTATGAGGAAGCTCAATGAGCTCACAATGAGCTACCACAAAATGCAGGGAAACTACACCAAACTCACTGCAAACTATATCAACTTAAAAAAGGAAATGGAAACTATCAACAAGAGGAAAGAAGAAATGAAGAACACATTATCTTATCTGAACTGAAGAACACAGCAGAAGGAATGAAAAGCAGGATCGATGAAGCAGAAGATCGGATCAGTGAGCTGGAGGACAAAGTTGAAAAAAACACCCAGAAAGAGCAAGAAAAGGAGAAAAGGCTCAGAAAGAATGAAGAAGGATTAAGAGAAATGCAAGACAATATGAAACATAATAATAGCCGTATAATAGGGATACAAGAAGAAGAAGAAGAGCAAGGGATAGAAAACCTATTTGAAAAATGATGGAAAACTTCCCTAATTTGATTAGAGAAAAAGTCACACAAATCCAGGAAACACAGAGAGTCCCAATCAAGAGGAACCCAAAGAGGCCCACCTCAAGACACATCATAATTAAATGGCAAAATTTCAAGACAAAGAGAGAATCTTAAAAGCAGCAAGGGAGAAACAGGAAGTAACATACCAGGGAGCCCCAATAAGGCTAGCAGCTGGCTTCTCAATGGAAATGCTCCAAGCCAGAAGAGAATGCCAAGAAATATTCAAAGTAATGAGAACCAGAGGCCTGCAACCAAAGCTACTTTACCCAGCAAGGCTCTCTCTCAATCAAGATAGAAGGCCAAATAAGGAGCTTCCCAGCAAAAGAAGTCTAAAAGAATACACCTCCACCAAACCAGCTGTGCAAGAGATGCTAAAGGGACTGCTTTAAGGTAAAAAAGGAAAAGAGACAGAAAGAGAGAGAGAGAGAGAGAGAGAGAGAGAGAGGGAGGGAGGAACACAGGTACGTAGATGGCAATGAACAAGTACCTATCGATAATAACCTTAAATGTAAATGGATTAAATGCTCCAATCAAAAGACATAGAATAGCTGAATGAATAAGAAAACATGACCCACACATATGCTGCCTACAAGAGACCCACCTCAGGATAAAAGACCAGCACAGGCTGAAAGTGAAAGACTGGAAACAAATCTTCCAAGCAAATGGACAGGAAAAAAAAGCCAGAGTAGCGATACTCATATCAGACAAAACAGACTTCCAAAAAAGGGCCATAAATGATAGGACACAAAACAATCATCAAAAAATTCAAGAAAATTGAAATCATACCAAGCATTTTCCCTGACCACAAGGGACTGAAACTAAAAATCAACCCCAAAGAGAAAAACGGAAAACACTCAAAATCATAGAGATTAAATAACATGCTATAAAACAATGAATGGGTCAAGAATGAAATTAGGGAAGAAATCAAAAAGTTTCTGGAAACATATGAAAATGAACTCACAACAACCCAAAACCTATGGGACACAGCAAAAGCAGTTCTGAGAGGGAAGTTCATAATGATACTAGCATACATAAAAAAGATAGAAACATTTCAAACAACCTAACCCTACGTCTACAAGAACTCGAGGAACAGCAACAAAGACAGCCCAGAACAAGTAGAAGGAAGGCAATAACCAAGATCAGAGCAGAATTAAATGACATAGAGACTAAAAGCACAATTCTAAGGACCAATGAATCCAGGAGCTGGTTCTTTGAAAAGATAAACAAAATCGACAAGCCTTTAAGCAGACTCATCAAGAAAAAAAGAGAGAAAACCCAAATAAAAACAATCAGAAATGAAAGAGGAGAGATTACAACTGATACCACAGAAATACAAAGGATTGCAAGAAATTACTATGAAGAACTGTATGCCAAGAAATTTGAAAACCTAGGTGAAATGGACAAATTTCTAGAAAAATATAATCTTCCAAAACTCAATGAAGAAAAAGAAGAAAGCCTGAACAGACCAATAACAGCAAAAGAAGTTGAAGCAGTAATCAAAAACCTCCTGACACACAAAAGCCCTGGATCAGATGGTTTCACAGGAGAATTCTACAAAGCATTTAAGGAAGAGCTAACCCCTATCCTTCACAGACTATTCCAAAAAAACCAAAAAGATGGAAGACTCTCAAACTCTTTTTATGAGGCCAACATCGTCCTAATCCCAAAACCAGATAAAGACACAACAAAGAAAAAAAACTTCAGGCCAATATCGCTGATGAACATAGATGCTAAAATCCTCAACAAAATATTGGCAAACCGCATCCAACAATACATTAAAAAGATCATACATCATGACCAAGTGGGATTCATCCCAAGAATGCAAGGATGGTAAAATATTCACAAATTGGTAAATGTAATACATCACATAAACAAAAGCAAAAACAAAAACCACATGAGCATATCAATAGATGCAGAAAAAACATTTGGTAAGGTACAGCACCCATTTATGATAAAAACACTCTGCCAAGTGGGACTAGAGGGAGCATTCCTCAACATCATAAAGGCCATATATGAGAGACCTAGAGCCAACATCATACTCAATGGGCAAATACTAAAATCTTTTCCACTAAGATCAGGAACAAGAAAAGGTTGTCCACTTTCACCACTTCTATTCAATATAGTACTGGAAGTTTTAGCCACAGCGATCAGACAAGAAAAAGAAGTAAAAGGCATCCAAATTGGAAAGGAGGAAACAAAACTGTCACTGTTTGCAGATGACATGATAGTGTACATAGAAAATCCTATAGACTCGGGCAAAAAACTGCTTGACCTAATAAATGAATTTGGCAAAACAGGGGGATACAAAGTCAATATCCAGAGTCAATATCAAAGGCATTTCTGTACACCATCAATGAAACAGCAGAAGCAGAAATCAAGAAAAAAATCCCATTTGATATAGCAAAAAGAGAAATAAAATACCTAGGAATAAACCTAAGCAAAGAGGTAAATGACCTGTATTCAGGAAACTACATAACACTGAAGAAAGAAATCAAGGAAGACACAAACAAATGGAAACATATACCGTGTTCATGGATTGGAAGAATTAACATCATCAAAATATCCATACTACCCAAAGCAATTTACACATTCAATGCAATACCTATTAAAGTACCAATGGCTTATTTCACAGACATAGAACAAACACTTCAAAAATTTATATGGAACCATAAACGACCCCGAATAGCTGCTGCAATTTTGAGAAAGAAGAGTAAAGTAGGAGGGATCACAATACCTGATACTAAACTGTATTACAAGGCCACTGTAATCAAAACAGCCTGGTACTGGAATAAAAACAGGCACATGGACCAATGGAACAGAACAGAGAGCCCAGAAATAAACCCAAGTCTCTACGGTCAATTAATATTTGACAAAGGGGTCAGCAACATAAAATGGAGTGACAATAGCCTCTTCAACAAGTGGTGTTGGGAGAACTGGACAGCTACGTGCAAAACAATGAAACTTGGGCATCAACTTACACCTTATACACAAAAAAATTCAAGGTGGATTAAAGACTTAAATATAAACCATGACACCATTAAAGTCCTAGAGGAGAACATAGGTAGGAAAATCTCAGATATTTTATGCAGAAACATTTTTACTGACATGTCCCCTAAAGCAAGGGACATAAAGGAAAGAATAAACAAATGGGATCTCATCAAAGTAAAAAGCTTCTGGATGGCTAAAGAAAACAGTATTAAAATAAAAAGAGAACCAACTGTATGGGAAAACATATTTGCCAATGATACCTCGGACAAGGGTTTAATCTCCAAAATATATAAGGAACTTACATGACTCCACTCTAAGAAGACAAGCAACCCAAATGAAAAATGGGCAAAGGACTTGAACAGACACTTCAAGGAAGACATACATAGGATTCAGAGACACGTGAAAAGATGCTAAATATCACTAGCTATCAGAGAGATGCAAATTAAAACCACAATGAGGTACGACTTCACACCAGTCAGAATGGCCATCATAAACAAAGCAACAAATAATAAGTGTTGGAGAGATTGTGGAGAAAAGGGGACCCTGGTGCACTGTTGGTGGGAATGCAGACCGGTACCACTATGGAAAACAGTATAGAACTTCCTCAGAACACTAAAAATGGATCTTCCTTTTGACCCAGCAATTCCACTGCTGGGACTATATCCTAAGAACCCTGAAACACCAATACAAAAGAACCTTTGCACCCCAGTGTTCATAGCAGCACAATTTACAATAGGTAAGTGCTAGATGCCCATCAGTAACCTAGATGCCCATCAGTAAATGAATGGATCAAAAAACTGTGGTACATTTACACAATGAAATTCTATGCAGCAGAAAGAAGGAGCTCCTACCCTTTGCAACAGCATGGATGGAGCTGGAAAGCGTTATGCTAAGCAAAATAAGCCAGACAATGAAAGACAAATACCATATGATCTCACCTTTAACAAGAATCTAAACAACAAAACAAAGAAACAAGCAAAATATAGTTAAAGACACTGAAATAGAGGATAGGCTGACAGTGACAAGAGGGGAAAGAGGGAATTTCAGGGGAGAATGGGAATGGTTTACAGGAACAAATATAAAGGACACATGGACAAAAACTAGGGGAGTTGGAAATGGGATGGAGGTGGGGAGGGATGGGTGGGTGGGCTGGAATGGGAAAAAAAGGCAGAAAACTGTACCTGAATAATGACTAAAATAAAAAAAAAATATGTGGTAAAAATAAGATGGGTCAATAATTTTTCCTGCTTACCACTATTCTTTAACAGGCCCTAATTTCATCTACACTTGAGAGCAATTTTTCCCCCTATGAGATGGAAAACAAGTTATTTCCAATAGTATAACCAGACAATTATAAAAGTAGATTTCAGTTCAGGAATCTGAGCCTATGAATTTTTGTGGATTAACTATATTTTTTCTAATGTTTATCAAGCCACAGTTTATGTTGTAGAAAATGCAGAAATAGACCCAGCTAAAGCTTTTAGATGCTAACTATCAGATGTTAGAAATTTTTAAGAGGAATAACTGAATTTTACCAAATGTGGCACCAACAGTACTTAATGTGTTATTTAAATATTAAGTCCAAGATTAGTAAGAGGCAATCACAATACTGGAAACCTGGGGAGTGGTAGAGCATAAACACTTTTCAAAGATCTAGATAATATCAAATAGGTATTTCATTCAAAAGATACTCATTCAGATAAGTAACATTATCCAGTTTTAAACCTTAAAAAGGGTTACCATTTCTACAGCACAATTATAGATGAGTTTCTCTGCAGTTACGCTGTTGATTTCATCAATAAATCTCTGCTTGTCAGAGAAGAAGCGATTCAGCTTTTCTGTAAGTTTCTTGCACATAGTGATGCAGAACTTGTATCGTTCATTAAGATTTTTCACAACTGAAAAAAAGTTGAAAGAATAAATTTTAATTTTCCTCCACACATAAAGTCACATTGACAAATAACTTCTCTGCTGATTTAAAGAAAGTGACATTAAACAATCAAAAGAATATGCATAGAGATCAATAGAACAGAGCCCAAAGCCCAGAAATAAATCTACGACTTTATGGTCAATTAGTTTTTGATGAAGGAAGCAAAAGCACACGATGGAGTAAAAACTCTCTTCAATAAATGGCATTGAGAAAATTGGACTGGTACATGCAAATAAAAATACACAACCAACTTACACAATATACAAGAATAAACTCAAAATGAACAAAAGACTTAAATATAAGTTGCAAAATCGTAAAGATCCTAAAAAAAAAACAGGCAGTAAAACCTCAGACATGTCTTGTAGTATATTTTTTGTAATATATCTCCTAGGGCAAGGGCAACAAAAGAAAAAACAAACATATGGGACTATAGCACACCAAAAAGCTTCTGCACAGCAAAAGAAACCATCAACAAAATTAAAAGGGAATCCACTGTATTGGAGAATATACTTGTCAGAGATTAATCTGATAAAGGGTTAATTTCTAAAATATATAAAGAACTCACACAACTCAACACCAGAAAGACAAACAGCCAATTAAAAAATGGGCAAAGAACCCTGGCAGGTGTAGCTCAGTAGACTGAGTGCTGGCCTGCAAACCAAAAGGTTGCCACTTCTATTCCCAGTCGGGATACATGTCTGGGGTGTGTGAGAGGCAACTGATTGATGTTTCTCTCCCTCTCTTTCTCCCTCTCTTCCCCTCTAAAAATAAATAAGTACAATCTTGTTAAAAAAAAATGGCAAAGGACCTGAATAGACATTTCTCCAAAGAACACATACAGATGGCCAACAGACATGAAAAAGTGCTCAATATCACTAATCATCAGAGATGCAAATTGAAGCTACATTGAGATATCACCTCACACCTGTCAGAATGGCTATCATCAATAAATCAACAAACAAGTGTCAACAAGGTGTGGAGAAAAGGGAACTTCATGCACTATTGGTGGGAATACAGACTGGTGCAGCTGCTGTGCAGAATAGTTTTGAGTTTTCTTGAAAAATTAAAAATGGAACTGTGTTATGACCCAGGAACCTCACTTCTGAGAATATACCCAAAAACACCGAAACACCAATCAGAAAGAATATATGCACCCTTATGTCCATAGCAGTGTTATTTAAGTAGCCAAGATCCAGAAACAGTCCATGTGCCCATCAGTAGATGAGTGGATAAAAAAAAGCTGTGGTACATTTACACAGTGGAATACTACACAGCTGTAAAAAGATGGACCTCTCCCCATTTGCAACAGCATGGATGATGTGGAGAGCATTATGCTAAGTGAAATAAGCCAGTCAGAGAAAGACAAATACCATATGATCTCACTATATGTGAAATCAAATGAACAAAATAAACTGACAAATAAAAGAAAACCAGAGGCATGGATATACAGAACAGACTGATAGATCTCAGAGGGGAGAGGGGTGGGGGAGACTAGAAGAAATTAGCCAAAGAACATATATGCATAGCCCACAGATAACAATGTGGTGAAGGCCAGAAGGAAGGTGGGGGCTGGGTGGGGGGGGTAAAGAGGGGAAATAGGGGACATCTGTAATAGTGTCAACAATACAAAACAAACAAAAAATAAAAATTTTAAAATTACTGAAAATCAGATTCTTTCAAATGCTCTCTCTTTCTATTTAAAAGACAGAATAAAGCACTTTGCTCTCGGTATCAATTAAGTGGCAAAAAAAAAGAAAACAGAAAAGCCAGCTTTTTTTCCCATTTAAGAATATGTAGTAACAGTGACACCTCATCAAAAACTTTCTTAGTGTAAGGGGAAAGAGGGCAGCTCAAGCACTCCACACATACCTTCTTTCACTGCCGTGGATGGGCTCAGTTTCCCGGACTTGATCTGGGCTTTAGCAAGATGCAGCGATGCTGCTAGCAGCTGCGCAGCTTTCATGTATAACACCAGCTGCTCCACCCGCCTGTGCCAGAAGACAACAAGCAGAGGGTTATCCAGTGAACCATATGCCAGACTTGGCTCTTTATACATCACAGCATCATTAAAATAGCCTTTCTAAGGGAGTATCATTCTCCTTGACATTTTTAATGCACAAATAACTCCTGAAGGGGGAAGTTTTGGCATGGGAAAAGATGTGTGTACTTTGAATACAATGATACATTCAGATAAAAATCAAAACGATATCTTTATCATGAAATATCTTGACCAGTATACTTCACAGGGAAAGGCAACACTAGGGCTGCAGAATCCCCGGGTCTCAGCTCATGTAGTGAAATGGAGCCAATGAAATACTTCCTTGGAGCTTTTAATAATGAGATACGATCTTCAGTGGGTGACAAGTCCTCTATCTCAGACTTGAATTTGTGGAAGGCATAAAGAACCTCAAAATAAATGACAAAGGAGGCACCTACCCCCAGTCTTTACTCAATTGGCTGATCTGGTCCACCACCACACTCTCCTGAATCTGGTACAAGGAGACGGCTGACGTGTAGAGCTCTGGGTCCCCCCCCCTCACAGCAGTCAGGTCCAGCACACACTCAGTGAACATCAGCATCACATTCAGGTGGCGTAAGGCGTCTGTGTGTTCTCGCTGCAGCAAAGCCAACTCATCTTAGAAACTTTTAGGTTAAAAAGAGTGCACACTCCCTACATAAACAAGGAACTGCTAATATTTTTCTATACTTATGAATATCAGAATAGTCAAAGGAGATTGAAAACTTTAAATCCCAGGAAACTAGTGAGAAAATAAACACAAATAAAACCAAACATGGATGATTCGAGCACGTGTTTGTGTGTATATATGAGAACACTCACAATATTAAGTTCCAAAGATATGAGGTCACTGTGTTTTTACCAGAAAAAAATGAAATACTGAACAACTAAATCACTATATGTGAGACAAAAACATGATAAAACAGATATGAAGATTATAAGGATATTCTGTATAGTAAACCATACTTCTTGATATTTTGGTGAATTCTGCTGACTTATAATTTCAGCAGTACTTTAATTTCTGGTGGTGTTTTAGTTAATACCAATGCTCTAAATTCCTGTGATCTTTTCAGTTAGACAGGGAAGTACAGATAGACACAAGAGCATGCAGTAAAAATGGGTATTCTAAAACTAATGTTTTGACATTTATTTTTAGCTATAATTTGAAGTATCAAATAAGACTAAAATTCTTACTCTCCTTTCATAGTTAAGAAGTATGAGGATCATTTTCCTAGAGACAGGAGAATAAACCAATCAACTTCTGAAAGTCTCTCAGCTCACAACAGCATATTGAACTGTATGTTCCAGTATGTACATCAATGACATTCCACACATATAGGACCATAATTTATGTCAAACTTCATGAAGATTGAAAAAACTCTGAAGATTGCTTACCCAGTCTCAGACTCTATCACACATTTTCAAAATTACTACTAACCTTACCACAAAATCACTACTAGAGCTTTGTATGCCATATAACTTTTATGTGAAATTATTTAATTCTCACTCACACAAAACAGAAATGTAAGAGGTCCTGCCTAGAGAGTAAATTTACTCTTTGGTTGATCTAGAGAACTAATCATTTTAATCTGAAATGGAGACAAAGTTAGCATTGTATTCAGGGGTCAAGAGACACAAAGTAGGCCCACTGACTGCTCTCCTAGAGCCAGACTGAGGAATGGTGTTAGTGCATCTTTGGAATCATAAAACTGACTTCTCTGGTTCTAGATTTGTGCTCAATAAGCTTCAGATTGTGATGTGTTTTTCCCTGTAGAACTGGGTCCATGGAGGAAAGGTACTGGTCTACAAATATGAGTGAGCATCCAGTCTGGTTGGCAGGTTTATTTCTCAATGTTAGTGACTACTGGCATTATGGAGTTTTTTTTTTTTCAAACCTGAGTTTAAGTGTATTATTTTTACCTTATAAAGAAAAACAAGCTTTGAGAATAAAAAGTTATGGTTTTAGGAGAAAGATTATGCCTCAAAAGTCCTGTAAGCAATAAATGAACTTCAGATTAAAACATTAAGAGCAAAAGCCCTGGCTGGTGTGTCTCAGTGGACTGAGTGCCGGACTATGAACCAAAGGGTCACTGGTTCAATTCCCAGTCAGGGCACACACCTGGGTTTTGGCCAGGTCCCCAGTAGGGGGCGCATGAGAGGCAACCACATATTGATGTTTCTCTCCCTCTTTCTCCCTCCCTCCCCCTCTGTCTAAAAATAAATAAATAAAATGTTTAGAAAAAATAAGAACACAAAATCTATATGTGTTACTTCCTATCAACCAGAGTTTGTCAGGGATGAGTGTCATGGCCAGCATTGTTTTGAAAATATATCAGCAATGTTTTTCAAATAAAAAGAAAAAGTACTTCAGAACTTCTGATAGCATTTTGCTCTTTCATCATCCCTAGAAAGCTCTCCTACTGTATCAAGATTACAATATGTCATAACAGTGTCTCCTCTACCTCCATCAGCGTTTCCTCTGGCAGTTCAGGGGCTTCAAAGGTGACGAGCCCCTCTAGGCTGGGGGGTGAAGCACCATAAGGCATGTATCTCAGGCTCGGAGCTGCCTCTGCTCCTGGAGGCGAAGAGCCCCAGCACGGCCCAGGCGGGGAGCCCACACACACTCGGCCACTTGCGGAACACAAGGAGCCTCCAGAGCTGCTGGAGCCCACTGCAAGGAAACAGGATAAAGTGGCATGGGGCCCAGAGTGAGTGCTCAGGGCAAGGGGCTACCCTGCCCACTCATACTATAAAAGGAACAAGGGAACATTAAAAGGAAAGCCACTGATCTCCTATCTGAACATATGCACAGGTTTTATTTGCCATGTTCACCTTTATTCCTGTCTATATGTCTATTTTATAAACATCATTACAGCCAGTTTTTAAATATTCTGTTTTAAACAAATTTATAGCATAATCATTTCCCTCTTTCTACATAGTCCTTATAATTATACAACTCAGTAGATGCAATAGTGGCTCACTAAATTTAAATACATAATGCTTATCTGAAAGCATTTATACTATTTTTTATATATAAAATAACACTACAATAAAATCCAAAGTTTTTCCACTTTTTGAATGATTTATTTGTGGTTACTACTCCAAAGTGGTATTATGAACAGGAATGTGATTACCACAGACCAAATATCATAAACATTTTTAACAGCTCTTTGTAAGAACTGCCACCACTTTCTAAAGCAGCTGTGAGTGAGCACACAGACCTCACTAAACCTCAACATTGAACATTATGTTGTTTTAAATATTGGTTTAGTTAAAAGGTATAAAATGTTACTTTCTTAAAATGACATATTCTTATTAATACTTTTAATTTTAATATCTTGAAAACAAGATTATTAGCTCTATTTCCTCTCGTTATCTATTCATATCCTTTGCTTACTAATCTACTAATCTTGATTAGTAACTTATTTAGCATAAAAAAACTTAAAGGACAAGTAAAAACAAGTAAAAACAAATAAAGTAATGTCAAATGATACCTCATTGGGTTTTGGTATTAATAACTTATTTATAAAGTATGAATGATAAAATCCAATCTATTAGCCTGTCTAAATGTGTATATGATTAAGTGCAAAGATAAACAATCTATCATTTTCAAAAACTTTACTGGATGTATTAAAATAAGCCTTCAATATAAGTCAGGAAGCAGTATATATGCATACCTGCTTCATCATCAAAAAGTCACATTTATACTGAAATGTAATAATATATATTATTATAAATATATAATGTAGTACTTTTATTTCATGAAGGTCTTTTCTGCTACAAATATTGCCTTATTTACTCCTTACAACCCTTTAAGGTAAAGAAAAATAGTTATTTCCATGTCATTTGGAAAAAGGAAATGAATTCCAGAGAGGTTAAATGACTTATCTAAGTTGCCCAATTAAGTCACTATCAATTACCCCAAACACTAGCCAAAGACTGCAGGACAGCACTCTCACCTGAGGTTGTTCTTGCTCGGAGCACCACATGGGCACAGGGCAGGGCTGTGGCACTGTGTGGAGGAGACCCAACTGTGAACAGGACAGCCCTAGAACTTGGTGCTGTTCCCACTGGAGGTGCCACGACCACACCATAGGCTCCTGCAGGGGCTGCCACAAAAAGTTATAGAATGTTACATTACTTTGATAGTGTTTACATTCAGGGTTGAATTATAGGGAGACCTTTACTTTTATACTAGGTTTCTTTTTTTTCCCCCAGGGGAGAGTACAAGCACAGCCCCCCACCATGACAAATCATACAGTCGAGTTTCCCACATTTGGGGAAATCGCAGGGGTCAGCACACCTGGAGTGCAATGGTTGAACCTCACCCTAGGAAAATCACCTTCATTATCATTGTATCTCCCCTGCCAGGTGAGTACACTAGGTTTCTTTATTTTTTTACAACAAGCATTCAATATAGATATCCATTAAAACTATTTTATGGTCATCTCTTCATGGCTGTGAATCTTCTTCACAGAAAAGCCTAGTATTTAGTCACCTCTGTATACTTTTAAAATACATAAACTGCAGTCACTCCTGTTAAAGGTAATTTGAAAAAGTGGAAACCAAGAACAGGGAATAAAAATGTGAGGAAGCCCTGGCCAGGTGGCTCAGTTGGTTGGAGTATTGTCCAGGACACCAAAAGATTGTTGGTTTGATTCCCGGTCAGGGAGCATACAGAAGGCAACCAATCGATGTTTCTCACATCAATGTTTCTCTCTTTCTCTCTCACCCTTCCTCTCTCTCTAAAATCAATGGACATGTCCTTGGGTGAGTATTAAAAAATAAAATAAAATGTGAGGTAATGCTGAAAGGAGATCAGGAGTCTCCACAGCAACAGAGCTATAGAAGGATGTAGACAATTACATTTTTACTGTCAAAGTACTTTTATGCCTTAGAATTGCACCCTTACAACTGTCAGGAAGAAAGGGAGGTAGGACATGTGTCAAAGGGGCCTAATGGGCTGAATTTGGGCTAAATGAAGAGAAGGTGAAAAATCCCCCAACCACCAAACTAAGCAGGATCGATAAAAGTTGTCCAAATCATTTTCACACTCAAGCATCTGAAGAACATTATATTTCTGAGACCAGAGAATGGAGGTGGGAGTTAACAACATAAATCATAAATTTAAAGGAGAGACTCTGACCCAGACACAAAAAAACAACTGCCTCTTAGGACCCATCTTATCAACAGAGCACAACAAACTTAACAGCAGGAAAGTGAATTCATAAAAACCTTCCAGGAGACAAGCGATCAATCAGTGGAAATTAATTAAACAGTTCCTATTGTCACAGAAGATGTACAAAATGACAGACAATTCTCTTTGCTTAATGTAATATCTCTATGCTTTTATTTTAATAGATATAAAAGTATTTAAAGATGGCTATGGGGGGGTTGTGTGTGTGTACACAAACAGTATATTGGGCCAGCCAAAAAGTCTGTATGCTTTTTCTGCAAAATAAAAGACACATTTTTCTTTTTCACCAATAATTGTATTTATGTGGATATTTTGAGTATGTCGGCTATCTCCTGCATGGTATACTGTTGATTGTTCTCAATTAATCTCTCTATTTGATTGCTACCAACTTCAAATGGTCTACCCAACCGGTGGAGCACTGTCCAGCGAGAACTCTTCAGGACGAAACTTTGTAAACCATTTCTGACAAGTTTGATCAGTCACAGAATCTTCTCCATACATGGCACAAATTTTTTTGTGTGTTTCAGTTGCATTTTTACCTTTCTTTTGTTTTTAAAGATTATTTATTTTTAGAGAGAGGAGAAGGGAGGAAGGAAGAGAGGGACAGAAACATAAATGTGAGAGAGAAACATTGATTGGTTGCTTCTATACCCCTAACCAGGGACCTGGCCCACAACCTAGGCATGTGCCTGACTGGAAATCAAACTGGTGACCTTTTGGTTCACAGACCAGCACTCAATCCACTAAACCATACCAGCCACGGCTTTACCTTACTTGAAATAATAAAGTATGCTATGTCAGCAATTTTGTGTATTTTCTTTTACCTTCAGTATTAAAATAGCTACACAAAAATTCACCAAGTTTGGTAAGTATTTTTAAATGCATACTGATATGGCTGTCATAATACAGTCTAATAAAATTATTTCGAATGAAGTTAAAGACAACTTATCCCTATTAGAACCATCTTTAAAAAAATGAACTTTTTGGCCAACCCAATATATATATATATATATTGAGGATATATATACCCTCACACAAGGACTTTTTTTTAATCACTTTTAGAGAGAAAGAAGAGAGAGAATGAGGAGAGTGAGATAAAGGTTGATGTGAGAAAGAAACAACTCTTGACTGCCTCTCATACATCCCCCAACTGGGTTTAACCCAGAAGCTAGGTATGTGACCTAACCAGGAATCAAACCCATAACCCTTCCATCCATGGGACATTCCAACCAACTTAGCCATGCCCACTAGGGTGGTATTTTAAGTCAGTGACCTTGGGTTTTTTTTTTCCCTAAGGGCTTAAGTTTTTCCTACTATCAATAGTTTTTATTTTCAGAAACTGAAACTTCATGATTAGAAAAATAAATTCATAATTTCAAATAATGATAAAATTGATGTGGAAGAAAGAAAAGAGTATAAAAATTATCAGAGATAAATTTTATGCCTAAAAATTAAGGAAAAATACCTGGTTTCACATCCGTAAATATAGACTTAAATTATATATTCATTTAGAACTTACAAGCTCTATGAAATTTAAATGTATTTATAAAGGAGAATTAGAAATAGACATTCAGGCAAGCTGTTTTCAAAAAGTGTCCCCACTTCTCGTGACTTGGGTGAAAAGCAGGTAGAAGAAGAGTGACTGCCAGACGAGCAGTGTGCAGTGTGAGGCACACCACAGGCTTGGTCCCCTGGGCGACAGCCATGCCTGGTGACAACTGTTTTTTAAAAAGCAACTATTTCCAGTCTCTGAAAACTGTCCTGAGGACAATTTATACAAGAATATCACTATTTCTCAGTGAAAAAGAACTGTCTCTCCTGCACCAGCCCCTTCTCAGGGAATGGAAGCTCTAACGTGGACCAGCAATCAGACACTAGGGCCCTCAGTGCCCTCAACACAGTTCACCTGCCACTAAGGGCAGAGGTCCCATACCAATAGAGACAAGCCAAGGAGGGCAGAGGCTTCCATCTCTATCCAGCATCCAACTCACAAAGCAGGGGCATCATTCTAAGAGGAAGGGGCTGCTGCCCTCCTATCTAGCTCTGGAATACTGGGAACAGGATTTCCCCAAGGGCAGAAGGAGGCAGAGAACAGAGAATTCAGAAACTCTCCCCAAGGAAACTGACTTTATTTGAAACAAATCATGGGGAAGTTCACACCTAAGGGTGCTGTCCAAAATAATGAAGGCTGTGAAGGCAAGAAAGTAAAGGGAGGCTGGTATCTCCCTGAGAGGAACAAACCAACAAATAGACCATCTAAATTTAACAGAGAGAACCAGGGAAAGATACAGCAAAGAAGAGACCTCCTATGGTCAAACAAGGTTCAAAGAAGACTACCTTCAGAGATTACTTCTGTAAAAGGGCCAGAATTCAATTAAACAAGACTGTAAAACAATTTATGCTACAACAATGTACTGTCAAAAACAACAGAGCAATCACCTAGCAATTAGTAGAGACTACCAGCTGGTTGTGATACCAACAGAGGTAGGCAGTCCCAGAGATCAGAGAAATAGTCAGAGAGACCTTCTAAAGCCACAGTCACAGGGTAACTGTACACATACCCAAGGCTGTGCCCGCGAAGGAATGACATCAGAAGTTTCACACTAACTATATGGGTTAGACCTCACTGAAATAGTCCCACCAAGACTAAACAAATAAAGATGCCCAAACCAACAAGGCCCAGGTGTGGGACTAGGGAGATCAGCATCCAGAATTGCTACAAAAATATTACGTAAAATGTCTAGTTTCCAACAAAAATTATGATACATGAAAATAAACAAAAAAGAGTTACCATACACAGGAAGAAAAGGAGGCAACAGAACCTGCCCTCCAGAGGGCTCAATTGTCAAAATCAGCAAACAAATACTTCAAGTCAGCTATTTAAACTTGTTAAATAACAAAACCATACTTCAGAAGTAAAGGCTTTTAACGTGGCGGTGGAGTAGGCAGATACTGAACACACCTCCTCCCAGGACCAAATTAGAAATACAACTAAATGGGACACAATCACACCAGAAAACCAACTGAAGAATAGCTGAAGAGGAGCCTTAGGGTTTGTAGAAGAAGCCGCAGACTGGCTTCTGACATGGGCAGTGACACAGAAAGGGCTGGCCCCACCCCCACAGGCAGATTGGGGCTGAGGTGCCAGAGGGATATCTCAGCCCCTGAGCAGCATGGGGCTTAAACCCTGGGTAAGGCTGCCCAGCCCAAAGCACCAAAGCCAGGAAAAGGCAAGCACATAGCCAACTATGAAAAGTGGTCAGGGTTTCTGTCTGCCAAGGAGTCTGCTGGAGATACAGACACCCTCTTAAAGTGCCAATGTACACAATTTTGCTCACAGCTACTCACCGTGGGCTCCAGTGGAGGGAGGGCAGAGGGACTGGACTCACTTGAGGGAAGCCTGGGGACTACGGATCTAGGGATAAATGTGGGGAAATCACCACCAGGATCCCAGTGTTGAGTCATACTCAGATACCACAGGAGCCACCTTCCCTGGGCAGAGCAACCCCCTGGAAGTGGCACTGGCCTGGAGGAAAGCAATTACCCCACCCTCTGGAACCTATTTACCCCACTTAGTGGATCTTAAGCCCAATGGAGGAGTCAGAGGCATAGCCTGGGCATAGCAGTGGGAACACTAAAGGAATGCCAGAAACTGGCTTTGGAGCAGGGCCTACCCACACTTTCCCATGAACCAGACTGGCATTTCCCCATCGTGGGAGATCTAATACAAATACCCTCCTGGCTTCCAGGCTTTGGAGTCCCCACCTGCCTAACTACTAGGGGCTCTGCCCTGCTAAGGCTATCATAAAATCCAGGACAAATTTGGTCATGTGGCTTTGTTGGGGAGGAATCACACCCACTATATTCCCTGGAGTCTGAAGGGCACCTCCCCATCACAAGAGATCCAGTGAGGAAGTCTAGCTGGCAGCCAGTGGGTGGAGGCAGGCCGAGATGGATCCTGGGGTGCCTTGGGATATGGCCCACACCTGGGCCCAGTGCTGGTAAAAGGCAACCTTGGAGAACAGTTTGGTCCTTCCCAAGTGCAGCCAGGTCCAGCACAGACAGCCAAAAACTGGATCGCTTGTAGCTTCAAGCAGGTTGCCAAAAGCCAGGCACACATACCCACTGACATTCTGCCCTGGAATCCCTCCCAAAGGGCTTAGAACCAACATGCCAAGTGTCCAGCTTCAGACAACATCAGAACAGGATCCATCAAACTTCACAAACACATCCAAAGGGAGGTTGCAGAACCCACTAAAGTCTCTTGAGGTGAATCCTGATTTTTTCTTTTTCAATTTTTTGTTTCTCTCTATTATTTCTTTATTTTCACCCTTTCATTTTCCTTTTCTTTTTTCTTTTATCTTTTCATATTTTTTCCATTTTTAATTATTTCATTTTAAATTTTGTAAATATTTAAAATGTTAAACTTTTTATTTTTAATTTTATTATTTTTTAATATTTTAGCTTATTTTTATTATATTTGATATTTTTAGTTTTTCTTTTGGTCAGCACCTTTCAGTTCCATCAGCGAACCTTTCAGTACACACACAGTGGTTGGGGTTGAGCCTCACAGTCAGCCTAAGGGTCAACGCCAAGCAGAAAAGGGCCAACAGCAACTATGACTCTGTTACAGCAGTAGAGCCCACATAACCCACAAGAGACGTTCCTAGAGCAACCAGCTCAGGTGATCAAGGAGACCGCACCACTGGGTCCCACAGGATACCTATTAGACAAGGCCACCCTATGAAGACTGGGAGTCATAGCAAATCTATCTAATACATAGAAACAAATACAAAAAGACAGACAAAATGAGGAGACACCACAAAGGCTCCAAATGAAACAGGAGGAATCTTTAGAAAAAGAGTTGAGTAAACTGAAGGCAAGCACGCTGAGGGAATTTACTAAGAACTATAACAGCATGGAAAAGGACGAAGAAACCATGAAAAAGAACAGTCAGAAATGAAGAATATATCTTAGCAGGAAGATGGTGGGGAGGTAGGTGGGAGCGGACCCCAGTTCTCCCTGTGCCAAGCGGGAACACCTAGTCGATCTTCTGAGGAACAGAGTAAACAGCCAACAGAATCCCAGCTTACATAAGTTTGGAGGCCAACAATTGTAGAGGACATTAAAACACAGATGGTGAGGAGATTGCACTGGAATGGTAATGTCCCTGAGATATGTGCAGGCACCGAGGCTGCTGTGGCCCCCTGGCCCAGCGCCTGCCACAGGATATGAGGAGGAGAGTTAGATCACCAGCTCCCTCCCCTACCAGAGAATGGAGGGCAGCCCAGCACCAGGAGGGTCCTGGATGCTGGAAGTCACTGGGGGAATAGAGATGAAGTGGGAGACACACAGAGGCAGTATACACCTGGCTGTGGACCTGGCACCAGAGAAATTGAAGTGCCAAGTGACATCTGGAGAAGGGAGGAATGAGACGGTGTCGGACCCTGACTTGGATAGTCTCCAGACTGGTTGGAAAAGCTGTGCGCTTAAGAACAGTGGGCAGCTGTTTTGTAAGGAACTCTCAGCTGGCTCACCCCAAGGGTGATTTGAGCTACACACCCTAGAGGCTGAGTGGCTCTGATTGGAGCCTGGCAGCTCATGGAGGACCTGGGCAACTGTGAATATTGCAGCCCAGACCTGGTCCCCATTCTCTCAAAACTATAGGAAGGGAGAAAATCAAAGCACAGCCCCTCTCTTCCTGTGGCATCCAGGAAGATCAGCAGAAGTTGCTGAACAGGTTTAAAGTCAGCAGGAGGCTTATTTTTTTCTTTCCTCTATCTTTTTTTCTTTTTTTTTCTTCCCCTAAGTGAGACAATAAGAAGTAGAATTACAAAGGGTCCAGAGACAGACCCAAAGGGGGTGGCACAAGGCTAACCCCCAAAACTGAGACAAATGTCACTTTACTATCCCATAGAGCTGGCATTTTATTGTTTATGTGTATTATTATTTTCTCATTATTTTTACTTCTTTTATTAGTATTTTTTCTTAAGATTTTATCTATTTATTTTTAGAGAGAGAGAGAGAGAGAGAGAGAGAGAGAGAGGGAGGGAGGGAGAGGGAGAGAAACATCAATGTGCAGTTGCTGGGGGCCGTGGCCTGCAACCCAGGCATGTGCCCTGACTGGGAATCAAACCTGTGATGCTTTGGTTCACAGCCCGCGCTCAATCCACTGAGCTACACCAGCCAGGGCTATTAGTATTTTTTTTTATTTCTCTTCCATATGTTTAGTTGTCCTCCTTTTAATTATCTGTTTAATTGCATTGTTTGACTGGTTTTCCTTTATTCTCTCTTTATTGTATTTTAACTTTCCTTCTTTCACTTCACTTGTTTTCCAATAACACACTACTCTTGATTGGGTACTTTCTATTCTGCTTATCCAAATCATATATTTCTTGTCACATTATTGTTGTTCCAGTACTACTGTAAATTACTGTTGTTCCATACAATTGTAAATACTATACAGCACCCCTCCCTGATCTTAGCCCACTTCACTATATTCCTGAGCGTTATTATTGTTGTGGTTAACTCTATTCTCTCTCACACTATGCCTACTTTCTATCCTTTATTCTCACTACATCTCAACATCTAACCTTGCACAAGCACTCTGTTTTCTGGATTCAGCTCACAATCCTCCTCCCCTCTAACAAGAGTCTTACTCTCTTTCACCTTTCATAAAAAGTGGCTAGTTGGGTGAAATCACAGTTAACGCTATATTTATCCAAAGAATTTCCTATCTCTTTTCTACTTGCTGATACTTTAAATCCCATAAAATAGTCTCCTGCTGTCTTAATCCATTTTGCCTTCCCCCTGCCACTGACCACATACAAGAAGAGGTGGGAACTGCAAACATTAGAATAAATGCTAGAGGAGAGAAACCACCAACAAAGGAACCACCAAAAGGTAAAAATCCAAGTACAACAAGAGAGCCCGCACAAATAGAAGTGAGGGCAAACCTAGAACATCCAGACAAGGAGACTGAAGAGACCACAGTACTGAACCCCACAGAATCCCTACCACAGAAGTTCACCCTACAAAGATAGCTAGCAAAGCGGAATATCAGGAAGCACAGATAGAAACAAAAAGAGTCACCTAAAATGGGGAGACAAAAAAGAACATGCAATCAAAAGGAATGGAAGACTCCCCACTAAAGGAGCTAAATGAAATGAAGGTAAGCAAACTATCAGATATAGAATTCAAAATAATGGTTATAAAGATGCTCAAGGAAATCACAGACAACTTCAAGGAACTGAGTGAAAACTACAACAGTATGAAAAACAAAACAAAAACTATAAACAAAAACCAGGAAGAAATGAACAATAAAATCTTGGGGGAAGAAAAAAACAACTAGAAGGAATTACAAGCAGGCTGGATGAAACAGAGGATCGAATCAGTGAGACAGAGGACAAGGTAGAAAAAAACACCCAGATAGAGTAAGAAAAGGAAAAAAGACTTAGAAAGAACAAAGAGATGGTAAGGGAACTGCAAGATACCAGACGGAGGAGAAGAAGAGCAAGGGATAGAAATCCTGTTTGAAAAAGTAATTATAGAAAACTTCCCAAATTTGATCAGAGAAAAAGTTACACAAATCCAGGAAGCACAGAAGGTCCCCACCAAGAGGAACTCAAGGAGTCCTACTTCAAGACACATTATGATTAAAATGGCAAAATTCAAACACAAAGAGAGAACCTTAAAGGCAACAAGGGAGAAACAGGAAGTAACATACAAGGGTGCCCCAATAAGACTAGCAGCTGACTTCTCAATGGAAATGCTCCAAGTGAGAAAGGAGTGGCAACAGATATTCCAAGTAATGTAAAACAAAGGCCTGCAACCAAGACTACTCTATCCAGCAAGGCTCTCAATTAAAATGGAAGGCCCTCAATTAAAATGGAAGGCCAAATAAGAAGTTTCCCAGACGAAAGTCGTCTAAAAGAATACACCTACACCAAACCAGCTTTGCAAAAGATGCTAAAGGGATTACTTTAAGAAAAGGAAGAAAAAGAGTGAGAGAGAGAGGAACACAGGTGCAAAAAAATGGCAATGAAGAAGTACCTATCGCTAATAACCTTAAACATAAATGGATTAAATCCTCCCATCAAAACACATAGAATAGAGATTTCCAGCCAAGATGGAGGCGTAGGTAGACACACTGTGCCTCTTTGCACAACCAAAATAAGGACAACAACAATTTAGAAACAAACAACCAGAATTGACAGAAAATTGAACTGTATAGAAGTCGGACAACCAAGGAGTCCAAATAGACACATTCATCCAGACCGTTAGGAAGGGTGGAGTCCCACAGCCCGGTGGAGAGGTGTCGCAGTAAAAAAGGCAGTGGCACCAGGCATGCAAAGCATCCCAGGTGCGCAAGACCTCAGTAAGCGGACCCTAGGTTCGGGGTGGCAACAGGCAGACCCAATAAGGCACTGCGTGCAAAGCAGCTGGCTGACTGGGCGGTCCCACATTTGCAGGCAGACAACCCAAGTGAAACTGGGGAGCCAGACAGACGGCAAAACCCAGGGTCCCAGCACTAGAAAATAGAGCCCTGGGGCACCGAATGAAAACACCTGTGGAGGATGAGGCGCAGGGAGACTCCCAGCCTCACAGGAGAGTTTGTTGGAGAGACCCACAGGTTCCTGGAATGTACACAAGCCAACCCACCGAATCAGTATCAGAAGGGCCCAGTTTGCTTGGGGGAAGCGGCAGAAGGGACTGAAATCTGACAGAGAACAGAGCAAGCACCACTGTTCCCTCTCGGACCCTGCCCTCATATATAGCATCACAACCCAGCAACTGGGCTGCCCTGCCCTGGTGAACACCTAAAGCTCCACCTCTCACTACATAACAAGTGCGACAAAACAAAACAAAAAAACGGCCCAAATGGAAGAATTGATCAAAGCTCCACAGCAAATACAACTAAGCAACCAAGAGACAGCCAACCTATCAGATGCACAGTTCAAAGCACTGGCAATCAGGATGCTCACAGAACTGGTTAAATTTGGTTGCAAATTAGATGGAAAAATGAAGGCTACGCTAAGTGAAATGAAGAAAAATGTACAGGGGACCAATAGTGATGAGAAAAAAACTGGGACTCAAATCAATGGAGTGGACCAGAAGGAAGAAAGAAACAACCAAACAGAAAAAAAGGAAGAAACAAGAATTCAAAAAACTGAGGAGAGGCTTAGGAACCTCCAGGACATCTTGAAACGTTCCAAGATCTGAATTATAGGGGTATCAGAAGGGGAAGTGGAAGAGCAACAAGTGGAAAAGTTATTTGAACAAATAATAAAGGAGAACTGCCCCAATCTGGCAAAGGAAATAGACTTCCAGGAAGTCCAGGAAGCTCAGAGAGTCCCAAAGAACTTGGACCCAAGGAGAATACACCAAGGCACATCATAATTACCTTAGCCAAAATTAAAGATAAGGAGAGAATCCTAAAAGCAGCAAGAGATATAAGGAGACAGTCACCTACAAAGGAGTTCCCATCAGACTGTCAGCTGATTTCTCAAAAGAGACCTTACAGGAAAGAAGGGTCTGGAAAGAAGCATTCCAAGTCATGAAAAGCAAGGACCTACATCCAAGATTGCTCTATCCTTCATTTAGAATGGAAGGGTAGATAAAGTGCTTCTCAGGTAAGGTCAAGTTAAAGGAGTTCATCATCACCAAGTCCTTATTCTATGAAATATTAAAGGGACTTATCTAAGAAAAAGAAGATAACAAACATATATAGTAAAATGACAGCAAATTTACAATTATTAACAAGCACACCTAAAATAAAAACAAAAAGAAACTAAGCAAACAACTAGAACAGGAACAGAACCACAGAAATGGAGATCACATGGAGGGTTAGCAACAGGGGAGTGGGAGGACGAGAAAGCGGGGAAAAGGTACAGAGAATAAGTAGCATAGATGGTAGGTAGAAAATAGACAGGGGGAGGGCAAGAGTAGTATGGGAAATGTAGAAGCTAAACAACTTATGACTCGTGGACATGAACTAAAGGGGGGGAATGTGGGTGGGAGGGGGTGTGCAGGGTGGAGAGGAGTGAAGGGGGAAAGTATATTTAAAAAAACAGTTCCATTTAAAACAGCATCAAACAATAAAATAATTAGGAATAAATTTAACAGAAGTGTGGAACTCCTATTCTGAATAATACAAAACACTGATGAAGTAAATTAAAGAAGACCTAAGTAAATGGAAAGAAATCCCATGTTCATAAATCAAGACTTAAAATTGTTAAGATGGCAACATTTCCTATATTGATGTACAAATTTAATGAAATCCCTATTGAAATTCTATCTAGTTTTTGGAAACTGGCAAGATAATGCTAAAATTCATAGCTCAGAATAACAAAAACAATCTTGAAAAAGAACAAAGGTGGAGGCCTCACATTTCCTGGTTTCAAAACTTACTGTAAAAAATAAAGTTAAAATTAAAAGTACTTACTGTAAGGCTACAGAAATCAAGGCAGTATGGAACCAGCATACATATAGACATACAGATCAATGAAATACGATGAAAAATCCAAGCTAGAAAAAACAATTCAATGAAGGAAAGAATAGTCTCTACAATAAAATGTGCTGGGAGGCCTGAATATCCACATGCAAACAAATGCAGCTGGATCTATACAACACCTTATCCACAGAATTAAGTCAAATGGATCAAAGACCTAAATGTAAGAGCTAAGCTACAAACCTCTTAGAAGACAGTACAGAGTCAGGCAAAGTTCAAATGTTATTTAAGAAGGGGCATCTAGGGAAACTCAAAGACAACAGGGAGACAAAAACATGACATTAGAAGAGAGTTTAGCCTCTGATACTTACAGCTACAGCAAACACTAAACAGCCTAACTCCTAGTCCAATTAACAAAAAACTTCACACTATTCACCTCAATTCCTTTTGTCCAATGTATCATGTCTGGCTCTCAGCAAAAAATTAAAAGACAAGCCAATGGTAAAAGCAGTTTGAAGAGGCAGAGCAAGTGTCAGAACCAGACTCAGATATAGTGCAAACATTGCAAATATCAAAACAAAAATTTAAAATAACTACAACGAATATGCTAAGGACTCCAATGGAAAAACTAAACAACATGTAAGAACAGATGGGTAACATTAGCAGAGAAATGGGAACTCTAAGAAAGAATAAAAAGGACATGCAATATATCAAAAAATCACTTAAACAGATGAAAAATGCATTTCATAAGCATATCAGACTGGACATGTCTGAGGAAGGAATCAGTGAGTTCAAAGACATGTCAACAGGAACTTGCAAACTGAAAAGCAAAAAGAAAAAAAAAAGAGAAACAAAGCCCACAGAATATCCAAGAATATGGGATAACTGAAAGGAGTAACACACACATAGTGGGAATTTCAGAAGGAGAAGAGAAAAAGAAACAGCAGAAATATTTGAAGTACAAATGACTGAGAATTTTTTCAAAATTAGTGACAGAACCAAACCACAGCTCCAGGAAGCTCACAACACCAAGCATGATGAATACAAAAAAATCTGTATCATATTCAAACTGCAGAAAATCAAAGACAAAGAAAAAAAACCTCGGAATAAACCAAAGAAAAAGAAAACACCTCACCTACAAAGGAACATGAGTAAGAAATATACCAGACTTCCCTTCAGAACCATGCAAGCAAGACTCAAGTGGAGTGCAACAATAGGTCCTACAATATTCCCTTGTAGAAGGGAATCCTGTTCAATCAGACACTTGCTAGTATAGATACTACCTCCTTTGGATGCTCACAGGAAAGTCAATTAAAAATTATACTGTGTTATAAGAAACCTCTCACAAGTTTCTCTGTGTCACAGTTCCTCAGGTCACAACAGATCTTGGCCCAAGAGGAAACCAATTCTCAGAAATTTTTTGTACTCCCAAAAGGTCTGTACTAGTTCTATACATTTGGTATGCATAAAGATGTGTAAAATAGTAAAAACTTTGAGATATTAAACTGACTGGGGAGTTGAGCCACTACTGTATGTTTACCCATTTCTTATTCCTATGCAAGATCTTAATAAACAATTATGACTTTTAAAAATATAGAAAAAACAATAGGTTACAATAGTGATTCTGAAATTTGAATGTACTGAATAATCATGTGACAAGTCCCAGAAAATGTGATTAAACAAGTCTGAGTTAGGGTCTGGAATCTGCCCTTTGTATTTTTTGACAAGCAGTTGAGTAATCTAGATGTGGATCCATAGACATAATAGTCCCAGGAACAACTATGAAAAGGCTAGGGATCTCAGTGACCTATGATTCTTTACAGGATCAATTTGCTGTGTAAGAAATGCTCAAGAGTACACATATGTTTAGCCTAGGTTTAGCCAGTATTATCCTACTGATTAAAACAACCTTGGTCAGAATTCCTTCTAATGCACAGGCTGTTGATCATCAAAACACTGAATGAGCCCCTATCTTGATGGGCTATTGAGGGCTATCTAGATGGGCTATCTTGATGGGCTATCTTGATGGGCTATTTATAGAAGATAAAGGACAGGGACAGCGTGAAAAAATCTGGATCACTAAGTGCATGCTCAATCAACAGAAGCAGTTAAGTTAAATAATTACCCCATCCACAGATACCCATGTACTAACCCCTGGAACCTTAAAAGAGGCAATGTTACACGGCAAAATAAAATTAAAGTTGCAGATAGAACCAGAATTCCGAATCAACTGACCTTAAGATACAGAGATAATCCTGGGTTACCAGTGAGCCCCTGTACTCATGAGGGTGCTTGAGATGCAGAACAGGGAGGCAGGTCAGAATCTAGACTGGCCACTGCTGGCTTTCAGGGTAGGAGGGGGCACGAGCCAAGGAAAGAGGGTAGTCTGGAAGCTGGAAGAGCAAGGAAACCCACTCTCCCCTAGAGTCTCCAGAAGGACTGCAACCCAGCTGATACCTTAATTTTAGTCCAGGGAGACCCATATTTCAAACTTTCAACCTCCAGAGCTGTTAAGATAATACATTTATGTTGTTCTAAGCCACCAAGCCTATGGCAATTTATTACAGCAGCAATAGGAAATTAATGCGTAAGGGAACAAATTACCTGCCCCGTCCACCCCCCCCCACCACAAAACAACTAGATTTTCTTACCTGTATCCATTGGTCGTTCTGCATTTAAACTGTCTGTGCTGCCCTGATATCCACCTAGAGGTGTCTTTACTTGTTGATCAGATAATTTCCCAGTACTGACAGATCTAAAAAGAAGAGTGATATTAATAATGAAAAAGTATACTTAAAAAAATCCAGACCTTTAAATAATAAGGATTTGAGCCAAGCCATAAAAGGGTTAGTGGGAAATCAGAGAACAAGACAAAAAAAAGATACCAAACAATTCAAGGTAGAGATAAACTTCATTAACTCGAATAAAAGACAGAAATAGAATATTCAGGAAATTCAGAGCTCTGTATTTATAGTTAAAGAAAGCATCTATGGAGGACTTCCGGCCAAGAGGGAGGCCGTGGGTAGACACACTGTGCCTCCTCGCACAACCAAAACTAAGGACAACAAAAATTTAGAAACACAAAAGCAACCAGAACAGAGAAAAATGAACTGTACGGAAGTCTGACAACCATTCATCCAGACCGGTAAGGAGGCCCAGAGTCAGAGGTCTACAGAGGGGTCAAGGGACCCCAGCAGGAAAAAGCGGTGGCTGGCAGATGCGGGTGCGCAGGGTGCAGGCAGCAGTTGGCTGACCCCAGGCACAGGGGCAGCTGATGGACCTGGTGGCAGACCCTGGGAGCCCGAAGCAATGAGCAGACCCAGTGAGATGTGCAAGGCAGCTGGCTGTCCCCAGTCACACATTGGAGCACAGATAAACTAGGCGAAAACCGGCAACGACACAGACTGTGCAACCCAGGGCCCCAGCACCAAGAAATAAAATCTAAAAACACTGATTGAAAACACCTGTGGGGCTGAGGCTGGAAGACTCTGCCAGCCTCACAGGAGAGCTCCTTGGGGAGACCCACAGGGTTCTAGAAAGTACACAAGCCCACCCGCCCAGGAGCCAGCACCAGAAGGGCCTAATCTGCTGGTGGGAAGCGGCAGAGGAGACTGAAATCCAAGAGAGAGCGGAGGAGATGCCATTGTTCCCTCAGACCCTGCCCCCACATACAACACAGCGACTGGGGTGCCCTGCCCTGGTGAACACCTAAGACTCCACCCCTCATATGTAACAGGTGCGACAGACCAAAGGGAGGAGGGGGGAAGATGGCTCAAACAGAACTGAAAGCTCCGCAGTCTTTACTTTTAAGCAACCGAGAGATAGCCAACCTATGAGATGCACAGTTCAAAGCACTGGCAATCAGGATGCTCACAGAACTGGTTAAATTTGGTTGCAAATTAGATGAAAAAATGAAGGCTATACTAAGTGAAATGAAGACAAATGCACAGGGGACCAATAGTGATGAGAAGAAAACTGGGACTCAAATCAATGGAGTGGACCAGAAGGAAGAAAGAAACAACCAAACAGAAAAAAAGGAAGAAACAAGAATTCCAAAAAAATGAGGAGAGGCTTAGGAACCTGCAGGACATCTTGAAACATTCCAACATCCGAATTATAGAGGTATCAGAAGGGGAAGAGGAAGAGCAACCAGTAGAAAACTTATTTGAACAAATAATAAAGGAGAATTGCCCCAATCTGGTGAATGAAATAGACTCCCAGGAAGTCCAGGAAGCTCAAAGAATCCCAAAGAACTTGGATCCAAGGAGGAACACACCAAGGCACATCATAATTACATTAGCCAAGGTAAAAATGAAGGAGAATTCTAGAAGCAGCAAGAGATAAGGAGACAGTCACCTACAAAGGAGTTCCCATCAGACTGTCAGCTGATTTCTCAAAAGAGACCTTGCAGGAAATAAGGGGCCGGAAAGAAGTATTCCAAGTCATGAAAGGCAAGGACCTACATCCAAGATTGCTCTATCCAGCTAAGCTTTCATTTAGAATGGAAGGGCAGATAAAGTGCTTCTCAGATAAGGTCAAGTTAAAGGAGTTCATCATCACCAAGCCCTTATTTTATGAAGTATTAAAGGGGCTTATCTAAGAAAAAGAAGATAAAAATATGAGCAGTAAAAAAAAAGACATCAAACTCACAATTATTAACAACCACACCTAAAACACAAGCAAACTAAGCAAACAACTAGAACAGGAACAGAACCACAGAAATGGAGATCGCATGGAGGGTTAGCAACAGGGGAGTGGGAGGAGAGGGGGAAAAGGTACAGAGAATAAGTAGCATAGATGGTAGGTAGAAATAGAAAGGGGGAGGGCAAGAATAGTATGGGAAATATAGAAGCTAAACAACTTATGACACATGGACATGAACTAAAGGTGGGGAATGTGGGTGGGAGGGGTTGTGCAGGGTGGAGGGGAGTGAAGGGGGAAAATGGGACAAGTGTAATAGCATAATCAATAAAATATATTTTAAAAAGCATCTATGGTTTTCAGACATTATAAATGTACACAGTTCATGTCCAGCTACTAAACTAATTTAATCTGTTGCTTTTATAATAGAAATAAACATACAATTATAGTTTTCATGTTGAACACTGGAAGGAAATGGGGTCTTTTACCTGCCAAACACAGCCTTGCTCTGCTGCTCAGCCTTCTGCCTCTCACTTCCTTGTGCTAAGAGACAATGAGAGCATTCTCGTGGGTCACTCCCATTTTTAGACTGTCCTTCAGGAGGCCCGTGACGAGGAGCCAGGGCTAGCAGGTTGGAAGATGCTTGTGTTTTAGGGATTTTGAAAGGAGCTATGGTCTAGAGAAACACAGGTAAGCTAGTTATTAGGATGTATAAAGTGCTCAGTCTTGCCAGGCTGTGTGGCCCAGAAGTCAGGAGGAAACTCTGGAGTCCGTCAGACCTGGATTTAAATACTGGCTCTTCTACTTACAGCCTCTACAACCGTGGACAGTTCAGTGGAATAATGTCTATAAAGCATTCAGCAAGTATACAGGGCCTACATGTGCCTGGCACACAGCAAGTGCTCATTAAACTGTAGCTCTTCGCTTCATGAATCCTTTCCATAAAGTACTTAACTATACTGGTTCATGACCTACTATAGAGAGTTGATAGTATTGCACCTCCATGGTATTGCACCTCCACATCCATTCTGCTTGGCCAAGTGGGCTATAGGGACCTTAACTTGACCCCAGCCCACTTGCAAGCACACAACCTAGATGGCAGTCTACAGCGTCACAGCAAATGTAAGCTCCTAAGGTAATTCCCCGCCTCCCAGGATCTTCCCTGTCCACCCATTAGGTCAGACCCCATGGAGCTTACCAGAACCCTGCCCTTTTAGTTTGAAATGACTGATCCAGTCTTAGCCAGGAACCCCACAACACTCCACCCATGAAGACCATGCGCACAGGTCTAGGTGCTGTCTCTCCCTGTCTGAGCCCTGTCTGCACTTCCCTGGGCCCCCTCCTCCTGTCCCAGGGTGTGCAGGGTTTTTCTTTCAGGACCTGTGAGGAACAAACCTCTATTTCAATTTCTCTCGTGGTCTGTCGTGGAACCTTAGACCTCTATCTGGGACTCTGTGCTTCACTTTGCCAATGTTAATTTAACCAAGTCGTAACACTTACAAAGGGTTTAATAAACACACCTTAGTAGGAGAGCCAATGATTGTTGGTAAAGGGGTTTTAAAGAACCAGTCGGACCCCCGTGGAGAGGACCCAGTGTGTTTGGTGGGAGAAGTCCCAAGGCTGCCAGGCCGGCCAGGCTGAGGTGAGCCACTGTGTGCGGCCCCCATGTGGGCTGGGCACACAGGGTCTGAGTGCTGCTTCCTCAGCTTCTGCTTGTTCTGGTGGGTGTCAGTGAGGATAGGAGCGCTTGGCAGCCTGGCCCCCAGTAGGAAGGACTGCGGTGACTGCGCCTGCAGCCCTGAAGAACCTGCCAAGGACATGGGTGCAGCATTTACCCAAAGTGAAGAAGTATAGGGCAAAAACATAAAAATTAAGAAGACAGTTCCTCAAATCAGAATTCTAATGTATGTCTTATTTTTCATGTGATATTCTAAAAGTGTTTACTTGGCAGGAGACTATTTTTTGGCATCCTTTATAAAACAGTGACACTGTCATTGGTATTCTCAGGAGATCATAGATGTTTTTACCAGCAGCTAGCAAATAACTCAAATTAATGTAAGGTCTAATCAAACCCAACAAAAACTATATAGTAAATGGTTAAAGTTAATAAAAACAACAAAACCTACAATAAACAAGATGATCTGTCCATTTGTATAAACACATACTTAAGTATATCAATGTATTATTCCCTTTTCTCACATTGCAACTAAAATAAACTTTTCAAACTAACCCAGAAAAAAACCCTTATTTTAAAAAATGTATAAAGTATAAGAAAGACAATTAGAAAGTACACCTTTCCTGAATTTTATTTAAAAATAACAAGCTGATGGATAATTTGTTGTCAATTTCATTAATGAAATTCATTTAAAAACATAAAGTATCCGAATTCTCTACAAAGAAAATACTTGTCCACAGATATTCTTGACCCTTCAGGGGATATGATATGAAGGGCCTCGGAGACAGTCTTATACGCTGCACACTTGGCAACAATAAGGGAACTGACCCACACAAACTTGTTGTCAACTTAAGGCTCACTAAGCCTTGAGCTCCAGTTACACATACATTCTTTGGCACTTCCTGCAAGCCAAACTACCACTAAGAACATTAAGAACATACAAATCTTGTTAGTGATCTATAACCGTAATCTTTACAAAAATGAACACCAATAGGAGTTTTTCCTACTACTGGCTACTCTTGGTTTAATCTCATCCTAAATTTGATATTCAAATCTTTCAGAACAGGGTTTGGCCAAACCCACCCACAGACACACACATATATGCACGCATATATGTGTATATTCATATACACACAAATATTGAAAATTATTGGCAAAATGCTATGTCTGGAGAAAGCTAAGTTTTATGCTCTCCTGAGTAACACAGAATTCCTTTAACTGACCAACTCCTCAAATACGCATATAATAAGTTTTGACTTTTAAAAGTATAATTTAGCCCTGGCTGGTGTGGCTCAATGGATTGAGCACCAGCCTGCAGACCAAAGGGTGGAAAGTTTGATTCCCAGGAACACATGCCTGGGCTGCAGGCCAGGTCACAGTTAGGGGCACACCAGACGCAACCACACACTAATGTTTCTCTCCCTCTTTCTCCCTCCGTTCTTCTTTCTCTAAAAATAAATAAAGTCTTTTAAAAGAGTATCATTTACACATACCTTGGGAGGCATATGTTATATAATAAAGCAAATAAATGTTTCTTTTTTATTTGATGCTAACTGGTAGCTCTTACCAAGAATATTATTAATCAGCCCTGGCTGGTATGGCTCAGCTGGTTGGAGCATAGTCCCATAAACCAAAAGGTCACAGGTTCCATTCCTGGTGAGGGCACATGCCTAGGTTGCAGGTTTGGTCACCAGTCGGGGAGCTTATAAAGAGGCAACCTATCAATGTTTCCTTCTCACATCAATGTTGCCCTCTCTCTCTCTCCCCCTCCACCTCTCTCTAAAATCAATAAGCATGTCCTCGAGTAAGGATAAAAAAAAAAACAGTATTAATCCAAGTAACAGATTTTCATCCCCTTAAATGATTTTCATTATCTGTGTGACAATGACCAAAATCTAGTTAAGGTACTTAATTCCTAGGATTTATTTTCATAACAGAATCATATACCCAAAAAGAGATATTCAACTGCCTGACTACTAAAACATAATGAACAAGATTCTAAAAAACAGGACAGCTGGGAAAATACTTCATACCAATTCTATTCTTTTAATAAGACCAGAAAAATATAACTCAAATCCACTTGTAACAGGCTTAAAATTATGACTATACCAAATACACTTCCTACCTGATGAGTTTCGGCTCCTGGATTCATGGCCCTGAGGATAGCCACAGCAGCACTGGCTGAAGTGCTCAGGAATGGTACCAACTATAAAGAGGGAAATATGGAGAAAGGAATGATTCAAAGCCAGTAAAGAACAAAAACAGGCAACACATGCACAAATTGCACAGTATGATATAGTTTACAAATTTAATTAGCAAAGATTTAATTCTGCTAACACAGACTAAGTAACCACTGTGCTGGGTACTGGGTACACAAAGATAAAAAAAAAGTACCTATGATCTGCCTTAAAACAAGATCAGTAGGAAAGAGAGTCATGTAAACAAATCAATGCCTATAACATACAAAGAGTTTGTACACATTGTGTGGGGCTTGTGGAGCTGACCAGCAGAACAGCTACTGTCCCTCTGAGCTACCATGTTCCTACTGCAGCATGCTCCTCAGGGCTGCACTCAGTCACTAACTGCATGTGGTCGAGGCACTAATATAGGCCTATTCAAGCAGGTCAGGAAATTTGGACAACTTAGTGCTCGGGACACTCCGTCAGCCTGGCTGAAATCTTCTTAGAATTCGCTATAGTCAGGAGTCCTCTTTCCTTCCTCTCGCCCTTATGGAGGTCACATCTGCATGGTGGACTGAATGGCTCTCCGTCAACTCCTGCTTCCTCCCCTTTGTCCATCACTGATTTCCCCAATCTTTTACACATCTCTGCACCTACCTTCTTTGCATGTACCTCTAAGAACACAAACCAACAAAAAAGGAAAATTGGGGAAGATTTAAGGCAGTTTAAGTAGACAAGAGGCATATAAGATTTGTCCAGAAAAAGTCCAACCATTGTTAATATAATGAGAATGGCCCTGGCTGGTGTGGCTCAGTGGACTGAGTACTGCCAACCAGCAAACGAAGCAATCGAAGGGTCGCCAGTTCGATTCCCAGTCAGGGCACATGCCTGGGTTGCAGGCCAGGTCCCCAGTTGGGGGCATGCAAGAGGCAACAAATCGATGTATCTCTCACACACCAATGTTTCTCTCCCTCTCTTTCTCCCTTCCTTTCCCTCTCTCTAAAAATAAATAAAATAGCCCTGGCTGGTGTAGCTTAATGGATTGAATGCAGGCTACAAACCAAAGGGTCACTGCTTCAATTTCCAGTCAGGGCACATGCCTGGGTTGTGGGCCAGGACCCCAGTAGGGGATGTGCAAGAGGCCACCACACATTGATATTTCTCTCCCTCTCTTTCTCCTTCCCTTCCCTTCTGCCTAAAAATAAATAAATGAAATCTTAAAAAAATAAAAATAAAATCTTTAAAAAAGAAAGACTGTAAGCTGATTTCTCAAAAGAAACTTTGTAGACTAGAAAGGATTGGCAAGAAATAAGCAAAGTCATAAAAAGAAGGGATCTATAGCTAAAATTACTATACCCAGCCAAGCTATAATTTAGAATTAAAAAGCAAGTAAACAGCTTTCTAGACACAAAAAGGAGTTCATCATCACCAAATCATTATTACATGAATTATTAAAGGGACCTATTTAAGAAAAAGATCAAAACTATCAACAATAAAATGGCAATAAATACACATCTATCAATCTAAAAAACAAACTAAGCAAACAAGAACAGAAACATAATCATGGATGTGAAGAGCATTTTGACGGTTGCCAGATGGGAGAAGGGTTTGGAGGAATGGGTCTGAAGAGATGAGGGGATTAAGAAGTTTAAATAGGTAGTTACAGAAGAGCCATGGGGATATAAAGTACAGTATGGGAAATGGGAGTAGCCAAAGAAAATACCCATGACCAATACACATGAACAAGGGTGTGGGGATTGCCTGAGGGAGCAGGGAGTATGGTGTAGAGGGAAGCAAAGGGGGAAAATCAGGACAACTGTAATAGCATAATCAATAAAATAGAATTTAAAATAAAAAAAATAATGAACCCAAATCTGAAATAAAAAATAAAAAGAGCTTCAAGACCATCTGGAACAGGTGATGTTTCAATACTAACTTAAAAAAAATAAACGTTATCATTGTGGTTTTTTTGTTTTGTTTTGTTTTGAAATCAGGGCTTCTGAACAGTGCTTCAATCCTTCTTGCTCTACCTCCTCCCAAGATTTCTTTCTGTTCCCTGTGAGTCCTACAGCAGCAGTTTTGGCATATTGTAAATACAGTGGTATTTACAATAGAGTGGTATTTACAAACAGTATTTACAGATCTCATCATTAATTCAGATCTCATCATTAATTCACTCCAGAACTTACGACGAGTGACAAACCTGACCAGTACCGAATGTAATGAGTGATGAAGCATTTTCTTTTGCAGGGCAGTGTTGTAACTCATACAAGTTAGAGCAAGTGCAGTGAATCCTGAGCAAACACTGAGTGCTGAAACATTTTTTCATCAAAATGCAGCGAGTACAGGGTTTAACAAATTCTAAAGCTGACAAGTTACCAAGGTGTGCCTGTGTGTATGTGTATATCTTTTTTTTTTTTTTTTCAATTTTGAGATCTGCCAGCACTGGGCCCTCTCAGTACTACCTTTCCTTCCCTACCTTATCAATGCTATTTCTCACAAGTTCTGCTATCTTGGGTGCTCTGGCCTCTCTCATATGTATTCTGAAGTTGAAGCATTTTCTTTTTCTCTTAGTTCACTAAAACTCTCCTTTGAAGTGTGTGTTTATGTTTGGTTGGGTTTTTGCTGTTTTGCTGTTTGCTTCTACTTTGTTTTAGCATTGTTGTTGTTGCTGTGCATGGTTTCCAGGAGAGGTAGGAACCTGTAACGAAGCTGTCATCCTTTCCCTCTTGGGGCTCTCCGACCATGGATAGATGCAGCACAGTGCTGCTATGTACACTATTGTCTTTTCAACCTCGTAAATCTGAGTGTTATGTACTTAGGGTTTCTGACTTTGTATTTAGAGCCCAAACCCAATGGAGATACTTTTTATCCATAAGATCCTTTTGTATTATTATATTTCCAACAGACATCCTAACAGATTAACACAGAGATTCTCATGCGTAATCAGGAAGCAGGTATACTTGAAGGAGTGGGATATGGATTGAAATCAGCTGAGACTCACCACCATTGTGAGCCAATGTTCCCAAAGAGAGTGTCATGTCAGATTTATCATAGTGAAAAAGGATGAAAACAACTGCTTTAAACTCTCCTTACCCAAAGGGGAAGGTGAATAAGGCCTGGAAGACCCAGTAGAGAGTCTTCGTCCAACTGTTTGCACTGTGTCTGCTGGCGCTGGGGAGCAGGATCCCACACGGAGAAAGCCCAGTGGGCTGGTGTTAGACCTCCGTACCATTGCAGATCTGAAAAGAAAAATATAATGACTTCCTCTCTCATAGGTTCTATGGCTATTTCTGTATTTTCTCCTGAAACTTCCTAGAAATATGCCATGGAGTAGATATTTAAAAAAACATGTAACCCATGTGGTGATTGCAATGTGTGTGTGTGTGGGGGGGGGCCTGATGGGGTGGAGATAGAAGAGGGTCCAAGAGGATAAACGGTAATGGAAAAAAATACAATAAAAAACAATGTTAAAAAGGTAATACAGTTATATGGAACAAACGTATAATTACATTTAGTGGTCTCCCTCTTATCCTTGCATCCTGTCTAATTCTCAACACTTCCGTAATCCTACTCAAAAGGTTACCACTGTTTTTGGTTTCTGATGTGTTTCTAGAGTTCTGTAATTCAAACACAAACTAAAAACTGAATATACAGCTGACCCCTGAACAACACAGATTTGAACTACACAGATCCACTTACATACAGATTTTTTTCAGCAAATACTGTAAATGTATTTTCTCAACAAGATTTTCTTCTCTCTAGCTTACTTTATCACAAGAATACAGTAAATAATACATAAAACATACAAAATATGTGCTAATTGACTGTTTACATTATTGGTAAGATTTCTGGTCAACAGCAGGCTATTGGTAGTTAAGTTTTTGGGAAGTTGAATTTTTGACTACACAAGGGGTTGGTGCCCCTAAACCCTGCACTGTTCCAAGGTGTGCTATGTAATCATATTTTCATCTTGTTTTAACAAAGGTAATGTTATATAGAACAGCCAGTTTCAATTTTGGGAGTCTTAGGTCCACATTACATTTAAATTGCTGAAGATCCCAGGAAGGTTTTGTTCATGCAACTTGTGTCTATTGAAAACTGAGAATTTTTTGTAATTATCAATTCATTAAAAGTATGCTTATTACATGTAACATAATTATGAAAAATAATTATATCTTCCAAAACAAAATAAATTAGTGAGAAGCATGGTATTATTGTATATTTTTGCAAATCTCTAATGCCTGGCAATAGGTGACAAATGGATGCTCATACCATTTCTACACAAAATCTATTACACCACATGAAGTACATGAAGGAAACCAGACTTACACAAATACTTAATTAGAAAGGGGAGGGATAGTTTGGTAGTCTTTCAGATACTTTTCTTTGATACTAGATCAAAACTCAGCAAGTGGCCATTTCTAAAAGATTAGTCATAGTATGGAACCACCTCAGGGAAATTATGTACTCTGTTACATTAAATTCCATTCTTTGGCAAAGTATCTTGTCCTTGGAATAAATCTTTCATCCATGCATGAGTACTTTTAAACATGGTCATTTAGAAAATATTGGCTGACTGAGTTATGCAGATAATCCAAATGTTGACACATTATACAATATCAAAAAGTCACATTCATATCAAAATATCATCACCAGTCTTAACAGAAATGGCTGTCAATAGGTAACAGAAGCTGTAAAGTTCACAGTAGTGAATGGAAGTTTTCCAAAATTCTAATTTTTACCCAAGAGCTGATATTAATGTAACTTGTTTTCTTCTCCTTTTCTTTAAAAAAATATTTATTTTTAGAGAGAGGGAAATAAAGAGAGGGAGAGAAACATCAATCAGCTGCCTCTTACCTGTGCCTTGACCAAGGACCAGCCCACAACCCAGGCATGTGCCTCAACCAGGAGTGGAACCGGAGACCTTTTGGTTTGCAGGACAATGCCCAACCCACTAAGCCATACCAGTCTGGGCTATGTCACTTGTTTTCTCTGAAGTGATAGACTTAGTTTGTCTTGGACAAAATGGCTGCCAACTACTCATAATCAGTTTTGTTCTTTCAAGTAAAAATGGTGTTCCATGAAAAAAGTGACTCCTTGGGCTTGCAACTAAAACAATCTTACAAGTGCTTTTCCTTAAAACAACTACTCCAATGTGCAACAAAAGTGATTTATGCCAAGATTTACTGAAGATTTTCAAAGAAAAACAGTAATTTTTACTGCTGCTTTTAATTCCTTGGCACTGCAAGTGTATGATGGTAAAGAACAAAATTTTTAATAAAAAAAATTAGAAAGTTTTAAAATACCAGCTTACCTGGGAGAACCATGTGGATTTGTGCCAGAGCAGGCAGTAGACGTAAGATTCTGCTCTATACGCTGATAATTCTTTATCTGAGTAGGAACTGGAATTGGTGCTGTTTCACTGTGAGGTGACACAGTAGGCGGACACTGCCTGCAACCATAATTTGTTGAAAAAAAAAAAAAAGAAATTCAAATGAGACCATTTTTCTTTCATTTGACCCATTGGTGATGCAGAAAATTTTAAAGGATGCCAAATGATCACTTCTATATGTAATCAGAAAAATGACCATATTACGAAAAATATATAAAGCAAAAAAATCTCACTTTCATTTAAAGAACTTTCCTGGCATTCATATACATATTGAGGACTAGGAATTTTAACAAGAACTGGAAAAACATTCCTCTACAACAAGAAAAGTAGGTAGGCAAAACTCAGTTTTATCCAGTCACATTCTGCTATTAATTATTATGTGAGAGAAAAATAGTATTTCTAGGGAAAAAGGCAGGGTAAATGAACAGGAAGTTCAGAAGTAAGGATAACCAGACTATTTACAAAAGTTATGAACGCAGTACGCACCCCCAAGGAACCCTGACCTTTATGAAGACAGAAAGTACACTGTGTAACTCTCAAAGCATAGAACTGATTTGAGCTCCAAATTTTTAAATGTTAGTGTTTGATTTCTTAATAGCCTCTTCCCTTGATTTTCATAAATTCAGAAATAGTATGTCCTTTGATGACTTTCAATTAATTTACAACATACCTTGAAACATCAAGAATAATACAAGGCCTTAACAAAGATGACTTATTTCATTATTCTGCCCTGTATAGTTCTAAAAAAGCCACAGGAATCTCCCACTTTCTCCCAATTACATTACAGATATAAACAGATTATATAGTTATCTAAACAAAACTATGATTATCCATTACTGTGTCACTTTAGAACTTTTTAAACCATTAGAGTTCTTTATATTTAAATCAAAAGAAAATTTCATCTGTAGTCGAGATGTTTGTTACTTTCCCAATAGCTACTCATCCATTCTCCCTTACTATCAGAACTCAAATTTTATGGAAGGCAGTAATTTGCCCAGTTAAATTATGACATATCCCAGACTTCCTTATAACACTGAGTAGTCAGAGGTCTTTCTTGGTCAATAAGATATAAGGCCAAGGTGTCCAACCTTTTGGCATTTCTGGGCCACACTGGAAGAAGTGTTGTCTTGGGCTGCACATTAAATACACAAACACTAAAGAAAACTGACCAAAAAAGAGGTTTTTTTGTTTTGTTTTGTTTTTAAAACTCTCTTTCAATCCATTTTATTAAGAGTCTTTTTTTTTTTTTTTTAAGATTTTATTTATTTATTTTTAGAGAGGGAAGAAGGGAAGATAGAGAGAGAGAGAAACATCAATGTGCGGTTGCTGGGGGTTATAGCCTGCAACCCAGGAATGTACCCTGGCTGGGAATCGAACCTGGGACACTTTGGTTCCCAGCCCGCGCTCAATCCACTGAGCTATGCCAGCCAGGGCTTCAAAAAAGAGGTTTTAAGTAAATTTACAATTTTGTGTTGGGCTGTATTCATAGCCATCCTGGGCTGCACATGGCCCAAGGGTTGGACACTAAGGCTAAGTCTTTTATCCATTTTTCCTCCTACCCGAAACGTGAACATGTTTGATGAAGCTTCAGCAGCTATCTTGAAACCATGAAGAAAAGGCCAAAAAAATTAGAGAAAACTTCCTTGAGCCACAGGAAAGGCAACCACTATTATCTTGACTTCTCTTCATGTACGAAAACAAAAGCTTTAGTGTTCAATGACACTATAGTCAGGACCCTGCTGTTTATAGTCACGTGGAATTCCTGACTGATACACCATTCAAAATAGTTCTCACTATTTTTCACAACTTAATTCTATTATCTTTTAAATACAATGATTTATTTGTTTTTTAATATCTATACATCTGATTGTAAAGTTTACCTATAAACTAAAAGCGAAACAAAATACTTCTGCTTCTCAAAACTAAACAGCTTTACAAGATTTTACTAAACAACTCTGGAGTCTGCAACCCAGTGCGCATACAGGCTGACAGCCCGAGTTGCTCAAGAACAGAATAACCAACACAGTCATCGAGTAGCAGCAGGTGAATGAACAAATGCCATCTTTCTACTGTCTCAGCTTAGTAAATACATAATCAGCTAGTAAAGCATGTACATCTCGAAATTTTTATTTATTTTTAAATATTTTTATTGAATTTATTGGGGTGACATTGGTTAATGAAATTATATCAGTTTCAAGTGTGCAGTTCAATAATATATCATTTGTATATTATATTGTATGATCATCACCCAAAGTCAGGTCTCCTTCTGGCACCATTTAACTCCTCTTTATCCTGTTCTAACTGTTCCCACCATTCTGTTGTCTGTGTCTATGAGGATTTGTTTTTTGTTCTGTTTAATCCCATCACCCTTTTCACCCAGCCCTCAATCCCCAACCCCCACCCCTCTGACAGCTGCCAGTCTATTGTATCTATTAGCCTGTTTCTATTTTGTTCATTAGATTCCACCTCTAAGTGAGACCATATGATATTTGTCTTTCACTGGCCAGCTTATTTCACTTAGCACAATACTCTCCAAGTCCATCCATGCTATTGCAAAATGTAAGATTTCCTTCTTTTTTATAGCCACCTAGTATTCCATTGTGTAAATGTACCACAGCTGTTTTATCCACTTATCTACTGATGGACACTTGGGCTCTTTCCAGATCTTGGCTATTATAAATAGTGCTGCAATGAACATAAGGGTGCATATATTCTTTCTGAATTAGTGATTGGGTTTATTCAGATATATTCCCAGAAGTGGAATCGCTGGGTCATAATGTAGTTCCATTTTTAATTTTTTGAGGAAATGCCTTACTGTTCTCCATGGTGGCTGCACCAGTCTGCATTCCCACCAACAGTGCATGCAGGTTTCCTTTTCGCCACATAATTGCCAACACCTGTTGTTTGTTGATTTATTGATAATAGCCATTCTGATAGGTGTGAGGTAATATCTCATTGTGGTTTTTATTTGCATCTCTCTGGTGACTAGTGACATTACGCATCTTTTAATTAGGATTTTTTTTAACTTTTACATCGTCAGGTTCTAAAATCTTCCTGATAATCACCAAAGGGAACTTAAGAAGCTGGATAAAGATACCCTAAGATCTAAACTTAGCAACCTCATAATTTAAGGCATCTGTCTCAGGGAATCCCAAGCAACCAGCTGGCTTCTCTAATAACTCTGGTTCCTTCCTTTCCAGCATACCAGGAGATGAAAGCCATGGCAGATGTTCTCTAATGTCTCAGTTACTGAACAGCACCTTTGAGTAGCCTTGCTCAGTCTAAAGTCTTCCGTGGACAAATCCCCAGAGTTCCAGCTATCAAAGACCACTGCAGTTACTTTTCTGTCTAGCTTTACATTAACACCAATATTTAACCATTACCCAACTCCCTAGCCCAACATGAAGAGAGAGAACATCTGTCTATATAAGCCCTGAGTTTCCAGCTGGTCCTTACTTCCACTAGGTCCTGTAGTTCAAGGATTCTCTATGTGAAAAGTCATCTTTGACCCACATGGAATACCAGGAAAACTAAGCAGTCTGTTGGAAGTGCAACACAATCATATGTCATTCTATCTACTCTCACAAATGCTGAGAGAGGGAGAGCAAAAATGCAAATGGACAAAAAAAGATGAGGAGATTTCATGACCATGTCTTCAAATTCACAACCTTTACAACAGCAGATTCCCAATTGTCCCTCTCCGTTTTAGAAAGACTCCATGAAAAAAAACCCAAGGGGTTAAGTGATGAGGATGGCACTAATACAGCTAGAATATAATACCATGGACAGAGAGAAGAGGGAAGGATCTATGCAACAAGAGTTCCCAGGAAGTCCAATCTCTGCAATCAAGTGCCAAGCCAGAGCTGTCAGCTCATGCTCACAGGGCTGTGGCTAAGGGAATAGGAGTAAAAGAGAAGTAACTGCCTACGCTGGTATACAAGCCCATAGCTTCAGGTGAAAAGCAAGTGACAGACCCAGTAAGCAAGGGGCTAGTGTCTGTAGGGCCACAAATATAGGAATCCATTAGAGATGACTCACTTTAATGCACCCTGTGTTGTGCACACATTTGGCCTCCATCAAAATTCTTATATACTAAACCTAAAAACAAAAGGTAGGGAGGGAGAGTAACAACAACAAAAATTTTTAAAAACAAAAATTGTTTAATTAAAAAAATTCTGACCCTGGCTGGCGTGGTTCAGTGACTTGAGTAACAGCCTGTGAACCAAAGGGTCTCTGGTTCAATTCCCAGTCATGGCACATGCAGATTGTGGGCCAGGTCCTCAGTGGGGGCACATGTGTGCAAGAGGCAACCATGCACTGATGTTTCTCTCCCTCTTTTTCCCTCCTTTCCCCTCTCTAAAAATAAATAAATAAAATCTTTAAAAAAGGATTCTGATGTCCTAACTCCTATGCCTGTGTCTGTGTTTCTGTCTGTATGCACAAGGAATAGATATCCCACTCCCTTCACATACTAAAGGCTGTCATATGGGTAGTGAAACACTGAGAAGTGTTTCTTTAGGTGAAAATGCACTTATTAGTGAAAAAGTTCAAGAATTACACTTTAGGAAGAGAAGCTAAGAAAGGAGGCAAAGGCAACTCAAGAAGAAAAAATGGCAGCAAATCAAAAGTGAAAACCTAGAAATATGAGGCCTGTCTGAAAAAAGTCCAGCCATTGTTAATATAATGAGAACAGTGTACATGGCATCTATGTATCCTGGCAGCCAAACAGAGTAGACTGGGATGCCCATGCATGAACAATGACAACTTCACTGTACTAGTCAGTGGAGGCAGTAGGTGACATTGAGTAAGCATGTGTACCATGTGGCCATCACATTCAAAATGACTAAGCAAATAGAGCAATGAATCTAAATCAAATTTTGCATTAAGCCTGAACATTCCTCTTTGGAAACTATTCAGATGATTCAGAAGGCCACAGCCATGGGCAACTGACATTTGGCAGCTTCATCATGACAATGAGCCCACTCATGCATCTCATCTTGTGCAGAGGTTTTTGGTGAAACATCAAATCATCCAGGTGACTCTGACCCACTACAGGCCAGATTTAGCACCCTTCAACCTCTGGCATTTCCCAAAACTAAAATCACCTTTGAGAGGAAAGAGATTTCAGACTGTCGATGACATTCAGGAAAAATGCGATGGGACACCTGATGGTGACTGAGAGAACTGTGTGAGGTCCCAAGGTGCCTATTTTGAAGGGGACTGAGGCATCATATATAATTATCATACTTAATTATATCCTTAGCTCTGGCTAGTGTGGCTCAGTGGACTGAGTGCCAGCCTGTGAATCAAAAGGTTGCCAGTTCAATTCTCAGTCAGGGCATATGCCTGGGTGTGTGGGCCAGGTTCCCAGTGAGGGGGCAGGGGCAAATGTGAAAGGCAACCACACGTTGATGTTTCTCACCTCTTCTTTTTCCCTCCCTTCTCCTCTCTCTAAAAATAAATAACTAAAATCTTTTAAAAAAATTAATCTTAATAAAAATAAAATAAATTTTAAAAACTTATCCTCAAAGACGGCAGAAAACAAGTCTTCACAAAATTTGTTTATCCTCTTGGCTCCAAAACTGTGCATCAGGTACTCCAGGGTGCCTCTGCTACTCAGGGGGTGCTCTAGAGTGCATTATATTCTTTAAGTAAACATAAAGACGCTCAGGACAAACTACCACTACTCTAAACTAAATTTACTATTAAGATCTTTGGGCAGAACTATGCAACGAATGCAACTGTTAGGTATTTTATTAGCATAGAAGCATCACTAAAAATTACTGAAACACTAGGGAAACTTCTAGCTTTACATATTTTACTGATAAACTACCACATGGTCCAAAATTCCTAGCTCAATTTGAAGTTTTTCCTATTGCATTTTATTGTTTTTCCTATTTAAAGAAATTCCTTCAAAGTGCTGAAATGCACCAACACTAGAAGTTGTTACCAAATTTTCAAGGGCATGTGGTAAGCTTTCCTGAGTAACCTAGTGTTGGGAACTGCCCTGCCTGGTTTCAGAAGCTGTAACCACCACCACCCCCCACCCCATGGCTAAGGCTGAGAAAGCGACCTTCAGATCATAAGCCACTAAGGAGACAAGGCTTATCTCCCTGGCAGGGGCGCCACTTCTGCTCCTTTTACTTCATCCATAACTGGCCCCCAATGCTTGCTCGGTTAACCAATGACAGGTAAAATTCCCCAAGGGGGGAATGACCTAAGACAGGCATGATCACGTGGAGGCCCCAAGGAAGGACTTGGGGACTACAGCAAAAGGGGGTGATGGACACTTGCCCCTCGGCTATGACATGGTCTGAGTCCTCATTCTGTCTGCAAGAAGTCTCCTAATCTCTTGGCTGCCTTACTACCCCTGCCTGACTTAAGCCTAAGACAATGCTGTAAGCCTGAAACAATGCTGGTGGTGGGTACTGCCCTGTGCTGGAAAGGGCAGGTTCCCTAGGGCAATCAGGCCTAAGAAAGAATATGTAAAATCCAGTGAAACCTGCTTTGTTTAGAATGCTCTCAATTAAATAAGGGTCCAAGCAAGAAGTGAGTTTGTTCATCAAAGTTTTATAGCTCTTTAGCTATCTGACCCTGACTTAAAATAGGCCCTCAGAGTTCTTTGTTATCTATTGTTTGATCCTTACTGCCTGACAATGATTAATGAGCTTTACCTGTATTCTTGTGCAAACAAACCCAATAAAAGCCCATTGAGGAAAAGGCTCTTGGCCCTTCTCCTTTGAGAGATCAGCCACCTTTCCTCCCCAAGCAGATCATGTTTTGGTAGACTTATTCACATCCATGGTGGACGGGCAAAGCTCCCCCACAACCTAGTAGGCTTATATTGTACAGCTGGCATTCGGTGAGGAGAAAGGTCAGCAATCTGGTCAGTAATGTCAAGAAGTACAACTTTATAAACCTTTTCAGAAGATAAATGAAATGAAAACCTCAAGGGAAAAGGTACTTTGAAATTACTACCAATACAGCTAAGGTAAGAAAAGAGTCATTCAAGTGTGGCTCACAAGTGTCTACCTTTCACATGACACTATAAATTCATCCTATGCTCCTAGCCTAAGCAGTGCTTTCCTGAAACAACAGACTAAATTTGTGCCTAGACAGCCAAAGTACTACAGGCCAAAAACTTCAGATGCCAAGACTTTCAAGGGCTTTAGTTAACATCAACCAACGTGTACATAGATTTCCCTCAATAGGTCCTACAAAGTAAAATTCTATATCCTGAATTATATTTTTCTAATTGTCAGGATGGCAGGGTAGGACAAACATGGCAGCTGAACTACAAACACGGTGGCTGAAACAAACATGGCGTCTGAACTACAACCCAGAAGAGACGGCTGACGTCAAACCAGGGCACGAGGAGAACCACCAATGATATGTTGCCACTTTGTTCAGAGGGGACCAATCCCCAGCTCACACACAGAGAGGGCCAACCAAATAAAACCCCACCACATTCCCCATCTGCTCGCGGCTTTCTCAGCCTCACCAGATGGGCCAAGAAAGAAACGTCACCCGGGTGCACAAACCCCAATAAAGCTCTATGCTGCCTAATTTTGTGGCTGATTTACATTTATTCCTAGGAGGAGCGTAAGAAAACCTTTCACTAATATATTAAGGGAGATACAAAACCTTAATGACCCCATGAAGAGTAAGTGTTTCATCTACAGGAAACTATTTTAATTTTTCACACAGCATAATTTTAAATATTATTTTTATATTTATGTTTTCAGTTGCACTTAATATCTTGTGGTAGAGTGTATGATTTTTTCCCCAAAATATTCATTACGTCTCTCTGGACCTACTTTTGCATCTCTGGTGTACGTCCTGTCACAACACCTGAGAAGCAGGTTGGAAGCACAGCTCCTATTTGGGACATGCTGTCCTCAAAGCAGAGAAAAACAGACTGGTGACAGACCAGCTTTCAGAGCCATTATGTAGTTCTGCCATCAACTCTTTCCCTTCTCCATTGAGAACAGCATGTCCTAAATTCTTGTAGAGAATCTAAGTGACAAAAACACCAACAACCCACCCCAAAAACTATGTTAATGGACACACAATAGATAAAGATGCAGTCTGTGACATGAATAACAGTAAAGGGGGGAGTATACTCCTATAATCTCAGAGAAGTAGAGTTTTTGTATACAATTGAAGTTATCAGTTCAAAATAGAATTGTTATAACTTTAAGGTATTTTATGTAATCACAATGATAACCACAAAGAATACATCTATGGAATGTACACAATAGAAATGAGAAAAGCATCAAGGTATGTCACCACAAAAGAATCAACACAACACTAAAAAAGGTAGTTAGAATGAAAGAGAGAGACAAAAAACATCATAAGACAAAGAAGAGTAACAAATGACAATGAAAAATCTGTCCCTATTACACTAAAAGTGAAAGGATGGAAAATGATACTTTGTGCAAATGATAACCAAACAGAACAGGGGTGGCTTAGTATTGATAATATCAGAAAAAATAGACTTTCAGTCAAACACTGTTACAAGAGACAAAAATAATGTTATATAATAAAAAGGTCAATTAATTAGGAAGATACCATAATTATAAATATTTATGCACCAAACATCACCACTCCCAAATATATAAAGTAAATATTGACAGATCTAAAGGAAGAAATAGACAATTCTACAGTAATAATTGTATACTTCAAGTACCCCACTTTCCATAATGGATAAAACAACCAGACAAAAGGAAAAAACCACAAGCTTGAACAACATAGGCAAGTGAATCTAACAGACATACACAACACTCCCACCAACAGAAAAACAGTGCATTCTTCTTAAGTGCACACAAAACATTTTCCAGGACAGATGACATGTTAGGCCACAAAACAAATCCTGACAAATTTTTAAAAATTCAAATCATAAAAAGTATCTTTTACAACCACAATGAATAGAGACTAGAAATCAACAATAGTAGAAGGAAAACTAGAAAAACATGCAAATACATAGAAATTAAACAGGACGCTCTTAAACAACCAATGGGTCAAAGAAGAAATCACAAAGAAACCAGAAAATATCTTGAGAACAATGAAAATGAAAAGACAACATATCAAAACTTATGGGATACAGTGAAAGTAAAACAAAAGTAAAAGTTATCAACACCCACATTAAAAAAGAATGTTCTCAAAACAACAGTTTACCCCTCAAAGAACTAGAAAAAGAACAAACTCAATCCAAAGCTAGCAAAATGAAGAAAATATAAAAATTGGAACAGAGATAAACAAAATTGAGAAAAATAGAAAAATATTTAAAAATCAAAGAATTTAGAAGTTGGCGTTTTAGAAATTCAACTAAATTGGCAAAAAACTTCAGCTAGATTAAGAAAAAAAGGGAGAACAGTCAAAATCAAAAATGAAAGAAGGTAATAGGGGAACTCAAGGGTTGAAGATTTTAGCAGTAGTTGATAAGTTAAGTGACTAATGCATGTAAAAAGCTGTTATTCCAGGAACTGGAATGACTGACTCCAGGAGGTGACAAGCAATTCAACCTTAGTACCTCAGAGGGTCTGCAAGCCATTGACTTGATATCTGAGCCATTGTGTTCCAGGGAGGGAACACCTGAGATGCAGATAAGAACTGTTGATCAACAGATGAAGAAGTAATAGAAAAATCACTGCCAGACTGCAACTTTTATCCAATTAACCTTTTTCCCAAACCACTTACCTACCCTTCTATCCAATTAATCTTTTCTTAAACCCCTTACCCACTCTTTCTCCTCCTCATAAAAAGGTCAGCTTGAAATGAGATGAGAGATGGCTTTTGAGGGTACATAACCAGCTCTCTTCTCAGACTGCCGGCATCTGAATAAAACACCCATAAAGATTCAATCCTTGTCTCTACTCATTGGTTCTGGTAGTGACAGGCAGCATGAATGCTGACTTTTCTGGTTTCAAAGGGACATTTCAACTAATGCCACAGATACAAAATGAATAAAAACAACTGATTACCAACAAATTGGATAGCCTAGAAGAATGGATAAATTCCTACAAACACACAACCTATCAAAACTAGATCATGGTGATTTATACCAAACATTTAAATAAGTAACACCAACATTCCTCAAACTCTTCCAAAGAGTTAAAAAGGGGCAGTCCCAACCCCATTTACACTCCCAAGAGTTCAGCATTACCCAATTCCAAAGCCAGACATAGACACTACAAGAAAGGAAAACTACAGAAAAATATCCCCAAATGAAATTTAATGTAAAAATCCTTAAAGAAATACTACCAAACCAAATTCAACATCACATTAAAAGGATCATACACCATGGCCAAATGGGACTTCTAACACCACATTAACAAAATAAAAGATAAAAACCACATGATTATCTCAACTGATTCAGAAAAAGCATTTGACAAAATCCAACACCTTTTCATGATAAAAACATCCAACAAACTAGGAATAGAAGGAAATTATCTTAACATATAAAAGCCAAATATGGAAAGCCCACAGCTAACATCAAATGCAATAGGGAAAACTTGGAAAGTCTTTCCTTTATCATCCAGAACAAGACAAGAATGCCCATTCTCACCACTTCTATTCAACACAGAATTCCTAGGAAGAGCAATTAGGTAAGGAAAAGAAATAAAAGGCATTCAAATTAGAAGGAAGAAATAAAATTATCTGTATCCACATATAACATGATCTTAAATGTAGAAAACCCTAAAGATTTTTTCATACACAAAAAATACATAATATATATAAAACCATTTTTAACAGTTCACAAATTTAGCAAAGTTGCAATACAAAATCAACACACAGAAAGCAGCTGTGTTTCCATACACTAACAATGAATGATACAAAAAGGAAATTAAGAAAACAATCCCATTTACAATAATATCAAAAAGAACAAAATATCTAGAAATACATTTAACCAAAAAGGTGAAAGATCTGTATGTTGAAAACTACAAAACAATGCTGAAAGAAATTAAAGACATCCCATATTCAAAGACTGAAAAACCTAACATTGTTAAGATGTCAGTATTGCCCAAAGTGCCAATCCCTATCAAAATCCCAATGGCATTTTTTTAGGCTAGAAAAATCTACCCTAAAAATCATGTGAAATCAAGGTGCCCTTAACAGTAAAAACAATCTTGGAAATGAAGAACAAAATTGGAGGTGTCACATGTCCTGATTTCAAAATATATTACTAAGCTACAATAATCAAAATAGTGTGATACTGGCACAGAGACAGACTTAGAGACCAATGGAACAGACATCCCAGACACAATGCCTTGCATCTTCAACAAGGGTGCCAACTCCACCCAACAGGAAAAGGGCAGTCTCTTCAGCAAATGTTGCTGGAAAAACTAGATATCCATATGGAAAAGAATGAAGTTGGATCCTTACCTTACACCATATTAAAAAGTTAACTAAAAATGAATTAAAAATCTAAACATAAGACTCAAAAGTCTTATCTCCTAGAAGAAAACATAAGAGAAAATCTTCATGCCTAATTACTGAAGTAGGCAATAATTCTTGGATATGGATACCAAAAACACAGGTAACCAAACAAAAAAAATAGACAAATGGTACTACATCAAATTTTAAAACTTCTGTGCTCAAAGGACACCTCAATAGAATGAAAAGACAATAATGGCAAATGGGAGAAAATATTTGTAAATTGAATATCTGATAAAGGGTTAAGATCTAATATACATAAAGAACTCCAGAACCCAACAACAAAAAAAAACCTGATTAAAAAATGGGCCTGAAGATCAAGATGATATACAAATGGCCAACAAATATATGAAAAGATGCTTAAAACCACTAATAATGAGAGAAATGCAAATCACAACGATAATGAGGTATCACTTCCCACCCATTAAAATGGCTATTAAAAAATGGCTATTATTGCCCTGGCTGGTGTGGCTCAGTGGACTGAGTGCTGGGTTGAGAACTGAAAGGTCTCCAGTTCAATTCCCAGTCCGGGCACATGTCTGGGTTGCAGGCAAGGTCCCCAGTTACAGGCATGCAAGAGGCAACCGATCAATGTAGTATCTCTTGCACACTGATGTTTCTCTCTTTCTCCTCTCTCTAAAAACAAATAAATAAATCTTTATAAAAAATGGCTATTATTTTAAAAAAACAGAAAATAACAAATGTTTGCAAGGTTGTAGAGAAATCGGAACCCTTGTACACTATTAGTAGGAATATAAAATGGTGCATCCACTATGGAAAACTATATGGTATCTCCTAAAAAATTAAAAATAGAATTATCATATGATCCACCAGCCCCACTTTTGAGTATATATCCAAAAGAACTAAAAGCAGGGTCTTGAGCAGATAGATACTTGCACATTCACATTCATAGCAATATTACTCACAATAGCCCAGAGGCAGAAGCACTCCAACTGTCTACTGACAGATGAAGAGATAAACAAAATGTAGTACATCCATACAATGGAGTATTATTTGGGCCTGAAAAGGAAATTATGAGACATGCTGCAACATGGACAAATCTTGAGAGCATTGTACTGACTGAACTAAGCCAGTCACAAAAATACAAATATTGTATGATTCCATTTATATAAGGTTCTATAAAGTAGTCAAACTCATGGACACAAAAAGTAGAATGGTGATTACCAGTGCTTGTGGAAGGGGAATGTGGGGTGTTGTTACACAATGAGACTGAGTTTCAGTTTTGAAGATGAAATAGTTCTGGAGATCTTTTGCACAGCATTGAATATACTTTACTGAACTATAAACTTAAAAATGGTTAAGGCAGCAGTTTTTATGTGTGTTTACCATAAAATTTTTTTAAAAAATGGTCAATTGAAAAACAAAATAAATTTTAGAATCAAGAACACACAAAGTTCTTTAAATTTACTCACAAAAAAACACAAAAATATAAAAAAACCTTTAACTATATGTAAACATACCCTCCACACACCAAGAACTCATTTGAAGCTCGTCTGCCAGCAGTTCCTATTGGCATATCATCTAAAGGAGAAAGAGAAAAATATAGTCACTTTAGCTACACCATCTATTTAAACATAAATTGTTCTTATGTGATCATTAGTGTGGACAAAAAAGGGGCCACGTACTCAAACTGACAAGTTCAGGAGAGGCCTGCATGGTAGCCCAACAAACTCAAGAGACCTGAAGTAACTACATGGGATGGTCTGAAATGAAAATGTCTCAACTAAAAGCAAGTCATGGCAGGTAGTCAGGTCCTAGGCCAACATCTTCCCTGACAAAGGTCAGTCTTTACCTTACTTGGGCCTATCTATTGTCTTTTTGAATCTGTAACAGGCCTTTGGAAAGTCAGCATAATCCTTTTCCCAGACCCCTCAAGGTACAACCTCCCACCAGAGCAGAAGACCACAGAACCCCCTATTGTTATCAGGTTCTCTCATGTACTATCTCTTTGTGCTAGAAATTGTCATTGTTAACTATACCCACCTATGTCTATCCATTTTATTTTTTTACACAATTCCAGAGGTTTCTCCACTTGGCTTTCTTCCACCTCCCTAGCGTATCGCCAATGAATTTCATGTAACCCCCTTAGGCCTCCTCCTTTGATTGCCATGTATAAAGTAAGGAGCAATACTACCATTCTCAATCCATTGAGATGTTACTTCCCAGCAACTGTCATCAGTTTGGCTCAAATAAACTCCTAAAAATCTTCTATAGGTTTGAATGTCTCTAATGTTGATATTAGGAAGCAATCTGAGGGCAACCATGTGCTGACCTGCAATTTCATCCATGAGGAACAACAGGTAGACACAGAACACTGTGCCCAGCTGAACACACAGGATGCAGCCCTCCTAATGCCCACTTCTAAAGCAAACATCAGGTCTTTGAAGGTAATGTAGGTAAAGTGTCACATTCATTTCAGGATTTACATATTTCTTCACCATTTAACATGTGCAAAAAATGCTACTGTTTTATTGTGTTCCCTTTAATGCATTACTCACAAAGGCTTTGAGTATTGTACCCCCAATTCCAATTTGACCATAAATTGTACATTTTTAGTGAATAATTTTGCAGGTTGTAGTGATTTTTAGGAACACATGTCATATTCTAGCACAACTGACTGTAAACACAGTATAGTTCCCTCTGAGGCTGGAGCACCTCCTCCTGCTGAACACTCCCTTGGGTCTCGCATGGACTGTTGAGTAAGACGTCATGGCAGCTGAGGCCTCCAGACACAACAACACCTGCCACAGGTCATCTACTCCTCGGTTACCCACTTAGGGGAACAGAGCACAGCTCAGAGGGCAGGGGTCCCTAATTCCTTGTTGCTGTCATATCCACTGTATCACATTGCTCCTGTGATTTTAAATGGTACTAAAGGTATAATACGTGTTGAGGTGAAATCACAGTGTTGAGCAAATAATATAAATTTAAAAAAATAAACTATTCTGCTAACCTATGCTCAAAACTGGAAGAAAACAATCACAAATACCCCTCTGAGTGGCCCTAAATGAGCACTGAGAAGTATACCTATTTTGTACCTATTCTGAAGCTTATAGTCTAGTAATGAAAGAAGGTGATAATGTCAGGAGGTGGGGAGAGGGATGAGGAAAATAAATGAGAACCAGAGGACAAGGGGCAGGCGGCAAGAAAGCCTCTATTCTATAGACCAGTTACCTATAGGGTGATAGAGGGAACTAGGTAGATGGGGCAGGGACAAAAGCTAGATTTCACTAACTGTACTTCATTTTGTAGGCTTTGAATTTGAAACTATACATAATTATGAAACAAAATTAAATTAAAAAAGAATAATCCCTAGAAATCAAAAGTAAAATGAAGCAAATATAGCACAGCCACCAAAATGAGTTATTTCAAGAGACTTTAAACTCAGTAATTTAACAAGACATTCCTAATGAGATTATCCTAAAGACAAAAAATCCCACAAAATGTTTTAAATATTTTTTTAGTAATCATATTGTTATTTTGGTATCGTATCGTTATTTTGAAACTACTGGGAGAGGACAGAAAAGAGCCTAAATTCACAAAGGCAAATGAACAGAAAAGTTAATAACCACAAAAATTTGGAAGCTAAAAGGTTGATATAAGTGGTATTTGACCCAGAAGACCCAAAAAGATATAATCCTTAGCCAGCAGAAGGAAAATTCAGAAGTACCAATTTATATAGGAAAAGCCTGGATGTCTTTACTTGGGACAGAATAAAACACAGGGTTCTCTGATCTGCAGCACACCAGGCAGCAGTACATCATGAGAAATGGCTGGGGGAAACAGCGGCAGTAAGTGAAATTCTACACACTGTGCTACTGAGACCTCCAGCCTTCTTGCCCTGTTTGGCTCCCCCACATGCTATCAGGTACATATACTCTTCAGGCAGAAGACCGGCTGAGACTTCTCTGGGGGATCTGAGAAATCCCCCAAAAGGAAGCAGTCCAAGGCAATGACAGCCATGTCACTCAGTACAGAGCCTTGCTGTTCATAAGACCCACTATACACAGAGCCTTCAAACATTTTACTTGTCCGTTCTTGATTATAAGCATACAACAATCACCAAATATCCAAGGGAAGAATTACTATGAAAACCCAACTCCAAAACAAACTACCAAGGGAAAGAACTAACATTTTTTAAGGAAAAGTTAAGATATATATATAAAATTAATGACCTCAGAGATAAAACAGAATAGTGCACCATGAAGTAAAATAGTGCACTATTCAGAAGGAAAAAAGGGCTTATGAAAATTCAAAATATGAGAACATAAATGAAAAACTCAACAGAATAGTTAGAAGAAAACATTAAGGAAATTTCCCTACAAGTGCAGAGCAGTAACACAAAGAGGAAATCAGACAAAAAGAAAAAAATAAGAAAATCAGAGAAGGGTACTGAGATATCTATTATCATTTTTAAATTGTATGGATGTTTTAAATATCTTATATGGGTTCTTAAGAAGCTTAAGGAGCTCCTAAGTCAGAAGTTTAAAAGTCACCATTCCACCCTAACAAGTAAAAAGCTGAACAGACTGAAAAATCAACAACTCTTCTTAGTACCAAAAAGGACAGGAAGACACAAGCAAACCCAGCCCCCAAGATTGGAGAGACAGATAGGCAGATACAGGGAGCTCTGGCTTGCCTGAGAAGAGATTCCAAGCAGAAACCTCCATGGAAATCAGAGCCAGGACACAAGAACCTTGCATTTCAAGACAGGAAATTGACAATTTGCTGGAGGCCTGGTGCAGACAAGTCTAAGAGTTACAAACTCCAGGAGGACCCAGTCAGAGTGGGGCTCATGGTATTGTCAGATATACCTCCAGGAGCTCAATCATATTCCCACAGTAAATATGAGAGAAAAATCCCTACCTGTTGCCAGCAGGGAGAGGGAAATGGAAACATTTTTAAATCAGTCAGAGCATTCCGATCTTAACAAGGCCAAACTATTAATCTGCTCAGGTTAAGCTCAGAGCCTAATTGACCTGGGGGAAGGGAAACACCCAACTCCAGCCCCTACAGCCATCCTGTCCCACCTAACTCAGGAGAAACTGGGAAACACTGTGAAATTTTAAGACCAGAGGCTCACTCAAAGACTGAGAGCAGTTCACAGGCCTACAGAGTGCTACCCCTCCTACACCCCTCCCCACTTCTTCTAAAGGCCTATTTACAGCAGTTCCTTTCACCTGATGCAGCGGCATGTATAGGTATCAAGAAAAAATTACAAAGCATACCAAAAAGCAAAATGCTTTGAAGAAACAGAAAAGCAAAACACTTTGAATAGAGAAAGCATCAGAACCAGAGATGGGAGGGATGTTAAAATTATCAGACCAGGAATTTAAAACAACTATTATTAACATACTAAGGGCTTTAATGGAAAAAGTAGACAGCATGCACAAACAGATGGGCAATACAAGCAGAGAAATGGAAATCCTAAGAAAAAACTATAAAAGTGAAAGATAAAAACAAACAAAACTGCTAACAGAAATGAAGAATGCCTTTGATAAGCTTATTAGGAGACTGGACACAGCTAATGAAAGAATCTCTGAGCTAGACAATATATTAACAGAATCCTCATAAATCAAAAAACTAAAGTCTTTTAAAAAAGAACAGAACATCCAAGGTCTAAGAAACAACTACAAAAGGTGTAACATACGCGTAACGAGATTACCAAAAGGAAGAGAAAGAAAGCAAAAGAAGCAAGTTATCTGAGACAATAAATAATGTCAGACTCAAGTCACAGATCCAAAAGCTCAGAGAACACCAAGTGGATAAATGCCTCATGCAGCTACAGTCATGTATCACTTAGCAATTCTGACAAACGCATCATTAGGCCATTTCTTCATTGCAGGATCATCACAGTCACAAAACCTAAATGGTGTAGCCCACTACACACCTAGGCTATAGGATATATCCTAATACTCTGCAGAAGACGAAAAATAATTTTCCCTCTAGCCCTCTGGGTTCTTGGCTGGGACATCCCCATAATAAAAGACAGATCAACAAGAGGAAAACAAACTAAAGTTTAATAGCTTGGATACTCCTGTATACAAAGAAGAGACCCAGGAAAATTGAGTAACTCGCCAAAATCTCTGAAGCCACCACCTTAACTACCATCTTCCACTGAAGACAAAAGAAAATTGGGGTAAGGGGTAGTTATCAAAGGTTATCAGGAAAAGCAAAGTCAAAAACAGTAAGGTTGTTGTGCATATTTAAGTCCTTTGTCTTCTGCATTGTAAGAGTTTCTAGAGATAAGGTCATCCCCCTTTTCCTAACACCCTAAAAATGGGCACCTCCTTTACAAAGGTAAATATCTTTTATAAAGGATAACTTCTATTGGTTTGCAGAGCTTTTCCTATGTCTGCTATTTCTTAAAATTAACCAGCCTAAAACAACCCTTATGGCAAAGAGACATATTTGGGAGTGACAAGTTATGTTTCCCTACATCTCCTAAGAACAAATCTGTACAGTACATTACTGTACTGAATACTGTACCAGGCGTGTCCAACCTGAAGCCCACAGGCAGCATGTGACCCAGGTTGGCTATGAATGCAGCCCAACACAAAATCGTAAATTTACTTAAAACCTTTTTTTGCTCATCAGTTTTCATTAATGTTTGTGTATTTAATGTGTGGCCAAAGGCAACTCTTCTTTTTCCAGTGTGGCCCAGAGACGTTAAAAGATTGGGCACCCCTGCTAGACAATTATAACACAAGAGTATTTGTTTAATGTGTTGCTCTAAGATGTTATAAGGCTAAGACATCTCTAGGTAACAGAAATTTTTCAGATCCAGTACAATCTCATGGGCCTACCTTTGTATATGTGTCCTTTCATTGACCTAAAAACATCATAATGTGGTCCATGATTGTACCCCTAAGCATAACAGGTTCACATTACAGAAAATCAAAAGTGAAAAATTCCTGCAAGATACCAGTAAGAAAGAACGCTACGCCTATAAAAGAACAAAGATAAAAATTTCATTTACCTCTCCTCAGTGTGGACGAAAAGAGGCCACATAGGAAACCTGGCAAGCTCAGGGGAGGCCTGTGTGGAGACCTAAAGTAACCACACAGGATGGTCTGCAATTAAAACTTATTAACTAAAAGCAGATCATAGCAGGCAGTCATGTCAAAAGCTAGAATCTTCCATGACAAAAGTCAATCTTTACTTTAACTGAGCCTGTCTATTGTCTTTTTGCATCTATGATAACAAACCTTTGGAATGTTAGATGACATCCTGTTTTCCAAACCTCTGGAAACCACCATACCAGAGCAGGGACCACAAATCCCTTCATTGCTACTGTTATTATGTTAATTGATGACTGCTAACTATGTAAAGGAAGTATGTGTCTTCTGTTTTATCTTTTTACAATCCCAGAGGTTCCCCCCAACCTTTGCTTTCTGTCTCGCTAACCTATCCAAACAATTTCATGTAGCCCCCCCTTATGTCTCCTCCTTTGATTATAATGTATAAAATAAGGCGCAAAACTGTCATTTCCCAAAGCATTTTCTCAATCTACTGAGATTTTGCTTCCTTGCAGTTGTTGTCAGTTTGTCTCAAATAAACTCACAGAAACTCTCTACAGCTTTGAATGTTTCTTACATTGATTTAAACAAGAAGAGAGTAGAGTGAAATATTTAAAGGCTTGAGGGGAACAAATCACCAACTTAAATTCTGCACCCTAAAAATTCTTCTTCAAAAGTGAAGGAAAATACCAAAGACTTTCTCAGACAAATAAAAATTGAGGGACTTCCGGCGAAGATGGAGGGGTAGGTAGATACACTGTGCCTCCTTGCACAACCAAGATAGGGACAAAAACAATTTAGAAACAGAATAACAACCAGAACTGACAGAAAACTGTATGGAAGTTGGACAACCAAGGAGTTACAACAGACACTTCATCCAGACTGGTAGAAGGGGCAGAGTCCAGCATCCAGGCAGCCAGGCAGAGAAGGGTCGCAGCACAAAGAGTGGTGGGACCAGGTGCGTAAAGCATCCCAAGCGCTCAAGACTGCAGAGGGAGGACCCTGGGTGTGCAGGCAGTGGCTGGCAGACCCTGGGCACAGGGTGGCAACCAGCAGACCCAGCAAGGAGGCAATTGTGAAGCAAGGCACTGTGTGCAACCCAGGGTCCCAGCGCCAGGAAACAGAGTCTCAGGGCACTGACTGAAAACAACTGTGGGGGTTGAGGCACAGGGAGAGACTCCTGGCCTCACAGGAGAGTGCACTGGAGTGACCCATGGGGTCCTAGAACATACACAAGCCCACCCACATGGGAATCAGCACCAGAAAGGACCAGTTTCCTTGGGGGAAGCTGTGGAAGGGACTGAAATTCCACAGAGAGCAGAGCAAACGCGATTGTTCCCTCTTGGACCACACATACAGCATCACAACCCAGCAACTGGGTTGCCCCGCCCTGGTAAACACCTAAGGTTCTGCCCCTCATACGTAACAGGCCCAGCAAGACCAAAAAAAGAAAAAAAAAGGAAAAAAATGGCCCCAACAGAAGAACAGATCAAAACTCCACAGCAAATACAACTAAGCAACTAAGAGATAGCCAACCTATCAGATGTACAGTTCAAAGCACTGGTGATCAGGATGCTCACAGAACTGGTTGATTTTAGTCACAAATTAGATGAAAATGAAGCCTATGCTAAGTGAAATGAAGGAAAATGCACAGGGAACCAATAGTGATGAGAAGAAAACTGGTACTCAAATCAATGGAGTGGACCAGAAGGAAGAAAGAAACAACCAAACAGAAAAGAAGAAAGAAACAAGAATTCAAAAAAAATGAGAAGAGGCTTAGGAACCTCCAGGACATCTTTAAATGTTCCAACATTCAAATTATAGGGGTATCAGAAGGGGAAGAGGAAGAGCAACCAGTATAAAACTTATTTGAACAAATAATAAAGGAGAACTTCCCCAATCTGGTGAAGGAAATAAGACTCCCAGGAAGTCCAGGAAGCTCAAAGAGTCCCAAAGAACTTGGATCCAAGGAGAGACACACCAAGGCACATCATAATTACGTTAGCCAAGGTAAAAATGAAGGAGAGAATCCTAGAAGCAGCAAGTGATAAGGAGACAGTCACCTACAAAGGAGTGCCTATCAGACTGTCAGCTGATTTCTCAAAAGAGACCTTACAGGAAAGAAGGGGCTGGAAAGAAATATTCCAGGCAAGAAATAGTCATGAAAGGCAAGGACCTACATCCAAGGTTACTCTATCCAGCAAAGTCCATATTTAGAATGGAAGGGCAGATAAAGTGCTTCTCAGATAAGGTCAAGTTAAAGGAGTTCATCATCACCAGGCCCTTATTATATGAAATGTTAAAGGAACTTATCTAAGAAAAAGAAGGTAAAAAACATGTACAGTAAAATGACAGCAAACTCACAATTATTAACAACTACACCTAAAACAAAAACTAAGCAAACAACTGGAACAGGAACAGAACCACAGAAATGGAGATCACATGGAGGGTTAGCAACAGGGGAGTGAGAGGAGGAGAGAAGGGGAAACGGTACAGAGGATAAATAGCATAGATGGTAGGTAGAAAATAGAAAGGGGGAGGGCAAGAATGGTATAAAAAATGTAGACGCTAAAGAACTTGTGACTCATGAACATGAACTAAAGGGGGGAATGTGGATGGGAGGGTGTATGCAGGGTGCAGGAGAATGAAGGGGGGTAATGGGACAACTGTAATAGCATAATCAATAAAATATATTTTTTTAAAAGCTGAGGAAAAGATCTGCCTTGCAAAAAATGTTAAAAGTTCTTTAGAGAGAAGGAAAATAATGAGTCAGAAAACTGGATCTACAAAAAGAGAAGAACACCAAATAAAGGAATAAGTGAAGGTAAAATAAAACTTCATTTTTTTTATTTTTACATGATCTAACAGGTATCAGTTTGTCCAAAATGATAATAGAAACAATGTCATATATTCAGTTACATATCCTTATATACATTATATGTGTATATATGTATATAGGCTTACGGATGCTTATACAAGCAAAATGAATGACCACAATGATACAAGGGACAGGAGGAAAAAAGGAGCATTATTTTGTTATTATAAGGTGAACTCCTACTACCCATGAAGTAGTACAGTGTTATTTGAAAGTGGACTTGAATTATTATTATGTACATTTTTTCTAAGTATAATTGATGTGCTAACAGAAAGAAAATGAAATCATAACAAACAATTAAAACAACAAGACACAAAAAGAGTGGAAGACAACGACAGAAACAAAGAAGAGGGACAACAAACAGAAAAAAGTAACAAATATGGTAGATATTAATCTAACTATACCAATCATCACTTTTAATGTCAATGGTCTAAATGTGCCAATTAAGAAAGATTTCAGAGTGTATCAAAACATAAGAGAAACTCACATTAAAACATAAAGGCATATATAGATTAAAAGTAAATGGATGGAGGCCATGGCCAGGTGGCTCAGTTGGCTGTAGCGTCACCCATACACCAAAAGGTCGCAGGTTCAATCCCCAGTCAGAACACAACCAATCAATGTTTCTCTCTCTCCCTCTTCGTCTCTCTCTTTTCTTCTCTAAAATCAATTAACATATCCTTGGGTGAGGATTAAAAAATAAATGGATAGAAAAAATAAACCATGCTAACACTAATCAAAAGAAAGAAGTAGTTATATTAATTTTCGACAAAGCAGACTTTAAACTAAGAAAAATTATCAGAGAAAAAGAAGGGCATTACATAATAATAAAATCATATTTACATAAATATAAGCAGACAAATTCTTAACATGTACTCTCGTAACAAAAGAGTCAAACCATGTAAGACAAAAACTGATAGATGCGAGGAGAAATAGATGAATCCACTATTATAGTTGGAGACTTCAACAACCCTCCCTCTGAAACTGACAGATCCAGTAGACAGAAAGTCAGTAAGGACAGAGTTGAACTCCGTAACACCATCAATCACCTCAGCATTGACTGACACCTATAGACTACTGCATCCAACAACAACAGACCATCATTTTTCTCAAACTTCCATGGAACACTGACCAAGAAAGACTACAGACTGGACTATAAAACATACCTTGACAAATTTAAAAGAATAAAAATCATGCAATGCTTGCTCTTAGACAACCATGGAATAATGCTAGAAATCAATAACAGAAAGACAACTGTAAAATCCCAAAATACGTGGAGATTAAACAACACACTTCTAAATAACTCATGGGTCAAAGAACAAACTTCAGGGGAGATGTAAAAATATTTTGAAGTAAATGAAAATGAAAACACAACTTACCAAAATTTTGGGGAAGTAGTGAAAGCAGTGTTTGAAAAGAAATTTATAGCATTGAATGCACATATTAGAAACAAAAAAGATCTAAACTCAATAATCTAAGTTTACACCTTAGGAAATGAGAAAAAGAAGAGCAAGTTAAATCCAAAGGAAGTGGAATAAAAGAAATACTAATTAGAGCAGAAATCAATGAAACTAAAAACAGGAATCAATAAAATGAAAAGTTGTTTCTTTGAAAAGATTGAGAAAATCCATAAACTTCTAGCCAAGCTAACTAATTAAAAAACAGAAGGGACACAAATTGTAGTATTAGCAATGAAAGAGGGGACATGACTACAGATCCCACTGAAATTAAAAAGATAAGATACTAGGGGGAATAGGAAAAGAGATAATAAAAGAACTACTATGAACAACTCCATACCCACAAATTTGATAACTTAGATGAAAGGGACCAGTTCTGTGAAATATACAATTTGCCAAAACTCACACATGAAAAAACAGACAATATAAACAGGCATATACCATTTAGTCAACTTGGATTTGTAATGGAGTACAGAGCATGAGTCCCCTGAAAATAGGAGAATAGCTGCTACAATCCTGTCTTCAGGCAGGTTGGGGGGAGGGGAGAGCAGAGGGTAGTGTTGAAGATACACTGAACAACATTGGCAAGTTAACAGCCATGCCTTTCTGAAGCGAACAGTGCTGCCCTCCAGCGCAAACTGTGTCTGAGAACATTCAGGGACTTGTGACTGGAGGGGTGGGGAAGGGGTGGGGGGAGTGGCAGCTGTACCCTGGATGGCCCTGTGTCACCAAGGACTTTTGTGCTAACTGAAGATGGCAGCCAAAAGAAGGTAAAAGACACTGGGGAACTGGCAAAAATGGCAGATGCTGACACACCATAGGAAGGGCTGGATTTCAGGTCACAAAGGAAGTTCCACGCTAAGCATTTACATCAGGGCAGACTAGTCAGAGAGAAAGACAGAGAGAGAGAGAGAGAGAGAGAGAGAGAGACAGAGAGAGAGACAGAGAGAGGGAGAGAGCGCGCGAGCGAGCACGTGCACAAGCCCACGAGGTCTGCAGTGAGAGAAAGTCAGTTGAGTCTGACATGCTTCGGCCTGGAAATCTGCCTGGAGAAGATGGCAGAAGAGGCAACGGAGCTGTGAGCACCTGGCTGGCCACCGGGATTCATGAGAGATGCTTGGAGCTGAACTGTGACTGGGAATGCTGAGCTGCAGACTTCTACTTCTCTGAAAGACAGTACCTGTAAGTGGCGAATTCTGAAACTGGCCTGGTTTGGCAGGCAGTGGGACTTAACAGCAGAAATCTGCCATTATTTTAAATCAGTATAACCTTTAACCCCTTTCCTTTCTCACCAAACTCTTACACTGGGAGTCATGCCTCTTGGCAGTGGGCAGTCAAACCCTACAGTTGTTCCACAACAGCACAGACTGGGGTTCTGTAACAGGTTCATCTCCCTCTGCAAAAACTCTTCCTATATATTTATGAAGTTCATTCCTAAACTTACGCCATTATTTTCTGAAGGACATCCAGATTGTTTTAAGTCTCCTTTTACTCTTAGGGGTTTTTTTCCAAAAGAAGTCTCCTCCTTTAATTTCTTTCCTTAAATTTAATTTAATTTCTCTTATTCTGATGGCTTCTCTATTTCTTTAGATACACACAGAGTTTGAGATCATTTCCTATAAAGTTTTCATCTACTTTCAGAATACAAAGTTATTGTGTTATGGAAGATGATGGAGCAGATTTTAGAAAGGTAGGTACATAATATTGGGAATTCAAACAACTAAATAATATGCCCATTTGAAAATGCCCTACCTAAGAGAATGTGAAATAAAGGTTAAAAAATTGCTAGTCTAGTAAATTAAGAAACAGAATGTGTACAAGCAGAAAAGATTCTCACATGAGTGGTCTGACGAGATGTGTGGAACCAAAACAAAGTCATCCGTGTCGCAAGAGGAGTTCTTGCTACTAGTACTGGCAGAGTCTTTGGACACTTGTAGGTAGTTGGGAGGACCCAATGGTGGGGAGGATAAGTTTTCTTCCTGAATATGCTGCATATCTGCAAGGGACTAAAATTAACAACATAAAATTAAAACTGGCCTAAGAAGAAAGTACAAGTCAGAATAGCCATTAGACTAAAGAATTTTTTTTTTTTATTTTTCATCAAAGTGGGCATAAAGTTCAATTCCATCTAAAATTTCAAAAAACCTCTTTGGAAATCTTTCCCTTAGAAAAGCAGTTTCAAACCTCTTTGCATAAAGACTTTAAAAATGTTTTCCAAAAGTGATACTTAAAAATGTATCATGCCACCAATCACATATACAATAACTTGTAGGCCTCTCCTAAAACTTCTGAGGTGAGTTTGCCCCATCCCAGAATCCCCAGTTTCAGCTCGTGGCCTCACAAAGCAGATACTCAGTAACTGTTCCCTTAATGACTAAAGCAAAATGTCCAGGGACTTGAATGACACCTTGAAAGCACACAAAGTTTTAAATCTCCAATGAAGAAAACATTATAAATAGGGAAGCAAGAGACTATAAGTCTCTTATAAGTATGTAAAAAAGTAAATAAATCAATAAGGATAATTACATTTAAGCCTAGAGATTTATTTACACTCACAAAAAGAAAGATTTGAAAACATGAAAGGTGTGGGTATATTTCTTTTGTTTTTCTTTTGTTACAGGGAGGAGTTAGTCTGTGGGAGATAGGACAGAAAGGGAAGAAAAACACATAAATATATTTAAACAAATACTTAGGCATAAGTAACTATCTTTTGGGATTTGTCTAGTTCAAGGACTCTAGTGACAACTCTAACTGAATGTGTTGATTTGATTATACAATGGTTTCCTAAAACAATGAACTTCATAACTTACTGTGTGTTATGTCAAATCCCCATTAAGTTTAACCTTTGTTTCTATTTAAGAAAAGAAGCCCTGGCTGGCGTAGCTCAGTGGATTGAGCACGGGCTGCGAATCAAAGTGTTGCAGGTTCGAGTCCCAGTCAGGGTACATGCCTGGGTTGCAGGCCATGACCCCCAGCAACCGCACATTGATGTCTCTGTCTCTCTCTCTCTGTCTCTCTCTCTCTCTCTCTCCCTCCCTCCCTTCCCTCTCTGAAAATAAATAAATAAATAAAAATTCTAAAAAAAAAAAAGAAAAGAAAAAATAACACTCTTTAAACCCAAGTCTTAAACACTCAGTTCATTGCCGGTGCTTCTCTGAATGTCACTATGCAAGGAAATTTCCTTATCACATGTGTGTGTGTGATATACACATGACATAAAATCTCATTACTTTTAAAGAGAATTCATGCCTCAAGGAAGGGAAGATGGAAGAATAAACTTTACTGAATATCAGCCATGGGCTGGGCGCTACTGAGAGGTCTCCTGGCATCACCTAACTTCTGTGCCATTATGAAATCCATTTTACTTTTAAATAAACAAAACTCAGAAGATCAGGATTTGCCCAAGATTACACAACTAAAAAGCAGTCAAGTTGAGATGTGATTCCAAGTATGTCCACAACTTCTTTGCAGTGGTTTAGGCAGAAACTCTCTAAATTTCTTCCCCTGCTATTTATAAAATCATCTGTGTCCACAACCATCTTGGTGAAAGACAGGCTTCTCCTTCACCCAAAGCTAGTCTCTCCACCTGCGTTCTAAATCCATTCTCCCCACCTCTTCAAGGACCTAGATCAAATTCCCTCCCTCCTGGCACTCTCACCCTCCCAGCTTTCTGACTTTTTCCATCTGTAATACAAACATGTTTCATTTTCTCACTTCTTGAACCCCTGCAGTTCTCTCAATCACCACCTTCTCTTAACAATGTTTCCTGAAATTACCAATCTTCACTGACTCAACTTCCTCACTTCTCATGTATCCCTTAACCAACCCTAACCCATTTTCTGCCTTCAAAACTCCAGTAGAACTGCTTTTACTAAGATTACTAGTTAACTCCCGTTGCCAAGTCCTGTGGATGCTTCCTCTGTTCCTTAAGTTCCTTGAATTCTCTGCTGCAGGGGACCTGTGGAACATTCTTTTCTTGACACTCCCCCTTCCTCCAGTGACCCCGCAACTTGGTTTTCCTCCTACTTCTCTTTTGTTGGTGCCTGCTACTCAATCTGATCCTTAAAGGGGAGGACAAGAGTACAGAATTCCCCCAGAACCTACCCTGACCCTCTGCCCCTCACATTTTGTACGTTCACCTCAGAGACCACTCTCACCCTCCCTTCAACTACCACTTGTGTGATGATGCCTCTACAGCCGAGGCCTTCTCAGAAGAGGTCTGGCCCCTGTGCCTGGCCCACACAATGTTAACTCGTCCCCTTTATGCTCTAAGGCCTTGCTCCCCATGCCTCCTCACTAGTGCCTTCAGGGTCTCCCTCTTCCTTATGTTCCAAGCTCTGCAAACTCTTTACCATTCTCTCACCTGCTTCCCACTCCCCTCTCCCCTTCCTACTGCTGCCTTAGGTTAGGCCTTCATTCTTAAAACACACAAACACAAATACAGCTGCAACTGTCTCGGTTGTTCTCTTTCCTCTAGGAGAGACCCCTCCATTGGTCTCCAGTCTACTTTTTCACCCTGCTTTTGGAAGAAGCCAGCTAAAACACACAGTGGATCATATCATGCCTCCGCTTAAAATGATTTAAATAACACAGCTTTAGGATAAAATTTGAACTCTTTTATTCAACACCCAAATTCTTTTAAGATTAAGCTTCTCCTTCCCTCTGTAACTTTTTCTTTTTTAAAGATTTTATTTATTTACTTTTAGAGAGAGGGGAAGGGAGGGAAAAAGAGAGGAAGAGAAACATCAATGTAAGAAACATCAATCTGTTGCCTCTTGCACGCCCTCAACCGGGGACCCTGCCACAATCCAGGCCTGTGCAGGATGGTGCTCAATCCACTGAGGCACACAGCCAGAGTTGTAACCTTATTTTCCCCTCACCATGCTCCTTCCATCCACCAGACTGAATGGCTTAGAGAAGTCTTGTCCACAAGGACCTCCAGCAATAATGGAAGAGCTCTGTATCTAACTGTCCAGTATGGCAGCCACTAGCTAAATATGACTACTGAGCACTTGAAAAGTGGCTAGTGTGACTAACTGAATTTTTAAATTTCACTTAATTCTAACTTTAAACTTCAGTGGTGTGGAGGGCTACAGCACTCCTGCAGTGGGTCATACTGCCGTGGCCTCTTGAATGAAGACTGCCCTGCCTGCAGTGCTTTCTTTCACTGGTTCACTGGGCTGGCTCCTCCTTCCACCTCAGCTCCATGCCCTCTCTGAACAGCCTTCCTTAGCTCTTAGTCTGATGTCACGCCCCTCATCCACATTCCCACATTCAGTAAAAATACACATATCACGGGCTTCATAGTGATTGGTTTATCTGCCTTTTTCCACACAGTTAAAAGCTCCTTAATATAAGGAGGTTTTTAACTCCCTGGTACAGCACTGATTAGTATCAACCAGAATCTCACACAAAGCAGGCATTTAATAAATGATATGAGACCAACAAATAGATACTGAAGAGATATTATCTAAATAGTATTTAACTGATAGCCAGTAACATAACTAAAAAAGTGATTTGGATTTATGGATTTTATTTTATTTTTTTTAAGGCTGTGGGCGTTTTTTTGTTTTTGTTTTTGCCTTTCAAAGATTTGTCTGAAAAAAGAAGCAGCTGGATATGTATGTGAAGAGTATTTAAAAAGAAAGACTGTTATATGTGCACACCTGTATGTATTAACCCTTGGTGAAAGGAGTCTACTTCTGCCCTAGGAAGGAAGAGATGCAGGTATGAAATCATCTTACTTTTGGCAGATTATATTAAAAGTCTATCAAGCTCCCATTTTCTAATATCACTAAGTGGAAATTATACAGAAATGTTCTCCCTTTTCCTTTTATTCCTCAGATTTCCTTATTTTCACTTTAAGCATGAGCTTTTACTAAAAGTCTTGTAAAAATGTTTCCCGCTAACATTTTTAGCATCTAAATCTGCCTTCTCACTCCCTCCTGCATCTGTCTCCTCCCTCCCTCCAGCATAGGCGTCCTGGCTCCTCTGGTCAGCACTCCCTCCTGCTCTTCCCCAGCAGCCCCCAGCCTGGCTCCTGCTCTGATCTCTTCAGTGCTGTCTAGCCAGCAAAGAATACTACCTTGCTCTCCCCAGCCAGAGTAATTTCCAACTCAAGTGTCCCTCCCATTGGCCTCTCTCTTCCTCATCCCTTGGTTGTTTAACCATCCTGCTGTGCAAATTTATTCCTGCTCTCCAACACCTCTCCCACACAGTCTTCTGGTTCTTCCTTTTTCTAGCATAAGCTTTGCTTTCCATATTGTGTATTACGTTGTATCAAATATATCGAGATATGGCTAACAATAGCTACAGTTTATCAAGTACTCACTATGGCCAGGCACCTTGAACATATGACCACATACTGCCCTTTAAGCAAGTTATGAGGCCTGCCTTACAGAGGAGGGCCATAGTTCGGCTCTGGACCAGACTTGCCCAAAGTCACAGAGTGAGCAGGCTCTGCAGCCAGCTGTGCCCAGCTCCAAATAAAGTCTAGAGTCTTTCCTTGTCAATATACTTCCTCTATTTGTATCCCAATCACTCTAAATCCAGTGTTTTCATTTCCTTAAACTCATGGAACTATACTGTAAGTCTTATTAGTCCATCTGTTTTTTTTCTATTTGGCTCGAGTCTGCAGGTTGTACAAAAAGGTTTTGGTTTTTTATTTTGTTTTGGTTTTTGCCAGTTTTAAGACTCTTCTGTTTGAAAAGGCTGATTAGCAATGTGCGTTAGCTGAGGGCTGTCAGTCTTCCCTGGAAAACAAATAGGAGTTGCCACTTCCTAAGTATTTACTGTATGTCAAGCACTGTAATAAGGACTTTTTGCTCATTTATCCTTTAAAAAGCTCCTGGAATGATAAATTATACTCACTTTACATAAGAAACAGGCTCAGAGATTAAATCACTTGTCCTAGTTAATAATGGCAAGGGCTGTGGAGGCTTCCAAGCCCTCTACTTTGAAACCTGAGTGGCCTCAACCAGTTAATTATACAATCACTTCCTCTACAGCTCCCCCCACCCTTCTGCCAACAGTTGACAAAATTCCTGTTGCCAGGCTAAGCTGAGAAATACAAGAGCTGCCACAGGAGTCCTTGGACCTTCAGCCTGTAGGAAAGCCTCAAGATCACAACACTCCCAGGCTGTAACAGAGACTTGAGGGAGGGTCAGTCTAGAAAAGTACAGAAGAGGGTAAAGTAAGACCCTGAAGCAGAAAGGAGGAAGTAGTAGTGACCAGAAATTACCAGAAGTTCTCAGGATCAGAAAGAAGCACTTGGGCCAGAAGGAAGACAGCCATGGAGGAAATAGCTTGGGAACCTCGGCAGGACAAAGAGGCTGGAGCACAACAACCTTTCAGGGCCAGTAATCACAACTAAGGGTGAAATCTGCATCATGGGTCATACCTCCACCATTGGAAATTCTATGCATAATAAATGTCCAAACTATTTATGACATTCAGATAAAATAAGTATGTATTAATTATCTATCCACAGTTAACGAAGAGCTACTCTTTGTTTGCAAGTATCATTCAAGGCATGAAAAAGTTGAAAGTAGGATACTCACTGTTCAGAGGAAAACAGCCCCAAAAGGTAAAATTTCTTGCTGAAGCTTACACAGCTAAATAAGTGCATAGGTCAAAATCTAGGTCCATTCGACCTGAGCCTCAGCTGTACTAGTAAATGCCATGTATAAAAAGAATACCCACAATGCATTTACAGGCTCCATTTGTGAACAGACACAAAAGCTCAAACTCTCAGATCATTTTTAATAAAACCAGAACTTACTGGTGGAGAGGCAAAACGACAGGAGGGAGAGCTGCCACAGGCACTTGCAGGGACAAAGCCGGTGTACACAGGCACTGGCACTGGGCAGGCTGTGAGGAGAAGCACAAAGAAAAACACCACTTTGTAGTTCAAGTACATGACTTGTCTAATAGAAAAACCTGTCAACACTACTGCATTTTTGTGTTGACCAAATATTCACATTCACCTACTTATTAAATGCAGCAATTACTAAAAACGATTTCAACTTGGATTTGGAAGGAAAAACAGAACGTTTATTAAATAAACACAAGTAGGAACTTCCGGCAAGATGGAGGAATAGGTGGGCCCACCGTACCTCCTCGCACAACCAAGAACAAAGCAACAATAATTTACAACAATGATTTGCAGTCATAATATCAGAACTGTCAGAGGATTTATCTAAATGGAAGACGGACAGCCTAGAAGTTGAAGTAGACCCGTACATCCAGACTGGTAGGGGACTACGAGCCGAGCGAGCAGGCGTGGGGCTGGCGCGGGTCGTAGGCGCGCGGAGGTCGGGGGAAATTTGGCGCAGAATTGGCGCGACAGCAATCCGGGACGCAGGAGCCAGCGCAGTGGTGTAGCGGTGATCCCTGAGTACGCAAGCGGCGGCTAGGGGAATCAGTGGGGCAGCGACTGGGGATCAGGGCAGAGCTCACAGCCTAGAAGCCCAGGGAAGTGTCTGACTCCAGGAGAACGGAAGGGTCGCCATTGATCCCTCCTGTCCCCGCTCCCGCCCCTGCCCCCACATATAACGTCACAAGCTAGCGACTGGGGGGCCCAGCACCGGTGAACACCTAAGGCTCCGCCCCCCACTGTAACAAGAGCGACCAGACTGGAGAATAAATAAATAAATAAGTAAAATAATAGGAGAGACAGGGAAAGACGTAAGATATGTTTCCAGCAGAACAGATCAGACCCCCAGGACTCATCCTTTTGAGTGACCAAGAAATAGCCAATCTATCAGATGTACAGTTCAAAACACTGGTGATCAGGAAGCTCACGGAACTGGTGGATTTTGGATCCAAATTACATGAAAAAAATGCAGATTACCATAAAAGGGATGCAGGAAGACACACGGAGAAGAGCCAATTGTGAAAGGAAGGAATCTGAATCTCAAAACAACACAGTGGACCAGAAGGAAGATAGAATCAACCAAGCAGGAGAGCATGATGAAATAAGAATTCAAAAAATCGAAGAAAAGCTTAAGACCATCGAGGACACCTTTAAACGTTCCAACATCCGAATTATAGGGGTACCAGAAGGGGAAGACCAACAAGTGGAAAAGTTATCTGAACAAATAATAAAGGAGAACTTCCCCAAACTGGCAAAGGGAACAGTCTTCCAAGAAATCCAAGGAGCGCAGAGAGCCCCAAAGAAGTTGGACCCAAGAAGAAACACACCAAGGCACATCATAATTACATTAGCCAAGGTAAAAACGAAGGAGAGAACCTAGAAGCAGCAAGAGATAAGGGGACAGTAACCTACAAAGGAGTTCCCATCAGACTTTCAGCTGATTTCTCAAAAGAGACCTTACAGGCAAGAAGGGGCTGGAAAGAAATATTCCAAGTCATGAAAGACAAGGACCTACATCCCAGATTGCTCTATCCAGCAAAGCTCTCATTTAGAATGGAAGAGAAGATAAAGTGCTTTTCAGATAAGGTCAAATTAAAGGAGTTCATCATCGCCAAGCCCTTACTTTATGAAATGCTAAAGGGACTTATCTAAGAAAAGAAGATAAAGAAAAGACATGTATAGTAAAAGGACAGCAAACTCACAATTATTAACAACCACACCTAAAGCAAAACCAAAAGAAACTAAGTAAACAACTAGAATAGCAACAGAACCACAGAAATAGAGGGCACAAGGGGAGGCTAGCAGTAGGGATGGGAGGAGGAGAGAGGGGGAAAAGGTATAGAGAATAAGTAGCATAGAATGTAGGTTGAAAATAGATCGGGGGAGGGCAAGAATAGTACGGGAAATGTAGAAGCTAAAGAACTTATAAGTATCACATATGGACATGGACTAAAGGGGGGGAAGGTGGGTGGGAGAGGGGGCACAGGGGGGAGGGGAGTGAAGGGGGAAATGGGACAACTGTAATAGCATAATCAATAAAATATATTTTAAAAAATAAATAAATAAATAAACACAAGTAACTACAGGTATTTTTTTTAAAAAAAAAGGTCAATAAAATCTTGAGAAGCATAATAAAAAATTAATTATATAATACAAAATACTAATTTTTCCTTAAGTTTGCAATCACTCTTTAGTAAGAACACAAAAAGTGGGTACTCACATTTTTTTACTGGAACTTGCTCAAGAAAAGGATGGCTAAAAAATGTTTCTGTAATGAAAAATAAGAATGCAACCTTTACAAAAATGTTGACTAGCAAATAGGTTAATTTTGTCAATGTAGTCAACATAATGGCTTTGAGTGCATAAATAATTAACTTATTTATGTTGCCTCCAATTCCTTTCAATGTAAGAACATATTATTTTTATAAATCAAAACATTTAAATTATAAGGAATTCTTAATCAATGAAAAATTTTAAATAGTAATTGTGAATCCTCAAAACATCACTCCCAGCACAACACACTGAGGCCCTGGAGCAACCCTGGTGCAGCCATGCCCTCTGTTGTGCACGCACTCAAGCAGACAGCCCCAGGAGTGCTACACTGTATGACCAGGCCCTTCCCAGGCATATTTCTGAGCTTCAGCTGCTCATCGTCCTAAGAGGAAATCTGGTAGCTAATGTGTACAATAAATTCTAACCTTCTACCCCAGGAGAAGTACTCCTTCAGCTAGTTTCAAAAACTATTTAAAAGAAAAAACTATTTTAGCCCTAGCCAGTAGCTCAGTTGGTTGAAGCATCATCCAGATACTCCACTGTTGCTGGTTCAATCCCCAGTCAGGGCACATAAAAGAATCAACCAGTGAATGCATAAGTAAGTGGAGCAACAAATCAATGTTTCTCTCTCTCTCCCCCTTCCTCTCTCTAAGTCAATCTAAAATAAAATGTTAAAAAAACTATTAATTTCTTCACTATCCACCAAGAATAAAAGCTACACAATAAGCCTGATAATTAAAGAAAATTAATAAGTAGATGAATACTACATAATAATTCATTATTTTACTCTATTTCCCTATATGTATAAATTATTTATTTCTTAAACACCCACACAGATGACCTCATTTATCATTAAGTCTCTGACTTGTATAATATTAAATATCACAGAGTAAGCAAGGAGGGAAGCATAAAACCACCCTGGAGGTTTAATACATGTACAAAATCAGAGATAAACTTAATTCAGATTCAGACTAAATTATTTTCTACTCTGAAGGATCTCATGAGTTGCACCAAAATACCCAAAGCTCCTCAACGTATGTATCAATCACAACACTTGCTAAGGGATGGAAATGTGGAGAGTTTTGAAGAGAAACATGAGTTTACTACCTTAGATCTTTTTAAAACAAAAATTAATATACATAATAAATTCTAGTTTGATATGTAAGATTTTTTATGCTGATCTTTTTAAAAAAAAAAAAATATATATATATATGCTGATATATTTTTTAATTTATTTATTTTTAGAGTGGGAAGGGAGGGAGATGGAGATAAAGAGAGAGAAACATCAATGTGCGGCTGCTGGGGGTTATAGCCTGCAACCCAGGCATGTATCCTGGCTGGGAATCGAACCTGCGACACTTTGTTCGCAGCCCGCGCTCAATCCACTGAGCTATGCCAGCGAGGGCTATATGCTGATCTTTACAGAAGACATAATAGGGATAAAAAAGAATAGATATAAATGAAAAAAACTAGATAGATGAATGCAAAGACTCTATAACCACCTTCCAAATCAACTGCTACAGCATGAAAAATTTATAAACTTATTTTAAAACAATTATTCCCAAATACGTTGTTTCATTGATGGCCCCTATTTCTCATGGTGAAAGAGCAACCCTTGATTTAATTTTCCCCTCTGAAAGAAAAAAATACTGATCAATGACATGAACTAAAGTTAATGCCAATTTTGTAAAACTTTTAAGAAAATATATATTCCCTTATACAGAAACTACCCAGGCTGTCGCCTGCCGAGAACACTGACTAGAATGGTGAACTGAGTGCTCTGCACACTAGCTCCGGTGCCATTCTCACCAATAGTCTGCAGGCACGTTCCTCCTCCCACAGAGACAGGACCTACAGCACACACTGGCCATGGCTCCCTCCCAGTGTCAAAGAGTGGGCAGGTCAAGGGACCCGAATTCAAACCCCAGTCTATCTTATATGGAAGCTTATGTGGGTTTCTATAATATCCATTAACAGACCAAAATTATGGAATAAACTTTTGCAAATTTCTATAACTTTTATATTTATTGCTACAGAAAAAAAAAACAAACTTTTTTTCCAAAAAATTGAAGATCAGAGTTAATTTGATAAGTATTTTCATTAAACATGTTACATGGTTTTTCTGGTCTGTCATTCTGAAGTCCTTCTATTTTTACATCAGATTGATAACAACAAGTTAACAAACTGTCCCCTGTGCCCCAAAGAGGAGATGAGACCCAAATAGTTTCAAGGATAAATGTTCTTTCAAACCTTCAAATACTGGATAATCCCTACAATATTAAGTGTTCTAAGTTCTTTGATTACACAGGAAGTAGTGAAATAGTGTTTGAAAATAGATTGTGATAAATTACTTAGAGAGAAATTTTTAGCTTTAACGCTTACATTATAAGAGAAGGTTTAAATCAATGATATGAACTTCTACCTTAAGGATCTGAAATTCAGCCCTGGCAGGGTGGCTCAGATGGTTGGAGCATCGTCCTGTACACCAAAAGGTTGAAGGTTTGATCCCCAGTAAGAGAGCATACTGGAGGCAACCTATCTCTCCCCACCAGTCTTCTCTCTTTCTAAAATCAATAAATATATCCTCAGGTGAGGATTTCAAAAATAAATTTGAAAAAAGGAATCCAAAATTCTTAGATGCGGAGCACGTGTTCACAAGGATCACCATACAAGTAGGTGCCTCTCATTGGCTCCTTAAACCCCATTTTTGAGGTTAGGGACTTTTCTACCAGGATTCTGAGGTGTTTTTCCTTCATTCCTTATTCGTGAATCTTTTCCCAAATATTTCTCCAGCTTCAATCTCTCCTCTGATATCCAGGTACCTTTTGATATCATATGTAGATGTCAAATGGCCATCTTAAATTCAGCATGTCCAACCTAAACCCCTGATCTGGCCCCTACCTGCTCTATCCGCATAGCCTTTCACATTCAGTAACTGACAACTCCATCCTTTCAGTTGCTCAGGCCAAAAGTCCTGAGACTCATCTTTGAGTCTTCTCTTTGTCTTACACCCCACATCAGATTCATCTCAAAACGCTGTGGCCTCTGCCTCCAAAAAGATCCAGAATTCAACAAATTTCTTACCGCCTCCATTGCTGTTACCAAAGTCTAAGCTATATCATCTCTCATGTGGTGGCTGCAATAGTCTCCTGATTAGTCAGTCTCCCAGCTTCCTCCCAGACCTCTGGCCCCTCACCTCAATCTGTTCTCACCAAGCAACCAGACCGATCCTTTCCAAAACATCAGTCAGCTCATATTAGTCCTCTGCTCAAAACCTTTCAATGGCTTCCCACCACACTTTAAGCAAAAGCCCAAGTCTAACTGTTTACATGACATGTCCCCAGCTCAGGGCATTTGTACTGGCTATACTGCTGAAAAGCTCTGCCCAGAGACACCCACATGGCTCACCAGCTCACACATGTCCATCAGCCTTTGCTCAAACGTCACTTTCTCAAAAACGCCTTCACTGACTACCTTATTTAACAGTTTAATCCCCCACCCTCCTTCCTCTTTCTTCTTTATTTTTTCCACAGTATTTATCGCTTTCTAATAAAGCACATAATTAGAACTTATCATTTGTTTGTCTCTCCTCCACAAGAATTTATACATTTTGAGGACAGGGATTTTGTTTACTACTCTACCCCCCATACCTAAAACATAACAGGCACTCAATAAATATTTACAAAATAAGTGAAAGAAAAAAGACAGAGAGATAGAAAGAAAAGTGAAATTGACTTTAATTTTCTTCTGATGCCTCAACAGAATATTTTTTTAAAAAATCTTTTTAGACTACAAAGAAATAAAATTAGAAAGCATGTGAAATCTGAAAATATCACTTACCAAAGTCCATTCTATCTTTTTGGTTTCTCTGAAGCAAACCCAAAAGGAGATTAGCCAAATAAGGTGATGTTTCTCTGGGGATGCTGAGGCAAAAGGAAAAAACAACTGAAGTGGTGAGTTTCTATTAACTATGTTACTGTTGACTTAAACAGAGTAAACAAAATGGATATGCAGTTTCACAAATTCTACCTTTCATACCAGGAGGACCAGAGTAAAGCCTTACTCCTTAAAGGAAAAAAAAACACATGAAGCAATTGCCTTTGAGAGACAGCATCAATTTGGGAAGCCTCCTATATTGTGCTTACTACTGTGATATGCTGGAACAACTACACGAATAAGGCACTTCACAAGGACAGTCCGTCTTGAGTTTTAACACAACTTCAACCTGGTACTAAGAAGTATGCTACAGAGTTCTCTAATAGAAAAAGAGCCACCTCCAATTCTTCCTGGAAAAGGGCAGAGTTAAATAAACACAAATGAGAAATAATACAGCTTCCTGAAATCCAATAAGAAAAAGACCCAATAAGAGCCCTGAAATCCAATAAGAAAAATGAGGAAATAATAGGAATTACAATTTACAGAATAAAAACTACAAAAAGGACATCAAACAAATAAAAAAAGAGCTAGCCTCACTAGTAAAGAGAATAATGCCAATTAAATTAATAGCTAATGTGTTCTCTGCCATTTGTGAGGCATCAAGTTGAACAACACCCCACCCGGTAACGATATGGGGAAAGGAGCCCTCTCTGCTGTGTGAGTGGAAACAGCCACTTTGAGAGCACACCTCCAGTCCAACAATCCATTTCCAGGAGTTTGACCTAAGGAAATACATAAGTGTGTGTATGTACTCTCCCTCTCTACCCCCACTAAAGCCTGTCTGAAGTAATCAGAAAGTGAGAACAAGCATCTGCTTAAACAAAATATGATACATCTATGAGACTACATGTAGCCATTCAAAAGAATGCAATAGTTGCTAAACAATGTCTATGCTATACTGCAGAGCAGAAAAAGTGGCAGAATAATTTGCAAGGATGATGTAATTTGTATTGAACTATATGTGTGTTTATAAATATATACATAAATAAGCATTCAAATGTGTAAAAAAGACACATTTAGACACAAAAGACACAAAAGACACAAAAGAACTTGCACAAGAAAGATTTTGAAAGCTACACAGCTAACTCTCATCATCTCTAGACAGAGGGCGAGACCTAGGGGGAAGTGACTTTCTGCTTTATGAACATCTATTCTGTTTGCCTCTCCTCCTCCTCACAGAAAACTATATATAACTTCCACAGGTTTTCTTTTAAATATTAAAAAAAAAAAGACAAATGACACAGCACTACACAGGCACCTATGAAATGCTGGTAATTTTCCAATTTCTTATTGAAAAAAATGCTCTCATTACTGTCATTGAAAAAGGTTCAATAATAGAAATACATAAAACAAAGAGTTCAAGTAAATAACACTGTATTTACAAATTATAAAGCTCAATGTAATCAAAACACATACCTAGGCATTAAGCTTCTGTTTTTTTCATAAAACATCCTTAAGTCTTGAGGACTATTGGCCTGTTTTAAAAAAAAAAGGTTTAATTTACTACATAACAGGGACAAAAATTCCAAATCATATATTCGATGCTTATATTCTTGCTATACAGTACAGATTCTGAACTTGAAACCATGTATGGCTGAAGTACACAGATGGCCACAAGGAACTTAATAAAACCTCTGAAATTACATGCCAAGTCTGCATATTGGTACTGAGGTCAGACTCTCAGAGAGGCCTGAAACTTAGAAAAGGTTAAGAAGCACTATTCTGGAGGTTAAGAACCCATATTCATGGCCTATCCAATACGCACATTGTTACTGTAAAAAATCAGGTGTACGAGTATTTTACCTTAGGAGCTCAAGGTTCAAGGACAAGTACTGGGTATGCTGCCACTCTTCAGTCTCCACAATAACAAGTAGCCCCTTCGTCCTAAGAGCTGCTGAACTAGCAAAGCTGCTGCTACACACAAACCAGATCTGAAAATTCACTGCTTAACCTGGCCGTGTCACTAATTCTTTAAATACTATCTTGGGCAAATAAGTTCACTTTGATCCAGTATTCAGATTCAAAGAACCTCTATGTAATTATGCAACATGTACCCAAGAGGAATCACACGATTATATTCCAGAGGGCCTCTTTCTGATAAGATGTCAGGCGTTAGGAGGAAAGGGGACAGACCCAAAACAATCTTCATAGAGCCTAAACAACTAGCTCTCTCACCCAGCAGTGACAAGAACAGGTATCTGGAGACACAGCTTCCTCTGCTATTCCCAGACTAGCCTTGGCCCTCACTCATTTTCACTACCCTGGAAAACGTGTTTCATGCTCAGCCCAACTACAAAGGGAAGGCAGACAAGAAAGGAAAAGCGAAAAATGTTCTGGCTCACTACAGCAGTTTTTTGCCTGTAACAAAATCAAAGAAAGTCACAAAGGAACCAAAAACATTGTTTTCAAAGTATTCTCCATTTTATAAATGCAACTGCAAAATGAAAAGATCCCAAAACTGAGCACATAAGAAAAAAAGTCAGGATACCTGAAAAGGTGGTTTTCCAACTAGGCACTGATATATTACTGTTCCTATGCTCCACAAATCTGCCTTAGCATCATAATGTTGAGACATGATAACCTCAGGAGCCTGGGGGTGAGAACATTCAAGAGACATGCAATAGATTATTACATAATTAATATCATATGTTAATTACCTGGAAAAGGTCACACTGTAAACAAAACTACTAAAATAAAAACAACACATTGTGATTATTTCCCTAATCACAATGATACTATAGTGAATACAATGACATTTACTGGTAAATCTCAAAAACAATGTTGCATGAAAAGAAGCTGTAGAAACAAGCATTTCTATCTATTATTAGGTGTACATAAAATATAGTAAAATAATAATTAAAAAATATACACACCAATTACAGGACAGCGATTACTTCTAGGTTATGAGAGTAGAAGAGTGAGAAATGGAAAAAGGGAGAGGTGGTACAATAAGAACTTGGACTGTATGAAATAATTTCTTTTCCTAAAAACAAAATCAAGGCAAACATGGCAAAACATAAACTTTGTTAAATATAGGTGGTAGGTACACAAGTGTTTGCTATATTATTCCTTTTTTTCTGTCATTTAAAAGCTTTTAAAATAATAGAAAAACTGTACCACAAAACACGTAATAAAAATCTTGCAGTGGTTGAGTGGCTCAGTTGCTTGGAGCATCGTTCCATACACCAAAAAGGTTACAGGTTCAATCCTGAGTCAGGGCACATACCTAGGTTGTGATTCAATTCCCAGTTGGGGTGCACAAGGGGGGCAACTGATCAATGTTTCTCTCACATGGATGTTTTTCTCTCTCTCTCTACCCTGCCTCCTTCCCTCCCTTTCTTCCTCTCTCTAAAATCAATGAACACCCTGAGGTGAAGATTTTTAAAAAACTGTCTTAAAAGCAAAGGCATTTCCCTGCTGCTTTGTTATAGCTATTTTCCCGCCTCTCATTAGATGTTGCTTTTTACAAATACCATCAATCAGGACAAACATTAAATAGAAACATACATATATTAAAGGTCCTGAAATTTTATTTTCCAGGTATAACATTTTTTATTGTCTCTTCTAAAATTTTTATTGGGTCAATTTCCTTTAAAAAGCAGCCCAAGCACTCTCCCTATCTTTAAAGCTATTAGTCCAAGGCTGGACTAATTTCGTACTTATGAAGTACAAAATAACTTTTAAATTATGTTGAATTTAAAAATTTATAATAAACAGTAAAAATTATGATCAAGAAATTAAATCTTATGAAAAATTTTTTTTAACTTTGCTTACTAGTTCCCACGATTTCAAAGTTGATTTTTGATTAAATGAAATCCTAATTAAAACCCTCGCCAGGTGGCTCAGTTGGTCAGAGCGTCACCCTTTATGCCAGAGTTATTGGTTCAATCCCCTGGTCAGGACACATACAAAAATCAACCAGCGAATGCATAATGAGTGGAACAACAAATCAATGTTCCTCTTCCTCTCTCTCTCTCTCATCTCTCAAAAAGAAAAAAAGAAAGAAAGAAATCCCAGTTGAAAATAAATCCATTTTAAACATAGAATTGAAATAGGCATATTTATTTACTTCACAAAATTCTGAAGTTGCAGAATTAAAGGTGTTTCTAGGCTTGTGATTTCACATCAGTCCAGAAGTTTCAGAGCCCTACCCTGTCAGACCTGACATTGTGCAGGTGAAAGGAAAAAGGGGGAGCTAACTAAGCTTTTTCAGCTTTAAGTGCAACACCAATGAAAAAAACTTCTACAGACAGGGGTCCTGTCTGTAGAAGTTGTCAAGAGAGGCAACATGCAAAAGGTTAGCATATCCTAGAGCTGAAGGGGTATCCCCAAAAGGTTTTTTTTGAGTATTCCTAACATTACACATCAAGTATAGCATGATCATACTTCAGCAATTTATATTTTCAATTTAATAGGAAATTTCTACCACAATAACTAATTTAAAAATAAAAATAAAAACCAAGGGGCAAGGATGACTAACTTTCACAGTCGGCTATCTCAAAGCAAAATATGTCTGTAAGCCCTGGCTGGCGTAGCTCAGTGGATTGAGCGCGGACTGGGAACCAAAGTGTTGCAGGTTCGATTCCCAGCCAGGATACATGCCTGGGTTGCAGGCCATAACCCCCAGCAACCGCACATTGATATTTCTCTCTCTATCTCCCTCCCTTCCCCTCTAAAAATAAACAAATAAAATCTTTAAAAAAAATATGTCTGTATTACAGCATTATCAGTAATATAATTAATGTTAGTAATATAAATAACAATTCGAACTCAATATAAACTCCCATCCTGCATGGAAACAAGCATTACATGCATGCTGCAATGCTTAAGGCTCTGCAAACACAGGAGGATGAAAATCTCACTCACCATGTACATTGGGGACCCACACAGGGTCGCAGCCATCATGTTACTGTGTAGATAACGAGCAAAACCAAAATCCGCTATTCCACAAAATAAAGAAGAGAAAAACAAATGATACCTTTGCTCACAATGAACACAGATGAAGATTCTTCAAGATACAAGAGGGCACAAAAAAATGTGAGAAATTAACAGCCATCGAATAAAACTGTTTACCAAAGAAAAAAAGTAGCTATCTCAATTTTAACAGTCTAAGAGAAAGAAGTCACCAATTGTACAAGTCACTGCTCTGCCAGTTTTGTAACAAAGGAGAAAGCACCAAGCTTTGCTAGAGCAAGCACTAATTATAATAAATAATTCATTAATATAGTTCTTATTAAAACTGAACTGTCTTTGTCCTCCAGATATCAGGTGTAACCTATATAACATCAGAAATTTCTTAAGATATTGCTAAGAAATGATATTTCTAACAACAAAAAGTTTTTTTAAAAAAGTATCTAGCATTACAAACTGCTTCAAATAATTTTGAGATATGAGAGCTAAAAACACTGCCAAATAAGAAGGCTGAACAAAATGGTCTTTTAAGATTTCTTATGTTAAAATCCCATAAGGTGTAAAAAATTTGGGTCACTAATTTGCTGCCAACAACTGCAATACTTCAGCTTCCCTCTGACGAGGAGAAGCAGGATTTCCTGCTAGGATTCATATCTAGAGTTCCTAACATGAGCCATTTGGCCCTGTGTGAAATTTACCATATGCTGCCAATAAGGGTTCACACCTCACTGAACTCAACAAAAATTTCCAAGTGCATCAACAAAATCACTCATTCTAACAAAGCTGAAATCAAATTATCTAAAAATACCAACTCTCAAAGATGTTCTTTACATGAAACAACACACAGACACTGACCTATTTTGATGCGAACACCACTAACGCTGGACTTTCTGCGATTGGCGTAGGACAGCAAGATGTTCTGTGGCTTGAGATCCCTGTGGATTATTCCCTTGCTGTGCAGAATTCTCATAGCAGCTGCAATCTGATGCAGAAACACTCTAATGGTATCTTCACTGAGAGTTCCTTTAGCTAGGACAAAAGGAGACAGATAAATATTTAAGCACACAAAATCAAATACCATCTGCACAATGCCATCAATAGAATCGGGTTGCTAAGGAGACCATGGAGAGAACTGGATACACATTTTCCCCCCTTTTTCTACTTTAATAACTTAAGTCTATGAAGAGACAGCACATATCTCAAAAGTTTTAATTAATCTATTGTAAGGAGAACTGATTTAGATTTGCATCTTGTATTTTCACTGGTGTTCATTTTTTATTTTCCTTTCTCATAACTCTTTTTTAAATCTTTATGGTATTTTTTTCCATTACCACTTAGTCCTCTTATACCTGTCCCCCTGCCCCCAGCAATCACCACACTGTTGTCCATTACTCTTAATACAGCGGGTGCTCAACAAATGTGAGTCCCCTCTACAAACCAGAAAGTAAGTTCCCCTTCATATTAGTCAAATATCTGGGATAAATGTCCATATTCAATTCCAACCATTATACCAGCACAAATTAGAAACAGATGAAGTCCTTGGATGGAGACACTTGATCATTACTGCCACTTTGACCTGTCAGGACCTGTGTCCCTACACCCTCATCCTCTAATCTCCCCTGCCACCCACACTCCTGCCCCACCACAGCACCTTTCATAAGTAAAGACACCTTTCAGAAGAAATGTTTTAACCTGTTCTCAGTATGATAAAGAGGCAGGAGGAAAATTCTTTTTAAGGACAGTCATTATTCAGCAAATGCTACAGTGTTTCTGTATGCATGCTGGATTGTGTAATGCTTTAACAGTCTGGAGTCAGAGTGCCTTTGTTCAAAGACCAGCTCCTCGAACTGTTCACTCTGTGACCCTGGAAGATGATCCTTCTGTGCCCAAACCTCATCTATAAAAAGCTGAAACTAGGCTAATCACATTGGATTGCTGAGACAATCAAACAAGACAGCATATTCAATCATGAAGACTTTAAATAAAGGCCTGACACAAAGATACTCAATATAGTCAGTACACAAATATAAACTCCTTATTGTAATGAAGCTAAAAGTAACAAGTATAATTCCATGAAACTCCATTTGGAATTTAATATCCATGACCCTATCTAAGTCATCCATACAACTCCAAAATATGTTCTATACTACCTTTCTATATGCAATTAAGATAAAGATATGAAAATAATATTTGGAACAAGTAAAATATTATGGTTTTAAAATCATTTTAATGACATATTAAATGGCACTTTATGTATTCACATCTTCAAATAAAATAAATCCTTTTGGTTTAAAAATTATCAAATACTTTTTACTGTGAGGGCTATTTTTAACCTATCCCCATTTCTTAATTCTTTGGAATTCTGTTCCTGATGCTCACTGTAAAAAAATAAAAATTCAAATACCCTAAGACAAGTAAAAAGTAAAATCTTCTACACCCCCATACCCTTGAGATGACTATTATTTAAATTTATGGTACATGATTCCAGAACTACTGTCTTGCTAATGGCAAGAGATAAATTATTACATATTAATGAATGGGTCAAAGCAACACTGAAGCTTTATTTTTGTAATGTTTTACTTAAATTATATTGCAACAATTAAAATGGATAGTATTTTTTCCATTTCATTCATTTACATTATCGTTCTATGGCTTAGAAAAATTTTTCTACTTTAAATGGCTGTAGCTACTTAGAACTTATATCTCTGTCCCATGACACACAATTGAATATACTTAAAATTTACTTAATTCAGAATCCAAATTCTAACACTATCTGTTCCCCTGGGGGAAAATTAATGATCTAGTTTAGTGTAGGCTGTTTCTGGGTACAACCTGTAGTAAAAACTCACATATTTTTACGAACAAGAGATGTGCATTTCTCAACACAATCCGATAAACTCGAATTCCCACGTTAAAAACTTCATATACAGCCCTGGCTGGCATAGCTCAGTGGATTGAGCGCGGGCTGGGAACCAAAGTGTCCCAGGTTCGATTCCCAGCCAGGGTACATTCCTGGGTTGCAGGCCATAACCCCCAGCAACCGCACATTGATGTTTCTCTCTCTCTCCCCCTCTCCCCCTCCCCTCTCTCTCTCTCTCCCGTCCCTCTCTAAAAATACATAAATAAAATCTTTTAAAAAAAAAACTTAATATACTAGTTTCTCAGTATCATTGGGGGACATGATTCCAGGATTCCCCCCCCCCGCCACACTGATAATAAAAACAATAGATGCACAGGTTCCTTATATAAAATGGTATATATACCATCAACAACATATACCATCAATCCTGCAGCTGTGGATTCCCAACCTCAGATCCAAAACACTGTTACTGGGATCCAATCAAGATAGCAAAGTAGGTAAATGGTGTGCTCATTTCCTCCCATGACCACATCAAAATTACAGCTAAATTATAGAAAAATCAACCTGAAGAACCATCTGAAGACAAGTTGAACAGAAGTCCTATAACTAAGGATATAAAGAAAAAGCCACATTGAGACCGGTAGGAAGGGCAGAGATGTGAAATGGGCTGGCCCCACACCCAAAAGGGGCAATTGAGAATTGGGAGGTATATCTCAACTACAGAGGGGGGTCTTGGCTCCACACTGAGCTCACCGACCTAGAGCACCACGACCAGGAACAGGAGCCACCATAACATCTGGCTGTGAGAATTAGCAGCGATTCCATCCATCCAGGTGAGCCAGAAGGCTGCTGGAAACCCAGGTGTCTTTTTAAGGGCTCCTGCACACACTCAGCCACTTGCAAACACACACCCTGGGCCCTGGCAGAGGGTCAGCTGTTCAGAAGGCACCAGAGACACTGGAGAGAGTTGTGTGGTTTCAGCTAGAGTTGAAGGGACAGCCACCATTGTCTCTGTGTTGAACCTTCCTCCCATACAGCTGGCAAGTAGCACCATATTTCCCATGTCGACTCTTCATCTCACATGGTCAAATCTGAATTTGTATTAGCCTGGCGAACACCACAGGCCCCATCCTGATGACTCCGCTCAGACCCCACCCCACCCAACAAACTACTGCTGGAGGCTCTTTTGGCACCACGAAGCCAATCAGGCCTATGCTACAGATTTTCTTTAAAAATCTCTTTAAGGTCTGCAGGTCCCAGTCAGGCAGCTGCTGGCCTTGGTGTGTGCCCTGTGCCTTTTTCTGAGTGGCCACAAACACAGCACTGTTCTCAAATCTAAATCTGCATTAACCTGGTAAACACCACTCATCCAACCCTGGGGACTCCCTGAGACCCGCTTCACACAACTCAGGTACCAGAAGAGGCTCTTTCAGTGGCTGTGCCTCACCAACAGCCAACAGATAGCAGCAGGCCTCACTGAGCCCTGTGTCTTTTGCTAAGCAGCCCAGGCCTGGTACTGGTGGCAGCTGGCCTTGGTTTGCAGCATGGCCTTTCCCACATACCTCCAAAACAGCACACCCCAAGGGTGGTCTTGGCATGCACCAGAGCCAGCTGAGATGAACCCTAGTGTACAAGCTCAGCAGCTGTATACTGTGGTCATAGCCAATCCTCACAGTTAGCCTGAGGATCAATCCCTCCCACTGAGGTTCCAACAAGAGTCAAGGCTTAACTACAACAGGAGGACACACACAACCCTCACAAGGGACACCCTTGGAGCACCTGGCTCAGGTGACCAGGGAGACTGCACCCCTGAGCCCCACAAGACACCCACTATACAAGGCCTCTCTATCAAGATGGGGAGATGTAGCAGCTCTACCTAATACCTAGAAACAAACACAGGGAAGCAACCAAAGTGGGAAGAACGAAGAAACATGCCCCAAATGAAAGAACAGGAGAAAAAAAAAACAGAAAACAAAAACCCTAAACTAAATGAAATATAGACAAGCAACCTACCAGAAACAGAGTTCAAAAGACTGGAACTTAGTAAGAACATCAACAAGCAAATAGTAAACGTAATAAAGAACACAGAAACCATAAAAAAGAACCAGTCAGAAATGAAGACTATAACTGAAATAAAGAATACACTAAAAGGGATGAACAATGCAGTATATGAGGCAGGGGACTTAATCAGCCATTTGGAAGATAAGGTAGCAGGAAACAACCAATCAGAACAGCAAAGAGAAAAAAGAATTTTAAAAAATGAGTATACTTTAAGAGACCTCTAGTGCAACATCCAGCATAACAATCACCACATCACAGGGTACCAGAGTAGCAGAGAGACTTCAAGGGACTGAGAACGTATCTGAGGAAATAATGCCTGAAAACTTCCCTATCCTGGAAAAAAAAAAGACATACAAGTCCAGAAGTGCAGAGAGTCCCAAACAGGATGAACCCAAAGAAGCCCACACCAAGGCACATCATAATTAGAATAGCACGCAGGGTGTCCAACCTGTGGCACGTGGGCTGCATGCAGCCCAACACAAAATCGTAAATTTACTTAAAACCTCTTTTTTTTGCTCATAAATTTTCATTAGTGTTTGTGTATTTAATGTGTGGCCCAAGACAACTCTTCTTTTTCCACTGTGGACCAGAGACGCCAAAAGGTTGGACACCCCAGTAGGGTACAGACAAAGAGAAAATCAAAAAAGCAGGAAGAAAAAGGCAGTTAGTTACCTATAAGAGAGTTCCCTTAAAACAATGAAACTAGACCACATTGTTACACCACATACAAGAATAAATTAAAAATGGACTGAAGACCTAAATATACCACCCAAAACCATAAAACTCCTAGAAGAAAACATATGCAGTAAACCGTTTGACTTTGCTCTTAGTAACATTTTTTTCTTATATATCTCCTCTGGCATGGGAAACAAAAGAAGGAATAAACAAATGGGACTACATCAAACTATAGAGTGTTTTCACAGCAAAGGAAATCATCAACAAAATGAAAAGAGAACCTACCAATTGAGAGAAGATATTCACCAATGAAATATCTAATAAGGAGTTTAATATCCCAAGTATATAAGGAACACATACAACTTATCACCAAAAAAATCTAAATAGACATGAAAAGATGGCCAACAGACATATGAAAAGATGCTCAATGTCACTAATCATCAGAGAAATGCAAATTCAAACCACAAGGAGATATCACCGCATACCTGTCAGAATGGCTACCATCAATAAATCCACAAACAACAAGTGCTGGCAAGGATGTGGAGAAAGGGAAACCCTCTTTTGCACTGTTGGTGGAACTGTAAATTGGTACAGCCATTATGGAAATCAGTATGGAAGGTTTCTCAAAAAATTAAAAACAGAACTGCTTTTTGACCTAGTGATTTCACTTCTGGGTATTTATCCACAGAAACCCAAAACAGTAATTTGAAAAGATAATATGCATCCCTATGTTCATTGTTGCATTATTTATAATATCCAACATACGAAAGCAACCTAGTAGTCATCAATAAATAATTGGATAAAAAAGTTGTGGCTCATATGTACAATGGAATATTAGTCAGCCATAAAAAAGAACAAAATATTACCATTTGCAACAACATGGATGGACCAAAAGGGTATTATGCTAAATGAAGTAAGTCAGAGAAAGACAAATTCCATATGATTTCACTTACATGTGGAATCTAAAGAACAAAATAAACAAACAAAATAGACACAGACTCATAGATACAGAGAACAGACTGATAGTTGCTAGATGGGAGAGGGCTGGGGGGATGAAAAAGGTGAAGGGATTAAGTACAAACTGATAGTTACAATATTCAGGGAGATATAAAGTACAGCATAGGAAATATAGTCAATAACATCATAATAACTATGTATAGTGCCAGGTGTGTACTAGACTTATCAGAGGAATCACTTCATGAAATATGTCTAACCACTATGCCATACACCAGAAACTAATAATAAATGTCAACTTTAATTTTTTAAAATGTTTTTAATATAAAACAAAGAAAATACTGTTTCTATATGAACAATGATTAAAATAAAATTAAAAAAAAAAGAAAATACTGTTTCGATGCAGTTGTTTAAATCTGCATATGCAAAACCCAGGGATAAGGAGAACAAACTATACATTTTAAAAACTCCGTCCCTGGCTGGCATAGCTCAGTGGATTGAGCACAGGCTGTGAACCAAAGCATCACAGGTTTGATTCCCAGTCAGGGCACATGCCTGGGTTGCAGGCCACGGCCCCCAGCAACCACACATTGATGTTTCTCTCTCTCTTTCTCCCTCCCTTCCCTCTCTAAAAATAAACAAAATCTTTAAAAAATAAAAATAAATAAAACAAAAATTATTTTTTAAAAAATCCACATATAGCCCTGGATATTGTGGCTCAGAGGACTGAGCACTGCCCTGTAGACCAAAAGGTCACTGGTTCAATTCCCAGTCAGGGCACATGCCTGGGTTGTAGGCCAGGGCAACTGATCGATGATTCTCTCCTTTCTCCCTCCTTTCCCCTCTCTAAAAATAAATGAAATGAAATGAAAAATAAAACATCCATGTATAAGTGGACCTATGCAGTTCAAACCCACATTGTTCAAGGGTCAACTATATTTTAAAGTCATTCCCAATATCATAACTCTTTGAAATGAATGAATTCTTGAGCAAGTTAGCCCTTAGAGAGTAGGCTCAGCTGTAGCTGCCACACAATGTGTTCTGCTAGAATTAATGTTAAAATACAACTTACTAATGGATTTAGAATGTTTTATTTTAAATTTGCAATTTTCCTATATTTTGAAAATGTAAAAGGTACTTTTTCATTAAAACAAGTAAAAGGACTAATTAACTGTGTTATGCTATAATGGCATTAGACCCTCTAAACTTTTTAGACATTCCAGATCTTCTAGACCAGTGCTCTCGGCAGAAATATGTGAGCCACATATGTAACTAAATTTTCTAGCAGCCACATTTTAAAAAGTGAAAAGAAACAGGTGATGTTAACAGTATATATTTAACCTAATATATCTAAAGTATTATCAAACTTGTAATATATTTAAAATATTATCATTCAAATTCGTAATCAATATAAAAAACTTGGCCCTGGCCAGGTAACTCTGTTGGTTACAGCATCGTTCTAATACACCAAAGTTGCAGGTTTGATTCTTGCTTAGAGTACAATCAAACAATGAATGCATAAATGAATGAAACAACAAATTGATATCTCTGTCTCTCAAAAAAAACCCAATAAATATTTAAAAAATATATTAAAAACTTAATAAAATATAATCATTGTTTTCTCCCTATGAAGTGTTCAAAATCCATTGTGTATTTCACATAACAGCACACCTCAATTCAGGCTAACCCATGTGGTCAGTGGCTACCATATTAGACAGTGTAGCTATAGACAATTTTTTTAAGATAACATTTACTTTATGTCTTTTCAAGTATTTTGAAATTACAAGGACTGTAGTAGACCGTCAGGTATTTTCACCATAGCACCTTTGCAGTATATATTTGTCACAAGCATTTTTGTGGTAAAACTAATTGGGTATAAGGCAATTTTGCTATAAAAAAAGATATGCCCTGGCTGGTGTGGCTCAGTGGATTGAGCACCAGCCTGCAAACAAAAAAGATAAAAATAACTGGTTGCCAGTTTGGGATTTTTGTTGCTGTTATTGTTTGGTTTCATTACTCCATTGATGAAGTTCATACTGTTACTCCCATTTTTCTATTCTATATAAATCTTAGCTAGACTTCATAATGACAAGTGGCATAATGACAAGTGTCACTATAAAGTGACAAGTAGATGTAGTGGCATCTAAAATAGCACTTCTTTCAAGTGATGACAATGATGACCAAGCTGGTTTCTTTCTTTGGGAGCATATAGTTGAACTCACATTTCCCACAGAATGAAGACAAGTGCTTAGTTACAATCCACAAAATGAAATTCATTCCTGGCCCAAAACTGCCATGAATCTAAACATACTTTAAATGCACATAAATATTCTATATTCCACAAGTATTATTTTTTTAAGATTTTATTTATTTATTTTTCAAGAGAGGGGAAAGGAGGGTTGAAGAGAAACATCAGTGTGTGGTTGCCTCTCGCATACGCCTAGCTGGGGTCCTGGCCTGCAACCAAGGCCTGTGCCCTGACGGGGAATTGAACTGGTGACCCCTTGGTTCACAGGTTGGCACTCAATCCACTGAGCCACACCAGCCAGAGCTTCACAAGTGTTTTTAATTTTGTTACTCATTTTTTATGTTTATTACATCCTTTTTAAGGTCCCTTTTGTTGTGATTTTATCTTTTTCATGGCAAGATTGCCTACAGCCAGTTATTTGGTGAAAATGTTTGTGGCAAAAACCCTTGCAACACAGTTGTCTACAGCAAAGATGATTATGGTGGAAGTACCTAGAACTGGGGCAAACAGGGTCAAGGGAGAGGTTAAAGAACTTGATCAAAATCATATAGCAATTAAGTAATGTAAACAGTGGAACTGTTGCAAACCAGCTGGCCTGTCTGACTCCAATGTTTACATAAGCTCTTCACTCTTCCGTCTCCTGTTCTAACAGTATTGCTCTGGAATATCAAATTCAGAGTTCAACATCATGGACACAGCTGCTGTCAAAGCAAACTTAAATCACCACACCACTACTAGCGCTTATATGAGTGAATAAAAATTGTGTTAATGAAGGAAACTGATATTCTAATGAGGACTCTGAACTGATGAGGTGCCCCTCATTCTGCCCCCTGCAGGAAGTCCTTTGATTCATTCACTAAGAATGTCAAGGACTCAAGATTGAGACCGAGGTAAAGAGGAAGCAAGTTCGCTAGCCTCAACTCCTTTCCACCAGTAGTGAATAACAGTTCCTGTTGCCCTGCTTTCTACTAGTAAATTAAGTTTTGAAAAGTTTTTACCAAATTGAAAAAGGATTAAAAAAGTTATTGAAAAAGGATTCTGCATTAGGAAAAATACAAAAACATGTGTAATAAATGACCAAATTCAGGGTGATAGTTATCTCTAAAGGAGAAGGCAGGAATGGGACTACAGAAGGACTTACAGAGGACTTCAACTGTATTTATAATTTCTCTTCTTTACTGGAGAGTGGGTAATACCAGTGTTCTTTATATAACTCTTTACACAGCTTTTGAATTCATCAATATTTTACAGTTTAAAGATTTTTTTAAATCTCGGTTTTTAAAAATCTTCATCCAAGGATATGTTTATTGATTTTAGAGAAAGAGGAAGAGAGAGAGAAAGAGAGAGGGAGAAACATCGATCATCTGCTTCCTGTACATGCCCTGATGGGGGATTAAACCTACAACCTAGGTTTGTGTCCTGACCCAGAATCGAACATGCAAACTTTTGGTGTACAGGAGGATGCTCCAACTAACTGTGCCACTCAGCCTGGGCTAAGTCTCATTGTTAATTGCACTGCCTGATTACTCAGTGAAACTGAGTATTTTCACTATGTTGTTTCTCTTTTGGAAACTGTCCATACTTTTTTGTGTCTGTATCTGTTGATGTCATAGTGTTTTTATCATCAATTAATTACCATGATCTGTTTACAGGTTGAGTTCGAACCTTCTACTATGTTTCTGTGTATTTCCCTTGCATCTTTAAGGGATACAAGTAGAGACTTATTTCATTTAACATCATTAAAAAAATACTTTTGAGAGACACAATTTGACCTGAATGCTTATCCTGTATCCTACATGTACACATTTTGGAGACAGAATTTCAAGAATTATCTAATACTAAAATCTTATCTCTGTGCCAGGAAATCATTTCAGTATTATCTTTAACCCCCTATAACATTTTTAATTTACATAAAACATTCACATTAATCAACACATTCTTGTACAAATTCTTCCATTACAATTTTCCGTTTATTTTGAAAGAAATGAAAAGGGCTAAAGGTTCACTGATGACAACCCAGGAAAGTCCTTTGAAAAACAAAAATCTATTTGATTTTTTTTCTCTTTTGGGAAGAGGACTCACCTCTCAAGCATTGTCAAAGAGAGACACACACAAAGTACTTACACACAAGAAGAGTTTGAGAACAAAACCACAACCAATTGAAATTAGTCAGCAAAGTGAACATAATTAAACAAGTACACAAATATTTACTATTTCTATATAACAGTGATAAAGGACAAAAAGCAGACTGTATATATCAGAATTAAACAGATTATAGTATTATCTTTATTGAATACTGACACACAAAAATATTACCTTGCAAATAATCTGCCAGGTCTCCACCATTGCAATACTGATATATATATATAAAAAAAAAAAGTAATTAAAATAAGGACACCAATTTAAGGTTAATTCAATCCATTATCAGTTAACTTTAATTAAAAATTCATTTGTATATAATGTAAATCTAGTCTGAAAAACATAAGAATTATAGAATCAAAAATTTTAATACTATTTTCCTTATTAAATGGAATCTCAATCACTGAATCAATTTATTAATTCAAATTTTCAAATCTGAAAATTTTCTATTCTTAAAGGGCATATTAATCAAAAGGAATTTGAAATAAATTAAACAGGAGCTTGTATACCACCTACCTCCATCACCAGGAAGACAGAGTTGGGTAATTCCTAAAAAATATACAATATTAAAAACATCATTTAGATTAGAAAAAATTAAGCACAAATTTAATAAATAACTTTAACAAAAATACTATTCTTTCCCATATCTAAACAAGTAAAAAGGAATCACAAAATCCATTAGTGAGTGAATTTTAAACCCCCAACACAATGACTTAAGCATCTCAGCTTCCAAGCCAAACCAGGTTTTGATGACACCAAGGTACTCATCAAGAAGTTCTGTTCTGTTTGTGGGAAGAACTCAAGAAAGCCTCATTTTTTGGTTATGGTTATGGTCCACCTATCAGTGGTGAAAAACAGGGAGGACCCTCTCCTTTTCAGAGAGCACTCCTGCTTTAGAAGTTCATGATCCGGGGCAATGGCTTGACATCCTCCCCAGCAACCCGAGAGGCACACTCTGATTTCTGGAATACATGATCCAGAACAATTAATTTTTTATTGTTCTAGTTTTTGTGTTTATCTGGAAGCAATCACATTATCTGGGAATTTTTGGCAATTTCCTTGAAAATACTTCATCACATCTTGGTAACAGACTGATCCTAAGGAACTGATTTGAGGAATTTTACCCAGTCTCTCAAATTCACATAGCTCCAGTTCTGTTGCCTGGTCAGGCAATCCAACAACACATTAGCTGATTCTTCAATAACAATTTTTATAATGCTAATTAAATTTTAAATCGGGCTTCCTTACAGCTAAACTTGAGCCACTGTTCAAATGTGACTCAAGAGATAGCCCTATCAAGTATCACTTGGTTTCACCAAGATCCTAAATTCAAGAGGAAGGAATTCCACAGGAAACCAGAGGAGGACCAGGGCAGAAAGGGGGCAGGTCTAGGGCAGCATTCCTCAGAGTGAGGTTCACAGCCAGTGCCAGTCAGTGAGTTACCTTGTACTGGCTCACAATGAAATAACTACAGAAATTAGGAGTAAGAATTTTTAAAGGTTTAAAGTAAACTAAACAAAATAATTTTATGTCTGCTGACCCTAATAATAAAAATGTTAAACATCTATTTGTAGCACCTTTATTTCGCTTTCATATTAATTCATTTTTATTGGATTTTATAATACAACTATCAGTTCACACAGATTAAAAATAAAAACAGGTGTCTCACAGTAGCTGGGTTACAGCACTTCTGTGGTACAAGGAGCAAACAAGGGCTGCCACTGAGTGGTGTCTCACGTCCACCAAAGGATGGGGCCACGAGTCAGGAACTGGATGAAATCATGTCTTTCAAGAGACTCAGTGACGTATGATGGCTTTTTTCACTCATTTATCAAGAGGACTGGGTAAAAAATTGAAACGTATTATGCCCAATTCTTTGACTCCCGCCCCTCAATGGCACATGCAGGTTCAGAAAAACGGCAACACCTCCAGCTCTGTGCCAGGGACATGGAGCCAGGCCACAAGCCTAGCACAAGCCTGGCTTCAGAACAGCAGCCCTCGACCAGTCAGAAAGGAAACAGAGAACAGTCCGAGTTCAGCAGGCTAGGAGAGTAAGTCTATTAGAAAGAAATACTTCTTTCCTTTTCTCATAAATAAAAACAAAAAAATATTTTTGTTTTTGTTAAGTCATCTCCATTGCCAACTAGTCTTAGTCACAAAACCTGATCAAATCCAAACCAAACTATCCTATCATCCCTAAAAATACCAAAAAACCATTAAACATAACTTTCAACAGAATTTTCATCTTCTCAAGTATAAAGAACAAAATATTATCTAAAATCAGTATTATTTAATCAGATAATAATACCTTATTCTAACTACTGAAAAGATAAGAAAGCTAGGGGAAGCTAAACAGCCATGAAGAACATCTGTTCACTCAGCATGAAGAAATCAAATTTCTATTTTAGTATTCACAATTTGGGGGTTATATATAACCACTTAGTTTCCCCCACTCATTCTATAAATAATAAATAAGATAGAAAAAAGTATTCATTTTTTTCAATGAAATAATCACGTCATCTATAAACAGACTGAAGCTCAAATGGTACTGGGCACCAGAGAAGAGCCCTTTTGTCCCATTCCCTGACCTTGGAGAACAAAAAGGGCTGGAGGGTGAGTCCTATCACCAATGGCCAATGAATCAATCAGTTGTGGCTGTATGATAAAGCCTCCATAATTGCCCCAAAGGACAGGCTTCTGAGACCTTCCAGGTTAGTGAACACATGGAGGTTCTATAAGAATCCCACACCCAGAGAGCAGACCTTGTTTTATGCATCTCTTTCATCTGGCAGTTTGAGTTATATCCTTTAGTAATAAACTGATAATCTGGTAAATAACATGTTTCTTGGAGTTCTCTAAGCTGCTCTATCAAATTTACTGAACCCAAGGAGAGGCTGGTCAGAAGTGTGGTAGACAGACCTGAGCAGAGCAGAACAATGGGCCAGGAAAGAAGGTCACCAGGGCAAAAAGCCCCCCAGTGCCTAGCAATGGGCAAAAGTGGGAAACCAAGGACCCCGCCACCTGGGTGACCTTTCCTCCCACAGCATACCACTCTGGTCATGCAGTTTAGACCTTCTAACCTTTCATATCACTAATCATGAAGTTCGAACCCTCTACTGACCTTTCCTCACCTGGCATGTTGCTAGTCACAAGGGTTAGACCCTCTTAGAGAAGGAACAAATAATGGGGCTGGAGAACAGCCCTTAAGCATTAAGCCCCCAGGACAGTGAGGTTCTGACCCACATCAAATACATCTAGGCCTTAGTTGTGTTTTAGCTCCAAGCCCAGAATAGCAGCAAACAATATCACTCTGACCTCACGACCAGCTACACTGACTAATGACCTACCCTGGCAACAACCTATCAGTGGAGATCATGAGCTAGAAAGGACACACCTGAAAAGCTGATGAATATTCTACTGAGATCCTCCCTTGGGTCCTCGCCTAAAAATCTCTGCCCTTAAAAGCCCTCAGGACAGAGGACTCAGGGTACTCTCCCTCCCTGGCCTTTCCCTACCCCTTTACCCACCTCCTCCCCACTCCTGCCCCAGGCATGTTACCCTCACTTTTCTCTCTCCTAAGCTCCCAGGGTCCTTCATTTGCCTCTGTAACTTGTTTCCTGAGCCCATTTCTTCTACTGCTCACTCCTACCTGTGACTTTCTGAACAAACTTTTGCTTACACAGGGTCCAGCACAAATAACACCCCCTTTTTATTAAAAAGGATTTAGTAATCATGCTTATGATTAAAATCATAAGCATGTGGCCCTGGCTGGCGTAGCTCAGTGGATTGAGCACAGGCTGTGAACCAAAGTGTCGCAGGTTCGATTCCCAGTCAGGGTACATGCCTGGGTTGCAGGCCATGACCCCCAGCAACCGCACATTGATGTTTCTCTCTATCTCCCTCCCTTCCCTCTCTAAAAATAAATAAATAAAATATTTTTTAAAAAAATAAAAAATAAAATTAAAAAAGTCATAAGCATGTAATTCTGTAACATAAAGCACCCTCAAGCACACCATGTGACATTTTAGGTGTTCAAATTAAAATTATAAATTATTATGCCCATATTATTACCCTACCAACCACACTCAAGCAGGTGTTACTTCTGCCAGAGACTTGGCTCTGAATTCTTTCCTAGCCAGAACTCAAGTACCAATTGCTGAACCAAGGTCCAGTCTGACCCCACTGGCCTAAAACCTGGTACCATTCTTGGTCACAATCTCATTGCCAACAGAAGCACAGGCAACGACCTAAACTTGGTGATTAGTGTCCAAAGGGGGTGGAGGGCTAGTCTTGTGGTACTGAGCCCTTAACTTGTATGATCTGATGCTATCTTCATGTTGATAGTGTCAGAATTGGGTTAACTGCTTGGTGATATTGGAAAAAACAAGCTTTCAACCATAAAACTGACCTCAAATGAATTTGTAAATTGATAACAAAGTACCTACCTAATCTGACCCTGATTTGCCCATAATTCTTCAAATTACTTAAGTCCTACCTTCTTTTTAACAATCATACAGAAGATATCATCCTCTTCCACAATGAATCACCCTATCACTCTTTTACATACATATAAATAAATTCCAGAAATCAAAGATGTAAATATGGAAAAAAAATGAAATCATAAGTACTGAAAGAAAACATTGGGGATCATTTTTATAATCTCAAGGTGGAGAAATCCTAAACATGATATATACAACCTGGAGGTCATTAAAGAACAGATAGATAAATTAACTATATAACAACTTCCATATATCAAAAAGAGGCCAAAATAAGACCAAAAAGAGAGAGAAAACATTTTAATACATATAACAAAGAGCTACCAACTCTGATTCCCTCTTCCTACCTCCCACAGGCTAAGTACCAAGTCCCCAAAACCCCATCTTCTAAACATCTTGCCAATCTCTCCAGGCCTCTGCATTTCCACTGGGGCCATCACCACCCCAAAGCCTACTACAAGGTGGACCTAAATCCACTCTTGCCCATTCTCCACAGAGCAGACAGCATTTGATATACTTCAATAAACTCTTAAGCCAGTTAATTTGTAATTGAGAATACTCCTTTCTATAACCACAATGGTTAAGTCTAACACTCAGATATATACTCCTATATAGTCCGTTACTGACATAAAAGTACCTGGAATACTAATTCATAATCAGAAATTACCCCATGATTATAGAAAGCAAGCAAAGTGGGTACTCCCTACACCCCCAAAAAAGAAAAATTGATTTTTTCTTAATTATTAAAAAATTGTTGCCCTGGCTGGTGTGGCTCAGTGGACTGAGTATAGGCCTGCAAACCAAAGGGTCGCCAGTTCAAGTCCCAGTCAGGGCACATGCCTGGGTTGTGGGCTGGGCCCCCAGTTTGGGGTGTGTGAGAGACAACCACACATTGATGTATCTCTCCTCTTTCGCCTTCTTTCCCCTCTCTCTAAAAAATAAATAATAAAATCTTTTTAAAAATTGTTTATTGCAAAGACTTAGGATACATAAACTTTCAAGGAAGAAAATTTTACAAATCACCTTTATTTCATCATCTGAAGGAGGCCCCATTAACATGCTAGTGAGCATGCTATCATGAATCTGTCTATACACACACACCCAAAGGAAGTGTGTGCTTGTTGGTTTTCTTTTATTTTAATATAATCCATTTTCACCTGTTTATCTTCACCTCTCTAAGCAGCCAATTTACATCTGGCATGTATCCTTCCATACCTTTTTTCTGCTCGTACAATCATAAGTTAAACACACACACACACTTTATTTTGAAAAAGTGGGATATCATAAATAAATGTCTGAATTTTGCTTTCCTCAATAATATACTATATAAATCCCTCCAAATCAGCTATATATACAGGATTCTTTTTTAGTAACTCTATAATATTTCATAACATGACTACTTCACTGTTTGTTGAGCCTACAGGATGCTACATTGATTCTTGCACATATATCCTAAATCTCATGCTCTTAGGGCTATGAGATAGATGCCAGAAATCCAGGTTGCTTAGTACAAGGGTATTTCTAATAGTAACAGGTATATGTCTTCATTCAAGTATTTTTTACCTACCTACTGTATATAAGACACTATTTTCAGCATTGAGGACATAGCAGCAAGCCAACAGAATTAAATGCCCTCTCCTCTTTAAGCTTACACTCTAAGAGGGAAGGTTTAGAAGACAGACAACAAAACAAATAAGTATACAGAGTATGGTAGAGGGTTATAAGATGCTTCCAGGGGAAAAAAGTATGGAAGGAGGATAAATAGTGTGGGCAAGGGGGCTGCAGTTGTATTTAGGGTGGCTAAAGAAAGCTTATTGAAAACAGTGTTTGAGTAAAAACCTAAAAAAGCTTGGGAATATAGCTGTGTACACTAAAGAGATTGAAACACATCTGCATACAGAGTCTACCTGCAAGAGGAAGAGCCTAGGCAAAAGAAAAAAAAGAGCAACAGACCACACTGTGGAGAGCCTCAGGAAGGACAGGAGCCCACGTGATAAAGCAGAAGCAGCAAGGTGCAGAGGAGGTAGAGTTGGAAACAATAGGGTTTGGCTTCCATTCAAAGAAGTGGGGAGCCACTGCAGAGGTCTGGCCAGCAGACCCTGACCTGCATTACCAAGGATACTTTACTTGCCACATGGGGGAATATTCTTCAAGGTATGGAAACAAAGTATCACTACACAGCATTCCAAAAATACTCTAATAATTTTAATTTCTACAAGTGATACATGAAAATATTTTACACTTCCTCCCCAATACCACTGCGAAGAATGACTACACTCTTTAATTTTGCCAGTTTGGAGGGTAAGAAGAGGTATCTCACTGTTATTTTAATTTATACTTCTCTGACTACTTGTTCATAAAGAGTATCTCATTTTAGCCATTTTTATGCCTATGATAACCAACAATTTATATCCTTTGCATACTTTCTCTTTGGGTTACCTCTTCCTTATCAACTTGTGAGAGGATTTATATGTTTTAGATATTAGCCTGTTATGTTTGCAACACACAATATATTCTCAAACTATTATTTGCCAACTGCATTTTTATTACGGTATAATTTACATCTGCTAAAACAGACCAATTAAAGTGTACAAGTTGTAACAAATACATACAATCATGTAACTACCCTTTCAATCAAAATATATAACATTTCCATCACCCAAGAAAGTTCCCTCCACCCCTTTACCCTTAATTTCAGCTTCCGAAAGGCAGCCCAGCCAGTCTTCTGCCCCAATTCCTGTCACCCTGGCTGAGTTGCCTCTTGCTAAAACTCACAAAAATAGAATCAAACAGTACATATATGTAGCTGACTTCTTTTTCCCAACATAATGTTTGGGATTCTTATGTCATGACATGTATTGAGTTTGCTTCTTTTTATGGCTATCAATTTGTTCATGGTATTATTTGCCATAAAATGTTTTTTAAATTTTTACATGTCCCTACTGTTATAGCTTCTGAATTTCTTCTCTTGATTTAAAATAGCTCTTGGACTATACATAATAATATAAATACTGTTATAAAATTGTTATTATGTATTTTATACATTTAAGCCTTTAATTCATTTGGAAATTATTTTAGAAAATAATGAGAATGGGGATCAAACTTTATTTTTTCTCAGATGTCTCAGTTTGCAGCATCATCTATTATTTGAAGTCATCTTTTTCCCACTATGCTAAAAATTACCAAGATATGGATATTTATCCAGATCATTGACAGTTATGTATGTAAGTATTCTTAACTGACAATACTTATCTCATGCCCATATTCTCAAAGATATGTAAGAGAGAAGAAATTACTATTCTGCTTTTAAAACTCATCCATGGCCTTGACTGAAGATCACATGTGCCCCCTGTAAACCTCTCTGGCACTATCTAAGACAACTCACTACCTTACTCCTGCATGGCCCTCTCACTGGCCTTCTTCCAGTTAGTCATACTCCAATCTTTCCTGTCTGCTTTTCACAGGCAGCTTCAACTGCTTGGGAAGTTTAGCTTATTTGCTCTTCTCCCACCTACCCAAGCCTAATCTTCTCCTGCTCTTCCCTCAAGCTGTTTAAACATCCTTTCTTCAGGGAACTTTCCCTAGCGGTACAGAGTGGGCTGCCCGACTTCCTGAACCCCCACATATGTTTCCTCCAAATCTCTCCTATAGTTCTCCCTTGCAGCGCTGAGAACATTCAGAATGAGTAACTACTTGCTTCATGTTATCTCCCCCAATCTACTACTGCAAGTTCCACCAGGGTGGGGATCATCTCTTCTGTTCAGCACCATACCCCTCTATACCTCATTAACCAACCCAAGAAGTACTAATCATGAAGAAATCGGGAAGGAAAATGAGCACAGCAGAAGCATCACAGAATAGCAACAGGAAAGTCACAGAAGAAACATGAAAAGTCACATAAAGCATAAAGATAGTCAGTGCACTACTAAGTTACAAAATAAAAAATAAAACCTAAAGTATTTTTCTCCTAAGAGATTGTCAAAAAAAGAAAAAGAAAAACACACATGATTGTTGGTCAAAATAAATTGGTACAACCTTTTGGAAGGCAACACAGTAATATCTTTGACTAAGTAATCCCACATCCAGGAATTTATTCTATAGGAACATCTGAACAAACACGCAAAGATGTATGTACACAGCTTCCCTGCAGCACTGTTTCTAATAGAAAAATAAAAGAAATAATGCAAATAGCCACAACCTGGTTTTAAGTAAATAAATTATCATTCAGCCCCACAGTATTATACTGATATAAGAAGATATCCTATAAGGAGAAGATAATCCAAGATACATTAAGTTTAATAAAACAAATTGCAGTTCTCACCCTAGCTTGTGTGGCTCAGTGGATTGAGTACCAACCTGTGAACCAAAAGGTCACTGGTTCGATTCCCAATCAGGGCCAGATCCCCCATTTGGGGGCATGCAAGAAGCAACCACATGTTGATGTTTCTCTCCCTCTCTTTCTCCCTCCCTTCCATTCTCTAAAAATAAATAAATTAAATCTTTAAAAAAAATAGTTGCAGTTCTGTAAAAATACTATTCATAATTTTCTCACAAGGAAAAGCTCAAAACCTAAATTACTATAGATTCATATATGTATTTAGAAAACTCTAAAAGAAATATAACCAACAGTGGTTATCTCTGGGAATTGACATTTCTCTTCCAATTTACTCATTTTGACAATGTTTAATTAATTATGGCAATATATTACTTTTGTAACTAGGGAAAATGTGTTTCAAGTGTCATGTAAGCTGCAACCTAATTTTTATAAAGAATGTCAAAGGTTCTCAGTTTTTAAAAGTACGTGAAAAAACTTCAGAAGGATCTTCAAAGCTAACAACCAGTAAAAATGATGTTCAAGTTGATAAAATTACTGTACTACTCTCTACAAACATACTGTACCCCTGGATAAATAGAATCTCAAGGAAACAAACTTGAAATATTAGATCAAGATTATTTACTCCATAGCCAAATGCTTAAGACTGTACTCCTTTGACAGATATTTCTTAGATCAATATTTATAAACTAAATAGTTCCAGTACTATACAACACACAAAATAATAAACATTTTCATGCAGTCAACTTGAAATTACTGACGGTGTGATAATTCAGGGTTCTGAGTACATACCTCATTCTACAGACAAGGAGGATAACACTTAAAAATACTTTTCATTCTGATAGTCAAAATCTAAGTACTTAGAAAGCAAAACTTACTCTCCAAGTAAATTTTCCGTGCATCTTAAAAGATGGGAAATTAAGTTAATATTATTTAACAATTTTTATACTAGGCACTGCCATGTACCACTTGGTACCTTCTAACAACAGAAACTACGACAAACCACACAAAGAGCTCTTAGGAGAATTGACATTTCAACTAGGGATGGGGAGATCAATTTAGTTTTGACTTCAAACTTTTTCCTACTTTGTTTCTATGGTGCTTTGAATTCCTGAAACAAAGGAACAAGTTATACCAATTTAAACAGGTAATAAAATATACCCAACAGCACTCACATAGTCTGTGTATGGAGTTTAAATTGCAATTTTTCTGGAGAACAATCACGTTCTACAATCAAAGAACTTTAACCCTGTGCATGCTATTTTCCACGGCAATTCCAATTCTAGAAACTGAAATTCAAAGAAAAAATCAGGTATGTTTAGAAGGTATACCCAGGGTAGGGCAAAAATGGGTTCACAGTTGAGTTTATTCTCTCATTATTTATTAAGTATTGTATTATTTTCCATATAAACAACAGTAAACCTACTTTTGCCCCACCCTGTATTATCCTCATTGCACTTTTCTATTATGGGAAAAACCTAATCTTCTTACAACATGGGATTAGTTAAATATTGTGTGAAGTGATATGACTAAATGAACAATGACTATCTAAAGAAAAGAGTCCACTTTTTCTTAGCCCACTAAAAATAAGCACACAAGAAAGCAAGGACTGTTTTGTTTTACTCACTGCTTTATTCCTATCAGTTCAGGACAATGCCTGGCACATAGCAGACACTCAAAACCTTACAAAGTGAATGACTTTGGAAAATTAAAGTATATACAGAAAAGATTTTAGCTAGAAATATAGTATAGTAGCAGAATCACATAACATGTCTATTTTAGTGGAATTCAACTGTCCAGACTGAGCTAACAAAAAAATGAAATAATGTAAATTATGTAGCCTGGCACACTTTGCAGTGAGAGTGAAGGGAAAAGCTTTACCTGCTGTTCCCTCAGGTCTCAAATCCCTGTAACTCTCACAGGGTGAACACAACACTAGCCAAGTGTGATTTGAGTATTTAAAGAAGTATTTTAAAAACACAATAAGCCCTCTAACTATAAACTGACTACTTGCTCTGGTGCTCCATGTCAGAAACAGTTAAGTTACTCTAAAAATGGGCTTTTTAAAAGGATTTCCAAGGGTAACTGTGATATACAGAAATGTTGCCTTAAAAGAATAACTTCAGAAACCAGCTTTTCCACTTACAAATTAAATGTGAACCTACATTATGCCATATGAATAGTCACAGATACATCTTGGATATGAATATGCCATTTCCTTTTTCTTTTAAATCCTACCCCCCAGGATGTTTTTAATTGAATATAAGGGAGGGGGGGGAGGGGAGGGGTTGCCTACAGTAGGCCTCTGACCAGGAATCAAACCTAAAACCTAGGTATGTGCCCTGACTGGGGATCAAACCTGCAATCTTCTGGTGTACAGGGCAATACTCCCACTAACTGAGCCACCTGGCAGGGGCCAGTTACCTTTACATTTACTTTATTTTCTAGTATCTCTACAATTAGCAAATGTTGCCTTTACAGTAAGAAAAAAGCTCTAATTGTTTACTAGTCCACAGTAGTGTTTTTACATCTCTCACAGAAATGCTAGATCTGGTATCAGTTTAAAGGTCCTCCAGTTGACCTTTAAAACAATACCACTCCGACAGTATATTATCACTTATTAAAAAGTTTTTAAAAAGTAGCAATTGTTTATTTTATCCTATTGTCCTATTTATGCTATTTTAAACAATTTCTTAATATATAACTCAAGCTATATATATTTTCAACAATAAGACAATTTTCTATTTCTATTAAGATTCACTTAAATTTCTATGAATAAATAAAAATGTAAATTCTTTATTTACAGACATGAAAGTAGTTTTTAAAAATCCAAAATAAGGTACCTGAACATCATAGAGAGCTACAATATTTTCATGTTGAAGTTCCTGTTAAGAAAATTAAGAATTCAAAATATTTGTATTTATTCTAATAATGTGAATATATTTCAATATGCAAATAAAACTAATTTAAGTACATACACACATATATTATACTATTTCTAATATACTACAGTTCTGTTACTAGAATAGAAAATTCAATATACTTAATAAGAAATGTGCATGATCAAAATTTACTTGGGGCCTAAATATTTTTTGGGGACTATCCTTTTTTTAGACTGTTAACAAGGTACTTACCAAAAACCACTCTCATCTACAAAATAAATGTTAAAGTATGACTACAGATTTTCTGCTAGTCTTTTACGTTTAATTTACAATTTCTAACAGCAATAGAGGCATAAAATTCCAAAGTCCTTCTTAAAACACATTATTTGCCTGAAAGAAAACAAAGTATAATTCTTTGCTCAAAGCACCATCTACAGAATTGCAGCGCTGATGAACCCTGGTGTTAGATGGGGGTTCCATGTTCACATTAGTTTAGGATACACTGGGTTAATACACTTAAACCTGGTTCTTCATTGTATAATTTTCAGACTCTCTTTAATGAGCCAAGTGCTTTGAGGCTCTCCAAGAAATATTTAGTAAGCAGAACTTATTTGACCACAGGACTCTTTTTTTCCTCAAAGTCTCTCACTTGGATAACAATGCTTGTGAGTAATCTAAAAAGACCACTTCCAGGGAAAATAACTTTCTTCAATTTACAAGGAAAATAAGATCCTGAGTTCACCCAGTTCTCCATAAACTTAACTGTACTGCAAAAGGGAGCAAGAGAAGAGGTAAATAATGTAGAAGGGGGCCTGCCTCCTCCCAAACAATAACACAATAAATAGGGGAAAGAGGAAAAGAAATTATGAAAAACTAAAATGAGTTTTCACAGAATTCTTCTAAGCATTTGATAAGAGTCCCAAAAGCTTATTTTTAAAAATAGCTTCTCAGTCAATACTCAATGTTTTAGAAAACTGAGCATGCAAAAATAAGAGCAAGAGGGGAAAACTCTCAAACTTGGCTCCAACTACTAAAATTACAAAGTATGTCATCATGTGTTCATTTAATTTAAGTTTTAATCCAGTATGAAATACCACATACCTTTAAGATTTTAATTTCCTTCCCAAGTAGTATTTGTGATTTTGACAAGTTCTTTTTATTAATACTTTTAATAGCTACCTCCCAATCAGTTTTCTGAAAAGGAAAAATAATGTTACTCCTGGAAATTACTTCACAGAAACAATTCAACAGGAAAAAATCTATAACCTTATAGATGTTTTAACAAATGGGGGGGGGGGCGGTGAAAAGACCCTTAATCTCCACCCACTAGAAAATGACTTCATTCTTTACAACAACAACTGTAACAGCTAACGTCCTACAAGTCAGTCACTAAAAAATACTAAGATCATATAGTAACTAGCATTAAATGAAAAATGAGCAGATACAACTATTGAAGTTATGGAGAAATGCGGGTAACAAACTGAAAGGTAGTACCGTTAACTTGAAAACAGTATTTGATAGCTTGGCAGGATTAAGCCGCGTTTTAACTATCTTTTCTTGAGCTTTAAGTTATTTTCATAACAAATGAAAAGCACTATTTATTACTTTATCAGATAAGCGATAAAGCCAGTCCCTCGGCAACAATCAGAACTACCCAACCCTGCATGATTATCTTCACTCCCAAGGTGACTTTCCAAATTCTTTAGATTCTAAAATCTCCTATGACCCTACTGTCGAAACAGCAAAAACTTTAAAAAAAGAAAAGAAAAGAAAAAAGAGAAAAAAGGCTGAACCTGCTTTCATGTTGATTAGGGTTGGGAAATGGGGCGTCCAAACATCTTTTCCACTCGGAACCAGCCTACGTAACCCCAGGAAGTGAAGACAGTCCAGGACCAGCAGGGTGCAGGGGAACCAATGCCAGAAAGTGGGATCCCCCCGAGTTTGAGAAAGCCTCGGGCTAACGGAAAAGCAGCTCGCTTCCAGCTGGGTCTGCAATTACCAAACTCAAACATGCCAAGTCCTGGCCGCCCAAGGAGGGGATTCAGATCCAAGGTCCGCCCACCCTGGAGCCCTAACGTATGCAGGGAACCTTGCAGTCTTCTAGGATTCGGGTAAATTTAGGTGAAAGCTTCCCCTGGCAGCCTAAGGGGTGCGTCCCTCCGAGCGCTCGTTACCAGGCTTACCAACAGGGAATGGAAATCAGAGCTCCAGCAGCCTGTCGGTAGGTGGAGCCTGTCTAGCGGCTTCGGCCCCAAAACAACCTCCCCGACCAAAACAAACCACACGACACTGACAGCGCGCACAATGGCAGCACTGTCACTGGCAGGCGTCCGGCGGCGAGCCAAGTCAGGGGCCTCGACGCCCGCGACTTCGCCAAATTTCAGGACCACCTAGTCCAGCTGCGGCCGTGCGGGCGGAAGAAAGGACCTGCCGCCGAGGCACCGCGCGGCCTCAGACCCAGGCCTCGCCCTGGCCCGCGGGGCTCACCTGGCGGTGCCGCCCCCGGAAGACCACGGCGAACGCCCCATGTCCCACGAGGTCCCTCTTGCTGTACTCGAAGTCGCCCACCACTTCCATGGCCGCACCCCCAGGGCTCACAGCGAGTCAAGCCGGCAGTGCAGCGCGGTGGCCGGGATTAGCACCGCGGGCCCGCCGACCGGGAGCGCGCCCGCGGGCCGGCGGACAGGGGCAGCCGCGGCCCCGGGCACTGGCGGACGCTCATGCCGAGGGGCCGGGGCGAAAACGGGGAGAGGCTGCTACACAGGGCCGGGGTGAGCAAGGCCTGGCCCGGCCCCGACCGCTCCTCATGGCCCGGCCCGCCGCGGGCCGCGGGCTCCCTGGCGAACGGCCTCGGCGCTACTCGGCCAGGGGCGCCGCTACCGTCACTGTGCACCTCCAGAGCCGCACGCGCGACCGGAAGAGGTACGGGATCCGGTCCTCCCCATCTCCAGCTGGCGGGCGCTTCGTCCCTCTCGGCTCAGGGCGCTGTCCCTTCAGTGGCCGCCGCCCTAGGACCAACCCCGCCGCGTTCCCCTAGCGCTTCCTGGCCTCACGGCGGCGCCCGACGCACGCGCGCCAGTCGCTCCCGCACCGACAGCCTGCCGGCCCTCCGCGACGTCAGCAAGAACTGTGGGACAGCCCACGCGGAAAGCACGCTCCCTCCGCCAAGAAAAGGAGTGCGCGCACCCTTTAGGGCGCGGTGCCGGTCACCCCGATGGTCCCCAGGCAATTGCTGAGTCAGAGAATGGGAGTACTTGACGTTTGGCTGCTCTGTTTACCCGCTGCAGCCTCCGCAAGGGCGTGGAAAGAGATTCGAGCCTGCCCGGCCTGGGCTAGACCGGCTGGGTGGCAGGTTGTAGAAGCAGGTCTTGAATTCCGGGTGTCAGAGGGACCAGAGAAGAGCTTGTGCAGTGTAGAGCCCAGAGATCCGGTGTGGGCAAAGGAGCATCTTCTAGATGCCGTTGCTTACTACGCCCTCCAGAACTGTTACAAGTCTCAAAGTCTGGGTTACTGTTAATATTTTCTCCACTTTATTTATTTTTAGAGAGAGGGGAAAGGAAGGAGAAATGGAGGGAGAGAAACATCAGTCGGTTGCCTCTCGCATGCCCCCAGCTAGTGACCTGGCCCACAGCTCAGGCATGTGCCCTCTGACTGGTAATGGAACCCACAACCTTTTGGTTTGCAGGCGGGAGCTCAAGCCACTGAGCCACACCATCCAGGGCTAAATACAATTCTTGCTAAATGTTAAATGTAGAATAGCATTTTGGAAATCAGCTCTAAACAGGATAAGATTAATAGGAGCCCAACCTGATAAATGTAGCCAACTGCAAAGAAGTCAACATGTAATTGGCCAAATAGTGTTTATTAGCAATGGCTAAGTCTCCCTTCCTGCAAACAACTTTTGATGTGAATCCTGCCTCCTTTACATGCTACAAGTAAATAAAACTGCCTTGCTGCAACCACATTTCATATTTTAATAGAACACCCAAAGTGGTGGACCCCTTGAGTTCAGTAACAAACTACAAGTCGTGCTGCCAAACTGCAAGTCATCCCTCACCCTTCTGTCTGTACTGCTCAGGGTCCTTGAAGAAATCGTGTAGAGCAGGGGTCATGTACCTTTTTGGGTGCTTTGGCTCCTGTGAGAAGCTGATAACTCAGAAACCCCTTCCCAGGAAAACACACAGGCAGGCTCAGTATTATATATATATTCAAGGGCTCTAACAAGAACCCCTGTTTCCCAGCCTCCTGGTGTCCTTCCAGTGTGACCTCTGACCAGAAACCGAACCCACAACCCTTTGGTGAACAGGACAACACTCCAACTGAGTCACCTGGCCAGGGCCTGCTGTCTTATTTTTAAGACTTCCTATAAACTTCCTCTGTGGAGGCAATGAGTATAAAATTTTTGGATAGCAGGAAAGCAACGGGGAGTGGGCTATCACACCCGAACTAGGTCTGGCAGCTTTTCCCATGTAGCACCTGGTAGCAGCTAACATCCCGGGGAGCACAGAGGGAACCCCCTAAGTGGCCCTGAGGCAGCCGAAACTGCTGGCCTCACAGTCTGTTCAACGAGGCACTTCCTTGGGACTCAGTACCCTGCAGGAGCCGCACTTCAACCTTCCTGCATTGTCAGATGAGCCAGTGTATAATTTGTGTACATCTGTGCCTCAGAGATTTTGTTGTGGGTCATAATTCATAATCTAGCCCTGTCCACAAGGTCACATCTACTAGGAAATGACTGTTTGTATTCAAACAGTCATCAAAATCATAACCCCACACTAGGACATTATGGAGAAGCCCATTGGCTTATTAAAACAAGAAGACCTTAATTCGGACCTACATCACAACCTGTATGCACAGACCAAACTTGGGCCTCATAATCTTACCCTTCTGTTGCCTTAAAAAATAAAGTACGTAGCTTGCACACATAAGGAGTTCTGACCTTGTGGTTCGTTGTTGAAAAGAAGTGGTGGTGTGGGGAAACTTGATAAGATAATATTTAGTTGGGACTGTACACTAGCAAATAACAAACACCAAGTATGATAAAGCAAAAAAGAATGTAAATACAGATACAGGTGTGCCTGTCAGTTCACAGACAGGGCCTGACAAGCAAACTAGCAGTGGAAGCAGGGACTCAAAGAGGGCTGCTTCCCATCTGTGCCCTGATTCTTTCCCCTTTCACCTCAGCATCCCCTGGACATGGCTCAGGGCAAAAGCATTGACAGTGACCGGCCTCAAACCCAGATTCTCAAGGAAGGGATTCCAGTTGGCCCAGTTTAGGAGAGGTGCTCTGAACAATCATCTGAAGCCAGGAATTGGAGTTGAGGGAGGCAAGTTGAGTTGTATAACTAAGGCTGCTCCCAAAACATGCTTGTGGGTGCCAGAGGGAGAGAGGGGGCAATCCCCAGATGCAGGTGCTAGACAGGCAACTCAGGAAGTGTTTGCCAGAGGCCAAATTCAGGTTCAATTCAGGAATGCAGGCAGAGGGGATTTTTAGTTTGCTTCTGAAGCCACTCAAAGTTGCCAGTCTGATTCACTGTCATTGTTCTTAATTTGTCCCATTAACTATGTGTGTGTAAACATGACTGTTGATAAACTACTGAAATGTTTCAGTGTCAGTAAATTTTATAATGCTAATGCAATGAGACATAAAAGTAATTACCAATGTACATTTTAATACTATAAACTTAGTTTATCAGCTAAAAGCTGTAGGATGCTCCAATGATAGAGGGATCTTGGTGAGAATAAGCATGAGAAACATTCACAGCCCAGTCTCCTGGGCAGCGAAGACAAATTCCAATTCTGAACTTTATGAGGATCACCAATTTGTTATGTTCAAATCATATCATCATTGTGTGGCTTCAATTTGGGGTCCATTCTTTCTGCTGTAATTACACTGCTGATACTTTGAAATACTTGTGAATAGTTAGTGTGCACAGCTTTGATTCATATATCCATGAGTTGGTAATAAAATATGGAAATAAAATATAAAATAAAGAGACAACAAAGTTTGGATACATTTCTGAAACATTTTAGAAAATAGCATAACCATAAATCTTCTGAATCATAAACAAGCCTTTTGAAATTTTAATGTCAAATTTTCATTTATAAAATAAAAACAGTTTTATTTCAAACAAAAATAGAAGTAACTTATTTTTACTGTTGCTATATCTGTTAGACACAAACAGTGCTCAAAACTTGAATCACTAAAAGTTAAAACTGCTAAGTGCATATTTCATAGGAATGGTCACAATGCTGTGTTAATGCTAAGAGTCGAAATAAAGAATAATTACAAACACTAGTGAGATAAATTTCAAAAAATATCGTGAGTCAGTTTCCCAAATAAAACAACCAAAATATTAAAACTGTTAAAACAACTATTTTACTAATGTGACAATAAAGAAAATTAAAACATTTTTAAATTTTAAAAAATTTTTATGGCCCTGGCTGGTGTGGCTCAGTGGATTGAGCGCGGGCTGTAAACCAAAGCATCCCAGGTTTGATTCCCAGTCAGGGCACATGCCTGGATTGCAGGCCATGGCCCCCAGCAACCGCACATTGATGTTTCTCTCTCTCTCTTTCTCACTCCCTTCCCTCTCTAAAAATAAAGAAATAAAATCTTAAAAAAAAATTTATGCAAAAATTTAAACATTCTATTGCATGGTTTAAAAAGGACACAACACCTTCAGCCACAATGGATTTATTAGAACTTTGAAAAAGATTAATCAGTATTAATGTAACATTGCAAGGTAGATTTAAGCTCCCTCTTCTAAAGCACATGCCTACTGAAAGTAGAAAACTGTCCCAGGTAAGTTCTCCAGAAACAGATGCTGACCTGGAACTGGGGTGTGAAATGATTACTGCAGATCAACGTCATGACAGGAGGGGGTTGGAAGCAAGACTGGCAGAAAAAGAACAGTAATGCTGGTTTGACCAGGCCTGGGCCACTCTAGCAGAAAGCTCTAGCAGGATTCAGCTCAGGATGGCTGTGAATTCAGCCCAACACAAAATCGTAAATTTACCTAAAACATTATGAGATTTTTTTGTGATTACATGTCCCAGTGTATTTAACGTGTGGCCCAAGACAACTCTTCTTCTCCCAGGGTGGCCCAGAGATGCTCAAAGGTTGGACAGCCCTGTGAGCAAAACATTAGAGTTGACCTGCATTGAGCCAGTGTTCCAGCTCACTCGCTTGCCTGATGGGCCTGCCCAGGAGGGCGTTGCATTACCCTACCTTGAGCACCCTAGGCAGTTCTCTGGGACTGAGGCCCCTAAGGGGCAGAGAACTGGAGCCTGACCATACTTCTTCCCTAGCCGGGCCTTATGTCTTTCTCCCACGGGGTGTGGGCAGCACAACTCAGAGGCAATTGCAACAACTTTTTGGAAAACTTAGAAGTCAGGCTGTAAAATTCCTATCATTAACTATGAATGACAGGTCTGTTGTTTCACATAAAAGAATCTTAATACTTTTAAAGTGCAAAATAGAAGATTTGGAAGATCATTTAGTGGGTCTTGCAGATTAGGTGGACCAAGCAGGAATAATATTTAAAATCATATCTTAGCCCTTACTGGTTTGGCTCGGTTGGGCATCATCCCACCAGGAAAAAGGTCACTGGTTCAATTCCCAGTCAGGACACATGCCTGCGTTACAGATTCAGTCCTTCGTCAGGGCATGTATGAGAGACAACCAATCAATGTATCTCTCCCATATTGATGTTTCTCTCCCTCTCTTTCTCCCTCCCTTTCCCTCTCTCTAAAAATAAGTAAATAAAATCTTTTTAAAAAAAGTTTGGCTTTAATAAATGATACTATATATTATAATTGAAAAGTCACTACTTTATTTTTACAAAAGTGCTATTGAAGCTGAGATCAATTCAGTGGTCCTAAGAGCTTTGAGGACTCCTGAAGTTGTCTGAGACACTTTGAGGGATTCTGTGAGGTCAAAACTATTTTCATAAAAACATAAAGATACTAATTGCCCTTTTCACTGTGTCAATATTGGCCCTGATGTTGCAAAACCACCTTCCTCACTAAATTTGTTTTGGAAAATATAGGGTTTGTTTTTTTTTTAAGATTTTATTTATTTATGTTTGGAGAGGGAAGGGAGGGAGATAGAGAGAGAGAGAGAAACATCAATGTGCAGTTGCTGGGGGTTATGGCCTGCAACCCAGGAATGTACCCTGGCTGGGAATCAAACCTGCAACACTTTGGTTTGCAAGCCTGTGCTCAATCCACTGAGCTATGCCAGCCAGGGCAGGTTTTTTAATAATAATGTTATTTGTGTTAACTTACTATAGCTTATTGCTGTTACTTTTAAATAAATGAAGAATAAATGTATCTTGACTTTCTTACTTTTTATTTATTTTTAAAAATATTTTATTTATTTATTTTTAGAGATGGGAAGAGAAGGAGGAAAAGAGGGGTAGAAACATCCATGTGTGAGAGATACATCAACCCGTTGCCTCTCGCACACCTGCAAACATGGGCCTGACTGGCAACGCAGGCATGCTCCCTGACTGGGACTCAAACTGGCAACATCTTGGTTCGCAGACTGGCACTCAATCCACTGAGCCATACCAGCCAGGGCCCTTAGTTTTTATTTTTAATACAACAAATATGCTGGGGATCTTGAGACTAAAAAATTTGAGAACTACTGGATTAACCAAGGAAATGATAAAAGTGACTAAACACATAAAGCTAAATAAGGAAAGAAAGCTAAATATGAAAAGAAAGTGAAAAAAAGAAAAAAACAAAGATATGCTATTAGAAATAAAAGTATCAATTCTAAGAGAAACTTTTAAGTTGTTTATGAAATGAAAATGAACTTTAAATAACAAAAGTGAAAATTATAGTGAACTTTTAAGTCTTTCCATTTATCAAATTCTGAAACTCGTCCAAATGATGTTTTAGCACCATGGCCTAAAGATGAACAAAAATTAAGAAAATTATATGAACTAACTGAATAAAACATACCAAACAAATTATTTTATATAAACCTGATAATAAAGATGTTGAATATATCTAAAAACTCTGACATTACTACAAGGATTAAGAGGATTCAGAGTTATGAACAATATACTTAATATTAAGAGATATTCTTGGACTTCCGGCCAAGATGGAGGCATAGGTAGACACTGTGCCTCCTCCCACAACCAAAAGAAGGACAACAATTTAGAAACAAAATAACAACGAGTACTGACAGAAAATCAAACTGTATGGAAGCCTGACAACCAAGGAGTTAAAGTAGACACATCATCCAGACCTGCAGGAGGGGCGGAGTCTGGCGGTGGTATGGGAGTGGGGGGGCGGGGATCAGGGCTCAAGGCAAGATGGCAGCTGGTGGACCCAGCGAGGCAGCGGATTGTGGAGGATTGTGGAGGGGTGAGGCACACAAGGCAGCTGGTGGACCAGGTGGTCCCACACTCATGCCCGCAGATAAAACAGGCAAAACTGGGGAGTGGGACAGACCGTGCAACCCAGGTTTCCAATGCAGAGAAATAAAGCCTCAAAACACCACTTGAAAACACCTGTGGGAGCTGAGGTGTGGGGAAAGATTACCAGACTCACAGGCGAGTTCACTGGAGAGACCAACAGAGTCCTAGAATATACACAAGCCCACCCACACAGGAATCAGCACCGAAAGGCCCAATTTGCTTGGGGAAAGTGGGGGAAGTGACTGAAATTCAACAGAGAGCACAGCAAGCACCACTGTTCCCTCTTGGACCCCTGCCCCACATACAGCATCACAACCCAGCAACTGTGTTGTCCTGCCCTGATGAACACCTAACGCTCCGTCCCTCATACATAACAGGCACATTAAGACAAAAAAAAATGGTTTAAATGAAAAAACAGACCAAGCTCAAAAAAAAAATACACTAAGCAATGAAGAAGTAGCCAACCTATCAGATGCACAGTTCAAAACACTGGTAATCAGGATGCTCACAGAACTGGTTGAATATGGTCACAAATTAGATGAAAAAATGAAGGCTACACTAAGTGAAATGAAGGAAAATGTACAGGGACCCAATAGTGATGGGAAGGAAACTGGGACTCAGATAAATGGAATGGACCAGAAGGAAGAAAGAAACATCCAATCAGAAAAGAATGAAGAAATAAGAATTCAAAAAAATGAGGAGAGGCTTAGGAACCTCCAGAACATCTTGAAACATTTCAACATCCAAATTATAGGGGTACCAGAAGGAGAAGAGGAAGAGCAACCAGTGGGAAACTTATTTGAACAAATAATGAAGGAGAACTTCCCCAATCTGGCAAGGGAAATAGACTCTCAGGAAGTCCAGGAAGCTCAGAGAGTCCCAAAGAAGTTGGACCCAAGGAGAACACACCAAGGCACATCATAATTACATTAGCCAAGGTAAAAATGAAGGAGAGAATCCTAGAAGCAGCAAGAGACAAGGAGACAGTAACCTACAAAGGAGTTCCCATCAGACTGTCAGCTGATTTCTCAAAAGAGACCTTACAGGCAAGAAGGGGCTGAAAAGAAGTATTCCAAGTCATGAAAGGCAAGGACCTACATCCAAGATTGCTCTATCCAGCAAAGCTTTCATTTAGAATGGAAGGGCAGAAAAAGTACTTATTGAATAAGGCCAAGTTAAAGGAGTTCATCATCACCAGGCCCTTATTATATGAAATGTTAAAGGAACTTATCTAAGAAAAAGAAGGTAAAAAACATGTACAGTAAAATGACAGCAAACTCACAGTTATTAACAACTACACCTAAAACAAAAACAAAAGCAAACTAAACAAACAACTAGAACAGGAACAGAACCACAGAAATAAATGGAAATCACATAGAGGGTTAGCAGCAAGGGAGTGGAAGGGGCAAAGGTGGGGAAAGGTACAGAGAATAAGTAGCATAAATGGTAGGTAGAAAATAGACAGGGGAGGGTAAGAATAGTATGGGAAATGTAGATGGTAAAGAACTTATAAGTATGACCCATGGACATGAACTAAAGGGGTGGAATGTGGGGGTGAGGGGGTGTGCAGGGTGGAGGGGAGTGAAGGGGGAAAATGGGACAACTGTAATAGTGTAATCAATAAAATATATTAAAAAAAGATATTCTCTACATCACTTAATACATAATTTGTGCTACATCTTGTCTCATTTAGTTTACTCAGAGAATAAAATAGAATGTTTGAGATTATTTATTTATTTGTATGTTGACAAAATATTGTTAAATGCTGTTTATGTTGTTTATATAGTATTAAATATTGTTAATTTTTAAAAGATTTTTATTTATTTATTTTTAGAGAGGGAAGGGAAGGAGAAAGAGAGAGAGAAACATCAATGTGTGGTTGCTGGGGGCTGTGGCCTGCAACCTAGGCATGTGCCCTGACTGGGAATTGAACCTACAATGCCTGGTACACAGCCCACACTCAATCCACTGAGCTAGGCCAGCCAGGACAATATTTATTTATTTTTAAAGATTTTATTAGACAGAGAGGAAGGGAGGAGGAGAGGGAGAGAAACATCAATGTGTGCTTGTCTCTCATGTGCCCCCTGCTGGGGACCTGACCCACAACCCAGGTACATGCCCCGACTGGGAATCAAACCTGCAAACCCTTTGGTTCTCAGGCCAGTTCTCAATCCACTGAGCCACACCAGCCAGGGAAAATATTGTTAAATATTTTGATCACACCTAAATACAAGAAAGATTTGGTCTCTGCCCTCAGTAGCCCCTCCAAGATAAGTAATCTATTGCTGTTTTGCAAAACATAGTCATTTCAAAGAAGAACCTTTTTCTTAAATTGTTCACAGTTCTGTAGGTCAGGAATCCAGGCAGGGCCTGTCAGAAATGGCTCATGCCTGCCCTACATGGCACTGGCTGTGGTTTCTCCACGGAGGCTGTGGGATCCACAACAGCTTCACTGAGATGTCTGATGCCTGTCCCAGGCCCTGGCTTGAACAGCTGACAGAAAGCCAGGCCTCTTCATGTGGGGTGGGCTGGATTCACTCAGAGACGCCCTGCTGCCTGCATCTTGTCTCATCACCACCCCAAAAAGGGTAGCATGATCCCAATTTGTAGACTTACTTTTGTTTGGCTTGTGTCTGGATTCTTTTACTCTGTGATGCATGGGAAACTCATCCAGGTTGCTGCCTGCAGTGTCATCTTTCATTCTCATTGCTGTTCAGTATCACATGGTAAGAAGGCCCACGACTTCTTTGTCCATGCTGATAAACACTTAGGTGGTGTCCAGTTTATGTTCATTACAGAGAAGGCTTTTTGAGCACACTAGGATATGGATTTTGATGAATATACATATACATTTCTGTTTGTTATACACCTAGTAGTGAAATTGCTGGGTCACAGACAGTGCACCCACTCAGCACTGACTGACCCTAAGAAAATGCATTCCAAAGTGGTCATACAGATTTTCATCCCACCAGCAGAGCCCAGGCATTCCTGTCACTCTGCACTCCCACAATGCTTCAAGTATGTCAGTCCTTGTTACCCACTTGGTGGGCGTACCCGACAATCTTTGCTCCTCCTGCAGGGCTCAGGCTGCACTTTACGCCTCAGGAAATCCTCAGGGGCTGGTGTCAGGGGCAGAGGGGGAGCCACCTCACTTTGGAGCCACAAGCCCAGTCATCAAGCATAGCAACTTCTTGACAACTAATTGGACAGATGGTGATTTGAAAACCAGTGGAAGTTAATTTTGGGTTGTTGGTGGGTGATTTTGTTTTCTTGGTTCCCCCAGAGTCTTGTGATATTTCCCAAATCCGGAGACCTGGATCTGCATCCTGATTCCTTCCTGCTGTGTTTCTCCCGCCCTCTTCCTCACATGACCTGAATTCAGCCCCAGAGACTTCAGGGCCCAGGTATTTCCCAAATACACCCACACCTTCACCCCTCTGAGGTTTTACTGCTATTGCAATCCCTCTGCCCAGCATGACTCCATTCTTTCTTTTTTTAAAAGATTTTATTTATTTATTTTTAGAGAGGGAAGGGAGGGAGAGAGAGAGAGAGAGAGGGAGAGAGGGAGAGAGGGGGAGAGAGAGAAACATCAATGTGTGGTTGCTGGGGGTTATAGCCTGCAACCCAGGCATGTACCCTGGCTGGGAATCGAACCTGGGACACTTTGGTTCCCAGCCCACGCTCAATCCACTGAGCTACGCCAGCCAGGGCTATGACTCCATTCTTTATTAAAATCCTTCTTGTGCTTAAAGGCCCAGCTCAAATGTTACGCTCTCAGTAAAACTCCCCCCGGATTCTCCAGTCCTTGCTGGATCCCCTCACTTCAGGTTTCCAAGCCTTGAAATCAAAGTCTGTGCACCCACTGTCCCTGGGTCTGCAGCACCCTGTCCTTCTACGTGGCCCCTCACTGTTTTCTCATCTGTTTTACCCGTTGGTCTCTCCAGTGTCTGTCTCCTCTGTGAGGGCAAGGAGATGTGTCTGCTTTGTTTATTGCTCCAGCCCCACACCTAGGTGGTGCCTGATGCACAGACAGGCTCAATTGGTTGCATGTATACATCTTATCTCTTGACTTACCTTTCATGCAGTGACTGGGGCTTCTTCCCACAAGCCAGGGTGGTATGTTGAAAACAGAACTAGAACTAGAAGCAACTGATCATATCTAGAGTCAGGTGAGGCTCAGATGGTGTTTCAGGTGAATCTGGAAAGTGAGTCAGGTGTACACAAGGAAGACAGTGTTCCCAGGCCAAGTCAGCAGCTTGTGTCCAGGTCCAGTAACTATAAATGACCCAGTGGGGCTGGAGCATGGAGACTGAGTAGGGGATGAAGATGGAGCTAGGAAGGGAATGAGGAGACCCAGCTTTCTTCATTCAGCACACACCTGTTTAATACCTGGACAAGAGAGAGGTTTGGAAGTCATCAGTGAGCTCAGTGAGGAGGGTTGAAGCAATAGACACAAGAAAAGAGAGGAAGGTGGATGCTGAAAACCCCAGAATAAATCTTAAGAGGAAGTGGGAGCCATTCAAGCATCTGGGGGGAGAGTTATTTTTTTAGGGTTCCCATGCCTTCTTTTTGTTTGTTTGTTTTTTACAATTATCTTTATTTTTTGAACTGAAGTAAATGGACATATAATATATTAGTTTCAGGTATACAACATAATGATTTGATTTTGGTGTGTATTTTTTTTTTAGATTTATTTATTTATTTATTTATTAGAGAGGGAAGGGAGGGAGATAGAGAGAGAGAGAGAAACATCAATGTGCGGTTGCTGGGGGTTATGGCCTGCAACCCAGGAATGTACCCTGGCTGGGAATCGAACCTGGGACACTTTGGTTCCCAGCCCATGCTCAATCCACTGAGCTACGCCAGCCAGGTGATTTTGGTGTGTATTGTGCAATGATCACCACAATAAGTCTAGTTAACATCTACCACCACACACAGTTACAGAAACTTTTTCTTGAGATGACAACTTTTAAGATCTATTCTCTTAGTAACTTTCAAATATGCAATGCAGGATAGTCTCCATGCTCATGAAATTTATGACATGGAGACTACCATGTCATAACATGGTATATTACATCTTCATGAAATTTATTTATAACCAGAAGTTTGTACCTTTGACCCCCTTCTCCCATTTTGCCCGCTCCCCACTCTGGTGGGAGGGTGTTAAGAAATGCTCCCTGATTTTCTGGTTTATAATATTATCTTTACTTACAATAAAAACAATAATAATTTCTTGTCAAAAATTTTGAAAATACAAAGGACATCCAGTCTTGTCATAGTCATAGTTTTTTCCGTGATGTGTTTAAAATTTTAAGAAATGAGAGGTATACTGCCTCTAATTTTTGTATGTTTTACTATTTTAGAGTTTATTTATGAAATCACTTATGTAGATTTTCAAAAACAGTATGAATGGTATTGTACTATACATGCTAGGCTTTTGCTTCACTGCTCTCTTTTTTGTTTATTTTTCTTCTATTTTTGTTCACCTCCCCTCTCTTTCTTTCCCATGGGACACATGTTAACCTGTTATGGATTTACCCCATGTAAATAAATGCATAGAGAAACACACATAAATGGTGTTTATATACCAAACATGGAAAATACCTTTCCCACACACATCGGAGTTTGACAAACATAGGAACATATGACACACAGTGTCCTACATTTTGCTATTGTCACATATTACCTAACGGAATACCTTCAAATTAACTGGAGCAAATCTAGTTAACCATTTTTAATGGCTTCATGATAGGCCACTACAATATATTCTAGTGTGGATGCACCAGAATATATTCCATCATTGCTTGAGGTTGGACAGTCACCATTGCCTGTTGTATGTGTGTGTGGGTGTGCTTACTTGCCACTACATTTATCCTTTATGTATTGATGCTTTTACTTCCTGGAATAGATTCCCAGTAGTGGGATGCCTAGGTCCAAGAGTATATTGATTTTTAAATGTAATGAACTTTTCCAGATGATTTTTCTAAAATGCTGTCATGGTTTCCACTTTTACATCTTTACTGTTTGTCAGTCTAATGGCAATAATATTTTACTTTTCTTTGATGTTTTTCCCTAGAAACTAAAGAATATGTACATCTTTTCATATATTTGTAGGCCATTGGGTTTGCTCTGTTGTGATTTATTTTAATATTTGGCAATATGTCAGAGCATTTTGTAGATGTGAAATAATAGAAAACATATATATTAGTATGTGCCCTTAGGAGTTCTGGCACAGAACTCCTAATATCCTTGTACTTTCCTAAATGATAAAAGCACTACAAGCATTTTTTTTAATCTTCGCCCAAGGAAATGTTTTTTGATTTGAGAGAGAGAGGAAGGAGGAGCAAGGGGAGACAGAGAAGCAGAGAGAGAGAAACATCAGTGTGAGAGAGAAGCATTGATCTGTTGCCTCCTGTAGGCTCCCCAACCGACAGAGGACCAAACCCACAATGTAGGTATGTGCCTTGACCAGGAACTGAACCCGCAACTTTGTGGTATATGGGACAATACTCCAATCAACCTAGCAACCTGGCCAAGGACCCTACAGGGCCTCTTATTCTAATGAGAAGACCTTAGGTGGCTCCTGGGTGGGGCTGATTACCAGAGAGGCCAGGTTCTGATTAGAAGCTTGGGTTTCTCAGCCCTGCCCCCACGTCTCCCCAGAGGTGAGAGTGGCTGGAAATGGATTAATCATCAGTAGTGCCTGTGTGAGGAAGCTCCATGAAATCCCACCAGTAGGGGATCACAGGGCTTCTGGGTCAGTGAACACAACCACACGCCAGGAGGGTGACACATCCCAACTCCACGGGGACAGAAGCTTCTGTGCTCAGGACTCTCTCAGACTTCATCCTGTGTCTCTTCATCTGGCTGGTCATCTGTGTTCTTATCACAGCCTCTGATAAACTGGTAAATGTGAGTAGTAAGCATTTCTCTGAGTTCTGTGAGCTGCTCTAGCAAAGTAATCCAACCGTGGATGGGGTCATGGGAACCTCGGATTTATAGGAGAGTCAGACTGAAGCTGTGGATAACCTGGGGATCTATACCTTTGGATTGACATCGGAAGGAGGGTGGTAGCAGTCTGGTAGGACTGAGCCCTTAACCTGTGGGATCTGACACTTTTTCCAAGTAGATAATTGCATTAACTTGCAGAGCACCCAGCTGGTGTAGCAGAGAATTGCTTCTTGTGGGGAAAACTCCCTGCACACCTGGGGCCAGAAGTGTTGTGTCAGCTGAATGAGTAGTAAAGCGGACACAAATGAGGTGGAAAATCATAGGTTTCTTCTAATACAGTAGGACAGTATAATACAACACACACACACACACACACACACACACACACACACACACTTGTCATTTGCTTTGAAAACACTGTTTTTCACGCCTGGCTGGTGTAGCTCAGTGGATTGAGCATGGGCTGGGAACCAAAGTGTCCCAGGTTCGATTCCCAGCCAGGGTACATTCCTGGGTTGCAGACCGTAACCCCCAGCAACCGCGCATTGATGCCCCTCTCTCTCTCTCTCTCTCTCTCTCTCTCTCTCTCTCTCTCTCTCTCTCCCCTCCCTAAAAATAAATAAGTAAAATCTTAAAAAAACAAAAACACTGTTTTTCCAAATCTACAATTTACCTGTCAGCTTAGTTTATGGTATCCTTCTTGGTACACTTCTGATCTTCAAACATATCTTTCTGGGTTTTTTCCCCAATTAACTTTTGGGTTTCCTGGCTTAGTTGGGAAGTTTTCTTTTTTTCATTTAATTTTTAAATCTATCTGAAACTTAGATTTTCCAAAAATACTAAATTGAAACTCTTTTATTTTTTTATTTTTAAATTGTATTTTATTGATTACAGTTGTCCTAACTTTTCCCCCTTTGCCACCCTCCACCCAGCACCCCCACTCCCTCAGGCAATCCCCAAACCATTGTTCATGTCTGAGGGTCATAGTATAAGTTCTCCGGCTACTCCATTTCCTATACTGCATTTTATATCCCCATGGCTATTCTGTAACTACCTATTTGTACTTCTTAATCCCCACACCTCTTCACCCATTCCCCCACACCCCACTCCCTTCTGGCAACTGTCAAAATGTTCTCAATACCCATGATTCTGTCTCTGTTCTCCTTTATTGCTTAGTTTGTTTTTTAGATTCACCATTTTATTTTTCATAGTTTTGACCTTCTTCTTTTTCTTAAATAAGTACCTTTAACATTTCATATAATAATGGTTTGGTGATGATGAACTCTTTTAGTTTTCTTGCCTGGGAAGCTCTTTATCTGCCCTTCCATTCTAAATGATAGCTTTTCTGGGTAGAGCAATCTTGGCTGTGGGTCCCTGCTTTTCATAACTTTGAATATTTCTTGCCAATCCCTTATAGCCTGCAAGGTTTCTTTTCAGAAATCAGCTGAAAGTCTTATGGGAACTCCCCTGGGAGTAACTAACTTCTTTTCTCTTGCTGCTTCAGATTCTCTCTTTAACTTTTGGCATTTTAATTAAGATGTGTCTTGGCATGGACCTCTTTGCATCCATCTTGTTTGGGACCCTGTGCTTCTTAGACTTGCATGTCTATTTCCTTCACCAAATTAGGGAAGTTTTCTTTCAGTTGTTCCAAATATATTTCCAATTTCTTGCTCTTTCTCTTCTCCTTCTGGCAACCCTATAGTGCGAATGTTGGACCTTTTAAATTGTCCCAGAGGCTGCTTATACTATCCTCATGTTTTTGGGTTCTTTTCTCTTCTTCTTGTTTTGATTGGTTGTTTTTTTGCCTCATTATGTTCCATATCATTGATTTGATTCTCAGCTTCATCCACTCTAATGTTGTTTTCCTGTAAATTGTTCTTTATTTCAATTAGTGTGTCCTTCATTTTGGACTAGATCTTTTTTATCCTGCTGAGGTCCTCACTAAGTTCCTCAGGCATCCTTATAACGAGTGTTATGAACTCTGCATCTGATAGATTGCTTATCTCCATTTCATTTAGCTTTTTTTCTGGGGTTTTGATCTGATCTTTCATCTGGGCCATGTTTTTTTTCTCCTTATTTTGGCAGCCTCCCTGTGTTTGTTTCTATGTATTAGGTGGAGCCGCTATGACTCCCTGTCTTGATAGTGTGGCCTAATGTAGTAGGTGTCCTGTAGGTTCCAGTGGCACAGCCTTTCCTATCACCCAAGCTGGGTACTCAAGGTGCACCCTTTGTGTGGGCTGAATACACCCTCCTCTTGTATGTGAGCCTTGGTTGCTGTTTGCAGATCACTGGGTGGGATTTACCCAGGCCAGTCAGCTACAGGGATTGCCTGTGACCACTGACCACCAACCTCTCCCCTCTGTGGAGGATCAGCTGTGCAGGGGGAGGGTGGTGGTGATCCAACATGATGTGTAGCTTTCCAGTGGGTCCATAGGCCCTGGGGTTTCCTGAGTGGTGTAGGCCAAGGTCAGCCCCCACCTGTGTTTTGTCCAGGGTCTCCCTTCCTAGTTATAAAGCAATCTGAAATGGCTGCTACTTGTGCTGGGCTTGGAGATTCCCAGGGGAAGCCAAGCTGTGAATCTAGGCCGGCTGCTGCTAGTGCCAGGCCTGGGGCTCACTGAGGCCAGTTGTTGCTTGTCTGAGAGGATTTAAAGTTGTGAAGCATGAGCCAAGACCAGCTATTCATATGGAAAAGAAGCTTGGGCAGGTCTGTAAGTTGGGTGCAGCCAGTCTCTGGGGATCTCCAAGGTGGCTCAAACAGTGTTAGCCAGGTTGATAGAGTCTCAGATATGGCACCAAGTTGCTGGCTCTATGAGGGGATGGTTTAGAAAAGGGACAATGGCCTCTTTTCACCTTGATTCCAGACACTAAAGTTTCTCCCTGTATACTACTGATGTTTTTCAAGCTGCTACCCCAGAGCTGGTGCTCAGAGGGTGTGAGTCTGAGTAGGTGAGTTCCTGTGTGGGTTCTTAAAGAGGAAGTGCTTGGAGCTCCAGCTGTTTCTTCTACCAACTCAATTTCCGATGGTTTTTGCAGCCAGGATTGTTGGGACTTATCTTCCTGGCACTGGAACCCTGGGCTGGAGGGCCTGGTATGGGGCTGGGATTCCTTGGTCCCAAGATATCCCTCCTAAATTTTTATCTACCTTGTGTGGGTGAGGGACCAACCCATTCCACATCTGTGCCCCTCCTACCAGTCTGGATGTGGTTTCTTTAATTCCATAGTTGTCAAACTTCAATTCAACTTGATTTCTGATTGGTTCTGAATGATGGTTATTCTGTATTTCACTTGTAATTTTGATGTGATTGTGCTAAGAGGCAAGTCATGTCTGCCTATGCTGCCATCTTGACTGGAAGTCCAAAACTCTACTTTTAAAAATTGCTCATTAGTCTTCCCAGAATAATGTATTACATGAGGCTCATCAGGCACTCAAGGCACTGGGCCAGGCACTGGGACTGCTGAGACACAGTGTGTCTCATTGACATCCACAGAAAGGTCAAAGGTACAGAATGTGGGCTCCAAGAGTCAAGCTCAAAATCAGCACAATGTCTTGCTGCAGAGTTTATGCAAAATATTTTAGAGAAAAAAAAATACAACCCCCAAGTCACCAAAATCTTAAAGTTGAGCATAAATTAAGAAGGTCTGTGTCAGTCAGAGGGGCTGTGGACCTTGGAAGACTATAAAGGTGGAGTCAAGGAGACAGTGTAGAGACCAGGGATTGATTACAATTTTAGTTGCCTTGATGTGGTAAGTGCCTCCAACACCATTAGCCAACATCAGCAGATAACCTTGGATCTGATTCTAGCTCACTCAGTACCTCTGAAAATTTGGCTGCCCATGTGGCTTTGCAGTGTCGAGGCATGTCATGACCTTCTGACACAAGCATTCTAGCCCATCAGATCACCACTTATTCATTCGACAAGAGTTGATAAGTAAACAAAACTGACAAGGTGCCTGCCCTCAAGGAGCTAATTCTCTGAAGCAGCAATTTTCAGCCCTTTTTGTCTCTTGGCACACATAAACTAATTACCAAAATTCTGCAGCACACCAAAAAATATGGCATGTTTTTTGCTGATCTGACAAAAAATAGGTATAATTTTGATTCATTTACACCAGATGGCTATTGTGTTGGCTGTTGTCATTTTCTTATTTGACAATCTAAGGGGAAAGAAGTCAGGGCCTCTGACTAAACAGTCAGGTATTGCAAGTGTTAGCTGGTGACAGTTACTACGGAGAAAACTACTCTGGGAAGGGGGGCAGGAAGCAATGGAGGAAGGGATAAAGTTTGAGAAAAGATGACCAGGGATGGCCTCACCTCACTAAAAAGGTGACCTTTGAGTCAAGGTCAGGAGAGAATTTCTTTTTTATTTTTTAAATTTATTGATTTTAGAAAGGGAGAAACATCAATTTACTGTCCTACTTACTAATGCATTCATTGGTTCATTCTTATATGTGCCCTGACTTGGGATGGAACCTACAACCTTGCTGTATCAGGATGATGCTCTGACCAACTGAGCTGCCCAGCCAGGGCCAGAGGGAGAGCACTTGGAGTTGAAGGGTGTCAAGTGTCAAAGCCCTGAGGCAGGAGCATTGTGGTTGGAGTCAGGGGGAGAAGGATGGAGATAAGGTCACAGAGTAAAATAGGCCACATGCTGCAGGGTCCCATAGGTCATTATAAGGGCTTTGGCTTTTCCCTTGGGTCAGATAGGAAGACTTTGTATGTTTTAAAGAAATATATATTTTTATTGATTTGAGAGGGAGAGGAAGGGAGAGAAAGAAACATTGATGTAAGAGAGAAACATTGATTGGTTGACTCCTATATGCACCCCAACTAGGGACTGAACATGCAACCCAGGTATGTGCCCTGACTCTTCGAATTCATGGCCCTTTGGTATACAGAAAGACATTCCAACCAACTGAGCCATACTGGCCAGGGTGACTTTGTATGATTTTTTAAAAAAATACATTTTATTGATTATGCTATTACAGTTGTCCCATTTCCCTCCTTCATTCCCCTCCACCCTGCACACCCTCTCCCACCCACATTCCCCCTTTAGTTCATATCCGTGTGTCGTAAGTTCTTTACCTTCTACATTTCCCATACTATTCTTGCCCTCCCCCTGTCTATTTTCTACCTACCATCTATGCTACTTATCCTCTGTAACTTTTCCCCCTCTCTCCTCCTCCCACTCCCCTGTTGCTAACCTTCCATGTGATCTCCATTTCTGTGGTTCTGTTCCTGTTCTAATTGTTTGCTTAGTTTGTTTTTGTTTTAGGTGTGGTTGTTAATAATTGTGAGTTTGCTGTTGTTTTACTATCCAGGTTTTTTTATCTTCTTTTTCTTAGTTAAGTCCCTTTAACATTTCATAAATAATGGCTTGGTGATGATGAAGTCCTTTAACTTGACCTTATCTGAAAAGCACTTTATCTGCCCTTCCATTCTAAATGAAAGCTTTGCTGGATAGAGCAATCTGGGATGTAGGTCCTTGCCTTTCATGACTTGGAATACTTCTTTTCAGCCCCTTCTTGCCTGTAAAGTCTCTTTTGAGAAATCAGCTGACAGTCTGATGGGAACTCCTTTGTAGGTTACTGTCTCCTTGTCTCTTGCTGCTTCTAGGATTCTCTCCTTCATTTTTACCTTGGCTAATGTAATTATGATGTGCCTTGGTGTGTTCTCCTTAGGTCCAACTTCTTTGGGACTCTCTGAGCTTCCTGGACTTCCTGGGAGTCTATTTCCCTTGCCAGACTGGGGAAGTTCTCCTTCATTATTTGTTCAAATAAGTTTTCCACTGGTTGCTCTTCCTCTTTTCCTTCTGGTACCCCTATAATTTGGATGTTGAAATGTTTCAAGATGTCCTGGAGGTTCCTAAGCCTCTCATTTTTTTGAATTCTTATTTCTTCATTCTTTTCTGATTGGATGTTTCTTTCTTCCTTCTGGTCCACTCCATTGATGTGAGACCCAGCTTTCATTCCATCACTATTGGTTCCCTGTGCGTTTTTCATTTCACTTAGTGTAGCCTTCATTTTTTCATCTAATTTGTGACCAAATTCAACCAATTCTGTGAGCATCCTGATTACCAGTGCTTTGAACTGTGCATCTGATAGGTTGGCTATCTCTTGGTTGCTTAAAAGTATTGGCTCTGAGGCTTTCATTTGTTCTTCCATTTGAGCCATTTTTGGGGTGGGGGGTCTGATCTCGCCTGTTATGTATGAGGGGCAGAGCCTTAGGTGATCACCAGGGTGGGGCACCCCAGTTGCTAGGTTGTGACGTTGTATGTTGGGGCGGGGTCTGAGAGGGAACAATGGTGCTTGCTCCGCTCTCCGTGGGACCTCAGTCCCTTCCACTGCTTCCCGCTGGGCAAACTGGGCCTCTCTGGTGCCAGTTCTCATGTGGGCTTGTGCTCCCCATGGGACTTTCCAAGGACCTCTCCTGTGAGGATGGGAGTCTCTCCCTGCACCTCAACCCCGACAGGTGTTTTTAATCAGCGCCCTAAGGCTCTATTTCCCAGTGTTGTGATCCTGGGCTGTGGGCAGTGCCTTGCTTCACAATTGTCTGAGCCAGTTGCCACCCCTCAGCCAGGGTATGCCAGCTGCCACTTGCATGCTCGAGGTCCACCCGCTACAGTCTTGTGTGCCCTGGATGTCTCACGCACCTGGTTCCAATGTTCTCTGCTCTCCGAGCCACGCCTGGCGCCCAGCTGCCCAACTCCACCCCTCCTACAGGTCTGGATGAATGTGTCTATTTTAACTCCTTGGTTGTCCGACTTCCATACAGTTCAATTTTCTGTCAGTTCTGGTTGTTATTCTGTTTCTAAATAGTTGTTGTCTCTATCTTGGTTGTGCCAGGAGGCACAGTATGTCTATCTATGCCTACATCTTGGCCAGAAGTGACTTTGTATGGTTCTAAACAGGGGAACAGAATCTTTGGTTTACTTAAAACACACACACACATACTTTATTTTTTAAAATATATTTTATTGATTATGCTATTACAGTTGTCCCATTTCCCCCCTTCTCTCCCCTTCACCCTGTACCCCCCTCCCACCCACATTTCCCCCCTTTAGTTCATGTCCATGTGTCATACTTATGAGTTCTTTAGCTTCTATATTTCCCGTACTATTCTTGCCCTCCCCCTATTTTCAACCTACATTCTATGCTACTTATTCTCTATACCTTTTCCCCCTCTCTCCTCCTCCCACCCCCCTGCTGCTAACCCTCCATGTGCCCTCCATTTCTGTGGTTCTTTTCCTGCTCTAATTGTTTACTTAGTTTCTTTTGGTTTTGCTTTAGGTGTGGTTGTTAATAATTGTGAGTTTGCTGTCCTTTTACTATACATGTCATTTCTTTATCTTCTTTTCTTAGATAAGTCCCTTTAATACTTCATAAAATAAGGGCTTGGTGATGATGAACTCCTTTAACTTGACCTTATCTGAGAAGCACTTTATCTGCCCTTCCATTCTAAATGAGAGCTTTGCTGGATAGAGCAATCTGGGATGTAGGTCCTTGCCTTTCATGACTTGGAATATTTCTTTCCAGCCCCTTCTTGCCTGTGAGGTCTCTTTTGAGAAATCAGCTGAAAGTCTGATGGGAACTCCTTTGTAGGTTACTGTCCCCTTATCTCTTGCTGCTTCTAGGATGCTCTCCTTCATTTTTACCTTGGCTAATGTAATTATGATGTGCCTTGGTGTGTTTCTTCTTGGGTCCAACTTCTTTGGGGCTCTCTGAGCTTCTTGGATTTCTTGGAAGACTGTTCCCTTTGCCAGATTGGGGAAGTTCTCCTTTATTATTTGTTCAAATACGTGCTCAATTTGTTGCTTTTCCCCTTCCGATTCTGGTACCCCTATGATTCAGATATTGGAACATTTAAAGGTGTCTTGGATGCTCTTAAGCTTTTCCTTGATTTTTTTAAATTCTTATTTCATCATGCTTTCCTGCTTGGTTGATTCTTTCTTCCTTCTGGTCCACTGTATTGTTTTGAGACTCAGATTCCTTCCTTTCACTATTGGCTCTCCTCCGGGTATCTTCCTGCATCTCTTTTATGGTAACCTGCATCCTTTCATCTGAATTGCGCCCAAAATCAATCAATTCCGTGAGCTTTCTGATCACCGGTGTTTTGAACTGTGCATCTGATAGATTGGCTATTTCTTGGTCGCTCAAAAGGATGAGTCCTGAGGGACTGATTTGCTCTGTTGAAAACATATTTTTCCCGTCTCTCCTTTTTTTTTTTCCAGTCTGGTTGCTCTTGTTACAGTGCGGGGTGGGGCCTTAGGTGTTCACCGGGGCTGGGAACCCCAGACGCTAGATTGTGACGTTATATGTGGGGGCGGGGGCGGGAGCGGGGACGGGAGAAAACAATGTCGGTAGTTCCGTTCTCCTGGGTTCAGACCCTTCTCTGGGCTCCTGGGCTGTGAGTTCTGCCCTGGTCCACAATCGCTACCCCTCTGGGTCTGCCAGCCGCAGCTTGCATACTCAGGGATCACTGCTGCGTTCTTGCGCCCCCAGATGGCTGTCGCGCCGATTTCGCACCAAACTTTCCCCGACCTCTGTGCGCCACTGACCCGCGCCAGCCCCGCGCCCGCCTGGTTCATCTTCTCCTACCAGTCCGGATGAACGCGTCTACTTCAACTTCTTGGCTGCCCGACTTCCGTTCAGATAAATCCTCTGCCGGATCTGGGCGTTATTCTGTCTGTAAATTATTGTTGTTCTAATCTTGGTTGTGCGAGGAGGTACGGTGCGTCCACCTATTCCTCCATCTTGCTGGAAGTCCCATACTTTATTTTTTGATAGCAGTTTTAGAATCACAGCAAAATTAAGGGGAAGGTACAGAGATTTCCTGTATACACTTTGCCCCCACACATACACAGCCAGCCTCCCAAATTATCAATATCCAGCACCTGAGTGGGACGTTTGTAACAACTAATGAACCTACACTGACACGTCATCACCACCCAAAGTCCATATTTACTTTAGGGTTCACTTGCTGTTGTACATTCTATGGAGTTGATGAATGTCCAAGTTGAGAGAAGTTCCTCTCTATTCCTTATTTTCTGAATCTTTATCACAGTTGGGTATTGGATTTTGTCAAGTGCTCTTACTGGTTTACTTTTTTAAAAATGTTGATTTTTCCCCCTCATAAATAAATAAATCAGCTCTTTGGCACATACTAGTATGTCACAGCCTGTGGGACTTTGATTAATGTTAACTCTTCTTGGAAGAAACTTGCACCCTGTCCTCTGGGTGCCATGGAATCAGGTTTGTATGAATTGTCTAGAGGAGACCCTTGGGAAGGTTTATCGAGGACTGTGTGACTGTCAGCTTCTCCTGGTGTCCAAACCCCCGGCCCAACCCCCAGTCAACCAGTGCTGAGGGCTAACCTCTGTGCCTCAGGGCTTTCCATCTAGTTCCCCCGATCTCTGCTGCTTCTACTCTGAGGCTACACACACAGTGAGTTCTTGCTGCCCATGGTCTGCTTCTTTCTTTTGAGGAAGGCCACACCCTCCATGTGCTTCCTTCCCAAGAGGCCCAGCATGTCAGCTGTGTGGTTGACCTCAGGTAGGAGGGTGTCCAGGTCAGGTGCACAAGAGGCAGAAGAGGCAGCTTTGGGTTCTCTGGTCAGGGCACAACATTCACTTCCTCTTGAACTGGATGAAGACATCAGATCAGCAATTCTCACCACAGTGGAGAGGAAAGGAAGTCTGTTTCCCTGTATTGGCAATTACACAACTAAAAATAAACACTCATGATTAGAGATGCAGGGTCTGCACAAATGTTGGATCTTCGCTATGAGTGCAGCCTTAGAAATATGATTATTCGAAAGAGGATTTCTTTGTAATAAACCAAAGGAAACCAACTCTTCATAATACATCATCAAGACCTTTTTAAAAATATATTTTATTTATTTTTAGAGAGGAGGGAGAGAAACATCGATTTTTTGCCTCTTGCACACCCCCAACTGGGGACCTGGCCCACAACCCAGGTATGTACCCTGACCAGGTATCAAACCAGTTTTGGTTCACAGGCTGGTGCCTAACCCAGCTGAGCCACACTACCCATCATCATCAAGACCTTTTATGTGGTGACTGCTGGGGGGGGAATGGGGTATAAGGGAACTAAATGGTAATGGAAAATAATACAATAAAGATTTTTTAAAAGATTTTATTTACTTATATTTTTAGAAGGGGAAGGGAAGGAGAAAGAGAGGGAATAAAACATCAGTGTGTGGTTGCCTCTCACACCTGGCTACTGGGGACCTGGCCCGTAACCCAGGAATGTGCCCTGACTGGGAATGGAACCGGTGACGCTTTGGTTGGCAGGCCCACACTTAATCCACTGAGCTACACCAGCCAGGGCTACAATAAAGATTTTTTAAAAATTAAGATCTTTTAGTCACACTACAAATATTTCCAAGGCAGTGAACTTTTCTGCCACCAGCAGCTGCCAAAGCAATGCCACCAGCCTTTCTATGGACGACATGAGGTCCAGGGAGGTGAGGTAGGTGAGAGAAGGGCTGAAGATCCCACAGCAAGGATGTGGCATAACACAGAACTGAACCCACTTTCATGAGAATGGCACAATGTAGACAAGATCTGGCCTGTTTGCTGTGGCTTCCACCGCTGACCTGAGGGTGGACTAGCAGGTGCTTCCCAAACTCTTTCATCTCAAAAAGCTTTCTCAGTTTTCAAATGTTTTGAAGATCTCCAAAGAACTTTGGTTTGTGTGGGTTAAAACATAAAAACACTTAAAATATTTATTTAAAAAGGACCATACACATTAATATTAGCATAAATTACATATTATATGTAATTATGTAAATACCATCCTTTTAAAACAAAAGAATTTAGTGGGTGTTGTTCTGCATTTCTGCAAGTCTCTTTTGTATCTGGCTAAACAAAGACAGCTAGATTCTCATTATCTGTTTTTGCATGCAATCTGTTGTTTTGGCTGAAGCATATGAAGAGATTCTGGCCACACAGATTTGTAGTTGGAAAAGGGAACAGTGTTTTAATAGCTTTGTGGATATTTGACCCCGTACCAAAACCTGACAAGTGTTTCTTAAAGGCAAGTTGCAGCATAGAATCTGAGACCACATCCATGAGATTTTTATTCTCCTGCACCTAGATCTTTTACCTGAGTGCATGGTCTTGTACATCACACATTGGTCATCTGGGAAATATTGACACATTTGACCAAACAGTATATTTAAAAAAGCACATTTAAAAATATTGTATTTACTTATTTAGAGAGAGGGGAAGGGAGAGGGAAGAGAGGGAAACATCAATGTGTGGTTGCCTCTCATGTGCCCCTACTGGGGACCTGGCAGGCAACCTAAGCATGTGCCCTAATTGGGTGTGAAACTTGCGGCCCTTTGGTTTGCAGGCCAGCACTCAATCCACTGAGCCACACCAGCCAGGGCTAAAAATCACACTTGTTAATCAGTTCTCATCAGAAATGTCTAAGTATCAGGAAGCTATCAAGCTCACAGTGGTGAATGTCGTTTTCCAAAATTGTAATGTTTACTTGAAAACTCAAAGTTTATCCTTGGCAATACATACTGTCAATGTTTTCTTCTTGAAGTGAGAGGCTCACTTCATTCCTTTACAAGAAAATGCCTGAAAACCCAGTGTGTTCTTTCATGGTTTTCCCTTCAACAGAGGCCGGTTCTGCTCACAGCCACAATTCCTGCAGGAGTGCTCTCCCTGGAGACAGCCATTATATTCCCGTGTGCAGAAGTGTTTGAGGCACACTTCCTTTTTTGTCCCACATACTAAAAAACATGTACTGCAGGTTGAATTTGTTTTTTTAGTTTTTGAGAGTTTTTTAGTTATAGAGAAACAATGATTTGTTGTTTCACTTACTGGTTGCTTCTTGGATGTGCCCTGACCAAGGATCAAACCTGCAACCTTGGTGCATAAGGAAGATGTTCTAAAGGAGCTACCCAGCCAGGGTTGCAGGTTGAAACTTAATAGAATAATTGTTAGTGCTTCATTAAGGCCTTTGTTATGAGAAACTGTTGTTTTGGTTTTTTCCCCCTTTATTGGCAAGCACATGGTGGTGAAGAATACAATGATTACCTGTACAGTTTGTTGCCACTGTCCAGATTCCTGCTAAGGTACCGAAAGTTTCACCCACCATTGGTTTTGCACTATCACTGCAAATTCACAGGGTATAAAAGGCAGTGAATGTCTTAGTGTTACTATGAAAGTACTTTGACCTCATAGACCTGAAGTGGTCTCAAGGACACTCAGGCACCTGCAAGTCACACCTCATGATAGCATGAGAAAGACAAATTAACACCAACCCATTGTTAGGAATGGGTAGGGACCCCTTTAGCCCTTAAGGCATAGGAAGGCTTAGTTCTGATCCTGGGCAGGTAGGTGGAAGGCCATTAGCTGGACCTGACTCATTTAAAGCAGACTCCCCACTCCCACCACGCCTCCTGCTGCCAATGCCCAGCCACCCTACCATCTCTTGAGCCATTCGCCCCGAGTCAAACCCAGGCCACTCCTGGGAAACACTCGAATTTGTTGGAGGAAATAGGCCCTGAACTGACCCTCTCAGATGCCAAATTGGATGATGTGTGAGGTGTATTGAGACTGTAATCAGGGAAGCTTTTGGGACGAGAGGGGGAATTGAGCCAGCCTTCAAAGACAGATGTCTTTAGGCAGATTGTGGGGGAGGACATTTTAAATTGTGGGCATTGTTTGAGCAGAGGCAGAGGCTCTGAGGTGTAGGACGGTAAGGAAAGAGTGGTGAGAGGTGTGGCTTAAGACCATGTTCCAAGGTCTAGGGTGCTTATCCATTAGGGCCTTAATTGCTAAATAAGAAATTTGGGCTTTATTCAGCAAACAACAGGGACTTCATTAATGGTATGTGATTCTATATTTAAGGCAAATGAAAAAAGTTAAGGTATTGATCTGAGTATTTAACTCTTAGGAATGTTGACAAAGTCAGATGTCTGGTTATACTATTTATTAATTTAGTTACACATGCATGTTTAAAATAACATTATATACAATAATACAGTAATACAAAATATTGCTTTTTTTCCTCCACTGACATTTCAGGTAAAAATTTTATTCAAACTCTCTACATGCATCTTGGACATCAACGTCTTCATTATCTAGAGCCACAGTTTCTTGAAGTGTATCTCCTTCACTTGCATCTAAAGTGTTTGAGATGCAGCATTTTAAAACACTTGGATGTCGTCATCAATGGAAAGTTTGATCCAAGTCATGATGTCAGGACAGTCCTCCGTCACCCTAGCTCCCCATGTAGGTGCATGTTTGCAATCCTTACAACGAACTGTGTACTTATTGCTTTTGAAATTGCTCTTTAAAAGGCTGGTTTACAAAACCTGACTCTTTTATAATAGGGAGACAATACCCCCTGGAATAATTACTACATTTCGTTGCTCCCCTTTTCACTAATTCCAATAGGAGGAATCTATAACCCTGAAAAACTTGCATCACTGGACGTCGCTGTGGGCTACATAGGAGGAGAAACCAGAGGTAGAGCAGTTGCAGGAGACACTGAAGTCTGGCTATGGGAGTGTCTGAAGGGTAAAATGTGTTCTTGGGAGCAGAAAGGGCCAAAGAGCTCTAGTGCAGGTTGTGGTGCCATCGTCATCATGGATAGTGACGTGTCCTGGAGAATGAAGGAGTGACAAAAGGTGGGAGTGGCACATCAAAGACTTGGAGAGATGGGGAGGGGAGTCCTGGAGCTGAGCAGGTGGCAGAGGTGACAGGACAGCCCCCCAGACAGCTGTGGAGCACAGGGAGGCAGGACCTAGAAGCAGCACTGGCCAGGGGTGGGTGGGCATGGACGATACTGACACAAAGCCCTGGTCCTTTGGGGAGGAATGGCCCCCACACAACAGGAATGAAGAATCCCGGCATCTTGAGGGAAAAGATACATATAAAGGTCCTAGAGAAAGACTGGAATGATTGGACATCTGTGGGTTCCAATGGGGGAACCCACCTAGACTTTGCACACCTTCCCCACAACAGGCTTCTTGCTCACACCTATGGCACTCATGTTTTCTAGCCTGCAGGAAGAGCAGGCAGTATGTTTGTCTTGGGCACTGCTACAACCTTAAGGTTCCACTGGGACTGTGGGTGTGACCCAGTAGCCCAAAGTCAGCCCAGAGGAGTGTGTCAGGGGCACTGTCTCCAGCGAAGGCACTGGGGGCAGGGGAGCTGAGGACCGCAGGGCTGAGACCCATCAGTGGCCTCTTCAAAGCCTTACTCCAGGGGAGAGACCTGCCTCTGTGGACTCGGACCTGCCTGGTGACAGAGACAGTTGGGGTGCTCTTGGCTTTGATAAATATCTAAATACTAATAATGAATTTATGTACTTGTTTGACTGAACCATGAGTAACAGGTCTCAAATTACACATCTGTAAAACAGGGGCTTTTCCAATAAAAAGGAATGAAAATATGTATTTCTGTATTTACAGATTTTAAGGCAGTGATTCTCAAGTGTGGTCTCCAGAGCAGCAGTGGCATTATTGGGGAGCCTGTTAAAAATGCAAACTCTCAGGCCTAACCCCAGACCAACTAACTCCTACTAAAACTCAGGGGGTTAGGCTTAGCAATCCATGTTTTAACAAGTTCTCCAGGGGATCCTGATGCATGTGAAAGTTTAAGTACCGCCTTATGGTAATGGATGGGATATGTTTAATTTTGTGTGTGTACATACAATTCTATGCTATGTCATCTGTATACTGCATTGTGTATTTACCAATGAAAGTCAAATCTCTTTCTGTCACATTTTACTCCCTTTACCCTTTACATAGTTACTAAATTCATGGACTTTGGTCCTAAAGAGGATTTTATGAATTTGACACCAAAGGCAAGGGAAGCAAAGGCAAAAATAAATAAATGGAACTATACCAAACTAAAAAACTTCTGCACAGCACAAGTAACTGTCCACAAAACAAAAAGATAATTGACCAAATTTGAGAAGATGTTTGCAGACAGCAATAAGGGATTAGTATCCAAAATATATAAGGAGCTCATGTAACAGCAAACAAACAATCCAATTAAAAAATGGATAGAGGACCCGAACAGACACTTCTCTCAAGAAAATAAACAAATGGCCAACAGATATATAAAAGATAACCAACTTCACTAGCTCTTAGGGAAATGCAAATCAAAATCACAATGAGATGCTACCTCACACCTGTTAGAATGGCTCTTATTGACAAGACAATTAACAGGTGTTGGAGAGGTTTTGGAGAAAAAGAACTCTCATTCTCTACTGGTGGGAATGTAGACAGTTTTCCACTCTGGAAAAGAGTGTGGCAGTTCCTCAAAAAATTAAGTACAGAGTTACCATCCTTATGACCCAGCAACCTTCTTCTGGGTATGTACCTGAAAACTTTGAAAACATTTATTTGCAAAGATATATGCCCCCCTATGTTCACTGCAGCATTCTTCACGGTGGCCAAGAAATGATAATAAGTGTCCTTCAATACCAACACAACGAATACTACTTAGCCACAAGAAAGGATGAAATACTGCCATTTGTGACAACATGGATGGATCTTGAGAATATCATACTAAGCAAAATAAGTCAGACAAAAAGTCAAGAACCATATGACTTCACTCATGTGAGATATACAACTAAAAGCAACAAATGAAAAAACAAGACAAAAACTCATACACAACAATATGGTGGTTTCCAGAGGGAAAGGGGGATGTGTTTAAAGTCACAATCTCCTAAATTTGTCTTGACCCTTTGACATACGCTATAGCTGTCTTCCGTGGAACAAGAGCTGCAGGTCTGCAGGACAGTGGATGGTGAGGAAGAGGATGGTCTCACTGCCAGCACTGGACTCCTGGATGTGGGCCCTGAAGAAATTCCTTTACAGATCAAATGAAGTAGGGCCTGACACACAGGACATACTTTGCTCTGTTGGTTATCATTATTCTCATTAAAGCACAACTCAGAAGGAGCCAGGCACCTCAGGTAATGAGCTCAGTGGCTGGCTAGGGTCTTTCCAAGGTCAGGATTTTGTATCACATGCAGAGAATTAACTTCTTATTAGTCTTATTTCTAGTTCCCAAGAAGTCACATTTCCCAAAACTCTGCCGAGCCCCACAGGGCTGAGATTGATCCTGTGGCCTCCTCTAAGGCCTTATGCTATTCAGAGTGACTTACCCTATCCAGCCTCAGACAACAGGGTGCCCACCCCTTATTGTCAATGAGGTGCTGGACACCTGAGTGCCTACTCTTGCAGTAGGCACATGGAATGGCAAAGCAATGGCCCTCCAGGGCCTCTGGAGGCTTGAGAAAAGGTAAGGTAAAAGGTCACAGGAGGAACCCCCACCAAGGGTCTCCCTATGGGCTTGGAAAAGCCTGGTGACTTCCAGCAGGACTTGGTAGGGAAAGGGTGCTGTATCACAGGCTCAAGAGGTCATCTTGAGTCAACGCACCAGCACACATTTTTGATAAAACTTCAGACTTCATCTCCTCCTCAGTAGAATGGAAGCTCCAAGGGGCCCAGAGTTCCTTTTATCCCTTCCTGTGTCCCTGTACCAGTGTCTGGCATGTAGTAGGCATAAGTATTTCTGAGTGGGTGAACATTTGCTAAACCAGTTCTGTAATCAGAAGGAACACAGGCTACTCCCTGCCAAACCTAAGGTTTGGGAGGAGCTGGCTGGGCTTTGCTGAGCCCACAAAGCTGTCTGGAGGCCCCACGCACTATTCAGCCAGAGCCGCTTCCATGAGGTTACAACACGTGGGGTTCTTACTGTGACAGAGGCAAAGGTCAGCTGGGAGTCACTGAGGGCTGAGCCTACAGGTAAAGTCAGGATAGGGCACTTACTTCTTGGCAAATCCCAGTTCCTTCAAGTTGAACTTAAGCTCACTTTTTAGGCACCTTCCCCGCCTCACCCCACGCACAGGCTAGGTCCAGAGGGCCTAGCTGCACAGCCTGTGCTCCCAAGTGCTACTCAGGGTACAACGAAGAAGCAATCATGGGCACCCCAGCAGTGGCTGAGGGGTTGGATGCACTATTGCCCTGAGGCCACGGGCTGGCCTATCCTATGTGAGTTCTGACACCATGACTGTGCCCGAGTAGGAAGCTGGAAGGTAACTGACTGAGCATATGTTGGCATAAAATTACTAAGGGAGAAATACCACCTTGTGTGACAGGCAAGCATATAGGCTTCTGCCTTAACACAAATGCCCTCTGGACCTTTGCTAACAACGGTCCCCCCAGTGCCTTCCATGAAACCCATGGTCCCACACTGCCTATTCTGGGCCCATCACAGTGCTGCCCAAGTGGAGCTTCCTGTGGGCCCACAGTGCTCTCTGTTAACAGGCTTCAGAGAGGTACTCCTGGGGCCTCTGCTGAGTTGTAGCTTGGGACTTACTTTCCCTCAACCAGCTATCAGTCAGAGACCTTGCCCAGCACAAAGACATGCCCAGCACTTACAAACTTTATAGTAATTACTGCCCTCCATCGTTTTAAGTTCACATTAGTTACTCATTAAGGGAAAGGCCCTCTAATTTCTGGGTCTATTACAGGTGCCAGAAGTGGGATGGTGTGTCCTTCAGGAGAGTGGGATGTGCGGGAAGGCCCTGGTACAGGAGGCCTGAGTGCTAATGGGGACCCTTCTGCAATGGGACAGGGACTGGCCCTTCTCCTGGGCCTCAGTAGCTCCTCCATGTAAAGACAACGAAATGTCTTTTTATTTCCATTAGTTTAGAATTTCACCTTGAGAGAATATACAAAATGACCAAGGAAGGTTTACTAAAGAAATGTTCTCCAGAATCCTGTGGCACATGGCAAACACAGTAAGCAGACCTAGTCATTAGTAACTGGAGCAGTCTGGTAGTATTTTAATCAAGGGCCTTCTGAGTGCAGATAATATAAACTCACTTTAGACTGAGTTTCAAAAAGCTAAAATTCATTCTAGGGCTACCCAAGGGGCTCATGGCGTCCTCAGCAAGGGTGTGCGACTCAGTTCACAACTCAGCTGAGTCCTCAAGTGCCCAAGGCACTGCTCCCTCAGAACAATGCCCTCTCTGCATTTCCACGTCTAACCCTCTGCTTGTGCCTGCAATGCTGGCTCCAGGTTCCAACTTGTGAAATGTTGGCTGGTATCCCTCGTGTGCCCAGCAAAATTCTTAAGATGAAGAATTTTCTTGGGCCTGTTTGGATCAGGAGTTCAATCTGGGGTTCAATTAACAGGTACATGGGAAGGGGAGGGTGGGGCCCGTGTGAGTCAGGCAGGTACCCTGACTGTCATGAAAGAGAGGCCAGCCACTTAGATGCTTAGCTACCAGTACTTAAACAGCTGCACGTGTAATTTTCTACAATTCAGAGTGACCTCCCCTCCAAATTCCTGTTTAATCAAAGTTCCAGCACAATAAATTACTCACATTCAATAAACCTCTACTGAAAATTGCAGCCAAACAGAAACAGAAAACACTGCTTCCTGTTTCATTGCTCTTTGCTGGACTTGGCTCTCATTTGTGCTTTACTTTCATTAAATCTTATAGGAGTGACAGACATACATTGACTTACAAAAGGTACCATTTTCCCACTAACATTTTGTCTAACAACTTGTGTTGATCTCAACAATGTAATAGGGATGGACAGTCAGCCAACTAATTCCTTGAACCTAAAAGCATCCCGTCAGGGAGTCATAATTTGTGGGCACACTGCACAGAGCTTGGAACACAGGGTGATCCATGTTAGGTGAGTCCAATTCCAATGGAAAATAAGTACAAGGATCTACTTTAGATCAAATATTACATCTAGCTGGTATTTCAGGACACATTCTGCTTCTATGTCCCACAGCAGGAGGGGATGAAAAAACTGAGTCTCAAGCTTGCTGTTCTTCTTCTTAGAAGAACCCTACAACTACTGATATCTCTAGCTCAAAAGCACAAAATGTATACAAAGAAATGACTAAATAATACCGTACCTGAAAGCACTAATTTAAATAGCCTAGAGCTTCACAGAAATTGTTATTCCAAGGCATGCAGAGACAGAGACAGCAAGGGTCACCCGAAACCACATTTTATACTCATAAAACCTCAGGTCTACACCATATGCTCCAAACACAAGGCTGAGTCTGGCAGTGGCTCATGTTCTGGGTCTTTTGTAAAGCAAATGGAAATGTTTGGAAGAATTTACACATTTTAATAGAAGAGCTATAAATGCCCTGAAAGCAGAAAAGTTGACACAATTTTAAATATAATTCATATATATATATATTTAAAATCAAACACAATTAAATAGAGTATGATTTAAGTACATTAACACTTCAGCTTTAGAAGAATAACAGAGGTGGTACATAGTACCAAAAACTTACACACAGCCTTTTTGCTTCTTCTGTGGATGAAACAGTGTGCCTCTCTCTACACAGTCAAATATTGCAAAGGAATAAATTCTCTATTCATTTGAGACTTCCTCAAGGACAGAGGTGACTAATAATTTAATATATGTATATATTTTTTGCAAAGTCTGAGCATAAAGCAGTGACACCTAAGACAACATTCTTTCCCCTCCAACAGCCACATATGGTGTGGAAGTGTTGGCCTCACCCAGCCAGTGGAGTGTGTCTGCTGCGGGGCACCCTGCTGACCGAGGCGCAGTCCAGACCCGAAGCCGACCGAGCCTGAGTGCAATGGGCAGTCTCTCCCTCTTCTGAAGACAGACAAGAAAAAGGCCATAACTGCATACTTCCCAGCTCAGAGCAAAGAAAGGGGAGGCAGTCAAAACTGACTGCTTTTCCTCCCCTCAACCTCTGCCTGTTCCCCTTCCTCACACAATTTGGGAATAAACATTTTGTCCCAGGCCCCACAGCAGGGACAATGGAGTGATCATTATTATTTACTCCTTTCCACATGCATCCTGAAGGGAAAGTTAAGTAAACTGGAGCACAGAATTCCAGAGGAGCAAGTCCTAATGCTCAAAATCAAGCCGATGCACCCTATGGTTACCAGGGGAAGACTGGCTTTAAGTACATGGCATCTCAGGAGCAGTTAAGATGTGAGAATTGTATACTGCCAGCAAAAGGAAGGACCATGTCACTGAGACCTGACCTGTGACATTATAAATTTCTTCCAAATCAATGCCTCTGTGAAGGCAGCCTATACAATGATCTTCCACCCCAATGCATGGAAGGAAAACATCTGCTGGCACCGCACTGCCACTCGGAGCCTCCTGGCTCTCAGAGGGGCTCACTCCCATTCATTTCAAGAGGCCAAAGCAAAGCCCCTTGGGTACCTGCTTTATGGTGCTGTTAAGGACTGGTTACCACTACGGGATGTGCATCAAATACCAGTGCTATGCTTGTGTGCCTGCCACAGTATGTGGTCCCTGTCTGTTCCAGTGACTAAAACTCTCCTGTAAGTGGGTTATTGCCATTGGAAAACTACCAATCTTCTATAATGTAAACAATACCACTTTGTCTCTTTATAACTGTCACTTGTGATCATGATGTGCAGCAAATATGTCTACATGTCACTCTGTTTATGGTGGAAGTCTAGGATTGTCTGCCATTCTTTCTTGGGAACAACAGTTGATAAATCAGAGAAAAGAAATACAGTGCTTTGTTTTCACTGGCTGTGTTAAGAATCCAACCAAAGGAAAAACATTCTCTTATTTTTCAAAAGCAGATTTCCTTTATCTCAGGTATTGAGTCATAGCTGAAAAAAAAAAGAAAAAGGTAAGGTACATTTCTATACCAGTGATACACGATGTTACAGATTAAAGAAGGGAACCAACACTGAGTAAATGTTTACTATATGCCAGCACTGACAACAATGTGTGAAGTAAAATACCACTATTATCTTTACTTACAAATGTGTGAATGGAAGCTTCAAGAGGTCAAGCAACTCACCCCAAGGTTACGTATGAAGGACTGGCACCCAATGATGCTTTTATCTCTCTATTTTTGCAATATATATTAGAACAAAATATCCACTTTTATTTTTTTAATCTTTACCCAAGGATATTTTTTTTTTCATCACTCTTACAGAGAGAAGAAGGGAGAAAGAAAGAGAGAAACATCGATTGATTGCTTCCCATCCACACCCCAACCGGGAATCGAACCCACAACCTTTCAGTTTACAGGACATCACTCCAACCAACTGAGCCACCTGACCAGGGCAAAATATCTGCTTTTTGATAGAATATTGCTGCTTCTTGGAATTAACCCAACAGCACACTCAAAACAGGGGGCACAGACTTACATACACATTCATTAAAGTATCGTTTGTAACATAGAAAAAGTATAAAGCAACCTAAATGACCATCCACAGGGGACTCACTAAATGAAGAGCCATGATATGAAAGAGTCAAATGCCTTAGAAAGAAAAAAAGACCAAGCTTGTAGACAGTCCCTGTTTACTCACAGCACTGAGGAGGAAACATCACAGATGAGTTGGTCTTTCTTATTTGTGAGACGGGACATATACACATGTCCCTCAGTAATGCTGGCAGGCAGTTTACATTAAATGCCAAGTACAGTCTATAGGCAAAAGTGGAGTAGGAGATTCAAAGCAGAGAGGTATAGAATAAAGAGGCTGATCATTCCTTTATGGATGTAGGACTTCTCACACTCATAAAATCATAGTATGAGAATTAGAAGGGGGTCTTATGAGATTTTCTTCCCCAATTTCTCTGATCTATTGATGAGAAAACAAGAGACTGGAGAAGGAAAATAACTTGTAAGGGGTCATACATATTGACTGAAAATGGACTAAATGAATTCTGGTAGCCTAATGCTTTTTCCATACTAGTAAACGACTGGGCCCTCAAGGACATGCCGGACAAACATCCATCCTGGACAGCCAAAGAGAAGACCTGGAAAGACTTAAAGAAACACAAAATATTGCAAAATATATCTGTATATCCCAAAATGAAAAGGACATGGTAATAAAATCTGAACATACACCTCAAACAAAAAGGCTAATTTTAAACACCTGCTTTCCAAAATGGTTTCTAAAAAAAAAAAAACACTTCATATTCTCAAACAGTTGACCATCAACATGATATGGGGAATCACAAATAAACCTTGCACTTCTTGAAACACCTTTATCTTGCTCTTTGCTATTTTAGGTTTGACCCAATAAAGCCAAATATAGGCAAAATTATCACCCTTACATAGAAAAGAAAACCAAGTCTGCAAAACTGAACAAGAGCTTTAGTAAGAATCAGTTCGGTGAAAAGATCAAAATTAAACCAAGCTTAGTATATCAACTATAATTGAAAAATATAAAATTAAAAAAAAATTAAACCAAGCTCTGGTAACAACAGGTCTTCGAGTGAAAAGCTGGCTAGAACGTTAATAAGAAAAGGGTCATATTGGACCTAAATCTAAATTCAAGTCTTTGAAACTACTGAGCGTTATATTATATGGGGTGCTATTTGAGCATATTTAACTCTGATTCCTAAGCCTTGGCTAATGTAAATGACTGAGGAATTTAATGCCTTCAAAAAAACAAGAACAGAAATTCTCCTATCACATTAAATCTTTGTGAATCAATTCAAGTTAGAGAAAGTAAGCCTGGTGAAGGAACTGGGAATGTTTGGCTTGAAGAAAACTCTGGGACGGGATTAAGTAGCTGCCTTCAATTTTCTAACCACTATTTGTATGGCTCTTGTGGGTAAAACTAGAAGTAGAGGGTGAAGCTCTAGACAAACAGAGTATTATTAGCTTGTGGCAAGTCAGACACTCCTAACAACTGTAGCTATTGAACTCCAGGTAAGAGTGGCGATCTGATCACACTCATTCCGTCGTAAAATGGCATTATCAATAAACCCACAAATTCACACGAATGAAAAACCTGAAAGAAGAGGGATATTGGATGAATGGAAGTCACTTAGAGGATGCATGAAATGAAACCTCAATCCCAGAGTGAAGTGGAAAAAGCTACAAAGCACCCTGCTTGCCAATGCAGAGCCCCAGAACCTGGGAATTGTTGTCACCAGTACCTATGGAAAAGGGACTAGTGGGAACGAATGTAAGAATTTCTTAAACGCCCATCTTTAGAAATGGACGATCTGCAGTTACTGTTCTGCAGCTCTGATCAGCGAGGTGACTGCACAGCCTGAAAACCAGCTCAAGCAGAAGAATCTGAGAATGCTTCTCTAAGTAGTTTAAAAATAGGGTCTTTGGGCTAAGATACATGAGGCGTGATCAAGGACAAGGGTGCTACTAAAATGAAAAGAGGGGATTAAGGAGGGGTCCATATAATGACTCTAGAGACTTCACTAGCTTTCTTTCCCCTTGGCTCCTAGAACATTGGTAGCCTAGTCTTTATCTGCCAGGCAGAATAAGGAGCAAGATATAAAAGAGACTGGTAAAGTTTTCTCTGGAGAATATAATATGATCAGGCCAAAAAGAAAGAACTCAGTTTCCTAAAGAAACCTGGCTAGTTTGTTTCACTTTTTAAGAAACTGCCAATGGTATAGCTGTAGCATTTTGCATTCCCACTAGTAATGTATTAGAGTTCAATTGCTTTACATCCTTGCAAACACATGGTACTGTCAGTCCTTTTAATTTTAGTCATTCTGTTTGTATGCAGCTGTGTACCACTGTGCTCTTAGTTAATGACTACTGATGTTGAACTCTCTGCATATGAATATTTGCCATGTGTCTATCTTCTTGGGTAATGTCTGTTCATATTTTCTGACCATTTAAAAACCATCGGATTACTGTTCTTAATGAGTTTGAGCTCTTTATATATTCTGGATACAACTCCTTTATCAGAAAGATGTTCTGCAGACATCTTCTCCCACTTCATAATTTGCCTTTTCATTTTCTTCACAATGTCTTTTGATGAGCAATTTTTATTTTTGATAAAATTCAGTTTATCAATTTTTTTTTGGTCTCATGCTTTGTGTGAACTAAGAAATCTTTGCCAGGACTTCCAGGCAAGATGGAGTAGGTAAATGCAGTACTTGCCTGCTCCAACAATCACAACAAAATGACAACTAAACTACACAAAACCATCATTTGGAATGGCCATACTGAATGGAAGCCATACTACTAAGGAATTGAATTAAGTCACACTGAGACTGGCAGGAGGGGTGAAGATGCAAAACTGGCTGGTCCCACACTGACATGTGGCAGGTAAATGCAGGGGGGAGTTATCTTGGTTGCTGAGGTCCCCCAGAGGAGCAGGGGATCCAAGCCCCATACCAGGCTACCCAGCCCAGGGTTCCAGAACCAGGAAGAGAAGTCCCTATTATATCTGGCTGTAAAAACCAGCAGGAAATCAGAAGAAGGGAATCAGAGGGCTCTGGATTTCCGGGCAATTCCTCTAAAAAATCCCACCTGCAGACTTAGTCCAACTCACTCCCTCTAAGCTCAAGCACTGGGGCAGCAGCCTGAAAAGCACCAGGACATACAAGAAGGCACTGAATGGCATCAGGGCAAGAACTGGGGGAACAGCTTTCTCACAGACAAAAGTGCTGGCAGAGGCCACTGTTCCTTTGATAAGCCCTGCCCCCAGAGCCAGCAGGCGGGTGCTATGTCTCAAAGTCCATCAACCTGGCTTACACTGTTCTCTCAGCCATGGTTATTATCTGAGGCCCTACCCCACCCAACTTAGGGGCCCAGCTATCTCCAAAAGTTTTTCTTTATGAATGGCCTTTCTTGGCTCATGTTTCAGATTTTCCTAAAATCTCTCAAACAAGAGGCATCTGACTTTAGTGAGCCCCATACAATTTCACTAAGTGGCCCCAGGCCCGGCACTGGCAGCAGCTGGCCTTGGCTCACAACTTGGACTCGCCAAGGCACCTCCAAGCCCAGTCAAGTAGCAGCTACCTGCAGATCACTTTGTAGCTCATGCCAGGTGGTCCTGGACAGAACACAGGTAGTGTCTGACCTTGGCTTGCACCTCCCAGGAGGCCCCAGAGCCAGTGCAGCCAGTGGACAGCTTCAGGTCACATCAAAGCATCACCACCCAACCACCTCCACAAGCAACACACTCAAGGACAGACTGAGCAGACATCAGAGCCCTGCTGAAGGAAGTCTTGCTCTGCACAGGTGACCCTCCACGATGGTCAGTGATCTCAGGCAGTCTTTATAGCTTAATGGCCTGGGGGTAAATCCCACCCATTGATGTGCCTACTGCAGTCATGGATCAACTGCAAGAGGAGAGTATACCCAGCCCACACAGGGTGAGGGTGAACCTCAAGTGCTCAGCTTAGGTGAATAGGGAGGCTGTGCCACTGGACCCCAGAGAAAACCTACTTTACTATGCCACTCTACCAAGCCAGGGAGATATAGCAGCTCTACTAATACATAGAAATGGGGAGGCTGCCAAAATTAAGAGAGAAATAAACATGTTCTAAATGAAACAACAGAAGAAAAAACTCCATAAAAAGAACAAAATGGAGATAAGCAGTCTACTAGAGCCAGAGTTCAAACACGGTTGTAAGGATGCTTAATGAACTTAGTGAGAATCTCAATAGCCTAAAACAGTTACAGTCAGAAATGAAGGATACACTAACTGAAATGAAGAATAATTTATAGGGAATCAACAGTAGAATAGATGAAGTCAAGAATCAAATCAGCGATCTGGAATATAAGAAAGCCAAAACGCCCAATTAGAATAGGAAAGAGAAAAAGACGGCAAAGAGAGAGAGGGAGGGAGGGAGGGGGAGGGAGAGAGAGAGAGAACAGTGTAAGGAACTAAGGAACTTCTGGAACAATTGAAAGCATATCAAAATTTGCATCATAGGGGTGCCAGAAAAAGGAAAGTGAGCAAGAAATTGAAAACTGATTTGAAAAAAGAGGCCAACACCACGACACATCATTATTAAAATGGCAAAGGTTAAAGACAGAATCTTTATTTTATTTATTTTTAGTGAGAGGGGAAGGGAGGGAAAGGGAGAGAAACATCAATGTGTGAGAGATACATAGATCAGATGCCTCTCCCACACCCCCACCTGGGGAACTGGCCTGCAACCCAGGCATGTGCCCTGACCAGGAGTCAAGCCAGTGACCTTCTGATTCACAGGTCGGTGCCCAATCCATTCAGCCACACCAGGCAAGGCAAAGAGAGAATCTTAAAAGCAGCAAAAGAAAAGCAGTTGGTTACCTGCAAGGGAGCTCCCCTAAGACTGTCAGCTGATTTCTCAACAGAAACTTTGCATGCCAGAAGCGATCAGCCAGAAATATTCAAAGTGATGAAACACAAGGACCTGCAACCAAGATTACTCTACCCAGTAAAACTATCATGTAGAAATGAAGGACAGATAAAGAGCTTCCTGGACAAGAAAAAGCTGAAAGAGTTCACTACCACCAAACCAGTATTATATGAAATGTTAAAGGGTCTTCTTTATGAAGGAAAAAAAAGATTAAAAATATGTACAATAAAATGGCAATAAATACATATCTATTGACAGCTGGATCTAAACAATAAAATAAACAAACAAGCAAAAAAGGAACAGACTCACAGATAGAGAACTTCTTGACAGTTGCCAGATGGGAGACAGGGTGGGAGGATGGATAAAAAAAGTGAAGGGATTAAGAAGTACAAATTGGTTGTTACAGGGTACCCATGGACATGTACAGTACAGTCAGGGAATAGTTAATAATATTCTAATAGCTATGTACGGTGTCAGTTGGGTGCAAGATTTATAGGGATGAGCAGTTAGCAAGTTATTTCATGTCTAATCACTGATGTGTACATCTGTAACTAATATAATAATGTATATCAACTGTAATTGAAAAAATGACAGAAAATAAAAAATAAATAAAAATAAAAATAATAAAGTTAAAGTGAATTTAAAATGTTGGGCGGGATGAGGTCTGAGGGAATCACCAGGGTGGGGCCAAAAATGTGAGCCAGGTTGATGGAATCTCATAGGACATGGTGCCCACCTGCTGACTATGTGCAGGGAGGGCTCATCAGAGCAGCAGTGGCCTCTGCCAGCACTTCTGTCTGGGAGAAAGCTGACCCATAGCTCTCACTCTGATGCTGGACAACTCAGTTCCTCCCCATATGTCTCTAGTGCCTTTTAAGCTGCTGTCCCCCATCCCCAATTCCCCTGCCACTGGAGCTCAGAGGGAGTGAGTCTCATGTGTGTGCCCTGTAAGAGGCACTGACTGGGACTACACAAGTTTCCATCTCACTCAGCCTCAAGCCAGAAGTTATTGGGACTTCTCTTCCTACCTCTGGAATCCTGGGCTGTGGGGCTTGGTGTGAAGCTGGCAATGCTCCCTCCTCAGGGGACACCTGCAGCTAAGATACCCCTCCTGATTTTTACCCACCATATGTGGTGCAGGACCAGTCTGTTCCATGTTCACCCCTCCTACCAGTCTTGATGTGGCTTTTTCTTCAATTCCCTACTTGTAGGACTTCCATTCAGTTTGATTTCAGGTGGTTCTGAATGATGATTGTTCTGTAGTTTAGTTTTAATTTTGATGTGGTTGTTGGAGGAGGCGAGTACCATGTTTACCTATGCTGCCATCTTGATCAGATGCCTCTCATTTCCTAGTTTCTTAAAATAGACTGAGACTTTCTTTCTTGTCTAGTGTATCTCATATTATAAATTTCCCTGTAAGAACTGCTTTAGCACTATCCCCAAAATACTATGTTTTATTTTCATTTTAATTCAGTCCAAAATATTTTTCAACTTCCTTTTTGATTTCTTCATTGGCTAATGAGTTACCTTGGAGATATGCTGTTTAATTCTGAAATATTTGGGGATTTCCCACATAATCCTTCTGTTATTGATTTCCTGTTTAAGTCCTTTGTGGTCAGAGAACAACTGTATGACTTAAATGCTTTAAAATGTATTGAAACTTGTTTTATACCCCAGAATATTGTATACCTTGGTGAATGTTCCAACTGCACACCAAAAGAATGTATATTCTAGTGTTGCTGGATGCATTGTTTTAAAAATGTCATTTAGATCCTTGAGGAACTGACCTTTTTATCATATATAATGTCCTTCTTTGTGCTTGGTAACATTCCTTATTTTTTGAAGTTTACTCTGACTTATAGTAATGTTGCTATCTATATTATAGTTTTTACATGGTATATCTTTTCCATCCCTTTATTTTTAACCTGTATCTTTACATTTAATGTGTTCCTGATAGTACGAGTTAACCACTGAATGAAGCTGGGGTTAGCAGCCACGACTGCTTGTGTAGCTGAAAATTGGCATCTAACTTAAGTCAGCCCTCTGCATACACGAATTTCCAACTGCCAGTTAGCCCTTAAACAGCATGGGTTTAAATTGCATGGATCAACTGAACTTCAGTGAATGGAAAATACTGTGTATACACATGGACCTACGCAGTTCAAATCTGGGCTATTCAGAAGTGAACCACATATAACTGGGTTCTGCTTATCCAATCTGACAATTTCCGTGTTTCAACTAGACTATTTAAATCATTTGTGTTTAATACAATTGTTAATATGATTTGGTTTAAATCTATCATTTTGCTATTTGACTTTTGTTTGTCCACTGATCCCTTCCTTTCCTCCTTTTACCAGAGTTTTTTTTCCATTTAGTATTTTTTAGAGTTTGTTTCCTCCTGATTACGAGCCATGTTTTTCTGCTTCCTTGCATGCCAGGTAATTTTTGATGGGACATCTAACATTGTATTTTTACAGTCAAGTGCTGAATTTTGTTGTTCATTTAAGGAGGGCTGGCCTTTGTTCTGGCATGCAGTTGTTACCTACAGAGCAGTTTGATTCTTCCCAAAACTGCTTTTAAAGCTTGGTTGAGGTGCTTTATTCTAGGGCTACTGTAGCTCTAGTAGTAAGGCTTGCCCAGTAGTAAGGACTACGCATGCCTTGTGTTACTACCAGATCTGTTCACACTGGCAAGTAGAAACATGACCTATCCTAACCTCATATTCCAGAAATTATTCAGCCCACTAATTTCCAGTATTCTTTCCCTGGCCATGGACATTTCACCCAACATATGTGCCCAAAACTTGAAGGGACCTCGCTAAGCATCTCTGGAGCTCTCTTTCCATGCAGCATCTTTTCTGGGACCCTGTTCTATGGCTTTTAGCCACCTTGGCTTGGGCTTCCCTAAATGTCGATTTCTGACTCCTCAATTTGGCAAGACTATGAGCTCTCTTAAGCTTTCCCCTACCTGTTTTGGAAATTGCTTCTGATCAGTGAGTTATGGATCATCTCAATGCTACCTTTGTTTTAATGGATTTCAGCCCTCTACTGCCTGGTAACTGGAAATTGTTGTTTCCTTTAGTTTGTCAGTTTTCTAGTTGTTTATGATGAGAGGGCAATTCCTATAGTAGTTAAGCCTTCAAAGGCAGAAGCATAAACTCTCTTATGTCTTTTTTTTTGTTTTTATATATCTGGAATCCAATTCTTGTCAGTTTTAAACAAGCTATATCAGAACACAAGTCATTCTTACCTTTGTAGACTTCTCTAATGGTTGATCACATTGGGCCTGCTGCATAACATCACTAACAATCATTTTAGCAATCTTCCAAGCTAGCTCTTCTTGAGCCTAAAAGAAGTAATTGAAAGTGGTGATAACAGTTATTCATTAGAAGAATCAAGACATATATTACCAGTGCTCTAAAGACAGCTGTATATGCATATCATTTCTACTCACTTAGTTAAGCACGTGGCCATGTATGAAAGAACTCAGGCCACCCTCAGCTAGGAAATATCAACACACTCTTGTTTTCCAAAGTCAGCCACTGGGTACCCAACATCACACAATTTTCATGTTAGATGGTCAAAACAATTTTTTCCCCTCCACTCATCTCTCAATGCATTTAACTGTTCAACAAGGAAGACTTTTTGAATGACAGAAGGGAAACTTTTGAGTTTTTGTTTCTTTAATGATTACTGATGCCTGCTGGTTGAGGTAAACTTGAAGGCATGGTTGTTTTTCAGTGGCCAGAATCTCTGGGCTGAAGATACCTCCACTGCCTCCAACAGGTAATTAATAGATGTTAAGAAGGGCTCCCCCTTCTTATATCCTGGATAAGGAAGTAACAATGTGCCAAGCTGCTTCAACATATGACTAAAGAGAAATCTTGAAACCTTAGTTAGACAAGGTGCCACTTAAAAACAGCAATCTCTTTACACTAAAAGTAGAATTTACCTCATCAGTATTTCCTTGCACCCATTTCTTCATAGCTTGTGAGAACATGGATCCTAGTAAACAAAGCCAAAGTTGAATGTAGACTTCATGCATAATTTTACATTAAAAATGTTCTTACTTACAAGCTACTTCCAGACATAGACTTGCTTTTTTTTTATACCATCTCCTCAAACATTAAGGAATATTACGATCAATAGAAACTTGAAAAACCTTTGAAAAGCTGTTTCTGAGTTCTGGATTTTTCTTTACTTCATAAAAGAAACTATCATCTAGTGGTAGATTTGCGGCAAACTAAAATCAAAAACAAAACCAAGACTTGGATTAAATTTTGGGTAAAAATATAGGAATACCTCAGGAAACATCAATTTACTTGTTATATAATCAAACCTTCCAGAGCAGCTACTTATAAAAGAGTTTCAGGTATAAATTATGCTATGACATGTTATATAAATCAGCTGGGTAAGAGCAGAGTTTTAAATAGCCATACTCTGTCCAAGCCACAGCACACCTTAACTTCCTAGAAGACACATAAGCCTATCTACAGCTGGACTCAGATGAGAAAAAATCACCAAGACAGTAGGTTAACCTCTATTTCCATGAACGAAGTACACAACTTATCCTTTGATTAATGCAAATAAGCTTCAAGTCCTAAATTTGCCTTAAACCAAGTGGTTGGTAGGTTATTTCTTAGGCAAGTTCCTGATTAATTCAAAGACTGGGATAAAACTATACATAGCATTCATGAAAAATACAAAACCTGATCCCTTTCCCTTAATATTTTAAATTTCTAGCTAAAAGTTTGAATACTGGCCTGGTTAAATTTTATGGCCAAGCAGAGTCAACAGAGCCAACATCCTATGGTATCTACCTAAAGTCTCAAATGTCCACAGAATTACTCAAAGCTCTCCTCTGTCAGTCATACTGTTGATGATCTTCTACTTGCTAACACTCTCTCCTTTTCACTTAATACCCACATTTTGCTTCTCCTTTTCTTTAAAAAAAATTTTAATTTTAATTTATTTTTTATGCTATTACAGTTGTCCCAATTTCCTCTGCTTTGGCACCCCCAACCCAGACCCCCCTTCACTCTAACACCACTGTGCATGTCCATGGATCATGCATGCATCTATATCCTTTCACTACTATATTTGCTATGCTGTACTTTACATCCCCATGACTATTCTGTAGCTACCTATTTGTATCTCTTAATCCCTTCACTTTTTTCACCCACTCCACTACATCTCCCTCCCATCTGGCAGCCATCAAAACATTGTCTGTATCTAAGAATGTTTCTGTTCTGATTGTTTGCCTATTTTGTTGTTTAGATCCAGCTGTCAATAGATATGTATTTATTGCCATTTTATTGTACATATTTTTAATCTTTTTTTTTCCTTCATAAAGAAGACCCTTTAACATTTCATATAATACTGGTTTGGTGGTGGTGAACTCTTTTAGCTTTTTCTTGTCCAGGAAGCTCTTTATCTGTCCTTCATTTCTACATGATAGTTTTACTGGGTAGAGTAATCTTGGTTGCAGGTCCTTGTGTTTCATCACTTTGAACATTTCTGGCTGATCGCTTCTGGCATGCAAAGTTTCTGTTGAGAAATCAGCTGACAGTCTTAGGGGAGCTCCCTTGCAGGTAACCAACTGCTTTTCTCTTGCTGTTTTTAAGGTACTATCTTTAACCTTTGGCATTTTATGATGTGCTTTGGTGTGGGACTCTTTGGGTTCATTTGGGGCTCTCTGTGCTTCTTGGACTTGTATGTCTATTACCTTTATCAAGTCAGGGAAGTTATCCATCATTATTTTTTTCAAATAGGTTTTCAATTTCTTGCTTTCCCTCTTCTTTTTCTGGCACCACCATGATGCAGATGTTGGTACACTTGAAGTTGTCCCAGAGGCTCCTTACACTATCCTCCTTTTTTTGGATCTTTTTTCTTCCTGTTGTTCTGACTGGGTGTGCTTTGCTTCTTTATACTCTAAATCACTAATTTGATTTTCAGCTTCCTCCCTGTAAATTATTCTTCATTTCGGTTAGTGTATTCCTCATCTGATTGGTTATTTTTTATGGTTTCCATGCCTTTTTTAATGCTGTTGAAGTTCTCATGAAGTTCACTGAGCATCTTAATTACCAGTGTTTTGAGTTCTCCATCTAGTAGATTATCTTCATTTTGTTTAGCTCTTCTGGAGTTTTGTTCTATTCTTTCATTTGAGCCATGTTTCTTTGTCTCCTCATTTTGTCAGCCTCCCAAAGTTTATTTCTATGTATTAGGTAGAGCTACTACAACTCCCTGGCTTGGAAGAGTGGGTTAATGTAGTAAGTGTCACATACAGTCCAGTGGCACAGCTTCCCCTATCACCCAACCTGGGTACTTGAGGTGTGCCCACTCTGTGGGCTATGTATATCTTCCTCCTGTAGTTGAGCCTTGATTGCTATTGGCACTTCAGTGGGAGGGATTTAACCAGGCTGATTAACTACAAAGACTAACTGTACCACCAACCCCCAACCTCCAACCACGGTGGAGCATCATCTGTGTAGAAGCCTACTCCACAGAGCAAGACTTAATTCAGCAGGGCTCTGGTCCTACTGAGTCCACCTCTTGAGTATACCACTTGTGGAAGTGGTTAAGTGATGGTACTCCAACACAGTCTGTAGCTATCCACCCTATACAAAGGCTGTGGTGCATCCTGGTAGGTCAGCCACCACCTGTGTTTTGTCTGGGGCCACCTGGCATAAGCTACAAAGCAATCCACAGATGGCTACTACTTGTGCTGGGCTTGGAGGTGCCCAAGCAAGTCCAAGCTATGAACCAAGGCCAGTTGTTGGTAGTGATGAGCCTGGGGCCACTTAGCAATAGGCACAGGGCATGCTGAGGCCAAATGCTGCTTGTTTGAGAGCATTTCAAGAAAATCGGAAGCATGAGCCAAGACAAGTTATTTTCATGGAAAAGCCATGGGAAATAGCTGGGGTGGGCCCCAAAGTTGGGCAGGGCGGAGCCTCAGGGAATCACCAGGGTAGGGCTCAGAAAAGGAACAGTGGCCTCTGCCAGCACTTCTGTCTGGGAGAAAGCTGCTCCCTCAGCTCTCACTCTGATGCCAGACACTTCAGTTCCTCCCCATATAACTCCAGTGCCTTTTAATTTGCTGCTCCTGTGCTGGAGCTCAAAGAAAGTGAGTCTGAGTAGGTCTGTGCACGGGCCCTTTAAAAGGAACTGCCAGGTACTCTAGCAATTTGTCTTCTGTAGCCTCATTCACCACTGGTTTTTACCAGAAGTTATGGCAACTTCTCTTCCTGGCACTAGAACCCTGGGCTGGAGGGCCTGATGTGGAAATGAAGTCTCTTGCTCCTGTTAATCCCTTCCGATTTTTATCTGGCACACACGGGTGTGGGGCCAGCCTGCTTTACATTTCTGCCATGCCTACCAGTCTTGATGTGGTTTCTTCTTTAATTCCATAGTTGTAGAACTTCCATTCAGCTCTATATCTGGTTGTTCTGAATAATGGTCGATCTGTAGTTTACTTGTAATTTTGGTGTGGTCATGTGAGGAGGTGAGCTGTGTTTACCCATGTTCCCATCTTGAATGGAAGTCCTCCCCCTTTCTTTTAGTATGCACATCTTTGACTCTTCTCTGTGTATTCTCTCTCCCTTTAACATAAGGCCTTTTCTCCCTCAACACATTTTCTTTGAGATATCTTACTCCCTCCTGTGGCTTTAACTTTCTTTAAAATCCAAGTCACTCAAAAACTTGTCCTTGGGTGTCAAACCCATATTTGCAAATTGTCCTAAAGGCATCCTAAACTTTACATGTTCTAAATGGAGCTTATCCTCTATCTCAGAAATTAATTTAATCCTCTTGAAAATTAACATGATTTTTCATCCAGAGAACCCATTTTTAAATTCTCTATTTACCTTCCTTAGTTACTCTCCATATGAAATCTGTCACCAAGTTCTACCTTGGATGCAGTCTCTAAATTCCCCCTTGGAAGCCTTATTAATCTGACATTCTTTCTAATTCCTTCTACCACTACCTACCTCAAATCCTCTTTTCCCCCCCTATGTACAGCACTAGCTATTCTGCTATTCCACTGATTTCTCTAATACCAGTCTCTCCTCAATTGCAATTTGTTCCTACACTACTGTTAGAAAAATGCATCTGGTCGGTATTCTGCTTAGAAATTCCTGATACCTCTATGACAGGAATGGAGGTTTCTTAATATGAGACACAAGTACTTACACAATGTACGTACAGCTTTGTCTCCTACCACTGCATCCAGACACTAGAGGACAGTCACTACAGGGATCTCATGCTCACAACACCCTTTACAATTCCCTCTTGTTACACTTTCTCCTAGATGATTTGAATGTAACTTTTAAAGTTACCTTGCTTGCCCTGCAACCAAAGTTCTCACACACTCAGAAGCCTCTGAGACACACCCTTCTTAAAACTCAATCTTTTTCTCTGTGCTCTATCAGGGTTTCAAAACCCAAACTGAAACTGTAGACTGGCAACTGATGGATACTCTCTGCAGAAGCCCTCAGCAAGGAAGGAGAGGAAGGGAGAAGTGAGGCTGGACTGCCAAGTACTGTTAAAAACCAAAGCCCTTGAGTTGCTATTAATCTGCCATGTGATCCCTAACAAATTATAGTTTCCCTCATCCTCAGCTTCTTCATTTATAGGATAAGGAGGTGATATCCACAGATGTACCATCAAAGACTTGCATGAACTTGAAAATGCTAAGAAAATATCCACTATTTTGGGTCTGAGAAGGGGGAAATGAGGCTCTGTGAGGATCCTCAAGTTAATCATCTTTAGTGTCTATGCCAGTTAAAAAAAATTATTTTTTGCTTAAAATAAATATGATGCATAATCTTGCCACCCAGGTAATCTCTACTGAAACTCTTCTAGGTTAATCCAATCAACAAATATGTAATGAGTGCCTGCCATGTGCCAGGCATAATTTTTGAATCAGGGAATACAGGGTCTGATAAGAGACAAAACCCCTGCATTTTATAGGATAACTACAGGTTTACCAAGTCAGTGTCCTAACAAAGGGAGTAAACTGGATTAAAACAAACTGAGACTACATCCTCCTATTTGTATCCTTGGCATTCAGTACAGTGTTCAGCACACAGGAATCACTTAAATGACTTCTGAGTAAATGAAGTGAATCTGTAGGCCCCTACATTACGTCATTTACTTGCCAAAAAAGTACATGACTTAAAGAGACATCTGGACAACTAGAGGAAGTACAGGATATACAGATTTATTTAGTCAAAAGTCATTCTTTTAGCCCTGGCTGGTATGGCTCAGTGGATTGAGTGCTGAATTACATTGCTAGTTTGATTTCCAGTCAGGGCACATGACTGGGTTGCAGGTCAGGTCCCTGGTGGGGGGCACTTGAGAGGCAATCACACACTGATGTTTCTCTCTTTCTCCTTCCCTTCCCCTTTCTCTAAAAATAAATAAAATCTTAAAAAAAAAGTCATTCTTTTATACAGGCATGTCTCAAATTAATAATGCAGGTAACTTGATAGATGGGCTTGTGGGAGAGATATAATCCCCGTTGGCTCTACCTTCAAATATAACCCCAATACAACCACTCTCCCATACCTTATCCACAGCCACCCCTGTCATCCCTTACGTAGACAGACCATGGCAAGAATGCTGTTTCCCTGCTTCTTAGCCTAAACCCCTAGACTCTATTTCCCAAACATCTGTTACAGCCACTGCTTCAAAACATAAATTATATCCTGTTACTTCCCTGGCCCAACTTGCAATGTGTCCCCTACACTTCTGAGTCCCAACCTTACTCATCTTCAGCCATAGCACCTTTCTTCACTCCTCTTTAGCAACACTGGTCACACTCTTCCTTGATCATGCTGAGCTCTGAAGCCTCAGGGATTCTATTCTTGTTCCTTCTGACAAGACTTACTGCCCTGTTTTACTTGGGATGCTACTCAAAATGCTACTTCCTCAGTAAGACCTTTCCTGACAACCACTGCTAAAACAGCACTCCCCATTACTCTCCCAGTCACTTACCCTGCTTGCATGTTTACATTAAGTATATAAATGCATGCACATACACGGCATTTGTTTATTCACTGTCTTTCCCACTGTAATGTAAGCTCCTTGAGAGCAAGAATTTTATTTTCTTCCCAATACCTAGGATGGTAGATGTATATAGTAGGCACTCACATTTTAGAATGAATGAATAAATAAAATGAAGAGACTTAAATAGAATGAGCAGAGACACTGGTTTGGGAAAACGTTCTTATATGTCTTTAACTACTTATAATATAGTTCAATTCACACAAAACAAAAACAAACTGCAAACACCCAGACCAATACTCTGGAACAGTAACATTCTTCATGAGCTGTCAAAGGAGTAAGATCCACTTTAATAAAAAAACAAAACAGCTCTGAGATTCTACTAATACTGGAGCCTCTTTCATCCCCACTGACCATGTAGACTGCTTCCTGGCCAAGCCCCCAAAAGAGGCTGTCTAGTACTTCTTCTGCTCCAAGGCTACCAGTGACCTCTTCCTTTTAACCAATGAAAGACACTACACAAAACTGTGTCTTAATGGCAGGATCTGTATTTTCTATCCTGCCCTGAGCATGTGAGTACACAGAGCCACTCAAAAATTATTTACTGCATTAACTGTGTAGACTTCTTTCAGTCTTTACATTTTCCCCAGCTGTGTAGCCCAGATTTCTTTCTCTGACAAAACAGTAAATAAAATCAATTACTTGGATAAACTAGTGAGATCGAGTAGGTAACAGACCCTTTTCTTGGTCTCAATTATTTTTTATTTTTTTAAAAGATTTTATTTATTTACTTTTAGAGAGGGAAGGGAGGGAGAAAGAGAGAGAGAAACATCAATGTGCGGTTGTTGGGGGTCATGGCCTACAACCCAGGCACGTACCCTGACTGGGAATCGAAACTGCGACACTGGTTCGCAGCCCACACTCAATCCACTGAGCTACACCAGTCAGGGCTTGGTCTAAATTATTTTAACAATTTCATTTTTTATATACTTTGTCAAGGTATATATAATCCAAAAGGAGACTGTTCATCAACCAAAGTGGTAGGATTCATTAGCCCAACAACAGTTGCATTAAAAAATAAGATGAACATGACAGGAATGCAGTACTATTAAGTTCAATAGGAAAATTATAAACACCCATCAAGAGGGAGTATTTCCTTCTTATAAAAGGTAGTAAATTTTACTCAAGACAATACTGTCAGTCCCATTACACTGAAAAATTTCTAGGTATCATCTAAATAAATCCACATTGATTTCCAAAGTATTTCTGTGTAAACCAATTGTTCATAAGCTGAAATTAGTTACAAAAACATGCACTGTGTCACAAAAAGGATTTTTATGTTTGATTCCTGGAATTGACCAAGTACTCTTCTGTCAATTAAACAAAACATTTGAATTTCACCTATTAATGATTTCCATATACATTTCATAACAACTTTCAGCAATTCAGAGGAAATTTAATAAGATAAAGTGTCTCAAGATAAACCTCAAGTCCAACCTGGACTGGGTATTTTCATCATTAAATAAAAAGGTGATGAGTATTTTTTTACACAGATGTGTCTTCTACATGGTAAAGCAAGTTAAATAACTTTTAATTCAGAGAGAAAAGACTATAGAGAGAGAGATGTGATTACATGAAGCCTTTATACTCACTTGTGACTACAAATACAGGTGAAATATAGCAATTAATTTATAAAATAAACAGTTTAAATCTGAAATGATCCTTCACTTACAATCAATGACTAATGTGAGTAAAGGTTTAATATGAAGTATAAAAACAGCACAGACCTTTTGATTTCTTTACATCAGGTTCAGGCTCAGATTCCCGGATGAATTGTCCCACATCACTGACTCTTCCAAATGTCATCTTCCTATGTAAGTATGAAAAGAATATAATTTCTAACAATCAATTTTAAATTCAGAAGAAAAATACAAATTTAAAGCATCTCATCTAAATCTAAAAAGCAAGAAATACAATTTATAGCTCTCTCATATCATTCAAAGTGAGGCTTACTTTAAATAGTACTCCCCACAAACAGCAAAATAATCTTTAATGCAATTCCATTCAAATTCCCCAAAAGGTTTATGAAACATGACAAGTTCACAGGTAATTCACATTTCTAAGATTCAAACAGAAAACAAAAAGCACAAAAATAGCCAGATAATTTCGTAAAAGAAGAGAAAAAATGGTAGGGCAAAATGTATTATGAAAGTAGAGTAATATATAATTATGCTAAAAAGCTAAAGTAATATAAAGCAAAGTTAAAAGGTAAAAAACAGTGAAAGGTCTTATTTTTAACAGGTTATTACTAACCAATAATTAATATCCAAAAACATACAGAATTCCAACAAGTCATTCAGAAATCACCCAACAAAGAAATGTGAAAAAGAGATGAAGAATCAATTCAAAGAAAGTCCTGAACAACCAACAAAGGCACCAAATGAAGCTCCATCTCATGAGCAATAATACAGGATTGGTTTAAAAAAAATTAAAAGTTTGATATTAATGTCAACAATGATGTGGGGAAAACTGGTATCTTTACTAATGACTGGTAAGAATGTAAAATGTACAGATACTTTTAAAGGTAAATTAGTAAGATCTATTAAAATTTTAAATCTAGCACGGGCTGGGAACCAAAGTGTCCCAGGTTCAATTCCCAGCCAGGGTACATTCCTGGGTTGCAAGCCATAACCCCCAGCAACCGCACATTGATGTTTCTCTTTCTCTTCTCTCTCTCTCTCTCTCTCTCCTCCCTCTCTCTCTCTCTCTCTCTCTCTCTCTCTCTCTCTCTCTCTCTCTCTCCTCCCTCCCTCCCTCCCTCCCTCTCTCTCTCTCCCCGCCTCTCCCTTCCCTCTCTAAAAATAAATAAAATCTTTAAAAAAAAATTTTAAATCTGCTTCTTGAAACAAAGGATATAAAAGGAGGTGCTTTGATATGCTTTGTCTAACAGCGAAAATTGAAAACTTAAATACTCAATATCAAAATGACCAAGTAGTGACACAACGTGGTCATTTTGCCATATGGAATATTTTGCCATAGTTATAGCTATAATTAATATTATATGTGGAATATTATCAGATAGTTGAAATGAGGTAAATCTGTATAGACTCACAGAAAAATGCACAAAACTCACTATGAATGAAAGCACAAGAAGCACAATACATTGTGATATCAATTACACAAAAATAAACAAAAATATACTCTATATTATAACAATGATTATCCTAATCAGGAAGGAGAGAAAATATGCACTGGTGTGTGATCAAAGGGACATTAGTGTTATCTACACATTTAAATTTTTTTTAATGTTTGGAGTGTACATCTACATTTACTTTTAAAGAATATAATAAACAACCATGTACTTATTACTCAGGCCACAAAACAACACATTATCCTTCTCCAAGTCTTACTATGTGCCTTTCCCTTATTGCTATTTTCTTCTCCCAGCTAAAGGTAATGTTATCCTAAATTTTATACTAATTATTTCTTGGCACTTTATAGATTTCTTTATAATTTTTTTAAAAAAATTTTAAAGATCTTATTTATTTATTTTAGAGAGGGAAGGGAGGGAGAAGAGAGAGAGAAACATCAATGTGTGGTTGCTGGGGACCATGGCCCACAACCCAGACATGTGCCCTGACTGGGAATCCAACCTGCGACACTTTGGTTCGCAGCATGCGCTCAAGCCACTGAGCTACACCAGCCAGGGCTAATTTTTCTTTTTATATATCTCCAAATATGTTTATTATGTTTGTCCATTTTTGAACTTAACATAGATGAAACTGTGTTTTAAATGTTCATGTAAACTTGATTCTTTTTTAAAAATGTTTTATTGATTATGCTATTACAGTTGTCCCATTTCCCCCCTTCATTCCCCTCCACCCTGCACACCCTCTCCCACCCACATTCCCCCCCTTTAGTTCATGTCCATGTGTCATAAGTTCTTTAGCTTCTACATTTCCCATACTATTCTTGCCCTCCCCCTGTCTATCTTCTACCTACCATCTATGCTACTTATCCTCCGTAACTTTTCCCCCTCTCTCCTCCTCCCACTCCCGTCGCTAACCTTCCATGTGATCTCCATTTCTGTGGTTCTGTTCCTGTTCCAGTTGTTTGCTTAGTTTCTTTTCGTTTTGCTTTAGGTGTGGTTGTTAATAATTGTGAGTTTGCTGTTGTTTTACTATCCAGGTTTTTTTATCTTCTTTTTCTTAGTTAAGTCCCTTTAACATTTCATAAATAAGGGCTTGGTGATGATGAAGTCCTTTAACTTGACCTTATCTGAGAAGCACTTTATCTGCTTTTACATTCTAAATGAAAGTTTTCTGGATAGAGCAATCTTGGATGTAGGTCCTTGCCTTTCATGACTTGGAATACTTCTTTTCAGCCCCTTCTTGCCTGTAAGGTCTCTTTTGAGAAATCAGCTGACAGTCTAATGGGAACTCCTTTGTAGGTTACTGTCTCCTTGTCTCTTGCTGCTTCTAGGATTCTCTCCTTCATTTTTACCTTGGCTAATGTAATTACGATGTGCCTTGGTGTGTTCTTTCTTGGGTCCAACTCCTTTGGGACTGTCTGAGCTTCCTGGACTTCCTGGAAGTCTATTTCCCTTGCCAGAATGGGGACGTTCTCCTTTATTATTTGTTCAAATAAGTTTTCCACTGGTTGCTCTTCCTCTTCTCCTTCTGGTACCCCTATAATTTGGATGTTGAAATGTTTCAAGATGTTCTGGAGGTTCCAAAGCCTCTCCTCATTTTTTTGACTTCTTATTTCTTCATTCTTTTCTGATTGGATGTTTCTTTCTTCCTTCTGGTCCACTCCATTGATGTGAGACCCAGCTTTCATTCCATCACTATTGGTTCCCTGTGCATTTTTCTTCATTTCACTTAGCATAGCCTTCATTTTTTCATCTAATTTGTGACCAAAATCAACCAATTCTGTGAGCATCCTGATTACCAGTGCTTTGAACTGTGCATCTGATAGGTTGGCTATCTCTCGGTTGCTTAAAAAGACTGGTTGCGGGGCTTTCAATTCTGTTTGAGCCATCTCCTCCCCCACCCCCCCACCCCCTTTGGTCTGATTGCGCTTACTATGTAGTGAGAGGCAGAGCCTTAGGTGTTCACCAGGGCGGGGCAACCCAGTTGCTGGGTTGTGAAGTTTTATGTGGGGGTGGGGCCCAAGAGGGAACAGGGCGCATGCTCCACTCTCTGTGGGACCTCAGTCCCTTCCGCTGCTTCCCCCTGAGCAAACTGGGCCCCTCTGGTACCAATTCCCATGTGGGTGGGCTTGTGCACACTGTGGGACCCTCCAAGGACCTCTCCTGTGAGGCTGGGAGTCCCTTCCTGCGCCTCAATCCCCACAGGTGTCCTCAATCAGTGCCCCAAGGCTCTATTTCTCAGCACTGTGATCCTGGGTTGGGCACAGTGCCTTGCTTCACAATCGCCGCCTTGCTAGGTCTAAGCCAGTTGCCATCCCTTGGCTGGGGTCTGCCAGCTGCCACTTGCACGCTCAGGGTGTACCCACTGCGGTCTTGCGCGCCCTGGATGCCTCATGAACCTGGTCTCAATGCTCTCTGCTCTCAGCACTGAGACCCATGCCCGGCTGCTGGACTCCGCCCCTCCTACAGGTCTGGATGAATGAGTCTATTTTAACTCCTTGGTTGTCTGACTTCCATACAGTTCAGTTTTCTGTCAGTCCTGGTTGTTATTCTGTTTCTAAATTATTGTTGTCCCTATCTTTGTTGTGCGAGTAGGCACAGTGTGTCTACCTATGCCTCCATCTTGGTCAGAAGTTCTTCTACACATTTAAATTTTTATAGGAAGATATTAATATAGTTGTAATTAAAAGTCAGTTAGAAAAAGAAAAACAAACTTTGTGATGCCTATATATTATTTCCTTTCAGGCAAAGTGGATCTGATTTTATAGATAGCCTTCCTGGTAAGTCATTTCATATATGGGTCCACTACACCAACAGATAAAAATTTGTTTCCCTTGAGAAAAATTTTAGGAAGATATTAAAATCATAAAAGTAAACACTGGAAACTACCTTTAAAGATGTAGAAAAAATCCCTTTGGCTCTTGTGGCTCAGTGGATTGAGCAGCAGCCTGAGAACCAAAGAGCTGCCAATTCTATTCCCAGTAAGGGTACATGCCCAGGTTACAGGCCAGGTACACAGTAGTGGGTGCATGAGAGACAACCACACATTTCTCCCTCTTCCTCCTTACTTTCCCCTCTGTCTAAAAATAAATAAGTAAAATCTTTTAAAAAATGGGGAAAGTCACCTCTATTTATGACCAATTTTATAAATTTTTTTTAAATTATATATTTTATACACAAAAAAACTCTACAGAACATGTTGCAATTAATACATAAGGTTTTAAATAAATGAACCTGCCATTCTTTAAGAATAAATATCATCTTTGGAAATTAATTCATTTAGGCTTATAGTCCGCCATTTCCTAAAAGAAGAAAGCAATGCCGACACAGCTCAAGTGTGCTTTCCAAAGACAATGTGGTCAAATAACCTTTCACTTACTTGAAAACACCTTTTAGACTCCTTGGTCTTCCAACTATCACTGTTACTTTCTGATAAAAGCAATTAAACATGTTGAAATCCCTTTTTTATGGTACTGCTCGGACTGGGGCTGGGGTTGAGTAATCAAGCCATTACAGAGGTTTATTTAGGCAAGAGGAAGTGATTTTATGATTTGATCTTTCATGAAGTTTAGTAAGTGGCATATCCTATAAATCACTGTCTTTGTTACAGGACAATATAAACAACCAAGTTAATTCTCAAATACAAAAGAATAATTTTATTCCTTTTTACAAGTTAGTTATACAGTAAAATGATATTGGCATCTTTGTACCATAATAAATGATATTAGCATCTTTGTACTTTAATTTATTTTTGCTTTTAAGACAGGGACTTTGAAATAGTTAACATGTGGATCAAATGAAATATGGACAAAATAGCCCCAAATGTACCAGATCAACAAGACATTGCATCCATCCCATTCGTGGTGATGGAATAATGATGGTAATAACACTTGTGGAATGCTTACTAGATAGTAGGCATGCTTTAAATGCTTTTATGTGTTATCTCCTTTAATCCCCTCTACAACCCAACGAAGTAACATTATGCTTATCTTACAGATGGAAAAACTGAGACATAAAGAGGTGAAGTACTTGCCAGTAAGTGGCTGAGCCAAGACTAAAACCCAGCTGTCATTCCTGAGCATTCACTCTTAAACATGTCCTACTGTACACTATTTGTGAAAGTGCTGGGCATGTAATAGTAGATTAAAATAGATTAAGTTAAAATATAAAAAGATACAAAATTCCCTATACTTGAAAAAATTCTAGATATGTGCCAAACTTACCCTGCATATGTCCGTTGATACAAAGATTCTGGATCCAGACTTGCAGCATCCACAATTATTGCTTCATCAAAATTTTTCAGAATTTTAACACTAGCTTTTTTCACATTGGTCTACAAAAGAAATAGTAAAATTAGTGGTATATTATTTAGCTAACAAATGACTCCTGATTTTGGCATATGACAGATTTTTACAAAATCTGCAGTGTTTCAAATACATTTAATTTTTCATTCAACCCCATTATTACTGTGATGCTTAACAACAATGATTCTGAAATGTATCAATATATAACTACAGGAAAAAAGCAACTATTAAAATGTACAAGATGAATTACATGCCAAATCTGTTTTTCTTAACGACCGAAGTTCCCACAAATGAGGTGTCTTCACAGCATTAGGGTTCCTAGTGTGTAAAACTGCCATCCGTACAGATACATATGCCTAATGAATGTAAAGCCCAACTTTCACAAGATAAGCATGAATGCCAGATGACAAAACAAGCCGAAGGGAACTTTCTAAGATGACCAGCAACATGAGTGTATTAAGGTCCCCTCCACCATTCTACTTCCCCACTCCTCACCTGCACATAAAAAGTAAGTCAACATCGATGCTTTTATGAAATACAGAGCCATGGGTAGCCATGGGTTGACCCAGAAATTCCACTTCTAGAAATTTAATTACAGACTTACAGTTCTGCAAAATGACTTACATACAAGATTATTCACTGCAGCATTGTTTAAAATAATGAAAGACAGGAACACACTTAATACTCATTACTAAAGTACAGGTTAAATTAATAAAATGAATAATTGTGCAGATACTTATAGAACATTCTTTGAGGGTGAAGGTGAGGGAGGGTTCTCTTAATGCAGCAAGAAAGGCATATGGTTAAAAAGAAAGAGGTGCCAGAGTAAAGAAGTGGCAGCACTTCTGTGAGGCCACTGCTATTTGGATTCCAAAACTAGACAGCACAACAAAACCACAGACCAACCTGTCTTCATTATAGATGCAAAATCCTCAATAAAGTACTGGCAAGCCAAATCTAGACACTTACAAAAATAATTATATACCACAACCAAATGGGATTTATCCCAGGAATGCAAGGCTGGCTTAATATCTGGTAATCAATTAATGTAGTGCATATACTATATCAAGGGCAAAAACCAAAAGCTTGCGTAAATAATCATTTCAAGTGATAAGGAAAGAGTATTTGACAAAACCCAACACATTTTCTTGATAAAAAACATTCGATAAATTAGGAATACTAGGGAAGTTCCTCCACTTCATAAAGAGTGTTTATGAAATACCCACACTTAATATATTCCTAAATGATGAAAAACTGAAATATTTCCCCCTGAGATGAGGAACAAGACAAAGATGCCCACTTTTAGCACTTCTATTCAACAATGTATTGGAAGTACTAGACAGAACAATTAGGCAAGAAAAAGAAATAATAGGCATCCAAAGCGGACAGGAAGAAAAGAAAACTTTCTATTCACAAATAACGTGATCTTATACACAGAAAATCTAAATAATCCACAAGAAAACTATTAAAGCTAACATGGATTTAGTAATGTTGAAGGCAGATCACACACAAAAAGTGGTTACATTTTTATGCATTATCAATGATGAATCAAAAAATGAGATTAATTATATATAAAATCAATGTTTCACAATGTTTTAAAAAGATTTTATTTACCATATTTATTTTTAGAGAGAAGGGAACAGAGGGAAAAAGGAAGGGAGAGAAACATTTATTTGAAAGAGAAACATCAATTAGTTGCCTATGGACAGAACCCACAAACCAAGCATGTGCCCTGACTAGGAATCAAATTAGTGAACTTTCACTTTGTGGGATGACGCCCAACCGACTGAGCTACACCAGTCAGGGCAGTTTTATAAAGTATGTTTTTAGAATAGAAGGATGTATAAGGTTTACTTTCCCAGGCTGCAAAAGCAAACAAACAAAAACCCCAACAGACACACAAATCAAAAACACTTTTGGAAAGGAAGAATCTGATGTAATTCAAGATAAAACAAGTGACAGCTTGAGGGAAAGTTTTAAGAAAAATATTTACAAGTTCAGGGAAAACAACATAAGCACAAAAGCTGAATTGAACTGCATAACTTCAACTGCCTAGTCCTTATTAACTCCTAGAAGAAAATTTTCATTAAGAACCCTTTCAGCAGTAAGCATCTGATAAATAAATATAATCACAACTTAATGTTATGCAGGGACTTGATATCAAAAAAAACTTTACAGAATATTTAAATTGAAAAGGTGGGCAGATTGTGATATATCCTAGAAATAAACAGTTTATCAATTAAAAAAAAATTAAGAAAACAATTCTGTTGGGTAAAAAAGGTGTAGGGGATTAAGGAGTACAAATTGGTATTCATAAAATAGTCCCAGGGATGTAAACTACAGTACAGGGAATATAGTTAATAATATTGTACTATGTATGGGACCAGGTGGGTTAGTTGAAATATTGGGGAAGAACACTGTAATGCATATGATTGTCTAACCATTATGCTGTACACTTGAAAATAATATAAAATAATATTGAACGTAAAGTGTAATTTGCATTTTTAAAAAGGTATACAACTTATATACTGAAAATTACAAAATGTTGCTGCAAGAAATTAAAGAGCCTAAATAAACAGAACGTCATCTCATGTTCATGGACTAGACGGCTTAATATTGTTAAGATGACAACATCCCCAAAGCAATCTACAGAGTCAAGGTAATCCTGATCAAAATGGAAAAGCTGATCCTAAAAGTCATAGGAATCATAAGGGACCCAGAACAGCCAAAACAATGTTGCAAATGATAAAAGCAAAGTTGGAGGACAAATACTTCTCAAAACAATGTAGTAGTGACATAAGGATAGAAGCACAGATTGACAGAACAGAACTGACAGTCCAGAAATACACCCATATATCTATAGTAGAATGATTTTTGACAAGGATGCCAAGACAGTCAATGGTGAAAGAAGAGGTTTTTTTTTAGTTAATGGTGTTGGGACAACTAGATATCCACATGTAAAAGAATCAAGTTGGACCCTACCTCACGTAACATACAAAACTAACTCAAAATGGATCAAAAGACTAACACTCTTAGAAGAAAACAGGTGGCCATGGGGAGTGACTGCCTAATTGGCACAAGGTTTCCATTTAGGGCAATGAAAAAGTCTGGAAGCAGACGGCAGTGCTGACTGCACAAAATTGGGAATATACAAAATGTCGCTCACTTGTGCACTTTATCACGTTAAGTGAATTTTACCTCAATAAAAAATTATTTGACATTCTTATACACTTATAATAAACCTGAGTGTGAAATTAAGAAAATTCTATTTATAATAGCATCAAAAAGAATAAAATATTTAGAAATAAATTTTTTTAAATACAAAATTTATATTTAAAAACTACAAAATATTATTGAAAGAAATTTAAAAAGACTAGAATAAATGAAAAGACATGCCATGTTTATGGACCAGAAGATTTAATACTGTTAAGATGGCAATACCCCCAAATTGATCTTTGGAATAAATACACTCTTAATCAGAATCCTGACTGGCTCTTCATAGAAATTGACAAGCTGATCATAAAACTCAAATGGAAACTCATGGGACTCTGAATAGTCAAAACAACCTTGAAAATGAAGAACTAAGTTCAGAAACTTCCACTTCCTGATTTCAAAAGTTATTACAAAGCAACAGTAATCAAGACAGAGTTACCATTTGACTCAGCAATTCTATTCTTATCTATTGTATAACACACAAGAGAAATGAAAACATACCAGCACAAATTTGTAATAGCCAAAGACAGAAACAATCCAAATGTCCACCAACTGGTGGATAAACAAAATGTGGTGTGTCTGCGCAATGGAATATTATTTAGCCACAATAAGTAATAAAACTTCTGTTACATGCTAAACAGAGATGAACCCTAAAAACATTATGCTAAGAAAAAATGTTAAGTAAAATAAGCTAGTCACAAAAGACCACTTATGGTAAGGTTCCATTTATATGAAATATCCAGAGTAAGCACCTCAACAGAGACAGAAGTAAGTAGATTGGCATAGCCTGGAGAAATGGAGGACTGGGAGGGCAACAGTTAAAGGACAGGGTTCCTTTGGATTGTGGTGACGGGTAAGCAATTCTGTGAATATACTAAACACCATCAAATTACACAATGTAAATGGGTGAACTGTACGGTAGGTGAATTGTATCTCAATAAATCTGTACAAGAAAAAGAAAAAATGCATACAGTGTGCTTTCAGTTATAAAATGACAAAAACAAATAAAACACTGATTTATGCCATCAGAAGTCAGACAGCAGCCATCCTGGTGGGGGGGGAGGCTAGTGACTGGAAGGGGGTACAAGAGAGTTTCTGACGTACTGATAAAGCTGTTTCTTGGTCTAGATCCTGGCTAAGGGTTAGTTCTGTTTATGGAAAGTCTTCAAGCTGTTTTAGTTATGATATGTACATTATACTTCAACCAAAATGTAAAAATATTTTTTACAATTAGTATCTAGACCTTTAAAATACCTAGAAAAGCCCAAAACATTCTAGCCTATATAAAAGAAACAAAATGGCAACCACATCCAGCAGGTTACTTATGTAACCTCCAGAGGAGGAAAATGTACCAAGAGACTTACTGACGGCAATAAAATAGTACTGTCTTATAAATTAAGAAAATATGTCCAAGGCCCAGTGTCCAAAATCCAAAGTGTTATTTATTTGTCAATAGATGATGAAACAATCATGTTATGTTATTAAACTTATGGTGAAGAACACCAGATAGGGAAGAGTGTTCTGGTCCTAGCACTTACTGCAGGATTTTAATAAAATCGGTTCACTTAGTACCTCCTTAGATCTCTTCTCTTGAGGATAACCCACTTCATGAGATTTTGGAGAGAATCAATAAAGTTTGATATATGAAAGCACTCAAAAAAACAGTAAATGTATAATCATTATAGTTCAAAATGAAATCAAAAGCTCTTCAGTGAACTACAATATTAAGAAATCTAGCAGTTCGCTCAATCATTCTATAAAAATGTACCCCAAATTTAGTTACTAAAATTTTCCAAGTATACAAAGCACTCTTCAGAGGCTACATTGATTACTTGTTCACCTTACTCATGCATTCATTGGTTGACTCCTGCTTATGCATCCTGACCTGCAGCCCAGATATATCGGGACGACGCTCTGACCAACTGAGGTGCACAGCCAGGACCCAAACACTTTGATCGGAATATACAGTAGAGGCTAATTTTATTCCTCCGTTGTTTCTTCAACAACTTAAAACTTACAAAGGGGATCTGTTACTGGATTTGAAGGAAAGGACTGGTTCACCTTTCTAAAGGCACAGGCAAATCAACAAGTACCTGAGATGCCAAGCTGTCAGCACCGCCTTGGGGAGGGTCGTCAGGAGGGCCAGAGCCGGCAGCAGTCAGCGAGGCATTCCCTCCCAGAAACGCATCCCCTCGAACTGAGTGGATCAGATCATTCAAGTATTTATAATAAAGGTTGCTGGACAAAAAGCCAGGCAAAAACACCTAAATGGGAGGACCAACATTATTTTAAAAAATGAAACCAAATACAACCAAAATCTTATTTTAAAACAAAACTTTACCTACATTTCTATTAACTAGCACAAATGATTTTCCTTTTTACACTTCAAGTATTATCCCTTTATACACAGTTTACATTGTAACTAAAATTATACACAGGCAATTTATAGGTACCCCCCCAAAAAATACCATTTGTTGAAACTATTATATAGACTTGATATTTAGACTCTTAATGACCAGAAAATAGTCTAGGCAGTGTATATATATTGAAACAAGATTTTTCTTGTTTGTTATAAATATTAAAGTCTCTGTGCATGTATTGACTTACTTTTGAACTGATTTCTTTATTATAAGTTACTAGGAGTGTGATTACTGAGTTAAACAGTATGGACATTTTAGATTTGAAATATATGGGAAATTTACCCTTCAGAAGGATGCTGTCATTTTGTCCCACTACCAATACATCAAGGGATCTGTTTTGACACAGGCTTTCCAATATGGGGTTGTGTTTTTCAAATTACTGTTAAATTAATGCCTAATAATGCATGAATGTTTTTATTCGCATTCAAAAATTATGACTGATGCCCTGGCTGGTGTGGCTCAGTGGATTGAGCGCCAGCCTATGAACCAAAGAATCACAGGTTTGATTCCCAGTCAGTGCACATGCCTGGGTTGCAGGCCAGGTCCCTGATGCAGGCTGTGTGAGAGGCAACCACACATTGATGTTTCTCTCTCTCTCTCTCTTTCTCCCTCCCTCCCCCTCTGTCTAAAAATAAATAAAATCTTTTAAAAAATTATGAATGATACTGAATAAGTTCTCATGTTTATTACTGACATTTGCTCTTACCAATCTTTCCTTCACAGCACTCAGTGCAACTGTACATAGTTACAACCATGTTTAATGTGTGCCTCATCAGACAGAGCTCCAAGAGGGCAGAAGTCACATTTCTTTTGTGTATCACTGACACTAAGAGCTACCACAGAAATACTCACAGAAATGGTGAAGGAATTCCCTTTGTCTTTCCTATTTATCTATTTGATTCTTAAAATTAGTGTAAGTTCTTTACATACACACATTTGGTAAAATATATAATTAGAATTCATTTTCTCTGTGTTTTCATTTTCTTTATTACCCAGGAAGTTTACATTCTTTATATGACACAGACCTGGAACTTGTCCTTTAAGATCAGAAAGATTTTAATTTTAAACATGAAAAAATTATCATCCCTGGGCAATAGCTAATACTCTATTCAGTTTACCACCAGCTTTTTAATGACTGATTTTTATATTTAACTCTTCCATATTACTGGAGTTCAGTGTTTATGTGGGTATTATCTAACAGTGCTTACTTAACTCTTTCCACCTAGATACACAAGACATATGTCAGCGATGTCACCTCATGGGCTTATCCTGGGCTCTGTGCAATTCCTTGCAAAAGCCATTCTAGTTCATTAAAAGAATAAACCATCCACAAACTCTAATACTTTATTATTAATAAGCTAGTAGTGATACCCTAATAAGTGGTCATGATACTACACAAAACTAGTGCTCCAACCCTGTTGAAAAATATGGGTGAAATTTCTGGATCATTCCTAAGCTCACCTTCCCCAATATAGCTATCTAGTTATTAAGTATTTTATGCATATACATTTTACCTCATTTTTATCCTCAAAATAACTTCAAGATAAGTATCCACAACACCCCATTTTACAGTTGAGGAAAATGGCATTAAAGAATTTCAGTAACTGCCTGAAGCTCACAAAGGTTAAGAGTCAGACTCAAAGACTGCTCTTAATCATTATACTGTGCTACTTAAAATTTCCACTGTTCTTTTGCTTTGTTTTTTCTCATTTTGTATTTTCTTGGTTCTAACAGTAAATCTTACAGTTTAACACTTTCAAAGTTCTTGGTTACCTTCTCCATGGTTGTCCATGCCTGACGTAATGGAGTTGTAAAACAGTTAGGGAGCGGCCCACCTTCCCTGCAGATATTAGATTCAATTTCTAATCTCACAGCGTCATCGAATCCAAGAGGATGTGTGGCCTGCAGGGAGAAGTACCTATGGTAGAAAGACAGCCAAAGTAAAACAAACTCCGCAGCAAATCCACATGACATCTGGCATCTATGCTGGAAACCCTTCTCTGGGGGTATCTGATTCGGCCTGAAGACCTGGACTACAGAACTGCATGCTGACAGCCTGGCTGCAACCTCTACTCCCATTATGCCAAAGACAGCCAAGCCTGCTTGCTGCCCCGTCTGCCTTCCCGCACACTTAGCTCTCATTTAAGATTTTCTAGGGTCAAGCTACAACCACGCAAATAAATTGATCAATCACACATATTTAATGGGAATCTATTCTCTGTTTAGCACTTGGTAGAAAGCAATAGATTTGAACGAGAGTAAGACACAGTCATTTCCCCTGGAAACAGAACAGAAAAAAATTCCTGCACAGGATTCGATGAGAACACACTGTCACAACTATGAGGCACACAAAACATACATGTACAAATTCAAAACAAAATTGTACTGAGGGTGAAGTGGATGGATTTGACGTATTTGGATAGAATAATAGGGCTTGCTGATGACTGGTATTAAAGGAAAAGGAGTAATCGATGATAACTTAAAGATTTTTAACTTAATAGGGTACAATGCAATTAGTGTTTTGGTAAGCTGATTGTAAAGTGGATACTAAAAAGAAAAAAGTATTCAAGGATAAAAACATGTTTGTGGTCTCTACCAAGCATTCTAGTGGCTTCTGGCTCTTCTCTGTGATACACATACAGGAAGGTGGACAAGGCATGATCGTGATGATGCCGACAGGTGGGTGAGGGACCCTAATAGTAAACTTCACTGAGAAATGGCTCCCCGCGTGGACATGGGAGCACTGGGGAAACAGTGCCTGTGCCCTGTGTGGTGACTGAGTTCCAGCCAGGACCTTGCTAGTGCCAATCTTCTGTTAAGGCAGAAAGAAAGCTCTTGCTTTTTTCTTATCAGTGTTTTCTTAGCAAAAAGTGAATCTTCCATCTTGTAACAAATAAGTTCATAAATATTCCTTCATGATTTGAATTTCTGGGCACCCCAGACTAAATCTCTAAATGTCTAAATACCTGCTATTTCAATGACCATATAACAATGTTTCTTACATAATATTTTCCACAAATATACTACAATAAACACTAGAGAAACATGAAGAATTGCATTCCAGTCCAAGTGCTGCCACTAACTGGCTCTGTAACTTTGAGAAAGTCACTACCTCTCTGAGCCTTAGTTTTCTCATCTGCAAAATAGGGAAATCAGACTAGATCCTCAATCTGGCTGTTCATCACAATCATCTGGGGTATCTTCTAAAAATAAAGATTCCCAGCTACACCTCAAGCCTGCTGAATCACCATCTCTGAGAGAGGCCTGGAACCTACTCTGAATAGAGTCGCTCCGCCTGTAGAGCCACGCTCAGTAATCACTGATCTGGAGGCTCTCTGCTTTCTTCCAACCCTAACATCCAAGGGTTCTTCTCTTCCCTGAAGCTGTCCCCTTAGCACTTGTTTGTGGATACAAATAACATTACTTTTCTTCACAAAATAAGAGAAGTTAAGTGAAGTTGGCCTCAGCTTTACCACTTGCCTGATATTTTCAGTTCTGTTCACTATAAGATTGCACTGCACTCTCCTTTCCAGTGAAAACTAATCGTTCACCGAATACTTAAGCTGGCTTAGCAGATCTGCACCAGAAAACACAACACGCCATATATATTCATTCACGACCCTTTATAACCTGTTCCAATTAGTTACATCTTCCTCTAATACTACATACCCAAGTTTCAATTACCCAAACTTAAGTTTCTTGAAAGTACCACATTCCCTCAAGCTTCTATGACTTTGGTTGTCAGTACGCTGCCTAGAATGTTCTTTTCTGCCTTCTCAGGCTAGCAGAATTCAATTCATTCTTCAGGACCCAGCTTAAATCTTTCTTCTGTGAAACCCTCCCCAAACTCCACACCATTGTTCTACCTGCCACATACAAGACTCCCCTTTTTTTCCAGCAGAAAGTTTTGCTCTAAGCACACACACCACGTGCAAAGCAGCTCTATGCTGCTCCCTGTGAGTGAATTCATTCATCTGTATTTCTGAAGTACATATCAAATACTAGGTAAATATCTGCTAAATGCTGAATACATCTGCAATAAAACTCACTTGTCATATAAAATCATGGCATCGTTCTGTGCCTCCTGTCCATCATACTGGCCCTTTTTGGCAGCAAGCTGAGACTGGAAGTTATCTGCTGCCAACCAAAACTGTAAGATATTCACTGCATCTTCTTTTTCCATGTACTAGAAAGGAAAAATACAAAAGAGGAAAATAAGACTACATTCAGATGTATCTCACCATCCCTAATTTATAAGCCCTAACTATTAAAATACAGGATGTGAGAAAAACAAACAAACAAACAAACAAAAAACCTAATAGGTCTACGTGTTCAGTTAATGCCAATCACAATTTACAGTCACTTGAAATCGAAAACTTTAAAAACACTACTTTGGGGGGAAAAACACCAAAAAACTTACAAAAATACAATCACCACACAGCTGGATGCAAACTTTAGTGAACTGGAGTAAAAACTACAGTAAAGACGGATTAGAGGTTCCTTGCTGGCAAACATGCAAAGAATAAAGTAACCAGACCAATCCTTTTATACCTGATCATTTCCATCATTCTATGCAGCCATAGTAACCTGCATAAACGCTGACATAAACTTGTGGCAAAAAGAGGGAGTGAAAAAATAAAGCAACTAAACTAAACTATATTCTTGTGAAGATACAGAATGCAAGCATGTATTGAAGTTACTGCTTCGTGGGACTGGGAATCCTCTTACGTCTGCTTCATAGTTGCTACTTGCAACAAAAGAATTTCATTTGCTGAAGCCTACAAATACTGCTATACCACCACATTTTGCCGTGTATAATGTGCACCTTCTTACTCAAATTTCTGAGGGAAAAAGGAGGATGCACATTATACATGAGTAGTACCTGAAATACCTTGTGTATCTGTTCTTGTGTTTTGTAATTATTATTACATAATATGCTCAATAATAAATGCTAGAATTCCTTTCTAATACAAAAAACATGTATTTAAATATAAAGAAATAAAAATATGAATTAAAAAATTAAAACAAAAGATTTTTTCCCTGAAAGTTTGAGCCAAAAGTATGGGTGCACATTATACATCGGAGCATGTTCTACCCCAAAATATGGTATATAAAATGTTTTCCCCAAAGAGATTAGTATACTCACTGTGTTTTGCAGACACTTTACTGTGCAATCCCACTAAGTGACTAAAGCAAAGGTGATGACAGTAGGAAAAAATTTACTACTTTCCTTTTTCTCTTCTGAAGTCTGGTCTGCAAATATCTGCATACTAGAATCAAGTATCAAATTCTGTGGCTTTAAAACAGCCCCAAATAATTAAAAATATGCCTCTTCTTAATTAGGTTTTTCAAAATCAGCTATTTTATACTAAATTCTCATGTTCTCTCTTTAATCTGACTAATATGTCATTAAAGTTCTCTTGCCATTACATACAACTTAAATAGTTGTATATTTTAAATAATAAAATTATTTAAATCCAGTTGACCTATTGGAAAATGGTTTGTCTCTTCTATGGTATTTTCTACAGACAGGGCACCAGCATTTATATTTTAGAGGCTGAAATGCTCTAACAGAATATGAAAGGAAATGCAGATTTTACCTCAGAGAAATAAAAGAGGGCTGACTCACAGAAGAGAATATCAGCCAGGTAAACAGTCCCACTGGTCAACACTTCAATCTGGTATTTACAGAAATGATGACTTCGCAGAAAATCACTAAAGTGCCTGCACATGGACAAAAAGGGACAATTTGAGGGAAGGACCAAGGGAAAGAGCTTAACTGGGAAAAATACACTCTTTCCATACTATGCCTATTGTATCTTAAAAGCCTACGTCAACACCACCTCCCTTCCCATGGGGCAGCTCCTGATTCCTCTCCCTATAAGTATCTTTCCCAACTCTTGGTGACTCTGTAGCTTTCCTCTGATATTTAACACATGCTGCCTCATGTTACAGTAACAGAAGAACATGCCCTATTTCTCTCATTAGGGTGCAACTTCCTTCCAGGTAAGTACTAGGCCTTGAACAGAGAAAGCACCCTTTCACAAATGTTAAATATAAGAATGAATACGAAGATTCTTTTTAAGAGCATGCAGCAGTAAGTAATAATAATAATAAAAAAAAAGAGGCCCTTCGGAGGCAGTTTCACCAGCATGCACTAACAAATTAGGATATTTACCCAAAGACACATGCATTATTTAAATAAACAAACCAATTCTAATAGTTACGATTAAACCAAAATGACTTCAGAATTAAAAACAAATTCTTTTACCTTAGGAAATATTAACATCACAAATGAAAACTGACATTATTTTTAATAGAGTTCATAATTTACATAAAAAATTAACCAAGATAGTCTTAGAGTTACGCCTGTGAGATCCCACATTCAAAAACACTTATATCCTCAAAGATAAATTGTTTTCAGTTAGTGAAACCCATTCCTAATACTAAACCCAAACTCTCAAGAAAGAATGCAAAATGTAAAAGTATGAAATTAACTTACTCTTGCTCCATTGCACTAAAGACTATGGACTGTGCTGAAACAAAACAGTTGGGATTCACCTGTCCATCTTCTCCACAAATCTTTGCTGTCAAAGAAATGATAAATAATTAAGTTTCTATTAAACCCCAAATTTATGAATCAAAATAGGAAATGACTATAAAGACAAATAAATGAGGTTTTAAATGAAACTAAAAGAAAATACAGAACAGCTGATCTTGAAGTACAGAAGGTTTTTCTAAAGATATATAGATGCAAAAGCAGACAACAAAAGATTTACCATAAAATTAACTCTATATACCAAAACACTCCAAAAACAAATTAGGGGAAAAATTTGTGGCATGTATGACAGTTTCCTCTATGTATGACAGATTATCTTTTGTATATCAAGAGTCTTACAAACTAATAAGAAATATCCCAAAAGATAAAAGAGAAAAGGACATGAAAAGACAACTCACAAAAAACAAATATAAAATGGCAAATATGAAAACATATGCACGCTCATTAGTAATCAAATAAATATAATTACAAATTAAAATAAGAAGGCACTCCACCTTTTGTCTAGTAAACCAGCACAAAAGTATCTTAACAATCCATATGTTAACATATGGGAATATAATGTTTAACATAGTGGGAATATAAATTAGTATATCTTTCTGGAGGGCCATTTGGCAGTTTCATAAGCTTTAAAAATGAACATACCCTTTCCATCAGTGATTTTATTTCTAGGACTGTAACCTAAAGGATTATGGATTTGTGTAAAGATTCATCTGGAAAAAGTTTATTAAAATGTTATTCAATAGAAATTTAAAGACATAATATGTGCTAATGTTAGAAATTGTCTAAATAAACTATAGCACATTAATAAGCTGTTCAGCTATTAAACATCACTAGAAAAAAACCACACGACCATGATGGCTGGTTTCACTTCAGGTCCATGACCTCAGTGGGAACTTACTGACATCTAAGGCCTGTACTACAGTTTCCTAGTCCATTTACTCTTACATTCTCCTAGACATGGCACATCTCCGAACCTTAACACCTCTTCTATTCTCTTTGCTTCCTACTTCACTAATAAAATAGGAGCAATCAAAAATTGTTTCTATCACTTCCCACCACATCTACCAACCCACCTGTATCTCTACCTATCTCTCCTGTTACAGCAGGTCAATGGTCCTCACACCTGCCTGAGCAACCCTTTATATGAGCACTGGACCCCATCCTTGTCTGCCTTCCCATAACCGTTTTATCACAACTGTTCCTGCTTCTCTCCTGCACCAATTTTTTCTTTGCTATTACCTCATTCCCACCAGCTAAATACACTGTGTATACTTGTTTGTATGCTACCATCCATCTGTTTTTAACATGTCATCTTAAAAAACAAAAACAAACAAACAAACAAAAAAAACCCCAAACCATTGTCCCTTGATGTAGCATCCCCTTCCAGCTCACCTGTAGAGCAAAATGCCTCCTAAGAGCTGCCCGTACTTGCTGTCTTCATTCCTCCTATCCTCTCTTAAGGCTCTTCCAATTAAGCTTTAGTCCCTAAAGGTCCATTCTAATTAAGATGACCACTGGCCCAATTGCTCATAGGATTGCCAAATCCATTCCATTCCTACTATTCATCTTACTTAACCTATTAGCATAACTTAACACCTTCAATCATTCCCTTCCCCCCAGACACATTTTTCAGTTCCAGAAAAATGTTTCCAGAACATTTTGGCTTCCAGAAAAAACTACTTTCTTCATATACAGTTGATGTAGAAGGGTCTACATTATTACTGGCTGTTACTTCTAACTCTCCTTTGCTAGTTCTTCCTTATCTGACAGACTCTACATGTTAGGCCTGCTCTAGAATTCGGTCCTCAGGTCTCTTGTCTTAATTCATCACATACACTTGACAGTAATCCAGTTTCATAACTAAGCCCATCTATATGCTGATGACTTTCAAACACATATCTCCAACCTGGGCCTCTCTCATGAACTCCTCACAAAGATATACAAACTCCTACCTGACTGACATTCACAATTTGGATATCGAACACCCAAACTCCCGACTTTCCCCACAACCTGTAACACCCACTCTCCTCCTCATCTTATAAATGGTAACTCCTCTCAGCTATTGAGTCATGCTGGAGTCCTTTCTCCCTCTCACACCACTCACTTTCAAACCAAAAGCAAATTCTGTCAGCTGTACTTTCAAAGTATTTTTAATATCCCGCCACTTCAAGGATTTGTAGAAAATGGAGGATGCTGTGGAACAGACTTTGGGTCAGTCTGAAACCCCACAGAAAAACTAAGTAATTAGACAGAAACACGAAAATCCCATGGATAACATTTACAATAAAACTACACAGGTGGGACACAATAACAATAGCTTAAGTGTAGACTTCAAATAATAACTTACTTAAAGACAGCTGCACTAAAATATGCCAACTAAAGAGACAAATAATTAGGGAAGGATTTAGAAGAATGAGTTTAAAAAAGGAAAAGTGACTGCTCTAAAGATATATAGGTAATTGAACTTTTAAAATGCATAATAATAGGCACTGGATGGAAACTTTCTCAGACCCCTCAATCACTAGATGTTGTCATCTTGACCCTTCAGAAGATTTCTCTCCTCATGAGATTATGTCATTAATTTGATAAGGTTTAAGAAAAGAAAAATTAGAATTATAATGACAGTTTTCATTTTCAAATGTTCTATTTGGCTCAAAACGTCTTCCGTTTCTCCCTTACCTCAGCTTGGTTATCAATTGGTACAAACCTCCTAAGGAATCAATAGCCATCCAATTCTCTAACCAGCCAAGTTCTAAGTGTCTCAGTTAAGACACTCCAGTTGTATTATTAGAAAGAGTCAGTCTAGGGAAGTCTTGAAGACAGTAGCAACAAATTCCCATAAAAAAACAGACAAACTACATAAAAAACCAAAATGCCATGACAACTTTGCAACAAAACTGGGTGAAAATCCCAAAATACTGGTACATAAGGACAAACCGCCAAGAGCCATTAAGACCTATGTGTTACAGGTGTCTGTCAGAGAAAGAAAAGGAAAACAATGGGGGCAGCATCCGATGGACCCAAAAATAGCTAATAGCTGTTCCCTGGCCAGTATGGTGGGACAACTATAAGAAGCACAGCTGAGACTGGGGGAGGTTTTGCTGCCTCCAATAATGAGCGAGTGCAAAGGACCTACAGTAAAGACTGAAAGAGCCTCACGTTGGGAAGAATCTGCTAAGAGCTGAATAACATGTTATATTTCATAAATAAAAAATACTAATTTATTGTAACAAAAACACAGAACTTACTATTAGAACTTAATGGAAATAGCTGTTCAATGAATAAATGAACCATTTTTATCTGTGATTACAGGTGCACATAAGGCCTTGCTGAGACAATACAGTAAAAGCTTTCTTAAATTTTTTGTGATTTACAAAGAAACATACTTATATGGCTCAACATACACATACATATATGTATATAAAATGGAAACAACTTCCTGAAATTATGTTTCTTTGCCTTTACTACTGTGAAGCACTTTGATTTTCTAGTCTATTGTTTTTTGGCAATGGGATGAGGACACAGAGAGTTTTGAAGTTCTCCATTTAGTTTAAAAAACACTGCTGATAGCATACTGGTTAATGTGTACAGGTCTGGTTCAAATCCTGATTCTGCCACGTCTGAGCTGTGTTATGTTGGGAAAATTACTTACTCTCTGTGCCTTAGTTCCCTCATTTATAAAATAATAACTATATTTATGCTGTAAGGTTCTTTATAAGATTAAATGAGTTTACCCATGGAGTACTTAGAATGTTGTCTGGGACCCAGTAAGTACTCAAATGTGTGATATTATTGTTCTAGCTGTTGTTTTTATCCAAGTCAAAGTCTAAGAATTTGGGCCTAACATATAAGAGAGTAAGTCTGTAAATGAGTTACAGATATCTGAAAACAGATGGGAGACAGGGTGAGGGGTAGGAATGTGAAAAAGTAGTACAGATTGGTAGTTACAGAATTGTCATGTGATGTAAAATACAGCATACAGAATATAGTCAATAGTGTTATAATAACTATGTATTGTATCAGATGGGTATGATCTCTTAGTAAGTTATGTCTAATTACTGGGGTGAACACCTAAATCTAATATAACGATGTATGTCAACTGTAATTAAAAAATAAAAATGGTTTAAAAATGCAAAGAAAAAGATTAGTGTTTCTCTAAAAGGAAGCAATGTCACACTGCATGGCAGTAATTGGAAAGGACACAGAACTGTGCTTAGGAGTCTGTAAGTTATCTTTAAAATAAACATACTTTATTACACCTGGGAAAAAAAAAGATACCTGAAAACAGACTAGGATTCCGTGTTGATAAAGAGAACTTTTTATAATGAAAAATAGGCACTTTTTTTTTTTGCCATAGCTTCAAGCACTGCTTACCTATAATATCGTTTCTCATTGCTTCTGTAATTGGTATTGGTTTAGCAGCATCTGGAGATATATATTTGGTAAAAGTATTCACTGCATCTTGTTCTATACCTGTAAAGGAAGAAGGGGAAAACTTCAAAACTCACAACACAAACTGAACTAGCAATGGATTATATTCATGAATAGCAGGGCTTAGTCTGCTATGAGCCTAAACACACATGCATGTGCACATACACACAAGTGTGTGTACCTGTATGTGTACTACAAGTACAAATACACATGAAAATGTATTTAGGATAAAACAAATCTCATCATAATATCACTGTTCACAGTTTGATTTGTGGAGCAGAGGAATTAAATGTGTATTTCCCCCTCTACTAAGCTAATAAGCTCTGTAAGAGCAATGACACCTGCATGCTCTCTTTCCAGTCTCCTCTTCAAAGACTGAACTTGAAGGACTTGCTCAGCAATATAAAGGGAGGAGATCAAAAATTACCTATAAATCTACATTTTAAATACGTTACAAAATGATTTCACATTCATGAATATTACATTCATTTGACCTTCGAAACCCCAGAACATTAACACGATGAACCTCAAACTTTGTATTCTCAGGACTTTGATATCTTAAAAATTGAGGACCTCGATTTTTGTTTATGTGCGTTCCATATACAGATGTTAAGATATTAAAAATTAAAAATGAGAAAACTGACTCAGTTACAATTAACAATATTAAATCTGCTAGAAGTTAACACAGACATTTGTTTTAAAGGAAAATAACTTTTCCAAATTGAAAAAATTAGTTAGAAGAGGGCACTGTTTCACACTTGTCCTGATAACAAACCACTGGATTTTCACATCTGCTTTGGCATTCACTCGGGTGTGTTTTTTTGTTTTGGTTGATGTATATTGTGACATAATGATATAACAGAAAGTGTGTGTGTGTGTACATACATTTTCCATTCTGGTTCTTGGCACAGAGCTCCTAAAATCCTTGGAATTTTCTGAGTGGTAGGGACAATATGAGCATCTTCTATTATTCATAATAAGCCCCTCTCAACCAAAGAAAAGTCTGTGGTAACAAGGTGACTGGCAGAAAGGAAGTTGGTTGCCAGACCTCTGGGGAAGGTAGAAAGGCTGGGTTTCATAAATTAATAACCAGTGGTCAACATCTTTTTTTAAAGTTTAAAGTTAGTTTTAAAGATTTTATTTATTTATTTTTAGAGAGAGGAGGAGGGAGGGAGAAAAACATCAATATGTGGTTGCCTCTCAAGCACCCCCTACTGGGGACCTGGCCTACAACCCAGACATGTGCCTTCACTTGGAAATGAACCAGGGATCCTTTGGTTCACAGGCCAGCGCTCAATCCACTGAGGCACACCAGCCAGGGCCAATGGTCAACATTTTAATTAGTCATGCCCATATACCAGAACCACACAAACCCTCAATTAAGTGGTTCAGTTTCCAGGTTGGTTAATGCATCCATGTGCCAAAAGGATAGCACGCCAGAACTCCAGAGACAGAGGCTCCTGCACTTGATACCCTTTTGGACCTTGCCCTATGTCCCTCTTCTTCTGGCTGTTCATTTGTTTACTTTCTATTATCTTTTTTTTTTTTTTTTAAGATTTTATTTATTTATTTTTAGAGAGGGAAGGGAGGGAGAAAGAGAGAGAGAGAGAGAGAGAAACGTCAATGTGCGGTTGCTGGGGGCCGTGGCCCGCAACCCAGGCATGTGCCCTGACTGGGAATCGAACCTGCGATGCTTTGGTTCGCAGCCCGCGCTCAATCCACTGAGCTATGCCAGCCAGGGCTACTTTCTATTATCTTTTAATATAAACCAGTAAACAAAAGTGTTTCCCTAAGTTCTGTGAGCCATTATAGAAAATTATTGAACAAGAGGAAGGTATTGTAAAAATCCCCGATTTATATCTGGTTGGCCAGAAGTATAGGTGACAATGTGTTGTGTATCTGGATAAGCAGTTGTAAGTGGACTGACAACTGGCATCTGAAGTAGTGGTGGGAGCAGTCTTGTGAGACTGAGCCCTTAACCTGTGGATTCTGCACTAAGTCCAGGCAGTTATTATCAGAATGAATTAAACTGGAAAATTCTCAGTTACTGTCCACAGAAAATTAGAGAACTGCTTGGAAAAGCATACATTTTGTGTCAGAAGTGTTGTGAAGAAAAAAATGGATTTCTTTTCTATATGTTAAGAAAATCTGGTGGGCTGGGATGGGAGTAAAAGAAAATTGTACTTGAACAATTAAAATAAAATAAAAAAAAATCTGGCTTCAGATATGTACTTCAAAAAAGGAGTGTTTTAATGGCTTAAGGTAAATGTGGACATGATCTTCTCTGATGCTGCACCTAAGCTTGGCAAGTGGTACTTTCTTAAAGGTTAGTTAGAATGTAGACTCTGAAACTACAACAATGAATTTATATCCTGTTATATTAAAATTGACCAGTCTATCTCCCAAACTCATGATTTTATAACATCATACATTTCCACCATATATTTTGGAAACTATTGGTTTACTGGCTTATGCAGATCTTCCAAATCTATGTTGCATCATAGAGAGTAGAAAAAGAAATCACATCCTCAGTATCACCAATGATCTCATCAGAATACTCTTTTAAAGCTGTGAAGGCACAGAGTGCCTGGAACACAAGTGTTCCAAAACTGTTATTTTCACTTAAAAAGCTTAAATTTTACCATTGGGCAACAAATACTGTCAGCCGTTCTTGAAATAACAAGTTTATTTCATTCATTCCCAAGAAAATGTTTGCCAAAAATCCAAGTCTACATGACCATAGTTTGTCTATAGTCATTCTTACAAGTAAAACTTGTATTCCATTTAAAAAGCAGGTATTTGAATTCACAAAAACAATCGACTACACATGCACTTTTCCTCAACCGAAGTAATATACTTCAGTATGCAGAAGTGCTTCTGTATATTTCTCACATGATTACACAAAAAAGACAGAATTGTGGTGGAAATCATTTTGATCACACAAACCCCCTTGAAAAAGCCTCAGGGACTCTCTCTGGGTGTGTATACCATACTTACAGAACCTGTGGGGTTAGCAGAGTAGCTTATCCCTATTTTTATAGAAAAGAAACTTATATACAAAAAATCAAAATGACTTATTTGAGTCAAAAAGTGCTGGGGTAAGGATGGGGCCAGGGAGAACTAATAGCACAAAGTTCTAGTATGTGATTAAAGTTAAGTTGTTATTAGCTTAAAACAGACTGCTATCGCTCTAAGACCTTCTATGTAAGCTCACTACATTAAGAAAAAAGGAAAATAGGGAGAGAGAAAAAGAGGGAGAAGAGACCTAAAAGACATTCAGAAAACAATAATATAACAACAGAAAATCCCACCCTATCAACAAGTACTTTACTTTTCTAATTTTTTATTTATTGATTTTGAGAGAGAGGGAGAGAGCAAAACAGAGAAATAGCAATTTGTTGTTCCATTTATTTATTCATTCACTGGCTGATTCTTGTATGTGACCTGACCAGGGGTTGAACCTCTAAACCTAACAAGATTACACAGATGCTAGAATTATATAACCACAACAACAACAAAAAGTTTTAAAGAAGCTATTATAATCATGCTCCAAGAGGTCAAACACACGTGAAACAAATAGAAGACTGCCACTACAGAGAAACAGAAGATTTTAAAAAAAGGATATTTTAGAACTAAAAAACATAACAACCCGAAGTTAAAATTCATTGGAAGGACAAAGCACAGTGAAAATGATAGAGGAATGAGTCAGTAAATTTGGGGATAGATGAAAAGAAAGTTTCCAAGAAAAAAATTTATAGAGAAAAGTAAATAGTCTCAGGAACTTATAGGGGAATAACAAATGTATAAGATTTGGGTCACTGAAGTCCTAGAAGGAAAGGAAAAATTTACAGAGCAAAAAAAAATTTTTTTGAAGAAACAATGACAAAAAGCTCTCCTAAATATGGCATGAAACCAAATTTATAAAATCACGCAAGCATCTCAGTGAATCTCAAATACGAAGAAACTAAAAAACTCTATGTTCAGACACTATAAGCAAACTGCTAACATGAAAAGTAATGAAAAGTATCTTGAAAGTGGCCACACGTGTGCAGACACACACAACCTTATGTTAAGTGTAAGGATTCCAAGATGGCAGATTTCTCACCAGAAACCATGGAGGCCACAGGAAGCAAACAACATTTTTTAAAAAAGATTTTATTTATTTATTTTTAGAGAGGAAAGGGAGGGAGAAAGACAGAGAGAGAGAGAGAAACATCAATGTGTGGTTGCTGGGGGCCATGGCCTGCAACCCAGGCATGTGCCCTGACTGGGAATCGAACCTGCGACCTTTTGGTTCGCAGCCCATGCTCAATCCACTGAGCTATGCCAGCCAGGGTGCAAACAACATTTTTAATGTGGTAAAAGAACTATCAACCTAGAATTCTCTACCAAGTGAAAATTATTTCAAGAAAAAGAAAAAGAAACCATTTCTCAGATGGAGGATAACTGAGAGAATTCTTTGACAGCAGAACTGCTCTAAAAAAGTGCTAAAGGAAATTCTTGAGACACTAGTGAAATAACAGAAATGAAAACTGAATTTCAGGAATGAAGGAAGAGATACAGCAAATATCTGGTTTAAATAAAATAGACAATTTTTCTTCTCTTAAATTCTTCACATATAACAGTTGAAAGCAAAATTTAAAATTGATGTTTTTTTTTTTAACATATGTAGTTGACAACTAACAACAAGTAAATAGCAAGGTAAATGGACTATGTAGTGGTAAGGTCACTACCTTCCACTTGAAGTGATAAAGGATTATGTTTAAGCAGACTGTGAAAACTATGTATACTGCAATCCCCAAAGAAACTATTAAAAACCCCACACAAAAAGATATAACAAAGAACTCAATAAATATATTCTAAAAACATTTAAACAATCCATAACAAGCAGAAACTAGGAAATCAAGGAATGGGAAACAGAGAAAACAAAAACCAAATAATAACATGGTAAACTAAATCCAAGCATTACAATTAATACAATCACATTTAGGTTATAATAACAAATATCAATAATTATATTTACATATTACAATTCAAATAAACATACTGTAATAATTATTTAATGTAAATAATTAAAACTTACACTGAAATAAAATTACCACCGCCAACAAAAGACAACATTGTCAGAATAGATTAAGAAAAAACTGACTCAGGAAAATGCTACTTACAAGAAACTTACTTTTAAAACAATGATTGGCCCAAGCAGGTGTGGCTTGGTGGACTGAGCACCTGCCTGCAACCAAAAGGTCACTAGGTCAATTTGGGTTAGGGCATATGCCTGGGCTGCTGGCCAGGTTCCCAGTTGGGGGCATCTGAGAGACAACCTACTTATGATGTTTTTCTCCCTCTCTTTCTCCCTCCCTTCTCCTCTAAAATAATAAATAAAGTATTTTTAAAAAAATGAATGATAAAGGTAGGCCAAAAGTAAATACATGGAAAAAGGTATGATGTAAACACTAATCAAATGAAACTGTAGTGGCTATATAAATCTGGGAGCAGACAGTTCTTACCTCAGAACATGGAGGTTACCACAGATAAACAGCAGCATGACACCCAGCATCAGCAGAACACAAACTCTTTACATTGTACACAAGATATTCACCAAGACATACTATGTCCTAGGTCACTGAAGGATTTTTAAAAATTTTTAAAAGGTGAAGTCATCAAAATACATTCTGACCATAATATAGTTCAGGAATCAGTAACAAAAAAATTCTCCCCAAACTAGGAAACTAAATATATTTCTTTTTTTTTAATTTAATTTTTTAAATTACAGCTTACATCCAATTTTATTTTGTATTAGTTTCAGGTGCACAGCATAGCAGCAATCATATACATCACAAAGTGTTCCCCTCAATATTTCCAGTACCCACCTGGCACCATCCATAGTTATTACAATATCACTGATGATATTTCCTATGCTCCACTTAACATCCTAATGACTATTTTGTAATTCTCAATCCCTCACCTTTTCACCTAGTCTCCCAACACCCCTCCCCCTGGCAACCATCAATTTACTCTCTACAACTATGAATCTGTTTCTATTTTGTTTGTTCCTTTATATTGTTCTTTAGATTCCAAAATGATTGAAATCATAAATGTCTTTCTCTGACTTGTTTCACTTAGCATAATACCCTCTAGGTGCATTCATGCTGCCCAAGTGGTAAGATGTCCTTATTTTTTATGGCCGAATATATTTCACTGTATATATGTACCAATTCTCTTTCAAATAATCTATTGATGGGCACAGGTTGCTTCCATATTTTCGCTACTGTAAATAATGCTGCAGTGAACATAGGGATGCATAAATTCTTTCAAATTAGTGCCTTGGGTTTCTTCTAATATGAATCCAGAAGTAGAATTACTGGGTCATAAAGCAATTCATTCATTCATTCATTTATAATATGTATTTATCCTCAACCAAGAACAATTTTTCATTGCTTTTTAGAGAAGGAGGGGAAAAACATCAATAGAGAATCATTGATTGGTTGCCTTCTGAACATACTAAACTGAGGATCATTCATGCTTGAACCAGAGATTATGTGCTCCAACTGAACATCAAACCTGCAAACTAGGTATGTGCTCTGGCCAGGAATCAAACCCACAAACTTTAGGTAATGGGACAATATTCCAACTGAGTCGCACACTCCAAGGCTTATTTTTAATATTTTTGAGGTACCTACATAATGCTTTCCACAGTAGCTGCAACAATCTGCATTCCCACCAACAGTTTATAAACAAGGGTTCCCTTTTCTCCACCTCCTCTCCAACACTTGTTTGTTGATTTGTTTATGATGGCTATTTTGAGAGGTGTGCAGTGATATTTCACTGTGGTTTTAATTTGCATTTCTCTAATGATTAGTGATGTTGAGCATCTTTTTGTGTATCTGTTGGCGATCTGTATGTCCTCTCTGGAGAAGTGTCTAGTGAAGTCCTTTGCTCATATTTTTCCTTTTTATTGAAATGTATTGGGGTGACACTGGATTTTGTACACATTAAAATTGGTTTGTGTTTTTTTGGTATTGAATAGTATGACTTCTTTATAAATTTTGCATATTAACCCCTTACCAGATGTATCATTGGTGAATATCATCTCCCACTCAGTGGGTTGTATTTTCATTTTGTTAATGGTTTCTTTAGCTGTACAAAATCTCTTCAGTTTAATGTAGTCCCATTTGTTTTTTTCTTTTGTGTCTTTTGCCTGAGGAGATATATCATAAAAATATTACTAAGAGAAATGTCCAAACAGTTCGAGCTTATGTTTCTCCCAAAAGATTTATGATTTCAGTTTTACATTTAGGTCTTTAATCCATTTTCAATTTATTCTTGTATATGGTGTTAATAAAATGGTGTAGATTTTTTTTTGCATTATCTGTCCAATTTTCCTAATACCATTTATTGAAAAGACCACCTTTACCTCATTGTATGTACTTGCCACTTCTATATTAATTGACCACACAGGTGTGAATTTTATTCTGAGCTCTCTCTTTCCACTGATCTATACCTCTCTTTTTATACTAGTACAATGCTGTTTTGATTACTATAGCCTTGAAGTATATTTTGATTCAGGTAGCATGATTCCTCCAACTTCATTCTTCTTTCTCAAGACTGCTGTAGATATTTGAGGTTTTTTGTGGTTTCATATACATTCTTGGATTATTTGTTCTAGTTCTGTTTAAAATGCTGTTATATTTTGAAAGGAAGTGTGTTGATTCTATAGATTGCTTTGGAAAGTATGGACATTCTAACGATGTTAATTCTTCCAATCCATAAACACAGTATATGCTTTTATTTATTTGTATCATCTTCAGTTTCTTTCTTTGGTGGCTTATAATTTCCCCAGTTCACATCTTTTACCTTCTTGATTAAATTTATTACTAGGTATTTTTTTAACACAATGGTAAACTGGATTGTTTTTTTAGCTTACCTTTCTGATAGTTCATTATTGGTGTATATAAATGCAACCGATTTCTGAATATTTATTTTGTATCCTGCTGCTTTGCTGAGTGCATATATCACTCCTAGTAGTTTTTGGTGGAATCTTTAGGTTTCTGTACATACAATATTATGTCATCTGCAAATAATGACAGTTTTACTTCTTTTCCAATTTGGATGCCTTTTATTTCTTCTTCTTGTTTGACTGCTGTGGTTAGGACTTCTGTACTATGTTGAATAAGGGTGGTGAAAGCAAACATTCCAGTTTTGCTCCTGATATACAAGGAAATGGTTTCAGTATTTTCCCCATTGAGTATGAGCTTAGCTGTGGACTTGTCATATACAGTGTTTATTATACTGAGATGGTTCCCTCTATGCCCGCTTTGCTGAGTGTTTTTATCATTGAGTGCTAGATTTTATCAAAAGCATTTTTTGCATTTATTGATGATTTTTATCTTTCATTTTGCTTATGCAGTGTATCAAGTTAATTGATTTGTGAATATTGTACCAACTTTGCATCCTAAAAATAAATCCCACTTGATCATGCTGTATGATCTTTTTAATGTATTGCTGAATATGGCTTGCTAATATTTTGTTTAGGATTTCTGCACTTATTTTACCAGGGATATTTATTGGGCTCTAATTTTCTTTCCTTGTAGTGCCTTTATTTGGTTTAGGAATTAGGATACTTCTCTCTTAAAACACACTTCAAGAGTCTTCCTTCCTCTTGAACTTTTGAAATAGTTTGAGAAGGATAACTATTAGTTCTCTGAATGCTTGGTAAAATTTACCTGTGAAACCATCGACCCAAGACTGTGGTTTACTGGGAGTTTTTTAAATTACTGCTTTGATTTTATTACTTTTAATCGGTCTTCAAATTTTGTTTCTTCTTGATTGTTCTGGAAAGTTGTGCATTTTTAGAAATTTATTAATTTCTTCTGGACTGTCAAATTTGTTGGCATGTAGTTACTCATAATATTTTCATAGAATCCTTTGTATTTCTGTTGTGTCAGTTTTACTTGTCTTTTATTTCTGACCCCATTTATTTGAATCCTTTCTTTTATTATTCTTGATGAGCCTGGTTAAAGGTTTATCAATCTTGTATATCTTTTCAAAGAACCAGCTCTTGGTTTCATTAATCTTTTATACTACTTTTGTTAGATTCTTTTATTTCCACTGTTCTTTATTATTTCCTTTTTTGGGGCTTTTTCTGGTTCCTAATTTGGGGCTTTGTTTTTTGTTCTTTTTCTGGTTCCTATACATGCAAGGTTAGATTGTTTATTTGAGATTTTTCTTCTTTCTATAATGCTATGAATTTCTCTCTTGGGATGTCTTTTGTTCCATCCCATACATGTGAGGTTATTGTAGTTTTATATTGATTTGTCTCAAGGTATCTTTTGATTTCTTCATTGCTCTCATTGTTAAACCATTCATTGTTTAGTAGATGTTATTTAGCTTCTATGTGTTTGTGTTTTTTAGCTTTTTCCCTGTAATTCATTGGGAGTTTCATAGCACTGTGGTTGGAGAAGATACCTCATATGATTTCAATCTTCTTAAATTAATTATTGAGTCTTGTTTTATGGCCTAACACATGCTTTGTGCTAGAAAATGCTCCATGTGCACTTGAAAACAATGTATATTCTGCTGCTTCGGGGTGAAAGCTCTGAATATGTTAACTAAATCCTTCTGGCTTAGTGTGCCATTGAAGGCCACTGTTTCCGTGTTGATTTTCTGTCTGGAAGAGCTATCCATTGATGTCAATGGGGTGTTAAAATATCCTAGTGTGATTGTATCACTGTTGATCTCTCCATTTTTGTCCATTAAGTCTTGCTTTATATATTTAGGTGCTTTTATGTAGGGTGCATACATGTTTACAAGGGTTACATCCTCTTGTTGGATTGCTCCTTTTATCATTAATGTAGTATCCTTATTTGTCTCTTACTATAGCCTTTGTTTTAAAAGTCTATATTGTCAAATATAACTATTGCTACCCCAGCTTTTTTAAAATTTCTGTTTGCATGAAATAACTTTTTCCACCCCATTACTTTCAGTCTGTGTACGTATGTTTTTGTTCTGAGGTGGGTCTCGTGTGTGTGTGTGTGCATATAGTTTGTCCAGACGGTATCCAGCCATGCAATATGAAAAGTAGAGACATTTATTGAAGAAGATATAACATTGTATGTATGGCAATGATGTCTCAGTCCCCTTCAAAGCAGATACCTTGGACACTCACACAGTTCTCCCAATCACCATCAGCTGCCCTGTCATATTTTCCTGAATCTTATTAGCGGTCTGAAATCTCTTCCCTTTCAAAGATGATTTTAGTTTTGGGAAAAGCCAGAAGTCACAGGGTGCCAAATGTGGGTTGTAGGGGGGCTGAGTCCCCTGGGTGATTTGATGTTTTGTGGAAAAACTCTGAACAAGACATGATGCATGAGAGGGTGCACTGTGGTGATGAAGCTGCCAATCACCAGCTGCCCATAGCTGTGGCCTTCTGAATCATCAGAATAGTTTCCATGGAGGACTGTTCAAACTTAATGCAAAACTTAATGCAGATTCATTGCTCTACTCACTCAGTCATTTTGAATGTGATGGCCACACAGTACAAATGCTCACTCAATGGCGTCTACTGACCCCACTCACTAGTACAGTGAAATTGTCATTGTTCAGGCATGCACATTCCAGTCCACTTTCCTTGGCTGCCAGGTTACATCAATGTCACCCAAACTGTTCTCATTATATTAACAATGGCTGGACTTTTTCTATTTATATTTATATATGTATACATATTTTTATATGTGTATATATATCTTGATCGTGTTCTGTTATCCATTCAGCTACCTGTCTTTTGATTGGAGCATTTAAGATATTTACATTTAAAGTGATTATTGATATAGGTACTTATTTATTGACCTTTTGTTCTTTTAACTATGTTCCCCTTGGAGGTTTTTGCCTTTCTTCTTGTTCTTATAACACAACAGAATGCCCTTTAACACATCTTGTAATATTGGTTTGTTGGTAATGAACTCCTTTAGCTTTTTCTTCTCTAGGAAACTCTTAATTTCTCCTTCAATTTTAAATGATAACCTTATTAGGTAGATAGTCTTGGCTGTAAGTCCTCACTTTTCATCACTTGGAATTTCTGTGCCAGTCCCTTCTGGCTTGAAGTGTTTCTGTTGATAAATCAGCTGACAGTCTTATGGGAGTTCCCTTGTAAGGTAACTGTCTCTCTCTTGCTGCTTTTAAGATTCTCTGTTTTTAACCTCTGCCATTTTAATTATGATGTCTTGGTGTGGGCCTCTTTGGATTCATCTTCTTCGGGACTTCCTTTTCTTCCTGGATTTGTGTGTCTTTTTCCATCACCAGATTAGGAAAGTTCTCAGTCATTATTTCTTCAGAAGGTTCTCAATCCTTTGCTCTCTCTTCTTCTGGTACCCCTGATGTGGATATTATTACATTTTGTTATCCCAAAAGTCTCTTAAACTATCCTCATTTTTTAAAATTCTTTTTTTTTCCTTTTAGCTGCTCTAATTCTGTGGTTTTTGCTATCCTGTCTTTCAAATGACTGATTTAAACTTCTACTTTATCTAGCCTACTTTTGATTCCTTTTATTGTAGTCTTTTCAGATACTAATTAATTAAATTAATTTCTGACTGGTTCTTTTTTTATGATTTCTATGTCCTTTTTATGCTGCGAAACTTCTCACTCAGTTCCTTAGGTATTCTTATCACCATTGTTTTGAACTCTGTATTGGTAGATTGCTTGTCTCCATCTCACTTAATTTTCTGAAAATTTCTCTGGTTCTTCCATTTGGGGCCTGTTTCTTTGTCTTTCCATATTGGCTGCCTTTGTGTGTTTGTCTGTGTGTTAGATACATTTGCTACGTCTCCCAGTCATTGTATGGTGGCCTTATCAATAGGTGTTCTGTGGGACCCAGAGGTATACTCTCCCTGATCACCTGATATGGGTGCTCTAGGAATGTCCTTGGTGTAGATTATGTGGACCTTCTTGTTCTAGTTGAATCTTGATTGCTGCTAGCCTGCTTGTGTATGGGGTCAACCCTCAGACTGGCTGATGATGAGGATCAACCCCAACCACAGTGTACTAGCAGCTGTTCAAGTGCTGATCACAGAAAGCACAATTCGATTCAGGAGGGTCTGGTGCCTTTCTAAGATCTCCCTTTGGATGTGTCACTTGTGGAGCTACCTGGGTTCTGCTCTGATGATGACTTAAGTCTTCCACTGGGTCTGTTGGTTCTGGAGTCTCTTGCAGGGGAATCAGGTGCCAATTAATGTCATATACTGACTGTGACTAGCCCTCACCAATCTGTTTGGAGTTACAAAGTGATCTAGTCTTGTGGCTGTCTCTGCTGGGCCTGGGCTTGTGTGGGAAGGGCCAGGCTGTGCCCCAAAACCAGCTTCCACCTTTATTAAGTCCAGGGCCAGGAAGGCAAAAGGCCTAAGGCACCTTGCAATCAGCCTCCCACCTGAAGGCTGCCTATTAGGCTCACTCACTGAAAAAGCCTCTTGCAGCATGTGAGTTCTATGAGGGTCTCAGTGAATCACCAGGTACCTGCAAATCTTTGTTGTGAGAAAAGGTCTCAGGGGGTTATCAGGGTGAGGCCAGTAGAGTATATCAGGCCCAAACAGACCAGGATTTGGCTGTGTGAAGGTAGGGTTCTGTAATAGTCAGGCAGGCAAAGGTAAACTGGCCGCCCTGCCCACTGCCACAGAGCCAATCAGTCTGTCCCAATTCTGCCTGAAGCTCCTCAAGAGCTTTGAGCTCAGCAGAGCAGGACTTCAGAAGCCAGGAGGGTTGAGCTAGTGGATCCCCTGTGGGGATAGGTATGAGCACTGCTCAGGTTCCGGGGAGCAGTGGAGGATGGTCCCCACCCCAGAGCCACACAACTCAGTCTATGATAAACCCAAGTGTTCCCATACCTCTATAACAGGGGCCCAGGTAGCTACCTGCTTTGCAAGGTGTGAGCTCCACATTGCAGGGTGACTGTGAAGCAATTTCATTCTCACAGGCCGATGGAATACAGTGGGGAGTGCTCAACTCAAGAAAGATGGCATCTGTGGGCTATGTGGGGGAGGAACTCAGCACAGGGACACTGATGGCTGTTCATCCTGCTCTCTCCCTGGAGCCATAAAACCCAGTCTCTCCTTGCATGACTCTAGTCTGCTTTGAGTCATCACCTGCCCTCTACCAGGGCCCAACACGAGTGGCTATGAATGTGATTTTGTGCACTGGCCCTTTAAGAGGGCACCTGGGTTTGTAGAAGATTCCTGTCTCTTCCTGATGGACAGAATCCCCACTGAGTTTCACGGCCAGATGATATGTGGGCTCCTCTTTCTGGCTCTGGTGCTCTGGGCTGGGGAGCCGAGTAAAGGGCTGAGACCCCACGCTCCTTAGGAGTGGCACCTTTATAGATGAGATATCCCTCTGGTTTCTCAGCCACTGCACATGGATGCAGAACCAGCACTTTTTGCACCTCCACTCTTTCTACCAGTCTTGATGTGGCTTCTTGTGTCAATTCTTATGTAAAGACTTCTGTTCAGCTAGTCTTCAGTTGGTTATTCAGGTTGATTGTTCTATATTTTAGTTATAACAATTTAGTTTGGTCCTGGGAGGAGGTGAGTGTAACTTCTACCTCCTTTGCTGCCATCTTGGATCCTCTCAACATATTTAGAAATAATCCATGGGCAAAAGGGTAAGAACCAAGGGAAGTTAGATATTTAACTTTTGCTCAGTTCAAAATATGTGGGATGTTCCTAAAGCAGTGGTTAGAAGGAAACTTATAGCATTAAATGTTTATCTTAAAAAAGAAAGATCTCAAATGAGTAATCTAAGTTTTCCACCTTAATAAACTACAAAAAGAATAAAATAAATCCAAAACAAGCAGGAGGAGGGAAAAACATACAGAGCATAAAATTTATTAAACTGAAAACAGAAAAACAACAGATAAAAGTCAATTAATCAAAAGCTGACTCTTTGAAAAGGACAAATAAATCCCTACACACACTTACAAACAAAAAGGAGACATAATTGCCAATATCAGGAATGAAAGAGGGATATTACTGTAAACCCAAGATTAAACAGATATTAAGGTGATGGTAGATAATTGCATACCTATATTAAAGAATATGATTAAATTAACAATTCCTTAAAAACCATAAATGACTAAAATTCACTAAAAAAGATAATCTGATCAATCTTACACACACTAAAGAAACTGAATTCATAAAACATTCTGGAAAAACAAAATTCTAGGCTCTTGCAAACTCTACCAAACATTTTGTAAATATTTTGTTTATTTATTTTTAGAGAGAAGGGAAGGGAAGTAGAGAGGGAAAAAAACATCAATGTGTGGTTGCCCCTTACAAACCCCCATCTCCCAGGACCTGGTCTGCAACCCAGGCATGTCCCGACTGGGAAAAGAACTGGTGACCCTTTGGTTCGCAGGCTGGCGCTCAATCCACTGAGACACACCAGTCAGGGCCCAAACATTTAATACCAATTCTACACAATCTCTTTTAGAAAACAAAAGAGGTGGAAAACTTTCCCAACTCATTTTTGGGGCCAGCATCACACTGACGCCAAAACCAGACAAAAGCAGTACAGGCAAACTAAAGACAAACATGCATTATAAGCCAAGAAATAAAAATGCTTAGGAAAACAAATCCAGCAACATAAAAAGAATAATATACCACAACCAAATGTGTCTTGCCATGAGGATGCAAGCTTATTAAAATTAAATAATAGTCAATGCTCTGTTAACAGGCAAAAAAAATCACATGGTTATATCAAACGACACAAAAATATATCTGACGAAATTCAATACCATTCAAGATTCAAGCAGCCCTAAATAAACAATTAAGAGAAGGGAATTTCATCTACTTGATAAAGGGCATTTACAAAAACCTCATAGCTAAGCTCATATGTAACAGTGACTCTGTTCTCACCACTCCTAATCAATATGGTACAGGAAGTATCAACTAGTGTAGTAAGACAAGAAGAAGAAAAAAAAACAGATTGGAAAGGAAGAAACAATCAAGTCTCCATCCACAAATAACATGATTGTCTATGTAGAAAATCTCAAGCAATCTACCCAAAAAGCTCCCAAAAGTAATCAGTGAGTTTAGTAAGGTCACAGGATAGACTGTCAACATATGAAAGTCAGTCATATTTCTAATAAACTAGCATAAAAAAATCAGAACAAAAAATTTTTAAATACCATTCACAAAAGCACTGAAAAAATACTTAGATCTAAGTCTGACAAAACATGTAAAGAATCTTTATGCTAAAAGCTATAAAATGCTAAATAAATGAAGAGGCACACCATGTCTCTGGATTGTAACACCCAACACAGTTAAATTCTCCCCAAAGTGACCTATTGCTTGAATGTAATTCCAATACAAATCCCAGCAGGGTTTCTCATAGATAAAGATAAGATTACTCTGAAATTTATGTTAAAATAAAATAAACGAGCCCTGGCTGGCATAGCTAAGTGGATTAAGCGCGGGCTGCGAACCAAAATGTCGCAGGTTCAATTCCCAGTCAGGGTACATGCCTGGGTTGCAGGCCATGACCCCCAGCAACCGCACACTGATGTTTCTCTTTCTCTGTCTGTCTCTCTCTCTCTCTCCCTCTCTCCCTCCCTCCCTCTCCCTCCCTCCCTCCCTCCCTCCCTCTCTCTCTCTCTCTCCCCCCTCCCTTCCTTCTCTAAAAATAAATAAATATTTTTAAAAAATAAAATAAACTAGAACAGACAAAACAATCTGAAAAAGAAACAACACAGTTGGAAGACTCATACTACCAAATTTTAAGACTTAAACTAAGTCTCTAAATTACACAGGGTTGGCATTGGTGAAGAAATAGACACATACAATGGAACACAGCAGAGTCCAGAAATAGACCTATACTAAGACAACCAAAGTACAAAGGCAATTCAATGTAGTAAGAGCAGTCTTCTCAATTAGTGGTGTTGGAATAATCAGGTATCCTCATGCAAAAATAAAACAAAAAACTTGACCTAACCATCATACCTTACATTAATTCAAAACAGACCATATATCTAAATGTAAAGTACAAAATCATAGTATTTTCATAAGAAAACATAGAAGAAAATCTTCATGACCTTTGATTAGGCAAAGAGCTCTTAGGTATGACACCAAAAGTATAATCCATAAAAGAAGAACTGATAAACTGAATTTAATCAGAAAGTTCTTTTGCTCTGTGAAAGATGCTGTTAAATGAATGAAAAAAATCAAGCTATAAACCAGAAAACATTTGAAAATCGAGGTCTTATATCCAAAACATATAAAGAACTCTCAAAATTCAACCATAATAAAATAATCCCCAAAATATGGGGAGAGACCTGAACAATTTACCCAAAGAACATATATAGATGGCAAAGATGTACATGATTCAACGTCATTAACCATTAGGGAAGGGCAAAGTAAAACTATAATGAGATACCACTACACATCTGTTAGAATGACTTAAAAACACCCAAATAAACAAAAAGCCAGTTATACTAAGTGCTTGCAAAGAGACAAGCAAATAGAATTCACTGCTGGTGAGAATGCAAAATGGTAGAGGCACTCTACAAAACAGTCTGGGAGTTTCTTACATACTTAAATACACACCACATAATCCAGCACCCCCATAAGATATTTACTACCCTAGAGATATAAAAACTTTGTCTACACAAAAGCCTATAAACAAATGTTTATAACAGCTTTATTCATAATCATCAAAACTGGAACATATCCAAATGTCCTCCAATAGGTGGATAGATAGTACCACCATACAATGGAATACTACTTAGCAATAAAAAGCAATGAACTATTGATATAAGCTACATAGATGAGCTTCAAAGCTATTATGCAGAGTAAAAGAAACCAGGCTAAAAAGCTATGTACTACATAATTCACTTATATGGCATGCTGGAAAAGGCAAAATTAGAGAATGAGAATGGATCAGTGATTTCAAGTATTAGAATACAGAGGGATTTAACTACACAGGTGGCAAAACAGATCTTTAGCCTGCTTATGATAACAGTTACAGGATTCTATCATGTGTCAAAATTCATACAAGTATAAGTCAAAAAGGTCAACTGAACTGCACATAAATTTTAAAGGTAATGTAAAAAGGAAAAAACAATATTCTTTTAATAACTCCACTACTATTTCTATTTTTTATTGAAATAAAGTACCACCAAAACAAAGACAGTTTCCAAAAAACAATAAAGGATATTACAATTATAGAAACAGACTCTGGATCTCCATTTCTAGAACCAGCATAGGCTAGATGCTCAACAAAACTCTTCCCAACACTAAATTCTCCTGAAATGCTTTTAGAAAGTGTATCAGAGCTTGTGGTAAAGTACAGGAAATGAGAGGCAGAAACAAGTACAGGCTGCTTCCCTGATCTGAAACCTCTGGAGCTGGTAATCTTTTAGAATTCAGAACTGGGGGGAGGGTGTTTACAAAGGTCACACACTGTATTAACATATACCCCAGCAGCACGTGGACAGTACACCTCATATTCAAACATATTCATATTTCTGCAATAATACCAGTTCATACTGGTTCAGGGCAAGTTTCATTGACCTTAAAAATAACTGGTAGCAGTTGACATTTGATGGATTTCTGAATTGTAGGTAAGGAATTGTGGACCCATCGAAGCTAGTGTACATCAAGAGTAAAAGTGTAAGACAGGAAGGGTATTCACCTGAGAAAAACCACCAAGTTCAAGAGACTTAGAGCTTGCAGTTTCAAGGGCTGTTGCTCAGGGCTCAAAAAATGCTTGAAACATTTGGTTCAGAAGACTGAACCAAAATAATGCCTAGGCAGTGTATGGGAAGTCTGTCCCTACCCCACAGTTTTGCTGTGAACTTTAAACTGCTCTAAAAAATAAAATCTTAATAGAAAAAGAAAAAAGTGGACAAGAAAAAGAACAAAAAGAAAATCATCTAGCCCTTTGAGAAACCAGGAACAAATACGACAACAAACAGAGGTTGTCTAGTTAGAATTCCAGAAGGTGATAATTAAAAAATGAGTACATAATTTCCAAATAGAGAATTAAAAAAGAAAGGTGTTATTGTCCTGAGTCTGGCTATATTCTAGCTCCCCACTTACTATATAGCCTACCTCAACTTACTTAACCTTTCTAAGCCATGGTTTTCTCATGTAAAACGGGATAATAATGCCTACCTCACAGAAGTGTTGTTACTAGTAAATGAAATCTAAGTATAGCCCTTAGCACAGAACTCAATAAATGTCACCCTCTAGAAATTAAAAAATACATTTATCTGTAAAGTACAGTCAGGCTGTAATAAAATTAAGGCAGACAGGATGGACTAAGCCTATCTGGATAATGCTTTGATTTCAAAATCTGTAGAAGGAAAAAGCAGGATGGTAGTTGACCCTTAACTTCTTAACTCTGCTAACATTCTCCTTAGAGGATCCAATCACTATAGATATCCATTTGGCTCCTCCCCCATCTATACACTGATCCTATTCCAGGGCATTTGCCAAATCCTCCTGAATTTGAAAGTTGATACGGGAGAAAAAAATTATTCCACGCCTTTTATTCCTTATCTCAAGTTCCATTTTGTACATTGCTAAAAAACAAACAAAACAAAACCAGAATAAAGAGACAGATGGAAATCACATACTTACTTTTCATTAGTTTTCCTGATAATTCCTTTAGTGGAGAAGAGAGACTATTTGTCCTGGCTACTTTAAGTCTTGGGGAGGATTCTTGGGTTTCCACGGAAACTTCCTGAGCTTCTCTTCTGGCCATTTCAAGGTGGAAAGAATGGGCACTGTCACATTTCTGGGAAAGGAGCAAGTGATTCTCGGTGTTGCTAGTTCTATAATTTAGATCAGTTCCTTCTGATTGAGTCATAAGCAACTGGGCTGAGCTAGAATCCTCTAATCCCTTGTCAAGAGACTCAGTTACAAAAGATGTTGCAGTTTCTTGCTTTTTAGATGGAGAGACCGGCTCAGCCAATGAGCTCTGCTTCACTGTGTTCAGACTGTGTGCTCTTATTCGGGACCACGTCGTGGAGTGAAAACTTTCAGCTTCTAACCAAAACTTCACCAAATGCTCCATTCTCCGCAGTTCCATGAATTGAATAAAGTAAGGGAGGACAACAGTGTCATGCAACACTTGTTCAAGGGTCTTTGAAAGGCTGGATTTGGCCTCTTGAATCTGGTAGTCCAGACAAGACCTGCCTAAAAAAAGCAAAAGAATTTTAGCAGTTCAGTAACAAACATGTAAATGACAAGTTAGTCATTTACCTTTAGCATCAAAGTTCTTCATAAGTTTACTTCCTACCAATGTAAATGAATAAAAAACTAGAAATAGTATGGTTTTAGTTTCTATACAAGCAAAGAAACAACTGTCCAAAACCTTTTAAAATTATTAAAAAGTTCTATGTTATACAAATAATCCTTACATTTCTTTTAATGGCAATTCAGATCATTTAAATCCTTTAAAAAAAATCTTATGATACTAGTCCCAAAGCAAGAAAAAAAAGGCTAGTAAAATTTTTTAAAAATATTCTACCTCATTAAAAATCCCAGGAAAGCAAATTAATACAAGATAACACTTTTGCCTGTCAAATTAAAGATTTTTTTTCAAAAATCAGTAACAAGCACTAACAAGTGTACAACAAAACATGAAGCATTCTCAGACACTGATGATGAGACTATAAACTGGCAAAACCTTTTTGGAGGAGCATTCAGTAACAGATAAGAAATCTTAGCAATATTAATGACTGTCAATCCAATAACTCCACTTCTAGGAATTAACCCTAAGGAACAATTGTGGATATGTAGATATATTAGAAAAGTGTTATGAACTCTCAGCATTATTTAAAACAGAATAAAGAGTAGCTCTAAAATTTTATCTTTAAAAATAAAACTAAACTTAATAAAAACAAGTTTATTTTACATTTAATTAAATTTAAATAATAACCACAGCTATTAGAAAAAAATTAAATCTTTAACTGTCACAGGATAACATAAACAGGTCATTTTCATAAAATTGACTGATGGCTTCATCAATTTTTTTTTCATTATCACATTTTATATTTCAGAGAAGAGGCATTAAGGATTCATGCCATAAGTTTATTTACAAACACACTAGTATGTCGAGTTCAACAGCTTGATCCATTTTTCAAAGAAGCTGCACCTCTTAAAATGCTCCTCTTCATATCTGTTTCATGGATTAACTAAAACATCCTTATTTTTTAAGCAGTTGGTGTCTTACAATAAGGAATGGTGCAGCAAATACAGATCCAAAATACAAAGTCATCATAGCTAGTAACCACCACTTGTTTTTCACCAGAAATGGCAAATTCTTCCCTGGACCTTCCTTATAGTGGCTCCTACGGGCAACAGAGGTTGTGAATCTCTGAATGCTCTGTCCCAACATTTTGCTGTTGGAAGCCCTGCAAAATGGGCATAAACTGAAAGTGGAAAAAATGGCGCTATCACACTAAGACCTTTTTTCGTGACCTTGTCCCCTTTTCGTGCCTTCATCAATTTTTCAAAAGGGCTTTTCTTAATCTTTTGCTATTCAAATCAGATTCTTTGAAGCAATTCACATGTCATCATCCTTGCTGACTTTCTTGTCAATGTTAACTAGTCCATCTTTGTAGACATTAGTTTCATGAACTTCAGGAAATCCTGATCTCCTGCAAGACTTACCATTTTCTCAACTAAACTTTTAATTTTGAGATATAGTTGGTTCATGTGCAGTTGTAAGAAATCTCCTGCATATCTTTTTTGGGTGGGGGGAATAGTAAGTTATTTTAACACAACAGGGATGCTACTATATATACTGCTATGTAACCTGCTTTTTTCACTTTAACATATCTTAGACATTTCTCCATGTCTTCGTCAGACATTTAAATGTCTACAAAGTATTCCTGAGTATGGATATACCAAAATTTGCCCACTTCTCTATTAATGGGTATTTATATGCTGTTCCTAATTTTTTCCTATCACAAGAATACTACAGTGAATAGCCTTATACATACTTATGTATATATCTTTATGAATATATGTGAGGTATCTGAGGACTACATTGTATATATTTTGATAAATATTTCCAAATTGCCTTCTAAAAATTCTTCAACAATTTACAGTTCCACTAAAAACAAGTGGCTATTTCTCTACATCTACATTAACACTCAAATACTCAAACTTGAAATACTTGCTAATGTGTTGGGGGAATATTAACTTTTTATTTAATTTGCATTTCCCTGATTATTAGTGAAATGAGGCATCTTTTTCACACAGGCAATGTATACATTCTTCTGAAAATGGCCAATTTTTCTATTGGGTGTGCTTTATATTTTGTATTTATAGGAACAAATGGTGCTTCCATTACACTTACAGCTGCTATTTTAATTAAAATACACTTTTCTCAAAGCTCCTTCCAATTATACAGTTCAGTATAAATTGGCAGGAGTTTCACATAATATACTCAACTCCTTCCTCCTTTGTAAGTTAACAAAAAGTAATTGTCACTTACCCAAGTCACCAAAATGAGCGGCCTCCATGTGGCTTGGCTGCTTCTTAAGTGTTGCTGTCCTGCTACTTGAAAAGGAGTCCATGTTGGCAGAAATGGCATTGATTGCAACATGACTTGGTCCTGCAGCCTCCAGCAAGGCATGATTTTTAGTGCTTTTTTGTGGGGAATGTACGGATATTGAGGCTATAATTTTCAAAAAATTGTTAAAAATTAAACAAAAATTGGTAGTTTCTAAGCTGTCTCAAAAGAGGGCTTAAAAAGAACTTCAAGAATTAAGTTCTGCAACATTTCTCTGAAGTGAGCACACTCAATAAGACTTAAGGGAAAGGTAAATTAATTAAACAGCAGAAAAGTAGAAAGAAATGCCGTATTATTATTTATAACTCTCAAAATACTGGAAACGTGAAAGAGATCTTTCTTCGAGAAGTTCTCTGAGGACAGACAATACCAAAGCCAGCAGCCTTTCTGAAAATGGGCGCTTTTCATTCCTTAACCCTTGCTTGCCCAAGGAACAAAACTAAAACTACAGATTAAAACCTGTAATTTAATCTATTACTCCTTGAGATGTATTTATAAAAGAATGCAGTTAAGAACATGAATATTTATACCTGTTTTCAGGTATCTATATTTATTGGTCATTCAATAAGAGTTATGCAATGAAGCTATCTTCAAATGATTTTTTTCAATTAAGTTAGGAATGCTAAGCACGGATTGTTTACTGTCATAAACAGAGTGCGAGCATGAAATTTTTTTTTAGCCTGGTATAGATTTAGAAATTAGGTAGGCCAATCCTTTCATTCTACAAATAAAGACTCTAAAGACAGTGCCATGACTCAAAGTTGTACTGTTAGTGTACAAGAGTGGTGTGCCTCAGACATCCAAGGGTCTCCTTTTTAGTACAACCAGATCTAGTCTTCACAAGGCTCTGCTTAACTAAGGGCTTTTAGCCTCTATCAACGCCAATCATGTTAGAGGTAGTATACCTAACATGGAATTCGGCTGGCTTTTAATTATTAGAAATAAGCAGGAAATCATCTTACAAATCTCAGACAAGTTATAATTAGTTGCTCTGGCAAACTGAGCATATAGACTTAATATTCAATGCTACTCACACAACATATAAACATTTGAAAGAAAAATATAAATAAGTAGCAATCCACAGATTTCATGTAAATAAATTCCATTTATAAAATTTATACATAATGGCTATGGAAATAACTTCCATTATCAATTTCCCATTCTAATCTTTACACACTGACAGAATGAAATCAATCAAAACTACAGCAGAGAGTACAACTCAAGAAAGTCTTATGAATAGGGACAATACATTGATTCTAATAAAGTACTCAGTAAATTTTAAATTAAGGCCATTCATCCAAAGTAATGAAGTGTGAACTATAACCACCCATACTTTTGGATAAACAGAAAACCAACCTGTGCTGGCAGTGCCATCATTCATCTGTAAGTTAACAGTACTCTTCGTGGTTTTTAAAAAATAAAGTCAACTAATCACCAGGAACAATTAAATACGTGATTAGTAAGAAAGGCACTGGTTCACTGTAATTACTAGGACAACCAACGGATGCTTAGTAAAAAAGCCTACCATATGCTAGGTGTTGAAGAGCATATAAAAGTTAAATGGAAATAAGTCAATCATAAATAATTCTAAGAAAAGGCAGAAATGATTAATGGCAAAAGAAGGGAGAAGATAACAGGATTAAAAAGCCCATAAGTGCAAAGCACATCACTTTTTAATACAGTGGAATGCTGCTCAACTCACCTTTAACTGTCTTGGCATCTGAGGTCTTATCTTGTTCTCTGCCTTTCACTAGAAGATAAAGAGCATCATGACCAACCTTTCCAGTAAAAAAAGATACATTGTATACACTATAAAAATTAGACAAGCTTTATTCTAACAGATGAGTATTCAAAATTCTATTATACATGGCTGGAATGACTGGGGGAGGGGTCAGGGCACGCAGTCACCAGGGGAGGTTTCTCTAAGGAAGTGACCTCTGAACAGCATTCAGTCTCGAACACTGAGTGTGCTGTGGAGAGACAATGTCAGAATTCCTGGGTTCAAATTCTGGCTCTGCCACCTATTGGCCATGGGATCATGAACAAGTAACTTTATTCCTCTGGGTCTCAATTTCATTAATTTATAAAATTAGGTCTGTAATAATAATACCTACTTTAGTGGGTTGTGGATGAAAAAATAAATACTTCTAAAGGGCTTAGAGGAATAACCATCACACAGTAAATTTAGGACGTTAACTAATGTTACCATGTACTAACCACTACTGAAGAAAAAGCTCTTTGGTTGTGTATCACATCTTATTTGTTGTGTATCCCCCACCACGGCATCAAACACAAACATTCTAAACTTACAAACATATGAAACTCCTAATACTCAAGGTTTAACAACTTGTTTCTTAAAAAATCACACAATCCCCCTGTAGCACACAAAACAATGGAGCTTCTATTGCAGATGCTCTAACAACATGTCCTGGAAAGGCAAGTGCATGGCAGCCCAGGCCAAGTATGAACTCTTACAGGGTCTAACATAAGACTATTTTTAACTCTCTTTTCTGATGGCTTTCCAACATACAATTTTCTTTATCCTTGCCATGAAAATACTATCAGAATGAATCCCACAATATAACCATCTCTCTACTTGTGTTCTTCAACATTGAAGGGCAGCAGCAGAAAATAACTAGCTCTCACAGTATCTGATAAATCAATCCATCAACAAATACTTGGGTGCCTATTACATACCAGACACACTCCTGACTCAGACAGGAGAGTCCTGCTTCAAGAAGTCCATGTGCAAGTGTGTGGAGACAAACGCGGACAAAAGTTAAGGTAATTTCAGGTACAGATCACTGGTTTTTGCAGCTCTTCCAGCATCTGCCAATGCACTTCATCCATTTGAAACACGAATTTATCTTGGCTTCCATGACACTCCACTGTTCCAGTTTTCTAGCCACTCCTTACTTACCTTGTAACTTTGGCTGACCTCTCCTCTGCCCAGTTTCTAGGGGAAAGGGCTTGGACCCCCTTTCTTTTCACCACATAGAGACGCGGGCAAAAGTAGATGTAATGTTGTAAGAACACAAAAGTTTATTCTCATATTATTACTTATTAAGTGTTGTGTTACTGATTTGTATGACAACTTAAACCTACGTTGCCCCACTGTGTGTATGTGTATGTATTTCCTGGATAATCTTATCTATTCTCAAGGCTTTCAATACCAAAGATATGCCATGGTTCCTAAATTTATATCTCTAGTCTAAATAGTTTTTTTAAAAGATTTTATTTATTTATTTCTAGAGAGGAGAAGGGAAGAAGACAGAGAGGTAGAGAACATCAATGTGTGGTTGCCTCTTATGTACTCCCAACTGGGGCCCTGGCCTGCAACCCAGGCATGTGTCCTAAGAATCAAACCCGTGACCCTTTGGTTTGCAGGCCAACACTCAATCCACTGAGTCACACCAGCCAGGGCTCTAAATCGTTTTTTTGATCTTAAATTCAGTTACTTAACCACCTACCTTACATCTATCATTCCCTTTAACCCAAGTGAAATGTACCATCTTTTCCCAAACCTGTTCCTACTGCAGTTTTAGTGTTCTCTCATAAATGGCACACCATCTTCAAACAGTTTCTCAGGCCCCAAATCTGGGCTTATCCTTAACATGGTCTCTCCCTTACTTCCCACACCCAAATCATTACTTATAAAACCAACTGATTCTACCACAAAAATATACCAATACAGTTCCACTTTGCCACACTCGATGCACTGTTATTTCACCCATCAGATCTTCCATTCAATATTTCAAACATGAAAGTACACACACAACCTGACTTCACCAAATATTAGCATTCAGCCTTATTTCCTTTTTCCCCTCTATATATTATACATATAGTTAAAGGTTCTTATGACTCACTACCTGATCTGTATATTCCTCTTTTCTTCTTGTAGATAAATATATCCTAAATTAGGTACATTGACTGACATGCATGGTTTTTTTTGTTTTTTTTTTTCTTAAAGATTTTATTTATTTATTTTTAGAGAGGGAAGAGAGGGAGAAAAACATGAATGTGCGGTTGCTGGGGGCCACGGCCTGCAACCCAGGCATGTACCCTGACTGGGATTTGAACCTGCAACACTTTGGTTCGCAGCCCGTGCTCAATCCACTGAGCTATGCCAGCCAGGGCGACGTGCATGTTTTTAAGCTATTACTACATATGAATGTATAAAAAAGTAAAACATGATATTATTCTGCATATCTTTAAAAATTACCTAAATGGTTTGGGCATACCTTGTTTAACTGCACTACACCTAATTGTACTTCGCAGATATTGCAAGTTTTGGGGGGGGGGGTTGTTTGTTTTGTTTTTTCCCACAAATTGATGGTCTGTGGCAACCCTGCACCTAGCCAAGCCTATAGGTGCCATTTTTCCAAAAGCTTTTGCTCACTGTGTCTCTGTATCACATTTTGGTAATTCTAGTGGCATTTCAAACTTTTTCATTATTATTATATTTGTTATGGTGATCAGTGATCTTTGATGTTACTATTTTAATAGTTTTGGTATGTCACGACCAGCTCTCATACAAGACAATGAATATAATGGATAAATACTGAATGTGGTCCAGCTGCTCTACCAACCAGGCACTCCCATCTCTCCTTCTCTCCTGGGGCCTCCCTGTTCCCTGAGACACAACAATATTGAAATTAGGCCAATTAATAACCCTACAATGGCCTCTAAGTTTTCAAATGAAAGGAAGTCCTACTTTAAATTAGAAGCTAGAAATGACTGAACTTAGTGAGGAAGGCATATCAAAAGCCAAGATAGGCTGAAAGCTAGGCCTCTTGTGCCAGTTAGCCAAGCTGTGGATGAAAAGGAAAAGTTATTGAAGGAAATTAGAAGTGCTACTCCAGGGAAGACACATATGATAAGAAAGCAAAATAGCCTTATTACTGATATGAAGAAAGTTTTAAGTTGTCTGGATAAGGTCAAACCAGCCACAACATTCCCTGAAGCCAAAGCCTAATCCAGAGCAAGGCCCTAACTCTTCAATTCTATGAAGGCTGAGAGAGGTGAGGAAACTGCAGAAGGAAAGTTGGAAGCTAGCAGAGGCTGGCTCATGAGGTTTAAGAAGGCATCTCCACAACATAAAATTTCAAGGTGGCCCTAGCTGATGTGGTTCAGTGGATTGTGTTGGCCTGCAAACTGAAAGGTCACCGGTTTCATTCCAAGTCAGGGCACATGCCTGGGTTGCAGGCCAGGCCCCCTGCTGGGGGTATGTGAGAGACAACTAACCCATGTTTTTCTCCCTCCTTTCCCCCCTCTCTAAAAATAAAAATCTAAAAAAAGGGGGGACAAGGTAGAGCATCAAATACTGATGTAGGAGCTGCTGCAAGTTAGCCGGAAGACCTACCTAAGACAATGAAGGCAGCAATACTAAACAACATATTGTCGATGTAGACAAAGAAGCCTTTTATTAGAAGCTGCCATCTAGGACTTTCATAGCCAGAAAGGAGAACAGAACATAAGGCGTGGCTTCAAAGGTCAGGCTGACTCTCTTGTTAGGGACAAATGCAGCTGGTAAAGTCAGTGCTCATATTCCATTCCAAAAACCCTAGGGCCCTTAAGAATTATGCTAAATCAACTCTACCTGTGCTCTATAAATGGAACAACAAAGCCTAGATCTGGGGTATCAAATTCATTTCCACCAGGGCCACATCAGCCTCCTGGTTGCCTTCAAAGGGCCAAATGTAATTTTAATTCCTTAACAGTTAAGGAGTAGTTACATTTATACAGTCCTAAAATTATTTCGGCCCTTTGAAGGTAACCACGAGGCTGATGTGGCCCCCAGTGAAAATGAATTTGACACCTCTGACCTAGATGACAATACATCTGTTTACAACATAGTTTACTGAATCTTTAAGCCCACTACTGAGATCTACTGCTCAGGAAAAAACACTCCTTTCAGAGTATTACTGCTACTGACAATGCACCTGGTCAACCGAGAGCTCTGATGTTGGTAGGTGTACAATGAGGTTGGTGTTGTTTTCATGCCTGCTAACAGAGCCACCCTGCAGCCCAGGGACCAAGGAGTAATTTTGACTTTCACATCTTATTATTTAAGAAACACATCTTGTGCCCTGGCTGGTGTGGCTCAGTGGATTGTGTATCAGCCAGTTCAGGTTGTGGGCCAGGTCGCAACCAACTGCTGTTTCTCTGGCACATCATGCTTCTCTCTCTCCTTTCCCCTCTCTCTAAAAATAAATTTAAAAAATTTTTAAAAAGAAAAAGAAATATTTTGTAAGGCTGTGGCTGTCATAGTGATTCCACTGATGGATGTGAGCAAAGTAATTGAAAACCTCTGGACAGGATTCACCATTCCAGGCGCCATTAAGAACATTTGTGATTCATGGGAAGAGGTTTAGAATATCAACGTTAACAGGAGTTCGGAAGAAGCTGATACCACCCCTTACGGATAACTTTGAGGGGCACAAGACTTCAGTGGAGGAAGTAACTGCACGTGTGGTGGAAATGGCAAGAGAATGAGAATCACAGGTGGAGCCTGGATGTGTGACGGGACTGCTGCAATCTCCCGATGGAACTTGAGCAGGTGAGCAGTCGCTTCCTGTGGATGAGCAGAGAGTGGTTTCTTGAGATGGAATCTATTAGCATGGAGATGTTTGAAATGACAACAAAGGAGTTAGAACATTACAGATGCCTAGCTAATAAAGCAGTGTCAGGGTTTGAGAGGGCTGACTCCAATTTTGAAAGAAGTTCTAGTGGGGGTAAAATGCTATCATTCAGCATCACGTGTGAGAGAGAAATCATTCATGAAAGGAGAGTCAATCACTGTGGGAAACTTCATTGCTGTCATTTTAAGAAATTACCACAGCCACTCCAAACTTCAGCCACCACCATCCTGATCAGTCAGCAGCCGTCAACATTGAGGCAAGACCTTCCACTAGCTCAGATGAAGGTCAGCATTTTTTAGCAATAAAGTATTTTTCAGTTAGGGTATATACATTATTTTTTAAACATAACTGCTACTGCTTGCACACTTCATTGACTCTAGTGTGAACAACTTTTATATGCACTGGGAAACCAAAAAATTTGCATGACTCACTTTATTATGACACTGTCTTTAATGCAGTGGTCTGGAACTGAACCCACATATCTCAGAGGTTTGCCTTTTCCTACACTTATCTTACACTTGTATTCATACAATAATTTGACATTTGTCTATATTGATGCAATTCTAGTTTTCATGTAGCTCTAGTTTATTTGAGCTGCTCAATTCCTTTAAATAAATACACATTTATTTACACATTTTCCTATTAGGTAACATTTAGGTTTTAGCCCTGGCTGGTGTGGCTCAGTGGATTGAGCGCTGGCCTGAGAAACACAGGGTCACTGGTTCAGTTCCCAATCAGGACATACGCCTGGGTTGCTGGCCAGGTCCCCAGCAGGGAGTGTGTGAGAGGCAACCACACACTGATGTTTCCGTCTCTCCCTCCCCCTCCCTCTAAAAATGAATAAAATCTTTTTAAAAATTTACATTTTATTTTCTGGTTTTCACAAACATTGATGTGACAAACATTCTAGTACGTGTCTTCCTATGTCTATATGAAAGAATTTATCAAGGATAAATACCTAGTAATAAAGCTGATAGGTAACAAATCATGTGAGTTTTTCACCAAAGTAGTTCTATCAATTTCCACAATCTTTGTGTTCAGTATTTGCATACTTGGTATTTTTAATTTTTGCCAACTTAATAGTTTTCAAATGGTATTTGATGGTGTTTTTAATTCATTTCCTTGATTTCCTTCAATGTAACACCCTTTGTGTTTGTTGGCTATTCAGGTTTCCTCTTTTATGGACTGCCTATTCATGTTCTCTATTTTTTGTAGAAATCCCATACATATTCTAGATACTAATTCTTTATTGTTTGCATTGCAAATACCTTTGTATATTTTATTGTATGAGGTTTTTCTCTTTTTTTCTTTTCTCTTCCAATCCTCACCCTGGGACATATTTACTGATTTGAGAGAGAAAGAGAGGGAGGGAGGCAAGGAGGGGAGACAGAAACATTGATTGGCTCTCTCCCACTTGTGCATTGAACCTGCAATCTAGGTATGCACCCTGACTGGGAATCAAACCACAACATTTTAAGTGCATAGGACTATGCTCCAATTAACCAAGCTGCGCAGCAAGAGCATGTTTTTTTTTTTAATTTTTATTTTAATGTAATCCAACTTACATTACATGAAATGTATTTTACTAGCTCACTTAAAAAATATCCTTTCCTACCCCAAGATCAGATTTTCCGCCTCCATTTTCTATATGATTAAGTGTTGTTTTTTTTTAAGATTTTATTTATTTATTTTTAGAGAGGGAAGGGGGAGGGGAGAGGGAGGGGGGGAGAGGGAGAGAGAGGGGGAGAGAGAGAGAGAGAGAGAGAGAGAGAGAGAGAGAGAGAGAGAAACATCAATGTGCGGTTGCTGGGGGTTCTGGCCTGCAACCCAGGAATGTACCCTGGCTGGGAATCGAACCTGGGACACTTTGGTTCCCAGCCCGCGCTCAATCCACTGAGCTACGCCAGCCAGGGTCTATATGATTAAGTTTTGCTTTTTCAAATTCTAGCTCTTATCTACCTGGGATTTATTTCTGTATATCAGGGATGTTTGTGTACCTATGATGTTTGTATAGCTATGATGTATTTTCCCATCCTTTTCCTTTTAACCTTCCCATTATCTTTTTTATATTTAAATATAAATAGCAGGGGTCCAATCTGAAGATAACCATCTTTTTTACTATGTGAGTTAGCCCATTTCTGCTTATTGTGATTACTGATCATTACTTCTAAAACAGAGTATTCTTAAAGCTCTATGAATCTGTTGATTTCTCCTGGTAATTCTGTATATTTTGCTTTATGTATTTGATACTGATATTAGATACAAACTAGTTAAGGAGTTTATCTTCCTAGTATCCCATTCATTTTATCATAGTGTAGTGACCTTTTGCCCTAACAATGCTTTATACTTTATAGTACAATAGTTCCTCTGCCGTACAAGCTTTCTTCTGGTGAACATTTGCCTAGTGTATTTACCCATTTATTTTCAATTTCTTTATGCCCTTATGTTTAGGTTGTGTCTCTGATAAATAGCTTATGGGTAGATTTTAGTTTATCATCCAACTTGTGTCTTTATCTTTTAGTTGTATGAACTTTTACTAGAAATTTAGCCATATACATTTTTTTTAAATGTTCTGAATGAGGCGTGATTTTTCTTTTTTCTTTGTTTTAAAGATTTTATTTATTTATTTTTAGAGAGGGAAAGGAGGGAGCTAGAGAGAGAGAGAAAAAAAAAAACATCAATGTGCAGTTGCTGGGGGTTATGGCCTGCAACCCAGGCATGTACCCTGGCTGGGAATCGAACGTGCAACACTTTGGTTTGCAGCCCACGCTCTATCCACTGAGCTATGCCAGCCAGGGCAGCCATATACATTCTAATCTATTTATATTTATTGTGATTACTGATCCACTTAGGTTCATTTCTGCCACCTTATTTTGTATTACTGACTATGCTTTTTTTATTTGTACATTTTTTATTATGAAACATTTAAAATATAAAGGTAAGACCAGAACTTAATATGAGAAATACTCAGGTTTATCAAATCTTAACAGTATCATATTTGCTCCAGAAAAATTTTTAAAAGAAATAAAACATTGCAGGTACAACTGAAGTATCACCCTGATGTCATTACCCCTCTCCCTAGAGAAACAAATTCATAAATTGAATGTTTATTGTTGTCACCCACATTCTTATTCTTTAACAGATATATGTTATCTATGAACAATATACAATACTGTTTGAGGTTAACTTCACAAGAGCAGTTGCACCAATTGACATTTCCAGCAGCAGCATGTCCTGAGCAATCTTGGTTATTGGCAGGCTTACTCCCTACGTCATAGGTCTCTCTCCTCAAGAACTATACTCACACCTGCAACACCTCTCTGTTCTGTATCATTTTATCCCTCTCTAATGGATCATTCCTATCAGCATACAAACATGCTCTGGTATTTTTTATCTTAAAAACAAAACCAAAACACACATCAACCTAATATCTCCTTCCAGCTATTGACACTTTTTTTACTTTTCACTGCAAAGTTTCTTGAAAAAAGTGTTTTTACTGTTTTCTTCACTTCACATTCTTCCCTCCACCCATTCCACTGACACCACATAAAGTGTTTGATTACTTCCACATTATCTTGATCTTGCAGATGACATTCAACACAATACTCCCTCCTTTTGGAAAAGTCTTCCCTTAGTTTCCTTGACATTGCACTCCTATATCCCTGACATTTTATTTTCAATTCTCCTTTGCCCTGGGTATGTTCCTCAACTTAACTTCTAAAAGCTGGATTAACCTCAGAGCCCTCTTCTAGGCTTTCTTGTCAACAGTATGGCAGAAGATGCTACCTGGCCACTGAACTCATTCTCCCCTTTTAGCTACAGCCTGGCACATAACTGGCTAGCTACTCTTAATTTCCCAGAAGCCTCTGCAATTATCCATGACCATATGACAAGGCTCTCACAACAGAATGTAAATAAAATTGGTATGTGCCATTTTCTGGCCAAAGCTTGTCTTTCCTTTATACTTTTTCCTCTTACCATGCATGGGTCAGACAACTGAGAAAAGTCAGAAGAGGCTCCCACCTACCTTTGATAAAACAGACCACAACCCAAGTGCAACAGAAATAACAATATGGGAGGAAAATGATCCTTGAATGATTATGAAGCAAAGCCCCCTGATGACCAGGAATATAGACTGTTACACAAGAGAGAAATAAAGGTCCGTCTTGTTTGAGCCATTATCCTTGTTTCTTTGCTATGGAAGCTTAGCCTTTCAACCTAACTCATATGTGTACTCCATGGGTGACCTCATCTAGTCCCTTGTTTTTAATGATCACTTATGCAAAGTACTTTTAAATCCAGATCCAGATCTCGAGCTCTGACTTCCTTCCAGAACTACAGACTTACATGTCCAACTGTTTCCTTGACATATCCACATGGATGTCCAAAAGTTAATTGCAAACTAACAACTAACAAAACAGAATTTCTGATTCTTCCTATCCTGAGCTCTAAGCCCAAAGCTTTCTCAGTTTTTCTTTACTCCAATCACCATTCAAGGTATGCTGTCTCTACCTCTAAAACATACCCCATTATCCTCTGCTCCAAGTCAGTCCAGCCTCCTTTCAGTTCCCAGAACACATGGAGCTCATTCCTGCCTCAGAGCATTTGTACTACCAGTTCTCTCGGGGTAGAATGCAGCTCCTTTTATCTTGATAGTGCTAACTCTCTGGCCTCATTCTGGTCTCAGATTCCATCTTCCTAGGCTGTCCCTTGGTGATCTGCTCCCACATTGCTATTTAAATTCCCTGCACAGAACTTATTGCTAGCTGATACTTCTTTTTTTATTTACTTATTCAACAAACATTTACTAAATTCCAAACCATATTCCAGGCACTGACCTAGACATAGATACAGCTATTTAAAAAAAAAAAAGTGGGCTTCCATCCTAATATGTATAGTAAAGCAAATGGTGATAAATGCTAGAGAAAAAATAAAGGCAAGGGGATGGGAGTGCAGGCACCAGGGACTACAATCTTAAGTAGGATGGTCAAATAAAGTTTCACTAAGAGGCCAACTGATTAAAAACCTAAAAGAGCCCTGACTGGTGTGGCTCCATGGGTTGGACATTGTCCTGCAAACAGAAAGGTCACCGGTTTAATTCCTGGTCAGGGCACATGCTGGGTTGTGGGCCATGTCCCTGGTTGGGGATGTGCAAGAGGCCACTGATTGATGTTCCTTTCCTCTTTCTCCCTCTCTTCCCCTCTCTCTTAAAATAAATGAATAAAATATTAAAGGAACAAAACAAAACAAAAAACAACCCTGAAAGAGATGAGGAAGCAGAATAGGTGGGAATCTGTGGGAAAAGGTTCCCAGGCAGAGAAGCAACAAAGGCACTGAAGTGGAATATATTTGACAATAAGGAGGACAATATAAATGGAAGAGTGATGGAAGAGAGCAGGATGTGAACGTAAAGAGAAAATGGGACCTAGATTATCCAGGGCCACGTGTACAGGAAGCCACTGGAGGAACCCGAACAGAGGTATTTTGAAAATATACTATATGGGTCAAGGATGAAAGAAGGGGAACCAAATTGTAAGCAAACTAATGCTGCTTCTTCAATTTTCATAAAACCAGCTTCCTCTTGACATTTAAGCTGAAGTCAGAATGGCATCCTCTCAGAGGACTCCCTTAACCCACCTGATCTAAAGAGAGGTGACTGCCTAGGGATGGTGAGAAGCAGTTGAATTTGCAGGTGTTCCGGCATAGACCTAACAGACTTGCAGGATCAGATACAGAGTGGGAATGAAAGAGAGGTCCAAGAATGTTCTGAAGTTTTAGCCTGAGCAATTAAAAGGCCAGCAATGAAATTTATTGAGATGGGAAAAGCTGATGAACATTTGAGAGAACTAAATCTGAAATCAGGTTTTAGATACAGTCAGTTAAAGACTTATCTATTAGATAGTCTATTATATCTATCAATAGAATTAACTATTAATAGTCTATTTATTAGATATTTAATAGGTATAAAGTGGACCCACAAGGGGATATGCCAGTCTGGATTCAAGAGAGATAATACAAGCTGAAGATGTAAACTTGGGAATCATAATCATATGGGTAGTATTTAAAAATGGTATTTAAATACTGGACGGAATCCCTAAATAAGACCACCTCCAGCTTCCATTCTCATCACAGTATCCAAAAAGCATCTAGAATAATCTTTTTAAAACGAAATATAAGATCAAATCACTCCTCTTTAATATTGTCTCTGCACTTGGAATAAAACTTAACCATGGCCTATAAAGCTCTGAATCATCTGACTCATCTACCTCTCTAGGCCTGAGTCCCATGACTTCGTCTTCCTTTCTTGAAGGGCACCATATTTTCTTGCCTCCTCACCTTTGGACAGGGTCTTCTATGCCTAGAATCCTCCTCCCTGGCCTCTATATGTTACCTCCTGCTGATCCTGCAGCTCTAAATTTCAAGGTCATCTGCTGAGGCCTTTCTGTAACATCCAACCTAAATGTTTCCTCTGTCAAGTTACCTCTTTCAAAACACCTTCCTCAACTGAGAGACTGAGACTGATTTACTGTGTGTCTGCTCCAGTAGACAGTAAAGATAGTAAGCTCCATGGGTGCGGGGACTTTGTGTTGTTCAGTGCTCTCAATGCTGAGAGCCTAGCACAGTGCCCGGCAAAGAGCGGACTTTAAAAGTATTCTTTGAATAAATTGAGACAACAGTCTATTGTGCAACATGCAGTTTGTCTCATTATATATAGAATAATGAAAAAAAAAAACCCACTTCAAAACTGTCAAACAAATTAGACAGTTCTGGGTTTCACCCCTCAGCACTGTTTTCATTCATTCACCAAATTTTATATGTACTTCAAAGGAATTCTTTAATTTATAGTCATAGTTTAATGGAGCCTTTAGGGAAAATTTAATTCTCAGCTGAGAATTAAAATTGCTCAGGAGAGCAAAGTTGGTGAACACTTTTCTGTCCTAGGTTACTCAGTGGCAGAGCTGTCATGTAAACCCAAGTCCCTGATTTATTACAGTTTTAGCGCTTTTTGCAAAACCAGTTTTTGTCTGGTACTTTCCTTTGAAGCAGTAAGAAGTGATACAAGACCACTATCATCCCAAAAGGCACTGTTCACTTTGTGCAGATATTTTTTAATGAAATGCAACAATCCACTACACACATACACACAAAATCATGCTGTCTCTACTTAAAAACTGGGCAGCTGTTATTGAAAGTGAAAATCAGACACATGAGTAGTGTTTACAAACGAGCATCCCAGTAGTTAGTAGTAAACTTAAGTCATCAAAAATAGTCTTCTTCATTAAGGACCATATAACAGTAAGTAATGTGATTTTAGGAACAGCACCACTGCTCTTCCCCCCAAAAAAGGAAAACTGGAAAAGTAGCACTAGTTAAAGAAAACAACTTTTTCACATGTTGCTTTTAGACATAAGACCCTCAATATTCTGAGAAGCCAGAACATTTCGTAACAAGGAACTAAAGGAACTTCCTTTTACTTGATTCACAGTGTACCCCGCCCACACCGAAAAGCGATGCTTACGCAAACAGACATTAACTCGCATACGCTTCATCAAACGATTTTGGACCAGTGGACAATCCCCCCAATGACCTCGCGTGAGGAAGCCGCCTTCTCCCTCCCTGCAGAGTCGAGGAGCAGAGCGAAGCACGCAAGGGGCGCCTGCCTCACCGGCGCCCCGTAGGAGGCCCTTGCAGGCCCCTGCAAGCCCACCAGCCCCACGACAACCCCTGAGACCCGGCAGGCTCCCCGCTGGCGCCCCCTCTGCTACCTTTCCGCCGGAAGAAGGACATGGCAGGGCCCGGGTCGGGTCGAAGGGCGCGGGGGGACTGTCGCGGGGAGGGCCCGGCTCCCCTCATTCAGCAACAGGCCCGGACGTCCGGGTCTGCAGCGGCTGCCACACTAGCCCGAAAAGAGACCCTTCCTCCAGGTGTGGGCCCCACAGCCTCCTCGAGATGCCCAGAAAGGCCCCGCCGCCATATTATCAACAAGCCGCCAGCCCGGAGTTCCGGTCCTTCCCCGCGCGAGGCTTCACGGGAGGCCGAGCCGCCGGCCCCGCCCCCGTCCCAGGGTGATGAGGCGCGCACTCTTTCCCGCGCCCGCGTGCCCCTGCACTTGTGCGGCGTACGCCACTACCCACTGACCTAGGAGCTTGGCCGCAGCTTTGCGGTGGCAGGCGCTAGCTCTTTTTGGAATGGTGCAGGCCCAGTTCCTGAGGACTAACACTCCGGGCGCGGGAGCCTGGAGCGGGGATCGTGCGCCGCCATCCCAGGGTCGAGCATTCAGCTGCAGACACCGTCCAGAGCGTACCGTCCTAGAAGGGCAGGGCTAAGACCGCCGCGCTCCGGCCAGCCCCTCCCGTTTCTGGGTTTGAGTCTGGCTAAAAGGCCCTTGCGGCCCTGAGCAGCTTTAACCTCCACCGCCTTCCGTGCTCTTCCAGGGAAGCCGGTGCCCCCACCCCCACCGCGGGTTGAAGGCGACCAGGGTCTCCGGGTGGAAACTAAGAGGCATAACCTTTTTTATGCGACTTCACTGGCTCCCTCCATCAATGACCTTGACAATGAAAAAAGATTGGACTTGTTTTCGGAAGGCAAGCCCTGCGAATGCTCAGGTTCGAGAGGCACATAAAAGTCTCGCCAATATTTACCCAGCGAACTCCGGTGAATTATCCTTCAAGCCTTGTTCAAATGCCATTTTCCTGTGAATCTGAATACAGTCTATTTGCCCCTAAAACAAAGGGAAACAAGCTTCCCCAATTTTACTGCCCTTACCACCCCATGACTATACCCAGGGACCAGGTAATGATTGTATCCTTGAGCTCCTGCTGCCAAGGAGCCTGGAAGATCACAGCAGCTACATAAAGGCAGACTGGGTTTTTAAAATCTATGAAGTCCATCAGGTGGCAGACAAGGAAACTGAGGTCCAGAGATAGCAGGCAACTTATCAACATTATTCAGTGTGTCAGCGTTATTCAGTTAGTCAGTGAGACTAACTACAGCTGGGGCTCTTTTCACCATACAATTACAGCAAATTAATTGATTTGTCTACTTTGGTTTTGTTACCAAACTCAAGGAGTTCACCTCTTGGGGTGCTCTGTTAAAAAAATGAGCTCTGTCTGTCACAAGGTAGTTTTTGTTACCAGCAAGAACTCAGTTCTTATCTTCTTGAGGGAAAGACTTCCATCAAGAGGCAAAGTGCAGCGAGGTGGGCAAGGATGTGTTCGTGATGCACTTAGAAGGGACTCCATGGGCACCTCAGAGTGGGAATTCCTCCTTCGTTGCCATACGCAGGTATTCGTGGGCTCTTTTTCCTGGACTTCTGCTTCTGTCCTTTCAGCACCCCCCTGTCACTTGTCTGCCCACGTGGTGTGTGACTGGAACTGGTGGCCTATGTGGCTGAACGGTGTGCTGAGATTGAATCAGAAATTTGGTGACCACAAGTCTGGGTGTGGTGAGGCACGTCCAGTTTAGATTTGCCTTATGCTCTGTAGACATGCAGGAATGCACTAGGATAATCTATTCTCGTTCCCTTTTTTTGACTGCCCTGGCTCATATCTAACAAGCTACCTATCTTAACCGTTTTGCTTCCTTGTAGCAAGTAAGGGAGACAAGATTTATGTCTGAAGCTCTGTCTCCCTGAAGGGAAACTTAGCTGTTGTCTCTATACTCTATATGCTCAAATACATGCTAATTTCTTCTTGGCAGTTGGCTAGCTTACCAGGTTGGGCTCCTGTTGGTCTTATCCCTTTTACAGCTGGTCTGCAAAATACTATGCTGCGTTTTACATTTTTACATTTAGCAAGAATAGCATTTAGTAAGAATGGCCCAGACCTTGAGATCTTTGTCTTAACTAAAAATTTGTGGCATTTAAGGTACTCACAGTTGATATTTATTGAAAGCTTACTATGCACAGGTATTGTACTAACCCCTCCAGATTAAGGACAGTCTTTGGAGTCAGTCTTGGTATGGAGAAAACTAGGCACATAAAAATAACCTGCCCAGTGCTCTGGTCAGTGTGGCTCTGTTGGTTGGAGCATCGCCCCAGAACTAGAAGGTCGTGGACTGGGTTCCAGGTCAGGGCACATGCCCAGGTTGCAGGTCTTAGCCCAGGTCCAGGCCCAGGTGCCTATAATCCTCTCTTCAGGCATGTGCAGGAGGCAACTAATTGATGCTTCTCTCTCGCATGAGTGTTCCTCTCTCTCTTTTCCCCTCTCTCTAAAAGCAATGAAAAAATGTCTTTGGGTGAGGATACAAATGATAATAACAATAAAATAACCTGCCCAAGGTCACAAGCTAGAGAATGGGCTTCCAGAACCCAAGGTCAAGCCTGTCCTTGGGCAAGGGGAGTGCATCTCAGCAGGAGCAAGAGACACTGGCCAAGGCTCTCCATGGCCCACTATATCCTCAACCTGAAATGGTGCTGAGAATGGATGTCTGTTTGTTTGTGTCCTCCAGGAGATGTTGCAGAGGGTTCTGAATCGTGCCCCTAGGGGTCAGAGAAGTCCCTGGAAACCAGGCTGCGCAGGAGCAACCACTCTGCTGTCTGTGACCAATAAAACCACAGATCACAGCCCACTTCCCCCCTCCAACCAAAATGGAGACTTGCAATGAAGTTAAGGAGGAGCAGGGCTGGGGTGCTAAGTGGGATTTCTCTGCTGGGCCAGTGTAAGGGGAGAAATGCTATAGGCACAGGCGGTTAGATGCTCTAAGCCAAAAAGTGCAGTGCCCTTCTGTCTCTCATTCATTTCAGGAATCCAATCCTTTGGTAGTCTCTGTTTTCTATTTGTTGGGAGGGAAGAGTGTAAGAAATGCCCTGAAAATTCCGGGATGGGAGCAATGAACTAAGGGTATGGGAGGAGCACTTTAGTTTCTCTAGACTTTCTCAAGTGTTTCCTCATTCTCTCCAACTAGGTGTAGAATCAATGTAATAGCAGTGTGCTACCCACCTTCCAATGTGATTGCTTCCCTGGAGCCCCTCCTGGCAGAATTCCGGAACTGCCTTTGTCACCCCAGGCAGCCAGCTACATCTTAGTATGGCACACCTCCAGTGTTTATGAAATACTTGTCATGTGCTCTCCCCGTATCACGTGCTTTTTAATCACAGCCTCACTTAATCCTTTATCTTCTCCCCTATGAAAGACCCTATGAGACAGCTACCATCTTTACCCTCAAATCTCAGGTGATGACCCTGAGGCTCCAAGTGATTTACCCAGGATCCCAAGACTAGTAAAGGACTGAAACAGGATTTCATTCACTGTCAGTCTGACTCCAAAGCCATTTCCTCCCAGCTTTCCCTCCACCTCCAGCTAATACCCATTTATCCAGTGTTCCAGCATGGGGGATCTATTTATTGGGCAAGTATAAGGCAATGAGTGATATCTAGCTGTGCATGTGCCTTCTGAATCATCATCCATTAAAGTGTGTATATACCTGGGGAAGCTTTAAGAGTTTAATCACTTAATCTTTTGAAATTTGGTGATCCACATATGAATAAAGTTAAAATAAAACAAGAATACTCCATTAGCCTGAATACCTAGTTGTGGCAAACTAATACTCTACATTGCATTTCCAAGTTAATTTGTTAGAGTCACTTTAATTTACATGTAAAACAAAATACATTTTTATGAGGAGTTTCTTTAATTATGTTCCTGATTTTAAGGGAATCCTCACAGTCTTTTTATACCAATTGTATCAATAACAACAAACCAATGAGGTAAAATCAGCAAGTCAGTTATCAAAACACCAATTAACAAAGTTAATCTGTGGCCCTGGCTGGTGTGACTCAGTGGATTGACCACCAGACTGAAAACCAAAGGGTTGCCAGTTCAATATCCAGTCAGGGTATATGTGTGAGTTGCAAGGCAGGTCCCCAATAGGGGATGCATTAGAGGTAGCCACACATTGATGTTTCTTTCCCTCTCCCTCTCTAAAAATAAATAACTAAAATCTTTAAAAAGTAAAAATAAAGTTAATCTATAACAAACTGATTGCAAATCTAATGAACTATATTCTACTACAAATATTCTAACATGTAATTTCTATATCTATCATTCATAACCTCAAAGAGACTATTCAAACAAGTCTTTATGCCTTTTTATAAAACAGGTAACTCAGTTTTATGACAAGAGCCAAAATACATACAGGGTAGGTAAAAGTAGGTTTACAGCTGTGAGTATGTGAAACACAGTTTATTCTTGTATTATTATTTAGTATTATATTATTTTCCATATGAGTAACTGTAAACCTACTTTTGTCCCTGCATATTGATGTCTTAAAATTCTCAACTGTCTAAACAAAGGCTAATTCTTTTTTCTGAAATGAGCACTTTATTAAGTTACTATCAATTATTTTTTATAAGTAAACATAGTCAAGCTAAATAGTTAACTGAAAAGAAGCAGAGAGTAAAAGGTGATTTTTAAAAAGATATATTATAGCCCTGGCTGGGTTGCTCAGTTGTTTATAGCGTCATTTCCATACACCAAAACACTGTGGGTTCAATTCCCAGTCAAGGCACATACCTAGATTTCGGGTTCCATCCCCAGTTGGGGTGCATATGAGAGGCAATTGACTGTTTCTCTCTCTCCCTTCTCTCTCTAAAAATTAGTGAAACATATCCTTGGGTGAGAATTTTAAAAATACAATAAAATAAAAAGATGTACTATAACTTTTGTAGGCATGCCTAAATTTCAAATATACTACACACTTACAACTTTTTATTTATTTATTTATTCCCTTATAACTATTTTTAATTTAAATTTTTTTCAGTTACACTTGACATACAAAATTAGTTTCAGGTGTATGATAGGGTAATTACACATTTGTATAACTTACGAAGTGATCCACTGGTAAGTCTAGTACCCATCTGGTGCCATATATAGCTATTACAATATTATTGTCTAGGTTCCCTATGCTGTGTTGTGTATCCCCAGGATTGTTTTTATAACTAGCAATTTGCATCTTAATCCCTTACCCCTTTTCACCTATCTCTCCAACCCTGCTCCCATCTGGCAGCCATCAAAATGTTCTCTGTATCTGTGGGTTTGTTTGATTTGTATTTGTTTATTTATTTTATTGTTTAGATTCCACATATAAGTGAAGTCATATGATATTTGTCTTTCTTTGATTTGTTTTACTTAGTTTAATACCCCCAGGTCTATCCATGTTGTCACAAATGGCAAGATGTCAAGCTTTTTATGACTGAGTGATATTCCATTGTACATATGTACCACAACTTTTTATCCACTTGTCTTTCGATGGGCACTATGGTTGCTTCCATATCTTGGCTATTGCAAATTATGCTGCAATAAACTTAGGCATGCATATATCTTTTCAAATTAGTGTTTTAAATTTCTTCAGATAAATATCCCAAAGTGGGACTGCTGGGTCATATGGTGGTTCCATTTTTAATTTTTTGAGGACCCTTTATACTGTTTTTCCATAGTGGCTGCACTAACCTGCATTCCCACCAACAGTGTACAAAGGTTCCCTTTTCTCCACATCCTTGCTAATATTTGTTTGTTGATTTATTAATGATAGTTATTGTGACAGGTGTGAAGTGATATCTCATTGTGGTTTTAATTTGCATTTCTCTGATGATTAGTGATGCTGAGACTATTTTTATATGTCTGTTGGCCATCTGTGTGTCCTCTTTGGAGAAATGTCTATGCAGGTCCTCTGCCCATTTTTTAATCAGATCATTTGTTTTGTGGTGTTCACCTGTATGAGTTCCTTACATATTTGGGATATTAACCCCTTATCAGATGTATCATTAATAAATACCTTCTTTGTTCAGGAGATCATCTTTTCATTTTGTTAATGGTTTCCTTCACTGTGGAAAAACTCTTTAGTTTGATATATTCCCCTTTGTTTATTTTTTTCTTTTGTTTTCCTGCCTGAGGAAATATATCTGAAGAATATCACTAAGAGTGATGTCAGAGAGATTACTGACTATGTTTTCTTCTAGGAGTTTTATAGTTTCAGACCTTACATTTAAGTCTTCAGTACATATTGAATTTTGTATGTGGTGTAAGAAATTGATACAGCTTTCTTCTTTGGCATGTGTCTGTCCAGTTTTCTCAACAGCGTATATTGAAGAAGCTGTCTTTACCCCTTTTACCTCATATAATCCATTGTATATTTTTGCCTCCTTTGTTATCGATTAATTGAACATATGGGTATACATTTATTTATGGCTCTCTGTTTTGTTCCATTGACCTATGTGTCTGCTTTTATGCCAGTACTATGCTTGCTGCTTTGATTACTATAGCCTCATAGTATAGTGTGATATCAGGTACTGTGAGATCTCCAAATTTGTTCTTCTTTCTCAATATTGCTTTGGCTACTGGGGGTGTTTTGTGATTCCATATAAATTTTAGGATTATTTGTTCTACTTCTGTGAAAAAATTCCATTGGTATTTTGATAGGGATTGCATTGAATCTGTAGATTGCTTTGCATTTATAGACATTTTAATGATGCTAATTCTTCCTATCCATAAAAACAGTATATGTTTTTATTTATCTGTATCTTTTTCAATTTCTTTCTTCAGTGTGTTATGATTTTCTGAGTACAGGTGTTTAAGCTCTCTGGTTAAATTTGTTCCTAGGTATTTTTTTGATGCAATTGTAAATGGGAATGCTTTTTAAATTTCTCTTTCTGATAGTTGCTAATGGTGTATAAAAATGCAACTGATTTCTGAACATTAATTTTGTATCCTGCTACTTTACTGAATTCGTTTATCAGTTCTAATACATTTTTGGTGGAATCTTTAGAGCTTTCTCTATATATTATCATTTCATCTGCAAAGAATAAAGTTTTACGTCTTCCTTTCCAATCTGAGCACCTTTTATTTCTTCTTATTCTCTGATTGCTGTGGCTAAAACTTCTAATACTGTATTGAATAAAAGTGGTGAAAGTGGACATCCTTGTCTTGTTCTTGATCTTAAGGAAAATGCTTTTAGCTTTTCACCATTGGGTATGATGTTAGCTGTGGGTGTGTTATCTATGGCCTTTATTGTATTGAGGTATGTTTTCTCTATTCCTAATTTGCTGGGAGTTTTTATCATAAATGGAAGCTGGATTTTGTCAGATTCTTTTTCACATCTATGGATACAATCATATGATTTTTAGTTAACATTTTGTTTATATGGTGTGTCACATTAATTGACTTGTGGATCTTGAACCAATCTTGTATCACAGGAATGAATTCCACTTGCTCATGGTATATGAGCTTTTTAGTGTATTACTACTGAATATGGTTTGCTACTTAATATTTTTGAGGATTTTTGCATATATGTTCATCACATTGGTTTATACTTCTCTCTCTCTTTTGCAGTGTATTTGTTTTGTTTTAGAACCTCAGGGTAATGGTGGTCTTTGTAAAATATAATTCATTGAACATTAGGTAAAATTTACCTGTGAATCCATCTCATCCAGGACTTTTGTTTGTTGAGAGTTTTTTTTATTACAAATTCAATTCTGTTAGTAGTTATTGGCCTGTTCAGATTTTCTTCTTGATTCAGCCTTGGAAGAATGTATGTTTCCAGAAATGTATCTATTTCCTCCAAGTTGGTCAATTTGTTGGCATATCACTATAATTTGTTCATAGTATTTTCTTATAATCCTTAGAATTTCTGTGGTGTCACTTGTTACTTCTCCCCTTTCGTTTCTGATTTTATTTATTTGGGTCCTCTCTCTTTCTTTGATGAGTCTTGTTAAAAGTTTCTTTTCAAAGAACCAGATCTTGGTTTTATTGATCTTTGTATTGTTCTTTAGACTCTATACCATTTTTTTCTTCATTAAAACTTTTTAAAATTGAATTTATTAGGGTGACATTTGTTAATAAAGTTATATAGGTATCAGGTGTACTGTTGTATAATAGATCATCTGTATATTACATTGTGTGTTCACCTATATTGTTTATTTTTACTCTAATTGTTATTATTTTCTTCCTTCTACTCACAACAAAGGCTACTGCTTCACCCAGTGTTTTACACTTACAAAACCATTTGCATCAATAGTTTTATAAAATTTATCTTTTAAAAATTGTGACCTTGGATTTTAGCTTTAATCAAAGCCGAACCAAAGCAATCTGGGCTTAACATAATTTATGTCTTCTATAGTATCCAATCATGTGAGATAAATGGGGGTTTATTGCACATTTTTCTCATCAAAGGTACTCAAAATAAATAGTCAGGATATTATAACAATAATAATATTTTAAAATTTCTGTAGCAGAGACTTCCACTTCCAGGAACAGTGGAACAGGTAATTTGGACTACCCACCTGTTGAGGAAAACTAAAAAATGTGAACAAAGTATCAATAGACATTGAGGCAATAAGAAGGTAATGAAGATAAAAAATAAATTAATTTAAAAACAAGCTAATGAAGAATTACCAGGCAAAGACAGAAAAGATAAAAAATCAAGCAAATTAAGTACCACATTTGAAGTCTCTTGCTCTAGGATAATTCAGTATTCATGAAAAAGAGATTGAGAAACTAAAATAAGTAATGCTTTTGACAGCTTCACAGATTAGAACACAAAAATTAGATCCCACAGCCTGTTTTGGGTTCGATTCTCAAAAACTACACAAAGGAAACCAGACCTTGCAGGGATTGCAACCTGGCCTCAAGTCAGCTGTGTGGCCTAGGAAATTTAAATCCCTGCCTGTAAATTAAGAAAATCTTGATTGCTGGTGCCCTCTGGTGGCTGACAGGAGAAAATGAAAATCCTCTTGCAGTAAGATCACTCAAGTTCTCAAATTTCCATGAACAATGTTTCAAGTATAATGTCTGGCACACAATCACCCTCATCAGGCATATGAGGAGATAAGATGTTAGGAAAAAGAGCCACGAGAAATGATGAGCAATAGAAAGAGTCACACAGAGCTCCAGATAGCAGAATTATTAGACATAGATTTTAAAATAACTGTGCTTGTATGTTCAAGGAGATAAAAGATAAAATCAAAATTTTGACAGAGAACTGGACACTATAAAAACTGACAGAGTCGATATGGGAAAGAGGCAATTAGAAATTCTAGAACTGAATCAAAGTACTGAATAGATGAGCCTGTAAGCAGAGTGATAACTAAAGAGAATTTGTGAACCGGAAGACAGATGAGAAGAAAATATCCAAAATGAAGCATGTAGTGAGGTTAGGAGACAGGGAAAATACAGTGGGGAGGTTTACCATATGTCTGATCAAAGTCCCAGAAGGGGAGAAGAGAGAGAATGAATGTAGTAGAGGAAAATATTTGAAAAATTAATGGCTGACAATTATTCCTGCCAGAAACTGACAGAAACCAACCCATTAATTCAGGAGTCACTATGAACCCCAAACAAATAAAGGAAACTAAATCTGTACCTATATTACTAATAACAATACTTCAGGAAAGAAAAGCAAAGGAAAATTATTAAAAATAGCTGGGGTGGGGGAAACTGATTACCTTCCAAGGAATGGCACTCAGGCAGGCAGCTGATTTTTTCAACAATTTCAATGGAAGCCAGAAGCTTATGAAATTAAGTCTTCAATGTGCTGGAAAAAGTAACTACCAACCAGGAATCCTGTACTCATCAAAATATCTTTTTGTTTGTTTGTTTTTGTTTTTTTGATGTTAATATGCTGCATTTTATTTTTAAATATATTTTATTGATTATGCTATTACAGTTGTCCCATTTCTCCCTTGTATTCCCCTCCACCCTGCACAGCCCCTCCCACCCACATTCCCTGCCCTTCCTTAGTTCATGTCCACGGGTCCAACCTATAAATTCTTTGGCTTCTACATTTTCTATACTATTCTTAACTTCCTCCTGTCTATTTTGTGCCTACCATTTATGCTGCTTATTCACTGTACCTTTTCCCCCATCCCCTCCCCTCCCTGTCCCCACTGCTAACCCTCCATGTGATCTCCATTTCTGTGATTCTGTTCCTGTTCTAGTTGTTTGCTTAGTTTCTTTTTGGTTTTGTTTTAGGTTTGGTTGTTGATAGTTGTGAGTTTTTTGTCATTTTACTGTTCCTATTTTTGATTTTCTTATTTTTCTTAGGTAAGTCCCTTTAACATTTCATTTAATAAGGGCAAGGTGATGATGAACTCCTTTACCTTGACCTTATCTGGGAAGCACTTTATCTGTCCTTCCATTCTAAATGATAGCTTTGCTGGATAGAGTAATCTTGGATGTAGGTCCTAGCCTTTCATGACTTGGAATACTTTTTCCCTTCCCCTTCTTGCCTGCAAGGTTTCTTTTGAGAAATCACATGGTGGTCTTATAGGCAATCCTTTGCAGGTAACTCTCTCCTTTTCTCTTGCTGCTTTTAAAGAGAAGGATTCTTTCCTTCTCTTTGGTCTTGGGTAATGTAATTATGTGTCTTGGTGTGTGCTTCCTTGGGTCCAACTTCTTTGGGAGTCTCTGAGCTTCCTGGACTTCCTGGAAGTCAATTTCCTTTGCCAGATTGGGGAAGTTTGCCTTCATTATGTTTTCAAATAAGTTTTCAATTTCTTGCTCTTATTCTTCTCCTTCTGGCACCCCTATGCTTTGGATGTTGGAACATTTAAAGTTGTCCTGGAGGTTCCTAAGCCTCTCTCCATTTTTTTGAATTCTCATTTCTGCATTCTGTTCTGGTTCAATGTTTATTTCTTCCTTCTGATCCAAACCTTTGAGTCCCAGTTTCCTTCCCGTCACTGTTGGTTGTTGGTTCCCTGTGCATTTTCCTTTATTTCCTTTTTCATAGAACTTCACTTTTTCTTCTATTTTTCAACCATACACAACCAATTCTTTGAGCATTCTGACTACCAGTGTTTTGAACTGTGCATCTGATAGGTTGGCTCTTTGTTACTTAGTTGTATTTTTTGTGGAACTTTAATTTATTCTTTAACTTGGGCAATTTTTTTTTGTCTAGGTACGCCTGTTATGTAGTAAGGGGTGGGGCCTTAGGTATTTGTCAGAGCCAGGCAACCCTTGTTGCTGCTTGCTGTATGTGGGGGAGGGGTCCCAGAGGGAACAATGGCACTTGTTCAGCTCTCTGCTGGCTTTCAATCACTTCCTCCACTAGCCACAAGCAAATTGAACCTTTCTGGTTCCTGGGTGGTGGGCTTGTGTACGTTCTAGGACCACGTGGGTCTCTCCCACGACCTCTCCTGTGAGGCTGGGAGTTTCTCCCCCTGCCTCAACCCCCACAGGAATTTTCAGTCAGAGGTTTGAGGTTCTGTTTCCCCATGCTAGAGCCCTGAGTTGTGTGGTCTGTCTCCCTCCCCAGTTGTTCCTCTCTGTTTATCCACACATAAATGTGGGAACTCCTGCTCCACCAGCTGCCACTTTGCCTGCCCTGGTCCTCCAGCCACCACCTTGCTGTGAGTGCTCTCCACCCAGCCACCTGTCTCTGCCCCTTCTACCAGTCTGTATGAATGTTTCTTCTTTAACTCCTTGGTTTTTCTGTCAGTTCTGATTGTTTTTGTTTTTAAATTTGTTGTTGTCCTTCTTTTGGTTGTGCAAGGAGGCACAGTGTATTTACCTACACCTCCATATTGGCCAGTTAAAATATCTTCAAAGATGGCACAAAATAAGACATTTTCAGACATAGAAAAACTGTCACCAGCAAAATTCACTAAAGGATACTCTAAAGAATTTACTTCAGACAGGAGGAAAGTGATATCAGCTGGAAAGTCTAAGAAATATTATAAATAGCAAAGAAAGAGGTGAATATGTGGACTAGTGTAAAGAAACATTTAATAATAATATGAAAGTCACCAACTGTGAAATTAGGGGACACAGTCCAAACAAGATCAACTTCATCTCTGGAACCAGTTGCAAGTTGGGGAGGTCCCCACTACCAACCCTAGGTTTGATAATTTGCTAGAAGGACTTCCAAAACTGAAAGCTATATATTCATGGTTACAGTTTATTACAGCTAAAGGATAAGAATAGGGACCAGCCAAGGAAAGAAAGGCACAGGGAAGTATCAAGCACAGACCTTCCCGTTGTCCTCTCCCCATGGAGTCAGGACAGCATTCCTTTCCTGGCTCTAATAAATGATGATACACATGGAGTATGGCCAATCAGGGAAACTCAACCAAGCCTTGGTGCTGAGAGTCTTTACTGGGGTTCTATGCCATAACATGATTGACTGCCCTTGTGACTGATCTCCAGTTCTTTGAGAGGTTCCTTGATACTGCATGACCCAACGCTCTCACCCCAAATCACACTGTTACTACTGTATGTGGCTGGCCCAGGACCCCCAATCAAAATGTGAACATCCCCATCAGGCATGATGTCCAAGGGCCTAGAAATGACCACCCAGCAGGTGAGGGCAAAGACAAGGTCCCTCTTTGGGCAAGTTTAAATTATTTTCTACAGAAATATCTAATGGGCTTAAATTTTCGCCTTGGTTGGCGTGGCTTAGTGGATTGGGTGCCAGCCTATGAACCAAAGGATCGCTAATTCGATTCCCAGTTAGGGCAGTTGCCTGGGTTGCGGGCCAGGTTCCTAGTTGGGGATGTGTGAGAGGCAACCAGGCGATGTATCTCTCATACATCAATGTTTCTCTCCCTTTCTTTTTCCCTCCCTTCCCATCTCTCTAAAAACAAATAAATAAAATCTTTTTTAAAAATCTTGCACCAATATGGCAGGCTCTGAATCTTTGGAGGACTTATGTCCCACCTTCTGACATGTATGTGTCTTACCAGGGTATCCAGAATACCTGCCATTTCTTGCTCACTATGTCCAATTAGCATGATGGCATCAATAGAGTGCCCCTATGTGATGTTTTGCAGAATTCCCTGACAATGGAGGATTCTTCACACCTGCACTATCAAATATGGTATCCACCAGCTACATTTAGTTATTTGGCACCTGAAGTGTGGCTAATCAAATCAAGGTGTTTTATAGGATAAAATATACACCAGATTTCAAAGACTTGGTCTGAAAAACAATGTAAAGTATCTCAGTATTTTTACATTGATTACATGTTGAAATAATAATATTTTAGATATATGTTGGACAAAGTAAATAACATATATATTAATTTCACTTGTTGCTGTTTGCATTTTTTTAGTGTGGTTACTGAAATTGCATATGCCCTCTCTCAGGGGCATATACCAGTGAATAACATGGAAGGTAGAATGGGAACCATGTCTGACTCTTTAAATCTTGCAGGAGGCCTAATCTGTATTTCCACCCAGGATGCAGTATTGCTTGATCTCTTATTGAGGCTGGGGGTGGGGTTAGTTTCAGGGACTTCCAGTTGGTCTTTCTTTTTCTTTTTCCTTTATTTAAATTTAATGATTCTTACTCAATAGGTAAGGGAGCCAATGAGTGGGTTTTGTCAAATGCTAGGAAAATCCAAACTGATTATGCCTCGAAATCAGGCATGGATTATGTCCTGGGGTCATGAAAATACCATGGGGTATGTCAGCAAACGTAACTACTGGACTATGGTGAGAGAGACTTGGGATAGGATCACCAAATGCCCCACGCTTTAACAGGAGAACAGGATACTGTTTAGCTCCCCTGGTATCGGCTCAGACCCTAAATCCCATACCCCTAGAAGGATCAGAGGGTTTTCTTTTTCCCAGTTGAAAGTTGCTATGATAAATGACTGAAAGCCTGTTTGGAGAAAGAATGAGGAGAATACCTACTATACTGTATTTGTTGTGACATTTCAGGATGTTTCCTCAAGGACACTTGGCCTCCTTTCAATTGTTAGATTTAGATCTTAGAAACTATCTCAGTTTGGGAAACTGATGAAAGATCATGACTTTTCTAACATGGTAGCAACATCAGCCTTCTGGTATCTTACCTTGATCTTCTGATTATATAAGTCAAACAATACTCTTGTTGGCTGCTTGTCTTAGTCTTTTCAGGCTGCTATAACAAAAATACCATTGACTGGGTGACTTAAACAAATAACAACATTTGTTTCTCATAGTTCTGGAAGCTGGGGAGTTCAAGACCAAGGCATTGGCAGATTCAGGATCTGATAAAGGCCTGATTCTCAGATCACAGACAGCAGCCTTCTCTTTGTGTCCTCACAGGGCAGAAGGAGAGAGAGCGAGCCACTGGGGGTCTCTTGTATAAGAGCACTAATTCCACTCATGAGGGCTCCCTGATGGCCTAATAACCTCCTGTAAACAAAGTCCAGAGTCCTTCTGAGAAATTAAAAAGAGTTTTATGCAAACCAAGGAACATAGCTCTCAGTGTAGACAAAGAATATACCCTGAAATTGCGGGGGAGGGGGATAGGGAGAGGTTCCTAAAGATATCAGTTGCAAGAAGCTGATAATCAAAAAAAGGGAAGATGGTGGTGTGGTAGGAGGGAGCAGATTCCACGTTCCCCTACACACAAGAGAAAAACCTAGCTGATCTATGGAGGAACAGAGCAAATAGCCAACAGTACCACAGCATATATGAAAGTAGATCAAAAATTGTAGTGGACATTGAAAAACCAGACAGTAAGGAGAGTGCTTCAGGACAATAAGAGCATAGGGATCAGTGTGGGGACCAGGGAGGCTACTGCACCAGGCCTGGGGCTTGCTGGGTCTGCCACAGGGCTCTTGGGAGAGAGCTGGGTCAACTGTTCCTTCCCCGGCCAAACAGGGTTTGAGCAGCACCGGGAGAGACCTGGTTGCTTGAAGTCACAGAGAGGGAGATAAGGACTAAGTGGCAAATGCACAGGGGCTGTGAGCACCCACGCACAGCCCTGGGAAGAGTGCATGCCCGAACCTGTGAGACCAGAGGGGGTCTGGCCATGCATCCACGCCCACAACCCGGGGAAAGTATGCTCTGTGGAAGACCTGGAGCCCACAACCATAAACCTGGGGAAAGTGCACGCTCCACAGGAGTCCCAGAGCTCACACCTGTGAACCTGGGGAGAGCGTGTGCTTAAGAAGGCCAGGGTCCCACACCCAAGACCCTGCGGAGAGAGAGGTGTCAGGCTAGCCCTGGGGAGAGTACGCCTGAGGCTGATTGAGTGCTGAATAGGAAGGGAGAAAAGCCTACCAATAGCCCCTCAGCTTGCTGCAGCCAGCAAGGCCAGAAAAACCGATTTGGGCAGTTTGAAACCAGCAAGAGGTTTGTTTGTTTGGTTTTTTGTTTGTTTGTTTGTTTGATTTTTAAAGTAATTTTTAAATTCTTATTATTTTTATCTGTCAGTTCCTTTTGCTTCTCTTTCCTTCTTTCTAGTTTTATTCCTTCTTCCTATATTTCCAATTTTATCTCTTCTTTCCTTCTTCTGCTTTTTTCCCCTTTTCTTTTTTCTTTTTAAATACCCACAAGTAAGACAAAAAAACCAACAACCCAGAACTGTGAAAAGAACAGAGTTGGACCCAAAGAGGTGGCATCCCAACAGCTGAGACAGTGACACAAATTTCACTTTGCTATTACAGAGAACCTGCAAGTTATTGCATATTTATATTATTATTTTTAATGAAAAGATGTAATTCTTACATCTTTTATTTTAATAGTATTTTTGTATCCCTCTTCTTTCTGTTTAGTCTTCTTTGCTTGTATCATTTGACAGATTTCCCCTGTTATCTCATTCATAGTCTATTGCTAATTTACTGTCCTTCACTTCACTTGTGTTCCATTAGCACACTACTCAAGGTCCTGTACTGCCTATTCTTGTTATCTAGATCTCATAGATTCTGTCATATGATTGTTGCCCTAATATTACTGTAAATAATGGCTATTCCATACAATTGTAAATACTACATAACACCCCTCCCAGATCTTAGCCTACTTCACGGTTTCCTGAAATCTATTACTGTAGTGGTTAACTCTATTCTCTCACACACTACACCTATTTACTATCCTTTACTCTCACTTTACCTCAGAATCTGACCTCCCACAACCTCACTGCTTTCTATATCCAACTCACATTCCTTTCCTCCCCAACAAGCATTTTATCTTCTTTCCATCCATTCTAAAAAGTGGCTAGTTGAGTGGAAGAGCACAGTAAACAATATACATAGCCAAAGGATCCCTGTCTCTTCTCTACTGGCTGCTACTGTATATATCATAGAATACTCTCTTGCTGTCTTGAACTATTTTGCCTTACTCCTCCAACTCATCATAAAAAAAGAGTAGGTGGAAGCTGTAAACACCAGGATACCTGAAGCAGACTGCACCACTGAATCTCACAGGTGTTCTACCATAGAAGTTCACACCATAAACACAGGGAGCCAGAACAGATCAATTTAAGAAGCTGAGGCTAACAAGAAGAGTCTCACAAACAATGGAAAGACAAAGAAACAATCCCCAAATGAAGGGAAAGGAAGAAGCCTGAGAAAGAATGCTAAATGAAATAGAGGCAACTCAACTATCAGATATTGAGTTCAAAGCAATGGTTATCAGGAAGCTCAATGAGCTCACAGTGAATTACCAGAAACTACAGGGAAACTACAATGAACTCACTGAAAACCATGTCAACATGAAAAAGGAAATAGAAGCTATCAACAAGGGGCAAGAGGAAATGAAGAGTACAGTATCTGAACTGAAGAACATAGTAGAAGGAATGAAAAGCAGGATCGATGAAGCAGAAGATCGGATCAGTTAGCTGGAGGACAAAGTAGAAAAAAACACCCAGAAAGAGCAAGAAAAGGAAAAGAGGCTGAGAAAGAATGAAGAGGGATTAAGAGAAATGCAAGGCAATATGAAATGTAATAATATCCCTATAATAGGGAAGCCAGAAGGAGGAGGAGAAGACCAAGGGATAGAAAACCTATTTGAAAAAGTAATGATGGAAAACATCCCTAATTTGATGAGATAAAAAGTCACACAAATCCAGGAAGCACAGAGAGTCCCAATCAAGAGGAACTCAAAGAGGCCCACCTCAAGACACATCATAACTAAAGTGGCAAAATTTCAAGACAAAGACAGAATATTAAAGGCAGCAAGGGAGAAACAGGAAATAACATACCAGGGAGCCCCGATAAGGTTAGCAGCAGATTTCTCAATGGAAACACTCCAAGCCAGAAGAGAATGGCAAGAAATATTCCAAGTAATGAGAAACAGAGGCCTGCAACCAAGGTTATTTTACCCAGCAAGTCTCTCAATCAAGATAGAAGGCCAAATAAGGAGCTTCCCACACAAAAGAAGTCTAAAAGAATACACCTCTAGCAACCATCTCTGCAAGAGATGCTAAAGGGCCTGCTTTAAGGAAGGGAAGGGAGAGAGAGAGAGAGAGAGAGACAGGTATGAAAATGGCAATGAATAAGTACCTATTAATAATAACCTTAAATGTAAATGGATTAAATGCTCCAATCAAAAGACATAGAATAGCTGAATGGGTAAGAAAGCATGATCCACACATATGCTACCTACAAGAAACCCACCTCAGGATAAATGACCTACACAGACTGAAAGTGAAGGACTGGAAACAAATTTTCTAAGCAAACAGACAGGAAAAAGAAGCCGGGGTAGCAATACTCACATCAGACAAAATAGACTTCCAAAAAAGGGCCATAAAGAGAGACTCAGAAGGTCACTTCATAAAACTCAAGGGAAGACTCCACCAAAAAGACATAAACATGTAAATACATATGTACCCAACATAGGAGCACCTAAATGCATAAGGAAAATCTTAGAGGACTTCATGAAAGATATTGACAGCAACACAATTATGGTAGGGGATCTGAACACCCCACTGTCAAAAATGGATAGATCTGCCCCGGCTGGCGTAGCTCAGTGGATTGAGCATGGGCTGCGAACCAAAAGTGTTGCAGGTTCAATTCCCAGTCAGGGTGCATGCCTGGGTTGCAGGCCATGACCCCCAGCAACCACACATTGATGTTTCTCTCTCTCTCTCTCTTTCTCCCTCCCTTCCCTATCTAAAAAAAATGAATAAATAAAAAATCTTTATAAAAAAATGCACAGATCTTCCAAACAAAATATCAAAAAAGATATTGCGGCATTAAACAATGCCCTAGATGAAATGGACTTAACTGATATATACAGAGCTCTCCATCCCAAAGAAGATAAATACACATTCTTTTCAAATGCACATGGAAGATTTTCGAAGATAGGCCACATGATAGGACACAAAGCAAGCCTCAACAAATTCAAGAAAATTGAAATCATACCAAGTATAGTCTCTGACCACAAGGGACTGAAACTAGAAACCAACCCCAAGGAAAAAACCCAAAACACTCAAAATCATGGAGATTGAATAGCATGCTATTAAACAATGAATTGGTCAAGAATGAAATTAGGGAAAATATCAAAAAGTTTCTGGAAACAAATGAAAATGAACTCACAATAACGCAGAATTTATGGGACACAACCAAGAAAGTCCTGAGAGGGAAGTTCATAGCAATACAGGCCTACCTAAAAAAGTTAGAAACATTTCAAACAAACAACCTAACTCTACGCCTACAAGAACTTGAGGAACAACAACAAAGACAGCCCAGAGCAAGTAGAAGGAAGGCAATAACCAAGATCACAGCAGAATTAAATGACATAGAAACTAAAAGCACAATTCTAAGGATCAATGAATCCAGGAGGTGGTTTTTTTAAAAGGATACATAAAATTGACAAGCCTTTAAGCAGGCTCATCAAGAAAAAAAGAGGAAAGATCCAAATAAACACAATCAGAAATGAAAGAGGAGAGATTACAACTGACACCACAGAAATACAAAGGATTGTAAGAAATTACTATGAAGAACTGTATGCCAAGAAATTTGAAAACATAGGTGAAATGGACAAATTTCTAGAAGAATATACTCTTCCAAAACTCAATGAAGAAGAAGAAGAAAGCCTGAACAGACCAATAACAGAAGATGAAGTTGAAACGGTAATCAAAAACTCCTGAAACACAAAAGCCCTGGACTGGATGGTTTCACAGGAGAATTCTACAAAGCATTTAAGGAAGAGCTAACCCCTATCCTTCACAGGCTATTCCAAAAAATCTGAAATGATGGAAGACTCCCAAACTCTTTTTATGAAGCCAGCATCATCCTCATCCCCAAACCAGATAAAGACACAACGAAGAATAAAAACTTCAGGCCAATATCGCTGATGAACATAGACACTAAGATCCTCAACAGAATATTGGCAAACATGCATCCGACAATACATTAAAAAGATCATACACCATGACCAAGTGGGAATCATCCCAGGGATGCAAGGATGCTTCAATATTCACAAATCAATAAATGTAATACATCACATAACCAAAAGCAAACACAAAAATGACATGATCATATCAATAGATGTGGAAAAAGCATTTGATAAGGTACAGCACCCATTTATGATAAAAATCACTCAGCAAAGTGGGAACAGAGAGAGCATTCCTCAACATAGTAAAGGCCATATATGAGAGACCTACAGCCACATCATACTCAATGGGCAAAAATTAAAATCTCTTCCACTAAGGTCAAGAACAAGAAAAGGTTGTTCACTTTCACCACTTCTATTCAATATAATACTGGAAGTTTTAGCCACGGTGATCAGACAAGAAAAGGAAATAAAAGGCATCCATATCAGAAAGCAGGAAATAAAACTGTCATTGTTTGCAGATGACATGAGAGTGTACATAGAAAATCCTATAGACTCCACCCAAAAACTGCTCAACCTAATAAATGAATTTGGCAAAACAGTGGGATACAAAGTCAATATCCAGAAATCAAAGGCATTTTTGTATACCAACAATGAAACAGAAGCAGAAATCAAGAAAAAAATCCCACTTGATATAGCAAAAAGAAAAATAAAATACCTAGGAATAAACCTACCCAAGGAGGTAAAAGACTGGTACTCAGAAAACTACACAACACTGAAGAAAGAAATTAAGGAAGACACAAACAAGTGGCAACATACCATTTTCGTGGATTGGAGGAATTAACATCATCAAAATGTCCATACTACCCAAAGCAATTTACACATTCAATGCAACACCTATTAAAGTGCCAATGGAATATTTCACAGACATAGAACAAACACTTCAAAAATTTATATGGGACCATAAACAATCCCAAATAGCTGCTGCAATTTTGAGAAAAAAAGAGTAAAGTAGGAGGGATCACAATACCTGATACCAAACTGTATTACAAGGCCACTGTAATCAAAACAGCTTGGTACTGGCATAAAAACAGGCACATGGAACAGTGGAACAGAACAGAGAGCCCAGAAATAAACCCAAGTCTCTATGGTCAATTAATATTCAATCAAGGGGGCAGCAACATAAAATGGAATAACAATAGCCTCTTCAACAAATGATGTTGGGAGAACTGGACAGCTACGTGCAAAAAAAGGAAACTTGAGCACTAACTTCTACCATACACAAAAATAAATTCAAGGTGGACAAAAGACTTAAATATAAGCTGTGATACCATTAAAGTCCTAGAGGAGAACATAGGCAGGAAAATCTCAGATATTTCATGCAGCAACATTTTTACTGATATGTCCCCTAGAGCAAAGGACATAAAGGAAAGAATAAACAAATGGGATCTCATCAAAGTAAAAAGCTTCTGGACGGCTAAAGAAAACAGTTTTAAAGTAAAGAGAGAACCAACTGTATGGGAAAACATATTTGCCAATGATACCTCAGACAAGGGTTTAATCTCCAAAATATATGAAGAACTTACATGACTACACTCTAAGAAGACAAGGTACCCAATTAAAAAATGGGCAAAGGACTTGAACAGACACTTCTTCAAGGAGGACATACAGAAAATCCAAAGACACATGAAACAATGTTAATATCATTAGCTATCAGAGAGATGCAAATTAAAACCACAATGAGATACCACTTCACCCCAGTCAGAATGGCCATCATAAACAAAGCAACAAACAACAAGTGTTGGAGAGGTTGTGGAGAAAAGGGGTCCCTAGTGCACTGTTGGTGGGATTGCAGACTGGTACAACCACTATGGAAAGCAGTATGGAACTTCCTCAGAAAAGTAAAAATGGATTTTCCTTTTGACCCAGCAATTCCACTGCTGGGACTCTATCCTAAGAACACTAAAACACCAACCCAAAAAGAACCTATGCACTCCAATATTCCTAGCAGCACAATTTACAATAGCCTAGTGCTGGAAGCAACCTAGATGCCCATCAGTAAATGAATGGATCAAAAAACTATGGTACATTTACACAATGGAATTCTATGCAGCAGAAAGAAAGAAGGAGCTCCTACCCTTTGCAACAGCTTGGATGGAGCTGGAAAGCATTATGCTAAGTGAAACAAGCCAGGCAGTGAAAGACAAATACCACATGATATCACCTTTAACAGAAACCTAAACAACAAAACAAAGAAACAAGCAAAATATAACCAAAGACACTGAAATAGAGGACAGGCTGACAGTGACCACAGGGGATAGAGGAGGGAATTTCAGGGGAAAGGGGGAAGGGTTTATAGGAACAAATATAAAGAACACATGGACAAAAACTAGGGGCGTTGGAAATGGGAGGGAGCTGGGGAGGGCTGGGTGGGTTGGCTGGGATGGGAATAAAAGACAGAAAATTGTACTTGAACAACAATTAAAATAAAATTAAAAAGAAAAAGGAGCTGATAATCAAAAAGATGGGTTGTTAGGGGAAACAATGCCATAAAATTAACATCATGTTTTTTCTGATTGTTGGGAGCAACTGGGCTTTCAACAGTCTCCTGACTCAGTGGTCAAAAGTGAGGTTGTGAGATGAGAATAAAATATGATTAAGCATTTATCAAGTCCTAGTTTCAGCCCAGGCCTGTAAAGCAAAAAGGTGTTTTTTTTAATCACACAGTTATAGTACAAGGAGGATTATATTTATCAACAATGCAAGGAGTACAATTCATCAAACAGTGCAATCAGCACAGTGTGGCTGCTTGCTCTGCAGGCAGTTTTGGAGCATAAAAGGACAAAGTAATTGCCTTGTAAGCAGCTTCAAAGGTCAAGCTGCAAAAGTCCAAATGTTGGGCCACATGTCATGATAATAAAGTTCTTATAAGCCTCTATTCCTAATAGCATTACATTGGGGGATAGGATTTGAACATGAGAATTTTGGGTGGACACAAACATTCAGAGCATAACAGTGCTCATCTTTCTCACTCTAGGGACACAATCATGATTAGCCATTCTTACTGGCCCTGTGAGTTATGGCCCTCTTGGTACTCCCCCCACCTATGTGGTAAATTATATTCACCATGTCTCTGCCAGGTTAGGGCTGCCACAGGGGCTCTACTGTTCTGGAATCCTGTGTTGACTCTGGATGGTAGGAAGCTCAGTTCCATAACAGCGTCTCCTACCCTGAGTCCTGGGCCACCCTTCAGATTCGCAGCCATGCGGTCATCTCCTCACTAATTCATTCCTTATGGTTTTAGGGAAGGGAGTGACTTCTTGGATCTCCCAGGAAACACAGTCAGCTGGTGGACCCTCTGTCACGATGTAACACATTTTGACATCCCATCTTTGCTTCTTTTACATTTTTTTTTATTTTTATAAAAGTGTTACTTGAACAGCAAGTGGGGTCCTGCCGCTGGCCGCCACCCTCCGGGCAAAATTGCAGAGGCAAATGTTTGGCGATAAAGGATAGGAGTTTTTATTCAAAAAGCTTCACAATTTTGGAATAACAGCTTTCCATATTCATTAGTCACTTAGACCTATTAATTACAGCTAAATTTAAACACCTGAGTTCTTCTACCATTCCCCTCTTAGTTTTATTTATCTTATTTCCACATGGTTAGTTTACAAACTACAACACCATAAGATACAAAAGCTACACAATTTTGGAAGAATAGCTGGCTACTGCCTCAGAACCTGTTCTCTCTAGGACACTCAAAGAATAAACCTGCCACTCTCTGCCAGGCCAGCCTGATCCTAGGCTGTGCCAGGAGTTCCTTCCCATCCCAAACACAATCTGTTGGGAAATGCAGATAGCTGCAGCAGGATCACCCAGGCATCCTCGAGGAAGGAAGCCCAAGAGCCAGGGATGGCCCCAGCACCCCTCTGAGAGCCTTGAGAGCGCTTCTTTTATTTCAAATCTTGTCATAATTCCATGCACTCTAGAGGCATTCAGCTTCCCAGCCAATCCCATCCTAGGCTGTTCACCATTGCCTCAGGCAACCTCCTCTTATGACCAGTCTGTACTCCCCAGTGCTCTGATCAGATCTCCCTGTATCAGAAGTACTGGTTGGTATAGGGGACTTTGTTTGAATCAACTTTTCCAACTTTTACAATTTTAATTAATTTATTATTATTTTTATAATATTTCATTTTGTTTTTCCCCACTACCCTTTACTCCCCTCATACTCTCTTCTACATCCTCCCACCCTCTCCCACCCCTGTAATCACCATGCTGTTGTCCAGTGTCCATGAGTTCCTTTTCACTCAATCCTTTCACCCCAACCCCCCACCTGGCCCAAAGCTCTCCCTACCTGAGCTGTCAGCCTGCTGTTTATCTATGAGTCTGACATTCCCACCTTTCTGAACTGAGATTATTAGCTTTCTGGCATGTCCAACCTGCTCCATGAACAGGCCAGCTGCTAAAGAAGGATCACAAAGAGTCACTGGTATTTGTAGTAGAGAGTTCTCAGCTTACAGTGCACAGAAATAGTGAGTGCCCAGCAGGTGTGGACCAGGTACCCCAACCATGTCTGCTGTGTTATCTCAATCCCTACTTTTGGGCTGAGGAAATCACCACAGGATGGGTTCGAAGGGTCACTGGGCCCTCTGTCACCTAGGCTTGAGAAAGAACTTGATTATTATCTTGTCTCCATAAATCTTCCTTCATTCTAAGCATAGAATGTGGGATGTTTTGGGTCTTCTGGTTTTAATCAGTCTTATCTCAGATCCCATATTTACATAGTCCTTGGAAATTCTTTAAAAAGGTATCCTCCTTTTCCAGGTGCATACCCTGGAAAATGACCATAAGTCCCTCTGAGAGAAAGACTGGGAAAATATGTACTATATGCATATGCGTGGTGGTGTTGCAAGGCCCTTCCTTAAGGGGACATGACTTCCCTTTTAAAGAATGAACTCTGGGCCTGGGAACTGACTTACACCTGGGAACTTGGGAGGGACTATGATTTTTCCATTTGGATAGCTGACATTAGCCTTCTGTTCATGAGCTCTTGATATTTTTTAAATTATATAAATAAGTATGTCCTACTCAGCTGTCCATCTTTCTCCCCACTTGGAGCACTATGATCCATGTCTACAGTTGGGCAAGGACCCTAATGGCTGTCAGCCTGGCTTCCCAACACAATAATTATATTTACCTTCTTTTGACATATTTTTAAATTTTATTTTTAAGTTATATTTTATTGATTATGCTATTACAGTTGTCCCAATTTTGCCCCCTTTGCCCTCCTCCACAGAACTCCTTAACTCCTTCAGGCAATCCCCACACCATTGTTCTTGTCCATGGGTCATGAGTGTAAGTTCTTTGGCTACTCTGTTTCTTATGTGGTACTTTACATCTGCATGGCTATTCTGAAACTACCTGTTTGTACTTCTTAATCCCTTCACCTTTTTCCTGTATCCCTCCACCACCTACCATCTGGCAGCCATCAAAATGTTCTCTGTATTTATAATTCTGTTTCTGTTCTTTGTTTATTTTGGGTTTTTTTTTTAGATTCAATTGTTGATAGATATGTATTATTGTCATTTTATTATTCACATTTTTAATATTTTTTCTCCTTTTAAAAGAAGACCCTTTAACATTGCATTTAATGCTGGTTTGGTGGTGATGTACTTCTTTAGCTTTTTCTTGTCTGGGAAGCTCTTTATCTGTCCTTTAATTCTAAATGATAGCTTGGCTGGGTAGACTGTTGGTTGTAGGTCCTTGCTTTTCATTTCTTTGAATACTTCTTGCCAATTCCTTCTAGCCCGCACAGTTTCTTTTGAGAAATCAACTGACAGTCTTATGGGGGCTCCCTTATAGGTAACTAACTGCTTTTCTCTTGCTGCTTTTAAGATTCACTCCCTGTCATTTTTAAAATTATATTGTATTGATTATGCTATTACAGTTGTCCTGATTTTACCCCATTGCCCCCCTCCACAGGTCACCCCCCCTCAGGCAATCCTCACACCATTGTTCATATCCATGGGTCATGTGTATAAGTTTTTTGACTACTCTGTTTCCTATACTGTACTTTACATCCCAGTGGCTATTCTGTAACCACTGCTTTGCAATTCTTAATCCTCTCACCTCTTCACCCATTCCCCCACACTCCCTTTCATCTGGCAACCATCAAATTGCTCTCTGTATCCCTGATTCTGTCTCTGTCAATTATTGACAGATATGTATTCTTTGCCACATTATTGTTCATAGTTTTAATCTTCTTTTTCTTAAATAAGTCCCTCTAACATTTCATATAATAATAGTTTTGTGATGGTGAACTCCTTTAGTTTTTTTCTTGTCTGGGAATCTCTTTATCTGCCCTTTGATTCTAAATGATAGCTTTGCTGGGTAGAGCAATCTTGGCTGTTGGTCTTTGCTTTTCATGACTTCGAATATTTCTTGCCAATCTCTTCTAGCCTGCAAAGTCCAGAGTCTGCAAAGTCTGCAAAGTCTCTGTATTTAACCTTTGACATTTTTAGTTATAATGTGTCTTGAAGTGGGCCTCTTGGGTTCATCTTGTTTGAGATTCTCTGTGTTTCCTAGACTTGTAAGTCTATATCCTTCACCAAGTTAGAGAAGTTTTCTGTCATTTTTTAAAAAATAGATTTCCAATTTCTTGTTCTCTCTCCTCCTTCTAGCATCCCCATGGTTCTTTTTCATGGATTTCATGTCCTTTTTTATGCCATTAAAGTTCTCACTAAGTTCACTGAGCATTGTATAGCCAGTATCTTGAACTCTGTATCTGGTAAATTGCTTGTCTCCATTTTGTTTAGTTCTTTTTCTGAACTAAATGTTTTATTCTCTTTTTTTAATTTGGGCCATGTTTCTTTGTCTCCTCATTTTGACAGCCTATATATTTTTAATTTTAAAGTAACTTTTAATTTGTAAATTACAGTTAACATCCAATGTCATATTAGTTTCAGTTGTACAACATAGTGATTAGACATTTATACAACTTATGTCTATGGCCATATCACCCTGAATGTGATCGATCTCATCTGACATTTATACAACTTATGAAATGACCATCCTGATAAATCTATTACCCATCTGATACCATCTATAATAATTAGAATATTATGAACTATATTCCCTATGCTATACTTTACATACCCATGTTTATTTGGTAACTACTGATTTGTACTTCTTAATACCTTCACCTTTGTCACCCATCCTCCCAATCCACCTCCTTTCTGGCAACTATCAGAATGTTCTCTGTATCTATGAGTTTGTTTCTGTTTCTGTTTTTGTTTTATTTTATTTTATTATTTTTAGAGTTCACATACAAGTGAAATCATGGTATTTGTCTTTCTCTGTCTGACTTATTTCACTCAGCACAATACCCTCCAGGTCCATCCATGTTGTTGCAGATGGTAAGATTTCATTCTTTTTTCATGGCTGATTCATATTTCATTGTATATATGAACCTCTTCTTTATCCATTCATCTATTGATGGACACACAGCTTGCTTCCACATCTTGGCTATTGTAAATAATGCTGCAATAAACTTATGAATGCATATGTCCTTTTGAGTTAGTGTTTAGGATAAATACTCAGAAGTGGAATTGCTGGGCCCATTTTTCTCTCTTGTTATAACCTTTGTTTTAAAGTCTATTTTGTCTGATATAAGTATTGCTACCCCAGCTCTTTTTAAGTTTCCATTTTCATGAAATATATTTTTTCACCCCTTTACTTTCAGTCTGTTTGTGTCTTTCTATCTGAAATGAGTCTATTATAGGCAGCATATATAAGAATCTCATTTTGTTATCTATGCAGCCACTGTGTCTTTTGATTGGAACATTTAATCTACTTAGATTTAAAGTAATTGTTGATAATCATGTAGTTATCACCATTTCATTATTTATATTTTGATCTTTTTTCTTCTTCTTAAAAAAGTTTCTTTAACATTTCTTGTAATACTGGATTGGTAGTAATGAATTCCTTTAGCTTTTTCTTGTCTGGGAAGCTCTTTTTATGTTTTCTTTTATTATAAACGATATCTTTCTTGGGTAGAGTTACCTTGGTTGTAGGTCTTTGCTTTTCATCACCTGAATATTCATGCCAGTGCCTTCTGGCCTGAAATGTTTCTGTTGAGACATCAGGTTACCTACCCTTGTAGGTAACTAACTCCTTTTCACTTGTTGCTTTTAAGAATCTCTCTTTGTGGACCCTGGCCATGTAGCTTAGATGGTTGGAGAATCATCCTGATGTGTCAAGATTTCAGGCTGGATCCCCAAGTCAGGGCACATACAAGAATCAACCAATGAATATATGAGTAAGTGGAACAACAAATCTGTGTTTCTCTCTCTCTCAAAAAAAAAAAAAATCAATTAGCCCTGGCTGGCATAGCTCAGTGGATTGAGCATGGGCTGCGAACCAAAGTGTCGCAGGTTCGATTCCAGTCAGGGTACATGCCTGGGTTGCAGGCCATGACCCCCAGCAACTGCGCATTGATGTTTCTCTCTCTCTCTCTCTCCCTTCCCTCTCTAAAAATAAATAAATAAAATCTTAAAATAACCCCCCAAAAACAAAACATTAATTTCTAAAAAAAAAAATCAATTAAAAAATTCTTTGCCTTTAACCTTTATCATTTTAAATATGATGTGTCTTGTTGTGGTCTTTTTTGGGTTCATCTAGTTTGGGATGGTCTGTGTTTCCTGGACTTGCATGTCTATTTCTTTCATCAGGTTAGGGAAGTTTTCTGTCATTATTTCTTCAAATAGGTTCTCAATCTTTTGCTTTCTCTCTTCTCTTCTGGTACCTCTATGATGTGAATATTGGCATACTTGATGTTATCCTAGAGGCCCCTGAAACTGTCATCATTTTTTGGATTCTTTTTTCTTTCAGCTGTTCTGATTGGGTGTTTTCTGCTACCTTATCTTCCAAAGTGCTCATTTGATCCTCTGCTTCATCTAGTGTACTGTTGATTCCCTCTAATGTATTCTTCATTTCAATTATTATATTCTTCATTTCTGACCAGTTCTCTTTTTGTTTTCAGTCTCCACTTTTATGTTTTCTCTCTCTTTGTTGAAGTTCTCACTGAGATTATTCAGCATCCTTAAAACCAGTGTTTTGAACTCTGCATCTGTGAGATTGCTTGTCTCGTTTATTTAGTTCTTTTTCTGGATTTTTTTTTCTGTTCTTTCATTTGAGCCATGTTTCTTTGTCTCCTCATTTTGGCTGCCTCCCTATATTTGTTTCTATGTATTAGATAGAGCTACTCTATCTCCTGGTCTTGGTAGAGTGGTCTTATGTAGGATGTGTCTATGGAACCCAGTGGTGCTGTCTCCCTGGTTATCTGAGCCTGGTGTTCCAGGTGTATCTCTTGGGTGGGTTGTATGTGCACTACTCTTGTAGTTGAGCCTTGACTGTTGTTGTCACATCAGTGGGAAGGAATGATCCTCAAGCTGATTGGTGGTGAGGACTGGCTGTAACTACAGGGGAGAGCTGTTGTGCAGAGGCTGCCTTTATGGAGCAGGATCCACTATAATGAGACTCTGGTTCCTGTCAAGTTGGCCCTTTGGTTATTTAATTTGTGGAGGTGTTTGGGTGGTGCTCTGGTGTGGTCTGAAGCTAGCCCTTGGGTATGTTGGTTCTAGGACCTATTGGGAGGGACTATGGTGTAGGCCAAGGTCAGTTACTGCCTGAGTTCTGCCTGGGGCAACTTGGTATGAGTTACCAAGTGCTCTGCAGGTGGTTGCTGCTTGCACTAGGCTTGGAGGTGTCTGTGAATGGCTAAGCTACAAACTGAGGCTTGCTGCCACTTGTGCTGGGTGTGGGTATGCTTAACAACAGGTACAGACATGCTGAGGGCAGTGCTGCTTGTTTGGTGTTTGTGAACCTTGGAGAGTTTTTAGGGAAGTCCACAGCATGAGCCAAAACAGGCTGTTTGTACAGAAACACAATTGGAAGTGGCATGCGTGGGACTGAAATTTGGGTGGGGTCACAAGGAATTAACAGGGCAGGGATGAGGGTTTGGTGTTGGAAGAAGGGGTGAACAAGTGTTAGCCTGGTGGTAGTGGTAAAGACTCAGATATGATGCAGGCAAAGGGCTCACTCAGCAAAGAAACAATAGCTTCTGCTAGTGCTTCTGGATGGGAGAAAGCTGTACCCCTGTCAGCCCTTACACTGAAGCAGACAGTGCAATGCCTAGTGACTTTTGAGCTGCTGCCCCAGTGCTGGATCTCAGAGTGAGGGAGTTTGTGAGTGAGTAAGTCCATGTGCAGTACCTTTAAAAGAAATGCCTGGGACTCCAGAAGCACCCTGTCTTACTCAGTCACAATGTCCACTTGTTGTAAAGTTCAGAAGTTGCGGGGACTTCTCTTCCTGGTACTGTGACTTCTTGCTCCTCAGAGGAAACCTCTGCAGCTGAGATATCCCTCCTTATCCCTACCATATGTAAGTGTGGGACCAGCCTGTTCCATGTCTCTGCCCCTCCTCCAAGTCTTGATATGGTTTCTTCTGTATATCCTTACTTATAGGACTTCTGTTCAGCTAGACTTCAGGTTGTCCTCAGTGATGTTTTTTCTGTAGTTTGTTTATAATTTTAATGTGGTCATGGGAGGTGAGCACAGGGTTTACCTACTCCTTCCTTTGATATTTAAATCAGTCCCCCACTCTCTGCCATTCCAGAGTGCCACTATCCACATTGATAGTTTCACCCCTTGCTGTTCATGCTGGTTAGCAGAAGACTGCTACCGTTAATCATGTCAGAGAGGTCCATAGCCTTAATAATTCAGTGCCATTCAATTGGTTCTCAGGTCCTACATGTAAATCAATACCAACCCTTCTGCCTCCTTAACCCTTATGCCCTTTCCTTGATATGATGTCAAGGAAGTTCTGGTAATATATTCCTCATTTCTCTAGGCCAAGTTCCATCCCAACAGTCTATTAGGACCAGCTCAGATATTCTTGCCACAGTTCTGGATTTTGATGTGTGGATGAAGATTCCAGCTGACAAAAAAATTTCCCTCTTCCAAGTTTATATTTCACTTCTCCCTCAGTATGACACCTTCAAAATCCACTCTTCTGCACAACCCCTGAGTTCTTCTTATACACACTACCCAGGGCCCATGAATCCTTTGGCACATGTACTATTTTGTCCCAGAGCTGGAACTGATTTTCTTACTCAGGCATTGCAGAGACTTGACTCTGGCTACAGCTTTGAAACAATCAAGAGTGGGGAAGTGGATCTCCAGTAGAACAAGTGGCATTTTGCAGGGCACTTGCCTCAGCTGAGGTCACTCTACAGTCCCCTGTGGGTAGAAAGGGCTTGGGGATCTGCAGATTCAAACTTTGGAGGGTGACCCATTCACAGATTCCTTTTCCCAGCTCACATCCATTCTTCAAGGTCAAGTATGCTACCACATTTATGGCCCTTGCATGGTCTTTTATCCCAGATGTCTCAGATACACTCATATATTCACCAGAGAACAATGCAGTTAGTGATTGTCGAAGCTATAAGGGAACTTAGCAATGGCCTCATGCAAGTCTGACACTCTACAGATTAGAAAACTGAAGCTCCTTGTGGTATGATAATAATAACTACCACCACAGTGATAATGTCAGTGATCGTTTTTGAGTACCTAGTAGACACACTTTTTTTTGGACACATTTTTTAATCCTCACAAGATGAATCCACTCATTTTTCATTTTTGCAACTGAAAAAAAGTTTCAGGCTGATTTAATAAGTTTGGATGGTTCTTTTTTTATTTTACTATTTTTTTAAATCATTGTTCAAGTACAGTTTTCTCCCTTTTATTCCCAATCCAGCCCACCCACCCAACCCTCCCCTCTTCCCTCCCATTACCACCCTCCCCTTAGTTTTTGTCCATGTGTCCTTTAAATTTGTTCCTGTAAACCCTTCCCATTCTCCCCTGAAATTCCCCCTTCTCTCCTCTGTGGTCACTGTCAGCCTGTCCTCTATTTCAGTGTCTTTGATTATATTTTGCTTGTTTATTTGTTTTGTTGTTTAGGTTCCTATTAAAGGTGAGATTATATGGTATTTGTCTCTCACTGCCTGGCTTGTTTCACTTAGCATAATGCTTTCCAGCTCCATCCAAGCTGTTGCAAAGGGTAGGAGCTCCTTCTTTCTTTCTGCTGCATAGAATTCCATTGTGTAAATGTACCATAGTTTTTTGATCCATTCATTTACTGATGGGCATCTAGGTTGCTTCCAGCACTAGGCTATTGTAAATTGTGCTGCTAGGAATATTGGAGTGCATAGGTTCTTTTTGGGTTGGTGTTTTAGTGTTCTTAGGATAGAGTCCCAGCAGTGGAATTGCTGGGTCAAAAGGCAGATCCATTTTTAGTTTTCTGAGGAAGTTCCATGCTGCTTTCCATAGTGGTTATACCAGTCTGCAGTCCCACCAACAGTGCACTAGGGACCCCTTTTCTCCACAACCTCTCCAACACTTGTTTGTTGCTTTGTTTATGATGGCCATTCTGACTGGGGTGAAGTGGTATCTCATTGTGGTTTTAATTTGCATCTCTCTGATAGCTAACGATATTAACATTGTTTCATGTGTCTTTGGATTTTCTGTATGTCCTCCTTGGAGAAGTGTCTGTTCAAGTCCTTTGCCCATTTTTTAATTGGGTTCCTTGTCTTCTTAGAGTGTAGTCATGTAAGTTCTTCATATATTTTGGAGATTAAACCCTTGTCTGAGGTATCATTGGCAAATATGTTTTCCCATACAGTTGGTTCTCTTTTTATTTTGATACTGTTTTCTTTAGCTGTGCAGAAGCCTTTTACTTTGATGAGGTCCTGTTTGTTTATTCTTTCCTTTACGTCCTTTGCTCTAGGGGACATGTCAGTAAAAAAGTTTCTGCATAAAATATCTGAGATTTTCCTACCTACATTTTCCTCTCGGACTTTAATGGTGTCGCGTTTTATATTTAAGTCTTTCGTCCACCTTAAGTTTATTTTTGTATAAGGTGTAAGTTGGTGCTCAAGTTTCCTTTTTTTTGCACGTGGCTGTCCAGTTCTCCCACACCATTTGTTGAAGAGGCTATTGTTACTCCATTTTATGTTGCTGTCCCCTTTGTCAAATATTAATTGACCATAGAGATTTGGGTTTATTTCTGAACCCTCTGTTATGTTCCATTGGTCTATGTGCCTGTTTTTATGCCAGTACCAGGCTGTTTTGATTACAGTGGTCTTGTAGTATAGTTTAGTGTCAGGTATTGTGATCCTCCCTACTTTACTCTTCTTTCTCAAAATTGCAGCAGCTATTCGGGGTCGTTTATGATTCCACATAAATTTTTGAAGTGTTTGTTCTATGTCTGTGAAATAAGCCATTGGTACTTTAATAGGTATTGCATTGAATGTGTAAATTGCTTTGGGTAGTATGGACATTTTGATTATATTAATTCTTCCAATCCATGAACACGGTATATGTTTCCATTTGTTTGTGTCTTCCTTGATTTCTTTCCTGAGTGTTATGTAGTTTTCTAAATACAGGTCTTTTACATCTTTGGTTAGGTTTATTCCCAGATATTTTATTTTTCTTTTTGCTATTTCAAATGGGATTTTTTTCCCCTTGATTTCTGCTTCTGCTGTTTCATTGTTGGTGTACAGAAATGTCTTTGATTTCTGGATATTCACTTTGTATCCTGCTGTTTTGCCAAATTCATTTATTGGGTTGAGAAGTTTTTTGGTGGAGCCTATAGGATTTTCTATGTGCACTCTCATGTCATCTGCAAACAGTGACAGTTTTGTCTCCTCCTTTCCAATTTGGATGCCTTTTATTTCTTTTTCCTGTCTGATCACTGTGGCTAAAACTTCCAGTACTATATTAAATAGAAGTGGTGGAAGTGGACAGCCTTGTCTTGTTCCTGATCTTAGTGGAAAAGATTTTAATTTTTGCCCATTGAGTATGATGTTGGCTGAAGGTCTCTTATATATGGCCTTTATTATGTTGAGGAATGCTCCCTCTATTCCCACTTTGCCGAGTGTTTTTATCATAAATGGGTGCTGTACCTTATCAAATGCTTTTTCTGCATTTGATATGATCATGTGGTTTTTGTCTTTGCTTTTATTTATGTGATGTTACATTTACCGATTTGCGAATATTGTACCATCCTTGCATCACTGGAATGAATCCCACTTGGTCATAGTGTATGATCTTTTTAATGTATTGTTGGATGTGGTTTGCCAGTATTTTGTTGAGGATTTTAGCATCAATGTTCATCAGTGATATTGGCCTGAAGTTTTCTTTCTTTGTTGTGTCTTTATCTGGTTTTGGAATTAGGATGGTGTTGGTCTCATAAAAAGAGTTTGGGAATCTCCCATATTTTGGGATTTTTTGGAATAGTCTGTGAAGGATACGGGTTAGCTCTTCCTTAAATGCTTTGTAGAATTCTCCTGTGAAACCATCTGGTCCAGGGTTTTTGTGTGTTGGGAGTTTTTTTATTACTGCTTCAATTTCTTTTGCTGTTATTGGTTTGTTTAGGCTTTCTGCTTCTTCTTCATTGAGTTTTGGAAGAGTATATTTTTCTAGAAAGTTGCCCATTTCACCTAGGTTTTCAAATTTCTTGGCATACAGTTCTTCATAGTAATTTCTTACAATCCTTTGTATTTCTGTGGTGTCAGTTGTAATCTCTCCTCTTTCACTTCTGATTGTGTTTATTTGGGTCTTCTCTCTTTTTTTCTTGATGAGCCTGCTTAAAGGCTTGTTGATTTTGTTTATCTTTAAAAAAAAAAAAAAAACAGCTCCCAGATTCATTGATCCTTAGAATTGTGCTTTTAGTCTCTATGTCATTTAATTCTGCTGTGATCTTGGTTATTGCCTTCCTTCTACTTGCTCTGGGCTGTCTTTGTTGTTGTTCCTCAAGTTCTTGTAGGCGTAGGGTTAGGTTGTTTGTTTGAAATGTTTCTAACTTTTTTAGGTGGGCCTGTATCGCTATGGACTTCCCTTTCAGGATAGCCTTGGCTGTGTCCCATAAGGTTTGGATTGTTGTGAGTTCATTTTCATTTGTTTCCAGAAACTTTTTGATATCTTCCCTAATTTCATTCTTGACCCATTCATTGTTTAATAGCATGCTATTCAATCTCCATGATTTTGAGTGTTTTGTGTTTTTTTCCTTGGGGTTGGTTTCTAGTTTCAGTCCCTTGTGGCCAGACAAAATGCTTGGTATGATTTCAATTTTCTTGAATTTGTTGAGGCTTGTTTTGTGTCCTATCATTTTGTCAATCTTTGAAAATGTTCCATGTACATTTGAAAAGAATGTGTATTTAGCTTCTTTGGGGTGGAGGGCTCTGTATATATCAGTAAAGTCCATTTCATCTAGGGTATTGTTCAATGCCACAATATCTTTGTTGATATTTTGTTTGGAAGGTCTGTCCATTTTTTATTGTGGGGTGTTAAAATCCCCCACTATAATTGTGTTGCTGTCCATATCTTTGGTGAAGTCCTCTAAGATTGTCCTTATGTATTTAGGTGCTCCTATGTTGGGTGCATATATATTTACAATATTTATGTCTTCTTGGTGGATTCTTCCCTTGAGTATTATGAAGTGACTTTCTGGGTCTCTCTTTATGGCCCTTTTTTGGAAGTCTGTTTTGTCTGATGTGAGTATTGCTACCCCGACTTTTTTTCCCTGTCCATTTGCTTGGAAGATTTGTTTCTAGCCCTTCACTTTCAGCCTGTGCAGGTCTTTTATCCTGAGGTGGGTCTCTTATAGGCAGCATATGTGTGGGTCATGTTTTCTTATCCATTCAGCTATTCTATGTCTTTTGATCGGAGCATTTAATCCATTTACATTTAAGGTTATTATTAATACGTACTTATTCATTGTCTTTTATGTACGTGTGTTCCTCTCTCTCTCTTTTCCTTCCCTTCCTTAAAGTAGTCCCTTTAGCATCTCTTGCAGAGGTGGTTGCTGGAGGTGTATTCTTTTAGACTTCTTTTGTGTGGGAAGTTCCTTATTTGGCCTTCTATCTTGATTGAGAGCCTTGCTGGGTAAAGTAGCCTTGGTTGCAGGCCTCTGTTTCTCATTACTTGGAATATTTCTTGCCATTCTCTTCTGGCTTGGAGTGTTTCCATTGAGAAGTCAGCTGTTAGCCTTATTGAGGCTCCCTTGTATGTTACTTCCTGTTTCTCCCTTGCTGCCTTTAATATTCTCTTTTTGTCTTGAAATTTTGCCATTTCAATTATGATGTGTCTTGAGGTGGGCCTCTTTGAGTTCCTCTTAATTGGGACTCTCTGTGTTTCCTGGATTTGTGTGACTTTTTCTCTCATCAAATTAGGGATGTTTTCCATCATTACTTTTTTCAAATAGGTTTTCTATCCCTTGCTCTTCTTCTTCTTCTGGTATCCCTATTTTAGGGATATTATCACATTTCATATTGCCTTGTATTTCTCTTAATCCCTCTTCATTGTTCCTGAGCCTCTTTTTCTTTTCTTGCTCTTTCTGGGTTTTCTACTTTGTCCTCTAGCTCGCTAATCCATTCTTCTGCTTCATCAATCCTGCTTTTCATTCCTTCTACTGTGTTCCTCAGTTCAGAAATGGCATTCTTCATTTCCTCTTGGCCATTGTTGAGAGTTTCTATTGCCTTTTTCATGTTGATATAGTTTGCAGTGAGATCGTTGTAGCTTCCCTCTAGTTTCTGGTAGCTCATTGTGCGTTCTTTGAGCTTCCTGATAATCATTGTTTTGAACTCAATATCTGATAGTTGAGTTGCCGCTATTTCATTTAGCATTTTTTCTGACGTTCCTCCTTTCCCTTCAATTGGGGATTGTTTCTTTGTGTTCTCATTGTTCGTGGGATTCTTCTTGTTGGCCTCTGTTTCTTAAATTGATCTGTTCTGGTTCCCTGCGGTTATGGTGTGAACTTCTGTGGTAGAATACCTGTGAGAATCAGTGGTGCAATCTCCTTCGTGTATCCTGATGTTCACAACTTCCCCCTACTCTCTTTTATGATGAGTTGGAAGAGTAAGGCAAAATGGTTTAAGACAGCAAGACAGTATACTATGATATTTACATCAGCAGCCAGTAGAGAAGAGATGGGTTATCCTTTGGCTCCTTATAGTGTTAACCATGATCCTCCACCCCACTAGCCATGTTTTAGAAAGGATAGAAAGAAGATAAGACTCTTATTGGGGACAAAAGGATTGTTAGTTGGATTTAGAAAGCTGTGAGGCTGTGGGAGGTCAGATTCTAAGGTAGGGTTGGAATAAAGATTAGTAAATAGGAGTAGTGTGTAAAAGAATAGAGACAACCCCCACAATAATATAGTTCAGGAAATTGCAAAGTAGGCTGAGATCAGGTCGCAGTGTTGAGTAGTATTTACAATTGTATGAACTAGGTCTTATTTACAGTAATATTAAAGCAACAGTCTTGTGGCAGAATCTATGAGATATAGATAACAAGAATAAGGAGTATAGAACCTTGAGAGGTGTAGTAATGGAATACAGATGAAGGATAGTAAATTATCAACACACTGTGACTGAGATAACAGGGGGAACCTATCAAATGACAATATAACCAGCCAAGCAAAGAAGATTATACAGAAAGAAAAAGAATACCAAAATACTATTAAAATAAAAATGTCAGAAATGTGAGAAAAAGATAATACAAATTTGCAGTAACTTGCAAGCTCAAAAATAAAAAAAAGGGAAAAAAAGCCGAAGATGTAGTGCAGGAGAGATAAATTTGGAGTGGAAGGAATAATACTAGGATGAATAGAAGAGAAACATAAGGGATTGAGAGATATAAAAATAATAAGAATTGAAAAATAAAAAGTCACTTAAAACACAAGATAAAATCAATCAACCAACAACACCCCCAAAAAACAAAACATAACAAAACAAAACAAACCTCTTGTTGGTTTCTAACTGGCCAGACCAGTTTTTCTGGTCTTGCTGGCTTCAGCAGGCTGAGGGGTGTTTGAAATGCTTATCACTCTTCCCAGTCAAATCTCAGTAAGTCTCTCAAGTACCATCCCCAGGGCCAGCAGGGCACTCTCACCAGAGCCAATCTGACTTTCCCCTATAGGACCCTGGGCGCTCCTGAGCATGCTGTCCGGAGCTCACTGCCACGGTCTCCTGGGCTACAGGGCCCTACAGGGCTCTTGCGTCTTTTCAGTTTCATGATGCAAGCTCCAGGTATTGCAAGGAGATGTGCCCTTCCCCCACATTTCACCGTGGTGGGCACTATGTTCTCGGGAAGCACCTGCAACTTTTCTGGATTCACGGTGCATCCTCTGGGGATCGTAAAAGGGTGCGCCCATCCACCAAGTTTTTGAGTTTCAGGCTCTAGGAATACTCTAAGCACCACATCCCTTCTGGGTTCACAGCATGAGAGTCAGGGTTCCTGAGGGGGCGCGCGCTTCCACAGTTCACCACTGCAGACTCCAGAAGCCTGAGAATGCCTGTGCCCTTTCCTAGATTGGGCCAGCGAGGTCTGGGTTTTCCACTGATCCACACTCCCACTGGGCTGGGGGTGCAGGCACACTTCCAGGCTGCCCCTGGTCTTGCGGGCTGGAGGCACTCACTTCTCCCAGGGCTATGGGTGGGTGCTCACAGCCCCTGGGCGATTGTCTCCCAACAACTCCCCTCTCTGTGCCTTCAAGCCACAAGGTCTCCCCTGGTGTTGCTCAACCCCTGTAGTCCGGGGAGGGAGCAGCAACTCCACTCTCCTGGGTGTCCTGAGGCAGACCTGGGAGCACCAGGCCTGGGGACTGCAACCCCCCTGGTCCTGGAGCTGATCCCTGGGTCCCTGTTGTCCTGAAGCAGTCTCCTTACCATCTGGTTTTTTCAATGTCCGCTATAATTTTTGATGTCCTGTTTTCAAAAATGTTTCGGTAACCTAGGCCACTTGTTCTGTTCCTCCGCGGATCAGCAAGTTTCCCTCCTCTTCGCAGAAGCCAAGAATCATGCGGCCTCAGTGTTTATATAACCGACTCTGGAGGCTGCCATGGCAGTCCCGACACCCAACCTGGATGGGTGTTGGGCCTGAATGGTTCTAATAACTAGACTGTAGACCCTAGTTTAACTTAAAATCATTTTGTCTCTCTTCCCCAGCCACCCTCATCCAAAAGGACAGTAGTGAGCCTAAACCTCTACAATCAAGCTTCCTGTTCCCTTCTTTAATTGCCTATCTTGCATCAGCATCTAGATAAAAGGAGAGAGGGAAGAGACTAACCTCCAACTCATTTGAGAGATAGTGTTGGAGGAGAGCTCTACAGATTCTCAGGACTATGACAAAGACAAACAAGTGGGTCCTAGACCCAATGAAGCCATAAATTGCTGAAGGCAAAAATGACCAAATTGAAGCTGACTGACTTCAGGCACATTATGAGAAGGCAGAGCTCTTTGGAAAAGAAAACAGTGCTGGGAAAAAATAGAAGGCAGTTAGGAATAAAACAGAAACAGAGGTTTGGATACAAAGAACAGACTGACAGCTATCTGAGGGGAGGGAGAGGGGAGGACTGAATGAAAGAAGGGGAAGGAATTATCCACAGAACATATATGCCTGACCAATAGACACAGACAACAGTATGATGCTGGCCAGAGGAAAGGGGGTGGGAGCTGGGCAGAGGTGAGCAAAGGAGGGGAAAATGGGGACATCTGTAATAGAGTCAATAATAAAAATAAAGAAAAAAAGAAAGCAGTTGAAAAGAAAGCAGTGTGAAATGGATTGGCTGCATGACAGAAGCCACAGGTGTGAGTCTATAGGAGCTGGTGTTTTGAGGACAGGACGAAGACATCATTCATTCAATAGGATCTCCTGGAGTTGGAGCCACTCAATGGCATGCAACACACACACACGAGACTAACATTTGTGGAGTGCTTACTGTATGCCAGATATTGTCCAAGTAATTTTTCATTTGATCAATGTTGCTTTTAATTCTCACAACAGTCTAGGACACAGGTGGCAAACATAAGGCCTGTGGGCCGAATCCAGCCCTCCACCTTGTTTTATCTGGCCTGGCACCTCTACCCTCTGGCAGCACCAGGCTCTCACTTAACTGTTGAGGAGTACCATATCTTTCAGACTATAAGACGCACTTTTCCCACCTGCCACCAATTTGGGAGGAATAATGGTTGCTAATGCTGATGTTGAGTTCCGTTTACATTTACATTAGTGAAATATTATGTTATTTGTGTTATTAAATATTTTACCACATTTTTTGCTTCAAAATCTTTTCCTATTTTCCTTCTCTAAAACCTAGGTGCATCTTATGGTCCAAAAATACAGTAGTTACATTTATACAGTCCTAAAATTACATTTGGCCCTTTGAAGGCTGATGTGGCCCCTGGTGAAAATGAGTTTGACACCCCTGGTCTAGGACGTCTAATTCTGTGCATGAGAAAACCAGTCTTCAGAGAGGTTAAACGAATGGCCTAAGACCTTTCAGCTAAGAAAAAGCAGAGCTAAGGATGGGAACATTGTTTTGTCTGCCTCTGAAGCCCCTTTTCTTTATGCCACATGGCATAAACATTTGGTTTGACAAATCTGATAGTTCATTTCCTTTGAAAATAATAGTCAGATTTCACATGGGTATCTTTTTGAGAATGCAGCTGAGAGGTTTCCAGTGTTCTTTGCCCTGACTTAGGAGAGTTGGAAAACAAATATGATGCAGGAGTCTGAATGCAGAAATGAAGGAGAGCCAAGGAGAGCTTTTGTTTTCAAATCAAGCAAGGCCACATGAGAGACGCAAGGAAGTAGACAGAATCCTCCTGAAGTGGAGTTCACCAAACCAAGATGGCCAGAGGATGCACTTCATATGCAGAAGACTACCAAAGCCTATAATTGCTTTTTGGCATAAATGTTTGTAAGAATTTTTTATAACAGATGAGTGTCCAGAGAAATAGCCTTGACCTTGGTGCATAGGCAACAGTCAGTCATCTTGCAGACAGGCAGAGATAGCAATAAATAGTAATTCAGTCTGGTGCAGACCCACTTCGTGCATGCTTCTGGAATCAACTTGGCTGGCTAATTGTGCCACCAAGGATCTGGAAAGACTGGAGCTGTGCCACACCCAAAGCAAGGTGAGGAAAGGGGTGGTGTTTTAGGGGTAGTCTGTGCATAAAAGGAGCCAGAAGGAACTTCTTGTCTGGTCTCTCCTCACTGGCAGCTTATTAATCCAGCCAATGCTGACTTCACTGCTCCTAGACAGTCTTACCTGTAGTGACACAGCTATCCACTGAATGCTTTTATGGGCAGGGAACTCTTTGTGCAGTTTCTCAAAGTCTTTTAACATCCTGAGGTATAGGTATTATAATTTTAATTTTTCAGATAGGACATTGGGGCAGAGCACCTTGCCAGTATCCTGCGGATGATCAGTAGTGGGCAGAATTCAAACTCAGGAGTTGGCAAACTATAGTTGGTGGGCCAAATCCAGTTGCTTCATTGCCTGTTCTTGTAAGTAAAGTTTTATTGGCATCCAGTCATACCCCCTCATTTACATATTTTCTCTGGCTGCTTTCACACTATATGAGCAGCACTGAGTGGTTTTGAAACAGTGCTTTTGAAAGTAAATATTTCCTTTAAGGCCAGAAATATTTACTCTCTGGCTTCTTACAGGAAAAGTTTGCCCAAGTCGCGCTTGGAAGCCTGTTTTCTTACCACTTCATCTTGCTTCTCTCTACACCACTGCTGTATGGCATTCACAGTTGTCAACAGTCACTTTCAGCAGACAGAAGGACCTCAGGCCAAGGACCTCAGCAGCACAGCCACAGGAATTCAAGGCACTTGGGGGCAGAGACCATGGCCCCAAGAAGAGAGGGGTCCATCAGTCCAGGGATTAATGCACAAGCCCCTGTTTTGGAGGAAGGTCAGGGAAGTCTGGTAGGTTCCCTTTACCAACTTCGGCAAACTGCTTGACCGTCCTCTCTGCCTCCCTGAGGTTTATTCTCTGACTTCTGGACTGTTGCACTGTTCTCTGCAGGTGCCAGCAGAGTTGCTGGTGCACAACTCCAGGGGGCATCATTGGCATGCTCCAGGGCACTTATTTACTTATGTTACTCTTAGGTGCTATGATCACCTAGGACTGGGTCCAAGTCTGGAAAAGGTGGGAGAGACTGGTGTGGCTGCTCTTGGAGTCTGCAGTAAGAGGTTCTGTTATCAGGTTTCTGAGATAGCAGCTTGTGGTCGTGGGTGTGAGGGTGGCAGCTGGAGCCCTGAAGCTCTGGGGCCCTGCAGAGCAGAGGGATTTGAAGAAGCAGAGAAGGAAATCCCTGGGCAAGAGTTTGAGGGGACTGTCATGAGAAGGGAGCCCAAGTCCCCACAGTCTCAACACCACAAAATACAAATACTGCAGTGAGTTTACTGGGGACAAAAACCTATAAGCAGAGAAGTGTCAGAGCACATGGTATGGCCCAGGCAGCCTGAGCACCAAGTACAAACCTGCAATCTGAACAAAACCAGGCCATTGCCTCCAGCACCCATGGGGTGATGAAGTGGACAAAGCACAGGGTAGAGTTTTTTCAGGTTTGAGGGAAATGTGGGGCCGTGGTAACATTTAGATGAAGCCATGTTTTGGGAGGTTTAGAGCAAAGCAGGGCTGCAGGTTGAGGGTTAACGCCACAGTCTTGTTTCTTCTGAAACAATACATCTGAAATAGCTGGGGCTGTAGACACTAGATGACAAAGATGGATGTTAGAGGGGAAACAACGTCTGCTGCAGTGGCAGAGCTCAGGTTTGGAATGCTTCTCTCTGACCGAAAAACCAGGCCTCTTAGTCTTGTCCATTCATCTAATTCCATCTGTAGACCTAGAAATGCTTTTATTCCTGTGCTGCTCTAGGATGTATATGCATCTGAAGTCACACATGTGAATGTGCCTCCATGTGAAAAAACCAGAGTCGTCCACTTAGGCCCGATGAAGCTGCTTATTGAATTTTCTGATAACACTGTAGGGATTCAGAGCAAGTCACCCCAAAAAGTGCCTCTGTGGTGTACAGTTTATTTTGAGCTAAAGGCAAATAAGACCCTGAGGGCTCAAGAGAAACATCTGCCACCCCCCACCCCCTTAACTACCTGGGAGATTAGCAGCCCTGCTCATCATAAAAGATGATCTGAGGTAGCCTTTTTGACCTATCTGTAGAGCAGGGCAAACTACTATTTGCATATACCTGCTCTCCTTATTGTCCTGCAAGACCCTCCTTTGCTCTGAAGCCCCAAGGTGCCTTACCTGTCCTTAGCTCAGAATGCCATGTGTACACCTCATTTTCCCTTCCTGTCCCTGAACCTCTCACATGTGTGGGGTCTCCAACTCTCTCATGTGTGTGGGTTCCCATGCATACATATGTAATTAAATTTGGTTATTTTCCCTTGTGGCTGAGTCTCATGTGGATTTAATTATTAGACCAGCTGAAAGATCCTTGACACATAGCAGAAAGATTTTTTTCTCCCCAACAATACATTCTTCCTACTTGTTCCTTAGTTTTGTTGAGAGCTAACAGTTAAGTTTAAAAGAAATGTAATCTTACATTCTCTTCTTAATTCCAAATGTATAAAAGAAACTGCAAAACTGTCATTCTCCAGAATATTTGAGGTCTTGCTTCCCAGAATTGTCATCAGTTTGGCCCAAATAAACTCATAAAAATTCTTTACAGTTTTGGACATTTCTTATGTGAGCATTCTTTCCCCTTCTTTATATGTCATTTTTGCTTCTACACCACAAGAGGTTTAGTTAACTGATTTCTGAGGGTCCTTCCATCCCAATCTCAAGTTTGAAGGGGGTCCTATGACCTTCAGCACCCCTTCTAAAGTGTTCTTTTCTAGAAGTAAGAATCCTGCTTGGTTCATCACATGTAGAAGATCCCACTTTTGTGGGCATAGTTGCTTCTTTCAATTCAACACAGAATCCCAGTGTTGAAGTACTCTGGTGGACCTTCTCAATCTGTGGAAATACCATAGTATGTAGAGGTGGAAGCTGCTACTCTTTTTTAAAAACTGTGGTAAAATATACATAACAAAATTTATAATTTTAAACATTTAAGTGTACAATGTGGTGGCCTTAAGTACATTCACATTGTTGTGTAACTATCATCACTATCCATTTCCAGAAAATTTTCATCTTCCCAAACTGAAAATTTGTACTTATTAAACACTAACTCCCCATTCCTCATTCCACCCATCCATGGAAACCACCATTGTACCTTTTTCTTTTTTATTGAATTTATTGGGGTGACATTGGTTAATAAAATTACATAGGCTTCAGGTATACAATTCTATACCATTCTACTTTCTGTCTCTATGAATTTCACTATTCTAGGTATCAAGTATAAGTGAAATTATATAATATTTGTCCTTTTGTGTTTGGTTTATTTTACTTAGAATAATGTTTTTGAGGTTCATCCATGTTGTACCATGTCAATTTCATTCCTTTTTTTAAGACTGGATAATATTGTATTATATGTATACACCCTTTCTTGTTCATCTATCACCTTTGGTGGATATTTGGATTATTTCAACCTCTTGGCTCTTGTGAATAATCCTGCTATGAACATTGGTGTACAAGCATTGTTTAAGTTCCTGCTATCAATTCTTTTGGATACATCCCTAGTAATAGAATTGCTGGTTCATATGATAATTTCTACATTTAGCTTTTTGAGGAACTTCCAAACTGTTTTTCAAAGTGGCTGCACTAATTTACACTGCCACCAGCAATGTGCAAGTCTTCCAATTTCTCACCAGCACTTGTTATTTTTTAAAGAGTTTATTTATTTTTAGATGGCAGAGAGGAAGAAAGAGGGAGGTAAACATCTGATGTGAGAGAGAAGCATCAATCAGTTCCCTTTTGTATGCATCTTGACCAGGGATGGAACCTGCAACCCAGGCATGTGCTCTAACCAGGAATCAAGGAATCAAACCTTATGCTTTGCAGCATGATGCCCAACTAACTCAGCCACACTGGTCAGGGCTTATTTTTTGTTTTTGTTTTTATAAACAACAGTCATACTAATTGCTGTTGGAAATAGTATTGCCTCATGGGTTTGATTTGCCTTTTTCACATGGCTAGTGATGTTGAGCATTTTTTCACATGCTAATTGGCCATTTGTGTATCTTCCTAGGAGAAATGTCTATTCAAGTTTTTCACTGAGGTTGTTACCAGTAAAAGCAGATTCTGTACTTTCTCCAAGCCAGCTATATCAGTCAGTATAGGCTAGGTTATGCTGCAGAAACAACCAACTTTGATATCTCAGTTGCTGAAGACAGCAAATTTATTCCTCATTCCTTTTACATGTCCAACACAGGTACACAGGAGAGCTCTGCTCATTGTGGTACTCAAGGACACAAGTTGACTGTGACTTCCTAGCCACATGTGCATCCACTGTTACCATGTCAGTGTGAAGAAGACATGTCAAAGCATATGCTACATCTCAGAGCTTCTGCTTTCATATTCAATTTACCAAAACTAGTTTCATGGTTATGCCAAACTTCAAAGGAAAGTTCAGTGGTGAAATTTAAGTGAAGCAGGGAACTGTTATCCTAACATGAGCTTGGAAAAAGAAGAAAGAGTATATTTGTGAATATACAGCAATATTGACCACTACATCTGCCCACATATTCCAGCCTCATCTGGGGGTTGGTTTGGAGTTGGGAACCTGGCCTCATGCAGAACCATGCTAATTGTTACCAGAATGTCTCATTTCTTCCCTGGCCACTAGTCTTTGAAGTTTGTTGTATAAGATTATATCTTCTTCTTTAATTGCTACTGTAAATTTTTGACTATTTCCTTCTATATTTTATTAATTTTATTATATTTCAGGTGAGGGAGATTCTGGCACTATGGGTCAGTTGGCCATCTTTACCTGGAACTGTTTTCTTTTCTTTTTTTTTAACTTTAATATATGCTATTTCTTCTTCTTTTTTTAGATTTTATTTATTTATTTTTAGAGAGGGGAAGGGAGGGAGAAAGAGAGAGGGAGAAACATCAATGTGTGGTTGCTTCTCATGTGGCCCCCACTGGGCACCTGGCCCTCAACCCAGGCATGTGCCCTGACTGGGAATCGAACCTGTGATGCTTTGGTTCATAGCCCGCACTCAATCAGCTGAGCTATGCCAGCCAGGGCCTGGAACTCTTTTCTCACATAAGTATTGAAGATGTAATGCAAAGGCAAGAGCTCTGTGTAATGTCCTATCTAGCCCTGCCCTGAAAATCCATCTATAGGTAATGAATAGTTAACATTCGTTAAACTCGGCATGTCCTATCATGGATTATCTCATCTCACCCTCACTCCAACCCCTGAGGTCAATATCACTATACCCACCTTGTTTCTGGAGAAACGGAGGCTGCAATCCAGTGCTACATGTAGGCATGGTACATGACCATCCGGGGTCCAGCAGGGCCTCCTGCTGCTCTGGAGCAAGCAGAGGGGTCCTCAGAGTTGAACTGAAGATCAAGGAAGGTTGGCTGGGCCTGACTCCTCTCTGCTCTGAGCTCCACTCCGTTTTCTCACATGATGTGTGCCTCTGTGTGGAACAACATCTCACTGGGAAGTGGAACAGTAAGTAATTCAGAAATATTTCATAAATAGATGAATTTTGAGCCTGTTTTTGAATAGTAGTTATATTTGAAATTGAATTGAATTCTGAGGTTTTCGTTAACTCCCATGTGAAACACAGGTTCTTTTCTGTGGACTACACTTGGATATGATCTTTTGTGGTCCTGGCTCCCTAGAAGTGCATTCATTGGTTTCAGTGTTTTTCTAGGACAGTATCCACTGTTTCATCACATCTTAAAGTGGGTCTATGACCCAAAGTCTTATTAATTCCTGCCTTAAAACATCTAGATGGTTTTGTTCAAAATTCCAAATAATATTTACAATTTTAAAAAATATCAATATTTTAAGTTCATTCTGTTGAAAGCAGCATCCAGTTTGGGGCTCTGAATGTCAGCACACACAGTTCAGTACTTGATCAGTCCTCTAGGAGGCAGCAAAACCTGCAAATAAACTTGATACTCTCAGGTGTTTGAATTTACCATATTTTTACACCAAGGATCCGAACTTCTTTCAGCACTTTCAGTTGTTTAGCTCAAAATGAGCTAAATATACTAAAGTGCTAGAGCTGTTATTGTTCCAGATTTTGACTGCAGACTGATTGTTGTAAGGACTCAGGTAATACAGATGTTCCCTCAACCAAACTAGAGACAGGGATTAAAGCTTTAATATTTTTGTGTTCTGAGTCCCTGGGGCAGAGTGGGTTGAACAAATGACTGAGTAGATTGCCATGAGAGATACTCCATGCTAGGGAAAGTTTGAGGAGAAAAGTAGTTTACTTTTGAGCATATTTATTGCACTTGAGATGCTAATTATCGCAGATGGATATATGAGAATGCAGTTCAGAGAACCCCCAGCTAGAGATAAAAATGTGGGAGTCATCAGATGGCATTTAGAGCCATGAGATTAGAAAGAGCTCAGGAAGGGAGTGTGTGCAGAAAGACAGATGATGTAAGAACTGCTCTGTAGGCACACTCCAAGGTCAAGAGGTTAGGAAGATAAGAAAGAACCAGCAAAGGAGACTGAGAAGTTGCAGCTAGAAGTAGCAAGAAAATCAGAAGAGTACACTGAGAAAAGTACTGTTAAATAGGGAAAAAGCAGAGCAGGAAGTGATCAGCTGGCTCAGTCACTGCTGAAAGGTCAAGTAGAATTAAGACCTGAAGGATGAGTATTAGATGTAGAAGTATAGAGGCCTTTGGAGACCTTCACAAGAGTAGTTTCATGGAATGACTTGGACAAAAGTCTGAGTGGAATGGGCTCACAAGAGAACTGCAGGAGAGACATGGAATCAGCACATATAGACAACATTTTTGAGAAATTTTTCTGGGAAAGAAAAGAAACCAATGAGATAGTAGCTGGAGAGAGGAATGAGATTAAAAGAATATTTATAAAATGGGAGAAATACCATTAAGTTTATATGTTGTAGGGGAATGATTAGTGGAGAGTGAGGGACTAATGGCACAGCAGAGCAAGGAAGAAGGGTTGGGAAGCTGTCTTGAGACACCAGCAGGTGGTGGGGTACTGAGTGCAGAGGAACACTGGCTTTGACTAGAAGCCAGGGCCATTCACCCATCCTGACAGGAGGTGGGGGACTGTGTTTGGACACAGATTTATGGAGATGGGTAGTCATCTTTGTCTGGGATAGTGTAGGCCCACTCTTGAATGCTTCTGGTTTCTCAGCTAGGTCAACTGAGGATGAAGACCAGGAAGGAAGTGTTGGAGGTTTGAGGACAGAGGAGAAAGGAAATAGCTTCTCAGAGGAGGGGGATACATGGAAAGAGGGAAAGAAAGAGAGGGGATCGCAACAGAAATACTATAGGATTTCCAGGAGGGCTATGTGACCTGGAATTTAGAAGTGAGACCAGTTAACAAGCTGGGTGTCTTTCTCCAGGCATGTTCAGTGGGACATTGACTCTTTTTATTGGTCTTTTCACAGAAGCAATGTTTTGGTTTATTGACCAGGTCTAACATTGGTGTTTTCCCCCCTCCCTTTAACTTCTGCCTTTGCTTTTATTAATCATTTCCTCCCACTTATATTCTTCCAGCTTCTGGTGTTGAAAATTTGATTCATTTAGTTTTAGGCTTTTTCCCCCCTTGTTCCCCTTGTTTTCAAATAAATTTACATAAGGTGATAAATTTTTCTCTAGGTTGTCTTTTGTCACCATCCTACAGGATTTGATAGTTAACTCTCATGTTAAAATTCATTTTTAGAGAGTTTGTAATTTTGATGTTTATTTCCTCTTTCCACCCTGAATTGAGCAATTTATAACATTAAGTTGTGGTTAATTTCTAATTTTACTGCATTGGGGTCAGCGTGATTGTTGATTTTGGAATTTTTTGAGATTTTTCTTTGTGGTCTAATATTTATGAATGAAATATATTCCAAAGTAGGAATCATAAAGATGTTTCTACTTACTATAGCACTGTAAACTCATCCCCTCAATATAGCAAAGAAATATAAAATAAGCAACATTTAAATTAGATAACCAGGCTCAAAGCCATGGAGCATATCTCCATGGACAGCAGGTGGCACAGAAACACAATGTGGGGCACTGGCCTGAAGTCATAGGACAGCTGGACCCCAGGTCTGCAATCCAGCAGAGACACTGGGGGTTTGACTCCATGGGTAATAGGACTAAAACTGCTTTAATAGAGGAGGGGCAGTAGAGTCTGCGGTGGGCTTCCTGGGTCCTGAAAGGTGATTAAAAAAAAAAAAGCTGCTGTCTATCTCTGCCTAGGGTTACAGCTTATGCGAAGTGGCCATTCAGGGAAGTGAGAGGACACAGAAACAGCTAAGCCAGGCTCTGGCTTAGTGACTGGATCTGCAATATTCTTAATAAGCCTCAGGGCAGGGCCTTGAACCACCCCATCTAATACCTGCCTGGACTGGGGGTCCCAGGGTGACAGTAGAGTTAATTGTAACACTGAAGGAGGAGTGAACAAGCTGTCCAGCAGAAAGAAGCCTGAAAGTAGACACTCTACTCAGCAATGAAAAGGTAGGGTGACCATACATCCTACTTTCCCACAGATAATCCCAGTGTATAATGCAAGTACAGGATTGTATTAATATAACCCTCTCTCACACTCATAGTATCCTGGTTTGCATGATCAATGTGTGATTACCTGACATAGATGAAATTAAAAGACAACAGTCTGGAAAAAGGATTGAAAATGAATCTCACTTAGACATGGAATTTTCCATGCTGCTTTCAGAAATCACCAACAGTAATGAGAAATGTCAGATACAAACATAAGTACTATTTTTTTTCAAGATTTTATTTATTTTTGAGAGAGAAGGAAGGAGGGAGAAAGAGAGGGAAAGAAACATCATCTGAGAGAGAAACATTGATCAGTTGCCTCTTGTACACACCCTGACCAGTGATGGAACCCACAACCCAGGCATGTGCCTGACCTGAGTGAACAGGAGACCTTTTGCTCTGCAGGAGGAAGCCCAACCAAGCAAACCACACAGGTCAGGGCCATAAGCACCTTCTAGGAGACAGGTGAAATTCCAAACCTTGGAGGGCTGACAGAGCACTTAAAATCACACAGGTGAGAGCTGGTCTGAGGAGGAGCCAGTTATGTTTACTACCAAGGTGACGGTGGAGCCCAATGTGTAAAACCCTTCCAAAGAACAATGAGAGTATGGTTCTCATATGCCTAGAATTAAAATTTGAAATATAATAGAAGTAACATATTAAAACAAATATTTACAGAGTTAGGAAAAATGACCAGATAAAAAGAAGAGTTTACTTCAAAGCCATTTCATGGTGTCCTAGGGATATCAGCACAGAATGGTAATTCAGCCATGTATAATAGTAAAATTTTTAAATTTCATAGACAAAAAAATAATAATTGGGGCAGCAAGGTAATTAAATAACTTATGAGGAAAAAAAAACCAAGCTTGTTTCAGACTTCATTACAGCAACATTCAAGGCTAGAAGACAATGAAGCAATATCTACACATTCCTCAAGAAACAAAGTATTGCCCAAGAATTTTATACTCAGTTAAACAGTTTTTCTTTCTTTTTGAAATTATATTTTATTGATTATGCTATCACAACTGTCCCAATTTTACACCCTTTGTCCTCCCTACATAGCACCCTCCATTCCCTGAGGCAATCCCCCTCATGTTCATGGGTCTTGCATGTAAGTTTTTTGGCTACTCCATTTCCTATACTGTACTTTACATTTCCATGGCTATTCTGTAACTACCTCTTTGCAATTCTTAATCCCCTCACCTCTTCACCCATTCCCCCACATGCCTCTCTCCCATCTGGCAACCATCAAAATGCTGTCCATATCCATGATCATCTGTCTGTTCTTCTTGTTTCTTAGTTTGTTTTTTAGATTCTATGGTTGATAGATATGTATTTTTGCCATTTTATTGTTCATAGTTTTGATCTTCTTCTTTTTCTTAAATAAGTCCCTTTAACATTTCATATAATAATGGGTTGATGATGATGAACTCCTTTAGTTTTTTCTTCTCTGGGAAGTACCTTATTTGCCCTTGATTCTAAATGACAACTTTGCTGGGTAGAGCAATCTTGGCTGCAGGTCCTTGCTTTTCATGATTTTGAATACTTTGTGCTAGTCACTTCTAGCTTTCAAGGTTTATTTTGAGAAGCTGACAGTCTTGTGGGAACTCCCCTGGGGGTAACTAACTTCCTTTCACTTGCTGCTTTTAAGATTCTCTCTTTATCTTTAACCTTTGGCATTTTATTATGATGTGTCTTGGAGTGGGCCTCTTTGCATCCATCTTGTTTGTGACTCTCTGCTTCCTGGACTTGTATGTTTATTTCCTTCACCAAATTAGGAAAGTATTCTTTCATTATTTTTTTCAATAGATTTCAAATTTCTTGCTCTTTCTCCTCTCCTTCTGGCAACCCCATGAAGCACATGTAATGCTTGAAGTTGTCTCAGAGACTACTTACACTATCCTTGTTTTTATTCTTCTTTCTTCTTATTGTTCTGATTGGTGGTTTTTTGCTTCCTTATGTTCCAAATCATTGTTTTGATTCTCAGCTTCATCCACTCTACTGTTGTTTTCATGTAGATTGTTCTTTATTTCAATTAGTGTATACTTCATTTCTAACTAGATTTTTATGCTATTGGGGTCCTCACTAGTTCCTTGAGCATCTGTGTAACCAGTGTTTTGAACTGTGCATATGATAAGATTGTTGATATCTATTTTGTTTAGTTCTTTTTCTGGAGTTTTGATCTGTTCTTTCATTTGGGCCATGTTTCTTTGTCTCCTCATTTTGGCAGCCTCCCTGTGTTGCTTCTATGTATTAGATAGAGCTGCTATGACTCTCTGTATTGATAGCATGGCCTAATGTAGTAGGTACCCTGTAGGTTCCAGTGGCACAGCCTCCCCTATCACCCAAGCTGGGTACTTGAGGTGTGCCCATGATGTGGGCTGAGTACACCCTCCCCTTGTAGTTGAGCTTTGGTTACTTTGGAGGTCAATGGGTGGGATTTACCCAGACCAGTCAGCTACAAGGATTGGCTGTGACCACTGACCACCAATCTCCACCCTATGGGGAGGATCAGCTGTGCAGGGGCAGGGTGATGGTACTCCGATGTAGTCTGTAGCTTTTCAGTGGGTGCGCAGGCTCTGGAGTTTCCCAGGTGGTACAGACCAAGGTCAGCTCCTGCCCGTGTTTTGCCCAGGGCCACCCTGCCTGAGCTATAAAGCAATCTGAGGTGACTGCTACTTGTGCTGGGCTTGGAAATTCCTAGGAGAAGCCAAGCTGTGAATTTAGGGTGGCAGCTGCTAGTGCCAGGCCTGGGGCCAATTAGCAAGTGGGCTGGTGACTCACTGAAGTCAGCTGTTGCTAGTTTGAAAGGATTGTGGATGTTGTAAAGCATGGGCCAAGACCAGCCATTCATATGGAAAAGCCTCTGTTAACAGCTGTAATTTGGATGGGACAGAACCTCAGGGGATCTCCAGGACAGGGCAAACAGTGTTAGCCAGGTTGATGGAGTCTCAGATATGGCACCAGTCTGCCAGTTCTGTGGCTCTGTGGGGGAGGGTTCAGAAAAAGAACAATCACCTCTTCTACCTTTCTGTCTGAAAGAAAGCTGTCCCCCAACTCTCACCTTGATGCCAGACACTTCAGTTCCTTCTTGTGTACTACTGGTGTTTTTCAAGCTGCTACCCGGTGCTGGATTCAGAGGGAGTGAGTTTGAATAAGTCTGTGTGTGGGTTCTTTAAGAGGTGCTGTTTGGGACTCCAGAAATTTCTTCTGTTGACTCAATCCCCACTGGTTTTTGCAGGCAGAAGTGATGTGGACTTACCTTCCTGGCACTGGAACCCTGGGCTGGAGGGCATGGTGTGGGACTGGGGCTCCTTGGTCCTGAGATATCCCTCCCAAATCTGTACCCGCATGTGGATGTGGGACTAATCTGTTGCATGTCTCTACTCCCCCTACCAGTCTGGATAGATGTCGTTTTTTTAATTCTGTAGTTCTCAGACTTCCATTCATCTTAATTTCTGATGGTTCTGAGTGATTGGTGTTCTATAATGTAGTTGTAATTTTGATGTGAGGAGGTGAGCTGTGTTTACCTATGCTGCCACCTTGACTGGAGGTCCACAGTGTTTTTTTCTAAATAGTTTTTCAAGTAAAGGCAACAAAGATTTTTGAACATGAAGAGCTCAGAGAATGTATTTTCCATAAATTCTTCTTGAAGATGAGATCACAAGGTGGTGAGATGGCACCCCAGGGTGGGGGGGTTAGGCAGTATGCAGAGTGGAGGCCCTCCCCAGCCCACTGTATAGTTTTGGAGGTTTTAGCCCTGCTGAGTTGGGTCAGTTCTTTGTGACTCCTCCCTCTTCAGTTGTGCTTCATCCATACAATGGAACAGTTCTGTGTGGGCACAGGCTACAGATGAGCTACCTAATAGATGAGACCATCAGAGACTGGAGTTTGGTGTCAATGAAGTCATTGAATCCAACAACACTTCTCAGAGAACTCCCAATTACAGTATTTCAAGCACAATTAACCCTCAGGCCCCTAAATTCATTCTTAGTTGCACAACTTCCCAAAAGACTCCTGATGACATAAAGAAGTGAACTACAGCTCCATCTACTGACAGTACCCAGGCTCCACCCATGCTGGGTGGTGGTTCCAATGCGGAGGCAGAGGTTCTGGAAAATGACGGCATCTTGGGTGGTGTTGGACCAAGGGAGCATATAGGGAAGAAAAAACGTCCACCTGGATATTATGGTTACTTGAAAGATGACAGTGAGGGCAGCATATCCAAGCAGCCCCATCAATGGCCTTGAAGCCCAGCCATCTGGAACACTGCAGGCACAGAGGAATAGAGGTGGTGGATGACAGGCCTTTGTCGGGACACTGGGATTGCAGGTGCCCTCGGTACTCTACTACTTGTCATACGCTGTGCCCTGTGGCTCTTTTCTTTGAGCCCTGGACAGCAATGCTGGGGCTGCAGGGCTGAGGCCAGGGCCTGCCATTGACCGGTCCTGTTTCCTGCAGAGGCTGGTGGGGCCCACCTGTCGAGGACAGCTGTGGCTCACCCTTATGCTGGGACTGATCCTACTGGAAACTTTGGAGTGGCTAATAAATACTTGAATCCTTGGCTGAGGGCTCATCTGCCAATGGGGTGGAGTTGTACACTGTGGGAACAGGGACTCAGACTAGCTACAACCAAGAGCACCACCCCTCCTGCCAATGCCCAGCCCTTGTGGTAGGCACTGCTCTGTCAGTCAGCCTAAGTCATGGGACAGCCCAGGATGCATTGGAAAGCATGGTAGCAAAAGAATCTGTCCAAGATTATACCATAAAAAACAAACAAGAGGTTGAGATCAGTCTAAGTAAGAGTGACTCTGGAAAGACCCTCTGCTGTCCTTGTGCTGCACCCAAAACAAATTGTTCACAAGGAGTCTGGTGGGTGTCAGAAACTTATCAAAAATACTGAGTATGCTGTGGATGTAGAACTTAGTAAAGAACTGCTTTCTCCAGGAGTTGAAAATAAGAATCTTAAATGCCACAGACCCTACAGACTATTTGCAGTGGTCCACTGTCACGGCAGCAGTGCAATGGGCAGTCATGACACTGCAAGTGTCTCTCAGGTCGGCCAGGAATGGCTGGCTGTGGGTGCCCGCTGCGTGCTTGTCCAACACCAGCTCTCACCGACTGCCTTCCTCCGTTTAGAGAGGAAACTCTTTCTCCTTCTGGGGATAAATGGGCTAGAATGAAAAGGAGGTGCCTTGGGGTTTGTGTGCAACATATTGACTTCTAACTTCCAAATCAAAATCATTTGGTTGAAACAGATTGTCACTTGACTTAAGAAAATACACACAAAAAAACATGATTCTGAAATAATGCTGATTCCTGAGTAAGAAAGGGGAACTGACATTTGATTCCCAATCTGATTACTTAATAGAATAAATTCTACACCAACAACACCACTTGTAAATTTTTGAAAATGAATTTTATCTTTCCTTGAAAAATAATTTTTTAAAAAAGATTTTATTTATTCATCTTTAGAGAGAGGTGAATGGAGGGAGAGAAACATTGATATGTGAAAGACACACCAATTGGTTGCCTCTTGCACACCAACTGGGGACCTGGCCTGAAACCCAGGCCTGTGCCTTCATTGGGGATTGAACGAGTGACCTTTTCAGTTCACAGGCTGGCATTCAATCCACTGAGCCACACCAGCCAATACTATAAACTCTACTTTGTGACAATGCTATTCCTTTAATCTGCTGCTGTGTCTGGTTTGCCATTATGTTACTATAGACTTTTACATCTCTATTCAGAAGCTAAATTGGCCTGTACTTTCTTTTATATTATCTTTGTGACCATTTGAACTGAATGAAATGTGAAACTTTTTATCATTTCCCATACTCAGGGAGAGCATAAGAATAATCCATTCCTTGAGGATTTGATAAAATTAGCCATAAAACCATCTGGGTGCCTGCCCTGCCGGGCAGGAGGAGACTTTTGACAATATTTTCTAGTTCTTCCATGGTGACCGATTTTCCATCCATTCTCCAGCCACAGTAAGTAGCAGGAGTTGTGGCTATTTTGTGGAGAGCAGCTGAAATGGAACAGTCATGGGGGGACATGGGATGGGTCACGGGGAGCTTTGGGCTTGGAGAACTCTCACAGGTTGTGATGTCTGGGTGAGCGTAGCTGTCACTCAGGTAGGCATTGCTGGGCTTGGCCACCTTTAGGTAGACAACATCATACGTGTTCTTCAGGGCTGCCACAGCATCCTTATGCATGACGTCCTCCAGCCCCACACTGTTGACCGCCAAAATCTTGTCTCCAATCTGCAACCTCTCATCCTTGTGGGCAGCACCCCCTTCGATAATCTTGGTTACATAGATGCTATTATCTCCAGGGATGTGCTGGTTCCCTACACCTCCTGCGATGCTGAAGCCAAGACCTTAGGCCCCTTGATGAGCTTGATCTCCATGAGTTTCTCAGCTGGGGGCTTCTGGGGCCTGACATAGAGGCCTGCCTCCTTGAGGGCCTCCACCGCAGCTGAGTGGGTCACCTCTCACACATCCACTTCATTTACAAACAAGATGCTATCGTTGACCCTGAGGCGGCCATCCTGGGCCGCAGCCCCACCAGGAATGATCTTGGTGATGAAAATGATGGGTCGTCACCGATGTGTGGGTTGTCAGTGCCACCTGCGATGCTGAAGCCCAGACCTGAGTTACCCCTTTCCAAAGTTATCCCCTCGTATTCCATTTCCCCCTCGGTCCCGTTCATCTGCAACTCATATCCTGGAGCTTCTAGGGTGTCTGTGTTGACAATCACAGGGGGAGAATTGGCCTGGTTGGGGAGGTGGGCCGGGCTGTGCTCCAGAGGGGGCGTGTCTTCATCTTGGTAGTGGTATTTCTTGGTTGTCACTATACAGAGACAGTCCATGTTGGGGGCCCTGGCCTCGGCGGCGGGTAAGGGGCTCTGACTTCATGGGAGTTTCGTTCCTCCCCTCCATGGGTTCTCACCCTTCCCCCCTCCGCACCCCACTTTTGCAGGGGTGGCCAGGATGGGGGGAGGGGTGAGAGGGGAAAGAGGGATTTGGAGAAGGGAAGGGTAGGGGAGCGTGGGAGAGAGGGGAAGGGGGCTCTAAAAGGGAGTCCCCAATGGAGGGGGGGATTGAGGAGCACACCCCAGTGCTCAGGAGGGACGGGGACACCGGGGGCTAGCAGCCCCGGAGTTCGGGGGCTGGGGCATGAGCTGAGGTGGGGGAAGGGAACTGGATTTCGGGGAGCCCCAGGGAGGGGGGTATCTTGCCTACCAGCCAGGGGCTAGGGGTCTTAGTGGGAGGAGTGGGGTGGGGGGGGCGGTTGGAGGCAGCAGCGGCGAGGGAGCCGTAGAGCCAGAGCTGAAAAATAAATTTTAATCCATCACTCTTTCCTCCCCCACCCTTTAGTTTTTGATAAAAAATTAAAATTAGCCAGTTATCAGAGAAGAAAAAGTTCTTTGAAAGAAAAATAAACACAAAAATAAGTTGCTGGTTCCTAACAGGAAAAAATACATTTTAATAACTGCAATGAGAAACTGCTCATGTAAACGTTATAGATCGAATATTTGGAGTTAAGGTGTTAGCATATACGCAGATGATTGTGACTTTATTGCCACTAAAAGACTTCAAATTGCATTCATGCTTCTGTGTACACAAAATGAAATATGGGCAAAGTAATGAAGATTGATCTTGCCTGAAGTGTGCTCTGTTTAATTCTCTAGCCTGTTCTCCTATAATGTTATACCCCTAAACTACACAGTTTAATGATACATAGTCATATAAAGTTGTCACTTACCGATAAAATTTACAAAGTTAGTTTAAAAAAAACAGAAGAGATCACAAGATGTGATCTCCCACAAAATGAGTGGGGAGAAAACACTTTGGTGGAATAACTAGTAGAAACTCTAACAAAAACAAATGTGGGGATTATGGCTACAGAGCAGAATGTATAATTTTATAAATCCAGTGATGAGGAAAGTGGAAATGGTATGATTAACAAAAATTGTGATGAAAAGGGAAAGAAAAGGAAGGGATGTTTAAACATACTACTTCCCTGATTCAGACTCGGGTCCTCGAAGTCTGTGTGTTGTGGCTGTGAGAGACAAATTCACATGGATGGCAGGAGTCCTGTGGAGAAAAAAGGACGGCATGGCCACTCTCTAAGTGAGAGAGAGGGCCCCGACCCCTGCCTGGACAGGCTTTTATTGCTTTTCTGGGCACATTACATAGAGGATGGTCCTCATTTACTATGCACAGGTTCGCTGTAGGTGATTACCTTTTATAGATAACAAAGGAAAGAATGTTGCTAATTACTTCAAAAAGAAGGATATTACAGATCAAGGAGAAAAGTAGTTGAACTAGTTACACTCCATACTTGGGAGGTTTAGCACAGATTTCGGGAAGTTACTTTAAAGATATGCAGTAAACATTTGCTGCCTCAATCCAGGGTGAGGGAGTTTTAGCAAAAGCAAGTCTCATAACAGCCTACATACAATGCAGGCCTGATTCCCCTGGGAGAACCTACCTGTAGGCATGAGTCCTATGTGCTGGACATTGCTCCCCACTGGTCTTTCTGAGTGGGGGCTGGGCTACATTTCCCACGCCACACGGAATGGTCCCCTATACTTCCCTCATCAATTTTATATAGAAAGGGATCAAAATATCTATTAAAGGCTCATTTTAAAATCAAGAAATGGAAGTGTGTATGAATGTGAAAATTTTTAAAAAGTACATGCTAAAAAAATCATTTGACATTTGGTGCAGCAAAGGAGAAGGGGGAATGGAAAAAGAGAATGCATGCTATGTTATCATTGTCCAGAACAGGGAATCAACTGACACAGTCTGAAGAAACAGAGGACTGAGAGTATCATATAAAGTTATGGTTATACAAGTAACTTCTTAAATAAAAACACAAACCTTCCAGCCTGGGCTGGTGTGGCTCAGTGGACTGAGTGCCAGCCTGTGAACTGAAAGTTGCTGGTTGGATTCCCAGTCAGGGCACAAGCCTGGGTTGAGGGCCAGGTCCCTAGTAGGGGGCATACAAGAAGGAACCACACATTGCTGTTTCTCTCCCTCTCTCCTTCCCTTCCCCTCTCTCTAAAAGTAAATAAATAAAATCTTAAAAAAAACAACCTTCCAACTAATCAGAAGAAACACACCTAAAACACAGCAAAGCAAACAGGAAGCACATAATTAAAGAGTAACAAAGGATTAAAAAGTCTATGAAAACATACAATAAAATAATATAACTGTCACATGAGTAGGGCTAAATTCATCTATTGCAAGAAAAAAAGATTTGCAGTTTGAATCACAAAGCAAAACTTGGTGCTCTATTCAAGGGAATTACCTAAAAGAAAGGCTTCAGAAAATATGAAAACAAAAGGTCAAAGGTGTAGTTACTAACATAAACAAAATTCAGCAGGCTTGTCATACTATCACACAAGCTCATATTCAGGGCAAAGGTTGACAACATTAACTGATAAAAGGAAGGTCATTTTATAATGAAAAGGAACCATTTATAAGAATATAGGAAGGTATTTGTGAACAAATAACATAGCATCATTATAAATGACTCCAAAAAACTAAGGAGAAATAAAACCACAATAGTAGTAATTGATTTTAATTTACTTCTGTCAGATTACAACAGGTCAAAAACCATTTAAGGACAAAGAAGACTGATATAAAAATTAGTAGGCTGAAAACTATTCTGTTTACAGAAAGTTCCCAATAGTTTTCAGCCTACTAATGAGTTAAGAAACAGAATGAGTTTCTTAAATTATTCACAAAAATTAACCCTCCTTTAGGCCACAAAGAAAAACTCAAATATTTCAAAACTACAAAGTAGTACAGACAACATTGATCTCTGATCTGATCACAATGAAATAAAACTAAAAATTAATAACATAATAACAAAACAACCCTTGTATCTGGAAGCCTTTCAGCTGACACTCTCCAAACTTAAAAACTATTGCATTGGCCAAAATGTACATTTAGTTTTTTCTGTAAAATAAAAGACATGCTTTACATGTTCACCAATAACTTTATTGATTTTAATATTTTGAGTATGTCAGCCAACTCCTGTATGGTAGAACATTGATTGTTCTCAGTTAATGTTTCAATTTGATCGCTATCAACTATAACTGGTCTACCTGACTGTGTAGCATTGTCCAGTGAGATATCTCTAGCATAAAACTTCGAAAACCACTTTTGACACATTCAATCAGTTACAGCACCTTCTCCCTACACTGCACAGATCTTTTTTGTGTGTTTCAGGATCATTTTTACCTTTCTTGAAATAATAAAGCACAATATACCAAAAGTGTTGCATATTTTCTTCCATCTTCAATATTAAAATGTCTACACAAAAATTCACCAATTTTGAGAATTTTTTTTAAATGCACACTGATACAATACAATCTAACAAAATTGTTTCAAATGAAGTTAAAGACAACTAAACACTACTAGAGCCATCCTACAGAAAAAAACAAATGAACTTTTTGGCCAATCCAATACATCAAAGCTAAATTAAAAGCCAAAATTTTGGGATATCTACAATAAAAAGTATGAAAACACTATGCATCAGAAATTATGGGATATATCTGAAGTGCATGTCTATATCTAAGGGCTAAGTATTAACCTTAAATATTTACATTAACAAAAAATAATTTAGAATTTAAGCATCCAACTCATGAAGTTAGAAAAAAGCAACAAAAGTACCCCTAAAGAAGGCAGTAAAAAGGCATTAAAATAAAAGCAGAAATTTGTGAATTTGGAACAACAAAAAATGGTAGAACTAAAAAAATAAATATAAAAGCTGATTCTTTGAAAAAAATTTAAAGGTAAGATAATCAATAAAACCAAAATACACAAAATAACAAATTAGGAAAAAATTAAAATGTTCACAAAAGACTACTTTGTTGACCTTGTTGCAAATACACTTGGAAATCTGGATGAATGGATAATTTGTTTTAAGGAAAATAAAATTTATCAAAATTACCTCTAGAAGAGTTTTTAAAATCTAAATTGAAACAATTACCACAGGAGAAATAAAGAAGGTTGTCAAAGATAAAATGAAGAAGGTTGCCTTTCCGCCTTGGCATTGGTTGGAGGCCACACTGCTCTGAGGACACCTGAGCCCACTGTTCTCTAAAGCAAGGATTTTCAGCCTGTGTGCCACAAGAGGCACACCGTGTGAGGCAAGACTTTGTAAAACATGTGAAACCTGACTATTTTGTCAGGGCACTGACCTCTTTTCCCTTAGATTGTCAAATTAAAAAAAAAAAAGTGACTATGGCAACCCAACAATAGCCATGTGGTGTGAATGAATCAAAATTATATCTATTTTTTGTCAGATTGGCAAAAAATATATTTTTGGTGTGCCATAGAATTTTGGTAATCAGTGTATGTGTGCCATGAAATGGAGAACATGCTGTTCTTAGGGCCAGAGCACACTACCCCTGGCACTCTTGTCCAAAGTCCTGTGTCCTTGAGGTTTCAATCATTCTACTCACCCAGAAGGAAGCATCAGGCCCAGACATTTTCAAATGGGCAATGATCAGATGTCAAAGGGCAGAATATTTTAATGCCACTTAAATTATTCCAGAATAAAAACAAAGAAACAAAGATTCCAACTCTTTGTGACACGCGCAGTTATGCTGATTCTGAAACCAAATAACTTTAGACATTGAAAAAAATTATAGCTCACTTTCACTTCAGAATATCAATATAAAAATCATAAATAAAATATTAGCAAACAGAATCAAACTCTGTATTTTTTAAATCATTGAATTTATTAGGGCTACATTGGTTAATAAAATTACATAAGTTTCAAGTGTATAGTTTTATAAAACATCATCTGTGTATTGCATTGTGGTTACTACACAAAGTCAAGTCTCCTTCCATCAGCATTTAACCCCTCTTTACCCTCTTCTACCACTCCCCTTTCCCTCTGGCCATCACCATACTGTTGTCTGTGATTATGAAGGATTTTTTGCTTTTTTTTTCTTAACCCTGTCACCTATTTTGCCCAACCTCCCAACCTGCCCCCTCTAACAGCTGTCAGTCTGTTCTTTGTTAGTGTTTCTATTTTGTTTTTTTTCATAGATTCCACATAAAAGTGACAGCATATGGTATCGTCTTTTCTCTGGCTTATTTCACTTTGCTCAACAATGTCCAGGTCCACCCATGTTGTCACAAGGGTTAAGAGTTCCATCGTTTTATGGCTGAGTAGTATTCTATTGTGTAAATGTTCTATGACTCTTTTGTGCACTCATTTATGGATGGGCACTTGGGTTCCTTCCAAACTTGTTGTAAATAATGCAGTGATGAACATAGGCATCCATCTATCCTTTTGAATCAGTATTTTGGGTTTCTTCAGTTAAATTCCCAGAAGTGGAATCACTGGGTCATAACAGTGCTTTCCACAGTGGCTGCACCAATCTGTATTTCTACCAACAGTGCATGAGGATTCCCTTTTCTCCACATCCTCAACAGCACTTGTTGCTTGTTGACTTATTAATGATAACCATTCTGGCAGGTGTGAGGTGATATCTCATTGTGGTTTTAATTTGCATTCCTCTGATGATTAGTTACATTAAACATCTTCTCATATGTCTATTGACCTTTGGGGAAATATGTTCCCTTTGGAGAAGTGTCTATTCAGGTCCTTTGACTATTACTTTAATTTTTTAAAAAACTTCATTGAGTGATTTTTATTGCATTTTTACCATTACCATTTATAACCCCTATACCCTCTTCTACCTTCATCCACCACCCTCCCACTCCCACAATCACCACACTGTTGTCTGTTTATGAGTTCTTTCTTTCTCTCTTTTTCTCTCGATTCCTTACACCCCAAATCCCAACCCCAGAGCCATCTGCCTGTTCTCTATCTATGAGTCTGTCTCTATTTTGCTTGTTCATTTGGTTTATTAGGTTCCAATTATGTGAAAAATTACATGGCACTTTCTCTGATTGGCTTACTTCACTTAGCATAATGTTCTCCAGGTTCATCCATACTGTTACTACAAAGGGTAAAATTTTCTTCTTTTTTTATAGCTGAGTAGAATTCCATTGTGTAAATAAATGTACAATTGCTGCTTCATCTACTCATGTAATGATGTACATTTGGGCTGCTTCCAAATTTTGGGTATTGTAAATAACACTGCAGTGAACTTAGGGCTCATATATTCTTTTGAATTAATGTTTTGGATTTCTTGAGATAAATTGCCAGAAGTGGAATTACTGGATCATAAAACAGTTACATTTTAAATTTTCTGAGGTAACACGATACTGCTTTCCAGGGTCTGCATTCCCACCAATAGTGCACAAGTGTTCCCCTTTCTCCACATCCTTGTCAGCACTTGTTGTTTGTTGATTTACTGATGATAGCCATTCTTACAGATTGAAGAGATATCTCATTGTGGTTTTATTTTGCATCTCTCTGATGATTAGTGACATTGAGCATCTTTTCATATGTCTACTGGCCATCTGTATGTCTACTTTAGAGAAGTGTCTATTCAGCTCCTTTGCCAATTTTTAAAAATTGATTGTCTGTTTATTGGTGTTAAGTTTTATAAGTTCTTCATAAATTTTGTATGCTAACTTCTTATCAGGTGTATTGACAGCTATGTTCTCCCATTCGGTGGTTGTCTTCTCATTTTGCTGGTGGTTTCTGTAGGGAACCAGTCCACTTGGCAATGGCAAATGTAGCCCAGCCCTGTCAGGAAACTGACAGGTGAGAGTCAGCATGCAGGAGCCAAACCCACAGATAGGCTTTTCTGTGGGAAACCAGGCCTGCATTATACCTAGGCTGCTTTGAGGCTTGCTTTTGCTAAAACTCCCTCACCCTGAATTGAAGCAGCAAAAGCTTACTATGTATCTTTAAAGTGACTTCCTGAAGTCTGTGCTAATTCTCCCAAGGACAGAGCAATCACTCTTATCCTTCCCTTGCATTTGCAACATTTTTTCTTTGTTAATCTGTAAGTAGTCAGCAATGTCCTGTCCTTTGTTATGTTAAAAATAATCACCTAAAGCAAACCTGAGCATAATGAATGAGAACCCTCCTTGATGTATGCTATTAGAAAACAATAAGCCTGTCCAGGCAAGGGTCAGGGCACTCTCTTACTCAGAGAGTGGCTGTACCATCCCTTTTCTCCACAGGACTTGGTAGTCCATGTGAATTTGTTCATCTCATCCACAACACTGCAGACACTGCTGGTCAGAGTCTGCATCAGGTTTCCTTTGCTGTGTGAAACTTTTTAGTTTGCTATAGTAACATTTGTTTTTTTTTCTTTTGTTTCCCTTGTCCTAGGAGATACGTCAGAACAAATGTTGCTACAAGAAATGTCCAAAATTTTTACTGCCTATGTTTTCTTCTTGAATTTGTATGGTTTCAAGCATAACATTTAAGTCTTTAATCCATTTTGAGTTTATTCTGATATGTGGTATAAGACGGTGGTCTAGTTTCATTTTTTTTTTGCGTGTATCTGTCCAATTTTCCCAATACCATTTATTGTTTTTGCCTCTTTTGTCAAATATTAATTGACTGTAAAGACATAGGTTAATTTTTGGACTCTCTAGTCTGTTCCATTTATCTATATGCCTGTTTTTCTGCCAGTATCATGCTGTTTTAATTATTATGGCTTTGTAGTATAGTTTGATATTAGGTGGTGTGATTCCTCCAACGGTGTTCTTCTTTCTCAAGATTGCTATTGCTGTTCAGGATTTTTTATGGTTTTATATAAATTGTGGAATATTTGTTCCAGTTCTGTGAGATATGCCATTGGTATCTTGATAGGAATTATATTGAATCTGTAGACTGCTTTGGTTAGTATGGACATTTTAATGATGTTAATTCTTCCTATCCATGGACATGGTTTCTACTTGCATTTTCTTCAGTTACTTTCCTCAATGTCTCATAATTTTCCAAGTACAGGTCTTTTACCTCCTGGGTTAAATTTAGTCCTAGGTATTTTTTATGCATTTGTAAATGGAATTATTTTCTTAACTTCTCTTTCTGGTAATTCATTATTGGTGTATACAAATGCAACTGATTTCTGAATATTCATTTTGTATTTCACTACTTTACTGCACTCATTTAGCAGTCCTAGTAGTTTTTTGGTGGAATCTTTAGGGTTCTCTACATACAGTATTATGTCATCTGCAAATAATGATAGTTTTACTTCTTTCTTTCCAATTTGGATGCCTTTTATTACTTCTTTTTGACTGATTGTTGTGGCTAGGACTTTAAGTACTATGCTGAATAAGAGAAATGAAAGTAGACATACCTGCCTTGCTCCCAATATTAAGGGGAACACTTGTAGTTTTTCCCCAGTGAATATGGTGTTGGCTGTGAGTTTGTCATATATGTCTTTATTACATTGAGCTATGTTCTCCCTTTTCCCACTTTGCTGAGAGTTTTATCATAAATGGGTGCTGGATTTTATCAAATGTGTATTCTGCACCTATTGATATTACCATGCAGTTTTTATCCTTAATTTTTGTATGTGGTATATCCTGTTTATTGATTTGCAGATATTGTACCAACCTTGCATCCCACTTTATCATGGTGTATGGTTTTTTTTAATGTATTGCTGTATTCAGCTTGATAATATTTTGTTGAGGATTTTAGCATCTATGTTCATCAGTGATATTGGATTATAATTTTCTTTCTTTGTAGTGTCCTTACCTGGTTCTGGAATTAGGGTAATTCTGACATTGTAAAATGAGCTTGGGAGTCTTCCCTTCTCTTGAATATTTTGGAATAGTTTGGGAAGTATTAGTTCAATGAATGTTTGGTAAAATTCACCTGTGAAGCCATCTGGTCCAGGGCTTTTGTTTCTTTGAAGTTTTTTAAAAAATATATTTTATTGATTGTGCTATTACAGTTGTCCTATTTTTCTCTCCTTTATTCACCTCCGCCCTGTACCCCACATCCTACCAGCATCCTTCCTCCCCTTAGTTCATGTCTGTGGTTCATACATATAAGTTTTTTGGCTTCTCCATTTCGTATACTATTCTTAACCTCCCTTTGTCTATTTTGTGTCTATTTTTATGCTTCTTATTCCCTGTGCCTTTTCCCCTATTCTACCTTCTCCCCTTCCCCACTGATAACCCTCCATGTGATCTTCATTTCTGTGGTTCTGTTCCTGTTCTAGTTGTTTGCTTAGTTTGCTTTTGTTTTTGTTTTAGGTGTGGTTGTTAATAATTGTGAGTTTGCTGTCATTTTACTGTACGTGTTTTTTATCCTCTTTTTCTTAGATAAGTCCCTTTAACATTTCATATAATAAGGGCTTGGTGATGATGAACTCCTTTAACTTGACCTTATCTGAGAAGCACTTTATCTGCCCTTCCATTGTCAATGAAAGCTTTGCTGGATAGAGCAGTCTTGGATGTAGGTCCTTGCCTTTCATGACTTTGAATACTTCTTTCCAGTCCCTTCTTGCCTGCAATGTCTTTTTTGAGAAATCAGCTGACAACCTGATGGGAATTCCTTTGTAGGTGATGGCCTTTTTAACTCTTGCTGCTTCTAGGATTCTTTCCTTCATTTTAATCTTGGCTAATGTAATTATGATGTTGCATGGTGTGTTCCTCCTTGGGTCCAACTTCTTTGGTACTCTCTGAGCTTCCTAGACTTCCTGGAAGTCTATTTCCTTCACCAGATTGGGGAAGTTCTCCTTTATTATTTGTTCAAATAACTTTCCATTTGCTGTTCTTCCTCTTTTCCTTCTGGTACCCCTATAATTTGGATGTTGGAATGTTTAAAGATGTCCTGGAGGTTCCTAAGCCTCTCCTCACTTTTTTGATCTCTTATTTCTTCATTCTTTTCTGTTTGATTGTTTCTTTCTCTCTTCTGGTCCACTCCTTTGATATGAGTCTCAATTTCCTTCCCATAACTGTTGGTTCCCTGTGCATTATCCTTTGTTTCACTTAGCATAGCCTTCATTTTTTTCATCTAATTTGTGACCAAATTCAACCAATTCTGTGAGCATCCTGATTACCAGTGCTTTGAACTGTGCATCTGATAGGTCGGCTATCTCTCCATCACTTAGTTGTATTTGTTCTGGAGCTTTGATATGTTCTTTCATTCGGGCCATTTTTTTTTTCTTGATGTTCCTGTTATGCAGTGAGGGGCAGAGCCTTAGGTGTTCACCAGGGTGGGTCAACCCAGTCTCTGAGTTGTGATGCTGTATGTTGGGGAGGGGTCAGAGAGGGAACAATTGCATTTCCTCCACTCTCTGTCAGATTTCAGTCACTTCCCCCACTTCCTCAAGCAAACTGGGCCCTTCTGGTGCTGATTCCCATGTGGGTGGGTTTGTGTATATTCTAGAATGCTGTGGGTCTCTCCAATGAACTCTCCTGTGAAGCTGGGAGTTTCTCCCAACACTTCAACCCCCCACCGGTGTTTTCAGTTGGTGGTTTGGGGCTTTATTTCCCCCCCCTGTGGCCCTTGGTTGTGCGGTCTGTCTCGCCCCCCAGTTTGGCTTGGTTTATGTGCATGCAAATGTGGGATCCCTGGTCTGCCAGCCACCTTCTGCACTGCGCCCCTCCATAATCTGCTGCCTCACTGGATCCACCTGCTTCTGCCTTGCATGCCTGGGGTCCACCAGACACTGTTTCGCCATGAGTCCTCTCCACCCAGCCACCCGACTCTGCCCCTTCTATCCGTCTGGATGAATATTTCTTCTTGAAGTCCTTGGTTGTCTGACTTCCATACAATTCAGTTTTCTTTCAGTATTGGTTGTTTTTTTATTTCTAAATTTTTGTTGTCCTTATTTTGTTTGTGTGAGGAGGCACAGCTTGTCTACCTATGCCTCCATCTTGGCCAGAAGTCCCTATCTTGCTTTTTTTTCTTCATTTGGGTCATGTTTCTTTGTCTCCTTTCATCTGCCTTTTGGTGTTTGTTTCTATGTATTAGTTAGATCTGCTATGTCTCCCAGTATTAGTAGTTTGGCCTTATGTAGTAGGTGTCTTCTAGGACGCAGTGGCACAGCTTCCTTGCTCATCTGATCTGGCTGCTCCAAGAATGTTCCTGTTGCAATAGTAACTTCATTGCTATTGTCCCACTCATTCATGGTGTTGACCGTCGGGTTGACTGACTGTGAGGATTGACCCTAACCAAAGTGTACATACTGCTCTTTAGGTGCTGACCACAGAAAGCAGAATTTTCCTCAGCAGTGTTTGTTGTGTGCTAAGATCTCCTTTTGGATATGCTGCATGTGAAGCTAATCGATAACCTTGTCCTTCTCTGTAAGCTAATCCTTCTCTGTTGTTGTCTGAAGCTGACCACTGGATGTGTTGGTTTTGAGGCCTCTTGGGAGGGATTCCAGTGGAGATCAATGTCAGATGCTGCCTGTGCCTGGCCCTGGGCAACCTGTTTGGAGATACACAGCAATCCACAATTTGCATCTGCCTCTGCTGGGCCTGAGTGTGCATGGGAAAGACCAAGCTATGCACCAAACCTGGGTTCCACCAGCAGCAGGTCCATAGGTAGGTCAGTAAAAGGCCCAAGGCACTCTGAGATCCACCTTTGCCTGCCTTTGCCTGCCAGTTGCTTTTTAGGCTGTCACTGAAAGAGCATCTGGTGCTTCTCGAGTTGTATGTGGTTAAGTTCTCAGTGAGTCACCAGGTAGGAGCAAATGGTGTACACCAGATCAATACAGGTTCAAACTTGGTGCCAGTGCTGGGTCTGTGGCCACTCAGCAAAAGTCCCAGGGTATACTAAGTCTAGCTGCCACCATCCAGGTGCCTGCAGGCCTTTGTGGTGGGGCAGGGTCTCAGGGAGTCATCAGGCTAAAGCCAGTAGAGTTTATCAGGCTCAAACAGACTTTCATTTGGCTGTGTGAGGAGAAGGCTCTGCACTGGTTGGGCAAAGTGGCCTCATCTCAGAGCCACAAAACTCAGTCTGTCCCTGATTCTGCAGGGACTTCCTGGATCAGCTGCTTGGCAGGGTGGGACCACCAGGATTTGGAAACCTGTGCTGCTGGGAGCCTGGATGTTGGGGCTAGTAGATCTCTGATTTGGGGGAGGTACCAGTCTGCTCATGGGAAGGTAGAAAGAATGGTCCCACCTCAGAGCCACACAAACCAGTCACTGACACCCCCTGAGTCTGCCCAGATCTCTACACCTCAGGTAGCTGACTCCTCCTCAGGGTGTGAGTTCTGCAGGGTGGGGCAACAAGGAGATTGAATGGCAGGTCTGTGGCATTCCCCCCAGGCTGATGCCATAGAAGGGGAGTGCTCCACCCAAGAAAGATGGTGTCTGTGTTGTAGGAGAAGGACTCAGCACTGGGACCCTGGTGGCTATCCCTTCAGCTCTCTTTCAGGAGCCACAAACCCAAGTCTCTCCTCATGCAACTCTGTTCTGCTCTGTCCTCTCTCTGATGGAGCCCAGAGATTTTTGCAAAGGACATTTTGTGTACTTGCCCTTTAAGAGGGCACCTTTGCCTCTAGAAGTCTCTTATTTCTCCCTAGCAGTAGAATCCCTGCTGATGTTCACAGCCAGATGTTATATGGATGCTTCTTCCAGCTCCAGTGTTTTGGGCTGGGGAGCTTTGCATGGGGTTGAGTTCGACAATCCTGATGGGGAAACTTTGCAGCTGAGATATCCCTCTAGAATCTCAGTAGCTGCCCATGAGAGTGAGGTCATCTCTTCTCACATCTTTACTCTTCCTACCAGTCTCAGTGTGGCTTCTGTAAATTTTTGGTTATAAGACTTCTGTTCAGCTAGTCTTCAGTTGGTTATTCAGGTTGATTGTTCTATATTTTAACCATAATTCCAGTTTGGTCCTGGGAGGAGATGAGAGTAGCTTCTACCTACACTACTACCATCTTGGATCTCCCTCTGTATTTTTTTTTAAAACATGACATGTAAGCTTAATTTAGGAATAAGTTAGATTTTTATTTGGAATGTATTATAACTAAGACTCACAAGTCTTGCTAAGACTACATTGGTCAGGATGGATGATTCCTCAACCCCTACCCTGAAGAATGAGGCAAATTCCCTGTTCTTGAGGCCCAGGCTTCATTTTTCATTTCTGTTTTCATCAGTCTGCTTCCAAAAGATAAAATATTCCTCTACACACACAATCCCCCCTGCTCTGGATTTCTTACTCTTGATCTAGCTTTTGATGGCTTCCCAATCCATGCCCCTCCACATTCCTCCTGCATACCTCTGTGAACCCACCTCTCAAGCAGTTCCCATCCTGACTTAGAATGCTCTGAAACTTCTGCCCACAACCTTTGATTCCCCTCTGTCCTCAAGCACTTTGAACGGTTCCACTTCTCCATCTCTGCCCTGAGTGAAACACAGACCTCCCTGAGAATACCCGAGCCCACTGTTCTCTAAAGGGCCAGACCATGCCTCCCCTTCAGTCTTGTTGAAAGTCTTGCTTCCTTAAGGTTTCAGTCATTTGACTTTACCCTCACCCCCAGATCTCTCTACTTTCTCATTTACTGAATCAATCACTCCCAGTAATGCAAAAAGTGTCCTGCCATGTGTATGAATGGCTTTCACAACCACATACATGACCTTCGCCTCTCTGTTCACTCCATTCCTCCATCCAGGGCTACACAATCCATGTAAGGGTACTTGGTGGCTCTGCCACTACTCCATGTTAGCCCTCTATGCTCACATCCTGAGCTAGGCATTAGCAACCATCTTTATTTTCTTACCAGAAACTTCTCCCCATTTTGTTTTCCCAATTACTCCAATTACTCTGACCTGCATCAAAACTCCCAGTCTGCTGAACCTACTACTTTATCCCAACCATTTAGCTTTCTCTTTCTTTTACTTCTTTATCAGTTTAGATCCCACAATTCAGCCTTACACACACACACACACACACACACACACACACACACACATACACACCCCTATGTATGCTCTCTTTCCAGAAAAAAACCCTTAAGACTTTCCTCTACCAAACCAGACCTTTGCCCTTCTTTTTTCTTCCCTCTTTTTATAACAGAGAGCTTGCTGTTCTCTAGGCCAAAGTTTCTCAACTTCAGCACGGTTGATATTTGGGATCACTCTTTGTTGTGGAGGCTGTTCTGTGCATTACAGGATTGTTAGCAGCATCCCTAGCCTCTACCCACTAGACGCTAGTACAACCCCAGTTGTGACAACCAAGAATGTCTTCAGACATTGCCAGGCATGCCTTGGTGGGGGTGGGATGCAAATTGTCCCTGGTTGAGAACCACTAGCCTAGGTTCATCCCTCTACCTGTGCCGGGCACTGTGCCCCCCTACCAACAGATGTACAACATTTTCAGGAATCATTCAGTGTGGAATAGTCAGCAGCTCCCTCTCAACTGGATTCTTTTCATAAATATTTAAATATGCTGAAGTTCTTCCATCTTAAAAAATATTCTCCCTCAACAACACTTCCACTCTCAGGCACAGCACCTCTCCTTCCCCCCACCACATCTTGCAAGAGTGGTTGGTTATTCTCACTGCCTCCTCACTTGATCCTCTTTTGCTCCAGTATGACCCAGGGTCTTGTGTTCTGTTCTGGAGATTTCATTTAAGTGACTTCCATGTAAATACATGTGGTAGATATTCTTGAGCCTAACATAGGGCACAGTGGAAGAGAACCACATTGAGGGAAGTGAAGATCCTGAGTTGGGTCTTGATCTTACTGAGTTTCAGGGGTCTCAGAGGCAGCCTAGAGGAGATGATGGGTGGATAATGGGGGAAGGAGGGCTGGAGTGACAGGGTAGGTCTAGGCTGGGCCATAAGTGGCTGGGCCTCTGGCCATGTACATACGGGTATGTGTGTATGTATGTGTGTGACGATGCTGTAGGTGTGATGAAGTCCTTTGCAAAGGGAGCTATATGTCTAGAGCAGTCGTTTTCAAACTTTAAGGTTCTTCAGAGCCACTTCAAAGGGCTTGAAAAATGCAGATTTGTGAGACCTAACTCCAGAGTTTTTAGTACAGTAAACACTGAATGGCTTGGATGGATAGGAGAATTTGCATTTCTACCTAGTTGCCAGATAATACTGAAGCTGCTGCTCTGAGTACCACAGTCTGAGAGCCGCTGATCTAGAGTAAGAGGAGGCCCCTAGGACTCAACGGGGGTACTCCAACGTTTATTAAGCTGTGAGCAGAAGTGGGCCCTTGAGGAAGGCAGAGGAAGAACGGAGAAACAAAGGACCATCAGCACCAGCCTGACAGCTGCAGAAGGGGAAGACGCAGAGGCCGCAGGACTACAAATCCCAGACTGGCCCGCGCCGGCTCGTGCCGCCCCCTGAAGGCGGCTTGGGAGGCACTGAGAGCATCCCGGTGACTTTTCATCCAGCATCCCTGAACGCGGGACCGAACCAGGCGGGTGAGTAGGAGCTGCGCTGGCCACTGGCTGCTCTACGCCTCAGCCTTGTCATCTCTCCGGGGCGGGTGGGCAAGCCCGAGGGGCCCAGGCGTATGGGCGCGGGGTCCCAGGACTGCCCTTCCAGAGAGAGGACGGGCAAGGGTCGGCACCGCGCTGGCCTCTGGTCCCCCTTTTCCTCTCCCATCCCCGCCTCCACGCGCAGCCCGCAGCTCCTGCCTCCAGCTCTCGAGGGACATCCAGCCTTGTTCTGCCCACCCAGCCCGGGAGCCGGGAGACTGGTGCCGCAGGTGGCAGCGGCAGGTGGGCGTCCTCTCCCTTCCAGCCTGAGGTTTGGCGCAGGAGCCCGGGACCGAGGGCCAGGGGACTCCCAACTATTGAGGCCTGAGAAGCACGCTCGGCTCTCGCCGTGGTGAGACAGGTGCGTGGGCGCGCAGGGCTGGGGCTCCCAGGAGCCTTCCGCGCCCCCTCTAGGGCTGTCCTGGGGTGCTGTGGCATATTCGTGGTCGAGTAGCCCTTGGCCGTTCTCCGCGTCCACGGAGCTCCGACCCTCTTCCTGCCCTAGGCTGATGGGCAAGGACGCACGCTGTGAGTCTCTGGGGTCCGCTGGCTGGGTGGTAGCGCAGTGCACCTGGTGAGCATTGGGGACCATTTGGATGTCACTAGTGCAATAGGAACAACCTCCTTCTTAAATATCTTTAAAGTAAAATTAGTTTTATGTGCTTATTTTTTCAAGGGAATTTGACCCTGAATGTCTTATTTTTATTTGTGGGCGCTCCATTTACTGGTATGTAAGTTTATGTAATAAGCAGTTTTCAGTTTGGAAAAAAAAATGTTACGGTGAAGGTGCTCTTCCTTGCCCTCTATCGGAAGGATTATGTTGTGCTGCTTGACAAGCTTATTCCATCCATTAGTTACTGTGAAAGCTAGGGCCGGGAGATAAAGTGGTCTGAGCAGAGTCACAAGTCAACCCTTCAGAATAATAAATGTTGGTTTCAGAAGATTTTTGTTATCCAGCTTTAAATACGATGTTATTTCAACATTTACGATGTGGGGCTGGGGGAGGGGTGGAGAACAATAGCTTGTCAATCCTAGTATCTTGCTCTACAGATATATAGCTTTTCCTGATTCACCCTTGAAGTAAGCACCTTTACTTGTATAGCCAAATCTAGGTGTGAGGCTGAGTTTCCATACTAAACTCTGTCGGTTTTAATAGTTTGTCAGTTGATTTGTTTGGCTGTTCTAGGTAGACAGTTCTATCTTCTGTTAAGAAACAACAGATGTCTCTTTCTAACATTGGTACTTATTTTTTGTCTTCCATTGACCACCCTCTCTCTACAGTGTTGACTGTTAAGGTAAAATAGGACATTTTTGTTTTGGGCTTAATTTTAGGGAAATGCTCCCCACTGTATCCTCACAAGTTTATTCTTTATCATGTTAAGTAAGTTTCCTTTTATGTCTAATTACTAAGAATTTAAAAAGCCAAGGTTAGGTGCTAATTTTTTTCCTTAAATGCTTTTGCATAGCATGTATTGATTTGCCGTGTAGTTTTCTTCTTAAAACTGTTACCATAGGTGATTATATAGCTAGATTTTCTGTCTATAAAATCCCAGGATAATTTAAAATGTTCTTTTTGGTTGTCTGATACATTCAAGTAGCTAACACTTTATTTAGGGTTTTGGTATCTGGTCACCTCCCATCTGGCTTAGCTCTATCATTACTTTAACTCCAAATTAGACAGTATTGCTGTTATTATCATTAATTTTCTAGGTCAGTATTTATTAGCTTTAATTACCTGTTTACCATTTTCTTCATTCCTTCTTAATCACAGATATTCTTCCTGGATAATTTTCCTTCTCCCCGAAAAACATTCTTTATAAGATCTCTCAGTGATGATAAATTCTCTGTTTTTCTAATATCTGAAAATGCTTTTATATTGCCTGCATTCTTTTGGGGGGAAGGTCATTTGTGTTGTTTCTTTTTTTTTTTCAATTACAGTTAGCATTCAACATTGTATTAGTCCCAGGTGTACAGCATAATGTTTAGATATCTATATAATTTATGAAGTGATCCTCTCGCTATAAGTCTAGTACCCACCTGGCACTACATGTAGTTATTACAATATTATTAACTATGTTCCCTCTGCTGTACTTTATATCCCTCTGACTATTTTGTAACTACTAACTTGGACTTCTTAATCCCTTCACCATTTCTTCCCACCTGGCAACCCTCAATTTGTTCTCTGTATCTATGAAGCTGTTTCTGTTTTGTTCATTTATTTTTTCTTTAAATTTCACATATAAGTGAAAATAATATGGGGTTTGTGTTTCTTTGTATGTGTTGTTGTAAATGGTAATATTCCATTCTTTTCATGGCTGAGTAAAATTCCATTGTGTATATGTACAAAATCTTATTTAACCAGTTGTCTATTGATAGGCACATAGGTTGCTTCCAGATCTTGGCTATGGTAAATAAAGCTGCAATGACCATAGGGGTGCTTATATCTTTTCAAATTAATGTTTTGATTTTTTTTTCAGATAAATACCCAAAAGTGGAGTTGTTGGGTGATATAGTAGTTCTATTTTTAATTTTTGAGGAACTTCCATACTGTTGTCTGTAGTGGCTGCACCAATTTGCAGTCCTACCAACAATATACCAGGGTTTCCTTCTTCCAAATCCTCACCAACACTGCTGTGTGGTGATTTATTGATGACAGGTATGAGGTGATACATCATTGTGGTTTTAATTTGTATTTCTCTGATGATTAGTGAGTATCTTTTCATATGTCTGTTGGCCATGTGTATGTCATTTTTGGAGAAGTGTCTATTCAGGTTCTCTGCCCATTGAATTGTTTGTTTGGGTTTTTTGGTGTTAAGTTGTATGATTTCTTTGTAAATTTTGGATATTGACCCCCTTATCAAAGTATCATTGGCAAGTATATTTTCTTAATCAATAGGCTGTTTTTTGTTGATGGTTTTCTCTACTGTGCAAAAGTTTTTTAATTTGACATAATTACATTTGTTTATTTACTTTTTTGTTTGTTCCCTTGCCTGAGAAGATATATCAGAAAGTGTCAGAGAACTACTGCCTGTGTTTTCTCCTAGGAGTTTTATGGTTTCAAGTCTTACGTTTAGTAGGTCTTTAATCCATTTTTACTTTATTCTTGCATATGATATAAGAAGGTCATCTAGTTTTCTTTTTGCATGTATATGTCTAGTTTCCAAGCACCATTTATTGGATAGACTGTCTTTATCCCATTGTATATTCTTGCCTCCTTTTATCATAGATTAATTGACCATGTAGGTGTCTGTTTTTAAGCCAGTACATTGCTATTTGGATTACTATATCCTTGTGTATAGTTTGATGTCAGGTAGCATGATACCTCCAACTTTGTTCTTCTTTCTAAAGCTTACTGTGGCTATTCAGGGTCTTTTGTGGTTCCATATAAATTTTAGAATTATTTTTTCTAGATCTGTGAAAAATGTCATTGGTATTTCATAGGAATCACACTAAAGCTATAGATTGCTGAGTTCCAGTTAGGATGGAGGTGTAGGTAAACATGCTTTACCTCCTCACACAACCACAAAGAGAATTACAACTAAATCTCAAAACAAATAATACCCAGAACTTTCAGAAAATTGAACTGTATGGAAATCCAACAACCAAGGATTTAAAGAAATCACAATCATCCAGATGGGTAGGAGGGGCAGAGACATGGAGACAGAGAGGAGAGGTGAGGATACGTAGTGTGGTGTGGAAAGGTGGTGGCCATGGCAGCAGCAGTGGAATGGGCATGAGTGGTTGCACATTCATGTGTGGTGTGTAAAAATTGGGAGGGACAGTGAATGATCCCAGTCCCAGGCCAGACCTCACAGCCTAGGGTTCTAGTACCAGGAATATAAATCCCCATAACTTTTGTCTGTAAAAACCAGTGGGGGTTGGGGCAGCAGTAGAAGCTGCCAGATTTTCAGGAAACTCTACTTAAAGGGTCCACATGGTCTTAAAATATATACAAACCCACCCACTCTGGAATTTAACAGCAGGACAACAGCTGGGAGGGTGCCAGTTGTATATGGGGAGTGGGTGAAGTGACTGGAAATGGGGCAAGTGCCAAGCAAACCCCAGGAAGCCAGGCAACAGCACAGTTCCCTCTCCCAACCCTCCCCCCACACAGAGCCACAAAGTGGTGAAGTGGGTTGCCCGACCCTGGCAATCACCTAAGGCTCTGGCCCACACAATTTACAGGTACCTTTTACAGGGTGTCAAATCAGCTCTACCTAATACACAGAAACAAACAAAAGGAGGCTGCCAAACTAAGGAGACCAAGAAATACAGCTCAAATGAAAGAACAGAACGAACCCCAGAAAAAGAACTAAACAAAATGAAGATAGCCAACCTGTCATATGCAGAGTTCAAAACAGTGGTGATCAGGATGCTCAAAGAACTGAGTACAACAACAGCGTAAAGGAAGAAATGAAGGTTACACTAAGTGAAATAAAGAAAAATCTACAGGGAACCATCAGAGAAGGGAAGGAAGCCAGGATTCAAATCAGATTTGGAACATAAGGAAGAAATAAACATTCAACAAGAACAGAAAGAAGAAACAAGAATTCAAAAAAAAATGAGGATAGTATAAGAAGACTCTGGGCATCTCCAAATGTGCCAACATTTGAATCATAAGAATGCCAGAAGGAGAGAAGGAAAAGCAAGAAATTGAAAACTTATTTAATAAAATAATGAAAGAAAACTTCCCTAATTTGGCAAAGGAAATAGACATACAAGTCCAAGAAGCACAGAGTCCCAAACAAGTTGGATCCAAAGAGGATCATCTCAAGACACATCATAATTAAAATGGTTAAAGATAAAGAGTGAATCTTAAAAGCAGCAAGAGAAAAGCAGAGAGTTACCTATAAAGGAGTTCCCATAAAACTATCAGCTGATTTCTCAAAAGAAATTTTGCAGGCAAGAAGGGACTGGCAAGAAGTATTCAAAGTGATGAAAAGCAGAGACCTAAACCTAACTTACTTTCTCCAGCAAAGCTAAAATTTAGAATGGAAGGACAGATAAAGTGCATCCCAGACAAGGTAAATCTAAGGTAGTTTATTATCAGCAAGCCATTATTACATGAAATGTGAAAAGGACTTATTTAAGAAAAAGAAGAAGATCAAAATTATGAACATAAAAAAGGCAACAAATTCACAGCTATCACCAGCTAATCTAAAACAAAAAACAAACAAAAAAACCCTAAGCAAACAACCAGACCAGGAACAGAAGCATAGGTATGGAACTCATTTGGAGTGTTATCAGCTAGAAGAGGGAAGGGGAAAATGGGGGGGAAGGTGCAGGGATTAAGAAATGTAATTGGTAGGTACAAAGTAGACAGGGAATGTTACAGATAGTACAGGAAATGGAGAAGCCAGAGAACTTATATCCTCGACTCATGGACATGAACTAAGGAGAGGATTGCTGGAGGGAAGAGTGTACTGGGCAAAGGGGAAAAAATTGGGAGAACTATAGTAACATAATCAATAAAATGTACTTTTAAAAAAGCTATAGATTGCTTAGGGTAGTATGGGTGTTTTAATGATGTTATTTCTTCCTATCCATGAATACGGTATATACTTCCATTTATTTGTAACTTCTTCAGTTTCTTTCTTCAATATCATAATTCTTCTGAGTATAGATCTTTTACCTCCTGGAATAAACTTACTCCTAGGTATTTTGTTATGTAGTTGTAAATGGAATTGTTTTTTAACTTCTCTTTCTGATAATTCATTATTGGTGTATAAAAATGCAACTGATTCCTGAGTATTCATTTTGTATTTTGCTACTTTACTGCATTCATTTATCAGTTCTAATAGTTTTTTTTTTTTGTGGAATCTTTAGGTTTCTCTATGTACAGTATAATGTCATCTGCAAATAATGACAGTTTTACTTCTTCCTTTCCAATTTGGATGCCTTTTATTTCTTCTTCATGCCTGATTGCTGTGACTAGGACTTCCAGTACTATGTTGAATAAGAGTGGTGAAAGCAGACATCCTTTCTTTGCTCCTGATATTAAAGGAAATACTTATAGTTTTTCCTCATTGAGTATAATGTTAGCTGTAGGTTTGTTATATATTGCCTTTGTAATATTGAGGTATTTTCCCTCTATTCCCATCTTGCTGAGATTTTTTTTAGCATAAATGGGTGCCAGATTTTATTAAATGCTTATTCTTCATCTATTGATATGATCCTATGATTTCATCCTTCATTTTGCATATATGGTACATCACTGTAATTGATTTGCAGATATTGAACCAACCTTGCATCCAAGGATTAAATCTCACTTGATCGTGGTATATGTCCTTTTTAAAGTATTGCTGAATTTAGTGTTCTAATACTTTGTTGAGGATTTCAGCATTTTATGTTCATTGGCAATACTGGCCTATAATTCTCTTTCTCTGTAGTGTCTTTATCTAGTTTTGCAATTAGGCTAATGCTGGCCTCATAAAATGAGCTTGGGAGTTTTCCCTCCTCTTAATATTTTTGGAATAGTTTGAGGACAGGTGTTTCTTCCTTGAATGTTTGGTATAATTTGCCTATGAAGCTATTGGTCAAAGGCTTTTGTTTGTTAGGAGTTTTTTGGTTACTGCTCCTATTTTGTTCATTGTAATCATTCTGTTTAGATTGTTTCTTTTTTATTCAGTTTTGAAAGTTTGTATGTTTCTAGAAATTTATTCATTTCTTCTATATTAAACAATTTTTAGCATATAGTTGTTCATTTTCTTCTAATCCTTTGTATTTCGGTGGTGTCAGTTGTTACTTCTCTTTAATTTCTGCTTCTATTTATTTGGATCCTCTCTGTGTTTTCTTGATGAGTTTGGTTAAAAGTTTCTCAATTTTGTTTGTTTCCAAAGACCAGCTCTTGGTTTCATTGATTGTTTGTATTTTTTAAATTCTATCTTACTTTCTGTCTGATCTTTATTATTTTCTTTCTTCTACTCACTTTGGGCTTTGTTCATTGTTATTATTTTTGGTTCCTTTAGAGCAAGGTTTGATCGTTTATTTGAGGTTTTTCTTATTTCTTGAGGTGGGCCTTCAATGCTCCAAATTTCTCTTAGGACTGCTTTCACTGTGTCCCGTAGATTTTTGGTTGTTGTATTATTTTAATTTGTCTGAAGATATCTTCTGATTTTTTACCTTGATTTCATTGCTAACCCATTTATTGCTTAGTGATGTTCTTTAGCCTACATGTGTTTGTGTGGGTTTATTTTTCCATTTTTTTGTAATTGATTCTAGTTTTATACCATTGCATTCAGAGAAGATGCTTGATAGGATTTCAATCATCTTAAATTTACTGAGACTTGTTTTATGGTCTAACATGTGGTTAATCCTTGAAAATGTTACATGTGCACTTGAAAAGAATGTATATTCTGATACTTTGGGGTGAAATGCTATTTAGTATGTTATTTAGGCCTGTTGTTTTATTATTTTCTGTCTGAAAGATCATCTACCCACTGATGTCATGTAGTATTAGAGTCCTCAACTAAGACTGTATTACTGTCAATCTCTCTCTTTATGTTCATCAATATTTGCTTTATGTATTGAGGTATTTAGGTGCTCCTATGTTGGATGCATAAATGTTTACAAGGGTTATATTTCTTGTTGGATTTATCATTATGTAATGTCCTTCTTTGTCTAAGATGCAATCAATTTTAAAAAATTAGAATTGCACTAAAAAGAGAAAATAAATACTTTCAATTGAACTATGACACCTGCTTTTTTATTATGTATACTTTTTATCTTAGACTTATTAAAAGATCTTTTAGATATATTTATATATGAATTTATGTTGTATACCTTTATTGTACACATATAAGAAAGAAAATATAGCCCTGGCTGGCATAGCTTAGTGGATTGCGCGTGGGCTGTGAACCAAAGCATTGCAGGTTCAATTCCCAGTTAGGGCACATTCCTGGGTTGCAGGCTAGGTCCCCAGTGGGGGCCACATGAGAAGCAACCACACAGTGATGTTACTCTCTCTTTCTCCCTTCTTTCCCCTCTCAAATAAATAAATAAATAAATAAATCTTTAAAAAAAGAAAGAAAATATAAATGAAATAAACAGGTTAAGATATTTCTAAAAACTCACATTCCGAGTTTTCCTTTTGAATCACTTTTTGACTCCAAGTCACTTGTGTCTGTGATTTTCAAAGATAATGTCCCTTTGTCATCCAGAACACTGGCAGTGGGCTGATTGTAAAAGTATTCCTAGGTTGCCTGCAGGGCTTTTTCTTTCTTTTTTCTCTGGAGCTTGAGACATCTGCCCTGCAAATTTGCTTCTGGCATGTCCTTGATCTTAACTAAAGATATCAACAGAAGGTGTTGACTAAGCAACCAGAACTCACTCTTCTTCAATTATCCTTACTTGGTTTGTAGCCCGAAATATCACAGGATTGCATTTATCTATGAGGCCATCTGGAATGAAAATCAAGTCACTATGCTTCTTGGTGAACTTATTCTTTAACTGACCTCATTTGCACATGTGAGACATTGACCAGCTAAAAGCAACTGTAAGTGACATGCTGATTTCAGGGTTATTAAAATGTGTGCCTTATCTCTGGCTGGTGTAGATCAGTGAATTGAGCATGGGCTGCAGACCAAAGGTTGCTGGTTCTATTCCCAGTCATGGCACATGCCTAGGTTGCAGGCTAGGTGTCCAGTGGGGGACATACAAGAGGCAATCACCCCTTGATGTTTCTCTCCCTCTCTTTCTCCTTCCCTCCTCCCCTCTTTAAAAATAAATAAATAAAATCTTTAAAAAAATGTGTACCTTAGAATTGATGGACCATACTATTGTAACGGAGTATAGCCAGGTCTCCCTGCAAAAATGGGGAATTTGTAATGGGGTCCAGAACTCGGGCTGTCCAAGCAATATAGGGTACCCCTCACACAAGGTGGGCCACTATGGAGGATGAGAGACCTGGAGCAGGGCCATTGAGAGGTATTTTGCATAGCAACAGCTGGTCACCTTCTTACCCGATATGCAAAAATGGTTATTTTGCATGTTAATGAGTCTAGCCAGAGAGATGGGAGTGACTTTAATCCATGATGTAACTGGGAGGCAGCTTCCCCTGGTTACAGCAGCTGCGTGAGAGCTTAAAGATGGTTCTCTCCTTGCCACAGGGCCATACCTGCCCAGACTTACTTTGACAGCCAAGAAAAGCTGGAAACTAAGGGAATGCTAGCAGGTGTAGCCAACTGTGGGAGGAGTTGGAAATGGTGTTACAAAAGAAGATTCACTCCGGGATTTAAACCCAGGTGCTGGCAGCCATGCTGGGTCTAACCAGGTAGTTTTGGGGCCAGAGCAGGGCTCTCTTGATCTTGCGGTTTAGGAAGCAGGAAAGCAAAATGTAGCAGCCAAGGAGAGCTCTCTCTTAGCAGTTTGAAAGTATGCAGAGAGACAATGCAGGACGAGGGACAGTGTGAGACCTTGTGGGAAGACAAGGGGATAAAGGACTCTAGCTTTGGACCATGAAAAAGTGCCACATGGTTTTGGATTAAGAACTGGAGATCTCAGTGACACAGCTGATGGTTCTGGGAGCCACAGGAAGCCTGCTAGCTGAGCACAGATTACTGGGAGAAACCAGGAGCTAGCCGAGCTATGGACTAATATTTTTTTCCAGAGATACAGTACTCCTGACTGCCCTGACTGGGCAAAGGGAGAGAAGGAAGAACTGTGTGTGTTTGCAGCTGTTTTAAAGGACTTTGAGATTTTAACGGTGACATTCTGCCATTAGTCTAAACCTGTATGTATAGTTTTTGAATAAATAGTTCCTTTCCTTTTTACCAAATTCTGGCATTGAGAACCATGATTCCTAACACCTGGTGGTGGGCAAAGACTCCACAGTGACAGAGAGACCCCAGGGGAGGGGGCTTGTTTTGGTAACAGTATCTGGGCCCCTCCTTGAGTCCATTCAGTAACAGTATTTGTACATTTAATTAATCTAATGAACCTAATAAAGCTGTCTGGACCTGACTCCCACTGAGAGAATGAATGCAATACACAGATAGATATGGGGATTGGGTGTCCCCAATCCAGTTATCCCTTAGGCCACATCTACCTCCATGCTTCCCATGGTCTATTTATGGAAGCTGGTAGTCTCTCCCTTCTTTTTTATAGGGCTAGTTCAGGTTTTTGTCTGATTTTATATTATTTCAGTTTTATGACAGATTTTATGCTAGTTCAGTTTAATGTCACTTGCAACCTAGAGAACCATGACTAATGCAGATGTTTGTGAAGTGATTATCAACAATGTGGCATGTGCAAAAATTAAAAGTATATATAAGAAGCATCAGTGAGAGAGACACTAACTCCATCAGAGGTTGTCCAGCAGGAACAGGTGTTTAAGCTTTGGCTCCCTTGATTTTGCAGTCAAAAGACCCTCCTCATAGTTGCTTCCCAGGGACCTTGTACACACTCAGGCTTTGAGTTACTCATTCCCACTCTTCCTTACCACTCTGTTTTCTTTAGGAAACAGGAATCATAGGCCCAGTAATTTACTGTTATACCAATGTATTAATGAGTTTTGAGGAAAGAAGAGAAATAGGCACTGGTGGATTGGCATTTCAGGAAGAGAAACTAGAAAGTTCAGTGCAAAGACAAACAGGTATTATGGAAACTACACATATTTGGAAATTCTGGGAGGTGAAGCTCCCAGAGTTGAGAGGGGAAGGGATGAGGCTAGAGGGGTGGGCCAGGGCTAGAGGACAGGGACTAATATGTCCTCATACTTTAGGCCGTGGGAACCTTTGAAATATTAAAAAAATTTAAATTGTGAAATATATACAACATAAAACCGTCTTGACCATTTTAAATGTACAGTTCAGTGTCATTAAATATGTTCACATTGCTGTGCAACCATCTACAGAATTTTTTCATTTTTCCAAACTGAAACTCTATACCCACGTAACACTGACTCCCCTCCCCCAGCCCATGGCAGCCACCCTTGCACTTCCTGTCTCTGAATTTGAGTATTCCAGGTATCTCATACAAACCATGGAAGGATTTTTACCATGGTGTGTAAATGGATCTACATTTTAGAATGTTCACAATGACAACTTTTTAAATGATAGATAAGAGGAGAAAGAGGCTAAATGTAGCAAGGAAGTTAGGAACCTGGATGATGAGTGAGGACAAGTGAGGACAAAGTTTCTGCCTGGGGTTTGGGGTGAAAGAAAGAGCCGCTTTTGACACCATTTTCCCCTGGTTTGGGTGATACCACCTGTAATAGGGAATCCAGGAGGAATTCTAGGTTTGGGTGGGTAGCAGAAGCATGGGTTCCCTGCCCACATACCCGTCCCATCACAACTTCGGTGAATGCTAACCTGACTTCCAACCTGCACTGCACTGTTCAAGGGCTTGTGGTACCCACGGGTGCCTACTTTGCAACCCAGAACAGCATAGTGGAAGTGCCAGGGAATTAGCACCCTCCCAGCTCCCAGAATCCCTCTAAGGATAATGGAGTTAGTGTCTAACTACCCCAGCTCCTTGCATCGCCAGTGGGATAATACTGAGGCATGTATTTATATGTTGGTTCCTAGAGTCCCTTAGTGGATTATTAAGCTTCAGATGCCCACTTGCTTGATGAAGCACACTTTATCAGCTGCCTTTCATTTTCTCTCTCACCTTCTCACTCTACTGCCCAGGTTTTCTGGTATCACCTTGCAAATAAATAGTGTGCTCCCAAATCACTATCTTAAGGGGGTATATTTGGGGGAACCCAACTTAAGACAGGGTCTGGAGAAAACAATTCACATTGGGAGCAGCACCCACATGGGTGTGGCTTTACGCAGTTGGAAATCTAGGGCTCTGGGTCAGGATAAAGATTTGGGAATATGAGCCTGTTCTGGAAGTTGAAGCCCTGAGAGTGGGCAAGGGTGCCTGGGAAGAGGCAGGTGGAGAAGGGACCTGCAGCAAGACTCCTGTCATAGCCAGAATAAGAGGAAGAGTCTGAAGGAGTGGAATGGATCAGTCAGATGGAAAGGAACCAGTACCAAGGAAAGGAAAGAATTATAGTGGAGTGGAGAGTGGAGAAGGTAGGAGCAGCACGGACCTTGAACCAGAACTCTGTACTTGTTCTTTGAGTGTGGAGGGCAAGGAGCAGGGATGGTAAACAAAGGTTATTTTGCTTTGCTTTTCCTTAGTGGAGGATGCATTGTTAGCTACTCTCAGGATTAACTATTGGCACAATTTGTGATGTGGGTGGTTTCTTTTTGGTAACCTTCCCAGATTCTTTTTTCTTTGGAAATTTCTTTCTTTTTCCTTTGCTTTCACAACATTCCCTGCCTGGAGACCAGCAACTGCAGAATTCTGTGTGTCCCAGGAGGGAGGCCGGACCCAGGTCCCATCAAAACGTAGTGGACTCTTTCTCATCCTCTCCAGTTCCCTCCCTGTATTTGCATTTACCTTCAACTTAAAAAATGGCAGCTTTATTGATATATAAATCAGATAGCATACAACTCAGGTATGGAAAGAGTACAATTCACCAATTTTTAGTATATTCACAGTTAATTCACAAACATTTTTTATCACCTCTGAAAGAGATCCTGTACCCTTTAGCAACCATCTCCTTGTCTTCCTGTTGTGGACTGAATTTTGCTTCTCTCCCACCCCCAAAAGTTATGTCAAAATCCTAACACCATCCCCCAACAATTCATGTTGAAGTCTTAACTCAGGATATGACCATATTTGGAGAGAGGGTCTTTACAGAGGTGCTAAAATAAATTCATTAGGAAGGGCCCTACTCCAATAAAACTAGTGTCCTTTTAAGAGGAGGAAATCTGGACACAGATACACACACAGGGAGGATGATGTGAAGACACAAGGAAAAGACAGCCATCTATAAGCTGGGGAGAGAAGCCAGGTACAGATCCTTCCCTCGTGGCCCTCAGAACAAACTAACCCTGTTGACACCTTGATCTTGGATTTCTGGCCTTCAATCATGAAAAAGTAAACTTCTATTGTTTAAGCTACCCACTTACTGGTACTGAGTTACTGTCAAGCCATCCATTATGTATACTTGCAAACTAATATACTCCCATTACTCCCCCTGCCTGAGCGACCACTAGTCTTTCTGTCTCTACAGTTTTCCCCATTCTAGATGTGTCACGTGGGTGGAATCATACAGTATATGGCCTTTTGTAACTGACTTGTCTCACTTTGTAGAAGGTTTTCCAGGTTCATCGGCATGGTAGCATGTAGCAGTACAACATTCCCTTTTATGGACAAATAATATTTTAGTTTATGTATATACTCCACATTATTTATCCATTCATCAGTTTGTATGCATTTGGATTGTTACCATGTTTGCTATTATGAACAATACTGCTCTAAATACACATGTACAAGTTTTAATGTGGACATGTTTTCATTTCTCTTGGGGCTACACCCAGCAGTGGAATTGCTGGGTCATATGGTATCTTTATGTTTAATCCTTTGAAAAACTACCAGTCTATTTTCTAAAGGGCTGCACCATTTTACATTCCCACCAGCAGTAAACAAGTGTTCTGATTTTTCACATCCTTGTTAATACTTGTTATTATCTGACATTTTTTGTTCTAGCCGACCTAGTGGGTATGAAGTGGAATGTCTCTGTGGTTTTGATTTGTTTCCCTGATGATTTATGATGCTAAGCATTTTTCATGTCCTTATTAGCCATTAATATTTCTCTTTTTTTTAGAAATAGACATATTCAAAAACCTTTTTCCATTTTTAGTTTCTTTTATGTAGGAGTCATTTATATGATCTGGATAATAAACCCTTATTGATAGAAATTGTTTCTCCCATTCTGTGGATTTTCTTCTCATTTTCTCGATGGTGTTCTTTTAAGCAGAAAAATTTTTAATTTTGATGTAGTCCAATTTATCTATCCTTATTTTTGTTGTACTTTTGGTAAGAGTTCTTTACCAAATCTAAGGCCCTTAGGATTTACTACTATATTTTCTTTATTTTTAAGTATATTTTATTGATTTTGCTACTACAGTTGTCCCAATATTTTCATCTCCTTTATCCCCTGTATCCCTGTACCCTACCACCCTCCAGCATTAAACACCCCCTCCCCCTTAACTCATGTCCATGGGTTTTACATATAAGTTCTTTGGCTTCTCCATTTCCTATACTATTCTTAACCTCCCCCTATTTTGTGCCTACCTATTATGTTTCTTATTCCTTGCACCTTTTCCCCCTATTCTCCCCATCCCCCTACCCACTAATAACCCTCCATGTGATCTCCATTTCTGTGATTCTGTTCCTGTGCTAGTTGTTAGCTTTGTTTTTGTTCTTGTCCTTTTAGGTTCAGTTGTTGATACTTATGAGTTTGTTGTCATTTTACTGTTCATATTTTTTATCTTCTTTTTCTTAGATAAGTCCCCTTAACATTTCATATAATAAGGGTGTGATGATGATGAACTCCTTTAACTTTATCTTATCTGGGAAGCACTTTATCTGTCCTTCCATTCTAAATGATAGCTTTGCTGGATAGAGTAATCTTGGATGTAGGTCCTTGCCTTTCATTACTTGGAATACTTCTTTCCAGCCCCTTCTCCTGCAAGGTTTCTTTTGGGAAATCAGCTGATAGCCTTATGGGAACTCCTTTGTAGGTAACTTTCTCCTTTTCTCTTGATGCTTTTAACATTCTCTCTTATCTTTAATGTTGGGTAATGTAATTATGATATGCCTTTGTGTATGCTTCCTTGGGTCCAATTTCTTTGGGACTCTCTGAGCTTCCTGGACTTCCTGGAAGTCTATTTCCTTTACCATATGGGGGATGTTTTTCTTAATTATTTTTTCAAATACGTTTTCAATTTGTTGCTCTTCCTCTTCTCCTTCTGGCACTCCTATGATTTGGATGTTGGAGCATTTAAAAGTCCTATATTATCTTTTAAGAATTCCATAGTGTTAGCTCTTACATTTAAATCTTTGATTAATTTAGAATTAACTGTCATATATGGTATGAGGTAAGAGCCCAACTTTACCTTTTGTGTGTGTCTGTCTGTTTGTCCCAGCACCATTTGTTGAAAAGACTATTCTTTCTTTGTTGTATGGTCTTGGCTCTCATTTTGAAAATCAATTAACCATAGATGTTGGGTTTATTTCTGTACTCTCAGGTCTATTTCATTGATCTATATGTCCATCCACGTGTCACTACTACACTGTCTTGATTATTGTTAGTGTGAAGTAAGTCTTTGTCCATACTTTCCAAGATTGTTTTGGCAATTCTGGGTCCTTGCAATTCATGTGAATTTTAGAATCAGCCTGTCAATTTAAACAAAGGAGTCAGCTGTGATTTTGATAGGGATTATATTGAATCTGTAGATCAGTTTGGAGAATAATGTTAAGAGTTCCAGCCCTGGCTGGTATGGCTCAGTGGATTGAACACTGGCCTGCAAACCAGAAGGTGGCAGGTTTGATTCCTGGTCAGGGCACATGCCTGGGTTGTGGGCCAGGTCTCTGGTTGGAAGTGTGTAAGGGGCAACTGATTCATGTTTCTCTCCTTCTCTTTCCCCCTCCCTCCTTCATCTCTCTCTAAAAATAAATAAATAAAATCTTAGAAAAAGAAAAAAGAGTTCCAGTCCATGAACATAGGATACCTTCCCATTTATTAACATTTTTAATTTCTTTTAACAATGTGTTATAATTTTCAATGTTTAAGTTTTATACTTCTTTGGTTAATTTTATTCTTTTTTTATTAAAGATTTTATTTATATTTATTTTTAGAGAGGGGAAGGGAGGGAAAAAGAGAGAGAGAGAATCAATGTGTGGTTGCCTCTCACATGGCCCCCACTGGGGACCTGGCCTGCAATCCAGGCATGTACCCTGACTGGGGATCGAACCTGCGATGCTTTGGTTCGCAGCCCGTGCTCAATCCACTGAGCTATGCCAGCCAGGGCCAATTTTATTCTTAAGTATTTTATTCTTTTTGATGTTGTTGTAAGGAAATGTGTACTTAGTTTCATTTTTGGATTGTCCATTGCATGTGTATTAAAATACAATAGGTCTTGTATCCTGCAACCTTGCTGAACTTGTTTACTAGACCTAATCGATTTTAATAGCTTCCTTAAGATTTCTATTTTAAAGATTTTATTTAGTTATTTTTTAGAGAGGGGAGAAGAGAGGGAGAAAGAGAGGGAAAAACATCAATGTGTGAGAGAAACATTGATCAATTGCCTCTCTCACGCCCCTAACTGGGGACCTGGCCCACAACCCAGGCATGTGTCCTGACAGGGAATCAAACCAGCGACATTTTGGTTGCAGGTCAGCACTCAATCCACTGAGCCACACCAGCCATGACTGAAAGTGAATTTCCTTTTAAGAGGCTAGTTGCTCAAGAGAGTGTTCCACTTTCTGAATTTGTCTAATTCTTTCTCGTGATTAATTTTAGATTTGGAGAGAAGGCTACACAAATGATGCTTCGTGACTCTTAGTGCATCACCTGTGGAGGCACACAATGTCAGGCTGTCCAGAAGGTGGTCATAGTAAACTTGATCACTTTTGTCTTCCTTTTTGTAATTGGTAAATTGTGTCTGTGGTGAAACTTTGAGATCATGTGAACATCTTTTTCCCCAACAATGGCTTTAGCATGTATTGATGAATATACTAAGGTGTACAAAATGGTGATTTAAAAAAAACCTGTCATTTTCTTTGCATTTATTAGCTATATTATTCTGTAAAGAAAAGTTTTATCTTCCTTGTCCTTTTATTATTTTAGTATAAATAAGTGTTTTCATCAATATTTTATAATTCATAACTTTTATTGTACTTTTTTGTTTAAATTGTACCACATTGAGCTCCTTCATGTTCATTTCTACCGTCTGTTTGACCTGGCCTCATTAGTCTCTGGGCACTTCTTTGATTTCTGGGCACCATAAGATGTCCCAGACTTATCTTGTTCATCTTGTATTCCTCACCTGGAATTAGCTATTTCTTTAAGAAGCTCTGCTTCCTTTTTGTAGGGAATGGTATTTAGAAATGTTGATAAGTTTCTAAGGGAGAAGAGTGGGAGGATAATGTACTGCATTAAAGTAGTAGTAGTCACAACTGCTCCTATTTTCTTGGTGACTTAGATACTCAAAGTTGGGGAGGTAGAATTTCAGTATGATAATAATTTGTGTGCTATGTCTCCCCTACAAGATTAGATTTCTTGGGGGCAAGGCCAGCATCTTTTCCATTTTTATATTCATAGTATTTAGCATGGTTTCTGGAAGAGAAGAGACATTTAATAAATATTTGGATTTAAATTGTGCTAACTGAACTCATAAACTGTTAATCTTATAGTCCAGATATTTTTCTAATTTTCTGGCTCTGGAGAGACTAGTAAAGGATCTGGAAAGAAGTTGCAGTGGAACTGTTCACCAGTTGTGGCCAATTAATAAATGTTTCAGAACTTGTTTTTCTTGCCGAATGGCAAGCATCTTGTTGGCTTCAGCATACTAAAATGGCTATAATAAGATGTGAGGTTGTTCTTACTAGGTAGCAGGAAGGCAGTGGGACATGTTTCACTTGGAATGATTACTGAAAGTGACTTTCAAAGCTTTACAGCTCACCCTAGAGGTGAATAATGTACGGTTGGTATTCAGTCTCTTTGAAAGAGATTTAGGGCTTTTCTTTTGTTGACTGACACTCCTACTATATTGCTTTGTGCCTTTTAAGTCAGTTGCCCAATTTCTCTTTTTCATTTTCATCTAGAAAAGACTGCAATAGTATCCTAAACAAAATGAACCAATATGTAATGAGAGAAACATATTAAACTCTTTTACATGTAGGAATTAAATGAAAGAACACACAGAACCTAGTCATTATAAGTAGCAACAAAGGAAGCCTAACATGCTATCCTAGGATTTGTTTTATTTAAAGGAGTTGTAGTGTGGCATTCTTTTATAGTGTGGTATTTTAACAAGAGTTCCAAATGAAAGGGTAGTTGCAGGCTGAGCCTAGCTTTGAGACCATAATGGTAATGGGGCTGTAAGGTTATAGTTAAGTGGGTTTTGGCAGATGGTACATGTAAAGTAGATTTATTTATAACCTACATTTTGAGTGAAACAACAGAACCTAAAAGGAAAAACTAAAATGTTAAATACCATACTTATCAAGTCAAGGGTGTGGATGTCTTATTTTTTTATGAATAAGAAGAAAAATTTCATCTTATCACCATTGACAGAGTTAGAAGTATTCCATGTGTGTCTGTGTGTATTTTAGATATCAAAATGCAAGAAAGCTGATGGTTGAATTCGTGGGTCTGCCCTCATTTACTTAACACCCTGTGGATGGACATTGGGTTATTTCTCATTTTTTCCTGTAATAAACAATGCTTCAGTGAATGTCATTTGTTTTTATACTTGTCCAGTATTGTATTTTGGTAAAATTGATATCTAGGTGCAGAATTACTGAGACAAAAGTTGTGGATATTTGAGATTTTGCCAGTTTCTCTCTTAAAGAGCTGACCAATTTACAGTGACTGAGAATGCTCCCCACAAACTACATAAGGTCCTCCCTTTTCTACACTCTCAGAGCACCCTGTACTTCTCTCTCTAATATATGTCAGAATTAAATTTAAACAATTGTGTACTCATTTAAACAATTTCCCTCTTTTCCCTTATTAAAATCCTAAAAATATGTTCTGAATGCATAGGAACATTGTTTCTATGATATTCATATCTTATTTCTAGTATCCAGCATAATTCCTTACACAAAATGTGTTTCAGTAAAAAATAAATATTTCCCTTTACACTGCCAACACTTGATATTATCAGTGTTTGCCAGTGTAACAAATATATCATAGATCATTATTTTTTACTACGTATACTAAAATTGTATGTGTGAACAATCTTTCATATATATAGTTTTTAATTTTTTCAAAAATAAATTTTTGCCCTGCCTGGCGTAGCTCAGTGGATTGAGCGCGGGCTGTGAACCAAAATGTTGCAGGTTCGATTCCCAGCCAGGGTACATGCCTGGGTTGCAGGCCATAACCCCCAGTAACCGCACATTGATGTTTTTCTCTCTCTTTCTATCTCCCTCCCTTCCCTCTCTAAAAATAAATAAATAAAATCTTAAAAAAAAATAAATAGAATTTGTATTAAGTATAGTTGGTATAAAATCTCAGATTGCTTAAATTAGTTTCAGGTGAACAATCTAGTGATTTGGCATTATATCTTATAATGTCCCACCCCAGTAATTCTAGTAGTCATTTGTTATTATGAAAACTTATCAGAATATTATTATTTTGTATATTTTTAAATTTTTAAAATTACAGTTGATATATCATATTACAGTAATACAACCCAATGATTACATTTATATAATTTATGAAGTGATCACCCCGATAAATCTAATACCTATCTGACACCATACATAGTTATTACAGTACTATTGACTCTATTCTGTATGCTGCATTTTACAGCCTCATGGCTATTCTGTAACCTCCAATTTATACTTCTTAATCTCTTCATTTTTTTCACCCATCCCTGCAACCTGTCTCTCATCTGGCAACCATCAAACTGTTCTCTATATCTATGAGTCTGTTTCTGTTCTACTTGTTTATTTACTTTGGTTTTTAGATTCCACATATGAGTGATACCATATGCATTCCTCTTTCTCTGTCTGACTTATTTCTCTTAGCACAACACCCTCTAGGTCCATCCACGTTGTTGCAGATGGCAAGATTTCATTATTTTTCATGGTAGAGGAATATTCCATTATATATTTGCTTCATTTCTTCTTTATCCATTCACCTATTGATGGACACTTAGGTTGCTTCCATGTCTTGGTTATGGTAAATAATGCTGCAATAAACATATAGATGTATATGTCTTTTTCACTTAGTGTTTTGGGTTTCTTCATATAAATACCCAGAAGTGGTATTGATAGGTTCTTCTTTGTCTCTTGTTGTTGTCTTTGTTTGAAAGTCAGTTTTGTCTGGTATAAGTATTGCTACCTCAGATTTTTTGTTTTGTTTTGTTTTTATTTTCATGAAATATCTTTTTAAGTATATTTCATTGATTATGCTAGTACAGTTGTTCCATTTTTTCTCCCCTTTATTCCCCTTTGCCCTGCACCCCTCATACTACCAGCATATCTCCTCTCCTTAGTTCATGTCCTTGGTTCATACATATAAGTTCTTTGGCTTCTCCATCTCCTATACTCCTTAACCTCCCACTGTCTCTTTTGTACATACCATTTATGCTTCTGATTCCCTGTACCTTTTCCCCGATTCTTGTGCCTCCCATTTCCTGCTGAGAGTCCCCTATGTGATCTCCATCTCTATGATTCTGTTCTTATTCTAGTTCTTTGCTTAGTTTGTTTTTGGTTTTGTTTTTTGGTTCAGTTGTTAATTGTGAGTTTGTTGTCATTTTACTGTATTTTTGATCTTCTTTTTCTTGGGTAAGCCCCTTTAACATTTCATATAATAAGGGTTTGGTGATGATGAACTCCTTTAACTTTACCTTATCTAGGAAGGACTTTATCTGCCCTTCCATTCTAAATAACAGCTTTGCTGGGTAGAGTAATCTGGGATGTAGGTCCTTGCTTTTCAGCTCTTTGAATACTAATTGCCAGTTCCTTCTTTCCTACAAGCTTTCTTTTGAGAAATTGGCTAATAGTCTTATGGGAACTCCTTTGTAGGTAACTGTCTCCTTTTCCCTTGCTGCTTTTAAGATTCTTTCCTTATCCTTAATCTTGGGTAATGTAATTATGATGTGTCTGGGTGTGTGCTTTCTTGGGTCCAACTTCTTTGGGACCCTCTGAGCTTTCTGGACTTCCTGGAAGTCTATTTCCTTTGCCAGACTGGGCAAGTTCTCCTTCATTACTTTTTCAAATAAGTTTTCAGTGTCTTGCTGTTCCTCTTCTCCTTCTGGCACTCCTATGATTCGGATGTTGGAATGTTTAAAATTGTCCTAAAGGTTTCCTAAGCCTCTCCTCATTTTTTTTTTCGCATTCTTGTTTCATCATTCTGTTCTGGTGAATGTTTATTTCTTCCTTCTGCTCCAAACTGTTGATTTGAGTCTTGGTTTCCTTCCCTTCATTGTCAGTTCCCTGTACATTTTTCTTTATTTCCCTTTTTATAGCCTTCACTTTTCCTCTTTTTTGGGATCATATTGAATCATTTCTGTTAGCATCCTAGTTACCAGTGTTTTGAACTGTTCATCTGGTAGGATGGCTAAATCTTCATCGCTTAGTTCTATTTTTGGAGCTTTGATCTGTTCTTTCATTTTGGCCATATTTTTTTTGTCTTGGTGAGTTTCTTATGTTGTAAGGGGTGGAACCTTAAGTATTCACCAGGGTGGAGCAACACATGTGGCTGCATTGTGGTGCTGTGTGGGGGTGGGGGGTCAGAGAGGGAACAGTGTTGCTTGCTCGGTTCTCTGCTGCCTTTCCGTCTCTTTTCTCACTACCCACAAGCAAATTGGGTCCCTCTGGTGTTGATTCCTGGGTAGGTAGCTTAGTGTACTTTCCAGGACCCTGTGAGTCCCTCCAATGAGCTCTCCTGTGAGGCTGGAAGTCTCCCCCACTGCCACAACCCCTACAGGTTTTTACAGACAGAGGTTTTAACAATATCTTTTCCCACACTGGTACCCTGGGAAGTGCAATTTGTCTCACTCTCCAGTTGTTCCTCCCAGTTAATACACATGCAAATGTGGGACTGCCAGCTGCCACCACACCTGCCCCAGTCCTCCAGCCACTGCCTTACTATGTGTCCTCTCTGCCCTGGCTGCCCATCTCTGCTCCTTCTACCAGTCTAGATGAATGTTTCTTCTTTAACTCCTTGATTGTTTGACTTCCATAGAGTTTGATTTTATGGCAGATCTGGTTGTTTTTTGTTTTAAAATTGGTCGTTGTCCATCTTTTGGGTGTGTGAGGAGGCAAAGTGTATCTACGTATTCCTCCATCTTGGCCAAAAGTCTTCTTTTTCCATCCATTTACTTTCAGTCTGTATGCATCAATCCTAGTGAGTATCTTGTAGGCAGCATATCTAAGGGCCTTGTTTTCTTATCCATTCAGTCACTCTATGTCTTTTGTTGGAGCATCTAATCCATTTGTATTTAAAATAATTGTTGATAGATATGTAGTTATTGTCATTTTGCTATTTGTATTATTTTTCTTCTTTTTCTTAAAGAAGACCCTTTAACATTTCTAATACTGGTTTGGTAGTAATAAACTCCTTAATGTTTTTTGTTTTGGGTGGGAGGAGGTTTGTCTTGGAAGCTCTTTATCTGTTCCTTAAATTCCAAATGATAGCTTTGCTGGGTAGAATAGTCTTGGTTGTAGGTCTTAATTTTCATCATTTCATTTTGAATATTTTATATTACTACCTACTGCCCTGAAATATTTCTGTTGTGAAATCAGTTGAGAGTCTTACGGGAGTTCCCTTGTAGGTAACTAACTGCCTTTTTCCTGCTGCTTTTAAGATTTTCTTATTATCTTTAATCTTTTGCATTTTAATTATGATGTGTCTTGGTGTGGGCTTCTTTGGGTTCATCTTGTTTGGGACTCTTGGCACTTCCTGGACTTTAATGTCTATTTCCTTCACCAGGTTAAAAAAAGTTTTCTATCATTATTTTTTCAAATAGGTTTTTAATTTCTTGCTCTCTCTCTCTCTCTTCTCCTTCTGGCACCCCCATGATATGAGTGTTGTTACTCTTAAAGTTGTCTCAGAGGCTCCTTACACTGTCTTCATTTTCTTTTATTGTTTTTTTTTTGTTCTTCTAATTGGGTGTTTCTTACTTCCTTATATTCCAACTTGCTGATTTGATTCTCTGCTTCATCTACTCTACTGTTGATTCCCTTTAATTTACTTTTCATTTCACTTTTAGTGTATTCTTTATTTCTGACCTGATTTTTTATGGCTTCCATGTCCTTTTATTTAAAATCCTCACCTGAGGATATGTTTACTGATTTTAGAGAAAGAGAAACAATGAATGAGAGAGAAACATTGATTAATTTCCTCCCATATACATCCCAATCAGGCATCAAACCCACAACCATGGTATGTGCCATGATGAGGGATTCAGCCTGCAGTGTTTTGGTGTATGAGATGATGCTCCCACCAACTAAGCACTTGGCCAAGTCTCCATGCCATTCTTTATGCTGTTGAAGTTCTCAGTAAGTTTCTTGAGCACCCTTATAACCATTGTTTTGAACTTCGTGTCTGGTAGATTGCTTGCCTCCATTTCATTTAGTTCTTTTTCTGGAGAGTTCACCTATTCTTTAATCTGGAAACTGTTCCTTTGTCTTTTCATTTTGGTTGCTCCCCTGTATTTGTTTCTGTGTATTAGGTGGAGCTGATACATCTCCTGGATGCGGCAGAGTGGACATGTGTAGTAGGTGTCCTTGTGGGGCCCAGTGACACAGCCTCACCTGTCCCGTGAGCTGGGTGCTCCAAGCCTGCCCTGAGTGTGGGCTGTGTCCATTTTGTTGTTGTGGTTGAGCCTTGATTGATGTTGGTATCATTGGAAATGATTGACCTCCAGGCCAATCAGCTGGCTGATTGCCCTGGATGCAACTACAGTGGAGGAACTATTGTGTAGAAACTGGCCTCACAGAATAGGACTTGCTTAAGTGGGGCTTTGGTGCCCTCTAAGTCTGCCTCTTGAGTGTGTTGCTTGTGGAGGTGGTAGAGTTGTAATCCAGTGTAGTCTGAAGCTGTCCAAAATGTGCACTGGCCCTGGGGCCTCCCAGGAAATACAAGGTCAGCCATCACCTGTGCTCTGCCTGGGGTCACCAGTGTGAACTACAGAGTGATCTGCAGATGGCTGCTCCTTGGGTTGGGCTTGGAGGTACCCAGGAGAGGCTTAGCTGCCAACTGAGTCTGGCTGCTGCTAATGCCAGGCTTGGGGCCACATAGTGAGAAGAGGCCAGATGCTGCTTGTTTGAGAGATTCTGGGAAAGGCTGAAGCATGAGTCAAGAGAGGCTGTGTGTATGGAAAAACCACTGGAAACAGCTTGGATGGTCCTGTAAGTTGGGTATGGCAGGGTCTCAGGGAATCACCAGGACAGGGAAAACAGTGTTACCTGAGTAGATGGAGACTCACATATGGCACCAGCCAGTGCATTCAGAGGGAAGGCTCAGAAAAGGGACAATGGCCTTTGCCAGAACTTCTGTCTGGGGGGAAGCTGCCCTTCTAGCCCTCATCCTCTTACCAGACAATTCAGTTCCTTCAACACTGATGCTCAGAGTGAGTGAGTCTGAGTAATTCCATGCCCTGGGCCCTTTAAGAGGAACACCTGGGACTCCAGCAGCCCTTTTTGTCTCACTCAGCTGCAGTCCTCGCTGGTTTTTACAGCCAGAAGTTGTGGGGACTTCTCCTCTTAGCACAGGAAGCGTGGGCTGGGGGTTCTGATGTGGGGCTGGGACGTCTTGCTCCTTAGGGACTTGTGCAGTTCAGATATCCCTCCCTATTTTTAACCACCACAGGGGTGGCTGTGGGACCAGCCCAGTCTGTGTCTCTGCCCCTCCTGTCAGTCTTGATGTGGGTTCTTTTGTATATCCTTAGTGTTATAGGACTTATGTTCAAATAGACTTCATGCATTCTGAATGATGGTTGTTCTGTAGTTTACTTTGAATTTTAATATGGTTGTGGGAGGTTCCAAGTACTGTGTTTGCCAATGTTGTCTTCTTGACTAGAACTCTCTTTGCATATATTTATAACCATTTATGTTCTGTGTTTTTCAACTGGACTGTTGTATTTATTACAAGAGCTCTTTATATTTCAATGTGATACTATTGGTGTTGCATGTTTTTATGTGACTTTTTTCTTGTCTTCTAAATTTATGGTGTTTGGGGCTATGTAAAAGTTTTAAAATTTTATTTAATCAAATTATAAATCTCTTTTTATGACTCTGGGTTTTATGCCATGCATTGAATGGTATTTCTAACTCTTTGGCTTTAGATTTTCATCTGCTACTTTTTGATACTTATAGTGAAACTACATTTTCAAAATATATAACTATTTCTTACCCTACTCTTTCCCTTGTAACTATTATTTTGCTGTAGTTTTCTGGATAAATATTTATTTTATTCTAACTACCACTCCTCATGATGAAGTCTCTGCAGGTATTTTGCTTGGATAATGGTCTTCTCTGGGAGATTCCTCAGGAGGTCCACAGGAATAATTTCCCCTGAGTTCTCCCAAGTTCAAAACAGTTTATATATAACCTTTATACTTGAGAGCCTGTTTGGTTGGTTATAAAATTCTTGGCTTCCTTTTTGTTTTTTTTGAGTTTCTTCAGTATGGTACTCTATTGCTTGCTGTCAATGTCTGATGACAATTTGATTTTTTTCTCTTATAAATGATGGCTACTTTGCTTGGATGTGGAAAAGATTTTTTTTCTTTGTCTTTAAAAGTCTAGTAGTTTTACTGGCAGTGTTTTAGTTTTGGCCATTTTGAGTTGACTTTTCCAGGTACATAGTGAATCTTTCAATATGTAGTTTCAATATATAGTTTCTCTGGTGTGCCTTAATTGTCTGTAGGGACATTAGTCTGCTCAGTATTCTCTGATTCATATCACACTTCTGTGTGAGATGTTACCATGCTTCCCTTCCATTGCTGTCATAGGGCTCAGAGGGCCCCAGGCAGTAATAATGGTTGCCAGGGCTTCTCTCTTAGTCTCCCTTCCTCATAATTGTGCAAGGTGAACCAAGCCTTCTTCAGGCTGCCTCTTGCTCACCTCCCACTGTGGTCCATTGCCCAGATATGGTGGCACTGGGGGTGCCCTGTGACATGGTGACCCCGCCTTCTGGGGACTTCTGTATCCTGCAGGATGTCTAAGTTGGTACATCCCAACTCTTGGCATGTTCTTCTATGTCTATCCATCCTTGGTGCAATTGGGCATATGTGTTCATAGTTTGTGACTGAATATACAGCAATTTTCCTACTTATCTGAAACAATGCTTTTCTTCCTTGTCTGTCATTAGTATTGTTGTTTAGGTTGGAGGTCATAGGAAAGGAAGAAGCGAATAGCTCCTACTCATTTGTTTCTAGTTAGATTTCTGTCTTCTGCAACATGATTTCCCCCTTCCTTCCTCCTTTTTTAGATTTTTAAAATATATACATTTATTTATTCTTTTTTTAAAAGATTTTATTTAGTTATTTGTAGAGGGGGGAAGAGAGGGAGAGAAGTGTCAATGTGTGGTTGCTTCTCAAGCACCCCCCATTGGGGATCTGGCCCACAACCCAGGCATGTGCCCTGACTGAGAATCAAACCTGTGACCCTTTGGTTTGCAGGCCGGTACTCAATTCACTGAGCCACACCAGCCAGGTATTTATTTATTCTTTATAGACAAGGGAAGATAGGGAGAAAGAGAAGGACAGAAACATCAATTAGTTTCCTCTTGCACATGGACAGAACCCACAGCCCAGGTAGGTGCCCTGGCTAGGAATCAAACCATTACCCTTCACCTTTGCAATATGTTACCCAACCAACTGAGCCACACCAGTCAGGACACCTCTGTTAATTGGAAGATATGCTTGTATGTTTTTGATCCCCCTGTTTGTTACTTTTATATCCTTAAACAATATGCTTCAAACATCTTTATAAACTTCTCAACTTGAGGAAGAAATCTCTCAACACCTATTTCCTGTTTAATCTCCAGTTTTTGTGACCCTTTGGGAATTTTTATTTTTTTGAATTAATATTTTCACATTATTAGCTTTCCATTTTAGAGTTCTAAAATCATGTTCTGTTTTGCAGCCATCCTTAACATAGGTTATTTAGACTTAACCCTAGTTAGATTTAATTCTGTGCTTTACTGGATTCAGTGCTACCACTAATTCATTTATTGTTTTTAATGAATACCCTGAATCACAAGCTTTTCTGGGTGATTGGGACATACAAGTGAAAAAAACCAAACAAACAGAAAACCTTGCCCCTTGAAGTATATGTCCTAAAGAGAACAGCAAATAAGGAACCTAGTAAATGAGTAAATCAAATAGTATGTTAGAAGGAAACAAGTGTCTCATGGAGAGATAAAAACAAAATAGGGTGAGTGAGATCCAGGGTGCTGGAAGGAGCGGTTAGGGTTTTAAATAGGGTGGTCATGGAGGGCTTCACTGAGAAGGTGACCTCTGAGCAAAGCCTTGGAGTAGGAAAGGGAGTTAAATCCTTCCAGGTGGAGGAAGCAGCAGAGCAGGGATCCAGAGAGAAGCATGTCTGGTGTGTGGGAGGGGGCAGTAGGGAGGTGGGGATCTCCAGGCAGAGTGGGAGACCAAGGTCCCAGGGGCTAGGAGGGCATGTGTGGGGGCCTTGTAGACCAGTACACGTCAGCTTTTTTACCCTCAATGAGGTGGGGAGCCACTGGAGGGCCCTGCCATAGGTGTCCACAGGGTCCCTCTGACTGTGATGTTGAGAGTAGACTGAAGTGTGTACAGTGGAGGGAAGGAGGTGAGTTGGCTTATTGCAAGAAAACCAAACAAGCCATGCTGGTAGATGGAACCAGGGTGGTTTCATGCTGTGAATGTTCCATTAATGAGTGCAGTTTTTATGTTTAACTTTTTTTTTTAAATCTCTTTTTTTAAACTTTAATCAGTCTTTTTTTTAAGATTTTATTTATTTATTTTTAGGGAGGGAAGAGAGAGAGAGAGAGAGAGAGAGAGGCATCAATGTGCGGTTGCTGGGGGTTATGGCCTGCAACCCAGGAATGTACCCTGGCTCGGAATCGAACCTGCGACACTTTGGTTCCCAGCCCACGCTCAATCCACTGAGCTACGCCAGCCAGGGCTTATGTTTAACTTTTAAAAAATATATATTTTATTGATTATGCCATTACAGCTGTCCCATTTTCTCCCCTTCACTCCCCTCCACCCTGCACACCCCCTCCCACCCACATTCCCCCTCTTTAGTTCATGTCCATGTGTCATACACACAAGTTTTTTGGCTTCTACATTTCCCATACTACTCTTACCCTCCCCGTCTGTTTTCTACCTACCATCTATGCTACTTATTCTCTGTACCTTTTCCCCCTCTCTCCCCTTCCAGTTCCCCTGTTGCTAACCTTTCATGTGATCTCCATTTCTGTGGTTCTGTTCCTGTTCTAGTTGTTTGCTTAGTTTGCTTTTGTTTTTGTTTTAGGTGTGCTTGTTAATAATTGTGAGTTTGCTGTCATTTTACTGTACATATTTTTTTATCTTCTTTTTCTTAGATAAATCCCCTTGACATTTCATATAATGACATGGTGATGATGAACTCCTTTAACTTGACCTTACCTGAAATGCACTTTATCTGCCCTTCCATTCTAAATGAAAGCTTTGCTAGATAGAGCAATCTTGGATGTAGGTCCTAGCCTTTCATGACTTGGAATACTTCTTTCCAGTCCCTTCTTGCCTGCAAGGTTTATTTTGAGAAATCAGCTAACAATCTGATAGGAACTCCTTTGTAGGTGACTGCCTTTTTATCTCTTGCTGCTTCTAGGATTCTCTCTTTCATTTTAATCTTGACTAATGTAACTATGATGTTCCTTGGTGTGTTCCTCCTTGGGTCCAACTTCTTTGGGACTGTCTGAGCTTCCTGGACTTCCTGGAAGTCTATTTCCTTTCCCAGATTGGGGAAGTTCTCCTTTATTATTTGTTCAAATAAGTTTTCCACTTGTTGCTCTTCCTCTTCTCCTTCTGGTACCCCTATAATTTGGATGTTGGAATGTTTAAAGATGTCCTGGAGGTTTCTAAGCTTCTCATTTTTTTTTGAATTTTTGTTTCTTCATTCTTTACTGATTGGATGTTTCTTTCTGCCTTCTGGTCCACACTGTTGATTTGAGTCCCAGTTTCCTTCCCTTGATTATTAGTTCCCTGTACATTTTCCTTTATTTCATTTACCATAGCCTTCATTTGTTCATCTAATTTGTGACCAAATTCAGCCAAATCTGTGAGCATCCTGAGCAACCAGTGCTTTGAACTGTGCATCTGATAGGTTAGCTATCTCTTCATTGCTTAGTTGTATTTTTTCTGGAGTTTTGATCTGTTCTTTCATTTGAGCCCTTTTTTTTTGGTCTAGATGTGCCTGTTATGTAGTGCGGGGTGGAGCCTTAGGCCCGGGTAATCCACGTTGCTGGGTTGTGACACTCTATGTGGGGGAGGGGGTCTGAGAGGGAACAATGGCACTTGCCCCACTCTCTGCCGGCGTTCAGTCACTTCCCCTGCTTCCCACAAGCAAATTGGGCTCTTCTGGTGCTGATTCCCATGTGGGTGGGTTTGTGTATGTTCTAGAACCCTGTGGGTCTCTCCAACGAACTCTCCTGTGAGGCTGGGGGATTCTCCAGCTGCCACCTCAACCCCCACAGGTGTTTTCAATCAGTGCGTGGAGGCTTTATTTCCCAGCACTGGGATCCTGGGTTGTGCAGTCCATCCCACCTCCCAGTTTCGCCTGGTTTATCTGCACAAATGTGGGACTGCCTGTTCCACCAGACGCCACCTTGCTGGCCAGCTGCAGCCTTGCGTGCTGCGCACCATTTCACAATCCACCACCTCGCTAGGTCCCCCAGCCACCACCTTGTGCACCCCAGTCCACCAGCCACTGCTTTGCAGTGAGTCCTCTTCGCCCAGCTGCTGGACTCCGCCCCTCCTACCAGTCTGGATGAATGTATCTTCTTTAACTTCTTGGTTGTTGGACTTCCATACAGTTCAATTTTCTGTCAGTTTTGGTTGATTTTTTGTTTTTAAAATTTTGTTGTCCTTATTTTGGTTGTGCAAGGAGGCACAGTGTGTCTACCTATGCCTCCATCTTGGCTGGAAGTCTCCAAATATTTATGGTTAACTTTTAATTGGCTGGATTATAACTACAGTTTTTCAAATGATTCTTGAATGCTATAATCTTTTAATTCTTTTATATTTTAAGTTGGATCTTTTCCACCTTTAAATATAAGTGGCATTTTAACTTGGTAAATAGTTCTTGGGTCCCTTCCTTCCCTCAACACTCCATTGGCATTACTCTTTTGTCTTCTGACTTATAATGTTGTGGAGAAGATGGTGGATAGTCTAAATTGTTTGACTCTTTGGGTAATCTGCTTCTGCTTCATTTTGGCAGGCTATTTCTTCATCCTTAGTACCAGTTATCTTTGCTAGGATGTGTCCTGTCTTGACTGCACTGTACTGATTTCTTTTGGCATAAGGTGAAACTTTCCTCTATCATATCTTTTAATTTCTTTTCTTATATCATTAGTTTTGCTGTTCCTGAGAGTTAGCAACTAGGTGTCTATCATTTCTTTATTTTCCATATTAACATCTTTCTAATCACTTTCATCCTTCCCCCCCCATTCTGTTTTCTCAAATGAGTCTTCTATTTCACTGTCTGTTTCAGCATTTTAGTTTCACTCCTTACTGTTCCTCATGTAACATTCATCTTGTCACAATTTTCCTATATGTCCATGCTCTTTCTCTCCTATGGTTTGGTTGTATTACTAGTTTTTCCATGATGACTTATTTTCCTTTAGTGTGGAACAGGGCCCTCAGTAGGATATTCCTTGCTTCTGCCTCTCACTTAACTTAGAGAAATCTATAATGTGCTCAGGATGTAGAGAAGTGTGTACTAGTTCTTGTGAATCTCCCTTTATTTTATTCAGTAAACTCCTGTTTCTGGAAGGGAGTCTTCATGTCTGTTGTCAGGGTTGAGGCCATTCTCTACTTTCTTTATAGGCTGACTTTCCTTACCTATTTTGATTTTAACTGAAGGGGAGCATAAGTAGATTTCTTTTATAAGAATTCACAGACATATAACAAAATTGCATTTTGTGAAAAGTAAATGGCAATATACAAAAGTTAACATGTTCAAAAAAAGATATAGGAAAAAAGAAGTTTCTCTTCTGCCTCTGTTGCCTAGCTCCCAGTTTCTGACCATGGAAAGAATAGATCAATAGGATACATTGCTACAGTGGAATTGCCTTTTGCCAAAGAATATGTATATTTGTAAGCTTAATAGATATTTCAAATTGTTCTTCATAGAAATTATCAATATATATATCCTACTACCAAAAAATTCTAATTACATCACACTCTCACCAACATAATAATATACCAAACTTTTCAAACATTTGCTATGCCATACTGATAGGCAAAATATATTTAAAGTTCTAATTTGCAGTTCCTTTTTTAAAAGTGAGGTCGAGCACATTGTATTTTAAAAATCCATTTATATTGGTGTTGGGAGATCTGGACAGTTAGTTACATGCAAAAAAGTGAAACTCGTTCACCAGCTTAACACCATACACAAAAATAAATTCAAGGTGGATAAGAGACTTAAATATAAGTCATGACACCATAAAAATCCTAGAGGAAAACATTGGCAGAAAATTCTCCACATTCCACACAGCAACATCTTCACTGATAGGTCCCTTAAGCAAGGGACATGAAGGAAAGAATAAACAAATGAGACTTTATTGAATTAAAAAGCTTCTGCATGGCTAGAGAAAATAGCATTAAAATGAAAAGAGAACCAACTATATGGGAAAACATATTTGCCAATTATACCTCCGACGAGGGTTTGATCTCCAAAATACATAAAGAACTCAACACAACTCCCTTCCAGGAAGACAAAAAACCCAATTAAAAAATGGGCAAAAGACTTAAACAGACACTTCTCCAAGGAGGACATACAGAGGGCCCAGAGACATTTGAAAAGATATTCAGCATCACTAGCCATTAGAGATGCAAATTAAACCCACAGTGAGATACCACTTCACACCTGTGAGAATGGCCACCCTAAACAATCCAATAAACAAGTGTTGGAGAGGTTGTGGAGAAAAGGGAACCATAGTGCACTGTTGGTGGGAGTGCAGACTGGTGCAGCCACTGTGGAAAACAGAATGGAATTTCCTCAGAAAACTAAAAATGGAACTGCCTTATGACCCAGCAATTCCACTGCTGGGACTATATCCTAAGAACCCTGAAACACCAATCAAAAAGAACCTATGCAACCCAATGTTCATAGCAGCAAAATTTATAATAGTCCAGTGCTAGAAGCAACCTAAGTGCCCATCAGTAAATGAGAGGATCAAAAAACTATGGTACATTTACACAATGGAATTCTATGCAGCAGAAAGAAAGAAGGATCTCCTACACTTTGCGATAGCATGGATGGAACTAGAGAGCATTATGCTAAGTGAAATAAGCCAGACAGTGAAAGACAAATACCATATGATCTCACCTTTAACTGGAAGATAATCAACAAAAGAAAAAAGCAAACAAAATATACCCAGAGACATTGAAATTAAGAACAATTAATGACAGCCAGAGAGGATGGAGGAGGGGACAATGAAGGGAAGACTGTGCAGGAACTACTATAAAGGACACATGGACAAAACGAAGGGGGAGGGTGGAAGTAAGGGAGGAAGGTGGGTTTGGCTGGGGTGGGAGGAATGGTGGGGGGTGGGGAATGAAGACAACTGTAATTGAACAACAATACAATAATTTTTTAAAAATTAGCCCCAGCTGGCATAGCTCAGTGGATTGAGCACAGGCTGCAAACCAAAGTGTCGCAGGTTCGATTCCCAGCCAGGGTACATAGCTGGGTTGCAGACCATAACCCCCAGCAACCGCACACTGATGTTTCTCTCTCTCTCTCTATCTCCCTCCCTTCCCTCTCTAAAAATAAATAAAATAAATAAAATCTTTAAAAAAATTAAAAAAATAAAAGCCATTTCTATTTTCTGTGAATTGTTAATCATCTTTTCACATTTTTATTGGGTTAATGGTGTTTTTCTTCTTGGTTTTGTAGACATCCTTTATGTACAGGAAAATTAACTCTTTCTCTGGATATAAGTAAACAGTGTTATTTCTCAGTTCATTCAGTGGTGTGTATTTTTTAATATATTTTATTGATTATGCTATTACAGTTGTTCCCATTTTCCCCCTTCACTCCCCTCCACCCTGTACACCCTCTCCCACCCATATCCCCCCCTTTAGTCATGTCCATGTGTCATACTTATAATTTCTTTAGCTTCTACATTTCTCATACTATTCTTACCCTCCCCCTATCTATTTTCAACCTACATTCTATGCTACTTATTCTCTGTACCTTTCCCCCTCTCTCCTCCTCCCACTCCCCTGTTGCGAACCCTCCATGTGATCTCCATTTCTGTGGTTCTGTTCCTGTTCTAGTTGTTTGCTTAGTTTCTTTTGGTTTTGCTTTAGGTGTGGTTGTTAATAATTGTGAGTTTGCTGTCCTTTTACTATACATGTTTTTTCTTTATCTTCTTTTCTTAGATAAGTCTCTTTAACATTTCATAAAATAGGGGCTTGGTGATGATGAACTCCTTTAACTTGACTATATCTGAGAAGCACTTTATGTGCCCTTCCATTCTAAATGAGAGCTTTTCTGGATAGAGCAATCTGGGATATAGGTCCTTGTCTTTCATGACTTGGAATATTTCTTACCAGCCCCTTCTTGCCTGTGAGGTTTCTTTTGAGAAATCAGCTGACAGTCTGATGGGAAGTCCTTTGTAGGTGACTGTCCCCTTATCTCTTGCTGCTTCTAGGATTCTCTCCTTCATTTTTACCTTGACTAATGTAATTACGATGTGCCTTGGTGTGTTTCTTCTTGGGTCCAACTTCTTTGGGGCTCTCTGAGCTTCCTGGATTTCTTGGAAGTCTATTTCCTTTGCCAGAGTGGGGAAGTTCTCCTTTATTATTTGTTCAAATACGTGCTCAATCTGTTGCTTTTTCTCTTCCCCTTCTGGTACCCCTATAATTCGGATGTTGGAATGTTTAGAGATGTCCTGGAGGTTCCTAAGCTTCTCCTCATTTTTTTGAATTCTTGTTTCTTCATTCTTTCCTGCTTGATTGTTTTTTTCTTCCTTCTGGTACACTCTATTGTTTTGAGTCCCAGTTTCCTTCCCTTCACTATTGGTTCTCCATGCATCTTCCTTCATCTCTTTTATGGTAACCTGCATTTTTTTCATGTAATTTGTGCCCCAAATCAACCAGTTCCATGAGCTTCCTGATCACCAGTGTTTTGAGCTGCGCATCTGATAGATTGGCTATTTCTTGGTCACTCAAAAGGCTGAGTCCTGGGGGACTGATCTGTTCTTCTGTTGGAGACATGCCTCTCTCTCCTCCCCCCCTCCCCCACTGCCAGGACTGGTAGCTCTTGTTATGGTGAGGGGCAAAGCCTTAGGTGTTCCCCTGGGCTGGGCATCCCAGTCACTAGATTGTGACATTGTATGTGGGGGCGGGTGTGGGGGCAGGTGTGGGGGTGGGAGGGAACAATGGCCATAGCTCCGTTCTCCTGGGATCTCAGTTCATTCTCTGGGATCCTGGGTTGCACTCTCTGCCCTGGTCCACAATGCCGCCTCACTGGGTCCACCAGCCGCCACTTGCATACTCAGGGCCCACCGCTTCGTCCTGGAAGGCTTATGTACTCCCAGTTGCCTTATGCACCCAGTTCTCCCCATCTCCATGCGCCTCAGCCTGAGCCTGCTCCTCCTCTCAGCCCCTCCTACTAGTCTGGATGAATGGGTCTACTTCAACTTCTTGGCTGTACAACTTCCATTCAGATAAATTCTCTGTCAGTTCTAGGTGTTATTCTAGCTCTAAATTGTTGTTGTTCTAATCTTGGTTGTGCGTGGAGGTACGGTGCATCCACCTATGCCTCCATCTTTCTGGAAGTCCCAGTGGTGTGTATTTAACTGTGTTGGTGCTGTGTTTAAATATTTAGAAAGATTTGGTCTGTATGTAGTTAGTTTGGTTTTTTCTTGAATAGCTTCTGGGTTTTTGTATCATAAACAGAAAGACGTTTCCCATGCTGACTGTAAAAATCTCCCTGGCTTTTCTTCTGCTAATTATTTCTGTTTTTTTCTTTGAGATATGTGGTATTACTGACATAATTTTGGTGGAAGGATTAAAGTAGGGTGCTTAGCTACACTTTCCAGAAGCCTTTGTAGCTGTCACACACCATCCATTGAATCCATCCATCCTCCCCTTTGTTCTACCAGCTTTATAATACAGGGCTTGTCACAAATAACACCCCCTTTTTTAATTACAAAATCATAAGTATGTAATTCTGTAACATAACAATATCACACTCTAGCACACCGTATTATATTTTAGGTGAAATGTTCAAATTCTTGTCCATTTCATGTGAGACTTTCACATACGCTACCCACCACACTCAAGCAGGTGTTAATTCTGCCAGATCTTGTGTATTAAATGCCTGTATACATATGGACCTAATTCTTGTGTTGTCGATTGTATTCTTAATCTGTTTGTCTGCCAGAATCAAAGTCTTTTTAAAATATTTTATTTATTTATTTTTAGAGAGAGAAGCAGGGAAGGAGAAAGAGAGGGAGAGAAACATCAATGTGTGGTTGCCTCTCTGGCTCCCCTACTGGGGACCTGGCCCACAACCCAGGCATGTGCCCTGTCTGCAAATCAAATAGAACTTTTTGGTTCACAGGACCACCCTCAATCCACTGAGTTACAGCAGCCAGGGCACAGTATCATAAGTTTTTAAAAATCAAGGCTTATAATATTGTTTTTAAAATACTAATTTAACAAAATTATTTTGGAGAGAAGTCATGGTGGAATATTTTAGTACTGTCTTCACAGTGATGTTTTAGATGATTCTTCTGGGCATAATCTGTTTGTTGTTAGTATGTACAACTATTCACTTGCTTTGAGTTGATTTTGCTGATAGAACTAAAGACTTTGGGAAGGTCCTTCTGCCTTTTCTAATGCTAGCTCCCCAGTGATACAGGAAATGAATGCAGCCTGGCAGAGGAAATTGGGGTTTTTGTTATTGTTCTGGAATATAGTGACACTAATTTAGGCTCACAGATAGCTGCACTTTAGTAATCATCTCCCTTTAGTTAAACTGGCCATGGATAATGTCCAAGGGAAAAATTGGTACTATTTTTCAGGTAAATGTGTACATGAACTGGCGAAGAAGAATTTTTAGGCACAGTTTTAGTGTTATAGAGCACATCTTCATTGTTATGACCTTGCAGGTTTGCTGACTGCTTTGCTGAAATGACATACAACACAGGGTGACCCAGATAAGCACGTGGGTGTTTCTTTTAAAAAGTCATAATGTAAATTCTGTCTAGAACTTATCAAATACTTTCTTTTAAAATGTATATTTATATGAGGATTTTCTTTAGTGCTTTTTCTTCTTTGGAATTTCTCATTCATTTGTTAATTCAGCAAATGTTTAATGATTATCTACTCTATGCTAGATAATGTTCTAGACACTGGTAATCAATGGGGGCTGAGGCAGACAAGGACAGTGCTCTCCTTGAGTATATAATCTAGTGGGGAGTTAGGCAGTAAGTAAGAAAATTTTGGATTGTGATCAGTTATTATGGAGAAAATAAAGCAGCATGGTATGACCATGGGGCAACATCTGGTAAGAGGTCAATGTTGCTATACCTAAACTGTGTTACCATTTATTAGAGATACAACGTGGAAAAATGGGAAAAGCATGGGCATTACAGTTAGCTAAGATCCTGGGCAAATCTCAGGTTTTTACCCACAAGGTGTATGAACTTGAGCAAATTGCATAACTTCTCTGATCCCCAGCTTCCTCAGCTGCCCTGGGAGGAAAAATAGCCCCTGGCTCATAGCAGCTTTTGAGGATTAAATGTGGCACATTAAGGGAAAAAAACCCTAGAAAATGTTTGACCTATAATAGTTGCTTTAAAAAAAGTAGCTAAAATATTACTAACCTAATCACCTTCTTCATAAAATTTCAAAAATAAGAAGTGTGTGCATGATTTCATTAGTTTTGCTATCTTATGCCTAGTAAGAAACCTGTTACGAGGCCATATAAACAGCCTAGAAATAATAATGTTTCAAAGAAAGTGCCTGTAAATAGCCTTCATGCCCTCTGTCACCATGGTAACAATGGGGACTTGCTGGTGTCAGCTTATGAATTATCAGAGTTTAATATTCATCTACTACTGGTCAAATTTTGTAGAGGTCATAAATAACAGAATGGGAACTACAATTTATTAAAATAAATTTTAGGGCCCTGGCTGGTGTAACTCAGTGGACTGAGCTCGGGCTGTGAAGCAAAGTGTCGCAGGTTCAATTCCCAGTCAGGGTACATGCCTGGGTTGCAGGCCATGACCCCCAGCAACCACACATTGATGTTTCTTTCTCTCTCTCTTTCTCCCTTACTTCTCTCTCTAAAAATAAATAAATAAAATCTTTAAAAAAATAAATAAATTTTAGTAGAGCTGAAAGATAATACATCAAAGAATCCCAACACCAAAATGGAGTTCTAGTGCAGAAACAGAACTAGCACATTTTCATCTGTTCCACACTGAGGAATACAACAGGCTGTGATGCAAAGATGTTTTAATACTTCATCCATATTACTAGGGATCTCAGCTGGGAGACTACTAGGAGTCTGGGAGCTGGGCAGGGTCCCAAGGTACCAGGCCTGTCAGGGCTGCTGGTGGGAATTTCCTCAAAGGAGACTGAGGCTGCGCTAAAGTCATCCCTTCACAGATAGGCAGCCCAATCAAGCACTGTCCCAAAGAGGAGTAGGGGTTATAAGCTAGGCAATGGGAAAGGACATAAGTCAGAATGACTGAAGCTACAACAGGTGAGGGAGATATAGCAGGGGTCTGCAAACAAGAAAAGGTAGGAAGGCTCTAGTAGCAACTGAACAATTAGAGATGTGTTTCTCATTGTGGGGTTGCATCTATGTTCCTAACCCACACAGTTTGTTGCATATCCATTTGTACTAGAAACATGGCCACACTAACTGACACTTCTTTCTTGTTCTTCTTCTCTCTCAAGTACAGAAGTCCCTCCTGTGTCACAAATCAGTGGGTAAGATATTCTACCAAGACCTTTGTCAACTTTGTCCACCAGAATCTCCTACTCTGACTGCTGTTGACTTCCTTTCATGGCTAAGATTTTAGAAGTAGCCTGACTCTACTTCCTTATCTTTCCTTTTCTCCTTAACTCTGTGACCTTGCTCCTGTCATTCTATAGACTGTTCTTGCCAAATGCAATGATTACCATCTCGCAGTAGGTTCCTCTGCCTGCTGGACTCTTCCAATAGAGTGTGTCAGGCATTTCAGATTCAGCATGAACTGAACTCATTATCTACCTCTGTGTTGTGATGATTTTAAAAATATATTCACATATTTTTTATACTTTTCCTTTCAAGAGGTGGAGCTTAATTGCCCTCTTCCTGAATGTGGGCTGGGCTGAGTGACACCTTTCTAACAAATGGAATAGGGCAGAAGTGACAGTGTGAGACTTGCAGGTCATTAAAGATATGTGGCCTTCCTCCTCGTTGCTCCGTCTTTCTTGGATTCCTTGGTCTGGAGGGAGTCTGAAGCAGCTCTGTAGGGAGGTTCAACTGGAAAGGAACTGCCAACAACCAGTGCTTACTTGCCAGACATGTGAGGGAGTCCTGAGAATTCCAGCCCTGGTCAAGCCTTCAGATGATGTAGCCCCACCTGACATCTTGACCGTCACCTCATGACAGATCTGAACTGGAGCAACCTAAATAAACCTCTCCTTAGTTCCTGACCCACAGAAACTGTGAGATAATAAGTGTTGGTGGTTTTAAGCTGCTAAATTTTGTGAGTAGTTTGTTATATAGCTATAGATAACCCATACACATGGCAAACCTGTTTTCCAGTCTCAGCAAATAATATTCAAACCTTAAAGCTTTTCCTTCCTCTACAAAATCCAACTGGTGATCAAGTCCAGTTATTTCCATTAAGTATTCTGTTGATTAAACCTCTTCAGAACTTCACTATTGTTCTCTTAGCTTATTATTTCTTAGTTTATTATTTCTAGGCTGTTTACATGGCCTCGTAACAGGTTTCTTGCTTCCAGCATTACTCCCTTATAATCTCGTCTCCTCACTGTGAGCAGAGAAGTCATTCTAAAATGTGAATTTAACTGTCTTCTTTGCTTAAATGGTCCTCGCTGACCGGGGTTATCCAGTCTAAGCACCTTAGCAATGCAGGTAAAGCTACTTGATGTTTGATTCCTGTCTTGCTTTCCAGCTTCATCTCCTGTCTCTCAGGCAGGAGAATTCAGCCATCACACCGATGTTGTTTATATTGTTTTGTGGTATTTCAATGTAGTTTTTAAATATGCAATAATATATGAAAAAGTAATTTAACTTGTAAAGAAAGCTGTCAACTACTGGGGAAGTGAAACTCATGGAGACTTAGCTGCATACATTGCAGTTTGGTCATATCAAGGTATCCTAATATCTTAGTATTAAAAATCATGACATTTGGACTGAAATTTGGGCTACTCCAAATGCTGAGTTATATTATGAGTTATATTATGATATTATATCATAATATATTACTGAGTTATATTATGTAAGCAAGTCACCAGAGATCAAAGAAATGGTCTTTATCAGCATTATCAATGTCATGAGGAAATAGTTTTATATTGTTTCTCATTTTAAGTATTTGTGTGAGTGCTTCCCCCTTACCAGCCAGTATATTCTAGAGTGGAAAGCAAACCCTGGTACTCACTGTCCATACTGCACATTGAAAAGATAGATTGTCCATGACTGTAGTTTGATTCAAAATGTTTATCCTGCTCTGGCCTGTGTGGCTTAGTTGGTTGGAGCATCATCCCATAACCAAAAGGTTGCAGGTTTGATTACCTGTGAGGACATGTGCCTGGGTTTCGGTTCAATCCTTGGTCTAGGCATATATGATCCCCGGGCCAGGCACATATGGAAGGCAACCAATCAGTGTTGCTCTCTCTCCCTTCCTCTCTCTCTAAAAAGCAATCAGAAAATGTACTTGGGTGAGGATTAAAAAAAAATGTTTATCCCTTTTTCAGTACTGAATGAAGATCAGATTATTTATTTAGATCATCAACTCATCTGAAAAAAACAGTAGTGGTATAGATTGGCATTAGTGCAACATTTTTTATTTTATGTAGCAGCTCTTTTTCTTTCTGGGGCACCCGTAACAGGTCCTGCATCATTGTAGATCTCTGGGCTCCTCCACCCAGAGAGGGTGGCCCTCAAACATGAGTCTCAAACATGAATAGCGCTGATCCATTCCCTGCACAGAGGTTTCATTTAGTGATAATGTGAACTTATCTGCTGACCTGCACCTGCACTAGCAATTCCTCTTCCACATGGCATGCCATTGGGGTTCTTTGTTGGCCAGAGTGTTAGTTGATCAAGAAATTTCACTAATACTTTGTTCTGTTTGCTTTCTTACCAAATCATATATCATTAATTTGGGGGCTATTCTAAAAAATGTTTCATTAGTGTATGTTCTATACATGTTTTATCTCTGAATAGTGAAACTTTAAATGATGCCTTCGTTGTTATAGTCTTTTTGTTTGGTGATGAAATGCATCAGTTTTGCACTGAGAAACTTTATTTTGCCCTCGAGGAGGGACTTGGTTGGTTTACCAAAGAGGCCACTGTACATGGAAGGCATCGGTGGTTTTCTGCCACTGTTTCAGAAGCTTTATAAAAACAGTAAAGCACTCTAGCTTTAGGGGCAAATAGATCAATGGTCCAATAAATTCCAATTTTTGAATATTCACCATTGTACTTCCTATTTGCCCTCCCTTCTCTAACTGCCTGACTGACATACCACTTGGCATACTGGGCATGCATCTCTCCATCTTTCATTTTAGTCCTGTGCAATAGTGATCCTTATAATTGCTAAGAGTCTTATTTATTATTTGTATTACTCTCAACCTGATTTTATGCTTCATTGAGCCACTTTGCTATATCAATTTTATGAACTGATATAATGTTACAAAATAGAAAAAGATGAAAACTGTAAATTTTAACAAATGTAAATAGCAGTGCACAAATATTATAAAAATTATTGTGAAAATAGTAATGGACTAAGCAAGACAAGCAATATTCTTTTAACTGAAAGCTGCAGAAGAATGACCAAGGATAGTAAAAATTTCAAATTTAATAGTTACATTAAGAGTATAACAGGATTTCAGTGAAAATAATTTTACCTTTCATATTTGTGAAATATACATGCACAAAATGATTTCACTTGTTTATTTTGAAATTTATATTCTCAGAGTACCTTTTGATATACTTGAGTGCCATTTTTTCTTTCATTTTTCAACAAACACTTACTCAGTGCTCTGTGGTGGGTCCTCTGCAAGGGGCAGAGAGACAAGCAGTGAGCAGCACACAGTTTTTGCCCTTGAGTCGGTAATGTTCTTACATGTGTGGTTTTCTTCTGTATCATATTAGTCAGTACTTTGCTGTTTATTTGTCTGTTTCTCCTTTTCCTTAACTATTAGGTTTCAGATCCATAAGCTATTTTAAGTCTGTGAAATGAGTTTGTGTTCTCATTTCAAATTACTTTGTTCTCCAATCTTAAACATATAATAGCAATTATGGTTTTGGTCTTCATGAATATAGGCAGAGAAGTTTCATTTTTAAAATTTCAGATATAATACAAAAACACATTCTTATAAAAATTCAACTATAGAAATACAGAGATTAAAATATGAAAATTACCCCTTTACAATCTCCACTCTACCTGCCTTTTAAGGGTCATACACACAAGTACATGAAAGTGCCTGGTTCCTACCTTTTTGCCAGCACTTTTATCCCCTTTAAAAATGTTAGTCCATTTTATGGGTTTAGATTATTTTACTAAAAAATCTCTTATTGCTTTAGTCCATGTTTGTTGGATATTCAATGACCTACTTTAATAATAAACTACTAAGAATCTTTTTATGTTTAGTAGTAGTTTTCCTTTTGTGAATTGCCTTTCTGCTCTTTTTTTCCTGTGGGACTGTTTGTTTTTTAAGTTAATTTTGGTAATCTATGTTTTCCTAGAAAATTATCTGTTTTACCTAGTTTACAACGCTATATATGTAATTATGTTCTCTTTTTTGTTTCTGATTTGGTTACTTTTTTCTTCCATGATTAGATTGGCCAGAGATTCTGTCTTATTAGTCCTTTTCAGACACCAGCTTTTAGTCTTATTAATACTAAGACCATTCTAAGATATTGCTTTTTTTATTTCCTTATTTCTTCTACTTTCTGTGGATTTGTGGAAGACCCTCCGTGCACACAGAGGAAGGTAGGAACAGAGGTTCTAAGGTGGTTTCTGGAGGCTGGGAAAATAATTGTGGACATCATTAGCTCCTCACCCACATGCCATTTGTAATCAGTGAAGAAACAAGAGTCAGGAATGAAACTGATGGAAATTGGATATCAGCCTTGGTAATGGTGAAAATCCCTGACCTGTGATCATAGTCAGTCAAATGACCTTGCATTTCTTATTAAACCTGACCAAGAAATTCTTAGAATAAATGCCTTTTGGGAGGATCCAAGATGGCAGAGATGTAGGTAGAAGCTATACTCACCTCTTCCCAGGGCCATACCAGAATTACAACCAAATTATATATAGAACAATCAGCCTGAATAGCAAACTAAAGATAAATGGAACAGAATTATTATAACCAAGGATTACAGAAGAAGCTACATCTAGACTGGTAGAAAGGGCAGAGACACAAAAGGGGCTGGCCCTGCTCCCACCTGGCACCATTAAGAAGTGGGAGCAATATCTTAGCTACAAAGGTGAGAGGCAAAGGGTCATAACCACACATGGGGCTCCCCCGCCCTCAGACCAGTGCTGGGAAGAGGAGCCCACATAACATGTGGCTGTGAAAATAGTGGGGCTTTCATCTGCCAGAGAGAAATGAGAGTCTCCTAGAAACCCTGGCACCCTCTTAAGGAACCAGTGCACAAAATCTTGTTTTCTGGGTCCTGGGGGAGGAAGAGTGGCCCAGAGTGGACTGGAATCATATAGACAGAGATTGGATTGTGTGCCTTTGAGCTGAGAGCTAGAGGGACAACCACCATTGCCCCAGTACTGAGTCCTTCTCTCACATTGCCCACAGATGCAATCTCTCCTGGGTCAAGCACTCCCCTCCATGCTGTGTCAGCCTGAGAGGATGCACTAATCCCACCCTCCTGACTCCCTGGGGCCCCACCTTGCCAAGCTCATGCCCTGTGGAGGTATATGCTGGCTGCAGTCAGCCTGGGCCAGCTATCGTCGCCCTGGGTTGGCTGTGCAGACTTTTTTGGAAGGCTCTCAAAAGGTTAATCCACCCATCCACATGCCCTGAATGGCACCACCATGCCACCATTCCTGTGCAGAGTCATTCCTCTGCATCTCCAAATCATAATTTCTTTGAACCAGATGGACTCCACCAGCCTCACTCTAACAACTCCCTGAGACCCTGTGCTACCCCAAAGAACTACAGGTCCCAGGTTGATGGTGGCTGACCCTGGTGTACCCTGAGACTTTTGCTGAGTGGCACTGAGTTTGAATCAGTATCAACCTGGTGAAAACCACTTGCCCATACTTGCTGATTCATTTGGAACCTACCTCACACCATTTTCATACCACCAGAGACTCTTTCAATGACTGAGTCTAACAGGTAACCAGCAGTTGGAGGTGGATCTTGGGGTGCCTTGGACCTTTTGCTAATCTGCTCCCAGGCTTGGTACTAGTGGAAGCAGGACTTGGTGGCAGCTTGGCTCCTTCCACATGTACCCAGCCTGAGCAAAGGCAGCAACAAACTGTGGATCACATTGTAGCTGTTAACAAGTAGTCCAGGTCCCATCACAGGCAGCACCTGACGTTGACCTGCACTGGATCCCTCCCAAGTGGCCCCAGAATCAACATAGCTGGTGGTAGACTTCCAGTCACATCAAAATAGGACCCAAATAGCTCCACAAGGGGCATGTCCAAAGGGAGATCTTGGCAGGCACCAGACCCTTATGGGACAAATTCTGCTTCATGTGGTTAGTACCCACACAGCAATTCATACACTGCAGTTGGGGCCAATCTGCACAGTCAGCCAATCCTACAGAGAGGGGCCAACAGCAATCAAGACACAGCTGTAATAGGAAGGCTCACATAACCCACACAAAGAACATTCCTGGAGCTCTAACTCAGATGATCAGGGAGACAGTGCCATTGAGCTCCACAAGAAACCTACTACCTAAGGCCACCCTACTGAGACTGAGAGACATAGCAGATCTACCTAATATACAGAAAATTATAGGAGAGGTAGCCAAAATGGGGGATAAAGAAACATGCCCTAAATGAAGTAACAGGAGAAATTGCTAGAAAAAGAACTAAATGAAATGGAGGCAAGCAATCTACCAGCTATATAGTTCAAAACATTGGTTATAAGGATGCTCAAGGAACTTAAAACTTCAACAAAGAGATAGTAAGCACAGAAAAGGACATATAAACCATAAAAAGAACCAGTCAAATATGAAAAATACAATATGTGAAATGAAGAATACAGTAAAAGGAATCAACTAGTTAGATGAAGCAGAGGAACAAATCAGTGATTTAGAAGACAAGGTGGCAGAAAATACCCAATCAGAACAGCAAAAAGAAAAAAGGATAAAAAAATGAGGGTAGTTTAAGAGACTTCTGGGGCAACATCAAGTGTAATAACATATGTATCATGGGAGTGCCATAAAGAGAAAAAGAGAGCAAGGAATTGAAAACCTATTTGAAGAAATAATGACTGAAAACATCCCTAATGTGGTGAAGGAAAAAGACAAGTCCAGGAAGCACAGAGAGTACCAAACAAGAGGAACTCAAATAGATTCATACCAAGACACATCATAATTAAAATGGTAAACATTAAAGACAAAGAGGGAATATTAAAAAGCAGCAAGAGAAGAGCAGCTAGTTACCTACAAGGGAGTTCCCATAAGATTGTCAGTTGATTTTTCAACAGAAATATTTCAGATCACTGGGGATAGGCATGACATTTTCAAAGTGATGAAAAGCAAGGACCTACAACCAAGACTACTCTACCTAGGAAGGCTATCATTTCAAATTGAAGGAGAAATAAGGAGCTTCACAGCAAGAAAAAGCTAAAGAGGTTTATCACCAACCAAACCTATAGTGTAAGAATTGTTAAAATGATTTATTTATGAAGATGAAAATAAAAGACAACATAAATATGAATAATAAAATGGGAATAACTATGTACCTATCAATAATCACTTTAAATGCAAATGGATTAAATGTTCCAATAAAATAGATAAGAGAGCAAGACCCATATATATAAACTATCTACAAGAGACAAACATTGGAAGAAAAGAGACACACAGACTGAAAGCAGAGGGAAAAGAGATTTCATGCAAATGGAAAGAAAAAAACTAGTGTATCAATACTTGTAGGCAAAACAGACTTTAAAACAAATGCTATAATAAGATACAAAGAAAAAAATTACATAATGATGAAAGGGACTAATCCAACAAGAGGACATAACCATTGTAAACATTTATGCACCCACCATAGGAGCATCTAAATATATAAAGCAAATCTGGATGGACATAAAGGAAGATATCATTCCTTTGACAGTAATACAGTCATAGTAGGGGACTTGAACACCCCACTGACATCAATGGATAGATATTCCAGGCAGAAAATCAACAAGGAAACAGCAGCCTTAAATGGCACACTAGATGTGATGGATTTAATTGATATTTTCAGAACATTTCAACCCAAAGCAGCAGAATATTTATTCTTTTCAAGTTCACATGAAACATTTTCTAGGATGGACCACATGTTAGGCCACAAAACAAGTCTCAATAAATTTAAGGAGGCTGAAATGATATCAAGCATCTTCTTTGACCACAATGGTATGAAACTAGAAATCAATCACAAGAAAAAACTGAAAAACACACAAACACATAGAGGCTAGATAAGCTATTACTAAATAGTGAATGGGTTAATGATCAGATCAAGGAAGAAATCAAAAGATACCTTGAGACAAATGGAATGAAAAACACAATTATTCTAAATCAATGGAACCCAGCAAAAGCAGTCCTAAGAGGGAAACTCATAGCATTATAGGCCTATCTCAAGAAACAAGAAAAATATCAAGTGAACAATCAATCTTACACCTAAAAGAACTAGAAAAATAACAATTAACAAAGCCCAGAGTAAGTAGAGAAAAGGAAATAATAAATAAAGATCAGATTGGAAATAAACGACACAAAGGCTAAAAAATACAAAAGATTGACTTCTAGTCAAGATGGAGGCATAGGTAGACTCACTTCTCCTCCTTGCACAACCATAAGAAGGATAACAACTAATCTAAAAACAAAACGGCCAGAACTGCCAGAAAATTGAACTGTATGGAAGTCCGACAACTAAGGATATAAAGAAACATTCATCCAGATGGGTAGGGGCAGAGAGGACATGGTGTGGCACAGTGTGGTGGCAGCCATGGTGGCCAGTGGAATGGGTGGTCTTACGTTCATGTGCAGTGGAAAAAAACTGGGAGGGACACCTGGGGACAACCAATACTACCCCAAGGTCAGACCACACAGCCCAGAGTTCCAGCATTGGTAAAATGAAGCCTCATAACTTCTGGCTATAAAAACCAGTGGAGGTTGAGGTAGCAGAAGAAACGTCAGTCTCAGGAGAGTCCATTTAAAGGGCCCACAGGGTCCTAGAACTTATGCAGTCCCACCTACTCTGAGCATCAGCACCAGGGAAGTAGCTAGAAGGGCACCAGATGCTTATGGGAAATGGGAGAAGTTACTGAAAATGGGTGAGAGCTGAGTAAGCACAGCTGACTACTGTCCCCCACATACAGTGCCACAAAGTGGTGAAGTGGGTTGCGGCACCTGGTGAATACATAAGGCTCTACCCCTTAAAACATAACAAGTGCACCTACTTAGGAAGTCAAAGAAACTCTACCTAATACACAGAAACACAGGGAGGCTGCCAAATTGAAGAGACAAAAAATATGGCCCAAATGAAAGAACAGACCAAAACTCCAGAAAAAGAACTAAGCAACAAGGAGATAGCCAACCTATCAGATGCAGAGTTCAAAACACTGATGATCAGAATGCTCAGAGAAATTATTGAATACGGCCACAAAATAAATGAAGAAATAAAGGCTATACAAAGTGAAATAAAGAAAAATATACAGGGAACCAACAGTGAAGTGAATGTGGCTGGGATTCAAATCAACAATTTGGAATGAAAGGAACAAATAAACATTTAACCAGAACAGAATGAAGAAATAAGAATGCAAAAAAAAATGAGGAGAGGCTTAGGAACCTCTGGGACTTTAAACATACCAATATTTGAATCATAGGGGTGACAGAAAGAGAAGAGGAAGAGCAAGAAGAAAATTTATTTGAAAAAATAATGAAAGAAAACTTTCCCAATTTGGTGAAGGAAATAAACATACAAGTCCAGGAAGCCCAGAGTCCCAAAGAAGTTGGACCCAAGGAAGCACACACCAAGGCACATCATACTTAAGTTACCCAAGATGAAAGATAAGGAGAGAATCTTAAAAGCAGCAAGGGAAAAGGAGACAGTTACCTACAAAGGAGTTCCCATAAGACTATCAGCTGATTTCTCAAAAGAAACCTTGCAGGCAAGAAGGAATTGGCAAGAAGTATTCAGAGATGAAAAGCAAGGACCTACATGCAAGATTGCTCTACACAGCAAAGCTAACATTTAGAATGGCAGGGCAGATCCCAGATAAGGTAAAGCCAAAGGATTTCATTATCACTGAGTTCTTCTTACATGAAATGTTAAAGACTTGTCTAAGAAAAAGAAGATAAAAAGTATGAACAGTAAAATGACAACAAACTCACAACTATCAACAACAGAATCTAAAAAAAAACTAAAGCAAACAACTAAGCAAACAACAAAAGCAGGCACAGAATCACAGAAATGAAGATCACATGGAGGGTTATCAGTGGAGAGGGGGAAAGGGGAGAATGGGGGAAAACGTACAGGGAATAAGAAGCATAATTGGTAGGTACAAACTAGACAGGGGGATATTGAGAATAGTATAGGAAAGGAATAAGGCAAAGAATTCATATGTACAACCCATGAACATAAACTAAGGGGTGAATTGCTGGAGGGAAGGGGATACCAGGCAGAGAGGGCCAAAGGGAAAAAATGGGACAACTGTAGTAGCATAATCAATAAAGTATACTTAATTAAAAATATAATAGATTAATGAAACCAAGAGCTCGTTCTTTGAAAAGATAAACAGGATTGATAAGCCTTTAACCAGACTCTAAGGAAGAAAGAGAGGATCCAATAAATACAATCAGAAATGAAAAGGAAGTAACAACTGACACCACAGAAATAGTAAAGATTATAAGAAAATATTATGAACTACTATTTGCCAACAATTTGGACAATCTGGAAGAAATGATTAAATTCCTAGACATACAATCTTTTAAGCCCGAATCAAGAAGAGATGGAAAATCTAAACAGACTGGTTGCAGCCAATGAAATAAAATCGGTAGTGAAAAAAATCCCAACAAATAAAAGTTCTGGACCATATGGCTTCACAGGTGAATTTTACAAGACATTGAAAGAACTAACATGTATGCTAAAACTATTCCAAAAAATTCAAGAGGCATGGAGATCCCAAGCTCATTATATGAGGTCAGCATTATCCTAATTCTAAAACCAGATAAAGACACTACAAAGAAAGAAAATTATAGACAAATATTCCAGATGAACACATGCAAAAATTCTCTACAAAATGTTAGCACACCAATAGAATTTCAGCAATACATTAAAAAAAAATCATACACCATGATGAAGAGGGAGTTATTCCAGGAATGCAAGTTTACTAAAATGTCTGCAAATTAATTAATGTGATACAGCATATAAACAAAATGAAGGATAAAAACCACATGATCATATTAATAGATGCAGAAAAAGAATTTGATTAAATTTAGAACCCATTTATGATAAAAACTCTCAGCAAAGTGGGAACAGAGGGAACATACCTCAGTGTAATAAAGTTCATATGTGACACTAACAGCTAACATCATATTCAATGAGGAAAAACTAGGTGTTTCTGTTAAGATCAGGCATAAGACAGGGATGTCCACTTTTATGACTCTTATTTAACATAGTACTGAAAGGCCTAAGCACAGCAATCAGACATGAAGAAGAAATAAAAGGCATCTAAATTGGAAGGAAGAAATAAAACTGTCATTATTTGCAGATGACATATCTGCACAGAGATATGACTGCAGATACATAGCTGCATGTATGGAGAGCCCTAAAGATTCCACCAAAAATCTGCTAGAACAGATAAATGAATTCAGTAAAGTAGCAGGATGTAAAATTAACATTCAGAAGTCAGTTGTGTTTATTTTAAATCCTCACCAGAGGACATGCTTGATGATTTTAGAGAGAGGGAAGGGGAAGGAGACAGAGAAAGAGAGACGAACATTGATGTGAGAGAGAAACATCCATTGGTTGCCTCTTGTACAGGCCCCAACCGGGTACTGAACCTACAACCTAGGCATGTGTCCTGACGGGGAAGCAAACCTGCAACTTTTTGGTTTATGGGCCAGTTCTCTAACCAACTGAGCCATACCAGCCAGGTCAAAATCAGTTGTATTTTTATACATCAATAACAAATTATCAGAAAGAAAAGTTAAGAAAACGATTTCATTTACAATTGCATTAAAATATACCTAGGAATATATTTAGCCAAGGAGGTAAAAGATTTTTTCGTAAGAGACCTATACTCAGAAAATTATAAGACCCTCAAGAAAGAAACCGAAGAAGATACAAATAAATGGAAGCACATACCATGCTTATAGCTCAGAAGAATTAAAGTCATTAAAATGTCCATATTCCCCAGAGCAATCTATAGCTTCAACACAATTCCCATCAAAATACTGGTGCTGTTTTTCACAAAACTAGAACAAATGATCCAAAAATTTATATGGAACCATGGAAGACCACGAATAACCACAGCAATCTAGAGAAAGAAGAACAAAGTTGGCAGTATCACACTACCTGATATCAAACTATATACTACAAGTTTAGTAATCAAAACAGCATGATACTGGCAGAAAAACAGTCACATAGATCAATGGAACAGAATAGAGAGCCCAGAAATAAACCCATGATTATATGGTCAATTAATTTAGGACAAAAGAGGCAAACATGCAGTAGGGTAAAAAGTCTATTTGATAAGTGGTGTTGGGTATATTGGACAGGTACATGCAAAAAAATGAAGCTAGACCACCAACTTACACCACACACAAACTCAGAATGGATTAAGCACTTAAGTCTAAGACTCAAAACCATGCAACTCCTGGAGGAAAAACATAGGCAATAAAATCTCTTACATTTGGGCAAGGGAAAGACACAAAAAAATAAACAAATGGGACTACATCAAATTAAAAAGTTTTTGCATGGAGAAGCAAACCATCAAAAAAAAAAGACAACCCACTGAATGGGAGAACATTTTTGCCAATGATACACCTGAGAAGTGATTAATATTCAAAATTTATAAAAACTTTATACAACTCAACACCAAAAAAATCCAATTAAAAAATTGACAGATCACCCAAATAGACATTTCTTCAAAGAGGACATACAGATGGCCAGTAGATATATGAAAATACGCTCAATGTCATTAATCATCAGATAAATACAAGGTAAAACCACAATGAGATATCACCTCTCTTCTGTCAGAATGGCTGTCATCAATAAATCAAGCAACAACTGCTGGTGAGAATGTAGGGAAAAGGGAACCCTTGTGCACTGTTGGTAGGAATGTAGTTACGTGCAGCACCTGTGGAAAAACAGTATGGAGTTTCTTCAAAAAATTAAAAATGGAGCTGCCTCTTGACCCAGTGATTCCACTTCTGGGAATATATCCAAAGAAACTCAAAACACTAATTTGAAAGAGTATATGAACCCCTATGTTCATTCAGCATTATTTACAATAGCCAAGATTTGGAGACAAGCCAAGTGCCCATCAGTAGACAAGTGGATAAAAAAGCAGTGGTACATATATACAATAAAATATCACTTGGCCATAAAAAATGAATGAAATCTTACTGTTTGCAACAGCATAGATGGACCTAGAGGATTTTATGCTAGGTTAAATAAATCTGACAGAGATATAGAAATACCATCATATTTTACTTATATGTGGACTTTAAAGAACAACATAAATGAACAAACATAAATGAAACAGACTTGTTGCCAGAGAGAAGGGGGTTAAGGGGATTAGGTAAAAAATGTGAAGGGATTAAGAAGTACAAATTGGTAGTTACAAAATAATCATGGGGATGTAAAGTACAGCATAAGGAATATAGTCGGTAACAGTGTAATAACTATGTATAGTGCCAGGTGGGTACTGGAAGTGTGTGTGTGTGCGGGGGGTGGTTACACTTTGTAAAGTATATGATTGTCTGACCATTATGCTATCTGCCTGAAACTAATACAAAATAATGTTAATAGAAACTTTAATTGAACATTTTTAAATTTAATTTTTAGAACAATATAAATGCTTTTCAGAGGGTTCAACAAGAAGCCAGTTAAGAGTTGAATAAATCAGTTGGTCAGAGACACTGAAGGCCACGTAGCCTTGTTGGAGTTCAGTCTCTATAGTTCTGTTTGGAGACCCAGGTCAGGAACAAGGAATAATGTGTGATTTGGCAGTCCCTGGTTAGCAGCTGACTGACTGAGCAGAGCCAGAGTAAGTGTATTCAGGGGCTGGTGGGGAGCATAGTGGAAGGTGACCTTGGAGTTCAAAATGGGCAAGGAGGCATGGGAATCCATCAGAGGTGGAGAGAAAACCGAGGCTGAGGAGAAGCCAGGCTAGGAGAGAGCATGGTAGTGGGGCAACTAGAAAGAACAGCTGGAAGCCAGAGAGGGGTATTTTAGATTCAGAATCCTGAAAGAAGGAGAGTTGGGTAGAAGGGCACATGTCTGAAGTATGATGGAACTTTGGGCGACTGACACTGAGTCATTTTTCAGACTCTGTGGGGCTCTTGTCTTTCTCCCAAAATTAGTTTTAATATCTGCTTTAAACCAGCATTCACTGCTTTCCTATTCCTGGCTAATTGAACAAATGCAAACATATGCATAGCCTCAGTCTTCACAGCCAGGGAGCGGGGTATGTTGTGGGTGGCAGGTGTATGGCCCTGGAAGCAGAAGGGGGCCTGTGCTGGATCGGGAGGACATGTCTCATGGCTGTGTGGCCTCTCAAGGTTCCTTTAGGGATATGAATTTATCCAGCACTAAGGTAGTGCTTTTTAATAAGCAAGTGTATTTGTGTATTGTAACTTGTAAGCTGAGAACTTCTTGTTCCTAGCCACACATTTACAGAAGAGGCTTGCCTTTTTGTTTTCTTAGGGCGGGTGCACAGAGCCTGGCCTCACAGCACGAGAAAGCATCTTCTCTAACCACAGCCGTCCCAGGGCAGACTGTGTCCCTCTGCAATTACTCCCCTCTGTATAATTTCTTACCGACATTTTATGTTTTAGAACTAAATTAAAAAGTCATCTAAAGAGATGGTTTGGTTAACATAGAAATCAAGTTCCTCTTAGTAAGAATGAATGTTTATAAGCAGGCTTTAAAGATATTTACAAAAAAGAGCAATATATTTCTATACTACATGCTTATGTGAAATTTAGTATTTTATTTGGTATATTAGCATATTCGTTATGACCTGCTAACTCATCAGACAATTTCTATTTATACTCATTTTCTGGTAATAAATCTGGATCTGTTGTTGCCTGGATGAAATTTAGCAACCCATGAAGATTTTCACTCACCTTTGCCCCAGGGAGTGTGCCCTTTCATCCTGCACCATAACACATGCTCTTGGGCACCTTGCCGCTGTAGTGGAGGAATCCTGAGGACTCTTACTCTGACAGCCTTTGCAAAAATTAGTTAAACATCTGTCTGAAAACCATTTAGAGTCACTGTCATCTTTTGTCTTTGTCCTAGTTATTTTTAGATTTGATAAATTTATTTTCCAAGAGCAAAAGAGAACATATTTAGGCTTAGATTTTGGCTAAGATTTAGAAAGTTCTGTTCTGTGGAGAGCTGGCAGGTTTCCCAGTGAGGCAGCTATGAGCTTAGCCCACACCGCAGTTTCCTGCAGCATTGCTCTGGACTTGTGACCCAGCCCGAGGAGCAGGACCACACTCTCACTGTCCAGCCTCCCTGTAGATGAGCACCCCGACATGCCACTGCAGCCCATCATTGTAATCTGCTCCTAGAGAATCCACAATAGGGATCTCATAGTCTGCAAAGGAAGTCTCTCCCGGGATTTAATCATTTCTACAATTACAAAAGACTTTCTTGGGTTGAGTTGAACTTACTTTCTGCTAAGTATAAGCCATCAAAGCCACCAAAAGAGTCTGCTCTCAGGGTACGTAATTGTTGTTATGCTTAAATAGTATTTTTAAATTATAAAACAGTTACATGTTTGTTGCAACTAGTATAGAAAAATCTTGAAAGCATAAAGAAAATTAAAATTTCCCATCATCCCACCACCCAGAGATAACTACCCTTTTTGGTAATTGATGTTTTATTTTTTTTGAAATTTTATTTTGTTGTAATAAGAACACTTAACAGGAGATCTACACTCTTAACAACTTTTTAAGTGTATAATACCTGTTGTTGCCAGAGGTACAGTATTGTATAGCAGATCCTTAGAGCTTATTCACCCTGCTTGCCTAAACTTTATGCCCATTGATTAGTGATGCTTCATTTCCCTTCCCCCAGCCTCTGGCAGCCACCATTCCACTCATTGATTCTATGGATTTAATTATTTTAAATATCTCATGTAAGTGAAATCGTGCAGTGTTTGTCTTTCTGTGACCACTTTACTTCCCTTAGCCATCATGTTCTCAAGGTTCATCCATGTTGTCACATGGCAGAATTCTCTTCTTTTTAAAGGCTGAGTGGTATTCCATTGAATGTATATAGCACATCTTCTTTATCTGTTCATCTGACAATGGACACTTAAGTTGTTTCCACATTTTGGCTATTGTGACTAGTGCTGCAATGAACATAGGAGTACTAATAATGTCTCTTAGAGATCCTGATTTCAGTTCCTTTGGATAAATACTGAGAAGTAAGATTGCTGGACCATATTGTAGTTCTATTTTTAATTTTTTGAGGAACATCTATACTGTTTTCCATAGTTGCTGTACCATTTTTCATTCTTACCAATAATCTGCAAGAGTTCCAGTTTTTCCACATCCTCACCAACACCTGTGTTTTGGGTTTTTTTTTTTTCCAACAGTAGATGTCCTGATAAGTGTGAGGTGATATTTCATTGTGGTTTTGATTTGAATTTCCCTGATGATTAGTGATGTTGACCATATTTTTTATACCTGTTGGCCATTTGTATGTATTCTCTGGAGAAATGTTTATTCAAGTCCTTAGCCCATCTTTTAATCAGATATTATTAATTTTTTTTACTATTGAGGTATAGGAATTTTTTATATATTTTGGAGATTAATCCCTTATCCGATATATAGTTTGCAAGTGTTTTCTCACATTAAGTAGGTTGCCTTTTCACTTGTTGTTTCCTTTGCTGTGCAGAGCCTTTTTGAGTTTGATATATTCCTGGTTGCTTATTTTTATTTTTGTTGCCATTCTTTTGGTGTCATATGCATGAAATCATCACCAAGACCAACATCATGAAGATTTTTCCTTATGTTTTCTTTCTAGGAGTTTTACAGTTTCAGGTCTTATGTTAATTCTTTAATATATTTTGAGTTGATTTTGATTTTGTGTATGGTATAGGATAAGGGCCCAATTCTATTATTTGGCATGTGGATATGTAGTTTTTCTAACACCATTTGTTGAAAAAACTATCTTTTCTCCATTACAGATTCAATGCAAATCCTATCAAAATCCAGATGGCATTTTTTACAGAAATAGAAAAAATTCTAAAATTCATATGGTACCACTAAAGAATCATGAATAGGTAAATCAACCTTGAGAAAAAAGAACAAAGCTAGAGGCACCACATTTCCTGATTTGAGCATATATTACAAAGCTATAGTGATCAAAACAGTATGGTACTAGCATACAAACAGATGTATAGGGTGGCAAGAATAACCATTTTTAATATGTTGATTTTCTCCAAGTCTTTTTTCTTTGCCTAAGGTAAATATAACCACCTACTGTATACACTATTTACAATTTATTTTCCACTAAATATATTGTCATATGGATAATATTATCCCATATTACCAAAATGTTACGGTATCACTTTGAAACTAAGATATAATTCACATACCATAAAATTCACTCTTTTAAAGTACAAAATTCAGTAATTTTCTTCTATATTCACAAAGTTGTGCAATAATCACCACTATCAAATTCTGTAACATTTTTATCATCCCAAAAAGAAACCCCAATCTGTTAGTAGTCATTTCCAGCTTGTGTCCCTCCCATTATCCTGTGGCAGCCACTAATCTACTTCCTATGTTTATGGATTTGCCTATTCTGGAAATTTAATTTGAATGTAATCATATAATATGTTGACTTTATGTTTGGCTTCTTTACTCAGTATAATGTTTTTAAGGTTCATCTATGTTGTAGCATGTATCAGTAACTCATTCTTTTTACTTCCTTTTTAGTCTTGAGTAATATTCCATTGTAAGGATATACACATTATATTTGTTTATCAGTTGGTGGACATTTGTTTTTTTTCAGTTTTTGGCTATTGTGAATGGTGCTGCCATGAACATTCATGTACAGGTTTTTACATGAACCCCCATTTTCTGTTCTTTGTGGTGTACACCAAAGAGTGGCATTGCTGGGCCATAACAGTAACTTTGTGTTTAACTGTCTGAGGAATGGCCAAAATGTTTTTCACAGTAACCTCACCATTTTACATTCTCACAAACAATCTATGAGGGTTTCAGTTTTTCCACATTCTTGTCAGCACTTGTTATTATGGTCTTTTTGTCTATAGCCATTCTAGTAGGTGTGAAGTGGTGTCTTCCTGTAGCTTTGATTTATACATCCTTAATGTCTAATTATGGAAAATATCTTTTCATGTTTATCAGCCATTTGTGTATTTTATATTCTTTTTGAAGTAATGTCTCTTTGGATAGTTTGCCCATTTTTTAATTTGATTATTTGTCCTTTTATTATTAAGTTTAAGAGTTCTTTATATATTCTGGATAATAGATCCTTATTAGATATATGTTTTACAAATATTTTCTCCTATTTTGTGGGTTATCTTTTTACTTTCATGATAGTGTCCTTTGGTGCACAGATGTGTTTAATTTTTATGAAGTACAATTTATCTAGTTTTTCTTTGATTCATTGTATCTTTGATATAATATCTAAGAAAACATCACCTAATCCAAGGTTACAAAGTTTTTCACTTATGTTTTTATTTTTTAACCCTCTCCTGAGTATATGTTTATGAATTTAGAGCACAGGTAACAAACACAAGGCCCTCAGGCTGAATCTGGCCCTCTGCCTTATTTTCACCCAATAGCAGCACCAAGTTCTCACTTAACTATTAAGGGATAGTTATATTTATACAGTCCTAAAATTACATTCAGCCCTTTGAAGGCAACTGTGAGGCTGATGTGGCCCCCAAAGAAAATGAGTTGGATACTCCTGATTTAAAGAGAGAAATGGAGGGAGAAGGGGAGAGAAAGAGAGAGAGAGATTGATTTTTATGAGAGAAACATTGATCGGTTACCTCCCCATATGTGCCCCAACCAGGGATCAAACCCACAACCTAGGTATGTGCCCTGATTGGGGACTGAAGGCACAACATTTTGGTGTATGAGACAATGCTCCAACCAAATGAGCCACCTGGCCAGGGCACTTTGCTTTCTTCTAACATTTTTGTATTTTTTAAAAAATAAGGAATTCACTTTCTTTTTTTTAAATTATTTATTTATTTTTAGAGAGGGAAGGGAGGGATAGAGGGAGAGAGAGAGAGAAACATCAATGTGCGGTTGCTGGGGGTTATGGACTGCAACCCAGGCATGTACCCTGGCTGGGAATCGAACCTGCAACACTTTGGTTTGCAGCTGGCGCTGAGTCCACTGAGCTACGCCAGCCAGGGCTACATTTTTGTATTCTTAGCTCTTACCTCTTTCAGGTGGTTTTTATATGTGATGTGAGGAAGGAGCCTAACTTCATTCTTTTACATGGGGATACCCAGTTGTCCCAGCACCATTTGTTGAAGACTGTTCTTTCCCCATTGAATTGTCTTGGCAATCAGCTGCCCATAAATTATGTGCTAATTTTTGTACTCTCAATTCTATTCTTTGATTTATACAAGGTGGGACTAAAGTAGGTTTCTAGATCAAATATTTCCGTTATTTGTATGGAAATAATACAGTAATTAATAAATAATAAGGTAAGAATAAACTCTGTTTTGTGTACTCACAACTCTAAACCGGCTTTTTTCACACTCTGTTCATCTATGTTTTTGCCTTTGCCACACAGTTCTTGATTTCTGTAGCTTTGTAAATTTTGAAATTGGGATGTGTGAGTCATACTTGAATATGCCTTTTCAAGACTGTTTTGATTATACTGGGCTTGTACATTTCTATAGAGTTATGTTATAGAATTAGTTTATAAATTTCTGCAAAAATTGCAGCTGGAATTTTGTTAAGGTTGAATCTGTAGATAATTTGAGGAGCATTGCCCCTTTGTGTCTTACAATGCAGCAACATGGGTATCTGTCCATTTATTTAAGCCTGCCTTAGTTTATTCAGTATTTTGTAGTTTTTAGTATATAAGTCTTACACATATTTTGTTAAATATATGGCTAAGTATTTTATTCTTTTTGATGCTTTTGTAAGTGGAATTGTTTTCTTAATATATTTTAATTGTTCATTGCGAGAGTACAGAAATAAATTGATTTTTGTATCCTGCAACCTTGCTGAACAAGTTTATTAGCTGATTTATTGTTGTAGATTATTTAGAATTTTATTTATACAAGATCATGTCTTCTGCCAATAAAGTATTACTTTCTTACCAATCAAATGTCTTTTCTTTATTTTTCTTGCCTAATTTTCCTGGCTAAAGTCTCCAGTATAAAGCTGACTAGAAGTGGTAAGAGCAGAGGCATCTTTATTTTGTTTCTGTTCTTAGGCAAAAGCTTTCAGATTTAACCATTAAGTATAATTTTAGGTGCTAGGGTATTTTGTAGTTGCTCTTTATCAAGTTGAGGAATTCTCCTTTATTCCTAATTTGTTGAGTGTTTTTTCTCATGAAAGTGCAAATTTGTAAGATGCTTTTCCTGCATCTCTCGAGATGATCACCTGTGGTTTTGTCCTTTATTCTATTATATATGGTATTTTACATTGATTTTCATATGTTTTTCTAACCTTGAATTCCAGGATAAATCCCACTTGGTCATGGTGTATAATCCTTTATTTGTGTAGGTAGATTTAGGTTGGTAGTTATTTTGTTGAGGACTTTTACATCTATATCATAAAGAATACTGATATAGTGTCACTTTTAATGGCTACATAATCTTTAATTATGTGAATGTACCATAATCTAACCAGCTAGACTTTTATTTCCTTTGTTGTCATTATTATAATCAAAGATAAGCTTGTAACTTGCACATATAGCTTTGTATTCATTCATGATTATTTTCACAGGATGCATTCTTACAAATGGAATAACTGAATCAAAGGTTTTGCTCAGATATTTGTCTCATCTTATCATTCGTATTTACATTTTGTTTATAGTATTTTTTTATTTGCAGAGGTTTTTGACTTTCAAGTAGTCAGATCTGTTTTTTCTTTATGTATTGTGCCTTTGCATGTGGGGTCAAGAGGCCTTTTTCACCTTGTTTAGAAATATAATCTCTATTTTCTTCTAGTTCTTATAGTGCATCTTTTTCTCCTCCCTTAAATCTTTATTTCGTCAGAATTCATTTGAATACAAGGTCTGAGGTAGGAGTCTTGTTTTTGGAAATGATTAGCCAATTTTCACAGTGATATTTTTAAAAATCTACTTTTATCTTCAAATTAGTAATTTCATCTTTATCATAACCTGAATTTTTATTTTAGGGTTTTGTTATAATCCACCGAGGATATTTCTACTCCTGAACCATACCACTGTAATTATTTTACTTTTCTGGTCTATTTTTATTTCTGGCAATAGAAATCCCTTTTCTTTTTTTTTTTTTTCCAAGAATTTTCTTCTAGCTCTGGCTTGTGTGGCTCAGTCAGTTGGAGTGTTGTACTGCAAACCGAAAAGTCACAGGTTCGATTCCCAGTCAGGGCACATGGCTGGTTTGCAAGTCCTATCCCTGGTATGAGAGGCAGATGACTGATATTTCTTTACCTCTCTCTCTCCCTCCATTCCTCTCTCTCTAAACTCAATAAGCATTTCCTCAGGGGAGGATTAAAAAAAAGAATTTTCTTATGTAGAGAAAAGTTATTCTACCACATTTCTAGTCCTATTAGAATTTTTATTGGAATTATAACACACTTATAAAATTATTTTGTGGAGAATGAATATCTAATTGAAAGCACATCGTATATTTTTTTCATTCAGCCCTCTTTTTTGTTCTTCAGTAAAATGTTACAGATTTTTTTAGGGTGACTGCCAGATTTATTCACACATATTTTTATATACTTTTCGTTTTGTATAAAGGATGTGTTTAGCATGAAATAACTTATTTTATTGTATTATTTTATCACACAATTTAATATCTACTTGTTTTAGAAAATTTAGAAGCTACAATGTAAATTTAAAAAATAAAGGACCTGATCTGACTGATATGGCTCACTTGGTTTGGTGTCGTTCCACAAAGGGAGAGGTCATTGTTTTGATTGGGTTGCAGGTTCTGTCTTAGAGGCAACCAATCAATGTTTCTCTCTTGCATCCATGTTTCACTCCCTCCCTTCCCCTCCTTTCCACCCTCTCTAAAAATAAATAAATAAAATATTTAAAAATAAGATAAATTACCTCACATTTCCAGACATAAGCACTGTTAACATTTTGTGTATATCCTTCTAGTAACAGATTTACAGTCCAATTGGAGAAGTAAGGTAAGATCACATGAAAGGCTTAATAACACAATGCAGTAGTGGGTGACCAGCTTGTTACTTTTATGTCTTGCATTTTTGCCTTCATGAACTGCTCTTCTCACTACCAGTGGGGTGCCAGTCACCCAGGTACCTCTCCCTGGCCCACTGGGTTGGACAGTGTATCACTGCCAGGTTCTTTTCTGAGGAGTGTAACCCTTCTTCTGGCATCTTGAGTTCTAAAGACCTCTCCTCCTGGAATGCTCCTGAGAAAGGCTTTCCCATCCCAAGAACACCTATGTTTGAATGAAGCAAACTTAGGGAAGCTGAGCTGAGAGATCATGCAAAACAGACCCCCCCTGATATTGGACCCTCTAGGCTTCACGGCTTACAGCCAGCTTGAATTCATCCAGAGGCTTTCCGGAGAGTCATGCCAATAGATTTGCTGTTTTGCTTAAACAAGGTTGGGCTGGAGTTCTGTCCCTTGCAGCTCCCCACCACTGCCACCTCGTGTCTACCCCATGGTGCCACACTTGGGAGGAACGCCCAGATAAGTCAGATCCTTGTATGTCCTACCTCCCAACAAGATGGATATTCCTCAGTGAGAGCAAGCCCCATGCATTATGCCTCTTGCTTTCTTCAAGGCAAAGAAGGAGAGCCACCTGAGGTGGCAGCATTTGCCAGGGGCAGGAGCCACAGTCGTAATAACACCCCTGCAGGTGAAGGCCAGTGCTGAGCTGCATGAGAACAGCTCCTCACTGTCTTCTGTGATTGGAATGGCTGTGGGCATATGGAGGGTGCTCATGCTGAATTGAACCACAAGGGCTCAGTGTCACTGAGGTTCTGCCGACACACCATCTGCTGTGTAGGAGCCACTTGGCTGCTTTACACACCTACTATCCAGTAAAATAGAAACCTATGACAGTTACTGAGTTGAGCCTAGCCCTGATGATTCAGTTTTGGGTGAGTGTGGATATAACACATGTAGCTTGTTTACCTGCACAAAATTTCTTCCATTTTTTTCTGTGCAGCATGTTTGCTCTCTATTACAGATCTCATCATCACTGGGGCTTTTAAGGGCCCCTGTAGTGGCACCAGACAGGACCCTAGGTTTTGTAAGAGTGCTCATATAATTTTGGAGCTCTTTGAATTCAAAATTAGGCATGAAACTATTTATTTAGAATGAAAAAGAAGTTGCAACAAATTACCAGAACCTTGGAGATCAAGATGCCTTACCCTTGAGGTCCCTTGAGTCAGCTTATGAGAATCGCCTGCTTCGAAATGTTTCCTGATTGTTATCTGAGTTCCCCATGCCACCCAGAATGTTCTACAGTTTTCAGGCCATGGCAGTGGGGGCTCTGAGGCTTCAGGGCAGACTCACCTCTGAAGTTCTCATGGCTTTTTATTCCCCTTGTTTTCTGTTTGATATCTCAGGGAGCACTCAGCAAGAAACTAAGACAGCATACATCTTAAATGCTTATGTTTCTGAGAGATACACATTACGTATTTAGGAGTAAGTAGGATAGAAATGATTTGGTACTGTGTGTGTGTGTGTGTGTGTGTGTGTGTGTGTGAGAGAGAGAGAAGGGGGGGGGGGTGGAGGGAGGGGGGGAGAGCCAGAGAGGCCACCAGAGGCCCTGGGGAGCAGAGCCCGCCTGCTTCCTGAGTGAAGTGTTGCTCCAGTGCTCACTGCTTGGTCTCCTGAGTGTGGTTTCCTTCCCGGCCAGCACCAAACCCCAGAATAGAGCACTGGGCTTGCAGATTGAGGTCATCAGCTCTGAAAGCACGAGAAGAAAAGGTTGTGCAGTAAGTACATAACTGGTTATCATTGAAAAGGGGGATAGAAAATCTTAGAGCAGTTCTGTCGGTAGAAGACATTCTTGTGCTTTAGGTATAATGTCAAACGTACATTATGATATGACCAAGGCATTATTAACATGTTAATTTGTGGTTCATGGGCAAGATAAACTAACATTACATGCATATTTTGGGGGGCTGAAAGTGAATTTGAAACTCATCCTCTGTCATCTTGACAAAATAGTCTTTTCTCACTGCCTGTTATTTTTTTCATCTTGCAAAGCCAGGATAATTAATGCTAACCTCCAGTTAAATGTATAAACTTCTTTGGCAAAAAAATCCCATTTATGGGTACTAATTACTAACAGTGTGGAGGTCCGTTTTTTACAACTAAGGTGAGTAGGGCTGCTTTTGTGCATTCTGAATTCACCAAGAGAGAATTCTAAAACCCTACGGAGAGGACTGCCCACTGGACTGGTTCTTAGCCCCGGAGGAAGTTCTAGAAAACCTTCTCTCCTTGAAGATCAGCACTTTGATGTGTGCCCTGGCATCTTGCAGGGGGGCCTGATAATGTCCCATTGCTCGATATCTGGGGCAAACATTGTGCTTATGAGGCTTAGATGGCAGAATTTCAAAGCTATGACAAAGATAGAGGCTTTTCTAGGAAGTAACTTATTAGGTGGTTTCTGTGTAAGCAGTATTTTGTCCCACCCTTGTTCCCCCAGCAAGGGGATCAACTACTTTGAAATGTCTTGTTACCACTCTATTTTCTAGAAATTAAACTTCTTTTATTTCCTTTTTCCATTGAGTTAATTTCTTATTAGAATGAAATATTTAGCTCAGTCATATAGGAAGACCATATTTTAAGTTCACTCAAGAAATGGGATTCCCCCTCCTCATTAGAAGTTAAAGAAAACACATACATCTGCTGCTTGTTCTGCAGTCCTCACTAATATGGCTCCGCTTGTTCCTTTACAGCTCAGCTCCATAGATCCGTTGTTTTACATGGTTCTGGTTTATTGTAGCCGTTTCACTTCCTTTAATCTTTCCTTTGCCAAGTGAGTTTATGTGCAACTGTTGTCTGTTCTTACTAGGAGAAATATGCAAAAGTAGAGGAAGTCAAAATTAACTACTAAATTTGCAACTGAAAAAAAAAAAAACAACCCATGTGAAATATTTTTCCCCTCACTTCGATTTTGTTTTTAAAACACAGTTAATTTTTTTAATGATAAAAAGAGCATTTTGAGTGCTTGCTGTGGCAGGCACAGCAGTCAAGTTCCTCACGAGCACTCTCTCATTTGTTCTCACAGTAGTCCCACGAGGTGGTTCTAGTTATGGTCTTTACTGTGTAGGTGAGGAAACAGAGGCATCAAAAGGTGATGGGCTTTGCCAAGCTCACTCTGATCTGTGAGTGGAATGAGTGCTGCAGCTGGGATTGGAATTCGGGTCTTTTCAAATCAAGTTTAGAAATTACAGAAAATAGAGACTCAACCCCATGCCCTAAAGCAGCTTAAAGTTTCTATATTTCATTCTACTTGTACAACTAGATATTATAACATAATGTTCTTTATGTTATTGGCTTCACAATTATTTTTAAGAGTGTATAATTGGGTAGGGATTACAGGAACAAATTTGGAGGACACATGGACAAAAACTAGGGGTGAGGGGTAATGGGGGGAAGGGGGGAGGGTTGGGTGGAGGGGCTGGAACGGGAGTAGGGGGGAGAAAACTGTACTTGAACAATGATTGAAAAAAAAAAAGAGTGTATAATTGTTCTAGTGAGTGATTGTTCCATAAATTACTTAACTATTCCCTGTTCTTGAAAATTGAGTTGCTTTTCTTTTTCTGTTTGCTTGTTCTTTGCTATTATAAATAATACTTCAATAACTGTCTTACTCATATAGTATTTTTCCTGTTTTTAGATTTTGTCTGTAGAATAGATTCTCAGACATGGGATTGTTAAGTAAAGGGGCATGAATATTTTAATGGTGCTTGGTGTATGTTGCTAAGCTGCTTTCTGTCAGCACTCTGTGTGAGAGTGCCAGCTTAACTGTATCTATTCCACCTGTGACAGTACATTAACAAAGAATAGGCAAAACAGAAGCCCTTTTTTATAATTTTGCATTTCTTTTAATATAGTTAGATTGCACATTTTTTCACATGTTTGTTTACAAGTTGTACTTTATCTTTTCCTCATTTATTTGTTAATATCTTAATGCCTTTTTATTTTTTGCTAATTTATGCGTTTTTAATATATTTTATTGATTATGCTATTATAGTAGTCCCATTTCCCCCCTTCACTCCCCTCCACCCTGCACACCCTCTCCCATCCACATCTTTGGTTAAGAGCATGGGCTTTGGAGGCAGATTGCTGTCCCAACTTATGTGTTCCTTAGTCTTACTGTTTGTAAAATGGGGACAGTAATGGTATCTGCTCTGTGGGACTTTGGGGTGAGTAAGTAAAAGCTAAATTTTAAAAAACCAGGAAAAAGTATTTGATATATATAGAATACTTGATATATATTAAATATATATATATGTGCATTATACAAACTTCTTATATAAAGTCAAAGTGTCATTCTTTTTCTTTATGGTCTCCAACAACCTTTTGTGTAATCTTGGGAGACAGAAAGAAAACACATTTAACTCTACATGCATGGAAAGACAGGTGAGAGACAGCGACACACATACCACAGAGAATTACTTTTTATTGTAAAAGAATTCCAAAACATCAATTAGAAAAAGAAAAATACACAAAGGAAAAATGGGCAAAAGCAATTTATAAAGAGGCAATTTATATTTTTATAAACATGTAATTCACAAAAGAAATGCACTTGGCCTGTAAACATGTAATATTCAACCTCAGTATTAATGAAATATCATTTCCCTGCAACAGATTGGCAAAAACTGAAATCACAGATAACATCCAGTGTCAAAGAGAACACATGGAGATGAGCATTGTCAATCACAACTAGTGGGAGCAGGAATTAGTAAAGTATGTCTGTGTGGCAATTTTACAAAATCTACCAAAATACAAAACATGCAAACCTTTAATGTGTGTTAGAAAAATACTATACATGTTTTCAAGCATATAATCATATTTATATAATAAATGCCATTATTCATGTTGATAAACCTAAACTATATATTTTTATTTGTATGTATATAAAAATTCATTTTTAAAAGTACTATATATATAATAAACTAGGTTACCTCTGGATAAGGAAATAGAAATAGGTGAAGGTCTCTTTCACCTTTTGCTACATATACTTTTGTATTTGAATTTTTATGAGTTTGTACCTATTACTTGTGTAAATAAATAGATAGACTTTTTTCCAGGCTCAGAGGTAAGAAAATTCTAGAGAGCAGGACCCCAGTGTAGAGGCCCAGCATTGGAAAAGTACATGACAGATTTTAGGGAGAGTAACCATTTGAGGGGACAGTGCTTTAACATTCCTTACAGGTTTTAACTTATGTTTTAGAAAAGAAGCAAGGAACTTGTTGAGAAAACTCAGCCTGAGAAGCACAGAGGAAAAGTCGTTTCACCAGTGAGCACTGACCTCTGAACTGCTGTTTCATGTTGTGTGTGCGCCACCTCCACACGTGCAGTTTGTGGACCCCACCCAGACTCACTGTGCTCTCCACCTTCCTTTTTTGTCTGTGTTCCTTGTCTGTCATAAAAAAAGCCATTGTCCAGCATTCATCCAGTTAATGGCCCAGCAGGTAGCTAGCACCCTTTTCCAGCCAGACAGTCCCCTGGGCCCAGCCACAAGGAGGTTGAGCAGGAGAGACACTGTGGCAGCCTATGGGAGCAGTGGAGACACTCAAGAGACTCATCCTTGACTATGAGCATTGCCCCACAGCTGCCAAATAGGGAACTCTGCTGGAGGAGAGCAGACAAGGGCTCCTAGGGAGGAATGATCACAGTGTCAGGGGGAGGGGGGCACAGGGAGAGCTGCCCAGATGTTCTGCAGAGAACAGAACGTTGGTGGGACAGCACCACCCTTGGTAAGGCCTCTGCCCCCTGGGCCACACCCTACCGCCTGGAGCTTTGCTGAGTACATCACTCCAGCATGTCGCCTTTCGCCCCCTTCTCTCCACCACTACTATCGTTTCTTCATTTCTTCCACTGGGACCACTGCTTCCTGGATTTTAGACATTTAATTCCTTTTCTCACAGAGTTGTCATAGCCAACTACCATCACTTACTCATTGAAGTTCCTAAAGCTCACTTACGTGATTAACATAATTTAAAATTTTTTTTAAAGATTTTATTTATTTATTTTTAGAGAGGGAAGGGAGGGAGAGAGACAGAGAGAGAGAGACAGAGAGAGAGAGAAACATCAATGTGTGGTTGCTGGGGGTCATGGCCTGCAACCCAGGCATGTCCCCTGGCTGGGAATCGAACCTGGGACACTTTGGTTCCCAGCCCGGGCTCAATTCACTGAGCTACGCCAGCCAGGGCTTAATTTAAAAATTTTTATTGTATTTTCCATTACCATTTAGCCCCTTTATAGTGCCCTCCCCCCACAATCACACCACTATTGTCCATATCCATGAGTCCTTTTTACTTTTTGCTCCATTCCTCCATCCCCTAACTGCCCCCTGCTGCTGCCTTAGCTGTCATCCTGCTCTTCACCTATGAATGTCTCTATTTTGCTTGTTAGTTCAGTTTGTTCTTTAGATTCCACATATGAGTGAAATTATATGGTATATGTCTTTCTCTGACTGGCTTATTTCACTTAGCATAATGTCCTCTAGGTTCATCCATACCTAGAGGTTAATATATTTTGAAAGGAAACTTTGTGACTGATTGTAAATGAGAAACAATGAAAATGAAATAATGCTAAATTAAAAATTAAAGTAAGAAATTACCAGTAATGAAGACAGACCTCTGTAACATGGTCTGTAAAGCCTGAAGCATTTCTCTGGTCACAGTGGGATACTATTTATGGAAAAAAGTGTATTAGGCATAGACATTTAGCCAGTAGAAAATGATTGCATTGTCAGTGAATTCAGGGAGGACACTACATGAGAGACATGATGGAAGAGAAGATTAGAAAGCACTTCCGTATTTTGTAGAGTCGCATGAGTGAGGTAAACCCAGAACATGTGGTAACCCAGGTGGCTGGGCGCCTCTGGGATAGCCCTCAAAGCACACCTGCTGCTGCAGTAAAGGGCCTTGAAATGAGGAGCCTGAAGGAAGCCACAGAAGGAGCGGCCCCTTGGGGAGAGTCAGCAGAGAAGGTGGGGAGGGGCCAATGCAGTAGAAAAAGGATGCAATCCTAGGGTGATGGTCTGGGTTGTGAACAGAAGTCTTTCCTGAGCCTGAGGGCTTGAGAACTTCTCTGGCCCCCACTGCCTCCCAGGACCTGTCTTTGGTCTGAGCATCAGTAAGGAAGGGTTTCCAGTGTCCTGGCGTCATTTGTGCTACTTAGGAGCCTTGGCTGCATGGGAGCAGCTCTAGCACTGGGGAATGCTGCAACAGTGTTTGTGGATTGGAATGGGCTGCTGACAGTTTGGGTATCTCTGTGGCCACCACCAGGGAGGGCGTGGCCCACCTGATGGGCTCAGGGCAATGAGGTATGGTCTGCAAGGGCCATCGTTATGCTCCTGAGCCAGCCTGGTGTCAGGAGGATCCCCCTTGCCTTCATCCCTGCAGCTACAGGGTCTTTGAGTCAGTCCCTCACACTTGTTTTCCTGCCTCCTGTCCCAGGATCTCTTTCCCTTGCCTTGCTGTTCCCTCTACTTGTCAGTGTTCGCCCCCTCTTCACCCAGGTGATGCCTGTTACCCTGGGAATGTCTTTTCCTTATAGAGCCCTCCATGACTTCATCATTCCTCCCTTAGGATAAGCTCTAGTAGCACTATGTGATTCTCCTTAGTACTTTTTCCTGGTTGCAATCTTGCATTTTCAGGACTACTTGATAGTTGCCTGCTCTAGATCATGAGCTCCAGGTGAACAGGGGTCTTGTTGACTCATCCCTGTACATGGTGCCTCTACAGTGTCTGAGACACAGCAGTTGTCCCAGAAGTGAACTAAGGAATGAAATATCCCTCAGCTGTTTGAGTTCATGAATGAGCAAATCCCCATGATTCCTTTTGGGCCTGACTTTCCTATTCTCAGCCAGGGAATGAAGGGGGAGCAGCAGGACAGGCTGGAGTAGTGGGGAGATGCAGGTTGTACATGTGAACCATGATAAGGGGGCTTGGATTTTACTGGATATGGGGGCCCACTGGAAGACTCAGAGCAAGGGAATGACAGGATCTGACCTGTGTTTGAAAAGGAGCACTATGGGCAGCAGTGAGCCAAAGTTGGAAGAAGATCTTGGTGGATTAGCAGTATGGCCTGAACGTAGAGCCAATGGCATGGTACCCTCTGGCTCTCAGGATCCCATTATTCGTTTGTGGCTCTGGACAATGCTCTAACTTTTTACAAAAGAGCCACAGTGCACGGTCTTGAGTCTCTACTTTAAAATACATATAGAATTTATAGCTCTGGCTCCTGTGGTTCAGTGGACTGAGTGCCAGCCTGCAAACCAAAGGGTTGCTGGTTCAATTCCCACTCAGGGCACATGCCTGGGTTGTAGGTCAGGTCCCCAATGTGGGGCACACAAGAGGCCACCACACATTGGTGTTTCTCTCCTTCGCTTTCTCCCACCCTTCCCCTCTGTCTAAAAATAAATAAAGTCTTCAAAAAAAGTTTGTTTAAAAAATAAAAAAATAAAGTACATATAGAATTTTAAGTTAACAAATGTGTGCTGCTCCCATGGCTTGTGTGCACCAATTTAGAACATGCAGTGTGCATGACTTCCAGCCCTTCCCTGCAGGGCCTCCCCCAGCAATGCATGCTTCTTTGATCACAGGAAAATACTGAGTTGCCCCCAAGCACATGAGGATGAGGCACTCTGACCTACAGAGTAATGTACAAACTCCTCAGCCTGGCTTTTGGCCAGCCCTTATTCCAGTGCTGTTTTGTACTGCTTCCCACGATGCAGCCACTCCATGCACACACCCTGTAATCATACCTGTCTTTCAGGGTGCTGCTCACCTGGAATGCCCTTCCTTCCAGTGTCCGCCTATCAACTTCTCCTCTTCCTTCTGAACTGTATGAGTCTGCTGAGGCTCCCATAACAAAATACCATAAACTGGAGGCTTCAGCAACAGAAATTAATTCCAACTGTCTCACTTGTGGATGTCAAAAGTCCAAGATCAAGGTGTTGGCAGGGGTGGTTCCTTCTGAGGCCTCTCTCTTTGGCTTGTAAATGTCTGTCTCTCCCTGTGTCTTCATGTGGCCTTTCTTCATCTGTGTCTGTGACCCAGTTTCCTCTTTTTATGACATCATTCATTGGATTAGGGCCCACACCAATTACCTCATTTTTATTTTACTTCTTTCAAGTCCCTATCTCCAAATGCAGTCACATTCTGAGATGCTGGGGTTAGGCCCCATAGTTCAGCCCATAACAAGACTGTAGCTCACACACTGCTTTATGTCCAAGCTTCTCCTTATTCTTTTGCAGAGTCCTTTAGTGGAGTAGCACTCTGTCCTTTGGTATTCATTCATCTGAAATACCCAGAAACACTTACTGAGCACCTTCTGTGCATCAGTGATCCACTTGGTGCTGGACATCCAGAGGTGAAAATTATGGTGCCCACCCTGGATGCTTAGGCAAGAGACAGACAGACCAGATAGAGCAACTGCAGTGCAGCATCAGATGCCAGTGTTTAGAGGAGGCATGCAAGCTGGTCCTGCATCAGGTTGAACAGAAGGCCTCCCATTCAGGGGTGCCCCCTGCTCAGCCTAGGATGGTGTCTGGGAGTCAGGGAGCTGAGGAGGGGAGACTGCTGCAGCCAGAGGGGTGGCATGTGGGAAGGCCTGGAGTCACAAGGGACCACAGTGCTTCCAGTGAGACAGTGTGGAAGCAGGTCTCTGCACTGGATGCATGAGAGAATGGTAAGAAGTGGGCTGTGGGTTGGGTGCAAGGCCATGAGGAGCCTGGTGTGTGGGATTTGGTCTTCATTCTGAAAAGGGTTGTGGGTAGATTAAAGCAGGGGAGGAACGTGAGTGGGTGGCACTATGGTGGCACACAGTGGCTGTGGCCCCGACTCTAGTTGGGAATGCAGCGGTAGTTCTGACCCCAATATGATGTGAAGCACTGGGGATAAAGAGCAGAGGAAGGTTGGGAGGGGTTTTGGAATCAGAGTAACAGGACTTAGTGACTGTCTAGATATAGAAGATGAAGGACAGCAACAGAGTCTTCATTAGCTTCCCAGATTCTGGGTCTTGATGAATGCTCCTTTTTGAATGTGTGATTTGATGACTTTTGCTAAATGTACACACCCATGGAACCAGCATTATAATCAAGCTATTGAACATCTTCATCACCACAAAAAGCTCCCTCTGTGTCCCTTTACAGAAAGTCCCTTTCTCAGCCACCACCACCCCCCACCCCCTGGCCACAGGCAAACACTGATCAACCTTCTGTCACTCTACATTATTTTTCGTATCAATGGAACCATATACTATGTATTATTTTCCAGATATGGATATATTACAGTTTGATGATACATTTACATGTGTGTGTGTGTGTTTGTGTGTGTGATGTTTATTAGCCACCTGTGGATGAATCTTCACCTTCTGGCCATTTAGGAAAGTAAGTCCTGAGCTTGGCTGCTCAGAGTCATCCCAGGAGCTTATTGAAAAGTTGGTGACAGCAAACTCACAACTATCAATAACTGAACCTGAAAAAGCAAAAACAAAAACAAAGTAAGCAAACAACTAGAACAGGAACAGAATCACAGAAATGGAGATTGCATGAAGGGTTATCAGTGGGAAAGAGGAAGAGGGGAATAGGGGAAAAGGTACAGGGAATAAGTAGCATAAATGGTAAGTTGAAGATGGACAGGGGGAGGTTAAGAATAGTATAGGAAATATAAAAGCCAAAGAACTTATATGTATGACCCATGAACATAACTAAGGGGGAGGGAGGAATGCTGGTGGGAGGGGGATGCAAGGCAGAGGGGAATAAAAGGGGAGAATGGGACAACTCTAATAACATAATCAATAATATATCTATGTATTTAAAGATTTTATTTATTTACTTTTAGACAGAGGGGAAGGGAGGGAGAAAGAGAGGGAGAGAAACATCAATGTGTGGTGGCCTCCCACGCACCCCACACTGGGCAACCTGGCCTGTAACCCAGGCATATGCCCCAACCGGGTATTGAACCAGTGACCCTTTGGTTCAAAGGCTGGTGCTCAATCCACTGAGCCACACCAGCCAGGGCAATAAAATATATTTTTTAAAAAAAGAAAAGTTGGAAACAGGACCCACCCCAGGTGGACTGAGTCAGGTTCCAGGGAGGGAATTCCAGGCATGTGGGTTTCAGCCAGCCTCATTGGGGGAGCACTTCTCTGAGTGACTGTAGTGCAAACAGCAGCCGTGGAGTCATAGCTACTCTCTCTTGTCCTGTGTGCTTATCACTGAGAGACCATTGTGTCCAAACACTGGGGGACACAATTCTTTCTGAGCACCAACCTGCCACCAGTCACCCTGGCCACTTACTTTTCCATTCCTTCATCAAACTGGAAACTTCTGATCACTTACCACATGTAGTGTATCGGACAGTGTGCATAAATGCAAAAGCAGTCCGATTTGGTGCTTACAATTAGTTGGAGAGACATGCTCTTGACATACACAATCATACAAGAAAAGGCAGTAAATGTAAGAGACACAGATATATGCTTGGAATTTAGAGACACACCAAACAGTTTCCAGCTTTTTGTAGGTAGTGGGAGGTGGTAGATAAGGTTACAGGGAAGAAGTGACATTGACCTGGGACTTGAAGGAGGGATGAGATCTGTGCATACTGGTGTGTGCATGGGAAATGCAGGCTAGGCAGGAGGGCTATGGGGAAAAACAAGGAAAAAGGCAGGGATGGGGAAGCCCAGCTTGACTGGAGCATTAAAAGGATAAAGGGGGAGGGGAAATGGGGTTGAAAAGGTGGGCTTGGGCTAGTACAAGGAGAAATTGCATTTTTTTGGCCCACTCGAGCTGAATGAATACATGCTGTGTGCAGCCTCCACACTCAGCACCTACACCAGCGCCATCACTCCTCAAAGTCATCCTCTTTCTACTCAGCCCCCAGGTGTACATTTCCCCACACCACCAAGAAGTTAATTCTGACCACGTCTGCCTGGACATGACATCAGACCCCACAGGTTAAGGGCTGAGTCCCACAAAATTGTACCAACTTCAGATACCATTGTAAGTCCAAGTCATCACCTGTGCCTCTGTCCAGCTGGCTATAGACTTGATGTTCCCATGAATTCTCCTTGGGTTCAATTAACTTGCTGCTCAGAGAAACAGTTACTTATATTTATTTACAGTTTATTATAAATGGTGGAGATGGAGAGCAAGGTCTGGAAGGGTCCTGAGTGCAGGAGCTTCTGCACCCAGAAGTTGATGAAATCTTGTTGTTCACAACATAGAGCTTGATCTGGAGCATTCCACCGTCCCCTCCCAGAGGCCAGTGGGTGGGGGCCGACCGGTCCAGTCCTCTAATCACTGGGTCTTTCTGGTGCCAGTCCCATCCAGAGGCTCCCCAGGGGCTCCACCTTAAGCCACCTCATTAGCATAAACTCAGGTATGCTCCAAAGGAGCTCCTCCTGAATGACCAAAAAAACCTCCTGTCAGCATGAACTTCGAACCAAAGCATCGCAGGTTCGATTCCCAGTCAGGGCACATGCCTGGGTTGCAGGCCATGGCCCCCAGTAACCACACATTGATGTTTCTCTTTCTCTCTTTCTCCCTCCGTTCCCTCTCTAAAAAATAAATAAATAAATAAATAAATAAATAAAATCTTTAAAAAAAAGATTAAAAAAAAAAAACCTCCTATCACTGAGGACATCCCCAGGGTTTTAGGAGCTCTGTACCAGGAACCATATGTATCTCTTACTGTACCACAGCCCCTCCTCCCCCATCTGGCCCTGGTCACCATTGATCTGTTTCCTCTCCCTGGGGTGTTGCCTTTTCCCGACTGTCATATAAATGGAATCATAGGGTATGTAGCCTTTTGAGTTGGGCTGCTTTCACTTAGCATGATGTGTTTAATGTTCATTTATTTTTGGCATGTAACAGGAGTTCATTGTTTTTTATGGGGATACTAAGAAGTATTTCACTATATAGACACACCAGTTTGTTTATTCACTTACTGTTGAGGGACAGTTAGGTTGTTTCCAGTTTTTGCTGTTATGAACCAAGCCTATGAATTGGGATGTTATGAACACTTGTATTACAGCTGTTGGACACAAATTTTGAGTGGGATTACTGGATTATATGATAAGTACACATTTAATTTTATAGGAAACTGTGATGCTGCTTTGCAGAGCAACTGTACCATCTTCCATTTCCACAGTGGTGAATGAGTGTTCTAGCTGCTCTGTTTCCTTGCCAGCACTTGACATTCTTTCCTTTCCTTTTCCTTTTTGCCACCCTAATGAGTGTATGTGAGCTCTCCTTGTAGTTATAGTTTGCGTTTACTCAGTGACTAATGACGTTGAGCATCTTTTCATGTGTTTATCTGCCATCCCAGTATCTTCTCTGGCAAAGTATTTGTTTAAATGTTTAACCATTTTTATTGAGCTATGTGTTTTGTCATTATTGGGTTTTGTGAGTTCTTTATAAATTCAGGAATCAAGTCCTTATAAGTTTTGGGTTTTGCAAATGCTTCGCTTCTAGTCTATGGTTTGTCTCTTCATTTTGTTGATGATGTCTTTTGTAGAGCAGAAATTGTAAACTTTGATAAAGTCCAATTTATCAGGGTCTTTTCAAATTTTACTTTATGGATCATGCTTTCAGAATTGTATATAAGAAATCTTTACCTAACTTAAGGTCACAAAGTTTTCTCCTGTTTTCTTCTAACAGTTTTCTAATTTTATTTAGATTTCATGTCTAGGTTTGTGACCCATCTTTAACTAACATTTACTGTGGGCCAGATACCGGGCCCAGAGTGTTGGAACCACAGAAGGACAACATGAGTGCTCTGCTCAGGGATTGTCTGGGCTGGGGAGCTAGGTGGAGGAAGTCAGTAGAATGCTAGGTTGGTGTAAGAGGCACTGTGGACACTTGTCATGGTGGAGAAGCAGGACTCGTCCCTGAACAAGGGATCCAGGCACAGAGTTTTATGGGAAAGTAGGCATAGGCTGAAAGTACAAATCAGGGGTGGGGTGGGAGCCTTCCTCCTGGGTGTGGAGTCACTTGCTGTGCTGGGGTTGCAGTGCAGGGTGCCTGGCAGAAGTGGGCAGAGCAGGCCCTGTGCTTTACCCTGAAACAAAGAGAAGGTGGGGGCACCTCCATGACATGGCTGATGCTGTGCTCTTTGAAGGAGAGGGACTGTCTTTCTTCACTGAAAGTCATTCTGGTGAGTCTGCATCACAATGCACATCCTTAGGGGCCAACCACAGTGCTGTTCCTTCTTGTCTCCACTCCCACCCTGTGGGCGGCAGATCACAGAGCTGTTGCTGTACTGCTGTTCCTTGCAGATTTGCTCCTAAGGACCATGAAATGAACTTGTAATGACAAGGTTACCCAATAAGTGGTCTGCAACATTATTCCTCGGTTTTGTGGCTAGTGTGTGTGTGTATACACATTGATGTGTGTGTGTGTGTGTGTGTGTGTGTGTGTGTGTGTGTTGCTGTTGTATATATCTAAGACACAATACTAGAAGCATTTCATGCTGGGGAGAGATAGGGCATATTCTAGGCACTGAATATATTGACCCTGCAAAGCACAGCAGTTGCTTTCATTAGCCAGCTGGCACTAAATAGCTAAAGCCTATTTAGAAAATAATATTTCAGGAATGCAAAAACAAAAAAGAAATCAGCTGCATTCAGTGATTTAACTTAATGCAGTGACACTGAGGAAACCCAGAGCAATGGCAGACTCTGACAGCCTGTGCAAAGGGATGGGCTTCACTCATTACCCAGAAGGTTGTCCATGACTCTGGGGCAACGGGGACAGCCCAGGTGTGAGTTTAGGTCTCTGTGCCTTCTGTGCCTATAAAAGCTCCAGGAAAGTTGTATCATTTTCCCCTCACTTTTTTGCTGGTGATTCCAGGAGCCAACACAGACTGCTGTCAGGCTCAGCTGCTATATGGCCTCTGTCTTGTGTGCTCCCTTTCCTCCCAGGGCAGTTTCCAGGATGCCTGCCCACTGCACCCCAGTCCTCGCTGCCCACCGCCCTGCGGACACCTCTCCGCTGATCCCAGGGCCACAGATGGGAGCCTTGCCTGGCACACTGCCACTGGGCCCTACTACCATGGTTTCTTTGTAACTGGGACATGCCAGAAAGCCAAGTCTCTGGTATGTCCCCAAAGACACAATAGATACAGTGCGAGACCTTAGAATTTCTTGAGGAAAGAGCTCTTCCAGTGTTGTATTGATGGCCCAATTCCTGCCTGGCTCCCTTGCCTGCTACAATGTGAGTTCTCCCATGAGCCTCTTTAGTTCCTCAGACAGACAGATTGCCCAGGCCCTCCCCAGCCAGCCTCCCAACATGCGGGGGCTGCACCACTCTGTGAGCTTGGGGTCCAGCTGAGACCAGCAGCTCCAAACTCTTCCAGCTCTCCTACCTTAGGGACTGCCTTTTCAGATGACTGCCATCATTGTAGAAAATCCACTCCACTCATGCCTGGTGGTGTCCTTGTGAGCCTGTTGGACCCAGCAGGCCTGAAGGTCCCTGTCACAGGAGGAGACTGCTATCTTTGAGCAAGAGTGAGTAAAGAGCCCAGTCCAGTCTTGATTTTTCCCTATAAGTTTTATATTTCCCCAAGCTTAAAATGTACTTTAGTTTGTAAATAGGTCATTCCTACATCCCATACACATACACGCTCTCAGCAACTAGTCCAAGCAGCTCAGGTCTTTGTTGGGTGCCTGTCCCTTGGTACCCTGAAGCACCATTCTCTGATGAGAGGCGCAGATGAGTACTGAGGGGTGGGTAGGAATGGGCCCACGACTCTCAGGGGGAAGAGAAATTAAGTGGTCGTGCTTAAATGATTGAAGGCAAAATGAGCCATTGAGGAAGTCTGAGCACCTAATTGACCAAGGGCTCTGGCTGCAGAGCATGCCACAGCGGCTGCTGACAGGCTGGGACAATGTGGAAGGTTAATACCAGTGCTTGCACCTTGGAAATGACGTGGGTATGTGGGTGGGATCCCTTCACCACAATTCTTGAATTGCTGAGCCACTGTCCCAGCAAGCAGACATGTGAGATGACCCTCTGGGGTTACTCTGGTTGAGACCCATTTGTAGTATACATTGTGCAGTGTGTGCAGGGCATGTGACCTTCTGAGGCTGCCTCTCCAGAGTTTGCAGAGCTCGTGCTTCTTTCTTGTTTTTATTTTCCTTTCGCCAGAAGGCCAATATGACTCAAGTATAGCCGGCGAAGAGGAGACAGTGGATGTGGTAAAGGGACCTACATCTGCACCTGGGGAAAGGAGCCCTTGTCACGGGAGTCCCTTTTTTCTTCCATGTTCAGCAGTGCTGGGGAAGTGGATTTGTCCCCACCCTCCTGGGTCTCAGTAACAAAGGGGCACTGAAGTGTGTTGGCGGAGGGCATCAGGGTTTTGCTGGGTGGGTGCGGTGGTGCACCCTGAGGTTCTTGCATTGTTCCTAAAGGAAGTGGAACAGAATGAGTCAGAACCGGCTGGCCTGACATCATAGGGCTTTGCCTCTTCCCCACTTGACGTAGAGGCTCCAGTTAGGAACAAAGAAGCAGAAAGGCTGGATGGAGCTGAGGTGCTTAGAGTAGCTATTTTAAATTATTGGACCCTTAAATCTATGGTCACTAATGGCTGCCACTTTCCCAAGCATCCCATAAATTTAGTTATTACCAAGTTTCAATTAAGACATCTAAAGTCTTAAAACAAAAAAATATAAAGTGTTATTTACTACTACTGTAGAAATAGGATGTATATCAAAAATTTTAAAAGCCATCCTTCAAGAATAAATTCAGGCAATGAGATGAAACAGTGATTTTAGAGATTTGGTGCTGAATAATTTTAGGAAACTCTTTCTCAAGCACTTTATAAGTAAATGAGGTTCATTTTTATAATGCTAATCTTTATAAATATATCAACATGAATATTATTTCAAGGTCATAAGGCTTGAAGGCTCCAGATGATATCAATGGGGTTCTCATCCTGAAAGCAATTTTGGGAATTTTTTTTTGCAATGTCTAGAAGCATTTATAGGTCTTACAGGAAAAGAACAGGCATTGCTGTATGGTTCTGTTTTGTGTTCACCTATTACTTCAGCACCTGCTTAGTAAGTGCCTCCCATTTGCAGGACCCCACGCTGGGAAGGACATGACCTGATTTGTGTTTTAAAATATGATTAATTTAAATATTTTTGAATTGTGGTAAAAAAAAACCATACAACATGCAATTTACCATGTAAGCCATTTTTATGATCTGCATCAGTATTTTTAAAAGGCTCCTCTGGCTGCTGAGTAGGTGTTAACTATTGGTAAGACAAGGCAAGAGCAGAGGTAGACTGTCTGGGTTCTGTGGCTCCAGGCGAGAATGTGTGGCTCTGCCAGGAGCAGGCGGGTTCTCAGTGGCGTCTGAAGAGGGCTGCTGAATGTTCTAGAGGTTTGGAGGTGAGAGTATCAGAAAGCCCTGCAAGAAAGTCTTGCCTGGCACGAGCCTCAAAGGAGGGGATAGACTATTCACGGGGAGGTATCAGATGAGGGCCTTGGGGACCCCACAATGAGGCCCAGTGGAGAAGAATCGGTTTGGCTACACTAGGGGGTAGGTGGTCAGTGTGGCATGCCAAGGTCAGCTGGGCAGTCCTTCATTTGGAACAAGGAGGAGCTGTGCACCCAGGCATGGGTGGCCGCTGGAGTGGGCCCCTGGAGGGTGTTATAAACTCCTGGCATCATTTGTCACTGTTTGTAAAGTTTGTAAACACTGTTTGTAAACCCTGACGTGTGCTTCAGGGGGCAATGTTGGACCCCAGAGAAATCATCTGGGAAATCGCTGAACCTCGTGCCTGGTATGTAGACAGTGTTCATAAACGGTAGCTTAAAAATAAATTAAAATGAGGGGTTTGAGCAACGAGTGACCAATCCCAGCTGAACCTTGGAAGTCTGCCAGGAATTGGGGGAGGCATGAGCTTCAGGAGGAACTTTCAAAGGGGAAAAACGACAGCTGCCGTGCACATCTTTGCCGAGGAAAAATGCTGGGGTCTCCCAGTCTGGGCAGGACTGAGTTTGAAAAACAGGAGACTCAGGGCACAGTCCAAGCTGCCACTGAAATTTTGAGTCTGGAGAGTGAGGGGAAGGTTGCACTGAGACTAGAGAAGGGAGGTCAGGGGCAAAAGTGGTTTTTCAAGGTCTGAGCTGCGCATAGTGCTGCATGCCACACACTGGCAACCGCCAGGAGGCTTCCCCTAGTCAGGGCTAAACGCCAGCTTTGCAGCAGGTAGGTCAACAGAAAAATCCAGGAGGCCTAATGACCCTCCTAAACCAGGGCAGGTATCTGGAGGGGGGACCCTTGCATTCCCCTTGGAAGGTGGTGTTGAAGTCAGCCAGGCCAAGGGGGCAGAGCCAGTGTCCTAAGCTTCCACTAGACCAAGAGACAGAAGCTGTGGCTTTGGTAGTGAAATGCAATCAACTCATGGAGGTTGGGTGGGAGCTGGGGAAAGAAATGCCTCAAATTCATTCTCCTTCTCCCTCCAGCCTGCTGTTCCCTTCCTCTAGGGATCTGGGTTTCACGCTGATCCCTGAAGGCCGTGGGGTGATAATGGCCCTAACCTGGGGTCCTGCACCTTCCTGAGTTGGTCCTCCAAGCCCTGCACACAGTCTTGTAAAGGGTTCCTTTCTGAGCTCTGCTCAGTTTCACAGCTAACAGCCCAGACAGAGGCAGGGGCCTGTACAGGGGCCCAGAACTGGGACTGAATATTATGGCTCAAGATGCTTCTGCCTGAATAGATAAAAAAGTCTCCAGTTCCCTCCTACACTACAGTTTTTGTTTGGCTTATTTTTCTCATCACATTTTTTAAAAATTGTGGTAAAATACACATAGTATAAAATTCAGCATCTTAAACATTTTAAGTGTACAGTTCACTGTCATTAAGCACATTCACACTGCTCTGCAACCATCACCACCACTCAACTTTTTCATCTTACAATACCTAAACTCTGTCCCCATTAAATACCACCTCCCAACCTACCTTGCCCCCAGCCCCTGGCAACCATCATCCTATTTTCTGTTTCTGTGAACTTGACTACCTCTGTGACTTTTAGGTACCTCATAGAAATGGAATTGTGCAGTGTTTGTCTTTTTGTGACTGGCTAATTTCACTTACCATAATGTTCTCAAGGTCCATCCATGCTGCAGCATGTTGCCAGCATTGCCTTCCTTTCTGAGGCTGAATAACATTCCACTGGATGATGGAGCTCATCTTGCCTATTCATCCAGCGATGGACACTTGGATCACTTCCCCTCTATGGCTATTGTGAATAGTGAACATGGGTGCACCAGTATCTCTTTAAGACCCAGCTTTCAATTATTTGGGAATACACCCAGAAGTGGAATTGTTGGGTCATATGGTAATTTGAATTTTGATATTTTGAAGAACTTCATACTGTTGACTGTGTCCTTTGATGCACAAAAGTTTTTAATTTTGATGTAGTCCAATTTATCTGTTTTGTTATTGTTGCCTGTGTTTTTGTATCATATCTAAGAATTCACTGCCAAGTCCAATGTCTCAAAGATTTTGCCCCATGTTTTCTCTTAAGAGGTATACAATTTTAGCTCTTATATTTGGGTCTGTGACCCACTTTGAGTTAATTTTTGTCTATGGTGTAAGGTAAGGGTCCAACTTTATGCTTTTGCATGTGGATGTCCAGTTTTCCAAACAACATTTGCTAAAGAAACCGTCCTGTCCCCATTGACTGGTGGTAGTTTTACTCTTACTCTTTAGTAGATCTTTTTAAACTATTCCTGTTGAAAAAGCTCTTGAAGTATTTTATTCCCATCTTCTTTTCTGCTGCTGTGGCTCATTTACTTTTAACTCTCTGATGTGAAGCCACAGTGTAAGTAAGGCAATAACTACTGATCAGTGGCCACCCAGCACTGTGGAATGCCAGCTTGTTGGCTGAACTTTGGAGGAGGAACAATTGCACAGGTCAGTGATTCTGAGCATTTGGCCTCAATACAGCACCCAGATGAGAGCCTCTCTTCAGGGTCTGCATTCCATATTAGTGACCCAGCTCCTCCTTGGCAGCTTGTTCCAGATCACGCCCTCTTTGTTACAGAGCTCCGCTTGGTGTCAGTGTTTCATAGTTTCTGCAAGTTCATATTTTATTTTTAAAGTTTGTGTACAGCCTTGTGGTGGTGTGGTTAGTGATGTACAAAGTTCTCTTCCATTTAGTTTTTGTTTTGTGACTGCTTGATTCTTGTTTTCTTTAAATACCCTCTGCTTATAGGATAAATGAATTTTCGTTGGCCATTTTTCTTCTGATGCTTTGTGGAAATCTTTCTTTTCCTTATTTATCAGGAACGAATCTAAGGCTAATGGGATGAATTTTCACCTTGAAACCACAGTAAATAATAAGCTTTGAAATGTTTCCTGTGGCCTCCAGCGGAAGTCTGGGATTCCCTCCATTGCTCTCAAATCAGAGCTTCAGCTTTATCATTTCAGTGTAGATGGAAAATGAACCAGTTGCTGGACTCAGAACCAGGGACCCAGGACTCTTGTTCTTCCTCTAGAACTGAGTTTCTCAACCTTGGCTATGCTGCTCCCAGCCCGCCCCACCCCTGCCGCCATTAGAACCACTGCTGTAGAAGAAGTCCGGAGCAAACAGGGCACACATTCTAGAAAGCTCTAGATATTTTCAGCATGTTGCTTACTTACACTCTGTTTCCTGCTGGGTCCCCTGGTAATTGAGCTATGTGAACATTCTTAGTTTGATAGTTCTTGGACTTGAATGCTTTAGCTTTCCACTTCCTGGCGCTTATTGTGCTTGTAAGTGAGACCTCAGTGCCCTCTCCCACTCCCAAGGACTCATTATTTTGTGATGGTCAGAATAGTTTCTCAGTTGCCTTTCTCTTTTCTTGCCTTAAAAAGGTAATCTGAGGCCCCAAAGCAACCCATCCACCACAGGCTCTGAAGGCAGAGATTAAGTAAAGTGTTGTAATGTGTCTGAGGCAGCAGGAGACCTCTCCATGGGCTCTGCGGCTCTCCATGCCCAAACACCTCCTTGTATTCCTGAAATAGCTGTTCCCTTTCTCTTCCTCCCCCATCTTCTTTTCTACTTTATGCCATACAGTTATGAATTACACTTTAAATGCAAATCTTATACTATTATGTAAAAGAAAGAAGCTTGGTGAGAAAATAAAATATTGGAAAAATTTAAAGAAAACACCCCGTTGTGACTAGCGTGGCTCAGTTGGTTATAGCATCTTCTCATGCACTGAAAGGCCACAGGTTCAATCCCTGGTCAGGACACATGCCTAGGTTGCAGGTTCAAGTCCCCAGTTGGGGTGCATAGAGGGCAGACAATCAATGTTTTTCTCTCACATCAGTGTCTCTCTCTCCCTGCTCCCTCTCTGCCTCCTTCCCCCTCTAGAATCAATAAGTATTAATAAAATAAAGGAAAGAAAAGAAAAAAAGAACCAGAAAGACCCTCTTCCTGTCCCTGTGGGGGTGAGTTCCTAGATTTAACTATAATTCCTTCATCAATTTGATCCTTTGAGGTGTTTTAGGAGGGTTTTCAGAACCCAGAGAATTAATCTTCAAAACTCTTTCTTTTTTATTGTCTTGGACTTGGCCAGAGCCCATCTATTAATTTTCTGTGACTAATCCACACCCATTAGAAAGGTATCACTCACGAGCATTCCCACCTGTATCTCTCAGCAGTGAGGATGAGTGAAGGCTGGGGCTGATTCTAATGATGGCAAGGTGTCTGTTCTCAGTGTTTGTTTTCATCTCTACTTTTCCTCTTTCACATTTCCAAATGAAGATAGGCAGTTCCGTCCACAAGAAGAGTGCTTTCCTTAAACCCGGTGTGTCTGTTCGGCTCCTGCCACAGAGCATTGATTTAACTGCTCCACCACCACGTGTTATTGCGTCAACAGCAGTGTCTGTCGGGAGGGCAGCTCACATTTGTTAAGTGCCTTCTGTGTGCCCAGTCCTTGGTCTCCATGTTCTCAGTTCTGTAAAGCAGGTGTTAATAACTCCATCTGGTTGGGTGAAGAGGTTGAGAATCACAGCGCTGAAAGAGCAGGCTGAGTTCACACAGTAAATGGTGCAGCTGGAGTGGGACCAGGAGCATTGGATCCAGAAGCCCTTGTGCTCCCCCATGCAGGCAGGTTATTCAGAAAGGCCATATCATCCCTAGTGTTTAAAGCCAGTTGAAACTGAGTGTCAGTTCTGGCTTGATCAGTAACTGTGATTTGAGCTTAGCTTCCCTGAGCCTAATGAAGCTTCCCTTTCTGTAAATTGAGGGTAACACCTCTTAGGGTTATAGTAAGGATTTTTTTTTAAGATTTAATTTATTTATTTTTAGAGAGGGAAGGGAAGGAGAAAGAGAGAGAGAGAGAAACATCAATGTGCCATTGCTGGGGGTCATGGCCTGCAACCCAGGCATGTACCCTGACTGGGAATCGAACCTGCGACACTTTGGTTCGCAGCCCACACTCAATCCACTGAGCTACACCAGCCAGGGCTAGGTTATAGTAAGGATTTAATTAGACACCCACACAAAGCTTTGCCAGGCTCAGAGTGGATTAGTGTGGTCACTCTTAGTCACTTCAGTTATGTAATTAATTAGTTATCAGACAGCCAGAGAGAGGGGTGAGAGGAGGGATGTAGAAGAAATGGTGGTAAGCAGATTGGATGAAAGTCTGCAGAGAGCTAGGAGGAGGCCTGGGGGCCCCTCCTCCCTCCTCCTGGCCAGAGACCTTTCTAGAAGTGGACAGAGAGCACTGAGGGTGGACAGCTCTGAGGATGCACCTTTCTGAGTCTGCTCCAGAGAGACCAGGCCAAGCTGGACAGCACAAGGGAGAGAGGAAGCCTCTAGATTTGGAGAACTCTAGGAAGACACTGGTCCAGGCTGGGGTGGGGGAACAGGCGATGTTTCATGACATTGTAAGATATGGAGAGCAGGAACAGAGTGCAAAGCTAGCCTTCAGTCTGACTGGAACGTTCTCCTCAGTGCCAGCTCCCACCCTCTTGCCTGGGCCTGGAGCAGCATCGAGCCTGCACATGTAGGTTTCTCTTCCTGCTTCAAGTGAGTGGGAAATTAATTATTTCATTACTTTGTATTTTGAATTCTGAAAGAAGGTAGGATTTGCAGGAAAGAATCTGGTTGGTGGATGGGTAAAAAATAGAAGGTTTAGTCTGGGGGAAATAATGGAAAAGAAGAAGGAAAGGAACTAAGAGAAGATAGCATGGTAAACAAGAGGGGTCCAGATGGGAAACATTCTTTTGGTACATTAATTTGGAAATAATTTGATTGGGTTTGGAAGGTTCTAGGAGAATCAAAGGTGTGATGATACAAATTAAGTTACTCTGAGAATTTTGCCTTAGAGCATGCAGCATGCCATCATTTGAAAAACGGTTGGACAGGTTTCAGGTGCACCCTCGAGAAGATCGTTAGATTTGTTACCAGAAGCTGGGAGAGGAGTTTAGATGTGAACTGGGATGGTGCCTTTATTTTTAGCCAATGTCTTAGACTTCCTAAAATTGGGGCAAAAATGGTAAGGAAAATTTCCATTCTCTTTCTGCTACTTTTCATCTTTATATTCTTATCTATTTTTTGGAGGAATAAATGGTAGGCATTTCATTTCAGAGGTAACCTGGGCAGATTTTGGAAAAAGTAGATGCATTACAGAATCACCTTATGTTTTCATAAAGTAAGCCCTGTAATAGTTATTTCTAAGTAGTTGTAATCATACCGTGAAAGGGTGGCTTGATTAAACAGATATTTTGAGTCATCTCCATGAATCAGAGTGACATGTTACTTGTTGGTTTTGTAGTAATTGGTAAAATTATTCAGTAATTCTCTTCAAGAATCATTCAGGATATGCTAGTTTACTTTATATTGGGAATCCTAATAAAATTTATTACTATAATATATAGGTCTTAGCCTAATAATTTTTCACTGTTGCTGTGGAAACCTGTATTAAAAATTGTGGGTCAAAAAAGAAAACTGATTGATGCTAAGGGTCAGGAAAATACACGACAAGTTATGTTTTTAGTACAGGATTTTAAAAAGTCATGATACTTGGAATCAACCTGAGACTAATAAGGTCCTAAACTCATCATATAGCTGAAATCATGAATAATTTTTCTCAGAAACACTATAGAAAACAAACTGTAAAATCTTTTTAAAATAATTTTCACCTGCAGTCAGATTCACACTGCTGCTAGGAGAGCAGTACTACAGAATGAGTTCTAGGTAGGTTCCTGGACATGTGCCACCATGCAGATGCCCTCTTAGAGGGTCAATGCACAAAATCTTGTTCATAGCCTCTCACACCAGGCTCCAGTGAAGGGAGGACAGAGTGTACTAGAGTTGTGTGAGGGGAGTCTTGGGTTTGTGGCTCTGGAGAAAGAATTGAAGGGACAGCCGCCAGAATCTCTGTGCTGAGTCCCTCTCACACTACAGATGTCATCTTTCTTCAGTGGAGCACTCCCCTTCCTGTAACATCTGGCTGGAGGAAAGCACTAGCTCCATCCTTGGCGTTCCTCTTGCCCCACCCTGTGGGGCTTGCACCCCATTGAGGGCTCAGCTGCTTGGGCAGGGGTATAGAGATCTGGGCAGACTCAGGATGTCAGTGAGTGTGTTGCCTAGCTTTGGGGTGGAAACCACCCCCCTCCTTTCTCATGAACCCAGTTGGCACCTCCCTGTCACCAGAGATACGCTAGTGCTTGTATCTAAGCTTCCAGCAACTCTACCCTCATGAATCTTAGTGGCTCTGCCCTGCTGAGGTCTAGACAGAATTCTGGGACAGACTGATTCTGTGTGGCTATGGGATAGGGGACACCCCCCCAACTTTCACCCAAGCCTAACTGACACAAAACCCTCATGGGAGATCTACTAGCCTCATCATCCCAACTGACAGTGACACTCTCCTGCTGAAAGTGGCCTCCTGGAAGAATCTGAAACTGAGTTGTGTGGCTCTGGGACAGGGACTGTTTCTCCCTCACATGCCCAAGCAGTGCAGAGCTCTCCCTTTTACACAGCCAAATCTTGGTATGTTTGGGGCTGATAAACCATGCTGGCCTCACCCTGACAACTCCTTAAGACCTTATTCCACCACAAAGGTGTGCAAGCACCCAGTGGGTGGCAGCTCGATTTTGGTGTATCGTGGGACATTTGTTGAGTGGCCTGAGACCTAGCACTGGTGCCCAGTTTGACCTGTATTGATCAGGTGAATACCACTTATCCCTCATGGTGACTCACTGAGAACCTACCTCATGCAACTCAAGTACCACCAGATGCTCTTTCAATGACTGAGCCTAACAGGCAGCCAGCTGGTGGAGGCAGTTGGAGGCAGGTCTTGGGTGCCTGGGGACTTTTAATGACTTGCTCCTGGCCCAATGCTAATCATAGCAGGTCTTGGTGTGCAGCTTGGTCCTTCCCATGCACACTTAGGCCCAGCAGAGGCAGACACAAACTGTGGATTGCTGTGTAGCTCCAAACAGGTTGCCCAGGGCCTGGCACAGGCAGCATCTGACATTGATATGCACTGAAGTCTCTCCCAAGATGTTCAGAACCAACACAGAGTGGCCAGCTTCGGACAACACCAGAGCAGGATCAAATAAGCTTTACAAGTGGCATATACAAAGGGAGGTCTCGGCAGGCACCAGACCCTGCTGAGGCAAATTTTGCTCCAAGTGATCAGCACCTGTATGCTGCAGCAGCAGCTCATGCACCATGGTTGGGGTTGATTCTCACAGTCAGCTGGCCTGAGGGTTGACCCCACACAAAAATGGGCCAATAGCACTAAACTCAGCTACGACAGGAGGGCCCACATAACCCACACAAAAGACATTCCTGGAGCCCTGGCCAGTGGCTCAGTTGGTTGGAACATTGTCTGTTGCACCAAAGGATTGCAGGTTCGATTTTTGGTTGGGGCACATACCTAAGTTGTGGTTTTGATCCCAAGTTGTGGTGCATATGGGAGGCAGCCGGTCGATGTTTATTTCTCACATTGATCTCTCTCTCTCTCTCTCCCTCTCTCCCACCTAAAACGAATAAAATATACTCAGGTGAGGATTCAAAATCACTTTAAAAAAGATATTCCTGGAGCACAGAGCTCTTGTGGGACCACTGGGTCCCAGAAAGACACCTACTACATGAGGCCACCCTGCCAATACTGGAAGTCATAGCAGATCTAATACATAGAAACAAACACAGAGAGGCAGTCAAAATAAGACAAAGAAACATGCCCCAAATGAAAAAGAAAAAGGAGAAATCTCCAGAAAAAGAGGGAAATGAAAGGGAGGCAAGCAGTTTATCAGATATAGAGGTCTAAACAATGGTTATAAGGATGCTCAGTGAACTTAATGAGAACTACAACAGCATGAAAAAGGACATAAAAAAGAACCAATTTGAAATGAAGAATACACTAGAAGGAATAAAAAGTATGTCAAACGAAGTAGATGGTCAAATCAGTGATTTGGAGGACAGAGTAGAAGAAAATACCAAATCAGAGCTGCAAAAAGAAAAAAGAACCTTTCGTATCCTGGATTTTAATGTACAATAATGGATTTTTAAAGTATATTTTATTCATTATACTGTTACAATTGTCCCATTCTTTTTTCTCCCCTTTATTCCCCTCCACCCTGCATCCCCCCACCCACTAGCATTCCCCCATCTTAGCTCATGTCCATGGGTCATACATATAAGTTCTTTGGCTTCTACATTTCCTATACTATTCTCAAACTCCCCCTATCTTATTTGTACTTACCAGTTATGCTTCTTATTCCCTGTACCATTCCTCCCACCTTCCCCCTCTCCCCCAGCACTGGTAACCCTCCATGTGATCTCCATTTCTGTGATTCTGTTCCTATTCTAATTGTTTTCTTAGTTTGTTTTTGTTTTTAGCTTCAGTTGTTGATAACTGTGAGTTTTGTTGTCATTTTACTGTTCATACTTTCAATCTTCTTTCTATTAGATAAGACCCTTTAACATTTCATGCAATAAGGGCTTGGTGATGATGAACTCTTTAAACTTTATCTTATCTGGGAAGCACTTATTCTGCCCTTCCATTCAAAATGAAAGCTTTGCTAGATTAATCTTGGATGTAGGTCCTTGCCTTTCGTGACTCTGAATACTTCTTTCCAGCACCTTCTTGCCTTTTTTCTTTTGAGAAATCAGCTGATAGTCTTATGGGAACTCCTTTGTAGGTAACTCTCTCCTTTTTTAAAAATAGATTTTATTGATTATTACAGTTGCTATTACAGTTGTTCCGTTCCCCACTTCATTCCCCTCCACCCTGCACACCCCCTCCCACCCACATTCCCCCCCTTTAGTTTATGTCCATGTGTCATAAGTTCTTTAACTTCTATATTTCCCATACTATTTGTGTCCTCCCTCTGTCTATTTTCTCCCTACCATCTATGCTACTTATTCTCTGTACCTTTTCCCCCTCTCTCCTCCTCCCACTCCCCTGTTGCTAACCCTCCATGTGATCTCCATTTCTGTGATTCTGTTCCTGTTCTACTTGTCTGTTTAGTTTGTTTTTGTTTTAGGTATGATTGTTAATAACTGTAAGTTTGCTGTCTTTTTACTGTTCACATTTTTTATCTTCTTTTTCTTAGCTAAATCCCCTTAACATTTCATATAATAAGGGCTTGGTGAGGATGAACTCCTTTAACTTGACTTATCTGAGAGGCACTTTATCTGCCCTTCCATTGTCAATGAAAGCTTTGCTGGATAGAGCAATCTCGGATGTAGGTCCTTGTCTTTCATGACTTGGAATACTTCTTTCCAGTTCCTTCTTGCCTGCAAGATCTCTTTCAAGAAATCAGCTGACAGTCTAATGGGAACTCCTTTGTAGGTTACTGTCCCCTTATCTCTTGCTTCTAGAATTCTCTCCTTAATTTGAATCTTGGGTAATATAATTATGATGTGCCTTAGTATGTTCCTCCTTGGGTTCAACTTCTTTGGGACTCTCTGAGCTTCCTGGACTTCCTGAAAGTCTATTTCCTTTGCCAGATTTGGAAAGTTCTCCTTTATTATTTGTTCAAATAACTTTTCTACTTGTTGCTCTTCCTCTTCTCCTTCTGGTACCCCTATAAGTTGGATGTTGGAATGTTTAAAGATGTCCTAGAGGTTCCTAAGCCTCTCCTCATTTTTTTGAATTGTTGTTTCTTCATTCTTTTCTTTTCTTTTCTTTTCTTTTTTATTTTGATCATTGTTCAAGTACAGTTTTCTCCCCCCTACCATTCTTTTCTGATTGTACGTTTTTTCTTCCTTCTGGTCCACTCCATTGATGTGAGACCCAGTTTTCTTTCCATCACTATTGGTTCCCTGTGCATTTTTCTTCATTTCACTTAGTGTAGCCTTCATTTTTTCATCTAATTTGCAACCAAAATCAACCAATTCTGTGAGAATCCTGATCACCAGTGTCTTGAACTGTGCATCTGATAGGTTGGCTAGCTCTTGGTCACTTAAAAGTATTGGTTCTGAGGCTTTCATTTGTTCTTCCATTTGAGCCATCTTTTTTTTTGGGGGGGGGGGGGTCTGGTCATGCCTGTTATGTATGAGGGGCAGAGCTTTAGGTGTTCACCCGGGCTGGCAGAACAACCCAGTCGCTGGGTTGTGATGTTGTATGTGGGGGCGGGGTCAGAGAAGGAACAATGGTGCTTGCTTCTCTCTCTGTAAGATTTCAGTTCCCTCTGCCCCTTTCCACAAGCAAATTGGGCCCTTCTGGTGCTGGTTCCCAGGTGGGTGGGCTTGTGTACATTCTAAGACCCTGTGGGTCTCTCCAACAAATTCTCCTGTGAGGCTGGGAGTCTCTCCCGACACCTCAACCCCACAAGTGTTTTCAATCGGTGCTTTTAGGCTTTATTTCCTGGTGCTGGGTCCCTGGGTTGCGCGGTCTATCTTGCTGCCCATTTTCACCTGGTTCATCTGTGCACGATTGTGTGACTGCGGACAACCAGCTGCCTGGCACACCTCACTGGGTCTGCTTATTGCCTCCCCATGCCCAGGGTCTGCTAGATGCCACCTGAGCCCCTGGGGTCTGCCAACAGCCACCTGTGCCCTGCGTGCCTGGGTCTGCCAGCCACCGCTTTTTCCTGCTGTGACCCCTCTCTGTCGGCCTCTGACTGTGCCCCTCTTACCAGTCTGGATGGATAGTTGTCAGACTTCCATACAGTTCAATTTTCTGTATGTTCTAGTTGTTTTTTGTTTCTAAATTTTTGTTGTCCTTAATTTTGGTTATGCGAGGAGGCACAGTATGTCCACCTGCACCTCCATCTTGGCCAGAAGTCTAGTAACTCTCTCTTTATCTATTGCTCCTTTTAAGATTCTCTCCTGCCTTGGCTAGTGTGGCTCAGTGAATTGAGTGCTGGCCTTCTAACCAAAGGGTTGATGGTTTGATTCCCAGTCAAGGCACACGCTTGCATTACAGGCCAGGTCCCCAATTAGGGACATATGGAGAGGCAATCACATATTGATGTTTCTCTCACACTTTCTCCCTTCCTACTACTTTCTCTCAAAATAAATAAATAAATAAATAAATTAAATCTTTAAAAGAGAAAGATTCTTTCCTTATCTCTAATCTTGGATCATTTAATTATGATGAGTCTTGATGTATTCCTCCTTGGGTCCAACCTATTTGGGACCCTCTGAGCTTCCTAGACTTCCTGGAAGTCTATTTCCTTTGCCAGATTGAGCAAGTTTTCCTTCATTATTTTTTCAAATAAGTTTTCAATTTCTTGCTCTTCCTCTTCACCTTCTGGCACCCCTATGATTCAGATGTTGGAATGTTTAAAGTTGTCCCAGAGATTCCTAAACCTCTCCTCATTTTTTCTTGTTTTTTCATTCTGTTCTGGTTCAAAGTTTTTTTCTTCCTTCTGTTCCAAACTTTTTATTTGAGTTATGATTTCCTTCCCTTCACTGTTGGTTCCCTGTATATTTTTCTTTATTTCACCTTGCTTAGCCTTTACTTCTTCCTCTATTTTGCATCTGTACTCAACCATTTCTCTGAGCATCCTGATTATCAGTGTTTTGAACTCTGAATCTGAGAGGTTGGCTGTATCCTTGTTGATTAGTTCTTTTTCTGGAATTTTGATGTGTTCTTTCATTGAGCCCATAGTTCTTGTTTCAACATACCTGTTATCTTGTAAGAGGTGGAGTCTTAGGTATTCCCTAGAGTGAGGTAACCCACTTCACTTCATTGTAGCACTATATGTGGGGGAGGGGTCAGAGAGGGAACAATGCTGCCTGATCAGATCTTGTCTAGCTTTCAGTCACTTCCCCTGCTACCCACAACAAATTGGGCCCTTCTCGTGCTAATTCCCAGGTGGGTGGACTTGTGTACTTTCTAGGACCACCTGTGTCTCTCTAACAAACTCTCCTGTAAGGCTGGAAGTTTCTCCCACCACCACAACCCCCACAGATTTTTACAGCCAGAGGTTTACAGGCTTTAGTTTCCCATGCTGGAACCCTGGGTTGTGTGGTTTGTCTCAGTTGTTCCTCCCTGCTTATCTGCATACAAATGGAACTACGGTCTGTCACACAACCTTGCCATCCAGGTCTGCTGCCTTGCCATGCACCCTCTCCACCTGGCTGCCTGGCTTGCCATCCAGGTCTGCTGCCTTGCCATGCACCCTCTCCACCTGGCTGCCTTTCATTTCTAACTCCTTGGTTGTTGGACTTCCATAGAGCCAATTTTCTGACAGTTCTGGTTGTTTTTGTTTTTAAATGTCACACTTCCATACAGTTTGATTTTCTAGCACTTCTGGTTGGTTTTTGTTTTTCAACTTGTTGTTGTCCTTCTTTTGGTTGTTCAAGGAAGCAAAGTGTATCTATCTATGCCTCCATCTTGGCCAAAATTTTGAGAAAAAAGAATTTTTAAAGGTGAGGATAAAGTCTCGGAAGCTCAGAGAGTCCCAAATAAATTGGACCCAAAGAAGAACACACCAAGAATCATCATAATTAAATTGCCAAAGATTAAAGATAAGGAGAGAATCTTAAAAGCAGCAAGAGAAAAGAAGAGAGTTATCTACAAAGGAGTTCCCATAAGAATACCATATGTGAGTTCTCAAAATAAAACTTGATGGCGAGAAGGAGCTGGAAAGAAGTAATCAAAGTGATGAAGACCAAAGACCTATGTCAAGATTATTCTATCCAGCAAGGCTATCATTTAGAATGGAAGGGCAGATTAAGTGTTTCCTAGACAAGATAAAGTTTAAAAAGTTCATCATCACCAAGACCTTATTATATGAAATATTAAAGGGACTTATCTAAGAAAAAGAAGAAAACTTTTGAAAGTAAAAGTAAAATGACAACAAACTCACAATTATCAACAAGTGAATCTAAAAAAAAAAAACAAAAACAAAAACAAACTAAGCAAACAACTAGAACAGGTACAGAATCACAGAAATGGAGATCGCACGGAGGGAGATTAGCGAGAAGGAGAAAGGAGAGAATCGGGGAAAGGTACAGGGAAAAAGAAGCATAAATGGTAGGTACAAAATAGAGGGAAGTCAAGAATAGTATGGGAAGTGGAGAAACCAAGGGACTTCTATGTATGAACCATGGACATGAACTAAGGGGGAAGATTGCTGGAGGGAATAGGGATAGTGGGCAAAGGGGGATAAGGGGGGAGGGAAGAATGGGACAAGTGTAATAGTATAATCAATAAAATGTACTTTAAAATAAATTAAAAAGGATAGTTTAAGGAACTTTCAGAACCACATCAAGCATAACTTCAACTTCATCATAGGGGTACCATAAGGAGATGACAAAGATCAAGGGTTCGAGAAACTATTTTAAGAAAACTATTTTAAGAAATAATTTCCCTAATGTGGTGAAGGAAAAAGGCACAGAAGTCCAGGAAACACAGAGAGCCCTAATAAGATGAGCCCGAAGAGGCCCACACAGACACATCTTAATTAATTTAGCAAAGGCTAAAGACTAAGAGTAAATCTTAAAAGCCACAAGAGAAAGACAGTTAGTTACCTACAAGGGAGCTCCCATAAGACTATGAGCTGATTTCTCAACAGAAACATTTTAGGCCAGAATTGGTTGGCATGAAATATTGAAAGTGATAAACAGCAAGGACCTACAACCAAGGCTACTTTACCCAGCAAGGCTATCATTAAATGAGAAATACTGAGCTTCCTAGACAAGAAAAAGCTAAAAGAGTCTGGTACCATGAAGCTAAAATTACAAGAAATGTTAGAGGGTATTTTTTAAGAAGGAAAAAACACAGAGGAACATAGTTAATAGAGTAAAATGGCAATAAATACATACTTATCAATAATCAATTTAGCCCCGGCTAGTGTAGGTCAGCAGATTGAGCATGGGCTGAGAACCAAAGGGTCTCTGGTTCAATTCTCAGTCAAGGTACATGCCTGGGTTGTGGTCCAGGTCCCCAGTGGGGGCCATGTAAGAAGCAACCACACATTGATGTTTCTCTCCCTCTCTTTCTCCCTCCTGTCCCCTCTAGATAAGTAAGTAAAGCTCTCTTTAAAAATCCATTTAAATGTAAATGGCTTAAATGCTTCAACCAAAAGGCATAGCACAGCTGAATGGATAAGGAAACAACACCCATATTTATATGCTGTCTATAAGAGACCCACCTCAGAATGAAAAATACACACAGACTGAAAGTAAAGGAAGTAAAAGGATATTTCATGCAAATTGAAATTTTTAGAAAGCTGGGGTAGCAATACTTACATCTGTTAAACAGCCTTTAAAACAAAATCTATAGTAGGAAACAAAGAAGGACACTACTTAATAATAAAGGGAAAAATCCAGTGAGAGGATATAACCCTTGTAAACCTTTATGCACTCAACATAGGAGCACCTAAATATATAAAGCAACTCTTGATAAACATTAAAGAGAGAGATCAACAGTAATACAGCCATAGTAGAGGACTCTAATACCCCGTTGACATCAGCGGATAGATCTTCCAGACAGGAAATAACAAGGAAACAGCAGCCTTCTGTACATTGACTGCAGTGATGGGGAGTTATCACCACCATTATTACCAGGGATTGGAAAATACGACTGAAATTATATCTTTCAGTAAGGATTCCATGACTTAATTTTCTTGCAAGTTTAATTGATATGGGAAACAAGAAATGATATGTTGCTTTATAATCCCATGGGCTTGCATGTACAATGCCTAGTAAAATCTGCCCAGGCTAGGTACCCTTAAATATTGATTTGGTATTGAATGAATGAATGAATAATAGGCAAATAAAAGAAAGTGATTTAAAGAAAAAAAGAGAAAAGAGCAGCCTTAAACAATACACCTGACCATATGGATTTAATTCATATATTCAGAGCATTTCATCCCAAAGCAGCAGAATATTCATTCTTTTCAAGTGCACATGGAATATGTTATAGGATAGACCACATGTTAGGCCACAAAACAAGTCTCAATAAACTTAAGTAGACTGAAATCATATCAACATCTTCTCTAAACATAATGGTATAAAACTAGAAATCAATCACAAGATAAAAACTGAAAAACACACAAATACTTGGAGGCTAAATAACACGTTACTAAACATGAATGGGTTAACAATGAGATCAAAGAAAGAAATAATAAATACATTGAAATAAATGAAAATGAAAATACAACAGCCCAAAATCTATGGGACACTGCAAAAGCAGTCTGTAGAGGGAAATTCATAGCATTACAGGCAAACCTAAAGAAACAAAGAAAAATCTTAAATGAACATCTAACTTTACACCTAAAGAAACTAGAAAAAGAACAATAAACAAAGCCCAACATGAGTAAAAGAAAGGAAACAATATCAGAACAGAAATAAATGAAATAGTCTAAAAAAATACAAAAAGATCAGTGAAACCAAGAACTGTTTCTTTGACAAGATAAACAAGATTGACAAACCTTTAACCAGACTCATCGAGAAAAAAGAGAGAGGACCCAAATAAATATAATCAGTAATGAAAGGAGAAGTAATAACTGACACAAAAAAAATACAAAGGATTGTAAGAAACTATTATGAACAACCATATGCCAACAAACTGGACAGTCTGGCAGAAATGGATAAATTCCTAGAAACATACAGTCTTTGAAAACTTAATCTGGAAGAATCAGAAAATCTAAACAGACAGATTACAACTAATGAAATCGAAGCAGTAATAATAGAATATAATAAAAAGCTCAACAAACAAAAACCTGGACCAGATGGCTTCACCAGATGGCTCAACAAACAAAAACCTGGACCAGGTGAATTATACCAAACATTCTTAGAAGAACTAACACCTGTCCTTGTAAAACTATTCCAGAATACTCAAGAGGAGATAAGACACCCAATCTTATTTTACAAAGCCAGCTTGTCCTAATTCCAAAACCAGATAAAGACATTGCAAAGAAAGAAAATTATAGGTCAATATCCTTGATGAATATAGATGTTAAAATCCTCAACAAAATATTAGCAAACCACATCTAGCAATACGTTAAAAAGATCATGCAGCATGATTAAGTGGGGCTTATTTTGGGGATGCAAGGTTGGTTAAAGATACGCAAGTTAATAAACACAATACATCACATAAACAAAATGAGGGATTAAAAACCACATGATCATATCAATAGATGCAGAAAAAAACATTTGATAAAATCCAGCAGTCATTTATGATAAAACTGTCAGCAAAGTGAAAATAGAGAGAACATACCTCAATGTAATAAAGGCCATATGTGACAAACCCACAGCCAATGTTATACTCAATGGGCAAAAACTACAAGGATTGGGAACATGATAAGGATATCTGCTTTCACCACACTTATTCAACATAGTTCCTGAAGTTATAGCCACAGCATCTGATAAGAAGAAATAAAGGGCATCAAAACTGGAAAGGAAGAGGTAAAACTGTCATTATTTGCAGATGGCATGGTATGGTGTATATATAGAACCATAAAGATTCCACCAGAAAACTACTAAAACTGATCAATGAATTTGGCAAAGTAGCAGGATACAAAATAAATATCCAGTTGCATTTTTATACACCAATAATGAACTATCAGAAAGGGAAACTAAGAAAATGCCTTTCAAAATTGCTTCCAAAAAATTTCCTAGGAATAAATTTAACCAAGGGTATAAAAGACCTGTACTTGGAAAGTTATAACACATTGAAGAAAAAATTGAAGCAAATAAAAATAAATGGAAGCATATACTGAGTTCAAGAATAGGAAAAATAACATCATTAAAATGCTCATACTACTCAAAGCAATCTATAGATTTAATGCAATTCCTTGATGCCAATGGCTTATTTCACCGAACTAGAATAAATATTCCAAACATGTGCATGACACCACAAAAGACCCTAAATAGCCACAGCAGTCTTGAAAAAGGAGAAAAAAGTTGGAGAAATCACATTATCTGATATCAAACTGTACTACAAAACCATAGTGATCAAAACAGCATGGTATTAGTGTAAAAACAGACATACAGATCAATAGAACAGAACAGAGAGCCCAGAAATAAACTCACATCTTGATAGTCAAATTGATAAATTGACAAAGGAGGCAAGACATACAATGGGGTAAAGACAGTCTATTCAATGAATGATGTTGGAAAAATTGGACAGAAACATGCAAAAAAAAAAATGAAACTAGACTACCTTCTTACACCACACACCAGAATAAACTCAGGCAGTGCCCTCAGCAGTCTCCCAGGTCTGTCTCTTGCTTAGGCAGTGTTTGGATGAAACAGACCCCTTTTCCCAGCCTCTGACCACCCTCCAACCTCTATTCCTGTCACTACCAGAACCACCTCAGCCATCCTCAGCCTCCGAGATCAGCCAACACTGTTTTTTGACCTTAAACTCATTGCCAAATAACCATGAGTTCCCAAATTCATCAGAATTACTTCACCAAGGTAGAGGCTGCCATCAACTGCCTGGCCAACCCACATCTGTGGGCCTCCTACATCTAACTCTCTCAGGGCTTCTATTTCCACTGATGTGATATGACTCTGCAGGATGTGGGCCACTTATTCTGAGAGTTGGCTGAGAAGAAGCACAAGGGCACTGAGCATCTCTTAAAAGTGCAAAACCAGCACGGTGGCCGAGTTCTTTTCTGGGATGTGCTGAAGCCTTCTCAAGGTGAGTGGGGTGACACTCAGGATGCCAGGGAAGCCACCTTGGCCTTAGAGAAGAACCTGACCCAGGGACTTGTGGATCTGCAGGCCTCTGGTTTTGTCCACACAGACCCTCATCTCTGTGACTTCCTGAAGAACCACTTCCTGGTGTCACCCAGTTTCACCTGGAAGTGAAACTCATCAAGAACATGGGTGACCACCTGACTCACCTTCTCAGTCCAGCCAGCCCCCAGGCTGGATTGGGCAGGAGTCTCTTCAAAAAGCTCCCCCATCAAACGTGACTAGGAGCCTTTGGAGCCCAGAGGCCTTTGAGGGGCCCTTGTATGTTCCCCTGGTGTCTGGCTTCTGCCTGAGCCTCTCCCTGAAACCACTAGATCTCCTTGTAACCACTCTGGAGCCCTCTCCCATGCATTAGACCAAATGCAAACAATAAAGCTTTTTGAGACAGAAAAAAAAAAGAAAAAAGAATAAACTCAAAATGGATTACAGACTTATCAGGATGCAACAGGAGGCAAATGATCATTGTTTCTCTGTCACATTGATGTTTCTCTTCCTCTCTCTCTCCCTCTCTCAAATCAATAAACATATCCTCAGGTGAAGATTTTTAAAAATGGATTAAAACCTTAAATGTTAAACTAAAAAACATAAAAATCCTGGAAGAAAACAAAGGCAGTAAAATCTAGGACATTTCTCATAGCAAATTTTCTGACATATCTTCTCAGGAAGGGGAAGCAAAAGAAAAAAAATAAACAAATAGGACTACATCAAACTAAAAAGTTTTTGCATAGCAAAGGAAACCATCAACAGAATGAAAGGACAACCCACTGAATGGGAGAACATATTCACCAATAAAACATACATCTGATAAGGGGTTAATATCCAAAATTTATTTTAAAAACTTACAAAACTAAACACCAAAAAAACCCCTTATCCAATTAAAAATGGACAAAAGGCCTGAATAGACATTTCTCCAAAGAAGACATAAAGATGGCTGGTAGACATATTAAAAGATGCTTAATGTCATTAACTATCAGATGCAAATTAATACCACTATGAGATATCACCTCTTCACACTTGTTAGAATAGCTATCATCAATAAATCAACAAACAAGTATTAGTGAGGATGTGGAGAAAAAGAAACCCTCATCCACTATTAGTGGGAATGCAGATTGGTGCAGCCACTGTGGAAAGCAGTGTGGAGTTTCACAAAAAAAAATTAAAAATGGAACTGCCTTATGACCCAGCAGTTCCACTTCTGGGAATATATCCAAAGAAACCCAAAACACTGACTTAAAAGACTATATTCACCCCTATATTCATTGCACTGTTATTTGCAATAGCCAAGATCTGGAAACAGCCTCAGTGCCCATCAGTAGATGAGTGGATAAAAAAGCTGTGATACATTTACACAATGCAATACTAAGCTGTAAAAAAGAAGAAAATCTTGCATTTTGCAACAGCATGAGTGGACCTGGAGAACATTATGCTAAGTGAAATAAGCCAATCAGAGTAAGACAAGTACCATATGATTTCACTTATATGTGGAATCTAATGAACAAAATAAACTAACAAACAAAACAGAAACAGACTCATAGATACAGAGAACAGACTGACAGCTGTCAGAAAGGAAGATAGTTGCTAGGGAGCTGTGTGAAAAAAGTGAAGGGATTAAGCAAAAAAACCTCATGGTCACAGACAACAGTATGGTGATGATGACCAGAGGGAAAGGTGGATGAGGGGAGGTAGAAGAGGGTAAAGGGGAGATAAATGGTGATGGAAGGAGACTTGACCTGGGGCGGTGAACACACAATACAGTGTATAGATGATGTGTTGTAGAATTGTGCACCTGAAACGTATATCGTTTTATTAATCAATGTCACCTCAATAAATTCAACTTTAAAAAATTGGCTATAAAAAAAGAGTGATTTCAGAATGAAAAGTAATAGACTTGAAGAATGGCAAGGGAGGTTGAACAGACCACCCATGTTTCTGGTGAGACCTCTTTTCAGTGAGGGAGAGCACTAGAGTCTGAAGCAGTTAAGTGATGTGCTCAAGGTGCCCCAGATTACACACTAAGTGGTTGGTAACAGAGTCAGAAGAGAAACCCCACCACCCAACTGCTGATCCTGGACTCTTTTTGCTATACCTCACTGATTCACTTAGACCTTGGAATTTTTGTAATCATCTGTTTAGCCGAAGGCAGCAAGCTTAACCCTATGAAACAACTCCTGAATGCTTAAAGAGATTTGCTATCAAGTGTACGTGAGAATAGTACAGGGAAGACCTGGTGAAGGAATTTGTCAGAGAGGAAAATACTCTTTACACTATTTTAGTCAAAATTTGGAGAATGAGAAGAGAGATGGTATTCCAAGGGTGAGAACCAGCAAAGGTGCACGTTCTTATGGGAGAGTGAGAAGAGTATCGGCAAGCAAGAACAAGGTAAGAAGGCAGAGTCTTCTTGGCTCAGAGAATCTGTGTTGGAGAGTAACTAGGTTGCTGTGTGGTGAGGAAGGAACTGGGAGACATGGGAAGAACAAAAGAGGAAAGGGTTGACAGGGTCCAATTAGGCATAGATGGTAGAAACTGAAGGGTCTGCTAGATTCTAGTGAGTAAATATAAGCTTCATGAGAGCACTGGTTTTCTTTTGTCTGTTTTGTTTGTGGTTGTATTTTCAGTGCTTAGAAGAGTGTCTAGTACATAGTAAACACTCAGTACATACTTGTTGAATGAACAGATAAATGAGGGAACAATTAAAATATGGATCCCAACAAGACTGAAGTTTTTGACCAATGGGATAATGTGATAGAAGCAGCATCCAAGAAAGAATATTTTTGCAGATGTATAATGGATAGTCTCAATATGTAAAGGAACAGAGACAAATCTGCCAGTGTGGAGTGGTATGATGAAGACCTGAATGAGAGTCATAATCCCAGAAGGGGAAGACACAGGGACGAAGGAAAATCACTGGGAAGGAGGACATAATGTGGATGTGGGTATGGAAGCACAAGGACACCTTTTATGAGCCACTGGAACTCGAAAACTTCAAAATCATTTGGATTCACGCTCAAATTTTTTTCATTAAAAATGGACACCTGTGAAATCAAGCACTAATGTTTTTATATTTTGAAATAAAAAACTGGCTTCAGAATTCGTTATAAAACAATGAACCAACTATAAATTTTTCATATACTCAGTTATAGCTTGGGCAAACACAGAGCTGTCTTTCTACAGTATCTTTGGAACTTTTTAATTGTAGTGACTTTTCACTAAAAAATAATGTTGATGGAGAAACTGACTATATTCCCACTGCAAGCTTATAAGTATCCTGAATGGTTGGTTCTGTACCTGACTCTTCCCGTGTTATCTATCCTATTTCACAACCATCGCAGACCATGCGTGTCCCCAGTGTACCCTGCTATTCTGTGTGGAATGACTGGTGTCAGGAAATATACTGAATTGCTTTGATATGAAAAAAAATGTATGAACAGGAGCAAGGTGGCCCTGGCTGAGAGACTCTGTCTGTTGAAATGGTCTCCTCTGGCCAGGAAATGCAGAGGAGAACAGGAGGAGGTCACAGACTGAGTAAGGTTGGGGAGGCGGTCTGTTGCTGTTCTCATGGAGGGCTATGGGGTGTACTGGGATTCATCCAAGAGGGAAGAGACCCAGAGCCTCCTAATACCAGCTGTCATCCCTTAGGGACAGTTAATTAGACCCCTTGGGTCCTGTGAGTGTGGCCACTGGAATTATCCATCACCTTTTGGTGTTTTTTAAAGTGCATTTTAAAATTTATTTCTTTGAAAGGATGGAGCATTATCTGCAGTTCTGGTGCTCTGTCTCATGGTCCTGGTAATTAGAGTCCATGGGGATGGGCAGGGTTGGGACTGGAGCTGGATGAGATCCTAGAGGGCACTTCATTCAGTCCCGTGGTGCGATTGATGGAAGAAACAGGCTCAGAGAGGTGCAGAGATGGCCAGCCACACCTCTCCCAGGAGTGGCAGCACTGATTGCTGATTGCAGGACCTCTCCTGCTTTCCATGTCTCTTTGTATGCCGATTTTCCCCATGGATCTTTAACTGCATGCTGCTACTTTGAACAATTTTGATTTCATAAAATATTTTAGTCAGAGCAGTAACTCTGTCCTATAATGTCACATCTGACCAATAAAAATATGCTCTAATAATTTGTAAATGTTATCCATGTTTGTCCAAAAGAAGAAAAGCTGTGCTTCTGTGAAACCCAATTTTCAAGCAATTTGTTTATGTCTATTTAAAAAGTAGGTAGGTTGTGCCATTGTCAGCCCTAAAGCTGCAAGGCTACTGGACATGGTATGTCTTGGCTCAAGCTGGCCTGTTTCACATGGGGAAATATAGGTAGTGTATGGGTATATAGTAACATTGTATTAGGTGTCCCTGACTAAGAAGAAGCCATCATATGCTGAAAAGTAATGTCAGAACATCAATGATGTTGCACACATGTCTTTATAGCTTGGCAGCAACTGTTGTGAAGCTGGAAGATTAGCTTCATGCAAGGGCAGCACTTTAGGATGAGAGCCACTTTGCAGCCTAGGCAGACCCACTGGTTCTCCAAGATAACAATAGTGAATGTGGTACCTGAGTAAAGCTCTGTGATGTTACTTAGTAGGTTCAAGTTGTGGACACAAGTGTTTTTTTCTTCATTTCTTCTGCAGCAAGACAGGCCCACTTGACAAACATGAGGAGCACAGCCAAGGCCTGGAGTCCAATCACCAAAGCAGGGACCCATGGGATTGACCGTGCACGGCCCCTTCCTGCTGCCTCTTCTGGCATGAAGAGTTCTAAGTCTTCGACCTCGCTGGCTTTTGAGTCCCAACTCAGCAAGGTATCAGCTGAAACACCCAGGGCCAGGAAGCTGGGTGCCCAGCAACCTGCTCAGGAGGACTGGGGAGGGCAGTAGGCAAAGCTAGTAGCCTCCCAGGGCTGGAACAGAGCCTCCAAGGAGGGTCCCAGGGGAACCAGCCTGTCCTGACCTAAAGGAGCAGAGCCAAAGGGGTGAAGCTGGGGCACCTGGGGTCAAGAAAGGAAACCTGCAAAATGGTTCACAGTGGTTCAGATCCCCTTCCCTGGACTCTGTGGGCTCTCCTGTCAGTGTCACCCCCAGCACCCCACTGGGTGGGGTTTCGGGTCACTGATGACCCTGGTAACCCCTTGGTCGTTCTCCATCCTTGTCTTACATGACAGTCAGCAGAATGAACACTGTTGATGAGGCGCTGTGTCTGGGAATGTCTTCTTTCTCCATTGTCTCCTCCCTCAGGGCAGCAGCTTGGAGTCTCCACTGCCCACTCTTTACCCTGCCCTGGGCTTCTAACTTGGGGTGGGCTGCGGGCACAGTCCTTGGGCCTTGGCTCTTTTCAAGCTACTGTGTCACATCCAACAGGTGGTATACTGCCCTGAGATGAAATCAGAGGCAGCATAACCTACCTACACACATGGTTTTGAAGAATTGGTATAATATCCTAGCTATAAAAGGACACTAGTTTATAATTAAATAATCTGTGTTTCCATCTGCATGTGGCTCAGCGTGACTGCACTGAAGCACCTGTGATGCTTAGCACACTGGGATGACAGCTGCAATGCAGACCAGTTCAGGGTCCTTGTGTCTGTGAGTCGGGTGCTGTGAAGGACACTGAGGGAGGGATGGGATTGCTGGACACTCTTGGTAAAGCTCAGAACCCAATTGCAGTCTCCCCTCGTCACTGAATCAAAGCTGTGCACAAAGTACATGGTTTTTGTACATGAAATGAAGGGAACACTCTAGGCTCCGGCCATGATGAAGTATTCCACCTACATGAATGTCTATGGAGTAGGTGAAAATTGTGGGACAGTCTTTATGCAGGAATGTCACATTCATTGTAGGACATCTAGGCTCCTTGTCCTCCTACCTATTAAGTATCAGTAGCACCTCCAATCATGGTGACAACTGAAAATGTCCCCACAAATTTCCAGCACACTCCCTGAGGGACAATGCTGTCTCTGCTGTTCTCACAGTAGGTGATAGTGTCCATTCCCGTGAATACCATGTGTTCATTGCATCCATGTTTGTGTCTCTAACCAGGACCCCTCCTGGACACCTCAAACATAGCACATCCAAAATTGAATCTTGGTTCTGTCCCAGGCATGTCTCAATCCTCCCCAGACCTGCTCCTCCTGAGTCTTCCCATCTGAATCAAGAGCAGCTGCATCCCTTCAGCTCCTCAGGCCAGAGCCATGGCATCATCCTTGAACATGTCTTTTCTCACATCCTGTAGCCCATCAGCAAGATGCCATCACTTCTACCTTAAAAATTAATGTCAACTCCAACCAACTGCCACTGCCTCCTCCAGGACCACCTGGGCCGTGCCACTGTCTTCCTTGTGCACTTCCCAACTGGTCTTTCTGCTTTGTTTGCACCTACATTTCATTCTCAACAGAAGCCAGAGTGGTCCTTTTAACACACAGATCACATCACTACAGTGCTTAAAACCCTCTAGAGGCTCTCCATTCACGAAGGGCAAAGCCCTTGGAGTGGACAGTCATGCCCTGGAGACCCTGCCCCTCCCTTTCTCAGGTGGTATTGGGCTCCCTTCTGCCCTGGCTGCCTGAGCACCAGCCACACATCTCATGGTGCTCATGGAGCTATTCCTCTGATGCATAGGGTCCTCCTGCAGCAGCGTGCTTGCTGCTCTCTCTGTCCACTTCCTCCCTCTGAGCATCCCACCCAGTTTCACACCTCTACCCTTTCTCCTCCTTTACACCTAGGCTCAAATGTCCCCCTGTCAGATGTCATCCCTGACCACCTATGGAAAGTGACCCTTGGCCTCCATACACCCTCCTCACCTGCCTTTCGGCTGTCACTGCCATTACACACACCTACTTGGGGGTGTCCCTCTCCCCCAGGGCTAGAACATGAGATCTCCGAGGGTGTGTTTGTTGCACAACTCTGTCCCTCAGGCTTCACAGAGTAGCCAGGCAGGCACTCAGGGCCGGGCAGGCAACACAAGGGGCCCTGGCTCTACCCCTTCTGTCCATAAAACCTCAGGCAGAAACCCACTGTGGGCCTCTCACCATCCCGGGCAGCCTGGCTGCTGCTTTGCTTACTCTAGCACTCTCAGAGGCAAGTAAATGTGGGCAAAGTGCCCTACGCAGAAGCCCACTGACTATTCTATTATACTGGATTCGACCATCATTTCCATGAATTTTGTTTTTATTATCTTTGACCAGTAGCACACTTGGGAGACATCTTTCATTTAAATTTCAAGTGAATACATACATTTTCTCAATAACAGACCAGGAGAGCTTCTGGAAGCTCAGGAGTGTTCCCTGAGGACAATGAAATGTTGGCTGCTTCTGCTGTTGATAGGTGAGCATTTTGGAGACGTTCACCAGGAGAAATGTCAGGGGAAAAGCAGATTCTCACATTAGAAACTTTGTGCGCCCATTTCTTATTCTCGGGCTCTCAGGTCTAACTAAGTCCATGAAAGGAAATGACAGGGTTGAGGAAGAGTGGCAGAAAGAGTCCTTTAAACTTTTCCTTTTGTAAGCATTCATGTGCAGGTGCTTGGCAGCTTAAATATTAGTGCAACAGTTCGTGAAAATACTTACTAAACATGTCAGAGCAACACCAAAGCATGTACCTCCACAGAGATCTTCTATAACAAACCAGAAATCTCAGGTGGTGCTGAAGCTGCATTCAGTGACTGGGAAACAAAGCCAGACATGCAGCCATGAATAGAGAAAGAACAAGGATTAGTACCTGAGACTAGTAGCTTTCCATCTCTGATGTGGCGCCCAAGAGAATAATGATGAGGAGGAGTGGCTTCAGCTGTTTGTTTAGGAGGACAGGGAAAGCTGGGGTTTTGCCTTTATGCCCTGCTTCCTGAAAAAGCTTCTATGCAATAAGTCTTTCTCAAATGGAGTTCCTTGTAGAAGATGCAGGGTAACTGCCCTATTCCCTAAACAAGCTTTTCTTACCCCACACTGAGAGGTAAGGAGATGGTACTGTAACAGGGTGCAGCCAACAGGGGGGGCCCAAATAGGGATTTGGAATGGGGTCCAGAACTCAGGGTGTCCAGGAAATATTAGGATGTCCTCACCAGCCCCCACAGGTGTGAGCTGGGGGAAGGAACACATGGAGCAGGGCCATTGAGAGCTGTTTTGCATAGCAACAGCTTTGCAGCTAACCTCTGGTGTGGTCATTTAACATATCTATAACCTTTAACTCGTTACATAGGTATGTTAAATAGCTGTGGTCACGCTCTGAAGCAGGAGGATGGAAGCAACTTCCCTACCAAGACATAAATGGGGGGCAGGTCCCCCGAGTTACGGCACCTGCTAGGGAGCTTGGAGATGATTGGCTCCATGACATGGGGCCACACCTGCCCAGACTCACGATGGCAGCCTAGTAAAGCTGGAAGGATATGAGAGTGCTGGCAAATATAGCGAATTGTGGGAGGAGTCAGAAATGGGGCTGCAGAGGAGGATTGACGTGGGGATTTAAACCCAGACACGGCAGCCATTGGAGGGAGAACCACACAGCTTTGGCAGAGTGGAAACTCCTGCAGCCCTAGGAGAGAGGATCACCATGCGGCTTTAGCAGAGAAACGCCAGTCAGCTTTGGCAGAGTGACGACCCCCTTCCCACAGCCCTGGGAGGGAGAACCACGTGGCTTTGCCAGGGTGGAGACTCCTGCAGCCCGAGAGGACCGCGTGTCTTGGGCAGTGGAGAGAGAACCTCTCGACTTTGCCAGAGTGGGGACCCCTGCAAATTTAGAAGGAGAAACCACCACCCAGCTTTAGCAGAGATTCTGGTGACACAGCTGATGGTGCCTGGAACCGAGGGAGGCCTCCCAGCAGAGCATGGATTACTGGCAAGAACCGGGGGTGCCTGAGCTATGGACTTCTATTTCTTTTCCTGAGATACGGTACTCTGGACTGGGCAAAGGAGGAAGGAAGGACTGTGTGTGTTCGTGGGTGTTTTAAGGGACTTTGGGATTTTGATGAAGACATTAGGTCACTACTTTAAGTTTGTATAGCATTAAATAAACACTTCCTTTCCTATTCACGAATCTCTGGCATTGAGAGACATCTTTCCTATAGACAGCAGAAATAACGAACCTGGGGGTTTCTTTCAGTAATAGTATATCATCCCAGGCCCCCCCTTGTTGTTCTGTAACAGTACACCATTGGCCTATAGCATTTCTGAATTATCTTTTGGCTTAGAGAGGACAGGATCAGCTCTCTTTATAAAAGTTGGGAGTCTTCCCACTGCTTATCGACTCCTGTCCTCCAGTCCTCTGTTGCTGCTGCCTGTTGCCTCTGCCTGTCACCTCATCTCTACCTTGCCTCCTCTTATGGAGGAGTGGGTGGAGGCAGGCTTTGCCCTCTGGCACCACATGGTCAGGGACTGGGGTGGAAGTGCAGAGGCAACTGTACCTCTGGCCCAGCTGTACCTCCTCACCCTGGTTGGATTCCCTCTCTGGTTTGTAGAGTCAGCCTCTGTTCCCTGGGTCTTGTGCTGTAATTTGAAAATTCATACTTCTTTATGTAAGCCTTCCTGATTTTAGTGATGTCAGAATTGCAGAGGAAAGCAGAACCAAGTGCATGTCATTTGCATTATTGTATTAAGAATTCCCTTAACTGCAGTGATTTCCCTTTTTTTATTTGGGGTATTGTCTGGGGAATTTTCAAAGCCTAAAATCAGATTTTCCTCTGGGGATCTACAGAAGTACCTGAACATGCATCTAGACAGAGTAAATAATAGGGTTTTTTTTTTCTATTGAGAAAAAGTTGCTGACATCATGAACTGTTGTCATATAAAACATTACACTGGTGACCTGGCACGTGATTTGACAGGCTGGAGAGCTTGGGTGCAGCAACCCTGTTGCTCTGAAATGGGAAATAGAAAAATAGTTATGGAGTCACTGTAAGGGTGATTGCATGACTTCTGCATCAACCCAAGGGCCATGTTCAGTCCTGTTGTTAAATTAGGGGTCCCAAAGTTGGCCAGAAAATATGATTATATTCACATCTAGTAACTAGAATGCATGCAAACCATCCTTTCAATGTTAGCTATTTGTGTTTTACTTGTTTGCATTTTTTAAAGATTTTGTTTGTTTGTTTGTTTAGAGAAAGGGGAAGGGAAGGAGAAAGAGAGGGAGAAAAATATCAGTGAGTGGTTGCCTCTCACTCACCCCTACTGGGGACCTGGCCCACAACCCAGGCATGTGCCCTGATCGAACTGATGACCTTTTGGTTTACAGGTCAGCACTCAATCTACTGAACCACACCAGCCAGGACTATTTGTTTTTTAAACTAATATTTTTTTAAGATTTTGACCAAAGTTACTTGACTAATGCTAAGAATTTTATCATCATCCCTCTTAGAAAGTAGGCTTGGGGGAGTTATTGTTTAATGAGTTTCAGTCTGGGATGTTGAAAAGTTCTGGGCATGGATGATGGTGATGATTGCACATCATGAATGTACTTAATGCCCCTGAACTCCAGTTAAAGTGGTTAACATTAGGGTGGTCAATGACGAGGGCTGGGAAAGAATTCACAAAGAGAAAAAAGTGTAGAAAGTAAAGTTTTGTGGGGTTTTTTGTTTGTTTTTTAAATAAGGGATTCTTTTTTTAAAGGTTTTATTTATTTATTTTTTAGGGAGGGAAGGGAGGAAGAAAGAGAGAGAAAGAAACATCAATGTGCAGTTGCTGGGGGCTGTGGCCTGCAACCCAGGCATGTGCCCTGACTGGGAATCAAACCGATGATGCTTTGGTTTACAGCCCACACTCAATCCACTGAGCTACACCAGCCAGGGCAGAAGTAAGGTTTTATTAACTCTCCAAGAAAGGAGAGAGGCATGGTGTGGAGGGATACACCAGCACTGAGGGGTGGGGCTTTGAGCTTTTATTGGATTATAACTGGATTAAAAGGTTTCGGGTACCGTTTTCTAGCCCCTGGGATGTTCTAACACGAGGCTGCAATTTACTCCAATGTTATTTTCTGCCTGTGGCTATAGGGAGTGGTTAGTTCTGTTCTTGCTTTCCAGTCATTTCCTGTCTTGGGGCCACAGGCTCAGATGAGTAAAATGATAGTCACATTTAACAAGGTCATAGGCCTGCTCAGCAAATGGCACCACAATAGCAAATGGTGCTGATTTGTCCTTTCAGTTAAGATGGTAAATTTTATGTTATGCATATTTTACCACAATAAGACATATTTAGAGGAGATAGAAAAAAATAGGTTAGACTTTGCTAGGGTGGAACCAAGGTTTTGCCCAAATTATAACTCCCTGCGATTTTCTTTTTCTTTTGTATTGAGGAGTAGCATACCTAGAGTAAAGGATGTGTAGTGCATTAATCTTAGTCTCAGCTGTACAGTTCATTGAGCTTTTACGTGTGTTTGTGTCTGTATAACACCACCCAGTCAAGATGTGGAACATTCAAGCGCCCAGGAGTTTCCTTCCTACTCAGTAACTCCCTCAGCTGGTAATCTCTGTTTTGACTTCTACTAACCAGGCAGTATAAATTCTTTTGTGTCTCTGGTTTCTTTCACTTGGGATAATGTATTTGAGATCCATCCACTTATTGGTATATTCATAATTTTTAAAAATTGCATGAACTTTCTATTGTATACTCTACTGCTATTTAATTTACCCCCTCTCCTGTTGAGGAACAATTTGGGTTGTTCCAGTTTGGGGCTGTCATAAATAAAGCTTCTGTGAACATTCTTTTGATGAACCTGTGTACTCACTCCTCTTGGGTATATATCTAGGAGTAGGACTGCTGATTACTAGGGTGCAAATGTTCAGCTTTGGTAGATATTGTCTGTTTTCCAAAATGGTTTCCAAAATGTATACATTCCCGTCAGCAGAGCACGAGAGCTCCGATCGTTCCACCACCTCACTGACACTTGCTATCAGCGTACTTTTCTCTTTTGGGCTATTCTGGGGGTATGTAGCACCCTGAGATGTAAACAATGCAAAAGTAGAAAATGTCTTTTTAAATTCTGAAAATCATTAAACTCCTAATTCTCAGTAAATGACCCTGAAGGCAGTGGAGGAAGGTGGACCAGGGCCTTTGGGCCCCTGCCAGTGCAGTGGGCAGGGGCTGCCCATTTCGAGTCTCAGTTGATATGAAGGCTTTTCCATATGTTTTTCAACAGATGTCAGATGTATTTGTAATGGCTCTGGGCATCGCACCTCCCTGTCTCTTGTGTTCTAGACCAGCAATTTTTAACCTTTACCATCTCATGACACACATAAACACTAAAATTCTGTGGCACACCAAAAAAATTTTTTTTGTCGATCTGACAAAAAAAAAGGTATAATCTTGATTCATTCACACTGGACAGCTGTCATTGTGTTGACTGTTGTCATTTTTTTTTTATTCAACATTCTATAAGAAAAGAGGTCCATGCCCCTGACTAAGTAGTCAGATACTGTATGTTTTACAAATTCTTGTGGCACACCAGTTGAAAATCGCTGTCCTAGAACTATTCCTCTTCAGCAATATCCTTTAAAGAAGACTTACAATAGTTGGGAAAACTTATTTGTAGTTTTCTCATTAAATTTGAATGTAATTTTCCTGGACCAGATGTGTGATATCACTTAGGGGTCCCCCTCTTTTTTTTCAGCAGCAGATGAAACAATTTTATTTCACAGTTATCTTTAAAACTGCAAAGACACTGTTCTTTTTCTTCCTTTTCATTGAATTTATTGGGATAACACTGGTTAACAAAATTATACAAGTTTCAGGTGCACAATTCTACAACACATCATCTTTGCACTGCATCGTGTGTTCACAACACCCACGTCAAGTCTCCATCCATCACCATTTATCCCCTATACCTTCCTTCCCCTCCCCCACCACCCTCAGCTATCACCACACTGTTTTCCATGTCCATGAGTATTTCCTTTTTCACTCAACCCCTCCAACATCACCCCAAACCAGCCCCCAGGCCTCACCCCAGACAGCTGTCAGCCTGCTCTCTATGAGTCTGTCTCTATTTTACTTGTTAGTTCATTTTGTTTATTAGATTCTACATATGAGTGAAATCATATGGTACTTGTCTTTTTCTGACTGGCTTATTTAACTTAACATAGTGCTCTCCAAATTCATCCATGCTGTTGCAGAGGGTAAGATTTCCTTCATTTCTATGGCCAAGTAGTATTCTGCTGTGTAAATGTATTACAGCTTTGTTATCTACACATCTACTGATGGGCCCTGGGACTGCTTCTAGATCTTGGCTATTATATGTAATGCTGCAATGAACATAGGGGTGCATTTATATTCTTTGAATCAGTGTTTTGGGTTTCTTAAGATATATTTCCAGAAATGGAATTGCTGGGTCATAAGGCAGTTCACTTTTAATTTTTTGCAGAAACTCCATACTGTTTTCCACAGTGGCTACACCAATCTGCATTCCCACCAACAGTGCACAGGGGTTCCCTTTTCCCTGTGTCCTTGCCAACACTTATTGTTTGTTTATTTATTAATGGTAGCCATTCTGACAGGTGTGAGGTGATATCTCATTGTAGTTTTAATTTGTATTTGATGATTAGTGACATTGAGCATGTTTTTCATATGTCTGTTGGCCATCTGTGTATATATTCAAGCTCTCTGCCCATTTCTTAACTGGATTGTTTGTTTCTTTGATGTTGGGTTGTATAAGTTCTTTATAAATTTTGGATATTAACCCCTTATCAAGATGTATGGGCAAATATTTTCTCACATTCAGTGGATTTTCTTTTTATTTTGTTGATGGCTTCCAAGACACTATGTTCTTCACATAAAAACATTAGTACAGATAAAAATACTTTCTAGAATATCATTACATGGACCCCTTCAAAGAGAAATGCATCCCATTATATGGTTTCAGTGACATTGCTTGGGAAAAACTCACACCTGGACTGATTCCTAAAACAGCATTTCACCACTGCCTCTTTTGGTTCAAAGTATAGATCATTGTTACCAGGACAGGTTTCAGTGTTCTTCTTCACATTGGATGATACACATAAAGACAGGGGATTATCACTTAATGCCTTTTATGCAGGCTCATCAGCAGGTTGAACAGGCTATGCCTCTCTCTGTGGCCTTTCTTCAAGACCCAGGAACAAAGACACATTATCAACATCACACATCATAAACTCCAGGTCTTCACCAGCAAGTCCAATGGAAATGTTCTTTGTAGTCAGGTCCTGTTCTGCAGGAAGTGTCTTTCTCTTTTTTTCTTTTTTTAATTTTTTTTAAAGATTTAATTTATTTATTTTTAGAGAGGGAAGGGAAGGAGAAAGAGAGAGAGAGAGAAACATCAATGTGTGGTTGCTGAGGGTCATGGCCTGCAACCCAGGCATGTACCCTGACTGGGAATCAAACCTGCGACACTTTGGTTCACAGCCCGCGCTCAATCCACTGGAAGTGTCTTTCATAAAGCACAGAGACCACGCTTAACCAGTTCATTCAAACTGTACTGAGCAGACTCAGACACATGTCTGTCCAAGCAAGTATGGGCTCCAATGGACATAGTTCTGCAGTCAAAACAGATGGGGAGACTTGGAAAATATGGGGATCCATATTATCATAACCAGCAATAAGCAGCCCAACACTGTGTGGTCTTCGGCCTTCTCTTTGCATTGGTATCTGGCTCTTGCTTCCAATTAGAGATAAAAGACATGGCACAGGAAGAGATCTGTCAAATACAAATCTGGAATCCAACGCTCCTGGTGCATAAAATTACATAACATTCTAGCATCAGCATAAGTCCCGCAGTTGAGATACCAATATGGTTGTCAACAGGGAGAACCTGTTTCTGAGGAGCTGCAGGCTCTGACTGTGCTCTCTCCAATGCCCCACTGCCTCTCTCCTGTTCAGCCCAGAGTTGCTTAACGGGTGTCCCCCTCTTAAACTTCAATTTCTTTCGACAAATGTTTGTTCTCCCTTTCCATGACATACGAGAAAGCAGAAAAGGAGTTAGGGGGTTCTGCTCTCTGTTGTTCATTAACAGTGTTCCCTGGCCTCCAAAACAGTTCCTTCTTCCCTTTGAACACATTGTCTATATGAGATTGTATACAGGGTACTTTGCATTGAGCATAGGGTGGATATTCAGGTCTTTTCTACATCTTCCATTTGCTTCCTCCAGACATATATTTAAGTTAATTCTCTTGTCCTTGGATTTTTTGGTGCATTGTCATGTCCTGACTTTTGTACATCTCAAAGTTCTTTTTTTATAAGCGCCTGCTTTTCTAAAAAAAAAAAATTTTTCCAGGAAAGCAGGGTTTTTAAGAATTTATTATTTAAAGTGTGACATGATGGGTAATATTCACCCATGGACTTACAGCATTCTTTGAAATGATGATGGAAGATCATCCTCAGACCTGTTAATGATCACACAGGTCATGCTCCTCCAAGAGCTATTGCTGCATCTAGCCCCCAGGCAGGTGGGACTGCTCAGTCACTCACATAGTCTGTAGTTCTTCTCACTGAAAGTACATCTCTTCATCCTCTTTTTCCCTCCATCTCTCTCTTAGCTCAAGAGGGCCAGTAGTGAGGACATGCTCAACAAACCAGGAAGTACCACCACTTCCGGGGTAGTTCGACTGAAAAAGACTTCCACAGCCGGAACCATCTCCGAGCTTGCTGAGAGTCGCCTAAGGAGCCACCCAGGTAGGAGGCATCCCAGTCAGAGGGCTCATGTTCAAAGGGCTCTGGGTGGAGGAATCCAGGCTGAAGGGACCCGGACAGGCCATTTGTCTTGGCTGTGTGGAAGTACTTTGATGATGGATGGGTCCCTTCCTTGTCAGATGTGTATTGAGCACTTGCTCAGTCCAGGACCTGTTTCAGGTAAAGACATCCTGCCCATGGGAGTTTGTATCTAGTGGGGAGACAGACAAGAAAATAAAGGTCATATGGAGTGTCATGGTTCCCTCTGTCCTTGTGGTTGTTCATCTGTTATCATAAGTGTGTGACATCCAGGCCGAGCAACATATGTTCTGGGGCTGTCTTGGTGTGACATTTATGGGATGAGTGCTGGAGCCAATCCTGCAGGCCCCTCACATGTGCAAGGCACACTGTTCTATGGCAAAGTGGGATAGTCGTCACATAAAGGCCAGTCTGAGTAGCTTAGATGGCAGTGGCCACTGGAACTGTGAAATTTCTCAGTGTTACTCTCTTTTTGAGAAACAGAAAAGGTGTTTTAAACATTACATTTTAGTTCAGAGCATGGGAAATTTAAAACATCAAAGAACGGAGGAGTGACATCAAAGAAATGGCAGCATGAGAAGTTCCCTTGGTCTCGCCTCTTGAAGTCACAAACATTTGAACAGCAATAATCCAAAAAAGGGTTCCCTGCTCAAAACACAAACACATTTGAGAGGTCCACACACTGAAACATCTGAAGTTGGGTGAGTTGGAGGGAGCAGGGGAGGTGGGGAGGGAGAAGAGCGGAGACAGGTGCCACAGACACAGCCGGGAGCTCATTGCAGGTCCTGGGAGAGGGAAGTATTAGATGGCTGTCTGCACTGCCTATACCAGGAGGAGCAGAGAGGTACAGTGAGTTGAGCATTCCTGATGGAGGGATTGGTATGCATTGTGCCTGAACCCCATGACCTGGGCAGAGATGGAATGCAGAGGTGCAGTCATGGTTGTCTGGTGGCTGCTGCTATTGGGCAGAAGAACAAAGCCCCAGAGCCCGGCTGCCTCCTTTCACCTGCCCAGAGCTATTAGCAGTCCCAGGAGGAACTATACCAGCAGTGAGTGTTGAGCTACAGAGTATGTTATCTGCAGCCCTGAGAACTGGAGAGGCAGAAGCAGAAGCGTTTTACCCTGAGCAGCACATACATGCTGTGGCTGATTGCAATGACTGGGTGAAAATACAAAGGGGAAGTAGCTGAGGTCCTGTAGCCACCATTACTGGGAGGAGAACAAATCCACAAATGCACCAACAAGCATCTCACAACTCACCCCATCCCCACCCATAGCACTAGAATTTCACAATCTTAGAGCCACATTGCCCACCACATCCCCTGCACAGGTGGAGCTCTGAAACAGGCGAGCTGTCCCACTCCCAGGGCAATACAGGTCATTTTCTTCCTTCTCACAGAGATCCAGGAAGCCTGAGCAGTGCAAGAAAAACTTAAAAACTTGTGCTTTGGTGCCACCTACTGGAAAACAAAAGAAAGATTTCTCCTTATCAAACTACTATATAGAGAAGTGCCACTCTTTAAATAAAAAGAAAAGCACAAATTCCAGTTAAGATGGCAGCACAAGTATATGTGGTTCTGTAATCCTCCCATAACCACATCAAAATTACAACTAAACTACAGAACAACCATCATAGAACTGCCTGAAATCTAGCTGAATGGAAGTCCTACAACTAGGAAATTAAAGAAGCAACATCAACACTGGTAGAAAGGTGGAGATGTGGAATGGCACTGTCCCATACCCACAAGTAGTGGATAAAAATCAGGAGGGATATCTCTGCTGCAGAGTTCCCTGCTGCGGAGCAAGGGGTCCCAGCCCCACATGAGGACCCCCTCCCATAGTTCCAGTGTCAGGAAGAGATGTCCCCATAAATTATGGCTGTAAACACCAGCAGGGATCAAGGTTGAGGAAGATAAAGGCTTCTGGAGTCCTAAGAAGTTCCTTTTAAAGGGCCTGTGCACAGACTTGGACTCATTCCCTCTGAGTTCCAATGACATGTACACCGGCCCACAGTGTCCACGGTGTTATGGATGAGATACGAGACAAATTCACGTGGACTACCAAGTCCTGTGGAGGAAAAGGGATGACACGGCTACTCTCTCAAAGGAGAGCCCCCCAACTCTTGACAGGTTTTTATTGGGTTTCATTTTGCACAGGAATACAGGTAAAACTCATTAATCATTGTCAGGCAGTAAGATCAAACAATAGATAGCATACAAAGAACTATGAGGGCCTATTCTGAGTCAGGGTCTGTTAGTAAAGGGCTACAAAACTTTGGGAAACAAACTCATTTCCTGCTCAGACCCTTATCATTTAATTGAGAGCATTCTTAGCAAAGCAGGTTTCACAGGATTTTACGTATTCTTTTTCAAGCCTGATCACCTGGGGAACCCGGCCTTTCCAGCACAGGGCTACACCACCCTCTGTCATTGTTTCCAGCTTAAGTCAGGCAGGGGAAGTAAGGCAGCCAAGAGATTAGGAGCTATCTTGCAGACAGAATGAGAATTCAGGCTATGTCAAAGCCGAGGGGCGAGGGTCCATCACCCTCTTTTGCTGTAGCCCCCCAAGTCCTTCCTTGGTGCCTCCACATAATCATGCCTGTCTTAGGTCATTCCCCTCTTGGGGAACCTTACCTGTCATTGGCTAACCGATCAAGCATTGGGGGCCAGTTATGGATGAAGTAAAAGGAGCAGAAGTGGCACTCCTGCCAGGGAGATAAGTTTTGTCTCCTTAGTGGCTATGGTCCAAAGGTTGCTCACTCAGCCTTAGCCATGAGGGGGTTACAGCTCCTGAAACCAGGCAGGGCGGTTCCCAACATTCCAGTACTGAGGCAACAGCTCAAAAGGCACCAGGGACATACGGGAGGAACTGAATTATCTGGCATTAGGGCAAGAGCTGGAGGGGTGAGGGGTGGAGCACAGCTTTCTGTCAGACAAAAGTGCTGGCAGAGGCCATTGTTCCTTTTCTGAGACCTGTCCCCACACAGAGTTTGCAGATGGGTGCTATATCTGAATCTCCTGGCAAATACTGCCCCATCCAATTTGTAGGTTCACCCATGCTGTTTCCAGTGACTTTTCCGTACAAATGGCCTATGTTGGCTCATACTTTAGACTTTCCTAAAATCTCTCAGACAAGAAGGATTTGGCCTTAGTATGCCCCATACCTCTCACTAAGTGGACCTCAGCCCAGCATTGGTAGCAACCAGTCTTGGTTCATAGCCTGGCCTCTCCTGGGCACCTCCAAGCCCAGAACAGTAGCAGCCATCAGAAGACTGCTCTGTAGCTCATGCCAGCTAGCCTTGGGAAGAACACAGGTGATGGTAGACCTTGGTTTGCACCTCCCAGAAGGCCACAGAGCCAGTCCACCCAATGGACAGCTTCAGACCAAGTTGAGCATCACCACCCAACCACTCCCATAGGTGACACACTCAAGGGGAGGACTCAACAGGCACCAGAGCCCTGCTGAAGTAAGTCCTGCTCTGTGGGTTGGGCCCCTGCACAGCTGATATTCCACGGTGGTTGGTGGTCACAACCAGTTCTTGCAGCTGATTGGCCTGGGGGGTAAATACCTCTCATTGATGTGCCAACAGCAATTAAGGCTAACTACAACAAGAAGGTATACACAGCCCACACAGACTAGGGCACATCTGGAGTGTCCAACTTGGGTGATCAGGAAGGCTGTGCCACTGGACCCTACAGGACACCTACTACATAAGGCTACTCTATCAAGCCTGAGAGACATAGAAGCTCTACCTAACACATAGAAAGAAACACAGGGAGGCTGCCAAATTGAGGAGACAAAGAACATGTCCCAATGAAAGTACAGAACAAAACTCCAGAAAAAGAAATAAGCAAAATAGAGACAAGTAATCTACTAGATGCAAAGTTTAAAACACTGGTTACAAAGATGGCCAGTGAACTTAGTGAGAACTTCAACAGCATAAAAAAGGACATAGACACCAAAAAAAGAACCAGTCAGAAATGAAAGATACACTAGCTGAAATGAAGAATCATTTACAGGGAATCATCAGTAGAGTAGATGATGTTGAGAATCAAATAAGCAGTTTGGAGTTAGGTAGCAGAAAACATCCAATCAGAACAGCAAAAATAGAAAAGACTCCAAGAAAATGAAGACAGTGTAAAGAGCCTGTGGGACAACATTAAGCATGCCAACATTGGCATCATGGGGGTGTCAGAGGGTAGAGAAAGAGCAAGAAATCTTGAAAACCTATTTGAAAAAAATGACAGAAAACGTCTCCAACCTGGTGAAGGAAAATAGACATACGAGTTCAGGAAGCACAGAGTCCCAAACAAAATAAACGTAAAGTGGCCCACACCAAGATACTTTATAATTAAAATGGAAATGGTTAAAGACAAAGAAAGAATCTTAAAAGCAGCAAGAGAAAAGCAGAGAGTTACCTAGAAGGGAGCTCCCATAAGACTATCAGCTTATTTCTCAACAGAAACTTTGCAGACCAGAAGGGATTGGCAAGAAATATTCATAATGATGAAAAGCAGGGACCTGCAACCAAGATTACTCTACTGAGCAAAGCTATCATTTGGAATCAAAGGACAGATAGCTTCTCAGACAAGAAAAAGCTAAAGGAGTTTGTCACTACCAGACCAGTATTACATAAAATGTTAAAGGGTGTTATTTAAGAAGAATAAAAAGATAGAAAATATGAACATTATAATGTCAACGAATACATATCTATCAACAATAGAACCTAAAAAGCTAATAAATGAACTAGCATAACAAAAACAGACTCATAAATACAGAGAACATTTTGATGGTTGGCAGATGGGAGGGGGGTTGGAGGGATAGGGAAATGGGTAGGAAAGGTGAAAGGATTAAGATGTACAAATTTTTGCTTGTTACAGAATAGTTATAAGGATGTGAGGTACAGCATAGGGGATATACAGTATTTTTTTGGACTATCAGACAGACTTCCCCCCCACCAAATTTGGGAGGAAAATGGGGGCGCGTCTTATAGTCTGAATGTAGCTTACCTGGCTTGCTGTGGGGTTGGGGGGTGTGGAGCAGGGTCACAGGTTATTAAATATTTTACCATATTTTTTGCTTCAAAATTTTTTTTCCTATTTTCCTCCTCTAAAACCTAGGTGTGTCTTATAGTCCTAAAATATGGTAGTCAATAATAATCTAATATCTATTTATGGTGTCAGATAGGTACAAGATTTACACTTGAAACTAATTTAATATTGTATCTCAACTGTAATTGAAAAATAAAAATGATTTAAGTAAATAACATGTGTATTTTAAAAAAGTAGATTTCATTTCCATAAATGCCTAGGCAAAGAAGGATTCCATCAATTATCCTGAATAAACAAGTTAATGAGGCAATTCAGAAAGAAAATTTAAAATCTCCAGAAAATAAACTTAAAGACATGGAAACATGTGATTTAAATGACAGGGAATTCAAGGTTGCAGTTCTGAAGAAATTCTACAAGCTGTAAGAAAATATATGTACACAGTTTAATGAAGTCAGATATAAAATCAATGAACAAAAGGAATACTTTACCAAAGAGATTGAAACTTTTAAAAAGAACCACATAGAAATTTTAGAGATGAAAACCTCAATAAAAAAAGATAAAGAGTGAACTAACATGCCAAGGTAATAGAGCTCATGAGATGCAGGAAAGAATTAGTGATATTAAAGGTAGAAATCTAGAAATGATGCATGTGGGAGAAGAGACTTTAGAGTTTTAAAAAAATGAAATAACTTTACGAGAACTCTCTGACTCCATCAGAAAGAGCAATAAGAATAATGGGTCTACCAGAAGAAGAGCAGGAGAAGGTGTTAGAGAACTGATTCAAACAAATTGTTGATGAGAACTTCCCAAACCTATGGAAGGAGCCTTCCTTCTAGGAAGGAGCCTAGATCCTTTAATCTGAGAAGCAACCAGAACACCTAATTATCCAAATCCAAAAAGGCCATCTCTAAGGCACATTATACCAAAACTTTCAAAAATTAATGACAAAGAATTCTCAAGGCAGCTAGGAAAAAGATGAAGGAAACCCCATAGATTATTATCAAAATTTTTCAGCAGAAACTCTACAAGCTAGGAATCATATATTCAAACTATTGAAAGAGAGAAATTACCAGCCAAAAATAATATATCCAGCAAAGTCATCATTTAGATATGAAGGAGAAATAAAGACTTTTCCACACAGATAAAGGCTGAGGAAATTTAGAACTACAAGACCTCCATTAGATGAAATACTGAAGGGGGCTATTATAACTGAAACAAAAGACGATAGGACACAAAATTGTGAGTAAAATGACAGACAGAAGCTGGATATTGCAGTCCTTGTTTAGAACAAGGTATTATATGCTTAAATAAAACATAAGGGTTAAAGTAGGTAAGAACATTTTTAAAAAGAGAAGAAAAGAGCTACTACAACTCAGAAACAAATTCAGCATACACAGGGATACTTGGTGATGGAAACATAAAAGGGAAAGGGTAAAGCTCTAAATTTGCAAAGAGGAATGGAGATAAGATGCATTCAGAAAAAAAAAAGAACTACTGTATATATGAAACTTTCTTTTGCATAAACCTAACCACACATCAAAAAATCCAGAACTGAGACACATAATATCACAAAAGAAAGTGGAAAAAAATCATAGGATACCACCAAATTAAAAAGACAGAAAAGGGAGAATAACAATGAAGACACATAGCTACCAGAAAAACAAAAGATAAATTGACTATAGGAAGTCCTCATACATCAATAATCACCATAAATGTAAATGGACTGAACTCAGCAACTGAAAGGGACAGAGTAGCAGACTGGATCAGAAAACAAAACCCAATAACATACTGCTTTCAGGAGACACATCTCAGCTGCAAGAACAGATAGATTCTCAAAGTGAAGGGGTGGAAAATGATTCTCCAAGCAAATGGCATCCAGAGAAAAGTAGGTGTAGCCATACTTATATCTGACAAAATAAATTCCAAGATAAAAAAGGTAATAAGAGATGAAGGTGGACATTTTATAATGATAAAGAGGACAATACATCAAGAAGACAGAAGAGTTCTCAATACATATGCACCCAATTAGGGAGCACTAAAATATATAATGCAACTACTACCAGAACTAAAGGAAAAAAAACCACAATTATAGTAGGGGGCCTAAATACTCCCATTGACAGCTATGGATAGATCATCCAAACAGAAAATCAATAAGGAAATAATCAGCCTTAAATGACACATTAGACCAGATGAACATAACTGACATTTACAGAGCCTTTCATTCCAGAACACCAGCTTATGCATTCTTATTCAGTGCACATGAACATTCCCAAAGGTAGACCATATGCTGAGACACAAAACAAGTCTCAATAAGTCTAAGAAGATTTAAATCATTCTAAGCATACTCTCCAACCACAATGCTTTGAAATTGGAAATCAACTGCCAAAAAAAATGAGAAAAACAACAAATATGTGGAGATTAAACAACATCCTACTAAAGAATGACTGGGTCAGAGAAGAAATAAAAGAAGAGATCAAAATATACATGAAGACAAATGAGAATGACAACATGACATATGAAAGCTTTCTGGATTCAGCAAAAACATTAGTAAGAGGGACGTTTATATCATTATAGGCCAATTTCAAGAAATAAGAAAAATCCCAAATAAACAACCTAACATTACACCTTAAAGAACTCAAAAAATAAAAAAACAAAAGCAATCCAAAGCCAGCAGGAGAAAGGAAATAATAAATCAGAGCAGAATTGAATACAATAGAGACCAAAAAGACAATAGAAAAATTAATGCAACAAAGAGCTGATTCTTTGAAAAGACTAATAAATTTGACAAACCCCTGCTAGATTCACTAAGGAAAAAAGAGAAAAGACTCATATAAACAAAAGCAGAAATGAAAGAGGAAAAATAATCACAGACATAACAGAAATACAAAGGATCATACTAGAATATGACTATGTGCCACCAAATTCAATAACCTAGAAGAAATGGACAAGTTCTTAGAAATATGTAACCTTCCTAGACTGAATCATGAAGAACTGGAAAATCTAAATAGACTGATAAATAGTGAGGAAATTGAAACAACTATCAAAAACCTACAATAAAGTCAAAGTCCAGGACCAGATGGCTTCCAGTGAATTCTTTCAAGCATTCAAAGAAGATTTAATACCTATCCTTCCCAAACTCTTCCAAAAAAAATTAAAGAAGAGGCAATACTTTTTAACATAGTTTATGAGGCCAATGTTACCTTGATAACAAAATCTGGCAAAAATAACACACAAAAAAGGAGAACTGCAGACCAGTGCCTCTAATGATTACAGATGTAAATACCCCAAACAAAATACTAGCAACTCAAATACAACAATACATTAGAAAGAAAATATATCACAGTCAAGTAGGGTTCATTCCAGGGGCACAAGGATGGTTCAATATATGCAAATTGATCATTGCGATACACCATATTAACAAAACAGGGCAAAAATCATATGATCATATCAATAAATACAGAAAAAAACATCTGACAAGATATAACATACACTTATGATTAAAACATTAAAAAAATGGGTATCGAAGGAAAGTACCTCAACATAATACAGGCCATATATGACAAACCCTCAGCTAGTAACATATTCAATGAAGAAAAACTGAAGCTTTTCCTTCAAGATCAGGAACAAGATAAGGATGCCCAATCTCACCACTGTTGTTCAACATAGTACTGGAAATCCTAGCCAGATCAGTCAGGCAAAAGAAAGAAGTAAAAGGCATCCAAATTAGGAATGAAGAGACAAAATTGTCACTTTTTGAAGATGATATGTTTCTTTATATAGAAAATCCTAAAGACTGTCAAAAAAGAAAAAACTATTAGAAACAAAAAATACAGTAAAATTGCAAAGTCAATGTACAAAATGACTGCATTCCTTTTTGGAATGCAAAATCCACTGCATTCCTATATACTAACAATGAAATTTCAGAAAAAGAAATTTAAAAAATTCCTTTTGCCATTGCAACAACACCACCAACAAAAAAAACAACCTAGGAATAAACTTAACAAAGAACCTACACACTGAAAATCAAAAGATATTATTAATGAAAATTGAAGAAGACACAATGAAATGAAGATATTCTGTGTCCATGGATTGGAAGAATCAATGTAGTTAAAATGGCCATATTACCTAAAGCAATGTAGAGTTTTAATGCAATCCCTATCAAAATCCCAATGGCATTTTTTAAAGAAATAGAACAAAAAACCCTTTAAATATGTATGGAGCCACAAAAAATCCCTAATAGCCAAAACAACCCTGAGAAAAAAGAAAAAGACCAGAGGTATCACCCTCTCTGACTTAAATTATACTACAACTTCACAACAATAAAAAAAGCATGGTATTGGCAGAAAAACACACTGAGGCCAATGGAACAGAATCGAGAGTTCAGAAATAAAGCCACATTTACATGGGCAGACTATTTTCAAAAAAGGAGCCCAAAACACACAATGGTGAAAAGAAGGCCTTTTAAAAAAATGGTGCTGGGACAATTGGAAAGCCACATGAAAAAGAATGAAATTAGACTGCTGTTTGTCCCCATATAAAAAAAAATTAACTGAAAGTAGATAAAAAACCTAAATGCAAGACCTGAAAAAATAAGTTACATAAGGAGATGGACACATAGGTAGACACACCTCACCTCATTGCACAACCATGAGAAGGAGCACATCTAACTTAAAAATGAGAAACACCCAGAACTGTACAGAAGTCTGACAACCAAGGATTTAAAGAAGTGATCTAAATTCATCCAGATGGGTAAGAGGGGCAGAGACTGGGAGTCAGGTGGACAGGACTTGGTGTGGCAGCAGTCAGCCAATGTTGGAGAGGCGGCAAGGCAGCTGGCAAAATGGGCAGTTCCCATTTGTGTATGGTGGATAAAAATCAGGGAGACAAAACAACCAGAACTGACAGAAAATTGAACTGTAAGGAAGTCCAACAACCAAGAAGTTAAAGTAGACACATTTCATCCAGACCGGTAGGAGGGGAGGAGTCAGGTGGCCGGGCAGAGAGGGTTCACAGCAAAAAAAGCAGGGGCTTGTGGACCCCAGGCGCACAAAGCAGCAGCTGACAAACCCGGGGCATGCAAGATTGCAGCAGGTGGACTCTGGGCATGCAGGCAGTGGCTGGCAGACCCCGTGCGTGGGGTGCCAGCAGGCAGTCCCAATGAGCCATGCAAGGCAGCTGGCTGACCAGGCAGTCACACATTTGCGTGCAGATAAACCAGGCAAAACTGGGGAGCGAAAGAGAATGCGCAATCCAGGGTCCCAGTGTGGGGAAATAAAGCCTCAAAACACCAACTGAAAACACCTGGGGGGTTGAGGCGCCAGGAGAGACTCCAAGCCTCACAGGTGAGTTTATTGGAGAGACCCACAGGGTCCTAGAAAGTACACAAGCCCACCCACATGAGAATCAGCACCAGAAGGGCCCAGTTTGCTTGGGGGAAGTGGTGGAAGGGACTGAAATCCAACAGAGAGTGGAGCAAGCACCATTGTTCCCTTTATGACCCCTGCCCCATATACAGCGCCACAACCCAGAGACTGGGTTGACACACCCTGGTGAACACCTAAGGCTTTGCCCCTCACTACCTCACTAGTAACAAGCACCCAAATGAAAGAACAGATCAAAACCAGAAAAAATACAACTAAGCAATGAAGAGATAGCCAACCTATCAGATGCACAGTTCAAAGCACTGGTCATCAGGATGCTCACAGAATTGATTGATTTTGGTCACAAATTAGATGAAAAATGAAGGCTACACTAAGTGAAATAAAGGAAAACGCACAGGGAACCAATAGTGATGGGTATGAAACTGGGACTCAAATCAACAGTGTGGACCAGAAGGCAGAAAGAAACATCCAATCAGTAAAGTATGAAGAAACAAGAATTCCAAAAAATGAGGAGAGGCTTAGGAACCTGCAGGACATCTTGAAACATTCCAACATTCAAATTATAGGGGAACCAGAAGGGGGAAGAGGAAGAGCAACAAGTGGAAAAGTTATTTGAACAAATAATAAAGGAGAACTTCCCCAATCTGGTGAAGGAAATAGACTTCCAGGAAGTCCAGGAAGCTCAGAGAGTCTCAAAGAAGTTGGACCCAAGGAGGAACACACCAAGGCACATAATTACATTAGTCAAGATTAAAATGAAGGAGAGAATCCTAGAAGCAGCATGAGATAAGGGAACAGTAGCCTACAAAGGAGTTCCCATCAGACTGTCATCTGATCTCTCAAAAGAGACCTTACAGGCAAGAAGGGACTGGAAAGAAGTATTCCAACTCATGAAAGGCAAGGACCTACATCCCAGATTGCTCTATCCAGCAAAGCTTTCATTGACAATGGAAGGGCAGATAAAGTGCTTCTCAGATATGGTCAAGTTAAAGGAGTTCATCATCACCAAGCCCTTATTACATGAAATGTTAAAGGGGTTTATCTAAGAAAAAGAAAATAAAAAACATGTATAGTAAAATGACAGCAAACTCACAAGTATCAACCACACCTAAAACAAAAACAAAAACAAACTAGGCAAACAAGTAGAACAGGAACAGAACCACAGAAATGGAGATCACATGGAGGATTAGCAACAGGGGAGTGGGAGAGGAGAGAAGGGGAAAAGGTACAGAGAACAAGTAGCATAGATGGTAGGTAGAAAATAGACAGGGGGAGGGCAAGAATAGTATGGGAAATGTAGAAGCTAAAGAACTTATGACACATGGACATGAACTGGAGGGAATGTGGGTGGAAGAGAGTGTGCAGGGTGGAGGAGAGTGAAGGGGGGTAAACGGGACAAGTGTAATAGCATAATCAATGAAACATATTTTAAAAATATCAGGGAGACACCTTGTGAGTGGGTAAGCTCAGCCCCAGGCCAGACTGTACAACCCAGGGCTCCAGCGACAGGGAAAAAGAAAGCTGCATAACTTCTGGCTGTAAACCCAGTGGGTGTTGGGGCACAGAAGAAACTGTGAGTTTCTCAGGAGAGCCCTGAACAAATGCAAACCCACTCACCCTGAGAACCACAACCAGGACAGCAGCTAGAGTACTGCCAGTCACATATAAGAAGTGGGTGAAGTGACTGAAAATGGGATAAAGGCAAGGCAAGCCCCCAGAAGTCAGCCAGCAGCAGCATTGTCCCCTCTTGGATCCTTCCCCCACACACAGAGCCACAGTATCCCCACCCTGGGGAATACCCAAGGCCCTGTCCCATACGACTTAACAGGTGTCCTAAAATGGAATCAAAGTGGCTCTACCTAGTACACAGACACAGGGAGACTGCCAAAATCAGGAGACACATATGGCCCAAATAAAGGAACTGAGCAGAACCCCAGAAAAAGAACTAAGTGATGTAGAGATAGCCAACTTACCAGACACAGAGTTCAAAACACTAGTGGTCAGAATGCTCAAAGATCTCATTGAATATGGCAAAAGTATAAGGGAAGAAATTAAGGCTCTACTAAGAGAAGTAAAGAAAAATCCACAGGAAACCAACAGTGAAGGGAAAGAAGCCACAATTCAAATCAGTGATTTGGAACATAGGAAGAAATAAACATTCAACCAGAACAAAATGAAGAACAAGAATTCAAAATAATGAGAGTTTGAGAAGACCCTGGGACATCTCCAAAAGGGCCAACATGCAAATTATAGGGATGTCAGAAAGATAAGAGGAAGAGCAAGAAGTTGAAGCCTTATTTGAAAAAACAATGAAAGAAAACTTCCCTAATTTGGCAAAGGAAATAGACGTACAAGTGCAGGAAGCACAGAGAGTCCCAAACAAGTTGGATCCAAAGAGGTCCAAACCAAGACACATCATAATTAAAATGCCAAAATTTAAAGATAAAGAGAGAATTTTAAAAGCATCAAGAGAAAGGCAGAGTTACTTACAAAGGAGTTTCCATAAGACCATCAGCTGATTTCTCAAAAGAAACTTTACAGGCAAGAAGGAACTAGCAAGAAGTATAAAAGGGATGAAAAGCAAGGACCTACAACCAAGATTACTCTATCCAGCAAAATTACCATTTAGAATGGAAGGGCAGATAAAGTGCTTCCTGGACGAGGTAAAGCTAAAGAAGTTCATCATTATCAGGCCAGTACTACATGACGTGTTAAAGGGACTTATTTAAGAAAAAGAAGAAGATCAAAACTATGAATAGTGAAATGACAACACACTTACAACTATCAACTGAACCTAAAAAAAAAAAAAACTAAACAAACCACTAGAACAGGAACAGAATCATAGAAATGGAGATTATATGGAGGGTTATCAGCTGGGAGGGAGAAGGGAGAAAATGGGGGAAAAGGTATAGGGATTTAGAAGAATAATTGGTAGGTGCAGAATAGACAGGGGGAGGTTAAGAACACTATAAGCAATGGAGAAGCCAAAGAATTCACATGCACAACCCATGGACATGAACTCTGGTGGGGGGGGGGGGGCGTGGAGAGAAAGGGGAAACCAGGCAGAGGGGGACAAAGGGGAAAAATCTGGGACAATTGTAATAGTATAACCAATAAAATATACTTAAAATAATAAGTTACATAGAAGAAAACATAGATAATAAACTTATGGACCTTGATCTTTGAGAGGATTTTATGAATTTGACCTCAAAGGCAAGGCAAAGAAAGTAAAAGCAAAAATAAATAAATGGGACTAATCAAAGTGAAATGATTCTGCACAGCAAAAGAAACCATCACCAAAGCAAAAATGCAACCTCCTGAGTGGCAGAAGATATATGCAAACAACATCTTCAATAACTTGTTCATATCTGATATAAAGAACTCATACAACTCAACAACAAAAATCCAATTTGAACAATGGGCAGAGGTCCTGAACAGACACTTCTCTGAAGAAGACATACAAATGACCAACAGATATATGAAAAGATGCTCAACTTTCCTAGCTATGAGGGAAATTCAAATCAAAACTACAATAGAATACCATCTCACACATGTCAGAATAGCCGTTATCAACAAGACAAGTCATAACAAGGGTTGGAGAGAATGTGGAGAAAAAGTAACCTTCATTCACTCCTGGCAGAAAGGTAAATTGGTACAGCCACCATGCAAAACACTATGAAGGCTCCTCAAAAAGTAAATATAGAATTATGGTATGACCCAGCAACCCCTCTTCTGGGTATCTACCAAAACATTTAAAGACATTTATTTGTAAAGATATATGCACCCCTATGTTCACTGCAGCATCATTCGTGGTGGCCAAGACATGGAAACAACTGAATGACCTTTGAGAAAGCACTGGATGAAAAGGTGTGATAGATACACACAATGGAATGCTACTCAGCCATCAGCTCATGCTACTCTGTAGTAGGTGCCACCACTTCTGCGAATGTGCAGTAGTGTTAGGTACTCATTTTAATATTGGGTCACATTTTCCTTTATATTACTTGCATGAAAAACAGGGAAATGAAAGAAATGACTCTTTGTGCTATAAAGAGCTTCCAATTGGATGCTCACTGGACTTACGTTCAATCTCTCAAGATTCAACTGTAAAGAAAAAGAATAAAATTAAAGAAAATGAGAAAAATGCTAGCAATATGTAGTTGATTTCCTCTTAAAAGGAAGATGTAATTATAAATTATGTATAGACTCTTAGGCGACAGAATTCTGTTTATGGTTTAAGACCTTCCCTCAAGTCTTAGTTTCTGAACTTTTGATTCTGTGACAAGTTTTCTGTAATACATGATATATGGTATTATCTGTGCTTTCTTTCAATTGTATTAATTTTTAGAAGGATCTTCTCATGAAATTGTATTACAGTATTGTGGTTTTAATCTCACCATAATTAAACCTGCAATCAGCTTGTATTGCACACTTTCCTAGGGATTGATCTGTCCTTAGGAAGGATTGTCAAACCTAGTACTAGCAGAAAATTCTCAGTTTTTCAGTAATAGTAATTATATGGGTCCTCACATTTGCATATAGTGCTAATTCACCATGTAACCCATGGGATGTGGAAACTGCTCAAATAAGGTGCATGAATCTTCTAGAAGTCTTTTCCAGACTGTTTCTATGTTCTGGTGTCCAGACTTTACACCATCTCCTGGGGCTCTGCTGAAGTTTTGTTCTGCAAGAGCAGAAACACCGCAGCAGCAAAGGAGTCAAGGAGCAACTGCTGCCCTATCTGAAACCCCGCCCGCTGTCTGTTACCTCACCTCATTCTTACGCAGCCTTAAGTGGAACATGGTATTTATTCACACCAGGAAATTTGGCTTCATAAAGTTCAAATGAGTTTGGCTTTCTGTCTCTCATGCCCACCTCATGTTTCCACATCCAACATCCACTCCTCTGGTTGTTTTTATCATTATTAACATATCTGCATTACAGCCAGATAGGTTCTTCCTCCTCCTTCTCTCTCTAAGGTATCCTTTGTGTATATCTCCTCTTACCTGATAGGTATAGATTTTTAAGAAATAGGGTGGTCCCTCGGGCATAGGTACTTGCCCTTCCTGTTTACTACACTAACTGCTCATCTTAGGTCCAGAGAAAGGTTGAGCCCCTACAAAACCATGAAGGAGTCCAGCCACTAGGTGGCAGCCTTGTCCAAAACACGGCTGAGCTTTTCCTGTTGCATCCAGGTTTTGAAGGGTTTCATTTCCAGACTAGAAACAATTCTCCTTTTAGTCATTTGTTAATTCAACAGTTATTTTTGAGGGGCTGCTATGTGCCCAGCCCTCAGAGGGATCATCAGTGAACAGGACAAAGATACCTGCTGCATTCACGGAATGTCATGAACATCACATGGATGAGATGAGGAAGTCAGCCAGGTAGACCAGTGGATGACGCATCCAAGAACAGGACACCAGAGTGGCTGCTGCCACATAAGTGAGAGGAGGAGAGCCATGGGAGAGCAGGGAATGAGAGAGCAGGAGCAAAATGACTTGACTTCATTTTGAAAGGAGAACTTTGGCTGCTTGTCATGAGTGGATGAGCTGAGTGGAGAGACCAGATCAGCAGCTCTTGCTGGACACAACCCCTGGACAGGGTTGTATCCACGAAGCTGGGGTGTATTTCAAAGGGTAGAGCCAACAATTCTAAACCCTCTTTCTTTTTTCCTCTCTTTTTAAAAATTATTGTTTAAATATAGTTATCTCCATTTTCCACCCACCACTACCCCCCACCCCAGCCATCCCCAGTAAACCCTCTTGATGGATTTTTATATTTGTGGTAAAACACATAACATAAAAATCATCACATTATTCATTTCTAAGTGTGAAGCTCAGCAGTGTTAAGCATATTTACACTGTTGTGCGTCCACCACCATCCATCTCCAGAATTCTTTCCATTTTGCAAAACTGAAACTCTATAATCATTAAACAGTAATTCTTTATCCCTCCCTTTCCCCAGCCCCTGGTAACCATCATTTCACTTTCTGTCTCTATGAATTGACCTATTCTAGGTTTTTCATATAAGTGGAAAATTATACGATATTTGTCCTTTAGGGCCTGGATTATTTCACTTAGTATACTATCTTCAAGGTTCATCCATGTTGTAGCATGTGTCAGAATTTCCTTCCTTTTAAAGGCTGAATAGTGTTCCATTGTATGGATAAACCACATTTTGCTTATCCATTCATCCATCGATGGACATCTGTGTTATTAGTGCCTCCCGGCTACTGTGAATAACCTTGCTGTGAATGTCAGTGTGCACACAGCTGTCTGAGTTCCTGCTCTCCATCTGCTTGGTATATATGCCTTGCAGTGGGATTGCCAGATCCCACCAGACGGGTCAGAGATAGACGCAGGGTCAGCTTTCTGCTCACATTAGCAGTGGGGTTGAGAAGCGATCTGACCGGTACTCAGAGGAGGAGAGTTGAACACCTGTCTCTTTCAGAGACAGTACTTTGCCAGAGGAGTTTTCTGTAGCCACACAGATGAATCTTACAAAAACCAGTGATACACAAACATGCTCATTTTGATGATTCTATATATAGTACATGTGGAGTTTAAAAGAATGTCACTATTACCCCAGTGTTTTCTAAAAGTTAAATAAATTGAATGTTCAATGCCCATTGCACCTTGCCCAACTCTGAGTTAATGCCCGTTCAGTTTTAAATTATAGCCTTGCTAGATAGAGTAGTCTTGGTGGTAAATACTTGCTTTTCATCACTTTGAGTAATTTGTGCCAATCTCTTCTAGCCTGAAGTGTTTCTGTTGAGAAATCAGCTGACAGTCTTAAGGGAGCTAGCTCCCTTGTTGGTAACTAAATGCCTTTCTCTTGCTGCTTTTAATATTCTCTCTTTGTCTTTACCCTTTGGCATTTTAATTATCATGTATGTTGGTGTGGGCCTCTCTGCACTTTGGACTTATATTTCCTTCACCAGGTTAGGGAAGTTTTTAGTCATTATTTCTCCAAATAGATTATCATCCCTTGCTCTCTCTCTTCTTCTTCTTTTACCCCTATAATGTGAATGTTGTAATTCTTGTTGTTGTCCCAGGGGTTCTTTAAACTATCCACATGTTTATTTATTCTTTTTTCTTTTTGCTGTTTTGATTGGGTGTTTTCTGCTACCTTGCTTTCAACTCTGTGATTTAATCCTCTGCTTCATCTAATATGCTGTTGATTCCATTGAGTGTATTCTTCATTTGAATTATTGTAGTGTTCATTTTTGCCTGGTTCTTTCTATGGTTTCTATGTCCTTTTTATGTTTGCTGTCTCTTGTTGAAGTTCTCACTAAGTTCTTTGAGCATTCTCATAACCATGTTTTGAACTCTTGTTAGATTGCTTGCCTCCATTTTGTTTAGTTCTTTTTCTGGAGAATTCTCCTGTTCTTACTCCAGGACATGTATTTTTGTCTCCTCATTTTGGCTGAGTCTCTATGTTTATTTCCATGTATTATTAGATCTGCTGTGTCTCCCAGTCTTGCAGGTAGGGCACAGTCCCCTTGGTCACCTGATCCTGGTGCTCCAGGGGTGTGCCCTGTGTGGGTTGTGTGTGCCCTCCTGTTGTAGTTGAGCCATGGTGGCTTTAGGCACCTCAGTGGGTAGGACTGATGATAAGGATGGAGAGAATACCTGCTGATTTTCACCACCAGATATTTTGGAGGCTCCTCTTCCTGGCCCTAGTACTCCCAGGCTGGGAACCTGGTGTGGGGCTGCAATGCCTCGATCCTCAGTGGATCCTTTACAGCTGAGATATCCCTCCAGTTCTCAACCAACACACCTGGGTGTGGGGCCCTTGGGTCCATGTCTTCACCCTCCTATCGGTCTCCATGTGGCTTCTTCTTTATATCCTTTAGTTACAGGACTTCTGTTCAGCTGGTCTTCAGATGGTCCTCCACATTTATTGTGCTGTCATTTAGTTGTAATTTTGATGTGGTCATGGGAGAAGGTGAGCACAGCATTTACCTATTCCACCATCTTGAGTGGAAACCCTATATGGATAATTTACTGATGAGTACATTTTGTGATAAAAAATAACACTTCAGATTCAGTATTTTCATTTTCTATTTTTTTCTACATTAACTCATTGTTTTTATTGTGGGATGAGTACTTAACATGAGACCTACCCTCTTAACAAACTTTTAAACATATATGAGATTACTCTCATAAAAAATTTTCAAGCATACAACACAGTATTGTCAACTATGGGCACACTGTTGTATACCAGGTCTCTGGAACTTTTTAATCTTACATGACAGAAACTCTATACTCACTGGACAGCAACTCCTCTTATCCCCCTTTCCCTAGACCCTGGTCACCACCATTCTACTCTGCTTCTATGCAGGGAAGATTGTGACTATTTTTGGGACTTCATATATGGGCAGTCACATGGTATTTGCCCTTCTGTGACTGGCTTACTCACTGGGCATAATGTCCTCAAGGTTCACTCATGATGTATATCACATGTAGAAATTCCTTTTCTTTTAAGGCTAAATAATATTGTATTGCATGTAAATACCACATTTTCTCTTTTACTTTAAGGAATTGGAATTTTTATTTGGTAAAATTAAGAATTCATCATATAGCCCCTGACTGGTGTGGCTCAGTGGATTGAGTGCTGGCCTGTGGACCGGGGGTCACCAGTTTGATTCCTAGTCAGGGCACATGCCTGGGTTGCAGGCTAGGTCCCCAGCTGGGGACCTGTGAGAGGCAGCCAATCGATGCTTCTCTCCCTTTCTTTCTCCCTCCCTTCCCCTCTGTCTAAAAATAAATAAACAAAATCTTAAAAGAAAAAAAGAATACATCATATAACTTATGGGCCATAAGAGAGAGGCATGTGAAAATGATAAGTGATAAAAAGCAGAACATAAAACACAGTACACTGATGAGGATCACATTCAGAGATGATGAAATGTGGCCAAAATCAAGTTCTACCAATTCCTTCTGTGTCAAACATTGAAGGGCACAATAAAAAATAAGACAATTTTCCTAAAAATGAAAAGGATCCTTTTCATTTTTAGACACAGGTTACTTAGAAGGGGAAAAGCCCTTAAAATACCTTGGTACCAGGTTTTTGAAGTCCCAAGTAATTTAATGAAACTTATATTCAAATAACACTTTATCATATATGATACTTTCACATGAAAATAATTCTTGATACCTTTAAATTTCCTAATTCCTATGAATACTTCAGTTCTGATGATATTACAAATGGCAAGAATGATTCTTTGAGATCTCAAAGTAAGAAAACTGGAGAAAAGTATATATTAAAGGGCTTCACAAATATGAAGCATGATTGGCTGAATCTTTTTTTCCCCAAAGATTTTATTTATTTATTTTTAGACAGAGGGGAAGGAAGGGAGAAAGAAAGAGAGAGAAACATCAGTGTGTGGTTGCCTCTCAAGTGCCCCCTACTGGGGACCTGGCCTGCAACCCAGGAATGTGATCTAATTGGGAATCGAACCAGAGACCCTTTGGTTCACAGGCCAGCACTCAATCCACTGAGCCACACCAGCCAAGGCGATTGTTTGAATCTTGATAAAAAGTAGCTTTTCCTAGGTCCAAGGCTCAAGTTTGTTTTAAACCCTGAACTGTCCAACACATCAACAAGACACCATTTGTGGATGTTCTTTTCTATAAGCCAATGGGCTCCCATCCTGTGAGGGGCCAGTGTTGGACAGAAGGGTTTTGTGATATTTGCACTGAATCCAAACTCAGTACATTGTCAGCTGTTTTCCTCCGTTCACTTGCAGTAGGCAATGTACCATGTTCTGAACCTTTCCTAGTCCAGCATTCGTGAAAAGTGTGTCCAGTTCATGTTATGTGAAGAAGTGAACCCTGGGGCTGTCACCTTTCACATAGGCATTTTCGGAGGAACACTGACCCTTTGAAAACCAAAGCTAAGCCATGTCCTGGTAGCCATCATCTCAAAGTATGACTCTCCAGGGTGCAGAAGCCTGCTCAGCCTATTGATGGCCTTCTGCATCTTGTGTGGAATAACTGCTGAAAAAAACAAATACCATGAGGAGGAGATCAAGACTATCCCTGGGGATTGGGTAGCTCTTATCTTCATCACACAAAATGTGAACAAAGCCAAAACACCGAAAAGAATCAAATGCTGAATTTGTCTGGACCAGTTGTACTGTTGCTAGTTTGTGAAATTGGAAAGACTGTTTCCCACACCACAGCCAACCTTGAGTATCTGGTAGGTGGCTGAGGACCATGAGCACAGATTTCCAGGTAACTGAGTTTCTGAGTTACAGCCTCTCCCACAGGAAGAGGCTGCTGGAAGAACTCTTGTGCTGTTCTTCTGCTATTAAACCAGAGCCACCCTCAGTGCTCCTGTGTTTAGGCACTTCCCTCCTCTGGTCCTTTGAGAGCAAATCTGCCCAGGGGTTCTGGTTTTGGCTGGGTGCCAACCCTGGGAAAGCAGTGAAAAGCCAATGTCTATCCTTGAAATACACATTTTCCTGGATTTTATAGGAGTCATTCTAGTATTTGTGGGCATTGATCTCAGCATCAGCTCTAGGCAAGACACTTAGTGTCCTGGGACCCACGTTTCTTTCTCTTGCTTCTCCAGACACCCCCGCTGGGCACTGTTCTCTGGACTTTCCTCTCTGCCACAGCAGCCTGCTCTCCCGCCCGCCCCTCATTGTCCCAGGCATCGTGGCAGAGACATGCTGGCTTGCTCAGGAACTGGATCCCAAACTGCTGCCTCTTCCCACTGGCCTCAGGGGGCACCCCTTCAGTATCACACTTTTTTTGTCATTAGTGATGAGCCAGGAATGAGTTTTAATTTTTGGTGGTGTCTGAGGTAACCCTGGCATGAGGAGCTTTTGAACTTGGTACTGATGTTAGTAAAGTCCTGGATTCTTGATGATAGATACATCCAGTGGTTTCATGTCCCTGCCCTTCCCAGTAGTGAGTGGTCAGCCAGTCAGGCATTTGGAGTGGTGCCAGGCTTTTCTCTGACTTGGTGTAGAGGCACAAGTTGCACATCTGGTTTGGGCTTCGAGGATCCTGGTTCCTTCCGGGGAAGCTGTGGTCAGAGAGCTGGGAGTGCTCCCTGCACCTCCCCGAGAATACTGACGTTTTTGCAGTCTTGCCATCCAGAAACCTGGCTGTCTCTCCAGGGCTCTGCGTCTTCTTTTTGTCTTTCCTTAAAGTTTGCTTTCTTTCCCCTCCTCCTGCTTCTTTTTATTTGTTGAATATATGTCTAGATTGTATACTTTTATTTGGTGTTGTGCATGGGATTCCTTAGTCATTGTATTTTTTAAGTTATGGAATGTTTCATAAATTTGCATTTCATCTCTGCTAATCTCTGTGTCATTCCAATTTTAGTATATATGCTGCTAAAGTGAGCACTCATTTTTAATTAGATATTTTTAAAATATTTAATTTGTAACTGACTCATTCGCTTACTGATACTAATGGTTTTCAGCTGATTCTCACATGTTTACCAAGTGTACAGTTATAGCAGCTGCAGACAGCAATGCTTTTTGTCTCCTGAATTCTGGGAATTGTACCTTTTATTTGTGATGCACTCGGCACTGTATTGTGATAGTCACCTGAACTGTGTTAAATGCTAGTGATGCCCTTGTTCTAATTTTACTGTGAATGCTTTTGGTGTTTCACCATTAAATAGGATGCAGAGTTGGCTGAGATATTGTTTAATGTCAAACTCTTCCTGTTTTCTCAGAGCTGTTATTAGCATTGGGTGATGGATTTATTAAATGCCCCGTACGAATTCTTTTATTACTTTGATTATTGCTTTTCTCTTTATTTTGGAGTCTCCTTCAGGAAATTCAAATATGTGTATGTTTGGTCTCCTGGGTATGCCTTCCACCACATCTCATATTTTTTTATTATTTTCATTCATCCTCTGATTTTTTTAAAGTTACTCATCTAATATGCTTTGCTTTGCCTTGTTTTATTTCCACTTTAGTCTAATTTCTCTGATCTCAAATTGGTTCTTCTTTGTGCCTTCTTGCTCTGATTTCATAGCTATAAAATCTCCCTGAATTTCATTGAGGATACAGATTAGAGATGGTTGAAATTTCCTATTCCTTCTGATAACCTTGCTTCATGCGTGAACACTTGCCAGGTTCCTCAGATGGTTCCGCTTTTATGAACAGTGCTCACATTCCATGTAGACCTAGTGACATTTCTAGGACCGTCCACAGAGGGAAGTCTATGTCCAGAACTGGACACTGAAAGGGATTTCATGGTACAGGATTCCATTGAGGAATATCAGGGTATATCTATTATGTCCAATTAAAGGAAGAAGGAAAAACTTTTGCATTGGCCAGCATGAGAGGAGAGAGCACAAAAGCCTTGAGGTAAGTTTTGCCATCTTCTCTTTATTTTGTTGTTGTTTTGGTGGATACCTGAAGGTGGTGTTATTCTCCCTTTCTGCTTGCATGACTACCTTTGCTATTAGCCTGGCTGTAGCTTTTGCTGATTTCAGCTGGTAGTTCTTGATGTTAGCTGACCTCAATAACTTCCTCATGCTTAGCTTTCTGAGTGAAATGCAGTCAAGAAGAAAGAAAAAAAATCAATGTAATGCCCTACCTGTACACATAGAGGCGAAATAAAAGGAAAACAAGTTCTAATAAAACATGTTTTATTGTACGAATACTGGAGGCTGACTGCCCTAGAAGACAGATGCTTGTAGAAAAGATAAATGCTACAAAAAAGACCCAGTGCTGGAGTTCAAATACCAGAGTAGCTGGGGGGTGGCGGGGGATGGCAATGTCAACACCTGTGACTTCCTGTATTACTGAAAACTCAGGGTAAATTTCTGAGCAATATAAAGGACTGTCTTCCTTGATTTGATTCACATGTTAGTTGCATTCCCTGTAAATTCAGTGTATAATTGTGTAAAGAGTGGTTTTGTGTTTCTGGGTTTTTTTGCAATTTTACCATCATTTTATTTGTCTAGATATGTTTCTACCATTTATTTATTTATTTATTTATTTATTTATTTTTCTTTATGTATTTATTTTTAAATATATTTTATTGATTATGCTATTACAGTTGTCCCATTTCCCTCCCTTCACTCCCCTCCACCCTGCACACCCTCTCCCACCCATATTCCACCCCCTTTAGTTCATGTCCATGTGTCATAAGTTCTTTAGCTTCTACATTTCCCATACTATTCTTGCCCTCCCCCTATCTATTTTCTACCTACCATCTATGCTACTTATTCTCTGTACCTTTTCCCCCTCTCCTTCTCCCACTCCCCTGTTGCTAACCCTCCATGTGATCTCCATTTCTGTGGTTCTGTTCCTGTTCTAGTTGTTTGCTTAGCTTATTTTTGTTTTTGTTTTAGGTGTGGTTGATAATTGTGAGTTTGCTGTCATTTTACTATATGTGTTTTTTATCTTTTTCTTAGATAAGTCCCTTTAACATTTCATGTAATAAGGGCTTGGTGATGATGAACTCCTTTAACTTGACCTTATCTGAGAAACATTTTATCTGCCCTTCCATTCTAAATGAAAGCTTTGCTGGATAGAGCAATCTGGAATGTAGGTCCTTGCCTTTCATGACTTGGAATACTTCTTTCCAGCCCCTTCTTGCCTGCAGCGTCTCTTTTGAGAGATCAGCTGACAGTCTGATGGGAACTCCTTTGTAGATGACTGTCCCCTTATCTCTTGCTGCTTCTAGGATTCTCTCCTTCATTTTAATCTTGACTAATGTAACTATGATGTGCCTTGGTGTGATCCTCCTTGGTTCCAACTTCTTTGAGACTCTCTGAGCTTCCTGGACTTCCAGGAAGTCTATTTCCTTTGCCAGATTGGGGAAGTTTTCCTTTATTATTTGTTCAAATAACTTTTCCACTTGTTGCTCTTCCTCTTCCTCTTCTGGTACCCCTATAATTCGAATGTTGGAATGTTTCAAGATGTCCTGGAGGTTCCTAAGCCTCTCCTCATTTTTCTGAATTCTTATTTCTCCATTCCTTTCTGTTTGGTTGTTTCTTTCTGCCTTCTGGTCCACACTCTTGATTTGAATCCCAGTTTCCTTCCCATCACTATTGGTTCCCTGTGCATTTTCCTTCATTTCACTGAGTGTGGTCTTCATTTTTCATCTAATTTGCAACCAAAATCAACCAATTGTGTGAGCATCCTGATCACCAGTGCTTTGAACTGTGCATCGGATGGGTTGGCTATCTCTTGGTTGCTTAAAAGTATTGATTCTGGGGCTTTGATTTGTTCTTCCGTTTGAGCGATTTTGGGGGTCGGGGAGGTCTGGTCGCACCTGTTATGTATGAGAGGCGGAGCCTCAGGTGTTCGCCTAGGTGGGGCAACCCAGTTGCTGGGTTGTGATGCTGTATGTGGGGGCAGGGTCTGAGAGGGAACAATGGTGCTTGCTCCTCTCTCCATCAGATTTCAGTCCCTTCTGCTGCTTTCTCCAAGCTAACTGGGCCTTTCTGGTGCTAATTCCCATGTGAGTGGGCTTGTGTATGTTCTAGGACCCCATGGGTCTCTCCAACGCACTCTCCTGTGTGGCTGGGAGTCTCTCCCTGAACCTCAATCCCCACAGGTGTTTTCAATCAGTGTCCCGAGGTTCTATTTCCCAGCCCTAGGACCCTGGGTTGCTCGGTCTATCTCACTGCCTAATTTCGCCTGGTTTATCTGTGAGCGAATGTGGCCTGGACAACCAGGCACCTCGCTCACAGTGCCTTGCTTCACAGTCGCTGCCTCGCTGGGGCTGCCAGCCGCCCCTGCGCCCAGGGTCCACCTGCTGCTGTCTTGCGCTCAGGATGCCTTACGTGCCCGAGATGCGTGAGCATCTGGTGCCACTGTTTTTTGTGCCACAACCCCTCTCCACCCAGCTGCCAGACTCCTCCCCTCTTACTGGCCTGGATGAATATGTATATTTTAACTCCTTAGTTGTCCAACTTCCATACAGTTCAATTTTTTGTCAGATCTGATTGTTATCTTGTTTCTAAATTGTTGCTGACCTTCTTTTGGTTGTGCAAGGAGGCACAGTGTGTCTACCTATGCCTTCATCTTGGCTGGAAGTCTGGTTTTGTGTTTCTATGTAAAATAGGATTCAATTCTGGACTCAGATCATTATGAAGAGTTTTTTGTTGTTATCTTCAGGAATGCTGGTGTATCCTAAGAGAGGAAAGTAGGCTGTAGGAAGCAGGCACATGCCTGACATTTACAACACCTAGGGCAAGAATACAAATGAGTATGATGCACTATTCATTTGCAATGTTCTGATCAGTAATTAAATATACAACTAACGAATATGAAGTTTCAGGGATTTTGGATGACCTATTAGGTTATGGATTTGATAAAAATAGTATTCTTGCTCATTTTCATTGTTTTTATCAGTAATGGATCAATTTTGTGTGGCAAATTTCATTTTAATTTTTTATTTTCAGCTTTCCCCCCCTGAGTTCCATTGTTAGAATTTTTTAATTTCTATCATTTCATGATTCATAATTATTCTCAAAGAGTAAAAAAATATGTGGTGGTATTCAGAGTGAATAGTTTTTATTTAAATTTTCATCAAAATGTAAAGTCAATACAGTGTGCAGGTTGAAAATATATTTCATGTGTTTTTTAATTAAACTTTAAATTTTGCAATAATTGAAGATTCACATGCAGTTGTAAGAAATTCCAGAAAAAGATTTCCCTGTACCCTTTACCCAGGTTCTCAATGGTAACATCTTGCAAAAAGATAGTAGAATACCACAGCCAGGATACTGACATTAATGCTGTCTGGTCATAGAACGTTTCCATCACTTCAGGGCCCCTCCTGTGGCTCTTTTACAGCCACATGCACTTCCTTCTGACCTTGCCTACTCCTTAACCCCTGGCAACCACTCTGTTTTCCATTTCCACGATTTGTTGTTCAAAGAGTGTTATAAAAATAGAATCATACGGTATGTCAACTGTTGGGACTGGCTTTTTTTCACTCAGCATAATTCTCTGGACATTAATCCAGGTTGCTGTGTGTATTAGGAGTTAGTTCCTTTTTTATTTTTTTCATACTATTTCATGGTGTGAATATACCACAATTTAAGTATTCTCTATGAATCTGAGTTGTTTCCAGTTTTTTGCTATTATGGCTAAAGCTGTCATAAACACTCATGTACAGGTGTTCGTGTGGTCATTTTGTGGAAGCATTTCTCTAGGAAAAAATGCCTGGGAGTGCAAGTGCTAGGTCATAGAGTGGTTGCATGTTTAGTTTTTTTTAAAAACTGCCAAAGGGTGTCCCCAGGGTGGCTATGCCATTTCACATTCCATGTTCTATCTTCCATTAAATATGAGTGATCTAGTTTCTCCACATCCTTGCCAGCATGGGATGTGTTAATCACTTTTTAATTTTAGCCATTAGGATAGATGTATAGTGATATTTCATTAGAGTTTTATTTTGTATTTCCTGATGGCTAATGATGTTGAACATCTTTTCATGGGCCTTTTTTTTTTTTTTGTCATCTGTGTATCCACAGTGAAATGTTTGTTTCATTTACTCAGCATTTTATTTGGATTATTTGATTTTTACTTTTACTGTTGAGTTCAGTGAATTATTTGTATGTTCTAGATACTAGTTCTTTATTGGATATGTGATTGGCAAATATTTTCTCCCAGTCTGAACTTTGTCTTTTTATCCTTATCACAGGTTCTTTCACAGAGCAAAACTCTTTAACTTTGATGAAGTTCAACTTCCAGTTTTTTTCATTTATGGATCATGCTTTTGATGTTAAGTTTAAGAATTCTTTACCTAGCCCTGAACCTTGAAGATTTTCTCCTGTGTTTTTTTCTAAAAGTGTTATAGTTTTACATCTCAAATTTAAGCATGGGATCCATTTTAGTTAATTTTTGATTAATTTGTAAAACTTAGGTCAAGGTTCATTTTTTATTATTTTATTGAATTTATTGGGGTGACACTGGTTAACAAAATTGTATAGGTTTCAAGTGCACAATTCTACAACACATGGTCTGTACACTGTATTGTGGGTTCACCACCTCAAGTCAAGTTTCCATCCATCATCATTTATTCTACCTATACCCTTCTCCAATTGCCGCCTTACCCCTCCCCACCCTGCAATCACCACACTGTTGTCTGTGTCCGTGAATTTTTTCTCTTTTTTCTCAATCCCTACACCCCACCCAACCCTCCCCGCCAACAGCTGGCAGCTTGTGCCCTATTTATGAGTCTGTCTCTATTTTGCTTATTAGTTCATTTTGTTTATTAGATTCCACATATGAGTAAATCATATGGTATTTGTCTTTCTCTGGCATACTTCACTTAGCATAATGCTCTCCAGGTCAATCTATGCTGTCATAAAGGGTAAGATTTCCTTCTTTGTTTTGGCCAAGTAGTATTCCATTGTATAGATGTACCACAGCTTTTTTTTAAAACATGATATTCAGAACTAGATTTTTAAAAAATATTTTATTTATATATTTTCAGAGAGAGGAGAAGGGAAGGAGAAACAGAGGGAAAGAAACATCTGATGAGTGAGAGATACATCTATTGATTGTATCTCCCATGCCCCCAACAGGGGACCTGATCTGCAACCCTGATATGCCCTAACTGGGAATCAAACCAGTGACCTTCTGGTTCACAGGCTGGCACTCAGTCTACTGAGCCACACCAGCCAGTGTTTACCACAGCTTTTTTTATCCACTCATCTACTGATGGGCACTTGGACTGCATTCAAATCTTGGCTATTGTAAATAATGCTACAATGAACATATGGGTGCATATAGTCTTTTGAATGTTTTGGGTTTCTTTGGATAAATACCTAGAAGTGGAATCGCTGGGTCATAAGGCAGTTTCATTTTTAATTTCTTGAAGAAACCCCAGGCACTGTTTCCCACAGTGCCTCTACCAATCTGCATTCCCACCAACAGTGCACGAGGGTTCCCTTTTTCCACATCCTCACCAACACTTGTTTGTTGATTTATTGATGACAGCCATTCTGACAGGTGTGAGGTGATATCTCACTGTGGTTCCAACTTGTATTTCTCTGATGACTAATGATGTTGAGTATCTTTTCATATGTCTATTGGCCATCCCTATGTCCTCTTTGGAGAAGTATCGATTTAAGTCCTTTGCCCATTTTTTAATTGAATTGTTTGTTTTATTGGTGTTGAGTTGTATAAATTCTTTATAGATTTTTGGATATTAACCCCTTATCAGATGTATCAGCAAATATATTCTTCATTTCAGTAGGTTGTCTTTTCTATTTGTTGAAGGTTTCCTGTGCTGTGCAAGAACTTTTTAGTCTGATATAGCCCCATTTGTTTATTTCTTCTTCTGTTTCCCTTGTTCAAAGAGATATATCAGAAGAAATACTGCTACAAAAAATGTCTATGATTTTACTGCCTATGTTTTCTTCTGTTTTATTTTTTCAACTATATCCCTTTGTTGTTTTTCTCTTTCTCTTCCCCCTCCTGCTCCTCCTCCTCCTTCTCATTCTTTTTCTTCCTCTTGTTCAAGAAGATGCTTTAATATTTCTCAGAGTACTGGTTTCATGGTAACAAACTCTTTTAGCTTTTTCTTGTCATGGAAGCTGTTTTTTCCTTCAATTTTAAATGACAGCTTTGCTGGGTAAGGTAGCCTTGGTTGTAGGTCCTTGCTGTTCATCACTTTCAATATTGCATGCTAATCCCTTCTGGCCTGAAATGTTTCTGTTGAGAGATCAGCTGACCCTCCTTTGGCAGCTCCCTTGTAGATGACTAAGTGTCTTTCTCTTGTGACTTTTAAGATTCTATTTGTCTTTAACCTTTGCCATTTTAATTATGATATGTCTTGGTGTGGGTCTCTTCAGATTCATCTTATTTGGGACTCCCTGCATTTCCTGGCCTTTGTCTTTTTCTTTCATCAGGTTAGGAAAGTTTTCATCATCATTTCTTCAAATAGTTTCTCAATCCCTTGCTCCCTCTCTTGATGTGGATGTTATGCTTCACGTTGTTCCAAAGGTCCCTTAAACTATCCTCATTTTTTTTGTTTTGTTTTGTTTTTTTTAATAGTTTTGCTGCTCTGATTGGGTGTTTTTTTCTACATTGTCTTCTAAATTGATGATTCGATCCTGTTTCACCTAACCTACTGTTTATTCCTTCCAGTGTATTCTTCATTTCTTACTGTTTTTTATGGTTTTTATGCTCTTTTGCATGCTCTTGAGCAACATTATAATCATTACTTTGAACTCTGTATCTGATAAATTGCTTGCCTCCATTCATTCAGCTCTTTTTCTGGAGATTTCTTTTGTTCTTTCATTTGAGACCTGTTTCTTTGTGTTTCCATTTTGGTTACCTCTTTGTATTTGTTTCTGTGTATTAGATAAATCTGCTGTGATTCTCAGTCTCTGTGGAGTGGCTTTACATAGTAGGTGTCTTGTGGGGTCCAGTGATCATCTGAGCTGGGTGCTTTAGGAGTGTTCCTTGTGTGGCTTATTCAGGACCTTCTGTTGTAATTGAGTCTTGATTGCTATTGGCCCATTCATGTATGAGATTGACCCTCAGGCTGCCTGACTGTCAGAATCAACCCCAACCATGGTGCATGAGCTGCTATGCAGGTACTGATCACATGATGCAGAATTTCCCTCAGCAGGATCTGGTGCCTGCCAAGATCTCCCTTTGGATATGCTGCTTATGAAGCTTATTTGAGCCTGCTCTGATGTTATCTGAAGCTGACTACTGTGTGTGTTGGTTCTGGGTCTCTTAGGAGGAAGTCTGGTGCAGCCCAACTAAGACTCTGGCCCTCCACAACCTGCTTGATGCTAAAAAGCAATCCTCAGTTTGTGGCTGCCTCTACTGAGCCTGGGTGCATGTGGGAAGGACTAAGTTGCACAGCAAGCGCTGCTTCAAGCAGCACCAGCCTGGGAAAGGTCAGCAAAAGTCTTTAGGCATTCCAGTGAGATTTGAGATTTGTCTCTTCCTGCCACCACCTTCTGGCTTCCTGTTAGGGTCAGTCACTGAAAGAGCCTCTGGCTGTACTTCTCAGAAGGTTGTAAGCTCTAGGGTAAGAGGGACTACAGAGGGTGAGGCCATTGCTTTTCCCCAGGCTGTTGCCACAAGGAAGAGAGTGCTGCACCCTAGAAAGATGGTGTTAGGGGTCTGGGAGAGGGACTGAGCATGGTGATCCTGGCAGCTTTCCCTTCAACTCCTTCCACAGGGGCACAAACCCTCAGCTGACTCTATTCTGCTCCTCAGCTGACTCTATTCTGCTCCTCCCTTTCCCTCCTCAGGAGCCCATGTTGAGTGGCTGTGCAGGAAATTTTGTGTGTTGACACTTTCAGAGGGTGCTGGTGTCTAACAGATTCCCATCTCTCCCTGGTGGACAGCAACCTCACTGCTTTTCACAACCTGATGTTATGTGGGTGCCTCTCCCCAGCTCTGGTGCTCTGTGCTGGGGAGCCCAGCTTGGTGTTGAGCTCCCACGCTTCTCATAGGGTACTGTCCCTTCACCACCCTGACCTCTGCTAAGATATCCCTTTGGAACCTCAGCTGCTGCATGTAGTAGCAGGGCCAGCCCTTTTCATGTCTCTATCCTTCCTACCAGTCTCGATGTGTCCTTTTCTGTAAATCCTTGGTTATAAGACTTCTCTGCAGTTAGTCTTAGGTTGGTTATTCAGGGTGATTGTTTTGTAATTTAGTTGTAATTCCAGTTTGGTCCTGGGAGGAGGTGATTGTAGCTTCTACCTCCTCTACTGCCATCTTGCATCCTCTCACTTTTCTGCTGTGGACGTCCAGTTGCTGCAGCACCATGTGTTGAAAATGTTATACTTTTTCCATTGGATCATTTTTTCACCTTTGTTAAAAATCAGTTGGACATGTTTGTGTGGGTTTATTTCTGCATTCTCTATTTTGTACCATTGGTCTGTGTGTCTATCCTTCTGTCAGTAGCTCATAATATTGATTATTGTAGCTATATAATAAGTTTTGAAATCAGGCAGATTCTTCAACGTTATTATTTTTTCCAAAGTTGTTTCATCTAGTTTAGGTTTTTTTTTTACTTTCCATAAAAATTTTAGAATCATCTCATCTACATTTACAAAAAGAATCTTCTGGGAATTGATATCTTTACTCTGTTGAGGTTTTTAAATACACAAACATGGTATGTCTCTCCATTTATTTAGACCTTCTTTAATTTCTTTCATTAGCACTTTGTTATTTTCAGCACACAAATCCTGTACTTCTTTCCTTAGGTTTACACGAATTGTTTCTAGCAATTGTACATGTTATGTTATTATACTTTCTACTTTCGTGTTCATTGCTAGAATATTGAAGTGCAATTGATTTTTGTATGTCTGTCTTGTTTCCAGTGAAGTTGCTGAACTCACATATTAGTTCTTGGAGTTTTTTTCTTAAATTCTTTGAGATTTTCTATGTAGACAAGCATGTCTTCTACAAGTAGGAACAGTTTTAATTCTTCATTTTGGATATGTGTATCTTTTCTTTTCTTTTCTTTTCTTGCCTTATTGCATTGTATAGCTCTTCTACCACAATATTGAGTGAAAGTGCTAAGAGTGGACAAATTTGCCTTGTTCTAATCCTAGGTTGAAAGCATTCAATTTTTTACCATTAACTATAGCATTAGCTATTAGGTTTTTGTAGGTGCTCTTTATCAAGTTAAGGAATTTTCCCTCTGTCCCATTTTTTCTAAGATTTTTCTGAAGAATTTACCTCCATTTTAATATTTACCATGAATGGGTGTTGAGTTTTGTCAAGTGTTCTCTCTGCATTGATTGATATGATCATGGAATTTTTCTTTTCTAACCTGTTCATATAACGAATTACATTGATTGCTTTTTCACATGTCAGATTTGCCTTGCATTCCTTAAATACCACTTAGTCATGGTATATGATTCTTTTTACATATTGCTCAATTATGAGCTAATCCTTTATTAAAGATTTTTGCATCTATATACATGAGAATCAGTAGTTTCCTTTTTGGTATTATTTTTGTCTGTTTTTAGAATCAGAATAATATTACTTTATAATGTGAATTGGGAAGTGTTCTCAACTCTTCTAATTTCTGGAAGGAATTGTGTAAAGTTGGTGTTAATTCTTTATTGGACATTTGGTAGAATTCTCCTTGAAATTTTCTGAGCTTGGGGATTTTCTTCAAGGGAGAGAGTTTTAAAAATTACAAATTTAAATTTCTTTAATAGTTAGAATGTTATACAAATGATTTATTTCATATTGGGTTGACACGGACACTGGCCCACAGTGTCTGAGGCATTATGGATGAGATATGAGATAAATTCACATGGACTACCAAGTCCTGTGGAGGAAAAGGGACAGCACAGCTACTCTCTCAAGGGGAGAGCACTTCAGAATGGCCTGGCCATTCTCTCAAAGGAGAGCACCCCGATCCTTGCCTTGACAGGTTTTTAATTTGTACAGGAATACAGGTAAAGTGCATTAATCATTGTCAGGCAGCAAGGATCAAACAATAGATAGCATACAAAGAACTGTGAGAGTCTATTCTGAGTCAGGGTCTGTTTCACAGGATTTTAAGTATTCTTTCTCAGACCTGATCACCCAGGGAACTCACCCTTTCTAGCACAGGCTGCACCACCCTCTTTCATTGTTTCAGGTTTAAGTCAGGCTGGGGAAGTAAGGCAGCCAAGAGATTAGGAGACTTCTCACAGACAGAATGAGGACTCAGGCTATATCAAAGCTGAAGGACAAGGGTCCATCACCCCCTTTTGCTGTAGCCCCCCAAGCCCTTCCTTGGGACCTCCACATGATCGTGCCTATCTTAGGTCATTCCCCCTTTGGGGAATCTTACCCATCATTGGCTAACCAATCAAGTATTGGGGGCCAGTTATGGATGAAGTAAAAAGAGTAGAAGCGGTGCTCCTGCCAGGGAGATAAGCTTTGTCTCCTCAGTGGCTTATGGTCCAAAGGTTGCTCACTCAGCCTTAGCCATGAGGGGGTTACAGCTCCTGAAACCAGGCAGGGCAGTTCCCAACATCTCCCCCTTTTTTGTTTGTAAAATCAATTGTAGTTGCTAAGCCTGTGAAACCTACTATTTGCTGTTTTTGAATGTGATCACGAGAAAACAACTTCCATATACATCATAAAGCACAAATAGGGATTAACACAAAGACAAACCGAGGACTGCCATGACCCAAACTCCTAAATTCGGTCCATTGAAAAATGTTGCAAATGCAAGGGAATGATAAGAGTAACAGGTCTGGTTACACTTCAGTCCTTGGGAGAATTAGCACAGATCAGGAAGTTACTTTAAAGATAATGCAGCAAGCGCAAGTCACAAAGCAGCTTCGGGTATAATGCAGGCCTGATTTCCCATGGGAGAACTTCTTTACAGGCGTGGTCCTGTGTGCTGACTCACCCCCCACTGTTTTTCCACGTGGGTGCTGGGCCACATTCCACCTCTTGAGAAGCTGTTCCCTACATTGGGTATCCTTTGTTTTAAAGCTATTGGTTCATTTTTTCTAAGTTGTCGAATTTACATGTCTGGAGTTATTTGGAGTATTCCCTTTTATCTGCTGAGTTGCAGGGTCTGTAATGATATCTTCTTTCATTCCATTTTGGTAATCTAAATTTTCTCTTTTTTTCTTTGTCTTGTTAGAGGTTTGTCAGTTTTATTGGTCTTTTTAAAAACTCTTTTTTTCCTTAACTTTTTTCTATTTTTCTTCTGTTTTCAATTTAACTGATTTTTCCTCTTACCTTTATTATTTCCATATCTGTAAAATCAAGAAAAATTTACCCATCTCATAGAATTATATGAATCAAGTGAAATGACATGTGAAGAACCTAGAGCAGAACCTGAAATGTAGATTTTCTTAATAGAATGTTTTTTTTTCACCCCTCAAACTATCTTCCTTAATAGGATCTCCTACTTAGGAATTATAATAGTTAAAAAAAAAGAATGTACAAGGGGGTAGCCAAAAAACCTGGAATTACCATCTGGACGGTGGGCCCTTTGCAGAACAGGCTTCCCCGGTAGGTGAGTGTTCCAGGAACCCATCTGTGTCAGTGTACCAGCTGGCATTGTTGTGAGAGGCTGCATTTGGCTTCAGTGAATTTTTTTTTGAAGACTCAATGTGTTTGCCCATTTCATTGTGAGTGATTTATGAACACACCTGTCTACAATACACTAAGTGTTCAGCAGTTTTTGACTAAAAATAGCATAACCTCAGTGCCCCACTCTCCCTATTCACCAGAACTCTCTAGGGTGACTTTTTATTTGTTTGTTTCCCCCCCCCCAAAAAAAAAAAGTCCTTAAAAGGAAATGTTTTGCCAATGTGGAAGAGGTGAAACAAAAAAATGCAGAAGCACTAAAGGACATTAAAATCAATGAATTCTACCCTGGCTAGTGTAGCTCAGTGGATTGAGTGCAGGCTGCAAACCAAAGGGTATCTGGTTCAATTCCCAGTCAGGGCACATGCCTGGGTTGAGTGCCAGGTCCCCAGTGGGACCATGTAAGACTCAAGCACACATTGATGCTTCTCTCCCTCTCTTTTTCCCTCCTTTCCCCTCTTTCTAAAAGTAAATAAATAAAATGTTTTTAAAAATCAATGAGTTGAGAAACTGTTTTGAACAGTGGAAAAAAACATCTTGATAGGTGTATTGCATCAAATAGAGAGTACTTTGAAGGTGACTGAGCTTTAAACATGTAAGAATAAATACATATTTTTTATAAATAAATTCTGGGGGTGTTTCCCCCCCCGCTTATGTGTACTAGTGTCTATAATACCTTGCCCAGAGATCCAGAGATTTAGCCTTTGATTTTTTAAGGTGTTTTTTTTCCTCTCAGAATCACACTTGACTCATGTCTGAATTTGTATATAAATACAAATTTAAGAGTAATAAGAATTGTCTAATATTGTAAAATGTTTCTTAACCACTTTGACAACCATTGCAAATACTGGGGGAATTCACAAGTACTCCAGAACCACCTTTTGGGACTTGAAAAAAAGAAAGAAAATAGAAATTGAACCCTCGGCACTTCTGGTCAAGTGTAAGTATCGATTTGATTCACCCTATCTGAAACAACAGATTTAACAAGTCAATCCTTTGAGTGAGTTCTTTTCCAAGTCCTTCCTGGCTTTGCACTCTGCACTCCAAATCAGGCTCCATTTCCATTGTGGGCAGCAGTACAACCGACAGAAGTTCACAGCATTCAAATGCAGTCCCTTTTGTTTCAAGGACATGGAAAAGAGATGTGAAGTATTTCCATGGGGCCCAAATGGTGTCATTCCTCCCAATAGATGGTTAGGGTTGCAAGTCTCACTGTGTGTACACGTTCCTAACACAACTTACATAGTGTTACATATCATATATACTTAAGTAGAATATTTACACTATTGCATATATATATTTTATATATGTTCCTTCTTCCTTTCTGTGTTTGTAACTATCTTCTCTGGTAATGAGAAACATGGCTCTCATTATCTTCAATTTATGTACTTATTTATTCAATGTAGCCAGGGTCTGAAATTATCCTGATACCTCCACCCAACTCCCCACCCCCCACCCTCTGGCCTCCAGGCCCTCCAGCATGGCTCCCTAACCTCCTTTCCCTGCCTCATATCTCAGCTACCATGCTGACCCTTCTACTCTGTGAAGAGAAGGAAGGATGGGCCCAGGAGTTTTTCTCCGTTTTTTTCTCATAAGTTTCCTTCCTTCCTTCCTTCCTTCCTTCCTTCCTTCCTTCCTTCCTTCCTTCCTTCCTTCCTTCCTTTTTTTCTTTCTCTCTTTTAAAAAGATTTTATTTATTTTTAGAGAGAGAGAAAGGAAGGGAGAGAGGGAGGGGAAAAGAGTGTGAGAGAAACAGATTGGTTGCCTCTCACACACCCCCAACTGGGCACCTGGCCTGGAACCCAGGCATGTGCCCTGACTGGGAATGGAATCTGCAACCTTCCAGTTAGCAGACCAGCACTCAATCCACACCTGGCTGGTGTGGCTTTCTTAATATAGTACATTATAAAGCCAACTAAATGTGGTTGCTACTTCTAGTTGTTTGCACTCTTGAAAAGCAGGATCTCCAGCCTTCTTTGATGAAAAAGAGTTACTTCTCATTGCCTAAAAATATCAAAATATTGAATGATCAAAGCAAAGTGTATGTGATGCTGTCTGGGGTGACTCTCTGGGGAAACTCTTGAGAATGGGGTACACCCTCTGCTTCTGCTGCAGGTGCTTCTCTTGCAACAAGCACCCCATCAGCTGGGAAAGGTCAGCATGGAGGAAAGTGTGGGGGTCCTAAGCGCCCATCCTACCAGCTTCCTGTAAGTTATCCCTATGGATTTTACCTTGCAAGTTTCACACAGAAAGTAGACCAGGAAACATTCAACACATTCATCAGCTAGACTTATATTTTTAAAATGTATATGGTTGAGAGGAAATTTTGTGAAATAACTTTTTAAGAAAAATAAAGAGTAGAATTTTTTAATGTTTTAAATTTATACCCTTTCTTGTATGAAAGAATTTGAGAAGTCTTATAGAGATAAATGTACAATTTGAAAAGAAAATAAATGAGGCACTGGGGAAATAGAAAAATGAGAAGCTAGAAGGAAAAGCATACAGAAGGGAGGTGCACAGTTGTAGGCTGCTAGTTTGGGGCTGAGTTTCTTAGAAACCAAAGGAAAGAGGGAAACTCGATTTGTGGTGACAAGATGAAAAAAAAAGACAGTCACCTACAAAGGAGTTCCCATCAGACTGTCAGCTGATTTTTCAAAAGAGACCTTACAGGCAAGAAGGGGCTGGAAAGAAATATTCCAAGTCATGAAAGACAAGGACCTACATCCCAGATTGCTCTATCCAGCAAAGCTCTCATTTAGAATGGAAGAGAAGATAAAGTGCTTTTCAGATAAGGTCAAATTAAAGGAGTTCATCATCACCAAGTCCTTACTTTATGAAATGCTAAAGGGACTTATCTAAGAAAAGAAGATAAAGAAAAGACATGTATAGTAAAAGGACAGCAAACTCACAATTATTAACAACCACACCTAAAGCAAAACCAAAAGAAACTAAGCAAACAACTAGAATAGGAACAGAACCACAGAAATGGAGGGCACATGGGGGGCTAGCAGTAGGGGTGGGAGGAGGAGAGAGGGGGAAAAGGTATAGAGAATAAGTAGCATAGAATGTAGGTTGAAAATAGATAGGGGGAGGGCAAGAATAGTACGGGAAATGTAGAAGCTAAAGAACTCATAAGTATGACACATGGACATGGACTAAAGGGGGGAAACGTGGGTGGGAGAGGGGGTACAGGGTGGAGGGGAGTGAAGGGGGAAATGGGACAACTGTAATAGCATAATCAATAAAATATATTTTAAAAAAAAGAAAAGAAGCCAGTTACTAATGAAACATACAACTCTTCCTGAGAGTGAAACATTAAAAAAAAAAGTCTCCCTTAGGAATCTGAAAGGAACAAGGGATTCAACACTAAAGTCATATAAAACAAATTAAATATGGATGAATACCCTAAAGCGCCCAATAGGTTAACAGTTTCTCATTAATTACTCAGAAAACATTCATACATTTATATTCTCTGTACAGTATGGAGTCAAAACCACAGCATTACAGTTAGATTTCAGTGTATGTAAAGTTATGCCTATACAAGAGAGAGGATTGGACTATGCATTAGAGTAATAAAACTTAAATGACCTCAGAGATGGTGATATTGTGTTATCGGTGATGGATGTTTATGTTAATAACTAACTGGTGTCTACTAACTGAAGTGTTGAAGATGCACTGTGAGTAAATACAGCTGGGATCAGCTTCTTTTCCCAAATGTATGTCTTTAATTTACTTTTTTCTAAGAGAATGATTGTGGGTATTGCTTCTTTTTTTCAGGCTGGTTCATGGTCAGAATGGCATGGCCAGTACCAGTATCCTAGGCTTTACTGTGGAAGAGGAGAAAAGGGAAGGAAATGTAGGTTCCCACCATAGAACAAGTTTTATGTTTCAGAAGGAAGTTCTGCTTTTCTGGTGCTGTGTAATCATCACGTTAGATGGAAAGGAAACAGGAGGTCTTTCCACTGAATTCATGGAATATTAAAGTTCCAGTCCTTGAACTTGGCCATGACCTTCAGCCATATTCAAGTCCCTCAGTGGAAAACAGGCTCAGATCTGCTCTCTTATGTTGCTTTTCTTGGCTGCCAACACAGAGGATTTTCAGTGTTGTATTCTCTCTTCCTGAAAGTTTATTTGGATGACTGAGGTTGCCATTGAATTGTCTTTGCCTGTATGTTGATTTCCATGTCAAAAATCAGTTCAATACTGTGGAAAATATTTTCCCTAAGCAATTACAGTACAGATGGTCAGTGTTGAAGTATGTAATGTTGATGCCTCCCCTCTCCCCAATTGAACTTGCTTAGATATTCTTAATGCTATTTGGATGAGATACTTATTTTTATTTGATTGATCTCAAAACACAGCCCAGTTGTGGTGATTTTATGATGTGGGAATTAGTTTTGGAACATTAAGTCAAGGGATTTATAGTAAATTAAATAGATATGTATTTGATAATCTATGTGCAGGGTATTATATTGGAAACTATATGTGGGGTTGATGCTAGCACAGTGGAAAGCAAGATTTGTACACAGTCAGTGGAGTGACAAGACTGTGGGAAAGGTTGCATGGAAAACACAGACCTACCTTTGTTCTGTCATTCCTGCCACATCCTAGCTCTGTGACCTTAATTAATCCACCACCACTACCACTCCTATTGTTGGGAGTAGCTGTCTGTGGATTTGGAAATGAAAGCAAGTGGAAAGAGACCTTGACTTATTCTCAGCGATTTTCCCTAGTTTGTCCATACTGGTTCCTAATGATATTGTGTGTCATTTTAGGCACTTACAGACCATTTCTTTGAAAATTTGTTCTATCGAATTCTAGTCTTTTATCAGGTAAAAGTTTTTAAACTTTATTTAATTTTTGAATAGGTAATACGATCCATGTTGTTCAAGACATAAAGGGCACAGAGAAAAGTTTTGCTCCCAACCTTTGAGCAACCACCCATTGACTGCTGTTCAGCAATCTGGTATCCTTTCAGAGCTACCCAGTGTGTAGGGAAGCAAATGTGTGGCCTCTTCCCTTTCTGTACACATGTGGTGGCATAAATGAACACACCATTCTGAATGAGTGCTTTTTCTCTGCACAGTGTATTTTGGAGACCATTCCATATCAAAGAGCCTCTTCATTCTTGTGTACATCTCTCTCTGGCTTTGTTTCATCATTTCTCAGTGGTAACTGATAGCAGTCCATGGCCTTATTCACCAATTATCTCAGCATTGGGGGTTGTAAGTTCCTGGGCCAGGACACTTAGGCTTATTGGGTGATTTTCATGGACATCAGTTTCCCCTTACTGCCGTTTACAGGGCATAGACCATCTTGGGGTATATATGCATGAGAGAAGACAGAAATAGAGATAGAGCTGCAAGGACAGCAAGCTGGCTTTTCTCTTTACCATTTTCAATACACCTCAGCACCTTTTCAGGTTTAGCTTTCCAGGCCATTTTCTGATAGGTTTCAGCCAACTTCATATTCATCCATGGCTGTGTATCCTATTTTTCAGTTTTTATCCGTGCCCTCATGTTTGCCTGAGCATGTTGAGGACAATGCATACAATTGCTTTAGAAACCTCCATCAGTGTCCATTATCCACTGGGGGTCAGAATCTCCCCCTTGGCAAAGCATCATGCGTGAATTTGCATAAACTGCTTAACCTCTCTGAGCCTATTTCCTTATGTGTAAGATGAGGTTAATCACACCCTTCTCCGGAGTTGTCGGGATGAAATGGAACAGCAAATGTGAGGAAACCAGGACAGACCAGAAATGGAGATACTTTTATAAAATGAGATTTCCCTCTCAAACCATCTTCCTAATCTGAATCTCCTGCTTAGGCAATTAAAAAAATCCCACCTGTCTCAGACTCTGGGGCACCTTGCCCAGACTCTCTCAGCTTTGCTTTCCTAAGATGATACATTTTTTTCTCTGAAAGTTTTTATTACTTGCACTTGGTCAACCAATTCCTTTTCTGGTCAAAATTAAACTTTTCTTTTTGGTTCCAAGAGGTAAAATTAGGTCCAGGTTTTGACTTAGCATATGGAAAAAAAATGTGCTAGTAACTACAGAAGTTCAGAGAGGTATGTCACAGGAAAGAATTCCCTGTTATCACTAGAGAGGTATTCATTCCATGCTGAACAACTCCTTAGTGGCGATGCTGTAGGGCAATAGATTAGAAGATCTTCGTTGGAGTGCTTTCTAACTCTGAAGGCATTGCTATTAAGGTCAAAGACCTTTCCTCTGATATCTTCTCTGTCTCCTTCCACCTGGGAGACACTATTCCAGGCCCTAGGATCACAAGATAGACAAAGTTCTTGATGACTCCAAAGATTGCACCTGTGTCCCAACTTGCACCCTGTTTTCTGGAAACACTCCAACTGTTTGCTGAAAATGCTATGTGATTGTTCTGCATGTGTGTATATCCATTCATTCCTTTAACAAGTGTTTAGAATATCTACTGCTTTCCAAGCATCTTTCTAGGTGCCAGGGATGCAGCAATTAACAAAACAATAGAAACCCCTGCTCTCCTGGATTTTATATTTCATTCTCATTGAATTGCCTTAATGAAACTCACCACCCTCCTTGTGGAGTTGCTTAACTGCTGCCATTAGCATCTGGACTTAGGGTGACTACAGTGCCATTTTTTCCATCACCCAGATAAATTTTCTTGTAATTTCTGTCAGCTTCCTTTCCTTTAATGTGTAATTGTCTTTTTCAGCTGCATCTTTTCCACTTCTTTTCACTTCCTCTGGATTCTCCTGACCCCACCCAGTATACCATCTCTCTCCTAAAGCACAGAGGCTTCCCGGTTGGAATTGTGCACCTATTCATGTTCACGCCACACTCCGGTCCTTTGAGATTGGGATCAGTTTCAGTCAATTAATTGATAAAGTTGGTTAAATCAGGGAATCCTAAAAAATATAACATGCATATTTTAAATATTTTATTTTCACTTAAAACATACAAGTGTATATTTACTCATCCATTGGGCCAAGGTATTTTCTTAGAGCAGATCCATTGATTGGGGTTCTTTAACCTCTTTCCATGCTTGTAATACATCTTCCATGATTTTCAGTTTTTGTTTCTTTAAACAGGAGCAAGAATTTAGATACTTCAGAAGAAGACTGTATGCAGAATCTTTTTGTGTGTTTACAAGTATTTCCCTGATCTTTTATAGTTGCTTCACACACTTTAAATTTAATTTTATTATTATTATCTTTTAGAGAGAAGGAAAGGGAGGGCAGAGGGCAGGGAAAAACGTTGATATGAAAGAGAAACCCTGATTGGCTGTCTCCTGTACATTCCTGACTGGTGACCAAACCCACAACCCAGGCCTATGCCCCAGCCAGGAATTAAACTGGTGACCTCTCAGTTTGTCAGCCAGTGTCCAACCAACTGAGCCACATTGGTCAGGGCCACACATTTTTTAATGGCCCACCTTCACTGAGTCTTTTCAAAGCATTCAGCATGGCTTTTGAAGAAACTTTCTCTCTCTCTCTGTGCTCATTTCATTGGTTTACATAATAATTAAGTTATGTAAATAAATTCACTAGTACAACTAGCATAAACAGGTTTGGAACAAATACACCTAACTTGTGGTAAGCAGACAACCCAAATGATGGAAGCAGAAGTGCACAGCTGATCTGGAGAGGAGCCTACCAACCAGGAGTATCCATCTTGCCCAGGGTGTTAGTATGTTTTATTAAAATGGGATGTATTGGTTATTTTGGTTGTCTGTAAAATGTTAGGTAGAGGGTGTATAAGAAAGCAGGGTTTGTATCACCAGAGTAATTTTGAAACCAAAAAAGACATTGGTGTTTGAGCTGCCTGTCACTACCAAACCCAATAAGCGATGACAGTGATTGAATCTTTATGGGCGCTTTATTCAGATGGCCGGTGATCTGAGAAGACAGTGGGTTCATACCCTAACAGACCATCTTGCCTTCTGTTTCCAGGCCAGACTTTTTATACCAGGGAATAAACAAGGTACAGTGAGGGCTTTGAGATTCAGGGAGGATTAGTTGAAAGGGGCTGCAACATTCCTGTCCCAGGCAGTTAGCTGTTCCCAGGGGCAGGTGGTCATCTGTCTCTCCCTGAAACACAAAGGCCCAGATGCCTCCACTGGTCCCCAGGTGGTAATCTCTAGCAGTGCTCTGTTTTCCCAGGAGCCAGGGTGGGCCTTATCTGTAGTTTCTGAAACAAAAAGCTTTCAGAAACTACAGATAATTTTCTGTAGTTTCTGGAAACTATAATTTTCAAACTCTTGAGTCCCCTATCAATTTTTCTAAATCATAGCTTTCCACAGACCTCTTCTGTGCTCTAGCACCTCGGGGCACTTCTCACTGGGTAAGGAACGGAGGGTAAACCTCTGCCTGGGGTTGGCGAGGTGCCACCGCAGCCCATCTCCATCCCCTTTTCGTGCCTTGAGTTCCAGTCCTGGGCCACAGGGTGGCTTATTCTCTGAACACACTCTAGACTATTTCACAATAAAGCCCCTGTTCACTCTGATGAACAAAGATACAGCCCCGCTGCTGGGGCCTGCTAGTCAGGGATGCACGTGTTCCCACCAGGCACCTCCCTCCCACTGCCCCTGCCCCTCCTGCCACTCTGGACACTGACAGAAAGGCTATTCACCTGGAAAGGACAACTCCAAGCAGCACCTCCTTCATAAAGCTTTTCTTGATCTCACATAGGACATGTTTTTTCCTTTTCAGAGATGTTCTGTAGCATTACATTTTAATTTCTGTTCAGATGCTTACCATATCCCACCTTGAACTGTGTCTGTTTCCAGCCTTAAAAACTCTCTGTTGCTTCGGGTGCAACCCAGTGTGTTGGCCCTGCTGGAGGCACATTCAATAAGCAAGCACATCCTGAATATGGGTGATGACTCTCTTTTTTCCCTTTATCTCCTCTTCTTCAAAGCCCTTGTCTTTCTGGCCTTTATTCTTGGCATCGAACCCCCACGCCCACCCCCCAGGTTTCATTAATGCTAATTGATTCAGAGTGAAAATTGGGTCTTTTTAGTCAGGAAGTAATATATGATCTTTGAGCCTCATCCATTTATCTCTCCTGACTTAATAAAATAACTTTATTGAAGTATAATTTATGTATTATAGAATTCACCCATTTAAAATGTGAAATTCAATGATTTTTGGTAGATTTACTGAGTTATAACTATCCACAACTAAGTTTTAAAACATTTCCATAACCCTTAAAGGTGCCTTGTCCTATTTCCAGTGGATGCTTGTTTCATCCCCAGATCCAGGTAACCGCTAATCTGCTTTCTGTTGTTATAGATCCTCCCTTGACTTTTCCTGTCACTTTCTCAGCATTGGAGTGTTTCTTAGGCCAATATATATGCTGTTTGCCTGAAGTACTTAACTTTTGATTTAGTTACTAATCTTTGTTACCCTCTTGTAGTCTTTCTTCTCATGGTCAAATTTCTTTTGGTTTTCTTTGTGTGAATCTAGTCTCTATTTAGCAAGTTCAACTTTGGTTTATTAAGAAAGTCGAGGTTCCTCCCTTCTTCCTCCCTTCATTTGTTTTGTCATGTACAAAACAAATATTGAACTTTATTTATTGAATAAAGAAATCTAGGACTTCCGACAAGATGGAGGCATAGGTGGACGCACCGTACCTCCACACACAACCAAGACTGGAACAACAACAATTTAGAAGCAGAATAACACCCAGAACTGACAGAAAATTTATCTGAATGGAAGTCGGACAACCAAGAAGTTGAAATAGACCCAGATCCTGTAGGAGGGGCAGAGACAAGCAGCCGGGCACAGGGTCACGCCTCAGAGAACAGGGAGAATTGGGCACATAAGGCAACCGGGAGTGCGTAAGGCATCTGGGGAACGCAAGATCACAGCGCATGGACCCTGAGTATGCAAGCGGCAGCTGGCAGACCCAGTGAGGCAGTGATTGTGGAGCAGGGCAGAGCGCACAACCCAGGATCCCAGGGAAAGGACTGAGGTCCCACGGAGAACGGAGCTACCGCCATTGTTCCCTCTCAATCCCGCCCTCACATACAATGTCACAATCTAGTGACTGGGGTGCCCAGCCCTGGTGAACACCTAAGGCTCCACCCGTCACTGTAACAGGAGTGACCAGACCAAAAAAAAAAAAGAGAGAGAGAGAGAGAGATGGCTCAAACAGAAGAACAAATCAGTGTCCCAGAACTCATCCTTTTGAGCGACTAAGAAATAGCTAACCTATCAGATGCACAGTTCAAAACACTGGTGATCAGGATGCTCACAGAATTGGTTGATTTTGGTCACAAATTAGATGAACAAATGCAGGTTACCATAAAAGAAATGAAGGAAAATTCATAGGGAACCAACAGCAATGGGAAGAAAACTGGGACTCAAAACGATAGAGTGGACCAGAAGGAAGAAAGAAACATCCAATCAGTAAAGTATGAAGAAACAAGAATTCAAAAAAAACAAGGAGCTTAGGAACCTCCAGGACATCTTTAAACATTCCAACATCCGAATTATAGGGGTACCAGAAGGGAAAGAGGTAGAGCAACAGATTGAAAATGTATTTGAACAAATAACAAAGGAGAACTTCCCCATTCTGGCAAAGGAAATAGACTTCCAGGAAGTCCAGGAAGCTGAGAGAGTCCCAAAGAAGTTGGACCCAAGAAGAAACACACCAAGGCACATCATAATTACATTAGCCAAGGTAAAAATGAAGGAGAGAATCCTAGAAGCAGCAAGAGATAAGGGGACAGTCACCTACAAAGGAGTTCCCATCAGACTATCAGCTGATTTCTCAAAAGAGACCTTACAGGCAAGAAGGGGCTGGAAAGAAGTATTCCAAGTCATGAAAGACAAGGACCTATATTCCAGATTATTCTATCCAGCAAAGCTTTCATTTAGAATGGAAGGGCAGATAAAGTGCTTCTCAGTGCTTCCAAGCCCCTCTAAGGCATGGAAAATCTCATCTCCTGATATACTCAGCAGAGTGCACATAAAGCCACTTTAATTATTATATTTGGTAATAAATAATTTTTGGTAACAATGACAATGGTTTTATTAAAATGATCAATGCTTGATAGCTTAAAATGTTCAGATAATGAGCGTAAGTACAAAGAAAGTTAAAGCATGATCCAGAACACCGATTCTTTAAAGAAGTGTTAAACCTAGATCGATGGTGATTATCTTTCCATATGTCTCTATCATCAGTGATAAAGCTATCAAGACAATTATTGATATAGTTGCCAAGGTTGGGGAGGAAGTTTTGGTTGTCATAGGAATCTGAGCCAGACATGGACATCATTGAGAGGAGGCCTGTAGTTCTCATGAACCTTGTACTCTAGAGGAGAGACAATAAACCAGTGAACAAGTGGGTATATAGTATACTAAATGGTGATAAATGTCATAGAGGTCAACGCAGCAGAGAAGTGCATGTGTTGAAGTTCTGGTTTACAATTTAAAGTAGTGTAACAAGAGAAGCCCCTCTTAATACAATGACATTTGATCAGAGACCTCAGAAGAGAGACAGCCTGAATCATATGGCCTATGTAATATAGGAATGTGGGGGAACAGCATTCCAGGCAGAAGGAACAGCCAGTGCAAAGGACTTTGGGTGGGAGCATGCTTCACTTATTTGAGGAACAGCAAGAAGGCCACTGTAACAAGATCAATGTGAGCCCACCCCTTACAACTTAACAGGTGTGCCGAGACAAAGAAGCAGGGCCCAAATGAAAGAACAGACCAAAACTCCAGAAAGAGAGCTAAGCGATAAGGAGAGAGCCAACCTATCTGATAGAGAGTTTAAAGCCCTGGTAATCAAAATGCTCACAGAGCTGATTGAGCTTGGTCAAAAATGAAAGAACAAATGAAAGATACACAAAGTGAAATAAAGGAAAATATACAGGGAACCAACAGTGATGGGAAGGAAACCAGGACTCAGATCAACGGTTTAGAGCAGAAGGAAGAAAGAAACATTCAACCAGAACAGAATGAAGAAACAAGAATTCACAAAAATGAGGACAGGCTTAGGAACCTCCAGGACATCTTTAATAAATGTTCCAACATCTGAATCATAGGAGTGCCAGAAAGAGAAGAGGGAGAGCAAGAAATTGAAAACTTATTTGAACAAATAATGAAGGAGAACTTCCCCAGTCTGGTGAAGGAAATAGACTTCCAGGAATTCCAGGAAGCTCAGAGAGTCCCAAAGAAGTTGGACCCAAGGAGGATCACACCAAGGTGTATCAACATTAAGTTACCCAAGATTAAAGATAAGGAGAGAATCTCAAAAGCAGCAAGAGAAAAGGAGAGAGTTACCTACAAAGGAGTTCCCATCAGACTGTCAGCTGATTTCTCAAAAGAAACCTTGTAGGCAAGAAGGGGCTGGCAAGAAGTATTTGAAGTCATGAAAGGCAAGGACCTACTTCCAAGATTACTCTATCCAGCAAAGCTTTCATTTAGAATGGAAGGGCAAATGAAGTGCTTCCCAGATAAGGTCAAATTAAGGGGGTTCATCATCCCCAAGCCCTTATTATATATAAAATATTAAAGGGACTTATCTAAAAAATTGAAGAAGACCAAAAACTATGAATAGTAAAATGACAACAAACTCACAACTATCAACAAATGAACCTAAAAAAAAAAAGAAAAACAATGAAAACAAATACTAAGCAAGCAACTGGAACAGGAACAGAATCAGAGAAATGGACACCACATGGAGGGTTTTCAATGGGGAGGGGGAGGAGAGGAATAGTGGGGGAAAGTTACAGGGAAGAAGAAGCATAATTGGTAGGCATAACATAGATGGGGAGAGGTCAAAAATGGTATAGGAAACAGAGAACTCAAAGAACTTATATGTACAACCCATGGACATGAACTAAGGGGGGAATGCTGGAGGATTGGGGGGTACAGGCAGAGGGGGGATAAAGGGGGAAAATTGGGAAAACTAATAGCATAATCAATTAAATATACTTTAAAATAAATAAATAAATAAAAATAAGATCAATGTGAGAGGGGGAAAGTGAGTCCACTGATGGAGGTGGGGGTGTGGGGGGTAGATTATTCAGGGCCTTGGGTGCCATTGTAAGGGTTTTGGATTTTCCTTCCAAAGAGACAGAAAGCTGTTAGAGCATTGTAAGTGGTATGATTTGACCTAGGTTTTAGAAGCATCACTGTGTTATGTGAAGATTAGACTACAGAGAGGCAGGGACGGAGGAAGGTAGACTGTTTAGGAGGTAGTTGCAGTAATCCTGATTGATGACCATGGCTTGGACCACATAGCAGCAGTGGAAGTGGTAACAACTGCTGAGATAGGGTGGCATTTACAATACATATTCCAGGGTATCCCATTTGTGGAGATGGAGAAAACTATATGAAACATCTATGGAAAAAAATTAAGATGGTTTTTGTTCCAGTTACATTGGAGATGCCTATTAAGACATCTAAGTGGAGTGTCAAGAAGGTAGTTGGGTAAATGAATCTGGAGCTCAGGAAAGAAGACTGAAGATATATTGGTGGTGTTTAAAAGCTACGAGTTTGTTGTGATGGCCAAGTTAGAGAAGAGATGGCCAGGTTGGACCGAGATGACTGAGCTTTAAGGCACTACAGGGGCTGGAGGTCAAGGAGATGAGGAGAAACCAATAGCAGGAACTGAGAAAAGGTGACCCAGGATGTGGGGAGAAAACCAGGAGAGCGTGGTGTTCTAGAAGCCAAGTGATTCAACTGCTGTGAGGAGTCGAGGGTGGTAAATGGTGACGTAAGATGATAGGTAAGGTGAGAACTGAGAATGGACCACGGTGCTCAAGTGATGCGGAAGATGGAGCCACTCATTCCACTCATGGTTTTATTAAATACTTTTTCACAACAAGATTTAGTTCTAAATGTTTTTTACTGTAAGATTAACTATGAAAGTTTGGGGTAATTTTCCTAAGTCAGTCATTTCTGACAGCAGCAAAACAGTTACCACTTAGGACTGGTATGGATTTTTAGTAGCGGTGGTATCATCTTGAATAATGTTTGTGAAAGCGTAATTTTTCTTTACCTTCTGAGAAGTCGCTCGTTCGCCCATTGATTCATTCACTTCTTACGCCAAAAACAGTTAATCGCCTGTCCTGTGCCAACCCTAGGCTCTCCTTGTCCTCACAGATTTAATTCAGGGCGCCTGTCAGGTGGCGGGCGCTTGGCTTCAGCCTCCAGCAGTTGGATTTTTCCAGCCCTGTCCAGCCGCAGTGCTCAGCGCCTGCCTGAGAGGCCCAAGTCCGTCAGCGGTGCTTCCCCCCACCCAACGCCGGGGAGGGCCTCGGGACACTTCCGAGCCCTGAGTTGGGGGGCGGTATGCAGATGAGGGTGGGCGGGCCGTGCCTGGCGGGCCTTGTGAACCGGGGCGGGCAGGCAGTATGCAGATGAGGGGGCGTGGCCATCCTGCTCGGCTGTGAGCCACTCCGCCGGCGGCAGCGGGGGACTAGAAGGCGCCCTGCCTTTTCTTTGACTAGAGCGGACCCACCGGACGCAGCTGCCTCCCCAGCCGGAGCCGGAGCGAGCTGCCGCGCATTGGACGCTGTGTCTGAGGCTGGCCAGCCGGCAGCTGCCTAGGCGGCTGAGCATGGGCAACCACTCCGGACGGCCTGAGGATCCGGAACCAGGTCTGTGCGGTGGGCCTGGGTCGCGCCGCGCCCCCTCCCTGGCCCGGCGCCCTTCCCCCACCCGCCTCCCGGGCCGGCTGCAGCCTCGCAGCGTGCGGGCGCCAACGGGGGCGAGTGGAAAGGTGAAGTTCCCGGGATGTGAGTCTTGCCTTTGGAATGCGCTAATGGGGTTGTGAAATTACCTGTGCTGCTCCGTCACAAGGAAATGCCACTCACTATAATCACGTACCTGGAAGCCCTGGGTCCGACTGGACGCAGCGATGGGGGTGGGAAGGGGCTTGTAGGCCGGGCGTGGAGAGGGTCGGGCGGGAGGGTCTTCTGTAAAGATTTTATGCTGGACTCCGACTCGGTCCTCTTGTCTGCCACCTGGAGAGGGGTCTCGTAAACCGTGTGTAGGCAGTTCTTGCAGACTTTCTAGGCATTTGCAACGGCAAGCGTGCGTTGGCGGCCGTTTGCTGGTTCATTGTCTGTTTTTGTAGCGCATCATTTACATGCCACACACTTTCTGCAGTCCCGTGGAGGTGATAGCTCTCCCAGCAGACTGTTACTCATGGTCAGACCAAGGACTTGATTGCGACTGTTTCCTATTCAGAATAGCCTGTGCTTGTTCTGGGATACCAAAAACTTCTCCGGTTTATAAAATTTTTATTTTCACAGAAATTAAGCGAGTTTGTTGAGAGTCAGCTAGGCTCTAGTTTGCATCGTGGCTTCCAGCACATATTTAGATGCTGATGCTGATAATCACGGGATCGCATTTAAAAACAGAACAGAACTTTTCTGTACTGTCACGTGAAGCAAATGAGATTTTATTTAGCCTCAAAAATTGCATCTTGACTGGGGAGAGATAGTCGACCTAATGCAGGAGTCCTGGGGTGGCAGGTGACAAGTCAGTGTTTTTTATGACAGAGCCAGAACTCTAAAAAATGTTTTGAGGGAGTAACTTTTTAAAGTTTGAGTTGAATGAGGAAATGAGGTTCTGAGAGGTGGAGCAATTTGTGCAAATGACTTATTCCTTGAATTCACCTCCCAGGGCCTCAGCTGTGGGTCTTGGCAGGGAGGCAAGGCAAGCGTGGGCCATATCCCTGGGGCTGGGCTGGGCTGGGCTGAGCTGAGGCGGTGCCACCATGGCAGTTGTGGTACATTGGACTGGTACAACACCTGGAATGGAAGTTTTGCCACATGGAAATACTGTGAAGAAAAGGTTTTGAGATGGGGTGACTGCATGGATTGCATAGAGGTTACTGTCTAAATTACACCGGACTTACCCAAACTTCTTCGGGGAGAATAGCCAATATTTGCAAAAGGATGCCTTTGTCATAAACAGCCCTCTGATAAACTATTAGGTAAATGATATGTAACATTTTAAAAACAGCTTCTATTGGTACACAACTGCCCAGGTATTGTGAAAACCCCCGTGTATTATTTCCTTTGTGTCAATATTGGGAAGAGACTGTCCCCATTCTTAGAGCTTTTAAGAGTTACTTGGGTGGTTGTGTTCCAGTGACCATGCTTTTTTAACGGACTCTTTTGGATAGGAGATGAAAAGGAGACATTTATGTCAGTGACTTATTTTACTGCATTTTTCAAAGAGTGCATATCATATCATAGCATATCAGAATGGGAACTCAGTCTGATTTGCTGCAAATAAGACTAGAAAATCTTAGGAAAGTCTTTGAATGTTGGACTATCATTGGTTGAATGTGTGAGTATAATTTTATTTGGTCTCTTAATGCTGCGATGAAATGCTATCGAATGCATCAGAAAGATCCTGGAAATTAGAGTTTTGGTAAAGACTAATGTTTCTTCAATCTGCTCTGTTATGGGGGCTGGAATAAGGCAGTTGTGCATTGGAATAGAATCAGAAGTGCTTGAGTGGGCACTTCTGATTCAGAGCAAGGGGCCCAAGGATTAGTGGTACAGGTAAAGGGAAAGTAGAGGGAGGCTGGATGAGGCAAGAACAACACCCCAGTTTGATTTTTATAGTTTCTTTGTTCTTTGAAACACAAACCCTTAAACAGAATTAGAAATGAATGAGGTCTATTAGAGAGTAACACTTGAGAAAGACAAATGGGGTGAGAGGCAGAATTGGGCCACGAAAGCTGTACCAGGGGGTGTCCAACCTGCAGCCCACAGGCTGTATATAGCTCAGGATGGCTATGAATGCAACCCAACACAAAATCATAAATTTACTTAAGGCATTATGAGATTTTTTTTGTGATTACATGTCTCAGTGTATTTAATGTGTGGCCCAAGACCATTCTTCCAGTGTGGCCCAGAGATGCCAAAAGGTCAGATACTCCTGCTCCATGATGCAATCCAGCACTTAAGAAAGGAAGAGGGGGAGGTGGCAGGTTTGGGCAGGGAGAGCCTCAGATAATGATGCAGATCTGCTGAAATCTTGGCCCACTGATTAGGAGGGAGTTTCAGAGCAGACTGCTCCTTAAGGAGTCCCTGATCTGGCAGAAGTGGCCAATTCTGGTCCTCTTGTTGTGGTCAGTCACTGCTGGAGGCTATCTGGAAAGAATGTGCCTTAGGCTCAAAAGCCAGATTGAGTTCTGGGATCCTGGAGGCCCTGGGATGCTGGGATCCAGCTGGAGGTGTCGGCTAACTGCAATCCTTGCAGCTGAATGCTAAGTTCTTTCTCCAGTAGAGATTCAAGTGACACATCTCATGGCTGGTTTCCACAGGACCTCAGTTTTTTGGGCAGGACTAACGGTGGTGTATTTAAAAGGTAAATGAGGTAAAGTCCCCATCTAAGTCCTCCCCCCCTTGGCTTAAAAGAGTTGGTAGTGCCCAGTCTCTTCCAGGTGGAAGCTCCTCCTTCCCTCTGGGGCACCTGAAGTGGTAGACAGGGTCTCAGCTGCTACCTCTTTTCTAGCCCTGGAATTGGCAGTGGTAGTAGCAAGATTCCTCTTTGGTGGTATCTACGAACCTCTGAGTTGGGCCACTGTGACTTTATTGTGGTATTGCAGAATGGACAAGAGAAACGGGTCAAGTAAAAGACATGAAAATTTGCATGATTGAGGGCAGCTGGAATCAGAACATGTTGATGAGCACATCTCTTACTTAGAAGGTCCCAGTGAACAGACCTTCAATTTCCAACCAGGTTGTCCCATGTCTGCATTGTCAGAGAGGGCTGCTGGCTGTTGTCATGCAGGTTGTGCACTGTTCAAGGCCTCTGGGAGAAGGGGTGAGTGGGCACAGCTGGGGTTTTATCATTCTAGAGGAAGGGGTGCCATTTTTCACTTTTGCCTTTCAATAGTCACGCAAAGGTGCCCAGTATGCTAAATAGGTCTTAGTAGAAGGTGGGCTTAGAAGGCTTTCCCCACTGTCACTGCTAGCTCCTCACTATTTGGTTTAAATATTCATGTTTGTGTTTAAACAGTGACTTCAAATGATATGAAACAAAAGTATAAGCTTCTTCCCATACGTCCTCAGGCCCTACTCTGATTAGTTATAATTAATGCTGTGGTCAAAGAGGGACCTCAAAAATAGGCACTAAAAGTTGACTTATTCTTCATGTCATAGTCTAGTGTGGGTTGGTGTCAGTCTGGGTAGTTACAGGTATTAGAGTTTCAGGTTTGTGAACTGTTCTTCAATGCCTGGCTCCCAGGTTGCACTGAATCTGCCAGCAGTCAAGAGAATAGAACAGGCATGTGGAGGATCCTGCAGGAGGTGTTAGGAGCTTGGCCTAGACATTGTACAAACAGTTTCTACCCACATTCCACTGGCCTCCATGGTCATGTAGCCTCACCTGGATGCTAAGGACTGGAAATTGTCTCTAGAGTACCAAGCAGAAGACAACATGGATGGATTCCGGTGAATGCCTCATCTCTTTTCAGACATGACTACTGTCAACCACATTTGTGTCAATATTTTATTACAAAAGTTTTAATCAGAAAAATTGAAAGACATATATAGAAAATAGCCACATACCCACCACTGAGATTCTGCAATTAATATTTTGCTATGTCTGCTTTATTCATATATCTGTCTTTCCATCCATTTGTTCTCTCTCCATCCATCAGTCTATTTTTTTTTTAGGTATTTCAAAGAAATAGTGGTTGTCTGGTAATTCTATATTATATGCCATATCTATACTCTTCTTGATTTATTGACTTTTGAGGCTATCTACCAGCCCTTAATCTGAAAGTTGAGGAATTAAATGCATTTTTGCTGCTATATTCCTCTCACTAACCCCCAATTTTTTCAGGTCATACTTAAATTTTCTAAATTTCTTGTTAGTATAGTAAAATGCTAATGATACAATACAGTGATGGATATATAGTTGTTCACTGTAAAATTTTTTCAGGTTTGCTGTATGAAATTTTTACTTTAAAAAACTTAAAAATTTTAAGGAAATCTTCTATCACTTACTCTCTATATTTCTTGATTAATCATCTTGCCTAGGTAAATAAGGAGATGATTTCCCTAAATTTCTTCTACCTTTTCCCCCAGCATCCTTCACACCCTACTCCTAGTCTGCCTCTCAGCCTTTTACATGGCTGGAAAATTTTGTTTTGTAGTGAATATTATTAAATTTTCTGTGCATTGTTTTTCTAAAAATTGAAAAACAGTCAGCATTTAAAATATTAGGATCCAGTAGGTATTTACTGAAGAATCAGGTAGTGCATTGAGGTTTACAGAGACGGAAATGGAATCTTACATTGCTTAAGTTGTGGTCTGTGGCAGACAATATTACTTTAAAAGAACTAGAAGGAGTAAGGAGATTGGAAAGGAGTTAGTACAAGTGTTATAATTATTTTCTTTTCAAATTATCTCAACGTGCTTTTAACCTATTATCTACCTTTTCAATTTTACAGATTGTTAGAATTATTTTCTTCTTGAAGACAGAAATCAAGGAGCCAGACTGCCTATTCATAATCTCAGTTTTGTCACTTTGTAGCCCTGAGACTTTGGGCAAATGATTTAAGTGCTTTGAGCCTCAGTTTCTTCATCTAGAAAAGGGGATGTTATGTAACATACCTCCTAGGAGTACTGTGGTGATTCATAGGTTAAAAGGTAAAGGGTCAGGACAGACCCGCACATGGAAGGCTGTCGATGTTACTATTCCCAGCCTTCCCTCTGACTTCATGTCTGAGTTTGGACTTGGTTGCCTTTTGGTCCTATCTCACGTTCAGGTTAGCACACTGCTTCGTGGATCCTTTTCCCTTTTTTTACATTTCCTTTGCTTTGGCTGTACTGTTTCCAGTGATTCTCTAGGTCACCAAACTTTCATATATTCTACCATCTCTATATTCACCATTTTCTTCCAGTTTTCATTTTAAAATGAATTTAAATTTTTTAATTAACTATACTTTATATTTCCAAAATATTTTTGTTCCATTTTTTCTTATTCACAGAAGTTTGGGGCTAAGTTAAGGGGGAGAGGTGTGGAGTTGACTGGAGGACTTGAGTGCATGAGTTAGTGGCTTCTGTTGTCTGTTAGTTTCAGATTTCAAGAATTCATCAGAATTCTTACAGTATTAACTGAGAGGAGAGTATAGTATGCACTTTTCTCATACATATTTTGTTCCATAGGAGAATTTCAAATACAGCTAGTGGTCTGAGAGCATACTTTGGAAAATATGCCCTTTGGAACTTACAGCCAAGATGGAAGCATCAGTAGACACATTGTGCCTCCTCTTTGCACAACCAAAAGGAGGAAAACAACAAATTAAAAAATAAAAAATAAACAGAACTGACAGAAAATTCCCAAACTGTATGGAAGTCTGAGAACCAAGGAGTTAGAGAAGAAATATTCATCCAGACCGGTAGGAGGGGTGGAGACGGGCAGAAAAGACTTGCAGCAAGGCAGTGGCTGAAGGACCCAGCAAGATGGTGGCTGACAGACCAGGTGGTCCCACATTCGAGTGCAGATAAACCTGGAGGAACAACTGGAGAGCAAAACAGTCAGCACAACCCAGAGTTCCAGCGCAGGGAAATAAAGCCTCAAACCTCTTATTGAAAACACCTGTTGGGGTTGAGGTGGCAGCAGGAGAAACTCCCAGCCTCACAGGACAGTTCATTGGAGAGACCCACAGAGTCCTAGAACTTACACAAAACCACCAACCTGGGAATTAGCACCAGAAAAGGCCCAGTTTGCTTGTGGGTAGCTGGGGAAGTGACTGGGAACTGGCAGAGAGTGGAGAAACAGCACTGCTCCCTCTTGCACCCCTCCCCCACATACAGAGTCACGATGTAGTGATGTCATGGGTTGCCCCACCCTGGCGAACAACTAAGCCTCTGCTCCTTACTACCTAACAGATATGCGGAGCTAAAAAAAAAAATGGCCCAAATGAAAGAACAGATCAAAGCTCCAGAAAAAATACAACTAAGCAGTGAAGAGATAGCCAACCTGTCAGATGCACAGTTCAAAACACTGGTAATCAGGATGCTCACAGAATTGGTTGAATATGGTCACAAATTAGAGGAAAAAAATGAAGGCTATGCTAAGTGAAATAAAGGAAAATGTACAGGGAACCAACAGTGACGGGAAGGAAACCAGGACTCAGGTCAACGGTTTAGAGCAGAAGGAGGAAAGAAACATTCGACCAGAACAGAATGAAGAAACAAGAATTCAAAAAAATGAGGAGAGGCTTAGGAACCTCCAGGACATCTTTAAATGTTCCAACATCTGAATTATAGGGGTGCCAGAAAGAGAAGAGGGAGAGCAAGAAATTGAAAACTTATTTGAACAAATAATGAAGGAGAACTTCCCCAATCTAGCAAAGGAAATAGACTTCCAGGAATTCCAGGAAGCTCAGAGAGTCCCGAAGAAGTTGGACCCAAGGAGGAACACACCAAGGCACCTCATAATTACATCAGCCAAGGTTAAAGATAAGGAGGGAATCTTAAAAGCAGCAAGAGAAAAGGAGAGAGTTACCTATGAAGGAGTTCCCATCAGACTGTCAGCTGATTTCTCAAAAGAGACCTTGAGGGTAAGAAGGGACTGGAAAGAAGTATTTGAAGTCATGAAAGGCAAGGACTTACTTCCAAGATTACTCTATCCAGCCAAACTATCATTTAGAATGAAAGGACAGATAAAGTGCTTCCCAGATAAGGTAGAGTCAAAGAATTCATCATCACCACACCCTTATTATATGAAATGTTAAAGGAACTTATTTAAGAAAAAGAAGATAAAAATATGAACAATAAAATGACAACAAACTCACAGTTATTAACAACCAAACCTAAAAAAAAAAAAAAAAAACAATGAAAAACAAACTAAGCAAACAACTAGAACAGGAACAGAACCACAGAAATAGAGATCACATGGAGGGTTATCAGTGGGGAAGTTGGAGAGGGATAGAGGGGGAAAAGGTTCAGAGAATAGGTAGCATAAATGGTAGGTAGAAGATAGACAGGGGGAGGTTAAGAATAGTATAGGAAATGTAGAAGCCAAAGAACTTACATATATAACCCATGGACATGAACTAAAGGGGTGGAATGTGGGTGGGAGGGGGTGTGCAGGGCAGAGGGGAACACAGGGGGGAAAATGGGATAACTGTAATAGCATAATCAATAGAATATATTTTTTAAAAGAAAATAAGCTCTTTAAGGTTTAACATATGCGCATATGTATACATAGGTGATCTGTGATAACGTGTAAAAAATTTATATTTGTTACTGTAATAAATGTGATTGAGTAATGTCTCCATTAAAAAAAAAAGAGACCCTCCTTTAGATAAAGACAGAAAACAATAGATATGCTCCAAGAAAGTATGGTCAGATGATACTTGATTTAATAAATTGTCAGTTAAAGTTGTGGCTAATAAAAGACTAGTTCTTTAGACTTTCAGGTTTAGTATTTTGTTATTCTATTTATGAACCCAGTGAAATTTAATTATCACTAATGAAGGAGATCTTTGATTAATATTCAGTCCCATTTATAAACTTAGGTAATAAGTTTTAAATATTTTAAATTGTTTTTGTAAAGTCTGATTGGCAAACAGTTCCAGTTTAGGCCTTAAAAATTTCATAATTATTCTTATAAACGTAATGATTCTTAAGTCTTCTCATGTATTCCAAGAGAACACACATGTTCTCTTTCCAAAATGCGGGTATTTTTTAACACCTAATACTTATTTCATTCTTTTAACTATTTCTCCATTTGATCTAAATTTTTTTAGGATTAAAAGTTATTTATACAAGTGTTTTAATAAATATTAGGATTCATTCTATATAATTTTGAGGGTGGCCTTCTCAGTTTGCTGAGGTTTTTGACAGGGATGAGGGTAGGATTCTTACTTTGGACTCCAATATCAGCTTGTGCCCTGTGTGCTGTGATTGGGGCATATTCTGAACATACTTGGTTTGGGTAATAAAAAGATAATATGTGCATGATGAATTTTCTCAGCCTTTACCTAAGGACATCTATATTTCACCCTCATCCTTTTTGACAGCTTCCCTATAGATTTCTAAGTTCAAAATAACAATGATCTCTCTATAACATTGACTTCTAAACTTGAAGGAGGTGGTTAAGATGCTCATGTACCTTAGATTCAAATTATATTTTACTTAATTTTTGTAGCTTCTAAAAGGAGTTTGAGATCTCTGTTTAAATATCATGTGGAGTTTGCACGTCTTTGGTACTTAAAATATGTAAATATTTTCCTACCTAACTCCAAAGGCCTTCGACTTGATAGATCATTACCTGCTTTTCTTATACTTTCTGTCTCCTAAGGTGGTATCTTTTTGGATAGTAACACAAATTGTTTTCATTGTGACTGTCTCTGGTGGCTTTGTCTGACTTAAAGGTCATTCTGCTGAAACAATGGTATCAGTTAAAGACATACACACCACCACAAAGGACCTTGTGTCAGGCAGAGCCTCTTATATTGAAATGAATGGAAAAACTAACAAGTTGAATGAGGGAATTCAACAGTTCCTCTCACATAAACGATTTTTCTAGATTGTTCAAGCATTGATCTGTTCCAGACTAGAAAGAAAACCTCAGTATAATATGTTAAGGGAAATTTTACTGGTCATTTTCTGATCATAATGCAATGAAATTGTGGATAATAAAAGTTGAAACTTTAAAAACTTAATCCATTTGGAAATTTTGACCCAAGTAGGACCTTAAAACTGTAGTTATAGTCTAATAATTAGAATAAGAATTTTGAAGTACTTCATAAAGTTACAGATAATAAGCAAATTCATTACTCTGAAAGCTTTTGTTATCAAAAAAGAAAGAGTAAAAATAAATGAAGTAATTATTATACACAGAAAATTAGAAAATAAGCAATAAAAGAAATCTGGGAAACAGGACTGAGTTTTCTAAAGGGACAGATTATTGGGAAGTAAATTGTGACTTGTCTGTTTCACTTCTCTCACCCTCCAGCACCTCACCTGACACAGGGTTGGCACTTAGCAGATGTGTGTTGAGTGAATGAATGAATATATGAATAAACAAAAAAGAAACAAAATGCTAGAATTTAAAAATCTAGTAGCTGTGGCTAGTGTGGCTCAGTGGATTGAGCAACAGACTGCAAACCAGATGGTCACTGGTTCGATTCCCAGTCAGGTCACATCCTGGGTTGCAAGCCTGGGCTCCAGTTGGGGGCATGTGAGAGGCAACTATACATTAATGTTTCTCTCCTTCTCTTTCTCCCTCCCTCCCCCTCTCTCTAAAAAATAAATTTAAAATATCTTTTTAAAAATCTAAGAATAAGTTCTTTCTTAAAACTTTGAAGTAGATAAGCTAGTTACGCTAATTTTAAAAAGTAACAAAAATATCCATAATTAGCAATGTAAGCATGTATATAATCAGAGATGTCAAGTTTTTTTTAAAGAACAAAAAATAGAAAACTGATAAAATTGAAGTATTCTACAAAAATGAAACTTCTAAAATCAATTCATGAAGAAATGAGAAACATTTGGATAGAAAAATAATCCATCATTCAGATTGATTTTCAATTTCTTGCTCTCTCCCTTCTTTCCTGGTACCTCTGTGATGTGACTATTGGTACGTTTAATGTTGTGTCAGAGGCCCTTTAAACTGTCTTCATCTTTTAGATTCTTTTTTCTTTCTGTTGTTCTAATTGGGTATTTTCTGCTACCTTATCTTCCAAACTGCTGACTTGATCTTCTGCTTCATCTAATCTGTTGATTCCCGGTAATGTATACTTCATTTCCATTACTGTATTCTTTATTTCTCACTGGTTCTTTTTTCTGGTTTCTATGTCCTTTATGCTGCCAAAATTCTCATTAAGTTCCTTGAGCATCCTTATAATCATTGTTTTGAACTCTCTATTTGGTAGTTTGCTTGCCTCCATTTCATTTAGCTCTTTTTTTTTCTGGATATTTCTCCTGTTCTTTCATTTGGGGGCATATTTCTTTGTCTCTTCGATTTGGTTGCCTCCCTGTGTTTGTTTCTACATATTAGATAGAGCAGCTACCTCTCCTGTCTTTGGAAGAGTGGCCTTGTGTAGTGAGTGTCCTGTGGGGTCCAGTGGCGCAGTCTCCCTGGTCACCTGAGCCAGGTGCTCCAATGGTGTCCTTTGTGTGGCTCGTGTGTATGCCTTCCTGTTGTAGTTTAGCCTTGACTGCTGTGTTATATTTTTAAACTTTTAAACTTGCTAACTCAGAGAAGTGTTTTGGGAACGGAGAAGCCTGGGATTTCACCTGTGAGTGTGTTGCCCAAATGTGCTTTAGGTATGAGATGTCTAGTCTGTTGAAATCTGTTTTGCATTTTAAAAATACTTATCTATGGCCTCAGTCAGATGAGACTGGCTATGTTGTAGTGCCCCAGAAGGAGCATGAAAACATGGAGCACATTGAAGATCTTAGCATGATGAATGCACCTAACCATGCTCAGCCAGTTGGTACATCTTTGCCCTTGCCATGCCCCTTCATAAAATGTCCTTATTCCAGTTTGTCCACCACCTCCCCACTCAGCCATCAAGGCCTTGGACATCCTCCTTCTCCAGCTAAGCAAGAATTTGAGAGTCCTCATAAACCTTACTATCTCCCTGGCTCCTAATACTCTGCAGAGGCCCTAGCCGAAAAGACATTTATTGCATTGATGGCTGTTGTCCCTTGTATTTCCAGGAAATTTTTGAATTCTCAGCAGAATAGGCTTGACATTTTAAAATTAAAGTGGTTGGCCAAATATTTAAAATTGAGATTTTAAAAAATCATTTAATGTTATAAACTTCAGCAAAGCTGCTCTCACTGTTTTTCCATATTCCATGTCACTGCAAATACAACCCCCATATCCTGGACTGTCCTGGACCAACAACTGCCCTTGGGGTGGGCACAGGGAACGTGGCTACTCACTGTCACCTTGCACCCCTGTCTGAGAGGCTGGACACAGCCCACTACCCCTATCTTCTTCTACTCTCTCTCAGCCCATATCTATTTGTAAATACTCGCTTACCATTATCCTCTGCCTCTGTTATTCAGAAAAATTAGGCTTTTCTTCTTGATTCTTTATCCTCCCCTCATTTCCATCTACTTGTTTCAAATTGAACCTAATTATGGATAAATGGTAAAGATTAGGGGTTATGATAAAACTGGAAAAGTAGTCATAAATTTTGACCTGAAACTATATCCAATAAAGAACTAGTGCCAACAACTCCCAGAGCCCTTGAAAATCCCCTTTGTTTTGTCTGCCAAAGAATTCATCTCCTTCCTCTAATTGGTCTTGCTTTTCTCTCTAGCAACAGTAGCCAAATTAAAAATAAAATCTTGGAAGGTTAAATTATCAGCAGTCTAAATGTTCTAGTTTATTTAACAGATAAACAAAGAACCTATTCATAGTGGTCATAGAACTATTATGAAAATTACATGTATAGTTTTATTTTGGTGTCTTCTGCTTTCCTTTCAATCTGATTACATTATGCCAAAGTATGGAATCATAGCTTGCAGATCAGACCAAAGATGTGGTAAAGTCTTCAGGTTAACAAGCGGGGGTGGTCTGGGAGAGGGTCTGTGTGTGTGTGTCCCCGTCATCCTAACTGGTTGTGGCATTCTGCTTTTGTGCTTTATGCCTTGGTAGGGGTTTTTGATCAGTAATTGTGATTAAGAAGGAAGAATGAAAATCAAGAGATAACACCAATTGGATCAGTGATTACGTGTTAGTGTAAACTGTACATTAAGATGACCTCTCCTTTATAATAAATTCTGGTATCTAGAGCCTTCTCCTGGACATTTCAGATACAAAATAGTTCTGAAAGTATCGCAAATATCCCCGTTTCGTTTACTCCTTCCCCAATCACTCAGGTCATCACTGTCAAGGTCAATTCTGTTTCCATCCTCGACTCCAGGGATGCCCTGGGGGCTTCTTGATGGCTTGGTCAGTCCACGCTGGGGTCATATGCTTGGCAGTGTTCTGGACTTCCTTCCCCATTACCTGTTGCCTCTAATCCATTCCCCATATGCCTGGAAACCAGTCACTAAAGCTGTCAGAACTATGTATAAACCAGAAGTCATTCTTCTCATAATAAAACGGTGTGAAGTTTAGGACACAGTCATTTTTAGCTTCTCTGGAGACCTTTTGTTCTTGGTTGACAGTATCGCAGGGAGCTGAATGGCTGGTCTCCAGCTTTGAGCTCCCCTAAGATGCTCAGGCCTCCTCTGTGTCTCAGGACCTGTACCACCCTCCCCCTCCTTGCTGTTTTTGCAGGGGTGTCCCCCACAGTGGACTCCTCTGTACTTGACCGTAAGACTCATCTGGTCCAGGATAGTCCCAGTTAACATCCATTCAGGGTCAGTTTACACTTACTATTTTTACTCTTAAAAGTGCTGCCATTTGAAAGATAAATTATACTTTCATTCTACTCATCCTTTCAGGCCTCCTCAGCTCGGTTGTTACTCCCCAGCTCAACCTTTTCCCCACCTGGTAGGTGTCCCTTTCTCCCCCAGGGGGCAAGATCCTTTGTTTGCTGCGGCTGTTGAATCACCCCTGGGCTTGGTTGGTCTGAGTCAGGGTTGGGAAAAAGTAGAGGAGTTTAGGTTTCTTTTGGCAGGAGGACCCATGCAGGCCAGAGGGGAGACTGTGGGGGAAGGCGAGATGAAGCAAGCGGGAAACAGGGAAGAGGAAAGGTGGGAAAGGGCTGTGGGCCTGGCTCCACGAAGGTTCGTTAATGTGACTGTGTCCTTCACCCCTTGAGAAATTTTATCTACTCAACCCCCAAAGGCTGTAAGAGTCAGACTTGACTCCTTTAGGAATGAGACAGTGTGTGTAATGAAGGGACTGATGCACAGGGAGACTTCTAATGAGGCTTGATCATAAATGGGTTACATGAAACAAGCAAACTGTTTCCCCCAGGTGACAGGTTGGAATATTAGACAAAATTGCGGATTCAGAGACAGACTTGAGGTTCATTTCTCCTATTCTGGCCTTGATGGGTTTTCATGATGGCAGAAGGACTTTAGCTGTGTCTATAATGTCCTTTCCACTGGTCAGAAATGTAGGATTCTGTCATATGGTTTGAAGGGGCCAGACTAGAAAGCATTTTGAATTTCTGCAGATGACTTCTCCCCCCAAGTGTAGGACAGAAAACTTCCAAATAAGGATACAGAAGCTCTTCTGAGAAACAAAGGGAAACAATAACTAAAATACAAGTCTAGCCTTTGCCCTGGCATGAAAAGAATGCGGACTATTAAGTGACCTAAAGGTTTCTGTTTTAGTTCATATTTAGGTGAAATGGTCAACTTTGACCATTATTTCCAAAGAACATTCTCTTTAGCCTTTGAAGACATTTGTGTAATATTAAGATGTTATATTATCCTCGAGAGTGCTGTCCCAGGAGCAGTGCTTAGAAGCTAAATTTAGAAAAATTAATGTAGGCTCACAGATGATTATGGTAGACATTTAGTAAACACCCCTGTCTGATGCTGTCACAAACATGGCTAGGTCACCTCCTAACAGTTTAGCCATCTAAACATAAAGGAATGGTTGGTTCCCTAATCACAGCAATTTGATTCATGGATGACGATACGCAGACTGCCATCCAGACTATAATTGTCAGGATTCTATCCCATGTTGAAAGATGTTTGATACAGAGGAGAACAAAGCTGAATGTAAAACTGTGTGTACACGATTAAATCTTCGTAGAAGTATAGTCCAGAGGACACAGATCAGTAAACCTTATTTGTATTATGGGGTCTCTTACAGTTTTTGACTAAGCATTTTTTTATATTGGTTTTTAAAGAGAGAAACATGGATTTGTTGCTCCACCCATTCTTGGGTTCATTGGTTGATTCTTGTCTGTGCCCTGACTGGGAATTGAACCTGCAACCTTGGTGTATAGAGATGATGCTCTAACCAAATGAGCTACTCGGCCAGGGCCTGAGTAGGCATGTTTTGACATGGCCTGAGCTCTCATGGGTCGTATTTCCTACCACTCCCTTTGATTCTTTACTTTGCCTTTCACAGTTATTAATTTACCTGTCTGGCTTATAGGCAGTTGGATTTTTGACCTCTGACTTAGAAAAAAATAAGATTCATTAAAACTAAGACTGAATTGCAATAAATATTATTTTAAGGTTAGTTAAAATAATTAAATTAACATACTACACAGGTGTGTTTAGGTTATAACAGATGCCCTGGGTCGCTTCCTGGGCATATGGGCCTTGGTACAGAAATTTGTGTGCCGAAAACTCACAGTGGATGCCCGTGGACACAGTCCCATGAGGGGTGAAGGCAGTGGCAGGAGGCTGAAGGATAAGTGCAGTGTGATACAGTCACAGCAGCTATCTCAGTCTGTCCCAAGGGGAGCTGGAGCTAGGATGGTCCTGCCCAGTTGTCCCAACTTGAGGCCAGGGGGCAGACCCTTGTACCTTCTGCCCATCAGCCATGGGGAGACTTCAGTGGAAAACATGTTCTCTTGCTTGTCTGAGCAGTCTTTCATTTTCTTTATGAGTGTTACTCTGAAGAGGGCATTCTGATATCCTGAAAGCAAATAAACACCCACTCATATTTTCTTCCTTAAAAAGTTCACTTTTAGGGAGTTGGCTCCGTGGCTGACCACATGTCCTCCTGCACCCGACTGGCTGACTTGGGAGGTCAGCACCCAGGTATGACTCACTCTCCGCTCTGTGCTGCCATCCTGCCAGGGCCCGTTTCCCCAGGACCTCTGGTCAGGACCTCGTAGCCACCCACCTCCTTTGTGCCTCTGGCATGGCAGGGGAGGCTAGGCCACTGCTTGCCCTGCTGAGTTGGAGGGTGAGACTTAAAGGCCTTGTGATATTATGATATATGAGAAAGATTTGTTTGCTCCCCAGTTCCTGGCACAGAGCTCAAAATCCCATGGGATTTCTGAGGGATAGGGGTAAGGGGAACATCTTTTGTTACTCATAATAAGCCTCTTTCAACCATATTTGCATCTATACTCTCAGAGAGTGGGGGTTGGTGGCCAGAGGAACCAACCAAGTGATTAGAGGGTTGGAACCGGCAGCCCCATCTCTGACCTCTGGGGGAAGGAAAGGGGGTTTGGATGTTGAGTTTAACTACCACTGGCCAATGGCTTAATCAATCATGCCTACATGATATCACCTTCATAAAAATTCCTGACAGTGGGATTTGGAGAGCTTTCCGTTTGCCTAGCACATCAAGGTGCTGGGAGGGCAGCACACTGGAGAGGGTGTGGAAGTTCTATGCTAACCCCATACTTGCCCTGTGCATCTCTTCCCATCTTGCTGTTCCTGAGTTGTTTCCTTAACCCATAATCTAGTAAGTAAACTGTTTCCAGAGTTCTGTGAGTCATTATAACAAGTTATCAAACCTGAGGCAGAGGTTGTGGGAACACCCATTTTATAGCTGGCGGGTGGGAAGGACAGTTGTCCACCTGGGACTTGTGACTAGCACCTGTCGTAGGGCAGTCTTGTGGGACTGAGTCCGTACCCTGTGTTAACACAAGGGAGTGGGGAGCATCAGCATTGGATGGTAGGACACCCAGTTGGTGTCCACAGAGTTGGAGAATTCGTCAGTGTGGGGAAAAGCCACACATTTGGTGTCAGAAGTTGGTGTGAATACAGTGGAGAAGCAGTTTTTCTTTCAGGCCTCTTGAAGGTCTTGATCTTCTGTGTTCTGTTCAGTGCTGGTGGGAGAGCCCTGGCTAGCTGCCAGTGAAGTGCTCCTTCCAGGGTGAAGTCTCCTGTGGGACTTATTCACTGTGGGTGCAGTCCTTCTGGGTTGGAGCCCTATAGAGAGGATGGTGGAGTCCGCAGACAGGACCTAGGCATTCTGGGGTTCTTGCCTCTCAGCCCATCACCGAACTGTCAGAGCCCCTCACTTCCAGCCTCTGACTGGAGTACATCTGCTCTGAGGCAGTCTGGTGTGTGGAGTTCAGGCCTTTGGTGGTGAGTCCAGGTGAGAACCCCTCTTCGTTAACTCTGCCTGGTAGTTGGTGATCTCCTGGAAGTCTTTACACCCTTTCTTTGATTCACGTTAACTTTCTCCCATTGCTTTCTTCTTACTGTCCAGCTTCTCTATCAGTCTTATATTGGATGTTTTCATTCTTCCTTCATCTATTAATTTTTTAAAAAAGAGAACAAAACGATGTATTCATCACATTACACTTTTTCTCAGAGTTCTGAGTATATTTCCTTACTTGGTCATCGTCTTCACTGACTGGATTTTCTGTAGTGTTCATATTGCTGGTATTTTGCACATGAAAGCAATCTTTTCTGATGCCAAGTTTCCCCTGTGAAGATGTTTTCCTTTCCAATTTTATTGAAACTATGGGTGGGAGACTTTCTAGAGATCTGGTTAACACACTGGCCTTGCTGGGTAATGTGGGAGTGCAAGGCTGCTGCCAACCTGTGGTCACCTGCCTCTCTCCTGGCAGCATAACCTGACCTGAAAGAACACCATGGGTGCCCTGCCCAGGTACCAAGGGGCCTCTTGGCCCTGCCCAGCTGAGGTCCTTGTGCCCGAAGCATTCCCTGGGCCTTGGCAGGGGAGGGGTGGGAGCCTGTGTTGGATGCACACCACGGGTAGGCTCCGGGCAGCATTTCACAGCCTTCCAACTTCCCCTTCTGCATCATGCCACAGAATTTGAGTCCAGGTGTGAACCAGACGGCGCAGAAAACAGATTCACACAGAACATGGCACATCGATTACAGCATATTCCTGTAATAAAGTCAACCTGGTTTAAGCCATGTTCAGTCCCCTTGTGTAAATGTGCAAATTCCTGCAAGTCTCTCAGTGTTTAACCCTTTTCTGCTGGAACTGGAGCTCCTACATCTTATCCCAATTTCCCTGTTTACTAGCTGTGGGATTGTGAGCTGGTTTCTGAATGCCTTGCTTTGTTTCTCTCCTCTATAAAGTGGGGATAATGGGACTTCCTTAAAGAGGCTCTCAGAACAATGCCTGGAAGGTAATGTGTGAAAAATGTTAATAAACGTTAACTAGTAAATTAACAATGACTATTAAATCCTTTTTATTCTCTCACTTTCCTACTTTTCAGTTATTTTCATTGAGGTAGTGACCCACAATCCACCTCCCCACTCCCCCTACCTCTGCCCCATGCCTGCCCCAAGTTGTTCTTGGTGTAGCCAAGGAATTTATTATTTTCCTATTGCCACTGTAACAAATTACCACAAACTTACTGGCTTAAAAACTACACAAAGTTATTTTCTTTCAGTTCTAGAGGTTAAAATTAGGGTCTTGGCAGGGCTGCATTCCTTCTGGAGACTTCAGGGTAAATCTGTTTTTTTTTTTTTTTCTTTTTCCAGCTTCTAAAGGCCACCATCGTTTTTGTTCCTTCTATCTTCAAAGTTTATCTCTCCAGACTCTGGTTCTATCATCAAGTCTTCTTTTTCTTTCTTTCCTTTCCTTTTCTTTTTAAGGTTTTATACATTTCTTCAGAAGGTGATTGATTCAACTATAGAATGAAGCATTTTTAGTATTATGAAATATGTTTTCAAATCTTTTTCCCTACAATCTGTTTCATTATAGTTTTTATAACCCTAAAGAGCTGTTCTTATCTGAAGTTTTTCAAGCATTTAGGTATTTTGGATGACGTCTGGTGTGATCAGTAACAAAGTCTGCATGAAGTAATAGCTGTGGTCATAAATAACCCTTCTGTAAACTAAACACACCAAGAATTTTCTTTTCTGTAAAGGCAGCTAAGAAGTTATCAGATAGTAACTGTCCATCTGAGAGAAACTGGTCAGCTGGTCATCTTTTCCTTGATCAATTAGTATGTCCAGCTGAGATCTGGATAGGCCTTTACAAGATGGGTAGAATCATAAGCCTTCCACTTACTTTCATCTGTTCCATAATATCCACTAAAGGCTTCTTTTTTTGCCCCAAGGACAGAACACCAGATTGCAAATTGGAGCAAATGCTGACACATTTATAATATTCTAGAATGCTTTAAAGCACAAGTTAGAGAGTTCCATGGTCCCCCATGGAGTGGCCAAAATAGAGATCCTTTTTTTTTTAAGTATCATAGTTTTAAAATTGATTGATTGTTTTGAGAGAGAGAGACATTGATTTGTTGTTTCATTTAATTATGCATTCATTGATAGATTCTTGTATGTGCTCTAACTGGGGATTGAATTTGCAACCTGGGCATATTGGGATGATGCTCTAACAAACTGAGCTACCCATCCAGGGCTCATCTTTAACATGCAGCCATGAGGGCTGGTATCTGAAGTAATGACAAGGCCATGTTCTGAGGCAGCCTGATGATAACCAGAAAAGCTCTGGTTTATCAGAGTTGCTGTAAAACTCTGTTCTGTCACGTTAAACCAGAAAGCCAGTGTAGTGCTGGGCATTTTTCAGTTCAATGCTGTCATGTTCAAAAACTTTTTGCCGACCACAAAGCACATGCTGCTGGACATCTGTTTCATTGCCATTCATTCTTTTCCTGTGCAGCTACAACTACCTCTTTTGTCTGCCCCAAAGGGTAATGATCCTTCAGCCCAGGCAGGGAGAGAGAAGCAGCAGTTGTAACCAGAAGGCAGGGCCTCAACATTCATGTCTCACTTCTCTGTCTTTGACCCTCCTCCCTCCCTCGTATAAGACCCTTGTGATTACATTGAGACCACCAGATAATCCAAAATAATCTCCTCAATTCAAGATCCTCAATTTGCCATGTAATTTATTTACAGGTCCTAGGGATTAGGATTTCAATGCCTTCAGGAGGCACTGTTCACTCTACTACAGGGAGGAAGATATGTAATAAACTTTACTGTGGCACACTCACTCCGCAGAGATTCCCCAGCCGGAGCTGTGGGGAACTCACACCAGGAGCAGTGTTACTTCCTGGGGAATTGGGAAAGGCTACCCAGGAGGGGGACGTTCAAGTCGAGTCTTGAAGAATGAAGGGCCTTTGGTAGGCTGGAAGGGTTTCAGGCAGAGGAAACAGCACTTGCCAAGATAAGGGGTTGTGAAAGAATCCAGCAGTTTTGGGAACCTTTAGATCTTTGATGTTGCCAGAAATTAAGGAGGGACGGCAGGAAAAGAAATGTATAGTTTAAGGCAGGGTGTGCTGTGATGTGTTTGGAATGTGTTCTGTGAAGAGAAGGAAACTAACTGATGGAGCTGTTTTGATGTGTTTTTTTTAATATAAATGTTTTGTCTGATTGTGTTAGTAATACATGTTAATTTTATAGAAAATTAAGAAACCAAAGAAATGTATTGAATACTTGGGAAATAAAAATCACTCAGAAAAAATAACTCTTGACATCTCTGTGTGGTGTGGTCACTGAGCATGTGTGTGCATGTGCACATGTCCTTTCACACAGTTAAATCATATGGTGTATTCAGATTCATGTCTTGACTTTTTTATTTATTTATTTATTTATTTATTTATTTTAATCTTAAAATCCTTTTTTTTTTAAGACTGTATTTATTTATTTATTTATTTTTAGAGAGGGAAGGGAGGAAGGGGGGGAGAGAGAGAGAGAGAGAGAGAGAGAGAGAGAGAGAAAGAAAGATTCAATGTGCGGTTGCTGGGGGTTCTGGCCTGCAACCCAGGCATGTACCCTGGCTGGGAATCGAACGTGGGACGCTTTGGTTCCCAGCCCGCGCTCAATCCACTGAGCTACGCCAGCCAGGGCTTGACTTTTTTGCTTAACAGTGTATTATAAGATACACTTCATGTCATAAAAATATTCCCAAATATTCTTAACATGTTCATAATATTGTATTAGGTATAGCACCATAATTTATTTAAGTCTTCTGTTGTTGGTTCCAATGTTTGTCTCTATTTTAAATAATCCCAATACATAAATTTGTATTTAAGTTTCTGAGTATATCCTTAGGCTAAATTCCTAGAGAGATACTTATTTGGCTGAAATGTAAGGTTGTTTGTAAATCCCTTGGTTTGTATGTCTGTGTTCTTCCTAGGGTGTTACAAATCTGTAAGCTGTGTGGGCGAGTGTGGGTGTCAGGCAGCCTTGCCAGCGCCATCATGTGCCTAAGTCATTATCCCCAATTGGACAGACAAAAAGTATTTCCTTGTTTTAATTTGCATGTTTGTTGAGTTTCATAGATTTATCTTCATTTCTCTTGTGATTTGTCTATTCCTGTCTTTTCTCAATGTGCTATTGAGGTTTTAATGTTATTCGTGTTTATTTTTTTGTTATATTAAAACTACCAATTCATTTCTGTTAAACTGTTGTGGATAATTCCTGCAGGGTTTTGTTTTTTGGTTTTGTTTTGTTTTGTTTTTCTTATAATATATAGATTGTTATGATTTCATGAAATACAGCGTTCTAAAACTGTTAGGATACAAATTTATTTTTCCATTGTATTTCTTACATTGTTTCTAGGCTTATAAAGATTTTTCCCACACAAAGGTCACATATTTTAAGATTTCATATTTCATTTTTTAATGTTTGTCATTTTAATTCATTTGGAATGTACTTTGGTATATGATGTAAGAAAATGTTTTTTAAAAATATATTTTATTGATTATGCTATTACAGTTGTCCCATTTTACCCTTTACTCTCCTCCACCCTGCACACCCCCTCCCACCCTCATTCCCCCTCTTTAGTTCATGTCCATGGGTCGCACATATAAGTTCTTTGGCTTCTACATTTCCTATACTATTCTTAACTTCCCCCTGTTTATTTTCTACCTACCATTTATGCTACTTATTCTCTGAACCTTCCCTCCCCTCCTTCCCTCTTCCTCACTGATAACCCTCCATATGATCTCCATTTCTGTATCCTGTTCCTGTTCTAGTTGTTTGATATTTATTTTTGTTTATTTTTAGGTTCAGTTGTTAATAGCTCTGAGTTATTTTACTGTTTCTATTTTTTATCTTCTTTTTCTTAGATAAGTCCCTTTAACATTTCATATAATAAGGGCATGGTGATGATGAATTCCTTTAACTTGACCTTATCTGGGAAGCACTTTATCTGCCCTTCCATTCTAAATGAAAGCTTGGCTGGATAGAGTAATCTTGGAACTAAGTCCTTGCCTTTCATGACTTCAAATACTTCTTTCCAGCTGCTTCTTGCCTACAAGGTTTCTTTTGAGAAATCACCTGACAGGCTGATGGGAACTCCTTTTAGGTAACTCTCTCCATTTCTCTTGCTGCTTTTAAGATTCTCTCCTTATCTTTAATCTTGGGTAACTTAATGATGATACACCTTGGTGTGATCCTCCTTGGGTCCAACTTCTTCGGGACTCTCTGAGCTTCCTGGACTTCCTGGAAGTCTATTTCCTTTGCTAGATTGGGGAAGTTCTCCTTCATTATTTGTTCAAATAAGTTTTCAATTTCTTGCTCTCCCTCTTCTCCTTCTGGCACTCCTATGATTCACATGTTGGAACATTTATTAAAGATGTCCTGGAGGTTCCTAAGCCTCTCCTCATTTTTTTGAATTCTTGTTTCTTCATTCTGTTCTGGTTGAATGTTTCTTTCCTCCTTCTGCTCTAAACCGTTGACCTGAGTCCTGGTTTCCTTCCCATCACTGTTGGTTCCCTGTACATTTTCCTTTATTTCACTTAGCACTTAGCATAGCCTTCATTTTTTTCCTCTAATTTGTGACCATATTCAACCAATTCTGTGAGCATCCTGATTACCAGTGTTTTGAACTGTGCATCTGACAGGTTGGCTATCTCTTCACTGCTTAGTTGTATTTTTTCTGGAGCTTTGATCTGTTCTTTCATTTGGGCCATTTTTTTTTTTTAGCTCCGCATATCTGTTAGGTAGTAAGGAGCAGAGGCTTAGTTGTTCGCCAGGGTGGGGCAACCCATGACATCACTACATCGTGACTCTGTATGTGGGGGAGGGGTGCAAGAGGGAGCAGTGCTGCTTCTCCACTCTCTGCCAGTTCCCAGTTACTTCCCCAGCTACCCACAAGCAAACTGGGCCTTTTCTGGTGCTAATTCCCAGGTTGGTGGTTTTGTGTAAGTTCTAGGACTCTGTGGGTCTCTCCAATGAACTGTCCTGTGAGGCTGGGAGTTTCTCCTGCTGCCACCTCAACCCCCACACGTGTTTTCAGTGAGAGATTTTGAGGCTTTGTTTACCTGTGCTGGGACACGGGGTTATGCAGTCTGTCTCATTCCCTAGTTGTTCCTCCCAATTTATCTACATGCCAATCGGGACTGCCCAGTTTGCCAGCCCCTGCCTTGCTATACATCCTCTCTGCCCAGTGCCCATAGCCACCCCTCCTACCAGTCTGGATGAATGTTTTTTCTTTAATTCCTTTGTTGTCAGACTTCCATACAGTTCAATTTTCTTTTGTTTTGGTAGCTTTTTGTTTTGGTTGTGAGAGGAGGCACAGTGTGTATACCTTCACCTCCATCTTGGCTGGAAGTCTAGAAAATGTTTTTATAATGTTTAGCAAGTATTCCAATATTATTTACTGAACAAGATTGCTTTTCCTCACTGATTTGAGTTTGCTTTCTTTTTTACTTTCACCTGAGTATATGTTTATTGAGTTGAGAGAAAGACAGACAGGCAGACATCAATGTGAAAGAGAAACACCAAATGGTTGTCTGGAATATGTACCCCAACCTAGGATCAAACCTCCAACCAAGTGAGCTACCAGGCCAGGGATGAATTTGCAGTTTTTTATTTTATGTTAGACACTTAAATATTCTTGGATATATTTGCTCTTTTCTATATTCTGCTCCATTGATTATGTGATTTTAATGGTAACTATATAATATTTTAGTATCTGGTAAATCATATTTGCTTCATTGTAATTTTTTAACCATTTTTTGACATTTATTATTTGGGTTACTTTATCTGGTTTCCAAAAAAACCCCAAAAAACGAGCAAACCAAAAACCACCACCAACAACTGGCATGACTTTCGGTGAAATTGCATTACTTTAGGGGAGAATCAGCACTTTTTCCAGTATTAAGGTTTTCCTTCTAGGAATGTGATACATATTTTCATTGATTATTTTTTATATTCTTTAGTAAAATTTTAAATTTTCTTTGTATAAAGGGAGAAATGAATTAAAGGCTATTTGTATTAATGAGAAGATGGGATGATCGGGAAAATGGTGCTATCACTGAGAAGGAAGACACCACAAAAGTCAGGAGAAGACCTTGAGGGACAACATTAAGAATACAGTTTTAGGAATTTTGAGTTGTATCAGGCACTTCTGAATGTCTCTTCATCTTCTATTAAGCTGCTATTTGTAATGAGGGAAAGTGGTCGTTGGTCAATGGAGATGTTCTGTATTTTTTCGTAGGTAAAATATTCATCCTTCTACCTCACAGGATGCTTCCTTTCCAATAGGAAGAGTCCATAGCAGTAATATATTAATTTACAATTCTACATGTTTGCTGTTATCACTGCTGCACTACCCCCAGTTGTTCTGGACTCTTTTCTGAGTTTCATCTTCTTTAACTCCTCTCTCTCAGGGTGATGCTTTTCAAGATTATGGGGTAAGATTGGCTTCTCCCTAATTTTAGCAAGCCAGTATAGTCTTTGTTGTATTATCACATGCTGGGTATTTTTTTAAAAAATATATTTTATTTATTTATTTTTAGAAAGAGGGAAAGGGAGAGGGAAGAAATGGAGAGAAACATTAATGTGTGATTGCCTCTTATGCGCCTCCTACTGGTGACCTTTTGGTTTGCAGGCTGGCATTCAATCCACTGAGCCATACCAACCAGGGCACTACATGCTGTTTATTTTATTGGGTTTGTGGCTTCATCTCTCAACTCCATGTTCTTCATCCACAAGCCCATTACTTTGTCAGAGTGACCAGTCCTCCACGCTTACTTGTCTACCTTCAAGACCCAGCGCAGTTGTGACCCCTTTCTAGGCCACTGTCTCCGACCCTCTGGACTGGACCCCATGTCTTTCATGCTCCCAAGGCTCCACGTTTACTTTTTTTCACTCTATTTATTGCACTGTATTGAAACTATCTCCTTGTGTACCTGTTATATACATTCCTACCTTAGTATATCTTTTACCACTGTGCCTGACACATGTAAGGTATTTAGGAAGGATTTGTAAAAGTCAAAGAATCTGAATTATATTTATGCCATGACATAGCAATGGAGAAATTATAAACAGGTGGTTGGAAATCTTATAGCTAGTGATAAATATTTGGGAATGATTCACATGGAGTGGCTATTTGAAGTTGTAGAAGCAGATTAGGAAGAGGGGCGCTGCCCATCTCTCTGGTCAGGAGTCTGGGTATGTAGGAGGTGTAGCTCAAACCTGGTCCTGTCTTTTGGCCACAGCTACAACAGAATTGATTCTCAGCACAGTAGAAGCCACAGTGTGTCAGGTATGACAGATTCCTTCCCCTTCCTGCATTCAGTCCTTGGAGGGGCCCTGGTTCTTGCAGATTCCAGCAGCCTGGAGTGGGGAGGATCCAGCAGCTGGGAAGGTGTGCTTCCCCTCTGCTTGTTCTGAAAGGCACGAGATCAGACTGAGACGTTCTGGTGGCTTGGTGGAAAAGGGCTTGCTGCGTCCTGTGCGTGATGATCTGCCGAGACATGCTGGTATGTTTGGGTGCCAAGGGCCAAACCCATATTTAGCCAAAAAAAAAAAAAAGTGTGATCACCTTATGGGGGATGTAATAAGTTGAGATAGAGAGCTAAAGGTGAATGTTCAGAACAGGCATAACTACATCAAAGAGACTGAGGAAAACATTCACTAGAAAAAACTCGAAGTTATTGTTCCTGATTTGAAACTTTTACTAGATGAAACACAAAGGATAATAATCCTATTGAGAACTGAATTCATTTTCTGGAAGGAGTATCTTGTAAAACACAAAGTATAAATATGATGAGGTAAAACACTGAGATTCCTAAAATGGGAGGAGGGGAGGATCAGATGGAGAAGATTTAATAAATAAATAAAAGGAGAAACCCTTCTAAGCTGAAGGAAATTTTAGACCAGATAAAAGGGCTCATGGAATTCTGGGAAAAGGTATAACTTAATTACTAGATTACAGCAAAGGAGACAAAAATTATCTTCTCTGACAGGAAGATAGGCCAGTTTTGAGGAGAGTTGGGATGGCATTGGAATGCTTGTGCACTAAAAGCTACAGTAGTGTCTGTAGGGACTATTGATATTAAAGAACAATAAGCATTCTATACCCAGCCGCATTGGCCTGGGTTCTGACATGCAGGCCACAGAAGCTGATTTTGGTTGGTTTAGGAAGAAAAATTCATCTCTAAAGGATATTCAGTTGCTGTGGAATTGTCCCGAGACTGGAGAGTGAGGCTTGGAGGCTGTGCAGCCAGAAACAGTGCCTAAAGTCTCACAGGAATTGGCTCATGCCAAGCACTGTGGCTCTGCATGCACATAGACATTGCAGCTTGCTCTAGACATGCTGGCCCTAGAGCCTGCAGCTGGCACCTAGGCCACCGCTTGCCAGAATCTTGCTCTTTCTGTAACCATCATAGCTGCCATTGGGTATTTCCCATCATAGTCCCTGCTTTGCAGCAGTAGTTCCTGAGTCAAAGTCTGGGACAGATGTAAATAATAGCAGGTTCAAGGGGCTACCCTAGCTGCAAGAGTTTGAGAGTAGAGGTAAGAAAGCAAATAGCTGACATTTTCAACTTATTTAATGGCACGTGTACCCTGCCTTCAACCCAGACTAATAGAGCAGTGATACCCCCAAGCATAGGAAAGAAAGGTTTAAGCTAGGTAGTCAGAATGCCAGATACAGATTCCCTTGCCAAGATATTATTCAATGAATCAGGGCAAAAGAAGTATATTTTTATACATGAAGGGTTTATATACACAACTTGAGCAAATACTCAAATGTACAATTAGATCTACTGATTGGATCAGTAGAAGCTTGATGCTAGAGGAAGATGAAGAATGTCAGAAACTGGTGAGCAGTGAATCTTGTAGCATGAAATATTGTATACATCAATGGAGGAAACTGATATGGCTGAAATTCATAATATATTCTTGAAAAGACAGATCATACATTCAGGGGAAATCTAGGAAATACTCCAGAACTAAAAATTCTAGACTATCTCAGCAAAAGCCAGGACTACAAGTATAGGCATTCAGATACTGAGATGTAAAAGTATCTAAAAGTTAATCTTATCTTTGTTGGCAAGGGGTTGGGGGCACAGCTATTTAATTTTGATGAAGATTTGGTTAATACTGTTAGGAATGGACAGTAACCACAAACAGAGTAGAAAAGCATAGTATTCCCAAAATAACAGCAATTAAGGATGGTAATGAGGGGCAAGTAGGTCAGAAAAGAATAAATAGAAGCAATATCATAAAATCAGCAGAAATGAGGAGAGGAAAAGAGGTGAAACAAGAGTTAATAAATAGTAAACAAAATGAAGTACAAATGATAAAACCAAATAGTTGCACAATAAATATTCTTAAGCCAAATTCACCTATTAAAAAACAAGATCAGCAATATTAATATCAAAGCAGAATGCAAGAACGGAAGCATTGAACAGAACAAAGAGGGACATTATGTACTGATAAATACTAAAAATATTTAGGAAGAAAAGAATTTAATTTAAAAAACTCCATGACTTTCCTGACTTCTGGCCAAGATGGAGGCATAGGCAGACACACTGTGCCTCCTCCCACAACCAAAAGAAGGACAACAAATTTAAAAACAAAAAACAACAAGAACTGACAGAAAATTGAACTATATGGACGTCCAAGAACCAAGGAGTTAAAGAAGAAACATTCATCCAGACTGGTAGGAGGGGTGGAGGTGTACAGCCAGGTAGAGAGGATTTGCGGCAGGGCAGTGGCTGGCGAACTGGGCAGTCCCACATTCAAGGGTGGATGGACCAGGAGGAGCAGCTGGGGAGCGAGACAGACCACACAACCCAGGGTTCCAGCACAGGGAAATGAGGCCTCAAACCTCTGGTTGAGGACATGTGTGGGGGTTGAGAGGCAGTGGTAGAGACCACCAGCCTCACAGGAGAGTTCACTGGGGAGACTCACAGGGTCCTAGAATGCACATGGGCCCACCCACTGGGAATCAGCACCAGAAGGGCCCAGTTTGCTTGTGGGTAGCTGGGGAAGCGACTGGGAACTGGCAGAGAGTAGAGCAAGCGCCACTGTTCCCTCTTAGACCCTCGCCCATATACAGTGTCACAATGCAGTGATGACACGGGTTGCCCTGCCCTGGTGAATACCTAAGGCTCTGTCCCTTACTACCTAACAGGTGTGGCAAGATAAAAAAAATAGCCCAAGTGAAAGAATAGATCAAAGCTCCAAAAAAAATACAACTAAGCAGTAAAGAGATAGCCAACCTGTCAGATGCACAGTTCAAAAACACTGATAATCAGGATGCTCACAGAATTGGTTGAATATGGTCACAAATTAGAGGAAAAAAATGAAGGCTATGCTAAATGAAATAAAGGAAAATGTACAGGGAACCAACAGTGATGGGAAGGAAACCAGGACTCAGATCAACGGTTTAGAGCAGAAGGAAGAAAGAAACATTCAACCAGAACAGAATGAAGAAACAAGAATTCAAAAAAATGAGGAGAGGCTTAGGAACCTCCAGGACATCTTTAATAAATGTTCCAACATGTGAATCATAGGGGTGCCAGAAGGAGAAGAGGGAGAGCAAGAAATTGAAAACTTATTTGAACAAAAAATGAAGGAGAACTTCCCCAGTCTGGTGAAGGAAATAGACTTCCAGGAAGTCCAGGAAGCTCAGAGAGTCCCGAAGAAGTTGGTTCCAAAGAGGAACACACCAAGGCACGTCATAATTACATCAGCCAAGGTTAAAGATAAAGAGAGAATCTTAAAAGCAGCAAGAGAAAAGGAGAGAGTTACCTAAAAGGAGTTCCCATCAGCCTGTCAGGTGATTTCTCAAAAGAAACCTTGTAGGCAAGAAGGGGCTGGCAAGAAGTATTTGAAGTCATGAAAGGCAAGGACCTACTTCCAAGATTACTCTATCCAGCCAAGCTTTCATTTAGAATGGAAGGGCAGATAAAGTGCTTCCCAGATAAGGTCAAGTTAAAGGAGTTCATCATCACCATGCCCTTATTATATGAAATGTTAAAGGGACTTATCTAAGAAAAAGAAGATAAAACCTAACCTGAAACAAAAACTAAGCAAACAAGTAGAATAGAAATGGAGATCAAATGGAGGGTTATCAGCAGGGGAGTGGGAGGGGGAGAGAGGGGGAAAAGGTACAGAGAATAAGTAGCATAAATGGTAGGTAGAAGATAGATGGAGAGGTTCAGAATAGTATAGGAAATGTAGAAGCCAAAGAACATATATATATATGACCCATGGACATGAACTAACGGGAGGGGGGGAATGTGGGTGGGAGGGGGTGTTCAGTGCAGAGGGGAATAAAGGGGGGGAATGGGAGAACTGTAATAGCATAATCAATAAAACAAAAAAAAACAATTAAAAAATAAAAAACTCTATTATACTTAGAGGCGTAAATTGTTTCTTTTCTTATTTGATGGGTCAGGAAACTCAATTGCCAGGTTGGATGCCCACGGAGACCACGTGGGCAGCATGAACATGTGCATTACAGGTGTGTAGCAGCAGAGTTATGGGCTTGCACAGTGAACCGGAGAATGTACACCTTGCCTACAGGCTTCGAGAGTCATATACTGTGGTGCATTTTGCGAGGCAAACAAAACGTATCTGTAGCTTACAGGCTGCCAGTTTTCAAACTCTGGGACAAATTTAAAAAGCAAAAATTCAGAGTTTTTAAATAACATTTAACAAATTTGTAGAGTGGGGAATACACATTCTTCCTCTAGATTTACAAATTGCTTACAAAAGTCAGTCATGTAGTTTGTCACCCAAAACAAAAAGTAAGTTATAGGCTGGCTGGTGGGGCTCGGTTGGGCATTGTCCCACAAACTGGAGGGTCATGGGTTCCAGGTTGAGGGTTTGGTCCCCAGTCAGGGTGTATGCAGAGGGCAGCCAACTGATGTTTCTCTCCCCCATCAGTGTTTATTTCCCTCTCTTTCTCTGTCCTTTCCCCTCTCTCTAAAATAAAAAATAAAAAAGTAAAATACAAAAGTAAAAGTAAAAAATAAAAAAGTAAAAATTATAATCTTATATGCAATAATCTGTTAATTAAATTAGTGGTAAAAAAGATGAATATTTTAAAAAACTACTTTGGAATTCAGAGACACTTTTAAAATAATCTCTGTACCAAAAGAAAGTCAAAACAATAATTATAAATCATTTAGAGACAAACAGAGGAAGGAGAACTTTGTAGCAAAATGTATAGAATAGAACTAAAGCTATACTCAGGAAAATGTATAATCAGATGCTTTTATTAGTATAAGAGAAGGAAAACTAAAAATATATGAGTGAAATAGTTAACTTACAAAACTAGGAAAGAAAACAAAATCAAAGAAATAAATCAATAATGATAAAAATGTAATGAATAAAATAGAAAATTTTAAATGGTAAAGAAGATAAAAGACCAAGCACTATTTCTTTGAAAAGGCAAATAATGGAAATTATTTCTGATTGAAGGGAAAAAAAAGGGAAAATGTTAAAAATGAGTAAGGCTCTATTGTTATGGGTATGAAAGAAATTAAAAATACAGCCCTGACTGTTGTGGCTCAGTTGATTGGGCAGGCGTTGTCTGGCAAAGTGAAAGCTTACATGTTTGATCCCCAGTCAGGGCATATGCCTGGGTTGTGGGTTCTGTCCCTCATTGGGGTACATGTGAAAGGCAGTCGATCAATGTTTTTCTCTCACACTGATGTTTCTCTCTCTTTTTCTTTCCCTTTCCCTTTCTCTAAAAATAAATAAATAACATCCTTTTAAAAAGAAATAAAAAATTCAGTCTATAACAGTTTGAAAAACTAAAGGAAATGGAAGTATTATCACTATTATTTAACATTGTATTGGTATTTATGCAATAAGGCAAAAATATCTTTTGGCTTGAATGCTGAAAAGAAAAAAAACAAATTAAACCCAAGAATAAGGGCATTTGTAAGTAATTATATATACGACAAATATAAAACGAACGATAGCTTTTTTTGTACTAGCCATAACTGGTTAACACTGGGAATTGAAAAAAAAAATCCAATTCACAGTTGTCATAAAATACCTAGGAATAATTTTAACTAGAATATTATAGAACATAAGGTGAAAAGTATAAAATCTCATTGTGGTTTATAAAGCAAGACTTAAAATAATGGAGAAACTACACTGCATTCCAGGGTAGGCTGGTTTAATATTGTAAAAGTATTAATCCTTCTCAAATTAATATGCCAGGATACTACATTAATTTTACCCCAGAATTATTTCTTAGGAAAAAGGTAGCTCCTTACATTCAAGTCTTTCAAAGTGACATTTTTAACTGGGTGTGTTCTTAATTAATATATTCTGCATAATAAAATAATATTTGGGGAAGACATTAAAATAACCTGTTTAATTTTAGAGTTTTGACAGTTGGTTTAGAAAAAGGGAGAGAAATTTAAAACAAATTTAGTATTTATTTCATGGGTTATATCTTAAAGTTACAAGTGTTCCATATTGTTGAATTGAGGCATTGAAAGATTGTATGACAATATAATAAGTGGTTAGATTTTCTGGCTGGTATGGCTTAGTGGATTGAGTGTGGGCCTGTGAACCAAAGGGTTGATGGTTAGATTTCCAGTCAGGGCATGTACCTGGATTGTGGGCCAGATCCCCAGTGGGGGCACATGAAAGACAACTACATATTGATGTTTCTCTTCCTCTTTCTTTATTCTCCTCTCTAAAAACAAATAAATAAATAAAAACTTTTAAAAAATGAGTTGTTAGTTGTAGAGAGCAGAAATATACATGGGGGGGCAAAAGTAGTGTTACAGTTGTTCGTATGAAAAATAATACAATAATTAATAAGTAGTGATACAAAAATAAACTGTGTTTTACATGCTCACAACTATAAACCTACTTTTGTTCCACCCTGTATACCTGCAGGAAGAATTTTTTTTTAATTGACCTAATGTCATGTGAATATGTACTTCTGCGTTGGTAAATTTTCAGTGACAGCATGATACTGTCACTGGATTCAGAAAGCACTGAATCTCAAAACAGCTTAGGTGGTTCTCTAGCAAATTGGAGTAGATGGCTTAAAAGGAGTTCTAGTAATGATGAAGACAGTGCAGGAACATGCAGGTGATAAATTTGGATTATAGTTTTCTTGAAGTAATCAAGAAATATTGAGTATGGGATCATTAATTCTAAATGAATATATTTTATATGTGATTTTAAAGATGTTCATATACATACTGACTTACTGTATTAATATACTTTTTAATGCAATAAGGCATTATACATAGTTATACTATATGAACATATATAATGTAATAAATAATATGCTTTTAGTACTTATTTTCTTGTTTTATTAATTTATTGTTCAATTACAGTTGTCTGCATTTATCCCACTATTCCCCCCACACCCCACCTCCCTCCATTGCTTCCACCCCTTCCCATACCTTGGTTTTGTCCATGTGTCCTTTATAGTTGTTCCTGAAAACCCTTCTCCCCATTATCTGCTCCTACCTCCCCTCTGGTTACTATCAGATTGTTCTTAATTTCAATGTCTCTGGTTATATTTTGTTTGCTTTTTTCTTTTGTTGATTCACTTCCTATTAAAGGGAGATCATATGGTATTTGTCCCTCACTGCCTGGCTTATTTCACTTAGCATAATGCCCTCCAGTTCCATCCATGCTGTCCAAAAGGGTAGGAGCTCCTTCTTTCTCTCTGCTGTGTAGTATTCCATTGTATAAATGTACCATAGTTTTTTGATCCATTCATTTACTGATAGGCACTTAGGTTGCTTCCAGTACGTGGCTATTGTAAATTGTGCTATGAACATTGTGGTGCATAGGTTCTTTTGGATTGGTGTTTCAAGATTCTTAGGGTATAATCCCAGCAGTTCCACTGGAAAATAGTATGGAATCTCCTCAGAAAACTAAAAATGAAACTGCCTTTTGACAGTGGGTTCTTAGGGTATAATCCCAGCAGTTCCTGGGATTATATTATATTTTCCACAGTGGCTGCACCAGTCTGCATTCCTGCCAGCAGTGCATTATGGTTCCCTTTTCTCCACATCCTCTCCAATACTCATTTGTTGATTTGTTTACGATGGCCATTCTCACAGACGTGAAGTGGTATCTCATTGTGGTTTTAATTTGCATCTCTCTGAAGGCTCATAATGCTGAGCATCTTTTCATATGCCTCTGGCCCCTCTGTATGTCCTTCTTGGAGAAGTGTCTGTTCAAGTCTTTTGCCCATTTTTTAATTGGGTTGTTTGTGTTCCTGGAGTGGAGTGATTTTAGTACATATTTTCTATGTAAATATGTACTACATATTATATTTTAAATATATGCAGTTGACCCTTGAACAACAGGTTTTGAACTATGCGTGTCCACTTACACACCAATTTTTTTCAATAAATATAAAGTTGGTCCACAGTATCCATGGATTTCATATTTGCAGATTCAACCAACCATGGATCGAAGACAGTACTTTCAAACTTCTGTTGGGAATGCATAGATGTGGAGGGCCAACTATAGGCATTGTTCTACACCTTATAAAAATTATAAGGAACTTGAGCATCCTCAGATTCTGGGATCTGTTTGGGGGTTTCAGTGGTCTTGGAGTCATCGCTCACAGGTACTGAGGTCCTATAGTTAAGTTTTGGGAGCATCAAAACTTGTGGATTTTTGACTGCATGGGGATTGGCTCCCCTAACACCTGTGTTGTTCGAGGGTCAGCTGCATCTATATATACATATTATGTCAATTAAGATAGGGATTTGACTATTTCTACAATGAAAGCTTACTAAAATTGATTAAGAAGCTTGTATTTTGATTTTTTTCCTTTGTTTTTTTGCTGTTTGGGGAAATAGGCATCACTCTATATTCAGGGTCACTGTCTATATTGGAATTAAATTTAGTTGCAAGTGACAAGACCCCCCAAATAATACTGGTTTAAACAAGACCCAAGTTTATTTCTCATGTAAAAGTCTGGTGGATTATCCAGGCTGGCATGGGCTCAGTAGTTAGTGTGCAGGCCTCAGCTCCTGGTGGTTTCTGGGTCCACTACATGAGACTGAGATCTGCTGGCTCCAGCCATGGTGTTTGTGGTTCAGGCAGCAGGATGAGGGAAAGGGGTGAGCAAGCTTGCTCAGAGAGCCTTCAGAAAAGGCTTTATCCAGTTGGCCAGAACCCAGACACACCCAGCTGCAAAAGAGTCTGGGAAATGTCCTTATTCTGAAACCACATGCCCAACAACAACAACAAAAAAAAATCACAGAACTAAGGCAGAAAAAGAAAAGAAATACTGGACTATAACCAATCTCTGCTTAGAGATGTATAATCTGGGGAAAATATTGCAAACTATCCTGAATATATGAGGCACACCTATAAACAAATAAGAAATTAAATGGCAAAAGAGGTGATGGTACAGGTCAATTGGTAGTAGTATGATAAGCAATTCAAAGGCAAAAAAAGAGAGAGAAAATAAAGATATTGGACATCATTGTAATCAGACAAATGGGAATCAAAATAAACCATTTTCACCCATCAAAAAAAAAAATAACAACATCTAGTGCCAATCAGGGTCTAGAGAAGCAATCATGCCCATACGGTGCTGTGTCAATGACTGCAATCTTTCCGGAAAGCAGTTTAGCAGTAGCTATTGAGAATATATATTCTTTTGACAAAGCAGATCTCATTTGGGGGATTCTGTCCTCCAGAAATGAAAGCACCAGTACTTAAGTATGTATGGATATAGGAAAAGTTTGTTAATTGCAGTACTTTTTTTGTAGTAGCCCAAATCTAGGAACAATCTGGATATTTTTCAGTAGAAACTGGTTAAATGAATTGTAGATCATCATTTTCATGAAGTATTATATTTTTTAAAAGAATAAGCTAGATCTATTTCTACTGACCTGGAAGGCTACAGATACCGATATTTTAACTAAAGTGATAAAATAGAACTCACAAAGGAGTGTTCATAGCCCAATGTCATATATGCAGATGTCATTCCAACAAAAGACCAAGCCTGTTTGTATCAACATGGAAAAATACATTTTTCCATATTTTGTATTAATATCTCAGGAAAGTAGGGGATTTTGATTATTTCAGTTTTAGAAAGCATTTCTGTATGCACAGAGAGGAGAGTTTAGTGATTAAGAGTATGAACTTCAGAGACCAAGTTTCCTGAGTTTGAGTCCCAACTCAAGCTGTATAACCTTGGGCACGTTTTCTGGATGCATGTATACCTCTGTTTCCTATGAGGTGAAATATGTATAATAACAATATCTGCTCCATAGGGTTTAAGTGTTTGGTGAAGAATAAAGTTATACATAAGACAAGGCTGGTTTTGTTCTTTTTTTCAATGAAAAATATTAATAAGTAAGTCAAGGATAAGGTAAGGGAAAGTTTGTTTTATTCATTCCGTGGTAAAACTCTGAGCATCAATCTTAGACTTTCATCAATCTTAGACTTTCCTCCTTTGCACTATAGTAAAAAAATGGGAACAGCTTGCCCAAGAAAATGTGAAACATGGAGAGCTGCATATTTAGCAGGGAGTGGACTTCGCAACTGCCTTCACTGTATCCTTGGACTGGCAGTTTGTCAGGATTAGCATTGGCTTCTATGTCTAGACATTTCAATAAAGAAAATACAGTTTGGGAAATAGAGACACAGTTAATGGCTTTATGAGGTAAAAATCGGTCCCATCAACTGAGGCATGATGAGTTGTATTTTCCAGAGATGGCTGTGACTCTGTCTCCCACCCCACATGCTCTTTCACAGTGTGACTTGGCCACTTCCTCCATCAAGGACTCTGGACCTTGAAAACAGACAGTCTAGGACTGCTTCAGCCAGTGGGCTACAGTGGAAGGGACACTGTGTGACTGCCGAGGCTGGGTTATAAGAGGCTGTGCAGGAACACTCCCACTTGGCGCCCTGAGCCAGTCTAGAGCAAGTCTGGCCACCCTGAGCCCACCATGGTGTAGAGGCCATACCACAGTGTTCCGCCCAGATCCCCAGCTGAGCTCCTGTCTGACAGGGTCAACCATCAGAGCCAAGAGTGAGCCAGCAGGGACGTATGGCCCAGCCAAGTCCTCAGGTGACTGCAGCTCCAGCCATTCTTGGACTGCAGCCACCTGGGAGTATTTCAGTGAGAACTGCCTGGCCAAGCCCTTCCCGAATTCATGACCTACAAAATCATGAGCAAAATAAAATGGTGGTTCTAACCTATGAAGTTAGGGAAACTTGTCCTGAAACAGTCATCATTGGAACATGAGGGTTCCTCAAGCAGCATTCTAATTGGGATGGTGTTGGTTCACTCACGTTAGAAGAGGCAGAGGCTGTCCCAGCCACTTTGCGCAGATCAGCGGACTCATGGACAGGAGATGCTTGCCTGGTCATAATCATAGTAGTCTTAAAATTCAGTATCCCATTTTGGTCTTTTTTTTATTCAGCATTACATTTTAAGTACTATGTGTTATGCATATGTATAGTAATTGTATGCTAAATAGTGTACATAATTTTTGTTTTTGATTGTTGGCTAATATCCCCCAGTGGGGTCCAAAGCCTTTGTTGTTTGTTTTAAACTAGTGTACGGTACCGTTTTCTGTATGTTGTATTACTGTACTAGTGTACTAATATACCAGGGAACCACTGTATCAGACCATGTTAGGAACACTCTTTGTTTGATGTTTGTTTCTAGCATCTTCTTTCCTCTTCTTTCAGGAATTCTCCTTGAGTAACTCACCCTTTTCCCACTTTCAGTGGATCTGCATATCACCTTGACCTCAGTGAATCAAGGATGGTACAGACCCAGTCAGAATGAAATGCAAGGAAACATTTGTAGGCACTTCTGGGAGAGACTTTGCTCTCTTCATTGGATTTGATGCATCAAGCTACCATGAGATAAGGCAGATCACTGAAGATGCCCTGTTGAGGAAGTCCAGAGCAAGAGATGGAGAGAAATGGACCCTACACTAAAATATACTTCTATTGAGTGGGACCTGAAGTTGGACCCGCTCCTAGACTTTCAGTTAGACGAGACAAAAACTTTTTTTATTGTAGCAAGCTTGAGTTAGGTTTACTGTTGCAATGAAAAGATTTCTAACTCATAGCACATCTGCAGCATTCTTGAAATTCTGGGTAACATTTCAGAAGAATGGCCTGGAGATCCTTGCTAAATCACAGGATCTTCAGGCCATTCATCTAATGAAGGACCCTGGGTTCTTTGAGGCCTAGTGGGAAGGATAAGCCATATTTTGCTTAAAGAATAGAAGACCAAGGGAAAACAAAGCTGCCCTCACATATTCAGATGTCATGTGGAAGAAGCAATAAATTTGTTCATTGTGGTTCCAGATTGTTTCAGAACTGGAACCAACATGTGCCATGCTAACGAAGATAGAATTCAGCCAGATACAAAGGGGGATTGTCTGACTATGGGCTGCTCAACAGTGGAAGGGTCCGTCTAATGCCAGGCTCTCTTTCACTGAAAATGTTCAGTGGTAACTGGAATATGGGAGTTTAGTAAAAGACAACAGAAGTTGAATGCTATTGATAACCACTTTGTATGAAAGATTACGCTACATGATTTCCATTTCTTTCAGTTTTGAAATACTATAATTTTACACTTCCTTAGGTGTCAGAAGACATATTTATTATGTTATCCTTGGGCAAATTGTGAAGTCTTAGACTCTCAATTTCCTTATCCATAAAAATGAAGATACTAATTTTCAAACTTATTTTTTGTGAGCCTAAAATTAATGTGTATGAAAATGCTTTGAAAGCCAAAGCACTACACAAATCTAAAGTTCTATTATAATTTCCCTACATGTGAACTGCAGCTTCTTAAAGTACTTTTATGTTTTGACATATTGGTAATTTTTTTTAAAAAATAAAGTTAATCAAAATAAACAGGATTCAGCATGCCCAGTCCACTTCATTCTCCAATTTCTCCAACTGTAAATGCAGATGAATTTAATATCTTTTAATGATGCAACTTGGAAGTTTCTCAATGACCACTATGAGACAGCTGTAACTGGGCCAATTGTTTAATTTTAGGGAGTCAGAACTAAATTGTGATTGAATAGGTCATTCTAAGTTGCATGAAGCCTCAGAAATTGGGAAGTCAATTTTTTCCCATCTCTACTGTTAGGAAGGCTGCACACAGAGAGACAGGTTTTTTAATTCACTAAAGCCCCACCACCCTCAGCTCCTCCTCATTCTTCGTGTTTGCTGCCTGGAGACCATGGGAGTGCTGGGGGCAGTTCCTATGCAGAGATGCCAAGCTCTTCAGTTAGGCTATGAGGATTTCATTTGACCCACACAATGGGCGAAGAGGCTAGCCCAGTGTACAGAGCAAGTTCTGGGACCAACTGTCCCTCTGTCCACTTCAGTTTCAGTGGAAACTATATGTCCCTGCTGACTGCTTTTCACTTTACACATGGCACATAGGGAGCTGCCCTTCCAGATCCGTTTTGCATTTTGGCCTCTCCTGAAGATGGCTAACTGCAGCCAGCTGTGTGGGCTGCCTGCAAGAAGCTGATCAAACCATAGCATTACCTGCTCTGTAACACTGTCACTTTGTCTCCTGCCCTATCTTGTCTTTTAACTCTACACAGAACAGTCCCTGTGTCCTCCCAGGCCGGGGTCCCTTCTGTGTGTTAGTGACCTTTTGTTCAGAATCTCCCTCATTTGGAAGCACTGTTTATAGTGGCCCTGGAACAGTACAAATATTTGGGGAAAAGAAAGATACAGAATTACACATGTTTTAAACTCTAACCCATGTGGAATATGAGCAAAATTAATTCGGCATTCTGCAAAAAAAAAAGTAAAATAAAAATAAGACAGAAAACATTTATCCTGTTATGAAAACTATCTCTAAATGTGGACCCTACTGTGTGCTTTTAACAGAGGAAGCAAATGAGTAAGTACTTTGGTTCATTTCTGTATCTTAGGATTATTTTGTGTTTTTTTCTGTTTGGTTTGCAAAGAGAGTTTCCAGTAATTTGAATGTGTGCTATGCATGGATCTCTAGAAAACACTTCACTGAAACTCCCCAAAGGATGGTCCAGCCATGGAAAAAATTACTTTATTCCAGAGGCAAGGTGGGGCCCTGAGTTTGATAACAGATGTAGTTCCTTATGGTAGTACTTCTTTTATCTCAGTTGTTCCGAGTCCAAAGGATCAGTGCTGCCTATAAAACCACCAGATTGCTGATTGCCTGCTTTCTCACCGTGTTTGCAAGCACGTGTTTCTTAATTCTTATTATCCATATAGTATATGCACAGGTTAAAAAAATGAAATAAGACAAGGCCCTTATGAAAAGTGAAATTGCTGCTACCTTACATCTTCCTATGCCCATCCCACTTCTCAAAGGTAACCCCTTCATTATGCTTACACTGCTTATTTTTTAAATAGACATTTAGAGCAGTTTTAGTACAGCAAAACTGAGCAGAAAGTACAGAGTTCCCACATGTCTCCTGCTCAACCCAGCCTCCCCCACCATCAAAATCACTCACCAGAATTGTACATTTGTTATAATTGATCAACCTACACTGACACGTGATCACCCAGAGTCCACAGTTTACATTAGGGTTCACTTGGACAAACACATAATGATATGTATCCATCAGTTAAGTATTACACAGAATAGTTTCACTGCCCTAAAAATTTTCTGGGCCTTGGCTGAGTATCTTGGCTGGTTCGAGTGTTGTTCTGATAAGCCAAGGTTGTGGGTCCTATCCCTGGTTAGAGCACACACAAGAATCAACCAAGGAATGCATAGTGAGTGGAACAACAAATTGATGTTTCTCTCCCTCCCTCCTTTTCTCCCTCCCTCCCTCGCCCTCCCTCCCTCTCTCTAAATTAAATTTAAAATTTTTAAATAAAATGTGTTTTCTACCTCTTTGATTGATTTATAATTAAGTTGGGTATAAAATTCTAGATTAAAAATAATTTTCCCTCAGAACTTTGAAGGCCTTTGCTTTATTGCCTTCTGGAACTCAGTATTGCTAATGAATGATGATGACCATTCTCATTCTCGGTCCACAGCCCTTCCCCAAATGTTAGTCATTCTTGGTGTTCTGAAACTTTATACAAGATGTGTCTGTCTCCATGTGGGTCTTTTTTCATTTGTTTTGCTTGACATGAATACTGAATTCATTTTCTTCAACTTTGGGGAATTTTCTTGCATCAGTTCTTCGATAATTTCCTCCACTCTGTTTTCATCGGTCTGTATTTCGGGAACTTCTGTTAATTGATTGTTTGATCTCCTGGATTGACCCTTTGTGTTTATCTTTTCTATTTCCATCTTGTTTTCATTTTCTTCTACATATTGGAAGAGTTCATTGATTTTGTATTCCATCCCTTTTATTGAACCTTTTAAATGGACAGGCTTATTTAAAATTTTTGAAGGTTTTCCCTTATATTATCTGTATTCTTTTTTTTATAGCACCATTGCCTTGTTTGAATGAATGTGTATCACCTTGAATCTCAGTCAGTAGACCTTTCTTAAGTACCTTATATAAATTAGCCTACTTCCCCACTAGTCCTGTCCCTGCCATGATTCTCTGTACTCCAGGGCCTTTACACATTCTGTTTATGCTTTCTTAGCCTTCTGTTCTCCCTTTTATTTAATTTGAGTTATTTTGGAGACAGTTCATTTATGCTTATCAAGTAAGTAGTTTGATATCCAGATGTTGCTCAGAGAGGTCCATAGAAGAGTTGAATCATCAGTATATAGGTGGTATTTAAGATTATGGGGTTGAGTAGAATCACCACAGAAGCATTTGTAATAAGAGAAGAAAAATGGCCCTGGCTGGGTGGCTTGGTGGATAGGAACATCGTTCTGTACACCAAAAGGTTACAGGTTCAATCCCCAGTTAGGGTGCATTTGGAAGGCAACTGATTGATGTTTCTCACATCAAGGTCTCTCTCTAAAATCAACAAAAGCATATTCTTGGGTGAGGATTTAAGAGAGAGAAAGAGATGGAAAACAGCCCAGGGCCTAGATCTGAAGAATTCTAATATGTAATCTGTGAAGAGAGGAGAAAAAACAAGTGAAGGAGACAGACAGAGGGTAGCCATTGAGTTAAGAGAAAAACTAAGACAATGTGACATCAGAGGAATGTTTCAAAAAGAGGAAACTGTTTGAACTCTGCTGAGAGGATTAAAACTGTCCATTGTATTGGACCACGCAGAGATCATGAGGAAGGACCTCAGCAGTCAGGGTTTTGGTGGAGTAATGGGCATGGATAGAGGAGTGAGAGCAGAAGAAAGGAAGACAGCCAGTGAGCATAGTTGGAGAATTCTGGAGGAAGATGTGGGTTCTAGTTTTGGGGGTGTTTTTTTTTTCAATTGAAGGGAATTCAACTTGTTTAAATTCCAGTCAGAAGGATACAGTGGAAAGGGAATATATTTCAACAAGTAACAATTATATTGGGGATATTGAGGATACTGTGGCTGGACTTAAATGGGTGTGTTGAATGTTGACTAGAGATTAAGTGTCACCTTGAATGCCATGGGAAGCAGTTTGACATTGCTGCAGCAGATGAGAAGAAATACTTACAGATGCTTGAACAGAAAAATGAATGAGTTAAGGAACTTGATACAAAATGTCTCAAAGGTGGAAGAGGCTAGAATCAAGAAGACCTGTGAGAGTGTTTCAGAAATTTAGAGGATCTGGGCTAGATTTCTACTGAAAGGAAGGGAAAAGTAAGGAATAATTTCCAAAAACAATTCATAGGTTTTAGCAACTGACTGATTAGTTACAAAAGGAAAGGAAAATGGAAGGTTAAATATGTTTTTAAGGTTTCCTGAATGGAGGAATCCAAAAGTGATTGATGCAGCTGTCAGATATGAATAAAAAGGAAGGAAAGAAGCAACAGATCCCTGATAAATTCAGCTGCCACTGAGAAGCTGAGAAGGCTGAAGATTGAGGGTGGTAATCAGATTTGACCATAAAGAAATTATTGGAATGTTTTGAGAAAAAAATTTATGTGGAGTGATAGTAAAAAAAAATAGTTTAGACTCTTAGAAATAGAATGAGCAAGTTGTCTTGTGTTTAGGAGGCCAAGTAGCAATTGTGTGGTATGTGAAGATGGTGAACTTTCATTTGTATGTCCCACCTGTCTCTCCCACAGAGCAGGTACTCTATGAATTCTTTTTGAATAAAGGAAAGACTGATCATTTATTTCAGAATGTCGCTGCTGTTCATCAGCGCATGTTAGAAGACCCACCAAAGAACAACCTCAGTAATACATTGTTTGGGTAAGATAAGGAAATTAAAAAGGGACTGAAATATTTTATTTTCAGCTCATGAAAATTACTACTTAAAATGGTCACCTGATTTATGGTTTAAATGATCATGCTGTCGTTATTTGAATGTGCTTTTTGTTCTCTGAAAAACATCTTTTTTACCACTTATTTATCTCTCTGCATATTATTGTGGTAGGATTTTTCCCTCCTGTTTTTTTTAAATATATTTTATTGATTTTGCTATTACAGTTTTCCCATTTTTTTCTCCCCTTTATCCCCCTTTGCCCTGCACCATCCCTCCCTCCAGCATCCCTCCCCCTTAGTTCATGTCCATGGGTTGTACATATAAGTTCTTTGGCTTCTGATTTTCTCATACTATTCTTAACCTACCTCTGTCTATTGTGTACCTACCAATTATGCTTCTTGTTCCCTGTAGCTTTTCCCCCATTCTCCCCCCTCCTTCTCCCTGCTGATAATCCTCCATGTGATCTCCATCTCTATGATTCTGTTCCTGTTCTAGTTGTTTGCTTAGTTTTTGATTTTTATTTTTTTAGCCTCAGTTGTTGGTAGTTGTGAGTTTGTTGTCATTTTACTGTTCATATTTTTTTATCTTCTTTTTCTTAGGTAAGTCCCTTTAACATTTCACATAATAAGGGCTTGGTGATGATGAACTCCTTTAACATGACCTTATCTAAGAAGCACTTTATCAGCCCTGCCATTCTAAATGAAAGCTTGGCTGGATAGAGTAATCTTGGAAGTAGGTCCTTGCCTTTCATAACTTCAAATACTTCTTTCCAGCCCCTTCTTACCCTCAGGGTCTCTTTTGAGAAATCAGCTGCTAGTCTTATGGGAATTCCTTTGTAGGTAACTCTCTCCTTTTCTCTTGCTGCTTTTAAGATTCTCTCCTTATCTTTAATCTTGGGTAACTTAATGATGATGTGCCTTGGTGTGATCCTCCTTGGGTCCAACTTCTTTAGGACTCTCTGAGCTTCCTGGACTTCCTGGAAGTCTATTTCCTTCACCAGATTGGGGAAGTTCTCCTTCATTATTTGTTCAAATAAGTTTTCAATTTCTCGGTCTTCCTCTTTTCCTTCTGGCACACCTATGATTCAGATGTTGGAACGTTTAAAGTTGTCCCAGAGGTTCGTAAACCTCTCTTCATTTTTTTTTAATTCTTGTTTCTTCATTCTGTTCTAGTTGAATGTTTGTTTGTTTGTTTTTCTGGTCCAAATCATTGATTTGAGTCCCAGTTTCCTCCCGTCACTGTTGGTTCCCTGTACATTTTCCTTTATTTCATTTTGCATAGTCTTCACTTTCTCTTTTTTTGCGACCATACTAAACCATTTCTGTGAGCATTCTGATGATCATTGTTTTGAACCCTGTATCTGATAGGTTGGATATCTCTTCATTGCTTAGTTGTGCTTTTGGAGCCTTGACCTGTTCTTTCATTAAGGCCATATTTTTTTTTTTTGGTCCCAGTGCACCCAGTACATAGCAAGGGGCAGGGCCTTAGGTATTCTCTAGGTCAGGGAAACCCACTTGGCTGTGTTGTAGCGCTGTATGTGGGGGAGGAGTCTGAGAGGAAACACTGCTGTTTGCTTGGCTCTTGGCTGGCTTTTAGTCACTTCATTGCCCACAAGCAGGTTGGGCCCTTCTGGTGCTAATTCCTGGGTGAGTGGATTTGTGTACATTCTAGGGTCCTGTGGGTCTCTCCAGTGAACTCTCCTGTGAGGCTAGGAGTTTCTCCCGCTGCCTCAACCCCCACAGATTTTTTTCAGGCAGAGGTTTTGAGGCTTTATTTCCCTGCACTGGAACCCTGGGTTGTGTGGTCTGTCCAGCTCCCCAGTTGTTCCTCCTGGTTTATCTGCATACAAATGTGGGACCTCCCAGTCTGCCAGCTGCTGCCTTGCCTCAAAGTCTCTCTGCCCAGCTGCCCATCTCCACCTGTCCTACCAGTTTGGATGAATGTTTCTTAACTCCTTGGTGTTCAGACTTCCACACAGTTTGATTTTTTGGCAATTCTGGTTATTTTTTCTTTTTAAATTTGTTGTTGTCCTTTTGGTTGTGCAAGGAGGCAATGTGTATGTACCTCTGCCTCCATCTTAGCTGGAAGTTCCAGTTTTGTTTTGTTTTTAAATTGATTTCAAAAACACAGATAGAAAAGAAATAGGAAAATTACTCAAAGTCCAACCTACTTAATGCTCACTGGTTCTCAATTTATTTTTTTTTAAGATTTAATTTATTTATTTTTAGAGAGGGAAGGGAGGGAGAGGGAGGGAGGGAGGGAGAGAGAGAGAGAGGGAGAGAGAGAGGGAGAGAAACATCAATGTGCGGTTGCTGGGGGTTCTGGCCTGCAACCCAGGAATGTACCCTGGCTGGGAATCGAACCTGGGACACTTTGGTTCCCAGCCCGCGCTCAATCCACTGAGCTATGCCAGCCAGGGCTTCTGGTTCTCAATTTATATGTTCCTTCCTATGATGTGTTTCTATGACTATGTGGTTTGATGCACCTGTGATCAACCATAATATAATTTTTCATTTGGCCTTTAAAAATGTAACATACCAATCATGAGTTTTTAAAAATAAATTATCATATTAGGTGGCGCTTGCTTTTATTTTCACTTCTTGCAATCAGACAACCAGCCTTACTAGGAATAGTATTGATCTAGTATGAGGATGAGAAGGAGACAGAAAAAGTAAGGGTGCCAGCTGAGCCAGTCTCTGTGCCATTGGCCCCAGACTTTCTACCACTCTGTTGTCATTCTTGCCATGGTATACAAGGGGAGACTAAAAAAATGCAAAAGTATCTTCTGGAGGGGGAGTCCCTTGTTGTACTGGCCTCTCCCTGCTAGGTGAGTCTTTTAGGATGGGAGGCCTCTCCCATCTGTGTCAGTGTACCAACTGATGGTGTTGTGAGAGGCTGCATTTGACTTCAGTGAATTTTTTTAAGACTCTTTCAACGCACTTGCCCATTTCATGATGGGTGATTTACAAGTGCACCTGCCCACACTGCACTGAGTGTTCAGCAGTTTACGACAGGACACAGCATGACCCCTATGCCCCACCCTCTGTATTCACCCAATCTCATCCTGAGCAACTTTTTTTTCCCCCTGATGAAAAAAGACCTCAGAGGGAAACGATTTGCTGATGTGGAAGAGGTGAAATAAAAAAATGGCAGAAGCACTAAAAGTTGATGAGTTCAAAAACTTTTGAGCAGTGGAAAAAACATCTCAATAGATGTATTGCATCAAATGGAGAGTATTTTTTTCTTTGTCTTTTTTCTTTTTACTGACCCTGAAAAGCCTAAAATTTACCATCTGGGCCTTTACAGAGAAAGTTTGCCAACACCTGTGCCAGACCACTAGTGTTCCAGGATGAAACTCAGAGCTCTAGAATGGAACTCTCATACTTGTGTCTTCTAGAACCTCAGTATTCTGGATATTCTGTATTGTGGCTCTTTAAAACCTGACAATGCTAGGACTTTATCATGACAGAAACTCAGAATTATCAAACTGTAGAACACTCAGATCTTGGGATTTCAGAGCTTGCAACTCTAGAAAATAGCATTTCTGTTTCTTGGAACGTGCAAATCCAGAACACCAGAACCTCAGAACCTGAGAATTCAAGATGTCTAGAAAGTAGGCACTCAATTAACTCACTGATTATCTAGTTTGGTGGTAACAAAATGGTAGCCTGTCAGCCAAGTCTGGTCCACGCACACCTTCAATGCATGGGGCTCTGGAAAAACGAAACTAGAATCTGAGGGTCCACTGGCAGGTTTGCAGTTGGTTGGCTGCTGCCCCTCCCCCACAGGTGCAAACACTCCCTATTGTTTCATGCCTGCACTCACTCACTCTGCATGGCACAGCTGGAAAGGGGTGAACTGGAGCTCCAAGTTCAGGCAGCTCTCTGCAGGAAATGGAGAGTATTTTGAAGGTGATGAATAAGTACCCAATTTTTATAAGTAAATTCTGTTTTGGGGAGTCCCCCTTGTATTGTGCTAGGTAGCATGCCCAGTTTAGGGGTGACAAGATATATTGTTCAATAGTGAGGCTGTTGAACCCACAGTACTTGAAAGAAACTAAGGGTAGAAATACTGATTGATTACATCACAAGCTGTAGCAGTGCCACCACTTGACTCCTACCCAGCAGTGCCTGCAATGAGTCTGTCTGGGGACAGACACAGGCACAAAACTGGGGAGCAGCCAAGCACCACCCCTACCTAACTTGGTCTGGTGATGAATTTTAACAACTCTGTAAACTTCACCTCTGCTAGTTGCAATTTCTGAAGTTTTGTGTACAGAGATGGGAAGAACCTTTTAGACAATCAAAAACAATTATACTGAGGACTCTAAGTGATGATGAAATAGCAAGAACAGAAAAAGGAACAGATGTATTGATAGTAAAAAATACAACTGGATTTTGTGTTTTATAATCCACAACTAGGTGTATTTAATAAATGAAATTTTTTGTTTGTTGTAAAAAAAAATTCCTAGAGGTTTAAATAAGGCTAAGTAACACCTAAGTGGAGAACAAACTAAGATTCTGGCAGTGAAAGGAAGGGTTAAACTGTAGCTAGAAATGATGACTGAGTTGATCTACTCATATTTTAGCTCTTTTCATCTTTAAAGCCATCAAATAATTGAAAAGGAGCCTTAATTTTGGTAGCATTATTAGGAATGGCAAATACGTGTGTGATAATTGGCCCTGGGCTCTCAGCGTTGCCTGGTCTGGCTATATACAGTTATGGGGAAACTTTAATTACTTCCAGTTTTCATTACAGGCCTGGCCAGGATTACTTCACCATACAGAACTGGTGTGACTAAAACATTTTATTAGTTAGTGATTTTAATCTTCATTTAACAAGAATAATTAAATAAATCCTTTTTCATTGTATATCTAGTATGATACACATAAAGCATCTGGGCACCTGAAAGCATTCAGTGTGTGTTGTGGTACTCTTACCTTCTCAGTAATTTAACTTGACAAGTTACTATAAAACCATAGTTCTCCTGTATATTAATATGACAGTTTAACCTTTATTATGTCAACATTTTAAAAGCACTGAACTGTCAGAGACTGAGCAACAGATGCTGATATCACATCAGATTCCAAGATGCTTGGGTAAGCAGTTGCTCCTGACTGCGCAGCAGTGTGGGTGGCGGGCTTAGAGCTGCTACGCAGTGGTGGACTCTGCTTCTGCCTTGGTAGCCTGGAGCTGCTGCTAGTCTGTGGCTGCAGCCCCTGCCCCAGCTTTTCCTGCACTGCAGAGGTCTAGGGTCAGTGACCTCCCACCCAAGGAGCATACCTGTGTAATTTGTAGCAGCCTTGATTCATAAAATGGTCTTTGAGTGTGTAAAACAGGTCCTGGTTTCCATTAACATTTGAACCCCTCTGGTGGGTTTTATTTCTAGCTCACACAAGAGTGATGTCTAGGTTTTCATCCCTACAATTGTTTTCAACATTGTCTGTGATAATAGACAAAAGTATAAGATATGGTATAGATTAAAGTTTTAAAATTATTATAGTATAGTGGTATAGATGAAAATAAAAGATAATTCCTCCCTGGTGCTCAGTGGATTGAGCTCTGGCCTGCCAACCAAAGGGTCTCTAGTTCAATTCCCAGTCAGGGCATGTGCCTGGGTTGTGGGCCAGGTCCCCAGTGGGGGGCACACAAGAGGCAACTGCACATTGATGTTTCTCTCCCTCTTTTTCCTTTCCTTCCCCTCTCTCTAAAAAAATAAATAAATAAAATATTTTTTAAAGATAATTCCTTACATTTCCCATTATAAGTATTGTGAATTCCATCTCATTTCCATATTATATAAATCCCTTTAACATTTAAAGCTGTACCATAGATAATATATAATATGCCCTTATCCCATTTGTTCTTGTTTATCTATGGATACACATGAGGACACCGCTTCCACATATATGAAAAACAATAGGCCATTGGATCAGATCAGTCTCTCCAGAGGATTATTCTGATTCCTTAATTAGATTCGTGCTCAGTCAAAATATGTTAATGATGAATTTTTAAGTGTTTTTCAGAAATTCATAGGATATCAGATTTTCTCAAAAGCCTGTTGTTTAGTTGTCAAGATTATCAGTTCAGATGTTTTAAGTTGTAGGTGACAGAAAACCCAGTTCAAGGTGAGTTCTAGGAAAGGAAGGGTCTTTATTGGGTTGTATCATTGGAAGGCCAGCAATAGGCCAAGACTGAGGCTGGATTGATTTAGCAAATCCACAATGCTAGTAAGAATTGGGTTTTCTTCTTTCTATTCTCTGCTTCTCACCTTCTTGTGATAACCAGATGGTTGCCAGCCATTCCCAGACATAAATGTTTTCTCACCATGTCTGGTCATCTTTTAGAAGCTCACCCAGAACACCTTTCCTGGTGTTTCATTGACCTAAGTTGAGGAACCACCAACCGTGGCTCAAATGGGATTATGCTAAGTGATTCAGGCTAGAAATCGGGGCTGCAGGAGGAGGTAGAGAAACCTCAGTTAGAACCAGGTAGTTATCTAGAGCAGGGGCAATAAATGAAGGGCTATAGCCTTGCTGGTTGCCATGTGATGCTAGTTGAAGTCCTTTGGGTTCCATTTATGAAAGTGCTTGCCTTGTTTCATTGGCTTCTACTTATGTCTTTAGGGGCTGTGACAACCAAACGGACGGGTATTCCAGCTCCTCGAGAACTTTCGGGAACTATCTCAAGAGAGAGAACTGTGCCACGTGTTCCCTCCAACACAAAAAAATCGGTGTCCAGTCCATCTTCTTCCAGCACGCCCACCCCCACTAAGCCTCTGAGGAACACTTCCATAAGACTCAGACAAGAGAGTGAAGGTGGAGAACGGGCCGTGCTTGAGTCCCAAGTTCGGGAACTCTTGGCAGAGGCCAAAGCAAAAGACAGTGAAATCAACCAGCTTCGAAGTGAATTAAAGAAATACAAGGAGAAAAGGACTCTGAACAACGAAGAAACTGACTCTTTGGACCCAAGGGTAGATGGAACATCAGTCTTACCAAGTGACACAGAGCCTTTGATAAGAGCTCTTGAGGAGAAGAACAAGACTTTTCAGAAAGAGCTTGCTGATCTAGAGGAAGAAAACCGGATCCTGAAGCAGAAACTGAGTTACCTTGAGCAGTCTCCAAATTCAGAAGGAGAAGCAAGTCACGCTAGTGATAGCAGCTGTCCAACCTCCATAACCCAGGAATCAAGCTTTGGAAGCCCAACTGGCAATCAGGTGTCAGGTGAAATCAATGAGTATAAAAAAACCATACCCCAAGATGTATTACGGACGTCAGGTTCTTCAAGTAGTGATGTTACCAAAGCTTCCTTGTCACCAGATGCCTCCGATTTTGAGCACATCACAGCAGACACCCCCTCGAGGCCCCTGTCTTCCCCAAGCAACCCCTTTAGAAGTTCAAAGTGTTCTACCACTGGGAGTTCCCCTAACAATGTGAGCGAACTGTCCCTGGCTTCCCTCACGGAGAAGATACAGAAGATGGAAGAAAATCACCATAGCACAGCAGAGGAACTACAGGCTACTTTACAAGAATTATCAGACCAGCAACAAATGGTGCAGGAATTGACAGCAGAAAATGAGAAACTGGTGGATGAGAAGACAATTTTGGAAACTTCCTTTCATCAGCATCGAGAGAGGGCAGAACAGCTAAGTCAAGAGAACGAGAAGCTGATAAATCTCTTACAAGAACGAGTCAAGAATGAAGAGCCCAGTGCTCAAGAAGGAAAACTCCTGGAACTCGAGCAGAAGTGCTCAGAGATTCTTGAACAGGGTCGCTTTGAAAGAGAGAAGCTGCTCAACATTCAGCAGCAGCTGACCTGCAGCTTACGGAAGGCTGAAGAGGAAAACCAAGGAGCTTTAGAAACGATTCAACACCTTAAGGAAGAAAATGAGAAACTGAATGGGTTTCTAGAACTGGAACGGCATAATAGCAGTGTGGTGGCCAAAACTCTGGAAGAGTGTAAAGTTACCTTGGAAGGGCTGAAGATTGAAAATGGGTCTTTGAAGTCTTATCTGGAGAATGAGAAGCAAAAAGCCATAGAGACCAGTCCTGTGGGGCAGACGGTAGAGGGCTGTGCAATTCAAGAAATGTTGAAAGTAGCTCGAGCTGAGAAAGATCAGCTGGAACTGTCTTGTACTGAGCTCAGACAAGAATTACTAAAGGCACATGGTGAAATTAAACATGTGTCAAGCCTGTTAGCCAAGGTAAGGAGATACCTCTTTATCAGTATTTGCTCATCCTTGTTAACATTTCCCCCCTTTTTGATCTTTTAATCCACAGAGCACAGAGAATCTTTCACTTAGTCGATTTTATTCGTGAACCCAGCATTCTAGCTTGAAGATTTGTTAGATTCCAGACAGATTGGAGACACAAAAATGAAACACCCCCATTTTCTGACTACAGGCAATTTAAAGTGTAGTGGGGATCTAGTGAATCAAATCAGGGAGTGCAAGATAGGGACAACAGATGTCATGGAGGAGAGAATAGTGCACCTAGGAGGAACACCTCAAGTACATGGGATAAAGGAGGGTAGTGCAGGAGGACTTCCTGAAAGAAGTGACAGTAAACTGAGTCTTGAAGAATGAGTGAGAGTTAATTCAGATCTATCAGTTAGCATGCTTTGTGCTGCTGGTAACAGGAAATTAAAATCACCCCAAAGTTCCCTACCAAGGAACAATATAACCACTATTTTGGTGTTTTCATATATATATATATTTATTTATTTATGAATGATTCCCATAAGTTAAAAAAAATTTAGACTCATTCTAAGAATTCATTTCTGAGAATATTCTCATTATTATTATTTGGAACATGATTTTAAAGACCAGATAGGTGCCTGTTGTTGAATGTTTGTGTTCTTTTCCAGTCTTTTGGTATTATAAATACATTTTTATATTGCTCATTATTTCCTTAGGGAAAATTCCTAGACATTGACTTGTTGTATCAGAGTATGACCTTTTTAAAGACTTTGGATACATTTAGCCACATCACCCTACAGAAATATTATCCCACTTTGTTCCCACCAGCAGATCATGACAGTGCTTGTTGCCCTGAACCCTTGCCAAAAGCTGACGTTAAGTTGTTGGATCAAACCCAGTCTGCATGCCCTCTTTTTTTCCTCACCTTTTTTGCTTGAAAAGTTCTTCCCCCAACCCAAGATCAAGTGAAATGATCACTTCTTTCATTTTATTTTATTTTATTTTATTTTATTTTATTTTATTTTATTTTTAAAGGAAAGCTGAGGGTTCTTTTTTTAAGATTTATTTATTTTTTTTTTTAGAGAGGGAAGGGAGGGAGAAAGAGGGAAAGAGAAACATGAATGTGCAGTTGCTGGGGGCCGTGGCCTGCAACCCTGGTATGTGCCCTGGCTGGGAATCGAACCTGTGATACTTTGGTTCACGGCCCGCGCTCAATCCACTGAGCTATGCCAGCCAGGGCCCATTTTATTTTATTTTTTAAAATATTTATTTTTAAATAAAGACAGAGGGGAAGGGAGGGAGAAATAGAGGGAAAGAAACATCAGTGTGTGGTTGCCTCTTGCATGCGCCCCACTGGGGACCTGGCTGGCAACCCAGGCATGTGCCCTGATCTAGGGTTCCTTGGTGAGTTAGAGTGAAAACATCCCCCAACCTATTTCAGGGTTTGAGACTGTTTCAAGGAACAAATTATGTCTTGACCTTCCAGGGGGATTTTTCTCTACTGCTTCCTCACCTTAAGATTAGTTAGTTGCAACCTGACTCTGACATTGGGCTGTCTAATGATCTGAGTAGCTGGGTAGTGTTGGGAGTTTTATCATTGTCAGTGTCTGCAACTCACAGCATTTTATGGAAAGTTCGGAAGCAGTTCCATTAAAGGTACTGGCCAAATGCCCATTTGAACTACTGTTGGTAATTGTAGCTTTACATTAAGTTGTAACATCTGTGGAATAAGTCTCCCTTCCATTATTCTGTTGCAAAATGTTGAATCTCCCAGGTGGCCTTTTTGAAGTCCTCCTTCAGTACTTCATCTATTTTTTGGTATTTAGATTGGTTTTACATAAAATATATGTGTCAATGAGAAATAATTTGGCATCTTAAAACAATGGCTGATTCTTTTTTATCATGAAATTACATGTTAATTATAGAAGGTTTCAGAAATACAGAAAAGTATAAAGATGAAAATATTACCTTTAATCTAACCACTTAGAGGAAAATTCTGCTAATATTTAGTTGTATGTCTTTTCAGGCATTTGCCCAGTTTATGCACATTTGGGCATGTGTACACACTGGTATCGATGTACAATATTTAATCTTCCTATTCAGAAGTGGAGTATGTCACTCCATGTTTTATGAATACAAAGCCCAGTTGGAGTAGCTTATTAATTCCATTGTGCATCTGTTTCTGATTAATTTGTTTCTAATTTATCTTTATCAATTCTTTCATCCTGCTTTTTGTACATTTCCTTTGTTTCTTCTGGTTTCTTAAGTAAAATTCTTTGTGTACTTAAGTTTGTCCTTTCTCAGTTAATAACAAAAGCATTTAAATGTATGAGTTTGCTCTTTATTACAGCTTTGGCTAAAGGAAGATAATAAAATCTAGAATTTGGGGGCATAAACTAAGTCAAATTTGGAGAAAAAGGAAAAGCCTTTGCATTCTCTGTACAAGGTACAACATGTTTTAAATCAAGTTGTTAATTATAGTATGCATACATTCCATATCTTCGTGTATTGCTTGCTGATTAGGATGATCACGTGTGAGACAATAAGGCAGACAAGTCTCTGGTCAGTGTTTTCAGAGTCTGAGGTCAAAGGTGTGCAGTGTGATGTCACGAAGTTTCTATTGCATGTATCAAGGTCCTAGGCCTGTGCTCTGTGCTGTCTTGTGAGTACAGGAACGTTGCTCTGTAACTGCAATGAAGTTGTAACTTGTACTAATCTTTCCTTTTCTATTACCACAGAAAAAGTAAAACCCAGACTTCCTAGGCAGACTAACAGCTTATTTTAGTCCCACTGCAGAATATCAACTAATCCACCAGCAACCATGAATTCAAATATAAGGCACAAGAGACTCATGTCCAAAGGAAACAGGAGCACTTGTAGCACAAAACTGTAATGAAGGATATAAAGTGCTGGGCCAAGAGGTACAAAGCCTGGGTCCACCTGACTTGGCTCATGGTTTATTCCGTGGCCGTGGGCAGGCTCCTGTCCATTGTACAGTGTTGAATACAAGTGTAATGGTGGAGGGATCCTTATTTAGAATGTGTTCACCTTTTTGCCATTAAGGATGTCTGTTGTGGGCATCTGCTGTATACCGTTTATTAAGGTATTGCAAGTGTTAGCTAAGAAGGTCCTCACTACTTACTGCTTTTTTTTTAAATGATGGAGACTGAATTTTTCTACATCTACTATAGATCTTATGTATTTGTAAGATCTATACTGTAGATGGGAGTGTCAAACTCATTTTCACTGGGAGCCACATCAGCCTCGTGGTTGCCTTCAAAGGACCAAAATAATTTTAGAACTGTATAAATGTAACTACTCCTTAACTCTTAAGGAGTTGAAATTACATTTGGCCCTTTGAAGGCAACTGCAAGGCTGATGTGGCCCCCAGTGAAAATGAGTTGGACACCCCTGCTGTAGATCTTGGACATAAACTATAATGTTATAGTTTTTATGTAATCAAAATGTTTTTTCTCCTTTAATTTGTTAATGAGGTGTGAATTACAATAACAGGTTTTCTAATGTAATGTACTATTAAGTCATCTTTGCATTCCTGGTGTCGATCTGGTTTAGTTCTCAATTGCTTTACTTGACATGTTTGCATAAAACTTTCAGATACAACCACCTTAAGCAGATATCAGTGACTGTCCTGTTAATCACCAAAGCAAATCACGTGGTGATGAACAACTTTCACTCTTCAGTTCTGCATTTACCCACTCTAATTCTTGGCTGGAGGTGAATATTAACAAACCATTCCATAATCTAATAGATTTAGTTCTTCTATTTCAGTTTAGTAAGTTACTTTAATGACTCAGATGTTGTTAGAAGAACCTCTGAAAAACTTTAAAATGTACTTTATTTTTTGGTTATGGGTGGATCTGATCCTCATACAAAATCTGTAGGACATTTACAATAATTGTGGGAATGTTTTGTAGCTTTTTCTTCCTCTCATTGCTTTGTCCGCATCTCTTTGCTAACATCTCCATGCTTTTCAGCCTCTCTCATATCCTCCATGTACATTTGGCTGGCAGCTGAATGTATGACTATATAACACACCTTTGTACAACTTTGAGGAAAGGTCTAGTTCCACAGCATCCTGTGGTCGAAACCTCCTGTAAGCCACACCCACACCTGCCCTAGCCAGCAAGCAGCCTGTGGCTGCATGGGATTATTGTTTTCCAGGTTATAATGCAACTCAGGTTTATATTTTTTGACTTTCAATTTTTAGTGATTTGGGATCTTGATTTCAAGTTAGAGAATTTTTATAAGACTTGAATCCTAGAAGAAATACTGATTGTCCCCCAACCCTGAGACTGAAAGCTTGTAGGTGGTATAGCTTGTAGTTCTTTCATCAGAGACTCAGACGTTTCTTCCATAGTAGTAAGGAGCTTATAAAGAAATACTTGGTGTGAGTGACCAGGGAAACTGGAGGTAAAATGATCACTGTGTGACCCATGTTGGTCACCAGGCCAAACTAGGGTAGCCCCTGGCCGCAAATGACAAAACCAGAATTTGAGAAAAGGATGTGGCAAGTAGATGAGCTTGTCACCATGACTGCAGAACTGGACTCCTGGAAGGATGAGGTCTTGGAACCTGGCTTAAATAACAGGTGGCCCATGAGGATTCCCAGGCAATGCTTTGGACGGTAAGAAACAGGAGCCCCCTCGTGTCGGTGGCATAAGCAAACAGATGGACTCTTTGCCCCCATAACCAAAATTCTAGAAGGTAGGCAGGTGGTAGCTATGACCCGGGGGCTGTGTAATGTCAAGACTCTAGGCTGGCAGCTCTGTGATTCTCTCAGCCTTCCTGCCAGGTCTCAGGGGGCATGGCTTCAGCATCTGGTCCTACAGTCCAGGCAGCAGGAGGCTTGGCAGGTCCATAGACACCTCAGTGAACATTTTTCCCCAGTAGCCCTCTCAGCAACTCCCTTTATATGATATGGTCAGAACTGGGTTGCACACCCTCCCCCAGCCCTCTCCTTGAAATCACAGTCATATCCTAACTCCTGTACAAAATTGGGATTCTTTGTAAGAAAAAAGAAAGAATGGTTTTGGGGTAAGATAGTGCAGCATTTGCTACAGCATCCAACAGGACTCCCTCCACACGTTCACTCTTTCTGAGTCCTGTTCGTAAAACTCCATAAAGTGTTCACAGAGATCCCTGAAATGTGTGATGCCCACAGTAGTTTCCTTGTGCCCCAAACACTCCCCACCACACATGAAGTCCCACCACCGCCCTCCCCGCCTAGGCCCAGCCAGACCGCGTTCTTGTCCTGACTCATCACATGAAGGAGGTGGGGGCTCTCTTATTCCAGAAGCACTCTTACCTCGCTCTTTGCCTCCTTGACCCCCATTCTTCACTGGCCTGGTTCTGCCTTAAGTTGTAGGTCTCAACTATGTCGTCACTTCTATAGAGAAGCCCTCAGTTCTGTGGGGTCATGTCTCATGGACTCAACAGGCCTTCAAGTCTAGATCAGCTCGACTACTTGTGTGAAAGCCACTTGCCCATCCCTTGCACCTCAAAGGAGCCCAGCAGGGTGGGCGAATGTCTTCGGTAGAGTTAAGGGGAACTTAGGGATCACTTCCCCATGAATCGTGGATACTCTTAGGAAAATTGGTTAAGATGGAGTTGTTTAAGCTGAAAACGTGGACATTTCAGTTATCTTCAGTTCAGACAGTTTCCCCATTCCCTCCAGTGTATTTGGCTGACATATATCAGCTCTTGGTGAAACAGAGCTCTGGGGCTTCATGCTGGGAAGAGGGCAAGGAAGGAACTTGGGTAAACGGAGCCTGTGTGCCTGCTCTCACAGGGAAGTCAGGAGAAGGCCCGTTGAGTCAGCTTAGGGAGAGGCCTGCAGGCTCTTCACCTGGAAACCTTCAAGGTGGGCAGTCGCCTCAAGAAATATGTCCGAGGCTCGGCCTTGTTGTGCAGAGCCCAAAGTCTACTATGCAACTGGAGGTGAAGCTTCAGAAGATTCAGTCATAAAACCAGAATGCTCACCCTTCCTTTTTCAGGTCAGATGTGACAGTCATGTGGCCCTGAACACACAGCCATCACGTGCTGCAAGGGTGTTGGATCACCTGTCTGGTAGGGCTGTGCTCTGAAACCATGTGAAGAGGGAGAGGGGTGGGAACTAACCCGAGGGTTTGAGATCAAGAGAACCAGTGTTTGAGAAGGCTGGTCTTGCCAGTGGAACTCCCTGGGCTTCCATGTAATTCCTAAGAGGGGGTGCACTGCTCTGCATGGACCTGGGGTCACTGCTCTCTCATAGATAGGTAAGTCTTAAGGTCAAAAGTGCCTTCATGCCTAAGAGCAGTTTCTCCTGCCTAAGGTCTTCTTCTGCCCCTCTGGTATCTCTCGAAGCAATAAAAATATGTATAACTGGGATGTTCTGCTGATGCACTTCACATTTGCTGAGGATTGCAGAGAGTCTCAGTCCTGTCAGAGGAGGACACATTATCGAAGATGGCTAGGTAGGATTCTTGATTTCTTTTTACTGTTTTCTGCCCTTGTAGATCATCTAGTGGTCAGACTGGTACAGCCCTGTCTTTGTTCCCTTGCCCTGGAAGAGAGCCTGGGGTGTTTGGCATGACACTTGCCAGCACAGGAATACTCTGTACTGTCTGCCGTGGTTGGGACTGCACCCTCAGCCCCTCAGGACAGGCACACCCTTCCCCCAGCTGTGGGGGGTGATGGCTGCTGGCTGCCAGCTGGAGGCAGCCAGGGCCAGCCCTCTGTGAGAAGGGCCTCCTAGCCCCAGGGATAGCTGCATCCAGTGCTGTCCATTGAGAGTCTGCGGAGAGGCCCAAGCCCTCACTTCAATTTGGAGCTGCTCTGAAGGGCTTCCTAGGGGCAGGGCTTCCCTTGCTGTGACTGCCTCACACTTCTCCTTCATTCTGACGGCTGGCTTCCTGCATTCACCTGCTCGGTGCTGCTCAAGAAGCTTCATGCGTGAACATCCCCATCTCAGAGTCCGTTTCCCTAGGAGCCAGACCTGTGGCCACGCTTTCTCCCTAGTTCTGGTGTCTGACCGAGGGAAGGCTGTAAGACTAGCTGAGACTGTAGCCCAGTCTGTTTCAGAGCTGTCCTGCCTGTCCTTGCATCCCAAAGTCCTAGAAGGTTGTGTGAAGAGGCTCTTCCCTGCCAGAGAGAACTGACTGGTTTCTGCTGCCATCTGCCTTTGGTGGTTCATGGACTGGTGCTCTAACTGGCGCATCTCCAAGGGAGTACTGGTGCTCCCAGGAAATTTATTTGAGTTTATTTGTGGTGCAATTCCATACACCCCCTTTCTAGAGAATGTTGATTTTTTTTTAAATGAGAGGTGCTTAGAATGACTTCCTTTTTTTAAAGAGAAACATTGGGAATCACATGGCTGGGTGTCAGTGCAATTTTTGCACTGGAGAAGCAGGACTCAAAAGAACTGTCAGCAGAAAGGCTGGTGAAGTGGAAGGCAACCTGGAACTCTAGACAGTCATCAAAAAGTACAGGAAGTTGGTTTTACCTACTTGATAAATTGGTTTGTTCTTTTCAAATGATTTAATTTCTCCTCTCTCTTAATTTGTTAATTTGTAAAAATGAATGTAAAGATACCTGCCTGTTTCAACCTAACAAGCTCCTGGGGAAAGAAGTTGTGAAAGTATTTACTTTAGGCTTTGTTTTTTCTTTTTTCAAATATAAGAGCTTTTTGTAAGATATTGCTAAACTTGAGAGAATTACTTCACAATTGAGAAGGAAGAATGATGCGTGTAATTTGAAACAGTATATTGACTTTCAGGGTTACTGACCCCACAGCCCATGGTGTGGCGGCCCCTCTCTATACCCCTGTGCTTACCATTTGGTGCTTGTGGACATAGAGGGTGGACCAGGAGGCAGGGGCCTCTGAGAGGCCAGCAACCCCAATTGCACGAGGAGGTTTCCTCTGGGTTACTTGTTACATCCTCCAGTCTCACCCCTGACCCTTGTAGTCTTAGCAAGTAATGTGCATGTTTCTAGACTCCAGGTGAGCTGCCCTTAGCCTGAGGTCCCAATGGGGAGCCAGCCAGTTCTGCCTCCCTCACTGCTTTCCAAATGCTGTCCAACAGCAGCTTTCTAGTATCTAAAATAGAGTGGGCCTTTTCTTCTTAAAAGCTGCTTCTTTTTATAAAGTAGTCATCAGATATGGGGCTTTCGGTCTTTTCCATGTTTGTAATTATCTCAGACCTGTATTACAATAGTATCTAATATTGTATACAGTAAGACATAAGGCAAATTATTAGAGACATAGTAAGTTGTATTGAGTGCTTACCACGTGAGGGTCTGTGATAAACTCTTTTTTAAAGGTTTTATTTTTAAAAGATTTTATTTATTTTTAGAGAGGGGGCAGGGAGGGAGATAGGGAAACATCAATATGTGGTTGCCTCTTGAGCGCCCCCTACTGGGCACCTTGCCTGCAACGGACTGAGAATCGAACCAGTAGTTCGTAGTAGCCCTTTGGTTGGTAGTCTGGCACTCAATCCACTGAGTCACACAAGCCAGGGCTCTTCTAGGATTTTTAGGATTTTAAGTCTTATGTTAAAGTCTTTAACTATTTTGAGTTTATTCCTGTATATGCTATAAGAACCTGATCTAGTTTCATTTTTTTGCAAGTATCTGTCCAATTTTCCAAACACCATTTATAGAAAAGGGTGTCTTTATCCCATTGTATATTCTTGCCTCCTTTGTCATATATTAATTGATCATATAGTCATGGGATTATTAAATTTATCGAGACTTGTTTTGTGGCCTACCATGTGGTCTATCCAGGAAAAGGATCCATGTGCACTTGAAAAGAATTTATATTTTGCTGTTTTGGGATGCAGTGCTCTGAAAATGTCAAATCCTTCTGATCTTGTATATAATTTAAGGCCCCTATTTCCTTGTTGATTTTCTCTCTGGAATATCTATCCATTGATGGTCTGTATCCTACTATGACTTTATTACTTTCCATCTCTCCTTTTATGTCCATCTAGATTTGCTTTATATATTTAGAGGCTCCTGTGTTGGGTGCATAAATATTTACAAGGGTTACATACTCTTGTTGGATTGATTCTATTTTATCATTATGTAATGTTCTTCTTTGTCTTTTATTACAGCTTTGCTTTAAAGTCTGTTTTGCCTGATATAAGTATTGCAATCCCAGGGGTTTTTTTTGTTTTGTTTTTCTTTTTTCCTTTCTATTTGCATCAAATACCTTTCCCAGTCTCTTTACGTTCAGCCTGTATATATATTTTGTTCTGAAATGAGTCTTTGATAGACAGCATATATATGTATATATGGGTCTTGTGTTCTTATCCATTCACCTATCCTATGTCTTTTGATTGGAACATTTAATTTAATTACATTTAAAATGATTATTTATAGGTACATACTTACTGCTATTTATTTACAATTATGTTTCTCTTCTTTCCCTTTCTTAAAGAAGTCTCTTTAATATTTCTTGTAATATTGGTTATGTGGTGATGAACTCCTTTAGCTTCTACTTGTCTTGGAAGCTCTTTATTTCTCCTTCAATTTTTAAAATTTTATTTATATTTATTAATTATGCTATTAATAGCTGTCCCAATTTCTCCTCCTTTGCTTCCCCTGCCCAGCATCACCCACTCCCTCTGGTGATCCCTGTCCATTGTTCATGCCCATGGGTCATGCATATAAGTTCTTTGGAAACTCCATTTCCCATATTGTTCTTAACATCCCCTGACTACTCTGTGTCTACCAATTTGTACTTCTTAGTCCCTGCACCTTTCCCCCAACCCCCCGAACTCCCAACCCCACTGGCTACCATCCCAATGTTCTCCATATCGCTGATGCAGTTTCTGTTCTGGTTGTTTGCTTAGTTTTTTAGATTCAGTTGTTGATAGTTGTGAATTTATTGCCATTTTAATGGTCATAGTTTTGATCTTACTTTTTTTCTTAAATAAGTTCCTTCAGTGTTTTATATAATAGTGGTTTGGTGATGGTGAACTCCTTTAGCTCTGCCTTGTCTGGGAAGCACTTTATCTGCCCTTTGCTTCTGAAGGATAGCTTTGCTGGATAAAATAATTTAGGTTGTAGGTCCTTGCTTTTCATCACTTTGCATATTTCTTGCCAATCCCTTCTAGCCTGTAAAGTCTCTTGAGAAATTAGCCGAAAATCTTATGGGAACTCTGTTGTAGGTAAGTCTTTGCTTTTTTCTTGCTGCTTTTAAGATTCTCTCTTCACTTGGCTGGTGTAGCTTGGTGGATTGAGCATGGGCTGCGAACCAAAGTGTCGCAGGTTCGATTCCCAGTCAGGGCACATGCCTGGGTTGCAGGCCATGCCCCCAGCAACCGCACATTGATGTTTCTCTCTCTTTCTCTCTCGCTCTCTCTCTCTCTCTCTCTCTCTCTCTCCACTCCCCCTTCCCTCTCTAAAAAAATAAATAAATAAAATCTTTAAAAAAAAGAATGAACAAGGAGAATCAATTTTTTAAAAAATTCTCTCTTCATCTTTAACCTTTAGCATTTTAATTATGATGTGTCTTGGTGTGGGCCCCTATGTCCATCTTGTTTGGGACTCTGTGCTTCCTGGACTTGTATGTCTATTTCCTTCATCAAACTAGGGAGGTTTTCTTTCATTATTTTTCAAATAGGTTTCCAATTTCTTGTTCTCTCTCTTCTCCTCTGGCATCCCTATGATGCAAGTGTTGAAATGTTTGAAGCTGTCCTAGAGGCTCCTTACACTGTCCTCAATTTTTTGGTATTATTATTTCTTCTTACTGTACATTTTCTTCCTTGTGTTCCAAATCATTGATTTGATTCTTAGCTTCACCCCCTCCACTGTTAGTTCCCTGTAGAGTTTTCTTTATTTCATTTAATGTAACCTTCATTTCTGCCTGGATCTTTTTTATGCTGTTGAAGTACCCAGTGAGTTTTTGAGCATCCTGATAACCAGTGTTTTGAACTCTGCATCTGATAGGTTGTTTATCTCCATTTTGTTTAGTTCTCTTTCTGGAGTTTTGTCCTTTTCTTTCATTTGGGCCATATTTGTTTGTCTCCTCATCTTAGCAGCCTCTCTGTGTTTGTTTCTGTGTATTAGGTAGAGCTGCTTTGACCCTGTGTCTTGGTAGCATGGCCTAAAGTAGTAGGTGTTTCCTGCAGGGTCCAGTGGCATAGTCTTTCCTATCTCCCAAGCTGTGTACTTAAGATGTACCCTCTGCGTGGATTGAGTACTACCTCCTCTTGTAGGTGAGTCTTGATTGCTGTCAGCAAGCCAGTGGAAGGGATTTACCCAGTCCAGACAGCTGTGATCCCTGGCCAGCAACCACCTCCCACCATAGTTTATGGAGGTGGTTGGATGGTGCTCTGACTTGGTTTGTAACTCTCTGCTGGTTGCACAGGCTCTGGGGTTTCCCAGGTGTTTCAGGCCAAGGTCACCCTTCACCTATGGTCTGTCTGGGTTCCCTTTGCATAAGCTATAAAGCAATTTGTAGATGGCTGCTGCTAGTGCCAGGCCTGGGGCCATTTAGCTATGGGTATGGGTGGCTGGGCTCAGCTGTTGTTTGTTTGAGCAGAGTTTGGAAAGTCTGAAGCCTACACCTAGCCCAGTCCTTAATATGGAAAAGCCTCTGTTACCAGCTTGAGTGGGCCTATAAGTTGGATGGAGTGGACCCTTAGCTAATTGTCAGGGCAGAGCTTACTGCGTGAACCAGGTTGATGACAGTTCAAATATGGTGCCAACACACTGTGGCTCTGTGTGGGGTAGGACTCAGGAAAGGTACAGTGGCCACTCTCTGCAGTTCTGTCTAGGAGAAAGCTGTCCTCCAGTTCTTGCCCTGATGCTAGACACTTCATTTCCTCCCTGTATGACACTGGTGCTCTTCAAGGTGCTACCCAGGTGCTGGAGCTCAGAGGGAGTGATTCTGAGTAAGTCCATGTGCACTTTTGAGTCCCTTTAAGAGGACTGAGAATCCTGCAGTTTCTTCTGCTGACCCAGCTGCTTTTTACAGCCAGAAGTTGTAGGGACTTATCTTCCTGGTACTGGAACCTTGGACTGGGTGGTCTGATGTAGGGCTGGCATCCCTTGCTCCCAAGATATCCCTCCATTTTATATCCATCACACCTGGGTTTAGGAGCAGCCCATCCGTGCCTCCACCCCTCTGCCCCTCCTACCCATCTGGATGACTGTGGTTTCTTTAATCCTTTAGTTGTCAGACTTCCATACAGCTCAATTTTCTGATGGTTTCGAGTGACATTTGTTCTGTAATTTTTCTGTGGTTATGCAAGACGAGCCACATTTACCTATTCTGTCTTCCCTCCTTCAACTTTAAATGTTGGGTAAAGGAGACTTATTGTAGGTTCTTGCTTTTCGTCACTTTGAATATTTCATGCCATTGCCTTCTGCCCTGAAAAGTTTCTGTTGAGAATTCTGTTCGTAGTCTTGTGGGAGCTCCCACATATATAACTGCCTTTTTCTTGCTGCTTTTAAGAATCTCTTTTTCCCCCACCCTGTCTGGTGTGTCTCAGTTGTTGGGAGCATTGTCCTGTAACCAAAAAGTTACAGGTTCATTCCCATATGCATGGCTTGTGGGTTTGTTACCTGGGCTGGGTTCATATGATTCCCAGTCTGGGCACATTTGGGAGTCAGCCAATCAGTGTTTCTCTCTCACATCCACATTTTTCTCTTTCCCTTCCTCTCTCTGTAAAGACAATGAAAAAATATCCTCAGGTGAGGGCTTTTTAAAAAAGAATCTCTTTTTAACCTTTGCCATTGTAATTATGATGTGTCTTGGTGTTGGTCTCTTTGGGTTCATGTCGTTTGGGATTGTCTGCAGTTCCCATATTTGTGTGTCTTTTTTCTTCACCAGGTTAGGGAAATTTTCAGGCATTTCTTCAAATAAGTTTTGAATTTCTTGCTCTCTTTTCTCCTTGTGGTTACCCCTATGATGCAGATGTCATATAAGAGGAGGTCTCTTAAACTATCCTCATTTGAAATGTTTTTCTTTTTCCTATTTTGATTGGGTGTTTTCTGCTACCTTGTCTTCCAAACTGCTGATTCAGTCCTCCGCTTCATCTAACTGTTGTTGATTCCTTCTAGTGTATATTATTTCAGATACTGTACTCTTTACTCTGCCTAGTTATTTTTATGGTTTTATGGGGTTTCTTATGTTTACTATTTCTTTACATTCTTGCTGAGCTCATCTATCCTTCCTCTATGTTCCTTGAACATTCTTATAACCATTATTTTGAACTCCGTATCTCATAGATTGCTTGTCTCCATTTCATTCAGTTCTTTTTCTGGGGATTCCTTTTGTTCTTTCATTTGGGGCCTGTTTCTTTGTCTCCCCATTCTGGCTGCCTCTCTCTAATTGTTTCTGCATTAGGTAGAGTTGCTGTGCCTCCCAGTCTTGGCATGAGGTCTTATGTAGTAGGTGTCCAGTGGAGCTCAGTGGCACCTGATCATCTAAGCCAGGTGCTTCAGGAGTGTCCCTTGTGTGGGTTCTGTGAACCCTCCCTGTGGTAGTTGAGTCTTGATTGCTGTTGGCTCATCTGTGGGTGGGGTTGACACTGGGCTGGCTGACTGTGAGGATTGACCCAACCACAGAGAACCATGAGCTGCCATGCTGCGCTGACCCTGTGAAGTAGAATTCACCCCAGCAGGGTCTGTGCCTGCCGAGATCCGCCTTTGGATGTTCCACTTGTGGAGCGAATTGGGTCCTGCTCTGATGTGGTCTGAATCCTGCCAGGAGGTATGTTGACTCTGGGGTCTCTTTGGAGAGATCCAGTGCGTGACATGTTAGGCGCTGCCTGTGACTGGCCTTGGGCTGCCTGTTTGGAGCCACAAAGCAATCCACAGTTTGCCGCTGCCTCTGCTGGGCCTGGGTCTGCGTGGGAGGAGAAATTCACACCAAGGTTGGCTTTCACCCGCACCAGTCCCCAGGAGCAGGTCAGCAAAAGGTCCAGGACTCCCCAAGATCTGCTTCTGCCAGCTGGCTACCTGTTAGGCTCAGTCACTGAAAGGGCCTCCGGCAGTATGTGGGTTGCATGAGGTAGGTTCCCAGTAAGTCACCAGGTAGGGGTAAGTGGTGTTCACCAGACTAAAACAGATTCACACTCGGCACCAGGGCTGGCGCTGGGGCCACTCAGCGAAACTCTCCATGCACAGCAAGGTCAGCCTGCACCACAGGTGCCTGTGGACCTTTATGGTAGGCAGGGTCTCGGGAAGTGGCCAGGGTGGGGGCATCAGGGTTCATCAGGCCCAAACAGACCAAGATTGGGCCGTGTGAAGGGAGGGCTCTCTTTGCACAGGACCAGCAGTGCTGGTCAGGCATGTGAGGGAAGAGTGGCTCCTGCCCTGGAGCCGCACAGCTCAGTCTGTCCCTCCTGGAGAGCATCCCAGGAGAGGCCATAACAGGGCCATGCTGGCCTGCATGCTGGCCACAGCCAGCTCACTTCTGTGTAGTGCGTGGCAAGGAGGGGCCACTTGGAGATGGGAGGGTGGAGCTAGTGGATCTTCTATGGGGATGTGGGTGGTGCCGCTGGTCAGGGCCAGAGGTGAGGGAGGGGAGTGGCCCCCACCCCAGAGCTATACAACTTAGTCTGTGATACCCGCAGAGTTTGCCCTCAAGAGCCCCTCCAAGAAAGTCCACACCACAGGCTGGGCAACTCACTCTTCCCCAGGGTGTAAGATCAGAGGACAGGGAGACGGAGGGTGGGGCTAGTTAGTGCATTCCTGTAGGCTTATGCTGTAGGGAGGGGGAGTGCTCAGCCCAGGAGAGATGGTGTCTGTGGGCTATGTGGGAGAGGGACCTGGCACAGGTACCCTGGTGCTGTCCCTCAGCTCTATCAGGTAGTACTGGGATTTAAATTCTAGCAGCCAGGCTCCAGGCTCCACATTTACTCATTTTCATGTAGCACACTAGCTTTGAAACTTAGGACAGCAGTCCACAATGACATAGTTTATGTTGCAATACAGAGCCATACATCTTCATAACTGAAACACGAGTTTCAGGGAGCAGTGCTTGCCCTAAGTGTAAGCAGTATTCTCGATCTTCCCCATGCTGGCACTCTCCTTATTCCTTCCCTCCTTCTCCTTCTTCCTTCTGTATTGTGTATCACAACCTCCCAATTGAAAGACAGTGCAGTACTGCCTTCCACTGTCTGTTCATTCATCAGACATTCATTAGGGCCTCTTATGTGTCTGACACTGTAGTTGCTGGGGATATAAGTGTGAAGAGAGAATACAGGGTCCCTGTCCCCATAGAGTGTTCAGCCTAGAAAGGTTTTGCATGTGAAATACAATTGGAAAAACATTGTATATGGAAACCCCTCCAAATTTAGGAAGAAATCTACTAGGTATCGAGCTTACATTACCTGATAAATATAAAACTATATAGTTACAGTAATTAAAAGACTATAGAAAAGGGACAGTTCATAATAATTAGTATATTCAGACAATAGAATGCTATGCAGCATTTATAGTGAAGACCTAGAGCAATGTATGTTAATATGAATACATCTCAAAAAGAAGTTAAAGTGTAATAAGCATGGTGTAATATAGGACAAAAACAAATATAATGCAATATAATACAGTACACTGCAAAAACATAATATAGTGTAACATCATTTGTATAAAAATTTTATGTATAAAAACCATTCAAGGGATGACCACATACCAATTTTAGGGAAATATATGTTACTCTCTAGGATGAAAGGGAAGTTGAGGTCTTCACAAATCTTGTTAAAATAAAAAAAAATTACCAAATGTGGCAAAATTTAACCACTGTTAAGTCTGTGTGGATATGTGGTTATCTCATCACTTTTGGTGCTTTTCTGTATATTTTAAGTGTTTGATGATTAAAAGTTGAAGGGTCAGATGAGTGAGTGTGCTGTGCTGCGTCTCTTTGTGTGGTGCATACACATTTTTGTATTGTGTGCCTTCAACTGGTGTTCCCTATGACGTTAATGTTACATACCTTTAAAAAAAAAAACCCACTGTAGCCACTAGTGCTTTATGGTTAAAGACATTTGGGGTTTCTAGGGCATGTCAGGTCTGAGGGGTGTTGTTCCTGAATTACCAGCAGATGGCGCTGCTCTGTAGCAGATGTGAGGTTTGGCAGCCACACAGGGCACCTGAGCCTCCCAATGTGAGTGCAGTTTTACCCAAGTGCCTGAAGAAGGATATTTACATATGCACGGCTTTCTTGATGCCGGTAGAAAGGGGCACAGAATCCACCCATTTGTCCTTTTATACATACCAAATTTCTGTGAGTATGTATAGACTTGGCTATGTCCAAGGCTAAGACTACAGCAATGATGACGGCATGGATTGTGCCAAGCGCTTCCCTTCTGTTGGGTTGATGAGCCTGATGCTAATGTGTGAGGTACTTTTTCCTGTTAAATTGACCAGGGAACCTGCTTTTTATTCTAGGTAGAAAAGGATTATTCTTACTTGAAGGAGATATGTGATCATCAAGCAGAACAGCTGAGCAGAACCAGCCTGAAACTGCAAGAGAAAGCATCTGAGAGTGATGCAGAGATTAAAGACATGAAGGAAACCATATTTGAGTTGGAAGATCAGGTGGAACAGCATCGAGCTGTCAAGTTACATAATAATCAACTCATCAGTGAGCTGGAAAGTAAGTGAAATTGAGCCCTGGTGAAATGCGGATCAGGCGTGACTAGGATAGGAAAGAACCAGTAGCTGTGGGCAACATAAGCATGTTTATGAAAAGTCTTTCTTTGAATCTTCTGTATTGTAATGTCCTGGGAAGAATGGCAATTAAGGAAGACAGAATAATTAATCACCTAGACAAAGTTGGAAAATTGGTAATGTAGAAGAAAAGGTTGTTGAACGTGAGTCAACAGTGTGAGGTGATTGTAAATAGAGCAAACCCATTTCAGAGTGTTAGGTACACCATGCATGAACCACACAGTGGACCCCACTTGTCAGATATGACAGGGTGTCCTTATTTTGGGTCTGATGGATAAAAAGACTTGTGACAGATAAACTGATTCAAACAATGTATGCTCTTTTGTCAGGGAGAAAGCAATTTCAGCATCTGTCCCATTGATGGTAGGATATCAAATAACGGAAAAGGTGGCCTCTTTGTTACTGAAGGGGTACTAATATATGGCTCATTTACAAAATCGTTGTTTGCTTTGAATAGGGAAAGACATTTTTAAAAGAGATCAGTTATACATTGCCTGCTTTGTCCAAATAAGTCTTATCAAATGATCTCATCTAATGTGTTTTGCTTTTGTAACAAAAGAATTAACACACAAAGCTTTTAGTGACACTAACCATTGCTAAAAATAGCAGAGTTGGTGGCCTGCAAAGTTCCCCAATGTGCCTAGTTCAAACTGTCTGTTCATGGAATCCATATTTGTGAACTTGCCTTCTTGCCAATATTTATTTGTAGCTTCAGAATCAGTTCTCTTGACCCTCCGAAGGTCACTCAGGGACCTGTGCAGAGCCGTGGGAAGTGTGAGCCTCCCAAAGTGCATTCCCAGCGCAGGCGGAACTCCATGACATTCGCTCCCTGGTTTCAGCTTGCCCACTGTAAACAGGTGTCTTTTTCATGGCTTATTTAGTGCCACGTGTTTTGCATTTTTATGCTCTGTGTGGGTGATTTCACTGTTTCAAATGGACCCCATGGAGAGAAAGACTGCAATGTGCTTTGTGGAGAAAGGAGGTGAGTTAGGTCAGCCTTGTTCGAGCACGGGTTACAGTGCTGTCAGCCGTGAGTTCAGTGTTAATAAATCAACAGTGGTTATTGAACCATTCACTGTTAACTAAAAACCACCGGGTAAAGGAAGTGGACATTCACCAGTCTGCATCTGAGACTGCTCCTAAGAGCCTCACAGTGAAATCTGTGCTGTACGATGAAGCTGTGGGAAAGCGGCTTAATATGTGGCTTCATATGATGACAGCCTATTAAAAACCAAAAACATATGGACAGTGTTGTTGTGAAGCCAGAAACCAGACAAATTTATAGTCACATGTCTCAGGGTCAGGAAGGCGTTAAACTTCTCTCAGCTAGTGCTGGCAGAGGCCACACAGCTCATGAGGAAAGTTAAAAACTTGCAGGTGAGGCAGGTGTGTAGATCAGGAAGCTATGGGAAAATTTTTTTTAAATCTTCACCCGAGGATAAAGATTTTGTTTTTAGATAGAGGGGAAGGAAGAGAGAAAGAGAGGGAGAAAAACATGAATGTGTGGTTGTCTCTCACACACCCCTTCCTAGGGACCTGACCAGCAGCCCAGGCATGTGCCCTGACTGGGAATTGAACCAGTGACCTTTTGCTTTGCAGTCCAATACTCAATCCACTGAGCCACACCAGTCAGGGCTGATTTTTTTTTTAAGAGACAGAGAGATTGGTATGTGAGAGAGAAACATCAATCAGTTGCCTCTCCTACATGCTCTGACCAGGAATGAACCCATAGCCTTTTGGTGAACCAGATGATTTTCCAATCAGTTGAGCCACCCAACCAGGGCTGGGAAAAAAAATTTAAATTCCTGTTGACCATTATGCAGGAAAAGTGTTATATGGGCACCAGGTTTTTAGCACTGATGGGAAGGGACCAGGCCAAGCAGGTCTGCCTCAGGCTGGCCTATAGTGGTAGGTTCTTGACTTTGTACAGAAGAGGTTTCACAACATGAGTCCAGGTGATTTTGAGAGTACGTTGACTAAAGCTGGGGTCAGTGAAACAAAGGAAAGACTTTGGGTGGAAGAAACAACAGGAGAGAGCCTGGGCAGTGCTCTGCTTTGGCTCCCTAGAGCCATAATAGGAAAGAAGTGAGCCAAGGTGGGGCTGCTGTTAGCTCACTGGGAAGCTGAAAAACAGGCCTTAGAGACAGGATAAGGTGGTTAGCCTGGGTCAAGCTGCCTCTGCCTGCTGCCTTTCTGGTTGCAAGTCTCCTGGAGAACCGTGGAGCTTAGGGGGAAGTAACAAGTTCATGCACAAGAAGGGTCATGGGCATGCTCTAGTGTGAGCCTGCATTGGGACTTTGTATTGAGGGTTTTTATCTTCTGCAGGTGAAAATCTTAAGGGGGGGCTTCAGCAAAATATTCATCAGCTTTCCAGGTGCATTTTTTAATATGCGGATGCATCAAAATTAGTGTATAGGGGAGTTGGGATTATTCTCTGGTCAGCTTTACTGCTTTACATTTATCTTAGGTCTCCCTGGCCCTATCTGGGTTTTTGTTATTTGTTCCCTGACTTCATCTGTCCTTGGCATTAGCTGGCACCAGTAACACTAACTGGGTCTCTGTTCTCTATGCCCCCGACCAGGGAGATTTAAGCTGTGTATTCTCTGGTCTAGAAGTAGCGGTATAAATCACTCATTCTCAAGTGTCCTTAGTTAGAGGAGGTAAGGTCTTGCAATTCACCATCTGGCTGTAAATTGTTCAAATTGAACAATTGGCCTGGTTTCCCCATTCCACTTGCCCAGGGATTTTCCTACTTCTTACTCTCCTGCCTCAGGAGGGGCTTTTTTTTTTTTTTTACAAGGACCCTGGCAAACAAACCTACTGCATAAAACACAAATAACATTTTGTTTGACAAAAATGTGACCACAGCAAGACGCCCCTCTGCCATTGCCAGTGGTCAGTGTGTGTTTACAAACATAGCACCACACTTGAAAAGTATAAAGTCAAAGAAGAGAAGTCCAGTTTTGCTTTCTTTTTCTTTTAATGATATATTGCTATTGAGAATTTGGTTGTTTTGTCTCCTAATCCTTAAAAGTCAGCACAGACACACCAAGAAAGAAGCTTATAATTAATGTCCAGAACAGATGTCAGGCCGACTCCCTGCATTTGTATCATAACATATGCAGGATTGAAAATAACACAGACCGTGCATCTGGTAAGAAACATTTAACTTCTGTCAGGGATAGGAAGGTATTATTAAGATGTCTCTTAACTAGGAGGCCCAAGGACACACAAATCCAGCCAAGGATAATTACTTCACCCCATAAAATCCTTGAAAGAAAGGGACAGAAAAATAAAATTTAAAAAGTTAAAGAGCATTTTCTCATTCTGCAGCATTGACCCCAAACAAATTCTCAGGGCCCACATGCTGAATTAGAGCTGCTGGTATAGGACCTGACCCTGTGGATTTTTTTCCTGAAACTTCTCTGATCATTCTGATTCATGCAGATAACAACTGCTGTAAAGTAGATCATGAGGAAACACTGAAGAATTTTAACTAGGTTGGGGACATGATCAGATTTACCTTGAAATGACTCTGGTAGCAACATGGTGAAAATTAGAGGCACAGAGAGAAAGGAACTAAATGTTCTTAATTAGGGAGCTGCAAAGTATATACACCTGTATTCCATCTGCCCTTGGAGATTCCCATTCTGAGGGCCAGAGTCTGGGGCTTGAACATCTGTGCTTTTGAAAAGCTTCTCATGTGATTCTGAGGTTAAAATGCTATTAAGAACTACAACTCTAGAAATGGGTCTAAAAGTCACCGTAGTAATAACTAGTCATATTCTTTCTTACACAGAAGCCTCACAGCAATAAAGGGCATTCAGAATGATGGGTACAAACATCAGGGAGGCCCAGAGTAAGCGTAATAAGTGTGAGTAGCTATTTAGGTCTCTTCCCATAGTGCTATGTGGTTGTACAGCCTGTCATCTGAGGGTATAACCAGACTGAAACACCACTTTTCTGTTCCCATTTTCTATTTTAGAAGAACCTCCTGCTTCTGGCCCCCAGTTTGCAGGGTGCCAATAATGGAATTTATACTAGAATAGATGGATTTTAAAGTCTGGGGCCAAATCCAGAGCTGCTCCTTTCCCACCTAGCTTATCTTCTCCCAAGAGTTTCCCAACTCTTTTAGCCCTGTCTGACTTTATTTCTAGGCAATGTGATGAAGCTGGAGGAACAGAAAGCAGACCTGGAAAGGCAACTGAAGACTCTGACTAAGCAGATAAAGGTGAGATGCAGTTACAGCAGGGGATGAGGACCTTCTCCAACACTTTACTAGAAATATTCCTCTTTTAGTTTGAAAACCTTTGAAAAATACCCTGAATACTCTCTCTAGCCTGCTTTTCTCATAGTACATTTCCGTGGCATGGGTCCAAATTAGTGTTGGCAGGAAGTAAAATTAAAGCAGCCTTTCAGGTTCAGGATGGAGAACTCTGATAACCCGAAGTGTGCTTCCCACCTGTACCTTTTCTCGGTAGTGGGGTACCATCAAAGTAGTGCCTCACTGAGGACAGCCCAGCCAGCCTCGCTCAGTGTTGGGCACAGGGTCTTTGTAACCCCTGGCAGGGGGCCATTCCTGACAGCTAGGCATCTGGTGATGCCCAGTCCATGATGCTGACATGGACTCTGGCATTTTCAGGAGGAAACTGAGGAGTGGAGGCGGTTCCAGGCGGACCTGCAGACTGCAGTGGTGGTAGCCAACGACATCAAGTGTGAGGCCCAACAGGAGCTGCGCACTGTGAAGAGGAGGCTGTTGGAGGAAGAGGAGAAGAATGCGAGGCTGCAGAAGGAGCTGGGGGAGATGCAGGGCCACAGCAGGTTGGTCACGAGGGGAGTCGCGCCTTTGTGCCTTTACGAGTCTAAGGGCTTCCACAGAGTGCTTGGCTTCTCACTTAATCACCGTGCATGGCCTTCTGTGATGCTTTTATGTGTCTCTGTGCTGAAGTTTTTCTCTTTTCTCAGCTCACCCCACCACTACTACCACTGCACAATAGAAATGTTCCATCCAATGCTAGTCACTTAAAGTAATAGGAAAACTCTTCACTTACATACGTACAAACGCTCTAGCCAAGTGTCTCCTGGGCTGAAAGAATGAAAGTCTTGTCTATGATGCTCCTTAAACCTCAGTGCCTACGAGTGCAGGGAAGCACTCACATCAGCAGGCAGCAGCAGTACCCCTCACAGGTCACTCTCGTGCCATGAGGGAGTCAGCACCAGATAAAGGGCTCACTCCTCCTGGCCCAGGGACAGGCTTTTTCATTGGCAGTATCTGTAGGCTGCCCCAGGAAGCCCTGGAAATGACCTACTTTGTTGAAAAGGATAAGCATGGAAAACACATACCTGGCTACTATGTGGCTTTACTTTCTGTTCCTTTGTTTTTTATTTTTTTATTTTTTAGAGAGAGGAGAAGGGAGGGAGAAAGGAAAGGAGAAAGGAGAGAGAGAAACATCGATGTGAGAAAGAAACATCGATTGGTTGTCTCTTATACATACCCTAACCGGGGACCAAACTCGCAACCCAGGCGTGTGCCCTGACCAGGAATTGAGCCAGCCACCTTTTGCTTTGTGGGATGGTGCCTGGTCATCTGAGCCACACCAGTTCTTACGGGAAGGAAAGCACACAGTCTGTGGCCCCAGAAAGTTCCCTTAACAGTGAAATTTCAGAAGGAGGTATTCCTAAAGGTATCTCAAAGTTAATTATTACTTAAAATTTAAATGTTTTACAAACAAGATTATAAATAATTATTTTACACTTTAACTAATATGCTGCTATATATCCCCAATCAGGAATAAATGTCCTTACCTTTGAGATTCTTGGAGATTAGGAAATGATTTGAATTTTCAGGTGTCTCTCAAATGTAGCATTTGTGAACCACATTTAGTAGGTCTGAATGCTGATTGTAGTTTGCCCTTTTTACATGTTTTTCAGGATCAGGAAGGTTGTTCATTGGCTAGATTCTGAACCTTTGGGTCTGGTGTATTGTGAATTCCATGACAATGGAAAGAATAGATTTTTTAGAATTCTCTTGCCAAATTTGCTTCAGTCAATTCCTCATTCTTTTATTCATGATTTTTCTATAAAAGAGCCTCTCATGGAAGGTTAAGGTAAGATGTGTAGCTGCTTCCACAGCTAGCTCTTGAAAATCAAAACTGTTATCTCACAGTCATACCTACACCCTCAGGCTGCTGCAGCCTGTGAATTCTAACTTAAGGGTGAAGGAGAACAGATAGTGCTTCCCTGTTGAAATGTTCCTGAGGTCATTCTGGTACTCTTTTGTGTTTTCTTTATTTGTCCATTTATCTCGCTTTTATATTGTTTTTGGTAGAGGAACCAAATCATAACTTGTGTTCCTTCATTATACATTATTTTAAAGATAAATGGTAAAAGACAAGTCTTGAGTTTGTGTTAACGTACGAGATGCTGCATTTCTAACATAGGTTCTACAATACAGGCCTGGTTATACCACTTGAACTCTGATATCGTAGGAAATCTCTGCGTGCATCTTGACAATTTAGGGCTCCATAGGCTATATCCTACATCTTCAAACTAGGGTTACTTTTTTAACATGATGTGTTTCTCTTTTGATTTTCCAGTGATTTGCAAACCTACCTCCCACTAGCAGTTTAATCCCTTATCACAAAACATTTCATATCTTAGATTTGCCACCAAACCAGAACATAGCATATTACCAAAACCCTGTAGGCTTCAGTGTGTCCCTTGCCTATCATTGCATTGGGCAGGACTTCAGGCAATGCTGGAGCTGGTTTCCTGTCTGATTCTATGCTTTTCTGGCACACTGCTCCATCTAAAGAGTTGACTATTTGCAAGTTACTATCCAGTGAGAGCTCAGCCACTTCCTGAACCTATCACATGATCAAGACCTGAAACCAACTCATGCCCCCAAAGGTCCTGAAGTCACATAATGTTCCCATCCTGATTGAATGGGTTCTTGGCTGAAACTCCATTTGCCTTTGACAGTCATTTGATGAGAACTCTAAAGTCATTCTTGGTTTAGACACAACCAAAGAACTTGCAGAAATTCTCTGACAAGCTCTTCCAAGTAGCATACAACCAAGAAAAGCAGGTAAGAGCCTCTGTAAAGTACCTTGATTGTAACATGGGATTAATGGATTTAAATTCTCGTTTTGCAAATATGGGCACTCAATGGAATCTAGTTAGGCTAGTAGGAAAGCAAATGCAGTTTGCACTTATTACCAAGAACTCAATAACTAAGACACAGTGAACTATTATATAATGTAGTATTTTAGATAGTTTGAAAACTTAGCTCATTAGTGATCATCAGTCCTGTTATGTTTTCAAAGGCTTTTTTTTTTTTAATTTTAGAGTCAGAATTACTAATGTTAGTGTATATGGGCTCTGATCTCATCTTTGCTACCAACTGGCAAGGTGTCCTTCCCAGGCCAAGCTCCTTCCTCTCTGGAACAGGAGCTAAGCCGGGGTTGTTGTTTACGGCCCCTATAAGCTCAGTTGTTTTCCAAGACCCATTGGTCAGCTGGTCTCTCTGACTGGAGGGTCAGGAGCTGCAGTGCCAACCACACCTTCTTTCTAGTGCAGCCCTTGAACGCTCCGTGACGCAGCGGCACTTCCCTATTTCAGCTGGGCTGTGGACCTCATCTTTCTCTTCCAGAAATCTGAACAAGCCAATGCAGTTTTTATGGACCTGAAAGTAACTATGTTTTAAAGCTGGACATGTGCAAATTAGTGAATGAAAGGATAATGAATAACTTTTCAACTCTGGTTGCTTCTTATTTTGAACTAAGAGAAAGACACTGAAATGAAAACTTTTGTTGAAATTAAAACATCTAATCTTTTTCATGAAACCTTGAGTCTGAAGCCTGGCAGACACAGAGAACATACATACAGCTTGACTTAACAACTTGATGGGCCACACTCAGTTACTCTGCAGAGAGGCATTGTTGAAGATCAGTCATGACAGGCAGGGCCTCTTAACCAGTGGCAGGGAAAGACCTATGTGTTTTCTCAGTAAAGCCCGCTAGTTGTAGGGTGACTTATTTGATTCTGTCTGTGTTTATCACATGATGCCAATATGCATCCATGGAAAACATCTTAAGAGAGAGATCATTAAAATCACTAAACAGTCTGTGCCTGATTAACTGTATTGTTTCTAACAGAATGTCTAAGATTCGAAGTGTGTGGTGCTTGTACCCCTGGTTGTCGTGTTGTCACCTCTGAAGCAAGCAGCATGGCTGCTCGTCACTGCCAGATTCTCTGGAATTGGCTTTTAAGTCTGTGTGCACAACTCTGTTCTGCGCTAACGCCAGCCATGTGCCCTGCTGCGCTGTGTTGTTCTTATAGCTGTAACACGTCATGGCTGCTCCACGGTTCTGGGGTGTCACTGGAAGGCAGAGTGTGGAAGTTGGAGGTACAGATTCTTGTATCTAAGTCATCTTTTCCAGCTCTCCTGCTGCAGGTGCTTTGATATAGCATCTCTGGCTCTGGTGGAAGGGGACAGTTCTCATGCAGATTCCTAAGCAATTTCTGAGCAGTACTTTTGGTTTTCAGGGGCTTATGGCCTATTTGGTCAGTGTAGAAAATGGTCCTCAGGTATCCTAACAAGCTTAAGTCTCTCACTCTTGTACTACATAATTTTTCATAGCTTACATGTGCACTGAAGGCACTAGATACATAGCCTATAATTCTAAACATCTATGTGTGCGTCCCTCCTCCCCAACCCCGATCTTCACAGATTTGCTTTGGAGTATGTGGACGTGAACTTCCCTTAGGTCTTTAGGATTTTTATGCTATAATAATAAAAGAAATTTTTTTTGTTTTTATCTTTTTCGGCCTTCACTGTAGGACAGCAGAGGGAAGCACAAGCCTCTATAAATTACAGAAAGCCTGATTTTTATCTATCTTGGACATCTCTACCAACACAGCTGTCTGTTGGTGAAGATCTAGTGGAGACTCATAATGGCATTTTGAAGTCTAGCGTTTCCCTGTCTGAAGATATTTTGGCTTCCAAGAAAATTGGAACAGTAGGAATTCAAACATGTTAGTCCCATTCTAGATACTAGCTTTTCCCTGTGGGACAGTATCAGCTTTTAATACTTGCATTCGTAGACTAAGATCATGTTGCATTAAGTAACTCCTTTACCAGCCTTTCCCCTCCCATTTCTATTTTCACAGCTCCATGGTCTCTGTCAGCTAGGAGAGCATTTGATGGAAGAAAGACAGCCCAGCCCTTGTGTGACGGGAAACTACAATCATTTCTATATGAAAGGGAAAATGATGTAGAGGAGATATTAGCTCTTTATGAAGAGCTATCTCCTTATAACATCCACTGTTGCACACAGAGTCATTGCAATCAAGTCTTTACTTTTTTCCTACATTTTTGGAATCAACTCATTGCACAAAGATGATTCTTCCCTCTCTTTTTTCTGTTTCTCAGAAGATTCAGCCGTCTTTCATTTGGAACATAAAATGAAATTTGGGGGAAAAAAAACAAAGTATAAATGGGTCATGAAAAAAAATTAATGCACAGCTCGCATCTTTAGAGAGCATGGCATAGCAAATTCAGGGAGCTGATGAGTCAAGCCTTGCTTGTGTCTTAATTTTAGGAGTTTATTTTTGTGATTCCTTTTAAATATGGTGTTTGATAATCTTGGAATTAACACTATGTAAGGCAAAAGAGGAAGCCATCTGTGTGACGTCTCATTCTGAAGAAGTTAGACAGTTTGATTTTATTTACACCAAGGCTTCAGTGAGCCTATTCAAATGGGGGCCTGACTTCATTACCTCATCTGAAATAAGCCACCTGCCTTCTTTCCATTTGATTTCCAAAACTCTCTACTGGGATCAACATATATAGATGTTTCATTGGTAATAAAGGATGTAGTTAAATCAGACAGCTTAATGCGGTGACAATTCTATTGGAATCCCACAGAAAACAATGACTACAACCAAAGCCTCATGAATAAAACTTAACCCCAGAAACTTAAAGACTTTTTAAATCCAGAAGCATAAAGTTCAAAGTGTGATTTTAAACTTTTGGAAGTACATAGGCTTGTGAAAATCTTTATCCAGGTCAGCGAATCCTGCAGTTCTCACGTGAGGAACTGGTGTATAGTCCACAGTGTTGGAGCCTTAGCAGCTACGTCATCCAAGGGTTAAGACAAGAGTTATTGTCTGGTACAAGGAAACTTAGGAACAGGACGGCTCTTCCACCCAGGAGGAGTGCTGTGGGTGTCACATTGGAGATGTGGTGGGATAGGAATTTATATTTTGGGACATCTTTACCTCAGACATTTTCATATATAAACAATAAGAAAAATCCAACCTCAATTTAAAATTCCCAGCTGTATTTGCACCCCATATTTTGACTTGCCTTTATTCTGGGGACTATTGGATATTTTTATATGTAAGCATTTATGAAGTGTTAAATAAATGTTATTATTTAGAACAAACTGTTGCCTGATTTTTTTTTTAAATCACTGGCCATATTTCTTCAGGGCCTTTATGCCATTTTGTTCTTAATTTTCCAGTGCATACAGCTTCAGAACTTTAAAGCCACATTAGATAACTAGAATTTGAGATAGCAAGCTGGACTTTCAATACAAGTGGTAGACAGGAGATTGACTTTAAATATGAATGTCATTTTTACATAATTTTATTAGGATAGGAGAGCAAGAAGCAAAAATTAATTTAATTTTGCATAAATTAATTTTTAGAGCAAAACTATTGGAGGCCCTATCACATGAACTTTAAAGTGTAGATTTGTCATTTGGTAAGTTAATGTATTGGATTTCTTCTTACTTATAAAGCAATATTTGGTAACAAATATACTGGTAAACAATGGAGGTATATAAAGAAAAATATTAATCGTTCTTGCCCCATAGGATGACCCTATAAGGTAACCAGTGTTCACAGTAAATATTTTTCTTTACCTCCCCTCTTACTCATATAAATATATATTATACATATGTAGTTAATTTATATATTTTTTACAAAAATAGGATTATAGTCTATACATTACTCTGCGTGTGCAGGTTTCACTTAACAAGTGTATCATGGGCATCCTTCCAACTCAATATACAGGAATTTAACTCATTCAATAGCTTCGTGGTGTCCCAATGGACAGACGTACCCTAGAGTATTCAAATATTGTCACACTGGTGAATATCAAGGTTATATTTTCAAGTGTTTTTCTTTATAAATAATACCATAATAATTCTTATCTATATAGCCTATACTTACGTTTCTATTATTGATGGACTGGGTTCCTAAAAGTGTAATGCTGCATTAGAGAATATGCACACTTTTAATTTCAACAGATAGTGCCAGATTCCTTACCTGAGACTGGTGAGATTTCACTCTTGATGAGAGTGGCTGTTTATACATAGCCTTAGCAGCTGCAGGGGGTATTTGTCTTAATTTTTGCCAATAGGGTAAGCAAAAAATGCTATCTCATTGGTACTTCAATTTGCATTTCCCTGAGCATATTATTGTATCTTAACCATTTACATTTTCTCTTTTGAGAATTGCTAGTTTAACTCAGAAGCTGATTGTTTTTTTTCTTACTAGTTTATGAATTAGTGTTATATTAGGGATGTGTATTTATCCCAGTGTATTTTGGGGCTTTTGGCTTTTGGCTTTATCATCTTTGCCCTGGAAAATGTTATATTGTTGTGCAGGACAATCTGTCAGTATTTTCCTTTACTGCTTCTGGGCATTTTGTTTCTGTTTATGAATTTCTCCTACCCTAATCTTGTAGAAAAAGGCTATTACATTTTCTTCATCTATTTTATACACACACACACACGCGTGCGTGCACACACACACACATATTTAGTTCTTCCTTCTTTTTCTGGTCTGATGTGAGGTGTAGGTCTTTTTCTTCTGTGTGGGAGCCAGTCATGCCACCACCATTTATTACCAAAATTGTCCTTTGCCCTCTGGCTTGAAATCTCACCTTACTTTGTTCATGTCATCTATGTTCAGAGAGACTTTTCCATATGCCCTCATTTCCTTTTTCTCTTGAGCTCGTTCTACTTCAAGATATTTTAATGGAATTATTAGGTTGCTGATACCATTTTTAAATTCATCCTTTCATTTTAAATTGTCATCTTTTATATACTGTATTATTTTCTTGAATTTTATTGTAATCTCAAGACAGATGCTGTCAAGTGTTTATTTCCCTGTCATAAATTTACAAATATCTGTTGAGTTGATTTATCCTCTTCATTAATATTATGAAATGTATTCATAGGTAAGGGCATGGTTATGCCCGTCATTTTTTCTTGCTTAAATAGGTAAAAGTTTAGTAGGGCCTGGCATTTGCCCAAGAGCAGTGTTTGTAGATTATGCTTAGATCTGTACTCACTTTGCTGACTACTTTAAAATATCTTCTTACATCTTAAACTAGAAGGAAGACTCTTAAGGCACATTTATGTTACATATCAGAGACACGGAAATTCAGAGTGTAGAGGAATCTGGGCTCACCAAAGGAAATTCACTTGTGCCCAGTTCTTCTGTTTGGTCAGAATGAAATGTGGGAGCCATCTTTCTAGGTCTAGTTTTGTTTGGCCTGTTAGTTTTAGGGCATGTACTGAGACTTTCTGATCTGCCCGTTTGCTGCTGTCCTTTGTGCCTGGGATAAACCATCCACAGCCCCTTGGACAGTCATATCTCATGTTGCTGGTCCCCTGCAGGAAGAATGCTTTGCGTGCTGTCTGGATATCTCGTGCTGCTCCCAGCCCTGCCCGCTACTACCAGGGACATGAGCAGGGTTCCCATATTTTTGTTTTCTTTGAAAGGGAATTGGGGATAAACCCTTAGTATTTTCTTTCCATATTTCCCCCTTATTCTCTTTGTAACAGAAATTCTTCAAAGCCTAAGGCAAGTAGGTAATATATCTTCCTGTAGTTTCCAATACTGAAGAAAGATTTTTAAGATGTACAAGATCTGTCCAGAAACTATCCAGTTGTGTACTATGAAAAATAGAGACATTTGTCGAAGATATAAGGTACAGGAAACATTGTACATAGGACAATGATGCCTCAGTCACTTTCAAAGTAGGTACTTTGGGACCTCACACAGTTCTTCCAAACACCATCAGCTACCCCGTCGTACTGTCCTATATCTTAGCAACAGTCTGAAATCTCTTCCCTTTCAAAGGTGATTTTAGTTTTGGGAAAAGCCAGAAGTTGCAAGGTGCCAAATCATAGCTAGCAGCACTTGAGTCACCTGGTTGATTTGATATTTTGCTAAAAAAACTCTGCACAAGATTTGATGCATGAGTGGGCGTGTTGTCATGATGAAGCAACTGAACACCAGTTGCCCATAGCTGTGGCCTTCTGAATGATCAAATAGTTTCCATGCTAGTGCAAAATTTGGTACAGATTTGTTTGCTCTACTTGCTCAGTCATTTTGAATGCTATGGCCACACAGTGCACATACTCACTCAGTGGCATCTTACCACACCACTGACTACTACAGTGAAGTTGTCATTGTTTAGGCGTGCTCATTCTGGTCCACTCTCCTTGGCTGCCAGGTTACATTGATGTCATGCAAACTGTTTCTGTTACATTAACAATGTCTGGACTTTTGGGGGGCAGATCTTGTATTTCTGCTTTGGTTCTTATTGTTGGGGTTGGAAATTAAGATGCTTGTGTTTAGTTACCACCTTACTCTGTTGGTTTTTATTGTCATTTATATGCTTATGTGGAAATTCAAAAGTGAAACTCAAGACACTGAGCCCTCGGAGACAGAATACTTACTAATTTGTCTCACTCTAGAGCTACAAACTTCTTTTAGATTTGTTTTGTAGATAACAATAAATATTTTGAAAAAATTACATTTCACATAAGGGCCTAGAATAGCAAAGGCACAAAGGAACACAAAAGGCAGGACACAGAAGGAACAGAACAGCAGGTGGGGAAGCGTAGATTTGGAGAGCTGGGTGGGTGCAGGTGAGTCCTGGGAAGTAGGTCTCTGCAGCACCGGGACAGGCCTGGCACCAGGCCTCACACACTTTGGAGAGACCTGGTGTAAACGTAATTGATATGACTGGTCTTCTTTCAAGCATTAATCTGCCAACTGAGAAGGTAGCAGGAGTGTAATATGTCCTTTTCCAAAGATAGTTAGCCTTTAAATACTTTAAAAAAGAAATCACATGTTCTTGGATCAAAACGGACAACACAAAAGGGTATCCCTTATGACGAAGTAAGTGCTGTAGTAAATGAACATTATAGACTGTTCTAGAACCACATTAGGAAGCAGTGCCTCAGAGAGATCAGGTAACTCTTAAAAAATAAAAGATATAGCTATATGTGCATACATATATGTTTAAATTATAATGAAAGAACATAAGGTAGACCAGCAGTCAGTGAGTATCTGACATGATCCATGGAAACCACATCTCCTGCACCACGTGACTTTGCCTAAATGGTCTGTCATTCTCAGGTGTGGGTTGCCACTTCCTAAGAGCATATTACTGCATAAAAATAAGAGCAATAAAATAAATATAGATACTATTTTTCTTAAATACATGTTACATGAAATTAACTAAGAAATCCCACCAGATTTTTTAATAACCCTTGTAGGCCTCTCACAGGACACCCATGCATTACTGAAAATCTGAGAAAGGCGTGGTCAGAGACAGCTGTGTTTGCATTCCAGGTTCACCATGTACAAGCCATTTGACCTTTGTGAAATTTTTCTTCTGAAATGATGGAGTTTTCTGGAAAATTCCCTTAGATAGTGTTTTTAAGACACATGGTACTTACTATGGAGTTATGTCATACACATAATTTCTTGTGGAAATTGTCATCATCGTAGTTTTACACGCTGGTAGCAGGTGGAAACATGCCTCATTTTTGTTGTTTTAAACACGGCCCCCGAACAAGGGCAGCTGCTTCCTCTGCGATGCACCTGAAGAAAGAAGCTAACTACTATAGGAAAAGGGAATGTGTTAGGCTTATCGAAAGAGTGCATGTTGGTATTCAGTTGTGTTTACCAAACACAAAAGCTGCATCTTGGGGTGATTTGGATTGACTTTTGACCTATCAGCCTCTGTCTTAGAGGTGAATAGCCAGCTTTGAACACATGTCTACCCAACACTGGTACCTTGATGGTTTATTAAAACATATTTGCTGTCATACACCTGTCTGTATGCTTAAACATTTCTTTTTATTTTTTTAGATTTTATTTATTTATTTTTAGAGAGAGAGGAAAGGGAGGAGAAAGAGAGGGATAGAAACATCAGTGTGTGGCTGCCTCTTGTATACCTGCTACTGGGGACCCAGCCTACAACCCAGGCATGTGCCCTGACTGGGAATCGAACCAGCAACCCTTTGGTTCATAGGCTGGCACTCAATCCACTGAGCCACACCAGCCAGGGCTAAACATTTCTTAATATTCTTTATAGAATACAGAGTTCTTCATTTTCTTGAACCAGAGGAAATGTAATGTGTAATGTGGAACCCTTGAACAACACTGGTGTTAGGGGCACATTCAAGGATCCGCGCATTACTTTTAACTCCCCCAAAACTTAACTACGAATAGCCTACTGTTGACTAGAAGCTTTACCAATAACATAGTCAATTAATACATATTTTGTTTGTTAATGTATTATGTATTGTATTCTTATAGTAAAGTAAGCTAGAGAAATGTTTTTTCTCTATACGTACTGTATGTGTTTATTGAAAAAAAAATCCCTGAATAAGTGGATCTGTGCAGTTCAAACCCATGGTCAGGGTCAAGTGTACTTCATTTATTGCTGGGGTTGTTACTAGTTGATCCCAAATAATTCTAAGATAGGCTGGCGTGATGATTTTCAAACCTGTTTATGATAAAAGTACTAATAAAAACCAATAGCGCTCTTAATACCTGTTTTATATGGCTCTTCAGTTCAGGCTTTGTTTTGTGAATCTGTGCACACTCATGTTTGTGCACACATACACAACTGTTATATAACATGGTGGGTATTGAGACCAGTAGCTTCTCTAATCTACTTAATGTGCAAGTTTTCTCATGCTGACTCATTGTTCTAGCAAAGCAGACTGACCAACTGGAGGCAGGAGGACTGGGAATTGGTTCTTATAATCTTGCAATTTTCTAATGGAGTCTAAACAAGTCTTCCGACATCATTTGATATTTTGATTCACAAAGAAACTTGGATAACCAAAGGGACTTCCTCAGCAGATGCAGGATTTCTGTTTCATTCTTAATCAATTATCAGGGAATGAAATGAAAATGAATTTTTGGAAATGATTTTCCTTTAAGGAAGGGGTACCCTAAGTTTCTCCAAGGCCCTTTGGTAGCAAGTTATTAATTTTTTTAAAGATTTTATTTATTTATTTTTAGAAAGAGGAGGAGGGAGGGAGAAAGAGGGAGAAAAACATCAATGAGTGGTTGTTTCTTACACGCCCCCTACCGAGGACCTGGCCTGCAACCCAAGCATGTGGCCTGAGTGGGAATCAAACCAGCAACCCTTTGGTTCACAGGCCGCCACTTAATCCACTGAGCCACACCAGCCAGGGCACAAGTTACTTATTTTTTTTTAATGTTACTCAAGTATGGTTTACATTCAACATTATTTTTTATTAGTTTCAGATGTATAGCACAGAGGTTAAACAATCACATACTTTACAAAGTGTTCCCCCTGGTATTTCTAGTACCCACCTGACACCACACATAGTTATTACAGTATTATTAACTATATTCCCTGTGCTGGACTTTATATCCCCGTATTCTGTAACTACCAATCTGAATTTCTCAATTCCTTCACCTTTTTCACCTAGTCCCTCAACCCCCAACCCCCTTTGCAACCATCAGTCTATTTTCTGAATCTGTGAATCTGTTTCTGGTTTGTTTGTTTATATTGTTCTTTAGGTTTCACATATAAGTGAAATCTTATGGTGTTTGTACATCTCTGACTTATTTCACTTAGCCTAATACCTTAACCCCATAGGTCCATCCATGTTGTCGCAAATGGTGAGATTTTGTTCTTTTTATGGCTAAGTAATATTCCATTGTATAGGTGTACCACAGTTCTTTTAGCCACTTGTTTATTGATGTGCACTTGGGTCGTCTCCATATCTTCGCTATTGTAAATAATGCTGCTGTGAATGTAGGGCTGTGGATAGTTTTTCAAATCAGTGTTTTGGGTTTCTTTGGATGAATTCCTAGAACTGGAATCATTTGATCATACGGCAGTTCCATTTTTAATATTTTGAGGAAACTCCATACTGTTTTCTACAGTGGCTGCACTAGTCTGCATTCCCACCAACAGTGCATGAGGGTTCCCTTTTCCCCACATCCTCACTAGCACTTGTTTGTTGATTTTGACGGGTGTGAGGTATTATCTCATTTAAAAATGATCAAAGGACCTAAGTAGACACCTCTCCAAAGAGGACATACAGGTGGCCAATAGACGTTATGAAAAGATGCTCAATGTCACTAATCATCAGAGAAATTCAAATTAAAACCACAATGAGCTAATGAGCTACGAGGTTATTAAATGTACTGGTAAGAGGACAGCCAATTTTGTGTCTGACCTTCCTGAGAATGGCTGTGACAGAAATAGGAGATTATTTTTATGCTCATACTTAACGTGATTGTACCTCTTTGTGTGTATAACCACCTGATTTTGTACTATATAATGCAATGGGGAAGTTACAAGGGAAAATATTACAAAAATCAAGCCCATTAAATACAGAAATTTTAAAGCCCACCCTCTATAAGTTTCTGAAATTCTTACTATCTTCTCAAAATGTCATCAGTTTACTGATTTTTTTTCACTCAAAAGAAGGGGCTGTTGAGACAAGAGTGTACAGCAGTGTGATTTAAGTGTTTTAAGTTCTGTTTCACTTAAATTTATTCTGTTCACACTGACTACAGATCAACAAAAACTTTAAGAATTAAGGACAAGTATATTCAATCACAGAAGCTTATGAATAACTAGACTAATTTCAAAAAGATCAGTAAGTAAATATTTTAATCTCCCACTGACCTTATTAAAATATACTGCCAGAAATAGTCTTTTTGAGTCATTCTCATAAATTAGTCATCTTGCAAAACAGTTGTGGCAATTTGATAGAATAAAGAGAGCAGTGATTTAGAAATGAGAAGATTGGAAAATCATTCACAAGGAGATTTAATGACATGCTGGAGTCCCCTGGATGAGGAAGCCATGTGTGAGAGGATCGAATCAGGTGATCTGTCTGTAAAAGACTTTTCTGTGTGTCTGTGCTTGAACTTAGAAACTGAGTTCAGAACTCCCCAGGAAAGTTTGGGTGAGAGGAGAAGCTTCACCTTACAGAGAATTGTAGTGTTACTTATTCCAGAATACTATTACCATTCTCTCTCTGGAAGGGCAAACAGTATATGGCCTGGGATTCTGTTGTACAAATAGATTGTAGTTTAGTTGGTTTAAGCAGACAAGCATTAAATGGCTTACAGCATTGTTGGGAGGGTTGAAGAAACAGAATCTAGCTTGAGCTTCTAGGAACAATACCCAAAGTCACAGCACAGGATCAGGCTGCCAGGGAGCCACTGCCTCTGCTGTGAATGGAGTGGCCTCAGGGTCAGGAACCTGGCCCCTCAGGTGGAGAGCTGCCCCCACAGTGTAGCAGAAGCATCTTTCCTTTGCCACTGTCTGTCTCAGCATAGTGAGTGCCCCTTGCCCTGCCTCCCCTCCCCACCTTGAGTCCCACTCCAGGCCTTGCCCCCATCTTTCTGGTTGGGGACAAGAAAGACCCTAAATCCCATCTGGACTTCTAGTTGCAGGGGAGTCCTGAGATACCACCTTTCCCACCCCTGTTGGGGGCTGGAATACACACTGACAAGACAATTTACTGTAGTCACCACAGATAGTGGGCTAAATATTTATAATGAATAACATTTGTATATATTTTTTCCAGTTTGCAGACTAGAGTCACATTCTTTTTACTTAGAGCTAATGTCACTCTACATATTAAAATACTATTTCTGGCGATTCCCAAGAAAACAGCTCTGATAAAAATTGAGAGCAACACCTACATTATTTCCTAAAGATGTGAAGCCGATACAGAAAACAAGATTTTAAATTTGAGGTTCTCCCTCCAGCTGTGTGTTTTCTGCCTGTTGGCTGTTTCCATCCATGTCTTTTCCCTATGGAGCACCTCACGCCCCCCCCCCCCCCCCCGCCTTTTCAATCTGATTTGCTCTTTGCCCTGCAGACCTGTTCATGAAGAGTCTGAGCCCTTGGAGGCCGATGCTCCTGGCCGGTGGCATGGTATCTGTGTCAACAGAACATCTCCAACACCTTTGGAGCCTGCAACCACCGTCAAGTCTCTTATCAAGTCATTCGACTTGGGACGCCCAGGTATTTAATCATTTGTTTTATAAGCAAAACTCAAATTCAGACCAGGGTCCCAAATATCACACCTATCTCTACACCACACTGGCCCCTAATGGCTGCAAGCACAAGGGTTCTTCTAGACCATTCCACATGAAGCTGCCATGTACAAGAGACTGGCCAAAGCTTCAGTGGGGCAACAGGGGGACTCTGTCTCGCATGTAATGCAGCCTCCTCTTTCCACCTCATCTTGCCTTACCCCCTTCCTTTTCTGCCTCTCTACCCAGTATATTCAGGTTGCTGCTATTTTATTTTCCTCTGCAGTCTGATGAGAATTATCAGAGTCAGTCATAGGCCTCATCTCCTAGGAAATGAGGGACCAAGTCCTTGCATTCATCTCTCTTGTTGCTACCCCCAGCCTACTTCATCTTGCAACAGGCAGTTAGACTTTTTTGTGCCTGGTCCTGTCTTACACCTAAGCACCTGTGCTGATCTGTCATTCTTGAACTTAGTACAGTTCCATCTTTTTCTGGAAATGTCTGGCTGACTGACAGTCACCTTTATTCACTGTTATCTACATATATAAGAAAAGCGTATATCCATACTGTACACCCATAAATATAGTAAACAGAAAAAACACAAATGTGCATCTATCCAAATAACAGTATATTTCTTCACCTGACTACAACAAATATGCTTTTTGTTTTGGAAGACTGTAGTACTAGCTAATCTTAGGATGTACTTGATTATCTCTGATAAAATAGTTTGCAGCCATATTAGATGAAGAGTAGGCTACAGTTATTGAAAGACATGAAATCTCAATGACTGCATTCAATCTATGAAGATGGGAAATGAATTAACAGTAATGTTTTGTGCAAGAATTTTCTTGCTCCTTATTGCTGTAGGAACCTTATCACACATCTTTTCTTTTTCTTTGTGTGTCCTATATATAAGACCAGCCCCATTTACTTAATTCCTGTCCTCTCATTCCCCAATTCAACACTAATCCAGAGAAGAAAATGGTACGCATAATATTTTATTAACAGCATGGGATACTTTTTTAGTCACCAAAAACTAACAAATCAGGAAGTATTGCTATTTTGAACTCACTGACATATAAACGTTCCCGTCCCTTGGCAGGTGGAGCTGGACAGAGCATTCCTGTCCATAAGACCCCCAGAAGCCCCCTGAGTGGAATACCAGTGAGGACTGCCCCAGCGGCCGCTGTTTCTCCTATGCAGGTATTGGAAAAGCATTGTGCACGTGGCTGGTGGGCAGTGCCACCCCACATTATACAGTGTCCAATACACAAGCAACTTCTACCTTCTTGGATACCAGCTATGATATAAAGTCAAATACACTATCAGAGAGAAAAGCCACATGGACAGAGAAAGGGCTATCCAGCCCCAAGCCCTCCCAGCCACTCCAGCTGGAATCCTGGGAGTTGAGTCCTAGCTGAGCTGCCCTTGTCAAAACTCCATGTGGCTGAGAAGAACTGTCACTGCCAGCCTGTTGGGGGGCTCCACCCACAGAGCCCTCCAGTCACCACAGATGAGAATAAGTATACCAAGACATGATCTGCTTAGAGAGGAAAGGCTGATCAGTCTCTCAGAGGAGAAATGTGTCAATTCTCTCTCTCAGTGAGCTTTTATTGAGTTTAGCTTGCATAGGGATGCATATCAAAGAAAGGAGGTATGGTTTACAGATAACATTTCTGGGATCATGGGGGTCCTTTTCAGTCAGGGTCTGGTAGACAGAGTCTTGGTGCCAGTTGGCTGTAAAACCTTGGGAAACAAACTTATTTTATGCTTGGACCCTTAACATTTAAATTGAGAACATTCTTAGCAAAGCAGGTTTCACAGGACTTTATGCATTCTTTCTTAGGCCTGATCGCCACCACCCCCCACCAGGAACTGCCAGTTCCAGCACAGGGCTGCACCCCCCTTCAGCATTGTTTCAGGCCTGAATCAGGTGGAGGAAGCAAGGCAGCCCAAGGATTAAGAGACTTTTTGCAGATAGAATGAGCACTCAGGTTATGACAAAGCCAAGAGGCGAGGGTCTTTTGTCCCTCTTCCACAATCCCCTAAGTCTTTCCCTCATGGCCCCTTCTCGACTGTGCTTGTCTTAAGTTGTTCTTCCTTTATGAATCTTACCCATCATTGGCTATCCAGCCATCCTCCAGGGGTCAAACAGGGAAAAGGAAAGGGGGCAGAAGCTGCGCCCTTGCCAAAAAGATAAGTTTTGTCTCCTTATTGGCTTATGGTCCCAAGGTCCCCTGGCTGGCAGGGTTACAGTTCCTGAAACCAGGCAAGTTGTTTCCCAACACCAGCCCAGTTCAGGTTGCAGAATCATGGGCAAATGAATAATTGGTTTTAACCCACAAAGATTTGTGGGTTTCTTATTAGGCAGCAATAGATAATTGAAATAATTTGTTTTAAATTTAAATAATCAGTGCACTTTTAGTACTTAATGAAACTAGATAAATATACTTTTTTAATCCTTTTATCTGTTGGTGGACACTCACGCTGTTTCCATGTCTTGGCTGTTGTGAATAGTGCTGCAGTGACCCTGGCCAGGCAGGTGTCTCCTGAAGACCCTGTTTCCAATTTTTTTTGGATATATACCCAGGGGTGGGATTGCTGGGTCATATGGTAATTCTGTTTCTAATTTTTGGAGGAACCTCCCTGTTCTTTTTCATTGTGGTTGCACCATTTAATATACCCACAAACACTGCACCAGGTTTTCAATTTTCCATGTCTTGCCAGCACTTGTTATTTTCTGTTTTGTGGCTATTGTTTTATAATAACAGCTGTGAGGAGGTAACTCGTTGTAGTTTTGATTTGCATTTCCTTGATGATTGGTGATGTTGAACATCTTCTTATACTGGGTTGGCCAAAAAAGTCTTGTTTGTTGTTTTCTGTAAAATAAAAGACACATTTTTCATTTTCACCAATAATTTTATTGATTTGAATGTTTTGAGTTTGTCGACTCTCCCCCTTGTGGTATGATTGCTATGAACTTCAACTGGTCTACCTGACCATGGAACATCATCCACGAGAAATCTCCATGAAAATTTGCAAACCACTTTTGACATGTTCAGTCAGTCACAGCACCTTCTCCGCACACTGCACAAAACATTTTCTTTTTTGCATTTCAGTTGCATTTTTACCTTTCTTGAAATAATAAAGCATAATTATGCCAAAGATGTTGCATGTTTTCTTCCATCTTCAATATTAAAGTGACTGCACAAAAATTCACCAATTTTGGTAAGTTTTTTTTAATGCACACTGATATGACAGCTGTCACAATACAGTCTAACCAAATTGTTTCAAATGAAGTTAAAGACAACTATGGCCTGCTAGAGCCATCTTACAGAAAAAAACAAACAACCCGACATATCTGTTGGCCATTTAAAAACAGTATTTTTATACATATCCTTGAATATACACAGACTATTCCAGGAAGATATTCACAAAGCTGATCAATAATGATTACCCACAAGGAGAAAAACTAGGTGATGGAAATGAAAGGGAGACTTCCTTTTAATTCTGTGTCTTTTCTGGCCTTTTTGAGAATTGTGCCAATTTCATTTATTATCTATTCAAACTAATAAGTTGTTTTCAGAGCTGCCCCCAGTGAGTCTAATGAGCTTGAGAACCATTGTACCTACACATGTGCAAGTCCACCTATGTATGCTGGTGTGCCCTTTGGTTTTTAGAGGCATTCAACTTACAGCAGTGTGCGGCCTGCCAGCAGAGGAGTGACTCAGCGCTTGGATCTTCCAGACCTTCCCCTCTCAGGTAAATTGTCTTAAATATGAAGTACTTTGGCTTACTTTTTTTGTGGGGCTAACTTTTCTTTGCATGAAACTGAGCATAGAAAAAAATCAGCGGCCCTCATTCCAAACTATTTCAAACTCTAAATGTATGTGTGCTATGAACATTATTAGATCCTATTTCCTGCTGGCTGCACTTCTTAGTGTGCATGTGTGTGGGAGAAATGACGGACTTTGGGACTTTTTTGTTGTTTTTTTTTTTTTACTGAATCTGAGGAGAATATCTTTAAAAGTATTTTAAGAAAAATATCTTAATTGATTCTGAAAGTCTTTGCTTCCATAATTTCTAAAGTAGGCTTCTTATGAGATATTTTTGTCTTTGAGTATAAGCCTCTTCCACATATTTTTAAAATCCCCTTCTTGGAGGTGATGTGGAGGCTGTAATCCATAGTCCTTACCACGTCACCTTTCCACTCCCACTGGGCCTCCCCGTATGAGGGCTAGTGTGAGGTGGCAGCTAAGGGGGGACACAGGAGTGGGACGGCTTGGGTTTGGATCTTGGCCTCACCACCTACGGTCTGGCTTTGGCCCAGTTATTCCACCCTCTGTACTATGCTTCCCTCATCTCAAAAATGCAGATATGCCATCTACCTCAGAGGATGTTAATGGCTTTGGAACAGCTTGAGGACCAGGATAGGATTTTTCCTAATTTTTTTACAGTGTGGCCTTTTGGTAAGGAGGCTGGAGGTTGCTCCAATTAGCGGCTTCATAAGAAAGTGATAAATGTTCAGGTAGGACTTTGAGTCATAGTGAAGACCTCCAGGAAGAAGGTAATGGTAACTGAAGACCATTGGGTAGTCTGAGGTCAGCAGAAGAAAGAAGAGCACAGAAGGGGTGAGTGTGGCCTTGAGCAAGTTGTCACCCTGTGCAAAGGAGTGAACCTTCACTAGAAACAGAGGGGACATCAAGCAAAGCACTGAAAACCACCTGATTTGAGTTCTCCACACTTGCTTTGTAGTGTAAAATTGGGAATAACTGGATTACATGCATCTAGTGCATCTAGGCGTTTGTTTTTTTAATCGTAGTAAAATACCGTATTTTTCAGATTATAAGACACACACACCCTAATTTGGGAGGAATAATAGTCATTAATGCTGCTGTTGAGTTCTGTTTACATTTACATGGGTGAAATATTATGTTATTTATGTTATTATATATTTTACCACATTTTTTGCTTCAAAAATTTTCCCCCTATTTTCCTCTAAAACCTAGGTGCGTCTTATGGTCCAAAAAATATGGTGCCTAGGACATAAGATTTATCTTAACCATTTTCAAAAGTACTAGGTGATCTTTTAGTCATATTTGTGCCTCCTCTATTCCTCCAGCTTTAAAATTTCCCTTGCTGTAGAGAAACCATTCTTTTAACTGGCAAGGTCAGTGCCATTGCTGATTCTGCAACAGTGATTGCCTTGAAGTAAATAGTTCATTGATGATACACCCTCTCTGCCCTACCAGGCACCTGTTTACTGGGGCAGTTCTGTTTACTAAACTGAAAAGGATTACCTGAGAAAATCGCTTGTTTTCAGACTGCCTCGACAACACTGAGGTCATCAGAAGCTGCAGAAAGGGGATTGATGTGCTGTTTTTGTTGTTTTCTTTAGTGATGTAAACTGTTTTTCTCTGCTCTTCTGAGCTAATTAGCCTCACTCCCAATTTTACTACCCATAATTGGTGGCTATTAGCAGGGCCAGTATTATTTTCTTCCATGACAAGTTTTGGTATCCTAGAGGGTGACTGTGGGCTCTGCCTGTGGCACAGAGCAAGTTGCTTAATTCTCTGAGCTCCCCTTTCCTTTGTAAAGACAAACCAGACAATCCAGAAATTACCTTCCAGTCTATACTTTTGTGGCCCGTTAAGAAATATTATCAGGAGTCAACCAGTTTCATTACTTGTTTTGACTCAGATTAATATGACAGCAGAGAGGAGCCTTAAAGGAATTATGTTTAATTTTTTTAATAAGTCAGGCCCTGTGATTGTAATGATTTCTTTCACTTGTAAAATAGTTATCATTCTTGGTTCCCAGCTTTTTGCCTGCTACCATCTGTGACCTGATAATCCCTTTAGGCATCTTCCTGCTGGCCCTCTGTCTCAGATGCCCATCAGTGAAAACAAAGTATTTGACCTGAGGACGGAGCTGGCTCTGTGGGCATGTGACCTGTGCAGTTGCACAGGCTCCTAGTAAGGGCATAGGGTGGATGCTCTCTGGTGCCATCTTGAAATTTCATAGTAGCTTTTGAATACGGGGCTGATTTGGCATTAGTCCCTTTGAATTATGTAGTTTATTCTGCCTGAAGAATCCTTTCTAGAAAATACCATTTCCCTATTTGTTTGTATTACTTATTCACAACCTATATCTCTATATAGCTGTGCCTGTTACCTGTTTGTACTAGGGAATAAAATGAGAATTGTATTGTACTTGAGAAAACAAGTACAATGACCAGTAACATTTCTCTTCTTCAGGAGATGAAGCTTATGTTGTTGTTCACACAGATCTTCTAAAGGGACGAACTGAGGACCTGAAACCAGACCCCTATCTCCATAAGAGTCCCTCACTTGAGTCACTGAGCAGACCCCCCTCTCTGGGTTTCGGGAACACTCGACTGCTGAGCACTTCTCCCAGGGGCCTGAAACCACAAAGCAAACTCAGGTACCACATTTTCAACAGTGAGAAATCAGAAACACCCTAGGTGATAACCTCATAATCTTTCTTCTGTTTTATCCCTTATGGTCAAATACACTTCTGCATATATTTCCTGAACGCAAAGGGTTAAGTTACAGTAGCACTGCATAGAGTGAAAGAAAAGATGCAGGAAGAGCAGTTGAGGCAAGCACTTGAGGGGGTGGTTGTGGGTCGATAAATCGGGAAGGCTAGAGAGAGGAAGCGGCCTTTCTGCCAGCGGGCCTGCTGGTACCATCGTGCGGAGCGCTGGATCCAGGCTTGGGGAAGGGTGGCTGGTGTAGTTTGGGTAGACTAGCCTGTGGGCTTCATTAGGGCAGGGACTCTGGCATGTATACAATAGGCATCTAGTCAACATCGGCTGGGAGGTGGACAGCTGGGGTGTCACAACTGAAAGGCAGGTTGGAGCCATGTTGCGAATGTTCTTCATTGCCAAGGTAAGATGTTTGTCCTCGTTTTGATGAAGTGGTGGGGACCACTGAGTCTATAGAATTCTGTTTCTGAATTGTGTGATGGTGGTGGTACAGTAAACGATGGCATGTAAGAACGGTTGGGGGAGCACTTCTAGGTCAATGTTCAGAGAGTGCTTCAGCTGGGTGCAAGGGAGAAAGTGGGAAGTGGAGCAGACAGAGACTGCAGAGGCCTGTCTTTGCTCTCACACCTCTGCCCCCTCCTCCCTTTCCAGGGCTCCTGGTGCCCTCTTCCAGCTGCCTGTCCACCCTCCGTGTTGAGTCAGTCTTTTAAAGCACCACGTGCTTCCTGCACAGGCCACATCACACACCTCCCACTTCTGTGTCCATACTTTGGTCCATACTTCTGCGGCCAGCTCTTCCTTCATCAGAGCCTGTTCTATTCAAGGCCTTTCTTTGCAACATAACCCAAGCATTTATGACTGCTTACATGGTTCTAGCCTGAATTATCTTCCTTTTGTCCTTTCACTCCTAAATACCATTTCTCCCTCAAGGTCAAATGATGCATGAGGTCTTAGCTAACTACCCTGGTAGCACCAACAGCGCTTTTCTTTGCCTTTGGTATCTTACACTCATTTGGGTGTTTATTGGGTTAGCCAAAAAATCCATTACATGTTTTCCATACAATGGCTCTAGTAGTACTTAGTTGTCTTTAACTTCATTCGAAAGAGTTTGGTTAGATTGTATTGTGATAGCTGTCACATCAGTGTGCATTTAAAAAAAACATCAAAATTGATGAATTTTTGTGTAGTCATTTTAATATTGAAGATGGAAGAAGATACCCAACATTTTCAGCATATTGTGCTTTATTATTTCAAGAAAAGTAAAAATGCAACTGAAACACAAAAAAAGATTTGTGTAGTGTATGGAGAAGGTGCTATGACTTATCGAATGTGTCAAAAGTGGTTTGCGAAGTTTCTTGGTGCTATTGACATTCTGGCCAAATAATCCTTTGCTGTGTGGGGCTGTCTTATTCTTTAGAAGCTGTTTATCAGCACCCCTGGCCTCTACTCACTAGAAGCCAATAGCAGTAGATAGCAACATACTGAAAATATCCAATAAAGTCATTGGTGAAAATTAAAAATATGTCTTTTATTATATGGAAAAAAACTAAACAGACTTTTTGGCCAACCTAGTCATTCAAGGTTGCATAGTATGCATGCCCTCTGCCCTGCCCTCATTTAGGTTATAATTTAGCAGACATTAGATACTTCATCTTACATTTTTATATCATTCTCAACCAGTGTTATGCTACACACAGCATTTCACTCAATAAACACTAAGAATAGGTAGGTACATGAGTATACAGAATTGGCTATTTTAGGAGTAATGGCTTTATAATAGATATTATAACTGCCATTATGAATATTATAAAAGGATTTTGTAAAAGTCTGCAAAGTTCAGCTGTTTTCATATCTTTGGGTGTAGTCTATTTTGGGCCCAAAGTGATGAAGTCATATCATTCATAGGTTTAATTTAAAGCTCCAGTCATTACATACTGGTCTTGTTTATGTGCAAGAGATTCAGATAATTACAACAAGTTTTAAGGACCAAAATTAGTGCTGTTCTGAAGTTGTTCTTTGCTTTACGCCAGAAATGTATACAAAAAGGCTATGTGTGTGTTAATATGCTATTTATATTATACCCTTAATCATGAAAGCTTAAATTAGTGAAATTAGTTTGTTACTTATTTTTATATTTATGTCAGTGCGACCATGAATATAACCAATGGCAGGATAGAAATTACTTTGGAAGTTCTCGTCCTGTCATTATTAATTTAGTTAGCTCTGTTCTTTAAAGAAAACTGTTCGGTAAATGTTTTCGTCATCCATTCACACAGAAAGTCTTTCCCAGACATTCATCTCAGTATCCCCTAACTTGTCAGGCTAGAAATTCCGCTCTAAGAAATGCAGCGAGAGCAGGACTGGCACAGTGTACACAGGCAGAGTTGCCACAACTCCGTGGTTAACAGAGAGAGCTCTGACCACAGAAACTCCTGGATTTGTGTTTACAGATTTGTCAGACAAAAAGAAAAGCATTTATTAGATTACACAAGAAAAATTTTAATTCAAGCATAAAGTTTTTCTTAAAATCTCTCTACCATAATTCAGATTGCCAAGGGTCTAAAATTATCCCATTACTCCTTTTAAAAATCATTTTAAATATTTTTATTAAATATTGGATGGGTACAAAATAATAATAAAATATGTATAAGGTATAAGGAATATTGACACAATGGAGATCCACCTGGATACCCTACCTTCCAGTTTAAGGAAAATTACTATCACTTTCTTTAAAGACTTTGTTTCCAGAGAGGGGGGCAGGGAGGGAGAGAGGGAGAGAAGCATGCATCAGTTTCCCTGTCATACACCCCCAGTTGGGGGCCTGGCCTGAAACCCAGGCATGTGCCCTGACTGGGAATCGAACCAGCAATCTCAGTTCATAGACCAGTGCTCAGTCCACTGAGTCACACCAGCTAGCGCTGTTAGTACTGTTGAAATTTCCTACCAGCCCCTTCCATTTGCATCCTTCCCTGCCTGCCTCTTTTTAGCCCGCCTCTAAGGTCACTACCATTCTGAATTTTATATATGTTTCCTTGCTTTTCTTTACAGTTTCATCATCTATTTTGTATACCCAAATTATTTGTATACCCAAATAATATAAACAATATATTGTTTAAATTGCATGTTTACAATTTTGTATGAATAGAAACATTGTGGGATTTTTAATTCAAACTTGTTCCTGCTATCATTCAAGTTATTGCATACATCTGCAATTAATTGGTTTTTATTGCTATATAGTATTCTATTATATACACCACAGTTTATATACCACCGTTTACCCATTTTCCTGATGTTTTGGTTGTTTCCAATGTTTACTATTATAAAAAGTGCTGATGTTGGCAGGAAAACAGCAGCAGTTGTTACTGGCAATTGGACCTCAGTTCCTCTATACTTGAGTTCTGGCTAGGAAAGAATTCAAAGCCAAGACTATGAGATAAAAGTAATTTAGAAAGTCACAGAGGTAGAAGTGAATTGTAGAAGAAATGGGCTCAGGAAACAAGTTACAGAGGCCAAAAATGGCTCTTGGAGCTTAGGAGAAAAGGAGAGGCAAGAAAAACCTGCCTGGGGTGTGGGCTACAGGTGGGGAAAGTCACTGGTATGCTCCCCCTGGAGAGGGCTTTTAAGGGCAGGGAGTTTAGGGGGCCATCCCAGGGCAAGGATCTTAGTGTTTAATATTCATCAGCTTTCCAGTGTGTCCCCTCAGGGTCACAGTCTCCACTGTTTGGTTAGGGCAAGGGGTCATTAGTCAGTGAGGCTGTTCCTGAGGTCAACATGCTGTTGCTTGTCTGGTTTTGCATCTTTTCTGGGCCTGGAGCTGAAACACAACAGAAACCTGGATGTCATCCCTCGGGGTTAATGCTTAAGGGGGTGGTCATGCCAGGACCACCTGGGAGTCACATAAGGCTACTCTTCAGCCCCTTGTTCCTCCTCCAAGGGGATCTACCACATGACTAGCAACATGTCAGGAGAGGAAAGGTCAGGGGATGGTTCAAACTGCTTGACCAGTGATATGAAAGGTCAGGGGGTCTGAATTCTATGACCAGGGATATGCTAGGAGAGGAAAAGTCACCCTCAGGATGAAGTTCTTGTTTTCCCAGTGTTGCCCGTTGCTAGGCACCCAAGGCTTTCTGCCCTGGTGACCTTCTGAAACTGGCCCATCATCCTTGCTGTGCTCAGGCCTGTCCACTGCCTGCCACACTGCTACAAACATTCTTGTGCCCTGATGATGTATACATCTAGGAGTAAATTCTGCTGCTCTTAAACTGTTGCCTGCTACAATTGCTACTCTAGAGACGTCCTGCCCCCTGCTCTGCTCTAGCGCTCCTGCACACCGAGTTGGGGGTGGAGAATGTTCCACTGGGGCAGAAGAACCATTGCCCTCTCCTGCATTCTTCACGGAAGGAACAGTATTGTCTGAAGTCCCTTTCTAGAATTCGGATAATTTTAGGTAGCATAAAAACTTACACATTAACAGAACTGTTATAGAGAAATTGAAGAGGGGGCACTTAAACTCTTATTCTCAGAATGCCATGGTATTGGGTAAAATCACTTCTTTTGGCTAAATGGGAGCTCAACATTCAGTTAATGTACCATGAACTGAGGACTATGCCACCATTAGACCGTGAGTCATCTTGACTGATTTTTGCCTTTCACCTCCATTCCCATCACCTCCCCAAAAGCAGCCCTTCTAACCTACCTTTATACGACAGGTAGCTATGGTGTGGCCTGAAAACATGGGAAGTGCTTTTTCTTTAGGCATCTTTCATTAAAATGATCTTGTACTTAAGTAAATAAATAAAAGACTAGATGACTAGAGCAACAGATAGGTTTAAAAATAAAAAAAAATCTTTCTAGACTTCAGTAGCCAAGAAACATAATTTAATTTTTCTTTTTTTTTTTTTTACACATTTAGGCTTCTTGTCTTTTTTTTTAAGATTTTACTTATTTATTTTTAGAGAGGGAAAGGAGGGAGATAGAGAGAGAGAGAAACGTCAGTGTATATTTGCTGGGGGTTATGGCCTGCAACCCAGGCATGTACCCTGGCTGGGAATTGAACCTGGGACACTTTGGTTCCCAGCCCGCGCTCAATCCACTGAGCTACGCCAGCCAGGGCTAATTTTTCTTTCATACCATGAGACATTATAACAATGTATTGTTAATGTGACTGATTTGGTTGTTTTTCTTGAGTCTCACTGGAATGACCTAGACTTGCTTTTCTAGTCTAATTATTTATTTATCTATTTATTATGTATTTGAAGGTTCTGATAATTAATATCTTCTCTTTGCTCTGTGCTCTTTCTTTCTAACTAGTGTGGAAAGAAGAGATCCTTTGGCTGCCTTGGCCCGGGAATATGGTGGCTCCAAGCGCAACGCTCTGCTAAAGTGGTGCCAGAAGAAGACAGAAGGCTATGAGGTAAGGGGCCATGTCAGCCAGCTCCAGCCAGCTCCAGGCAGGGGTCGTCTGTGCCAGGAAGTGTTCTGTGTGTGCATAGGCTTGGAGCGGCCAGTGGCCATGTCATTGTCATCTTTCCGGTTTCCTAGGTGGGGCAGCCAGGTAGACTTTCGCTGTCTTTGCACTGTGCAGATGTGTCTAGACAGAGAGGCAGTGGCACCAAAAGCCAGTCCACACTGCATCCTGCCTACCATACTGTGAAATGCCACGCTCCCTGTCCTGTGGGAAGGGCTGCCTTCCCTTTGTGAGAGGAGAACCAAACCCCCAACCAGGGTGCCCAGCAGGCTGCATCTGCCTAAGGAGACAGCTTTGCTGAAGCATCTTCCCCAAAAGGGTGCCTTTTCCTAACTTACCTAAAGGTCCCACATACCTGAGCTTTCAAATTTTCTCTTTACTTTGAGTTGCTTGCATTTAGTTTAGGAACTTCAGTTTACCAGAAAACTATTTGTTTTTTAGCCCTGGCTGGCGTAGCTCAGTGGGTTGAGCACGGGCTGCAAACCAAAGTGTTGCAGGTTCGATTCCCAGTCAGGGTACATGCCTGGGTTGCAGGCCATGACCCCCAGCAACCACACATTGATGTTTCTCTCTCTATCTCCCTCCCTTCCCTCTCTAAAAATAAATAATTTTTAAAAAAGTATTTGTTTTCTGTGAAAGTAGACAAGAAAGTAGTATCTGATACAAGTTTAAGCTTTTTCACTATGAAGTATCATATGTACACAAAGATGAAAGTCATCAAATGTAATTAGTTTCATGAATTATGAAATGAAAACCATGTCGTCGGTGCTCCCATCTGGAAACTGAGTCTGTGGCCATACCACCCTGAACACGCCCGATCTTGTCAGAAACTGAGCATGGCCAGTTCCCACAGATATGCCCGAAACTCCTCAGTCACAGCCCTCACTACATGCAATGACAGCTGTCCCCTCGATGCTTTCCCTCGTGGTTTTCTATAAAGTCTGTAATGTTTGCAGCTGGCTTGTCACACAATATTAAGATTTATCCACGGAGCTCATTGCCTATAGCTGTAGTTTTAGCCATATAAACCTATAGGTTTATCCATTTGTATTGCATATAGCCATAGTTTATTTTCTTTACCATTGAGTAACCTATTATATGATCATAACATTATTTATTTATCCATTCTGTTATTGATGGCCAGATGCATTATTTCCAGTCTGGGGCTGTTATAAATAGTGCTGGTATGTTCGTGCACATGTCCTTTGGAACATGCACGTGCTCATTCCTCTGGATCAGTAACTGATGGAATTACTGGACTACAGGGTAGGCATGCAATCAAGAACATACATTAGACAGTGCCAAACAGATTTCTGAAGCAGTTCTACAAGTTTCCTCCCAGCAGCAGTGTGTGAGAGATCTGTTTTTACATTCTTGTCAGCCCTGGTGGTGTCAGTCCTGTTACTCTTGGTCATTGGCTGAGTATGTAGTGGTGTCTTGCTGTGCCTGTGATTTGCATTTCTCTGCTGGCTAATGAGGTTGAGCACCTCTTTACAGGTTAATTGGACAGTTGGGTAGTTTCCTTTGGATGTTCCTGCTCAGGTCTTTTACCCATTTTTAAAATCAGGTTGTCCCTACTGCTTTCAGGAGTCCTTCATATATCCTGGATACTGGTCCTTTGCCCAGTAGATGTATAATTGCAAATATCTTCTCTCAGGGTGTTTTAAGTTTTGTTGACCAAAGTTTTTAATTTTGGTTAAGTCTAGTTTATCAGTCTTTTCTCTAATGGTTAGTGCTTTTTGTATCCTGTTTAAGAAATTGTGTCTATTCCGAGATCATGAAAATATTTTTCTATATTTTCCTCTAGAAGTTGATTGTTTTACTTTTCCTATTGAATAGACACCCTCTTTATTTTTTCATTTAAAGGTTTGCTTGTTTGTTTGTTTGTTTATGGACAGAGGGTAGGGGGAGGGACAAAGGGAAAGAAACATCCATGTGACAGAGAAAAATTGATCTCTTGCCTCTTCTATGAGCCCCAACCTGGGACCAAACCTGAAACCCAGGCTTGTGCCCTGACCAGGGACCAAACCAGTGACCCTTTGCTTCACGGGGAACACCCAACCAACCGAGCCACACTGGTTAGGGCTAGACAACCCCTTTAAAATTGCCAACTCCCACGCACACCGTTCTACTTACTCAGTCCCAGCTTTCCTATACCTTTTCCCTATTTTGTTAAAAATTCTGAAGATGCTGACACCACAAGGCCCCTTTCCCAGCCTCAAGACTTTAGACAGAGAGTGAGAAAGAAACAGGCATGAGAACAGACCTCAGCCAAGACCCAGCTCAGAAGGTTAAAAAGCAGTAGGGCAGGGAGTCTCTTTGTATCAGCAGCAGCAAAGTGTCTTAACATCAGACTGTATCCCAAGAGTAAAACAGTCTTGTATCTGTACCTTTTACATTATCTTCTTTTCATTTTCTGATAAAAGAAGAAGAAGAAAATTAGTCATGTTAATGACTAGTAATGGAGGCTCTGAGAGGACAAACCTGCTTCTGACCCATTGCCTTTTCTTTTAGCTCCTCCATCTGCTCTCTGCTTCAGCCTATTCTAAGGAGGATATTTCTTTTTTTTTTTTTTTTTGGAAGATTTTATTTATTTATTTTTTAGAGAGAGGTGAAGGGAGGGGAAAGAGAGGGAGAGAGACATTGATGTACAAGAGATATATTGATTGGTTGCCTCTTGCACGACCCCAGCTGGGGACCTGGCCTGCAACCCCAGGCATGCGCCCTGACTGGGAATCAAACCAGTGATCGTTTGTTTTGCAGGCTGGCACCCAATCCACTGAGCCATACCACCCAGGGCTAAGGAGGACATTTCTAGTCTAACAGCAAGAATAGTATTTCCAGCTGCTGTGGTGTTTTGTTTTGTTTTGTTTTGTGAACATCTTAAATGGGTTTTCAAAGCATTTTATGTTTCATGAAACCCAAAACACATTTGCCTGGAGTATTTTTCATTCATTGTTAAATCTCTGTAAATTTAGAGATAAGTAAGATCCTATGTATCTGATTTACTTACTCTTCATAAAATATCCTCTGTTTAGACCTCACCCAAGAAACTTCATAAGCCTTCTAAATCTTGTTCTCTCAGACTCAGGAAGCCAAAAAACAAATTGTAGAAAACTCAGATACTTCACAACCCTTTTGAAACCCAGTAGCCATGTACATTTCTTCTTAAAATAATTTCTTTTTATCCTACTGGTGAATAGCGTGATGGATTGTGTCAAAACTCTTCATCTGTTAACTGGATGAATTTTTACTGAGGGGCCTGTTCAATGCCAGGTAATAAATAGTTCAGGTGCTGGGAAGTTGGTGGTGAATGAAATGAAAACAGGCAAAAACCTCTGTGCTCACAGGATGTGCTTCTCACAGGGATAGTTGGTTAATCACAATAAAAAAGTGGAGTAGGCACTGTATGAGGAGGTGGTAATAAATGCTGTGGAGAAAAGTGAAGCAGGGATGAGGATTGGTGTGTTTGGTGCGCAGATGGAATTCTAACATAAACGTGGAGAGGGGACATTGAGCGATGGCTTCCTCACTGGAGGAGGTGAGGACTTTGTGTCCTCATTAGGTTTGTCTCACACCAGGAACTAGGCCAGGAAGGTCAGAAAGAGGAGGTCATCACTTTAGCAATAATATCAGTTGGAATTTTACTAACACAAGGTGGCCTGTCCAATTTAACAGCACTGAAAACTGTAACTAGCAGGCCAAACCCACATACTGAGACCAGATGCAGTTTTGCGGCATATTGAGGTTGTCCTGGGACTGACATGGAGTGAAAGGCCACAGGCATGCACTCGCTAGGTCGCGAGGTCCACATTGCATTGACATGGCACTTCTCAGAGGGGAGATCCTTCCCAACATTCTGCTCAGCTCAGATTTCCTTGAATCTTTTTTGGAAAAAGCCAGATTTCTAGGAAGTCCCTGCAAATTGCTCTCAGTTCTGGGCTTTGTGCTTGTTATGCCTGTTAGCTCTATCTCTTTTTTAAAAAATAAATTTTTATTGATTTTTAGAAAGAGGGGGAAAGGGAGAGCAAGAGGGAGAGAACCATCTGGGTCACAGGCATGTGCTGTGACCCAGATCGAACCGTCAACCTTTGGTTTGCAGGATGACACCCAACCCACTGAGCCACAACGGTCAGGGTTTGTGTTAGCTCTGTCTCAAACCAGGGGTAGACCTCACCCACGGTGCCCCTACATCTCCCTTTCTTGTCTGCTTTTAGTTCCCATCTGAGGTATGGACAGAAAAATGTCCATCTGTAGTGTAAAGAGAATGAGGGTTTTGAAGGGACAGAAAGCTGGGATGGTAGATGTGATAGGCAGAATTCTGAGAGACCCCAAGCAGCCCTCGCTCTTGTGTAATCTCCTTCCTACATATAGCAAAAGGGAGATTACCAGGAAGACCTGACTCAAGAAACGTAAAAGCCAAGCATTTTCTCTGATGCAGAAGGAGGGCTCAGTGCACTATTGGTGGGTGTAAAGTTGGAGGGAGCATGTGAGAAGGAGCTGGGAGGGGTCCCTGGCTGATAGCAAACCACGACTTTCTAGCACAGAACCATCATTACTGAGGCCCTACCGTCACCCAGGAAAGGCCATGGGGGCAAGGGTGCACTTTGCAGTTGTGAAGCTGACAGTGACTAGTGTAGTGCTGCAGTTCCTTGTCATTTCTCTCCTATCCTGGTAGCCCGTAACACACTCTGATGAAGGGGTGGAATTTGGTATAAATCTCTGCAAAGTCCCCCGGGGAACATGGCTAGATACGGCCACCCCAGACCGCACAGTGGTACCTTGCTAGGCTGCCCTCCCTGGAACACGTGGCCACACTAGTGAGTTATTTGGTTGAGGGCATAGGTAGGGATTACGTACATCTTGCCTACCTCCACAAAACTAGAATCCATAACTTTTAGCAAGTTTTAATAAACTGAATTTTAAAGTTTTAAAGGCTTCAGATTTCAAGTGTTAAAAATTAGAATGTCAGAACAGTTTTATAGCAGAAAGATATATATAAAAGGATAACCAAGTTGACTCTTATGGGAAATATAATTTTTTAATTATATTTTATTGATTATACTATTACACTTGTCCCAATTTTACCCCTGTGCCCCCCTCCACCCAGCACGCCGCACTCCCTCAGACAATCCTCACACCATTGTTCATGTCTGTGGGTCATGGGTATAAGTTCTTTGGCCACTCCATTTCATATACTGTACTTTACATCCCCATGGCTATTCTGTAACTGCCTATTTGTAATTCTTAATCCTCTCACCTCTTCACCCATTCCCCTAACCCCCTCCTATCTGGCAGCCATCAAAATGCTTCCAAATCCATGATTCTGTCTCTGTTCTACTTGTTTACTTAGTTTGTTTTTTAGATTCAGTTGTTGATCTATAAATATTTATTGTCATTTTATTGTTCATAGTTTTGATCTTTTTCTTAAATAAGTCCCCTTAACATTTCATATAATAGTGGTTTGCTGATGATGAACTCCTTTAGTTTTTTCTGCTCTGGGAAGCTTTTCATCTGCCCTTCAATTCTAAATGATATCTTTGCTGGATAGAACAGTCTTGGCTATAGGTCCCAACTTTTCATGACTTTGAGTACTTCTTGTCAACGCCTTCTGGCCTGCAGTTTCTCTTGAGAAATCAGCTGACAGTCTTATGGGAATTCCTCTGTAGGTAACTCTCTGCTTTTCTCTTGCTGCTTTTAAGATTCTCTGTTTATCTTTAACTGTTGGTATTTTAATTATATGTCCGTCTTGGTGTGGTCCTCTTGGGTCCAACTTGTTTGGGATTCTCTGTGCTTCTAGACTTGTATGTCTATTTTCATCACCAAATCAGAGAAATTTTTTTAATTATTTTTTCAAAAGATTTCCAATTGTTTGCTTTTTTTCTTCTTCTGACACCCCTATGATACAAATGTTGGAACACTTGAATTTGTCTGAGAGGCTGCTCTTTTTTTTAAAATATATATTTTATTGATATTGCTATTACAGTTGTCCCATTCCCCCCTTCATTCCCCTCCACCCTGCACACCCTCTCCCACCCACATTCCCCCCTTTAGTTCATGTCCATGTGTCATAAGTTCTTTAGCTTCTACATTTCCCATACTATTCTTGCCCTCCCCCTATCTATTTTCTGCCTACTGTCTATGCTACTTATTCTCTGTACCATTAACCCCACCTCCTCCTCCCACTCCCCTGTTGCTAACCCTCCATGTGATCTCCATTTCTGTGGTTCTGTTCCTGTTCTAGTTGTTTACTTAGTTTGTTTTTGTTTTGGATGTGGTTGTTAATAACTGTGAGTTTGCTATCATTTTACTGTTCATATTTTTTACCTTCTTTTTCTTAGATAAGTCCCTTTAACATTTCATATAATAAGGGCTTGGTGATGATGAATTCCTTTAACTTGACCTTATCTGAGAAACACTTTATCTGCCCTTCCATTCTAAATGAAAGCTTTGATGGACAGAGCAATCTTGGATGTAGGTCCTTGCTTTTCGTGACTTGGAATACTTCTTTCCAGCCCCTTCTTTCCTACAAGGTCTCTTTTGAGAGATCAGCTGACAGACTGATGGGAACTCATTGTAGGTGACTGTCTCCTTATCTCTTGCTGCTTCTAGGATTCTCTCCTTCATTTTAATCTTGGCTAACGTAATTATGATGTGCTTTGGTGTGTTCCTCCTTGGGTCCAACTTCTTTGGGACTCTGAGCTTCCTGGACTTCCTGGAAGTCTATTTTTTTTGCCAGATTGGGGAAGTTCTCCTTTATTATTTGTTCAAATAACTTTTCCACTTGTTCTTCCTCTTCCCCTTCTGGTACCCCTATAATTCAAATGTTGGAATGTTTCAAGATGTCCTGGAGGTTCCTAAGCTTCTCCTCGTTTTTTTGAATTCTTATTTCTTCATTCTTTCCTGTTTGGTTGTTTCTTTTTTCCTTCTGGTCCACTCCATTAATTTGAGTCCCATTTCCTTCCCATCACTATTGGTTCCCTGTCCATTTTCCTTCATTTCACTTAGTGTAGGCTTCATTTTTTCATCTAATTTGCAACCAAATTCAACCAATTCTGTGAGCATCCTGATCACCAGTGCTTTGAACTGTGCATCTGATAGGTTGGCTATCTCTTGGCTTAGATGCATTGGCTCTGAGGCTTTGATCTGTTCTTCCGTTTGAGTCATTTTTTTTTTTTTTTGCAGGGGTGGGGAGTATGGCCACATTTTGTACATAGTGAGGGGCGGAGCCTTAGGTGTTCACCAGGGCGGGGCAACCCAGTTGCTGGGTTATGCCACTGTATATGGGGGCGGGGTCAGAGTGGGAGCAATGGCACTTGCTCTGCTCTGTATTTGAGTCCCTTCCACCACTTCCCCCAAGCAAACTGGGCCTTTCTGGTGCTGGTTCCCACCCGGGTAGGTGGGTCTGTGTATGCTCTAGGACCCTGTGGGTCTCTCCAACGAACTCTCTTGTGAGGCTGGGAGTCCCTCCTGGCACCTCAACCCCTGCAAGTGTTTTCAGTCTGTGCTTTTAGGCTTTATTTCCCAGTTCTGGGGCCCTGGGTTGCATGGTCTGTCCTGCTCCCTGTTTTTGCCTGGTTTAACTGCCCCCAGAATGTGTTTGCGGTCAGCCAGCGGCCTTGTGTGCCTTGTGTTGGGTCTGTCCATTGCCACCCCTCACCCAGGGTCCACCAGCCGCCACCTGTACACCTGGGACTGCCAACTACCACTTTTTCCTGCCAAGACCCCTATCTTCCAGCTGCCAACTCCGCCCCTCTTACCAGTCTGGATGAATGGTTTTCAGATTTCTGTACAGTTCAGTTCTCTGTCAGATCTGGTTGGTTTTTTTTTTGTTTCTAAAATTTTGTTGTCGTTAATTTTGGTTGTGTGAGGAGGCACAGTGCGTCTACCTATGCCTCCATCCTGGCTGGAAGTCTTCTTGATGTTCTAATTGGTTGTTTTTTGCTTTTTTATGTTCCAAATCATTTTGATTCTCAGCTTCACCCATTCTACTGTTATTTCCCTGTAAATTGTTCTTTATTTCAGTTAGTATATTCTTCATTTCTGACTGGATCTTTATTATGCTGCTGAGGTCCTCACTAAGCTCCTTGAGCATCTTCTAACCAGTGTTTTGAACTCTGCATCTGATAGGTTGCTTATCTCCATTTTGTTTAGTTCTTTTTCTGGAGTTTTGATCTGTTTTTTCATTTAGGCCATGTTTCTTGTGACTTGACATGAAAAAAATGCCTTATTAAGTTAAGAACTTTGACCTTTTCACTAAAAGCACTTTGTGGCTTCTCTTTGGTCCTTGGGCCCATTGTTAACTAAAATAAGGGTGACTGAATACAAGTGCTGCAATACCATGACAGTCATCTCATAACCCAGGTGGCTACATAATGACTAATGACATTAGTTTCTTCAGTGTGAATGCACTGGGCAAAGAGGTGGTTCACGTCCCACCCTGGGGCATAGAGCAGGGTACCACGAGATTTTACCCTGCTGCTCAGAGTGGCATGTAGTTTAAAACTTATGAATTGTCTATTTTTGTAACTTTCCATTTAATATTTTTCAACTGTGGTTAACCACAGGTAACTGAAACCATGACCGGCAAACCACAGATAAGGGGTCCTACTGCTAGAGAGGTCCTGGTTACCTCACACATCCTGCAAGGCTAACCCAGCAATGCTGAAGCTCTGTGATAGACAGCGAAGCCCTACGCCACACACACGTGCAAAGAGAGAGCGTGCCAGGGTGACTTACCTCAAGGCTCTTGAGTTTATTTACCACTTAAGTGCACATAGATTTTCTTATAAACATATTCTGTAGATTAGTAAGTAAGTGCTATTTCTTTTAACAAACCCGTTTTATAAGCTTTGTTGTCATAATATGCTTCATAGTTAAAGACTTCATTCCTGAAAGATTAAACCAAAAAACCATGGTGATAGTTGAAGAGTCCAGGGAGCTCCTTGCTCCTCCTCAGGAAACTTTTAAACAAAACTGTGCTTTATGATACGTAATAGAAGCTCCATGGTTTAAACTCACACAAGACCTTTGTCCTCCCTGACTAGTGTTTTCCTTCACAGAGCTTCTGTAGTCACTGGTATATAAATATCCTGTAACCATCTCTTCCTTACCTTTCCCTTAGTAAGATTATTTAAGTAAAGTAATTCAGTAAAGATCATTTAGTAAGAAAATTTAATTTTCAACAGCTTTCTTCCCAAATCATCCTGTCACATAACATTATGATTCATATTTTATCTCTTAATTTTAACCAAGGCTGAATCAAAATTTGAGGACTTCATCATTTTCTCTCCCAAGCCCTGAGGTCACAGGAAGTAAGAGACAGAGAGCCCAAGCAGGACCAACCCTGGTGAGGCTGCAGTGACAGAGGTGCTGGGACTGGGCACCACAGCCACTCAAGAGCAGGGCTGTACATGGCTGCGGCCACCAGTGGGGCTCCCAGCCATTCTGATGCAGGGCATTTCCAACCCTGACCTGAGACTCTCAGTTAGGTGAGTTGATCACAGAATGACCAAACTAGTTTTAGTTCAAGGTTGAGGTGTAGTCACCAAACTAGTTTTATTCGTGCATCCATACATACACTTAACAAACATACACTGGGCAGCTGCTGGATATTGTGCTCCACAACCAGGTCTAGACCTTCTGGAAGAGGGTAGGTCAAGGGTCACGAAACAGATAACAAATGAAAGAGAAGGACAGGGGAACAGGCCCACAAGCTGTGCAGGGATTTAAGCAAGGCCATGTGGCAGAACCTGGGGGAACTCCAGATGAGAAAGGCCTGTCTGAGGAGGCGGAGCATTCACTTAGGCCAGAAGGACAGGCAGGGGCAGCCCTGTGGAGATGGGATAGAAGTTCTGCCAGGCAGAGGGAACAGTTAGTCCAAGGGGTTGGGACACGAAGGTGCTTGATATGCTGGAGGGATGGGATATAGGTCGGTGTGGCTGGGGACATTGGTGAGCGATGTATGGAGTGTGTTGGGACAAGACTAAGGAGTTCAACATTTAGAATGTGGGCCTATTTCAAGTGAGTATAGGGCTCCAGGCTCCTGGGTTCCCAGCCAGAGAGTGGCCACGCCTAAGGGCACACACCCCTCCCCAGCTGTGCATCATTGCACCCCTCACTGGTCTCCAAGGGATGCAAAGTGATGGTCCTGCCTTCCGCAGTTTTGAATGTCTTGTCAGCAGCACGGCCATCTACGGGTGTAGATCCTTGAGCATATTGTGAATCCCATGTAAATGGAAATGTTCTTTTAATCTCCAGTAGGCATGATAGGTAATTATAAATAGCCAAAAATATTAAAATTGTTTTTTAAACTAAACTAAACTAAACTAAAATTGTTCAGTCTCATTTGTAACCAAAGAAATACAAATGAAAATATGATACCCACTTCGGGAAGGTTTTTAGTGATGAAATGGTCGAAATGAGATTTCTGCTCCACGGTTGGTGGGAGTGTGCATGAATACCGCCTTTTGCGGGGGAAATATGTCTCAGGAATCTCAAAAATGAGTGTGACCTTCAACAGAGGAATTGTGTTTCAGGAAAGTAATCATGAATGCCTATGAAGATACAATTTTGAGCAAGTTTATTATAGTTTTATTTACTTAAAGTTATTTTAAAAGACCTGGAAATGATGCAAGTTTCTAACAGTAGGAAAATCGAGCTTAAAAATCTTGTTTTGTACAAATATATTTAAAGGAACTAGAAAAAGGTGTGCCCACTATATTTAAGTCAACAGATTCTAAAACAATCTGTATAATGATTCCAGTTCTGTTAAATAATTTATACAGATGTTATACCAACATTAACAGTGGTTAACACTGGATAAGTACTTAAAATTTAATCATGCTTTCTTACGTATTTTTCATTTTATACAATGAGTGTGTAAATTTTTAACAAAAAAATTTTTTAATTGCATCTTTTTAAAGGAAGGAAGCCAGATGGAAAAGGTCTCCTATTATATGATTCCCTTTACATGAAATGCCCAGTGTAGGCAAAGTAGTAGAGTCAAAAAGTAGATTAGTGGCTGCCGGGGGCTGAGGGAGGGAGGCTAGTGAATAATGGGGGCCAAGCTTTCATATGGGGTAATAAAAACGTTCTGGAATTAGTGTTGGCTATACAACCTTGTGAATGTGCTAAAAGTTACTGAGTTCATTTTAAAAGGGTGAATTTATGTTGGTGAAATGTATCTCAGTAAACCTGTTATTTCTTTAAAAGGCAGTTAAAGCGTAGAGGAGGTGGAAACTGCTGTTGCTTTGTGTAATAAAGAATTGAGCCCTGGCTGGCATAGCTCAGTGGATTGAGCGTGGGCTGCGAATCAGTGTCGCAGGTTCGATTCCCAGTCAGGGCACATGCCTGGGATGTAGGCCACGGCCCCCAGGAACCGCACATTGATGTCTCTCTCTCTCTCTCTCTCTCTCTGTCTCTCTTTCTCCCTCCCTCCCTTCCCTCTCTAAAAATAAATAAATAAAATCTTAAAAAAAAAAACATTGAAGTCAAAGTCAAAGAGAGATGCAAGGTATACTATGCTGGTTTTTATTTGGTAGGTGGGATTCACAGGTATTCACCTTATTATGATGATTCAGAATCCAAATATATTCTTTGTGTCAAATGTTATATTATGACATGTAATTTGGGGGCAAAAGTCAGAGGGAAAAGGTCATAAAAGTATATTACAGTCAATAATTAAACCAGATCCTTTCTGAGAAAAATTTTAAGTGAAAGAACAGAGCACATAAGGAGTTACTGTATAAAGAAGGGGCTTGGGAGCCTGTGGGTCAGGCCCCATTCACACCTCTCTGGGGCCACTGTAGAGCCATGTGACAATGAAGTCAATTTTTTAAACATCTTTTTAAATAAAATATAAACATACAAGACTGATAAATTTTTTTCAGGAAAAGTGACATTTTTTAGTAGTATACCTAAAATGTCCTTAACCCTGAATTGCACATAGTATAACTCAGAATTTTTCATTTTGGCTGGCCACATCTTATTTTTAAAAACAGTAAAAGCAAACATTTTATGTCATCAAAACTTTTGCCATTTGCAATAGCAATAATGCAAGTCTGATCCTGTTATGGCAGATTTAAGCCTCAACTCAGATCACTCCAGCATCTCACCTTTTTATCAAGTTTTATTGGAACACAGTCATACCCAATCATTTACTTATTGCCTGTAGCTGCTTTATAGTTACAACCGTGGGGTTGTGTAAAAAATCTGAGCTAGAAAACCAAAATTATTTTCTACTGGCCCAAGTTGGCTAATCCCTCCCTTAGATTAAAATGCACCCAAGTATCTCCTGTTATTAAAACCACCTTTGGTCCTTGCATCTCACATAGCAATAAATGGGTGTTCAGATAGCAAGAGATTTGTACATGAAAATTTATCTGCTTCTGCTCAGTTTCTGAATTTGCCAGAATTCAGCTGGCAGAGAGTAGCTATGCTATCACAAAGGCACAAATAAGATCTCTTTGAACCTGTTTTTAACAAGTTAGCTAGAAGCTACATATTCTTCTCTGTTAGAGGAAAAAAGCAGTTTTTGTATTGTTCAAAACAAATCTTATTTTACATCTGTAAAGAGCACCCATGGTGCTGCCAAGGTCTGTTTTTTGTGTTTTTTTTGTCTCTGAATTCCCACAGACAAGCACTAGCACAGGCTTGTCCAATAGCAGGCAGCCTGTGCACATCGGGCTATTTGAGGCTCTAGTCGTTTTCTTTTCTTTTTTCTTTTTTGTTTTCCTTTCCTCTCCTTTCCTTTCTCTCTTCTTCTTTCTCTCTCTCTCTCTCTCTCTCTCTCTCTCTCTGTCTCTCTCTTTTGAGTCTATTGAGGGTTACTGCACAACTCAAAGAATGTAAATGCTTTGACTTATTCATTGTCATCAAAGTGGTTCTTTCCCTGACCTCATTATAAAGACAGCATCTCAATAGCAAGTGAATGTCAGTTTTGGCCTGTACTCTGGTGAGGCCCCTTTTCACCCAGTGTCTCAGTTTCTGTAGCTGTTGGGTTGGCCAAAGAGTCCATTTAGGTTCTTTTCTGTAAAATAAGAGACACATTTTTTCATTTTTACCAACAACTTTATTGATTTGGATGTTTTGAGTATATTGGTTAGCTCCCACATGGTATTACATTGATCATTCTCAATTCATATCTCGATTTGATAGCTATTAACTTCAACTCATCTACCCAACTGTGGAGCATCACACAGTGCAAAATCTCCAGCACAAAACTTTGCAAACCACTTTTGACAAATTTGATCAGTCACAGTGCCTTCTCTATACATGGCACAAATATTTTATTGAGTTTCAGTTGTATTTTTACCTTTTTTTTTAAACAGAATTCTTTCTTTTTAAAGATTTTATTTATTTATTTTTAGAGAGGGAAGGGAGGGAGAAAGAGAGAGAGAGAGAGAGAAACATCAATGTGCAGTTGCTGGGGGCCGTGGCCTGCAACCCAGGTATGTGGCCTGACTGGGAATCGAACCTGTGACACTTTGGTTCTCAGCCCATGCTCAATCCACTGACCTATGCCAGCCAGGGCTATATTTACCTTTCTTTTTTTTTTTTTTTTTAAAGATTTTATTTATTTATTTTTAGGGAGGGAAGAGGGGGGGAGAGAGAGAGAGAGAGAGAGAGAAGAGAAGAGAAGAGAAGAGAAGAGAAGAGAAACATCAATGTGCGGTTGCTGGGGGTTATGGCCTGCAACCCAGGAATGTACCCTAGCTGGGAATCGAACCTGGGACACTTTGGTTCCCAGCCCGTGCTCAATCCACTGAGCTACGCCAGCCAGGGCTCTACCTTTCTTGAAATAATAAATCATAATATGTAGAAAATGTTGTGCATTTGCTTCCATCTTCAATATTAAAATGGCTACACAAAAATTTACCAATTTTGATAAGTTTTTATTTGAAAGCATGCTGATGTGACAGCTGTCACAATACAATCTGACAAAATTGTTTCTAATGAAGTTAAAGACAACTAAGCACTACTAGAGCCATTATATGGGAAAAAAAAACAAACTTTTTGGCCAGCCACACAGTTATTTGTGCAATTTAAATGGTACCAGCTATTGTCTCATATTCTGAGGCAAGTAGAGTTTATATGGAAAACAGGGAGGAAAAGCTACATTTCCCACGTTGTGGTAGATATGCAATTCACTCTTGCAACCCATACTTCTATCTGGCTCTGTCTCCTGAACCAGCATGCTTAGGTGCTCCCTTTCTCAGTCTCAGTTTTATGTGTATATATGAAACTGTGAGTAATATGGAACCATAAATGACCCCAAATAGCCATAGCAATTTTGAGAAAGAAGAACAAAGTAGGAGGGATCACAGTGTCAGATATCAAACTGTATTACAAGGCCACTGTAATCAAAACAGTCTGGTACTGGCATAAGAACAGACACATAGACTAATGGACCAGAATAGAGAGCCCAGAAATAGACCCAAGTCTCTATGGTCAACTGGTATTTGACAAAGGGGGCAGAAGCATAAAATGGAGTAAAAATAGCCTCTTCAACAAACGGTGTTGGGAGATCTGGACAGCTACATGCAAAAAAATGAAAATCACCAATTTACACCATACACAAAAATAAACTCAAGGTAAAAACTTGATAAAACTTAATAAAACTTGATAAAAAACTTAAGTATATGTCATGACACAATAAAAGTCCTAGAAGAGAACATAGGCAGGAAAACCTCAGATATTCCACACAGCAGTATTTTCACCAATATGTCCCCTATAACAAGGGACATAAAGGAAAGAATAAACAAATGGGATCTCATCAAAATAGAAAGTTTCTACACAGCTAAAGAACACGGCATTAAAATGAAGAGAAACAACCATATGGGAAAACATATTTGCCAATGATATCTCAGACAAGGGTTTGGTCTCCAAAATATATAAAGAACTCACATGACTCCACTCCAAGAAGGCAACCCAATTAAAAAATGGGCAAAGGACTTGAACAGACATTTCTCCAAAGAGGACATACAGAGGGCCCAGGGACATGAAAAGATGCTCAACTTCACTAGCCATCAGAGAGATGCAAATTAAAACCACAATGAGATACCACTTCACATCTGTGAGAATGGCCATCATAAACAAATCAATAAACAACAAGTGCTGACAAGGATGTGAAGGAAAGCGAGCCGTAGTGCACTGTTGGTGGGAATGCAGACTGGTGCAGCCACTGTGGAAAACAGAATGAAATTTCCTCAGAAAACTAAAGGTGGAGCTGCCTTTTGACCCAGTAATTCCACTGCTTGGATTATACCCTAAGAATCCTGAAAAACCAATCCAAAAGAACCTATGTATGCCAATGTTCATAGCAGCAGAATTTGCAATGGCCAAGTGCTGGAAGCAACCTAAGTGCCCATCAGTAAATGAGTGGATCAAAAAACTATGGTACGTTTACATAATGGAATTCTATGCAGCAGAAAGAAAGAAGGAGCTCCTGCCCTTTGTGACAGCATGGATACATCTGAAGAGCATTATGCTAAGTGAAATAAGCCAGGCAGTGAAAGACAAATACCATATGATCTTACCTATAAGTACAACCTAATCAACAAAACAAACAAGCAAGCAAAATATAACCAGAGACAGTGAAATTGAGAACAAACTGACAGTAACCAGAGGGGAGGTGGGAAGGGATAAGTGGGGAAAAGGGGGAAGGGTTTTCAGAAACATATATAAAGGACACATGGATAACACCAAAGGGGGGTAGGATCGAGGATGAGAGGTGGGGATGGTTGGGGTGGGGGGTGTGGGAGGACAATGAAGACAACTAACTGTACTTGAACAATAAAAAAAATTAATAAAATGAAACTCTGAGTAGAAAAAATTATTTTTTAACAAAAATACCCAATTAAATCATGTACAAATACTGGTGAGTTTGTTTACGTAGCAGATGGGCTGAGACCTCTATCCCTTCATGTGCTGTATGTGGCTGACCAGGAAGCAGTGGGACAGTCCCAATCACTACTGATGTGTCCAAGGGCAGGCACCCAGCCTGAGCTCGGCCCAACAGCCCCTCCCCAGTAGTCTGGGAACTAGAACTGAGAGAAAGATGATTCCGAAATACAGAGCACCCATGCTGTTGCCAGCCATGTTTTGGCCATTGTGCAGACAAGAGTGAACATGACAGGCCCTTGATGGCTGTCTACACAAAGGCTGTTTTCAGGGTTGGCTCTTGATTGGCGTCTGCTAAGTTGGATTTCAGGAGGGTTCCCACCATTCTCAGAACTGATAAGGAAGACTTACTCTGCCTTTTCTTAAATTTTATTTTACAGATAAGTGAAGGGAGGGAGAAAGGCGGAGAGAAACATTGATGTGAGAGAGAAACATCATTCAGTTGCCTCTTATACATGCCCTGGCTGGGTATGGAACATGCAACCCAGCCATGTGCCCTGACCAGGAATGGAACTGGCCACCTTTTGGTTTGCAGGATGATGCCCAACCAACTGAGCCACACTGGCAGAGGCCCACTGTGCCTTGATAGGTGGTACAGATACAGTGGTTTATGCAGAACACTTGCTTTCCTTCTGGGAGCCTGGAGTTTTGGTACATGCTAGGTACATGTCACTAATTCAATCCCAAACTCTTATGAAACATCTCTATCCACCATAGGTGTCAGGGATTTCACCAGTCTGGTGCTGTGTGCTAGTGCACAGCTGTCAGACCAGGATATCCCTTTACTGTTACATCTTGGTTTCTCTCTTTTTTTGATCCTCTGTGTCCCAGGTCCTGTTTTTTTCTTTGCATTCCTTTTTGGTTCCTTCAGTATCTTCCTGAGAAAAAGATCATGGAAGGTAAATTTTTTTACTTTGCATCTTTATCTTACCCTGACACTTGATGGATTCGTTGGATAAAAAAAATTTACATCATGAAGTATTTTCCTTTCAAATTTTGTAGTAGCCATTGCCTCATTACCTTGTAGTTTCCGGTGTTGCGGGGAGAACAAAATAGTTATGTCATGTTTTTCATCTGCAGAAGCTCATCAGAGCTGCTGGTTGCAACTTTCTCAAATTTCAGGGTGGCATGCCTTGCTGGGTGCCCGCTGTACCTCTTCATGATGTAATCTTCTTAAATCATTTCTTTGGTAATGTTTGCTCCTCTGTTTTCTTTCTCTGGTACTCCTAGCCTGGTCCCCTAATTATATCTTTTTGAACTTTTTCCCATGTCTTTGCAGTTCTGTTTTCTGAGACATTTCCTTAACTTAATCTTCTAAAATCTATTAAAGTGTTTCATTTCTGCTATAATTTTTTGTATCATTTCAATTTTCTGAATGTAATTGTGGTAAAATATAACAAAATTTACCATCTTAACCATTTTTGTGTGCAGTTCACTAGTTTTAAGCACAATACACTCACATTGTTGTGTAACCATCTCTAGAACTCTTTCATCTCGTAGAACTGACACTCTATACCCATGAAGCAACAGCTCCCCACGCCCCTCCCCACCAGGCCCCTGGCAGCCATCCTACTTTCTGTCTCTATGAGTCTGACTGCTTTAGGGACCTCATAGAAGTGGCATCAGATAGTGTTTGTCCCTTTGTGACTGGTTTACTTCACTGAGCAGAATGTCCTCAAGGTTCACCCATGCCGTACCACATGTCAGAATCTTTTTTAAAGCTGATTAATATCCTATTGTATGTTTCTGCTATCATATTTTTAAGTTCCAGGGCTTCTCTTTTGGACCCTGGACTTTTTATAGCATTCTGATGTTTTTTCACAGATATGACATCAGTTCGCCTTGCTGAGAGTCATAAGTTGTGTGTATCCCCAAATCTTCTTTCTGCTGTGGCTCTTTGCTGCAGGTGCCTCTGTTCCCTTGGTGTCTCTGGCCACTGGTAGTGCATTGGAGACTTCCTCAGAAGATTCATGCATGCTGGGCTCCATGGGCAGCTCCCTGCAGTGGGAGGCTGGCGCCTGTGCGCATCCAGGAAAGACTCCTAATGTCTATCTTCAAGGCATTCCCCTTGGACTGTCCAGATTCTCCTGAGGAGGACCTCCTAGGACCTTCCCGTGGGCATCAGCCTGGCAACCAGGACTTGGGGAGCAAAGCAGAGAAGAAACTGGGGGTAGGAGGGGCTGTCGACCGCTTGAGTCCCAGTACCACTCCTGATGTGTGTTTTCAGACTCCCACTCACAGCCCACCTTGAAATGCTCTGATAACTAAAAGAAGCTTGCTTCTGTTTTGTGTTCACAGAGAATTTGTTTTTAAACCCAGAAATAGATAAGTGCAACTTAACATTAAGTGCAATTTAAAATGGGCTCCCTGTCTGGGGACCCCATTTTACTCCTCAGGCTTCAGGTAAGGGGCAGGGCCAGCCTCTGTCTGTGCAAAACAGAAGGGGCACCTGCAGCCCAGTCCTGCTTTTAATACCCACCTCTTATCCACTTCCCAGAGCGCCTCCTGCCACCAGTTTCTTGAGCTTTTGGGAGATTGTGTGGTGAAATCAGATAAGGTCTCTGCTCTTCCCCATTGCCAGCTTGACATTTAGTTTTCTTAGGTCTCTTTTGTTAGTTTCTTCTGGTCTATCTGCTTTTTGGCTGTTAGAATTTTATTCCCTCTTTTCCCATCAATTAATGCCTCTGGGGCAGGGTAGATATCTTTCAGTGGTTTTGGCTGACCTTTAAGTGGGCATGAAAGTACATGTGTTCAATCCACCATCTTTACCTTAAAGTCTCGGAGCTTGTTATACCTTAAAAATATTAATCTTCATCTGTCACTGGGGTGTAAATCATTGTTTTTGAGTATTTAAACCTTTTCTTCTTTTGCAGTTTGTGTTTATTTTACTAGATGGTATTGTAACTTTTTTCCTGAATAGGGTAATTTATTTTAGCATCATTGTTTAACAGTCTTTGTTTAACCACTTGATAGATCCTGGCATAAATGGGAATTTAGTAGGTATCTGGACTTTCTAGACCCTTCCACGGATCTGTTAGTTTGGTCCTCTGCCACAGACTGCTACTGTGCAAAGAAATGAGAAAGTGACCAGTGGGCATCTATCAGTGTGGTGCTGGGCCACAGGACGGGGCCATAAATGTTTGCTGTCATTGTTATTGATATATTTGTTATAATTTTCACATCTCAACATTTTTCATTATTTGATTATATTTGCTGATTTCCTAGGGTTTTCAAGCTAGACTATTGCAAATAACTTCTTTCCAATATTTATGCTTCATGTACCTTTTTTATTGCATTCATGAAAGTCCAGAAAATATTGAATGCTATTGATGATGGATAGTTTCCCATTCATAGTAATATCTAGTCTTTACATGTAATTTTTGTATTGTTTCCTGATACTCTGTCAACTAAAGGAAACCTCAGTTTTGAGTTTAATGGGAGTTTTTTAAATCCAGAAATAGGAAAGAGTTGTATTAAACTCCTTTTGTCATTTGTTGAGCAACTATAAAGTGTTTTCTCTTTTAAGCCATTTATGTAATTAATATATTTTGTATTATATTATATATTAGTTTCCTAATTGGGGGAAACATTCTTATATTCTTAGGGATAAAATTCTAACTTGGCCATAGTATATGCATATACTATGGTATATTATACCTGGGGGGAAATTCTGCTTGTGGTTATTCTTTGATACAAAGTATATTATTTTTTATACTCTATTAATAATAAAGGAGCATTTGGCTTTTTGCTTGGTTTAGGTACAAATGAAATTGATAACACCAGATTTTTTTATTTTGATGTTAGCAAGCACAAAAAAACGTATCATGTTTTGTCTGAGTAGCCCAGTTGGTTACAGTGCTGTCCTGATATGCCAAGGTTGGATCCTGGTCAGGGTACATACAAGAATCAACCAGTAAATGCATAAATATGTGGAACAACAAATCGATGTTTCTGTGTGTGTGTGTCCCTCTTTTTCTCCCTCTCCCTCTGCTTTCTTCTTTCTGTCTCTAAAAAAAATATCAATAGAAAACCCTATGATATGTACATGGTCAAAAAATGCAGTAAGTATCTTGCTGCCTTCTCCAGTAGGTTTGTGACAGAGTAAATTCCTGGCCAGAAGGAACATATTATGCTCTGGGGCACAGGACAGACCCATGCAAGACTCTCACGTGGCTTCCAACCAACAAAAACCTGGTTTCCTGGAATTTTGTTGGGTAGAAGTTGGGAAGCCTCTCATTTAGAATTTTCAATTTTCCTGTTCTCCAGAAGTGAAGGCTTAAATTTTCCTTGGGACTGGGTGCTCTTTTCTGTGGATAGCAGGCCTTGCTAGGACCTATAGTTACACAAATGTAAGGAGGGTCCCCTCACTGGTCTCGTGGGCCTTGCTGGAGCCCAGACTGGCCCTTCAGGGTGGAGCCCTCGATCCACTGACATTTGAGTGAGGTACATTGAAGTCTCTTTCTTTGACTGTGGTTGTTATCAAAATATTTGATTTCTAAGAGTTTTTGCTTTAGATAGTTGAAAAATAAATTTAAGGTTTGTATCTCATATTTTCTCCATAGATTTTACCTTTTTTTCAGTTAAACCTTTTGACGTAAAAGTTTACATGTTATGATACTAGCATTGCTGTTTCCATTTCTGTTCAGCTTTTATTTATCTTTATATTTTATGTACAGTCTTCCCTGAATTGCCTGCATTAGGTGTATTTCTTATAGTTGAGCTTCATGCCTGATCTGAAAGTTCCTCTATTGGGGTCCACATTTCTGGTAGCTTATTTGTGCATATTGGGTCTTATTTCAGCTACCTTATTTTATGTTTTTAGTAACCAGTTTTATGTTTTTCTAACCGGTTTTCTTTTTCCTGATTCCCAGTCACCTAACAACACACATGGTGAGGCGTGTGGGTGAAAAGGTGGGAAAGGCTGAGACATTCTACCTGAGAATCTGAGTAGCATAATGGTGTAGTCAGTTCTCACCAAATTTAAGTAAATAGTCCTTTTTCATCAAATTAAAAGTTTTTAAATGTAGAACTAAAGAAAGCCAGTTGGAGTCATGAGAAATGGTTCAGCAAGCCCCATGAGGGACTGACGTCAGGCAGAGCCGGCCCAGCTTCTCGGGCCTCCTGCAGAGGCCACACACACAGGCCTCTCACCAAGGGAGCGCAGTCCAGAGCTGTCCTCGTGCCTGGGAGGAAGAGGGGCTTGGAAGACCCTGTAACAAACCTGGAGCCTCGTGAGCTGGAGTATGGAGCAGATGGGCTAGGTAGCAGCCTGGAAGGGATATAGGGTGGTGAGAAATTCAGGCAGAAGAGGAAGAACGGGTGCTGCATATCTCGTGGTGTCGGATTCCCATGAGGCTGTGATGCTTCTGCCAGACTGCATGGAACTGGGACAAAACCACAACAGCACAGCCACACAGAACCACGGGACAGTGATTTAAAGGAATACCTGGAAACTTCTCATTCAGATGGAGCGAAATTATTTAGCAGTTTGCTAAGGAAGGCAGGATATTCTTGAAAATTTATTTATACAGGGAGGGTTCATCATAGTCCAGTGAAATCCACAGAGCTAATTTTATCGGTGTTTGTGGGGGCATAGAATGAGATCTGTCTCATTTGCTCAGCTGTTCTTGGGGTCCTGGATCTCTTCTTTTTATTGTAATAACATACGTAACATAAAATTTACCATCTTAACAGTAGTGCTAAGTTCCGTGACATTAAGTACATTCATGTTGTTGTGGTGCCCTTTGTGACAGTATGGATGGACCTGGAGAGCATTATGCTAAGTGAAATAAGCCAGTCAAAGAAAGACAAATACCATATGATTTCACTCATATGTGGAATCTAATGAGCAAACAGAACTAACAAGCAAAATAGAGATAGACTCAGATGGAGAGAGAGCAGGCTGACAGCTTGGGTTAGTGGGTGGAGGGATTGAGCAAAAAGGATAAGGCACTCATAGGCAACAGAGGGGTGATTGCAGGGATAGGGATATTAGAAAGATAAACTGTAATGGGAAAAATATAATAAAAAAATAAATGATTAGGTATGGAACGTATTCTTCCAACTAAAGTTTGTGCCATCTTCAGAACTTTTTCACGTTCTCAAACTGACACTCTGTCCCCATTCCCCTCCCCCAGCCCAAGGCAACCTCTCTCCTATTCTCTGTGTCTGAATTTACCAATTCCAGGCACCTTATGTGGACTTGTGCAGTGCCTGGCCTTCTAACACCGGGTTTTTTGACTTAGTACAGTGTCTTCAAGGTTCATCTGTGTAGCAGCCTGTCATTCATTCTGCTTTTCTGTCTGTTTGCCTTCGTCCTGGGGGAACTCAGTAGGGACCCTGCAGTCTCCTAGAGCTACAGCTCTGGAGACCACACCCCACCGTAGCTTTAAAACCTTTAACAGCTCTGTGGGCTGAATTAGACCCATATTTGTGTGGGAGGGTCTGCCTGTCTAACATGGATATTTGTTGGGGTTTTTTGTCCCTTTTCTCAGAGGTATGGAATGTAGCCCCCACACACCCCCAATCCTAGGCAACATCTGGGGAGACCAGAAGCCAACTGCAGGGCTCAGCTCAGCAGCCTTGGGGTCCCAGGGAGTCACTTCCTGCTGAATTCCAGCGAAACACAGGAGAAAACAAGGGGGCAAAATCTGGCAGGCTGTTAGAGGGAGAACTATACTCCAGTTAAAGGCTCTTGATTGCGAGTGAGTGGAGTCTTGTGCCTCTAAAGGATTGTTGAAAGAAAACATCTGCATCCAGATGTTGCCAGTGCACACATTTTTTCATAGGTATAGAAATGCTAGATGTGCTGCCAGCTTCAGGAAGTAAAACAGGATTTTCAGAGTAAAACCTGTGAGAATATTTTCCCCCTCTGGGCCGAGGGTGATATAAGGAGCCTTTGTCCTCCCTCCTCCCTATCCATCATTGGTCCCAGCAGGGGCCCATGTAGATCAGATGTGCCAGCCACTGGTACTGCAGCATGGCGCCGTCTGCACCAGAAATGATCATCTTGCCGTCATTTAAAAAAATGAGGCTTGATGTTCACCGCCATCCCCTCTCCGTCCCCCAGGACAGCATGGGAGTCTGTTTAGACAATTACAGTCCCAAGTGAACCTACAGAGTATTTTTTCTGTTCTCTTATTCATAAAATGTTCATCTGGGGAAAAGAAATAGTCTAGCCACAAGCAGTGATTTCAGAGGCTAAATCCAGTCTTTCTGGGAGGTAGGAGGTGAAGATTGTCTAGTATAAATTAAACTTGGTCTTGGAACTAAATTCTTCAGAAGAAATTGTTCACTTATTACATGTTATGTTCTTAGTAAGCACATCCAAAAATATGGAAGTACCATTTCCCTTAAGAAAACTTTTCCCCTCACTAAAAATATTCTATTTGGAGTGCTAGAGCATCATAGTATGGAAAAAAATTTATGTAGTTCTCTGAAACTTGTGGATTCTCTTGAGAATGCATAGGTAAGTAAGTAGTCTTTTATGTTGTGGGGCAAGGAGCATTTAAGATAGAAAGTGGAAGAACCTCTTTAAGGGCAATTCAGTAGAATCCAGCATAGTTCAGCCCACGTGTGTGCAGAGTAAATACAAAAAACTGGACACACCCTAAACAGACTGTTTATCTGTTCTACAATAAGCCATACATAGCCATTAGAAAAGAACAAAGTAGCTATTGGTGATGAAAAGGGGGCTGATATTTACTGACTATTTGCCACATAACAGGCCTTGCTCTAAAGGCTTTGAAAGTTATTTGTGCATGTACCATAATCTGATTACAATCCTCTTAGATATCTATTCCAGACCCATTTTAAGGATGAGGAAACTAGGGCATAAAGAGGTTAAATAAATGACCACAGCTGTACAACTAGTAAGTGATCAGCTGGAATTTAATGCTTGTCTGGTTTCATAATCCAATCTCTTAGTCTCTGCACTGTAACTATGTGTTGTGAAAGGACCTATATCATTAGCTATTAGTAAGTGGGGGGAGGGGTGGAACAGTACAGAGCAGTGTGTATAACATGCTATCATTTGCATAAGAAGAGGGGAAATGTATAGATATGTTTGTGGAAGTACAGAGCTGTGCTGTCCACAGAACTTCCTGTGAAGAGGAGGATGCTCTAGGTGTGCACTGTCCAAAAGGGTGGCCACTGGCCACATGTGGCTAACATGACAGAGAAACTGAATTTTATATTTTATTTAAGCTAATTTAAATAGCCACATGTGGCTAGTGACTATTGTATCAGACAATGCACAATAAATATATATGGAGGAATGCAAAAGAAGCTGGTAAAAGGTTATTTAATCTTGTGGTTTTCAAACTGTACTTTAGAAAAAGCTCTGCAGGAACTTTAGTAGTATGAACTAGGTTCCATACCTAATCATTTCTTTTTTTTGTTGTATTTTTTCTTTTACCATTTGTCCTTTTTATAACCCCCACCACAATCACCACACTGTTGTCCATGTCCATGAGTCCTTTTTGTTTGATCCTTTTATTCCCTATCCCAAGCCCCCAGAGCTTCGAGCCTGCTGTTTCTGAGTCTATCTCTTATTTTGCATGTTAGTTCAGTTTTCTCATTAGATTCCACATATGAGTGAAATCATATGGTATTTGTCTTTCTCTGACTAGCTTATTTCACTTAGCATAATGTTCTCTAGATCCATACACACTGTTGCAAAAGGTAAAATTTTCTTCTTTTTCATGGCCAAGTAGTATTCCATTTTGTAAGTGTCCCATAGCGGTTTTATCCACTCATCTACTGGTGGACACTTAGGCATCTTCCATATCTTGGCAATTGTAAATAATGCTACAATGAACATAGGGGTGCTTACGCTCTTTCGAATTAGTGTTTTGCATTTCTTCAGATATATTCCTAGAAGTGGAATTGCTGGGTGATAGGACAATTCCATTTTTAATTTTTTGAGGTATCTCCATACTGCTTTCCACAGTGGCTGCACCAGCCTGCTTTCTCACCAAAAGTCCAAAAGAGTTCTCTTTTTCCACATCCTCACCAGCACTTGTTGTCATGGCCAGTCATTTCAAAACCACTAATACAATCCAACCACTTCATTTGAGATGAAGAAACAAAAATTCAGAAAAGTTGAGTCACTATAGTCTTAGTCACACAGCTGCTCTAGTGACAGAGGAACATCCAAGACTAGGAGCTAATCAAAATTTGGGCTGGGTTTTTCCTCCTTACAGTGATTTACATCTTAATTTTCCAAGGCTTTATTCAGTCATATTATCAGCTTTTTAAAAAAAGACAAAAAACAGACTTTTGTCTACAGTGTTTTCAGAACCACACTGTATCTGCAGTGCTCTCTCTCTCTGCAGCCCAAACCACATCACATCTCCACGGTCCAGACACAGAGTTGGTCTTGCTCTGCCTGCCCCACTGTGTGGTGAATCATACAGGCCAAGGACCGGGCTTCCTGTTTGTCCGCCCCTCAGCACGGTGCACAGAGAGGGCTTTGATGAACATTTGCTGGTTCTAATTATAAAGAGCCATGGGTTGGGCTCTACTTTCAGCCTGGAGAGTCGACTCATTAGTGCAAGTTGTTCGTAAAATGGCTTCTTTACCATTTCCTAGGGTGACTGGTGCTATAGATAAACACTCAACTAGCTAGGAGAAGGGTGAGTTTTAGGGGTACTAACATAATCTGGAAAGTGGGTGATGGGGTAATTCTAGGATGAGTGGAACCACCAGATCTGGAAATTACCATTACCATTTTTAGAAAAAGTAAGCCAAGATAATGAGTGAAATTAATGAAAATGCAGTAATCAACTCAAGAGAAAGGCAGCAGAGAAAAGGAGGGGGAGGAAATTGTAGAAGAGTGTTTCTCCAGGAATCCAGAGCGTGGTCTGGGTCTGGGGGTGGAACCTGGCAGAGAATCTAGGGAGCTGAGCCGAGGGCAGAGACGCCTACTCCTGGAGCTGCAGTGGAGGGCCCGAGTTCCCCTGCTCCATGCATGGTGCTGCGTCTTCAGTCCATATCATGGGCTGTGCTAGACCACAGAATGGCACCGGCATGGGTGTGGGCCCAGCTGGGTGGTTCAGAAGGTGCTGGGCAACAGCAGAGTTGGAGTGAAACTAGACCAGCCATCACCAGGCCTAGGCCAGAGGCCCTTGGTGAGGAAATGTTGTGGGTGGGGGCTCTGTAACGTTAGATGAAAAAGGAAGAAGCAGGAAAGATGTAGCTCCAGCCACTCTTCTGATGTCAGTATCCTTTTGAATCTGTGTCCAGGGATAGGTTGTGCCATATCTGCCTGTGTGTTTTTGTAGACAGAGCAGCCCTCTCTCATTGGAAAGCTGTCATCTGTAGAGCGTATTCCTGCTCTCTTCCTCCTTGTGCCTTACCACTCTGGTCTTTGCTGTGTATGCAGAGCAAAAGGTGGTCCTTTTATGGCCTTCTGGCCCACTCTTTCTCAAGTCTCAAAACTTCAGTTCTTTCAACGGAAGTAAAAAGAAGGAAGAATTGTTGTTTTTTTTTGTTTTTTAACCCTAGAATGCACCTTTATTACATCATCTTTTTTAAAAAATATATTTTATTGATTATGCTATTACAGTTGTCCCATTTCCCCCCCAGCACACCACCTCCCACCCACATTCCCCCACTTTAATTCTTGTCTCTGTGTCATACTTATAAGTTCTTTGGATTCTACATTTCCCATACAATTCTTATCCTCCCCCTGTCTATCTTCTACCTACCATCCATGCCACATATTCTCTGTACCTTTTTTCCCCTCTCTCCTCCTCCCGCTCCCCTGTTGCTAACCCTCCATGTGATCTCCATTTCTATGGTTCATTCCTGTTCTAGTTATTTGCTTAGTTTGTTTTTGTTTTTGTTTTTGTTTTTGGTGGGGTTGTTAATGTGAGTTTGCTGTCATTTTACTGTGCATGTTTTTATCTTTTTTCTTAGATAAGTCCCTTTAACATTTCATATAAGAACTTGGTGATGATGAACTCCTTTAACTTGACCTTATCTAAGAAGCACTGTATCTGCCCTTCTATTCTAAAGGAAAGCTTTGCTGCATAGAGCAATCTTGGATGTAGGTCCTTGCCTTTCATGACTTGGAATACTTCTTTTCAGCCCCTTCTTGCCTGCAAGGTCTCTTTTGAGAAATCAGCTGACAGTCTTATGGGCACTCTTTTGTAGGTAATTCTCTCCTTTTGTCTTGCTGCTTTTAAGATTCTCTCCTTCATTTTAATCTTGGCTAATGGAATTATGATGTGCCTTGGTGTGTTCCTCCTTGGGTCCAACTTCTTTGGGACTCTCTGAGCTTCCTGGACTTCCTGGAAGTCTACTTCCTTTGCAGGATTGGGGAAGTTCTCCTTTATTATTTGTTCAAATATCTTTTCCATTTGTTACTCTTCCTCTTCTCCCTCTGGCACCCCTATAATTCAGATGTTGGAATGTTTGAAGATGTCCTGGAGGTTTCTAAGCCTCTCATTTTTTTTTGAATTCTTATTTCTTCATTCTTTTCTCATTAGATGTTTCTTTCTTCCTTCTGATCCACTCCATTGATGTGAGTCCCAGTTTCCTTCCCATCACTATTGGTTCCCTGTGCATTTTCCTTTATTTCACTTAGCATAGTCTTCATTTTTCCATCTAATTTGTGACCAAATTCAACCAATTCTTTGAGCATCCTGATTACCAGTGTTTTCAACTGTGCATCTGGTAGGTTGGCTATCTCTTTGTCGCCTAGTTGCATTTTTTTCTGGAGCTTTGATCTGTTCTTTCATTTGGGCCACTTCTTTTTTAATCTTGACACGCTTGTTATGTAGTGAGGGGCGGAGCCTCAGGTGTTCACCAGGGCAGGGCAACCCAGTTGCTGGGTTGTGACGCTGTATGTGGGGGCAGGGTCCAAGAGGGACCAATGGTGCTTGCTCTGCTCTCTGCCAGATTTCAGTCCCTTCTGCCGCTTCCTCCAAGCAAACTAGGCCTTCCGGGTGCTGATTCCCAGTGCGTGGGTTTGTGTATGTTCTAGGATCCTGCGGGTCTCTCCAAGGAACTCTACTGTGAGGCCGTGAGTTTCTCCCGGTTCTGCAACCCCCCACAGGTGTTTTCAGTTGGTGTTGTGAGGCTTTATTTCCCCGAGCTGGAACCCTGGGTTGCACTGTCTGTCTCGCTCCTCACTTTCATCTAGTTTATCTGTGCGCAAATGTGGGACCACCCAGTCTGCCAGCTGCATTGCGCACTGCACCCCTCCACAATCCGCTACCTTGCTGGGCCCGCCAACTGCCGCTTTGCCTCGAACCTTGTCTGTACGGCTGCCTGACTCTGCCCTTCCTGCTGGATGAACGTGTCTACTTTAACTCCTTGGTTGTCAGGCTTCTATACAGTTCAGTTTTCTGTCAGTACTGGTTAGTTTTTGTTTTTAAATTGTTGTCTTTATTTTGGTTGTAGCGTGTCTACCTATGCCTCCATCTTGCCCAGGAGTCCCGTTTTTTTTTTTTTTTAACATGAACTTTAAAGGAAGGAGGGAGGAGGATTTATTTGCCTTTCTGGGCCTTAATTTTCCTCAGGTAGAACTCCAGCTCCTTGCCTTGCAGCACGTAGCCATCTGCTCGGCCACACTGGCTTGCTCTTGGAGCAATGCATGCAAGAGGCTTGCCCTGCTGGAACTGCTCCCCCAGAAGACAACTGATTTTGGCATTCTTTTTCCTTTCATCATATTTCTTCTGAATTTACTTTGATCCTGTTTGTTTGTTTGTTTGTTTGTTTAAAATCTTTTCCTCTTCAAGAGTCAACTTGGTCCTCTTCTTGTGGCCCGGGGATGTACACAGTGGGGTTCGTATCACTGTTGGTGCAGTGTGGTGTCAGTGAGCACGTGCAGTTCTTTATAAGTGTCTTGGTGTGGACCAGTTCATTGTTGGATGCTTTGTAGACAACATCAACATTCCTTGTTGTGTGTGTACAACAATCTAAGCCCCAGGAAAAGTTGCCCACATCCAGCCTCAAGGTTCAGTACTTCTTGCTGCTTCCTCACACATGAACTGTGTGTATGCATCAGGGGCCAATCTTAGTGTTTGCAGCAGGGCACCCCTGCTCATGTTTTCACTTCGTGTGATAGGGCTTCCTCTTGCCCCAGTCTCGTGGCGCTTTTGCCAGTTGTCCCAAGAGATGCCCATGGCTTGACGCTGGCTGGAAAGAGACAGAAGAATCATTTTTAAAAAGTAAGTTATTCCACCTGGCTGGCGTAGCTCAGTGGATTGAGTGCGGGCTGCAAACCAAAGCATCGCAGGTTGGATTCCTAGTCAAGGCACATGTCTGGGTTGCAGGCCACAGCCCCCAGCAACCGCACATTGATGTTTCTCTCTCTCTTTCTCACTCCTTTCCCTCTCTAAAAATAAATAAATAAAATATTTTTTTAAAAAGTAAGTTATTCTATTGATCTCTGTTCCAAATTGGAATTTTAATTAAATTCCAATTAAAAGCCCAAGAGGATTTCTTTCTTTTTGAACTTAATTTAAAATTCATTTAAAACAAACAAGAATGGCCAAGAAATTTTTGAAAAAGAGTAATAATGAAGGTGATTTGCTCTAGTGATTGTGAATATGCTATGAAGCCAGAGTAGAGAGTCTCCTACCTCATCACCCACTCACCCCCTCAGGTTTTCCAGGATGGACAACCCAAACAGTGCATTAGACCTGAACGTGGTTCCTGTATTTAAGAGTGTTAAAGATATTTCATTAACTAGATTGAGTAGGGCCATGTTTTTAAAAAATCTTAATAGATAAGCAAAAATTTTCAGATTTGATGAAATAAATTATTAAAGCAGTAATACAATAGATCCTAAGAGGAAAGGAATTTCAAAGCAACTCCATAGTTTTTGCTTGAGGATATAAAAGAAGTAAAGTGAAAGTGAAGTAGCTTGCCTCAGAAGTTAACTGTAGCTGTGTAACAAACTACAGCCTTTTCTGTTTTCTTCACATGTCTGCTGTTGAGGCCTGACTCCTCCTCTCTGCTCCACCATGTTCAGGGCCTCACATGGCTAGAAGCTAGACCAGTCGGTCTGGCCACTCTCTTTTCAGAAAGCCTCTGCCCTTGGCTAGCATGGACTCCCACACACTTCAGGAGCCGCAAGTTTCCCAGAGAGTGGGTTTCAGGAGCTCTAGGAAGATGCTTAAAGTTTCCCACGACTTAGACTTGGGAGATTCAAGTTACTTCCTCTACCTTCATGCAAATTATTACAGCCAGCTCAGATTCAAGAGGAGACTTAGACTCCACCTCTCAACTGGAAGATATCAGAGAATCTCTAGCTACCTTTAATCTATCACACAAGGAAAAAAATGTTAAGATTTCTTGCCTGCCCTCCTAGCACATTCTTCTTTTTTCCTCATTGGTTTTAGAGAGAGTGGAGAGGAGGGAGAGAAACATCAGTGGAAGAGAGAAGCATCAACTCGTTGCCTCCCATAGGCTCCCAGACCAGGGATCACACACGTCTGCGCCCAATCTGGGGATCAAACCTGTAACCTAGGCATGTGCTCTGGCCAGGAATCAAACCTGCAACCTTTCAGTTATAGGACGACACTCCAGCCAATTGAGCCACGCTGGTCAGGGCTGTAGTGCCTTCTTAATTGCAATTTCTTCCCTTATCTATAACCAAGTCTTCACTCTTCTTCCTCAGAATTTTTTTTGGAAAAATAATACCCAAGAAGGCATTACTCCAGGATCTAGTCCAAAATACAAACATACAATTATTAAGATTCTTATTTACTCATTACAGAACAATGTGTGAGGTCATTAATATTTTTAATAATGTATTATTTTTCCTAATTGTAAAAATAATACATGGTCATTGTGGAAAAATTGGAAAATATGCCCAAAAAAGAAGATGAAGAAATAAGTTAAATGTTATGTCACGTAACTGGGCCCCTGTTTCTGGCCTACTAAAGTCTTGTTCTGTTCTGAATCTGTCCATTGTCGTTTTTCTCCCCACCCGGATTGCCTCCACTTAGCTGGTGATAATGTAGAAAAGAACAGGACCAGCCTTCTAGGTTGACATTTATCCAATAATGAGTGAAAAGCATCAAGTATCTGGAACATGTGCATATAGCAAACTCATCAGAAATCAGAACATCAGTTTTTCCATGAGCTTCATAAGATTTACAGATTGGAAAACTGAGTTACAGATTTTTTTAAATGAAAATTACCCCCCCTAAAGGTTTACTTAGTTTAATTGATAGACAAGTAGGATGTTTTTAGTTCTCCATTCTGACTAGTGATGGCTACAGTAAACATTCTTTTTTTAGACATATTTTTAAAAACGTATTGATTTAAGAGAGAGAAACATCAACTTATTCCATTTATGCATTCATTGGTTTGATTCTTTTTATTTTATTTTATTTTATTTTATTTTTTTAGAGAACAGGGACAGGAGAGAGGGAAAGAAACATCAATATGTGGTTGCCTGTTGCATGCCCCCTGCTGGGGACCTGGCCCACAGCACAGGCATCTGCCCTGACTGGGAATCAAACTAGCAACCCTTTGGTTTGCAGGCCTACACTCAATCCACTGAGCCACACCAGCCAGGGCCATTGGTTGATTCTTGTATGTACCCTAACCAGGGATCAAAACCTCCGCCTTGGCACATGGGGATGGTGCTCCAACCAACTGAGCCACTTGTCCAGGACCAAATAAACATTCTTATAGGTATGTCTTTGGGCAGATGTATGATGGTTTCCTCTAGTCTAGATACCCAGATATGAAATTATTTGGTCAAATTGTGTTTTCTTTAAAAAATGCACCCAGTTGTCTTCCTAAAAGTTTATACAAATTTATATTTCCATCAGCCAATATAAGAATATGTATTTCCCCACATTATCATTAACTCTGTGAGTTAACAGTCTTTTTAATTTTTGCCAAGCTGTTGAGTTTTGTTTTGTTTCTGGTGAGACTGAACACCTTTTTATATGTTTCCAGCTACTTGTGTTTCCCTGCAGGGCATCACTGGTTCAGTCCTCAGGCAGCTTTCACCTGAGTTGTTTCTTTTCTTCTTATTGGTTGTAGAAGTACATTTTGGTATTAGTAATTTGCCATATATACATATATATATTACTTTTAATTTTTTGTCATACAGAAATTTAACTTTATATGGTTGATTTTCTCAATCCTTTTCTAGTGCTTTTCTGCATTTTATACCTGAGATGGCTTTCTTTTCTCAAGATTATAAACCTATTTATCTATGTTTTCTTCTAATCATGTTTAACTTCAGTTTTTAAATTTATCCATCTGGAAGTTATCTCTAAATAACTGGTAGCACAGGAGTAATTTTCAACAGAAGGGAAGCCCACAAGGTGGTCCCCTTGGTCACTAGCTCTCTGCTTGGAAACAATGTGCATATCACGGTACAGGGACCTGGAGTTTAGTCTGAGCCCAGCTGTCCACTGAGCAGAGGAGGTATGACCACAGTGGCAGGCTGTGGGACCAGGTGTCAAGAAGGAGGAAGCAATGCAGAGAGAGGGCCCATGGTCCACATGTGGGTCTCTTTGGGTCCACATGTGGGTCTCTGTGAGTCCACGGGTAAGGGCTTGCTGGCTGTGTGCAGGGATGCACTATTCAAAGTTTACCAGATAGCCTGAAATCAGGTTGCAGATACTGAAATTGGGTAGGTGCAGATGGCTGCCCTGGGCAAGGAATGAGCACTGAATCCATGTCCAGAGAAGGCTGAATGGGCAGCATTAGCTAAGATTCTAAGTGAACAGATTTATATGTGCATGTGCTCTGTATTTTTTCTCACCATATCAAAGTAAGTTTGGTCCTTCCAGGATTCTCCCTACACATGCTGAATCGTAATGAAAAATGAGCTGCTTTTATCCTCTATGATCTTCACATTGTTATGTTGCCCCTAAATAAAAAACTGGGTCTATTTCCACAGCAGCGACTATAAAGAACCAGCAAGAAAAGCTCCAGAGGTCCTGGGAGTGAGCATGTTTAGGTCACACTGTGCCCATGACAGTGACTTCCCAGGGAGTGAACCGGCTGCATTTTCTAAGTAGTCTCCTGCCTTCTTCCCAGAAGCTTTTCTTTTTTCTTTTTAACTTTTTAAAAAACCTTTGCATTCAGTGCACACAGAGTCAACCTGTTCATAGAATCTGATGGAATAACCCAGCAAGCCTCAGAGGAATGGAAGAGGTGGTAGGAACGAGGTCAGACCGTTGCAGAGTCCAGCAGAGGTCTCCGTGCAGTGCAGCACTGGACGCAGTTCATTGTGCACCCTGCAGCTCTCTCCCCAGCGCTTAATGTTTCACCAGATGTTGGTGTTGCCAGGCAACAAAAGCAAATGAAATGGACTTTCTAGAAGCAAACATTGTGGATGGTTGGGTTTTGCTTTGCTCCGTCCCACGGTCTTAGTTGAGAATGCTACTTCTGCATTCACCCCTTAGAGCTTTATTTGTTTACAGTCTCGGCCTTTCCAAGAGAATATTTTTAGATGTTCGCTAGAGTTGGGGCCTTTAGCTTCCCATGGACTCTCCAAGGTATTCACTTGTGTCAAATTCTGCACCAAGGAGGACAAAATTCTTTCTTACAAAATTTTCTTCTAAGTGTTTCTAGATACTTAACCTATTTTTGAGATGCCTGGAATGTTACCTTTTTTATTTCTAAGACTTCCTTCCCCCAGAACGTTCTCTCACTCAGAAATATCTCAAGTATTTATATCCTAGAGAAAGTTAAAGATCATTTTCAATGAGTAATCACCATCTCCCTCGGGAAAATAATTGGCAAGTTCCTTTTCACTGTTCCTCTGCTTTTTCTTCCAAGGAAATCTTGTGCATGAATTCCATAATGTCTTCACTCTTTTTAACAGCCGCAGTTCAGTCCCTTGACACAATCAGGGTCTGTCAGTCAGTCTGTCTATCTCTTTTCTGCTTTCCCTCTTCCGTTCTTCTCCCTCTCTTTCTTTTCTTCCTTCATCCCTCTTTCTTTCTTTCTCCCCCCTCTGTTTCTTTCTTTCTTTCAACATGCAAGTGCGCAGCTCACTGAAATTTCAGAAAGTGAATAGACGGCTGCAATCAGCACCCAGGTTTAGAAACACAGCATTGTCAGCACCCAGAATCCTCCTGCCCCTTTCTTGGTGTGAACCTCCAGTCCAGGAAAATGATGGTCCTGGTCAGTTTCATTCAGGAAAATAACTGGAGATATGTCCTGTAGAATGCTTTGTTGGCCATATTTCACTTTCCTCTAAGTTATTCCCTTGATGAGCCCCTAAGATTCAGCTGAATGATAACTAGGAAAAGAAGGATATCGTATTAACACCCTCGAGGGGGGTTTGTGTTTCTCACCTTCATTTTTGTCCTGTGTCAGAAGCTGCAGCTATGAGCATGGAGGACTGTTGCCCACCAGCTCAGTGAGACGACCCCACACATTAGCATGTGAGCACCATCCTGCCATGGTTTCCTTTACCTCTCTGGTCATCGTGGTGTTGTTACTGGACAGGGGCCTGGCCAGCAGTGGGTCTGCCGAGGCCAGCTGTAGTGTGTAGGTTCTTGACTTCGTGTCAGAAAGATTTCTCAACACAAGTCCAGGTGACTATGAGGATACAGTTATTAAAGCTGGAGATAGTGAAACAAGGAAGGACTTAGCATAGAAGAAGCAACAGGGGAGCCCAGGCAGGGCTGGCTGAGCTCCTTGGGAAGCCAGAGAAAAGAGGGCCTTGGGGACAGGTTCAGGGGATCAGCCTGAGACAAGCCACTGCTGCCCACTGCCTTAGAGTTTAGGAGATACGTGCCTGTGAGCAAAGAAGTCTAGGGCTTGGGGGTGGGGAAGGGGTGTTGGAGAAGAAGGGAAAGGAAATAGCATGGTGCTGGCTGCTCCCCAGAAGGAGAACACACACACTGACTCCTTTGTCTTGAGCCTTTTATCCCCTTGCAAGCAGGAATTATAGGGGAGGTCTCAGGGGAGGATTTCAGTAGAACATTCATCACTTCTCCAGGTGTGTCCTTTTAGGGTCCTGGCCTCCACTGATAGGTCAGGGACTAGGCAGGGGTCGTCAGTCATGGCATCTGGTCCTAGTGTTGCCCACCTGATTTTGCTGCTTTTCTGGGCCTGGAGCTGAAACACAACTGAGGACTAGATGTTGTTTCCAGGGAGGAGAGGCATGGAGGGGGAGATTGCCCTGGGGCTGAGGTCCTTGCTTTCTCAGTTTTGCCCCTGCCAGACACTGGGGACCTTCTGCCCTGATGATATCTACCCTGGCTGTGAATTACTCAGCCATTGTGTTCAGCTGTCTGTCTCAGTTTCCCTAGTCCACTGGCCAAGGAATTTCAGGGTCTTCTTACAGTCCTGTCTCAGTGGGACTGGATCGTAGCCCACATTGCTGGGACCCGCACACCCAACCTGGATGCTTTTCCAGTCCAGGGAAACCAGCCTCCCTGTACATGGGTAGACAGCACTGGGCTGCTGTTCACACTCCTGAACTGCCACATGGCCCTGTCTGCAGGACCTCCTGGGAAAATTGCTGGCCCCGATGAAGCCCAGGTTTCTTTAATACTTGCAGCCCCTTCCCTTGTTCAGTGGCTGTCTACTGCCATTTGTGGCTCCCCATATCTTCCCTGGATCTGCTGCTGAGAGTCCATAGCACCACTCAGGCTCCGGCTGGAGAGGTGCACAGATAAGCAGTAATGACATGAAAGGAAGATCTGATAAAGCAGGAGTCAACTCACCTCCTTACTGACTCCTGTGTGAAAAACACGAGCAGTGTAAACCTGTGCTGCCTCCCCAGCTCCTCTTTCGCTCCAGTGCACCTCCCAGCTCCTGGATGGAGCCTAGTGAGCAGTAACAAACCACTTTATCATAATGATAGCAGCAAAAGCAACCACTGAGGCTTGTACAGTGCTTTGCAAGTTGGTCTTCATCATCTTATGTGAGGTATCTTAAATATACACACATTTCAATTGTTCAGCCAGCTGTGTTGCATTGGGAATTACTGATACTCCCATGTTCAAATAGGATTATGAACACTTTCTTTTTTTTTTTTTTAAGATTCTATTTATTTATTTTTAGAGAGGAAAGGGAGGGAGAAAGAGAGAGAGAGAGACATCAATGTGCAGTTGCTGGGGGTCATGGCCTGCAACCCAGGCATGTGCCCTGACTGGGAATCGAACCTGTGACACTTTGGTTCACAGCCCGCGCTCAATCAATCCACTGAGCTATGCCAGCCAGGGTGGATTATGGACACTTTCAAATGACACCCAGGGAACTAGAATTGGGATTGCTCCACTCAGAAGTAAGAAGGGTACATTTTTTATTTGATAGCGATATGTTCTTGGAATGACTATAATATTACAAATTATAGCTGGCTGCCTTCCATCTCTACCAGTGTCTGAACAATTTAAAGTCTGAAACGTGGTGAATGCAGGTTACATGGAAGAGAGGCATTTCCTGCCCTAGATGTTAGATTTGATGACCAAAGTAGCTTGGGAGTGTCTCTTTGTTCTTACATAGCTTTGCTTGGTCTCACTGCAGATGCGAGTCTGCACTGCAGTGTGTCTGTCCTGATGTGTTGGGCTCTCTGAGTCTTCTGAGCTCTCCTCAGCTTGTAGGTCATTTTGATTGATCTTTTCAACCCTGGCTTTCATCTCACCAGATTTTATATCTGAGACAGTAGTTTTAGCCTATTACTCATTTATACTTACAGATCAAAAACTATTCTTAAGTGGCAGTTAACTAAAATATTGGACTCTCCTTAGGGTCCTTTTGGCCTCTTAAAGTGCCTCTAAAAATTGTGCAAGTAAAAAAATGATGTCTTGTATCCTACATAGTGCAAGAGATACATGTATAAAGTGTTTTCAACTTTAGAAAAAGAAAGATTTATCAAGCACTATAAGCTTTAGGTATAAATCTGTGAAGGAATGAAGGCAAGGGGGAAGAGGAAGAGAGAGAGAGAAGAAAGAAGGAAGGAAGGACACTTTTCAAGTTTGACAGGACTGGACCTTAATCCTGACTCTCATACCACCACTGTTTCTTTTTGCTTCAGCTTCCTCACCCACAAGCTAGGTACAACACCACTTCTCTGTGCAGTTCTAGAATTAAATGAGAAAATGCACAGTATCAAAGCCACAGCATTGATACTCAACAAATGTCACTTCCTGTATTACCAGCACCATTTAAGGGAGAGTTACTTAAGGGACCTTGATCTTGTCCCTGGAGCACTTGGCTTCCTGTCTAAAGTGTGGCCTTCCTCTTGGGCATGGCATTGCCTGTGCCTGCGTTGCCTTTCAGAAGAATGCTGTCTGGTTGGGGCCGGGCCTGTCCATGCAGGTGCCCAGTCACCATGAGTGGTAACCAGATATAAAGTCTGGCTCTCCTTCCCGAAAATCACAGGCACTATAGGTCTGGATGGGTTTGGAAATGGGTTCGGTCTCTTAAGAGCAGCAGCGCCAATTCCCTTGGCAGCCTGGCCTGCTTCCTGCACCCCCAACCCAGGCTCTGCTGTCCACAGCGTCTGGTTCCAGTGCTTGGGACTGCGAACAAACTGGGCATGTTGTAGCCCCCACCTGGTACTTCCTCTGCTTTTTTAAACATACAAACCTCTTCAGAAACTAGAAAATGAAAGTGTTCCCCATTTCCAAAGCAGCCTCCAGGCCTCATCAAATAGCTGTTGGACCAAAAGAGACTTTTGAAGCCAAAATTCCAGATGATCAGCTTACTAGGAAGCCCAGCTCTTATACATTCACTCTGAAACTGAGCCAGTCCCCTTCCAACAAGGTCATTCTCAGGTTTTTATGTAACACAGATGCTTAGCAACTCTTAAAATTTGGTTGTGCTTGAGTCATGAAAACTGTATGAAGGGACGTTGTTACAGTTGTATGTCTCTTCCTGCCAGGTAGCCTCCCCTGGGTAAATGTGGTTGCAGCAGGTTAGAGAACAGGGCACATTACTGCAAGCAGGTGCTTTAGGGAGATTCTGTGGTCCACAGGATCATCCTGAACCCAGGTGGAAGCGAGAAGAGGTTTGATAACAAAGACCCTAATGCCCATGGGGCCTGGCTTCTTGGCGTGTCTGTGTTTCAGGTGAGTGGTGTGTGCAACGTGCAGCACCACCCCCTCTGGCCTCAGTTTCTTTACTGTAAGCTGGAGCTTTTGACTTCATCTTTCTGGGCCATAATAGCTCAAACTGATGCTGAGGAAGCCTAGATAAAAAGCTCATACAAGATTAGAGGCTATTTGCTTCTAAAACCCTCAGGAAACCTCACAGGAAACACATTGTATCACATTTCTTATTTCACATTTCCGTCTGCAGTTTACACACACACACTCAGGGAATTCTATAACGCCTCCCCCGAACCCGCTTGCAGCTGAGCCTTATGCCCTGCTCCTCTTCACACTTCCTTCCGCCCGTGGCTTCTGGTACAGATGCCTCCCCCCCTTTTCAGGGCAGTGAGCATTATACCGAGGAGTGCTGCATGTGGCTTGGGCGCAAGGAGGGAGAAGCAGTCAGTGTCCACTGCTCCAGAAAGGACATGCCGTTCACCACCTCTCTGCACCTTGCCTGGCTTTGCCAGTTTCCTGCTTCCCAGGATGGGGTGTCCGGAGGAGGAGGAAGACCTCACTGCCTCCCAGTGCCCAGTGGCTGTGGAGAGAGTAGAGAAGGAGCCCCACACTTTCCCATGTCCTCTGACCAGACCAGAGGGGCTCCGACTCAGCCCTAAGTGGGTGTCACTTCTGCAGGCCCCACCTGGCCCTGCCCAGACTGTGTCAGTGCATTTACACAGCCACGATGGCACCCTGCCTGACTATTAAAGAGTTAGTGGGCTTTGGAACTGACGTTTCATTTGGGACATTATCATTTGGGACAAGCTCTGTGAATCAGGGAAGAAACTCCTGCTGGGATAAGCCTAGTCAGGGAGAAAGAAGCAGGAGGGGCAGGTGTGCAGATGTGAGAGGGGGAGGTACACTAGAGCCACAGGGAGCCCAAGGCACTGGCAGGATCCGCCGTCGCCATAGGCTGCCATATAAAGTTGGACGTGGGTTTCTTCCTCATGATTTACCAAGTAGCTTCCAGCGTCCCTGCCTGTCCCAAAGGGACAGCTCCTTTCCCCCAGTGACCCTCATGACCCCAGTGTTAGGGGTGCCAGCAGGGTTTTCTCCTGCTGAGAAGCCTTCACACTGTGGACAGAAGACGGAGGTCAAGGGGCAAACCATGAGAACGGCCCCGTAGGTTTTCATGATCTTTTTGTTTTGTCTTGGTCCAACTGTTGTTGATTGGCGCTGTACCTGATGATGATGGTGGTTATGATGATGGTGATGATGATGAGTCTTCCTTGGTCATATAAGGCTGGGAAATCCTAGACAGAGCTTATCAGGTGGGTTAATTTGAGAATAAGGCTCCCAGAGCCTTTAATATACCAGCCAGAAATTCCTTAGTGTTTTGAGATTTAAAGCCCCCTTTTCAAGATTTGGGCAACACCAGGCTGTTCCTGGTTCCAAAATTAAATGTACTCCCTGCAGACTTGAGTAGTTTCCTGTCTTGCGTTACAGCAAGCCCGAAGATGGATACCCATTTTCCCACAGTCTCATTCCTATTCTGTTACTGTGCACAATGGATAATTAACACTGCTTTCCCCCCCACAGAACATTGACATTACCAATTTCAGCAGCAGCTGGAGTGACGGCTTGGCCTTCTGTGCTCTCCTGCATACCTACCTGCCCGCTCACATCCCGTACCAGGAGCTGAACAGCCAGGAGAAAGTGAGTCCCTGCCCGTCACCCTGAGTGTTCTCCAGAACTCGTCTTGGTGGGGTGGGGATTAGAGACAGAAAGTAGAAATGAGGATGTTGGTACCGGGTACAGATAACTGCTGAGTGTGCGGCTGTACTACAGGGCCCCACCCTCAGTAAATGCTTCTCAGGGTCACTTCTCAACAGAGACCTTTGTTACCTAGGAAAACATAGCGAAGACCCACTTACATGGCCACTGAGAAGTTCCTGTCACTCGTTTTCCAGAGAAAGTCCTAATGGAATCTGACCTTCATGGTATGGAGACCTTGGCCCCCTTTTTCCAAAGTCTTCAAAGAACCAACAAACATCACGAAAGAGTTCCCTGCTCAAATACACTTGGGAAACAGTACTTTCTGTCATGCTTTTAGAGATTGGCTGTGCTCGTTGGTGCAGTCGGGGCTTCAGGTCCTTCATTAAAGACCCTGTGTGGCCCCATCTGCCCTGGCATAGATCACATCTACCAAGCCTTCTTTTTTGAAGTACCGGCAACAGGAGTTGGCAGACCTGTCCTGTTAAGGGCGAAATGGTGTACTCTGTGGGTCTGTGGGGCTCGGTTATGGCTCAGGTCTACCATTGGAGTGCCCAAGTCATCATGGGCAATGTGGGCAGGCTGTGTTGCAAATAAAACTTTGTTTATAATAACAGGCTGCAGGCCAGATGCAGCCCACAGGCTCAATTGTCAAAACACCAACCTGGAACGCCCTAAAGAATCCTGTTGCACAGTGTGCTTCGGAAAACGCTTGGTGGTCTCTGCACTCATTCATCCAATGCGCATTTCCTGCTGAGCTTCATGAGCAGTAATACAGACAGCAGGGAGCAATGCAGACGTATTCTCCACCCTCATGAGACAGTCAATCAGCAAGTGAGAAACCTGTAAGGAACATGATAAACACACTTATAAACCATGGGAGGGCCATGAGACAGTGCAGTAACAGTGAACAGTGGGAGGATGATTCAGATGAGGAGCCTGAGGAGGTCTTCCTGAGGAGACATGACTTCACCTGAGTCTAAAGAAAGAACATGAAGGGCCCAGCAGTGCTTAGAGCTAAGGGGAGCTTTCCAGGGTTGGAAAGCACAGAGCAAGAAGACACCTTGATGCAGTCCAGGCCACAGAGGCAGGCCAGCTGCCTGAGGTGCATGAGGGCGGGCAGGGTGTAGGTAGACTAGAGCCTGCAGGGCTCCTGGGTGTCACTCTGCTGATAGAAGTTAGCATTTTGCTCCAGGTACTATGGGAAGTCGTTGAAGGAGTCCAGTCTATGAAGAGACACTATTCCTGTTTTTCAAAGATCTCTGGCTGTTTTGTGAAACAAAATGAATTGGAAAGAAAACAAAATTGAAACAAGCTACCAGTTGGGCAGCTATTTGGAGTGGTCACTGTGAGAACTTGGTTTCTCCAGCTTCACCCATTAGCTGGGGTGGTGGTTTTACAGCAGGTCTATCTGTGGCCCACTGTAGTGTGCGGGCTCTTGACTTCATGTAGGAAAGATTTCACAACATGAGTCCAGGTAACTATGAGGGTACGGTTATTAAAGCCAAGCACAGTGAAACAAGGAAGGGCTTGGTATAGAAGAAGCAACAGGAGAGCCTAGGCTGGGCTGCCTGAGCTCACTGGGAAGTCAGAGAAAAGGGGCCCTGGGAAGAGCTTCAGGGGGTCAGCCTTGGTTGAGCTGCTGCTGCTCATTGTTCTAGAGTTTGGGAGACAGACAGGTGTGCCTGTGAAGAAAGAAGTGGGGAAAGGAGAAGGAAAGTGAAATGGCACCGCTGCTCCCCATAGAGAACACATGCGTGCTGGGTCCTTTGTCTTGAGGCTTTTATTTCTCTCTCACAGGCGGGAATTTTAGGGGAGGTCTCAGCAGAACATTCATCAGTTTTCTAGGTGGGACCTTTTAGGGTCCTGGTCTCCACTGATTGGTCAGTGCCAGGGCAGGAGGTTGTTAGTTATTGAATAGGTTCTGGCATCGCTCACCTGGTTTTGCGGCTTTTCTGGGCCTGGATCTGAAACACAACTGAGGTTGTGTTTCAACCTAGATGTTGTCTCCAGGGAGGAGAGGCCTGGGGAAGAAAGGTTACCCTGGGGCTGAGGTCCTCATTTTCCCCATTTTGCCCCCTGCCGTGCACTCAGGGGCCTTCCTCCCATGACTGTCTGCACCTGGCTGTGAATTGCTTGGCCATGCTGTGTTCAGCTCTCGTCTCAGTTTCCCTAGTCCACTGGCCAAGGAATTTTCCTGTCTTCTCACTACCCTGTCTCAGTGGCAATGTGTATAGGAAGATATTCGAAATATGTCTTGGAAATAGAGTCAGCTGGACTTAGTGACTGAGTGGTTGTAGGGGAGGGTCCGAGGAAAGAGTCAACAGTGACTGCAGGTGTCTGTCTTGACAGGACCATTTTCTGAGATGGAGAAGGAATAGGTAGATATCTTTAAAAGTTCTATTTTGATTATCCCACATTAAAATAAATAGTCCAAAGAATGGATATGGCACTGATGGTGAGAATAACTAAACAAAGGGATTTAATTTTTTAGAGTGTGTGTTAGGATTCTCCAGAGAAACAGGAATTGCTTCACAAAATTGCGGAGACAGAGAAATTCAAAATGTGCAGGACAGGTTGGCAGTCTGGAGACACAGGAAAGAACCAATGCTGCAGTTCGAGTGTGAAGGCAGTCTGCTGCCGAATTCCCTCTTCTGAGGGAGCGATCCATCTTTTTTATTAAGGCTGTGAACTGATGAAATGAGACTCACCCACATTATGGAGGGTATTTTGCTCTACCCAAAGTCTACTATTGTAAACATCAATCTCATTTTTAAAATACCTTCACAGATTGTGTCTCAGCCTTTGGGCTAAGACCAAGTATAGTATCTGTTCTTATCAATTTAAAAATACCTTCACAGAAACATCTAGAATAATGTGTGGCCAAATAGCTGGATACCGTGGCCTAGCCAAGTTGACACAGAAAATTAACCATCACAGCATATTAAAATTTCACAGCACTTTTCTATGTGGGTTATTAAACATTTGGAAAACAACAAATGAATTCTGTTTTGAACTGTGTTAAGATGTCCATGAGGTGTACAGGCAGCAAGGTCAGGCAAGCAATTGGATAGCAAATTGGGAGTTCAAAGGGAACTCAGAGCTGGAAAGACAGATTTGGGGTCTTCAGTGACTAGATCCACACTACCTGAACTTCATGAAATGGTGGAAACGTTCTGTATCTGTGCTGTCTAGTCTGGTCACTACTGGCCACATGGACTCTTGAGCACATAGAATGTGGCAAGTGTGACTGAAGTTTTGAATTTTTTATTTTGGTTACTTTTCATTTAAATAGCCATATGGCTACTATATTGGACAGGATAGACATAAGCAGTATTTAAAGCCTTGAGACAGAATGCACCAAACCTCTAATCATGCAGTTGGTTCCCCTGGCCACCACCCCATCCTGCAGTTTTCTAGGGGTTTTCCAAAAGACACCTGCCTCACCTTGATCGCTCTGAAGTCATCCCTGAAGACAAAACCCAAGTGTTATAACAAAAGATGCCCCTGTGGCTCTAATATAAGAATTTACAAGGGCTTTAGGGGCTCCGTGCCAGGAACAGTGGACAAAGACCAAATAAGATTTCTTATAATAAATCACAGTACCACAGAGGCATAAAGAAAAGACCAAGGAAGAAACCCTGAAGATTCCAGTGCTCGTTTCAGTGGAAGGTTTGACCCAGCAAAGAGAGGCAGGAAGGAGCAGCCAGCCCAAGCCCCCAGTGACCTTGGCCTTCCTCTCCTTCCTGCCCATTCCACTCTTCGGTCTCTGCCATTTCCATCTGACATTACCAAGGTAATTGAGTAAACAATGGGCATAAAACAATTCAAAATAATCAGAAGACCTTACTAAAACTAGTAAGTGTAAGTCTCTGCACTGATACACACCCTGTCTAAAACAGGTGTCTTTATGAGAGTGTGAAGTATCTGTCTACAGTCATGCAAATACACCTGGGCTCTTTGTCCTTCAGTCAATAAGGATCTGTTGGAAAATAATGAGCCTAAAATGTTTGTTTTTACACTTTGAAGTTGTGAGCATGCTATCCGAGTACTAAAGCTGCACCGTCCTGCTCTGCATGCCCAGTGATCCCTGCACACCATGCACAGCCAGCTTCCAGGGACCTGCTGCAGCCATGGAAATGTTCTATTAACACAAACAGACCACACAGTTTACTCACTTCCCATTGTCCTCATGGTACCAGCAGGGTTGAAATTCTTCTCCATTATCAGTAATGTTGTCATCAGGGAGCACCTAAGTCAGATTGTGAGTCTGTGAAGAGGTGAAGGAGTCAGCTCCAGATCGCTGGAATTTCCATTTTCAGGCATCTATGGCTTCACAGCCTCCTTGTTAGCTGGAGTTGGGTCTATGTCCTAGAGCCTTGGACTCTGTCTGCTGGTTACCACCTGCTCCCACCCTACCCTGAATGCCCCCCTCCCCACCCCCAGGGAGCACCTGCTTCCTGCACGCCCCTGTGTAGTTGCACTCAGGTGGAATGAATCTTCACCATTGCCTGATGTATGATGAGCATGCTTGAGCAACGCTTCCAGTCAGTGTGCTGAGAGAAACTCATACATGTCAGAGTCACAGATGAAGGTTTTCAGAATGGCATGTAAGCAGTGTCATATGGAGCTTGTGCAAGAGGCAGCACAAGGTGATCTACCCCGAGAAGAGAGGGTGAAGGAGGGCAGCTCTTCCTGAAAGAGGCACACATGAGGTCTGTTTTAAGGGGAACAAGGTAATTTGAGGGAAATGCACCCCTTTGCCATTGTTAGGGTGAGTGATGCCTAGCCCCTGCCTCAAGAGCCTTGTTCTGGCAAGATCTCAGTGTGGGGCGGGGTACCAATACATCAAACAGGGCACCAAAAAAAGAGGCCCATGTTCCATGTAAACACCCACTCAAGTCAAAATCTAAAAATTGCATGATGCAGCCCAGAAAGTTCAGAAATCATGATCTCTTCCTATCACTATCGACATAATTAAACCAAGTGAGATTGACATCAGTATTAAGTGGGGAATCTCTGGAACTAACAAGGATATCTTCTAAGACACTAAAGAGATACACAGTCAGAGGTTGTAAGTTATAGTCAGTGGAAATTTTGGGCATTTTTCAGTAAAAAGATTTATCTGTCATCCTGTGAAACTTCCGCTCACTCACACTAAACAGGTTCAGGTGGTAGAATGAACTGTGCTTGGGGCAGTGTCTGAAATGAAATGCTGAGAAGTTCTGGACTTGGGATTCCTACTCCCAGCAGGTGCAGGTGAGATCCGTGCTGGCCAGGCCAGTGGCCAAGTTCTGAAACCATGGGTTGGGGACTTTCACAGTTTTAGAGCCTGGGAGGTTCCAGGCCTGCGCTTGTCCCCCAACCAGTACACCCCTGCCTGGCTGCCACAGGCACTGTAACCGGAAAAGACACCGGCGTCCGGGCTGCCTGTCACTACCAAATCCAATAAGCAATGACAGCGATTGAATCTTTTGTGGGCACTTTATTCAGATGGCTGGTGACCTAAGATGGTGGGTTTGTACCCTAACAAACCATCTTCCCCCTTTCTTTCCTGGCCAGATCTTTTTATAAGGGGGTAGGGAAGGACAAACAATGTGCAGTGAGGGCTTTGAGATTCAGCAGCTGCAACATTCCTGTCCTGGGCAGTTAGCTGTCTCTAAGGGGGAGGAGTGGCCACCTGCTTCTTCTTGGTATGGATGTCTCTAGGCGGTAATCTCTAGCCAGTGCCCCAGGAGGTCGGCTGCTTTTCCCAGGAGTCAGGATGGGCCTTATCTGTAGTTTCTGAAACGAAAGCTTAACATACACATTACCTGCTGGATTTGTGGCTATTTACCTTAAGCTAAAATTTTCCAAGTCTTAAACCCCCTATCAGCACCACTGCAGATGCTGAGGACAGGAGACCATCTGTGCTGTGCTTCCTGTGCTTCGCTGCTCTCTCTCCCGGCAGTGGCCTCCTCCTCCCGCCAGCCTCCTCACAGGGACTGTGAAGCGTTGTCACTACAATGCTGGTCACCACTGTCCTGCTGCCACCAAGATGGATAAGACTCACTTTTGTTAACCAAGAGCCACCTCTTTAATGCTCCGTGTCATACGGCACACTATTTCAGAGTATTTTGAGGCACTTTTTCACTGAATCATTTCTTTGTAGAGTATCTGCTTAGAAAACACCAGCAGTTTCATTAGAATCAGGCTACAACAGTCTTGAGGCAATACTGGGTAAATCCTTAGGTTTAGAACTGCCTTTTTCCTAGACCTTCCTGATAATCAAAGAATATGCATTAAAACAATAAAATGTGATTTTTAGCCTGCCACATTTGGCAGAGACTTTTGAAAACTAATGTTCTGTGCAGGTCAGGGTATGAGAAAATGGACATAATTATTGCTGGAACTGAAAATTGGTGTAACATTTTAGAACACGATTTCACTTTACATACCAAAAGCCATAAAAAATATTTGTATCTTGACTTCTAAATAATGGTAGCCTAAAAACTGGCCTACAAAACCCCTCCTCCCACAAACTAAACAAAAGGCCTTTTAGAATAAGGACAAAGGGCTCATTAGCACCAAAACAGGAGAACTGCCTTCCATAGTTTGGGCTAAATTAAAGGAAGCCAGGAGCCAATTTACAGCTCCTGTCTCAACAGAACAGAGAGTACTGTCATGGAAACATGAAAGGTTTCCAGTTCACCCCCACTCATTTCCCTTAATTTGGAAGAAGATGGCTGGCAGCTTGGGCAAGTTCACTGAAGACGGCCAGCTTTGCAAGACCGCGGCCCTAGACCAGCAGAAAAAGTGCATCGCAGTGTCTCAGTGTTTCCCCGTGACCTGCTACCTAGAGCCGAGGGTTTGCTTCAGTATCAGGACAGCCCCTTAATTTTCAGGCACTATGTATGCTGGCAAGGACAGAGGCTGGAAGCCTCGGGGTGGGGGGGTGGAAAATGTATAAAATTATTTATAAAATCTAAGTAGATAAAATCACAAAATTCTACTGAGGAACATAAAACATGAATATGTACAGAAACACTTGGCTTGCAACTAAATTTACTAAATTACATTTTAATATAATCCTAATGACTTTCATATGATTTATATGATTTCTTCCTAATGACTCTCATGATTTATAAATCATGGAGGGGAGGAGGCATGACCAAATGATTCTTAAATGTATTCAGATGAAGAAATACCAGAGAACAACCAGAAAGAGTCTCAAAAAGAAGCAACAAATTAGGAATAAATGGTTATGGAGCAGTATCTTTCAAATTCTAGGAAAAATAATATTTTCAATCTCAAGTCATAAACCAAGTGTGATAGTACAAAAGACATTTTCATATATGAATGCGTCCAGAAAATGTATCTCTCCAACACACATTCTTAAGAAAGAAGCCTATGAACCTACCCTAGTGGAGCAGGGGTGTTATGCAGAAACCAACATGAGGTTCTGAAAAACCCTAGGGCTGAAGGACTTCATAGAACAGTGATAATGGCTGGGTCGCAAAGAGGAAAATCCTTGGGAAAAAGGTTTTTAGTGGCACAGCAGCTTGACAAACTACAGAGAAGGAAATGTTACTGTAGTGCACTACTTTGTAATTGCTGTTCATTGTTTTCGGTTCAAAATCATCCTCTTAAGGAAGGACAGAAGACTTAAGTGTGGTTATAGAAAAGGAAGTGAGTAGTACAGGTTTTAATAATCTAAAAGTAAAACTTGACAAGGTGGAGGAAAGATGAGGGGAACTTCTTCCTTATCATATACAGTGGAGTCAGGAAGTACTGTCCATAATTGCTGGAACAAGAAATGGAGATATAGGACTTCCGTCCAAGATGGAGGCATAGGTGGACGCACCGTACCTCCATGCACAACCAAGATTGGAACAACAATTTAGAGGCAGAATAATACCCAGAACTGACAGAAAATTTATCTGAATGGAAGTCGGACAGCCAAGAAGTTGAAATAGACCCATTCATCCAGACCGGTAGGAGGGGCAGAGACAAGTAGCCCGGCACGGGCCAGGGTGAGGAGAACAGAGAGAGTTGGGCACATAAGGCAACCGGGAACTTGTAAGGCATCTGGGGCATGCAGGATCACAGCGGGTGGACCCTGAGTACACAAGCAGCAGCTGGCAGACCCAGTAAGGCGGTGATTGTGAAGCAGGGCAGAGCGCGCAACCCAGGATCCCAGGGAAAGGACTGAGGCCCCACAGAGAATGGAGCTACCGCCATTGTTCCCTCTTGACCCCGCCCCCACATACAACATCACAATCTAGCAACTGCGGTGCCCAGCCCTGGTGAACACCTAAGGCTCCACCCCTCACTGTAACAGGAGTGACCAGACCAAAAAAAAAAAAAAAGAAAAGAGAGAGAGATGGCTCAAACAGAAGAACAAATCAATGCCCCAGGACTCATCCTTTTAAGCGACCAAGAAATAGCCAACCTATCAGATGCACAGTTCAAAACACTGGTGATCAGGAAGCTCACAGAACTGGTTGATTTTGGTCACAAATTAGATGAACAAATGAAGGCTACACTAAGTGAAATAAAGGAAAATGCACAGGGAACCAATAGTGATGGGAAGGAAACTGGGACTCAAAACAATAGAGTGGACCAGAAGGAAAAAAGAAACAACCAAACAGGAAAGAATGGAGAAATAAGAATTCAAAAAAATGAGGAGAAGCTTAGGAACCTCCAGGACATCTTTAAACATTCCAACATCCAAATTATAGGGGTACCAGAAGCGGAAGAGGTAGAGCAACAGATTGAAAACATATTTGAACAAATAATAAAGGAGAACTTCCCCATTCTGGCAAAGGAAATAGACTTCCAGGAAGTCCAGGAAGTTCGAAGAGTCCTAAAGAAGTTGGGCCCAAGAAGAAACACACCAAGGCACATCATAATTACATTAGCCAAGGTAAAAATGAAGGAGAGAATCCTAGAAGCAGCAAGAGATAAGGGGACAGTCACCTACAAAGGAGTTCCCATCAGACTGTCAGCTGATTTCTCAAAAGAGACCTTACAGGCAAGAAGGGGCTGGAAAGAAGTATTCCAAGTCATGAAAGACAAGGACCTATATCCCAGATTACTCCATCCAGCAAAGCTTTCATTTAGAATGGAAGGGCAGATAAAGTGCTTCTCAGATAAGGTCAAGTTAAAGGAGTTCATCATCACCAAGCCCTTATTTTATGAAATGTTAAAGGGACTTATCTAAGAAAAGAAGATTAAAAAACAAACAAACATGTACAGTAAAAGGACAGCAAACTCATGATTATTAACAACCACACCTAAAGCAAAACCAAAAGAAACTAAGCAAACAACTAGAACAGGAACAGAACCACAGAAATGGAGATCACATGGAGAGTTAGCAACGGGAGTGGGAGGAGGAGAGGGGGGAAAAGGTACAGAGAATAAGTAGCATAGATGGTAGGTAGAAAATAGACAGGGGGAAGGCAAGAATTGTATGGGAAATGAAGAAGCTAAAGAACTTATAAGTATGACACATGGACATGAATGAAAGAGGGGGTGTGGGTGGGAGAAGGTGTATAGGGTGGAGGGGCATGAAGGGGGAAATGGGGCAACTAATAGCATAATCAATAAAATATATTTTTAAAAAATGGAGATATAAGGATGTTATTTAAAGTCACAAACACAACTAATGAAAGTATTAAAATTAGCCATGTGGCTATAAGGAAGAGAAGAGAGATGCGCATGGATACTGGAATCCTCATTCTGTTAGGAAACTAGTAGGAAATGTTTTCGAAATGGAGACGCAGTCATGGTAGGCTGTGGCAGAGATGTGCAGGCTAGTCACCTGGAGAACCAGAGACAGAGGGTAAAGAGTGGTTCTTCCAATGACACGGGATTGGAGGGGGCGGGTTTTTTCTTTTCATTTGATTATATAAACTATGTGCACATTTTGATATAGCATCATGATTAGATAATCAACTGTTGATACATGGCAGGAGTAGTGTATGTTCTGTATCTAGACAAAGTAAAAAATAACAGGGCTAACAAAAGTTTATCTTTGATACTCAAGAGTTAATCAGCAATATTATTTCTAGTGACAATTATAACCTGTCAATTTCTTTTCTTATATTGAGACCATTGTTTGTGTATCTGACTTAAATTTTTAAGTGTTTTATAGATTTTCTATATGGAGTGTCAGTTGGTGTTCTTTCTTAGCAAAAGCTTTATATTTTTAGTTGGTAATTTCAGTCTTTTTATCTTTTCAACTTAGAAAAGGAATCTCTTGTTGGCATTTGAAGCAGCCGAAAGTGTAGGCATTAAACCCAGCCTGGTAAGTAACCCTATTTTGTATCCTTGCCACACTTTAGTCTAATTATATGAGGAAGAGCTTTATGCTACCTACTGACAGTGTCTTAAAGAACACGAAAATCTATTTGTTCAAGGTGTGTTACTCATGATCCTGAATATACAATGATCCAGTTGGTCAGACCCCCAATGATTTAGAGTTTTTTCCATTAAGATTCATTATGGGCTTTTTTGCAATGGGTTTGCCACCAGAACACAGGTATCGAGAAAACCACCACTAAATCAAAGCCAAAATGGGAAAGGAAAAGACTCACATCAACATTGTGGCTATTGGACACGTAGATTCCAGTACGTCTACCACTACTGGCCATCTGATCTGCAGATGTGCTGGGATCGACAGAAGAACCATAGGAAAATCTGAGAAGGAAGCTGAGATGGGAAGGGCACCTTCAAATATGCCTGGGTTTTGGATAAACTAAAAGCTGAACGTGAGCGTGGTATCACCATTGATATCTCCCTGTGGAAATTTGAAACCAGCCAGTATTATGTGACTATCATTGATGCCCCGGGACACAGAGACTTTATCAAGAACATGATTACAGGGACATCTTAGGCGGACTGTGCTGTCCTGATTGTTGCTGCTGGTGTTGGTGAGTTTGAAGCAGGTATTTCCAAGAATAGGCAGTCCAGTGAGCATGCCCCCCTGACTTACACACTGGGTGTGAAACAGCTGATTATTGGTGTTAACAAAATGGATTCCACTGAGCCACTCTACAGCCAGAAGAGATACAAGGAAATCATTAAAGAAGTCAGCACCTACATTCAGAAAATTGACTACAACCCTGACAGAGTAGCATTTGTGCCAATTTCTAGTTGGAATGGCGACAACATGCAGGAACCAAGTGCTAATATGCCGTGGTTCAAGGGATAGAAAGTCACCCATAAAGATGGCAGTGCCAGGGGAACCACACTGCTTGAAGCTCTGGATTTCGTCCTGCCCCCAACATCCAACTGACAAACCCCTGCATCTGCCTCTCCAGGATGTCTATAAAATTGGTGGCATTGGTAGTATCCCTGTGGGCCGAGTGGAGACTGGTGTTCTCAAACCTGGCATGGTGGTCACCTTTGCTCCAGTCAACATTACAACTGTGAAGTAAAGTCTGTTGAAATGCACCATGAAGCTTTGAGTGAAGCTTTTCCTGGGGACAATGTGGGCTTCAAGAACGTGAACGTTCTTCAGTGTCAAGAACGTGTCTGTCAAATATGTTCGTCATGGCAGTGTGGCTGGTGACAGCAAAAATGACCGACCAATGGAAGCTGCTGGCTTCACAGCTCAGGCAATTATCCTCAACCATCTGAGCCAAATCAGTGCTGGATATGCACCTGTTCTGGATTGTCACACAGCTCATGCTGCTTGCAGATTGGCTGAGCTGAAGGAGAAGATTGATTGTTACTCTGGGAAAAAGCTGGAAGATGGCCCAAAGTTTTTGCAATCTGGTGATGCTGCCATTGTTGATATGGTTCCTGGCAAGCCTGTGTGTGTTGGGAGTTTCTCTGACTATTCTCCTCTGGGGCGCTTTGCTGTTTGTGACATAAGACAGACAGTTGTTGTTGGTGTCATCAAAGCAGTGGACAAGAAGCCAGCTGGAGCTGGCAAAGTCACTAAGTCTGCTCAGAAAGCTCAGAGGCTAAGTGAATATTATCCCCAACACTTGCCACCCCAGTCTTAATCAGTGTTGGAAGAACGGTCTCAGAACTGTCTCAATTGACCACTTAAGTGTAATAGTGAAGGACTGGTTAATGATTACAATGCATCGTAAAACCTTCAGAAGGAAAGGAGAATGTTTTGTGGACCATTTGGGTTTTTTGTGTGTGTGGCAGTTTTTAAGTTATTAGTTTTTAAAATCAGTACTTTTTAATGAAAATGACCAAAATCTGTCACAGAATTTTGAGACTCATTAAAACAAAGTTTAATGAGAAAAAAAAAAAAAGATTGATTGTGGATGTATTTCAGTTCTGGAAACACAATGAACTGAATTATCAATAAAGCCCTCTTGTTCAAGTCACCTGGAAATCTGAATGACGTGTAATTTTTAAAATGTCAATACATATCCAAGCTCTGAAGGAAGAGTGGGAAAGAACCAGGTGCCAGACATGAGAAGAGAAGTACAAACCAGAGTCATGAGGCCTGAGCTCACACTGTGCCAGCCCCAGGCCAGGGCTAGAGGCCATGGCTCTAGGCTGTCATGATGGATGTTACTTCACACCCACCCAGGAATAAGAGCATTACTATGGAGACCCCTGCACAAAACCAAGGCTCACAAAATGCAGCTGTTCTTAGTGAAAGAGGATATTAAAAAAAAAAAAAACACCTGCTAGTCCAGGGAGGTGATGAGGAAGTTTGCTTTTCCCCTGTAAGAAAAAACAGCCAGGTGAGGCTTAGAGTCCAAAGTTGTGATATTTGTGCCACAAGAGGCCCCTAGTTTATACTCTTATACTTCTGGTGCGGAAACCCCTTGGCTAGTCGTCCAGTGATTGCTGGAGATATGCTCACAAGCCCAAATTACAGAACACCCAAAAAACTATCTGAGCTTGTCAGCAGACACCACAAACAAAAGGATCGTCTCCCAGAACTAGAGATAATAAAACAATAAGAAAGAGACTACCAAAACTAGGTTTAAACATACTAAAAAGATCAAAGGAATAAGAAGGACCATGTTATTATAAAAAAGATTTGGAAAAATAACCCAGTAAAAGTTCTGGAAATGGAAATTTAGGATTAAAAACACCAATTGGGTTGAAAACCTGATTAGATACAGAAGAGGAGAACTGGAAAATAAACCTAAGGAAATGACTCAGAACATAAAACAGAAACATTGAAAAATGGAAAATACAATAGAGGGGTTTTATGAGTTAGTGAATATTCAACTTCAAGAAATGGAAAACCCAACTAACAGTTGCTTAAACCAAAAAGGTGTTATTTTTAAAAAAAGAAAATAAAAATAAATCCAGAAGTGGTTTCAGGCCCAGTTCAGGTCCTGAACCCAGGACCCGGAGTGCCTCTTCTCTGTACTTCACCATCTCTGATCTACTGGCGTCTTCTCTCCGCCTCAGCTGGCTTGTTTGTCTGTGGTTGAATGTGGCTGCCAAGCTCCGCACATCACTCCTTTCACCAGGGCAGGAAGGAGGAGAAAAGGGTAGAAAAAGTGCCTCACATTTTCCCCCTTTGGTGAGGAAATCAAAAGATTTCCCAGAGTCCCCCCAGCTCATTGGCATTACTCTGTCACAAAGTCACTCCAGCAGCAGGGAAGTCTGACAAAGTGAGTGTACATTTTCAGCCTCTCTAGTAGGAAGCCTGGAAGGGAGAAGGGGATTGGGAATGACTGTTGCATATCACAGAGCTTAAGAGACATGGACAATAAATCAGATAGTGACTGTGTCCCATGTCAAGTAGGAATTCCAGAAGAAGAGTAAAGACAGAATGGTAGAGAGACAGTATTTGAAGGAATGGTGCCTGAAATTTTTCCAGAATGATAAAAAACTGAAGATTCATAGTGAATCTCAAACAGGATAAATAAAACAAGATATTCATTCAGATGAATCGTACCTAAACTTCAGAAAAAGTGAAGACAGATAATCTACAAATAATTTCTACTAACCAAAAATTTAAAAACAATCTAGTAGAAAATTGTCAAAGGCTAGAATAGACAACTCACAAATCACCAATGAACATTTCAAAGAATGTTCAACTCATTAACAATCAAGAAAATTGAAACTGAGATTTCACTGAAGTGAGACAAAATTCCATAACCCTCTGAGGCTGTAGGGCATCCGAGAAATGAAAAACTGAAAGTAAAGCTGTCATAGAAATTACAGTACAATGAACAATGTTACACCAATATGTTTGAAATATAGCGGACAGTTTCCTAAAGAAATATAAATATATTTCAAAGGGTCAATGTAAATATGTGTCTAAAACTTTCTCAGACATAAATAGAATTTTAACGATTAAAAGAGTTGAATTCATTGTGTAAAATATAGTCACACACACACACACAACCAGTAAGCCCAGATTCTACTAAACCTTCAAGAAAAAGATATCCATATCATGTGTATCTGAATCTAGAGAATTCAAAAAGTAATGAGAGGACTTACATCTCTGGGCAGAATGGAGCATTAAAGACAGAATGAGAACTTGCTAGAAGATTGTATTATATATAAGAGTATACAAGAATACATTTTTCTTTGTGTTACAGTTAATATTTGCTTTTTAATTTAACATTTTTCCTAATTTTCATCTAATGTACTTTAGCAAAAGCTGGGGAGACAATGAGATCATCTGTAGACTTCATTGTCAGAGCCAGCAATTCCATTTTTACAGATGTCTCTCAGGATCTACTGACAAGCATAATTAATTTCAAAAGCACTTAGGAATGCTTGTGAGACATTTAACCAGTTTATGTCATCAACAAAACAGAAACTTCCTACATTATTAAATTTGCTTTTTAGCTCTGGCTGAGTGACTCAGGAGGTCGGAGCATTGTCCTGTAACTGAAAGGCTGTGGGTTCGATGTCTGGTCAGAACACATACTTAGGTTGTGGGTTTGATCTGAGGTCCAGGTACATGTGGGAAGCAGCCTATCAATACTTCTCTCTCACATGGATATTTCTCTCTCTCTCTCCCTCCATCCTCCTCTAAAAGCAATGAAAAATATCCTTGGGTGAGCATAAAAAAATTTTGCTTTTCAGTATCTTGATGTGGATTGAAAAATAGTATATTTAATTATGCATGATACTCTGAAAATAATTCCAGTCAGAATTGGCAGCAATAATAATCCCAAGCTTTTGATCAAGTTCTATTGTTAAATTAGGAAAATAGCCACTTGTATGTGTATATTCAAGTAAGTATAAGTTTCTGGGTATAGCATATTCATAAGGATTAAATTTTTTACAAGTAAAAGATCTACAGTGTCCCCCAAATTTTAGTAAGCACTGCATGTCCACTGCAGTGTGACTCAGAGGGCTAGCTCATCATGGGGCATCTGTGGGCAGCACCTCACAGAGAGAACAGGTGAGAGGGGCATTGTGCTGTTTCTGCCACTGTAAAAGCAGCCAGAGTGTGTGCCCTGCAGGGTTTGGTGCATCCTAATGCGGGGACATTCCCACACCGGTCATCTGTCTGCTGGTGTTGGTGACTGAGTAAACCAGGGTGTCCACCAGAGCAGCCACTGCACGCCCACGTCCAGGACTTCAGGCCTCCTGTGGGGAGATGCTTACACCTCAGGATTGTAGGAGGGGTCAGAATGTGTCCTTAGGCATAACTGGGCCACTCCATAGTATAAACCTTAGAAAGGGCGCTTACAGGATGCCTTCAAGCTTGATCACAGGAACAGCACGTGCTTCACAGCTATGTGCCAGGCATTTATGTGTGCACACTCCCTGGGCCCACAGAGCCAGGTGCCCCTTACCAGGGGACAAGAGGCACGTGCAGGTCGAGAGAGATGAGCAGCCCCTGAGTGGCAAAGGCAGGCAACTGGCCAGCACTCTGACCCACTCAGGAGCCTCGCAGCCAGTACAGCCGAGCCACCTCTGGGCCCTTAAAGCACCATTTACTCGAAACCCTGTGTGTTGCCCACAACACATTCTGCTGTAATTTGCCTGATTATAGAGCTCCTGTCCACCTCCGCCCCAAGGCCATGCACTGCCAAGGGCAAGAAGGCTTCTCTCTCTTTTTTCCCAACTTTATATATTGTAATAAAATACAAGTAACATGATCTAAGGGCCTATTTCTTGGTCCAAGGGCCTGTTTCTTGGTCACACTCTGCTGATTAATACAGCTTTATACGTCAGGAAATCGAATCCTCCGAATTGTTGATTCTATTCCGAATTGTTTTAGCTGCTTAGTACCTGTGCCTTTAGAATCAGTGTGTTGATCTCTCCCAAAAAGCTTGTTGGGAATTTTATTTGGGTTGTGTTGTAGCTGTAGATCAGATAGAGAAGACTTGACATTTTAACGTGTCTTCATTATTTAGATTTTAAGTATATTTCATCAGTGGTTTGTAGTTTTCTGTATATAGATTCTGCACAGGTTTGGTCTTTTGGGTTTGTTTATTTGTTTGTTTGTTTATACTGTTCTTCTTGTTCTTGTCATTCTTTTTCTCTCCTCCCCAGTCTCCTTCTTCACCTCTTCCACCTCCTGCTCTTTCACCACCTCTGCCTTCTCTCCCTCTTTTTTTAATCTTCTCCTTCCACTTTAAATTTGTTTGTTACGAATTCCAGTTGTTCACTGCTGGATAGGTAGGAAAACATTTGACTTTTGGATGTGGACTTTGTATCCTGAGACCTCACTAAACTTACATTTTATTTCCAAGAGATTTTATTGTAGAGTCTCTGGAGTTTTCTTCATATACAATCATGTCATTAGCAAATAAGGACAGTTTTATTGCTTCCTTTCTCATTTGTATGCCTTTTGTTTCTTTTTCTTGCCTTATTGCACTAGCTGGAACTTCCAGTACAGTGTTGAAGGCAAGAAGTGAGAGAGACATTTTTGCTTTGTTCCTTTTTCCTGATCTTAGGGGGAAAGTTTTCAGTCTCTCATCATTAAGTGTGGTGTAACTTTTGGATTTTGGTGTATTTCCTATAGTAGGTGAAATAAATTCCTTTCTATTCCTAGCTTTTTAGAGTTTTTATCATGAATGGTTGTTACATTTTATGTAATGCTTTTCCTGCATAAAGCATTGGAGGTAAGTTCACCATCTGTCTGTTTTGCATCTGTGGGCCTTCCTTAATTTCTCAGTGCTCGTGGTATAGAATTGAGCACCTAAATAGTTTGCTCAATTCTTGACTACTACTTTTTTGTATTGTCACATTAACAATTCCCCTGTTAATAAGAATTTTAGCTTTCCATGCATCAATCTGTGTGCACAGCCTTGACTACTATATTTGAGGTAGGAAACTTTTTAGCTTTGTATTCTGTGAAAACTTTCTCTTTTTAAATTTTTCTAGATATGTGTGTGTAGAATGTTTCACTTACTCCTTCTCCATCCCTCTTGCACGACCAGTGATATGTGGGTCATTTTTTACTATAACCAGGGACCACCCTCAGTGGAATGTATTTCAATGGTGTTGAAATGGGGGACAAATGTCTGGCTACAGCTCATTCTGTCGCTGCCCAGGAGCAGATGTGCTGGTCAGTTCAGCCTTATTCCTCCACTGCGTTTCTGTTTCTGGCTCTACGTTAGGGTCCTTTCCTGTTGTTTTCTTGGGACCACAAAAGAATCCAAATGTAATCATAAGTGAATTATGAAATACATTAAGTAGCATACATTTCAGGAAACTTGACTGTTGCCTGGCACTTTCTGGCCTCTACTTTCTGCCTGCTTGTTGCCTACTAAGTTAATGTTGAGTGATAACACCTAATTCTGGTGAAACAAATGGTTGCGTTTCAAATTGATTCAAGAAGTTGAGGTGATCGCATTCTTGGGAACGTATCTTAAGGCACTAGTTCCACAGAAGGAAACAGTATGCACCAAGATGCTTATTGCGAAGTCTGTAATGTGAGGTGGACACACACTGCCCACCTCGTCTGCCAGTGAGGGGTCAGCCGTTCCCTTGGACAGTGCATCCACTGAAGGGACAGCCAGCAACACAGTGGGGGGGTGGGGATTATGTATGAAGATGCTCAATGAGAAGCACAGAGCACACAGGGTGTCCATGGTATTGGAGACAGAGTGGGAGTCATAGGGAACTCAGAGAAGCAGAAATCCCTTTACAATAATGGAATTATGGGTGACTTGTCTTCACACTTTTTTTAATGCTGCCATGTTGTTAAAAGATGCAGGGTGGGAGGTCATGTTTAATATTTTTAAAAAGAATGGTATCTCCTAAATAAATAGGAAGAAAACACTTTTCTTTTAACTAATCACATTCCACACTGTGTTGGTGTTGCCTCCACCTGCCTCCTCGTGGGTGGAGTTTTTTGTGGCAGCACCAGCCCTGCCCTCAGGCTGGGCCCCTCTGTGACCCTTTCTTTCTCCTGCAGGAGCTCAGCGAGATGCTGCACACTGACCGTCCCGACTGGCAGAGCGTGATGCAATATGTAGCCCAGATATACAAGTACTTTGAGACGTAGACCCGAGGACCGAACAGCAGCTGTTGCCGCCGCCTGCAGTTTGTCCTGGAAGCGCCCGGTCACTTTCCACAGGCCCTGCTCTGCCTTTCAAGGGAAGGTCCAATCCAGCGGGTACCTACACATGAGCAGGAAATAGAGCTGGGTTCCCTGTGCACCCACCTTGAATCTGGACACTTTCAGAGGGAAGTTGGGGAAGCTTTGCTCTCCAGGGTGGACATCTCTAGTCACACTGAGTGATTTCCCAACAAGCTGCACCGAGACTTACAACAGACAGCAGTGGACATTGGCCACCTTTTTACTAACAGTCCCAGCTTTTGCCTTTATAAAAACTTTGCCCCTTCTACCCATCACCTCCATCCAAAAAAGAAAAAACAACAAAAGACAGACGTGTGCCTTCAAGCAGCATGGGAACACACAGACCTGCCTTCTGGGAAAATGTACTGATGTTCTAGGTGACAACTTCAGCACCCAGAACTCAGTTGCATTTTCAGGTCTTTCTGTCACTCACTCGACTCCGTGGAAGGAAGGTGAAACGTGAGAATTAAATGAGCCCCTGGGTAGTTGGCCCCCTATCCCTGTGGGGTGGCCGGCAGACAGAAGTGCGTGCTTGCCCATGTGCTGTGCTGGGACACGGGCACATGGAACTTCCGCACTCAACCTTCCGTGCCAGCTCTTGGCCCCCTCCACTCCGTCTGGCCTCCTGTTTACTCACACTCCAAGCACACCCAAACACGCTCACCCCACGTGTGGAATGGACAGGAACTGCTCATGTGCAGAGGCTGTGTCTGCTGGGGTCTTCGGGTATTTGTGCAATGAAACAAGCTGAAGATGCGTATTTCTTGGGATACTGGGCAGACAGCAAATTTAGACAATATTTCAATTTTAGACTTACATGGCATTCAGTACTTCATCAGGCCTTTCATGTTCTCATGGCAAAAGGAAGCCCTTGGGGATGGGCAGAGATGGCTCTGTTTATAATTGAATAAGGACAGTGCAGTTCTCTACTGTCCTGCCGTCACCCTAAGGCGACAGCAGAATCCCCCTAGTGGCCCCATTCACTTCGGAAGTACTCTGTGCAAGTAACCACCTGGTGATTCTCTGTTCTTGGTGGGAAATAAGTGCACCTTATATAGAAGTGGGGTGTGGCTCACATAAGTCAGTCTGAGGTGAAGTCGTCATGTGCGCACTGTGATGTGAAGGGGCCCATTACTCTGGGTTTGTGCCCCTCAGACAAAGGGTTGTTATTACCATAAGTCCCTGAGAGTCACAGTACTGCTGTCATTGCTTAAAGCAACACTCACATGGTGGTGGCCCTTGAGGGGCCTGGTTGCTGCAGGCCCAGCCACTGCCTGAGCTTAGCCCCTCCCTCCAGGCCACCTTTGTGGACTGGTCCTAGGGTTCTGCTGGTACATCCATCCTCCATCCTCCATCCTCCATGTCCTGCTTGTGGCTCTGCATTACAGTCTCCTGGCCTGCCCTATCGGTTGAATCCAGGTATCTGTATGGGACCAGGGACGTGTCCTGTGCATTGTCCAAGTTCCCAGATCCACTGAGAGACATGCAGGGTGGGCCAGGGCAGCATGGCACAGGGAGCGCTGAGCAGTCTGGGGCGAGGATTTCCTAATTGGTCCTTTGTGTTCAAGGAGAAGTTGGAGGCACAGGCTGAACAAATTCCCCTGACTCCTCCTCTATGAATGTACCCAAACGAAAGTTACCACTTGTGCTGCTTCTTGCATCTGTCTTGTTGATGTAACTGATATATTTCCCATGCTTCTGGGTTGCTCACCATTACAGTGGGGAAAAGGAACATGCCAAGTAGTGGGGTGGGGGTGTTGGTGGCTGTGTTTATCAGGGATTACTATGAGTCTGTGCGTGGGAGACACTGAGGTCTTGGATGCCTGCAGGGGCATTTGGCATGATCAGCTCCCTGTTTTTAGTGGTTATCATGAATGATTCAACACCAGCTCTGGGTCAGCAGTCTGGGCCTGCCCCCTTCCTCCCTGTTGGTGCCTGCTCCCTTCAGGTTAAAAAGAAGGAAAGAAATGTCCTACATAAGGAAGACCATGTGGCGATTTATTTTTATAGTTCAAGGGAGTTCCTTTACTGCCATTTTCTTTGCTGGTGGGCATGCAAGGAGAGGAAGCATGTGTCCTGTAAGAGAAATACAGGTGGTGTGGGGTGGGTCTGGCCCTGCTGGGTCCTGAGAGGGGACTGAGGTGGCCAGAGTGCAAAGTCTGGCCCTCCAGCCCTGCAGGATTGGGGAGAAGCTATTCCAGACCAGGCTAGGCCACAGAGTGGGGTTTTTAGGTCCGTTTGAAATTAGAGAGCCCAGCACAGAGTGAAGGTGGAAAATTGACATGCTGAGAAAATGAGGTAGTGTCAGCAAGCTATAAGCTGTATCATTTCGTTTTCTTTCCTGAAGTTTTCAGAGGCTACATGATTCTCCTCAACTTCCTTCAGCCAGTATTAATAATTTAAAACTATTTGGTGGTTCTGCAGATCCCTTTTTAATGTATTGTTTTTCTATAAAAGACACGTGCAAAGTGCAAGACCCAGAAGAGTAGAATTTTTAAAGGATGTAAAGAGAAGTCATGGATGGGTCCGTGCATTGCAAGTTGTTTCATGAACTTGAACTTTTAATGACCTGTGATACTGTGCCAGCCCGTGTCTCCCTGGGCAAATTCACACTTCTTGCATCTTTGTCCCTTCTCACTTCACGAACGATGCTAGCCTTTGGTTTCTGTTCTTCATTCTGTTGCTCTGCTGTAGCTTTGTTGAGACCATCTGAAGTGGATGCGCAGGTGTTACACAAAATGCACTTCCCAAAGTAATTAGCCACCTGGCCATAAGGTCTGTCTGCAGCTGCCTGTGTGTTCTCTTCCCCTCCCACTTCCCCACCAAGGGCAGGGCAGGCTTTTGCAGGTGTGTGGAATTAGAGGATCCGGGTCTGTAAATACAAACCCGTTTACCAAATCCAGCAGCAGTTCTTCCCATCCCAAAGCTTTAGTGCCATGTTGAGATGAACTACCAAGGACATGCAGTGAAGTATGTAAACACAACCTTTTAAAGGTGTTTTTAATATCTCAGTTGCCCAAGTTCACCTGGTGTTTCCCTTCTCTGACCCAGGTTAGAGTCTGGCTGTAACATCCTGAGTAGCTCACTAATTTTAACTACATTAGTTGAATGCCGTTGATACATCTGTAGCCTTGTTTCTGCACAAAGCACACCAGACTGTACCAAGCATTCTCAGGATACCATGTGCCAACAGCTGTATTTAACTATTGACATGAAAGTGTATGAGAAAAGTGTATGTATGACTGTAATATTTCTAATAAATATATTTTGTCTGTGATTATGACTTTTTTACAGTAACATTTATTAGTATTTTCTCAACTTGCCAAGTTTACCTTCAGTGTGTTTTCAGCCAGTATCTTCCTGTCCTTATTCCTCACTGGGCAGTGACCCCCCAACCCCCTGCAGCTGTTCTTTGCTGGCATTACTACAAGGTACCGGAAAGTACTGGAGTCCTGCCATTCCTCAACCTCCTCCCATTCACAGCCCTCTTGCTGTGACTATGACTTCTTGTGAAAATCATCCTTCCAGGCCCAGCAGGATGCTGCAGAGGTGCTCACGGCAGGCACCCATGCACAGGCCACCCTACTCAGGGATCAGATGCTCACGAACATTGGAAACCACACTGTGAGGTGTTAGGCTGGAGGGGATTATGTCAGGATTAAAGGAGCAGCCCTGGCCAGGTGCCTCAGTTGAAACGTCCTGTACACCAAAAGTTTGCAGGTTCAATCCTCAGTCAGGGCATATACCTAGGTTGTGGGTTCAATCCCTGGTCAGAGCGTGTACAAGAGGCAACCAATGGATGATGTTTCTTTCTCTCCCTTCTTCCTCTAAAATCAATAAATATATTCTTTAAATTTTTTTACAAAAAGACTGGGCAGAGCTGGTATGAATTTCAGTGGGTAGGGGATTAGGGGATGCCTGTGTGTTCTGACACCAGTGTGTTGTACATGCTGATTGATCAGGGAGTATGGCTATTGAGGGGCCTCTCAGGGGCCACATTCACTGGGGTCTTAGGCAACTAGCCATGCTGGAGGCTGCCTGTTCTAGAATCATTACTTCTCCCTCCCCCTTGAAGGGAAGCAACACTGTCCCTGGTCTCTCTCCTCAGAGCTCTGCATTTTATCGGAGTGGCCCAGTCTCTGCCAAGAGCTTAGCGCACTGGCCAGGGCGTGAGTCACCATTCCCTTTCCTGGGTGGGCTGGCAGGTGGTGGCACTGTACCCAGGTGATGACAGGCTTTATTGGTCCAATATCTGACTACCTGCAGCTGTGTTCAGCTGCTCAGTCTGTGCACATGCATGCACACACAGTCACGTTCACACATGCACACACAGGCACTTGGTGGGTGGCCAGCATCTCCGCACTTGCACATGGATCCCTCCCATCGTTTCCCGTTGTTTAGGGCCCATCAGGGAGGTCTGGACCCTCTGAACAGCACATGTCTCCAAACATTCGTGTACCACATATTTTCATGGCTGATACACGTTCAACCAGGTATCAGTCCAAGAGATTCCAACAGTGCCAAAGCACTATGGTGTCTGTCACCAGGTCTGTGGATGGGCTCTGAGCTGTGATGGAAGACTGGCAGCTCCAGGCCACAGGCCTCAGCCCCTTGGCCCATGGTGTGCAGCTGGCCCTTCTCCTAGTGCTCCTAGACGCTCCCTTGCTCCCACGCCTCCTCGCTTCACTCCACTTCCTGAAGGCAGGGCCAACATCTTCACATGCTCACTATACCTCGGCCTTCTGTATGACTGTTGCTGGATAAATCATTGTTGCTTAATTGGTGAAAACATCCAGCAACACTGAACTCTCATTTTGAGTTGAAATTCCCTATTTAACTCTGGGGAACAGACACCTTGGCACCCAGCTCAGGCTCAGTGCTGAGATCAGTCTGGTGGTCAGTCGTTTCCAGCATTTTCCAGCTTGATAGTAAAAATCCTAGAACTGCAAATGGGAAGACCGTTGGGAAGAAACTTGAAACTTGAAGATCTTTATCATTTTTTCCTTCTGTTTTAAAAATATTTGTATTGAATTTATTAGAGTGACACTGGTTAATAAAATTATATAGGTTGTGGGTATACAATTCTACAACACATCATCTCTGTATTGTACTGTGTGTTCGCAATTCTCAAATCAAGTCTCCTTCAGACATTTGTCCCTCCTTTACCCTCTTCTACCTCTTCCCACCCTGCCTTTCTATCTGGTTATCACCCAACTGTTGTCTGTGTCTATGAGTTGTTCGGGGGGGATTTGTTTGTTTGTTTTTTGGGGGGGTTGCTTATTTCCTTCACCTATTTCACGCAGCCCAGCCCCCCAACCTCCCTCCTCTCTGACAGCAGTCAGTCTGTTCTCTGTATCTATGAGTCTGTTTCTATTTTGTTTGTTAATTTTGTTCATTAGATTCCACATACAAGTGCAATCATACGGTATTTGGCTTTATCTGACTGACTTATTTCATGTAACATAACACCCTCTAGGTCCATTCATGCTGTCACAAAGGGTAAGACTTTATTCTTTTTGTGGCCAGTAGAATTCCATTGTGTAAATGTACCACACTTTTTTATCCACTCATCTCCTGATGGGCACTTGGGCTGCTTCCAAATCTTGGCTATTGTAAATAATGCTCATGAACCTAGGACTGCATATATTCTTTTGACACCTGAGTGTTTCAGGTTCCTTTGGATTAATTCCCAGAACTGAAATCACTGGGTCATGAGGCAGTTTCCATTTTCAGTTTTTTGAGGAAACTCTACACTGTTTCCCACAATGGCAGCACTAATCTGCATTCCCACCAACAGTGCATGAGGGTTCCCTTTTCCCCACATCCTCTCCAACACTTGTTATTTGTTGATTTATTGATGATAGCCATTCTGACAGGTATGAGGTGATATCTCATGGTGTTTTTAAGTTGTATTTCTCTGATGATTAGTGATACTGAGCACCTTTTTATATGTCTATTGGCCATCTGTATGTCCCCTTTGAAGAAGTATCTATTAAGGTCCTTTGTCCATTTTTTAATTGGATTATTTGTTTTTTGGGTGTTAAGTTGTATAGCTCTTTATAAATTTTGGATATTAGCCCCTTGTCAGATGTATTACTGGCAAATGGGTTCTCTCATTCAGTGGATTGTCTTTTCATTCTGTTGATGGTTTCCTTTGCTGTGAAAACAGTTTTTAGTTTGATATAGATCCTTTTATTTATTTTTTCTTTTGTTTCCCTTGTCCAGGGAGATATATCAGAAAAAATTCTGCTATAAGAAATGTTTGAGATTTTACTGCCTATGTTTTCTTCCAGGATTTTTATGGTTTCAAGTTACAGTAAAGTCTTTGATCCATTTTGAGTTTATTCTGTTGTATAGTGTAACAAGGTGGTCTAGTGTTGTGTTTTGTTTTGTTTTGTGTGTATTCAATTTTTCTAACATTTCTTAAATAGAAGACTATCTTCACCCCATTGTATGTTCTTGCCCTTTTTTGTCAAATATTAATTGAACATCAAGGTGTGGGTTTTATTTCTGAGCTCTCTATTCTGTTCCATTGATCTATATGTCTGTTTAATGCCAGTATTAAGCTGTTTTGTACTGTTGCCTTGTAGTATAGTTTGGTATCAGGTGGCATGGTACCTGAATTTTTGTTCTTCTTTCTCAAGACTGCTGAAGCTATTTGGGATCTTTACTGGTTCCACGTAAATTTTTGGAATATTTGGTCTAGTCCTCTAAAGTACGCTATTGGTATTTTGATAGGAATTGCCTTGAATCTATGGGTTGCTTTGGGTAGTTTGGACATTTTAATAATGTTAATTCTTCCTGCCCATGGACACAGTATGTGCTTCCACTGATTTGCATCTCCTCAATTTCTTTTTTCAGTATCTTATAATTTTCTGAGTACAGGTCTTTTACCTCCTTGGTTAAATTTATTCCTAGGTGCCTTTTTGTTGTTGTTTTGTTGTTGTTGTTGCAATTATAATTGGATAGCTTTCTTAGTTTTTCTTTCTGATAGTTCATTCTTGGTGTATAAATATGCCACTGAATTCTCAATATTCATTTTGTATCCTGCTAGTTTACTGAATTCCTTTACCACTTTTAGTAGTTTTTGGTGTACTCTTTAGGGTTCTCTATATACAACATCATGTCATCTACAAATAATGACAGTTTTACTTCTTCCTTTCCAATTTGGATGCCTTTTATTTCTTCTTCTTGTCTGATTGTTGCCTCCAGGACTTCTAGTCTGTGTTGAATAATCAAGTGTTGAAAGAGAACACCCCACACTTGTTCCTGATCTTAAGGAAAACACTTTTCATTTTTGCCCATTCAGTATGATGCTGGCTGTAGGTTTTTCATATATGGCTTTTAGTATGTTGAAGTATATTCCCTCTATTCTGAGGAAATAGAGGGTTTCCTCTATTTTGCTGAGAGTTTGTTTTCTTTTTATCATAAGTGGGTTCTGGATTTTAACAAATGCTATTTCTGCTTTTATTGACATGATCATATGATTTTTATGTCTCATTTTGTTTGTATGGTATATCATATTTATTGATTTGTGGATATTGGACAAACAAGGTTAGCTAGGTTGATGGAGACTCAGGTATAGCCTCCACATGCATGTGCAGGCTTGGCGGGAGTGGGCTCAGTGAAGAAACAATGGCCTCTGCCTGTACTTTTGGCTGGCAGAAAGCTGCCCCCCACCTCCTGCCCTGATGCTGGACACTTGAGTTCCTCCCCGTGTGTCTCTGATTTCTTTTACACTGCTGCTCCTGTGCTGGAGCTCAGAGGGAGTGAGTCCATGTAAGTCCACACATGGGCCCTTGAAGAGGAACTGCCTGAAACTTGGAGCAGCCTTCTGTCTCATTCAGCCATCATCCCTGCTGGTTTTCACAGCCAGAAGTTATGGGGACTTCTCTTCCCAGCCCTGGAATTGTGGGCTGGGGAGTCTGGTGTGGAGCTGGGACCTCTCACTCCTCATGGGGGACTGGGACCTCCACAGCCAAGATATCCCTCCTGGTTTATATCTGGAGGCCACAGCCTATTCTGCATCACTACCCCTTCTACCAGTCTGGATGTGGCTTCTTTTTTCCTTAGTTATAGGATTTCTGTTCAGCCAATCTCTGGCAGTTCTGAATGATGATTGTTCTGTAGGTCAGTTGTAACTTTGATATGGTTGTGGGAGGTGGTAAGCACAGTGTTTTCCTACCTGCCACCTTGGCTGGAATTCTGGAAGACGTTCAGTAATTTGATCAAGGTAACTTAGGCTGGAGAAGGCAAATCAAGATTTGGAACCCAAGCCATGACCAGTGTGCTTCAGTGGGTTCATCATCACCCCACAGAGTGAAGGGTCGCTGGTTTGAATCCTTCTCAGGGCATGTGCCTTGGTTGCAGGTTCAGTGCTTGGTTGGGGCACTCATGAGAGGCAACCAATTGATGTTTCTCTCACACATCAATGTTTCTCCCCACTCTTCCCCTCTCTCCAAAAGTAAATATGTAAAATTTTTTTTTTTTTAAAAAGGAGGGACTAGGAGCCCAAGTAGCCTGCCCTTCCAGCCACCATTCAGTGAGAACCTTCTGCCACCCACCGCCATGAGGAAGGAGGAGCATGCTGGAGGGCATTGCCCAGCAGCCTTCCTGGGAGGGAATGACATTATCTAATGAATTTGCAGTGATTTCCTATTTGAAAAAATAACTAAATGTTCATGTCTGGTGAAGGTTAGAAATAAGTTCCTGCATCCAGATCTCGAATGCATCTTCACCGAAAGATGAGTTTGTACGTAAGTTCCCTTTTCTAAGGGCAAACTAAACAAGGTCACAAGATCTATGTTCAGAACATCTGTGCTGAACAACCAAAGCCAAAGCCAATGACGGTGCATCTCCCAAATCTGAGAACCGCAAATCAGCTGAGTCTGCTCTGTCTCTACGGTCTACCTGCAGGCTGCTTGCTCACCTGTAGGGTCACTTTTAATAAGACTGCCATGAGCAGCATCCCTTCACTTCCCTGACCCTAATTAAATTGTGCCCCCCAGAAATAACCTCTCCATGAAGCCTCCACTTTTCCTCCAGGGTCACTGTCACATGTATGACTGTCCAGTCACGGGTGTGACTTTTGGGTTAAAGTCTGTCCCCGCTCCCCCATAGACTACGAGCTGTCCCCCGCTAGGGACCTATCTCCATGGCCTGCATGAAACAGGGGCCTGGGAGCCCGCTAGCTGGCACACTGGGGAGGTGAGTGCGGGGGTCAGTAAGTGGCCGGTATGAGCAGGAGGGACAGGAGAGAGCAGTGAACCGGTGTACCAAGGGAAGGAGGACCTGCTGTCTCCATACGCCTTTCCTAAACACGCACCTTTCTTCATAAACATCTGGGGTGAGTCAACTAAACAAGATTGGCTGTAGTGCAGTGTCAGGACTACTTCCCATTAGTCTGAGCTTGAAATCTTTTCAATCAGAAATTTTTCAAAAGCATTTCTTCTGCCAGTCTGCTGATGAAGGGACTAGATACCTCTACGGGCCTAGTAGGTTCCTGCCGCCAGCCGCCCTTTGCCCCAGCTGACCCGCACTCAAGGGAGGCCCAGACCACAGTGTGAAGCTGTGCACTGCAAGGCATTTTCGATGTCTTTTGTTTTGAAGGGTTAAAATTTTTATTTGAATTTTTAAAAAGGTTTAGAATTCTATGTTCTCTTCATAACATATCACTGGTAGTTTAATATAAAAAATGATGACTTTTCCCTCCCAAAATCTCTGAGTAAAATTAACATGCCAGGAAAGTGCCTCACACCATCATAATGCTGTGTCCTGGTGGCACTGAGCACCCACAGGGGGGCTGGCCCCCTCAGGCCCGAAGGGACCACCGCAGTGCCAAAGGGCCGGTGACCACCGCAGTGCCAAAGGGCCAGTCCCGATCACACACCTGCAGGCATCTGGGGGGAAGAAATTGGAGGGTTGGCAACCCCCCTCCCCAGCCCCCTTTCAGCAGGTCTCTGGGAAGGGCCCGCCTGGAACGGCTTGCACGGGTCACAGGGAGCCAGCCCTGGATTCCAGGACCCTTAGCCTGCCCTCTCGTCCTCCCAGGCTGTCAGCAGGAGCCCAGGCCACAGAGGACCCCCCTGACACCTTCTGCAAACATGCAAAGGGCTTCCAGCCTGTGGGACCCTTGGCCGGCCCTCTTGTCCCTCCTGGCACTCTTCCTCAGCTTGGCCCACAGAGTGTGTTATTAGACCTTTGGATTTATGCTGACCTGATAGGTGAGAAGTGGTATCAGAATTTAGTTTTAATTAGCATTTTCTTATAGTGAGGATGAATATGCTTTAAAATCCTATATGTTCCTTTTCCTAAATCACCCATATTTCCTAGAGTGTTTGGAAACCTTCTCCTGGGGTTCTCTCTACATTCGAGAAGTGGCGTCTGTGATTCAAGACGCAGTTTCCTCCGCTGGTTGTTTTCCTTCACTTAGGACAACCAATTTGTTTTTGCCACATGGAAGTTTTTATATTTTTAGCTCTTCTTTTATGCCTTTGGTTTTTAAGTCAAAGCTAGAAAGCCCTTCCCTCTACCAAAGTTATAAAGAAATACTCCAAGGTTTTCTTCTAGAACTTTCATGCTGCTATTTTAAATCCTTGGTGCATTTGGGATTTATTGTGGTGTACATGTGGGGAATGGATCTATATCCTTTAAAATAAGTATATTTACTTTTTTCTATAGCAATACAAGTTCATAAAAAAATCAAATTGTATTGAAGCAGTCTCCTGCTCTGACCCCCCCCCCCCCCCCGCATCAGCCATCTTTCAGTTTTTCCAGTTTCACTTGACCTTTACCTCCTTACTTGTAGGTGATAACGTGCCCAGCTCTGTCCACTTGATCAATTTCAGGCAGGCTCTGCTGCCACGTTAGCTGAGCAGTGGCATCTCCCACCCACTCACGGCCCTGGAAGAACGCAAGTGCCAGCAGCAGCGTCTGCAGGATCAGCAGGGTGGTGCCTGGCAGCTGGTGCTGGAGTCTGGCGGTCTTCTAGTGATGGGGGGACTCAAGACCTGGAAAATTTTAACTTAAGTTAAAAAGCTGTAAGTCTAGCAAGTAATGTGTATGTTAAGCTTTGTTTCAGAAACTACAGATAAGGCCCATCCTGACTCCTGGGAAAAGCAGCCAACCTCCTGGGGCACTGGCTAGAGATTACCCTCTGGGGACCTGTTGGAGGCGTCCGGCCTTTTGTGTGACCACCCCCTCCCCCTGGGGAACAGCTAACTGCCGAGAACAGGAATGCTGCAGCTTCGCTCACCTAATCCTCACTGAATTTCAAAGCCCTCACCACACCTTGTTTGTCCTCCCCCACCCCCTTATAAAAGATCTGGCCAGGAAAGAGAAGACAAGATGGTTTGTTAGGGTATGAACCCACCATCTTCTCAGGTCACCAGCCATCTGAATAAAGTGCCCATAAAAGATTCAGTCGATGTCATTGCTTATTGGATTTGGTAGTGACAGGCAGCCCAGACGCCGGTGTCTTTTCCCGGTTGCACTAGTTCTTTTCAAAAAAGTTTTTTCATTTTTCAGTAAGTGATTTGATTTAGTAATTATCACCTCCTTTTCAAAAGTATAAAAACCAAATAGGCTTGGAATAAGACATGGGAGTGAGGCACTCCTTATTTTTTTCTCCAAACTATTTTTTCTAACCACTCCAATCTCACTGTTAGGCTGGTTGGTGAGAGGGCTAGGAAAGAATTCATAAAGAGCAGTACATGCCTAGAGTAAAGGTTTTATTTTACTTTCCCAAGGGAGGGGAAGGGCTGGGTGCAGAGACGTGCACCAGCCCACCCTTGCTCAGGCTGCAGCTCTTCCGACGTTATTTTTGGGTGCAGGATCAGGTCAGGTCCTTGCGGTCTGGCACTTCCTGTTTAGTAAGTTCCTGGAGCCTCTGAGCCTTCAGGGCGCTTCCAGTAATTTTTCTAGTCCTGAGGATAAAGGCTCATAAAACAATTAGGGTCAGTCATGCTTTATAGGGTCCAGCCAGATCCAGGAAAGAGGGCCTGAGAAAGGGGCTTTTGTCTTACTACTTACTGTTTGAAATACCTGCATTTGTCTGTGAAGAAGTGCCCCCCCCCCACCCAGGCGTTTATTTTCTCTACTTCAGAGCTTTCAGCCTAGGATTTCTGGGCAACCCCAGGACTCATCTGCAAATAATTAACAAGGTTCTTCCATGCCAGGCAGCATCCTGGGTGCTGGGGGCATGATAGTGGGTGGTCACATTGTGGTGGGGGTGGGGACCAGAACCAGAGGAAGATACAAAATGACAGTACTGGTAAGTGCCAGGAAGAAAAGCAGAGTGGGGTGGGGGTGGGGTGGGAAACTGAGTGACCAGTGAGGGCAGATGCTGTTCTAGGTAGGATAGTGAAAGAAAGCTTCTTTTGAGTAGGTGACAGATTAAACAGATGCCTGAAAGGTAGGAGAAGGGGCCATATGAAAATGTGGGGGAGAGCCCGATGGGCTGGGGGACAGAATGTGCAAAGTCCCTGCAGCAGGAAGTGCTGTGGCCAGCAGCGGGCAGCTGTGGCCCGTGCTGCACACCTGGCAGGAGGCCTGTGCACAGGTGTTACAGGGTGCAGCCAAGCGGGGGAACCCCAAATAGGCATTTGAAATGGGGTCCAGAACTCAAGGTGTTCAGGAGGTTTTAAGGTGTCTTCACCCCTTCCCCCACAGGTGTGAGTTGGGGGAACGGGCACACAGAGCAAGAACATGCAGGGCAGCTTTGCAGCTAATCCATGGCATGGTCATTTAGCATACCTATAGCCTTTGGCTGGTTACTTAGATATGCTAAATAGCTATGGCCATGCTCAAGGCCAGGGGGATGGAAAGGGACCTTCCCCCCAAGATGGGACCTGGGAGGCAGGTCCCCTGAGTTACAGCGCCTGCGTGGGAGCTGGGAGAAGATTGGCTCCATGACATGGGGTGACACCTGCCCAGACCCACGATGGCGACCAGAAAAGCTGGAGAAGACAGCAGATTGAGGGCAAGTGTGCCCAAGTGTAGGAGGAGTCGGAAATGGGGCTGCAGAAGAAGATTGGCACGGGGGATTTAAACCCAGACACGGCAGCCATTGGGGGGGAACCACGCGGCCTTGACGGAGTGGAGACTCCTACAACCCTGAGAGAGGGAGAACCACACGGCAGCCCTGGAGGAGAGAACCATGCAGTTTTGGCAGAGTGGGGACTCTCCCTTCCTGCAGCCCTGAGAGAGAGAACCACGTGCCTGTGCCAGAGTGGGGACCCCCACAGCTTTAGAAGGGGGAACCACCACCTGGTTTTAGCAGAGATCCTGGCGACTCAGCTGAGGGTGCCGGGAACCCAGGGAGGTCTCCCAGTCGAGATGGAGTACTAACTGAGAAGAACCAGAGGACTGCCTGAGCCATGGACTTCTATTTCCTTTCCTGAGATATGGTACTCTGGACTGGGCAAAGGGGGAAGGAAGGAAGGACTGTGTGTTTGTGGGTGTTTTTAGGGACTTTAGGATTTTTGGTGAAGACATTAGGTCACTACCTTAAGTCTGTATAGCATTAAATAAACATTTTCTTTCCTTTTCACGAATCTCTGGCATTGAGAGACGTCTTTCCTAGGGCGGCGGACATAACGGACCTGGAGCCTTCTTTCAACAATAGTATATCGTCCCAGGCCCCCCCTTGTTGTGTTCTGTAACACAGGGAGAGGCAGACAGGTGAGAGCCTCTGGCCACACGGAATGAGCCAGAGGGTTCCGAACAGTGTCTCTTTATGTTCTTCAACATTCTTTTTGGAAGTCAAGCAGAGAATTCATTGTAGAGAGACAAGAGTGCAAACCTAAAATAAAACAAAAATAATAAAGTTTGGTGAAGAGGGCCCTGCGATAGGTCAGATGAAAGGCAAGGGTGCCCAGCAGGACGGCAGCAGGGAAGCTGGGAAAATAGGCAGACTCAGGGCAGGTTCCCAGCAGAGCCAGCACACCCAAGGAGTGACAGCAGAGGAACCAGGGTGGTGCTGGCGCTGAAAAGCAGCATCTGCTGAACTCAGGTCACTTGCTGAACAGGAGGAGATAAACAAGTAGGGAGGGTTGGGGCATCTGGAGTCAGGTTTCAGATGCCTTCACAGCCAGTGGGGGAGCTGAGTAGACAGGAAGCCATAGGAGTCTGGAGTGCAGAAGAAAAAAGAAGCCGTGTGAAGATGGCCCCTGGGTCCTCCACCACAGGGCAGCTGGCAGAGCAAGGGACTTTGGCCCCAGAGCTGCTGGGAGCGGCAGGGGCAGCCAGCCAGGGCACCATGGACTGCAGCGGCACCTGTGAGCCAGCGTTTCAAAAATAAGGAAGCGACAGGCTGTGACAGCCACTGCTGAGAGGGGTTGAATCAGCTGAGCACTGAGAAGTGACACTGAATGTGGCAAGATGTGAGCTGCTGGTGACTACCAGATGGTTTCGGAGGTGGGGTGGGGACCCAAGGCTGTAGAGGGGCGGAAGAGAGAGTGTGCTAGAAGGAAGTGGAGGCTGGTCCTGGCTGTGGAGGGGTGTTGTTGTAAAGGGGAACAGAGAGAAGGAGAAACCCCTGGAAGGGCTGTGGGGTCAGGGAGTATCTCTCATTTTCATATTCTTGGAAGGATATGGCACACTTGCCCAGGACAAGGGGGATGTGTGGATGCAGGAGGCCAGGGGCAATGGAAATAGCAGATTCCTGAGAGGTGAGGCCTGAGGGTCGGCAAAGCTGGACATGGGGACAGAGCAGGCTGTGAAATCCCACAGGAGGCTCCCAGAGGCCCAGGCAGTGGGAATGCTGGGGACCGGGGACAGTGGCTGTTTGTACACATGGTGGACAGTGCCTCTATTTTCACAGCTGATGCAGCTGTACAGGGGCTCAGGGATGAGAACCCAAGCTGGGCAAGGTGGGGCTGTCTCCGAGGGAATGGGCCTCAGGGGAGGCAGCGGTGGGACAGCAGTGCCTGCAACAGATGTGCTGCAGCAATTCGGTGACTGGCAGGAACTGTCATATGGATGTCAGGGTGAAGATGGTGCAGGTGGGTTGGAGGGAAGAGCACAGACCAGGACATTGAAAAAGAAGCAAGAGGACTGTGGAAAGACATTGTGGGAGCTGCCAAGAAGGAGGACAGAAGCATTTGGTGAAAGAGAGGGGGAGGGGTGGTAAAAACATTCCAGGGGAAGTGGGCGGAGTAACGGAAGGGTGAGAGGTGACTGTGGTGAGAAATGCAGGCGGTGGTGTAGGCTGAAGGCTCCCTTCTTGGAGAGAAACGCTGCAGTGTTATGCAAGGAGAGTGGGGAGTTATTGCAGAAGACTGAGGAGAAGCCCGCGGTCAGCTCCAGGTCCTCAGGGACGCAGAGCCCTGGAGGCTGACTTGGCCTCCTTTGGAGAAGCGTGCAGGGGAAGCAGCCCTAGAGGTGAGGTGGGGGCAGTTTCAGAGTGAGAGGGTAACTGAAAGGTCTAGCAAAGAGGCCAAGGGTTTGGGTCATTTTCTGGTGACACCATCAGTTCCCAGTGGCCCAGTAGAATTCTGGGGTCAGGAAGAGGTGGACACGGGTCAGATGAAGGAATGTTTTGAGCCATATAACACTGTGTACGAGGAGGTGGAATCCAGTCCAGACCTAGAGAGTCCAGAGCACTTTCTAGAGCAGTAGGCAGCCTGGAGCCCATGGTGGGTCCCAAGGTGAGCTGACCTGGGACCCGAGTCACCAAGGAAGGTGCTCACTGAACATGCCGTTCTCTGCACAGCTCTTGGGGGCCTGGTCTGGTGCGGGCCTCCTCCACATGGAACGAAGCATGTGCTCATCTCCATCCTGTCTCAAAAGTCACCTCGATGCCTGCCCTCTCCCAGCAACATGCATGGCTCTGGCCAGAATGTGGGAGTCTGGTCTCTCCACAGAGCAGGACAGTATTCAGCCTTAAACAGGAAGGAAATCCTGATGCATGCTCTAACATGGATGAACTTTGGAGACGTCATGCCAAGAGAAATAATCGAGACACAAAAAGACAAATTTTGTATGATTCCACTCCTTCGAGACTCCTAGATGTGTCCAGTTCAGAGACAGAAGTTGAAGTGCAGCTGCCAGGAGCCGGGGTGGCGATTGGGGAGTTGGTGTTTAATGGGGACAGAGTTTCGGTTTGGGGAAATGAAAGTTCTGGCAATGGATGGCAGCCATGTTTGCACAAAGATGTGAACATATTTAATGACACTAGACTGTACACTTAGAAATGGTTAAAATGGTTTCTTTAAAAAGTCAACATGAGGAAACGGAGGCTGCTCTATGGTCTGATGGCGACACACTGGACCAGGGGCTCTGGTCTGGGAGGCAGCATCGAGGTGGGTTGTCACTTGAGGAGATGCCAACCCCACGAGCTTCCCCAGTGCAGGGCCTGGACTGGAGGCCTGGGGGCCTCGCAAGCAGGACATCTGCACACTTGTTCCCACACTCAGTGCTCACACAGAAACCTCTGAGTCCCCGAGGGTGGGGACTTTCCTCGTGTGCAGCTGAATTCCCTGGGCTTAGTTCAAGCTCAGCAACGAAATGCTCACCAAGAGCAGACCTGGCACTGGGATTATTTTCCTGACCGCAACCTGAAGTGCCAAGTCTCAAAGCTATCATTAAATGCCCAGATTTCTTCACTTAAAGAAAATAGAGTCTGCTGACCTCCATCCAGACCCTTCACCTGCGTGTTGGCTCAGGGCCCGCATCAGGAGGGCTTGTTGGACCTGACAAGGCTCCTTGCGGAGAACCTCACGGAGAAGGCCGAGGCTGAGAGAATTCTGAACAAAGATAACAAAGGGGGGCACACGCTGCTAGATGTCAAAACACACCAGAAAGATGCAGGACTTTTCGACAGTGCAGCACCAGCCAGAGAAGAGAGAAAAGAGATTCATGAATCAGCACAGAGCATAGCCCAGAAATGCATCAGGCCTGAGACAGGGCCGGGGAATCTGAGCAAGGAGTCATTTCCCCTGCAGAAAGGGGACCCTGTCACCACAGCGGCCGTCCCCATGGCAGAGAGAGCCTTGCCTCCAGTCCTGCGGCATGGCAGGACAAAAGACGGATTAGATTCTTACTCTCTGAGTAAGACATAAAACCTAGAATGGGAGAGAGAGAGGTTGGCATGCTTAACCACATAAAATGAAAAACTTCTGTATGACAAAAGACACAAACAAAATTAAGAGATTAAACACAGACTGGAGAAAAACAGACTGGGAAAAACATTGGCAATACATAGTATTCACTACATAGTAACTGATATACAAAGAACTTCTGAAATGGATAAGACAAATCAGTCAAAAAATAGATTCCCAGACAATTCTTAGAAAAAAATCCAAAGTGTTAGTAAAATGGAAGACAAGCTTGACTTTTTTAGAAAGTAAAGCAATGTAAATTAAAGCAATGATGACATAAAATCATTTACTTAGCAGATTAGAAGAAATTAAAAAGATGATGTCCTATGTTCACAAAATTATGCAGGAATGGATGTTCTCATACACTATTGGGGATGGATAAATAAGTAGTATCTTTTCAGAAAGTGATTTTTTAAAATATATTTTATTGATTATGCTATTACAGTTGTCCCATTTCCCACCTTCATTCCCCTCCACCCTGCACACCCTCTCCCACCCATATTCCCCCCCTTTAGTTCATGTCCATGTGTCATAAGTTCTTTAGCTTCTACATTTCCCATACTATTCTTGCCCTCCCCTGTCTATTTTCTACCTACCATCTATGCTACTTATTCTCTGTACCTTTCCCCCTCTCTCCTCCTTCCACTCCCCTGTTGCTAACCCTCCATGTGATCTCCATTTCTGTGGTTCTGTTCCTGTTCTAGTTGTTTGCTTAGTTTTTGTTTTTATTTTTGGTGTGGTTGTTAATAATTGTGAGCTTGCTGTCATTTTACTATATGTTTTTGATCTTTTTTCTTAGATAAGTCCCTTTAACATTTCATAAAATAAGGGTTTGGTGATGGTGAACTCCTTTAACTTGACCTTATCTGAGAAACACTTTATCTGCCCTTCCATTCTAAACGAGAGCTTTGCTGGATAGAACAATCTGGGATGTAGGTCCTTGTCTTTCATGAGTTGGAATACTTCTTTCCAGCCCCTTCTTGCCTGTAAGGTCTCTTTTGAGAAATCAGCTGCCAGTCTGATGGGAACTCCTTTGTAGGTGACTGTCTCCTTGTCTGTTGCTGCTTTTAGGATTCTCTCCTTCATTTTTACCTTGGCTAATGTAATTATGATGTGCCTTGGTGTGTTCCTCCTTGGGTCCAACTTCTTTGGGACTCTCTGAGCTTCCTGGACTTCCTGAAAGTCTATTTCCTTTGCCAGATTGTGGAAATTCTCCTTTATTATTTGTTCAAATAATTTTCCCACGTGTTGCTCTTCCTCTTCTCCTTCTGGTACTCCTATAATTCGGATTTTGGAATGTTTAACAATGTCCTGGAGGTTCCTAAGCCTCTCCTCATTTTTTTGAATTCTTATTTCTTCATTCATTTCTGGTTGGATGTTTTTTTCTGCCTTCTGGTCCACACTGTTGACTTGAGTCCCAGTTTTCTTCCCACCACTATTGGTTCCCTGTACATTTTCCTTTATTTTACTTAGTGTAGCCTTCTTTTTTTCATCTAATTTGTGACCAAATTCAACTAATTCTGTGAGCATCCTGATTACCAGTGTTTTGAACTGTGCATCTGATAGGTTGGCTATCTATTCGTTGCTTAGTTGTATTTTTCTGGAGCTTTCATCTGTACTTCAGTTTGGGCCATTTTTTTTTTTTGTCTTGATGTGCCTGTTACATATGAGGGGCAGAGCCTTAGGTGTTTACCAGGGAGAGGCAACCCAGTTGTTGGGTTATGATGCTGATGCTGTATGTGGGGGAGGGGTCTAAGAGGGAACAATGGCATTTGCTCAGCTCTCTGCCGGATTTCAGTCACTTCCCCCACTTCCCACAAGCAAATTGGGCCCTTCTGGTGCTGACTCCCATGTGGGTGGGCTTGTGTACATTCTAGGACCCTGTGGGTCTCTCCAACGAACTCTCCTGTGAATCTGGGAGTCTCTCCCTATGTCTCAACCCCCACAGGTGTCTTGAGGCTTTATTTCCCCAAGCTGGGGCCCTGGATTGCAGAGTCTGTCCTGCTCCCCAGTTGTTTCTCTAGGTTTATTTGCACACAAATGTGGGACTGCCCTGTCCGCAATCCACTACCTTGCCAGTCTGCCTGCTGCTGCCTTGCTGGCCAGCTGCAGCCTTATGCGCCCCGCTCGACAATCCGTCACCTCATTGGGTCCACCAGAAGCCACCTTGCCCACCCGGGTCCTCTAGTCACTGCCTTGCCAAGAGTCCTCTCTGCCCTGGCTGCCCAACTCCGCCCCTCCTACTGGTCTGGATGAATGTGTCTTCTTTAACTCCTTGGTTGTCGGACTTCCACACAGTTTGGTTTTCTGTCAGTTCTGGTTGTTTTTTGTTTTTAAATTGTTGTTGTCCTTCTTTTGGTTGTGCGAGGAGGCACAGTGTGTCTACCTATGCCTCCATCTTGGCCATAAGTCCTCCAAAGAGTGATTTGATATTAAATGGCAAGCATAAAATGTTTTGATACAGTGTTTCCATCTCTGGAAATCTACCCCACAAAAGTACTCACAGACATTCAAGGAGATCTGTGGACAAGTATAACAGCAAAAACCCTGGCTGACAGGGCTCAGTTGGTAGGACATTGTTCCACAAAGTGAAAGGTCACTCACTGGTTTGATAACCAGGAGGCATGTGCCTGGGTTGTGGGTTCCATCCCTAGTCGAGGTGCATGTGAGAGGCAATCAATTGATGTTTCTCTCCTTCTATTTCTCCCTCCCTCACCCTCTCTAAAAATAAGTAAATAAAATATATTTTTTAAAAAGGAGTAACAGCAAAAAATAATGGCAATAGACTAGGAATTTTCATGAATAGAAGAGTTGTAACAAATCAATTGTGTCCCCAGGGGGTGTGGCTCAGTTGGTTATAGTGTCATCCCGTACACCAAAAGGCTAGGGGTTCAATGCCCTGTCAGGGCACATGCCTAGGTTGCAAGTTTAATCACCAGTCAGGGCACATACAGGAGGCAACCAATCCATGTTTCTCTCACACATCGATCTTTCTCTCCTTCTCTCTCCCTTCCTTTCTCTCTAAAATCAATAAACATTATTTTAAATTTGTAAATAAATAAATGAATAGTGTGTGCCCAATGGTATAGAACACTAGACATCTGCAAGAAAGACTGGGGCAGAGGTATTCTTAGAAAGATGTCTACATGCTATAATACTTGTTAAAAACAGGTTTCTTGACAGTGTAGGTAAAGTCTGCTTTCGTTTTTGAAAAACCTGTATACGTGTAAATCTGTATGCTCCATTTCACTAATCCCAGACCATAACCTTTTCATGTTTTAATAGAACATGTCATCACTAGCATCTTATTTTATAATATATGGCATTATATTTGCATAAACACAGAAAATATCTGGAACAATATTCAAAACTGAGCTGTGGAGGGTAGGAGCAGGGAGGTTGGGAGTGGCACTTTTACTATCTTAAACATTCCTGTGAGTCTGTGTTCGTACTACGAGCACATGTCATTTCTGCAATATATAAAAGCCAAACAAAACGCCAGGCATGTCAGATCTGGCATAGCCAGCACCACCAGATTTCATCCCGAATCTTGAAAAGCCAGTCTAACTTTCCCACCATGGACAACCTTTATCCCTAAGGGGATGGCAATTCTTCTTCCCTAGTTTCATCATTTTTCCCAGAATCCAAGCTGCCCCCAGATACTAGGAAGAGTGGGCAGAGCTGAGTCCCTCTCCCCTTGCCTGGACACTGGGCTCTGGTGACTGTCCTCGTTCATGAGGGTCTATCTAAAAGGATGAGCCAAGGAGAGCTTGACCTAGATACATGAGCAGTGCCAAGTTCTGTAGGATGCTTTGCTGCATGCTCCGGGAAAGATGCCCAACAATGGTTTCTCCCTTAGGGACATCAATAGTGTCACTGAACAAGAAGTTCAGAGTGAGCTGTCCTTGGGTGGTTGGGATGTTTAAAGATGGGATTGGGAACACAAGTCCTTTCCTCCATCTTTTTCCCATCACCCTCCACGCATCGGTATTCACCTTGGATTCGTCATTTTGTGGTTGCACAATGGCTGCCACAGCCTAGACACCTGTTCTCACAGGCGATGGCCAGAACAAGAAGGCAAGGAGGAGGGCCAGAGCTCCCAGCATGATTATTCTTCCATCTTGTTGGCTAGACTGAGTCACATGCCCATCGCTTAGACCAATCACTAGCATAGGGGAAAGGGTTGTCTGGCTGTCCTAGACCAGTCAGGAACCATCCTCTGGGTGTCCTGTTCCTGCTACGCTGAGGTTCCATGAGCAGCCTAGAGAGAGGTTACTGCTGGGGAACCAACAAGTCCAGGTCCTGAGTCTTAGTAGTGACCACTCTGAGTACGTGGTCTGCGTAATGTCCCATCCTCCTCATGGGAGCAGTGAAGGGACAGTTATAAATGTAGAGTGAGTAGCTCAAATGTGTGGGCTATGAGCTGGTGGAGGGATTCTGAAATATCCTGATGACTCCTTCACCCATCTCCAATGTGTTTACAAACCACACTGGTGGAAAAAATGACATTTTCCACCTGAGGTCTGTGAAATCAGCTTTAGAAACAAGGGCCTTATGGCAAATGAAGGATAACAGCCATCCCCAGGGACAGCACAGTGACTGGGGCTTGTAAGTGTAAGCATTTGGTGGGAACCAGGACAAGATTCCCAGAGAAGACCTGGGATTTGCTTTCCCGCTGTGAAAGTGGGAGAGGCAGCGGCTGGCCTGGGCCTCGGGCAGTGCTCTCAGCCTGTGCCTGTGGCCCCTCCTTGGAGGAAAGGCATGAGGCTGGAGGGCACACTGGGCCACCCCCGAGCAAAAGGAGAACTCTGCACAGTCTTGGTGAAAGTTTTTACACCACAGAAACTGGCAAATGCTACTACAAAACCAGGGCTTTTTCTCAGACAGCTGGTTCTTAAACATTGACCAGCCCACAACCAGCTATAACATACGTAAACAAAACTTAATTTTTAAGTGTGCAAAAGAATTATAAGAACCACTAGGCTAAAAACTTGCCTTTGTCAAGCTAGAAAGTATTATTAGGGAGAAAAATAAAAAGGAAGAGACTCTCAGACAAGAAATTCTGCCCTGACTGGTGTGGCTCAGTTGTTTGGATGTCATCCCACAAAGCAAAATGTTGCTGGTTCGACTGGGGGCAGTTGCTGGTGGGGGCACCTGTAAGGGGCAGCTGAGTTTTGCAAAGACATACATTCGCTGCCTGACCAAATGCTGCCACTGCCCTTCTCCCACGAGGCTCACTGCTGACAGTCTTTCTCCCAAGACCAGAGAGTTTGGGACTGACTCCCTAGCTCCTTCCCACTGGCACCGCAGGAGCCGCCACCTCCTCTAGCAAACACCAAGGATCCATCTCCTTGCTCCCTGCAGCTGCTCACAGACCAAAACAGTAACTTTAAGCCACTGCTGGAATATGAGTGTACTGACCAAGTTTTCTACATAATGGATTTCAATTCTGGCAATGAGATAAGAGGTTTATGACATAAACACATTTGTATCTGGTGAATCAACCACCAAAATAGCCAAGTCTGATACTTTTACCAACTGCTTGGAGGCAGTTCCAGTATGGACTAAACTTAGAGCCACCCCTCCTTCTGCTCTTCATTGGCAACCTGAGTCCTTTTTCATTGTCTGATATGGTGTAGGGAATATCGGTGTGCTGAAGCTCCATGACAGGGAGGGAAAAGGCTAGAATTAAAAAAAAAAAGGGATCCCCATTAAAGAACTCAACAGGGAGCTGATGTTGTAGAGAAACACATCTTCCTAGGAATCAAACTTTAGGGCTTTCCCACCTCCACTTTATGGAGGTCTAACTGCTTCTGGCTAAAAATGGGGGTTTGCAGGTGTATTCCAGCCTCCTTCTTCATGACTGTGTCTGAATATGCCATCGTTTCTTCAGGGCCAGCTTTGGCGAGGACTGTCACCCAAGCATTCACATCGGTGCTGTGTCCGCAGGCAACATAAGAGGCTCTGTCGCCCCTGGCAGGAGAGGCCATGGCCACATACACCTGATTATCGACAGCCTGGATCACTGAGGCATCACACAGCAATCTGGTCCAATGGTTGAGTTCAAAGCTGAAGGATATACACCAGCTGGCAGCCTCTTTGTGCATAGATTTGTGCAGGTTCTGCAAAGCAGAAATTGTAGCAGACACCCAGGCCCACGCTGCAGGAAGGAGTCTCAAATATGGAGAAACTATCACCAGGACCCAATGTTTTGGATCCTTGAAATGTAATTTTCCCAAGAATATCAGTGTCAAACACATGGAGCTTTCTGTGCTTTACCAGGGAAGTCCCATCAGGCCCAAACCCGGCACAGGCCTCATGTGATGTGCCAGTGTCCTCCTCAGGGCTGGAACCTCCAGTGAGATACAGGCTGTGCTCCTTTGCTACCTCAGAAAACTTGTGTGTGCATTCATTGGGCATTTTCTCTGCATTTTCAGGAAAGTAGCTCGTGTCACGTGGAGAATTAAAACATCCTGGCAAAGAACCTATTCTGGCTCCTTGTGGGCTGCCTTCTAGACAAGGCCAGAAGCTCGAGTGAGATTAATTTGATGGAAGAAACTTGAATTTGGATGACAGCTGAGCGGGAAGGGGCCATGGCTGTCCCTGGGAGTGCCGGGCTCCTGCACGTTTGAGCAGAGGTGTCTGGACTCCCCCAGCCAGTGCCCACCAGGGCGGGACAAGGCTGTCAGAAGCCATTTTGTCTTTTCACTCCCTTGATGTACAAAAAGTTTTAATGTACAAAAGTTTTAAAAGTTGATGAAGTACAATTCATCTATTTTTTATTTGGTTGCTGGGGCTTTTGGTTTCATATCTTAGAAATTATTGCCTAATCCAAGGTGACGATACTTATACCTATGTTTTCTTCTAAGAGTTTTATAGTTTTAGCTCTTACATTTATGTTTTTGTCCCATTTTGAGTTAATTTTTGTATATGTTATGAAGGTAGGGGTCTAAATTCATTCTTTTGCATGTGGATATCCAGTAGTCCCAACCTCATTTGTTGAAAAGGCTATTCTTTTCTTCACTCAGTTGTTGCAGGACCTTTGTTGAAAATCTGTTGGCCATAATGTCATGGTTTACTGCAGGATTCTAAATTGTACTCCAGTGACCTCTATGTCTGCCCTATGCCAGTATCACATTGCCTTGATCACTGTAGATTTATAGTGAGTTTTGAAATCAGAAAGCATTTGTTCTTCAACTTTGTTTTTCTTCTTCAAGATTGTCTTGTCTCTTCTGGGTCCCTTGCATTTCCATATAAATTTTAGGATTACCTTGTCATTTTTTTTCAAGTCAGTAAGGATTTTGAAAGACATAATATTGAATCTGTGATCAATTTGGGTTATATTGTCATCTTAACAATATTGAGTTTTCCAATCCAAGAACATGGAATGTCTTTCCACTTATTTAGGTGTTCTGGATTTCTTTCAGTGATGTTTCATAGTTTTCATTGTATGCCTTGCTCTTCTTGGTTAAATTTATTCCTAGAACTTTATTCTTTTGGATAATGAAATTGTTTTCTTAATTTCATTTTTGACTTGTTCATTGTTATTGAATAAAAATACAATTGATTTGGCTTTTGACCAAGATGTCAGAGTAGTAAATGTGGTGCTCACATCCTCCCACAACCACATCAAAATTGCAGCTCTTCCGGCAAGATGGACGAATAGGTGGACGCACCGTACTTCCTCGCACAACCAAGAACAGAACAACAATAATTTACAACAATGATTTGCAGTAATAATATCAGAACTGTCAGAGGATTTATCTAAATGGAAATCAGACAGCCAAGAAGTTGAAGTAGACCCGTACATTCAGACTGGTAGGGGACGACGGGCGCGGGGCTGGCGTGGGTCGCAGGCATGCATAGGTCAGGCGAAATTTGGCGCAAAATCAGCGCGACAGCAATCCGGGGCGCCAGAGCGCAGCGGTGCAGCGGTGATCCCTGAGTACGAAAGCAGCGGCTGGGGGAATCAGTGGGGCAGCGATTGTGGACCAGGGCAGAGCTCACGGCCCAGAAGCCCAGGGAAGTGTCTGACTCCAGGAGAATGGAACGGTCGCCATTGATCCCTCCTGTCCCCGCTCCTGCCCCTGCCCCCACATATAACATCACAATCTAGCGACTGGGGCGCCCAGCCCCGGTGAACACCTAAGGCTCCGCCCCCCACCGTAACAAGAGCGACCAGACCGGAGAAAAAAAAATAAAATAAATAAATAAAATAATAGGAGAGACAGGGAAAGACATAAGACATGTTTCCAGCAGAACAGATCAGTCCCCCAGGACTCATCCTTTTGAGTGACCAAGAAATAGCCAATCTATCAGATGCACAGTTCAAAACACTGGTGATGAGGAAGCTCACGGAACTGGTTGATTTTGGATGCAAATTACATGAAAAAAGGCAGATTACCATAAAAGGGATGCAGGAAGACATATGGAGGAAAGCCAATAGTGAAAGGAAGGAATCTGAGTCTCAAAACAACACAGTGGACCAGAAGGAAGATAGAATCAACCAAGCAGGAAAGCATGATGAAATAAGAATTCAAAAAATCGAAGAAAAGCTTAAGACCATCGAGGACACCTTTAAACGTTCCAACATCCGAATTATAGGGGTACCAGAAGGGGAGGACCAACAAGTGGAAAAGTTATTTGAACAAATAATAAAGGAGAACTTCCCAAACTGGCAAAGGGAACAGTCTTCCAAGAAATCCAAGGAGCGCAGAGAGCCCCAAAGAAGTTGGACCCAAAAAGAAACACACCAAGGCACATCATAATTACATTAGCCAAGGTAAAAACGAAGGAGAGAATCCTAGAAGCAGCAAGAGATAAGGGGACAGTAACCTACAAAGGAGTTCCCACCAGACTGTCAGCTGATTTCTCCAAAGAGACCTTACAGGCAAGAAGGGGCTGGAAAGAAATATTCCAAGTCATGAAAGACAAGGACCTACATCCCAGATTGCTCTATCCAGCAAAGCTCTCATTTAGAATGGAAGAGAAGATAAAGTGCTTTTCAGATAAGGTCAAATTAAAGGAGTTCATCATCACCAAGCCCTTACTTTATGAAATGCTAAAGGGACTTATCTAAGAAAAGAAGATAAAGAAAAGACATGTATAGTAAAAGGACAGCAAACTCACAATTATTAAGAACCACACCTAAAGCAAAACCAGAAGAAACTAAGCAAACAACTAGAATAGGAACAGAACCACAGAAATGGAGGGCACATGGGGGGCTAGCAGTAGGGGTGGGAGGAGGAGAGAGGGGGAAAAGGTATAGAGAATAAGTAGCATAGAATGTAGGTTGAAAATAGATAGGGGGAGGGCAAGAATAGTACGGGAAATGTAGAAGCTAAAGAACTCATAAGTATGACACATGGACATGGACTAAAGGGGGGGAACGTGGGTGGGAGAGGGGGTACAGGGTGGAGGGGAGTGAAGGGGGAAATGGGACAACTGTAATAGCATAATCAATAAAATATATTTAAAAAAATCAAAAAAAAATTGCAGCTCAACTGAAGAACTATCATCATTCAGAACTCTTGAAGCCTAGCTGAACAGAACTCCTATAACTAAATATCTACAGAAGATGCCACACGAAGACTTAGAAAAGGGGCGATTACACACGGACACTTGGCAGTTAAAAATTGGGAGGGATATCTCAGCTTCAGATATCCCCCCTGATTAGCAAGGGTCCCAACCCCACACCAGACTCCACAGCTCAGGATTACAGTACTGGGAAGAGAAGCCCCCATAACTTATGTCTGTAAAAACCAGCAGGGATTGAGGCTAAGTGAGACAGAGGGCTGCTGGAGCACCAGATGTGCTTCTTAAAGGTCCTGTGCATAGACATACTCAGACTCGCTTCCTCTGAGCTTCATCACTGGGCAGCAGCTCAAAGGGCCCCAGGAACATTTGTTGAGGAATTGAAGTGTCTGGCTTCAGGACAAGGGCTGGAGGGGCAGCTATCTCCCAGACAGAAGTGCTGGCAGAGGCTATTGTTCCTTTGCAGAACTCTCCCCCACAGGGCCAGCAGGCAGGTGCCACATTTGAATCTCCATCAGCCTAACACTCTTTACTCCACACTGGTGATTTCCTGAGAAATCACCCCACCCAAATTGTAGCACTATAAGAGCTGCTGTAGGAACTTTTCCGTACAAATGACCTGTTTTGGAATTTCCTAAAATTTAACAAAAATCCACAAACACCTTACAAGAAACACCTGGCATCAGTGTGTCATATATCTCTTGCTAAGTGGCCCCAGGCCTGGCACTAGCAACAGCTGGCCTTAATTCACAGCTTGGCCTCTCCCAGGTACCTCCAAGCCCAGCACAAGTACAGCCACCTGCAGATCACTTTGTAACTCAGGATGGGTGGCTCCAGGTAGGGCACAGGCAGTGGCTGATGTTGACCTGCCCCTCCTGGGAGGCCCTGGAGCTAGTGCACCCAGTGGACAGCTTCAGATCATGCCAGATCATGCCAGAGCACCACTCAGACACCTCTATGAGTGACACATTCAAGGGGCCAACTAGTTGGGCAGCAGAGTCCCAGTGAAGCGAGTCTTGCTCCAGGGGATCAGCCCCTGCACAGCAGCTCCTCTGCTGTGGTCACAGCCAGGCCTCACAACCAATTGGCCTGGAGGCGATAAAGCCTTCCTCTTGATGTACCAACAGTAATAAAGGCTCAGCTACAACAAGAAATTGTACACAGGCCACATGGGGAGCATACCTGAAGTGTCCCACTCAGGTGATAGGAAGCTATGCCACTGTGCTACTATGTAAGGACACTACCAAGACCAGGAGATGAAGCTGCTCTACCTAATACATAGAAACATACACAGGGAGAAGACAAAGGAGCATGGCCCAAATGAAAGAACAGAATAAGACTCCAGAAAAAGAGCTAAACAAAATGGAGACGAGCAATCTACTAGATGCGGAATTCAAAACACTGGTAATAAGGGTGCTCAGGGAACTTAGGGGAAGAGTGAGGACTTCAACAGAGAGAGAGGAAACACAAAGGACCAGTCATAAGTGAAGGAAACACTAACTGAAATGAAGAATACATTAAAGGGAATCAACAGTAGAGCAGATAAAGCAGATGATTGAGTCAACAATTTGGGAAATAAAGTAGCAGAAAACACCCAATTAAAACAGCAAAAGAAAAAAAAAATCCCCCCAAATGAGAATAGTTTAATGGGCCTCTGGGACAACCTTAACTGTACCAACATTCACATCATAGGGGTTACCAGAAGGAGAAGAGAGAGAACAAAAAATGGAAAATCTATTTGAAAAAATAATGATGGAAAACTTCCTTAACCTGGTGAGGAAAATAGACATACAAGTCCAAAAAGCACAGATGGTCCCAAACAAGATGAACCCAAAGAGGCCCACTCCAAAACACATCATAATTAAAATTCAAAAAGGTAAAGATATAGAGAGAATCATAAAAGCAGCAAGACAAAGCACAGAGCTGCCTACAAAGGAGCTCCCATAAGACTGTGAGCTGATTTTTCAACAGAAACATTTCAGGCCAGAAGGGATTGGCAAGAAATATTCAAAGTGATGAAAAGCAAGGACCTACAGCCCAAATTACTCTACACAGCAAAGCTATCATTTAGAATTGCAGGGCAGATAAAGGGCTTCCCAGACAACAAAAAGCTAAAGGAGTTCAATCACCAAGCCAGTATTATATGAAATTTTAAAGGGACTTCTTTAAGAAAAAGAAAAAATGGTGGGCCCTGCCTTGGTCATGATGATCCATAGCTTCCAGAGCAGCCACCAGGACTTCTTCCTTTGGGCCTGGAGGTAGGCAGCAGCTGAGGCTGATATCATGAAGTTAGCAGATGTGAATTTAGCTGACTAATTGCATATGCCATTTCTCTCCAGAATGATGTTTGGAGACAACATGGCTTAAGAATAGAGCATGGTTCTGGCCTTGGGTTTGAGTTCAATGCTACAGGTGCATGCAGATGTGTAAGCAGCTACTGAGGAACGTTTGGAGAACCTGTCTTCACAAGTGACCTGGAGCAGGTCAGAGCAGGAATACTGCAATGAAGTTATTAAACCACACAACTGGACCTATACAGTAGATTATAACAGAATGTTACTTGGAGAGTCTCTTAGGTTAAATGTTGTACCTACAACAGATCATACAGATAAAAAGAAATTTTTAAGTCAGAGAACAGATTATGTTTTTGGAAGAAGTTCTCCCGTTTGAGGATGAATTTCACAGTCATGGAGTTTTAAGCCTAAGAGTGAAAATTAGAGTCATGCCTTACAAGGTTTTGTTTTGTTTGTTTTTGCTATTGTAGTTTTTCTTGAGAATCGATGGAAGGCTTATAGGAATATAAATGAAGTAAATGCTCCAAATAAAAGGTATAGGGTGACTGAACCGGTAAGACAACAGAATGCATATGCTGCCTACAAAAGACTCACTTTAGGTTGAAAGATGTACATAGACTAAAAGTAAAGAGATGAGAAGATTTTTTTTTAAATGGGAACAAACAAAAAAGCTGGGGCAGAAATACTTACACCAGACAAAATAGACTTTAAAACAAAGGCTACAACAAGAGACAAAGAAGGACCCAGCAATTCCACTTCTGGGCATTTATCTGAAGAAACCCAAACACTAACTCGAAAAGACATATACATCCATATGTTCATTGAAGGATTATTTATAATAACCAAAGTATGGAAGCAACTTAAGTGTCTGTGACTAGATGAATAAATAGATAAAGAAGAAGTGGTGCATATATACAGTAGAATATGACTCAACCATAAGAAAAATAAAATTTTGCCATCTGCAACAATATGGATGGACTTGGGGGTTATTATGATAAGTTAAATAAGTCAGACAGAAAAAGGCAAATGTCATATGATTTCACTTATATGTGGAATGTAAAAAACAAAATAAATGAACAAGTAGAACAGAAATTGATACAGTTTGATTGATACAGAGAAAATTTTGACAGTTGCCAGATTGGGGGGTTGGCTGTTGAGGAGGTGGGTGGAAAAAGTGAAGAGATTAAGGAGTACAGATTGGCAGTTACAAAATGGTCAGGGGGATGTAAAGAACAGCACAGGGAGTGCCGGCCAAGATGGAGGCATAGGTAGCCACACTGTGCCTCCTCGCACGACCAAGATAAAGACAACAACAATTTAGAAACAGAATAACAACCAAAACTGACAGAAAATTGATCTGAATGGAAGTTGGACAACCAAGAAAATAGACGTGTTCATCTAGACCGGTAGGAGGGGTGGAGTCTGGCAGCTGGCCGCGGGGTGCAGCACGGAGAGCAGAGAGCATTGGGACCGAGCGTGTGAGGCATCCAGGGTGCACAAGACTGCAGTGGGTGGACTCTGAATGCACAACCGGCAGCTGGCAAACCCGGCTGAGAGGTGGCAACCGACAGACCCAGCGAGGCAGCAATTGTGAATCATGGCACTGTGAGCAATCCAGGATCACAGGGCTGGGAAATAGAGCCTTGGGGCACTGATTGAGGACACCTATGGGGATTGAGGAGCAGGGGAAGGACTCCCAGCCTCTCAGGAGAGGGTCCTTGGAGGGTCCCACAGCGTGCACAAGCCCACCCACACAGGAATTGGCACCAGAGGGGTCCAGTTTTGCTCAGGGAAGCAGCAGAAGGGACTGAGGTCCCACGGAGAGTGGAGCAAGTGCCATTGTTCCCTCTCAGACCCCACCCCCCACATACAACATCACAAGCCAGAGACTGAGGTGGCCCCACCCTGGTGAACACCTAAGGCTCTACCCCTCATATGTAACAGGCGTGACCAGAACAAAGGAAAAAAAAAAGAAAGAAGAAGAAAAAGATGGCTCAAACAGAACTGGAAAGCCCCAGAGACAGTTTTTAAGTAACCGAGAGATAGCCAACCTATCAGATGCACCAGTTCAAAGCACTGGTGATCAGGATGCTCCCAGAATTGGTTGATTTTGGTCACAAATTAGATGAACAACTGAAAGCTACACTAAGTGAAATAAGAAAAATGCACAGGAACGAATAGTGAGGAATGAAAGCTGGGTCTCACATCAATGGAGTGGATGAGAAGGAAGAAAAAATGTACAATCAGAAAAGAATGAAGAAATAAGAATTCAAAAAAAGGACAGGCTTGGGAACCTCCAGGACATCTTTAAACGATCCACATCCAAATTATAGGGGTACCAGAAGGAGAAGAGGAAGGACAACCACTTGTTAGTGGAAAAGTTATTTGAACAAATAATAAAGGAGAACTCCCCATTCTAGCAAAGGAAATAGACTTTCATGAAGTCCAGGAAGCTCAGAGAGTCCCAAAGAGGTTAGACCCAAGGAGGGAACACGCCAAGGCACATCATAATTACATTAGCCAAGATAAAAATGAAGGAGAGAATCCTAGAAGCAGCAACAGACAAGGAGACAGTCACCTACAAAGGAGTTCCCATCAGACTGTCAGCTTGATTTCTCAAAAGAGACCTTACAGTCAAGAAGGGACTGGAAAGAAGTATTCCAACTCATGGAAGGCAAGGACCTACATCCCAGATTGCTCTATCCAGCAAAGCTTTCATTTAGAATAGAAGGGCAGATAAAGTGCTTCTCAGATAAGGTCAAGTTAAAGGAGTTCATCATCACCAAGCCCTTATTTTATGAAATGTTAAAGGGACTTACCTAAGAAAAAAAGATCAAAAACATATAGTAAAATGACAGCAACTCACAATTATTAACAACCACACCAAAAACAAAAACAAAAAGAAACTTAGCAAACAACTAGAACAGGAACAGAATTATAGAAATGGAGATCACATGGAGGTGTTAGCACAGGAGAGTGGGGAGGAGGAGAGAGGGGAAAGGTACAGAGAATAAGTAGCATAGATGATAGGTAGAAAATAGACAGGGGGAGGGCAAGAATAGTATGGGAAAGTAGAAGCTAAAGAACTTATGACACATGGACATGAACTAAAGGGGAGGGAATATGGGTGGGAGAGGGTGTGCAGGGTGGAGGGGAATGAAGGTGGGAAATGGGACAACTGTAATAGCATAATCAATAAAATATATTAAAACAGCATAGGGAATACAGTCAGTAACAGTGTAATAACTATGTGTGGTGTCAGATGGGTACTAGACTTATCAGGGTGATCACTGGTAAATTACATAAATGTCAAATCACTGGATGTATACCTAAATATAATATTGTACCTCATGGTAATTGAAAAATAATTAATTTTTTTAAAGTGCAATTGATTTTATATTTTTATAGATATTGATCTTATATCCTGCAACCGTTGCTAAACTCATTTATTAGTTCAAGTATGTTTTGTTTGTTTGGTTTTATTTTTATTTTGTGTATCCATTAGAGGTTTCTATATACAAGATATGGCATCTGCAAGTAAAGGCCGTTGCACTTCTTTCCTTTCAATCTGGATGCCTCTTAATTCTTTTTTATTTTTCTCTTTGCTTCATTGTCCTGAGCTAGAACCTCTCATCCAGCGATAAAAATTGCAAAGAGCCAACACCCTTGTCTTGTTTCATGACCTCAAAGGGAAAGCTTTTAGTCTTTCATCATTAAGTATGTTATTAGCAGTGAGTTTCTTATAGATGGCCTTTGTAGACGAAAAAATTTCTTCCATTTTTTTTATCATGAAAGTGTTAGGTTTTTATTAAATGCTTGTATGTGTCTATTGTATGATCATATGCTTTTTGTTCTTTTTTTTTTTTTAAAGATTTTATTTATTTATTTTTAGGGAGGAAAGGGAGGGAGAGAGAGAGAGATAGAGAGGAGATAGAGAAGAAAGAGAAAGATCAATGTGCGTTGCTGGGGGTTATGGCCTGCAACCCAGGAATGTACCCTGGCTGGGAATCGAACCTGGACACTTTGTTTCCCAGCCTGCGCTCAATCCACTGAGCTACGCCAGCCAGGGCTTTGCTTTTTTTCTTTATTCTATGAATAAGGTGTACTACATAATTGATTTTTTGCATTTTAAACCAACCTTGTATTCAGATAAATCCCATTTCATCATAGTATATAATCTTTGCTATATGTTACTGGGTCCGGTGTGGGCTGAGAATTTTTGCATCTATATTCGAGTACTGGTCTGTAGTTTTCTTGTTACATCTTTTTAAAAAGTTTACTTATTATTTTTAGAGAGAGCAGTAGGGAGGTAGAAGGGAAGTAGGGAGGTAGGAAGTAGGGACGTAGGAAGTAGGGAGGTAATAAGGAGGTAGAGAGAGAAGCATCAGTCGGTTGCCTGTCACTGGAGTCCTGACCAGGGACCACACCAGCCACCCTCCTGTGTGCAGGGTGATGCCCAGCCATCTGAGCCACACCAGTCAGGGCTTCTTGTTATACCTTCCTCTGGTTTTGGTATTAGGATAGTATTGGCCTCATAAAGTTATGTGGGACATATTTTCTCCCCTTTTGTGTGGAACTCCACAAAGAGGTTGTGAGGATTGGTATTCATTCTTGCTTAATGTTTTTAAAAATTGACCAGTGAAGCCATGTGGGCTTGGTTTGTTCTTGTGGCAAGTATTTTTATAACGAACTCTACTTCCTTACTTGTTATAGATTTGTTCATATTTTTATTATTTCTTGAGTTAGTATTGATAGTTTTCATTTTTTCTAAGAATTTGTCCATTTCATGTAGATTATATTATTTGTTGGCACACAATTGTTCATAGTATTTCTTAATACTCCTTTTTGTTTTTGTATGTTTGGTAGTAATGGCTCTTTTTCATTGCTGATTTTAGCAAATCATCTTCTCTCCCTTGCCCTTTTGATCAGTCCAGCTAAAGTTTTGTTGATTTTATTGTTTTCCAAAAAGACAAATTTTGGCTTTGTTCACTTGTTCTGTTTTCTATTCCTTATCTCACTTGTTTTCCATTTTAGCCTTTATTCTTTCTTTCCTTCTTCCTACATTAGGTTTAGTTTGCTCTTCTTTTTCTTGTTTTTTGAGGTGATAGTTTTAGTTACTGATTTGATTTCTTTTGTCCTTTTACAATGGTAAGTTTTCCTCTAAGCTCTGCTTTCACTATATGCCATATATTTTAGTATGTTGTAGTTTTGTTTTCTAAAAATGTATCAAAATATTTTCTAATTGCTTTTATGATCTCATCTCTAACTCTTTGATTACTTATGTGTGTTATTTAATTTCAAAATATTTGTAAATTTCCCAACTATCCACTTGTATTGATTTCTAATTTTATTTTGTTTAGGTAAACTACACACTTTGTACAGTTCCTTCATGTTAAGTTCAGTGAATGTTGTTTTATGGCCTACGCTGTCACCTGCTTTGGAGAATGCCCCACATGCACTGAGCACATGTGTGTTCTGCTGTTGTTGGGTGGAGTGTTCTCTGGATATGCCATTAGGGTTAGCTGGTTTGCGGTGTCACTCAAGTCTTCTGTTTCCGCAGTCTTCTGTCTAGTTGTCTAGTTCTTGCATCCATCACTGAAAATGGAATACTGACATCTTCAACTATTCTTGTTAAATTGTCTATTTCTCCCTTCAATTCTGACATTTTTGCTTTATGTATTCTGAGGCTCCATTACTAGGTGATATATTATATATATATACATATATCATATATATATAAAGAGATTGATCCTTTTTTCATTAAAAAATAGTTCTCATTTGTCTGATATTAGTATAGCTGCTTCCAGTTCTCTTCTCTTTCGGTTAACCCTGCATGATCTATCCTCCTTCCATCCTTTCACTTTCAGTCTGTTCAGTCTGTCCCTGTTTTTGCATCTAAAGCGTGTCTCTCATAGGCAACATATATTTGGATCTAGTTTTTCAATCCATTCTATCAATGTCTGCCTTTTAATTAGAATGTTTAATCCATTTAAAGCTCATGGTATTCTGATAAGGTAGGATTTCTATCTACCATTTTGCTATGTGTTTGCTATACTCATTCTTATGCCTTTTTTGTTCCTCTATTCCTCCATTATGCCTTTTTTTGTTAAATAGATATATTCTAATTTCACATCAGTTAATTTTGTTAGTTTCAGAAATTGTATTAAACATTTTTTATTTTCATATTCCATCCTTTAAAGAAATTTCTAAAGTCCATCTTTCAGTTCTTTTGGGATTCGCTCTGACTCAGCAACATTTTTAGTTGAGGAAAGTGTTTTTTTGTTCATACTTTTTAAATAAAGATTTTATTTTTTTTTTTCTGGAGAGAAGGGAAGGGAAGGAGAAAGAGAGGGAGAGACACTTTAATGTGTGGTTACCTTTTGGGCACCCCCGACCGGGGACCTGGCCTGCAAGCCAGGCATGTGCCCTAACTGGAAATTGAACTGGCGACCCTTTGGTTCACAGGCTGTTGCTCAATCCATTGAACAAGCCAGGGCCTGCTCACACTTGTTAAGAAGAAGTGGGTGTTGACTGTCCTGATGTTACTGTTCTGAAAATCAATGCTGGGCTCTTGCCTTTGGAGGCAGACATACTATGAGTTAGGTCTACAGAACTTGGAGAACTTGTCTCTGGTGTCGTGAGGCTGAGTTTACTCAGAGGAGGGGCAGGGTTGGTCTTCAGTGCTGACAGCGAGCTTCAATGTTTACCATGATGTTTAACTATTTTGTTACATGTTTTAAAAGTAATAACAATACACTTTTGGACTCTTTGTACTTTTCCACAATTTTTGCTTCTTTAAAACTGAGTGTAGCCATGGCTGGATAACTCAGTTGGTTAGAGAGTCCTTCAGATGCACCAGGGATGTGGGTTCCATCTCCAGTCAGGGCACATACAGCAATCAGCCAATGAATGCATGAACGGCTGGGACAATAAATCAGTGTTCCTTTCTCTCTCTCTCCCTCCCTCTCTCTCTACCCCTCCTCCCCATTCCTTTCTCTGTCTCTAAAATCAATAAATAAAAAAATTTAAAAACCGAGTGTATAATTTCTTGCTTTTCAATTAAGAAGTTTCTGTATTTGGGGTGTTGGTTTGGGCTTGGGTTTGAGGTGCACTTGAGAATTATCCAGCAACAAGACTGGAAACAGTATGGATATGTTCCTTCAAAAGTGCTGTTAGCATCGCTAACTGTAGGCCCAGACGAGACAGCTGGCCCAGGCAGCTGTCTTGGAGTTTCCTCGAGGTAGTGCTTCTGTCTCATTGCCACCACCGTCCCCACACCATTAAGATGTGGTGACAAAAGGTCATATCAATTCTTTTATTAGATTTTTAGAGTATGCAATGATATACAAAAGCCCTGCTCCTATACAACTTCATTCTCCCCTTTTCCTGTTGTCACACAAACCATATCTTATGTGCCCATCAACACAGATTTATAATTTTTGTTTCCTCTGCCTTTAATATTTGTGTTTGTACTGTCTTTTTAAATTTATATTATATTTTATTTTTTTATTATTTTTACTTTTAGAGAGGGAAGGGAGGGAGAAAGAGAGAGAGAGAGAAACACCAATGTACGGTTGCTGGGGGCTGTGGCCTGCAACCCAGGCATGTGCCCTGGCTGGGAATTGAACCTGTGATACTTTGGTTCGCAGCCTGTGCTCAATCCACTGAGCTACGCCAGCCAGGTTTTTTTGTACTGTCTTTTATATTTTCCTGCATAGTTACTTTTACTGGCAGTTTTATTTCTTCATGCAGACTTGAGTTACTGACTACTGTCCTTTAGGATTTATTGTAGTAACTGCTGTCTTCTGGCGGTGAATTTTTACTTACTGTCTTTTCTCATTCAAGGCCTGTGATATGCCACCCTCTTTGCATACAAGCCAGTGAGACCTGGGACACTCAGGCTTGAAGCTGGTCTCTCCCTCCAACTGTTGCACAGACAGTGAGGGACAGTGTGCGTTGTTCTCCCTTCCTGTTTAGTTTACAGAACCCAGGATTATTTAGGTGACAGCATTTTTGGGGCAGGTGAGCCTGTTTGTCTGCCCCATGTATTGAACATGTTTGGTCTGAGCTAGGCACAGTCCCACTGCCAGAGCTCACAGTCAGTGTAGAGCAGCAGGTGGCCCAGGACTTTGCCCCACAATAAATAACGGTAGAGGCCAGCCCCCTTCTGCTTGCAATGTAGTTGCTTGAGCAAGGGATGCTTGCAGCTGCGGCTGCCTTCTTGTGACCATGAAGTGACCAGTGTAAGATTAAAGATGGCAGAGCCAAAAGACAGAGCCAGCCTGGGTACTTTGACTGCATCTCTGAGTACTACACCTGCTGCAGTGCCATCTGGACGCCACCTAGATTCTCCTCTGGCAGCTTAGGCAAGATGGAGCAGGAGTGGGAGATGAGAGGATGGATGCCGGCCATTTGGAAGAGGTCCACAGAGGGTCCATTGGTTCACGAAAGATGCCCTTCCAGTTTTATCACTTAGAGACCCATTCAGGTTTCTAGGGCTCTGGCCTGATTCATCCAAATGCTCCCAATCACTGTAATAGGTTACATGGCAGATGGAATTAGGAATCAAATCTGGGTCCTCTACTCATGACTTTCATGACTAAACCTCCAGACTCCACCTCTTCTTCTTGTGTTTCCTCAACAATAATTGCCTGTTGCCATTACTGCCATCCCTATGGGTCCTGTGAGTCCTGGTTAAATCCCAGTGTGAGTTCTAGACCAGGGACTGATGGAGTCAGGATAACTCTGTTGCACATGAACCTGGAGAATACAAGAGCACTGTGCTAAGTGGAGGCTGGTTGGGGAGAGGACAGAGAGGAGGGAGGCTCTGCTGGCGGGTGCCCAGAGGTGGGCACCAGTCATGTGGAACTCAGGGGCTGCAACAAGGTGGGGAGGGTACAGGTTTGCAGTGGGGACCCTTTCTACTCAGATGACTTGGTTTCCCTGAGGAGGTTGGGCTCTAGTAAGGAGAGATGGGGATTCCAGGCTCAGGAAGGTGTGGAGCTGGGGCCAGGTCCCTGGCTACAAGTGTGCAGGAAGCACTCACTGCAACCACTGGCTTCCATCCTGCCACCTCCTCTCCCTCTGCTGGCTCTACAGCCAACTACTGCCAGATCCCTCATCACCCAGCTCCGAGACCAACCTCGGTTCCACCTTCCCTTCTCTGCTCTCCTTGGCAAGGCTTTCCCTGAGAGCCCCTTAACCCACCTTCGCCCAGCATGGCTCCCTACTCAATACCTCCCCACTGCCAAGTCTAGCCCACTCTGCAAAAATTACCTCCCTGGGAAGCCTCCCTTAACTGTTCACCGTTCCATGGACGAGGCACTTAATCATCTCTCCAAGTTTCCAGTTTATCACATATGTGCTGATGGTAGTTTGTGCCACATGCTATGGAAACATGGGTGGTGGAGAAGATGATATCAAACTCAGCATGGAATTTGTGGGTTTGCCAATATTTTAACATAGAATCAAGTTTCTCTATTATAGAAGTAAATGCACACACATACACATACTCAGAAAATGGAGAGAGAAAAAAAATCCCCTATAATAGGCTCCCCAGCTAGGCTTTCTACTGTGAGGGTTTTTTGGAGACTTTACTGCCTTTGTTGTTAGAGAAACAGATTATTACTGCTGGGCCTGTTAGAGGCTGAGGGGTTTTGTTGTTATTACAGCTACACTGAGATATAATCCACATACCACACAATCCACTTCCTTGAAGCATATAATTGACTAGTATTTAAGTATATTACAGAGCTGTGCAACCATCACATTTAAAATATTTTTGTCACCCCCAAAAGAAATCCTATCCCCTTTAGCGGTCATCTCCATGTTTTATTTTTACTTAACATTATTTTGCAAGCATCTTCCTGTTGCCCAATAGTCTTCTTAACTACCTTGTCTGGTGACTGCTAGCAAAGGATTTTGGGGGAGGGAATGGCACAGCCGGGTGTTCTAGAATGATAGTGTTGGGGAGAACGCAGGAAGACTGAAGGAGCAGTGACTGAGCGCAGCCAGAGGGAGAGCTGAGGGAGTGACAGGAGCCGACTGCGGGGAGCAGGGACCTGACTTTGGGATGGAGAGAAGCAAAGCTCTGGAATCAGAATCCACAGCACTACGGACTGGAATGACGGGAAGGATGAAAGAGAAGGGAGTCAGCACCCTGGTGGGGGAGGGGTGGAGTGAGAAGTAAGGTTAATAACTGAGTACCACAAGGAGGAGAGGGCCACAGATTTGGAGAAGGGTTAAAAATGAGCTTGATTTTGGACTTGCTGGATTTGGGGGCCTCCGGGTCTTGTGGCGGAGTCACAAAGTTGCAGCCGTGGGATGCTCACGTCTGGGCCTCAGGAGGCGCTTAGGACCACAGGGAAAAGGTTTGGGATTGAGGGTGTAAGGCCACGTGTGAGGCCTTGGGAGCCTGAGCTGATGCAGGATGGGCCTGAAGGATAAAGAGAACACCTGAAGAGCACTGGCACTTTGAGGGGTGAGGGTGGTGGGCGAGGATGCCGAGCATGTCACCAGGTGGGAGAAGCCAGAGCTGGAGGCGCTGGGCTGTGGCGGGGAGGCTGGTGCGCCAGTGCGGGGTCGGGGCACAGAGCTGCAGCCTCACAGAGTCGTCCTCACGTGAAGCCCCCAACGTGTGTCCCTTGGCTGCCTGTGAGTTTGGGCTTCTCCATCCGCTCTTGCAGCATCTCATCCAGGTAGCAAGGCGAGCGCTGCCCGTCCAGTGAGGTCCGCAGGATTCGGGTCGGGAAGCCTCCAAAGGCTTCGGGTTCCCGACCTGCCCCGCTAAGCTGTGGAGTGGCTTAGGGGGCGGTCCTCGGGCGGTGGGCTGGCCGGAACACGGGGCGCCACCCGCAGAGTCCGATCTAAGTCCCCAGAGCGGCCCCGGCTCCGCGCCGCCTGGACTGAGAGCGCGACAGCTCAGGACATACCTGCTGAATTGGAGCATTAGGGAAAGTTGGGGAACTTGACTTGGTTCGATATTGTCACCCCTGGACACCTTGGGGGCCGACGACCGCGCCGTGCTGCGAGCAACAGACAGCTTAAACCCAGCGGCCCGGGGCTGGGGGAGGGGCGGTGCTCCGTGGAGCCCGAGAAGGGCGGGCGCACGGGCCAATGGGCGTCCCCACCCCTCCGCGGTCCCGCCTCTGGGTCCGGTCTCGAGAGCTCGAGCCTCGCGGGTCAGACGCAGCCGGAGTGCGCGCGGTCCTGGCGCTCCGGCCATGCTCCGCGGAGCCCACGCTATTGCCCCGCGCGCGGCGCCGTCCAGGTAGGCGACGCCGCCGGCCATGCGGCTGGAGGCGCAGGACGCGCTGTATGTGGCGCTGGAGCTGGCCATTGCCGCGCTGTCGGTGGCGGGCAATGTGCTGGTGTGCGCCGCTGTGGGTACGTCGAGCGCGCTGCAGACGCCCACCAACTATTTCCTGGTGTCCCTGGCCGCGGCCGACGTGGCCGTGGGGCTGTTCGCCATCCCCTTTGCCATCACCATCAGCCTGGGCATCTCAACGGATTTCTACAGTTGCCTCTTCCTCGCCTGCTTCGTGCTGGTGCTCACGCAGAGTTCCATCTTCAGCCTCTTGGCTGTGGCCGTCGACAGGTACCTGGCCATCGGTGTCCCGCTCAGGTGAGGCGCGCGGCGGTCCCGAGCCCCGTGGAAGCCCCGCCAATGACCGCGCGCTCCAGGCCCAGGTTCCTGGCGTCGGGAACGGGCCAGGCACGAGCGCCGGGTGCTCTAAGCTCGGTTCCCACCCTGGAAGACACGGGCCATGATCACGATAGACGCGTGCACCCGGGCTGGCCAGACCCTCTCGGGGTCCCGGCCGAGCTCTGGAGACCTGGGCTCCCCGGGATGCGTGCCTCCTTATAAGAGAATCTGCGTAGGGACAACTCTAGGGGTACCGGGCAGTGCGGTCCCCGGGAGCCGGGCCTGTCATGGAAACTCCCGGGGAGGCACCACCCCCGCGGGCGGGTGGAGGCCCAGAAGCCGGAGGTTTGCTGATGGTATCTCCTTTTTTCGGCGAGAACTGTTTCTTTCCTTCCACCCCTCACCCGTGGCAAACGCGGGGTGGGTGGGGTGGGGGAGGAATCTTGGGGCAGAGCAGCAGCACTGCGAGTGCTGGGGATCGGGAGGCCAGTCTGGGTAGTTCCCAGGGCAACTTTGGACGCTGGGACTTCGTGTTACCAGAATGGACCCTACGCACAACCCAGGTTCAGAATGTTCCTGGAGCAAAATGAGAGCCAAGCCTCCCTGGGCGGGAAGGAAGGCGTCAGTTAACTTTGCAGAATGCTCGAACATGTGTCCCTGCATGCTTGATGGTGACTCAGATCACCTCCATATACTTTTAGAAAGAGGTCAAGTGTTTCTCCCCTTCATGCTGGTGTATAATCTTGTTTATCCCCGCTGCCCTGTCCCAGCAGGCTTCGAGAGGGCCACCAGCATTTCAGAACTGAAGTTAAGGGTTCTGGCTTTCTCCTACACTGAGAAAATGTAGGGTTCAGGGGATGGAGCCAGCTAGTAAGAGGAGTGGAGCCCAGCTGTAGCTGACCCAGGGCCTGAGCTGCCCTGGGAGGGCAGGAGTGCCTGGGAGCCTCGGGGCTTATTGAGAATATTTATGCCCTGTCAGTGGTGTCTGGGACCCTTGGGCATTTCTGAGTTGGGTGAGTTTGGGATCTCTTTGGATTCCAGGCTGAGACAGGGAACTGTCACAGGACAAGGAAGGAAGGAAGGAAAGGAATTGAGTGCCAACTCTGTGGGGCAGTTTGTATTAAATTTATATCTTTTAATTCTTTCAGTAATTCCAGAAGGGAGCCACTGTTCCCTGTGCCTGGCTGGTAGGTAAGGGAGATTAGAATCTTGCCCAGAATGGTGCATTTGGAATGAGTCTCCGAGCCAGGACTTGAATCCAGGGCTGGCAGTGTTGTCCTGCTGTGCCCTCAGGTCGTCTTGCAGGGCTGTGTGCAGCATCAGTGTTGGGACGTGGGCAGAAAGCCTACTTCGATGTCTAGAAACAGATCCTGCATCCAGAGAATTGGCAGTTGCAAGAGAAACGAGTTTGAGGGAACTGTCCTGGAGGATGCTCCCAGCAGCCTTTTCAGCAGATAGACATGTTGAGCTTGTCCCTGTGGGTTGTGTCCTGGTACCAAGCTCAACGGAAAGCTCCTGCTTTGTCGGGCTGTGAGCCTGATCTGCGTGCCTGGGCCTTTCTATGTGCTGCTGCCCTTGGCAACTAACCAGGAGGCCTCTGCATCCCATCAGGTGTGACAGGGCACAGAGATTTCCAGGGTTTGCGGTGGCATGGCACATTCCTCTCTCAGGGTCCCCTTCCTGCCTCCTGGTCCTCCTGGCGGTTACTTGATGACCTTTTGGGTTGTTTGCACCCAGCAGGCAGTCACAAGCGCCACCCTGAGAAACCCATATAATAGAAGCCCAGGGCTTGCCCCTGGCAGGGGGTCCAAAGAGGCCCCAGCTCACTGGGAGTTACTGGGAGAATCCCCTGTGTAGAGCAGGAATTCCATAAAAGTTTAAATCTGTTAGTTCTTGTTCTGGTTTATGCTGGGTGGAGACTTGAAAAAAATGGGTGTGGGTGTGTTAAGAAGAAAGAAATATGAATCACTGGCTGGTAACTTCTTCTTTGCAATTGCTAAGGGCAGGAGATGGTAAGTAGAGAGGGCAGAATGCCCATTGGAGAGCTACCTCGGGGCTGGTCCGTCCCTGCCGCCCTCCTGGCCCGCCCACGTGAGTGTAAAGGTCTAGAAGTGGTGTGTACAAGCAGCAGCAGCTCCCTGCCCCAGGAAGGTTTGGGCATCTGAGCTGTCCCCCTCAAGGTTGTACCAGGGACACTCAGGGCTCCCGAATTCTCCTGGGGCCTGAGGGCCCTTGTCCCTCAGTGGTTTCTCCCTGCTTCTGAAGACCGTGGCCCCTGTGTGAAGGCTAAAATGCTGATTTAGGGCCCCACCAGGCCCTACTGAGTCCATTGGTGGGGTGGGGTATGTGTGTGATTCCTGTGCCAGTGTCTTTAACTAGGAACTTCTGGTCTTACCCGGGCTTGAGAGCCCTCTTGGGGTCAGGAAGCCTGGAGGTTCCCCTTCACTTTATTGACATGGGTGGGTGGGGCCCAGCTCCCAAGTGGCTCCGCGGCCCCTCTTGGGTCATAGACGTCCAGGTGGGAGTCAAGTTGGGAGTGCCGAGGTGTCTCCCTGGTAAAGCTAGCAATAACAAAGGCGAGGTCCAGGCACTAAGGACAAAAGCAGTCTTTGGACTGGCCCTGGGCTCCACTCGTTCACTGACGCTGTGGGCTTGGAGGCATTTGTGCCCCAGGGCTCCAGGCCACGGACCCTGAAGCCCCTCCCTGCCTGCCACCCAGCTGCCCATGTGTTTACCAAGAAGAGGAAGATGACAGTGCAAGAGGAAAGGGGAGCCCTGAGGTGATGCTGATCACAAAAATTACAACTTGGGCTGGACTTGAAAATGAGTGTCAGCTCAGACCAAGGCACTGCCCTTGGCCTTCAGTCTGGGGGCTGTCCACAAATGAAAAGAGTCTGCTGCCTTGGGTTCAAGTCTGTACGGTACCTGGTGTTCCAGGCAGAGGTTCCAGTCAAAGTGGTGCCATGGGGACTGGGCGGGGACCAGTTGGTGCACGCAGCAGAGCCAGGTGTGCGGATTCGCGTGGAAGCTGGGGTTGTGTGTCTGTAACGAGTGCGTCTGTCCGGGCTGCTCCGAAGCTCGCTTCACCCTCAGGCTGTTTCCGGTAGGAGCCCTTCCTCCTCCCTAAACTAATCCTGGTTCCTGGTCCCTTTCACACCATACTCCCAGCTGAGTTGGGACACCGTGGTGGCTGTGTAAGTCACCTCTGTCCAGCAGCGCTCCCTGCCCTGCTCCTGGACTCCAGCCCCCTGCCCAGAGTGCTGAGTCTCCTGGGGAGCTGCGGAGGGTGTTTTCCAGAGCTTTACTGTGTCGAGAACAGACTAGAAGGGGTGCATTTGTCCAGGGACCCTGACCCCGTCCCTGGGTCCCTTAGGCACTTTTTCTTTCTTAAAAAAAAAAAAAGAGAGATTTTATTTATTTATTTTCAGAGAGAGGAGGAGGGAGGGAGGAAGAGGGAGAGAAACATCGATGTGTGAGAGATACATCAATCGATTGCCTCTTGTACATCCTCAACTAGGGGACCTGGCCTGCAACCCAGGCATGTGCCCTGACTGGGAATCGAACCTTTTGGTTTGCAGGCTGGTGCTTGGTCCTCGGAGCCACACCGGACAGGGCCCTTAGCTGCTTTTCGTCATGCCTCATGTAGCCAGGCTAAGATAGGTACTGAAGACTTCTCAGCAGGAGGTGATGTCTTGGGTGAAAACACAGCCTCCACTTATCAGACTAAGCTGTATGTTGGGGTGGGAGTTGGCAGGGGGTTTTGAGTGTTTTTTCAAAGGTTTTTCCCACCTTTTAAAATTTTTGAGCTACTGTTTTCATATGATAAAATTCACCTTTAATGTTGTTTTGAAGTAAAGCTAACAGAGAAGTTTTTCAGCTCTGGGTCCTACCTGCCCCCTGCGTTTCCAACGACCCCCTCCTTGGGTTCTCTCTTCTCCACACCAGTGTTGTCGTTCTTGGGCTGGTCATTCCCATTGTCGTGGGTTGAAGGGGGGCCCTGAACCTGTGAATAGAGCCTTATCTAGGAAAGGAATGACTGCTTCCTTACGTGGATCTTGAATAGAGGAGCTTATCCTGGGTTGTCTAGTGGTCCTAAATGCAATCGCATGGTTACAACACAGGCAGGCAGAGAGAAAGGAGGCAGAAACTGGAGGGGCTGGGGCTGCTACCAGCGGCTGAGAGAGTGGCAGATTCTCCCCTGGAGCCTCTGCAGGGAGCTGGGCCCCACCCACACCTTCCTTTCAGGAGTCTGGCCTGCAGAACTTGGAGAGAAGTGATCTTTTAAGCCACCAAGTTTGTGGCCCTGTTGCGGTAGCCCTGGGAAACCACCATTACGACATGAATATGCTTCAATCAGCTGCGTCGACTACACACCCTCTCCACGTACTGGCCTGTCCTTCGTTTCTCTCCACAGTAAACTTTCCTGACAAGTCCAGTTTCACTGTCTCCCCTTCCATGGTCCCCATGACCCCTGCCATGACCCCTTTTTGGTCGAATCTCATAGTCACTTCTTGGATGTCATTGCACATGTCCTCTTAGCAGCTCTTGATCAGCTCCTGCTGGGTCACCGTGCCCCCCGCTGCCACTCCCCTGTGACCGTTCCCTCCACTGCTGCTGAGAGGAAGATGTGAAACGTGAGTCCGAGCGCTTCCTGCCCTCGCATAGAACCCGAGTGTCTCACTTGGGCCTCGGGCTCTGAATGGCCTGGCTGCTGTCCTCCCCGTCTCGCTCCCTGCCCCACCTCGCTCCCTGCCCCACCTCGCTCCCCGCCCCACCTCGCTCCCCGCCCCACCTCACTCACCAAGCACAGCCATGCTGGTCCAAGTTCTTTCACCAGCCACAGTCTTTGTTCAGCATTTCCTCAGTTCTCCCACCACTGCATTTCCTTATCACTGGCTATGGTTAAGTTGCATCTTTACTAGGTTATGGTCCCTTTCAGTTGGAGTGTGGACTCTGAGAGAGGGGCTCCGTCTTATATTCAAGGACCTAATACCTGGCACCATGCAAGGCCTGGGGTAGGGAACCACATTTTGAATAAATACATGAGTGACTGGTGAAGCATGTGTGTTTCAGTGTGTCAGGCCTTGGGGGAAAGCTAGGCAGTGGGGGAGGGGAGGCACTGTGCTGAAAAAAAAAAAAGACTTGGGGAGGGAGGGTCCAAGATGGCAGATCCCAGTAATGGGCAGAACTCTCTGGTGAAATGATGTCAGAAAAAGATGGTCCAATAGGGGAAGAAAAGAGGGGACACCCTCTTCTGGAAGGGTCTCTCACAGGCTTGAGGAGAGCGGGGCAGAGAGGCGCCCAGCAAGGCAGCAGGTGCTGGGGGCACCCACAGGCCCTGACTCCCAGCTGGGGCCACCTTCCCCCTTTGTAAGGGAACATGCCCTCAGGCCTGGAGAAGAAGTCTCAGGACTCAGGAGGAGGGAGGGGCCTGGGTGCCTGTCTGCTGTTGTTTTACGCCACAGTTAGCATGGCGTTCTTTGCACTCCACCTCTCAGCCTGGAGCTGTGACTGTCAGGCACAGGGGCTGTCGGGCCCAGGGCTGTGTTAATGGGAACCTCTAGTGGCCCCAGCATGCTGGAGAGCAGTTTAGTTCTCCGCTGGGCACACACATGCCTAGGCAGAATCTAAGGTCTGGTCTGGTCTGGCCAGTGGGGCCCTCCAGCACCATCTGAGGGGGAACCAGGGTAATCCAATCTGGATGGTTTCTGGAGATCCCGTCCTGTCACGGGGGGGTGGAGTGCAGCCAGCTGGTCAGTCATCAGGAGCCTTGGGAGCCTGCGGCTGGGAGGAGGTGACAGTGGGGGCTGTGAGCATTCAGGCCTGTGGCGGGAGCACAGGGCTCTTCCTGTAGGTCAAGAAGAAGGGTCCACCAGCCCAGGGACTGGGGCCCACAGCAGCCCACCCTCAGGGCAGCAGAAGTCCCCTGCAGGTATGCAGGAAGGTGTCAAGCCTGCCCTGGGGCAGCACTGGCCTGGGAAGCACCTGGCCAGGCTCAGCACTGTTCCCAGGGAATTCTGAAAGGCACAGATGGCTGCCTTTGATCACCTGGAGAACAAGCGTGTGTAAAGGGACAAAAGTTAACGTTTTCACGTGGCAGGCCATCTGCTTGCCTTCCTCTGTAATGGAGGGCACAGGTTTCCTGCCTCATGGGGCTGTTCCTGCCGGACATGTTTTCATCTCTCAGCTTGGGATCACAGTTGTGGGGACAGATATGAGGAATTGTGTCCCCAGCTGCTCTGGACATTGGAATTTTTAATCCTGGGAACAGCACCGCTCTTTTAAAGCCTTTTCTGTGTGCCTGGAACCTTATGTACCTCGTCTTGTTTAACCTTTACACCAGCCTTGCGGGAGCAGGTGTTTCCCTACTACTTCACAGACGAGGAACTCCGGGCTCTGGGAGCGAGGATCCACTCAGGGTCACTCCAAAGTCAGCATTGGGTACGCCTGTCTTCCAGGATGTGAACAGCTGAAGGTCATCCCAAAACACCTCCTTAATGAGTGGTTCCTTGTAGGAGTAGATAAAGGAGGACAATTACAATTGGGACAAAGAGGACTATAGCTAAATAGTAATAAGACCAAATGAGGAGGAGAAAGCGAACCCTTGGCCAGTGTGCATGAAGTGTACTTGAACTGGACTAAGAGCTGCAGGGACCTTGGAGGACCTCCTCCTGCCCCTCCTTCCTGGGGGGGGTGGGAGGGGAACAGAGGCCCAGCCTGTCCTGAGGCTGCAGATTCCTGGCTGACCTTCTGAATAGGGCTTCAGAGGGGTTCTTCACCCCTCCGGGCTTTAAGAGGTGTGACCTCTGAGGCTGACAGGCTGGAGACAACTGCCACCGGCAGCAGGAACTTCAGGGCAAATGGCAAATGTACCTTCTTCAACCAGATGAAAGTTGAGAGCAGCCAGTCATGGGGTCTGGGATGGCTTTCTGGAGGGAGGAGAGTGCTTTTTCTGTGGGGCTGGTGCTGAGTTTGCATATGGGATAAATGGGGGGCGGGAGCATTTTGAGCTAAGGTGGAGCACATGCACAGAAGCCAAGCAGGGGAGCCACTCTGGGCTCCCCAGCCATTGGTGTGGCTGAGGGTTTGAGAGCAGGCAGGTCAAGGAGGGCTCAGATGCTTGCTGAGGATCATGGGTATTCTTCTCAAGGCACTGGTAAGTCCATGAAGAGATCTTTTATTTTTTTATCCTCACTCAAGGACATTTTCCCCATCACTTTTGGAGAGAAGGAGAGAAAGGAAAGAAGAGAGAAAAACATCAATATGAGAGAGAAACATCGACTGGTTGCCTCCAGCACATGCCTGGATGCGGGGGTCGGACCCACAACCTAGGTGTGTTCCCTGCCCGAGAGTTGAACCCACAACACTTTGGTTATGGGATGATACTCCAACCAGCTGAGCCACACAGGCCAGGATGAAGGAAGTTTATTATTTTTGGGTTTTTAAAAATTATTATTGTTTTTTTTTGACAGAAATCAGTCAGTCTGCACAGAAGTAAGTATTCAAAAGTACAGAAGGGCACAGGATGGAGAGCGAACCTCTGCTGTCTTTGCCCCTCTGCCAGGCAGCCCTCTCAGACTGTTCCTGATGGCATGTCTTCTGAGGGCCATGCCACCCTTTCTGGCAGCACCTGGGTTTGTGCTGCCATCTTTATTTATTTCCTATTTTTTCAGATTAATCATTTTTATTTTTCAAGTACAGTTGACATACATTATTATATGAGTTTCAGATGTACACCCCAGTGATTAGGCATTACACAACTTACTAAGTGATCACCTTGGTAAATCTCGCACCCATCTGACACCACCCACAGCTATCAGAATACTACTGATTATATTCACTGTGCTGTACTTTACATCCCTTTGACTATTCTGTAACTACCAATTTGTGCCCCTTAATTCCTTCACCTTTTTCACCTACCCCCCTTACCCACTCCCATCTGGCAACCATCAAAATGTTCTCTGTAGCTGTAGGTCTGTTTCTCTTCTGCTTGTTAGTCAATTTTGGTTTTTTAGATTCAATTGTTGATAGATATGTATTTATTGACATTTTATTATTCATATTTTCTTTCTTTTTTCTCCTTTTTTAAAAAAAGGTTTTATTTATTTATTTTTAGAGGGGGAGGGGGAGAGAGAGGGAGAGAATCATTGTGTGGTTGCCTCTCTCACACCCCCTTCTGGGGACCTGGCCTACAACCCAGGCATGTGCCCTGACTGAGAATTGAACCAGTGACCTCTTGCTTCGCAGGTTGGCACTCAATTCACTGATCCACACCAGCCAGGGCTTCTCTTTCTTCTTAAAGAAGACCTTTTCACATTTCTTGTAATGTTGGTTTGGTGATGATGAGCTCATTTAGCTTTTCTTGTCTGGGAAGCTCTTTATCTGTCCTTCAAATGCTAGCTTTGCTGGATAGAGTCATCTTGGTTGCGTAACCTTGCTTTTCATCACTTTCAATGTTTCTTGCCAATTCCTTCTAGCCTTCAAAGTTTCTCTTGAGAAATCAGCTGACAGTCTTATGGGAGCTCCCTTGTAAGTAACTAACTGCTTTTCTCTTCCTGCTTTTCAGATTCTCTCTTTGGCTTTAACCTTTGGCATTTTAATTATGACGTGCCTTGGTGTAGGCCTCTTTGGATTCATCTGGTTTGTGACTCTGTGCTTCCTGGACTTGTATGTCTATTTCCTTCACCAAGTTAAGGAAATTTTCCATCATTATTTTTTAAATGGGTTTTCAATTTCTTGCTCTCTCTCTTCTCCTTCCAGCAGCCCCTGATGTGAACATTGGTACACTTGTAGTTGTCCCAGAAGCTCCTTACACTATTTTCATTTGGGGGGATTCTCTTTTCTTTTTGCTGTTCTGATTGGGTGTTCTTTGTTTCCTTATATTCCAAATCACTGATCTGATTCTCTGTTTCATCTACTGTACTATTGACTCCCTATAAATTATTCTTCATTTCAGTTAGTGTATCATACACTTCTGGTTTTTTTTGTTTTTGTTTTTGGTGTTCTTTAAGTTCTCACTAAGTTCATTGAGCATCAATCCTTATGACCAGTGTTTTGAACTTGGTATCTTGTAAATTTCTTATTTTCAACTTGCTTCGTTCTTTTTTTTGGAGTTTGTTCTGTTCTTTCATTTGGGACATGTTTCTTTGTCTCCTCATTTTGTCAGCCTCCTGTGTTTGTTTCTATGCATTAAGTACAGCTGCTATGTCTCCCAGGTAGCCTAATGTAGAGTGGCCTAATGTAGTAGGTGTTTTGTGGCATCCAGTGACACAGTCCCCTCAATTACCCAAGCATTGCACTCAGGGTGTGCCCACTGTGTGGGCTGTGTACACCTGCCTGTTGTCATTGAGCCTTGATTGCTGTTGGCATGTCAGTGGAAAAGATTTATCCTCGGACTGATCAGCTGCAAGGACTGGCTGTGACCACCATCGAGGATCAGCTGTGCAAGGGCCTACCCAGCACAGCTGGACTTACTTCAGCAGGACTCTGGTGACCTCTGAGTCCTCCCCTTGACTGTGTTGCTTGTGAAGGTGGTTTGGTAGCGATGCTTTGATGTGGCCTGAAGCTGTTCACTGGGTGCACTGGCTCTGGGACCTCCCAGGGGAAGTGCAGGCCAAGGTCAGCTGCTGCCTGGGTTTTGTCTGAAGCCACCCAGCGTGAGCTACAAAGCAACCTGCAGATGGCTGCTCCTGGTGCTGGATTTGGAGGTATCCAGGAGGGGCCAAGCTGTGAACCAAGGCTGGCTGCTGATAGCATAGGACCCACGGTTGCTTAGTGAGAGGTATTGGACCCACTGAGGTCAGAGGCTGCTAGTTTGAGAGATTTAGGACAATCTGAAGCATGAGCCAGACAGGCCATTTGTATGGAAAAGCTACTGGAAACAGTCTGGGTGTGTCTGAAAGTTGGTGGGGCAAGGTCTCAGGTAATCACTAGGGCAGGGCAAACTGTGAGTGAGTCTCAGTCACAGACAGAGTTGATAGAGTCTCAGATATGGTGCCCACCTGCTGGTTCTGTGGGGTGCAGTAAGGGGATCTCAGAAGAGGAACAGTGGCCCCTGCTAGCACTTTTGTCTGACAGAAAGCTGCCCTCCAGCGCTCTCCCTGATGCCAGACACTTCTGTTCCTCCCCATATGTTTCCAGTGCTTTTCAAGCAGCTGCCCCAGCACTGGAGCTCAGCAATGAGTCCAGGTAAGCCCATTTGCAGGCCCTTTAAGAAGAACTGCCAGGGAGTCCAGCAGCCCTCTGCCTCACTCAGCCACACTCCCTGCTGATTTTTACAGTCAGAACTTATGGGGACTTCTCTTCCTGGCCCTGGATCCTTGGGCTACAGGGTCTGATGTGGGCCTGGGACACCTTGCTTCTCAGTGAGGGACCTCTGTAGCTGAGATATCCCTTCTAATTTTTTTTATATCCTTACTTAAGGATATGCTTATTGAATTGAGAGAGAAAGAGAGAACCATCAATCATTTGCCTCCCATACACACCCCAAACAGAGATTGAACCTGCAACCTAGGTATGTGCCCTGACCTAGAATGGAACCTGCAGCTTTTTGGTGTAAGGGACAGCACTCCAACAAATTGAACCACCCTGCCAGGGCTCCCTCCTGATTATTATCCACCATGTGTGTGTGGGACCAACCCATTCTGTGTCTCTACCTCTCCTACCAGTCTTAATGTGGCTTCTTATTTAAATCTCTCCTTGTAGGACTTCTGTTTAGCCAGATTTCAGGTGGTTCTGAGTGATGGTTGTTTGGTAGTTTAGTTGTAATTTTGATGTGGTGTGCCGCCATCTTTAAACAAGACCTGTTGACTGACTCTCTGCCATGTAATAGGAGGATTGAGGCTCACTCAAGCCCATATCTTAACCCTGCTCTTTCCAGTTTTTGTTATACAGTATTTTTATTTTTTTCTGTGGATCATATTTCAGCCTCCATTTCTAACTCCGTCACTTGTAGGCAGTATCTATTAACTGCTAAGAGAAATGAGGAAAGCATACTGCCATCATCCCTTCCACCTCTCTCCACCTCTTGCTATCAGCTCTATTTTTATTTTAGCACACTGCCTATCTAGTCAAGGTTTTACTTTCAAAAAGGCAATTTGTATTATTGTACAGAAATTGAAGCCATATAAAAGGGTAAATGTAAAAGCAGCCACCAAGCTCTCACCTCTGGTTTCCCAATTGCCTATCAAAGGCGACTGCTGTTCCTTGTGGGTTTTTTACCTACACAAATTATGAACTGCACACATTTATGTTGTACCATTACTTTATGCTGTCAAGGTTAACACCATTTACATTTTATTCTGTAGCTAGAAGAAAGTTTCCTGAACTTGGAGAGTTTCTGAGAATTGCAAACTGAGTAATGCATTTGTGATGTTTCCGTGTGTGTATCTTACTCGTCCCAGAATGGAGCACTATGGTTGAAGTAGGACATGCATTCTGTCTCTAAACACATGCTTCTTAAGAAGATGGTTCTAATGGGTTCTATTAGAACCCAGGTCAAGCCTTGAGTTCTATATTTAGGTGCTATCCATGGCTCAAAATTACACCACCTTTCCGTCTGCTTCATGTTTGGATCATGATTTTCTCATCAAGAAATTAAAAGAAAGTGAGAGGAAGAACATGGCTTCCCATATGCTTATGAAGAGCCAGCTTCTTCATCATCCTTGCTGCTGACTGTCTGAATGAGCCTTCTGACTGGGGGCACTCGGTCAGCTGTGCCTTCTTTGTACTCCCGGAGTTGCTCCGCCATGTCTTGTATTCCATGTTTTCTTTTCTCTTTCTGGATTCCATGTTTGTTTCTGTACACATCCTTAGGTAACCTTTTAAGGACATGGGAGATGAACTTTCTGGGTGCTTAAATGCCAAAATGTTTTTATTTCTCACGTGTGATTGATAGTTTGAATGTGGTTCAGAAGTTTTATGGCATTGCTCAAGAAGTCTGATATGCATGTGATTATTTTTTTGTGAGAAGAGTAGCACTGTTTTATTTTTATTTTTTAAAATATATTTTACTGATTATGCTATTAGAGTTGTCCCATTTTCCCCCTTTATTCCTCTCCACCCTGCACAACCCATCCCACCCACATTCCCCCCCTTAGTTCATGTCCATGGGTCATACATATAAGTTCTTTGGCTTCTACATTTCCTACACTATTCTTAACTTGCCCCTGTCTATTTTCTACTTACCATTTATGCTACTTAATCTCTGTACTTTTTCCCCCTCTCTCCCCCTCCCCACCCACTCCCCTACTGATAACCCTCCATGTGATCTCCATTTCTGTAATTCTGTTCCTGTTCTAGTTGTTTGCTTTTTTTTTTTTTTTTTAGGTTCAGTTGTTAATAGCTGTGAGTTTGTTGTCATTTTACTGGTCATATTTTTTATCTTCTTTTTCTTAGATAAGTCCCTTTAACATTTCATATAATAAGGGCTGGGTGACAATGAACTCCTTTAACTTGACCTTATCTGGGAAGCACGTTATCTGTCCTTCTATTATAAATAATAGCTTTGCTGAGTAGAGTAATCTTGGATGTAGGTCCTTGCCGTTCACGACTTGGAATACTTTCTTCCAGCCTCTTCTTGCCTGAAAGGTTTCTTTTGAGAAATCAGCTGACAGTCTGATAGGAACTCCTTTGTAGGTAACTGTCTTCTTTTCTCATGCTGCTTTTAAGATTCTCTCCTTATCTTTAATCTTGGCTAATGTAATTATGATGTGCCTTGGTGTGTTCCTCCTTGGGTCCAACTTCTTTGGGACTTTTGGAGCTTCCTGGATTTCCTGAAAGTGTATTTCCTTTGCCAGATTGGAGAAGTTCTCCATTATTCTTTCAAATAAGTTTTCAATTTCTTGCTCTTCCTCTTCTCCTTCTGGCACCCCTATGATTCAGATGTTGGAACATTTAATGATGTCCTGGGGGTTTGTAAGCCTCTCTTCATTTTTTGGAATTCTTGTTTCTTCATTCTGTTCTGGTTGAATGTTTCTTTCTTCCTTCTGCTCTAAACCATTGATTTGAGTCCTGATTTCCTACCCGTCACTGTTGGTTCCCTGTAGATTTTTCTTTATTTCACATAATGCAACCTTTATTGCTGTCTGGGTCTTTTTTATGCTGTTGCAGTACCCAGTGAGTTCCTAGAGCATCCGGACAACCATTGTTTTGAACTGTGCATCTGATAGTTTGTCTGTCTCTTCATCGCTTGGTTGTATTTTTCCTGGAGCTTTGATCTGTTCTTTCATTTGGTACATTTTTTTTTTTGTCGAGTGCACCTGTTCTGTAGTAAGGGGCAGAGCCTTAGGTTTTCACCAGGGCAGGGCAATACACATAAATTCATTGTGATGCTGTATGTGGGAGAGGGGTCCAAGAGGGAACAGTGCTGCTTGCTCCACTCTGCCAGTTTTCAGTCACCTCTCCCGCTACCCACAACCAAGTTAGGCCCTCCTGGTGCTGATTCCCGTGTGAGTGGGTTTGTGTAGTTCTGGGACCCTGTGGGTCTCTCCAGTGAAGTCTCCTGTGAGGCTGAGAGTTTCTCCTGCTGCCACCTCAACCCCCACAGGTGTTTTCAATAAGAGGTTTGAGGCTTTATTTCCCTGTGCTGGAACTCTGGGTTTCGAGGTCTGTCTCGCTCCCCAGTTGTTCCTTCCAGTTTATCTGCAAATGAATGTGGGACCCCCAGTCCACAATCCACTGCCTTGCCAGGTCCACCAGCCACCACCTTGCCGCAAGTCCTCTCCACCCAGCTGCCCACCTCTACCCCTCCTACCGGTCCGGGTGAATGTTTCTTCTTTAACTCCTTGGTTGTCAGACTTTGATACAGTTCAATTTTCTGGCAGTTCTGGTTGTTTTTTGTTTTTAAATTTGTTGTTGTCCTTCTTTTAGTTGTGTGAGGAGGCACAGTGTGTTTACCTTTGCCTCCATCTTCTGATTCTTGTTTTTAACTTGTATTTCTCCTCTGGAGGCCTTTGGGGTGCCTTGCTTTTGCTTGATGTTCTGAGATTTCATGAAGTTGTGTCTCCATGTTGACTTTCAGCTTTCCTCCTTCACTGGGGATGGTACATCTAGGCTATCTTTTCTAAACTGAAGACTTTGGTTTGTCTTCAGCTCTGAAACTTTACAAAAGACTATTTTCTTTCTTTCTTTCTTTCTTTCTTTCTTTCTTTCTTTCTTTTTACCCTTTTTTAAAAATATATTTTATTGATTATGCTATTACAGTTGTCCCATTTCCCCCCTTCTCTCCCCTCCCCCCTGTACCCCCCTCCCACCCACATTTCCCCCTTCAGTTCATGTCCATGTGTCATACTTATGAGTTCTTTAGTTTCTACATTTCCCGTACTATTCTTGCCCTCCCCCTATCTATTTTCAACCTACATTCTATGCTACTTATTCTCTATACCTTTTCCCCCTCTCTCCTCCTCCCACCCCCCTGCTGCTAACCCTCCATGTGCCCTCCATTTCTGTGGTTCTGTTCCTGTTCTAATTGTTTACTTAGTTCTTTTGGTTTTGCTTTAGGTGTGGTTGTTGATATTTGTGAGTTTGCTGTCCTTTTACTATACATGTCTTTTCTTTATCTTCTTTTCTTAGATAAGTCCCGTTAGCATTTCATAAAATAAGGGCTTGGTGATGATGAACTCCTTTAACTTGACCTTATCTGAGAAGCACTTTATCTGCCCTTCCATTCTAAATGAGAGCTTTGCTGGATAGAGCAATCTGGGATGTAGGTCCTTGTCTTTCATGACTTGGATATTTCTTTCCAGCCCCTTCTTGCCTGTAAGGTCTCTTTGGAGAAATCAGCTGACAGTCTGATGGGAACTCCTTTGTAGGTGACTGTCCCCTTACCTCTTGCTGCTTCTAGGATTCTCTCCTTTGTTTTTACCTTGGCTAATGTAATTATGATGTGCCTTGGTGTGTTTCTTCTTGGGTCCAACTTCTTTGGGGCTCTCTGAGCTTCTTGGATTTCTTGGAAGACTGTTCCCTTTGCCAGATTGGGGAAGTTCTCCTTTATTATTTGTTCAAATACGTGCTCAATCTGTTGTTTTTCCCCTTCCGATTCTGGTACCCCTATAATTCGGATATTGGTACGTTTAAAGGTGTCTTGGATGCTCTTAATCTTTTCCTCAATTTTTTGAATTCTTATTTCATCATGCTTTCCTGCTTGGTTGATTCTATCTTCCTCTGGTCCACTGTATTGTTTTGAGACTCATATTCCTTCCTTTCACTATTGGCCCTCCTCCGCGTGTCTTCCTGCATCTGTTTTATGGTAATCTGCATTCTTTCATCTAGATTTCGTCCAAAATCCACCAGTTCCGTGAGCTTTCTGATCACCAGTGTTTTGAACTGCGCATCTGATAGATTGGCTAATTCTTGGTCGCTCAAAAGGATGAGTCCTGGGGGACTGATCTGCTCTGTTGAAAACATGGTTTTGTTTTTTTTTTTCCCCTGTCTCTCCTTTTTTTTTTTTTCCGGTCTGGTTGCTCTAGTTATGGTGGGGGGCAGAGCCTTAGGTGCTCACCGGGGATGGGCACCCCGGTCGCTAGATTGTGATGTTATATGTGGGGGCGGGGCAGGAGCGGGAGCGGGGCGGGAGGAAACAATGGCGGTAGTTCCGTTCCCCTGGACTCAGACCCTTGTCTGGGCTTCCGGGCCGCGAGTTCTGCCCTGGTCCACAATCGCTGCCCCTCTGGGTCTGCCAGCCGCAGCTTGCGTACTCAGGGATCACCGCTGCCTTCTTGCGCGCTGGATGGCTTTTGCGCCGATTTTGTGCCAAACCTTCCCCCGACCTCCGCGCGCCACTGACCCGAGCCAGCCCCACGCCCGCGGGCTCGTCTTCTCCTACCAGTCTGGATGAACACGTCTACTTCAACTTCTTGGCTGCCCGACTTCCATTCAGATAAATCCTCTGCCGGATCTGGGTGTTATTCTGATAGTAAATTATTGTTGTAAATTATTGGTTTTCTAATCTTGGTTGTACGAGGAGGTACGGTGCATCCACCTATTCCTCCATCTTGCCGGAAGTCTGGAGTACAAAAGACTATTTTCTTGATTATTTCCTTACACCCATTTTCTCTATTCTTTCATTCTGTGACTTAAAAAAAGATTTTATTTATTTATTTTTAGAGAGAGTGGAAGGGAGGGAGAAAGAGAGGTAGAGAAACATCACTGAGGACCCAGCCTGTAACCCAGGCATGTGCCCTGACTGGGAATCAAACCGGTGACCCTTTGATTCACAGGTCGGCACTCAGTCCACTGAGCCACACCAGCCAGAGCACCTTCTGGGATTTTTAATAGGTAGATGGATACTTACCCTCCTTGACTGGCTGTCTTTGTCGCTAAAGTGTCCTCTAATATGATGTAAGTTTCTAATACTTTAGCTTTTTATTCTCCTCTGGAAAAGTTCCTTGACTCTTTCCCTTTAGTTGTTCTTTTTTTGTTTTTAAATTTAGCATTCATTTTACTTTATTGATTTAAGGTTAAACATTTTTAAATTTTTGAAAAATCTTTTTTTGGATTCGCATGATTCAGATTACTTCATGTGGCACAGGGTGTATCTAATCACCTCTTCCTCCAACTGACCCTCCATCACTAGGACTCACGGTTCAGCCTTGGGAGAGGGCAGGAGGTGGGAGTAAATGCCCAGCTCCATGGGAGGTGGGGAGACAGCGGCTGGGTGGGCAAGGCAGCCCACGGAGCTGGTCCACAGGCTGTCTTTCCCTTGATTTCTGTTCCTCTTCTAAATCCTGTTCTGGAACCTGATGTGTGTGAGACTGGAGCCTCTCTTCCTGGCCATCCTGTTTCTGATTTAGGGCTTTGTATCCCATCCTAATGCTCCTGTGTGCCTTCTGGTTTCTAGAAACTCACCAAAATCTCTGGTTTGCTGATGTCACCTTTCACTTCCATATTTAGGATGGTATGAGTTTGTTTACTTTTGTGTTTTTCTACTGTCATTTCAGTGTGATTTCCTGAAAAGGGATAATTAGGTGGAAACTGGCAGGCCAATGTAGGATCTTAATCAAGAGTTTGACATGGTCAAGTTTGCATTATTAACCAGTCATCCTGGTGGACAGTGGGCAGGATGGACTGGGGGGACGAGGTTCTGTGGAGGATCCGGTTCTCCTTCAGGTGAGAAGGAGACAGTGTGACCAGGGTGGGGGTGGTGGAGGGGGAGGCACATCTAGGGATGTTTGAGACATGTAAAATCTAAATGTCTGCATCTGGGTAGGTTGATACCTGATGTCAGCTAAGGGATTTGAAGCACAGGGGCCACAGGTAAAGCTGTGTAGCCAGCCAAGAGACCAGGATAGGAAAGAATCCTGAGACTGTAGGTGGGCCCAAGGATCAGTGAACAAGGTCAAGGCCATCCAGGGTGGGGCCGCAAGCAGTGAAGCCTGCAGTGCCGGGTCTGCCTGTGTGATGGGCGAGTATGTCTGTATTTGTGCTACACGTATTGCATGGTATGCTGTGGCTGGAAGATGGGATCCTAGGGCACAGGTCCTAGAGGACTTGCTGACTTGATTGGATCTTGGGCACGAGGGAGAGGGAAGAGTCCAGGGTGACTCCCATATTTTGGGGCAGCTGTGTGGTGCCATCTCAAAGACAAGGGGGAACTTTGGTCTAGTGTTGTGTAGGTTCATTTAAGGGACCTCCCGGTCAAGAGATGCAGTGGGTGTTTGAGTTTGGGGAGTTTGCCGGTCAGTCCTTCTGCCTGGCTCTGTCCCCAAGCCCTCCCACTCTGCCGGAGCCCAGCCCTGAGCCCAGCTCTGTTCATTCCTCCTGGCCTCCTGCCAGGCCCTTTCCTTAGCAAGTTAAACACACCTTGGCTCCTCTTGCCTCTCTCAGCCTCACCTTCTCTGGTTTTACTGCCTGTTTTGCTGCAGTCTGGCCACTCGCAAACTTCCCAAAGCAGCTTTCTGTATGTGCCGTCTTGATTTCCTATGCTGACTTCAAGACCTCTGCCGAGTCTGCCTTTTTAAAAAAATGTGGACAACTATAAAACTGTATTAGGGGACATCATAGAACAGGTTCTGGCAGTTGCACTTCTTGAGCCCGCCCTCCAGTCACCTCTCTGTGGTTCCATCTCTACTTCTGCCCTGTCCCAGAATGCCAGTCTCCTAACAAGCAGTCTCTCTACACCACGCTACTCCGTTTAGCCCACTTACAGGGCAGCAGTAGTGTCCCTCCTTCCTTTACCTAACGTGTCTGGTGCCTCAGGGTAAGGCCTTAGCTCCCTCACTGGTTCTGGTCCCTTCTCCTGCAGCTTCATCCTTGCTCCTCCCTTTCTTTGATTCTCTGCTCTGGCTTCTCAGGACTCCTCTAAATCCTTGGGTCATACTGAGGTCCGCCCTTGGCACATGCTGTTCTTGCAGCCTGGAATGTTCGTTACCTGCTGACTCTTCCTGATTTTCACTCCGCTGTGTCTGGGAGGAACCCAGGATCCCTTTGCAGCTCTCTGTCGACTTGCAGCTGTTTTCTTAATTATTAGTCCTTTGTTTAAGGCCACCTTCCCTTCTCCATTGTAAGCAGGTCTCATGTTGTTCCCTCTTTATCTCCAGTACTTAGTCCAGTTACTGGACTATGATGTATTTAGAAGTCAGCAGTATATGTGTGCACACGTGTGTGCACACGTGTCTGTCTGTGTGGGGTGGGTGTGCACTGTAGGAGACTGGCCCTCCCATGGACGGATGAAATCATTGCCTAGACAGAAGAAACTGCGGAGCCATCAGGAGACTGAGAAGGAGAGGTAGAAGAAAAACTATAGATTGGCTTTGCCAAAACCAGCAGGGAGATTTCAGTAGGGAGAGGTTAGCAATCTTACAGAGGAATAAAATAGTTCCTAAATTTGGCATTTTCGGGAATCTTTAGTAACTCAGTTTGTTTTTTAAAGGTTGTATTTATTTATTTTTAGAGAAAGGGGAAGGAAGGGAGAAAGAGATGGAAAGAAACATCGATGTGTGAGAGAAACATCAATCATTTGTTTCTTGCTCTCCCCCAGCCAGGGACCCAACCGCAACCCAGGCATTGGGTTGCCCTGGCTGGGAATCAAGCTGGTGACCCTTCAGTTTCTGTGATGACGCCCAACCCATTGAGCCACACCAGTCAGGGCATAACTTAGTTTTTTAACAACAGGGACGTTTTTTAAAATGACAAATGAAGTAATGCATGTGTTTATATTCATACATAAGTATACACACATTGCATTCATTTTGTAAATGTCTCTGCTATGGCAATATATATACATATGAGCACACACATACTTGTATCCATCTGCCTAATCTCATGTGGCCTGTGGTTTCAGAAAGAATGAGTCATTCTGAACTAGTGTTTTTTTCCCCATAGCTTCTAAGTTGCAAAGCTAATGTAATGAATCCTCAGATTCTCTTCACTTAAGTATAAAAATTGTTCATATTTTGCTATCTTTGCTTTCTGTCTGATATACACACTTAGATTATACTCAGGAATTTTAACAGTACAGTCAGTCTGTAGTCAGATGTCCCCAATTATCTCAATCATGTTCTTTATACTTTTTTAAAAAATCCAGGTTCCAGTAAAAAATCACACATATCCTTAATTCCTTTAGTTTCCTTTAATTTGGAATAGTTCCTTAGTCTTTTTGTTCCTCTTTCAAGACATTAATGTTTTTGAAGAGTCCAGGTTATTGTTTTACAGGAAGTCCCTTAATGTGGGTTTGGTTGTTTCCTCATGATTAGTTCCATGATGAACATTTTTGGTTGTTGAATGTTGGAGTGCTAACTGCATAATGTCGTTTCCACTCCGGTGCCTCCCGTGAGAATGGAGTGTCGAAATGCCCCATTGCTGTTGCGTTGGATCCGATCACTTGGTTGCAGCCGTCTGCTGGGGCTGCTCACTGTACAGGCGTGTGTCCGCATTGACGGTTCTTGCCTGAGTCCGCTATTACCATGAAAACGGTAATTTTCTTTTTTTCTCATTCCTTCCACCTTTATCAATGGACATTCTTCTATTAAAAAAGAGGTTTACCTTTTCCCTGCTCTTCCTAAATTTTTTTTAGTATCAGTATGGACTTACAGAATTTTAATTTCATCCCATGTGTTGTTATCCATTCCTGTTACTCCTTTTGATGCCCACATTTGGCCAGTGGGAGCCCATTCAAGTTCACTTGTGTTTACGTGTTTCCCTCAATTTTTTTATCACGTCCTTACTTTTGGTACAGAAAGGTTTTCCAGACTCACAGTGTATTTTCCAGCTTGGGAATCAGCTGTTTCTCCATGGAGCCTTGTTTCCTTTCAGTGGTACCTAGAAGCCAAAGTTTAGGTAGACATGCATAATTCTTTTAGGCCCTTGCAATGAACAGAACTAGGAGGATCTTTTCTTTTAAATAATGAACTGGAACAACTGTTTGCGTTCGGTAGAGTGCCATCTAATTAACAAAGCAGGGATGACTCGATGAAGCAGACCATCACTTGGTTTAGGCAAGAATCAACAGGTGCTAAAATTCACTAGTAAAAGTCCGATGAAACTCAAGATATGTACAAAGTCTCACAATATCTGCCACAAGCTACCCACTGACTCCAAAGGGAATAGCAGTTACCTTGGAGAAAGGTGGCAGGCCCAATGATCACCGAGCCATCAAGAGTCCACCTCACCAGCAACAGGGCGCCGCGAGAGTCTGCTCCTCCTGATGGCTTCATCCAGCTGGCCCTCGCGTGCGTGGAGGCCACTGCTTCTGTCAGTGAGCATGATGTCTGAAGCGGTGGGTGCTCAACCCTGCCGTGGTCTCAAAAGGGCGCTCCTTGGGGAAGAGGACGAGGTGCCTTTTTCTCCCCTGATCTCGTTTCAGGCAGTGGTCCCTTCTGTCAGGGCTCTCATTCCATGTGAAGGCGGTCCCAGTTGGGGCCCCGGCTCCCTTGGGCTCTCTTTGAGGCACACCTGACATATGAGACCAAACCATGGGACTCACCAAGAAACAGCCTCAGATGTGAACCCTGGGGGACATAGTCCTGCCCACCATCTCAGTGGGGTGACTCATGGCCAGTGTGCTCTAATAGCCCCCTGCTAATGTAGCAGGGTGCAGGGCAGTGCCACATCACTCCTCAGGCCTGGTTCCCAGGTGACTGTAAAGGACAAATGGCACCTCTTCCAATCCCCTTCCTGTGTGGCCGGAGGCTCAGCTCAGGCCCCAGCTGGATCTGCCCCTAGGGCTCAGACTTGTCTGAGCTTGGGGGAGTAGATGAGAACCTCTCAGGAGCCAGGCACAAAGGGTCCTAGCCCCTCAGGATAACTGAGCCTGAAGGTAAACTTGGATCACTGAAGGTTGGTATCTAGTGGGCAGGCAGGGACTGCCCCTTCCTGAGGCCACCCTGAGACAGGCTGGTGCTGTTACCCTCTCAGACCGTGCAGACAGCACAGACCTGAGCTTCATGTGAATAGGACCAAACAATGTCTACCATTTTTGTGTCAGGGTGGTCTCATTTGTTCGTTAAGTGTTTGATAGAATTCATTAGTGAAGTCCTGGGGGTCTTGTTTGCTGTGTGGAAAGGTTTGGTTATATATTCCATTTCTTTAATAGATACAGAGTGCTGTTCAAATGCTCTGTTCCTTCTTTTGCCCATGACAGTTTTTAAGGAGCTCTGGGTGATGCCATGAGAACTCTGAGAAATGAGAAGCACTACTCAGTATAAAAATGTCCCTCGCATACAGATAGCCTCTTGTGATCTAAACGCTGAAGCTCAAGACACACTCGCTGCCCCTGCCTTGTTTTGTTCAGAGCCACCAAGTGAGGGCTAAGCACGCCTGTGTGATTCAGAAGCCAGTGCTCTGCTCCTCTCCCTCCTTAGAAGTTCAGGCTTTCATCCAGCATTTGTGTTAGGTGTTTTGGATACAACAGGGTGTTGTTCACAACAGGTAGAGTGTGCTATTACAGAGTGCATGACTCGTGGAAGGAGACGGAGAGGGTAGGGGTGTGGGAGGGCCCTGCGGGGTGTGCTGTGGGTGTTGTGGGACCCCGTGGGGGCACAGCAGCAGATTTCAGTGCACACGGGTCTGCCTCTGTGTGCATTTATAATGGCAACGAGTGCACGTGTAATAGGTGGGTAGGGGAAAGACTTTGGCACAACACAGACAACTGCTGCAGTTCATCTGTGGTTCCACCCAGGCAAAAAGGGCTGGGGTAGAGGGAGCAGCACTCCAGTGTCAGCAGAGAAGGAGAAGCCCTCGCTTTGGTGGTGCAGCCCAGCCGGCATTTGGGCTCTGGGGAGGAGGAGGAGGAAAAGACACTTTGTTCCTCAGAAAGCTGCATGCCAGCCCACCAACCACCAACCACCAACCATGGTCCTGGCAGGCCACACTGCCTGTTGGGCCCACTTAATAGCTGCCCCTTGGCTAGGAACTCTTCTCTCATCTGCATTGTCTGGGCACCTATCAACTTAGCTCTAAAGTTTTGCCAGGATTTCCCTTAGGCTTTTTAGGTACATTTTTAATAGTAGCTGTGTGCCGCCTCTGGCCCTGTCAGAACTGCCTGCCCTGGGGTGTGGTCTACGTGTGTTGTTATTGCTGCAGTTACAAATGTTGAGTGGTCTGTCCTAACCCCGTTGTCACAGAAGTCCTGTTTTACTGCTTGTGTGCAGTTTAGAGATATGAGGTTTTCTAAATATGTACGTCTTGCTTTATAGCAGAAATGTTTGTATTCCAGAGGAACCAAACTTGTGAGCTTAGGCAGAATAGAATGAAAAAAGTCCCTAAATTAAAGCATTTTAAGAAGCTGTGACAGAACTCCACGGCATTTACTTAGTGATCTGCATTTATAAAGTGCTTCATATGTGTTATAACTATAATTAAAAGCCACCAGCATGGAGGTGGGTTCCGCAGCCACCCTTATCCCCATTCTCTGATGCCGAAGCTCAGGCTCTATCCAGCCCCTGGCTGGCCCGGCCACACTCCGTCTGGGAAGTCTGGCTCCGGAGGCTGAGATGGTGGCCTGGTCCCAGCTGAGGACTGCTGAGCCAGAGAAGACCCTGCCCAAGAAGTAGGCCAGTAGTTGCTCGCAGGACTTAGTGGGTCCCTCTTCATTATGTAACACTCAGGGTCCACGCTGTTCCACTTTGCCAGTTCCCTCCATGCAGCTGTTATTCTGTTAATCTTCAGACATATTGGGCCTGGTATAGAGAAAGGGTGTTGGTGAAAGCTGTGCGCAGCAGCAGGGCACAGCCACTTACCTGACGTGGATTTCCGCGGAGCACCCCTTTTGTGTGGGCTAACATTGTCCTGCTCTGTTGGGGGTGGGTAATACAGCTGCCTGCATTTCCTTTATTCATTTCCATATGGCCTTTTATTTATTTCTCCTACACTTGGGACAGATGCCTGGCCATCCTTGCCGTACCGCTGGGGTCAGGGCCCTCCACAGAAAGGCAATGACTGGTACAGGGGCAGAGAGGTAGTGAGAGGTCACGGACCCACCTTTCACAAATCTTTTGGACACATACACAGAGGTGTGCACATACGCTCCAATGTTCTAAGAGCTGGTGTAACAGGGAGCAAGGGGTGGGCATCTGCAAGTAGAGGTGGGGCCAGGGAGAGAAGGGACAGGGGCACAGCTTGAAGTGGGACATGAGAAGAAATGGCAGGAGGTTACCAGAGCCTGCCTAGGATGCCAGAGACCCCAGGGGTCATCTCTTTCAGAATCCTGCTCGGTGCAGGGAGACCTATGGGCCTTCTGCAGCACCCGACTATCTGTGCCCTGTCCCAGGCGTGGGCCTCGTGGATATGGTTCTGGCACTGCAGAGCTGGAGCTCCGGTGTTGAAAGTACTCTGTCTTTGGAGCTCACACTTCTCCTGTGGGTCTGGTTGTGACCTCCAACGGGATAATGAGTCTCTTTGTTGCCTACTAAAGGGTAGCAGAAGCCTCTTCCTTCAAGCCTCCAATTCCCATGTGGCTGGCTGCAGCTGGGGCTCCATGGAACATGCAAGAAGCTTTGGCAAGGGCAGATGTGGTCTGGGGAAGAAAGTGAAGTGGCTGGCTGGTGGCCAGGTGACCAGGCAGAGGGTGGAGCTGGGGTTTGTGAGCAGAGCTGTGAATGGCAGCTCTCGGCAAATCAGTCAGATTGGACTGGGTTTGTGCCCTGACTGCAGTTTAGGGATAGCAGGGAATCATTTAACCTCCATGAGCCTGTTCCCATGTCTGTAAAATGGCAATTTTGGCTCTGACCTCAGGAGGTGTGGTTTGGGTGCGCTGTATAAGCCAGTAGCTGAGTGCCTCCCAGAGCAAGAGCTCAGGTGTGGGGAGCTCTGTGTTGTGTGACACGTGTGTGTGTTTCTGTACAGCTGGTAGGGGTGGGGTCTTCAGGCATGTGTCTCCAGAACCTGGCACCTGGCTACACGTGGCTCAGAGGCTGTTAGAATGGGGGGCTGTCTGCACATTGGGAGGAAATGAAGAACTTGTTTTAGATGAAGAAATGGTTGAATATTTTTTTACTTAAAGTTTCAAGTACCATTAGTATATTAAAGATGGAAATGGAGACATGGGTTGGGCCTATCAGCTTTAGCTGAGACTTCAGGTCCTCAGAAAATAATTCAGTTAATTTCAGCCTCACGGTGCTCACCTTGGGCTGGTTGGACCCAAGGTCCTGCCTCACTTCCCAGGCACTGTGCTCTGAGACATCGCCAGGTCTCAGTTATCCCTACCTCTTGCCCAAAGGTTCCTTCTACCCCTGTCCCTGACGAGACCTACCTCCTCCCTTCCTGCACCAGGGATACACCTTTCCTTATTGCACCCTGGGCCTCAGGTGGGGTTGGGGCCCACTCTTCCCTTTAATACTGTTTCAGTATTAGTTAAGTGTTAATACATCAAGGAAAAAGCCCTAGGAATTATCCTTAAGTCTTCATCTTCCTACATACAATCTACCTTCAAGACCTGTTGTTGTACCTCCAAAGTGTACATCTGTCTGCACCATCTTCCTTATCACCCTGGTCCAAGTTAACGTTTTCTGTCTCTTTTTTTTTTTGTTTCCCCTATTGTATTATGTGTTTTGTCTTTTTAAAAAATATTTTTTATTTTATAATTACAGTTGATGTACAACATTATATTAGTTTTAAGTGTACAACCCAGTGATTAGACATTTATGTAACTTAGGAAGTGATATCCCTGATAAATCTAGTATCCATCTGACATCATACATAGTTATTACAATTTAATGACTATATATCCTATGCTATACTTGGCATCCCCGTGGCTATTCTGTAACTACCAATTTGTACTTCTTAATCCCTTCACCTTTCTCACCCATACTCCCAGGCTTCCTCCCATTTAGCAACTGTCAGAATGTTCTATCTACAAATCTGTTTCTGTTCTACTTGTTTATTTATTTTGTTTTTTAGATTCCACATTTAAGTGAAATCATATGACATTTGTCTTTTTCTGTCTGATTTATTTCATTCAGCACCATACTCCCTACTGCAGATAGCAAGATCTTATTCCTTTTTTAAAAAAGATTTTATTTGTCTATTTCTAGAGATATGGAAAGGGAGAGAGAGAGAGGGAGAGAAACATCAATGTGTAGTGGCCTTTTGTGTGCCCCCCACTGGGGACCTGGCCCAAAACCCAGGCATGTGCCCTGACTGGGAATTAATCCAGTGACCCTTTGGTTTGGAGGCCAGCACTCAATCCACTGAGCCACACCAGCCAGGGCGATTTTATTTTTTTAATGGCTGAATCATATTCCTTTGCATATATGCACCACTTCTTTATCCACTTATCTATTGATGACACTTAGGTTGCTTCCATATCTTGGCTATTGTAAATAATGCTACAATAAACATGAATGCATATGTCATATGTCTTTTGAGTAAGTGTTTTCGGTTTCTTGGATAAATAACCCAAATGTAGAGTTGCTAGGTCCTTCTTTGTCTCTGTTATAGCCATCATTTTAAAGTCTATTTTTGCTGGTATAAGAATTGCTACCCCTACCTTTTTATTTTTCATTTCCATTTTTATGAAATATCTTTTCCATCCCTTTACTTTCAGTCTGTGTGTGTCTTTTGATCTGAAGTGAGTCTCCTGTGGGCAGCATATGTAGGGGTTGTGTTTTGTTACCCATTCAGCCACCCTATGTCTTTTGATTGAAGAAATTAATTCATTTGCATTTAAAGTAATTGTTGATAGGTAATGTATTTATTGCCATTTTATTATTCATATTTTTTAAATCTTTTTTCCCTTTCTCCTTAAAGAAGTTTAACATTTCATATAATACTGGTTTGGTGGTGATGAACTCCTTTAGCTTTTTCTTGTCTGGGAAGCTCTTTATCTGTCCTTCAATTCTAAATTATAGCTGTGCTGGCTAGAGTAATCTTGATTGTAGGTCCTTGATTTCATCACTTTTAATATTTCTTGTCAATCCCTTCTGGCCTACAAAGTTTCTGTTGAGAAATCAGCTGACAGTCTTATGGGACCTCCCTTGTAGGTGACTAACTGCTTTTCTGTTGCTTCTTTTAAGATTCCTCTCTTTGTCCTTCAACCTTTTACATTTTAATTATGGTGTGTCTTGTTGTGGTCCCCATTAGGTTTATCTTGTTTGGGACTCTCTGAGCTGTCTGGAGTTTGTGTGTCTTTTTCTTCCCCTCATTATTTGTCAAAACGTTTTAATCCCTTGCTTTCTCTCCTCTTTCCAGCACCCCCATGATGTGAATGTTGGTATACTTTTGTTTTTCTGAGTCCGCCTTAAATTATCCCATTTTTGGATTGTTTTTTGCTGCTCTGATGGGTGTTTACTGCTTCCTTATCTTCCAAATTGCTGATATGAGTCCTCTGCTTCATCTACTCTTTGGTTTCCTTGCAATGATTCTTCATTTCAGCTATTGCATTCTTTATTTCTGACTGTTTTTTTATGTTTTTTTTGTCTCTATTTTTATGTTTCCTATCTCTTTGTTGAAATCTTCACTAAGTTTCATTAGTCTTTCTCGAAGTTCATTGAATGTCTTTATAACCAGTGTTTGAACTCTGCATCTAGTAGATTGCTTTCTCCAATTCATTTGGTTTCTACTTCTTTTCTTTCATTGGGCCATTTCTTGTCTTCTCATTTTGGTAGCCTCCCTGCTTTGTATCTAGGTATTAGGTAGAGCTGCTGAATCTCCCCAGTCTTCGTACAAGTGGACTTATGTAGTAGCAAAGTGGCACAGCCTCCTGTCCCCTGAGCTGGGTGCTCCCAATTCAGCCCTGTGTGGGCTGTGTGCAACCGCCTTGTAATACTGAGTCTTTCTGCTGTTGGAACATCATTGGGAGAAATTTAACTTATCCCCCCACCCCAGTGGCCGATTATTTGTGAAGATTGGCCCTGACTATCGTGGAGGATCTGCTGTGCAAGGGCTATCCTGTGGAGCAGACTGCATTTCAGCAGGGCTCTTGTGCCTGACCAGTCTGCCATTTGAAGTGTGCTGCTCATGGAGGTGGCTGGGTGATCCTTTGGCATGGTAATGAACTGTTGTCCCTGGTTGCACTGACCTCTGGATCCTCTGGGGGTAGAGACCAAGGTCAGCCACCACATATGCCCTGCCTGGGGTTACCCAGTGTAAACTGACAAAAGAAATCTGCATCTTGCTACTTGTTGCTTGACTATGGAGGTACCTGGGAGAGGCCAAGCTTTGAACCGAAGCCAGCCTGCTACTAGTTGCCACACACAGGGTCACTTAGTGAGATGTAAGGGGCCTATTGCTGCTTGTTTGGTGTTTTATGAACCTGCCAAATTTTAGGAAAAGACTTTAGCATGAGCCAGACAGTAAGTTTGTGTGGAAAATCCACTGGAAATGGCTTATCTTAGGGGTCCTGCAGGTTGAGTGGGATAGGCTCAGGGAATCACCAGGGCAACCTGAACAGTGTGAGCCATGTTGATAAGACTATGGCACAGATGCTGCTTGCTGGCTCTGTGTGGGGAGGGCTTAGCAGAAGAACATAGTCTCTGCCCAGCACTTCTGTCTGGAGAACGCTGCCCCTCTAAGCCCTTGCTGGACAACATCAGTTTCATTCCCTATGTCCCTGTGTGCTCATGAGCTGCTCCCCCAGTGCTGGAGCTCAGAGTGAGGGAGTCTTAAGTAAGTCTAACATGCCAGCTCTTTATGAGGAATTCCTGGACGCCAGCAGCCCCCCATCCCACCACCATCTCACTCAGCCACAATCCCCACTGGTTGTCACAGCTAGAATTACAGGGGACCTCTCCTCCTGGCTGGGGACCTGGTTGGGATGGGAGCCTTCACTCCTCAAGGGGAGCCTCCACAACTGAGATATATTTCCTTCCCCCTTCCCCCTGCATCATTGAGTGACAGCTGCCACTGGTACAGTCCCAGGGCAAGGATGCATTGAAAGGTTTTCTTTCAGCACCGGCTACCAAATCCTGGCCCCACTGCCTAGGGGAGGACTGTGAAAGTGCTAATCCCTCTGGGTTTTTAACTGTCATGCATGGGTGTGGGACCAGCCCGTTCCACATCTCCACACTCTCCTACCAGTCTGGCATGGCTTCTTCTGTATATCCTTAGTTTAGGACTTCTGTTCAGCTAGATTTCAGGTGGTTCTGAACAAAGGTTGTATAGTTTAGGTGTAATTTTGATGTGGTTGTGGGAGGATGTGAGCACCGCATTTACATATGCCATCTTGACTGAACTCTCCAAGTCAACATTTTGTCTTGAATTAACCACAGAAAATAGTTTCCTAACTGATCTGTTTGTCTTCTTGCTCTTCTAATATTCAATCACCATGCTGTGAGCTTTATAAAACAAATTGGTACCATTGCCCTGCTTAAAAGCCTTCAGTACTTTTCATTGAACTTTGAATATCCAAATCCAGATTCCTTCCTGTGCTTATGGGCTGGCCCTTGCCTCATTTCCTTTTGTTTCTTTAGGTAAATAAAATCCTTTTCTGTCTGAGAGCCTTGCATGTTCTGTTCTGTCTGGAATTGTCTTCTCTCCACCTTTCAAATTTTTTACTCCTTGACCTTTAGCTCTACCTAAACACCTTCCCAAACATCCCATGTCCAAGGTCTTCTTGTTTTTCTATGTGCGTCCTGTTCACTTTGGTTTGGCCAAATTCATTCTAGTTTGTAATTATACATTTGTGTGTTTACTTGTTTATTTTTCTGTCTCTTCCATTACCTTTATAACACACAAGGGCTGTGATCATGTTTATTTTGTCTAGAGGGTGCATGATACAAAGGAAGAACTCTGAATGAAATTGTGAACCAACAGGAGAGAAAGGCCGTGCTGGGGACTTACAGAGAAAGTTGTGACAGCTGCTCCCCTGATGGATCAGCTGATTTTCCGTCAGCTGGATTTAGCATAAAACTGTAGTTTTCACATGTGCAGGATCCAGAAAGTCTGACAAGTTCAGGTGTGGATGGGTTCCAGTTGCTTTGAACTGTGGTGGGAAGCCCACCATGACCCCTCTGTATACAGAGCACTCATGTCTAATGCTGCTTTAAAAAAAAAAGGGGCAAGTGAAATAAGCAGCAGCATAATATGGTCCAAGGCACACAGGCCTGAGCACCCTGACTTAGCTTTGGTCTTTGGATCTCATATTGCCTTTTCTACTCAAAGACTCTGTACCTTTGTTTCCTTATTTGTAAAATAAAGGAGGTGGCACCAGGAGAAAAAGTCCCTTCCAGTTAGTATGTGTATGCTTTTAGCTACAGGTGACAGTGGCTTAAGCAATCAAGACATTTACTTATCTCTTGAAGTAGAATATGGAGCCATTGTGGCTCTAGGCTGGTGCAGGGGTTTCAAAGATGTCATCAAGGACCAACCCGGGTCCTTGCTCTCCTCCTGCTCCGCCGCCAGTCACTTTGTCTTCAGTCTCGTCCTTCTTGGTCACAAAATGAATGCTGTTGCTCCAAGCCTCACAGCCTCTTGTAAGAGCATCAAAAGCAGAGAGGGAAGGGCATGGGCAAGAACTCTCCTCATGGCTCTCCTCTTTTATCAAGAAGTAGACTTTCTCCTGGAGCCCCGGAGTCCCAGCTGGTTACAAACCTAGTCCTGCATTCTCCTGCTCCTTCTTTTGTTTCAACATGACAAATGCTGCTGTGTCCTTTGCAAAGGACTTCCTGGCACGTGGAGTGGCCGCAGCCATCTCCAAGACAGCAGTAGCACCCTTGAGGGGATCAAGCTGCTGCTGCAGGTGCAGCATGCCAGCAAGCAAATCACCACAGATAAGCAATACAAGGGTATTATAGACTGTGTGGTTCGTATCCCCAAGGAGCAGGGAGTCCTGTCCTTCTGGTGTGGTAACCAGGCAATGTCATCAGATACTTCCCCACCCGGCTCTCAACTTTGCCCTCAAGATAAATACAAGCAGCTTCCTGGGTGGTGTGTGACAAGAGAACCAAGATTTGGTGCTACTTTGCAGGAACTCTGGCATCAGGTGGTGCTGCTGGGGTCACCTCTTTGTGTTTTGTGTATCCTCTTGATTTTGCCCATGCCCGTGTAGCAGCTGATGTGGACAAAGCTGGAGCTGAAAGGGAATTCAAAGGCTTCCATGACTGCCTGATTAAGATCTACAAGTCTGATGGGATCAAGGGCCTGTACCAAGGCGTTAATGTGTCTGTGCAGGGTATCATCATCTACCTGCTGCCTTCTTCAGTGTCTGTGACACTGCACAGGGAGTGCTCCCAGATCCCAAGAATACTCACATCTTCATCAGCTGGATGATCGCACAGTCCGTCACAGCAGTGGCTGGGTTGACTTCTTACCTGTTTGACACTGTCTGTCACTGCATGATGATGCAGTCAGGGTGCAAAGGAACTGATACCATGTATATAGGCATGCTCAACTGCTGCAGGAAAATTGCTTGTGATGAAAGGAAGCAAGCTTTTTCAAGGGTGCATGGTCCAGTGTTCTCAGAGGCATGGGTGGTGCTTTTGGTGCTTGTCTTGTACGATGGAATCAAGGAGTTCACATAAATTATTTCGTAGTCTTTCCTCCCCCCAACCCTGTGAACAGGCATGTTGTATTATGTAACACGTCTTGAGCATTCTCGACAGACTGTTGTTGGCTGTCTAGTCCATCAATGGCAACTATTTACTGGTTGAAAATGGGAAGCAATAATATCATCTGACCAGGTTTCTCTTAAAGTCATTTTCATGGTGATGATGGGACTCTATTATATTTTTTATTTTGGTCACTCCTGATAAACAACAACTCTGAAGAAATAAAAAAATCTGAAAAATAAAAAAAAATCTGAAATTTAAAAAAAAAGTAGACCTTCCCTGGGAGTATCCTGGCAAACTTTCTTTGGTGTAGTTGCTCAGAACTCTACCACCAAGCGTTACCGACAAGAGAATTTGCTTGCCCCACACAGAATTCATTCCCCAGGGCCAGCCTGTATTCAGCTGTACTCAGTTCAACACAGGTGAGTCCTGTAAACAAGAATTAATGCAGGGCTGTTGATGGGTTGTCTCCTGGATCTGAAGTCCTTTGATTCTAAGTGCTTGGCCTTTAAGAGGCTCCCTTGTTATCCTGTGGGACTCATTGCTTCTTCACATCTCAGCTGAGGAAGTAGTCAAGAGTAACATTTTTTAAAGGAATGGCTTTACATTCCTGAATGAGGAAGGAAGCAGAGAGGGTTTGGAAATGGGTGGATTTATTGGCCAAGAAACAATGAGCCACTAAGTCCAGTAGGTTGTCTGTAGCAAAGTTCCCACCACTGACCTGCCTGCTGCTGCTCTGACAGGGAGCACAGGAGATTAAGGATCACTTCCCCTTCCAATTATGAGGTCAGATGTCTGTTAACTTCCTCAGCAAATGGTGTTACTTCTGCCTGTCCACGCTACAGCATCAGGTTATTCTTAATATGCAGAATCTGTTTCAAAGCAGTTTGATAAGATATCAGATAACAAATGAGGACTGCATTAATAATGGCCACGTTATTCAAAATACACTATGTGCTAAGCACTGAGCCAGGTCCTGGGGAATACCAATACAAAGCAACAAGGCCCTAGTCATTATGAGGTTGACATGCTGGTTGAGAACAAATGAAACAAATAAAACAAGCTCTAAAACAGGTGTGTGTATGGGGCCAAAGAGTAGGTGTGGCCACCCTGGCCTGAGAAGAGATCAGGGGAGGAGGCGAGCCTAGAAACAAGAACAGGTGTTTTGTTCAATGTTCTGAGCTGCATGAGCCAGGAGAAGCCATTGGTTAGAAAGGGCAGGCACTGGGGGTGTGGTGCTGAGTGTGGAGGGCTCTCTGGGTCATGCTGAGAAGTATGGACTTTATCCTGTTGGCAAAGTAAGTTGGACATTTTCTAAAGACAAGTCTTAAGATCATGTGTATCAAATTGTTTCTAAATTTTCCTCTCAGAGGTGAAAGATTTCACTTTCTCAATACCTTGAATACATATTATGAATGTTATTAATAGCTAAACTTACAGCTTTGCTATAAACCACATATGACCTAGTTTATAGCAAAATGTCTAAAATGCATATTCTGATTTCTAGTGATTTTAAATAAGATTTAGTGGTTTAAAATATTAAAAAATTAATATTTGCTAAGATATTTCCCAATTTGTATCAACTTTTCTGCAGAGACAGGGACTTTGCCAGAACTCTTGTTCTCCAACAGTTTACGGAAGTATTTGGGGATGATTCTTCCCACAGTCCCAGGCAGACCCCCTGTGTATCTGTGGGAGACCAGAGGGTTTCTTCTGACCCAAGCCAGCAGCTGGTGCTGCCTGACTCCAGGAGCCAGTCCTCCCTTCTTCAGGCTTTTGTTCTGGTGTCACCTCATCACTCACTGGGCCTCCTTCAACTGACCTCTTTAACCCTGCAGCGGTTGTGACTGATTTGAGAAATATAAACTCTTTTCTTAAATATTATTACATGTATCAGGCGCATAGGTTCAAGGTCAGGACTACCCACACATTTGTACATGACTAACACAAATTGAAAGAAATTCTAATGGTGACACAGATACAGCTCCCTCGACAAGCAGAAAAAGATGTGTTAGGTGCAATGCATCCAAAATAAGTTATCAAAACATTTTTGCAAGTGTTGTGAAAAGTGTTTATGCCTTGAGCACAGCAATACTGTTTGTGATGACTGTTACAAACATTGTACAGAAACAACTATTGAAGATCCTGATGAACATTAAAGACATTTTTTGCTTGTATTTTTTAGCAATATCTGTGTTTCTGTAGTTTGAAAAAAGTTTCCTTGTTTTTATAGTTCATTCATTTCTACATTGTAACTGAAAATGTTTTATTATATAAATATAATAAATGCAAATTTGCAGTTTAAAAAAATTTCACATTTCAGCACATACGAGTAATGAGTCTCTCTCTCAGATGTACTCGACCTATGATACACTGTAATTTTTTCAACCGTGACCTCTGCAGGGTTAAAACTACAGTCCCTGCTGGTTCTAATGTTCCTTACACTGCTTTTTAAAATACTTAACATATATTCTTCTATCATACCATGTAATTTACCAACTTATGTTTGTTTTTTATTATTGCCTGTCTCCCCATACTAGAATGTCAGTAGGGGTCTCGGTGTGTCCTGCTCCCTGGAGCATCTCAACCACCTAGGACAGGGCCTTAGAGAAGGCCTAAGTTCAGAGGCCAGTGTCTGAGCAATCCGGAAAATATCCTCCGAGACTTCTACACTTGGTCTCATTGACCATAACTTGTCACTTAACAGAGGTGAGTTGTTAAGTCAGCAGTGACAGTCTTACTGAGCTTCTTAGAGCAAAGCTGTTCATACCTGTTGATGTGTCTCTAGCATTGAAAGTGAGAGGCCATGGCACCCTTTGAGGGTGACCCTGAGAGGCTCTTAGGAGTTGAGGCCATGGAACAGCAGCAGAGGAATGCTGGCCTTTGGTTGCAGAGGACCGTAAACTGACAGTAACACATGGTGTTCTTTTGAACAGATACAAGAGTTTGGTCACAGGGACCCCGAGCGAGAGGAGTCATTGCTGTCCCTCTGGGTGCTTGCCTTGTGCATTGGACTGACCCCTTTCCTGGGGTGGAACAGTAAGACAGTGCCATCAACTGCACAAAGCCCTCAAACAGCACCATGAATGAAAGCTGCTGCTTCATGAAGTGCCTCTTTGAGAACGTTGGTTCCCATGAGCTACATGGTGTATTTCAATTTCTTTGGCTGTGTCCTGCCCCCACTGCTCATAATGCTAGTGATCTACATCAAGATCTTCATGGTCGCCTGCAGGCAGCTTCAGCGCACTGAGCAGATGGACCACTCACAGACCGTTCTCCAGCGGGAGATCCACGCCGCCAAGTCCCTGGCCATGATCGTTGGGATTTTGCTTTGTGCTGGCTACCAGTACATGCCATCAACTGTGTCACTCTTTTCCAGCCAGCCCAGGCTAAGAATAAGCCCAAGTGGGGCCATGAACATGGCTATTCTCCTGTCACATGCCAACTCAGTTGTTAATCCCATGTTTATGCCTACAGGAACCGAGACTTCCGCTATACTTTTCACAAAATCATCTCCAGGTATGTCCTCTGCCAACAGATGTCTTCAAGAGTGGGAATGGGCAGGGAGTTGCACAGCCTGCTCTTGACATGGGCCTATGACCTAGGCTCTGTCCTCTTCAAGAAGGCACACATTCACAATAAACCAAGGGACAGGACACAACTGGCTGATTCTCATCGTGAAAGACAGGCAGGCCTCAGGAGCACATGGGCTGCCTCTTGAGCACCCCCCTGGAGTTACCACATATCTAACATATACATTTTATCTGTAGGGCTGACAAATACGCTCTTACTGTGCGGATAAAACCGATGGCTTGACTGGATTGTAAAAGAACATTCTGTTTTGTTTTTAAAGTCTGCCTCTCTCATGGTAGAAAACAAAACTATTTTACTGTGAAACACTGAAATATTATAATACATTTTTTAAACTTAGAGGCAATGGAAAGTAAAAGTTGGATGTAATGAAAAACATATACTTATTTCTAGGAAGGAGACCAAGAAAATTAAATATAAAATCTTTTTAATTTTTTAAATTTATTGTCGTTCAAGTACAGTTGTCTCTGTTTCCCCCAGCCCCACCCATTCCCACCTTCCACCCTTGATCCTACCCTCCTTGGCTTTGTCCATGTGTCCTTTATACATGTTGCTTGATAAGGTAAAATTATTTAATCAAGAACTACTATGTCAATTGATGGAAATGATACTCTCATAAGTTCTTAAGTAGAACATCAGATAATAATTTTGGTAACATTCTTTTCCATGTGTAGCAAACTACCCTAGGAAAACAACTAGAGAAAATGGCACTCTTCTTCTACCAAGATTCCATTTCCCCCTCCTGGAGTGAGTTCTGAATTTTCCTTCTCTCCAACTTCAAGTTTTACCTATTCTCTGGATCTCAAAGTATGAAATTTTTTTTTTTAAAGATTTATTTATTTATTTTTAGGGAGGGAAGGGGGAGAGAGAGAGAGAGAGAGAGAGAAGAAACATCAATGTGCGGTTGCTTGGGGGTTTGTGGGGCCTGCACCCAGGCATGTACCCTGGCTGGGAATCGAACCTGGGACACTTTGGCTCCCAGCCCGCGCTCAATCCACTGACTACGCCAGCCAGGGCTAAAGTATGAAATTTTTATTACCGGTAAGTAAAATTACAGAACTGTGTATGATAAATGAAATAAAAGTTAAAAAGAAAACAAGCTTAGGGAACTGCACTGGCTTGACATACAGAGCTGTTAAGTACCTTCTTATTTTTTGAAAGATTTTATTATTTATTGTCAGAGAAGGAAGGGAGGGAACAAGAGAGGGGGAGAAACAGCAATGTGTGGTTGCCTCTCACACGCCCCCTATTGGGGACCTGGCCTGCAATCCAGGCATGTGCCCTGACTGGGAATTGAACCAGCAACCCTTTGGTTCTCAGGCTGGAGCTTAGCCCACTAGGCAACACCAGCCAGGGCTGCATGTATTTTCTATTCTTTATCCAGCCCAAGTTTCCCAAGTAGCATAAGTCTTGATAGCTTTTGTCAAACATCATTGTAGCAAAAGGTTCTGCCAACCACACAACACTGCGCCATCTGTGGCCTTTTCACACAGCATTCATTCACTGCACCTTTTGTTTCAGGGCCCAGGGTTGGGGGTTTCTGAGCTGTAGAATCATCTTTTTCATCTGTTTGTTCACGGGGCTTCAATTGCTTCTGCAATGTCCCTGCAAAGACAATGCAGGTCTATGAACCCTCACAGAGGTAGCAAATTCCTGCCTTTCTATGATCTCATTCTGGATGGTCAGCTTTACCTACTAAAGAGTTCTTGTCCTGTGCTGAAATCTGTCTCATTTTCATGTATCATAACTCCTGTACACTCTCTTAGGGTCCAAACAAGTCCCATTTTCTACCTTCTAACATTCCTCTTGTTATTGCTTTTGCCTTTTCTCTTTCAGACTAGACATCCATAGTAAAGCTGCCTCCAGACATGTGTTTGGTCCCTTCCTTCATTTGGCTTGTTATATAAAGCCCAGAAATGCACGCAGAGCAAAACCAGCACTTCCTCTGGTCTAGGCACTACTGCTCTAATAGCCTCCTTAAACTAGTTTGGCACCAACACCACAGATAACCTGAAGCTCTGAAACCAGAACCCCAGCACAGGAAGTGTTTTCATAGTCGCTGCTGGTTAGTCACATCTCTACTCTGATCCATTTTTGCTGCGAAATAATTTTTCTGAATCCGAGCTAAAGCACTAACACTTACTCATCTGAATTTCATCCTACTCGGTTTTGTCTACCCTTTCAACTTCTTAAAAATTACCATATTTTTGGACCATAAGACACACCAGATTTTAGAGGGAAATAGGAAAAAAACATTTTGAAGCAAAACATGTGGTAAAATATTTTATAACATAAATAATATTTCACCAATGTAAAATGTAAACAGAACTCAACAGCAGTATTAACAACCATTATTCCTCCCAGTTTGGGGGTGGAGTGCATCTTGTAGTCTGAAAAATACGGTACTACTACTTCAGTTACTTAATCTAATTGTGAACAAGACATATATTAAGCATTGAGTCTAAAATGCTTGATTCCATCTAAAAATTTTTTTACCCATGGAGGTGAGACTGGTTCAGATTTTCCATGGACACCTGTAAAGGGCTTCAAACCATACACACATCTTGGGTTCTAACCCAGTGTCTTCTACAGTCCAGAAGGAAAAAACAGACCAAAAAGTCTGTTCAGTTTTTTCCATAAAATAAAAGTTGCATTTTTCATTTTCACTGATAACTTTATTGATTTGGTATTTTGAGTATGTTGGTGGCTATCTCATGTGTGGTGTAATGTCGATTGTTCTCAGTTAATGTCTTGATTTCATCGCTATCAACTTCAACTGGTCTACCTGGCCACGGAGCATCGTGCAGTGAGAAATCTCCAGTGTTAAACTTCACAAACCACTTTGACACGTTCAATCAGTCACAGCACCTTCTCAACACATAACACAAATCTTTTTCTGCATTTCAGTTGCGTTTTTTACATTTCTTGAAATAATAACGCATACTATGTCAAAAATGTGTATTCCATCTTCAATATTAAAATGGTTACACAAAAACTCAACGCAATTTTTTTTCTTAAATGCACGCTAATATGACAGCTGTCACAATACAATCTAACCAAACCAGTAATCTAACAGCTAACCAAATTGTTTGAGGTGAAGTTAAAGACAACTAAGCACTACTAGAGCCATCTTATGGAAAAAACCAAACAAACTTTTTGGCCAACCCAATATATCTATTTACCTCTCTTCCCTGTGAACCATAGTAAGTTAAATACACCTGTTTTGGGGACTTCTATTTTATAAGATAATGATGCTCAATCTGTACCTTTTATGTTTCTTGTTTCTTCTCCATCAATATGTCAGTCAACTGCTTGTCTGAGACGCTAAGCTGCTGACAGGTCCCCATAACCTGACTGAGATAAACTGCCAAGAGATGCTTGCACTGGAACACAAAACACACAGACCTGCTGGACACCGGCACAGCCAGGCAAACCAAGCCCTCACTACCGTCACACCAAGCAGGGAAGGAGTGGGGCACACAGATTCCGGGCCTCGAACTCACTGCTTAAAAACTGCAGATGAAGAGGGACAGATGTACGCTTTCTAGAAGTCAGAGGGCACAAAGAAGTCTTACTTGGCTGTTTTGGGAAACAGCCTGGCACAGGGTGTATAACCAACACAGGCTCCTCATTTTAGTCCTCAGTTGTTTCTTTCCCCCTTGCCTTCAGAAAGCTATTACTAGCAACATTCCTTGAGGTACTGTGTGGTTGGGTGCTTTACAGAGATTTATTTCTTTTAAATCTCACGAGTCACCCATGAGAACAGCTCTTTGCCTGTTTTAACCAGGTGATCACAGCCTACAGTTGACCCTTTTCACCACAATTATACTCCTGGGGGATGGGATGGGGTGAAGAGGTGAGGGTGGTGGAGCCTTCACATACACTGACCTGTACACACTCTGGGGAGGGGCTCCAGGCCAGACCTTGTATCACAGGACACACAGCTGTACATACTGAACGGGCCCTGGTTTAATCGTGTCATTTGACAGCTGAAACAAACCTATGGCACATGAGCTATGAATGTGGCCTCTCATACAATGGGATACCCAACTGGCCACCCAGTTCCCAAGATGTTTAACAAAGTTAACAGTATTTAAAAAATGGGAAGAATGGAATGGACGCTATAATTTTCTTCTTTGGCAAGACTTGGAAACAGCTGCTCACTCTCAGGTGGGCAGTGCTTTCTCCTCAGGATCAGGAGCTGTAGTATGTCCTTTTGCTTGCTTGATGCTCTGGACTGCTGTGAAATTGGCAAAAGCATCAGCGTGCCCTCCTGTCTCATGTAAAAGTCAAGCAGGGTGGCGTGCCAGGCGGTCTAACAGGCAGTGAGAGGGAACACCTTGTGACTGGAGTTGGGGATATGCAAGGCTGTCGACATCACATTTAGTTTATACTTTTATTGGCCTATCTAATTCTCCAGTGCAAACTTATTAGTTCCCAGCCTTATGGGATTACTTTGTCCTCACCAATGCTTCATCTATGACCATTTATTTATTTATTTATTTAATATCCTCACCCGAGGGAGGACATGCTTATTGATCTTAAAAGAGGGGAAGGGAGAAAGAGAAGGAGAGAACCACTGATCAGCAGCCTTTTGTACACACCCCAACCAGGGACTGAACCCACAACCCAGTCATGTGCCCTGACCAGGAATTGAAACCATGACCACTTGGTCTAGAGGATGACTCTCCAACCAAGTGAGCTACACTGGGCCGGGCTTGTCTATGACCTTTGAAATAAAAAATTGGGGTTCATGTATTTCTAAAAACGACAGCATTTTGGGAGGGTAAACCCAAAAGAGATGACTAACTAAAGTCAAGGACAATAAACAACTATCTGTTTCAACATGTAGTAAAGTTCCCATTTTGTACAACTGCTAAACAATGAAGTAGGAGCCAACAATTTCTCTCCTGCCTGGAATACTGTGGGCAGGGCCTCCCCACTCACCAGCAGGCTGTCACTCTTCCGCAGCACTGAGAAGGCAAAGGCAGGACAGGAGCAGTAGTGGCAGGAAGCCAAGCATGTGTACATTTTACCAGAACTTCCAAGTACCTAGAAAGAAAAGGACAGATGGGATCAAACCTCCAAAGGTGTAACTGCCTCCTTCCCTTGAATTGATTTGTGAACATTTTTTTCAAGTTCCCTTGAATTTATCTGGTGACTTATTACTCTGCAAATTGCACTGGGAAGAACTGCAGTATTGTTTTACAAAAAAGTGGAAACTACTTCCCTGTATGCAGACCCTTCCCTCGTCTCAGTGCTTTGCCTTTGAGTACTTCATACAATGAAACTGAGGAGTTTCAGGCCAAACCGTCCACACAAAGCATTTGGTTTCTTTGATTAGTGACTCGAAGGGCTGACTGTGTGGGATCACTATAAAGAGGTTGGGGGTGGGGCACTCTGCTTCCTCATTTACACTTTACTGAGGTGTTTCTTACTTAACCTGGTATTTCTCACTGCACGTGTGCAGATTTCTAACACTTCCACCACACACCTGAGAGTATGAAAACAGGTGAAGGGTAAGGAGAGAGACAGAAAGGTCTCTGAAGGAAATGGGAAAAGTCTTTGAAAAGCATTTGAGAGCAGCAGGGAAAATAAAGAACCTTGCAAAAGGGATGACTCAACTGCTTAGGATGGAGGTCTCAGAAAAAGAGGCAAGTCCGGATCTGCCTATTCATCTAGCAGGATGGAAGGAAAATACAGATACATGAGGGGCTGGGAAGAGGCCCTGTCCCAAAACAAACAGCCTTGTTGGCAATCAAGGAACAAAAAAAGAAGACGGGTAGGGAAAACATGGTGTATCTGTGACAGATTTATTGGAGAACTTGCTTAAGTCTCTATCACAAAACAGCCCAAAACAAAAATGTTGAGCGCTTCGTTCCTGAAGTTAATTTCCAAACTTGAATGTAAAATTAGCATCCAAGGGAAGTAGAAACATCACAAGGATTATTTTACAATGAGCTGCCATTTAGGAATCTGCCACAGCACTTTATAATTAATTTTAGGCTCAAGATGGCAACCTAAAATGAAAAGGGCAGGACTTTTTTTTTATTTTGAAAAATATACAATGCCAGCACTCCAAGGATTCCTTCCTCTGTCTCCTCCACAAAAAATAAAGCAACAAGGTGAGGCTTCAACCAATGAATCACACTGTACAAGCGTGCCTCTGTCAGTTGCCTGGTGGTTTGCAATGTGGCCATTCACTATAATTTTTGACCAGCTCAGTAGAATTCCTCAGGGGCTGCTAGATTACCAGAAATGGCCAGTGACTGGGTAAGGAGGATGCCTATTATACCGATTCAAAATTTCAGCCTTGGTTACAAATTAGGTATCAAAAAAACCCTGCATCTTACATAATTTCCATTCTCAAGGCACTGATGTTTTAAAATATCACCCACACCACTGAGTATTGGTGAAGGAATTTCCCCAGTGTGTCTTGGAAAACCTAAACTTAAGGGAGAGTATTAGATTATTTTCCACTTAATCCTGAAAGAGAACCCATCAACATCCAACAGTGACATTAATCCTTGTGTTTCCAAATTATTGCCAACAAATGACTTTAGTTATCTCCTGATCTCTCTAGATACAGAGTTAAGCAGGCGTAAGCCCCTGGAATTCCACATTGACTTGACTGGTCCACTGGTTCCTTCTTATCGTGGGTCCTCAAACTATCAGAATACTGTCTGGATTATGTTGAATAAATAAATGCCTAGTGACTCAGAGATGGGGAGAAATTCTCGTTTCCCTTGCCCGATCCTTTCAAAGTTTGGCTAAGACTAAAAAGACAATGTTTGACTACCTGAGGCAGTAAATACCATAAAGAGATAGCAAATTATGAATTTGCTCCTTCCTCATCTAGCAGTGGACACATAATGAACCCAATAATCAGGAAAAAATCTGAGTCAGAAATGTTCAAAACTGGAAATTGACTTTAGGGACCATCTAATTTAATTCCTTTATCCTTCAATAGAAAAATGACCTCTTAAAGGAATTGCTCCCAGCCCTCCCATTCAGAGTCTGGAATATATCCCAGGAAAGAGAGCTTTTTAAAAAAGAAACATGCAGGGAAGAGGCCACCAAGGCCCATGACTGGACCTGTAGGAATGTCGCTTGGAGGAAGTCCGCTGTGGCTGCAGTGAGGTTCTAAGGAGGGTCACCCACCTTAGATGCCATCCACTCAAAGTACATTGTTTAAAACTGTCACCCGAAGATATGTTCACTGATTTTAGAAAGTGGGGAAGAGACATTGACTGGTTGCCTCCTGTATTGTCCCTGACTGGGGTGGGGGGGTGGGCAGGGGATGGAGCCCACAACCTTTTGGTGTACGGGATGACACTCCAACCCAGTGGACCACCCTGTGCCAGGGCACAGTACAGTTTTATGACTGCTTCAAGCCTCTCAGGGCCGACCACAGTAATAAACTGCATTCTCTATTGTTCTCCGTGTTCAGTGCCTCTCTCTGAAAAAGGATTATACATTCTTGCCCTATTATATACAGGCTAATTATGTGACCTACTTTGGCCAGAGAAATGTGAGTAGCCAAGCAGAACATTAAAAACTGGTGCATACTACAACCTCTTTTCCCTCTGCTCTGAGATCCACAAAGAGCTAGACAGGGAGGGGTTTCTGTGCGAATGGGGACCCCTGAGGACAGACGTTTTAGAGCAGAACTGCAATTGACTCTTAACAGACATGCACCATGAATGACATGTAAAACGTTGTTTTTTGTAAACCTTTGAAATTTGGGGGTCATTGTTACCACAGCATAATGTAGACTCTCCTGACACGCATCTCCATTCCTAGGTGAATCAAAAAAGGTTTATAGAAAAGCAACTTAGGTGACAACAACATAATGGTGACTTTCCCATTTCGCATAATGACCACTGTCCCTGGAGGACAGTGAGGATGTGAGAAGGCTGACCTGTGGGAGATAACCAGCAGGGTGGCACAGCACCGTCTGCCATAACTTTATCATCTCGAAGGACCTCTGCTTTAAGCCAAATTCTTACTATATTACAATACAGTGAAACCATTATGGTTAATTTGAGGGTGCATGTAGGATTTCTACAGCCTCATTTAATTCAAAATCCAAGCTGAGAGCCATAATTTTAGGAGGTCAGCATTTTTATTTCAATTTGCCATCTTAACCATTTCTTTAAAAAGATTTTATATTTACTTTTTTTTTTTTTTGACAGAGAAGGGAGGGAGGGATGGAAACACCAACATGTGGTGGTTGCCTTGCCTCTCACAAACCCCCTACTGGGGACCTGACCGGTAGCCCGCAACCCAGGCATGTGCCCTAGCCTAGAAATCAAACCCGTGACCCTTTGGTTTGCAGGCTGGCACTCAATCCACTGAGCCACACCAACCAGGGTGGAAGTTAGCATTTTCATGATGAATAAAGTGATGTAATATAATACAGGACGTGAATGATAAAAACAAGTCATGGTATCCTGGGAGGAACAAAAAGTCAACAATAAGTGAAATATTTCAAACACAATCTTTAAGATTTTAACTAATAACTAGATAACACAACTACAGAACAGTTGGAAGTCCATTTAGGCAGGTCAAGTGTTATGCTGATACTGGAACCGGGACAAAAAAAATCTGCAACTGGAAGACATGGGAAAAACTCAAAGGTCCTTCTTGTTCAGGATATTTTAGCTATATAAAAAAAACAACCCAAACAAAAATAAAAACACAAGGAAAGAAAATGAAAATACTGTGGCAGGCAGAGGTATCAGGGAGCTGAGACTTCCCCAGGGGTGCTTGCGTGTCCCCCAACCCACCCTGGCCAAGTGCCTGCCTGCCCAGGGTCTGCGGACAAGGTGCTGGCCACAGGCCTCTGCTCTCCACACTGATGGAGGTCCCACTGTGGCCCAGCAGAGAGCCCTGTCGCAGCACAAGGGGATATTACTGCAGTCTTACAACAAGCCACTCAAGGATGACATCAAGTCCATTGTGCACATCTTCACCAAGATCATCTGGACCACCGAGGTCTGAGCTGGCAAGTCCCTGATGAAGCTTGAGTCTGACCTCAAGCAGTTCCTCATCCTGAATGACTTCCATGCAGTGAACCAGGCCACTGAACAGCACAACCAGCAGCTGCCAGCACTGCAGGAGTGTGACTGACTGGAAGCTCATCACCATGCGGAACAAGATTGTCATCAACCTCTATGAGTTGGAGAAGCATTACTCAACCAGGTACAAAGAGGACTGCACCTGGACCTGCAGATGGGGGCCTGGCCCAGCCCAACCTGGTGCCCCAAAAGTCCTGTTTACCCAAGCCTGGTGTCCACCACAGAACCCCCTGCCCAGTTTCAAGGCAGAGCTCCCAGTCAGAGCATCTGATTGAGACACTTTATATGTCCAGTGGGCCCCAGGCACTGGGATCAAACTCACAGAACTTCAAAGGTTGGGAGGGCCAGAGCCAGGGTTCCTGCTCAGGTGCTGGCTGTCCCCTTTTGAACTGTCTGCTCTTTTTAGCTTAAAAAAAAAATCGGCCCTGGCTGGTGTAGCTCAGTGGATTGAGTGTGGGCTGCAAACCAAAGTGTTGCAGGTTTGATTCCCAGTCAGGGTACATACCTGGGTTGCAGGCCATGGCCCCCAACAACTGCACATTGATGTTTCTCTCTCTCTCTCTATCTCACTCCCTTCCCTCTCTAAAAATAAATAAGTAAAATTAAAAAAATCAATTAATCTTTTCATCAATATCTAATCACACATTCCAGCCAAGGCTGTGCTAGCTCCTTTTGGCCACCCCGGCTATGTCCAGGATGCAGTGTTTGCCCAGGGAGGCAATTCCATGTGGGCATCACCAAACCCCCAGTGAGGGAGTGAGTGTGTGTGTGTGTGTGTGGTGTGGTGGGGAGCAGGGGTCCTGGGAAGGAGGTGGTAAAATCCCAAGCAGAGGACGACCCTGAAAGCCAGAGCCCTCCTCTATGCCAGGCCCATGCTGGGCCCAGGGATACCGCAGTGGACACAGCCCATCACCCCAGTCCTCATGGGGCCACTTAGAATCCTGAAACCTGAGGCCTTTGAGCGAGAGGGGCCCTGAGAAAGCTCAGTCCAAGTGTAACTTACATAGTAGGAAACAGGCTACAGATTGGGAGGCTGTACACCTTCATCCCTATTAGCTTGGAAAATCCAGACTTGGCCCAGCAGACACGGAGCCCACGACCCCTGGTGCTTTCACCCAGAGGAGGCTGTCGATCCTATGGTGGCTTTAAAGGCTCCTTTTTGCCTCACAGGAGCCACCCTGGAGTGGGGTGGGTGGAGGCACAGATACCCAGTGCCAGCATGGCCTGTGGTCTGGGGCTTGGATTCAGTGCCATCCCTCATGATCCCTGCCCATCTTGAACTCTGTGGGGATGCTATGTCACTGCCCAGCTGGAGTGGTTCTAACTTTTCCAGAGTATTCTGGGGATGCCTCTAGTCCCTAATACCCACTGGCTCAGCAGACACGTGGTGATCACCTCCTCACATGCCAGGCCTTCAGAGAAGGATCCTGAGTGGGTTCCTGGGGGGGTTCTCAGACCCTGCTGGGGACACTGATCATAGTCCCACTGGTTTTTAGCATCCCTTCACATTCCTATGTTTGTCCCCATCACCCCCAAAGGCCAGGCCTCTGGCCTGAGCAACTACAGGACAGCTATTCAGCCCTGCCTCTTAGGGGGGCAGTGGGGGCCAGGACAGCCATGTGGCAGGGCAGATACCTGCTAGGTCAGTGGAGGGACCAGCGGAGGCCACAGACCTGCATCAGCTGGCCCTGCATGGCTCCTCCCTTTAGGTTGCTAAAGGGCCTAATGCGGGGTGTCCCCACGTGCCCCCTGCTCAGCCAGGCCTGCCTGACAGTGTGCCTGCACAGAGGGGAGAGGCCAGGGTGGAGTGCCGTTTTCTTCACTGGGTTTCTGTCTCACTCTCTCCCCCCGCTCCCATCTCTCCCTGCTCCTGTCTCTCCCTGGGTCTCTGGCAGTGGAAAAGCTCGAGTCTTTGTGAAGCTAATGATCTGCCTCTGTGAGGAACTTACCAGAGGCTGGGCCTCAACAAGGACACTGCTAGTGACTTCTCGGCCCCTCTGCTGGGACCCCCAGAGCCCAGTGCTGGCCCCTGGCAGGCCACCGCCCCTGCTCACTCTCATGCTAATAGCCCAGCCCTACAGAGCATGCCTGAGCCTCTCCAGGTACCCTCCCCCAGCCTCTAAGATCTTAGGAACAAAATCGGGTGCCCCTTTCTGCTGCCACAGCCTCACTCCTCTCTGCCTTGGCCCCCACTTGGGGAGCCGTTCAGGCCTCCTTGGGAACCTTGCTGGCCCAGGGACAACCAGGAGTGTGGAGGGAAAGAGTTCCTCCAATCATTTCCAGGGAGGCCCACTCTTTGTCCAGTCCCCTATGTTCACTACCTTCCTGGGCAGCTGGGTGGAAGAAGTTTCCAGAGCAGTCTGGCCTGTTGAGGACCTAGCAGCAGTACAGAGTGTGCCCAATGCCAGGCGACCTGACCTGAGCCTGCTGTTTAATGTGGGGAGGGGGCTCTGCAGTGCTGGGGGTGGGAGGCTGTGGTTCACACATAAGCCCAACAAGCGGGGATCCTTCCTAGTTCTGCACACACATTTTGGTTATTTTTTTCATAAGAGAATGTTGAATAATAGCACTGCCCTTTAAAAAAAAGAAAATGAAAATACCTCCTTATAAACATTATTTAATAGCTGATTATTAATCTATAAATTCACCAGGAGAAAATTCTAACATGCAGCCTCTTTTAAGTAAACACAATGCAAAAGTTTTAACTGCAGCATTCAACACTAATTACCCCATTATCTTCAATGAAGAAATGCATGAAGATTTTGCCAGGTCAGCTACATTATGCTACCATGTTGAATGGCAAGTTAATTCACTAAGTAAAGACACCTATTGCCCAAGCAAGCTTCACTTAAGTCAATCACTCACAAAACATTAACTGACATGGTCTCAGCTCTGACAAGTTCAATGGGAATAAGTCAGAATTCAAACACTGAATTATTTCCCCTTTCCTGGTCTTCATGAAGGCCTGAATTACATTTATAAGAGCTGACAGCTTCTTTTTAACCCCTTCTGAGCCAGGCACAAAATTTTAGAAAAAAAAAATAAGTATTTTTATTTCCTTCACAATATTCCTGCCCCTCAATCCCAGTTTCATTTACCATTGTCTCATGTAGCTAAACTGAGGGGTTGTGGGGTTGGGTTCATGTCTGGCTTACTGTTGTTATAAAGACCAGCAGTGTGGGATAGCAGTTACAAATCCCAGCTGCCTGCTGTGACTTAGTTTACCTTTCTGCATCTCAGTTTCCTGAAAGATGCATTGTTGGGCTTTTGAGGAGAATAAAAAAAAGCACATGAAAGTAATTCAGAGCCTGATAAGAGGCTGTTACTTTACAAATCTACCTGTGTTAAACCCTAGACTCTAGGGCACAGGTGGCAAACACAAGGCCCGTGGGCAGAATCTGGCCCTCCACCTTGTTTTTTTCTGGCCTGGAACCATGTTTCCACCCGGTGTCAGCGCCGAGCTCCTTGCCTCTAGTTAAGGAGTAGTTACATTTATACAGTCCTAAAATTACATTCGGCCCTTTGAAGGCAACCACAAGACTGATGTGGCCCCCCCTTAAAAATGAGTTTGATACCCCTGCCCTAGAGGTTGGGCAAGATTCAAGTCTAAGCAGACTACATTAGGACCTCAAAAATGCATTTTGGCTTTTGCTTGTAAGCAAGAGATTATGAACAAGATGAAGATGTCAGCACATTTTCAGTGGGGAGGGTTGGGGAAGTACCTCTACTCTCAAATAATGGCAAACCGGAAGTCACCTGCAGTCCATCAGATGGGCGAAAAGAGCCCCTCCACACCATTGGTGGTTCTATACAGTGCTATTGCGCAGAGTTAACAGGCCATACCTACCTTATCTTAATTACGAACACATTAATTTTACTAAGTGGGGTCAAATGCTTTTCAACAGTGCAGGAAATAACTTAAGGCTGGTCACCAACTTCCACAGAGATTTTTGGAAACATTCTGCACCAAGGGGTTTCTGCTGCGATTCCCCAACCTCTAGATTTCTACCTGGTAAACATGCCTTCCACTGGGCGATGAGATTAAAGTGATGGACTGTCGGTCAACAAGGTCCAAGGCCTGGAGGGCTGATGAGCCAAAGACAAACTTCAGCCTGGGAAATAGAAAGGTTTTAGGTCAGACTGCCCAACTCTCAAATTCACTTCAGTAACTTGACCCAAAGGATGACCAGCAACACTTTAAAGAAGCCCCTTTTATGCCTCATAGTGCTTCCTATTCTTCTGAACCTTCCTTCATTCCTGAGACAGCCACAAGCATTTGTTGGTTTCCTTCCTAATAATGTCTTTGTATTTTATTACATTTAGTGCGTATGTATGTATGTTTACACACATACACACAGGCATTATACGTATGGTATTGTTTTATAAGTTTTAAAACAAAAGTGTTTTGTAGGGTTTTTGGTAACCTTTTCCCTATTCAACATGCTTTAGAAAATGATGCATACTGATGTATATATGTATATATATATGTGTGTGTGTGTGTGTGTATATATATTTTTTAATTAACTTGTGAATAATGTTTTATCGTATGTATAAAAGTAATAGGTACACATTCTTCAGTTTAAGTACCCTACCAATGGGCATTCTGATGGTTTCCATTTTACTCTAATATAAATAATAATTATCCTTGTGCCTGTCCCTTAGTACACATACATGAGAATTTTTCCTGGTTTAAGTAAAAGCAGAATTGCTAGATCTTAGGATATGTGCACTTTTCAATTTCAACAGGTGTTGACAATATCTGTCCACAGTGGAAACAGCATTCCCACCAGCACGTGAGAGAGTTCTATTTTCTCCACATCATCACCAACATCAGTATTAGACTTCATGTTTTACCATCTGATGAGTGTTAAATTTGTACTTTCTGATTAGTAATAAAGGCCATTCAGCTGTTAATGATCTATGAAAAAAAATGTGGGAAAATTCTTATGTTAGATGAGTAAGGTCAGACACAAAATTGTAAATTTAGAAACTCTTAATATTAATTTTTCTTTAAAAAACTATGATTACTTCAAAATAAAACTTTCAAAAAACCCAGAAGGTAATAAACCAAAATCTAACAGTGATTATCACTGGCTGGTATGACTGTTGAAACTTTTCATGTTTTCTTTATTTTACAACAATTTTTTTAACAAGTGTGGATTATTTTTATAAACTGGAAAATAAAATAACTGGGTTAAATCAAAACTGAAAAGTGCTTTAGAGAACCCATATGATTTGACACAGACAACGACAGTACTACTAAGACTTCAATTAGCTTTAAAAATGGATCTAACAAAAATTTTTCAACCTGCCTTTTCCACCTTGTAACACACTATAAATATCTCTTGAATGCAATATTTTTCTCTATCACTTTTAACAGTTACAAAGAATTCCACTGTAAAGATGGATTACTTTTATTTTTCCCAAACTCTATTTTGGATAGTTTAGTTAAATCTAATCTGAATTAGACTGTTTTCAAGTTTGTTTGTTTTTCTGCTACCACAGACAATATGAAAGAATATGTTCACTGCAAAATCTTTATGAACATCTATGATTACTTCTTTCGTACACATTTTTATGAATAGAATTCTGGGTCAAAGAATATGAGTGTTTTTAAAAAGATTTTTATTTCTTTTTAGACAGAGTGGGAGGAAGGGAAGGAGAGAAACATCAGTGTGTGGTTGCCACTCGTGCGCCCCCCACTGAGGACCTGGCCTGCAACCTAGGCATGTACCCTAACCAGGAATTAAACTGGTGACTCCTAGGTTCACAGCCCGACACTCAGGCCACTGAGCCACACCAGCCAGGACAGAATATGCGTGTTTTAAAACTCCTACTGCCTAATGCCAGCTTACCTTCCAAAGTACACTCCTATCACCACAGTATCAGTTTTCCTCTTCTCCGTGCTCTAGCCAACATCTGGAACATTCTTACCAACATCTCTTTTGTGGTAGCCAGTTTAATTTGTATTTTTATGACCACCAAGATTTACCTTCCTCCCCAAAGTTTTTGGTAATATGCATTCTTTTATTATTTACCTGTCTTCTTTGTTTTAAAAGTAGTAATTTTTTAATGAGTAATGTATTATTAGAAAAAACATAGGGGATTATCTATGGATAATTCTGTGTGAGAACACATGGGTTCTTTAAAACATAATCTTTGTAAAAAAGATTTAAAAAACAGACAAAAGGTTAAAGTCCTTCTCTAAATCCTACCTCCTTCATTTCCACTATGGTAATCACTAGTATAGGCTGGTGTACATTCTTGTGGACTTTTAAATATAAGTGTATTTATGCAATGAAATGCTCTTTATTCCTAGGTAGCTTTCATTTTTTTTTTGTTGCTACTGAGAATGTAATTCTATTTTTGAACTATTTGTATGAAACAAACACATTTTAAATTTCTATTTTAAAAAATAACTTTATTCTCTTGGTTTAAAAAAGTAGTTATATCACCTATAAATAACAACAATTATCTTTAGTTACAGTTAGGTATACTTCTAATTTCTTGTAACAGCTATACTTCTAGAACAATGTTACACAAAAGAGGCACACAGGGCAATGTAAGAATGCCTTGTACAATCAAGCATGGTTTTGGCTATTCACTTGAAAACAGGTTTTTAATAATCATGTCAAGAAAATATTGTTCCTAAATATAGTTTAGTAAGAATATTTTTAAAAATCAAGAACTGATGTTAAAAGGATTTGGTTTTTAAGACACATTAATGACTAAAAACCCCCACATACAACAGAATATATACTTACGATAATAGATGCTCATCAGGAACTGTAAAACAGGGATGGAAAGAAAGTTACTCATTAACTGCAAACATACTGCATTTTTGGACTGTAAGACGCACCCCCCAAATCTAGGAGGGAAATGGGAGGTGCGTCTTATAGTCCGAATGTAGCTTATCTGGCTTGCGGCGGGTGGCGTGGGGGGTGGCGGCGGTGGAGCAGGGTCACAGGTTGTTGAATATTTTACCACGTTTTTGGCTTCAAGTTTTTTTTCCTATTTTCCTCCTCTAAAACCTAGGTGCATCTTATGGTCCGATGTGTCTTATAGTCCTAAAAATGCAAAAACCATTCACTGCAAACATAAAAATCTTAAAAATGCAGAAACCATTCACTGCAAACATAAAAATCAATATCTTAGTCAGGGCGCATACAAGAAACCACCAATGAATGAATAAACAAACGGAACAACAAATTTCTTTCTCTCTCTCTCCCCCCCCTCTAAAATCAATGAATAAGAAGAATTTTTAAAAAATCTTAAAAAGGCTGTAACCAAAAAGACTTTTGTGTAAGATGGTGAATTGAGTCTATATGTATCTAATTGTACTCCTTCCCAATATTCCACTAAATAATAAGACTTTTTAAAAAAAAGCATAAACTCCCACTCTGGCTGGTATGGCTCAGTGGATTGAGTGCCAGTCTTGGAACAAAGTTGCTGGTTGGATTCCCATTCACGGCACATGCCTGGGTTGCCAGCTGGGTCCCCAGTTGGGGACATGCGAGAGACAGCCAATGGATGTACCTCTTGCACATTGATGTTTCTCTCCCTCTTCTTCCCTTCCCCTCTCTATAAAAGTAAATAAATAAAATCTTTAAAAAAATAAATAAATAAACAAAACTAAGGTGAATAAAATCTTAAAAAATAAAATAAAAAGCATAAACCCCCAACAATACTGACAGGGAGAAACAATACCTAAGATATGCTGGAAAATAATTTACAAGACCTGACAAAAGTGAATCCTAGGCTAGCAAAGATGAAATCCAAGCAACAATCTGATTTACACTCCAGAATCCACTATCTTCCCCTCAACAGTGCCAAGAAAACCTCTCAGAAACTGGTGGCACCAGATAGCTCTGGAGGTGGGGAGGAAGCAGGGGGATTAAAATAAGACTCTTTGAAAGTAAGTTTAAGAAGCTGGAAGTTGACAAACTGATACTTTCAGAAGCCTGAAGAAATATTATTTCCAACATAAAATTTAATACTTTGCCTATCAATTAAGTGTGAGGATAGAAAAAGAACTTTTCTCAGACATATAAAGTCTCAAAAACCACATCTCTTATTTTTCTCCAGGAAGTTACTACAGTATGAGTTCTATAAAATAAAGCAGCGAATCAAGAAAAAGAAAATTGTAGAAATACAAGGTTCAACATTGGTGATGGGAATTCCCAGGATAAAAATAGTGAAGGGAGATCTCAAGAGGCAGCTGGGGGAGCAGCCAGTCCCCCTATCAAAGCTAGTCAGAGGGCTCTGGGAGGGACTTCCACAGAAAATGAGATTGATCAAACCTCTCATTCAGATGAGCATCTTGAACATAGATTTAGAACAGTGATGATGAATTTGAGGTTGAACTAGGGATACAAAGACAACTAAACGAGCACATATACACAACTACAGCAGCTGTGACTCCAGGGAAAATGGAAAGTTTCACACGAAAGGAAAAGTAATCACAGCTTCCTACATGGCTCAGTTGTTTATATCATCATACAAATGTACTCAGAATCTTGTTCTAAAAACATTATCACTGAAGGATGGGGGTCAGGAAGAATGTATGACTATCTAGCACAAAGATCTTTAAGTAGCAGAAAACAGTTCTGCTGAAAGTAAACACAACAGTGGCAGTGGTCCATCTGTCTGAGCTGTCACCACCAGGGTGGGTCTTCAAACTTGCCACAAGGGTGGACAAACACGTGTGACACAGAGCCCTGTCTGGCAACCACGGTTTGGGCTGACAACAGATTGACTTTTTCCTTGCCTTTTGGGGGATCAGAATGTGTTTGAATAGCTGGCTGGCCTAATCTTCTAAGTATATATATATATATATATATATATATATACACACACATCCTTAGTTTTAACTGAAATGAGAAAAAAGATTGGCTTACTCTTCTCAATTCTTTAAAAACAGTGCAGTCCATAGGCCCTGGCCAGTTAGAGTATCCTTCCAATGCTCCAAGCTTGTGGGTTCGATCCCCGTCAAAACACATACATATAAGAATCAACCAACGGATGAATTCATAAGGGGAGCAAATTGATGTTTTTCTCTCTCTTCCCCTTCCCCTTTCTCTAAAAAGTTAAGAGAAAAATTAACTAAATTAACTAATTAACTAAAATTAAAGTTAAGAGAAAATTAATCAGTAGGTTAAATTTAAAAAAAAAAAAACCTGTTGTAGTGAATAAGTAATGGCAATTGAGGCCTACTTTGCTATTTATTAACTGTCCATTTTTACATCAGTTGAGTAGTTCTAACTAGCCGATGCATTTGACCGCAAAGTATCCTCTTCGTACTGTGTTTGAGGTCCTCGCGGTGGTTTTGGTGACACCGTCACAGAGCGGGCTCTGTCGGTCAGAGGGAAAAAGGCACTCTCACAAAAGTCCGACTTACCCCAGGCACTGCCTGTGCACTTGGGTTTTGTGGCCCTAAAATATTTATTTGCTAAAGAAAGTGTATGAGGGGATTAAAGTTAACCTAACATCATGAGAAAAAGAGTACCGTCCCGTTTAACAACTTAAAAATTTGCCTTTCTATGAGCCCCTGCAGACTTCCGTCCCTCTTCCACCCTCCGGGCCCTTGGTTCTTCCCTGGGCCGCTCACTATCGGATGGAGGGCGGACCCAACTACACCGATCCCTGGACACATTTAGCTTTTCTCTTTTCTCCCCTCGCCCACCCCATCCTCCTCCCTTTTTTATTCTTTTCATTTTTTTTTACGAACCAGGGGATTTGGAGGCAGAACCGCACGGAAAACAAGCACCGCAGGACCGGGAGGGGAGCGCGGAGTCCAGGACCCGAACGCGGCGCCCCGCGGGCCAGCAACCGACTGGACCCGCCCACAACCCGCCAAAGAGCCACACGCCTCCGGCCCTCACTTCGCGCGCTGTTCCGCAGTGCCGCGGCCATCTCGCTCAGGAGCTCCTCCACGACAGCCGGCAACGTGACCGCCGATGAGGCGACAGCCATGGCTGTACCACCGGCGGCCTCCGACAGCGCAGCGTGAGCACCGTCACAACCGACCCGTGGACAACTAGCCCCCGTCGGAGGCGGTGCCTCGCAGCGCCGTGGCGTTTACTTGCGTCATCACGCAGACGGCCGGCAAGGCTGTCGTTTCTTGGTACTCACGGCCCTACCACCGCGGCGGGCGTTGCGCTGGGACTGGACGTCTCGGGGTTTGGCTGGTCCGGCAGTGCTCAGAGGACCGGGCGCGGCCATGTACCGGCTTCTGAGCCATAGCGTCGGCCGAGACCTTCTGCGGGCCGCGGGGCGGCGGTGCCGGGTCTGTCCGGCATACTTGCTCCCGGTGCGGGCCCGGGGCAGGGCACCTGAGGTGGAGGTGCGGCCATTCCGAGTCGCGCGGCAGGGCTGGGGCTCCGGCCTGCTGCCGCTGCTGGCAGGTGAGGGCTGCGGGCCGGGCGGGGCCGGCGGGGCGGGCGGGAGGGGACGGCGTAGACCGGCCTGGTGACCTCAGAGCCCCTTTCCGCAGCCCTCGCGTGGTTCTCGAGGCCCGGAGCGGAGGAGGAGAAGGAGCAGCCGGGAGCGGCCACCGAGGGTGCGGCAGACGAGGCCGAGGCGGAGATTATCCTGCTGCTGAAGCGGGCCAAGGTGAGGCGGCCTTAGGGATGCGCGTTGCTCTGCCAGTTTGCCGAAGACGAGGCTCCGAGGGCACTAGATGGGTTAGGGCACTAGATGGGTTATGGGTGAGCCGGGCTGTGTTGGAACCCGTCCAGGCTTGTCACACTCGGCGGCGTGCAGTAGAACGCACTAGTCTCAGATACAGATGGCAGTGGCAACACGGGCATCGTTCTTTTAAACAAAATTAGCAGAAATGTTTTGTAGTTTTGTTGGTGAACCAGCTATCCTGACTAGACGAGCATAATTTTTTATGTACAGTATGTGATGTCCTGAAAATGAATTTTAGTGCTGGTTATGAGCTGTTTCGTTATCTGATTTCTAAACTTTTCCTTTTCACCACATTCTTCTATTTTCTCATACCCTTCTTAGGTTATCCCAACTCTTTTATTGGGTTAACTACCACCTTGATGCCAACAGCATCCAAATTTATGTTCCCACGCTGCGCTACTGACATGCCCTCTCCCCTTTGAGGCTCTATCTCTCAGACTTAACTTGTCCCAAACTAAACTCTTGATTTAAAATTTCTCCCCAACACATTTCCTTTACCGTCTTCTCTTTTCTACCATCTACCCAATTTCTCAGCCTGGAAAACTCATAGTCATTCTTAAATCTTCTGGAACCTTACCACTGTATCCCAATGCTCTTACAGTCCAGCAACAATTCCTGTTGCCACCAAATCCAGAAAGTCAGGCCCCTTTTTTCTATCTTCCCTGCTATCACCCAGCCATTTTGTCATAGCCTACTGCCTAGGAGTCTCACCTGCCCTATTGACCCCCTACATTTCCATTCTTGGTGCAGCAGCCAGAGTGAGTTTTTAAAAGTAAATTACATCATATCACCTTCTTGCCTAAACATCTTGAATGACTTCCCACTGCATTTATGATCAGATTCAAACTCCTTGCCATGGCCTGCAAGACCCTATGTGGTATCACCCTACCTTGTCAACCCATTTGATAATAATCCTCTGGTTCACCATTTTCCCTTTCACGTCTGTTTCTTTTCATTTCTTGAATGGTTTTTAAAGACTCATACTCTTGCCCTGACTGGTGTGGCTCAGTGGATTGAACATCGTCCTGCAAACAGAAAGGTCCTTGGTTTAATTCCCAGTCAGGGCACATGCGTGGGTTGGGGGTTATGTCCCAAGTTGAGGGCAGAGGCAACCGAGAGGCTCCCGTGTCAACGGTTTTCTCCCTCCTTCACCCTCTCTATAAAAGTAAATAAAATCTTTTAAAAAATCATACTTTTCAGCCTGTAAGGCCTTTCTTCATTCCTCACTCTCTGTTTGGGTCATTTCCCCTTACAATTCCTTATTTGGTTGACTCTTTCTCATCCTTCTCTGGCCCTCCCATTTAAAGGAGACCCTTATTGTTCCTTCTTACTACTTTTTTCATAGCTTTTATGATTAGTTGTAATTAAGCTTATTTGTTGTACAGGGTCACTTCCATCCTGCAGAAAGAGAGAAAGAGGATGTAGAGCAAGGAGCTTTCTTACAAAGTATAATGTAAAAATTGCTCACATTCCTTTTGTCTGCATCTGTTGGCCAAAACTTTGTCATATGGCCACACATAGTTGCAAGAGGCTGATCTCCCTGTCAACATTGCAGACATAATGCTTAGTGTACTGTAGGAATTCAGTAAATATTTCATCAACAAATGAGTGGCTTCCTTTTATGTATTGAGATATATAGCCATATGTTCTTCTCTTTGGTAGGACATGCATGTGCTTTCTTTACCTTTCATTTTCTTTTTTTTTTTTTCTAAATATATTTTATTGATTATGCTATTACAGTTGTCCCATTTCCCCCCTTCTCTCCCCTCCACCCTGTACCCCCTCTCCCACCCACGTTCCCCCCCTTTAGTTCATGTCCATGTGTCATACTTATGAGTTCTTTAGTTTCTACATTTCCCATACTATTCTTGCCCTCCCCCTATCTATTTTCAACCTACATTCTATGCTACTTATTCTCTATACCTTTTCCCCCTCTCTCCTCCTCCCACCCCCCTGCTGCTAACCCTCCATGTGACCTCCATTTCTGTGGTTCTGTTCCTGCTCTAATTGTTTACTTAGTTTCTTTTGGTTTTGCTTTAGGTGTGGTTGTTAATATTTGTGAGTTTGCTGACCTTTTACTATACATGTCTTTTCTTTATCTTCTTTTCTTAGATAAGTCCCTTTAGCATTTCATAAAATAAGGGCTTGGTGATGATGAACTCCTTTAACTTGACCTTATCTGAGAAGCACTTTATCTGCCCTTCCATTCTAAATGAGAGCTTTGCTGGATAGAGCAATGTGGGATGTAGGTCCTTGTCTTTCATGACTTGGAATATTTCTTTCCAGCCCCTTCTTGCCTGTAAGGTCTCTTTGGAGAAATCAGCTGACAGTCTGATGGGAACTCCTTTGTAGGTGACTGTCCCCTTACCTCTTGCTGCTTCTAGGATTCTCTCCTTCGTTTTTACCTTGGCTAATGTAATTATGATGTGCCTTGGTGTGTTTCTTCTTGGGTCCAACTTCTTTGGGGCTCTCTGAGCTTCTTGGATTTCTTGGAAGACTGTTCCCTTTGCCAGATTGGGGAAGTTCTCCTTTATTATTTGTTCAAATACATGCTCAATCTGTTGCTTTTCCCCTTCCGATTCTGGTACCCCTATAATTCGGATATTGGAACGTTTAAAGGTGTCTTGGATGCTCTTAATCTTTTCCTCAATTTTTTGAATTCTTATTTCGTCATGCTTTCCTGCTTGGTTGATTCTATCTTCCTTCTGGTCCACTGTATTGTTTTGAGACTCATATTCCTTCCTTTCACTATTGGCTCTCCTCCGCGTGTCTTCCTGCATCTGTTTTATGGTAATCTGCATTCTTTCATCTAAATTTCGTCCAAAATCAACCAGTTCCGTGAGCTTTCTGATCACCAGTGTTTTGAACTGCGCATCTGATAGATTGGCTAATTCTTGGTCGCTCAAAAGGATGAGTCCTGGGGGACTGATCTGCTCTGTTGAAAACATTTTTTTTTTTCCCCGTCTCTCCTTTTTTTTTTTTTTTCCGGTCTGGTTGTTCTAGTTACGGTGGGGGGCGGAGCCTTAGGTGCTCACCGGGGCTGGGCACCCCAGTCGCTAGATTGTGATGTTATATGTGGGGGCGGGGTGGGAGCGGGAGCGGGGCGGGAGAAAACAATGGCGATAGTTCCGTTCCCCTGGACTCAGACCCTTGTCTGGGCTTCCGGGCACGAGTTCTGCCCTTGTCCACAATCGCTACCCCTCTGGGTCCGCCAGCCACAGCTTGCGTACTCAGGGATCACCGCTGCCTTCTTGCGGCCCTGGATGGCTTTTGTACCGAGTTAGTGCCAAACTTTTCCCGACCTCCGCGCGCCACTGACCCGAGCCAGCCCCGCGCCTGCCCGGCTGGTCTTCTCCTACCAGTCTGGATGAACGCGTCTACTTCAACTTCTTGGCTGCCCGACTTCCATTCAGATAAATCCTCTGCCGGATCTGGGTGTTATTCTGGCTGTAAATTATTGTTGTAAATTATTGGTTTTCTAATCTTGGTTGTACGAGGAGGTACGGTGCGTCCACCTATTCCTCCATCTCATTTTCCATGTTTTTCTCTTTTCAGTTGAGCATCATGAAAGATGAGCCAGAAGAGGCTGAGCTAATTTTGCATGACGCACTTCGTCTTGCCTATCAGAGTGATAACAAGAAGGCCATCACTTACACTTATGACTTGGTAACTCACAATCTGAGCCACTGAGAAGGGTATCTGTGGGGGAAGAATTCTTACTCTCCTGCCTGTCAGGAATGTAAAGCTCTTGGTTTTTGTTTTCACTTTTTGTTTCAATTTTTATTACCCTTGGGGTATCCCTTAGGAGAAGTTTCAATCCCAGACCAAAAAGAAACAATATCACTAACATTTGTTTCTTCAAGAATGAGTGGATCTATGTTTGGTTTGACATCCACAAAGTATATGCAAGTATTTATTGTCATACCATTGCTGTACTTTGCTAGAGTCTTTAGCTTAAAGGTTAAGAACACAGTGCTCTAAACTGAAAAACAATTTGTAATTTGCTTTCAGATGGCCAACTTAGCATTTATACGGGGTCAGCTTGAAAATGTAAGTAAATCACTTTGTAATATCTTGAATTTGTAAAGGACTAGTTTCATGGGAATGCTATTAGTAAGGGTACAGGCTAAGCCACTATAACAAAGAGACCTCAAAATAGAGTGACATGTGAAGGAGGTTTGTTTCTTTTTAATGTATTAGTCCAGATATCATTAAAACACTGAAGAGGCCTGTGTACCTTTGTCCCATGCAGTGGTCCAAAAGCCCAGATTCCTTCTTAGATGTGTCCTCATCTGCATAGATGAGTTTGCTCACCTCCAGCTTGCAGGAAGGGAGAAAGAGAGGATGGAGGGCAAGCAGTTTCCTTATAAAATATGATTTAAAAATTGTTCACATTCCTTCTGTGTGCATCTTTTGGCCAAAACGTTATTGTATGACCTATTCCTAACTGCAAAGGAGGCTGACCTATTAAAAATTGAGGAGATTCTGTAACTGAAAAGATGGAAAGGAGAGAGAATATTAGGGAATAGTTTGCAGTCTCTGCCACAGTAGGTTTGGATGAGAAGTTAATTTCTAAAGTTTCTACTTATCACAGACTAGTTTTTAAGGTGCACAGAGAATGTGGGGTCCAGGTCTTTTAAGTCTGTTTTCCCATCACAAGGATACTTTTCTCTGTGTGTATGTGAAGGTGAGTATGTGTGTTGTGTTTAATAAAGAATGATGCATCAGACTAGTACTTAGAATCCAGGGTCATATAGAGAGTGTGGCCCAAACAAGTAAAAGAGAAATCTTTTCCTTATGGTTTTAGGCGGAAAAACTTTTTAAAGCAACAATGAGTTACCTGCTTGGAGGGGGCATGCAACAGGTAAGGACATTACCTAGGATTGGGCCCTCACTAAAGGAGGTTTCAGAATAGTCCTGCGTCCTGAAAAAAACTCCACCCAGCCCCAACATTGGCTTTGGCCAAAAAAAGGTAGATTTTCCCCACCTAGGACTTGTAGAAAAACTGCCGGTCTTTCACTCATGCAAAAGCATGGTAGCTGAGGAATTCATAGTTGCCTAATTCTTCTGAAAAGATAAAGACTATGGCTTTCAGGCCAAAGTCAATCTGAAGGTTGATCTGAAATATTCCATGAGGAATTTGTACTCGTCATGTATTTCCTTCATTTCTCTTTTTCCCAACAGGAAGACAATGCAATCGTTGAAATCTCTCTAAAGTTGGCTAGTATCTATGCTGCTCAGAATAGGTGAGTATAGTCAGAATCTAGGTGTGGCGGCAGACGGAGCAGGACTGCAGGCAGAAAACACTTTGACCTTGGGATATTATATAATTTTCATTTATCTGATAATTATCCCGATATCAAAAAAACTGATATCACATTCAAAGTGTTCCCTTCCCTTGTCTTTGCAAAATCTCAGTCTTTCCCAGTTTTGTCCCTGCTGTTTCTGTTGGCCTGCTGACTGGGGCATATAGCCCTCAACCCTGCCTGCACAGTGACAAGGCTAATCAAGGATATTATAGTTAGAACTTCAGTTTAGCTCTTGGTAGAGGGGAGGGAGCAACTAAAAGCTACTAGGGATAATAAACTTTGAAGAAATAATTTTGACAGTATCAGTGAATGAGGGAGGGAGTTCACTGGCGAGTGAAGCCTGGTGCCTTTCATTCTTTCTAGGTGTAGATCAAAGAAGAACCACTTAGGATGTAAGCAGAGAACTCTAGAGTGTTACATTTTGGGGTGAGTTTACAGGAAGACCTTAGACAAGCTTTTCCTTACATTGTTAATTGCCACAGAAGCTGGGTCCTGGAGGTTTGGAATGACCTCAAGCCTGGTGCTGTAGATTGAGTGTTCACTGAAATAAGGGGCCCTGACCCTGGTCCCCGCTGCCCTGCTCAGCAGCTCCTTCATTCTCAGCAGGAGCAGCTTAGTCTCCTGACTTTTGGTTGGTTGAATATGTGGTAGCCAGAGCTGCCAAGGGCTTTTCACTTTAAGTCTGTTTTGGAGCTGTGAAGTTGACCCATCTGAGGGAGCATTCCAGCTGAGATCAGTCTCCCTTGGAGGAGTAACAGGACTAGATGTGACTTCCTAGGATAAAAAGAACGCCAAAACTGATAACACTGAAGAAGGAGACAAAATCATGGTCTTGTGGGGTGGAAACTTGTGTAGAAGCCACTAATCATTTTATAAATTACTCTGTACTCAAGAGTGATTTTTGTTCTGTTTTATTAAGACAAGCATAAGACCAGAAGTTGTTTATAGACACTTTGACCAGGAGCATCTTGTGGCCAGCCTCCCCTGCTCTGAGTTCTGACTAGGTATCAAGCCATGTCTGCCAAGATGTGGGCCTGGGGAAGCTTCTGTTCTTTTGGGAACAGAACAGAACAGTGGGGTCATCTCTTCTCCCTGGCAAGGCACCAGGGGAGAGGGGGTGAGCTTTAACTATAAAGTTAAAAGCTGCTTCTGGTAAGAAACTGGAACCAAACAGCAAGAACCAGGATTGAACTTCTGGATGGAGAGGGAATTTCCATCATGTTTCTGTGCATGTCTTTACAGAAACCAGCAGTTGACGCTTGCTCTGTCCAGAGTCAGTCTGCCTGCTGCTTGGGCGAGGACACAAGGGCTAGAGGGTCCAGGGCTAGAGTCAGGCTAAACGCCTTCTAGTGCCATTTCTGTAGGAGAAACTTGCATCAGAGACCAACAGCTTGGAAGAAGTATAAAGGTAATAAACCTCTCCAGAAGTTGTATGAGACCATCAGGCCCCTGGGGCATTTGTGGTGTTACTCTGAGCAGGTGCACGCTTCCAAAGGGGAGAAGTGGACTTGCTCGAAACTGTTAGAGGGAGAGGACAAAGGCTGCTGGTTGTATGGGTTACAGAACTACCGCTGTGGTCCCAGCTCCTTATGTCTTAAGTTACACTAAATGGGTGACTTGGAAAAAAGACAACTTTTGAGAAAGGGCAGATTGACATCGCTCAGAGACTTGAAACAAAATTTCTCTTCCCATCTCACTTTCTTGATAATATCAAAACTGCAGCTGGGAAAATGAGGATAAAAGAAGAGTTTATGAAAAGACAAATAACAGATTGCTGATCTTTGCTTTACAGACACGAATTTGCTCTTGCTGGCTATGAATTCTGCATTTCAACTCTAGAGGAAAAAATTGAAAGAGAAAAGGAAATGGCAGAAGACGTTCTGTCAGGTAGGGAATTCTGGCTGTTTTGCCCAAAAGGATTTCACCATTAGTCTGTGGGAAAGGGAATTGGGGGACAGAAAGTCATCTATTTGGAAATTAAGTGGCTATTTTTAAGGTCTCAGCAGAGGATTTGGAATAAGATATTTTGGTTAAATGACTTGATCTGGTTTTTTTTAACCCCTTGGTTACATGTTCAACATTTATCTGTTGACTTTTATTATATATAACCTCTGGAAAATTGAGGAGCAGAAAGGGAAGCTTCAGCTACCAGTCACAATTCTAATTAATTGCCTTTGGTCCCAGATAAACACCAAGTTATCTAGGGTTTTGCAACTCATCCTCAGTGTGGAGGGAAGAGCATAAAGAGTTAAGCCAGGAATAGAAAGGGATGGGCAGGAAGCTCTCCAGCTCTAAACCATTTGGGTTTTTTAATATGTTTTAAAATATTGGGAGTTTTCAGATTTGACATTCCTTCTTTCATTCTTTTATTTCACACTTACTCTATGCCAAGAGCTCGTAAGATGTTGAAGGGTTAGCAGTCAACTGTAGTCTCTAAAGCAATGAGTATGCCTTGAAAGAGTTGTCTCTACTCAGTTGCCTTCTAGTTTTCTCTTGAGCAGAAGCCATTTTTCCATCACTCTACTGAAGCTCTTTTTATGAAGGTTACCAGTTCTCATTCCTTATCTTCCTTGCTGTCCTTACTAGCAGCTCTGACCCAGATGATCACTGTTGCCTGTTGGAAATGTGGATGCCTCCCTGGTTCCTTGCCTTCCCCTTTGCCACTCTCTGAAGTTAACAGATGTCAGGGCTGTCTTCGGCCCTCTTCTCAGTTTCTCTCTGCCTCACACCCTAGAAGGTAACATTTAAGCCCCGTAACTTTAATATCAGTTTTACACCTTTAGCCCCAACTTGTGCATGAACTGCAGACTCGTGGGTAAGATTATCTACCTGACATCTTGAATTTCTAAATGGTCACCTCACACTTACCATGTCCGAAACAAACATGGTTTTGGCCATTCACAAATGTGTTTTTCTACCAAGCTTCAGTTTAATAAGTGGTACCACCATTCACCTAGTTGCTTTGGCCAAGAACCTAAGAATCATCTATGATTTCTTCCTTGTTTCTTATATATAATTCACCAACAAATTATATTGTATCATCCCCTTCTCAGACCACGCCTCATCCTATCCTCTCGCCTTGCTGCTTTGGTCCAGGCCATTGCTGTCTCCTGCCTGGATACCTGTAATAGTGTCTCATAGGTTTTCCTGCCTCCCTTTATTCCCTCACATGATCTGTTTGTGCAGTAGGCAAAGTGATCTTTTAAGAAATCAGTGCTTTTGCATCACCTTTAGAACAAATTCAGAATCTCTGTGTGGACCTATAAGGCCCTACATAATCTGACCCGTAACTGCCACTTCTTCATCTTTTGCTCTGCCTCCACTTACTCCATGTTCACCACACAAGTCTTTCTTGCTGTTGTTCATTTCAAGCTGAGTGCTGTCTCCAGCCCTTTTTCCTTGCTGTTCCCTCTGCCTGGCCTGTTCACTTGTACCTTCGCATGGCTCGCTCTCTTCATTTAGTTCTGCGCTCAGATATCACTTCCTTAGGCAGCTTACCCTGATGAAGACTGTCATCTCTTTGCACCTTATCATTCATTCCTTCTCTTATTCACACTTAAAAGCAGGTCTGTGTTGTGTGCTTGTGTTTGTATTGCCACTAAAAGTATATTTTGTTCAAGTGCTTTTAGTATTTGTCTTCCCTATCAAAGAGAGATAGAGTTCATCTGTTTTATTAACTGCTCTATTCTTAGTACCTACAGCTGTGCCTGGCACATAATTGGGACTCAGAAATTGTTGAATGAAAGAATAAAAGACTCAATGAAACAAGTGAAATTTTCTGTGCAGTGTGGAGTGCTTTGAGGAAGTTCACAAAAGATGTAAAAACAAGTCTGGCTGTCCATACCCTTTTTGTCTTTCATTTGTTGCATCCACTAAAGACAGTTTCTTAAGACTGTAAAGTTATCTTTTCGATTCCAAAAGTAATACTAGTGCATTGAAGAAAATTTGGAAACCATTAAGAATAAAGATCATCCATAATCACACTACCATTTTTTGTTGTATATCTCTGTAGGCTTGCTTTTGCCCTATGCTATTTACATTTGAAAAAAACTTATTAGGGATCATACTGTATATACTATTTGTAACCTGATTCTTTAAAATTTAGTGATATATTTCGTATAAATGACTTACACAATATGACTTGTACCAGTCTTTAATCTTTTTTATATTGCATAGGAATTCTTTATTTTCTTTGCTTTTGTTAATTTGTAATGAATATTGAGTAGCTGTTTTATGCCAACTATTGTTCTAGGATTTTCAGAGAGGCAAGTGACGCAACAGTCCCTGCTCTTTCAGAACTTAGTGCTTAGGAAGGCATTTTCCAGTGTTGAAATAAGATATTTACTCATTTTTCCTTCTTACTTTTCTTTTTATTTCTATAGAGATAGTCTGTCACCATTATGTGCTTACATATTGAGTATATGCTTGGCTTTCTCTTGGGATTTTCCATTTAGATTATTAATCTGATGAAATTTATAACAGTATACATTGCTTGAGTTGTTAATATATGGTATTAATATGTTTGAACTATATGGTAATACAGATGCTACTGTATTTGCTACTGTAGATGCTACTCACAAATGCTACTTTTCCTTTTTATTGAATTTATTGGTGTGATACTGGTTAACAAAATTATACAGGTTTCAGGTGCACAATTCTGTAATACATCATCTGTACATTGTATTCTGTGTTCATTACCCCAAGTTCACAAATGCTACTTTTGCAAAATTTTTTCTATTTTTATTTTCACATGAATTTGAATTTATTTTGTCAAGTCCCCAAGTGCTTTGAGACTGAATTATTAGATTTACATTATATTTATGTTAGTTTGAGGAGCTTGAAATCTGAATAAATAAGTTACTGTTTGATTACAAATAGCAGAGAATGTCAAATTAAGTTAAATAATAATGACACTTATCTCTTGTAAATGGCAAGTGTGCAGAAGGGGCCGGGCTGCTGGGCCAGTTGATGTGTGTATTGCTAAGGTAGGACGGAGGTCCTGCAAGGCTGTCTCTTCCCTCCCCTCCTCACTGGCATGCTCTGGGTGTTGGTCTTCTGGTCACCCTCCCACCCCCCTTCCTGTGGTTGGAAAGTGTCCCAGGTCCCAGGCGTCTCACCCAGAAATGCCAACGTCTGGGGGAAAAGAAGACTTCTTTGTTTCTTATAGAATGCAGGTCATCTTTTCTGGAAGTCCACAGGTAGATTTATTCTTCCTTTTCATTGATGAGAATTGGGTTTCTTGATATTTCTAACCCAGTCTTTGGCCAGAGAAATGGGATTACCATGATTGGCTAAAACTGGTCAGAATCCATTCCCAATAGAGAATGGAAATGCCCTCTGCTTGAAAGGAGTGAACACTGGGACAAACTGCAGCATGCTAGCAAGAGAAGTCCCTTACTACACTGTTTGTGCAATATTGAGTCTTCCCATTGAGGAACATGGTGCGGTTCTTGCTTACAGATTCATTCACATAGATTTAACATCTATTTAATTACCTTTGATTCCAAGTGGGTACTTGACTAAACTATTTGCTTTTCATTTGATATTCACATGGTTCCTAGATGTAATTATACATTTGGGAAATCATGAGAATTGTTTCCTTTTAGATGTACTTCTGTGTCTCTCCCCCTTCCCCCATTAAATTTAGTTCATTGGCAATAATCGCAAAACATTGAATGATAGTGGTGATGGAAAACTTTGTCTTATAATCTAGTTTGGTGACAACTGTATGAACAGATTTATTATCATATATCTGTAGCAAACCAGGCTTGCTAGTAATTGGTTAATTGTTCAGTATACTGCTGGATGTTAAATGCTGAGACTTTATGTAGAACTTTTGCATTTATTTTCTTATGAGATCCACAGTTTATTGTGCTTGTCACCACAGGACTGTATTAATGTGATAAGATGAATTGAGATGCTTTCTATGTATTCTGTCTGGGAATAGGTATGGGGTTTACATAGGAATGCGCTATTCCTTCAGAGTTATAGGATCTATGAAACCATGTGGGCCAGATCTTTAGAGTTCATTATCCGGCAACTTTTTTTCTTCCTTCCTCAATTACTTCCATTTTTCTTGATTTGATTTCAGTAGCTAGGACAGTGTCAAGAACACAGTGTTGATAAATATCTGTTGAATAAGTGAATGAGTGGGTAAAAGGATTTTGGAGAGCTGTATTTTTCTAGAAGAACCTTTCTTATGGGATTATATTTTGAAAGCATAATTCACAGTATTCTCTATGTACCTGAGAACATATTCCTTTCCCAGTTTTTAATTTTACAGAGTTACTTCTTTTTAAGATATTTTTCCCCCATTGATTCCTTCCTCTTCCTTTTCTTAAGCTGAAATGTTCATTCATTTTTATATTTTAATCAAAACATCTCTGGAAAGTTAAAGTATTTTTGGTGGTGGATTTAGTTTCATGAGGGCTTAAAGTCAGGAACCTGAGTTCAAAATCTGGCTCTTAACTTACTTATTAGTGTGACTGTAGGTAAGTTACTTAACTTTTCTCAGTTTCCTCATCAACAAGATAATAGTAGAACCTGCCTTATGGAGTTGTTATGGAAATTAAATGCTATAGGACTGTGACTAGTGTTCATTAAATACTATGTAAAAGTTTGCTGGAATGTGATATATTAATGTAATTTATTAAATGAGTTACCTTTTCTATATTATGTTTACCAGTTTGTTTATGAAGGATCATCCTGATTATTTTATTCAGTTTCTCCTTGTCAATTTTGTTAATATTTTAAAAAAGAGCCAATTGGTAGTTTCATTTTCTATATTATTTTACTATTTCATTTATTTCCACTCTTAATCCTTATTATGTCTTCTGCTTGCTTTGGGTTTATTTTGCTCTTTTCTAGTATATTAGGTGGAAGATTTTAGGATATTGATTTAAGATCTTTCTAGTATATATAGGTATTCACAACTATAAATTTCTCTGCTACATCTATACACAAGTTTTTTTGTGTTTTCATATCTCAAAGTATTTTCTATTCTTAGGATATTTTGGAGTATGTTGATAAATTTCCATATGTATGTCCATTCTTCAGATTTTCATCTGCTGATTTCTAAGTTCATTCTCTTGTGGTCAGAGAACATGCTCTGATGATTTCAGTCCTCTTACTGAGACTTATTTTATAGCCTAGTATATGGTTTTTCCTGGAGAATGCTGCATGTGCATTTGAGAGGAAAATGTATTCTGTTATTGTTGGGTGATGTGTTATATATGTCTGTTATGTCTAGCAGGATTCTAGTTTTGGCCAAGTTTTGATGATTTTGTTGTTCTAGGCATAATTTTTGTTTTTGTGATCTTTACACATGTATCTGTGCTGTTTAAACAGTCCTAGATATATCTTCATTGAAGAGATATGTATATACATCATTGACGATATCTTCATTATCTCTTCATCAGAAAGTTTTTTGTCCTATTTGTCACAAATTTAATTTTACATTGTTGACTATATCTTGCCATTTTTAACTGAGTCATTTGTTGTATGTCTTTTGTAGAAGGTTTTGTTTAGATTTTTTAAAAAATACCATTGTCCTGAGATAATCTTAAAACCTTTTTTATCAGTACTAAAAGTAATGTTTGGCCTAATTGTTGCATTTAAAAAAATATTTTCTATTTTTGTTATTTCTTTTGTTTTCAGGTCCTTATGCCCCTACAGGGATGTTTTCCTCACTAAATCTCCATTTATGTATTTTGAAAGGAAGGCATATAAATGGTTTTCAGTTCTGTTAAGGCTAATCTAAAAGTTTCTTCCAAACATACTTGACTCAGAAAAAAACATTGTTTTCAGTTTCTTCTGTAAGATGAGTACAATTTAACATTCTTTTACTTTTCCCCTTCCCTGTGTGTCTTTTATTCTGTGACCTAGAATTTTAAATTTTTAAATGATTTGGAGAACATTGATTTGTTGTTCCAATTATTTATGCACTCAATAGTTGGTTCCTGTGTGTGCCCCAACCAGGGGCATCAGGACAATGCTCCACCCAACTGAGCTATTGTACCTAGTATTTATTTTTTAATGTGGTAAGAGGTGGCAATATAATTTTTCTTCCCCTTATGGACAAGTTTTAGCTCAGAACTGTTCTAGTGGTCTATCCTTTTCTTACTGATTTGTAATGACAGCTCTGTTGAGTTTTCATAGATCAATGGAGTGACTGTTTAATTCTATTAATTTTTAGTTTCATTACTGGTATACCTTTTCCATATTTAGTTCAGTACCTTTTTTTTAATTCATTCAACCAGTCAGTCAAGAAGTACAACTGAATGCCTGTTACATGCCACACATTACTGGGCAGTGAGATACAGCTATAAGTAAAACAGAGTCGCTGCCTCTTAAGAGCTTCATCTGTGTTCTCCAGTTCTACAGGGCATTTGGTGCTTTTACCAGACATTGTGTAATTAGTTTTGTAATGTGTGTCAAGAAGTGCTATATCATTGCAACCTTTATTATTCTTCAAAAAATGGATCTTTAAAAATGTTCTTGAAATTTGGCTTCTGACTTTCCATTTCAGGATACAAACGGCCTGTGGATTGTTACTACATTGCTTTTTTTGCACCTTAAAACTTCCTCATTGGCCCTAGACTTGCTTTGTTGTTAACTCATTCTACTTCAGGTCTTATTTTCACATGTATATGCTAAATATTAGTTTCAAACTAAAATAATATACCACATTTTAGTCAATGTGTGGACTCAATTAAGTGGGGAAAAGTTTGTCATTTAATTGGGTGTTGCAATATTGACCAAATATATATTTCTTATGGGTATTTATTTGGTCTTTGTCCACAGTTCCTGGCTCCCAAACCCTTGGAATTTCTTTTTTTTTTTTTTTTTTTTTTTTTTCATGTCTAGCATTCCTTTTTATTCACAACATTAATGACATTCTGATATGTTTACAATATTTTTTTTTAATATATTTTATTGATTATGCTATTACAGTTGTCCCATTTCCCCCCTTCTCTCCTCTCCACCCTGTACCCCCCTCCCGCCCACATTTCCCCCTTTAGTTCATGTCCATGTGTCATACTTATGAGTTCTTTAGTTTCTACATTTCCCGTACTATTCTTGCCCTCCCCCTATCTATTTTCAACCTACATTCTATGCTACTTATTCTCTATACCTTTTCCCCCTCTCTCCTCCTCCCACCCCCCTGCTGCTAACCCTCCATTTCTGTGGTTCTGTTCCTGTTCTAATTGTTTACTTAGTTTCTTTTGGTTTTGCTTTAGGTGTGGTTGTTAATATTTGTGAGTTTGCTGACCTTTTACTATACATGTCTTTTCTTTATCTTCTTTTCTTAGATAAGTCCCTTTAGCATTTCATAAAATAAGGGCTTGGTGATGATGAACTCCTTTAACTTGACCTTATCTGAGAAGCACTTTATCTGCCCTTCCATTCTAAATGAGAGCTTTGCTGGATAGAGCAATGTGGGATGTAGGTCCTTGTCTTTCATGACTTGGAATATTTCTTTCCAGCCCCTTCTTGCCTGTAAGGTCTCTTTGGAGAAATCAGCTGACAGTCTGATGGGAACTCCTTTGTAGGTGACTGTCCCCTTACCTCTTGCTGCTTCTAGGATTCTCTCCTTCGTTTTTACCTTGGCTAATGTAATTATGATGTGCCTTGGTGTGTTTCTTCTTGGGTCCAACTTCTTTGGGGCTCTCTGAGCTTCTTGGATTTCTTGGAAGACTGTTCCCTTTGCCAGATTGGGGAAGTTCTCCTTTATTATTTGTTCAAATACATGCTCAATCTGTTGCTTTTCCCCTTCCGATTCTGGTACCCCTATAATTCGGATATTGGAACGTTTAAAGGTGTCTTGGATGCTCTTAATCTTTTCCTCAATTTTTTGAATTCTTATTTCGTCATGCTTTCCTGCATGGTTGATTCTATCTTCCTTCTGGTCCACTGTATTGTTTTGAGACTCATATTCCTTCCTTTCACTATTGGCTCTCCTCCGCGTGTCTTCCTGCATCTGTTTTATGGTAATCTGCATTCTTTCATCTAAATTTCATCCAAAATCAACCAGTTCCGTGAGCTTTCTGATCACCAGTGTTTTGAACTGCGCATCTGATAGATTGGCTAGTTCTTGGTTGCTCAAAAGGATGAGTCCTGGGGGACTGATCTGCTCTGTTGAAAACATAGTTTGTTTTTTTTTTCCCCCCGTCTCTCCTTTTTTTTTTTTCCGGTCTGGTTGCTCTAGTTACGGTGGGGGGCGGAGCCTTAGGTGCTCACCGGGGCTGGGCACCCCAGTCGCTAGATTGTGACGTTATATGTGGGGGCGGGGCGGGAGAAAACAATGGCGGTAGTTCCATTCTCCTGGACTCAGACCCTTGTCTGGGCTTCAGGGCACGAGTTCTGCCCTGGTCCACAATCGCTGCCCCTCTGGGTCTGCCAGCCGCAGCTTGCGTACTCAGGGATCACCGCTGCCTTCTTGCGCGCCGGATGGCTTTTGCGCCGATTTCGCGCCAAACCTTCCCCCGACCTCCGCCTGCAGCCGACCCGCGCCAGCCCCGCGCCCGCCGGGCTGGTCTTCTCCTACCAGTCTGGATGAACGCGTCTACTTCAACTTCTTGGCTGCCCGACTTCCATTCAGATAAATCCTCTGCCGGATCTGGGTGTTATTCTGATAGTAAATTATTGTTGTAAATTATTGGTTTTCTAATCTTGGTTGTACGAGGAGGCACAGTGCGTCCACCTATTCCTCCATCTTGCCGGAAGTCCTATCTACCTTTCTAACGAGCCGCCTGGTAACTCCTGTCGCAAACCCTTGGAATTTCTTAAGTGTTGAGAGTAAGCTGGATGCCTTTTGTTATGATAATGAGGCAACTTTTGGAAAGCACCTAAGCTTTGGGGCTGTTGGCTAGTGCAGCCAATCTCTTCATTAGCGGGTTGGAACTTTTCAGTCACACCCGGTGACCTCTAGGAAGGGGAGAGGGGCTGGAGGTTGAACCGGTTGCTAGTGCTCAGTGTTTAATGTCATGCCTGTGGGATGAAGTCTCCATAAAACCCCAAAATAACAGAGTTTGTAGCACATCTGGGTTGGTGAACTTACAGAGGTGTTGGGACAGGGATGCACCTGATCAGGGCATGGAAGCTCCTCAACCCTTTCTACTGCCTTGCCCAGTGCTTTTCTGTCTGGCTGTTCTTGAGTTATATCCTTTTATAATAAACCAGTAATCAAGTAACATGTTTCTCTAAGTTCTGTGAGCTGCTCTAGCAAATTAATTGAACCCATGGAAGGAATTCTGGGAACCTCTGATTTATAGTCAGTCAGAAGTACAGGTCAACAATCTGGTCTTTCAATTGGCATCCTGAGTTGGAGGGGGTAGTTGGAAATTTGTAGCTACTCTGTCTGAAGAACAGGTAACAAGCTGGATTTGTGACTGGTGTCTAAAGTTGGGGAGGGAGGAAGGCAGTCTTGTAGGACTGAACCATCAACCTGTGGAATCTGATGCTAGCTCTGGGTAGATGGTGTCAGAAGTGAGTTGAATTCTTGGATACCTGGCTGATGCTGAGAATTGCTAGTTGGTGTGGGGAACCCTATACCTGCCTACACACAAGTTGGAACTGGTTTCAGGAACCGATTTAGATGTTAATTGACCTCAATTGTCAGGCTAGGAGTACTTACGTGACATGAAATGTTCAGGGGTCCTGTACTGTTAAATATTTGTGGGTCTTGGTAAAAAGAAAAATGTTTAGGGTAGGTTGGCCAGTTCTGACTCACTTTCTGTACTCTACTTGCTATATCACAGCAATGCTTATTTCCTTTTTAGTGGATGAGAAAGCCAATACCCACCTCCTCCTTGGCATGTGCTTAGATGCTTATGCTCGCTACCTTCTGTTGTCCAAGTATCCGTCACAGGCACAAAAGATGTATGAAAAAGCTTTGCATATTTCTGAAGAAATACTAGGAGAAACACACCCACAGGTAAGCAAGGAAAACAGGTTTCAGAATTTATAGGTGTGCAATGCCACACTTGTTGCGAATAGTCAGCAGATGGTCCCCCATAAACCCTCCTGCTTGTGCCCCTAGTCCATTTATTTTCCTACCACCACTCCTCACCACCCCTAACTACTTGTTTCAGAAAGGATTTGAGACTGCTGATCAATTACTGGATCTGTCCAGAATATTTTGAATGAGTATGAGTTCACACATCAGAGCAACCTTTCTAAAAGACAGGTCTAGCCAGGCACCTGTGTGCTTCTGGGGCTTCAGAGTACACCGCGCTGTATTTCAGAATATTGAATCTTATTAGGAACAGCTAAACTCCTGAAGGTCCTTGCCTCCCTTGCCCCATAGGTAAAATGACATGAAAGTGGGGAAAAGTAGGAGAGACTGCATTAAAAAAATTAAAAACCACTGACAGAATTTAAGTACAGTGTACAAACTTTCTGTTAGAACACTAAACACATTGAATTGAATTGAAATCATCTGTCTCTCCTTCCAAATTGTTTGTAGAGGTAACAGGTGGATCACTTTGTGAATGCTTGGTATTAGCAACAAAAGAGACAAAAATTTTAACTGGACTGAACATTTCCCAAGGCTGGGGTAGATGGGTGGGGTAAGTTATGGGCTATGAATTATCTTCAGGAAAGGGATGTGTAGGACTTTTTCTAGAGTCCTGTTAATGGAATATCACTGAGGAATAAGACAAACATGGAATTCAAATCACCAAGTACTATAACTGGGGGCTGAAAGCATGACTTAATGGAGGAGATAGGACCTACCTCTCTTAGTACCAACATTTAAAAACCTCTTAATGGGAGTCACCCTAAAGTGGATAATGGATTTCTTCTTGATGCATCTCAGGGTCACCAACTGGAATGAATTACACTACAGTACGGCTCCAGGGGCCAGCTTTTTAAGATTGCTTAACCTTAAATGGAATATTCTAGCTTTGTGTTGTTATTTTTCATGTTTCTGATATGATAATTAGTTATATTAATAAATAATGTTTAATCTGTTCCCTTGTTTCTGGATTTGTATCGTTTTTCCAGAGGGTCAAAACTAATGCAATCCATTATACACTGTGAATGCTAGAGGCACATATTTGTTATAGGCTGATATCCCTCCCCTTTTGTGGAATGCTAGGAAATATGAAATTTCAAGTGTATATTCAGTTTATAAAACTCCAAATTGACATTAAATCTGTGTAGGTGTTTTTTTTTTAAGCTCCCTGTGTTTTCTTCCTTGTGTAGACCATTGTGCTGATGAGTGACTTGGCTACCAGCCTGGATGCACAAGGCCACTTGGATGAGGCCTGTTTTTACGTACAGAGGGCATCAGATCTGGCAAGACAAACAGAACATCCTGAGCTACACATGGTGCTCAGTAATCTGGCTGCGATTCTGATGCACACAGGTAGGGAGCTGTGACATCTTGATTGACTTGCTTGATTGACCTACCTATAGGGAGGGGTGCTACTGGATTTATAAATTGTGAAATGGTATTTTGGGAGGGCAAGGCTGGGCAGTGAGGAAACTATACAATTAAAGCTTAGAGTCCTCTAATTAAAGGGCTGCCTGAATAATACAAAAAAGGATGTGTGTTTGGCTGAAATGCTATTGTGCTCAGTTTACATAACTTTCGTAGTCCTGCCTCAGCCTATTGAACCCACATCATTATAGAGAAAGCTTTGCAATGACAGTGCTTCATTTCTGTAATGCTTTACAGATTTCTAAAGTTTTCACATGTACAACTGAGTATATTCTTACCAGTGTAATTATGAAGCTGCCAAGACAGACAGACTTGACAGACATACTATGTGCCATAGCACTCAGGGCCTCAACCTACAACTTCCAGAAACCAGGAGTGACAGGTCCTTTTTCAGCATTAGGAAATTTCTTGGCCAGTGAAGTAAGGGCCCCAGGAGTGTGTTGGCACAGTCAGGAGTCCTAGAGCACTCACCAAGGTAAGTTCCCAGCACCTGCACCAGCTTACAACCTCTCTCAGTCAGCTTGTCACCTGGGGATGAAATGAGGCAGGACTGGCCTTTTACTTATTAAGTACACGGTAACTTAGGCCTGTATTAAACTAGTGCTTTCTCTTCAGAATCACTTTGAAACACTTTTTTTTATTATGTTCTTCCTTCTCTCTGGGTTATTTTAGAACGATATGCACAAGCAAAAGAGATCTACCAGGAAGCACTGAAGCAAGCAGAGCTGAAAAGGGATGAGGTTTCTATACAGCACATTAGGGAAGAATTGGCCGAGCTGTCTAGAAAAAGTAGACCTTTGACTTAAATTTATCAAGCTCTAAATCCCTTTTTGTTGTAGGGAATTTTCAATAACAGCTTATAATTCCAGTCTCAGTAGCACCCAAATCAATGGCTTAAATCAGCGATTCTCACCCAGTGTGCCGCGAGAATTTTTAAAACAGGCACTAGCTGCCTGTTTAGTCAGGGTCACTGACCTCTTTCCCTTAGACTGTGAAATTAAAAAATGACAACAGCCAACACAACAATAGCTGACTGGTGTGAATAACTCAAAACTATACCTACATTTCTGTCAGGTCGGTGAAAAATAAATTTTTTGGTATGCTGCAGAATTGTAGTAGTTGGTTTATGTATGCCACAAGGGGAAAAAGGGTTGAAAATCACTGCCTTAAATCCTTTGTCCTTGATAGTTTCTCAATTTAGACTCATTGAAAGACAAGTTAATACACTGCCACTTTGGTTTTTTAAAGGCCAATCAGCTTTCACCCCGACTGATTCTGACTTCTGAGGATGTCAGGTGGCACCCTCAGCTGTAGCGTGTGGTTGGGTGCTGGCTGTGCTGCCCTAACTGCAGGCCTCTCTGACATAAGGTTTCAGTCTATTGATTTGTTGCCCTCTTTTCTCTTATTTTATCAACATCTGGCAGACCAGAGCTACCTATCTCATGGGAAAAAGGGGATTATGGTGAGTTATTTCTCTTATAATGTATTTCATGAAGCACAATAGGAGATTGAATGCATAAAGGAGGAGGGACAGTAACATCCCTGTTGTCAAATCTGAGCGTTCCACTTCCTTTGCAACCCAGGTCATGGAACAATCATCTGAGGAGCTCTTTTAAGAAATACGTGCCTAGGCTGCACCCAAAACCCTTCTTCCTCAGGGTAGTGCCCTACAAGTATACAGTTTAAAACCTGCCCAGTAGTGCTGATAATGTACTGCAGGTACAGAAGAATCACTGACCTGGATCCTAGTCCTGGTGTTCTGAATTTGGGTCTCAGTATCCTCATTTGTAAAGTAGGGAACAAACAAGAGTTGCATGTGGCCATAGGAGATTATATTTGATTAAATTACCTTAAATGAATAGACTGCCATGCTGAAAGAGCTTTATCATTTTTTCTCAGTGTCTAGAAAATGTGTACAGATACTCCTCAACTTACTATGGGGTTATGTCCTGATAAACCCATTGTATATTAAAAATACTGTTAAGTCAACAATGCTTAGGTACACCTAACACACTGAATATCAGCTTAGTCCAGCTGGTTTCTATTGAACACATACTGCTTTTGCAACATCATAAAGTTGAAACATTATTAAGTTGAACCACTGTTAAGTCAGGGACTGTAAATACAAGACTCATAGATGAGTGTTTTTACCTTTGCAGTCTCAGAGAGACATTTGCAAGGGAAATGCAGTTTCTCTAAGTACTGTGAAGAAACACTGTTACTATTGGTGGTGTGAGTGGGAATGATAAACCTGATATTTTTGGTTCCTGTGTACATACCAGAAAAATCCTTTCATAATAAACTAGATACTCTACCACAACAATATTGTATGTATTCCATACTCTGAGTTTCTCATAAAAAGTAACTTACTGAAGACTTAATAAAAATAAAATACTAGAAACCCTGAGGTCCAAATCCTCAGGGATTAGACTAAAACTGCAATTTCATATTTTGCAGATACAAATTTCTTCCTAGTGTTTAAGTTCATTATATGCATTTACCACTCAGCTAATTCCTTTAATCATCTTAACTCAGAGAGACCAACTGTAATATAAATCAGACTTAAGTTTCAGTGCAGCCCATTCTTCATTTATTGGTGATTTAAAAAAATTACTGTCAGCTACTCACCTTCTGCATTGAGAATGTTTTTACCTTTTCACAATTGCAGGGGTTACTGAAAGTTAGGTTTTTCACTTCAGGTTTTATTTAAGAATTTTTGATCCTCCACAATGATTCAACTTGTGGTCCTGGTACTGGAAAAACTAGGAGTTTTCAGAAAGACAGTTTCTTCATGTGGGTGTTCTCATTCAAGTTCATTCACAATGTAAAACAAGGTAGCAAAGCAGGAGGGCTGACCCATTTACTCATCATGGACTAGCTGTTCAGGGCATATTATTAAAACAGAATCACTCAGCATACTGAAATTAAAGCATTATGAAACTTTCAGTTATAAACATGCACTGGAAATTGGGCTGTCAGAATATTTCTATGAACAGTATTGGGAAGACTTTAAATTAGGTCTGGATGCTAAGAAATCATGCATAAAGATGTAGCTTCAGAACACTGAAACCTCAGCCTACAAAAGGCTACACCTTGATTTACAGCTGACTGCAACAAGTCATCACTCACTCCCTGTGCTGTGCTTGCTGCTTTCAGTCATGCTGAGGTGGCCCTTTGTCCCTCCTGGGTTTGTTCCATAGGTAAGGCATGTGTGAATTCTGTCCTTTCATTGTTCTGAACTAAGCAATAGTACTGCATTTTACCTCCCAGTCTGAAACCTCTTCTCTAGGTGAGGTGACGGTAGATGAAGTAACACATGCATTGTGATAAGGTTTGGGTGAGGGATTAACAAGCTACCCACTTTGGGGCCTTCAAGTGTAACTGCAAAAGTTATCAGGTTAGGCTCTGATTTGACATGTTCCCAAAAACGATTCTGATTTGGAAGAGGTTAAGACCCTCAGGGTCATAAAAAAAAATACCATCATAATCTCTTCTAGGTCAGTTGATAATATAAATTATTAATGATGTCAGCACCTAAAAAATTTCAGCAGAACACTTACGAAGAACATTGTTATTGTTGTTTCATTCTCATTAAAATGTATACGATATATATTTATAATAAAGTGATTCCAACTTTCCAAGTAGTAGGAATCTGATTGCTAAAATCCGATCTGAATTTTATTTTGAGGACATCAAGTATACGAGAGTGGAACAGTAACAGGAGCGAAGGCTTTAACTTCAGGCAAACAAATTTATGGCCTATCTTTGTCGCTTATTTAACTTCATGGGCAAAGTGCTGAACCTGTGCCCTTATCTGTAAAATGGGGACTGGACACCAGTGCTACTGGGCTATGTGAAGGTTGCGATCACACACACAAGACACTTCATCACAAAGAAGGCAATCAGTGGTCACCATAGATCTGTTTTCTTTAGAGGCTTGAGTGCTCTTGTTAAAAAGTTTAGGTCTATTTAGAAGTCTGTAAAGTGCTGATTTTTACCTTCCTGAGAGATCTCTATTTCTCCCCGCTCTAAATCAGTGGCATTCTCCCAAAACCGTTTAACATCTATATGCTACAGCAGGAAGCTTCAATGCTAAGTTACGTGGGGAAAAAAATCTAAAAATTCTAAAAGCAGTAATTAATAAAATCGACCTTCTAGTACCATAATCAGTTTAAAATTCAGTCTTACATTATTTGCTCCTTGAGATTCAGTGAAATGAAAACATTCAACAACGAACTCTTGCCAACAAGGAATCAAAGTGAGAGGAAGCACTGGCACATAGAGAAGGGGAACGGACCCGGAAGGTTCAGGATGTGCAGCACAAAGTGACTGTAAGTGACTGAGGCTCTATACAAATCATTATCTTCTAACTCAGCCAATAATATATAAACAAAACTAAATAAAAGTATAAGTTTTTCCTTTGAGACCTGAGACAGCAAGAGCCTTAAATCACAATCTACTATACCCATGGACAGGGTAGTCAAATTCATTTCAAAGCAAAAGCTTTGTTGTGCTGCATCAAATGCAGGATAAAAAGAATACTTAGGGGCATGGTTAAGTTACCAGTGTGTATAATAGTGAGGTATGCCTCAAAAAAGCCTTTAAAACTTAAAAAACTGAACTATAACATACCCATGCAGTAATAGTTATTAAGTGCTGCTAATTAAAAAAAATTTAAGCCTGCACTGGAAATTTACAATATGGTAGAATTTTGTTTCTTCTACCTTTTGACCATAACATGTCAATATACAGCTTTTATGACAGGGTCTGGCTAAAAATCTTAACATTTCCACAAGATTTTACATAATACCTGGGAACCTGAATTTAGAGGAAACAAAATAGAATAAAAGTACAATGCCCGTGACAGCCAAAATTATGTAACTGGTCTGTTTGAGGTTGTTTCGAAGGCAAGAGTTAAAAAGATTTTTAAAAATTACCCCCAAAGTTGATGCTGACTTGAACATAAGTACACCAGATACTACAGCAAGGGGAACCACTGCAAAAGATAATCTATTTACAGAAGAGTGATTTAAAGACATTATGGTTTTCTTTACAGATGTAAGAACAAGAATTGTCCACTTTTAAAAAATTCGGCCTTCTACTATTACAATCCACTGAACTCCCTGTATCAAAAGCAGTTTTTCTTCATTTCTCTCTGCATTTCCATCATTTCATCAATCCATGGTCCAGGCTCTCCTGAAAAGTCTCTGGGCATAAGTCATGGGAAGGCAGGTTTTTGACCTGCTATTAAAAATAAAACCAGCAGAAACTAGAGCCCTCCCCCATACCCTGGCCCCACCAAGACCCCCTTTCTGCGCAGTTCAGTCATCACTATCTGACAGTGTCTCATACTGTGCAGAGAGCAGTGGGGCTGGCTCTCGCTCCCAGATCCTGTTCTGTTGGTGAGGAGCTGCTGGGTTCATAGAAGAGGAGGCGCATGCAATCGATGTCGGTGGTGTGCTGCTGAGCATCCGCATGGTCAGAGGGTTATAAGGGAACTGAGTTGAGCCTGGCAAAAATAAAAATTAGGTTCTCATTGTCATGAGCATAGTTGCTATTTCACCCAACTTTCACTGGAGGGAGGAGGACAGGGTTATACTGAAATGGTCTTGTGAAACTAAGCAAAATGAAACAATATAGAAGGGCCAAGGATTCACCACTTAAACAGTAGCCAGTGATAATGCAACAGTCAGTCTAGACAGGACAAATAACAAACACATGAGGTGAGGGTTGCTGAGCCCAGAAATAAAAGCTCAGGCCTGGATTTTTAGTTGTTATGTCTAGAACTAGGCGTTTCCATAGAGAATCCAAGTAGAATTACTGGATATTACACTCTAACCAAAAGACTCTGGTTGTACTAAGAACTTGACTCTTAAAGATAAATTCAGGGTACAGTTCTCACAGGATGACAGGGAAAAATACCCAGGAAGTTCAGCAGGTCAAGGGGCAGCAGGATGCATGTCACCTGGTGGATCCCACTGGGCAGGTTTATAAATGTACAAGATTAAGAAGGAGGAAACATAAACCTAAGGACAGCACTGCTACCAGTTGTCAATTTCTAGATTTTTTCACTGTCCCCAGAAAGCCTCCTACAGCTTAAGAAACTCTTAACAGGAAACATACCATTTTATCAAGTGATCTCATGAATGGTTTAATAATTCCTTTTCTAAAAGACATTTGAGAACAATCACTGATCTATGCTGTAAGTTTTCAGACTAGTACATAACCACTTTACATGTGGTGTGAGAACTTTAGAAACCAGAAAGCCTTAAATTATGCTGATATAACATCTGTATGAAATTTGTATGTCTTAAGAAGGGGGGAAATCTCAGATTTTTTCATTGACATTTATGTATATTTAACCCCTAAGAAAAGTATGGCTTATAATTCTCTGAAAACTTAAATCCACAGCAAACATCCTAATTTTATTTTTATAAAAATGAGAAGTCTGTTCCTTTTTAAGACTACATTATGGTTATTATGTTTAAAAAGCTTACAAACAGGTACAAAATGGGAAGCATTTACTAAATATCCTAGGTATTTTCCTAGATATTCAGGAAATATCCTAGATATTTTCATCTGTCTGTATAGATGTAGTGAACCTAAAGAAAGATAGTGGCTTTTTAAACTATTCTTCCCATTTCTGACTTTAATGTTCTAGTGTTCCCTAAGAACCTATTGGGGATGTCCAACCTTTTGGTGTCTCTGGGCCACACAGTAAATACACTGTGGTACGTAATAACAAAATCTCATAATGTTTTATGTAAACTTATGATTTTGTGTTGGGCTGGATTCACAGCCATCCTGAGCCGCATGCAGCCTGTGGGCTGTGGGTTGGACGTCCTGTATGAAAGGGTAAAGGTGAAGCTGCTGTGGAAGTGGCACTTTACAGTTAGGTAGAGTTCACAGAAGAACTGAAACCACAGGCTTACTTGTTTTGCAAACAGCAGATGATGGCTACTGGCATAATACAGAAAAGAGGGGGGTGGATAAGATATTTTTTTCATAACTCTTCCTTTGTTCATGGTAATCAGACCTCGCATTCTTAAAATTTTTAAGGTTATATGTATTCAATTTCTATTATGGAAAGTAAACCTATTGATGCTATAGTAATGGAAATAATAGTTTCACAAGCAAAGTTTCTCATTGGTTAGAAGTACTAACCAAGGCATCAATATAAACTACATTAAGACTAATTTTCTAGCAGTGAGCTCCTCACCTGTTGAGGAGGGCCTGTCTTCCCAGGCCCATCCTGGTGTCTGCCTGTGGTAATCTCCTTCGGAATGCACAGAGGAGACTGAAGAGGGTCGCTCAGTTCCCAGGTAGCCTTGCCCAGGGATAGGAGATTTAGATTTCCTGCTGTTTGACTTGCTGATCAGCTTTGGTTTGCACACTCCTCCTAAAAGTGAAATAAGTTATTAATTGTTGATCTATAGTAACTATGTTCTCAACTTAAAAACCTACCAAAACACTGACAGTTACATAATGCTAAATGAAAGAAGAACCTAGATCCTACTATCCAGTGAAGTAAAAATATAAGCCAGAATATACTTATGGGACTAAAGCAAGAAAAGGGGTAGGTCCTCATGCTATAAATTTAAAAACATGTAACCAAGGAACTAAAATTTGCAGAATATTTCTTTCCTGGCCTTGGGGCACAAAAACTGCTAAGGAAATTAGAGCAGGCTGACAAAATTCTTAAATCTGCACTACCTCCTCCCCCACCAACTTACAGAGAAGCATACAGAGGAGTTATTACACTGACCTGGAGAAGACAGGTCAAAGGGAAAAACCTAGACCAGAGAATCCTTCTTGGCACTACTGGGCCTCAGCAGAAAGAAAAGGTGCTTCCTATACTGCACTGAAGAAAAACTCCAAAATATATGAATACAGTTTATAAAAAAACTTGATAAGCCAAGAATGAGGTGAAAAGGCTTAGGAAACAAAATACAGCAAGGATCAGACCAGATATAATAAAAGGGAATTATAAGTATAAAGAAAAAAACAGATACAGGAAAAGCAACAGAAAGAGATGAAGATAACAAATAATTAGAAAATAACAGATAAGGAGGACGGAGACTATCTAGCAAAAAGATAACCATTTCTGAAAAAGAGAGTCTAACCAAAGAAACAAAATAACTAAGAGGAACACTATTTCCCTGAGTATAAAAATCTACCTGAAACTGCAGATGCCCTCCTGTGATCAGGAAAATCTGATATAGAATGATGAATACCAATACATGCTGATAGTTAATTTATTAAATTGAGGATTAAATTGAGGAAAAAAAGATTCTCTAGACAGAAAAATTGTCATCCACCAAAAGTAGGGGGTAGGGTGGGAGAGGGGAGAAACATCTAGCCTTATTTCTTATATGACAGTGAGTGCCAGAATAAAAAAAGTAAATCTTGTTTTGAAAAAAGTATGTGTTAAGAAAATTATAACCTGCCAAACTGTTTTTTCAAATATAAAGGCAACAACAAAAAAATTTATCGAGCATTAGATTTCTTGGAATATAATATCCTTTGTGAGAAAATGGAGTGTGAAAACCTTACCAAAAAGAAATGCCATAATAAAAAGATCATACAACCAGGATAATTATAATTGTGTAACTGTCACCAATAGTATAACCTTGAAATACACATGCACTTAAAAAATCATTAAAAATTGGAATGTAAGAGCAGAAAGGGGAAGGCACAGCTCATCTTTCAGAGCAGGAAATGAATCCATATTGTCCTAAAATTAATGTATATAGGTAAAAACAATATTTCTAATCTCTTTACCTTTTTCTTAACTTTAGTGCAGTCTTTTGCTTGACAATAACAGGAGAATTAAACCTGAAGTAATGCTGACCTTCAGGTAAATTATTTCATTCTTTATCATCCTTTTATGTGTGTCTGTCAGTGGACATGTCTGAAACAATGCTCATTCCTCAAACAATAGCACAAGCTTTCTGGATAATATGATCTCTGAAGGGGTTTTCCCCCCTTTTTTCCCCTTACTCTTTCTTCTAGGATAAAATTCTTTTATTCTGAACCTATCACTTTTATTACAATAGCCACTTCTATTCAAAAGCAGAATATGAAATTGTACTTGTATTATAATTATAATGTATACATACAGATAAGGATTAGATGCAAACAAAAGTAAAAACAAATATGTGGGAGGCTGACATTCTGGGGGGAAAATTTTTGTCCATATTAATTTCTGTTCATGCTACTAAAATGAGCAGGTTAAAAAACTTTTTTTAAAGTAACTAAAATCCTCAGAGGTTATTCTGAACACAGAAGTGAGTAGTTGGCTTTTTCTTGGAAAAGCAAACAGAAGAGCATGAGAAAAACCTTACCTGAGTGAGGTGACGGGTCCTCCTCTTCTCTCCGAGTTTCACCACTGGTCATGACGGAAGTGTTGGCGCCACCAGGCACTACTCCCACAGTCTGGGACATGACAATGCCGTGGTCCTCCACCTTGTCATCAAAGCTTCCCATGAGAGCCTTCCTGATAATGTCTTCTAGACCAAGGTTACTGGCAGGATCAGCAAAAGAATGACCTCTAGTGCTAACTGAGCCTGAAGAGATAACCATAACATTTCTGCTTATTTCTGAGAGGTTGATTGGGAAACAAATGAACAGACTACATACAGTCCTTTGGTTCACTAGATACACAAAACACAGTGGTACCTCAGTACTTGTCATTAATTCATTCCAGAACTCGTAATGAGTGCCAAAACCAATGAGTACCAAATGATGAAGTATTTTCTCTTGTGGGGTGGCATCATGACTCACACAAGTTCTAGCAAGTGTGATGAGTCCTGAGCAAGCGCCCAGTGCTGAAACATTTTTTTTCTTGCCAAAATATGACGATTACAAGGTTTGACAAGTTCTGAGGTTGATGAGTACCAAGGTATGACTATACCTGACAAGCTACCTAAAACACCACTAAGAGCCCACATAAATACCATGTAAATTCACCAATAATGCAAGGAAATTTGTTTTTCTTGGCTAATTGAATCAGTCACCTACTTCTGTTAAATTTACTAAAACAGTTTTCTATTTCAGTTTCCTAGTTTCTGCACTGTTAATAGTTTTGCTCTCTTTGTTCACTTATCTTTCTAACATGTATTTATTGAATCTCAATTCACTATTTAAAAAATTCTCACCCAAGAACATGCTTATTGCTTTTAGACAGAGGGAAAGAAAGGAGGAGAGGGAGAGAAACATCATTGTGAGAGAAAGACATCAATCTGTTGCCTCTCCTATGTGCACCCACCAAGGACTGAACTGCAAATCCAGGCATGTGCCCTGACTGAGAATTGAACCCACAACCCTTCAGTTGATGATGGGATGATGCTTCAACCAAGGGATCCACACAGGCCAGGGCTTATTCACTTTTTATTGATACTGTCTCCTTGATTAAGTTATGAGCTTTTATTCATTTTTCTGTACTGGAGTAGTCCCCCCACTATGCAGTCAGTACTCAATACTATCTGTTGGATTGACTGCTACCCCACCAATTTCATACTGCAAATAATGTATTTTGAACCTTACCTGAGGTAGTGACTGCTGGCAGATTAAATATCTCAGTTCCTGGTTGAGCAGCTGCTGTATTTAAATAAATAGTCAAGTTAATTGAGATGTGATAATCATGGACATAAAGAGAGATCAGATTTCAAAAAAATTGTTTAATAAAATTAACCATTTTTTCTTCATGACCTCAACTTTATATTTCACCCATTAATATAAAGTGAAATAAATAATATTTTTTTTAAAGAAAGGAAATCGGGAAATTTTCCACTGGGTGAGGTGGAAAATCAGAACAGGACTAATATAAATAACCCAGAGGAAGAAAAGAAACTTTGTACTGCTGGAGAAACACAAACAGGAAGAAGTTGGTCTAAGAATAGGAGTCCAGACTATTTAGAAGACAAAGATTGTATTTGAAGATGACCCCTACAAAAATATAAACAGGTTTGAGGAAACCTGAGATTAGATCAAGGGTAAAGACAGCTTAATGACTAGTATGAAAATGACTTTGTGTTTCTCTACCATGGTTAACTGGAAACTATTCACAGGAAACCAAGTTAAGACAAAGATTCTGCATGTTGATTCTTTTCATTCCTGCCAACTGAACAATCTTAATCTGTACAGTTTGAATGACAACAGCTGGGACAACTGGGGACTACCTATAAAGCACTGTGCCAGAAATAGAAGGAATTTGGGGACATAAATGGTGTTTTTCAGCATGTCTTCCAACTTTATGTAGACAATTTGAAAAAGGAAGAATATAAGAAGTGGGTGTTTAAACAAATGATATTCCAAAGACTATATTTTAGATGAGACCACAGAATGATGGGTTCTTACCTAGGGATGAAACCTACTTGTGAAGATGGGGAGTACATGTGCCCAGAAATGAACTTTCTTCATTAGGGAAACTTTAAGCTGGCAAGAGGAGAAAAATCTTCAGGAAGAACTATAAAACAATAACTATGATGACAATCTCCTTACTTATGTAACACTCAACCTGAAATAACATAAATCTGTGGGATAGGACTCATTCATTCATTTTACAGATATTTATCGAGCTATTATTTTGTTGACTCATAATAAAATCACTTTATTGATTAAAAAATGGCCAGGTGAAAACAATTTCATATCCTACAGCCAAAGATAATACTGTAAGATACTAGACTTAAAAGGCACTTCTTTTACCTATGGAGCTTACAGTTAAGTGGTTCAATGTGGTGTTAGGGCCATCAAATCAGAATCACCTGGCTAGTTTAGTAAAAGTACTTTCCTAGATTCCTGGGACCTGTAATTCACATATTTAACAAGCAATCCAGATGGCTGCGATGGAAATGATATTCAAGCTTGAGCACCTCTGGTTTAAAGCAGATGGGAAAACTTTTTTCGCCCCCTGTAAAAAGCTTTCTTGTTCCCATTTGGTCCAATGCATGGGAGAGGGAGGGCTCCAGGGTGGTTACAAGGAGACCTAGTGGTTTCAGGCTTGGGCAGAAGCCAGACACCAGGGGGACACACAAGGGCCCCTCAAAGGCCTCTAGTTGTGCTTGAGGGGGAGCCTTTTGAAGAGACTCTCACCCATCCAGCCTGGGGGCTGGCCGGCTGGCCTGTGGAGGTAAGTCAGGTGGTCATCCATATTCCTGGATGAGGAAGTGGTTCTCCAGAAAGTCATAGAAATGAGGGTCTGTGCAGACAGAACCCAGGGCCTGCAGATCCACAAGTGCCTGGGTCAGGTTCTTCTCTAAGGCCAGTGGCTTCCCTGACATCCTGAGCATCACCCTACTCATCTTGGGAAGGCTTCAGCACGTCCTGGAAGAGAATGCAGCCACTGTGGTGGTTCTGCACCTTTAAGAGAGACTCTCAGTGCCCTTGAGCTTCTCAGCTGACTCTCGGAAGTGGCCCACACTCTGCAGAGCCACAGCACATCAATGGGAATAGAAGCCAAGACAGAGGTAGGTGTAGGAGGCCTACAGATGCAGGTTGACCAGGTGGTTGATGGCAGCCTCCACCTAGGTGGAGTAATTCTGATGAACTTGGGAGCTCATGGTTGTTCGGCAATGAATTTAAGGTAAAAAAATGGTGTTGGTTGGTCTCGGAAGCTGAGGATGGCCTAGGTAGTTCTGGCAGTGACTAGAAAATAGGTTGGAGGGTGATCGAAGGCTGGAAGAAGGGGCGTCCTAGGTCTGTTCTATCCAAACAGGATCTGTTGAAGTGAGAGAGAAATCCCTGGTATGCTGAGGGCACTCCAGATAGGCAAACTTGTGAGAGTATGTAATTACCCAAAAAAGAGGGGAAAGATAGATATTTGAGCTGTTTAGGGGGCAGACCTGGAAGAGGTAGTACCATCAGCAGGTACAGAAAGCAGGAGAGGGAACTGCCAAGAAAGTAACTTAGTGGAGCCACTGTAAAGGTGAACTTGGTAGGGAAGGAGGAAGAGCAGATTTTTTCATGCGGAAAGGTACATTAATTCAGTGTCTAAACATTGAAGGAGACATTTATTCAAGAAGAAGTGAAGTCCGCAAAGTAGAAAAAGTTGAACTCCAGATAGAAGTTGGGGAGTTTTTAACATAGTTTAAACTCCCAGAGTCGATGAAATAAATCAGAAAGGTTAGTTGCATGAGGAGAAAACTAGGAAAACCAACATTCAAGGACTAGGCAAAGCAACACTGAGGTTCTAAGGAGACATGAGAAATGGTCAAACAAGTAGGAAAAAAAACCAAGATAAAGTAGTATCTGAAAACCAAGAGAAAAAGACTCCCGAAGAGGGAAGTGATTCACTATTATCAGCAGGCACAGAGAGATCAAATAAAGTATGGGTCAAAGCCATGGCACCGGGGTCCTCTGTGGGAGCCCTGAGCTGAGGCAGGAGCCTGTGGGGGTCAGATCAGCAAAAAATATTTTTCTTGGTGCACTGCAGAATTTTAGTAAATAGTTTGTATGTGCCATGAGATGAAAAAGGCTAAAAATCACTGTTTAACTCAATTCCTTAACTGTCCCCTTCCATAATCAAAATGACTTGCAATCAGAAAACCCCAGACTTAAGCAATTTTGTTAGTACTTTCCTTAAAACGTTAATACACTTTACTTTCTGTTAAACTTAGATACTTGTTTCATTATTTTCAGAGATTAGAGACTATCACCCTGAAAGCATCCAACATACTAACCTGTTCAATAAATAACTTAATGAATGAGAGAGCTAAAAACAATGGAAAAAAATAAGAGAGAACTATAGGCTTAGTTCATATGTGGCATTTTCCTGTTAATTTTTTCCCCACTGAAATGGCAACACAAAGACTAGAGAGGATGGGGTCAAACCATACAAAGGTGAGACAAGGCTTAACCACTGGCTGCTCTGAAGCCTCTGTGTCTCCATGCTCAGATTCCTCTCTGGGTTCTGAGAGAATCTGAACATGACAACTCCAGATTTTTTGCTGGTGACATTTGAGGAGCTATAAATAGATGAAACCATTGAACTGAAGACAGATAAATGTAACGACATTTTTTAAAAAGAAGAAGAAAAGATACTATAAGCCTAATAGCAGTTCTGGTCAACATTATCAACAGGTATCTAACCTTGTGGCATTTCTGGGCCACAATGGAAGAGTTGTCTTGGACCACATATTAAATACATTATGACACATAATCACAAAAAAAATCTCATAATGTTTTAAGTTACTTTTTTGTGTTGGGCAGCATTCACAGCCATACTGGGCTGCATGCGGCCTTCGGGCTATAGGTTGGGCACCCAACCAACCCACGCCCTACAATGGCTATGAATGTGGCCCAACACAAAACTATAAATATACTTAAAACCTTTTTTTTTTTGCCCATCAGTTTTTGTTCATGTTTGTTTGCTTGCTCTATCTATCTATCTATCTATCTATCTATGTGTGGCCCAAAACAACTCTTCTTTCACTGTGGCCCAGAGAAGCCAAAAGGTTGGACACCCTTGTTTTCCATGATTTGTTGCCACTTAAGATAACCTGGTAATTAAGAGCTAGGGTAAGTTCACAAATAATAAGTGACACTGGTCTCATTCTTTTCCCCCTTTGCCACTCAACCTTTATTAATCACCTTGTGTCACAGATCCACACACCCACCTGGCAGTTAAAAGGGCACAGGCCACAGTTTCTTTGGACAGAGTCAGGAGACTAAATCACAGAAAGAGAGGAGAGTGTGGTGTACCCAGATTTCTGCAAGGCATCCAACAAAGCCTCTGCATCACTGGATATACTCGAGTAAAAGGTGGGTAAGTTAAGACTGGGTGATAGCATTGGATTGCCCAAAAGGTCCATTACATTTTTTCTGTAAAATAAAAAACACTTTTCACCAGTAACTTCACTGATGGGGGTATTTTGAGTATGTAGGCTATCTCTTGCTATTGGTTTACAGTGGGTAGAGTCCAGGGATGCTGCTAAACATTTTCCAATGCATTAGACAACCCACAGCAAAGGATTATTTGGCCAAAATGTCAATAGTACCAAGAAACTTCGCAAACTACTTTTGACATGTTCAATCAGTTACAGCACCTTCTCCATACACTGCACAAATCTTTTTTGTGTGTTTCAGTTGCATTTTTACCCTTCTTGAAATAATAAAGCATAACATGCTGAAAATGTTGGGTGTCTTCCGTCTTCAGTATTGAAATGGCTGCACAAAATTTACTTAAGTATTTTTTAATGCATAGTGGTATGACAGCTGTCACTACACAATCTAACAAAATTGTTTCAAAATGAAGTTAAAAACAACTAAACACTATATTAGAACCATCATATGGAAAAAATGTAATGGACTTTTTGGCCCACCTAGTAGTGTAAGTGAATGTACTAAATAACAGTATGAAGAAGATTCTGATTAAGGCATATTTACCAACCAACCCAAAGGAAAGGTTGGGATGCCACAAAGCTTTATCTTAGTAGATATTTACCAAAGATCTGGGTAATGATGATGCTGTAAGTACAGAACTGTGGAAGCATGGACTCAGGAGGTGGAATGCCTGAGTTTGAACCACAGCCCCTTACTTACTGATTCATAACCTGCACCAGTTATTAAATCACTGAGTCTCAGTTTTCTCAATTACAATATACAGATAATTTTAATTTACAATGTGTAGGGGTGTTGGGAGAATTAAATTACTATACATGTGCACATGCTTAGAGTAGTGCTGACAGCACAGTGATTTTATGTATATGTGTGTGTATACACACACACACATATATATACATACATATACACACACACACACACACACACATAAACTGTTTTCTGCCAATACCAACTATTATTGATATTTTCAGATGGCGGGTTTATGAGATTTGCAGACAGATGCTGAATAACTGAACTGAGATGAAGACACTAGTAGAGTAGAAAAAGAAAGAATAATGCAAGCACAGATTGCGTCATCCTGTACTTGGAGCAAGTTAAGTACAAAAGTACAGCAGGGGAAAGGGTATGGATCAAGAGCAGCACAGATCTTGATATTTATATTGGTGCTAAGCACACTATAACATAACAGTAGGTAGGTTGCTAAAAAACCCTAGTATAATATCAGACTTCCTCAATAGTGATGAATCTTGGAACCTATGAAAAGGCTAAGCTACATAGAATGTTTTTAGTGGAGAGCAATTAAGATGTATGAATACTCAGAACCAGGCCAGTTGCAATGATAAACTAGGAATATTTACAGAGATAAGGCTCAAAGGATCTGACTTGTCTTCAAATGGCTGAAGAGATGTTATATAGAGATGGCCTAAATGGATAAAACCAAGACCAGTGGGGGGAAAATATGGAGAACTAATCCAGCCCCACATAAGAAACAAGTTTGTAGACCCAGCATTTATTCAAAGAGAAAATGGACAGCTTCAGAAATAGCAAGTTCCTACTCCCTAACAAAGAGTCTTTGTATACCAGCAAACGTGAGAAGAAACTTTAGGATCAGGTGTAGTTAGATGCCTGTAAGAGCCTTTAAACACAAGGATTACACAAGAGGCAACACTGGAGATATTATTATTAATGCATGCTTTATTTGGAGTTTATGAAAGAAATCCCACTTACCCATATCAGAGTCACCTCCACCAGAGGAGTTCAACTTACGAAAAATCTCCTGCTTCTTTGATTTAACCATGGGTGACGTGTTTTCAAGCTTGGTGAAGAACGAAGGCAAGTAGCTTATACTCCCTGGTGAGCGTGAATCACTCCTGTCAGGAACACAGTTATGTCTATTATCATCTGAACTCCTAACCTGAGAGACTTTCCTATCCATAATAACAGTCATAGAGTATTTGAGAAAACTACTACCTACCCATCTTGTGTGTGGTTGTAACTCTTAAGGAGCAATGTGTGACCATAAGCCAGTTAGTACATTATATTTGAGGACACAAACACTTTAACATTCAAAGGTGAAATCATAAAATGAGGACTGGAATGGAGATGATCTAGAACAAAGATTCTTAGCAGAATGAATAAGCAGCAAATATATTAGCAGAAAAACTAAGAAACAGCTCATAGCGCTACATGCATAACCATCTGTTTATGGTTACCACACAAACTATTTTACTAGCAGAATTACTTTGAAGTACAATACAATTATAATCAATAGCACTCTGGTCTATAAAACAGCAAGAGTTCACACGTAAGTAATCAACCATTGGACTTGAACAGAGTATAACAGAAATTGTTACAATCATTTCAAAGCCTGCTACCAGATGAGCTAAGTTTCATGTAAAGAGTTTCATATTTCATTGGCAGCTTCCTATATAAACACATTAAAAAAAAAAGATTCCTTTAACAGCTCAAGACTACCAAGCTCTAACTGGAGCCAGAGATGATAATGGAACAGATAGAAGACTGCGGGTAACATAATCCAGTCACGTGGATCCATTCATCACTCAAACATGAGAACATGTGTGAAGCTACCATTTAAGAAAGATGAATAAGGTGACATAAAAATGTGTAATTACATTTAACATCATTACTCTTCAAAAATTTTCTTCCTCATTTCGTTGAAAGGTATCAACGTCTATTTGATTGCTTATGAATATATCTAATAAATAAATAACACATTGAAAGAAACACACTAACAATTTGGGGGTGAAACAGACCTTGGTTTAAGGCTGGGCTTGCTCTCTTACTTTATTTGACCACGGGCAGATCATGTGTTCACCTCTCAGAGCATCGGGAGAGGGTGTTCCACACCAAGAAAACAGCATGAATATGGACTGAAAGGAATTCAGGGAACAACAGGCAACTTGATATGGATGAGAATAAAGTAAAAGGGAAAAGTGGCAGAAAATGAGATGAGCAGTATAAGCCTGTTCCTAACTCAAATGCCATGCTAATGACTTAGTGCTTGATTCTCAGAGTTTTAGACAAATCACTCTGGTGGAAGAGGACTGGAAAGGGGCCAAATCAAAGATGTCTATGTCTAATCCACATGGAAATTCTAATAATTCATAGGGTTGGGTTAGGGATAGAAAGAGGTAAGAAAAATTATGTAATGTGGCTCTGCACAGGTAGTCATCATTAACTTCCCTTCCATACACAGTCCACAATATTTGGTACATGGTAAGCACTCAAATGGTGGCTGAATTCAGAGGGGGACCCCATGGCAAAAAGTGTTTAAAGAAAGATCTAAAATCACTTAATTTCAAGGAGAACAACAATTCTTTTCTATAACCTGTAAGTATTATAATTTTTTCATTAAAATCCACTAGTATCAGATCACTAGGAAAACAAACGGAATGATCCTCTGAGAGTCCTATCCTGGCATATAACCCAAAAGGGAAAAGGCACCGACTTTTTAAGGAAAACGGAAAAGCACTACACACACACAACACACACACAACTCACACACACTCTCTCTCTCTCATAGACGGGAGCTGTCAGTGCAGGCGGGCACCTTGCTCCTCACCTCTGCTCTGCAGGCTCTGCTCCTCTCTGAGACAATAGCAGCAGGCTATCCTGTTTCTCATGCACAACTGGAACCTGGGGTGGGGAGATGGGTTCGTAGGGCTCTGAAGAGACATGACTTCTCTCTGGGGACTTTCCAGGCCTAATAATATAACACAAAATATTAGATTGTACTCCTAGGGCTCACCTGCAGTTTACACTAAACCCATTAAGTTACCCTGGTTAACTCATTTCTTCATTCAGGAGAAAATGAACAAAAGTTGCCAATTTATATCAGTAAAAAGTTTCCTCAAGTACTCATTATGTATGTGGTTATCAAAAAAAGTCTTTCACTCCTGGTTTACTCATGCATGCCTGCCAGACAGGGAAGTTGCACCACACGCAAAGCAAGAGCAGAGCCAGCCGAGGCCCTGATCTGTCAGGAGGCTCCACTGTGCTCCAGCATCAGACCCCACGCCCTGACCCTGGGCCAGCCACTCAGGTAAGCCCTCATGGGTTTTAAGGCTCATTTTGAGTGATGACTTACCAGGTCTTTCCCCATTAAGTTAAAAGACAAAGTACTTGAGAACTAAACTGAAACCCAAGGAGTTTGTCCAGTGAGTCAAGATAGGCTCTGATATATCATTGTAGGGCTAAGCAGTTCTTCACAATTTAATGTTCTTCCTTTGCATACCATGTTGGTAAGGAAAATATGAGAGAAACACACTGTCTAGACCAAAAAAAATAAAAGTTTTTGGCTTAGTGGTTATTCATGTTAAGAAATATTTATGACCTTTAACATCTGCTTTTATTACTGTTATACTTAAATACAATTTGTGATTTCCTTTCCCAATCAACTCTACCCAATTCTCAGAGGTGGCCATTTTTGACCATTTATTTTCTTTTAGTTCTTTGGTGGTTACCTCTTAAACTAAATAATCTTACACCTTTCTTGATTTATAAAACTTGAAACTATCAACTCCCTTCCATGACAGATGAACTTGACTACCTTCCCTATGTTGTTGCCCATTTTAATCTTTAGTTTGTCTACTTCAACTTTACGTAGCATATTCAGCCATTTTTTTCTGTGATTTACAACATTTACATTTGTCTAGAACGCCAGAAAAACTCCTGTGTGTTGTTTTGCTTATAGATTGAAAAACCCATTAATGGTGCCTTATGATACTATAAATTGTGTCAACATTTAAAACTGTAAAACCAAGAATTTGACTAAAATCCAATGAAAGAAATGTGACAATCCTAATTCAAATGCACAATTGTAGTGATGTAGAAATTACAAATGAAAAAAATCAAATGGAATTTTCACAAACACCATCAACTGCTCAAAATCTGCTACATAAAAGTCTGTATCAGGAGTGAACCATGACTATTATACAAGCTCTGTTCTTTAATAATTGAAATTTTTTTTGTTAGAAGAAAAATTGTATTTTTACCTTATCTTTAACATCACCCAGTTTCTTAACCTGATTATGTCTGAGATATGCTTCAAAATAATCCAATTTGAATATGGGCAAGTAGGAATAAAAATAAAACAAAATTAGCCTTATACTCATGAGTACTGAAGCTGGGCAAGAGATAATACAGGCATATTATACTATTCTCTCTACTTTTGTAAATGTTTGAAAAACACCACAACAAAGTATTTTTGTTTTTGAATGAAGATCACTCTGCTTCTTAAATTTTCTTACTTCTTCATGTTCTTGGCTAACTGGAGGGTTTGATAGGCAGGCTGCAGAAGCACTGCTGCTACCAATTTCTCTTTTTCATCCTCTGAATGAGGGCCTCCACTACTTAGGTTCACCAACCCACTGTGTATCTTCCAGATATTTGCCATTATCTTTGACCTGCTAATACCCAAGACTTGTTCTCAGCATTTCTATGAATTTTATGAATGTTCATGCTACTTTAATTTAACATGTCCCAATGCTTAGTCTGCCTACCACCTTGAACCAAAAATCTGCCTCCATTAAAAAGAAAAAACACAGAGAGTGTGGCCAGGCAGCTCAGACCGAGGAAGGCTTTTCCTGCTAGTGGATTGTGTAGAATATACTGCCAGACTCTTGTCTTCAATTCACCATTGCTTCTTTGGATATCCAGGTGAAAGAACTGGAAAAACATGCCTCAGGCCAGGCTTTTGAGCTGATTCTCAGCCCTTGATCAAAAGAATCTGTCCCAGAATTCCCCTTTCCCCTCCAAAGAAGAAGGATCTTTCTTTGGAGGAAATTCAGAAGAAATTAGAAGCTGCAGAAGAAAGGTGCTAGTCTCACGAAGCTGAGGTTTTGAAGCAGCTTGCCAAGAAATGAGAGCATGAGAAAGAGGTGCTTCAGAAAGCAATAGAAGAGAACAACTTCAGTAAATGGCAGAAGAGAAACTGACCCACAAAATGGAGGCCAACAAAGAGAACCACGACACAGGTGGCTGCCAAGCTGGAGCGTTTGCGAGAGAAGGACAAGCACACTGAAGAAGTGCAGAAGGACAAAGAATCCAAAGATCCTGCTGACAAGACTGAAGCTGACTAATTTGTTCTGAGAACTGACTTTCTCCCCCTCCCCTTCCTAAATATTCCAAAGACTGTACTGGCCAGTGTCATTTTATTTGCCTCCTGACAAATATGCTAGGAGCTGATGTAGGACCATAGGTAGAACCCAGACTGTATGGTGGTTGTTTTAGGGGATAAAGGGAAGAAAACTGAAAGTGTTTTACTCTTTTCTAAAGTGTTGAAGTCTTTCTAATGTAGTTGTTTTTCTTGTTGCATCTTTTGTACTTCAGTGCACATGGTGTGCTGGGTCCAATGGCTATTATTATATTGACTCCATGAAACATGTATAATGAAAGCAGTAGGTAGTGGCTTCTTTCAATTGTTAGATGCTGAACATCTGTTTACTTTAAATCCCAATTCTGTCCCTGTCCTTACCAGATGCTACTGTACTTGAATGGTAATAAACTGCACAGTACAGGGAAAAAAAAACCCAAAAAACCCCCCCAAAAACCCCAAGTGTAGAACATTATGGAGAAGACTGTTCCAAGATACGGCCGCTGCCTGAGCTGAAAGAAAGACCACAGCCAGAGCAGAGAGACTGCTTCCTGAAAACCCCCTTTAGAGACTAATTGTAATCTATATTCACTCTTACATAAACAGCACCCCTCCTCTGCTTCCCACTACATGCTGGTTTCTTGAACAGAGCCATTGTCCCTTGCTAGGTCGAGCATGTAAAATCACTTCCCATACCTGGAAACATTCATGTACTAGTACCCGATGACTTATCAGTCCCCCTGCCCCCCTCCACTACCCTATATAATTCTTGGCAGGTGCCAAGAATTACATAGGTCCAAGGATCCACTTCATCTTGCAGCTGCCTAAGTATGTAAGTATCCCTTAATAAACTGTTAATTACCAGACTGAAATGAGCAGCCTCTTTCTTCAGTCTTTCCCTGCCCTTTGCTATGGAGGTAGATTTTCAGTCCCCAACCTTTCCCTGAGTCTGCTTGTACTAACAATTGGTGAGCCAGTCAAGAGACCAAACAAATGGGCCTTGAGAAAGAGGCATCTGCGGGAGAATTCCTAGGCCAGCCATCCACTTCTATGTGGGCTGCCATGTGAGTATGGGACAACATGAAAATGCCAGCTGGTCTCCTGCATTTGTTTGAAGAACTATGCATCGTACACTGCAGCAGGGAAAGAAAGCACTTGGGCATAGCTTCAGGCTGGCCCCTTATCTGACCAATGACACCCAGCTAGAGGCAGAAACCAGAGTTATGAAATGGGAGGCAGACTTAGGGAAAACTGACCAGTCATGAGAGAGCACATGAAGTTGTAGGAAGATTCAGAACCTGGGGCAGAAGGAAAGACAGGGTAGGAATCAGGACAGCAGAGGAGAAAGGGCCTGTGAGGATAACCCAAAAGCCCATATAGGATGAAGGCCAAGATCATCCTTGGGTGAGGGCCATAGGGGGCATTCAGAGGCCTCATGTGGAACTCACCATTCAGAAATAAAGAGGGTAACTGTTTTGGCTGACACACACTGAGTGTACCCAATACATGCTAATCCATAGAGAGCTATGGAGGTGACTGTAATGGTCAGAAAGTCCCCTTTGTTCTGCAAATGGGTGTTCCCACTGCCAGGAGTATGAAGTCTTCATCTCCCCAATCCCAAAAACATACCAGGCATTGACATCTTGCAAAGACAGACTTTACAAACCTCTATCAAGAAATTCGACCTTCAGGACAATTAATCAGTAATACTAAGAGGACAAAGCCAACTGAGTAGCCAGTTAGATTTTACCACCACTGCAGAGAGTTAATGGGACGACTTAAGGATGGGAAAACTATCCCAGAGCTCAACCATATGGGCATCGTGCCTGACACTGGTGCTTAAACAGACTGGTTCAGCCATGTAAGATAGCCAGATGTCTCCTGAAGAATGGACAATAAATTATAGAGAACTAAATGAGGTACATAACCCTGTTCATGTAGCTGTGCCCAATACTGCTACTATATTAGATAATGTGGCTGTGGTCCTAGAAAACTATGCTATGCTGGACCTGGGTTATGTCTTTTTTAGCATACCCCTGACTGTTGAGTCCCAAAAATCAATTTGTCTTTACCTGGGCGGGTCAACAATGGACTTTCCAAAGTGCTTCTTCAGGCTATCTACATAGCCCACACTGTATGCCATGGCATGGTGACCACAATTTGTCACTGTTTTTCTTTCCCAACTTCAGTGAAGTGGGCCCATTACATTGATGACATAAATGTTAATCTGTGAAAGATTTGCCTCTGCTACAGAAAAACCTGGTGGGCTTTACTGTATCAACTACAACAGAGATGATGGGCAGTGAATCCACAGAAATTAAAGGTCCGATACTGCTATAAAGCTCTTGGAAACTGTTTGGTCTGGTAAGATCCATGATTGTCTCTGAGGCCATCACAGATACATATAAGCCTACTCCATACCAAAAGACGTGAAGAGGTACAGGTTTTTGCAGGATTCTGAGGTACTGATGAACACTCATACCCCATTTAGTGCATGTTGCCTCCACCCAGATTCCTACACTGAGTAAATGGCATGACTACCTACAACAGAGTACACTGTCAATAGCCCTCTGTTTAGGATGCAACAACTATTAGGCCCCCTTGGGTAGACAGACCCTTCAAATACCCCTGCTCCTATTCCCATTGTTGGCTCCTGTAACCTATAAAATAGGAGTAGGCATTCCTCAGCTGAAGCCTGGTGTACCAACTGCTCTGGTCAGGGTGTCCGCCTACTTGGACAGCAGTTGCCATCCAACCATCCACTGATACTATCTGGATGGAAAGAGGAATAAACTTCACTAGTCAGTGGGCTAAGGTAACAGCTGCCTGGTTAGTAATCACACATGACCCTGCCCTATCCTATACAATGACAAGTGGGGCTGTTTTAAAAGGATTGAATCTGTGGCTCAGACATGGACAAAGGAGGGGTGGATGAATGATGACAAAACCTTACGGGCAAGAGATGTGGGAAGATATTTGGGCTCACCTACAAGAGCCTGAGGTAGATCTCACCGTCTTCCAGGTCCCTGCCCATAGGGTATCCACACCCCGAGATAATCAGGAAGCCAATGCCTTGGCAAAAATATAGGCTTTAGCAACTGGTCAGTGGACATGGCAAACTGGGGGCACTGTAGGACCGGGCACTGTAGTGCCTCAACAGGCTGACACATATATAAGGAGGCAGGCTGCCTTTACAATCCAGTGACCTGGTTAATGCAGTTGTATCCTATCCTGTCTGCTCCAGTAATACCCTGGACAACCACCATGAGACTCTGGGGCTATCCACCAAAGCCCCCAATGGGTAAGTGAATGGCAAACTGACTACATGGCCCATCCCCTTGAATAAAGGCTCCAAATATGCTCTGGTGTATGTCCACACTGAATCTGGTTTAACTCAGGCCTCTTCATGTGAGCAAACTAATCATGTTGCCACTGTAAAGGAACCAGAAAAGTTAAGTGCTATATATGGGAACCCCCAATGAATAGAGAGTGATCAGGGGTCACATTTCAAAGGATATGATGTTCAGGAATGGGCACAAGAACACAATATTAAATGGAAATTCTACCTCCGATAAAAAGCAAAGGCAGCCAGTCGGGCAGGTGAAATGAAAAAGATAGGTCATTAAACAACAGATAAAGTTTACTAAGTAGAAAACCTACTTTGGCTGAGTGGACAAAGATAAACCTCTTCCTCTGGCATTAATACATTAAATGACCAAGCATGGGACTCTACTGCGCCATATGCCAGATTAGGAACTCAGACTTAAGGTACCCAATACAATATGATTTCGACAAAAGGACACAGTGATAGTCCAGATGCCTGCAGTGGATGGAGCGATGATATTGTGGACACTGAGCCCTATTGTCCCTGAGAAGGTGACCATTTATTGGAATCTGCAATGGGCCACACCACTGAGGTGGGGAGGAACTCATAAACCTCTGGTGGGATCTTGCTATTCCAATGTAATCAGGACCTGTGGAGACACACTACACATGGACAGAGATGTGCACCATCAAAACAGGGGAAAACCTAGGGGTCCTATTCACCTCTTTACACCAGACAGCACTATCCTGCCCTTACCAGCATGTAGTATACACAGCCTGGCCAGATTCCTGGCCAGGTTCTTAAGGAGGGGGCTACATTAACATCTAAAGATCAGGTTACAGGGGTAATGCTCATAGAAGGCTGTTGGGAACCGCCCTGCCTGGTTTCAGAAGCTGTAACCCCCCCATCACTAAGGCTGAGTGGGCGATTCAGACCATAAGCCACTAAGGAGACAAAGCTTATCTCCCTGGCAGGGGTGTCAACTCTGCTCCTTTTCCTTCACCCTGCCTGGTCCCCAGAGTGCTTGATCTGTTAGCCAATGATGAGTAAGATTCCTCGAGGAATGACCCAAGACAGGCACAATCACAGGGAGCTCCCGGGGAAGGACTTGGGGGGCTATAGCAAAAACTGGTGATGGACCCTCGCCTGTCGGCTTTGACATAGCCTGAGTCCTCATTCTGTCTGTGAGAAGTCTTCTAATCTCTTGGTTGCCTTACTTCCCCTGCCTGACTTAAGCCTGAAACAATGACAGAGGGCAGTGCAGCCCTGTGCTGGAAAGGGCAGGTTCCCCGGGTGATCAGGCCTAAGAAAGAATGCATAAAATCCTGTGAAGCCTACTTTGCTAATACCCTCAATTTAAGTAAAGGACCGAGCAAGAAGTGAGTCTGTTTCCCCAAAATTTCATGGCCATTTAGCTATCCGACCCTGATTCAAAATAGGCCCTCAGAGTTCTTTGAATGTTATCTATTGTTTAATCATTTCTGCTGACAATAATTGATGAGCTTTATTCCTGTGCAAACTGAACCAAATAAAAGCTTGTTAAGGCAAGGGTCGGGGTGCTCTCCTCTTGAGAGTGGCTGAGCCATCATTTTTCCTCCACAGGACTCTGTAGTCCGTGTGAATGTATCTCATCTCATCCATAATGCCGCAGACACTGCGGGTTGGTGTCTGTATCAGAAGACAACCTCCCAATTCAAGTCCCTACTGAATATTGGTCTTTCTGACCTTACACTTCTGTTGCTCCTGTGGCATCCAGTTATAGGGGGCAGGCATAATGCCATCATCCAAACTGAACCACTGTGCTTTTAAGTAACACATGAGTCTGACACATCTCTTCTTTGGACCCACATAAAAAAAGTGAATACTTTAAATGACCTACCCCTAAGCCTAGGAGATATACTAACACACTGGCTTGGATCTCGGGTGCCATGGTGGGGAAAATGTTACTAATACTTAGAGTGTTTCATTTGTCTTTTTTCTTGTATGTGACTATATTGTTGCTGTGGGCTATGTCTCCAATGCGTCCCATCGTCCAATTGGCAACCAAGCAAGTTACCTCCACACTAAATGAAGTGCCACACTGACCACTTAGGGTACATGGCAGAAAAAGGGTGTGTGTCAGATTATAAGAGCTAGCCACGAGAAGAGTATGGAAGAGAGACTGTTCTAAGGCATGACCACTGCCTGACCTTTGAGCTGGACCTGAGAGGGGAAAATTGCTTCTCTCAAACCTCCAATGGAAACTGTTCATCATCGATGTTTGTTGTGATATAAACCAGTATCCTCCTTTGCCTCCTACTATATGCTGGGGCCTGGAACAGGCTATTGTCCTGACCTGGTCAAGCATGTGAAGTAATTTCTAATCGCACTCATGTGCCTAGCCCCAGACCTTACACCATGTAATTCTCTGGCACTTTCCAAGCAGCATAAGAATCCATTTCATCTTGCAGATGGCCAATGTATGTTTTTTATGTAAGAAGTCTACTAATTACCAGACTCTTTCTTCTGTCTTTTCCTGCCCTCTGCTTACAGAGGTGGATTTTCTGTCCCAGGACCTTTCTCTGGGTCTGGTGCACTAACAGCATTGGGTAAGCAGATATGCCCTTTACCTGACAGCCCTGCCACATAAAATGCGTTGCCTCTCATGGTACCTCTGTTGGCCTCATTTCATTATTAATGTCAACTTCCTAACAATCTATTGCTGCTAACCCCAATAGAAAGAAAAACCATGGGGAGAGAAAAATGTTTTTATGATTCTGAAGGACCAAAGGTCCTTACACTACCACCAAACTACACAATCTTCATAATTGCCTTTGCAAACCTACAAACAGGATGTAGCAATTGTCCACATTTTCCAAGGAATGAAGGTAAATAACTTCAGAGTTAAGAAATGAATCCTCTTCTTGTAGATATATTAAAATTGTTTTACTGTAGGCAATTTTCATATGATCTGAAATAAAGACCATACCTTCCCTGGATTTTGTCCGTAAGATTTTCTGGAGAGACCCTTGACCTGGTCTTGATGATGGACAGACTGAGACTGGGATTCTGGCTGTAGTGATTTGATGTTTTAGTCCTCACAGGCGTAGCAGATGGTGAATTGTTGGAATGTTGAAGTGGGAGGCTGCTGGGGAGGCTGTGGAAGAAACTTGATTCCTAGCAAAATCTTGTGTGATAATTGCTGGTGAATGAGAAAAGAATTAAACCCATTAAGTACTTGCAAAGAAAGTGTAGCCCCCCCCAAAACTAGATACTTTACTGTGATTCTATGTGAAATGTTCCTTTGGCGTGATACAACAAATAATAAGAATAATGAAAAGCTCACACAGGATGTGATCAGCAAGTGTGATCAGTCGATGCGTCCTGGGCACTTGCCCCACCCCCTCGGCCTGTGAAGAAGGGGCAGCTGCTGCTGTGGAGACGGTGACTCTTGCTGTGGTCGATAGTGATGCGATGGTCCTTCATACTGTCTGGTGGCTTCAGCTAACGAGAAGATAGATGTCATACTGGCAGAGATACCCCACCTCTCACCCATTATCAATAGATTAAACCAGCTATACAGAAGATCATGCATAGGGATACAGCAGCATCTCTTTTAAACAGAACTCTATCTTAGTTTTGAATAAAGTATTTATTTTGACAGAATAAATGAAACTAGATGAGTAATATAAAATAAAAAGTTCAAAGCATAAGTGAGCAAAAGAAAACTAATACTACCTTCTCTACCATTAAATGAATAATAGGCAAATGAATAATGAATAAGCAATGAATAAGCAAATAAGAGCTTAAAATATAATAGTTTTTCATTAATGCAGATTACCTTTAAAACAGAACTAATAAAACAAGTTATTTCTTACCATGCTCTGGACAAATAATTAGAAGCAAATGAGTAAATGCAATATCAAAACATGTAAACTAGTGGCTAAAAAAGACATACTTCTGCTTGATTGCCTTAACAACCTCTGGTTGAAAGGGCTGTAGTTTTCTCATGGGGCGTGCAGGTGAACTGGCAGGGCTTATGGACCTCAATAGCATCACTAGATGTTTCATACCGGTGAGGAAGATCTTTAAGAAAAAGAAAGAATCTTATTTAAAACTAATCCTATGAAAAGTCTCAAAAGTCTAAAATTCTTCAAACCTATTTGCATATTTTTATTTTTTATTCTCAGAAATTTCCAATGGGCACCTAGATAATGATAAAAATATTGAGCTCAATAACCATAAATGCTTCCTTGGTACTTCTGATTTGGTGGATACAAAGTTTTCTGGAATTTTGGGCTCTAAGACCTTAGGTGAGGCAGAATAAAAAACAGATTTGTGGACAGTCTCCTGGGAGCAGGAAAAGAAAATCACCAGGAATAAACACTTATCAGAACAAATTTAACAAATAAGAGGGTAGAACTCTACAGTTTATTTCAATATGTAATTTCAATTCTGTGTGACAGTCAGCTCATAGAAAAACTTCATTACCATGATGATCTTAAAGCTTCAGATTAAGTAACATTATATAATTAGTTTCTCAAATCACTGTAGCATTGACAAAATTACTCCACACAATTCTTAGCACCATGTCACATTGTGAAAGTGAACCAAAGTGATAGGAACCGTCAGAAGGGAAGCCCCCAACAGAGAAGGGCCCCTCCCTGTGACATGTAGGTCCCAAGGACACCGAGGGTCTCTGCAGCAGGGGTCCAGGCAGCTTTTCAGAGCCGTGCCATGGCCTCAGAGCTGAGAATGTGGGAAAGGCAGAGCAGCCTCCTATTCAGGGACTTCTGACTTAACAGTGCTCTTTTCATCTACATGCTGCACCAAGGAGCCTGAGAAACTGTCAGAAAGCCTAAGGATATATGATCCTGGCTTGATCAGCAAGTGTATCAGACAGTGGATCCTGGACACAGGTACAGAAGATGGGAATGGACTCTCCTACCAGGCCCCACCTGTTCTGCCAGTGCTCATGCTGAACAGCCCTTTCCTCCAACCCGTTTACCAGGTCATGAAGTTTATAGTTACCTAACTTCTAGTACTCTCAAGAGAACAAAGAAACCTGATAATGGGATGAAAATTATCTTTAGGTAACTAAAATAAATCTATAATCAAAGTAATTTATACTACTTTGCACCTTTTGTATCCACTGGTATATATCACTGTTTATGCACCCAACATCCTAATCTGCTTACCAAGTCAGAGAGTCAATAGAAAGCGTGATGCTTACGCCATGTTCATTGCTTTCAAAGCTTTAAGAGTAAGGTGAAGGCTCTGTGCTTCACTTTCAGAGGAAGGGAGGCTCTGAAGATAAAAACTGAAAATCACACTGAGTAACTAAATAGCATATGGGCTTTATGAAAGTAATTTACCTAATGATTTAAAAAACAAACCCCAAAACAAAACACCACACTCAGAAACATGAACTCTCAGAAAAGAAGCCAGACTTTTTATCCTCGGACCTTCTGAAAGTCAAGCTCCTGAAGCAAGGTTCGGTTTGTGATGCAAACTGAAAAGCAGTGTCACCCAGTGTCTATAGCACTCAATAAGCCACAGGCAGGGGATCACCATGTGTGCTGGTGACTCCCCTCCAAAGGGCCCTATTCACATGGCCACAGATCTCCCTTGGCTAGCAATTTCTGCATATCTAATATCTGTTCTGCAGACTGTCATAATCCCTGGCTAAAAGGAAGTCTTTTGTTTACACAACTACTAAGCGGCCCCCACCTATCCAAAAACCTCAGGAATGAGGGTGATATTTACCCAAATTATAATTAGGTATGAAGGTAAAAAAAACTGCACATTGCATGCTGGTGCACCAGAAATCACTTTTTTCCCATTATCTCCAACTCTACTCAATTTTGTTAATGGAAACAACAGAGAGATGGCTATATATGGTTAAATTATTTCACATATTACAGATGCTTGTATGAATATCTGCTTGTTCCTTCAGAAATTCTATAGAGAATTTGGGCAATACATAAAAATAATTTAAAATAACTTTTGTAGCATTTACTATAGATTTATGAATTCTTATAGACCCAAAAGGTTGTAAGAAGGGTGCAATGTAAATACTAATTACCAATAATAAGGTGGTCTCCCTTTTAAAAACTCTGTAACTTACACAAAAGATATGAAGCTTTGGGGTACCAGCCTAAATACTGAACCAACTACATCCCAGAAAACACTGCTTGAAATTAGGCCTCAGTAACACAGAGCTTTAATGAGACATCTATTAACTTTCAGATGCCTGAAAAGAGCAATAATCTCTGCACTCCATCTAACCACTTTCCAACTTTAATAAAGAGTACTTTTCTCAGCCTGGTTGGTGTAGCTCAGTGGATTGAGTGTGGGCTGCGAACCAAAGTGTCACAGGTTCGATTCCCAGTCAGGGCACATGCCTGGGTTGCAGTCCATGACCCCCAGCAACCGCACATTGATATTTCTCTCTCTCTTTCTCTCTCTCTCTCTCTCTCTCCCTCCCTTCCCTCTCTAAAAAAAAAAAAAAAAAAAAAAAAAAGTGTACTTTTCTCATGAAATATAACCTGAAAGGTAGATGTAAGAAATGCTAATATTTAAATAACCATAAAAACTGCAGAAGAGGCATTATTGCACTAACCCAAAAACCTTTCTTTACATTTACTATCAAGATTAGAATTTTCTTTATACCATTATTGATCTGCTTTGCCTAAAGAATATAGTCATTCTTTACTCAGATATCACATTGCGAAACTCAGATTGAGATACATACAGCTACTAGAAGAGTCTGAACTTTGAGAGCCACGTTCCCTTGCATCCTTGTCCGAGGCAATTTGCCGGGTGATGATCACGTCTATGAAGTTAGCTGCAGTAATGGTAGTCTTCCCTCGGGTTCTTAGCTCTTCCTCATATCTGGATTTTGGAGGAGGCCCTTTATCTTTCCCAGCCTCAGAATAAACTACTGAAGAATGAGGCTGGGGCTTGCCACTTGGAAAGGCTGAAGAAGTGTACAGACACTGAACAGATCTCTTCTCCACCTCCAGGGTTTTCTGCTCTAGCTGCTGTTGTTCACTAACTGCTGCTGACCTGCTTCTCAAATTTTCTTCTAACCTGGCAGCTTCATGCTTACTCTCTTTTGTTTTGGAAACATCCATCTGGGGGGCAGAAGCTGCAGCATCCACGAGAGCAGCCAGGGCATCTGCAGCTGTGTTGTAACGGGAGGCTGGCAGGCCTTGGCTTATTGAAGGACCCCCAGCAGGAAGTGGCCTGTAAACAAAACCAAACCACAACTGTAAAGGGAGACTCTATACTGGGGGTGTGGTGGGGAGATGAAAGGACAAACTGCAACAACAAAAAAAAATGTTTAGTGAGTAGTAAATCATTACTAAGATTACTGCAATCACAAACTAAAAAGTGTGTACGCAAGAAACTTTTTTGTTTTTGTTTTTGTCAAAATGTATACAACTGACTTACATGATTCGTAGCTGAGCACTAGGATCCAAAGGGGTAATGACACTGGTTCCATTGGGTCCCTGGAAGACGCTGGGTCTCTGCTGCAGCATGGTCTCCTGAGCTCTGATGGAAGGGGACGGGGAGCGAACGTATCCATGACTGCCAGGCCGGCCAGGCTGTTCTGAGCCTGCAGGGGGCAAGAAAACAAAACAAAACAAAAAACCACAGGTAATAAGGAAGAAGCTAGAGACAGCAACATTTAGGAACTATTAATTTCCTAATATTCCTAAATAGATAAAAGGGAAATGAGATAAGGAAAATGATACCTTACTTTCTGGCCTTTCTACAAATATGTTCTATAAAAATTTCTTAATAAAGATACAAGAAAACTACACTAGTAACTCGAAACAAAAACACCAGCTATCATTTACTGTCATTGCCAATTGTGACAAGTTTCTATCTTGATTCCAGAGAGGGGAAAAAATAACACCAATAATGAAGTACTAACACAAATCAGATCAGTTCATCTTTCACATTCCCTCAAACACATCCCTCAAACTCGGGTGTGTTTATCATTTCCAAAAATCAAATTTGGTACAACTTTCTAAGTATTATAACAAAAGTAATATACTACTGCTACCCCAGGTTTTGAGGCTGTTTCACCCACCCACAGTTCTTCCTGCTCACTCCGTTCCTGCTCTCCACAAGTCACTGTTTCTCTCCACAGGCTCTCTTTTGATGTGAAATCACTTACACTGCCCTTCCCAAAAGTGCGGCTCTACTAATTACACTTCTTCAATATTTGACACATTTTTGTTCACTTAACTTGAGCTCTCCGACAATAAAGCTACAACTTGGACCTGGTCAGAACTACTTCACTCAGAAGATCTCAAATTTCTTCTCTAATCATTTTCTTTCTTGCCTCCTCTTGTTCTACGCCCTCACTCTGACTTTCTAACTTGTTTTTTGCCCTTTATAAGAGCTAGCAGTTTTAGTATATACCCCTATTCTCATAGCAGGTAGCACCTATGGGCCTTTTCAGCAATTTTATCCCTTCTGACCATGTATCAGCTTAGGTGATTTTTTCTATATGGTATATTCCTAGAAATGGAATTGCTATTTAAATTTTTGTATCTCTGAAAAGGCTATCTTCACTTACACTGCCACTGACAATGTCTGCGAGCCAGTATTTCTTCAGACACGCCGGCACCAAGTATTTATCAACCTTTTACATGTGATAAAGAAAAATGGTATTTTATTGGGTTAAATCTGCATGTTATTTATTAGTATTTTAAAATACCATAGAGATTTTAAAAATACAGTTCCTACTAATGTTATATATCATTTGTACATGGCTTTCTATAATTAAATCAACTTCCATGTTTTTATACAGTCAATATATAATCAGTATTACAGAGCTACCTACAATTTATTAAACATGTCTTATTGTCAGACACTTGCTGATTTTTTTATTATATGTAGATAATAGGGTACATCTAAATTTAGGCTTTGCAGCCATTGGATTGTTTAAGATAAATCCTCTGAAATAATAGTACCAGGTCAATATGATAGCTAGCTTTCAGTCTCCTCCTCTATAGTGCCATCGCTTTGATTTCAAAGGCTTTATCTCCTGTGACCTTATAAATATGACAACCTCTTTGCACTGAGACCTTCGGTTCTGTACCAACCTCTCTGGCTTCTTTGGCCTTGACCTGTAACATCCCTCCCAGTAACATCTAAGGGCTGACCTATTCCTCTCCACATGTGCTTGCCATGGAAATCTCAGTCAAGCCATTTTTAACTCTTACAGATGACTCCTAAGTCACAATCTCCAAGTTCTGTCTTTCCTCCTAAGTGCCAGATCTATATATCTGACAATATGAACAGAGTGAGTGATTTGATGTCACTGAGGGAACAAAGTATACCATGCATAAAACAAATATTCCAAAGACAGATTAAATACATACAAAATAAAAGACCTCTGCCTTTGCTTTCATTAATCCTGTCTGGTCTGTCTTATGTGCAGACAGTCTAGTTTCTCACCTCCTCCTTATTCCCCATTATCTAGTTATTAAGTCCTTTTGATTCACCTTAATCATATAGTTCCTGGCAGTTCCTTTCTGGCCACTGCCAGTGTCAATGTCATGGTCTTACTGCTCTCCTGGCACCAGCCCATGTCCAACTTCAGGATTCTAACCCATCTCATGCCACTCTTGTGTAACTCTGGTCATGTCACCCGCCTACTACACCAAATGGCAGCAACACTTCACTTATAATTCAAACTGTCACAAAACTTTCTAACCATATTTCCCATTCTTTAAATTATAGCTCAATAATACACACATTTTCCTATCTATGAGCTTTTTGCTTGGGCTACTTTCAGCTCCAGTGAGATCCACAACCAGTATCTTCAGGCCCGATTGTAGCCAACTACAGGGGCCAAATCAAAATGACACCTTCATCATGAAAATCATTTTCCTGTTGAAAATTCATCTCCGTTCCATTTTAACTTCTGTAGTATTGTTAACCTGCACAAGTCCCTTAAGGCATTTAATTACTTTTTCTCTTATAATTCTTATTTGTAAGATCACCTTGACATCTCCCACAACATTTAACACAATACCCCATCATTCTAGATTACCAAGAAATGTCCACAGTGTGAAAAGCCATCTCACTCACCAGGCCGAAGGTAGAGGTCTGAGGAGGCTGCAGCAATCCGCTCCCGCTCCTTCTCCCGCTCTCTCTCTCGCTCCCGTTCTCTTTCAGCACTCGCAGCTGCTGCAAGGTGTGATGAGTGTCCTGTAAAACACAGAAATCTGACACTTAAAGACAAAAATCTTAACATATCATATCTTAACATATACCCTATGATGTACCTAGGGTATAGGTACATCAAACTGTTTAAAAATTCTTAAGTGACTGAAAATTTTCCAAAAAGTTTCATATTTGAGATGTAGGAAGTTCATTTTATTAAGAGTCTTAGATGACGAATGGAACATAACACAAGCTTTTAGGATATTTCTAGAGTATCTAGTGACAGATGGCATATAGGAACTATTACTAAATATTAAATGAAAAAACCGCAGACCAAATGGGAAAAAAAAAGTGCCCAAAATACCTTCAAAGGCTATGTCATATACACTTGAGTGCGCTGGTCATATCAGAGAGGGATGTGACTGTAGGGACTCTTACCTGGAGACATGGAAGCAGAGTTGTATGGCCTGGGAGGAAAAGTAATCTGTGTGCCAGGGATGTAAGTGATTCTTTCCATGGGAGGAGTACTCGTTCCCCCTGGATGAGGCACTAAAATTGCTGGAGGCATATTGGTCAGATCAATGATTCCTGCTCAAAAGACAAATAGAATAAAATTATGTTAACTTTAAGTGTTACTCTAAAGATACAGAACTATGCATGGCTTTTCTGGGGCAGGAGAAGAGTTATCTCTATGACCCAATGATACTTAGTATACAGTACAAATAAAAATGTTTAAAATCATCATCACTTTGTAAGACTTTTAAATCTACAAAAGGATATGAAATAATCTACCCCATACCAGTAACCTAAGAGCATGGACTTAAGAGAAACAGAAAACTGGTAAAACAATGATTTCAAATACCTAGCACACTGACTTGGTTTAGTTATTTCAATGTTTACCAAAATACCCTGTTTCAATACATTACTTTGTTTGCTCTCAAGGGGTAAAGGCTATAGAAAGAAATATGGGCCTTCTTTCTTTCTTTGCATCACTCATTCACCAAATATTTACTGAGTATCTAAAAAACCCTAGGTAAACATAGTAAGTTCTATGAAATCTGCACTGCAAAGACACAGACCCCTTGTTGCTGGGTACGGGAGACCCAGCTGTTGCTCTCGTGGGGAAAGTCCTCTGGCCACATCTGGGCGCAAGTTCACTTGCATCTGCTGTGAGGTAATGTAATCATTTAGGATTGTCTGTCTGGTGTTCTCCATTGCATAAAGCTGATATTGACTTGGGTAACCTGGTGTTGGTGAAAGCTGTCTCTGAAACAGGTAAGCGGCAGCTGCTGATTGAGAGAACAAGAGAAAGGCATTTCATTTATAGTCTAGTCAAATTCACTTACTAAAATATCACCCACAAAATGAGTAAGGAAAAAACAATCTGTTGAGCTAATGTGCACATTCATCTTTTATTTAGTGTGGGGGCAGCACTTTAGAGATTAAGGCAGATTCTTTAGAATCTTGATATATCAAGATTCTTGATATATCATCAATAGACCTTGATATATCATCAATATTAATATATACATTCTAATGTCAGATGTAATGGAAAAGGGGAAGGAGAAACTAGCCAAAATACAAGTCTTAACCTTTATACCAGTAGAACAGAAGCTAAAAAAATTCTCAAGTAGTTTCACTTTCAATCTTTGCCATGTAATTTTATTATATTTTCACCTCAAGTCTCCAAGAGCTGTTTGAAAATAAAATTATTTTTGAAGTGCTGATTATCCAATACAACCAAATCAAAATATAAGTGAAAATACTTTGTGACAAATAGTAGCTTTACTTCCCTGGGGATGAAATTGATTATAAACATTTAATTAGTCCCTGTGTTTAGAGGAGAGACTGGCAAACTTTTTGTGTAAGGGGCCGAATGGCAAAAAATTTAGGCTTAGTGGACCATGTGGTGTTAGTCATTGGAGCCACAACATAACAAGCCCACACTGCAGTGTGCATTAGCACTATCTGAACTATGTGCAAACTGGCAGCAGCAGAGCTTTGCCTCCAGGCCACGGTTTGACAACCCCAGGTCAGAGCACAACACTAGATATCAGGAAGGGGTAGGCATGGTAAAAAGAAAAAGATAATGTCTCTATCCTCAAAACATTTGTGATCCAGCAAAAGCTCAAAATTGACAGGCAAATGGAACTGCTATAAAATAAAGGACTATGATAAATATTAAACGAAAGTCTAAATATTCAATTTGGTCTGACAACTTGACTAAACTATCGTGTGTGTGTGTGTGTGTGTGTGTGTGTGTGTGTTACATAGAACAATGTATCACAAGTGTTCTGGAATGTTCATTTCCCATTCATCTAGAACTCCAGACAGGTAAATCTGTCAACTGACTCTGGGAATTTCTGCCTCAATTCCGGACAGTCCCTAATGAACTAGGTGTGGACTTGTCTGAAACTTACTGTTCTCAATCAACAAACAATTCAGATAAAATATTTTTTATACACACCATTAGAAACCTTGGAATACAGGTAATGAAAATCATGTCCCTAAAGACCAAGGTGAAACATAAGTGTTCTTTGTCCCAATTTCAACTTGAATGTTGTAACAAGCAAGCAGAAGAGGCATGAGCGGAAAAAAACATTCGAGGGCATTGGAGCAGGGCTGAGACCTGGAAGGACAGGGTGGAGCCCACACAGCAGGAGGGTCATGACAGACAGCCCAGCGGAGATGCTCTGCCAGCCAGCCACCTGTGCTGCCTGGACCCCTTTCCTGTCCTACAGAATGCCACCCAGCCCCTGGTGGGAAGCAGCACCACGTTCAGTGTAGACTGCTCTCTAGGAAACCTACACCCTTCTGTACCTACCAGAATTATATTTACCCACAGTGGTAGTGGGTCTGTTCAAAAGTTCCTTCTAGCTATACTTGCTACTGTAAGTATGTAACTTAATGAAATAATCTGTAAATCAATGAGAGAAAAATGAAAAGAGTGGTTTCTCTGGAAATTAAGTTGACTGCTTTGGAAAGACTCAATATAGAAGATGAATCAAGTATGATCTAGACCATTTTAAAAGATGGAAAAAAAATCTAGAACGGTATTTAGATTAATTTGAAGTATCTATATTCTAGTTTCACTCAAAAAACCAAACCTGGAAATGTAAATATTGTTTATGTAAGACAGACATAGTGAGGTTTAATCAGTGGACCTTTACCTTAGGTCAGAACATTGGTTAATAAATGCCTAAGTTATAAATTAAAATGTTTAAGCTATGCCTGTGCCATTTAAAATAATTCTTCACATACATTAAGCAACTTTTCCAATTGCCTTAAACAAATGCCATCAGATAAGAGGGCTTTTCATATACCTATTATTTGCAGTTCTTTAAGGGGTACTGGCAATATTATGTTTCCTGAGTTAGATCCTGGTGCTATGGAGTGGTACAGTGTATGAAAATTCACCAAGCTAGACACTAATAATATGTACAATTGTCTGCACACTGTACTTTAATAAACAGAAAGTTTAAAAAGTCATACAGGTATATAATTTCTTTGCCACAAGTTAGCACTACAAGCTGCTTACCAGGATCCAGAGCCCTGTGAAATGGCATGGCCGGGTCCAGGTGCGCAGGAAGGTGGCTCCGGTAAACCTCGCCTGTGGTACTGCCTCGGTGATGGGAGTCAAAAGGGCTGTGGCTCACTACAGGGTCTACCCCAGGGACTGGAGACTTGGCTGGTATGCTTTCCCTCTGGGTAGGAGTCAATGTTGATTTTCTTTCATGATTGATAGATTTGCTAGAAGAAATTGTAACTGGAAAAAAGAGCCGACACCACAATTTCTTAAGAACACTTGCTATTATATTTAACCAGTTCTCAACCAGTCAAACCAGACCTATAGTCATATAATATTTTGATCTTCCCTGTCCACTAACCATTTAACATTCATTCTTGCAAAATATGCAAATGTGAAGAGCTAGCAAAAGATTCTGAGGTTTGCAGATTACCACCTTTCATAGCATAGCACCAGCATATTACGACCTAATGTTGATTAAAATGAAGTTCAACACTCTTCTTTACATCCCATTATAAATGATTTTGTTTTCTGTGTGACTTGAACATAATCAATTCCTTTGATCTCACATGTATCAAATCTCAACTCCCCCTGTGTTACCCAGCCTCCTTGCTGCCTATCAGTTGCTAAGTTATACAGCAGTTCCCAATCCCCCTTTTTTCTCTTTTGTATCCTGAGATTTCATTTGTCTGCCCATTCGTCACTTAGTAGCTATCTTGGTCATCTGTCCAAGTACTGCAGGGCTTGTGTATTCAAGTAAGCCTTATTTTACTTCATAATGGCCCCAAAGCACAAGAGTAGTGATGCTGGCAATTCAGATATGCCAAAGAGAAGATGAAGTCTGCTTCCTTTAAGTGAAAAGGTATGTACAGGGAAAAACATGACATTTAGGGTTTGGTACTAACCTCAGTTTCAGGGATCCACTGAGGGTTTTGGAATGTATCCCCTGCAAATAAGTGGGAACTGCTGTACTATTTTTCCTTGCTCTGTACTTTCACAAAGACTCTTATTTTACCTCCTCCCTACTCAGCCTCTTCTTTATAAGACACAGAGGTGAGATGATCCCACCAATGCCTATCATATCCAAACATCACCCTAAACTGTTTTAATAACTGTGGGAAAACACTGCAATATGTAACTCATAACATGCATGGCCCTGACCAATGTGGCTTGGTTGGTTGGGCATCAATGCAAAAATCAACATAGGTTACCAGTTCAATTCCTGGTCAGGGCACATGCCTAGGTTGCAGGTTCAGTCCCCGATAGGGCCCCATGCCAGAGGCAACCTACTGATGTTTCTCTCCCTCCTTCATATATACATATAGTCTTCATCCACAGTTCCTAATTCACAGCTCCCAAAACCACTAGAATTTCCTAAGTGTTAGAGGGATGAAGCTGTCTTTTGGTACATTAATGAAGTGACTTTTATAAGGCACCTAGGGAACAGGGATGATTGTGAGGAGAACCAACCACATGGTTAGAAGGTTGGAACTTTCAGCATCATTCACTCCCTGCCCTCCAGGGAGGCTAGAGTTTGAATTCAATTATCAATAACCACTGATTTAATCAATCATGCCTACATAATAAAACCTTCACAAGAAACTAGAAGGACTGTGTTCAGAAAGCTTCCAGGTTGGTGGGCAATGGAGATGTGGGGAAAGAGGCATGGAAGCTCCACACTCCTTTCCCCATACCTTGCCCTGGGCATCTCTCTCATCTAGCTGCTTCTGTGTTATATCCTTTTAAAATAAACTGGTGATCTAGTAACTAAAATGTTTCTCTGACTTCTGTGAGTCATTCTAGAAAGTACCTGAACCCAAGAGGGGGCCATGGGAACCTCTGATTTATTGCCAGTAGGTCAAAAGCACAGGTAGCACTCTGGACTTGCAACTGGCACCTTGTGTTGGAGGGTGTCTTTGGAACCTCCGACCTGCAGCCAGTAGGTGAGAAGCAGAAGTAAGAGCCTGACTGTTGTCAGGAGGGTACAAAGTCTTATAGGATGGACGTGTAACCTGTGATGTGAAATCTGATGCTATCTCTGGGTAGGTAGTGTTGGAAATAAGTTGAATTCTGGGACACCCTGCTGAAGTTTGAGCATTGTCTGCTGTGTGGGGAATCTTCCCCGCCTCCACTCCCTCCACACCATGTTGGAAACTGGGTCTCAAAACACCCAAAATAAACACACAAAAATGAAATCTACTATTTTAGCTATTTTAAAATGATTCGGTGGCAAAATACACTTACAATGTTATACAACTGTCACTACCATCTAATTATTACTATTTTGATACTATTAACTTTACCATGATCACACAAATCTGCCTGTCACAAGCCAGAAACATACTCTGGTTTATTCCATCCCCTTCCCAGGCTCACCCTGCTCACACAGAGTGCATTTTCCTTATGCAGGGCAGTTCCTCTTCAAAACTATAGCCAAAAGGTTTTGGATTCACCACCCTACCAATAGGCAGGCACTTCCCTTATCTCCTCCTCCACCCTACTACACCTCTCCCTATGCCTAAAACACTTTTCACCTTTAAACTCTGTGTCTAGCCAATAGCCTTCCACATGAGCCTTTAATAGGTACTTCAATAACATTTAAAATGATAAGTGGATACATTATTAGAGGTCTCATTGTTTCAGGAACCACCTGACAAAAATCTATGTCCCTTACCTTACTGAGGTACACACCAGTAAAACAATAACAGTGCACATTTACTGAGTCCTTTAAACACACCTAGCACTATTCTTTGAAAGTTCCTTAAACATACTACCTCATTTTATTTTCTCATACACACACACTCTAAGACTAGACTTATTCTAGAGCATTTCTGGACTCTATCCTACTCTGCACTTGATTGAAACATTGTGTATTTTACTTACAATTACGTCTACTTTTAATTTGGCAGTTCTCCATAGCCTTAGCATCAAGCACAATCTGTGACAATGTGACATTTACTACTTGCCAGATATGAAAAAGTACAATAAAAATGATTAGATGAGGATACAAGAGTAACATACCATCGGAAGTCCTGTTCATCATGGGCGAGCCTCTGGACATGGTATTTTGATAACTCACAGGTGTCCGCCGTGCATTGGTGTCATCATAAATCCCAGGGCTCAGCTGTGCTTTGGGAGTTTCATGAAGAGTTGACCTAAGAACTGAGGGACCAGAGCTTACCACCGATGTATGGCGGGAACGCACTGGCTCGCCTGCTTTCACATCCTCATATTTTCCCCGTTCTATCACTTTTATGTTCTCTGGTACAATTTCCAGTGGAGGCATTCCACGGGCTAGTTTGCTAGGTCCTGTGATTAAGGATCTGACATTGTGTTTGATGGCAGATTGACCTGAGCTGCTGTCAAACTTTATTGGTGTACCCTAAAGGGAAAGAAGCAAATATTACAGGTAGCCCAAAGCACCTAAATGTTTTTTTATCTAAGATCTATGTTTGATTAATGGAAATTATAGTTTGCTGTAGTAATCTTTTTTTTCAATTACAATTTACATTCAATATTATTTTGTATTAGTTTCATGTGTACAGCATAGTGGATAGCCCATCATATACTTTACAAAGTGTTCCCCTAATATTTCAAGTACTCATCTGGCACCATACATAATTATTAAAATATTACTAACTGTATTCCTTATGCTGTGATTTATATCCCTGTGACTATTTTTTGACTATCAATTTGTACTTCCTAATCCTTTTACTTTTTTCATATAGCCAGCCCCTCTATCCGCTTCCCAGCAGGCAACCCTCAGTTTGTTCTCTGTATCTATGTTTGTTTCTGTTTTGTTTATTTATTTTGTTTTTTAGATACTACATATAAGTGAAATCATCTGGTATTTGTTTATTTCACTTAGTATAATACCTTCTAAGTCCATCTATGCTTTTACAAATGATAAGCTTTTTTTTTTAATGGTCAAGTAATATTCAATTGTATATATGTGCCATACTTCTTTAAATATATTGTTTTTTTTTAGGACAGGGAGAGAAAGAAACATCAATTTATAGTTCCACTTATTATGCATTGATTGGTTTGCTTCTTGTATATGCAGTGACCTGAGATCGGACCCACAGCCTTGGTGTACTGGAATGCTGCTATAACCAAATGAGGTACCCAGCCAGGGCTAGTACCATAACTTTTTTATCAGCTCATCTATTTATGGGTACTTGTGTGCTTCCATTTCTTGGCTACTGTAAATAATGCTTCAATGAATATAGGAGTGCATATATTCTTTCAAGTTAGTGTTTTGGGTATTGTAATCTTTATTGTCTATGTGCATGTCTCAATCACAAGCCCACCAATTCTGAGTTGCATCCTTTCCCACATTATACACTCCACATTATGGACACGATAAAAACTAATGATACAGCATACATAACACTTTCATGTTTACTTCCAAAAGATCTGACCTCATAAGAGCTACTTATCATTATTAAAGTGCACTTTTTAAAGTGCTTCGTCTAAAGTAGAATGACTATCAAAAAGAACCAGGATCCCATTACCTGGGAGATGGAACCCTCAATTATGGGCCTTGTGCTCTGGACCACTTCTGGGGTTTTCCGACTTTCCTGAGTTAAAATGTCTTGTCGTGGAATCTCATGAATGGAGCGCCCCATTTCTTTGATGGTGGTAATGCCATCATATGGTTTTCCTTTGGTAATGGCACCTTCGAATGCTCGTATGGGAGGACTCTCCCTCTTAATCTGTTTGGGATATTTAATTCCATCTTCAAAGCTTTCAGTTGTTGCTCTTGGTGTGCCTTTAAAAAAGAATTCAAGATATATACTTATTAAAACAACACCCGCAGTTGCATAACAATGGCACTGAACTGTACAATTAAAAATTGTTAAAAAGAGCCCTGGCTGGTGTGGCTCAGTTGATTGAGTGTCATCCTCAAAGGGTGAACCAAAGGGTTGCCAGTTCAGTTCCCGGTCAGGGCACAGGCCTGGGTTTCAGGCCAGGTCCCCAGTTGGGGGAGCACAAGAGGCAACCACACAATGATGGTTTTATTTCCTCTCTTTCTCCCTCCCTTCCCCTCTCTCTAAAAATAAATCAATATTTTTAATTGTTAAAATGATAAATTTGTTGCATATCTTTTACCACAATTTAAGAAAACTAATGCCTTTTCACCTTGCAGTTTCTAATCAATTTTCTGTTTATAACAGATACTTCAATAAATATTCATCAGTCATTTTTTTAGGGTTGTTCAAAATTTAAGACATCATTCCTTACACTCACACATTGGTTCTTACATAGTAAAGATGTCTCTAATTCAACTATTAGGCAACTATCATCTACAAATAAGAGTATACAGCTCAGAAACAGAAGATTTATAATCAAGACTTAAATATCTAACATTTCAAAAGGGAAAATATCTTGAAAGGCAGGTTTCACACACTGCAGGTTAATGTCCAACTCCTCTGCCAATAAGGCAGTCATGACAGACAGACAGAGAGACAAACAAACAGTTACCCTGCATTATGGAACCAGACAGCACAGTCCTTTCTTTTAGGTCAGAATGAGGACTTCCCCTGGGTAATGCTCGGCATATCAGCCCTTTCAAAACAAGAAAGCAATTCAAGCATTAAACACAATGGATATGTCAATTCACATATACTTTATATTATCCTTAGAATATGTATTTATGATAAAAGCTCTATGGAGAAAGGGGTATCATTTTAAACTACGTACAGTGCCATGTGGACACTAGATTTGTTGGAGCAGTCACTTCTTAAATTATGTAAGTGTCTAAGCACTATGCTATATACCTGAAACTAATATAGTATTGAATGTCAATTATAATTTTAAAAAGGGGGGAAGGATTTTTAATCTGTGAACTACTCAGAAGAATGCCATGAAATAAAAGTTGGAAGTATCCAACATGACCACCTATTCCTTTCTAATGTTTTTCTAAATAAAAAATTGACCACAAAAGACATCTATTTTGGGTCAAAAAAGAAAGAGCGAGCCCTGGCCAGGTGGCTAGTTGATTGGACTTGTTATCCTGTACACCAAAAGGTTACGGGTTCAATTCCTGGTCAGGACACATGTCTAGGTTGTGGGTTCAATCCTTGGTTGGAGTGTGTATGGGAGGCAACCAATGAGTGCCTCTCTCTCTCTCTCTCTCTTCCTCCCTCTCTAAAATCAATAAACATATTCTCGGGTGAGGATTTTTAAAAAAGGAAAGAAAGACACTTTCAAAGCTAAATCTAAAATCCCAATGGTTCTCTACCATGGTGAGAGAAAATACAAAGGGACTGAAAATCACTGTTTAGCTTTAGAATATATCTGTGAGAAAAGGAAAACATGAAAAATTAGTAACTTAAAAATAGACAAAGCAAACATGAAGATCAAAATTAAAGAGTTATAAATAACCTCAAAAAATTTCATGCTGTACAATATATGTACAGGGTGGGGCAAAAGTAGGCTTACAATTAATTGTTCAGATGGAAAATAAATATAAGAATGAACTCTGTGTATGAACATACTCACAACTTTTGCCCCACCCTGTACTGCTGGTAATTTTGAATCAAGGATTGGAAATAACCACACCCATTTACGCTTAAATAAAGGGGAGTAAGATTATTTTTAAATACAAAGAAAATCCAAAATTAGATAGGACTTCTAAGATTGATAAATCCTTACCCTGGTTTCATCCAGATTAAAATTAAACTATTGAGGCAGGTTAAGATTTAAAGAAAGTCATTAAAAAGAAAAAAGCCATACTATCATTTACTGAATGTATATCATATGATCAGCACAAATTCACCAAGAAAGAGTAAAGTTCTAAATCAGATACATGTCTTTGCACCATCCATTACATCACCTTCTCTGCCTCACAATAAAAACAAAGTTCTAATAATGAATTTCACATTTTTAAACTCATTTAACTAAAACAGGAAAACCTTCAAATTATATAATTCTAGTAGTTACCTATGATGTGACCAATTATGTTTAACTTTTACTCCCTTCCACTGATATGTACTACCTGATTTATATGTAAATATGAATATAAACTTAACACATTAATGTTTCATATTAATATATTATCTATTTTTATATTATACATATTAACAATATATTAGTATGCTTCATTTCTATATTAATATAAATTCCAGGTAGAAACAACAGTTTGAATATAACCTAACCCAACAATATAAACTTACTATACAAAATTAAATGTATCTAAATTATGTTCTGGAAACCAGATTTTACCCTCTAACGGTGCTGATACAGGAGACTCCCTCATTGGCAATCCTTGTTTTATACTTCCTTCCACTGACTCATAGCTTCTTTTTAAACTGATTTCATGAGCTGTTCTTGGACTCCTTGTCCCTTCTCGGACATTTTTAATATCTGAAGAATACAGAAACAAGAATTGCTCAGACAGAAGTCAAAGCCTATTGTACAGTAAGGAAGTTATTGTAATTTCATAGTCTATCTTATAAAAACAAGAATATAAAAACTAGTCTTAACCTATTAGTCTTAACATACAATATAAATATGTGCAAATGGCATTTATAAAAATGTCTTTGTTCATTCCAATATATTTACTGAGTTCCAGGCTTAAGCTAGGCTTACATATAAGGTTAACTTTAAGTCCCTTTGCTCATTAAATTTACCCAATAGTGACAGATACAGATAAATTAATAGGCAATTACTACAGAGTGTAATAAGTACTATGAAAAGAGAAGTACAATGTGCTATGAGAACGCCAGAAGGGGAACCTAACACTTTAAGGTACTGATGAGTCTGCTAGAAGTAATATTTAAGCTCAGAACTGAATGACAAATAAGAGTTGCTTAAGTCAAAAGTAAAGGGAGGAAGAGGTGACACAGACCAAGGGGACAATGAACACAAAGACCCCAAGGCAAAACAGAGTATGGCACATTAAAATAACTTAAACTTGGGAGTTAGGGGGTGGAAGGATTGAGCAAAAAGGAAAAAGGACTCATGGACATGGACAACAGTGTGGTGATTGTGGGGGGGGGGGAAGGGATATAAGGGGGATAAATGACAGTGGGAAAAATATACAATTAAAAATATATTTTAAAAATCCTTAAACTCAGTTAATGGCCCATGTGTACAGTGAATCTAGGAAAAAAGAATGTAGGGCGAGTAAATGCAAGGGGGCTAAAGGGAAAAGTAAAAAGGGCCCTGGCTGGTGTGGCTCAGTAGAGTGAGTGTCGGGCGGATGAACCAGAATCGCCAGTTTCATTGTCATTTGGGGCACATGCCTGGGTTGCAGGCCAAGTCCCCAGTAGGGGGCACCGGAGAGACAACCACACACTGATGTTTGTCTCCCTCTCTTCCTCCCTCCCTTCCCATCTATAAATAAACAAAATCTTAAAAAAAAAAAAAAAAAAACCTGGGAAGGGAACAATCTGAAGAGATAAGCAGGAAGCAGATAGATCATAGAGGGGTGATTAAGCCAAGGTAAGGAGCTTACGATAACCCTAAAGGCACTGGAGAGCCAAGCAAGTGACTGACATACAGTTCTGACTATGGGTTAATACTGAAGTCAGGGAGATCAGTTAGGCAGCTACTGAGCTTTCTAGATGAAATATGGTGGTAACTCTGGAGAAGAAACAAAATGGAAGGATTCCCAGGACTTTAAGAAAGAGAACAGAAACAAGTTTAAGTGACTGACTGACTGGATGTGGAAAGCTTTAGGAGGAGTCAAAGATGACACTGAGATTTCCGGCTTAGACAATGTACATTAAGTTCTTTCAACAGAAACAAAATGCAAACCAATATATGACAGGATGTTAAAACTATAAAGGAGGAAGGAAATAAGAAAGTTACCACATATTTTGCATCAGGCACTCTGTACTCACAAATTTTATTTCTTTGTATTTGAGGAGAAAGATAAAACACAGCTAATAACTACTCAGATCACAAAAACATTTGCAAATGAGAACTCAAATCCAGTTCATCCCTTGGCTTTTAAACCATAACTGAGTCATTCTTATAAAGTAATATTAATGGAGAAATATAACTTAAAAGTATACCTAAAGAAATGTTTTCATATAGACATTAAAAGAGTTATATTTATGAAGAATTTAAATTCAATACTTTTTCTAGGATTATCAGACTATTACCTACACCCTAATGCTTAACTCATAAAATAAGAATCTTTCTAAAATGAAAGTGGTTCTGTTAAAGTTAACAAAGATTCTTTTCCTAGGCTAAATTGACAGAATGTAGTTCACGTTATATACCATTCACACTACCTATGAGGTTTGCACTGTCACTTTTTATTGACTGCCTCACTTAGTTTTTCTCAAACATTTCAGGAGAAAGCACTATTATGAACCCTTTTTACAGAGAGGGAACTTGGGCTTAGAGAAGGGAAACTAACTTCTGTAAAGCAAGTATGTAGGGAACCAGACACAATGTTTTCAGTGTACAGACATAATACTTACTATCATAAGATAAAATGTGTCCACTTTTGCCTTCATAAATAACATGGCCTTTGGATGCAGCCTCTTCTCTGCCTTTCTCAGGACTGCTCTCTTCAATGGGTATTCTAGAAATGGGTCCCTTCACCAAAGCCTCAGCTGGTATGCCAGCCTGGGACAGAGCCGGGGTACCCTGACATCAAATCAAACACAAGTACCAGAAAAGTCACTTGAGTTCCATGGAAATGCAAGCCACTTAGAAAATTTAACCTACCTCGCTGAGTCAGATCAACCCATATCTTCAAAGGAGAGAAAACAAGCACAGGGGAGGAAATAAGACATTAAGTTTTTTATGACATTAAATATAAAGAAATATTTTATTTTCATCTTTCAACAATGACACACAAAACCTCTTTAAAATGCTGATAAATATAAGAGTTGAATCAGCTTTCTTCCCTACTGGGAATTCAAACTTTTATGAAGGCACTTAGCTGATGAAAAAAAATTGTTTTAAGGACTAAAATCATGTAAATATAATAAAGCTTTTTCAAAATTTCTAATAAAAATAGATCAATAAATTAAGCTGTAACTTTTAGAGTACCACAACTTTCTCTCATAATGCGATAAAAAGAAGAAAGAACAGTTCAATTACCAAACTGCTCGATTAGAGCTCTAGTCATCAATAAGAGAAGGGTAAGAAAACTCTGATGCCTCCATTTTGTAATGTGGATTCCATCTAGGCCATATCATCTGAATTTTCACCACCATTAAGTCCTTTTCTGGGTTGGTCTTTTTACCTTTCTTTTAAGCAGTAAACCCTTCCTTCAAGGAAAATCATTCATGAAACCTAATATGTAGAATACTTTGTACAACTGAGCTGCCTGGGTTGAAATGAAAGTGGAAAACCCAGACTTACCCCATTCACACATTTAAAGTCCCCAAAATCCTAGACAGGACAATGTGAAATGACATGCTTACAGCAGGAAGAATAAGGAGACCAATATATTTACTCAATTTACCTACTCTGAAAATATCCATGTTAGACTGATTTGAAATTAAACTGATAAAGACTAGCCTCAGCTGATCTAGTTCATTTTGTCTTCTTATGCACAGTGTGGATGCCAGAGCAAAAATGAAAAAGAAAATAATGCACACAGACCATTTATTTTTCTTCTGTTTAAATTAAAGTGCTGGCTGATTCTACAAACTAATTTCAGGGGAACATATTTAGTCAAATGTGGAAGGAGAGACCTGAAGAGTTAGTATGTAGCTTTCCAGATCACTGTATGCTATATACTATAAACCATATCTTAAGGAGTGAACATCAGGGAATCTTGTTAAAATAGAGATTCTGGGTCAACAGGTCTAAAGTGGGGACTGAAATTTCTGCATTATTTTAACAAGCTCCCAGGTAATGCTGATACTCTGCGGCACAAAGTACACTCAGTCAGCAAGGTCTTAGAGCATGGTTCTCAAATGGGTATGCAGCAGAATCCTAGAGGGATGAATATCCGCATAGCCGGGTCCCATCCCCATGGGTGAGATTTCGGTACATCTGCGGTGGGGCCTCATATGTCTAACAATTTCTCAGGGGACACTGATGCTACTGGTATAGGGACCACACTTTAACAACCATTGTCCTAGGAAAGAGAAACGACAAGGAAGAGGAATAGAAAAGAAAATCTGTGACAGGCATAATGTGCAAAAGCACAGGACTCTATAATCATTTCCCAACACAGAATTTTCCTCTCCTAGATCTATATTAATAAAAAGGCTAAGGCCTGTTTTACACACCAAACTACAATTAACATCTGAGGAAAAGACCTTTCATTGCTCAAAATTAGCAATTTATTTAGCCAAAAAATTGGAAGAAGATTCTTGATTTTTAGTGTATCTATCAATGCCATCCACACTTCCTAGTTTAGTATTGATTCTGGCAAGGCAGTTCACATACTAAGATTGTGGCCCTTCCTTGTCACAAGAGACAAAAGCAAGCAAATAATCTATAATGATTTTCTTTCGATTTCTATTTAAGCTACACATGTGGTAAGAGCTTTGCCAGGAAGACAGTGAGAGCTGAATCAATTAGAACTTGTTTCTTCTGCCAATTTTCAAATAATTGACCTTTCAAATGAACCAAGTGTAGATAATACAGCTTGAGGTCAAAATAATCACATTAATAGACATTAATGCAGTTTATGGATCTGGGATTTATCACCACTAAAATCCAGTCCCATAACTCAGAACAATCAACAAATTAATCACAAAACTATAATACATAGCCGGAATAGCCAAAGCTCGAGATTTGACCTCTAGTGTTCATGGTATCTCAGAAATCATTACAACGAACCTGAGTGATTGAGCCCCGTAGGGATGGGATACTTTCCATGGAAATTTTGCTGGTTGGAGTTCCGCGAGTTATACTTCCTTCTTGAGTGGTTCCTGTGGTACCTGAATAAAAAGAAAATTGTTTGCAATTTACATCCCCTGCCCCTGCACAGAAAACAAGCAAACAACAACAAAAAAATCAGCCCCTACTTGGGAGAGAGATAAGGAGAAGGAAACAGCAGCACAAAGAAACAGTTTTTGATTTATTGAGATATACTTTTAAAATAATACTGCAATTACTACAAAGGACTGCTGAAATACAGAATTTCAAAGTTCTTAAATAAATTCGACATGGAAAGAAACCATAAATCTAGAATTTAAAAGCTCTAACTTAAAAAAACCCACCATTAAAACATATCAATTACTTACTTTAATAAACTTATTGGGGACAAAAGTTTAATATTTCTGCCGAACAGCATATTTTTACCTCTGACCACTCCTTCATGTTGTGCCCTGACCAATAAACCCTCAGGTTGTGAATTTTGGCTTCGGGGAGAAAATTCTTCCTGCTTGATGTAGGGCACAGTAGCTATGAAGCAAAGTAAGAGAAAAATGAAGAGATCAAGCACTGAGTTACTGACTATGATGCTACAAATGCAGAAACACTCTGAGTTTTACTCACTGACCTGACTTGGCAGATTCCTGTTGCCGTGGTAGTCCAAGAGAGATAGAGCCCACTGAGGGCTTAGCTGCTTCTTGATTGTAGGAAGCCTGATTATGAGAAGTCAAATAAGTGCCAGGTGTTCCCTAAAAATAATTTTAAAAGACTAAAATAACACTGCCTTTTTACAAGGTCAACTATAAATTATAAATTTAATGTTCACATTTCTGTTTATAAAAATTTACATCTCCATTGCCCAAAATTTGAAGTAGGTATTTGTAAATCAAGGAAATCCTTATACAGTCAGGTAATCTATGCTTATATGGTCAATTAATAAAGTGTCAACTAATATACAATTAATAAAATGGTCAATTTAAAAATGTCAATCACTCTACACTTATATGGTCAATTAATCTATGTTTACATGATCAATTAACCTATGACAAAGGAGGTAGGAATATCCAATGGAGAAAAGACAGTCTCTTCATAAACTGGACAGATACATGCAAAAAAAAAAAAAAGCTGAACTGCCTTCTTACATTGCATTCAAAACTAAACTTAAAATGAATTAAAGACTTAAATGTAAAACTGAAACCATAAAAGAAAGAAGAAAACCTAGGTAGTAAATTCTTTGATAACAGTCTTAGCAGTGATTTTTTGGATATGTCTCCTCAGGCAAGGGCAACAAAAGCAAAAATGAACAAATAGGACTATGTCCAACCAAAAAGCTTACACAGCAAAGGAAACCATCAACAAAACATCAAAAAAGACAACCTATTCAATGGGAGAAGATATGGCTTTTGTCTGTAATATGTAAAGAACTTCTGCAATCTAGTTAACAAAAAGACCCAATAAAAACAGGTAAGACTTAAACAGTCACTTCACAATCAGATGTACAAATAGCCAATAAGTATATGAAAAACTGCTCAACCTCATTTGCTGCCAGGAAAACGCAAAATAAAACCACAAAAATATTACACACCCATCAGATTGACTAAAATTAAAAAAAAAATAACTGACAAGAAATGAAGCAACCTGAAGTAGCATTGCTGGTGGTAGTATAAAACTGTAGAACCACTTTGGGAAAATATAAAGTAAAACATACGTATACCCAGCAATTCCACTGTCAGAATTACATATGAGAAAGGAAAGCATATGTCTATAAAGAACCCAGTACAAAAATATTCCTATCAGTCTTAGTAGCCAAAAACTAGAAACAGTTCAGGTTTCCATCAACAAGGAAATGGATAAACAAACTGGTAAGTTCATACAATGGAGAAGTACTCAGCAATAAACAGGAAGAAACTATGGGTTACACAAAAACCTAGGTATATTCCTAAAACCACTATACTAAGTTAAAGACAGACACAAAAGAGTATGCACTGTATAATTCAATTTATATGAAGTTATAGAAAAGGCAAAACTAATATACAATATCAGAAAGCAGAACAGTGGTTGTTTCAGACACTGGAAGAGGTCTGCTTAGAAAAGGGCATGAGAAAACATTCTGATGTGACGGAAATGTTCTACTCGGTATAAACCAACAGAAGTGTGGTCACTGGCTGTGAACAATAGTCAAAACTGATCAAACCATTAAGACCAGATGATATTTAAAAAGAAAAGATATATAGTAGCCAAAGTCAGAATAAACTAGGGCCTGACAATCATCTATAATTTAATATGTAGAGTCTTTATAATAACAAATACTCTTAATATATCAGATTTTCTAGTTACTTGAAAATATTCCATTTTCAATTACACTAAACTTCAGAGTACACGATTAAACCAGATGCTATGCCACGGTCACTCAATCTGGGCATGTAACTTCCACAAACTTTCTCTGCATGGCATAGAGTGCAGTAATTGCTGCATTTTCTGGGCACTGTTCCTTCATACTTGTTCAAAGATTTTTATTTATTAGGATTCTGACAAATTAGTATGAGAAGGAAGGATAATTTTTACCAAAGCCATATTCAACAGGACAGCTACTGGGAACAGAAGCCATTTTACCTGTGAGATAGAGCCTCCCAGTATAAAAGATGGTTTTTCTGAAGCTACTGTGGTTTTGGATGACGGGATGAGAGGAGGAGGTGGCCTAGTGGGTCGAGTTGTTGGAAGCCGAACCCCTTCAGGGAGGTTAGTTATCACTTGATGTGGAGCAGGCTGGAGGGCTTTTAAAAGGAAAAAAAGAAAGATTTAAAATAGTCAATTTCCTAGTTTGAAACATTTTACTTATCTTAGTCATTCCTACATTTTTAAATCAAAAATTAAATTGTAAATGCAAGATGAAGCCGAGGATGAACATATCTATTTTAAATTTCCCTGACACTTGAATTAAACCTGTATATATATTCAGGTCACTAATGGTATTTCTGAAGTTAAAATATTTAACTCCCTGTCAAACCAGAGCTTTTGAAAAAGTTAATGTTCATTTCAAACTATTTTTGCTCAGCATATGTAAATAGCAAGCTTTAATACCATATTTTGCCATTTATAACATACTCCTGTGTATAATGTGTACCCACGTTTTGTGTGCATTATACACAGGATTGTTATACCCATTATTATGCCCATGGCATGTAATGATCATACCCATGTGTAATACACATGCTTATTTTTCCCCTCAAAAATAAGCAAACAAGTTTTTACCATAGGCAAAATATGGTAATTTTTTTCTCTCTTTCCACCACTCTTTGGACCTTACAATGGAGGTGAGATAAAAGGGCACTCCTTAGGAATACTTGATATCTACTGACATGATTCACAACCAATTATACGTCCTCTTTGTATCTCATATAATTTGAGAAACATTTACTGATTTTAGCTCTCTCGGACTCTTGAATTTCTGCAGTAAGTGGGGGACAATGGAGAGCTCAAGAGTACTTGTACTCTTAAGAGGAAAGCCAGTCAATGTCACAATATATATGTTGTCAACATAAACTTCCCAGTGGCCCAGTGAATCTCAGTTGAATATAACGAATGATGTAATGCAGAGAAATAAAGTTATTTAAAAAAAAAAGCAAGGACAAGTCCTGGAAGAGCCCTTAGTTCACAAGATTAAACCACCCATGTCTAATATCTGTAGGTAGATGGCCAGCAGCCACTGCACAGAGGAACAATATTTACCTGGCGGGACACTAGAGCAGGCTGAGCTCCTATTGGGCTGCGGTGCGACTTAACTGACTTCTCTCTGGGACAGCCTATACAGTGATGCTGACCTGGCTACGGTCCTGCACCTCTGTGCTTCCTACTCTAGAGCACATCTGACCTCAGCATGAGGCACAGAGGCAACTGATTTTCCTACGAAAGTTAAAGTTACCAAAATAAAGGAAAAACCCCAAATTAAAAGAGTTAAGTGTGAAAGGACCAAGCCCACACCATCCAGGGGCAGATCCAACTGTATACTGATATCAAGGCCTAAAATTCCTCCACAGAGAGGTGAAGAAACCCTATAAATCTATATTTCCTGTGGATACACCATCACTATAGCCTAATAAAAATCCTCAAAAATTCAATTATAACTTTTTCTTTCAACAGGAAAAAGAACTTCTCTTTCCTCTCAGGAAAATCAAGTGTTTTCACATGCAATAAAAACCATAGCAGGCAAACACCAGATTATCCAGCCATTCTATAAATTCAAGCCCGGCTTGAATTAGAAGTCACATCTCTGAGGATTCCAAATCTTATAATTAGCCTGCTGAAGCCCACTGCTTAATATGCAGAACAATAAATGTAATAATAAGAAATGGAAGAGGACTTCTGGCCAAGATGGAGGCATAGGTGGGTACACTGTGCCTCCTCTCACAACCAAAATTAAGGACAACAAAAATTTAGAAACAAACAAACAAACAACCAGAACAGACAGAAAATTGAACTGTATGAAAGTCTCAACAACCATTCATCCAGACTGGTAAGAGAGGCGGAGTCGGCGGCCTGTGGAGAGGGGTCGCGGCAGGAAAAAGTGGTGGCTAGCAGACCTGGGCTAGCAGATCTGGTATACTGACCAGATTTGCTCTATCCAGCAAAGCTTTCATTTAGAATGGAAGGGCAGATAAAGTGCTTCTTAGATAAGGTCAAGTTAAAGGAGTTCATTATCACCAAGCCCATATTATATGAAATGTTAAAGGGACTTATCTAAGAAAAAGAAGATAAAAAATATGAACAGTAAAAAGACAGCAAACTCACAGTTATTAACAACCACACCTAAAACAAAAGCAAACTAAGCAAACAACTAGAACAGGAACAGAACCACAGAAATGGAGATCACATGGAGGGATAGCATCAGGGGAGTGGGAGGAGGAGAGAGGGGGAAAAGTTACAGACAATAAGTAGCATAGATGGTAGGGAGAAAATAGACAAAGGGAGGGCACTAACAGTATGGGAAATGTAGAAGCTAAAGAACTTATACCATATGGACATGAACTAAATGGGGGGAATGTGGATGGGAGGGGGTGTGTAGGGGAGATAGCATAATCAATAAAATGTATTTTAAAAATAAAAATAAAAAGAAATGGAAGAAGAAGCCTTTCAAAAGATGCAGATCTAACTAATCCAAAAAACCTACCAAAGCTTATAATACTATGAATTTTACTGCAATAATACTAATAATAATTACTCCGTGGAATTTATCTCCACATAAAAGTATTAAAAAAGTTTAGACATTTAAAGGACATACATGAGACTCATAGTAAGACATAAAATATATATATTACATATATAATTTTCCTTTTAAAAATGAAATTTACACATAATTTTAGAAAATTAAAAAACCATAGAGAAGTGAAATCACCCATAACCCAAACCACTTAGATTTGTGGCATTTTAATGTCTGCCAGAACAAATTCCTGTTCACTTATTATTCTTTGCTTACCTAGTCTTACCTATTTATTCTTTCAGAGAAATCTAAATTTAAAATAATTCTGAGTAGTTCCTCCCCAAAGCATCACTGGAATTTTCACTGGACTTGCATTAAATTTATGAATACAGGAGGAGACTTGACATTTTACAATAATGAGTTTTCTAATTAAGAAACCTATATATTTTCACATAGATCTTATACATTCTTTGCTAAAAATTATTTACACTTATTTTATATTTTGTTACTAGGAAAATTACCTCTTTCATATATGAGTTTATAGATATACAGGACAGAAAGATGCAGATATCTGTATATTAATTTTTTCTTAAAATCTTAACAAATGTTCCCTTCAGCTCTAATACCTTTTCAGTTTACTCTTATTAGGCTTTCTATGTAGGTAACCTTATCCTGTGAATAAAAAGTCTTCTCTCTTCAAATAGCTAAACTTCTTCTTTCTTTTTTTTTACTGTACTACAGAAAAAAATATAGAAATATCAGCTAACATTTAGTATGTACTATGTGCAGAGCACTGTGTAGTACATGAATTATCTCATTTAGCCCTCATGACTAATTAGATTATTAACACCATTTTACAGGTGAGGGAACTGAAGCTCAAAGAATCAAGCCTAACTGCCTAAGGTCACACTACCAGGGATTTTTCAAAAGCGATATAATTCCTGATGCTCACCTCTAAAGCACAGTGCACTAATGTCTCTGAAGGACTGGGTGTGGAATTTCAGATGCCTCTGAGACATCCATCAGGATAATGGTACTCTTCCTTCTTCGACGTATTAAAATAATTAGTAAGTGTTCTACCACTGAGATTTATGAAATAAACCAACTTCAAAATCACTTCTTCCTCTCCGGAGAATTTAACATGATACTGTATTATAAATCAGTGTCTGATTGTTTTGCCATTTCCAATAGATTTATAATTATATGGAAAACTCCAGTTTGCCATAGTAGTTGTTAAAAGAAAAAGAAACAATCAAAATTTATATGGTTCTAAATAAAACTACTTAAATCACTATGTATTCAGAGCTGAAAAAATAAACAAAAACAAAATAAACAAACTAGATTCGGTTGCCTGAAATAATTAACTCTTATTTCAATTAGATTTGGTTAACCTGCTTTAGAAGTGCAATTCTAACTCTATCTCTACATTTGGAAATTTGAATTCCTTCACTATAGAAAAAAGGTTTCAAACTAAAGCAAGGTCAACTTGTTGTAAATATTACTGGAAAGTGAAAACAATTCTTCCCTAAAATATTTTTCAAGCTTTCTATAGATAGAAAGGCTTTATGCTACTTAAAAAGGGTACATTTACAGTAATTATTTGTAGCACTGACATTAAGAGAAAATGAATACAATCAAACAGATGGACAACAGGTGGTGCCTGTTACTTTTTATAGGAGACCATGAAGGAAAAAATCAAAACCACGGTCCTAATTCAGGTGGATTATACCAGCCTGTTTATATAACCACTGATGGCTTATATATAAATCCACATTCTCACTTTCTTTCTTTCTTCCTTCTTCTTCTTCTTCTTCTTTTGCTGCAAAAGTCTTTATTGTTTCCATTTGATCCAATGCATGGGAGACAGTTCCAGGGTGGTTAGAAGGGTGACTAGGGGTTTCAGGGAGAGGCTCAGGCAAAAGGCAGATACCAGGGAAATGCAGCTGACCCTTCAAAAGCCTCTGGGCTCCAAAGGCTTCCTAGTCGTGCTTTGCTTGAGGGTGAACCTTTTGAAGAGACACCTGCCCATCCCAGCCTGGAGCCCAGCCAGCCTGTGGATGTTAGTAAGGTGGTCACCCATCTTCTTGATGAGTTTCACCTCTTCATCCAGGAAATGGTTCTTCAGGAAGTCACAGAGAAGAGGGTCTGTGCAGGCCGAGCCCAGAACATGCAGATCCAAAAGAGCCTGGTTCAGGTTCTTCTCCAAGGCCAGGGTGGCTTCCATGGCAACCTGAGTTTTACCCCACTCATCTTGGGAAGGCTTCAGCACATCCCGGAAGAGAAGGTGGCCACCGCACTGGTTTTGCAGCTTTAATAAATGCTCGACGCCCTCGTGCTTCTCCTTGGCCAACTCTCAGGAGTGGCCCATGCCATGCAGAAACACACTGTCATAGCTGAAATAGAAGCCCAGAATGAGGTAGGTGTAGGAGGCCTGTAGATGCAGGTTGGCCAGGTGACTGATAGCAGCCTCCACCTCAGGGGAATAATTCTGACAAATGTGGGAGATCATGGTTCTTTGGTAAGTTGGCTGGTCTCAGAGGTTGAGGATGGCTGAGGTGGTTCCAAAGGTGGTGACTAGAAAAGAGGCTGGAGGGTAGGTGGAAAGAAGGGGTGTCCCTAGGTCTGTTCCGTCCAAACCCTGCTGAAGAGACAGATCCCAGGACTGTGGAGGGTACTGCCTCACATTTTCACTATTTTTAACATTTTATAAACTACTCTGTGATGTTGCATTAACAATATTTGTGTCAAACATTCTACATAGATGCAATTTAACTGTGATGTTATTTAGAAGATTATATTTTACAATGAACTATGGGATAGCTATAAACTCAGGAAAGACCTGTTAAATAAATTACTGAATGAACATACTAGGCAGATTATTTAAAACAAAACTTAACCTTGGAATACAATGTAATCAACTGTCCCAGTTTGTAGAGTAACCTTGAACCAAATTGGTGTCATATTAATAAATACCTTGATGTCATATTAATAAATTAATGTTACTGACCACAGAGAAATGCAGTTCACAGTTTGGAATCTCAGAATTTGGCGCTCTACTCTGTTTTGGTCTTTGCAGTTCCCAATAGAACCCATTTTGTAAAGTAGATCAAGAAAAAATATTGAGGCCTTAAAATAACTATATTACTAACTGAATAACGTTAAACTTTAGCATAAGTTCCACAAATACCATTTGAATATCATTTTTTGTTTTAATTCCTCCTCACAAAATTTATTCTGAATCATTCATGAAAGAAATAAATCAAATCCCTGGCCAAGTGGCTCAATTGGTTGGGGCGTTGTCCCATACACCTAAAGGTGGCAAGCTCAATCCCTGGTCAAGGTGCAGACAGGAGACAACCAATTGATGTTTCTTTCTCACATCAATGTTTCTCTCTCAAATCAATAAACATATCCTCGGATAAGGATTTAAAAAGAAAGAAATTGATCAACAAACTTTAATTATCCTATAATTTATCATTCTCATAATGACATTTTCTCATAACTGGAGTGCTCTTAAGCACATCTGCTAAATCCATTTATATTCTGTGGTTCATTTAATTCGTTCCTTCAATATGTAATTACTGAGTACGCATTATGTCAATTATTGAGTTAGGGATTAGGATTCTCTAAATGTAATATACTAAAAACCTGAAAGTTATCAATATTTCTACCTTTACTCAAGAAATATTCATTTAGTTATTTATTATACACCCAGCTTCGGTGGGTATTGTGAATGTGGTTCTCATTTTTACTATAATAAAGTTTATGTGTAAAACACTAACAATCTTCTATTTAAAACTCTAACATAAAAGGTTCAGTGCATCATTTATCTACTAACTCATTATTCACGTGCCTGCGGTGGGGAGTCAGCAGGATCAGTTAAATACCATAGTTCTTTTATTACCCTTGAAATGCATGGCATTCTACAGCTAATAGCTGTTATCTATAAAAGGTACTGCAAAGAGTCTTCTGAACCACTGCAAAAAAAACTAAGCCATAATCATAGAAGACCACATCAACCAGAACACATGCACCATCTTCTAACCACACCAGAACTTATTAAAATTTAGAAATCACTCCCTTTCATCTTTGTTTAAAAGAAAAGTGTATCATGCACCAACTAAAAAAAGCATGCATAACTCAAATCTGCCACTTGAAATAATAAGTGATATAAACAATGATAATAGTACCTTCATAGTACCTATTTATAATATATATGCACATACTAATATACTAATTAGTATGCACTATTATATATTATTTATAAAATAAGGCTGAGCCATGTGTTATTAAACAATACTGAATGTTCATTCTTTCTCATAGGTTGTAATCTCAGCAAGGTAGGTAGGTAGGTATGTTGCACTTTACAAAGGAGAAAGCTAAAGCTCAGAAAGGTTCAGTGACTTAGCCATGGCTGCACACTGGTAAACAATGGGGGGGAGGGTTAAATCAGGGTCTGAATGGTTCCACACAGTACACAAAGTTGTCTCTCATCACATCAGAGAATTAGAATATCACCCTGTTCACAGTGATTTGCTTGGAGGACAAGATACTTCATACTTTGAAAACTCAGACAAAGACCATAAAGCATGGCTTTTATACAGTCTTCCAGCATAAAGATGAAATATCAGAATATTCAATAATACTAACATTACTTAACAATTTAACTGCAAACAATTTATCTGTTTGGAAAAAGTATAATAAAGCAATTGATATGCTGATAAATTCAAAAGCACAAAGGACACTACCTTTGAGTATATAGCTTTGTTTCCTTTCAGGTAAGTTCTTTGTGGTAATAGCTCCACCTACCTTCCCACTCTCTGTTTGGACTTTTGGAGGTGCTACATGGACCTGGAGAACTTCTACATTCCAAATCTATCTGTTCTTGCCTCTGCTGCTGTTCTTCCAGGAGTGCCGATTCATGCATTGCTTTAATGTGCCGCTGGTAGAGGGCATAGCCGCTCACTGGGGTTCCAATTGGTATAGTACATGGGGTACAGGAAACCTACAGGAAGGAAAAAAATCTAAATATGCCATAACCAACATAATAATAATTACCATCTGTTGCAACTAATGCTTATTTCTGGAATATTACTGCTTGAACTGATTTTGCCATTATTTAATCAAAGCAATCGTTCAGTATAATGTCTACTTCTAACTTATGACAAATCCCTGGTGGCTCAGCCCTGTGTCCTTACCCCTCCCTGTGTCCTCTCACCAGGTAATCATATCCACTCCTGTGGATTTAAAGGTCATCTATATGTTAATGACTCATAAATTTCTATTTCTAAGACATTTTTCTCCAAAGTTCACACTTATAAAAACTACCTACCTAATGACTCCACTTTAGATACTTCAACACTTATATTCAGAACTGAATTTTTCATTTTCTGGACTCAATGCTTCTCCTTCAGTGATCTCCATTTTAGAAAATAGAACCTCAGTAGCTTAAACCAGCACTGGCAGTCATCCTTGACTAATCTATTTCTTTACCCTCCAAAACTAATTCATTAACATGTCAATTCTCCAGCTGGAAATTAAATGTTACTTCTTCAGACAGGCCATCCCTAATCATTCAATAGCATACAGGGTGGAGCAAAAGTGGGTTTACAGTTGTGAGTACAGTTGTGAAATAGTTTATTCTTGTATTATTACTTATTCTTATATTATTTTCCATATGAAGAACTGTATATCCACCCTATTTGAAATTCCCTCCCCATTTTCCTTCTTATTGTAGCCAGTTCACTTCATTCACAGTACATAGCACTTATGAGAATCTGCAATTATATGTTTGTTTTCTTTATTTTGTATCTCACACTTCATGAAACACCCAAGCTGCTATGTCTAATACTAATTAAACAGCCTCTTATACAATCCATTATTTCATGGATACAAAACTGTCCTGGGAAGAACAGACAGCTGGCCTCTTATAGAACTTGTTATCTAAAGATTTCCATGTGTTTTTCTGCTACTACAAGTAGATTTTTTTCTCTGAACATGAACGCACATTATTTTCTTGCTTTTGTGCTTTGGTTTATATGTAAAAATGGTTCTTCCTCTTTTTGCTATAAAAAGCCAAATGAACTATTCTGGTCTAACCAAAGTATTATTTCCTAAGTGAAATCGTCATTAAATGACTCATTGTGATGAAAGCTCTCATTTTAACATTTATAATGATTTTTTCTATGTCTTATTATCAAGACCAATCTCTATGTTTTTTGAAGTCACAGACTGTAATATGTATATATCCCAAACAACATTAAAAATGTTGTTTTGAACTGGGCGGACATTCAATAAATATCCACTAGAATAAATCAATGAATAAACAAATGTTTATCTTTTTTGTGAGGCTATCATAAGCACAAACTTAACTTTTCCCAATTACCAAGGAAAGAAATAAATTTTTTATTCTCTGAAATAAAGCAGAAGCTAAAATATAATTAAGTAAAAAAAATACCCAAGATTGGAATTCATTATCAAAAGATACTCAAGCTTGTAGACATTAAGATGAAATGTAAATAAAACTAGGGTGGAAATTGTATATTGAAATTAGCCACAATCTATATACTTCATTCTAAATATTCAAAACCTAGTTACCTGTTTATTCTTCTACTGTCATCAGGTGGGAAAAAAGAGCAAAATGTTACTAATATTTATGACTAGAGCATTGTATTTCTCTTGTCTGCCCCCTCCTTGGAAATAACCATGTCAATCAATCATCACAATGAATCTACTTACCTAGCAGATAAATAAACAAAATGGGGTATTATCAGTCTTAAAAAGATTCTGATGTGTTACAACATAGATTAGCCCTGAGGACATTATGCTGAGTGAAATAAACCAGTCATAAAAAGATATTGTATGGTATGTAAAGTAATCAAATTCCTAAAACAGGAAGTACTGTAGAATAGTGGTTACAAGGGGCTGGGTCAGGTGGGAAAAGGTAGTTAATGGTTTAATGGGAACAGAATCTGTTTTACAAGATGAAAAAATTTTGGAGATCTGTTTCACAATAATAGGAATATACTTAACACTAATGAACTGTACACTTAAAAACAGTTATGATGATAAATTTTTAAACAACATTTTTTTAATTTATTTTTATAGAGAGAGGAAGGAGGGGAGAAAGAGAGGTAGAGAAACATCAGTGCAAGAGAGAAACATAAATCAGCTGCTTCTCATGATGCACTCCCCATCTAGGAACGGAACCTGCAACCTGGGCATGTGCCCTGACCAAGGACTTGACTCAGCGACCATTTGCTGTGTGTCCTCCCAACCAACTGAGCCACACTGGTCAGAGCTAAGATGATAGATTTTATGTCATGTGATTTTTACCAAAAAAATGTTCTTTTTCAATCAAGGACTACTTAGCCCTTGCTGGTGTGGCTCAGTTGGTTAGGGCAACATCCCCTAAAAAGAAAGGCTGCAGGTACAGTTCCCAGTCAGGGCACATGCCTAGGATGCAGGTTCGGTTCCAGTCTGGGTGCATAGGAGAGGCCACTGATTGATGTTTCTCTTTCACATTGATGTTTCTCTACCCTTCTCTCTCCCTCCCTTTTCCTTTCTCTAAAATCAAAGAACATGTCCATGGGTGAAAATAAAAAAAAATTAAAAAGTACTCATTAAAGAACAGAAACAATGTCTCTAAAGGTCTTTGTTTTTCAACTTTACTGTTCTTACTCATACTGAAAACTTACCATTGGTGGGATAACAGCAGCTCGATGCTGAAGCTGTGGCAGATCCAGTGGATTTGGTTTCATTTGGGATGACACCAGTATAGATCCAGCGGGGTTTAGCATTGAAGGCTTTGAGTCCATAGGAAACATTCTATAATTGGCAATTATAAAAGGATAAGTTAACATAGTCTTATCTAAGACTTTAAATACAGGGTGGGGCAAAGGTAGGTTTAGAGTTATGAGTTCCTGAAATACAGAGTTTATTCTTGCAGTATTATTTATTATTGTATTATTTGCTATATAAACAACTGTAAACCTGCTTATGCTCCACCATAGATACAATCACCATAATTCCTTCTAATTCAATATGTACACATACATATCACATTAACCTTATAAGATATTTGAATCTATAATGCTAAATTTCCTGGTAAAGAGACCTAATGTTGATTTACAGATTGAAATTTATCTGAATTTAATCATCTGTATCTAACCAACAAAACAGTCTGAGCAAATGCCATCATAACATGTTAGGTACTAATTTACCAACATAGGTTACAAACTAGTTACCTTTACAAAATGGTTTGCAAGCATCAGAATATTTTTAAAACATTTGAGTAAACTACTGCCATTCTAAAACTGAGAATTTCACCCAGAATCCCATACACCTGGTTTCTTATGACAAAATGGAACGAAATGGCAACATGAAACCAGCATTCCTGCATAGCAATAACAGGCTGGACCTTCCAGACGGACATGTGTTCCTCTGTGCACCAGTATCTGCCATCTTATACTCCATTACAATCATTCATTTTCAGTATGTATACCTGAGCTTGGAACACCCCATGTATGGAGAGGGAAAATTATACAATAGTGCCATACATTAACAGACTTGATTATATTTCCCAATGTCAATTATTGGGGGAAGGTACATTTTAAAAGGTATAAATTGATAAGAAAATTAAAATGTATGAAGAAAACAATTTATATTTTATATAAAAATAAATATATTAAAGATTTAGAAAACAGAAAGTGTTATTTTGCTAATTTGAAAATAATGTAGAGTTTAGAAATGTCATTCAGAGACTACCATGTATTTTCAAGGAATTTCTAAATTTCAAGGGGACTGTCATGTTCATCTTTTAGAATGCTCCCTCATTTAAGATAAACTTATACCCTAATTTTTCCTTCATTTATAAATATAGTTACCAAAACCACCAGTGCAAAACATAGATATCTTTATTTTAGATGAGATGTTTCATTAAAGAATGCTTAGAACTTCCAGTCAAGATGGTGGCATAGGTAAATGAGGTACTCAAATCCTCGTACAACCACATCAAAAGTATAACTAAACTACAGAACAACTATCACTCAGAATTGCATGAAATCTGGCTGAATGGAAGACCTACAATGAGGGATTTAAAAAAGAAGCCACATGAGACAAGGAATAGGCTGGTCCCACACTCACACATGTGGCAGTTTAAAATCGGGAGGGATATCTTAGCTATGGAGGTTCCAGTCTCCCCTGAGGAGTGAGAGGTCCAAGCTTCACAATGAACTCCCCAGCCCACAATTCCAGGACTGGGAAGAGAAGTCCCCATAACTTCTGGCTGTGAAAACCAGCAGGGATGGTGGCTGAATGAGACAGAAGGCTGCTCCAAGTTTCAGGCAGTTCCTCTTAAAGGGCCCATGTGTGGACTTACATGGACTCACTCCCTGTGAGCTCCAGCACAGGAGCAGCAGTGTAATAGAAACCAGAGACACACGGGGGAACTAAATTTTCAGATATCAGGCTGGAGGGTGGTGCAGAGAGGGGGAGTGGGGTACAGCAGCTTTTTGCCAGACCAAAGTGCTGGCAGAAGCCACTGTTCTTTTTCTGAGAACCTCCCCTCATCCAGACCTAAGAGGTGGGTACCATATCCCCATCTCCATCAACCTGGTTCACACTGTTTGCCCCACCCTGGTGATTCTCTGAGACCCCACCTCACCCAACTTGCAGGCTCATCCAACCCATTTCCAGTGGCGTTTCCATACAGCAGGCATCTCTCTCTTTTTCTAAAATCCTCACCCAAGGATATGTTTGTTCATTTTAGAAAAGAAGAGGGAGGGAGGCGGGAGGGAGGGAGAGAGAGGGAGAGAGAGAAACATCGATCAATTGCTTCCCAAATAGGAACTGATAACACAACCTAGGTATGCACCCTGACTGGGGAGTGAACTGCAACCTTTTGGTGTAAAGGATGATATTCCAACTGACCCACCTGGCCACAACACACTGGCCTTTCTTCCCTCGTGCTTTGAAATTTTCCTGAAATTCCTCACACAAGCAGCATCTCGCCTCTGCTTGCCCCCAACCTCTTGCTAACTGGCCCCAGGCCCAGCACTAGCAGCAGCCCTCCTTGGTTCACAGCTTAGACTTTCCTGGGCACCTCCAAGCCCTACACAAGTAGCTTTGGACTGCTCTGTAGCTTGTGCCAGGTGGCCCCCAAAAGGGCACAGGCAGTAACTGACTCCATACTTTCTGGGAGGCCCCACAGCTATTGCATGTGGTGAATAGCTTCAGACCACACCAGGTTACAACTCAACTACCTCCACAAGCAACACGCTTAAGGGACGAACTCAGTGAGCAGCAAAACTCCACTGAACGCAAGTCCAGCTCTATGGGGCTGACTCCTGCACAGCAGCCCCTCCACTGTAGTCGCAGCCAGTCCTCACAGCTGATTGGGCTGGGGGTCAATCCCTCCCAATAACACCAACATAAAGCAAGGCTCAACTACAACAGGACAGTGCACACAGCCCACACAGGGGTGCACCTGGAGTACAAAGCATGTGAGGCTGGGGAGACTGTGTCACTGGGTCCTACAGGACACCTACTACACAAGACCGCTCTGGTAAGTCCAAGAGACATAGCAGCTCTACCTAATACATAGAAACAAGCTCAGGGTAGTAGCCAAAATGCTGCTAAAAAATAGTTAAAAGACAAAGAAACAGGTCCCAAATGAAAGAACAGGAGAAACCTCCAGAAAAAGAACTGAATGAAACGGAGGCAAGACAACTACGAGATATAGAGTTCAAAATAATGGTTATAAGGATGTTCAAGGAAGTTAGTGAGAACTTCCAACAGCATTAAAAAAGACACAGAAACCATAATAGGCATCTGTGGTTTAGTTTGCAACTTTGGCAGCAGAAATCTCCCTTTCTGCTATCATATGGAATGCATACAGCAACTAATGTAAACAAATATATAATCTTTTTCTTTTTAAATTTATTGATTTTATAGCGAAAGAGGAAGGGGGGAAAAAGAGAGAGAAACATCAATTTGTTGTCCCACTTATTCATGCATTCATTGATGCATGTTGATTCTTGTATGTGTTCGAACTGGCAAAAATCACCTGCAACCTTGGTGCGTCGAGAGGATGCTCTAACCAACTGAGCTACCCGACCTGGGCCTATACTCTTTTTCATTAACAAATAATAATTTGCCCTGGTTGGTGTGGCTCAGTGGATTGAGCTCTGGCCGGCGAACCAAAAGGTTGCTGGTTTGATTCCCAGTCAAGGCACATGCCTGGGTTGCAGGCCAGGTTCCCTGTGGGAGGTGCACGAGAGGCAACCACAGACTGATGTTTCTCTCCCTCTCTTTCTCCTTCCCTCCCCGTCTAAAAATAAATGAATCTTTTTTAAAAAATGATTACACAATTCTTCTTGGTTAAAAAAAAATAAACAGCATCATAAACTAATATTAAAAGCATACACACTACCTTTAACTTGTAGATATTTATACAAGAGTACTTAGCCGGCACCATTCTGTGATATACTCAGTGGTCAACAGTGTGAAGACAGAATAACATTAAAGGAATGAGTCTCACCTCTGTCTCTCTGGCTCTCCATCCACATCTTCATCAGCACTGCAGGTGGCACTGGAATCATTGTCTGACTGGGGATCAGGCCTCTGGACACTTATCTGCTGAGCAACTACCAAATCTTCATCTCGAGGCTCTGTGTTCTCACTGGCTCTCTCCACATCTCTTTCTTTGGTATCACCTTCACCTTGAGATGGATTGTTTTCTGGCACCCCCATTTCAACATCTACAGAGGCTGCTTTGGTAGTTGTAGGGAGATCAAGAACAGAAGTCACTTCAGCACTTGGTTCCTGATGTTCGATATCCATTGGTTCTGCTGTCTCAACAGTGATGCTGCTATTCACCTGGGTCTCCAAACTTCTATTTTCAGCTGGTTTTGTACTTGGCACTGAAGAGGAGGGAGATGCACTGGGAACAGTTTCAGTGGTACTCTCATGCTCAGCCACAGCATCAGTGTTTCCTCGAGAAGTCAAATTTTCACTGCTTTCTTCGCTGGGCTTCACAGCTTCAACTGGTGAAGGAGAAGGAGCACTTTCTGTATCAGAACTATTTTCAGCACCTTAAAGATAATGATACAGCATAAAAATCTAATAATAAACACATTTCAGGTGGTGACAGAAACCATGCTTGAAAGTAGTTGTTAGGATGAATAAGTACTCCTTCAATGAACTTACTGAAGTATAACAGCCACTGGGAAAGCCGGTTTTTTTACAGAGTATGAAAGAGAAAGATTAAATTGTCTTGATCTTCTGAAACTGAAAGTGTAAAAAGCTTTTAATAAATGAAATTAATATATATGAAATTTAAAAAACTAAACAAAAACCATTCCCATAAATGGTATCATTCTGGTTTATTTCTACTAGCCTGTTTCTGTGCTTTTCTTTTTACCAGGAAAATTTACATCCTAGAACAGCAACTTGGGACAGAAACACAATGCAAGATATATCTGCATTTGTAAGTTTTCTGGTGGCCTCATTAAAATGTGAAAAAGAGACTGATAAAATTAACTTTAATAATATGTTTTATTTATCATTTCAAAATATCATTTAAACATGTAATCAACACAGAAAACTAGTAATAAGATATTTTACCTTTTCTTGGTACTAAGTCTTCAAATTCAAACTCTGATTATAGTTTACATTTTTAACACATCTCAACTTGCACTAGTCAACATTTCAAGACCTCAACAGCTACCACACTGGATAGCAAAGCTCTATAATAATATTATAGAATTTTAATGTAAGGTCACAACGCTGATCTTTCTCCACATCACTTGAATAATTTTATAAGTATACTTTTAATGCTTTCACATTTCTAACTAGATATCTCAAACAAATCACAAATTCAATGTTTGACACTGGACTGTATCTGCTCTGAAATCAGGTTCATTTCTAGTGTTTACTAGTCATTAAACAAACCAGAAACTTTTTATTTTTATTTATTTTTATTTTTTGAAATTGCTTTGGAGAGAGAGGAAGGGTTGGAGAAAGAGAGAGGGAGAGAAACAGCAACATGAGAGAGAAACACCAAAGCCTCAACTCAAGCATGCGCTCTGACCAGGAATTGAACACACCACCTCTTTGTTGATGGGACAATGCTCCAACCAACTGAGCCACACCAGACTGGGCACAAACCATAATCCTTTTAAATGCTCCTATCACATGTTCCCATATCTTGCCTAGTCAAGTCTCACAGGTTTTCTTTCTAAAAATATTCCCTGAATCTATCCATTTCTATTCAACTTCACAACTGCCATTCTAGTTCAAATAGGACTTTTCTTCTCGCCTTCCACCTCAGATCATTCTCTAAAATAATGCTTTTTAAAAGCCAAATCTTACCCAGATTTACTCACACTCTCTCCTACCCCTTTCCACCCTTTTTTATTACCTCTTAAAACATTTCAAGGAAACGTCATTGCTCTTAGGATAGAGTCCAAAAATTCTGAGTATAGTCTTCTTACAAGGCCCAGGCTGGTGGGCCCCTGCCAACCTCATATGCTTTAACTTCTATACTTTCCTCAAAAAAGTTAAATTTTGCTACTATGGCTCTTACAACACATAATACTGGTTACAGTTACAATTTTACATTTATTCACAATTATTTGATTCCTGGCAGAAATCATTTATTTTGCTTATCATTTACATCCTAGTGACAAGTATTGTGCCTGGCACACAATAGACTCAAATAGTTGCTGGAGCATAAAGTGAATAAAGGGCCATGAATATGTGTTAAATTTACTTCACCTTTCCTCCATTATGGTATTCAATTTGTCACTGTTGTAAATAGTATATAGAAATGTTCACTGGAGCATTACATTTTAAAATTATTTTCTTAAATTACAAGACAACATAAAAATTTAAATCTCTCTAAAATTAATACATACCTCAAATGAGAATCCCAATAGTTTTAAGAAAACTTTCTTAAGCTAGATAAACAAACTTACGGCTTATATGAAAAAGTCCCGCCCTGCCTGGCATAGCTCAGTGGATTCAGCATGGGCTGTGAACCAAACTGTCGCAGGTTCGATTCCCAGCCAGGGTACATGCCTGGGTTGCAGGCCATAACCGCCAGCAACCGCACATTGATGCTTCTCTCTATCTCCCTCCTTTCCCTCTCTAAAAATAAATAAATAAAATCTTTAAAAAAAAGAGAAAGTCCCTGAGAAAATCCAAAAAATGTATGAAAAGTACCAGAACAAAGAGATTTGCTTCTCCAGATGTTCAATCTTATTATAAAGCCAATGTATCACAACATGTTTGAAACTGCCACAATATAGACGAAATAAATCAGTGGTACAGAAGCTAATGTGTAAGCTTAGATCCTAAAGTATATGGGAAATTAGTATACACCAAAAGTGATATTTCAAATCACTGGGTAAAGAATGACTTATTTAACAAATTAGCTCTCTCTTTGGAAGAAAAAATACAGATTTCTATCTTGCACTACACATAAACATAATTCTAAATGGAATAGAGTTTTTAAAACTTTTAGAAAATAACAGGATAAATGAGGATAATTTATAGCTGTTTGAAATATTGGGGACAGACAGCAGTGAAAAAATCAAACTACATTTTAATGCAGCTGACATTCTAGTATAAAAATACAACAATAAATAGAAAATATATTTTATTTCTTATATATTTTATTTCAGGAGGTAATAAGTACAGTGAATAAATAAAAAACTGGGGAACCAGTTGGTAAGAAGGTAAGGTGACATTTCAACAGAAGCCTGGAAGTAAATGAGAAAATAAGCCTATGGGCGCATTTTGGGGAAGAGCACTCCAGGCAGAGGATTAGCAAACACAAAAGCCTGTGAAGTGAGGTTGCTTTGCTCAGGAACAGCAAAGAGAACATAGAAAGAGCAAGTGATCACCTCACACCTATTAAAATGGCTACTATCAAAAAGATAAGAAATACCGACGTTGGCACTTAAGTGTTTGAAATTTGACTGCCATTTTCAAGATGTTTGATTTGTAGCACTTGGGCCTAAGATGGTCCAAGTGCTATACATATATGTTGGTTGAATAAATAACTCCATTCAAGTTTAAAGTCTCTGTGCCATGAAAACACTGGTGTACTGTTTTTTGTTAAAGATTTTATTTGTTTATTTTTAGAAAGAGGGGAAGGGAAGGAGAAAGAGGAGAGAAATATCAGTATGTGGTTGCCTCTTGTGCACCCCCTACTGGGGACCTGGCCCACAACCCAGGCATGTGCCCTGATTGGGAATTGAACTGTCGACCCTTTGGTTTACAGCCCATGCTCAATCCACTGAGCTACAACCAGCCAGGGCTGCCGTACTATTTTTCTTCATGAAGCAATTCCTAACCAGTCAAATCACTAAACTAAAAATTACACATTTGGGCTAGCAGAAGTCACAATTATATTTAAGATTTTAAGATACCTTCACTGTCTTCTGGATTTTCTTCTTCATTGGAGGCTTCAATATCTTCATCTTCCTGAGCAGAAACAGTGGAGGCTACACTTTCACATTGAGACACATCTCGCTCTTCACGAGGTTTTCGTGAAGTCTAGAGTAAAACATATTAAAGTAAGTTATTTATGATTTAAACAAAATAAAATTACATTTGAAATCACAGAGAACACTAATATACACATTCTAAAAGAGAATGCTGCATGTTTGACAGCTGCTCTGATTAAAGTTCTCTAGGACAAGGGAAGCCCAACCTCCCAGCTTTAGACCAGTATGCGAGCCGTTAGGAACCCAGTCACACAGCAGGAGGTGGGCTTGAATGTAATGCACTTGAATCACCCTGAAACCACCCCCTCACCCCTAGTCTGTGGAAAAACCGTCTTCCATAAAACCAGTCCCTGGTGCCAAAAAGGCTGGAGACTGCTGCTCTAGGGAACCACTAAACTGGTCCTTTGTGTAGATGAACTGCTTTCATCAAACTGATCAAAAGTAACATCTGAACCATTTTTAAATTACTCACCACTACACATGAGCAAATAGCCCCAAATCACAAAACTCCTGCACTCCTCTCCCTATTAATGCATTGTTCTAATAAAAATAACAAGTTAAAATGTGGAATCTTCACAAACAATAATCTATATCTCTAAGCATTTTCTTATCTATGAAAACTAGAGACATTTATTGAAGATATTAGATACACTGTACATAAGACAATGACACCTCAGTATCCTTAAAGTAGCCATCTTGGGACCTCACACAGTTCTCCCAATTGCCATCAGTTGTCCCGTCATATTTTCCTGTATCTCACCAACAGTCTGAAACCTCTTCCCTTTAAAGGTGATTTTAGTTTTGGGAAAAGCCAGAAGTCACAGGGTTCCAAACCTGGGCTGTAGGGAGCCTGAGTCACCTGGGTGAGTTGATGTTTCAACAAAAAATCCTGCATGAAAAGTGATGCCAGAGCAGGTGCATTGTCGTGATGAAGCTGCCAATTACCAGCTGCCCATAGCTGTGGCCTTCTGAATCATCCATATAGTTTCCGTGGAGGAATGTTCAAGCTTAATGCAAAATCTGATGCAGATTCGTTGCTCTATCGGCACAGTCATTTTGAATGCTATAGCCAGACAGTACACATGCTCACTCAACAGCATCTATCACCCTCCTGACTAGTACATGAAGTCACCATTGTTCACACATGTGCATTCTAGTACATTCTCCTTGGCTGCCAGACTACATCGATGTTGTGCAAATCATTCTTATTATATTAACAATGGCTGGACTTTTTCTGGACAGAACTCATATATCTTCCACTGACTCTGAACAGATATTAGACATTTCGTTGTTTTTCCAAGACCTTTTTTAAAAGACAAAACACTCTAGACCAATAAATGAAGCCTACTGTCCTATTTCAGCTATAATTAAAATGATCAGGCTCTGGCTGGTATGGCTCTGTTGGCTGGAGCATAGTCCCATGAACCGAAAGGCTGCAGGTTCCATTCTTGTTCAGGGTGCGTGTCTTAGGCTGCAGGTTTGGCCTCTGGTCCAGGAGTGTATGAGAAGCAACCCATTGATGTTTCTCTCTAACACAGATGTTTCTCTCATCCCCTTCCCCACTCTGTAAAATCGGTAATCATGTCCAGGTGAGGATTAAAAAAACCAAACAAACAGTATAAAATGATTACAACAGCCCTGGCCTAGTAGCTCAGTTGGTCAGATCATCATCCCAATATGCCAAGGCTGTGGCTTCGATCTCCAGTCAGGGTACATGCAAGTACCCTGAATAAATAAGTGGCTGCATAAATAAGTGGAACAACAAACTGATGTTTCTCCCGTTCTCTAAAATCAATCAATCAATCAATAAATAAAAAGAACAAGACATTTTAAAGACATTTGTGATGGTAATTTCATGTATCAGATTGGTTGGGCCATAGTACCCAGATATGTGGTCAAACATTTGGATGTTTTTGTGCACGTGTTTTTTGAATGAAATTAGCATGTAAACCAATAAGCTTCTGAGTTAAGCAGATTACCTTCCATAACTCGGGTGAGCCTTTACTCTTAACAGAACTAAGACTGACAGCTCCCTTCACCCTACTCTCTAGTACATACACACTACAGCAAGAAGGAAATCTGCCAGCAGACTGCTTTTGTACTCCAACTGCAAGTCTTTTGAGTATTCATTCTATCAGTCTATCCCATAGGACTTTGTACACACTGAGCCTCCAAAATCATGAACCAATTTATTAAAATAAATCAGTCTCACTCCCACTTCGTTTCTCCTGCTTTGCAATACACCGTGCCCCTCCCTGTTGGTTCTGCTTCTCTGAAGAGCCCTGGCTGATAATACAAAGTATATCTTTTAAAAACATGTCTGATTCATTCTTTGATTTTTTTTCCCCAAACCATTTCAATGGTTTTGAAGTCAAGTCTCTCCTCAGAATTTTTTGTTGTTAGTTTATGTTTTAGTTGCTACAGCACACTTTTTAACAGAGCTTGCATTTGTTATTAACCTAAAACCTCTTTTGTACGTAACCTTTTAAATCAATGTTATACTTCATGTACTCTTACTATAGCTCAAATCTTAATCAGTTTAAGCATATGCATTCTTGTTACCTAATATATCATTCTTATTTTTCTTCTTAGTTTTTATTATGGAAATATAAAAACACATCCAGAAGTTAGGGGCAAATCCTGTTTCATCTACACTCAACCCACTTTCCACCATCCCCATTCTGCATTGATTTATTGTTAAGCAAATCTTAGACATATTACATGAACATATTAATAATGTAAAATATAACTTGCAAGAATGGCTCATCTCTAGAAGTAGTTGTATTTCAAAAGTAACACTGACAAAGGTATTGACAAACCAAATATACTGACAAACAGTCTTCTTAGAAAATATTTCAGGACTTCCGGCAAGATGGAGGAATAGGTGGACGCACCGTACCTCCTCGTACAACCAAGATTAGAAAACCAATAATTTACAACAATAATTTACTATCAGAATAACACCCAGATCCGGCAGAGGATTTATCTGAATGGAAGTCGGGCAGCCAAGAAGTTGAAGTAGACGCGTTCATCCGGACTGGTAGGAGAAGATAAGCCAGGCGGGTGCGGGGCTGGCTCGGGTCGGCGGCGTGCGGAGGTCGGGGGAAGGTTTGGTGCGAAATCGGCGCAAAAGCCATCCAGCACGCAAGAACGCAGCGGTGATCCCTGAGTACGCAAGCTGCGGCTGGCAGACCCAGAGGGGTAGCGATTGTGGACCAGGGCAGAACTCGCAGCCCAGAAGCCCAGACAAGGGTCTGAGTCCAGAGGAACGGAACTACCGCCATTGTTTTCTCCCGCCCCGCTCCTGCTCCCGCCCGCCCCCACTTATAACGTCACAATCTAGCGACTGGGGTGCCCATCCCCGGTGAGCACCTAAGGCTCCGCCCCCCACCGTAACAAGAGCAACCAGACTGGAAAAAAAAAAAAGGAGAGACAGGGGAAAAAAAACCATGTTTTCAACAGAGCAGATCAGTCCCCCAGGACTCATCCTTTTGAGCGACCAAGAATTAGCCAATCTATCAGATGTGCAGTTCAAAACACTAGTGATCAGAAAGCTCACGGAACTGGTTGATTTTGGACGAAATTTAGATGAAAGAATGCAGATTACCATAAAACAGATGCAGGAAGACACGCGGAGGAGAGCCAATAGTGAAAGGAAGGAATATGAGTCTCAAAACAATACAGTAGACCAGAAGGAAGATAGAATCAACCAAGCAGGAAAGCATGATGAAATAAGAATTCAAAAAATTGAGGAAAAGATTAAGAGCATCCAAGACACCTTTAAACGTTCCAATATCCGAATTATAGGGGTACCAGAATCGGAAGGGGAAAAGCAACAGATTGAGCACGTATTTGAACAAATAATAAAGGAGAACTTCCCCAATCTGGCAAAGGGAACAGTCTTCCAAGAAATCCAAGAAGCTCAGAGAGCCCCAAAGAAGTTGGACCCAAGAAGAAACACACCAAGGCACATCATAATTACATTAGCCAAGGTAAAAACAAAGGAGAGAATCCTAGAAGCAGCAAGAGGTAAGGGGACAGTCACCTACAAAGGAGTTCCCATCAGACTGTCAGCTGATTTCTCCAAAGAGACCTTACAGGCAAGAAGGGGCTGGAAAGGAATATTCCAAGTCATGAAAGACAAGGACCTACATCCCAGATTGCTCTATCCAGCAAAGCTCTCATTTAGAATGGAAGGCCAGATAAAGTGCTTCTCAGATAAGGTCAAGTTAAAGGAGTTCATCATCACCAAGCCCTTATTTTATGAAATGCTAAAGGGACTTATCTAAGAAAAGAAGATAAAGAAAAGACATGTATAGTAAAAGGACAGCAAACTCACAAATATCAACAACCACACCTAAAGCAAAACCAAAAGAAACTAAGTAAACAATTAGAACAGGAACAGAACCACAGAAATGGAGGGCACATGGAGGGTTAGCAGCAGGGGGGTGGGAGGAGGAGAGAGGGGGAAAAGGTATAGAGAATAAGTAGCATAGAATGTAGGTTGAAAATAGATAGGGGGAGGGCAAGAATAGTACAGGAAATGTAGAAACTAAAGAACTCATAAGTATGACACATGGACATGAACTAAAGGGGGAAATGTGGGTGGGAGGGGGGTACAGGGTGGAGGGGGAGAAGGGGGGAAATGGGACAAATGTAATAGCATAATCAATAAAATATATTAAAAAAAATCTAAAAAAAAAAGAAAATATTTCAGAATGTCAAATCATTCAGACCAGATGAACATAGTTAAGCCATTTGTATTTCTCAAACATGTTTATGATTAAATTACAAAAGTAACAACTGGTAAGAATGCTATTAAACAAAGTGTATTTTATAACTCCATCTTACTCAGATTTTGTTAATCTTGTGTTTCATCAAAAAAATTCCTAGCCCTGGCTGGTGTAGCTCAGTGGATTAAGCACGGGCTGCGAACCAAAATGTCGCAGGTTCGATTCCCAGTCAGAGTACACGCCTAGGTTGCAGGCCATGACCCCCAGCAACCACACATTGATGTTTCGCTCTCTCTTTCTCCCTCCCTTCCCTCTCTAAAAAAATAAATAAAACCTAAAAAAAAAATTCGTACAAGGAATATACCCATTTAGTATTTCTAATTCTAAAAGATGGCACTAAACAGAGAAATTACACCAGTAAAAGTTCTGTTCTTCTCTCATTGTATTCTGGTTGGTAGAATTTGTCCTCACTGTATTTTTTATATGAGTTTGTTAAGCAACTCTCTACCTGATATGCAAAAGCTTATGGTGAGTTGTCAATTATTATAGTTTTCAAAGATCTCTTCCAAGGATATTGAAGTCGTTTACATAGTTTTCTTGTACAGAAACACAATGTTTATGGAAAAACTGGTGCTCCATTTTCCATGCCAGCCTTTTCTTTGCTGTCTCTTGAGTTGGTTCAGTGACCACTATCATGCTTCCTAGTACCCCACTCTCTCTGGGACTGTGGCTTTTCTGAAGAACCTACCTGCCCTGAGGGACAGACCCAAGGCATTCTACCATTCTTTTTTTTTTTTTAAATACCATTTCTTATCTTTTGTTTTTTTTGTTGTTGTTGTTTTTAAGATTTTATTTATTTATTTTTTAGAGAGGGAAGGGAGGGAGAGAGAGAGAGAGAGAAACATCAATGTGCGGTTGCTGGGGTTATGGCCTGCAACCCAGGAATGTACCCTGGCTGGGAATCGAACCTGGGACACTTTGGTTCCCAGCCCGTGCTCAATCCACTGAGCTACGCCAGCCAGGGCCCCATTCTACCATTCTTAATGATTCTCATACTTTTTGGTTTAAGAACATCACATGCCTTGAGAGTATTCAAGACCCTTGCCCTGGCCAGTGTGGCTCAGATGGTTGTAGTGTCGTCCCGTAGACCAAAGGGTTTCAAGTTCCACTCCTGATCAGGACACATACCCAGGGTATGGGGTTTGATCCCTGGTTGAGGCATGTATGAGAAGATAAGCAACTAATGTTTCTTTCTTGCTTGCTCTCCCTCTGAAAGCAATGAAAAAATATCCCCACGTGAGGATAAAAAAATTTTTTTTAAAGTATTCAAGACCCTAAAGAGTTTTTCTTCAATATAAATATATATTGATATTACTACATTTGAAATTAAAAATGAGAAACATTTAAAATATTAATTTGTTTAAAAATAACAATAAACACATTGCATGTCAACATAAAGAATATATTTTAATTAAAAAAACTACTTTCCAGTTGGCCTTTTATAATCAAGTGGTGGTATTCTCACATTACTGAGGCTACTGAGCTATTTTCCAGGGCATTGCTAAAGCAAGAGAAATCCTTGCTGTATGTTTTATAATTTGGACACCATTACAGTATCTTAGCGTGTCCGTCTTGTAACAATTCCTGATATTCAGCAAACTTTTTTATATTTTTCCTTCCTTGTACATTACTCTTCCATATTTTTTACTTCAAAAGAATGACATCTTTAGACCTGTTTCATAGCCACTGGATGGTAATTGCTTAAGATAATTATTATAGTATTCTAAATAGAACTATATTATTTTGAATTCAAATAAATTTATATGCTGATAACACTTAAAAAAATTACTTTCCAAAACAAAACAATAACTTGGAGAAAAAGTAGCATTGTTTTTGGAAATCTCTAATGTCTGCCTTACTAGGAAACAGCACAACTCTCAAATGTGCTTCTACATGTAATCTAATCTGTGGAGATATTACTGCTTTGATTAAAGGAATTTTAAACATTCTGACCTCACAGAGATATGTAGTTTGAAAATGAAGGCATATTTTAACAGTGTTTTCAGATGAGTGTGAATGCTACTCTTTGATATTGCACCAAAACTTGGCAAGCAGCCATTTCTCAAAACTTAGCTGCAATGTGAAATCCAAAAACATGTCCATACATTTTTATACTCTATTAAAAACCATTCATTCATCTTGCACTTCAGTGTATTAAACATTCCATGAATCTGATATCCATTGTGACATCACGAACTGATCTCATTTGGAAAATACTGAGTTAGGCAGATATTTATAATTAAAAGTAACACATTACTAATTATTACCACTGAGCTCATGAGAGAAATCTGAGTATTAGGAATATGTTAAGTTCATGGTGAGAGATATGCAGTCTCCAAAATTCTAATTTTTGTTTGAAAACTCAAAAGTTAAAAGTGGCAACAAATAGTATTGGTTGTTTTCTATGAAAAGACAAATTCATTCATTTTTAAGACAACATCTTCAAAATATCCAGTATGAAAAACCATAGTTTGCCTGTCATTCTTTCAACTAAAAATGACATTCCATGAAAAATGAGAAGCTTGGAACTCAATTTTCAGAAGTGCTTTTCCTTGAGAAAGCCATCATACTTTGGTAGCAAGTAGAAGGGCTTTATGTACACTTCCCATTTCACCACACAGATATATATGTACTCAATGGTCAAGATTTATTTAGTAAAGCTAATTTTTATTGCTTCATCAAGAACATTCTTTAAGTGTACTTTATTGATTTTACTACTACAGTTGTCCCATTTTTTTCCTCTCCCCTTTATTACCCTTCACCCTGCACCCTGCCTCTCACCAGTGTAACCCCCCGCCCTTAGGACATGTTCATGGGTGACACGTTCAGTTCTGTGGCTTCTCCATTTCCGATCCTATTCTTAATCTCCCCCTGTTTTCTACCTACCACTTATGCTTCTTATTCCCTGTACATTTTCCTCCATTCTCCCTCTTCCCCCTCTCCGCTGATAACCCTCCATGTGATCTCTATTTCTGTGAATCTGTTCCTGTTCTAGCTGTTTGCTTAGTGTGTGTGTTTTTTACATTCAGTTGTTGATAGTTATGAGTCTGTTGTCACTATACTCTTCATATTTTTTATCATCTTCTTTTACTTAGATGTAGCTTTAACATTTCATATAGTAAGGGTGTGGTGATGGTGAACTTCTTTAACTTGACCTTATCTGGGAAGCACTTTATCTGCCCTGCCATTCTAAATGATAGCTTTGCTGGACAGAGTAATCTTGGATGTAGGTCCTTGCCTTTCATGACTTGGAATATTTCTTTCCAGCCCCTTCTTGCCTGTAAGATCTCTTTTTGAGAAATCAGCTGACAGTCTTATGGAAACTCCTTTGTAGGTACCTCTTTCCTTTCCTCTTGCTGCTTTTAAGATTTTCTCCTTATCTTTAATCCTGGGTTATTTAATTATGGTATGTCTTGTGTTCCTCCTTGGGTCCAATTTCTTTGGGACTCTCTGAGCTTCCCAGACTTCCTGGAAGCCTATTTCCTTTGCCAGATTGCAGAAACTTCCCTTCATTACTTTTTCTTTTTTTGTTGTTGCTCACTATTTTTTTTATTTTAATCATTGTTCAAGTACAGTTTTCTCCCTTTCACTCCCATTCCAGTCCACCCACCCAACCCTCCCCACTTCCCTCCCATTACCACCCTTCCCCTAGTTTTTGCCCATGTGGTCTTTAAATTTGTTCCTGTAAACCCTTCCCATTCTCCCCTGAAATTCTCTCTTCTCTCCCCTTGGTCACTGTCAGCCTGTCCTCTATTTCAGTGTCTTTGGTTATATTTTGCTTGTTTCTTTGTTTTGTTGTTTAGGTTCGTGTTAAAGGTGAGATCATATGGTATTTGTCTTTCACTCATATAAAGTTTCAATTTCTTCCTCTTCCTCGTCTTCTGGCACCCCTATGATTTGGATGTTGGAACATTTAAAGTTGTCCTGGAGGTTCCTAAGCCTGTCTTCATTTTTTTGAATTCTTGTTTCTTCATTCTGTTCTGATTGAATGTTTATTTCTTCCTTCTAGTCCAAATCATTGATTTGAGTCCTGGTTTCCTTCCCTGCACTGTTGGTTCCCTGTACATTTTTGTTTATTGCAGGTTTCATAGCCTTCATTTCTTCCTCTATTTTGTGTTTGTACTCAATCATTTCTGTGTGCATCGTAATTACCAATGTTTTGAACTCTGCATCTGATAGTTTGGCTATCTCCTCATTGCTTAGCTCTCTTCCTGAAGTTCTGATCTGTTCTTTCATTTGGGCCTTATGGCTTTGTCTCAGTGCACCTGTTACCTTGTAAGGGGCAGAGCTTTAGTTCCCACCATTTTGGCATTTATTCTCCAGGGTGGGGCAACCCACTCCCCTGTGTCGTGGTGCTGTATGTGGGGGAGGGATCAGAGAGGAAACAATGCTGCTTGCTCTGCTCTTACCCCATTTTCAGTCATTTCCTCTGCTACCCACAAGCAAATTGGGCCCTTCTGGTGCTGATTCCTAGGTGGGTAGGTTTGTATACATTCTAGGATCCTGTGGGTCTCTCCAACGAAATCTCCTTTGAGGCTGGGAGTTTATCCCACTGCCACACCCCCCACAGGATTTTATAGCAAGAGGTTTTGAGGCTCTATAGTTTCCTGCACTGGAACCCTGGCTTGTGTGGTTGGCTTGTTGCCCAGCTGTTCCTCCTGGCTTATCTGCACACAAATGTAGGATCTGCAGGTCCACTAGCTGCCACCTCACCTGGTCCACTGCCTTGCCGCATGTCCTCTCCATCCCAGCTTCCTGTCTCCACCCTGCCTACCAGCCTGGATGAATGTTTCTTCTTTAACTCCTTGGTTACTGGACTTCCATACAGTTCAATTTTCTGACAATTCTGGTTGTGTTTTGTTTTTAAATGTGCTGTTGTCCTTCTTCTGGTTGTGCAAGGAAGCAATGCCTATCTACCTACGCTTCCATCTTGGCTGGAAGTCCATCAAGAACATTCTTAAGTAAGACTAGCTTAAAAAAAAAAACTGCAAATACTTGGAGCTAAGAATAAGTTGAGTACTTAGTACAATGGTGTCCTGGTTTCAACCATCAATGCAAATGTCAATATAGTGTTAAAAATAAATAACATCTTAAGATTTTATGAAAACAGTCTTGACATCATAGAACCCTCAAAGAGCCCTACAGACTTTGAGAGCACTGAAGTTTCCCTGTTAAGAAAGTTTCAATAATCTTATACTTTCTGGTTTTTACCATTTATCTCATGTAACCTTTCTAGAAAAATGTTTTGTAATATGTTAACCAACTCATTCAACATTGTCAAAAGCATTCCAACTCTAGTTTTCAATTCAAACTCCAAAATGCATCTATTTTTGAAATCCAATCTACAATAATTCAAGAGTACTGAATTTGCATTATTACTAACCAAGATTTTATTCCTTTGGCCATAAATAAACAGCCAACTTGTGCTAAGAAACTATTTTTTACAGGTAAATACAATAAATAAAAATATAAGCTACACAAGTTTCTCTCAAAACCAAACTTTAAAGCTCAAAAAAAAAAAAAACTTTAGGCAAAAAAATTGTAAGTAAAAGATTCACTATCCTAATATACTCACTTTCTGTTTATGCTGCTGCAAAAGATTGTCAAGATTGTGTCTCCTTTTATAGTTAAAATAGAAGTTTTTACACTGAGCTTCACTTTTAGTTCCCACCATTTTGGCAATTGCTGCCCAGTTACGACCATGTTCTACTAGACCTGTATTTTAAAAAAGACCAAATGTTAATGAACAGTAACCCACTAAAGCAAACAAAAGAAATAACAAAATCAGCCTAGTCACTGTATTCACAATCATTAACAGTAAAAGTGTTTTCAATTATTTATTGATATAGTTTAGTACTTACTGAAATATGTATTGATACAAAACTCAGTAACAGCTCTATTTTTCTACCCAAATTAAAACATGTTCATTAATGAAAAGATTCAACCTTATCTTTATGTATCTCCCAGAGGGTTAGGACAATGCTGGACCCATAGTAATGGTTCAAACACTTGTAAATTGATTAAGGTACTCTAAATCTTTGAAAACAGTGTATGAAGTTACTAATGTAATCAAATATAAGTGATTAACAAAGATATATACAGGGTGGAGTAAAAGTAGGTTTACATTTGTTCATACAAAAATAATACAATAATTAAATAATAATGCAAGAATAAACTTTTGCATACTCAAAACTGTAAGCCTACTTTTGCCCCACACTATATGAGTGAGAGAGAGAGAGTGTGTGTGTATGCCTCCACAGATAATCAGCATGACTTCAGTTCATTCACAATCATGGAATGCCCTCAAAAAATTTAACCAGTTTAAAAACACCTGTTGTAAGAGAATGCATCACAGACCCTATGGCATATGACACTTCTTTCATCAAATAATACATATATGTGCATGCACACACATATGGGCAAGGAACATGGGTATATAAATGCATACATACATAAGAGCTATACAGCCAAAGATATACTTTAGATACAGATGAACCCAAGCAAAAACTTCCAGAAGTAAAAACTTCCAGTTTTTCAAGGTTAACACCCATAGCTTCCTTAATGATTGAAAGATCACTCCTAAATCTTGCTCAACACATGAATAAGAGATAAAAAGAATGGTGACTAAACAGTCATATATAAATATAAGTACCTGAAAAAGATTATGATATAGCCAATATCTACTTATTTCACTATGACATTTTGATGATCAGCCAAGAATAAATGTGAATCTTTTAAAAAGTTATACATGTAATCATGAGAGATCACAAATTTTCTAATCATGACAAGTTTCAAATAAAAGAACTGCTGTAATTTTGGTAAAGTTGGTTTATATGATTCTGAAGTATATCACTCATTACCTGCTTAACAGAAAGTAAGTCTAAAATATGTCACTAAAAGTCAAGCTATTTACAATAACTTCTCTTCAGAACTACAATATAAATGCTTAGCCCCCCAAAATCAGGTCATCTTTCTCAAAATTATTTTATTTAAAAGTAAATTATTTATTTATAATACAATTTATCCTATTAGAAATTTTAGTTCATTAGAAATTTTTATATTACATTAATAAGCAACAACAACAACAAGATACATAATGTACCAGGATAAGATCAAGGGTACACAGCTATGAAGTGGCAGAGAAAGGATTCAACCTTTTGTCTGTCTGGTCACAAAGTCCATGCTCTCTTCTCTAAACTGCAGTGTAATTTCTTAGTAGTTTATAATCAAATGCCTTACCAAGTGGAAACTAAAAAAGTATTTACCACTCTAGTGAATGAAACTTTTAAATAACAGAAATACAGACTTTTTCTATGAAAACCTTCCAAAACAACTGTAACAGCATTTAATCACAACTATTCTGGAAAAGTGAAAATAGCCTACTTGTTCTCTAAGGAAATGAGAACCTTAAATCCCTCAAAAGTGGGCCTCTTCAACAAGGCACACCTGGGGTACCTTACAAGGTACAACATGGTAAAAAAAAAAACTTGGTAAGTTTACCTCTAAATTCTATTTATCATTGTGGAAGAACCATTTTGTTATTAAAAAATTAGCACTATCTCACTCATTATTAATAATCCTAAAACAAACAAGCAAAAAACCCCCAAAGGAATCTGAACTATCACTTACCTTTCTTAGCAACTTCCATTTCTTCTTCTGTCCATCGAGAGGTTTCTACAGGCTCTGTAGAAACTAAAGAGAAATAACCCAGTAAGAGAGAGAAAAATTAAGCTAATTCCTTCATTCATAGATTATATGGCACCAACAACATAATCTATAACCTATTTATGTGACATAAAGCCTGTTTAAAGCATTCGGTTAAACAACTATGGAAATAGGATGGTATCAGCTTCTTCCCCCATCAAATTAAAGGGGAAATTTCAACACATTGGTGATCCTTCTCACTGTTTTTTAAAGTTCAGCCCTTATCTACATGTTTGAACACCATTAATTTATTTTCTAAGAAGTCCCATCTCACTCAGTGCCTTCCTACTTACTAGAGTCCACCTTCCTCTCCTGAAGTGTCAAAGAAAGGAACAGTGCTCCACCTTCTGATCCAGGAACAGTTCTCTCCTGCTCTCTGATTCCTCTATCTCCTCCCAACTTTTGGAGGCTCTTTTTTTTAAATCCTCACCCGAGGGTATATTTATTTTTTTTGTTTTGTTTTTACAGATAGAGACAGGCATCAATGTGATAGAGAAACATTGATCAGTTGCCTCCCGAATGTGCTCCAACCAGGGATGGTACCTACAACCGTTTGTTGTATGAGACGACACTCTGAACAACTGGACCACTCGGCCAGAGCTTGGAGGCTCTTATGTTCACCCCCAGTGCCTGACATCTAGTAAACACAGATGGATCATGAACCGAACACTTTCTCTTTTACTTTAGAAAGAAAATTGGGACAATCAGGCCTGAAATGAGCTTCTGCTATATTCCCCTTCTCAACTAATAGTACTACAATCCACCTAGTCACTTGAAATTATTAACAGGATCCTCAGTGTAATTTTTGAATCCTTCCTTCCATTTACCAATCACATCCAATAACTGTGTCAATTCCAATCTGAAAGCTGGTCCCTCTTCTACCTCCACAGCTGTCATCAGTTATCTGTCTAAACACTGGCCTAATCAAAGTGCTCCTCTATTTAAAAATCTTTGTAAGCTCCCTCTTCATTAGCAAAGCAGGAGAGAGTTCAAATACAGCCATTTGTAATCTCCCCCATCTGCTTGTCCAGTTATTTCCCTCACATCATTCTTACCATCTTAAAAAAACCAGAACTTGTGTTTTTTTTCCATACTTAATGTTATAGTGAAAGTGGTAACACTGAATGACCAAATGGTGGTATTCATCATTAACATAATCCTAGAGAGAAAAATGCTTGGACTCTTAGACCCAATATTCCCTTGTCTAAGAATTTATTCCTATGAAAAACAATTTAACGAAAGGAAAATGCTATGTAAAATTTTTTTTAATTACAGTACTATCTCTTTGGCTGGTGTGGCTCAGTGGATTGAGTGCTGGCCTGCAAACCAAAGGGTCATCAGTTTGATTCCCAGTTGGGGCATGTGCCTGGGTTGTGGGCCAGGTCCCCAACAGGGGACGTGCGAGAGGCAACTGATTGATGTATCTCTCCCACATCAATGTCTCTCTCCCTCCCTTTCTCCCTCCCTTTCCCTCTCTCTAGGAAGTAAATAAATAAAACTTTAAATAAATAAATGGTATCTTTTAAAAATTACAGTGCTATATATAAAGTTCAAGAGGAAGGGAGGGGATAGCCTTGTCACTCAGCAATAGAGAACTATTCAGGAAATTGTGCCTCAGGGGACAGCACAATGTCAGTATTTCACAGCCATCAAAAAAATAAAATTGGAGATCACTTAGAAACCAGAAAATATTCATGATATATGCCAAGAGAAAACATCAGAAAATAAAGTAGCATGTATACTAGGATTATAAGTGAGTCAAAGAAATATAGGTCCATTAGAGTAGCCACAATTGGGACTGTTGTCCTTTTACAAAAGACTTTCATATAAAAAGTTTGGAAAATGTAAAGGCCTGACTTGAAAATTATTTCTAGGTCACAGGTGGCAAACACAAGGCACCCAGGATGAATCTAGCCCTCCACCTTGTTTTATCCAGCCTGGCACTTTGTTTCTAGCCGGCAGCAGCACTGAGCTCCTTGCCCTTAGTTAAGGAGTAGTTACATTTGTACAGTCCTAAAATAACATCCGGCCCTTTGAAGGCAACCATGAGGCTGATGTAGCCCCCAGTGAAAATGAGTTTGAAACCCTTGTTCTAGGTTGTTAGTATCAGAGGTCCCTCCTGCCCCACCATAGCACTGAAACAGAATTCCAAACAAACAGTATGGCCTGCTCACTCCAATATGACCACTCACTGGGTTCTGGTGGCGGTGGCAGAGGTGGAGGAGGTTCCTCTGTGGCTGCTGCAGCTGCAGCACTGGCAGCAGCAGCTTCATTTGTCATGGACCTGGTGATGCGGCCCTTTCGGCGGCCTTGACTATTGGCAGTCTTTCGCCCCCGTGGTATAGCCTGCTCTCTTTCCTCAGTTTCTTCTGCTGTACCTTCTGTCTTGTCCTTTTCCTTGGTATTTTCTCTGATACAAAAGCAAATAAAAATTTTGTGTGATTTAAAGTATAAATATACTGAAGGAGGCAGCTTTGAAAATTCTTTAAATACAAATTGAATAAAAATAACCAATCCCTTAGTTACTAAAACAAAATTTATGAAAAATTCTGTCATGCCCCAATTTTGAGGAGTTGATTCATTCAAATTAAGATATTTCACAAAGGCTTGTTTTATTCATTAATGGACTTAAAATTTAAAAACATTTCAAATCACCTGACTTGGGTACAAGAACACTCTCTCCAAGGAAGTAATGAATGGCTGCAGAAAACCCTTAACACCTACACTCCAGAAGCAATGGGGTACACCCAAAGGCAGGACTTCTAAATCTCTGGTCTCTGCTCCAACATAAGCTTTCTGCTTTGTGAAATGAAGAATCTGAAATGGATACTCTCCATGACAGATACCCATTCTGCAACAATAATCTATAATATTGTTTTATTAAAGAAGGCTCAATATTCTCAATGGGGCAGTTTGGTCTAGTAGTTAGGAAAACGGCCTCTGGAACCAGACTGCCTGGGTTCATACAGAACCTCTGTGTGATGACTAGCCCCGTCATGACCTTGGACAAGCAACCTCACCTCTGTGAACCTCAGTTTTCCTCATCTGTAAAGTGAGGATAATAATACTATATCTCATAGGGCCATTGTGAGAATTAAGGAAGTAAATTTCTGTAAAATGCTTGGAATAGGGCCCAGAATATAGTAAGCACTGTAAAAGCTAAACCTCCTTCTGGCTATAAAGTGCTTATCATAGTCTCAGGCACTTAGGAAAAACTCAGTAAGTGAACATTACTATTAATAGCAACGGTATTACATGTAATAGTGGAAAACCATTCTCTGCACTACTTATCTCCCAGGGTTGTTGTATTTAAATGTAAGGTGCTTAAGATGTTTCGGGGTGATCACTTCATAGGTTATAAAAATGTCTAATCACTGGGTTGTACACCTAAAACTGATATATTGTATAGCAACTCAATTTTTAAAACAAACATTTTTTTAGAAAGCAAGGTGCTTAATGTATGTTTTTGCAAATGAACAAGTAGATGGCAATATTTAAACAATCAACTAACTGTCCCTGCTTAATGGAAGGTATTTCTGGTTTTGTTTTTTTTTTTTTCTTTATCTATTTCAAACAAAAACCTATTGTGGCTTACAAAGTTAGTTTTTTCCCCAAAGTTAAAAAAAAAAAGGCTTCAAGAACAATTCTTTCCCCTTCAATTCTAAATTACCCTTGAAATTACCATGTAGTTCTCTCTCCCTTCACTTCTTTATTCCCTCGCCAATCTGGCTGCTACTACACCCTCCTATTAAAATGGTTTTGTCAAAAGTCACCAATAACTTAAAAACTGCAAAATCAAATGACCTTTTCTTAATTCTCTTCACATTACTCTTTCTCCTGGAACTGACACTGTGGACAATTCTTTTTATATCCTTCTCAGCTTTGCTTTTAGGACTTTACACTTTCCTGATATCTCCACTGCTATTCTGCCTCTCCTTCTGGGGACTGCCTTTTCCCCCTCATCCTTTAATACTGGGATTTCCCAAGGCTCATTCTGGCCTTAAAGCTCTGTGAGGTTACCCATATGCATCTCTGCTAGGCTCGTACCCCATCTCCTAAATCTCCTAAGATCCAGACTTGTATTCCTAATGATCCGCTGGAATAACCAACCACCTGAATCTACCATCAATGTCCAAAAACATGCTCATACTTACTGCCCTGCTTCTTGCTCCACCTCACTCTCTAATAATTATTTGTTAACAGTACCACCATATTCATAATCACTGAGGTTCACAGATTTGACATCATCTTTTGCTCTTTCCCTTTTTCTTTACATCCTGTATGTAATCTAATGCCAAATTTTGGTTATTTCATCTCTAATATTTCTCCCACTAATTCACCATCTCTATTTGTACTACCACTGTATTTATGCAGTACCTCAGAACCCCCAGCCACGAACTTTCATAATAGCCTCCCTGACTCTTTTATCTCTAATCCATCTATTCTATATTGTTAATAGATCAATATTCTACCAGAATACCTTTGGTAATAAACCATTCCATCCATTCTAAACCCTGCCTATTCCTACACAGCCTCCTAAATGAAGTCTACATTTTAGCTTTCATTAAGTCTTTACATAATCTAACCCCAATCCTTTTTCTACTGTTCTTTTTCAGGCGCCCTACATTCCAGTCTAATGAAATCGTTATGCACCATTGCTCAAAGCAGCATATCTGTATGTGCTGTTCCTTTTACCTACTTTAACCACTAGCTCCTACATACAGTCCTTTAAACTATCCAGAGAGAAGTAAACCTCAACCTTTTCTCAATCTTTCAACATAGTTTATTGGTTTTGCTCATTTCTTCCAGGCTCTTCTCCTTTTCCTAAGTAGTGCTAGTATCTTGCTTAATTTTCTCCTACTAGGTCATAAATTACCTGGGAATAGTGCATACCTTACACATTTTTGCCTCCTCAAGACCTAGCTCACATCAATAATAAATAAAAGTTTGTTAAATACATTAAAGATTCTAATAAAAGAGTAAAATCAAAATACAGGAGTTCCATGTGAGCAGAACCAATGACCACCTTGGAGTATAAATGTGATACTGGGAAAACTAAAGAAAAAATTTTTTAAATAGGTATCTTCTTAACGTAGAGTACTAGAATGGCATTGAGTATTCAACCTTTAAAAACCATGTCAAGTGATGTAAGGTCATGAGGCCAACCTATGTTAACTGGGCTGCTAGGTACACTGGTCATAAGGCTAACCTACACTGGAAAAGATGTCAAAGTCTGCTATTCATGAGGCCAATTTATGTCGCCCGGAACACCAACATATGCTGGTCATGAGGTCAACTTACACTGCCTGGGATGCCAGTGTACTCTGGTCATTACACCCAACTATGTTGGCTGGGTGGCAAATATATGCTGGTTATGAAGCCAACCCACATTAACCAGGCAGCCAACATATACCGTTTATGAGGCCTACCTACATTGATCATGCTACCAAGGTATGCTGATCATGATGCAAACACACACTGGCCTTGCTGTCAGCATATGTTGATTGTTGAGGCCAACCTATGTTGGTCGGACGGACAATGTATGCTGTTTGTGAGGCCTACCTATGTTGGGCAAGATGTTAAGTCCACTATTCACAAGACCAACTTACCTAGTCCGAGATGCCAACATCTGCTGGTCATGAGGCCTGCCTACATAGGTCCTGCCACCAAAGTATGCTGGTAATGATGCCAAACTACTTTGGCCATGCTGCCAATGTAGACTGCTAATAAGGCCAACCTACACTGGCTGGGCAAACATCATACGCTGGTTGTGAGGCCAAACTATATCAGCTGGGCAACCAACATACACTGGTCATGAGACAACCTATGTTGGCCAGGCAGCCCCCCAACACTGAGCTTGAGAACACCTATGTGGGCTAGGCTGCCAACATACACTGGTTTTGAAGCCGAACTACACTTCAGCAGTGTTGCCAGCCTACTCTGGTTTTGGCTAGCCTTCTTTGGCCAGGCTGCCAATGTAGGGTGGGGATGAAGTTAAGCTACATTGTCCCAGCAGCCCATGTACACTGGTTTTGAGGCCCACCTACCTTGGCTGTGATTTCGAGGTACAGTGGTCATGAGGCCTACCAATGCTGGTGGTGCTGCCAATGTACACCAGACGTGAGGCCAACCTATGTTGGCTGAGAGGCCCACCTAGGCTGGTATTGAGGACAATCTATGTTAGCAGGACTGCCAACATACACTGGTCAGGAGGCCAACTTACACTGGCCTTGCTGCCAACATATGCTGACTGTGAGGCCAAACCATGTTTGACAGGCAGACAACATACACTTACTGGTTGTGATGCCAACCTACATCAGTCTGGTGGCCAACGTACACTGGTGATGGGGCCTGCCAACATATGCTGGTTATTTGTCCAAACTACATAGACCATGTTGCCAACATATATTGGTTGTTATGCCAAACTATGTTGGCCAGGCAACCATGGTGCACTGGTAGTGAGGCCAACATATGTTTGCCAGGTAGCCATCTGACACTGGGCTTGATACTATCTACACTGGTTGGGCTGCCAGCATACACTGGTCAGGCTGCTAACATACTCTGATTTTGAGGCCAAACTATTTTGGCCATGCTACCAATGTTAATGGTAGTAAGGTCAACCCTTGCACATAGTCAGGCAATCCAAGTACACTGATCATGAGGGGCCAACCTACATTGGACAGACTGCCAAAGTACAATAAATATTAAAAAGAAACAAACTACTAATATGTGTATTATGCATGTATCTCAAAGGCATGTTAAGTAAATGAAACCACATACAGATTATATACTATATGATTCAGTTTCTATAAAATTCTAGAAAAGGCAAAACAAATCAGCATTTGTCAGAGGCTGGAAAAGGGGGGAGAAAACTATTTAAAGGGGCATATCAGAACTTTTGGGGGTGATGAAAATATTCTATATACATCACAATTGTGTCAGTGGTTATGTTACACCAATGCACACATACTTGTAAAAATGCACCAACACATATGCCTAAAATTGGCAAATTTTATTTTATGTAAATAATGTTTCAATAAAGCTGATGCTTGGGGAGATACAATCCAGCTGCTGAGACCCTGCCCTCACGACCCTCTGCCTAGTGTGTCAACAGTAGCTGTCTCAAAGTGGTAGAGTCACAGGTTAAGTTTCTTTATATTTTGCTCTTTTCCTGATTTCCTAATTTCCTAATTTTCCTCTTTTCCTGAGCAAGTAATGATTTTCAGTAATGAGCAAGAATTATTTTTATAGCCCGGAAAACAGCAACAATGAATGAACCAGGAACTCTATTTTATATAATAAATAAAATCAATAATGCTGGAATACATGTAGTATATAAATAAACCACTTACCAGCATTTTAACACTAATGTACACTATCTGAGGTACAAAAAGGATCCTGAGGTATCTTCCAAATCAAAGATTAAATTATTTTTGGCATATCTCACTAATAAGAGTATATTATTGTAGCCTATCCCTTCTGAAGTAATATATCATGTCTAGGAAATAAGTCCATTAAGTCAAAAGTTCTATTTACTGAAATACTCCATTCTTTAATTATATCAAATAATTATGATGATTAAAGCATACATCCTAATGATTCTTTTATCTAAAATTTTATATCTTCATTATTTAAAAATAACTATAATATTTAATTATTTAACTAATTATTTTACTTACTTAGAGTCCTCCTTTTCATCTTTTTCTTCTTCATCTTTTTTGTCCTCTTCTTTTTTTTCTGTTTTTTCTGCTTTATCTTCTTCTTTTTCTTCTACTTTTTCTTCTTGTGATGGTCGGGCAATCTGCTGCTAAAATAAACCATCATTTTATAAATTCAAAGATGAAAGAACCAGTTCTTCAAATTCTGATGATGAATTTTAATAAATATGCAAAAAAATTAACAAATGATTAAATCTGATTAACTTATTAATCAATTACAATTTAATTAGAGATGATGTATTAAAAATTAGTCTAGTCCTGGCTGGTATGGCCCAGTGGGCTGAGTACCAGCCTGTGAACCAAAAGGCAGCCAGTTCGATTTCCTGTCAGGGCACATGCCTGGGTTGCAGACCAGGTTCCTGGATGGGTGCATATAAGTGGCAAAGATCTATGTTTCTCTTGCAAGTCAATATTTTTCTCTCCCTGTCTTTCTCCCTCCCCAGCCCCATCTCTAAAAAATAAATTAAAAATCATTAAAGAAATTAGTCTAATGCTCTTTAATATATTCTCAATATTTTGTTTAAAAGGTCACACATACACAAGCACAAATGCCCATAGTGTTTGAACTTATCAGGGAAGTGAAAAATGTTGGATTTTACTTAGAAATCTGAGGTTGGGCCCTGGCTGGTGTGGCTCAGGAGGTTAGAGCATTGTCCCGTACATCAAAAGGTTGCGGGTTTGATTCCTGGTCAGGGCACACACCTATGTTGTGGGCTCAATCCCTGTTCAGGGAGCCTATGGGGTGCAACCAATGTATGTTCTCTCTCACATCTGATGTTTCTTTCTCTCCCCCTTCCACTCCCTCTAAAAGCAATGAAGAAATGTCCTCAGATATGGAGAAAAAAAAAATCTCATGTCAGTTCTCTCTCTTTGTTAACTCTTACATTTAATCTGTTATTCAAGCATTTCAACTCTACCTTAAAAATATGATAACCTATAATTTATCAAACTATCCCTCTAATATTCGATATTTACTATGTTCTCAATTTTTTTTTATCATATGGATAACACTAAAAGAAACATCTTTATGCTTTTACTCTTTGGGAGGAACATTGATTTAATGGAATAGCAGATAGCTATGGTCATTATAAAGACAAATAGTTAAGGATATAATAAAGGTGAAAAGTACAGCACAAATATTTCTAAGCTGTAATTCCAACTATGTAATTGAAAATATGTATATGAACAAAGATTGAAAGAGAGTAAGAGTATTAACATCTCACTTCCTAAAATTGTGACTTTCAAAGAAAAAAGTAAAATTAAGTTTGTGTTGAGCATTATTATTTGTATTTAATTCAGAAATCAAGGCTGTCTAAATTAATTAGAATGGAATTCCAACTCATCATCACAGCACACAGCCTATGCCCCACTGAGGAAAATTCCTTGGCAAGTAGAATAGGGAAACTGAGAGAGACAGAGCGCTGAATAAATTGACCAAGCAATTTACAGCCAGATACAGAAGGTCACCTCTGTAGAAATAACATCTAGGCCTCAGTTATATTTCAGCTCCAGGCCCAGAAAAGCAGCAAAACCATGTGGGCAATGCCAGGACCAGCTGCAATGACTAAAGGATACCCTGTCACTAACCAATCAGTGGAGACCAGAACCCTGAAAGGGCACACATGGAGAACTGATTAATGTTCTACTGAAACTCTCCCCTGAGACCTCCCCTAAAATTCCTGCCTATGAGAGAGATAAAAGCCTCAAGACAAAGGAACCAGTGCACTTTATCCCTCTGGGGAGTAGTCCATGCCATTCCCTTTCCCCTCTTCTACCCTCACTTCTTCCCCCACAGGTACACATCTCCTAAACTCAACAGGGACCTCAAGACTTTCAATCAGCAGGGGCAATGGACTGCTGCAGCTTGTCCCTGGTTAATCTCCTGAAGCTGTCCCCCAAGGCCCCCTTTTCTCTGGCTTCCCAGTGAGCTAAGTCAGCCGAGCCTAGGCTCTCCTGTTGCTTCTTTTATGCTAAGCACTTCCTTGTTTTACCATTCCCAGGTTTAAAAATTGTACCCTTATAGTCACCTAGACTCACATTGTGAAATCTTTCCTACACAAAGTCAAGAACCCATGGCCCTACCTGCTGGCCCTAGGCAGACCCACTATGAGCCAGGCTCCTGTCTGGTAACAACATGTGTACCTCTTTTCAATCCTCCTACCTTTCTACATTGTTTGCTGCTCTAGAGTCACATAAAACACCCACCATTTTCTAGGCAAGGGAACACCCTTGCCTAGAAAATTCCTTCCTTGCTAGAAAACCCTTACACATCCAGTGAGATTTAGTTCAAAATGCTACATCTCCTGTGAGGCTTTTCTAGATTTCCACAGAAGCTGCAGGCCCTGTCTCTCCACCTTTCCCTTGCATGTCCACATCAGCTTGAAGCACTTATCACAGGGTGGTATAGTATCGGGTTATTAGGGTCTACCAGGCTCACTGTGTTATAATCTCATAACGAACGAGTGAGGCAGGATGGTAAGAAGCTATGAAAATCCCTTGGCTAGTGGAATGAGGAACTGTGACAAGATGATTACACTAGATCAAACAATTTGATGAATTTGCAAGCAGCTAATGAATCGCAACACCTTATCTTCCCTAACCAAGAAGAGGTTTTTACCTCTCCTCCCTAATAGTTTAAATCATGCTAGTCAAGTGAGATAGGTAATAGACACCAAATTAGTGCCATTTATGCCAGCCAAAACCAAAGGATGGATGAAGTTGGGAAATAAAGACCAAAACAAAACAAAACATGTATTAGAGCCAGACAGTTCCAGATAAAAGTAAAGCAGTAAAGCTACTAGAGAATGATCCCAAACTTCCCTACACACTCATTTTGATGCATCAGCACATTAAAGAACATACTTGGAAAGCTGATGAGTATTCTGCTGAAACCCTCACCTAAGACCTCCCCTAAGATTCTCACCAAAAGAAAAGATAAAAATCCTCCAGACAAAGGAAGCCAGTGTGCAAACCCCTTGGAACACTCCTGCTCAAATCTCACTTTTTAGTATACTTTTGCTTTCTTTTCTTCTAAACTCTAAAGGTCCCCATGACTTGCAACCAGTGGAGCAGCAGGCAGTGGCAGCTCAACCCAGATGAACCCCCTGAACCTGTCTCTGAGGCTCCTTTTTCACTGACTTTTTAGCGAGCTAACAGCAGCCCTGCCTTGGCTCACTTTTTTTCTACAAAGTTTCTAAGGCAGCCAAAGCAGAACACCACCTGGGCTCTCCCATTGCTTCTTCTGTCTTAAGTCTTTCATTTGTTTCCCTGTCCCCAACTTTAATAAATGCACTCTCAGAATTGCCTGGACTCATCTTGTGAAATCTTTCCTGCACAAAGGCAAGAACCCATATGCTACAGGCCAGCCCTAGGCAGACTCACTCCAATCTGGTCCCTGTCCAGGAACATGAGGACTCAACACTAATCATCTAAGTATCTCCATTTCCTAGCATAACATTGGGACCATGGAAGTATCTACCATGTGTTAGGCATAGCAAAAATCAAATTCCTTTATTCTGGTTAATTGAAAAGTTGTTGCCCTCTCACCTAAATATTTCGTGCTGATCCAGGTTAATGTCAATCTTGCCTCAAAAAATAACCACCTGTGTCCACTTACCTGTGCCTTTCACCAGATATGAAGTACCTACTTATTTGCAGTAAAATGTTCCTTAATTCTTAATACCATCTCAAAGTCTTTTACCTACTACCAAAAGTAAAATCTAGCTCTTTTCTTAAGATAACAAAGGCCTTCCTGACCACTCCACAACAGGTCCCACATTATGCCTTCTTCCAACCACGGTGGAAAGACGAACCTGTATTTTTGGTGTTCCTTACTACCACTCCCAGGACACTGCTAAAATGTAGTATTTTAAAAATACTTGCTTTGTTAGATTTTATAAAACTTACCTATGATCCCTTTGTTCCTCTTTTTGTGTTACATATTGAATTCTCAAATACTCCCAAGAACAGAGATGGTTTTATCACATGGTTCATTATGCCTGGCTATTATTCTTCAGATTTCAACATGTATGTCAATGCCTTTGATCCCTTTATTCCATGAAAATATCATGGCCCATCAGGAAAATCTGCCTCAACTTTCCACCTGGAGCCCCAGCTAAATTGTTTCAATACCATCATTCCCTCATTTGTTTTATGTGACCTTCCCAATTTTTCACACTGGCTAACTGCCCATTACCATTTCATCTTGAATATTTATAATTCACCCTTGTGAGTGAAAAGGGGCCACATACTAACCCTGAACACCTCAGGGAGGCCTGCATGGTGGCCTTACAAACTCAAAGTAAGCACAAAGGATGGTCTGAAATTAAAACTTTTTACATAAAAGCAAGTCATGGGCAGTTATGTCCTAGGCTAGAATCTTCTCTGTCAAAAGTCGATCTTTACCTTAACTGAGCCTGTCTATTGTCTTTTTGCATCTACACTAACATACACCTTTGGAGCGTCAAATTTTCTTTCCTAAACCCCTCAAAGCACAAGCACAGCACCAGAGCTGAAACCACAAGTCCCCTCAGTGCTGTTATCCTGTTGTGTTGACTGTTAACTATCCATTATCCACCTCCGTAAAAGAAGTATGTGTCTATCATTTTACTTTTTGTATTCAATTCCTTTTATTCAATTTCCCTGCTTTACTTCCCCCCACCTCCCTAATATATCACCAATGAATTTCATGTGACCTAAGTAGGTCTTCTCTTTTGATTGTAACATATAAAATAAGGTGCAAAACTGTTATTTCTCTGGAACATTTTGTCAATCCATTGAGGTTTTGCTTCCTCGAATTGCTGATAGTTTTGCTCAAACTCATAAGATTTCTTACAGGTTTGGATGTTCCTTATATTGAAAATTAGAAAAAAACTAAGAAACCAGATTTTTCAAATGTATACTCTCCAACCATGACTAGATCTGCTTTACAGACTGGGATGTTTTATTCATGTCTGAGTCCCTATCACATCGCAGTGGTCACAAGACCTATTTCAAATATTGATAACTTCACCTGCACCACAAATGCAGCATCCATCATTCTGAACCAACGAAATAGCACCCCAATGGCAAACACTGCCCTTTGCCTAGCAAGTAGGATGTGTAACCCGGAAAATGGTTTGCAGCTCTAAGAAATAATGGGGAGGTATCAACTCAGCAGAAGGTAAGTAAAGAGGTTCACTGTTCCCTCACACTTGGACTGTATAAGTTTATTCCACTAATGGTTTTATCTGATGCAAACCATAGTTCTGAAGAAGGGAAACAATTCCACCAGTTCCCCACTGACACCCAGCAAACAGCTGACTTTACTCTACCTGCCATAGTGCTGGGAACTGAGATGTAACTGCAGCACCTGCATCAACCAATCAACGGGAAAATTAAAAAGGATCCCTTCTGAAACACAGCTCATAGTTCTTCAGAGGGTGTAAAAATGATCTAAAGAAACTCATGGAGTTGCTGGACAGAGACTATAGAAATGTATGACACCTCCAAAGCAGAAACTCTTACACTCCATCCTGCAGGACCACACTGACTAGGTGACAGTGAAGAGAAAGGGAGTGCTAAGGAGGCCAGAGAGTGCAGCCAGCACTTATCTTTAGGTGATAAGCATTAAGACCCACTGAATGACTGCCACTGGCATTAAAGTAAGGAATAACCTCTGCTTTTTTACAAAAATGAAATGTTTCCTCTCTCTGATGGCCTGCAGGCTAAGCAGGCCAATAGTTCCTGCTGTAAGTTATGCTAATTAACTACAGGAATTCTGCTTGAGGCTGGAGCAGCTACTGGTCAGCAAAGACACGGGAAAATACGCACGAAGTAATGAGTGTTTTTCAAAGATATACAGGAGTCTCCACAATAGGACTCAGATCAGTGGGGATCAATGGACCAAACAGGAAGAAAGGGAATAAGAAATTTCGCAGTCTTCCTCAGATCCCTTTTGCTGCCTACCTATCTATGGCCAGCACCCACCTTTGCCTCACGCCTCCTCCCTCCTTCCCTTACCAATAAAGGGTGCCTGGATTCCAGACTCTCTTAAAATGGATTTGATCATTAGTTCCCCCACCTTGTCCAGCTAGACCTTGTCTTATCAATAAAACTTCCCGTGTCCCAAATTCTGACCTATCAAACATTCGCCTTTCTTTAGTAGCATCTGGCACATGAACATTGGGCCTGTAACAGTTTGAACAAGAAGTGGCTGGAATTGCTTTTCTTTCAGGCAAATCCATAAAGAGACATTCCCCATGGTCTAGGATGGAAGTTTCAGGTTACATCACCCAAGCCTTTACTGGCTGGCATGCCCAGTGCTTGGTATCTAGGTTTCTTCTTCCTTAAACCCAATAACTGATAGTGAATAAAAAACTTTCATTCTGTTAGGGAGGTTCTTATAATATGAAGTATTTCTGCCAAACAACAGGGTATTCACTATAGGTACAAGAACACATTATAAAACAAAATGAAAAACATGAAAGTTATATGTGTTTCATAATGATAAAGAAGAACAAGGTCAATTTCGGGAGAGTCCTCTACGGTAACATTAAAAATAGTTTATGTTGAGATTTATTACTATTGTATTTAATTGAGTATCTAACACTCATATACATATTATATTTGTATTTATTAAAATGTTCACCTTTACAAAACAGATAAACAAATTCCGACTCCTCAGACACTGAAGTTATCAAAAAAAGAGCTAAGACTAAATTTAAGAACAAGCAGCTACAGTTCTTATCAGTGAAAACAGAAGTGGGATTCTTGTGAGGAAAAGAATTTCTTGAGACCCACACAGGAGAATGGGGCTCCGTGGTAAATTTTACTGATGATGTAAAATTAAGGAGGTTACCCTCCTGACTCTGCAGTGTCCCATCTCCATCCATCTCACCATGGAAAAGATCCAACCTTGTCTTCAGTGGGGCCAGGATGAAGGCCACTGCCCAGAGTTTCTACTCCGTATTATATTACAGTCCAGTTGAACATCCTGCTAGCTTACTTAGTGTGTGTTTCTAGCTGCAGCCCTTTGCTATGCTGCCATATTCCGGCTCCCTCCTGGAGCCTACCCAGAGAGCCATAAAGCCATGGCCCACGTGGCTGCTAAGATCACATGACTATGAAAGGAGGATGTGCAAGGGCACAGTGAGAGTGCGGGTCATGGGGGAGAGGGCCAGAGAGCATGTGCATGCACGCTTCTTTGTTCCCCTGACATTATAACCAAAAGCATTTTCAAAATCACCAAATTCCCAAGCTTTTGTAGGCTTTGGATGAGTTTATACCTCTTAGTTACACTGACAGGCCTCTGATCCAGCCCTTCCTCCTGCACACCAGCAACAATCCAGGGAGAAGGAAGGAGTGGCAATTCCCTTAATGGAGCAATGCTGTAATCCCCTGGGGTTTAAAGATTCAGCTTCCTAACTAAGCAAGCATGCTTATGCTCCCCAGCTTATTAAGTTCAATGTCGAATTCTCTGCTCCCCTTTCCTGCTAATAATTAGTTAAATACCACTGGGGGGATGCAGGAGGAGGTATTGGATCATAGAAGTCTCTCAGTCTAACTAGGGGCTGTAAACCCATCCAAAGCCTGAAAAGCTTGGGAATTTGATTAGTGATCTTGAAAAAAGCACTTGGTTGTTCCCAAGCCTAAGTTAATATAATTCCAGAGGAACAAAGAAGCTCTCTCTCTCCTTTGCCCGATGACTTGTACTCACACAGTATACACTACTGTTCTTCTCCATGGTCATGTGGCCCTAGCGGCCATATGGCCCATGGCCATGCAAACTCCACACACAATCTCCAGAGGTGTGGCTGATCACCACAGCAGAGCAATGGGCTGCAACTGGGAACATACACTAAGCTAGCCGGATGCTGGACTGGGCTGGACTTTAATATGGAACAGAAACTCTGGGTGGTGGCCTCTGGACTTACTGAATACAAGGTTGGACTTTTCCCATGGCAGGACTAACTGAGATAAAACATTGGGAAGTCAGGAAAGGAACCTCCTTAATTTTACATCATCAATAAAGCAACCCTCCAATGTAAGTCTCAGGACATTCTTCTCCTCGTGATACCGCAAGACCTCGTTTTCCACTGATAACATAGTTAACTAAAAGTGTACAGGAAGCAGAAAGAAAACAGTACTGCTTTAGCCACTAACTTTTTCCTTAAGACGTACTTCAAGCAGTAAATAGAAAATATGCTGATCTTATCAAAATATATTAATTATTAATGCCTTTAAACCAAGAGCTTTCCTGATGAGTATAAGCTCTCAATCACCAAGAAACACCATCATGAAGGCAAGAAAGGTAATAGTAATTACCCCAGATAAACACAAATATAAAAACATCCTCCAAAAATATAACTAAACAATTCAGCAACACATTAAACAGATCATAGACCATGATCAATCCCACTGGGGAAAAGTTTGGTTCAATAGCCACAAGTCAATTAATGTGATATACCACATAAATAAAATGAAGGATAAAAATCATATGATCATATCGATGATCACAAATAGATGTGGAAAAGCATTTGAAAAAATCCAACACTCATTTATGATAAAAACTCTCTCAAAGTGAGAACAGAGGAAAGATACCTCAACATAAATAAAGGTCATATATGACAAACCCACAGATAACATCATACTCAACAGGGCAAAAGCTAAAAGTGTTTTCCTTATCAGAAACAGCCCTGGCTGGTGAGCTCAGTGGATTCATTGTCAGCCTGCAAACCAAAGGGTCACCATTTCAATTCCCAGTCAGGGCACATGCCTGGGTTGTGGGCCAGGTCGCCAGTAGGGGGTGCATGAGAGACAACCACACATTAATGCTTCTTTTCCTCTCCTTCTCCCTCCCTTCCTCTCTGCCTAAAAAAATAATAAAATCTCTTTAAAAAAATATCAGGAATCAGACAAGTGAAGAGGACCTCCCTTTAGAGATGCAATGTGGTTCCAGCAGCAAAGGAGTCTGAGCAATGTTGAACTCTCTGCAACCTCACACTTGGCTAACCACCCAGGAAGCCAGAATGCTGCCCAAAGACAAAGGTCACGACCCCAGGAAGGAGGTTAATGAATATATGTATAAAATATAGTAACTGCCTGATGTTATCTTTTAACTTTTATTTTAATTTAGTAATATATTGTTCTCTCAGGAGGTCTACACAACTACTGGCCATCTGGTTTTATTATTAACCCCTACTATGAACCCAATTTAAAAAGGACCCTACTAGAAGGGGTGTTGATTCTTCCCAGTCCACCACCAGTGGGAGCAGCTGCTTTATCTGTGTATGTAAGTTCTTCCTATTAAAGCTCTTAAGAATTTAAATGAGGCTATGTGTCAGTTTTTCAAAATTAATCCTGAACTTAGGCTTTGGGGGCTCTCCTCAACAACAAGGTTGTCCACTTTCATTGCTTTTATTCAAAATAGCATTGAAAGCCTAGTCACAGCAATCAGACAAGAAAAATAAATAAAAAGCATCCAAAATGGAAAGAAGAAAAACAGTCATTTGTACATGACAAGATACAGTATATAGAGAATCCTAAAGATTCTACCAAATAACTATTAGAACTGATAAATGAATCCATTAATGTAGCAGGATACAAAATTAATATTCAGGAATTGGTTGCATTGTTATACAACAGTAACAAACTATCAGAAAGAGAAATTAAGAAAACTGAAGGAGACACAAATAAATGGAAGCATGTATCATACTCATGGACAGAAAGAATTAACATTGTTAAAATGTCCATACTACCAAAGCAATGAAATCTCTATCAAAATGCCACTGGCATGTTTCACAGAACTAGAACAAATAATCCTAAAATTTATATAGAACAATGAAAGTCCCCAAAATAGCCCAAGTAAACTTGAGAAGGAACAAAGCTGGAGGTATTATGCTACCTGATATCAAACTATATTGCCAGTCTATAGTAATCAAAGCAGCCGGTATTACCATAAAAACAGACACATAGATCAATGGAACAGAAGAGAGAAACAAAAAATAAACCCACACCTATATGGTCTATTACTCTATGACAAAAAAAGGGCAAGATTATGCAATGGGTGGCAGGCTTATTAAATGAGAATTTATGCTGGAAAGTAAGAAGAAATTCTTACTTCTAACAAAATGTTACACATAGAATCAAATTACTGCTTGGCCTATTATTTATAATTCTAGATCCCAAAAATTAGTACTGGGTAGTTTTTGGCTTCCAATCTTTGATATGTCTTCATGGCTTCAACTAAAATTTATAATGAACCACACTTGTTCTCATCATGGGAACAAGCTAGTTAGTTGAATGCAAAAGTAGGCTGGGTAGTATGTAACAGCATTTTGAGAAAAGAGTCCAAATGTTTGCCAACAATGATCTCTGAACACAATTTTAACAAAAACATGATTATATGTCTCAATTTCCTATGATCTAACATTAAAACTGGTTTTTATAGTAAACAATATGCAAGGTACCCTATGGCAATAATAGGTTAAAAATCAAAGGTCACAAACTTGGAATCACTCAGTCAATAGCATATTACAAATTCACTGACCAAGTAAAAATTACTTCCTATGGGTAACAGGATGGGAATGGGGGATGAGAAAAACAATAAAAAACTGAATGAATCAAGCAGAACTTCAGCAAAATTCTACCGTCTGGAAATAAATTTGTTTTAATCACTCTGGGATTACCTGAGGTAATTCCCAGTGATTCAAACTTGACTGGATAATAAATAAGTAAAGTGATTTTCAAATTAGTTGGATCTCTATGATATATCCACCAGAGTAAAACAAAAAAAACATACAATAAAATCAAGTAACATGAATGCAGAAGTTCTTAACTTATAACTAGATGTTTAAAAAAGTGTTTCTGAACTTTTTTCTTTCTATATAGGAAATTCTATTATTTCCAAACCAGATCTTTTCCCTAAACTCCAGACTTACATATCTAACTGTGTATTCTAGATCTCCACTTGGACATCTGATGGGTATTTGAAATTTAGTATGTCCCATTTCCCCCCCAAAATCTGCTCTTCCTTCAGTCATGGCTACCACAGTAAATGGCACCTCCATAGTCCAAAACCTGGATTATCTTTAGTAATTGTTTCTCTCACATTCTCCCACAATCAATCCATCAGCAAAGCCTACTGGCCTTACCTTTAAATATATATCCAGAAACAGATCAGTTCTCCTCACCTCCCCCACTGTAACTTACTCCAAGACACTAGGATTATTAAACTAATCTCCTACCTGTTCTCCCTGTTTCTTCCCTTGCTTCACAAGCTAGGCTCAATAGAGCAGCCAGAATAACCCTGTTGCAACTAAATCTGATATTCCTCTCTGCTCAAAAGTCCAATGGCTTCTCTTCCCATTCAGTATCAGCGCTAATGTCATTCAGGTCTATATTAAACTAACACCACATAATTTCTGAAAAAACTGTCTATCTATTTTGACACAAATGAAATGAAATACACAAGCAATTAAGAAACAGAAATAAGATGGAGGTAGGTAGAGACCCTTCACTTCTTAGCACAACCCAAAGGGGGATAACAACCAATCTGAAATCAATAAACAATCAAAAGCACCAGAAAATCAAATTGCATGGAACTCTGACAACCAAGGAATTAAAGAAAAAATCAACCAGAACAACCAGACCCTTAAAGCAGAAAAACCGCAGAGATGCGGCAGACCTTGGGGGTGGGGCTGGCTGCCAGGCTGGGCGGGCTGTCCAGGAGAGGCTCACTTAAGGGGACCTCCCCCCCCTTAGAGGTGACTGTGGGCTATGGTGGCTGCAGCAGTAGGAGAAACTCCCAGTCTCACACCAGAGTCCATTGAAAAGGGCACTAGAGATGAGCAGGCAAGCAGCACTGTTCCCTCTCTGTCCCCCACCCCCACAGGCAGCTTGCAGCAGAGCAAAGAGAGTTGCCCTGCCTAGGTGAATACCTAAGGCCCCTCCCCCTTACAACCTATCAGCTCCACCAAAACAATGAAATATGGCGCAAATGAAAGAACAGAGTAAAGCCTCCGAAAGAGAGCTAAACAAGGAGGAGATCACCAACCTATCTGATGGGGAATTTAAAGCCCTGGTAATCAAAATGCTCACAGATCTGGCTGAGGTTAGTTGAAAAATTAAAAAACAAATGAAGGATACCTAAAGTGAAATAAAGCAGAATGTTCAGGGAACCAACAGTGACAGGAAGGAAACCAGGAATAAAAGCAACAATTTGGAACAAAAAAAAATAAATAAACATCCATCCAGAACAAAATGAAGAAACAAGAATTTGAAAAAGTAAAGAGACTCTTACAAACCTCTGGGACAACCTGAAATGTTCCAATATCCAAATTATAGGGGTGCCAGAAGGAGAAGAACAGCAAGAAATTGAAAACTTATTTGGACAAATAATGAAGGAAAACTTTCCCAATCTGGAGAAGGAAATAGACTTCCAGGAAGTCCAGGAAGCCCAGAGCGTTCCAAAGAAGTTGGACCCAAAGAGGAACACACCAAGGCACATCATCATTTAAGTTACCCAAGATGAAACATAAAGAGAAAATCCTAAAAGAAGCAAGAGGAAAAGAGAGAGTTACTTACAAAGGAGTTCCCATAAGACTATCAGCTGATTTCTCAAAAGAAACCTTGCAGGCAAGAAGGGGCTGGAAAGAAGTGTTCCAAGTCATGAAAGGCAAGGCCCTACATCCAAGATTGCTCTACCCATCAAAGCTTTCATTTAGAATGCAAGGGCAGATATAGAGCTTCCCAGATAAGGTCAAGTTAAAGGAGTTCATCATTACTAAGCCCTTAGTATATGAACTGTTAAAGGGACTTATCTAAGAAAAAGGTCAAAACTATGAACAGTAAAATAACAAACTCACAACTATCAACAAACGAACCTAAAAGAAAAGAAAAACAATGAAAACAAAAATTAAGCAAACCACCAGAATAGGAACAGAATCAGAGAAATGGACATCACACAGAGGGATTTCAGTGTGTTGTGTATGTTGGCAGTGGGGCGGGGGGGGTTAGGGGGAAGGAGAGGGAGGAATGGCGGGAAAAGGTACAGGGAAGAAGAAACATGGTTAGCAGGCATAAGATAGATGGGGAGAGGACTCAAAGAACTTATATGTACAACCCATGGACATGAACTAAAAGGGGGGAATGCTGGAGGGTTGGGAGGGACAGGGCGGAAGGAGGACAGAGAAGGAATAATTGGGAAAACTGTAATAGCATAATCAATAAAAATATTTTTTAAAAAATCTGGGAGAGGAAAACAGAAACAGAAATAAGATTATTTTGGTCTGTAATGGTGGTATAAGTCCATCATTTAACCCCCTCCTTTCACAAGCTCCCAGTGAAACAACCAGAAAACTATAAAACTAAAGGTACAATCTTCAAGGTAATCTAAAAGTGAATGTGGGCAGGACTAGACCATTGGGAAGGCCAACCAAACCAAAACTGAACCTACCTGGGAGCAAACAACCTAAGGGTCAAGTCAAGGTGAGGATACATATGAAAAATCTCAGTTTGGCAAATGCACTGGGGATGTGCTAAGGGTACTGTCACAAAGAACAAGAATGTGCACAGGAAAACACTAATATGGCTGAAATCTAACATGGGCAAGTGTTCCAGAGAAAAGAAAAATGGTTTATAACCCAAATAACTTCAGAAGACAAATGTTTCAGAGTTAACAGAGACATTCCCTATCACACAAAACTTCCTACTAGAGCTTTCTCCTCTATCATCACAAGCATGAGACTGCTAATTCAGCAAATGTAAGAAATAATAAATATCAAATTATCCCTTTACATTATCTGGGGTGACAAAAATTGAACAGTAAGATAGATAATTTCTAAAAATGAAATTAAAGTTATAAATACTAGTAATTAGGAATAAAGCTATTTTTAAAAATCTATAGTAGAAACTTGTTTAAAACATAATTGAACTCAAGAATGTCAGGTAAAGGACCCTGGTTCCACTTAGCCTGTGTGAAACAAGGGAAAAGCCCCGATTCCATTAGTAGAACAGTATTTGCTGCCTCACTATCAACATTCAATTTGCTGTCCTAGAATTTGTAAACCTTAACAGAGCTCTACAATCATCCATCTCTTTCTCTACACGACTGGTCCCAACAATGTACATCATGCTCCTTTCCTCTCTTTTGATCCCCATCAGCCCTGCCACCCATGTGCCTTTTATAAGCAGATCTTACAAACAAGGCTACACTTATACTATTGCCACTTCCATACCTTCTATATCCCCTTCAACTCACTATAATCTTACTTTTCACTCCCTCACCAACCCACTGAAAACACATGTCAAGATCATCTCAGTGACTCAGCCTCTAGCAGCAATTTACACAGCTGACTCAGAAATTACTCCCTGTATTTTTTATCAATAAATACGGTTTTCAAAGAATATGTAATCACATCTCATGAAGTGAAGTGATAAGAAACAATGACCCAGAAAACATAAGAAGTTATACTATAAATAATTTTTAAAACTGTGTCAAAAAACTTGCATCTCATGACCAAAGAAACCAAGGGAAGAAATGGTAGCCATGTACTGAAACAAAAAAAAATTCAGAAATGCTAATAAACAGTCAGCAGCTGTCCAAGTTCATACATACAATTCCATGCTGCCACTTGTATCTGGGTGTGGAAGGTAACAGGTGATTGTGTTATCCCAGTAGTCTCAATGGTAAAGCATACATGAGCTATGACAGCTGCTGAGTAGCTAGTTTGGAAGAAGTAACTGTGCTGCAACTGTAAAAACATATGCTACATTGTATTAAAAACTATCTTTTTAGGTCAAGTGTTTTTTAAGACTTAAACTACATAAATTCCCAAAATGAAGTTAATCTAAAACAAAATAAGGCCCTATGTATTTCAGCACACAATTCCATAATGTCATTACCATGCTATATTTCCTTACCTTACCTACCTGTCCCCTCCTCAGACAAAAGGACTGGTAAAGATGACATATTAAATAAGGTGGTTAAATGTCTGGTATTTAATTACATTATTATTGTTAACATTGACATGCACAATTTAGATAACATGGAAATATAAAACTTTTCTCATTAATAGAAACTTAAAAAACATTCCAAATAGAAAATATGAAAAATTACATATATTAACTTCAGAAAGATCATACCATGTTCACAATATCCTAATTAATTTAACAAAAACGCCAATCCCTAAGGTACACATGATTAAATACAAAGCTCCTGTCATATCAAATGTATCTTCATTTTTACACCAACCCTGACACATCTTCCATATAGTATTAAAACACACCTGGTTTCAGCCCTGACTGGCACAGCTCAGTGGACTGAGTGCAGGCTGTGAACCAAAGCATCACAGGTTAGATTCCCAGTCAGGGCACATGCCTGGGTTGCAGGCCACGACCCCAGCAACCACACATTGATGTTTCTCTCTCTCTCTCTTTCTCCCTCCCTTTCCTCTCTAAAAATAAGTAAATAAAATTTAAAAAAAAAAAAACCTTTTAAAAAACACACCTGGTTTCTTCCTCGGCGTTTTCCATAATTCCTTCTTACTAGGGCTTTATAATTCTCATTTTTCTTGGTTAAGTAGTAATATAAAACACAATCGGGAACACTCTATATAAGTAAAAAAATATATCTGTTTGAGGATCCAATGAATCAAGTGTTTAAAAAATCAAGTAACAATTTCAAGGAAAACCTCTGGTTATCAAAGTACAAATTGAGAAGAAACACACATGACTAGCATTTTAAAGCATAGCTAGTCTCTAAAATTCTACATATTATGTCTACTACTTTAATGGGCAATCCAAATGATGTAAAAAACTACCAGTAACAATATCAGAAAAAATATCAGAAACATTCAAGAACTTTTTAATTAACCAATAACTAAATTCCCTTTCTTCCTGTATATATGTAAACATTTGAAATGTCTCTTCAATATGTTGCCCCAAAACACTACATTCAACTCACTGTGAAAAAAAAATTCAGAGAAAATCAGGATCCTGATATTTTAATTAGAAACCTAATGAGGTTCAAAAAGCATTGTAATCTATATGTAGATTACGCATAGGTTAATATCAGATCATTTTTCATTGACCATATTAGTCTGTGTTCTGTGCTTAGGAGTTGTGATCATAATTATAAATATCACTATACCCAAGCCCTTATTATATGAAATGTTAAAGGGACTTATCTAAGAAAAAGATCAAAACTATAAACAGTAAAATGACAGCAAACTCACAACTATCAACAACTGAATCTAAAAAAACAAAAACAAACTAAGCAAACAACTAGAATGGGAACAGAATTACAGAATTGGAGATCATATGAAGCGTTATCAGCAGGGAGGGGGAGAGAGGAAAATGGTGGAAAAGGTACAGGGAGTAAGAAGCATGACTGGTAGGTACAAAATAGACAGGAGATGTTAAGACTGGTATAGGAAATGGAGAAGCCAAAGAACTCATACATATGACCCATGGAATGAACTAAGGGGGACAGGATTCCTAGAGGGAAGGGGTACCAGGTGGAGGGGGGCAAAGGGAAAAAATGGGACAACTATAATAGTATAATCAATAAAATATCTTAATAAAAATAATAATAACAAATATCACTATACCGGTCACATGAAAATCTTTTCTGTAGCAAGCCCTTTGCAAAGATCAATTCTCATTAACTGCTTTTGGGCATTAGAGCATAACATTTCAAAGTAGTAATAATCACAAACTTATAAACATTCTCAATGCAAACCATTTCTTACCTTCCTTTCCAAGTAGGATGCAATTAGTCCAAAGTTTTTTGGATGCTGGATAAACCTGTGGGAGGGGAGGGGGCATACACACACACAACAAACATTTTAACAACTCAAAAAGAGGGGTAAAGAAAGCCTTGAGAATAGAAATATGTACCAGCTAATTCCCAGTGATTCCTAGCTGCCAACCTGAGGAACAACTGTAAAATCACTGGAGTCTTTTAAAGGGCACAGATTCCTGGGAACTATCTATCAGAACTGGCCAGACTGGTCTATGGTAGAGCACAGAAATCAGTACTTGTTTAAAAATCATCCCCAGGTGACTCAGACACCACCCAAGTTTGGATATACTCTTAACATGACTTCATAACTCCAGTTCTTATTTGTTACCTATATTTCCATCTATAAGCTTACAGGAAGATCATGTCAAACTTATATTTTGTACTTTCCAGAGTATCCATTCAAATACCGAAACAGTGCCAAGATTTTTTTACTAACTTATGTAAACTTCTATTGGATAATAATTTAAAATTTAAATTACTTGTCCTTAAAGATCTCCTTCTCATGGTCAGTCCAAACATTCATAAACTGCCTATCTTTATAAACCTTCATGGGATCCTCCATAAGCCCATTCATGTTAATGAACTTGACCCGTCTTTGTTCTGCATCAAACATCATAGGTGGGATCACAGAGAGCTGCCGCATTTGCTTTTCATTATTCTGCAACAAAAAGAAGTGTGGTTTATACAAAATAAAATTTGAAGAGGGCCACAGACCAACTGTCTTACTATATACTAAAAACAAAGAAAAACCCACACAGGTAATTAACAGTACTGGTGCATACCATAACATCTAACATATAGTAATTAGTCATATATCTAATAAATATCCATTCAATGAATATATAGCCAGAGAGTATACATATTTTTAAAAAAATAATCCATTACTTCAATTACTTAAACAAAGCTGATACTTCAGATAATGGAATTTTAGAATCAGAAGAAACAGAGTTATGTCAAGTTCATTAATGTAATGACCCTTTGAAACACTTTAATTATATCTGGTTTCATTTTTAAAAGTCTTAACACCATTTTATAGAACAAATCTTAACATTATTTTAGAGAACAATAAACACAAAATTAAACACACAGGCACCAAAATCTTAAGATCATTGACTTTAAAGTAACTAAACTCACTTAAGTATTAAATACTTGGCAAACTTTCCATTAAAAATTTAAGACTATTATCCACCCTGGCTGGCATAGCTCAGTGGATTGAGTGCGGGCTGCGAATCAAAGTGTCACAGGTTCGATTCCCAGTCAGGGTACATGTCTGGGTTGCAGGCCATGACCCCCAGCAACCTCACATTGATGTTTCTCTCTCCCTCTCTCTCTTTTTTCTCCCTCCCTTCCCTCCCTAAAAAATAAATAAAATCTTAAAAAAAATTAAGACTATTATCCTTAGAAATGCAACTAAAACTCTTTTACATCTATACAGTTTATTTTCCCAAGGTTTAAGTTTATAAACACAATCTCTCATGAAAAAACTTTTAACAAAATTACAGAATTGATTCCAATGCAAGGCTAGGATTTTCCCTAAAATCTTTCCTCAGAGAAGTAAATATTACAAGTTCTTACAAAGTCTATACTTTTATGAGGAATTCTCAATCAGTCTGGACACCAAAGTACTGTTTGGGGCAGACATTAGTTTGAAATCACTTGAACTGATACTAGTTTTAGATGCTTACATGGAAGTGGTCAAAAAGCAAGCTAAGAAATTTAACGCAGACTTAGTCATCATTGCAGGAATTATGGCCACAGATTTTAAAATATAAAGCAATGTGATAACTGTCTTTAATCATTAATTAAGGGACTACCATGTTCAAATGAACAAGGCCTTCAGAATTTACAGATGAGGCTTTAAAAAGCCATATTATAAAATCAAGACTAGCAAAACTCAATAGGTCCGATGGCTTTGAAACAACTTTGAGAGATAGTTTGAACATTTAGCTACAAAGACTCAGTGTTCAGGACCGAAATTTATTCTTATTCAGCACTGATTTATTAACATCATATCCTATCTCTCTGCCAGACTCACCTGGCTAAAGAGCACCCTTTGAAGATCCAATCTCAACAAGTGAATACACAAACATCTGCAAAATATATACTCTTTTGCTGGTTTATGAAATGGCACTACCAGCTCTGTCCTCTAACCTAGAAACAGGGGAGTCACTTTCCATTTCTCTTCTTTCTCACCCCCATATTTAACCCACCACTCTTGTCCTGTCCACTGTACCTTCTATTACTCTTTCCTATAAGTCTCCTCCTATATATACCTGACAGTGTTATCCTAACTCAAGTTCTTATTTTTATAACAGCCTCCCTGTTGCCAAAGCCATATTTGTAAAATACCAATATGATCACGTGATTGCCTTCTTTAAAATCTCCAATGGTTAGCCACAGTCTTCGGAACAGTCCAAATTAAATATTCTCTCACTTAATATACAAATAAGCCCTTAGTTCCTTAGGCGTGAAGCTAAAATTCCTAAATAATGAATTAAATTAAATCAATTGTCTTACCTCCTGCTCAGAGAGCCCATCAATAATCTCAGAAATTTCATGCTCACTTCTAGCAATAGTGGCTGAAAGACCAGCTCCCCTCTGCCCAACTCTAAATATGAGAAATTATAAATATAATTTAAAGGCCTTTTATAAAGAAGACATATAAACGAAATTACTTTTATATAGATTATTTTTCTGAATAAGATTTTTTTTCACAACCAGAAGTCAGAGATGAAACCTAACTTACTTTTAAGTAATTTGCTTCAATCATGTAAAATTAATAATTTAAATGCTGAGATTAAGATTTAAAAGTTACGTGTCCAAGTTTAAATGGCAGAACTATTTTATGGGAAACTTCTGGAAAACCACAATTATTGGTGCCATCACCATTTAACAGTCCTTTGCCTACCTTCCAGAGAACAGAACAGTAGGCTTAGAAAAATACATCAAATGTTTTTTAAAAGGGAAGAAAAACACAACCGTCATCCCACATGAAAACTTACTCATGTTTAAAAGGGCTTACATGACTCTTACATGAGACAGTGGAGACAAACACTAAAGTGTTTACCTTTGCAAAATACTTGTTTTCTAAAAGTAAAAACAAATAATAAAATATCTTTCCAAGATCAAAGAATTTTATAATTAGCAACCAATTTAATACTGTTTCACTACGTTGGTAGGTATGAAAAACTACAAAATATTCAAATCTATTCTTATTAACTGTCATTTCCAAAGAAATGAGTATTTTTAAGAACTGACAATTTCAAAATATTCACTTAAATTTAGATGCATCATGATTAAATATAAAAATTAATATCAAATTCACCAACACATATTCAAAACAAAAATTCTTTATAAACACTCTTAATGATCAGTCAAGTAATAATAAATATTGTAAAAGATCAAAAGTGTGATTCAAAGGACATAGTACAGCCATTAAATACCAAACTACTTACCGCTGAAATCTTTCTTGCTGTTCTCTTTGTTTTCGAATTTCCGGAAACTGCTTTTCATAGTACTCTCTTGTTTTGCTTTCTTTAGCTTTCCTCCGAGGATTATTTTCTATTCTGTCCACTTTTTTCTCCCATGCCTCCATTAGCTGATCATAACGTTGGCAGATTTTTTGTTCCTATTAAATACCCGTAGCAAATTAATAAACAAAACTGTGATTCTAACAAACCCAATACTTTAAAGTATATGCTACTTCTTAAGGCTAAGTTAAAAGTACATTTGACCTATAACTCAATTGTGAATGAAAAGCTGTCCTCGATCTGAAAGAGGAAAGAGAAAAGGAGCTTCGTTGCCTATAAATGGTTTGACATATAGAACATATTTTGGTGGAATTTCTTTAGTTAACATGAAGACTACACAAATTAATCAATGAACTGATGAGCTACTAATAGTAGCAGATCAGCTACTTTTATTATTTTTCTGATAACATCTTCACTGTCAAAATATTTTTTAAAAAACATATATATAGTTCATAACCCCAATCACCCAAAGAAAACTATATTAACATTTTGTTGTTATCCTTCCAATGTGTCAGAACACACACTTTAATCATTCCTTTATTGATGGAGGCTTTGGTTACTTTCATATTTTTGCTATTATAAATAATGTTATATAATAAACACTTTGACAATCTGAAAAAGAGAAATTTGTTATACTTTATGATAAAAATTCAGCAAATGATATGAAATCAAAGACATTTTTAGAAAAATGAGTAATGCATGATCTCATTTTATAATATGAAAGAAAAGAAAGACGAACCCTCCCACACAGAACTGTGTACATGTCTGATGACACATGGATAAGAAAAGTGTAAGGACTCATGAAGTACTGTTAACACTGGTCACCTTAAAAAGTGGCATTAGAGAAGAGAAAATTATCTTCCTCACACTCCATACCACCCCCTACAACTTCCCAACACTTCTTTTCCACTCCAATTTGTCTTTTTTATCCTTCCCCTCTGCTCCATCTCTACTGCTACCTCCTCAGTACAGGCTAGCATCAATCCTCATTTGATTAAAGGGCCTCCCAATGGCTCCCATGCACTCTTTTATTTTATTTTTCAATTACAGTTGACATTCAATATTATTTTGTATTAGTTTCCAGTGTATTGTATAGTCATTAGACAATCATATACTTTACAAAGTGGTCCCCCACTCAAGTATTTCTACTACCCACCTGGCACATTCTTAATAGTGTAGCCAGATGCAAATTCTTAAAATACAAACCTGAACATTTCATGTCCTCAATTCAAACGCTTAACAGATACTCCCAGGATGTAATCCAGAGTCTCCTAGGAGACCTCCAGGGTTATGTAGGACTTGGCCCTAGCTTCCCCCAGCAGCCTCACTTCTCACCACACTCGCAGCTTGGTCTAAACCCTAGCTATCTCTGAACCTGCCACATTCTCTCTCTTTCTCACATCTTCATTTAGGTGCTCCCTCTGCTTGTTCAAGTTTACAGAGTACTAGTTTTCCTGGGAAACTTCCTTTCATGATTCATAGCTGTTTTACCTATCCCTCTTATATGCTCATAGTCATTTGAATGTCTTTTACTACAGTTTGATCACAGTACTGTTCATTGCCTGCTCAATTATCTATCCCCAGTTACATATGGGCTAAAACCATATGGCTATCTTGCTCACCTTTGTAGAATGATGGGACAGAACAAACAGCCAATGAATATTAATAAAGGGAGTGACCACATAAGCTTTATTACTCTATGAAGTACGAAAACAAAATCTGTGCTTCTGTGTTTACATCACCAGACAGCAAATTCAGCAATTACCATAATTATAACAAAATTACTGGATAGAAAAAAATACTTCAGCTAATTTCTTATCTAAGATTTGTATGTTCTTGGCACACAGACAAAAGAATTCAAGACTGAAAGACTGGACTGGCCAATTAGAACACCAGAAGTTATGCACCAAATAAAAGCTACTGACTCTTGATCATTGCAATTCATTAACTGTCAGGTCATTAAATATAAGGTACAAAGTTCACTTACGATGTGAATTAAAGAATATCACTTATTTACTAAACAACTGAATTTAAATAAATCAAAAGTTTTTCTAAAACCAGTATAGACATGTTATGAAAATAAGAATAGAGGCATATTTTCTGTAACTTTATTTCCACGAAGACTATACCTACAAAACTTTTGGACTGCAAGTCATATAATAAATATGAAAAACAAACTATTTGAATTTGAAAAAGTTCAACTTTAGCTGACCCAGTTTCTAATGAGAGAAAAGCAATATCTAATCAGCATGACCATAACTTACCCACATTTGTTTGAGGGTTAAGAGAATGTAGATCATCCAATTTCTCTATCACATTTGTAAACTACTCACCATGTTCTTTATTTTGGCCAGATGAAAATTTTATACATAGACCGCCAAAGAAATTAATTTGATAATGATATTAAATGTGAATTATGATATCAAAATGTTGCCAGAATTAAATGTATATTTATAATATATAATATATTACCCACATCATTTTTATTATCTAAATCAGAATCTTCTCTTAAATATAATCAAGAATCATTCTCAATAATGGAAAGGTGAATGCCTACATGAGCATGAATGGAAAAGCTGTATAAATTTCAGTTAACAAGGATAGGGAGGGCCTCACCCTTTGTTTTCTTGCATGATTTCTTCTTTTAAAAAATAAAATGAGTTTTTTCCTCATCACCTGGTTTCTAGAAGAGAAAAATATGGTTGTATGACATTAAGAAAAAAAGTACAATTTAATAATGCATTGACTTTCATTTTTCACAGACACTGGAAAACAAGCAAAAATCACTTAACATATGATGTAATCAAAATTAATTTTAATTTTTTCACCCTGCAAAGTAAGACTTTTGCAATAATTAGAACTGACTAAAGTTCCTCCCATTCTACAAGACTTTATATAAATAGTTCCTTTTCAATCATTATATCCAATTATAAGGTAAATATTATTTTCAAGTTATAATTGCACAGCTCTTCTTATGAACCCTGGTGATATGAACATCTTCATACACTCTGGAGTAAAGGAGGCAGGGGAGGCAGGAGAGAAGGAAATGCTTTTAAGTTACCTCCCGACCTCAGGACTGGTGCTCACCTCCCTTCTGTAAGAATGTATACAACACAGAGAGGTGACTTCTGCTTTAAACAGAAGATTTTCCTCAAGTCATAGAAATAACACTATCCACTCTAAGAAGTAATGGAGGGCTATGTGACAAGACACATAACTTCTCTTATAACTTAATGTAAGTTTTACTTCTTAAATCTGAAGCATTGTGACCTTCAAAAACAATAACATGCAGGTTCAAATATAAATATTTATACCCCACCTACTTCCAGAAAGGATTTCAAGCTGATTATTCAAATATAAATACAAGGCCAAGGCAAGGAGAAGTAATTTTTTGGATTATCTGCCACTCAGGACTAATAGTGACACTGGCTCCACTCAAATAAGCATGGACAATCAGGAGTTGGCTATATGGGAAAGTAGCCAAGAGATGAAAAGAATTATTAAAAGGTACATTTGCTATTTCATACAAAGCAAATGGTGCTGATGAAAGAATAGCTACTAAATGATTCATAATGGGTACATGCAGCTGAATAAATGATAGTTCACAAAGAATTTCACACATATAGAAGCATTACCACATATTCAGTTTGCTCTAATTGTAATTATGTGCTACTCGAAAGCAAATGACAATCAATAAATACAATTTAAAGTATTTCCTAGGAATTAAATGAAGAAGCCAGTCAGTAACCCAGCTCAGGACAATGTGTTAAGCATTATAGATAACAAGAAATAAGTCAGACACAGCTGCTCTCCAGCTAATATTGGGGGGCGGGGGGGGGGAACAGAACACAAACATAACTGAAGCTTTATGGGGAACAAAAAAAAATCATTAAAAGCAGCCAACTATATTTTATCCACTATTCTTTTAAAAAATGTTAAAACAGCTAAACAACTCTAAAACAAGTTATATTTTATACGAGTTTTGCCTATCCTAAGGGTTGCCAAGACCAGAGTAGCATCTCACAGAAAAATTCTAAGTATATCACTTTTATTATGAACCACTTTTTTAACAAAAGTTAAAATTATTCAATTTTTTTCATGCATACTACCATGCAAATTTTATCTGCCACCAGTTCTGCAAAGTAGTTAACTACTGCACATACTCTCAGTAAGAAATTTTTTTAAAAGAAAAAAAAGATATAGATAAATGTATATATAGCAATGTGCTCATTAGTAACTGTACTAGTAAATAATTATAATTTCTGGTTATACTTAATAGAACATATAAAGTAGAAATACCACATTTTTGTTACAAACTAAGAATAATTCACCTGAAATTCTCTTAAAGTCTAATAATTTTTTTAAAAGATACCTATCTAACCTCCTCTCTTCAATCAGATCAAGAAATTAGGTTTTCTTTTTTACTTATTTTCTTATTCCAAAATCCACATCCATAAAGGCCTGGTATCTAGGATGAGCAAGGCTAAGCAAACTACACTCTGGAGCAGTCTCCTCACCCAGGTGAGGTGACTGAGCGCTTCCAAGGCACCAGGACATTAAATGGCAGAAGGATCTACAAATACCGTCAATAGCAAGAGTCATGGAAGGGATTTCCCTAGAATAGGATTTTGAATAATGATAAAATGATCCGTGGCACTTCTACTTTGCAATGGCAGATGTGGCTTGGTGGGGGACGGTGTCATCACTAGTCTTAAATGAAAAAGCTTCATTATCTTACTTCATCATGCGCCTTGCAGGTACTCCACTGAAAAAAAGACAAAACAGGAGGCAAAAAATTCAAGCCTCAAGGTAAGCCATTTCAATGTTAAGTATCCACCTTTTTTTTTACTAGCAGATTATAAAACCAGCTAGTTTTATGCAATAATTTATTTCATTTTTTGGCCTCGGAAACTCAAAGCTGTTACCCCAACCCCCAAAAAGCCAGAGGAAGATAACATATAGTAAAACGACAGCAAATTACACAAATCTAAAACATACTAACACTATATTATAGTAATATGTCAGAAGATAACATAACAAAAACAATTGCTTTATAGAATACATGGTCTTTAACTGAAGAACTCCAGAGACAACAAATACTTACGTCTTGATGTTCTCATGGTACACCTTGGTGTCTGATGGCTGGTTATAAAGTGGCTACAAAATAAATCAAATATTTATATATAAATGTTGTACATATGCCTATAAAGAGACAAAAATAATTTATATTTTGCTGCAAATCTAGATAAAGTATTAATGGGTCTACACAATATCTAGACTTTTGGGTTCCCTGAATAACTCTCCCTAAACAATGAATGCCACTCCTGTAAGAAAGTTTATAAATTCATTGTGTCCCATAATGAATACATTAATTCATTTTAATTTTAAATACAAAGAAAGGTTAAGCACCATCATCATCCTAACAGTATGATTCAAAGAGCTTTCTATTTTAGTTATTACTTCTTCCTCTTCCTATCTGGAGTGAGTAAGGGCTGCTCAGGATAATGCTTCTTCAAAGGTAACCAAGTTCATGCACCATTATTTTAAACTTTATTACAAGCTTACTGCCTGGCTACATTCCTCTTGCCCAAAAAGAAATAGATTATATTCCATCTTATCCCAAAAAAACCCACTAAAAATAAAGCACTAGAAACAAAAAACAAAAAAGAAATTTCTTACTTACCAGTTCAACTTTTGGGCCAAGACCTTCAAATATTTTGTGAGCTTCTTCTGCTTTTTTCTACAAAGACATTATTATATTGCATAATTAAAAATTATATTACCTTAGTGCAAAATCACTACCAATTTAATAATATTTACTTAAAGGCCAGTCTATATTTAAATTTATCCTAACTTCCAAACATTCTTCTTTCATGAAAGGCTAAAACACTATTTTTATTTTCACAGTTCCCTCAAAATTCAGTCAAAGCTTAATATCTGTATTGAAAGCACTACATAAAGAATTGGTAAATTCTTTAAAGCAAACATATATTAAATCTAAGATGAGGGAATAGAGAGCCACAATTAGAAATGAACTCCTCAAACATTCTAAATACTTCAACTTATAAGGTTTTTAATGAAATTTAAATACACATAACACCATAAAGTTGCCAATCTTTACTGAGGTAATAAGCCAAATTAATCTCTTTGAAAAACAACTTATAATAAGGTTATTTTCTAGTTACAAGAAAACCCAAATAACAGAGGAAGCAAATAGTCTGAATTACTCAAGTGCTCAGTAGTAAATGATGAATTATACATGTATATATTTTGCATGCTATTTTCAAAAGTAAAATAAGTGCTAACAGAAATCGTCCTTTAAAAGGCAAATGAAATATAACAAAATTCAATACTGAGGATATCTAAACTACAATTATATAACTAGTAAATGTCTCGGTGGTTCTCAAATCTCTTGCTCCCAATAGGGTCAACATTACTGGTTAGGCTCATGGCCTGCTGCAGACCCTACCTCACTGCACTTGCCTGAGGGAGCTCTCCAGGGCTTCTGATGGGAAATATAAATGGAACTGGATTGTCAGTCAGTATTTCCCAAGTGTAAAGGAAGACATTCCCTTAAAATAAATATTCCCCTTTTCATCTTATTTATCAATCACAATCAATGAGTCAAATATTTATTTATATTATGTGAAAAAAGATATGTTTAAACCACTAAGGAAGCACAAAATAGTATAATGCACTTTCCAAATTCCAAGAAACCCCAAGGAACATATATAAAGGACCCATATATAAAGGACAATGGGTAGGATTGTGAGACAAGGCTAATTAAGAAAAAAATCAATCAATAAATATCACTGAATTCGACTTACTTGAAAATTAACTCATACTAAAAAAGAATTCAACATTTTATTTTAGAAGATTCTTTTCCATTGTTATCATCTCTAATTCCTATTTACTTTATCTTTGAGGTCACCAAGAGACCATGAAGCTCATTAGCCCACTATAGAGGTTTCTTTTTAAAGATTTTATTTATTTATTTTTAGAGAAAGGGGAAGGGAGGGAGAAAGAGAGTGAGAGAAACACTGATGTGTGAGCAATACATCAATCAGTTTCTTCTCACACATCCCCAACTGAGGACTTGGCCCACAATGCAGACATGTATGTGCCATGGTTGGGAATCAAACTGGCGACCTTTCGATTCCCAGGCCAGCACTCAATCCACTGAGCCACACTGGCCAGGGCTAGAGTATTTTTTTAAAGTAGGAAATTTCACATAAAACTCCATGTTCATGGCTTTTCTTAAATAAAGGAGTATCTGTCAACCCTGGGCCACATCCCTGCATGACCACAGAACACTCTTCTCCTCTAGGATGCCAGGAGGTAGTCCTACTGCCCTTCACCCTCACTGGATAGATCTTGATGTACATAGCTCTGTCTATTCAATACACTGGACAATTTTGAGCTCAGCCAAGAAAATAATATTAATTTCCCATATTACCTTCCAATTATCTCAAATATTACATATCTGATGACTTTCAGTTATTCATATAGATAGATACATGTACATGAGTCCAAGGTTATTCCTATAAATGTTTATTTAATGACTAACTCACAGCTGCTTTCCTTAAGGCTAAGTTCCTTTAGGATCTGGGCTATTATAAAGTTATAGGTTGCCTGTAAGATGTCCTACTCTGCTGACTACAAAGGAGCAAATTGAAACAACAATACCAACTTCTAACTATGACCTACTTCAGCTAACAAACCTATTCTCTCCCACAGTACTTAAAACATGCTATTCATTTTTGGCCTGAGGACTTCTGGAAGCCCACTGTTTAAACAGCTCTGTGTAAAGTTTTGTTTATATTAAGATGAAATGTTTCCTTTTAACTGCTAGTTCCTGGGCTGGATTCTGGCCAAAAACTAACTTTGACATCACAAAATTATTCATAGAATTGAGGCCTGCCTTTCCTAAACCCATAGACACTTTTAATTATGAATATAAAAATTATTTTAAGCCCTGGCTGGTGTAGTTCAGTGGTTGAGTGCCAGCCTGCAAACCAAAGGGTCACCGGTTCGATTCCCAGTAATGGCACATGTCTGGGTTGCAGGCCATGTCCCAAGTAGGGGGTGTATGAGAGGCAACCACACACTGATTTTCTCTCCTTCCCTACCCCTCCTCTCTATAAATAAATAAAATCTTTTTAAAAATAATTTAAATAAATCTAAAAAAGCAAAGTTTACCCAAAAATCAATGGCCTCACACTCAATAACTAAGATTCAAACCACAGCCTGGCTATTAATTCTGGAGATGATAATGTAAGTCATTTTCACATCTAAAGACCCATCTGTATTAGAATAGTATCAGTATTTGGTATTAAATGTCCCTCATAAAATGAAAAACTACAGAAAAAGTGTTTTGTATTATTTGGTACAAACTTGCTTGCTAGTATTTATATGAGACACAGCTGATAAAACTATGCTCTCATTAAATATTTAAATAGTGTAGCATGTATATAAAATATTAAATAATTTAAGACACAACTGTCAGCTTTTCTTCAATCTTAAGGAAAAAAAAAAGAAAACACCAAGCTTCAGTTAATCAAAATCTAAGACAATTAAAAATTAAATCAGAAACCAGGTTTTAATTCAATTAACATCACTACAGAACACACTGACCACTTAGAAAAGGCAGTCGAAGAATTTTAAATGCCTGTGCCATCAGGAATGGCATGAGCTTACCCGATTCTCATCATAAATAATTTGGACAATACTGCGGTGTTTCTGTTCCACAGGAGGAGGAGACACAGGCTTCTCAGGCTCAGGAGGTTTAGCTGCTTCTTCTTCAAGCTGTTGCTAAGAGACCCAGAAAGGAAGAGTCAGGCATCTGCTGCATGTCACCCCCCCACCAGTAATTAATCACCAGAGATAACACATGCTCCTGAGCAGTGCTATGCTGACTCTATAGGGTAATCATTTAATCTTCTAGGATCTAATAGACCCAAGGGGTCTAACAAATCCAATCAAATTTATTTTGACAAATAACTAAACAACATAAATCTTTTTATATTGAATCTTATAAATGAAGCAAAATAAGAGAAACTAAACATATAAATATATCCCTATAAACCTCTATCACAATGATCTTTTGTGGCACTGGAAAAATACTTTCATATGTTATAGATACACAGTATGTGTTAATGTCTGGTGGGGAGAGGGCATGCGAGTGTTTAAGGATAATACTTAGCTCAGAATAGCACCATTCCCTACCCTTCCCACCAAATTGTATACTTGGTAGTCAAGAGGCACTGGCAAAACCACAAGAATATGGACTGCTGGTGCATGTGATTAAACACAGAAAGCTATCTGCATTACTCTGACTGGGTTGTAGCCTTAGGCTCACCCTTTTACAAGTGATGTGTTCCTAGGACCCTTTCTAAGTCCTTACCCTCAATCTTGAGCAAGAACATAAACCACTCATGTAAAGTAGGGATATTAACCCTACTTACCACATAGCTTTTTCAGAGGACTGAATGACTCAAAAGCATATTTGAACTAAAAGTGTTCATTTAATACAATTTTATTACCTACAATTATTACTGAAATAAGCAGAGCCTTGTTCTGCTTGGCTCACTGTTTATTTTTCCCCCCAACACAACAAGTGATACCTAGTAAATGCTCAACAAATACTCATGTGAATATAAGTTCACTGCCCAAGATGATAAAAAAAGACATTAGGTAAAGATATTAAGTCTACTTAAAGCCCAGAAGAAAAAATTATCACTACTACTAAAATAAGACTAACAGCCAATGCTCCTATTAACATAAGTCAGATCACACCCAAATGAAAGGATAAAAATCCTACAAGAAACCTAACCAAGGAGGTAAAAGACCTGTATGCAGAAAACTACACAACAATGAAGAAAGAAATCAAGGAAGACATAAACAAATGGAAACATGCCACATTTATGGATCGGAAGAATTAATATCATCAAACTGTCCATACTACCCAAAGCAATTTACAGATTCAATGCAATACCTACTAAAGTACCAATGGCATATTTCACAGACATAGAACAAACACTTCAAAAATTTATATGGAACCATAAACAACCCTGAATAGCTGCTGCAATTTTGAGAAAGAAGAGCAAAGTAGGAGGGATCACAATACCTGATACCAAACTGTATTACAAGGCCACCGTAATCAAAACAGCCTGGTACTGGCATAAAAACAGGCACATGGACCAATGGACCAGAATAGAATGCTCAGAAATAAACCCAAGTCTCTATGGTCAATTAATATTCAACAAAAGGGGCAGCAACATAAAATGGAGTAACAATAGCCTCTTTAACAAATGGTGTTGGGAGAACTGGACAGCTACATGAAAAAAAAAGAAAAGAAAAGAAAAGAAACTCGAGTACCAACTTACACCACACACAAGAATAAATTCAAGGTGGGTAAAAGATTTAAATATAAGCCGTGACACCATCAAAGTCCTAGAGGAGAACATAGGCAGGAAAATCTCAGATATTTCACACAGCAACATTTTTACTGATATGTCCCCTAGAGCAAGGGACATAAAGGAAAGAATAAACAAATGGGATCTCATCAAAATAAAAAGCTTCTGCACAGCTAAAGAAAACAGTATTAAAATAAAAAGAGAACCAATTGTATGGGAAAACATATTTGCCAATGACACCTCAGACAAGGGTTTAATTTCCAAAATATATAAAGAACTTTCATGACTCTACTCTAAGAAGACAAGCAACCCAGTTAAAAAATGGGCAAAGGACTTGAACAGACGCTTCTCCAGGGAAGACATACAGAGGATCCAGAGACACATGAAAAGATGTTCAATATTGTTAGCTATCAGAGAGATGCAAATGAAAAACACAATGAGATACCACTTCATACTAGTCAGAATGGCCATCATAAACAAAGCAACAAATAACAAGTGTTGGAGAGGCTGTAGAGAAAAAGGAACCCTAGTGTACTGTTGGTGGGAATACAGACTGGTACAACCACTATGGAAAATAGTACAGAATTTTTCTAAGAAAACTAAGAAAATGGTTCTGCCTTTTGACCCAGCAATTCCACTGCTAGGATTATATTCTAAGAACCCTGAAACACCAATCCAAAAGAACCTATGCACCCCAATGTTCACAGCAGCACAATTTACAGTAGCCAAGTGTTGGAAGCAACCTAGGTGCCCATCAGTAAATGAATGGATCCAAAAACTATGGTACATTTACACAATGGAATTCTATACAGCAGAAAGAAAGAAGGAGCTCCTACCCTTTGTGACAGCATGGATGGAACTGGAAAGCATTATGCTAAGCAAAATAAGCCAGGTGGTGAAAGACAAATACCATATGATCTCACCTTTAACAGGAACCTAAACAACAAAAACCAACAAGCAAAATATAACCAAAGACACTGAAATACGAGGGAACAGGCTAACAGTGTCTGGAGGGGAGAGGGGAGGGAATTTCAGGGGAAAAGGGGAAGGGTTTACAGGAACAAGTATAAAGGACACAGGAACAAAAACGGGGGGGGGGGGGTGGAAAGGGGAGGGAGGTAGAGAGGGCTGGGTGGATGGGCTAGGGTAGGAGTAAAAGAGAAAATTGTACTTGAACAACAAAATAAAATTTTAAAAAAGTATAATTGGTAGGAATTAACGGGGTGAGGTCAAAAATGGTATAAGAAACAGAGAACTCAAAGAACTTGTATGTACAACCCATGGACATGAACTAAGGGAGGGGGAATGCTGGAGGGCTAGGGATGGAGGGGGGGCAAAGGGGGAAAATTGGGAAAACTGTAATAGCATAATCAATAAAATATACTTTTAAAAAGTTTTAAAAAATCCTCCAAGAAAGAAGCTTCAAAAGGACCACTTCCACTTTGAAACTGAAAGTACTCTTTTGCAGTCTACTAAATAGCTAAGTGAAAGACAGATATTTGGAGTTGTGAGATCAGGTTTATGGCAAGAACTTCTTCAAGGATGCCTTTTCTTTCCTTTGCCCAGAGGGTCTTCTTTTAGGATCCCTGTTAAGTGGGTGTCGAGAATGGAATAAACAAGCTTCAGAAAATTACATTTTATTTTTAGCACCTAAGTAGCCCTGGGACAAAATGATTGTAACAGATAGGTTAAAACAAATAAAACAAAAAAATACACCTTCTTTCATATTAACTTTATAATAATTTTGTAAAAACTGAAAACTAAATTTAGTTGGGATTTTATTGAAAAATCTATAAACATATGAATTAACACGAACACACAACATTATTGATCTTGTTTCTATCCATCTATGGTATATTTATTTACTCAAGTTTATCTTTGATATTCCTCAATAAAATTTATAGCTATTGTACCTCTTTTGATCACACAATATATTTCATTATTTTTCATTATTATAAGTGGTTACCTGTTACTGAGTACTCATATGTGCCACATATTATTCAAAATATTCACTGTCTCAACTCATAAATAATAACATGATTTAACTGGTATTATTAGTAGTATTACCATATTACAAGTGAAGAAACAAAAGATAAGACCAACTTAGCAGAATCAGATCCACAAAACTTAAAATAATTGTAAGGAATGTTATCATAAATTTAACATGATTCAATAAATAAAAAAGGCTCAACATATTTTTAAAAATCAAGGGAATATTTTTAAAATGACCAAGCAGATTTTAAAATGAGCCAAATAGAAATTTCAGTAATAAAAACATAATTATTAAGGTATAACAGATTAAATATTTAAAGTGAAGACAGAAATGCATATTGAAAGACAAAAATTTAAAAATTGGCAACAATGAGGCCCAAAGAAGCAATAAGATGGGGGGGCGGGGGGAGCAATACTACACATAGAAGACAAGAGTGATATTACATCTAACAGGAATTTTAGAAGGAGATGAAAAGAAACCGTAGGAAAGGGTTTGGTAAAACAAAGATAACGACTTAAAATTTTCCATTACTGATGAAAAACTCTAACACATACAGGAAGCCCAATGATTCTCAAGCTGGATTAAGAATAATAATAAACCCATTCCCAAATACATCCTTGTAAAACAATAATACCCAAAGAAAAAGAAAAAGCAGCCAGAGGAAAATCTTTCAATAAACAGGCATTAAATAAAAGTTAACATTTAAGTCATAAAAAGCAAATACTGAATTTGCTAACAAATCCTAACTAACAGACGTTCTAAGTATGTTTTTCAAGAACAACTTAAACCCCCAAATGGAAGATCTGCATTTCAAAAAGGAATAATGAGCGAATAAGATGACAATTATGTGGATAAACCTAAATAAACATGACTATATAAAATAATGTCTCAGGTGGTTTAAAAAGAACAAAGAACTAAAATATATAACAACAAAGGCATAAACACTGGGAAGAATGAAAAAATGAAGTAGTATACCTTCCTACTACGAAAGAACATGGCTAATATACTACTTAGTTTTAGGATTCGAGTAAATAGGCTGTTAAATTTTTCTGGGGGAAAACTATAAACAAAGAAATAGTGTATAAAATCCAAACTAGTGGGGCAAAAGAAAATGAAATGACAAAAAGAAAGCAAATCCAGAATAACGTCTGAAATAAAACAAAAATACCAACATCAGCATAAGAGATAGAGCAACCAGAAAGCATAAAATAAAATAGTTTTAAAATTTCAGATATTACCAATCATGATTATCAGTTTAAAAGAAATAAATTATCCTGTGGAAAGACAGGTTGTCGGACTGTGTATAAAACAAAATCTAGCTATATATCTTTATAGCAGATACAACTTAAATATGAGAGCACAGAAAGGAAAGAGAAGAAAAAAAGATAAGCTAATCAGTATCAACCAAAAGTGCTGATCTAATTATATCACTATCAGGCAAAAAAGACTTTATGTTAGAAAGCATTCCAACAGATAATATGACATTACCTTATAATAAAAGGTTTCACTTAACAGGAAAAGTAACAATTATAAACGTGTATATGCCTAAAATAAGAGCCTAGAAATACACAGAATAAAAATTAAGAACTGGAATATTTGCAAATCATATATCTGATAAGGGGGTTAATATCCAAATCATATACAGAACTCACAAACAACAACAAAAACATTAAAAATTTTAAAAAATCAATTCAACTTAAAAAAGAGGTTCTGAAAAGCCATTTTTCCAAAGAAGACATACAGATAACCAATAGATACATAAAATGATGCTCAACATTAATCAAGACGGAAATGCAAATCAAACCTACAATGAGATATAACCACACACCTGTTACAATGGCTATTATGAAAAACACAAGAAATAAGTGTGGGTGAGGATGTAAAGAAAAATGAACCCTTGTTAGTGGGAATGAAAATTGGTGCAATCACTATGGAAAACAGCATGGAGGTTCCTCAAAAAAATCAAAATAGAAATACCATATGAACAAACAATTCCATTTCTGGGTATCTGAGCAAAGAAAACAAAAACAATAACTCAAAAAGATATACGCACTCCTACGTTCACTGCAGTATTACTTACAATAGCCAAGATATGAAAACAACCTAAGTATTCACTGATAGATAAATGGATAAAGGAAATGTTACATATATATATAGGCATATTATTCAGCCATTAAAAAAAAAGGATAACTTACTATTTGTGACAACATGGATGGACCCTCGGGGAATTATGCCAAGTGAAATAACTGAGACAAAGAAAGACAAATACCATATGATCCTACTTATACATGAAATCTAAAATATAAACACCACCACCACCACCACAACAACAACAAAGTCTACTAACAACAACAACAACAACAACAACAACAAAGGCTACTACCAAACTAAAATAAAAGACACACAAGGGAAAAGGAACAATGGAGATACACAGCTTCCAGAAAACAAAAGATAAAATGACTATAGGAAATCCTCACATATCAATAATCATCCTAAATGTAAATGGACTGAACTCATCAATTAAAATGCACTAAGTAGCCTGATGGGATAAAAAACAAAACCTAATTATATGCCACCTTCAGAAGACAAACAAAGAACTCAAAGTGAAAGGGTGGAAAATGATATTCCAAGCAAACAGCATCTGGAGAAAAGCTGGTATAGCCATATCAATATCTGACAAAAAATGATTTCAGGATAAAAAAATGTAAAAAGAGACAAAGATAGATATTTTGTAATGATAAATGAACAATACATTAAGAATAAAACTTATTTACGTACATTTACCCAACCCAGGAGCACCAAAATATATAAAGTAACTACTAGCAGAACTAAAGGGAGAAAATGACAAAAATATAATTACAGTAGAGGCCCTAAATATCCCATCGGCAGCTGTGGACAGATCACCCGAGCACAATATCAATAAGGAAACATCTGCCTAATGACACATTAAACCAAATAGACATAATCAGTATTTACCAAGTTCTTTATTCCAAAGCATCAGAATATACATTCTTCTCCAGTGCACATTGAACACTCACAAGGAGAGATCATATGTTGGGGTACAAAAGTGGCCTCAACAAATTTATGAATACTAAAATCATACCAAACATATTCTCTGACCAGAATGATTGAAAACTGGAAATGAACATCAAAAAAGAAAGCTGGAAAAACCATAAATATGTGGAAATTAAATTAATGCTACCAACCATTACTAGATCAAAGAAAAACTAAAAGAGGTCAAAAGATACACAGAAACAAATGAGAGTCACAACAGACGTATCAAAATCTCGGGAAGATTATTACATTACAGGCCTACTATAAGAAACAAAAATCACAAATAATCAACATAATGTTTCACCTTAAATAACTAGAATAAGAACAAACAAAGCCTAAAATCAGCAGAAGAAAGAAAATAATAAAATTTAGAGCAGAAATACATGAAATAAAGAACAAAGGAGAAACTGCCAGAAAACCAAAGTAAATGGAAGTCCAACAACCAAGGAGGTAAAGAAGATACATTCGATGGGAGGGGTGGAGTCGGGCAGCTGGCGCAGAGAGGGCTTGCAGCAAAGCTGCGGCTGGTGGACCCAGCAAAGTGGTGGATTGTGGAGCGGGGTGCACTTGTGTCAGACAGCTGGTGGACCTGGCCATCTCACATTCGCATGCAGATAAACCAGGCAAAACTGGGGAGTGAGACAGACTGAGCAACCCAGGGTCCCAGCAGAGGAAAATAGAGCCTCAAAACACTAATTGAAAACACCTATGGAAGCTGAGGTCGACGCAGCACAAACTCCCAGCCTCAAGCTCACAGGAGAGTTCACTGGAGAGACCCACAGGGTCCTAGAATGTACACAAATTCACCTACACGGGAATCAGCACCAGAAGAGCCCAATTTGCTTGTAGTTGCTGAAGTGACTGAAATCCGACAGAGATCAGAGCAAGCACCATTGTTCCTTCTCAGACCCCTTCCCCACCAGACAGCGTCACAATGCAGCAAGGTGGGTTGCCCTGCCCTGGTAAACACCTAAGGCTCTGCCCCTTACTACATAACAGGCGTGCGCAGACAAAAAAAAAAAAGGCCCAAACAAAAGAACAGATCAAAACGCCAGAAAAAATACAACTAAGAGACGAAGAGATAGCCAACCTCTCAGATGCATAATTCAAAACACTGGTAATCAGGATGCTCACAGAATTGGTTGAATCTGGTTGCAAATTAGATGACAAAATGAAGACTACAATAAATGAAATGAAGGAAAATGCACAAGGAACCAATAGTGATGGGAAGGAAACTGGGGCTCAAATCGATGGTGTGGACCAGAAGGAAGACAGAAACATCCAATCCAAAAAAAATGAGGAGAGGCTTAGGAACCTCCAGGACATCTTGAAACATTCCAACATCCGAATTATAGGGGTACCAGAAGGGGACGAGGAAGAGCAACAAGTGGAAAACTTATTTGAACAAATAATAAAGGAGAACTGCCCCAATCTGGCAAAGGAAATAGACTTCCAGGAAGTCCAGGAAGCTCAGACAGTCCCAGAGAAGTTGGACCCAAGGAGGAATACACCAAGGAACATCATAATTACATTACCCAAGATTAAAATGGAGAAGAGAATCCTAGAAACAGCAAGAGATAAGGAGACAGTTACCTACAAAAGAGTGCCCATATGACTGTCAGCTGATTTCTCAAAAGAGACCTTGCAGGCAAGAAGGGGCTGGAAAGAAGTATTCCAATTCATGAAAGGCAAGGACCTACATCCAAGATTGCTCTATCCAGCAAAGATTTAACTTAGAATGGAAGGGCAGATAAAGTGTTTCCCAGATAAGGTCAAGTTAAAGGAGTCCACCATCACCAAGCCCTTATTATACGAAATGTTAAAGGGGCTTATCTAAGAAAAAGAAGATAAAAAACATGTACAGTAAAATGACAGCAAACTCACAATTATTAACAACCACACCTAAAACAAAAACAAAAGCAAACTAAGCAAACAGCTAGAACAGAAACAGAACCACAGAAATGGAGATCACATGGAGGGATATCAACAGAGGAGGGGGAGGGAGAGAGAGGGGGAAAAGGTACAGAGAATAAGTAGCATAGATGGCAGGTATAAAATAGACAGGGGGAGGGCAAGAATAGTATGGGAAATGTAGAAGCCAACGAATTTATAAGTATGACACGTGGACATGAACTAAAGGGGGGAGAATGTGGGTGGGAGGGGTTGTGCAGGATGGAAGGGAGTGAAGGGGGGAAAATGGGACAACTGTAATAGCATAATTGATAAAATATATTTTTAAAAAAAGAACAAAAGAGAATAAAACAATCCAACAAAGAGCTGGTTCTTTGAAAAGATTGATAAAACTGACAAATCCCTGGCTAGACTAAGGGAAAAGAAGAAAAGACTCAAACAAAATCAGAAATGAAAGAGAAGTTACAATGAACAGCACAAACAAAAGACTATAAAATAACACTAAGAAAGGCTATACACCTAGAAGAAACAGGCAAGTTCTTAGAAATATACATATAAGCTTCCTAGACTGAATCATGAAGAACTGGAAAATCTATAGACTGACTACTACAGTAAGGAAATTGAAATAGCCATCCAAAACCTCCTAAAAAGTAAAAGTCCAGGACCAAATGACTTCACTAGTGAATTCTACCAAATACTAAAAGTTTCAATACCCATCCTTGTCAAACTCTTCCAAAAACCTGAAGAAGAGGCAATACTTCCAAACTCATTTGATGAGGCCAACATTACTGATATCAAAACCTAGCAAGGACAACACAAAAAAGGAAAATTATAGACCAATATCTCTTGAATACAGATGCAAAAATCCTAAACAAAATAAAGGCAAATAAACATTTAACAGGTAATGCATCACAATCAAGAGGAATCATCCCAGGGACACAGGCATGGTTTAAAATTACACAAATCAGTCAATGTGGTATACCATATTAACAAAATAAAAGACAGAAATCACATTATGATCATATCAATAGATACAGAAAAAGCATCTGACAAGATACAACAACCATTTATGACTAAAACACTCAATAAAATGGGTTCAGAAGGAAAGTACCTCAGCATAATAAAGGTCATATATAACAAACCCTTACCTAAAAACATACTCAATGGTGAAAAACTGAAAGATTTTCCTCTAAGATCAAGCACTGGACAAGGATGCCCAATCTCACCACAGTTGAACATATTGGGTTGAATAACAGCCAAAAAGTCCATTATGTTTTTTCCATAAAATAAGACACGATTTTCATTTTCACCAGTAACTTTACTGCTTTGTATATTTTGAGTATGTAGGCTATCTCCTGATATTGACTTCTAGTGGGTAGAGGTTATAAGACAACCCACCGCAAAGAATTATTTGGACAAATGTCAACAGTACCAAGAAACTTCACAAGTCACTTTTGAATGTTCGATCAGTCATACTACCTTCTCCATACACTACACAAATCTTTTTTTATGTTTCAGTTGAGTTTTTACTTTTCTTAAAATAATAATACATCAAAAATGTTGCATATCTTCATCCAACTTCAATATTAAAATAGCTACAATGATTTTGATAAGTTTTTTAATGGATGCTGATATGACAACTGCCACAATACAACCTAACAAAATTGTTTCAAATGAAATTAAAGACAACTAAGCACCACTAGAGCCAATGTATGGAAAAAATGTAATGGACTTTTTGGCCAGTCCAATACTACTGGAAGTCCTAGCAAGAACTATCAGTCAAGTGAAAGAAATAAAAGGCATCCAAATTGGGAATGAAGAAGTAAAACTGTCACTTTTTGCAAATGACATGATTCTATATATTGAAAACCCTAAAGAATCCACCAAAAAATATTAGAAACAATAAATAAAAATGGTAAAGTTGCAGGATACAAAATCAATATACAAAAATCTATTACATTCCTATATACTAACAATGAAGTATCAGAAAAAGAAATGAAAACAACTTCATTTGCAATTGTAACAAAAATAATAAAATAGTTAGGAATGAATTTAAAGGTTGTGGAGGACCTTTACACTGAAAACTACAAGACTAGGAAATTGAAGAAGACATAAAGAAATGAGAAGATATTCTGTGTTCATGAATTGGAAGAAACAACATGATTAAAATGGTCATATTAGCCAGAGCAATGCACAGATTTAATGCAAATACCCATCAAAGTCCCAAGGTCACTTTCAAAGAAATTAAATCAGATGTGTATAAAACCACAAAAGACCTTGAATTTATAAAGCAATCTTGAGAAAAAGAACAAAGCCAGAGGAATTATACTCCCTGGCTTTAGATTATGCTATCAAGCTACAATCATCAAAACAGTATTGTATTGGCAGAAAAACATACATAAGATCAATGGAACAGAACTGAGAACCCAGAAATGAACCCACATATATAAGGGCAAATAATTTTTGACAAAGGAGGCAAAAACATAGACTGGAGAAAAGAAAGCCTTTTCAATAAATGGTGTTGGGAAAATTACAAAGTCACATACTAAAAAAAGAAACTAGACTGTTATTTGGCATTATACACAAAGATTAACTCAAAATTCACTAAAGGCTTATAAATGTAAGACCTGAAACAATAAAACACATAGACAAAAAACATACATACTAAATTTATGGACTGTGGTCTCAGAGAGGATTTTATGAACTTGACGCCAAAGCCAAGTAAAAGCAAGAATAAATGTGACTATATCAAACTAAAAAGATTCCAAACAACGAAAGGAACCATCAACAAGACAAAAGGACAACAATGAAAGGGGAGAAGATATTTGCAAACAATACCCAAAATATATAAATAACTCATAAAACAAACAAACAAAAAAACAAATAAAAAACCAAAAACACCCAAGCCTATTAAAAGGTAGGCAGAAGACCTAAACAGACACTTTTTCCAAGAAGACATACACAAATGGCCACAGATATATAAAAAGATGCTCAAGTTCACTAGCTATAAGGGGAATGCAAATCAAAACCACAATGAGATACACCACACAACTGTTAGAATGACTATTATCAATAAGATAAGAAATAAGTGTTGGAAAGGTTGTGGAACAAAAGGAACCCTCATCCATTGCTGGTGGGAATATAAATTGACACAGCCACTATGGAAAAACAGTATAGATGTTCCTCAAAATTTTAAGAATAGAGCTACCATATGACCCCACAATATCTCTTTGGGTATCTTCCTGAAAAACTTGAAAATATTTTTTCAGAAATATATATGTACCTCTATGTTCATTGCAGCATTATACACAGTAGCCAAGTCATGGAAACAACTTAAATGTCCTTCAATGGATAATTATACAGCCATAAGAAAGGATGAAATACTGCCATTTGTGACAACATGAATGGATCGAGAGTATCATGTTAAGTGAAATAAGTCAGACAGAATTAAAAAAAAAAGAGAAATGAACAAACAAAACAAAACAAACCCATAGACTCAAACAACAGAAGGGTAGTTACCAGAGCAGAAGGGGGTTGGAGAGAGGATGAAGAGAGTAAACGGAGTCAAATATATGGTGACAAAGACAGACTAGACTCTGGATGGTAAGTACAAAGTGTAATATACAGCTAATGTAATATACAATTGCACACTTGAAACTTGTATGCTATTAACCAATATCACCCCTATAAATGTAATAAAAAGAAAAAAGAATGTGAGAAGCATCACTACAAAAGTTTCAAAAAGACAATACAGTAAACTATTTTAATGATGTCAGGGTAGCCACATACGAAATCTAAAGAAATTCTACTCACCAAAAAGCACTATCAGGCTCAAAGACCTAAATTTAAGTGGTAAAACCATAAAACTGTTACAGGGTGCAGCCAAGAGGGGGGACCCCAAATAGGCATTTGAAATGGGGTCCAGAACTCAAGGTGTTCAGGAGATTTTAGGATGTCCTCACCCCCCCCCCCTACTCCCCAGGTGTGGGTTGGCGGAAGGGACAAATGGAGCAGGGCCTTTGAGAGCTGTTTCGAATAGCAACAGCCTTGTAGCTAACCTCTGGCATGGTCATTTAACATATCTATAACCTTTGGTTGGTTGCTTAATGTTAAATAGCTGTGGCCATGCTCTGAGCCAGGGGAATGGAAGTAACTACCCCACCAAGACAGTAACTGGGGGGCAGGCCCTCTGAGTTATAGCTGCATGGAAGCTTGAAGATAATTGGCTCCATGACATGGGGCCACACCTGCCCAGACTCATGATGGCAGTCCAGTAAAGCTGGAAGGATATGAGTTCTGGCATATGAGGCCAAGTGTGGGAGGAATTGGAAATGGGGCTGCAGAGGAAGACTGGTGCTGGAATTTAAACCCAGACACGGCAGCCCTGAGAGAGAGAGGACCACACGACTTTGGCAGAGTGTGGACTCCTGCAGCCCTGCGAGAGAGAATCACCATGCAGCTTTAGCAGAGAATCTCCACTCACTTTGGCAGAGTGGCAACCCCCCTCCCCTGACTGGCCCTGAGAGGAGAGTAGCACTCGGTTTTGGCTCAGTGGGGACTCCCATGGCCCTGGGAAAGAGGACCACGCAGCTGGAATGGTGGAAAGAGGACCACGTGCCTTTGCCAGAGTGGGGACCCCTGCAGCTTTATAAGGGGGAACCACCACCCAGCTTTAGCAGAGATCCTGACAACACAGCTGATGGTGCTGGGAACTGAGGGAGGCCTACCAGCCTAGCACAGAGTACTGGGAAGAACCAGGGACTGCCTGAGCTATGGACTTCTATTTACTTTCCTGAGATACGGTACCCCAGACTGGGCAAAGGGGAAAGGAAAGACTGTGTGTTTGTGGGTGTTTTAAGGGAATTTGGGATTTTGATGAAGACAGTAGGTCACTACTTTAAGTTTGTATAGCATTAAATAAACATTTCCTTTCCTTTTCACGAATCTCTGGCATTGAAAGACGTCTTTCCTATAGGTGGCGGACATAACGGACCTAGGATTTTCTTTTGGTAATAGTACATCGTCCCAGGAGCCCCCTTGTTTGTTCTGTAATAAAAGCAGAAAGCTCCAAGATGAAGAATAAAGAGGAGTGAAGTGCTCATGGATGGAGAGGGAGAAGGCATTACGGAGCAAAAGAGAGCAGGTTATTAAGTGCTTTGTTCAGACTCTGAGAACCACAAGAAGCCAAGGAAGCTGAACACAGAGAAAACAAATGGGTCAAACAAATGAAGGCATTAGGAGGGGAAAAAAGGAAGGAAAAAAAAGAACAGGGTGAACAGAAGAGAATTTTAGACATGAAAATGTTAATGATACATGAAATATAAAGTTTGTGCCTACAAAAAAACCCACAAAGGTATAAATATTTGTAACCCTGTATTATGCAACAGTTTCTTAGCTAGGACACAAGTAATAAAAGATTTGACTTCATCACAATTTAAATCATTTGGCCCTGGTGTGACTCTGTACTGCTTAGTTATTACCTGGAACACTGGCCATTTATCTCCATCCACCTTCTCCCCCACCACCCCCATTAAGCCACTAAATTCATTAATTAAATACATTAAATTCTCAGTGGGTTTCTGTGCATATCTAGGCAATTCCTTCTGTTTTCCACGCACTGGGTTCACACCATTTCATTTATTGAGGCTTAACATTTTTTAACATCTGTTAGAGCCTGTTCTGCTTAGCACTCACACACTACTTTTTGAATTGTTAAAGTTTTTCTATTGTTTAACTTTTTTTTTTGACAAAGTGAAGTTTCTGGCTCCAAAATAAGTATGTGAGAGCCATTTATATATTAGAGTCAATGGACATGGACATGAGCCCACGAAGGTCCCAGAGCTATCTTTTCAGTTGTGAACTAAAAGCCAACAAAGATTATCACTTTAAAGTGGATAACAATGAAAATGAGCACCAGTTATCTTGAAGAATGGTCAGTTTAGGGGCTAGTACAAAGTAATGCACATTGTTGAAGACAACGGATTATAAATTTGTCTGTTCTATTTAAATAACACTGGCAACTGAAACCATCTGTACAGCCAATGTTTCCCTTAGGATCTTTTAAGTAACACCACCTGTGGTCTAAATGTGCTTTTGGGCCTGTGCATATTAGTGGACATCACTTAGTAGTTGTGGAGGAATACGCAGAATTGGAAGATGATAACAAGGAGAATGTGAAACTCCCACGTATATCTGGAAAGTAATCTGCCCCTAGAAGTGGTAGCAAGTTACCACAGGAAAAAGTAAAACCTAACAATGAAGATAATGTTGAACATAATGAAGAGGAGGAAGCTGAAGAAAAACTTCCCTAGTAAAGAAATCTACACAAGATAATTCCAGCCCAAAGATCGCAAACATCAAACTAGAATGAAAATGACTCAAAAACAGGAAAAACTCCAGAAACATCAAAAGGTCCTAACTCTTTAGATAACATTAAATAAAAAATTCAGCAAATCGAGGAAAACCACGTTGAACAGTCCTGGTAAACCAAGCCCAAAAATGGAAGACAGGAAAAGGAGAAACAAAATAAAGCTCATGCTAAGTATCATCCATAATCCAAACTGAAATCTTCTATTTAAATGTGAATCCCCTTTCCTGATCTGCCACCCACCCACACCCTTTTCTAGGATGGAAACCACCTCACTCTTAACACTCAAATAAAAACCGTGTACATGAACAGTACAGCAGCATTATTCACAACAGCTAAAACATGAACACAACCCCAATGTCCATCAACTAATAAATGAATAAACAAAACACAGTATACCTGTGTAATAAAATTTTATTCAGCCATAAGAAGAAATTAAGTGCTGATACAAGATACAGCATGGATGAATATTGAAAACATGCTTAAATGAAATAAATCAGACATTAAACATCATATATTATACAATTCCATTTATCTGAAATGTCCAGAATACATAAATCCATACAGACCAAAAGAGATTAGTGGTTGTCAGGGGCAGTAGGGAGGGGCGACACAAGAGAGACACGTGGTTACTTTTCCAAGTTATAAAAACATTCCAGAATTATATAGTGGTGGTAAGTTGCACAACTTTATGACTACATTAAAAGCCACTGAACTACATACTTTAAAGGTGTATGTAATCTGTATTTACATACAGACTATTATGGTATGTAAATTTTAAATCTCAATAAAAAAAAACACCCCTCCCCCATAAAAGCAGAATGACAAGCCACAAAGTAGAAGTTATCTGCCATACACATAAATGACAAGAGACTTTAGGAAATACTAGAAATAAGAAAATGACCAAAAAAATAAAATTCCCATGAAGAACACAAATAGCCCTGACTGTTGTAGCTCAGTGGGTTGGGTGTCCTCCATCAAAAGAAAAGGTTACCAGACCAATCACATGCCTAGGTTGCAGACCAGGACCCCAGTTATGGGTGAGCAAGAGGGAGCAGATTATTTCTCTCACACATGTTTCTCTCCCTCTCTTTCTTCCTCCCTTACTCTCTCTCTAAAAATATAAATAAACAAAATCTTTATAAACACACACACAAATAAAACCAAAAACAATTAAAAAATAAGCTCTATCTCATTCCTGATGAAGGCAGTGCAAATTAAAACCACAGTGAGAACTACTTCATATCCATCTGAAAAAAATTACAAAATGAAGGCAAGGATATACACAAAAAGAAACTTGTACATGCTACCAGTGGGAATGTAAAATGGTACTGCCATTTCAGCAAATGTAGTATTATCTAGTATGCTTACCCTCTAGCCAAGCAATGACATTCCTGGACACATGTCCTAGAAAATCTGTTTACATGTGAACCAAAAAATATAGCACCAATGTATGAAACAGCAACAAATTAGAAACAACCCATCCAATAAAATAAAAAATAGAATGGACAAACAAGGTTTGCTATTTAATATCATATAATCAAACAACACACCAGAGGAAATTAATGGATGAAACTAAGGAAACCAATAGCAAAAAAAAAAAAAAAAAAGCAAGTCACAGAATCATAGAAAACTATTGAAATGTATGGAAAACTCAACATTATCTTCTTTACAGAAAAAATATTCATTCTTAGAATACATTAAACAGTAAAATCAAACACTTACTTGCTTCTTTTTCAGTTTAAGGATCTGCTGCTCTACTTTCGCAATTTCTCGATCTACACGATCCATACTCTGTATTAACTCTTCCTTTGAAAGTTTTGAAGGTGAAGCATTTTGATCATCTCCACATGGTTGCCCAGAGACTGGAGAGGATGGAGCTTCATGTTTGCCTCCAAACGCTGGATCCTTTAGAGAAGAAAATCGAGAGCAAGAATTTATTCCTCACTAACAGCCAATGTTAGTGCCAAGATTCTTTTAACTGAAAAGGTCAATTTTGAAACCAATGCCAACCAGTGGTCACTGGCACCAATTCAATGCCAACAGGAATCCCCAATTTGTGGTGCAGTGAAGAAGAAAACTTTATCCGGTCAAACATTCAGTGCAAATAGCTCAATAGTGCTAGAGTGGCTATGAAATAAAAACAGTACTGCTGTGAGGTTGCCCTGGGGCCAAGCCCTTCTTCAGCTGGACATATCTGCTCCTGCATGATTCAGAGTCCCAGCTCTAGCAGGGGAAACAGGGTCTTCAGTTGAAAGTGCACTACCCAAACCAAGAGGGAGCTGGCTAGTATAGGCAGAAGTCCCTATCCTGGCCTATGACTGTTCCATTCTCATGCTAATGAGGACTCTGAATCTTCAGTTTGATTGCTCCAAAAGCACTGTCCTGATTGGTCAGAACAGAGCCACTCTGATTGGTTGGTTTCCCCAAGTGGCTGGGGAAAGCCTCAGTCCTATTGGTTGAAACTCCAGGAACTCCTTTACAAGGCCTCACTTGGATGGCAGAAACACAGTGTAGGCAGGCATTCCAGCACAGAGGCAGGTAGATCAGCAAGGAGGCAGGCAGTTTAGCACAGGGGCAGCTTCACAAAAGCAGTTTCCATGAGAGGATCCTGTGCGCAAACAGCTTCAAGACTGTACTTTTTTTGAGCCCAGTTTGCCACCAGGAGCCCTTCTTAGTAGGTGCCTTTCTTTCCTTTCAGGGTTTGCAAAAACATAGTAAAGCCACGTGTACTATTTCTCTACATGGTAGTCCTACAGAAGTAATTTTTATATACACAACCCCCACTGGTATTTATACCACTTTTATAATTGAGATATATCATTCACTATTTTGAAGATCCCAAAAGCTATACAGAATAAGGTGGCAAACTGGCTGACTAACCTTCTGTATAATAATACTGAGACTAGAGAGAATTTCTGGGGAAATAACACAATTGTGACAAAGAAAGATACCAATTTCTTAACCATTTCTTCGCAATGGTTCTTGAAAAGATCAGAACATGTAGGCTGAAAAACAGTATAAACTCCAGGTAAAAATTTGTGTGCCCACCCAACTTAACAACTATGGAGAGTTCCTATCAAAACATTTTCAGGGTTTCCAAGGGCTAATACTGAGGCACAGAAGTTAGAGAAATGGCCTAGAACTTCTGTTGCTATGATCACCTAGGCCTATGCTCATGAAGGGCAACTAACCCTGCCACATGACAACACATATCTCTTTAGTCAAAAAAATATCCCATTCCACCTCAAAATCAGCAGAGGCAGAATAAAAGCCCCTCTACCCCAAATCTACCACCCTCTACATACATATACACACACACACTCACACACACTCTCTCTCTTACACATACACACCAGTCTAGGCTCAAGATGTAAGCAATACTGTAAAGCAGATGAATTACAGATTAAGGTACTAGTTTTCTTTAGGCTATAAGATGTCTAGAATAAGCATAATTCACAGAACTATAGTTGTTCTAATTCTGAGAATGTCATTGGTATTTTAATGGGGACTGCATTGAATCTGTATATTGCTTTAGGTAATAAAGACTTTTTTAACAATAGTAACTCTTCCAATCCATGAGTAAAGTATACATTTCCATTTATTTATTCTTCAGTTTCTTTCCTCAATATATTAAGAATTTACAGAGTGCAGATCTTTCACCTCTTTGGTTAATTTATTCCCAGATATTTTATGCTTTTTGATGTGATTATTTTTCTAATTTTTCCTTCTGATCACTTGTTACTGGTGTATAGACATGCAACAGATTTCTGTACATTAATTCTATATCCAGAAACTTTAATGAAGTAATTTATTAGTCCTAACAAGTTTTTGATGGAGTGTTTAGGTCTTTCTAAATGTAATATCACGTTATCTGCAAAGAGTGTTACTTCTTCCTCTTGAATTTGGATGTCTTTTATTTATTTTTGTTTGATTGTTGTGGCTAAGACTTCTAGTACTATGCTGAATAGAAGTGGTGATGGTTAGCATCCTTGTCTTGTTCCTGATCTTAAAGGAAAAGCTTTCAGCTTCACCATGAGGTGTGGGTTTGTCATACATAGCCTTTATTATGTGGTTATGTTCCTTTTATGCCCACTTTATTGGGAGTTTTTATCATAAAAGGATAGTAAATTTTGTCAAATGCTTTTTATGCATCTATTGAGATGATTACATGGTTTTTACCCTTTATTTTGTTAATGTGATGTAGCAAATTGATTAATAAATGTTGAACCATCCTTATATCCCTATGAATAAGCTTTTAAGATCCCTTTTTGCTAAAAATTCTGTAACTAGATATATTTGTGATAATATATTCAGTCAAGGATAAAGACCTTTATTCAACATATTCTTTCTTTTTCTAATACTGCAAAATACTTCTTTTATACCCATAAACTATAATACAGATGTTTCATATAATGAGAAAGATATCAAAACTCCCTGAAGCTTACTTAGCTCATTTCTAGCTCATCACAAAGAGCTTTTCCCCACCCAATTTATTTTGTAAATTTTCAAATTTACATAAAAGTTGAAGGTTGATGGTCATTCATCTAGACTCACTAGTTAAACATTTTACTTGTTTTCTCTCTTCACATACAAACACCTACTTTTTTTTTTCTTGGCTCAACTATGTGAAAATAAACTGCAGACATTCACTATCTCTGAAATCACTTCAATTGCATAAAAACTCAAAGAAAATACACAGGTATGTATCTAACATGAGGTTGGGAAGGGCTATTATTCATAAAGGTAAATAAACTACAAGAAAGAGGTTTGATAATAAAAAGAGGGGGAGAGTAAGATATAAATGTATGACAGCTAAGGGATTAACACTATATTGTCGAGTTTTCAATAATTAGTTTATTTTCTCTAAAATAATTATTTGTTCAGTTCCAACAAAGTGCCAGATTTAACAATAAGCAAAATGGACAGTTAAAAATGATAAACTTGCTTAACCCCTTCACTTTTTTCACCCAGCCCCGCAACACTCCTCCCCATTGGACAGATGTCAGTCTGTTCACTAACTTATGTGTATAAGTCTGTTTCTATTTTGTTAGTTTATTTTGTTCATTAGATTACACGTGAGTGAAATCATATGGTACTTGTCTTTCTTTGACAAGCTTATTTCATTTAGCATAATACCCTCTAGATTCATCCATGTTGTTGCAAATGGTAAAAAAAACAAAAACAAAAAACTTCATTGACAGAGACAACAGCATCATGATTACCAGAAGGGAAGAGGGGTAGGGGGAGGTACAAGAGGGTAAAGGGGGGGGGGGGTAAATGGTCATGGAAGGAGACTTGACTTGGGGTGGTGAACATACAATACAATATACAGATGATATATTACAGAACTGTAAACCAGAAACCTGTAATTTTATTAACCAATGTCACCCCAATAAATTCAACAAAAAGATAAGCTGAGCAACAAAATAAGGGCACAATACACAAACATACATTAAAGGAAAACAAATAATAATAAACACAGGAAAAGAGGTTTGACCTTAATAGAACTTTCTCATAAATACACAGTGTTTGAAATGTCAAGAAATATAACTACATATTAAAAGTGGTAAGGAATGAGGTTATTTTCATTGTCAATTGCTTATTACTTAATATTTAATAAATATTTTTGCTTCTTTTATATTAAAAATAAATAAAAGTAGTTATCTCCAAGATATAGAATTATGAATAACTTTGTTCCTTTGCATTTCCAAGTTTCCTAAAGAACATATCTTTTACATAAATTAGAAAAAAGTATTTTTCTGTATAAAAATTACAGGCACAGTTAAACCTTAGCTAAAATGTGTATTCTCCCACATAGAAAGTTAATAAATTACAACTGAATTACAGGGGATTACTTAAAATTTAATTTAAATTTAATAAAATTATGGTAGTCTTGAGTATCTCTGACCACATTTTATATAGCCCAGTAAGCCAGTACAAAATTGCTACTGAGAATTTTTCAATAGCATTTTTTCTTTATAACAGTCCTCAGGTTGTTTCATTTACCAAAAAGTAAATTAAAAGTCTGTAGTTTCTAGTTTTAACAAGATTTTCACTCTCCCAAAGCACTAACCTTTAGAGAGTGGTATAACTAGACTTGTTTTAGGCACAGTGCCTGAATATGGTTAAATAAACTACAGAGACCAACAATTCCACAGGATAAGAGAACAAATATTTACCTTCTTAGCATCTGCAGAAGACCTCAACCCTTCTGGCAGCATGTGCACTAAAGGTAAGACTGCAGCACTGACACGCTGGAAATGGGAATCAGAAACCTGCTCCAAACGTGGTCGCTTGGATTCCAGTGAATCATGATCCACTGGGGACGGGCCTGGGTGAAACTGTTCATATCCAGGTCTCCTTTCTTGAGGCCTAATACATACAAAGAAAATAAACACTTACAATTTTTAAGTGATGTACAACTTCCTGCTAATATCCCTGGCTGGACTTTGAAATAAATGAAATAATTATGCCTATTTTCAAAGTTAATCCCTCCCCCTGCCTCCTCCACTCCAGAAAAAAATATATCTCACTATAAAGTACTATCACATTTTGAATTCTAATAGAAAAATTTTCTTAAGGAGGGGTGGGAGTGCTAGTGGTAAAGAAGGGAAAGATGTAACAAAAGATTTCAATTTGCAGAAAATTTAAAGTTGCTGAAGAATATCCATAAAATAATATTTTTAAACCTATGATATAATTATTGAATTCTGTATAATCTAAACTAGAAGAACACCATTTTTAACCAAGAGTAAAAACAATTAGAAAAGTAAAATCTAGCAATTGCTACATGAACAAATGAGTTGTGAGGTATTACTAAGACTTAAAGTCTCTTGAGTGGAAATGCAACATTGTTTTGAAGACATAATTCCGACCCCCAAAACATGTATTCTGTCTAGTTTCCCCAAGTATGTAGAAAGGTCAGGAATCTGTCTTTGCTTCCTTTAGATGATATACTGTACAGCGTACTATATATGGGTAATTTGTTTACTTGACTTTTCATTTTCTACCAAGATATTTATAGAATATTTTACTTTATAGCCAAAACTGATCAATGTTTCTCTCTCACACTGATGTTTCTCTCCCTCTCTCTCTCCCTCCCTCCCTCCCTCCTCCTCTCTTTGAAAAAACAAAATAATTATTTTAAAAAACATTTCATTGAAGTGATAATCAGTGGGCTTAGTTTTTAGGATAGATGATGAAATAAACTCTGAGGTCTACAAAAGTATTACACTTCAAAAATCTGCAATCTCATTCAAGACATAAAACCCCATTATCTTCTTAAAATTCACAATGATGCCGCAACAAAATAGTGGAGTAGGAAGTTTCAGGAACAAGATAAGGATGCCTGTCTCCTCTTGCTACTTGTATTCAATATAGAATTGAGGGCTGACAGACCACTTGACAAGAACAAAATGGGGGCACCCAATTTGAAAGGAAGAAGTATTTCTGTTTGCAGATGACATGATCTAATATCTAGAAAACTCAATAGAATTCACACACACACAAAAAGTCAGAGCTAATACATGAGCAAAATTACACAGGATACAAAATCAACAATGCAAAAATCAGTTTTATTTCTATATACTAGCAATGAACAACTGAAAATGACATTACAAAAATAATTCCACTTACAATAACATCCAAAAGCACAGAATAGAAATAAATTTGACCACAGAGGCTCAAGACATACTTTGAAAAACACAAACACTGCTGGAAGATATTAAGGAAAACTTAAATAAGTAGTAAGACATCCCATACCGTGTATTGAAAGATTTAATATTGTTAAGATGACAATACTACACAAAGCTATCTATGGAGTCAATGTAATCTATACCAAAATCCCACTGGCGTTTTTTTTTGGAAAAAGAGAAAAACCCATCATGAAATTCGCATAGAATCTCAAGGGACCCGAAATACCCAAAACAATTTTGGAAAAAACATACAAAGTCAGAGAACTTACATTTTGCAATTTCAAAACTTACTTCAAAGCTACAGTAATAGAAAGTGTGTACTACCATAAGGATAGATACATAGACCAATAGATTTGAAACTGAAAAATAAACTTTCACATCTGTAGTGAGCTGACTTTCAACAGGGAGGCAAGACAACTCAGTGGGGAAACAATCTCTTCTCTTCAATAAACGGTGCTGGTGAAACTGGGTATCCTCGTGCAAAAGAATGAAGCTTATCTTAACACCACAAGCAAAAAATACCTCAAAGTAAAGACTTAAACAGTAAGACTGTTTAAAATACCTAGAAAAAAAAAAAAAAAACAACGGAAAAATTTCCTGACCTTGGATTTGGCAATGAATTACTGGATATCACACTAAAAGCCCAGGCAACAAAGAAAAAATAGGTAAGTTGGATTTAATCAAAATTAAAACTTCTGTGTAGCAAAGGGCACTATCAAGAGAGTGAAAAATCCACAGAATAGGACAAAATATTTGCAAATCATGCATTTGATGATGTTTTAATATCCAGAATATATAAGGAACTTCTACAACTAACAATAAGACAAACAACCCCCCCCAAAAAATGGACAAAGGATTTAAGTATACAGTTCTCCAAACAAGATATACAAATGGCCAACAAACACATGAAAAAAGCATCAACATCATTCATCATTATGTAAATGCTAGTCAAAACCACAGTGTGATATTATACCATACCCAGGTAGGGTAGCTTAAATTGTTTTTTAAAAATAATAATGAGATATGGAAAAATTGGAACTACATGCACTATTTGTGGGAATGTAAAATTGTACAGTCACTTTGGAAAAGAGTTTGGCAGCTCCTCAAAAAGTTAAAACAGGCCCTGGCTAGTGTAGCTCAGTGGATTGCTTGCGGGCTGAGAACCAAAGGGTCACCAGTTCGATTCCTAGTCAGGGCACATCCCTGCTTTGGGGGCTAGGTCCCAAGCAAGGGCCACATAAGAGGCAATCACACATTGATGTTTCTCTCTCTCTTTCTCCCTCCCTTCCCCCCTCTCTAAAAAAATAAATAAAATCTTTAAAAAAAAGTTAAAACATAGAATTAACATATGACCTAGCAATTTCACCTAGGTATATATGACCAAAACTATTGAAAACAGAGGCTCAAACAGGTATTTGTACAGCCATGTTTATAGCAGCATTATTTACACAATGCAAAATGTGGAAACAACCTATGTCCACTGACAGATGAATGGATAAACAATATTTGTATACTCAAACAAAGAAGAAATAAAGTTCTGACACATGCTACAATATAGGTGAATCTCAAAAACATGCTAAGTAAAATAAGCCAGACATAAAAGGAAAACTATTCCATGATTTCATTTATGTAAAAAAATCTGTAAGAGGCAAATTCATAGAGAGAAAAAGTAGATTAGAGGTTACCAGGGACTGGGAGAAAGGAGAATAGGAAACGATTGCTTAATGGGTGAAGAGTTTCTCTTTAGGATAAAGAGAAAGTTATGGAAATAGTGCTGATGGCTGCACCACAATGTGAATGTTATTTAATTCCAACAAGTTAGAACACTTAAGAATAAAGTGGTAAATTGTCTTATGTATATTTTACCACAATAGAAAAATCCACACCTAACTTAATTCTCAGAATCAATATTATTAAGGACTAGCCTAGGAAATAGAGATCTAAAATTCTGGCATTAAACTTTATATTAGAAGATTACTACTACATGAAAGAATGATTTACACTCTTTTTTACCAGTTTCTCTCCCAATGCACTAAATTGACTGAACTCTGACTTAATTACCCATCATTTTATTTTATTCCAGCAGCTCACCACTCACTATGAATGACCTTCCCAAATGGAAAATGAAAGAATATTTTTAGACATATGCTGGCCTCTCTGCAACATTTTATAATTCACTTACTCCTTTCCTCCTTGAAACTTCCATCTGTTGATTTTCAGGACACCTTCTTTTCACAGGGGATACCAGCATTGAAAATTTTAAAATAATTAACTTCCAGAGATTCTGACCTTACATATACACTCTTTAAATTGACCTACCTTGAGAGGCAGTGTGGTAGAACACATGGTGCATTATGTCATGCTTTTGAAGTGCTCAATTCAAGTCTTGGGTCTGGCATAAACAAGCTCATGTGACTTTGGCACCCATTAAATATATCCAAACCTCATATTCCTCATCTATAATATTACTGTTATTATTATTATTAAAAAAACCCTGACCTACCAGATAATAAATTGTAGGTCTCCCTTCCCTATTTCTTTTTCATAATTGCCCTTCCATCATTTCATAAGAAAAGCTTAAGTTAAAATAAAATTTTAAAAAAAACAAAGAAAAGCTTAAGGCTCCTTCTGCCTATATCCTATAATGGAGCACTGACCATCAAAGGGCAGACACCTCCAGAGCAGCAAAGAAACAAACCCTTCTGCAAGCTTAATGGTTCCCAAATTTTTAATTTCAAAGAAATTAAAGAACTTAAGTTTTAAACTGTTCTTTTCATCTTAGATAAGCATGTGATTTGGGACATATACCTCATAAGAAATTATTTGTGAACAAGGTTTCTTGATATTTTCATCAGAATAAAAAATAAGAATAGATTAAATGCTACCTTCATTCTTCCAATAAGCAATATTTTTAAAACAGCCCCATCTATCACATTAGACCATGGATGTATTTCCACTAAATTTTATTCATATTTAATAAATTTGTATCTCATTTTCTTAAAGGATTATTGTTTTGATCAATTTTATAGTAATTACAACATGCACCAGAGTCAGTGGAAGTTACACTCACTTCCTCCCAGGAGCAAATCAGAATTACAACTAAATTACAGAACATCCACCTGAATAACCAATATAAGGCTAGCAGAACAGAAGTCTTATAACTAAGAATTTACAGAAGAGGCCACATGAAGACTGGTAGGAAGGTCAAGGACGCACAAAGAGTTGGCCCTGCACCCACATGCAGTGGAAGGGTACGTCAGCTCCAAAGTTCCCACCTGAGGTCAGAGGAGTCTCAAACCCCATGTCCAGGTCCCCAGTCCAGAGCACCAGTACCAGGAAGAGAAGCCCACATAACATCTGGCTGTAAATATGCACAGAAATTCCGACCACCAGAGTGAGACCAGAAACTGCTACAAACCCAAGTGCCCTCTTAAATGGCCAGTGCACAAAATTTTGTTAATGTATACTTAACCCTAGGCTTGAGCAAAGGGACAGTGGCTCAGAGTGGAGAGGAACCATATAGGGATACTCTGGGTTGTGTGGCTTCAGAGGGAGGGCTAGAGAAATAGCCACCATTGTCCCCACACTGAGTCTCTCTCCCACACCACCCCCAGAAACCAATTTTACTGGGTGTAGCTCTCCCCTCCATACAGCATCATCCTGGGAAGAGGCGCTAACCCCACCCTCCCAACTCCTGTGGCACCACTCTGCCAAGTTCATGCCATGTGGAGGAATCAGCTGGCTGTGGCCAGCCTGCGCCCACTGCAGTCTTTCTTGGAAGACTCTTAAAGATGTCCAACAGACACCGGTGCAATCAGAAATGCAGAGAAAGAGACTGAGTGGCATGACTTTAGGGCAAGGGTCATTTTTTCACATGCTTCGGACTGACTCCACCCCTTCCCCCATATCAAAGACCTGAGGAAATGCACTAGCCACACAATCCAGTCTACCTGGGACCTGCCATGCCAACCTTGCACACTGTGAAAGAATCTGTTGGCTGTAGCCAGCCTGGGCCAATACAATATTTCTTGAGAAGTTCTCAAGGAGATCCAGAAGGTTCAAGGAAGACACTAAGTACAATGGTGTTAGGGCAAGGGCCGTTTTCCCAACCAGCAATGCCACTCCATGGCATCAGCCTGGGAAGATGTACTAGCCCTACCCTCCCAAATACCTGAGTCCCTGCCCAAGCCTAAGTTCCCACCTTGTAAAGGAGTCTGCTAGCTGCTGACCAATCTGCGCCTGCGCTGCATTGTTTCTCAAGGAGATCCAGGCAGACTCAAGGGTTGTACGAGACACATAAGGAGAAACAGAGCTGTGTGGCTTTCTGGTGAGGACCATTTTCCCCACATGAGCCAACCAATGACACCATTCCTGCACACAGCCCTCCCTCTACACGGCCAAATCTTAATCTGTTTTAGCCTGATGACTCTACTAGCCTCATCCTAATGTCTCCCTAAGACCCCACCAGACAGACCACAAAGGTCCTCAGGCCCCAAGCAGGTGGAGGTTTGCCTTGGTGTACCCTGAGACTTTTGCTGAATGGCGTCAGACCCAGGACTGGTGACAGGTTTGAATCTGCAGCAATCTGGTGAACAACAATCACCCCTTCCAGATGACTCACTAAGAACCTGCCCTAAGCAAGTCATGGACTGCCAATTTCAGTGGCAGAGCCTAACAAGCAATCAGCAGGCAAAGGCAAATCACAGGATGCCTTAGGCCTTTTGCTGACCTGCAACTGGCATGGTACTAGTGGGAGCCAGTCTTGGATCACAGCTTGGCCCCTTTGACTAACACCCAGGCCCAGCAAAGGAAGCCAGCAACCATGGATGATTTTATAGTTCCTAACAAGTAGCAGAGGGCTGGTCAAAGGAGTGTCTGACATTGACCTACACCACAGTCCCTCACAATAGCCCCCAGGAACAACATACCAAGTGGCTGACATGAGACCATTTCAAAGTATTATGTGATTAGTTCCAACAGCTGTACAATCAAAGGGAGATCTCAGCAGGCATCAGATGCTACTGGGGACAATTCCACTTAGTGGGGTCAGTCTCACACAACAGGTTGTACACTGTGGTAGGGTCAATCCTCACGGTCAGCCAGCCTCAGTGTCAACACCCACAAATATGCAAACAGTAATCAAGAATCAACTACAACAGACTTCTGGCCAAGATGGAGGCGTAGATAGAGACACTGTGCTTCCTCACACAACCAAAATAAGGTCAGCAACAAGTTAAAAACAAGATAACAACCAAATCTGACAGAAAATAGAACTGTATGGAAATCCGACAACCAAGGAGTTAAAGAAGAAACATTTATTCGCCCATCCAGTAGGAGGGGCGGAGACAGGCAGCCAGGCAGAGAGGATTTGTGGCAAGTCAGCAGCTGGTAGACCAGCAAGGCTATGGTTGGTGGAGTGGGCGGTCCTACATTCGCATGCAGATAAACCAGGAGGGACAACTAGGGAGCAAGATAGACCACGCAACCCAGGGCTCCAGCTCGGTGGAAATAAAACTTCAAACCTCTGATTGAAAACACCAGTGGGGGTTGAGGTGGCAGCAGAAGAAACTCCCAGCTTCACAGGAGAGTTTGTTGGAGAGACCCACAGAGTCCTAGAACATACACAAACCCACCCACACGGGAATCAGCACCAGAAGGGCCCAATTTGCTTGTGGGTAGCCGGGGAAGTGACTTAAAAACCAGCAGAGAGCAGAGCAAGCACCATTGTTCCTTCTCAGACCCCTCCACCACAAACAGCATCACAACTTAGCAACTGGGTTGCCCTGCCCTGGTGAACACCTAAGGCTCTGCCCCTTACTATCTAACAGGCAAGCACAGACCGCCCCCCCCCCCCAAAAAAAATTAGCCCAAATGAAAGAACAGGTCAAAGTTCCAGAAATAATACAACTAAGCGAAGAAGAGAGAGCCAACCTATCAGATGCATAGTTCAAAACACTGGTGATCAGGGTGCTCACAGAGTTGGTTGAATATGGTCACAAATTAGATGAAAAAATGAAGGCTATGCTAAATGAAATAAACCAAAATGTATAGGGAACCAACAGTGACAGAAAGGAAACTGGGACTCAAATCAATGGTGTGGACCAGAAGGAAGAAAGAAACATTCAACCAGAAAAGAATGAAGAAACAAGAATTCAAAAAAATGAGGAGAGACTTAGGAACCTCCAGGACATCTTTAAACGTTCCAACATCCAAATTATAGGGCTACCAGAAGGAGAAGAGGAAGAGCAAGAAATTGAAAACTTATTTGAACAAATAATGAATGAGAACTTCTTCAGTCTGGCAAAGGAAATAGACTTCCAGGAAGACCAGGAAGCTCAGAGAGTCCCAAAGAAATTCGACCCAAGGAGGAACACACCAAGGCATATCATAATTACATTAGCCAAGATTAAAAATAAGGAGAGCATCCTAGGAACAGCAAGAGATAAGGAGACAGTTACCTACAAAAGAGTGCCCATATGACTGTCAATTGATTTCTCAAAAGAGACCTAGCAGGCAAGAAAGGGCTGGAAAGAAGTATTCCAAGTCATGAAAGGCAAGGACCTACATCCAAGATTGATCTACCCAGCAAAGCTTTCATTTAGAAGGGAAGGGCAGATAAAGTGCTTCCTAAATAAGGTCAAGTTAAAGGAGTTCATCATCACCAAGCCCTTATTATATGAAATGTTAAAGGAATTTATCTAAGAAAAGATAAAAAATATGAACAGTAAAGTGACAGCAAACTCAGAGTTATTAATAACCATACCTTAAACAAAAGCAAACTAAGCAAACAACTAGAACAGGAACAGAACCACAGAAATGGAGATCACACGGAGGGTTAGCAACAGGGGAGTAGGCATGGGAGAGGGAAGGAAAAGGTACAGGGAATGAGTAGCATGGGTGGTAGGTAGAAAATGGACAGGGGGAGGTTGAGAATAGTGTAGGAGATGTAGAAGTTGAAGAACTTATATGTATGACCTGTGGACTTGAACTAAAGTGGGGGAGTGTGGGTGGAAGGGGGTGTGCAAGGCAGAGGGGAATGGGGGGGAATGGGCAACTGTAATAATCAATAAAATATGTATTTTTAAAGAAGAGAGACACATAGATCAACAGGACAGAATAGAGAGCCCAGAAATGAACTCACACATATCTGGTCAATCAGTCTATGACAAGGAAGCAAAAACATACAATGGGGTAAAGACAGTCTATTCTACAAGTGGTGTTGGAAAAATTGGACAGCTACACGCAACAAAAAATGAACCTATACCACTTTCTTACACCATGTACAAGAATAAACTAAAAATGAATTAAAGACTAAAATGTGACAAACTATAAAACTCCTAGAAGAAAACATAAGCAGGAAAACCTGACATTTCTCTTTGAAGTATTTTTTTCTGACTTATCTCCTCAAGCAAGAAGGAAAAAATCAAATGTGATTACAAAGTAGGAAATTTGCAAATCAAAGGAAACCATCAACAAAACGAAAAAAACAGCCTATTAATGGAAGAAGATATTTGCCAATGATGACATCAGATACATCAGTTAATATCCAAAATTTATAGAGAACTCATACAACCCCAAAAAACAAACAGTCCAATTAAAAAAAATGGACAACCTGAACAGATATGCAAAACATGAACACTAATCTTCAGAGCAATGCAATCATCTCACACCTGTCAGAATGGCTATCATCAATAAATCAACAAACAAGTGTTGACAAGAATGAATGAGTTCCAAGGAACCCTTGTTCACTGTTGATGAGAATGCTAATTGGAGCAGACACTATGGAAAACAGTATGAAAGTTCCTCAAACATTTAAAATGGTACTACCTCATAACCCAAAAATACCATTTCTGGGTATTTATCCAAAGAAATCCAAAACTAATTCAAAAAGACATATACAGCCCTGGCTGGCGTAGCTCAGTGGATTGAGCTCGGGCTGCGAACCAAAGCATCGCAGGTTCAATTCCCAGCCAGTGCATATGCCTGGGTTGCAGGCCACAGCCCCCAGCAACCGCACATTGATGTTTCTCTCTCTCTTCTCTTTTTCCCTCCCTTCCCTCTCTAAAAATAAATAAATAAAATATTTTTTTAAATCTTAAAAAAAAAGACATATACACTTCAATGTTTACTGTAGCATATTTTATAATAGCCAAGGTATGGAAGCAACCTAAATTTCCATTAATAGATAAGTTGGTAAAAAGGTTATGGTAGATATAGACAACAGAATTGTATTTGGCCAGAAACAAGAAGGCAATCTTACCTTTTGTGACAGCATGGATGGACCTAAAGGGTACTATGTTAATTGAAATAAGTCCAACAGAAAAAGACAAATACCATATGGTTTCACTCATATATGGAATCTAAAGAGCAAAATGAATGAACTTACAAAATATAAAAATATAAAGAGAACAAATTGATGGCTACCAGAATGAAGGAGTGAGAAGGAACTGAGTAAAAACAGTGAAGGGATTAAATATACAAATTGCTAGTTATAAAATAGTTCTGGAGATATAATAGTACAGCATAAGGAATATAGTCAATAATATTGTAATAACTATGTACAGTGCCAGATATGTACTTGAAATATCAAGGGGACCATTTTATAAAGTATACGATTATCTAACCACTATGCTGTATACCTAAAACCAATACAAAATGATACTGAATATAAACTGTAATTGAAAATAAAGTTAAAATGTTAAAAAATTATAACGTAATGATTGTATTTAAATCCAGATTTTTTTTTAATAGAGCACCTTACGGATACTTTTATATATTTTTATTGTTGGACAGAAATGTGATAGGTTGATCAATATAAGACTTCCTATAATAAGAACATATCACATTGGAATAAATTTCATGTGAAGAATGAATGAGTTCCAAGGAAAAAAATGCATAAAAAAGAAGCTCTAGCCCTGGCTGGCGTAGCTCAGTGGATTGAGCACGGGCTGGGAACCAAAGTGTCCCAGGTTCGATTCCCAGCCAGGGTACATCCCTGGGTTGCAGGCCATAACCCCCAGCAACCGCACATTGATGTTTTTCTCTCTCTCTCTCTCTCTCTCTCTCCCTCTCCCTCTCTCTCTCTCTCCCTCCCTAAAAATAAATAAATAAAATCTTAAAAAAAAAAAAGTTTCTGTAGCTGTTTAAAAAAAAAAAAAAAAAAAAGAAGCTCTATTAAATATATGTTTGTTCAAATAGAGTGCTGTTTCAAGGAGATCATGGTATCAAATTACTATGTTTAGATTCCATTGGATAGTTTTACAAGCATACTGCATCAGTGTTATTTCAAAAGTCAATATTTTCAATATGAGAAATTATATTCATCTTTTAAATTTACTCTAAAGAATTTTCTGTCAACTTAAAATACAAGGCAGAATAGTGCTTTTCAAAATTCTTTTGTAGAATATGGAAGTAACAAGTTTGAAGGTCACTGTTTTAATGATTTTCCTCTCTCTCCTTCAGATGCTTCTGTCTCAGTGTCTTCAGATGTTAGAAATCTTACAGATACATCTGTAAACTATTGCTCCTCTCAGTTTTCACAGTTCCTCAATCACATATACCAATCTGTATCTTAAATCCAGCCCCTCCCCAAGCATGCTAGATAGATACACCTCCACCTGGATGTTTCATGGGTACCCCAAACTTGATTCACACCAACTCAAGGTATCTTAACTACACTGTTGCTCTATCCTTACTCTCCATCACAGCTGTTGGAACCAACAACACCCAACAATTTAGAAACCTGGAATTCATCCAGGCTTCTCCCCTCACTTTGCCAACTGCCAGGTCTTAGAAGCCTTATCTCTTAATTTACTCGTCTACCTCATCTCCATTTAAATTATATCACCCTATCACATGCCTATATGCTCTCCTTCTCTTACAGATCCCTTATGTGTTCTCTATTGCCTCTAGTCTCTGCACCCTCAAGTTCACCTCCACAAAAACAATCAGAAGTAACATATCAAAAACAATCATCCAGCATTAGGGTAAAGGCCAAGCCCCTCAACACAGCACTGAGAACCAGGGCCACTCACTGCTGGCCTGTATGGAGGTTTTGTGTGAAATTTCTCTAAGTACAGGCAACCTTCTGGTGTACAGGGTCTGGCTAGCAGCCCAACTGCATTTCAGCCCTCAGCTGGCCCCTCAAACAGGTACCCTTGCTCTCAACACAAACTACAAAATCTAACTTCCAAATATAACATTTTATCTCCAGTGACTCTGCCTGTGAGATTTACCAAAGCCAGAAGGTAAAGTATACCCAGTGCTGGAGACCTAAAGCAGCTAGGACACAAGACAATTAAAAAACAAAACAAAACACAAAACCTTAGTATGGAAAGCTCTCTTTCCATAAAAAATCACATTTTCCCCATTTCATCTTGCTAATCCTTTTTAGAACAAAACCACTGACATATTAATAAGTAAATATGTAATTTAACATTTAAAATTTTTAAAAATTTAAAAGAGGTACAAAAATCTTTGTGAAAACAATTACAATTATATATTGGGAGTCCTGATGGAGCTAACCATGAAATTTGCATTCTAAATTACCTATTTTGCCATGTAGAATGCATACATTTTGACCTAAGTTTTTGAGGGGAAAAATAAGGATGTGCATTATACATGAGTATAATGATTACATGCCATGGGTATAACAATTCCATGTATAATGTACACAAAACATGGGTGCATATTATATATAGCAAAGATACAGCAACATATTTGCTTTTTAAAAATTAATACCCAGTGGCCAGGTATTGGTGGTTCAGTGGTAAAAACTAATACCCATAGAATGGTGCAGCCACTTTGGAAAGTTTGGTAGTTTCTCAAATGCTAATCTAAGAAACATTACAGGTTAATGTTTACTGTATTATCCAGCAATTCTACCCCAAGGTAAATTACCCAAAAAAAAGAAAATTATATGGCCACACAAAAATTTGGGCATGAATGTTCATAGCAGCATTATTCATAAGTCCAACAGTGAACACAATTCAAATACCTATCAATTGATGAGCTGAATGGATAAATAAAATATATACCCAAAAACAGAATAAAAAAAAGATTTTCATAATAAAAATGCCATAAACTTTTAAACTTAGAAATGCCTACCTTTTACTGACTTTCATCTCTTAATACCATCTTTAAATACCTTTAAAACAAATTAAAATTATCAGATGGACTTTTTACTGCAATATATACCTAGACTTTATCATTTTAATTTTAAAGAAAAGATAACCATCATTTACTAGAAATGCCATAAAATCCATAGCTATTCAAAATAGTGGTCCACAAAGATCATCGAGAATTACATCAACTGATTTCACTTAGGTCCAGCTAAGGAAGGTTGTTCTCTGAAACAAATTGATTTCACTTAAATTTAAAAATTTACAATTGTGTTTTGGCCCCTTCTATTTCTCAAGGGAAAACCAATTTTCTCCATTTTAGTGAATCTTTTAAAATATATGAAACTACTTCAACTGTTTGATGTCTTTTTATCTAAATATCCGAATACTCTGGGTGGGTGGGGCAGGGGAAAGTGGTGGCAAAGAAAATGGAGATGACTGTATTTGAACAACAATTAAATGAATGAATGAATGAATGAATAAAAAGAAATATCCAAATATTCTGAGTAGTTATGTGGGCTAATTTTTCCAATAAAATCTAAAAAACATGATGGATAATATTCACACAAAAGCGACTGACTTTTTATGAACATTTGCTAACAAAAAAATTCCAGGAATACAAAACAGAACTAAGTAGCAAATCACCCAAAAATCTCACCAAATACAAACAATGCTAAAATTACAAGAATACTGTTCTCAGACCTTGCTTTATTTTTATACATAGATGAATAAAACAAAAGAATCAATACAGTATGTTTTTAAAAAGAACATTTGGTTTATTTTTATACATATATAAGAGAAAAATAAAATGTCATAAAGCTTAAAATGGAAGAAATTGTTACTATACACTAGATAAATGCTCCTTTATCACAAGAAAAGTAATTCCTAAGAGAAATTCCTGTTAAAGAGTAAGGGAAAAAAATGTTAAAAACCATTAAAAAGGTAGAATTTCATTTAACTTACATTTTTAGAAATACCAAATCACTCTAGCCACACTTTTCAAATTCATACCTTTAAACATTTTTCCAATACTTACTGTACCTCTGGGTAGGAAGTTATATTATTTTTACTTTGTCCAGATTTACTATTGACATTCTGTCATGAAACCATAATTCATCTGGGTATCTCATTTCGACTTTTTACTTAAATGGATTAATGGCATCCATTCTTTGTTTAGCTGGATTTCATCACCAACTAGAAATTCTTTAACAAGCTTCAGATATTCAGTGCTTTCATGTCTAAGAAAGTCTGCCTGTTGCTTTTGTTCTTAAACATGTCTAGTATAAAATTCTTGGATCCTTTTTCTGAGAACTTTGTACCTATTGATCTATCTTCTGGCACTATCGAAGTTTGAGGCCAGACTGTTTTCTCCCCCTGTCAAGGATTTATTTTGCTTCCTGGCCCCAATTATTTTACTTATCCTTGAACTTTAATAACTTAACAGGATCTGTCTTGATATTTATTGATCATTCTGTGTAAATTTTTCCTGGAGACAGGTATGGTTATGTCCTATCAATCTATAGAGTACTTCCTTAACTTTACAAGGAAAAAAAAAAAAAGGATGTTTAAATTACAAATACTGTTTTCTTTCCTCTACCAAGCTCTCCATCTCAGAAATGCATGTTCACATGATCTGCTGGATGATTTTAATTTGTCCTCTACATTTATCAACTTCTTTCTAATTGCTTTAATCTTTGTCCTTTTCTTCTGCATTCATTCTGATTATCTCCACTTTCTTCCATGATAAAGGTCTGGCTTTTAGCCACATCTATTCCTTGTTTCTCCTCTTTTTACGTTAAATTTATAGTGATAGGTTTGGGGGCACTGGAATATCCAATCCTTCATTTTCCCTAAGTTGGCTATTTTGGTTTTTAAATACTTCATCATTAATTTTAAGTTCTTCTATAGTGCACAGCACTCAGGTGGCATGTTCTTTGTTTTTCATCTTCTTACACAGAGGTCTTTGTTTTGGGCATACTGTACTGCTTATTAATGATCTTTACTAAGAGCATGTATGCCCTGTTCATGGCACCCCTTACCCTCCTGCTTATGTGCACCATGGGCAGTCCATCCAGATTTTCTCTTTGGTGTGAAACAGTGTACATAGGCTTTCCTTGCTCATCCCCAGTTTGCCTGGCATGTGTCTACAGATGGACTGGGTACGGCTTTGTAGGTAAGTTTTTTACAGCCTGAGGGATGGGGAAATGGGACAAAGTAAGGGAAACACTGGCTCAGGCAGTCACAGCCTTGCTAAGAATCCTGGCCCACTCCACCAGCCAGACATATAAACCAGTTCTGAGAGTTCTGGCTCACCAATTTGGAAAACAACATGCCACAATAGCCCTTCCTGCAGTATGGCATATGGACATCCCCAAGCAAACCATTCACCACCACCACTATCACCCACACTTACATTTTCTCCAATTAAAGAGTATTCATGAGAAATCGTAGGATTTTACTGACCCTCTTTCTTTCTTGAACACTGTATCTTTGAATGCAGAAGCCAAGTGATCCAAGATTCTTCTAACTCCTTTCTTAAATTCCAATTTTCCAGGTTTATGGCAGTGGCTGCATGCCTTTCCTTCTTTATAAAGGGTGCATTTTAGCCCCCCTTTTAAAAAACTATTTGTTTATATTTGCTAAATATTAAGGAGAGAGTGACCTGAATTCTCTCTATAACCTTCACCAAGAAATATATTTTAAACATAACCAAACAATTTCAAACCTTTTATCACCTTAAAACCTAAACAGTAAACATTTTTAAAAATAGGGAATCAGGTTCTTTATAAAAGTGCTAAAACCAGAAAGGCAATTTAATAAAGGTAATTACTGTATTTCAAAATATTTTCTATCAAGAGTGAGAATGGAGTCAAAGATAGCGGAGATGGTAAAGGCACAAGGGAAAATGAGTACCTAACATGAAATGGACGAATATTATCTGATCAAACACTAAATATTCTTTGAGGACAAGCCATTATTATCCTCATTTTTATAGCTTAGAAAACTAAGGTTTTAAGAGCCTAAATCAGTGATTTGCAATCCTGACTGCAAATGAGAATCACCTGAGAAACTTTAGACAAAACCAAATGCCTGAGCTTAATACTAGAGGTTGATTTAATTGTACAGTTCACCTTTGAATAATGAAGAGGTTAAGGGTGATAACCCCACAAACAGTATAAAATCGACTATAACTTAAGTCAACAGCCCACATACAAAAAGTGCCAACAGCCAGCTGACCCTCAAACAAAGGGGACTTCAACTGTGTGGGTCAACTGAACAGCAGTCAATTGAATTGTGTCAACTGAAAAAAAATCTGTGTATAAGTGGACCTGCCAAGTTCAAACCCACATTGTTCAAGGGTCACCAGTGTTCTGAAATGGGACTAAATCAAGAACACCAGTTTATACATGGCGGGGCAAAAGCAGGTTTGCAGTTGTGAGTATGTGACACCGAGTTTATTCTTGTATTATTATTTATGAATTATTGCATCATTTTCCACATGAATAACTATAAACCTACTTTTGCCCTGCCCTCTATCATGTGATCAGGGCCACACTGCTGACCAGGATTCAAAAGTAGGTCTATCTGACTTCCCAATACATACCATTAACACTGAACACTGGGAACAAGTTTTAAAAATCTGTTAACTATTATTAACTACTCCAAAAGATAAACAAATATAAATGAGTTCAAAATGTAAACGATAAATGACCAGTGAAGGTTTGGTTAATAAAATTTTAAAATTAAAAAATTAAAAACAATGACACACTTGTGAAGTATGCACACTTCACAAGTTCAGTACTAGAGAGAAACATAAAAGAAATCCCATCACCTGTCAGATCCTGGGTGAAATTCTGAAAGCAAGGAAGGTCGTCTGCGGAGCTGTTGTTGCTGCTGTTGCTGCAAGAGCTGCGATGCTTGACTAACTTCAAGATGAGAAGAACGATAATCAGGGACTGCAAATTCCTAGTATTAAAATAATCATAAATTATTAACCAAAAAGTGAAAAGTATCATAAAATCAAACCATGCATAAATGCATGAAAGCAGTCATGGGCTACTATGTATGGAAAGAAACAGCAATGATGATTTCAACCCTTTACTTATCTAATTCCTTCCATTAAACCTAAAACAATCAACATTTTAACTATATATCATTCAAAAGAATTCAAATTAAATTCTGTGTTCAATTCTGATTCATTCTTCTAATACCATATTATAATAATTTCCAGTCTATATTACTTATATAGTAAGTTCTCAAACTCATGTGTTCCATATGAAATCCAAAAAAGCATGACAATCCTAAATTCAAAGTTAGTAAGCTGGAATGGTCACAGATTCCATCTAGTTAAATTCATGTATATTACAAATGAAGAAACAGAAGACCAGAGAACCAACATGCTAGTTAAGGGTTTCCCCATCATTCCAGAGTGAGTGGTTTTATGTTTGTTTTCCTACTTTTCTTTAGTTGACTTTTTGCTGAAAATGCAAAGGCTCCTTGTCAAAAGAAATTTAATAACACTAATAATCATAAACACAGAATTACCAAACAACCCAGGAATCCCACTCTTAACTATATACATGTGATAATTAAAAGAATATATCACCCTTACTGGTATGGCAGTTGGCTGGATGTTGACCTGCAAAGTGAAAGGTTACAGGTTCAAGTCCTGGTCAGGGGACATGCCTGGACTGCAGGTTTGGTCCCAGGTCAGGGCAAGCATGAAGGGGCAGCCAATCAATGTTTCTCTCCCTCTTTCTCCCACACTTACCCTCTCTCTAAAAATAAATAAATAAAATCTTTTTTAAAAAGAATATGTCTACACACAAAAATCTGCACACAAATTTTCAAAGCAGCATTATTCACAGTAGAGAAAAGAAACCCAAAGATCCACTGACTCATGAATGGACAAACAAAATGTGGTATACAGATATTCCCCACCACTTTTCAAAAGTTTGAGTTGCATGCCCCCTTTGGCAGCACATGTACTAAAATTGGAAGGATACAGAGAAGATTAGCATGGCCCCTGAACAAGGATGACATGCAAATTTGTGAAGCATTCCATAGTTTATTTGGAAAAAAAAAAGTTCAAGTTATGCTACTTCACTTTACAAAAGAGCTACATTAGTAACTATTCTCACTAACCAAAAAAAATCCAAAGAGGATTTTCACTTTTACAAAGCAAAAAGTGAAAATAGTGTTCAGTGTTTGTTTTGCTGTGAGCCGTTGTAGAAGCAGTGCACACCAAGCAGCAAGACTGGTTCCTTCAAACTCCTTTCCCAGGAACTACCTTCAGCATCTCAGCATCAAGCCACCATAGCTTTGAACTGTGTGTGAGCATCTACTTTCACATATTGGGAGGACGCTCCAACCAACTATCAGCCATGCCATTATCTTACACTTAAGGAGAAATCAGTCTTTTTAATAGGTTAAACTACACTGTATATTTCTACTTTATAAAGGCTATGTATTTATCATATCACTCCTGCTTTTACTGTATGTTAGTGTTACTTTAGATTTTATGTATTAGGTTATTTTGAAGATCTAGGAATGCTCAAAAAATTATCCATATAAGTTAATGGTAAGTGTTTTTTTGCTTTCCACCATTTCAGCTTATGAAAGGTTTCATAGGCACAATCTACTACTGGATAGGAGGAGAACCTGCATCTATCTATACAATGGACTATTATTCAGCCACAAAAAAGGAATGAACTACTAATATGTGTTACAACATAAATGAACCTGGAAAACAAAATGCTAAGTTAAAAAAAAAGAGACATAAAAGGCCATATACTATATGAACTGTCTAAAAAAGGTTAACCAACAGGAAGAGAAAGTAGATCAGTGGTTGCCAGCGGCAGGAGGGTAGAGGAGAATTGGAATTAACCACTATTTGGTATGGGGTTTTATTCTGGGTGTTGGAAAAGTTCTGGAACTGATAATGGTTGGCCAACATTGTGAATATACTAAAAACCACTATATTATACACTTTAAAACAATGAATTTTATGTCATATAAATTGTATGTCAACAAAAATATTTTTAAATCATAAACAGATAAAATTGAACTATCCAGACTGAAATATGGGGTAGATAAGTGATCCAAAGCCTGTCACTATAAGCAGGTAACAAAATGTAGTTCATACATAATAAGCAAAAATAAGATACATTGTTGAAAACATAACCAAGAAAAGACACTGAAGAAAAGACACCACTATCCAGAATTACATTCCCATAGTAAACAGCTAAAACATTGGACAAAATGTAGTAACTATTTTCAGATATTGGGCAGTGGACTGCATAGGACTTGACCTCAAAAAAATGATGCAAATGGATGAGTCCTACCATACTTCAAACTTTCTTCCTGAATGTGATTTCCAAACTGCATCCCTGGGAAAAGAACCCAGAAAGTGCCCCACAATCTTGATTAGTGAAGAAACAACCACAGAAGTTTGGGTAAGCCAGAAGAACAGATTTTCTGAAGACTTCCAGAGAGAAAGACGTTACATAGAGAATGACTTTCTGAAATATGAATTTGAGTTCCCTTAAATCTTTAGCTGAATTCCAATCTGTAAATGTATAAGAAAAGCATAGCCTAGTCTTTAAAAGCTGGGCTAAGAACAGATTCTGGTGAAAGAACAATTAGGAGGACATATAAGAAAAGCAATTCTCAAAGCTCAGGTAGGGCCAGAACTCATTAAAATTTGCTCTAATCAGAAGGAAGAAACTTCACTGAATACACCAGACATTCAGTAAATACCCACCAAAAACCAGTTTGGAAGTGGAGGATAAATTAGAGGTACAACATCGATAGCAGGAGAGGAGCGCGGGCCCCAGCTAGCCCAAGCCCCAGCAAGTACTGAGCAGCCCCATAGTTGTTGCTTGTCTAGTTAGTTATCACACTCCAGGAGAAGCCACAGCTGCTGCAGCAGACCCCACTCACCCTCATCACCACAACCATGACCCAGCAGCCGGACACCGCTGCCCCTACTCTCAGCGCTGCCAAACACCAAGTCTGAGGCCATGGAGCAGCAATGCAAAAAGAGGGGTCCTAGGCAGCCTCACAATGACATCACCTGCTGACACGGACAAAAAGGTCATCACAACTAAGGTTCTGGGAACAGTGAAATGGTTGTAAAGAAGAATAATGCCAGGAAGTATTGGGTTAGCTAATAACTTTGTTTAGCTTTTTCCATAAGATGGCTCCAGTGGCACTTAGTTGTCTTTAACTTCATCTGAAACAATTTTGTTAGTCTGCACTGTGACAGTTACCATATTAGTGTGCATTTTTAAAAAACTTACCAAAATTGGTGAATTTTTGTGCAACCATTTTAATATTGAAGATTCAAGAAGATACACAACACTTTCAGCATATCATGCTTCATTATTTTAAGAAAGGTAAAAATGCAAAAAAAGATTTGTGTAGTGTATGGAGAAGGTACTGTGACTGATCAAACGTTTCAAAAGTGGTTTGTAAAGTTTCTTGGTACTACTGACATTTTGGCCAAATAATCCTTTGCTGTGGGGTTGTCTTATGCACTGGAAAATGTTTAGCAGCACCCCTGGCCTCTACCTCCTAGAAACTAATTGCAGGAGATAGCCAACATACTCAAAATATCCAAATCAATAAAGTTATTAGTAAAAGTGAAAAATGTGTCTTTTTATTTTACAGAAAAAAAGTAACGAACTTTTTGGCCAACCCCATACCTTCACGGTGTAGGCAATGGAGAGGCTATGGTGTTTGATGGAGAAAAAGGTGAAGAAGCAGCAAATGTTATAGACCCTGGTGGATGTAACAGTGCAAGGCCGTAAATATGCAGCAGACTTTAACCATTATAGACACTATCCACATCATAGGGGTCCTCCACACAATTATCAGCAGAATTATGATAGTGAAAGTGGGGAAAAGAATGAGGAATTGAAGAGTGCTCCTGCAGGCCAGTCAGGCCCAGCAGTGCCAGTCCTACCACAGGTGACAATCCCCACCTTTCTACATGCAGAGATTCTATGGCAACGATCACAGTATCCCAAACCTCTGGGTGCAAAAAGAAGTGATGGAGAGTGCTGACAACCAAGGGTGCAGGAAAACAAGGACGCAGTACACAGACTATATATGTATTGGGGCTATACACCACAATTTGGCAGGGACCCTCCTTGCCAAAGACAGCTAGATAGGATGGCAATGAAGATAAGGGAAATCACAATGAGCCACCTCAACGCTGGTACTACAGCAACTTCAATTACCAATGCAGACGCCCGGTAAACCCTAAACCACAGATGGCAGAGACAAAAGCAGATGATCCACCAGCTGAGAACTGATCTGCTCAGAGCTGAACAGGGTGGAATAAATGCAGGTTTATCACTGGCTCTCTACCATCATGTACTTTAGTCATCCAACAAGAAAAAAATTAATATGAAATTTCAGCAATAAGAAATAAACAAAAGATTGCAGTTGAAGAACTTAAGTACTTGCTTTTTGCCTGTTGGCCAGATAACTAGAAGTAGCTGCATCATCTGTGCAGCATGGAATTTTTTATTATTTTTACCTAAAGACATCTCTTTAATAATTACAAAAGTGCTTCTCATTATGCCTTTAAAGGTTTATAAATTGTTTCATATTTGGTCAGGTTGAGATTTTTAAGAATCTCATTTTTAACTTATACTAAAGTTTACAACCTGATTTTTTTCCAAAAAAAAAAAAAGTCAATGAACTGCAAGCACCTGTTAATAAAGGTCTTAACTACTTGGGGGGGAAAAGGACTACTTTAGACTTGCCCTAACAGCATTTAAAAATAAATCTCAGAAGTAATTTGACTGCCTACCAGAAGGAACCCAACTTTTTTTAAATAAACACAACAAAAGCCAGCGCTAAAAAGTGTAAAATGCAGTGTTCATATGCCAATAAAAAAATTAAAAAATTAAATGTCTGCAATAAAAATTGCACTGGATAAAATTACAAAAGTTGGAAACTGTTGAAGATAAGGTCACTGAACATGAAGCCATGGCAAAATGAAGCAAAGAGATAAAAAACAAAAAATAACATGAACAGAGGTCCAGGGACCTGTAGAATAATATGAAATATGAGTAATTGTCATCTCAGAAAGATATTTGGGGGAAAGTAGACAGAAAAATATATCTGAAGAAATAATGGCCAAAAATTTCCCAAATTTTATGAAAGTTATAAATCCACAAAAGCAGAAAGCACAGTGAATGCCAAAGACAGTAACGTATATATTCAAAAAACACCAAAAAGGCACATCATAACCAAACTGCTAAAAACCGCTGATAAAGAAAAAACTCTTAAAAGTAACAAGAGGAGAAAAGATACTTATATATGAATACACAAAGATAAGAACAACCAAAGACTTCTAGTCAGAAACCATACAAGCCAAAATACAACAAATGACATCTTTTATTTAAAGTGCTAAAAGAAAATTGCCCTGGCCAATGTGGCTCAGTTGTTCGGAGCATCATCCTGCAGACCAAAAGGTCGCCGCAGGGTTTGATTCTGGGTCAGGGCACATATCTAGGTTGCAGGTTCAATCCCCGACGGGGGCACATATAAGAAAGCAACCAATCAATGTTCCTCCCTCTCTCTCTCTCTGACCCCTACCCCCTTCCCCTCTCTCTAAAAGCAATGAAAAAAATGTTCTCAGGTGAGGATTAAAAAAAAGTGCTGCACTGGCTGGTACAGCTCAGTGGATTGAGGGTGGGCCTTTGAACCAAAGGGTTGCCAGTTCAATGCCCAGTCAGGGCACACGCCTGGGTTGTGGGCCAGGTTCCCAGTAGGCGGCATGCAAGAGGGAACCACACATTGATGTTTCTCTCCTTCTCTTTCTCCCTCCCCTCTAACAATAAAAAAATCTTTTATTAAAAAAGTACAGAAAGAAAATAATCATCAACCAAGAATTCTGTATCCAGTAAAAATATTCCTGAAAAATGAAGTTGAAATAAACTTTTTCAGATAATTATAGCTGAGACAGTTCATTACCAAATTTGTGAACTAAGTGAAATGGCATTCATTCTTCAAGCAAAAAGAAAATGATACCAAAAGGAAACCTGAACACATATGGAGCAGTGAAAGGTGAAGGAAGAAAAAATAATATGGAAGCCCTGGCTGGTGTAGCTCAGTGGATTGAGTGCAGGCTGCGAACCAAAGTGTCGCAGGTTCGATTCCCAGTCAGGGTACATGCCTGGGTTGCAGGCCATGAACCCCAGCAACCCCACACTGATGTCTCTCTCTCTCTCTTTCTCCTTCCCTTCCCTCTCTAAAAAGAAATAAAATAAAATCTTTAAAAAAAAAAGATCATTTAAAAAAAAATAATATGGAGCAGAAATCAGTATACAGAAAAAAAGGAGTGAAACTAGATAAAATCAAAGCTTGTTCTTCAAACAAAAGAATCTATTAAATTGGTAAACAACTTCTAGCTAGACTAATAAAGAAGAAAGGGGGAAAAACACTTAATATGAAGATGACATCACAACACATCTCAAAGACACTGTATAAGGGAATAGTATAACTTATATAAATAAAATTAACATCTTGAAAAACAAAATCTACCCCAAAGTGAAAAAATAAAGACTATAAATTATAACTATTAAAGAAATTGAGTTCATAAGATAAATACTTCCTACAAAGAAAATTCTGAGCCTAGATGGCTTCACTGACAAATCCTATCAAACATCTAAGGAAGAAAAAAGTATCACTTATACATAAATTCTGTAAGAAGATACAGAAGTAGTGAATACTTCCCAAATTAACATCATTCTTAATGGTGAAAGACGGAATGTTTTCTTCTTAAGATCAGAACAAGCAAGAACGCTCACTCTCACCCATTCTATTCAACACTGTACTAGACATTCTAGCCAGTACAATAAGAATGAAAGAGAAAGGGCACCCAGTTTGGAAAGGTAGAAGCAACACTGTCCTTAACTCAGATTACATGATCATCTGCATAGAAAATCCTATGGAATCTATAAAAAGCAACTTGAAGTAACAAGTAAGATTGCAGGATATAAAATCAATGTTTTTATATGTTGTAGCAATAAACAACTGAAATCCAAAAAGCAATACCCTTTACAATAACATCAAAAATATGAATTACTTAGAAATAAATGTGACTGAAGATGTATATCTGTACACTGAAAACTATAAGACATTACTGAGTAAAATTAATGAAGAGATATCCCATGTTCATGGGCCAGAAAATTCAAAGGTCTTAAAATGTCAATCCTCTCAAATTAAGCTCTAGATTCAATACAGCCCCAGTCAAAATATCAGCAAGGATTTTGCAGAAATTGACAATCTGATTCTAAAATGTATATAGAAATGCTAAAGACATAAGATATTCAAAACAATTCAGGAAGGAACCATATATTTAATTTCAACTTCTAAAGCTATAATAGTCAAGACAGTGTGAAGCGCTTTATTAAAAGATTAAATGTATACATGGAAAATATATCAACAAAACAGTGGGGAGAACAGAAACAGACTTGCATATAATACAGTCAACTGATTTTCAATAAAAGTACCAAAGCAAATCATTGGTAAAAGAATAATCTTTTCAACAAATGGTTTCTAGAACAACTGAATATCCACATAAAATTTCAATACAAAATAAGTTCAACAAAAAACTTAAATGTAAAATGCAAAATTATAAAAATTAGGAGAAAATGTTAATGACCTAAGTTTGGCAAAAACTGCTTAAATATGACACAAAAAGCAAGAAATATGAAAGACAAAATTAATAAACTGGACTTAACAAAAATTAAAAACATAACCATACAAAGGATACTAATAAGAAAATATAAGAATAGTTTATATGCCCTAAATACAACAAACAAAGATACATTTTTTCTAAGTAATTCTATTTGAAATAACCAAAAACTGGAATAGGTAACTACATAAACAAATTGTGGTATAATCATATCCAGCCAGGTAGGTAAAAAGAAGTTAACTACTCCCCCAGCCGGGTAGCTCACTTGGTTAGAGAAGTATCCCAATATACCAAGGTTGCTGATTCTATCTCAGCTCAGGGCATACAAGAATCAACCGCTGAATGCATGAACAAGTGAAACAACAAAACAATGTTTTTCTCTCTCTTCCCCCTCCGCCCCAAAAATCAATAAATAAAAATTGTTTTTAAAAAGTTAACTACTGAGATATGCCAAAACATAAATAAATCTCAAAAAAAAAAAGTCATGAGAAAGCAAAAGAAACCATAGATAAAAGACTTCACGTGAAACTCAAAACAAATATATGACAAGACAGCGGATCAGTGGTTTCCTGGGAGCTAAGGTTTGCGGGAAGTGGGGGAGGAGGCCTGATCTGGATGAGGAAAAAAGGGAATTTTTAGGGATGACAGAAATGCTCTATATCTTCACTTTGGTGGTGGTTTTGTGGGTGTATACATATACATTTTGTCAAAATGTATACATATATTTAAGTTTTATTATATATAAGCTAAACCTCAATGTTGATTTAAAAAAATAAAGAAGCAACAATAATCTAGGAAATTAGTAATCAGAGGAACAACATGGGGGAGGGAGGACATGCAACCAAAATTCAACATACAATCATGATAAAAATTCTCAATCTAGAAAACAACTTCTTCAACCAAAAAGGGGCATCTACAAAAATGTGCCAGTAATATTATACTTAATGGTGGAAGACTAAATGTTTCCCTAAACAGAAACAAGGTAAGAATGTCCATGTCCACTCTCACTCTGTAACCATGACCACACTTCAATAGAGTCCTCAGTAGAATTCAGCAGTACTCAACTATATTTTGCTGATAAATTTTCTTTTTTTCCCTCTGAATGACCATTTCATTCCTTCCGTTCTATTTTTTCTTCAAATCTCTTAATCCCTATGCCTGGCCCACACTGAGATAAGAGCTTCATCTCATATTTTATTTCTCATGAGGTATATCAATCATACAAACTTTCATCTTCCTACCATTAAATCTCTCAAGAAGAGCGAGACCTTATTCTGACCATCACTCAAAGGAGGCTAAGTTATCTATTAGAGGCCAGCTTAATACTCAGCCAAAACTTGGAGCATAAATACAGGTCTTAACCTAGAAACTCTAGGTAACTGATAATCTTCTACCAACAAATGCTACAATCAAATACACTAATCCTACAACAAAATCCTAAAAGGTCATCCTATCACATATCTGTCATAAAGCCTTTAGTTCTCCATCTTTAGGATTGGTTCTTACCATTAAACATATATCCATATATATGACCAATTATATTTGGTTTCTAACCAACAAATATATTAAATAGGAAAAGTAAAGAAAAACACAAAATACACATAGTATTTGTTCCTTACCTGCTGGTGCCGGGTGCTGGGAAAGGTGTACTGAACAGAGTGGGAAGGATAACGACTTTGTTCTGTGCTGAATGCTCCTTGGTTGGGAGGATAACCTGAACTTGACATTATCAGTAAAGAAGTCCTCACCAGGCTGTGAGATCAAGTCCAACAAACAATCATGTTTCTAGGAAACCACCTAAACAAAATGGGAAAAAATAGAACTGATAAGAACTAAAGCACCAGGTGTACTTCTAATAAATTATAACTATAGCTACATAAATAAAATGACAATTACCAGTAAAAGGTTTCTCTCATGTGTTTACTTAATAGAAGTTATTGACATTTAAAAAATATTAACAGATCTTCCCCTTTACACTGAAAAGAGGTTCTTTAATATATCACAAATATCAGAGGCTATATGAAGTTGTTAACACCTGGGACCTGGCATATTAGCAACTGCTCAGTAATTGTCTGTCTTTCTATAAAAGTTTGAGAAACAAATATTATATATTATAAAAACAAAAATCTATGATTGTAAATTTGTGTTTGTGAAAAAGTCAACTGTTGAAAGGATTCAAGAGTATTTATAAAGTAGGCATTTGTGCAGAGGAAATATTCTCTTTGTTAAATAATTCTGCCCCAAAAATGATTGCCTAAAAAGGCACTCATGGGAAAGTTTTCAAGAAAGAACAAAGTAAGACTATCACTTCAAAGAAGACAACTGTCAGTATTTGCAAAAATTAGAAAAAACTTTTACCTGACACCCTGAACTTGACAGTTTCCCCACATTTACAGATTTTCCTAGCAAAACTGGTAGTGACTTGAGTGTGAGTTTTTTTATATAATCTAATAAAATATTCCAATATTTGATATATCTGCATAACTTAGTAAATCAGTATTTTCCAAATGGCTAATACCAAATGTTACAACACTGTGCATGAATACTTAAAGTATAAGATATTTTACCACAAATAAAGTACATGAGAAACCAATAAATGTTTACTGTGACAGAATATGAAAGATTCATTGATATGGTTTCAGATTCTACACAGCAACTAACTTTTGAAAAAGTACTTATCTGATATAGATGTGGTATCAAAGAATATCCACAATTATCTTAAAAAGCTTTGAAAATACTTCTACCTCTTCCAAAAATATATCTGTGTGAGGTGAGTTTTTCTTCATAAACTTCAATCAAAACAACACATTGCAAGACTGAATGCAGAAGCAGATATGAGAATCAAGCTATCTTCTCTTAAGCTAGATATTAAGGAGGTGTGCTAACAATGCAACTCTTCTCAACAAATTTTGTGGGTTTTTTTTAATTTTGGAAAATAGTTGGTTTCTATTATTTCTAAACAAATAAATATCTTTAAAATTTCCCCCATTTTCACCCTGGCTGGTGTGGCTCAGTGGATTGAATGACAAATGGAGAACTGAAGGGCTGCTGGTTCAATTCCTAGTCAAGGCACATGCCTGCATTACAGGCCAGGTCCCCAGCGGGAGCACTCAAGAGGCAACCACACATTGATGTTTCTCTCCCTCTCTTTCTCCCTCCCTTCTCCTCTCTCTAGAAATAAATAAATAAAATCTTTAAAAAAATAAAATTTCCCCCATTTTAATGTCTAATATGTTACATATCAAACATAAAACCCACACAAAACAAAAGCTCCTGGAGTTCTAAATTTTTAACAGTATAAATGAGTCTTGAGACCAAAATGTTTAATGACCACCAGCCTAGAGAATTAGGTTAGTCTTTAGATTGAGTAGCATAAGGCTCTTACACAGGCCAGTGACACCCAAGTCCATATATGCACACTCCTTCTAGAGAACCTGCCCTAAATTTTTTGTTTTATTTGATTTTGACACCAAGTTTGTACAAATGAACTACTCCACTGGACCAGGGATGTACCAATCAGTTCCCTCTTCAGGAATATGGAATTGAGAACATCAGCTACAAAGAACCAAGTTGCAAAGTAAGAATCAAAATAAACCAAACCATGTGCCACAGAAGTTACAGAGGAAGCAAGAATGCCAATCTAGACAGACTAGAGTAGACATGCACAGAGAAGTGGAGCCAAGAGAACTTGCAAACCCGAGACACTGCAGCAGTTGCCAGGGCTCCTCACTCTTCATTCCAGGGTCAGCCCCACGAGAAGCTGCTGTACTTCTTTCCTAGTCCTTGGATATGTGTTCAACTGCCTACACAGTCTTACAGCAAGTCCTCATTTACTAAATATAAGAAGAATTTTTATTTCTTAGAATTGTAAGATCTCAACTTAAGTCCCAAAATAACCTTGCAAACAGCCCAAGTGTCATTTCCATCACCGGCTATAACTTGGATGAATCCTGAAAACATTATCCTAAGTTAAAAAAAAAAAAAAAAAAAAAGCTGACTTCTGGCCAAGATGGAGGCATAGGTAGACACACTGTGCCTCCTCGCACAACCAAGATAGGGACAACATCAATTTAGAAACAGAGTGACAACCAGAACTGACAGAAAATTTAACTGTATGGAAGTCAGACAACCAAGGAGTTAAAATAGACATGTTCATCCAGACCGGTAGGAGAGGTGGAGTTGGGAAGCCGGGTGGAGAGAGGTCTATCCGCACAAAGAGCATTGGGACCGGGCACATAAGACCGCAGGGCAGACACTGGGTGTGCAAGTGGCGGCTGGCAAACCCCAGCCGAGGGGTGGCAACCAGCAGACCCAGCGAGGCAGTGATTGTGAAGCAAACCACTGTGCACAACCCAGCATCCCAGCACTGGGAAATAGAGCCTTGGCGTACTGATTGAAAACACCGGTGGGAATTGAGGTGCAGGGAAAGACTCCCAGCCTCATAGGAGAGGTTGTTGGAAACACTGACAGGGTGCACAAGCCCACCCACACGGGAATCAGCACCAGAAAGGTCCAGTTTGCTTAGGGGAAGCAGCGGAAGGGAATGAAGTCCACAGAGAGCTGAGCAAGCTCCACTGTTCCCTCTCGGACCCTGTCCCCACATACAGCATCACAACACAGCAACTGGGATGACCAGCCCCAGTGAACACCTAAGGCTCCACCCCTCCTACGTAACAGGCCTGACCAGACCCCCCCGCCCCCCAAAAAAAGAGAGAGACAGAGAAATGGCTCAAACAGAAGGACAAATGAAAGCCTCACAACCAGTACTTTTAAGTGACTGAAAGATAGCCAACCTATCAGATGAACAGTTCAAAGCACTGGTGATCAGGATGCTCACAGAATTGGTTGATTTTGGTCACAAATTACATGAAAAAATGAAGGCTACACTAAGGGAAATGTAGAAAAATGCACAGGGAACCAATAGTGATGGAATGAAAGCTGGGTCTCAAATCAATGGAGTGAACCAGAAGGAAGAAAAAAACAACCACACAGGAAAGAATGAAGAAACAAGAATTCAAAAAAATGAGGAGAGGCTTAGGAACCTCCAGGACATCTTTAAATGTTCCAACATCAGAATTATAGGGGTACCAGAAGGGGAAGAGGAAGAGCAACAAGTGGAAAAGTTATCTGAACAAATAATGAATGAGAACTTCCCCATTCTGGCAAAGGAAATAGACTTCCAGGAAGTCCAGGAAGCTCAGAGTCCCAAAGAAGTTGGACCCAAGGAGGAAGACACCAAAGCACATCATAATTACATTAGCCAAGATTAAAATGAAGGAGAGAATCCTAGAAGCAGCAAGAGATAAGGAGACAGTCACCTACAAAGGAGTTTCCATCAGACTGTCAGCTGACTTCTCAAAAGAGACCTTGCAGGCAAGAAGGGACTGGAAGGAAGTATTCCAACTCATGTAAGGTAAGGACCTATACCCAAGATTGCTCTATCCAGCAAAGCTTTCATTTTCCATTTAGAATGGAAGGGCAAATAAAGTGCTTCTCAGATAAGGTCAAGTTAAAGGAGTTCACTATCACCAAGCCCTTATTATATGAAATGTTAAAGGCACTTATCTAAGAAAAAGAAGATAAAAAACATGTATAGTAAAATGACAGCAAACTCACAATTACTAACAACCACACCTTAAAAAAAAAACTAAGCAAACAAGTAGAACAGAAAGAGATCCCCAGAAATGGAGAACACATGGAGGGTTAGCAACAGGGGGGTGGGAGGACAGAGGGGGAAAAGGTATAGAGAATAAGTAGCATAGATGGCAGGGAGAAAATAGACAGGAGGAGGGCAAGAATAGTATGGGAAATGTAGAAGGTAAAGAACTTATGACACATGGACATGAACTAGAAGGGGGAAATGTGGGTGGGGGAGGGTGTGCAGGGTGGAGGGGGGTATTGGGACAGCTGTAATAGCATAATCAAAATATTTTTTAAAAAGAAAAAGAAAGAAAGCACCAAACTTTGAAAAGTACTTACTGTCTAATTTTTAATTTTAAACTAATAATTGGTAATTGCTACAGCTGTCTTTTGGATCTTCATAAATAAAAATTTATGAAAGAAAAACATAAAAAAAAAGTTGACCATAAATGTACTCATTTTGTATGCTTTCCATATGAAAGTCCAGAATAGTCAAATCTACAGTGATAGAAAGTAGATCAGTGGCTGCTTAGGAGTGGTAGGATGGAGATGAAGGAATGAATAGCAGGTGATAGCTAAAGGGTCTGGGGTTTCTTTTATTTTTTTTATTGTGGTGAAATACACATAACAAAATTTACCACTTTAGCCATTTTGAGTGCACATTTCTGTAGCATTATGTACATTCATATTGTTGTGCAACTATCACCAACATCTATTTCTGGAACTTTTCCATCTTGCCCAATGGAAACTCTAAAAACTAACTCCCTGCTCTCCTTCCCACTGGCAACCACCATTCTACTCTCTGCCTCTATAAATCTGACTATTCCTCATGTAAGTGGAATCATACAGTATTTGTCTCTTTGTAACTAGATTATTTCACTGAGCATGTCTTCAAGGTTTATCCATATATCAAAATTACCTTGCTTTTTAAGGCTAAATAATAGGGTTCCTTTCTGAGGTGGTGAGAATGTTTTAAAATTTACTATAGTAATGTTTCTACATATCTCTGAATATACTAAAAACCATTGTATTAAACATTGTAATTGGATGAACTGTATGGAACACAAATTAATCTCAATAAAGCTGCTTTTTAAAAATTAGCAAGCTAAAACAAACAAAACTATACAAAGCAACCACAAGACTTAAAAATTATTGTGCTGCAGTCTAAGTGAATATATAACATAATAATATCCCCATGTTCATATCTTAAAAACTCTGAAGTCAACATGCATCCTATAATCAATGGCAGTTTATGGTTTAATTAGTAGCATTTTTTCTTTAATCTTAAGAGGTAAATAACATTGTCTTATAAGCAAAGACATCTTTTTGCTGAATTAAAGTATTAAGAGTTTCCATGTCCAATAATTTTGGTTCTGTCCTAAACCTTTCCCTGGAAAGCTCAAAGAACAGAAATTACCATTTGCTTTTCTTCTCTTTGTTTCCTGACCCTTAAAATAAGACAAGAAAATTAAGGACATTAATATCCCCAAAGTGATTTCCAATCTGAAGTCCTTTAAAAGACCAGGTAACAACTGCAGTACTTTGAAAAAAGGCCTAACAGAACCACTGAATTGACCAAAAAATTCTTTTCGATTTTTTCTATAAGATGGCTCTAGTAGCACTCACTTGTCTTCCACTTCATCTGAAACAATTTTGTTACATTGTATTGTGACAGTTGTTACATTGTATTGTCACAGCTATTGTATCAGCACGTATTTTAAAAAACTTATCAAAATTGGTGAGTACATGTATAGCCATTTTAATCTGAAAATGGAAGAAAATATGCAACATTTTTGGCATATTATGCTTTATTATTTCAAGAAAGGTAAAAATGCAACTGAAATGCAAAAAAGATTTGTGCTATGTATAGAGTAGGTGCTGTGTATGATTGATTGAATGTGTCAAAAGTGATTTGTGCTGGAGATTTCTTGCTGGATGATGTTCCACAATTGGGTAGATCAGCTGAAGTTGACAGTCATCAAATTGAAACATTAACTGAGACCAATCAACTTTATAACACATGGGAGACAGCCAATAAACTCAAAATACCTGAATCAAGCATTGAAAATCATTTGTACCAGTTTGATTATGTTAATCACTTTGATATTTGGGTTCCACACATAAGCTAAGCCAAAAAAACAAAACAAAAAACAAAAAAAAAACACACCTTCTTGATGGCATTTCTGCATGCAATTCTCTACTGAAATGTAATAAAAATGGTGTTTTTAAAAACAAATTGTGACAGGCAATGAAAAGTGGATACTTAAGTTGCCATTCACTATAATGTAGAACAGAACAAATTAAGGGGCAAGCAAAATGAACCACTACCAACCACACCAAAGAAGGGTCTTCATCCAAAGATGATTGTTGTGTATATGATGGGATTGGAAGGGAGTCCTCTATTATGAGCTCCTTCCAGAAAACCAAACAATTAATTCTAACAAGTACTCCTCCCAAACACACCAACTGAAAACAGCACTCAATGAAAAGTGTCTGGAATTAGGCAAAAGAAAACTCAAAATCTTCCATTAGGTTAATGCAAGACCACATGTTTCTTTGATGACCAGGCAAAAACTGTTACAGCTTGGCTGGGAAGTTCTGATTCCTCTGCTCTGTTCACCAGACATTTCACCTTTAGATTTCCATTGATTTCAGTATTTACAAAATTCTCTCAATGGAAAGCTTCGATTCTCTAGAAGACTGCAAAAGATACCTGGAACAGTTCTTTGCTCAAAAAGTTTAAAAGCTTAGGAAAGATGGAATTATGAAGTTGCCTGAAAGATGGCAAAGGGTAGAACAAAACAGTGGCTGTACTGTTAAATAAAGTTATCAGTGAAAATGAAAAAATGTCTTTTATTTTTATTTTAAAACTGAAAGAACTTTTTGGCCAACCCAATACACATATAAACGAGGGACAGAGAAGAACATTTTACGTATAACCCAAAAACACATATAAGGTTGGTATCTTTGATTTATTAAATATATACTTTTTTTTCTGTACAGCAAAGACAACTTTAAGTTGCAAACCACAAAACAGAAAAAGTGCAATAGCAAAATTTTGATACAGCAAATACGCATATATGTAGATACATTTTTTCTTACAAATAAATAAGAAAAAATTATCACAACAAATACATAAAACACACACAAGAATATGGGATTAACACGGGAAATAAAACTAATGAAGTCAATCCTATAAATAATCACAGAAAAGTACAATAAAATCACTCCCCAAATTGAGAAATATTAATAAAATAATGTCTACTCTTGTTGAGAGTTTGGTAAAAAGGCACTCTTTTACACACTACTGGTATATAAAATGAGTACAAAATCCTTTTAAATAATGGCAATAGACACCGTAAGCCTTGAAAATATGCATATCCTCTACAACAGCAATTCCACTTCTAGAAATTCATTTGATTATCCAATACAGAGATACCCAAAGATGAATGCCTGAGGCTGTTTCTCAAGGAATTGTCCTAAACACACAGTATATGAGCTTAGAAAATTGTCTCTTAAAAAGTTTAGCTAAAGGGAAATTTTATTTAGAGTATGACACAAAAAGTCTATATAAGAACATTTGGTTTTACAAATATATAATTTGTATATACCATTAGGATTCAATTTTTCACATGTCTGTCACATCTTCACAAGAGTTTAAGACCAAAAATAGAAACATCATATATTCCACAAATATTTATTGAATGGTACATACCACTATGTATAAACACTGTAACACTTTTATAAACACTAGCACAGAATGGTAACCAAGTCATCTTATTGTGAGATGACATAGAAAACAAAATTCATGAAATAGTATGAAGTGCTATAACTAAAACAGAATCAGAGAGGAGGGGGAAGAGAGACATTTCTGATGGGGTGATTGTAGAAGGTCAATCTCAACGAGGATGACCGGATGACCTGATGCTCTGACTTCTTGAAACAGACCCAACTTAAAACTACTGTCCCAGTGCAATTAATTATGCTCCATTTCCTTCTCAAAACTGTCCCAGTTCTAAGATGACTTTTGAGTCAATCTTGAAAGATGACCCAGCTGACCTGGAAGATAACAGCACTTTCTGAAGGAATACAGAAGCCCCAGGGCAAAGCAAGAAGCCTAAAGAGAGGGTGGCAGGGGGCAAGGCCTGAGAATTGGGGGGGCCGGGGAGGGGGGGAAGAGTGATGGAAGGGATTTTTGCTGGTGTATATTCAGAAATTAAAATATCTCATTGTGTTCTGAATATAATCCTTTTCTATCTTTATGTTACAAATACAGTAGGTCCTCAATTTAAGTCATTTCCATTTAATATCATTCTATTATAATGTTGATGAGATGTCATAATCTTGTTTATTTCAATTAGCCTATGGTAAAATTGGTTTCCTTATACATCTCACTTAAAGTCACAGAACCTACTGAGGAACTCAGGTGAGGACTCAATATATTTTCTTCCAGAATTCATAACTTGTTTCATCTTTCTGTAGACCTTCTCCACCCCAAATTTTAAAAATATTCTTCTACATTCTCCTCTTACACTTCTTAAAGTTTTGTATTTTTAATATTTAGCTCCTTAAACACCTAAATATTTTTTCTAAATACTGAAGTAGAAGTCTACCTATATTTTGATAGGTAATTATCTTAACAAACTCTTATTGAACATGTCTGCCGTTCCACACTGTTCTGAAATGCCATCACTATTACAACCCAGCAATTTTACTATGTACCCTACAGAAACTCACATACTTACATACAAAAGGATACTTATTGCAGCAATGCAAAAGGCAAATTTGAACACAACCTAAATTCCATAATATAGTATATTCATATGATAAAATACTACACAGCAATTATAATGAAAAACAACTAGAGCTATGTTTCAAAACATGTAAACCTCAAAAAAACTAAAACTGAGGAAAAACAATTTACACAGTGATACTAGCATGTAATACTAGAAAATAATACCATTTATTTTTATATATGCACATAACAAAAGTATAAAAATATCAGATATATATCTACTTTAGGATAATAATTACAACTAAGGAAGGAAAAAGATCTAGGAAGGGGATACAATTTTAAATACTTTCATTTTTTAGTTAAGTTCTTTTTATAATTTTTATTTACTGATTTGAGAGAGAGGGAAAAAGAGAGACATGAATTCATTGTCCCGCTTATTTATGTATTCATTGGTTGATTCTTTTAAGTGTTCTGACTGAGGATCAAACTGCAACCTTGGTGTATTGGGAAAACATTCTCACCAACTGAGATACCCAGCCAAAGCCAACACTTCATTTCTTTTCTTTTTAAGGTTTTATTTATTTACTTTTAGAGAGGGGGGGAAGGGAGGGAGAGAGAAACATGGATGTGTGAAACATGGATTGGTTGCCTCTCACATACCCCCAACCGGGAACCTGGCCTGCAACCCAGGCATGTGCCCTGACCAAGAATCAAACCTATGACCTCTGGGATTTCAGGACACCTAACCCACTGAGCCACACCAGTCAGGGCCAATACTTTATTTCTTGAAACAGCGGGTGAATCAAGTACAATAAAATACTATTTTCTTAAACACAGAAAGTAGATGCATGGACATTTATTATGTTACTCTATGCATGTTTCTATGGGTCTGAAACAGTTCATAAAGAAAAAGAAAAGTCATCTTTATTATAAAGTAAATTTCCATATGTCCATGATTCTAAATTCACTAATTTGACTGCCCCTTGCCAATGCCACACTTTTTAAGTTACTATATAACATTATGAAACTTTTATATCTGATAGGACAAGTTTCCCCTCACTGTGCTTAGTTGTTGCTGCTACTTTTCACAGCCTTCAGAGTGCTCTTTTAGCATTTTTCCTCTTTCACATGAATATGAGAGTCAGCTTGTCAGGCCCCATAAAAAAACTATGGATGAGATCATATAAATATTGAATGCATAGACTAACTAAAGGGAGAACAGATAACTTTATACTACTGAGCATTCTCATCCTAAAACATAATTATGTATCTTTATGTTTTAAGATGGGAAATAAAGTGTGTGTGTACAATTAAGATGGGAATATTTTACATACACGAGGTGGAACCAAAAAAAAAAAGGAATTATCCTCTGGAGGGAAGGTCCTTGTAGTACAGGCCTCCCCCCACTAGGTGAGTGTTCTAAGAACCCATCTGTATCAGTGTTCCAGCTGGTGTTGTTGTGAGAGGCTGTTTGGCTTCAGTGAATTTTTTTTTCAAGACTCTTTTAACACATTTGCCCATTTTATGATGGGTGATTTACTAGTACACTTGCCCGCACTGTGCTGAGTGTTCAGCATTTCTTGACCGAAAACAGCGCATGACCCCTGTGCCCCACCCTCCCTATTCACTCAATCTTACCCTGAGTGACTTTTTTTTATTTCTCTGATGGAAAAAGTCCTAAAAGGGAAACATTTTGCTGATGTCAAAAAAGTGAAACAAAACAGACTAAAAGTCACTAAAGAGACAAAAAAGCACTAAAAGGCATCAAAATCCACGAGTTCAAAACCTGTTTTGAGCAGTGTAAAAGCATCTCAATAGGTGTATTGCATCAAATGGAGAGTACTTTGAAGATGACTTAAGTTTAAACATGTATGAATAAATACACAATCTTTTATAAATAAATTCTGGTTTTATATCCCCTACATATATGAAGACTATTATATACAATGGAAAATGTGTAGGAGATATAATTCTGTTAATTATATATAAAATATGTGAAGTTACCATAAGAAATATTATGTACATGCACACACACGTGCATATATACTCATAACAGAAATTATTTATATACAGGGTGAGGAAAAAGTAGGTTTGCAGTTATAAGTACACAAAACAGTTTCTTCTTGTATCATTATTTATTATTTATTATTTTTCATACAAATTTTAAACCTACTTTTGCCATACCCTGAGTAATAAAAATTACATATAACTATATATAAATATGTATGTATACATATGAAAATTCACATTCATTTAATAATTTATATAATTTAGTAAAGTTTTAGTTTTGTTTCCATTATTTTAAGGAATTTGGGAGTACAGCAAATTAAAAAAAATTCAGTGTGCCAACTTAATCCAATTTTCTCCAATTTTAATCAACAAATTCTTTATGAACTAGGTTTAGAATATAAAATTTTCTAGAGAACCAAAATTCAATATAACCTTAAAACAAAACAGTCCTGGTTGGAGCATCATCCCATAAACCGAAAGGTTGTGGGTTCAATGATCAGTCAGGGTACATGCCTAGGTTTGATTCCTAGTCGGGGTGCATACAAGAGGCAATGTTTCTCTCTCACACCCGGGTTTCTCTCCCTCTCTCTTTCTTTCTTGCCCTATGAAATCAGTGAGCATGTCTTCAGGTGAGGATTTAAAAAAAAAAGAAGACTTTTAAAATTTTATGTGGTCCTTTGTAACATATGAGTGTTTTAAATAAACACACCATCCTTACTAGTTACTTCATTTTTTCTGTTGGAAGAGAACATTATCAGGGGATGAGTTAGAAGACAGAACAAGCTATCTCCCCAGACTGTTTCCTGCCTGCTTCCTTCTCAAGGTATAGAAGTTAGAAAAACTAAGAATTGGGAGGTTTTGAGGTTACCCAACTAACACTGATTTTACAGATCAGGAAATGAAACACAAAGAAATTCTATTTCTCCAATTTCACAAAGCTGTCAATGGCAAAAATGGGAGAGGCTAATGTTTTCTGTGCAGTTTTTCAGTAAATAATGAACTACTCTGAGAAGCTGAGACGTTCAGTGGGACTGCACATTAAAACCAACTGGGCAGCTTTCCCCTTATACACACCTGCACTCGCTCCAGGTAGAAGGGGAAATGCCAGCACACAGAGTTGATAGTTTGTTTCATTTTGGTTTTAGGATTTAAGAGTTTTCGAAAAGTACTGTATGATATAAAGAGAAAAATCTTCTCCCCCTTCAGCTACCCAGTTGTCCTCCCAGAAGGCAAGCAAAAGTTACTACTTTCTAGAGTATCCTTTTAGAAAGTCTCCTTCCCCTACATAAATGGTAGCATAGAAGATACATACTGTTCTATATCCTGCTTTTATTACTTAGCAATATATCTTAACAATCATTCTCATGAGTCCACAAAAACCATTTTTCTCTTTCCACTGCTGTAAAGTATTTCCCTGTATGAATGTTCACAAATAGTTTATGAAAGTTTTCCAAGTAATTCTGATTTGGACTGGTAAGAAAGGCTTTCGTGATCTATCTCTGAACTTGCAACCCAATTCACACATGCCAAGTAAATAAAAGCTATAAAAGGAATGGAGAAGCAAAAGGAAAGATAATAGCTCAAGGTCATCAACATTTTTTTCCAACATTGGCCTACATGACAAGAAATCCATGTAGTATGGTGGTGTTTGTGGGGTCTTTTTAAATATTCAGAAATGTTGAGTCCTGAGTTCAACATCTGCATTCAATGTCACTCAAATATGACTCACACGATTTGCCCATGTTTCCCTTTTGTCAGTAATCCTTTAAGTTGTCCTAGTTTTGTGATTTTAGTGAGCTTAACTTGAATTTTTTTCCAAAATAAAATAAAGTCAGATACTATCCGCTCAACACAGGTTGCAATAAAACATCAGTGAAATCAGAGATTAGCCCTTATTGGTATACAAATTTACCAGTCAAAGCAGATACTACCCCTGATCACAAGAGCTACACTTGGAGACCACTATGACCTTCCTCAAACCTTCAGCATGATACATATAATAACAGTTCAGACCTTTTGTTTTTAAATAGGGCTCTCCCCTCAACCATGTACATGGAAGCCAAATGCATTAATGTTGATAAAAAGGAGAAATATTCTGACTCAGTGAGAATGGAGAACCTAGACTCTATCATTTTCTGTCTCTCTGCCCAGTTCTGCCTTCCACCCTACCTCCAGCTCTGGTGCACCAAGACACCTCCACAGAACACTTTATGGTTTAGAAACAATTGAAATTAAAAAAAATCCATTTTAAAATTAAGGCTGCAGGGAAAGAGAACACCTCAAATGGCATTTCAAATTTTAAGTTCTTTGTGCCAGTTAACTCAGGGTTAGGTGCATGCCTAATTCATGAAATGTAAAAATTCTGTGAAATTTTTAAGTAACCTGGTCAAAGTTAGCTCTTTCTTTCACCATGTTCGAAATTTGAACTGTTCTAGCTATTTCTGGGCCATACAGTTCTTTCCAGGCTACTTTGTAGCATTTTGAGAGTTTTGTGCATCATCTTCCACTTGAACCTTTTCGGGGAGGGATCTTGGAGGAGTTTCAAGCTGTGACTAGACTTCCAACGGACTCACCAAAAAGGTTAATCCAACCTTGACTTTGAAGTCTTCTCAGATGCTCGTTCTCAAGCTGTTTCAGAAGTACTAGAAAAGACCCTTGGTAACTTGACTCTCAACCCAAGTACCAAATTCCCCTCCCTTCTACCAGGATGTTCACCCCAACAGCAGGGCAGAGGAAAGAACCTTCAGGGGCTTGGACTGGGGCTGGATCAAGGCACACTCTGCAGGAGACAGGGAGTATGAACATTGGCAACTGCTTGGAAAGAAAGGATGTTACAGGTTATTAGATACTGCAGTACCCTGTCTCTATTTCAAAAAGATCCACAGGAAACGTGAGATTAAATCAAAAGTCAGCAAACTCAGATGTAGCTATCATTACTGCCTATTTCATGGATATTTCTCTGGTAATATTAACATAAAGAATACTTAAGATATTATGCCCTAGCTGGTGTGGCTCAGTGGATTGAGTGTCAGCTTGAGAACCATGAGTTCCCTGGTTCAATTCCCAGTCAGGGCATGCTCCTGGGTTGCTGGCTGGGTCCCTGGTTGGGGAAGTAAGCAACCACACATCGATGTTCCTCTCCCTTCCCCTCTCTCTAAAAATAAATAAATAAATAAAAATTTTAAAGAGAATAATTAAGACATTTACCCATAAACTTTACTTTTGTACTTTTTTTTTACCTTGCTGGTAATTTCAGGGTCATTAGGACAGACCATATACCAATATTTTGATAATCTATGACAGCAGTTCTGTGATGTCTTATTTTTTGCATCTCTTTCTTGAAAGTCTGTCTTGATGCCAGTAACTTATAAAAAATCTGTAGCTTTCATTTGAACGACTTCAATATACTTCAGTTCTACTTTCTTATTTGACCCAAAGAAGCACTAATAGATCTTGAGTGTTGTTGGTGTATTTTAGAAGCCTGAAGTCAGTACAACGAAACCCAATATCAAGAATTAGCCCTGACCAGCATGGCTTAGTGGGTTGGACATCATCCCTCAAACTGAAAGGTCACTGGTCTGATTCCTGGTCAGGGAACATGGCTGGGTTGCAGGCCAGATCCCCGGGTGTTTTTCTCATACATCGATGTTTCTCTCCCTTCCTCCCTCCCTTCCCTTCTGAAAATAAATAAATCTCAAAAAAAAAAAAAAAAAAAGAATTAGGAGCAAGTGCCCTGGCCAATGTGGCTCAGTTGGTTGGAGCATCATCCCATAAACCAAAAGGTTGCAAGTTTGATCCCAAGTCAGAATGCTTATGAGAGGCAATTAATTGATGTTTCTCCCTCTCTTTCCCTCCCCTTCCACTCTCTAAAATCAATACACATACTTTTCAAAAAATAAGTATAATCAAGTAACTTGTACAAGAGGAATGTAAGAAAGAAAGCACTGGGTGGTTTGGCCAGAGACTAATTTAGCACAGGGTACATTAATTAGAATCTCTGGTTTTGAAAAATTTGAATTATAACAGAATTTTCTGATGTGCTATTTCAATTTTCAGTAGCAAAAAATACATGTGTAAAGGACCTTATTAAAATTTGATGCACATTTGGGTATATAAAAAAAACCTGGTCAAGGTCTTTTGTGCAACCTCCTCGTATCATAAACATATATAATCATATTTTAGAATGGAAATAATATGCTAAAGTTAAATGTCTTTGTTATAAGTGACAAGAGCATATTTTATCTGAATTTTAGAGATTAACTCAGAACTAACCTCCTATATTTTACAAACAGGCAACAAAACATAGTAAAATGAAACTGCTGTACTTAAATTCCTTTTGCATCTTCCCACATTGAAGTACAGTAGTTCCCCCCAACCCCCAGCCATTGGTTTCACTCACTCATGGTCAACCACAGCACAAAAATATTCAATGGAAAATTCCAGAAGTAAAAAATTCATAATTTTTAAATCTCCCACCATCCTGCCCTGACATAAATCATTCCTTTGTCCAACATACCTATCCTGTATATGTTACCCGCACATTAGTCACTTAGTAGTTATCTCAGTTATCATATGAACTGTAGCAGTATCATGGTACTTGTGTTCAAGTAACACTTATTTTATTATACTTAATAATGGCTCAAGGCACAAGAGTAGTGATGCTGGCAATTTGGATATACCAAATTAAGTAAACTGGTTCCTTTAAGTGAAAAGGTATGTATGTATAGTAAAAAAAAAAAAACCAGTATATAAATGGATCACTAGTATACATGGTTTTAGGCATCCGTTGAGGGTCTTGGTACATAATCCTGAGGCAGGTGAGTAAGAATTCCCTGGCAAATGGAAGGAGGAAACTGAGACAAATGACTGAACAAATGGATGGAAGAGCTCAGCAATTAACAGCCAGCTGACAAATCACAAGACTACCCTCACTAACCAAAGACACCTAAGAGCAGGTGGTTTAAACCTATCCCCACTAACCAAAGATATCTAAGAACAGATAGTTTAAATCACCTTAGTCAAGGAGATAGATAACACACACAATAAAAAATAAACCCACAATGAAAGCTAAACTAATCCAAGATAAAAGTAAAACTAACCAGAAAATAACCTCATACCCCACTATAAGCTCATTTTAATATGTCAATATACTACACAACATATTCAGAAATAGGACTATTCTGTTGGGATCCTCCCCTGGGACTGCCCCTAGAAGTCCCACCTATAGAAAACATGAATGGATAACCCCTCAGGACAAAGGATGCCTGCACACTCCCTTTGTTAAGCACACCCTCACCCCGCTTTCCTCAGGCGTGTACATCACTTCTTCTATCCCAAGCTTGAAGGGTCCCAACAAGACCTGCACCCAGGGGAACAACAGGCAATGGCAGCTCATTCCAGGCTTATCCCCTGATTGTGTCTCCAGGGGCCCTTCCTTTGCCTTACTGTCTCAAACTTTAATAAATTTACTCTCACTTTCACATGGAATGTATCTTGAAATTTTCCCTGCCCGGGTCAGGAACCTAGAGGTCACCTGACACACAAAAGTTTTCAGACTGTGCAGGCACAGGGCCAGCTCCTGGCATGGAAGTAGTCTGGTAACATCCCCTGCAGATAAGGAGGGACTACTGTAATAAAGATACACACACAAATTTACTCAATAGGAAACGTATCTTGCAATAAAATTTCAAAAACAATCATAAAAAAAAAGAATCCAATCTCTTCTCACCAGGAATTCCTGGCTTTTGGCCTAGAACCTTTGCATAACTAAAATGTACTTGGATAGATTTTCAAGGTGGCCTAAGCTACCTTGGGAAAAGAAAACTAAAAATGTACTTCACTGTGGTAGGACTGCAGATGCCTCTTTTGATGAGCAAGAATGAACCCACTGATGTTCACACAAAAGTGAAGCCCACAGTTCACCAAAGCAGAAAAAGAACCCTACAAAATATACAATTTAATTTTCTTTTAGATGATCAAATTATAAAACCTTTTGATACAAAAGTATGGAATAGGGGAATGGCCTCTATAACATTACAGATGCCAAAATATTAGTTACTAAACTGAGGCAAATCAGGTCTCACTAATTCTCACAGAGAAGCCCAGCTCTCGTCCAACTCCAAAGTTACATTAGGAAAGGAGAAGCTAAAAAAATCATATGCACCCCTATGTTCACTGCAGCATTGTTTATAATAGCAAAAATATGGAAGTACCCTAAGTGTCCTCTGACAGACAATTGGACAAAGAAAATGTAGTACATATAGACAATGGAATATTACTCGGCCAATGGAATATTACTCTTTTTTATTACTATTAAAAAAAAAAGAACAAAATCTTGCCATTTTCAATATAGATGTAGAGGGTATTATGCTATGTGAAATAAAATAGAGAAAGACAAATACCACATGATTTCAACTATATGTGGAATCAAACAAACAGAAACAAACTGAGATACATAGAACATTTTGATAGTTGTCACACAGGAGGGGACTTGAAGGGTGGGTGAAAAAGGAAAAGGGACTGAGTAGTACAAATTGCCATTTATAAAAACAATCATGGGGCCTATTCTCTCTGGCTGCTTGAAGATGATCCACCGCTATGAAGGACACAGTAACTGTAGAGACCAGGAAGTTCATGACCAACAGACTACTTCATTGGAAATAAATGGTTATCAATATCACTCACCCTGAAAAGACAACAATACCTAAGACAGAAATTCAGGGAAAACTAGCCAAAATGTGTAAGACTACAACCGATGTCTTTTTTTTAATCCTCACCCAAGGATATGTTTATTGATTTTAGAGAAAGGAGTGAGGGAAGAAAAGAAACATTGATGTGAAAGAGAAGCATTGAAAGGAGTGGAGAGAAGGAGAAAGAGAAAAAGAGACATCAATGTGAAAGAGAATCTTTAATCTGCTGCCTCCTGTAAGCCCCCTGACTGAGGATCAAACCCACAACCTAGGCTGATGTAATTTTTGTGTTTGAATTCAGAACCCATTTTGGTAGTAGCAAGACAACTAGGTTTGGCATGATTTATTATTCCTTGGATTATCCAAAGAAAAATGAACCCGCACCTAGACTTGCAAGATGTGGCCTGTATGATGATGACCTCAAGAAAGGAATACAAGACGAAAATTAAGAAAATTAGAGAGCTGCAAATGCCTATGGTGGTGCTGACAAAAAGTGAGCTAGCAATTGGACAACAGAAGGAATAAAGATTCTTCAGTGACTTTATCTGTGGTTATTGTGCAAATTTCTCATAAAAGGATTAATAAACTAAGAACTTCAAAAATATCATGAGGATGTAGCCCTGGCTGGTGTGGCTCAGTGGATTGAGCACCTGACTGTGAACCAAAGGGTTGCTGGTTCAATTCCCAGGCAGGACACATGCCTGGGTTGAAGGCCAGTCCCCAGTAGGGGATGCTTAAGAAGCAATCACACATTGATGTTTCTCTCCCTTCTTTCCCCTCTCTAAAAATAAATAAAATCTTTTTAAAAAGTCATGAGGAGGTAAAGTACAACATAAGGGGTATAGTTAATGATATTATAATAACTGTATGCTGTCAGATGGGTACTACACTTACCAAGGGGATCATCTCGTAAGTCATATAAGTATCTAATCACTATGTTGTATACCTGAAACTAATATTGTACATCAACTGTAATTGAAAAATAAAAAATAAAGTTTTAATTTAAAAAAAATAGGAATTGATTTCCAGCCGAGATGGAGGCCGTAGGTAGACACACTGTGCCTCCTCGCACAACCAAAATAAGGACAACAACAATTTAGAAACAAAATAACAACCAGAACTGACAGAAAACTGAACTGTATGGAAGTCCGGCAACCAAGGAGTTAAAATAGACACATTCGTCCAGACCAGTAGGAGGGGTGGAGTCCAGCGGCAGGGCAGAGAGGGATTGAGGCAAAAAAAGCTGTGGCACCGGGCACGCAAGGAAGCTGATGACAAACCCCAGGTTTGAAAGACAGCAGCTGGTGGACCCTGGGTGCACAGGTGGTGGCTGGCAGACCCCGGGTGCAGGCTGGCAACAGGCAGAACCAGCAAGGTGGCAGATTGTGAAGCAAGGCACTGTGCACAAGGTGGCTGGCTAACCAAGCAGTCCCACATTCGCACACAGATAAACCAGGCAAAACTGGGGTTCAAGACAAACCGTGCAACCCAGGGTCCCAGCACTGGGAAATAAAGCCTCAAAACACCAATTGAAAACACATGTGGGGGTTGAGGTGCCGGGACAGACTCCCAACCTCACAGAAGAGTTTGTTGGAGAGACCCACAGGGTCCTAGAACATACACAAGCCCACCCACATGAGAATCAGCACCAGAAGGGCCCAGTTTGCTTGGGGGAAGCGGTGGAAGGGACTGAAATCCAACAGAGAGAGGAGCAGGCACCACTGTTCCCTCTCGGAGCCCGCCCCCATATACAGCATCACAACCCAGCAACCAGGTAGACCAGCCCGGGTGAATACCTAAGGCTCCACCCTTCCTACGTAATAGGTATGACAATTCCAAAAAAAAAAAAAAAAAAAGAAGGCCCAAACGGAAGAACACATCAAAGCCCCAGAAATAATACAACTAAGTGATGAAGAGATCGCCAACCTATCAGATACACAGTTCAAAGCACTGGTGATCAGTATGCTCACAGAATTGATTGAATTTGGTCACAAATTAGATGAAAAAATGAAGGCTACACTAAGTGAAATGAAGAAAAATGCACAGGGAACCAATAGTGATGGGAAGGAAACTGGGACTCAAATCAATGGAGTGGACCAGAAGGAAGAAAGAAACAACCACACAGGAAAGAATGAAGAAACAAGAACTCAAAAAAATGAGGAGAGACTTAGGAACCTCCAGGACATCTTTAAAAGTTCCAACTTCAGAATTATAGGGGTACCAGAAGGGGAAGAGGAAGAGCAGCAAGTGGAAAAGTTATCTGAACAAATAATGAATGAGAACTTCCCCAGTCTGGCAAAGGAAATAGACTTCCAGGAAGTCCAGGAAGCTCAGAGAGTCCCAAAGAAGTTGGACCCAAGGAGGAACACACCAAGGCACATCATAATTACATTAGCCAAGATTAAAATGAAGGAGAGGATCCTAGAAGCAGCAAGAGATAAGGAGACAGTCACCTACAAAGGAGTTCCCATCAGACTGTCAGCTGATTTCTCAAAAGAGACCTTGCAAGCAAGAAGGGGCTAGAAGGAAGTAGTCCAACTCATGAAAGGCAAAGACCTATATCCAAGATTGCTCTATTCAGCAAAGCTTTCATTGACAATGGAAGGGCAGATACAGTGTTTCCCAGATAAGGTCAAGTTAAAGGAGTTCACCATCACCAAGCCCTTATTATATGAAATGTTAAAGGCACTTATCTAAGAAAAAGAGGATAAAAAACACGTACAGTAAAATGACAGCAAACTCACAATTATTAAAACAAAACAAAAGCAAACTAAGCAAACAAGTAGAACAGGAACAGAACCACAGAAATGGAGATCACATGGAGGTTAGCAACAGGGGAATGGAAGGAGGAGAGAAGGGGAAAAGGTATAGAGAATAAGTAGCATAGATGGTAGGGAGAAAATAGACAGGGGGAGGGCAAGAATAGTATGGAAAATGTAGAAGGTAAAGAACTTATGACACAAGGACATGAACTAAAGGAGGGGGATGTGGGTGGGAGAGGGTGTGCAGGGTGGAGGAGAAGGAAGGGGGAAAATAGGACAACTGTAATAGCATAATCAATAAAATATATCTAAAAAATAAAATAAAATAAAATAAAAAATAAAATAAAATAAAATAAAATAAAATCTGATCTCCTTAGTCTGTCTCAGAGACCAGCCCCCAGAATAGAGAGAGACTAGAAATCATTAAGTGAATTCTGTAATTTGTACGCGATCAGAGTGGTGCTAAACTAGAATAAAATTTCTCCTATGAAATAAACTAAAGCATTCTCCCCTTTAAAAAAAAAAAAAGAGCTCCTCTGGGGAAATGACATTAACAAGGTATTTTACCTGTAGCCTCTTTTCACATTACGATAACCCACTTATAAAACAGATAAATGGAAGCTAAGGAAAAGGCCTTTTAGGTTAAAGTATCCTACATCAATAAAGTATCATAATTGAAAGAAGCACATTATTAAGGGCATAATTATATAATTAATGTAAGAATACAGGCATTCAATAAATAATTCATGAATTTCTTAAAAAATCCTGCTTTATCCCTACATAAAATGAAAAAGAACAAGTTTCTCAAGACAGCAATAGACAACACACAACTGAGAACTTGAGGGTATAGCTGCACTATACTGAACTAATTCTCTGAGTTGGGCAATATTCACCCCTTCAACTATAAGAATATATTCATATTTTTTTCCAATGGCAAAATGGACAACTAATAGCTAATTCTCTCCTCCATTAACACAAAAAATAACAGTGTATTGAAATCAAAAAAACTTGAACTTTGGATGCTTGGCCAGAATTAACAGAGAGGACATTAGCTAAGGAGAATAATAATGTTACCATAATACTAACAGCTCGACCATGCATGAGCTCACCTAAAACACTAGTTCCATTATTTTCCCTAATTAAGGCTTTAAAAAAGCTAAGTAACTTCCCCTAGGTAATATTTTTAAAAATCATAAACAGTTATGTCAATGATCATGTTCTGCTGCCTCCCCTTTGATCCACTAACAGAGACAGACTGCTAAAAGTTATGAAGCAAAATAAAACAAAATTAATAAACAGCCTCTATTTCCAAGTGCATACCAAAATAGAGAAAAGCAATTAAAATAACATTTATTGAATTATATACAAAAAGTAAAACCACTAGACACCTGTGAGGTGCTCATATGGCCTCCCTAACACCTAACAGTGCCTAATTCAAATAATACCCATTCCAACTACTAGTCCTCTTCTTCCTTTCACATCCCACCCTACCCTCAAGCTTCTCATGCTTCTCCATCTCAACTATCCCTTCTACATCTCTTGATGCAAGAAACTCCTAACTGGACTTCCCACTTCAATACTTTCTCCATTCAAAAATCAAAATGTTCTTTTTAAACCATAAGTCAGAACATGTCACTCTCCAGGGTTTATCATGCAACTTCAAATAAAATCCCAACAGTCACTATGGCCCACAAGGCCCCACCTGATCTGGCCTGTGTTCTCTCCCAATTGTTCAGTAGGTTCCAAGAACAGAAGCTTCCTTACAGCTCCTTCACCTTGAGGGGTCAGAGGAAGAAGGCTTTCTAGCTTCAGGCCTTTGTCCTTCTTTACTCTAGGTATTTCCAGCTTATTCAAGTGGCTGACTCCTCAAACTTAGGTCTCAGTTCAAATGTCATCTCAGAAAAGCCTTTCCCAACCACACTATAAGGTGGGCTCCCACCAGTTACTCTCAATCACATCACCTTTTTTTGTTCCTTTACAGATTAATCATAATCTAATGAATCAGTTTGTTTTACTTGATTATATGTACTGTCTTCCCCCACAAAATGTAAACTCCTTATTTGAATACTACTATATTTGTTGAACAAAAAAAAGTAAAAAAACTTATTTAAAGATTTATTTAATTAACGTTTGAAAACCTACTGAGAAAAGAAGTCTATTTGAACAAAAGGACAGGAAGTCCATAAAGGTGTCAATTTTCCCAAAATTAACCTTTCTTTAAGTTCAATATTCCCAATTAATAGTCAGTATTCCCCATAAATATCTCAGCAAGATTTCCTTTCAAACTTCACAGAATGATTCTAAAATTTATCCAAAAGAATACATATAACAGAATTGTCAAAAGCTGAAAAAGAAAAACAAAACATAACAGAGTCATGAACAGGTGACTAACTATATCAGTATTACAATTATAAAACAAAAATAATTTTTAAAACATGATAATATACAACAAAAGATTAAGAGAACATAACAGTTTCAAACACATTTGTAATAAATGATAAAAAGTTGCCAATCTAAAGGATTATTCACTAAATGGTACTGACAACTTCTGGCTATTTGATGGAAAAAAACATGCATATATATCCCTCACAAAATATATCTTTACCTCATTTCTTACATCAGAAATAAATTCCAGATAGATCAAAAGAATGGAAATTAAAAAAAGATGCTAACCAGTCACCCAATAAATTCAATAAAAGCTAGGAAAAGATGAAAAAAAATCATAAAAATATTAAATTGAAATCTTAGGACTTCGTTTTAAAAATACAAAAAGGTGTATGTTCAAAAGTCTTTCTCTCACTCATGTGCCTCAGTCTCTCAGTTCTCCTTCCTACAACAACTAATGTTAACAGTTTCTTGGTTTTCATTTTAAAAACATCCTATGATATTCCAATGTATGTATACATGATTTTTCCTCTTTAAAATAAGCAGTAGCATACTCCACATAATATTCTTCACTTTGTATTTTCAATTTAATAGATTGGTAAATATTAAATTTTACAGTAAGAAAGGTCTTTATAAAATAGAGTATGAAAACCAGAAGCCATATATAGACTGAAAACAGCCAGCATTTCTTGATTATTTACTTATTATGTGACAGCTACTGTGCTAAATGCTGTTTACATCATCTCCATTCTACAAATAAGGAAATTAAGGCTTAGAGAGGTTAAGTAATGTGCCCAAAGTCACACAGACAGCACAGGACTGGGTTGGTATCTCTGGCTATAATAATACTACAAAAAAAATAGCTGTAGGGGGGAACATGCATACAGATGAAAAAAGTAAATGTTCTAGTATGTAAAGAACTCTTCAAATCAATCTGAAAAGACCAATAACTTCATAAAAATAACCAAACAAAAGCATGCCATTTATAAAGGAAATACAACCACCCCCCGCATTTAAAAATGTTAAACATCAAAAGTGATTGATTTTTAAAAAAGTGATTGATAAAAAGCCAATTAGAATCACTTTTTTTCTACTTCTTAAATTGTCAAAATGTTTTAATTTGTAATATCTGGTGTTGGCCAGGGTTTAGGGCATAGAAATATACTTGTATCAAAATCAAATTTACATCATGTATACAACAGAAACTCCACTTTAGGAATCTATCCTATAAAGCTGTTTCTACAATTATACAAAATAAACACACACACAAATACTTCACTACAGCTTTGTTTTTCTGACAAAACAAAACATTAGTGGCCATAAACTGATTAAACAAATTACAGTATTTTCATAAGTGGAATACTATGTAGCTATTACTGATAGAAATAGCTCTAAATATAACAACAAGAACAGTAGAATACAAAAGAACAGTATAGTATAATCCCATAATACAGAAAATTACCTACATACACAGAAAAAATCTGAAAGAATGTGTAACACTTAGCAGATTATATCCAGGAAGTGGAACATCCAAGAATTTCTTTATATGCTACTATACTGCACTGTACTTGTATAAAAATGTACTACTTATAATAAACAAGATTTTAAGATAACATATCCTCCTTCATTCATTAAAATGATTTCGTGTGAACAGAGTAACCTCTCCTTCCAACCCTCCCCTCCCCTCTGTTACCCTCATACACACACATACAGATACACAGACACACACAGAAATGCATACACACAGAGACACACATGAGCACACACAGAGAGACACAGCTGATGAACTATATACTACCTATATCTGGTATATTTACACTGAATATATTTTAGCCTGTTAACTCCTAAAAAGTACAAGTTTTGGTTTCATTCCAAATACATAAAGTTAATATAAATCAAACTGAAGAACTTAAATCAAAAGGAATACCAAGTTAAATGTCTTTCAATACAGACATGATGATTACTAGTTAAAACAAACATTTCAAAATTATACAAATCTATATGTTATCCCAAGGGAAATGAATGGCCCAAAACAAAAGGGGGAAGAGGCAATCTGTGACTCTCATAAGTCTTAGAGTCAAATTTTCTAGAAAAATGCAACCTCAATTTATTTTGCTTTGATATCAATTTATACAAGTATACAGAAAAACAAACAGCCCATGTTTTACTCCTCAAGTAGACACTGGGGAGGATAATAACCAAAATAATTTGGTAATTTTGACCATTCTCTTCCTTTGTGCTTAACTAATCTACTTAAAGATTTAATTTTTTTAAAGATTTTATTTATTTATTTTTAGAGAGGGAAGGGAAGGAGAAAGAGAGAGAAACATCAATGTGCGGTTGCTGGGGGCCGTGGCCTGCAACCCAGGCATGTGCCCTGACTGGGAATCGAACCTGCGACACTTTGGTTTGCAGCCCACGCTCAATCCACTGAGCTACGCCAGCCAGGGCTAGATTTAATTTTTTTAATCCCCACCCAAAGATATGTTTACTAATTTGAGAGAGAGAGAGTGAGTGGGGGGGAGGGAGGGGGAGAGACACTGATCAGCTGCCTCCAGTAGTGCCCCAACAGGGAGCTAAACCCACAGGTAAGTGCCCAGATCAGGATGGAATCCACAACCTTCTGGTGTCCAGGACAATGCTCCAAACAACTGAGCCACCCAGTCAGGGCAAAGATTTAATTTTTGATGTAAAACTTAACAGTATTATTCTTGCAAAGGGATTCCATATAATCCTATAAACTATTCCACATTCCTAATTCACAATTTTTTCCTAGTACTGAAACTACTCTCTAAATCCCTGCACAGGTGTATAAATTAACATTCTTGCTCTCATATTACCTTGAAAAAAAAATACAAATAATCTGGGATGAACCAATCCCATGTTTACTTTCTCTTTCTCTCAAAAATCCCAGTAAACTGACAAACATTTTTTAAAGCAATGCTTTGAGCCCTGGCTGGTGTGGCTCAGTACATTGAGCACCAGCCTGCGAACCAAAGGGTCACTGCTTCGATTCCCAGTCAGGGTACATGCCTGGGTTGTGGGCCAGGTCACCCACTGGGAGTATGGGAGAGGCAACCACACATGATGTTTCTCTCCCTCCCTTTCTCCCTCCCTTGACTTTTCTCTAAAAATAAATAAAATCTTTAACAGAAAGAAATGCTTTGATACTTCACTGATTACAGACATTTTGCCTGACACTGGTGAATTCCTGTTTTTTAATTTTCAAAAACTACTCACCATCAAGTTCCCACATGCGTATCAATCAGCTTCTATAACAAACATGCCAAATAACTCTAGCAGTTAGGCTCTATTTTATGAACTCAAAAATTTCTACAAAATACTTTCTGGGTTGCAAAGTGTTATTCAAAGAGTGAGGGCAGAGGAAGGATTAGAAATTACTGAGATAAAGGCATGCCCACAAAGGGCTTATGGTCTAGTGGGGACTAAATGAACATGTACATAAATAACTATGATGTTATAGTACAGGTATAAATAAAGCATTAAGAATTTTCAGAATGAAAAATATACAACTTTGGAGAAGGAGTAAGAGGGAGACTTCCTGGGTGAAGTGATATGTAATCAACCCCTAAAAAAAATAGACAGGATTAAGATATGGTAGAGTTTGGAAGAGTCAAGTAGGGAAATAGCATTCCAGAAAAAGACATAATATGGGAAATAACAATACTTCTTAGTGCAACATAAAATAGGCATATTATTTAACAGCCCAAGGAAGTAAAGAAGTGTACCATACTTCAGTATTTATGTGAGGATATCAGTTTTTCTTTAAAATAAATTCTATGGCCTGAGTACCTACAGAAAATCAATATTCTATATGAGCTTTTCAATATAGCAATATGAATACAGTTCATGCTCATACTATTTAGCTAAGCTTTATATAACAAAGTCCCTCATAATTTAAAAACAATCTGGAGATTTTAGAGTTAGTGAAGCAAGCAATACCTAAGTTATAAAATAATTTTATCTGTTTAGTTCTCAGAGGTAACCACTGGCACAATAAATTTTCTTGTAATACTTTAATTCCATGAAATATCACTAGGTCCAGAGAACCTCAAAGACATTTTTGTCTAATCATAGCAGACTGACATTTAAACAAAGTAAATAATTCCCAGTGATCATACTACAGATGTGGAGCAATACTAATTTTTTTCAAAATATATTTTCATTGAAGAAATTTTAAAGAAATACCTTAAATTCAATACCTAAACTGAATACATTATCTCTCATTCCATCCACCCCTATTTTTGTTTTAAGTAACTGTCAATCATCACAGTGAATAATCCCATAGATCAGCAATTTTCAACCTTTTTCATCTCATGGCCACATAAACTACTAAAATTCTTACCAAAAAATAGTATTTTTTGCTGATCTGACAAAAAAACGGTATACTTTTGATTCGTTTACACCAGATTGCTATTGTTGGCTGTTGTCATTTTTTTATTTGACAAGCTAAGGGGAAAAGAGGTCAGTGCCCTGACTAAACAGTCAGGTATTATGTGTGTTTAAAGTTCTTGCAGCACACCGGTGGAAACTGCTGCCATAGACGACATGGTGTAATGAAAGGAGTACCACAGTGGATGTCAGAAGATTGGATTCTGCTAGTTCCCAAATACAATGGTTTAGGCAGATCACCTCATTTCTGTGACCCTAGGAAAACAAGTTATGACTACAGACAGCCCCCAACCTACATACTTAAAACTTTTTTCGACTTTACAATGTTGTGAAAGTGATAAGCATTTAGTAGAAACCATACTTTAAATTTTGATCTTTTCCTGGGCTAGCAATATGCAATATAATACTCTCTGGAGATGATAGGCAGCAGCAGTGAGCAAGACTCCCAGCCAGGCACCAGATCAAAGAGGGCTGGTCGGGTAACAGAGGATACTCTACAGTATACTGTGTTGCCAATGTTATTTGGATACTGTGTTTTGTTTTCCCATCACAGCATGTCTACAATAGGCCCATCTGTATCTCTTGTTTCTGGCAAGAAAAGGAAAGCAATTACTGGTGAGATGAAACTACATCAACGCAACTGTAAGCTAACGTATGTGTTCTCAGCATGTTTAACTAGGCTAGGCTATGATGGTCCTTCGGTAGGTTAGGTCTACCCAGTGCATTTTCAACTTACGATATTTTCAACTTAGGGTGGGTTTATCAGGATTGCAGCCTCTGTGGATAATCTATATGACTCTACATTCTATAGTTCTATACATAATTAGCATTTTGTTTTAACAATTTAATTTTTTTAGATCACCTTTAAGTAAAAATATTACCAGCACACAAGGAAGAATTAAACTGAGGAATTCCACAGAAATTCTTACAGAGGTTTGTATAGTCTCACCCTCAAATGCAAAGGACTCAGGAGAAAAAAAAACAAACTATGCTGTATCTGAAGACTATCCAAGCAATATAGTATTTTGACCACATTAGCTCCTGGGGTAGAAAAAATGGTAGTAAAACAGTAAAAATATTCAAGGAAAACCACTACCACAAGAATACCAAAATAAAAAACAGATGCTCTACACAGTTACTGGTACATACCAGAAGCTTTTCATAGCTTTCCAATACAAAAAGAAACAAACAAAATGTTTTCTTAACCACATATCTAAATGTACTTTTTTTTGCATCCTCAAGCTTGAAAAGTACAAAACACCAGGCAATCTACAGTTATTTGTACACACATTAATCTGTTCAACTTTATACAACACCTTTATAGCATTTAGTAACATGCACTCAACATAAAAGGCACTTAACATTGGTTGCACAAGGCAATGAACTATACATGAATCTCTAATCAACAAATAATAAATTGTGATCAACATTTACTATCCTTTGTGCCATATTCTAGTAAAATCCAAATCTGAAAGTAAAAGAACAGCTGGAAGTAACTAAATATGGAGACTTCTAGCATTTCCAGGCATCAGTAAGATTTGAAACTGCAATTAAGACATTACAAAATATAATTAAAACTGAATAACAAAACACAAACACACACACAAAACAAGTAACAAACAGCTTGAAATTTACCTATATCAGAGGTTTTTTAACCAGTGTGCTGCAAGGATTTTTAAAACACACACTACCTGCCCTGACTGGTGTGGCTCAGTGGGTTCCCACCAGGGCACATACCTGGGTTACGGGCCAGATCCCTAGTTGGGGACATGTGAGAGGCAAGCGATCTATGTTTCTTTCGCACATCAATATTTCTCTCCCTCTCTTTCTCCCTCCCCCCTCTAAAGATAAATACATAAAATTTTTCAAAAAAATGTGTAAAAAACAGGGACACTGATCTCTTTCCCTTTAGATTGTCAAATAAAAAATAACAATAGCTAACAATAGCTGGCCGTTGTGACTGAATCAAAACTATATATAATTTTTGTCAGATTGGAGAAAAATATATTCTTTGGTGTGCCATCAAATTTTAGTAATTGGTTTATATGTACTATAAGATGAAAAAGATTGAAAATCGCTGACCTATATCAATTCCTGGTCTATTCAAAGGCCTTTGCTTTCAACTGCAGATAAGAACCACAAGAAAATTTCACCCTTTAAAAAGCTTTAAATACCTTAATCTAAATTTGCCTAGTCTTGGAACAAACTTTTAAACAATTATACTTAAAGGGACAATTAAATTTTTTAAAAATAAGGTAATTTCAAGCATTTTGTGCTTTTTAAAAAAAAAATTAAGTGGGAAGGCCAAAGACTTAAATTTTAATATATAATTAAATTCAACAAGACATCCAGTTAAAAATATGTATTCCTCAGAGGCCATGGAGAGTATCACAGCTACACATTGACATATATGTCACAGCAGAGACAAGTGTATTTGGATAAGTTGTAATGTGAAATACATTTTTCTACCTAGAGCACAATGTTTACTTGTTCAATAAAAATTTGCAGTGTCAATATTCTACACAGTGCCTTAAAGATAACAATAGAAAAGGATCTATCCTGCCCTCAAGAGGAGATAAAACATGTCCGTAAAAACCTAAACACAAAGTAGAAAGTGTAAATGTCATGAGATGTGCAAATAAGGCATTTTACAAGTGCAGAGGAAGCTGTTACTACCTCACAGGAGTACAAACATTTTCATCTGTTTAAGTAATTTCATAATTATTAACTTTCTTAGGAACCCTAAGACAGCAGATGTTTTCCTACTATCATAGGTGAGGAAACTGAAGCACAGAAAGATTGATCATATTCCAAAATGCCACAATGTTCATTAAAGAAAGAATCAGGACTCTGTTTTACATTTTCCCTGGGGCAGTAGTTCAACATATGGCAAGCCTTTTGTAAAAAGAAAGATTATATTTTCGTTTTGCAGATAATCACACCGTTATGTATATGTATGTGCATATTTTTTATATATGCATGTTTTAACCTTGATTTCCATTATCAGATATGCTAAAAGCAAGGGAAAGCAACTGTAAATATTAAATGAACAAATAAACTTCCACTGGGTTTTAACAAAATAAGAAAATAAAGACAATATTTCTTTTTCCAAGAACTTGTGGTTACTTCTTCTATAATCATTACCCATTTAAACATAAGTTTCTAAAATTGGTCTGCTCCTGAGCCCAGGCAAATTGGTTCATCCAATAAATATCTTTATGAAAAGGTACATGAAAACATTTTCAAAAAGCCATTAAAAATCAAATGTCACCAACCCTTCAGTTATCCAAGGGACAATCACATGTGACCCCTCAGCAACACCTATTGATCAAGGTATGTTGAAAGAACGAATGAATATTTGTTAGCATTTTAAAATCCCGGGCCTGTTCTTTGCACAATGTTCTGCATCCCATCATTACCTCACCAGCGTGCACACAGGGAATGTAAATTTCAATATTATTAGGATATGTTTAGTGACGCAAATCTGATGCAGGTGAATATACTAATCACAAAGACTGGAATTACCCATACCACACCATCTCCAAGGTTAACCCTACTGAAGCAGCACTGTGGCACACAACATCAGTACAGAAAACTGACACTGATGTTTCAGAAACATGACTTTTTTCCCATCCACACTGTTAATACACGACTGCTCCTAATCCAGTTAATTCGAAGAATTCAAATTCAGTTTCCTCTCCATTAAGACTGAATTCTCTATTAGTTTCTCAAATCCCTCTTCCCCACCAAAAAGAGAATGCACAGACTCCGCATATTAAAACACCAACAACAAAAGACAGAAGGTACAGTTCCGATCTTTGCAATCTCCACCCTTTCGCCATTACACTCCTGAGAGATTTGGTTAGAAAGTCGAACTAGTTCAATCTTCAGTCACTTGTCCATCGCTGTCACCCTCCCTAATCCTTTCGACACTCTCCAGACGGCCACCAGCTCCGCCTCAGAGCCCCGGGGCAGCCTGTGCTGGCCCCGCCCGGGGTCCCCCGGCCCACTCGGTCTCCCTCGGGGGACCCTCCGCACCGCGCACGCCCCCTCCACCCAGCACACCTCTCCGCCGGCCCCGGCCCGGCCGCAGCCCATTCTTCCGCCAAACTCCCTAAGCCTCCACTTGCCCCCGGAGCTCCCCGCCTAGCATGGCTCGGCCTGGGCGGCCGGAGAAGAAGAGACCAGACGGCTGGGGTGCGTCCAACTTGCCAGGCCCGTGACGCCCCACCGCCACGCAGTGAACCGGTCCCTGCGGCCGGTGCCCTGAGAGCACTCGGAAGCTCGCGACCGAGCGGGGGCCCGGAGGCCGGGGCCTACTCACCCGGAGCTGTAGGAGTGTGGTAACCGGCGCGCCCCTGGTTCTGAGGAGCTGGACGCAACCCCGACACGGGTCCCTACCTCGGGACCTCCTTTAACGCGGTGAGCTGAGCGATCACTCCAGTCACCGCCGCCGCCACAGCGGCTGCTGCTGCTGCTTCGCCACCTTGGCCGCCATCTTGACTCAACCCCGCTCCCTCCCCACGCCAGCCCCAGCGGCCGACTAGGGCTGCTCTGGCGCCGGCCCCTCCTCCTTCCGGAAGGTTGGAGAACCAACTCCCTCCGCTGGCGTCGCGCGTCTCCTACCTCGACCGAGCTTCCTGGGTTGCCCAGGGCCTGGTTCCTTATCTCGCATCGGCCTGGCAGCGGCGGCGGCCCTCTCAACCGGAGACACGCCTGAGTAGCACCTTGCCCGACCCGGACCAGCGCACTGCCATCAAGCACCGGCTGGGGCGTCCACCCGAGCCGGCCGACTTCCCGCGCTAGGGGCCTTTACCGGAGCGTGGGAAACAGGGGCGCAAGCCAGCCTCTAGCTCTTCGACCCCAGCGCGGCGCTGCGGGACGGCGGCGGCCTCCTCCGGCCGCGGGCTTCGGGCAGGGAAGCGGGCTCTCACGTGCTGGGAGCCGAAGGGGTGCACGTCGACCTACTCAAGATATTTCCCAGAGCTCCGGCTGTAATTCGCACTATAACGTCACTGAAAGGCGGCCGATGCCGATTTGTCTATGATGTCAGTCCTTAATCTAAAAGTCACTCCTCGGAGGAGCCTGTGGCCCTTGAGACAACCAAGTGCGCCTTCAAGTCTCACTTCCAGTGAAATGACTGGACTGTGTAAGGACAAGGCTAGAAAACTTGACAGGAAGGGGTTCGGTTCAGCTTTCAACCCGAGCAGGCACAGACCTCTTAAATGCTACATAAAGTAGAGAGAAATCGATAAAGAATTGTTGGGAGGCGTCAGTGTAGAACCACACAGGAACCCGATATTTAAGGCCTCAAGCCGTAAGAGCTGGCTAGCTGGGCGAAACCTTAACTCGGAACGCAATTTCTGCACAGTGCAGTTTTCCCGCCGGAGTCCGGGTGGACAGCACCTTTCCGTATTGCGCAGGCGCAGTGCCACTTACCTGGCATGGAAGCTATAGGCGTTCTGTGCTTGGCTGTGGTGGCCTTGGCACGGGTCGTGTTCTGGGTTTGGGACTCCTCCGAACGAATGAAGAGTCAGGTGCAGGCTGGCCTGTTGGGAAACGGAAGTCGGACCCTCCTGGTGATCGCGCACCCCGACGATGAAGCAATGTTCTTTGCTCCCACTTTGCTAGGCTTGGCCCGCCTGAGGCACCGCGTGTTCCTGCTCTGCTTCTCCGCAGGTAGGATACTGCAGGCAGGGAGCTGGGACCCGAGGCTGTGAAGGATATTTAAGTGCCAACTTATCTCAGTCTACTTTTCCTCAGAGATTCTCTGTTGTAGAAAGCTAAGTGAATAATACTCCGAAGGTCCCTTCTCTGGGCGCCACAGAGAATCGGTGGCTCCAACCTAGGGTCTGTAGCGGCCAGCTTCCCAGGTTGGTTGGAGGACGTCCTCAGCTTTCTCACAATACTCTCTGCTAGCAGGATTAAGCACAAGAAAACAGCTCACGTTTGCTTCCATTCAATACCTACATTTTCGTTGGGAAATGGGACTGTACTCATTATTCTGTGCAACCTTTTTATTTGCAGGACCAAGAATAATGATCTTAACATAGCATGCCTGCTCAAGCCTGAAAGTTTTACTTCTAGCGATAGCAAAGGATTTCCCTGCTGCTTTTTAAATTCATTTTGTCCTAAAAAGATGCATATGTCAAGTTAAAGAAATAGATTTAGATCATCAGGCTAAAAAATAATTTTATAGTTCAGTACCACCCAACTTTCATGTTAGGGTGGTCAGTGATGCGGGATGTGAAAGAATTCACAAAGAGATGAAAATGCAGAGGACAAAGCTTTATTTTCACTTTTCCAAAAAAAGGAAAGGGTTGGGTGCAGAGAAATGCACCAGCCCTGAAGTGTAGGAGCTTTGAGCTTTTATTGGATCAGAAAAAGGGGAGGGGGCTGTAACAGGTTAGTCGTGGCGATTAGTTGTAAATAGGAGGTTTCGGACTGATATTGCAGACTTCAGTTTGTTTTGCTGTTATCTTTGGGTTCAGGGTCTGGGCGCTAAGGTCTGGTAAGCCCTGTTTGTATATATTTTAAAGCACCTGCACAGGGGATGCTTTCCATCAACCTCTCCAGTTCTGAAAACAGAGGCTCAGAGAAACAGTAGTTAATTATGCCTGACAGCCTCAAAGGGAGAGAGGAAGAGCCAGCTCTGGTAAAGAGGGCCTGAAAGGGGCTTTTGTCCTTGCATTTCAGTGAAGGGGACTTTAAAAAAAGTCCTCCTTTACCATACAAAAAAGATGGAATGAGAAAACAAAATTGGCCATGGTACTGGATTATACTGATAATTGCACAAGTGTATAAATAAAGTAATTGAACTCTACATATAAAATGGGTGGACTTTTATGGTATGGAAAAATTTACCTCAATAAAGCTGTTTTTAATAAATGTACATGACCTCTTTTTCCCACTTGGTGGTATGTCATTCCAGTTTTTCTTCTATACAGATTTGCGTAGAAGTAACATTACACAATTTTTTATTTTTCACTGAACCTTATTTTTTCATTGATTTAGCAAATATTTAAAGATTTATGTGCACTACTCTTAGAATGGCCAAAATCTGGGACACTAACAACAAGAAATGCTGGTGAGGATGTGGAACAATAGCAACTCTCATTTATTAATGATAGGAGTACAAGATGGTTCAGGCACTTCAGAAAGTAGCTAGTTTGGCAGTGTCTTACAAAACCAAACACCAAACCATCCAATGGAAGTAATTGCATTACTTCCAATTGTAATTGTTCAATACAGAACAATTACCCTGTTCTGTATTTCTTTAACCCAAAGGAGTTGAAAGCAGGGGCATGTAAAAACCTGCACACAAGTATGTATAGCAGCTTACTTTTCATTGCCAAAACTTGGAAGCAATTAAGATGTTCTTAAGCAGGTGAACAGATGAATCAATCAGTACATCCAGGCAATGAAATACTAGTGCTAAAGAGAAAAATAAGCTGTCAAGCTATGAAAAGACATGGAGGAACCCTAAATACATATTACTAAATGAAAAGCCAAACTGAAAAGGCTACATACTGTATGATTCCAACTATGTAGAAAATGCAAAACTATGTAAACAGTAAAAGGATCATTGTTTTCCAGGGATTCAGATGGAGGAAGGATGGATAAATAGGTGGAGCACAGAGGACTTTTTATGGTAGTGAAAATATTGTATGATATTTTAATTATGGGTATATGTCATTATACTTTGTCCAAACCCATACAATCAATGTACAACACTAGGAGTAAATCCTAATGTAAACTATAGGCTTTGGGTGATAATGATTGTAGGTTCATCAGTTGTAACAAATGTACAACTCTGATGAGAAATGTTGATAAAGGGAAGGCTATGTATATGTGGGGATGGGGTAAATGGGAAAATCTCTACCTTCTCCTCAATTTTTGCCACAACCCTAAGATTGCTCTTAAAAAAAAATAAAGTTTTAATAAAAAATTTTTTTAGTTTAAAAAATTTACACTAGGCATTATGCCAGGGGTGTCAAACTCATTTTAACTGGGGGCCACATCAACCTTGTGGTTGCCTTCAAAGGGCCAAATGTAATTTTAGGACTGTATAAATGTAATTACTCCTTAGCAGTTAAGTGAGAGCTCTGCTAGGGTGGGCCAGATAAAACAAATTGGAGGGCTGGATTCAGCCTGTGGGCCTTATGTTTGCCACCTCTGTACTATGCCCTAGAAATAAACAGTGAAGAAAACAAGCTAGAGAAGGACTGTGTCCTTGTGAAACTTATAACTTAAATAATTACCGATATTAATAATAACGTGTAGCCTTTTAAATGGTCTGACAGAGATAAATCTTAGTCATCTCTTATTTATGTATATTTAGGGTTCTTTTTTTTTAGTTAAGTGATTACAAGTAAGAGTAAACATCTGTATGTATTGCATAGTATTCATTAAGAATGACTGCTAATTTAGCTGTTTTAAGGCTTTTCATGTAAATTGCAATCCCCAAAACATACCAGTTTACTTTCTCACTGACTGGTAGTAAGAATCTGTCTTAATATAGTACCATTCTTAACATTGACTAATGTTTTTTAATAGTGTTTCTTGATTTAACACTTATTTCCCCTAAGATCTTTGGTGCCAGTAAGATTAAACCATTTTTCATATTTATTGAGAATTTGGGTCTAAGTACTTCTCAGTTTGTGCTATTAAGGATATCAATTGCAAATAAATTCACTTAAAGACCTCACTTTTGTTTGCTTTTAATTTTATGTTTTATACTACAACTTATAGGAGTCAAATTATAAGTTAATTTGTTTCAAGATGTGCAAGAGAAGTCTGGATTTTATTTACAAAGTATTATAGGTACACTGGATTCTTTTATAAATGTCTCCTATTTTTTCAATAGGTTGGGACCCAAATTCAAAATTGTTTCAAATTTAAAAATATAATGTGTTCCCTTGGCATGTATTAAATACTTAGTATCCTTATTGTTGTCTTTCATTACTTCCTCTGAATCCAACTTGCTATTTAGATTGTTTTCTCTTTTAGTTTTTAGAGTTACTTTCAAAATTCCCAATTCATGCAGAAATGTGTGTATTGAACATTACCCACACTACTGACTTATTCTAACATGAAAAATGGGAAGCTAATAACTTGTGATACAATGTAATGAAAACTGTAATGGTGTGATAAAATACTGTATATACCAAGTGAAGAAAAGTGTGGATTCTCATTTCAGGGGTTTGGATTAAGGAAATTTCTCCAAAGAAGTTTTCTTTTGAGGTGGTCTTTAAAAATAGGACCAGGTATATAGTAAATGTGGTGAGTCCTGATAGGCAGTAGGAAAAACTTAAGTCTTAGACTTGTATGAGTAAGTCATTCTAATTACATCTCCAGTTTTAAGGGGTAGGGAGAAGCAGGAAAAAATGGAGTATTTTGTTATTAGCAGCTCATTTAATTTCAGTAATCCTATGTATGATAGGCATTATGATATATGCATAAAACATTATAAATGTAGAATTTGTTATTCCCACTATACAGATAGGAAAATTGAAATCAGGAAGAAGTAAGTAACTTGACCAAAGTGACCATCTAGAATGTAGAGGAGCCAGGACCCTGTACCCTTACCTGTTCCAAACCATTACAGTATAAAAGCCATCAGTCTGCACCCAATCTACCTCTTGCATTGCTTTGTATACTATGTCAGTTGAAATAACTATTTTGATCCCCAGTGCATGATCCAAGAAACCCTAGTTCATCAAGTTGCTATTTTTAAAAAAAAGCTTTGGCCTGACAAGATTGGGGAAATTAGCAGGTGTGCTTTCCCACATTTAGAGGTTCAAACTTCTTACTAGCATTTTAACATCTTTGAGAAGTTTTGTAAAAAAATTCCTATTTAACTTTATTTAGTCTAGCATTTCTCCCAAATTATGTAACCTGTTAATATACACATGGGAGAAAACTACAGTTGATGGTAGAGCATTATTGGATACATTTCATTGAAAATTAACACAACCAGTTCTGTGTTTGAGAAAGCTCATTCTAGTGGCAATTGAAGTATGGTTTAGAGGAAAAGAATGGAGTCAAGAAAACAAATTTAGCTCTTCCTTTCCCCTCCAGATTGTACTGCCGGCTCTCATATATCAAATTTTCATGCATTTCCAGTCTATATACTGTTTCTTTAATCAGTTTGCCATCCCTGTGCCAATATCATGCTGTCTTAATTACTGTAGCTTTTATGGCAATATTATCCAGTATGGCCAGCCCTCTGATTTGTCGTTCTTCAGGATGTATTTGCTGTTTTTGACCTTTTTTCCTCCAAATAGTTTTTAATTAGTTTGGTCACATTCAAGGAAAAACCTTGCTGGCATTTTTATTAGAATTTCACTGACTATTGATTATTATAGGGAAAATTGATTTATTTCTAATATAAAGTCTTTCCAGCTATGACTTTATAGTACGTCCCTTTATTTATATTGGCCTTCTTTACTGTCTGTCTTCTTTTAGTCTGCTAATACTACATATATAATATTGAGATAGTTAGTAATTTTATTCTCTAATTTGTTTCTCATATCTAGGAGTTCTTTTTGCAAATATTATTGTCTCATAACTTTTCATAGTGTAATATCCTCTTTCTTAAATATATTAAAAACTTATATGTGCTATAATAATTCCAATTCTTCAGTCTGTGTGTCTGATTCTGTTTTTGAGTAACTCATTCTGAGTGACTTGTTTCCATGTGTGTTTTGTGATTATTTTCATTGTAATCACATGTGTCTTGAAACCATATTTGTGATGATATTTTGATGATTTATGTTTGCTTCAGCCAGGCAGCAAAGGGCAGTACTAAAATTTTAGATTGAGATTTTTTTTTTTTCAGTCCACAGTAGTAGTGTAAATTCAGGATCCAAACACAAGTGCATTAGTTGTCTAATGCTAAGACAATTTGAGACAAATTGTCTCAAAACTAATGGCTTAAAACTGTAATAAACTTTATCTCTCATGGTTTCAGATAGAGCACAGTTGTCTCTGCCCCAGAATGTCTAGTATTTTGGCTGGAGGATCCAAAGGTTGGGGCCTGGAATCACCTGACTTAGCTAGAAATATTGACCAGAACATCAACACAAGAGTCCACATATAGTAAATCCACACAGCTTGGGCTTCCTTAATCTAATGGCTGTGTTTCTGGGCAAGAATCCTGAGAGGTAGCCACATTACCTTTTATAACCTAGCCTTAGAAATCATGCAGTATCACTTTCACTGAATTGTTTGTACAGGCAGTCACAAGTCACATCCAGCTTCAAGGAGAGAACCAGACTTCCTCAGAGCAACAGGGTTCTCTAAGTATATGTGGGACTAGAAATACTGCTGTAGCTATTTTTGGAAAATATAATGTGCCACACCAAGTGAAGGCAAGTGTATCATTAACAATCCTTATGGGGGGACAGTTTCCTTACTTTCCCTTCCCCTAACACCAACTCTGAGACAAAGATGTGGCCCCCCCATCTGTGTTTAGAATGGGTTTTTTTTCTGGTTCACCCACTGTAGGTATAGCCTTTGGAAGGTCCTGACTTTGTGTGGATGTCTCCTTATTTGTATCCAACCTTTATCTTCTGCTCTAACTTTAGGCCACCAGGCAGAAGCAGATACTCCAACTTCAGCTCCACCCTACTTGTCTGGATTTGTACTTACCTATGTTTAAGACTGGCAAAGATAGCCCTTACTTTCCTGCTAATTCAGACAAACATTCTGATATATGTTTCTCTTGTATTTTACATTACGTGTACTATGCTAAGAGGGTTCTCCAGACATCTAATTCATCATTTTTGCTAAAACAGAACCTACAGATTATTTTTAATAATGATTTTTAGTCATAAATAAAACTTCAAAGTTTTACTGATTGAGAGATATTTAGATCCATCCTCAAAAGTATTAGTCTCATCTGTCTCTTTTGTTCTTGACCAAAACATTTGGAATTTCTTTTTTAAAAAATCAAATATTGACTATTAAGAATGGAATAAATTACTAATACTTAAAAATATGAATTACTTTTCTTTAAGGGAGCTATAAAACTTCACAACATGACTCTGGTTATACATCTGTGGTCCTATTTTATAAATATACATACATATATAAATATAAATACTTAGGCACTTTTCTCTAAGGTTGATAGGATTTTGATGTGATATACCAACTAAACAATGCATAAGGGTTCAATGATTAACTGAAAACAATACCTATTCATAAATCTTGACGCTGATGACAGGTTAACTGCTTATGACTATTATATCTTTCTAAGTATATTAACTTACTAGGTTTTTATAATTAAGCTGAGAATTTATGTTAGGTAATCTCATGCACATCCCCTATTTTGAACCTAATGTAGTGTATTAGGTGTTTATAAAAATGTTTTTTTGTTGTTCAGGTACAGTTTTCTGCCTTTTACCCCCATCCTAGCCCAACACCCCAGCCCTCCCCTCCTCCCTCCTGTTTCCACCCCTCCCCATTGTTATTGTCCAGGTGTCCTTTATACTTGTTCGTGCATACCCTTCCCCTTTTCCCCTGAAATTCCCTCCCCTCTCCTCTCTGGTCACTGTCAGCCTGTTCTCTATTTCAGTGTCTTTGATTATATTTTGCTCATTTGTTTTGTTGATTAGGTTCTTGTTAAAAGTGAGATCATATGGTATTTATTTGTCTTTAACCACCTGGCTTATTTTGCTTACCATAATGCTTTCCAGTTCCATCCATGCTGTCACAAAGGTTAGGAGCTCCTTTCTTTCTGCTGCATAGAATTCCACTGTGTAAATGTACCATAGTTTTTTGATTCATTCATTTACTGATGTGCACCTAGGTTGCTTCCAGCACTTGGCTATTGTAAATTGTGCTCCTATGAACATTGGGGTGCATAGGTTCTTTTGGATTGGTGTTTCAGGGTTCTTAGGATATAATCCTAGCAGTGGAATTGCTGGGTCAAAAGGCAGATCTATTTTTAATTTTCTGAGAAAATTCCATACTGTTTTCCACAGTGGTTGTACCAGTCTGCAGTCCCACCAACAGTGCACTAGGGTTCCCTTTTCTCCACAATCTCTCCAACACTTGTTGTTTGTTGCTTTGTGTTTTTTTAATATAGTTTATTTATTATGCTATTACAGCTGTCCCATTTTTCCCCCTTCACTCCCCTCCACCCTGAACACCCTCTCCAACCCACATCTCCCCCTTTAGTTCATGTCCGTTGTCGTAAGCTCTTTAGCTTCTACATTTCCCATACTATTCTTGCCCTCCCCCTGTCTATTTTCTCCCTACCGTCTATGCAATTTATTCTCCATACCTTTTCCCCTTCTCTCCTCCTCCCTCTCCCCTGTTGCTAACCCTCCATGTGATCTCCATTTCTGTGGTTCTGTTCCTGTTCTACTTGTTTGCTTAGTTTGTTTTTGTTTTTGTTTTAGGTGTGGTTGTTAATAATTCTGAGTTTGCTGTCATTTTACTGTACATGTTTTTTATCCTCTTTTTCTTAGATAAGTGCCTTTAACATTTCATATAATAAGGGCTTGGTGATAGTGAACTCCTTTATCTTGACCTTATCTGGAAAGCACTTTATCTGCCCTTCCATTCTAAATGAAAGCTTTGCTGAATAGAGCAATCTTGGATATAGGTCCTTGCCTTTCATGAGCTGGAATACTTTCCAGGCCCTTCTTGTCTGCAAGGTCTCTTTTGAGAAATCAGCTGACAGTCTGATGGGAACTCCTTTGTAGGTGACTGTCTCCTTATCTCTTGCTGCTTCTAGGATTCTCTCCTTCATTTTAATCTTGGCTAATGTAATTATGATGTGCCTTGGTATGTTCCTCCTTGGGTCCAACTTCTTTGGGACTCTCTGAGCTTCCTGGACTTCCTGGAAATCTATTTCGCTTGCCAGATTGGGCAAGTTCTCATTCATTATTTGTTCAAATAAGTTTTCAATTTGTTGCTCTTCCTCTTCCCCTTCTGGTACCCCTATAATTCGGAAGTTGGAACATTTAAAGATGTCCTGGAGGTTCCTAAGCCTCTCCTCACTTTTTTGAGTTTTTGTTTCTTCCCTCTTTTCTGTTTGGTTGTTTCTTCCTTCTGGTCCACTCCATTGATTTGAATCCCAGTTTCCTTCCCATCATTATTGGTTCCCTGTGCATTTTCCTTTATTTCACTTAGTGTAGCCTTCATTTTTTCATCTAATTTGTGACCAAATTCAACCAATTCTGTGAGCATCCTTATTACCAGTGCCGTGAACTGTGCATCTGATAAGTTGGATATCTCTTCATCGCTTAGTTGTATTATTTCTTGGGCTTTGATCTGTTCTTTCATTTGGGCCATTTTTTTTGTCTTGACGCACCTGTTATGTATGAGGGGCAGAGCCTTAGGTGTTCACCAGGGCAGGGCAACCCAGTTGCTGTGTTGTGACGCTGTATGTGGGGGCAGGGTACCAGAGGGAACAATGGCACTTCCTCCACACTCTTTCACACTTCAGTGCCTTCCACTGCTTCCCCCCAAGTAAACTGGGCCTTTCTGGTGCTGAATCCCAGATAGGTGGGTTGGTGGCCATTCTAGGACCCTGTGGGTCTCTCCAACGAACTCTCCTGTGAGGCTGGGAGTCTCTCCCTGCGCCTCAACCCCGCACAGGTGTTTTCAGTCGGTATTTTGAGGCTTTGTTTCCCAGTGTTTGAACCCTAGGTTACTCGGCCTGTCTCGCTCCCCAGTTTTGCCTGGTTTATCTGCAGGCGAATGTGGGACCACTGGGCCCACCAGCCGCCTTGTGTGCCGTGCCCCTCCACAATCTGCTGCTTCGTTGGGTCCACCCACTACCACCCTGCATGCCCAGGGTCTACCAACTCCTGCTTTGCCAGGAGTCCTCTCCACCGGGCTGCCCGACTCCACCCCTCCTATGGGTCTGGATGAATGTTTTTTTCTTTAACTCCTTGGTTGTCCGACTTCCATATAGTTCAATTTTCTGTCAGTACTGGGGTTTTTTTGTTTCTAAATTTTTATTGTCCTTATTTTGGTTGTGTGAGGAGGTACAGTGTGTCTACCTATGCCTCCATTTTGGCCGGAAGTGTTACTTTATGATGGCCATTCTGACCTGAGTGAAGTGGTATCTCATTTTGGTTTTAATTTGCATCTCTCTGATAGCTAGTGATTCTGAACATCTTTTCGTGTGTCTCTGGATCCTCTGTATGTCCTCCCCGGAGAAGTGTCTGTTCAAGTCCTTTGCCCATTTTTAATTGGGTTGCTTGTCGTCTTAGAGTGGAGTCGTGTGAGTTCTTTATACATTTTGGAGGTTAAACCCTTGTCTGAGGTATCATTGGCAAATAAGTTTTTCCATACAGTTGGTTCTCTTTTTATTTTAATACTGTTTTCTTTAGCTGTGCAGAAGCTTTTTATTTTGATGAGATCCCATTTGTTTATTCTTTCCTTTATGTCCCTTGCTCTAGGGGACATATCAGTGAAAATATTGCTGCGTGAAATATCAGATTTTCCTGCCTATGTTCCCCTGTAGGACTTTAATTCTGTCATTACTTATATTTTATCCACCTTGAATTTATTTCTGTGTATGGTGTAAATTGGTGCTGGAGTTTCATTTTTTTGCATGTAGCTGTCTGTTTATAAAAATGTTTATGTCCTGCTAAGTATTTATTTACTTAATTGAGGAATGTTAATGTTTTTCAGAACTTTTATTTACTTAATGAGTAAAGAGTTTTAAGTGTAAAAATAAAGGACTTGCTTAAACTATGAGAAACCATAAAAGAAATGCTAATAAACATTAGGGAAGAGATCATGTCAGAAACCAAAGAAAAATTCCACACTGACATAGACTGCCTGTGAACAGTGGAAAAAAGAAAGACGCAAGTGTGAAAAATAAAGGAAATGCAGCAGGACTAATCTGATAGAAGTAGAGAATAGGAATCAGCAAAATGTAGTGAGTTTAGAAGAGCTTAGTATTGGAAAAACTTTTTATAACTGCTCACTGCAATGAGTTGAACACTCCTTTCATGCAGTGGATGCTTTTCATTCCATCTGATACAAATATACCTGCCATATTCAGAAAAAGACGGCTTCCAATATGTTTGGCCTTGTTAATGACTATCCATAAGCCACAGATCAGAGAAACTAATGAAAAGTAGTGTTTCTATTAGTAAAAATAAATATTAATGCACTGATTTTGGAAATAATGAAAAAACATGTACTTACAAGTATGGGTATGTTGGTTGATAATAACGTGTGGTAGTGTTTCTTGATCTTGGCTGCATACATACATGTTCAGTATTTTTTTAATGATGTTTTAAAAGATTGTTTGCCAATTTTAAAGACATCATTTCTGTTTTACAGCAATAACTTTTAATTAAAATATTTTTATTGTGGTAAAATATACATGACAAAATTTAACCATTTTAGACATTTTTAAGTAGTCAATTCTGTAGGTGGCATTAAGTACATTCACAATATTGTATAATCATCACCACTATTTCCAGAACTTTTTCATCATCCCAAACAGAATTCTACCTGTTAATCAATAACTCCCATTCGTTCCTCTCCCCAACCCCTGGCAACCACTATTCTATTTTTCTTTTAACCTATGAATTTGACTATTATATATACTTTATAGAAGTGGAATCATACAACAATTGTCCTTTTTGTCCAGCTTATTTTAATTTGCATTTTTTCAATATTTATCCATGGGGGTTTTTTTAAAGATCTTATTTATTTTATTTTTAGAGAGAGAGGAAGGGAAAGAGAAAATGAGGGACAGAAGCATCAATGTGTGGTTCCCTCTCACATGCTGCCTTCTAGGGACCTGGCCTGCAACCCAGGCATGTGCCCTGACTGGGAATCGAACCAGCAGCCCTTTGGTTCTCAGGCCAGTGCTCAATCCACTGAGCCACACCAGCCAGGGCTCAACATTTATCCATGTTGTAGCATATATCAGAACTTTATTTCTTTTTAAGGCTGAATAATACCCCATTTATGTATATACCAGATTTTGCTTATTTATTCATCCATTTATGAACACTTGGATTGTTTCCATCTTTCAACTCTGAATAATGCTGCTGTGAACATGGATATACAAGTATCTGTTTGAATCGCTGTTTACAGTTCTTTTAGGTGTATACCTAGGAGTAGAATTGCTGAGTTATATGGCAATTCTATTGTATGCTTAAATTTTTGAGGAATCACCAACTTTTCCACAACAGCTGTACCATTTTATGTTCCCACCAGCAATGTATGAGGGTTCTAATTTCTCTACATCCTCACCCACACTTGTAATTTTCTATCTGTTTATTTGGGTTTGTTTGTTTGGTTTTATACTCTAGCTATGCTAGTGGCTATGAAACAATTATCTCATTGTGGTTTTGCCTTGCACTTCCCTAGTGACTAATGATGTTGAGCATCTTTCACATGCTTATTGGCCATCTGTCTATCTTTGGAGAAGTGTCTATTCAGGTAATTAGCCCCCATTTTTATGCTAGTTTCATTTTTAAATCATGATTTCTCCAGCTGGGTTCTGGGGATACATTCTAATAGAAGAGGGTTCGCCCTTTTGGTTTCTTCTTCCTTTGGGGAACCCAGGCCTCCGGGTTCCAATAACACTGCCTCCTTCTTTTATCTCTCCAACCACAGGTTGGTAGACACTCGCTGTCCTAATCTTGGGTCACTTCACTGTTCCTGTTTTACCCTCAAATCCTCCATCAGTTATATATCAAATTCTTTTCATTACCTGATGTAAATATTTGATATGGTTCCTGTTTTCCCAGGCAGATCCTAACTGGTACAGAACTTAAACACCCTCCTTTTAGAGTTGAGAAAATGTTGACCATTTTTTCTTCTAAATACATTTTAGAATTAACTTGGTCATGCTCAAGAAAAAACTTTGCTGTCATTTCTGAAATCAGGAACTTTAGAAATTTCTTCAGATTCGTGAAGTTAGTAAAACGCCAGGTACTGGGACCATAATGCCTTGATTCTCAAGCTTCCAAGTAGGGACCTGGATGACTAAAGGAGTGGGAGAGAGGTTTTATTATTATCATATTTTCTATATGTAGCCTTATTTCTTTTGATTTTTATTAGTCACATAAATCTTTTACCTATTTAGAATAAATAAATTTTAAATCTTTAAAATGAAATGTCTACCTTTACACATTTGCTGTATAAATGTGGGTCTTTACAAAGTGTCTTTAATTTGTTTTAAATGTCATTATACTTGCTAGTTGTTAGAAGTATTACCATGATTATCACAAAACAGAAGACTTCATTAAGCATACAGTTACACATAAACTTATACATACACAAAATGTAGTTCTATATAATTAATCCCATTTGTATTCTGTTTTCAAAAATAATGACCTTCAAATATTTTTGGTCATATTTTCCTATTAGTAAAAACTTTTGAGCATATACCCCCATTATATGTACTGCATATTTATTTATAATTATAATAAGTACATGGACCACCGAACTAATGTGTACATTATAAAATATTAACAAAAGTTGACATTTACAAAAAACAAGGTAAACAAATTAAGAGGACAAATTCTAAAGCTTTCCTCCACCCCAGTAGATTAGTCTTGTGCCCTCTGGGGTGTACTATCCCCCTCCAATGGGACAGTGTTTGAGAGGGTTTCAGCTAAGAGATGCTAAGGGATCTCAGACACCTAATCTATGGAAGTGCGTACATGTTCACCAAACTTAGTGAAAATATTTAAAGTGATCTCTGACTTCAACTCCTTAATTTAAACACAAAGCAATAAAACTTGTTCCATAAACACATTAGCTTCAATTCTAAGCAGTTTCTCTGAACTGTAATAAGAATCTGATTTGCACAGCCTCTGAACTTAGGAATCACATCACTAGTATACATTAGACTTTTTATCATCAAAGATCAAGTAGCCTTGAGACAATGGGAGAGGGTATGTGTATGGATTTGAGAGGAACCTAAAATAGTAATAGTAACCATTACAAAATTCACTAGTTTCTATCTGACTTATAAAAATGAGTGTTAACAAAAAAATTATGATGAAAACAATACAAAAGTAAGCTGTGATCTGGAGTCTTTTTTAAGGCCATTCCCTTTGTTAGATGCAATGTAATGACTGCCGTACCTACCTGGGTTTAAACAGCTCAAAACTAGCACTCAGGTAATCCCTGCAGAGCTGAAAGGCATCCTGCCAGTGGAGTCTTTCTCTGAGTTACCTGGAACATTGGGGAGATCCTTTCTTTGGCCAGTTTCACAAAAGTCTGCAGTGTGCTGGACACCAGGATGATATAAAGTTGAATGAGACCATGACTTCTTAAGTCAGTGACATTTAGGAATGAATCATTTCTTCATGGAGAAAAATTCATAAGAGCAGAATACTGGAAATGATTACTTCTCAGGGAAAATAGGACAAAGCTTCACAGAGGGAAGGCCATTTGATTTGGACAATGAAGATGAACTGCAGTTGAGAAAGGAAGAGGAGGAGTGGGAAGGTAAAGATAAACAAGGCAAGGAAAAAGAAAATGAACATTAAGTACCCAGCTGGGTGGACATGTATCTCCTGTAATCACCAGGAAAGCCTTCTGAGATGGCCTTATCCCCTTTCACACATGGAGAAACTGGCTCAAGAAAGTAAAGTAACTAGCACAAATCACCGTGCAATTGCCTTCTGCAGTTTAATATTAACTGTTCATATTAAGGGGTGCATTAGCTAGATAATGAGTGCAATTTAGTGGTCCCAAAATTTCACTGTATGTTATTTGTAAGGGTACAGAAGAGTTGCACTTACCAGAACTATTCTTAGGAAGTGCAGTACATCTATTGGGAAAAATAAAGAATACCTGAGCTATTTGGGATACTGATGTGGTCAAGGTCCCGTAGGGCATGCTGGCATAGCTGGTTGCTATACTCTTCACAGGAGGATGTTTTCCTGTAATACTCAGGAGCCTCTTCTTTAAGTAAATCTTTAACAGATATTTGAGGACTATTAATCTGCAGGTGCTCAAACTAATACTGTGCTCAAGGACCCCACTTGTTCTGAGTGGTTACAGAAGGGTTCTCTGCTTAAATGCCAGAGCCACTGCTCTCTGAGATGCACAATGGCTCCCTGTAGCATGAAACTACATTGCAGACAGACAGGCAGCTAGGCAGCCCAACAGACAGAGAGGTACAGATGGGAAAGAATTAGTGGTGATTTAAAGATTGTGCTGCTGATGCCCTGGCTGGTCTTTTCTCAGTGGATTGAGCACCAGACTGCAAACTGAGGAGATGCTGGATCAATTCCCAGTCAGGGCACAAGCCTGGGTTGCAGGCCAGTCCCCAGTAGGGGGTGCTTGAGGAGCAACCACACATTGATGTTTCTCTCCCTTCCTTCCCCTCTCTAAAAATAAATAAATAAAATCTTTAAAAAACAAATTGTGCTGCTGGTGGTCTTCTCACAGGAGAATCTGATGTAATCTTAGTGTTGTTTTTTCTTAAACTTTTTATCATAACCACAAAATTTTCAGGGAGCTTAAATCCTCTGGGGAACAAGCTGTGGTAAGAATGAGTGAACCCATAAATCTCTACTGTTAAATCTTCCATTATATATTTGTTGTCTTCAGGAAATTACTACAATCAAGGCGAGATTCGTAAGAAAGAACTTTTGCAGAGCTGTGATGTTTTGGGGATTCCAGCCTCCAGTGTAATGATTATTGACAACAGGTAATTCAGCTGTATTAGTGATTTGATTGAAAACACATCTAGTGTTTCACTGTTAACTGCTGGCTGCTGGTTATGTAAGATAGTCTCTTTTTTAAAGTATTTTTATTGATTACCTATTACAGTTTTCCCAATTTTTCTCCCTTTATATCCCATCCACCCTGCCCCCCCTCCACCCTCCAGCATTCCTACCCCCCTTAGTTCATGTCCATGGGTTATACATATAAGTTCTTTGAGTCCTCTGTTTCCTATACCATTATTTTATCTCTCCCCATCTATTTTATGCCTACTAATTATGCTTCTTCTTCCCTATTCCTGCTATTCCTTTTTCCCCCTATTCCTGACTTCCCCCTTCCCATTTCTGTGTGATCTCTATTTCTCTGATTCTGTTCCTGTTATAGTTGTTTCCTTAGTTTTTTTCATTGTTTTTCTTTTCGTTTAGGTTCATTTGTTGATAGTTGTAAGTTTGTTGTCATTTTACTGTTCATATTTTTATCTTCTTTTTCTTAGATAAGTCCCTTTAACACTTCATATAATAATGGCTTGGTGATGATGAACTCCTTTAGCTTGACCTTATCTGGGAAGCACTTTATCTGCCCATCCATTTTAAATGAAAGCTTTGCTGGATAGAGTATTCTTGGATGTAGGTCCTTGCCTTTCATGACTTTAAATACTTCTTTCCAGCCCCTTGCCTACAAGGTTTCTTTTGAGAAATCAGCTGATACCCTTATGGGAATTCCTTTATAGGTAACTCTCTCCTTTCCTCTTGATTCTTTTAGGGTTCTCTCCTTCTCTTTAACCTTGGGTAACTTAAATGATGATGTGCCTTGGTGTGTTCCTCTTTGAGTTCAACTTCTTTGGGACTCTCTGGGCTTCCTGGAAGTTTATTTCCTTCACCAGATTGGGGAAGTTTTCCTTTATTATTTGTCCAAATAAGTTTTCAATTTCTTGCTTTTGTTCTTCTCCTTCTGGTACCCCTGTAATTCGGATATTGGAGCATTTCAGGTTGTCCCAGACGTTTGTAAGACTCTCTTCACTTTTTTGAATTCATGTTTCTTCATTCTGCTCCAGTTAGATGTTTATTTCTTCCTTTTGTTTCAAATCGTTGCTTTGAGTCCTGGTTTCCATCCTGTCACTGCTGGTTCCCTGAAAATTTTGCTTTATTTCATTTTGGGTATCTTTCATTTGTTTTTAATTTTTCAGCCAAGCTCAGTCAGATCTGTGAGCATTTTAATTACCAGGGCTTTAAATTCTCCATCAGTTGGTTGGCTATGTCCTAATCGTTTAGCTCTCTTTCTGGAGTTTTGTCTTCCTCTTATTCAGTCCTATAGTCCTGTGGCCACCAGTCCTATAGGATTAGATCTACCATTATGACTTTACGTAACCTGAATTACTTCCTAAAGATCTTCCTCCAAATACAGTCATATTGGGGGTTAATTCTTCAACAGATGGGTTTAGGGAGGATAAAATTCAACCCCTAGCAACATGCAGCCTGTAGTCTTTCAATCTCTTACTTTACAACCCAGAAAAGCAGAGCTTCAGAATTTTGCTTTGGGTGATTTAGATGAGTCAAAGAGAAGAATGAAGGGTAAGAAGAGAAAAGAAATTTTATGGAGAGTCTATACTCATAATAATAACAGTAAATAGTATTAAACCATTATTGTCAGTACCCAGAACCATCTTATTTAATCCTTAAAATAATCCAGTTTTTTTCTGATGTTATAGATAAGAAACCATTTTACTTAATCCTTTAAATAATCCAATTGATTTTCTGGTGTTATAGATAAGAAACTATATATATTAGTGAAGGGCTGGGCAATTTGCTGCATGTCATCCACCATAAGTGGTGGAGGTAGCATTTGAGGAGAAGCAGTCTGGCTCCAGAACCTGTGCTTTAACCACTGTGTTTTATGCCTACTCCGTGCCTGACACAAACTTTCACAAAGGCCACCTCATCTAACCCGTCTACCAACTGTGTAAGATAGGTTTTCTTATCCTTTTGTTTCACTTAAAGAAACTAAAGCTCAGAGAGATTAAGAGACTCCTCCGAGGTCACATGTTTAATAAATGGCAATACTAGAATTCAAAAACAGAAAGGAAGACAGAGTCGATTCCTGGCTTCCTGCAGGAAAGTAGGTCACCACTTTGTTACTGTATTTGAAAGACCAGGATATGTTTAAGTACATATTATTGACCTTGTGTGTGGTCAGTTTTTACTTCCATTATTGGAATTTCATTGCTAGATTTCAGGAAAACATTTAGCCAGAAGAGCTTCCCCAAGTACACCCATTATCTGATCACTTAAAGATGGGGAAAAAATTAGTTCTGAAGGAAAGAAGGTATAATGTCAGTCATTAGATGCCTAAATAGAAACTTTCAGTAACTCCACCCAGTTCCTTAATATCTATGAAGTTCTGTTAATTTAATGAGTCATATGATGTTAAAATACATGTTGTTAACAGATACACAGTAAATGCCTGGAATAGGCAAGGTGCTATAATAGGTGTTGAGGAAAGAGAAAAGCAGTTTCAAGACGTAGGAGCTGACTAATCAGAGCTGGCAGGACAGGCACCAAGGCTGCCCTTGTGGAAAGCTCTTCATTACGCCTATGCTCATTTGTAGGCCAGGGAGAGCGGTTAGAGGCTCCCAAGGCTCTTGGGAACTAGATGTGACTAGAAATGCAACCTGTGGATTTAGTACTCATCTGTTGCTTGTGTGCTTCTTAATATATCCAGAAGAATCCATAGAATTATTTCACTTATATTTCAAAGTAAAAGAAAACGAAAAGTGCCCACACATTTTTATATGCATAGATAATTTCTAAAAGGATATATACCAGACTCCTTCAGAGTAGCTGTTACTAAATTGGGGCCAGGAAGAGCAGAACACTTTTATTTTTTAATTTCACAGAATTCTGTGCAGTTTGATTTTTTAAAGGAAGCTTTCATTACTTTTTAAATTTATATATGTGTGTGTATATATATATGAGAAAGACTACCCCACATATCTAATAAAACATTCTTCCCTCTCTACTCAGCTTCTATCCATACAAGTGAATGCTAAATTAGAAATGTGTGCATTTTGCTATTTGACTTGATAAATTCAAAGAATAGAATAGAGTTCATTGAAAAAATAATAATGTTTTTAAGCCTTTTTATAAACACTATGGTCTTCTCATAGGCCTCATTCTGGAGTGTGGGTGGGAAGAGGCTCAGATACACTGCTCCTAAGCACTCTGACTAATCATGGTAAGGCCTCAAGAGAGGCTGAATATGATGAAATAACACAAAGCACATTCCCCTATTGTAATCCATGACCATTAAAGTATGCTGGGGCCCAATGACCTATTGTTGGACAAAACTCAAAGCTGTTCATGGTCTGATCTCTGTTTCCCTGCTCAGCCTCATCATCTAGGCCACAGGTGGCAAACACAAGGCCCTCAGACCTAATCCAGCTTCTACCTTGTTTTACTGGCCTGCCACCTTGTTCCTACCCCGCAATAGTGCCAAGCTCTCGTTGAACTGTTAAGGAGTAGTCACATTTATACAGTCCTAAAATTACATTCAACTCTTTGAAGGCAACCACAGGACTGATGTGGCTCCCGGTGAAAATGAATCTGACACCCCTGATCTAGCGCATTTTACTCACATCACATCCATTCCTGTAACAAAAATAGGTGGGACTGCCCAGTACCCCAAACTGTGTCTCCTCTGCATCTCTTGTCTCCTATTTGAACTGGGCTTCAAATACACCATGCTTGCTTTTTCCCCCATCATTTTATTTATTAAATATTTCCATCACCATTTATTACCACTATATTCCCACCTCCACCCAGCCCCCAGCCCCTCTCATACCATCCTTTCTTACATGTGTACACCTTTGCCTGTGCTTGTGCCTGCTTCTCTCATGCTTTCTCACTTCTCAACACCCCTTACCTGTCTCTTCAGCAAGTCTCTATTCATACTCAAACCTCAGTTCAAGGATTACCTGAGACTCTGGCACCATCCTGATTGACCCAAATTTTCCTGGACATCTTACATTCTCATTGTTCAATTATATCCTACCATGCACATTAATTTTAGTCTATGCTATAAACCCCTCTATATTTTTTATTCCTGTATCCCCAGCATCTATCATAACCCTTGAAACATAGTAGTTGCTCGGTACTTACTGGTTGAATAAATGAATTATTCCACATACACTGTGAGTTTTCTTTCTGTGGCCAGCATCTAAATGTGTGGTCTTGAAGAACTTAAATGGGTGCCTATGCATCTCAACCTTTTTTTAAAATTTAATCTTTATTGGGTTTTTTGCCATTACCTTTAGTCTTCTTATACCCCACTCCCCTCATCAACCCCCTTTCATCACTTTTTCTTCATTTACCAAGAAATGGTGATTAGCAAACCATTTTCCAAGATTTAAGTGAAATTGTTTTCACATTCTTAAATAAATCAGTCTAGATTCCTGATTTGCATAGTTATTTTTAACCCTTTGGAAAGTTCTAAATGAGTATTCAGTTTGGAAGGATTTTTCTACATCTATTTATTTTGCCATTCTACAGATTTGGCGACACTGTCCTAACATTTCAACACAATAAAAATCTCATTCTTTTTAGTGCTTGTCTTAACATCAGTTTGACATTAACAAGCCCAAGGCTTTTATAGACTAATTTTAGCTAACAAGGAAATAGAGTCCAGTAACTACTAGGAAACATAAATGAGCCTGGCTTGCTAGTGGTTCCTGAAAATCTTTCTGTTTTCCAATAAATCCATGCAAATCATATTGTGAAAGAGAAGCCACAAAGCAGATGCTGGGTCTGTTGGGGTTATGTTGGTAATTAAACCCCCTCTCCTTTTGAGGCCCAAGAAGAGTTCTCCTCTGGAAAAGCAAAAAAGATGGTATGCTGGCTGCCGAAATGGATCTGACCAAGTGTCCTCTCACTGTAAGAGATGAAAATAAAGCCCCCTGGGGACTTCCGGCAAGATGGAGGAATAGGTGGTCGCACTGTACCTCCTCGCACAACCAAGAATAGAACAACAATAATTTACAGACAATAACACTCAGAACTGATAGAGGATTTATCTGAGTGGAAGTCGGACAGCCAACAAGTTGAAGTAGACTTGTACATCCAGACTGGTAGGGGACAACGAGCTGGGTGGGCGTGGGGCTGGTGTGGGTTGGCGGCGTGCAGAGGTCGGGGAAAATTTGGCGCAAAATTGGCACGACAGCCATCTGGGGCGCAAGAACGCAGCGGTGATCCCTGAGTACACAAGCTGCAGCTGGCAGACCCAGTGAAGCAGCGATTGTGGACCAGGGCAGAGCTCGCAGCCCAGGGTCCCAGAGAAGGGTCTGAGCCCAGGAGAACGGAACTACCGCCATTGTTCCCTCCCGCCCCTACATATAACGCCACAATCTAGCAACTGGGGTGCCCAGCCCCGGTGAACACCTAAGGTTCCGGCCCCCACCGTAACAAGAGTGACCAGACCAGAGGGGGGAAAAAAAGAGAGACAGGGAAAGACATAAGACATGTTCCCAACAGAACAGATCAGTCCCCCAGGACTCATCCTTTTGAGCGACCAAGAAATAGCCAATCTATCAGATGCGCAGTTCAAAACACTGGTGATCAGAAAGCTCACGGAATTGGTTGATTTTGGGTGCAATTTAGATGAAAGGATGCAGGTTACCATAAAAGAGATGCAGGAAGATACGCGGAGGAGAGCCAATAGTGAAAGGAAGGAATCTGAGTCTCAAACCAATACAGTGGACCAGAAGGAAGAGAGAATCAACCAAGCAGGAAAGCATGATGAAATAAGAATTCAAAAAATCGAGGAAAAGCTTAAGAGCATCCAGGACACCTTTAAACATTCCAACATCCGAATTATAGGGGTACCAGAAGGGGAGGAGCAACAAGTGGAAAAGTTACTTGAACAAATAATAAAGGAGAACTTCCCAGTCTGGCAAAGGGAACAGTCTTCCAAGAAATCCAAGAAGCTCAGAGAGCCCCAAAGAAGTTGAACCCAAGAAGAAACACTCCAAGGCACATCATAATTACATTAGCCAAGGTGAAAACAAAGGAGAGAATCCTAGAAGCAGCAAGAGATAAGGGGGCGGTAACCTACAAAGGAGTTCCCATCAGACTGTCAGCTGATTTCTCCAAAGAGACCTTACAGGCAAGAAGGGGCTGGAAAGAAGTATTCCAAGTCATGAAAGACAAGGACCTACATCCAAGATTGCTCTACCCAGCAAAGCTCTCATTTAGAATGGAAGGGCAGATAAAGTGCTTTTCAGATAAGGTCAAATTAAAGGAGTTCATCATCACCAGGTCCTTATTTTATGAAATGCTAAAGGGACTGATCTAAGAAAAGAAGATAAAGACAAGACATGTATAGTAAAAGGACAGCAAACTCACAAATATTAACAACCACACCTAAAGCAAAACCAAAAGAAACTAAGTAAATAACTAGAACAGGAACAGAACCACAGAAATGGAGGGCACATGGAGGGCTAGTAGCAGGGGGGTGGGAGGAGGAGAGAGGGGGAAAAGGTATAGAGAATAAGTAGCATAGAATGTAGGTTGAAAATAGATAGGGGGAGGGCAAGAATAGTATGGGAAATGTAGAAGCTAAAGAACTCATAAGTATGACACATGGACATGAACTAAAGGGGGGGAACGTGGGTGGGAGAGGGGGTACAGGGTGGAGGGGAGAGAAGGGGGAAATGGGACAACTGTAATAGCATAATCAATAAAATATATTAAAAAAAAAAAGAAAGCCTCCTGCAATCTTCTCCAAATACAAAGGAGTGACTCAGCCAAGGCTACAGGGCACAGTTCCAGCCCTAGTTGGCAAGAACAAAGCTGGGCTTCCATCCTCCCACAAGGTGCAATGGACAAGAATGTTTCCTAGAAAAGAAACCAGGGAAAGAGACCGAGGTGGGCCTAGCTGATATGGAGCCAATATGTGAAAATTGAAGGCTGCTTCAAGTACTGCTTCAGAGGCAGATTACTCTGGAAACTGAAGGCAGGCTGGGCCTTTAAGAAGCATGACTGGGGGAGTCAACGCAGAGAAGTAAAGTGGGACAAGGGAGCAGTGGTCTTAACAAAACGTGCATTTGTGGCTAATACTACTCCTTAAAATAAAATTGTTGCAGATGCCACAAAAGTAGGGTTCAAAGTGACCCCATATTGTGATATTCATTACAATACTATTTATGATAGACAAAAAAATGGTAGCAAACTAAATGTAACAGTAGACAATTATATGGCCATGGTCCAGAACATTAAACCACAATTCATAGTTTCTTCTGTGCATGTTTAATAATCCAAGAAGTTGTTCATGATATAATCATTGAGTTTTAAAAAGCAGTATACACTTTCTTCTTTGTACTTTTCTGTGTTTTCCATAGTTTTGAGAATGAGCATTCATTAGGTGTAAAACAAAAGTTTTATTAGCTTTATTTTAAAATATATTATTTCTAAGTGTATCTCTTTCAGTACTTTAAAAAAACTTTTAATGACTTTTTTAGAGCAGTTTTAGGCTTACAGCATAATTGAGGGGAAGATACAAAGATTTCCCCTATATCCCCTACTACCCCCACACATGCATGGTCTTCCCCATTATCCACATCCACCACCAGAGTAGGACATTTGTTACATTATAATCACCTGAAGTCTGTAGTTTACATTAGGGTTCACTCTTGTTGTCGTGTGTTCTATGGAGTTGGACAAATACATAATGACATGTATCCATCATTATAATATACAGAGAATTTTCACTGCCCTGAAAGTCCTCTGTGCTCTGCCTATTTGTTCTCCCCAACCCCTAGCACCCAATGATCTTTTTACTGTTTCCATAGTTTTGCCTTCCCCTCATATAGTTGGAATCATACAGTATGCAGCCTTTTCCAATTGACTTCTTTCACTTACTAATATGCATTTAAGATTCCTCTATGTCTTTTTATGGCTTGATACCTCATTTCTTTTTAGCACTAGTAATGTACCATAGTTTATTTACCTATGCATCTCTACTGAAGGAAATCTCAGTTGCTTCCAACTTTTGGCAATTATGAATAAAGATGCTGTAAATATCTGTGGGCAGATTCTTGTGTGGATGTAAGTTTTCAACTATATTATATATATATAATTAATGAAGAGAATTAAACAAATAAACAAGATGGTCATATTATGTACATAATGTATTTCTAATAATACATAGTTATAAAAAGTAAAAAGGGCCCTGGCTGGTGTGGCTCAGTGGATTGAGTGCCAGCCTCAAACCAAAGGGTTGCCAGTTCGATTCCCAGTCAAGACACATGCCTGGGTTGTGGACCAGGTCCCCAGTGTGGGGCGCGCGAGAGGCAACCACACATTGATGTTTCTGTCCTTCTCTTTTTCCCTCCCTTCCCCTCTCTCTTAAAATAAATAAATAATTAAAAAAAATTTTTTTAAATAAAAAGAAAGTAAAAATCTTCTGGATGCTCTCACTTGGAAATAACCATTGTCAATCCTCAGTGCTAGCCTTACTTCTGCAGACAGATAGATGAATATATAATTTTATTTTTTTATTTTAATTGCTCAAGTACAGTTTTCTGCCTTTTACGCAGCACCCCCCATGAATATATAATTTTAGAAAAATGGAAATAATTCTATAAATGGTATGGTTTTAACAAATAAAATTAAATGTTACTTGAAAAGAAATTAAGTGCCCTGGCTAGTGTGGCTCAGTGGATTGAGTGCTGACCTGCAACCCAAAAGGTCACCAGTTTGATTCCCAGTCAGGGCACATTCCTACACCCAGGCCAGGTCCCCAACTGGGGGTGTGAGAGAGGCAACCAATCAATGTATCTCTCACAGATCAATGTTTCTCTCCCTCTTTCTCTCTCCCTTCCCCTCTCTCTGAAAATAAATAAATAAAATCTAAAAAGAAAAAGAAATGGAAGTGAAACTAAAGAACTTTAACTTGAGATAAACTTCACATAAATGTTTTCATCTAATTCAATTTCAAAGGATTAATTCCAGAAATATCTATCCAAAACTGAGTGTAAATTGTTTGGAGTTTGCAGTCAGTGAGGTTTTGTTGTTGTTATTGTTGGTGGTAGGATTTTTTACTAACTGCCTAGAGGAAGTAACTGTACTTAGATTTTTTCCCCAGAAACCCTCCGCAAATTCCTGTTATATTACTTCTGCTTTGCCAAGGTTTATAACACATTCTTTTCAAAAATCATAATTACTGTACCTGTTCATTCTTAATCCTGTGTTCAACCACAGGCCAGTCAGTCTGCCTTACCAGGGTTTGTCCAGTCCTGCATGCTGCCTCTTTCTGGGACAGATTTCACAGTTTTAGGCAGGTATGTTTCACATGTAGTGGTTTTCTGATATAGCAGTTTGTTTGCCTTATCAAAGTTGATTATGTATAACCTTTATTTCTTTTGTTGTGTTTTCAGTGGAGTTTGAGGGAAGAGAGTGAAGTGAAAATGTTAGTAGCACTATAACTAGAAGTCCATACTTCCATTTTAGACAGATTCCTACTGGCAGCTGAAGGATGAATGTGAGGAAAACAAGATTAGAGAAAAGAAAGTGAGGAAAGTACATGACGATGGAAAGAGCGCTGGTCCAGGAGTCATGAAATGTATGTTCAGGTTGTAGCTCTGCTACAAATAAGCTGTATGTTCTTTGGCAAATAATTTTCTCTCTCTGGGCTTGTCTTTTTTATATGTAAAATGATGAATGGTGATTTTACCTAGATCTTCTTCAGGAACAGAGCAGAACATGTTCAGATATAGTTGTTCCTCTATAAATGGAGGTTCACATACTCAACTCAGCAATACATCTGATATTAGTAAAGGCTTTCCATTTTATTAATCACTTTGACATTTTTTATGCCATCTACAATATAATATGCAAATAAAGACCTTCTTTAACCAAAATAAGGTTAGCCAGCTCACCTTTACCTCTACTGTCATAGTTCACTCAGATTGCTATAACAAAAATACCACGAACTGTGTGGCTTATAAACAACAGAAATTTATTTCTCACCGTTCTGGAGGCTAAGAAGTCCAAGATCAAGATATCAGCAGATTTGGGGTTTGGCAAGAGCCTGTTTCTGGTTCATATCTTCTAGAGGTGTCCTCACATGGCAGAAGGAGCAAGCCAGCTCTCTAAAGGTCTCATTTATAAGGACACTACTTCCATTCATGAGGACTCTACGTATTCACCTCCCCAAAGCCCCACCTTCCAATACCATCACATTGGAGTGTGTCTTAACATATAAATTTGGCGGGGATACAAATATTCAGTCTATAGCATCTACAAAAATTGTACTAGGAACCAAAAACTTTGGATAGGAGGCAACTGATTCTCTAAAATGCAAGTCTTACAGACAAATAATGTGTGTGTCCTAAAGAAAGGTTATTGGGTTGATCTTTCAAATTATTTCTCCATAACCCTAAGTTCCAAGAAGTAATTCTTAGTTATTTGTAGGGTTTTCTCTAGCCTTGGACTAAGAAAATTTGTGGCTGCCTGTGTGTGTTGCAGTTAAAGATGATGTGGCATTACATCTGCTAGTTGGGTAAAACTGTCATAGTTAGATAGACCAGTTTCCTCAAGGCTGAGCCACAGCTTAACTAGGTAGTTTCTGTAGCAAAAGAATTTACAGGTTTTATTCTTTTGGGGATTTTCTTTTTTTTTTTAATCATACATGCTTACCCTCACATATACAGTCAATTAATCTTCAATAATGACTCCAAGACAATTCAGTGGAAAAAAGACACTCCTTTCAACAAATGGTGCTGGGATAACTAGATATCCCATGCTAGATAATGAAATTAGACCCCTTCACAGTATACACAAAAATTATCTCAAAAAGACCTAGATAAAAAAGCTAAAACTATAAAACTCTTAAAAGAAAATAGGGGAGTAAATCTTCATAAGCAGGTTAGACAAAGCCTTCTTAGATATGACACCAAAAGCACATACAAGCAACAAAAGGAAAAATAGACTAATCAGGCTTCATAAAAATCAAAACCTTTTATACATTAAAAATCAGTATCAACAGAATCTAAAGATAACTCATAGAATGGGAGAAAATATTTGTAAATCATATATCTAATAATAGATATATCTATTAGATGTTATCTAATAGATAGATGTTATCTATAACATCTATCTAATAGATGTTATATAATAGATATAATTATTATATCTAATAATATTCCACATATAGATATATATTGCATGCTATATGTTACAAATAGAATAATACATAACATTATATTAACTAATATACATAATACGTAACATCATATTAATAATAAAATAACATACAGTGGTACCTTGGTACTCATTATTAATTCATTCTGGAACTCATGACGAGTGCTGAAACCAGCAAGTACCAAACGGTGAAGTATTTTCTCTTGCAGGGTGGCATCCTAACTCATACAAGTTCTAGCAAGTGCCACGAGTTCTGAGGAAGTGCTGAGTACTGAAATATTTTTTTCTCATCAAAATGCAACAGGTACAGGGTTGGCTGAGTTCTGAAGCCAATGAGTACCGAGGTATGACTATATTTTAAAAACTCCACTTAACAAGAAAAAGACAAACTAATTTAGAAATGAGCAAAGAACTTGAATAGATGTTTTTCCAAAGGAGATATATAGATGGCCAATAAACACAGGGAAAGATGTTCAATATCAGTAACCATACATGAATGGAAATTAAAATCACTGTGAAACACCACTTCACATCAACCAGGTTGACTATATTTTTAAAAATAAAGTAAAAAGGGAAATACCAAGAATTGGAAAGGATGCAGAGAAATTGCAAGCCTCATACATTGCTGATAGGAATGTAAAATGATGTGAAATGATATAGTCACTGTGGAAACCAGTTTGGTGGCTCCTCAAAAAAATTAAACATAAAATTGACATTACCTAGCAATTCTTCTTCAACATAAAGGCCTAAAAAAATTGGAAGCAGATATTCAAACAAAACTTGTATAGATGTTTATAGCAGCACTATTCACAATAGCCCCCCCCCAAAAAAGGAAACAACCCAAATGTTAATCAACTGATGAATAGATAAACAAAATGTGGTATATGCATATTCTGGAATGTTATTTAACCATAAAAAAGGATGAAGTACTAATACATGGTACAGCATGGATAAACCTAGAAAACAGTCTACTAAGTGAAAGAAGCCAGACACAAAAAGCTACATCTTTTGATTTCATTTATCTGAAATGTCTGGAAGAAGCAAATCCATAGAGACAGAAAATAGATTAATGGCTGCCAGGGACTGGAAGGACTGAGAAATTGGAAGTGATTCATAATGGGGTTTATTTTTGAGGTGATTAAAATTTTCCAAAATTGATGGTGGTATTGGCTGCAGAACTCTGTGAGTATACAAAAAAAATTGAATTGTATACTTTTAATGAATGAATTGTGTAGTATATGAATTATATCTCAATAAAGCTTTTATTAAAATGATAATATCCCTGGTTGGGTAGCTAATTTGGTTAGAGCAGTGTTCTGATATGCCAAAGTTTCGAGTTTGATCCCTAGTCATGAGAGAATTGGAGTCAACAAGCTCGGATCAGGTAGCCTGGGAGGGTGGGATTATAGGACTTTTGCCTTGGAGTACAGGCATGTACTCCAAGGCATGCCTGGAGTACATGCCTTGCTCCAGGGAGCAAGCTTCCTGATAAAAATGCAAAGGCAGAAAGGACTGTGAGAGTAATGAAGAAATTACTGGACTCTGTGGTAGCTGCTGGTGGAAATTGTGTTCTTCCATGGTATCACAAGGAAAACAGTCTATGGGCCCATGAACAGGACAGTGTTGTGTGGTAAGATTTATTCTGGCAGAAATAGAAGGCTGCCCCAGGGTTTCAAATGTCACATCTCTGTCCATCCCACCATGGAAAAAAATTCATTCTTGCCTTCATCAAGGCCAAAATAAAGGCCAGTGTTCAGAGTTCCTATTTTGTATTAAAGGTTAGTCATTTGGAGCCTGTGCAGTCTGCCATGGCCCCAGCTGGTTGTCAGACCCACATGGTTGCCATGGAGAGAATGTGTGAATAGACAGGGAGAGTATGTGTTACTGGTGAGAAAGAGATGGGAATGTGAGTGGGGAGGAAAGAAGGGCTTTGTTCCCTGGGATTACATGGGATTATGTTACCTCAGGCTTGGGAAAGACCAGGTGATTATTCAGAATAACCAGCCAACTTCCCAAACTTTCGTGGGCTTATACTGGGCCGAACTTCTAGTCAGTTCATTTTTTCCCCAGGCTAGACTGACAAGTCTCTGTGGTCACTATCTTGGCTTCTACTGCCTATGTGCTTACCTCTCCCATTAATGTTCTATCCCTTCCCCCAATAGTCTATGGGAAACAGACCAGTGGTTACCTGGAGAGTGTGTGAAACTGTAACTTCCAGGCTCATGGTCCCCAGTTGATTATGCTTAATCTCTAATTCCCTTTGCTTTCTTCTTTATTGATATCTAGCTACCTACGCTAACATTTCTTACCACCCCCCACAAAGACCGCAGGCCTTGTAATCTTACAAGGGTAAGTAGATGAAGGTATCATCTTCTATAGCTGCTTCTTAATGTCAGGAGCATAGTACTGCCTATCCCCAGGTCCTGAGGGTCTTCCTATCTGCTAAAGGAAGAAAGGAACAAAAGGGAAGGGGAGTCTTTATGCAGCAAAGAGGGATTTTGCAAAGTTTAGGTCAGTCTGGTGTTAGTAGGAAGCTGCATACATGATGTCTAGAGGTAAATAAGATCATAAGTAGATAAGGTCATAGAGATATACCCTATGAAAATAGAAGGAAGAAAGCAAAACACAAGGGTTAATGAACATAGCAAATCATAAATCAGTTTTTGAGTATGCAAGGTTATTGGTTGGGAAGACTTCCAAATGTAAGTCTTTGCTACAATGAAAGCACAGACTTTCATTTTTTCATTCTTCAACAGTGATAGTCTGACAGGTCCTCTTTGTCTTCAGTTTGAACATCTCTGATGATTCATCAGGTGCCGACGTACATTCTGTGTGGTGTATACAGTCATAGCCTTAAAGTTTAGTTCTCAATAATTCCTAATACAAAGATGAGAAGAAAAAACAATGAAAATTAGTTTAGAGAGTTGAACAAAAGTAGAAGAATTTGGACTTCGGCCAAGATGGAGGTGTAGGTAGACATAGTGTACCTCCTCGCACAACCAAAATAAGGACAATAAAAATTTAGAAGGAAAAAAACAACCAGTACTGACAGAAAATTGAACTGTATGGAAGTCCAACAACCAAGGAGTTAAAGAAGAAATATTCATCCAGACCAGCAGAAGGGGCGGAGTCAGGCAGCCAGTTGGAGAGGAGTCACAACAAAGTGGCAGCTGGCGGACCCCAGTGTGCAAGGTGGCAGCGAGCAGACCAGCGAGGTGGCAGATTGCGCAGCGTGCAAGGCAGCTGGTAAACCAGGCAGTCCCACATTCGTGCGCTGATAGACCAGGTGAAACTGGGGTGCAAGAAAAACCACGCAACCCAGGGCTCCAGCTCAGGGAAATAAAGCCTCAAAACACCAGTTGAAAACATCTGTGAGGGTTGAGGTGCCGGCAGAGACTCCCAGCCTCATAGGAGAGTTTGCTGGAGAGACCCACAGGGTCTTAGAACATACACAGTACCACCGACATGGAAATTAGCACTTTGCTTAGGGAAAGCAGCAGAAGTGACTGAAATCTGACAGAGCTGAGCAAGCATCATTGTTCCCTCTAGGACCCCTCCTCCACATACAGCGTCACAACCCAGCAACTGGGTTGACCCGCCTTGGTGAACAACTAAGGCTCCTCCCCTCACTATGTAACAGGCATGACAAGACCAAAAAAAAAAAAAAAATGACCCAAACAGAAGAACAGATCAAAGCTCCAGAGCAAATCCAGCTAAGCAAGAAAGAGATAGCTAACCTATCAGGCACACAGTTCAAAACACTTATGATCAGTATGCTCACAGAATTGGTTGGATTTGGTTGCAAATTAGATGAAAAAGTGAAGGCTACAATAAGTGAAATAAAGGAAAATATACAGGGAATAAATAGTAATGGAATGAAAGCTGGGACTCAAATCAATGGAGTGAACCAGAAGGAAGAAAGAAACAACCAAACAGAAAAGAAAGAAGAAACAAGAACTCAAAAAATTGAGGAGAGGCCTAGGAACCTCCAGGACATCTTTAAATGCTCCAACATCAGGGACAGAAGATGGCGGCTTTACTCTAGGAGGTGTTTTTCTTGGCTTCTGTGAAGAGGGGGGAAACTCGTGGATCGGTGGAGAAACAGAGCAAGTGGCCTAGGTTACCAAATCACTTTTGAAAGCAGGACATCAAAAATTATTGCACTCACTGAAAAACCAGACGGTAAGGAGACTGCTTCAGGACAGAAGGGGCCCAGGGATCAGCATGGGGTCTAGGGGTGTGCAGACCCCAGGCCCGGTGCTCCCGGGTCTGCCTCAGGGCTCCTGGGAGAGGGAAGTCGCTGCTCCCTCCCCCGAATATGGTGGGTGGGCAACTCCAGGGGAGAACGTGTTGCTAGAAGGAACATATTGGCCACTTGGACTGGGAAAAAATCGCCCAGGGACTATAAACCTCTGCCCAGAGACCGGGGAGAACTGAGGGCCTCTAGCCGACAGGACCAGGGGCAGCCTGGAAGAGCCCCCTCACCCCTAGCCCGGTGGAAGTGCAGATCAGTGGAGAGCACAGAGCCGGGCCGTGCTCGGCTCTCGCCCGTAGGGAGGCCTGAATTGTGCACTGCGATCCCAGGAGGGACGTGGCGCTTGGTGTGTTCCTACAGTGGTGGCTCAGAAATTTCCAGCCAGCCCAACCCAGGGAGCTGGGAAAGGCGCCAAAACCCAGTCAGAGTGCGGTTTGGTGGAGAACACGGAGCTGTAAAGGGCTGGCTCTCGCACCATCAGGAAGACTGACTTTCGCGCTTTGAACCCAGAAGGGTCGCAGCAAGGCACTTAGGGCGATCCTAGTCCCCGAATCTCAAAAGTTTGGGGGAGGGGCGCACCCTTTTACAATTCCCAGGGAGGGCGCAGTGAATCCCAAAACCTCGCGGGTGCCTCCTGAGATCATAGAGCTGGAACCCTGCAGGACCCCGGAGTCTGGAAGAACGTGGAAGTGAGATGCAGAGAACCAGTGTGTTCGGGAGCACCCAGGGTACCTGACAGACTTGCTGAGATCTGGCTGGGAGAGAGACAAGCATTTCAAAGGTCCCTCAGCCAGCTGAAGCCAGCAAGATCAGAAAAACTGGTCTGGCCAGTTAGAAACCAACAAGAGGTTTTGTTTGTTTGTTTGTTTGTTTTCTTTTGGTTTTTTGTTTTGTTTGGTGTGGTTTGGTTTTTGTGGTTGTTGGTTGATTCATTTTATCTTGTGTTTTATGTGACATTTTATTTTTCAATTCTTATTATTTTTATCTCGCAATCCCTTATGTTTCTCTTCCATTCATCCTAATATTATTCTTTCCACTCCAAATTTATCTCTCCTTCACTACATCTTCTGCTTTTCTTTCCTTTTTTTTTTAATCTTGCACGTTACTGTAAATTTGTATTATCTTTTTCTCACTTCTCTGACATTTTTTATTTTAATAATATTTTGGTATTCTTTTTCTTTCTGTATAATCTTCTTTGCTTGGCTGGTTATACTGTCATTTGATAGGTTCCCCCTGGTATCTCAGTCACAAGGTGTTGAGAAGTCACTATCCTTCATCTGTGTTCCATTAATACACCTCTCAAGGTTCTATACTCTTTATTCTTGTTATCTAGACCTCATCGATTCTGCCATAAGACTGTCACTTTACTATTACTGCTAGTAAGACCTAGTGTATACAATTGTAAATGCTTCTCAATACCCCTGCCTGATGGCAGCCCACTTTGCAATTTTCTAAACTATACTATTGTGGGGGTTGTCTCTATTCTTTTACTCACTACTCCTATGTATACTAATCTTTAGTCCAACCCTACCTTAGAATCTGACCTCCCACAGCCTCACAGCTTTCTAGATCCCACTAACAATCCTCTCATCCCCAATAAGAGTCTTACCTTCTTTCCATCCTTTCTAAAATGTGGATAGTGGGTGGAGGATCATGGTTAACACTATAAGGAGCCAAAGGATAACCCTTCTCTTCTCTACTGGCTGCTAAAGTAAATATCATAGTATACTGTCTTGCTGTTGTAAACCATTTTGCCTTACTCCTCCAACTGATCACAAAAAAGAATAGGGGGAAGCTGTGAGCACCAGGATACACGAAGGAGATTGCACCACTGAATCTCACAAATATTCTACTACAGAAGTTCACACCATAATTAAAGGGAATCAGAACAGATCAAATTAACAAACAAGAAGAAAAAAGAAGAAACCCACGAACAATGAGAAAACAAAGAAACAACCCCCAATTGAAGGGAAACGAGGAAGCCTCAGGAAAAATGCTAAATGAAATAGAGGCAACTCAACTATCAGATAGTGAGTTCAAAACAATGATTACCAGGAAGGTCAATGAACTCACAATGAGCTTTCAGAAATTAGAGGGAAACTACATCAATCTCACTGCAAACTATATAAACATGAAAAAGGAAATAGAAACTCTCAACAAAGGTCAAGAGGAAATGAAGAATACAATTTCTGAACTGAAGAACACAGTAGAAGGAATGAAAAGCAGGATCGATGAAGCAGAAGATCGGATTAGCGAGCTGGAGGACAAAGTAGAAAACAGCATCCAGAAAGAGCAAGAAAAGGAAAAGAGGCTCAGAAAGAATGAAGAGGGACTAAGAGAAATGCAAGACAATATGAAACGTAATAATATCCGTATAATAGGGATACCAGAAGGAGAAGAAGAAGAGCATGGGATTGAAAACCTAGTTGAACAAGTAATGAAGCAGAACTTCCCTAATTTGATGAGAGAAAAAGTCACACAAATCCAGGAAACACAGAGAGTCCCAATCAAGAGGAACCCAAAGAGACCCACCCCAAGGCACATCATAATTAAAATGGCAAAATTTCAAGACGAAGAGAGAATCTTGAAGGCAACAAGGGAGAAAAAGGAAGTAACATACAAGGGAGCCCCAATAAGGCTAACAGCTGACTTCTCAATGGAAACACTTCAAGCCAGAAGAGAATGGCAAGAAATACTCCAGGTAATGAGAACCAGAGGTCTGCAACCAGGGCTCCTATATCCAGCAAGGCTCTCAATCAAGATAGAAGGCCAAATAAGAAGCTTCCCAGACAAAAGAAGTCTAAAAGAATACACCTCCACCAAAGCAAGAGATCCTAAAGAAACTGCTTTAAGGAAGGGAAGGAAAAGAGAGAGAGAGGAACGCACATACATAAAAGAATGAATAAGTACCTATCAATAATAACCTTAAATGTAAATGGATTAAATGCTCCAATCAAAAAACATAGAATAGCTGAATGGATAAGAAAAAATGATCCACATATCTACAAGAGACCCACCTCAGGATAAAAGACCTACACAGGCTGAAAGTGAAGGGCTGGAAACAAATCTTCCAAGCAAATGGACAGGAAAAAAAAAGCTGGGGTAGCAATACTCATATCAGACAAAACAGACTTCCAAAAAAGGTCCATAAAGAGAGACCCAGAAGGTCACTTCATAATACTCAAGGGAAGAATCTATCAAGAAGACATAAATATTGTAAATTTATATGCACCCAACATAGGAGCACCCAAATACATAAAGAAAATCTTAGAGGACTTCAGGAAAGATATGGACAGCAACACAATTATTGTGGGGGATTTTAACACCCCACTATCAAAAATGGACAGATCTTCCAAACAAAATATCAACAAATATATTGTGGCATTGAACAATACCCTTGATGGAATGGACTTTACTGATATATACAGAGCCCTCCATCCAAAAGAAGCTAAACATACATTCTTTTCAAATGTACATGGAACATTCTCAAAGATAGACCACATGATACGACACAAAACAAGCCTCAAGAATTTCAAGAAAATTGAAATCATACCAAGCATTTTCTCAGACCACAAGGGACTGAAGCTAGAAACCAACCCCAAGGAAAAAAAAACAAAAACACTCAAAATCATGGAGATTAAATAGCATGCTATTAAACAATGAATGGGTCAAGAATGATATTAGGGAAGAAATGAAAAGGTTTCTGGAGACAAATGAAAACGAACTCACAACAACCCAAAACATGGGACACAGCCAAGGCAGTCCTGAGAGGGAAGTTCATAGCGATACAGGCCCACCTAAAAAGGTTAGAAACATTCCAAACAAACAACCTAACTCTACATCTACAAGAACTCGAGGAACAACAACAAAGGCAGCCCAGAGCAAGCAGAAGGAAGGAAATAACCAAGATCAGAGCAGAATTAAATGGCATAGAGACTAAAAGCACAATTCTAAGGATCAATGAATCCAAGAGCTGGTTCTTTGAAAAGATAAACAAATCGACTCATCAAGAAAAAAAGAGAGAAGACCCAAATAAACACCATCAGAAATGAAAGAGGAGAGATTACAACAGATACCACAGAAATACAAAGGATTGTAAGAAATTACTACAAAGAGCTGTATGCCAAGAAATTTGAAAAGCTAGGTGAAATGGACAACTTTCTAGAAAAACATAATCTTCCAAAACTCAATGAAAAAGAAGCAGAAAGCCTGAACAGACCAATAACAACAAAAGACATTGAAGCAATAATCAAAAAACTCCCAACACACAAAAGCCCAGGACCAGATGTTTTCACAGGAGAATTCTACAAAGCATTTAAGGAAGAGCTAACCCCTATCCTTCACAGACTATTCCAAAAAATCCAAAAAGATGGGAGTCTCCCTAACTCTTTTTATGAGGCCAACATCATCCTAATTTCAAAACCAAATAAAGACACAACAAAGAAAGAAAACTTCAGGCCAATATCACTGATGAACATTGACACTAAAATCCTCAACAAGATACTGGCAAACCGCATCCAACAATACATTAAAAAGATCATACACCATGACCAAGTGGGATTCATTCCAGGGATGCAAGGATGGTTCAATATTCGCAAGTCAGTAAATGTAATACATCACATAAACAAAAGCAAAGACAAAACCACATGATCATATCAATTGATGCAGAAAAAGCATTTGATAAGGTACAGCACCCATTCATGATAAAAACACTCGGCAAAATGGGAATAGAGGGAGCATTCCTCAACCATAATAAGGGCCATATATGAGAGACCTACAGCCAACATCATACTCAATGGGCAAAAATTAAAATCTTTTCCATTAAGATCAGGAACAAGACAAGGCTGTCCACTTTCACCACTTCTGTTCAATATAGTACTGGAAGTTTTAGCCACAGCAATCAGACAAGAAAAAGAAATAAAAGGCATCCAAATTGGAAAGGAGGAAACAAAACTGTTACTGTTTGCAGATGACATGATAGTATACATAGAAAATCCTATAGACTCTACCAAAAAACTGCTTGACCTAATAAATGAATTTGGCAAAACAGCGGGGTACAAAGTCAATATCCAGAAATCAAAGGCATTTCTGTACACCAACAATGAAACAGCAGAAACAGAGATCGAGGAAAAATTCCCATTTGAAATAGCAAAAAGAAAAATAAAATATCTAGGAATAAACCTAACCAAAGAGGTAAAAGACCTGTATTCAGAAAACTACACAACATTGCCCTGGCTGGCATAGCTCAGTGGATTGAGCGCAGGCTGTGAACCAAAGTGTCGCAGGTTCGATTCCCAGAATGGTACATGCCTGGGTTGTAGGCCATGACCCCCAACAACTGCACAGTGATGTTTCTTTCTCTCTCTCTTTCTCCCTCCCTTCCCTCTCTAAAGAAAAAAATAAAGTAAATAAAATCTAAGAAAACTGCACAACACTGAAGAAAGAAATCAAGGAAGACACAAACAAATGGAAACATATACCGTGTTCATGGATTGGAAGAATTAATATCATCAAAATGTCCATACTACCCAAAGCAGTTTACACATTCAATGCAATTCCTATTAAAGTACCAAGGTATATTTCACAGACATAGAACAAACACTTCAAAAATTTATATGGAATTATAAACGACCCCAAATAGCTGCTGCAATTTTGAGAAAGAAGAGTAAAGTAGGAGGGATCACAATACCCGACACTAAACTATACTACAAGGCCACTGTAATCAAAACAGCCTGGTACTGGCATAAAAACAGGCACCTAGACCAATGGAACAGAACAGAGAGCCCAGAAATAAGCCCAAGTCTCTATGGTCAATTAATATTTGACAAAGGAGGCAGCAACATAAAATGGAGTAAAAATAGCCTCTTCAACAAATGGTGTTGGGAGAACTGGACAGCCACGTGCAAAAAAATGAAACTTGAGCACCAATTTACACCATATACAAAAATAAATTCAAGGTGGATAAAAGACAAATATAAAACGGGACACCATTAAAGTCCTAGAGGAGAACGTAGGTAGGAAAATCTCAGATATTTTACGAAGAAACTTTTTTACTGACTTGTCCCCTAGAGCAAGGGACATAAAGGAAAGAATAAACAAATGGGACCTCATCAAAATTAAAAGCTACTGCACAGCTAAAGAAAACAGTATCAAAATTAAAAGAGAACCAACTGTATGGGAAAACATATTTGTCAATGATACCTCAGACAAGGGTTTAGTCTCCAAAATATATAAAGACCTTACAAGACTGCACTCTAAGAAGACAAGGAATCCAATTAAAAAGTGGGCAAAGGACTTGAACAGACACTTCTCCAAGGAGGACATACAGAAAATCCAAAGACACATGAAACGATGTTCAATATCGGTAGCTATCAGAGAGATGCAAATTAAAACCACAATGAGATACCACTTCACACCAGACAGAATGGCCATTATAAACAAAGCAACAAACAACAAGTGTTGGAGAGGTTGTGGAGAAAAAAGGACCCTAGTGCACTGCTGGTGGGACTGCAGACTGGTACAACCACTATGGAAAGCAGTATGGAACTTCCTCAGAAAACTAAAAATGGATCTGCCTTTTGACGCAGCAATTCCACTGCTAGGACTCTATCCTAAGAATACTAAAACACCAATTCAAAAGAACCTATGCATCCCAATGTTCATAGCAGCACAATTTACAATAGCTAGGTGCTGGAAGGAACCTAGATGCCCATCAGTAAATGAATGGATCAAAAAACTATGGTACATTTACACAGTGGAATTCCATGCAGCAGAAAAAAAGAAGGAGCTCCTACCCTTTGCAACAGCGTGGATGGAGCTGGAAAACATTATGCTTAGCGAAACAAGCCAGGCAGTGAAAGACAAATACCATATGATCTCACCTTTAACAGGAACCTAAATAACAAAACAAAGAAACAAGCAAAATATAACCAAAGACACTGAAATAGAGGCCAGGCTGACAGTGCCCACAGAAGAGAGTAGACGGAATTTAAGGGGACAGTGGGAAGGGTTCACAGGAACAAACTTAAAGGACACATGGTGATAAACTAAGGGGAGGGTGGTAATGGGAGGGAAGTGGGAAGGGGTGGGAGGGGGGATTGGATTGGGAGTAAAAAGGAGAAAACTATTTGAACAATGATTTAAAAAAATAAAATGAAAATGAAAATTTCAAAAAAAAATAAAAATAAATGTTCCAACATCCGAATTATAGGGGTACCAGAAGGAGAAGAGGAAGAGCAACAAGTGGAAAACTTATTTGAACAAATAATAAAGGAGAACTTTTTCCTTTGCCCAATCTGGCAAAGGAAATAGACTTCCAGGAAGTCCAAGAAGCTCAGACAGTCCCAAAGAAGTTGGAGCCAAGGAAGAACACACCAAGGCACATCAAGATTACATTAGCCAAGATTAAAATGGAGGAGAGAATCCTAGAAGCAGCATGAGATAAAGAGACAGTTACCTACAAAGGAGTTCCCATCAGACTGTCAGTTGATTTCTCAAAAGAGACCTTGCAGGCAAGAAGGGGCTGGAAAGAAGTATTCCAACTCATGAAAGGCAAGGACCTATATCCAAGATTGCTCTATCCAGCAAAGATTTAACTTAGAGTGGAAGGGCAGATAAAGTGCTTTCCAGATAAGGTTAAGTTAAAAGAGTTCCTCATCACCAAGCCCTTATTATATGAGATGTTAAAGGGACTTATCTAAGAAAAAGAAGATAAAAAACATGTATAGTAAAATGACAGCAAACTCACAATTATTAACAACCACACCTAAAACAAAAACAAACTAAGCAAACAAGTAGAAGAGGAACAGAACCACAGAATGGAAATCACATTGAGGGTTAGCAACAGAGGAGTGGGAGAAGGAGAGAGGGGGAAAAGGTACAGAGAATAAGTAGCATAGATGGTAGGTAGAAAATAGACAGGGTTGGGTAAGAATAATATGGGAAATGTAGAAGCTAAAGAACTTATGACACATGGACATGAACTAAAGTGGGGGAATGTGGGTGGGAGAGGATGTGCAGGGTGCAGGGGAGTTAAGGGGGAAATGGGACAGCTGTAATAGCATAATCAATGAACTATATTTAAAAATTAAATAAAAAGTTGTAAAAAAAAGTAGCAGAATTAGGGAACAAGTTCAGTTCACAAGTGAAAAGCAAAACTTTGAAGACAGTTAACTGTACTAGAGTCCAGTATCTACAATTGGGTATTGTTATTTCCATTGAAACACAATTTCTGTCCCTAAAATTACCCTCATTTTCATCAAAGAGACTCCATTAAGTCCAGTTTCAATTTGGTCTATTTCCCTAAAGACAACAAGAACAGCAATTGATTACATAGGCTCTTTTAATTCTGTTTTGCTGGAATCTTAAAAGGAATTTTAGATTGGATTTCAGTCAGCCCCTCAGGGCAAAGTAGCTAAGCCACACAGTCGCCATTAAGCTTTGCTTGCAATACCTATAGGTTTGGGTAAACTCGAGTTCTTGAGTTCCCCCAAAATGTCTTAAGGTTCCTTTCTTGCCATCTTTTAAGTAACTTCATTCCTTACCTGGAAAGATTGCCATGAACCACATGACCACGCAAGGTACCAGGCTATTTCCTCAATGAGCTATTAGCTTTGGCTTCCTTCTTTTATTAACATCTAGCTACCTATACTAACATAGTCACTTGACATTCTTGGGACAAACCTCTGTGTGTAGCCCAAAGTAAGGTGTATCCCCTTACCTAGTGTACAAGATAATACAGCCTTAGCTCTGATTTCACTTATTTCTTATAAGACCACAGAAGCAATTAATAGTTTTTTATTCTGAGTCATTGGGAGTGGCTCCTTAGACAGGGCCTCTCACCCGCATCTCAGCTTCCTTCTGCCTAACAGATGAGAATATAGTTCCTTTATTTTCCACAAAGCTGTACTACAGATCTTTATCTGTCATCTCTTCCTTCTTCTTACCCTCCAATTCATTGTCTTCCTTAACTTTGGAAATCGCTATTTTTCAGAGGAAAAAGTTTCATGTATAAGGTAAGGCAGAGAGAAACATCTTTCACTGGTCCTAGCTGAGTCAAAGAAAAATCATAATGTCTGTCCTTACTCCTATAAAGCCATCCCGAAGAAGTGTCTGTAGAGCAAGGGTGTCAAACTCATTTTCATTGGGAGCCACATCAGCCTCTTGGTTGCCTTCAAAGGACTGAATATAATTTTAGGAATTAAATAAATGTAACTACTCCTTAACAAATAAGTAAGAGCTCAGCACTGCTGCTGGAACTACATAAATGTAACTACTCCTTAACAGATAAATGAGAGCTCAGAGCTGCTGCTGGGTAGAAACAAGGTGCTGGGCCAAATAAAACAAGGTGGAGAGCCATATTTGGCCTGTGGGCCTTGTGTTTGCCACCTATGCTGTAGAGCATGGCTGCAGAAAGGGAGCATTAGGTGACAATGTGGCCATTTTTAATCCCTCAGCCTCCAGGTGGGACTGGAATGGCATTCTTTAGGAGCCAAAGTTAGGAAAGGGCCTGTCAGATGCCAGGGCCGGAGGCACTCACAGATCCAGAAGCATGCAGGAATCCAAGTTCCCAGTGCTCCAAGGAGTCAGGATGGGCTGGAGGGGCAGAGCTAGGAGATATGATCTTGGGAGTTGAGATCAGCTGGGAATGGCTGTAGATGTGACGGGTGGTCCAAGCATTCCCAAAGCACTTAGCTTGCTTGTCTATCCCTGAGCTGTCCAGTAAGACAGAGTAAGTCAAGGATTTGTTTTAAAGAATGAGGCACTGAATCTCAAGTAGTCAACCTAGGTTGTCTTCATAATCTCAAATTTCATTCATCAGTCTTTACAAAGTTACAGAACTGAATCCATACCTTAATGGAATTTTCCTTAGCACCAATCTATACTTTTAAGGTTATAATCATATATGTCAGCTATACCTCAATAAAAATTAAATTAAAGTAGACATATATAAAAAATTATAATCAAATGCCAGTCTCACTGCTACTCCATCTTCCCATTACAACATATTTAATCTTTCCTCTAGCCTCATCATCCTGCCCGTGCTCTTACTTCAAAGTTGGTTTCCTGGACTGACCGTCTATGATCCCACAATAAGTTTCAAATTACTAGATAGAACTTGAGATAAATTTATGTGGCATGTATTTCAATATATGAGTATCAGTCACCTTTCTACAGACATGCTAGATCACCTACAGAAGTTACCCCCCAAAACGTAAGGAGATAGAATAACTTCTCCCTTGCATTTATGCCCCGTATAAACTATTTCTCAACCTTTTTATAGTTGGGAAAAATTATGCATGATTGTTCAATTTAATCCATCTTGAATAGATCCTAAAGATGTCATAGAACAGCCCTGGCTGATACAGTTCAGTGAATTGAGCACCAGCCTGCAAACCAAAGGGTCAATGGTTTGATTCCCAGTCAGGGCACATGTCTGGGTTGTAGGCCAGGTCCCCAGTAGGGGGCACATGAGAAGCAACCACACATTGATGTTAGTCTCCCTTTCTCCTCTCTCTAAAATAAATAAAATCTTTAAAAAATTTTTTTAAATGTCCCAAGACATTTATTGAATTTCTTTGTAAAATAAAGTATATTAAAATTAATATGACTATAAGTTTATTATATCTCCTGGAGCTAGACTCAGAAATAGAATTGGGAACTTCCCAAGGACTATATAACCTGGCCTCAGGCCCTCTTCCTGTCTGACTAGGTGACTGCTGGCAGGCATATCTGTGCTCTGATCCTCTTCCTCTCTTAGTACAGTAAGGGTGTTGAGTTAGATTATCCCTAAAGTCTTTTTCACAACTAACATTTTGTGATTCAATAAGCAGAATAATTGCCCTACAAAAAGTTAATGTACCCTAAACAGGGTTGTCAGATAAAATACAAGAGGCCCAGAATGCCACTCCCTGTCATCTCATTTGTGAAAGTCGATTTCACCACTTCCCTATTGTGAGCTACCTTGTCTTCTGTCCTTAGCCTGAAACAGGTTGTAATGTCAACTTTTTGCTTCCTCCATTGCCTTAGCTACAAAATAAATTCCCAAAATTTAGAGAGGCTAGTTTAGAAATTAGAGAAAATAATAAGCAATGATCTTTTTCCTAGAACTAGCTGCCAGGACTACACCTCAACATGTTATTTACAGCCTCATTACTGACATTTCATCAGTAATACTGACCTATGCTACATGAGTTGTTATACGCATAGCATGCTTTAGTGGAAATTTTCATTAACCCCTCTGTTCTTGTTTTATTTTGGGGAGTTCTTACCATATGTTTGTTGAGTATTCCCTTAACATTCAAACAAACACAAAAACCTCCACTTAACTCTCCTCTGGCCCATTACCACCCTACTTCTCTGTCTTCTTTGATAATCTTACATTATCTTTACACACCATCTACACACACTCACCCCTTTATTCACTCCCCAATGTAGTAAAATCTGGCTTGCCCATCTTTTTTCTTCCTTCTGCCATTGAAATTCCTCTTCCTCAGGGTTACTGGTAACTTCCAAATTGTAGGATAAATCAGATAGTTTTCAGTCCAAACCTTACTGGCCCTCTCAGCAGCTCTGGTCAGTGTTGACCATTCTCCCCACTTCTGAAAACTACTTCCAGCATTCATAACAATACTCGGCCCTAACTGTCCTCCGACCTCCTTACTTCCCTGGCCACTTAGTGCCAGTCATCCTCAGCTACTCTTGTTCAAATACCTGGTCCTTAAATATTACTGGTTTTATATCAAGTCCATTTCACCTTTTCTTTACTCTCCCTAAGCCTATGGTTCTCAGTGTTTGATGCACATTCTGCACTTGTGAGTGAGGCTGCTTGCAAAAACACCTGTACCCCACTCAGCCAAGTTCATGTGGAAGTCAGGAGGAAACAGAGAACTCATGATAGGCACCTGGCTCTCAGTTTGTTTGTTTATTAATTTTGAAATGTATATTCATTTACTCTTCATTCAACACTCGTTTTTTTAGCATATGCTAAATCTCAAATACTAGTCCTAAAAATACAAAATAAAAAGTCAAGGTCTTGACCTCAGAGAGCTTACATGTTAGTAGAGAAGGCCAAAAAACCAACTAATGATATGAGGGCAGAACAGAAGGGCTACTCCAAAGGCCAGCCCACAAACACTGCCTTGGACTCTCACACAGGAGTCAGGAAAGGTGCCACAGCCAGGTTACTGTGATCTGAATCTTGAAGGACAAGTAGGAGGTAGCTACATGCATTCTATACACAGTGGTGCTTCTGGATAGCTGGAGAACAACATACTTTAGGGAATGTGATAGAAGATGCCCTTAGCTAGCTAGGCAGGTGCAGATTACGAAGACTGTGTGTTAGGTTAAGGTTAAAAACTTTCAACAATTTTTTTAAACTGAGGAGCTTTAAAATATATTAAACCAGGCAATGACTTAATCTAATTTGCATTTTAGAAAGCTCTCTCTGACAACATTCTAGATAGCAGCTTGGAAGGAAGGGTCTAGACTTGGTACACTGGAACCAGTTAGCATAAGCAGGCAAGAAATACAAGTGACTCTTGAACAATATGGGTTTGGAGTTCACAGGTCTACATATATGCAGATTTTTTTCAGTAAATATATAGTTGGCCCTCATATCCACCAAGTTTGCATCCATAGATTCAACCAAACACAGATGGAAGAGAGTATTTTTCATTTTGCACCTGGGAATCCACAGGTATGGAAGGCCAACTATATGCATTGTTCTGTACCTTCTACATCATTTTATGTGAAACTGGAGCATCCACAGATGTTGGTATCAGCTGGGGTCCTGGAACCCATCCCCCACTGATACTGGGGATGACTTAGTTTTGGAACAGTCAAAACTTACACTCAAATTTTAGCCTGTGTGAAGAGTCAGTCCCCCTACCTCTACTTTTTCAAGGATCAACTGTGTAAGAGTCAGAAATAAAGCAGTGGCAGAGGAGACAGAGAGAAGAGATGGTTTCTAGTGCTGTCACAGAGGTAGTGTTTCTAGGACTTTATGACAAATTGGCTGTTAAAGATCAGGGAGAGAGGATGCCAAAGGGGGATCCCGCTGTGTGGATTTAGTGACTGAGTATATACATCACCTCCACTAAGACTCATCTTCCCACCCTCCCTGTCAGACTGGACGTCAAAAATTTTACCCTACTAAAAGGGGAAAAGAACTAGTTTGGAAGGCCTGAATTTTCCCTTCTGCCCCACTGCAAAACTGAGCCATTGAACACCTGTTGGGACAAGGGTGTTAGAGCTATGACCAGAGCATCTGGGCAAAAGGAGGACCCCAGGTCTTGGCAGCTAGTGACAGGCTCATACTCTCACTAGTGAAGTGGTGGCCCCTATTGGTGACACCCAGGCACTCGAAGAGCATGGCGTAAAGTCCCAGCCACCAGGGCTGCTACGCTGGGCTCAGTCAGGAAAGGTGTTCGTAAGCATTGCAAAGCAGCCCATCATAAATGGAGGGCCAAGGCTATTGTCAGAAAGCTAGTGTCAACTGTCAAGTCTGAAGTCCAGACAGGTTAGAAATAGGAGATCAAGAGCGAGGCTAGATGTGACGAGCTTGGAACATGGGTCAAGACATGCAGTGAGGATATGAGGCCAAGAGAGGAAAAAAGCCACAGTCCTCTTGCACAACTCTGTTGGAAAACCTTGCTGCAAAACAGTTCACTTTACATTCATTAATACAAGCTAGATTTTTATATGGTTTCAATGCTCATTTTGTCTGTGTTTAGAGCCTTTGTGTAAGGCATAAGATTAGGCTTGTTGGCATCAAAAGTACTGTGTCTTCTAGATGGATGCATATAATACAAAGATCTTTTGCCTAAGAGACCAGTGAAACCTACATAGGATGGTCTCAGGCTCAGCATTATTAGTACATTCATGTATATTTCTAACTTTTAAACTTTCATTTACATCTCTTTTATTTTGCTGCATTTCCCAAGAGAGGATTTTCTATAAGTTTTTAAAGTTATTGCTATCAAACCTAAATTTAGTTTCTGTTGTATCTGTCTGCCCTCCAGTTTATCATATCAGACAGATATGTCTGCTGGCAGTGCAGGAACTTCAGCAACACTGGCCAGTGAGTCAGACAGCAGATTAGAGCAGCCTGACGATGAGGTGAATCCAGGTGTGAACTGGGCTTGTGTCTGTTTCCAAGGAGGCCCAATGTAGTGGGTAAGATACTGCAGCAAGAGTGTCTAGCTCCAGAGAAGGTCAAAGTCAGGCAAGTGGCCCTGAGGTGATTGTGAGCTGACCTTGTTTGGAGCTAGACCATAGCCAGCATCTAGGACAGGAAACTGGGACAAGTCACTAGCTTTTATCATGTGGTTTCACCAGACCCTCATGAGGTCCTGACAAAGTGTGCTGGCTCTACTTTCAGTGGAGAAGCAGCACATGGACCTGGAAAAAACAGAGGCTGTTGAGGAAAAGACTGGAGCTTGATGCCCACGCAGATGCTTAAGAGTCATTGCTGGCCCTTTGGATGCCAAGTCTAAATTAGGTCTTCACATTGGTAATTCCTGTGAAGGGTCATAGGCTGTTCCTAGGGAGGGTCCCCTCACATGCTGCCTGCCTGGGTCCTTGTTAACTCCACACACAAAGGGGCAGGGGTCTTACAAGGCTGGGGAAGGAGAGGGTTGGTTCAGATAGATTCACCTTTATTACCTAGAGAACATGGCTGGTTTTCAACCCACAATTCTATGGGCAGGGTTTGTTCACCTCAGGTAATGTATGGATCTTTTTTCTTCCTAATTTAATTTTTTGTTCATATTTAGCTTACATATAGTATTGGGTCCTGTTTGAAAGAAAAAATTCAGGTACTTTGAGAAGACTGTGTTCAACAGACTGGTGTCACTGTTTGTGTACTTTCATAAAGCCTCTATTAATTCTCCCTGAAAGGGGGTGGTGTTTTCATCCTTTTCTTGAGTAACCTCTTAGTTTGTCATAATTAACAGGCTTAATAGCATACACTTATTTATCCCTTCTATAAAACAAGTAACCATATGGGTCCAGCAGTCCCTTCCCTCTTGTCCTTCATCTGTCTCAGTTTGATGGACTCAATTAGGGTCCTGATGTGGAAATGCATCTCCCCCTGGTCCATATATACGTAATGTTGAGCATGATGACCACCTAACTCATCAGCATAAGCCCTTGCGGTTCCTAATGTTTTTTTTTTTTTTAATCTACAGTGCAGCAGTGGGAGAGAACAATCTGTAAATTATTCTAAATTAGGTCATAAGTCAGTATTCAGTGATTAAACCTCTCTGTGAATTTGCTAAGGTCTTTGGAAAACTGACTGAGTTTTTATTTGCAAAGGGCCAAGTCAGACGTAGAAAAGGGAGCACATACCTGAATAATCTCCTCACCAGGCTCCCAATTTGCCACTTTCCTCAGAGGTAACACGTTAGGGTTTGGGTGATAGTTCTGTTCCTGGAGTGGTAGGACTGTAAGCAGGGGCAGGTGCCAGTAGTTCTAAACAGAAGAGGGATTAAAGAGTGGCTGCTGCCCTTTGAGGGGCGGCAGGGGAGTAAGCTGGGAAGCAGGCTGTTCCACCCTCAGATCAGTTTTCTTTGATCCTCTAGAGACAGAAGAGGCATCTTGCCAGGACTATGAGGTGTCCTCTAAATCATTTGACATTGTGGCTTCGCACATCCTACAGGATTCCCTTAAATCTCTATCTTGGTGTAAAGGGCCATAAACATCTAAATATAAAGTATTTTACTCCATTTGCCTTCATTTTTGCAAAACAAATCTAATTGGAGAATAGTGTTATAATTCAGAGATTCATTTACAGGCAGAGACTACAGCCACGGTGAGCAGGAAGCAGTTACTGAAGACATAACCTCACCCTCATCACCCCACAAACATTTCAGGGATGGAAGTCTTTAAGGAGGGAATGAGGTAGGATAGTAAAAAGCTAGGAAAATTCCTGGGAAAGTGGAGTGGAGAAGCTGAGACAAGATAATTAAAGAAGGCCAAACCATTTTAACAACCTATAGCCAGCTAGTGAATTATAAGACCTTTTTTCCCTAACCAAGGACACTTGAGAGCAAATGGTTTACACCTCTTCTCCCTGACCAGAGAATATACAACTTAAATCACCCTGGCCGGGGACATAGAGGACAGAGCCCTCAACAGTAGGTGCTGTTGTCATGAAGACCTAGCCAGCCCACAGGAATTCAAGGCCCCAACAATGTGGCTTCCTGTCTTGTCTTGCTTCTTGGTTTATGGTGGTGTTTCAGATGCTTGCCAAAATCAGGGATGAACCTCTTCTCTGAATTAACCCTAGTTTATTAAGGAAGGAAGGCTGGCCTGCCCATGTAGCAGAAATTTCAGGCACCTTTCTACTGCCCCTTTCTCTATGCTGCTCAGGAGGCTCCTTCTCGGTCTTCATGTGTCCACAAATATGTATGAACCTACTCCCACCACCATTCTCTGTCAAGAGTGGGGTAAGGAGGAGGGGTTTGGATATAGGCATCTGCCTCTTAATGAACCACCTCTTTTGAGGCTACTGGAGACAAGCAGAGCTGGATGACTTTTTGGAAGTGAGTTTAGTGAACGGATTCTTTTCTGTTTTTCAGCAGCCACAGAAGACAGCAAATTGGCAATTTTTGCAAAAAGATTCCTCACATAAACTTTGCAAACTCTATAGAATTTATTTCTGCAGTAATATGAAATGCATCTATCGAAGAAGAGTGGGCACAGGTAGTATAACTGATTTCAGTATAGTGCCAAACAGCCATGATTTGAAAGTTTCTTTTATGTCCTACGAGAAAGGAAAAATCCATTTTATGCTTAGGGTTGGAAGCTTTAAGCCTTATGGGGATGAGGGTCTCTGTAGACATTTGGTATTTGGGCTCCTAAACTGCTTGAGGATGGGGCCCTTCTTAGAATAGATGCTAAAAGAAAAAAAAAAAGGATTGCTTTTTATACATGCACTTCTTTTTTCATCCATCTTTTTCTGTCTTTTCCCTTTTCCTTTACTTCTTTTCCCCAAATATTTCTTTTCCTTACTGTTTATCTTAAGCTAGTCATCATGACCCTGAGGCAGGTCCAGAAATTGCCTGCTCTGCTTTAGACATAGCTTCATCATTCCGTCAGCATCCAACTCCTTCTAGCTCTTGTGGCTCTAGCTGCGCTCACAGCCCTGCTCCTGGGACCCGGAGTTACCCGCCGCAGGGCCACGGGCGGGAGGGAGTGTGCACCGGAGGCCCTCTGGGACTGCCAGGCCCCAGGCACCAGGTTCCAGACCATCCTTCTGTTCCCCTCCCGCTTCGGTTCGGTGAACTCAAATGACCTTCGCCCGCCTGGGATAACAAAGGAAGTGATCAAGTTTAGAAATGTGCCTGAGGTGGTGGGGGAGGGACTGGCCGCACCTTCCAGCTGGGCTGCGCCAGCCACGAGACCAAATTAGGATGTGCGCGCAGCCTCCGTCTGTGCAAAGGTTCAGAGGGCCGTGTGCAAAGAGTGGAGCTCGGTTTCCAGAGAGTGGCGCTTGCCCAAGCCTGGCGGCCTTGCGGCAGCGCCTCTTCCTGCCCGGCTGTGGTGAGCAGGGCGGGCCGGACCGGGGCTTTCCCCCCGTGGGGAACATAGAGGAGGGGTCTTTCCTCGCCAGCAGGGCCTGTGGCCATGGGAACTGATCCCCGCAGACTTTCACCCAAGCCTTTCCATAACTGCACTGGCTCCATCCTAAACAAGCCCGCCGGGGCGAGTCATTCAAACATACGGACAAGATCCTCACTTGAGCTGGTCGGAAAACAAACGTGTTTATCAGCCCTGGGCTGAGAGATCTGGCCGGTTTACTGCACGCAAAGGTCTGAAGCTGGCCAGGTTCAGGACGCTGCCCAGCGGTGTTAACGCTGTGTTAGCCAAATACACCCCAGGGTAGGGGTTGTGCAGACCACAGTTACCGGACCACAAGCGAGAGTCAGCATCCTCTGTGGTGTTTGATGGCTTCCAGGACACCTCGTTCTCCTCAGAGGTCTTCAGAATCCAGCACAGTGCCATTGTCTTCCTAAGGTGCTTCAAGAGCTTCAGCAACTCCAGCCTGAGGGCTGGGCGGTGAGCAAGGGATGCCGCAACCTCCAGGCCCTGTTTCCTTCTGCCCTCACCCCTCTCCCACTGTGAGCCCCTTCTCACTCTCTCACTCCACAGCGAAGCAAACCTCACCCGGGCTGAAGCCTCCTGAGGCTGTGGGTCGAGATTCCAGGCCCTCAGCCCCAGGCGGGGAGCCAGTGTGTGCTGGGTCCGGTGGGTTGGAAGAACGATGTCGTGTTCTCTCAGAGCCCGCTCCGGGGTGGGGTGTGTGCCGCTCCGGATGCCTCCTCGGCCGTGGGCAAGGTTGTGCAGTGGGGGGCGGGGGAGGGGCGGCCCACAGCGCACCCCTTGCCCTCTGCCCTAGGTGTTCTCTGCCATGGCTCAGAGGCTCAGGTGCCCAAGCCTGCTCTCCCTAAAGTATTGGAGAGTTAGCATCCCACGGAGGTAAACACTTTCCTCTTTCACCTCCTGGTCAGACGAGCTTCCATACAGCATTTCAGACAGTCCCAGATGAGGCGTCAGGTGGATAAGTCATCCTGTGTGAGCCTCCCTCCCTCTACCACTCTCTCCTGCTTCCAATCCAGTGCGCGTGCGTTCTAGGCTCTGCTCTGGAGGGGCGGCGGGAGGTGGGGGGGGCCTAGAGTACGGTATCTGCAGACTTGGACTCATTCAGAGCCCTTTATTGAGAAGTTCTCTCACAACTTATTTTACTTTCAAAATTCAGTTCCTCTGAGTACATTTCTATCCCTGTTATATGTCTCATTATTTTAGACTGAGAAGTCAAAAGCAAAATTAGACTTAAGTAACCTGAGGGGGTTTTCTGTTTTGTTTTGCATTAACATTCCTTACTTTGGGGATATCTATACTTTCTTTGAATATGCGGCACTCATATTTTGCGTTGAATATGCCCCTGATACTGTTGTTATCTTTAGCATTTTCATAAGCTGCAAAAGAGGAAGTTAGAGAGATTGCTCCCTGGAGGCAGAACCAAACTGCGGGCCTTCTTCTGCTTTTAGTTGCAGTGAAAAGTGATGTTTCTGCTGGAGCTGTGACTTGAAGGCTTCTCTAATTATTTTCTTAGTGTGAATTTCTAGAAAGTTAAAGTCAAAGGGCACAAATAATTGCATATAACCAAATTGTCATCTCATTGAGATGTAGCAATTTAAACTCACAGCAACATCCCTGGCCTGTAGCTCAGTTGGTTAGAGCATTGTTGACATATGCCAAGGTTGTGGATTTGATTCCCTGGTCAGGGTACATACAAGAAAACCAATGAATCCATAAGTAAATGGGACAATAAATCAATGTCTGTCTGTCTGTCTGTCTGGCTCTCTGTCTCCTTTCCTCTCTCTCTTTCTCTCCAAAAAATCGATAAATACCCTGGCGGGTGTGGCTCAGTAGATTTGAGTGCTGGCCTGTGAACCAAATGGTTGCTGGTTTGATTCCCAGTCAGGGCACGTGCCTGGGTTTGGGCCAGGTTCCCAGTGGGGGGCATGTGAGAGGCAACCAGACCTCTCTCACATATTGTTTCTCTTCCTCTCTTTCTCCCTGCCTTCCCCTCTCTCTAAAAGTAAATAAATACAATAAATATTTTTAAAAATCAATCAATAAAAATTTTTTAAAAACTCACACCAATAGTATAGAACAGCACCTTTCCCTGTGCCCTTCTCCACACAGATGTCCTGCTTTAATTTAGCATTTCTTTGATTCTTAGTGAAAATTGGAAGAATATATGCTAGCAGCTTACATTTCTTGCTTTGTAAAATACCTGTTTCTTTAAACAATCTTTAATAGACCTTTTTAATGTCTTAAACAATTCCTAGTTCTCTATTGCTGGCTTCTTAACAGGACACACCACCTGATTGATTGTAGACGTAGAGCGAATGAAAGCTTCATGGAAAGACCACGTGTCTGTAAATTAGAAAGTAGGTACAAGGTATGACTTTCCAGATATTCAGAGATTTCGTTTTATCATTTCCGAGCTGAGAGTGCTCTGTAGACTGGAATTGTCCTGAGACAAGACAGGCACATCAAGTAAGCACCATACCACTCACTGCCTGCTGCAATCCCTAATTTTCCTGGTCCTCAGTGCTTCAGTTGTCATCTCTACTTTAGCTGGTCAAAATGTCTTTCAGCTTACTGTATCAGTCTGTTTCAGCCAGAAAGGGTTGCTCAGCTTTACATCTTAAGAGACTTACCCAGGCACGTCAGCATCTGAGAGATTGCCATACTCTTTCATTCCAGTTGTAGTAAAAACCATGAAGGACCTTGCTAATAAAGAAAGGTTCTAGGAACTCTAAACTCTGTAACTTGATTGCCATTCCCAGTAGGCCTGTACAGATCTAGGAAAGTAACAAGCTGCAAAGTAGCTGCTTTAGAATACCTGTCCCTCGCTGAAGCAAGGCCACTTGCATGGTTTACATATCAAGTCCATGTGACTATTATTGGTATTTTCAATTTCCAAAATGATGCCTTGATACATTTCTGTGGACTTCTGCACCAGGAGGATATATGTAGCTGTTTTCACACCAAGGTATTTTCCCTGATTGCTGTATCTGTTTTTCCTTCAGCAGTCAAGCTCAGCAGGTCATGTTCTACATACCATATTTAGGTCTATTTCCAGGAAACAAAGCTGGACTGTACTGGACTGTACTCTTTCCTTACCCATTCCCCACCAGCTGAGCTGTCTGTCCTGCTTACTGCAGAAGCAGTATGAGAACCATACAGAGCGGCTAACAGGATATTGCTTTGAAAAGTCTAAAGCTGCCCTCCGCTGAAGACGCCCTAGGCGTTTGGTAGAGATAGCAGTGAAGCAACAGAAATAACTATATTATTTAGTGTCATGTCATTTTCCTGCTGAAAAACTTTCAGTGACTCTCCTTTGACCAAAGTCCTAAGAGGGTCAGTTAATGGCCTTTGTCTGTAGAGAGGTGATAGCAGCCTGCCAGATGGGAAGCAGGGAGCCTGTGCCCTTGAGGCGCACATTGTGGGGGTGCCCACAGGACCTGAGCCAAAGAAGGATGGGTATCTATTTATAATACCTTCCAAAAGGGGTTCAAATTGAGGCCTTGGCCTCATATAAGGTGAGATCATAGATTCATACACCAAAAAGCAACAGAGGAGGAGATAGGGCTGTGATATATTAATGGAGATGCAGATACCGTGTAGATTAACCGACAGAGGCCTCTGTGCCTGAGACATGTGACTTGCTGTGGCCTCACTGGAGGTGCCAGCTCCCTGGTGATAAAATATCTTGGCTTTGCAGTCACAAACCCTGGGTTCAAATTCAACTTTAACAGGCTTTCAAACAACCTACTTAATTTTATCTGTCAAGGCTCCTTAAAGGTGTTCATGAAGTTAAATGAAGTAACAGATTTTTGTACTTTTTCAATGAAAGCGCTATTACTATTACTTTTATAAACATAAATATCATTCTGCCTTTGTGTCAGGTTTGAGGTTAAATCCGTCTCCCCAACATGTAGACAAAGCCTGATCTGTTTGATGTCTTTTTTCCCACTCAGCAATGACCCCAAAGCTCCCAAAGTGTGTTGTGTGCAATTGTCCATCAATATCTAGTGGTGTCATGTTTCTAAATTTTACCTCTTTCAATAGAAACCTCCAAATTAAGGGTAGCCCCAGCCACCCCCTACATTCCTGTCAGGAGACTGGCACACACCCAGCAGAGCTTAGGGAGAAGTTGCCACCAATGAGAAATGGTGTTCAAGTTGTGCTTCTTCCTTCCAGGGACTTCCCAGATGACCCAGGTGTGCAGTGGGACACAGAGAGTGTGGCCGGCGTCCTGCTCCAGCACATAGAAGTGAATAACATCAACCTGGTAAGGGGACCCGCTTACAGAACGCAAAGCTGGGCCCAGTCCCACCTTTCCTGTGGCTGCTCTCCCACATACAGCCCTCCTCCAGGGCCATGCTGAAAGGATGCCAGAGCCTCCTGATGACAGTACACCTTTTGTGAGGCTGAGTAACTGTGGTGGCAGCACTCAGAGGCACAGGTTTTCCCCAATGTGTCCTCTTTTCCTTCTCCCACCCCTACCTCTGTCCCACCACCTAAAAACTCCTGGACTCTGTGCTGTAACTCTCATTTGTACACAACTTCACCTTTCACCAAGCATTTTCACAGTTATTATATCATTTTAACTTTAGAGGTAAATGTTGTTGTAATTCTCATTTTATATCAAGGAAATTGAGGTTTCCAGAGGTCAAGCAGCTAGCCTGAGTTCGGCAAGTGGTGAAACTAGGATCTTAAACCTCAGTTCCAAAAATCACAAGGATAAATTCATACCCCCTACAGGGAAAACATCTGAGTCACAGTTAGGGCAGCAGTGGAGGTTCAAGTTACTTGCAGAGGTGGACAAGTCCAGGAAAGCCCCTCTCAGCTCTCCTAGGACCCACAGCAGTGGCCTTGCCACTGGTCAATTTTAAGGCTGCCTAGGAGGCTTGCTGTTCACTTCTAAAACAACAGTAATCTTTCATGAGATAATACCTAAAATTTGACCATTTAAAGCCCCAATCATATAAAAATTGGATATTGATAAATCCTCATTAAAAGATGAATCCTTCTAGCAGAGAAACATGTTAGGCTTTTACCAATGATGAATTCGTGGAGTGAACTGATTTATTAGACTTTTCATAAGAACAGATTTTCATTGACTTATTAGACCATCTTTGTTTTCTAATGACAGAAGAGCACCTAACTGGCTCACTCCAAATCACATGCAAGTGGTGATGCAGGTGGACCCATGACCTGTCAGGGCTCATCTCTTTCTTACTCTGTGCATTGACTTTATTATTTTTTTTCCTGGCTGGAAAAATGGTCACCAACAGCTTGCATGTCCACACCTCCTACCTATACCTTACCAGGGAGTCTGAGTGTGAAAAATGGAGGGTTCTGTCCATCAGCGCAGGGGTCACACTCCCTGCGCATTGACTGTGCCAGATGTTTAAAAAGCTGTTTAACATACATTGCTGTTAATAGGGAAACTCAAATTCTCACAGTGCACTGGGACTAACTTCCCTGGGCTGCATTTCATGCAGTAGTAGAAGCGTAGGGCCCTTCTGACCCTGCGGCCAGTGTGGGCCTGAGTGGCCACAATGAGCTAAGTATGGGTTTCCTTTCACACAGACCCATGGTCCCTGCACGAGGAGGGTTAATACTGGGCAGACGGGAAGTCACTCCATGGCAGTGTCCTGTACCAGGCTGAGTACACAAAGCTTGGAAGGGTCCCAGTGCCACATCCAGACTGGAAGTGTCAACTGCACAATCAGAGAAGATGAAGCACCAATAGGGAAGCATAGACAGATGTGTGGAACACAGAGATAAATTCATGGGAAGGTGGTTCCTCACCTGGGCTGTGCTGGGAAAATGCCAAAAGCTTTCCTTTGTCCAAGGCCAAAGCTGGCTCTGCAGCCATTAAAACAGTGTGATGGAAGAAATCTGAGCTCTGTTTGGCCCCAGCTCTGTTGGATGCTAAGCTGTCTGTCCTACTCCCTGTGACAGCATTGAGAGAACCCCATAGAACAGCTGACAGGACAGAGCTTTGGAAAGCACACCTCTGCCCTCTACTGAAAACAGTCTGGGTGCAGGATCCAACCCCTCCCTGTATCTTTCATTCAACAAATATTTATTGAGCACCTGCTATATGATATTGAGCACCTGCTATATGATATTCACTATCTGTTGTGAACAGGGGTTGCAGCAACAAGCCAGATACACCTCGTTCCTGCTCCCTTAGGACAGGATGTCTCAATAGTGGCATTATTGACCTTTGGGGCGGGATAATTTTTTGCTCTAGGGGCTGTCCTGGGCATTGTAGGGTGTTTAACAGCATCTCTAGACTGGGTCCACTAAATGTGTCCCCCTCTACTCAGTAGCAACCCCCCATCATTCATCACAATAAAAATGTCCCTAGACATTGCCAAATGTCCCTGGGGAAAAAACTACCCCCAGGTGAGAACCACTGTTTTTGAGAAACCAGAGCAGTCCCACTATTGTCTCTTGTTTGTTGGGGACTGGGTCATATTTTGTTTGAACAAAGATTTCTGCAACTTCTACCCCTGAAGAGGGGTAGAAGATGGAGTCTATAAAGAACTACAGGAGCGATGCACAAGTCTGCAAATGTCTAGGGAGCTGGACACAACTCAGCTCAGCCCTCCTTGCAACAGAAAGAAAAGGGGGACTTTAAGAAGATGTGGACAGCTTGCTTTATGAATCACAAAATGGTCAATTTTTAGAAAAAGACCTATGTATTTTTGACAGAAATTCTGCAGTTTTGGATACAGCCCTTTATATTTGTTCATTGTGATTTGTTAATCATATTTTTAATTCTTCTATGTCTTCACTGATTTTCTTATCTATTTGTCCTATCATTTATTGAAAGGGGAGACAAGAAAGTGACTTCAGAGAAAATATTTCAAGGTCTATAGCTGGTAATCTTCCAGAATGAGAAAGACCTTAACCTACCATTTCAAGAAGCTCAATGAATCCCACACAGGATAAAAGGAAATCCATACATTGGTATATCATAATGAAACTGCAGCATTCCAAAGAGAAAGAAAATCTTAAAGATAGCTAAAAGAAAAGTCAAATTACCTGCAAAGGAGGAACTTTTTCTTATTCTTGATCTTTTCTCTGGTTGTTGAAATCTAGAGAAACATTTTTATAAATTGAGGGTAAACTTGACAGTTTGGAAAGAACTAGGCTTTGTCTGAGCCTTTGAAAACAACTAAAATTCACACACACACACACACACACACACACACACACACAAAGGTGTGAAATGAAGAAGAAACAGACCTTGGAGAATTTAAAAATGCCTGAGTCAAAATTCTCTTGTTCCCAAATCCGTTAACCAAGGGCATGCCCTTGGGCATGCCTGTGATAATAACCTGGCCCCAACCTGCTGCTTTATCTGATGGCAGAGACTTAGAGCTGAGACCCTCTAGCCTTTATTGCTGTATGGTTCTAAACACCTCCACAGGGCTTTATTTGATCTTCTCATCCCAGTGAGCAAAGTAGGGCAGTAGGGGGTGGAGGGGGCAAGGTGTGGGGGATGTGCTGCTCCAGCAGAGCTCTCTTGATAGCTGCAGGTGAAAAGAAAGAAATCGTCCCAGACACAATCTGTTGTTCTGGCAGGAGAGGGGATGGTGATTCCCTCTAGTGGAGAATACCCCAAGCCCTTCTCCAAAAATGGCTTTTATTAGGGTCAGAATGTGCAGGGGAATACAGCATACAGGCATAGCTTTTCAATCAATGTAGATCAATTGTTATCTACTGTCTGTAGATAACAATTGAAGAAATGCAGAGACCCTATCAGGGGCTGCAAGACATGCTGACGCCAGGTGGTCGGTCATTAAGGCGTGTTCATGAGATAAGGAGTGCAGGAACTCCTTATCCTTTGAACTCAAACATCTGGCTTATACCAACAGGGCTATCACTAGGCAGTGCAGGCTTCAAAGAATACAATGTATATTTCAGGTCTGATTTCCCACGGGAACCCTCAGTGAACCCTCAGTGTTAGTATTGGGTCGTGTCTGCTACTTGCTTTCCCGGTTTTCCAGGGAGACTTATTGGCCACTTCCAAGGCTTTGCTCAGCGGGGCTACAGTCTCCGAAACCACATGAAGTGGTCCCCAACAAGGCAGGTATTATATTTCTGACCTCTTAGATGAGGAAATCAAAACATTGAAAGTTGAAATAACTGCCCTGGCTGGTGTGGTTCAGTTGGTTGCATCGTTCTGTACATCAATAGGTTAGGGGTTCAATTCCCGTTCAGGGCATATACCTAGGTTTCAGGTTCCATCTCTGGGGTACATGTGGGAGGCAACTGGTCAATGTTTCTCTCTCATATTGATCTTTTTCTCTCCCTCTCTCTCTCTCCCTAAAATCAATAAACATATATATATATTTAATATTATATATTTTTTATTTTTAGAGAGAGGGATGTGGAGGGAGAAAGAGCAGGAGAGAAACATCAATCAGTTGCCTCTTTCATATGCCCCAACTGGGGACTCTTGTGCAACCCAGGCATGTGCCCTGACCATGAACTGAACCAGAGACTGTTTCTTTGCAAGACAACACTCAACCAACTGAGCCACGCTGGTGAGGGAAAACATATTTTTTTAAAAAAAGAAAGAAAGTTGAAATAACTTCCAGTGGTAAAGTTCTGTGACTTGCCCAACGGGCTGGGGTTAACTAGTGTTGGAGAGAAGAGCCGCTGCAGTTTCTCCCCACACCGCCCCTCCCCACTGCGTTGCATGGAAGCATGGGATCAGTACTTGAGTTAATATGGTTAACTTTTTTTGTAGACTGTATTTTTAAAATTTCTTAAAAAAATTTTAAATACAGTTGACATACAATATATTAGTTTTAGGTGTACAAAATAATACACTGCTGTTTCAGGTTCACAGAAAATATTGACCTGAAAGTACATCTCTAACCAACCCCACCCTCCACAATTTATTGCAATAAGTGAACATACATGACACATCACCATCATTCAAAGTCCATAGTTTAGGGTTCAAATTTGGTGTCGTATAACATGGGTTTTCACAAAGGTGTAAAGACCTATATTCACCATTATATTATTTGCTTTTTATAAACCTTTAACTCAGATTTTTAAAACATCCTTATAATTTTAAGCATACTAAAGTAGAGAGAATAGTTTAATGAACCTCTGTGTTCCTATCCCTCAGCCTCAATAATTAGCACACAGTCAATACTATTTTCATTTAAATACCTCCCTGCCTGCTGTGTTATTTTAAAGCAAATTCTTGCCATGGTGTTTCATATTTAAATACAAATTTAAGTATGCATTAGTATGCAATTCTATTTATTTTTAGGCAGAGGGGAAAGGAAGGAGAAAAAGAAGGAGAGAAACATCAATGTGTGGTTGCCTCTCACACGCCCCCTACTGGGGAGCTGGCCTGCAACCCAGGCATGTGCCCTGACTGGGAGTCGAACCAGCAACCCTTTGGTTTGCAGGCCGTTGCTCAATCTACTGAGCCATACCAATCAGGGAAAGTATGCTGTTCTAAAAGACATTGAATCTTTTATTAACATAACTATAATATTGTTATCACACCTAAAAATTAATTAATATCAATGTTTTGCATTTCCAATGCTCTGATGTCATAAATATGTTTTATTTTGTTTTTATTCTTGCAGCTTGTTTGAATCAGGATCAGTTGATAGGACTTTAAACTTTCTTTTAATCTATAGCCCAAGCCTCCAGCCCATGTTCAATAAAAGTTAGCTGCTCAGAATTTTCTGTAAAGGAAGTCAACGTGTTTTACAGTCTAGTATAGAAAGACCAGCAGTGAATCCCTTCCCAGCCTCCTCCAAGCCTGGTTCCCGGCCCCTTCGTCCATGCTGTGTGGTCATCTTCATTCCTTGGGGATAGCTTGCCTCTTTCCATCACCCTTAGCCAACCACTACTATTCCTTTTTCTGAGTCCTTGATTTCTTTAAAATATTTCTTTTATTATTCAAACTATCCTTTTAATATTATTTTTTAAATTGTTCCCTGGGCTTTTTTAAAATCCACGTGTGTAGAAATGAAATGCTGGAACCTAGACTAAGCTTTTAGTTGATAAGCAAATCTATATTTGTGAACATGGCAGCAGAGACAGTCTATGAATAAACACATTTCTTCTGTGAATTTAATCTCAGGATGTGGTGGAAATTGTCCCCTAAAGTTTTTGTGCCCTCAGTAAGGCACAAGGAAAAGAGACCCAGTTAATCACGTAGCAATTCTGTGAACAAAGTTCACATGGCAACCAGCCAGGAAAAGTAAATGTGCTCATCACTGGCTAGGCAGATAAGAAACAGAGATACTCTGGGCCCAGGGTTCTACCAGGGCCAAATTCCACTCTACTCCACCAGTAAGGAACAAGAATAAACAGGAAAATCCCGCAACGGAAAAGTCTCCCTACGATTGGCCAAACCGATAGTTGCACGCCATTGATCTGAGCCAAAGTCAGTTCATGTGAACTCAAAATGTGAAAGGTTTCATGTCTCTGCCCTCTTCTCTCCTTCCTCAAGGTATGGGGGGACAGCTGGCCTGGAGCCAGGCCTTAGTGGAGCCCCATGTTTCCCTGCAGGTGGTGACCTTCGATGCAGGGGGCATCAGTGGGCACAGCAACCACGTGGCTCTGCACACAGCTATGAGGTACACTTGGGGTGGTCGAGGTGGCAGGGTCTTGCTTGTTTGCTCAGGGGCAGGTGGTTTCAAAAGTGCTGCCCCCTCAGTATCTGAGCCCCAGGAAACTTTATTATCAGATAGCCAGTGTTGTTCATGATGCTCATTGCACCTCACTACATCCTCCCCGTGAGAACTCTCTCTGCAGTCTCCTAAACATCTGAGAATTTGTGTTTTTTACCCCAGGGACACAGCAAAGGAGTAACTGATTTAATTCTTTCTTTGCTTTGGCCACAAAGCTATAGGGCCAAATTTGCTACCCTTCGTAGCAAGTGTAAGGGACTTTAGGTATTGAGCTCTGTGAACCAATGTGTCTCTTTGCTCCATCTTCTTTTTCCTCCCCTGATTCTCATTTATTTTGTTATCATCTGTTGTATACTTTATACACTATCACAAATCTTTCTTTGGAGAAGAATATACATACGTAATAGAAAATCTCATTTGTACTTCACAGTCACCCTATTTTACTGACTTGAACCTCAAAGATATTAGGGACTTACTCAGGGTCCTACAAGCATATGTCAGTTCCCTAGCCTCAGAAGTGCTTCTCCTGGACACCAGGAGCAGCAGCTGGTGGACTTGGCCCAGCGACTAAAGAAGGAGTGGGGGCGACTTGAAGTGAAGGACGTACCTTATCACCTTTGTCTAACAAGCCCAACATTCTCAGACTGGATCAGAGAAATATGTGAAGACAGAAATGTCCAACCTCTTCATTTCACCAAATCTGCCAGGCTGAACAATGGCAGAGGCAGCGCTGAATCCAGGAATCCTAGTTGTACATTCATTATCTTCTCTGCTCCCTGTGAAGACCCATCCAGTATTAGGGCCTTCCAGCTGAGTCCCTAAACTATGTGCTACCTACTGGAAGACCTATAAACTGTTACCCACACAGTCTTTCCATACCTACCCTCCTGCTGGCTTGACTGTGGAACTACAGAAGGCAGGAATGCTGCCTCCTATAAAGACTGTTCACATCCTGTCCCAGGCACTTGTACAGAAGACCTGAAATTGCATTATAGTCAGAGATGCTATTCACAAAAATTTTTATTGATGATTTTGAGAAAGAGAAAGGAATGGACAGAGAGAAACATTGATTTGTTGTTGCACTTATTTATACATTCATTGGTTGATTCTGGTACATTCCCTGACCAGAGATCGAACCTACAACCTTGATGTATCTGGACGATGCTCCAATCAACTGAGCTACCCGGCCAGGGCCAGAGATGCAATTTTCCGTGAAAATGCAAGGGAAAGTGAGGTAGCCCAAGAGTAGTCTTTCCAACCAACTGTGTGATGACTCCGAGGCCTTGGGCTTCCAAGACTGGAGTGGACAGTTAACCCCATGGAGAACTGAAGTAGTGTCTCTACCTCATTCTGGACACACACTGAGCCTTACCACTTTCCACAAAGCTGCCCCAGAGAAAAGACCAGATTGGGTCTGTTGCAAACAAACCAAGAACACCTGGACTGAGTTTCAGGGCACTTTAGGCTAATTTGCGTGGGTCCCCTTTCTGGCCCCCCACTGAAGTGGGGAAAGTGGGAAAAGTATCAGCCTGGGCCAGGTACTCCAGGGGACAGCTTTACAGCTTTATGGAGACAGGACTGTCTGGGGCCATTTTCCTTGGAAGAGGCTGGAATGCCACAGGTTTTTAATACTTCTGAGTCCTCAGTCACTATGCTTGAGATAAAACAATTTCCTGATATGCCTAACTTCATGCTCCTTTGAAAATAACCTTGTCGCAGTCCCTCTCCCCCACAGTGACACTCCTAGGGAAGTTCATGGTCAGTTCTCCCTCACCCCCCCAAAAAAAGTCTCCCTATACCAGCGTCTTACATTGTTTCCAAAAAAGCTTCTGAGTCCTTATTTCCGTGTGTTCGAGCTCCCCGCATTCCGTATGTTTTTTCCTCAGACTTGATTTGGATTCATAGTTTTCTCAGGAAGCTTCCAGACTGCAGGGATTTGTCCAGAGATGAACAGAAACTAGAACTTGGATCTCCTGTCTCCTTTTCTAGTGCTGTACAGGGCACCTCACTGCCACTTTAATAAGTAAGCCTGTGTGAATTGGAGTAAATGACCTCAGAGGCCTTACTTTTGTCAACTAAAAGATGAGAATCTTCACACCTTAACTGTCAGGTTGTTCTGAGGAAATAAAATAAGATGTTGAATCAAAACATCTAACAGAACAGCATCCAGTACAGAATCAGTACTGTCTTCCTAGTCCACTCCTTCCCAGGAGCCTTTCCGGCCCTTTTGTTTTCTTCTTGCCATACACAGTTGCTTGTGGAAGCTGCCAGAAAAACCAAAGAAGCCTCACAGGAGGGGAGACCCTGGGGAAGGGAGGGGACCACACAGCGGCTATGCAAATTACAGGACACACTTCCTAGGAGAGGCAGCCCCAGGATGGCAGTCCACGCCCAGACCCAGAGCAGTCTCATAGTGTCACTGCTACTGGTGCCCACCTTGATGGCAGACCCCAATTCCCCGTTCCACCTCCTGTTCTGCTCCTTGGGACTCTCTACCTATCTCCTAACACTGCCACCTACAGCTACATGAGCCCCTCAGTTCCAAGCAGAAATGCTGAGGAAATAAGCTTTGTCTTCTGAACTTCCCTTCTTTCTCATTTCTGGGGCTGGGTTCCATTTGTGGCTGGAGGACCCTCCTCAGTGAGGGCTGGTCCCCAACCCCAGGTACTAATGCTCCTCTGAGCAGATAATGAGTCCTGTCCACTTTCGTCCTTCTGTCCCTCTCCCTGCCTTCTACTCCCACCAACCTATGAAAACTGTTGCCTCCACCATCACCCCCTGGCTGCTAAACTCCCCAGGTTTATTTCAGTCCTCAGCTGTCCTGAAGGTTTTTATGGCATTTGACCTTGCCTGTCACTCACTGAAATGCTGCTTTGACCTGGTTGAGCCAGCTGATCCTCCTTCCTCTGGCCCCTCTGGCCCCTGTGGCTACTCCTCAGCCTCTTCCTGGCTTCCTCCCACCACAAGCCCTTCCATGTACTGTTCTAGAGCTACCCACCCCAGCACCAGCTCCTTCCAGTGCAGGTCCCTCCCTCCGCAGCACTGTGCGACTCCGCATGGGTGTACATCTCCAGTGTACCGTCTGCCCTGCCTTCCCAGCCCTGTCCCTGGAGACCCTGACTGCCTCCAAATCAGGATTTCCCCAGAGCTCTGTCTAGACTGCTTCTGGATGAGTTGCTTCTGTTCACAGGATCCCAGAACCCTCCTTCAGATTTCTCTGCTTCTCAGGTCTCTGCTAGGAGGTCAGGCCCATAGTTTATCAATTCCCTTTCAACCTCTCTTCCTCTACCTCTGCTTCTAAGAACCCCTTTTTGTATGCACATATGTGCCTGGGTATTGGACTTACTTCCCTCATCCTCTTATGGCAGGAGAACAGGATGGCAGATGACATCACTGTCAGAGGTGGGAGTGGGGTGGGTCAAAAAGGGGAAAAGGAACTATCAGGGAAGAAATGTCAGTATTTTAAAATATTCTCCCACCATATCATTTTACAACTTCAAAAGAGGAGGAGCCTCAAGGAGTCTACTGCAGTCAACCTTCATCTCTCCCAGGCAAAGCCCTAGCCTGAGCACTTCATAAGCTGTGGCCAGCCTTCACATTGGCTGTCCTTGTGTAAGGTGCCCACCACGGTCCCTTCAGCTGTAGCCTGGGCAGGGAATCCCATAAGTCTATGTGGCAATTTATGCAAAAGAAACTACTTAGAAATTTACCAGGAGGGACCATGGAGTGTGGCAGGCCTTGCTGTGAGGGCCCTTCCTGTTACCTGCAAAGGGGATCTTACTCCTCTCTGTCTTGTTCTTTCCGTCTCCAGGACCCTACACTCAGAAGGGAGGTTACCTGAAGGTAAGGCCTATTCCTTGTGCCAAAGGCTGCTAGATAAGGTAAAGCCATGGTCTTCTAGAAAAATTAGTATGAAATCTGAAAATATGTATGCAGAGCTGCCCTAGGCCAAGCAGAGTTAGGGTGGGGGTGGGGAAGACTGGCCACCCTCTTCCAGACTTGGCTGGGTGTTTCTGTCAATGCAGGTCCCCAAGTCCCAAAATCAGTCTGTATCTATTGAGATGTGCCCCGCCAGCCAGGCAGCCTCCAGGTGCAGGGGGAGATTGAAGATTTTCATGTGGGTTCTCCAGAGAAACACAACCAAAAGAACCAGTAGGGGATTCTTTGTTTATTGCTTTATTATAAGGATTTGGTTTGTGCAATTATGGAGACTGAGAAGCCCCATGATCTGGCTGCCTGCAAGCTGGAGACCCAGGAAAGCTGGTAGTGTAATTCAGTCTGAATCCAAAGGCCTGAGAAGCAGGGCAGCCGATGACGTAACAATCTGAGGGCAGGAAATGACCATATCCCAGTTCAGTCGGCCAAGGAGAAGGAGTTCTCCCTTCCTCTGTGCTAGTCAGGCCCTCAGCTGTCTGAGGAGGCCCCCCCACTCTGGGGTGGGTGGCCTGCTGTACTAACTCAGATGTGCATCTCTTCCAGAAACAACCTCACATGCACCCAGAAATGTGTCACCAAATATCTGGGTACCAGGTAGAAAAATTGACACAAAAAAAACTCACACCAGGCCTTTCCCACTCACCTGCCCGGCTCTCACCGAGCAGGTCTATCCCACCTCTACTGTTCTTTCCTTCTGTCCATCCTAACTCACTTCCTGTCCCCTGGTCATTTACCACGTTGTAAGTGACTGATAGGTGCTCAATGGGTTAATCTGCTCAAGTTAAAAATTCTTCCTAAGAATTTCACCTTTCAAAGAATGGTGTTTGACCCACTGGCCCATTTATTGTATGACACAGGTGCTTAACCTCGCTGAGCTAGTCTCTGGTCTGTTAGTGGGGATAACATACATCCCCCACAGGGATGATAGGAAGATGAAAAAATGAAAACATAAGTAGTGTGCGCCCTTTCTGCATGGGCTTACTGAGCTTACCAAGCTGTGAGGCCTTTGGAACAAGACTGTAGTTCATTTGATTCGTATATGTCAACCTTGTGAGACAGGCAGGTCCCATGCTATCAACATCATTTCACAGATAAGAAAAAGTCTGTCAGTTCTTTTGTGACAGAGCAGGAACCAGGTCCAGAGACAGGTCTCATCTCTTTCCCTTGGCCCTGATGTAGCCAAATCCCAACCTCTAGCAACCTACCTTTCCTTGCTAGGACCTATAGCAGGGAGAGGGCAGCAGGGCAGGCATTCTATGGACAAAGAGCAGCTTCGGTGCCGGGTCTGAGGAGCAAGCCCTGCCCACTGCCCTGCCCACTGCCCTGCCCTGCGACCCAGGGGACAATAGGGTGCTCAAGGGAGAATCTGTAAGCAACAACACTCTTCCCTTCCTTCTCCCTCCCCACCAGGGTGCAGGGTACTCACCCTTCAGTCTGTGAGCATGCTGCGCAAGTACATCTCCCTTCTGGACCTGCCCTTTTCTCTGCTTCACACCGGCGATGTCCTCTTCGTGCTCACCAGCAAAGAAGCAGCACAGGCCAAGGTGAGGACTGCGACTTCCTGGACCCCCACTCCAGATATGTGCCCCGGACTCCTGGCTCCTCAGAGCCCTGGCTCTGCAGAGGCCTAACCAAAGACCTTCCACAGAAGTTCATCTTCTGTCTCTGAGTGTTCATACTGCTGCTATTCCCTGGTAGTCATAGATTTTCAAGAACTTCTACCTTTTGGGGGGGATTATAAAAATAATACATGCTACCCTGGCTGGGTTGGCTAGAGCATCCTCCCAAATCACCAAGGTCAGGACACATACAAGAAGGAACCAATGAACACATAAATAAGTGGAACAACAAATCAGTGTTTCTGTCTCTCATCAATTTAAAAATACATCTTAATACTATAAATTTCCCTTGAAGTATTCCTTTAGCTGCACCTGATAAGTTTTGATATATAGTTCTTCTGTCATCATTCCATTATAAGTAATTTAGAGTTTCCATTGTGAGTTCTTTTTTATTTTTTTTTTATTGATTTGAGAGAGAGAGAAACATGGATTTGTTGTTGCATTTACTGATGCATTCATTGGTTGTTTATTGTATGTGCCCTGACTGGGGATCAAACCCACAACCTTGGTGTATTGGGACGTCACTCTAATCAACTGAACTACCTGACCAAGGTGTGAGTTCCTATTTAATCCATGAAGTTTTAGGGGTGCATGTATTTTAGAGTTTACAAATGTGTGTGTATAGTCAATCTTCATTATCCACAGATTTCATATTTGCCTACTTGCTAAAATGTGCTTGTAACCACATGTCAATACTTGCAGTGCTTTTAGGGTCATTCATAAACATGGATATTTGCAGAGCAGTGAGAAGTTTGAGTCATTGATGCACACATACATGTTCCCAACTGAGGTTGAAGGTGAACCTCTGTCTTCTTGTTTCAGCTCATACTATAAAAAAGTCTTTTCCTTGGAATATTCAGTGCCACATAGTTCTCACTTCTGTGCTTTTTGTTGGTAAGTTTGCTTTTTAAACTGGACTCTAATTATGGTGCAGAAGTGCTGTCCAGTGGTGTTGAACGCTGGACACAAGAATCTAAAATGTGCCTTATGGAAAACATACATGTGTTTTCATGTATTCATATTCATTCATGTATTGTGATGTTGGCCATGAGTTCAGTGTTGATGAATCAGTAATGTATTAAATAAGGTGTCTTTACACAGAAACACACATAAAACAAGATTATGTATTGATCTTTGCTGAAAATGACATGACCAGAGGCTAAACCTTTATATGCCCTAGGAACAGCAGTGCAGTGTGGACTAATGCGGATGTTTACAGTAACTGTACAGAACATGACTACTGTGAACAATGAGAATCATATGTGTTCTGATAGATATTATATATCATATGTGATAGTGATATATTGATACATATGATTATGATCATATGTGATTATTATATATGAGAATATATATAATCTTTTTATTGCTGGTTTATAATTTAATTGCTTTCTAGTCAGTAAATGTGGCTTGTATAATAGTGATATTTAAAGATTTATTGAAATTTAGCATGTTTGGACTGACTGGTCAACCCTGCCTCACTCTGTTACTGTAGTTTAGAATATTATTGCTGATACATATTGATTCCTGGCCCTTTATTGTTGTTGTTTTTTAATTGACTGGAGACAGAGAGAGAGAAACATCAATTTGTTTTCCCACTCTTTGATGCATTCATTGGTTGCCTCTTGTATGGTCCCTGACTGGAGATCGAACCTACACCCTTGCTATATTGAGACGACACTCTAACCAACTGAGTCACCTGGCCAGGGCCTTCATTGTTTCTTATACCCCACACTTTCTCTCTAGGTTCACTTTTCTTTGTGTTGATGTATGTTCTTTAGCAATTCTTTAGTGAGGGTCTAAAGAAGGCAAATTCACTTAGTCTTTAAATGTTTGCATGTCCTATCTTTTGGGAAAGTTTGCTAAAAATAAAAGTTTGTTTGCATTTCTTTCCTCCCAGTGTGTGTTAGGATGTAACTCCCTTATGTTTTGGTACCATCTATTGCTGATGAAGAGCGTATGGTCAGTATAATCTTTTTCATGTGCAGTTAGTCTCTTTTATGGTTTATAGCTTTTTAAGATTGTCCATGTATTTCTGGGTTCTGCAGTCTTATAATATGTCTGGGTGGACTTGTTTATATCTGTCTGGCTCAGGACTCACAAACTGAGGGCGCCTGTCTTTCAGCAGTTCTGAAAAATCCTCACCTATTGTCTCTTCAAATATCCCTTGCAGGAAGTTCTCCATTCTCTTCATAGACTCCTGTGAAATATATATACATAGTGGGGCCTCTTTCTCTATGCATTGTGTCTCTTTTTTTTTAAATATTTTATTTATTTATTTTTTTAGAGAAGGAAGGGAAGGGGAGAGAGAGAGAGAGAGAGAGAGAGAGAGAGAGAGAGAGAAACATCAATGTGCGGTTGCTGGGGGTTATGGCCTGCAACCCAGGCATGTACCCTGGCTGGGAATCGAACCTGGGACACTGCATTGTGTCTCTTAATTGTTCTAATTTTTTTCTCTATTTCACATATCATTTTCATTTTTGAGATTTCTAATTTTTTATTTTATTCCCACCTATTGTTTCACTTCCTGCTTTTTATTTCAAAATTCCTTATTCTTTAAAGTTGTTATTCTTCTGTTTAGCTCCTTGAATGTCCTAAATACAGTTATTTTAGTCTCTAACAAACTATATGTAAAATTATTATTTTTAAATATTTTTATTGATTATGCTATTACAGTTTTCCCAATTATTTCTCTCTTTATACCCCCTCCACCCTGTACCCCCAACCCTCCAGCATTACCCCCCACTTTAGTTCATGTTCATGAGTTGTACATATAAGTTCTTTGAGTTCTGTTTCCTATACCATTTTTTATCTCTCCCCATCTATTTTATGCCTACTAATTATGCTTCTTCTTCCCTGTACCTTTTCCCCCCATTCCTCCCTTCCCCCTCCCCACTGAAATCTCTCCATGTGATCTCCATTTCTCTGATTCTGTTCCTCTTCTAGTTGTTTGCTTAGTTTTTGTTTTCATTGTTTTTCTTTTCGTTTAGGTTCATTTGTTGATAGTTGTAAGTTTGTTGTCATTTTACTGTTCATATTTTTTATCTTCTTTTTCTTAGATAAGTCCCTTTAACATTTCATATAATAAGGGCTTGGTGATGAGGAACTCCTTTAACTTGACCTTGTCTGGGAAGTACTTTATCTGCCCTTCCATTCTAAATGAAAGCTTTGCTGGATAGAGTATTCTTAGATGTAGGTCCTTGCCTTTCATAACTTTAAATACTTCTTTCCAGCCCCTTCTTGCCTGCAAGGTTTCTTTTGAGAAATCAGCTGATAGCCTTATGGGAACTCCTTTGTAGGTAACTCTCTCTTTTCCTCTTGCTTCTTTTAGGATTCTCTTTATCTTTAATCTTGGGTAACTTAAATGATAATGTATCTTGGTGTGTTCCTCTTTGAGTTCAGCTTCTTTGGGACTCTCTGGGCTTCCTGGGCTTCCTGGAAGTCTATTTCCTTCACCAGATTGGGGAAGTTCTCCTTCATTATGTTTTCAAATAAGTTTTCAATTTGTTGCTCTTCCTCTTCTCCTTATGGCACCCCTGTAATTTGGATATTGGAGCATTTCAGGTTGTCCCAGAGGTTCCTAAGCCTCTCTTCATTTTTTGAATTCTTGTTTCTTTCTTTTCTTCTGGATGGATGTTTATTTCTTTCTTTTGTTTCAAATCATTGCTTTGAGTCCTGGTTTCCTTCCTGTCACTGTTGGTTCCTTGAATATTTTGCTCTATTTCACTTTGGATATCCTTCATTTGTTTTTTCATTTTTCAACCAAGGTCGGTCAGATCTTTGAGCATTTTGATTACCAGGCCTTTAAATTCTCCATCAGACAGGTTGGCGATCTCCTCCTCGCTTAGTTCTCTTTCTGAGGCTTTGCTGTGTTCTTTCATTTGGGCCATATTTCTTTGTCTTGGTGAAGCTGATAGGTTATAAGGAGAAGAGGAAGCAGGAGGCAGGGCCTTAGGTATTCACCCAGGCAGGTCAACCCTCTTTGCTTCTCTGTGGTGTTGCCTATGGGGGAGGGACCAGAGAAGGAACAGTGCAGCTTGCCTTTTGTCTCTGGCGCATTTTTCGAAGAACTCTAGTGTGAGACTGGGAATATCTCCTACCAAGGCAACCCTGGCAACCCCAGCTGTAGCCCACAGTCAGCTCTGAGTCTCAGTTTCCCCCTTAAGTCAGCCCCTCCCTTCCAGCCCGTCCTGCCCACAAGGCTTCCACATCATGGTGGTTTTTCTGAGTCAGCCCTTAAGGTCCACCTTACCAGTCTGGTTGTTCTGGTTGATTTTTTCTTTATTTCCTTGGTTGTTAGAGTTCCATGAAGTTTGATTTTCTGGCACTTTTGGTTGTTTATTGATTCTAGATTGGTTGTTATCCTCCTTTTGGTTATGCAAGGAAGCAAAGGATTTCTACCTAGCCTCCGTCTTGGCCGGAACTCCCTATAAAATTATTTTTATCTAGATATATTCATGCTCTGAGTGCTGATTTCATTAGCTTTCTTTCTTTGCATAAATATCATTCCTGTCTTCAGGAATTCTGATTTGCCAACTAGGAGGAAGGTCTTTTTATTGATAAATTAGGGGATCATGCCCCCCTCTTCCTATGTGCTTTCCTTCCCTGTCTAGAGTTCTCAGGTGCTTGATGGCCAGAATCAGGTCCTCTAATGGCAGTTCCAGGTATAGAGCTAGCAGGTAACTTGGTTCAATACTGATTTCAAGACATTCAACTTCCTGTGAGCTATATAACTGGCAAATGTTTTTTGCCAGCACCTTTTCACAGATGAGGGAGCCACCAGCCCTGGCTTCAAGCAGCATGCCTGAGCTCCCTGTCCCAGAGTCCCTTCAGTGAATGCCCTTCAGGAGCAGAATTCTCAGCCACCATGGTGCTCCCAGGCCCTCAACCAGCCAGCCCTCTGCTTTGACCCCTGTGTGTGTTCTTAGTATTCATGGTGCTGTTGGTCTTAGTTTTGACCCAGCCTTATTTTTTTTGTCTTCTCTTTGCACTTTTCTCTTTTATTGCTGTGTGTTTGGAACAGGAAGCATAAATTATCGCTTCATCAGAATAGCTGTCAGGTGGATGCCACCCAAATACCCACAATAGGTGCATGGATAAAGAAAATGTGGTATATACCTACAATGGAATTTCAGCTTTAATAAAAAGAAGGAAATCTTGTCACGTGTTGCAACATGTATGAACCTTGAGGACATTATTCTAAGTGAACTAAGCCAGTCATAAAATGACAAATACTATGTGATTATACTTCTCGGAAATATGTTTACTAGCCAAAATTATGGAAAAACAAGGTAGAAGGGTGGTTGCTAGGGGATAGGGGAGGAAATGGGTAGTTGTTCAATGAGCGTAGAGTTTTATTTTTGCAAGATGAAAAAGTTCTGAAGATCAGTCACAACAATGTGACTGTGGTCAGTATCACCACACTGTGCACTTAAACATGGTGAAGATGGTGAAGTGAGTTTTATATTGTGTGCTTTCTATTTCAATTAAAAATAAAAGATAAATTTAAAATAATAACATTTTGCTAGCAAAATGGAAATGATCAAATTATAGAACCTATTATCGGAGCATTAAATGAAATAGGTGTGTAAACTGGTATAACCTTTCTGGGAAGTAATAGTACTAAATGTCAGAAATCTCAGAAATTGTTGATACTCTTGATACACTAAGTGAAAACAAATAGGTTACAGAGCAATATATATATATATATGTATATATACACATTTTACACACATATACACATGAAAAAAGCCAAAGAACATGCAAAAATTATCAATGTTGATTATCTCTGGGTGGTGGGATTCTAGGTGAGTTTAATTTTTTCCTTTAATTTTTCAAACTTTATAAAATAATCATTATTACTTGTATAATACAATAAATTTATACTTACTCTGACCTAATACATTTTATCTTTAGAATTTTATCCTAAAGAAATGAACAGAAGTGTGTCCAGAGATTTATGGGCAAGATGCTCACTACTGTTCTCTGTGATAGCCAAAAAAGGAACTAATAATCAGCAGGGGAGTGATCAAGTATTGTATAACCAGTAAAAATCATAGTTTGAAAGACATGTAATACAAATGCTAAAGTGGAGAGGGGGAGTAGAAACAACTTTGATACTATGTAGTATTCCCTTGGAAAATTGAACAAAAAGTAATAGAAAAATTAAGTTTGTAAAGACCAAATTGGCAATAAATATATAATTCCTGTAAGTACCCATCTTATTGAATGGATGCTGAAAAGTCATTGAAAGATTGGGGGGATCCAACACTTGAGCAGCGTGATGTGGAAATTCTTATAGCTTGGAAACTATTATAGGCACAAAAAACCAATATATTTGAATCACAAAGGTCATCCCTTCACTCAAGTTTTTTCTAAAATGAACATTTTATTTTTACTATGGTCTTCAAAATTTTAACACTACCCTGTGAGTTCATCCATTTGTTTCTGCAAATAACTTTTATTTAAAAATGTAGTTGAACTTCCTGTTGAAACAATACTGTATAACATTTTGCCTGAATATATTCTGTGGTGATCATTCCCTTTACCATTTACAGCTTATGGTTACTATAGTTGTACTTACTTACATCTTTAAAGCCATGTGTGTTCTGACAGTAGATATAAAATGAGTTCTCCAGACACAGGTTTGTAATGATATCAACTTAGAGAGGACGATTCATTTTAGTACTTAGAGAAAAGCAGACAGGGACCATTTATACTCGTATATGTGTACATGTAATTAAATCAGTTGCTGTGATCTATTCTGTTTAAAAACTGAACCACAGCACATCTGAATAATAATAAACATTTCTTCCACTAGGTGGTAGAGAGAGCCTATACCTACATGCACCATTGTTTTCTCTAATAGTGATTTGTACCTTCACGACCTACTGAATTCAGAGGATAGTATTTTAGCTTGCTTCCCATAATATATCCATGAATGTGTGATATATGTGAAGTACTGGAGCAAAGTGATCAAGAAAGAAGGTGGCTCTGGGTTCAAATGGCAATTCTACTACCTATTAGCTATTTGAGATTGATGAGTTTCCTCGTCTATTTTTTTAAGCAATAATAATGGTACTTAACTCACTGGGTTGTTAAATTGAAATAATTCTTGGAGACTGAGCACTCTAACAGCCAGTAGCATCATCTGCTATTATCACAGGGGAGTAAGTAGAGGTGAGGGAGGGGAGGCAGGGGTTGGAAGCCAGTCCAGAGAGTTTTGCGGGTCATAGGAAGAAGCCAGATAAAGCTGGCTACTGCATGAGGTATGTTACTGAGAGGAAGACAAAACTGCAAACAGCAGAAACTGCTCCAGTGCAAGTGTTTCACAGCTGGTTCTCTAACTCTTCCAGAGAGCCATGTCCTGCCACCGCAGCCAGCTCCTCTGGTTCCGCCGGCTCTACGTGCTCTTCTCCCGCTACATGAGAATCAACTCTCTGCACTTTCTCTGAAGTCTGGAAGCCTTTACAGATCCAAGGAATAAGGAGTAAGAAGACTAGGAAGCCCGGGCCCTGGTCTGGAGCTGGCTCCTTTCCCAGAACCAAAGGAAACCCCAGGGTGGGGTGGCCCCCAGAATTCTGCTCGTCAGAGCTGCAGCCCCTAATGAAAGGGAGGCCATGCAGGCCAACAGGCTGTCTAAACTTCACTCTTCCCTCTGGGGAGAAAAACGACACTGAAAACCAAATAAACCCAAGGGTAATAATAGGTCCCCTGCTAGCTTCTCAAGTTCTTATGGAAAACACTATACATGAGAGCACAATGTACTTCAGACACCTAGCACAGAGCCTGCACTTACTGTAAAAGTATGCTAAAATCACTTACAGTGTGATGCAACCCACTGAAACAGTTTCCAAAGCAGGCTCACCAAATATACACACATACACACACACACACACACACACACACGAAAAGCCTATATTGAATTAGTTCAACCATATTTCCATTGATTTATCTTTGTGGGCTGTGTATTGGATTTGAATCTAGAGAAAACCTGCTCTATCTAACACTACAGTCACTGACGGGGCATCCAAGCCCCGATCCCTGTGCTGGGCAGTTTCACACAGAGTTGTGTAATTCAGGCCCTGCCCTCAGGGCACTTATAATCAAAGATTCAGCTCTCAACCTTTTGGAAAAAGCAGGAAATAGGAAGAGAAATCTGGACATTTTAAAACACACACACACACTCAAGAACCTGATGTTTTAAAAAATTGTATTACAAACAAAAGCATTCTGAAAGATCAGGCTTGGTGGCTACTCACAGAATCTAGCTAATAGTCCAGGGAAGTGGCCCAAGGCAGGGCAGCTCCACAGACTGGTGACCCAGGTGGGAGGCCAGAATTGCCAGCAAAGTAACCAGAGGCAAGGTGCTTAACCTCTCTCTGCCTCAATTCTCTCATCTGCAAAACGGGGACAATAATGTGCCAACCTCAGAGGAAATGGTGCCTGAAAGCACATAGCAAAGGGTCTGATGTACAGTAAAGGCTCAGAAAGATGAGCCACAGCTATTCTGAGAACTAAAGAGTAAGCAGGTGTTAAGCAGAGGGAGTAGCATAAATCAAAGGCCTGATACAGCAGAGACCTTGGTGTGCATTATCCTTGTGTATTCCCTCTGCGTGATAGATGAGAATTTCTGCCTGAATTTCTGTCTCCATAGTAGCAGGTTAGAGAGCTGCTTCTTGGGCCTCTTCACCCACACTTGCTTCCTGGTTCTGGGGCTTGCCAATGTCTTGAATGCCTCCTAGGGGCTAAATGAGGCTGACAGAGCTATCAGGCCCCTAGGCTGGAATTGAAAATGCAAAACTGGCTGTTACCTGTCTACTAAAGATGTGTCACTAGCTCCTAATGGCCTTCATGTGAAAGTGACAAAAAATAAGGCACTAACCCTGCTTAGAGTTTGGGGACTTATTTGACTCCTAACCTGCTACTAGGAAGACAGACACCCACCGGCCTTTTGGGACAGCAATTCTCAGTACATGTTAAGAGCTTTTAAAATACACATACTCAAACCTAAGGAAATATTTAAAACATCAAAATTGTATACATAAAGATCATCACAGTATTATTTAAAATAGTATAATGAGGAAAATCCAGCGATGTAATCATATTTGGTAACAAGGAAAAATGTTCATGATATATTAAATTTTGAAAACCAGGTTAGGAATGCTAAAATTCAACAATGGTACACATATATATAAAAGTATACAAACAAATATACATATCCATATATGTGGGTGTGTGTGGCTATATATCCATAAGGTCATCTTTCTACAATGAACATTTATAATTTTAAAGTATTTTTGTTCATGAATAGCTTTTTGTTTAGGCTTTTACACTTGTCCCCAATTTCTCTCCCTTTGCCTACCTCCACCAAGCCTCACCTCACCCCTCCAAGCAATCCCCATATCATTGTTTGTGTCCATGGGTCATGCATAAATATACTTTGGCTAATCCCTTCACCATCTTTCATTGTGTACAAATAGTTTTTATGTGAGAAAATAGCTTTTGAGAAAATGTGAAGTTTTTAAAAATGTATAGTCAGTATAATTTTAATTATGTAAAGTGCTAGCCATTTATATACTGCTGGTAGACATAAATGGTGTCTACATACTCTTTAGTTCTCAGATTACCTGTGGCTCATCTTTCTTGAGCATTTACTGCATGTCAGACCCTTTCCTATGTGCTTTCAGGTACCATCTCAACTGCTGCAGAGGACAACTTGGCAATTTCTAGTGAAGTTCTATATCCCCTGATCCAGCATTTCCACTTCTGGTAATTTACACTATAGATTTACTCAGGTGCCAAAAGAGGTGTATAAGGGATAGACATTGAAACACTTTATAATAGTAAAATACTGGTCCAGTCCAAGTGTTCATCAATTAAGGATTGTCTAAGTATATTGTAGGTAAAACAGTAAAATACCACAAAACTATTTTTTAAAATAATTTTTTTTAAATAAAAATTTGCCTTTATTTTATGTTCACTGGGTCAATTCAAACTCCTATCTATGTCTTGTGGGTTGGGTGGTGGGGGTTGGGCTGTGGTCAACCATGGCCTTTTCAAGTTGAAAATCAGTAACAGTGGCCCAAAGGTGGCAACACGTGTTGAGTTTATTGCCTCACTGTAAACAGAAAATCTTGTCTCCTGATCAGGTACCCAAAGGTTATAAAAGAAATATAACTTAGCTCCAATTTGAGCATTTGTACTACAGAATGTAAGCTTCACCTTGGCATTTTTCTTTTTCTTTTTTATTTTCAAAGATTTTATTTATCTACTTTTATAGAGAGAAGAAGGGAAGGGAGAAAGAAAGGGAGAGAAACATCAATGTGCGAGAGATATATTGATCACTTGCCTCTCTCACGCCCATAGCCAGGGACCCAGCCCATAACCCAGGCATGTGTGCGGACCAAGAATAGAACTCGTGACCTCAGTCCAGTGAGCCACACCAGGCATGGTTCACCTTGGCATTTTTAAAGGACTCGTTGTGATCCTCTATAAGGCCTTCTGTGTCATAAAAGTACTCATCCTACCACATCTACATAAAAAGGCTGTACATTCTCATTATATCTGTAGTGCCATCAAAACTATGAGATAACAAGTTACACTTGCTGGAATCCAGTCTGACTTCCAGCTACCAGGGCAGTCCACCCTAGCACTGCCACAGAGGGTGTCATTACCAGATGACACCCAGGACCAGCCACAACTTCATACTGTTCTACGATTATGACCATACACTACCATACAGTTGACAAATTTACCCTTTATTTTCAGAGTTTCTGATAAAATAGGCAATTATTCCATTTGTGTCCTTTCCATGTTTTAAAATAAGAAAGTCCTATATTTGTATTCTCTAAGATTCATAGTAAAAACATTATACAAATGTACACATCCTTGAAAACTCTAGCATTTCTAGTGTACATTATTACCACTTGTAATATAATTCTACCAGGCAGAACTCTAATACCTAAGCTGTCGCACAATCCAGAAGACACATTGATTACCCCGGGACTATAATCCCAAACCAGAACTCGAAGTGGTGCAATCACAAGTGAAGGCAACAGGGAGTTCTGAGAATGGAGAAGAGTCCTCAAGTCCCACTTAGCAGCTGCTAGGGAGTCTCCAAATCCGCACCTCAGCCACACCCCCATGCCAAGTCCAGGCAGCCAAAGGGACTCCATACCAGAATTACTGGAGAGTCCTGAAAGTGTCCCACCAGAGTCACCAGAAAATGAAACCAGAAAAGCATTCCTGCTGCCTGTCACTACCAGAACCAATTAGTAGAGACAGGATTGAATCTTTATGGGCACTTTAATAAGATGTCAGCAACACCTGAGAAGATGGTGGGTTATACACCCTCAAAAACCATCTCGTCTCACCTCAGGCCGACCTTTTTATTTTTTATTTTAAGCTTTTATTTATTTTTAGAGAAAGGAGGAGGGAGGAAGGAAAAGAGGAAGAGAAACATCAATTGGTTGCCTCTCTCATGCCCCCAACTGGGGACAGGGCCTGCAACTCAAGCATGTGCTCTGACTGGGAATTGAATGGGTGACCTTTCGGTTCTCAGGCTAGTGCTCAATCCACTGAGCCACACCAGCCAGGGCAAGCCAACCTTTTTATCAGGAGAAGAAAGGGTAGATGAAGGGTTTGGAACAAAGGTTAACTATAGTGCAGAGGCCATTTTCCTACTACTTTATCCGTTAACCTCTCAGGTACCATCTCTATCCCTTGCAGACTTTCTGGGGCACAAAGGTTGAATTGCTCTGGGTTATGCATTCCAGGCCCTGGAATAACAGCTTTCCACATTCATCAATCACTGAAGCCTACCAACTGGCTAAAATCTTTAACTCTTGAGTTCCCCTGTCAAAAGTGATTCTTAACGGCAACAAAGCCTTAGCCTGCTGAGTTCCCAGATGCCTCTTACCCTGGTCAGATGAGAAGTCAGTAAAAATTCAGTGGTAACTGCACAGGCTTTCAGCCTTTTGTCTTCATGCAAAAGGCCTTCAGGCTTTTTGTCTTTAGGGTAAAATGCCATTTCCTATGCCGCTCTGGTGACAATGTCTTCATCTATGGCAGAACCACGGGCCCTCATCTGTACCCACACACACATCTTCCCATGTGTGTATTTCAGGGGCAGAAAGGAACTAAAGTAATCCTGAAGTTTCTGTCTGTCAGTCTGCTGCACCACAGGCCACTGTGCTTATTACTGAACACTCCGACAGACTGCATGTGTTCCAAGTTGTTCAGCTGAATGTCTTCCCACTTTCTTCCTGCCCGCCAAAACTCAAGGTCTGTCTTGGTTATGAGGTCCCCACCTGCCATACTGAGAAAGATGAAGATCACCTCCTGGTAAGACACACCTCCAACCTGCTCGTAGTAGTCTAGCAAGTGGCTTGATGGCCTCCTGATCCTGGGGTTCAACTTATCCATCTTGTCGAATATGAACACGGAGCTTACACAGGCACTCACATTACCTGTGTAAGGTAACCCTGTGTAAGGTGGTACCCTGGATCCACCTCTGTAACTGGTCCTGGTACAGCTTTATCTGGTGTTCATGAGGGAAGTGCAGAATCGATACAAACAGGTGAACAAAGTTATTCTTTAGGCCTTTTGAATGAAGATTTTCAGCCACAATTTGGCTCACAAAATTCTTGCCTGTGCCAGCCCAGCCACATAAGGAAAGAGTCCATGGTTCCTTGGGGTCTTTGTTGCTCTTGAAGCCAGTCAGTGCCTTGAGAATCACCTCTTTGGCCAGATGCTCTCCTAACAGCTTCTCCTCCAATTACAGCTTGAAGGTTAGACAAAAGGCACAGCTCTCAGGGCTGGCAGCCAAACAGAGGCCCCATCTGCCCTCTCTCCCTCCCCTCACCTGGGGTGAGCTGTGTGCCAGATGTGAATGTACACTGAAGCCTGTCCCTTGTGTCCCTCCTGCCCCTCCAGGCAACCCGAAGTACTGGACACATTGAGCGGTTTCTCCTTGCCACAGAATTTGGCAAAGAGACAGTACAGGGCTGGGTGTTGGTAGGCTAGGTAGAAGGATGGCGAGGGACATGCTGATGGGCTCAATTGCTGCCAGCACCTGTGTAAGAGGGTACAGCCAGGGGGCCCCCCAAAGAAGGATTTGTAATGGGGTTCAGAACTCAAGGTGTCCAGGAAATACTAAAAATATGGGATGTCCTCACCTCCACAAGTCTGAACTGAGGGATGGGACACATGGAGCAGGGCCATTGAAAATTGTTTTCCATAGCAACAGTTTTACAAATAACCTCTAGAATGGTCATTTAACATTATCTATAACTTTTGACTGGTGTCATAGAAATGTTAAACAGCTGTGGCCATGCTTTGAGCCAGGGGGATGGGAGTGACTTCCACCCATGATGTAACTGGGAGGCAACTCCCCATGATTACAGAGCCTGCACAAGAGCTTGGAGATAACTGCCTCTACACCACAGGGCCATGCCTGCTCAGATTTATAATGGCAACCCGGAAAAGCTGAAGAAATATGGGAATGCTAGCAGATGTAGCCAATTGTGGGAGGAGTTGGAAATGGGGCTGCAGAAGAAGATTGGCACTGGGATTTATACCCAGGTGCAGCAGCCATGACAAAAAGAATCACAGGGGGCTTTGGGTCTCCCTTTGCCACGCAGCTTTCTGGAAGCCGGAAAGCAAGAGGTAGCAGTGATGTGGAGCTCTCTCTTAGGAGTTTGGAAGAATGCAGGAGAGATGCTGAGGGAAGGAAGGGGGTGAAAGGACTTGCTGGCAGGCCATGAGAAGGTGCCATGTGGTTTTGGGTTAAAAACTGGAGATTCTGGTGACACAGGTGATGGTGCTGGGAACTGAGGGATGCCTGCCAGCCAAGCACAGATTACTGCGAACAAATGGGGAATACCTGAGCCACAGACTTCTATTTCTTTTCCTGAAACATGGTACCCCAGACTCGGCAAAGTGGAGAAGGAAGGACTGTATGTGTTTGTGGGTGTTTTCAGGGACTTTGGGATTTTAATGAAGACATTAAGTCATTACTCTTAAGTCTGTATAATGTGAATAAATAATTCCTTTCCTTTTCACCAATCTCTTATATGAAGAGCTGTAATTCCCTGGTGGCAGGCAAGGTGAACCTAGTACAGGGGGACCCCAGGAGAATGGGGGTCCATTTGGTAACATCGTGCAACTCCTGTGGTAGCCAATCAGGGAAAACCATGGGAGACCACATGCGCAGTAGCTTTGAAGCAATACAACTACTTGTACATGTGTAATAAAAGCCCACCAAAACTAGCCAGGAAGGATCTGCCCTATAAGAATAGAATCCCTCCAACTTCTGGCAAGATGGAGGAATAGGTGGATACACCGTGCCTCCTTGCACAACCAAGATTAGAACAACAATAATTTACAACAATAATTTACAGACAGAATAACGCCCAGAACCGACAGAGGATTTATCTGAATGGAAGTCGGACAGCCAAGAAGTTGAAGTAGACGCGTTCATCCGGACTAGTAGGAGAAGATGAGCCAGGCAGGCTCAGGGCTGGCGAGGGTCAGCGGCACGCGGAGGTCGGGGAAAATTTGGCGCAAAATCGGCGCGACAGCCCTCCGGGGCGCAAGAATGCAACGGTGATCCCTAAGTACACAAGCTGCAGCTGGCAGACCCAGTGAAGCAGCGATTGTGGACCAGGGCAGAACTTGGAGCTCTGGAGCCCAGAGAAGGGTCTGAGCCCAGGAGAACGGAACTACCGCCATTGTTCCCTCCTGCCCCCATCCCTGCCCCACATATAACGTCACAATCTAGCAACTGGGGTGCCCAGCCCCGGTGAACACCTAAGGCTCCGCCCCCCACCGTAACAAGAGCGACCAGACCAGAGGAAAAAAAAAAAAGGAGAGACAGGGAAAGACATAAGACATGTTCCCAACAGAACAGATCAGTCCCCCAGGACTCATCCTTTTGAGCGACCAAGAAATAGCCAATCTATCAGATGCGCAGTTCAAAACACTGGTGATCAGAAAGCTCACGGAATTGGTTGATTTTGGGTGCAATTTAGATGAAAGGATGCAGGTTACCATAAAAGAGATGCAGGAAGATACGCGGAGGAGAGCCAATAGTAAAAGGAAGGAATCTGAGTCTCAAACCAATACAGTGGACCAGAAGGAAGAGAGAATCAACCAAGCAGGAAAGCATGATGAAATAAGAATTCAAAAAATCGAGGAAAAGCTTAAGAGCATCCAGGACACCTTTAAACATTCCAACATCCGAATTATAGGGGTACCAGAAGGGGAGGAGCAACAAGTGGAAAAGTTACTTGAACAAATAATAAAGGAGAACTACCCCAGTCTGGCAAAGGGAACAGTCTTCCAAGAAATCCAAGAAGCTCAGAGAGCCCCAAAGAAGTTGAACCCAAGAAGAAACACTCCAAGGCACATCATAATTACATTAGCCAAAGTAAAAATGAAGGAGAGAATCCTAGAAGCAGTAAGAGATAAGGGGGCGGTAACCTACAAAGGAGTTCCCATCAGACTGTCAGCTGATTTCTCCAAAGAGACCTTACAGGCAAGAAGGGGCTGGAAAGAAGTATTCCAAGTCATGGAAGACAAGGGCCTACATCCAAGATTGCTCTATCCAGCAAAGCTCTCATTTAGAATGGAAGGGCAGATAAAGTGCTTCTCAGATAAGGTCAAGTTAAAGGAGTTCCTCATCACCAAGCCCTTATTTTATGAAATGCTAAAGGGACTGATCTAAGAAAAGAAGATAAAGACAAGACATGTATAGTAAAAGGACAGCAAACTCACAAATATTAACAACCACACCTAAAGCAAAACCAAAAGAAACTAAGTAAATAACTAGAACAGGAACAGAACCACAGAAATGGAGGGCACATGGAGGGCTAGCAGCAGGGGGGTGGGAGGAGGAGAGAGGGGGAAAAGGTATAGAGAATAAGTAGCATAGAATGTAGGTTGAAAATAGATAGGGGGAGGGCAAGAATAGTATGGGAAATGTAGAAGCTAAAGAACTCATAAGTATGACACATGGACATGAACTAAAGGGGAGAAATGTGGGTGGGAGGGGGGTACAGGGTGGAGGGGAAAGAAGGGGGGAATTGGGACAGCTGTAATAGCATAATCAATAAAATATATTTAAAAAAAAAAGAATAGAATCCCTCCAGCCCATGAGGTCAATCTCTGCTTGGAGTTGGCCTGCTCCCATGTTCTCTGCTATAAACTCTGTGTTAGGTTCAATTCTTTGTCCCAATCCCCAGGGACCTGGTTACTTGTGCCCACCTGTGACACCTTGGCCACCAGCATCAGCCACAGCACTGTGCCGGTGCCATGCTACCCCAAGCTGCCTGGCTGCTGGCATCTCCATGTTGCAGCCTGCCTCTTCTCTGCACCCTGGGCCTCACCACAAAACTATTTTTTTTTTTAGAAAGTAAGGCATTACATTGATATCTAAGGCATACTACAGAATGGAAAAAGCCAGCTTCAGACAGTGTTAATGATGCAGCCAGCTGTGAGGGAAAACATATCTAATCCCCAAACGCATGTGAGCAGATAGGTTGTCTCTGGTAATGGTGCTTTTTCTCTGGAAAGGGGGATTGAGTGGGAGGAGGGTAATGGATATTGTTCATCCTTTAGCATTTTATTCCAAGTGTATATGATGAGTGAAAGGTTTTCTTAGGCTCTGCCAAGGAATAAATGCTAATTAGCCACAAAATTAGGCAGTATAGAGCTTTATTGCGGTTTGCATGCCTGGGCAAGATTCCTCAGTCCGCACGGTGGGGCTCAGAAAGCCACGAGCAAACAGGGAATACGGTGGGGTTTTATTTTGGTTGGCCTCTTTGTGAGGGCTGGGGATTGGTCCCCTCCAAACAAAGTGGCAACATATCATTGGTGGTTCTCCTCACGCCCTGGTTTGACTCAGCCGTCTTCTCCAGGTTGTAGTTCAGCCGCCATGTTTGTAGTTCAGCTGCCGTTTTGTCCTACCGCACCCATCCTGACATTCTGACCTCTTTGATAGGATAAGGGGCTCCATGTTCCATCCAGCTACTTCCTGCTGTCAGGGGGACGTAGAGGGGAGGGGCTAGAGGTTGGCTGTTTCTGGTTCATCAGGGAGGGGCAAGTAGGTTTGGGCCCGAAGCAGCATCTGGTTAAAGGTAACCAGGGAGGCTTCGCAAAATTTTTCCTAGAGGAATCTCAGGAAACAGGCCAAGCATTAATAGTATGCAGGTTATTATGACTGGCCCTAGGACCGGGGCCAGGGTGGTAAAGAGTAGGGAACGCCACCACAGGGTTATTGTTTCAAGAGAGGTGGGGTCTTGGCATAATTTGTCCCTGAGGTTCTGTAAGGTATTAACATTCTCTTCTACTATGCCGCTCTCATTCACATAGAAGCAGCACTGTTCCTGCAGGAAAAGACATGTTCCCCCTTTTTCTGCTGTTAGTAGGTCTAGAGCTCTGTAGTTCTGGAGGGCAACCTAGGCTACCGAGGTTATCTGTCTCTGCAAAGATGCTAGAGAGGTGGCAGAGGCATTAAGGGCCTGCTCCAACTCAGCCCATAGTTGGCGAGTGGCTTAGAGACTGTGTGTTAACCCAGCGCTGCCTATCCCAGCTGCTGCCAGGGTTGTGGTGAAGGTTAGACCTGCTAGTATTGGCAGGAAGACGGCTTGTTTTTCTTTATGCCTGGTTAGTTTGTCCCTGACTTCTCCTTCTTCATAATGCATAAGCTGTGGTGTCAACACAGTTGGGAAGCAGGGGAAGGCAGAGGAGGAGTTAATGGTCCACAGCAGCACTCCATTGCACCAAAAAAATGTGCCAGGGGGGCTGGTGGTGGTTCCTGATATGGGTATAGTTTGGCTGCAGTGGGAGGTGCTATCAGTGGCATAACATACCTGCAGCTGGCGTTCGGGATCTTGGAGAAGAGGTACATCCTTTAAGAGGAAAGGTGTGGGGGAGTTGATGACCTTGAGAGGAGTAGGAATGGGGACCACTGCATTAGGGGAACAGTCGAGATAAGCACATAAGAAACAATCAGTAATATTTCCTATATCAGTAAGGTTTAGGAGGGAAATATCTTGATGTACGAGGCCAAGCCAAGAGAAGGGGGTATTTTCTTGTTTTTCTTGCCGGATTTTTGTTAATAGAGACTGTTCATGTGCTAGGATAGTATTTGCCAGTATGGTTTTATTCAATCAAATTTCAAATTTCAATCAAACTCTAGGAGGTTGAGTATGAAAAATCTTGGTATAATTTTCCTTGTACTCCCTATTCCCATTTGTAATCCCACGGATCTGTGATAGTTAAGGTCCATGGTTGTTTTTTGGGCCATTTATGATACCTGCAAGAGTAATAAGGGCAGCCTCCATATGTGTCTGGCCACCACTTGCACCTTTCCTTTGTCTGATCGTAGAGGAAACACATAGTGGGGAAATTATCTAAGTGTCCAGCACTGTGTAGTCCTCTAAAGCTACTAGCTGGTGCAGAGAGAAGGATGTATGTAGAGCACCCAGAGGGAGGGCAATCCGCAGAAGTGACTAGGTGAGAAACCACCTGTCCATCTTTGTTATAGGTTTCACGTATGAAGAATTTCCAAATGTATTTGCTTTGTAGTTTAGGAGTGGTTTCTGACAGGCATGGGTGAGCAAGAAGGACAAGAAGGAGGATCTGTAGAAACTTCATCGGGAGAGCCTGGCGTTCGAGTAAAGCAGACTCAGGTATCTCCTATGAGCTGCGCTGACCACTTTTCTGAGGCAGGGGCCGGCTTAAGGCAGGAGAGGTGGACCTACACTGGCTGACCCACTAATTTTGCTGCTGTGGGGGTGGTTAGAATAACAGTATGGGGTCCCGTTCACTTGGGCTGGACCGGTCCAGGTCGGAACTCCTTGAGTAATACCTGGTCTCCAGGCTGTAGGAGAGTGGATGGGCCTATCTCGGGACACCCCCTCCTGGAGGGAGAACTCTGTCAGCGTGTTTACGGAGAAGGTGCTGGAGGAGAGAGAGATAGGGCAGATAGGAGGCCGGGGGGGGGGGGGGGTAGTTTGTACTGGCAGGTTATGGTTAATTAGAAAAAGGCGGCTGTACAGTAATTCGAAAGGGCTAAGTCCTGTTGGTTTTTGTGGGACTGCCTGTATTTGAATGAGGACTAGAGGGAGCAGAGAGGGCTAGGAATTTCTAGTTTTTAGGGTAAGTGTGGTTAGATGGGTTTTCAGGATGTCGTTAGTCCGTTCTACTTTACCAGGAGACTGGGGATGATAAGGAATGTGCAGCTTCCAGATGGTGCCGAGGGAGGTGGAGACCTGCTGGACGATTTGGGAGATGAAGCCTGGGCCGTTGTCCGACTGGATAGAGGAGGGCAGTCCAAATCGTGGGATAATGCGGTTGAGGAGGAAGTCGGCTACCGTATCTGCTGTTTTTTGTGTCATGGGATGGACCTCAATCCAACCTGAAAATGTGTCAACGAAAGTTAAAAGGTAGCGGAATGTTTTGTGTGGAGGCATGGGAGTGAAGTCGATTTGCCAGTCCTGGCCAGGGAGATGTCCTCTCACCTGGTGAGTTGGAAACCGGGTTTTAAGGTCTCCCTGGGTTGACGTTTTAGAGCAGACTGAGCATTCAGCATGCACCTGCTTGGTGGACTGGAGAAGATTTGGGAAGGAGAAGAGGGGATCTAGGAACTTGAACAGAGCCTTGGGGCCAATGTGCAGTGACTGGTGGATTTCTGAGAGGAGGGGAACAGCCTGCTGCTAGGGAATGGCAATTTTTCCATTGAGGAAGATCCAACCTCCACTGCCAATGCGGCCACCTCAGGCATACAGGGAAGAGTATTCCTGAGGAGTATAGGAAGGAGGTACAGGGGTGGACAGAAAGAGTATGGGGGTGGGAGAAGTTCCAGTGGTCAGTTTTTGTACTGCAGCATCAGCCTGGGCATTGCCCCTGGGAAACGGGTCTTGTGAGGTTTGATGCCCCTTGCAGTGAACAACAGTCACTTCTGCAGGTAATTGTAAAGCTTGGGGGAGTTCAGAGATTAGAGATGCATTAATGATGGGAGAACCTTTAGATGTGAGAAACCCATGTTCCTTTCAGAGAGTAGAGTGACTGTGAACAATGAGAAAGGCATATTTGGAGTCTGTGTAGATGATTATTCGCTTGTTTTTTGCCAGAGAGAGAGCTCAGGTGAGAGCAATGAGTTCTGCTTTTTGTGAGGTGGTGCCTTCAGTCAGTGGTTTTGCTTCTAAGGTGGAAGCAAGGGTGACCACTGTGTAGGACTCCCTCCACCTTCCGCCGGCCCCCACCACAGAACTGCCATTGACGAACACAGTGAGGTCAGCATTGGGGAGTGCAATGCCAGACACCCTGTCTAGGGGCTGCCAGAGAAAGTCAAGAACTTTGGGACAAGAGTGAATGGGTTTAGGATCGATGGTAGGCGCTGGTAAGAGGGTGACTGGGTTGAGCCGAGGGGAGAGGCAAAGGGATAAAGTGGTACTCTCTATAAACAGAAGGTGCAGCTCTTGGAGGTGCAAAGGGCTCAGTAGTGAGAGGGCCCAGTGTGAGAGTAGATCAGTAAGGCGGTGGGGCGAGAAAATGACCACCGGCTGGCAGCGAGTCAGCTTGAGGGCCTCCTTGCCTACCTCTGTGGCACTGCCCAGGGCACAGAGACATGGCTGCCACCCCCATAAGGTTGGATCCAGCTGCTTGAAGAGGTAAGCAACTGGACGGTAGGAGGGGCCAACAGGTTGGGCCAGGACACCAATTGCTATGCCTTGGCGTTCGTCAGTGAAAAGGTGAAATGGATGGGTGGGACTGGGAAGGCTTAGAGAGGGGGCCTGCAGGAATGTGTCCTGTAACGTGGTGAAGGCTTTCTCTACCAGCTTGGGAGAAGTAAGGGGTCTCATAGGAGTTCCTTTTGCAGCATCGTATAGGGGCTTGACCATGAGGGCAAAGCCGGGAACCCAGTGTCTGAAGAACCCCACTAATCCCAAGAAGGAGAGAATCTGATCTCCATTAATGGGGGGTTGGAGCTCACAGAGGAAGTGAGTGCGGTCTGCAGTGAGACTCCGTGTGGTAGGAGTTATGGACAGGCCTAAGTAGGTGACGGTCTGTGTAGAAATCTGAGCCTTGGTGGGGAAACCCGATATCCTTTGTCTGCTAAAAAGTTAAGGAGGAGGGCTGTGCATTGTTGAGACTCTTGTAACGAGGGACTGCACGGGAGGAGGTCATCTACATACTGGAGGACAGTGCTTGAGCCTAAGTTGCAGGTGGCAGGATCCTGGGCAAGAGCCTGCCCAAAGAGATGGGGGCTGCCTCTAAAGCCTTGGGGAAGGACTGTCCATGTCAGTTGTGAGAGGTTGGTGTCAGGGTCAGTCCAGGTAAAGGCAAAAAGAAAATATGCATCCTGGTGGAGGGGGATAGTAAAGAAGGCATCTTTGAGGTCCAGAATAGAAAAATGGGTGGTGGTAGGTGGGATGTGGGAGAGGAGAGTGTAGGGGTTTGGGACCACCAAGTGGATAGGGATTACTGCTTCATTAATGAGCCTGGTGGTTTCTGAACTGGAAGAGAAAGCTGGTAGAGAAAGCCTTCACCACGTTACAGGACACATTCCTGCAGGCCCCCTCTCTAAGCCTTCCCAGTCCCACCCATCCATTTCACCTTTTCACTGACGAACGCCAAGGCATAACGCCATGTAACTGAGGTGTTACATGGGGAGTTGGCCGGAGTTAACAGTCCCTAGCCCATAAGGCGGGAGATGATAGGTTTGAGACCTCTACTGTGGGTTTCAGAGATTGGGAACTGGGGTCTAGAAGGAAAGGTGATGGGGTTTTTCAGCATGATGGTGATTAGGGTATGGTGAGAGGCCACAACAGGCTTGGAGGTGTCCCATACCTGAGGGTTGACAAGGGTGGGTGAGATTGGAGGTTGGGTTAACAGGGTAGGGCTTTTGGGCAGAGGAAGAAGAAGGTGAGAGGAGGGGATTAGGTTGGCTGTGATCTGTAAGGAGGCCCCTAGGAGCTGCAAGATGTCTCTTCCTAGGAGTGGAATGGGGCAGGGGGGTATGACCAAGAAGGAGTATGTTAAGGGGATATTATCAAGGCTGCAGTTTAAAGGAAAGGTATGAAGGGGGCGTGATGGAGTTCTGTCAACCGCCATGACCGAGACCTGGGAAGGGGTAAGGGGACCAGAATGTGATGGCAAGACAGAATAGGTAGCTCCCGTGTCCACTAGGAATGAGATGGACTTACCCACTACCTGTAGCATTACCCTGGGCTCAGTGAGGGTGAAGAGGATCTTCAAGTCCGGGCTGTGTCAGTTGCCCATGAAGCCAAGGAGCTTTAAGGCCAGAGAGGAGTCCTCACCTTGGCCGGCTGGTCCCCTGCACAGAGGCGCCAGGAATGAGCCTTTAAGGGGACAGGCATCTCTCCAATGGCTGAGCTGCCAGCAGTTGGAGCACGGTTTGGTGGGCAGTTGAGGGTTTGGACATTGGCGGGCCCACTGTCCTTCCTCATACACATTTGAAGTGGGCTCCTGGCAGCATTCCTTTTGGTGGCCCGGCCTTTGACTTGGCCCCTGGGCTGTGACGTCTTGGGTCTTCAGCTGGCCTCAGGGCTGCTACTATAGCCTGGGTCTGCAGGGCTACCTTCTGCTGTAGGCGCGCTTGGTGAGCAGCCTCAGCATTTTTGTCTCGGTGGTTAAAAACTTTAAATGCCATGTTTACCAGATCTCAGATGGGGGTTTGAGGACTGTCCTCTTCTGTTTTTAGTTTTTTTTTTCCCCCGAATGTCTGGAGCTAAGAGATAAAGTGGGTGGCCAGCACAGTGGCCCCTGCATTGGATGTAGGATCTAAGCGAGGATGGAAAGCTATAGCCTCAGTGAGGCGGTTAAGGAACAGGGCTGGGTTTTCTTCTGGGCCTTGGGTAATCTTTCTGAGTTTGTCGTAGTTAACTGCTTTCTGAGCTGACTGTTGCATTCCTGCTAACAGGCACTCAACCATTTGGTTACAGTGCTGTCTCCCTGCCTCCCTGCCTCCCTGCCTGTCCCGTCTGATAATCCCAACCCAGGTCGGCTTCTGGCACAGCCTCAGTTCCTACCGGCATGGTACAGTTTGTAGCATGGGTTTGGTGTGCATGAGCTCTAGCGGTGGTTCGAACACAATCGCGTTCATCTGGAGTTAGAGTAGAGGTTAAAATAATATGTAAGTCATGCCATGTGAGATTGTAATCCTGGACTAGGTACTGGAATTTCCTGATAAAATTGGTAGGGTTAGTGGAAAATGAGCCTAGGCATTTTTTAATTGAAGAGAGGTCAGTTAGTGAAAAAGGGATATCGATCGGAGCGACACCTTCTGCTCCTGCCACTTCCCGGAGGGGGGCAAATACGGGAGTCTAGGGGCTCTAGAGTCAGGCGGGAGTGAGTATCTGAGCTAACCAGGGAAGAAAGGTTTTCAGACGGAGGGGGAGAATCCAGTTGAGAGGGGACTGGAGTAGTTGTTGTCGGGACCTGATAAGGAGGGGGAGAAGGGGGAGAAGCAAGATTTTCAGGGGAATCAGAAAAGGAGGAGGGAGGTTCTGGGGCAGTAAGCTTAGGAGGCCATACGGGTTCAGAATTTTCTTGGGCTAGGAGAACCTGAGCTGTGGAGCATTGAGCACACAGCTCAGAGCGGGAGCACGAGGCCCAAAAGCCTTGAATGTAGGGGACCTCAGACCATTTGCCAGTCCGTCTGCAAAAATTATCTAGGTCAGTAAGGGTAACGAAATTGAAAGTACCTTCAGGAGGCCAGGTTTTTCAATTATTGAGCTGATATAACGGCCAGGCTGTAGTGGACAGAAAAATCAGCCATTTTTGCTTGAGGCCAGGCACACTAGAGGTGACAGGGTCTGGTTTGGACCCCTGCCCCCCATCCCTGGTCCCAAGGACGGAAGATCGGTGACTGAGAATTGGCGTCCCACAACTCAAGTCACCGACCAAGTTGGACAGAAATGGAGTTCAAGGCCAGGGGACATCTCCACCTATTCTTGAATCCCAGAGGGAGAACAGTTTCTCCTGGGAGGGCTACCCCCAACATAGCGCTACGATTTTCGGTAGGAGAGCAGCCTTTCTGGCAGACGGGGACCCAGAGTCGGAGTCCAAGGACCAGGAAGTTGAGGGGCAGCGGCACTTACCCTGGTTCAGTGTTCGGACTGGTGGGGTGGCCACAAGGCCTCCTCGGAGAGTAGGGAGAAGAGGAGCGGTCTCAGCAGACAGCAACTCCTCCCGGGTTTCAGCACCAAATGAAAGGTTTTCTTAGGCTCTGCCGAGGAATAAATGCTAATCAGCCACAAAATTAGGCAGTATAGAGCTTTATTGGAGTTTGCCCGCCTCGGCGAGATTTCTCAGTCTGCACGGTGGGGCCGAGAAAGCCACGAGCAAACAGGGAATACAATGGGGTTTTATTTTGGTTGGCTCTGTTTGTGGGAGCTGGTGATTGGTCCCCTCCGAACAAAGCGGCAACACATCATTGGTGGTTCTCCTCGTGCCCTGGTTTGACATCAGCCATCTCTTCTGGGTTGTAGCTCAGCTGCCATGTTTGTAGTTCAGCTGCCATTTTGTCCTACCCCGCCCATCCTGACAATGGGGGACTCAAATACTGGAAAAATTTGAGATTCAGGTAATGGCTAATAAGCTTAGTCATCAATGTATGTAAAAACCTATTGCTTCAGGAACTGAAGGTGTGACCCGCCCTGACTCCAGGAAGATATAAGCAGTTCCACCTTTATGCCTCAGGAGGACTGCAAGCAATCAAGATAGTATCTGAGCCATTGTATTCCAGGGTGAGACACCCACTGCCAAGGACACAGATAAAGATTGCTGCAGCTTTTATCTGATTAACTTTTCCCCTGAATCCAAACCCCTTAACCTATACTTTTCTTCTCCTCATAAAAATGGTCAGTTTAAAATGGAACTTAAGACAGTCTGTTAGGGCCCAAATCCATTGTCTTCTCAGATCACCAACCAGCTGAATAAAGTGCCCATAAAGATTCAATCCCTGTCCCTGCTTATTGGGTCTGGTAGGTGACAGGCAGTATGAATGCTGGGTTTTCCGGTTTCACACACATTATTGATTCAAAATAGTTTTAAATCTTAGAGGTTTGATGTGTAGAATTATCAATGGCAGTTGCTACTGGGTAATGGGATTTGAGACTTACTTTCTGCTTCTTTTGTTTTTACTGTACATGCTATTTTTAAAAATAAATTAAGTAAAAGTTTGCATGGAAAGTGAAAATAAACTAACATTTTTATTTGCAGATTTGCTTGAAGCTGCACTTCCCATTGGGAACAGAATTAGGCTGTCCTGGGCGAAGAGGGGAAGGGGCAGCAGCACAGGCAGGAAGAGTGTGCTCAGGGCTCTGTAGTGTGACTGCGCTCCCGGGTAGGAAACGTCCCTTCCCGGTGGAATACAGCTGCAGGGACACTTGTCTGGGCAAGAAGAAAGCCTCATTCAAATTATCCGAAGGAACCCCTGCTGGGGCAGATGCAGATGCCCAGAGCACAATGGCCTGGGGACAGACACATAGATTATCCTCTCTAGCCCGCTTAGCCACACCCTTGTGGAGTTAACAACCTGCAAAATTGTGTAACAGCCCTGAAGCCTGGAGCAAAGATCAAAAGTTCCTGGTTTCCTCAAGGAGCACAGCAGAAGAAAAAAAAGAAGAAGAAAAGAAATGAATGGCCTTACACAAACAAGATCTCAGTTAACTAAGAATTCCCTGGGGAAGAGCTGTATCCATGTTCCAGAGTCCAGGGATGCCACCTGGTTAGGGACGAGGGTTGGTGTACAGATCCAAATCCCTGAGGTTGGGAGAGTTATTCTCCTACATCAGAGAAGCCTGCCAACAGCCTCTCCCATGGCTTTGGAGCAGGCTGGTGTTTGCAAGTTCTCACCTCCGGCCCAAAAGAGCAGAAACTGGCTGGTCTCCCACCCCTCACTGCTTTACCACTACTCAGGACCAAGCATGACCGGACACAGTACAAAAAGGGGAACCCTCCCTGAGGAGTCTCACAGGGAGGGGAAATTCTACTCTATAGAGTGGACAGCCCTCACTGAAAGAACATTTAATGTAAGATACATCATTAAAAATAATAATGGGGCAGTGTTGTGACAGGCAGTGCTCACATTCTCCTAAAATCATGTCAAAATTACAACTAAATTACACAATAACCACCATTCAGAACTGCCTGAAATCTGAGTGGAAGTCCTATGACTAGGTCTTTAAAGAAGAAGCCACATGGAGACTGCAAGGAGGGGCAGAGTAGCAGAATGGGCCGGTTCCACACCGAAGTGTGGTAGATTTTATTGGTAAAACCCAGCAGGGATTGAGACTAAATGAGATGGGGGGCTTTGAGAGGCCAAAGGACCATCATTGGGGCAGCAGCTCAAAAGGCACCAGAGACATACAAGGATGAACTGAACTGTCCGACATCAGAATGAGAACTGAAGGGGCAACTTTCTCCCAGACAGAAGTGCTGGCACAGGCCATTGTTCCTTTGCTGAGTCTGCCCCCCACAGAGCCAGCAGATGGGTGTCTTCATCAACCTGGCTCACATTGCCATTGGGTATTTTTTGCCATGCCCTGGTGATTCCCTGATACCCTGTGCCAACCAAATTTTAGGCCAACTCAAGCTGTTTCCAGTGGCTTCTCCATACAAATAGCCTGCCGTTTGGCTATTGCTTCAGACTTTCCTAAAATCTCTCAAACGGCAGCATCTGGCCTTGGCACAGATGCTCTGACAAACAGGCTCTAGACCTGGCACTAGCAACAGCCAACCTTGGATCACAGCTTGGCCTTTCCTGAGCACCTCCAACCCCAGCATGAGTTGCAGCCATCTGCAGATTATCACTCATACTGGGTGGCCCCAGGCAGAACACAGGTGGCAGCTGACCTTGGCCTGCACCTCCTGTGAGGCTCTGGGGTCAGTGCAACCAGTAGACAGCTTTATACCATGTCAAAACATCACCAAACTACCTACACAAGCAACACACTCAAGGGGCAAACTCAGTGGACACCAGAGCCCTGCTGAAAAGTAAGTTCTGCTCTGTGAGGTGGGCCCCGGAACAGCTGATACTCCATGGTGTTTGCAGCCACTCCTTGCAGCTGACTGGTCTGGAGGTAAATCCCTCCTATTAACATGCCAACAGCAATAAAGCCTCAGCTACAACAGGAGAGTATACAGAGCCAGGTGAGAGGCACACCATGAGTACCAAGCTTAGGTGAATGGGGAGGCTGTGCCACTGGACCCTACAGGACACCTAGTACATTAGGCCACTCTAGCAAGCCATGGAGGGGTAGCAGCTTTACCTAATACATAGAAACAAACACATAGAAGCAGCCAAAATGAGGAGACAAACAAACATGTCCCAAGTGAAAGAACAGAACTCCAGAAACAAACAAACAAACTAAACAAAATGGAGGCAAACAATCTACTAGATGCAGAGTTGAAAATGCTGTTTATAAGGATGTTTAATGAACTTCGGAAGACAGTAGATGAATTTAGTAAGAACTTCAACACCATAGAAAAGGACATGGAAACCATAAAAAAGAACCAGTCAGAAATGACGGATACAGGGACTTCCAGCCAAGATGGAGGCATAGGTAGACACACTGTGCCTCCTCCCACAACCAAAATAAGGACAACAATTTAGAAACAAAATAACAACCAGGACTAACAGAAAATTGAACTGTACAGAAGTCTGACAACCAAGGAGTTAAAAGAGACACATTCATCCTGTAGGAGGGGAGGAGTTGGGCCCCTGGGTGGAGAGGGGTCACAGCAAAGAAAAAAAAAAGTGGTGGCACCAGGCACCCAAGACTGCAGCAGGCAGACTCTGGGCACACAGGCAGTGGCTGGCAGGCCCTGGGCGTGGGGTGACAGTGGGCAGACCCAGCAAGGCAGAGATTGTGAAGCAGGGCATGGTGCGCAAGGTGGCTGGCTGACAGGGCAGTCCCACATTCATGCGTACATAAACTAGGTGAATCTGGGGAGCAAGACGACTGTGCAACCCAGGGCTCCAGCACGGGGAAATAAAGCCTCCAAACACTGATGAAAACACCTGTGGGGGTTGAGGTGACGGGAGAGATTCCCAGCCTCACAGGAGAGTTCGTTGGAGAGACCCACAGGGTCCTAGAATATACACAAGCCCACCCACATGGGAATCAGCACCAGAAAGGCCCAGTTTGCTTGGATGAAGCGGTGGAAGGGACTGAAATCCGACAGAGAACTGAGCAAGCGCCATTGTTCCCTCTCAGACACTGCCCCCATATACAGCATCACAACCTAGCAGCTAGGTTGACCCACCTAGGAGAACACGAACACTCCGCCCCTCACTACACGTAACAGGTGAGACAAAACCAAAAAAAAAAGGCAGAAACAGAAGAACAGATCAAAGCTCCAGAGCAAATACAACTAAGCAAGAAAGAGATAGCCAACCTATTAGATGCACAGTTCAAAGCACTGGTGATCAGGATGCTCACAGAATTGGTTGAACTTGGTTGCAAATTAGCTGAAAAAGTGAAGGCTACGCTAAGTGAAATAAAGGAAAATGCACAGGGAACCAAGAGTGATGGGAAGAAAACTGAGACTCAAATCAATGGAGTGGACCAGAAGGAAGAAAAAAACATACAATCAGAAAAGAAGGAAGAAACAAGAACTCAAAAAAATGAGGAGAGGCTTAGGTACCTCCAGGACATCTTTAAATGTTCCAACATCTGAATTATAGAGGTACCAGGAGGAGAAGAGGAAGAGCAACAAATTGAAGACTTATTTGAACAAATAATGAAGGAGAACTTCCCCAGTCAGGCAAAGGAAATAGACTTCCAGGAAGTCCAGGAAGCTCAGAGAGTCCCAAAGAAGTTGGACCCAAGGAGGAACACACCAAGGCACATCATGATTACATTAGCAAAGATTAAAATGAAGGAGAGAATCCTAGAAGCAGCAAGAGATAAGGAGAGAGTCACCTACAAAGGAGTTCGCATCAGACTGTCAGCTGATTTCTCAAGAGACCTTGCAGGCAAGAAGAGGCTGGAAAGAAGTATTCCAGGTCATGAAAGGTAAGGACCTACATCCAAGATTGCTCTATCCAGCAAAGCTTTCATTTAGAATGGAAGGGCAGATAAAGTGTTTCCAAGATAAGGTCAAGTTAAAGGAGTTCATCATCACCAAGCCCTTATTATATGAAATGTTAAAGGGATTTATCTAAGAAAAGAAGATAAAGAAAAAACATGTATAGTAAAAGGACAGCAAACTCACAATTATTAACAACCACACCTAAAACAAAAACAAACTAAGCAAACAAGCAGAACAGGAACAGAACCACAGAAATGGAGATCACATGGAGGGTTAGCAACATGGGAGTGGGAGGAGGAGAGAGGGGGAAAAGTTACAGAGAATAAGTAGCATAGATGGTAGGTAGAAAATAGACGGGGGGACAAGAATAGTATAGGGAATGTAGAAACTAAAGAACTCATGACACATGGATATGAACTAAAGGGGGAAATGTGGGTGGGAGAGGGTATGCAGGGTGGAGGGGGATGGGGGGGTATTGGGACAACTGTAATAGCATAATCAATAAAATATATTTTAAAAAAGACATGATGGATAAACTAGCTGAAATGAAGAATAATTTACAGGGCATCAACAGCAGAATAGATAAAGTAGAGAATCAAATCAGTGATTTGGAATATAAGGACGCAAAAATACCTAATCAGAAGAGTGAAAAGAAAAAAGAATCCAAGAAAATGAATAGAGTGTAAGGAGCCTCTGAGAGAAGTTCAAGTGCATCAACATTCGCATCATGAGAGTGCTGAAAGGAGTGAGAAAGAAATTGAGAACATATTTGAAAAAACAATGATGAAAATTTTCCTAACTTGTAAAAAATATATACATAAAGTTCAGGAAGCCCAGAGAGTCCCAAAAAGGATGAACTGAAAGAGGTCCACAGGAAGACATGTCATAATTAAAATGCAAAAGGTTAAGGACAAAGAGGGAATCTTAAAAGCAGCAAGAGAAAAGCAGTTAGTTACCTACAAGGGAGCTCCCATAAGACTGTCAGCTGATTTCTCAACAGAAACTTTGCAGGCCAGAAGGGATTATCAAGAAATAGTCAAAGTAATGAGAAGCAAGGACCTACAACCAAGATTACTCTACCCACCAAAGCTATCAAAAAATATGTACAATAAAATGGCAATAAACATATCGATCAACAAATGAATCTTAAAATAACCCTGCAAAAGTAAGGGAGAAGAAAGAGGAAACAAAGTATAAAATGTAATAAACATAATGGGAATGATAAGAAAAGAATAAAGTCAGAGTGAGATGGACTTCCAGTCAAGATGGTAGCATAGGTAAACATGGTTTGCCTCCTCACACAACCACATCATCAAAATTACAACTAAAATATGAAACAACAATCACTCAGGAACATCAGAAATCCAGCTGAATGGAATTCTGACAACTGCAAACTAAAGAAACCACATCCATCTAGACTGGTAAAAAGGGCAGAGGGGCAGAACAAGCTGGTCCCACATCCATGTGTGGTAGATAAAATTTCAGGAGGAATATCTGAAGACCAAAGAGTCCCAGCCCCACACCAGGTCCCCCAGCCCAGGGTTCCAGTGCCAGGAAGATAAGTCCCCATAACTTCTGGCTGCAAAATCCAGCAGGGATTAAGTCAGTGGAAGAAACTGCCAGCCTCAAGCAGTTCCTCTTATAGAACCCCCACACAGACTTACTCAGACTCATTCCCTCTGAGCTCCAGCTCCACAGTAGCAGTTTGAAAACCATCTGTAGCATACAGGGAAGAACTGAAGTGGCTGGCATAAAGGTACGAGTTAGGGACCACTTTCCACCAGACAGAAAGGCAGGCAGAGGCCATTGTTCCTTTTCTGAACCCTCTCCCAATAGAGCCACAGAGCCAGCAGGCTGGTGCCATATCTGAGACTCCATCAAACTGACTAACACTGTTTTCTCTTCCCTGGAGATCCCCAGAGATTCTGTTCAACCCAATTTACAGGCCCACCAAAGCTGCTTTTCCATATGAAAGGCTGGTATTGGCTCATGCTTCACAACTTCCTAAATCCTATCAAACAAGCAACAGCCAGCCTCAGTGAGCCTCTAGCCCAGGGGTGTCAAACTCATTTTCACCAGGGGCCAAATCAGCCTCAAGGTTGCCTTCAAAGGGCTGCATGTAATTGTAGAGCTGTATAAATGTTTCTACTCCTTAACTAGGGGCAAGGAGCTTGGCACTGCCACTGGGTAGAAACAAGGTGCTGAGCCAGAAAAAAAACAAGGTAGAGGGCCAGATTCAGCTCTCAGGCTTTGTGTTTGCCACCTGTCCTCTAGCCCCTGTGTCTTTTGCTTAGTAGCCCCAGGCCTGCACTAGCAGAAGCCACCCTAAATTCAGAGCTTGGCTTCTCCTGGGAACCTCTAAGCCCATCACAAGTAGCGGCCATCTCAGATTGCTTTATAGCTCAGTCAGGGTGGCCCTGGTGAAACAATCAGGGCTTCACCATCCTGGAAACCCCAGATCCTGTGCACCCAGTGGACAGCTACAGACCACATCAGAGCACCACCAATTTGTCCCCACACAGCTGATCCTCCACAGAGGGCAGAGGTTAGTGGTCAGTTGTCACAGCCAATCCTTGCAACTGACTGGCCTCAGTAAATCCCTCACATTGGCCTGCCAAATGCAACCAAGTCTCAACTACAGCAGGAGAGTGTACTCAGTCCACATGAAGGGCACACCTCAGGTACCCAGCTTGGGTGATAGAGCAGGCTGTGCCACTGGAACATACGGGACACACCTACTACGTAAGGCTTTTACAGAACAGACCCGGGGTGGGGGGTGCGAATGATATACTATTTCCAAATGGATCCACCCTTGTGCTCTGGAGGCCCCCCATCCTGTACTGGGTTCACTTTGCCCGCCGCCAGAGAAAGACATCTCTGAATGCTGGAGATTGGTGAGAAGGAAAGGGATTATTTATTTAAAGAGTTATACAAATTTAAGAGTAATGACTTAATGTCTTCATTGAGATTCCAAAGTCCTTTAGAATGCCCACAAATGCACAGTCCTTCCTTTCCCTTCTGCCCAGAATGGAGTACCATTATCTCAGAAAAAAGGAAATAGAAGCCCGTGGCTCTTCTCTGCCCAAGCCACGTGGTCCCCCAAAGACCCCACATGGCTGCCATGCCTGGGATTAAATCCCAGCACCAATCTTCCTTTCCTGCACCATTTCTGACTCCTCGCACAATTGGCCACAGCTGCCAGCATTCCCGTATTTTTCCAGCTTTTCTGGGTTGCCATAGTAAGTTCAGGCAGGCATGGCCCTGTGGTGTGGAGGCAGTTATCTCCAAGCTCTTATGCAGGCTCTGTAACCAGAGGGACTTGCCTCCCAGTTGCATCATGGGTTGAAGTCATTCCCATCCCCCTGGCTCAAAGCATGGCCACAGCTGTTTAACATATCTATGAAACTAGTTAAAGGTTATAGATGTGTGAAATGACCATTCTAGAGGTTATTTGTAAAACTGTTGCTATTCAGAACAACTCTCAATGGCCCTGCTCCATGCATCCCATCCTCCAGCTCAGACTTGTGGGGGTGAGGACATCCTATATATTTTTTTCCTAATATTTCCTGGACACCTTGAGTTCTGGATCCCATTACAAATCCCTAATTGGGTACCCTCCTTGGCTGCACCCTGTTACAAGGCCACACTACCAAGGCAGGGAATCATAGCAACTCTACCTAACATGTAGAAACAAATACAGGGAGACTGTCAAAATGAGGAGGTGGAGAAACATGGCCCAAATGAAAGAATAGTTCAGATTCCCCAAAAAAGAACTAAACAAAATGGAGATAAGCAATCTATCAGATGCAGAATTCAAAGCACTGATTATAAGGATGCTCAAGGAACGTACTGAGGACTTCAACAGGATAAAAAAAGATCCAGTAAAAACTGAAGTATACACTAATTGAAATAAAGAACAATGTACAGGGAAACAACTGCAGAGTGGATGAAGCCAAGAATCAGATCAATGATTTGGAACATAAGAAAGCAAAAACAACCAATCAGAAAAACAAGAAGAAAATAGAATCCATAAAAACAAGTATAGTATAAGCAGCTTCTGGGACAACTTCAAGTGATCTAACATTTGCATCATAGGAATGCCAGAAAGAGAAGAGAAAGGCTCTGGCTGGTGTTGGTCAGTGGATTGAGCACCAACCTGTGAATCAAATGGTTACCTGTTCAATTCCCAGCCAGGACACATGCCTGGGTTGCAGGCCAGGTTCCCAGTTGGGGGCGCATGAGAGGCAACCGGAATTAAGGTTTCTTTCTCTCCCTCTCCCCCGCCCCTCGATCTCTAAAAATAAAAATAAACTCTTTAAAGAACAGAAGAGAAAGAGCAAGAAATTGGAAATCTACTTGAAAAAATAATGAAAGAAAACTTTTGTAATTTAGTGAAGGAAATAGACATGCAAGTCCAGGAAGCACAGAGAGTCCCAAACAAGATGTATGCAAAGAGGTCCACTCTAAGACACATCACAATTAAAATACATAAAGTTATGAATAAATAGAGAATCTTGAAAGCAGCAAGAGAAAAGAAGTTATTTATCTGTAGGGGAATTCCCATAAGACTGTCAGCTGATTTCTCAGAAGAAACTTTGCAGACTAGGGATTGGCAAGAAATATTCAAAGTCATGAAAAGCAGGGAACTACAGCCAAGATTGCTCTACCTAACAAAGATACTATTTAGAATTGAAGGACAGATAAGGAGCTTTCCAGGCAAGAAAAAAACTAAAGGAGTTCATCATCACCAAACCATTATTATATGAAATGTTAAAGGGACTTATTTAATAAAAAGGTCAAAATTATGAACAATAAAATGGTAATTAATACATATCTATCAACAGTTGAATCTAAAAAACAAACTAAGCAAACAAGAAGAACAGAGACAGAATTATGCATACAGAGGGTGTTTCGATGGTTGCCAGATGGGAGGGGATTTGGTGGAAAGGGTGAAGAGGTAAGGGATTAAGAAGTACAAATAGGCAGTAACAGAATAGCCATGGGGATGTAAAGTACAGTATAGGAAATGGAGTAACCAAAGCACCTATACACATGAGCCATGGACATGAACAATGGTGTGGGGATTGACTGAGGAAGTAGGGGTGCTGAGTGGAGGGAAACAGAATGGGAAAAATTGGGACAACTTTAATAACAAAATCAATAAAATATAAAGAAAAAAATAAAAGAATAAAATCAGGTATCAATTACTTTTAAAAAATGAATGGGCTCATTTCCCTACAAAACAGAGTCTTCTACCAAGTTAAGTTTCAAAACAAAATCTAGCAACATCTAAAAATAACCAAGGCTAAAATAAGAATATTTACCAAATAAAGTGACAAATGACATACATCCAGACATGAAAAAGCATTAAGTCTTGTACAACAGGAAGTAATTCACGACAGCTTCACTCTGTGAGAAAATAGGCACCAAGTATCACAGCAGCCAGATACATGAAATGAAACCTCCCAGAAATACAAGTTCTTTATTTAAAAAAAAAATTAATAATAATGTAAGGCTTTCATATTCTCTCAGAATTTTGACAAATCAAGTTGAGAAAAAGTAAAGACAGATCATTTGAATAATACAAGAAACTTAAAGTCAACATTCATTTCTTATGTGATAGAACATTCACAAGAGAAAATTTATTTATCCCTGACTGGTGTAGATCAGTGGGTTGGGCATTATCCTGTAAACCATAGGGTCGCTGGTTTGATTTCTGGTCAAGGGACATGCCTGAGTTGTGAGCCAGGTCCCCAGTTGGTGGCCTGCTAGAGGCAACTGATCAATGTTTCTGTTACACATCGATGTTTCTCTCCCTTTCTCCCTCCCTTCCCCTCTCTCTGAAAATAAATAAATGAAATCTTAAAAAAAAAAGAACAATTATTTACTGGCCACTGAGAAATCCTTAATAAATCCCCAAAGTGTTTTTTGGTCATAATCAAATAACTTTCAAGAAACTTATAAAAATTACCAAAACCCAAACCATAGAAATCAGGAAAACTCCTAACTTACCCTTAGATCAAAAAGCAATTATGCATTATCTAGTAAGTAATAAAAATTACACTTAGATAGGACCTGTATTCAAGTAATTTGTAGTTTTAAATACTTTTATTTTTTGTAAAAGGACTGAAAAAACATTCACTGCATGATTCAATTTAAGAAAATCAACACTATAAGCCAAGAAAAATGCAGGAAAAAGGGATTTAATACAGCTGAGAGATAAAAATAAATGAAACAAAAAATAGGTGAAAGGATAAGTTTTGTTTCAAAAAATCAAATAAGCCAACACCCAGCAAGTCAAATTCAGAAAGAACAAACAAAATTGCCATTACCAGTAATGCTATATATCACAGCGAGAAAAAAAAAGACTGAAAAAATTAACTGGTGTGCAAATCCATAGGAACCAAATTGAAAATCTAAAAGAAATGGATAACATCCTAGTAAATTTTGGACTTCCACAAAACCCTACCATAATGTAAAAAATGGTGTCTAAATATTTCAACCCCCTAAAAAATGCAGGGCTGCATTACTGCAAGATTAATGAAAACCAGTATTTTTTCATCTTGCCATGACTTGGCATCAAGCTAGTACATCCAAGACACAAAGGTGGTGCTGCCCATCTTCAGCAATCTTCAGACACACTATGCTTCCTTGCACAACCAAGAAAGGGACAACAATTTAGAAACAGAATAACAACCAGAACTGACAGAAAATTGAACTGTATGGAAATCGGACAACCAAGGAGTTAAAATAGACATGTTCATCCAGACCAGAAGAAGGGGAAGAGTCAGGCAGCCTGGCTCGGGTCGCGACGCAGAGAGCAGAGAGCGTTGGGACTGGGCACGTAAGGCATCCGGGGCACGCAAGACCCCAGCAGGCAGACCCCAGCCGAGGGGTGGCAACCAGCAGACCCAGCAAGGCAGCAATTGTGAAGCAAGGCACTGAGCACAACCCAGAATCCCAGCACTGGGAAATAGAGCCTTGGGGCACTGATTGAAAACACCTGTGGGGGTTGAGGCACAGGAAGAGGCTCCCAGCCTGACAGGAGGGGTTGTTGGAAAGTCCCACGGCATGTGCAAGCCCACCCACACTGGAATTGGCACCAAGGGGTCCAGTTTGCTAGGGGGAAGCAGCGGAAGGGACTGAGGTCCCACAGAGAGCCAAGCAAGCACCATTGTTCCCTCTCAGACCCCACCCCCACATACAGCATTACAACCCAGCAAACTGGGGTGCCCCACCTTGGTGAACACCTAAGGCTCCACCCCTCATACATAACAGGCATGACCAGACCAAAGGAAAAAAAAAGATGGCTCAAACAGAAGATATGAAATCTCACAATCAGTACTTTTAAGCAACCGAGAGATAGTCAACCTATCAGATGCACAGTTCAAAGCACTGGTGATCAGGATGCTCACAGAATTGGTTGAACTTGGTTGCAAATTAGATGAAAAAATGAAGGCTACGCTAAGTGAAATGAAGAAAAATGCACAGGGAACCAATAGTGATGGAATTAAAGCTGGGTCTCACATCGATGGAGTGGACCAGAAGGAAGAAAAAAACATACAATCACAAAAAAATGAAGAAATAAGAATTCAAAAAAATGAGAAGAGGACCTCCTCATTTTTAGGAACCTCCAGGACATCTTTAAATGTTCCAACATCTGAATTATAGAAGTACCAGGAGGAGAAGAGGAAGAGCAACAAATTGAAGACTTATTTGAACAAATAATGAAGGAGAACTTCCCCAGTCTGACAAAGGAAATAGACTTCCAGGAAGTCCAGGAAGCTCAGACAGTCCCAAAGAAGTTGGACCCAAAGAGGAACACACCAAGGCACATCATAATTACATTAGCCAAGATTAAAATGAAGGAGAGAATCCTAGAAGCAGCAAGAGATAAGGAGAGAGTCACCTACAAAGGAGTTCCCATCAGTCTGTCAGCTGATTTCTCAAAAGAGACCTTGCATGCAAGAAGGGGCTGGAAAGAAGTATTCCAGGTCATGAAAGGCAAGGACCTATATCTAAGATTTCTCTATTCAGCAAAGCTTTCATTTAGAATGGAAGGGCAGATAAAGTGCTTCTCAGATAAGGTCAAGTTAAAGGAGTTCATAATCACCAAGCTCTTATTTTATGAAATGTTAAAGGGACTCATCTAAGAAAAGAAGGTAAAGGAAAAATATGTATAGTAAAAGGACAGCAAACTCACAATTATTAACAACCACACCTAAAACAAAAACAAACTACGCAAACAGGTAGAACAGGAACAGAACCACAGAAATGGAGATCACATGGAGGGTTAGCAACAGAGGAGTGGGAGGAGGGGGAAAAGGTACAGAGAATAAGCATAGATGGTAGGTAGAAAATAGGGGGAAGGTAAGAATAGTATGGAAAATGTAGAAGCTAAAGAACTTATGACACATGGACATGAAGTAGAGGGGTGGGGGGTGTACAGGGTAGGGGAATGAAGAGGGAAAATGGGACAACTGCAATAGCATAATCAATAAAATATATTTTTAAAACCTTATGAAGTGATACTCTGTTAAGTCTTGCACCCATCTATAGTTATTATCATATTATTGACTATATTCCCTAAGCTGACTTTACATCCCCTTGACTTTTTTCAATATTATTTTATATTAGTTTTATGTGTGCAGCATAGTGGGCAGACAACTATATAACCTACAAAGTGATCCCCCGATAATTCTAGTACTTATCTGACACCATACATAGTTGTTACAATATTATTGACTACCTTCCCTATGCTGTACTTTACATCCCTGTGACTATTTTTTAACTACCAATTTTTCTTGTTAACGCCTTCACCTTTTCCACACAGCCCCCAACAACCCTTACATCTGGCAACCCTCAGTTTGCTCTCTGTACCTGAGTCTGTTTTTGTTCTTTTTGTTCATTTGTTTTTTTAGGTTCCACATATAAGTGAAATTATATGGTATTAGTCTTTGTCTTATTTCACTTAGCATAATATTGTCTATGTCCATCCATTCTGTTGCAAATGGTAAGATTTCATTTTTTATTGCTGTGTCATATTCTATTATATATATACAACATATATACATCCCTTTTTATTCATTCCTCTTTGACTAGAGCATTTAAGCCATTTACATTTAAAGTAATTATTCATAGGTTATGTCGGTATTGCCATTTTATTATTTTCTGATGGTTTTTGTAGTTCTATTCCTTGCTTATTCTCTTGGTCTCTTCTATGTTGATGACTTTCTGTAGCTTTATATTTGGATCCCTTTCTCTTAAATTTTTTCAGTGGCACCTTGGTACTCATTGTAATTTGTTCTGGAACTTGTGACAAGTGCTGAAACTGACGAGTATCAAACTGTTCACCAGCTACCATGAGACTGACACATCAACATCTGTTTCATCAGGAGAGACAGGCACTGAGTGGCAAGCAAGCACCAAGATTTTTTTTCTCATCAAAAGCAATGAGTGCAGGCTTTGACAAGTTCTGAAGCTGACAAGTACCAAGGTATGACTGTATCTCTTGTAGATTTTTGGTATATGATTACATGTGTTTCATATCGTGGACCCTGAGAAAAGAAGACACTGACTAAGAAGGCTCCTGGTGGCTAACTAGGCTCAAATTTTAAAAAACAGAGGCTAGCAGCCATTTCTACACAGGACCTCTCACGCAAACTGTTCTTCACAGAGAGGCCTGCACTGCCTGCACCGTGTCCCTAACATCTGAGCAGCCCTTATAAAGGAGTTTCTGGAGTTCTATTTCAACCAATAGGACTGAGGCTTTCCCCATCTAATTGAAGTTGCACAACTATATCCCCATCACCATCTTCCCTGACCAGAGTAGCTCCTTTCTGCCCAATCAGGAAAGTGTCTTCTAGACCAATCAAACTGCAAGGATTTAGAATCCTTATTTGCATGAGAACAGACCAATCAGGAACCAGGAGTGAGGACACCTGTCTATATAAAAAACCAGCTCCCTTGGGGCTCTGAGAACACACTTTCCCCCTATGATGTAAGGCTGTGTTTCCTGCGCTGAGCTGAAACATTGAAGATGTCTCACCAGAGCAGAGCAGAGAGGAGCAGACAACACAGGCCAGAGCAGACCATCCTGGAGCAGAGCAGAGGTGTTTAGCCATAAAGGGGCCTGGCCCCAGGGCTGCCTCATAGAGGTCCATTGCTGTGCTATGTTGCATTTGACCTGTTTTGCACTGACTAGTTTCCTTTACCACACCCCAAGTTGGGGATACCTGTTAGCATTAAATTGGCACCAATGACTGTAGGTTGGCAATATATACCACGCTATGTTTATAGGAGTCTATTTTAAGTTAATGGTCGCTTGGTTAAGTTCAATCACACTCTACAACCACCATCATTTCTACTTACCCCCTCAAGTTCAGGTTTTTGTCAGTATTTTTTACTTCATTTTATAATTACACATGAAATTTCCTACTTTTGTCTTTCAACCTTTGTACTAGCTTTAACATTAGTTGATTCGCTGCTTTTATTGTGTTTGCCTTTGTCAGTAAGAATTTTTTCGCGATATTTTCTTACTCATAGTTTATTTTTTTATATAAGGAAATCCCTTTAATATTTCTTGTAATATTGGTTTGATGATAATAAACTCCTTCAGCTTTTTCTTGTCTGGAAAGCACTAACGTATTATTCAAATAAAGTATGTATATTGGGGTTTTTTTAGACATAGTTATTGCATACTTAATAGACTACAGAATACTATAAACATAACTTTTATATGTACTGGAAAACCAAAAAATTTCTGTAACTCACTTTATTGTGACATTTATTTTATTATGGTGGTCTGGAACCAAACCCACATTATCTCCAATGTATGTCTATACTAAAAACCACTGAATTCTACAAGTTAAAAGGGTGAATTTTATAATATGTGAATTATATCTCAATTCAAAAAATAGTTTGAAAGTAAGATTACATTATAATGTGCTAGTTTACCATAAGGATATACATGTGATAAATTTGGCATCCTACAATCAAGACTACTAAACCCATGAAGACTGCATTTAAAATTGAAGGAAAAATAAAGAGTTTCCCAGACAACACAAAGCTAAAGGAGTTCATCACTGCCAAACCAATATTATAAGAAATGTTAAAGGGACTTGTTTAAGAAGAAGAAAGAGCCCTGGCTCGGGTGGCTCAGTTGGCTGCGACATTGTCTTGTAACTGAAAGATTGTGGGTTTGACTCCCAGTCTGAGCACATGCAGGAGGCAACCAATTGATGTTTCTCTCACATCAGTGTTTCTTTCTTCCTTCTTTTCTCTAAACACAATGAAAAATCTCCTTGGGTGAGGACAGAAGAAACAGAAATGTTAATAATATAGAAACACTACAAACCTATCAATAATCACCTTAAGGGTTATCATTACATAATGATAAAAGGATCAATCCAACAATAGGACACAACCCTTGTAAACATTTATGCACCCAACATGGGAGCATCTACATATATAAAGCAAATCTTGATGGACATAAAGGAAGAGATCATGAGTAATGCAGCCATAGCAGGGGACTTTAACACCCCATTGACCTCACTGGATAGAGCCTCCAATCAGAAATTCAACAAAGAAACAGTGGCCATAAACAACACATTAAACTGAATGGATTAATTTCTATTTTTAGAGCATTTCACCCCACTCACCCTACCCCAAATAAATAAATGTAGCATAGCTTTCTGAACACTCATCTGACATGCTAGCCAAATAAATACAAAGTTAATACCACAGAGTACAAATATTGTATTTTAATCCAGTTTTAGTGCTTACTGCTTTTCTTTTAAATACAGAGTCTTTAAAAGTTAATTTTAAAAATGTAATGCAGGACCTAAAACAAGAACTGAATAAATGGAGAGGATAACATATTCCATCATAAATTTAAAACAAAAATCCTTACAAAGTTAATAAATAGACTACCAAATATATATAGTATATTAATTCTAATGTAGAAATTTATATATTTATATTATATTTAAACACAAATTAATGCAATTATAGCCAGAATCTCAATGAATTATTATCTTTGAACCTGCATAAATTATTCTTATTTAAAATTTTCACCCAAGGACACATCCTTCAATTTTAGAGAGAGAGGAAAGGAGGGAGAGAGAGAGAGAAACATGAATGTGAGGAAGAAACATTGATTGGTTACCTCCCACATGTGCCCCAACTGGGGATGGAACCCGCGACACTTTGGTGTATGGGACACTGCTCCAACCAACTGAGCCACCCAGCAAGGGCATGGATAAATTATTTTTAAAATATATTAGAAAATAAAAAATATATATTAGAAAAGGAAATATCCAAGAATAGCCAAAATATAAATATTAAAGAGGACATAGATGTGAAACCTGCTTTTCTATATATTAAAACATAAAGCCATTGCAGTAAGATAGATACAGGCATCAAAGTAAAAAGATGTTGAACACAAGAGGAAATCTAGCCCTGGCTGGTGTGGCTCAGTGGCAGAAGTACCAGCCTGCAGACCAAAAGGCTGTTGGTTTGATTCCCAATCAGGGCACATTCCTGGGCTGTGGGCCAGGTCCCCAGTTGGAGGTATGCAAGAGGCAGTTTCTCTCTCTCTTTCTCCCTCCCCTCCCCTCTCTCTAAAAATAAATAAATAAAATATTTTTTCACAATTATATTTTACTTAAGGATCTATCTGAAAACAAGAACATTGTAGGGCACATATTTTTCTCTCATATAATTTTTGGAACAAATGAAAATGAATCATGTCTCCATCATGCAGAATATAAAATATTACAATGCCTGATGTCTTATCTATGCTTTGCCATCTCCTAAGGAGACATTTGGCAATGTCTAGGGACATTTTCTTTTGTGGTTACCCCCAATACTTTTAAAAAAATTTTATTGTTGTTCAAGTACAGTTTTTTGCCTTTTCCCCTCACCCCAGCCATCCCCACCTCCCTCCCTTGATTCCACCGCCCTTGGATTGTCCATGTGTCCTTTATAGTTGTTCCTGGAACCCTTCACTCTTTTCCCCCATTATTCCCTTCCCTCTCCCCAAATAAAATATTTTTAAAAAAGAATAAAAAGGAAGAGAAAATCCAGAACAGGCCCAAATTACCTGATAACTTTATGATAAAGTGTTTTAATTTAGGAAGGAAGAAGTGGATTCAGTAGGGCTGTTCAGCATTTGAAGGAAAACAGACTTTCTACCTTATACCAAATACAAAAATACATTCTAGATGAATTATCGATTTATACATAAAAATCAGAACAATTAAAATATCATTTAAGAAATCTGGAGTGGGGAAGACCTAACCAAGACAGGCTGGAAACCCACTAGATGTAAAGAAAGAGACAGATATTTTACAAGCTTTCTAAATGTTGCAACAGGTATAACAGATGTAATATCCCTAAAAATGCATATATAGGTTGATAAGAAAACATACCCCTAAAATGGATTAAGGATTAAAGTTCATAAAAGAGGAAATCCAAATGGCCAATAAGTATGAAAAACTATTCAACTTCAGTGGCAGCCAGGGCATGCAAACACCCCAAAGCAAAAATGAGAACCCACTTTTCGGTGAAGCTGGTGCCTGAACTAGGGTGGGGGAGGGTTTCAGAGAAGTTTGGCTTTGAGGACAGTCAGGCTGCAGAGGACTAGAAGAGGACTCCATCTCTCTATGGCAATCTCTCTCCCTCTGCCTTCACACACACACACACACACTAAATGTGGAAAGTAAAGCACACTGCTAAATAAAGAAAAACTAGTCAACCTTGACTAGTGTAGCTCAGTGAGTTGGGTGATATCCCTCAAACCAAAGGGTCACCGCCTGGGTTGCAGGCCAGGTACCTGGTTGGTTGAGTGCGGGAGGCAGCCAATCTATGTTTTTCTCCCTCTCTTTCTCCCTCCCATCCCCTCCCTCTAAATGATAAATAAATATAATCTTTAAGAAAAAAAAGAAACACAAATTAAACTTAAAATACAATTTTCACTCATCTAATTTGTAAAGAATTCTATAAATAATTCTTTAGATGAGAGAATAAACACACACACACACACATATATATATACTGATGGATGAAACATAAGATGGTACAATCTTCTGGAAATCAATGTGCTAAATAAAAATCATGAAAATGCACATATCCCTTGGCTCTGCAATTCTGTGTACGTGCATTCATCCTCAGGAAACAGAAACTAGCTCTGAGATGCACAGAAAGATGTTTGATGGGTAGTACGGATCTGAGGGGAGACAGAGAATCAACAGGCTAGAGCAATGATCTCTGGACTTTGATTTTTCAATAATACATTTGTTCTGAGTGCTAATATATACAGTATAAAGCATACACCCCAAAAATATATTTTAAAAAAGATCTTTTACAAGGATAAATAGAAATTCTAACATTTTCTTCCCACACATCAATGGATCATTTCCGGGAGGACACACTGCTTACCTGTGGACCACAGGCAGTCTCTGTGGGAAAAGTGTCTGAGGTTAGTTGGGGCAAAGGGAACGTGTGAAGTCAGTGAAAAGTGAAGCAGTCAAACCTTACAGAGAGACAGGCTGACCAGGCTGGAAGAACAACAGAACGTTTATGTTCTTGGGACCACAAGAGGTGGGGGAATGAAAACATAGATCTAGTTTGATCAGTGTGTTAAGGTCTTGGTCACGGCAGAATCCTGCATGCACCCTCTTGCTCTTCTCTCTGCCCCACCTCCCCACTTGCGGGGATCTGGTCCCATGATGACAGTCTGAAAAGGAAAAGCAACATAGAAGTGAAGCCAATGATAATTAAAAGATGAAGACACGTGGTCCATTTAAGAGGACCTTGGGGGAAGGTCTTCACACTTTGGAAGAAACAAGATCATAAGGGAAAGAATCCTAGTTGTCTTTAAAGAGTTAATAAGAGCCTGTGAGCTGGGAATTAAGTTTTATTTCTCCTGCTACCCATGCATTAGCCTGGGACTGGAGCAACTGCAGCATCCTGTCACCCAGGTTGTTAAAGAACAGGGACCATTGAATAAATCATCCTGGAGCTTCCCATCAGCCACAAAAGCATGCACTATCCTTGGGCCAAGGCCCAGGGCTTTAGATAAGTGACAGTTGAAAGGACTTGGGTTTCTACTAACTATAGTTAGTTGAGTAACTTTGGGAAGTTTGCACAGGCTTTAGAATTGCTTCTTTCCTTTATGAATTCAGAAGATATAAACCAAAGGTGTAGCAAATAACCCCTCAAATCCCTTAAGAGAGAATGAACACGAATATCGTGTGAGGTGGCTTCTTGGTTGACAGACCAACAGGGAAAGTGGTGCCATGTGGAGGGATGCCCACTGGTCTGATACCCAGGTGCCAGCTCACTCCAAGGGCACTAGGCTGCCATCGATGGCATCTGATGCCCACTCAACCTTAGTCAGAGATGCACAGCTGGTACAGACCCTTGCTTCCTCTGAAACAAATGTGAAAACACCACCCTCTGAGAGGATGGCTGAGGAGACTCCAGCTGGGAGTTTCCACTCAGCCCATTATCTGTTCCGACTTCTGCCAGTGACCTCCTGTCAAGGGATACTTTCAATAGACTAGTTTAGGAAGTCACTGGAAAGTCAATGAGTGGCTGGTTAAAAGTTTAACACACCATGAAAAATAAAAGTCCTCTGTACCAGCAATAACCAATAACAAAGTGCAGAAATAGATCCCATTTGCAAGAAGAAAAAAAGCTAGCCAAAGTCATCACAAACTGTACCATTTATACTGCTTCCGTACGGAGAACAGCATGAAACGTAAATGAGGAGCATTAAAAGAACAAATCAAATTGGTTCAACATGCCACTTTCTTCGATGATAAAGCTTAGTACTATAAAAATTTATTCTCCTTAAGTTAATTTCTAAAGTCAATATGCTCTCAATCAATACCCAAGCATGATCATATATCCCACTTGATACACTAATTCTAAAAGTCATCTGGAACACAAAGTGAATGATAAAAAATGAGGGGGGGTTACTCTCTATAACTTTTTATACATTTTATTAAAATGTATATAAATTTTTATCTATAACAATTTATTGATTTTTTAGAGAGTAAGAAAGAGAAACATTGAGTTGTTGTTGCACTTATTATATACTCACTTGTTGATTCTCATATATGCCCTGACTGGGATGGAACCTGGAAAATACAACCTTGTAGTATCGATATTACAGGAGAAACTCCCAGAAACTTGGTTCTTCTTGCCAACTCAGTAAAGAATTACAGGTCAGCAAGCCTACTAGTATGCAAGCAAAGTTTATTAATGCTAAGTTCAAATAGGAAAGCAAAAGCAAGGGTGGCCAGAGGCCAGGTGACTGGCACCCAGGTGGCCAGAGGTGAGAGAGGTGGCCGGGGCCCCCAGCCAGAGGTCCCCTATGTGGAAAGAAAGCTCCAAGAGAGTTCTTTCATATATAGTTGGGAGAGTGGGGGTAAAAAAGTTATATATTGATTGACAGGTAAAGGTGGTACCTACTTTCCCAGGGAGATGTGACTATCTAAACATAGTTATGGGTAGGGGTCTGTTAGCCTAAATCCTTATCTTGATCTAGAGTCTATTTGTTCATTTTGCATAAGTAACAGGAGGCAGGCAGTTAACCAAAGTTGTTTTATGGGTTTTTTCTTGGGGAATTGTGGACCCCATTCCCTTCCCCCTTCCAGCCTTTGATGAATACAGTCTCAAGGTTTCCCTTTTCCCAGCTAGTGAAGATGATACACACGGACTTTCAGGGACGCTCCCCTCTCCTACACTATCATAGTTTTGCTTGTTTGGGATGCCTGGAAGCCTTATCGGACCAAACTCAGGATTACTGAGTCAGTGGGTGAGCTTTTGTTTTTCACCCCCTGTATTAAGTTCTTTGCTAAATTACAATGGTGAAGGCCCTTCCTTTATTTCCCTCCTGGCCACTCATTCCACCTTAACTGGACGACACTCTAACCAACTGAGCTATCTGGCCAGAGCAATTTTAAAGCACATCATAAAGCTTGAGGGGTTTAAAAATAGTGTGGTATTTGTGGAACTACAGAAAAATGGATTAAAAGAACAAATGAAGAGTCCACAAACAACCCCACTTAGTACACACAGCATTTTAAACCTGTAAGGAAGGGCTGAATTTGTCAATAGAAAAGTTGATGCAATGGTTTTCCATTTTGTGGGTGGGGATCTAAACCCCTACTTCCTCCCACTGACCAAAATAAAAATTAAAAACTACCTGGAAATAAATCTAGGTAAATTAAAGGGCTACATGGAAAAAAAAGAAAATACAAAACTATGAAAGTAGTAAAAGAAAATATAGGCATATATGCTGATACACTTCCAAAGGAAAGTATTCTCAAATAAGACATAAATCACAAGAAAACCAGAAAATATAAAAGTCTGAACACCATAAAGGTAAAGATGACTGATTAAGTTTGAACCCATCAAAATCTAAAACTCTAATAAATAAAATTAGGACAACTGAGTTTGAAAAAGAGTGTTTGTAAAATTTATTAACAGCAACATAAGGAACTCCAAAAATTAATTTTAAAAAATAGTATCTGAAACACTTTTTAAATTTTATATTATTTATTTTTAGAGAGAGGGGAAGGAAGGGGAAAAGAGATGGAGAGAACATCAATGTGAGAGAGAAACACCATTGGTGGACTGAAACCCAGGCATGTGCCCTGGCCAGAAATCAAACCATGACTTTTTGGTTCGCAGGCCGAGGCTCAATCCACTGAGCCACATCAGCCAGGACTGAAACACTTTTTTTACTACTATTTTTAAATTGGTAGATGAAAAATAGCCCCACAGAAAAATTGGCAAAGGACATGATCAAGCAACTGACAGGACAGGAAATAAAAATGGCCCCAAAACGTAAAATGATGCTTAATCTCACAGGTAATCAGAAAAAAGGAAACTTAAAAAATGAAATGTTTTGCTCAACAGCTTGGTCATAATTAAAAAGATTAAAAACATCACGTGTGGGTGAGGGCACCAAGAGGGCTAATGGGTATTTTAGAAGCTGGTATACACTCTGAGGGCAACTTAGCAGTGGTTTTTTTTTTTAATATATTTTATTGACAATGCTATTAGTTGTCCCATTTTCCCCTCACTCCCCTCCACCCTGCACGCCCCCTCCCACCCACATTCCCTACCTTTAGTTTATGTCCATGTGTCATAAGTTCTTTAGCTTCTACATTTCCCATACTATTCTTGCCCTCCCCGTCTATTTTCTACCTACCATCTATGCTACTTATTCTCTGTACCTTTTCCCTCTCTCTCCTCCTCCCACTCCCCTGTTGCTAACCCTCCATGTGATCTCCATTTCTGTGGTTCTGTTCCTGTTCTACCTGTTTGCTTAGTTTTTGTTTTTGTTTTAGGTGTGGTTGTTAATAATTGTGAATTTGCTGTCATTTTACTGTATGTGTTTTTTATCCTCTTTTTCTTACATAAGTCCCTTTAATATTTCACATAATAAGGGCTTGGTGATGATGAACTCCTTTAACTTGACCTTATCTGAGAAGCACTTTTTCTGCCCTTCCATTCTAAATGAAAGCTTTGCTGGATAGAGCAATCTTAGATATAGGTCCTTGCCTTTCATGACCTGGAATACTTCTTTCCAGTCCCTTTCTTGCAAGGTCTCTTTTGAGAAATCAGCTGACAGACTGATGGGAACTCCTTTGTAGGTGACTCTCTCCTTATCTCTTGCTGCTTCTAGGATTCTCTCCTTCATTTTAATCTTGGCTAATGTAATTATGATGTGTCTTGGTGTGTTCCTCTTTGGGTCCAACTTCTTTGGGACTGTCTGAGCTTCCTGGACTTCCTGGAAGTCTATTTCCTTTGCCAGACTGGGGAAGTTCTCCTTCATTATTTGTTCAAATAAGTTTTCAATTTGTTGCTCTTCCTCTTCTCCTCCTGGTACCCCTGTAATTCAGATGTTGGAACATTTAAAGATGTCCTGGAGGTTCCTAAGTCTCTCCTCATTTTTTTGAATTCTTATTTCTTCATTCTTTTCTGATTGTATGTTTTTTTCTTCCTTCTGGTCCACTCCATCGATGTGAGACCCAGCTTTCATTCCATCACTATTGGTTCCCTGTGCATTTTTCTTCATTTCACTTAGTGTAGCCTTCATTTTTTCATCTAATTTGCAAACAAAATCAACCAATTCTGTGAGCATCCTGATCACCAGTGCTTTGAACTGTGCATCTGATAGGTTGGCTATCTCTCGGTCGCTTAAAAGGATCAGTTCTGGGGGTTTCATTTCTTTCTGTTTCAACCATCTCTCTCCCTCTCTTTTTTTTTTTTCCCTTTGGTCTGGTTGTGCCTATTATGTATGAGGGGTGGAGCCTTAGGTGTTCACTAGGGCGGGGCAACCCAGTAGCTGGGTTGTGATGTTGTATGTAGGGGCGGGGTCTGAGAGAGAACAATGGCACTTGCTTGGCTCTCTGTGGACTTCAGTCCCTTCTGCCACTTCCCCCAAGCAAACTGGACCTTGCTAGTATTGATCCCGTGTGGGTGGGCTTGTGCATCCCATGGGTCTTTCCAGCCACCTCTCCTGTGAGGCTGGGAGTCTCTCCCTGTGCCGCAAACCCCCACAGGTGTTTTCAATCAGTGCCCCAAGGTTCTATTTCCCAGCACTGGGATCCTGGGTTGTGCGCAGTGCCTTGCTTCACAATTGCTGCCTTGCTGGGTCTGCTGGTTGTCACCCCTCGGCCAGGGTTCGTTAGCCACTGCTTGCATACCCAGGGTCTGCCCACTGCAGCCTTACGGGCCCGGTCCCAATGCTCTTTGTGCCTCGAGACCTCTCTGTGCCCAGCTGCCCAATTCTGCCCCTCCTACTGGTCTGGATGAACGTGTCTATTTTAACTCTTTGGTTGTCCAACTTCCATACAGTTCAATTTTCATTCAGTTCTGGTTGTTATTCTGTTCCTAAATTGCTGTTGTCCCTATATTGGTTGTGGGAAGAGGCACAGCGTGTCTATCTATGCCTCCATCTTGGCTGGAAGTCCCTCAACATATTTTCTGATCTCTTTTATTCTTCCCATCACAAGTACTCAGTTCAGCCTGGCATTAGCATGTGCCCCTACCTATTCAAAGTTCCTTCTCCCTTGCTAAATCTGGCTTCCTTTAAAAATATACACTCAAAATGTGTTGTTTAATGGGCACAGGGGTTAATTTTAGAAGATGATGAGTTCTGGAAATTGGTTGCACAACAGTGTGAATGTACTTACTACTACTAAAAAAATGTACACTTAAAAATGGTAAAGATGGAACATTTTATGTTACATATATTTTACCACAACTTAAAAAAATTGGAAGCTGATTTACGTTAAGACTTAAATCACACCATTCCCACTCCCCACATCTTCTGTAACCAGCCTGCTCCCTCCTCTGAAGCCCTGGAGCTTGTGGTATCTTTACAGTTCACAAGGCTTCATCATCACCCACGTTCTCACACTCCCAATAACTGTCCACTGGCTTATCTTCCCCTCCCAATTTGGCTGAAGCACCTTACTCAGTAAACATCTGCTATCGATTGACTGGCCTCAGAAGCAAAATCAAAGTGCAAAAAAAATGATAAATCGTAGTAACTGCTTTAATATTAAAATATTTATTTTTCTAAAAGATCACACAAAAGTTGGGGAAGGAAAGAAAGATGTTAACTAGCCTGCATCAAGATCTGAGTTGACGAAGGACAGAGAGCTGCCTAAAGAAACTGGTAGCTGGAGCAAGGGGCAGAGCTCAGCACAGCCACATCCGGGGTCAGCCAGGTCACGGCACCACCGAGAGCAGAGGGGACAGCAAACTGCTGGCCCCAATCACCCTCCTTTTCAGAGAGGAAGCAGGAGATCACTCTTTGGACATGTTCTTGATGGTCTTGTGCTCCTTCATGGCCTTCTCCCACTCACTGCCGTTGAACTCCTCAATGACCACACTCCGCACGGTGCCCTCATCCAGGCAGTGTGGGGCAATTCCTAGAGGGAAGTGGCACAGAGAAAGGGGTCCCCAGGATGCGTGAGACCAGGTGCTGTACTGGCTCTGGGTCAGTCCACACCCGCAAGCATCGCTGTATTGCATGGGAGGCTTTCTGAATGATATACTGGAGTTTACAATGTCAGCCTCGGGGCTTATCATTCTCATCTCCTGGCTGGGGAGCAGGCTTCCTGAGCCAAGGGGTGGCCAAGGCCAGACTTCAGTCAGCACCAAGCTGAGAGCACAAAAGAGTAGAAAGACAGCCTACAGCGATCTTGGACTGACAGGCCTTTTCAGGGCTAAAACAGGTAACTCTCTAAGCCTTAAGTACCTCACATCAGTATAGGACATGACATTTTCCAAAAGCTTTTCCTGTGCCTCAAGGGAGGTGAAAAGGAGTTTCTGCGTGACACATGAGGAACACACAGGGGCTACTAAAGAAATGAGCCAGAAGGACAAGGGTGATGTGGGACTACCTGCCACAGGAAGGTCATGGCCACAGCTGTCCCAGTATAGCTCTGGAGGGGCTCTATACAGGGTCTAAGATGCCTCAGGAGCGTTCTCAATGCTGCTTTCCACTCAATTTGCCCTGCAGTTGGCTTCATTCTGAACAAATGTTTAAAGATTGTTCTCTCCCTCCAGATCCAAGTCAGACTTGAAGAGGGACTTGTGGTGGGGAGTTCTCCTGTTTGTGTTGTGAACTAACCAAAAATTTTTAATGGCATTATCAGTGCTCCTCATTTTTGCTTTCTTTATCCCTTTAGCCACTGTTGTTAAAATTCCCTCCCCCTTTCCACCAGCCCACCCTCTCGCCATTCTTTCCTACCTCTCAATGTCAGCCAGGTGGCATACAGTGCTGGCAGCACCAGTAATGAGAATCAGGATCTGGCTGGTACCTGAATGACCAGAGCCAGTCTTACATCCCATTGTTTCAAAAAGGCTCCACCAAAGAGCTCTGTTCATCCAAAACATGCATGTGGAAAAGCCTTGCCAAGCAGGAGGCCAGCCAAGGGTGCCAGTGCCCACCTTTCTCAGCAGCATGCCCACCCAGGGTGACTCCAGGCGACTGTGTGCCCCTGGGCTGTGGCTGAGGCCCGCACTCACCGAAGCCACCAGGGTTGGAGCGGGGTGTGTAGAAGCTCTGCACACCGCACCTCTTACAGAAGGTGTGCTGCGCCTTGTGGGTGTTGAACGTGTACGTGGTTATGCTCTCGGCTCCCTGAGGGGAAACAGACAGACGGGTGCACTCTTTACAAAGAGATTTTTTTGGGGGGTCATTTAAAAAATATATCTTTTAAAAGGCTCAGTGGGTTGGGAAGCCCTTCTGTAGGGCTCTCAGGACAATGAGGACATATCCAATCTCCCAGAGACTAGAGGCTTCTCTGGGGCAGAGAACTGCCCACATAGCCTGGAGATGCATCAGTGCAGGTGGGTCCCAGACCAGAGAAGTGGCAGTTCACACCTTCTCTTGGGTCAGTGGCACACAGAGCAACTCAGCTTCGTGCTTTCTCTGGCCCAAGGGAAGACACAGTGCCCTGTTAGTGGCAGGCAGAGAAATGTCTGCTCCCTAGGGGCTGCGCTAAGGGCTGGCTCTCCCTGTCCACACACAGCACTGCTCAAGGTCTTAAGAAAACTGTTAACTGTATTTGAATTCATCTACAAAAGACAAATTAAGAAAAGAATATTTGCCAGACATCACAGACAGAGGACTAATTTCCTAAATAGATAATAACAAATGGGAAATTGGGGAAAGGACGTGACCAAATAGCGAAAAGAAAAAACAAATGGCCTTTAACCTGTGAAATGATGTCTACACTCATGAACTGCAATGAGATACTTTTCACTTTCATGGCCAGGGGAACAAAAATAAAAATGTTGTTTAACCCAGCATTGAGGCATATGAGGAGAAACATGCACTTTTGTGTATCAGCCTCGGGAAATATAAACTGGTGAAATCTGGTATCTGCCAAAACTTTAAATGAACATATCCTTTAACACAGCAACTCCGCTTCTAGAAATTTATCTTTCATTTAAAATTCCATATGTATCCAATGTCATATGTATACAGATATTACAGTACTGTTTGTAAAGGCTTAAGATTGGAAAAATTTAAAATGTCCATCAATAGAAGACTAGTTAAAGCAATTATGGGCACTCATAAAATGGAATATTCTGCAACTTTTGAAAAGAATGTGGTAGTTCTATTTACAAATACTAATATGGAATAATCTACAAGGTTACAAAGTTAAGTGAAAAAGCAAAGCATAAAACCATTTGTATTGTATAAAACCATTTCTATTTTTTTAAGATACACAAAAAAAGGAAAATAAATAAAATAAAAAATAAAATTAAAAAGGGCACACATGCTGGGGTGTGTGTGTGTGTGTGTGTGTGTGTGTGAGTGGTTGGGCTGCAGGCCTTTGCATCCCTCCTCCCCGCCACCAGAACTCCCTCAGAACCTTGTACCTTCCAGAAACAGAGCTCCCCAAGGGGCCTGGTCTCACCCCATAGCCACTTCACCACAGAGAAGCAGCAAAGAACAATTGCCAAGTGGTCTGGAACCATCCAGAGTTTTCTGAGCATGCACTTTGCCCCAAGAAATTACTGAGAGGAACTGGGAGCTGCCTCACACCCTGCTTTACCTCTTTTGTTACTGGAGGTCACCCAGTGATGTTCAGATCCTCATTCCCTGGTTATTCTGTGTGTCCACCAACCTGACCACAGCCTCCTGCTTCTCACTAAAATGCCTGGCCTGTCATCATCCAACTGCTATGTTCTCAGTGTCTCTGGTCATGTCTTTGTGCCAAATCAGAAATCACCACTGTCCACCATGTTGACAAATGTAACAGTCACATCTCTTGACCATTGTATTCTTATTCTTCCTAACATGACCTCTCAATGCCACTCCATCCATTTTGGAACACCTCTCCGAGGACACCACACTCTCCTGTTTTTTCCTCCTCTCAGGGCTCTCTCTGACTGCTGGCCTGCCCCAGGGCTCTGTCCTTGGCCCCTGCCCTCTGGCTACATCTCTACCCAGCTGACTAGTCTGGCTCTATACTCCATCAACAAGGCAACAGCCACCAAACCAAAGCTCCTGCTCTGATCTCTCTCCACAAACCCAGGCTTTAGCGCAGCTGCCCATTTCCCCTCTTTGTATGAATGTCCGATAGGCCTCTTCAACTGAACTTTCTCAAAACAGAGCTCTTCATTCCAGCACCCCCACCTGTGTCTCCCACAGGGTCTGGTGTCTCTATTCACCTGGTTGCTTAGGCCCAACACTGTGGCTGTGACTGACTCCTCTGTCTTCCTCATCTGCACGCCCAACCCTTCAGAGTTCTGGTCAGTGTTTTTCTAGAACAGTGGCTCTCAGAGTGGGGTCTTCCAGCCAGCAGCATCACCTGAACATGTAAGAAATGTAAATTCTTATCCCCCCACCCTGTCCCAAGACCCACAGGACCAGGGGTGGGGCTCAGCTGTCTGTTTTCAACAGGGACTGTGTAAACATTAGGTCTGAAAACCACAGCTGTAACACATTTGTCCAGTTACCTATTCAAAGCATAGCTCCAATCCTCTATGTTCTTTCCATCTCCATGACCGCCATCCTGTTCCAAGCTGCCATCACTTCTCACCCCAAGCTGTCCCCATCTCTGCATTCACCTCCTTACAGCCCACTCTCCACACGGCAGCCAAAGAGAGCTTTGAAAACACTGATGCAGGCTCCTCATGGCCCTGCTGAAGACCTCCACAAGCTTCACACTACAGAAAAAAATAAAATCTACTTTCTTGTCTGCTCCTGCCTCTCTCCAACTTGCTCTAGTCTCCTCCATCACCTCCACCGCACCAGCCGTGGGTCAGCTCCTCAGACACTCTGAGTCTGTGCTCCTCACACCTTCCACACTCTGTGTTCCCCTTGGCTGGGGCATTCCTGCACATGGACCCATCTTCACCATTCTGATCAGAACACCAGAGGACCTTCCTGACCGGTCTACACTAGCCACCTGGCAATCTTCTAGCATGTTGCTGTCCTTTAACTCCCTATACAGCACTACTGGATTTTTTCTTACTCGTTTTTTCTGCCTCCCTGCTATAGAATGTAAACTCTAAGAAGGGCCTTGTCTGTCCTGTTAATTGCTGAGCTTCAGTGGAACAGTGCCTGGCACACAGTAGGTGTCCTATAAATACCTGTTGTATGAATCAGTAAGTTTTGTACTTACTTAAAAAAAAACAAATATATATGTTTTTAAAAAACTAAGTACAATATATATATATTTGTACAAAATATATATAATATGTATATTTTCTTTATATACAATATATAAGTACAATATATAAATATATATTTGTTTTTAAAACTAAGTATAAAATATATATAAATATATAAATATATATATATCATGAATCATTATACTGTATATCTGAAACTAATATAAATGTTGTATGTCAACTATATCTCAATTAAAATAAATGAATAAAAACAAATAAACAGCTGAAACTTGCTCCTTCAACAGGCTAGAGCCAAAAATGAGAATATTGCTCTAAAGCACAAAAAAATGCATTGATAAGCAGGGCCATAAAGAAAAAATAAGGAAAAAAATATCAATTCCAAGACCCTAGAGTCCAAAGCTGCACCTGGTGGTGTCCAGAAACCATCTGTCCTGGGTGCTCAGGAGCAAAGGTGAACTGGGGCCACAGCCTCCAGCAGGCATCTCAGGAGAGCACACTGGTGGTCCTCTGGGCTTATGGGAAAGATGAGACAGGCATGCTGCCTGCCTGTCCCACCTCCCCTAACTGTCATATGGAGGATCAAGGAACTGATAAAGAATAGGACACAGGCCCTGGCCAGGTAGCTCAGTTGGTTAGAGCATCGTCCCAATGTGCCAATGTTGCCAGTTTGATCCCTGGTCGGGAAACATATAAGAATCACCAGGAGGGCATAAATAAATGAAACAACAAATTAATCTCTCCCTCTCTCTCCCTGTCTACCTCTCTCCCTTTCTATCTAAAAGCAATATTTTTTCCATTTTTATTTAAAAGTTTTTTAAAGGAATAGAAGACAAATCAACCCAAAGTATCTGGGATTAAGTCTCTCACTACCTAAGAAAGACCATTACTCACACATGCATTCACTTAGTCTTTCCTGAAAGACACTGAGTATCTCCTTAATGTCAAGCCTATGAGGTCAGGAGCTGGGCAGACCCGACAAATGATGGTGTTTGGAGACCCTCACAGTCTAGTAAAGGAGACAAACATGGAAGCAGATGATTACCCCAAAGCACAGATATGTCAGACCACAATGGGGGCAACCAAGGGGAACCAAGGATGGAATGAAAGCCCCACCTCATGTTAGCAACGGTGTGCCAAAGCCCTTCTAAAAGACTGCCTACTGCTGAGCCACAGATTTTATTTTTAAGAGAACTGAGCCTAAAAAAATATTTTCTAAATTATCAAAAATTTATACACAGGAAGATTCACCACAGTGTTGTTTATGATTAGGAAAAAATAGCACTCAACCTCTAAGTTCAAATACAGAGATTTGTTTATGGTAGATCCATATAACGAAACATGGTGGGAACACAGGAATAGTGGGGTGGGTAAACTTGGACATGGTGGAGGAGGAAGAGACTGAACAGTGGAGGGAAGACTTTTCACTGTATATATGGCCTTTTGTACCTTCCAAACATTGTACCGAGCACAAAAAATTTCCCACAATAATAAAGTTTAAAATATATTTTTCATTGGAAAATGCTAAAGCCAATTATAAAACAAAAAGAAAGGTAAAATCCTACTTTGATAAAAAAATATATAGATGTATTTATCTGTGTAGAAAATAATGCACAAAGATATACAACAAAATATTTTTAACGTTATTTCTCTTTTTTTTTAAAGATTTTATCTATTTAGTTTTAGAGAGAGGGGAAGGGAGGGAGAAAAAGAGGGAGAGAAACACTGATGTGTGAGCAATACATCAACCAGCTGCCTCCTCCAGACGCCCTGACTGGGGACCAAACCCACAACCCAGGCATGAGCCACACCAGTCAGGGCTATACATCAAAATGTTAGCAGTGGTTACCTTTGATTGATAGGGTTTGGGTGATCTTATTTATTTGAAAATATTTCCTCAGTAATATCAAATAAGCATCCAAAATATAAAGGAAAAAATAATACAACCTTTTAAAAATAAACATGACACTTGGTGTCCAAGAAAATTAAAGCCCCAGAGCAGCCCTGCTGTGCTCCTTTCCCGCTGCACTCCAGGGGGTGTGCTGTCAGTGGGGGACTCACCCATGGGCTCTGCATCTTCAACCCTGCTCTTAGCACTAACCTTCAGGAGCTTGAAGCGAGAAGCAGGAACAATGAAGTGTCTATTTTGCTTCTTCTTGCAAACACTGCAGCTACAGAAAGACAGAGCAAGTCCCAGGTTGTGAACAGCCATTTGCACCCTCTGAGTGCCCGAGGGGCCCAACCTGATTGGCTTCGAGAGCCTGCTGACCCCAGAAGTGAAGCTCCTTTCAACACTATCCAGGGAAGGGGGAGCTCAGGCAGATGCATGGGCCACCTGGGGTCTCTGCCACAGGTCTCACAGCCAGCAGTTGAGACATGCAACCTTGGAAAACCAGGGCCAAGAGTGCCACCTTTCTGCCTCACCCACCCTGCCCCCCCCCCGGCCCTGCCTGCCCCTGGCTCACTGCAGTGAAGGGACCCACTGTGTTCTAAAGACACCTATATCTAGCACAGCACAGCCTGACACCTCTGGGGCAGCCACACCACAGGTAGACAAGGAAGGCTCTGTCTCCCTCTCTCCTCATCCACACAGCACAGACAGCCTAGCTACAAGGAAAACAGGTCCTCGGAATCGCCATCTTTGGAATTCAATCTAAACCACCTCTTTTCAGCCCATCTTCAAAAAAATTCTAATTTAGTACAGAATCTTCTATCTAGAGGATCCTCTAATCCTCTTGCATAGAATCCATGGTGCTGTCCTGGCCAGTGTGGCTCTGCTGGGCATCATCCCACAAACTAAAAGGTTTTTAGTTCAATTCCTAGTCAAGGTACATGCCTGGGTTGCCAGTTTGGTCCCTGGTCAAGGCACATACAAGAGGCAACTGAGCAATGTTTCTCTCTCACATTAATGTTTCTCTCCCTCCCCCTCTTTGTAGAATTAAAAAAAAAAAAAAGAATCCATGGTGCTTCTCCAATCTGGACTCCACTCTTAGTAGCCTGGTCAGTTCCCCATTTGAGTAATTCAATGGTGTATTTTTCATACATAATTCAGGTACCAGCTAGGGGCAAGAGGTACAGAGGCCAGAACCTGTAGTCCTGGTTCTGTCACAATGCCAGGGAAGGTGCTAAAAAGCAGGCCCCCCTCCCCAGAGCCTGGAAGTGCTGTCTGCCTCACCTGGAGGATAGAGTGAGAAGGCCTAGAGAATGGAGAGCTCCAGGTACACACACCCGTTCATTTACCATCCTTATCCCCCCAACACTGAAGACTCTGCCCAAGGCGTTTCACTCAGTGCCCAGACTGACTGACCTCCAGCTAACCGTTCCCTCACCCACCAGCAGAATTGTCTAAGGGGTGACTCTCCCTGGCACAAGCCACAGGACCCTGCTCTGTGTCACCTGGGAATGAGCTCTCTCCCCATGTCTTTCATGCACACACAAAATAGATTCAGTTATTTTTAGCCTCCATCTTTTTTAAAAAAATGTTATTATTAAAACTTCTAGTATATGCTACAGGAGAAAGAATAGAACAATGAGCCCTTAAACACCCATCACCTGACCCCAAAAATTACCAGCTGTATGTTGATTCATCTACACCCCAACCCCCAGCTGATGTTGAAGTTCTTTTCCACTAGCTTGGGAAGAGAAAACACTCACTTGCAATCAAAGATGTGTAAGTCTGCCGAGGCCCAGACTTCAAAGCGAACTGCTCCACAGTGGCAGCCTCCTGTGTGTTTCACCAGGCCCTGGTACTCACTACATAAAACAGAACATCAGGAGGGTAAGAATTCCTGAAGACTCCAGCAGGTCCCCACTGCGCAGCGCGTGCTTCTTCTCTCTTCTGTTGTGGAAAGAAAGCAGCAAGATGGACAAAACTCTTCTCTACATGACAACAGATGCCCCTGCTCTTGAGGAGGAACTGTGTGTGAATTAATGAAAGAAAGGTTTCAGTGCCTTCTTTGTCCATGAGCTTTCGGCTTATACGAGAACTCACATGAGTTCCATGCCTTTACATGTTAAATGGCAAAAGAGAACATTCCAAAAATTTGGGACAAGGCAGGGTGGGAGCACTGGTGGGAATTCTAATCCCACCACTCAAACATTTTTATTTATATGTCAAATATTTACTAAAAATTTTTACAAACCAAGTGCACTGCACTGAAAAGAGCAGTAACCGACATACAGCAGGCATGGTTCCTGGCCTTGAGGGCCTTAGGTAGCCATCAAACAAATTACCCAAATAATATTCAAATGATTGTGATAAAGGTGGTCAGGCCGTGATAAAAAAGAAAGACACGGGGACCCAACCAAGTCTGAGGGTTCAGACAAAAGCCTTCTGAGAAAGTTACAACGGCCCTTACAATTTTGCTATATTCCCCTCCAGTATTTCACATATACATTATTTTTTGCAGAGGTATACATACACATGACATACAACTTTAATCCTTTTAAAACTTACTATATATAAGCAAGCCCTTATATGAACATGACTAAGATTTGATAAATATCATCAAAATGCTTTCCAAAACAGCTAGACACTCTTATCAGTCATCAATGAGAAAGCATTTCACTCTACCTTTCAAGCAATAATTATAGGAAAAACAGCTTGCCATGGTTTTAATCTGCATTTATTTGGTTATTAAGACTACATAGGGGTATAGGTAAAAAGGTGAAGGGAATAGACAGGCACAAACTTCCAGTTATAAAATAAGCCACAGGGATTTACGAAGGTGCCGCACAGGGAATACAGTCCATAAGAACACACTAACCCTGTGTGGTGACAATTACTGGACTTGGGGTGATCTCGTCATAAGGCGTACAAACGTCAAATCGCTATGTTGTACACCTGAAACTAAGATAACGTATATCAGCTATAATCTTTTTTAAAAATTTAAAGACTAGCCCTGGCTGGCGTAGCTCAGTGGATGGAGCGCGGGCTGGGAACCAAAGTGTCCCAGGTTCGATTCCCAGCCAGGGTACATGCCTGGGTTGCAGGCCATAACCCCCAGCAACCGCACATTGATGTTTCTCTCTCTCTATCTCTCTCCCTTCCCTCTCTAAAAATAATTAAATAAAATCTTTAAAAAATTTAAAGACTGAATGCTTTATCGTGTTTCTTTACAAGCTGAATCAATTAATTTGATGTAAATTTTTTCTGCACATACAACTAGTGCTTCCTGTAAAAACTTAAAACATTACAGCATGTGGCAACATTAAAAATGATGGTGAGTTTTGGTTTCTTATAGGTAAAAAAATATTCAGTCTATAGTCCAAAGTGATAAAAAGTGAAGTACACAAAAATCCAAACAGTGTGTCTCTGAGGGGCAATTCTCACTAAGAGAATTTCTTCTGGAACAAAGACAAGGAGCATTTTTATTCAATTGGTAATCCTCAAATTGTTAGGCAATTGTTAGGTTGTTCTTGTTTCCTCTAGGGTTTCAATTGTTCTTTCCAATTCATAAAATAATCGACACTGAGAGATATTATTAGGGAGCTAAAATATTTCTCTGTAGCACAGCTGTTCTCCAGAGCAGGGATCTATATGCTGTCACGTTTGGAGAAAACAAGACCGACCTTGCCAAAGATAATATTAATAGCCCCTTCCCAACACCATGGACACTCTGTAACCCTCCTTTGGCCACCTAAGGAGCTGGAGGTGTTTTTCTGCAGTATCAAAGCCGTGGGAGCGCAGGGAGAGTGCGCCGCCCAGGAGCATCTGTGGTGAACAACAGAAAGGCTCCCCCATCTTAGAGACCCCGCCACGCTCCTGAATTCCAGCACTTCTTTGTGCGCGCTCTAATCCGGGATGCAGCAACCCCTCTCCGCCACCCCGCTCCTTCCCAGCGAGCGCCTGGAACAAAAATGGGATCTCGCATCCCAGTTGATTCAAAACTTCTATTAAGCTTTTCTCATCCCCATACCTTTTCCCTCCCACCCCTTCCAAAAACACCTGTGTAAATAAAAAGGCAACTCAGGTATGAGGAGAGACGTGGCATTTATCTTCTTTTCACTAGGAAAGACCCGAGCACCCTTTGACCGCCAAGGCAAGAGATGCGATGGCTGTCCAGGGAAACACCCTTCGTGTCCTAGGGCGCCGCTGAGACCCTATACAAGATCCAAGGCGGCACCCCAACCTTTTCCGATGAGAAGCCCCTACTCCAGTCAAGGCCGCTACAATTAGAAACGAGCCTGGTGCCACCGGGGGAAAGCGCAGCGATCACATCACGGGTAAAACACAGAACCTAAAATCTGCCCCAAACCCGCAAGTAGGCAGAGGCGCACCGCAGGCCCACGACCCGATTCCCCGGCTGAGGGTGTCAGCGTGGCCCCGGCTCCCCCGCGCTCAGCCCCGTAGCACTCACAAGGTGTCCAGCAGAAGCTTAGCGGCACCCTCAAAGGTGAGCTTCTGCCGCTTCTGGAACGTCTCCCAGCGCTCCCTCTGGTCGCCCAGGTCCAACGTGGCCCCTGAGGATGTCGGAGTCACCGGGGTCGGGGGCGGGGGCGGCGGCAGCAGCGCGGGCTCCGGCTCCCCGGGGTCCGCCTCCTGGGCCAGCAGCGACTGCCTCGGCCGCTGCTTCGCCGACGACTTCCAAGTCGCCGCCAGGCTCCTGCTCTCCGCTTGGCCCGTGGGACGCCGTGCGCGGGTGGCGCCGGGAGCCGAGGCAGCGGCGGCGGGAGCCCTTGAGGCCCCAGGCCTCTTCTGCCCGCGTGGCTCAGAGGACGCGTTCCTCCTTGTCTGCCGCATGGCTCCCGCAGCCCCGCGTTTAGGCCTCACCGCCCGCGCGTCCCCGCTGCCCCGCGCGCGCCCTTACCCGCAGACCAACCTACACGCCCAGGGGGCGCTGCGCCCGCCAGCCCCGGCCCTGGCCTCCGGCTTCGGCCCTTGTCCCTGGCCTGCCTCACCTGGCTCCTCCCCACCGGCTGCGTACTAAACGGAGTTTCAGCTCGCCTGCTGGCCTCCGGGCCTGCACCTGCCAGCTGCAACATGCAGGCCAAACAAGACCGCGCTTCAGGCTCGGTTCCCGACACCCAGAGCCTGTTTGCACCAGCAGAGGTGCCTCCGTCTCCTCTGAATCCAGAGGGCTGCTTCTTTCCTTCCTGACCTAAGGGGTCGTGGGTCAGCCCTGAATTCATAGCCACATCCCAGTGGGGAACCTGCAGTAACTTCGACTCCAAGACAAGGACAGTACTTATCTGGAGCCAGCGTGCGCCTGAAATGAGCTAATGTGTGTAAATCGCCTGGCACCGGCTACCTGCTGGACAAAGAGCAGCCGAAACCACAGTTCTTAAACTTCGCCTTTCCCACTTTACATAAAAACTCTGTGAGCGCGTGTGTTTTACAATTTATTAATTCTTAAAAAAACCTGTTTACCATGGACAACAGGTTTTTTAGAATTAATGAACGAATGAAGAAACCCTGACTAAATTACATGATTATGGTTTTATTGAACACAACACCAAAGTCTGAAGCCAAAAATCACAAGAACCAGTGATGAAACCTAGATATTTTACTCATATATTCAAAGAAATAACATTTTCTCTAACTCACTCTCCTTTTTTGTTTTCTATTTCTTTAATTTCAACTTTCTTCCTTATTGTGTTTATCTTTAGTTTAATAGTTTACTGAATTAAATACATAATTCATTTATTTTCAGTGTTTTAGTAATAAAATATTAATAACTATAAATTTTCCTCTAATTATAGCTTTAGCTGTATCCATTAGGGTTTTATATGGTGTTCTCTAAGAATTTTCTAGATAAGCTGTCTTAATTACTTTCTTAATTACTCAGTCATGAAATCAGAGTTGTCCAGATTTGTTCTTCAAGATTATCTTTGCCCTTCTAAGTCCTGTGCATTTCCATAAAGTATGGAATCAGATATTAACTTCTACAAAGCAGCCTGCTTGATATCAACCATACTTCTCAGACCTTCTAATTTAATATTCCTAACTTCATTCCTTTAATTTTTGTTTTTGCCATGCCAATAGCTTTTTCTAAAGGAAATGTTTTAAATTTAAAAAGAGAGGTTTAAAGAAGAGCAAAGAGAAAAACAAAAATAAATAATAACTGAAAACAACAAAAAATAAAATGAAAATGAAAAAAATATTAAAAGAGAAAAAAAGAGTTCCAAGAAATGTAATAGGACTCACAGCAATGATTATTTCTGAGATCTATGAGATTTGAAACATAATTATAAAAGGCTAAAACCAAAGAATTCATTCCTACATTTTCCTTTGTTAAAAAATTCAGATGATTTGTCACATCAAGAAAGCTCAGCCCTGACTCCTATGGCTGTTGGTTGTGCCTAGTCTGGCAAAGAGAAAGGTCACAGGTTGGATTCCTGGTCAGGGTAATCCATGCCTGGGTTTCGAGTTAAGGTTCCCTGTCAGCTCTCCCTCTCTATCTCCCTTACTTCCCCTCTCTCTAAAAATAAATAAATAAAACCTAGGGAGAGGGCGAGGGAGAGGGAGAGGGAAGGGAGGAGGGAGGGAGGGAGGGAAGGGAGGAGGGAGGGAGGGAGGGAGGGAGGGAGGGAGGGAGGAAGGAAGGAAGGAAGGAAGGAAGGAAGGAAGGAAGGAAGGAAGGAAGGAAGGAAGGAGGGAAGGAAGGAAGGGGGAGGGAGGGAGAAAGGGAAAGTTCAGGCTCTGGCCAGGTAACTGAGTTCGTTAGAGTATGACCCCCATAATGCGAAGGTTGGAGGTTCCAACCCCCAAAGCATGCACAAGCATTAACCAATCAGTGCATAAATAAGTGGAACAACAACAAATTGATGTCTCTCTCTCTCTCTCCCTCCCTCTCCCCGCTTCCTCTCACTTTCTAAAATTAATCAATAAATAATAAATAAATAAATCTTTAGGGGGAAAAATGTTACTGTGGCCACCACCTTAGTTGTTCTCTGAATCACTGCCCTTCCTTATGGTATGAGCACCATGCCAAGGACAGAAATACGTCTTCAGTTGGTGTCTTAGGGTTTTCCTGCATGTCTGTCTTGATTGCTCTATACTCAGATAATTCCCATTCCAACCTATCTATTGTCAGGTTCGTGCCAGCAAACACCAGAGGTCCAATAAATTGAGCCTGATATCACCTTCAAGGTAAACAAATATTGTGGGGAGATTTCTACCAGGATAATTGGGTATATTGGTTGTTGAAATGGCTTTGATAGATTTGACCTCAGGAAACTTCCTGGCAAGTCCACTGGCATTCTGATCGATCAGCGCACAGACAGGAATCCCTTGTTTGTAAAGGTTCAAGATCACACTCAAGCCCTCTCCAGCTTTGGTAACTTTCTGAACACAATCCTTTCCTGAAATCTGCAACACTTTTCCAGATTTGTCCTTCACTTCAGTTGCTTTCCATTCAGCCAATCTCTGCTGCCTGTACATTTCAATAGTTCCTTGGTCTTCCTCATTAAATTTGTCTTCACTATCCTCCAGTTCTTCCAAAGTCATGTCATCGTTTTCACAACTGACTGCTGAAGGGCTCATTGCTCTTCCTCTTCTGCCTCCTTTTCCAGTTCGTTTAAACTTTCCTTTGTGGGCAAGATGCCCTATTTTTTGTATAAGATGTCATTCCACTCACTGTCTGCCCTGGAGTTCTGAATTTTGTCTCAAATAGCTTGTGCCAGCCTGGCCGAGGCAAGCCCCTTTCCACTCCCCCTAACCCGCCGCCTATACCAGCTCTCTTTTGCCCATGCGCCTATTCCTTTAATTTTTTTCATTCTTTCACTCCTCCTCAGAATTTGACCAACTAATATTTTTCATATTACTCTAGTTACTATTTGATAGAATCAGGTCAACTTAATTCCTAGAATCATACTGTTCAGGCACATACCTTTTTAGTTGCCTGCTTGGGTTTGGGGTGTGCAATAACTTGATTCAGCTGTTTTCTTCACTTCAAGCCAATTTAACAGTATAATACCTTTAAGATAAAATTCTAATTCATGTTTTTCATTTCTAAATCAGGCTGAACCTTACATAGACTGAAGTGTTTTTACATATATGTACAACTTCACAACCACCACCCAGATCAAAACAGAACACTTCTAGCATCATAAATGGGTCCTTTGTCCTCCTCCCAGTCAGTCCTCTGCATGGGTGCCCACTCTTGCTTCACCACCATGATTTTGAACTTCATATAAATGCACGTATACAATATGTACTCTTGCGTATGACTTTAGTCAGTGTTAGGTCTGTGAGTTTCATCCATGTTGTTCATGTACCTATGGTTCATTTATTTTCATTGATGTGTAGTATTTCAGTATATGAATATAGTACATTTTATTTATTCTTTTTATTGTCAAAGGACAATTAGAGTGTTTTCAGTTTTGGACTATTATAATAAGGGTGCTATGACTTTTTTTAATCAACCATTTTATTTTCCTCAAGATCTTGTGTGACAGGAAACAAGGAAGAACTTGGCTGGACAGTTCTTGCTTGGGGTCTCTCATGCAATTTCACTGCGATGTCACTGAGACCACGGTCATATGAGGTGGCAAATGGCTGGCCCTCTAAGATGGCTTCGTTTCCGTGGCTAACAGTTGATACTGGCTGATAGCTGGGAGATCCATTAGGCCCTCAACTGGATTACTACCCCGAGCCTCTCCATATGGCTTGACTTCCTTGGGTAGCCTCAAGAGAATTGACTTTTTTTTTTTAATAATTGGCAGCTCAGAGTACCAAAAATGAGAGACCTACTCTACAAGATGGAAATTTTGCCATTGTGTGTTTTTGTTGTTGGGTATTTTTTCTTATAAAAATTTTAAAATCTGCTGGGATTTGGGCTTGAAGTTGCATTGAATCTGTAGATCAACACAGAGAGAACTGACTTAACAGTATTATGTTTTCCAATGTATAAATATATCTCTCCATTTATGAAATCCTATTTAATTTTTCTCAGCAATGTTTTGTAATACATGTAATATCTTTTGTTATCCCTAAATATTTGATATTTTGTTGCTAAAATGGTATTTTTAAATTTTATTTTTTCACTTGTTTGTTGCTAATACATAGAAAACAATTGGTTTTTGTATATTGACCTTGTACCCACTGACCTTGCTAAATTCACTTTTTTGTCCTAATAATTTTAATTTCCTCTTAAATTGGCATGTTAAACTGTTTCCCATTTCCAAGCAAATTTTTAAAAAAATCTTTTGGTGGTTGATTTCTAATTTTATTGGGCCATGTTTGGTGCAAAACATCAATGACTCCTACATTGTCTTCATAGATTATATAAAATTATGAATTTTAACTACAAGTATGGAAAGTATATATTTACATTATACATAAACATTAATATTATGTGTTTTTATATAGAATAGTCTCTTAGCACTTTTTAATGTATCTGGCCTTGATTTCAACTTTATCTCATGACAATACCCCATTCCTGCTTTCTCTTTGTATTTATATAATCGATAGCTAACTCTATCCCTTTGTTCTCATTTCTTCTTTAACTTCCAAATGCAAATGATCATAGGTGGATTTTTAATACCTCAATATATCTTTTTGTTTTTAAACAGGGGAATTTAGCTCTTTTGCAATTATTAGACTGGAATCTTTCTGTTTTTGTCTGTCCATTAATTTGTTTATTTTCTACTTTACCTTGATGTTGATTCTTTTTCTTTGTATTGGCTTGGGAAAGTTTCTCTTCACTCCCTTGTTGCCCTCCTGTTAATTTGGAAGTTCTAATCTGTCTCCATACTGCTGGTATTTCTCTTCCCATACCTAGTAGTTATGATGAAACCTGTATTCTTCTACTAATATTTCAAAATTGACCAATAAATATGTTTCCCAAAACATTTCACCTGTTCACACACCTATCCCTTCACCTAGATGAAATTTTAGAAATTGTTACTTTACTTCCCCACTTTCCTATAGACCCCTATGCCCAACTCCTCCAAAGCATATCTTCTATATGAAGTCTCCTTCCTGAACATTTACACCATGTATTCCTCTCTCTCTCTCTCTCTCTTTTTTAAGATTTTACTCATTTATTTTTTAGAGAGGGAAGTGAGGGGGAGAAAGAGAGAGAGAAACATCAATGTGCAGTTGCTGGGGGCCATGGCCTGCAACCCAGGGGCCATGGCCTGCAACCCAGGCATGTGGCCTGACTAGGAATCGAACCTGCAACACTTTGGTTCGCAGCCCGCGCTCAATCCACTGAGCTACACCAGCCAGAGCTTCCTCTCTCTTTTTAAAAAGATTTTATTTATTTCTTTTTCAAGAGAGGGTAAGGAAGGGAGAAAACATTGATGTGACAGAGAAATATCCATCAGTTGCCTCTTGCACACCCTCTACTTGTGACTATGCCCACAACCCAGGCATATGCCCTGACTGGGAATTGAACCTGTGACCTTTCGATTTGCTAAATGATGCTCAGCCCACTGAGACACACCAGTCAGGGCTATATCATGTATTTCTTATTTCATTAGTATCATAACCATACTTGTCAGCTCCAAAAGTTGCTGCTGAGCCTGGTGTGCAATATGTTTACTGAATTAAGATATAACTATATGTATTAGAAGGTAAATTATTCACACAAAAGCACTTTACTCTTCATCTACCCAATACTGAGGCCTTTTTTCTCTAATATAATTATCAGTTGATTAAAGATGTCTGAATTTTTTCCTCAGCTAGGATCCATGGGCAATATATAAGCCATGGAGTGTCTATAATTTTTTCTTTTGCCCTGGAAATTGAATGACACTTTGTCTGGTAATAGGATTCTTAGCTATTAGTTGCAGTTTCTCTCTTCAGTTTGTAGCTATTGTTCCACTGTCTTTCAGTTTCATTGTAGCAAATGGGAACTCTAATGCTAGTCTTATTTACTTCGCTCTTTAAATATAGTCTCCTCTTTGTCCTGACCCAGTAACTCAGTTGGTTGGAGTGTTGTCTCATACACCAAAAGGTTGCAGGTTGGATTCCCAGTCAAGGCACATACTCAGGTTGGGAGTTCAATCCCCAGTCGGAACATGTATGGGCAACAACCAATGGATGTTTCTCTCTCTCTCTTTCTCTCTCTCTCAAATCAATAAACATACCCTCCCGTGAGGGTTTAAAAAAAAAAAAAAGAGCCTCCCCCGGCTGATGTGGCTCAGTGAATTGAGTGCAGGCCTGCAAACCAAAGGGTCACAGGTTCCATTCCCAGTCAGGGCACAGGCCTGGGTTGCAGGCCAGGTCCCGGGTAGGGAGTACGTGAGAGGCAACCACACACTGATGTGTCTCTCCCTCTCTTTTTCCCTCTTTTCCCCTCTCTCTAAAAAAATAAATAAGTAAAATCTTTTTAAAAAGGATTCTCGACTTATCTTTAATGTTGGGTTATTTAATTATGATGTGTCTTGACACCAAGACAAATTTCTCCTTGGATCCAACTTCTTTGGGACTCTCTAAGCTTCCTGAACTTCCATGTCTATTTCCTTTGCCAGACTGGGGAAGTTTTCCTTCATTATTTTTTCAAGTAAGTTTTCAATTTCTTGCCTTTGCTCTTCTCCTTTTGGCACCCCTATGATTCAGATGTTGGAATGTTTAAAGTTGTCCCAGATGTTCCTAAGCCTCTCCTCAATTTTTTGAATTCTTGTTTCTTCCTTTTGTTCCAGCTGAATGTTTATTTCTCCCTTCTGTTTCAAATCATTGATTTGAATCCTGGCTCCTTTCTCTTCACTGTTGGTTCCCTGTGTATTTTTCTTTATTTCACTTTGTGTGGCCTTCACTTCTTCCTTTATTTTGTGACCATACTCAATCATTTCTGTGAGCATCCTGATTACCAGTATTTTGAACTCTGCATCTGATAGGTTAGCTATCTCCTCATCACTTAGTTCTTTTTCTGGAATTTTGATTTGTTCTTTCATTTGGGCCATATTTCCTTGTCTCAGTGCACCAGCCTGGATGATTGTTTCTTCTTTAACTCCTTGGTTGTCAGACTTCCATACAGCTCAATTTTCTGGCAGTTCTGGTTCCTTTTTGTTTTTAAATTTGTTGTTATCCTTCTTTTGGTTGTGCAAGGAAGTGAAGCACATCTGCCTATGCCTCCCTCTAGGCTGGAACTATAAAGGGAACAATTCTTTATCATTTGTGCAGTGTGTATATATAATATAGCAGCAAATTTACATTACAAAAGCCCTCCCATAAAAATCAAAGGTGGGCATTTTTGTACCTAGAGGAGTCAAATTCATAGAGATGAAAGTAGAATGGTGATTGCCAGGGCCTGGGGGAAGGGAAATGTGAAGTTAGTGTTTAATGGGTACTGAGTTTCAGTTTGAGAAGATGAGAAAGAGTTCTGGAGATGGATGTTGTTGATGGTGCACAGAAATGCCAATGTCCTTAATGACACTGAACTGAACAATTAAAAATGACAACAGCGATAAATTTTATGTTATGTAAATTTTGCCATGATTTTTAAAATTTTAAAGTAGGTATTTGGTTCCAGTTAAGGCCCCTAAAACTAACATGATGAGGTCTCTGGTGACTCAGGATGTGGATAAATAGATCAGTATGCAAAGTGCTCACAGAAGGAGAAAAAATGCAATACTCAACTCTAAAAGGAAAACACAAAAACCCTGGCAAATCTGTATAGGATTTTAAGAAAATGGAATCTGAAAATAGTATAGTGTGTCCAATCTGCTTTTTGATCCATTTGAAATATGGTGTTGGAAAAGAGCTCTACAGATAATCTGGACCACCCAAAAGGTAAAGAACTGGGTGGGTCTGTCACCAGACCAATTCTGCACCATGTCCAGGCATGGTGAGGGGACCTCCATGCTCTTGACTCGTGCAGGAAAAATTTCAAGAACAAGTCCAAATAAGAGTGAAAGCAAGTTTTATTCAGGTAGAGAAAAAGGCTCGGATGCACTAGTATGAAAGAAGCAGAAATACATGTTGGAGTGGATGTAGGCAAACTCATGAGTTGCACATTGTGTCAGTCAGTTCTTGGGATTTTATGCATTTCCAAGGGTATCATTTCTCTCTTTTGTGGTGCCAAATTCTGACTCTATCTGTTGGTTGGGGGAAAGGCTCTTATTCCTAATATAGTTTGCTCAAGAGGTGGCTATAGACCTCCTTGGCCCTCTACTACTTGTGCTATCAGTTTTCATTATAATGATTGTATAATGAGCTTTCAAATTAGTCTGTGGTCAGTTTTTCCTCGATCTTGGATTGATCTGGTTTTAGCCAGTCCTAGTTGTTGGCTTTGGGACCACTGCAGGGGTTTTCCTGCCATAAGCTGTTTCCTTTTGATCATGCTCAAAGATGGGGGCTCTGGTGAGAGGACCTACCTGGCTTACTGGCCTAAGATGTCCACTCCTTCCTCATTCCCCTTGCTGGGAGTTTTCTTAATTTCTTTCTATTCTGCCTCAGGTCCTAGAAAATTTAACCTGAAACATTGCTGGAGACAAAAATGACCAAACTAGACCTGACCAGGTAGTTCAGTTGGTTAGAGCATCATCTTGATATGCTAAGGTTGTGGGTTTGATGCCCAGTCAGGGTGCATACAGAAATCAACCAATAAATGCATGAACAGCCCTGGCTGGTGTGACTCAGTTGGTTGGAGCTTCCATAAAGTGGAGGGTCTTGGTTTTGATTTCCAGTCAAGGCACATGCCTAGGTTGAAGGTTTAGTCCCTGGTCAGGGTGTGTATGAGACACAACTGATTGATGTTTCTCTCTCCCATCGATATTTCTCTCCTCACCTTCTCCCTCCCTTCCCTTCTCTCTAAAGTCAATGAACATGTCCTCTGATAAGTATTAAAAAAATAGTAAGTGGAACAACAAATTGATGTTTCTCTCTCTATCTTTCTCTCCCCCCTCCACTTCCTTTCTCTCTCTCTAAAATAAGTAAATAAAAAATATTTTTTTGTAATGACCAAACTGAAGCTGTCCTTCGGGCACATCATGAGAAGGCAGAGCTCTTTGGAAAGGACGATAATGCTGGGAAAGCAGAAGGCAGCAGTAAAAGAGGAAGACCAAATATGTGACAGACTGACTCCATAAAAGAGGCCATAGGCATGAGTCTACAGGAGCTGAGCAGAGCTGCTAAGGACAGAACATTGTGGACATTACTCACTCACAGAATTGCCAGAAGCTGGAACCAACTCAACTGCATGCAACACAAAGCACTGTATGTAAGTTACCATGGTTTGGGACAGGACTGCTAGAAATATAGAAGCATAAGAGAGTAAACAATGGTACCTTCCTATGTAAATGTGATTTTCAGATATGAGTTGTCTCTACTTGAGATGCATAGTACTTGGTACTGCTCCCAACAGACAGAATTCTGTGTTTAGCTCCTGGGGGTGTGCAGAGTCCAAATTGACCACCAGGGGGCAGGAGCCCTGGTGTCATACAGATCCTGTGGGAGCAGAAACAAGTTCAAGCTCTTCAAGGCACCATTTTGTACCCTCTAGCTTGAGAGGCCTATAGAAACTCCAGCTACTTCTAAGTGAGGAAAGCATTTGACAGAGGTCAGGGTGGACTGGCTTCCCTGTCCACAGGAGGCGCCGCCAAATTTCTCAGCTCATGTGAAAGCCCTGATTTCTTCCCCTACTGATATCATTTATCTTAATATTTTAATCATATCTTAAAGATGATGTCAATATCTTAACATCACTACTACCAACAGGCTGGGGGTTAAATCTGTTTTTTGGGCATTTGTAGAGGCACCATTAACTTTTGCCACTAATTCTAGTGTAGTGGAATTTATGAAAGATTTACCAAACCTTTTTACTTTGGTCATAAAAATATTGCCTACATTTTCTTCTAAAAAACACAAAGTTTGGGCTTTGAAATTTCAGGCTTGAATCCACCCAGAATTTAGTTTTGGGTGTGGTGCAGAGTAGAGATCTATTTTGACTTTTTTAAAACTGTCCTGGGACCATAGACTCTCCTTTCCCCACTCCTTAGATATTAGATTTTCATACATACATGGCTCATTCTCTGAACTCTCTACTGTGTTTCATTAATCCCAAGCCAACCACATTGTCTTAATTACTATAATTTTATAATGTAATAAACTCTTGATGTTTTGGTTTTTTTTTCAGGAGTGTCCTGTCTATTCTTGGCCCTTTGCACTTTCATATAAATTTTAGATTTGCTTTTCAAGTTCCCCATATAATCCTGTTAAAATTTTGATTGGTAGCTGTTGCCCTTGCCTAAACTGGCACAGAGGGCAGGTGAAGCTGCCGGCTCTCAGGGTTTCTGCTTCTGCCACAAGGACAGGAGCTGCATTCAAGAGGACCAAGAGGGCCTCCAGCTGATGCCCAGGTCCTCCCCTAGCCCAGTCCCCTCCTGTTCACTGCCCTGCCAGGCCTCCCTGGGTCATTAATATCTATCTGCCAGGGGTGGGGGGCTTACAATCTTTTGGCATCTCTGGGTCACAATGGAAGAAGAAGAGCTGTCTTGGACCACACATAAAATATACAAACACTAATGAAAACTGATGAGTGAATAAATGGTTTTAAGAAAATTTACAATTTTGTGTTGGACCACATTCATAACCATCCTGGGCCCATGTGGCATGTGGGCTGCAAGTTGGACACCCCTGATTCTAGATAGTCAGTCAATGCCCCCAAACAGGGCATTCTCTCCAGGCTGCCCATGGGAAGGGCACAGACTGGCCTTTCCCAACAGTGCCCTCACAGCCCTCTGCAGGTATCAATTAGATGTCAAGAGGCACTTGGGCAACCAGAGGTCATAGCTCTAAGTGCCAAGAGTGTCTCTGGAGTCAACACAGAGAAATCAGGGAAGGGCAGGAAAAGGACCATGATGCTAGAGGATCTCAAATTCTCTCCCCAATTATCTGGTCTCTGCCCCCAGATGCCTTGTCCTACCCCTTCCAAATTAGGACCCCTTTGCCCTTGACATTTCATTCCTGTGACTGACCTCCATGCTTCCTGCAGTGGCTCAAGTTGGTCTGTTCTTGTCCTTGCTGAGGGAGAAATGGGACTGGGGGAGCTGTTCCACTGCCCTCTACCCTACTGAAATGCCACTGAGTAAAACTGCCATCTGCTCTGTTCTTTTTCATTAGTCCTACTCAGCAGTGTGAGGGGCTTCTTATTTACATGCTGGCTCACCCATATACTTCTCCCTTTTGTTGGCAATGAGCTTCTACCTTGACACACACACAGCACAAACAATTAAAAAAATTTTTTTTTATTGGTGATGCATTAAATCTACAGATCAATTTGGATAAACTGATACCTATGTGCTAAATACTATGCATGGCTCTGGGGAACAGTGAACAAGACAGACAAAGGACCTTCCCATTAACATTAAAATAAAATCTAACCTATTTACTATCGCCTTTATAAACCATTCCACACATAAATTGTACTTCTCCCCACCCTCAGCTCATCTCCAACTGTCCCCTTTCTCTGTGCTCCAATCACACCATCTTTCACATTCCTAACTCCCCAAGCTCTCTTCCAGTTGTATTTTTTGCTGGAATCTGTCTCCATATACTGTTCTGAATTTGTATAACAGGCTCCCTCACTTAAAGCAGGTGTTTAGTCAAATAGTCACCTTTTCAGATAGGCCATCATTCTATCTAAAATAGTGGCAACAACCCTGGCTGGTGTGGCTCAGTGGATTGAGCGATGGCCTGCTAACCATAGGGTCTCCAGTTCAATTCCCAGTCAGGGCACATGCCTGGGTTGTGGATCAGGTCCCCAGGAGGGGGTACATGAGAAACAACCACAAACTGATGTTTTTCTTCCTCTCTTTCTCCTTTCCTTCCCCTCTCTAAAAGTAAATAAAGTCTCTAAGAAATTACTTTTTTTAAATAGGTGCAATGCATCTCTCTAATCTTTGCTTTTTTTTTCTCCATAGCACTCATCATTATTTAACATATAATGTTTGTTTCTGTTTTTGTCTTTTTAGAAAAATAAGCTCCATGAACCAGAAACTCTGTCTTGTTTACTGTTATGTCCTCAGGGCCTTGATATATGCCTGGAACACAGTAGGCACTTAATGAATTGGTTGAATGAAAGCAGCAAGACCAGACAAATGTAGAGAGGCTTGAAAAAAGTCAGCCAAGATCTCTGAGTTGGTAACTGTAGTCACAGCTGTCTAAAGTCTTAGAAATACTTGGCTAGTGCTTAACCATTATAATAAATACTCCATTTAAATTGGACACAATCCTCAAAGATTTCCCAGGAAAATAGTATTTAACCACCTAATGAATTTAGAATCTTATTTGCAAATATGTTATCTCATATTTCTCTATGAGGGTTTGAGCAGATTGATTTTAATTAATTCAAATCTATCAATAGTTTCTTTTATGATTGCATTTGTGTGTCATAATTAAGAAGTCTCTGCTTAACTCAAGGTCACAAAATTTTTTGTTTTTATTTACATTTATAGTTTTCATTATATTTAGTTTATGCTCCATCTTTAGTTAATTTTTGTGTACAATGTGAGGCAAAGGTGTAGGTTTATTATTTATTTATTTTGCACACAGATATACAATTGCTCAAGTACCATTCGTTTAAGACTATCCTTTCCCAATTGAATTTCCTTAGTACCTTTAAAAAAATCAGTTGTTAATAAATGAGAAAGGTCTGCTTCTGCACTCATTTTATGTTGATCTACATGTCTGCCTGCATGCCAGCACCACACTATTTTGATGATTATGTCTTTACAGTAAGATTGAAATCATGTCAGTATCCAATTTTGTTCATTTTGTTTCCAAGAATAGCTCTGGTTATTCTAGGTCCTTTCCATGTTCATATAAATTTTGATCAACTTATTAATTCCAATTTTAAAAAAAGCCTGATGAGATTTTAATAGTGACTGCATCAAATTTAATCAATTTGGGGAGAATTGCCATCTTAATAGTGTTGAACACTTCAATCCATAAACATGGTTATGTTTCTCCATTTGGGGATTAATATATATATACTTGTCTTATTCCTATTCTACTTTATTTAGTACCTAATAGGTACGGTTTAGTGGGCCATAACTGTTTCTGTTTTCAGCCCTAACCTCAATAGATGTCTAATAACGAATGTTTGGTTATTTTAAAAAAAGAAAAACCTCAAAAGAGGCCAAAGTTTCCTTTTCCTCTGGAAACACCTTGTTTCTTGGTGCTCCCGGAGTCTCTCTGGAGCCATCCTGGGGCCAAAACCTCTACTCTGCCCCTTGGTGATCCAGTCTTTTTCATCCCCAGAGCCTTCTCTGGGTATCTGCTTCTCTACCTCACAGTAATCCATTCAGACACCATGGCCTTTGATGCTCTTAGTACTGTGGAAAGTGTGCTTTAAGCCCTTCTGTCCACCATCATGCCTTCAAATATCCATCTTATTTGTTCACTGTTTCTTTCATTCTGGGATGCACGGGGATGGGGGGTGGGCAGGACCTTCCAATGAGCCAGATAAGGGCTACTACTGATGATGGGCAAGATCTGTCTCCTTGGAGTAAGGGACAGCCTCTGCACCAAAAGGGTCCCTGTCTTCCTTTGATGTCCTCTGGGGTCTGAGGGAGAACACCTCTGTATTGGAGGTCTCCTCCAGCATAGTCAGGAAACCTCACATTGTCCTGTGTCACAATGTCCTGTGCCACAGCGCCCTCTCCCGGAGCCCAACATAGACCCATTTGCTGAAGGAACACTTTCTGCTGGCAAGCCTGGGAGAGGATTCTGTTAGCCAAGCACCTACCCTGTGCTGGGCATTGCTCTGGGCAGCCATGAATAACATGGAGTCTCTGACCTCATGGACTTTCCAAAGCACAGGGGATAAAAATATGAATAAACTGAATAATATCAGATAGGTAAGTGCTCTGAAGGCAAGAAAAGAATAATTCAGCGCAGTATGACAGGACAGTCGAAGAAGACCTCTCTGCGGAAGGGACTCCTGGGTTGAAACTTGAATGATGAGGAAAAGGGAAGAACAGTCGAGCAGAAGGGATAGCACAAGTCCTGAGACCAGCGTGAGCTTGCCATGTCTGGGAGATGTGTTGGTTCAAAGCTCTAGGGGTTCCCTGGGTGAAATTCAAAACTGGCCCCTGTACACAGAGGGCAGGGAAAGACCAAAAGAAGAGGCAGACCATTTCAGATTGGTAGATGGAAGTTTTAATAAGCATGGGAACTTACATATGAGACTTGTGTTAGGTGCAGCAAGACCAGTAGATCTCTGCACCTGCCTGCCTGAATTTTCAAAGTTTATGTAGAGGCTTAAACTGGGCCAGTCATGTATTCAGCCCAAGGTGTCCTTGAAATGGTTCCTAGAGCAGGAACAGTGTGTGGACCATACATTTCAAAGACAGGGATTGAGGGAGGAGCCTCTGATTGCTCCAGTCCAGCTCAAGGGTCAACTAAAGGTCACATCCTCTTGATGACCATCTCCAACAAGATGGATGGAAGGTTGTCATGCAAGATTCAAGTGACTAAAGGGGAAGTGGAGGGCGTTGAAGTTGAGAGGGAGGCATGTGTTGACCATGCTGGACTAGTAGGCCATGGTAAGGAATCTGAATTTTATTCTAGATGTAATAGGAAGCAGGGAAATGACAGGTGGTGAGTGATGTAATTTGAGTTCCTAGATTCCCCAGCAATGGAACATGCCCATTTTAGATTGCACTATGTTTAGCTTGAAGCTGGGAGGCCCAAATGCAGAAGAAACATCAGAAAAACTATCACCTACATGGCTGTGACATCCAACAATGGTGAGGTGGGGGTGGCCTCCTAATAAACAGGGAGACCTCAAAGCCATGGCTACCTGTGTGGATCTCAGCATACATGAAACTGAGTCTTTAAACTAGGAGATTTAAACCTTACTTTGGCATTCTGTTGAATTCAGCTCATAGGTCTTCCCATGGAAAACTTCCCCCATACATACCAGCTAGGGTTGAGGACACCGTTTACGCCACCATTGTTTCTTACAAACTCCTCTTTTTATAATGTTTCCCATATGGCATTGGAGTTATTATTTACATGTTTCTTTAGTTGAATAATAAGCTACTTTGAGACAGGCACCAAGTCGTTCAACTCGGCTGTGTGCTGAGGACACAGATAACTGGCTAGGTGAGATATCTGTGTGGGATACAACAGAGGACAAACTTGAATGCCTAAGGCATTTGGATTTTTTCCTGGAGCAACTCACTACTGTTCCACCCTTGACAAAGACTGCTTTTGAGACAAAGTATTAATGGTGGATTGACCATTAATGTGAATGTGGCCCATCTAGTTTAGATATTTTTACCCATGTTCCAAGCCATGCCATCTGAGATTTTGGACAAACTGGGTTGGATTTTCATAGGACAGCTGGGCACAAGTCTACATCAGGGGTCATTACAGGAAATAGCTGTAGTAAATTCACTTTCCCCCAGTTTTAAGATATAGCTGACGAATTACATAATGTAAGGTATACAACATAATCATATATGTGTATATAGTACAAATACATATATATATATACACACACACACATACAAATGATTAACACAATAAGGTTACTTAACACATCCATCACCTCACATAGTTATGTGTGTGGTGGGAACATTTAAGGTCTGTACTCTTAGTAACTTTCAAGGGTACAGCACAGTATTGTTAACTACAGTTACTATGCTCTACATTTGACCCCAAGTTGTTATTCATCTTATTGTAGTAAATTTCCTGATTCTCTCCATGGGAGAGATGCAGTGGTGGGCTTTTTCCATTCACCATGGAGCATACTCTTTGTAAGAATAAGCCATTTCTCTCAGAAAAAGTTCTGTTTCTCTTGAATAGTCAATCTTCTCTGTAGCTTAGGGACAGTATATGTCTAATCATGTTTTCCTCTTTGTTTTTACCACTTAAGTAGCTTACCCCTAAATTTGCAGCCTATTTCTAGTAGCCATAAAGGGACCACTGGAGACAATCAGCATGTGGATTGAGACTCTGGGCTTTGGAGTTAGGGAAACCTGAGCTGAAATCTCACTTTTCCCACTTCTTGGCAGTGACTGTAGACTACTTACCTAGCTTTTTCCCCCAAGTATTTATAAAATGGGCACAATCACAATATTTACTTTGGGAAGTTACTTTGTTGGGAAGATGACAGGATTCAATGCTAAGGGAAGTCCTGACACAACAATCAACACAATTATAATAATTTTCACTATATGATAAGTGGTTCTGCGTGTTCAAATTCCTCTGACCTTTATTATTTTCTGGTCCCTAAGATACACACACACACACACACACACACACTTTTCTGCTTCAGAATTGTTGAATTGATTAGCTATAATTTTTTTTTGGGAATCTGCTATACTCAGCCAATTAATGCATAAGTGGAACAATGAATTGATTTCTCTCTTCTCTCTCTCCCCCTTCCTCTGCCCCTCTTAAACCAACAAATAAAAATAAATTTTTAAAAATCTGATTTATTTGCACTACAGATAAGAGCCTCTGGAAAGCTTGCCATAATGGTAATTAAATTGGCATCTGAGAGGTTCTCCCTCTCAACACAGGATAGCAAGGGAGCATAGTTTCTATGCCTGTTAGGATTAGGGAAGCATAGAGAAGATGTGCATCCTGCCTGAGGCATTCATCTTTAGGCAATGAATTTACCCTGTGACTAGGCTAGGTCATCACAGGTTCATTACTATTAGAGTCTTCTGATATACCCTCTGACAAGATATCTGTTTGTACTCAAAGGGCAGCATTAAATTCCAAAGTAATTAAGGAATCTGTTCTTTAGCTTCCATCTGGGTTCAAATAAATTCAAAGGGGACCTCTTAAGGTGATACTAATGTCTGGTACACAATTTGAGAAGTCTCAAATTGTGTAAAATATATCTTTATATTTTATAAATGGAGATTATGATATTTATCTTTTAAAAATTTTTTAAAAATTATTGTTGAAGTAACTTTACTTTCACTTTCTGAGATACCTTCATGCTCATCAAAGACTTACCTGAGCTACATTAGGGCAAATGTTTGTCTACTTCAACTTTTTAATAGCTTTATTGAGGTATAAATGATACACAATAAGTTGTACACATTTAAAGTATATAAATTGATGTTTGGATATACGCTTATACCCATGAAACCATCACCAAAATTCAAAATAAGAAACATTCCAACACACACACCTAAATTTCTCCTCTTATAATCTGTTGCACCTCATTACTTCTCTCTGCCTCCATCTCCAAATGACCATTGATCTTCTTTGTCTCTTAATAGATTAGTTTGCATTTCCTAGAACTTTATATGCAGCAAAATCCTACAGATTGTAAGGTTCCTTTCTGTCTGGCTTTCAATCAGCATAATTGTTTTGAAATTCATCCATGTTGTTATGTGCATTAATAGGTCACTTATTTTTATTGCTGAGTAGTAAGCATTCCATTGTATGGATAGACTGCAATTTTTACATGAACTTATTACGTAACCGATTCTGTCTCTCTCCAAGCTGAGAAAAACAGAATACCAAAACATAGATTTTATGGCCCACCTCTAGCAAAAGGACAGATTTCAAAGCCAATCTCATTTCCAACTTTGTCTTCTTTTTCCTCTCCTCTTGTAAGTTCCTCATCCACTTGTCTTCCATTTTGTTATATTAATTATACTATATTATATTATAGATTTACACTTAAGTCAGTCATCTTGGGTATTTTTTAAAATTTTTATTTATTGATTTGAGAGAGAGTAACTGAACACAGGTTTGCTGTTTCGAAAGCCCGTACTCAGGCAGCAGGTGCTGATATAAAAAAAAGTGGTTTTATTCAGGTGCCGAACACCTGGAAGATGGGGGACTCATGTCTCAAAGCCCATCTCCACACCTTAGTGCAGGCAGGGGTTTTATGAGGGAGAGGGACAAGGAGAAAAAGGAGACCAGGGGGAGAGGCTGTGGACATGCAGGCACTGTCCTTGCTGGTCCTGAGATGAATTTCTAATGTCAGCTTCCTGGAGCTGGTCAGTGCCAGCCAAGCTCCTGCAAGCGGGGGATCTGTGTCACCCAAAGTCATGGTCACAGCTGTTTCTTGTATAAGCAGGAACTAGAACTGCTGGTGCTTGCAATGTGGTTACAAAGAAACTGTCAGTGTGTGAGTTCTTTTTATCAATTTGTCAGTACATTTTATTCTAACTCTATTTCATGATAAGTCAAAGTAATATAAAGCTTTTATTCCCTGTTATAAGAAAGAGAAACATCAATTTGTTGTTTCATTTATTGATGCATTCATTGGTTGATTCTTGTAAGTGCCATGACCTGGGATTGAACCTGTAACTATGATATATCAGGATGACACTCTAACCCACTAAGGTACCCAGCCAGGGCCTTGGATATTTTCTGAAACAAGGACCAAATACAAGTAAACAATGCTCTGCTTTAATCTGACTTTATTAGTTCTTTCCTTCTGCTTGCTTTAGGGATGTTGAATTTTGTTGACCTGGCCACTTACAGATGTTCATCTTAACCTGCTTGGACAACTGCCACCATCTCTGGAGATTTGGTCTCTAATTTCATCCCTCATCTATTCACCTGCTGTGATATCACCCAGTTATCATTCTACAACAGAAATCTAATCATGACATTGCCATGTAGAACACCTACAGGAACAGCTGAAGGTACTTAACAGAGCAAGGCAGATCCTTCATTAGTCATTCATTCTTGCAACAAGTATTTACTAAGTGCTGATTATGTATCAACCTCTATGCATCCTGACTAAGTGTGGAGGTATGATGATAAATCAGAGAGACATGGTCTATACCTTCATGGAATTTATATCCTAGTGAGGGAGACAAAGAGATAAACAACCACATAAGCAATGTAATTATAGATTGGATAAACATGAAATTGTTGCTAAAGAAATAACCAGAGTCCTTTGATCGAGTCCTAGAGCAGGGGTGGATGTCAGAGAAGGCCTTTCTGAGGAGGTGACATTTATGCTGCCCAAAAGATGAGACAGAAGTGGTCATGGGAAGAGGTCTAGGCAAAGGAAACATCAAGGGCAAAGATCCAGAAGTCAGAAAAAGCACGGGTGGCCAGTGTGGCTGGAGGTAGTGAACATGAAGGGGTGGCCAGTGTGGCTGGAGGTAGTGAACATGAAGAAGAGTTGAGCTATGCCTACTTCTCCAGCCGTCTTCTGCAAACCACAGGCCACCATGTAGCCACCCTAACTTGCACACATACAGAGTTACTCACCATTCCTTCACACACCATGCCTTCGCACTGTTCACTGGCTCCTTCCTCCTGGACAATCCTACTCCTGCTTGTGGTTGGGTTTCTAAACAACACCTTCACTGTAACTTTTGGGTTCTTCTCCTACCCTCCTCCAGGCAACCAGACTGCTGCTTCCATCTCTGTGCCTCCACAGAAGTCTATAAGTACTTCTTTTTTATACAGCTATGTTGCATTTAATCTATGTTTAAATGCAACACAGCTAACAAAAATAACATATTGATGTATAAAACCATGTTTTGTCTAGCTTTTTATACAGCTAACATATATTGAGTGCTTTCTATCTGCCCAGAATAGTTCTAAGCACTTAACCTATCTAAACTCAATCATATGAGGCAGGTTCATTTAATCCTCAAAAACTCTTATGAGCTAAGCATTATTATTTCTACCATATAGATGAAGAAACTGAGGCCCAGAGAAGTTGCCCACAGTTATACAATAAGTAAATAATTGAGTCAGGATTTCAACCAAGACTGTCCAGTTTGTACTTTCACTACTAAGCCCCTTTTTATCTTCCAAGATTGATAATAGTGACTAACATTTATTTATCAAGTACTCCCTTCATGCCTGGCTTTCTTCTTAACCCTTGACACAAATTAACACATTGAATCCTCCAACAACTCTTTGAGGTCGATCCTCTCAGTCCTCACAACAACCCACTTATTGGTGCTAAGACCATGACTTTCTCGAGTGGGGTCCATGCCCATCCTAGTCAGCCATCCCAACACCTCCCAAACCCAGAGCTGTTCCATAAATGTCTGGTGAATGAATGAATAAGCCAGCAGACATAGTGTCTTTCCCTTGGCTCAGGATTCGAACTTCAAGAGTATACAGTGACCAAGAATAGTTGGCTTGGAGAAAATTATGGTAATGGATAATAAACCTGCTGTAAATACATACTGAGAACTCATTAATATAAAGTCTGGCTTAACACACATAGTCTCTGCATTTCAAATGTGAGATAAGGGAATTCAGGGATTGTATTATGTATTAGAAGATGTATGAACCAACTCCTCTGACAGCAAAATACAAGCAAAGAACTGCTTTCACAACAGCTCCTGTAATAAACTTAATCTATGTTTAAATGCAACACAGCTAACAAAAATAACATATTGATGTATAAAACCATGTTTTGTCTAGCTTTTCTGGTCCTTCACTTTGACAGAAAATATTAGACACAATAAATAAAAGTTTAAAATATTTAAATATCAGAATACATTCAATCAGAAAAAGAATAACTCCTTTAAGACTAAGGGAATGGTACAAAATTATTTATCCAAGCAAATAATATTATTGTCTTATCAGTTCTGGATATCTAATATAATTTTCTGTATGTTGAAAAAAGTTGATACGGTAACTCTCAGTTTCTTAATCCATTGACTAAGTTTGAGAATTTCTTAGAAAGGTAATTAATTGGAAAAAAGAAAACATCAGTCTCTCAAAGGCCGGCTTTAAAGGCAAAGACTGAGAAATGGAAGTGACATTTGTTCAACATCTACTAAGTGCCAAGTGATTTAACTAGATTTAAGACAAGTTGACAAAGTAGGATGACACCTGGCCCATATTTTTTCTTTACAGACAGGGAAATTAACTCTGGTTATATCTAGGTATGTCAGTTAGTTACAGTATCATCTCAATATACAGGTTTGACCTCTGTGTCAGGGCACATACAACAACCAGTAAATGCATAAGCAGAACAGCAAACTGACATTTTCCCTTTCTCTTTCTCTCTCCTCCCCCTGCCCCTTCTCTCCCAAATCAATAAAAATAAAAGATCTGAAAGTACAGCCTTTAACATATATTTGTACACCACTGTTCACAGCACCGATATTCACCATAGTCAAAAGACAGAATCAACCTAAGAGCCCATCGAAGATGAGTGGGTAAACAAGATGTAGTATATACATACAATGGAATATTATTTCACCTTGAAAAAGAAATTCTGATAGACGCTACAAGATGGATGAACCTTGAGAACATTGTGCTAAGTAAAATAAGCCAGTGACAAAAGGACAGATAATGTATGATTCCATTTATATGAGATACCTATAGCCTGCAAATTCATAGGAACAGAAAGTAGAATGATGGTTGCTAGGGCCTGGTGTAGGAGGGAATGGGAGTTATTGTGTAATGGGTACAGAATTTCATTTTTGTAAGAGGAAAAGAGTTCTGAAACTAGATAGTGGTGATGGTTCCAAAAAAAGGTGAAGGTACTTAATGCCACTGAACTATACACTTAAAAATGGTTAAGATGGAAATTTTGTCTTTTACTGTAATTTAAAAAAATAAAATAAATTTAGAAGAAAAGTTTAAATTTTTTTTAAAGATTTTATTTATTTATTTTAGAGAGGGAAGGGAGGGAGAGAGAGAGAGACAGAGAGAAACATCAATGTGCGGTTGCTGGGAGTCATGGCCTGCAACCCAGGCATGTGCCCTGACCGGGGAATCGAACCTGCAACATTTTGGTTTGCAGCCCGCGCTCAATCCACTGAGCTATGCCAGCCAGGGCAAGTTTTTTTGTTTTTTTTTTTAAGATATTGAGACCTCAAAAAAATAAGATAAAAACGTTTTTAAAGCAGTTTTGTTTTTAAAGTGAAAACTTGGGAACACTTTAACATTAAATTGTGGTTCCTTTACATAGCAAAATACCATACAGAAGCTAATGCAGTTGAACTAGATCTACCGCCAACACAGCTAAATCTCAAAAACAATATTAAAACAAAAAGGAAGTTGTAGAGTGACATGCAGAATATATCATTTATATAAAGTCTAAAAACATGTGTCTTGGTCTGTTCAGGCTGCTTTAATAGAATGCCACATATTGGGTGGCTTGTAAACAGAAAATTATTTCTCACACTTCTGGAGACTGGGAAGTCCAAGATCAAGTTGCCAGCAGATTCAGCATCTCGTGAGGGCCCACTTCCTGTGCCCTCACATGGGGCAAGGAGGCTCTCAGATATCTTCTTAATAAGGGAACTAATCTCATTCTTGAGGCCTGTTCTCATGACTAGATCACTTCTCCCACACCCCTTTTCCAAATACCATCACATTGGAGATTAGGTTTCAACATATGAAGTTTGGGGACACATTCAGTCTATAGCAACTTGGAATATTTATGAATCCATAAATGCATATTATTGGTTTTACTTTTTTAAGTCTAATTCCTTTTTCTCTTTCTTGTTTTTTAAAGATTTTATTTATTTATTTTTAGAGAGGGGGAAGGGAGTGAGAAAGAGAGGGAAACATCAATGTGTGGTTGCCACTCACACACCCCCTACTGGGGGCCTGGCCTGCAACCTAGGCATGTGCCCTGACTGAGACTCCAACTGGGCAACCCTTTGGTTCACAGGCCAGCGCTCAATCCACTGAGTCACTCCAGCCAGGGCATATTATTAGTTTTAAAAGATGCCTAGGTTGACAAATATCAAATTCAACATTGTGTTAACTCTAGGAAAAGAAAGGACTGATATTAGAAAAATAATAGTTTAAAAAAACAAAAACTAACAGCATGTAATTTACATTTTCAAATTTATTTTTCAATTACAGTTTCCACTCAATATTATTTTGTATTAGTTTCACGTGTATAGCATATTGGTTAGACAATCATACTTTACAAAGTGACCCCTTCCATATTTTATTTCCAGTACCTACCTGGTACCTGTTATTACAATGTTACTGACTATATTCCCTATGCTGTAATTTACATCCCCATGACTATTCTGTAATTACCAATTTTTATTTCTTAATCCCTTCACTTTTTGCACCCAGTCCTCCATCACTACCCCCTCCCCTCAGCCAACTGAGTTTTGACAAAGATGAAAAAGCAATCCAATGGAGAAAGTATAGTATTTTCATGGTGCTGGAGCAACTGATCATCCAAAGGAAAAAAAGGGAACCTTAACTTAAGTCTCACATCTTATACCAAAATCAACTCAAAGTAAATCATAGTTTAAGTGTAGAGAAAACACAGGAGAAAATCTTTGGGACCTAGGGCTAGGTGAAGTGTTCTTATACAAGACACCAAAAAGCACAATCCATTAAAGAAAACAACTAACAAATTGAACTTCATCAAAATTTTAAATTTTGTGAAAGATGTTAAGAGGAGAAAACAGAGAACTGGAGAAGTGGAAGTCTTAAAAGGTTTACAAAGCAGATGTGGGAGAAACAAGGTAGAAAGAAGCTGGAAGGGAGGTTGGACTCTGAGAATAGAATAATGGGGCTTAAGAAAGCAGAGTTCAATCACCTTTTGGTGATAGCAAGACTCACTGCTGAAGTGAAATGGAGGTGATGGTTGAAGAGATCAGGAAATAGCAGTGTGGGACAGAAAATTGAGACTTCATCAAAATACCTAACTTTTGTACTTCAAAAGATGCCATCAAGGAAATGAAAAGACACCACACATAACATAGAATAGGAGAAAATATTTGCAAAACACACATATCTAAGAAGTTGTATCTATATAAAGAATTCTCAAAACTCAACAGCAAAAAGCCAGACAATCCAATTATAAAATGGGCAAAAGACATGAGTAGACATTTCAGCAAAGAGGATATACTCATGCCAAGTAAGGACATAAAATATATGTTCAACCATCTATCATTAGGGAAATGCAAATTAAAAGAACAAAGAAATATCACCACATATAAGGGGGGAACCAAAAACCCCCAGAATGTATTTATTAAAAGTTGTGTATTTATCCTTATATGTTTCAACTTCAGTCACCTTCAAAGCACTTGCCATTGGATGCAATACACCTATCAAGACTTTTTTTCCCCCTAGTCAAAACAGTTTTTGAACTTGTCAATTTTGATGCCTTTTAGTGCTTCTTCCATTTTTGTTTCTTCTCTTCTAAATTGGTAAAATGTTTCCCTTTGAGTATTTTTTTCATATGGGGAAGCAAGAAAAAGTTGCTATGGCTAAATCAGGTGAATAGGGAAGGTGGGGCATGATGGTCATGCTGTTTTTGGTCAAAAACTGCTGAACACTCAGCACTGTGTGTGCACTCATAAATCACCCATCAGGAAGTGGGCTAACATGTTACGTTGAAAGATTCTTCAAAAAAAAACTCACTGAAGCCAAATACAGCCTCTCACAACAACTCCAGCTGGTACACTGATGCAAATGGGTTCTTAGAACACTCACCTAGCAGGGGAAGCTGTACTATGAAGGGTCTGCCCTCCAGAAGATAATTCCTGTTGTTGTTGTTTTTTGTGGGGGTTCCCCGTGTATGTTAAAACAGCTAAAAGAAAAAAAGTAACAATACAAATGCATGAAGATGCAGAGAAACTGTATCTCTCATACACTCGAGGAGGGAATATAAATAGTTCACCCACTCTAAAAACCAGCTTGGCAGTTTCTTAAAAACCTAACCACATACTTACCATATGACCCAGAAATTACACTACTGGGTATTTATCCCATGGAAATTAAAACACATTCACACACACAAAAAAATGTGTACATGAATCTTCATAGCAACTTTACTTGCAACAGCCAAAAATTGGAAACATCCCAAAAATCCATGTACAGGTGAATGAATAAACCAACTATGGTCCATTCACATTATGGAATGCTACCAGCAACAAAAAGGAATGAAAATCTATGCAACAACTTGGACAAATATCAAAAGAATTACACTGAGTGAAAAAAGCTTGTATCAAAAGTTTATACATTGTATGATTAAATGTATACATCATACAATGTTTAAACATTGTATGATACCATTTTTATAGCATTTTCAAAATGACAAAGTTATAAAGATATTGGAATAGATAGTGGTTGCCTGGTCTTGAAGAAGCTTGTGACCACAAAGACATAGTACAGGGATCCTTGTGGTGAAGAAACAGCTCTGTGTCTTAATCACGGCGGTGGTTATGTGAGTCTACCCATGTGGTAAAACTGCATAGAACTATACACACACACAAGTGCATGTAAAACTAATGAAATCTGAGTAGGTCTGTGGATTATACCATCGCTAATTTCCTGGTTTTGATATTTTACTGTAGTCATGAAAGATGTTATCATTGGGGAAAACTGGGTGAAGGGTACAATAAAATCTCTCTTACTATTTTTACTACTTCATGTGTACCTATAATCATTGAAAAATAAAAAATAAATCATTATGGGAATGTAAATCAAAACCACAATATCATCTCACACTCTTAGGATGGACACTATATTAAACAAATAAAGAACAGAAAGTAATAAATGTTGGTAAGGATGTGGAGAACTGGGACACTTGTATTGCTGTTGGGAATGTAAAATGGTGCAGCTGCTATGTGAAACAATATGGATGTTCCTAAAAAGACTAAAAATAGAACTGATCCTACTTCTGAGTATACATCCAAAAGAACTGAAAGCAGAATCTTAAAAAGATATTTGCACATGTTCACTGCAGCACTATTCACAATAGCGAAGAGGTGGAAGCAACCCAAATATCCAGACAGATGGATGGGTAACACAAAATGTGAGATTTTATATATATAAATATATATAAATTATATATATAATTTATATATGTATATATATATATGTATTATATATATAACCATACTATGAGTGAGCCTTTGAAAAGGAGGAAATTTTGTCAAATGCATGGATGACTGTTGAACATTAGGGTAAGTGAAATAAGCCAGTGACAAAAAAGACAAACACTGTATAGTTCCACTTATACAAGGTTAAAATCAGAAAATAGAATGGTGATATCAGGCTCTGAGGGGAGAGATAAAAAGGGGAGTTGTGGTTCAGGAGTATGGAGTTTCAGTTTTGCAAGATAAAAAAGTTCCAGAGATTAACATTGTGAATACAGTCAACATCTCCTGGACTTAAAAATGGCAAGATGGTTAAGTTTTTTACTGTATTTTTTACTATACTAAAACATTTTTAAGCTGAAGCAAAATAGCAAACGTTAAGCCTTATTAAAGTGGGGTGGTGGTTTTATGGTATTTGTTATATCTCCAACTTGCACATATGTTTGTGATATTTCATAATAAAATATTTTTAAGTACTGTATTTTTCTGACTATAAGACGCACCCCCCTCCACCAAATTTGGAATAGTGGTTGTTAATGCTGCTGCTGTTGAGTTATGTTTACACTTATGTTGGTGAAATACTATGTTATTTATGTTATTAAATATTTCACCACATTTTTTGCTTCAAAAATTTTTTTCCTATTTTCCTCTAAATGCTGGGTGCGTCTTATGGTCCGAAAAAATGTAATAGCTACTTTTAAATGGGTAGCTACTTTATAATTTTGAGGCCCAAAACAACATGGAATTTTGCTCTGTGTTCATTTGGGCATTCAAAATTAAAGTTTCTAATTTACTGGTAACAAATTTATCTTATAATTCTGTTGAAATAAATAGACAAATGAGGAAATGACAAACCACAAACTAACTCCATATATTAAAATTCAACTGAGAATGTTAAGACAATTTCAAATTTGTAATTGGAGCCATAGTTTTCTCAGTTTTTTACTGGAGGATTTGTCTGTTGATTTTAGAAAGAGAGGAAGGGAGACAGTGAGGGATTGAGAAACCTCCATTCACATCCTGACCTGGGATGGAACCCCAACCTTTTGTTGTATAGGATAATGCACCAACTTAGACACCTTGCCAGGTGTTTCACAGATTTTTATTAAGACATCTAGTCAAGCCCTAGCTGGTGTGTCTCAGTGGATTATGTGCTGGCCTGTTGACCGAAAGGTTGAAGGTTCAATTCCCAGTCAGGGCACATGCCTGGGTTGTGGGCCAGCTGGTTGGGGTGTGTGAGAGGCAACCAATCAATGTTTCTTTCTCATATCTGTGTTTCTCTCCCTCTTTCTCCTCTTCCTAAAAATATTAAGTAAAGTCTTTTTAAAAATACATCTAGCCAAGTAATATCACTTAAAATCTCAGAATCAATACCTCTTTGTTATTTTGAAAGGACCTACCAAGGCAAAAACTATTTGCCTATGGAGATTAAGTACTTTTTGCTTTGCAATTTAGGCCCTAATGCTGTCATAAACTTGTGGGGGGTTTTCCCAGTTGAACAAAAGGGAAAATTGCACTTCATTCACTGAACATTTGAGCACAATGTCAAATACTGTGCTAGATTACCAAATTCCTGACCTCTGGATTTTGTTTCTGTCACCAGACATGATAGTACTAAGTTTCATTTATAAACAGACCACAAAAAATTCCTCTTGTACAGCACATACCTTCCTTCTGAAAACATTTTGCTTTATTGAGGTTACCAAATGACCCACTTTGGCAAAATACTAAACCAGAAAGCTGTAAGGCTAACTTCTGGGAACTGCTGTAACTCCCAGCAAAATCATCATCATCAATCATGAGTGTCCATTCTAGATCATTCTACCAATCAACAGATGTGACTCAGGAGAGGCTGGGAGAAACAAGGTCAGATTCACTGCTGGGTTTACAAACATGAAAATTCATACTTTGTAAAAGTAATGTTTTGTCAAGTACCTTGAAGTCCAAAAATTGTCTTAAAGATATTTTATTTCCATCTCCTGCTTATTCAAGCAAGTAGATCTTACCAAGTTTTTATAAATTTAACTTAAAGCTGTCTAGGTGTTAACTCACATACCTGTCTATATTGGACAGTTACCGACATCATTTCTTAATGGTATGCTTAGAAATGTTGTAATTTAATAGCTAATGACCTTTTCTTATATCTAACTGTATTAACGCAAATCTTTACACTACTTCTCTCTTAGGAAGGAAGGCATTACTTGACAGCAATTTGTATGTTATTTCCACGCCCACCTCCAAGACTCCGACGCGGGACCGCTGGCAACCAGATCCAAACAGCGAGCTTTACGAATGTTCTTCGGATTATCTCTCGGAGGCACTAGTGGCCACACCCAGGGTCAGGAAAACGAGCTGGTCCTAGCTGGATAACCCCGCCTTCAGCGTCGCACAACAAACTCATTAATGGTAGAAGTATTATTTACTTTCTGGTACATGAACCCCCCGTTTCTCGAAGAACGTTTTCAGATCCCTACCAGGAATCTTTCTCCTTACCAGAGTTTCTTTCTCCTTACCAGTTTGGAGAAACAGCAAGGAGGCAAAGGGACTTGCAGGTTTTGCCGTAGCCAGATCTAAGCCCGGCCGCCTTGTCATCGGCAGCCGGAGCCACGCAGCTCTGAGCCTGAAGGGCCAGGTAGGGGGTTGGGGCCCCGCAAAGGGTGCCACTACTAGAATCTAGATCAACTGACGCTCTCCGGGGCTCTTACAAGTATCGAGTACGACCAAAGTACTCTGATTATAAAGAAGCGTGATAAAAGCTCCATAACCAAGAGCAAAAATAACCTGCCAGTGTGTGAGTGGCACACGTTTTTCGAGATCTGGGAGAGGTGGATTTGTGCTTTTCCACAGAAGACAGGAAAAACAGCTGCCGGCCACGCCGCCCCGCTCCTAAACACCTCCAAACGGGGACTGGGACAGCCTTCCCTGGAAAGTCGCCGCGCAGGCCCCTGCTTCCTTTTCTTGAGGCCTTAATACACGAGATCGTGATGATTGCGTTGCAAGGAAAGAACCGGCCGGAAACACCCTTCACTCCAGAAAGCAAGCCTCTCCGGCGCACGCGCATTAAGTCACTTAGCAACGTCAGCTCTCCTAGCCTGGAGCCCCGCAACAGACCAGCCGCCGCGCCCCACCAATCACCGCCGACCTCGTCTTCACGCCCTTCACCAATCAGCGCCGGCGCCGCAAGGAAGTTTCCAGAGCTTTCGAGGAAGGTTCCCTCAACTCGAATTCATCCGCCTGATAACTTTCCTACTTTTTCCTGAAGGAGGAGAAGGATAGCCTGGAATAGGGGGCAGATGAATTTTTAAGATCCTTTCTTCCGGCTCTGAGGAATTTGGGGCCTGGTGGAAAGGTCTAACTCATCGAGAGAGGTGGGGGCCGGCCGAACTACTTTCAGCGGCGCAAGGACCTGGCGGCTACGTAGAAGTGATGAGTTACGCAATAGACGTTGCATAAATTTCAGTTCTGCGGAGCCGGAACTTTCAGAAGCGACTGGCATTGTTAGAGTGTGGTGTCGTTCCTTTGAAGCGATTTGACGTGATTGGCGTGTTCTCAATCGCTAGCAGGTACTGGTTCACAGCCTTCGAGTCTTGGGAGGGTTATGGGGGGCCTAAGTAAGATGACACTGGCTAAGTCCTGTGGCTGGGCAGGCCTTTATGAAAGGATTAAGGGGGAGGGGGAGGCGACGTGACGCCCCGCGGGGAGTTTCCAGAAGAGTGGGCCTTGTTTACGTATGAGGGGGGGGGGCGTTTGGCGCGCGCGCGCCGAGATTAACGGACGCCTAACAGATGGAGGTCCCGTCGTGTTTGTTTCAGGGGGGCAAGGCGGGAATAAGGTAGGGCGTCTTGTAAAAACCTTTTAATTTGGAATCGCAACGTACAGAAAATGGCGCCTCCCACCTCCATTTAAACGGAAATGCTTACTCTTCCGAGTCCTGTAGGATTTTCTTATTTCATTATTCCTAGGCATTGGCGAAATTGTTACGGTTCGCAAAGTAGTACAGTGAAGGAACAAAGTTTTGACTGGTAAATTTACAAAACACGTTTGATCCTTCAACCAGTGTTAAGTTGAAGCCTTGACTAAAGAATTTAGTATTGGGCCCTGGCTCAGTTGGTTGGAGGTTCGATTCCTGGTCAGGGCACATACTTGTTTTGGTTCTGTCCCCGGGGCTCGTGTCGGAGGAAACTGATGATTTTTTTCTCTCTCTCTCTAAAATCAATAAACATGGTTTTGTTTTGCTTTTTAAGATTTTACTTATTTTTAGAGGGGAGGAGGGGAAGAGAAACATCAATGTGTAATCGCCTCCCACGCGCCCCTCACGGGCGACCTGGTCTGCAACCCAGGCATGTGGCCTGACCAGAAATCCAACTGGCAACCCTTTGGTTTGCAGGCCGTCACTCAATCCCCTGAGCCACACCAGCCAAGGCCATGGCTTTTTTTTTTTTTTTTCCCCTAGGAATTCATTAGTCTAGTGAAAATGGAAAGGGGGTCAGAGATATAGGCAGTTAAAGGCATTTTGGAGAATAATTAGATGTAAAAACAATAAATGTGAAAGTCCTGAATAATTTTTTTGTCTTTTGAACGCTGTAGGTCAAAATGCAGATCTTCGTGAAGACCCTGACTGGCAAGACCATCACCCTGGAGGTGGAACCCAGTGACACCATTGAGAATGTGAAGGCCAAGATCCAGGATAAAGAAGGCATCCCCCCTGATCAGCAGAGGCTCATCTTTGCAGGCAAGCAGCTGGAAGATGGCCGCACTCTTTCTGACTACAACATCCAGAAAGAGTCCACCCTGCACCTGGTCCTGCGCCTGAGAGGTGGTATGCAGATCTTCGTGAAGACCCTGACTGGCAAGACCATCACCCTGGAGGTGGAGCCCAGTGACACCATTGAGAATGTGAAGGCCAAGATCCAGGATAAAGAAGGCATCCCCCCTGATCAGCAGAGGCTCATCTTTGCAGGCAAGCAGCTGGAAGATGGCCGCACTCTTTCTGACTACAACATCCAGAAAGAGTCCACCCTGCACCTGGTCCTGCGCCTGAGAGGTGGTATGCAGATCTTCGTGAAGACCCTGACTGGCAAGACCATCACCCTGGAGGTGGAGCCCAGTGACACCATTGAGAATGTGAAGGCCAAGATCCAGGATAAAGAAGGCATCCCCCCTGACCAGCAGAGGCTCATCTTTGCAGGCAAGCAGCTGGAAGATGGCCGCACTCTTTCTGACTACAACATCCAGAAAGAGTCCACCCTGCACCTGGTCCTGCGCCTGAGAGGTGGTATGCAGATCTTCGTGAAGACCCTGACTGGCAAGACCATCACCCTGGAGGTGGAGCCCAGTGACACCATTGAGAATGTGAAGGCCAAGATCCAGGATAAAGAAGGCATCCCTCCTGACCAGCAGAGGCTCATCTTTGCAGGCAAGCAGCTGGAAGATGGCCGCACTCTTTCTGACTACAACATCCAGAAAGAGTCCACCCTGCACCTGGTCCTCCGTCTAAGGGGTGGCTGTTAATTCTTCAGTTTTGGCATTCATAGTGCCCAGTGATGGCCACTACTCTGCATTCTAGCCATTTTTCCCAGTTTAAGTTTAGAATTACCAGTTTCAGTAATAACTGAACCTGTTCAAAGTGTTAATAAAGGTTTCATTGCATGGTAGCAACTTGGTGTCTGTTATGAAATTACCTGATGTGGGAACTCCTAACTGGTGAAAGGTGTTCAGGGAAGGGCTTTAATTCTGAGATTGTTAAGGTGACCGACATTAAGTCTTTTGACTTTGGTAAATATCGAGCATGCCAAGATATGGGAATTTTGTCTAAGTCTTGTAATCACCAGTTTAGTGTTGTGCTTTTCTTGCTTGCTAATGCAAGTGTTTAACTTGAAGTAGTGAAGTGGGACCCTAATCGTGTCTGTATGTGAACTCCATTTAATTGTGGAGTCCTTGTCAAATTTGAAAGAAGACTGGCTGGTGAGAGATTGTGAACTCAGTTAAAAGGGTATTCTGATCTTAAGCCAGTTGCGGACACTGGTATATTGGGCAGCAAACGAAGGTGGTTTCTAACAGCAAACGGATCTTAATGACTTAACAGGTTTACATTATTTTAAGGAGAAAGATAAGATTGCAACAGGGAATGAAATTCTTCATTCTTGTTTAAACCTAACACAAGCAGTTCTTACACTGTCACATTATTAACACTAGGCAGTATTAAATATCAGAAGGATTTTGAGGGACTAAGAATCTATTTGGATATGAGTTACCATTACAGTGCAGTTTTAAGTTCTCAGTCTCTTTCCCCGTTGCAAACAAGTTTGGTGTGACCAGTAGTACAGTGATTTTTTCAACTTGGGACAAAAGTGAAAGGAGTGGGGAGTATATAAGAGGGAGAAATTGGAAGCTCTGGTTTTCTCAGTTTATACTGGAGGTAAATTTTTGGTATTAACTGGTATAATCACAAGTATATCTCACTCCAGGGGTACATTATTAAAATGAAAACAAAGTACCAGGCATCTAGAAATATGCCATTGATATTCCAGGTATATTTCAGAATGGCTTGGTGCATAATTTTAGGAATTCTGCCTTAACAATAGTTCCTCAAACATCTGTTTTAGAAATCCTCTAGCCCTGGCTGGTGTAGCTCAGTGGATTGAGCGTGGGCTGGGAACCAAACTGTCCCAGGTTCGATTCCCAGCCAAAGTACATGCCTGGGTTGCAGGCCATAACCCCCAGCAACCACACATTGATGTTTCTCTCTCCCTCCCTCCCTCTCTCTCTCTCTCTCCCCTCCCTCCCCCCTTCCCTTCCCTCTCTAAAAATAAATTAAAAAATCTTAAAAAAAAATGAGACTCTTTAAAAAAAAACAAGATTGTTTTAAAAAATCCTCTTAAATTTAAGCATAAATTGAAGTACTTAACTGGGTTTCTTAAGTTGAACGTTGGAGATAACACTTTAGATTCATATAGTGAACTATGCTTCAACTCCTTGAAGGTGGTAAAAAACTTTAAAAATTTAAAAAGTTCCTTAAGCGTAAGTGAACACGTTTCATTGTTGAATTGGAAGGTGGCATCTCCAGTCCCACCATTTCAAGTTGATTTGGTCAAGGCTTTGCAAATCACGGACTGGGATCCAAATGTCCTATCAACATAGGGCTTAGATCATAAAATCTATTAAGTTATATTAGTTTCCTTGCCCTTCAGGATGTTCTCAAACTAGTGCTCTTATTAAGCAGGTCTTTAGCTGAATATACAATAGGATAATTTTAAAATAGTTCTTTTGATAGTAATGCTGGGTTTTAAAGAGTCACTTTTTTCCCCACATTTTTCATTACATTCAATAAGTGCCTTGATTAATAAACCTGAAGAATAAATGCATTTGACTGAAGAGTGGGTGATTTGGGCAAATAGGGCTTGCACAATTATGTTATTTCTACCACATCTTTACCGTGCTTCCATAACAGGTTGGTCTGGTCTGGAAGCTTTTGGAAAGAGGTTTCAGCTGTTTGAGTCTTCTCAAGATCTCTTCCATAGGGATCCCCAAAGGTATTTCTCAATCTTGGCAAATTCACCCTGCACACACTTGAAATTGGAGCAAGGAGAAGGGTCTGCATGTGTTTTTAACCTGCGCTCAATTAGTTTTTGGAAGTGGGTTAATCTTGTCCTCAAACCTTTTTCTACACTGAATATAACAGGCCAGTTATAGTTCATGGTTCCTGCTCACTTTTGGCCAGCAGTGCCGTGGGAAAACATGATTAGGAGTGGAGCTTTATTTGGGGATGTTTTAGGAATGGGAGAGTTGATAATTTTTTCATGTATCCTATCACCTATCCAACTTAAGTTCATTTTCCAGCTGTTTATCATCTTAACAGCCAGGGATCTGAATTGCAGTGTTGGTCCAGATGCTAAAGAGCCAAGCCCATGGGAGGGAAGAGACATACATGTTGTTAACAGCCTCTGGTGCAAATCCCTCACCGCCCTTTAAGGAAATGTCTCCCTGGACCTCCCCACCCTTACAAACACAATGCCACATATGGTTCCTTACGGGATGGACCTTTTTGACTTGTTAGGGTGGTGTCCAAAGTACATGTGGGTCAGTCTTATACAAACTTAATTCTGAACCCATTTTATTTTGTGCCTGTATTATCTCCAAAAAGCAAATTCCATGTGTTTATCACAACTACTTGTACATCATTATTTCTTGAGAACCCAGAACTGTGCAGAACAAGCTGCAATTTAACCATCTTTAATTGTAATCTTCATTGTATACCTTCTACTTAGGAATTCATTAATATATCTGTATCCTGTGATCTTTCCTGAAAGACTATTTGCACCGCGTGCCAAGGTGTGTTAACAGGATACTTGGTTTGGCCTACTGAAAGCAAGTCCCTGTAGCTGATGCCACTCCAAGATGGTTTTTGCCAGTTTTTACTGAAATGGGGGAAAAGTGAGAACTTCAGAGTGAATGATACATAAAAGCAAGTGCATTCAATTTAAAGGATTACCTTCTATATAAAAATGTTGCAGTGTAATATAGCAATTAAATACAACTAATTGAGTTTGAATTTGGTTCCACTTAACTGACCTGAAACCTTGGGCATACAAAAGAGTGGGCCCCTGTTTAACATTGGTCACTTAAGGGAGATAAAAGATGGTTTTGAAGGGAGGTGTTTTAAACTCCATTGTAGATATTTTCATATCTGTTACTACAGGCCTCCAGGAGGCTTGAAGTCATTTTGCAACTTAGCATCTGCATTGTTCACAAGCAATTCTAACAGCCATTATAGTATTTATGCCCTGAAGTCAAACTGATCCCAAAGTGGGTAGAGTCTGGTTCATTCTCTGCATCTCTGAGGGACTAGAAACTACATTTCATGAGTCTTCCGGAATCACAAGATTTTTTCATTTTAATTGTACTCTGCTCATTCCTCAAATCTGAAGGGGCAAGCCATGCCTCCCTTGTAATTAGGCCCAGCCAACTCTTAAGGTGTTGATTCTGGGAAAGTATATAGCACTTAGTACAACAATACAAAAAGGGGACTAAGTTTTGAGATTTTACTTTTTCATCCTTTTTTAAAAATTTTTAAAAGATTTTATTTATTTTTAGAGAGGGAAGGGAGGGAGAAAGAGAGAAACATCAATGTGTGGTTGCTGGGGGCTGTAGCCTGCAACCCAGGCATGTGACCTGACTGGGAATCGAACCTGCGATGCTTTGGTTTGCAGCCCGCACTCAATCCACTGAGCTATACCAGCCAGGGCATTTTTTTTATACTTTCTTGATTCCATTACTATTTTTATTCTCTAATTTTGTTTTTTTCCCTGTTACAAGAAGTTGAGTGGTGAAGTTTACTTCCAGCTAGTAGATCTCAGTGAACCCTTGTAATTTGTTCTAGCACGTATTCCTGGAACTATGCAGTACCTACCAGGACTCCTCTGAAGGAACAATGTGCCTTTAAATATTTCTAAAATCACTGTTTCTGTAACTTTGTCCTCCAGATGTAACCACTGTAAAAAGGATGCTGCGTGTGGTCACAAGGGCTCAGGAAGTTGTGACCTCCCTCCTGGAGACTTAACAATGTGTGCTAGCATATTAATGGCCCCAAGAAGTTGCGCCTTAAAGGGCCTTGTTTAATGTTTATTCCAGTGTTTTCCAATTTCACTTATTTTTAACCTTTTCTGTTAATGTCTCACATTTTTTATCCTCACCCAAAGGTATGTTTATTGATTTTTAAGAGAATGGGGCCAGAGGGGAGGGAGAGAAACATCAGTTGGTTCCCTTCCCTCAATCCAAGTATGTTCCTTGATCAGGGATCAAACCTGCATCCTTTTGGTGTATAGTACAATGCTCCAAGCAACTGAGCCACCCAGCCACAGGGAATGTCCCTTACCTTTTGAGAGGTAATGTTCAAGCCATGACCTGTTCTGTGTATCTGTAGCACTGTGGATCGATCGCACATGGTTGCAGGCCTCTTTCAGGGCATAAAATGTTTTGTGTACTCAACTGTAAACCTACTTTTGCCCCACCATCTATTTTTTAGTATGGGTATCTCACACTTTACCCATCTTACTGATGGTTATTTAGATTGTTTTTAATTTTTCACTGTCAAAATAATGCTGTAATGAACATTCTTGTGAATGTCTCATTGTTCTATCAAAGAATATGGCATTTTAAAATTTGTGATTACTACAAAATTGCCCTTCAAAAAGACTGTACTACACACAGTGGAATATTACTCAACCTTAAAAAGGAGGGTAATTCTTCCCTGGCAGGTGTGGTTTAGTGGGTTTAGCACTGGCCTGTGAACCAAAGGTTCGTAGGTTCAATTCCCAGTCAGGGCACATGCCTGGTTTGTGGGCCAGGTTCCCAGCTGGGGTCACAGAAGAGGCAACCACACACTGATGTTTCTCTTGTTTTCTTTAAAAAAAAAAGGCAATTACAACACAAATGCTACAATGTGGATGAACCTTGGAGACATGATGATAAATGAAATAAGCCAGTCACAAAAGGACAAATACTATATCATTCCACTTATATGAAGTACCTAGACTAATCAGAAAGTAGAGTGGAGGTTGCCAAGGGATAGGGGGAGGGAAATGAGAGGTGGGTGTTTAATGCATATGGAGTTTTAGTTTGGAATGATAAAAAGTTCTGGAGATTATAGTGGTGATAGTTGCACAACAATATAAATGTTCTAATGATACTGAACTGTACACTTAAAAATGGTTAAAATGGTAAATTTTATGTACTTCATACCACAATATTTTTTTAAACTACACCAACGTAAATTCCCATCAATACAGCATAAGTATAGTATCTAGCCTTCCATACCTTTATTAACATACATTATGAGTCATTTCAATTATGAATAATTTGAAGGGCAAGAATGTCACATTGTTTTAATTTACATTTTTCTGATTAAACACATTTTGTATGTTTTCTTAACATTAATCTGTATTGAGGATTACCTTTTTACATCTTTGCCATTATTATTATTGTAGGAACCTCTTCTAAAAAGCAATAATTTAATCTGTTCTAATTGCAATAAATAGTGTCTTTCAGACTATTATTTCAGTTTTTGTTTAGGGTATCTTTTATCAAAACAAGTTTTGAATCTGGAAGAGAATCTGGCAATCTTTCTCTTTATGACACTGGACAAAAGAAATATGTACAAGTGTAAGACTTGTTCATAACTACAACACTCTCTTTTTTAAAAAAAGAAAGGGAATCATACAATGTTTCTACACTCCTCTGGGTGAAGAGTGTTCCAGGAAGAGAAACCTGCCATCGCTATAACTCCCAGATCATAATAGCATTCTCTCCCCACAGCAACCAACAAAACTAGTGACAGAGACTCTGGAGCCATTGACTGACTATTGATTAATTCATTGATTTTCAACAGGCATGCTGCAAGAGACACACTGGTGTTCTGCAAGAATTTTTAAAACATGTAATAGGTGACAAGTTAGGGGCACTGCCATCTTTTCCCTTAGCTTGTCAAATTAAAAAATAACAGCAAACCCAACAATGCCATCTGGTGTGAATGAATCAAAATTATACCTCTTTTTTGGTTTGCAGGCTGGTGCTCAATTCCCTGAGGAATTATACCTATTTTTTTGTCAGATCAGCAAAAAATATATTTGTTGGAGTGCCATAGAATTTTAGTAATTTATGTGCACCACGTGATGAAAAAGGTTGAAAAATCACTGGATTAATGTAAAGTCTACCTTAACTCCAGTATCAGTAGTAGCTCTGATAAGCACTTTTTATATCACATAGAGTTTGCCAAGCATACTGAACACTATTATCTTTGTTTTCTGTCACTCATATGATAGCCCCATGCTTCTTCATAAGTTAAATAAATATGTTTCAAAATAATAGACTCAAAATACATTGGTATTACAATGAGGACATATCAGGGTGCTCTAACCAACATAATGCTTTAGGAGTTAACACCAACATTTTAGGGTGGGGGGAATGCAGTCCTTTATTAATAAAACTGATCAATTTTGCCTCATATTGATGTTTTGGGTTTAAGTTTTTACTTTTGTTTTTTAATGTATTGATTATGCTATTATAGTTGTCCCATTTCCCCCTTCACTCCCCTCCACCCTGCACACCCGCTCCCACCCACATTTCCCCCTTTAGTTCATGTCCATGTGTCATAACTTCTTTAGCTTCTGCATTTACCATGCTATTCTTACCCTCCCCTTGTCTATCTTCTACCTACCATCTATGCTATTTATTCTCTGTACCTTTTTCCCCTCTCTCCCCCTCCCACTCCCCTGTTGCTAACCCTCCATGTGATCTCCATTTCTGTGGTTGTGTTCCTGTTCTAGTTGTTTGCTTAGCTTTTGTTTTTGTTTTTGTTTTAGGTGGTTAATAATTGTGAGTTTGCTGTCATTTTACTGTACATGTTTTTTATCTTTTTCTTAGATAAGTCCCTTTAATATTTCATATAATAAGGGTTTGGTGATGATGAACTCCTTTAACTTGACTTTATCTGGGAAGCACTTTTTCTGCCCTTCCATTCTAAATGAAAGCTTTGCTGGATAGAGCAATCTTGGATGTAGGTCCTTGCCTTTCATGACCTGGAATACTTTCCAGCCCCTTCTTGCCTGCAGGGTCTCTTTTGAGAAATCAGCTGACAGTCTAATGGGAACTCCTTTGTAGGTAACTGTCTCCTTATTTCTTGCTGCTTCTAGGATTCTCTCCTTCATTTTAATCTTGGCTAATGTAATGATGTGCTTTGGTGTGTTCTTCCTTGGGTCCAACTTCTTTGGGACTCTCTGAGCTTCCTGGACTTCCTGGAAGTCTATTTCCTTCTCCAGATCAGGGAAGTTTTCCTTTGTTATTTGTTCCAATAACTTTTTCACTTGTTGCTCTTCCTCTTCTCCTTCTGGTACCCCTATAATTCAGATGTTGGAACGTTTAAAGATGTCCTGGAGGTTTCTAAGCCTCTCCTCATTTTTTTTGAATTCTTGTTTCTTCCTTCTTTTCTGTTTAGTTGTTTCTTTCTTCTGGTCCACTCCATTGATTGGAGTCCCAGTTTTCCTCCCATCACTATTGGTTCCCTGTGCATTTTTCTTCATTTCACTTAGTGTAGCCTTCATTTTTTCATCTATTTTGCAACCAAATTCAACCGATTCTGTGAGCATACTGATTACCAGTGCTTTAAACTGTGCATCTGATAGGTTTATCTCTTCGTCACTTAGCTGTATTTTTTCTGGAGCTTTGATCTGTTCTTTCATTTATCCATTTCTTTTTTGTCTTGATGCACCTGTTACATAGTGAAGGGCAGAGCCTTAGATGTTCACCAGGGTGGGACAGCCCAGTCACTGTGCTGTGATGCTGCATGTGAGGGAGGGGTCTGAGAGGGAACAATGGTGTTTGCTCTGCTGTCTGCCAGATTTCAGTCACTTCTGCCACTTTCCCCAAGAAAGCTGGGCCTTCCTGGTACTGATTCCTGGGTGGGTAGGCTTGTGTACATTCTAGGACCCTGTGAGTCTCTCCAACGAACTCTCCTATGAGGCTGGGAGTCTCTCCCGGCACCTCAACCCCCAACAGTGTTTTTAATCCGTGTTTTGAGGCTTTATTTCCCCACACTGGAGCCCTGGGTTGCACCATCTGTGTTGTTACCCTGTTTTGCCTGTTTTATCTGCGTGCAAATGTGGGACTGCCTGGTCAGCCAGCCACCTTGTGCGCCATGCCCCTCCACAATCTGCCTTCTCCCTGGGTCTGCCTGCTTCTGCCTTGAGTGCCTGTTGCCACCGCTTTTTTTGCTGAAACCCCTCTCTGCCTGGACACGAACTCAGCCCTTCCTACCGAGCTGGATGATGTGTCTACTTTAACTCCTTGGTTGTTGGACTTCCATACAGTTCAATTTTCTGTCAGTACTGGTTGCTTTTTTTGTTTCTAAATGTTTGTTGTCCTTATTTTGGTTGTGAGGAGGTACAGTGTGTCTACCTATGCTTCCATCTTGGCTGGAAGTCCTCAAGTTTTTACTTTTATTTTTTTCAAAATGGAAATAGCTTGATTCATATTTTTCTCTTATTAAAGTGACAACACATGTTGATCATTTTTTAAAAATCCAGGTAATACTGAATGGGAAAAAGAAGAAAGTAAAATGACCTGAATTTCCACCAACTAGAGGCAACTATTGGCAACATATATTTTTTAAAATAGAAGCTCATAATGTTTTGTTTTATATCTTGATTTTTCTACTTACTATACATAGACATTTATTTTATATTTTATTTATTCAAATATAAATCTTCATTTAAATAGCTACATAGCATTCTATTGTATCATAATTTATTTAATCCATATTAATGGCTCATTTGTAGACAATTTCATGATCAATACCTTTACAAATTCATCTCATGTTTTTGTGAAAAGATAAATAAACCAGCCCTGGCTGGTGTGGCTTAGTGGACTGAGTGCTGGCCGGCAAATGGTTCAGTTGCCAGTCAGGGCACATGCCTGGGTTGTGGGCCAGGTTTCCGGTTAGGGATGTGCCAGAGGCAACCAGTTGATGTATCTCTTACATATCAATGTTTCTCTCCCCCTCTTCCTTCCTTCCTTCCTTCCTATCTCTCTGAAAATAAATAAAATCTTTTTTTAAAAAAGATAAATAAACCAGAAAAAAATATTTTTAATATATTTTATTGATTATGCTATTACAGTTGTCCCATTTCCCCTTCACTCCCCTCCACCCTGTACCCCCTCTCCCACCCACGTTCCCCCCCTTTAGTCCATGTCCATGTGTCATACTTATGAGTTCTTTAGCTTCTACATTTCCCGTACTATTCTTGCCCTCCCCCTATCTATTTTCAACCTACATTCTATGCTACTTATTCTCTATACCTTTTCCCCCTCTCTCCTCCTCCCCCCCTACTGCTAGCCCCCCATGTGCCCTCCATTTCTGTGGTTCTGTTCCTATTCTAGTTGTTTACTTAGTTTCTTTTGGTTTTGCTTTAGGTGTGATTGTTAATAATTGTGAGTTTGCTGTCCTTTTACTATACGTGTCTTTTCTTTATCTTCTTTTCTTAGATAAGTCCCTTTAGCATTTCATAAAGTAAGGGTTTGGTGATGATGAACTCCTTTAATTTGACCTTATCTGAAAAGCACTTTACCTTCTCTTCCATTCTAAATGAGAGCTTTGCTGGATAGAGCAATCTGGGATGTAGGTCCTTGTCTTTCATGACTTGGAATATTTCTTTCCAGCCCCTTCTTGCCTGTAAGGTCTCTTTTGAGAAATCAGCCGACAATCTGATGGGAACTCCTTTGTAGGTGACTGTCCCCTTATCTCTTGCTGCTTCTAGGGTTCTCTCCTTCGTTTTTACCTTGGCTAATGTAATTATGATGTGCCTTGGTGTGTTTCTTCTTGGGTCCAACTTCTTTGGGTCTCTCTGCGCTCCTTGGATTTCTTGGAAGACTGTTCCCTTTGCCAGTTTGGGGAAGTTCTCCTTTATTATTTGTTCAAATAACTTTTCCACTTGTTGGTCCTCCCCTTCTGGTACCCCTATAATTCGGATGTTGGAACATTTAAAGGTGTCCTCGATGGTCTTAAGCTTTTCTTCGATTTTTTGAATTCTTATTTCATCATGCTTTCCTGCTTGGTTGATTCTCTCTTCCTTCTGGTTCATTGTATTGTTTTGAGACTCAGATTCCTTCCTTTCACTATTGGCTCTCCTCTGTATATCTTCCTGCATCTCTTTTATGGTAATCTGCATTTTTTCATGTAATTTGCATCCAAAATCAACCAGTTCCGTGAGCTTCCTCATCACCAATGTTTTGAACTGTGCATCTGATAGATTGGCTATTTCTTAGTCACTCAAAAGGATGAGTCCTGGGGGACTGATCTGTTCTGCTGGAAACATATCTTATGTCTTTCCCTATCTCTCCTAGTATTTTATTTATTTATTTTTTCTCCAGTCTGGTCGCTCTTGTTACGGTGGGGGGCGGAGCCTTAGGTGTTCACCGGGGCTGGGCGCCCCAGTCGCTAGATTGTGATGTTATATATGGGGGCAGGGGCGGGAGCGGGGACAGGAGGGATCAATGGCCACAGTTTCGTTCTCCTGGAGTCAGACACTTCCCTGGGCTTCTGGGCCGTGAGCTCTGCCCTGGTCCACAATCGCTGCCCCACTGATTCCCCCAGCTGCTGCTTGCGTACTCAGGGATCACCGCTGCACCACTGCGCTCTTGAGCCCCGGATTGCTGTCGCGCCAATTTTGTGCCAAATTTCCCCTGACCTATGTGCGCCGGCAACCTGTGCCAGCCCTGCACGGCTCGGCTCGTCGTCCCCTACCAGTCTGGATGTACAGATCTACTTCAACTTCTTGGTTGTCCGACTTCCATTTAGATAAATCCTCTGACAGTTCTGATATTATGACTGCAAATCATTGTTGTAAATTATTGTTGTTCTGTTCTTGGTTGTGCAAGGAGGTACGGTGCATCCACCTATTCCTCCATCTTTCAGAAAAAAATATTTACAACACACGTGCAGGGAGGTGGAGGAGGGAGGGTATAGAGGAATCAATGGTGATGGATGGAGACTTGAGTTGGGGTGCTAAACACACAATACAGTGTACAGAAGATGTCTTGTGGTATTGTGCACCTGAAACCTGTATAATTTATTAACCAGTGTCACCCTAATGAACTCAATAAAAAATATTTACAACACATATAAGGGTTAATTTCTTTAATATATAAGGAGTTTCTACAAATATATAAAATACAGATTAGTAATCAAATAGAAAAATAGTCAAGGGATAGGAGCAGACAATTTACAAAGAAGAAAACAGTCCTTAAACATATGAAAAGATGTGCAGCTTTACTTACTGTAAGAAAAATGATGAATAAATGTATGAAATACATTTTAAAAGATCTTCCAGATTAACAAAGATAAAATAAGACTGTTAATACACTGTTTCCAAGGGTGTAGAGAAAAACATCCTTATGCATAGTTGGTCAGCATAAACTGGTAAACCCTCTTTGGAAAGTAGTTGGTAAGTATCTATGAAGATTGGAAATGCACATACCCTTTGAGCCAGCAATTCCACTACTAAGAATTTTTCAGATATTTTCACAGGTAAACAAAGAAACATGAACACAGATGTTAACTGCTGTCTTCTTAATAGTAGCAATATACTAAAACAACCTAAATGTGAACAGCAGAATGTGTTAACACTTGTATGAAAAGGGGATTATTTATATTTTAATGATTTTGCATAGACATAGGATGATTCTAGAATACCTAAAAATTATTAATGTTATCTGGCAAATATATTTTAATAAAAAAGAAACAAACAAACAAAAAAAAGAAATGACTAACAATGGTTGGTTCCAAAAAAGGAAGTGGGAAGGGATACATCCTTTTCAAAATATAGTATCTTTTGAATTGCTTGTATTTTCATCATGGGCTAATATTATCTATTCAAATAATTAAGTAATTCAAAATTTACATTTATTTGATGAGTGAGGTTTAGCACGTTCTTTCTTCTCTCTGTGGACTCTTCCTTCGTAACTTCAGTTTTTTTAAATTTTGTTCAGTTGTCTTATTGGTTTGCTAAGAGCTCATTATACATTTAAGAACATTTGCCCTTTGCTGCAGACCCTGCAATTTTGTTCAGTGGTTAAATTTTAGAGTTTCAGAAATTTCCCTGTAATTAGGAAGCATTAAGGCAGTTTGCCAGGATCCCAATTACACAAGCCCATCCTTCTGTACAATTTTCCATCCACACTAGTTTGTATTTGTGCAATTAGGTGTCATTTACTAGCTCCATGGGTGGTCCTGGAGCTGCAGTTTCCTTCCTGCTCCTGGAGCAAGGGTCTAGGCTCCAGGTAAATTAATAGTGGGCACCCAAAGGAACCTGAAGGTAGGGGAAGCTTGGCAGAACCAGGCATCCATCTGCCTTGGTTCCAGTGCAGCTGTGGAGATGGACGTGAACTTGCTGATATGAGGCGCTGGCCAGGTTCTGGGGCCAGGTGGCTCTGCAGGCAGGGGCACCCCACCTTGACTTCTTCAATATGTGGCCTATGCCTCCCAAACACTGGACTTGGGAAATGGAGGTAATGTTCCCAATTTTCAGAACTGCTCTGCTCCCCCTGATCAGAGTGGAAAATACTGACCGTTGTTGCATCCAGTAAAGGGGATGCTTCAGCATTTGGGAGAGAAAAAGGCCTTTGGGACTTATCAGAGGAAGACTTTACTTCTAGGGCCAAATACACTCTCCAGATGATGTTACACCTTTCGACAAACCAGGCTTCCACCCCCCACTTTGTCGATAAGCTGGCAGCTTCCAACACCTTCTGCTTTACCTTGGCTTCCTGTGAAACAGCACCCCCTTTCCCATCCACCCCCATGAAAGTTGTTTTGCTGAGCATCAGGCCTGAGTGTAATCTCCTTTAGAAGCTAAAATGGACTCCCCTTTATAGCCAGTACTTTAATGCAGAAGCCCTGATGGCCTTTTGAGCAATCCCACTCCTTCCTCTCCTGTCCTGAGCTTCTCCTGGAAGCAGCTTGGCAAAGTTTCCTGGAGCAATATGGCTACTTGCCCCCACAGTGGCCAAGATCTAGAGAAAGGAGAAGGTCCTGAGCCACCTGAAAGCATGACCTTCAAAAAACAGAGACCTCTAGAGACAAGAAGGGAGAGGTTGAAGAGGCAAAGGCAGCAGGAAGGGGGCAGGGGGGTGGTACACTTGGAAGAGTCTGCAGAGTGTGCACAGAGCTGTCTCCTCTTCTTCTCTGGGCCTCAGGCTTCCCTGAGTAGCTGGTATCTCTGCTGTTTCTCCTCTTCTGCAAAACCACAAGAATGGCTTCTGGTAATGTGCTGATGATTTCTTCTAAATAGCTGCTCGCCTGCAGACTGATTTCACCCACCTAAAATAATTCACTTGTTTCACTTTCAGCTCTGTCCTCTCCACTTGTATTTCAGACCAGAGCAGTACATCCTGGCTCCAAGCTCTGTTCACTGGGCTCATGTAAGTAGTGCCTGAAATGGGTCTTCTAACATGGAAATTTATACTGAAATAAGGAACCTGTGCCTAAAGACATGTTGCAAAGTAAATAGTACATCTGTGCAGGCTCTCTTTGGCAACCCCAAACCACAGAATGTAAGGAAGAAAAAGATAAAGACCCAAACTTTCTGTGGAGCATGGTTTGGGGATACCCAGAAACTGACAATTATCATCTCTTCCATTCTGGAAAGGTGGGGCCAAACGGTTCTGTGTGAATCAAGGCCCAAAGAGGTAATGAGGGATGTGCTAGGTTTTTGGGTTTGGGTTTTTTTTTTTTTCTCAGAGAGAGAGGAAGGGAGGAAGACAGAGATGGAGACTGCCCTGACCCACTGGAACTGAACCCGTAACCTGGGCAAGTGTCCTAACTAGGAATCAAACCTGCAACCTTTTGATTTATAGAAAGAAGCTCCAACCAACTGAGCCACATGGTCAGAGCTAGGGTGGCTAGCGTGTGCTGTTTGAAACGGGAAAGATAAAATAGAAGAGTGGAATTCTACTCTTTCTTCCCCCGCTCACTGCCAATGAACACATGGTGCCTGCCTGCCTCTCTGCAATGACTCAGGGCTCTGCTCCAGACACACTTGGAGTCAAATCAGGGCCACTCAGGCCTCCTGTGTTTGGGAGATGCTAAGAAAAACAGGTGGGGACTGACTGGCTCTTGGCAGTTGCCTACTCATTCCCTCTCAAAACACCCAGGCCTAGGGAATGGCGGTTTAGGGGTGAGTCATCCTCATGCTGCTGCTCTCTGGAGAGCCAAGTGTGAAAACATAACTAGTGGGGTTCTTTTGTGGGGTGAGGAGTAACTGGCTGTGTTTTTCTAGCAAAAACCCAAGCCTGGATGAGTCCTTCTCCTGCCTTCTCCCTACTTGCACTCAGCTGCCGGTGGGGGGAAGTCACAATTAAGGAGACTAGTTTCATTTTAAATTCATGATTGCAAAACTCAAAGGGATTCTGGACACTGCCAGGCAATTAATTACACTCCATTAGTCTAAGAGGTGATAGGCTTTATTTCTTTCTTCAACCTCCCTACTGCCTCTTATTCTCAGCTCTGACTTTAACTTCACATTTTCTTGAGAAAACAGAAGTCATCAGATTGTCCCACACTTGGTCTGAAATCTGTCCATACTTGCACTTGCCTTGCCATCTTGTCTTCTGTTGCAGGAACGGAGAAGAATTCTCCCACTTGGGCCATCCTCTCACCTTCTTGAGGACCTTGCTCTTTCAGGTACTCCCCTTCCTGCATTACCAGTCTCTCCCTACTACTGGATAATGCCATCACATACAAATAGAATCTTTCATTTCATGTATCTTTGATCTTGAAACAAACAATCTCCCCCCACCCAGATCTTTCAGTTAGGGCCCCACGTCCCTTCTTCCGTATATGATGAAACACCTCCAAAGGATTGTCTCAACTTCAACTTCTTCACTTTTTCTTTTCTAGATCCAGATTGTCTTTAAAAATATAAATAAATAATCACAGTTATGATTGAGCTTACAGTTAAAAAATGGCTTTGTCCTCAACCTCCTCTAAAAGATCATAAAAGAATAAAAAAGATGTAAACCCTCAAGGACAAAGAGAGTAGGAGAGGAGACCAAGCAGAGAGGCATGGCCAGCAGTGTTTGCACCACAGACGGGAGGGCCACTTGTCACTTAGGAGGGAAGGTGAGATCTTAGTGTCCTGGGGACCCACAGACAGATGAGACCCAGCTAACCAGGAGAAATGAAGTGGACATCTGTGTACTAAACTTTGGGAACCATGACAGCACCCTAGGGGAATGCTCAAGCAAACCCCATCCAGGTACTAGGCATCTGAGGAAGGCCTCTACCAAGAGGAAATGGAACTGACTGAAAAAGAGAACACAGAGAAACAAAGAAAACTGTGATGCACACATTTCCTGTTCTCTCTGACTTTGGATCCTACATGCTACTTCCAGGCAGTGCAGGCCTGAGGCATCCAAGTCTGGAGCAGCCACCACCACCAACCCTCCTCTTCAGAGAAAGCTTAGTAGAAAAGAGTCAGGTTCCCACAACCATGGGGCTCTGAGAGAGGGTCTACACTCAAATCTAAATCATTCTTTGTTATTTACATGATAAAGTTTAAATGAGTGATATTTCCTAAACTCTTGTTCCAAATTCCTGTCCCTGGATCTTTATGCAATTTGTCATCTCTCAGCTATGGCCTGAATGTTTGTGTGCCACCCCCACAACTTCTAATGTGGAAATCCTAATGCCCAGATGTGATGGTGTTAGGAGATGGAATGCAAAGGGAAGTCAGAATGCCTGGGTTCAAATCCCACCGCCATCATTTGCAATGTGCTGTAGTCCAAAGCAAGCTATCTAACTGAACACGGGTCTGGCTGCCTGCCACTATGAAAGCCAATACTTGAGAGGCAGGTGCTGATGTAAAGGAAAGTGGTTTATTTGCAGATGCCAGAGGGACTCATGTCTCAAAGCCCATCTCCACCTCTCAGTGGAGGCAGAGGTTTTTATAATGGAGAGGAACAGAACAAAGACGTCAAGGAAGGGGCAGCAAAGTTATCTACGTGCAGACAGCTCAGCTCATTCTGTTAAGGCAAGTGACAGTCCAGTTTGCATCATCCTGGTTTAGTCATCCTGGCTTCACAGTTGAAGGTCAGCAAATCTCCCAGAGCTGGGATGCCTGAAGGTGGGAGTCCTTATCTTTTGCAGCTAGTTCCTAGGATTCTTATACAAACATGCTGTTTGTAAAACTACACATTAGTCAGAGTCAGCACTTAGAGACGCAAGGTCAAAAGAATGGTGGGTTGGTACAATTTCATCTCTGACTCTCCCCTTTTCTGAAGTGGAGATTCCAACGGGCTCTACCTCCCAGGGTGGAGGTAAGGATTTAAAATTTCAAACAAAAAAATGCTTATAAAGCTCCTGACTGACAGCTCAAGCGCGGTCTTCTAGCTTTGCCTGGAGCCCAGCAGGCCAAGGGAGGTTCCACCTGTTCCCACCCCTTGGGTGCAGCCCTCTAAAGGGTACCACTGCTCCTTTGGAGGGAGGCAGAGGGCACAGGCTGACACCCTCACTGCCCTGTTCTGTGACGTGGAGAGAACAATGGGGCATGAAGAGCGCGGTGACCAGTCGAAGCAGAGGTCCTGCGGTCTTCCCACCGCCGGCCCTGCACACTCATCAAGGACTTGGGACACCACTTGGCCCAGCCCCAGGAGGGTGTGTCCGGCTCTGGGCGGCGGTTCCACCTCGAAGGGGGCAGGGCCTCGGGGGGGGGGGGCGAAGGGGGGAGTGGGTAACTGGGGGCGAGGCTGCGGGGCGGCTGGCAGAGTCCCGGGAGTGGGAAGACGAGGAAGGGGCGTGTGTGGGGCCAGGGTGCTGAGGGGCTGGGCCACGACCGCGGAGCCGCGGAGGCTCCCTGGTGCGAGGCAGCCGGGCCCAGGCTGGGGCTGCCTGCGCCCGCCTTCCTCCGAGCCCCCGGCGCGGGCTTCAACCCGCCGGGTCTCCACGTCCGCAGGCCACAGTCTGGTCCGCGTTGACTGTGTCTGTGCGACCCGTGCTGCAGCTCTTTGCCCCATCTTTACCTTAGCTCAGCCTTCCGCTGCCTTTCTTCTGTTCTGGTTCCCAGACGGTAGAACGTTCCTTGCTCCCGGTCTTTTCGGTAGTGAAGCCAGACATTCATTAACCAACAGCAGGGGCTGCTGCAAACCGTCCTTGTCCCCGCCCAGGCTGGGGATTCTCCTGGGGCTCGCGGATTTGGCCTGAGGCCTGGCGGCCGCTATTCCGGGTCCTGGGACCAAGTCGCCTCACATCCGGGCCTGGCCGAGCAGTGGCTCTGGGACTCGGAGTGCTCCCTGGGGCGCCGTGGGAAAGGGCAGCGCACTTTCCAAGAGCAAGAACTCTCTCAGGACCGCAGGCAGTGCCCGCACCAGCAGGACTTTGGTCCCCTTTTCCTCCAGGAGGCGGCCTCCGCCTAGGCAGCTCCCTAAGGCCCCGCCTGTCTGAGAACCAAGGCCACCCCAGCGCGCGTTTTTTTCTCCCCACTAGGAATGAGCCTGCTCATCTCTGGTCTCTGTCTTCCTTGTTCCAGGAAGCCCATCAAGCCTGCCGAGCTATTTCTAGCTCCTGTCAGTCTCGGAGGCTATCTCTAGCCAGGAAATACCGCCCAGTGCACGCTCTGCACCAAGTGTTGGGGTTGGTACAAGGAAAAGCAAAGGGTCTAGCTTGGCCACCTCCAACTCCCCAAGCCCCACCCTTCCTTCCCTCCAAGGCCAGAGCAATACCCACCTTCCAGACTCCGAACCCCTCTCTCCCACCTCTCTTTAGAATTTACTTTAATTATGCACAGGCTTTAGACACCTACTGCAAAATTGAGTTGAATTGGGATAGTGGTTTCCCACACTATTCTAATGTAGAGTTTCTATAAAAACTTTTGTAAGCTGAGATGTGTAAATCCAAGAAGCAGTTCCTATAAATTCATATGGAAAATCTTTTGAGGGTTCCCAGATCCAAAAAATAACCTGCCAAATCATAACCAAAATATGCTTAATTATGTACAGTTTTATGCTAAGCTTAAACGTAAACACCTTTACAAGCTCTCTTAGGCTTTTCTGATACCTTAGGACACATCTTGTTAACAGATGCACAAAATAAATAGAATAAAACACAGTCGCTCACAGACAAAGCTCAAGCTATGGCACTTGATGCTGAGATGCTTTGCAAGTGGTACGTCTCTGTGACTGCTGAGGGTGGGCTCGCTGCCTCTACAGTAGCTTGCTGCAAAACTGCTGAATGCTATTTTCACTTTTGCCTTTTTTTCATAAAGGCAAAAATCTTTGGATTTCTTTTGATTAGCCAAAACTTGTACAAATGTAGGTCTTCTGTAAAAGCAAAGTGGTGTAATGAGAAATTTCAAAAAGCAGGGATACCTGTATTTGTTGGGTAAAAATAAAATTCAGATAGTACAAAGCTTACACACTAAAAGAGTTACCTTACCATCTTTGACCCATAGTTCCCGTCTCCAAATTGCATCTCTGACAAATTTTTGTGACCTCTCTCTTGTTATTAAAATTGATTCTGCAAATAAATTCAAATTAAAAAGAACACAGCTTTACAAAAAGTTACTAAGTGTGAAATTAAGCACATAGGAAAGATACCACATAAAGGCTGGGAGAATGGACTGGGTGAAGCTTCTCAAAATAAGGTTCTAATGGGAACCAAAATATGGTTCCATTGGGATTGAGGAAGCCGTATTTCTCTACTTGATTTGTTTCCCCCTAAAAACACAGGAATTTTTCCCTATACAGAGGCCTTTAAAAATATATAATTCACATAAAAGTCATCCATTTAAAGTGTATAATTTGATGGTCTTTTGTATTTGTTTAGGAACTAAAGAGGGAATTTTTTTACTGAGGGCAAGAGGATGCAAGCAATATAAACAATCAAAAGTTTTTTGACATTAATTGACTTTTTTTCTCTTGTCAAATGTGGGTGGAATTTCATTTGCACATTTTCTAAGGGTCCCAATCTGCTCATGAAATCCTCATCCGCACGAAGCTGTGGGGCAGAAATTCCTTAAGTGACCACTGGGGAGCACTTTTACCGGGGCAGGGGTAAGTGGTCTATGCGGCCCACTTCTTCCCCTTTGCCCCATGCGCACTACAGAATAGTCACTGCCTGTGATAGGGAGCCCAGCAGCTAGTGAACAGGAGCTACTGAAGCCCACTCTGCTGTCTCAGCACTGGTCCAGGTAACTTCATTATTTTATCCACAGACACAGGGTCTTTTTGATTTTCCAAAAATTCAGGAACCTCTGTTACAGAACACAAGGGGCCAAGGGGGAGCCGATATACTACTATTGAAAGGAACCCCCCAGGTTGGTTATGTCCACTGCCTTATAGGAAAGACATCTCTCAATGCCAGAGATTTGTGAAAAGAAAAGGAAATGTCTATTTAATGCTGCACAGACTTAAAGTAGTGACCTAATGTCTTCATCAAATCCCAAAGTTCCTTAAAACACCCACAGTCCTTCCTTCCCTCCTTTGCCCAGTCTGGGGTACCGTATCTCAGGAAAAGAAATAGAAGTCCGTGGCTCAGGCAGCCCCCGATTCTTCTCAGTAATCCATCTCGGCTGGTAGGCCTCCCTCGGTTCCCGGCACCATCAGCTGTGTATCCGGGATCTCTGCTAAAGGCAGGTGGTTGTTCCCCCTTGTAAAGCTGTGGGGGTCCCCAATCTGGCAAAGCCACGTGGATCTCCTTTCTATTGCCACAGCCACATGGTTCTCTGCATTGCCATAGGTGAGTGGTCCTCTCTCTGCACTGCCACAGCTGCGTGGTCCTCCCCACACAATGGCAGTGGGAGTCCCCACTCTGGCAAAGCCGCATGGCAATTCTTTCTCACAGGGCTGCGGAAGTCCCCACTCTGCTAAAGACCAAATGGTTCTCTCCTCCTGCACTGGTTGTGGTCCTTTCTTCAATGGCTGCCGAGTCTGGGTTTAAATCCCCGCGCCAATCTTCCTCTGCAGCCCCATTTCCGACTCCTCCTGATAGGGGACTCAAGACTTGGAAAATTTTAGCTTAAGGTAAAAAGCTGTAAGTCTAGCAAGTAATGTGTATGTTAAGCTTTAGTTTCAGAAACTATAGATAAGGCCCATCCTGGCTCCTGGGAAAAGCAGCCGACCTCCTGGGGCACTGGCTAGAGATTACCACCTGGGAACAAGTTGGAGGCATATGGGCCTTTTGTGTGAACCCTCCCCCCCCCCCCCCCCCCCGCCCGCCACACACACTTGGGAACAGCTAACTGCCGAGAACAGGAATGCTGCAGCTTTGCTCACCTTATCCTCCCTGAATTTCAAAGCCCTCACCACACCTTGTTTGTCCTCCCCCACCCCCTTATAAAAGATCTGGCCAGGAAAGAGAAGGGAAGATGGTTTGTTAGGGTATGAACCCGCCATCTTCTTGGATCGCTGGCCATCTGAATAAAGCGCCCATAAAAGATTCAATTGCTGTCATTGCTGATTGGATTTGGTAGTGACAGGTAGCCCGAATGCCGGTGTCTTTTCCGGTTATAGTCCCACAAGTGGCTACACTTGCCAGCATTCCCTTATCCTTCCAGCTTTACTGGGCTGCCATTGTGAGTCTGGGCAGGCGTGGCCCCATATCATGGAGCCAATGTTCTGCAAGCTCTCATGCAGGTGCTGTAACTCGGGGGACCTACCCCCCAGTTATATAAGTCTTGGGGGGGAGTTATTTCCATCCCCCTGGCTCAGAGCATGGGCACAGCTATTTAACATATCTGTGCAACCAGTTAAAGGTTATAGATATCTTAAATGACCATGACAGAGGTTAGCTGCAAAGCTATTGCTATGCAAAACAGTTCTCAATGGCCCTGTTCCATTTGTCCCTTCCCCCAACTCACACCTGTGGGGGGGAAGGGGTGAGGACATCTTATATGTCTTTCTAATATTTTCTAGGCACCTTGAGTTCTGGACCCCATTCCAAATCCCTATTTGGGGCCCCCCCTTGGCTGCACCCTGTAACACCTCTTTCTCCATGAATATTTTTAGGTCTTCCTTTATTAAGTAGCCTTTATCCCCAGCAAATGTGTGAACCATTAAAACCATGGTTCCCATGGTGTGCCCCACTTGAAATGGCTTTTAGTGAAGTCTGTTAAAACCTTGGCCAGAGGCATGACCAGAAGGTCCAGTTTGGCTGGGTGGGGATGTGTGGCTGGTGGGGTCTTTAGTATATTTACAGAGTTGTGCGACCACCAACACAATCAAATTTAGAACATTTTCATCATCCCCAAAATAAGCCCTGTACCCATTAGCACCCCATTTCCCCATAATTCCCTTGTCCTAGGCAGCCACTAATCTCCTTTTTGTCTTCATGGATTTCCCTATGATTTCTGGAAATTTCATATAAATGGAATCATGCAATATGAGATCTTTTGTGACTGGCTTCTTTCACTTAGCCTAATTTTTAATTTATTTTTATTGTTTTTTAAAAGATTTTATTTATTTATTTTTAGAGAGAGGGGAAGGGAAGGAGAAAGAGAGGGAGAGAAACATCAATGTGTGGTTGCCTCTCAAGGGCCTCCTACTGGGAACCTGGCCTGCAACCCAGGCATGTGCCCTGACTGGGAATCAAACTGGCAACTCTTTGATTCATAGGCAGCACTCAATCCACTGAGCCACATCAGCCAGGCACTTAGCCTCATTTTTTTAAGTTTCATTCATATTGTAGCATGTATCAATAATTCATTCCTTTTTATGACTAAATAATATTCCATCGTATGGAGAGGTCACATTTTATTTATCCCCTTGTCAGTTGATGGACAGTAGAAAAGCAAGATCTTCCCCCTTGGAGAGCTTGGTGGGTAAGGGTGGTTTCTTTCCACTCAGTTATTATAAATAATGCTGCTGTAAATATTTGTGTATGAGTGTTGTATGGATATATGTTTCCATTTCTTGAGTGATACCTGAGTAGAATTGCTGGATCATATTGTAACTCTGTTTAATCTGTTGAGAAATAGCCAGACTCTTCCCAAATGGCTTCACTATTTTACAATATGCTAGCAGTTTATGAGAAATTCCAATTTCTCCACATCCTCACTAATACTTGTAATTATCTATTTTTATTATTGTTGTTTTTATTCTGGCCATCCTAGTGAATGTGAAGTGGTGTCTCATAGTGGTTTTGGATTTCCTTTATGGCTACCAATCAGAGAACTTTTTATAAGCTGCTTTTGCATATGGAGTTGTCTGCCCAATCATCATAGTCACCTGATGTGGTGATGCCTCTGAAAGACTTGACAGTCTCCACTTAGTCTCCAGTTTCCTCCCAACAGTATGGTAATCTCCTCCACATTATGATTAACCACTCAGTCATTCAAAGCCTAGTATACCAACTGGGTACTGCTCTGGATGCTGGAACACATTTAAAGAAAAGCAACATCTTATCCCTTGGAAAGCTTGGTGGGTAAGGGTATGGCTCTGGATGTGAATCCCAGCCATGTGGCCTTGGAAGTTACCTCACCTTGCCCAGCCACAGTTTCCTCACCTGTGAAATGAGGCTACTCTGAGAGTTCAACGTAAAGTACTCAATATAGTGTCTGGCACATAGTGAGTAGTACTCAGTAGGCACTTGTTATTGTTAAAGGTGAAGCCAGACAATAAATGTTAACAATGATGGATAATAAGTTAAGATCAGAGAACTACAAAGTGTCATGAGAACACATAGTATGGACTCCCAACCCAGTCCAGGGTCTAGGACAGGCTACCCAGGGAAAATGATGTGTATTTTTGTTTGTTTGTTTTGTTTTTTATAGAGGGGAAGGGAAAGAGGAAGAGGGGGAAAGAAACATTGACCCATTGCCTTCTATATGAGTCTACAATCTAGGCATGTGCCCTGATGGGAAATGGAGCTGGCTGGTGACCTTTCATTTTGCAGGACAATGCCCAACCAACTGAGCCACACCAATCAGGGTGGGAAAGTGATGTTTTAAATGGAGAGGTGACAGATGAGTAAGAGTTCGCTGGAGCAAGGGTAGTATTTGTGTGTGTGTGTGTGTGTGTGTTGGGGAGGTGTTCCTAGAAGATGGAACAGCTCGTGCAAAGGCCTGGAGGCCAAAAAAGAGAGACTAAAATGTGTTTAGAGTATCTAGGACAGTGCTGTCCAACAGAGTTCTCTGTGATGAAGACTTCTGTATCTGTGCTGTTCAGTGTGACAGGCACTGACTGACCACATATCACTATTGAACATTTGAGGAGTGGCTAATGTGACTGTAGAATTTAATATTTTATTTTATTTTAATTAATTTAAATTTAAATAGCCACTGTGGCTAGTGACTATATATTTTTTCCATTCCAGGGACACACTGGAGGACATGCTTATTGATTTTAGAGAGGGGGGAAGGGAGGGAAAGAAACAGTGATTAGTTGATTCTCGTATGAATTGAACCCATGACCTTTGGGTTTACAGGACAATGTTCCAACAAACTGAGCCACATGGGCAGGGCTAATGACTATCATATTGGCAGCAAAGGTCTAAAGTATAACACGGTTGCAATGAGAGATAAAGGTAGAGTGATGGAGAAGGGCATCCAGATTGTACAGGGTGGTGGTGAGTTTGCATTTTATTCTGATCATCCAGGGAAATCATTGGTTGGGGGTGGGGAAGTTAAACTAGGGAGTGAGCTGATCTGGCTTTCAGTTTTGGAAGATCACTCCAGTTACTGTAAGGAGAATGGATAATGAGGGTGAGGGTGGGGCAGGAGTGAAGCTGGGACACCTGTTTGGAGGTGGCTGCCATCTCCCAGGGGAGAGATGATAGCCCCAAGGTTGAGTCCAGACCAGGACAGTACATGTGGGCCTCCCTGTCCCCCCCTGCTGGCTGGTGCTGAAAGTGCCTTTACTAAGGGAAGTCTGGAGTCGTATGGGCCCTGGCTAGTTGCCTTGGGGGAGACTCCAGGAGGTGGGAAATTCCCCTCAAACTGTTCGGTGGACCGCTGGGTGCATTCCCAGGGACATGCACTGGGTTGAGCCTCTCCTCTCCTGTCCCTGGGGGCCATCCACACCAGCTTTCTCTGCCCTGTGACGGATCAACCCATTCCCAGGCAGAGCCGTACAGCTGTTAGGAGACATGTGCAGAGGAAGGGGAGGGGTAGATGTCAGTGCACGAGGGCTAGACACCCCACCTATGACAGCCCTCCGCAGAGGTAAGGCCCCAGCGCCCAGGGTTGCCCCTGACTGTCCCCACCCCCACCTGGGACCTCAGTAGCTAGGCGATAGGGGTGGGGGTGGGGAGTTGGGGCGTGTCTCCATGGGGGCAGGGTGTGGCCAGTGGTCCAAACGTCAGTCCCTGATGGCCAGCCTGCCCTGACAGGGGAGTTAACCAGGATTCCCACCAGCAGGCTGGTGGAAGCTCTGGGGTGTGGACCCCCAGCTGCAACTCGGAGCCTGCAGGGGAGGCGCTGCGGCTCCCCGGCTGTCAGCGCTCGTGGCCCCTCCCGGTTGCACTTCCTGTCGCAGCCCGGCCGCCGCCGAGGCTCCACAATCCCCGAACGTGCAGCCGGCGGGGCGGCACGCCCTAGCTCAGCCGGCCAAGGTAAGTCGGGGGCAATTCCAGGACGTCTGAGGCACAGGGTCCCCAAGCCTGACTGATGGGGGCGGGTTCCCCAAATGGGCTCTTTGCTCCTTCCTTCCCGGCCAGGTGGGGCTCCAGTGGGGACAGGGTGGGGACCAGGGCTGGACAGACAGCTGTTGCTGCTGAGGTTTGGGAGTGGTGGTCTGTGTGGGGCATCCAAGGAGGCAGAAGGGGGTGGGGTCGGGGCATAAGCCAGGCTAAATGGTGTCTGTCCCCGGAAGGACGCCGAGGGTGGGCAGAGAGATTGTGAATCAAAGCTGCATGTTGAAGCCTTCAACCAGGTCCCAGCATCCCCTGCTCCCATGGGGAAGTTCCCCAGGACCTCGACTCCTGGCCTGGACTGGGTGGTTCCCCACCACCCACCATCCCATTCTCTCTACTCCCCTATCTTCTGTTCCCTTTCCGTGCTCTGTGTGCTCCCTGCCCCACTTTCCCACCCTGCTGTCTCCTCACCCATCTCTGACTCTTTTTTTCCTTTCAACCCTCCCCACTGTGGCTTACCCCTTGCCTTGCAGCGGAGGCTGTGGTTTAGTGCTCCGGGGAGCATGTGATGGTGTTGTCAGCTGAGCTCCCAGAGCTGGCACAATACCCCTCCCTGAGGGGGGCCTGCCTGTCACAGGGAGGTTGGGCAGCCATCGAGGGGTCTCCCTCCCCACTCTGCAGCCCCTAGAGACCCTAAGGCACAGAATGGTGGCATCCAATGCCTTCAGAGATGAGTCATATCAAAAATATAGGTGAGCCCCAGAAGATCTGAGAACTGAAGAGGAACCTCATGGTAGGGTGAGGTAGATTTAGACCAGGTTCTGCCAGCAGGTAGTGACCCTGGGGAAGTTACTTCCCCTTTTTGAGCTTTAGTTGCCCTGGCAGCAAAACGAGGGGTTTGATAGACCAGTGGTTTTCCAACGGTTTTCCCCAGAGCGCCCCTCCTGTGGTAAGAGACTGAGTGCCCTGCCCCCACCGCATAACTGCGCTTTGATCTGTCACTGCGCAAAATGGCACGTGGAGAAAGGGTGTGCTGTCAACGCAAACATTCGTTACCCCTAACAAGGGGCTGTGGCCTCTCAATATCAGGAAGTCCTTGTGGGAAAGTCAGGGACGCTCAGGGCCCCTTCCTGTGGGACAATGTCAAAGTGGCAGCAGGCCTATTGAGCCCCTTTTCCCACCCTGTTCCAGGACACTGTGCCATCTTCAGGCCAGACACTCCGTTCCTCTCCTCACCCTTGGCCTTCCTCCTTCCTCCACCCCCCACCCCATTGGGCAGAGCTCCACACAGTGGGTGGGCCTAATTGTACTCAGCTTCTAAATCTCTCTTCAGCCCCAGCCAGACCTCCTACTCCTACCTGGGGCTGGGAGGAAGGAGTGGCCTCTGATGTTTCTGTCTCCTTGGAGGTTCCAGCTGGGTAGAGCAGCCTCCACCCATTAGGATGACTGCGCCCTCCAGCCCTCCTGCCTTCAGGCTGGAGACATACGATGGAGATCAAGAAGATGGTGCTGATGTGGACAAGAGACAGCCAGGCAGTGGATATGCGCCACCCCCCATGGAGTCACCATTCCAGGGCGAGGACCGGAATTTCCCCCCTCAGATCAAAGTGAACCTCAACTACCGAAGGGGAGCAGGTACCAGGTAAGGCAGCAAATGGGGGTGCAGCCAGAGGTGGTCCCTCACTTCCAGCACAGGTGCTGACTCAGTGCTCCTTCCCCACAGCCTGCGTGGTCCTCAGTCTGGCTCTGCTAGCACCTGGGCCCTATAGGCTGGACTCTGCTCTGCTCTCTGGGGTTGCTCCTTTCAGAACCTTCCTTATCCTTGGCCTTCCGCCTTCTGAGGTTCTGCTTTTCTTCACAGGGACATACTCTATAAGCTCCAAGTACTCGATTGACGCTTGCATCCCCCAGTTTATGACCTGGCCCCCACCCTGTCAAGGTTCCTGTGACAGATAGTAGCAGGATCCACGCTCCAGTTCAAGGAGAGGCAAGGACATGTGAAGATGTCCCAGGAACTCCTGGGTTCTGCTCCAAGACTGAACCTGTCTTCTAGTGGGTGTGGACTCTGGGGACTGTGAATGGTAGGCTTCTGCTGGGGGTCATTTTCACTTTGATTTTCCTGTGATTCTACCACCTCAGACTGAGTGAGCCCCTCTTGCCGGGAGTGACATTTCCAGCCCTGTGTGGGGGTGGTGCACTCCAGTGTGAACCACCAGTGTGCACACTCCAGTGTGAGGTCTGACCAGGAAAATCCTCACGGTCCAGGTGGGACTGTGCCAGGCAAGCGACTTCTGTCCTTCTTATGACTGGGATGTGGCCACCAGCCATGGCCTCCCAGCCCAGCGCCCCCATACGGTTTGTGCTGGAGGACAAACCAGCACAGGTTCATACTATGTGGCAGGTTCAAACCACGGCAGGAGAAGATGCGTAAAAGGCTTTGAGGAGCTGGGTAGCCTGCCCAACAGGCAGAATGGGCCCTTTGATGCCCTTCAGGGTCTTGATCTGTGCCCTTGTGGGACTTCCCTACCCCAAGACTGTGATGTCATTCTGAGAAAGGAAATACCTTGTCCAAATAGACACTTCTGCTGGGTGGACTCCCCACAGGACTCCCTAGTCAGCCACAAAGCCTCCTTGGTCATGCTGTGGCCACGTGGTCTCCTGGGCAGATGATGGTGGATCGGGCCAGGCCAGGCAGATATGCAGCTTCCTGGTGTGGAGGAGGCAGGGTGTGGCCTCCGGTCATGTGCATATGGCTTAAAAACCAACTGATCCCAGCGCTCCCCTCACTCATCAGAGTCACCAGCACTTACTGGATTGGCACATTCTACAGGAGTTGTGAAGCTAGGATCTGAGGGTCCCCAAAGTGTCAAATAGTCCCTGCTGTCTGTCTCTTTATATCTGCTGGTCATGGTGTGAGGGTCCCAGGGATGAGCTTGTCTCTGTGAATAGCAACATGCCCTTCCTCTTCCCCTTCCCTGTCACCAGACACTGATAGATTCTAAAGAATTGTAAGGCCCGTTCTGGGCCTTTCCTGGAACTGTGGCTTCTCAGCAAAAGTCCAGTGAGCATCTGATAGGTTTCAGTGCTGGTCCCACATGTCTCTAAGAAACTCTGTTTGCCTGGCCTAGAGTCTCTCTGGGGTCAGAGTCAGGGTCTAGAGTTAGTGAGATGCCGCAGGACTTTGGGGAAGTTGCTTTATTTCCTTGCTTGTCTAAAAGAGAAAGTAGTGATTCTTGACCCTGGGGCCAAAGTGAGGGTTAAATGTGCACATACTCCATTATCAGTCCACAAATGGCTTCTGAGAGCACGAGGGGCTTTTCTTGATTCCTTGTGGAGACCAGTGGGGTGGGGGGCTCTGCCTGTAAGGCTCCCCCATCCACCATGGATGAGAATAAGTCTACCAAGACATGATCTGCTTGGGGAGGAAAGGTGGCTGATCTCTCAAAGGAGAAGGGCCAGAAGTCTTCTCTTCAATGGGCTTTTATTGGGTTCAATTTGCTCAGGAATACAGGTAAAGCTCATCAGTCATTGTCAGGCAGTAAGGATCAAACAATAAGTAACATTAAAAAAACTATGAGGGCTTATTCTGAGTCAGGGTCAGAGAGTTAAGGGACCATAAAACTTTGGGGAAACAAACTCATTTCAGGCTTGGACCCTTATCATTTAAATTGAGGATATTAGCAAAGCAGGTTTCACAAGATTTTATGTATTCTTTCATAGGCCTGATCGCCCCAGGGAACCCGCCCTTTCCAGCACAGGGCCGCACCCACCTCCGGCATTGTTTCAGGCTGAAGTCAGGCAAGGGAAGTGAGGCATCCAAGAGATTAGGAGACTTCTTGCAGACAGAATGAGAACTCAGGCTTTGTCAAAGCTGAGGGGCGAGGGTCCATCACCCCCTTTTGCTGTAGCCCCCGAAGTCCTTCCTTGGGGGCCCTCCCATGTGATCGTGCCTGTCTTAGATAGTTCCCCCCTTTGGGGAATCTTACCCATCATTGACTAACCAACCAAGAATTGGGGGCCAGTTATAGATGAAGTAAAAAGAGCAGAAGCAGTGCCCCTGCCAGGGAAATAAGCTTTGTCTCCAGGGAGATAACCTTAGTGGCTTATGGTCAGAAGGTCTCTCACTCAGCCTTAGCCATGGGGGGTTACAGCTTCTGAAACCAGGCAGGGAGCTTCCCAACAGACCAGCAGTATGTACAGCCCCTAACAGTCTGTGGGCACCTCCTGCAGGCCTGTCTTGACCTGGTCCCCAGCTCAGGAGCCATGACAAGTTCCTGTGCTGAAACCCACCCTGTACGATAATGAGCCTGTTGTGAGTTCTTCAAGGCATGTAACAAATAAATAATAAGCCTCCAATGCTGGAAAACATCTGTGATGTTGGAGCCATGGAGATGCTGTGGACTAGTGCCGGGGACAGTTCCCCCAACCCTGCTTCTGGGGCTCTGAGCATTTGGGGTCTCCTTGGTTTGCTCTGGGAGGGCAGAGGCCCTTATGAAGACTCCTGTGGGACTCCTGGAACTTCAGGGTACACAGTGCTCACAGGGCTTCCAGAAAGGGTTCTGTGGGATGGGGAGCTTTCTGGGTGGCACGTGGCTCTTTTATAGCATCAGTCACAAACCACATTCCTACAGCCAGCTGGACCCAAACTGCTTTGACCGTGACCGTCTCTTCAGTGTGGTTGCCCGGGGTGTCCCTGAGGATCTGGTTGGGCTGCCAGAGTACCTGCGCCGTACCACCAAGTACCTGACTGACACAAAGTACACAGGTAGGCCTGCCCTTCGGCCAGAGCTCTGTGTCTGCCCACTGTGCTGAGACTGTACAGGCTGGGTGGTACTTGACCATGCTTAGGAGACAAGGGGCAAGTGTTTTCTCTTATTTATTTATTTATTTATGAATTTATTTATTTTTAGAGAGGGGGAAGGAAAGAAGAAAGAGAGTGTGAGAAGCATCGGTGTGGGGTTGCCTCTTGAACACCCCTCACTGGGGACCTGGACGAAAACCCAGGCATGTACCCTGACTGGGAATTGAACCAGCGACCATTTGGCTCTCAGTCTGTGCTCCATCCACTGAGCTACACCAGCCCGGGCTTTCTCTCTTTTTTTGAAGGGATATGTTCTTAGCAGCAGATATTCCTGTTGAAATAGCTACGGGGGCCCTACTGACAGAGCCAAGAGCTCCTCCTTACCTCACTGTCAGGGCTGTGCCTGCCACTTCCAACCAGCCCACCAGCTCCCAGCCTGCCCCTGCTCCCCCACATCAAGCCCGGGCTTGTGGGCCTCCTCGATGCATCCCTTTTCTTTATCTTTTCCTCCCTTTCTTTCTTTCTTCCTAATATTCATCTCATATATTTAATATTTTATCCATCTCAGAGCATTCTTTTCCCCAAATATAAATATCTTTATTATTTGTGCTGATTAGAAAAATAATGTGTGCATTTTAGAAGATTCAAAGAGCAATGAAGTGTATAAAGCTGATTGTAAAAAGTCTGTCATCCTGTATCCCTGTGAATACATCTTTTCAAACTATTTAAATGTGTTAGGTGTATATTTACATAAATGGGGTAGCGCCATGTACCCTAATTTGTAATGTGCTCTCCCCCGACTAACTACATCTTGTAGCACTTTCCGCTTCAGTACATTTACCTGTAACTTAGTCACTTTACAACTGCAGTTTTCCATTTCATAGATTTGCCGTAATTTCATTAATTAATTTCTTATTAATGGCCATTTAATTAGTTTCTTGCCTCAATATACTGTGTGCCAGGCCCCCTGTGTGCTGAGCATTTTGTATATAATTTCATTTGATCCTTACAATGACCCTGGAGCATTCCCATTTTACAGAGAGGGAAACTGAGCTGAAGGGAGGCTAAGGGAGTGACTTGACTGTGGAGACAGAGACATTAAGTGGTGAAGCCACTTAACAAACATCACTCCAAATATTATTGTATGGATGGCTTTGCATGCATGGCAAATTATGTCTTAGGAACAATTTCTAGGGCAGAAATGGTAGTCACTGGAGCCTTAATATCCCACATCATGATTGCACAATCTTTTTTTATCGTCCTAAGGAGCATTTTGGAGCCTGGGCTTACGTACAAGCTGGCAGGCAGCCCAGCTGCTCCAGGCCTGAGCACCCTCATGCCCCTTCCCTTCCCCCTCTCCCACAGAGGGCTCCACTGGGAAGACATGCCTGATGAAGGCTGTGCTGAACCTTCGGGATGGGACCAATGCCTGCATCCTGCCACTGCTGCAGATCGACCGGGACTCTGGCAATCCCACGCCCCTGGTCAATGCCCAGTGCAAAGATGAGTACTACCGAGGCCACAGTGCCCTGCACATTGCCATTGAGAAGAGGAGCCTGCAGTGTGTGAAGCTGCTGGTGGAGAATGGTGCCAATGTGCATGCCCGGGCCTGTGGCCAATTCTTCCAGAAGAAAAGCCAAGGGGCTTGTTTCTATTTTGGTGAGGAGTCTTTCTTGATTAAATTGAGGCACAGAGGGCAGGGTGGGGGGTGTCACATGGTTAAGGGGTGGTAGAGCTGGCCCTTAAAACCCGTTCTTGTCTGACCCTGAGGCCCATGCTTTTAACCACTAGGTTGCCTGCAGAAGAAGTTTGTCTTAAGAGATGTTTATCTTTGTCTGGCCAAGGAGCCCTGAAGGGTTAGGGAGTGGTTGCTAAAACTGGTATGTGACAAGAGTCAACCAGACAGGGACTGACTGAATGAAGGCATCTGTGTCAGGCAGCAGTGGGCCTGGTCTCTGTTGAAGAGGAGAAAGAAGGGAGATGGGGACCCTGGGGGCTGGCCCCTGTTCTCCTCCCTTAGGAGAAGGCACAGAAACCTTAAATGGGGCTGGGGACCCCGAGGCAGGGTGCCATCCTTTCCCATGGGTACCTAACTTGCTTGGAGGAGGCCTGGCCTTCTGTCCAAGTAATGTGAGGAGTAAGCAGGTGAAAACTCGGAGACCTGAGGCCCAAGCTGCCCCCTTTGCTCCAGGTGAGCTGCCCCTCTCTCTGGCGGCATGCACCAAGCAATGGGATGTGGTCACCTACCTGCTGGAGAACCAGCACCAGCCTGCCAGCCTGCAGGCTGCCGACTCACTGGGCAACACGGTCCTGCACGCGCTGGTGATGATTGCAGACAACTCGGCTGAGAATAGCGCACTGGTGATCCATATGTACGACAGGCTCCTTCAAGCTGGAGTCCGCCTCTGCCCCACCGTGCAGCTGGAGGACATCCCTAACCTGCAGGGCCTCACACCCCTGAAGCTGGCTGCCAAGGAAGGCAAGATAGAGGTGAGCGGCTGGCCCCCTTCCCCTCCCCACCTGTCCAGGAAGCAGCAGGGCTCGCCCTTTGTTTTCTGCAGAAAGAGCCTGGCATGTTGCTTTAGATCAGTAGGCTCCCCACTTTTCAATCAAATACTCCTATCAGTAAGAACATTTTCTAAAATGTGTGTTTATTTTTTAAAGGTTTTATTTACTCATTCACTTATTTAGAGAGAGGGGAAAGGAAGGAGAAAGAGAGGGAGAGAAATACAGATATGAGGAAGAAATATTGATTGTTTGCCTTTCACACACCCCAACCAGGGACCTGGCCGGCAACCCAGGCAGGTGCCCTGACTGGGAATCGAACCAACTACCTTTTGGTTCACAGGTCAGCACTCAGTCCATTGAGCCGCACCAACCTTGGCTTAATATGTGTGTTTATTGATAAACTGTATCTGAACTACTGAACTAATATATCCTATTATAAAATACAAGGATCTTTTCTATTTTATTTTTATTTTTTTATTGAACTTATTGTGGTGACACTGGTTAATAAAATATATAACTTTCAATAAAACACAAGGATTCTTTTTTTTAAAGTCTTGATTAAGAGACAATCTTTTTCTTTTTTAAGCTTTTTAACATTTTTTTTTCACTTATTGATTTGTTTTAGAGAGAGAGGAAGGGAGAAAGAGCGAGAGAAACATCGATTTGTTGTTCTACTTACTGATGCATTCATTAGTTGATTCTTGTATGTGTCCTGACCAAGGATTGAACCTGTAATCTGGGTGGGTCAGGATGACACTGACCAGCAGAGATACCGGCCAGGGCAGGAGACAATCTTTTCACACCCTTGTCTATTCTGCTATTAGACTTGCTATTAGGTTTTCTTCCTCTTGATTAGTAAGTGCCTTTTATACTGAACATACTAACATTTTGTTTACTCTAACAGTTCAAAATTTTCTCCCAGTTCAACATTTAAAAAAATTTATAGTATTTTTTGCCACACAGAATTGTTATTTTTTTATCTATGCAAGTTGTAGTTATCCTTTCCTTTAGAGTTTTGCTGTTATTTAATCCTTCTGTAAGGTTATGTATCTATAACCTTGTGTGTGTGTCCCATATCCACATTTTCTTCCAGACTTTTGTAGCTTCATTTTTAGTGCCTCAAATTTGAGTCATTTTGGTATAAAGAGTAAACACGATCCAGCTCTACCTTTTCCCAAATGGCTTACCAGCTTATCCTTATTGTCAGGGCTGTGTAGCTTACAAAGCCCTGAGAGAAGCTTAGAACAGAAGAGTTTTTAAAGTCTAAACATAAGTAGAAGTTCTGCTATTTTATTCCTGCTTAGGTCTCTGGGGTGTGGGAACTTCCCCATGTTGTCTGGAGGCATGGCTGTGTGGCTGCTGTGTGCCCTCTAACAGCTGCTCCCCAGTCTGGCCCTTCCTTTTCTCTGGTTTTCATTTGTGAAAATGAAAATGAGTACAGGGTACTTCTTACCCTGTTCAGGTTAGTGGCCCTTTCTGCTCTGTTGAAAGCCCTGGACTCCAACCACTTGAGGGCACATATGTGCATAGGTGAGAGCCTCTGATCTGTACTGTGGTCCCTCAGCCACGTGAGGAGTTCAGGAAAGAGGCCAAGGGCAAGAGTGGGGAAGGAAGACCCAGGCTGGCTGGCAGGCCTGGGCGTATGTGGGTAGATGGGAGGGAATGTCTACCCTGGCTGAGCATGTGTGGATGTACGGAAGAGTTTATACACAGAAGGACCCGTGTGTACAGGGCATGTGCCAGTGTCAGCCACAGCTCTGCAGGATGCTGAGTATTTCCCAGACTCCCAGTCAGTGCTGGGAGGTGGCTAGGCAAGCCAACCTCACGTGACCCACCCTGCAGATTTTCAGACACATCCTGCAGCGGGAATTCTCAGGGCCGTGCCAGCCCCTTTCCCGAAAGTTCACTGAGTGGTGCTATGGGCCTGTCCGCGTGTCGCTGTATGACCTGGCCTCCGTGGACAGCTGGGAGGAGAACTCAGTGCTGGAGATCATCGCCTTTCATTGCAGGAGCCCGGTGAGCCTGCAGGGGCCACAACTCAGGCTGTCTGTGGGACCTCACCTGCCCTATTCTTGTCCAGTGGGGTTGTGACTGCACATCCTGCCCCTGGCCGTTGGGACCACACTCATTCCACACTGCAGTCTCAACCGACTCAGAGATCATACCAGGGTCCTGGTGGCTACTACTGAGGGCCTCGCTGCCTAGCCATGAAGGTGGGGGGAGGCAGGTGGGGAGGTGTCACTCAGGGCTCTCCCTTCTCTCTCCTCCATTCCCTCAGCCCTTGCACTGAGCCCAACACATGAGTGGGTCCCCTGTGTGTACCTGCTGAATGTACCCTGACTCTCACATTCGCACCCCAGCACCGACACCGAATGGTGGTTTTGGAGCCGCTGAACAAGCTGCTGCAGGCGAAATGGGACCTGCTTCTCTCCAGGTTCTTCTTCAACTTCCTGTGTTACCTGACCTACATGCTCATCTTCACTGCTGTTGTCTACCACCAACCTGCCCTGGAAAAGGCAAGGTTGGGGTGGGGGCGGGGGGGGGGCATATCCTCGGAGGTTTCTACCCAGCTGGTGACAAGGACGGGGTGGCGGGGGGCAGCCAGCACTGCAGGCACAACAGTAACAGTTAACGCTGAGTGCCAGGAAAAATAAAAAAGAACAAACAACAACAAAAATACATAGTGTGCACTGCATGTGAGGAGGTATTCTGATTTATTGGCATGTCTTACTGAATTCAGCTCCACAGCAACCCTCTGAGATGATGAACTGTCATCCCAGCCCACAGCTGAGTGAGGGAGGCCCAGAGAGGCTCAGACACGTGTCTGGCCTCACAGAGGCTGCACGTGGTGGAGATGGGACCTGGGCCCAGCCAGTCTGGCTCCTGCTCCCACGCTCACTACTGCTGGACTCCAGGGGTCCTGCCAGGGAGTACATGTTCCCTCTGCTGCACCGCACAGCCCTCAGCTCTGGCTGTCAGAAGGTCAGATGTTGGGAGGGGACACTAGGTCCTACCTGAGAGTCTCTTTACAGGCCGTCCTCCCCATGAAAGTGACAGCTGGAAACTCCATGCTGCTGCTGGGCCACATCCTGATTCTGCTTGGGGGGGTCTACCTCCTCGTGGGCCAGGTGAGGGCTCCTCCCCTTCCCCCACTCCACATGGCTCCCAGCCAGCCCAGGAGCAAACCTAGAACTTGGCTAGGAGGAGCCATAGAGAGGGCGAACAACAGTACCTTCACTCGTGGCAAAGCCAGTAGCAGATCTCACCATGACCTGCCTCTGGGCAGCTGAAGGCCTTACCTGCAGGGTTGGGTACCCTCCTTACTATGCTTCCTGGTTGCCTATGTGGTGGCACATGGCTCCGATGATTCCTTGGCAGTGCCCGCTTTGCTCTCAGGGAACTGAGCTGGAAGCCCTGCCCCAGGTCCCAGGGCTGGGGCGCAGCATGGAGACTCTCTCAGAGGGGGCAGAACCTGGGCACCAAATCCAGGTTGGCTGGAGCACAGGGTAGTCCCTGAGGGGCCAGGGAGAGGGAGGGAAAGAAGCTCCCCCCCTTAACCACATGCAGTGTGTGAGTTCTTCATCTGGATCCAGAGGGAGTCAGGAGGCCCCTGGCACTGTCTCTGTGTCTGTGGGAGTTGGTACTTTTCAGAAATAGGGTCTTAATTTTTCTTGGCTATCAGCAAAATTTATGAGCTCCTGTGACAAGTTGCAGCTGGCCCCCAAACGGCCAGAAGACAGGGAACAAGTGGGAGCCCTGACCCAGGCGGTGAGGGGTAGCAGCTTGGGGCTGTGGCCTGAAGAACCAGTTTCACACGCCCCTCCTTCCCTGCCATCCTTCTCCCTCCCCACAGCTGTGGTACTTCTGGAGGCGCCGGCTGTTCATCTGGATCTCCTTCGTGGACAGCTACTTTGAAATGCTCTTGTATGTGGGGCCTCACTCACCCTTTACCTCAGGCCTGGGAGAGGTGGTTGTAGCAGAGGGCACCAAGCAGACGTTAGAGGGGAGCACCGAGGGCCAGAGAGCTCCAGGGTTTGGGACCAGAGAGTAGTTCAGCTGTCCAGTTGGGGTCTCTATGCTCCCACCCTTACAGATTGTTTACTGAGCCTTCCCTGTGCACCAGTGGGGCCTCACTCCTTTACATGTCTTGTCTCACTGAATCCTCACAAATGCTCTATGAGTCAGGTGCGATTACTGCTACCCCCATTTCCCAGGGAAGGGAACTGAGGCCCACAAAAGTTAAATAACTTGCCTGGGGTGCAGGTCAGGACCTGACTGGGCCTAGCCCCAGAGAGGTGGGGAACTTCTCCCTTCAGTCTGCAGTGGGAGAGAGAGTGGTGGTCATCACTCGCCAGTGGAGGCTAAGGGGGCCTTGCCAAATGGCCTGCAAACTGACCCATACTCTGTCCCCACCCAGCCTGGTCCAGGCCCTGCTCACAGTGCTGTCTCAGGTGCTGTGTTTCCTGGCCATCGAGTGGTACCTGCCTCTGCTTGTGTCCTCGCTGGTACTGGGCTGGCTGAACCTGCTTTACTATACACGTGGCTTCCAGCACACAGGCATCTATAGCGTCATGATCCAAAAGGTGAGAGGTCAGGGTGGCCTCACTGCAACCAGACTTGGTGGGCTGCACATCACGCTCTAGCAGGACTCCTTTTGGCTTAAGCAGGTAGGTGAAGCCAACCTGGGCAGCTAACCTGGGCAGAGGAGAACATGAGTATGTGCATCACACACCCAGATGCTCAATGAATATAAGCAGGAGTATGAGTGTGCAGATACCTGCTCTCAGCAGCCTGCACTCTGGGTGTGCAAATACCTGCCCATGTGTGTTTGCAAGTGTCCACGTGGGAGCACACACATCCTTGCCCACTGAAGAAGCAGAGATTATGCACACAAGCTCACCTATGTGCCTGAGCCCTGGGACATGTGGGCATATGGATGTGTCTGTGTTTATTTATTTACTCAACAAATGTTTAGGAGGTACATACTATGGGCCAGGCTGTGTTCGAAGTGTTGGGAATATACTATTTTGTTCATTAACAAAATAGAGCAGTCCATGCTCTTTTGAAGCTCACATTCTAGTAGGGAAAAGGAAGACACTGAAAAAACAAATGAGGACATCATAGGCTGTATGAGGAAGAATGACCTAGGCAGTGGGTACTTTAGATAGTGGGGTCTGGAAGGCATCTCAGAAGAAGTGACAACTGAGACCTGAAAGAATGATTCAGCACAGACTCAAGGAAGAAGCATTTAAGACAGAGAACAGCAAAGATAAAGGCCAGGGGTCAAAGCACATTGGAGTGCTTCAGACAGATTGAGGAGGCTGGGAGAGTGAGGGAGAGGAAGTTTGGAGGGGGGAGGTAGTTGCTGGCCATAGTGACAGATCTGAATGCCCAGAAGGTTTTAAAATATTTTAAAAAATATTTTTGAATATTTTTATTCAATATTTATATTTTTCATAAAAATATTTTTATTTTATTATGATAAAATATACATAACAAATGTATCATTTTAACCATTTTTTAAAAAGATTTTATTTATATTTAGGCAGAGGGGAAGGGAGGGAGAAAGAGAGGGAGAGAAACATCAATGTTTGGTTGCCTCTCACACGCCCCCTACTAGGGATCTGGCCTGCAACCCAGGTATGTGCCTGGCCTGGGAATTGAACCTATGATCCTTTGATTTGCAGGCCAGCACTCAATCCACTGAGTCACACACCAGCCAGGGGCATTTTAACCATTTTTAAGTGTACACAGTTCAGTGGCATCAGGCACAGTCAGATTGCTGTGCAGCCCTCCCCATCCTTCATCCCCAGGACCTTCACTGCCCCAAACCGGAACTCTGTCCCCAGGAAGCACTCCCTCCCCCCAGCCCCTGGCAACTAGCCTACTTTGTGTCTCTGTAAATTTGATTATTCTAGGTACCTTGTATAAATGGAATCACACAGCATTTGTCCTTTTGTCACTGGCTTATTTCACTCAGCATAATATTCTCAAGATTCATCCATGCTGTAACATGTGTCAGAATTCCCTTCCTTTCTGAGACTGAATAACATCCCGTTTTATGGATATACCACATTTTGTTTATCTTTTCATCTATCAGTGGACACCTGGGTTGTTTCCACCCTTTGGTGTTGTGAACAATGCTGCTATGAAGTTTGGAGTGTACAAATGTCTATTTGAGTTCCTACTTCCAATTCTTTTGGTTGTATACTCAGACATGGGCTTACTGAATCATATGGTAACTCTATGTTTAATTTTTTGACCTGGGGGGTTTGAAGCGGGACAATTATGTGATCTGATGTAGATTTTAAAAAGATCCATTGGCTCAGTATAGCTGCACAGGGCCCTGTGTATGCACACACACGTGTGTATGTGTCGTATGCATGTAGGAACCCATGCTCAAGGCCAAGGCAGGGGTCTGGTGGCTCAGTCACCCACCCCAGCTCCTGGTGCTTGTGTTCTAGGTTATTCTGCGGGACCTGCTCCGCTTCCTTCTTGTCTACTTAGTCTTCCTCTTCGGCTTCGCTGTAGGTAAATGCTCCCCTCTGGCCCCTGCACATCCCTTGCCTGCCCTGCAAACCCTTAAGTCTGCCCACTGGTCTCTGAGGCTGAGGACCCCCTTCTACCTTCCTACAGCCCTAGTGAGCTTGAGCCAGGAGGCTCAGGGCCCAGGGGTCCCCACAAGTTCAAATGCCACAGAGGCAGTGAGGCCTGGGGCAGGAGAGGAGGACAAGGAGGGCAACTCGGCCTCGTACAGTGGCATCCTGGACGCCTCCCTGGAGCTCTTCAAGTTCACCATCGGCATGGGCGAGCTGGCCTTCCAGGAACAGCTGCGCTTCCGTGGGGTTGTGCTGCTGCTGCTGCTGGCCTATGTGCTGCTCACCTACATCCTGCTGCTCAACATGCTCATCGCCCTCATGAGTGAGACTGTCAACAGTGTCGCCACCGACAGCTGGAGCATCTGGAAACTGCAGGTGTCCCTGGGAGGCTCCCCTCCCCGTCCCCAAGTTCTGGGCCCAGGGAGGAGTGGGTAGGACCCTCCTGAGCTGGGCCCTTACAGCAGATCCAGGGTCCTGAGTTCCTGTGAGGAATGAGTAAACTCATACATCTAAAGCTCTTAGAACAGTGTCTGGCACACAGAAGGTGCTCAATGTGTTAGTTATTATCATTAAGTGTTTCTTGAGTGTCTTCATGGGGATAGACACAGTTTTAGATTCTAAACACACAACAGAGAACAAGACAAAGTCTGCCCTCACGTAGCTCCCATTCTGTGTTCACTGCATGTTAAATGGGTCAATTTGGTGGGTGAGGCAGGCAGGCTGTGCACTCTTGGGGCTGGCTCAGCTTGGGGAAGTCGGGGGACCAGAGGTCCCTGAAGCTGGGGGCTGATATGACACCCACTTACAGGGGAGGAAGCAAAAGCTGCTTCTTGGCCTGGGCAAGGCCATGTGTGGGTGTGGACAGTTTCTGTAGGGAAGGCCTTGCCCAGGTGGCTGGACTGTATTCCCACTTCACTGTCCACCTTGGGTAAGCCCATCTTCTCTGAGACTCCATGTCCTCACCTGCAAACTTCTGCCCCCACCTGACTCACACAAGTGGGCAGGCACACATGTAGGGTGGAGCAAATGAACTTGTGCACCTGGAGGTGTGAAATTCTGGGACCTGTAATGATACAATAGCAAGTAATTGTTGAGCTACACAGTGACCTCCCCAAACCACCAGGCACATTATCCTCAGACTGTAAGGCAGGAAACTGAGGCGCTGAGGGCCTAACACCACACAGGCAATCAAACACTGGAGCCTGATTCCAACCTGCGTGCTTAGTGGATTTGGGGTTATACTGTCAAGTGCATGGCACAGCTTCCTGGCTGCTTTGTCTCATGTGTCCTTTGTCCCCAGAAAGCCATCTCTGTCCTGGAGATGGAGAATGGCTACTGGTGGTGCAGGAGGAAGAAGCAGCGGGCAGGTGTGAAGCTGACAGTTGGCACCAGGCCAGATGGTAGCCCAGATGAACGTTGGTGCTTCAGGTGAGTGAACGGCCAGGAAGGGCGGCTGGTGAAGACCAGCCTTCTCCTCTGAAAGCCAGGGGACAGCTGCAAGGGCAGGACTAGGGGCATGGTGGGGGATCCCGTGTCCTGTGGAGAAGGGCAGAGAACCCCATCCTCCTTGCAGTCCCTGTGTCTCCCGGAGTGTCTGTTGAGTCTACCCACTCAGGGGCCAGGGCACTCCTTGGGGCCAAGCAGACTGCACTGTGAGGGCCCGGCTGCCTCAGAGGTGCTTTGTTGCCTTCAGGGTGGAGGAAGTGAACTGGGCTGCCTGGGAGCAGACGCTGCCTACGGTGTTTGAGGAACCTACAGGGCCCAACCTTGGTGAGTAGCCCTAGTGAGACAGTGTTTGTGTTCTCATGTGTATGCTCATGTGCATGTGTTTGCATGTGCATTTTCACGTGTGTGTGTGTGTGTGTGTTTGGTTGGCCACACAGCCACGGAGGTTCTGGGACAGGGCCTCTGCTCTGGCCACTCCCCAGTTACACTCATTTAAAGAAATTGCCCCCCTTAAAGTGGCACTTCCCCACTGTCTGTTCTGCCCTCACCTCTTAGCTGGCCTGGGAAAACCTCTGAGGCTGTTAGTGCTCTTGCTGGTTTAGCCTTCAGCTTTTCCTCACTCCTGCCTCTTCATCCTCACCCTTCCTCCCAGCAGGTTTCAACCTACTGCACCTTGTGCCCATTCAAGTGTCAGGCCTGGGCTGAGCCTGGGGACCCAGCAGGGCAATAAGTTAGGGAAGGTGCCCTACCCAGCTCATAGTTCAGGTGGCATCTCTGGGATCCCCGACCGGCTTTGTCCAGGTCAGCCTTGCTGATCCGAGGGCCCAGCCTCTTCCTACCTCCAGCCCCCCATACCTGGGAGGGGAAACCACTGCCTGTGCCGCTCCTGCCCCTCCTGCCCCTCAGGGCCTGTATCCTCCTCATGCCAGTGTGGTAGTATCCTGCCTTGTCCTCACCCTGCTACTTCCCACCGTGAGTGACTCCTTCCTCCCACCCAGAGGCCTGTTCTGAGAATTAGTTCTGTCCACAGCATACCCTTCCTGGAACCTTCAATAACTCCCACCTCATTTTCTGCTAGCTCCTCCTCCCCTTTCTCATTCTCTTTCAAAGACACTCTACTTGCTTGTGCCTCTGGCCCAACCCCTCCCACAATGGCCTCCTGCACCACCCATGACTACCTGTGGTGGGGACTCCTCTGGCCTCCTGCTCCAAAGCCCACTGGTTTCCCAGGTTCTGGTCCCTGACCCAGGCCCTCACAAACCCATAGGTTTCCTGCCCACCCTTGCTTTGTTCTTAATTCTGAGTCCTGTTTTCCTGTCACTTCACTGCCAAGATTCTGAAAGTCAACTTGCTCCTCATTCCACACCCCAATTCCACACCCCACTGCCTGCTGGGGTTCCAGCTGACATCCCCAAACAGGAGCAACCTTGGGGCTGCCCTACCAGGTAACTGCAACTCTACCCCCTCCTCACCCAGGCGGGAGGCCTTGAGGGTTTCTTGTTCCCCCAGCCCCCAATCTGTGCTGGGTGTCCTCTGGACCCCACGGGCAGCCCCTTGCACCTCTGCACCCCCCACTTCTCCTGATTCTGCACCACTGTAGGGCTGCTCAGCCTGCACCCTGACCTCCAGACAAGCCTCCCTGCTCCAGGTTTATCCCCTTCTGCTTCCTCTTCCTCTGTGTAGACAAAAGTACACTAAGCCCCCACTCCCTGGAGGGCTGCACTCTTCAGCATGCAGGTCAAGGAGCAAGGCCACTGTCCTACCAGTTCCCCACACCCCTCTCCATATGTCAGCCAGTCCGTTAACAGTGCTCCTTGTTCTTTGCATTAGCTCTTGTATCTGCCGCAAGTGCCCTTCCTGTTCCTCTGGCTGTCCAAATCTGCTGCCTCCCCTATGGTTTGGGTCCCTTCTCTCCTTTTGTGTCCCTTCTCTCCTATGAGCTCCCTGAGCACTTAACTCTCACTTCCCTCCAGCTCTTCAGCAAGTTTTAGGTGTTCTCACTTCTAATGCAAAAGCCTGTTACCTCCAGAGACTTTAAGCTCCTGGGAGGAGGCCCTCCACTGGCATAGGGCAGGGGTTCAGGAATGCTTGTGGAAGGGGGGAGGCAGGGAGAAGGGTTGCTGGGGACCTCAGGATCCCCTGATGTCCACAGGGCATGATGTGGCTTCACAGTTGTGGCCTCCTCCTGTTTTCCTAGTGCCTGCCTCCTGGGGACATACCTCTAGGGCCAAGTCACAGTGCTCTTTCTCCTATTTACAGGCACCATGAAGAACCCCACCCTGGCCTCCCAACCCGAGGAGGACAGTACCTTGGAGGAGGACCATCTTCCCCTCCACGTCCTGCAGTCTAGCTAATGGCCTGGATGCAGCAGGAGGCTGGCAGGACAGACCTAGGACATCTTTCCAGCCCTACCTGATGGCTCTGGGGCCCTAGGGAACTTTGGTGGCAAATCAATAAATATTTTCTCATGGCTAACTCTCCTGAAAACATTTGAGCAAAGTTTCAGGGCCCTTAGGCTGACTGACATTTGCATAACTGTGAGCACAAGCTTGTGTCCAGGGCTGGGCTGCTCTGCGCTCACCTGGCACAGGGGACCCTCATCAGCAGAGTGCAGGAAGCTGGCCAAGGTGTCCGGCTCACTATTATGGCAGGTAGGAGGTGGTGGACATGGGCAAGTGTAGCCAACTCTCCTCTCCTTCCCACAGCCTCCAGACCCCCCTTAAAGCCACCTCCAACAGGTCTCTTCAAAGCCTTTGAGCAGTTCAGCTTAGTTTAGACTCTGGATTATTGCTTTCTGTTCCTACTGGGTTTCCTGCTCAGTTTACATACGTGCAAGCCGTTCTCTGCAGAGCAGCCAGAGGGGATGTTCTGACACAAACACGGTACCTCTGTGCTCTGAAGGCTTGAGGGGGTCCCCAGTATGCACAGGACACACCGGATGGCATCCTTAGCCCTCTGCAGTTTTGCCTGAGCATTTCTAGACACTGCTTCTCCCATACCTCTGCTACCTGCCCCACTCCAGCCCCCTGCCCTGGCAGCCCTTTCAGTACATTCTCCACAGAAGCCAATAGACCTCAAGCATGTCTGATCCCTTGGCTTGGCTCTCTGAAATTCCCTCTCTCCAGTAAGATACCATAATTACTCTAAGACCAGCTCAAGAATTGTCTCATGATAGGCTTTCAAATTTACTTCAGTCAAAATGAGTTGCTCCCCCTTGGGGGTAATGTGTTCATATAATGTGCATGCACAATTGCATTTTTTTTTTTAAGTGGGAAAGACATGAGCATGTTCCTATGCTGAACGGAAGGCAGAGGTTTCCATTGCTGTTGAGATAGGAGTGAGGCAGGATAGTAAGAGGACAGGACAAGTCCTTGGGCAGTGGACTAGGGAAACTGAGACAGACAGCTAAACACAATGGCAAAGCAATTAATTACAGCCCGGAGCAGACCCTGTAGGGAGGGGAAGGCCTGGCAGGAGCAAAACTGGGAAACAAGGACCCGCACTTCCGGGGTAACCTTTCCTCCCCAGGCCTCTCCTCCCTGGAGATAACATCTAGGCCTCACTTGTATTTCAGCTCCAGACCCAGAAAAGCAGCAACACGAGGTGGGCGCTGTCAGAACCTATGCAATAACTAACGACTCCCTGCCCTGGCACTGACCAATCAGTGGAGACCAGGACCCTGAAAAGTCCCACCTGGAAAACTGATGAATGTTCTACTGAAACCCTGCCCTGAGACCTCCCTTAAGGTTCCTGCCTGAGAGAGAGATAAAAGCCTTAAGGCAAAGGACCCAGCATGACCTGGGCCATTCCCTTTTCCTTAGTCCCCCATGTCTTTGCCCACAGGCACGCATCTCCTAAACTCTAAGGCAGTGGACAGCTGGGCAGCTTGTCACAGGCTGATCCCCTTAAGCTGTCCCCAAGGCCCCTTTTTCTCTGGCTTCTCAGAGAGCTCAGGCAGCCCAGCGTGGGCTCTCCGGTTGCTTTTTCTACGCTGAGCATTCCCTTGTTTCACTGTGCTCAGCTTTTAATAAACGCATCTTTAGTCACCTGAACTCATGTCGTGGTCTTTCCGACACTAAGTCAAGGCACACATGCTACAGTCGGCCCTCGGCAGACCCACTCTGGGCCGATTCTTGTGGGGTCACGGGAGGATGGGGTAGAGAAGCCCTGGTGAATCATGGGGAATCAGTAAAGGGGAGGGGGAGGCAGGATGGCTGCCCTGTCCTCAGAGGCCATTCTATAGAGATGTGAGCAGTGAGTGCGCGCAGTTGCGAGGCTCCGTGTGTATTTTCAGAGTTGTGAATTGGAAGCAGAATGGCTCGCTGTATGCCCTGCCAAGGCTCTGCAGGGTTTCAAAGATCTTATCTTGTGTGATCCTCACAACAACCTTCTAGGCCGCGGTTTCTCCACTTTCCTGAAGAGCAATGGGACCCTCACAAAAGACAAGCAAAACACTCAAGGGCACGCACCAAGGTGACGGCACACCCAGGCGACTACACTTCCGGCCGCAGCGCGCTGCAGCCTGCGCATGCGCCCTGGGCGTCGCCGTGCCTGTGGCCCAGAATTCCCCAGGCCGAGGAGGAGACCATGACTGTACAGACAGGGGAGGCCTTGCGGCGGCTGTCTGGTAAAACGAGGTGGAAGTTCCCGTGAGTCTTTGCCAGTATCACCCTCCCTTCTGTGAAGAGTGGAATGTCCCAACTCCTTAAGGGCCTCGGCCGCCGCAAGCACCACCTCTTTCACTGTAAGTTGCTAATGATGAGGACACTTTGCATCTGGCGGTCGTAGCTGGTGGGAAGGGCGAATGGCCTAGTGCCTTTCTAACTTTGGGAGGATGTTTTCGGGAAGCCTAATCAGAGAGCGGCTGCTCGCACGTGGGCTTCGGGGTGGGCGTTGTGGCTGCCGCAGTCCACCAGGGCCGCGCCACGCTGCCGACGTGCGAGGAGAGGAGAGGAGAGGGGCGCGTGCTTGTCCCGCAGGGTCCCCGCCTCCACTGAGCCTGAGGTCCCTGAAAGCCAGGACCCCTTTCCGTGGGCTCGCCTTTGGGAGTGATCAGGTCTGAGAACAGGGTAAGTGGGGGACTTCCTGCACTGGGGACCACCAGGAAGACTTGCTTGACTGTCCTGATGATACATTAGGAAGTGCCGTCAGATGCGATAACTGACGATTTTTATATTTATCTGATTGCAGTCGCTGAAACCTCAATAGTTTAGTTCCCTGTAACTGCCGGAGTCTACCCTAAATGCATGTCCGTCTTCATATTTCAGATGACAGATCCACTGACGAGTACGGAAGACGGGAGCAGCATCCCACTTTGAGGTAAGACTTGGTCTAGGTAGGAAATAACATGGAACTTAGCTGTATTGCTACTTTAGATGCATTGAAATCGCCTGATACTACAGTTGTATTTTTACGTGTTATGCACTACATCACTGCATGATTGCAATGGCTAGGAGGTGGCGGCCCTCAACCTGAAATTATTTGAATCGCACCTATATGCATAAACAAACTGCATTCAAATGTCTCCTGGTTGTTTAGGCATTGTTAAATTACGGGTAACGTGCAGAGCCCTGGAGCAGAACTGAGAGTTGTGGGGAACTTGGCTGCTCTGATGAGATCACTAACAGGAAGTGCCGTCAGAATCGATAAATGACGATAACTCCTGGCTGACTGTAGTCTACAAGTCCTCAGGCTGCTGGTGCCCGGGCGTGAGTTCTGAACTGTGACCCTTAGTGTTTTTATGTACCCAGGTTGCAAATGAATGAAGGACTGGCAAGAGCTGAGTGTTGGAGTGGGAAGCATTGGCCTGGCCTGAGGTAAGCTTTGGTCTGGCAGGTAGAGGTTAGTGGTTGAGCATGGACCTAGGAGTTCCTTTTTACTTTATGGCTATATAGTCCTGAGCAAACTGACTGTCTGCTCTAAGATGTGGTTTCTCTCATTCTAAAAATTGGGTTTGTGATGTTTAAAATACTGACTAAATGGCTATTCAATGCCCAAAAAGCCAATTAGAACTAAGTTCTTAAGGACTCTTGTTAAAATGGACTGACTTTAATTCATAGCTGAGGCTATTAGGATCAGAACTACATCAGCTATGTTCTTTATTCATTCTCCTAGATTTTGAGTGTGAAGGGTGGTGATCAGCAGTGCACTTCGAAAGCTGGTAATGGTGGTAGCAGCAGCTCCCCTGGGAAGAGGTAAGAATTCATCTGGATAGTGATTGCCCCATAGTAGAATGAATGAGCAGCTCGTTCTGTTACAATTTAATAAAGGATATCAAATGATGATATCACCCAAAATAGCTGGAATTACCGGCAGATTGTGTGGTGGTGAATCTACTGTTTTCTGAGGATGTCCTAGGCTGTGAATGACTGTTGTTGGGAGCAAGGGAGTATGACTGACACTTAAGTTTCTTTGCAGACCATGTTTCCAGAGGATGGTCAGCCATGCTGCAGCAGGGGCAGCATTTGAAGTTGCCAGGACCAGTACCACCTGGACAACCTTGACTCGGAAACTCTAGGCTTCAACATTCACAGTAGAAACATTCTCACCTTATTCTAAGCATCAGAGAGGACATTCTTACCAACAGTAGGGCCAAGAAATGGATTTAGCAGCCTTTGCACAGGACAAGCACTTTGGCATCATTAAATTCATGAGTTTTCTGGTATTGATTGTCCCGGTCAAAAGGAGCTTCTGTACATTTGAATGTTGTATTTGTTATATTGGGCAAGGGTCTGAGTTGTTTAAGCTGGAAACTTCCTCCTGATATCCATGTGTAGTTACCATAAACTAACATTGTAATAAAGGATGGCCTTTGGTATTGTTTCTTAAAATGTGTATTTGAAGGAAGAGTTAAGTTTGACCACTGCTGTCAAATATCAGCAGTCCACTTGTCAGCTTTCCTGTGGTCTAAGTTCTCTTTAGACTTGGAGGGCAAAAATTCCAAAGCATTTAAGGCATCCATATATTTCCAGTCCAGTCCCTAGCTCCCCTGGGCTCTGTCCCCTCTGCCTAGCCTTCCTCTAGTAACTCCTGAAGTTGTGTTTAGCCTGCCTCTCAGCCTAGCCCCCATCTTGCTGTTTGTGGGGTTTTTTTTTTTGTTTTTTTTTTAATAATGATAGGCCATAGGTAACAGTGGGTGAAGACCTTTGCTTTTGGGGGCCTAGTTTTCCTCCCCCTAGCCATCTTTGGAGGCAGGTTTTCAGTGAATTTATAGGAGTGCTTTTAGTACCATTTTGGTCCTTGGTGTTTGATAATAGCCTTCCATAGTAGGTTCTGGGAATGTGCTCAAAGTGCCAAGGATACTTAGGGACTCATGGAACTTTATGGGAAAAGCATCCTTAGACCCTACTTAAAGAGGCAGTGCTCTGGCTTGCACAGGACAACACTGGGAATGACAGTCTGGTCATCTGTGGTGGTGTGTGGAATGATTATGGCATAGGGTTTTGCAGTGACCTTTTATGCGTCTGCCCCAGCCACCTTGGGATACTCTTGAAAGGTGGCTGGTTTCACAGGCAGACCTCTGGAATCATGGGTATGAGGGCAGAGACTGCCTGTAAAGTCAGTTAAAAGGAGCCCATGGCTCCATGAGGTGGATGGCCTTCAGTTCATAGTTTATAGGGAGTCTAGGCTCCTGGAACCTGGTGGCCAGTCCCCTACCCCAACCTCCCTCACTCAGAAGCGCTGCTAAGATTCCAACATGCCTGGAGCAGGGGCACAGTTAGCATCTACCTGCCTGGAGTTTGCTGCCCTGAACAGGACAACTGTAATGTAGAATTTGGGAAGTCCAGGGTTGGATGTAGGGTCCCAACTACACTCCTGGGAGAGAGCTTTTAACAACCCACTCACATCTTCACATCTTAGGCTACCAGCATACCCACTCCCTAAATCCAGGAATGCTGAGGATTGATTCTTTTGGGCCAAGGATAGCTTCTCAGCAGCCAAACCAAGGTAACAAGGGGGAAGAGGGAAGACCAGTGAGAAGCATTACACAACCTGCCTTTTCCAGGTTCTGCAATCTGACTTTCCCATGGGTGGTTTGCCCAGGCCTGTGTTAGGTGATGGCTTGAGTGCCCTGGTAGGAGCTGTTAGTCTACTTCAGCCACCCTACCCCACAAGGCCCCACTTCGTGTCACGTCTGAGCTGCACCTGTGGTCTCCCTGCCCTCATAGTCCTTGGCAGGAGCCAGAAGCTCCCCTCCAGGGTCCTCTTTGCCCACTGTTCCGTCCCGGACTTCCTCTCCACAGCCTGGGCCCTCGCCCAACTCCAAGATGGTGGGTAGGTGGCCCTGCTTTGGGCAGCGCTTGCGCAGGCTGAGCAGGAAGGGCTGGGGCAATGAGAAGATGTCCACGTTGTTGCCCAAGTCAATCCACGTGACACTGGGGAACTTGCTGGGGTCCTTAAGGGTGTCAGTGAGGTCACGCAGCAGGGCTCGGGTCAGCCGGTTGCCATTGAGGGCCAGCGTGGTGAGGTGGGGCAGTGCACTGAGTGCTGGCAGCAGCTGTAGGACCATGTCATCTGTGAGGCCTGTGAAGCCCAGCTCCACGCTGTCCACCTGCTCCCCACAGTGCTGCAGGTAGCTGCTCACCCGTTCCAGGTCACGGGAGGTCAGTGGGATGCCCGATAGGTCTACTGTGTTGTCCAGTGGGCTTCCAGCTAGGACAGCCTTGAGACTGGAGGGGAGAAGGGACAAGCAGGTTCAGGTAAGTGGGGCAGGGCTTTTCTCCCAGTGCAGCAGAGCTAGCATCATGGTCTCTGCTCCAGGGATGGGTGGGAACAGCCCTGGTCCCCTGGCTCTACCCCACATCTCAGCCTGGCCAGAGCTCGAGCGGCCACAAGGGAAACACCCAAGTGTTTCTGCAATGATGAAGGGTACATTCTGGGTCCATAATGCCTGGGTTTGCATCTTAACTCCTTCCTACTCAGTGTGACCTTTAGTTAGGTCCTTATCTCTGTGCCTCAGTTATTTTCCCGGAAAATGGAGCTATTTGAGTGCAACAGGGTTGTTATGTGAAGTAAATCAATAAATGCAAAGCTTTTAAAACAGTGCCTGGTTTCTGTGAGTGATGGATAAATTGCTGTTGTCCTTAGTAATCACCTGGGCTGAGCTTCCTGCATCTGCAAGAGGGACAAGATTTCTGATGCATCCTTTTCCAAGGCCATGTTCCTCACCAGATGGGGATCCTTAGGCAGATTCCCCCAGGATGGCAGGCAGGGGAGGGTCAGGGAGCTCCAAGCCAGGTGGGAGCTGCTGACTCCTGGAGGCAGGGTGCTCTTTGCTCCCTGCCTTGTGCCATCCCTTGCTTTCTTCCCCTGCTCTTTGTTCTGGGGCCACAGCCCTCTACTTCCAGGTATCACAGGCAAGCCCAGAGGGCCCAACCCTAGGAAGGAGAGGGAGCGGAGAGGGGCTAACAGCCTGAGCTGAGCAAACCCCTACCCTGGGATCTCCTGAAGCTGGAAGGCCACCAATAGTTTGCTCATCTTGCCCTGCCCCAGGGAGTTTAAGGTAAAGCTCTCACGGCATGGCATCTAAAGACTTGGAACACTGGTATTTGTCTAGCATGATTGAAGTGCTGGCTGTAGTTCTTGTCTATGTCATTAATAAAGCAGGCCTATCGTACCAGGGAAACAAGTAGTGTGGTGGTTAACAGCCTGAGCCTGGGGCTGGATTCCAGCCCTGCCACTTAGCAGTTGGCTGATTGTGGCCAGTCAGATGGCAACAGTAATAGCCCTGACCTTGGTCAATCCTTGAACAAGTATTTGTTAAGCTCCCACTAGGTGCCAGGGGCTGCCCTAGGCACTGAGGCCACAGTGCTAAACCAGGTGGACAAGACTCCTGTTTTCATTCTGCCAGAGAGGGCCTGGCCAACAAGCAGACCAATCTGAGAGTAAAGCCAGAGAAGCTTGGGGGCCATGGCCACTTGGGAAGGCCTCTTTAAGGAGATAGCTTTTGAGGTGACAGGCAAAGAAAAAAAGTAGGCCTTCAGGGTTTGGTGAGAGCTCTAGTGAGGGAGTACAGGTGCAAAGGCCCTGAAGTGGGAACGACCTTGAGATGTCTGATACCAGCAGGATGGAAAGAGGGGCAGGGGACATAGGAGAGTGGGAGCAGAGAACAGAGGGGCTGAGGACCCACCACATAGGGCCTTATTTGTGTTTCACTCAACATGCCAGAAGCAATTGAGGGGAGTGAGGTTTCTGAATGAAGAGTGGACTGAGCACATGTGTGTGATGGGGAGACAGGAGAAGAGGCCCCTGGACTCCAACAGAGCTCTGCTTTTCGATCCTGAAGAACTAGCTCTCAAAGTCTCCTTGTGGCCTTCTAGGTCCCATGGGTTCTCCTGTCCTGCTCTGTCCCGTATATGGTTCTGCCCTCAGCTCAGCGGGAGCCTCGCTTCCTCCACTTGGGGAGGCCTCCCCAGAACCCACCTCCTCCCTGGCTTGGGGGGCAGAGCTGTCCATAAGGAAAGAGGGTCAGTCTGGCCTCTCCCCAGCTACAGGACTTGGGAGGATGAGCCCACGGCAGCAGCAAGGCCCAGCCCGTCTTTCAGAAGGGAAGGCTCTATGCCCTATGGCCACACACAAGAGAGGCAGGGGTGCTTCCTCTTCCAGAAAGTCCTCCTTTCAGCTTCCTCTCCACCTGCTTCCTGTCACATCCCACAGGTTCTGTGTCCCAGGTGCCGCCTCTCCCCCAGTTTTCAGGGGGCCACAAATCCCCTGAGGGTTGTCACTGCTGCATGGACCAGGGATATGCCTGGGTCTGGGTACCCCTGGGGGAAAACCAAGAGAACTGGGGGCAATCAGTGAGCATGCCCACATTCAGTGCAGTACACCAGGAATCAGAAACTCACATCCCCCCTGCCCATTCTTCAGAATGGGCCCATGTCCCCCAGCCCCCACCCCACAGAGCAGGGCCCTGCCTCCAGGGCCTTACATGGCTCATGCTCACCTGGAGTGCTCTCCTGGCTGCTTTCCCCACCATAGAATTGTCTTTCATCTTACCTACTTCAGGTAGCATTCCAAGACAACCCCCTCTGGTGCAGCTCTTGCCTTTTCCCCACTGTCCTGGGAGGGGGTGCTGTGTATCAGACACCCAGCCTGACATAGGCTGTCTTTGGGCTGCAGAGGGAGACTGGCAGGGGGGCAGGGCAGACCCAATGCAGGTGACCATGACTCACCAGGCCTGTGGCTTCCTCTTCACCAGCCCCCGGTGCCGCCGCCACTGGGAGTGGGGGCTGAGATGGTATGTCAGCTGCCGGCACAGCTTCTCCATGGCACCCAGAGCGTCACCTTCCTGCAGAGGCAACAGAGGTGGGGAGCAGGGGTAAGAGCCTAGTTCCCCACCTCCAGCCTCCTGTCCCTATAGGAAGAGCACGGCACCCAGGCTGAGCTGGGGGAGGCATGCTCTGCTGGGTCAAGGTGGGCGCCCTGGGCAGAGAACAGTGGTTACAAACTGATCTGCATAATAGTTTTAGTTCTTGTGAATTAGTTGCTATGATAAAAAAAACTGGAGATGTATATAAAAGTCTGGATTCCAGGTGATCTGACAACAATTGACTGGAGCCGAGTTGCCTCCTGATCCCTCAGCCAGGGTTCACTATAGTCCCTGCCACCCCCCAACATCTAGGGCCATTCTGCTCCTTCAGTGGTTCAACAAACATTTATGAGTGCCTACTAGGTGCCAGGAACTTGTTGTAGGAGCTGAGGACACAGCCATGACCAAATGTCCTTGCTCTTGTATTTCTCATGGTAAAGAGGGAAGTAAAATATTTTTACCATGTCTTATACCCATGTCAAAAGTTGGGGAAAAAAGAATGAAGGAGCCACACCTCTCCCAGCTTGATTCATCTGTTACCTGTCTGGCCCACCAATATTTGAATCTGAGATGTTGGGTCTGAATTGTGTCCCCCCAATTCTTCACAAACTCAGAATGTGACTGTATTCGAAAACAGGGCCTCTGAAGAGTAATTAAGGTAAAATGAAGTCACTGGGGCTGGCCCTAGTGCAGTGACTGGTGTCCTCATGAGAAGAGACTGGGACACAGGCATGCACAGAGGGAGGACCATGTGAGGACACCATGAGAAAACAGCTGTCTTCAAGCCAAGGCGAGAGGCCTCAGAGGAAATGAACCTGAAGACACCTTGATCTTGGACTTCTGGCCTCCAGAACTGTGAAATAATTTCTGTTGTTTAAGTAGAATTTTGTTATGGCAGCCTGAGCAAACCAACACTCCAGGTTGAAGGGTGCAGCAGGGAGACACTAGACAGACTCCCACTCCATCCCAAGGGAAAGCAACCCAACAAACAGTCACTGCGCAGCCCTGAGGGAGTGAGTGGCTGAGACTGTGTGCTCCCACCAGATGGTCCAGTGCCAGGGTCAAGAGCCAGAGTACCAGGGCTTAGCTGGAAACGCACTTGTGACAGAAGTGTGGATGTGGTCAGGTTTAACTATTAACCCACTCCAGCGCTCAGTAGAGCACCTGGCAGAGTGAGCACTCAGTAAAAGCCAGCTTGATTCTTATTACCATTATCATCAGTTTGCTAATAGGGGAGCAGCGCATTGAGTAATTAAGAGAATGAACTTGACACCAAACTGTGGATTTCAATCCTTGCTTTGTCTCTTGTGTATGCCTCTGATCCTCATCTGTGCCAGCCTCACAGGGGATTTTGTGAGGATTAAATGAGTTACTACTTGTAAAGTGCTCTGAATATAACTTGGCATACAGCAAGCTCTCTAGGAATGCTCACTAAATCAACGCTGTGCTGTATTGTAAGAGCGCAAACACACAGAACTCTGGCAGGCTAACGAAGAAAGATTACTTCTGCCCAGGCTCAGATTTGACCTGGGCTTTTAAGAGCAGATGGATTAGTGACAACAACTTGTCCAAGGGCTTGGGGGTGTTACAGCTATTGGGGCAGGTGACAGTCTGGAGCCTGACTTCTTGCCACTTCTACCACCTTGGCCCAAGCCACTATTGTCTGTCACCTGGATTAGTGAACACACACATTATGCTAGGGCCCCTTTATGGAATTCCCACAGCATCCTACTGTAGTAACTGCTTTCACCATCCCCATTTTACAGAGGAGGAAACTGAGGCTCGGATGGCCAAGGCTGTTGAAAAGGCAAGAGAATGAGACTCTGAAGGAGGGAGACAAGAGACAGTGGGGGTAGGCAGGGGAGAGCTGAGCGTTCAAAGAGGTGAACATATGCAGAAGGAGCCAGCAGAGAAAGGGAGGCCCACAACTGAATGACAATGATTTAGAGGAAACCTCTGGTCTCTAGTTCTCCACAAACCTCACCACTTCCTGTTGCCTAAGACTGCCCAAGAGAGAATGAATGTCACCTGTCACTCCTGACAAATGCATTCACAACCCCTGGGGTTCACACCTTTCTTGCTGACCTGGGCTTAAGGGTGTGCGTGGTGAGAAACAATAGGCGGTGAAGCAGGCAGGGGTTCCATCATGGGGGCAGCAGGGGAATGGCAAAGGGGGAGCAGCAGAGTCACATTTGCATTTTAGGACTGTCCCTCAGGTTGGGAGATGGAGAAAGGGGTGGACTGGAGGCAGAGAGGGTGACTCAGGGTCAGGCCCATCTGCTTACATGTGGTTTGGGGAATCCCTGCCAAGCCCACGGAAAGGGCTGCCAGTGACAGGCTACCACACTGGGTGGGCCATGCACAGGAGAAGAAGGTATGGGCAGGGAGGGGTGAGGAGGGGTCTAGGCCTTTGGCTTAGGACAGGGGCTGAAGGATCTAAAAGGCTCTGGGTGAGAGGCAAGTGAAAGCAGGACAAGGGAATGCCAGCTCATTTCCAGCTGGGAGATGGGAACAGATTTGTGGAGCCAGAGCTTAAGACAGGTCCAGGCTGGACCTTCCATTGGCATTTGATTAAAGCCCCTGGCCAGGAAATGAGCTGAGGGGAAGGCAGGGGGAAGCAGCAACATCAAAGGGGCAGACATACTGGATAGGCAGGGACTGAGAAGGCAGAGACTGTAGTGCCAGTCTCCCACTACATCTGCTCCAAAGCTGAGGGCTGAGCTCCTTAGCTTCAGCTCCTCCTCCAATCACTCCCAAGGTTTCCAAACCTGGGGCCCTGGGCTCTCCTTCCATCCTGTAGGCCTGGGCAACGGGGAAGAGGCAAAGCCGCCGCCGCAGTGTGCCGGCATTGTCACCAGGGGGCAGCCCTGCGCAGGATGAGGCACCGGGTTAGACTCCGCACCGCCGCTCCGGACCTGGGAGATTGCGTGGGCCTGCTTCCGCGTTGACTAATCCAGAACAAACAACATAGCCACCTAAGGTGGTTGACCCAAGACCAAACGTAAGCTGGTGTCCTCACAGAAGTGAGGGCTGTGAGGGCTCTCCTCCACTTGTTTCGACAAAATAAGCAACTACTGACGTTTCTTGAACATCCGCTATGTACGTATGTTAGGCATTGCCTTTGTGTATCGCATGCCTGAACTGATCATAAGGCTGTAACAACAATTTTATGAAACGGGCTACTATTGTCTCCAGTTTACAAACGAGGAAACTGGGGGATAAAGATGTTGAATAGACTGGCACACTACACAATGTGTAAGATGGCATCAGGATCCAAATCTCCAAACCTTGGCAGGCTCCCAACTAGCCACCCCGCCCTGCGCTCTGCTCTGCCCTCTTGTAGATAATCTTGTGCTTAGGTTAGTTCAAGGTGGTTCTATCATTTGCACCCAGAAAAGACTTAATCAGGCCCATCTAAATTTTTTCTCAGCTCCATCACTTTTTGAAAGCCCCTTCCAAGCTTTCCTCCTGAGGAGAACAGGACAAAGCAGGGAGGGGGAGTAAGGAGAACTTGAGAAGGTGGGGAAACAGCGGGTGGAAGGGGAGGGAGGAGGGCCAAGTGCCGTTTCTGCGAGGTTTCAGCAAGGAGAAACAGCCGCCCCTCAGGCCCTTTGTGAGACCTGCAGTGGTGGGGGGTGGGGGGTGGGGTGGGGAGCTCCTCACTATAGGCCGCACATTTAGCAAGGCTGTGCACCTTGCTGGTCTCCACTGAAGATTTCTTCTTAAAAGTACTGTTACCCAGCAGCCCTTTTGGGCAACCACATGCCACTCCCAAGCCACAGCTGATTGGTTCAGAACTGGCAGAGCGCAGCCAATCAGCCCTTATCCATCCTGTAATCCTGACTCCTGTAAATCGGGAGGGAAAGGGAGAGAAGAGTGGGTTTGGGGGAGGCAGGGGACAGGAGGTCTGTACTGTTTGTCTGTAGTTCTAGTCCCTCTTTCAAGCTTGGCTGCCTTAGGCCCGACAAGACCCCTTAGTATCAGCATAAATTCTGTCCCTAGCCTGAGGCAGCCAGAGTGGACTTCTGGCAGCAGAGTCCTAACCCACACAGGAGGCTCGAAGGCAGTTTGTGGAATCAATTCTGTTACCCGTGGGAAAGGAAGGTGAAGCAGGAGAGGGGCTGGTGCATCAGGGGCGACTGGGTATGGTAGGGCAGGGTGTGGGTCACGTCGGGACAGCAGCCTCTTGGGCCCGCCCAGTGCTGGAGTCCCTGGATTAGAATCTATCTGAGGGGCTCTCAATGGCCTGTCAGGAATGATGCTCAAGGCAGACCTGCACTCCCCCCCAGGAGGGGTACAAATGCTAGGACCCTGCCCCATCTCTCAACTGTCCAATAGCGCCACTTGCCTGACACCCTCACTTCCCTAGGCACCTTTGCACACTGCACCCAGGCAAACAAGCATAGCCCTGCACTGCTGTATGCCCAAAGGCTCCCTCATTCCTTCATAAATTCATTCATTCATCAAACACCATGCTGGAGACTTTGTGCTGGGTTTTCTGTTTACTGCCCCCCCCCCAGCTCCACAGATGGCATCACCCACCCCTCTTGCCCATGGCTCCCATCTGGGTTAAGCTAATGGGAGCAACTGGGAGAGGGACCAGAGGGCAGGAGGAGAGAAAGGTCAAGGGATTTACTTTTTTGGTTCCCTCCCTGCTCCAGCATATGTGGCAGCCAGCCTCCAAGACAGCCCTCGTGACCCTGGACTCCTCTTTGTGCCCTCACATAGGTTCCTTCCATGCTGTCTCAGGGTGGATCAACACACTATGGCAGCAGTGGTGGTGTATCACTTCTGACACTAGGTCATAGAAGATATGAGGCTTCTGCCTTGCTTCCTCTGGGATATCCTGCTCTGGCTGGAGCCAGCCGCTGTGATGTGGGGACGCTCAAGCAGTCCTGTAGAGAGGCCCCCGTGGCAAGGAACTGAGGCCTCCTGCCCACAACCATGGGATGTGCCGTCAGGGGGGTGGGACTGCCAACCTCTGTCAAGCCTTCAGGTATTTAGCCTTGGCCATTCTCTCAAGAGACGCTAAGCTAGAACTACCTGGCTAAGCTGCTGCAGAATTCCTGACCTACAGAGACTGTATAGCAATAGAAACACAACATGATTCTGGAGGAGACATTCTCAGCTTGGCTTCAGCCTCAACACAGCTGCCACCGGCGACTCCTTCCATGGTAATGACTTCCTGCTGTTAGTCTCTGGGGCCTCAGTGTCCCCTGTTCATTTTGTTTATCCTGCCAAAACCCTTAATAAATGCTCTTAAAAATTCATAATGGCAAGGGTCTCCTACTTCCTGCCAGGGCTCTGCTTGCTGTAGGATGTAACTGTGAATGGGATAGATGCTGCCTCTTGCCCCCGTGCAGTTTATTTTCTAGTGGGGAAAGCAGATGATATGTTAGTCAACAAATAAAGAAGCAAGGTAATTTGGGACGCTGGTCAGTGAGATGAAGAAATAAACAGCATGAGGGAGGCTGATCGGGAGACTGGTATGAGGTAGGCTGATCCAAGAAGTCCTCTGAGAGACGACTGTCAGGCTGAGTCCGGAGAAGAGGAACCTCAGACAGAGGCGGCAGGTGTGGCCAGGGGTGGCTGCATCTGGATGCTCCAGGAACAGAGAAGAGGCCCATGTGGCTGGAGCAGTCAGCAGGGTGGAGAGTGGGACAGATGAGATGGGAGATTCTGGCAGGGAGAGGTAAGGAGTGTGGGTTTTATTTGAATTACAACACAAGGCTGTGTGTAAGGTTTTTAAGCAGGTATGTATGTGATCCAATTTACCTTTGCAGATGGCTCCCTGGCTGCTCCCAAAGCATACAGAGGAAGCTGAAGGTTCAGCGGGAGGCTACTGCAGTAGCCCTGGGGAGGAGGACATGGCCAGGATTGGCCAGGCCCTTAGGCCTCCAGCAGGGCTCACTCCACTCTGGCTGCTTTGGAACTCTGGTTCAGAGGTCAGCTTGGTCATTTCCAAGCCTCTGAGCCCACAGGGGCTGGGGCCTAGGGCCATGTCTTACTTGCCACCACATCCTACAACTGAACCTGCTTGGCACCTGGTTGGTGCTCACTGATTAGTTACACCTCAACTTCTGTGCATGGGGTGCTTAGCTGTGCCAGGCACGGGCCAGCATTTCTCAAGAACCATCTCCCTGAACTTTCCAAACAGCCCTGCAGGAATAAGTTTCATGCCCACCTTAGTTGAGAAAAACAAGGTTCGGCAAGTTATGTGATCTGAGAAAGGTTGCATCCATGTAATGGACTAATGTTTATGTCCCCCCCAATTCATATGTTGAACCCCAATTTCAATATGGTGGTGTTTGGAGGTAGGTCTTTGGGAGTAATTAGGATAAGCTGAGGTCATGAGGGTTATAAGGAGCCAGAGTATTAGCTTTCTTTCTTCCCACCACATAAAGACACAGCGGGAAGTCAGCTGTCTGCAAGCCAGGAGGAGGGTTCCCCCTCAGAACCTGGCATGCCGGCACCTTGATCTTGGACTTCCAACTTCCAGAACTGAGAAATAAATTTCCATTTTTTAAAAGTCACCCAGTCAATAGTAATTTGTTACAGCAGCCTGAGCTAAGACAACCCAGGTACAGCCCCTCTTGTCCCCATCCAGGTGAGGGGACAGATTGCAATGCAGGACCCTTGGCCTTCTGTCCTTGTCGTTAGTCCAGTCCTGTCTCGTGGGGTCTGACTTGAGAGTTAACTGCCTGTAGCCCTTCCTGTGTGGAGGGAGGCATGAGCTCAGCTGCCCCCACATAGGGCCCCACCCCCCAGGATTGGCTGCAGCCCTGGGAGCCCCACTTGAGCCCTGATAGCACAGTGACCCAGCCCTGAACACTTGGACCCAACTCCCCACTGGGGTTCTCACCTGCATGTGGCCTTTCTCAGATCACTTCATTCCCTGAACTCCATCTTCCTCAACTCTAAAATGGGCATAAAGGGCACTTCTCTCCTACTAGCTGCTTTGAGTGCCCCAGTACAGCCTGCCCCCTTTCTTACCACTGCATAACTACATCCATATTTTAGAAAAGGCAGGGTTCTGACACCTGCAAGGCCTCCTACAGGTCCAGTCTCCTCCACATCCCCAGGCTGAGCCAGGTGTAACCCCTAGGAGCAGAGAGGGTGGTCTAGCCCTAGCTGGCTCCCTGTGGCTCCTGGCACCAGCTCCTCTTCCCTAGGCCTTGAGGTTCCCACTCCACCGAACCTCACTGCTGGCCTTTTCTTACCTGGGAATATTTGAGCCCAGCATTCCCGCCTTCTGCTGCAACCTGCCACCAACCCACCCCCTGCACTGGCCCTCAACTTGTTCCCAGCCCTCCACAGTTACACCAGCCTCTGAGTCTTGGCATCAGACAGCCCCAGAGGCCAGAGAGGAGCCCTAGACAAAGCCCCAGATGGAGGGTCAGCCCAAAGCAAGGTTCCAGGCCTCTGGTGACCATGTTCAAGTCTGCACCCAGGCCACTTGATGGTGGCTTTGGAACCATCACCTCACTTTTATCTCAGATTCTCCTCTGAAAGGGGAGGTGTCCCTCCGGTACTCAGACCTGGTCTGGCTTCCCGCCCGCCATGACTTCTTGAGGAAGCACTTTTTTTGGAAGCTGCTGGAAATTGAGGGATGGAAGAGAAGGAACCAAAACAACATAGAGAATTGCCCAAGCGTGGAGCTGCCTCAGCCTGGCCCTCCCCTTTCCCGCCAGCATCTAAGTGGGCAGGTCTGGGTGAGCCAGCCTGGCGCCCAGCAAGGCCTGTGGCCCAGCAGCCAGGTGGAGGGCAAACCCTCCCATCCAGAAGCAGTGCCTGCAGAGCCTGGAGAACCCTGGAGCTTCCCCTGCTCAACTCCCTAAGCCAGGCAGGAAGTGGATGTGGGTCAACTGCAGGGTCGGAGGAGGGCTGGGGGGAAGGATTGCATAAAATGACAGCCTCAGAGACAAGCAACTGGGGGTAGTGGGGACTGAAGCAAATTGGAGAGCACCATGCAGGGCCACTGCTGGACTTACATGGCACCTTTGTGCAAACAAGAAATAGCTTATCTCTTGGTGGACAGTCTGGCACCAGTGCCCATGGCTTGCTGGGCAGAGAGAGGGCTGGATTAGAACTGTCTCCTAACTCCTCTAACCCCTGCCACCTCTGTTTGCACATCTTTGTGCAGGGCACAACCTACATAACTGTACCTGATGGCCCTGGTGCCGCATAACAGGGGTGGCCACTCAGTTCCAGCCCTGCAGATACGAGGGCTTCTGGTTGCTGGAGCTCCCCATTTTTCAAGGGCAACTGAATATAGGGATTGTGTGAAATATTCTGATTTTTAAATGTTGACAATAAATCTAGATTTAAAGCACTTGTGGGCCAAACAAAACCTGTCCTGATGGTGCCAGCGTGCAGCCTCTGCCATGGATGCTGGGCCAGGGGACAGATGGGCACCTCAGGTTTACCCTTCTGGTGCCTGCAGTGGGGCCCATCTCCCTAGGTCTGGACACTGAGCTGCTCTGTCCAGAAAGGCACCCGCCTCACACCCCAGACCTGGCTAGCTTAGACCACGCCACCCTACCGGCTTGGGGCAGTGGATGTAGCGAGCCAGGCTGATGATGAGGTCATGCGTGATAGGGTCCACCAGGTTCCGGAAGCTGGCATAGCGGTATAGAACGTCGTCCAGCGAGGTAGACTCCATGCCCAGGTCCTGTAAGAATGAGGGGGCCCAGAGGTCAGGGTGGTCCTGCCCTACCCTCCAGTCCCACCCAAATGCCCAGAGCAGCCCCTGGATGCAGCTTAGCCACCCCCAGAGCAGAGCGCTGGCAAGGCAGGAAGGGAGGAGACCACCTCCAAGAGGGTTCCTAACCTTCAGGAAGCATCTACAGAGCTCCTTCCCCTACCCCGCCCCCCTCCACCCTGCCTGGAGCCAGACAAGTTCCTGCAGAGCTGGCCTAGTTCAGTCTCTCTCCGGAGACAGTCCCGGCTACCACCTCTCAGGTTCCCCAGGATGAAGCCAAGGGTTGCTGGCCAGGTGGTCAGGTGCGGGCATGCAGCTGCTTCTCCATCTAGGATGAACTTTGAAAATGGCACGCGTAACAAATTCCCCAGCCTTGTGACAGAATCATGCATTGATACTTGTTTTTATCTTGTCCCTGAGGTTATTTTTACTGCTTCTTGGGCAGGAGACCCAACCTCAGTGTTCCTTTACCTTGGGAGGGGGGCAGTTCCTGAGTTGTGGGTTTGAAGAAAGAAGCTGCCAGGCCCCAGGAAGAAAACCCCACCAGGGCTCCCAAAGAGAGGGTATCAAGTGGGTCCACCTAATTGGAGGGGTGGGAGCAGTGGCAGAAACCACAGGGACAGACGTGACACACGCCTAAGGAGAGACAAGGATTTGGGAGGTCCCCCACATGGAGAGCTTTATCTGGGAGCCTCTGCAGAGACCCTTGGCCACCAGCAGTGGTCAGTATGGGTTAGCACCCAATGGCCCTGCTCCAAATGCTCTGGATATCGGAAGACCCCTCCATTCTCACACAACCCCAGATAAAAGGCAGACCCTCCAAATATAACTAAGCTTGAACTTCCCACCAGCCAAGGCAGTGGGAGCTGGAAATGGAGCTGACTGCGTTAGAGAAGTAAAGAAACACGGTCTTCTACCCTAGAGTGTTGGAGACGCTTGATGCTCTCCCTGCGTGAAAGAGCATGTGTGTACCTTCTGCCTTTCTTCAAATGCCACTCCCCAGTTTCTGTTGTCCTTGGGAGGGAGCCCTGATCTCTCCTCCTAGCTTGGTACCTTGCACAAACCAGGCTTCCACCTGGGGACTGCCCCCACCGCACCCTAAGGACCAAGGGGTAACTGAGAGGGGGCAGAGAAAGCAGGACCACCACTTTTGTTGCCCTCACCCTATGCCCCCTAGGCCCCAAAGCCAAATGTGGTGCTGCCCCAGTACAGCCCAGAGGAGGTTCCCAGCCTGGACTGCCAGGGTCCAGTGACCAGGGGACAGGAAGTGTATGGGTGACGAGTGAGTTCCAGTAGGGGTTTGCTGTCATTTCAGTGGCATAGCTGGAACCTTTCTAAATGCCTTCCCTGTGTGATTCTTAGAAATCCCTGTAAGGCAAGTGGGCTGGGCATCATCATTCCCAACTTACAGATGAAGAACCTGAGGTCCAGAGGGGCTGACTTCTTCAGCTGTCTGAAAATTCTAGGAATGACTACAATTGATGACTACAATTGCTGTACAGTACATTTGAAAGTTAGTAAGGGAGTAGGTCCTTATTTAAAAAAAAAAGAGAGAGAGAAACAACAGGCCAAAATGGAGTTACTTTCGCTAAGGTACAATAGCAAACAAAACCTTAATAACTAACATAACTACAGTTCCACCTTCTCCCAGGAGTGGAATTTTAAACCACTCAGTCTGGAATTTTCCATCAGCACTAGTGAGGTGACTTGCTTGATAAGACCCTCTGCCTTTCCTTAAGGAAAGGAAAACTTATTTGAAATAATTCACTGTTTAAATTTTTTTCAATTATAATTTATTTATTGATTTTAGAGAGAGGGAGAGGGAGGGAGGGAGGGAAGGAGGGAGGGAGAGGAATCAATTTGTTGTTCCACTTATTGATACATTCATTGGTGGATTCTTGTATGTGCCCTGATTGGGGATCGAACCCATGAGCTGGGCATATCAGGATGACACTCCAACTGACTGAGCTACCCAACTATGGCTAATTCATTCTTAAAAACAAAAACACACACCAGATTTTGTTTATTTTGAGAGAGAGGGGAAGGGATGGAGAAAGAGGCAGAGAAACATCAATTGGTTGCCTCTCATACATGCCCTGACTGGGGACCAAACCTGCAACCCAGGCATGTGTCCTGACCTGGAATAAAACCAGCAACTCTTTTAACTTCTTAGGGCCTCTCTTTCTGCCTATAAAAACCTTCCACTGTGACTCACTGAAGCACCTTTCTATCTTCTAAATGGGATGCTGCCCCATTCATGAATCACATAATAAATTTTATTCAGTTGAAGTTTGTTCTTTAACATCTTAAAAAGTTCTCATCACAAGCGTAAAAACATGTTTTTTCCTCCTTTTTTCCAGCTATATGAAGTGATGGATGCTAACTAAATTTATTGTGGTAATCACTTACAAGTCATTATGCTGTATACCTGAAAATTTATAATGCTGTACCTCACATTTCATTAACACTGAAGAAAAATCACAGGTAATAAATACGTTAGAAAAATGAAGTTCAGGAATGGTGGGGGCGGGGGGCCCACACCCAGCCTCGGGCCTGTTTTGAAGGACTGCTCTGACTTTTCTACCCCTGGGAAGGGGGCACTGGGGAGGAGGCAGGCTGGAGGGCAGAAGTGCTGCTCCGTGGCTTGGCGGTGGACATTTCTAAGAGCAGAGAAAGAAAGGGTCGGTGGCTGATGGATCTGTCTCTTCGAGCCTTGCTGAGCCAAGCACGCTCTAGCCAGGTCCTGCCTGTGAGGATCAGGGGCACTTTCCTCTTTCCTCTTTGTCAGAAAAGGATGGGGCAGCAGCGGCCAGCCTGGGGGCTCTGTTTTACATTCAGCAGGAATAATCAAAGGACAGCTGCCTTGCCCTTCGCCAGGTTCTCTGGCTGCTGAAATAATTTACTGGCAACCCTCATCCACCTGCATGGATGCAGGCGGAGGGAGGTTCGGCTTGCCCGCTGCCATGGTCTAAGAGCTGAGGGCCAAGTGCAGCACTGCCTTGTACCTCTGCCTGATTGAACAGGACAGAGGCTCCCTGTCCTGTTCAATCTCTCAGTCGGGCAGCATCCTGGGCCAGCCCCCTAATGGCAGGGAGCCTCTGAGTTTTCTCATCGGTAAAATGGGGACAGTGATCTGGTATCACAAGTATGTGAGGGAAATAAAACCTAGTAACACATGCGCAGCCTCCCGCAGGGAAGAGAATTACTAACGTAGCCCCCCCTTCCTTTCCCTCACCCCTTTCCCTTGGGAAGTCCCTCCTCCCATCATGCAGTGTTTCTGAACCTCTTTTGGACCACAGACCCACTTGAGAATGTCACAAGCCATGGCCTGTTTCTCTAGGAAAACTTGAGAGTCAGGGCAGGACAGGGGGCTTGTTGCACACAACCCACCCAGGCCCCCTGGTCAGCCGGAAAGGTGGAGCCTCACAACCTCAGGATACAAACTATTACCCAGAAATGTGCAGAACATTGGGCCCATCCTCTCTGGGGCAGGAGGAGGCTGGGAATGTAGGGAGGGGAAGTCCAAGGGCATGTGTTCTTGGGTGGAGGACAGGCCCACGTGTAAAAGGTCGGGCTGCCCTTCCCTGGGGCAGGCAAGTGGGGTGGAGGGCAGAGTCTGGGGTGGAAATAGAGGGGTGGCTGTTCTCATGGTCAGAGGCTGGATTTGTGGCCCCAGGAGTTGGCCAGAAGATGGGTGTATCTTTCCTTTTCTGTTGTGCAGGCCGGGCACCCTGCTCCCGGTGGGAGACTTGATGCCAGCCCCTGAGCTCCTGCACTTTGCCCACGACTCTTCTCCTTGGGGTGTACCCCTGCCCAGGACACACGTCTGGAGGTTTCCTTTTACAGTCATCCCTGCTCCCTGTCTCTGAATGTCCCTGGGAGGAAGCACTGATTTCTAGGCTCTACCCAATGCTCAAGTCCTCCTCTGTGAAATGGGCACAGTTACCAAACTGTGTCCCAAGGTCTGGCGACAAGAGGTCAGAAAAATCTGCAAGGCTGCAGGTGGCCGGACTCTCAGCAGAGCAGCTCCACTAGCTGCTCCTCCCTGTACACACACACACACACACACACACCCCAGTCTGTAGCCAAAGGAAAGTTCGAAAACCCTGGACCCGAGCACTGTTGGGTCTAGTGGGTTCCTACTGGCCCTGCCCCATCTTCCCATTTGCTCTTCTTTCCAGGCCAGGGGAGGCTGTCTCACCCTAGAAGGACTGAGGAGACCCCAGCTGCTAACCCAGGAGGCCAAGATGGTTCTGGGAAGGTGCAAAATGTCTGACCCCAGAGGCCCCTGATTCCTTGTCTCCCCACCACGCCGAGTGACCAGCTGCTGACAGTGGCTCTACCTCTCCAGGCAGCTGCTGCCTAGGTTCACTTAGTCCTTGTTTGGGAAGGAGCAGGGATTGGGAAGGTGGGAAGGAAGTGGGGAGGAGGGTCTCCCCAGGAAGGCAGAGGTGGCCCTGTTCGCTGTGTGACTGTGAGTCATTGCCACTGCCCTCCCAGTGCACTCCAGCTGGGGTGGGGCTCCTGGAGGCCCCAGGGCTCCGGATTACAAGAAGCTGCACCAGGGAAAACAGGATGGGACCGGACAAAGCCTGCTGCACATTTTATTGCTTTATTTCTTTACTTTGACCCTGACATAGGCTCACTGATGGCTCCTGCTGCTTTAGGGTGCTCCATGTGTTCTGAGGACCTTGGGCCACTCTGGACTTCTCCTTGTCCTTTCCATGCACTGCCCCCACCTGCCACCCCCAGGCCAGTTCATGGGGATGACTGTGTCACAACTTTGCACTGATAGCTTTGCCTATGCTGCCTAATAGGGGCTTCCAAAGCCCTGCTCCACTCCATCTGAGGGTTACCCACTGCGTGCCCAGGCACGGGGCGTGCAAGAATCAAATTCTCATGTGGCCCCTCCATACAACCCTACAAACAGCCTTGGCCTTGGAGGAGATGGTCTGCTTTGCAAATACCAGGCAGCGAGGAAAATGCTAGCTTCTTCATGACGGGTTTCAATGGTACTATCTCTAGGAACTGTGCATATGGATGGTTCCTCAGCAGAAAACCTAGGAATAAAGCGGGTGTGCCTGAGTCACCACTTGGCTTGGACAGTGCCACTGGCGTGGGACCAAGGGGGCCAATGGCCAGCATGGCCAGCACATGTCCTCTCACAGGAGTGGGGCTTGAAGAACCAGGTTTGGGGACTCGTTCCAAGGACAAGTGGAGATTCACACAGGAAGGTTAGAACATTTCTCAAAGTGCAGAGAGGTCCCTTGAGACCCTTTCAGGGGCTCTGCAAAGTCCTCTTTCCAATGACATATCAGAGTCATGTTATGTCACCTTTGTAGACTTCAATCAAAACAACTTGTTGTAACAGACCAAAGCAGAAGTGGCAGGTGTGAGAAACTGCAGCTGTCTCCTTTAAGCCACACATTAAAGAGATTTGCAAAACCATGAAACAATGCCACTCTTTTCACTAAGTTTTTATCTAGTTATTTTTGTAAAAAATTCTTTCAGACAAGCTAATTAATTTTAAATGAATAAATAAATCTTTTAAAAAAGATTTTATTTATTTAATTTTAGAAAGGAGAAGGGAGGGAGAAAGAGGAGAGAAACATCAATGTGTGGTTGCCTTTTGAGTGCCCCCTTCTGGGGACCTGGCCCGCAATCCAGGCATGTGCCCTGGCTGGGAATCAAAGTGGCGACCCTTTGATCTGCAGGCCAGAGCTTAATTCACTGAGCCACACCAGCCAGGGCTGAATAAATAAATATTTAAAATATTTTTGTGTTGCTTTCTAATATAGTAAATACCATTCATTGGCTATAGCCCACACACAGAAAGGTTCCTCGAAAAACTAAAACTAGAACTGCCGTACAATCCAGCAATTCCACTTCCTGGTATGTATCCAGAGGAAGTGAAAAGGCTATTGAAGCAACATCTGTACTCCCGTGTGTGCTGCAGCACTGTTCGTAATAGCTAAGATACAGGAACCACCTAAGTGTCCATCGATGGACAAATGGAAAAAGGAGACAGTCCCACGCCAGTGACACTATCCAAGCCAAGTGGTGACTCAGGCACACCTGCTTATATTCCCAGGTTTTCTGCTGAGGAACCATCCATATGCACAGTTCCTAGAGATAGTACCGTTTAAACCCGTCATGAGGAAGCTAGCATTTTCCTTGCTACCTGGTGTTTGCAAAGCGGACCAGCCCCTCCAAGGCCAAGGCCATTATGGAGAGTGGCCTATACACAGATCATAGAACACTATTCAGGCATGAGAAAGAACATCCTGCCACTGCAGCAACATGGTTGCACCTCGAGGACTTTATGTTAAGAGAGAAGTCAGACAGAGAAAGACTATATGTTTCTTATAGTATATATAATCTCAGAAGAACCAAACTCAAAAAAGGAGTGTCACCAGGGGCTGAGGGCATGGGTGAGGCATTGCTTCAGGGCACACACTTGGAATAAGAAGGTAAGCCCTGGAGACCTGCCGCAGTACAGTGACTGTGGACAACAGAACTGTATTCTACACATTCCACTTGCTAAGAGACTCGCTCTAAATTTCTCCTGCCTCTAGAAGAGATGGTGATGATGTGGCACAACGAGGCTGTTAGATGGCGCTGCGATGGCAACCAGACTGCAGTGTAAATAAATGTATCTGATTAATATGCAGTACACCTTAAACTTGCGCAGTGTTAGATGTCAGTTATATTTCAATTTAAAAATAGTATAAATACAGGTTTTATAAGCCAGTTAATGCCCAATGGTAACTGTGTTATGCAGTCAGGTGCCTCCTTGTATGTAAACATTAAATAATTGCTCTTTTTGTCCTTATAAATCCTAAACTGTGAACACCTACCCAGAATTCTGATGTAGCAGAATCTATACTAACATTAATATCATCTGATTTTTGTATCTTACTGCTGTTCCAAGCATATCCTGCTTTATTATAATCACTGTACATTGTGTATAGTGAGAGTGTGCAGTTTTCCAGGACCATGTTACCATAATCCTTGTCTGATCGTCGAGTTTTCTCTTCATAATGACAAAGAAGTGCTTACTTACTATGATATTATGGTGAGTGGGTAAGTCACCTGTGCCAGTATAAAGAAAGGAATTGCTTTCTGAAAAGACTGTAGATTTTCATCCTGAATTTTAAGTGGTAACTTTGGAACTCAGCTGCCAACCTATGGTCTCAAATATATAATTCTTACTACAGATGTTAAATTGTAATTACAAATGGATAAATGTTCATTGATTTTCCTAAAACAAACAATTAAGCAAAAAGAGTATAAAGAGGGATCCTGACACCAAAGTTGGAAAACTACCAGGTCAGAAGAACTGTCACAGAATAGGACCAAGGGGCTACGATATACTATCACCGAAAGAACTTCCCCCCACTAGGTTCACATTGTCCTCTGCCAGAGGAAAGATGTCTCTCAATGCCAGAGATTTGTGAAAAGGAAAGGAAATGTTTATTTAAAGCTATACAGACTTAAAGAAGTGACCTACTGTCTTCATTAAAATATCAAAGTCTTTTAGGATACACACACACACACACACACACACACACACAGTCCTTCCTTCTCCCTCTGCCCTAGTCTGGGGTACCGCATCTCAAGAAAAGAAGTAGAAGTCCGTGATGCAGGCTCTTGGCACCACCAGCTGTGTCGCTGCCAAGATCTCCAATTAATTCAAAGCCATGTGGCACCTTCTCATGGCCTACTGGCAAAAGTCCTTGCATCCCTTTTTTTCCAGGTAAAGTATCTCTCATTTCTTAAGCCATATGGCCAAAGAGAGCACCCCAAAGCCACATGGTCCTCTCCCTGGCAAAGCTGCAGGGGTTCCCACTCTAGCTAAAACCATGTGGTTCTCTCTTCAATGCCACAGCCGTGAAGTCCTGTCTTACAAAAGCTGCAGGGGTCCCCACTCTGGCAAAACCACATGGTTCTCCCTCACATGGCTGCTGTGTCTGGGTTTAAATCCCCGCGCCAGTCTTCCTTTGTACCCCCATTTCCAACTCCTCCTACAATCAGTTATACCTGCCAGCATTCCTGTATTATTCCAAGTTTACTGGGCTGCTGTCATGAGTCTGGGCAGGTGTGGCCCCATGTCATGGAGCCAATCTTGTCCAAGCTCTCATACAAGTGCTGTAACCAGGGGGACCTGCCCCCCTCAGTTACATCTTAGGGGGAAGTTCCTTCCATCCCCCTGGCTCAGAGCATGGCCACAGCTTTTTAACATATCTATGCAACCAGTTAAGGGTTATAGATATGTTAAATGACCACACCAGAGGTTAGCTGCAAAGCTGTGGCTGTACAAAAAAATAGCTTTGCATGTTCCTGCTCCATGTGTCCCTTCCTGCAAATCACACCTGTAGGGGGAAGGGGTGAGGACATCCTATATCCCTTTCTAATACTTCCTGGACACCTTGAGTTCTGGACCCCATTCCAAATCCCTATTTGGGGCCCCACTCTTGGCTGCACCCTGTTTCAGAACAGGGTATTGTGGGGTCTAGAAAAAGTACTCGACACACAGCCAGCTGCCTATGTTCCCCCTTCCAGCCCCCCGCCCTCAGTGAGGCTCCCCATTGATGCAGGGCCAGCTCTGTGTGGTGGTACAGAGAGGCCTGGGAGGGGGCAGCAGGCTCTGTGCCCGCAGCTGGTCTCTGGGAGAAGGAGCGATGTGCAGTCCGAGGCACTTCCCTGCACTTGGAGAGGGCACTGCAGGGGCCCAGCACCGGGCAGTGTCTGAGAGGATAGCTCCACATCTAGAGAGCAGCTTGGGTGGAGGGTCACCAGGTTATTTCGACATTTGCCTGCCTGCCAGCTCCTCTCTTCTTGGCATAACTGGAGATTTTAAATCCAGGATACCACTCAGTTTTTAAAAATGTTGAAACAACTCTATTACTAGTACAATTTGGCATTTTACGTTCAGGTTTGGACAGATTTGCAAGCCACTGGGACTAAGCTGGCATGCTGGCTGCCGCTGCTCAGTCCTCTCCCAAGACTGGGCGCATACCTGCACTGTGTGCTCTTGTGCTGCTGCGGAACATCCAGGACCAGTCCTCCCCCTGGGATGCATACCGGGGGCCTCCTTCTGAGCTCTCACCTACCTGAAAAGCCTGTATGCTGAGTTGTTCCTGAAGACAACCTGGCTTGAGAGAAATCCCTTTCGAAGGCTAAAAAGGCGGTTCTTTGTTCCTCGGCTGCCCTTGGTATTCAGCACCGCACGCCACCCTGAGGCTGCCTGATTTTTGTGTCTTTAACTTCTTTCTCTACCTAGATGCCCATAGGATTGTCTTTGCCACAAACCTCACACTGCCTCTCCTGGACAGTCCCAGCACACTGTTCCCTTCCCAGGAGCATCAGCTCAATATCTGGGTAAGAAATAGATTTTTGGTCTCTGTCCCATTTGAAGAATAGAAACCCTAGGCTCTCTGGAATTTCCTAAGTGAGGAGAATGACAAAAGCATCTTTTGTTACATCAAGGAGGAGACTTTTGGAAAGCCCCGATCACCTTAAGATGGGGCTGGCGGCCAGGGAACCAACTGCTGGTGGAGTTCATGAAAATCCGTAATAGTGGCAGCATTTCAGGACTTTGCTCATCCCTGGCCACGACCACCAGCCATGCTGGACATCAGGCACCATGCCTCAGGTGACCTTTCTCACACCTGCCTGGCCATGGTGGCTCCTGAGAGGTGCTTTCTCTGAGAGAAGAGAGAAGCCCCAGCAGGGTGTGGTGTGGGGAAGGTGGAATTGGCACTATTTCTGCCCCCAAATCACCAGTTACATCAAAAAGGGGCAGTTGCCTGATTTTCCCATTGGTGAGGTCCTCAGACTGAGGAAGAAAGGGGCTCTTCCCTTAGTGTAGGTAGCTGGTCAGTATCAATAAAAAGAGGGAACAAAGGGAATCAGACATTAAGCATAATAAATGAGGCAGCTGAGTTGGACAGTGAACTGCCTCACTAGGAAGCTGCAGCATTCCCAGGCTCCCAAGGGATGGCTGCATCCTCCTCTGCCCTCCGGACCCAATCCCAGAAGTGGGCAGAAAGGACTGTTGCTGATGAAAGAATGAAAAAAGCAGGAGAAACTCTTCTGTCGGGCACATGCACAGCAAGAGTCGAGATGGTGCCTATAAAAGGAAGGGGTCCCACCTGGGAAAAAGACTGGATTGGTTAGAGGCTGGGCCAAAGCATTTGAAAGTTGGGTTCATTTGAAAGAGCACTTAGCCCTTCCCAAGCCTGAGATAACAGGACTAGAGGCTAACAAAGGCCTCTGGCTCAGTGACACACATTCGTTCACCTGTTCATTTGTAGTCACCTGGGCCTCGCAGCTGCGTGGGCTTCAGGGGGGATCCAAGCACAGACTGGATACTGGATATGGCAACACAGCTGCAGCTAAGTGTAGCCAGGAACAGAGGCTGAATTGGAGTGAACCAATGGCACAGAATTTCTGGACCTGGTCCTCCTGGGCTCAATGAAGACAAGACTGGAGTTCTTCCACAGTGGGATGGACAGAGACGAGACACTGGGAACCTGGGGGCAGTCTTTTCTCTCTAGTCCAATAAATCTTACTACTACCCTCAACCTCCCATGCAGGAGTTCCCGGAACTGTTTTTCTTGCAATTCCATGAGAGGACCCCCTTTCCACTGGCAACATCTGACGACCATGGAGGAATGGGATGTGCCCCGGCTTGTGGTAAGAGCTGGGACCTCATTTCCCCTGCACTGGGAGGCTGGGAGGTCTTATCTTCACTAGTCTGTCTGTCTGTCTCCCCTCTGCTACTGCCTGTGTATGTTTTTTGGTTCCTCTTCTCTATTTTCCCTCCCTGACCGTTTCAGCTCCAGATCCAAAATTCCCATTGGCCCCACCTTCATGGGCGTGGGCTGACTGGCATTGCCTAATCACCTAGCACCCCCCCAGCGGCTGCCACCCACCAACCAACAACATTCCCATGGCCTGCCCGGTGTGCAGTGAGCGCAAGGCCCACTGCAGTCTGCCTGCCCTGGGGACCCTATGTTCTCAGCAGCCTGAGGGGCGAGGTGCCTCCTTCCTGGCAGCGCGCTCATGTCCCAGGAGTGGCCACTGGCAACCCTGGGGCCCTGTGAAATGGAGGCCACCACCTGCAGGCTGCTGGTGTGTACCCAGCTCCTGTTGCAATCACAGCTGCTTGCCTGCGCCCTGGGAGTCCTGCCAGCGCAGGGCGGCCACATTCCCCTAGCTGTGCAGCGTACAGAGGAAAAGGTGCCTCCAAGGCTGAAAATTCCCAGAGCCCAGTCCTCTTAGTGCTCCTACAGATGCTTGGTAAGCAGAGAGCCTCAGATACAAGTACTCACGGAAATAGGAAAGTTTATGTTACACCAGTTGGAAAGTGATGATTTTTAAAAGAACCTCCACAAGGGGAAAATAATCTTAAGACTGATTGAATGTTAATTTTCCCCACAACTCTGGTGCCCTCTCATACCCAGAGCTACCCCGAATTTTATGATCTTCCTGGAGAAGGCCAACAGGATTTTCCCTGAGGGCTAGACATGCTGTCTTGTCTGGCTAGTCCAACTAATCCTTAGGAAGGCTTAACAGGGAGCTGCCCAACCTTACTAGGCCTCTTGAAGGATGGGGCTGCTGGGAATAGGAAAGGCAGGGAAACAGTTACTAGTCCAACTACTAAAGGCCAGAGTTTTAGGGTGAGGTTTCCTACCGGAGATAGCGGAGGTACCGTCCAGATCGCCCATGTGGAGTTAAGGCCACCTGAATGAGCGGAGTGAGCCCAACTGGTAGGGCCTGATCACCACTGTGACTGTTGGTAAATGAAGTTGCCTGCAGGGGATGGGGTGACACTCTACACCTGGGCATACTGTATTGCCATCTTTGTGAGGGCCTCTGCCCCTGTCAGGGGAGGCGCAAGGCTCAGGCTGCGGGACGTCGGAGCTGCCACCAGGTTGCAAGTCCACACAACGTGGTACTAGAAAAAACTGAGGACACCCATCTCTTCCCTTAGTGACCCAGCTTCTTCCCCTTCTGCAGGAAAGGAAGTCTCCCTCCCCAAAGACAATAGGCAATACCACCTCCATCCACAGTGCCTCCAGAAACCCCGGTTTGGGGTGCATGCTTGTCAACCGGAAAAATTTAACCCTGGGTCTCTTAAGGAAAAGGCTTATAGATAATTGGCTTTATGAAACCAAAGTCTGTACTTCTGTACTGCAAATACCTGGTCTTTAAGAACTCTACCTAGGCCATCTTTTAAAATGCAAATTTCTGGGAGGTAAATCTTATCAAGAAATCAAAATAGAAAAACATTAGCCATTGGAGCAAATCAATTTAACTTATTTCAGCTGTTCCTTTCTAAATCAGTGAATTTTGCTTTATAATACTAGTCTCATAGAAGCACATCCCTTGAAAGTGTGAGTGTGGCACTGGCTGCTGTGGCTCGCAGATTTCATTCCTGGTTAGGGCACGTGCCTAGGTGGCTGGTTCAGACCACGTGCTCCCCACCAATCTTGGGAACAGTGCAAGAGGCAGCCCACTGATCTGATAATTGATGGCTGTTTCTCTCCCTCTCTCTCTCCCTCCCTTCCCTTCTCTCTGGGGTCAATGGAGCATGTCCTTGGGTGAGAATAAAAAAAAAAGTGAGTGTGTTTTTAGAAGTACCAAAATGTGTTTGCCAATCTAAAGAATGCTAATTACTTACTTTTTTAAGTAATACAGAATTGGAGTTTGGTCACTTTCACTCTGTTAGAGGGGAAAGATTTTCCTTTTGCTTTATATTATCCTCCCTACCCGATTCCTCTAGAATCTGGCAATTCTTTTTTTTTTAAATATATTTGATTGATTATGTTATTAGTTTTCCCATTTTTTCTCCCATTTATTCCCCTCTGCCCTCCTACAAGCATTCCCCTCCCCCCACCTTAGTTCATGTCCATGGGTCATAAATATAAGTTCTTTGGCTTCTACATTTCCTATAATATTCTTAACCTCCCCCTGTCTATTCTGTACCTACTATTTATGCTTCTTATTCCCTGTACCCTTTCCCCCCATTCTTCCTCCTCTCCCTCCACACTGGTAACCCTCCATGTGATCTCCATTTCTATGATTCTGTTCCTGTTCTAGTTGATTTTTTTAGGTTCAGTTGTTGATAATTGTGTTTGTTGTTATTTTACTGTTCATATTTTTTATCTTCTTTTTCTTAGATAAGCTGCTTTAACATTTCATATAATAAGAGTGTGATGATGATGAACTCCTTTAACTTGACCTTATCTGGGAAGCATTTTTTCTGCCCTTCCATTCTAAATGAAAGTTTTGCTGGATAGAGTAATCTTGGATGTAGGTCCTTGCCTTTCATGACTTGGAATACTTCTTGCCAGCTCCTTCTTGCCTTCAAGGTTTATTTTGAGAAATCAGCTGCTAGTCTTATGGGAACTCCTTTGTAGGTAACTGTCTCCTTTCTTCTTGCTGCTTTTAAGATTCTCTCCTTATCTTTAATCTTGGGTAACATAATTATAATGTGGCTTGGTGTGTGCTTCCTTGGGTCCAACTTTCTTTGGGGCTCTCTGAGCTTCCTGGACTTCCTGAAAGTCTGTTTCCTTGTCTAGATTGGGCAAGTTCTCCTTCATTATTTGTTCAAGTAAGTTTTCAATTTCTTGCTCTTCCTCTTCTTCTGGCACTCTTATAATTTGGATGTTGGAACATTCAAAGTTGTCCTGGAGGTTCCTAAACCTCTCCTCATTTTTTTGAATTCTTGTTTCTTCATTCTCTTCTAGTTGAATGTTTATTTTTCCCTTCTGTTCCAAATCGTTGATTTGAGTCCCGGTTTCCTTCCCTTCACTGTTATTTTCCTGTATATTTTGCTTTATTTCACTTTTCATAGCCTTCACTTCTTCCTCTATTTTGTGAATGTGCTCAACCATTTCTGTGAGCATCCTGATTACCAATGTTTTGAATTCTGCATCTTATAGGTTAGCTATCTCTTCATCGCTTACTTCTGTTTTTGGAGCTTTGATCTGTTCTTTCATTTAGGCCATTTATATTTTTTTTGTCTCGATGCACCTGTTACATAGTAAGGGGTAGAGCCTTAGGTATTTGCCAGGGTGGAGCAACCCACATAGCTGCAGTTGTGGTGCTGTATGTTGGGGAGGGGTCTGAGAGGGAACAATGCTGCTTGCTTGGCTTTTGGCAGGTTTTCAGTCACTTCCCCTGCTTCCCAAAAGCAAATTGGGTCCTTCTGGTGCTGATTCCTGGGTGGCTCAGTTTGTGTATGCTCTTGGGTCCTGTGGGTCTCTCCAACAAACTCTCCTGTGAGGCTGGGAGTTTCTCCTGTTGCCACAACCCTCACAGGTTTTTACAGCCAGAGGTTTTGAAGCTTTATTTTCCCGTACTGGAACCCTGGGTTGTGTGGTTCTCACTCTTCAGTTGTTCCTCTGGTATCTGCAGGTGAATGTGGGACTGCCTGTTTCACCAGCCATTGCCTTGCCCACCAGGTCCTCTTTACCCCTCCTATTAGTCTGAATGAATGTTTCTTCTTTAACCCCTTGGTTGTCAGACTTCCATACAGTTAGATTTTCTGGCAGTTCTGGTTGTTTTTTTGTTTTTAAATTTGTTGTTGTCCTTCTTCTGGTTGTGCAAGGAGGCACAGTGCATCTACCTATGCCTCCTTCTTGGCCGGAAGTTAGAATCTGGCAGTTCTTAATGGCCTAAAGAATCTGTTCCAATTGTGGTTTCATGTACCCAGAATTTCACTAGAATGTTATGTCTGAAAGAGTCAGGCCTGGACTCTGGATGCCACTGGAAAGGAATTAAAATGAACTTTTGAAGCCGATAAAAGCCCTTTAGAGAAATAATCTGATACCTTGCTTAGTCACATGGTTCACAGCAGTCTTTCCAGGTAAGGAACAAAGGTTGCTTTCCTGACAGATGGCAAGAAAACAACCTCATTACATTTTTGGAGACCTCAAGAATTTGAGTAATTTGCCAAAACCTACAGGTATTGCAGACAAAGCCTAATGGCAACTGTATGGCTTGGCTGAAGATTCCTTATGAGAACCTATATAATCAATTGCTATTCTTATTGTACTTATGCAAATAATCAGGCCAAATTAAGACCGAGCTTAATGTAGTCTCTCTGATAAAAATGAGGGTGATTTTAGGGGGAAAACTATGTTTTAATAGAAATCATAATGCCCAATTGTAAATATTAGACTCTACTTCAGTTAATTGTCTTCAAAGTTTTATTTGTCACCTATAAACTGAACTGGTTTCTGAATTCTTCTAGTTTTCTTCAACCCCCCAAAATGCTTCATTTTTTAACCTGTCCTTAGACTAGGAATCATTGATAACTAAACTTTTTTCTCCAAGGGTTGTATATGTTGCACAGAATTCACTCGAGCACCTGGTCACATCACCAGGGAAGTTCAAACTGCAAATAAGGAGGACCTGTTAGACCATCACTGCTTGCCTTCACTCCAGCAAAGCCTTACATCTGGACGTCTTCTCAACGGACAGTCTCGCAGTCTCAAACACTGGTTTATGATTTGCCGTGTTCATTGACCTTTGGGTTTTTTGTTTTCATAGACATATACCTTATTTACCTGATTACTTGTTCACACAGGACAGGCCTCACTCTGGAAGCCCATCTGCATCACCACCTCCTGAAATGAGACTCAATGGGCTGGTGGAACCGACTTGTTTTCAGGACTCGATGGCTGAATCAGTAAAGAATGGAATGGTCTATCAGCTTTGCTTTCAGAATGTAAAAGTTAATTAATTAATTAATTTATTTATAGAGAGGGGAAGGAGGGAAAAAGAGAGGGAGAGAAGCATCGACAGGTTGCCTATTGCATGCCCCCAGCTGGGTACCTGGCCCACAACCCAGGCATGTGCCCTGACTAGGAATTGAACCATTGACCTTTTGCTTGGCAGGCTGACGCTCAATCCACTGAGCCACACAGACAGGGCATAAAACTTTATTATTTAAAAGGTGGGGCTGAAGGGACCAACCAAAGTCTCACCACCTTGAGGCTGCTTTCTTTTTTCTGCCCAAGTGTTTCAAACAGAAAAGGCTTGCTTTATAGGAAAATCTTGGAATGTTCCCCTTGGCCTAGTTTGAATTAAGTATGGTAAACAAGAGGGCTTCAGCCAGGTGTGACAAACCTTTGTCCAGGGAAGCCCCTCCTCCAACTTAATTTGAGACACTGAAGTTAGTCTCAACCTTTATCACCTGGTTCTTATCTCTCATCAGATCTTTAGTTGCTGTAATTCTCCTCATTTCAGGACCATACTCTTTTCAACCTTCTTGCCAAATTGTCACCTCTAGAAAAAAGGACACCTACTTGTCCAGCAGTGCGAACATCGTATCTGTCACCTCCCAAGAACAGCAGGTTGACCCAAACTTTACAAAACCCCTTTCCCTCACATGAAGGCTCCCTTTCTCTTTTGCTCCCCTCTTCCTTTGGCAGATAGCAAGACTCTCTGGGCCTGGGGACAGGCAGGACTATAGCCCTTGACAGCAGGAAGAAGCTACAGAGAACTTCAACCATTTACCCTTCTAAGATTACCAGTCCCAGGGATCTTTGTGGAGGAAATGCTAGTTCATTATAATAAAAGGAAGGGAGCAAAGGGAATCAGACGTTAAGCATAATAAATGAGGGAGCTGAGTTGGACAATAAACTGCCTCACTAGGAAGCTGCAGCATTCATTGGCTCCCTAGGGGGATGCTGCACCCTCCATCCTCGGGACCTAATTCCCAAAGTGGGCAGGAAGGACCTTACCAGCCATTAGCTGGGGTCACCAATGAAGGGATAAAACCAGCAGGAGAAATTCCCCAGCTGGGCACAAGCACTGCAGAAGCCAAGATGGCGCAGGGGTGTGTCCTTCCACTTTGAGGCATGTGCAGTAGGAACCAAGATGGTGATCAAAAAAAGGTTTCTAATCTAGGGGGAAGACTGGATTGGTTAGGGGGAGAGCCCAGCACAAGCCCATGAAGAACTGGGAAACTGACTGGTTGGTTTGAAAGAGCACCAAGACCGAGATAATATAATCAGAGTTTAATAAAGGCTCGGCCCAGTAACACACGTTCATTCACCTGTCCATTCCCATGCTCGCTCTCTCTGTAGCAACCATGTGGGTCTAGCAGCTGCGCAGGCCCTGAGCACAGGCCCCAAGTGTGAGCCCTGCAACCACACAGGCTCCATGTGTGTTCCAAGTGCAAGCCTGGCTGGAGCACAGGCAGGAACAGAGGCTAACCTAGCTGGATGGGGACAGAGACTGAACCGGACCGAACCAATAGCACAGAATCTCTGGACCCTGGCCCTTCTCTGGGCTTGATAAACACAAGACTGGAGTTCTTCAACAGTGGATGGACAGAGATGAGACCCTGGGTACCTGGGGGCAGTCTTTTATTTCTAGTCCAATAAATCTTACCTCAACCTCCCATGCGGGAGTCCCTGGAAATACCTTTTTTGCGACTCTGTGAAAAGATCCCATTTCTACCAGCAACACTCCATTTCCACGGGCAACACTCCCTACCTTTGGGAGGTCTCAGATTCCCGGGGGGAACCCAGAACCAGCTCCAACTGTCTTAGAGCTGGTGGAGGTACCTCCCAGACTGTCTGCTTGTGTTTGTTTTCAGCATTTTCATCTTTTTTTTGGTGTGTCTTTGGTACTTTTGGGGAAGGCACATAGGAGCCTGTCATACTATTTTAAACCTCAACAACTCCCCTTCTCTTTTAAACTTAAGGTTTTAAACCCATTCTCAGAAGTAAGGCCCTTCAGGAAATTAGCTTGCATCTGTTTCTCTCCTCCAGGCATAACTCCACAGTTTCTGCAACACAGCGAGGCAAGGAGGGAGGCAGCAAACTCTGAATATTAACCAGCAAAGGTGGATAGCTTCAATGTTGAAACCACTGGAGCCAGAACGCACAAAGCTGCTTATAAGGTTGTAATCAAACACAGCCCACCCGAAGGAAGTTAATTAGTCTAGAGGGCAAGAAGGAGGCGGGACAGGCTACTTTTTCTCTTGGTGGTTCTAGAACACCACAGGCAGCTCCTCCTGAGGGAGGGCACAGTCTGTAGAATACTGGCCTTAGCTGAGTGACTCAACTCCGTGTCCACTTCCCCATGACATTTTGGCTTGCCTGGGGGTGGGTGGGGATGGGAGGACTCCCAGGGGAGGGAATAAAACTGTCAGGTGCTTTAGGGCGATGCAGCCCCAGGAAGTGACCAGGCGGAGAAGCCAGACATCTCAGAATGAAGGGGCCTGGTGCAGATTCTAAGCAGCTGCTTGCTGAGTGAAGACAATGGCCTCTTAGGAAGGAGAGAAGAGTCTTTTTTTTTTTAAGATTTTATGTATTTATTTTGAGAGAGGGGGGAAGGGAGGTAAAAAGGGAGGGAGAGAAACAGTGATTGGTTGCCTCTTGTATGTGCCCTGACCGGGGATGGAACCTGCAACCCAGGCATGTGTCCTGACAGAAAATCAAACCAGCTACGTTTTGCTTTGTGGGATGGTGTCCAACCAACTAAGCCAAACTGGTCAGGGCAGGAGGGCAGAATCTTAAAAGTGCCCCAGGGAACAGAGGGGATGTCTGCAGTCAGCGTACACACTGAGCGCCAGAAACAGGTATGGGAGGCAGTGGGCTACGTGGTGGCCCCCAAAAAGACATGTCCGAGTCCTAGTCCCCGGAACCTGTGCATGTCACCTTATTTGGGAAAGGGTCTTTGTAGATGTGATTAAGTTAAAGATCTTAAAATGAGATCATCCTGGACTGTCCTGGAGGGCCCTAAATCCAGGTGTCCTTATAAGAGGCACACAAAGAAGACACAGAGAAGGCGGCGATATAAAATCCCCCCAGAGACTGGAGGGATCCAGCAGCCATAACCATTGGGAGCTAAAAAGGCAAAGGAAGAAATCTCCCCTACAGCCTCTGGGGGGAGAGGGGGTCCTTCTGGCACCTTGATTTTAGACTTCTGGCTTCAGAACTGTGAGAGATTAAATTTCTGTTGTTCCATTGCACCAAGTTGGTGGTCATTTGTTATGGCCACCCTAGGAAACTTATATGCCAAATGGAAATAGAGGAGGCATTACCCCAGGGAATACACCAGGGAGAAAAGGTCAGGGCAAGTGGGCTTGGACCCCTGCCCTCTGGCAGTGCTGACCTCGGCCAGGAGCACAGCTGTGGAAAACCAAGAACCACTATTGTCAGGAATGTACGTGCTGTCTCATTGGCCCTGCTCTTGTTAAAGGCGTGTAACCCCGTCACATTCTCCTTCACTTGCTGCTCCTGAAGACAGGTCTGGGCTAGTCAGAAAGGTTTCCTGTAGGACCACCTACCTGAAGATGGTTCCCAGCTCAACACAAGAAAGAACATTTAAAAACACGTGGTAAAGGGAATTCTGACACATGCAACAAGGATGAACCTTGAGGACATTATGCCAAGGGCAATACACCAGACACAAAAAGACTAAAACTGTATGATTCCACTTACATGAGCTACCTAGAGTAATCAAATTCACAGAGGCAGAAAGTAGAGTGGTGGCTGCCGGGCTGGTGGATGGGGAAAGGGGAGTTAGTGTTTAACAGGCACAGTTTCAGTTTGGGAAGATAAAAAGAATTCTGGAGATGGATGGTGTTGGTGATGGTGCACAATAATATGAATTAACTTAATGCCACTGAACTGCACACCTAGAAGTAGTTAAAATGGTAAATTTTATGTTATATATCCTTTATCACCATTAAAACAAGTGGTGAGCTCACAGTTATTGGAAGTATGTAAGCAGTGGAGAGATACCAGTGCTCAGTTCTGCTATGGCAAGGGATTTCTGTATGAAGAGGGAAGGTAACCACTAAGGCATCTTCCTTGGACTCCCTATGATTCTTGTCATTAGCACGGCCTTGGCCACACATCCCAGAACCAAGGGTGTGGGGGTGTATACCATGCAAGAGGATGCCCCTGAACAGATGCAGGAGGTAGGGCCCTGAGGACAGGAAGAACAGGGAAAGAACTGAGAGAATCAAGAAAGAAACAGAACCTAACTCAGCTACCTGGGTGCAGGAAGAGGAGGAGAAGTTTGGGGGTGGAGTAAAGTCAAGTCTGGAGAAGAGGAAAGGTCACTTGTACCAGACAATGTGGGCTGAGACCATCCACTGGCAGTTGACGCTTGGCGTTCAAAGGCCCAAACAAGCATCTTCCTGAGCTCCGTGGCTCTGAAGAGCAAAACTGCTTCCTTGGTTACAAAGTGTCCTTAATTCAGAAAGGGGTGAATTAAACTAAATCAGGAGATACTAAAGTAAATCAAGCTCAGATAAAGTTAGGAACGTATAACTCTGGTATTTCATACATGTGTAACACTTAAGGGAATTAGGTATATCAGAGTTCCCACAGATTAGCCTTGCAATTCCAATTTAAAATGGGTAATTGAGTCACCCACTTCAGACTTATGATTTTAAGCAGAATGCTGAAAGAGGATCTGGCTGAGTTTGTGACAGTTTTGAGATGTCTGAGAGAACTTAATATTCACCCTACTTATATACTTAATTTGTTAGATTTTAAGAACTGTTTTAGGAACTTGGAATTTTATGATGGTTATTTATAAGCTTAAGGAAACAACATACATTAAATTTGTAAAAACCACTAAGATATTTAAAGAAATTTAGTTAAAGTTATAAACACCCCCACCCTTAAATGTAATCATTGAAATAAACTATATTCAAAAACAGAATAATGAAATTTGTAGGTTAAACTTAAAATCTTGGGGAAACATTAGGTTTCAAAATTCTACTCCACACCAATTATACTTAAATTTAAAAAAATCCACTTCAATATGCTGAACAGTAACAGAAAACCCAAGCTGCCCTAAGGCGTCTGTGTGAATGTGCGGTGTCCGCCCCCCCCCCCCCCCCCCCCAGGAAACCTCTCAGGGACTCAGGGATGCAGATGAGGCCCCAGGGGCAGCTCCGATTCTGTGGGTGGGGAGCACTGTGCCAGGGCAGGCAGGGCCGCTGACTTTAAGGGCTCAGTGGCCTGAAGTTCACGACAACACCAGACAGTGAAGCAAACTTGCAGAAGTCAGAAAGCAACCCCAGCCCTGCCCTGCAACACCAGAGCAGGGCCTGAGGTGTCCAGGGTGGACACTGCTCTGCCCTGGGCCGCAGCCTTGGATGCTGCTTTTCGAGGGCAGGCTGGCTCAGCGCCCCCATCCCTAGGCCAACAGAGCTGCTGGTGCCCACGGGGACGCCCAGGGCACACGGATGGAGAGGGTGGAGTTGAGGAGCTCAGGTCAAGAATTGGCTGGTGGAGGTAACTGGCCAGCCACTCCCCGCTGCCTGACCTGCCCGCTGGAGTAAGGGGCACTGGGGTTTGGTGGTCACATCTAAAGGTTGCTGTCCCCCCAGGGACTGCCTCTACTCTCAGGCGCCTCCAAGGTCACCGAGCCCATGCAGCGTTTTGAAGCCAGGCATCCTGGCAGGCTGGCCTGCCTTTATTTTGACAAGCGCTTGCACCGGACCTGCCCTCCCTGCCAGGACATGGCAGCTTTGCTCAGTGAGGGGCTTCATGGCTGTGTGTTGTTTGTGTTTCAAGTTTGAAGTCTTCAAAAATGACATCCTCTGAAAGAAACGGGCTTTTGGAAACAGATGCCTGGCTGTTGCCAAGTGTGATTTAATTAAAATCCAAGAAACAGCACTAGCAACAAACAAACACCAAAAAGATGCTTTCTCTTAAAAAGAAAATAAAGTCAGCCGGGAGGCTCAGCAGCCTGAGGAGGGTTTGGTCTGCTCTCCTGGGACCACAGCTCCACCCCAACTCCACTTAAGTCACTGTGTGGTCCTGGGCAGCCACCCCTGCAGATGAGGATGTACAAGCTTATTGTTCCTGAAGAGTGAGCAGAAAGAGGGAGAAGGGCATCTTGGACTGCAGAGGTTTGGAACACTGGAAATGCAACCAGTATCCATTTCCTTTTTTGTCTCAGACTTTTTAGCTACTGTGCTTTATGGCTCAATGAAAAGGTGGTGGCATCTGCAGTACTTCCCAAACTCACTCCTTGAGCCCACCCGGAGCCCCTCGTCAGAGCATCTCGTAGGGCTGGCCCTCTCCTGCAGGAAGTCCCCAAGGTCCCTCCGCTCCTACATTCCACGGATTCTCAGCACTTATGATCCATCCCAGAGCCCTCCTGATTGCTCTGCTTGGGAAAGAACCGGAATCCGTTGTTTACGCCTTCCAGTGAATGCACTTAGGCCTGTGTGTCCCTCTCTGTGATAATTCTGTCCATTTCAGATGAGAGGTTTGGTTTCCCTGTCAGAGGAACTCTTGGGTCATGACTACAAGGTGGAGCAATGACTTTGGGGCTCCTCTGGCTCCCCAGCAACCTGCTTTCCAAGAAGAAAAGCCATTCTCAGAGTGAGAAGCTGAGGACTTGAGGGCCATCATGTACAGTGAGCAAGTGGCGGGGACAGGAGGGCCCAGAGCTCCTAGAAGTTCCTAACTCCATCCCCCCCACCTGCCAGGCCTTGGGGATAAGCATATTATTAGTCAGGGTTCTCCAGAGAAACAGAATCAGAGAGAGAGAGAGAGAGAGACTGATGTAAGGAATAGGCTCATGAACTTGGGATAGGGCGAGTCTGAGCCTGAGGCCTGCAGGGTGGAGACGCAGGGAAGAGCTCACCGTGCAGTCACAAATCTGGAGGCATCTGGAGGCAGAACTCCTTCCAGCCTCTTCTCTGAAGGCCTTCAGTTGATTCAGGGGTGAGGCCCCCCAAATTATGGAGGGTCATCTGCTTTACTCAAAGTTCAATGACTTAAATGTTAATCTCATCTAAAACATGCCTTTGCAGTGGCACCTAGACCAATGTGTGAACAGAAGCTGGGTACCACAGCCTGGCCAAGCTGACACATAAGATTAACCATCCCAACAAATGAAGGGTCTCTGCCACTTTAAATCTCTAGGTCAGAGGCAGGCCCAGGCAAAGCCTCCACGAGTCTGGGTGAGCAGAGATGAGTCACCCTGGAGAAGGGATCCAGCTTGCTCCCTAGTCTGGGCAGGAAGCCGTGTGGGAGGGGGTGGCGGGGGGTGGGGCAGGAGATCCCCAGGATCCCTGACTGTGGACAAGGCCCTGCATGTGCATGTGCCTCTGGGTCCAATTAATTTCCCCAAGACCTTTGGAGTCAGAACCAGTGAGCACAATGGCCCGTCACTAAGGAGCATTGTGCCATTCTCCAGGCAGCGGGGCAGGCAGGAGCTGGCCCAGGAAGGGAGCCACAGCGACACAACCCAGGCAGGTGGCATCCTCCCCATCTTCAAGCCTTGTTCTTCAGGGCCTCGTTCTCCTGCGGTTGGAAAAACAGGGGCCACACCAGTAGCAGCAAGGAGAAACTAGTGAGACTTAAAGAAGGAACAAGAGGTTGAAAGCCTCTGCCTGGATCCTGGAAGGTCATTGAGTTTGTCCACAGATTCCAGGGACCCTGGGAGGGAGGGGGCGGGGGTGGAAGTGGGTGAGATGCAACAAGCAAAGCCGTAGGCTCGGTGAGGGCCCAGGGCTTGCGGCCTGGGTCCTAGGCCTCTCCTTCCACTCCAGCACCCCTGCTTTCTGCCCACAGGGTCTCCCTCGGCGGACCTCTCCCCTCGAGAGGCTGTGCAGGTGGAGCCCACCAGGAGCACTTTGCCCCACACCTGCTCTCATGTGCCTCACCAGCTGGCCTTACACCTTCGGGTTCCTGAGCAGTCTTTTGCCAGTTTTCTAAATCAGTTTCCCTAATTCCATCCACATTCCCCCTCTCCTTTTCAGGCCTGCCTCCCCTGACCTCCCCTGGGTCCCTCTCTTTAGAATATCTCAGCACCGACTGCAGCATGCCTTCTCAGCAAAAAAACCCAGGAGGCCTTTTCCTTCCCTCCCATTCCACCAGGGAGGCAGGACGGGCAGATCCAGGCCCCCTGGACCTCTGTGGACATGAAGCCCCAGAACTGCCTGTCTTCTGGTGGCTGGGACCCAGACTGCCAGGACTGAGCCAGTCAGACCGCCATGTATGAGGTGGTCAGGTAGCCCACTGAAGGGCAGGATGGCTGGCGCAGCACCTGGTACAGGTGGGCCTAGCGCTCATCCCATGCTTACCCCTCTGTAGCTCTTGCTTTTTCCTGCTAGCTCCCACACCTGGTGGGAAGTGACGTCCCTATGGGAAGGCCATTAGGTGCCTTAAGTAAGAGATTATAAATCATCTCAGCCAGCACCTCCCGGACACGCTGAGTGTGTTGTAGGCCTTTCCCCCAGAACACAGGGCTCGAATCTTCAATAACTGTGTCCTGCCAGGTGCCACAGAGGAGGACAAGCCCGAGGCAGCCATCTCAGCAGGTGTCTGAGTGTGGGTGGGGACAGCCACCGCTTATGGGTGGCACCACTGACCAGATAGGCTGGGCTTGGCGAGGCAGCCTGGTGCTCAGCAGAGGAACGGAGTGGCCGCTCCAGCCTTGCAGGGAACTTGGGGAAGAGGCCCTTGGGCGGTGGGGCAGGCAGTTCCAGCTAACCCCCCACGGGAAGTGGAAATCGGGAAGACAGGTTTCGTTTCCAGCAAGGATTCCTCTGGGGCCACAAAGCCCTCCCTTCCTGGCAGCACCTGCAGGCTCTGCCTCCCTCCACCCCCCCACCCCGCCCCCAAGATCTATAACACACTCTTTTCTAAGGCCTGCCCCACCCTCCTGCACCGCTCCCCCCCCCCCCCCCCGCTGGGTCTCGGGTGAGGCAGAGGTGGAGGCTGAGGGGCCAGGCCAGGGGAGGGGTGCAGTGAGGGTGGGGCTGCCAGGTGAGCTGGGACTAGCTGGCTGTGGTGAGGCTTTGTGGGACTGCACAGGTATAGGTGTGGACTGTGTAGGCCCCTGTCTGTCCCCAGCACCACTGTTACTACTCTGTGGGGCCTGAGTCCTGTGTGCCAGGAGGCAGTGACTGTCTTTTTTTTTTTTTAATTTTTTTTTATTTTAATCATTGTTCAAGTACAGTTTTCTCCCCCCTACTCCCATTCCAGCAGTGACTGTCTTTACACAGCTCAGAGCAGTGGGTGCTGCGGAGTCCCAGGCTGCCAGTCCCTGCTCCCTGCAGGTAGATGGTGTGCTGGAGTGAGGAGGGCCTTGGTCTCTCCTCGGGGTCCTGCCCCTAGCCTGGTGGCCCTCAGTTGTAGGTGGGCACCCTGCAAGCCTCCTTGGACAGGCTGTTGCTACAGAAGGCTCCATGGGGACAGCGGCTGAGGCAGGGGCAGAGGGGCCTGCTGGGGGCACAGAGAGAGCTGGGGCTTCCTGCAGGGCATGGGGGAACCCTGGGCTGAGGGTATGGGGAGAAGAGAGACAGGTCTGAGCATCACAGCAGTTGAGAGGGGCCATGCAAGACAGTTAAGACAAAGTCCCCATGGGGGTGGAGGGGTGACTCCCTGTAGCTCCCACGCCCAGCGCCTGTGCCTATTTAGGGGGGTACATAGTAGCTAGCATGTGCTATGTGCCTGCACGCTACCCCCAACCGCTGTCCCCTACTGCCACTGTCCTGGCTGTCTGCCCAGCCTGGCCACTTGGCATCCGTCAATGGCAGAGCCAGGAGCTGACCAGCCACGGCAGGCTCTACACTCACTCCCGTCTACAGCACCAGTTGCCACTCGGATCCATTCTAGAGAGAGCACCATGATAGGCTCTGCTTTCTCCACTTCTTCCTGGTGCCACCCACCCCTCGGGTACCCAGGAGAGCCAGCCAAGTGAGAGAACCAAGTACTCCTGCAGCCAGGCACCTGAAGCTCTGCCTGCATGGGGAGGTCTGGGTCTCTGTGGGCAGGAGAGGCTCGGAGCTGGGGTGACACAAACACTGAGTGAGCCCTCAGGGCAGGGGACCCGGAAGAGGGGGGAGAGCTGCAGCCTCCGCAGGTGGGGGAGGGTCATGAGGCAGGCAGGCAGCAGGGCTGCGGACAGGTCTGTTTGCCCTAGACACCCACGTGAAGGACCCATGGCTCCTGGGACGACGCGGACCTCTGTCAGTGCCAGCCCTCGCTCTTGCACTGTGGCCTGCAGTGCCATGCAGGCCTCCCAGGTCTTCTGCTCTGGCCTCTGTCCCCATGTCCTATGATGACACTCCTCTGCCAGACAAGGGGCAAGTCGCTAGGGCTGCTGTCAGCAGGACAGGCTGGCCTCTGCAGTGGCCAGTATGTGGGGTATGTGGTGGAGGGCGGCCACAGAACCCCTGGGGGCCGAGTCCCTGTGAAGCCCCTCCTGTCATCCCGGCTCCTGCACTGGCTGGGGGCTAGGGAGTGACCTCACAGCACGAATGTGAATCCAGCTCAGAGCCTGGAAGAAATAACCAACTCATCCAACATGGAATCAATGCCTCTTTCTGAAAATAAGGCCAGCTAATGGGACCTGCATGGTGGCAGGGAGCTCAGTGGTCATCCTGGCCACCCTCCCCTTCAATTTTTAGATGGGAAGCTGAGGCCAGAGGAGGGAAGGGCTGGGCAAGTTCAGGGTTGAGCTAGTTCCCAGTGAAGGCAGCCATAGCCACAAAGCCCTCACTGTGGGCCACGTGGAGCTCAGCCACTGGCTCTGGCCGCTGGAGCCTCGTAGTCCCCTCCCTGCATTAAGGGACAATGGCTACCAATGCTCTTACTGCTGGTTGTGGGCTGCCTCCCTGGAGCCTGGAACAGTGCCTGGAAGAGCAGGCACAGGACTGTGGATGCATTCACTGAATTCCTGCAGTCTTAGTCTCGCTCATCTGTATTTTCTCATTTTCCTATAGTTGTGCAATGCTTTTATATTATAAAAACCTGCCACTTTTTACTTTAAGAAATATCCTGCCAACCTCACAAGACTATTTAAGGAGCAAAATACACATAAGAAAATGCTCTGTAGACCGGAAGGCAGCTTGCAGATGGGAAGGGCATCTCCAATGATTGCTCTTCCCCAAGGCGCTGGGCCAACACCAAATAACCAGGATGGGCAGGGGCTCCTTCCCACCTTCCACTCCTTCCACCTCTCAAGGGCCCACTGCTCCTCCAGTCTTCCTGCTTTGGAGGCTGGAGCAGGGGGAGTGGTGGGCAGAGTGTAGAGGGAAGCTGACCAAGGATGGGCAAACTAACAAGGGATGAAAAGTTGATTCTCACCCAAGGGAAGGGAGAGACACAGAGAGAAACACACAGACATCAGAAGCCGCAGGAAGTGGTGGGGAGACAGGTAGAGCGACAGGCGTGGATGTGGAGGACCAAAAAGGGGCAGGGTAGGGGCATCTCTCGAGGTGGGCACTGGCCTCAGACCCCAGGCAGCGTGGCACGCTCTTCAGGCAAACGCACCCTGACCCTCTCCTGGTGAAGATAAAGTTGGAAACATCAAAATGCCACATCCCTTAGAGCAGCAGCCATTGGCAGGGCTCCACATGGCTGCAGCAACCAGGAGTTTGAGCTAATGAAAGTTAAAAAAATAAAAATAAAAAGCTGGGAAATGCTCCCGGAGAGGCACATGGCACTGCTCAGGGCCGATGGGTGGGGTGGGGAGGACAGCAGGCGCTGTGACAGGGAGAGGGGGGTGCCAAGGTCACCATTCTCACAGCCGACTCTTCAGCGACAGTGAGTCCCGGATGCAGCGACTGAGTCTGCTGTTTTAAACAGGGGTCCCCTCCTACACTCCTGCTTCCCCCAGTGAGAGGGTGTGATCCAGACAGAAGGGAGGGGGCAGAGAGGGTGTGTGTGTCGTTTTTCTCATAGGTCACCCACAGTGCTGCTCTGGCAGGGGCAGGTGGCTGCCCCAGAACCTCACTCTGGGGAGGAGATCTCAAATGTTGACCCTACCCTTGGGTGTTCTGAAGGGGAAGCCAGAGAAAGGCCCTAATCACCTGCATAACCCTTCTGCCAAGTGGCTCTGCGGGTGGGAGGTGTGTGGGGTGCAGAGAGGAGCTGCTAGAACACTGAGCATGGGGAGGAGTGACGACACCCACTCTGTGGACTTCTGGAAGGCTAACCTGGTCTGGGGCTGGGCGCAAAACGTGAGTCAGTCTGAGCCAGAGCCCACTGGCTCCTGAGGGGCAGAGGCAGCGGTTCCTGAGAAGTTTAAAACCATCCAGTAAGGATTTTCTGAAAACCCACTGTGCCCAGCATGGAACCCAGAGCCTCTGCCCTAGAAAAGTGTGCAGAGAAAGGACACAGCATTAGGTGAAAGGGGAGGGTGTGCAACTCTCCACCAAGGAGCATGCATGGCAGGGACCATTGGGGTTGCTCCATGGAGAGACCCCAATTTATTTCAGGAGCTCTGAAGAAAGAACAAAGCAGGTTCTGGTCATCCCTGAAGAGGTGGGCACTTGTTCCAAAAGAAAGCCCCACCCACCAGACCTAAAGCCAGGAGAGCTGGCCCAGCACCAGGCCACGCGGTCACGCCTGGCCACACAGAGCCTGCTGTGTCCCTGGCCTTAGAAACCAGTGAGGCAGGTCCTGGCCCTATATTCCTTCGGCATCTTTATCACTGGAAACTCCTGTGCCCAGCCCAGTCAGAGACCGGTGGACTTTAAAAAAGGCTTCTCTCTGTGTATAGAATGAACATGATTCCGCGCAAGCAGCAGATCAGGAACACTGAGGCCAGCCCCTCCCAGCAGGCTCCAGCCCCTCCCGCCGCCTCAGCAGAGGCCCCAGACCACACCTGCCAGATGGGATCCCCGAGATGCCCACGGAGGCTGGGCACCGTGCCATCTCTCTATCCAAGAACACCACTACCTGACAGGCTGCTGGGAACAGCCAAGCCCCTTGGACCTTGCTCCCAGAAATCCGACCACACCGAGGATAAACGTGCCAGGTGCCATGGCCACACTGACTTGCCTGGTGAGGGCGCCCCCGGGCACACAGCAATGGCCTGGGAGCCGAATGCTCTCTGAGTGCCCACCCTGACTACGATGGCAGACACACATCTGCACAGCTCAGACTTACTAAAGACTGTTACAGGCCTGTGGGTGTTCAATACAATGCCAGGGACAATGGTGGCCATGGTGTCTCCACCTTCAGAAAGCCTAGGACTTAGCCTGACAGACCAAAGGGGCACCAGGGGAGTCTATCTGTGAATAACAAAATGCTACCCAGTGTGCTAAGGACCCAAAAGGCACTGGCCTCCGAGCTGGGGGCCGGCATGGCCCAGAAAGGCAGCCTTGGAAAGGTAAGGGGCATTCAGCAGAAAAAAGGAAATGCATTCTGGGTGAAGAAAGACTAAGATGAAGGCCAAGGCTGGGGGCCTCCCTGCTTGCTGTCTGGTGGCCTGTCAACCTGTTTGCCTAAAGAGCTTTTCATAGGTGAGGTGTCAGAGCAGAAAAGATGACCTCAAGGGCCATTCCACTCATTTTTTGTCTCGGGGTAGAAAAGACCTGCCCCATCTCCAGGTCCCCAGGGAGCTTCCAAGTGCTTGCCTGTTATCCAGACCACTTTAGGAAGCAAGATACCCTGGATCCCGGGGGCAAGGAGAGGTTCTTGTTTGCATTAGCTGATGTGGCTTCTGCTTCCATATGCAGAGGGAAGCCAGTCTGCCCACCCTGGCTATAGCAGACTGAACCAGGAATCCATGTCCAAGCCACACCACTGCAAGGGACAGGCCGGGCTAACACTGGGCAGCTTTGCCCACTAGGCTGTGCCATACTGAGTGGCAGTAAACCAACCCAATCACACCCCCTTTACAGGAAAGGAGGGAGACTAGTGAGCAGGAAGAAGTGAGCCACTTCAGCTCGGTGTATGCTGGGGAAACTGACCCCTTACTCTGGTGCTACATGAAGCTGGCTGACGTCCCAGTCTGGAAACTTTGGGACTCAGAAAAACTGTTGGGCTGCCTCTCACCCCTCTTCAGGACTAAGGGTTACCTCTTCCCCAGGGCTCCTCAGAGATGGCAAGCCTGATCCCAAGACTCAGGGAGGGACATCTGGGGAAGCCTGAGGCCTGCAGTGTTAGGGCTGGAGAAGGGGAAGGACGTGGCCTCTTCCATCCTCAGCTGGCTTCTCTTATCCCCACGAGCACCCACTCCAGACAGCTTTAAATCTGCAGTGAGCTTTGCATCCAGACTGAGCCCCAGCCAGGCAGACAGAATCCCAAAGCTCTGTGAGCTTGGTCTGAGAAAGGATACCAAGATCTTAGTTGTAGCCTGGCCAAACCCAAAGAAGGGCTGATTCTTCTGTTTCTTATCATCTTTGCTGTAAAAATGTGTCTTGATTTGCAGAGCCAATGCAGTTTCATACAATCTGTAGCATTTGCTCTGCTCAGTATCCTGGATACCCTTTGGGGAATGAGGAAACAAAACTCAGATTATCTTCTGGGTCCAAGGTCAAAGCAGACTGAGGATCAGAAGGCAAGCCTCTGAGCTGACCCTCAGCCCAGGCTCTTTTCATGATTACATTGCTCCTAAAGGGATGGGGCCATGCTCTGCTCCTTCAAGGCAGCTTCCGGGCATCCTGCCTGCATCACTGGCCACAGCTCAGGATCGCTAACGTTAAGCAAGTGACATGCACGGATAGCTGGAGAGTCTCCAATCATGGACCCCCTGATCTTAGATTTGAATGAGGGGCATTCAGAAGCAGCAGCAGCAGCAGTCATCACGAATTGCCACACACAGTCCTCAGTCTCTGCTTCCATAGTGGGTGGAGGCGCCGTACCAGATCCAGGCATATGCTGAACATGGGGTTTGTGAATCCTCTGAAATTCTTGCAACCATGTGTATGTTGGTATATTTGTCTGGAAAGAATGTCTTTTGAGACCTCAAAAAGCCCAAGGACTTGAGGTTAAGATTGCAGGGATTAAAGATCTCAGTCAACTTCCAACCTTGGGGCTCTGGGCACACACAAACCCTGCAGCCAAAGGGACACTGTCAAACACAGGAGCAAGTGCCCTGCAAATGTGGGAGGCTGTTACTGTCCTGGCTGTCATTACTCCTGCCTGGTCCCCAATACCCACCCTGTAGGTTTGAGACAACACCACAGTGGGACTGACCACCCTGAGCTCTGCACACACCTGTCTTTGCCTGTTGCGTTACGGAAGATGCTCTCCCTGGCCGACCCCCAGTGAGGCCCTGGGTGTTTTCCTGTCTCCCAGTGACTGCTCATACCCTGCTCATCCCCCTTCTGAACATCACCACCTTCAGGCTAGAGAAGGAGACCAGACAGAAAACCACAATTTGGGAGAAAGGACCACTTTAGCGCACAGCACAGGCCCAGCTCAACATTGCCCTGAACAGCCTCAGGGTCCTAGAAAGCTGTCTGTCTCTCATGGACACATGGACACCAGGCTGCAGGGCCACAGGCATGCCCGTAGCTGGCTCTGGAGAGGACTATGGACGCTGCCCACGGCTGGGGGATGAAGAAGCCAACACACAGGGATGGGGGAGGGGGCAAGTTACTCCTCTGTTTACACAAAAAAGGGGAAGTCTGATTACACCCATCCTGCCCCCTAGTCCTGCCACTAAGAAGGCCATCAGGACACCAAGAAGACCAGTGTTTCTCAGGAAACGCTCCCTGTCTTAAGGACCCTGTGGGGCCACAGGAACTTAGCTATTCTCCACAAACCAGGGAGAAGGTCAGCTCCAGCATGTGGAACCACACTCAGCCCAGATGAGCCGGAGGCACCCACAGCATTGGTCTCCTGTGACCAGTCCTAAAGAATGCTGACTTCACTTCGTTCTTCTCCCCTTCAAGAAGGGCTTGTCTTGTCCCCACCTGTCAGCCCCCTCCTCCTTCTGCTTCCCCAGAAGCACCCACCCCAGTGCTGGGGGAACAGCATGTGATCAAGTAGAATCTTCTTACTGTCTGGTGTGCAAATGAGATATGATGGTCTGGAAAATCCATTATTCTGTTTGAAAGCAAAAGAGTTTCTACAGAGGCCATGCACTGGTCTCCAATTTTTGAAAGACAAAAAAAAAATACACACAGCTAAAGTTATGTGGTGCATAATGCTATGTTTCTTTGATGATTCAATTCAGAGAGCGCACCTGGGAATCTAGTGGCAGCTCAGGCCTCATTCTTTTTGGAATAGCTTGAGGCAAGAGCTGACCCCCACCCATCCCTGCCACAGGTCTCTGCTTCCCTTTCCCTGTGCAGTGTGCACCTTGGGACCACACACTCCAGGGTTCCAGCAAACTAGATATGAGGGGGGTGAATGCCACAGAATCAGGAGGGACATGGATCTGAGTAGGTTTTGGAAGCTCCTCCCAGAAAGGTGCTTCTACATCCTCTTCAATCAGTGATGGTTAAACTTCAGAAATGTCACCTTCGATCCCCTCTCCCATTCACATAAACCCCACCACTGATGGGGTCAGTCTAGCAAGAATATGGGCCCTGGACTCAATCCCCCCAAAGCTGGGTGAAGACAATCTATTTGGTGATGCAGGGGGTACACCCTCCTGCCTCTCTCCCACTCAACAAAGTCCAGGCCGCCCTTCCCTCAAACGAAACGACGGAAGGAAAACAAGCCAAGGAGAGGTGGCTGACAGGGCGGGCCCCAGGGCGGCCCTGGAGCAGAGGGGAGAGCCAGATCTGCAGGCAGTCACTAACCAGTGGGAGAGGGACAGGCAGAGGACAGGGCGCTGGCAGCTTCCTGAAGTTTCTGCAGCCAGACAGTCCCACAGGAAACGAATCCAATTCCCCTCTCCCCTCCAGTGTTCAGTAGGGGCTCATGGCTGAGCACCTGTCAAAGTTATTCAGGGAAGAGAAAACACCATCTCCCACCTTAAGCGCAATCTAGAATGCCTCCAGGTGGACTACGACCTAGGGACTGGCATCTCAGCAGCCCCAGGGTCGTGCCCTTGGATTCCCTGGGGACGCTGACAACTACGAATTCCTTAAGGACCTTTGGCAGAGAGTGACTGCCAGTGGGTAGAGAGGAGGAGAGGCACCTTGGCCCAGGCCAGGCAACCTTCCCTGCGCCCCCTCTCCGCAACCATTGCTGGGATCAGCCTCCTCTGCCTGCGGAGGAGAGAAGCGGGAACATTATTTCAACAGGTCCCCGGCAGCCCAGCCTTGCCCGGCCATCCTTCCTCCGCCCAGTCCTGAGGCCTCAAATTCCGCGGGAGCACCGTGGCACCTGCTGCCCGACCGGGTTCCATCCCTGCGACAGGGGACCCTGGGCGGTGCCCTTCGGCGTTCCCCAGCCACGCCGGGAAGGGGCGGGGCGCTCTCGCAGCCGGCGCGCCCCCTCGCCGCACTCACCTGGCGTAGGTGCTGCAGCAGCGTCCCTGCCTCCTCCCTCCGGCCCTGGCGCACCATCCTCAGCAGCTCCTGGACCATGCTAACGCGCCTGTGGTAGGGGGGTAGTCCCGCGCCGGCGCCCGCGCGCCCCGCCTTGTCCCCGGCGCGCAGCAGCAGCGACGCCCAGAAGTCGGGCCGTTCGCGGCGGGGACCAGGCGCCGCGCCGGGGCTGCCTTTCTCCGCCAGGCTGCCCTTGGTCTGCCGGGTGCCCATACCGTGGCGCCCACGACCGGCGGCCCGCCTTGGGGCTGCAACTTTGGGGGAACTGTTGCGCGCGGGCGGCGCAGGGCGGGGGCGGTGGCGTTGGTGGCCCGCGCTCCCCTCGCTCCGCCCTCCGCGCTCCCCGAGCGCGCTCCCCTAGCGCTCGCTGCCAGCCGCCGGCCCCGCCCCGCCCCCGGCTGGGCTCCAGCTCCAGCTCCAGCTCCAGCTCCCGCCCTTGCGCCTGGGCTCTGCGCCGCCGCGCGCTGCTCTCCTCCTTCCCTCCTAGCCTCTTCCCTCCGTTCCTCTCCCCTCCCTTCCCTTCCGCTTCCCTCCCCTCCGCTCCGGGCTAGGGGCAGGCAGGACCCTCCCTCTGGCGTTGGCTCCAGCACCGCGCCCCTTGCGGGCCACAATGCCACTGCGCCTGCAGGGGAGCAGTGGCGCGGTGGCTACCGGGGCGGGCAGGCCCTAGGAGCCATCGCTTGTCCCCACTAGGTTTCCCAGATGCTTCCACTACCTCGCGTGAGGGTGAGGCCCGCGGGACAGGAAGGGAGACAGTTCGTGCATCCGGATGGGGAAAGTTTAAAGCACGGGGCCATCTCTCCGCCCCAGAGTCGGGTTTCTCAAAGGGGCCTCCGCTGAGCATCAGCGCCCAAGTCTTCTGAAGCGCTGGTTAAAAACGTAGACTCCCGGGCCTTGCCCCAGATTCACTAAAGGAGAAACTCTGCCGTGGCATCTGGGCACCTGCGTTTTTAGCCACCTCTTCTGCTGATTTTGATATACGCTCCTTTGACACTTGGCTGCTGATGGTGGTGGTTTGCGAGTGGACCCAGAAACTGCGCAAGGTTGTGTTTTGTGTGTGTGCCCGTCTATGCAGAGAGTCCATCTTTTGCTTCTATAAGTCTCTCAAAGAGTCTAGACCAACGATTTTCAACCTTTTTCAACTCATGGCACACAACAAATTAATTACTAAAATTCTTTGGCACACCTAAAATTATATTTTTTGCTGGCCCGACCAAAAAAAAATAGGTATAATGTTGATGAACTCACACCGGGCAGCTATCGTGTTAGCTGTTGTCATTTTTTTTAAATTTGACAATCTAAGAGAAAGGAGGTCTGTGATCGTGACTAGATAGTCAGATATTGCATGTTTTAAAAATTATTGTGGTGCACCCGTTGAAAATCGCTGGTCTAGACCCTCAGGGTATAAAGAGCTGCTGTCTTCTGTTCTCATTCTCACACCCCTAGAGAGGGTTCCTGGGAGTAATCCCTCCCCACCCCCCGGCCCTGCAAAAAAGCAGAGGCATGTCCACAGGTAAGCCCAGCTGCACACTCCTGCTGGCCCTCCCTCCCTGGCCTCCTCTGCCAGGCCCAGGCCATAAGAGATCAGACCCCTTGGGGTCTGATGTTGCTTGAAAGGCCAACCAGCGTCCCTGAAGAGAGAACACTAAGTAAGTACCTGGAGGACCTGCCCTGTCACAGGCCACAGATCACCCTAGCAGGCTGAGGTGGCTGTCCTGGGCTCATCCAGAGGGCTGCAGGGCAGCAGTTGTGTGTGCTTGACTCTGGCCCAGGCCCTGGGTGCTGTATTGGGAGGGAAGGACAGTGTGGGCTGTAGGGGCAGAAGAGCCAGATCCCAAATCAGAGAGAGCTGGGACCCACCATGTGCTGCCTGCTAAGCACCAGGCCAGTCCTAGTTACTTCCTCTGTCATGTCGGGGTAAGAACACTGTCAAGAATCGGAAGAGTAAGGTGAGGGGATGCAGAAACCCCAAGCAGCACACAGGTGTTCCACCAAGGAGAGTTCCTTTTCCTCCTTTGGGACTAATCACTGGGTCTACCCATAGGGCTTTCCTCTGTCAGTCCTGAGTACCAGGGGGCTGAGGTATGTGTCTCCCTCAGCAGGTTCTCTCTTTCCTCTGGATGCCCACTTCCAAGTGACCATCCATCCCTGCTGGCAGAAGGCACTCAGTCTCTCTGCCAGCTGGCCTCACAGAGCTTGGAGTGTCACCTTCTAAACTTGCCTGGGCAGGGAGCGCTGCTGGCCAAACCCCTCTCTAGGGACAGTGGGCTGAGCTAGCCTGAGCTAGCAGGTTGGCCTGCTCAAGGGGATGGGGCTCGGGCAAATGCCATCTCTGTGAAGAGGGCTCAGGCCAGCCTCTCACCTGGGACCTGAATGTCACCCTTCTCCTCTTCACCTCATTTTATCTTTGTTCCCCAACTTTCCCCACTTTTCTGGCTTGTTCTCCTCAGTCTCTTCCATCTATTTAGAAAGAAAACTTTCATTTGTCTGATACCCCTCCAGTTACCAATGGCCCACCTCTTTGCCCTTTCCAGTTGAGCTTTTGGGAAGTGCCTTATATTTTATGTCACACCTTCTTTACCTCCATTCATCCCTTACCCACTCCGGTTTGGCTTCTGGCCCCACCACTTCACTGGAAGGACTCTTGCCAGTGACCTAGTTGCTAAATTCATTGGCTATTTTTCAGTCTTCATCTTATTTGATTTTTAAGCATCAGTTGACTCCATTGCCAACTATGTTTTTTAAAACTCTGTATATTCTTTGTTAAAAATTGATTTGAGAGAGACACATTAATTTGTTGTTTCACTCATTTATGCATTCATTGGTCATTCTTGTATGTGCCCTGACCGGGGATTGAACCCGCAACCTTGGCGTACCAGGACCATGATGCTCTAACCAACTAAGCTACCTGGCCAGAGTACCAGCTCTGTTTTAATTTAAACTCTACTTCCTGGGCTTGTAGGGAACTACTATTCCCCAGGTTTCCATCCTGGGGTCCCCTGGGAGCTTCCTTTCCTACCCTCATCCTTTACTTTTTAGTGTTACCCAGGGCGTGTCCTCAGACCTCTTCCTAGGTGGTGTTGTTTATATGCAGGGTTTTATCAACTACCATGCACTGATGACTCCAAGTCTCTTTCAAATTTAGAAGCTAATAAATTAACCTGTCACTGACACATGGTTGCTGGCAAGACATGAGACTCCTGGGTTGGAGACACAGGACTTTGTTCTCTGGGCACACAGCATGAGTGTTGGCATATTTGCATCAGTTCCCTTGGCCTTGGAGTCCCACAGGGGTAGTGTGATGGGCCCACATGGATGCTCCACATGCAGCAGATTTGTGTTGCAGCTGTGGGATACCAAGCTTGGGAATCTGCTGCTTCTCAGGAAGCAGTGAGCAAGCCTGGAGGAAGACAGTACCTCATTGTGACACAGCCCTGAGGAGTGGCCCAGGTGACAGTAGGTCAGGGTCTTGTGTTCTTGGCTCACACAGTGAGAAGTGAAGCAGTGAGAGAACCTTGTGGAGGACTGTGTCCTCCAACAGTGGGCACTGTGTACCCAGCTAGTGAGCGCTGCCTTCCCAACCTGCCTTTGCTGTCCTTAGTAAGGACAGGACAGAAATGCTGGAGTGCATCATTGTGTGCTCTGGTCTCTCTTAGTATCTGCAGCTGGTCAACCAAGTCCAGTTAATGATACTAAGAATGGGAGCTCTCATCTGTGCTCATTCACCATCTGCTCGGTCTTATGCTCTGTCTATTGTGTATATTACACTGTCTCATTCTTTCAACAACAGTGAGATCAGCTCTATGATTGTCTTGATTTCACAGGTGAGGAAATGGGGTCTTAGAGAGGCCAAGTGATTTGCCCAAGATTACACAGATAGTAAGGGGCAGAGCCATGACTCATGTTTTCCAGTCTGTGTGTTGTTAATATTACTTTATGTCATTGATCCTACTGCTTAAATGTTACACCCTACAGCCACTGCCTTATGGAGGAGCTGTCATTCTTTCATCCCAATCATTGCATTACAATTGCTCTCTTCCCAGCTTTTCTCCCCACCTTTCTGATGTATCTTTCGTGCTGCAGTTGGAGTGATCACTGTAAACAGGGAACACAAACACACACACACACACACACTCCCCTCCATTGATTGGTTGTCTCTTACACACCCCCTACTGGGGACCTGGCCTGCAACCCAGGCATGTGCCCTGACTGGGAATCCAACCATGGACCTTCCAGTTTTCAGGGTGTTGCCCAATTCACTGGCCAGCCAGGGTGAGTCCTATCACTTTTAGTCCACACTATGTAACGTGACACTGCTCTCCCCAGCTGCTACACTGCCCTCAGGTTCTGTTCTGCACTTTAGTGTCACCCCATGTTACTTATACCTCCCTCAAGATGTGATATTTTGTGCCTTTGCTTCTACTGTACTGTCTTCCTGGGATGCCCTTCATCCCTTAACAGATGCCCACTCATGCCACCTCCTTCAGGAAGCCTCACCCCAGTGCCTTCCGTGCCCTCCTCCATGTGCCTGTGATACACTGCGAATATGATAGAACGTCTTGCACTATGTTTCTGCTGATTGTTGGCACATGCTGTTCCTCTGCCTGGAGCATTCTTCTTCATCCCCTTACTGGTCAATCCCTCCTCATCCTTTACTATTTTTTTAAAAGATTTTATTTATTTGTTTAGAGAGGAGAAGAAAGGGAGAGAGAGAGAAACATCGATCAGTTGCCTCTTGCACACTCCCCAACAGGGGACCAGCCCTTAACCTAGGCACATGCCCTGGCTGGGCATCGAACTAGCTACCTTTTGCTTTGTGGCATGACGCTCAACTGAGCCATGCTGGTCAGGACCCCTTCTCATTCTCTAGACTAAACTCAGGTGTCACTTCCTCAGCGATGGCTTCTGAGATTCACTTGCCTCCCCCTGGCTGAAGTTAGGTGTCCATCTGGTGTGTTCTCTCAGTTTTGCTGCCCATGTTTCATGCCGCTGCGATGGCCCGTAAATACCCCCGGGGCAGGCTGTGCACCGGGGCCTGCAGAGCACAGTGCCTGGCATGCTGGAGGAGCCAAAATAAAAACACAAACTCTTGCTGAATGAGGAAGCCCATGACCTCTCTATGTGTTAGCTTAGTGCCAGGAGCCCAGGACATGCCCGGAGCTTGAGAAGAGAACTAAGTGAACAGGAACACTAAAATGCCGGTTGGGTTTGTGGACATGGAAGCTCCTGATGATCGCTAGGGAATCAGTTTGCAGGGAATTAAGAGGCAAATGGGAGGCAAATAAGACAGTAGAGAGATCCATTGTTGCTTGTTCTTTAAAAACTCTTGGTCGTGAATGGGATGGGTGGTTTTTCTTGTTTGTTTTTTACATGGGAGATAGATCATTTCATTAAGAGGTACTCATGGAATTTATGCTTTTTGGTCATTCTTTCATTTATTTTTTAATCCTCAATGCTGTATTTATTGATTTTAGAGAAAGGGGGAGAGGAGAGAGAGATAGAGAGAGGGAGGGAGAAACATTGCTGTGAGAAAAAAATTGATCATTTGCCTCCCACATGCACCCTGACTGGGGATCAAACCCACAACCTTTTTGTGTATGGGACAATGCTCTAAGCAGCTGAGGGCTCTGCTAGGGTTTCTTAAGGCAAATAGGTGGCAGTAAGTCCTGGAAGCGAGGGCCTGTGGAATACTGTCAGGGAAGGTGGTGAAGCCATTCAGAGTCCAGGGATGGGGAAAATGGACTTCAGTCAGTGGCTCTCAGACTGGAGTAGGCATCAGAGCCCCAGGAAGGGTCAGCTAAAACTTACGTGCCAGGACCACCCTCAGGGTTTGAGATTCAGTAAGTCAGGGGTATTGCATCTCTAATGAGTTTCCAGGGATCCTGCAGCTGCTAGTCAGGTTTGTCTGGGGACCATGATTTGAGCAGTTCTGGAAGAGCTGGGGTGAGGAGAGGAGGGAGCAATAGTTTTTCTCTCCTAAGGGCTCATCATGGCTGCTAGGGGGACAGAACCATTTCTGGACTCAGTGGGACTCAGAGTAGCACAGCCAGACCCAGCCCTGAGGGAACACTGCAACCCTCCCCCCCCCCCCACACACACACACGCATAAGAGCACAGGAAAGGTCCCTGACTCTCAGTTCATTTCCTTATTGAAGGGCGACCCATCCCCTTTCTAGGAGGCCCATCAGCCCACCCTCTCAGCATACCTGGGGCCTTCCTTCAGCCACCAGGTAAATGGGTCAGTGTCTCTGAATGTTGATGTGGGGAATGAGTGTCAACCCCCACATTTTAGTCCAAAAGCCCATCCGTAGGTACCAGTATGACATTCCAAATATCCAACCAGCTTTTATCAGGAACCTCGAAGCCCTGGGATGCCTCGTCCAGGCCTTTGGTCACGTGCACAGATGAGAGACAAAGCGTCTCCTGGGGAGGAGGACCTAAGGAGGGCAGGGGACCTAGCACCCAGGTGGCCTCCACTTCCAAGGTCTCTCCTTGCACGCAGAACACCAGAAGACTTCAGTGCCTTTTCTCCCTCCGTGTCTTAATTATTTCTTCATTGCTCCATGCATGGCTTGCTTGAATTCAGTTGTTTAGTTATTTATGTAATAAGTGCCCATGAACTCAACATCCACCACCAAGTGAAGCCGAGCAATAACCGACATTTCATCGCTAGGGTGCAGTGTCTCTGCCTACTGAATCCTGTGTTCGTCGCTCCTTTTTATATTATTAAAAATTTTTTTTAATAATTTTTTTATAATGGAGAAACTGGTGTAGTGAATCCACATGTCCCTATGGTCCAGATTTTAACTTTTGAAGTCATGTCCAATCTTGTTTCATCCAAACCCCTACCCGTGTCCTCTGTTTCCACATTCCTTACAGTTGTTTTGCCACTTACACGTGTTTCTAAAGGGTATCTGTTTTTTATTCTGGTCGTCTTTAACTTTATAAGAGGGTATCTTGCTCTATGGAATTTTTTTGGAGCTACTACTTTTTCCAAAAAGTAGCTAGTTCTTTTTAATATTGTGTTGGTCGGAGTCGTCCTTGTTGCTGTGTGTCACTGTAGTGCATTCATTTCCCTGTGTATAATAGTTCATTGTATGAAAGTAACTTGGTTTATTTTTCTGCTTTCCCACTGACATCCATTCAAGTTGTTTTGGACTTTTGCTGTTGGCAAGAGCATGCGCATGAATGTTCCTGCACATTTCTGCTGCACATCTATCTGGTGTGGCCCTGGGAATGGAATGGGTTAGCTTTATGATAAATGCTGACTTGTTTTCCAGCACATAGTCGTCCACACCCAGCTTTGTATGAGAGATCCTCCCCCAACCTGTATCCTCTTCTTCTCTCCAGTGCTTGCTCTTGGTAGTCTTATTAATTTTTTCCAATTACTTTGCTAATTAAAATGGAATCTTATTGGAGGCCCTAATTTGCATTTCCTCAATAGCTGATGACTTAGTCAGTTTAGACCGCCATAACAAAGACGAGGTTTTGGGCTTGCTTGGGACCTGTCATCCCTTCCTTTTTTCCTACACTTCCTTTTTGGAATGGGAATGTCTGTACTAAGCCGCCTAGTGGCAGCCGGAAGCTGGCTAGGACGGCTGACGGTGCTGACTGTCTCAGTGTTTACTGACCCATTCACTTCCTTTTCTGGTAAAGGCCTGCTCACTTCTTTTGTACACTTTCTATTAGCTATTCATTTCTATTGTTGCTGTAACAAATTACCACAGACTTAGCAGCTTAAAAGAACATAGTTTTATTAACTTACAGTTCTGGAGGTCAGAAGTTCAAAATGGGCCTTACTGGGTAAAAGCAAGGCACTGGGAAACCTGCGTCAGTCTGAAGATTTCAGGCGAGTCCCTGTTTCCTTCACTACTCCAGCTTCTAGAGGCTGCCCCCGGCCCTTGGCTCATGACCTCCTTTCCCGCCAGCACAGCACTCTGACCTCCGTGTCTGTGGTCACACCTCCTCTCTCTGACCCTCCTGTCTCCCTCTTATGAAAACCCATGTGATTACAATGGTCCCTCCCAGATTTTTCAGGATAATTTCCTAAATTAGTGGTCTGAGACACAATTTTCCATGGGGGAAGGGCTCCCCACAACTAACAAACAAATCTTGGATCCTCTCAGGTTGTCTGAAAATTCAGCTTAGTTCTGACACCATCTACTCAGAGATAGTATCAGATTCTACAGGTTAAGGGTTCAGTCCTATAAGACTGCCCCCACACCACATGCATCCTTCATATACCCGACACAAGCCCAGGTTACCTTTGCTTCTGACTGACTGGCCACAGATCAAAGGTTCCAACAACCCCCTTCCATTCGGGATGTCAGCTGCAAGTCCAGGTTGCCACCTGTACTTCTGACTGACTGTCTATGAGTTGGACATCCCCACAAACCTCTCCCTGGGTTTGATTACACTGCTAGAATGGCTCACAGGACTCAGAAACATGTTACTTACTAGTTCACCAGTTTACTGTAAAAGGATGTAACTCAGAAATGGCCAGATGGGAGAGATGCGCAGGGCGAGCTATGGGGAAAAGGCGAGAAGCTTCTGTGCCCACTCCAGGTGGCACTGTCCCCTCATCTCACAACTCTTGGGTTTTTTTATGGAGGCTTTGTCACATAGATATTATTGATTAGATCACTGGCCATTGGTGAATAATTCAACCTCCAGGCCCTCTCTCATCTGGGAGGCAGGGATGGGGAGGGGTGGGGGAGGGCGTGTGGGACTAAATTTCCAACCCTCTAATCACATGGTTGGTTCCACTGGCAACTGGCCCCCATCCTTAGGTGGGATCCATGTGTCACCCTGTTCATGTAACAAAAGACACCTCTTCTCCTCTCATCACTTAGGAAATTCCAAGAGTTCCCAGAGCTATAAGCCAGGAACTGTGAACTGAGACCAAACATAAATCGCAATATTGCATCGCCCCACTTGAAGATTCGTAACTCAATCATACTGCAATATCCCCTTTGTCATGTGTGAATGAAGGGGCCACATGGCAGACCTGACAAGCTCAGTGACTGAAAGTGACCCCACAGGATGTTTTCACAAATTCCTAGCTGGGCAGGTCATGGTGGGGAGTCATGTCCCAGACCTGTAGCTTCTTTAGTAAAAGGTCCATCTGTACTTAAGAGAGCCCTGTCCATTGTTTGTGCATCAAGGATAACACACCTTTGAAATGTCAGAGTCCTCTTCCAGACCCCTATCTGCAGGCACTGGAGCATAATGACTATGAAACTTTTCATTGTTACCTTGTTGCCAGCATTCCACCTCTGTTTACTGCAAATGTTAAATGTTAATGTTAACTATCCTGAACTCACCAGTGTAAGGAGACTCTCCCTTCTCTGTAATCTACCACCAATAGATTTCTTGTGACTCTCCTATGTTTTCTCCTTTGATTCTAAATGTATAACAGAATTGTCATTCTCCAGAGCATTTTCTCAATGGGTGAGTATAAGAACAGCCACATAGCAGAAAACAACTCTGCCTCCTGAACCTCTTGGGGCAGTGGAGGCCGGTCCGCCCAAGAAGCTAGCACCGGCTGCAACTGCCCCCACCTTCTTTGCTGGGTACCTATGGGTGTTTGAGGAAAGACACACAAGAAAGCAGGATTGCCACCACCCCAGACTCTCAGTGAGCTGCTGGCCAGGAAAGAGTCCAGGCTCTGAGGTGGCGAGAGCACAGGCCTGGCTCAGGCGCCAGCCTTGTGAATCCTTTCCGTGCTTCACTTCTTTCGGGTGTGTTACGACTTTCCAAAGGGCTTTCCTGCTCATGACCTCCCTTTACTCGCAGTGCTGGCACAGCCAGGACAATGGGGTGGTTGTTCTGGAAGATTCCCAGCCAGTCAGAGCAGGGCTGTGACCAGCAGAGCCCAGGCTCCTAATCCCCAACCTGGGACTCTTCCAGGCATGCTGGTCGATGGGAGAAAGACCCCTGGGACTGATGGGGGGGCCCTGGCCCAGCCTCCCTATCAACCTACCACAGTGATGAGAGGGGTGAGGACTCCGGGGTTAGGAGCCAGGGCTTGGAGTCATACAGGCCTGGACCAGCTGTGTGAACTCCGGCAGGAGGTTTAACCTCTCTGGGCCTTGATGCCTCTTCTGTGAAATGCAGGTATTGAATTTACCTGCATTGCAAGGTTGTCATGAGGATAAAGTGAGATTGTGTGTGTTATGGCTTTACACAACACCTAACATATACTACTTTATAAATGGCAAAATCAAAAGCCAGATGGAAAGCTTAATAGACATACACAAAAACAAACAACCTGATTTTAAAAAAATGGGCAAAGGATTTGAATAGACCTTTCTCCAAAGAAAATATCTGAATGGCCAATGAAAAGTTGCTCAGCATAACTAATCGTTAAACCACCATGAGATACCTCTTCATGTCCATTAGGATACTAACTATCAAAAACAAAAACAAAAACAGCTCTGGCTGGTGTGGTTCAGTGGATTGAGTGCTGGCCTGTGAACCACAGGGTCACGAGTTTGATTCCCAGTCAGGGCACATGCCTGGGTTGCGGGCCAGATCCCCGATGAGGGGTATGTGACAGGCAACCATGTACTGATGTTTCTTTTCCTCTCTTTTTCTCTCCCTTCCCCTCTCTCTAAAAATAAAAAACAGAAAATAACAAATATTGGTGGGGATGTAGAAAAATTGAAACACTTGTGCACTGTTGATGGGAATGTAAAACGGTGCAGCCACTACTGAAAACAGTGTAGTGGTTCCGCCAAAAATTAAAAATAGAATTACAATATAATCCCGCCATTCCACTTCTAAGTAGATGCCCCATTGAAAACAGGGACTTGAACAGATATTTATATCAATATTCCCACTTTACTCTGTCAGGCCTGAGTGTTCACATTGTGCCTAGTGCCCCCCAGGCAATTCGCCTGGGTCCTTCCCTCCTTGGGCAGCCATTAGCTGCCCCTTCCATGTAGAGCATGCCATGTAAATGGGACACCAGTAGGTCTCTACCTATTGCAAAACTTGCCTCCAAAAAAAAGGGCTGTCCTTTCAAAGGATTTGAAGAGACTTATCTCCAAAGAAGACATACAAATGACTACATACAAATGTCGCTAATCATCATCAGAGAAATACAGACAAAAATAATGAGTGTTCACCTGCACCTGTTAGGTTAGCCATCATCATCATCATCGCCAAAACAAAAACAACTCCCGTCCCCCCCCCCCCCGCCCAGAAAAAAGAACAGAAAATAACAAGTGTTGGTGAGGATGTGGAGAAACTGGAAAACTTGTGTGCTGTGTTGGTGGGACTGCAAGATGGGGCAGCTGCTCTGGAAAACAGTCTGGCACTTCCTCAAATAATTACAAATAGATTTACCATATGACCCAGCAAGTCTGCTTTGGAGTATTTATCAAAAATAATTGAAATTAGGGTCTTGAAGAAATATTTGCATTCTTACATTTTAGTATCATTATTCACAAAAGCCAAGAGGTGGAAACAACCTAAATGTTCATCAGTGGGTGAAGCAAATGTGGTATGTGCGTACAATGGAATGTTATTCAGCTTTTTATTTATGTTTTATTTTTTAAATATATTTTATTGATTATGCTATTACAGTTGTCCCATTTCCCCCCTTCACTCCCTTCCACCCTGTACACCCTCTCCCACCCACTTCCCCCCCTTTAGTTCATGTCCATGTGTCATACTTATAAGTTCTTCAGCTTCTACATTTCCCATACTATTCTTGCCTTCCCCCTGTCTATTTTCTACCTACCATCTATGCTACTTATTCTCTGTACCTTTTCCCCCTCTCTCCTCCTCCCACTCCCCTGTTGCTAACCCTGCATGTGATCTCCATTTCTGTGGTTCTGTTCCTGTTCTAGTTGTTTGCTTAGTTTCTTTTGGTTTTGCTTTAGGTGTGGTTGTTAATGATTGTGAGTTTGCTGTCCTTTTACTATACATGTTTTTTTAATCTTCTTTTCTTAGATAAGTCCCTTTAGCATTTCATAGAATAAGGGCTTGGTGATGATGAACTCCTTTAACTTGACCTTATCTGAGAAGCACTTTATCTGCCCTTCCATTCTAAATGAAAGCTTTGCTGGATAGAGTAATCTGGGATATAGGTCCTTGTCTTTCATGGCTTGGAATACTTCTTTCCAGTCCCTTCTTGCCTGTAAGGTCTCCTTTGAGAAATCAGCTGACAGTCTGATGGGAACTCCTTTGTAGGTTACTGTCCCCTTATCTCTTGCTGCTTCTAGGATTCTCTCCTTCATTTTTACCTTGGCTAATGTAATTATGATGTGCCTTGGTGTGTTTCTTCTTGGGTCCAATTTCTTTGGGACTCTCTGAGCTTCCTGGACTTCCTGGAAGTCTATTTCCTTTGCCAGATTGGGGAAGTTCTCCTTTATTATTTGTTCAAATACATTTTCAATCTGTTTCTCTACCTCTTCCCCTTCTGGTAACCCTATAATTTGGATCTTGGAATATTTAGAGATGTCCTGGAGGTTCCTAAGTTTCTCCTCATTTTTTTGAATTCTTATTTCTCCATTCTTTCCTGTTTGGTTTTTTCTTTCTTCCTTCTGGTCCACTCTATTGTTTTGAGTCCCAGTTTCCTTCCCATCACTATTGGTTCCCTGTGCATTTTCCTTCCTTTCTTTTATGGTAACGTGCATTTTTTCATCTAATTTGTGTCTAAAATCAACCAATTCTGTGAGCTTCCTGATCACCAGTGTTTTGAACTGTGCATCTGATAGGTTGGCTATCTCTTGGTCATTCAAAAGGATGAGTTCTGGGGCACTGATTTGTTCTTCTGTTTGAGCCTCTTTTTTTTTGGTCTGGTCGCTCCCATTACGTTGAGGGGCAGAGCCTTAGGTGTTCACCAGGGCTGGGCACCCCAGTCACTAGATTGTGATGTCGTATATGGGGGCGGGGTCAAGAGGGAACAATGGCAGTAGCTCCGTTCTCTGTGGGGCCTCAGTTCCTTCCCTGGGATCCTTGGTTGCGTGCTCTGCCCTGCTCCACAGTCGCTGCCTCACTGGGTCTGCCAGCTGCTGCTTGCGTACTCAGGGTCCACCGCTGCAATCTTGCGTGCCCCAGATGCCTTACGTGCTCCCATTTGCCTTATGCACCCAGTTCTCCCTGTTCTCCGTGCCTGGCTGTTTGTCTCCACCCCTCCTACCGGTCTGGATGAACGGGTCTACTTCAATTTCTTGGCTGTTTGACTTCCATTCAGATAAATTTTCTGTCAGTTCTGGGTGTTATTCTGCCTCTAAATTTTTGTTGTTCCAATGTTGGTTGTGCGTGGAGGTACAGTGTGTCTACCTATGCCTCCATCTTGCCGGAAGTCTGTTATTCAGCTTTAAAAAGAGAAAGAAATCCTGTAAACATGCTACAGCAGGAATGAACCTTGAGGACATTAAGCTAAGAGACATCATCTAGTCACAAAATGACAAATACTGTGTGACTGCTCTTATATGAGGTATCCAACACAGCCACACTTGTAGAGACAGAAAGTAGAATGGTGGTTGCCAGAGACTGGGGGTAGAGGGAAGTGGGGAGCTGTTGTTTAATGCAGGAGTCCCCAACCTCTGGGCCATGGACCAGTACCGGTCTGTAGTCTGTTAGGAACCAGGCTACACAGCATGAAGTGAATGCAATGTGGTTGAATCATCCCGAAACCGTGTCCCCCACCCAGGTCTGTGGAAAAATTGTCTTCCATGAAACTGGTCCCTGGTGCCAAAAAAGTTGGGGACTGCTGGTTTAGTGAACATTAGAATTTCAGTCCTGCAAGATTAAAAAGCTCTAGATATTTGCAGCACAGCTGTGTGTGCGTACTACCAGCACTGTCCTACACATTTAAAATTTTGTGAAGAGGGCAGATTTCATGTTATTTTTTCCACTACAAATTAAAAAGAAAAAAAAAAAGAGCTGTCCCCTTTCTAGTGTGAGGGAAGCCACATCTTTCCCTGGTCCCACCGCTTCACTGTTTTCATCTAGAATCAACTTTCCTCCCCTTCCCATCTGTGGCCACTGCAGCCTAATTCTTATTCTTATCCTGAGTCCTCTGTGGGAGCTTCCATCAGGTACCCCCGTTAGCAAAAAAAAAAAACTGTTACTTGCCTTTTTCTGCTCCCCCAAAGGAGAGCTGAGACTGGCCGTTCTTACAGGTGCCAGGAATAGGGGAAATTGCCTTTTCCTTCTTCTGAGGTGCTTCTAGTTTGTGCTTTATGTATTCAATAAATGTTTGCTGAGTTTCTACTATGTGTTAAGCACTGTGGTGGGCTGTGGAGACATAATAGTAGATAAGAAAGGACCCTGCTTTCAAGGAGTTTACTTCTTAGTAAACAAACAATGGGAATAAATAGATGGATCTAACAGTCATGGAGGTGCCCTGAAAAAGTCTCACTGAAGAGAGAATGTTTGCCTTGAGACCTAATATGAGAAGAATCAAGCCAGGATGGATGGCATTCCAGGCAGTGGAAACAGTATGTACAAAGGTGCTGGGATAGAAAAGAGCTTGGCGAGTCTAAGGAATAGATTAGGCCGGTGGGAGAGAGAGTGGGGTGGAGAGGTAGTTGGAACTGGTCTGGGCAGGGGTTCGTAGAAAAGTGGGAGCAGGAAACTGTTAGCTATTAACATGCAAGTAACTCAATGAAGGATAGCACCTAAGGACATCCTTGGGTTCTCACCCAGGGACTGTAACTTGCTACAGTCCCTGGGTGAGATTCTCAGTCAGTGGTTCTCAAACTTGGGCATGCATTTGAGTCACCTGGAGGGCCTGTTGCAACACATTGCTGGGCCTCAGCCCAGTTTCTGATTTAGTACATCTGGCTGGGGCCCAGAATTTGCATGTCTATTAAGTTCCTGGGTGATGCTGATGCTGCTGGTCCTTGGACCACTTTGAGAATTGTGCTGTAAGCAAGTCACATATTCTCTCTGAGTCTTTTTCTTTTTTTTATTATTCTCTCTCTCTCTTTTTTATATCAGTGTGTGGTTGCCTCTCAAGCACCCCATACTGGGGACCTGGCCCACAATCCAGGATTGTGTCCTGACTGATGCACCCCCTTCTGGGGACCTGGCCCGCAACCCAGGCATGTGCCCTGACTGGGAATCAAGCTGGTGACCCTTTGGTTCGCAGGTCAGCACTCCATCTACTGAGCCACACCAGCCAGGGCTCTTTTGAGTCTTTTTCACTAGTAAATTGCCCTTCTCTCCTGGTTGATATTATCATCAAATGAGATAAAGTATGGGAAATCCTTTTGTAAAAAGTAAAAAAGACACACAGAGGAATTACAACGTAATAATGTTTAACAATCACTATTCCCGTGTGTGTTTCCTTCACAGTGTACAAAGAACATTCATGCAGCACATGAACAGCTGACTGCTTAGGAGCAGTGGCTACTTCACTTGGTTTACACTAAGCTTGTCTGACCCTCTGATTGTGATTGTTTGATAACTACTGTCGCTGGAGGGATGGATACCTGTCTTGTCCTGCCTGGGAGAAACCCTTGGATTCATCCCTGATATTCACCCATAGACAGAGACTTGATGATGCTTCAAGCGTCTGTGGTTATTTTTGTCAACGATCACTCCCACGCGTCCCTGAGGAAGCACTCCTGAGTCATCGGGAGGCCTGGGAGGAAGCTGACAACTGCGCAGCTGGTATCTGGCTGCTGAGGGGAAGGAGGAGGAGTGCTATCCCCCTGTGCTTGCTTTAAAGATCCCTGGGATGTTCATCTATAGAATACGTGTATAAGAAATACATTTGGTGTGTGTATTATTATTTGTATTTGCTCACAGACTCAATATTTTTGAATATCTGTTATGCAGCAGGCATTGTTTTAGTCTCTAAGAATATAGCTGTGTAGAAAACAACAAAGTCTCCCTATCATGGAGTTTTTATGTTATAATACATACTCGTGGGACATGTATTGAAAGCCTACCATGTGGCATGAAATTTATAGTCTGGCAGAGAAGGTAGACTTGTAATCAAATAAATGAAGTGTTACAGGGCTGGTGGGAGAGAAACACAGGATAGGGTGCAGTGACTCACAAAGGAGGAAGAAGGTCCTGAGAGGCATCCTGCAACCTGATACTGAAGACAGTGGCATTTTCCAGGCTGACTAAGGGGGAGGAATCCTGCAAAGAGGAAGCAGCATGCTGTAGCTTGCCACATTGGGTACCTGCAAGTGGTTCCATAGAGCTGGTGCAAGCAATGGAGGGGAGGCTGAAAAGGTGCAAGGGGCCTGGCCATAAAAGGTCTTAGGTGACAGTTCTGCATTCATGATATTGAAGTGTTGGAAAGGTGAAGTCAGAGAGTGATATGACAGTGCTATGTTGTGGGCATATTACTCCAGAGCGGCGTGGAGGTAACTAATAGGAGTAAAGAACTGGAGGCAAGGAGACAGAGAGGTGACTAGTAGACATAAAAAATAATGCAGGCTGAAATCAAAATAAGGGTGGTCAGGGTGGAGAGGTAGGGTTGGTAGCATAGGTAGCTAAGTTAATAAAGGAAAGGAGTGAAGGGAATCAGACATTGTTAAGCGTAATCAACTAGGGATCATACGCCTAATCTGCTAGGAAGCTAGAGCTTCACACACTCCCCAGGGAATCACAGCATCTCCCCACCAAAGGGATTAACACCCTTCCCTCCCCCATGTAGGGAGAAAGGACCAGTTTTCCAATCTCCCCAGGGTACAACTGGTCTGTTCCCAGCAGATACCAGGGGAGAGGTAAAACAATAAAGGGGAGCTTCTGGGCACATGTCCAGTAGAAGCCAAGGTGGTGAAGCAGGAGGGGAGGGTTGGCTTCTGCTATGAGGCATGCACAGTAGGAACTAAGATCATGACCATAAAGGCCTGTCTGTCTAGCCTGGGGAAAGGATTGGGTTGGATAAGGGACACAGAACCGGGGAAAATCTAGGAAAGGGATTTGGTTAGGGGGTGATCCAATACTAGCTCATGAAGGATTGGGAAGTTGATCGGTTAGTTTGAAAAAGCACCTGGTCCTTCCCAAGCCCAATATAACCCAACCTTAACAGTATCACACGCTCCTTCATTCATTCACATGTTGTCTCTCCATAGCAACCATGTGGCCCGAGAAGTCATCTGGGTTCCGGCAGCCACGCAGACTCCAATTGCAGGCCTGGGCACAGTGCTAGCAAGGGTTCGGCTGGGAACAGACTACACTGGCTGGATGGGGACAGACATGGACCAAACTGGACTAAGCTTCAGCATGACATGGAACTTTTGGACCTTGGCCTTTGTACTGGACTTGAAGACCAGTTTGGATTTTTTCACAGCAGGATGGATGGCAATGAGACGCTGGCAACTCAGGGGCAGTCCTTTAATTTTGCAACTTTTACTACTCAGCCTATCCTCCCAAATGTGGGTCCTGGGAATGCTTTCCTTGTGACTCCATGAAAGGACATTGTTTCCACCAGCAACAGGGTCAAACGGACATGTTGAGGATTTTGAATTGACAAGACTTGGTTACAAGTTTTTCTGAGGGCAGGAAAATGCTAAGGGAAAGAGGGAAAAAAAATCTAGAGGAGCCAGAGTGTGGGGAGAAAAGGACTGCTGTGCTGCATATGCAGAGTTGGAGATGCCCATTGCAAAAGTACAGGGTGTGGCTGGCTCAGTGGATTGAGCACCAGCCTGTGCACCAAAGGGTCACTGGTTCGATTCCCAGTCAGAGCACATACCTGGGTTGCAGGCCAGTTCCCCAGTAGTGGGCACGTGAGAGGCAACCACACATTGATGTTTCTCTTTCTCCCTCTTTTTCCCTCTATCTAAAAATAAATAAAATCTTTTTTAAAAAGCACAGGAATGTGTTGTAACTAGGCACATGCAGTTGAGAACTGACACATTTAGACGTAATGGAACTCAAGTGAGTAGAAGAGGTCACCAGGGATGAGAAGATGGATGAGGACAGATCAATGGGGAGGAGGAAGGGGAAGCTATGAAGAGAACCTAGAGGTAATGTCAAAGAGGAAGAGGGCAAACTAAGAAGTGTTGGGGTCTGCCCTACCTGGTTTCAGGAGCTATAACCCCCCCATGGCTAAAGCTGAGTGAGGGACCTCCGGACCAGGAGACACTAAGGAGACAAGCTTATCTCCCTGGCAGGAGCGCTGCTTCTGCTCTTTGCCTGGCCCCCAGTGCTTGAGCAGTTAGCCAATGATGGGCGAGATTCCCCAAGTAGGGAATCACCTAAAACAGGCATGATTGCGTGGAGGCCCCAGGGAAGGACTTGGGGGGCTAGGGAAAAAGGGGGTGATTGCCCTCACCCCTTGGCTTTGACAAAGCCCGAGTCCTCATTCTGCCTGCGAGACATCCAAATCTCCCTACTGCCTTTGTCTCCTCTGCCCGACTCAAGCCTGTGACAATAACAAGCGGTGGTACAATCCACACTGGGGACTGGGGACTTCCCGGGATGATCACACCTGAAAAAGGAATATGTAAATTCCTGTGAAACCTGCTTGCTGAGGATGCTCTTAATTAGATTATGAAGGCCTGGGCAGGAAATTAATTTAGCTCCTCAAGTTCTGTAGTTTTTTAGGTGATAAGACCCCAACTCAGTGAGAGCCCTTTTTAGTTCTTTGAATATTATCTGTTGTTTGATCCTTACTGCCTGACAGTGATTGATGAACTTTACCTGTATTCCTGTGCAAACTGAAACCCAATAAAAACCCTGTGAAGGGAAGGATTGGGGTGCTCTCCTTTGAGAGAGTGGCCAGGCCGCTCTGAGGCACCCTCCCCTTGAGAGGGTAGCCAGGCCATCCCTTTTCCTCCATACAAGACTCAGTAGTCCGTGTGAATGTCTCATCAAAGAAGCATCCTGGAAGCCAATGGTGGAGAAAGCCCTAGAAACAAAAAAGTGCATTCAAACTTCTGGCCAAAATGGACATGTAGGTAGATACACTGTGCCTCCTCACATAACCAAAAGAAGGACAACAATTTAAAAACAAAAAACAACCAGAACTGGCAGAAAATCGAACTGTATGGAAGTCTGACAACCAAGGAATTAAAGAAGAAATATTCATCCAGACCGGTAGGAGGCATAGAGTTGGGCAGCCGGGTGGAGAGGACTTGTGGCAAAGCTGCGGCTGGCCAACCCAGCGAGGCGGCAGATTGTGGAGTGGGGCATGCAAGGCTGCAGCTGGCCGGTAAGGTAGCAGCTGGTGGACTGGGTGGTCCCACATTTGTGTGCAGATAAACCAGGCAAAACAAAGGGGGAGTGGAATGGACCGCACAACCCAGGGTCCCAGTGTGGGGAAATAAAGCCTCAAGCCACTGATTGAAAACACCTGTGGGGAGACCCGCACAACCCTCTAGGACCCTGCACTGTGTGGGTCCTAGAGCATACACAAACCCACCCACACGGGAATCAGTACCAGAAGGGCCCAATTTGCTTGGGGGAAGCAGGGGAAGTGACTGAAATGTGGTAGAGAGTGGAGCAAGTGCCATTGTTCCCTCTCAGACCCCTGCCCCACATGCAGCATCACAACCCAGTGTCGTGGGTTACCCTGTCCTGGCGAACAACTAAGTCTCTGCCCCTCCCTATGTAACAGACACATGGAGACCAAAAAAAAAAAAAAAAAAAAAAAAAAGGCCCAAATGAAAGTACAGATCAAAGCTCCAGAAAAAATACAACTAAATGATGAAGAGGTAGCCAACCTATCAGATGCACAGTCAAAAACACTGGTAATCAGGATGCTCACAGAATTGGTTGAATTTGGTCACAAATTCGATGAAAAAGTTAAGGTTATGCTAAGTGAAATAAAAGAAAATGTACAGGGAATCAATAGTGATGGGAAGGAAACTCAGACTCAAATCAATGGTGTGGACCAGAAGGAGAAAGAAACATCCAACCAGAACAGAATGAAGAAACAAGAATTCAAAAAAATGAGGAGAGGCTTAGGAACCTCCAGGACATCTTGAAATATTCCAACATCTGAATTATAGGGGTACTAGAAGGAGAAGAGGAAGTGCAACAAGTGGAAAAGTTATTTGAAAAAATAATGAAGGAGAACTTCCCCAATCTGGCAAAGGAAATAGACTTCCAGGAAGTCCAGGAAGCTCAGAGAGTCCCAAAGAAATTGGACCCAAAGAGGAACACACCAAGGCACACCATAATTGCATTAGCCAAGATTAAAGATAAGGAGAGAATCCTAGAAGCAGCGAGAGAAAAGGAGACAGTTACCTACAAAGGAGTTCCCATCAGACTGTCAGCTGATTTTTCAGAAGAGACCTTGCAGGCAAGAAGGGGCTGGAAAGAAGTATTCCAAGCCATGAAAGGCAAGGACCTACATCCAAGATTGCTCTATCCAGCAAAGCTTTCATTTAGAATGGAAGGGCAGATAAAGTGTTTCTCAGATAAGGTCAAGTTAAAGGAGTTCATCATCACCAAGCCCTTATTTTATGAAATGTTAAAGGGACTTATCTAAGAAAAAGAAGATAAAAAATATGTACAGTAAAATGAAAGCAAACTCACAATTATTAACAACCACGCCTAAAGCAAAACCAAAAGAAACTAAGCAAACAACTAGAACAGGAACAGAACCACAGAAATGGAGGGTTAGCAACAGAGAAGTGGGAGGAGAGGGGGGAAAAGATACAGAGAATAAGTAGCATAGATGGTAGGTAGAAAATAGACAGGGGGAGGATAAGAATAATATGGGAAATGCAGAAGCCAAAGAACTTATATGTATAACACATGGACAAGAACTAAAGGGGGGAATGTGGGTGGGAGGGGGTGTGCAGGGTGGAGGGGAGTGAAGGGAAGAAAATGGGACAACTGTAGTAGCATAATCAGTAAAATATAATCCTGGCTGGTGTGGCTCAGTGGATTGAGTGCGGGCCTGTGAACCAAAGAGCTGCTGGTTCGATTCCCAATCAGGGCACAGGCGTGGGTTGCTGGGCCAGATCCCCAGCAGGGAGCCTGTGAGAGGCAGCCACACATTGATGTTTCCCTTTCCCTTCTCTAAAAATAAATAAATTAAATGACTAAAAGGATATCGCAAGGTAGTAGGAAATTACAGTAGAAAGCAGCTGTCTAGGTCTCAGGACTTCGAGGAACATCTGCAAGGGGCAATGCCAGCAGAAATAAATTCAGTTCCTGCAGACATTTAAATCAATACACACAGAGAAAAAGTGGAATGGACCCTCAGCAAAATCCCAGAATATTCTGTGCTTTCAGTATCTTGCACACGTCACAAGCAGTGGCACTCCAGGTGCTGTGCTGCACCCAAGGGGCACTGGAGGGAACAGGACAGACAAAATCCCAGTCCTCGTGGAGCTTACTTCCTAGTAGTACATATGGGCAACAAACAAGCAAATAAACCAAGTGACTGCAGAGTGTGGTAAATTCTGTAAATGAAATAAACTAGAACGAGCCAGTAGAAACTGAAGGATTGCTTGAGATATATAGTATCAGTTTATCTTGCTGAAAAATTTCCAACTTTACACACATTTTATGTGCCATCATGGTGTATGATTTACCACATCTTGCCCAGTTAGAATTTTCTCCTGTTACATTTTGGACAACCCTGGCTGCTGAAGGTGCAAGTGGGGGGGGAGGGGTTGTGGGGGCAAGAATCCTGTGATATGCTTCCTGAGGCTACACTTTGGTTCCCTGGCTTGGAGCAGCAGGAACTGGTGGCAAAGATGGGTCACTAGGAAGCTGGAAGGGGAAGGAAGGTCTATAGATCTCACTTTGTTGAAATGCACGTGTGGCTATTGTTTCTGTTGGAGCAGTACCCCTTCCTCACTTCTGATAACACCTCCTGCTCCAGCCACAAAAGGAATGCTCAATCCAAGGCCCTCCCAGTGCTTTTCAAATTGGGGGCATGGATACAAACTCAAGGATGAAGGTGCCTTTAATGTCCCGTGTGAAGAGGCTTAACTGCAGAAAGCAAAATGAAGCCAAAATACCCAGAAGGGTGGAATAGGACGTGGAGAAAGAGAGTCATGCGGTTCCAGCCATCCCTGTAGCCAGGTCTGCCCCGCTGTGTCTTGCGGTTTGGTTATCTGAGCCTCTTCTTTCGCCTAAGCTGATTCTGATTGAGGTTCTGACATTTGCAACTGAAGTGTCTTCATCATTATGATATAATTGAAGTTGCACAGAGCTGGATCGTATCACAGTTTAGTCCTGAAGTGGAGGTTATGCTGAGCAAAGCAAGGACCCCTCACAGTGGGCTTTAGCATGTGCAGCACTACCAGTTAGAGGAGAGGGAACCCCATACTAACCTGGGGCAAAGATCCCTGCCGTGTTTGCCTCATTCGGAGGTCTCAGCTCCTCATGGCTCTCAGGGCCAAAATGGACTTTGGGGAATGGCTGCTTATTAGCTAGGATGAGCTAAGCTGCTGTGACAAAGAGACCCAAAAGATGTATACTAGCTCAAACACAGACATTTATTTCTCATTCACATAACAGATGGCAGCATGTGCTCTCAGTGGGTAGGTGGCTATCTCCCGTATGATGGTTCAGAGATCCAGGATCTAACCTGTGGCTCTACCATAGCCTAGTTCTCATCTATATCTTGCTAGCACAAAGGGAAAGATAATTCTCAGAAGCCTTGGCCAGTAGTGGCACAAAGCACAAGGCACTTCAGGTCACATTCTATTGGTGAGAACTATTCTTATGACCATATTAAATTGCAAAGAATGTTGGGAAATGTAGTCCAGGCTTGCACCTTGTTATAACTCCCATCGCTACAAAAGAGGAGGATAATTTTAGTGGGCAGAAAAATTTGACTTTCTGAGAGGACTAAGTGGTAGGTACTCAGCTGCTTGGACTCTAATTCTAGACCAGGGTTTCTTAATTTTGATACTACTGACATTTTAGAGTGGATACTTTTTTGGGGGATGAGAGGGAGCTGCCGTGTGCATTGTAGGGGTGTTCAGAGAGTTGGCTCATGATCTATTCAGACAGACGAGCATCACAGAGTAGCCACTAGACATAAAAACCCTGGCCTCTGTCTACTTGATACCAGATGTACCCCTTAACCTACTTCCCTGGTCCCAGTGAAGAAATGAAAAATATCTCCAGTCATTGACAACTGTCCCTGGCACACAAAATCACCCCTGACTGAGAGTCATTGCTCTAGACAATGAGGGCAATGGTTGAAATCTTCTGTCAGCTAGGGATGGAATAGAGTGTGCTCTCAGTCACCAGTCACTTGGGAGGCTTATGGTGTTGCAGCTAGTTTTTGCTCACAAGGTTGAGAGACAGCTTAACTAAGGTGTTGAAACTTGCAGTTTCAGAGACACCAGAGTGACACAATCTCCAGCCCTCAGCCTCCCGAGTACATGACTCTGCAGAGGCTTGTCACAGCCAGAGTCTTGTGCTCAGAGATGCTCTGCCGAGTCTTTTCACTTCACTCAATGCAAAACTCAAACCCGTACTGGGTTGTTTGCAAAGGACCAACCTTCTAAGGGATTTGGTGCCGATTTCCTGAAATTTGTGAGAAATCAGATTTTTTGATCCCTTACCTACCACAAGAAATATTTGTGGGCACCTGGTGAATTCTTCTTCTGCGTGGACATGATGAACTAGAGGGAAATGGGCTGTCCTGGGACAAACAGTGAGAACTCCTTGCAGCCTGGAGAAAACCAGGAGGATTACCGTCCAGCAAAACATTGGGATGCTAATAGTTTGCTTCATTTTGTGGAAACCCAATAGCTGTTTTGACTTTGTAAGAAAGTGGTTTTCTGGCCAGAACTGATGGGAATTTCTTCATATTCCATGAACATTTTTGGTATAAGCTTCAGGATTTGGGGGGTTGTCCCTGACAATGAACTCTAGGTTTCTGTTAGCTGCCAGGTAAAAGTCCAGCTGACTCTAGAACAGTGCAGGTCTTAGGGCACTGACTCCCTGTGCAATCAAAAATCCAAATGTAACTTTTGATTTTTCCAAAGCTTAACCACTAATAGCCTACTATTACCTGGAAGTCTTGCTGATAACACAGCCGATTAACACATATTATATGCTTAAACATATTATATACTGTATTCTTACAGCAAAGTAAACTAGGGCAAATAAAATGTTAAGAAAATCATAAGGGCCCTGGTGTGATTCAGTGGATTGAATGCAGGTCTATGAACCAAAGGGTAGCTGGTTCGATTCCCAGTCAGGGCACATGCCTGGGTTGGGGGCTACATCCCCAGTAGGAGGCATGTGAGAGGCAACCACACATTGATGTTTCCCTCCCTCTCTTTTTCCCTCCCCTCCCCTCTCTCTAAAAATAAATAAGCAAAATTTAAAAAAAACATAAGGAAGAGAAAATACATTTACAGTACCGCACACATTTATTGAAGAAAATCTGTGTATAAGTGGACCCACATAGTTCATACCTGTGCTGTTCAAGGGTCAACTGTATTAGTTTCCTGATTTCCTGGGAATATGCAAGATTTTTTAACATTAGGTAAAATTAGTTACATAAGTCTTTTATTTTTATTAGAAAGTTACTTGATTGAAATGAAATACAAGGTCAGAAACCATAAAACTCAATTTGAAATCCTGCTGAGAAAAAAGGATAGAAAAATTTTCTGTGCTGCTGGAGTTGCAGGAAACCACAGACTCCTGTCAGATAGACTTGAGTGCAACTAGGGAAGTACTCCTGATTATGAGCCACATGGGTCTGGGTGAGCATTTGCTGTTTCACAGGCCCATGTATGCCATTCTCTCCCAGCATGTCCCAAAACATTAGATTCTTCACCAGTTGCTGTTTAGTCTGGAAGCAACAGTGAAAAATAGGATAACTAACTTGTGTTGCTGAGTGGTGGCTCTCGTCAGGCTCAGAAGCCTCCGTGGTCTGGCCTTTGCCTCCTTCTCGAGCCCCATCTGCTCCTGTGCCAGGTGACTCTGTCATCCAGAGCCCAGTACAAGGTCAGGAATGCACCAGGGATGCATCAGGCCCTGGCATTGTTTACATTTCTACCATCCCCAACTCCCAAAGCATGATGACTACTTTCCCAGGTTTCAGAATTCAGGTCACATATTACAATTTCCAGAAAAGATTCCTGACTTTCACTGTGGCCTTTCAAGAACTGGCCGCTTGCTCCCCTGTGCCCTCGTGTCATCATTAGGCCTTTGTCACCCAGAACACTTTATAGCACTTTATTTCACAGGTTGTTTAAGGTGTCTGTGTCACTTCTCCTCTCAAGGCAGGGACAGGCGCTCCTTCTTCTGAGGAGCAGCAGTGCCTAACACAGGATCTGGGGAATATTTTTCTTTTTTTCTTGTTCTTTTTAAAGTACAACTTCCATTTTATTTTTTCCAGAGAACTTTTCTTCAGTTCTTAAGGGCTCCTTACATGAGCTTTGGTGGAGGTCTAAGGGCAGCACCTGCAGGTCTGAATTGGGGGGCAGTGTTCGGTCCTTTAGGGCTTCATGAGCACGATCCCTGACCACTTACTTTGCTGTGAATGGCCCAACTCCCACAGTAATGCAGTTCCACATACAGCTTGGGAAGCACATAAGCATCCAAGACCCTTGCTTCTGAAATGTCCCAGACGGCTGCAGCGTCTACTATGTTTCAAATGATGAACTTCTTAGTGGCCTTGTTCTTGGTCTGGTGCATCCGGTGCAACTGGTGCCATGAATAGGCCGCACATGGCCCCAACCTTTTTTGGCGCGACCGTTGTTCCTTCTTTTCTTTGTTGTCTTGGAAGCAAGGATCTGAAAAAAACTGGTGAATATTTTTTCAATAAAAGTTTATTGAATAAAGAAATAAACAGTGATTTTACAGTAAATTCAGATGTTCTCATGTGGCTCTCCTTTTAAAAATTGTGGTAAAATATACCTACCATAAAATTTACTGTCTCAGTCATCAAGTACACAATTCAGTAGTGCTAAGAACAATCGTATCATTGTGCAGCTGTCACTGTCCCTCATCTCCAGAGCTCTTTCATCTTGTAAACCCTGCACCCATTAAACACTAACTTTCCACTCCCTTCCTCTCACCCTCCAGCTACAGGAGGCCACTATTCTACTTTCTATCTCTATTCTGTCAAATTCAGGACAGATCCATACTCTGTGTCCCTCACATGAGTGGAATCAAACAGTATTTGTCTCTTTGTGACCAGCTTATTTCACTCAGCACAATGTCTTCCAGGTTTGTCCACGTTGCAGCATGTGCCAGCATTTCCTTCCTCTTTAAGGCTGGATGATATTTCACGGAATGTATGTATCACATTTTGTTTATCTACTCATCTGTTGATGGACACCTGGATTGCTCCCACCTTTTGGTTGTTATGAATACTGCTGCTGTAAACATGGGTATAAAATACCTGCTAGAGCCCCCCACCACTGTCAATATTTGGGGTTTGTGCCCAGAAGTGAAATTGCTGGGCCATACGGTAACTCTGTGTTTATTAATTTTTTGAGGAATAGATGGACTAGTGCAGTCCAGCATTTTACACACATTATTTCATTCAATGCTCACGGTGGTTCTAGGAGGGAGGACAATTGTTATTCCTTTCTCCACAGATGAGGAAATAAAGGCAACGAGAGTCAACTTGCCCAGTTTCACAGAGCCAGCCAGTGGCAGAGCCAGGAGTAAATTCACAGTTAACTTCCCAAATGCATGCTTTGGAGCCCTGTGCCATATCTGCTCTCTTCCAGAAGGGAGGTGGGCTCCTTTGCTCTGATGGCTGAAGGCCCACCCTGGACTGGGGAAGAGGAACTTTCTGAATAGGAGGAATACTACTTGTGAGTGATCAGCAGGGTTGGCTGTGTCCAGCTGCACCCCAGCCCATCACTGGCAGGGATGCTCTGTAGTGAGGCTGTAACATGCTTCCCAGGGATACATATCCTAGGACGCAATGGGCTTATGAGCTCATAGTCAAGTTTGGTTACAAATTCACTGATTCAAACTCTAAAAAACAGCGTGGTTGCTGTGCATTCCTCTTAAGTAATATCTTAATGGGAGGTCCTTTCAATCTGGAGAAGACCTCTGATTTTTGAAATTCAACATCTCTTTTAGTGCTTCCAAGCATGAAGGAGGGGAGTTGGCTCATAATCCTTTCAGTCATTCCAAAACAGAGCCTTCACCATCTTTCACGTTAAAGATTGGGCAGCTGATGAAACTATCTGGAAAATGGTGGCTTGAAAACACAGAACTAGACACACCAGAGTGTCAGTAGACGCCAAACTTCCCTTGTGTTGGGAACTGTCCTGTCTGGTTTCAGAAGCTTTAACTCTCCATGGCTAAGGCTGAATAACAGACCTTGGGACCATAAGCCACTAAGGAGACAAAGCTTATCTCCCTGGAAGGGGTGCCGCCTTGGCCCCCTTTTACTTCACCCTGCTTGGCCCTGGGCAGATGACAGGTTAGCCAATGATGGGTAAGATTCCTCAAGGGAAGGATGACCTAAGACAGGCACAGTTGAGAAGGGGCACTCAGGGAAGGACTTGGGGGACTATAGAAAAAGGGGGTGATGGACCTTTGCCCTCGACTTTGACATGGCTTGAGTCCTCATTCTATCTGCAAAAAGTCTCCTAATCTCTTGGCTGCCTGACTTAAGCCTGAGACAAGGAGGGTGGTATAGCCGGTGCTGGAAAGGATGGGTTCCCTGGGGCAATCAGGCCTAAGAAAGAACACATAAAATCCTGTGAAACCTGCTTTGCTAAGAATGTCCTCAGTTTTCTGATATGGGTCCAAGCATAAAATGAGTTTGTTCCCCAAAGTTTTATGGCCCTTTAGCTAACTGACCCTGACTCAGAATAAGACCTCATAGTTCTTTGAATGTTATCTATTGTTTGATCCTTACTGCCTGACAATGACTGATGAGCTTTACCTGTATTCCTGTGCAAACTGAACCCAAAAAAAACCCATTGAGGAAAAGGCTCTTGACTCTTCTCCTTTGAGAGATTGGCCACCTTTCCTCCCCAAGCAGATCATGTCTTGATAGACTTATTCTCATCTGTGGCAGATGGGGTGGGGGGCACTCTGTGGGCTGAACTCCCCCCCGCCAAAACCCTTGCATACTAGTAGCCACCAGACATAAAAACCTGGGGCAAATGAAACCTGGGGCAAAAGTGGTCAGATGGAGAGTTTGTTCATTGATGTGCCATCTCTGCTTCAAACATACAGCAGTGACAGAAAAAGTACTAAAATAAAAAATCCAAAATATTTAGATAGACTCGGAGGTAAGATGAATACTTGAAAGTAGAAAAGATCAAGCAGATATGTAAAGCAGGGGACTGCAGCCTTGGGTTTCCTGTCTGCTTGTCCAGAAGTTGGTAGAACTGGTTGGGAGTTTGAATCCTATAGGATAAAGGACTAAAAATGTTCCACACAAGGCTCACTGCTGGAAGTGAGGGGAAGAATAGGTCATGAAAGGAAGTTGGGAAAAATAAACAACTATTGTTGATCATCACCTGGGGAAATGATATTTCATAAGCTGCAAGGCTAGGGAGGCAGAAAGACAGATGAGCATCACAGCCAAGTCACCAGTTGGCATAGTACTTGACTCTGTGAAACTCTAAAACCACCAAGGGGCAGGAGAGTCCCAAAATGTCATTGTAAGATTGTGGCTGAGCCAGGGGTCAGACAGAGCAGTGGCAAAACCACTACATAGAAAGGGGTGAGAGCAGTGTAAAAAAAATTAAAAATAAAAACTTTCCACCCTGGCTGGTATGGCTCAGTGAATTGAGTGGTGGCCTATGAACCAATGGATCACCAGTTGGATTCCCAGTCAGGGCACATGCCTGGGTTGGGGGCCAGGTCCCCAGTAGGGGGTGTGTACGAGGCAACCACACATCGATGTTTCTCCCCCTCTCCTTCTCCCTCCCATCCTTTCTCTCTAAAAACAAATAAATGAAATCTTTAAAAAACTTTCCAAGAAAATAAAAATTAGTATGTGAATCCACTCCAAATTCACACTTCAAAACAGACTGAAGAAGACTTCAAACTAAGTATGTGTGTCATGCACAGAGAGACTCAAAAAGTAACTTCACTTTTAAAAAGAGCAAAAAAAATTATTGAAAAAGCTGAACTATTGGAAAAGTCAGAAACAAAACAGGAACAGATGATCCTTAAAAGAAACTATTTAAAAATCTTTAAGTTTTGAAAATAAGAAAGTAGTCATTGAAATTTTTAAAATTACATATGGGATAAACTTGACTTTGGAGAGGCTCAGAGAGAAAATCAATGAATTGAAAGAGAAACAGTGGGAAAAATGGATAAGGAGACTAATTGCATCTACCTTTTGAAAAAATCAGCATAGTGTCCTGAGCCACATGGTCGTGGTCCTTGTGGATGACTCCCTCCTCAGACCACTGTTCGTCCACTGGAGGGGCGGGCCCAAAGATGCTCTGGGTCAGCATTTCTGCTTACTTCCTAGTGGAAGCTTCTCAGGGCTTAGGACCACTTCCCTTTCCACAGAACTATCTCCCTTGGATTCATGCTACAGTTTCTCGGGTAAACTGGGGCCTGCAGAAGGCATCAGGAAGTGCAGGCGTGCAACAGTGAGTCCACCAAGAGATCTGTGCCATCTCGGATCAGGTGCACCTTCCCATCAAGTGGGTCTAAGGAGACTGCTTACCCCACTTATGATATTAAAAAAAAATCAACGCATTTGTGGTGCCTTTTTAATCTTTTCCTAAGTCTTGTTGGTTTAGCAGTGTATCTAGAGTAGCCTATGAATCTTCTCTGTCCATGAGAGAAAAACCTCTAAATATATGAGCAGAAATAAGGTAACTTCTAGTTCTTTCCTGCTCATGGGTTCTACCTCATACCAAGAAGCATGGAGGAGGAGCATTTAGGATATTCTGGATTCCTCCTGGGTGTGGAAGTGTGGAAGCAGGCTTGAGTGCACGGATGAACTGTGTAATATAAGCAATATATAGTGTATATAGAAAGTGGGTGCTCAGAAGATATTTTTACTAATAGAAACATATGCTTAAAAAGGTCTTAAGACCACTTCTCTAAACATCCCACTAACTAGTGGTTGTGCATACGTCATTGTGTTCAATATTGTTGTTTCTCATATTTCCTCTAGCCTGACATGCAGCACATGATTGCACATGATGAAATCTACTTCTGACGACAACGGGGGCTGTGTGGAGCTGTGGGGCAGTCGTTAACTACGTCTTTAGGTCATTTCTTCTGTCACGTGCGTGTGCTAAGGACTGGAAGTTTATGTTTGGTAACTGGGAATTTTATATGTTCTACTCTCATCAAATTGTATCCAATAACTTTGATTTACTTTTCTCTTCTTTGTTTTTGCTCCTATTCTGAAAATGAACGCTTCCTGAAGCAGTAAGATAATAAAATCTGTAAGATAGAATAACGCCCTTGACTTTATTATATTATAGTCTAATTCTGTCCACATTTTTGTTCACTTTTCAACCCAGCAAAGGCTTAGCTACTATGATGACTACTTAAAAGTCTGCAGGCTTTAGCTCCATCTGTAACAGTACAGAGAGTTTTTCTGTAATGCCCACATTGTGTTCCTAAAAACCCGCCATGTAACATTGTGCCCTAAGAATCATAGGGCTTATGGGAAAACTGGGATTGGGTAACAGCGCTCAAAAATTTTGTCAGTGACATGTAAGAATAGAGGCAGGAGCCGAAGAAAAATGGCAGCACAGTTTTATATGTATTAAATGTTTAGGAAATTAATAAATGGTCCAATAAATGGTACTTTACCTTGAAAAAGCTTGCTTGTGGGAGTGGGCACTATAGCATTGCAGGTTTTGATTTTTCTTAAAGTGGTGGGGTGAGGTTATCTAAAACTGGGTGGAACGTTGTAACATCAAGTATGGATGGACATGTATGTGCATATCTTGCACATTCCTGAACGGTGGTGTCGGGTGCAGCTTTTTTCATTCATCTCATGATTTTCATGGATGAAATCTCACGTAATCAAACTTAAAAGTTGCATTATGGTCAAACTGTTTTCTGAGACAGCAATTTTCGTGGCACAAATCTATGCTTTTAAAACAAGCATTGTAGAAGAATGGGCTGTATTTTAAATTTTGAAATGTTAATCAATTCTAGAATTTTCATTAATATCTTAATTAAAATTTTGATTCAATGTACCCAAAAAGATAATTTCATGAACAAATCATGTTACACCATTTAGGAGTTTAAGACACTAAAATAAAAATGTGATTATAGAACTTTAATGGTTACACACACACAAAAGTTCTGAATGGTGATTCAGGAATTCCTCATAAATTTCCCAGATTTTGTGCCCATATTAAAAAAAAATCATGACTAGCTTGATGTTGGAGAACAAAGAAGAAATAGGTGAAAATTTAGACTACTATATTTTAGGACCAAACAAAACTTCAAGGCTTACTGTGAGATTAAAGGATATGTATTTATTCATCAGAATACATAGGTATAGTTATTAGATTTGGAACATAATTTAATGTTAGAAACATGGTAATAGGTTAATGTGTGTGTATACTTTTTTCACTAAAAGATTATTTTTACATTTATTAAACTAAATATTATCATCTTAGTTTTAGCAAATACGTTTCTGATTTTACAGAATGCTTGACTTTTCATGACTATGTATTAATAAGTAGCCCCTTTTCCTTGGACTTATTCAATTTTACAAACATCTGGGAACACACCACAGGGGAGGGTTTCTCATACCAACACCGTTTTAGATCTTTCTTCTGCTGTGCATGGTATGGCGATAGCTAAGCAATGAGGACACCCGTAAGTTCATCTTCAGAGATGCACTGAGATACAAGTCGCAGCTGAGATTTGTTGCACAGATTCCATGAAATTTCTCTCTGGTAAAAATCTTCAGAGGTCAAAGTGGACCTGAGTAATCACATCAGTGTTTGTACATTAATTGATAATCGTAAGATTTTTCTTTACTGTCAATTTCCTATTAGTTACAAAGGTGTGTACTTTGGTGAAAAGTTTTCCTCACAGTTTTTATACTGATAAAGTATTTTTCTGCGGCAATTCCCTGATCTGATCTTTACAGTTGTCCTCCAGTATCTGCGGGGACTGCAGTCGAAGACGCCCCAGTGGGAGCCCAACACCGTGGGTAGCACCAAGCCCTATATGTCCGTGTTCTCCTATACATACACACATATGATAAAGTTTAATTTATACAATGGACAGTTTCACAGATAAAAGATCTATTTTTACTGTAGATCTTAGCAACCTCAGCAACAGATTTGAAAAAATCTTTTCTTATTAAGCTGAGAACTTCCACCACTTCACTTGAAGGAAGCACTTTATAACTTCTCTTGTTATAAGCATATTCAAATTGCCAACATCACTACTTTGTGCTTTGGAGCCACTGTTAAGTAAAATAAAGGCAACCTAAACACAAACACTGTGACACCATCACAGTCATCTGATCACTGAGATGGTTCCTAAGTGACCAGTGGTCAGGGAATGTATATGGTGTGGAGATGCTGGGCAAAGGGGTGATTCACTGCCTGGGTCGGGTGGAGCAGGACGTATCAAGATTTACTCATAACAGCACGGCATTTAAACCTTGTAAGTTATTTATTTCTGGAATTCTCCATTTAATATTTTCAGGTCGTGGTTGACTGTGGGTAACTGAAGACACAGAAAGCGAAACTGTGGATAAGGGGGCGGGGGGCGGGGGGGGGGGGGAAACCACTGTAATAAAGTATCTACTTTGTTTGACATCGGTGCCACCTGCAGGACACTAGGGCTTCCTCCCATATTAGCCCCCTCTGGTGGCAACAAAAGATGAGCTGTGATTTAACACTTCACAGTTACTATGTTTATAGGGTTCCTCTCTGGTGTAAGCACTCAATGTTGAACACATTTAATGCTCTGAGTGAAGATTTTCTCATTTATGACACATTAATAAGGTTTTCTTTAGTACACATCTTCTAATGTTTAAAAAAGATTTTGTAATTATGGAAACACATCCAAAATTCATGATATTCAGAGTTTCACCCTAGTTTGGACACTCTGATGGGAAGGACGAGATGATCTTCTGTAGGCACACCTGCATCTGGTACACAGACAGCCTCTCTCTGTAGGAATTCTCTGAGTCTCTGGGAGGGATGATCTGGGACTGAGGCATTCCTGTGATGCCTACACTCATTCTGAAATCATCTATTCCAGTGTGAACTCTCTGATGACATGTGAGAGGCGAGCTTTGGCTGAAAGCATTTCTTCATTGCTGACATTCAAAGGGTCCCTTGATGGTTTGAATTCTGTGATGTAGTATAAAGGTCTGTATTCTGCTTATTTTGTGTTGAAAAGATTTTTTTGCAGAGTTAATTTCCTGATGTTGAATAAAATATGAATACAAGTATTTTCCACATTTATTACAGTCATAGGATTTGACAAATTTGCTAGAATGACTCAGAGAATTCAGGAAAACATTTACTTATGCTTCCCGGTTTATGGTAAAGAATACAACTCAGGAACAGCCAAGAGGGCAGTGTGTGGGGTCAGCGAGGTGTGGGGAAGGGGTGCAGAGCTACTAGGTCCACGCTGGGTACATCGTCTTCCAAGTACTTCAATATCTTACAATCCAAACGATCTCTGAATCTCTGTTGTTTAAGGTTTTTCTGGAGGCTTTGTTACTGTGAGATAATAGAAAAAAAATTATATGGTCTCTACTTCACACAGGGCTCCTAAACCCTTGTAACTTCCTAAGTGATGAACGTGCCAGGGGCATCTTTTGTTCTCATGCGGAGACTCTGGGTGGGCTCCTGGATGGGCTGGTCACCAGAAAGAACAATCCATGATTAGAAGCTTGGGATTTTCAGGCCCACCTTCCACTTCTCCCCAGGGGGAATGGGGCTGGAAATGATTGACCATACCGGCAGGAGGAAGCTCCATGAAATCCTAATAGTAGGGGGTTCAGAGAGCTTCCAGGTCCATAAACACAACCACAAACTAGGAGGGTGACTCACCCCAACTTCACGGTGACAGGAGCTCCTGCGCTCGGGACCCTCCCAGACCTTGCCCTATGTACCTCCTCATCTATCTGCTCATCTGTGTCCTTTATCATAGCCTTTAACAAACTGGTAAATGTAAGTGATTGTTTCCCTGAGTTCTGTGGGCTGCTCTAGCAAGTTAATTTCACGTGGCGGGGTCTTCGGAACCTCTGATCCATAGCTGGTTGGTCAGAAGCGCAGGTGATAACGTGGGCTTGAGGTTGACATCTGAAGCACTGAGTGTGTGTGTTTGTGGGGAGCAGTCTCCTGGGACTGAGCCCTTACCCTTTGGGATCTGATAGTCTCTAGGAAGATAGTGTCAGAATTGCGTTAAAGTACAAGACATCCAGCTAGAGCTGCAGAGAACTGCTTGGCATGGAGAGAAACCCCCACACGTTTGGTGACCAAAGCGAGATATTTTTTGTGAGTAGTGAAGGTGTTGCATAGGAGAGAAAGGCATAGTAGGGAAGAACTGGGGTTTTCCTTACACAGAAGGTAGAACTCTGAGTTTTTTCTTTACAATTACATAGGCACAGTTGCCTAAACCTTTGATGACTGGTGACGAAGTCCATCTCCAGTCCCTCTAAACCCTCCAGAGGTGCTGAAAATCCCACACTTCTAATTACATGGTTGATCCCCCTGAAACTAGCCCCCATTTTTAGGGGCTTTCCAAAAGTCATCCCATTAAGGTAAACTCAGGTGTTATATTACAAATCTTACAGTCTATAGGGGGTTCCTCCCCACCTGTCTGGGTTCGTTTTGCCCGCCACCTGAGGAAAGATGTCTCAATACCAGAGATCAGTGAAAAGGAAAGGAATTTATTATTCATTTGGAACAACACAAACTGAAGTTCCCCACAAATGCTCACAGTCCTCCCAGCACTTTCCACATGGCAAAAGGGAGCACTTCCAAAGCCTCGTGGTCCTGACTCTCACTCAAGCCTCATGGTCCCAACCAAGACACCAAAGCCGCGTGGTCCCAAAAAGAGAGACCCCCAATGACTGCTGTGCCTCCGTTTAAATCCCAGCGCTAATCTTCCTCTGCAGCCTCATTTCCGGCTCCTCTCACAATTGGCCACAGCTGCCCGCATTCTGGGCAGGTGTTGTCCTGTGGTGTGGAGCCAATTATCTCCAAACTCTTCTGGACCCTATTACAAATCCCTATTTGGGGCTCCCCTCTTGGCTGCACCCTGTTACACAAACAGTGCCCTTTTCACCTTTATCACTCATAACACCCAAATATTGCAACAATCGATGCTCCCAGCATCTTATTACTTAGGCAATTACAAAGGTTTCAGGGGCTCTGGCCAGGAGATAGGGATGAAACCCAACGTATGTATTTCTTATTATACCTCAATACTGCAGACATTGTTTCATTTAAGTCTATGTTGTGACCTCTGCCTACCAGCCCAGGCAAAACAGCAGCATCCCCAGGGACGCAGGCAGCTCTGAGGGCGGGAAGGGAGCAGCCTGGCTGCAGGATGAGCAGGAAGGTGCTCTAGTTCTGGGCTGAATTTTTGTACTGGAAGTTGTAGTCACAAAGCCTGGAAATGAGGCCAAATTAAATCAATAACCACATTATTTGTATTCCCTATTCTTTCACTGGTTAGCAGCAGCAAGGATGGGAGCAAATCTTTACTTAGTGAACATAAAAGGTTTGAACAAAGCTGTTCCTTTGAACACCATTGATTTTTATTTGCTTCTTTTACTCTTTGAAGTTATCAGAGACATTTTCCCAGAATGTCCTATGCTTGACTTGGTAAAAAGATTTTTACAGACTTAAACATTTGTTTTTCTCTTAGATGAGCGATTGGCTAACCAATGATTCCAACGTACTTTAGTTCCCTAGGATATAGACATTTTAAAAATACAAAATTGCATTTTAAACATTCTCTTTATTTTATTACAAGTTTAGATATCTGATATATGAAAAATTACAAATATCTACATTCATTGCACACTATAAATATGTTGTTACTTCTTAGGCTCTCTATTTCTCTGATCCTCACAAGAAGAGTACATGAAGGATAGGACAGCATGATAAGACAGCTTAATCAAAGTTCAATATGAAAATATTTTGCTGTATTTTTCTTTAAACCTCATTGCACCTAGGATTCAGCATCATGCTCACTGTGTTATCATTCATTGGCAAGCCTGCTGGTCACCTGGCCACCCCTCATTTCCTGAAGACTTGCTCACAAACTCTCGACCCCAAGTCTTAGCTTCATGTCCAGTAAAGTCAATATCTACAGTAAAGAAAAGCAGTTCCTCTGTAGTGGTTAACTCTATTCTCTCACACACTACACCTATTTACTATCCTTTACTCTCACCTTACCCCAGAATCTGACCGCCCACAACCTCCCTGCTTTATAGATCCAACTCCAATCCTTCCTCCCCCAACAAGAGTCTTATCTTCTTTCCATCCTTTCTAAAAATCAGCTAGCTGGGTGGAAGACCACGGTTAACACTATACATAGTGAAAGGATCTCCTATAGCTTCCCTACTTGCTACTACTGTAAATAGCATAGAATTCTCTGTTGCTGTCTTAAACCATTTTGCCTTCCCCCTCCAACTGATGACAAAAAAGAATAGGTGGAGGAGGTGAACACCAGGATACCCACTGGAAGAGGAAACCCAACAACAAGGGAACCACTAACAGATAACAGCAGAAGAAGGTGAAGGAGGGAGTAGTAACCACACAAACCTCAATCCAGGACTTATCTGGAAACACAACTAAATAGTAGAGGCAGTACCCAATACAAACAACTGAACAAGGTTTCTTTAAACCTTGTACACACAGAAGAACCAGCTTCAACACAACCTGCCCTCACCAGCACAACAAAATACAGAAGGTGGTGGACAGAGTGACCCACATTTAACCAGCTGGTGGGAAGGAACCACCAAAGAAGGACTCAACAACAATCAAAACCCAAAGGCAAACACAAAGCCAACTTAAACGACAGCCCAAGACCAGTGAACTTGGGAGATCAAGGAAACAGCACCACTGAAACTCACTGCTATTCTACTAAAGAAGTTCACAACATAAACCCAGGGAGACAGAACAGATCAATATAAGAAGCTGAGGCAAACAAGAAGAGTCTCACAAACAATGGGAAGACAAAGAAATAATCCCCAAATGAAAGGAAAGGAGGAAGCCTCAAAAAGAATGCTAAATGAAATAGAGGCAATTCAATTATCAGATATTGAATTCAAAGCAGTGATTGTCAGGAAGCTCAATGAGCTCACAATGAGCTATGAGAAATGACAGGGAAGCTACAATGAACTCAATGAAAACTACATCAGCATAAAAAAGGAAATAGAAACTCTCAACAAGAGCCAACAGGAAATGAAGAATACAATTTCTGAACTGAAGAACACAGTAGAAGGAATGAAAAGGAGGATCGATGAAGCAAAAGATCTGATCAGCGAGCTAGAGGACAAAGTAGAAGAAAACACCCAGAAAGAGCAAGAAAAGGAAAAGGGGCTCAGAAAAAATGAAGAGGGATTAAGAGAAATGCAAGACAATATGAAACGTAATAATATCCGTATAATAGGGATACCAGAAGGAGAAGAAGAAGAACAAGGGATAGAAAACCTAGTTGAACAAGTGATGATGGAAAACTTCCCTAATTTGATGAGACAAAAAGTCACACAAATCCAGGAAACACAGAGAGTCCCAATCAAGAGGAACCCAAAGAGGCCCACCTCAAGACACATCATAATTAAAATGGCAAAATTTCAAGACAAAGAGAGAATATTAAAGGCAGCAAGGGAGAAACAGGAAGTAACATACAAGGGAGCCCCAATCAGGCTAACAGCTGACTTCTCAATGGAAACACTCCAAGCCAGAAGAGAATGGCAAGAAATAATCCAAGTAATGAGAACCAGAGGCCTGCAACCACGACTACTTTACCCAGCAAGGCTCTCAATTAAGATAGAAGGCCAAATAAGAAGCTTCTCAGACAAAAGAAGTCTAAAAGAATACACCTCCACTAAACCAGCTCTGCAAGAGATGCTAAAGGGACTGCTTTAAGGAAAGAAAGGAAAAGAGAGAGTGAGAGAGGATCACACGTACATAAAAGGCAATGAATAAGTACCTATCAATAATAACCTTAAACGTAAATGGATTAAACGCTCCAATCAAAAGACATAGAATAGCTGATTGGATAAGAAAACATGACCCACACATATGCTGTCTACAAGAAACCCACCTCAGGATAAAAGATCTGCACAAGTTGAAAGTGAAGGGCTGGAAACAGATTTTCCAAGCAAATGGACAGGAAAAAAAAGCCGGGGTAGCAATACTCATATCTGACAAAATAGACTTCCAAAGAAGGATGATAAAGAGAGACCCAGAAGGTCATTTCATAATACTCAAGGGAAGAATTCACCAAGAAGACATGAATATTGTAAATATATATGCACCCAACATAGGAGCACCCAAATACATAAAGAAAATCTTAGAGGACTTCAAGAAAGATATGGACAGCAACACAATTATTGTGGGGGATTTTAACACCCCACTATCAAAAATGGACAGATCTTCCAAACAAAATATCAACAAAGATATTGTGGCATTGAACAATACCCTAGACGAAATGGGCTTTACTGATATTTACAGAACCCTCCATCCCAAAGAAGCTAAATACACATTTTTTTTTTCAAATGTACACGGAACATTTTCAAAGATTGACCACATGATAGGACACAAAACAAGCCTCAACAATTTCAAAAAAATTGAAATCATACCAAGCAATTTCTCGGATCACAAGGGACTGAAACTAGAAAACAACCCCAAGGAAAAAAACCCAAAACACTCGAATTCATGGAGATTAAACAGCATGCTATTAAACAATCAATGGGTCAAGAATGATATTAGGGAAGAAATCAAGCAGTTTTTGGAAACAAATGAAAACGAACTCACAACAACCCAAAACTTATGGGACACAGCCAAGGCAGTCCTGAGAGGGAAGTTCATAGCGATACAGGCCCACCTAAAAAAGTTAGAAACATTTCAAACAAACAACCTAACCCTACGTCTACAAGAACTAGAGGAACAACAACAAAGACAGCCCAGAGCAAGCAGAAGGAAGGAAATAACCAAGATCAGAGCAGAATTAAATGACATAGAGACTAAAAGCACAATTCTAAAGATCAATGAATCCAAGAGTTGGTTCTTTGAAAAGATAAACAAAATCAACAAGCCTTTAAGCAGACTCATCAAAAAAAAAAAAAAGAGAGAAAACCCAAATAAACACAATCAGAAATGAAAGAGGAGAGATTACAACAGATACCACAGAAATACAAAGGATTGTAACAAATTACTACAAAGAGCTGTATGCCAAGAAACTTGAAAACCTAGGTGAAATGGACAAATTTCTAGAAAAATATAATCTTCCAAAACTCAATAAAATGGAAGCAGAAAGCCTGAACAGACAAATAACAGCAAAAGAAATTGAAGCAGTAATCAAAAAACTCCCAGCACACAAAAGCCCTGGACCAGATGGTTTCATAGGAGAATTTTACAAAGCATTTAAGGAAGAACTAACACCTATCCTTCACAGACTATTTCAAAAAATCCAAAAAGATGGAAGACTCCCAAACTCTTTTTATGAGGCCAACATCATCTTAATTCCAAAACCAGATAAAGACACAACAAAGAAAGAAAACTACAGGCCAATATCGCGGATGAACATTGACGCTAAAATCCTCAACAAGATACTGGCAAACCGCATCCAACAGTACATTAAGAAGATCATACACCATGACCAAGTGGGATTCATTCCAGGGATGCAAGGACGGTACAATATTCGCAAATCAGTAAATGTAATACATCACATAAACAAAAGCAAAGACAAAAACCACATGATCATATCAATAGATGCAGAAAAAGCATTTGATAAGGTACAGCACCCATTTATGATAAAAACACTCAGTAAAGTGGGAATAGAGGGAGCATTCCTCAACATAATAAAGGCCATATATGAGAAACCTACAGGCAACATTATACTCAATGGAAAAAAATTAAAATCTTTTCCACTAAGAACAGGAACAAGACAAGGATGTCCACTTTCACCACTTCTATTCAATATAGTACTGGAAGTTCTAGCCACAGCAATCAGACAAGAAAAAGAAATAAAAGGAATCCAAATCGGAGAGGAGGAAACAAAACTGTCACTGTTTGCAGATGACATGATAGTGTACATAGAAAATCCTATAGACTCCACCAAAAAACTGCTTGACCTAATAAATGAATTTGGCAAAACAGCGGGATACAAAGTCAATATCCAGAAATCAAAGGCATTTCTGTACACCAACAATGAAACAGCAGAAGCAGAAATCAAGAAAAAATCCCATTTGAAATAGCAAAAAGAAAAATAAAATACCTAGGAATAAACCTAACCAAAGAGGTAAAAGACCTGTATTCAGAAAACTACATAACACTGAGGAGAGAAATCAAGGAAGACACAAACAAATGGAAACATATACCGTGTTCATGGATTGGAAGAATTAATATCATCAAAATGTCCATACTACCAAAAGCAATGTACACATTCAATGCAATACCTATTAAAGTACCAATGGCATATTTCACAGACATAGAACAAACAATTCAACAATTTATATGGAACCATAAACGACCCCGAATAGCTGCTGCAATTTTGAGAAAGAAGAGTAAAGTAGGAGGGATCACAATACCTGACACTAAACTATACTACAAGGCCACTGTAATCAAAACAGCCTGGTACTGGCATAAAAACAGGCACATGGACCAATGGAACAGAACAGAGAGCCCAGAAATAAACCCAAGCCTCTACGGTCAATTAATATTTGACACAGGAAGCAGCAACATAAAATGGAATAAAAATAGCCTCTTCAACAAATGGTGTTGGGAGAACTGGACAGCTACGTGCAAAAAAATGAAACTCGAGTACCAACTTACACCTTATACCAAAATAGATTCAAGGTGGATAAAAGACTTAAATATAAAGTGTGACACCATTAAAGTCCTAGAAGAGAATGTAGGTAGGAAAATCTCAGATATTTCACGCAGAAACTTTTTTACTGACTTGTCTCCTAGAGCAAGGGACATAAAGGACAGAATAAACAGATGGGACGTCATCAAAATTAAAAGCTTTTGCACAGCTAAAGAAAATAGTATCAAAATAAAGAGAACCAACTGTATGGGAAAACATTTGCCAATGATACCTCAGACAAGGGTTTCATCTCCAAAATATATAAAGAACTTACACGACTCCACTCTAAGAAGACAAGTAACCCAATTAAAAAATGGGCAAAGGACTTGAACAGACACTTCTCCAAGGAGGACATACAGAAAAATCCAAAGACACACGAAACGATGCTCAATATCGCTAGCCATCAGAGAGATGCAGATTAAAACCACAATGAGATACCACTTCACACCAGTCAGAATGGCCATTATAAACAAAGCAACAAACAACAAGTGTTGGAGAGGCTGTGGAGAAAAGGGGTCCCTAGTGCACTGTTGGTGGGACTGCAGACTGGTACAACCACTATGGAAAGCAGTTTGGAACTTCCTCAGAAAACTAAAAATGGATCTGCCTTTTGACCCGGCAATTCCACTGCTGGGACTCTATCCTAAGAATACTAAAACACCAATTCAAAAGAACCTATGCATCCCAATGTTCATAGCAGCACAATTTACAATAGCTAGGTGCTGGAAGGAACCTAGATGCCCATCAGTAAATGAATGGATCAAAAAACTATGGTACATTTACACAATGGAATTCTATGCAGCAGAAAGAAAGAAGGAGCTCCTGCCCTTTGCAACAGCATGGATGGAGCTGGAAAGCATTATGCTAAGCGAAACAAGCCAGGCAGTGAAAGACAAATACCACATGATATCTCCTTTAACAGGAATCTAAACAACAAAACAAAAAAAAACTAGCAAAATATAACCAAAGACACTGAAATAGGGGATAGTCTGACAGTGACCAGAGGGGAGATAAGAGGGAATTTCAGGGGGGAATGGGTAGGGTTTACAGGAACAAATTTGGAGGACACATGGACAAAAACTAGGGGTGGGGGGTGATGGGGGGAGGGGGGAGGGTTGGGTGGGTGGGCTGGAGTGGGAGTGGGGGGTAGAAAACTGTACTTGAACAATAAAATTAAAAAAAAAAGAAAAGCAGTCCCTGAATTTTGAAAGAAAAATGAAATAAATGAACTTGTGTGTTTTAGTTTCTTAGGACCACTGTGACAACTCACCACAAACTTGGTGGCTTGAAACAACAGAAATTTATTCTCCCACAGTTTTGGAGACCAGAAGTACAAAATTAGTTTCAGTGGGACCAGGTCAAGGCAGGGCACGCTCCCTCCAGAGGCCCCAGGGAAAGTCCATTCTTTGTCTCTTCTAGCTGCTGGTGGCTGTTGTCATTGCTTGGCTTGTGACTGCATCTCTCCTCTCTCTGCCTCCACAGTCATGTCACCTTCTCTTCTTTTCTGCCTTCCTCTTAGAAGGCATTTGTGATTGCATTTAAGGCCACCCAAATAATCCAGGATAATCTCCCCATTTCACAATCCTTATTATTCACATTTGAAAAATCCATGTCTGCCATCTAAAGTAACATTCACAGGTTCTAGAGATTAGGATATTTCTGGGGCCATTATTTAGTCTACTACACTGTGTATTGATGAAGCATCCACACAGGAATTTTTCCAAGTTACTTTAAAACATATCAAATTGACTGCAGGGTATACCCTACAGACAGAAATAATTTTTTAACAAACCTTAAACTTTTCAATAATATATATTGTTTGTGGTAGAGTTATGGTGGTTCTGGGACTTGTTCTTGTATTGTTTGATAAAGAAAATTAGTACTTATATTGGTAGCATTGAGAATTTGGGTTTTCAACATGGGTCAATAGAAATACAGATCTAAGACTGATGCATTAAGTAAAAATCTTGTTGTCCTGAATTTCAATTGGAAGCATCAGTTTGAACTATAGCTCTGTTTGGAAAAAGCCTAGAAATACCACTATTCATGAGTGATAAACACCTCTAGCACCTAGACTGTGGTCTCTAAATACCAATTTCCACTAAAAAGGACCAAAGGCTCCTTGAAGAAATGGTCAAACCCAGGTCTGGAGAAGAAACTGTGCAAATGAGCCTGGTACACCTTATTTCAGAAACAAAGAAATATCATAGATAACCAGTTATGTAATGGGCTCAGGAACCAACTTAAAAAGATGTCCATAGGTCGAAGATGGGACAATTTGAGCATTAGTAAGAATAACTGCAATAAATTGGAAACACATTACATAGTTTAAATACATGAACCCACATGACACTTAAGAGGCAAACAAGCTTGAAGTATCCGATACACTCTTTGCTGCCACTCATTGCCGTCATTCTTTCTTGAGTCCTTCTCGGACCCTGGTTTGGTGCTGAGATGAGCATATCTGCATTACCTGAGTCTGGCGGAACAAATGCCCAGTTGTATGACCTTGCATTAGTAGTCGCTGCTCTGCCACTGCTCACTCTTTGAAATCTGTCATTAAAGAGAAATGTCAAGCATGAAAGGGGATAATTCTTAGAACATTTAGTTGTAAATAGATGGTTGGCCAGAGCCCAGGGTTTGAGCCAAGGTTGTAAATGTGAATGATATCTGTGCAAAGTCTCTTAACCTGACTTAAAGCTGATTTCCTAACTTTGTAAATTATTAAGCACTAAGTCACAGCCAAATAATCTTATTTCTAGTTTTAAGTTATTACAAAATAGCTTCTTTTTGCAAAAACCTGTTAAACTCATACTTTATGCCATAATAACTGCAGATTTATGTACCTGCTAAAGGTATCCTTTTGTCTGTTGTGGATTATAGAAATAAAAAAGGTCATTTTGTTAGGAAATAAAAGCAAGTAAGCTAAATAAGCAAAAACCTCATTGGTTACTTTTGGAGTACCCTAGGGAACAAACTTATTTTGAAAGTCATTAAGTAAAGGCATAAATCACACATTTGTCACTTTCCTATATATACTGTAATATATATTACCCGGGGTGTGTATATATATATATATATATATATATATATATATATACAGGGTAGCCCAATATTTGATGACAGAGAGTTTATAAACAATTTTTTTGTTTTAAAACATTTTACTTATTTATTTTTAGAGAGAGGGAAAAGGAGGGAGTAGGAGAGGGAGTGAATCATCAACTAGCTGCCTCTTGCACATCCCCAACCAGGGACCTGGCCCGCAACCCAGGCATGTGCCCTGACCAGAAATTGAACCAGCGACACTTTGGTTCACAGGTTGGCACTCAATCTACTGAGCCACACCAGGCAGGGCAATAATTATATTAATAAATGAAGAAGGAATTACAGATTTAGAATATTACTATTTTGTAACCCTTCAGAATGAATAGATTTATGTAATGATCATTAATAATTGCTTACATCACAAAAAGAAATCCAAACATCATGTGCCTCCTAATAGAACAGAGGTCTCCTATGAAGTATTTTTGCCAAAAAATTGAACTTCAGTGGGACCCAGTTTCTTGTGCTATCAGTGTGTAGGGAACACATGGGGTGAAAGAGCATGTAAAATATCACCCCAGTTACCCAGCAAAGTCTGGATTGTGAGAAACGCTACAGGACAAAGTAGCTTCTCCAAGAAACACATTGAAAGAAATAAAAGAGAAATGTCAAAGGAGTTTATAGAATGCAAAAGAGGTAAGTGACATGGCAATTAACTTCAAAGTGTTCAACCTTCCTGGATCCTAACTCAAATAAAGCAGACTGTAAAAAATGCAAAAATTTACACTAAGCAGGAAAATTTAAACATTCAATTTTTGCTATTAAAGAACTAGTTTTTAAAAATGCAAGAAAGATGTGTCACTATGTTTAAAAAGCATCTCTGTCTTTAGACATATATGCTGAAATGTTTACGGGTAGAATAACATTACGCTGAGATTTGCTTCACAATAACGGACATGTGTGGGTGGTGGAAGTGTGCTGGGAGGTACATTGGAAACGAGATGGGATGACCGTTGAAGCAGGTTGTCAGGTACTTGATTCATTTGCAGAACAAGAAGGCTGCTGCAACCTTCTTGGAATGAGATGATGGTAGCTCCTATAATGGGGGCCAACACGGCTACCCGAAAAAACCCAGTCAACAGTTCCCTTCATCCCTGGAAGCCAAGCTCCCGAAAGTAGCTCAGTTGCTGTTCCCGAGTGCGCCGCCTTCCGCTCAGCTCCCGGTGGCCGCCATTCCTCCCGGCCCCGCTTGGGAGCGTGCTGGGGCTAGGAGAGGCGCTGGGTGGAGTTACAAAAAATGTACCCGAGCGCCTAGGCTGCAGCTTGCAGTTCCAGAGTGCTGGGGCTTGTCTGCCTGGGCCTGTGGTCTCACGTCTAGGGCTGCAGAGCTGTCGGTTCTGAAGACTCCGGAGTCAGTTGCGTGAGGGGTAGCTCTTTCACCGAAGACCTTTTTGAACGAGGTTTAGGTCCGAACCCCTCCTGCCGGACGTGAGCTGGGTCCCTTGGCTGTTCTCACCCATCCAGACTGTGCGCTGCCTCTGGGGAGAGCCGGTAGGATGTCACCCTGCCACGTGGGGCGACTGGCAGCCCCTCGGAGGCAGAGGCAGTTGAGCATTGATGAGAAGTGGGGGCTACAAAGAGTTTCACAGTTAAGAGTGAAAAGAGGACTCACTTCCGAGCAGCTACCTTTCCTGCGATCTTGTTGGAGTGAGCGACTAAAGTTAGGGAGCTGAGAGGGATGTCCGCGTGAAGTGCGAGTTAGGAACACTCTGCTAACTTGACCGTGTTATAGGGCTTGTTAGGAACATAGTGCTAACTGGAGTCCACGTTGCCTCGGGCAAGACTGGAAAACGAGTACCTGAACCCCGGTGACTCCAGAAAGGGAAGCCATCTTCTCTGAATCCGCTCAGAATGCTCTCAAAAGTGAGCCCATCCCTCGCCTACTGCCTGCTTCCACTCTGAAGGGAGGTGAACATGGTAGGCGCACAGGCGTGGGGTGGGCGACAGAGGGCGTCATTGCTCGTCCAGGCTTCTTTCCGCAGCCTTGACCGCTGGCTTCCTGAACAAACTTCACCGCCCTTCCCTTCCGAAACCGGATTTCTGGTGATGTGTCCTTTCCTTTCATGCATCAAAGCCTCTAACTGACTCTAAACCCCTACCCGGTTGTGTAGATGCAGAGCCGGCCAACTTGTTCTATAAAGGGTTAATACTAAACATTTTAGGCTTATCGGTCTTTTTTTATGGTCCACAACTTTGCCGTTATAGCAGGAAAGCAGCCATAGACAATGAACGAATGAGTGTGGTTGTGTTCCAATTAAACTTGGATACTGACATTTGAATTTCATGTGCCAGGAAAGAGTCTTTTAATTATTTTAATAATTTCAACCTAATATATTATACTCCGGTGTAAAGTATAATGCTCAGAACGAATACAGTATTCCTGGTGTAGGTTTTGTACAGGAGTGAGATCACTTTTCAGCCTCTGGGTATACCTCTGATTTGGGTTGACCTGAGATTTTTCTTTAGGGAAAACATCTACGCTGTAAGCTTGAAACAACTTTGTTTTGCTTCCTATATTCTCTATTTATAAGCCAGAACGTTCCCTGAATTCTCGGAGGAGAAAGTCTACACAAGAAAGGGCTCTTTGGGGAGAGGCAATATATCATGGGCCCTGAGCATCCCTACATGTTTGTTCTGGGTATGTCAAGAATGCAAGGTCTTAACCATTCTTTACCTAGGCCATTTCTCAGGCTTGTGTTTACAGCAAGGAAACATGGAAGGCAGTCTCCCTGGAACGTAGACGCTTGCTTACTATTCAGTACAAAACTAGTGATTCCTTCAGGCTCAGGGCTGCCTTCCTGTAATGCAGCACTCTGAGCTGGGATCTGTCTCGGCCCACCTGTCACCCTCTTGTTGGGGGTCGAGGGGTGGAGTGGGCTAGGGTAATAGGCTTATATGTAAAGCCTGGATACTGCTTTCGTCATGAGAAATAAAAGTTCTTTGGCTAACACCCAGGAGTCTCAGGTCTTCTGTCAGCATCCATGAAATACTAATAGGACAGTTTATCTTTTGTCAGGTGAAATCCAAAACCCTTTACAATTTGATACACATATGTGAAATATTTTTTCTGAGAGTACAATTTTTATTATTTTGCAAAAGTTCCTGAAGACATGCACTACTGTAACACTTACTGAGGGCACTGTGCTTGGTATAGGTGATACAGAAATGAGTATGACATTGTAGGGGCACATTCTTCAGTAGGAAAGGCAGTCAGCCTTAATTCCTCTCTCACACTCCAGGCCAGTTCATTAGCAAGTCCTATGGACTCCACCTTCACAATATATCCAGCGTTGGGTCACTTTCAGCACCACTGTTTCTGTAAATCCCTGAAATCACTTCCTAACTGGTTTCTCTGCTTCTGCCCTTGTACCATTTTGAGCACTAGACTCACTGGGGAGTTGAAATACTGATATCTAGGCCCCAACCCAAACAAAATACTGTATTTTGTTGTGTATAACATGCACCCACATTTTTAGCCCAAACTTTCAGGAAAAAAATCTTTCATTTTAATTTGTAAATTCAATTATTTATTTATACTTAGAAACAAAACTGATTATCATATTCCAAGGTATTATTTTGCATACAGATATCATTATTGCTTTCTAGAGTTACACTTTTAATGCATAAGCATAAATAAAAGAATTAAAAACATATAGATATGGAATTAGCACTACTCATATATAATGTACATCCTTCTCCCTCAAAAATTTGGGCAAAAAACTGCACATTACACATGGAAAAATATGGTAATTCAATATTCCTAGAGGCAGGGCCCTAGGCATTGGTACTTTTAACAGCTTCCCAGCTCATTTTAATGTGTACCTAAGAGTAATATCCAGTGCTGTTGACAATGACCAGATAGATATGATGGGTTTTAAGCACACTGTGACTTGTATGGCTACATGTAATGGTACTAGTTAGAAGTTTTCAGATTACTTCAGCAAAGATGTGCAAAATACATTGAAAAGGTAAGATTAGGGGCAGGGTGAACACTTACCTGCCTACAAAGTAATCTAAACAAGAGCTGGTTAAAAGCCAGAAGTAGTGGCAATGGGGATAATAAGCATAGTGAAATATAGAGCCATGAGGAAAATAACAGAAATAAGAGGACTAAGCAGACTACATTTGCAGGCACATATGCAAGTGAATTCGTACCAGCAGGTACAAAGAATGAAATCTAATGGCATTTGAGTTTTAAAGACCAACAAGAAGTTTAGCAAGCAAACGAACAAAAAAACCCCCAAAGCCCCCAAAACACCTCCTTATATTTCAATTTGCATAAAACAGATTTTCAAATTTAGATCAGAAACCTGCTTAAGGAGTGTGATGGTGATGCAGACACTGGCCCGCAGTGTCCGCATCATTATGGATGAAATGAGACATTCACACAAACTATTGAGCCTGGAGGAGGAAAAGGGACAGCATGGCTTTTCTCTCAAGGGGAGCAAAAGCTGTGGCCTCCACCATGACAGGCCTTTATTTCTATCTCTCAGCACATTACATGATGGTCTTCATTTACTATGCACAGGTTTGCTTTAGGTGGTTACCTTTTACAGAAAACAAAGGAGCCAATGCTGCTAATCACATCACAGAAGAGGGATATTTGCAAATGAAAAGGCAAAAGTGGTTGAACTGGTTACACTCATCTTTGGAAGGTTTAGCATGGATTTTAGGAAGTTACTTTGCAGTAAATGTCCTCAATTCAGGGTGAGGGAGTTTTAGCAAAAAGCAAGACTCATAGCAGGCTAGGCACATTGCAGGCCTGATTCCCCATGGGAGAACCTATCCATGGGCATGGGTCCTGTGCATCTCCGAGTGGGAGCTGGGCCCATGCCATGCAGAACTGTCTCCTACAGATGGGAAAGAAGTGTGAGTAGCTTATAACAATAAATTATCAAGACATGTAACAGTTAAAGCACAGCACAGTAGGCATCATACCTTTAGCGCTGCTCTTTACCTGCTCGCCAGATCAACTGATGATCTTCCTCCTCTGTAAAATTTTGTAATAGCCTCAGCACAGACCTTTTGTTGTTAAGTTTGCTGCTTTCTGGTACACTTCACACTTCTATTCTCTCCTATTTAGTTGAATATTTAACAAGACTTAGTTGTTGGCTCCTAAAAGTTTCTCCCAGTATATAATTATCTCTCACTACATAATTAGGGATTAGACAAGTAGGGCTGTCCTTATGAAAACTAAATTGAATGCTTAGAAAGTCTCAAAGGTTACTTGCTAATCATACCCCTGTAGCAATGAGCATGCTTAGTGCCCAGATATTGGTTTCTAAACAGATGCCTATTAAAGAGAGCCAGGAATGCCTGGAGAAATGCCTCATGTCTGAGGCATTGAAAGTGCAAGGTGAACCTGAGGTATCTTCTGTCAGAAGGCAATTAAGTGCCCAAAGACTGCAGAGGGAATGTTGAAGGACTTAACTACCTGAAGGGTTCCAACTGCCAATGTTGGGATGATTTGAGCATCGGAAACAATGATCATAATTTATCATAACACACTGAATAATTTGTCACCACTGCCAATTCCTTACTCTGACAATTCATAACTTAAGGAATTAAGCCTGATCCTGCCAAGTGTATTGTAGTTGATGGAGAAACTATTCCTTACAGGTGCATGCCAGTCAACAAATGTAGAATGATAGAATTAGAAAATCACCATTTTGTAAATCTGGAGGAGATAATTGATTCAGACAAGAATGATTATCAGTGGATACCAAAACCACCAGGTGAATGTTGTGGGTAAATAGGCTCCCCGTATGCTGCCAAGGTTTCAGTCACAGATTCTCTAATTGCAACAGAAAAACACACCTTTGTGTTGGGAAGATAGGGTGGTGATCACCTCAACAGAGTGATCTGATTTTGCACTGCTGACAGTGAGCCAACCATGTAAAACTTTTGATATGATGCAATATGACATACATCTGTGAAGTGTTAATGCTAAAATGTATAATCTGAATATATCGACTTTGGCCCTAACTGCTAATTTACAGAAAGTACAGGAACAAGATAAACAAACCAGTGATCTGTTAACTGATTTGAAAAACAAACTGCAAAACAATCAGTTAAATCCTGAATGTGAGATATTCTACAACTGACCTGCTCTATTTAAGACAAACAAAAAAACTCTGGGGAAAAAATCAAAGTTGGGAGACTTTTAGATAGATGAAACAGACATAACAATCAAGTAAAGTGTGGAATTTGACTGGATTAACAGGAAACATTTAAACATGGGCTAAGCATTAGATATTAGGGAATTACTATTCATTTTTTGAGGTATGTAAAGGTACTGTGGTTATGTAAAAAGACTCTCCTATTTTTTATGAGATGCATGCTTAAGGGTGAAATATCATGTCTTTGCTTTCCAACTGTTCAGAAAAATATGGCAAAATGTGAATTTTCAAATCTAAGTGGCAAATATAGTTATTATTCTTTAACTTTCTTTATATTTGAACATCTTCATAATAAAAAGTTGTGGGAAATAAAAAACTTGAATTATACTTGGGCCAGGCATCTGTAAAAGTGGAAAAAGTACACAAAGGTCTAGGATTCTTCACTATTATTATTGTATTATTTTATAAGAGCATCAATTGCTTCAGTGTATCAGTGGAAGACCTTATAAATGCATTATTTACATAAAACACATAGAAGCAGGAAATACAAATTAATGCAAAGGAAGACAATACAGACTATAATACTCCGCACATTCATTCCAAGAGGAAAAAGTGTAATGTAAGGTATGAAATTCCATCTTAAGTACAATGGTTATTTTTTAACCTAATAACTATGGCATAAGCATAATTTGAGTATAATGCAACCTAGGACAATCTGTACTTTGTGAAGGGTGATCCCATGACATCAAGGTTAATGAAGGTGAGGACAAGGGAAAGCAACAACTTCTTGAAGAAAACACTCAACAAGAAAGCTTTCAAGATGTCTTTCCTTCAGCAACTCTTTGTAGAATGTTTATATAAAGTCGCGTCCACATGAAGCCACATGGTCAACACATGTTTAAATTGGTATTTTTGGTGCCAGAATTTATATCGACTTTTCCTCTTCTAGCTCAGGAAAATTGCCTGTACAAAGATGTCCCACGATTTCTTAGGAATATCCCCACTGTTAATATCTGGGGATTCCGGTTTTTCATTAAGTAGTTCCAATGAACTAATCAATGACCAGTATTTGGTAAATATTTCTTTGCAGGTATGTACAAAATATTCTACCAATTTCACTCCATTTCAGTTAATTCTACCTTATTACTCAACTTATTTATTCACTAATTCAACATATATTGACCACCTGCTATATATGCAAGGCACTGAAGAAACCAGAGCAATATGAAACCTCAGCTCTTGGAATATGGTCTTATATTCTGAAAGTGGGATGCTGTGGATATTAAATGCAATAGTATTTTTACTTATTTCTAGTTGCATTTCTGCCAGTTTTCCTTTTATGCTGTTTAGGACTATGACAAACTCAGTTATTACTGTTTAATGATTACCACACCAATGACAGTTTCTATATCCATGCTTTTTCCATTGAATTTTTTTTCTGGTGAAAAAAATTGGTTTCTTTTTACAGAAACAGAATGAATTATGCTTTGTATCCCATCAGTTACTCATTTATTTTTAAGTCAACCAAGTCCAATAACATTTCATGTTATAAGTTACCTATGTATTCTTTCCTCTCTTCACCTTTTCTTCCCTGACCCACTTTCTGCACTGAAATCATATCTATTTTTCATTACTTTTTTCTCACACTATTTAAATATTTTTATTACTCCTTAGGATCTACAGGGTCAAATTTGGCAACCCATTTTAGGTTTTCTATACTCATTCATTCACAACACACTTGTTATAGTTAAGCCCATGTCCTTACTTTCATTATGTCCTAATTTTTCATTAATGTAGAAAGCTTTTATAGCACTACAGGAAGCCTGGGAAGGATCAAGTAGGAAGTGTGGGCCCTGAGCACAGTAGGCACTCAAGAAATATGTGTTTCAATGGAAGAAATGGACTTTATACAGTAAAACAGTATCGGGAACCTTAAGTTATACATTTCAGTGTCAGGTGAAAAAAATGAAAACTGTATTCTTATTTTTTCCTACAGGATGACAGATATCAAAACCTAGTGAAACTAATGTAATAAAAAGTAATAAAAATATAATAAAAATAAATAAATAAATAATAGGAAAAAACCTAATGAAACTAAGACTGTTCTAAAAATTATTTTAAGCATGGGTGTTTCATTTTTGCCCATTTCACTAAATTTGTACATGTCTAAGGGTTATGTACACATTAGTTTCTCTATCCAAACATCATCTTTCATTAAGGTTCTCCTCCTTGAATATTTCAGTATTTAAAACAAAGTATAATTAAACAGTCACCACATAGAAACCTTTAAGATACTTTCAATTTTTCTCAAACCTACTAGCGCCACATAGCAGTTATGGCATAATATGAAAAGGAAGGTGAAAAGTGGGAGGAACCCTTTACATATTTAAGGCTTTGAAGCTGGGAAGAAGTAAAAGCCCAAAAGCAGCTTTTCTATCTCCCCAGGATTACTCTTTACTTGATGGAAGCTTTCACAAGTTACATTCATAAGGCCTCACGGAGTACTTGAAATACAGTAAGAGTTGGTGAGTTACAGGTTTCTGAGTACTCTTTTCACAGGGTTTCTTTCTGGAATAAACCAAGTAAAGGTTAAACAGTGAATGTTCTCAAATTTCACATTAAATTTAAATAAATTATATCCACATTATGAATTTGGCTACTTCTGTTCAGTGGTATCTGACATACAAGCATATTGCACTTCTTCTGATAATGTGTTAACACTCAGAGTACAGAATAAAATTTAAATGATTAAGTTGTAACACCTAATAGTCTTGCACATACATTAATTACGATGTTTGGCACCTGTATGAACACGCTGATGCTGAATAAGGTTTGTACTCTGAGTGAAAGTTTTACCACAGATACGGCATGCATAGGGCTTCTCTCCTGTGTGAATTCTCTGGTGTTGAATAAGGCATGTTCTCTGGCTAAAATCTTTATCACATTCATTACATTTATAAGGTCTTTCTCCAGTATGAGTTCTCTGATGCTGATTAAGTGATGAGGAATAAATAAAAGCTTTCCCACATTCATTACATTTATAGGGTTTCTCTCCAGTATGAATTCTTTGATGTTGAGTAAGATTTGCACCCTGTCTATATGCTTTCCCACATACATTGCATTTAAAGGGTTTTTCTCCATTATGAATCCTCTGATGTTGAGTAAGGTGTACACTCTGGCTGAATGCTTTTCCACACACACTGCATTTATATGGTTTCTCACCAGTATGTGTTCTATGATGTTGAGTAAGATTTGCACTCTGGCTGAAGGCTTTCCCACATATTTTACATATGTAGGATTTCTCTCCAGTGTGAGTAGTTTGATGTTGAATAAGAGTTGAAGAATGAGCAAAGGCTTTTCCACATTCATTACATTTGTAACACTTCTCTCCAGAATGAATTCTCTGATGTCGAATAAGGTACGTACTCTGACTAAATACCTTCCAACACTCATTGCATTTATATGGTTTCTTGCCAGTATGTATTTTTTGATGTTGAAGAAGGTGTGTACTCTGACTGAAAGTTTTCCCACACTCGTTGCATATATAAGGTTTTTCTCCAGTATGAACTCTCTGGTGATTGATCAGTGATGAACTGTGGCTGAAGGTTTTACCACACTCCAAGCATTTATATGGTTTCTCTCCAGTATGTGTCCTTTGATGTATAGTAAGGTGTGCACGCTGACTAAAGTCTTTCCCGCAGTCATCACACTTATATGGTTTCTCTCCTGTATGAATTCTCTGATGTATAGTAAGGTGTGCTCGCTGGCTGAAGGCTTTACCACATTGGTGGCATTCATATGGTTTTTCTCCAGTATGCATTCTCTGATGTGCAATAAGGGATGAGAGGTGCCTAAACTCTTTTCCACACTCTTCACATTCATAAGACTTCTCTTTGGTATGGGTACTTTGGTGTTTCATGAGGGATGGGTATTTCCTAAACTTTTTCCCACACACATTACATTTATAAGGCTTCTCTCCAGGATAAATTTTCCTATGTACAATACCATATGAGACATGACTGAAGGTTGCCCTGCCTTCACTATATATAGAAGTTTTATCATCTGACTCAGTATCAAACTGTATTATTAGGTTTGAATGCCTTTCAAAATGATTCCCATATATACCATATTTACTAAGATACTCTTCTGTAGGATCATCTGCTTGTGAAAAAACTGACTTCAAACTGAAATTACTTTCTTCAGTGGGAATTTTCCTGAAGTTATCTGGTGCTTTTCTCTCCAATCTGTCACCATCATCATATGGTTCTTCCAATTTGACGGTCTGGGTTCCATCTGTTGTGAATTTAGGAATGTTTTTAACTGGATTACAATCTGGAGCTTCTGTTTCCTGTCCTGAAATAAAAATAATATAAAAATTTTTCTGTATCTGGAGAAGGGAAATTGCCAAAATAGAAACAAAATAATGAACATGAATAAAATGCTTAAAAAGCTATGGTTCTGACAACCTCATAACAAGGTCCTTAAAGCTTAGAAAAGGAGAATAAAAAGGAAGAAAAACAGAAGACTAAATTGAAAAAAGGAGAGGCTTCTCGCTATCCCACATAGGTACAGACTAAATAAAATAGGTTAGTCAGGTGACAGCTAACACTGTATAGGATGACTTGGGATGACTTCAATTGTGTAATTATTTATAATTATATAACATTTAAATGACATGTTCAAAGTAGGCATGCTATCATCACCCCTTCCAATCTACTATGCACAATCCTACCTAATGTTACAAAAGTAATTTCATGGAGTGCTCTTCATGCCTAAATATGTCTAGTAAGTCTCCTATAGCCTGAAACAGTGCATTTCAAAAGTGCAGTCCCCAGACTACTGGTATAAGTATCACTATCACCTGGGAGCATGTTAAATTATTGCACTTCACTCAGACATACTGACTCAGAAACTTTGGAAATGAGGCCAAGCAATCTGTTTTTTAGCAAGCCCTCCAGGTTGTTTTGATGTACAATAAATTTTGAGGATCAGTGGCATGAAGGATAAAAGTTAAAGAGAGCAAAAAAAGTTCAAAATATCTCCAACTTGGCATTTCATCCCCAAAGTAATCAAGCCTTTTCTTTTTTTAAAAAAATATTTTATATATTTATTTTTAGAGAGGGAAGGGAGGGAGAGAGAGAAACATCAATGTGTGTTTGCTGAGGGTCACGGCCTGCAACCCAGGCATGTACCCTGACTGGGAATCGAACCTGCGACACTTTGGTTTGCAGCCTGCACTCAATCCACTGAGCTACGCCAGCCAGGGCTTCAAGCCTTTTCTATTCTGTGTCTTCTAGCACACTTTGTATCCTGCTTAACTTAAAGTTCAAAGTTGTTCACATAACTTAAAATTACTTCCTCATAATCTTCTACAGGTGCCACGCTAATTCAAAACTCTAGGCCTTCTCTTATGCTACCTTCCCCATCTATTAGAAAAGCTCATATTCTTTCCTTCTTAGAACCCTAAGTACAGATTGGGTTGAATCATATAAAATTGTGTTTTTTGTAAGTCAACATGGCGGAGTATCGGCAGTTTCATATGGTTCAACCTAATAAACGATGGGGCCATGACAGAAGTTGGCCTTATATAATTATTTCACAATTTTGTGTGTTTCTAATATTTCTAACATAGGTGCAAACTCTGGAACTAACTTATGCTTCTTTTACATTTCCTTCAGAAAGTGGCCCAAGACTAGATATGGTGGCCACTCAACTGAATTGGTAAAATAAGACAGTAACTTGTTATAAAAAGATGGACTCAAATGAAAGCAAACACACACATAAACACACATCAAACAAACAAAAAACCCTGACCCCAAACCTGCCTGCAGAGCAGTCAAATATATACAGGCATACCTTGGAGATACTGTGGGTTCAGTTCCAGACCACCGCAATAAAATGAGTATCACAATGAAGTGAGCCACATGAATTTTTTGGTTTCTCAGTGCATATAAAAGTTATATTTATATTATACTATAGCCTATTAAATGTGTACTGTATGATATCTAAAAAATGTACGTATCTTATCTAAAAAACACTTTATTGCTAAAAAAATGCTAACCATCATCTGAGTCTTCAGCAAGTTGTAATCATTTTGCTGGTGGAAGGTACCTTCAATTTGTGATAACGCAGTATCTGCGAAGTTCAATAAAGTGAAGCACAAAAGTGAGGAATGCCTGTATTTGTTGATGCTTATTATGTTTCCATTATGATAGTTTAAATTTAAGTTAGAGTACCTTTCTCCTTTGACAGTAGGTGGGAAATATATAACTTGCAAATATTAAGAATTATTTAAGGAAATGTAATTAAATATGAAGTTTATAATATAGCAAAAATGATACAGCAACTTTCTAAGATGCAGATCAAAGTATAATAATCACAAATATAATCATTCAATAGAATCATACATCAATAAAGGAGTAGCTAGGATAGAGAATAATGGAATACTGATAACTGATAAAAATTATAGCTAGAGCTATGTACATTGAAATGAAAAGGTGTACAGGACATATTAGTAAGTGAAAAAAAGAGGTATGTAACAGTATGTAGAACAAGAACCTGTCTGTGTAAAGATCTGCTAAATGTCTTACAGATACACACAAACACACGTTAGATGCACATACACATATTACACACTGTAGTGATAACCTAAGGGGAGAAGGTCCTAGTCGTGGGTATGGGGAGGGAGACACATTTCCTTTGGCTTACTTGTATGGCTTGTATTTAAAAACTACTTTATTACTTTGATTTAAATTAAAAAATCAGAGTAACACTAGAAAATGCTTAGGAACAATGTTAAATGAAATAAGCAATATCACAACTAGCGTGAAAACTCATTAGAACTATACAAATATCAAAATGCTAACAATGAGATTATAGGTTTAAAAATATTTTCTAATATTCAATAAATTGGCTATGACTTTTATGGCTGTCTAATACTAGAAATGTAGTTATATTACTTTTACAGAAAAAAATAAAAACTTTTTTAAACCAGATTTGTTACTACGCTCCCCCAACAAAAAAAGAAAAGGAGGATGTTAATTGACTGTGTAGGTAAATGTGTGTGTGTGAGAGATACACTCACACATACAGTAAGATAATATCAGAAGCTGAGTTTAATTTCTATGTAATCAGAATTAGTCTATGACAGAATTTCATATACCTGAAAAAGTTATAATTAACAAGATTAAAGTAACAAGTCTGAATAATGACCATGAAGAAACTGCTACTATAAAACATACATTTTTAAATCAATCAGTTTATGGGAAATTCAGAAAATGAGATAATTAAGTAGGCCTTAAATATGTATATATAACTAACCAGAAAGGACTGGTTAGAAGCAGTACTTGTTGGTCAATAGGGCCAAACAAGGGTATATAGTTCTGATAAAACAAGGTGAGTGTTGAATCAGGTAATGAAGGATGGCTTTGAGGATGGCGGAAGGTATGATCAGAGTTGAACCTTAAAGGTCAAACTTCTGAGACAGGAATGGCCATCGAAGACCCATCAATATTCCTACTCTATTAGTGAATTACCAGTTTCCATTTCCTGAAATATGACTGATGTATCCTAACCAGAGGTTCAACTTACTAGGTACTGCTGAGATGGCAAGAAAGCACAATCTTCAGAGGCCAAAAATCAAATAAAATCAAGAAGACAGGAAATCAGCTAGAGCTCAAGTTGGCTGCTTGTGACAGCTCCTCAATCCTGTTGATAACCTTAAGCTTTCACTTTGAAGGCACAAGGGGCTCAGGAGCCAGAAGAAAAAGCCCAGGGTCCAACCAACGAGGGAAGGCTGACAGGAGTCTATTATATACTCTGTATAAGGACAGGCTAGAAAACAAACAAAACTGAAAAAAACCTCACCTCTACAATGAAAAAAAGAAATGTGCCCTTTTCAGTGTTGGTGCTCTTTGGCAGGAGAAAAATTCACCCTCAAAATACGGTGACCATAAACTGCTACCTCTGGTAGATTTATAGCCCTAATTCATGCTACCTGAATAATCTAAAGGACTCCTCATGCTGAGAAGTCAACCTGAAATGCTTTCAGAATGGCAGCACTGCTCAGAAGTCTATCCTGATTCTAGTCCAGGAATATTTCCATTATGCCATGCATGTTTTCTCATTGTTTAGAGGGTGCTGAAAACATTCCCCAAAGAACTTAGTGTGTTACAGGTATATTTTGAGTCATTCTGCTGACCAAGGCAAATAAAGCCATAAATTATGAGAACAAGCTTTTTAATTAGTGTGACCCTTAAAATACTCCATGACCAGATAAAGTTAAAAAAGGGATAAAATTTAAATCAGATAATTTAAAAAAGTGAAGCAAGTCATTTTAAGGTAGTCACTTTAATGTTATAGTCTATCACTATTAATTTACTGTTAATGCTGTATTCTAGCATCAATATTGGCAGACATACTAGAAGTCAGTGCCTTCAAAAGTAGGAAAGCAAAATGCAAAAGAATATAGTACACTTCTTTTGTATACAAAAGGAGGTATGACTGTATTTGTGATTTCTGCAAAGAGAAACACAGAAAAGAAAATCAGTAACAAATGAACATGGTTAACTACATGGAGTGAATGGAAACAGAGCAGAAGAGATGAGAGTGAATACCTTTCTAAATAGTTTTGACTTTTGAACCATAAGAATGTTTTTATATACTCAAAAATGTGAAGTTTAATAAAAAAGAATCACAAACGTGGAAAACACTAAAACTGGGCACAAACAGAATCAAACAAACTTAACAATATATGTTAAGATAACCAGAAAAAAAGAATACTGGGTTCAACTAACTTTTGAACCCAGTATTCTGGATAGCCTTAATGGAATAGAACAAAGAAGGGATTTGAAGGAACTCTGAACCTAGCTAGTTTGTTATTGGTACTGATATTGATATAATTCTCAAACTATTTCTGTGTGTATTATATGATACAGCAAATGGATCAATATACTGACATTGTTGGGAACCAGGTTATTATATGGGAAAGGAAAGATAAAATGGAGTATGGGAAAAGTTAGCAGTATGAATTCATGAGTCCTGAAACTACATACATAATACATATGTACATATATGTGGATTGGCAAAGTAGATTTACAGTTGTTCATATGGAAAAAGACAAGCAGGTTATGATTATTACAATAGCTTTATCAACTCAAAAAGAATGTCACAAGGGCATAGTACACTTAGGTATAATCTTGTGAGTGTTCAAATAGCCAGCCTTCATTTTTATACCTTCTTATAGTCTACTTGCTCTACTCAAGCACACTTTGGCATGCCTTTTTCCATTTGAATAACTGTAACCTTCTTTTGCCCATGCCTGTATTTCCCAGCTCTATCTACTGAACAGATTTAGAAGCAATGCTACCCCATTGTACTGAGCACACTTCATGCCAGATCCTAGTTTCTAAGCACTATTTCTCCATTAAAATGAACCTTGGTTCCTTAGGCAAATTCCAGGTCCAAGGAACACCCAGGGTGAGCCTAAAGAATACCTTGTGCCAGAAAGCAAGGACATGCTCAACTCAAAGACTAACAGGGACATCTTGAAAGAACACCAGACCTGGTTTCAAAAGCTCCCACTGAGGTAGTCCAAGGTGATGTTAGAAGATACAGAACCCATTTGTTTCCATGGACACACTAAATCTATAGACAGAAATGTAACATTCCTTCTGAAAAAGACCTGAAAAGACCTGAAATAGCTGAACAGCTGCTTCACTTCAAAGAAGAAAAGGATCACATTGCGGTAGGAAGGAGAGGTTGAGATGCAGTCTCACCAAAAACCCCATCCACAGCATGGTGACACATAATTGGGAAGGATATTAATATTACAAATCTGGAGCTTCTCCCTGAAGAGCAAAGAGTTTGTACCTACCTCAGGCACCCCAACTCTTAGGACCAGTCCCCTAAGAGGCTTTAAATAATCTGGCTTTAAAACCAATGAAGTTTGCATCCACAAGGCCTGGGGGACTGTAGCAACCTGAGAGACTGATCTTGAAGGGCTTCTGCACAAACTCACTTGTCCTAAGGCCCAGCACAGAGGCAGTGACTTGAGAAGCACTCAGACTATAGGTGAAGGAGATTAATTTGCTAATCTTAGAGCATCTGCTACAGGAACAGGGGCCTGTAGGAATTCTCTTCGGGGACAGAGGCACTGGTGGATGCCATTCTGCCCTCTCCCAGTGCCAGGATCTCTAGGAGGGGAGATTTTACACATGTTTGGTACCCAGGTTTTATTCTATCTGGTACCCCAGTTTTTGCAGTGGCAACACAGGGGACATCCCTTGAGTATGTGGTTCTGGAGGGAAGGGGCACTTGCGTTTCTGGGCCCCATGGGATTGTAACAATCAGAGGGACAATTCCTGGCAGGCTACCACCCCCAGGGCACTGCACAGACAGCAAACTGAAACATGATCCCAGTCTTCCTGTGAAAGACACCTATTTACTGTCCTGGAGCTTCAGCCTGAAGGATAGGTTGGTTGCAGGTGTGCCACACATTGAGGCTACAGATGTGCTCCTAGGGAACTATGTTCCAGGGGGGCCATCTTTGTGCTCTTCTGCTGTCTGTCACAGCTTGCCAGTTCCTCTCAGACAAGATCTTCTACACTCATCTTGAGCCCTGATTTTTGCAACTGCTGCATGGGGACATCTCCAGATCACCTGCAATTGTGGTCCCCAAGGACTGTACACATTTGTATGCTTTAAAAGCTGCTGCCTGAGGATCTGGCTTCAAATCATCATGAAACTAGGAGCTGACTGAAATCCCTCCCTCTGGAACACTGACAGGTCTTGGCATAGTCCCCAAAACTGGAGCTATTAAAAATAAATCAGAGAACTGTAATTGAATAATGATAAAATAATTAAAAAAAAATAAATCAGGTTGGGTCCTGGCTGGTTAGCTCAGTTGGTCAGAGCATTTTCCTGATATACCAAGGATGCGGGTTTGATTCCCAGTCAGGACACATACAAGAATCAACCAATAAAGACATAAATAAGTGCATCAACAAAATGATGTTTCTTTCTTTGTGTGTCTGTCTCTCTCTCTCACACAAAAATCTATAAATAAAAATAAAGAAAAAATAAAACAAGTCAGGTTGCTTAGACAATCACAAAAGTTCAAGAGACAACCAAGAACTAGGGTAAGATGGAACAATAAGATTCATCTAATACACAAGGCCACTCCTTTAAGGTAGGAAGAGGCTATTGTTTCGCCTAGTACATAGAAGCAACATAGAAAAACATGAAAAAAATGTGGAAACAAAGAAATATGTTCCAAATGAAAGAATAAGACTAAAAAACCCTCTGAAAAAAACCTTAATGAAATGGAGGTAAGTAATTTACCATATACAGTTCAAAGTACTGGTCATAAAGATGCTCACTGAACTTAAGAGAAGAATGGGTGAACATAGTGAGAACTTCAACAAAGGTATAAAAAAAATACAAGAAAATTCCAAACAGAAGTTATAGAGCTGAAGAATATAGTAACTGAACTGAAAAATACTCTACAGTGATCTCAAAACAGGGCAGTGGAACTCACCCAAACAGAGCCCCCATCAAAAAGGGAAAAAAAATTTAAAGTAAAGATAACTTAAGGGACTTATGTGACAACATAAACAGAATAACACTCACGTTGTAGGAGTCCCAAAAGAGAAAGGTGCAGAAAACTTATTTGAAGAAATAATGGCTGACAACTCCCCTAACCTAGGGAAGGAAACATATCTAGATCCAGGAAATCAAGAGAATTACAAATAAGATCAGCCCAATGAGATCCACACCAAGACACATTATAATTAAAATGTCAAAAGTTAAAAGATAGAGAATCTTAAAAGTAGCAAGAAAAAAAACAACTTGTTACTTACAAGGGGACCCCCACAAAACTATCATCAGAGTTTTCAGCAGAAACTCTGCAGGTAAGAAGGGCCTGATATACTTGCATTCTACATCCAACATGCTAAAAGGAAAAAACTTCCAAACAAGAATACTCTACCCAGTATTTTCCAGACAACTCAAACTAAGGAATTCACCACTAAACCAGCCTTACAAGAAATGTTAAAGGGATTTCTTTAAGTTGAAATGGCATGGCACTAATTACTAATAAGAAAACATATAAAAGTATAAATTTCACTGGTAAAGTTAAATATATGGTAAAGGTAGTGAATTAATCACATAGAAATCTAGTATGAAGATTAAAAAATAGTAAAAATAACTATAATTACTATAATTAGTTAAAGGACACACAAAATAATAAGATGTAAATCTTATTTATGTCAAAAACAAACATCAAAGGGAATAAAAATTTAAAGTTTGAAGTGTGTTCAAATTTAACTTATCAACATAAATAGACTGTTATAAATATAGGTTGTTATATGTAAGTCTCATGGTAACCACAAAGAAAAAAACCTATAATAGATAAAAACAAAGATAATGAGAAAGGAATCTAAACATAACACTAATGAACCACATCAAACCACATCACAACCACAAAGAGAACAAGAGAAGAAGAAAGGAACAGAGAGAACTATAAAACAACCAGAAAACAATGAACAAAATGGCAATAAATACATATCTATCAGTAATCATTTTAAATGTAAATGGACTAAATTTTCCAATCAAAAAACATAGTGTGGTTAAATGGATAAAAAACCCCAAGACCTACTATATGCTGTCTATAAGAGACTCATTTTAGATATAAGGACCCATACAGACTGAAAGTGGATAGAAAAGATGTTCCATACAAATGAAAACCAAAAGAAAGCTGGGGAAGCTATACTTGTATTAGATAAAACATACTTTAAAATAAAGACTATGACAAAGAAGCACATTACATAATGCTAAAGGGGTTGATCCAACAAGATATAACATTTATAAGTAGTTATGCATCAAAGAGCACCTAATTACGTAACACAAATATTAACAGACCTAAAGGGAGAGATAGATAGCAATATAAAAATAGTAGATGACATTAATACCTTACTTAGATCAATGGATAGATCATCCAGAAAATGAATGAGAAAACATCGGCTTTAAAGGGCACATTGGAGCAGATGGACTTGAAATGTACAATACATTCCATCCAGAAGCAGCAGAACACACATTCTTCTCAAGAGCACAAGAAACATTCTCCAGGATAGATCATGTTAGGCCACGGAACAAATCTTAATAAATTAAAAAAATTAAAATTATATCAAGCATCTTTTTCAACAACAATCGTATAAAACTAGAAATCAATTACAAGAAGAAAACTGAAAAAAATCACAACTAGGCGTGGATTAAACAACATGCTAGTAAACAACCAGTGGGTTAACAAAGAAATCAAAGAAGAAATCAAAACCACATTCATACAAAAAACATACTAAAATTCCTGGGAGGCAGCAAAAGCAGTTCTAAGAGGGAAGTTCATAGGGATACATACTTACCAGGGGAAAAAAAACATAGGAACAATCTCAAATAAACAATTTAACTTTAAAAACTGTACCTGGACAACAATAAAAAATAAATGACAAATTAACAGACCAAATTAACATTTAAGAGAAAAGAAAATTAAAAAAAGAAAAAAGAGGAAAAAAAGAATAAAAAGAAAGAAAAAGACAATCTAACTTTACACTTCAAAAAATTAGGAAAAGAGGAAATAAAGCCCAACATTAGTAGAAGGAAGGAAATAAAGATCAGAGTAAAAATAAATGAAATAGAGACTGAGAAGATAACAGAAAAGATCAATGAAAGTAAAAGCTGGTACTCTGAAAAGATAAATAAAAAAAGACGAACATCTAGTTAGACTCGCCAAGAAAAAAAGAGGGCTCAAATAAATAAAAATCAGAAATAAAAGATGAGATATTACAGCTAATACCACAGAAATACAAAGGATCATAAGAGACTACTATGAGCAATTATGCACCAAGAAACTGAACAATCTAGAATAAATGAATACATTCCTAGAAACATAGAACATTTCAAGACTATATCATAAAGCAGAAAATCTGAATAGGCAAATTAATAAGGGGACTAAATGAGTAATCAAAACCTCCCAACAAAAGTCCAGATGGTTTCACTGATGATTTCCAAAAAATAAAAGAGGATGAAATGCTTTCAAACACATTTATGAGGACAGCATTATCCTCATACCAAAACCAAACAAGACACCACAAGAAAGGAAAAATATAGGCCACATCCCTGATGAACACAGATGCAAAAGTCCTCAACAAAAAATTAGCAAACCCAATTCAACAATATATTTAAGGGATCATTTACCACAATCAATTGATATTTATTCCACGGATTCAAGAATGACTCAACATCTGAGAATCAACTGTGATACACTACATTAACAAAATTAAGTATAAAAATCATATGATCATCTCAAAAGATGCAGAAAAACTATTTGACAAAACTCAGCATCCTTTTATGATTAAAACTCTCAAGTATGTGGGTATAGAAGGAACATACTTTAACATGGCCATATAAGACAAGCCATCAGCTGACATCAATAGTGAAAAGCTGACAGCTTTTCCGCTAAGGTCAGGAACACAATCAGAATGCTCACTCTGCCACGGTTATTCAACATAGTGTTGAAAGTCCTAGCCAGAGCAATAAGGCAATAAAAAGAAATACAAAGCATCCAAATTTAAAAGGAAGAAATAAAACTATTCCTATTTGTAGACAACATAATTTTATACACAGAAAACTCTAATGACTCTACCAAAACTGTCAATTCAGTCAAGTTGCAGAATACAAAATCAGTATACAAAAAACTGTTGTTTCTATATAATAACAACAAACTATCAGAAACATAAATTAAGAAAACAGTTCCAATTATAACTGCATCAAAAAGAATAAAATATCTAAGAATAAATTTAGCCAAGGAGGTAAAAGACTTGTGCATTAAAAACTTTTAAGACACTGCTGAAAGAAATTGAAGACAACACGAATAAATGGAAAGATATTCCATGCTCACAGACTGAAAGAATTAATACTGCTAAAATGTCCATACCACCCAAAGCAATCCATAGATTCAATGCAATCCCTAGCAAAATTCCAATGGCATTTCTTACAGAAATAGAAAAAACAATCCTAAAGTTTGTATAACCACAGAAGACCTCAAATAACCAAAGCAAAATGAGAAAGAACAATACTAGAAGCATCACACTCCCTGATTTCAACCTATATTAAAAAGCTATAGCAATCAAAACAGTATGGTACTGGTATAAAAACAGACACAAATTAACAGAACAGAACAGACAGCCCAGAAATAAACCCATGCATATATAATCAATTAATCTATGAGAGAGGAGGCAAGAATACACAATGGGGAAAAGACAGTCTCTTCAAGAAGCACTGTTGGGAAAACTGGATAACCATATGCAAAAGAATGAAACTAGACCACTATCTTAAATCACACATAAAAATTAAATCAAAATGGATTGAAGACTTGACTGTAAGACCAGAAGCAATAAACTCCTATAAGGAAACACAGGTGATAAGCTCCCTGAGTTTAGTCTTGGCAATGATTTTTTTTGGATCTGACTTCAAAAGCAAAGGAAAACAGAAGCAAAAATAAACAAGTAGGACTATATCACACTAAAAAGCTTCTGAACAGCAAAGAAAATCATCAACAAAATGATAAAGCAACCTACTTTTTTTAGAGAGAATGGGAGAAAACATTTGCAAATTATGTATCTGATAAATATATAAAAAACTCATACAATTTAACAGGAAAAAAACAAACAAAAGAAACCAATCAATTAAAAAATAGGCAGAAGACCTGAATAGATATTTTTCCAAACAACATGCAGATGGTCAATGGGTACATGAAAAAAACTCAGCATCACTAACCAACTTAAAACCACAATGAGATATCACCTCAAATGTTATAATGCCTATTATCAAAAAACACAAGATATAACAAGTGTTGGCAAGGAAGTGGACTGTTGGTGGGAATTTAAATTGGTGTAGCCCCTATGGGAAACAGTATGGAGGGTCCTGAAACAAAAATAGAATTATTATATGATCCAATTCCATTTCTGGATATATATCTGAAGAAAATGAAACCACTAATTAAAGAAGATATTATGTACTCCCATGTTTGTGACAGCATTATTTACAATGGCCAAAATATGGAAACAAGAGTGTTCATCAATGGATGAATGTATAAAGAAGATGTGGTCTACAGATATAACAGAATACTACTCAACCATAAAAAAGTAACCTTGTTATTTGGGTTTTGAGGGCATTATGCAAAGTAAAATAAGGAAGACAGAGGAAGACAAATACTGTATGATTTCACTTATATGTGGAATCTAAAACAACAACAACAAATCAAAGAAAAACAAAAACCAAAACACCAAACTTCTAGATTGAAGAGCAGATTGTTGGTTGCCGGGGGGAAGAAGGGGTAGGTGGGGGTGGTGGTGGGAGAAGTGGGTGAAGGAGGTCAAAAGGTACAAACTTTCAATTATAAAATAAATAAGTCCTAAGGATGTAATGTGCAGCATGGTGACTACAGTTAATAAGACTACATATAATGCATATTTGAAAGTTTCTGAATATTTGAATGTTTCTAAGAGATGAAATCTTAAAATTTTTCATCACATACAAAAATTTGTAACTATGTATACAGAGGGTAACTATGCAAATTTATAACTATGTATAAGATGATAATTAGATTTATTGTGGTGCTAATTTTGTAAAATGTATACAAATATCAAATCATTACATGGTACACCTAAAACTAATACAGTGTTTTATGTCAATTATACCTCAATTTAAAAAAAGTCTTGTACTGCCCAAATTTGAGACAATCGAGCATCAAAAATGGAACCCCCTCAAACTGGAATGAGCTAATGACACATTCAATTTTTAAAAATTCCATTAGTCTATATATAGTGCTACATACACATAAAAATGGAGTGGGAAAAGGGACAGTCATTTTCTACAAAAGAGTGCTATTAATCATTTAGAAGAGATGGCTGAATTAGAAAATCACATTTTGTAACCAGCTATGTAATAAAGCAAGGATCATCAGTGGATAAGAACCTTAAATAAAAGGTTATCAGGGAATAGAACAGTCATGTGGTGTCTAAGTATCAATCCACAGATTTCCTACTAATTAGAAAGAAAAAAAATGCACCTTTAACTTAGCACCTAAGTGAAGCATCTAAAACAGAGAGATCTGGTACACGGCACAAACTGAGTATCACCAAATGAGACAAATGACATTACGTGTCTCCTGAGGAAATGCAATGGAAAGTACACTCCTATACTCTTGGCAAAAAAAATTTTTAAAAAGATTTTATTTATCTTTAGAGAGAGGGGAAGGGAGGGAGAAAGAGAGGGGGAAATATCAATGTGTGGTTGCCTCTCGCATGCCCACTACTGGGGACCTGGCCTGCAACCCAGGCATGTGCCCTGACTGGGAATGGAACCAGGGACCCTGTGGTTCGCAGGCTGGCACTCAATCCACTAAGCCACAACAGCTGGGGCCTTTTAGCAAAAATGTTTAATCTGAATCTAACCATGAGGAAACAATCAGGTAAATGTGGATTATTTTTTTAAAAACCTGGCCTGGATCCTTCAAAAAATGTCAATATCATGAAAGATTAAAGAGAAAAAAAGGCTGGGGAAGAGTTCTGGATTAAAAAGGACCAAGACAAAGGATAACCAAGTGGAGCATGTGATTCCTGACTAGATCTTGGATTGGGGAGAAAAACATCTAAAAGGATATTTTGGGAGAGTTGGAGAAATCTAAGTATTTGACTATACATTAATAGCATTATTGTATAAATGTTACATATTTGGAGAGAATGGTGTTGTACTTATGTTAGGGGAATGTTCATGTTCTTAGAAGACATATATAGAAATATTTAGGGGTGAGATTTTATGATGCCCACAACTAATTTTCAAATGGTTTAGTGCAAAAACAAAGTATGTTTGTGTACTTATAAAAAGATAAGGCAAAAGTGGCTGAATGAGGATAAATGGTGACTCCAGGTAAAAAATATATAGGTATTCAATGTACCGTTCCTGTCAACTTTTCTGCAGGCTTGAAATCTTTCAAAACAAAGTTGTGAAGGAAGAAAGGAATGGGAACCACCAAAAAGTCCATCACTAGGGAACAAGTTCAATAAAATATGAGACACACAATAAAATCTGATGCACATGTTTAAGCTCTTTACATACTCGTTTGGAACCCTTATCAAGATATACTTTATTATTTATTTATTTATTATTATTGTTATTTTTTTAGAGAGGGAAGGGAGGGAGATAGAGAGAGAGAGAAACATCAATGTGCAGTTGCTGGGGGTCATGGTCTGCAACCCAGGCATGTACCTTGACTGAGAATCGAACCTGCAACACTTTGGTTTGCAGCCCCCGCTCAATCCACTGAGTTATGCCAGCCAGGGCTCAAGATATGTTTTTAAGTAATGAAAACAAAGTACAAAACTGTGTTTGTCTACATATAGACAAATATTTTCACATTGACTTTCCATGCAAACCAAATAAAACAAACACTTGTAGGAATAAACTAGAACCAAATAACAGTGATTGTGTGTTGGGCAGATGTAGGAACTGGGTGAATGTGGTACACATATGAAAGACTTTTGTTTGGCTTTATATAAAATTTAAAAACATATTTTATATATGAACATTTTTGTTTTGTGAATAAATTGTCTTTTTAAATAATTAGAAAATAAAAAAGAAAGAAATGAGTTAGGGAAGTGGAGGAAGGGGGGTATGGGGTTTTGTCAGTAAATAAAAGAAACTCAAAAAGAAGGTTTGAAATTAAGATTTTAGATGACATTCATGCATACTTGGATAGAATGGTGGCACAATCAAAGCCTCAGAGTGCTAGGGTGTGGGACTCAGGGGTCATGGGGAAAGATACAACAAGATACAGGAAAAAGGTATAAAAATGATGTCTGGGAAATCTTTTCCTGAGGATGGCCTCTGTGAGGAAGTGATGCCAAACAGCTCAGTGCTCTTGACAGACTGGGATGTCCTTCTGGAAAATGATTTGGCCATATTTAAAAACATATCTAACCACACTCGGGGCAATACAGGCTAAGTGCAAAGCCTCTCATCTGCCAGTTCTTCTCTCACCTGGACTAGGGCCTTCTAAGATTTCTTTTATCACCATCCATGGTTCTTCCAATATGGGAATCACAGTTGGTCTGTACACTGTCAGTCCTGTTCAGAAGAAATATAATGAGTTTTACCCTGAATATAAACATTTGTTCAAATTTTATTACTTGGCTTTTTATCCACATGGATAGACCTTTACAGGAAAACAAGAGTTCATGGCTATGACTGAATAAATTATGTCCTTGTCCTTTTCAGAGCTAGGCCAGAAATTTCCTGGCACCCTGGAGGATATGTGCACAGAGATTATGTGGGACGGAAATCACAGAGGCAGTGGGGAATGAGCAAGGTACAGCACTGGTGAAAGCCTTGTGAAACTGCACATCAGTTTTCAATGATCTTCCATATAGAAACCTTTCACTTGGGAAAAAGGGAGTAGAACATAGGCACTTCTGTGCCCAAGTTAGATAAGCACAGCTGATCTCTAGGCCCCATTTTTGGCAAAGTACTTCAGAGGCCCAACCCATCTTTAACAATAGAAGGAGAAAAAAAAGATACTCTGGTGGATATCCTGGGAGGTATGGGTAAAGATGATGCTTACCTAGAGAAACCATGTTCCAATAGTTCTGTAACGTCACGGTCTTGTACAATTCCTTCTGTACAGGACGCATTAGCTCCCAGTCTTCCTGGGTAATATCCACAGCCACATCTCTGAATGTCATTGATTCCTAAAACAGCAAATATAGCTTCATTCAAGAACTAATAGGAAGGGGATAGTGTTAACACTAGGTGTGTGTGTGGTGGGGAGAATCATAGAAACTTGATCTTTAGTGGGATCCTAAAGGTGTCCAGTCAAAACCTTTACCCAGCATGTAGATGAGCATACCTGAACGGTCTTAAAAGAAAAATTGAATATAAAGTAGAATTTATTGTTTTCAGCTGCCACTAGTGCATACATTGGTGGTTCTATCTTAAAGAAGAAAGGGTTTTAAACATAGATGACACAGAGTTGAATGGTTTTGCTGCAGAGGGGGAGTGGGGCAGGGAGAGCAACGGGGGCAAATTGGGACAACTTTAATAGAACAACAAAATAAATTAAAAAATAAAAATAGAGATCCACTGTTATCTGCAACAACAACAACAACAACAACAACAACAAAGAATAACTTTGCTGTGTTCTAAGTGGAAATTTTAAGCTATTCTGTGTGCTCTGTGATGAAGGGCAGAGGCCTTCCTCTTTTCCATCACTGTTGAACTAGTGTACTTTTTAGGTACATTTTGCATCCCTCTTGTTCTTCTTCCTTTTGTTAAAAAAATTTCTTGATTACACTTACATGCTTTTCAAATAAACTTTAAGTTTCTTTAAAAATTGTATCAAGACTTTGAAATTTCATTAAGTTTGTAAGTTAGGGATAACTGATGGTTTTACAAGATTCAAGACTTCTTTCATATCCAACAGAATTATACAAAACATGAAGTTACTGCAAAATTTATACTATGTTTAGTCCTGTTTTAAATTTGAGGGGGGTAATACTGTGAATGAATCTTTAATTTCATTTTATCATCTATCTGGTTTTTATATACAGTTAAAGTGATTCATTTTTGTATGCCATTTTTATAGAAGTCATTTCAAATTTTTATTACTGTTTCTAACAGTTTTCTCCTTTATTTTCTTAGTTTCCTCAGGTAAAACATTCATATTACCCATAAATAATTTTACACTGGTTACCAATTTCAGATATATTTGTACAGTAAACCTTTCTCTTATGGTGGCCCGAGTTGCTCTCCCTTAAAATGACAGACTCATGATAAAAAGTAATACTATATGTAATACATGACCTTTAATTACTTGTTAATGAGGAAAAAGGATGTTAGTACTATTGTTTATCCTACTGTGATCTTACTAACCAGTTACTGTTATTGAGGGTAACAAGTCTCATAAAATTTAATCCTCATAATTTATTAGAGTCAAATAACCCAGGCTGAGTGGTTAAGTGTCTTGCCCCAAATTATAGGTTCAATGGCAGAACCAGGAACCAAACCTATATCCATTTGGCTGTGCAGGTCAATCCCTTTATCTCAATGCGATAATGCTGCATAAAGGTCAGAACATGAGAGAAAGCAATGCCATTTCCTATACAGGGCATTCACCTACCCTAACAGGCCAAGGTGACTTAAGGAGAAAAACTGAGGGTTAGGTCTTTGATGGAACTTTTGGGGTCAGTGAAGTTAAAGGGCCAGGATAAAAAATGTCACCACACATTGTGAAGGCATTTTAAAATCACAGAGGACACTAAAACTCACTTTGGTCACCAGATTATTTAGCCACCCTGCCTGGAAAGCATGTCTTCCTTTAGGGTCTTCCTCTTGGGTCTCTCGGGAAAGGGCAGAGTTCTGAGGAGCAGCTAGGGAAGAGAAAGAGACCATGATGGAGATCAGTCTTGTTTAAATTGCCCAGGGAACTTATCACCAAATAGATACCTACACTTGCTTAACACGAGAAGTCAGAAGGAAACCAAACATAGCACCTCTGCTTCAAAAAATGAGCGGAGCCCTAACTGGTGTGGCTCAGTTAGCTAGCGTCATCCTGAAGGGTGCAAGGTTGCCAGTTTGATTCCCAATCAGGGCACATGACTGGGTTGCAGGTTTGGTCCCAGGTTAAGGCATGTGCAAGAGGCAACTGATCAATGTTTCTCTCTGACATTGATGCTTCTCTCCCTCTTTCTCCCTCCCCCTCTCTTAAAAAAAAATCAGTGGAAAGAGGCAATAACTTGTCCTAAAACATCCATTGCAGGCTTCAAAAATAAAGAGTGCTCTGAGACTCTTGTATCAAATTCATAATTTTCTACTAATCCCTCATGTGATATAAATTTTGAGTTGTGTGTTCACTAAATAAGGAAATGCTCTCTGGACTGGACCCTTTTCTACCTATTTGTAAGTATGTTACTATAGACTCCAATTCACAAAGCAAATGATTTGTTGGCAGAATGGTTCAAACCTCTGCAGGTAACCCCCGAGGGCTCACGGGGGGTAATTTAGTTGTGTCTGGTCATTGTTTTATGACACATCTCCTCTGGGTTTAGATAACGTGTATTTGGTTCCAAGAAATCTGAAGGGGAATACCACACAGGATGGGGCTCATGTTAAAGCCTGTTCTCACTCACTCACTGTCCTTCCTTTTCCCTACTGCTCTAACAGGCTGCTCTCATATAGATATGTTTGTCGTCTTCTCTAAGCATCCAGGATTCCTCCCCTTTCTGCCCTATAATTCTCACCTTCATCTTCTAGAATCTGAGTCAAATCCTCCACCAGAGTCACCACTTCCTCGCTGCTCCCTGGGTACTGAGACTTCACCCAGGTCCTAACCTCCCCAGGCAGGATGGTCAGGAATTGCTCCAGCACCAGCAGTTCCAGGATTTGTTCCTTTGAGTGAATCTCAGGCCTTAGCCACTTAAGGCAGAGCTCTCGGAGTTGATTCAATGCTTTTCGAGGACCAGCCAGGTCTGGGTATGGAAAATTCCTAAAATTCTGTCGACAAGTCTCACTGTCACGCAAGAGTCTTGAAGCAAGGGCTTCCTTTTCAGTACTGTGCGGTCCACTCTGAGCCTTGTCTGGCTTCCACATTAGAAAGATTTGGGAACGTGAAGAACTGGTCATCCTCTTACTTGAAGCTGACATTGCAGCTGAGTCAATCTGGCAATATCCTTTATTTCTCTAGTAGTGAGCCAACTGCTTGAGTCTCATAGCCACAAAGACAAGGGCACAAGAGACTCAAGGTAGAGTCATCAGCTTTAGTTACAAATTCTGAGCCTAGAACTTGTAGGGATGGTTAGGAAACCCTGAAACACAAGAACAGACCACAAAATCAAGAATTTCTGGTGCTCTCTGCTATACACATGCACAAACAGAGACTGGCCAGTGTGCACAAACAAACACATATGCAGGGATGTCACACTCATTTTCACCAGGGGCTACATCAGCCTCGAGGTTGCCTTCAAAGGGCCGAATTTTAGGACTGTATAAATGTAACTAACTACTCCTTAACAGTTAAGGAGTTAAAATTACATTCGACCCTTTGGAGGCAACCTTGAGGCTGATGTGGCTGGCCCCTGGTGAACATGAGTTTGACACCCCTGACATACAGAATTTACCTTGGTCTCCTTCCCTCATATCTTTAGACGCATAAAAGGGCTAATCATTTACCTGCTTTGCATATTAGTGTCAATTTCACTATCTGAGGGTGAAGGAGACAAGCAGGCAGGGTTGGAAAGAAGTAGAAAAGGCTGGTATGATTTGAAGCCCTTTATGTGTTTCTAACGGAGACAATTCCTTATGAATAAATTTGAAGCCAGGATTCCCGAAGAAAGCCTCCAACAGGCCTGACCTGGAGAAGAACCCGTAACACCTGTCCACGGGCTCTAGCTCTGAGCCCTACTCAATCAGTCTTGTCACCAAGGCCAACAGTTTACAAGGTCCTGCACAGCAGGTGCGCAGGCCTCGCCTCCGTCGCCTCCCTTTTACAGCGGGTCTCCCTAACTCCTCTTAACCTGGAGGGAGAGTCGCAGTCAGCGGGAGTCGGAGCAAGGCAACACGCTGTACTGGGGCTGGACACCCCACAGCAGCCTTCACCCTACGTTCACCTCCTCGTAGGCCGCGAGCACGGGCGCTAGTGCCTGAATCGGCTACGGCTCGGGCTCTGACCGCGCGGACACTCGGCCCCGGCGCCGAGACGTCATTACCTGCCGCTGGGACCCGGCGGACTCGCAGCCAGAGCGGCCGGGAGGCCCCAGGCAACAATGGCGGCGGGGGCGAGTTCGCGGGCGCCTGTGTGGCGGGCTTAGTCCGGCGCTGCAGAGGGGCCTCTACTCCGCCACTGCCTTTCCCCGGAAAGCACAACGTAGGTCGGCCAGAAACAGCGCCTTCCAGCCCAGTCTTGAGAAGCCCGGCCCGGAACCCAGGGTCCTCAGCTTCGCCGAGACCTCTCCTCGGCGCCACTGCGCATGTGCGGGAGGCTAACGCTGCGCGTACGCTAAGCCAATCGGAAGCTGCGTCCCAGGCCTCCGTCGCTTCATTCTTTTGACTTGTCGCCTTGGCAACCTCCTCCGCCCTATCACTGCGACTTGCTCTTTCGCCTTCTCGGCTACGAGTGGAACCTTCAAGTTTCGTATGAGTGGAACCTTCAAGTTTCGCTGGTCGGAGTCAGATCTGCTGGATGGCTTAGAGACTGAGATCCTGCCAGCATTTTGCGGGGTCGGAGGGAGGATACGGATGGGGAGGGTTGGAGTCCCGCGCAAGTTAATGACGGTAAATCTGGTGCCAGAGTTCCCAGAGGAAGGATGGGCAGAGGGGTTGCGGGTCTAAAGACAAAAAGACTCGAAATGCTGGTTCGGGCTTTACTGTAAATAAACACTCACTGTTAAAGCCTGTAACTTACTCCTCAGGAAATTGATTCTGAGACTCTCAGATTAGAAACAACAACATCCAAAAGCAAGTTGTTTGTAAGAGACTCAAAACACAAAATGGTTGACAATAAAGACATACAAATGCTAGAAAAACATATTCTAGGGGTTCCTGTTGTCTATTGATGTTTTGGCAAACTACCCCCAAACTTAGTGGTTTTTAAGAAAAACCATTTAGCCTTGACAGGTCCTGAAAACGGAAAGGTCGCTGGTTCTATCCCTGGTCAGGGGACAAACCTGGGTTGCCAGCCAGGCCCCGCCCACTGGGGGGCGTGCTAGAGGCAACTTACCAATGTTTCCCTCCCTTCTCTCTCTAAAAATAACTAACTAAATAAATAAATATTAAAAAACCCTATTTATTATGTTCGCTTGCTCACCCACATGTCTTGTGCATGGGCTGACATGGCCTAAGGATGAGCTCAGCTTAGAGTTGACCAGAATGCTCTTATGTGGCCTTTTCAGCATAGAGTACTAGGGTGGTTGTACTTTTTAGCTAGTGGGACCAAGCTTTAAGAACTGTGTTCTAGTGAACATGGCTGATTATGATATAAGCCTTGGAAGTCTCCTGGCATCACTTCCATCATACTCTTGGTCAAACCAGTCAGAAGTTTGCAGAATCAAGCAGAGGCAGATGGAGACCCCATCTCTTGATGGCAGGAGTGTCAGAGAGCCTTAGCATGACTGCACCAGGCAAATGTATCAACTCGGGTAGGCTACAATCTCCCACTATTCAAATACTAATCCAGGCTTTGTAAAGGTATTAAAAAAAGATTTTATTTATTTATTTTTAGAGAGAGGGAAAGGGAAAGAGAAAAAAAGGAGAGAAACATCAATTGTGCTTGTAGTACGCTCCCCAAACCCGTGACCCAGGCATATGCCCTGACTGGGGATCCAACTGGTGACCTTGCACATTGCAGGACAATGTCCAACCAACTGAGCCAAACTGATCAGGACTGTAAAGGTATTTTGTAGATGTGGTTAAAGTTCATAAATTCAGTTGAATTAAGCAAAGGAGGTTACTTTACATAACTTGAGGGGGCCTGATCCAATCAGTTGAAAGGCTTTAAAAGTACAATTGAGGCTTCCTTGATGAAGAAACTGTGGAAAAGCTTTTAGCAGGCCCTTCCTGACAGACTGCCCTATGGGCTTTGAACTTGCCTAATTGGCCTCCAGAATTGAATAAGCCAATTTCTCGCCAAAAAAAAAAAAAAAAAAGAAAAAGAAAAGAAAAAATCTTTTAGTATGTACTATGTCCTACTGGTTCTGCTTCTCTGGCTGAACCCTGATTGATGCAGGCAAAAGTCCAAATATTTTATAAAGTGGAAAAAATTTTAAAAGACTATAAGGGGAAAATAAGCATGTTACCCACTTGTAAAAGGAAAACTTGACAGCAAAGATATACCCAACAAAAATATATGAGCATGTCTTTAACAATAGGCCTCAAAGGATATCAAACAATAACTGACAGAACTGCAGGGAGCAAAACATAAAACAACTGAGGCTGGAAACTTTAATATATTCTATAGAGTACAATGTGATGGGCCCATAGGGCGGGGTACTCATTCCCCAAGCTGCCAGTGTGTTTGCCTGCCGACATCTCACAACTAAAAACCTCCCTGGGAATTGTTCTAGCTGAAGAGAGTGGCCTTGCAGGTTACGTCTCACCCCCAGGGGCAGTCCACATCCAATGATGCTCACTACAGGGCTTCAAAGACCTTGTTCCTTTGCCTTAACTGGTAACCTCTCTAAAGGGCCATCCTAGCTTGAGTTCTCTGTAGTCAAGTGAGACCTCTGCCTGAATTGTACAGCATTTTAACATTTCTATCTGCCTAATTTTCCTTACAGGTATCATTTATTTAAAGGTATTTTTCTAGAGAACACTATCCAATGACACCTCTGCAGGTAATCCTCCACCATCTAGTCCATCCAGAATCTGTTTCCAGGGTATCTGCCCTATAACAGTCCGTTCTAGCAATGGTCCTAGGAAATCTGACTCTAAACAGAGATTTTGGCTCCCAGTCACCTGTTAGCTTGCTGGTAATGAGGACACTCCTATTTGTGATTGGTGGAATATTGACAGTGCATGTCAGGCTGTAGCAACATAATTATTAAAACTGTCACTGGTGTTGAACTGGGATGGGATACTGATGGAAGGGAATGCACTCATGGATGCTGGATCTCAAGGCTTTGTGAGACTAAGGAGTTAGCAATTTTAAGGACTATGAAATTGAATGGCTATTACTGGAAGTTATTGAAAAGGAAAGGCTGAGAGGGCGGTTAATCTCCAATTTGAGGAAAAGTGTGAAAATCAGAGGGTTTCTTGAAGGCTGATGGAAAATATAACAGCAGCATAACTTCAGATAAGGTTGAATTCTCAACCCCCAAAAGTTTGCTATGCCAAGGTCAGGACCTGTTTGGAAAAGAATAGAACCCTGAGACTCAGGATGGGGACACTTGGATTAATGTAGGCAAACATCTCAAAACACCAACCCCCCTAAATTCCCTGGGCCTGCAAAAGTGGCCCACACCTCTTGGTCTTGTTTGAAGATGATGTAGATGGAGGCCTCTACTTTGCAATAAAACCTGTGCTCCTCTCATAATCTATTCTTTCCTTGCCTCCTGGTCACTGCCAATAACTTGGGTCAAGTCACCACAGTATGCAACAGGGGAAATGCTGGGCCTTATCAGGGAGGAAAAGAAGCCCTGACTGATGTGGCTCAGTTGACTGGGTGTTATCTCCACAAAGTAAAAGCTTGCAAATTCGACTCCCAGTCAGGGCACACGCCTGGGTTGCGGGTTTGGTCCTCAGCTGAGTTGTGTGCAAGAGGCAACTGTATCTCTCTCACATTGATGTTTCTCTCCCTCTCTTTTTCTCTCCCTTCCCCTTTCTAAAAAAAATAAAGTAAAATAAAATAAATCTTAGGAAAAAGGGAGGAAAATAACTATCTTTTGAAGTTGCTGCAGACCCTAGAGAATCTGTATCTGCAGGAACCAGGAGAATACATGGATCTGGATCCTGAGGATGCTGGATCAAGGAGGCCAGGGCATACAGCTGAGTACTGGAAAGTTAATTAAGAAGGAGTGTACTCATAAGGATTTAATCACTCTGGCAAGAATGCCAGGAGATGGTGCTAACATATTGCTAGGGCTTTTGGAGGCTTGAAGAAATAGATGGTCCTACACTGAGCAGTAATGCTAGAAACTCCTGGCAGACAGTGAAAGAAGGGGTTAAAAACTTAGGGAAGGGAGCACCCAAGAACAGGCAGAGTATGTAAGGCTGGAAAACAAATCAGCTATGTTTCATTGGAAGGCTTGGAAGACCTTCTGCTGAGGTACACAATGTGTTGGTGAGAAGTTCAGTGGTGGCTGTCCTCCACAGGCTGAGGCTGACAGTAGGGGATTTGTTATGGAAATGGGCTCCCTGGGGGTGGCACTTAACTTTCAGAAACAAGCAAGTCAGTTGAGTGACATGAGCAGTAAGATCAAAGTAGAAAGTGGTGATAGGAGAGTGGAGGGAGTACTTTACCTTCAGAGAGCCATGGAGACAATTAATAGAACAAGATGTCTCTACAGACACAACATGTGGGAAGACAGCTTGGGTGGTGTGCAATCTATACAATCAAGTGAAATAAAGGATGGATGATCAAGAGGTTGTGGTTAATAAAGTGTCACAATCTTTTGCCCAGTTAACAAACCTTAGTCGTCTTTTAGACCCATAACCTGTTGACTGAAGAAGCCAAATTATTGGAGGGAAGGCCCCTGCAACACTGCATTGAGTGCATGTGGCAATGATTTCCCAGTCCTTCCCCCAAAGGAATGTATGGCTATACTGGGAAAGGGGGATACCCACAAGTTTCAAGGCTGTATTTAAGTACCTGAAGCATCATGATGACCTCTGTGCTAGAATGGAGGAATACGGGAGCTAGGTAATAAGTAGAGTTCTGTTTCATGGCAGGTCAACAGGGCTCACTGTCTCATTTGGTGGTAGTTTCCCAAGACCTTGAATATACAATTGGAATAAGTATACTTGTAATTGGCAGGTCAAATTGCTCCTCAGCCTATAAGGTAAGAGCCATCAAAATGTGGAAAGCCAAGTGGAATGCTCTGAAACTGCCTCCATACCCCATTCCTAGTTAAGATGCAAATAAAAAAAAAAAAAAGAAAAAACAGAACAGCATCATATCCCAGAGGGAATAGTAGAGATTCATTCCTCTCTTAATGACCTAAAGGGTGCAGGGTGGTGGTCCTCAGCATTACAACATTAGTCAACAGTCAAGCACCTCCAAAAAACAGATGAATCTTGGAGGGTGACAGTGGATTGCTGTAAAAATCATAAAAGTCACTCCAATTGCTTTGCTAGAGCAGATTTAGACAGCACAAATATATGGTACTTATCCATTGATCTGGCAAATGTGTTCATCTCCCTGATAAGTAAGAATTGCCAGGCATGTTGGAAGTCTTGGTAAAACTTGGTTAAAACTACAGATGATGGAGGTAAATCCTACAGAGTTTCAGGGGCTGCCACAGTAGTAAAATTTTAGGGGTCCAGTGGTATGATGCATGTCTGGAATTCCCTCCAGTGAAAAGGATGAGTTATTGTATCTTACATTCCTATTTCTTAAAAAAAGAAGGATGATACCTGGTAGGGCTCCACGGGTTCTGAAAGTGGAATATTTCAACTTGGCAAGCTGATTCAACTCATCTACTACATGCAAGCTGTCAGCTCTGAGTGGAGCAGGAAAAGGTTTGGTAGCCAGTCCAGGCTGCAGTACAAGCAGCCCTGTCTCTTGGACTATATGACCCAGTATCTGGTCTGGAAAAGAGACCATGTGGCCATGATGACAAACCTCACTGTGAGAATCACAGCACAGCTCCCTGGCTCCCTGATGCTGTGGAGCGAGGCCTTGGCATCTTTAGTAGAGAATGATACGTCATTCAAAAACCATCTACCGGCATGACAGTGGGTCTGATCATAGGATATCATATGAAAAGGATATCATGTTCATTATGAGCTATGATCTATCAGACCCTCCAAGTCATAAGTTTTGGTGGGCTTAGGAGTAATCCATAAAAAGGGTGGAAGTGGTATATCTGAATTTGGCAATGCTTTAACATAGGTAATACTCATAGATCCAAAGAAAATGGGGGTCAGGTCATGGCACTGGGGCTGCATAAATAAGTACCAGTGTTGGTCAGGAGATAGAAAGAGAGGGGGAAACTGCAAGAGCCTTGATTGTGGTTTCTATGGGAAGGAACAGGAGAGGCAGGGCAAGTGGGTTTAGGAATGGGTACTTTGAATAATTTAGGCACACTGTCTTGAATAGAAGCTGTACCTAGTTGTCTGGTGCCTGGCCCAGGGTGGTTAAGACAGGTGGATAATGGCGTGGAGAGATAAAGAAGGAGGTTGGGGGCATGGGCTCTGGACTGGTTGGTTTTCTTTTGAAAAGCATATTGTTTACTATTTCTAGAAATTGTTTACTATCTCTAGGAATTAGCTAATTTTGAGAATGACAGTCTCTCTAGAGTCAGAAAGGTCCCAGAAGTCAAAGCAACAGAATACAGAAAATGAAAGATATGGTTGATACAGGGCATGAATACTACCAAAGGATACAAGTAAGCTGGGCAGACAGGTGACCCAGACCTTCATGTTGTCCAACAATGATGCACCAACACCCTCTCTCAGTGCATGTCTATGATCCATACTGTGGTGGTGCATTTATTACCAGGTAGTGAAGGAAGAAAAAGCCCAACTGGGCTCATGGAAGAGTTGGCTTGAGATGTGGGTGCTGACTGAACATAGACTGTTCCTGCATTATGCTGTGAATAGGGGTGGCCTTGAAGGACACTGATGAAAAGACACTGCTCCAGTGGGCAGAGCTTCTGGTGGCACACCTTGTCCTCCATTTTATGTGGAGAGAGAAGGGGACAGAGGTAAGGATATACTTGGACTCATGGGCAATAATGACTGGCTTGGATGGTTACTCAAGAGCTAGAAGATTGGAAGATTGGAGATGAGGAGGTGTGGGGATGGGGAGAGGCAAGCAGATCAAACCATAAAAAGGGTTATGTAATGTGATAACCTTTGTACCACATGTTAATGTTCACCAGAAAGAATCCACTATAGAAGAAGCACTAAGTCACCAAGTAGACAGAAAGACTTGTCCAGTTGTGATCAGCAAATCTTTTTTGTTAGCCACCCCAGTGCTGTCACAATGCACTCATGAACAGAGTACCCATGGAAAGAGGAATGGAGGCTATGCATGAGTATATCTCCATAAGCTCCCATTCACCAAGGATGATTACATTAATGCTGCTTCAAACATTCAGCCTACCAGCAAGAGATAACAGTGTTGAACACCTGCCATAGCACCATCCTATGAGGAGCCCACCAAACCACTTGGTTGCAAGCTAATTACATAGGGTGCTTTCCAATCTGGAAGGGTCAGAGATGGATCCTGACTGGAATCTCTATACTAGAAAATATCAGTATAATAAATCACAAAGAGAAATCATGAAAACATTCCAGATTGAAGGAAGGTAAAGATGCTTTGTAATTAAATGGCTAACTGACTGTAGACTACATCCCATAATTGAAGGGCAGAAAGGACACTTGAGTCATTTGAAAAGTTACACAAGGGACGGTAGACTAGATTAAAGTATTATATTAACTTTAAAGTTGCAGAAGTTGATACCAGTACTGTGGTTGTGTGAGAGAGTATCTTCATTCTTAAGAAAAATCTTTGGAAGTATTTAAGAGTAAATGGTCATAACACATGTAACCTAACCTCACACAATTCAGAAAAAAATATTATCTGTTTATAAATGTGTGTTTGTGTGCATCTGCATTTGGAGAAAGAAGTTAAGCAGGCACAGATAATAAAGAAAATGGAGAAAAATGTAAAAAATAGGTGAATCTGGGTAAAGATTATATGAGTATTCTTTGTACTATCCTTATTTTTGCAAACTTTTCATTGCATAATATCTTGTTAATGCATTTCTGGATGCTTCAATATTCTTTTGTTTCTTTACCTTTTCCTGGGAATGAAATTTCAATCTGAAAAAAATGTTATAGAATGAAAACAAAAATAGGAATCTAGAAGCACATGAATAAGGTACTGTATAGGGAACTGATCAGCATGGCAGTGGTGAATGTAGCCCAGCACCAAACTGGAAAACTGATCTGGTGTGAGGTAGCACACAGGACCCATGCATGCAGACTGGCTTTCCCATGGGGAACCAGGCTGGCATGGTACTTAGGCTGCTTTAAGGTTTGCTTTTGCTAAAACTCCCTCATGCTGAGTTAAGACTGCAGATATGTAATGTATATCTCTGAAGCACTCCCTAAAGTTTGTGCTAAGCCATGCCAAGGACAGAATGTGACCAGATCAATCATTGTTATCATTCCCTTGCATTTGCAACATTTTTTCTTTGTTATCTGTAAGAAGTAATCACTTAAAGTAAACCTAAGTATAATGAACGAGAACCTTCTTTGATGTAATGCTGCTGGAAAGCAATAAAAGCCTGTCCAGGCAAGGGTCAAGGTGCTCTCTTTCTCAGAGAGTGGCCATGCTGTCCCTTTTTCTCCACAGGACTTCTGCAGTCCATGTGAATTTGTTCATTGCATCCCCAACACTGTGGATCCCACTGGCCGGAGTCTGCATCAATGCTGTATATGCAAACACTTTATGGAGAAAGTGAGAAAACATTTTTGAGAAATATTAAGGATTGTAGGAGACTGTTGTGTGTGGCGTGGGCCTAGCTCCCACTCGGAGATGCACAGGACCCACGCCCACGGCTAAGTATCCTGTGGGGAATCAGGCCTGCAATGGGCCTAGGCCTCTTTGAATCTTGCTCTTCCTAAAAAACTCCCTCACCCTGAATTGAGGACATTTATTGCAAAGTAACTTCCTAAAATCCATGCTAAACCTTGCAAGGATGAGTGTAAGCGGTTCAACCACTTTTGCTTTTTCATTTGCAAATATCCCTCTTCTGTGATGTGATTAGCAGCATTGGCTCCTTTGTTTTCTGTAAAAGGGAACCACCTAAAGTGAACCTGTGCATAATAAATGAGGACTATCATATAATGTGCCAAGAAATCCAATAAAGGCTGATCACAGCAAGGGCCAAGGCTTTTGCTCTCCTTGAAAGAAAAGCCATGCTGTCCCTTTTCTTCCTCCAGGCTCAGTAGTCTGTGTGAATGTCTCATTTCATCCATAATGATGTGGACACTGGGGTCCAGTGTCTGAACCAAAGAATAATCTAAATAATGGAGAGTAAACGTATAGGGTAAAAATTTCCCCCTAAATATACCCATTTTACTTTTAAGTATATTTTATTGATTATACTATTATGGTTTTCCCAGTTTTTCCCCCTTTGCCTCCTTCTACACAGTACCCCATTACCACCAGCAATTCCCCCCTCTTAGTTCATGTCCATGGGTCATGCATAGATTCTTTGGCTTCTCCATTTCCTATACTATTCTTAACATCCTCCTGTCTATTTTGTACCTACCAATTTATTCTTGTTAATCCCAGCACCTTTTCCCACATTCTCCCTCTTCTCCCTCCCAGCTGATGACCCTCCAAATGATCTCCCTATCTATGATTCTGTTCCTATTCTGGTTGTTTGCTTAGTTTGCTTTTTAGATTCAGCTTTTGAATCTGTGAATTTATTGCCATTTTAATGTCCATAGTTTTGATCTTCTTTTTCTTAAATAATTCCCTTTAACATTTTGTGTAATAATGACTTGGTGATGATGAGCTCCTTTAACTTTACCTTGTCTGGTAAGTGCTTTATCTGCCCTTAGATTATAAATGATAGCTTTTCTGGATAGAGTAATTTAGGTTGTAGGTCCTTGCTTTTCATCACTTTGAATACTTCTTGCCAGTCTCTTCTAGCCTGCAAGGTTTATTTTGAGAAATCAGCTGACAATCTTATGAGAACTCCTTTGTAGGTAATTCTCCACTTTTCTCTGGCTGCTTTTAAGATTCTCTCTTTATCTTTAATGTTTGGCATTTTAATTATGGCACTTTAATTATGATGTGTCTTGTGTGGTCCTCTTTGGGTCCAACTTGTTTGGGACCCTTTTTGCTTCCTGGACTTGTATATCTATTTCCTTCTCCAAATTAGAAAAGTTTTCTTTCATTATTTTTTCAAATAAGTTCAATTCCTAGCTCTTCCTCTTCTCCTTCTGGCATCCCTATGATTCTGATGTTAATATGTTTGGAGATGTCCCAGAGGCTTCTTATACTATCCTCGCTTTTAAAACATTTTTTCTTCTTACTGTTCTGGTTCAATGTTTATTTCTTCCTTATGTTCCAAATTGTTTATTTGAATCTAAGCTTCATCCCCTCCACTGTTGGTTCTCTGTAGATTTTTCTTGATTTCACTTAATGTAACCTTCATTTCTGTCTGTGTCTTTTTTCTTATGCTGTTGTTATACTCAGTGAGTTCTTTGAACATCCTGATAACCAGTATTTTGAACTCTGCATCTGATAGGTTGGTTATCTCCATTTTGTTTAGTTCTGCTTCCGGAGTTTTGTTGTGTTATTTCATTTTGGCCTTATTTCTTTGGCTACTCAATTTGACAGCCTCCTTGTGTCTGTTTCTGTGTATTAGGTAGAGCTGCTTTGACACCCTGTCATAATAGTGTGCCTATTGTAGAAAATGTACCTGTAAATTGTATGGGGCAGAGCCTTAGGTAATTGCCAGGGCTGGGCAACCTGCACCATTGCTTTGTGGCTGTGTGTGTGGGAGGGCTTGGAGAGGCGACAATGCTGCTTCCTGGCTTCTGGAGGTTTGCATGGCACTTGTCCTGTTTCTAGTCACTTCACTTTCTCTCCATACACAACTGGTGCCCTTCCACCTATTGTTCTGGTAGTGAATCTCAGAGGGAGTGGGTCTGCATAAGTTCTAAGTCTGTGTGGGCCCTTTAAGAGGAGTCTCCTGAAAGTCTGGCAGTTTCTTCTACTTTCCTACCCCCCACTGGTTTTTACAGAAGAAGTTGTAGGTATTTATCTTCCTGGTGCTGGAACTCTGGGCTGTGTGGTCTGGCCTGAGTCTGGGATCCCTCGCTCCTGAGGTATCTCTCCCAATTTTTATCCACCACACATGACTGTGGGACCACCCGTTCCACTACCTTTCTTTGCCACACTGCATCTTCTCACCTTCCTACCCATCTCTATGTCTCTGCCCCTCCTACTCTTCTGGATGAATGTGGCTTCTTTAAATCCTTGGTTGTTGGACTTCCAAACAGCTTGATTTTCTGACAGGTGGGTGTTATTTATTTTGAGGTCTAGTAACTTTTTCTATAGTTGTGGGAGGAGGAGAAGCGTGTTTACCTATGCCTTCATCTTGAATGGAAGTCCCAATTTTTTTCTTTATTTTTATTGTTGAAGCTATTACAGATGTTCCAATTCCCCAACCCTTTGTCTGGCCTCCACCCAGTCCCCTTCCTCTGGCCATCACCACATTGTTGTCTGTGTCTATGGGTTATGCATATATGTTCTTTGGCTGATACCTTAACCTTCTTTCATCCGGTTTCTTGCTCCCCCACCCCCCTGACAGTTGTCAGTCTGTTCTAGGTGTCCATACCTCTGTTTCTATTTGGTGTGTACATTTATTTTGTTCATTAGATTCCATATATAAGTGAGATCATATGGCATTAGTCTTTCTCTGACTGGCTTCTTTCACTTAGCATAATACTCTCCAGGTCCATCCATGTTGTTGCAAATGGTAATATTTCCTCCTTTTTTTTTTACTGCTGTGTAGTATTCCATTGTGTAAATGTACCACAGCTTTTTTATTATTCACCTACTGATGGGTACTTGGGCTGTTTCCAGATATTGGCTATTGTAAACAATGCTGCAGTGAACCTGAGGGCTTATATATTATTTTGAATTGGTGTTTTGATACTCTTAGGATATAGTCCCAGAAGTGAGATGGCAGGGTCAAAAGGCATTTCAATTTTTTGTTTTTTGAGGTGACTCCATACTATTTTCCACTGTGGCTGCACCAGTCTGCATTCCCATCAATTGCACTAGGATTGCCTTTTCTTCACATACTCACTAGCACCGGTTGTTTGTGGTTTATTGATGGTAGCCATTTTGATAGGTGTGAGTTGGTCTCATTGTGGTTTTAATTTGCATCTCCTTGATTATTAGTGATGTTGAGCATTTTTTTCATATGTTTATCTGTCATCTGTATAACCTCTTTGGAGAAGTGTCCTTCGTCCAATTTTTCATTGGATTTTTATTTTGGTGTTGAGTTTGAAAAGTTCTTTATAAGTTTTGGATATTAAACTCTTATGAGATGTATCAGCAAATATGTTCTCCCATTCAGTGGGTTGTGTTTTCAATATGTTGTAGGTTCCTTTGCTGTGCAAAAATTTTTAGTTTGATGTATTCCCATTTGTTTATTATTTCTTTCATTTCCCTTGTCCAAGGAGATATATCAGAAAAAACGTTGCTATGAGAAATGTCCAAGATTTTACTGCATATGTTTTCTTCTACAATTTTTATGGTTTCTTTGTTTAATTTTTAATGTATTTTCTTGATTATGCTATTACAACTGTCCCATTTTTTTCCACTTTATTCCCCTCTGCCCTACACCCTCTGCCACCAGCATTCCCCAACCTCAGTTCATGTCCATGGGTCATACATATAAGTTCTTTGGCTTCTCCATTTCCCACGCTATATTTCACATCCCCCTGTCTATTTTGTACCTATGTATTATGCTTCTTATTCCCTGTACCTTTTCCCCCACTTGCCCGCCCCACTCCACTCCACTGATAACCCTCCATGTAATCTTCATTTCTGTGGTTCTGTTCCTGTTCTAGTTGTTTGCTTAGTTTTTTTTTTTGTTTGTTTTAGGTGTGGTTGCTAATAACTGTGGGTATGTTTGTTGTAATTTTACTGTTTATAGTTTTGATCATCTTTTTCTTAGATAAGCTGCTTTAACATTTCATATAATAAGGGCTTGGTGATGATGAACTCCTTTAACTTGACCTTAGCTGGGAAGCACTTTTTCTGCCCTTCCATTCTAAATGATAGCTGTGCTGGATAGGGTAATCTTGGATGTAGGTCCTTGCCTTTCATGACTTTGAATACTTCTTTCCAGCCTCTCCTTGCCTGCAAGATCTCTTTTGAGAAATCAGCTGACAGTCTGATGGGAACTCCTTTGTAGATAACTCTCTCCTTTCCTCTTGCTGCTCTCAAGATTCTCTCCTTACCTTTAATCTTGGCTAATGCAATTATGATGTACCTTGGTGTGTTCCTCTTTGGGTCCAATTTCTTTGGGACTCTCTGAGCTTCCTGGACTTCCTGGAAGTCTATTTCCTTTGCCAGATCGGGCAAGTTCTCCTTCATTATTTGTTCAAATAAGGTTTCAATTTCTTTCTCTTCCTCCTCTCCTTCTGGCGCCCCAATGATTAGGATGTTGGAATGTTTGAAGATGTCCTGGAGGTTCCTAAGCCTTTCCTCACTTTTTTGAATTTTTGTTTCTTCATTCTGTTCTGGTTGAATGTTTCTTTCTTCCTTCTGCCCCAAACCATTGATTTGAGTCCCGGTTTTCCTGCCCTTCACTGTTGGTTCCCTGTACATTTTCCTTTATTTCACTTTTGATAGCCATCACTTTTTCTTCTATTTTGTAGCCACATTCAACCAATTCTGTGAGCATCCAGATTACCAGTGTTTTGAACTGTGCATCTGATATGTTGGCTATCTCTTCATCACTTAGTTGTATTTTTTTCTGGAACTTTGATCTGTTCTTTCATTTGGACCATTTCTTTTCTTTTTTTTTTCCTCAGTGTACCTGTTACATAGTAAAGGGAGGAGACTTAGGTGTTCACTAGGGCAGGGCAACCCACAATGCTGTGTTGGAACCCTGTATATGGGGGAGGGGTAAGAGAGAGAACAATGCCTCTTGCTCTGCTCTCTGCGGGTTTTCAGTCACTTCCCTGGCTACCCACAATCAAATTGGGTGCTTCTGGTGCTGGTTCCCAAGTGGGTGGGTTTGTATATGTTCTAGGGCCCCGTGGTCTCTCCAACAAACTCTTCTGTGAGTCTGGGAGCTTCTCCTGCTGCCACCTCGAGCCCCACTGGTGTTTTCAGTCAGAGGCTTTGAAGCTTTATTTGCCTGCACTGTAACCCTGGTTTGCTCAGTCTATCTCACTCCCCAGTTGTTTCTCCTGGTTAATCCGCACACGAATGTGGGACCACCTGCTCTGCCAGCCATCACCTCACCCACCCTGGTTCATCAGCTGCTGCCTTGCCATGAGTCCTCTCTGTCCAGCTGCCCATCTCTGCACCTCCTACTGGTCAGGATGAATGTGTCTTCTTTTTTTTTTTTTTTTTTAAAGATTTTATTTATTTATTTTTTAGGGAGGGGAGGGAGGGAGATAGAGATAGAGACAGAGAGAGAGATAGAGAGAAACATCAATGTGCGGTTGCTGGGGGTTATGGCCTGCAACCCAGGAATGCATTCTGGCTGGGAATCGAACCTGGGACACTTTGGTTCCCAGTCCGCGCTCAATCCACTGAGCTACGCCAGCCAGGGCGAATGTGTCTTCTTTAACTCCTTAGTTGTCATACTTTCATACAGTTTGATTTTCTGTCAGTTCTGGTTGTTTTTTGTTTTTAAATTTGTTGTTGTCCTTCTTTTGGGTGTGTGAGGAGGCACAGTGTGTCTACCTATGCCTCCTTGTTGGCCAGAAGTCCTCCTGAATTTCTTGGAATGGCTTAGGAAGGAGAGGTGTTAGGTCTCTGAATGCTTACTAAATTCACCTGTGAAGACATCTGATCCAGGGCTTTTGCTTGTTGTTGGTAGGTTTTCTTTTTGTTACTGCTTCAATTTCACTAGTTCTAATCTGTCTATTCAGATTCTCTGATTCTTCTTGACTGAGTTCTGGAAGATTGTATGTTTCTACAGATTTATCCATCCCCACCCCCCCAGACTGTCCAGTTTGTTGGCATGTAGTTCATAATATTTTCTTATAATCCTTTGTATTTCTTTGGTGTCAGTTGTTACTTCTCCCTTTTCATTTCTGATTTTATTTATTTGGGTTCTCTTTTCTTGATGAGTTTAATTACAGGTTATCATTATTGTTTATTGTTCAATGAACCAGCTCTTGGATTCACTGATCTTTTGTATTGTTTTTTTCAAGAATCTATTTCATTTATATATACTCTGATCTTTATTATTTCCTTCCTTCTACTCACTTTGGGTTTTGTTTGTTTTTCTTTTTCAAGTTCCTTTAAGTGTAAGTTAGATTGTGTATATTAGCTTTTTCTTGCTTCCTGAGATAGGCCTCTAATGCTATGAATTTCTTGTTTAGGACTGCATTCCCAGTGTCCCACAGATTTTGGGTTGTATTCTCACTTTCATTTGTTTCAAAGCATCTTTTAATGTCTTCCTTGATCTCAGTGTTAACCCATTCACTATTTAGAAACATGTTATTTAACTTGTGTTTTTCAGTTTTCTTTTTGTGATTGATTTCTAATTTCATAGTATTATGGTTAGAGATGATGCTTGATAGGATTTCATCTTAAATTTATTGAGACTTGTTTTGTGTCCTAACATGTGGCCTACTCTAGAAAACGTTCCATGTGCACTTGATAAGAATGTATATTTTTGCTGCTTTGGGGTGAAATGCTCTGCTTTCGGTTAGATTCCAATACTGAAATGATTATTGAATCACATTTAACCTCTTCTGTCATCCTGTTGTAAGACAGGTATGGGGGTGAAATAGGGATTTGTGCCATGAGAAGCCCCCAGAACTGAGATTATTTATGGGGGACTGTTTTATTAACTTCTGACCTTCACCTGGATGGTCAAAAATTTGTTTGCAGCAGACATTTTTGCTTTCAAAATGAACAGTTTTCTTCTTGTGAACAATAAATAGGATTATGAAAAGTTTCATTAAGAAAAAATACTGTGAATATATCTAGATGAAATGGAAAATTCTTTTCCAGTGATTCAACAGGTAGCCAGCAGGGGGCATAAGGCCACCAGAGTGAGCACAAAACTCTCTGCACTGCTCCAGTGGGTTACAAAAGGAAGCTTGAATCACTCTTTCTGATTTGGGTAGAGCACGTTAGAAGACCAGCAGATTTGGGTTGGGCAGGTTCCCTGGGGGAAAAAACACTCGTATCTGAGGCCCATGGGCTGAGCGAGATTTGTCCCCGGCTTCTTTAGAGATGTTTTTCTTAAACAGCTAACACTGCAGCAACAGCTGCTTCCATTTTCTGAAATGTTCGTGTGTTTATTTTTTACCTTCTCATGTAATATTTTATCAAGACTTATTTTACAATAGCTATTCATTGAGGCATTTGAACATAGTGTTCATAATGTGAGGAACTATTTTGCAAAATTCAGAGAAAGAAGAAACACAGGCAGTGGTGAGACGAATGGGCAAAATACGGGTTCCTTCCCATCTGTTATGAGCCTGAAGTGAAAGGGGAAAGGAGTGCTCCCAGAGTATGCTTTCATTAAATATTTTAAGGTTTCGTTTTCCCTGTAACTTCAAAGTACTTGAAAACAGACTGAAAAATTGCAAAGTAGGAGTGTTAAAAATTCTTTCTTTTTAGAACTGGGCTATTATTATTACTATTTTAGAGAGAGGGAGGGAAACAGATTTGTTGTTCCACCCATTACGCATTCATTGGTTGATTCTCGTATGTGACCTGACTGGGGACCAAACCCACAACCTTGTAGTATCCAAAGGATGCTCTAACCAACTGAGCTATCCAGCAGGGCCTAAAAAATCTTTTTTTTTTTTTTAAATTTAATGTATAACAAAAAATGTATTATATTGTACATTTACTCTCTTGGCTTTAATGGTAGCAAACTTATCAATAATATTTTTAAAATATAATTATTTCATTTCGCTTGAACCAAGTGACATGTTATATAATTTCTCATGGCCCAGTGACAGTCTTAAATAATTGTTCATTAATTCAGCTTTCTCTCTTGCAGGTCTCCATTTGTAACTGGTGGTGTGAAAAATTATATACCAAGTCTGCTTCCTTATGTGGAAAAGAGCTCAGCAAAATTTGTAATCAGTGTTTGGAGACTGAAACATTATCTTTTACATTGCAATACCAACAATTGTACTATCTAAGGAACTGAGGTTTAAACTGAGACTGAACATTGAAACTATGGGGTGGGAGTATTTTGTGGGTGTTGGTGTGGAAATTAATGGTTTATAATAGAAATAACAGCAATGCTTGACTGTATTTGTGTAGTTTGAGAGGTTGGTTAAAGATTAATTACTGGATATCTAGTAGAGCTATTGTTTAAGACTGGAGACAAGAAGAAAAGTAATTTTTATTTGAGGAGGAAGTTCTGGGCTTCAATTTGAGATATATAAATTTTGGCAGAGGTTACACCTGCTTGAGTGTGGTTGCTAGGGTAATATGGATGTAATAATTTATGGTTTTAATTTGAACATTTCACTTAAATGTCATATGGTGTGCTTGAGTGTGATATTGTTATGTTACAGAATGACATGCTTATGATTTTGTTACAAAATATTTTGTAATAAAAAAGTGGTATTATTTGTGCCAGACCCTGTATTTTGTTTTAACTTCCTGTAGCACTTGCAAATAGAATGAGTTTTAATTTCTATTTATTAAAAAAATTATAGTTGAGATTCAACATTAGTTTCAGGTGTACAACATAGTGATTCAACCTTTATATTTCTTATGAAGTGGTCACCACAATAAGTAGACATGAGTCTTCAGGCATTTTCACCACAGAGATAGCAATGAAAAAAAACTGAAGCAATTGAAGAAATGCATCAGATTTCCAAGATAGTGTATAGTCAAAGGAGAGCACAGGGGCTAGAACTGAGCCATGGGATATTTCATCTAGTGCTTTTGAGGAGAACCTTGCAAAGGACACTGGCAAAAAGTATGTATAGTAGTTTGAAGACAGTCAGGAGCCTGAGATGTCAGAAGACCCTTGGAAAAATAGTCTCAAAAGGAGGTCATGGTCCAATTAGCCTTTGTCCCCAAGTAAATGAAGACCAATGAGACCCAAGACAATGAGTATGTGGAAGCTGTGTTAACCTTCTCGTGGGACCAAAGTGGGATTACAATTAAATTATAGAAAAATCATCTTAAATAGCCAACTGAACAGACAGAAGAAACCAGATCACCACAACGTGACTGGTAGGGAGTGCAGAGGAGGCATGAGGGCTGACTGGGCTCCCACGGGTGGCCACTGAAGTTCCAGAGGGATATTTCAGTTGCTGCTGGTGGTGGAGGTGTTCCTCCTGAGAAGTGTGGGTTCTAAACCCCAAGCTGGACTCCCCAGCCTACAGCACCAGAACTGGGAAAGGAACCCAAGTAACATTGCTGTGAAAAGTAGCAGAGTTTCTGCCCACCAGGGAGAGAGAGAGACTCTTAAAGGGCCAATGTGCAAGTAAATGAAGACAAGCACTCACAGGATATATTCATGGAATGATCGAGGTTATCACGGAAAGATTTGCATATAAGGAGATGGTCAGTGATACTAGAAAGTCAGAGGCTGGAAATGTGAGGAAATGGAACTGAACATTCAGTTTCTTTATGAAGGGGAAGAAAGAGGGAGCTGTAGAAAGACCTGCAGAGGAATTTTTTTTTTTCAAGATCAAAGATACTTAGTGAGTTTAAGACGGGAAAGCAAGTGGGGCAGTGATGGAGAGGTTGCTGATAACAGATTTATTTTATAACCAATGACATGAAGTTTTTAGGAATTTAGGCATAAATTTGAAAAATTGAACTGAGCTAGGAGCAGACATAACTTCAGTTTTAATGAGAAAATGAACAAACAGCTATGTTGTAGGAAAATCTGTAGATTTTATGGCAATAACTGAGATATTTTGTCAAATTATTTCATCTGTGTAGTGAAAAAGTTGAGTGGGGGAGAGATGAGAATACATGAAACTGAAAATGCTCAGAGCATGTTGGAGATATTTGTGGAGCCCATTGGTGGAGCTCAGTGGAGCTCACCTGGTGTGCTTGAAAGACACAGAGATTTGTGACTCACTGTGTAGAGCAGGGTGATGAGCCCAGCTGTGAGTATGTCAGAGGCAACAACGAAATAGGCAGGCAGTTGGGATCACTGGGATTGGGTTGTGATCAGCAGATGGGGTGAAAAGTAGGAGGGACATGAGAATTGTTGGTCTTGGTGTGCACAGTAGTCTCCCCACCTAAGGTTTCACTTTCCACAGTTTCAGTTACCTACAATCAATGGCAGTCTGAAACTATATAATGGAAAATTCCAGGAATAAACAATTCATAAAATTTAAATTGTCCACTGCTCTGGGTAATGTGACGAATGTCTCACTGTCCCATGGGGATGTGAATCACCCATCCCTTTGTCCAGCCCACCCATGCTATCTGTATATGATACCTGCCCATGGTCGCTTAGTAACCATCTCTGTTATCAGATGACAGTCATGGTATCACAGTGCTTGTGTTTGGATCACCCTTATTTTACTTAATAATCACCCCAAAGAACAAGAATAGTGATACTGGCAATTCAAATCTGCCAAAGAGAAGCTGTAAAGTGCTTTTTTTAAAAAAAGAAAAGGTGACTAAAGTACAGCAAGATATTTTGAGAGAGACCACATTCACATAAATTTAATTACAGTACATTATTATAACTCATCTATTTTATTATAAGATGTTAATTTCTTACTGTACTTAATATATAAGTTAAACTTTATCATAGTTATGATGCATAGGAAAAATATGGTATAAATAGGGTTTGATACTATCCTAGGTTTCAGGCATCCCTTGGTGGTGTTGGTATGTATTCCCTGCAGAAAAAGGGGAATGACTGTGTATTAAAACTAGGAACTGGGAATTCACCTGAGGTCTCATACAAGAGAAGTGGATTTAGTACTCTGAGTTCCCATGTGCTAAGAGAACCAGACATGGAGAGTGATTGTGTGAATACGCTGGAAGGAGGTTATAATAAGAGGGTGGGATCCAAGATAATTGATTTGAGAGGCAATAATCCAGGTACTATAATTTAGTTTGTTGTGTATCCCCAAAGACAAATATGTTTAGGAATTTGAACTTCAAAAGAAAACAGAGTGAGGTTCTAATTCTAGCCATGTTCTAGTTCAGCCATAGAATTCTATTATATTGTGAATCCTTTCTGAATCATAGTTTTCATTTGTAAGTGGGTGGGTGGCTAATCCCTATGCAGCAGGTTTACTTTGAGGACTAGATGAGCAAATGTATATACAACCTTCATGAATATAGTCTGAATAAATAAAATATTTTTAAGAGTTTTTCTCCTGTTTTGTATTTGAGGTTCAAAGGGTTGACTGAGTTAATCCTGCTTCTTATTATGGAACTTAACCACACTGGCCAAACAAAATTGCTGTTAAAACTTTGCTAATTGATTTTTCTTTTTTAAAAATATATTTTATTGATTATGCTATTACAGTTGTCCCATTTTTTTCTCCCCTTTATTTCCCTCTGCCCTGCACACCCCCTCCTACCAGCATACGCTCCTCCTTCTTAGTTCATGTCCATGGGTCATACATATAAGTTCCTTGGCTTCTCCATTTCCTATACTATTCTTAACCTCCCCCCTGTCTATTTTTTGTACCTAGCATTTATGCTTCTTATTCCCTGTATCTTTTCCTCTATTCTCCCTTGTGCCCCTCCACACTGATAACCCTCTATGTTATTCCATTTCTGTGGTTCTGTTCCTGTTCTAGTTGTTTGCTTTTTTTTTTTTTAGGTTCAGTTGTCAGTAGTTGTGAGTTTGTTGTCATTTTACTATTTATAGTTTTGGTCATCTTCTTTTTCTTAGATAAGCTGCTTTAACATTTCATATAATAAGGGCTTGGTGATGATGAACTCCTTTAACTTGACCTTATCTGGGAAACACTTTTTCTGCCCTTCCATTCTAAAGCTTTGAATGATAGCTGTGCTGGATAGGGTAATCTTGGATGTAGGTCCTTGCCTTTCATGACTTTGAATACTTCTTTCCAGCCTCTCCTTGCCTGCAAGGTCTCTTTTGAGAAGTCTGCTGACAGTCTGATGGGAACTCCTTTGTAGATAACTCTCTCCTTTTATCTTGCTGCTCTTGAGATTCTCTCCTTACCTTTAATCTTGGCTAATGCAATTATGATGTGCCTTGGTGTGTTCCTCCTTGGGTCCAACTTCTCTGGGACTTTCTGAGCTTCCTGGACTTCCTGGAAGTCTATTTCCTTCACCAGATTGGACAAGTTCTCCTTCATTATTTGTTCAAATAAGGTTTCAATTTCTTGCTCTTCCTCCTCTCCTTCTGGTACCCCAATCATTAGGATGTTGGAATGTTTAAAGTTGTCCCAGAGGTTCCTAAACCTCTCCTCATTTTTCTGAACTTTTGTTTCATCATTCTGTTCTGTTTGAATGTTTATTTCTTCCTTCTGTTCCAAATTGTTGATTTCAGTCCCAGTTTCCTTCCCTTCCCTGTTGGTTCCCTGTACATTTTCCTTTATTTCACTTTGCATAGCCTTCACTTCTTCCTCTATTTTGCAACCATACTCAACCATTTCTGTGAACATCCTGATTACCAGTGTTTTGAACTCTGCATCTGACTGGTTGGTTTTCTCTTTATCACTTCGTTTTATTTTTGGAACTTTGATCTGTTCTTTCATTTGGGCCATATTTTTTTGTCTTGTTGTGCCTGTTACATTGTAAAGGATGGAGCCTTAGGTATTCCCAGAGCAGGGCAACCCACTTTGCTGTTGTGGTCCTGCATGTGGGGAGGGGTCTGAGAGGGAACAATGCTGTTTGCTTGGCTCTTGGTGGCTCTCAGTCACTTCCCCTGCTACTCATAAGCAAATTGGCCCCTTCTGGTGCCGATTCCCATGTGGGTGGCTTTGTGTATGTTCTAGGACCCTATGGGTCTCCAACCAACTCTCTTATGAGGCTGGGAATTTCTCTTGCTGCTGCAACCTCCACAGATTTTTACAGCCAGAGGTTTTGAGGCTTTATTTCCCCACAGTGTAATCCTGGGTTGCGTGGTATGTCTCAGTCCCCAGTTGCTCCTCCAGGTTTACCCACATTTAAATATGGGACTGCCTGGTGTGCCAGCTGCCCCCGTGCTACTAAGCGATTTTTCAATTGTACCATAATTGTTGCAGAATTACCTCCCAAAACTCAGGTTCATGTACCTGATGTGCTAGTAGGTCAAAACATTAAGACACCAATGCTTGGAGGTAGAGAAATATTTATTGGATTGAGCTAAAACAAGAGGACAGGAAAGCAAAATCTCTCAACCCCCCCTTCCAAACAAAAGTAGGAAATTTTTATGCAGCTAGGGAGTAAGGGGAGGGGAGCTCCTAGGAACTGAGAGAGAAGGCTGTGTTTTTTTAGTCACAGATAATGCTTTTTCCAATCAGACCCCTGGGTGTCAGCAGCTGGTCATTATTACCTTGAAGACATTTTTTTCTTGCAAAATAAAATTATAAATTGTTCTTGTGATCCTGGAGTTATCGCTTCCTATTTGATGAAGAAACAGTCCATTAGCAGCATAAATTCTACTGTGAGAACAAGGGGTGCTGGGTTGAAAAAACTAAATTCTGAAAATAATTGTGTGTCTGCAACACAGCCTAATTGTGTGTTATGAATTATTTTTAAAGCAGAAACTAGACATCTGATGATACACCTATTGTTTGAACTACCATTGTTTTGTGCTTAAGTAGCTATATTTTTTGTTTCTTTTTTTTTCTATTTTTCTTTTTGAGCAGAGTACTTTTAGACATTTCTCCTGGAACTTGCTTTACAAGTAAGCCTTTAAAACATGACTAACATACTTTCTTAATCTTTGACTATAAGCTATGTGACAACCAAAGCAATTGAAACCTATTTAATTAACACCTATAACTATATCTTAATTAAGAATTAAATTATTTCATTCTAGCTGGCAAAAAAACTCGGAGAATTAAAATCCCAAGGGTTTGACTACACAATGAAGCTGGTGGTGGGGGTGGGTGGGTGGGGGACAAAAAAAATAGATAAAAACCTTTGTTAAATGTATCGTTAATGTAGTCTGTGTTAAGATGTCACAAAATAATGTTTCAAATTAACCATCTGTCAATAGATGAATATCAAGGTGTTTTTCCACAAGGGACTTGTCCCTTTGGCTGGCCCCGCGTGTCCTGCACATGATCCGCACAGATGAAGGCGATGACTGAACCGGCCTCTCCGGGCTGTATCAGCCTCTCCTGTGTAGGCTTCCTGAAGCCCCTTCTCCCCACACTAGCTGGTCTCCTGGGAAAAGAGGGTGCTGGCTGCGAGGGGCAGAATCAGGCAGCGCGCCACAGGGTCGCAGGCTCTGCTAGGACGCCCTCTCAAACCCTGTTTTCTCCACCAGGACCTCGTCTGCCTTCCGGCCGATCCCCCCAAGGTTTAAGGAGGCCTGAGGCCCCAAGGCTGCTGCCAGTGCGGCCCAGGGCAGCCGGGGGAGGGAGCCGTCAGAGGTTTGCTCGCAGCCACCCGCGCGCTTCCCATATCCTTTCCAGCGCAGGCCGCTGCTCCCTGAGCTGTGCCCGCCCCCCAGCACCACTGCCACCCAGCTTCTGTGCCAACTTCCAGGGCAGCTTTGTCATCACCGTCCTCAAGGACCAGAGTCCTGACCCCGGTTGTCCTGCCCTTCAGCGGGACCCTGGGTGCGTCCCCGTGACAAGATGGGGGTGGGGGAGGTGCGGGGTGGGTAAAGAGCGCGCATTGTCTCTGCAGGCGGGAGTCGCTCGGGCTGGGAGGGGTTATCATGTGTGAGGACTTTGAGGACTTTCTTAAGGCCGAAGGGAAGCGTGTAGCCCCTGGAAGGGGGAGGGGCTGCCTCGGGCCGAGCCCCACCACCGGACACAAGGGGCAAGTCAGCCGCAGGGAAGGCATCCGTTGGCTTAGGGTCCACCCCGCCCGGGACAGGGCCCAAGGGGTGGGGTAGGTCCCTCTCCCACCCTGCGGGCCTCGCAGGACTCGTCTGGGAAGGTCCGATCCCCTGAGAAGATTCTGGTTCAAAAACCCGATGCGTGGAAGTGCGAGGCAGCTGCCCAGGGTCCCTGAGGCCCGTAAGTCTGTGGCCGGGTCTGCAGGGGCCTGGCTGGGCCAGTCCGGCTGACGCAGAGGCGACTGCGCAGAGGCTGTGCCCTCGGGCAAAGGCCGAGGGAACCTCGATGCTCACGCGCAGAGGTCTGGACCGCGCCCTCCGTGTGGGCGGGAGGCACCCCACAAGCTTGTGTCCTCCGAAGGGCGGGAGCTCCAGGCTGGGAGGCGAAGGGAGGGGTCGCTGGGCTGTGTCCTCTGCCGGAGCTCTGCCGGGGAGTGCTGATTCGACAGAGGGCAAAGCGGGCGACGGAAGACGATGGACGAGGCACGACCCTGGCAGAGCCAACTAGGAGGGCCTGTCAGGCGTGCACCTTTGGGGAATCCACTCCTGGCACGTCCGCTGCAGCCCTTCCCTTCTTTCGCTGAAGTGCAGCACGGTGTTTAAGTGGAAGTTTCTCCTAAGACTCTAAGACAACGGGCATCAAATACCTAAACTGAGTTGTGAGGCAGGCCACCATACAGAATTGGCCAAGGGAAAAAACTGGAGCGGCTGAGAAACTATTAGTGAATGTTAAGCCTTTCACCCATATTGAAAGTATCATAGAGATTGAAGAGGATTCTAAACCTTTGGAAAGAGCTCCAAGACGAAAGGCGGGTGAGGTGGTTGTTTGCCCCATAGTTCAAACCCAGTAAGAGAGGCTTCAACAGGCCATCTGGGGAGCTTGATATGTGTCCCCTGGAGTTTAAGGACTCAGTTGCCTGATGTATAGTTTTGCTGAATAAACCTAAGGGGCAAGAGGTGGCCTGACAGCTGTCCCTGGTTAAGTTGAAAGAAGGTGTATGCATACCTTTGGAGCACAAATTTGGGGGCAAAAGATGCATGAATTCTTCCCATGGTCAAGACATGATCTGTATGCTTGGGGTACTCTTAGATGCTATCCACAGGGCTGCCTGAAGGGCTAATCAGATGTCCTAGAAGATAATCCTAAATGTTGACTAAGTGAAAACCAGCTGAAATAAACTATCTACCAGGGCTAAGCCAAATTTAGGAGAGGATCCCCAGCACTCAGTGAGTCTTTCAAAATTCCACCCAGTTCCTAGAGAGCAGGGTCCTTGCTGGCAGCACTCCTGAGACGTAGGCCCTCCCCTGCCTTTGGTTTACCTGCTCTCCCTTGCTCTGCCTCAGAAGGGGTCAGAGGCACAGTTAGCAAGCTGTGAGGGGAAAGGTAGAAGTGGAAGACCAGAGGAGAAGGAGCCCCAATTTTATTTTCAGAGACTTGACTATGACACAGGAGAAATGTAATCATAGCCTGAGGAGCATTTCTTACCACAAAGTGACCAAGAAAGTCTTGTCATTGACCCTTACACTCTTTACCTCTCTTACCTCCTTCATCCATTAGAAGGCAAATTAGCAAACTGAATATATTTTTAAGGGATGATAGGAAGCAAAGTCACTTTATGATCCCACCCCACAGTTGTTTAATTATAGAAAAATCAACCTGAATAATCAACTGAAGTTTAGCTGAACTGAAATGTAATAACAAAGGATTTACATAAAAAGTCACATAAGCAACTAATAAGAAGGGTGGAGGGGTGGAAAGGGTTGGCCCCTGCACCTACATGTGGCAGCTGAGAAGCTGAAGGGATATCTCACCTGCAAAACACCCTCCCCCCAGTAGTGTGGGGTCTCAACCCCATGCAGGTATCTCAAACCCAGAGCAACAGAGATGGGAAGAGGAGCCTGCATAACATCTGGTGGTGAAAGTCAGTGGGGATTCAGTCCACCTGGGAAAGAGGAATGTCTGTTAGAGATCCAGATACCACCTTCCCAGGTGAGACCTTCCCCTCCTATTGTTACAGCACCAGCCAGGGGAGTGCACTGCTTGACCATCACCTACTGGTGCCACTGCTCTGCTGTGCTTGGGTCCTGCAGAGGGGTCTGCTGGTGGCACCCTTTGGGGATATTTGGGGTGCTCTTTTTCTGGAGAAGTTCTTGGTGGAGACTCAGACAGTGATTGAACTGTGTAACTTTGGAAAGGGGACCATTCTTCACCACTCTGAGCACATAGTACCCGCCCTGCCCCTCCCTTCCCATATCTGTTGAATCACTTGGCCTATGGTTCTACTACCTGTGACCCTACCCTGCTGAACTCAGTCCTGTGGTAGGATCAGAGTGCCATGCAGAGACAGGACTTTCAGAGTGCTGTCTCTCAGTGAGGCTTTTGCCCAGGAGTCAGATGGGTGGGTGTTGGGTGGCATCATAGAGGGGGGCACTCCTGTCTCCCCTGCAAACTCAGTCTGTGCTCTTCCCCCAATGGAGCACTCATTTGACCTGCTTTTTTGACAGCCGGGGCCCCACCCTGCTGGGCTTAGTCCCATGGGGGGATCAGAGAAGTGCTTTAAGCTGGGAACTTTGGTGCTTGTCTCCCTCAGAGGATTTTGCCTGGGAATGTTGGCCACAACCTGCTGAGTTCAGCTCCGTGGGAGGAAGGGAGCACTTCTTGGAGCTGAGACCTTCAGAGTGTCTCCCTTGGAGGCTATTGTTCGAGACCACGACAAAGTGCTTGGCCCTCTCCAACAAACTTGGCCTCCACTACTCCCAGTGGGAGACTATTTTGATCTGTTTCCCAAGCTCCTAGTGGCTCTTCCCTGCTGAACTTGCTCCTGCAGAGGGGCTGGCTGGCTGCACCCAACCTGAACCTGCTTCGGGGAGCTAGAGTTGGAGACTGTCATAGAAACTGAGTGGTATGGCTCTGGAGTAGGGGCCACTTGCCCCTTAGTGATTACCTGAATACATGGCACCCAAATAGGGGACACACTATCCCCATCCTTATGACCTTGGTTGTGCTGCCCTACCGAGCTTGCAACCTATGGATGGGTCTGTGAGTCTTGGCCAGCCTGGGCCCACTTTAGATTCCTTTTTTGAGAAGGCTCTGGAGGAAGACCAGGCAATCTTAGAGGGAGGCAGAGTGGCTGACAGGTGGAGGTAGACCTCAGGGAGCCTTGGACATTTTATGGCTCTGTCCCCAGCTCTAAGTTGGAGAAAGCTGACCCTTGTGCACAGATTGACCTCTCCCACACACATCCCACATAGATGCAGCCACAAACAGTAAATAGCATGGTAGCTCCAGATGAGCCACCCAAGGCCAGGTACGCACAACGTCTGACATAGACCTGTATCTGAGGCCCAGCCAAGAGGACCCAGAACCAATACAACCAGTGGTGGATTTTAGAACACACCAGGACTCCACCCAACTAGCCATACAAGTGGCACACCAAAAGGGGGATTCCAGCAAGCACAAAAACCTACTGGGTACAAATCTAACTCGAACTGCACCCCTGAACAGTGACTCATAAATGGTGATCAAGGTTTATCCTTAAAATCAACCATCCTGAAGAGTTAACTTCACCCATGAAAAGGCCAAGAGTATTCAAGGCTCAACGACAAAAGGAAGGTGCATATGACCCACAAAAACAATTCCAAAGCACTGAGCTCAAATGATCAGGAAGACTGTGTTACTGAGCCCAACAAGATACCTGCATCATAAAGCCCTCATAACAAGTTTGGGAGTCATAGAAGATCAACCTAGTACACAGAAATAAAATGGGGAGACAAACAAATATGCCCCGAATGAAAGAACAAGAAAAAGCACCAGAAAAAGTTTGAAATAAAATGGAAGCACCTAAGATGCTAGATGCAGAGTTTAAAACACTGCTTATAAGGATGCTCAAAAAAGTTTTGGGGAAGAATGGATGACGTCAGTGAAAACTTAAACAAAGAGGTGGTAAGCATTAAAAAGGTCATAGAAACCATAAGAAAGAACTAGTCAAAAATGAAGAATACAATATCTGAAATGAAGAATACACAAAAAGAATCAACAGCAGATTAGATGAAGTACAGGATCAAATCAGTGAATTAGAGGACAAGAACAGTAAGCACCCAAGCATAGCATCAAAAAGAGAGAATTTTAAAAAATGAGGAAAGTCTAAGGAACCTCTGGGACAGCATCAAGCATAACAACATCTTCATTACAGGGGTACCAGAAGGAGAGGAGAATGAGCCAGAAAAAGAAGAGAAGAGACTTCCAAAGGAATCGAAAACCTGTTTGAAGAAATAATGACTGAAAATTTCCCAACCCTGGTGATGGAAAAAGTCACACAAGTTCAGGAAGTGCAGGGAGTCGCAATCAAGATAAACCCAAAGAAGCTCACAAGAAAACACATCATAATTAACAAGGCAAAGGTTAAAGACAGAGAGACTCTTAAAAGCAGCAAGAGAGACAGTTAGTTACCTACAAGGAAGGTCCCATAAGGCCATCAGCTGATTTCTGAACAGAAACACTTCGAGTTACAAGGGAGTGGCACAGGGTTTTCAAAGTGATGAAAAAGCAAAGACTTACAACTGAGTCTACTCTATTCAGCAAAGCTATCATTTAAAATTGAAGACAAAATAAAGAGCTTCCCAGACAAAAAGATGCTACAGGAGTTTATTATCATGAACCAGTAATGCAAGAAATGTTTCTGGGCCTGTTTTAAGAAGGAGGAGGAGAAGAAGAAATATATAGAGAGAAGAACACAGGCATAAAGAATCAAATGGCAATAAGTAAGTACCTGTAAATAATAACCATAAATGTAAATGCATTAAATTCGCCAATAAAAAGACATAGGGTAGCTTAATGGATAAGAAAACAAGACCCATATTATAGGAGACCATTCTGCTTGGCGTGGGCCCAGCTCCCACTCAGAAAGGCCTGTGGAAAATGAAGTCCAGCATACAGGAACCACGCCTACGGATGGGTTTTCGCACGGGGAATCAGGCCTGCATTGTACCTGGGCCACTTTGAGACTTGCTTTTTGCTAAAACTCCCTCACCCTGAATTGAGGCAGCAAACTTTTACTGCATATCTTTAAAGTGACTTCCTAATATCTATGCTAAGCCTTCTAAGGACGAGTGTAACCAGTTCAACCACTTTTCCCTTTCATTTGCAAATATCCTTCTTCTGTGATGTGATTAGCGGCATCTTCTCCTTTGTTTTCTGTAAAAGGTAACCACCTAAAGCGAAACTGTGCATAGTAAAAGAGGACCATCCTCAATGTGATGTGCCCAGAAAAACAATAAAAGCTTGTCAAGGCAAGGGTCAGCATGCTCTCCCCTTGAAAGAGTGGCCATGCCATCCCTTTTCCTTCACAGGACTTGGTAGCCGATGTGCATTTGTCTCATCTCATCCATAATGCTGTGGACCCCATGAGCTGGGGTCCACATCACCATATGACCCATACATATGCTGTCTACAAGAGAAGCACTTCAGAACAAAAGATACAAACAAAAAGTGAAGGAATGGAAAAAATATTCCATTCAAATGGAAACAACAAAAAAAGCTGGGGTAGAAATACTTATATCGGACAAAATAGACTTCAAAACAAAAGCCACAACAGGAGACAGAAAAGGTCACTACATAATACTAAGGGAAGCAATCCAACAAGAGATATAATCTTTGTTAACACATATGCACTCAACATAGGAGCACCTAAATATATAAAGAAAATCTTGGTGAACATTAAGGGAGAGATCAACATCAATACACTCATAGTAGGGAATTTTTAACACCTCGTTCTCATTAATGGGCAGATCTTCCAGACAAAAAAAATCAACATAGGAACAGTGTCCTTAAACACCACACTGGGTTGGATGGATTTAATTGATGTTTACAGATCACTTCATCCCAAAGCATCAGGAAATACATTCTTCTCAAGTGCACATGAAACATTCTCAAAGACCACATGTTAGAACACAAAATAAGTTATATTAAGTTCAAAAAGATTAAAATGATACCAAGCATTTTCTCTGACCACAATTGTATAAAACTAAATATCAATTACAATAAAAAACTGGAAAACATTTGAACATGTAGAAGCTAAATAAAATGTTATTAAATAATGAATGGGTTAACAATGAGATCAGGGAAGAAGTCAAAAGTTACCTAAAGATCAGAAAAAATGAATAGAGAAGAACACAAAATCCATGAGACACAGTGAAGCAGGTCTGAAACAGAGCTCATAACATTACAGACCTACCTCAAGGAGCAAGCAAAATCTCAAATAATCTAACTTTACACCTAAAACTACTAGAAAAAGAAAAACAAAAAAAAGCCCAGAATAAGTAGAAGGAAGGAAATAATAAATATTACAGCCAAAATAAATAACAGAGAATAAAAAAGTAATACAAAAGATCAATGAAGCCATGAGCTGTTTCTTACAAAAGATAAACAAGATTGATAAACCTTTAATTAGACTCATCAAGAAAAAAAGAGAGGACCCAAATAAATAACATTGGAAATAAAAGAGAAGTAGTAACTGACACCACTAAAATATAAAACATTATAAGAGAATACTATGAACAACTATATGCCAAGAAATTGGACAACCTGGATGAAATGAATAAGTTCCTAGAAACATAATCTTCCAAAAATGAATCAGGAAGTACCAGAAAATCTGAATAGACCAATTACAATGAGTGAACTTGAAGCAGTAATAAAAAAACTCTCAGAAAACAAAAATTCTGGACCAGGGATGTCTTTGCAGGTGAATTTTACCAAGCATTCAAAGAAGAAATACCTCTCCTTCTCAAACTATTCCAAAAAATTCAAGAGGAGGAAAAACTCCCAATCTCATTTTATGCATTATTCTATTATTCTACTCAGCATTATTCTATTTCCAAAACCAGATAAAGACCCTTCAATAAAAAAAGAAATTAGAGGTCAATATCCCTGATGAACATACATGCTAAAATACTCAACAAAATAATACCAAACCAGATCCAGTAATACATTAAAAAGATCATACACCATGATCAAGTGGGATTTATCTGGAGATGCAGGCATGGTACAGTATACACAAATCAATAAATGTGATACACCACATAAATGAAATGAAGGATAAAAACCACATATCATATCAATAGATGCAGAAAAGGCATTTGATAAAATCCAGCACCCATTTATGATAAAAAATTCTCAGCAAGGTGGGAATAGAGAGATAATACCTCAACATAATAAAGTCCATATATGTCAAACCCACAGCCAACATCATATCCAATGGGCAAAAACTACAAGCATTTCCTTTAAGATCAGGAACAAGACAGGAATGTCTACTTTCACCACTATTATTCAAAATAGTACTGGAAATCCTAGCCACAGCTATCAGAGAAGAAGAAATAAAAGGCATCCAAATTGTAAAGAAGGAAATAAAACTTATTATTCACAGATGACAAGATATTGTATATAGAAAACCCTAAAGAGTCCATCAAAAAACTACTAGATGTAATAATGAACATGGCAAAGTAGCAATATACAGAATTAATATTTAGAAATAATTTACATTTTTATATACCAAAAATAAACTTTCAGAAAGGGAAACTAAGAAAACAATCCCATTTACTATTGCAACAACAACAACAACAACAACAATGACAATAACAAAATAATGTACCTAGGAATAAATTTAACTAAGGATGTGAAAGGTCTGCATTTGAAAAACTTTAAGATACTGGAGAAAGAAACTGAGGAAGATACAGTTAAGTGGAAGCAGATACTGTATTCATGGATAGGAAACATTAACATAATTAAAATGTCCATATGACCTAAAGCAATCTACAGATTCCAAGCAATTCTTATTAAACAAATAACCCATGGTATATCTAACAGATCTAGAACAACTATTCCAAAAATTTATGCAGAACCAACCATAAAAGATCCCAGATAGCCTCAGCAGTCTTGAGAAAAAAATAACACGGTTGGAATGATCACAATACCTGATATCAAACTATACTACAAGGCCATAATAATAAAAACAACATGGCATTGGCACAAGGACAGGAATGTAGATCAAAGGAACAGAACAGAGCCCAGAAATCAACCCATGCTTTTATGGTCAAGTTATATTTGACAAAGGAGATAAGAACATGCAGTGGAATAAAGACAGTCTCTTCAATAAGTGGTGTTGGGAAAATTGAACAGATACATGCAAAAAAATAAAAGTAGACCACCAACTTACACTATACATAAGAATAAAGTTGAAATGGATTAGATACTTAAATATAAGTTGTGAAACTACAGAAATCCTAGAAGAAAACACAGGTAATAATATTTCAGACATTTCTCATAGCAATATTTTTTGCCAATATATCTCCTTCAGCAAGGGAAAGAAAGGAAAAAATAAACAGATGGACCTACATGAAACTAAAAAGCTTTTACACAGCAAAAGAAACCATTCACAAAATGATAAAGGAACCCATTGTATGGAAGAACATATTTGCCAATAATACATCTGATATGAGGCAATTTCCAAGATATATAAAGAACATATACTACTCCATACCAAGATGACAAACAACCCAATGAAAAAATGGGCAAAGGACCAGATTAAACAATTCTCCAAAGAGGACACACGGATGGCTAACAGACACATGAAAAAAATGTTCAATGCCCCTAATCATCAGAGAGGTGCCAATTAAACTTAATTTTTTTTCTAATCCTCACTTGAGGACAGAGGAAGGGGGTGGGGGGAGAGGGAAATACTGATGTGAGAGAGAAACAAGGATTGCTTGACTCCCATACATGCCCTGACCAGGGATTGAACCATGACCTAGGTATGTGCCCTGACTGGAAATCAATCTTTTCCAATGGAGCCACCTCGCTAGGGCAGAGAGATGCAAATTAAATGCAAAATGAGATACCACAACACATATGTCGGAATGGCTATCATCAATATATCAACCAACAATAAGTGCTGGTGAGGATGCATGGAAAAGGAAACCCTAGCGCACTGTTGATGGGACTGCAGGTTGGAGCAGCTACTGTGGAAAACAATATGGAGTTACCTCAAAAACTTAAAAAATGGACCTGTCTTTTGACCCAGCAAAGCCACTTCTGGGAATATATCTCAAGAATCTTGAAAAGCTGATGAAAGCAATATATGCACCCCAATATTCACTGCAGCATTATTTACAATAGCTAAGATCTGGAAACAACCCAAGTGCCCATTATCAAATGAGTGGACAAAAAAGCTATGGTACTTTTACATAACGGAGTACTACTCAGTGGTAAAAAAGAGAAGGAAATCTTACCTTTGTGACAGCCTGGATGGAGCTGGAGATTAGTATGCTAAGTTAAATAAGCCTGTTAGAAAAAGGCAAATACCATATGAACTGACAAATATGTGGAATCTAATGAACAAAACAAACTGATGAACACAATAGAAACAGAGGTCTAAATACAAGGAACAGACTGACAACTGTCAGAGGGGAAGGGGAAATATATATATATTTCACATGGACACAAACAACAGGGTGGTGATAGCTAGAGAGAAAGGAGGGTGGGAGTAAGTGACAGTTAGGAAAGGGGTGACAAAGGAAGACAATAAGAGATTTTGCTTGGGGTGATGGGTGCATGATGCAGTGTGCAGATGATGTTTTAGTGAGTTGTACACTTGAAACCTGTATGGTTTTGTGAACCAAGGTCACCCCAATAAATTCAATAAAAATGTCTTAGTAAAACCAACCAAAAACAATTGGTGCATTAACTAAAGAGAAAGTACATACACATCTATATTTGACTATGTGCAAAAACTGAATAAAATATAGAGGAAATGAAGGTTACTATTTTTCAAACTTTCTGCAATGTAATATTAGTAATCAAGTAAAAATCCTTACCTGGAAAATAAAAACAACTTGAGCAATTTTTGATACTGAAGCACATTTCTGAATATTAAATACCACACAAATGAAAACAGTATCCTCTGAACATTTAAATCTGGTTTACAGTTGAGGCAGAAGACAAAGGTCTGCGAAGAAGTTTGCCCATCTTACCTGTATTCTTTCATACCTTCTGAAGTGTAAGCTTCAGGAGAAATGATCAATCCCCCCAGAAGAGTTTTTCCTTCCATCCATGAAATAGTGCTTAGGAGCATCCATTTTTGTCCGCAAAAGAATGTACAGAATAGTTTTATGTGATATTCAAATAGTATTGTCCAGTTGGTAATGCTGGATGTAAATCACGTTTCTTCTCTGTAAGACATACCTTACAAAAAGTAGGTAAAGCTGCAATATGCACCCAGGCAATAAAATCCCCATTTATGAACTCATTATTATATCTTGGTCAGAATCCAAAGTGTATCCTGGCTAAAGCCAGTTTACTGGCTTGTTGTACCTTTGAATCTTTCTTTTAGGTGGGCTTCTCCATTTCTGAATGTCATATTTTTATCTGTCTACTAAGCAATATTTTTCTTTTTCAGAGAAATAGACGTCAAATAAAATTCATTGTCAACCAGAAACAACTCTCATGTCTCGTTAAATATACTGTTGGCAATCATTCCATAAGAAACAATTGATTTGTCCTCATGTCTGTGATAAGGCTCTTATTCCTTACTGGGATCGAGTAAAGCATTAGAATCTCCATTTAGTTGACTATCATCTCGAGATTTCACATAACAATGATGGTTTTGATAGAATTTCAGAATCACATTGCCCTCAAATGACTGTTCAGTGAGGTTAACAATGAAAATATATTCTCTTTTTTTAAGATTTTATTTATTTATTTTGAGAGAGAGAGAGAGAGAGAGGGAGAGGGAGAGAGAAAGGGAGAGAGAGAGAGAGAAACATCAATGTGCGGTTGCTGGGGGTTATGGCCTGCAACCCAGGAATGTACCCTGGCTGGGAATCGAACCTGGGACACTTTAGTTCCCAGCCCACGCTCAATCCACTGAGCTACGCCAGCCAGGACAAAAATATATTCTTTTATTTTAATTACTTCTGTTCCTGGACTTACATCCCAGCCTGTTCTTCACAGCTTTAAGGCTGTGAATAATGCAGTTTAATATAATATTTATGATTAAAGGTTAATCAGTCTCACAGGGTAAAAATTGCTCATTGAAGTTTACTTTTAATTTGCGTTTCTCTTATTATGAAGGTTCCTTCCTCCCTCCCTCCGCTTTGGTAGTGAAATAGTGAATGGGAGGGTCGCAGTGTAAGCTCATCCCTCTGACTTCTTGTAAGGACAGTGAATCCTGAACGCTATTGCAAGGACGAAATTAGAACAGAGGATCAACCTAGTTTTTTGGTTTACTGGTACCAGAAAAATGGACACCCGTGACCCCGACGTGACTTGAACACGCAACCTTCTGATCTGAAGTCAGATGTGCTACCATTACGCTACGAGGTCATAGAAATGAGAAGACTAGGATCTCATAACTCTCTCTTCTCCAGCACATCTACACCGCTTCCCCACGTAGCTCGCTGGCTTTCTGTTTGACCTTCAGGTCCAACAGAATAAGTGAAGTGGAGGCGCGGAGAAAAGGACTCGACTGCAGAGACTGAGGAGCGCCCTGCTCGGAGCCCGAGGCTCGGGCGCCCTCCACCGACAGCCGTGGCGATCGCCGACCCCGGGGAGGGAATCGGGCTCCGAGCCGGGAGGCGCAGCGTCGGAGGTTCAGGGAGGGCGGGTCTCTGCGGTCCGGAACGCCCAGACAGCTGTCTCCAAGGGCCACCAGAGTTGGGCTCAAGTAGAGGCCACACCGCTGACGAGGACGTGGCTGCGAAAATCCGCACCCCGTATCTGCGCGCAGAGGGGAGGACGCCCCCGCCCCCCCCCCCCCCCGGAGTGTCTGTCCCACGGAAATAATTACAGGGGAAAAAACACCACTGCGGTCACGCGAAGTGACTTGAAAAAAGCATAAGAATGGCATGATCGTGAGTTGTTGTCCCCCTGCCCCTTTCAGTTGTAAATCTAAAACTCATTTTTGGAAATGTGGACATTGTACAGCCATGTAATATCGATACAAATTAAAGTGAAGCATTTTGATGGATTTCTTTCCAGACTGTCTTCCCCCTAATTATACCCAAGTGCTCACTACGTCTGTTGTAGCCTTTTTTTTTTTTTTTTATTGTGAAGCACAGCACGGAAACTAACAGATTTTATTTTTTTTTCCATTTTAAAGATATTTGTCTTCCACCTGCCTTAGTTTTTAGTCAATAAGATAATGTGCCTTTCTGATTTTTATTTTTAGCAGTTTGCCCATGATATGCTAATGATACTGATCTTTGTATTTAGTTTTTCAGGGATAGCTGAACTTGCTGAATTTGTGGATTGAAAGTTTTCAACAAATTTGGAAGTTCTCAATATTAGTTTTGCAAATATTGCACCTGCCCATCCTGTCTCTTCCTGTTTTTCTTGGATAGCAATTAACAATAAATTAGATTTTTTGACCGTGCCCCATAGTCGTCCATTTCCTCCTCCTCCTCCTTCTTCTCCTTCTCCTTCTTTTGTTCTTGCCATTCTTATTTCTCTCTGCTATTTAGCTTGGATCTTTTTTTTCTTTTCTTAATGCCTGCACTGTCTTTCATCCACCTGCACCCTACCCCGTTCCTTGTTTTTATGCCTCTGTTTCTATTTTGTTCGTCAGTTTATTTTGCTCATAAGATTCTGCATGCAAGTGATCATATGGTATTTGTCTTTCTATGACTGGCTTATTTCCCTTAGCATAAAAATCTCCAGATCTATCCATGCTGTCACAAAAGGTAAGATTTCCTTCTTCTTCTTCTTTTTTTTTTACAACAGAGTAGTATTCTATTATGTAAATGTACTACAGCTTCCTTGTCCACTCATCTACTGATGGGCACTTTGACTGTTTCAAGATCTTGTTATTGTAAATTACACTGCAATGCACACAAGGGTGCATATATTCTTTGGAATTAGTGTTTCAGGTTTCTTTGGACATATTCTCAGAAGTGGAATCACTGGGTCACAGGGAAGTTTCATTTTTAATGAAGATTTTATTTATTTATTTTTAGAGAAAGGGGAAGGTAGGGAGAAAGAGAAGGAGAGAAACATCCATAGGTTACCTCTCTTATGCCCACTGACCTGGGACTGAACCCACAACCCAGGCAGTTGCCCTGACTGGGAATCAAACTGGTGATCTTTTCTTTTGTGGAATGATGCTCTATCAACTGAGCAACACCAGTTAGGGTCATTTTTAATTTTTTGAGGACACTCCATATTGTTTTCCAAAGTAGGCTGTATCAGTCTGCATTCCCATCAATAGTGCACAAGGATTCTGTTTTCTCCACGTCCTTGCCAGTACTTCTTGTTTGTTGATTAATTGATGATAGCCATTCTGACAGGTGTGAGGTGATAATTCATTGTGGTTTTAATTTGCATCTTTCTAGAGAGACTTCCGGCCAAGATGGAGGCATAGGTAGACACACTGTGCCTCCTCGCACAACCAAGATAGGGACAATGATAATTTAGAAACAGATTAACAACCAGAACTGACAGAAAATTGAACAGTATGGAAGTCAGACAACCAAGAAGTTAAAATAGACCCGTTCATCCAGATTGGTAGGAGGGGCGGAGTTGGGCAGCTGGGCATGGTGCAGGTGGTGGGGCATAGAGCAGAGAGCTTTGGGACTGGGCGTGTAAGGCATCTGGGGTGCACAAGAGTGCAGCAGGTGGACCCTGAGCACACAAGCGGCAGCTGGCAGAACCCAGCCAAGGGGTGGCAAACGACAGACCCATCGAGGTGGCAATTGTGAAGCAAGGCACTGGGAAATAGAGCCTTGGGACACTGATTGAAAACACCTGTGGGGGTTGAGGCACAGGGAGAGGCTCCCAGCCATACAGAAGAGGTCATTGGAAAGTCCCATGGCATGCACAAGCCCACCCACACTGGAATTGGCACCAGAGGGGCTCAGTTTGCTTGGGGGAACCAGCAGAAGGGACTGAGGTCCAACGGAGAGTGGAGGAAGCGCCATTGCTGCCTCTCGGACTCCATCCCCACATACAGCATCACAACCCAGCGACTGGGGTGTTCCGCCCTGGTGAACACCTAAGGCTCCGCCCCTCATATGTAACAGGTGTGACCAGACCAAAGGAAAAAAAAAGATGGCTCAAACAAAAGAAGATATGAAAGCCTCACAATCAGTACTTTTAAGCAACTAAGAGATAGCCAACCTATCAGATGCATAGTTCAAAGCACTGGTGATCAGGATGCTCACAGAATTGGTTGATTTTTGTCCCAAATTAGATGAAAAATGAAGGCTACAATAAGTGAAATGAAGAAAAATGCACGGGGAACCAACAGTGATGGAATGAAAGCTGGGTCTCACATTAATGGAGTGTACCAGAAGGAAGAAAACATCATACAATCAGAAAAGAATGAAGAAATAAGAATTCAAAAAAAATGAGGAGAAGCTTAGGAACCTCCAGGACATCTTTAAATGTTCCAACATCTGAATCATAGGGGTGCCAGAAGGAAAAGAGGAAGAGCAACAAGTGGAAAAGTTATTTGAATAAATAATAAAGGAGAACTTCCCCAATCTGGCAAAGGAAATAGACTTCCAGGAAGTCCAGGAAGCTCAGAGAGTCCCAAAGAAGTGGGACCCAAGGAGGAACACACCAAGGCACATCATAATTACATTAGCCAAGATTAAAATGAGGAGAGAATCCTAGAAGCAGCAAGAGAAAAGAAGACAGTTACCTACAAAGGAGTTCCCATAAGACAATCAGCTGATTTCTCAGAAGAGATCTTACAGGCAAGAAGGGTCTAGAAAGTATTCCAAGTCATGAAAGGCAAGGACCTACATCCAAGATTGCTCTATCCAGCAAAGCTTTCATTTAGAATGGAAGGGCAGATAACGTGCTTCTCAGATAAGGTCAAGTTAAAGGAGTTCATCATCACCAAGCCCTTATTATATGAAATTTTAAAGGGACTTATGTAAGAAAAAGAGGATAAAAAACATGTACAGTAAAATGACAGCAAACTCACAATTATTAACAACCACACCTAAAACAAAAACAAAAGCAAACTAAGCAAACAACTAGAACAGGAACAGAAACACAGAAATGGAGATTACATGGAGGGTTAGCAACAGGGGAGTGGGAGGAGTAAAGAAGGGGAAAAGGTATAGAGAATAAGTAGCATAGATGGTAGGTAGAAAATAGACAGGGGAGGGCAAGAATAGTATGGGAAATGTAGAAACTAAAGAACTTATGACACATAGACATGAACTAAAGGGAATGTGGGAGGAAGAGAGTGTGCAGGGTAGAGGGGAGTGAAGGGGGGTAATGGGACAACTGTAATAGCATAATCAATAAAATATATTAAAAAATAAAAATAAAAATTGCATCTTTCTGAAGATAAGTAACATTAAGCATTTTTTCTTAATTTTATTTGTCATCTCTATGTCCACTTTGGAGAATTGTCTATTCAGGTCCTTTGCCCATTTTTAATTGGGTTGTTTGTCTCCTTGGTGTTGAGTACTATAAGTTTTAAAAATGTATTTTGGATAAATGTACCACAGTTTTTTTATCCACTCATTTACTGATGGGCACTTTGGTTGCTTCCAGCACTTGGCTATTGTAAATTGTGCTGCTATGAACATTGGGGTGCATAGGTCCTTTTGGATTGGTTTTTCAGGATTCTTAGGGTATAATCCAGGCAGCAGAATTGCTGGGTCAAAAGGCACTTCCATTTTTAGTTTTCTGAGGAAGTTCCATACTGCTTTCCACAGTGGCTTTATCAGTCTGCATTCTCACCAATAGTGCAGTAGGGTTCCCTTTTCTTCACAACCTTGCCAGCACTTGTTTGTTGATTTGTTTATGATGGCCATTCTGACAGGTGTGAAGTGGTATCTCACTGTGGTTTTAATTTGCATATCTCTGATGGCTAGTTACACAATGTAATACTATGCAGCAGAAAGAAAGAAGGAGTTCCTACTTGGTGACATCATAGATGGAACTGGAAAGCATTATGCTATGTGAAATAAGGCAGACAGTGAAAGAGAAATACCATGTGATCTCACCTATAAGAGGAACCTAATCAACAAAACAAATGAGCAAGCAATATACAACCAGAGACACTGAAATAAAGAACAAACTGACAGTAACCAGCGAGGAGTGGAGAGAGGGATAATAGGGGATAATAGGGGAAAGGCCTTTAAGGAATATGTATAAAGGACACATGGACAAAGTTAAAGAGGTAGGGGTGGGGGGGTCTGGAGGGGTGACTGTATTTGAACAACAATAAAAATATATGTATTTTGGATATTAAACCCTTATCAAATGTGTCATTGACAAATATGTTATCTCATTCAGTAGGGTTCCATTTTCATTTTGTTAATGGTTTCTTTTGTTGAAGAAAAGCTTTTTTGTCTGATGTAGTCTCAAATGTTTATTTTTTCCTTTTTTTTCAGCCAAAATACTGCTATGAAAAATGTCTGAAATTTTACTGCCTATGTTTTCTTCTAGGATTTTTATGATTTCGCAACTTAGATTAAAATTTTTAATTAATTTTGAGTTTATTTTTGTGTACGGTGTAAGTTGGTGGTCTAGTTTCATTTTGTGTGTGTGTGTATCTGTCCAATTCCCCAACACCACTTAGTGAAGTGACTGTCTTTACCTCATTGTATAGTCTTGTCTCTTTTGTCAAATATTACTTGACCATAAGGGCATGAGTTTATTTCTGGGCTCTCTATTTCGTTGATCTATATGCCTGTTTTTATGCCAATACCATGGTGTTTTTTAAATTAATTAATTAATTATTATTATTGTTATTATTATTATATTTTAGAGAGAGTGAAAAGGAGGGAGAAAGAGGGAGAGAAACATCGAAGTGTGAGAGAAACATTGATTGATTGCCTCTCATATGTCCCCAACCAGGGATGGAACCCTTGCGTGTGCCCTGACCGGGAATTGAAAAGGTGACCTTTTGGTCAGTGGGATGATACCCAACCCACTGAGCCACAGCAGCCAATACCATGCTGTTTTTACTACTATGGCCTTGTAGTATAATTTGATATCAGGTAGTGTGATACCTGTATATATATTTTTTCCTCTGGATTGCTGTGGCTAGTCAGGGCCTTTTTGGTTTCAAAAAATTTGTGGAATATATGTGTTATATCTGTGAGATATGCCACTGGTATTTTAATAGGAATTGTGTTGAATCTGTAGATTGCTTTGGATAGTATTGACATTTTAATGGTAATTTTTTCAATCCATGAACATGGTATATGTTTCCACTTATTTGTGTCTTCTTCAATTTCTTTCTTCAGTGCCTTATAATTTTCCAAGTACTGGTGTTTAACATCCTTGGTTAAATTTATTCCTAGGTAAAAAATTTTTGATGCCATTCTAAATGGAATTCTTTTCTTAGTTTTCCTTTCTCAGAGTTCATTATTAGTGTATAAAAATGCAACTGCTTTCTGGATATTTATTTTGTATCTTATTACTTTATTGAATTTATTTGCCAGTTCCAGTAGTTTTTTGGTGGAATCTTTAGGGTTCTCTATATACAGTATCATGTCATCTGCAAATAATGACAGTTTTACTTCTTCCTTTCCAATTTGGATTTCTTTTACTTTTCTTCTTGTCTGATTGCTGTGGCCAGGACTTCCAGTACTACATTCAATAAGACTGATGAAAGCAGATACACTTTCTGCTTTGTGTCTTGTTACTGACTTAGACAGAATGCTTTTAGTTTTCCACACTGAGTATGATGTTGGCTGTGGGTTTATCATATATGGCCTCTATCATGTTGAGGTATGTTCCCTGTATTCCCATTTTACTGAATGTTTTCATCATAAATGGGCATTAGCTTTAATCAAATGCATTCTATGCATCTATTGATATGATCATGTGGTTTTTATCCTTCATTTGTTGATGTGGTGTATTACATTTATTGATTTGCAGATATTGTACCAACTTTGCATTCCTGGGTTAAATCTTACTCGATCATGTTGTATAAACTTTTTGATGTGTTGTTGCACTTGCTTTGCTAATAGTTTGTTGAGGATTTCAGCATGTATATTTATCAGAGATATTGGCATATAATTTTCTTTCTTTGTAGTGTCTTTATGTGGTTTTGAAATTAGGATAATAGTGGCCTGAAAAAATGAGCTTGGGAGTCATCCTGCCTCCTGAATTTTTGGGAATAGTTTGAGAAGAGAGGTCTTAGATCTCTGAATGTTTGTTAAAATTCACCTCTGTAGTCATCTGGTTCAGGACTTTTGTTTATTAGGAGTTTTTTGATTAATGCTTCAATGTTATTAGTTGTAATATATCTATTCAGAGTCTCTGATTCTTTCTGACTGAGTTTTGGAAGATTGCATGTTTCTCAGAATTTATCCATTCATCCATAGTGTCCAATTTATTGGATATAGTTGTTCATAATATTTTCTTACAATACTTTGCACTTCTTTGGTGTCAGTTACTAATATTCCTCTTTCATTTCTGATTTTATTTATTTGGGTTTTCTCTCTGTTTTTCTTGATGAGTCTGGTTAAAGGATTGTCAAACTTGAATATCTTTCCAAAGAATCAGTTCTTAGTGTCACTTATCTTTTGGGGTTTTTTTTGACTCAATTTTATTTATTTCCTCTCTGAGCTTTATTATTTTTTCCTTCTAGTCTTTTTGGGCTTTGTTTGTTGTTCTTCTTTAAGCTCCTAAATGTAAAGCTAGATTGTTTATTTAAGCTTTTTCTTGTTTCTTAAGATAGGCTTGTAGTATATGAATTTCCCTCTTAGGACTGCTTTGTTTGTGTCTCACAGATTTGGGGTTGTTTTGTTCTCTTTTTCATTTGTTTCAATTTATCTTTTGATTTGTTTTTTGATCTCATTGTTTACCCATTCATTGTATTTGTTGTTTTTTTTCTATTATATTTTATTGATTGTGCTATTACAGTAGTCCCAATTTTTTTCCTGATTTGCTCCCTTCCACCTAGCAACCCTGCTCCTTCAGGCAATCCCCACACCATTGTTCAGGTCTATAGGTCATGCATAGGATTCTTTGGCTACTCTATTTCCTATATTGTACTTTACATCCCCATGGCTATTCTGTAACTACCCATTTGTACTTTTTAATCTTATCTCTTCACCCATTCTGCCACCCTCTCCACCAATCTGGCAACCATCAAAATGCTCTCCATATCCATGATTCCATCTGTGTTCTTGTTTGCTTAGTATTTTTTTTCAGATTCAATTGTTGATAGATAAGTATTTATTTGCTATTTTATTGTTCATAGCTTTGTTGATCTTCTTTTTCATTTATTGAAGAGACTGTCTTTATTCCATTGTATGCTATTGCCCCCTTTGTCAAATATTAATTGACCATAAAGATATGGGTTTATTATTGGGCTCTCTATTCTGTTCTACTGATCAATGTGTCTCTTCTTATGCCAGTACCAGACTGTTTCAATTTCAGTGGCTTTGTAGTATAGTTTGATATCAGGTATTGTGGTCCCTCCAACTATGTTCTTCTTTCTCAGAATTGCTGAGGCTTTCGGGGGTCTTTCTTGGCCCCATACAAATTTTTGGAATATTTTTTCTAGTTCTATGAAATATATCATTGGTATCTTGATAGGAATTGCCTTGAATCTATAGATTGCTTTGGGTAATATGGACATTTTAATGATGCTAATTCTTCCAATCCATGAATATGGTATATATTTTCACTTATTTGTATCTTCCTTAATTTCTTTCTTCAGTGTCCTAAAGTTTTCCAAGTGCAGGTCTTTTAATTCCTTGGTTAAATTTATTCTTAGTTACTGTACTTTACTTGTTGCAATATCAAATTGGGTTGTTTTCTTAGTTTCTCTTTCTGATAATTCATTATTGGTGTGTAAAAATGCCATCAGTTTCTGAATATTGACTTTGTACCCTGCTACTTTGCCAAATTCATTTATTAGGTAGAGTAGGTTTTTGGTGGAGCCTATAGGGTTTTCTATGAACAATATCATGACATCTGAGCATAATTACAGTTTTACTTCCTTCTTTCCAATTTGGATGGCTTTTATTTCTTCTTCTTGTCTGATGACTGTGGCTAGGACTTTCAGTACCATGTTGAATAAGAGTGGTGGAAGTGGACATCCCTGTCTTTTTCCTGATCCTAGAGGAAACACTTTTAGTTTTTGCCCATTGAGTATGATATTGGCTGTAGGTTTTTCATATATGGCTTTTATTATGTTGAGATATGTTCCCTCTATTCCCACTTTGCTGTTTTTTTTTTTTATCATAAATGGGTTTGGGTTATGGATTTTATCAAATGCTTTTTAGGCATCTGTTGACATGATCATGTGATTTTTGTTTTTCATTCTGTTTATATGATGCATCACATTTATTGATTTGCACCCCACTTGATTATGGTGAATAATCTTTTTGATGTATTGCTGAATCTGGTTTGCTAATATTTTGAGGATTTTATTGTGTTGGCCAAAAAGTTCATTTAGTTTTTTCTGTGTGATGGCTCTAGTAGTGCTTAGTTGTCTTTAACTTCATTTGAAACAATTTTGTTAGATTGTATTGTGATAGCTGTGATATCAGCATACATTTAAAAACATCAAAATTGATGAATTTTTTGCAGCCATTTTAATATTGAAGATGGACAAAGATATGCAAAATGTTGGTGTATTATGCTTTATTATTTCAAGAAAGGTAAAAATGCAACTGCAATACAAAAAAATATGCAGTGTATGGAAAAGGTGCTGTGACTGATCAAATGTGTCAAAAGCGGGTTGTGAAGTTTCTTGATACCATTGACATTTTGGCCAAATAATTCTTTGCTGTGAGTCTGTCTTATGCATTGGAAGATGGTTATCAGCACACCTGGCCTCTACCCACTAGAAGCCAATAGCAGGAGATAATAACATACTCAAAATATCTAAATCAATAAAGTTATTGGTGAAAATGAAAAATGTGTCTTTTATTTTACAGAAAAAGCTAAACAGACTTTTTGGCCAACCCAATAGTATCTATGTTCATCAAAGATAGTGGCTTGTACTCTTCTTTCTTTGTCATATCTTTAGCTGGTTTTGGAATTAGAATAATACTGGCTACATAAAAAGAGTTTGGAAGTCTTTCCTCTTCTTGAATTTTTTGGAATAGTTTGAGAAGGATAGGTGTTAGTTCTTCTTTGAATGATTGGTCAAATTTGTCTATGAAGCTGTCTAGTCCAGGGCTTTTTGTGTCAGGAGTTTTTTTTATTACTGTTTCAATTTCACTAGTTGTTATCAGTCTGTTCAGGTTTTCTGCTTCTTTCTGATTCAGTTTTGGAAGATTGTATGTTTCTAGATATTTGTCCACTTAGCCCAGGTTTTCCAATTTCTTGGCATATAGTTGTTCATAGTAATTTTTTTGTAATCATTTGTATTTATGTGGTATCAGTAGTTACTTCTCTCCTTTCATTTATGACTTCATTTATTTGAGTCCTCTCTCTTTTTTTTTTCTTGATGAGTTTGGTTAAAGGTGTGTCAATTTTGTTTATCTTTTCAAAGAACTATCTCCTGGATTCACTGATCTATAGATTGTTTTTTAGTCTCTATGTTATTTATTTCTGCTCTGTTCTTGATTATTTCCTTCATTCTAATTGCTCTGGGCTTTGTTTATTGTTGTTTTTCTAGTTTTTTAGGTATAGGGTTAGGTTGTTTATTTGACATTTTTCTATCTTCTTTAGGTAGGACTGTAATGCTATGAACTTCCCTCTCAGGACTGCTTTTACTGTGTTCTTTGGGTTTTGAATTGTTGTGTGTTCATTTTCATTTGTTTCCAGGTGCTTTTCAATTTCTTCCTTGATCTCATTGTTAACCCATTATTTAATAACATGTTATTTAGCCTCCATGTGTTTGAATGTTTTTTTTTTTTTCTTGAGGTTGATTTCTACTTTCAGACCATTGTGATCTGAGAACATGCTTGATATAATTTTAATTTTCTTGAGTTTATTAAGGCTTATTTTGTGTCATACTATTTAGTCTATCTTTGAGAATGATTCATGTGCATTTGAGAAGAAGGTATATTTTGCTTCTTTGGGGTGAAATGTTCTGTAGATATCAATTAAATCCATTTGCTCTAGTGTGTTGTTTAATGCCACTATAATCCTTGTTGATTTTTTTGTCTGGAAATCTGTCCATTGTTGACAGGGGAGTGTTAAGTTTCCCTATTGTGGCTATATTGCTGTCAATCTCTTTTTAAAGTTCTCCAAATTTTTTAAAAATATATTTTATTGATTATGCTATTACAGTTGTCCCATTTCCCCCTTCTCTCCCCTCCACCCTGTACTCCCTCTCCCACCCACATTCCTCTCCCCTTTAGTTCATGTCCATGTGTCATACTTATGAGTTCTTTAGCTTCTACATTTCCTGTACTATTCTTGCCCTCCCCCTATCTATTTTCAACCTATATTCTATGCTACTTATTCTCTATACCTTTTCCCCCTCTCTCCTCCTCCCACCCCCCCTGTTGCTAACCCTCCATGTGACCTCCATTTCTGTGGTTCTGTTCCTGTTCTAGTTGTTTGCTTAGTTTCTTTTGGTTTTGCTTTAGGTGTGGGTGTTAATAATTGTGAGTTTGCTGTCATTTTACTATACATGTCTTTTCTTTATCTTCTTTTCTTAGATATTTAGCATTTCATAAAATAAGGGCTTGGTGATGATGAACTCCTTTAACTTGACCTTATCTGAGAAGCACTTTACCTGCCCTTCCATTCTAAATGAAAGCTTTGCTGGATAGAGCAATCTGGGATGTAGGTCCTTGTCTTTCATGAGTTGGAATACTTCTTTCCAGCCCCTTCTTGCCTATAAGGTCTCTTTTGAGAAATCAGCTGACAGTCTGATGGGAACTCCTTTGTAGGTTACTGTCCCCTTATCTCTTGCTGCTTCTAGGATTCTCTCCTTCATTTTTACCTTGGCTAATGTAATTATGATGTGCCTTGGTGTGTTTCTTCTTGGGTCCAACTTCTTTGGGGCTCTCTGAGCTTCCTGGATTTGTTGGAAGACTATTTATTCTGCCAGATTGGGGAAGTTCTCCTTTATTATTTGTTCAAATATGTCCTCAATTTGTTGCTTTTCCCCTTCCCCTTCTGGTACCCCTATAAATCAGATGTTGGAACGTTTAAAGATGTCCTGGATGCTCTTAAGCTTCTCCTCGTTTTTTAAATTCTTATTTCATCATGCTTTCCTACTTGGTTGATTCTATCTTCCTTCTGGTCCACTGTATTGTTTTGAGACCCAGTTTCCTTCGCATCACTATTGGCTCTCCTCCGTGTATCTTCCTGCATCTCTTTTATGGTAACCTGCATCTTTTCATCTAATTAGTGTCCAAAATCAACCAATTCTGTGAGCTTTCTGATCACCAGTGTTTTGAACTGTGCATCTGATAGGTTAGCTATTTCTTGGTCGCTCAAAAGGATGAGTGCTGGGGCTCTGATTTGTTCTTCTATTTGAGCCATCGCTCTCTCGCTCTCTCTTTTTATTTATTTTTTTGTCTGGTCGCTCTTGTTACGGTGAGGGGCAGAGCCTTAGGTGTTCGCTGGGGCAGGGCACCCCAGTCGCTAGATTGTGACGTTATATGTGGGGGTGGGGGCGGGGGTGGGGACAGGAGGAAACAGTGGTGGTAGTTCCGTTCTCCTGGGCTCTCAGTGCCTTCTTTGGGATCCTGGGCTGCAAGCTCTGCCCTGGTCCACAATCGCTGCCTCACTGGGTCTGCCAGCCACAGCTTGCATACTCAGGGACCACTGCTGCGTTCTTGCGTGCCGGATGGCTTTTGCACCGATTTTGTGTCAAGTTTTTCCCAACCTCCGCACGCTGCTGACCCGCGCCCCCCTGGCTCGCCCTCTCCTACCAGTCTGGATGTACAGGTCTAGTTCAACTTCTTGGCTGTCCGACTTCCATTCAGATAAATCCTCTGTCAGTTCTGAGTGTTATTCTGGCTGTAAATTGTTGTTGTTCTAATCTTGGTTGTGCAAGGAGATATGGTACATCCACCTATTCCTCCATCTTGCCGGAAGTCTAGCAGTTCTCCAAAATTTTGAAAAAAGGTTTTATTTATTTATTTATTTAGAGAGAAGAAGGGAGGGAGAAAGAGAGAGAAATATCAATGTGTGGTTGCCTCTTGTGCAACCCCCACTGGGGACCTGGCCTGCCCACCATTGGGAACCTGGCCCACAACATAGGCATGTGCCCTAAATTGAGAACTGAACCAGTGACTTTTTGCTTCTCAGGCAAGCACTCAATACACTGAGCCACACCATCCAGGGCCAAGATTTTCTTTTTATATTCAGGTGCTCCTATATTGGGTGCATAAGGCTTATAAACTCTTGTTGGACTCAACCCTTAAGTGTTATGTAGTGACCTTCTTTGTCTCTTATTATGGCTTTTGTTCTAAAGTCTCTTTTGACAGACAGAAGTATGGACACCCCAGCTTTTTTTGTCCCCATTTGCGTGGATATATTTTTTTCATCCCTTCTCTTTCAGCCTGTATAAACCTTTTGTTTTGAGGTGAGTCTCTAGTAGACAGCATATTTGTGGGTCATGTTGTCTTATCCATTTGGCTACCCTCTATCTTTGCATGAGAGCATTTAATCCACTGGACAATAGTCATTTTTCTGAAGAAGACAAACAGATGGCCCATAGGCATGAGAAAAAGTGCTCAGTGTCACTCAGTGCCATGGAAATGAAGATCAGAGTCACAGGAGCTATCACTTCACACTCGTTAGGACAGCTATTATGGATACTCTCAAAAAAAAAAAAAAAGCAGAAAGCAAGTGTTGCTGAGGATGTGGAGAAATTGGAACCCTTGTGCACTGTTCGTGGGAATGCAGAGTGGTGCAGCCATTGTGATAATGGTGTGGAATTTCCTCAAAAGATGAAAACTAGAACTACAGTATGACCCAGTGATTCCACTTCTGGGTATATCCCCCAGAGAACTCAAATAGATAATTATATGCTATCATTCATAGTATCATTATTTATAATAGCAAAAATGTGAAAGCAACCCAAGTATTGCTCTACAGGTGAATGATTTCAAAATGTGCTTTATCTACAGAGTGAAATATTAGTCAGCTTAATTGGAAGGAAATTCTGACACTTGCTAAAACATGGATGAACCTTGAAGACACTATGCTCAGTGAAATAAGCCAGTCACAAAGGACAACCACTTTATGATTCCAGTTGTATGAGGCACAGACTGTTGTCAAATCACAGAGATAGACTTTGGAACTGTGGGTGCCAGGGCCTGGGGGTGGGGCAGGGGGCTAGTGTTTAATGGGGACAGAGTGTCAGTTTAGGAAAATGAGGAGATGGTGGTGATGCCACTGAATTGTGCAGGGAAATATGATTAGGATGGTAAATTTTGTTATGTATATTTAACCACAATAAAATTTTTTTTTTGAGAAAAAATAAATAATGAAAAATAAAAAGTGGCTGCCCATACTTGCATACAAAGATGTTTAGTACCAAGAATTAACTGGTCAGACACAACCTTATTATGAAACATGACCAATAAGATGCAGTTCTATTATATCACTTATATATTTATAGTTCAAGACAGGTCATTTACACCATGTCTATTGTTGTGTTGACTGTTGTCATTTTTTAATTTGACAACCTAATGGAAAAGAGGTCAGTTCCCCTGACTAAATAGACAGGTATTGCATGTTTAAAAAATTCTTGAGGCACACTATAGGGAACCAGTCCTCATGGCAGTGGCAAATGTAGCTCAGCCCTGGTTAAAAAAACCGACAGGTGTGAGGCAGCACAGAGAAGCCAGGCCCACAGATGGCCTTTCCCATTAGGAATTAGGCCTGCATTGTACCTAGGCTGCTTTGAGGTTTGCTTTTGCTATAACTCCCTCATCCCTAATTAAGGCAGCAAATGTTTAATACATATCTTTGAAGTAACTTTCTAAAGTCTGTGCTAAACTTCCATTTTCAACCACGTTCCCCCCTTGCATTTGCAACATCCTTTTCTTTGAAGTAATTAGCAACAACCTTTCCTTTGTTATCTATAAAATGTAATCACCTAAAGCAAACCTGTACATACTAAACGAGGACCATCTTTGATGTAATGTGCCCAGAAAAGCAATAAATGCCTGTCCAGGCAGGGGTCGGGGCACTCTCACTCAGAGAGTGGCCATGCCGTCCTTTTTCTCCACAGGACTTCTGCAGCGTGTGTTAATTTGTTCGTCGCATCCACAACACCACTGGTTGGAGTTCACATCAGCACACCAGTTGAAAACTGCTGACCTAAAGCAATATACAGATTTAATACAATCCCTATCCAAATCCAAATGGCATTTTCCACAGATATAGACCAAAAAAATCTTCCAATTTGTATGGAACCACAAAAGATCTTGAATAGCCAAAGCAATTCTGGGGGAAAAAACAAAACTGGAGGCATCAAATGCTCTGACTTCAAACTGTACTATAAAACTACAATAATGAAAACCATATGGTAGTCATAGAAAAGCAGACACATAAACCAATGGAACAGAACTGAGAGCTCAGAAATAAACCCACACATATGTGGGCAACTAATTTTCAACAAAGAAGCCAAAATCATAGAGTGCAGAAAGGTAAGTCTCTTCAACAAATGGTGGTGTAAAAATGATGCAGACACTGGCCCGCAGTGTCTGAGTCATTATGGATGAAATGAAACATTCACATAGACTACCAAGTCCAGTGGAGGAAAAGGGACAGCATGGTTTTTCTCTCAAGGGGAGCAAAAGCCTCGGCCTCCGCCATGACAGGCCTTTATTTCTCTTCTATGCACATTACAGATAGTCCTCATTTATTATGCACAGGTTCACTTTAGGTGGCTCCCTTTTACAGAAAACAAAGGAGCCAATGCTGCTAATCACATCACAGAAGAGGGATATTTGCAAATGAAAAGGCAAAAGTGGTTGAACTGTTTACACTCATCCTTGCAAGGTTTAACATGGATTTTAGGAAGTTACTTTGCAGTAAATGTCCTCAATTCAGGGTGAGGGAGTTTTTTAGCAAGAGCAAGACTCGTAGCAGCCTAGGCACATTGCAGGCCTGATTCCCCATGGGAGAACCTATCCATGGGCATGGGTCCTGTGCATCTCCGAGTGGGAGCTGGGCCCATGCCATGCAGAATGGTCTCCTACAAGGAAACTGGAAAGTCATAGACAAAAGAATAAAAGGAGACTGCTATTTGACACCATACGTGAATATTAACTCAAAATGAATTAAGAACTTGAGTATAAGATATGAAATGACAACATACATAAATGAAAACTTTGTCACCAAAGTTATGCACCTTTGTCTCAGAGGAGTTTTTGTGAACTTGACTTTAAAGGCAAGAGAAATAAAAGCAAAAATAAATTAAAACCAAAAAGCTTTGCATGGCAAAAGAAACCCCATCAAGATAAAAAGGCAACCAACCAAACTGGAGAAGATATTTGCAAACAATACCTCCAATAAGGAGCTAATATCCAAAACATATGAAAAAGTCATAGAGCTTGACAACAACAAAAAGAAAAACAACTTGATTTTAAAAAATGGGCAGAGGACCTCAATAAACATTTTTACAAGGAAGATATACAGATATCTGAAAAGATCAATATCATTAGTAATGAGGGAAATGCAAATCATAAAACTGCAATGAGATATCACTGCATAACTGTTAGAATGGCTATTATGAATAAGCCAAGAAATAATAAGTATTGAAGAAGATGTAGAGAAATGAGAACCCTCACACACAGCCATTGAGAATGTAAGTTATTGCAGCCACTGTGGAAAACAGCCTTGAGGTTCCACAAAAATTTAAGAATAGTGCTACCATATGACTCGGCAAATACTTCTTTTGGGTATCTACCCAAGAAATTTGAAAACACTTAATCGTCAAGATTATATATATCCTTATGTTCACTGTAGCATTATTCAGAATAGCCAAGACATGAAAACCACCTAAGTGTTCCATGATGAATGATTGCATAAAGAACATGTGGTACATATATAAGATGGAATACTACTCAGCCATAAAAAAGAAATATTGCCATTTGCGACAACATGGATGGATCTTGACAGTATTACGCCAAGTGAAAAAAGTTAGATGGAAAAGGACAAGAACCATTTGATCTTACTTGTATGTGAGATACAAAACAAAAATCAACAATGGAATAAAGAAAAAACCTCATTGGTAGAGGCAACAGAATGGTTGTTACCAGAGGGGCATGGTAAAGAAGGTAAATGAGATCAAATACCTAGGGATGGGAGACGACTTTGGGTGGGGAGCATACAATAGAGTATATAGATGTCATATTCTAAATTTATACACCTGAAATTTATATAATGTTGTTAATCAATGTTACCCCAATAAATTTAATTTTAAAAAGCACCAGAAAATAAAAGGCCATATTTTAAAAATAAAAAAGAAATTAATCTATGTAAACCAAATATAACATGCCTGGAACATGGCATGTTACATACACATTAGCTATTATTATTACTACCACCATCACTGATATTTGTGAAGTTATTTAGAAAAAATGGTACATGGTTTTTAAGAGATTCAACTGGTGGGTTGTCTAGGACTTGTCTCCTACTTCCTCAGGGTCAGGGACACCCTACCTCCAGGTGATGCAGAGATATACCCTGACTAACCTGGGCTAATCATAGAAGTACCCTCTTCCTCTGTTGGACCTGTTCAGAGTGTTCTTGTGAGCTAGCTCTGCCCATGTGACCTTTGTGAAGATTCTGTGACACTTGTGGGGAAAGGTTTCCTATGTGATTAAGTAAATTATTTATTGGACTGTTGTGTGAAAGAAGGATTATTGTGGTTTCTTTATATGTAAACACTAATAGAGTCTATCTTTCTAAACTCTTTTCTCCATAATTTTTATATTTTGATGTTTTCAAATTTATGGAAAAGCTACTAAAATGACGATACCCTTCACACTGAATTCCCCAAAGTTTTATCATTTCACTACATTCACTTTCACTTTCACTTTCTCTTTCTCTCATGTAGATGGATGGGTTTGTGGATGGGTAACTGGTTGTAGATTCATGATTTTACTGAAGTGTTGAAGAGTAAGTGTAGTACGATGTCTTTCTAAGCCTAAAGGCATCTGTGCATACCTTCTAAAAACAAGGATTTCTCTTATATAACTTCAGTATATTTATCAAAATCAGGAAATTACTATTAGTAAATTTCTCTTATATAATTATCATTTGGTAAAAGAAGATTTAAGTTCATGTATTACATTCTGTTGCCATATGTATTTAGTCACCCTTAATCTTGGACAGCTCCTCAACCTTTGCATTCCACAATATTGGCATATTTGAAGAGTTTGGTGTGTATATGATGTTGAATGCCCTTTGGTTTGGTTTGCTTGGATGTTTCCTCATGATTAGGTCTAGGTCATGCACCTTTAGCACTGATACCACGGAAGTATGAAAGTAATGCTGAGTTCTCAGTATGTCACAGCAGGAGGTACGTGCTGTCACCTATTCCCAGGACTGGTGATGTTTGCTAAGTTTCTCCATGAAGTCACCTTTTTTAACCTTTTATAATAATTCATATATTGTGAGAAGATACTTTCAAGCTATAAATATCATTTGAGGTGACAATTTCTATTTATTTATTTATTTATTTATAAATAAAAATTTGAGTCGATCCTAAAGTTTTCACCCACCAGTTTTGCCATTTATTTATGCTTCTAGCCCAAATCAACTTTACTATGGATACAAAATAGTGATTTTTAAAAATTTCCATCATCCCTTCTAACTTTATTTGTTGATTTTCTGTGTTCAGAAAAGGTTTTTGTTTCTCCTTGTCGTAGTCTGCTCAGGCTGCCATAATAGAATCCCACAGACTGGGTGGCTTAAATGACAGCCATTTCTTGCTGTTCTAGAGTCTAGAAGCCACAGATCAAGGTGCAATAAGAGTTGTTTTCCAATGAATCTACTCTTCCTTGTTTTCATATGAAAATACCATTTGTTGGAACCAAAGTCCAGAGACTGGTAAGATAGGTCCACCAGGCAGTGAGAAAGGAATGAAACTGGAAAAGACTGGCACTTGGGCTGCCTGTCTCTACCAAACCCAATAAGCAATGATAGTGATCGAATCTTTATGGGTGCTTTTTTCAGATGGCTGGCGATCTGAGAAGATGGTAGGTTCATACACTAACAGACCATCTTGTCTTTTCTTTCCAGGCCAAGGTTTTTTTTTTTAACAAATAATATCTTTTTTTAATTTAAGATTTTATTTCTTTACTTTCAGAGAAAGGGTAAGGGAGAGAGAAAGAGAAGTAGAGAAACATCAATGTGTGGTTGCCTCTCACACACCCACTACTGGGGAGGTGGCTGGCAACCCAGGAATGTGCCCTGACTGGGAGTCAAACCAGCAACTTTTGGTTTGCAGGCCTGCGCTCAATCCACTGAGCTATACCAGCCAGGGCTCCATGGCAATGTTTTTATAGCATGGAATAAACAAGATGCAGTGAGGGCTTTGAGATTCAGGGAGGATTAGGTGATAGAAGCTACAACATTCCTGTCCTGGGCAGTTAGCTGTTCCCAGGGGTGGGTGGTCATCTGTCTCTCCCTGGAACACAAAGTCCCAGATGCCTCCAACTTGTTCCTAGGTGGTAATCTTTAGCAGTGCTCCAGGAGGTCGGCTATTTCCCCAGGAACCAGGATGGGCCTTGTCTGTAGTTTCTGAAACAAAAGCTTTAACATATACATTATTTGCTAGGCTTATAACTTTTTACCGTAAGCTAAAATTTTCCAACTCTTGAGTCCCCTATCAAAAGGTGACACATTATTTCATCCCACTGTGCTTTCATTGATGCTTCTGTCTTTGCCTGGGGTTTTCCCACTCCACCCTATGGAGGACACCTGTCCGTCATTAAGCATTCATTTCAAATGAAAAGTCCTTTAAAACGTATAGTACTTCTACAGGGTAAAATGCTGTGTTTAAGTCACTGATTGTAGGGCATACAAACACTTTGTTAAATGTGAGTTCTGTGTTAGTCAAAGCTTGAAACCAGAGATACAATATGAAGATATGGAAAAGGGTATCTACTTTTTCAAAACAATGGTTCTGCTTTCAACTGACTGCAGCCCCTACCCCACAGCCTGTTAGAGGGAGGAGCTGTGTGGTGGTTTGTGCTTTCTCTGCCCCATAGGATGGTTTGAGGTGAGGGATCTGCTCTCAGTAGTGCCTCTGCCGACCCAATTTCTAATAAGTGAGGGAAGACAAATTTTAGGGTCTTTTGTCCTTGTGGATAGCCCAGTACTCATTTCTATTTGCTTTGATTTGAATAAAAGCATCACCATGTAGAAAAATATGTAACAATTAGCTTCATTTCTTCCCTTTTAAAGGAAAATAGAATGAAAATACTGAAAGTGCCCTGTGTACTCATGAAACTTCCCATGTGAGCCTCTAGCACTGACTGGCAAGCCCTCTCCAGGGCTGCAGCTTCCTTTGAAGAACAGGCACCCAGCTGATTTACTTGTATCATTTCAGATGCGACCTGGGTTTCTTTGGCTTCCTCCTGTTTTCTTCACCAAGTCTAACATGTTCACTTTCTTCTTCCTTATACTTTTACTACCAATAGTTTAAAGTCATTTTTTAAAAATATTTTATTGACTATGCTATTACAGTTGTCCCATTACCCCCCTTCATTCCCCTCCACCCTGCATACCCTCTCCCACCCACACTCCACTCCTCTAGTTCATGTCCATGTGTTATAAGTTCTTTAGTTTCTACATTTGCCATACTATTCTTGCCCTCCCCCTGTCTATTTTATACCTACCATCTATGCTACGTATTCTCCATAACTTTTCCCCCTCTCCTCCTCCCACTCCCTGTTGCTAACTGCCCCCGCCGCCCATGTGATCTCCATTTCTGTGGTTCTGTTCCTGTTCTAGTAGTTTCCTTAGTTTGTTTTTGGTTTTATTTTAGGTGTGGTTGTTAATAACTGTGAGTTTGCTGTCATTTTACTGTTCATACTTTTTATCTTCTTTTTCTTAGATAAATCCCTTTAACATTTCATTTAATAAGGGCTTGGTGATGATGAACTCCTTTAACTTGACCTTATCTGAGAAGCACTTTATCTGCCTTCCATTCTAAATGAAAGCTTTGCTGGATAGAGCAATCTTGGATGTAGGTCCCTGTGTTTCATGATTTGGAATACTTCTTTCCACCCCCTTCTTGCCTATAAGGTCTGTTTTGAGAAATCAGCTGACAATCTTATGGGAACTTCTTTGTAGGTAACTGTCTTCTTTTCTCTTGCTGCTTTTAAGATTCCTTTATTTTTTAAGATTTTATTTATTTATTTTTAGATAGGGAAGGGAGGGAGAAATAGAGAGACAGAGAAACATCAGTGTGTGGTTGCTGGGGGTCATGGCCTGCAACCCAGGCATGTACCCTGATGGGACTTGAACCTGTGACACTTTGGTTTGCAGACCGTGCTAAATCCACTGAGCTATGCCAGCCAGGGCAAGATTCCTTATTTTTAATCTTGGGTAGTGTAATTATGATGTGCCTTGGCGTGTTTCTCTTTGGGTCCAACTTCTTTGGGGCTCTCTGAGTTTCCTGGACTTCCTGGAAGTCTATTTCCTTCACCAGATTGGACAAGTTCTCCTTCATTATTTGTTCAAATAAGGTTTCAATTTCTTGCTCTTCCTCCTCTCCTTCTGGCACCCCAATGATTAGGATGTTGGAATGTTTGAAGATGTCCTGGAGGTTCCTAAGCCTCTCCTCATTTTTTTGAATTCTTGTTTCTTCATTCTCTTCTGACTGGATGTTTCTTTCTTCCTTCTGGTCCACACCATTGATTAGTCTCAGTTTCCTTCCCATCACTATTGGTTCCCTGTACATTTTCCTTTATTTCACTTAGCATTGCCTTTATTTTTTCATCTAATTTGTGACCAAATTCAAGCAATCCTGTGAGCATCCAGATTACCAGTGTTTTGAACTGTGTATCTGGTAGGTTGGCTATCTCTTTGTCGCCTAGTTGCATTTTTTCTGGATCTTTGATCTGTTCTTTCATTTGGGCCATTTTTTGCTTTGTCTCAGTGTGCCTGCTGTGCATGAGGAGCAGAGCCTTAGGTGTTCACCAGGGTGGGACAACCCACTTCTTTGCATTGTGAAGCTATATGTGGGGAAGGGGTCCGAGAGGAAACAGTGGTGCTTGCTCTGCTCTCTGCTGGATTTCAGTCACTTCTCTGGCTACCCACGAGCAAAGTGGTCCCTTCTAGTGCTTATTCCTGGGTGGGTGGGAGGCTTGTGTACATTCTAGGACCCTGTGTGTCTCTCCAACAAACTGTCCTGTGAGGTTGGGAGTTTGTCCTGCTGCCGCCTCAACCCCCACAGGTATTTTCAGTTGGTGGTTTGAGGCTTTATTTGGGACCCAGGGTTGCGAGGTCTGTCTCCCTCCCCAGGTGGTCGGTCCTCCTAATTTATCCGCAAGTGAATGTGGGATCACCCCCTCCACCAGCTGCTGCCTTGCCCACCCTGGTCCTATAGCCACCACTTTGCCGAGAGTCCTCTCTGCCCAGCTGCCCATCTCCACCCCTCCTACTGGTCTGGATGGATGTTTCATCTTTAACTTCTTGGCTGTCAAACTTCCATACAGTTCAATTTTCTGTCAGTTTGGGTTGTTTTTTGTTTTGAAATTGTTGTCACTCTTTTGGTTGTGCAAGGAGGCACAGTGTGTCTGCCTATGCCTCCATCTTGATCGAAAGTCCTGTTTTTGGTTTTTTGAGGTGACAGAAATGTTAGTTCTGAAGGCTAGGATGTCCAAATCAAGGCACCGGCAGATTCAGTGTCTGGTGAAGGCCTGCTTCCTGGCTCCCAGATGGCTGTCTTCTTGCTGTGTCCTCTCATGGTGGAAGGGCCTGTTCTGTGTTTTTTGATGAATTCCAGTCATGATGGTTTTTCTTTTTCTAGGTTCATTAGCCTCTCTCTTGTTTGATAGTTGCATTCTGATCACATCTCCAAAACTATGGTTGTAAAAAAGTATTTACATCTGGATTCTCTCCAGTGTGGCCATGTCATTTTTAATATGCAGGGCTGTGTAGGCCTAGGAATAATGTACTCTCCTCCTTGTGCAGTGATGTTCCCGCTAAGCCACTATAATAAAAGATGCAACTGAAATGGGAAGTCTGACAGAGAGTAGACAGGGAACTCACTGATCCAGAAATCCCTTGTCCCACTCCACTAGCTAGAAGCTACCCTGAAGCCAGGGGAGAAAGAGAGATCTAAGGATACAGTGTGGGGAGAGATGCACTGGAAGAAGAAAAGGCAACCACAGAGATCAGCGTCCTTGTTCCGATGCTTAAGTTGGAACAAGGAAATGCTTAACTTGTCCATCTCCTGACTTCTCCAGGCTTCCTTCTGGCCCAACACCAGTATCCTTTCTGACTCACTGTCTTTCTCACTCTAAGCTGACAATGCCTTTGGTCAAAGGTGATTCAGAAATTAGAAATCTCAGAATATAAGTTGTACAATAGAACTTAGTGATAGGAAGAGGGCAAACTGGGGAAATTGTTGGAATGCCAGAAATTTCATATTCTTTCTTGGCTCTTAAACCTCTTAACATGTGTATAGAGAACCCTAAAGATTCCACCAAAAACTACTAGGACTGATAAATGAATTCAGTAAAGTAGCAGGATACAAAATTAATATTCAGGCATCAGGTGCATTTTATACTCCAATAATGAATTATCAGAAAGTGAAATTAAGAAAACAATCTCATTTCCAAATGCTTCAAAAAGAATACAGTACCTAGGAATAAATTTAACCAAGAATATAAAAGACCTGTACTGGGAAAATTAGTAGACACTAATGAAAGAAATTGAAGATACAAATAAATACAAGCACATACCTTGTTCATGGATAGGAAGAATTAACATCATTAAAATGCCCATACTACCCAAAGCAATATACAGATTCAACACAAGTCCTTTTAAGATACCAGTGGCATATTTCACAGAACAAATATTCCAAACATCTACATGGAACCACAAAAGACCCTGAATAGCAACAGCTATCTTGAGAAAGAAAAACAAATTTGGAGGAATCATGCTGCCTAATTCCAAACTATGCTAAAAGGCCATAGTATTTAATACAGCATAGTGCTGGCAGAAAAATAGGCACATAGACCAATGGAACAAAATAGAGAGCCCAGTAATAAACCCATGCCATTATAGTCAATATTTGACAAAGGAAGTAAAAAATACAATGGGTTAAGGATAGTTTATTCAATAAATAGTGTTGGGAAAACCAGCCAGATATGTGCAAAAGAATGAAACTAGACCACCTTGTTATCACACATACAACAATAAAGTCAAAATGGATCAAAAACTTAAGTGTTAGACTCAATACCATAAAAACGCTAGAAGAAAACAGGCAGTAGAATGTTGGACATTTCTCATAGCAACATTTTTTCTGATATATCTCTTTGGGCCAAGGAACAAGAGAAAAAATAAACAAATGGGAGTACACTGAACTAGAAAATTTTTGCACAGCAAAGGAAACCATCAACAAAATGAAAAGACAACCCCCTGAATGGGAGAACATATTCACTGATACATTTGATAAGGGTTTACTATCCAAAATTTATAAAGAACTTTTAAAAGTCAACACCAAAGAACCCCCCAAATAACCCAATGGAAAAATGGGCAAAGGACCAGAATAGACATTTCTCCAAAGAAGACAATAGACATGAAAAGAAGCTCAGTGTCACTGATTGGAACATTTAAGCCATTTACATTTAAAGTGATTATTGATAGATATGCACTTACTGCCATTTTATTTTTAAAGTATATTTCTCCTTCTCTTCTTTTTCTTTCTTCTTTTTAAAGAAGTCCCTTTAACATTTCTTGTAATGCTGGTTTGGTGGTGATGAACAAACTCCTTTAGATTTTTCTTGTCTGGGAAGCTCTTTATGTCTCCTTAAATTTGGTATGATAGCCTTGCTGTGTAAAGCAGTCTTGGTTGTAAGTCTTTGCTTTTTGTCACTTTGAATATTTCATGCCAGTCCCTTCTGGCCTGAATTGAATCTGTTGAGAAACCAGTTGATGGTCTTATGGGAGCTCCCTTGTAGACAATTACCCGCTTTTCTCTTGCTGCTTTTAAGATTCTCTCTTTGCCTTTAACTTTTGCCATTTTTATTATAATGTGTCTCGGTGTGGGCCTGTTTGGGTTCCTCTTGTTTGGGACTCTGCACTTCCTAGATTTATGTGTCTTTTTCCTTTAGTAGGTTAGGGAAATATCAGTCATTATTTCTTTAAATAGGTTTTGGATCTGCTACTCTCTCTCTTCTGCTACCCGTATGATGTCAACGTTGTTACACTTCCTGTCGTGCCAAAGATCCCTTAAACTATCCTCATTTTAAAAAGTCCACTTTCTTTTTGCTGCTCTGATTGGGTGTTTTCCTCTACCTTGTATTCCAAATCACTGATTCTGGACTCTGCTTCATGTGACCTACTGTTTATTTCTTACAGTATATTCTTCATTTCAAAGATATTGTATTCTGTATTTCTGACTGGTCCTTTTTTATGGTTTCTGTGTCATTTTTCATGCTTTTGAGCATCCTTATAAGCATTTCTTTAAACTCTATATCTGAGAAATTGCTTGCCTCCATTTATATAGCTCTTTCTCCTATTTCTCCTGTTCTCTCATTGAGAGCCTGTTTCTTTGTCCTTCCTTTTGGCTGTCTCTTTGTGTTTGTTTTTATGTATTAGATAGATCTGCTCTGACTGCCAATCTTGGTGGGGGTGGCTTTATGTATTAGGTGTCCAGTGGGGTCCAGTGGTACAATCACCTTGATCACCTGAGCTGGGTGCTATAGGAATGTCCCTTGTGTGGGTTATGTGTGTCCTTCTATTGTGATTGAGTCTCCATTGCTATTGATCTGTCTGTGCATGGGATCAACCCTCAGTCTGCCTGACTGGGGAGCTCAACCCCAACCATTGTGTGTGACTGTTGTGTGCATGCTGACCACTCAGAGATGAATTTTCCTCAGCAGGATTTGGTGCTTGCTGAGATCTTCTTTTGGATATGCTGTTTGTGAAGCTTATTGGATACTGCTCTGATGTTGTCTAAAAATGGCTACTGGGTGTGTTGGTTCTGGGCCTCTTGAAAGGGACTTTGGTATGGTCCAATGTAAGACACTACCTGTGACTGGCCTTAGGTAACCTGTTTGGAGGTAGAAGTGATCCAAATTTGTGGTGCCTCTGCTGGGCAAGGCTGGCTTTTACCAGCACTGGGCCCAGGGGAAGGCCAGCAAATATCCAAAGGCATCCTAAGATTGTTTCCACCTGCTTTTGCTTGGCAGCTACCTGTTAGGCTCAGTCACTGAACGAGCCTCTGGTTGTATTCTAGCTGCACGAGATAGTTTCACAGTGAATCACCAAGTATGGGCCAGGGGTGTTCTCCAGATCAGTACAGCTTCAACCTGGGTGCCAGTGCTGGGTTAGAGGCCACTCAGCAAATGTCCACAGATATACCAAATCTACCTGTCACCCTCTGGGCGAATGCACCCCTTTGTGTTTGGTGGGGTATCAGGGATGCATGAGGGTGAGGCCGGCAGAGTTTATTAGGACAAAAGAGACCAAGATTTAGCCATGTGAAGGGAAGGCTCTGCTCTTGTTGTGTATATGGCAGGGATTGGGGGTGGAAATCTCTACTCCTTTTCAAGATATTTCAAGATATTTTTTCTGCTGTGCAAAGTGTGCAGCTAAAGTCATTTAATGAGACTTCTGGCCAAGATGGAGGCATATCCCTGCACAACCAAAAGAAGGATAACAAAAAATTTTTAAACAAAAAATAACTAGAACTACCAGAACATCAAACTGTATGCAAGTCTGACAACGAAGGAGTTAAAGAAGAAACATTCATTCAGACCAGTAGGAGGGGTGGAAACAGGCAACTGGGACCAAGAGGACTCATGGCAAAGTGGTGGCTGGAGGACTGGGGCAGGTGAGGCAGTGGCTTATGGGAAATCAGCTGATTTCTCAAAAGAAAACTTGCAGGCAAGAAGGAGCTAGAAAGAAGTATTCAAGGTCATGAAAGGCAAGGATCTATATCCAAGATTACTGTATCTAGCAAAGCTTTAACTTAGAATGAAAGGGCAGATAAAGTGCTTTCCAGATAAGGTTCAGTTAAAGGAGTTCGTCATAACCAAGCCCTTGTTAAATTAAATTTTAAAGGGACCTATCTATGAAAAAGAAGATCAAAAATAAAAATGGTAAAATGACAACAAACTCACAATTATTAACAGCGAAACCTAAGAAAACAAAGAGAAACTAAGCAACTAGAACAGGAACAGAGTCACAGAAATAGAGATCACATGGAAGGTTATCAGCAGAGAGGAGAATGGGGGAGAATGAGGAAAAAGGTACAGAGAATAAGAAGCATAAATGGTAGGTACAAAATAGATGGGCAAGGTTAAGAATAGTATAGGAAATGGAAACGCCAAAGAACTTATATGTACAACCCATGGACATGAACTAAGGTGGGGGAATGCGAGTGGGAGGGGGGTGCAGGGTGGAGGGGAATAAAGGGGAGAAAAAAATGGAGCAATGTGATAGCATAATCAATAAAATATATTACAAAAATAAAGCCATTCAAAGAGATTCAAATATAGTACTTTGCAGTTCTATAATCCCTACTGAATTTTGTTGTGTGTTTTAATTATTTCTAAATACTCTATCCATTTTTTTAAAAGATTTTATTTATTTATTTTTAAACAGGAAAGGAGGGACAAAGAGGGAGAGAAACATCAGTGTGGTTGTCTCTTGATTGCCCCCTACTGGGAGCCTGGCCTGCAACCTAGGCATGTACTCTGACTGGGAATTGAGCCAGTGACCCTTTGGTTCTCAGGCTGGCATTCAAACCTCTGAACAGCAGCAGCCATGGCTCTATCCATCTTTTTCTCAATTGTCACCCTCTTCAACTTTTAAAAACATATGAGTCATAGCAATTTTGAAGTGTGTGGTTGTTAATATCTGGATCATTTCTGGTTTGTTTTTATTGGCTGTTCTCTGCCATTCATTATCAGTCACCTATTTGTCCGTTTGTGCATGTCAACTTTATTTTATTTCTGAGCAATGTGGATGACAAATATAAATTTTAGAAGCTATTTTTGTCTAAAGACTGTTGAGTCTTATTTTGGCAGCCAATTCAATTACCATTGCATCACCTAAATCTGGCCAAAGATTGGTTTTAGGTTTTATTAAGGTGTGTCTGTTGCAGTTTTGTCTTTATCCTTTGGGCACAGCTGTTGTTACTGTAGAATGGTCCTTACTCCTGTGATGTGGGCTGTCTGGTGTCTTAATGCCCAGGGTGCTCAGGAAGGTCTATTCATTCCAGCTGGGTCGAAATTGCATCATGTTTCATCATTGTGTGTTCTCCAGCATCTCTGCACACTTCACAGACTCCCAACAACTGCTTTCAGTCAGGCCTCCTGGAGTCTCTAGTTCATTAGATGCAGCCCAGCAGTTAGTTGGCCATGCACATAGTTAGTTTTCTATGCACATTTCCAAAGGCCCTTCTCTGTAGCTCCCCCTTCTCTGTCACCATGCTCCTTAAATCCAAATCACAGCTCCTGAACTTGGATCTCTCTCCAGTGAGATTCTGTTCCCTTTTGGGCTCCAACTCCCTCACTGGTTCAGAAGGTGTTACCAAGTTGAAAGCCTATAAAAATATGGGGTTCAACATATGTGTTTTCTTTCTACCAAGGATGGCAGTATAAAGCGGTTGCCAGGGGCTGGTTGGAGAGGGGTGGGGAAAATAGGGAGAGGTTGGTAAAAACGTACAAACTTTCAGTTGTAAGATGAATAAGGTCTGAGGATCTACTGTATAACATGGTGACTATAACTGATAACAGTGTATTGTATAATTGCAACTTGCTAAAAGAGTAAAACTGAAATGTTCTCCCCCCCACAAGTTAAACATGTGAAGTGACAGATGTGTTAATTAAGTTGATGGGGGGTCCTTTTACAATGCATATGCAAATCAAGTCATTGTATAAATTTTAAATATTTTACAACTTTATTTGTCAGTTACACCTCAGAAAGCTGGGGGTGGGAGGGAGGATCACAGCCCTGAATTAATTGTTCAGGGCCTTCAATCAGTGCTTTTCTTATTATATTTTGTCCAGGTGTTACAGTGGATATCAGCTACTCCATTGTGGCTAGCAGCAGAAATCCCTCATTATAGTTTCCAACATCTTATGAAAAATTTCTAACATACATCTAAGTTGAAAGATGTACGGTAGACTCATATATGTAGCAGCTAAATTCTACTTTTAACATTTTATCACTTAATTTTATCACAATTTTATCTGTTCCTAACAACAGAAATATACCCACACTTGGTGATCATGTCATTTTCAACAAAGACACCAAAGTAATCTAATGGGAAAAGGAAAGTCTAGAGTAAAAAATATTGAAATAAATGGAATATTCATGTGGATCTTGATTAGAACTCACACTGTACTAAAAATTAATTAATTTGACATGTATATATTTAAACATAAAAGCTAAAACATAGGAAACCGTCTTCATAACTTCAGCATAGACAGTTTTTTTAGGTTACAGAAAACAATAGGTATAGAGAAAAAAATCCATCAGTTAACCCCCCATCAAAAGTATAATCTGCACATTCAAAAGGCATAAATAGGCAAACTACAGACTTGGGGAAAATATTTATTAAATATGTATTTGACAAAGATCCAGTATCCTGGATATATAAGGAACTTCTATAGATTGACAAAAAAATTCAATAAAAAATGGGCAGAAACATAAAACAGACCTTTCACAAATGAAGATATATGAATGACCAATGAGCATATAAAAAAGTGGTAATATCAAGAAAATAAATATTGAAAGCACAAGCTCATTAGAATAGACTGACAATTAAAAAGAGTGACAATACCAAATAGTGGGGATGTGGTGCAAGAACTCTCAAACATACACTATTGTAGAATGTAAAAATGCAATTTCTTTTATACTAAGCATACACCCACCCATACAGCAGCAATGCTGCTCTTAAGTATTTCTCTATGATAATGTCCACAAAATAGTTGTCCACAAATAATCATGTAAATTTAATTATTAATGACTTCTAAACTCAAACAGGCTGGATGTCCACATACACTTTTACTCAAGTTGTTTTTCTTATTTTGACTATTAAAATAATTATAGTAGTTGCATCTGGTTTCTTATAAATAGGAATCAGTTATATTTACCCAATAAATAAAATGTTTAAAAGAGATACTGAACTCACATGGGCTTTATGTATACCCTAGGAGAGCGTAGCAGAGTGGAACACAGTCTGGGCCTGAGGAGATTTGGTGGAGGAAAAATGTAGGACTAAGCTCAGGCCATGACGGGGGACAAGGGCAGTTCTTTCTGAGGCTGCTGTGGTAACACTGTCCCACCATCCCACCCACCCCATTCTGAGGCCTGTGCCTTGCCGAACATGAATGAAGCCCACTTTGACCCCAGGCCATTTTGCCATTTGCCACCCACTGTGTGTGGAGCTGTGGAGTGGCCACTCTGGTGCTGGTAGAAAAGCAAGGGCCAGGAGATTGATACTTGTCCTTAGAGAGGTAACCTAGTTGAGCACAGGGTCTGATTAAAAATGCAGTTCCAGGGAGCTTAGCATCTTGTATCCAGTTCATTCTGAATGTGTAAATGGAGAGTCTCAAGTGAACATAACTTATGTACAATGGGGAGTCACTTTGTTCCTTTTGTTCCAACTCATGAAGTCCTAATGCCTTTATAAGATAACCCTAATCACCACCTTGAACTTAGAAACATTTCTGCTTGTAAGGTTTTATATAATTAGAGAAAAAAAGAGAAATTGCAAAATTATGAGAATGTGGTTATAGCATTGGTTAAGGGGGAGTGGAATTGATGAGAGGACATAAGTTATATATGGAGTCATAAAATCTTTATAACTCTGAGGTTGGATCTAGGACATTATCCAGTTTCCATGAAGCAGGGAAGATCATGTGGCCAGCTACACCTTCTGAGGTCCTGCTGGTGAATGCCTCCCATGTGCTTATTTATCACCATGCTGTATTAGTACAGAGAAACTACTGGGGTTGTCTTGGGAATGACTTGCTGTTTCTAGTCTTGTGACTTCAACAGGAAGAACATGCTAGCCAATGCTGACCTTATTGTACAAGTCAATCCTACCTAGAGGTGTCCTAGGTGGTGGCTCAAGAAGGAAATCTGAGAGGTTTAAATAAATTTTCTCTTTGCTCCAGTATATCTCACATCAAAAATTCCTGTGTCTGAAATCCTGCCATTTGATCAGATTCCTTTGACTCATGAAGATGTTTTTCTTCTCCAAAAGGCTCTGTAACCAGAAAAGACACCAGTGTTCATGCTGCCTGTCACTACCAAACCCTTATAACTTTTAACCTTGTATCTTATAAGTTATAAGCTATAACATAACTTTTTACCTTAAGCTAAAAAATTCCAAGTCTTGAGTTCTCTATCAGCTCCTGTTAATATGAAAGTGGTGATCTCACTGCCACTGTTCACTTTAGAGAAGGAGCTTCAGTACAATGGTAATTTCAGGAATGTTCCGGGGGATTTTTCAGTTGCAAGCTCTTATAGAATTGAAGAACATGGGCTACAGACATGTCATTTTCTTATTGCTTTTACCATAACTACCCTGGCTTCATTGGTCACTCATCCCCACCAGACAGAGAACTCCCAGAGAATAAGAGAGGAATTATAGGAGCACAAGTCTGTGGCTCATTTCAGCTTTCACCTGATTACACTCTAACTTCCTTCCCTTCCATCTTGTAAAGCCATAGCCCACAGAAAAGTCACTGTGAGAGAGGCAAGAGCTTTTCATTGCCTCAGAAAACAAGAGTCAGAATCTGCCTAGGAATTTCTCAATTAAGGAAAAGCAATGATCGTGTCACACCAATACTCTTCTCACATTTCTAGATATATCTGGTTTTCTCTAAGAGACCTACTGCCTGGTTGTGGAACATCAGGATATTCCACAGCAATATCACCACCTTAAGTAACAGTGTGGTGTTCTCCTGTGAAGAGAAACTCCCGATGCAGAAGGGATGGCAGGAGGTGAAAGTTTTCTCTCAAACATTAGAATCTTGCCTTAACCTCAATTATTTTGCCATTCTCAAAAGCTCATTTAGAGATTTTACATGGAAAGAATAAGGCTCCTTTTCCAATTTCTATGGGATGCAGAGGTTCTCAAACTCGGAGAAGAAAATGTCAAAATAGCAATTATTAAAAAGAACGTCATTGCCCATTGCCAACAGATGTGGGGGCAGGAGGCACATTCATATACAATCAGTGAGAGTCCAAAGCTTTTGGAAGGCATATAGCATGTGTATATTAAGAGTGTTATAAGTATGTGTGCTTTGCCTCAGATATTTCATTTTGATTATCCCATGGAAACAATTAAGGACATTTGCAAAGGCTTTACTGTAGAGTTATCAAAATTGTATCTACAATAGTGGAAAATTAGAAGCAATCTTAGCTACTCTAATCCTAGATTTTGAAGACATGAGAGGCAGGAAAGGAGACTCTCTCAGGTTGAGTTTCTCAGGAAGCCAACTCTGAGATGGACATTAGCCTGGAGGCCTTTGGGATCACACTGTGGAGAGAGAAGTTGGGCTGCTATGCAGTCTCAGTAAAGGCATCAGCTGACCCCACAAAGAGCTGCAGAGCTGAGATTGTCCTTCCAAATTGCCACAGTGTGGAATGGAAGGGCCAGATCTTTGCTTTGATGTTAACCAGTCATTGGATGTGGGCTGTCCCAGAAATGGATGTGCTTTTGGGTAAGGTGACTCTCTTAAGCTGAGGAAAGCCTGCCAGCAACACTTCTAGCAAGTGGAGAATACATGCTTCAATTCTGAAAGGGGGGGCTGGGTGGCATAGGCAGCATCCATTATAGTCCATAACTTTTACCACCTACATTCACTTCTTATCAGCTTTGCAAGAAGCAACTCCAGGATTCTCATGGGCCTCTTTCCTGGAAGAAATTTATAAGAGGGATGACTCCTCTATTATGCAACTGGCTTTAGGCTTACAAATTAAATTCATTTCACTCCTGTAATACTCATTCTAGGTGTTCCTCAACCTAAGTTAGCACCTCTGCTGGTCTTGGTAGCTTTCTAGGTAGTGTGACTCAGACACTTATCTTTGAGGCCTTGATCAATATGGGCTACTCAGGCTATGACCGCTGCACTTATCTATTACCACCCAAATGAAGTAAGATAGTACCAAGAGGTACTCTAGTATTATAGTGAATTACCTAGGTGTCCCACATCTCCCTCTCATCTCCTATAGTGTAACAAGAGCCCTGCCTTCTCAAGTACACCAGGATCAAGTATCCCTGTCATGATGGTGACTCTTCTTCTTGCTGGCTGGTTCCTTGGCAGCAACTGTAGTGCATGGCTTAAAAGGCATACTGATGTGTTTCCTGAATTAACTGTTTTACCTTGGGAATCAAGCCCTTTAAAGTAGAGCACCCAGGTTTATCAGATAGAGAAGTACATATTCCTCAACTGAGTCACTGGGAATGATGGTAAGCAAAGTCTCTGCTGCTTTCATGTCTTGGTCCACCAGGAACATAACCACATAAAGGCTGTTGACTTAAAAGGAATGAAGTGCTAATACACACATGAAATGATCTCAAAATTTATGCTGAGTGAAAGAAGGTAGACACAAAGCAGTATATTCTATGTAATTCCATCTACATGAAAGTATAGAAAAGATCATTCTAATGCATAGTAATAGAAAGGAGATAAATGGGTTTCTTGGAGATAGAAGTGTGGAGAATTGTCTGGGAAAAGTATAGGAACTTTTCTGGGTGATGAAAATGTTCTATATCTTGATTTTGGTGGCAGTTATATAGGTGTGTAAATTTGCTAAAACATTAAAATATAAAGTTAAATTTGATGCAGTTTATGAGCCCTGGCTGGTGTAGCTCAGTGGATTGAGCGCGGGCTGCGAACCAAAGTGTAGCAGGTTCGATTCCCAGTCAGGGCACATGCCTGGGTTGCAGGCCATGGCCCCCAGCAACCACACATTGATGTTTCTCTCTCTCTCTCCCTCCCTTCCCTCTCTAAAAATAAATAAATAAAATCTTTAAAAAATTTGATGCAGTTTACTATATGTGAATTATGTCTCAATAAAGGTGACAAAAACCTCCACTGGATAAAGCTAAATAGGTATTTATAGACAAATTTAGAATGTTAAATACAAATAATAGTAAAAAAAGAAAGGTTGAAAGTCCGTTATCTAAGATTTCATTTCAAGAAGCTAGAATAAAGAACAATGAATCAAATCCAAATAAATACAAGAAAATAAAGGAGCATGAGTCAATGAAAAATACTTGAGCTGTATAATACTTGAGGTTGTTTTTTGAAAAGATTGCCTATTCAAGAAAACAAAAGAGTATGCAAATACCAATAGTAAGACTGAAAAGGGAATATCACATTAGATCCTACAGACATTAAAAATTTAATGAGCTGATATTAGAATTTAAGCCAATAATTAGATATTTCAATAAAATGATATGGACAAATGTTTAAAAAACTTACCAAAACTGACATGAGATAGGAAATCTCAATAATCCTATATGTCTACCAAAGTAATTGAATCTATAATTTAAAACTTTCCTAGAAAGAAGGGGAAGGACCATCAAGGAACATGTATAAAGGACCCATGGACAAAGACGACAGTGTTGGGGGAGAACTGAATGTGGGAGGTGGGGGTGGGTAGGGTAGAAGACAGGAATGTGAGGGAAATGGGGGCAACTGTAACTGAACAACAATAAAAAAAACCCAAACCTTTCCTAAAGAGAAAACTCCTAGTTCAAATGGCTTCATTGGTGATTTTTACAGAAAACATTTATGGGGAAAAATAATACTAATACCAATTACACCAATCTTATACAAACCCTTCCAGAACACTGAAAAGGAAGTAATTCTCAATTCATTTTATGAGTCCCACATTATCCTAATGCTAAAGCTTAACAAAGCTATTATAAGAAAGGAAATATACAAAACAATATGGACATAAGCATAAAAGAAAAGTTTGAAAATTTAGTTCAATATATTTAAAAGGTACTATAATGACTAAATGGAATCTATTCCATAAATGCAAGATTGCTTTAACATTTAAAAAAAATCAATCCAGACAGATGAATTTTGGAGACATTATGGTAAGTGAAATAATCCAGTCCCAAAGAATAAATACTTATATGAGGTCCCTAAAGTAGTCAAAGTCACAGAGATATGAAGTAGAATGATAGCTTCCTGGGAATAAGGAGAGGGGGAAGGAGAGTCTCTGTTTAATGGGTATTCAGTTTGGACTTAGAAAGATGAAAAGAATTTTGAATATGGATGCTGGTGATGGTTGTATAACAACTGTACACTTAAAATGTTAAGATGGTAAATTTTTATGTTATGTGCAATTTTTAAAATAAAAAAAATTGATCCACATAAGAAAATCAACCACATTAAGAGAATAAGAAAAATCATATGATTATCTCAATAGTTGCAAAAATATGTATTCGATGAAATTCAACACTTGTCCATGACAGCAGACTATGCTTTGAGGCAGATTTCATTGATTTGATGGAGATTATCTATAAAAAAAACCCCTTGTACCTTATGTCATACCTAATGGTAGAATGTTTAGGGTTTTTCTTTAGATTCTGGGAAAAAGGCAAAGGATGTCCATAATCACTACTTATGCAGCTCCTAGCCAGCACAATAATGTAAAAAAAAAAAAAAAAAAAATACAAAGATTGGAAGCAATGAAGTAAAAACAGATTTTACTTTACACACATGACATTTTGTACATAAAAAGTTCAAAAGAATGAAATTATTATAGTTACTAAGTGAATTTAACAAGGTCATTGGATATATGTTCAATTTAAATCTACTATATGCAATATCTTGCAACATAATACATATAAATTTAATATGCTATTATAGTGTTGGGAGGTGCTGGGAGGGGAGGCAGTCAGCTTGCAGCGGGGCCCCGACCGGAGGGCGCTTGTGTGCCCAGGCGGACACGGCCCAGCTGGTGGCTCCGGCGGTGGCCAGACTTGCTGGGGCAGGGGGCAGGGGGCGGGGGAAGAGGGCGGATCTCAGATAGAAGTACTGCGTGTACTGCCTAGCTGTGGGCCGAGGTGAGCTCAGGGCGCTTCTGCAGCACCGACTGCCGGGACATCGAGCTATGCCCCGAGTGCTTCTCGACTGGCACCGAGATCAGCCACCACCGCTGCTACCAGCTGGTGAATGGCGGGCTTTCCATGCTGTGGGGGCCCTAAGCCGAGGGCACCTGGACCAGCCGCGAGGAGTGGCTGCTGTTGGATGCTGCAGAGCAGTTAGGCTTTGGAAACTAGGTCCCAGTATTGCCTTTGTTCCTTTGCCTTCAGCTCCATCCTCAGCACCCGGGCGCCTGGTGGGAGAGGGCCTGCAGGGTCCAGCGTGCCCCGCCAGAGCCCTAGATGAAGGGTCTGGTAACTGCATCACGAATACGTTCCTCCCCTCTGTTCCCGTTTTGTCATAGCCCTGCCTGCATAGACTGGCTGGTTTCAGGGGTTCCTGTTTGGCTTTTTGGGGCGCTCTTGCAGAGGAAGACATGGCTGCTCCTGTGGAGCTTCCCTGGACTCCCCAGGAAGTGATGGAGCATTATGTAAGCATGTACATCCTCGACAACCTGCGAAAGGCCTGCATCCCGCGCATCATCCCCAAGCGGGTGACAGACCACACCCGCCCCAGTGGAAGGCCCCTCTCTCCCGGCCTCACCATTCCCTAGCTTTTCCTAGACATCTCGTGGCTGAGCAAGCAGCAGCAGCTGGGCTACTTGCCGCTGCGGGAGGACTACGAGGTTGAGTACAACTAGGACACCGAGACAATCAGTGGGCTCTTGGTCACTAAGACAACAATGAGGTGGAGGTTGAGCTCAAATGTGCCCACGTGAACATGTACATGCAGAAGCTCAGGGAGAAGCAACGGTGCAAGAACACTGCCTGCGACTACAATCTGGTACCAGCCTTCCTGGGGAAGGACAGGGAGATGGCAGCCAAGTGCAAGATCACAGAGGAGCAAGAGCTGCGGCTGAAGCTGAGGCTGTGGCTGCTCTACCAGTTCATGTCCTGCAAGGAGTTTGATGACCTGTTTGAGAACTTGCCCAAGGAGAAGATACTGTGTGCCAAGATCTGGGAGCTGCAGCGCTACAGATGGAACCGGATCACCAAGATGGAGGAGTCGGCCAAGTACGCACAAGATGGCCTGGCACTAGCGAGAGAAGCGGAAGGAGGACTGGGGCTCAGGACGCCAAGGATGGTGAGTTCGACGCCATCGAGCACCTGGTAGGCTTTGAGTTGCTGTCCCACTACGAGAAGGCACTGTGCAGCTCCCTCAGCCTGAGCCCCCTGCACTACCCCAAGACCATCATCATCAAAGACCACCTCCAGAAGCAAAGATTCCCTTCAGGAGTCGCCTGCCAAGTTACTTGGACAAGGTCCTAAAGAAAAGGATTTTGAATTTCTTCATGGAGGGAGGCTGGGTATCCAGGGATGCTTCCTGAGGCCAGTGCCCGGAAAGCTGCAGCCACTGACACGCTCGTGAGCCAAAATGACTATGAGGCAAGGGCAGGAACAGCTCCTTTGCTCCCCTTATTTTTTTCAGCAGTTTCATTCTTTTAGGATACAAATTCTTTTCATGATCCTCTGAAAGGAGCAATAGTAATCTTAGATCATGGGGGAAACAAGCACATGTATATTGTACCTTAGTCCTAAAAGTAATGCATGAAAAGGACCATCTTGCCTTTCTGTGTTGGGTTTGGAGATCTGACCGTTGCCTTCTGTGAGCCCTTCCCTTTGGTACACCATGTGTGCTGGCTCCCTGGCTGTTGGCCTCACCCAGTGACTCAGGCCCTGGCCTGGCCCTGGCCCATGGCACATTAGATGGGGGACAGCAGGGCAGGCAGGGAGGCCAGAGGAGGTTGGGATGAGGTGTCCTTGGAATTTCAGGAAGAGGTCGGTGGTGTACACATTGATCAAATGAACTTCCCCTTACCTGTTGGCAACGGCTGAGTTTTGAGCCTGCAGTTCCCAAACCCTGAAGGCACCCCTGGCCTGGCCCCTGCTGGCTCAGTTTGGGAATGGACAGGGCTATTGGCAGTGCTCCCTAGTTCAGAGAGGAAGCTGTGGGGAAGCCTGGCAGCAGGAGGACAGACACCACTGCCAAGGCTCTGAGCCCTTTTTGGGGGCAGCTGCAGGCTGCTCTTGTACTCGCAGGACCTTCTTTCAGAAAATTCATGGCTGAGAGTACTCAGTTACAGTGTAGCATCCTTCAGGACTTCTGTCACAGTTGCAAGTGCCCTCTTCACTGAAACCCTGACCAAGCTAGCCTGGCAAAGCATCTGAACTTTGGATGGCCCTAGGTGCTCTGCAGACCAGCCAGGCAAGATGGGGCAGCCCATGTGGCCAGTCTGGGCCTAATGTGCTGCTTCTCTGGGTCACTGTGTTGAACCAGACTCAGAGGTGGCTCTGCCTGGCCTTATTTCGTTTTTCAGGTGCCCTTTTTCAGGTTACCTTCCTTTGGAACTTGGGTTAGCCACTTGTCTTCTGGGCTTCTCAGGGCTCTCATGTTCAAGACCCTGCTTTAGAGTTGGTGGAGTGACCACAGACCCAGCAGGGCCAGTGCTCCCTCCTGGAACTTGGCCTGCCTCTCCACCAGCAGTTACTTGAAAACTGTTTACCACCCAGAATGTTTGAGCTTGAAGTTACTTTAAAGTGAAGTCATTTGAAAGAAAAGACATTCTCATAATTTCCAAGGACAACTTAATTATGGTGCCTTTTCCTTTCTTTTTACATCTTTCTGTCCCCTAGGGTCAAGTTTTCAGCATTAAATCATTTCAAATGTAAAAAAAAAATGCTACTATATACACTTTACTATAATAGTGTATCATTTATATGTTTAATAGACAGGGATGGGTAGTACAGTTCAGAAGTTGGGAGTATACACAAAACACAGTTTATTCTTATATTATTATTTGTTAATTATGGTGTTATTTTCCAAATGACTGTAAATCTACTTTTCCCACCCCTCTATATGATTAAAAATAAAAAAGAAATTAAAATAATATTTATAATACCTAAATATCAAATACACATGACTAATTCAACAAAAATGTTCAAAACTTCTACATTGGAAAAATACAAAAATTACTGAAATGATAAAATGTATATAATTGAAAAGGTATAGTATGCTCATAGTCTGTATGCCTTAATATTGTTAAGGTGCCCTTTCCTCCAAAATTAACCTATATATTTAACAATATCCATGAATATCCCAACTTTCTCATGTGGAGTAATTTTTAAAAATCATTAAAAAATGAGTATGAAAATGCCAAGGACCTAAAATTGCAGTGAAAATTTTAAACAAGAACAAAATTAGAAGATATATTCCACTATATACCAAGACTTACTCTAAATCTGTTTTCACTAAGAACCTTTGGTATTTAATAATGCAACAGAATAGATGATCTAGAAATAGATCCTCACATAATATGATCATCTGATTTATCCTAAGTATACCACTTTAACCCAAGGAGGAGGGGAGATGGTCTTTTAATTAAATGTTAAATAAATTATATATTTTAATGGAAAATATTATTTTTTGACCTCTATCCTATCCCATAAAAATTAATTTCAGATTTTAGATATAAAAGTAAAAACAGCAGATATGCATAATAAAATACAGGAAAATACCTTTATGACATTGGATTAGAAAAAGATTTCTTAAACTCAGCATGAAAGCACTAATCATAAAAAAAAGTTTGATGAATTACTCCATCAAAATTAAAGACATCTTTTCATCAAAGGACATCATTTAGAGAGAGAAAAGGCAAGTGGTAGATGAACAGATATTTGTAATGTTACAAATATCTAAGACCTTATATACAGAATTTTAAAGAAAACTATAAATGAACAAAAAGAGCTCCCAATGAAAATATGAGCAAAACTCTTGAACATACACTTCTCAAAAGAAGATATTAAAAAAACAATAAACACCTAAAAGGGGACTCAACATTATTAGCCAGCAAGGAAATGGAAATTATACCTATAATGAGATACCATTACCCACTAGAACCAGGCTTTGGAGTCTTACCACCCCACTGAAACTGCTCTAGTAAAGATGCCCTGTGTCATCTCCATTCTCTAACCCAATGGACACTTTTCAGTTCTTATGCCATTTGAATCTGCTAACTATGCTCCTCTTCTTGAAATGCTTGGCTCTAAAGCAGGGATAGGAGGCAGGGTTTGGGTGTATATGTTAGGAGGTAGAAATCGGCAGCCAATAATAGAGTCAGCATCATCATCATGTCAACTGTTTGACAGCAGAGTGTTTTAAAAATATTTATTTTTCAATTATAGTTGACATTCAATATTATACTAGTTTCAGGTGCCATGCACAGTGGTTAGATATTTACTTAACTTATGAGGTGATCCTGCCAATAATTCTAGTTACCTGACACCAAACAGTTATTACCATATTATTGACCATATTTCCCATACTGTGCTGTACATGCCTGTGATTATTCTGTAATGATAGCAGGGTTTTTTGAGTGGTATTTCAAGGTCTAATCCTCAAACTTTCTGATCAGAAACTGGTACATTATATCCAAAGAAGGTAAGTCTTGGTAATAGTTAATAAATCTCACTATTAAAATTCAATCAGAAATGGTCATTTTAACCACAATGTCAAATATTCATTTATAATGGGAGATAGCACATATCACTTATTCAATATTCCCTCCACAATATTAAATAGACACTTATGTATAGTATACATCATTAAGAGAAACATTTGATTTTCTTTCCTTCAGTCTCCACTCAAGCATAGCTCATCATGTCTTGTCTTGTTCTTTTTGGGTATCAGGTTCATGGTCTGTTAGAGCCTTCTGGTATCAGATCCTTGGCTTCTGGATTCCCACTTTGACTTCAGGTCTCTCGTAGTATTCCCAGCCTTCATTTGTGGACTTGGGAGTCCTTGGCTATTCCCACTCTCTGTACTCCAATGTTCTGTGAGGCTATACCCAGAACTTTTTACCACTGTGGCCTTTACTTGGCACAATGTTGAAAGTGGAACTTCTGAGGCTTGGAGTCTTCTTTTCTACAACCTGAATATGTCTAGATATTCTTGGATGTTTTCCATCTATATACAACTTATATTACCTTCTCTAAATGAAACACATGGGGTGGGGAGGTGAGGTGCTGGGTAACTTTGGAATTTAGGCAGCCATCAAAACCAATTCCTGTGTTCTTAAATCCATGACCATCCTCCCCCACCAATGTATATTTAGCACCCAGGATGATTTCTGGCATAATGTGTCTAAAATATTAGCTTCACAAGAAAAATAGGTTTTTCATGCTCACTGTAAAGAAAAACTTAAAAATATAGCAAAGTGCAGAAAAGTCAAACAAAAAACAGCTGATACTCCACCAACTGTGAAACAACCATCATTAAGTTTTGGAGACCATCCCTTCACTTATGGCTCCCAAAGTTCACAGAAATAGTTTTACAGTTTTATACCATACATGCTGCTCTTAAAATTTCTCTTTTTTCCCATCTTTTCCCTTACTTACCCTCCTACTTCTTTTCTCCTCCAAGTTAACCAATGTTAATTGTCTGGTGTATATTCTTTCATACCTGTTTCCATGTTCATCTAATCACATACACACATAAACATATAAATTTGTGTTTAACAAAAATGAAATAGTATACATACACATATCTGTATTAAAGCAGTGATTTATCAAAAATTGTGGGGAAAATGAGGTCAGCTTGTAGATATAACTCATTTTAAAAATTACTCTCATGCTATTACATGTATCAGGGTACATCACAATTCATCCAACCATTCCCGTTAGTGGCCTTTCATTTTGTCTCCAGTTGGGTTTCTTCTTTGCTTCCAAAACTATACTTAAACAAATATCCTTATTTGTGTGCTCTTATTCACTGATGCTCTTATCTCTGTGGGACAGACTTCTGAGTCAAAGCATTTTTTTATTTCTCAAATATTAAATATTTTAAAATTGGATTGCTGGTGAAAATAGAAATTGGTATAACCTTTTAGTGAGAGTACATGATTTCCTAAACCTCACTAGTAAAAGATCTCTTAATTTGGCTAACTCCATGAAGGGAAAGTGATGATATCATTGGATGTTTTAATTTGCATTTCCCTGAGTACTACTGTTTAGGCTCATAATATTTCATAGGTTAATGGCCATTTGGAGTTGCTCTTCTATCAATAGCACTCAAGTCCAGATGGGTTAAAGACTTCAATGTAAAAAATAAAATGATCAAAATCTTAGAAATAAATTTAGGACACTATGTATAACCTAGGAATTAAGAAGACCCTTTTAACTAAAATAGTAAATTAAGAAAAAAGACAGAAAAAAATGTGGTAAATTTTTTTACTATATAAAAAATTATAAAGACAAATGCTAGATTAAGAAAAACATCTGCAAAACACATGACAAAGGAATTAATATCTAACATATATAAAGAGCAACTCCAAATTTATTTGACAAACAATAGAAAAATAGGCAAATATATATAGGCAATCCATTGAAAATAATCTGTTAAATGAATAAAGTGTGAAATCTGGGTGAAGGCTTTCATTCGTCTATTACTGTACTCTATTGTGAATTTTTTTACAACTTCTAAGATTTAATATGATTAAGTGCTTTTCCACATTGATATGTTTGTAGAGTATCTTTTCTGTGTGTATTTCCTGGCAAATTGATTCTGAAAGTCACACATTCATTAAACACATAGATTATGATTATTCTTGAGTAGACATCTGGATGAATGATCTATTATTTATATTAGCTGAGTTTCTCTCTGATGTATTCTCTGATGTACAGTAAGGCTTGAGCTACTCCTAAAAGTTTTTCCACATTCATTACATTTATAGGGTTTTTCTCCAGTATGCATCCTCAAATGTACAGTAAAATCTGAGTTAGTTCTGAAGGCTTTTCCACATTCTTCACATTTATAGGGCCTCTCCCCAGTATGAATTCTCTGATGTAGAGTTAGCTGTGATAGAGTAATACAACCTTTCCCACATTCTTTGCATGTATAGGGTTTTTCTCCAGTATGTGTTCTCCAATGCACTGTAAGGTATGAACCCCTCCTGAAGGCTTTTCCACATACATCACATTTATAGGGTTTCTCCCCACTATGGATTTTCTGATGTTCTGTGACATGTACCATCTGGCTAAATGCTTTCCCACAGTCGTTACATTTAAATGGTTTCTCTCCAGTATGTGTCCTCTGATGGGTATTAAATCCTGAGTTACTTGTAAAAACCTTCCCACATTCATTACATTTATAGGGTTTTTCTCCAGTATGCCTTCTTTGATGCACAGTAAGCTGTGATGTATTAGTAAAAGCTTTCTCACATTCATTACATTTATATGGTTTTTCTCCAGTATGGGTCCTTTGATGTACAATAAGGTATGACTTCGTCCTGAAGGATTTTCCACAGTCACAGCATTTATAGGGTTTCACTCCAGTATGAATTTTCTGATGCTCCTTGAGATTCACCATTTTGGTGAATGCCTTCTCACAGTCAGTACACTTATATGGTTTCTCTCCAGTATGAATCCTCTGATGTACAGTTAAATGTGATTTTATTCTGAAAGATTCCCCACATTCATTACATAGATAAGGTTTCTCTTCAGTATGAATTCGCTGATGTATTATTAGAGATGAAGAACGCATGAAGGCCTTTCCACATTCACTACACTTATAAGGTTTCTCTCCTGTATGCATTCTATAGTGTACTGTAAGGCATGAATAATTAATGAATGCTTTCCCACACTCATTACATTTATAAGGTTTTTCTCCTGTATGAATTCTCTGATGTTCTGTGAAATTTGCTATACGATTGAATGCTTTCCCACATTCATTACATTCATAGGGTTTTTCTCCAGTATGAGTTCTTATATGTACAATAAGGCTTGAATTACTTCTATAGGCTTTTCCACATTCATTACATCTAAAGGGTTTCTCTCCAGTATGAATTCTCTGATGAACATTAAAAATTGTGGTATTCTTAAAGGATTTCCCACACTCATTGCATTTATATGGTTTCTCTTCAGTATGGGTCTTCTGATGTACACTAAGATATGCCTTATTCCTAAAGGCTTTCCCACAATCATTACATTTGTAGGGTTTCTCTCCATTGTGAGTTTCTTGATGTCGTGCAAGTTTTGATTTATCACTAAAAGCTTTCCCACATTCACTACATTTATAGGGCTTCTCTCCAGTTTGAATTCTCTGGTGCTGATTAAGGCGTGCACACTGGCTAAAAGATTTTCCACAGACATTACATTGATAAGGTTTCTCCTTAGTATGAGTTCGCTGATGTACCATAAGTGATGAAGAAGCAATAAAGGCCTTTCCACATTCATTACACTTATACGGTTTTTCTCCAGTGTGAATTTTTTTATGTTGACTAAGATAAGAAGGCTGGCTAAACATTTTCCCACATTCATTACACTCATAAGGTTTTTCTTTAGTGTGAGTTCTCTGATGTTGAGTGAGTAACGACCTATAACGAAAGGCCTTTTCACATATACTACATTTATAGGGTTTTTCTTTATCATTGAGTTTTTTCCCTAAAGTAAGTTCTGAAGTAGGCCTTATTTCTTTGTGGCCTTCTGTATCCTTGCAATTTTTCTTCCCCAATTTATCTTTATTCAAATCTAAATTTCCTGTGAAATTTCCCTCATGTGTTTGGCATTTGCTGCGGAGCTCTTCTGGACAAAAAATAGACCCAAATCTAACACCTCTCTGACCAGTGGGAATTTTCTTATGTGTAACTATTCTTTGGCTCTGACTCTCCTGACTATTTTGCAGTCTCAATATCCTGTCATTCCATTTCCACAATCCTCTCATTCTGGAGTCCCATAGGCCGTTTTCTGTGAGTTTCTCCATTATTGTCTCCTGTGATAAATCTTCAGAGTTATCTTCTGTTAGTATAGCATTCTTGGTTGCTAGTTTGGTCTCCAACTCTGGGGAGGGGGAAAAGGAAAATCAAATGACTCCATTTCTTAAGTTAGGGAGAACTCACTAAACTGAATAATAAAAGGAAAACTTGGGCTGACAATGAATATGTGGTTTTTAACTGACTGAAAATTGGCCTTTTCCTCTTTTTGAAGAAGTAGATAAAATTAAGTCAGTCTGATTCAGCAAAGAGCCAAAGTAGTAAATTCAAGGAATTTTTCCTGTATTAAAAAAATTCATTCACTTCACTCTTAAAGGACCCATAGACAAAGACAGTGTGGGGCAGGATTGAAAGTGGAAGGTGGGGAGTAGGTAGGGCAGGGGACAGTAATGGGGGGGGGAATGGGGACAACTGTAATCGAACAACAATAAAATTATTTTTAAATAAAAAAATTCATTCACAGCAACACTCAAAAGAATCTAAGTCTCTCAAATATTTCTTTTCTCATTCTTTTTAGAGCCAACTTCTTTAGAGAGCATTCTTTATAAGTTGTGACTAATTCCTTGCTTCTCATTTACTCCACAAACCAGGTATTTGATTCCAACCATACTTTCTATTTGTTCTCATTCTTTATTGACTAACTATTTCTTAATTTTGTGAGAGCTTTCTCAAATTTCCCTGTCATAGTAGCCTATTCAAGTCTTTGTACATACTTTTTAATAAAATTCTTATGGAAAAAGACTGGTTTTCCAGTCTTTTTGAGCTAGCCAGATGAGCTAACTACTCAAAATTAATGTTTATGATGATTGATATTTCACATAGTGAAAACTATTATCAAGAATAGTTTTATAACCTTTTTATGGGTCTTAAGAACATTTCTGATAGTTTGTCAGAATTCCTTTTTTAAAAAAATTATTCTGTGTGGTGGCAGTCGTAACAACCTGTTTGTATACGCAAGTTAATGTGTTACTTTCTAAAATCACTTTTATACTTCTTATTCATTTTAGGATAATCATACCTAAATTTAAACATTTAGGTAAATAATTTTAAATAAACAAACTGCATGTAAATCTTTCGTGGTCACTAGAATGGTTTTATGACTTTAAAACTCAAGGTAAGTAGAACTTTCCATGGGTACACATGGCTGGACAAAGATCTGAATTCAGAGCCAACAAAGAAGAAAGCCCTATAACTCAAGGACTAAAACCCAGCTCATTTAAATGTCTAATTAAAGCAAGATGACTGAGGATTGTTACAGGCCTGTATCCTAGCAGCCTTCCAAGAGTAAACAATCCTCTATGAAAAAATTACATAGTCCAGAACCTCAAAGTATTATTACATGTTTTCATATTCAATGCCTGACAATGAATAATAATAGGCATATAAGAACATAAAAATCATGAGACAAATCAAGAAAAAACAGATAATACAAACCAACATAAAAGGGATCCAAATAATTGAGATCTCAGATATGAACTTTCAAATTAATTAGGATTAGTTTATTCAAGAAAATAAGACAAGATTAATAATTTCAACAAATAACTGAAAAGTATAAAATAAGAACCAAGTGCTAATTCTAGAATTGGAAAATAAACAAATCAAGAACTCAAAGGATAGGCTGAAAGTAGATATGGCACATGTGAGTGTAAGGAAAATTGGTCAGCAGAAAATATCCATATTGAAGCACAGAATAATGAAAAACCTGAAAACATTATTTTAAAAAGCATATGATGTACTACAATGACAGAATGGAGCAGTTACTACAGGGACACTACAGTCCCACAAAGTCTAAAATATCTACTGTCTTGCCTTTTACACAAAATGTTCACTGACTCTTGAATTAGACAGATGGTTGACTTCTCAACAGATTCTATGTTAAGAGAAAACAATGGAATGATACCATTAACAGCTAAAAGAATATAAATGCCAACCTAAAATTTGAAGCTTATCAAAAATTTTATTAAAAATGAAGGTTAAATAGCCCATAGTCAACACATTTATAATCTTATTTCTGTTTTTGACAACAACCACAGGTGTTACGGAGATGTTAATTCTCACTTTATTATTCATAAAGTGAAGTTCAACATGGTTAACTAAAGCTGGCAAATGACAGATACAGGTTTGAGTCCAGGTGTTCAAAGTGAGAACTCTATTCTCTATTCTCTTTACAATAATCCTTTCTACTCCACAATTGAGTATCACCATGATTCCAAATACCTATGCTCACAAGGCCTCTTACTTCATTAGTTCTTGTGGCTAGAATCCAGTTTCTTCCTAGCTTCTAGCCTTCTTTACTTAAGTTCCTAGGTCCTGAAGGTTCTTATTCAGTTTCCCTATCTCTTTTCCTCTTAGAGACAGGCCTTTTGCTCCAAACATAGCCCAATAGTTTGAAGTATACCACTTATTCAGACATCTTGCCTTGTAGGATCTCACTGTTAAGTCAGACACTCAGGGGTAGACTTTTTGTTCTTCCTGGACTTTCTTGAAGCCTGTGCCCTTGGGATCACCCCTTCTTCAACCTATTTCCAAGCTTTGGTCTCATCTCCTTTTCTCTGAAGCATAGTGACAAGAACATAGATTTAGTTACACATATTAATTTTCAAACACCAGTTCTGACAATAACTGGATGTATCTAACTTCTTTGATCTTTAGTTTTTTTGTTGTTAAGCACATACATATTTACTATGCAGGGCTATTTTAACGGTTACACCCAATGAAATTATATAAGTAAATTTCCCAACAGAATGCCAGTAATGAAGTAGATGTCTAATAAATTTTGACTGTTATTGTCATTGTTATAATGTATTTTTCTTCATGTATGGACCTAAGTTACTCAGGGGAAAAATGTGTCTCCTGACCAATGTATTTGGCATGACTCCTTGAGATGTAAGAAATAGAAGCATATGAAAAATATTCTTTGGTAAATTTACTTTAAAATTATATACTAATATCCCTACATAACACAGCATAAACTTTGGGAAGCCTTGCCCTTAGAGAAGTCATTCACTATCTTCCATTTGATCTCTTGAGTAAGGAAGCCATGTCACAGGCATCAATATTCCATTAATTCAGAGTAGCACTAGAAGTTACCATTAACCAAACACCATCGTCAAACTAGTAAGACATGTTTGTTCAAAGTCAAGAAAACTGACTAATAATGAATACCTAAAGCAAATATATTTTGATAAAAATTATTTCAATTTTAGAACATGACAAGGTAAAAACAAAGTTAAAGACTTTAGGCAAAAAGAAAAATGGAAAGAATATGACATCAGCAGATCTCAATAAAACATTAAAGGGTATTTTTTAAGCAGAAGAAAAATAACCCTAGGTAGAAGCCCAGAAATAAAGAAAAAAATGAAGAGAAAGGTAAGGTAAAAATATAGGTAAATCTTAATGAATACTGACTGCACATAACAATAATGTCTTATGAGATTTGACACATATATAGAATTAAAATATACACTTCAATAACATGTAAATGAAATGAGATTAAATGGAATAAGCTGCTCTAAAATCCATGTATTATTTGGAAAGAGGGGAAAAAAATCTGTTGAGTTGGCCAAGATGTTTGTTCTGATTTTCTCATAAGACAGTTCTAGCTTAGCTGTTTTTAACTTTATTTGAAACAATTTTGTTAGACTGTATTGTGACAGCTGTCATATCAGTGTGTACTTAAAAAACATGAATTTTTGTGTAGCCATTTCAATATTGAAGATGAAAGAAAATATGCAACATTTTGGCATATTATGTTTTATTATTCCAAGAAAGGTAAAATGCAACTAAAAAGCAAAAAATATTTGTGCAGTGTATGGAGAAGGCTCTGTGACTGATCAAATGTGTCAAAAGTGTTTTACCAAGTTTTGTGCTGGAGGTTTTTTGGTGGATGATGCTCCACAGTTGGGTAGACCAGGTAAACTTGACAGTGATAAAATCAAGACATTAACTGAGAAACATCAATATTCTACCACTCGGGAGATAGCTGGCATACTCAATATCCAAATTAATGAAGTTATTGGTTAAATAAAAAATGTGTCTTTTATTTTATGGAAAAAAACATATGGACTTTTTGGCCAACTCAATACATTTGACTGCTAAATTAAGAATGTATGGTTTAATTTCAAAGTTAACCACTTAACAAATAATTTAAAATTTATAATTACCAAGTGATTAGAGGGGGAAAGAGAAAAATAAATGATAAATCTAAAGAGCTAAATGGGAAAAAGAATACAAAACAGATAAGACACTTGCAGTTAGATGATAAATTTAAACTTGATGTAATTGTATTATGCACAAATAAACTAAATATTCCCAAATACACAAATGTCAGATTAGTTAAAACAAATGTGCTATTTACAAGAGAAACATAAAATAAAAGTATTACAGTGAGCAGATGAAAAGTGATGTACCACATAAACATTAACTAAAAGAATGATGCTATAGTTATATTAATTATCAGACAAAATAGACACTAAGGCAAAAACCATTAATAGAGATAAAGAAGACACTTCATAATGATAAAAGTTCCAATTTTCCAAATAGATATAAAAGTTCTAACTTTGTATTTATCTAATAATGCAAATTCAAAATACATAAAGAAAAAATTAAAGAACCTAAAGCAAGAAATAAATCTACATTCACACTGGGAGACTTTAAAAAATCTTCCTAAATAACTAATAGAATAAGTTGACAATTAGTAAGTACATAGATTTTAGCAACATAATTAACAAATAACATATCTAAAACTGCACTGGATACCTATCCATTGCACATTTTTCCAAGTGCACACGAAATGTTTACAAAAATTGGCTATGTGGTAAAGCAAGTTTTAAGAAATTTGCAAAGACTGCAATCATACAGACCATTTCCTCTGACCACAGTAGCATTTAAAGTAAGATTACTAGAAAATATCCATATGGTACAAAATTAAGAAAAATACTTCTCAGTAGCCTGAAGGCCAATGACATAACACTGGAAATTACCAAATACTTTGAACTCAGTAATTATGAAGGTACTACATAAAAAAAGTATGATTCAGTCTTGTTTATTTTTATTTTAATCATTGTTCAAGTACAGTTTTCTCCCTTTTACTCCCATTCCAGCCCACCCACCCAACCCTCCCCACTTCCCTCCCATTACCACCCTCCCCCTAGTTTTTGTCCATGTGTCCTTTGAATTTGTCCCTGTAAACCCTTCCCATTCTCCCCTGAAATTCCCTCTTCTCTCCCCTCTGGTGTGATGCAGTCTTGATTGCCTTAAATACATTAGAAAAAAATGGCTGAGAATCAATGATATATGTATCCAATGCACAAGGTTAGAAAAGATCAGCAAATTAAACACTTTTTAAGGAACAAAAAGTGAAAGAAGGGAATAAAACAAGTCAAACACACAATAGAAATGATAAAAGTTCTTTTTTAAAAGCTAAATAAGATTGATAAACCCTAGCAAGACTGATAAGATAAAAGAGAGAAAACAAAAGAATTAATCTCGGAAATGAAGGAGGAGACATCACTTCAAATCCACATAGAGAGTTAAAAGGTTCAACAGCCCTGGTGGTGTGGCTCAGTGGAATAAGTGCTGGACTGGGAAATAAAGGGTCACTGGTTGTATTCCCAGTCAGGGCACATGTCTGTTTTTTCAGGCCAGGTACCCAGGAAGGGGCATGCAAGAAGCAACCACAGATTGATGTTTCTCTCCCTCTTTTCTCCTTCTCTTCCCCCTCTCTAAAAATAAGTAAATAAAATCTTTAAAAAGAAAAATAAAACAATAAAACATTAAACAGAATAGTATGCCAAAAATTTTAAATTTTAGATTAAACAGATCAATTCCTAGATAAACCTAATTTACTAAACTGAAATAAAATTTTTTTAAAAGCCCCAGCTGGTGTGGCTCAGTGGACTGAGAGGTCACCGGTTCAATTCCCAGGCAGGCACATGCCTGGTTTGCCGGCCAGGCCTCCAACTGGGAGCATGAGAGAAGCAACCAATTGTTTCTCTCACACATCACACGTGTCTATCCCTCTCTCCTTCCTTTCCTCTCTCTCTAAAAATAAATAAATAAAATCTTTAAAAAAAGAAAGAAATAGGAAATAGTTCTATAACTACAAAAGAAATAGAAGCTATAATTAAACACCTTGCACAATAAAAGCTTCAGGTCAACATGACCTCACTGGTGAATTCCATGTACCATAAAATATATAACTTTCCCTCTCTCACCACTCTGTATTGTCATCACAATAAGCTGATGGCCTCACTTTATACTTTATTGAGAATCCAGATGCTACCATAAGATGTGTCCATTGTCCTACTACCAGTTGACCTATATCTGTACCATCTTCTCCAGGTGGCCTCCGTATCTGTCAAAGGTAAATTCCTCCTTTTCCATTCTAGATTTCCATTCCCTTTCACCTTTCCAGACACTTTAGTTCTTCAGTGATCCCATCTTTGTCTCGCAACATCAATTTCTCCCTTTCCATTGGGGCATCATTCTGATCTACACTAGAGCAAGCCATAAAAATTCCCGTCTCAAACACAGTTTTTTCTCAGTTCCATACTTTTCTCTAGTTACTACTGCATTTCTTTTTCCTTCTTCATGGTGGGGAGGGAATCCTTTTCTAAAGATTCATCTAAAACTATCTCCAATGTCTACTTTTCATTTACTCTCTTTAAAATATATATAATAATTGACATATGAAAACAATATAAGTAACGCATACACAGTTATGGATGGCATCATAATAAAATGAATGCTCAAATGAACTAGAATTCACTTCTTTCCTTTTCCACTACTATATCATACTAGTACATTTTATTATAATCTCTTGCCTAGACCATTTTTAACAACCTCTTCACTGATTATTTGCTTTATGCCTTTAAATTCAATTTCCATAAACAGGGTTATTTCCTAAAAATCCTTGATTAAAATCTTTCAATACCTGCAAACTCACTTTGATCAAAATCCAAACCCCTTACCATCATCTACAAATTCCTGAACAGGCAGTCACCTGTCTCAATAATGTTATTCTATACCAGCCTCCCTCTCATTTATGTTTCAATCACAGCAGCTTCCTTTAATTTCTAGAATACATTATGTTGTTTTCTGTATCAGGTTATTTGCCTGTTATGCTCCTCTTTTCCTCTTCCTATGACTGGCTTCTTCTCATCCTTCAAGTTTCAGCTTAAAGTCATATCCTCAGAAGCCTTCCTTGACCATACTGTGTGAAGCAGGCAGCCTCATTCCCCATCCCAGTCACTCCTTCATATCCTCCACTTTATCTTATAGCTAGAAATTATCCCAATCACTACTTAGCTTGTTTTTGTTTATTTACATGTTAATTATCTATTTCTCAAAAATTAATCTTCATGAGGGCAGGGACCTGGTCCATCTTACTGCTGAAGACCTTCCATCTAACTGTGTGGGCGTGTATATAACTGTGTATACATAACTTATTCCATTTTAACACTAATCCTCCTGAACCCTTAACCCCTTCCCATTTCCCCTGGGGTGGACTATGAATGTGTATAGAGACTCTAGATTAATCATGAACCATCATTAATCCTTTGTCTACCATTAGTCTTCCTTCTGTGCAAAGTGCCCTCAATGTTATCTTGCCCTGGCACCAGAGACCCAGTATCTGGTCCCTTGGTTCCCCTTGATCACCATGCATTCCTTTCAGAGTACTTAGGTCCACTTCTTAGGGGGAATACAAAACCAGTGGTCTGCCAATAAATGAGGAAAGGATCCATTTTGTCCTGCTTCCTGCTTTCAGCTGCCCAGTACTATGTTTCTGTAAGTTCCCTATTAACACTCTTTAAACTGACAAGCTAGATTTGCCTGCCTCATTCTTGAGCCTCTTGAATCCATTGGCATTTGGAGGCTACTTTTGCATACACGGCCTTTTAATGAAACACTAACCCAGTTCACAGTATACAGATATTTAATAAACATTGATTAAAGAAATACTGTATTTTGATTCTGAACTGATTTCTTGCTTGTATCCTCAATTAGTCAAGAACCCCCAAAGTTTTAGCAGGTTTATAGATAAAGTTAGATAGTGACCAGTTAAGTTTAGCTTAAAAGGAATCAAGCTGATTCTCAAGAAAGCATTTTCAGAAAAATTAATGACGGAAAAAGATATCAGAAAATGGCTAAAGAAAAAAACGTAAATTTCACTGCAGACAGTAGAACTGAAAGGGATATTTTATGCATGCTTAAATGAAGAAAGAATAAAGGAACAACAATTAAAATCATGAATCCAAGAAAGCAAAGTGGGATGGGACAGGAATCAAAAGTAGAGGACAGAGAGAGGGGGGGAGAGGGGAAAAAGGGAGGGAAAGAGAAGGAAGCAATGAGAGATGGAGGTAAATATAGGGAGAGAAGAAGAGGGAGAATCTTTTCCTCTGACAGCTTTGAGAAAAAGAGACTCTCTAAAATATTTCAGGTATTCTGATTCGGCCATGGAATAAATCCCATCTTCCTGGTTCTTATTAACTCACCTGGATAGGGGCTTGTTGAAATTTCTCTCACTACTACCCATAGTCCTTTTCCATCCTCCAAATGAGATATCATATCTGGTTTGGAAACTGCAAGCCCTGTTCAAAGGAAAATGAATAGGGTTTGACTATGTCTATGGACAAGAACTATTGCCAATTTTAGTCTATTCTTGATCTCTTGTGCAGAGTTGCTATTATAGGAAGTTCTAGAGGTGTGCTGTCCAATACACTTGCCAATGGCCACAGGGAGATGTTTAAATTTGAATGTAAATTAGTTAAAATTATATGAAGTTTAAAATTTAGTTTTTTAATTGGACTAGCCACATTTCAAGTGTTCAAGAGCCACAAGTGCCTAGTGTTTGCCATATGGGACAGCACTGATGTAGACCATTCCTATTACAGAAAAACCTTCTACTGTACAATGGATGCCATGGAGAACTACAAGTGTATCTCAAAGAATCTCAATGCTATGATCCCAAGTTTGCTGGGATAATAGATCATGAGCATAATCAAACAAATATATTTGTTCCTTTTATTTCTGAAGGCACTGATAATTCATTTATAGAAGTGACTAGAAAAAACTTTAGTCCTAAATCTGAGGGACTGTCAACAATTTTCAAGACTCCAATGAAATATGTATTTCATATTCTACAGTGGGTAGACTAGTTAGTTAAGAGTAAGGAACAGCATAACTCCCAATAATATTCTCCTATGATTATGAGATTTTAATGCCAAAATTCATATAAGTACTTTAGAGGCTCTATATCCTCAGCAAGTCTGGTCCAGTGGGTAGATACATGAACACAGAAGCTATCCTTACCCAGGGATACAAGATTCCTGTAATTCTCTAGCATCACATCCTTGTGCAGGTCCCTCTGTGTAGGGTCCATCAACCTCCATTCTTCCAATGTGAAGTCTATAGCCACATCTTTAAATGTCACTGAATCCTAAAATAAATACACTGTAATCACCCAGGGACCAAACATTAAGACCTGTTAGGCAGAATAATTTATACAAAACTGGGGAAGAACTAGAAATCAGAATCACCAAATGACTAAAGAAGTCAGTCTGTTCAACCCTTAAAGGATGTGTGAGTCTCCCCAGGGACAAGAACTTAAAACCACAAGAGGAAGCCCATTCTATTTTTAGTTTTACCTAATAGCAGGATTTTTCCCAGACTAATTAAGATCTGGCTTTCTCTAACTTCTAAATATTGGTCCTACTTTATTACCTAAAATCAAGCAGCATGGTCTCCTCCCTCCCTAGAAAGTCCTTAAAATATTTGGTAACAGCTAGTAGTTTCCATGCAAACCATCTTTTCTTCATCAAAACCCTTCCTTATGTATAATATCAACTGTTTTTCAGCTCCAATATATAAAATATAGCTTATCAAAAGGTAGTTTATAATTCAGATAACAAATTAAGAAATTAATTAAAGGGGGGAATGTGGGTGGGAGGGGGTGTGCAGGGTGGAAGGGAGTAAGGAGGGGAAAATGGGACAAGTGTAATAGCATAATCAATAAAATAAAAAATAAAAATAAAGCTAAAAATTTTTAAAAAGTCAGCTGTATACTTAACATTTAAAAATAATCTGTTATAGATTATATAATGAAATGTTTATAGATAAAATTGTATAATGTCTTTTATTTGTCTCAAAATATTTAGTGAGGGAGTGTACAGTTACAGACAAAATATGGCTGTCCATGTGTTGAAACCTGTTGAAGATGGGTTCAACAAGATTCATCAGACTACTCTTTCTACTTCTGTACGAGTCTAGTACATTTTACTTGTCAGGTACTGGTCTAAGGACTTTTTATGTAATGACTGAATCCTCATAATAGGAAGGTGCTATCTACAGATAAGGAAAGTGAGGCTTAGAGAATTTAGGTGCTTTGGCTAGGTTCACAAAAGAGGCAAAGTCTAGATTCAAATTCAGGCAGTTTGGCTCTAGAATTCAAGCTTGTAATTATTATACTTAATGATCTATTAAATTAAGAGCCCTTATTAGCTGACTAATCAGGCAAAGGTCTCAATTTGCGTAATATTTGGCTAAGGTCTGCTCTATATCACAAGATACATTTCCAGTCCTGGCTGGTGTGGCTCAGTGGATTGAGCGCTGGACTGCCAACCAAAGGATTGCCAGTTCGATTTCCAGTTAGGGCACATGCCTGGGCTGTAAGTCAGGTGTCCCTAGTAGGGGGTGCATGAGAGGCAACCATACATTGATGTTTTTCTCCCTTCCCTCCCCTCTCTAAAAATAAACAAGTAAAAAAATAAAGAAAAAGTTTAAAAAAAGAAGATATATTTCCTCAGCAGTATTTTCCTGTTGGTTGCCTTGGGGCAGGAAAAGAAACTGCTTTCTGTAACACTTGCAAGTTTTGTCGGGACAAAAGCTGAGTAAAAGTTATTTTTAGGTAAGGAGCCGGCTAGCGGGGTTGCTAGGTAACGATATCTCAAGGTCACTAACCTTGCCCCTGCTTCTGAATGCTTGCTTTCAGCAGCTGGTCCCCCTCCCTTTCTGCCTGTGTAACTGGTATATAAAAAGGACCCCTAACCCAGCCTTTTCGGCTTAGGATTTGGGAATTGACTCCCTTGAGCCCCGAGAGCATAATAACATTTGTGCTTCATTATCTCCCCGAGTGTGGGTGGATTTTCCACAACATTTTGGTGCATTGGCCGGGAAATCCCTCACGCGAGCAGGGATTTAGAGAATTTAGATGCTTTGCCTAGGTTCACAAAAGAGGCAAAGTCTAGATTCAAATTCAGGCAGTTTGGCTCTAGAATTCAAGCTTGTAATTATTATACTTAATGATCTATTAAATTAAGAGCCCTTATTAGCTGACTAATCAGGCAAAGGTCTCAATTTGCGTAATATTTGGTTGGCTAAGGTCTGCTCTATATCGGCGACCGGGGGAGTTGGCGGGGGAGCCCTGCCGCAGGGGAGGAGCACGTGCCCTGGTGATTCCAGGCTTCCAGGGGCAGAGACTCCCGCCGTGTCCCCGACCGCTCTAACACCCGGGCGGAGGGAAGAGACAAACCACAGGCTGTTGGGGGTGCCAATCAGGTATCGGGGAGCCCTAGGGACTTGGACCCAAGAATCAGGGAGGGGCTGATCACTCCTCAACCGGAAAATTCAGGGGTCTGGGCCAAGACCCAGACCATCGGACTCCTTCTCGGGGGAGAACTGTGTGACTGACTGTGTGTGAATGTGTTTGTGACTCTATGGGCCGGCCAGGCTTACAGAGTCTGACTGGGCCCCCCCCACCTGAGGCGGGCATGTGAAAGATCCCCTTTTCCTTTGTTTGTCTGCATCAGTTGGGAGAATTCATCATGGGTTGGGGGGTTTTTTCTGCCACAGTACTATATTGCATGTATGTGGGTGCGCCACCATTTTGGATAAAATGGAGGACAAGCCACGTGAGTGGCCCCCCCCTCACGTGGAGGTGCATGGTTGTTGTCATCTTGGATGATGGGTCACGTGAGAGCCCCTCCATCTTGGAACTGGGCCAGGTGCCAGGCTAAGGGCTCTCTCGAGACTGTATCCATCTGGTTCTCTGTGTAACTGGTTCTGATAAGAATGGCTCTGAAGGACATGTACTGAAGTTTAAGGAAAACATCTGGCCTGTAGGGTGTTTGCAGGGTCTGAGCTTCAGAAAACTGCAGAATGTCCCTGCAAATCTAGGAAATTTTAGTGGAAGGTACCTGCAGTGTCAGGGACTTTCAGCTGTCCTTCCCAGAGTGGGAAAGGAACCAGGATTAAAAAGAATAATGGTTAAATCTGAATGAGTAAAACTATGTATAAAGAATGTAAAGTTTTAAACCTGGAGTAAAGGAAACCTCAACTATTTGTTTTCTGGTTTTGTGGGAAAAGAGCAGTGTTGTTTCTGATCAAAAACCCTCTGTACTTAAAATCTGTTTAAGGTTGCCTATAACCGGTTGGGGAGGATGCCTTTGCCACTCAGGACCCAGGAAGGGTCATTTGGGGCTGGTAAGTGCTTCAGCCAGAGGCAAAGCAGCATGTCTCTGCCAAAAGACCGGGCCTGAAGGAGCATGTCTCTGTGTGAGAGAATGCCCCTACCTGTGTACTGTTCTGGAAACTCTGTGTTTTGGGTTTTGCTCTGCATCTGCTCTGAAAAGGAAATGAAGGATTCCAGGCAAGGTTAAAACTTCACACTCTGTAGAAAAGTAAATAATTTATATATATATATGAAAAGGTCTGTGGGAAACTGTAAAGATAAATGGAAAAGTAAGAGTTTTGGAATTATGTGATGTTAGTTAATAATAAAAGATGTAAGGCATGGAAATACACTCTTGGTGGATATCAGAAAATGTATGAAAAAAATAAAAGGGTTGTAAATGTTGCATAAGGCTGTAGCAGTAAAGGTTTTAAGAAGCCCGGTAAATATCAGAAGGGAAAAGATTTTCCTTCAGGCTTTGTATTTTTCTCCCTACCCCATCCCTCCAGAATTTGGCATTCTGAAGGAGTAAGTGAAAACATAAGGTTTCTTTGCATAAGACCAATAAGACCAGTCGTTAATAGTGGTTTTGTAAACCAAGACTTTGACTGGAACGTCACGTCTAAAGGAGGCATGTATGGGTTCTGGTCATCACCAGAAAGCCCTGAGGAACTGGGATTGACTTGTGAAGCTAGCGTAAGCCCACGAGAAAAGCCTGGTAACTTTGGTTGATTGTGCAGTTCATGGCAGTCTTTCCAGGGAAGGAATGAAGGTTGCTTTAATGAAAGATGGCCAAAAAGAAACCTGTAAGCACAATGAAAACCTCAAGGATGTGAGTCAAACAACTGGTACAGGTGAAGCTGGGTGGCGGATGTGTGGCTCTGCTTCTGTGCCCTGAGGGGTGGACTGAGGATTCAATCTGAAGGTTCCCTGTGTGAGTTCCAGCAAAGCAGAATCAAGAATCATAAGTAATCCAGGCTGCTTTTGGTGTGTTTATGCAAACAAACAGTCAAAATGAAAAAACAGAACTCAAAGTAGTCCCTTTAATAACAGTGAGGGTGATCTTAAGGAGAAAAATTATGGTTCAAGGAAAATCACTGTGCTCAGTATTAAACATCAGAATAACGCAGCTAACTGTCTTAAAAGTTTGTTTTCATTTGAAGGTTAAAACTGGTTTTGTAAGATCATCAAGATGTACTATTTACAGGTATGAAGGACCTGTCAAATTGCCATTTCTGAATGTCATTGCAAAAAGGAACTTGCAACTGAATGCCTTCCCAAAAGACAGCCTCACAGGCACAGAGACTGGTTTGGGGACTATTGTGTGAATTAACCTGTGTGTTCTTCTGTTTTCATAGGATGTATGCCTATGACTTCATTGCCTGATTGATCGGTTGCAATATAGGCCTCACTTAAGGAGCCCATTTTCCATCATCACTCCCTGGAGCTCAATGGTTTGGCTAAACTAAGTGGTTGGGTTAGTAAGCAGTTTGGGCGACCTGTGGGCTTCACTTTAAAACTTATTTTCCCTTTTCTGTCTTAGTGGCTTGACCAGGAAAGGTTTAGATATCTGAAAGGAGGGAAATCCTAATATATTCCTTTCAACCTGAGTAAAGTATAATGGACCACAAAAGCTTTGGATAAGTGTAGCATGCCTTGTACACCTTCCTCCAGATAAGCCATGCCTAAGCCCCTGCCTTTGTTATTTAATGGTTATGATTTAATTGTGCTTTCTAACTCTTTCCAAATCTGTCACCTCCAGAATATAACCAGGATGCCAACGGTCCAGTAATGCCAGCCTTTGGACACCGAGCCTGCAACTTCCTGGTAATAGCCAACTGACCAGGATTCTATAAGGTCCTTCCCCTTACAGGAAGGACTCCCTCCGTGCTGCACCCCCTTTCAGGGCACCCTAGACCCACGGGTAGGTAAAACAACGTCCATTTCCAGCTGGAAGCAGTTACAAGAAGTTGAGACCTTTGTCCATTGTCCTTTAAAAGAATTTAAAGTGGGTGTATATCTAAAATGAAAAATTGTTACAAGGTGCAGCTAAGGGGGGGGGGGACCCCAAATGGGCATTTGGGACGGGGTCCAGAACTCAAGATGTCCAGGAAATTTTAGGATGTCTCCACCCCTTCCCCACAGGTGTAAGTTGGGGGAGGGACACACAGAGCAAAACATGTGGGACTGTTTTGTACAGCACCAGTTTTGCAGTTGACCCATGGCATGGTCATTTAACATGCCTATAGCCTTCGGCTGGTCACTTGGATATGCTAAATGGCTGTGGCCATGCTCTGGGCCAGGGAGATAAAGAAAGACTCCCCTGCCCAGGATGTGACTGAGAGGCAGGTCGCCCAAGTGGGAGCTTAAAGAAAATTGGCTCCATAACATGAGGCCACACCTGCCTAGACCCATGATAACAGCCAGATGGGAGCGGGTACTGGCCTGTCCAGGATCTGTGGGCTGTCTACGAAGCAGCCAACAGCTGCCACCCTGTGGACCCGAACCTGTGCACCCTCCCGAGCCAGCTTCCCCCAACAGCAACGTGGTTTACCTGCCTTAATCTGAAGGATGCCTTCTCCTGCATTCCTGTGGCACCTTCCAGCCAACCCATTTTCCGTACACAGCGGTCAAAACTCAGTTGACCTGGGCTAGACTGCCCCAGGGGTTTAAGAACTCCCCAACCCTATTTGGGGAAGCCCTAGCAGGAAACCCCTCGCTAAGGGGGCACGGACCTGACGATTCTGCAGTACATGGATGAGCTCCTCCTGGTGGCCCCATCCCAGGAACGGTGCTGGGAGAGCATGCGCTGTGTATCTGAAGTGCCCCTACAGCCATCTGCGCAGTCCTCTGTCAAGGCCCTTCATGTTGCTCCATCAGGTTTGCCTGCCCCAGTAGCCTGCAAGCTCCCGCGGGGCTCCGGCGATGTCGCCAGGTGCAGAGCTCAGCAACCAGGCTTGCTGGAAGTACTCACGGTGTGATCAGGGGTGAGGGCAGAAAATGGCAGAGTTGCCAACGCCCTCCAGAACCTTGTCTGATTTCTGAGAAAAATGCTTGTTCTCCTGAGGAAAAGCCAGCCTGTACCCTGCGGCTGTGGAACTCGGCCCTACTACCAGGCTTTGAAGGGTCCGGACATTAAGAAAAGGCCTTTCAAAATATTAAGAGGTGCCTCAGTAATGTTCCTGCCCTTGGACTGTCAAAGCCGGGGTGGCCTTTTAATCTGTACACCCACAAGAGAGACAAGGTAGCCCTTGGGTCCTGACCCAGCCTGTCGGACCATGGCAACATCCGGTGGCTCACCTGTCTAAGCAGTTGGACCATGACGCCACTGGCTGGCCACCTCGTCTGAGGGCAGTCACTGCTGCCATAACCCTCTTGCAAGGGGCATAAGTGGCTGTTGAACCCCAGACTGACTCAATACCAGGGCACCCTCCAAGGAAACCTGAGGGTGCATGTTAAGACCATGAAACAAGTCAATCCAGTCACCTACTTACCAGCAGAACTTGGAGAGCTGGACCATGACTGTCTTAGAGTAACTAAAGAGGTCCACGCCAGCCAGCCAGACATCCAGGACCAGCCCCTGGCCCAACCTGATGTTGATGTCACCCACTACATGGATGAAAGCAGCTATATGGTTAAGGGCAGAAAAGTCACCGAGTATGCAGACCAGAAAACTGGACTGCCCTGGACAAACTTACTGCTGCAGGAGTCACCCCTTGGATCTACTACAGCCAGGCCAAGAAAGCAGCAGATCCCAAAACCTGAGGACTGGGCCTGTGCCAAAAAACCCACGCTAAGACACTGGAGGACGCCAACCAGTAAAAAAAAAAAGACACCAAGGAATAGACCGTTGTTCTGCAGGGTACCTGACTTTAATTGGCACCTTTGCAGGAGCATTGACAATTGGACTAGTGACTGTGGCCCCTAAGGAATGAAATCCCTGCAAAGCGGGTCACCCTAGAAATAGTTTGTCTCTGTTTGATCTCTGTATTTGAATTTATTGTATGCTTTGCTTAACAAATGCAGCCCCTGTCTCAGCCCCAGCCTGCAAATGTAATACCCCCAGGTATAGGATTAAGCTCAGCGGTAAAGTGGTCTCTTACTATCTCCCAGGGTCAGCTTTCAGCTCCTCCACTGACATGCCATTGGGTTGTGTTCAGTCACAGCAATCCCTCTGCACTTGGGGAGGGAAGGTATACTGGACTAAAGTAACATCCAGGACCATGAAGTACCAGACCCAGAGGTGTCAGGCATATAGGACCCTGTATCCTCCGGACCTTAGTCCCACACCTAGGGCTACAGTGACTCATAGGGAAGCCGCCACAGTGCTAGCCCTCCAGTGGTACCGACACCAGTATCAGCAGTTGTAACCTTCCCAAGGACCTCAGCCTTATAGCCAGATATTAGTGATGCTAAAAGGGATAAAACACCTTATAGCATCAAAGTGGGGAATGTGGCAGGAAAAGAAACTGCTCTCTGTAACACTTGCAAGTTTTGTCGGGACAAAAGCTGAGTAAAAGTTATTTTTAAGTAAGGAGACGGCTAGCAGGGTTGCTAGGTAACGATATCTCAAGGTCACTAACCTTGCCCCTGCTTCTGAATGCTTGCTTTCAGCAGCTTGTCCCCCTCCCTTTCTGCCTGTGTAACTGGTATATAAAAAGGACCCCTAACCCAGCCTTTTCAGCTCAGGATTTGGGAATTGACTCCCTTGAGCCCCACGCGTGTAATAAAGTTTGTGCTTCGTTATCTCCCCGTGTGTGGGTGGATTTTCCACAATAGCCTATCAAATTGTTTAAAGCTTTCATTGGGACCTCAAAATTTGTTAAGCATGTTTTATACAATCCCACTAATAATAAAACATGGGTAATGTGGGAAATAATAACAGTTTATAAACTTTATTGCTAATCACTTCACACATAAATTATAATAAATTTACTGGGTTTGTTTTCTTTTCCCACCAAGAGCTAAGCCTCAGGAAAAATCCAAAAAGGCCCTTAACTCTCATCTCTGGCTTACCTTGAGGTTCTCTACAAGCAGGAAGTAAAGGAAGGATAAGGCAAAATTGTAAACTGCCTACCTAAGAATAGAAGGTATGTCCAAAACAAAAGCTTTTTGGCAAATGCTGGAAAACTTACTGGCTTAAGATTTAAGGAAATCTATGTGTATTCATTAATCACTACATTAACCATATATTAACAGTAGCCATATGTGATAAAGAATACAAACTTTACTGAGTTAGTCCAGGAAAGTCACTAAATAAACAAAATAGCAGCAGTAATAACAAAAACAACAAACTGCAACAACAAACCCTGTGGAAGGGAGAATCTGATTTCTAGAGTTGCCACATTGTATTATTTAAAATACCATGTTTTCAACAAAAACTACAAGACACACAAAAAACAGAAAAGCATGGACCATAAATAGAAAAGTAAAATTCAATGGAAACTGTCCTTGAGGAAGGCAAGAAGTAAATCACCCATTATAAATATGTTCAAAAACCTACAGAAAATCAGGTCTAAAGAATTAAAAGAAATTATGAGAATGTTATGTCATTAAATAGAAATTCTGGAGTTGAAAAATAACTGAAATAAAAATTCAATAGAAATGTTCAGTGGAAGAAAATAGCAAATTTGAACAGTATTATGGTCTGAATGTTTGTGGTCCCTAAAATTGATATAGTGAAATCTTATTGCTTATTGTAATAGGATTAAGAGGTGATACACCTTTGGGAGGTACTTAAATCATGGGGGCAGGATGGTCATGAATAAGACTAGAGTCTTACAAAAAGAGAGCCTCCAAAGAGAAGTCTTAATCCTTCCACTATGTGAGGATAAGATGAGAAGTTTGTGACCTAGAAGAGACCTCTCATCTGACCTTGCTGACACTGATTTTGAACTTCAGTCTCCAGAACTGTGAGAAATAAATTTATTCCCATTGAGGGAACCTTCACATGTCTTTCCTCCTGTCTTAGTCCCAGAGCCTGTAGAGAGGGGCCCAATGGGGCTGGCTGAGGTGGAAGAGGAAAATTTGTTCCAGAAGGAACTACCTGAGGGATCATAAGAATTTTTAAACATGGAAAAGGGAGGAATAAATCACTTGTTGAAAAAGGATTCTATAGTTTTCCAAGTCTAATGAAAGAACAAAGCATGCATAATGTAATCCAACAACTGGAGGATATCAAAAAGGGAATTTTCAAGTCATTTCTTTTACAAAATCGCAGTTCAAATTAGCATACAACAGTTTCGGCCTTTCTGTCAGTAAATAAATGTTATTTTTTTAACCTTCAAAAATGTTTTGTTGTTTACAGGCCATCCGGTCTGCTGTGTTTTGATAAAGAAACCTAACAGACTAAGCAGGAAGAAAAAAATTGGTGACCTTGAAGACAAGTCATTTAGGTAATCCAGACTCTAGAACAGAAGCAAAAAAGAATGAAAAAAAAAAAAAGACGAACAGAGATTCAGAGATCTGTGGTTAAACAAGAATTCCAATATATGCATATGGAGAATCCAAGAAAAAGAGGAAAGATAGAGGCAGAAAGAATATTTGAAGAAATAATGGCTCCAAACTTCCTTAATTTGATGAAAAACATTAATCTTCACATAAGAGAATCCCAATGAACACCAAGTATGATAAAAATCAAAGAGATCTATGCCTAGCTACATCATAGTCAACTGGTAGAAGACAAAGAGAGAATCTTCAAAACAGCAAGAGAGAAGGGATTCCTGATATACAAGGGATCCTAAGTAAGACTGTCAGCTAATTTCTCATTAGAAACCGCTGAGGCTAGGACACAGTAATATAACATCCAGAATGCAGAAAGTATTGTAAAAAATGTCAACAAGGAATTCTGCATGCAGCAAAACTATCCTTCAAAGATAATGATAAACAAAGACTAAGAGACTGCTAGCAGATCTGACCTACAATAAATACTAATGGGTATCCTTCAAGTGAAATGAAAAGACAACTAGACAGTAACAAATCCACATGAAATCCACATGAAGAAATAATACCAATAAACATAGTTAAATAAAATATAAGTATATTTCGTTTGTAGCTCTTTCTTTTCTTATTTAAAAGACAACTGCATAAAGTAATAATTATAAAATTGTGTTGATGGAATTACAATTTACATAAAAGGTGTAATTTGTATGACAATAACAGGAGGGAGAAGGGAATGGAACTATGTTGGAGCAAAGATTTATATACTATTAGAACTAAGTTGGCATTAATCTGAAATGCATTGTTTTATGTCAAGAGATATTCATTACTGGGTTGGCCAAAGCCTGCGTTTTTTTTCCTGTAAGATAAAAGACACATTTTCCATTTTCACCAATAACTTTATTGATTTGGACATTTTAGTACGCCAAGTATCTCAGAAAGAAGATACCAACTAAAAGGGGCTTTGGGTGGCTAACTGGGTTCAAACAAAAAAACCCAACAACAAAAAAGAGCCCAGCCATTTCTACACAGGAGCATCTCACACAAACTGCACCTCACAGAGAAGCCTGCACTGAACTGCCTGCCTGCACTGTGTTTCTGCTACCTGAGTCAGCCCTATGGAGTTCCTGGAATCCTATTTCAACCAAGAAGACTAAGGCTTTCCCCATTAAATTGGAGCTGTGCAGCTCTGACCAATCAGGACAGTGCCTTTTAGAGGACTTGGTGTCCTCATTTGCATGAGGAAGGGCCAATCATGGACCAGGGTTAAGGACTTCTGTCTATATAAGCTAGCTCCCCTCTTGGTTGGGGAGCAAACTTTCCCTTTCCATTGAAGGCTTAAAGACTGTTTCCCAGCTAGAGCAGAACAACTGGAAGAGATATCATTGGAACAGAGCAGACCACACCAGGGCACAATAGAGCCACCTAGCTGGAGAGGGACCTGGCCCCAGGGTTATCTCACAGCAGTGCTGTTTTCACAGCCATGCCACATCACCATTGAGCTGTTTTGCATTGGATAAGTTTTTCTTCACTGCACCCCAAACCAGGGATTCCTGTTGGGTGTTGAACTGGCACCAACAATGATGGGTTAAAAATTTAAAAAGACTAAAATCATACAAAGTATCATTTATAATCACAATGGAATGAAACTATAAACCAATAAAAAAGAAAACTAGAAAATTCACATATATGCAGAACTTAAACCACAGACTTTTAAACAAGTGGGACAAAGAAGAAATCACAAGATAATTTAGAAAAAACTCTGAGACAAATTAGAATGAACAGTATATACCAAAACTTGTGAAATACAGTGACAGAAGAGCTCAGAGGGAAATACATAGCTCTAAAATACCTACATTAAAAAAGAAGATATCAAACCAATAACCTAAATTTATAGCTTAAAGAACTAGGAAAGGGTGAACTATACTTTTTTAAAAAGCAGAAGAAAATCAGCATCAGAATGAAGATAAAATAGAGAACAGAAAGGCATGAGAAAATCAACAAAAGCAAAATTTGGTTCTTTGAAAAGATTACAAAAATGACAAACTCTTAGATTGACCAAGAAAGAAAAGAACTCAAGTTACTGATATCAGATATGAAAAAGGAGACACTTCTACTGATCTTACAGAAATAAAATGATTATAAAGGACTAAAATTTAAACAACTGTATGCCAATGAATTAGATAACCTAGATGAAACAGACAGGTTCCTAGTAAGACACAAACTACCAAAACTGACTCAAGGCAAAGAAAATCTGAATAGATATATAAGCAACTTGCCACAAATAAAAGTCCAGGTTCAAATGGCTTCATTAGTGAGTTCCCTCATTTTCAGAAAATTTACACCAATTCTTTATCAACTCTTCCAAAAAACAGAAGGAAACAATGTCCAACTCAATGATGCCAGTATTAGCAAAATGGACAAAGACATCACACGAACACAACAGACCAGTATCTCTTATGACTATATATACAAAATTCTCAATGAAATATTCACAAACTGAATCCAGCAACAAACAGTACTATATACCACAGACAAATTGGATTTATCCAAGAATACAAAATTGATTAACTATCTGAAAATCAATCAGGGTAATATATCACATAAATAGAATAAGCAACAAAAGCCACTCCATCATCCTAACAGGCTGGGAAAAGTATTTGACAAAATCCAACAAACTAGAAATAGAAGCAAACTTTTTCCAACATGACTAAGACCATTTATGAAAACCCAAATCTAACATCATACTTTATGGTGAACAACCACATACAGTCAGTCCCCTTGAGACTCAAAAACAAGGATGTCCTCCCCCTTCACTTCTGTTCAACACTGTATTGTAAGTTTTAGCAAGGGAAATTAAATAAGAAAAAAGATAAGATGTACCCAGATTGGAAAGGAAGAAGCAAATTTCTATTTGCAAATGACATAGTCTTCACTTACAGATGCCATTATCTTGCATATAGAAAACCCTGAAGAATCCCAGAAATACACATGCAAAAAAACCCTATCAGAACTAAAACTAGTTCAGCAAGGTTCAGGTACAAGATCCATATACTTAAAAGACAATTATTTCTACACACTTAGCAATGCAAATCCCAGAAAGAAATAGAAAAGAAACCTATTTAAAGTAGCAATGCCCACTCCCACCCTCCCCAAAAAACCCAGGAACAAAAGATGTGCAAAACTTATACACTGAAAACTACAATACATCACTGAAAGAAACTAAAGAATACATAAATAAGAAGACACCCCATATTCTTTCTACTGGAAAAGTTAATATTGTTAAGATATTTCCCAGACAGATCAACAGATTCAACACAAGCCCTATGAAAATACCATCTGCCTTTTTTATTTGGCAGAAATAGACATGCTAAAATATATCAAAATATTGGTTCTACTCAAATTAAAATTAAAGCTGAGTTCAGTACTTATAAGCAGGATGCAGAATAACAGGAAAAGCCAGGAGAATTTATCTTCTGCCAGGGATTCCCTATGTCAAAAGAACAAAAATAAACCATATGATATATTCATCATGTCAAAAATTATGGTATTTTCCTAATATTCATAGTTCAAAGTCTGAAATTACACATATTTTATATTAAAGACTAAATTGCCATATGTTAAAGAACACTTTAAGAATCATCAGTCCAGTAATACATTTCATAAAAATTAATTTTAAGACAATCTCAAACGGTGTTTTCTCACAAAAACAAAAACATTTTTACACAAAACATTTTTGGAATAAAACCACTTTTCAAGGTATAATTTTAAAAACTTAAAGACATAATTCTAAAAAAGAGAAATGGGCTGAACTTACACATAAAATGTTAAACATTAATTCTTCTAAAAATATAATCAACACATGTATTCAAAGATGCATTAAGTCCTTAATGAGAGAGAAGCAGCCTGACAAGCCAGCTCAGAGCAGATATAAGAATCAGATGTGTAGATGGTAGAAAAGATGCTAAAAGCAATACTGCAAAATTAGAGACCTGGTAAATGTCCTACAAAACAATGATAACTTTTGGGATTATTTTTTCTCCTAGGCAGAAATAATTAGAAACTTTTCAATATTCTGTAAGTTAACATCCAACTTTCACGGTCTGAGTATTAATCAGTAATAAATACTAAGTCAAACAATAAAACTTTCCCTGCTATATCAGATGACCATCAGACAGGCTGGTTAGATAGTGGTCTAAAGCAAAATTGCAACGGCATATATTCTTCCGGCTAAGATGGAGGCACATTGTGCCTCCTCACACAATCAAAAGAAGGACAACAGTAAATTAAAACAAAACAAAACAAAACAAAACCCAGAACTGACAGAAAATTGAACTGTATGGAAGTGCTACAACCAAGGAGAAGACACATTCATCCAGACAGGTAGGAGGGGCAGGGATGGGCAACTGAGCAGAGAGGACTCATGGCAAGGCAGTGGCTAGAGGACTGGGGCAGGTAAGGGGGCAGCTGGCAGAGTGGTCGGTCCCACATCTGAGTGCAGATAAACTGGGAGGAACAACTGGGGAGTAAGACAGATCACACAACCCAGGGTTCCAGCATGGGGAAATAAAGCCTCAAAACCTCTGACTGAAAAAACCCATGACGGTTGAGGTGGGAGAAATTCCCAGTCTCACAGGAGTGTTCATTGGAGAGACCTACAGGGTCCTAGAATGTACAAAAAACCACCCACCTGGGAATCAGCACCAGAAGGGCCCAATTTGATTGTGGGCAGCAGCAGGAGGAACTGAAAACCAGCAGGGAGCTAAGCAAGTGGCATTGTTCCCTCTTGGACCCCTCCCCCACATACAGAGTCACAACACAACAATGTGAGTTGCCCCACTCTGGTGAATACCTAAGGCTCTGCCCCTTGCTAACTAACAGGTACACCAAAACAAAACAAAATGTCCCAAATGAATGAACAGATCAAAGCTCTAGAAAAAAATACAACTAAACGACAGGGATAGTCAACCTATCAGATGCATAGTTCAAAACACTGATAATCAGGATGCTCATAGAATTGGTTGAGTACGGTTGCAAAAATAGAGGAAAAAATGAAGGTTATGAAAAGTGAAATAAAGGAAAATGTACAGGGAACCAACAGTGACAGGAAGGAAACCAGGACTCAAATCAATGGTTTGGACCAGAAGGAAGAAATAAACAGTCAACCAGAACAGAATGAAGAAATGAGAATTCAAAAATATGAATGAGGAGAGGCTTAGGAACCTCCAGGACATCTTTAAATGTTCAAACATCCAAATCATAGGAGTGCCAGAAGGAGAAAAAGAGCAAGAAATTGAAAACTTATTTGAGTAAATAATGAAGGAGAACTTGCCCAATCTGGCAAAGGAAATAGACTTCCAGGAAGTCCAGGAAGCTCAGAGAGTCCCAAAGAAGTTGGACCCAAGGAGGAACACACCAAGGCACACCATAATTACAGTACCCTAGATTAAAGATAAGGAGAGAATCTTGAGAGCAGCAAGATAAAAGGAGAGAGTTACCTACAAAGGAGTTCCCATCAGACTGTCTGCTGATTTCTCAAAAGAGACCTTGCAGGCAAGAAGGGGCTAGAAAGAAGTAGTCCAAGTCATGAAAGGCAAAGACCTATATCCAAGATTACTCTGTCTAGCCAAGCCATCAGTTAGAATGGAAGGGCAGATAAAGTACTTCTCAGATAAGGTCAAGTTAAAGGAGTTTATCATCATCCAACCCTTATTATATAAAATGTTAAAGGGACTTATCTAAGAAAAAGATCATGAACAGAATATGAACAATAAAATAACAAAAAAACTCACAACTGAACCTAAAACAAAAACAAAAGCAAACTAAGCAAACAACTAGAACGGGAACAGAATCACAGAAATGGAGAGCACATGCAGGGTTATCAGTGGGGGAGTGGGAGGGGAAGAGAAGGGGAAAAAGGTAGAGGGAATAAGTAGCATAAATGGTAGGTAGAGAATGACAGAGGGAGGTTAGGGATAGTATAGGAAATGGAGAAGTCAAAGAACTTGCATTTACAACCCAGGGACATAAACTAAAGGGCGGGGATGTAGATGAGAGGCAGTGTACTGGGTGGAGGGGAATAAAAAAGGGAAAATGGGACAAGTGTAATAGCATAATCAATAAAATATATTAAAAAGAAAAGAAAGGCATATCTTTCTATTTCTAAATTTTAGATAATTTTTAACACTATTAATTTCTGATTTTGATATTTTTCTGTAAACTTAATATAATGAAATACAAATATCTAAACAAATTAAATTTGTTTTATTATCTAAACAAATTAAAGTCATGTTAAGAATGGAAATATTATATATATTTTAGAGAGAGAGGAAGAGGAGGGGAGAGAGAGATATCAATTGGTTGCTTCTTGTATGCACCCAGACCAGGGATCAAAACCACAACTTACCTATAGATTTGTGCCCTGATGAGGGATTGAATCCAAATCTTTCGGTGCATGGATGACATGCCAAGAAACTGAGTCACCCAGCCAAGGCAAGAATAAAAATATTCTTTTCCTTTTTTTAAATTTTATTTTAATTATTGTTTGAGTATAATCTTCTATCTTTTACTCCCATCCCAGCCCACCCACCCAACCCTCCCCACTTCCCTCCCATTTTCAGTCACCCCTAGTTTTTGTCCATGTGTCCTTTATACTTGTTCCTGTAAACCCTCCCCCTTTTCCCCTGAAATTCCCCCGCCTCTGAACACTGTCAGCCTGTGCTCCATTTCAGTGTCTTTGGTTATATTTTGCTTGTTTCTTTTGTTTGTTGATTAGGTTCCTGTTAAAGGTGAGATCATATGGTATTTGTCTTTCACTTCTTGGCTTATTTCATTTAGCACAATGCTTCCCAGTTCCATCCATGCTGTTTCAAAGGGTAGGAGCTCCTTCTTTCTCTCTGCTGCATAGAATTCCATTGTGTAAATGTACCATTGTTTTTTGATGCATTCATTTACTGATGGGCACCTAGTTTGCTTCCAACACTTGGCTATTATACATTGTGCTGCTATGAACATTGGGGTGCATAGGTTCTTTTGGATTGCTGTTTCAGGGTTCTTAGGATATAGTCCTAGCAGTGGAATTGCTGGGTCAAAAGGCAGATCCACTTTTAGTTTTTTGAGAAAACTCCATACTTTTTCCATAGTGGTTGTACCAGTCTCCATTCCCACCAACAGTGCACTAGGGTCCCCTTTTCTCCACAACCTCTCCAACACTTGTTGTTTGTTGCTTTGTTTATGATGGCCATTCTGACTGGTGTAAAGTGGTGTCTCATTGTGGTTTTAATTGGCATTTCTCTGATAGCTAGCGATATTGAGCATCTTTTCATGTGTCTCTGGATCCTCTGTATGTCCTCCTTGGAGAAATATCTGTTCAAGTCCCTTGCCCATTTATTAATTGGGTTGCTTGTCTTCTTAGAGTGGAATCATGTAAATTCTTTGTGTATTTTGGAAATTAAACTCTTGTCTGAGGTATTATTGGCAAATATATTTTCCCATACAGTTGGTTCTCTTTTTATTTTAATACTGTTTTCTTTAGCCACGCAGAAGCTTTTTATTTTGATGAGATCCCATTTATTTATTCTGTCCTTTATGTCCCTTGCTCTAGCAGACATATCAGTAAAAATGTCACTGCATGAAATATCGAAGATTTTCCTGCCTATGTTCTCCTCTAGGACTTTAATAGTGTCGTGGCTTATATTTAAATCTTTTATCCACCTTGAATTTATTTTTGTGTATGGTGTAAGTTGGTGCTTGAGTTTCTTTCTTTCTTTTTTTCATGTAGCTGTCCAGTTCTCCCAACACCATTTGTTGAAGAGGCTATTGTTACTCCATTTTATGTTGCTGCCCCCTTTGTCAAATATTAATTGACCATAGAGACTTGGGTTATTTCTGGGCTCTCTGTTCTGTTCCATTGGTCCATGTACCTGTTTTTATGCCAATACCAGGCTGTTTTGATTACAGTGGCTTTGTAATCCAGTTTGGTATCAGGTGTTGTGATCCCTCCTACTTTGCTCTTCTTTCTCAAAATTGCAGCGGCTATTTGGGACCATTTATGGTTCCATATAAATTTTTGAAGTGTTTGTTCTATGTCTGTGAAATAAGCCATTGGTACTTTAATAGGTATTGCACTGAATCTGTAAATTGCTTTGGGCAGTATGGACATTTTGATTATGTTAATTCTTCTGATCCATGAACACTGTGTATGTTTCCATTTGTTTGTGTCTTCCTTGATTTCTTTCTTCAGTGTTGTGTAGTTTTCTGCATACAGGTCTTTTACCTCCTTGGTTAGGTTTATTTGTAGGTATTTTATTTTTCTTTTTGCTATATCAAATAGCAAAAATAGTGGGATTTTTTTCTTAATTTCTGCTTCTGCTGTTTCATTGTTGGTTTACAAAAATGCCTTTGATTTCTGGATATTGACTTTGTTTCCCGCTGTTTTTCCAAATTCATTTATTAAGCCAAGCAGTTTTCTGGATGGAGTCTAGGCTTTTCTATGTACACTATCATGTCATCTGCAAAAAATGACAGTTGTTTCCCCCTTTCCAATTTGGATGCCTTTTATTTCCTTTTCTTGTCTGATCGCTGTGGCTAAAACTTCCAATACTCTGTTGAATAGAAGTGGTGAAAGTGGACAACCTTGTCTTGTTCCTGATCTTAGTGGAAAAGATTTTAGTATTTGCCCATTGAGTATGATGTTGGCTGTAGGTCTCTCATATATGGCCTTTATTATGTTGAAGAATGCTCCCTCTATTCCCACTTTGCTGAGTGTTTTTGTCATAAATGGGTGCTAATCCTTATCAAATGTTTTTTTCTGAATCTATTGATATGATCATGTGATTTTTGTCTTTGCTTTTGTTTATGTGATGTATTACATTTACTGATTTGCGAATATTGAACCATCCTTGCATCCCTGGGATGAATCCCACTTGGTCATGGTGTAGGATCTTTTTAATGTATTGTTGGATGCAGTTTGCCAATATTTTGTTGAGGATTTTAGTGTCTATGTTCATCAGTGACATTGGCCTGAAGTTTTATTTCTTTCTTGTGTCTTTTTTTAAAGATTTTATTTATTTATTTTTAGAGAGGGAAGGGAGGGAGAAAGAGAGAGAAAGAGAAACATCAATGTATGGTTGCTGGGGGCCATGGCCTACAACCTAGGCATGTGCCCTCACTGGCAGTCGAATCTGCAATACTTTGGTTCACAGCCCGCACTCAATCCACTGAGCTATGCCAGCCAAGGCTTCTTTCTTGTGTCTTTATCTGGTTTTGGGATTAGAATGATGTTGGCTTCATAGAAAGAGTTTGGGAGTCTTCCATCATTTTGGATTTTTTTGGAATAGTCTGTGACTGATGGGGGATAGCTCTTCCTTAAATGCTTTGTAGAATTATTCTGTGAAACCATCTAGACCAGGGCTTTTGTGTGTCAGGAGCTTTTTCGATACTGCTTCAATTTCATTTGCTGTTATTGGTTTTTTTAGGCCTTCTGCTTCTTCTTCATTGAGTTTTGGAAGATTATATTTTTCTAGAAATTTGTCCATTTCACCTAGATTTTCAAATTTCTTGGCATACAATTCTTCATAGTAGTCTCTTACAATCCTTTGTATTTCTGTGGTATCAGTTGTGATCTCTCCTCTTTCATTTCCGATTGTGTTTATTTGGGTCTTCTCTCTTTTTTTCTTGATAAGCCTGCTTAAAGGCTTGTCAATTCTGTTTATCTTTTCGAAGAACCAGATTCATTGGATTCATGGATTCACTGATCCTTAAAGTTGTGCTTTTAGTATCTATGTCACTTAATTCTTCTCTGATCTTGGTTATTTCCTTCCTTCTACTTGCTCTGGGCTGTCTTTGTTGTTGTTCCTTGAGTTCTTGTAGATGTAGGGTTAGGTTGTTTGTTTGAAATGTTTCTATCTTTTTTAGGTAAGCTTGTATTGCTATGAACTTCCCTCTCAGGACTGCCTTGGCTGTGTCCCATAAGTTTTGGGTTGTTGTGAGTTCATTTTCATTTGTTCCCAGAAACTTTTTGATTTCTTCCCTAATTTCAATCTTGACCCATTCATTGTTTAATAGCATGCTATTTATTCTCCATGATTTTGAGTGTTTTGGGTTTTTTCCTTGGGGTTGGTTTCTAGTTTTAGTCCCTTGTGGTCTGAGAAAATGCTTGGTATGATTTCAATTTTCTTGAATTTGTTGAGGCTTGTTTTGTGTCTTATCATGTGGTCTATCTTTGAAAATGTTCCATGTGCATTTGAAAAAAAATGCGTATTTAGCTTCTTTGGGACAGAGGGCTCCATATATATCGGTTAAGTCCATTTCATCTAGGGCATTGTTCAATGCCACAGTATCTTTGTTGATATTTTGTTTTGAAGATCTGTCCATTTTTGACAGTGGGATGTTAAAATCCCCCACTATAATTGTGTTGCTGTCAATATCTTTCTTGAAGTCCTCTAAGATTTTCTTTATGTATTTGGGTGCTCCTATGTTGGGTGCATATAGATTTACAATGTTTATGTCTTCTTGGTGGATTCTTCCCTTGAGTATTATGAAGTGATCTTCTGGGTCTCTCTTTATAGCCCTTTTTTGGAGGTCTATTTTGTCTGATATGAGTACTGCTACCCTGACTTTTTTTTTCCTGTCCATTTGCTTGGAAGATTTGTTTCCAGCCCTTCACTTTCAGCCTGCGTAGGTCTTTTATCCTGAGGTAGGTCTCTTGTAGGCAGCATATGTGTGGGTCATGCTTTCTTATCCATTCAGCTATTCTATATCTTTTGATTGGAGCATTTAATGCATTTGCATTTAAGATTATTATTGATAGGTACTTATTCATTGCCATTTATGTACCTGTGTTCCCCACCTCTCTATTTACTTCCTTTCCTTAGAGAAATCCCTTTAGCTTCTCTTGCAGGGCTGGTTTGGTCGAGGTGTATTCTTTTAGACTTCTTTTGTCTAGGAAGCTTCTTATTTTGCCTTCTATCTTGAGAGCCTTGCAGGGTAAAGTAGCCTTGGTTGCAGCCCTCTGGTTCTCATTACTTTGAATATTTCTTGACATTATCTTCTGGTTTGGAGCATCTCCATTGAGAAGTCAGCTGCTAGTATTATTGGGGCTCCCTTGTATGTTACTTCCTGTTTCTCCCTTGCTGCCTTTAAGATTCTCTCTTTGTCTTGAGATTTTGCCATTTTAATTATGATGTGTCTTGAGGTGGGCCTCTTTAGGTTCCTCTTGATTGGGACTCTCTGTGTTTCCTGGATTTGTGTGACTTTTTCTCTCATCGAATTAGGGAAGTTTTCCATGATTAATTTTCCATTATTAATTAGTTGAGTTGCGTCTATTTCATTTAGCATTCTTTCTGAGGCCTCCTCCTTTCCCTTCATTTGGGGATTGTTTGTCTTCCCATTGTTCGTGAGACTCTTCTTGTTAGCCTCTGCTTCTTAAGTTGACTTGTTCTGGCTCCCTGGGTTTATGGTGTGAACTTCTGTGGTAGAATACCTGTGAGATTCAGTGGTCCAGTCTCCTTCCAGTCTCCTGGTGTTCACAGCTTCCACCTACTCTTTTTTGTGATCAGTTGCAGGGGTAAGGCAAAATGGTTTAAGACAACAAGAGAGTGTTCTATGATATTTACAGTAGCAGCCAGTAGAGAAGATATAGGAGATCCTTTGGCTTTGTATAGTGTTAACCATGATCTTCCACCCAACTAGCCACTATGTAGAAAGGATGGAAAGAAGATAAGACTCTTGTTAGGGAGGGAAAGATTGTGAGTTGGATCTAGAAAGCAGTGAGGTTGTGGGAGGTCAGATTTTGAGGTAGGGTGGGAGTAAAGAATAGTAAATAGGTGTAGTATATGAGAGAATAGAGTTAACCACTACAGTAATAGAGTTTAGGAAACTGTGAAGTGAGCTAAGATTCAGGAGGAGTGTTGTGAAGTATTTGCAATTGTATAAAACAGCTATTATTTACAATAATATTAGAGCAACAATCCTATGACAGAATCTATGTGATCTGGATAACCAGAATAGGCAGTATAGGACCTTAAGCAGTGTGCTAAAGGAACACAAGTGACGTGAAGGACAGTAAATTTGCAATACACTATGTCAGAGAGAACAGGGGAAACGTGTCAATTGATACAATATTTCCAGCCAAGTAACGAAGATTATACAGAAAGAAGAGGAGTACAAAAATACTATTAAAATAAAAGATGTAGGAATGATGAAAAAATAATAATAATACAAATATGCAATAACTTGCAGGTTCTCCGTAATAGCAAAGTGAATTTTGTCCCACTGTCTCAACTGTTGGGTTGCCCCCTCTTTGGGTCCAACTCTAGTCTTTTCAGAGTTCCAGTTATTTTATTCTTTTTTGTCTCATTTGTGGGTATTAAAAGTAGAAGTGAGGAAGAAGAGATAAAATTGGAAAGAAAGGAAGAAGGAAAGAGAGGAAGAAGGTATTGAAAGATAAAACAATAATAAAAATTAAAAAAAGATTTCCAAAAAGAAAATAGAAAACAGAAAAAACAACAACAAAAAAACCCTTCTGTTGGTTTCAAACTGGCCAAACTGCAAACTGGTTTTTCGGGTGTTGCTGGCTGAGGGGCGATTGGTATGGCTTTTCTCCGTTCCCCTTCTGCACTCAGCCAGTCTTGCGTCACTCTCCCCAGAGCTAGTCTGACACCTGTCCCCAGAGCCTTGGATGTCAGATTCCAGTCTTCCTGAGACTGCTCTTTCTCCCCGGAGTTACTGCTGTGGACTGGAGTGCAGTGTGTGCTCCCTCGCTCCCTCGATCAGGCTGTCTCAGTGCTGCAGTCTTGGGCGCCCACCCTTCCTAATGGCATGGAGGTGCGCAGGGCCTTATGTGCAAACTTCCCCACCACCTGGGGATTGCTGCCCTGCTGGTTGGGGAGGAGGCCAAATGGCTGATGCTGGAGTATTCCCCAAACAGTTTTTCTTTTTGGGAAATTACTCCTACTCAAGCTTGCGGTTCTGTACAGCCCAATTCTCCAGCCAGACCAGTGATTATCTGAGGCAGTGCTCCTCACTGCTCGACTCTCAACTCTCCCAAGCCGGCATTCACAGACTCCGCGGGTGATCCCTTCTCTGCCACTTCAAGCAACCAGGTCTCTCCCAGTGCCATTTAAACCTTGATTTGGCAGGGAGGAAGGGGGGCAGTTGACCTGGCTCTCTCCGAAGGACTCTGCAGCAGGCTCAGTGGTGGATGCTGGGCCTGGGGCTGCAGCCACCCTGGTTCCTGAGCTGCTCTCTGGGACCTTATTGGCCTGAAGTACTCTCCTTACTGTCTGGTTTTTCAGTGTCCGCTACAATTTTCGGTCTCTTATTTTCATATGCTAGAGTACTGTTTGCTGTTTGTTCTGTTCCTCGGTAGATCAGCTAGGTTTTTCTCCTGTGTGTAGGAGGAAGTAGAATCTGCTCCCTCCTATCCTGTTGCCATCTTCCTCCTCCTTTTTTTCTTTTTAAGATTTTATTTACTTATTTTTAGAGAGAGGGAAGGGAGTGTGAAAGAGAGGGAGAGAAACATCAACATGTGGTTGCCTCTTGAGTGTACCTTACTAGGGACCTTGATTGCAACTCAGGCATGTGCCCTGACTGGGAATCGAACCTGCAACCCTTTGGTTCACAGGCCAGCACTCAATCCACTGAGCCACACCAGCCAGGGCTGGAAATATTTTTAAGGTATAGGAACTGATGTTAATGTATTCTTGGTAATTTTAATGGTACCAGGTCTTACAATGTGAAGCAAGAATCAGCCTATGTGATAATAAGATACTTCATAATTAGCACTTATGACTATCTGCCAAATTAGGGCTGCCACTACTGAGAGAAAAGGAATTTGTCAAATTGATACTAACAGCCCCAGCATTACCACAGATATCACCTTCAATGAACTGGAAACATTAAGAATTAGGGGCAGTGAAAGAGGAGCATTCTCTTTATTTCCCTTGCATGCAATGATAAGCATTACCTTTACCAATTCTGGTTCTTCTACTTGACAAAGAAGCTCTTCACCTGGCTGGGAAACTTCAGGATGCTGAAGAATACAGGATAAGATCACTCAATGATAGGTTGCCTATGACATATAACAGAGACTCAAAAAGAACCAGGTCCAGAAAGAGACCCAAGCTAAGACACATCATAAGTAAAATGGCAAAGGTTAAAGACAAAAAGAGAATCTTAAAGGCAGCAAAAGAGAGGTAGTTAGTTATCTAAAAGGAGTTCCCATAAAGCTGTTAGCTGATTTCTCATCAGAAACATTACAGGCTAGAATGGAATAGCATGAAGTATTCAAAGGATTCAAAGAAGGAAAAGCAAGGATCTGAATCCAAGATACTCTATCCAACAAGGCCATTATTTAAAATTGAAGGGGAAATAAAGAGCATCCCAGAAAAACAAAAAGACTAAAGGAGTTCATTACAACCAAACCTGCATTGCCAGAAATGTTAAAGGCACTGCTGTAAGAAGAAACAGAGAGAGAAACACAGGCATAAAGTATAAAAATAGAAATATATAAGTACCTATTAATAAAACCCTTAAAGGTAAGTAAATTGATTAACTGCTCCCATCAAAAGACATAGGGTATCTGAGTGTATAACAAAACATAACCAATATATATGCTGCCTACAAGAGACCCACCTCAGAACAAAAGATTCACACAGGCTCAAATGAAGTGATGAAAAAAATATTCCATGCAAATGGAAACAGACAAAAAAATCCCTGGGGTAGCAATACTCGTATCTGACAAAACAGACTTCAAAACAAAGGCCATAACAAGACACAAAAAGGGTCACTACATAATACTAAAGGGATTGATCCAACAGGAGGATATAACCCTGATAAACATATGAGGTCTGTCCAGAAATATCTAGCTACTGTTAATATAACCAGAATGATTTGCACAACATTGATGTAACCTGGCAGCCAAGGACAGTGGACTGGAATGCACAAGTGTGAACAATGACAAATTCACTGTACCAGTCAGTGGGGACAGTTGATGCCATTGAGTGGGCATGTGGCCATTGCATTCAAAATGAGCAAGTAGAGCAACAAATCTGCATCAAATTTTGTGTTAAGCTTGAATATTACTCCATGGAAACTATTTGGATGACTCAGAAGGATGCAGCTATGGGCAACTGGTGATTGGCAGCTTCATCACAACAATGCGCCCTCTCATCCATCGTGTCTTGTGCAGAGGTTTTTGGTGAAATATCAATCGCCCAGGTGACTCAGCCCCTCTACAGCCCAGATTTGGCACCCTGCAACTAGCTTTTCCCAAAGTTAAAATCACATTTGAAAGGGAAGAGATTTCAGACCATCACAGAGATTCAGGAAAATAAGATGGGGCAGCTGATGACCATTGGGAGAACTGTGTGAGGTCCCAAGGTGCTTACTTTGAAGGAGATTGAGGTGTCACTATCTTATGTACAAGGTTTCTTTTATCTTGTATCTTCTTCAATAAATGTCTCTATTTTTCATATTACATGGCTGGATACCTTCTGGACAGACCTCATATATTCACCCAATATTGGAGTACCTAAATATATTAAAAAAACAACTCTTGGTGGATTTTGGAAAAGAGATTGACAGCAATAAAATCATAGTAGGCACTTTAACACCCCACTGGCATCAACAGATAGATCTTCCAGACCAAAAAAGTGAACAAGAAAGCAGCGATCTTACATGACACACTAGATTAGATGAATTTAATTGATACTTACAAAACATTTTATCCCAAAGCAGCAGAACATACATTCTTCTCAAGTGCACATGGAACATTTTCAAAGACAGACCATGCATTAGGACACAAAATAAGTCTTAACAAATTCAAGAAGACTGAAATAATATTAATCATCTTCTTGGATCACAATGGCATGAAAGTAGAAATAAAAAAAACCCTCAAAAACATTCAAACACACGGAGGCTAGTAAACACATGTTATTAAACAATGAATGGGTTACTAATGAGATCAAGGAAGAAGTAAAAAAAACTACTTGGAAACAGATGAAAATGAACACACAACAACCCAACAGTGAAAAGCAGTCCTGAGAGGGAAGTTCACGGCATTATAGGCCTACTTCAAGAAGCAAGAAAAATTGCAAATAAACAATTTAACCCTATACCTAAAAGTATTTGGAAAAACAGAAAGGAAAGCACAATTTAGGTAGAAGGAAGAAAATAAAAAATATCACAATAGAAATAAATGATATAGAGGCTAAAAAGCAATACAAAAGAGCAAAGAAACCAAGACATGGTTCTTTGGAAAGATAAACAATTGATGAACCTTTAGTCAGACTCACCAAGAAACAAAAAGATAGGACCCAAATAAATATAATCAAATTTAAAGAAGTGAAGTAACACTGGACATCACAGAAATACAAAGGATTGTAAGAAAATACTATGAACAACTAATTATATGCCAACAAATTAGACTACCTGGGTAAAATAGACAGTTTCCTAGAAACATACAATCTTCCAAAACGCAATCAGGAAGAATCAGAAAACCTGAATAGATTGATAACAACAAATGAAATTGAAACAGTAATCCAGAAACTGCCAGGAAACAAATATCCTGGTGAATTTTACCATTCAGAAAAGAACTGATACCTATTCTCCTCACATTATTCCAAAAAAATTCATGAAGAGGTAAGACTTCCAAGCTCTTTTTCACGAGTCCAGCATTATCCTAATTCCAAAACCAGATAAAGACACTACAAAGACAGAAAATTATAGGTCAATATCCCTGATGAACATACATGCTTAGATCCTCAACAAAACATTAGCAAATCAGACCCAGAAATACATTAAAAAGACTATACATCATGACCAAGTGGGATTTATTCTGGGGGTGCAAGGTTGGTATAATATTTGCAAATTAATAAATGTGACACATCACATAAACAAATTAAAGGATAGAAATCACATGTTCATATCAATAGATGCAGAAAAAGCATTCGATAAAATCCAGCACCCATTTATGATATAAAACTCTCAACACATTAAAGGTCATATATGAGAAACCCACAGCCAACATTTTACTCAATGGGCAAAAATTACAAGCATTTCCCTTAAGATCAGGAACAAGAAAGGGATGTCCACTCTTATTCAACATAGTACTGAAAGTCTTAGTCACAGTGACTAGACAAGAAGATGAAATAAAAGACATCCAAATTGGAAATGAGGAAGTAAAACTATCATGATTCTCAGATGATATGATAATGTACACAGAAAATCCTAAAGATTCCACCAAAAAACTACCAGATTTAATAGATGAATTCAGCAAAGTAGCAGGATACAAAATTAATATACAGAAATTGGTGGCACTTTTATATACCAATAATGAAGTTCTAGAAAGAGAAACTAAGAAAACAATTCCATTTACCATTGCAATAAAAAAAAGTACCTAGGAATACATTTAATCAAGAAGGTGAAAGATCTAAACTTGGGAAATTATGGAACATTAAAGAAAGAAACAGAAGAAGACACAAAAAAGTGGAAGTGTGTTATTGTTCATGGATTGGAAGAATTAACATCATTAAAATGTCCATGCTACTATAGGGGACCAGTCCACGTGGGAATGGTGAATGTAGCTCAGCCCTGGTTTGGGAAACTGACAGGTGTGAAGCAGCACAGAGGAGCCAGGCCCACAGACTGTCTTTCCCATCAGGAATCATGCCTGCATTTTATCTAGACTGCTTTGAGGCTTGCTTTTGCTAAAACTCCCTTACCCTGAGTTAAGGCAGTGAATATTTAATGCATATCTCTGAAGTAACTTCCTAAAGTCTGTGCTAAACCTCCCAAGGACAGAGTGTAACCAGTTCAACCACTTTTTCCCTTACATTTGCAACATCCTTTTCTTTGTTATCTGTAAAAGGTAATCACCTAAAGCAAACCTATGCATAACGAATGAGGACCTTCCCTGATGTAATGCTCCCAGAAAAGCAATAAAAGCCTGTCCAGGCAAGGGTTGGGGCACTCTCTAACTCAGAGAGTGGCCATGCCATCCCTTTTTCTCCACAGTACTTCTGCAGTCCGTGTGAATTTGTTCGTCGCATCCACAACACTGCAGATGCTGCTGGTTGGAGTCCGCATCATACTACCCAAAGCAATCTATAGGTTCAACACAATTACTATTAAATGGCATATTTCACATACAGGGTCCAGTAGAATTAACTCACCTTATTTAGGAGCATTTATTATTTTTATTACAAAATCATAAGCATGCAGTTCTGTAACAACATTTGTACATAGAACAAATACTCTAAAAATGTATATGGAACCAGTAAAGATTTGGAATAGCCTCAGTAATCTTGAGAAGGAAGAACAAAGTTGGAGGGATCACAATACCTGATATCAAACTATACTACAAGGCCACTGTAATCAAAATAGTCTGGTACTGGCATCAGACAGGGAAATAGATCAATGTCATCTATTAAGCTTGATCACTTCTGAATGGGTAAGAAAGGAAATTACTGAGAGTGATTTCTGCAGAAAGGGAATAATCCCTATGAATAAAGAGTGTGAGTGTGTATACACATATATTTTTCTCAAAATTTCCTAAGTGAAATTTTCCAATTGAAAAATATACTACTTTACTACCCTATAAATAACTGAAATTTCCTGGGAACAATATAAATGTAACATTATAAGTAAATTTCCTAGATTGCCTATCATATCTAAAGGTAGCCCTGATATTTTTGAAAGATCTTGAAATTTGGTTCAACATATATAGTGAATCTTCCTATAGATTATAGCCTTTACTCACAAATCAAACAATTTGATTCAGTTTCCAGAAGGGGTGTGGGTAAGGTAGAGAAGTCACAAGACTTCAGGAAAAGATATGTCTTCAAACCAACACAGCAGATCAGAAACAAAGGAATTCAAACTTACCAGAGGTCCAACTGAAGAAAGCACAGCAGCCATTATATTCTCCTCTTTGTTCCCCTCCCTAGGAGGAGTGGAGTTCTACCAAGACATCTGAGAAAGAGAAATAAGCCATGAAAACCAATCCTGCCTTGGTAATCTCAGACTCACCAAGTTGGAATCCCAACATGCAAGTAAGCATAACTTCCAAAGAATACAAGAGTGACCCCCAAAATCAGGGAGAAAAAAAGATTCTTGCTCCTGGAAATCTTGAGATTTTTAATACGATTAATTATATTAACAGCCAGAAGGCCAGACATTGTAAATGCAGCTTTAAAAATACTTTCTTATTTGATCCTCACATCAACCCCATGGGAATTACATAAATAGATGAGGAAGCTGAGGCTTAGAAAAATTAATCTATTTATCCAATACCACCATGACTCCAACTCAGTCTAATTCCAATGCCTACACCTTGTCCACTAAATCAGCTTGTTGTGAAATGAAAAGTTAATGTGCAGAGCCCTTTTTAAAAGTGAGACAGAGCAGCCATTCCAAAAAGCTACCTTGGCACCTCTTGCTCCTTGAACCTTCAGAATATTTGCGCTGGGTAAAATAACCTTCAGACTGGGCCACAGCAACATTTACAAACAATTGTTTGAAAAACCAACAGGAAAAGCAGACATCCTTACCACAAAGACTGATGATTATGGAGTCTCTTTCTAAAGACAGAATCTGTAACCAGCAATGCGGAGCTGAAGAGCAACTCAGCAGTTCCATGGTCCTCAGATGGAGACTTTGCTATGCTTAATTAACATACTGAATCTGCTCCTGCCCTGAATGGGCACCTTACTTCCCATAAGATACAGTATAGAGATTTTGCTCAATAAACATAGCAGATTTTAGTCTAATTTTACAGTTTGTGTCAATCATCAGCTCATCTGAAATGATACTATTTACTATCTTCTGAAAACAAGAGTTACAATAAATGAAGCAAGGCTATTATAAATTTGAAGAACATCAGTGATACAGAATTTAAATAGATATGAGTATATTGAAACTTATACTCAAAAGTTATTTTCAAGCATTCATGGAGCATTAAGTTAATCATTTACCACAGACCAAAGAAAATATCAATAGAAAAGAAGAAATTGAATACACTACATTCTCTGACCATGATGTGGTAGAATTACAAATGTAAATGGAAGTCTGAAGGGCAGGGGGAAAACCTATCACCTGGAATTAAAAAAACCCTCCTGAGTAGCTAGTAAGTCAAAGAGAGGACTTTAAAATATAATTGCCAATAAATTAGAAAATAAGAGTATTATAGATTTAAAAGTCATGGGTTGTTGTCTGGGTTTTAAAGAGAATAAATTTATAACCCTAAATACTTTCAAGTAAAATTTTTAAAAATAATGAAAATATTAAACATTTGACTGAAGAAGAAAAATAATTAACAAGCCATAAGGAAGAAATAATAAAGGAAGAAACTAATGCTAAGAAAACAAACAAACCAAAACAGCTGTCAAAGGCAGTAGCTGATTCCCTAAATAATGAAATACACACAGCAGAGAACAACAAAAAGAAAAAATACCAATAGTTTATAAGATAGAAATAAGAAAGGGGCCATAACAGGTAAAACATCTTAAGACTGTATAGCAAAAAAAAATAAAATTTCCCAAAGAACAATTTTTGTTTAAAATTTTTCCAAAACTGAGTCAAACAGCAGAAAACTCAAGTAAGCCAATGTAGCAGAGACTGCTTGTTGTCTTCCAACCTCTAGTTTTCCCTTCTACTTGACAGAAGTTTGAAGTCTCAGCTGGCCACAGGGTCACCAGCCACAGATATTTCCCAGCCTACTAGCAGGCAGGTGTGCCATGTCACTAAATTTTAGCAAAGGGGATCGGAAATAAAAGAGATGGTATGCAACTTCCAGGTCATATCTTTAAAAGGGAGCTGCTTGCCCTCCAGTTCTCAGTCTCCCTTTTCAGTGGCCTGAAATACACAGTGTAAGAGTGATCTAGCTTTCACCATAGGGAAGACAATACCCCTAAAGTGTGGTACAGTAAAAAGATGGACCAAACTTGGGTTTCTAGATGATCTAATGTACCAGAGCTGCCTACTCCTACCCACCCTCAATGCTACCAGCCACCTACCAACTCAGACTTTTATATGAGAAAGAAATAAATAGCCTTTCTTGTCCAAAGCAGGTGAACTCTGTTAAAGCTGCAAAATTAAATTCCTAACTAATAGAGTGAATGATCATAAAAGAAAAATTTAAAAGTATTAGGTAAGCAGGACAGAGAGAGCAGGGCTAAATTAAATCAAGAAAAAATGTGACTATCTTAAGAATGTAGGCTTCTGGTCAAGATGGAGGAATAGGTAGATACACCTTACCTCATTGCACACACATAAGAAGGAACACAACTAACTTAAAAATGAAAAACACCCAGAACTGCCAGGAAATCACCCAGAAAAATATCCAGAACTGTACAGAAGTCCAACAACCAAGGATTTAAAGCTATATTCATCCAGATGGGTATGGGGTGGACATAGGGAGTTGGGGTGGAGAGGACTTCGTGTGGCAGCAGCAGCCATTGTATCAGGCAGCCCTACAATCATGCCTGGTGGATAAAACAGGAGGATACCTTGTGAGCTAGTGAGCCTACCCCCAGGCTAGAGTGCAGCCCTGGGCTCCAGTGCTGGAAAAATAAAGCTGCATAACTTCTGGCTATAAACCCAGTGGGGTTTGGGGCAGTGGAATAAACTGCTAGTACATATGCAAATCCACCCACCTTGGGAACCACAACCAGGACAGCAGCTGGAGTGGCACCAGTCACATATGGGAAGTGGTTGAAGTGACTGGAAGCAGAGGGAAGGCCAGGCAATCCCCCAGAAGTCAGGCAGCGGAGGCACTGTCCCCTCTTTGACACTTTTCTGATACACGGAGCCATGGTTGCCCATTCCTGGTGAATATCCAACGCTCTGCCCCATATGACTTAACAGGTTTGCTAAAACAGAATCAAAGTGGCTCTACCTAGTACACAAACACAGACAAAGAAAACCAGGCTGCCAAAACCAGGAGACAAAGAAATATGGCCCAAATGAAGGAACAGAACACCAGAAAAAGAACTAAGCAACGTGGAGATAGCCAATCTATCAGATGCACAGTTCAAAACACTGGTGGTCAGAATGCTCAAAAATCTCATCGAATGTGGCAAAAGCAAAAAACAAATAAAGGATGTACTAAGGGAAATAAAAAAAATCCATAGGAAACCAACAGTGAAGGGAAGGATGCCAGGATTCAAATCAATGATTTGGAACATAAGGGAGAAATAGGCATTCAACCGGAACAAAACAAAGAAACAAGGATTCAAAAAAAAATGAGGGTTTAAGAAGACTCTGGGACATCTCCAAAAGGGCCAACATCCAAATCATAGGGATGCCAGAAGGAGAAGAGGAAGAACAAGAAATTGAAACCTTATTTGAAAAAATAATGAAAGACAACTTCCCTAATTTGGCAAAGGAAATAAGATACAAGTCCATGAAGCACAAAGAGTCCCAAACAAATTAGACCCAAAGAGGTCCATACCAAGACATATCATAATTAAAATGCAAAAGGTTAAAGAGAGAATCTTTTTTTTTAAAGATTTTATTTTTATTTATTTTTAGGGAGGGAAGGGAGACAGATACAGAGAGAGAGAGAGAGAGAGAGAAACATCAATGTGCGGTTGCTGGGGGTTATGGCCTGCAACCCAGGAATGTACCCTGGCTGGGAATCGAACATGGGACACTTTGGTTCCTAGCCTGCACTCAATCCACTGAGCTACGCCAGCCAGGGCCTTAAAGAGAGAATCTTAAAAGCAGCAAGAGAAAGGCAGAGAGTCAACTACAAATGAATTTCCATAAGATTATCAGCTGATTTCTCAAAAGAAACTTTGCAGGCAAGATGGGATTGGCAAGAACTATACAAAGTGATGAAAAGCAAGGATTTGCGACCAAGATTACTCTGTCCAGAAAAGCTACCATTTAGAATTGAAGGACAGATAAAGTGCTTCCGCACACATGGTAAAGCTAAAGGAGATCATCATCATTAAGTCCTTATTATATGGAATGTTAAAGGGACTTATCTAAGAAAAAGATCAAAACTATGAACATTAAAATGACAACAAACTCACAACCATCAACAACTGAATCTAAAAAAACAAAACCAAAACCAAACTAAGCAAACAACTAGAACAGAACAGAATGATAGGTATGGAGATCATTTGGAGGGTTATCAGCTGGGAGGGGGAGGGGGAGAATGAGGGAAAAGCTATAGGAATTTAGAAGCATAATTGGGCAGGTGCAGCATAGACAGAGGGATGTTAAGAACAGTACAGGGTGGGGGACGGTGAAGGCTGGTGTCATAGCCAAGGTTGAGTTTTTAACAAAGCTGCACTTGACTGCTTGCATCTGCAAGGTGGATCAAGCCAGCAGCCGGTGACAGCCCGAATCCAGAAGGGTTGAACAGGAGATAGATAACTGCAAGCTTCAGCTGTATGCACTGTAACTTTTGCAGAAGACATATGTATTGGTTAGATAGCCTGGGAATGGAATAATCTGAGTCTACAGTATCTGCCTGGGTTTGCAGAACATCCTTGAGCGTTATCTAACCAACCCCTATAAAATAAACATGAAAACCATGTTCAGGGTTCATTGTCTCTCCATCAAAGGACAATGTCCCACTGGTCCCCACTTTTCCTTAAACTATCTGTGTTGTGTCTTTCTTCATCTCCCATCAACTCCACTTAGGTACCCCCATTCCATGCTGGTCACAGCAGGTGGTGCCCAATGTGGGGCCCTGAGTACAGGAGAATTCAGCAGCCCAGGTAAGGAGATGCTCCTGAGTGTGGCTGCAAGTCTTGAAGTGAGGTGACAGCGATTAGAGTTTTCACCAGGTGTAAAACATGGGGTGTGCAGGATCCGCTGAGAGGTGGCTTTATGTGCAAATGCTTAAACCTATGCTTATAGTAAGGGGAACTAAGGTGCGTAGTACTCCATTAGAGCAATTCTTGGACTTTGTCCAGCAGACTTGCCCTTGGTTTCCAGATAAGGGAACTGTTAATAAAATTACATGGGTAAGGGTAGGTGAAAAATTGTAGAATGGGTATACTGCTGAGGGGCCAGCGCAAATGCTCAGTTTTACTTTCACTTTTGTGGGCTCTCATTCATGATGTGTTCAATCTGTAGAAGGAGGAACTAAAAGTAAAGAAATCAGTAGCAGATACTTTGGCCTCAACAACAGAAGGGCACACCTCCCTCCTGCCAAAACCAACAACGGCTCTGCCAGCACCCCTGGTCGAGTGTGATGATGAGCCTTTTCCACCAGATTATACTAGGGAGCTCAAGGAGGAAGCTCGGAAGATGGAGAAAGATAATTCTGAGGAGGAAAATTATGATTTTCCAGACCCTGAAAATTCCCACATGCAGGGACTGGTGCGCCAACTATCAGTGCTGTGCGTGAAGGACAAGCGCCTCCTTGAGGCTGCTGTCAGGCCACCCCCTATGGGTCTCGGCACCTGACCTAAAAGGCCAAGGAAAAAGACTAGGTCTGAGGTTCCTATTTGGGCTATACCATTTCAGCCTTTAAAAGTTACTCACTGTACTGGTTAATATGAGGTAATGTCTCTGATATTTGAGCTTTGCACCATTTACATCTTGTCAGGGCATTTGTAGCACCAGGTGGTCTAAAGTAAAATTCTAAAGCTAGTGTCTCACTCCCTCCTCTTAGAGGATTTAATTTGAAAATACTGGTTTGCTTGAATTTTTTTGTCTTTGCTTCAGGTTTTGTTTTTGTTTCTGTTTTAACAGGAACGGCTCAGTCTCAATCTCAACTGTTTTGTTAAACCTCTAGTAAATGGAATGAGATCTCTAATGTTATTATATCAGAGATGTTTAAATTCTCAGAAAGAATTTAAATTGATTGTTTAAAGAGGAAAAAAGATATTGCTCCCCTCTTAGACAGTAAAAACCTCAGAAAGAAAGACAGTGAGAAAATGTGTCTTTTAACCACTGTGAATTCTCCTTCTAGAGGCCCAGAAACTGCTTTGGTCCTGGGAACAAGCCCTGCCAAGCTTAGTGTCTCCCCTCCCTCTTCTCCAGCCTCCCTAAAGTGTCAAGGGCACTAGATAATGAGACAGCTCACTTTTAAGCACACTCAAAGAATGCAGTCATTACCAAGAATAGGGGGAAAAAAATGTAATTGTATATGCCAATAGGAAAAAAACTGTTTCTGAAAGTTATGAAATGTATTCATAAATTTGTCAATCTAAAGCATGCTAATTACTTTTGATTGTCACTAAAAGTTGAGATTAAATTAGGAAAAATATATGATTTTAATAATGATGGGTATAAATTATGGCATTTTATCTTAAAAATAGGATTAAATGTGGGTTATTCTAAAGTTGGTTATGTCTGAATAAGTCAAAAGGGCAAACTAAATAGGGCTAGAAGAGTTGAAAAAGGATTGTGTAAGTCAAAGAGGGTCTGTAAGTCAAGATAGTCTGTGCAAGCTAGAGGAGGATTGTATAAGGGAAAAAGAAAAAAGAAAGAATCAAGAAAGTGATAGAAAAGAAAGAAAGGAGTTAAAAGAAAAAAAATTACTTAAAAAAAAGCCTCCTGCTGGCTTCAAACTGGACAAGTCAGCTCTGCTGGGCTTCCTGGCTGCAGCAGGCTGAGGGGGAATTGGTTTTGCTTTTCTCCCTTCCAGAGATGCAACATTCACAGCTGCCAAGCCTTCAGCCCAGTTCCTCAGTTTGCTGCCAGACCCCAGTGCCCTTCTGCACCCATCCAAGGCCTTCAGTCACGCTGTCCTTGAGGTAAGGGGCCATTCACACACCACCTTCTCGCTCTTTGTTGTCCTAGATGCTAGGGACTCCCCAGTTCCCTTCACGCTAGTTCAGCCCCTCCACTGAGTTAAGTCTTTCTGTGGATTGCTGATTCCGTGAGCCCTGCGGTTCTCCTCTTGGGGTGGCTGGGGGCGGGGCCAGTACGGGGACAGTATGGGACACATCTCTGCCTTCCTCTTAGAGAGCCAGTTGGCCCTGCAGGTCAGAGCTGCCTCTGTGGCGGCTGCTGCGGATGCAGGTATGCATCTCCTCTGCTTCTGGTGCGCTCCATGTGGGGCCTGCGGGTGTGGCGGGATGGGCAGCTGCTGGTCCCGCAGGTTCGCGTGCACGCTCTCCTTGGGGCTTCAGGTGTGAGTGCAGGGCCTTCTGTGCCACATCAGGAGTGCCACACATCTGGGCAGGGTTATGGGCGCAGAGGCTGGTCGGGGACTGCTGCAGAATTCCCCAAACAGCCTCCGACTATCTCTTTTTTCTACTTTTTCCCTTTGAAAAATTCCTCCTGCTCAAGCTTGCCACTCTATACAAGGGCCTGGCCTCTTACACAGGCCAATTCCCCAACCAGACTGGGGACTATCTGGGTCAGGGTCTGTCACTGCCCCACTTTCCCCAGATGGCGTCCACAGTCTCAGTGGGTTCACACAGCCCCTGTGTGTTTACCACTTCGCCCTTATGGCACCGCGCCCCCCCCCCCCCCCCCCCCCCAGCAACTTTAAGCAACCAGATCTCTCCTGGTGCTGCTCAAACCTTGTTTGGCAGGGGAGGGAGCCACTGACTGGGCTCTCTCCCACGAACGGTGCAGCAGACCTGGAGGGCACAGGTCCTGGGGCTGCAGCTGCCCTGGTCCCTGAGCTGGACCCAGGGACCTTATTGTCCTGAAGCACTCAACCTTGGCTATAATGCCAGCCTTCACCGTCCCCCACAGTACAGGAAATGGAGAAGCCAAAAGAACTTACATGCACAACTCATGGACATGAATTAAGGTAGGGGGGCTCCCTGGAGGGAAGGGCGGAACTGGGCAAAGGGGAGAAAAGGGGGGGAAAATGGGACAACTGTAGTAGCATAATCAATAAAATATACTTTATAAAAAAGTATGTAGAGTAGTTTATCCCATGACACTAGGGGGTTTCACTAGACACAATAAAGATTTTGATGGAACAGAAACAATAAGAAGTTGAGGGAGGAAAAAACAGTGTAGTGTGAGGTTAACACATGAATAAAGGAAGAATAATCTGGGAGGATTCCTATATTGAAGCCTCAAGGTTACCAATAAAAGAAGTTTTTCTTTATACCAGTGTTTCTCTACCTTTTTTCAGGTAATGGATTCCTTTACAGATCTAATGAAAATTATGAATCTCCTCCCAGAAAACTCTCACATATAACTAGAAGGGTCTCAAATCTCAGGACTGAAAAGCTCATAAGCCATGATTATTAAAAAGGAAATTATGTGGCTCCATCCAAGACCTAAACCAGGATCTCTACTATAGGTGTGAGGCACAGAAATCTACATTTTCAAACAGTATATTGAGAAATACCATTCTATTGACAACTCTTGAACCCCAGATTAAAGACTTTTTTTACAAACTTGAAAATTCAATGGAAATGTTTTACCAGGAGGGTTCTCGAGTCTAGGCAAAGCTATGGCACTGCATTAGTGCCCTCTGGTGAATTTGTGCTTCATGCTTGGTATTTCTCTAAACACTTTTCATCTCACAGTGCAGAAGCTATACTTGTGCCAAGTTTAAACACAATTTAAAGCAATAATTGAAGCTGTTCTAACACATATTAACAATGACTACATATTAACAACAGTAGATCTTAACTTTGGGGAGATCCATCTGAGATTTTGACCTTGTCCACAGAATAATGCACATGAATGTATGATGCTGCATATTATTTTGAGGAGTCTGACCTTTCCAAACCCATACACTGACCTCAAATTAGGAAGTACAGTTTTACAAGGTTGAAAAGAAAAAAATGGCTAAAGAAAAAATAAGTGAAAACTAATTTTTTCCAAAACGCAAAAGCAGACCTACAAAGAGCGACTTAAGACATTTTCACATCTTTAACACTTAGTAAGACTGGTCTGAGTCATCATTTCTTTTTAAATTTGTAAAGATTAATAAATTCCAGTTTCCGGCAAGATGGAGGAATAGGTGGGCGCACCGTACCTCGCACAACCAAGAACAGAGCAACAATTTACAACAATGATTTGCAGTCATAATATCAGAACTGTCAGAGGATTTATCTAAAAGGAAGACGGACAGCCTAGAAGTTGAAGTAGACCCGCACATCCAGACTGGTAGGGGACTACGAGCCGAGCGAGCAGGTGTGGGGCTGGCGCAGGTCGCAGGCGCGCGGAGGTCGGGGGAAATTTGGCGCAGAATTGGCGCGACAGCAATCCCGGACGCAGGAGCGAGCGCAGCGGTGTAGCGGTGATCCCTGAGTACGCAAGCGGCGGCTGGGGGAATCAGTGGGGCAGCGACTGGGGATCAGGGCAGAGCTCACAGCCCAGAAGCCCAGGGAAGTGTCTGACTCCAGGAGAACGAAGGGTCGCCATTGATCCCTCCTGTCCCCGCTCCCGCCCCTGCCCCCACATATAACGTCACAAGCTAGTGACTGGGGCGCCCAGCACCGGTGAACACCTAAGGCTCCGCCCCCCACCGTGACAAGAGCGACCAGACCGGAGAAAAAATAAATAAATAAGTAAAATAATAGGAGAGACGGGGAAAGACGTAAGATGTGTCCAGCAGAACAGATCAGACCCCCAGGACTCATCCTTTTGAGTGACCAAGAAATAGCCAATCTATCAGATGCACAGTTCAAAACACTGGTGATCAGGAAGCTCACGGAACTGGTGGATTTTGGATCCAAATTACATGAAAAAATGCAGATTACCATAAAAGGGATGCAGGAAGACACACGGAGAAGAGCCAATTGTGAAAGGAAGGAATCTGAATCTCAAAACAACACAGTGGACCAGAAGGAAGATAGAATCAACCAAGCAGGAGAGCATGATGAAATAAGAATTCAAAAAATCGAAGAAAAGCTTAAGACCATCGAGGACACCTTTAAACGTTCCAACATCCGAATTATAGGGGTACCAGAAGGGGAAGACCAGCAAGTGGAAAAGTTATTTGAACAAATAATAAAGGAGAACTTCCCCAAACTGGCAAAGGGAACAGTCTTCCAAGAAATCCAAGGAGCGCAGAGAGCCCCAAAGAAGTTGGACCCAAGAAGAAACACACCAAGGCACATCATAATTACATTAGCCAAGGTAAAAACGAAGGAGAGAATCCTAGAAGCAGCAAGAGATAAGGGGACAGTAACCTACAAAGGAGTTCCCATCAGACTGTCAGCTGATTTCTCAAAAGAGACCTTACAGGCAAGAAGGGGCTGGAAAGAAATATTCCAAGTCATGAAAGACAAGGACCTACATCCCAGATTGCTCTATCCAGCAAAGCTCTCATTTAGAATGGAAGAGAAGATAAAGTGCTTTTCAGATAAGGTCAAATTAAAGGAGTTCATCATCACCAAGCCCTTACTTTATGAAATGCTAAAGGGACTTATCTAAGAAAAGAAGATAAAGAAAAGACATGTATAGTAAAAGGACAGCAAATTCACAATTATTAACAACCACACCTAAAGCAAAACCAAAAGAAACTAAGTAAACAACTAGAATAGGAACAGAACCACAGAAATAGAGGGCACAAGGGGGGGCTAGCAGTAGGGGTGGGAGGAGGAGAGAGGGGGAAAAGGTATAGAGAATAAGTAGCATAGAATGTAGGTTGAAAATAGATCGGGGGAGGGCAAGAATAGTACGGGAAATGTAGAAGCTAAAGAACTTGTAAGTATTACATATGGACATGGACTAAAGGGGGGGAAGGTGGGTGGGAGAGGGGGCACAGGGGGGAGGGGAGTGAAGGGGGAAATGGGACAACTGTAATAGCATAATCAATAAAATATATTAAAAAAAAATTAATAAATTCCTTGGCAATATGCCCTGTAGATAATAGTAGTCTGTTTAACAACCAAACTGTACAATAAACATATTTTTAATTTTATAATCAAAATAAATTAATGCTATTTAAAATTTAATATATTATTTGATCTCAATTGTGTAAAATAATGCACAGAGAAAAAGATGGCAAATCAGTAAGCCAAAACTACTGAGACCTCTGTGTCCTGAGTCAGTGATGTTTACCCTTATTTCTGTTTTTCCATACTCTCCAAGTAGACAATAAGAAGTGCTTATATATACATAGGAATTTTGTATTGGAGTTAAATTCCAGAGTAGCTGTTCACACTTCCAGCTCCTAATGTTAGCTTTACTACTGTGTATAAGCAAGTAATTTAAGCACAATGAATCAAACATTAGCAAATGAGGCTAACCACATTGTATGTTTCTACCTTTGCCTTTGACATTATGCAGAAGATATCCAGAGAGATATCATAATTTCCTAGATATCTTTTTCTGGATGTTGTGACTTTATCCAAGCCCTGTCTTCCCAACCACTGAAGAAGGACCAAACACTTAAGGAGAAACTTCACTTGCTGTGGTTCCTAAGCCAGTGCAGTTATTTAAAAATAATGAGAATGTCAGCGCCAAGGCCCAGACAAACATTTCCCAACCAAAGCAATAATACTATTGTCCTGCCAGGGAGAGAGGAGCGACTTCAAAGCGATTATCTGAAATCCCATAAAATAGGCCGTCAAGGAAAAGCTCTCTGGGCTACCCAAAGACGGGAGAGCGCCCTCTTGTTCGGTCACCAGAAGGGAAACCCAATTCCAGCCCTACGGGAACAGAAGCCCAGACTGGGAACAGTCCCTCCGCCAGCCCCTCTTTCCCTGACTGCCCTCCTCTGCCCACTAGGGGGACTGTAAAGAGCGGGAAGGTCAGACTGAGCCCCCAGCACCAGCTGTGTGCCTGGTTCTCCCTAACCTAGTGTGGCCAAGCCCGCTGCCTAGGACACCAATCGCCTCCCCAAGGAGGCCGAGGGGAGACCGAGGCGAAAACCCAGTCGGCCTGTGGCCTGGCTCCAATCGCCTCTCGGGGTGGGGGGGCTCAGGGACTGCACAGTGGAGGAAACAGCCACGCCCCGGACGCAGGGGGAAGTCACGCGCCCTGGGAGGTGCAGAGGGAAACTGGACCCTGACGCCTGGGGCAACGAGTACCTGGCTGCGGAACTGTGGACAACTGAGGGCACTCGCAGAGCAGGGCGGGAACACATCCAGCAATGGCGCCGGTTCCGTGGGGCCGGTCGCTGGCACGGCAGTGCGCCTGCGCAGCCTGGCGTCGGAACTACAATAACCAGAGACCTCAGCGCCTGAGCTTTTCCTTTTCTTTGCATTTATGAGGGAATTGGCTGTGCTTGTTGTTGACTTGGGTGCCCTGAAAATTTAGATTGAATAAATTTGTCCTGAGAGGCTACAACTATGGGTTAAGCTCTAGCGTCACAAAGAATAATGACACAACCCTTGCCTCGGAACATTTCCCTGTGACTAAAGAAATAAAGCCATTGAGAGGACACGTAGGGCTCCTGTGGCTTAGTTGAAACCCCAGACGCCTGCAGGTGGGTGTCCAGGCCCTTGTCTTTCACTCAAGTTCTTGACTGAAAAAATCGGTAATGCCTTCATTATAGTTTCTGGGTCTTTGAACCAGAGCTTCTTTCTTGGTTCAACTAAATAATTTTAATATACAAAGTAATTAGTTTATTGTATCATACAACTAATAATGCCATTAATATATAATGTTATTGATGATTATGTAGTATATGTATTACATAGGTATTATATGATTATTTTTAAAAGCATGTTTTCCTTTGTTTCAGGCCATATTCTCCACAATCTGCAAGTACTCTAGGGCAGCTTGCTTCCTTCAACAATGAGACTACTTCTCTAATCCATTCCTACTCCATGTGTCCTGGGTTCTTGTGCTGCTTTGATTGTGTGAGGCCCCTTCAGGATGCGCCTCCTCAAGGTGGAGATTTGCAGGGAAAAAGAAAGCTCAGTGAATCTGAATACAGTGTAAAATGGCTCTTGAGATCTCAAAGAGCCAGTGGATAGATGTCACACTTTTGGGAAAGTGTGTCATCACTTTGAACTATCAGAGTGGAAAGAAATGCAAATGGGAAATCAAATTCCTGGAGATAACAAATATGATATACAAAATGAAAAATATACTGGATTGGATTAAGAGCAGATTATTAGACACTGCTAAAGAAAAGGTTAGTGAAGTCAAAGACATACAAATAGAAACTTCCCAAAATAAAACAGCGAGAAAAAAATTGGAGAATGAACAGAACACCAGTGAGTTATGAAAAACTGTGAAATAGCCTATGTGAAATTAGAATTCTGGAAGGAGAATAGAGAGAGAGTGAGGGAGTAGAAAAATACTTGAGGAAATAATAGCCAAATATTTTCAAAATTTGATGAAAATTATAAATCCACAGATCAAAGAAGCTCAATGAAATTTTAAAAAAGACATTGAGAAAACTAAACCAAGGCATGTTATAATCAAACTGCTGCAAAACTAATAAATAGAAATCTTAAAAACAGGAACAAAGATAATGTACAAGGTGGGAAAAATATTTACAGTTGTAATACAAATAAATAATATAATAATAATAATACAAGAATAAACCATTTCACATACAACTGTAAATCTACTTTTTCCCACCCCTGTATATACTGGGAAACAAAGACAATTACTTCTTGTAGAAAAAAAGTAAGAAGATAATAGAACAACAGTTTTAAATTACTGAAAGAAACCCACCAGCCTACAAATTTATACCCATCAAAATATTTTTATGAATGGAGGTGAACTGGTAGTGGAATAAGATGAAGTAAACACACTTCTGCCTAAACTTGCCAAGTACAGCTAACCCCCCTCAATATTATATATAAAGCAAATATAAGAAGACTCTGAAAGAGAAGGCAGTCCAAGTAGCAACCTTGCAACCTGAGAAAAATTACAGTGGTGAATTGCCTAGGTTTTCTTTTTCCTCATATACCCCAGCCTGGCTGCTGGAGAAGCTGACAACCCAAAATGTCAATGGGTGCCAATTTTTTAAAAGCCCCTAGAAAAGCCTGCTCTCTCCAGCCAAGGGGCCAAGAAAAAAGCAGTCTAGCATAACAGAAAACTTGAAACTAATCATTCTACTCCAGGCAAACACTACAGAAAAAAACTGGTCCCACCTCATCATCAGCAAAGGCTGACAGGGGAACTTAGATTTTTACCCTTACCTAATGATCTATCCCTCTGTCACTGTACAAGTGGTGTCAGAGAAGGCTGTGTGGGGAGCTGGGACTTTCATTTATACCTTGTACTGTTAAGCCTCCCTGCCCCACACAATGTCACTGATGGCCATGTAGAAGTAATAGAATGCCTCTCCCCTCCAGACAAAGTGTTGTCAGTGATAGTGGCCTAGTAGGGAGCCTGAAATCCCACTCCTTCCCAGCAGTAACAAGAAAATTCCTTCCCCCAGAGCTGTCAATAGAGGCTGAGAAACTTGAACTTTCATCCCCACCAAACAATAACCAGGTGGTGGTGACTTTCATTCTCTCACCATAGTGGTGTCAGAGAAGGCCTGCTAAAATTTAAGATTTAAATAAAAACCCAGAGTACCATATCATAATACTCAAAGTGCCCTAAATTTGGCATAAGACATAAATCTGCAAATTCAAGAAGTAAAGAAAATGCCAAGCAGAATAAACACAAAGATATCCAGTTTAAGAGAGATAAAACTCTGGAGGATGAAAGAAAGACTCTTGGGAGCAGAAAAGAGGACACTATACCAGTAGTAGAAAAACAATTCAAATGACAATGGGTTTCTTATTAGAAATTGTGGAAACTAGAAGGAAGTGGGACATTTTTTATTTTTCAAGTGTTGAAAGTAACTGTCAACCCAGAATATGAGTTTAATCAGTAACAATGCAGCAAAAATTCTTCCCATCATAGTTCCCCACTTGTGCTGCAGTTTAAAGATATGTTGGAACAAGAAAATACATTGTTTTATATAAACTGTGCTAAAATTTTTCCTAGAGATGAGCCAATAACTATGTGCTAACATTTAATAATTTAAAACAGGAAAACTGGAAGAAAAGAAAGTGATAAAACAAGAAAGCATGGGATAAAATAGATGATCTAGTAAAAGAACAATCCCCAGTATGCAATGTATAGTCAAGCAAGTGCCTTCTGGTTGCAATAGTGACAGATGGGTCTTTATTTGAAGATATACAGAAGCTGAGACAGTGCATGAAGAGGCTTATTGGGCCAGAGCTGGATCAAAATATCTATAATCAAGAAAACCCTGGACGCTCACAGCAGAGATGAGCTGGTTTCCCAGGACTGGTACTAGCTTTTCAGGGTGGAATGTGTCAGGGGATGGGGATGCATTGTCTTTTGGATTCTGCAAAAAAATCTATACTTTTTATGCCAGACAAATCAGTTACATGCACTCAAAAGTCAAAGCCTTCTCCATCCCAGGTTTGTAGTTGATTGAAAACTTCCATACTACCTCAAGAGTAAGTGTTCAAACAATAATGAATTACCAGATTCCATTTTCAGAATATTTGTCAGAGTTGTTGGGTAGTGGTGTCATTACAACCCAAGCATATCTTTAGGGCAGAATATTTCTCACAATGAGAGCTGTAGAAAGGTGACCTTGTCATCATCTTTATGTTCTACCAAAATGGAATCTGTGACCCTTTAAAATAGGTGGTTCTATGATAATATATTTTTCAAATCAAAGGTACATCTTAAAGTGTTACAAGTTTAATACTTTATAATCTTGAAATTGTTTATACCTGATTATTACCAATATTTTAAAAGGTAATCTTATAGAAATTGTCCTTTGCTTTTTATGTTCTAACACAATTCACTGAAAAAAATGACAAGACATTCCTCAGCCCCTGTTATTTACTTTTGTTAATGACATGTATACCATGTCCTGCTTCTTTTTGTGTACTACTGAAATACTTCCAAGTCTTTTGTATAGCACTATGATTCCGGGAGTAAGGTACTAGGAGAAAATTATTTTAAAAGAAAGATCTTTGAGATCTTAGAACTGGGATTGGAATTTAAAAATTATGTTTATATATATATTTATATATAAACATAATTATATATAAACATAATATATATACACACATATATAAACTTTATTTTTGTTGTTGACACTATTACAGATGTCCCAAATCCCCCACTGCCACCCCCTGTTTTCCCACCACCACCCAATCCCTGCCCCATTTCCCTCTGGCCATCACCACACTGCTGTGTGTGTCTATTGTTTATGCATATATGTTCTTTAGCTAATTCCTTCACCTTCTTTCACCAGTTTCCCCCTCCCGCCTGACAGCTGTCAGTCTGTTCCATGTGTCCATGCCTCTCTGTTTTTAATCTGTTCATCATTTTATTTTGTTCATTAGATTCCACATATAAGTGAGATCATATGGTATTTGTCTTTCTCTGACTAGCTTAGTTCACTTAGCATAATACTCTCTGGGTCCATCCATGCTGTCACAAAGGGTAAGATTACCTTCTTTTTTATGGCTACATAGTATTCCATTGTGTAAATGTACCACAGCTTTTTATCTACTCATTTACTGGTGGGCACTTGGGCTGCTTTCAGATCTTGGCTGTTTTTATATTTTTATTTGCAGAATTAAGAAAAATCAGACATTGTTGCCTTTAACAAGACTGTAATAAAAATAGGTTCTAAGGACTCCATATTTTTTGTAGGAAGTAAGAATGAGGTTATTTTAAGTTATATCAGTTCTTGGCCTAATATAACTTGAAATTGCCTTTAGGCATAATTTAACAACAACAAAAAAATCTTGTATGTGCTGGACATTACCATGATGTTGTTATTGATTAAATATGTTCTAAGACCTTAAAGGAAGCAATAGTGAGGCTGATTTTAAGTGAATATGTTTCTTTTTTAAAGAGTACACGTGTTATGAACAATCCATAAGTAGAATAGTTCTCATTGATATTCAAATGTGGCTTTATGCAACTTTTACAAACTTGTATGCATTGAGATTTTGTTTTACATGAAGTACCACTAGGAAAATCTTTTAGTGCTTTGCCTCTTCTTTATTTTCCCCAAGGTGGCCATTATTTCTTATTGAAATAATGACTTATTGAGAACTATTTGAGATGTATACTGCTATTCTAAGTAAGTGGTTCTAACATCCTTTGTTTCTGGCATAAGGTATATAACAGTGTTAAGTGTCTTGATGTATAAATGATAATATGTGGCTTCTTTTAAGATATGTTTTTTAATGATCTCCTATAACCATTAAAATATTGTGAAAAGTAGAGTTTCTTATGCAGCTATAGTACCTGCTGTGAATTGATTTCATTTTAATCCATTGACAATGTTTATTTCCTTGTGTTTTGGAGAAGATCATTTTGAGGGGATAGTTTATTGTGTTAGCAAGACTGAGTACTAAAGAGATTGCTACAGTTTAAAGGGGAAAAGTACACTTTGTGTGAAGAAACACTTCCTGACAAGTACATATCCATTTTACCATTGCTAAACCTATAATTTAAAAAATTTTAGGTGCCTTATGCTTTTGAAGGACAAAGAGTACTTTTTTATATAAAGTGGTGTCTTGTGAGTTTTGAAATGTTATTTTTTGAATTTCATCTTTAGCTGATAAGTTTTCAAAGATCCTGATTTTGAATGTTCAGTACGCTTGAGGTATTTTTGAAAAGGATATTTTTTCCTAGGTAATGACCAAAATGTGAATGTTTACTTTATTGTATAAGGTTATGAATATTTTTATAGGTTTTATTTCTGCTTTTTATTTTTATTTATTTTTTATTCTCACCTGAGGACATTTTTTCATTTCTTCTAGACAGAGAGGAAGGGAGGGAGTGAAAGAGCAAGAGAGAGAGGGGAAATAGAAATAGACTAGAAATAGAAGTAGAAATAGAAAGAGAAAGAGAAAGGAAAAGAGAAAGAGAAACATCAATTGGTTGCCTTCCTATAGGCACCCTGACTGGGCATTGAACCTGACTATGTGCCCTGACTAGGAATTGAATCTGCAACCTTTCGGTCTATGGGGCAATGTTCTGACCAACTGAACCATACCAGCCAGAGCATTTATGCTCTTTATTGAAGAGATTCATTTGCCAAAAGGAAAAAAATTTTAAGAACATTCTTTGACAAAAGGAATACTTAATATTTTAGCTACTTAAGGTTTCTACCTATTAACTAATTTGATTTTTGTAGTAATTGTTCAGTATACATATCATATAGATGTACTGTTTAATCTGTACAAAACTTATTTCAAAAGTACTACATTAAAATACTTTGATGAGTATTTTTTCATAAAATTCTGTATTTAGCACCTTCACATTTTCTAAAATGTATTGGGAATGTTGCTATTCCAAGTGTGTTTTTAATGTGACTTTATATTGTATTCTTTAATTTTTTCCCCTCACTGACGACAATTGTTCATTACATTTAGAGAGGAAGAGAGAGGTGGAAGGAAGAAGTGGGGGGAAGGAGGAGGGGAGAGAGAAAGAGAGAGAGAGAGAGAGAGAAACATTAATTGGTTGCCCCTTTGTATGTTCCCCAACTGGGGATGGAACCCACAACCTGAGTATGTGCCCCGACTGAGAATCAAACCCATGACCTTTCCATCCACAGAACAATGCTCCAACCAACTGAACCACACAGACCAGAGCATATATTGTACTCTTTTAAATATTGTACATACATTGTATCTTTGTTTAATGGTAATAAGTAAAAATGTAACTGTCATATTTTGTATAAAATATATGTGCACAGAATAGAAAAATTTTTATAGAAACAAAAGACTAAGTGACACAATTATTTTTCTTTAGAAGACATCTAAATATCCAAAAATTATAAAGAACTTATAAAACTCAACATAAAAACTAAACAATCCAATTAAAAAATGAGCAAAGTACCTGTGTTAGGTCGAAGTTGCTCAAGAAACTGGACGGACATGCAGCAAGCTAAGGAGAGCAGGGTTTATTAGTGGGGAATAAGGGAAAGTGGAGCTGATGGAGGGAGGTTAAGAGGAAAGTGGGGCCAACCAAGGGAGGTTTAGGAGCCGACCGAGGGAGGTTGAGACTCATTTGGTTGTCCTTAGATCAGGGTTTTTAAACGCAAAAATCTGTGGTTAGGGTATTAGAGTCTGATTGGCTAGAGCTGGTTGCTGGGTGAAAGCTGCATCCTGTTATGCAAGATAAACTGACCCCAGACCCTAATCTTCATGGGTAGGGTCTGTAGGCAGCTTCCCACAATGCCATTTTCTTGCCTAGTGATTTTCATTCCTCCTAGGCCTGCCTAGATCTAACACCTGAATAGATACTTCTTGAAAAAGGACATACAGATGGCCAATAGACATATGAAAAGATGCTCAATGTCACTAATTATCAGAGAAATCCACATTAAAACTACAATGAGATATTACCTCACAATGGTCAGAATAGTATCATCAGTAAACAAGTGCTAGCGGAGAAAAGGGAACCTCCGTGCACTACTGGTGAGAATGCAGGTTGGTGCAGCCACCATGCAAAACAGTACAGAGTTACCTCAGAATATTAAAAATGGACCTGCTTTATGACCCAGTGATTCCATTTCTGAGAATTTATCCAAAGAAACCCAAAACACTGATATGAAAATATATGCACCCTTATGTTCATTGTAGCATTATTTATAATAGCCAAGATCTGGAAACAGCCCAACTGCTTATCAGCTGATGAGTAGATAAAAAAAAGCCATGGTAAATTTACACAACGAATACTACTTTGCCATAAAAAGGGACTCTTACCCTTTGTATCAGCATGGGTGGACCTGGAGAGCACTGTGCTAAGTGAAATAAGCCAGTCAGAAAAGGACAAGTGCTATTTGATTTCACTCATACATGAAATCTATTGAACAAAATGATCTAACAAGCAGCATAGAAACAGACTCATAGAGACAGGCTGACAGCTGTTGGGGGAGGGCAGAGGTTGGGGGCTGGGTGGGATGTGGAGGGATTGAGCAAAAATGAAAAAGGAAAAACTCAAAGACAACAGTGTGGTGATTGTGGGGTGGTGAGGGTTGTGGTGGCAGTTGGAGAAGGGTATAGGTAGGATAAATGTTGATGGAAGGAGACTTGACTTGGGGTGTGAACACACAGTACAGTGTGCACATGATGTGTTGTAGAATTGTGTGCATCTGAAACCTGTATAATTTTGTTAACCAGTGTCACACTGATAAATTCAATAAAAAGGAAAGAAAAAATCTATAATATTGTAGTGAAAGTTTATGTATGTATAATTTTTTTGTTTTGACATTGCATATAATACTTAGTAGACTTGCCATTCAATATGGATAAACTCTTACCTAGTTTTTCAAGTTCTAAAATCAATGTGTTGTATGGACTAAATAAAAAAATGTGAATTTTAAAAATCAAGTAACTGTTGAATAATATATGTTATGTCCTCCTGCTTTCTAGGCAAATATATTTTTGTACCTCATCAGAGTTTTGTGACAGAACATGGTGGTGTAGTGAGACCATATTGTAGCCAACTCAGTTATGTTACCCCCAGCATGGCTCACAACTCAAAAGTTCTGCATTTCCAAACTGAAGCTACTTCCCTTGCCCACTCAAGAAAAGAATATGCTCCTTTACAATGCTTCAGAACTATTGATGTGTATGCTAATAGCAAGTCTCATTTTCATGGGGATACACCCAGGTGCTGGGTACCTAGGGTGTTATCTAGAAAAAGGAAGAATGGGTTCAGGCTCTGGCTGGCATAGCTCAGTGGATTGAGCACGGGCTGGGAACCAAAGTGTCCCAGGTTCGATTCCCAGCCAGGGTACATTCCTGGGTTGCAAGCCATAACCCCCAGCAACTGCACATTGATGTTTCTTTCTCTCTTCTCTCTCTCTCTCTCTCTCTCCCCCTCCCTCCCTCCATCCCTCCCTCCCTTCCCTCTCTAAAAATAAATAAATAAAATCTTTAAAAAAAAAAGAATGGGTTCAGGTTGACATACTCAAATGACCTCATAGACTTCTCAGTACATGGAGACAGTGGCAGATGGAAGAAGGGCAGAATGAGTCCTTGCCAGTCTCAGCTCAGACAGCAGTCCTTCTTGCCAGATGCAAAGGCACTAGTGCCAAGGAGTGGAGAACAGGTTATGATCAAAGTGCAGCACAAATGTCTTCTGGAGTTTTGGTAACATACTATTTTGTGTCCTAGATGGAGTTTTCATGAGTGTTTGTTTTTAAAATATTCAGTACATTTTACATAGTTTTATGTATGAAAACTTTCCATTATGTATTTAAAAATTGGGCTACACTGAGATGCAAATATTCCATTTACATAAACATTTGCTTTTTGTCTCTAGTCCAGAACTAGGTTTTGAGTGGTTTCCTGGGTTCCTTTTGCTCCCTTATGACACACAATTGTCATTATTATACCACTGAAGACATTAGCACAGAATACTAAAAACATCAGCCAATGAGTTTGGATGGAACTGAGTTGTAATTCTTAAGTAATCGAAGCAGAATAGAACAACAGATCCTGAGGGGTGCAGGAAGTACTGTAGGTTTATATGCAACTGTGACACACCCATAACCTAATTAGGTTATGAGTGTGTTATAGTTAACCACTCATAACACACTCATAACCTATCACCTATTCATAGTTAACCTAGTTAACTATGAAACTGGCTATAATCAGGAAAATAAAGCATAGATGGAATAATATGGCAAATTGTGTATATCTAATATATGGGAAGTTATATAAGAGATATAAGAACTACAGATGAAAAAGCATTCTATGCTCCTATATAAAGAGGTTAAATATATAGATATTAAGAGGAGGAAAAAGTGACAACACAAAGGCAAATATAGGCTTATGAAAAAATATTTGTAATAACTGTTATATGGTTATTGTTATAAACATTTAAACAAAATAAGAAAAGTATTAATATTTGAATACAATAAATGGGAAATCATAGGAATAATTGAGAGCAAATGAAAACTCAGGAGCATGTGGGGTTTTCCCCCTGCCTGCAAATTAGTGTAACTAGGACTCCTCAGGTCAGCATTGTGCTCTCAGTGACTAGTTCATGTCTTCACAAAAAGAAATGTGAAAAGTGGAGCCATTTTAAAATAAAGAAAAAGCTGCATTCCAGAGTAACTGCCTTGTACCTTACTACTCCTTGAAGCTTTGAAATTTTTCAACTGGGCAAAAGAACCTTTGGACTGGGCCAAACTAACGTGTCTCGCAAACAACTGTTTGTAAAGCTAATGAGGCAGTGGACATCCTGACCACAAGGACTGATGATTATGAAGTCTCTTTCTGAAGGCAGAATCAGAAGCCAGTCATGTACAGCTAAAGAATAACTAACCTAGCCTGTTTAAAAATATAAATTATTCCATTCATGTAATGATTCTTTTCCTCTTCTCATAAAACCTTTTGCCTTCACCCCATAATTGGGACCTAATTTGGGTTTCTTCCTGAATCTATACCCTCATATTGCAATTCTTTTTTTTATCTTAAATAAACACTATTGGCTGTAATTTTGGCCTTTTATTTTTTGGTTAAAGCAAACAACTTAACCTAAAAAAAACAATGAAAACAAATACTAAGCAAACGACTAGAACAGGAACAGAATCAGAGAAGTGGGCATCACATGGGGGTTTTCAGTGGGGGAGGGGGGGGGGAAGAATGGGGGGAATATACAGGGAATAAGAATCATAATTGGTAGGCATAAAATAGATGGGGAGAGGTTAAGAATGGTATAGGAACCAGAGAAGTCAAAGAACTTATATGTTCAAGCCATGAACATGAACTAAGTGGGGTAGGGGGAATGCTGGAGGGTTGGGAGTGTAAGGCAGAGGGAGGACAGAGGGGAAAATATTGGGAAATGTAATAGCATAATCAATCAGATATACTTAAAAAACAAGTAAACAACTAAATATATCTCCAAAACACGGGTGATAATTTTATATAGTTACCTAAATATTTTTGGGGAAGGGGTTATATCAGACAATGAAATGTCTGAAAAATTGGCTTTAATATCTTTTTCTCCAAAATTTGCCTTTGGAAGCTGCTTTTACATTTTGCTCCCCCCAAATAAAAGAACTTCCCAGCCCCTAAGATTCATCAGGAAAGAGGGCTCTGCTGTCCTCATCCAATACTTTCTCTTCAAAGTTATCTACCTCTATAAGCCATTCAAGAAGGCAGAAGTTCAGTGTCGCAGGTTCGATTCCCAGTCAGGTCACATGCCTGGGTTGCAGGCCACGGACCCTAGCAACCGCACATTGATGTTTCTCTCTCTCTCTCTTTCTCCCTCCCTTACCTCTCTAAAAATAAATAAATAAAATCTTTAAAAAAAAAAAGAAGGCAGAAGTTCGACAACTTACAATAACAACAAAAAAACCCTGGGACATAAATGCCTTCACCTAGTGTTCTCAAACATACTATTGGGGACTCTCAATTCAACTGTCTATGTTACACTTAAAAGAGAAGAGTTACCATTCCAGTAGGATGAGAGGCATTGTAAAATGGCACAGCCATTTTGGGAGGCAGGTTTAAATAAATCATAAAAATCCCATATTTAACACAGTTATTTTAATTTGTGAGGTCTTAAGAAAAGAATTGATAAAAAGTAAAACAACCAAAACATAGCAAGATGTATGTGCACAAAGATATCCATACTGATATTTATTGATATTTAATGAATCCATGATATCCATTACTAGAAAACTAGAAGTAAGCAAACATTGAATACAAGAATATAAGGGATGATATTTTAAATAAGGCATATGTTTTGGATTTCATGAGTTTTGTAAATGTACATTTATTGCATATGCAACATTTTTCCAAGAGAGTAGATTCTAAAAAAATTTTGTGAAGAGTATCTAGAGCAAATTATTAAAATGGAAATATGGGAGAAAATCCCAAGATGAAAGATAATCAAATAATAAAGAAAAGTACCCCCAAAGATGCAAAATTTTAAAATAGGAGGCCAAGAATTAGATAATTTCTAAATTTTTTTGTCCCCATTAAGAGTATAAACTGGTTGAGGGCTGGAGAATATACCAAGACTTTTGAGTCTTTTTGCTGCAGCCTAATTGGCAGTGAAGCTACTGAAGTTCACACAGCCTGACCTCCTCTTAAGAAATCCAGAGGATAAGAAATGAAAAGTCTAATTGCTGATATAGATGAAAGAAGTGGTAGAATGAGTGACTCACTCTTGCAGAGTTCCTTGAGGCAAAGTGTGCATTCCATGACTGTGGATCAAATGAGGGCCACGTGTGAGAGATGAATATGGGGTCATCTTGAATCCTGTCTCTAAGGGCTGCTTGGTCTAGGCACTTTAAGCACACAGGTGGCAAATGCAAAGCCCACGGGCCAAATTTGGCCCTCCACATTGTTTTATCTGGGCCTGGCACCTTGTTTCTACCCCATGGCAGTGCTGAGCTCTCAATTAACTATTAAGGAGTAGTTACATTTATACAGTCCTAAAATTACATTCGACCCTTTAAAGGCAACCACAAGGCTGATGTAGCCCCTGGTGAAAATGAGTTTGACACCCCTACTTTAGCAGAAGCATCTGAAATTTCACCAGTTTCCTAAGAACCCAGTAAGGAATAAGCAATTAGGGTTCAGATGCATTAGATACATTAAAGAATTCCAGAGTGATGGTATGACCAGAAACATCTAAAGTGGGGTCACTAATGTCAAGGAGCTCTAAACTTGAGCCAGGAGGTAATTAGGGAAGTCGGATTTCCCTGCACCCACATCCAGATGAGATTTGAACTTTTGGACTTTCTGCTTGCACATCCTGGAACTTTCTTCCCCCACTGCCATGCCAAACCTATCTTAGAGTTTCACCACCTGGAACAGAACACCTTCTTGAATAGTAATCATATCATGTTAGACAGCCAATAAAAAAAAGTTTCTTTTGTTAATAACATATGGTTTTTGCCTTTATAAACTCTGGTTGTCTTCCTTGGAGTATTTTTCTCTTGAATCTGTGTCTCCCAGGTTCAACTCTCAATAAGACCCCCAAATAAACTTTTATTTTGCAGACTCAGTTCTTTCTTGTTTGACAATGGAAAGATTGTGTAAGAGCCATGTAAGTATTGAATCATCTTTAAATCTCTGCAAAATCTAAAAAACACAATGCCAGCCCACAATAGTACTAGTCAAGGAAGGTCTTTTGCTAACTCTTCCCCCCTCTCTTAGCTCCAAATCTGAAGGAGCTGTAGGCATCTTATATTCAGAGAAGTGGGGGTGAAGTTGATCATGCCCTCCTTTTGCATGGTAGGCTTCCCTGTATGAAACAATGAGCTGGAGAAGAGATTATTTAACTTTAAATCAAATCCAGATTTGATTTGGATCAGATTCTTAGATTCTTAGATTATTACATGGAATTAGGCATTTTAATTTCTAAGTTGTGACTGAATTTCTACAAATGTAATCACAGAAATTCTTTTTCCCAACATGTTATGCAGCTTGCCTAAATTTTCACCCAAAGGAAGGAGCACTAGGCTTTTATGAGATTTAAAATCAAAGTGAAACATAAAGTTGCTTATTCTTTTGTCTCATGGGTTGTGTTTAACATATCACTTACACCACACACAAAACAGGATAAATATATTTATGGTGTAATGTTACATAAAACATCTGTGTAATAAGATTAAAACTACAAATAGGTGTATAAATATAAAGCCCAGAATAAACATGTTATAATGCTTATTTCTGGGTGGTAGGATTTATGTTGTTTACTTCCTTAATATTTATTTAGATTTTTACACATATTATAATAACAATGTTATTTATTCAATAAAAACATGAAGCTATTTTATTTTGTAAAAGATGAAATAAATAAGCAAAAATTATAAATAATAGTTATTAAGGTGGCTGGATTACAGGGGATGTTTTCTCTTTTTCTGTACTTCCTAGTATTTTGTAATGTAATTATGTAGGTTTTATAAAGCAAAATTAATTTTAAAATTTTTGCATATCTTATTTTCTATAAGTGCTAGATTATGTTACTGATTTTACATTTTGTTAACACAATTATTTTTATTTTTTAAGATATTGTTGAGTCAGTGGCTTTTATTTTATTCTGAATTTTGAAGTTGAATACTTACTTCTTCAATTTACTTTCCTACATTTATTGCACTATATGATGCTTTACAAAATTGTTTTCAAAGTATTCAGTGAAAACTAAAGAATAATCAATATGATATCTGAAAAACATCCCATGTTAACTATGGTTAGTCTATTAAGTGTAAATTTTCTGATAAAGCCATAAATGATATATAAGTAATTGATTTCCTATATTTGTTATAGATATAAGTTTTCACCATCCTAATGCATTCTTTGATGAACACTGAGGTACAAATAATTGCTGAAGGTTTTTTCTTGCCACATTAATTAAATATATAAAATTAATTTTGTATGTACCCTCTGGTGTTCTCTGAGAATTGGCATCATACAACATCTTGCATTCTTTGTGTTCATCCTCTTGATGTGTTCTGTGATGTGTAGTAGGCTTGAGCTAACCCTAAAAGCTTTTCACATTTATTATATTTATAAGGTTCTTCTTTAGTATGTACTCTGTGATGTAAATGAGTCAGAATCAGTCTAATTCCCCATCCTTTACATGTATAGGGCTTCTCTGCAGTATGTGTTTGCAAATGCATAATATGGTAAGAAACTCTTCTTCTTGGAATTGATTTTAGAGAGAGAGAGGTAAAGGGAGAGAGAGAAGAATAGAAACAGATAAAGAGAAAAAAAAGAAACACTGATTTATTTTCCCCCTCATTTACACATTCATTGGTTGCTTCTTGTATATGCCCTGACAAGTGATCAAACCTACATAGTTTATACTGGGATGCTCTAACCAACTGAGTTTCCTGGCCAGAGCAGAACCTCTTCTTAAGACTTTTCCACATTCCTCATGTTTTATGGAGTTTCTCCCAAGTATGCATTTTCTGATTTTCTGTAACAATGTATCATCTGGCTGAATGTCTTCCCACAGTCATTACATTTAAATGGTTTCTCCCCTGTACTATTCTTTGAATGGTATTGAGACCTAAATTACTTGTGAAGATTTTACCCCATTTGTTGCATGTGTAAGGTTTCTCACCAGTATAAGTTTGCTTATGCAGAGTAAGCTGTGATGTGTTAGTGAACACCAACCTTCATTACATTTATGTGGTCTTTATCCAGTAGGGTTCTCTGATATACAAAAGGAACAAGTTACTACTGAAAGATTTCTCACAATTTGTACATTACATGGTTCAATCCAGTGTGAACTTTCTTATGTTTTTGTGAGATTTACTATTTGAGTGAATGCTTTCTCACATTCAATACATTTGTATGTTTATCCCCAATATGTAATCTCTGACAATTAGGTTGTGATTTTAGCCTGAATAATTTCTTGCATTCATTGCATGGTAAGGGTCTCTTCTGCATGAATTTGCTGATGAATAATAAGAGATGAGAAATGCAAGGTCTTTTCACACTGCATTTATATGGTTTGTGAGCAATATGAATTCTCTGATATACAGTAAATCAAGCAATTTATTTCTAAGGCTCTACTACATTTTTTACACTTACATAGTTTCTTCCATGTATGAATTCTTTAATGTTCTATGAAATTTACTATATGACTAAATGATTAGTACATTCATTTCACTCATAGGGTTTCTCTCCAGTATGCACTCTAACCTGCAAAACTATGGCTTGAGTTACTTCTGAAAGCTTCCCCACATTCATTACATCTATGGGGTTTCTTTCCAGTATGAATTCTCTGATGTATTGTAAATCTGGGATACTCCTGAATGCTTTCCTACATTCATTGCATTTATATGGCTTTTCTGCAAAATGGATCCTCATTTGCACAGTAAGGTGTGAGTTATTACTAAAAGCTTTCCCACAATTGCTCCATTTGCAGGGCTACTACCTAGTGTAAATTTCCTTCAGTATGAATTCACTAATCTATAATTAACATTGAGGAAGCAATAAAGACTTTCCCCATCTATAAGGTTTTCCTCTACTGTATTTTTTATGTTAATTAAAGTATGCAGATTGACTAAATCCTTTCCCACTTTTGTTATATTCATCTGATTTCACTTTAGTATAACTTCTTGGTGTTGAATAAGTGATTATCTAAACTAAAAGCTTTTCCATAAATAATATATTTATAAGATTTCTCTTTACCATTAATTTTTCTTATCTATTTTAACAGGCCTCATAGCTTTGTTGCCTTTAACAGTCTTCCAAGTTTTCTTGCACATGTAGGTTTCTGATTGAACAATTAGCTCTGAGTCTTCTTTGAAACTTTTTCCATATAGATTATTTTGTGATTACTATCTTTTGTAAGAGTTCTATGTACTTTAAAGAGAACAGATTTCAACAAGAAATCACTTTCCCCAGTGAGAGTTTTTCTCATGAGTAATTATTCTCTTATTCAAATTATCCCAACTAAATTGTCTCTATAACCTGCTATCTGTTCTCCAGTGGTCTCCTAAGTAGAGTCCTGTGGGTCACTTTTTGTGTTCCTTTTATAGTTCCCTGGCATGTTTGTTTTCAGAAATATCTGTTGTAGGAGCAGGTTGATTAGTTTTCAGGTTTGATCCTCAATCTGAAAGAGACTGAAAAAAAAAAAGATTATTTCTAATGAAAGGAGGAAAGTAACTGTTATAGTGTTAACCTGATACTGAAATAAAAAGAGTTAACTTTTATTGAAAATTGGGGGGGGGATATTTTGGCTACAGAGGTCCTCTTGGAGAAGGGAAGTGTCCTAGCACCACACTAGAACACCCAGCCCAGGGCTCCAGAGCAGAAAGAGAAGTCCCCATAACTTCTGACTGTAAAAACCAGTGGGGATTGTGGCTGAGTGAGACAGAAGCTTCTGGAGTCCTAGGAAGTTCCTCTTAAAGGGCCCGCACACAGACTTACCTGGACTCACTCCCTCTGAGCTCCAGCACTGGGGCAGCAGCTTGAAAGGCACCAGGGACATATAGGGAGGAACTGAATTGTCTGGCATCTGAATGAGAGCTGGTAGGGCAGCTTTCTGCTACACAGAATTGCTAGTAGAGGTAGTTGTTCCTTTTCTGACATCCCCCCAGCAAAGAGCCTGGGCAACACACTTGAGGCTTCATCAATCTGGCTCACACTATTGGCCCTACCCTGGGGCCCTCTGAGACCCTGTCTGACCCAACTTGCAAGCCCACCCAAAACCTTTGGCTTTTCCATATGAATGGTTTGTCTTGCTTCATGGGTCTACTTTTCTAAAAAATAAACAAGTAGCATCTGGCCTCTGTGTATCCTGTACCTCTTGCTTAGTGGCCCTAGACCCTACACTAGTGGCAGCTAACTTTGGTTCACGGCTTGGCCTCTCCTGGGCACTTCTAAGCCAAGCACAAGTAGCAGCCATCTGCAGGTCACTCTATAGCCCCGTGGCCCCAGGCAGGGCACAGGTGATGGCTGACTTTGTATATCCCAGGAGGCTACAGAGTTAGTACACTCAGTGGACAGCTTCAGAGCATGACAGATTGAAACTCTACCATTTCCATGAGTGATAAACTCAAGGGGTCAATTCAATTGAGCACCAAAGATTCACTGAAGCAAATCCTGCTCCTTAGGGTTAGCTGCTGCACAGCAGCTCCTCCATTGTACTCACAGCTGATCCTCATAGCAGATTTGTCTGTGGGTCAATCCCTCACAGTGATGCCAATAGCAATCAAAGCTCAACTACAACATGACAGTGCTCATAGCCCACATAGGGGTGCACCTGCAGCACCCAACTCAGGTGACTTGGGAGACTATACCACTGGGCCTATAGGACACCTACAACACAAGGGCACTTTACAAGTCCAAGAGATATAGCAGTTTTACCTAATATATAGAAACAAAAATAGGGAAACAGCAAAAATGCAGAGACAAAGAAACAGGTCCCAAATGAAAGAACAGAAGAAAACTCCAGGAAAAGAACTGAATGAAATGGAGGCAAGCAAACTATCACAGGGTTCAAAATACTGGTTATAAGGATGCTCAAGGAACTTAGTAAGAACTTCAAGGAACTTAGTGAGAACTTCAACAACATGAAAAAGGATGTAGAAACCATAAAAAGAACCTGTCAAAAATGAAAGATACACTAACTGAAATAAAGAATAATTTACAGGCAATCAACAGTAGGGTAGATGAAGCCAAGAATCAAATCAGTGATTTGGAACATAAGGAAGCAAAAAACAACCAAACAGCAAAAAAACAAAACATAGTAAAGAATTTTAAAAATGAAGATAGTGCAAGAAGCCCCTGGGACAACTTCAGGCATTATATTCACATAATGAGGGTCCCAGAATGAGAAGAGAGAGCAAGAAATTGAAAACCTATTTGAAATTTATTCATTAAATGGTTTGGGGAATATTGGGCAGATATGTGTAGAAAAAATGAAACTAGACCACCTTCTTACATCACACACAAAAATAAATTCAAAATGGATTAAAGACTTAAATGTTAGACCTGAAACCATAAAAACTTAAGGCAGTAAAATCTTGAACATTGTTTGTAGCAATATTTTATCTGATATATCTCCTTAGGCAAGAAAAACAAAAGAAAAAATAAACAAATGGGACTACATCAAACTAAAAAGTTTTACTACAACAAAGGAAATCATCCACAAAATAAAAAGACAACCCACAGAATGGGAGAACATATTTGCCAAAATATCTGATAAGGAGTTAATATCCAGACTCAAAACCAAAATAAAAACCCAATTAAAAAATGGGCAAAGGACCTGAAAAGGCCCTTCTTCTTCTTTTTTTTAAAATAATGGTTTTATTTTATTTTATTTTATTTTATTTATTTATTTTTAGAGAGGGAAGAGAGGGAGATAGAGAGATAGAGAGAAACATCAATGTGCAGTTGCTGGGGGTTATGGACTGCAACTGAGGCATGTACCCTGGTTGGGAATCAAAACTGGGACACTTTGGTTCCCAGCCCACGCTCAATCCACTGAGCTATGCCAGCCAGGGCTAAGACCCTTCTTCTAAGAGGACATACAGATAGCCAACAGACACATGAAAAGATGTTCAACATCACTAATCATCAGAGAAATACAAGTTAAAAGCACAATGAGAATTAGATATGGGAAGTTGGCAGTGAGGTAAGTGGGAGTGAAGCCTACTTCCCCCTGCACACAGGTGGAACACTAGCTGATCTTCTGAGGAACAAAGTGAACAGCCAATAGAACACCAGCATATGTTAAGGGTGGAGAACAAAATTGTAGAGGATACTGAAAAACAGATGGTAAAGAGATTGCTTTGGGATGGTAAGGTCCCTGGGACCAGTGTGGGGTCCAGAGCTGCTGCAGCCTCTGGCCCAGCACCTGCTGATACCTGCCACAGGATCCTTGGATGAGAGCCAAATCAACAGCTCCCTTCCCTGCCAAACAGGGAGGATAGAATGGCACCAGGATGGACCTAGATGCTTGAAGTTGCTGGGGCGAATAAAGACGAAGTGGGAGATGCACAGGGGCAGTATTCACCCACTGGGACTATGGACGCTGGCTGGGTCATTACCAGAGAAATCAGGGAGCCAGGTGACACCTGGAGAAGGGAGAAGAGGTGAGCTATGACAGAGCCTGACCTGGATAGCCTCCAGTCTGATTGGAAAGTTGTGCTGTGTGAGAGGCTGGGCATTTGTTAAAACTAGCAGGCTTGAACAGAAGAATTTTATTCAAAACAAGGCTCTTGGTCACTGTTTAGGCAACTCTCCCACAGTGGCTGCCCCTGCTCCCCAGCCATGCTCCTGCTGCCATCACCACCACCACCACCACCACCACCACCACCAAGGCTGTGCCTCTGCTCCTGGCAGGGTACCCACTCCTGCATTGCAGCTGGGCTGACTCCCTAAGAGGAAGAAGGAGGAGCCACCTGCAAAGGAGAGCAGCAGGGCTCAGGGAGTTAGTAGTCTGCAGAAAGACTTAACTCAGTGGGGGAGCTGAACTACCCTGAAGAGACTTTGAGAGTACCTAGCACCTAGGACAGCAAAGAGGCCTAGGTGGTGTGTGAGTTTCTCCTAATTAGTGCACCTGAAAGATGGCACAACCGGTAGATTGAAGGCACCAGCCTGGAGAAGCTGGGCGGTGGAGGCCCAGCAGCACACCAAGGACCTGGACTGGAGGCTGGGCAACTGTGAAGACTCTGGGCCGGACCTGGCCCCAATCTCACAAAACCATAAGAAGAGACTAAAGTGAAGCCCAACCCCCCTCAACCTGGGGCATACAGGAAGACCAGTAGAACTTGCTTGGCAGGTTTGAAGTCAGCAGGAGGCTTTTTCTCCCCTCTTTTTTTTCCCCAAGCAAAACAATAAAATCTAGAGCTGCGAAAGGTACAGAGACAGGCCCAAAGAGGGAACATGAGGCTAATGCCAACAACTGAGAAACTGAGGCAAATTTCACTTTTCTATTCCAGAGAACTTGCATGTTATTGTTTATTTGTATTATTATGACTTTTTCCATTATTTTTACTTCTTTCATTTTATTAGTATTTTTTTTATTTACCTTCTTTCTGTTTAGTTTTCTTCATTTTATTTGCTCTAAGCCACAATATATTGGCAGCGAATATTCCGAGTAATGAAAACCAAAGGCCTGCAGCCAAGACTACTCTATCCAGTAAGTTTTGCAATTAAAATGGAAAGCCAAATAAGGAGTTTCTCAAACAAAAGAAGGCTCAAAGAATATACCACCTCCAAACCAGCACTGCAAGAGCAGTGAAAGGGTCTGATTTAAGAAAAGGAAGAAAAAGAGTGAGAGAGAGGGGAACACAGGTACAAAGGAAGTAAAATGTCAATGAATAAGTACCTATCAATACTAACATTAAGTGTTAATGGTTTAAATGCTTTAGCCAAAAGACATAGAATAGTTGAGTGGATAAAAAATCATGACCCAACATATGCTATCTACAAAAGACCCACCTCAGAACAAAAGACCTACACAGACTGAAAGAGAAGGATTGGAAAACAATATTCCAAATAAATGGACAGGGAAAAGAGAAGGCTGGGTACCAATACATATATTACACAAAATAGACTTTAAAACAAGGGCCATAAAAAGAGACCCAGAAGGACCCTTCATAATAATCAAGGGAAGAATCCATCCAGAAGACACAAGCATTGTAAATATATATGGACCCAACACAGGAGTACCCAAATATATAAGGAAAATCTTGGGGGACGTCAAGAAAGATATTGAAAGCAACACAATTATAGTAGAAGATTTCAACACCCCACTGTCAAAAATGGATAGATCTTTCAAACAAAATATCAACAAAGATATTGTGGCACTGAACAATGTCCTATATCAAATAGCCTTAACGGATATGTAGAGAGCCTTTTATCCCAAAGAGGCAAACTACACATTCTTTTCAAATGCACATGGAACATTTTCAAAGACAGACCATGTGATAGGACACAAAACAAGCCTCAACAAATTCAAGAAAATTGAAATCATATCAAGCATTTTCTCTGACCACAAGGGACTGAAAATAGAAACAAACCTCAAGGTAAAAACCCCCAAACACTCAAACTCATGGAGATTAAATAGCATGCTATTAAACAATGAATGGGTTAAGAATGAGATCAAGGAAGAAATTGAAAAGTTTCTGGGAACAAATGAAAATGAAATCACAACAATACAAAACTTGGACACAGTGAAGGCAGTCCTCAGAGGGAAGTGTATAGTGATACAAGCCTATCTAAAAAAGATAGAAACATTTCAAATAAACAACCTAACCCTACATCTACAAGAACTGGAGGAAAAACAACAATGACAGCCCAGTGAAAGTAGAAGGAAGGAAATAACCAAGCAGAATTAGATGGCATAGAGACTAAAAGAACAATTGTAAGGATCAATAACTCCAGGAGCTGGTTCTTTGAAAAGATAAACAAAATTGACAAGCCTTTAAGCAGGCTCATCAAGAAAAAAAAGAAAGAGGGTCCAAATAAACACAATCAGAAATGAAAGAGGAGGGATTACAATTGATACCAGAGAAATACAAAGAATTGTAAGATATCACTATGAAGAACTATATGCCAAGAAATTTGAAAACCTAGGTGAAATCGACAAATTTCTAGAAAAATATAACCTTCCAAAACTGAATTTAGAGGAAGCAGAAATCCTGAACAGATTGATAACAGCTGGTGAAATCAAAGCAGTAATACAGAAACTCCTGGCACACAAAAGACCTGGACCAGAGTGTTTCACAGTAGAATTTTACAAAATGTTTAAGGGAGACCTAACCCCTATCCTTCACAGACTATTCTTAAAAAATCCAAGGAGACTGAAGACTCCCAAACTCTTTCTATGAGCCAGCATCATCCTAATCTCAAAACCACATAAAAAACACAACAAAGAAAGAAAACTATAGGCCAATATTGCTGATAAACATGGATGCTAAAATCCTTAACAAAATATTGGCAAACCACATCCAGCAATACAGTACATTAAAAAGATCATATGCCATGATCAAGTGGGATTCATCCTAGGAATGCAAGGATGGTACCATATTCACAAATCAATAAATGTAGTACATCACATAAACAAAAGGAAAGACAAAAATCACATGATCATATCAATAGATGTGGGGAAAAACATTTGATAAGGTACAGCATCCTTTTATCATAAAAACACTCAGCAAAGTGGGAGTAGAAGGAGCATTCCTCAACATAATAAAGGCCATCAACAAGAAACCTACAGCCAACATCATACTCAATGCGCAGAAACTAAAAGCTTTCCCACTAAGACCAGGAACAAGACAAGGTTGTCCGCTTTCACCACTTTTATTCAACATAGTATTGGAAGTCCTAACCACAGCAATCAGACAAGAAAAAGGAATAAAAGGCATCCAAATTGGAAAGGAGGGAGCAAAACTCATTGTTTGCAGATGACATGATAGTGTACATAAAAAATCCTATAGATTCCACCAAAAAACTACTCAACCTAATAAGTGAATTTGGCAAAGGAATGGGATACAAAGTCAATATTCAGAAATCAAGGGCATTTTTGTACACCAACAATGAAATATCAGAAACAGAAATCAGGAAAAAAAATCCCATCTGTTATTGCAGCAAGAAAAATAAAGTACCTAGGAACAAAACTAACCAAAGAGGTAAAATACTTGTACTCAGAAAACTAGGCAACACCGAAGAAGACATTGAGAAAGACACAAGCAAATGGAAGCATATACCATGTTCATGGATTGGAAGAATTAACATCATCAAAATGGCCATACTATCCAAAGTGATTTATAGATTCAATGCAATACCTATTAAAGTACCAATGGAACATTTCACAGATAAAGAGCAAACACTTCAAGAATTTATGTGGAACTATAAACAACCCTGAATATCTGCAGCAATTTTGAGAAAGAAGAAAAAAGTAGGAGGGATCACAACACCTGACATCAAACTGCATTACAGGGCCACTGTAATCAAAACAGCATAGTACTGGCATAAGAACAGACACATAGACCCATAGAACAGAATAGAGAGCCCAGAAATAAATCCAAGTCTCTATGGTCAATTGATATTTGACAAAGGGGACAGAAGCATAAAATAGAATAAAAATAGCCTCTTCAACAAATGGTGTTGGGAGAGCTGGAGAGGTACATGCAAAAAAAAGGAACTTCATCACCAACTTACACCATATACAAAAATAAATTGAAGGTGGATAAAAGATTTAAATATAAGTTGTTATGCTATAAAAGTACTACAAGAGAACATAGGCAGGAAAATATCTGATATTCCACACAGCAGTATTTTCATTGATATGTCCCCTAGATCAAGGGGCACAAAGGAAAGAATAAACAAACGAGTCTTCATCAAAATGAAAAGCTTCTGCACAGGTAAAGAAAATAGTATTAAATGAAAAGAGAACCAACTGCATGGGGAAACATATTTGCCAATGATACTTCAGACAAGGGTTTGATCTCCAAAAATTATAAAGAACCCACACAAGCCCTGGCTGGTGTAGCTCAGTGGATTGAGTGCAGGCTGCGAACCAAAGTATCGTAGGTTCAATTCCCAGTAAGGGCACATGCCTGGGTTGCAGGCCACGGCCCCCAGCAACCGCACATTGATGTTTCTCTCTTTCTCGCTTTCTGCCTCCCTACCCTCTCTAAAAATAAATCAATAAAATCTTAAAAAAAAAGAACTCACACAACTCCACTCCAGAAAGAGAAACAACCCAATTAAAAAATGTCCAAAGACCTGAATAGACACTTCCCCCAAGGAGGACATACAGAGGGCCCAGAGACATATGAAAAGATGCTCAGCATCACTAGCCATCAGAGAGGTGCAAATTAAAACCAGAATGAGATACCACTTCACACCAGTGGGAATGACCATCATAAACAAAGCAACAAACAACAAGTGTTGAAAATGATGTGGAGATAAGAGGACCCTAGTGCACCGTTGGTGGGAATGCAGACTGGTGCAGCTACTGTGGAAAACAGTATGGAGTTACCTCAAAAAATTAAAAATGGAACTGCTTTATTACCAGGCAATCCCACTTCTGGGAATATATCCAAAGAAACCCAAAACATTAATTCAAAGAACATAAGCACCCCATGTTCATTGCAGCATTATTTACAGTTGGCAAGATATGGAATCAGCCCAAGTGTTCATCAGTGATGAGTAGATAAAACAACTATGGGACATTTACACAATGGAATATTACTCAGCTGTGAAAAAAAGAAGAAAATTTTGCCCTTGTGGCAGCTTGGATGGACCTGGGGAACATTATGCTACGTGAAATAAGCCAGTCAGAGATAGACAAATACTATATGATTTCACTCATATGTGGAATCTAATGAACAAACTGAACTAACAAGCACAATAGAGACAGACTCATAGAGAGAGAGAGCAGGAAGACAGCTATGGGGGTGGGGTTAAAGGGTGGAGAGATATAGCGAAAAGGAAACGAGACTCATAGACATGGAAAACAGTGTGTTAATTGTGGGGGCAAGAAGGGTATAAGGGGGATAAATGGTAATGGGAAAATATTTAAAATTCAATATATAAAAAGAAAACCACCTAAAAAAATAAAAGATAGAAAACCTGGTTGAAAAAAATAATGACAGAAAACTCTCCTAACCTGGTGAAGGAAATAGACATATGATTCCAGGAATTGCAAAAAGTCCCAAATAAGATGAATCCAAAGAGGCCTGCACCAAGACACATCATCATAAAATGCACAACATTAAAGACAAAGAGAGAATCTTAAAAGCAGCAAGAGAAAAGCAGTTGTTTACCTACAAGGGAGCTCTCATAAAAATGTCAGCTGATTTCACAACAGAAACTTGGCAGGGCAGATGGAGAGGCAAGAAATATTCAAAGTGACTAAAAGCAAAGACCTACAACCAAGATTACTCTACCCAGGAAAGCTATCATATAGAATCAGAGTACATATAAAGAGTTTCCCAGACATGCCTTCTTCAAGAGGAAGAAAAAATAAATAAAAATATGAATACAATGGCAATAAATACATAACTATCAACAATAGAATTAAAAACCAAAATAAACAAACAAGCAGAACAGAAAGAGACTCATAGATACAATAAACATTTTGACAGTTCCCAGACTGGAGAGGGGTTCTGGGGATGATGAAAAAGGTGACGGGATTAAGAAATACAGGTTTGGTTGTTATAGAACAGTCACAGGGATATAAAGTACAGTATAGGGAATATAGTCAATAATATCCTAATAATTATGGATGGTTTCAGATCAGTATAAGATTTATTGAGATGATCACTTAGTAAGTTATATAATGTCTAATCACTACAGTGTATACCTGAAACTAGTATAATATTATATATCAACTGTAATTGAAAAATAAAAAGTGATTTTAAAAACAACCTTTAAGATTGTACTTCCAGCCAAGATGGAGGTATAGGTGGATACACTTTGCCTCCTCAGACAACCAAAAGGACAACAACAAATTTAAAAACAAAAAATAACCAAAACTTCCAGAAAACTGAATTATATGGAAGTCTGACAACCAAGGAATTAAAGAAGAAACATTCATCCAGACTAGTAAGAGGGGCAGAGACAGGCAGCTGGAGTGGAGAGGACTCTCCACAAGGCGTTGACTGGAAGACCATGATGAGTAAGTGAAGTGGTGGCTGGCGGAGCCGGTGGTCCCACATTCGTGTGTGAATAAACCAGGAGGAACAACTGGGGAGCGAGACAGACCACACAACCCAGGGTTCCAGCATGGGAAAACAAAGCCTGAAAACGACTGACTGAATAAACCTGTGGGGGTTGAGGCAGCCGGAGAAACTCCCAGTCTCACAGGGGAGTTTGTTGGTGAGACCCACAGCGTCCTAGAATGTATACAACCCACCCTCCTTGGAATCAGCACCAGAAGGTCCCAGTTTGCTTGTGGGTAGTGGAGGAAGTGACTGAAAGCCACCAAGAGATAAGCAAACAGCACTGTTCCCTCTTGGACCACCCCCACCCAGTACAGCACCACAACTCAGCAATGTGGGCTGCCCTACCCTAATGAATACCTAAGACTCCGCCACTTACCTTGTAACAGGCACACTGAGACAAAAAAAAAATATGGCCCAAATGAAAGAACAGATCAATGCTCCAGAAAAAATGCAACTAAGCAATGAAGAGATAACCAATCTATCAGGTGCAGAGTTCAAAACATTGGTAATCTGGATGTCCATAGAAATGGTTGAGTATGGTTGCAAAAGGGGAAAAAGTGAAGGCTATGAAAAATGAAATTAAAAAATGTACAGGGAATCAACAGTGAAGGGAGGAAATGGGGACTCAAATCAATAGCTGAGAGCAGAAGGAAGAAAGAAACATTCAACCAGAACAGAATGGAGAAATGAGAATTCAAAAAAATGAGGAGAGGCTTAAGAACCTCCAGGACAACTTTAAACATTCCAACATCTGAATCACAGGGGTGCCAGAAGGAGAAGAAGAAGAGCAAGAAATTAAAAACTTATTTGAACAAATAATGAAGGAGAACTTCCCCAATCTGATGAAGGAAATAGACTTCCAGGAAGTCCAGGAAGCTCAGAGAGTCCCAAAGAAGTTGAACCCAAGGAGGAACACACCAAGGTACATCATAATTACATTAGTCAAGAGTAAAGAAGAGGAGAGAATCTTAAAAGCAGCAAGAGGAAAGGAAACAGTTACCTACAAAGGAGTTCCTATAAGGTTAGTGGCTGACTTCTCAAAAGAAACCCTACAGGCAAGGAGGGGCCAGAAAGAAGTATTCCAAGTCATGAAAGGCAAAGACCTACATCCAAGATTACTCTGTCCAGCAAAGCTATCATTTAGAATGGAAGGTCAGAAAATGTACTTCCCAGATAAGGTCAAGTTAAACGAGTTCACCATCACCAAGCCTTATTATAAGAAATGATAAAGTGACTTATCTAAGAAATTGAAGATCAAAAACTATGAACAGTAAAATGACAACAAACTCACAACTATCAACAACTGAACCTAAAAAAAAACCAATAAACTAAGGAACCAATCTGAACAGGAACAGAATCACAGAAAAGGAGATCCCATGGAGGGTTATCAGCAGGGTGGGGGAGGGGAGAGAATGGGAGAAAAGGTACAGGGAATAAGAAACATAAATGGTAGGTACAAAATAGACTGGTGGAGGGTTAAGAATAGTATGGGAAATGGAGAAGCCAAAGAACATGTATGTATGACCCATGGACATGAACTAAAGTGGGGGAATGATGGTGGGAGCTGGTATAGGGCAGAGGGGAATAAAGGGGAGAAAAAATGGGACAACTGTAATGGCATAATCAATAAAATGTACTTAAAGATAATTTTTTTAAAAAAGTGGGAGTGTGATCAAAGTGCCAGCATTATTATGAGAGCAAGGAGCACATTATCCAGTCATAACATTGAAGTAAACAGAAGGTAGAAGAAAAAGGTGGAGTAATAAGTTTGATATACAGAATGAGCTGCATTTAGTAATTATCTGATTCAAAATGTGCATATGTGAAGGGAAGTAGAGATTTATTGATACTAACTAGTGACTATTTGGCTAAGAAGGGCAAAAGTAAAATCATTATGAAGATGCTAAGTGCATTATGGAGACCTGAAAATGCTGTACTAACAGTGGGAAAAAGGGTTATGACTAGATGAGGAGGAATTCATGATTGTGATAGAACAATAATCTATGGAAACATCTGGGGCAAGAGGTAGGCTAAGATTGAGGCTTCTTTCTTCAAAGATGGAAGGCAAACTCAGTGAGCAGGGCTTTAGGAAAAACATCCCAAAGAGTTACATGTGAGTCAGAAAGAAAACAATGTAAGGGCAAAAAACCAAAGGAGGAAGAGGTACCTATGAGTAAAAAAAAAAAAAAGATGGAAAAAAACTACCATTTCCCTCTTTCCCAAATAGGAAATATCATTAGAAGGATTTATTCACCAAATATTTACTGAGTGCCTGTTATATGCCAGACAGTATTTAAGTGCTAGAGATAAAGCAATGACCAAAATGAAAAAGATCCTGACCTCATTAACTTACATTCTAGTGGAGAGAGTTCAAAAATAAACATACAAACAAGAATATATCTACTATGGCAGAAGTGAGACAGGATGAGCCTCTTTAGATGGATAGGAATGTCCTTCAATTGCTTCTTGAGCCTCTTCTAGGTAAGATTAAGGTTTCCTTTCTGGTACTCACCATATCAATGCATTTACATCTTTGTCTGTCAATTCCTGTACACAACAAGAAGCAGAATAAAAAGATCCACTCAGAAATCCAGTGCTGTAGAAGCCAGACTCCAGCAGCAGTTCAGGGAGACAGAGTCTCTGTTAGTGTGTGCTCCCTTGACAGATCAAGCTCCATCCCTTCCTCCTTTCCCTCCATCATGTTCTCAGTAAACCTTTTGGATCTGGGGCTTCCTCTTTTGATTTCTATCTTGAGGTGGGGCGAAAACTTCTTAGCAGGTGGCAGAAGGTGATAAGGGGATGATGAAAAATAAAGAAAGATAAGAGACTGTGGAGTGGCAGGCATAAAAGAAATAAGGCCTGGATAATGGAAGTAGAAATATAAGTAAGGAAGAATCCAAGATACATGTTTAAAGACTACAAAGAAATTGACTAATGGAGTGAATTCAGGTGAGGAATGAAATGAGATCTAAAACCAACAGTGATGGGAAGGAAACCGGAACTCAAATCAATGGTGCAGACCAGAAGGAAGAAAAAAAAACATTCAACAAGAACAGAATGAAGAAACAAGAATTCAAAAAAAAAATGAAGAGAGGCTTAAGAACCTCCAGGACATCTTTAAATGTTCCAACATCTGAATCATAGAGGTACCAGGAGAAGAGGAAGAGCAAGAAATTGAAAACTTATTTGAACAAATAATGAAGGAGAACTCCCCCAATCTGACAAAGGAAATAGACTTCCAGGAAGTCCAGGAAGCTCAAGAGCCCTAAAGAAGTTGTACCCAAGGAGGAACACACCAAGGCACATCATAATTACATTAGCCAAGAGTAAAGAAGAGGAGAGAATCTTAAAAGCAGCAAGAGGAAAGGAAACAGTTACCTACAAAGAAGTTCCCTTAGACTCTCAGCTGATTTCTCAAAAGAAACCTTACAGGCAAGAAAGGGCTGGAAAGAAGTATTCCAAGTCATGAAACACAAGGACCTACATCCAAGATTACTCTGTCCAGCAAAGCTATCATTTAGAATGGAAGGGCAGATAAAGTGCTTCTCAGATAGGGTCAAGTTAAAGGAGTTCATCATCACCCAACCCTTATTATATGAAATGTTAAAATGACTTATGTAAGAAAAAGAAGATCAAAATTATGAACAGTAAAATGACAACAAACTCACAGCTATTAACACCAAACCTAAAAACAAAAACCAAAAAACCAAAAAACAAAAGCCAACTAAGAAAACAATTAGAACAGGAAGAGAATCACAGAAATGGGGATCACGTGGAGGGTTATCAGTGGGGGAGTGGAAAGGGAAGAGAGGGGGAAAAGGTACAGAGAATAAGTAGCATAAATGGTAGGTAGAAAATAGACAGGGGGAGGTTAAGAATAGCATAGGAAATGGAGAAGCCAAAAAACTTATATGTACAACTCACAGACATGAACTAAAGGTGGGGGGGATGTGGGTGGGAGGGGTTGTGTAGAGCAGAGGGGAATAAAGGGAGGGGGAATGGGACAACTTTAATAGCATAATCAATAAAATATATTAAAAAATAAAAATAAAATGACACCATGATTTTTAGTTTTAAAGAGTAAGACAAAATGGTTCCTCTGATAAAAGAAGGTATTAAGTTTAGACCCAGGTGTTTCTTGCTTTCTTTGTTTTTTCTTTAACCCAAAGTGGGAGGGAGTACAAATGAAAGAAGTTATACTTAATAAAACCATATTTAAGTATTTTGAGTTTGAAGGAACAGTTAGAAATAAAAAAGGGGTGCTCAATAGAGAATGTAATTGGGGCAAAGAGAAAATAACTGAAGTTTGACATTTTCAACACAGAAACTGTGATGAAAAACTTCTGAGTACATGGCCTTGGTGAGTGTCTTTAGAAAGGTGGTGTGATATGGCTGGTAGGAGTATGAACTCTAGCCCTGGCTGGGTAGTTCAGTTGGTTAGAACATTGCCTGATATACCAAGGCTGTGGATTTGATCCCCAGTTAGGGCAGGGACAAGAATCAACTAATGACTGCATAAATGAGTGAAACAGCAAACTGATGTTTCTCTCTCTCTTCCTGCCTTTCTCTAAAATAAATAAGTAAATAAAAAAAATTTAAAAAGAGTATGAACTGTAGGTCCAAATACCTGAGTTTAAATCCCATCTACCCTCTAATTAGGCAAGTTAATTTTCTGTGCCACAATTTTCTTGTGTATAAAATGAAATACAGTAGGAACAGTACAGTGTTTAAGGTATACATAATTGAAATGTTCAACAATTGGAGAATAGTACGTATGGAATTTTTACAACTTTTTAAAATAACAGAAAAATATTTAATTACACAGGGAACTATTATATAAAGTAAAATATAAAATTTGAAAAAGGAGAGGTATGCTCCTATACTTCGTAATACTTTCTATTAAGTAGACATTTATCTCTCTCTATATATATCTATATATATTTTTATTGGTGTCTGTTATTTGTGGATAGACAAAGGTATGGAAATATACACATCATACTTTGATAAGCAGGTTATTGTTAAGCTGAGAAATTATAAATGATTTTTAAAAGTTTATTATTTGCATGTATGTGATCACATAAAGGTAGTTAAAAAATGAAGGCGCAGCTCTGGCCCTGTGGCTCAGATTGTTAGAACATTGTCCCATACACCAAAAAGTTGTGGGTTTGATTCTGGGTCAGGGCACATACCTAGGTTTCAGGTTTGATATCCAGTCAGTGTGTGCATGGGAGGCAACCGATTGATATTTCTCACATTGGTATCTGTCTGTCTGCCTCTCTCTCTGCCTTCCTCTGTCTGCCTTCCTCTGTCTCTAAATCAATAAATATCTCCTCAAGTGAGTATTAAAAAAAAAGAAGGGGCAGTAAAACACAGGGTGTGAGAAGTTGAAAGAAAATGTTAATAGCTTCTGGTTGAAAAGTGATGACATTTAATACAGAAGTATAAACAGTTGCAGAGAAAAATTAAATACAGGCCAAGAAAATGAATAGGAGCACAGTCACCAGAAATGTGGGTATAAATTACAAGCCTAAGAACTTGGACGTTAAAAGAAAATTTAAAAATAGCTAGAAAAGTCAGATCAATTAGAAAAAGGTTAAATTTTAAAAAACCCCACAAAATGTATATGCATGTCTAAATGCAGAAGGGAACGTGTCCCAAAAATAGGATGAGAATGGAGGATTCTGACTGGAATCAAAGACCATAAAATAGCTCAGGATGAAATGAGATACAGACAACAAGCAAAGCATGTCAAATATAAAAAGACGTATTTTTTTTCTTGTGACACAGCTTTGGTAAGAGTTAACTAAAACAAAAATATCACGGAATACTGGGGGTGAGCAACTCCAGGGGAGAACGTGTTGCTAGAAGGAACAGATTGGCCAGTTGGACTGGGGAAAAAATCGCCCAGGGACTATGAACACCCGCCCAGAGGCCTGGGAGGAGTGAGGGACTCTAGCCAACAAGACCAGGGGCAGCCTGGAAGGGCGCCTGCACCCGTAGCCCGGAGGAAGTGCAGATCGGTGGAGAGTACAGAACCGGGCTGCGCTCTGCTCGCGCCCCATAGGGAGGTCTGACTCTCGCGCTGCAATCCCGGGAGGGACGTGGCACTTGGAGTGTTCCTACAGTGGTGGCTCAGAGATTTCCAGCCAGCCTGACCGGGGGAGCCAGGAAAGGCTCCCACACCCGGTCGGAGTGCGCTTCGGCGGGGAACACGGAGCTGGAAACGGCTTGGCGCACGCACCGTCAGGATGACTGACTTTCCAGCGCTTTGGTCCCGGAAGGGTCGTGGCGAGGCGCTTAGGGTGATCCTAGACCCGGAATCTCAAAAGTTTGGGGGAGGGGCGCGCCCTTTTATGATCCCCAGGGAGGGCGCAGTGAATCCAAAAAACGTCACGGGTGCCTCCTGAGATCGTACAGCTGGAAACCTGCAGGACCCCGGAGTCCGGAAGAACGTGGAAGTGAGATCCAGAGAGCCAGTGTGTGAGGGAGCGCTTATGCTACCTGACAGACCAGCTGAGGTCTGGCTGGGAGAGAGAGAAGCATTTCAAAGGTCCCTCAGCCAGCTGAAGCCAGCAAGATCAGAAAAACTGGTCTGGCCAGTTAGAAACCAACAAGAGGTGGGGTTTTTTTGTTTTTGTTTCTTTGTTTGTTTGTTTTTTGGCTTTGTTTGGTTTCTCTGGCTGTTGTTGGTTGATTGATTTTATCTTGTGTTTTACGTGACATTTTATTTTTCAATTCTTATTATTTTTATCTCACAATCCCTTCTGTTTCTCTTCCATTCATCCTAATATTATTCTTTCCACTCCAAATTTATCTCTCCTGCACTACATCTTCTGCTTGTCTTTCCTTTTTTTTTAATCTTGCAAGTTACCGTAAATTTGTATTATCTTTTTCTCACTCTTCCGACATTTTTTATTTTAATAATATTTTGGTATTCTTTTTCTTTCTGTATAATCTTCTTTGCTTGGCTGGTTATACTGTCATTTGATAGGTTCCCCCTGGTATCTCAGTACCTTATCAACAAGGTGTTGATAAGTTACTATCCTTCATCTGTGTTCCATTAATATACCTCTCAAGGTTCTATACTCTTTATTCTTGTTATCTAGACCTCATCGATTCTGCCACAAGACTGTCACTTTACTATTACTGCTAGTAAGACCTAGTGTATACAATTGTAAATGCTTCTCAATACCCCTACCTGATCTCAGCCCACTTTGCAATTTTCTGAACTATACTATTGTGGGGGTTGTCTCTATTCTTTTACTCACTACTCCTATGTATACTAATCTTTAGTCCAACCCTACCTTAGAATCTGACCTCCCACAGCCTCACAGCTTTCTAGATCCAACTGACAATACTCTCGTCCCCAGTAAGAGTCTTACCTTCTTTCCATCCTTTCTAAAATGTGGATAGTGGGGTGGAGGATCACGGTTAACATTATAAGGAGCCAAAGGATAACTCTTCTCTTCTCTACTGGCTGCTAAAGTAAATATCATAGTATACTGTCTTGCTGTTGTAAACCATTTGCCTTACTCCTCCAACTGATCACAAAAAAGAATAGGGGGAAGCTGTGAGCACCAGGATACACGAAGGAGATTGCACCACTGAATCTCACAAATATTCTACTACAGAAGTTCACACCATAGTTAAAGGGAATCAGAACAGATCAAATTAACAAACAAGAAGAAAGAAGAAGAAACCCACGAACAATGAGAAAACAAAGAAACAACCCCCAATTGAAGGGAAACGAGGAAGCCTCAGGAAAAATGCTAAATGAAATAGAGGCAACTCAACTATCAGATAGTGAGTTCAAAACAATGATTACCAGGAAGGTCAATGAACTCACAATGAGCTTTCAGAAATTAGAGGGAAACTACATCAATCTCACTGCAAACTATATAAACATGAAAAAGGAAATAGAAACTCTCAACAAAGGTCAAGAGGAAATGAAGAATACAATTTCTGAACTGAAGAACACAGTAGAAGGAATGAAAAGCAGGATCGATGAAGCAGAAGATCGGATTAGCGAGCTGGAGGACAAAGTAGAAAACAGCATCCAGAAAGAGCAAGAAAAGGAAAAGAGGCTCAGAAAGAATGAAGAGGGATTAAGAGAAATGCAAGACAATATGAAATGTAAAAATATCCGTATAATAGGGATACCAGAAGGAGAAGAAGAAGAGCAAGGGATCGAAAACCTAGTTGAACACGTAATGAAGGGAGAACTTCCCTAATTTGATGAGAGAAAAAGTCACACAAATCCAGGAAACACAGAGAGTCCCAATCAAGAGGAACCCAAAGAGACCCACCCCAAGGCACATCATAATTAAAATGACAAAATTTCAAGACAAAGAGAGAATCTTAAAGGCAGCAAGGGAGAAAAAGGAAGTAACATACAAGGGAGCCCCAATAAGGCTAACAGCTGACTTCTCAATGGAAACACTTCAAGCCAGAAGAGAATGGCAAGAAATACTCCAGGTAATGAGAACCAGAGGGCTGCAACCAAGGCTACTATATCCAGCAAGGCTCTCGATCAAGATAGAAGGCCAAATAAGAAGCTTCCCAGACAAAAGAAGTCTAAAAGAATACACCTCGACCAAACCAGCTCTGCAAGAGATTCTAAAAGGACTGCTTTAAGGAAGGGAGGGAAAAGAGAGAGAGAGAGAGAGAGAGAGGAACACACGTACATAAAAGACAATGAATAAGTACCTATCATAATAACCTTAAACGTAAATGGATTAAATGCTCCAATCAAAAGACATAGAATAGCTGATTGGATAAAAAAAATGACCCACATATCTGCTGTCTACAAGAGACCCACCTCAGGATAAAAGACCTACACAGGCTGAAAGTGAAGGGCTGGAAACAAATCTTCCAAGCAAATGGACAGGAAAAAAAAAGCCGGGGTAGCAATACTCATATCAGACAAAATAGACTTCCAAAAAAGGTCCATAAACAGAGACCCAGAAGGTCACTTCATAATACTCAAGGGAAGAATACATCAAGAAGACATAAATATTGTAAATATATATGCACCCAACATAGGAGCGCCGAAATACATAAAGAAAATCTTAGAGGACTTCAAGGAAGATATGGACAGCAACACAATTATAGTGGGAGGTTTTAACACCCCACTATCAAAAGTGGACAGATCTTCTAAACAAAATATCAACAAAGATATTGTGGCATTGAACAATACCCTTGATGAAATGGACTTTACTGATATATACAGAGCCCTCCACCAAAAGAAACTAAATATACATTCTTTTCAAATGTACATGGAACATTCTCAAAGATAGACCACATGATAGGACACAAAACAAGCCTCAAGAATTTCAAGAAAACTGAAATCATACCAAGCATTTTCTCAGACCACAAGGGACTGAAGCTAGAAACCAACCCGAAGGAAAAAAAAAAACAAAAACACTCAAAATCATGGAGATTAAATAGCATGCTATTAAACAATGAATGGGTCAAGAATGATATTAGGGAAGAAATCAAAAGATTTCTGCAAACAAATGAAAACGAACTCACAACAACCCAAAACTTATAGGACACAGCCAAGGCAGTCCTGAGAGGGAAGTTCATAGCGATACAGGCCATCTAAAAAGGTTAGAAACATTCCAAACAAACAACCTAACCTTACGTCTACAAGAACTTGAGGAACAACAACAAAGGCAGCCCAGAGCAAGCAGAAGGAAGGAAATAACCAAGATCAGAGCAGAATTAAATGACATAGAGACTAAAAGCACAATTCTAAGGATCAATGAATCCAAGAGCTGGTTCTTTGAAAAGATAAACAAAATCGACAAGCCTTTAAGCAGACTCATCAAGAAAAAAAGAGAGAAGACCCAAATAAACACAATCAGAAATGAAAGAGGAGAGATTACAACAGACACCACAGAAATACAAAGGATTGTAAGAAATTACTACAAAGACCTGTATGCCAAGAAATTTGAAAAGCTAGGTGAAATGGACAACTTTCTAGAAAAATATAATCTTCCAAAACTCAATGAAAAAGAAGCAGAAAGCCTGAACAGACCAATAACAACAAAAGACATTGAAGCAGTAATCAAAAAACTCCCAACACACAAAAGCTCGGGACCAGATGGTTTCACAGGAGAATTCTACAAAGCATTTAAGGAAGAGCTAACCCCTATCCTTCACAGACTATTCCAAAACATCCAGAAAGATGGGAGTCTCCCAAACTCTTTTTATGAGGCCAACATCATCCTAATTCCAAAACCAAATAAAGACACAACAAAGAAAGAAAACTTCAGGCCAATATCACTGATGAACATTGACGCTAAAATCCTCAACCAAATACTGGCAAACCGCATCCAACAATACATTAAAAAGATCCTACACCATGACCAAGTGGGATTCATTCCAGGGATGCAAGAATGGTTCAGTATTAGCAAGTCAGTAAATGTAATACATCACACAAACAAAAGCAAAGACAAAAACCACATGATCATATCAATTGATGCAGAAAAAGCATTTGATAAGGTACAGCACCCATTCATGATAAAAACACTCGGCAAAGTGGGAATAGAGGGAGCATTCCTCAACATAATAAAGGCCATATATGAGAGACCTTCAGCCAACATCATACTCAATGGCCAAAAATTAAAATCTTTTCCACTAAGATCAGGAACAAGACAAGGCTGTCCACCTTCACCACTTCTATTCAATATAGTACTGGAAGTTTTAGCCACAGCAATCAGACAAGAAAAAGAAATAAAAGGCATTCAAATCGGAAAGGAGGAAACAAAACTGTCACTGTTTGCAGATGACATGATAGTATACATAGAAAATCCTATAGACTCTACCAAAAAACTGCTTGACCTAATAAATGAATTTGGCAAAACAGCGGGATACAAAGTCAATATCCAGAAATCAAAGGCATTTCTGTACACCAACAATGAAACAGCAGAAGCAGAAATCAAGAAAAAAATCCCATTTGAAATAGCAAAAAGAAAAATAAAATACCTAGGAATAAACCTAACCAAAGAGGTAAAAGACCTGTATTCAGAAAACTACATAACACTGAGGAGAGAAATCAAGGAAGACACAAATGGAAACATATACCGTGTTCATGGATTGGAAGAATTAATATCATCAAAATGTCCATACTACCCAAAGCAATTTACACATTCAATGCAATACGTATTCAAGTACCAATGGCTTATTTCACAGACATAGAACAAACACTTCAGAAATTTATATGGAATTATAAATGACCCTGAATAGCTGCTGCAATTTTGAGAAAGAAGAGTAAAGTAGGAGGGATCACAATACCCAACACTAAACTATACTACAAGGCCACTGTAATCAAAACAGCCTGGTACTGGCATAAAAACAGGCACATAGACCAATGGAACAGAACAGGGATCCCAGAAATAACCCCAAGTCTCTATGTTCAATTAATATTTGACAAAGGAGGCAGCAACATTAAATGGAATAAAAATAGCCTCTTCAACAAATGTTGTTGGGAAAACTGGACAGCCACGTGCAAAAAAATGAAACTTGAGCACCAACTTATACCATATACAAAAATAAATTCAAGGTGGATAAAAGACTTAAATATAAAATGTGACACCATTAAAGTCCTAGAGGAGAGTGTAAGTAGGAAAATCTCAGACACTTCACAAAGAAACTTTTTTACTGATGTGTCCCCTAGAGCAAGGGACATAAAGGAAAGAATAAACAAATGGGACCTCATCAAAATTAAAAGCTTCTGCACAGCTAAAGAAAACAGTATCAAAATTAAAAGAGAATCAACTGTATGGGAAAACATTTGCCAATGATACCTCAGACAAGGGTTTAATCTCCAAAATATATAAAGAATTTACACGACTGCACTCTAAGAAGACAAGGAATCCGATTAAAAAGTGGGAAAAGGACTTGAACAGACAATTCTCCAAGGAGGACATACAGAAAATCCAAAGACACATGAAATGATGTTCAATATCGCTAGCTATCAGAGAGATGCAAATTCAAACCACAATGAGATACCACTTCACACCAGACAGAATGGCCATCATAAACAAAGCAACAAACAACAAGTGTTGGAGAGGTTGTGGAGAAAAGGGGACCCTACTGCACTGCTGGTGGGACTGCAGACTGGTACAACCACTATGGAAAGCAGTATGGAACTTCCTCAGAAAAGTAAAAATGGATCTGCCTTTTGACGCAGCAATTCCACTGCTGGGACTCTATCCTAAGAATACTAATACACCAATTCAAAAGAACCTATGCATCCCAATGTTCATAGCAGCACAATTTACAATAGCTAGATGCTAGAAGCAACCAAGATGCCCATCAGTAAATGAATGGATCAGAAAACTATGGTACATTTACACAATGGAATTCTATGCAGCAGAAAGAAAGAAGGAGCTCCTACCCTTTGCAACAGCGTGGATGGAGCTGGAAAACATTATGCTTAGTGAAACAAACCAGGCAGTGAAAGACAAATATCATATGATCTCACCTTTAACAGGAACCTAAATAACAAAACAAAGAAACAAGCAAAATATAACCAAAGACACTGAAATAGAGGACAGGCTGACGGTGACCGGAGGGGAGAGAAGAGGGAATTTAAGGGGACAGTGGGAAGGGTTCACAGGAACAAACTTAAAGGACACATGGTCATAAACTTAGGGGAGGGTGGTAATGGGAGGGAAGTGGGGAGGGTGGGAGGAGGGACTGGATTGGGAGTAAAAAGGAGAAAACTGTATTTGAACAATGATTAAAATAAAATTTTTAAAAACCCCCAAAATATCAAAAGGTAACTTAAAAATACCAAGTGAAGGTGTACTTGAAATGAATCTTAACATCTTGGTTCTCATTCACTTACCTGGATAGAAGTTTCTTAAAATCTGCCTCATCCCCATCCAAGGTTCTTTCCCTTCCTCCATCCAACTGGGAAAGCATGTCTGGGTTGAAAGCAGCAAAAAGGAAATGGGACTTCTCCATGGTGGTGACAAAAGCCATTCTAGAATTCAATAAGGTCATCAATCTTTTGGAAGGTGAGACTGAAATAGCGAGTTGCATATGATTACAAAAGTAGCTGGGGGACATCCCAGGTGCAGTTTTCAAGATAGGCCAATGAAAATATAAATTTTTTACTCTACAAAGAGCAGAGTTTTTATTTGAATATGGGGATATAATTAGTCCATGAAGTATCCATAAGAAATCACAAATCTCTGAATCATCAGCTCCATTTGATCTAAAAGAAAGCTGGAGAGAAGATGTTTTTATCCAGAGAGACCGGATTCCTTCAGTTCTCCAGTGCTATGGCCCTGTGCAGGGTCCACTAAGTTCTGTTCTTCTTGGTAAAGTCTCCTGCTACGTTCTTGAATGTCATTGATTCCTAAACATCAAACACATGGGATAATGCAAAAATTATCCATTACATAGCCTATTAGGAAACACACACACACACACACATATACATATACATGTACATGTACATATACATATACATATACATATACATATACATATACTGATGGCAAGGAGATTCACGTAAACAGAAAATCCTTAATTTGGAAGGGGGTTTGCAGGTCAACCAGTGTAACTCCTAAGAGGATATTTTAATATTTTCAGCAAGGAGTCATTTAATCTCTGCCTGAACTGCTTCAAGAATTAAGACATTATTTTACAAGGCAGCCTACTCCATTTTCAGAAGCGTTTTATAATTTACCATACATTTTTACAATTTAAATATAAATCTGTCCACAAGTAACATCTAACCATTGGTTTATTATCAGAAACCAAGAAGTATAAGTTACTTCCTTCACTAGTGAGTTCTTAAATAATTAAAAAACTTATTTTAAAACTTATTTTATATATATATAATGCACATAAGAATGTCTATACAAAAATCACTATAAATTGAACAACAGTGTACCCCCACCAGCTTAAGAAATAAGACATTGCCAATACCTTTGACATCTCCTGTGTTTCTTTCCTGAATCTTATCCTTGCAGGAACAATAACCTATATTAAATGCTGTATTAAGTACGTTCTTGCTTTTCTAAACAGTTTAACCAAATGTATATGTATCTCTAAACAATGCACTGATCAATTGTGCTTCTTTTTGAATATTGCATAAATAGATTATATTATATATATTTTTGCTTGCTTTGGTAAATATGTTATTTAGATTCATTCATGTTGATGTATGAAACTATGGTTATTAATTAATTTTTACCTCTCAATTGCATTATATTTTATGAATATACTGTAATATATTTATTTATTTTACTATTGATGATAGTTGACTTTTTTTTCCAGGTTTCTGATAATACAAATATAGCTGCTATGAACATTTGTGTTTCCTTTTCAGTGAAATTCCGATGAGCTTTGCTTTTTTTTCCTATTGGGTTCCTTGTCTTTTTCTTACTGATTTGTGGGAGTAGTCTTGGAACCAGGCTGCAGGTGGAGTTGTAAGGATTTTGAGGAGTCAGTGAAAGTTTAATGTCATCTTGCAGAGTAATTAATAGAAGTAGCATAGCCTTTGAGGAGGCTGCTGCTGATGCTCAAAGAAAAGTGATGAAAGTGTTTTTGAAAACTGGTAGAAAGGAGATCCTTGCTATGTAGTGGCAAAAAAGTTTAATAACACTTTTGCTAGCAGTAATGTGGCAAGTAGAATATGTATCTAATGAACTTAGTGACCTAGAAAAGAGATTTCCAGGCAGAATACTGAAATGTCTCTTGGTTTCTTCTTGTTGCTTACACTAAAATGCAAGGAGAGAAAGAAACTAAAGGAAAGATGCCAAATATGAGGTAGCCATAAACGGAAAGTTTTGAAAACTAATAGCCTTCCCCTGCAGCAAATTATGTTAACATTAAGGAATGGGTACTGGGTAAAGATAAAATCCAGGACGCTATCAGGAAGGCACAGCATAAAGATAAAGCCTAGGGGTGACTGGGGAATCCTTTGCTAAGACCTCAGGGAACTCTAAAGGTAGTACTTCAGAGAATCAACAGGACTTCTAGTAAGTTTTAAGGGTGTTGCCCTCAACAATTTCAGTAGATACTCATGGTAGAGAAGGGCTTATCTTGAAGAGATTTGTGGATGTGACTATGGTCTAATGTGAACCCCAATGCAACTCAGAGGAGACTCAAAAACTTTGAAGATAATTACATTTGTAGAAACTTCACCAGAGAAAGAGACAACTAGTGTCACTGTGGTCTATCTCTGGGAAGTGCTTTTTTTTTCTCCTCTATGGTTCATCACTGGGTATGTTGCTCTTCAGGGGTTCTTGGCTTTTTATGGAGGTCTTTTAAGTCCTGGGCTTTGTGCTCTGTCTCCTGTTCTCTGTTAAAACTCAGTTTGTAGACCATGAGGTCCTGGCATATACTATCAGTTTCAATGCTTACTGATTCTATCAGGTTCATCTTTCTTTTGAGAATTTACTTTTATATGTATTTCTTTCATGAACCCCAAGAAGATTCATTTGATGTGAATCCCAAGAAGAAATTTATCTGCTGAGATGGAATCCCCATGGTCAACTGAGGGCCCAAATTTTATGAGTAGTAAGAGTCTAACAGACATTTGCTGACAGGCACTCATCATGTATTCTCTATACTAAAAAGAACCTCAGACTGAACTCTCCAGTTCAGCACTGTGCTCTCTTGTTTACCAAAATGGGAACCGTGGGTGGGAAAATTTTCTACAAAAGGTGACCTTCCCTTTATCTCTGTGGAGCACAGTTTAATTTGCAACCTGAATCTGTGTCCTTCAGCTTCTTTTTGAGGCTCCTTTTTCTCAAATAAATGCTTTTTATTCCTTATTACAGTCTAAAATAATTTTGGTTTATACTTATATACATTTCATGAAGAATTTTTAGTCACACTGTGTTTAAAGGAGATTATATAAATATCAAAGCTGCTATGTCACCTTCCAAGAGAGCCTTTAATTTGAAGATCACTATAAATTTTCCTCCAAGTTTTCTTTTTATTGCAAAATGTAGTTCAGGTCTACTGCCAGAATTCTTGGATTGCTGGTCTTCAGGATAAACTGGATGTATTTTCATTACAAATGTTGTACTGATTTCAGGTGTTTACTTCCTGTCCCTCCTGTGCATCCATTAAAATGACAGTAAAAACATAAATGGGAATCAACTCACAAGGACTGAAAGAAGAAAATATAAGACAAACATGGAAAAAGTTTCTAATCTGGGAAAAAATGAGTAGTAAGTAAATTTTTAAAAGTCAGCAAATAATTTAAGGTGAATAAAATGATGCACAAGAAAGGAAACATATATAATCACAGTACTTATCAGAAGTTAACAATAAATACAGACGTAAGTAAGTGCCAACTAATAATTTATTCCCCAATTGTGATATAGCTATGTCGAGAAGATTGGAAAAGAAAGATTACCAGTAAGTGAAGTACTATAAGAGGCCTAAAACTGATGTATTAAGAAAGAATGGCATAAGTATATTAGTTAGAAATACAGACATAAATTTCTTTTTTTAAAAAGCTGAAGGAGTGATAAATGCTGCTAAAAGTATTTAATTATGGAGTACCAAAGAATTCTGTTTTTTTTTTTAAATTCATAAGCCTTTTAGCAGTATTTGAGGTTTCAATTATGAGTATAAGTTATTCAATGCAAATAAAATTAATTTAAACAAGACATTCCACATATATTTACTGAGTCCCACAATGTGCCAAACACAGTGCACAGCAATGGGGATACAACATGATCTACCATTAAGGGGCTCACAGTTCAGCGATGAGGGAGGCAGAAGAACACCCTGACTGAGGGAAACTGGCAAGGGACTGGACCAGTCCAGGGGTAAAACTTGAGGGCAAGAAAGCAAGAACACAGAACAATTCAAGTTTGGAGTCACTGATGGTGTCTGATGTTGAGAAGATTGAGTAAAGTAAGAAATGAAAGGCTTCCATTGGCTTTAATAAAAAAGAGATGGCTGTTGACTTTAGTTTATAATTTTGGTGGTATAGTAGGACTGGAAAACAAACTGCAGATGGCAGAGGAATGAATGGGGATAAGGAAGGATAGACATCTTTCTAAAGGTTGGCTGGGAAGGAAAGAAGAATAAAATAGTAATTTACAATTTACATTCACTAGTGGTAAGAATGTAAGTTGTGCTATCTTTTGAAAGGCATTCTTGAAGAATATATCAAAATCTTTAACTGAAATTCTTATGATCTATATGGCATTAACATGAGTTTATAAAATATTTGTACAAGAATTCTTGCTGTAGCACTCTGTGCAAAAGCAAGTAAATCATCCATCACATCATAAGGGGAATGGATGAATAAATTACGTTACAGCCATATGATGCAATGTATAATTATTTAAAATAACAAGGATGCACCTTCTCACACACATAATTTCTAATGTTTGTAGCTTACTAAAGTTTTGGGCTAAATATGTAATACATTTTGTGTATGCTCATGAATGCTCAAAAAGAAAATATATTCTTGTCCATGCATTACAAAATTCAAGATATACATTTATATTTACAAATTTGGCCTTATTAAAAAAATCTAACTTATGTTATAGATAGATGATAATTAGTCTCCCATAGTAACTATGCCTTTCTATTTTCTTTGTATGTCAGACAACTCTTGCTGTATAGATTTTGAAGTTATTCAGTGCATCTAAGAGTATAATATCTTCATTATTGGTTATATATTCTATTAATAGATGCCTTTTAATTTAGTATATTGTCTTAAATTCTACAATGTATGATATTGCCGTTCCAAAATTTTTTTTGTTCATGTGTTTGGTTGATAGAGAATATCTGCAGCTACCATTAAAGTTCTGGGGAAGATAAGAAAGGAGCTATGTTTAGTTATTTAAATTCATAACAGAAAAGAAAAATAAGCAATAAATATCTAAGAAATGCTAAATATCATTAATAATCAAATATATGCAAAGAAAACAAAATTTCATTCACTGGAAAAATTAGAAAGTTTGGTAACACCAGGTTTAGCAAAGGTGTAGGCAGCTACTCATTCTGTAAATTGGTTAGTCATTTTAGGGGAAATTTGGTAATATTTATTAAAACCAAACATAAGTATATACACAGTGAATTTTCAATTCTACATCTAGAAGGACATTATCTCCACAGAAACATTATCTAGTGTTCATTGTAGCTTTGTTTGTACCAGGGAAAAAGAGGAAACACCTTCAATGCCTGTCAATAGGCGAGTGAGTAAATAAGTGTGGTATAGTCAACAGTGAAATACTATACTGTACCTGAAAGAAATAAACTAAAATTATATGCCACAACATGAAGAGATCTCAAAATATATCGAAAAGAAAAATAAATTATAAATTACAATACCATTTTGTAAAAATATCCTTATGTACTATGTGATATTACCTGTTTTATAGTTAGTTGTTAAATATTTTTTAAACTTTTTATTATAGAAAAGTTTAATTTTGTACAAGAGTTGAGTAAATAATCTAATGAACTTCCATGTATCTACCCATAACCCAGCTTCAACAATAACATTCTGTTTTCCCACTATTTTGGTAAGACATTCTACCATTTCACTTGTAAATAACTGAGAATGAATTTTTAAAGACTAAAAATTTTAAAATATAATGACCATGCCATTATCACACCTAACAGCATCAGTAATTCTTTCTATTGGCTTTTTTTTTTAGTTCCACAAATACAGAAAGAGAGAGAGAAACATCAATGTGAGAGAAATATCGATTGGTTGCCTCCCATACATGCCCTAGTTGGAGACCAAACCCATAATCTAGGCATGTGCCCTGATCAGGAATCAAACCTGTGAACTTTTGATTCATGGGATGACTCTCCAACCAATTAGCCACACCAGCCAGGGCCAAAATCAATAATATCATTAATATCACTAATATCACCAATATTGTTGTCTTAACCATCTTAATATCTTTTCCTGATTGTCTCTAAAGCTATCTTTTTTATAGTTGGTTATTCAGACAATCCAGACAAGGTTCACACATTGAGTTTGGTTTTTTATGCCTCTCAAGCTTCATTTCTTCTGTAATCATCCCCTCCTCCTTTCTTCCCTCCTTGACATTGACTTGCTGGAGAGAGCTATTTGTACAGTAGAATGTGCCAAATTCTGATTTGGTTGATATTACTTTTTCTTACTGTTTTACCTGTTCCTTTGCTTTCCAATATTTCCTGTAAAGTTGTAATTGTTCTAGAGGCTTGGTTAGATTCAGTTCAATTTTTTTTAGACAAGAATACTTCCTAGGTGCTACTGTGGGCTTCCTACCAAATATCATGAAGTTCATTTCTGATTGTCTTTCCTCAGTGCTACGATGGATCAGTGGGGTTCAGCCTGTAAAACTACTTTTGAAAACTCTAAAAATATATACTTCAGTAACAACAGTGGTTATCAGTGAGGAAAGAAGAGGAAGTGATATTAAGGTTGTGAGCAAAGGAGTTTTTAGTTTTATCTATAATGTATGAGGTTTTGTTTTTTATTTAATTGAAAATTGATGTATGTATTATTTGTATCTTGTACAAAATTTAATAAGAATATGGGAAAATGTACAATTTCACAACAGGAACACAATGACCAATAAATATAAAAAGATAATATTAGCAATTATCAGTGACATGAAAATAAACCATCAATGTCATTAATAATTGATTAATTAAAGAATGACAAAATAAAAAAGTCTGCCAATAGCAAATGTGGCAGGAATGTGGGGACACAGGCATTCTCATGCATTGCTGATGAGTATGATGACCCACTCTTATGTCTTCAACAATGGTTAATGACTCCCAAATGCTATCTATTAATAGTTCAAACTAAACTTGTGAGCTCTAGGTACATAATAATGATCGACATGTATAATATTTATTATGGGCCAGGCACAGTTCTAGGCAATTTATACACATTCAATCATTTAAACCTCACAGCCTGTGAAGTATATGTATATTTTCATTTCGTTTTTTTTCAGTGTAGGTGGTACTGACAGACAGGTGTCCAAGGCCCCTCTGATCACCTCAAATTGAAGCTGTCCCAAAATGAACTTAGTGTCTTCCTCTACCATACATGTTTACTCCATTTTATTAATTGCAGTCAATGATATTATCTTCTGGAGGGGGACTTGTTTTTATATGAATGTACCTACTGGATGACTGTGAACAATATGCTATATTCTGAAATGGAAACTCTACAAAATTTGTTATATGGTAGGGTTATAGAATCACAGAAAAGTTTTTCACATTTATTATATTTGCACAGATTTTGTCCATATTTTTTTAATTTTATATGTAGAGAGACTTACATGTCAAATGTAAGGTTTTGGTTTTAATTAGGTTCTCTAGAGAAACACAAACAATAGGGTGTTAAAGTTCCAATAGGAACATATGCCACACAGGCATAGGGTGAAGTGTAGGGGAAAGAGAGAGAGACTTTATAAGAAATTGGCTCATATAATCATGGGGGCTGAGAAAGCCCAAAATGTAGTTAGCAAGCTGGAGTCCCAGTCCAAGTCTAAGTACCAGGGGAGACAATGGTTTGAATGCCAGCCTGAAAGCGGCAGGCTTGAGACTCAGGAAGACCTGATGTTTCAGTCCATGTTTCAAGGCGGAGAAGACCAACATCCCAGTTCAGTCAGGGAGGAGGAGTTATCTCTAGCTCAGCCCTATTGTTCTTATTCAGACCTTTAGTGGATAGAATAAGGCCTACTCACATTAGGGAGGGCAATCTGCTTTACTCAGTCTATGGGTTCAGGTTTTTTAATTGAATCTTTTTTTAAAAAGACTTTATTTATTTATTTTTAGAGAGGGAAGGGAGGGAGAAAGAGAGAGAGAAACATCAATGTGCAGTTGCTGGGGGTCATGGCCTGCAACCCAGGCATGTACCCTGACTGGGAATTGAACCTGTGACACTTTGGTTCGCAGCCCGTGCTCAATCCACTGAGCTATGCCAGCCAGGGCTGGGTTCAAGTTTTAATTGTATCCAGAAACATCTTCCCAGACACACCCAGAATAATGTTTGACCAGAAGTCTGGACACCCAGTAAATTGACACATAAAATTAACCATTACAGTTTCTAACATAATGTTCTTATATGAAATAAAGTGTCAGTACTAGTCTAAGTTTAACATTAATTAAAACTATCATTCTTAAGTAACTTCTCTGATGGGTCATTAAGTCAAAATTCTTTTTGATCTTCATTCCATGTTTATTCATATGTGGACTTTTTCTTGCAGGCTCTGTAGTAACATGAAGATAAACTTCCATCTGAATTTTCTTTTCTTGTATAAAATTCACCTTTACACCAGATGATACCACTTGTCTTGCTAGTACCTTTTTAACAAGTGTTCATGTTCCTAGAATTTTTTTATAATGGGCTAATGATAGCATTATTTATAAATTTTTCCATTCTTGCCCTCTAGGGTTTTTTTTTTTTTCTGTTTTAGAAAGTTCCTCAGATCAGATCTCTGTTGGATAAAATGATAGGGAATTGACACATTCTCTGACGTGTGTGGTAGAAGGTAAAATCTCTTTTTTAAAAAATGTTATTTCATATAACTCCAGAAAATAGCTCAGATCTACCAAAACAGAGAACAATCCTATAAACCTGCACAGGTGAGCTTTTGTACTCTTTACTTTGACCTGTGGTTAAATTTGGTCAAATGAAGCTGCAAGTTATCTGTGTATCTGTGTAAATGAGACATAGTATTTATGTGCTTTTCAAATATTTTCCTACAGTTGGGAGGGAGTAATAATTAGCTTATAAAGATTCTTACAGCAAAAAGGTTCTGATTAATTTCTAGAAAATAATGGTTTCTATAAATCTAATATAAGGAAACTCTCAGATTCCTAGAGAAGAAAGAAACTAAACTTCTAATACTCCAAATGCAGCAAAAAAAGCTGCATTTCCTTTTAAGGAAAACAAAACTAAAACTTCTCATAGAAACACTAATTTAGAGGTATTTTTATATGAGAATTCAAGTGTGTGCAATCAAGATGGATATGTGAACAAGTCAGACTGGCTTGATAATGTTAGTTTAAAAACAGACAGACATTTCTTCCTGAATTTTATCAATATGCATTCTATTTTTGGTAAGACTTGGCATGTTTTTGACTACCAATTCTGATGTATGTGATTTTACTCTCATACATCCAATTAATTCTTAACACCAGCTGGGTGTTCTATAATTTAACTCAATTTTGACATTGTCAGAGACAGTGTCAAACCCTAGAGGTTAAGGGATCATTCCTACAAGACTTCCACTCCCCATTTCAGACCACAATTGCAAGTTCAGCTTGTCATCTGTACTTCTGACCCACCAGCTATAGATCAGAGGTTTCAATGAGCCCCCTCCCACCCTTTGGGTTCAATTAATTTGCTACATAGAGTCACAGGACTCAAAGAAGCATTTTACTTACTAAACCACTATTTTATATAAAAGAATATAATTCAGAAATAGCCAGATGGAAGAAGTGCATAGGGCAAGGTACGAGGAAGGTGTGTGGAGTTTCCATGCCCACTTTAGGTATACTACTTTCCCCAAATTTCCACATATTCACCAACCTGGAAACTCTGTGAACCTTATCCTTTTGGGTTTTTATAGTCTTCATTACAGAGGCATGGTTGATTAAATCACTGGTCATTGGTTATTGATTCAAGCTTGAGACCCTCTTGGACTGAAAGTTCCAATGCTCTAATCACATAGTGGGGTCTCCTGGCAACCAGCTCCCATTTTTCAATGAGGCCTTATTTAACCTAAGCTTCTAGTTTTACTTATCAGCTAAATTATATTAATCCCTTATCTTTAAGATTACAAAAAATTTAAGACTATGCATTTAATTGCATTGAATTATACTTGTGATAGACTTGTCAATACCAAAATTTTATTGCTCTGTAGTTAGCTTATACACAGTACATAATTTCCAAAGGAACATACTTAACTTTAAGATCTAGAACTGATAGCCCTGGCCAGGTAGTTCAGCTGGTTGAAGTGTCCTGTAAAGCAAAAGGTTGCAGTTTGATCCTCCATCGGGTTTCAACCTCTGGTTGGGGCACATACTGGAGGCAAATGATCCATACTTCTCTCTCACATTGATGTTTTTCTCTCTCCTTTCCTCCCTCTCTCTCAAATCAATAAACATGTCCTTGGGTGAAGATAAAAGAACTCCTGAACTGATAATAAAATCAAGTACCATAATTATATTTTGTAGCACAAGCACACATACGCATGCAATTGTTGCTGATCTGCTGACAACTCACTGGCATGGAGTAGAAGCTGGACCTACAGTTGCTTTACCTTCCCCTGAATTTTTCCTTCAGTTTCTCTGATTCCTGGATTACAAGTGTGTCTTTCACTCCATGACAAAGGTTCCTGGCTTCTGCAGGACACACCAAGGTCAGAGGCATCAAGAACAGACACGGGTTTCAGTCCACCTTTATCAGATCTAGTTTGTGCTCATGGGATCTCAGCTTGTTTGTGATCTCCCTTTGTTTACTGCCTGCAGACTTCAAGCCTCAGGCACAGACAGCTTTGCAGAGACTGTTACACAGCCCCCACAATTCCTAGAGCAGGCCTCTTTTCAGACAGTAACCCAGCCTCCCCAACAGAGGATCCATGACTTTTTGGTTGATGGCAGATTTCCCCTCCACTACATCCAGGAAGGCTTATTGCTGGGATCTTGGGAATCATGTGTCTTGTTTTGATGGCCATGGGGGTGACCATGATAGTCATACTTGTTCCTCTTTGTAATACCGGAGCATAAAGTTCTTTTTTGATAACAAAATCATAGAAAGTAATGAACACAACACTTGAAGTGAGAGCTTGATGGGCTGTGCTCCTAATAAATGTGATGTTTTACAAAGAGGAAGAAATAACTTTTCTGAAGTCTCTATCAACTGTCATGGGTCAGATTTTTCATGAAAGAAGTTTGATAGGTGTGGATAACTAGTTCAGCTTTCATCTAATAGATTACAGATTCAGCTAACTGTAAATATAATTGTGCTTTTCTACATTTAAAACTTAATCTACAATTAAATCAGATAGTGTGGCTCTACAAAAATTACATATATTTGTAAATATAAGCTCTATAGTTGAAGCGCTTAAGTTTACATTTTTTGGGTGACTATTTTTCATCAGATGGAAATAATATTTAGACTGCAAAGTCTTATTTAATTTACACTATTTGTCTTAATAGCAAAAACATATTCAAATGCATCTATTGAAGTTTAACATACACACCAAAAAGAAATCACAACTTTACTACTCAATGATTTATCACAAAGTGAATCCACCCTTTTTAAAAAAAGATTTATTTACTCTTCTTTAGAGAGAGGGGAAAGGAGGGAGAACGAAAGGAAGAGAAGTACAATCGTTTGCCTCTCATACACCCCCAGCTGGGGACCTGGCCTGCAACCCAGGCATGTGCTTTGATTGGTAATCAAACTGGGGACCTTTCACTTTGCAGGCCGGCACACAATCCACTGAACCACACCAGCCAGGGCTGAATACATCCTTTTAACTACAACATATTTAAAGAAAATCAAATAAAACAAAACTAGTAACCCAGAAGCTCAGTTCCTGATAATCCCCCATCACTACCCATTGCATGTTACCAAAGTTAACAATCCAGTTTTTAACAATAAAAGTTAGTATCACCTATTATATGTAAATTTGTGTATTTAGAACCATACAGTAGGAATTATTTTGTGTCTGGCTTTTTCCCCTTAATGAATCTGTGACATTCATCTATTTTGTAACTGCTCCATCATGGAAAAATTCATTCATTTTTGTGGCTCTGCAGTATTCTTTGTATGAATACACCACATTGATCAATTCTGCTGTTGATGGGCATTTGGTTTATTTCCAGTTTGGGGCTATTAGCAATAATGCAATTATTACCCTTCTTGTTAGTTTCTTCTGGTTCACATGCACAGATATTTTAGTTGAGTATGGACCTACAAATAAAATAACTTGGTCATAATGACTGCATATGTTCAAATTTAAAACATGTCACTAAAACGTTTTCCAAAGATGTTTGACCAATATGCAATTCACCTAGCAGTTTAAGAGAGTTCTAATTGTTACATCTCTTCTTGTGTTGCTGGCCACAGTAGAAACCATGATAGTCATAGTTATACCTTCCACACAATATTGGGAATTACTTAAAAGTAAAATATTAGTTTCTCATTTTATTTTTTATCCTTATTTTATTTTTATTGTTTGCAATATTATAGATTTCCTACAATTTTCCTCCTCTTGGCTCCCTTCTATCCAGCCTTCACCAAATAATTTGCCTGTGTCCACGGGCCTGGCTTACATGCATATACGTTCTTTGGCTAATTTCTTCCAGTCCCCCCACCCCTTCTTTGAGATCTATCAGGCTGTTCCATGTGTCCATGCCTCTGGTCTTATTTCGTTGTCAGTTTATTTTGTTCATCAGATTCCACATATGAGTGAGATCATATGGTATTAGTCTTTCTCTGATGGGCTTATTTCACTTAGCATAATATTTTCCAGGTCCATCCATGCTGTCGAAAAGGATAAGAGTTCTGTCTTTTTTATAGCCATGAAGTAGCCCATTGTGTAAAGGTACAGTATCTTTTATGTCCACTCATCTATTGATTGGCACTCAGGCTGTTTACAGATCTTGACTGTTGTAAATAATGCTGCTATGAACATAGGTTGCATATATTCTTTCTGATTGGTGTTTTGGGATCTTTAGGATATATTCCCAGAAGTGGAATCGCCTGGCCAAATGACAGTTCCATTTTTAGTTTTTTTGAGGAAATTCCATACTGTTTTCCACAGTGGCTGCACCAGTCTGCATTCTCACCAATGGTGCATCAGGGTGCCCTTTTCTCCAAATCTTTGCCAGCACTTTGTTGATTTATTGATGGTAGCCAATCTGGCAGGTGTGAGGTGATATCTCATTGTGGTGTTAATTTGCATCTCTCTGATAATGTGATAATACTCACATAATGCTCATAAACATATGAGCATTTCTCATATGTTTATTGGCCATTTATATGTCCTCTTTGGAGAAGTGTCTATTCAGGTCCTTTGCCCATTTTTCAAATGGGTTTTTTTCCTTCCTGGTGTTGAGTTGTATAAGTTCTTTATATATTTTGGAAATTAACCCCAATCAGATGTACATTGGTAAATACATTCTCCCATACAATGGGTTCTTTCCACTTTTCATGGTTTCTTTTGCTGTGCAGAAGCTTTTTATTTTACGTAGTTCTATTTGTTTATTTTTGTTGTTGTTGTTGTTTTCTTTGCCTGAGGAGATATATCAGCAAAAATATTGCTATGTGAGATGTTTGAGATTTTACTGCTTATGTTTTCTTCTAGGATCTTTATGGTTTCATGACTTACATTTAAGCCTTTAACCCATTAAATGTAAGTTTACATTTACATTTACTAAATTTAAGTTAAAGTTTAACCCATTTTGAATTTATTCTTGTATATGCTGTAAGTTGGTGGTCTATTTTAATTTATTTTGCATGTACCAGTCCAATTTTCCTAACACTATTTATCAAAGAGACTGTTTTTACTCCATTGTGTCCTCTTGCCTCCTTTGTCAAATATTAATTGACCCTAAGGTATGGGTTGATTTCTGGGCTCACTGTTCTCTTCCTTGATCTATTTGCCTGTTTTTGTACCAGTACCAGGCTGTTTTGATTACAATGGCTTTGTGATATAGTTTGGTATCTGGTATTGTGATCTCTCCAACTTTGTTCTTCTTTTCAAGACTGTTGAGGCTATTTGGGGTCTTTGGGGGTTTCATATGAATTTTTGGAATATTTGTTCTAGGTCTACGAAATATGCCACCAGTATTTTAACAGGAATTGTGTTGAACCTGTAGACTGCTTTGGGTAATATGTTAAATGTTAATTGGTAGGATTGGTAAAATGTTAATTGGTAGAATTAACATTTTAATGATGTTAATTCTTCCAATCCATGGACATGTATATACTTCCAAAATTGTGTCTTGTATTTTTTTCTTTAATGACCTATAGTTTTTCAAGTACAGGTCTTTTACTACCTTAGTTAACTTTATTCCTAGGTACATTTTTTTTCTCTCATTGTTGCAATGGTAGATGGGATTGTTTTCTTAGTTTCTCTTTCTGAGATTTCATTATTGGTATATAAAAGTGCCACCAATTTCTGAATATTAATTTTGTATTCTGCTATTTTGTTGAATTCATTTATTAAATCTAGTAGTTTTTAGGTGGAATCTTTAGGGTTTCCTATGTACAAAATCATGTCATTTGTGAATGACAGTTTTATATCCTCCTTTCCAATTTGGGTGCATTTTATTTCATCTCTTTGATTGCTGTGGCTAGATTTCCAGTACTATGTTGAATAAAAGTGGTGAAAGCAGACATCCCTGTCTTGTTCCTGATCTTATGGGGAAATGCTTTCAGTTTTTGCTCATTGAGTATGGTGTTGGCTGTAAGTTTTTCAAATATGGCCTTTATTTGTGTTGAAGCATGATCCCTGTATTCCCACTCTGCTGACAGTTTTTAAATCATAAATGGGTGTTGGTTTTTAGTAAATACCTTTTCTGCATCTATTGATATGATCATGTGATATTTTTCCTATTTGCAAATATTGCACCAACTTTGCATCCCCTTGATAAATCCCTGTTAATCATGGTGTGTGATCCTTTTAATGAATTGCTGGATCTGCTTTGCTAATATTTTGTTGGGGATTCAGCATCTATGTTCATCAGGAATATTGGCCTATAGTGCTCTTTCTTTGTGGTGTCTTTATCTTGTTTTGGAATTAGGATAATGCTGGCCTCATAAAATGGCTTGGGAGTCTTCCCTCCTCTTGATTTTTTTGGAATAGTTTGAGGAAGAGAAGTGTTAGTTCTTTTTTCAATGTTTGGTGAAATTTACCTTTGAAGCCATCTGGTCCAGGACTTTTGTTTGCTGGGAGATTTTTTGATTACTGTTTCAATTTCATTAGTTGTTGTCAGTCTGTTCAGGTTTTCTGATTCTTCCTGATTGAGTTTTGGAAGATTGTGTTTCTAGGAATTTGTCCATTTCACCCAGCTGGTCTAATTTGTTGGCATACAGTTAGCTGATCATAGTGTTTTCTTACAATCCTTTGTATTTCTGTGATGTTCATTGTTACTTTGCCTCTTTCATTTCTGATTGTATTTATTTGGGTCCTCTTTATTTCTTGATGAGTCTGGCTAAAGGTTCATCAATTGTTTATCTTTTCAAAGAACCACCTCTTGGTTTCCTTGATCTTTTGTGGGGTTTTTTTTTTTTTGGCCTCTATATCATTTATTTCTATTGTGATATTTATTATGATCTTCCTTCTACTTAACCTGCACTTTCCTTGTTATTTTTCTAAATACTTTTAGGTATAGGATTAGATTTTTCTTGCTTCTTGAGGTAGGCCTGTAATGCTATGAACTTCCCTCCCTGGACTGCTTTCATTGTGTCCCATAGATTTTGGGTTGTTGTGTTTTCATTTTCATCTGTTTCCACATAGTTTTTTATTTCTTCCTTGATCTCATTAGTACCCCATTCATTATTTAATAACATGCTATTTAGCCTCCATGTGTTTGTATATTTTTGAGTTTTTTATTGTAGTTGATTTATAGTTTCATGCCGTTGTGATTCAAGAAGATGCTTGATATTTCAGTCTTCTTGAATTTGGTAAGACTTTTTGTGTCCTAATATGAGGTATATCTTTGAAATGTTCCATGTGCACTTGAGAAGAATGTATATTCTGCTGCTTTGGGATAAAATGTTCTGTAAACATCAATTAAATCCTTCTGACCTAGCATGTTGTTTATTGTTTAAAGTTGCTGTTTCCTTCGTGCTATCTTTGGTCTGGAGGATCAACACATTAATGTCGTTTGGGTGTTAAAGTCCCCTACTACAGCTGTATTGCTGCCAATCTCTCCTTTAAAGTCTACCAACAGTTCTTTTTTCCTTCATTTTATTTTATTCAAGTACAGTTGTCTGCATTATCCCCCTACCACTCCCCCCTGACCCCAGCCATCCCCACCTCCCTGCCCTGATTCTACGCCCCTCTCCATTTTGTCCATGTGTCCCTTATAGTTGTTCCTGAAAACCCTTCACTCTTTCCCCCCCCCCCCCATTATCCCCTCTCATCTGTTCATTTATCCCCTCTCATCTATCCCCTTTGGTTACTGTTCATTTGTTCTTAATTTCAATGTATCTGGTAATAATTTGTTTGCTTGTTTGTTTTGCTGATTAGGTTCCACTTAGAGGTGAGATCATATGGTATTTGTATTTCACTGCCTGGCTTATTTCGCTTAGCATAATGTTCTCCAGTTCCATCCATGCTGTCACAAAGGGAAGGAGCTCCTTCTTTCTTTCTGCTGTGTAGTATTCCATCATGTAAATGTACCATAGTTTTTTGATCCATTCATTTACTGATGGACACTTAAATTGCTTCCAGCACTTGGTTATTGTAAATTGTGCTGCTATGAACATTGGGGTGCATAGGTTCTTATGGATTGGTGTTTCAGGGTTCTTAGGATATAATACTAGCGGTGAAATTGCCAGGTAAAAAGGCAGTTCTATTTTCTGTTTTCTGAGGAAATTCCATACTGTTTTCCACAGTGGCTTCATGAGTCTGCATTCCCACCAACGGTGCACTGGGGTTTCCTTTTCCCCACATCCTCTCCAACACTTGTTGTTTGTTGCTTAGTTTATGATGGCCATTCTTACTGGTATGAAGTGATATATCATTGTGGTTTTAATTTGCATCTCTATGATGGCTAGTGATGCTGAGCATGTTTTCATATGTCTCTGGATCCTTTGTATGTCCTGCTTGGAGAAGTGTCTGTTCAAGTCCTTTGCCCATTTTTTAATTTTCTTTTTTGGTCTTCCTAGAGTGGAGTCTGTGTGTTCTTTATATATTTTGGAGATTAAACCCTTGTCTGAGGTATCATTGGCAAATATGTTTTCCCATATGGTTGGTTCTCTTTTCATTTTAATGCTGTTTACTTGTGCAGAAGCTTTTCATTTTGATGAGATCCCATTTGTTTATTCTTTCCTTTATGTCCCTTGCTCTAGGGGACATATTGGTGAAAATATTGCTGTGCAGTGTGGAATATCTGAGATTTTCCTGCTTATGGTCTCCTGTAGCACTTTTATGGTGTCACGACTTACATTTAAGTCTTTTATCCACCTTGAATTTATTTTTGTGTATGGTGTAAGTTTGTGGTCAAGATTCATTTTTTTGCATGTAGCTGTCCAGATTCCCAACACCATTTGTTGAACAGGCTATTTTTACTCCATTTTATGCTTCTGCCCCCTTTGTCAAATATTAATTGACGATAGAGACTTAGGTTTATTTCTGGGCTCTCTATTTTGTCCCGTGGGTCTGTGTGTCAGTTCTTATGCCAGTACCTGACTGTTTTGATTACCGTGGGCTTGTAATATAGTTTGATATCAGGTATTGGGATCCCTCCTACTTTTTTCTTCTCTCTCAAAATTTCAGGAGCTATTCAGGGTTGTTTATGGTTCCTGTACATTTTTTAAATTTTAGCTCTATATCTGTGAAATATTCCATTGGTACTTTAATAGGTATCTTATTTCTTATTTTAAAGAAAGGGAAAGGGAGTGAGAGAGAAACATTGGTGTGAGAGCAGAACATTTATTGGTTGCCTTCTCTAGGCACCCTGACCAGTGACCAAACTGCAACACAGTCACTGTGCCCTGACTGGAATCAAACTGGTGACCTTTTGGTTTGTGGGATGATGCCCAACGAAGCCACACTGACTGGGGCATGGATCATGTTTTCTTATCCATTCTGCTGTCCTATGTCTTTTGATTGGAATACTTCATACATTTACATTTAAGGTTATTACTGATAGGCACTTATTTATTGCCCTTTTTATTCTTTAAGTCCATGCTCATCTGTTTCTTTTTCTTCTTCTCACAGCATCTCCTTTAACATTTCTTGCAATGTTGGTTTGGTGGTAATGAACTCCTTGTTTTTTTGTTTTGTTTTGTCTCAGACATGCTCTTTTTGGTGTTTTTTTTTCTTTCAATTTTAAATGACAGCCTTGCTGGATAGAATGATCTTTACTTTCTCATTTTAGCTATTCTGGTTAACACATGATGGTATTTCATCTTTATTTATTTTGACATTTTAATTATTAAAATGCCTGAGCACACAGTTATATGTATTTATTAAAATTTCTTATATACTACCACCTGGCTGGCATAGCTCAGTGGATTGAGCGTGGGCTGTGAACCAAAGTGTTGCAGGTTCAATTCCCAGTCAGGGTACATGCCTGGGTTGTAGGTCATGACCCCCAGCAACCGCACACTGATGTTTCTATCTCCCTCCCTTCCCTCTCTAAAAATAAAATAAACAAATAAAACTTTCTTATATGCTGTTTTTAAGGGTTGGTTAATTTTATTTGCATTTTCTACTGTGCTGTTAATCTTTCTAAATGATTTGGAGAAATTTTAAACAAACTCTTGATATAAATTCTTGCACTTTTTTCAGTTAAATGTGAAAATATCTTCTCCCTTTTAAAAAAGTTTCTTTTTAATTGATTTTAGAGAGAGAAAAAGAGGAAGGGGAGGAGAGAGAGAAATTGAATTTGATTTGTTGGTCCACTTATTTATGCATTCATTAGTCATTTCTTATATGTACCCTGACTAGAGATAAAACCTGCAACTTGGCATATTAGGATAATGCTCTGAGGCAAAAACATTTTTTTTTCTTAATAGATAAGCTTTGGATACTTGGATAGGTTTTAAGTAAAATAGAAAAAAAAGAGTCACTTAACATATTTGTATTATGTACACCTTTGCCTCTCATTTTTATATGTTATATAGAATGGGTCTAACTTGTGATCATATTAATGTATCTGTTGCCTTAAAACTTTTATTTGAAAATAACCTGAAACTTACAGAATATGTGATTTGATAGATATCCATGTTCCCATTAGATTCACTTGTTAGCATTTATTGTTTTACCATTTGTCCTCCCTCTATATACACGTACATTTTCTTGATCTTTTGAGGAAAAAAATGCATATATTATACATTTATACCCCTAAATACTTCAATGTACATTTCTCAATAATATTTTACATAACCACGATAGTTATAAACTTCAGTAAATTTAACATTGATGCAATACTTTTATCCACTCTACTGCTTGCATTATAATTTTGAAAAACTAAACCAATAGTGACCTTTATAGTATTTTCCTTCTCATATAGAATTCAGTCAAGGGTCATATTTGTATTTAGTTCTCATCTCTTTATTCTCTTTTCATGTGGGACAGCTACTCAGTCTTTGTCTTTTAACACATTACTTTTTTTTAATTAAAAAAAGTCATGAATAGCATTTATTATAGTGGCATATTACACTGGTCTTGTTGCTGTTCCTTCACATTTAACTGGTTTTCTGTCTTCCCTCCTTCTTCCCACAGTCTGGCTACACAGTGCATCCTTGAACCATTAGCTCACAGCAACAATATGCTTATTCCACATTTGTAACACCATTCATTCACACAGTTGAAGTTCTAGTCCACAAACCCTTCCCTGCAGGAAGTTCAATACTTGTAGAAGAATCTGTTATAAAGCAGGCCTGCCAGAACAGTTACCTCCAGTAAGATGACAATGGAAAGTAGCAGTTTTTGGCTGTCACTTTTATGGACATTGGCTGAAGAACCTTCTGACTTTTGATCAAGTTTTCACATGTGTTTACTATTCTATTCTTGGTATGTTCCAACTGGCCATGTTGCTCCCCAACTCTTCTGATTTCTGAGCCAATCTGGCCAGCCTCTGTGGCCATCCAATGGGAATGCTAAGTACTCTGGGTGGCCTGGCTCAGGCTGTCAGTGCCTTGTAAAAGCAACACCCTTTGAGACAGTAGCTGAGTTATATGTTCATTCCCTACAGTGTATGTGCCAGAGTTCTCCAGGTGTGGCTATCAAAGATGTGCTTCTCACATTCCAGTGGTGTTTGGCAAGGTCCTTTTGGTATGTTTGAAGCTTAGACATTACAGGGCTATGGAAAGATAGAGGTGCATAAGTGGTTCCTCTTCCATCTCTGCCAACATTTCATTTGCTTCCTGTTACTTTTCATCAAAAAAATGATCAATTTCTTCTCTTTTGTCCCTCCAGTCCCCATGAGCTGCTCTGGCACTCCTTATAGGTCTACATGGAGGCACAGAAAATTTCCTGCAGCTTCTCAAATTGCTCAGAGGAGGTGGCCACCATGCAGGCTGCACTTAAGCAGCATTGGCCAAGATGCGGGTCCCTGGGCTCACAGCTACCTTGCTTGTCAGCCATTGCCACAGCCTCATATGAAATTAACATTTTTGAAGAATGCAGTCCTTTCATTTTTAATAGTCCTCATTTTGGGGTTTGTTGAATGTTTCCTAGTGACTGAATTCTAGTTATGCACTCCCTAACATCACATTACACTGTGTCTTTCTCATGGGATCAAATCTGAGGCACACAATGGCCACCTGACCCTTGTTCATTATGTTAAGTTTGATCATGCAATCAAGGTTTTACCTATATATTATATAATTATTTAAAATTATTACATATTTTTTTCTTGATTGACAATTGTAACAAGCAATCTATGAAGATACTTTAATACTATGCACACACCCTGTTTCTCATCAAAATTTCCCCTTAGGTTTATCATCCATGGATGATTCTTGCCAGGATCTTTACTCTGATGGCCAGAAAATGGTAATTTTCCAGCATCATTTTTCCCAGTTTGCATCCAGTACTCTGCTGCTCTAAGCAAGGGCCCTCTATTCTTCCTTATTTATTTTCTTCTAATTATCAGTGTGAACTCATGCACTTTTTTTCAATGTTTTAGTAATTCATTGCTGCCTTAAATGTTTTGGTGCTCAAATTGTCCTAGCTTTGGTCAGTTAGGTCTACTTCAAGCTGGTTCCATTGCCTTGGTGACCTACTCTAACCATTTTTTGAGTACTATCTGATTTTCTGGAATGAGATGTTTCAGGCTCTTACTGCAACTGCAATTACCTGGAATTAGTCATTTCTCTGAGGAACCTTGGTTCCTTTTAGTGGAAAATGGTATTGGAAATCAAGATCTCAGCTTATTGCAACTCAAGCATTTGATTCTAGCCCCTTTCTGTAGATAGAGCTAGGGAAAACAAGTATGTATATACATGTATACATACAAATATGTGTTCACTTTTGCCATGTTAAGTGTAAAAGGGATGTCTGTGACTGATGTCGTATTATGCATTTGTGATCTTTACTCATCTGCTAAATTGCTTGTGTATAAGAGTTCTCAATCACATATGTCCTAGTTAATTACTTTGGCTAGCAAAGTGTTGTGATTAATATGAGTGGTTGAGAGACTATTTTGTAACAGTGGTGGCAAAAAAAAATTGTGCATAAAAGAACTAATATAGCAAACCTACAATTGCTATCTTTAGAAAGGCCTGCTGAGGAGGTTGAACATGGCATCTAAGAGCTTTGACTTTGGATGTTTCCCATTCCCAGAACTAATAGAGAGTGGTCACTGTGCCTAAACTGTTTATACAAACAATGTGGTTTTTGCTAAACACCTGCTTTCCTTCTGGAATTCTGCGGTTTGGGTACATTTTAGAGAGAAGATGCCTATGTGACCAGCATCTAATAAAAAGATGGATGAGTGCCTGTGACTTGTCTTGGTGCATAAAATTGTGAAGTGAATTGTGTAAGGCAAGACACTCTAGATCTTTCCTTTCCTTCTAGCACAGTGGAAGCAGTATTTGAGATGGTGCTGCTTCACCAGCTTGGGTCCCTGAGCAACTATCAGAACCTTTCTGCCAATCCACAATGAACAGGTCACACAAATGAGCATCAAGAATTGGAACCCAGTGAGAAGGACAAGGCAGATGACATTGTAGTGGTTTGCTAACTAAATAATCTTTCTCTAATCTTACTGCAGGGGAAAAAATTCACATACCACCTTCTGTTTCTCACATTTTTATCTCCTCTTAGGACTCCTACTACTTCAGGATATCTGGGCACTGATGTGGCCAAACTCCCCCACCATCAGGTAGACTTTAGAGGATTTCTCTCTCCTACTTTCACTTATGTCGACTACAGATGACAGAATGGGAATGAAACTGAGTTGCTACATATACCTGGCCCTAAATGTAAAGCAGATGGAAATTAAGGACTTAGAAACTAACAGAGGGGCTAGAATCCTCTTTTCCAGAAGGCTTCACAGATCTTGTTTCAATGTTTATGTTCATGTGCACATGAAACTTTGAAATGAAATCCCTGAGAATAAAGGGCAAAGTTCTTATTACCCTTTTGGGTTGCTATAAATCTGAGAGAAACTACAACTCCTGAAGATGGATGAATAAGTAATTCATGTTCAAATTATTTGTTTTCTCACTCTACTGTTTTCCAGGTCTATAGAAGGCATGCCTTCATTCTGTAAGATCTTAGTAAGTACAGTCTCCATCCCTTGACTAGGTAGGCATAAATTCTCAGGGTTTTTTTTTTTTTTTTTTCTGGCTCAGCACGTTTTCTCTTCACCCCTTCTTTTCTACCCTTCTCAGAGTACCCAATTCCCTTGGCCATAGTATTGGTTTAAAGATGGGTATGCGGTTCTAGTCATTTATTCAGAATCCATCCTGCAACTCTCAGCACTATGAACAATGAAATACTCTTTACTTTGGAATCAACAGTTGTCAGCATAACTCATTGCTGTTATGCTGCTCACAACCATGAGACCCTGTTGTGTCAATGTTGTGAATATTTTCTTAGATTTTGGCCTTCTATCAGTTTATCACTGATTTTTGGAAAAGTTTTTTCTTTCTTTTGAGTAATATGGAGAGACTGGATATTTTTATTTATGCTGTTTTGCCATTCAATTACAGTTGACATGATTATTTTATTTGCCCAGCAACCCTGGATTTCTTTTAGGGGTGGACTTTACCCTCCCTGGGGTTTTAAATGGAGGCAGGCCTGGTCAATGAGGACCCCAATTCAAGGCAGTAAATAGTTCAATGATCAGCATTACTCAAACAAAGTTGGGAAGTAGTCTTAAGAGATTTTGCTGGAACTATTTACAAAGAAGTATTCTTGAGATTGCAAATATTAAGAACCATACTAACCTGCAACTGCCAGTAGAGGGATTTAACATCACTGGAGGAGACTGATGAAAGTATAGCTAATACAGAGGAAACCACAGCAGAGATGGAGGTAACCAGTCCTTGATCTAGCATTGTCTGAGTGTCAGGCTTCACCCTTTAGGTTTCTCAGATATGTGAACTTCCTGACATGATGACAATCTGTTTATAGGTGAATGGACTGTACATTTTATGTATAGTCAACTCAATGTAAGGACAAATTATCTGGTTTATGGATGAACAGAGGTTAAAAAACAACAGGTTACAGTGTGAAAAATGTAAACAACAATTCAGTGAAAATATGTGATTATCTGATGACATTAACTGGAAGAAAGTACAAGGTAATCCATATGTGTCACATTATATGTATTACCACAGGATAACACAACTTTTGCCTTGCCAACAATACCTATGGCGAAGGACAGCTCATTTGGCTTTGGATTCCAAGACTGTCCCGTTGAGGCCTAGAAAAGAATTGGGTAAGGAAAGGGAGAAGGCAGGGACGAAGAGTTTCCAACCTGAGTCCTGTTGTAACATATTTTTTTTAAAAAGTGAAAACTTACCTGAGAAAATAAAACAGTTATGACACTTTTAATAGACAATTGAACTAGTTAATTGCCAAGAATCTGAATGTTTGGTATTCTTATGTTACCACTTTGCACTTTTCAGTGATATGATATTGTTCTTCTGAAAGCCAGATATAATTTAAAATTTATTAGATCAATTTTTTACCCTATCTTGCCTAGCTTTAACTGTATGTTTTACATGAAGTTCATTCTTCCCTCCTTTCCTCCCCCACTATTTCCCCTAAGTGAGTGGTGCTGTACTTGGCCCAAGGACTCTTTCATAGAAATATCCTTCCTCTACTCTAACCTTCTCACAGATACACGGGTTGTAGAGAGTATTCCCCAATCTATGTCTCAAGAAGTTGTGAAGTTCATATGAATAATTAGAAATGCGATTGGTTTCCTGAATGATATGAGAGTATTTTCATGGTTGGTCTTTTTTTTTTACCTCTTAAAATATGCTTAAATTAGGAGAACTTAAGAGCAATTTACAAAAGTTTCTGACAATAAATATATAAATATTTTTACTGACAGTGGGCTAATATGAACAGTCAAATTTGGGTTATAGGTAACCAAAAACATTTGAAAAGCAGACCGCTAAAACTTCCAGGATTCATGTCAATATACAAACCCATAGATTTAACACCAAGTATAAAAAGAACAAATACTGAAATGTAAAGGGCCAGAGTTCTCAGTAAAATTAACAGCAAATCCTTTACCACCACTTAAACTATAATTAAATTACAAGAATGTTTGTGTTCCCCCAAAATTCAGGTTGAAACCTGATCCCAATGTGATGGTATTAGGAGGTGGGGCCTTTAAAAGGTGATTAGGTCACGATGGCAGAACTCTCATGAACAGGGTCAGTAACCTCATAAAAGAGGACACAAAGCTTCCTTGTCCTTTCAGGATGTGAGTATACAGTGAAAAGGTGGCCGTCTTTGATGGGAACCATGAATCCCCTCATCAGACAATGAATCTGCTGGGGCCTTGATCTTAGACTTCCTACTCTCCAGAACTGTGATAATGTTGAACGTTGTGTATAAGCCACTCAGTCTAAGATATTTTGTTATAGCAGCCCAAATGAACTAAGATAACACTTCATTAAAATACGTGTGTATACATACATTAAGAGAGAGAGGGAGAGAAAGGGAAGGGGAAGGGGAGGGGGAGGGGAAAAGACTCTATATAATTTATTGTGTACCAGGTCCTTTACTTGCATTTTCATATTTAGTCCTCACAACAACCATATGAGGGATGATTTATTCTAAAAAAACTGAGACTCAGAAAATAAGTAGCCTTCCAAGGTCACAGACTTGCTAAACAGAGGTGGCAGTATTAAAACCCAGCTTTGAAAAGTCCATGCTGATGTTATTTTATTAGTCAAATTTTGGCCCCCAAATGATGCATTTACTGTCATTCAAGCATTTGGCACATTAAGAAATAGCAAGTACCTTAGGCTTTTCAGGATATATATATATATATATATATACTCTCTGCTGCAACTACTCATCTCTGTCATTCTAGTATAAAACAGCCAAACAACATGTAAGTGAATGTGTGATTGAACTCCAATTAATCATTACTTACAGAAATAGTAGTAGAAATACTTGGTCTACAGGTCCAGACCACAGTTTGTCAATTCCTGCTTTAGAACATTATTGATTAAGGTGATGAAAAGGGTTGAGCTCCCTTTCCTTTATTTTGTTCATCAGCCATTCTCCTACCCTGACCTCTCAGACCTTGAGCCTTCCCAACCATCTCTACCCCTTTCAATTTGTTTTTAAAAATTCTTTACAAAACCTTTTCCAAGTCCTTTCAGCCCCATTTCTTTCATACTGTTGGATTTCAATCATTGCTGAATTTATACTTGATCCATCCTTAATGATCTTGCTCTCCACTACCACCACTTTAAAACTTTATTCTACTTTTCTTCAATAATAGAACTAAAGTCTACAGAGAAGGAATTATAAGTCACAGGCATATCAAGAAAGGAGCAAAACATGGACTGGTGCTGCATGTTCATAAAAGGTAGAATTAGAAGAAGAAATCTATAACTACTGTTTCCCTCTACTTTTTCTATAATCTTTTCACATAATATGTATTAGTAGAATAACAACAAAAAATCTTAACTTTTATATAATGTTTTGCTAAATATTTATCTGAACTTTTGCTTTTGTGTTCCCAATCACATTACTGGTCTTTGGTCACCCATGTAAGTATATCAATATATCATGTGGTTTCATGCCTTTTCAATGTTCTTTATGGCTCTGGGATATAGCAAAGACTAACTAACATACAGAGAGAACAAGAACAAAAAATGTGGGCATACATGAAGGTCAAAAACGGCAACTTCTTCAAAGAGAGAAGCTGCTTATTGTCAAGTGAGTCACTATTTAACCTAGCTGACAGGAAGGTATTTCTCTCATTCCTTCAGTTCCTTTTCTATCTTACAGTTGCTCCAGTTATTTTTCTGGACTAGGATCCTAAATATGCTAACACATTAAACCCATCAACTTTCAGATCCTCAATATCCCAGTGACTTTTTCTCAAAGTGACAAATCATCGATTACAGAAAGCAGAATAATGTAAAGGAATGAAATCTCACTAATACTGTCATTATAGAAAACCAATGATTTATTCAATGAATGCCATGGATAAGAAAAGAGGGACTTGATCAAAACTATATTTAAGATTCTGACCCATACTACTTCAGGGTAACTTCCAAGCAAGTAGAAAATGAAGTTCTACCCAGCAATTATCTAAATCTATGACCAGCATAACCCATGTAAATGTAACATACAGCCAGCTGTAAATACATTCTATTTCTGTTAATCAAATTAGAGAATAGCCTTTGTGGAGAGAGAGGAAATTCAAAGCATATTTCAACTTTTAACCTTTAACTTTCTATAGCTAATATTAAAGAAATGACACTGGAGAAATGAAAGTATCTGTAAATGTAGATTTCTACTTTGGATTCAAAGAGGAGCAACTCTGTATTTCTGATGATAAGGATATGAACCCTCTGCCTAACATACCCAATAAGAATTTCCTTGCAAAGTGAAAAGCTTTAACAGGGCTATAATGTGAAAAACAGAGAAAGAAACTGGATTCCAGATTTATTATATTGCTACCCACTACTAAGGATTTCTTGAATTTCACAAAAGGGTACTGGGGAAGGGTTAGGGATCAAAACCTGAAATATCTGGAAAGTATCTTTCATAATTATCAAATCAATGGATATAAGGAACATTTTGTTTACGGCTCAAAAATACATACTATGCAAGTAAAATTAGATGCATACAAAATTGGTCCATAAGCAGCATTTTAAGGGTCACTTATAACTCCTATATTTAACACAGTGATAAAACCAACTTACATTTCTTCACAGTTAGTAATTTTCAGGGTTGCTCTTCTGTATGAATTCTTTGATGTCTGATGAGGGATGAACTACACTTAAAGCTTTTCCCACATTCATTACATCTATAGGGTTTCTCTCCAGTATGAGTTCTCTGATGTTGAATAAGAGCTGATGAATGAATAAAGGCTTTTCCACATTCATTACACTTGTATGGTTTCTTTCCAATATGAATTCTTTGATGTTTAGCAAAGTTTGAACTCCGGCTGAAGGTTTTCCCGCATTCATTACACTCATAAGGTTTCTCTCCAGTATGAATTCTTTGATGCTGAACAAGATGTGTGCTCTGACTAAAGGTTTTTCCACATTCACTACATTCATATGGCTTTTCTCCAGTATGAACTCTCTGATGTTTAGTAAGGGATGAGCAATGGCTAAAAGCTTTCCCACATTCCTGACATTTATAGGGTTTCTCCCCAGTATGAGTTCTTTGATGTTTGATGAGTGCTGATGAATGAATGAAAGCTTTATCACATTCATTACATTCATAAGGCTTCACTCCAGTATGAATCAACTGATGCTGCACAAGATGGGTACTTCGATTAAATCCTTTCCCACATTCACTGCATTCATAAGGTCTCTCTCCAATGTGAATTCTCTGATGTATTGCAAGGGAGGAACTTTCTGTGAAGGCTTTCTTGCATTCACTGCATTCAAAGAGAATTCTAGTATGAGTTCTCTGATGTTTAGTTAAATTAGCTCTGTGGCTAAAAGATTTCCCACATTCACTGCAGCTATAGGGTTTCTCTCCAGTATGGACTCTCTGGTGTCGAATAAGCACTGAATGGTAAGTGAAGAGTTCACCACAGTCATTACATTTATGAGGTTTTTTCTCTTTATAGATTCTCTGCTTCTTCCTTAAGTTTGGTTTCTGCTTCAGTCTTTTTTCAAGTGTATGAAAGGCATAGGTTCCTTTTGGAACTCTGTCCTGATGGAGAAGGGCAGATTTCTGACTAAAGTTTTTCCAATATATATGATGCTCGTGAGCTCTTTCTTCAGGGAGTGAATTCATGTAAGTGAACATTTCTCTCAAGTGTCTCCCCTGATTTCCTTGCTGATTCTCTAACAAATTTTCACATTCAAGAGTTGTTTCCAAGTTGGTGTCATAGACACTATTCCCTGTCAGTCTGTCTATTATTGCAATTTGGCATGATTCTTCTTTGGAAAAATTTTGCTCTGAAGTTGAATCTTTGCTCTCAGGTCTACTTTCCAACTCTGAAAAAAACAGGAAATACATATTTCCTTCATTTCTGTGCTCAACAAAAAGGTGGTTGTGTAATAGGTAAGAGCTAATGAAGGTGAAAAGCATGCCTTCAATGAATAATTGGATTTGACTCATGAAATGATTCACAAAGAGGGATAAATGGAGGGAAATTAAGAGAAAATAAACAGACCATATCTAGGAAAGTGAATAGGGGGAGAAAAAAACCAGAAATAAAGGAAGGATGCAGATAAAAAAATCTATCACTGGGTGAACAGGAAATGAGCGTACTAAAATACCACTGTAGTAATAAATATCCAGCCAGTTATCACCTTAGTATTGAAGACAACTATAAATTATAAACTTTCAGTCATCCAATCCTATTTATATCCAACTCTGCATTCTATTTCCAGTTTCATTTTCCCTAACAATGTTTTAATAATATGCCCCTGGTCAAAATCTCCTATGAGCTCCCAAAGACAAAATGGTAAATATATGAGATTATATATGCACAAGATTATCTATTACTACACTAACTAGGGTAGCAAAAACTGGTAACATTATCAAATATCCTACTCTAGAGTGCTGATTAAATAAACAATGGTATATACATACAATGGAGTACCTTGCAACTTTTAAAAAATAAGAAAGATGTCTAACTGCTATAATCTTCAGGATATATTAAATTAAAAAACCCAGCAAACTACAAATTAATGTGTATTGACTGTTACTTTTTGTGTGGAGAAAAAAGGGGAAATAGAAATATATAGACATATTTGGTTATATTTACCAAAACCAACACCACAAATAAAATATTAATAAAAATGGTTACTTATGTAGAAAGTAACAGAACAGAGGAGGGCAGGGATGGAGCTAGATTTCTTTAAATATATCCAATATAAATAAATTAGAATTTTTATATCCAATATAAAACTGTAAAGCTAAAACAATTTAACAAGTGTGGTTTAAAGGAATAAAGAGATCAATAAAACAGAACAGTGAATCTTTCGGTCAAGATGGCAGCGTAGGCAGACATGGCTAGCCTCTTCACACAACCACATCAAAATCAGAAGTAAAATATAGACCAACCATCACTCAGGAATGTCAGAAATCGAGCTGAATGGAAGTCTAACAACTATGGAGTTAAAGAAACCACATCCATCCAGACTGCTAGGAGGGGTGCATACATCGAACAGGCTGTTTACACATCCACATGTGGTAGATGAAAATTCAGGAGAGGTATCTCGGGAGTGAGGAATCCCAGCCACACACCAGGCCCTCCAGCCCAGGGTTCCAGTGCCAGGAAGATAAGGCCCCACAATGTTTGGCTGCACAAATCAATGGAGATTGAGTCGGTGAAAGAAACTGCTGGAGCCCTAAGCAGTTTCTCTTAAAGAACCGAGACACGGACTCACCTACTCAGATTCCCTCTGGGCTCTGGCAATGGAGTGGTGGCTTGAGTGCACCAGTGGTCTGCAGGGGGAGGCTGAGGTGTCTGGCATAAAGTCGACCAGAGGCCATTATCCTTTTTCTAGGCCCCACCCCCACCGGCAGACTGGTGCCACATCTAAGATTCCAACAACCTAGCTAACACTGATCTACCTCAGAGATCACCAGAGAATCCACCCCACCCAACTAATGGGTCCACCCAAGCTACTTTTCCATATGAATGGTCTTAGCTCCTAAATCCTACCAAATAAGCAATACCTGGCTTCAGTGAGTCCTAGCAGTAGCCAGATTAGAGTCATAGCCTGGTTTCACCTGGGCATCTCCAAGCCCAGCACAAGTAGCAGCCATCTCAGATTGCTTTACAGCTCTGGCAGGGTGCCCTGGACAAAACACAGGTGGGGGCTGACCTTGGCCTGTACCAGCTGGGAAACCCAAGGGCCAGTGTACCCAGTGGACAGCTACAGACTACATCAGAGCACCACCACTCTGACCCTACACAGCTGAATCCCCATGGAGGGTGGAGGTTGGTGGTCAGTGGTCACTGCCAGTCCTTGCAGCTCACTGGCTTGGGTAAATCCCTCCCACTGATCTGCCAACAGCAACCAAGGCTTAACTACAAGAGGGTGTACTCAGCCCACACAAAGGGTGCACCCTGAGTACTCAGCTTGGATGATAGGGGAAGCTGTACCATGGGACCCTACAGGACATGTACTACTTTAGGCCACACTACCAAGACACAGGGTCAAAGCAGCTCTACCTATTACATAGACACAAACACAAGGAGGCTACCAAAATGAGGAGACAAAGAAACACGGTCCAAATGAAAGAACAGAACAAAACTCTAGAAAAAGAGCTAAATGAAATGGAAATAAGCACTCTATCAGATGCAGAGTTCCAAATGCTGTTTATAAGGATGCTCAAGGAACTTAGTGAGGACCTTAGCAGCATAAAAAAGACCCCAGTCAGAAGCAAAGGATATAAATTCAGAAATAAAGTCAAGTATATATAGGAATTAAGGACAATATAACGATGGTATTTTAGTCAGTGAACTAAAGATAATTTGTTTTTCCAATAAATGGAGCCATGACTGATTACACATTTAGGAAAAATTAAGTTAAATCTGTCCCTCATTCCATATAGCAAAATGATTCTATTCACTCATCTCTATACTCTTCTATCCATTTATTCAGCAATTATCTATTGAATACCTACCATCTACTAGGCTCTATTCTGGGTACTGGGGAAAACACACACAGTCCCTATGCACAAGAGAGAATTTAATCTAACATTCACAAATACATATAAAATTGTACCTGTAGTAAGTAGTAAGAAATAAACAAGTGATGCTATGAAAGAATGTAAGAATGGGAATCTAGAGGGAAGAGGGGAGGCTTCCCTGAGGAAGTAAAAGTTTCACTTCAGCTGTGGTTCAAGGGAGTATTCTACGTAATAGGTATAAAAGTACTGACTTGAGTGCTTCTAGTAGAGGGAACAATATGTACAGAAGCCCTGAAGTGAGAGGAGCATTCAAGAAAAGCACAGTTGTTGAGAGCATGGATTCTGGGATCAGAAGGCACAGATTTAATCTCAACTCTGCCCCTTATTAGTTGCATATTTGGGACAAGTTATTTAACCCCTCTACTTCAGTTATCTGTAAGATGAGCAATAACACCAACCTAAATAAGCCATAAATGAGAATATTTATAAAGCATTTAAAACGGACACAGCATAAGTGCTACACATAAAATATTCATATGAGGTTTGTATAAGTAGATAGAGAACTCAAAGTGTGGCCCATGGACCTCTAGGAGTGTAAGTTAAACACTATTTTCTTTATTATTATTATTATTATTACCAGAGGACATGATTATTGATTTCAGAGAGAGGGAAAGGGAGGGAGAAAGAGAGGAAAGGAACATCGGTGTGAGAGAGAAACATCAATTGGTTGCTCTGTTTGTACCCCCCAACCAGGGATACCAGCAACATAAGCATGTGCCCTGACCGGGAATCAAAAACCATGACCCTTTGGTTTGCAGGATGATGCCCAATCAACTAAGCCACACTGGCCAGGGTCAAAACTATTTTCAAAATAATATTTAAATGTTACCTTTTTCATTGTCATTACATTTGCACTGATGTTACAAAAGTAATGGTAGTAAAATTGCTCATGACTTAGCATGATTCAGGACAATGCCACCAAATTTATTAGCAGTTATTGTATTCTTCCCACTACGTACTCTTAGTTTAAAAAGAAAAGCCAGTTTCACTTAAAAATGTCTGAGTAAACATTATTAATTTTATTAAACTTCAAACCTTGAGTATATTCCTTTTTAATGTTCTGGACATTCATAAAACAATTCCACCCATATCACAGTATGACGGTGGTCTTGAAGATAACCACTCATGAGATAGTCTGAGTTGTAAGCTGAACTAGCCACTTTCTTCATGCATTGCAATTTTTCTTGAAAGAATGACTAATGGACAAATTATGTTATTCATGTTGGACATTTGCCATATATTTTCTTAAAAATGAACAAAGTGAGCCTGTCACTTCAAGAAAAATGACTGACAGTATTTCATAAAAGTTGAGCTTTCAGGAAAAAATTAGAATTTTGCAAAACCTAACTACCATCGATAGTATGATAGCTATTCCAGGGCCCAATTGCTGGTCTTCCTAATACTTAATGACTTTTCTGACAAAGTCAGTGGTGATATTAAAAATTGTTATTTTTAATGTGTAATATAATGTATCCATTTTGGAAGATCTGCATAACTCAGTGAACTACTATTTTCCAAAATATTTAATAGATTTTAATTTAAGGCTATGAAAAACTCATGGATTTGCTTTTGGCTGCCACAGTTATTTAATCTTTAAGAAACTACCACTTGCCCAGTTTTGCCCAGAACACCTACAAGTACAGGAAGAGTCTACAAAATACTCTCCCTTTTCCAACTATTTTTTGGTGTGAGGCTGGATTTATTTCATACACATCAACCAGAACAATATATCATAACAAACTGCATTCAGAAACAAATGTGACAATACACTTGTCTTCTATTAAGCCATAAAGAGACTTGTAATAATGTAAAACAATGCCATTCTCTTCAATAACATCTTTTTGTTATAGAAGATGCTGTTTTTAAAAAACTGTTGTCAGTATTAGCATGTAATGGATTTATAATGAGTATTTAAAAGTGAATTATCTAATGGTTTAAAATAATTCTGTTTTAATTTCTAAGACAGTTAAGTATTGTTAGATCTAACTCCCATGAACAAAAGCCCATTAGGGTCCTCAATAATTTTTGGAGTTAAATTAGGTCCTATGATGCCAAAACTTTGAAGAACCACTAAGACAGAGTACAAAAACAGGGGGAGGATAGGTATAAGATAAGGTTGGAATAATTAAGTAAAAGATTTTTCAAGATATTGAACATATCAGAGATGTTGGCTGTTATGTTAAGAGCAATGGGAAGCCACTGAAATGGCTTTTAAGAAATGGTGTTTAAGAAAAAAGGTACTATCATTAGGTCTGTATTTTGAAAACATCACTGTAACGATATAAAGAATAAAGTACATGGAGGCAAAGGTGGAATCAGGGAGATTATCACTGTCGTCCAGATAAACAAAAGGGAGATGGAGGCATGTTAACAACAAAGAAATAGAATTAGACAAATACAATGAAGAACTGGGTAAAGGAGAGGGAAGTGTACATACATGTATGTTTGTTCATACATTTATGGCTTGTAAAATTTGATAAAACAGTGAATATCATTAAGACAATTATCGGGAAAAAGATCCCTACTGGGCAAGGAAAATGTGGGCATATATCAGGCATTCAGTTTTAAATATGTTGTTTTTGAAGTGTCTTTGGTATAAGCAAATGGAGCCATCAAATAGTTGCATAAATGTTCAGAATAGGAGCCCCAAGAGAAGTCTAGGATAGAAATACAAATTTGGGATTCATCTTGATAAGAGATAATAATTTGGCTATGGAAATAGATGAGACTGCTGAAAAAGAAAGCCAAGGCTTCAAAAGGTGACTAGCTGGATAAATCTGGCCCTCAGACATGTTTGGTCCACATTGTTATACAAATTTTTGAGATTAGCTGCCAACAGTTAAAAATAGAAAGATTTCATATAAACGTTCAAATTTTGGGTTTCTCTTGGAAAAGACCTAAAAAACTAGATGCATACTGAATGACAGCCCACTATTTTTCTAAATAAAGTTTTATTGGAACAAACCCATACCCACTCATTTACAAACTGTCTATGATTGTTTTCATCCTCCCATGGCATATTGAATGGTTGCAGCAGATAACATATGTCCCACAAAGCCTAAATTATTTACCATATAGCTGTTTACATAAAAAGTTAGCCAGCTCTTGAGGTAAAGCTAATGGAGTGATGGCTACCCCTTTCAGTTGAGACATATGCTCCTCCAGTTTGCTTGCTTCACTCAATTATATTACCTTGGCCCATGCAGGCACTCAGGTTTACAATCCCAGGTTATAGAGGGAAGGGAGATTCAAACCAAACATTGAGCAACCCAAACTTAATTGTTCAGAATAGAAAAGCTAAGAAGATACAGTCAGAAAAGTAAGAGGCAATTCCAAATGGATTAAAGATTTAAAGAAAAAATTAAAAGACAAATATACTAGAAGAGAAGAAAAGCGAATATTTCTATAATCTTGGAGTGTTTCTAAAAACGAATCAAGACACAGAAAATAAAAGATTGTACAACACAAAACTAAAAGGCAAAAACTAGAAAAATATCTGTAACATAACAAAGAATAAATACCTCATATATGGAGAGTTCTTATATATTACTAAGACAATGGCAATACCTTCCACAAAAAAAAAGGATAATGGAAGTTAGTAGGCAAATCACAAAAATGAACAGGCCTACAGGGCAAACAGACATACCCGCCCCACAGGGAAGATTTTAAAACTCTCTCTATATTCAATAAAAGAAGATTAAGGTAAGATTTTCTTTGATATACATACTATAAAGTATAATAATTAAAACAGTACATTTTTGGAACAGACAGACAAGTATACCAGACAGCCTAGAAACAGACACAAGTTTATATGGGACCTGAATTTAGCACAGAATTAGCATTACAAATCAGTGATAAGAGATAAAATTTTAAAATAAATAATGCTGGACTATTGGCTGTAAGCATGAAAAAAAGATAAAATTTGTTCCTTATGACGCTACATATGGAAAAAAATTACCTGTTAAACAAAACTTGAACATTTTAGGATAAAGTACAGATTACCTTCAACACTCGAATAAGGAAGATAATTCACAAGGAGCACAAAGTATTAAAAATTGATAAATTTGCTAACATTAAAAAATTTAAGTTCTGTATGCATAAGACACAATAAAATAAAACAAACCACTGAATAAAGAACCATTTTTTTCTCACTGATTTATAGTGGTACTTCTGTCATTTATCAGCACCTAAAATATAAAGAACCCAACAAATCAAAAAATATTAATGGCCCAATTTAAGAAAACAGGCAAAGGATATCAAAAGATAACTTACAAAGAAACCAAAATAGTTAATACCCATATAAAATACTCAAATTCACTCATAACCAGAGACACATAATTAAAAAGTATGAAATATATAACATCCATTGGACTGGCAGGTGGGGTGGAGACGTGGACAGAGATGTGGAAACATGGGATGGGCTGGTCCCACACCCACGTGTAGCAAATAAAAATCGGGAGGGATATCTTGGGAGCAAGGGGTTCCAGCTCCACACCAGGACCCCAACCCAGGGTTCCAGTTCTTGGAAGATAAATCAGTGGCTTCTAGCTATAAAAACCAATGGAGATAGAGTCAGTGAAAGAAACTTTTGGATTCCAGGGCAATTTCTGTTAAAAGGACCACAAAGAGACTTACTTAGACTCACTCCCGCTCAGCTCCATCATTAGGACAGCAGCTTGAAAGGCAGCAGTGGACCTGGCTCGCATAGCTCAGTGGATTGAGCGTGGGCTGCGAACCAAAGTGTCGCAGGTTTGATTCCCAGTCAGGGTACATGCCTGGGTTGCAGGCCATGACCCCCAGCAACAGCACATTGATGTTTCTCTCTCTCTTTCTCCCTCCCTTCCCTAAAAATAAGTAAATAAAATCTTAAAAAAAAAAAAAAAGAAAGGCAGCAGTGGAATGCAGGAAGGAACTGGCATCAAGGTGAGAGCTGGGGAACAGCTTTCTCCAAGACAGAATTGCTGGCAGAGGCCATTGCTCCTCTTCTGATCCCTCCTCCCACAGAGCCACAGAGCACATATCTGAGACTCCATCAACCTGGCTCACACTGCTTGCCTCACCTTGGTTATTCCCTAAGACTCCATCCCACCCAACTTATAGGCCTACCGAAGTGGTTAACAGTGGCTTTTCCATATGAATTACTTGCCTTGATTCATGCTTCTGATCTTCCCAAATCCTCTCAAACAAGCAGCAGCTGGCCTCAGCGAGCACTCACACCTTGCTAAGAAGCCCCAGGCCCCGCACTAGCAGTAGCTGGCCTCGGTTCGTATTTGTCCTCGCAGGGACACCTTCAAGCACAGCATAAGAAGCAGCCAGTTGCAGACTGCTTTATAGCTTGTGTCAAGTAGCCCCAGATGGAATACAAGCGGCCACCAGAGCCCCACTGAAGTAGGTCTGGCTCTGTGGAGTGGGTGCCTGCATAGTTGATCCTCCATGGTGGTCAGAGGTTGGTGGTCAGTGGTCACGGCCAGTCCTTGCAGCTGACTGGCCTGGCTAAATCGCTCCCATTGACCTGCCAACAGCAATCAAGGCCCAACTACAAGCTGAGCCCACACAGAGAGCACAGCTTGAGTACCCAGCTTGGATGATAGGGGAGGCTGTGCCACTGGACACCATAGGACACCTATTATATTAGGCCACAGTACCAAGACAAGGAGTCACTGCAGCTCTACCTAATACATAGAAACAAACACAGGACAGGCTGCCAAAATGAGGAGACAAAGAAATATGGCCAAAATACAAGAATGGAACAAAACTGCAGAATAAGAACTAAACATAATGGAGATAAGCAATCCATCAGATGCAGAGTTCAAAACATTAGTTATAAGGATGCACTTATAACTTAGTGAGGACCTCAACAGCATAAAAAAGATCCAGTCAGAAACAAAGGCTACACTAATTGAAATAAAGAACAATTTATAGGAAATCAACAGTACAGTGGATGAACCCAAGGATCAAATCAATGATTTGGAACACAAGGAAGCAAAAAACAACTGACCAGGAATGGCAAGAAGAAAAAAAGAAAAAAAAATGAGTACAGTATAAGGAGCCTCTGGGATAACCTGAAGCACACCAACATTCACCTCATAGGGGTGCCATAAGTAGAAGAGAGACAATAAGAAATTGGAAACCTATTTGAAAAAAAGGAAAAACTTCCTTAACTTGGTGAAGGATATAGACATACAAGTCCAGGAGGTACACAGAGTCCCAAACAAGATGGATGCAAAGAGGATCACACCAAGACACATAATCAAAATGCCAAAGGTTAAAGAGAAAATCTTAAAAGCAGCAAGAGAAAAGTAGGGAGTTTCCATAAGACTATCAGCTGATTTCTCAAAAGAAACTTTGCAGGCTAACAGGAATTGGGAAGAAATGTTCAAAGTGATGAAAACCAAGGTCCTACAACCTAGAATACTCTATCCAGCAAAGCTATCATTTAGAATTGAAGGACAGATAAAGGGCTTCCCAGACTAAAAAAAAAAGCTGAAGGAGTTCATCATCACCAAACCATCATTACCTGAAATGATAAAGGGACTTATTTAAGAACAAGAAGATAAACTTAGAAAAATAAAATGGCAATAAATACATCTCTATCAACAATGGGACCTAAAAAACAAACTAAGCAAGCAGAACAGAAACAGAATCACAGATTCAGATAATAGTTTGTTGGCTGCAGATAGGAGGGGGTATTGGAAGAAGTGAAAAGGTGAAGGGATTAAGAAGCACAATTTAGGATTTCTGGCCAAGGTGGAGGCGTAGGTAGACACATTGTGCCTCCTTGTACAACCAAAATAAGGACAACAAAAATTTAGAAACAAAAATAAATAAATAAATAAACAAAACCAACCAGTACTGACAGAAAATTGAACTGTATGGAATCTGACAACCAAGGAGTTAAAGTAGACACATTCATCCAGACCTGTAGGAGGGGCAGAGTCAGGCAGCCAGGTGGGGAGGGGTCGAGCCAAAAAAAATGTGGTGGCTGGTGGACCCAAGCATGCAAGGTGGCAGCCGGTGGACCCAGCAAGGCAGTGGATTGTGGAGGCAGCGGATTGTGGCAGATTGTGGCGGATTGTGCAGTACACAAGGTGGCTAGAAAATTGGGTGGTCCCACATTTGCGTACAGATAAACCAGGTAAAACTGGGGAGTGAGATAGGCCCCACAACTCAGGGTTCAAGCATGGGGAAATATAGTCTCAAAACACCAGCTGAAAATACCTGTGGGGGTTAAGGTGCAGGGAGAGACTCCCAGACTCACAGGATAGTTCGTTGGAGAGGCCCACGTGGTCCTAGAATGTACACAAACCCACCCAACAGGGAATCAGCACTAGAAGGGCCAGTTTGCTTGGGAGAAGCGGCAGAAGTGACTGAAATCTGGCAGAGAGCTGAGCAAGCGCCATTGTTCCCTCTTGGACCCCTCCCCCACATACAGCGTCACAGCACAGTGACTGGGTTGACCCGCCCGGGTGAACACCTAGGGCTCTGCCCCTCACAACATAAAAGGCACATCGATATAAAAAAAATGGCCCAAATGAAAGAACAGATCAAAGCTCCAGAAAAAAATACAACTAAGCAACGAAGAGATAGCCAACCTATCAGATGTACAGTTCGAAGCACTGGTGATCAGGATGCTCACAGAACTGGTTAAATTTGGTTGCAAATTAGATTAAAAAATGAAGTCCACACTAAGTGAAATGAAGGAAAATATACAGGGAACCAACAGTGATGGGAAGGAAACTGAGATTCACATCAATGGAGTGGACCAGAAGGAAGAAAGAAACAATCAAACAGAAAAGAATGAAGAAATAAGAATTCAAAAAAATGAGGAGAGGCTTAGGAACCTCCAGGACATCTTGAAACCTCCCAACATCCAAATTATAGGGGTACCAGAAGGGGATGAGGAAGAGCAACAAGTGGAAAAGTTATTTGAACAAATAATAAAGGAGAACTTCCCCAATCTGGCAAAGGAAATAGACTTCCAGGAAGTCCAGGAAGCTCAGAGAGTCCCAAAGAAGTTGGACCCAAGGAGCAGCACACCAAGGCACATCATAATTATGTTAGCCAAGATAAAAACGAAGGAGAGAATCCTAGAAGCAGCAAGAGAAAAGGAGACAGTTGCCTACAAAGGAGTTCCCATCAGACTGTCAGCTGTTTTCTCAAAAGAGACCTTGCAGGCAAGAAGGGGCTGGAAACTATTCCAAGTCATGAAAGGCAAGGACCTACATCCAAGATTACTCTATCCAGCAAAACTTCCATTTAGAATGGAAGGGCAGATAAAGTGCTTCTCAGAGAAGGTCACGTTAAAGGAGTTTATCATTACCGAGCTCTTATTATATGAAATGTTAAAGAGATTTATTAAGAAAAAGAAGATAAAAAATATGAATAAAATGACAACAAACTCACAATTGTTAACAACCACACCTAAAACTAAAACAAAAACAAAAATAAACTAAGCAAACTACTAGAACAGGAACAGAACCACAGAAATGGAGATTCCATGGAGGGTTAGCAACAGGGGAGTGGGAGGAAGAGAGAGGGGAAAAAGGTACAGAGAATAAGTAGCATAGATGGTAGGTAGAAAATAGACAGGGAGGGTAAGAATAGTATGAGAAATGTAGAAGCTAAAGAACTTATAAGTATAACACATGGACATTAACTAAAGGGGTGGAATGTGGGTGGGAGACGGTGTGCAGGGTGGAGGGGAGTGAAGGGGGAAAACGGGACAACTGTAATAGCATAACCAATAAAATATATTTTAAAAAGCACAATTTAGTTACAGAACAGTCATAGGGTTGTAAAGTACAGTATAGAAAACAGAAAAGCTGAAGAACTTATATGCATAACCCATGGACATGAACAAAGGTGTGGGTATTGCCTGAGGGACTGGGGGTGCTGGGTGGAGGGGGGCAAAGGGAGAAAATCTGGGACAACTGTAATGGCATAATCAATAAAATATAATTAAAAATATGATATATCATTTCATATCCATGAGACTGACAAAAATTACTAAATCTAATAGTGTCAACTATTGGCCAGAATGGTGGTGGAACACTGGCAGTTTCTAATAAAGCTAAACACATGATACATTAAGACCTAGTTATTCTTATTCTGTTATCCATCTTAAACCAACTCTTAAGATGAACGTAAGGAATCAATAAAAGGATGATCACTGCAATTCTCTTATTGATGGCAAAAAAGTAAAAATAAACTGTTCAGTTTATTCACACAATGGACTTGTTCCATAGTAGTTAAAATGAATAAACACAATTCATATGTATTAACACAGATTAATATCAAATACAATGTGAAATTTAAAAACTGAATTATTAAAGTATAATGTACTATATATACATTTTCACACATATGTATATGTGTATACACACACACACACACACACAAACATTAGGATGTTTTATACCAACTGTACAAATTGATTATGTCTAGGAGAAAAAGAATAAAAGAAGTTCAACTAAACCTGTAATGTTTCTTATTTCATAAAGAGTAAAAGATACCACACACCTATAAGAATGGCTAAAATTAAGAAGGCAGACAATATTAAGTGCAGGTAAGGATGCAGAGCAGCTAGAACTCACATAATCTGCTAGTGGAAATGTAACTGGTATAATTATTTTGGAAACCTTATGACAGTATGTACCAAAAGTGAACAAGGACCTACCCTCTAACCCAGCAATTCTACCTAATGTATATATCCAACAGAAATGCATATATGTGTTTGTTAAAAGACAGAACAAACATAGCAGCACTATAAGTAAAAACTGGAACTACCCAAATATCCATCTTAGGGGAACAGGTAAACTAGTATAATGACATAATGAAAGACTGTAAAACAATAAGAATGAATGAACTGCAACTAAATGTAACAACATGAATGTATCTCACAGTAATCTTCAGTGAAGGAAGCCAGGCACAAGAATACATACAATATGATTCTGTTTACATAAAGTTCAAGAACAGTTAAAACTAATCTGAGGTATTAGAAATTAGGATGTTACTCTAAGAAAAAAGGTGACTTAAAGAGGGCATAAGGGTGCTTCTAGGGGTGCTGGTAAGGTTGTTTCTTGATTTGGGTGCTAGTTACACAAATGTATTCAATTTGTGAAAATTCACAGACCTCTCCAGTTATAACTTTATTTTATATTGAAAAAAGGAAGAAAAAGAGGCAAATGAAGCAAAATATTAGCATGTGTTTAATGTAAAACATATGTATATATTTTTTCTTGACTTTTGTATATATTTAAATTGCTATGAAATTTAAAATATTTTAAAAGTAAAAGCATGTAGGCACTTCTAATAGTCTTACTTAAGCACTGAAAAGTGCCAGTTTTTCACTGTCCTGAGGGGCTTTTATTTCTAAAGATTCCCATATACCTAACTCACCTGAATAGCTGCTTTTGGGTACTTTTTTCTCAAGCATCAATGGGTCCTTTCCACTCTCCAAATTGTAGTTCTCAGGCTTGGAAACTGGAAGCCCTGCTCATTAAAAGTTAAAAGAAAGAGAGAAAGAAGTGGGACTTAGTTTTTGTGGTGGGCACAATCATCTATCCTAGAGCATAGTGCCAAACCCCTGATATGCAAAGAGGACAGAGGATTACAGGAAGACATGCAGTGAAAGAAGATGGACCTCTCCACGAAGCTTAAAATATCTGCAGTAGGAGTCTGTTTTTGCCTGTCAAAAAGAAGAGAATTTATCTTTCTTTACTGAGGAAGTTCCAGGGAGACACTGCAGATCAATCCCTAGCTTAGGGAAGAAGCTGGAGAAAAAAGGACCTCAGTGGCAGCACCACAAAGTTGTGACTGTGGTGACTAGAACTGTCTTCTGCTTTTTCCTCCTTCCTTCTTTAGTTACTAGAACTTCCCATGCCCATACAAACACACATGCAGGTGGTCACAGGGTCCAAACTGGCCAGAGTACCCTATTTCCCTGGCTCTAGTAGTTGTGTTTCACTGATCAATATGTGACCCTATCTACAGAAACTCCCAGGACAAAAACACTACCTTTTTTCCCTTAGTTTTCTAACTGGAAGGATAATATAAGCATAGAGCTGCCAGTGGCCATCTCTGCCACATGGGGCAGTCCTAGGAATAAAACCAATTCAGGGCAAAGTCAAACCATGTGATTAAAATAAATAAATTCCTGATAATATATTTGATTCCCTGAATGAAGATTTTGTTCTCCCTGAGAAACAGAATCTAGCATCTACCTAGACCCATCTCTCTTAATTAGCAGAAGCCTTCACCACCAGGGGCTGGACTGCCAAACTGCTACCTGGGCACAGTGGCGGAAACCCAGGGCAGCTGGGAGAAGGGAATGGAAAAATAAAAGAAGTATTTACCCCTGTGGGAAGGGTAGGAATACACACTAGGCCCAGCATTATGACTGAAGGAAGAAAGAAATATTTATAAAGTCCACACCTTCTAATCTAGATTCACAATGCTCAGGTAAGAGCGAGCTTAATCAGATAAAAAAACACTCCATTTTTTTCCACCTCCCATCAACATACTAACAGATTAACTCTTTTGTGGAAAGATAAGTAAATAACCAAATTAACTTCATAAAACCACATTTTGAAGGCATAAATGGGCAGTAACTGTTGGGCTACAGTACTTGACAGAAGCAAACATATATAGTACTCACATTCACCTTGATATTTGCAAATCATGGTGTGGACAGTACAGTTCAAGTAAAAAGCAACAGTCTTACTGCTGCAGGGAGAGACTGCAATGTAGTTCTATCAAATGACTGTGATTTAAGAAACACAGCCAATACAGGAAGTACCTACAGAGAAAGACCACTAAAATCTATATGCAAATACCATTTAATTTTTTTGAGTCCTGAGCTGTACATACAAAAATCACAACTTTAAGTTAGCCAGTAGAACACAACAGTTAGGGGGATAAAATGCTGAAGAGAGAATTTAGAAACTAGATTTCTAGAAATCGAGGTTGTACTTTATTCCATATCAATATAAACTGCTAATGTGGGCTTTTAGTTGAAAACCCGTAAGGTCGAACAAAATTTCTAAGAAGAGAAATACCTTAAAAGTAATTTCCCCTCCCTAGGGCTAAGCACTGTACCTTAGAAATAAGGGGAAAGCAGAAACAGAACCATCTCAACAACAATCAGGCAGGATCAAGGCCATCAACTGTTACTCAATTCCAGAAGCTAGTCGGGAAAAAGCTTATCTTTCTTTAAAAATAGATAAATTTATTTAACTTACAATAAAGAGTTTTTTTTAAAAAATCAATGAAAAGAGAGATTTTTCCCTCTTTGAGCTAATGTGAATTAGGTTTCTGTCACTTGAATCCAAAGAATCCTAATACAAAACAAGCATAGTCAGTTCACCAAGAACCTAATACAGCAATAGATTTTCTCTGGGGCTAAGGGATGAACATTTATGACTCCTGAACAGAAAAGTAAAGACTCTGTTAAGTTATTTTACTTCCAATAAAGTAGTATGTCCCCATTAGCAGACTGCAGAGTCACAGAAAAAACCCATCCTTACACAGTGAGACCAGGTTCCTATAGTTCTCCAGCATCACATTCCTTTGTGCAGGATCCAGCTTCCCCCACTCCTCTGGGGTGAAGTCCATGGCCACATCCTTGAATGTCATGGATGCCTATAACGCAAAACATACTTTCATTCACCATCTTTCACTCAGCATCCCTTTCACGCCCCCACCTCTCCCCATTGCTGGTGGCCCTGGAGCAGAGGGATTGAATACATTCAAAAGGAAAACAACAAGTGTCCTAACAGTATTCAAATTCTAAATATTCTCTATAAAGTCACTGGCTATCAGTTATGTGCCAGGCATGCTGTGCTAGGTTCAATATGAGAACCAAGAGAAATACAACTATAGTTTTTCCACTAGACACTATAATATTTCTGGGGAATAAAGAGTTAAAACATGAACCAATGACTCAACAATATAGTTTGGTAAAGTAAACAAAATACAGAGAGGAGGAAAAAAGACATGTCTGTATACCTTTCCTTGTGAATCCTCACTAAAAACTTGTAGAATCAATCTAACTAATCAGAAGATGAATTGCAGTACAAGTGCTGTGAATGGAGAAGTCATGGAATGAAAAAACTGACACTGAGCACCACATCCAATTATGCATGGAATGAATTTAAGGCCAAAAACATTAACTGAAAAATGATGACAACAAATTGATTAAGGGGACAGGTAAAACTCACACATGTTTATGTGTAAATATCATAGAATTAAGTTTACATAAGACAGAAAAAATACAAAACTGTAAGGAGGCAGATACATATAAATATTACATGCCTTTTAAAATAAAACCACAGAGAATGGGAATAATATTCTAAGGTTGTTGAAATGAATATATATGAAATGTTACAACTGGATAGAAAACACCTATTTAAAAATTCATGAAGCATTTGCAAAAGTAACAAAGTAAATTTAAATAAATCCCAAAATATAATCAGAACAAAGCAATAACTGATTATTTAAAACACATCAGAATATCAAAATAATAAAATAAAATGCAAAACCAATGACAAATTGCTAAAACCATACTCATAGGTAATATCACAGCTTTAAACACTTCGATTTCATTAAAAAATAATGTAAATAAATGAACAAAGCGTACAAGTCAAGTTAGAGAAAAAACAAACAACTAAGGAAAAAAGAAAGAATTACAGGATAAAATCAGAAATTGAAGGAGGGACAAGAAAAATAGTACTATATCAATGCTAATTTCCTAATTTTGGAAAATAAGAATAAAGCAAGGTAAAATGTTAACTTTTAGAGAATATGAATGGAGAGTATAGAAGAAATCTTTTTAAGATTTATAACATCCTATAAGCCTTAAATTATTTCAAAAACAGTTTCCAAAAAAGGAAATAATCTGAGACTTAAAAACATACAATAATCATCCATGGAAAATAAAATGTAAATTACTAAGTAGCCACTAAGTGGGCAAGAAATTTTGAGGAAAAATGACTGTGATCTTACAATCTGCACATCTACAACTAAACTGACACTCAACAGAAATTTGACCACTAGAAGAAAAAAATCAGAAAAATGCAAACCATTGTACAAAAGGCAGAGAAAATACAAAGAAAGAAAGCATAGTAAACAGAATTATAAAAATCACATGGCAAGACAAATTTGAAACATACAAGGAATCATATTAATGTGAATGAGTTAGTTTCCCTTTAAAAACTGGAAAAAAAGCCAAATCCTGTTTACACAAAGACACTCTTAAAAATACCCCCAAATTGGGGACAGGGTGTGGGAAAAATTAAAGGAAATATCACATGTCTGAATACAGTAGTGCAAGTTCAACAAAAGCATATGGAAGAATATATATCAAACTGTTATCCTTAGGGAAAGGCAGGGGAGTAATATTACTTTCATATTTATCTATGTCTATGCTGTCCACTTGGTTATAATAACCAAAAATTAAAACTTTAATATTTTAAGAAGTCAACAAAAATAGTCCAGGAAAATCTAATAAGGTAGTTGTAATATTAGCATCACACCAAATCGAATGCAATGCAAAAAAGACAAAGAAAATTTTTAAAAATTTCCATAAAAGGTTTTAACCTACCCTGAGGCTCTAACTGTGTTGAATCCAGTATCAAAGTGTCCTCTGGCACTTGTATTCTGCTGCCATGCCTGGCCAGTGTAGTTCAGATAGTATTAATTCCATCTTTGACTCATGGGTGGTATGTGTGTTTCTATCTGTGTGTGCAGGTATATTCCGTAAGTCTGCCCAGTTAGAGAAATACACTTAGATCTGGACAATAACCAGCCCAAGAATGGCCTAATACCCATTAAAGAGTTAATCCCCGGACTTTTGCTGGAATGATTGGGAGGGAAGCTGGCTTTTGTCTCTGATCTTCAATGTGGGAAGATGGAAGCCTAGATTTGGTAAGGGCCAATGCTAGGAGAAAAACCTACTTAAGAGGGAAACCCATAGAGAGAAAAGAAAAGGTCAGTGAAATCAGGGAAATAGGTTCTAATGTTACTACTGAGAACTACTTCTAGTGAGACCTGGATTTTTCAGTTATGTTAGTCAATAAACACCTTTCTTTGTTTACATCAGTTTAAATTGAGCTTTTATCAGCTGCAACTTAAGCTTCTTGACTAATAAAGTCTTCAATACTAACGTAAAGCAGCTAAGAAACATGAAGACAAGCAAGTATATAAGGATCCTGAGAAGTCAATTTTACAAATGGTACCAGTGTTCAATGTGTATTTTTTACACTTGGGATCACAGTAGCAAAGAAAAAGGCTAATTCAGGAATCTTTGGGTTGTAGCATGCCATACACATCATAAAGAATCCTTTCCTCTTACCCAACTTCTTTTAATAAAAATTTCAAACGTATAAATAGTTAAATGAAGTGAATAATATATTAATCACCCATATAGTACAACCAGAACTTAAATTAAAAATTCTTAATATTTGTTCTTGTAGGACAGATTGGAAAGTAAGATGCTTCAATTCTAAACTTCAGCATTCATCATCTTGAAGAGCTGGATTTTAACTATTTAAATTAAGCCTTCCATAGGCATTCCTTTTTAAGCACTCCTTTGAACTTCTGAGTATTTATTATTTTCATAATTCACTTCAGCACAAAAGGTGCTTTCTCAAATTCTTACTTAACAGTCGTGTGTATGTTGTTTCCCCTAGAGAAAAATAAGTTTTAAGATATGTCCATTTTCTTTTAAAATAGTTTCCTAAGTTACCAAGCTCAGAAATCAGCATAATAGTCTAAAGAAGGCTAATGGCTCCTTACATGCCTGTTATACTAGATGAAGAAGACACCGTAAGTCAGCAGAAAACATTTTCTAGTGAGTCCATTAGCCGCCTGAGTAGTCTTAGAATTAGAACTCAGCTCTCCAGATGGCTCTGGTGGGCACAGAAACTCCACATCAGAGAGAAGGGAGTGTGTTTGTGCTCTAAGAAACAGGGTGGAATTTCAACAATCAGTAGCCTCCCACTCACCTGGGATCTGGCTGTGAGGCGCAGAGCTGCCACTTCTCCTTTTTCTGTGCTCTTCTCTTGGGAAAAAGAATCCTGCGAAGACAGAGCTAAGGGCAAGAAAGCAGTCCTTGTGAGATCCAAATGTACCTTGTGATTCAGATTTACAAGGTAAAAATCACTCCACCATACTGATGATGCTCCCTACAAACGCTACAACTTGGAGGGAGCCCAAATGGATCCTTGAGAATGTCCAAGAATGTTGCTACTCGGGGGCTTAAATTCATTGTTGCTATAATCATAACACCTACTTGTAGGCAGTACTCTAATCTACAAATTAGAATAAGTCAATTTATTTCCAAATTTAATCTACATTAAATTAAGAAAAATAGGCTCACTTCTCAAAAAACACCCAACAAGCTTATTTAAACGTAGATTACTGGATCCCGCTTCTAAATATTATTAAGTCTGAGGTGCAATCCAGACATCTAATAAGCACCCAGGGGTAATTCTGACATGAGGTCACAGACCAAACCTCAAGAAAGACTGGGCTAGTCAGTTACTGACTTCTATGCCTGTTTTGTACTACACAAAACAAAAATACTTGCACTTCTGAAATCATAAGATTATTGTGCCAAATGAAATAACAGTTGAGGGAATTTTTTTTTTTTTTGGCCAACCAAGAAGCTAAATGCTCAGACTCACTGATAGTTTGACAAAAAGAACGTGTGAGGAACAGTAATTGAGGCTTTGCTCATGCCTTAGAAGCTAACATTTCGCTCACATTTGGGGGTGGTTTTGAAGGATCGCTGTGCACTAAGCTGCAGTGGAAAGGGGGATGCTCCCATACCAAACCCTCCCTTCTCACTCAAGGAGCCCATCCACGTCCCAGACAAAGGAGACTGGCAGGGCCGTCTGCCAAGAGCCACCTCCCTGAGGCAACAATGATTTCTCTTCTGGAAGAATTTCACCCTGCCACAACACGAGTCAACAATCCAGCAACTCTCACCTCTCTTCTCCGGAATTTCGGCCAAATCTCTCTCCATGATCACCAATCCGCCTGGTTCTGAAGATTCTGATCTCCCTGTCCCTTCAGTTCAGACCTGCCTGGACAGGGGCCTCCCAGTCCTCTTTCCCGCCTTCCCTCTGGGGGCTCCGCGGAGAGGCTTGGATCAAGTCGGATCCGGTTTCTCCTCGGTCCTACGAGGGTGGCACCTGGAAGCCCGGGGACAGCATCCCTGAGACTGGATCCTCAGATGGCTGTTTCTGCCGCTCGGAGCTGTACCTGAGGGAACCGATCTGCTGGGAGAGATGGTGCTGGGGCTGCCGCGGAGGTGCAAGGCGCGTAGAAAAATCCCGCTGTGTTCGGGGCTCTTTGCAAGGCCCGCGACAGCCCCGCGCCCCGCCCATCATGCTCAGCTGGCACCGCGCTCGCACCCGAGTCCCCAGGAGGCGGCACCCGCAGGAGGGCGTAAGGGGGGAGGGGCTCATGATCCGCCCTCGAGGCCCCTTTTACCATTGTGCACTCCAGCCCCGACTCTGCATGGATCGATGCCCAGGGGCCACTACCGAAGCCAATCGGAGAAAAGCCGCCTCAGAACCACCAACTCACCTCCCATCCACGCTCGACAAAGACTACGAACTTCTCGGGCCAGCTTCTTGTCGCGCCTGCGTAAGAAGGAGGGAGCAAGTCTGGAGAGCCTCCCGAAGCCCCAGAACTACGATTCCCAGAAGTCTCTGGGAATTGCCGCACTCCGTTTCTCGTGCAGCCCTCTCTTTCCTTCTCGCGAGAGCATGTGCCTCATTTCCCCCCTCTGAGAGATCCACCCAACGGGAGAGCGCGCTAAGGACGGAGACTGAGCGGAGTGTTGGTGCGAGTAGCCGCGCTTCTCTGCACGTGGAGGCTACAGCCCAGTGCTCAGGGCTGCTGAAGAGTTCAACCTAAATTAATCTAAATGTGAGATATATTAGAGGAGCTTTGGCTTTTCCATATTTTTTACCTCCCCAAATTCCTTTGCCTTCAAGTGAGGTGGAAGGTGTGTTTTTAGGAACATCGGAGTTGTGTACGCAAATTGATGTTAATGCATCCATCCATGGACTACTGTAATACTGAAGATTCACTTATGAAATAGGTAAGTTGAAAAGATTCAACCAGTTTCAATAAATTTGAGCAAGAGATTCTTTTTAAGCAGGCATAACCATTAATTTAAATTAAAGAAAAGAGGTGGTTTTCTCAAAGGAGCATAGTCAATCTCATCCTATTAGTGGACAAACGTACCCCCCTCAAACTCATAGTGTTTCAACTGCCCCTCTTCACAAACCCATTTTAAAAGCAAGAATGAGAATACCCTCAACTCTTCTCTGTCTCAATGTCTATTTATCACTAAGTCCTATTTATTATTTCTTAAATAACTCTCCGATTTGTCCATCTTCCTCTGTTCCCATATTAGCATTATCTTAGTTCTGGCCACCATCATTTCAGTTGATTTCTTTGACTCAAGTTTTCTTTCCCACTAATCTATTCTCCACACTTTCTGACCAGTGGTATGCAACAAGAATATAATGTTACTTTACTGCCTAAAACCCTCTAATGGCTTTCAAAAAATTTAGGTAAAGATGATTTTTAGTTCTCATGAGATGCCACCCCTTATCTAGTGCCCACTATGTGAGCCTCCTGGTATTCACACCCTTGTTTAATTTCACCCTGCACCCCCATCCCCTTGAGTGTGGGTAGGATGTTTGACTCATTATTTTAAGAAAAAAAATTTGATTGATTTTGGAGAGAGGGGGGAGAGTGCTTGAGAGAAACAGACAGACATGCATTTTTTTTCTACCCAGCGTGATGCTCTGAGCTACTCAGCCAATGTGCATCTGGCACTCACTTTTGACAATAGAACACAGCAAAGGTGGCATATTCTAATGCTTGTTTTGCTAGGAGACTTCTTGCTGGCTTTGATGAAGGAAGTCGTGAGGTTTGGGAGGCCCACATGGCAAGGAGCTATGGGTGGCCTTCAGCAAACAGCCAGCAAAAGCCTAAACCCTGTCAACAACCCACAGGGGCTTGGAAGTGGATCATTCCTGCTAGAGCCTTTGCATGAGAACCCAATCCTGGCTGACATCTTGATAGCCAGCTTCAGTGGACCCAGTTAAGCTGTGCTCAGACCTTTGCTCAGACCTTTGCTCAGATACTGTGAGATAATAAATGTGTGCTTTTTTGAGCCACTAAGTATAGTAATAGTTATGTAGAAAAAGATAACTAATGCAGTATCCTAACTTAAGTTGCCACCTCCCTTCTCCAAACCCAACCCAGAGATCCTCTAGAAGGGGGAGGTTGTTGGATTGCAAAACTGTTGAAAAATTCATTGGAAACTCTGGGACACATGGCTACAGTTGGTCCTAGGGTGTGTGTGTGTGTGTGTGTGTGTGTGTGTATAGATTATAAGAGAATGACAACCACAGTGGAAGACTCCTAGATGCCACAAAGGGACTGTGGGGAAGTGCTATAGGGAGTGCGGGTTTTTAGCATTTTATTGTGCTACTTTCTGTTCATTCCTGCATTGCCTTAGGTACATCTTTCCCACTCTAGCACCATCGCAGCGTAGCCTTAGAGCTGGGCTGGGAGAGGAGTAGATACTAATAGATAAAAGTGGACCCTTTTCAAAGGGTTTATTCACCTTTTTCCCACTCTGATACACACATATTCACACATACTTGCAGTGAGTCAGATGGTCAATGCAAAAAGGAGATAGTGATAGAGATTTTATCCCTGAGGGATAAAATCACCTGGTAGAAAGAGGATGGTAAACGGGGTGGCATGCCAAATTCTAACACCACAGATTCTCTGCTTTGAAAACAACTAAAATCTCCCCAAGTTTCTCCTCCTCTCCCCACATACATACATATATTTCATCTACAACTAGTGCCATTCCTGGTAAGTCAAAGGAAGTACAGGAAACACCTTGAGGTTTTTGGTTCCCTTACCTCCCCACATTACCAGCTTATAACCTGGGCGTAGGGAATATGGACTCACAAGGAAAAAATATCAGAAGAATTCTATTATATTAAATAAACATAAACTGAACAGTTTATAACAGGTGAATAAAATGTATTCTTTTTTCATTTCAGATTTTTTATTGTTATTCTATTACAGTCATCTCAAATTTTCCCCCTTTGCTTTTCTCTGCCCATCCCACCCCCTACTCCCACAGTCAGTTCACACACTGTTAAGCTATCTTAAAAGAGACAAAGGAGAACATAAGAGACATTAAGCAAGAACTTATAAAAACACTATGAAAAATATAATGGTTGAATAAGTCATTTAATACTTCATTGAATAGCAGAATGTGTAAAACTGAATAGTGAATTTGAAAGCCAGACTATCAGTCAAAAAACACTACTGTTTAATCAGATATCAGGAGGGAATTTCAAAAAGGTGAAAAATGTAAAGAATGTTAAGCAATATGGAGACATACTAGGTATTGAGAGTCCTAAAATGAAATAAAGAATAAAAAGAGGAGAAAATATTTTAAGAAATAATAACCAAGAATTACGGAGAAATTAAAAAAGTTAAAAAACTTAGATTGAAGGTGCTCCTAGAAAGTCAAACAGAAACAATATGAAAAGACACCACAAATGATAAAATCCAACAATGTAAGTATTGGTTCAGAGTCTTGAGAGTTCCCTGGGTGAATTTGGAACCTGGCTCCCACCTATGGGTGGCAGTGAGAGACTGCAGAAAGAGGCAGAACAATCCAGATTGGTAGGTGACAACTTTAATAAGCAAGGGAACTTACACACATGGCTTGTCTTCGGTGGCTGAGGGATGGGTAAATCTGCAAATGTCCACCAGAATCTTAAAAGTTTATATAGAGTCCTTAACTGGGTTCAGTCACATATTCAGTTCAGATGGTCTCAATGAAACATTCTCTCCAGGCTGCATCCTTGAAATGGCTGCTAGTGTGGAAATGGTGGGCAGAAAACACATTCGCAGGAAATGACGGGATGATTAGCCTCCAATTGCCTGGATCCAACTCACAGGTCAACCAGCAGTCACAGGTAGGTGACTGCTTTCAAAAACAAATCAAAGCCCTGACCAGGTAGCTCAGTTGGTTGGAGCCTTGCCCCGTGCACCAAAAGGTTGTGAGTTTGATTCCCGGTTGGGGAGCATACAGGAGGCAACAGATTGATGTCTCTCTGTTTCCCTTCCTCTCTGTTTAAAATCAATAAACATACCCTCAGGTGGGGATTAAAAAATAATAAACAACAAGAAATTCTAAAACCTGTCAGAAGAAACATAGTTCAAAACTCAATCCCCAGTGTCAAAAACAATGCTTAGCATTTTGTGGTCCCTCAGTAAATAATAATTGAATAAATGAATCTGATTTGTCGATAGTAATAGTGAGTACAAGAAGGAAATGTAATGTTATTTTCAAATTGTAAAACATAAAACTTTGAATCTAGAACTTCATATTTTACTTAAGTATCTTGTAAATGAGGCAAAATACTCTTATGCATGCTTACAAAATACTTTTAGAAGTTCTTTGGAGGAATTATTTCAGCAAGAAGAAATAATCAGGATGATGCTTTAAGATATAAAGAAATAAGGATAAGAAATAATCTAGTAAAGAGTTTATTATGATCTTAATAATGAGGAGCAGAGGTAGAGAGACAGGGTGACATCAGTTAATGTACAGAAATCCAACTTAAAACTTAATGATGCTTTTGGGGATGCCATTGGGAAGTAGTAATGAGACAGTGAACATGGCTAAGTTAGTTGTCTTTATTAGAGAGAGGATGTACATATTCACAAGTTTAACAGATGGATGAGGGAGGGCAGGGAGAAAATATAGGTGTGTCTTTTAATAAGGTACAAGTATCATGAGAATAACCATAGGGTGTATAACATTCAAACCAGAAGAAAAGAACTAATTATTCAGTGGAAACCCAGACAACAGGAAAACAAGAAACAACAAGAAAGAATGGTAAAGAAAAAACAGGCTAAGACCTGTTATATCATTTATCCCAATAAATGTCAAACCCACACATCAAAGTCAGACAATCTCTAAATGAATTACAAACAAGCAACCCAAACCAATCCAAGCAAAATTACCAGATGCAGCACTATGTTCTTGACAAAGATATATTGTTAACCAAACAACACAGAAAGGTTAAAAACAAAGTGACACTAAAAGACATACCAGATAAATATGCACTAAAAGAATGACCAGATAATATTAATAAAATTAGATTTAGGATAAAAACATAATGGACAAAAGAGGTATGTTATGTACTTGTAAAACTCATGAGAAGTACAGTCTCTTTCATTTGGCCATATTTCTGCTCTTTCATTGTTCTGCCTTCCTGATGCTCCATGATTGCATCCTTCATCATTTCTCTTTTTGTTCAAAGAACATCTCTTAGCCATTCTTTATGGGTAGGTCTGCTAAGCGACAAATTCTTTTAGTTTCCATTCATCTGAAAATGTCTGTGTTTCCTCTTCATACACAAAGGATAGTTTCACTGGTTATTAAATTCGTGGTTGACAGATTCTTTCCTTCAAGTTGAAATCACTTGAAAACAGGCTATTTCCTTCTGGGCTTGAAATGCCACTCACGGTTTTTACAATGCTACTGGCTCCATTCCTTAGGCTACACTTTACATCTTGACTAATCTTGTAATGGGCACTTTCTTTGTTACTGCTCAAGTCCTTCACCTTTTTCATCCATTTGCCCACCCCCAACCCAAATCTGGTAACCGTGAATTAGTTCTCTGTATCAATGAATTTGTTTCTGTTTTCCTTGTGCATTTATTTTCCATTTTACCTTCTACCTGTAAGTGACCCATATGGTACTTGCTTTTCTCTGTCTGACTTATGTCACTTAGCATAATACTCTTTACGTCCATCTGTCCATGTGTCACAAATAGCAAGATTTCATTTGTTTTTCTGGTGGAGTAATATTCCATTGTAAATATGGACCATGTTTTCTTTATTTATTTGTGGATTAGTGGAAGTTCATGTTTTGAATGGAGCATTTCACCCATTTACATGGGAAGGAATTATTGACAGGTAACAAGCTGGGTGGGGGAGGGTCAAGAAGAAAACAAGGGCTCTGCCTGCACTTCTCTCTGGGAGAAAGCTGCTCCTCCTGCCTGTGCTCTGAAGCCCAACAATGCAGGTCCTCCCTGTAAATTGCTGGCATTCAAGCTCTTGCCCCAGCGCTGGAGCTCAGAGCAAGTGAGTGTCAGTTGAGTAATCTGTGCATCAGCCCCTTAAGGGGAGCACCTGGGACTCCAGCAAACAGCCCTCCCTTTCACTCAGCCGCAGTCCCTGCCTGTTTTCACAGCCAGAAAGCATAGGGAGTGCTCTCCCTGGCACTGGGATCCTGGGCTGAGGGCGTCCAGAGGGGCTGGGGCCTTTCTCTCCTTGCTCTTCCATTGGAAACCTCTGCAGCCCAGATACTAACCTTTCCCACCATTTCTTAACTGCCACACTGAGTGTGGGGCCTGCCTGTTCCCCCTTCTCCAAATATCCTACCAGGATCAATGCAGCTTCTTTTGAATATCCTTATAGGACTTCTGTTGAGCCAGTCTTTAGGCTGTCCTCCAGGGGCATTGTTCTGCAGTTTAGCTGTGATTCTGATGCATTGCTGAGGGTGGTGAGCATAGCATTGACCTACTCTGCCATCTTGAGGAGAATTTGTTCCTTGCAATGTTTTTGTGAAAACAGTACAGCATTTGTCCTGTAGCTTTGTTCTGGAATTTGCTGACTGCATCCCATGGTGTTATTTTGTAACTGGGGGGAACTTCTTCCCAGAAATGGCAAAGGGTGAAGATGCATGGAAGATGGGACATGTGTGTTGCCCTGGGCACCAGGATGCCACTCGCATAACACTAAAAAGGGGGCACACTGCTCTGGTGACAAAAGTCAGGCAGGTGATTAAATGGGAGGAACATACCCTCCCACCCACTTCTGTTATGGTGGAGATTCTGGGGAGATCCTTTAAGAGCAGAGAGTGCAGAAATGCCCGTCCCTCTCTCACCCTCTCCCCTCCCTTCCCCTCCCCTCCCCTCCTCTGGACAGGCACAGACTGGAGTTCCTGGGCCCAGAGATTGTGTCCTGGATACCTGGGGACATTACTGCAGCACCTCCCTGATTGCCCAGGGCAGGCCTGGAGCACAGAGAGCTTGGGATAGGAGGGTGGGGTTGGGTGCAAAGGCTCAGGGAGGCCTTGCCTCAGGCTCTGGCTGATAAGTCTTAAGACCCTCCCCGAGGTGGGAAATCACTTGGCTGCAGCCCTCCTACAGCCCAGATGTGTGAGCCAGCAAGTCTGTGTCCCTTCCTAGCTGGGAAGCTGTGATAGCTGCTGTCTGCAAGGGTCAGGCCCCACGCCCCTCCCTGAGCTCTTCAGGCCTGACTAGGAACACTGCCAGTGCTTGGAGCAAGGCCAGTAAGAAGGGGATCTCGGGGTGGGGTGAGGAGATTCTCATGGATAGGTCTGGGGAAGTGGTTGGCGACAAGCCCTGCACCCATTCCCCTGCAGGCAAAGCTGTGGGTGAAGCTGGGGTGGCCACCAGCCAGCAGCCTGCTCACTCCTCCAGTCTCTTTGGGGATGGGGTAAGCATCAAGTAACCTATTGTATATATATAAACAAAAATTACATTTTCCTTTTCACTGGAATCTGTCTGTAGAGTTATTGCCTATGGATGGCAGGCAATGGGACCCCACTGGTTGTTTGGTTACAGCAGTGGTGCCCAATGTGGGTCCCTAACTCCTTGTGGCAGGTCAACCCCCACCATGAGGGAGTGGGATGGTGGGGCTTCCCAGTTGCTAAGAGTTCCTCTGCACACCCCCTGGGGTGTCTGTGGCTTAAACACACCTGGTGGTGAAAATGAAACTAGTCTGGGAAGGGAATGGACTCTGGAAAGGAGGAAGGATCAGCTGAGTTTTGTGACTGAGAACTGGGGTCTGAGTGAGGATTGGCCAAATTTGGAGGAGGCACTGAAGGTAGTAGTGGGGGTTAGAGCCTCAGCAGCTCCCAGACCTGCTGAAAATGTCAGAATATAAACTTGTGGTAGTTGGAGCTGGTGGGCTAGGCAAGAGTGCCTTGATGATACAGCTGATTCAGAATTGCTTTGTGGATGAATATGATCCTACAATGAGGATTCCTAAAGGAAACAAGTAATAAGTGAGAGAGTAACCTGTTCCTTGGATATTCTCGACATAGCAAGTCGAGAGGAGTACAGTGCAATGAGGGACCAGTACACAAGGACTGGAGAGCACTTTCTTTGTGTGTTTACCTTAAATAATGCTAAATCATTTGAAGATATTCACTATTATAGAGAAGTGAAAAGAGTAAAGACTCTGAAGATGTCCTCATGGCCCTGGTAGGAAATAAATGTGATTTGCCTCCTACAACAGTAGACACAAAACAGGCTCAGGACTTAGGAAGAAGTTACAGGATTCCTTTTATTGAAACATCTGCAAAGACAAGACAGGGTATTGACAATGCCTTCTATACAGTAGGAAATTCAGAAACATGAAAAGGAAATGAGCAAAGACGGTAAAAAGAAAAAGAAATCAAAGACATAGTATATGATTATGTAAATACAATTTGTACTTTTTAAAAAGTATAGTTAAGTAAAAGTGGCAATTTTTGTATATTACACTAAATTATTAGTATTTGTTTTAGCATTACCTAATTTTCTTTCTCCACCACCCAACCTGTTAGCTTTTATTTTGAATGTTTATTTTTAAATGGCAATGGAAGATTTGTTTTCCTTTAAGTGCCAGTATTCTCTGAGCTAACAATTCCTGTGGGGTGGGGGGAGAAAAGAACTGAATACCTGAGATTTCTTTCTGGGGTTTTTGGTGCATGCATTTGATTACTTCCTTACTTGAATATGAGAAACAGAAACATAATGTCTCATGTTTATTGGTTGTTCCTATACTATTTTAAAATAGTAAACAAATTTAAATGTTTTGCAGCAAAAAAAGTAAGTTTATGTAAGGGAGTGTTATTATTTCCAGTTGGTGTTCTGTGTTGGTCCCTGAACCATGCATAACTTTGCATTTAGACATATGTTTGTTTTAAGCATCCACTTCTGAATCATTTTAAATGGGCCATAAACTGGCAACACCAGTGATCATGCTCTTTGGTCATCCTCTTTTCTGGGGGAAACTTCAAAATATGTGTTATAACTTGGCTGTAAATACCCTTTTTTACAGCCTATATTTGCTATTGAGATCAAATGCTATTTTGTAAATATACTCCTCTATGGGAATGGTGTTCCAGTGGACTGTCTAGTTTACTTACAAACTTTGAAAGTGAGCCACTTGAGTTGAGGTTTTTCTACCTTTGGAAGTGCTGAAGAATATAGATACAGGTCAGGTCAGAGTCACTCTCCATGGTAAATTGAGTGAAGGAGGAGCCCAAACTTGAAAGAAAGAGACTTCTTTTCTGTGACTTGGACTGAACACAAGGAGAAATCATACAGGGTTTTTTTAAAACTGTGATTTGTGATTACTGTGAGAATAAGTTACTACAATGATACTGATTTTCTTATTTTTGTAGGATGGCAGAAAATATGTGTCATATTTTTCTAATAACCTTTTGCACCATGTGTAACTCTCCAGTGAGCTTGACTGGATGCCATGGCTTTGTGTTTTCTCTACTGAATGGATTACGGTTCTAAGTGATGTCAGAGTAATAATAGAACTATCCCATCCCTCAAATTACTAAAGTCACAGTGAAGTAACATTCATAAAAACCTTGACTTACTGAATAATACTTTTCTTTGTCTAATATTGGAAAAGTGGTTACACAAGGAATAGACTGAATTTTCTGATAATCTTTTATAGGAAAAAGAAACATTAATGACTCATCATTGGCCTTGATGTCATTATTACTGTTCTTGCAAGGCCTACTATAATAGTTGGCATCTAGTATGGATTTGATGCATAATGAATAATTTTGCTGTATTGGTATATTGTTATCGGTTATTGGTAGAATCCATTTATGAATGATTCACACAACAAAGAAAACCCTGGCAAAAATATGCCAGGAAATGCATTTGAAATGGGACCAGGCACTTCCCATTGCTTTGCTCCAGATTAGGATAACACCCAGAAGTGGGCTTAAGTTAAGTCCTTTTGAAATACTTTATGAGACCCTTCCAAATCTTGGTTCTGGGAATGCCCCCCGCCCAGATTTGGAGCATGAGTGGAAAATTAAGCAATATGCACAACATTTGCGACAAACACTAACCATTTTGCACAGTTTGCTCATTGCAGGTCCACCTACCATCTGATGAGCCCTTACACCCATTCCAACTGGGGGACCAAGTCTTACTAAAGAGTTGGAAGACTCAAGGACCTGAATGGCAGTTAGATGAGCAATGGACTGGCCCCTATGATGTCCTACTGACAACACTTTTTTTCCCTGAAGCTCATGGGAATTAAGCCTCAGATCCACCACACACGAATGAAATGGGCACCTCCTGAGGAGAATTTGAACCCTGCTGCTGTGGTCGATGCTGAAAAGGAAAGCTGGCCCTGTACTAGAAGGAGATACGAAATTTCTATTTTGGAAGAAGAGAGCAGGCCCAAATGCAGAGTGAAAAATGTTCCTTTCCTTTCTTAATGTGTTTGTAGATTTAGGGACTTATAGCTGCCAAATACTGAGTTTGAATGTGGTCTGTTCCATCATTAAAAAGCACAAGGATTGAAAGTGAGTTTTGAAAAATTGTTGTGGCTTCCAGTCAAGATGGCAACATGGGCAGACATGGCTCACCTCTTCACACAACATCAGAATTACATCTAAAATATAGAACAACCATCACTCAGGAATGTCAGAAATCAAGTTAATGGAAGTCTGACAACTACAGAATTGAAGAAACCACATCCATCCAGACTGGTAGGAGGGGAATGGACATGGAATGGGTTGGCCCCACACCCACATGGACAAAAATTCAGGAGGGATATCTAGGGAGTGAAGAGTCCGAGAACCACACCAGGACCCCTAACCCAGGATTCCAGAGCCAGGAAGATAAGTCACCACAAGCTGTGAAAATCAGTGTGGATTGACTCGGTGAAAAAAGCTGCTGAAGCCCTAAGCAGTTCTTAGAGAACCCACACAGACTCACCTACTTAGGCCTGCTCCATCTGAACCCCAGCACCAGGGAAGAGACTGAAGTGTCTGGCATTGTGGCCAGCAGGGGTCATTGTCCCTTTGCTGAGCCCTCTCCTTCCCCATAGAGCCAGTAGGCTGGTACCATAGCTGAGACTCCATCAGGCTCCATCTGGCTAACACTATGTGACCTACAGTGTTGGAGATCCACAGAAGCTCTGCCTCACCCAATTTACCGGCCCACCCAAGCTGCTTTTCCAAAAGAATGGCTGATCTTAGCTCCTAAATCTTACCAAACAGGCCACAGATGGCTTCAGTGAGCCCTAGCAGCAGCCAGATTAGTGTCACAGCTTGGCTTCACCTGGGCATCTCCAAGCCCAGCACAAGTAGCAGCCATCTCAGATTGCTTTACAGCTCTGGCAGGGTGCCCTGGACAAAACACAGGTGGGGGCTGACCATGGCCTGCACCACCTGGGAAACCCGAGGGCCAGTGTACACAGTGGACAGCTACAGACCACATCAGAGCACCACCACCCTGTCCCTACACAGCTGATCCTCCACAGAGGATGGAGGTTGGTGGTCAGTGGTCACAGCCAGTCCTTGCAGCTCACTGGCCTGAGTAAATCCCTCTTGTTGATCTACCAACAGCAACCAAAGCTCAGATACAATAGGAGAGTGTACCCAGCCAACACAAAGGGTGCACATCGAGTACCCAGCTTGGGTGATAGGAGAAGCTGTGCTATGGAACCCTACAGGACACGTACTATATTAAGCCACACTAGCAAGACAGGGAGCCAAAGCAGCTCTACCCAATACATAGAACAAACACAGGCTGACAAAATGAGGAGACAAAGAAACATGCCCCAAATGAAAGAACAGATCAAAACTCCAGAAAAAGGGCCAAATGAAATGGAGATAAGCAATCTATCAGATGCACAGTCCAAAACAGTGGTTATAAAAATGCTTAAGGAACTTAATGAGGACCTCAGCAGCATAAAAAAGACTGTGTCAGAAACAAAGGATACACTAACTGAAATAAAGAACAAATTTGCGTTCTGGCCAAGATGGAGGCATAGGTAGGAACCCTTCACTTCCTCATACAACCAAAAGGAGGATAACAATCAATCTAAAATCAATAAACAACCGAAATTGCCAGAAAATCAAACTGCATGGAACTCTGACAACCAAGAAATTAAGCAAAAAATCAATCAGAATAACCAGACCAGTAAGGTGGACCACATGGGCTGACTCAGAAAAACTGTGGCGAGGCAGCTGGGGGCAGGGCTGATCTCCAAGCTTGGAAGAGCTGTGTGGGAGGGACTGACTTAAGGGGAAAACTGAGACTCAGAGCTCACTGTGGGCTAGGGCTGGGGTCGCCGCAGTGAGAGATACTTCCAGTCTGACATGAGAGTCTGTTGGAAAGTGCACTGGAGATGTACAGGCAAGCTGCATTGTTCCCTCTCTGGTCCTCCCACACAGGCAGTGCAGCAAAGAGGGTTCCCCTGCCTGGGTGAATACCTAAGGCCCTGCCCCCTTACAACCTATCAGCTGTGCCAGCTAAAGAAATATGGCCCAAATGAAAGAACACAGCAAAACCTCAGAAAGAGAAGTAAACAATAAGGAGATTGCCAACCTATCTGATGGAGAATTTAAAGCCCTGGTAATCAAAATGCTCACAGAACTGACTGAGCTTGGTCGAAAAGTGAAAGAACAAATGAAAGATACCCGGGATGAAATAAAGCAAAATATTCAGGGAACCAGCAGTGACAAGAAGGAAACCAGGATTTCAAAGCAACAATTTGGAACAAAAGGAAGAAATAAACATTCAACTGGATATTTCCGGCCAAGATGGAGGTGTAGGTAGACACACTGTGCCTCCTCGCACAACCAGGATAGAGACAACAATAATTTAGAAACAGAATAACAACCAAAACTGACAGAAAATTGAACTGTATGGAAGTCGGACAACCAAGGAGTTAAAATAGACACGTTCATCCAGACCCATAGGAGGGGCAGAGTCGGGCAGCTGGGTGGAGGGAGGTCAAGAAACAAAGAATGCTGGGACCGGTGTAAGCCATCCCAGGCACACAAGATCGCAGCGGGCAGACCCTGGGCATGCAAGCAGTGGCTGGCAGACCCTGGCTGAGGGCTAGCAACCAGCAGACCTAGCGAGGCGGCGATTGTGAACCAAGGCACTGCGGGCAAGGCGGCTGGCTGACCGGGCAGTCCCAGGCCCCAGCACTGGGAAATAGAGCCTTGGGGCACTGATTGTAAACACCCATGGGGGTTGAGGTGCAGGGAGAGACTCCCAGCCTCACAGGAGAGGTCATTGGAAAGACCCACAGGGTGCACAAGCCCACCCAATGGGAATTGGCACCAGAAAAGCCCAGTTTGCTTGGGAGGAGTGGCAGAAGGGAATGAAGAGCAGAGCAAGCGCCATTGTTCCCTCTCGGACCCTGCCGCCACATATAGCGTCACAACCCAGCCATTCGGTTGCCCTGCCCTGGTGAACACCTAAGGCTGTGCCCCTCATATGAAACAGACATGACAAGACCAAAAAAAAAAAAAAAGGCTCAAACAGGAAAACAAATGAAAGCCCAGGAACGAATACTTTTAAGCAACCGAGAGATGGCCAACCCATCAGATGCACAGTTCAAAGCACTGGTGATCAGGATGCTCACAGAACTGGTTAAATTTGGTTGCAAATTAGATGAAAAAAATGAAGGCTACAAAAAGAAATGAAGAAAAAATGCACAGGGAGCCACTAGTGATGGAAAGAAAGCTGGGTCGCACATCAATGGAATGGACCAGAAGGAAGAAAGAAACAATCAAACAGAAAAAAATGAAGAAATAAGAATTCAAAAAAATGAGGAGAGGCTTAGGAACCTCAGGACATCTTTAAATGTTCCAACATCCAAATTATAGGGGTACCAGAAGGAGAAGAGGAAGAGCAACAAGTGAAAAACTTATTTGAACAAATAATAAAGGAGAACTTCCCCAATCTGGCAAAGGAAATAGACTTCCAGGAAGTCCAGGAAGCTCAGAAAGTCCCAGAGAAGTTGAACCCAAGGAGGAACACATCAAGGCACATCATAATTACATTACCCAAGATTAAAAATAAGGAGAGAATCCTAGAAGCAGCAAGAGAAAAGGAGACAGTCACCTACAAAGGAGTTTCCATCAGACTGTTAGCTGACTTCTCAAAAGAGATCTTGCAGGCAAGAAGGGGCTGGAAAGAAGTATTCCAAGTCATGGAAGGCAAGGACCTACATCCCAGATTGCTCTATCCAGCAAAGCTTTCATTTAGAATGGAAGGGCAGATAAAGTGCTTCTCAGAGAGGGTCAAGTTAAAAGAGTTCAACATCATCAAGCCCCTATTATATGAAATGTTAAAGGGACTTATCTAAGAAAAAGAAGATAAAAAACATGTATAGTAAAATGACAGCAAACTCACAATTATTAACAACCATACCTAAAACAAAAACAAAAACAAAAATAAACTAAGCAAACAAGTAGAACAGGAACAGAACCACAGAAATGGAGATCCCATGGAGGGTTAGCAACAGGGGAGTGGGAAGAGGAGGAGAGGGGGAAAAGGTACAGAGAATTAGCATAGATGGTAGGTAGAAAGTAGACAGAGGGAGGGCAAGAATAGTATGGGAAATGTAGAAGCTAAAGAACTTATAAGTATGACACATGGACAGGAACTAAAGGGGGGGAATGTGGGTGGGAGAGGGTGTGCAGGGTGGAGGGGAACGAAGGGGGTAATCGGACAACTGTAATAGCATAATCAATAAAATATATTGGAAAAAATCACATATAGAATAAAGATCATGCGTATGTGGCAGGTATTTGCTCCCCCCCCCAAAAAAAAAAACTCCACGAACATCCAACTGGATCATATCAAAGAAACAAGAATAAAAAAATGAAGAGAGGCTGAGGATTTTCTGGGACAACCTGAAATGTACCAATATCTGAATTATAAGGTTGCCAGAAGGAGAACAGCAGCAAGAAATTGAAAACTTATTTGAACAAATAATGAAGGAAAACTTCCCTAATCTGTTGAAGGAAATAGACTTCCAGGAAGCCCAGAGAGCCCCAAAGAAGTTGGACCCAAAGAGGAACACACTAAGGCACATCATAATTATGTTAGCCAAGATTAAAGTCAAAGAGAAAATCCTAAAAGCAGCAAGAGATAAGGAGACAGTTACTTACAAAGTAGTTCCCATAAGGCTATCAACTGATTCCTCAAAAGAGACCTTACAGGCAAGAGGGGCTGGAAAGAAGTATTTGAAGTCATGAAAGGCAAGGACTTACATCCAAGATTATTCTATCCAGCAAAGCTTTCATTTAGAATGGAAGGGCAGAAAACGTGTTTCCCAGATAAGGTCAAGTTAAAGGAGTTTATTATTACCAAGCCCTTATTATATGAAATGCTAAAGGGACTTATCTAAGAAAAAGATAAAAAATATGAACAATAAAATGACAACAAACTCACAACCATCAACAAATGAACCTAAGAGAAAAGAAAAACAATGAAAACAAAAACTAAGCAAACAACCAGAACAGGAACAGAACCAGAGAAATGGACATCACACAGAGGGAGTTCAGTGGGGAAGGGGAAGGGAGGAATAGAGGGGAAAAGGTACAGGGAAGAAGAAGCATAATTAGTAGGCATAAAATAGATGGGGAGAGATGAAAAATGGTATAGGAAACAGAAGACTCAAAGAACTTATATGTACAACCCATGGACATGAACTAAGAGGGGAGGGGAATGCTGGAAGGTTGGGGGGCAGGGTGGAGGGGGGATAAAGGGGAAAAATTGGAAAAACTGTAATAATATAATCAACAAAAAATACTTTAAAAATAAAGAACAATTTACAGGGAAACAACAGTATGGATAACCCAAGAATCAAATCAATGATTTAGAACATAAGAAAGCAAAAAACAACCACACAGAACAATAAGAAGAAAAAAGAATTTATAAAATGATGATAGCATAAACAGCCTCTGGGACAATTTCAAGAGGTCCAACATTCGCCTCACAGGGATGCCTGAAGGAGAAGAGAAAGAGCAAGAAATTGGAAATTTATCTGAAAAAAAATAGAGAAAACTTCCCTAATTTGGCAAAAGAAATACAAGTTCAGGAAGCTCAGAGTTCCAATTATGATGGATGCAAAGAGGCCCACTCCAAGGCACATCATAATTAAAGTGCCAAAGGTTAAAGATATTGAGAGACTCTTGAAATCAGCAAGAGAAAAGAAGTTAGTTACCACAAGGTTGCCAGATGGGAGTGGAAAAGGGGAGGATGGTTGAAGGGCTGAGGGGATTAAGAAGTACAAATAGGTAGTTACAGAATAGTCATGGGGATATAAAGTACAGAATAGGAAATGGAGTAGCCAAAGAACTTATGTGGAATGACTCATGGACATGAACAATGATAGGGGGATTGAGGGAGTAGCGGGTGCTAGGTGGAGGGGGGCAAAGGGGAAAAATCAGGACAGCTGTATTACAGTAATCAATAAAATATGATTAAAATAAAAGACAAAAATGTCCATTTTAAAAAAAGGAAGTGAGTTATGATTATCCCCAAGTGAGTAAGAAGGTCTATGAAGGTTGTAGAGGACACAGAAAAGTGTGGAATACTTTTTTTTGAAAGGAAAGAAACCTCAATGATTGGGTTGAGTTATTCTTTGCTTTAGGTTTTGTTTTGTTTCTTACCTTATTATCATTTGGGGACTTAGGAACCTTAACTTTTTGTTTACACTGGGAATCCTGTATCTCTGCCATTTGGGACTTCATGCCATTTGAGACCTAGGAAAGGTTGTCTGGTGCCAGTTGGAGCCAGCTGGGGTGAGAGAATGTCTATGTCATTGGTGCTTCGTGCTATTTGGGACCTGAGAAAGATCATCTCTGTGATCAGTTAGTGGGACAGGTTTAAGGCTAGTTTCTTGGCAGACAAGATTCTAAGGCTAGTTTTCGTCCCCTCTTATTTTTTATTTTTGGAATTCTGTTTTCCTCTGGATATTATTTTGTTTCTGTTTTTAAAAGAAATTGGCATTTCCCAGGGAGAATTAAAACTTCACACCAAGTCATAAAGTAATGAAAGATTTAAGGCATGGAAATACAATTTTGGTGGATATTGGAAGGACAAGGATTTTCCTTTTTGCTTTGTATTTTTTTTGTCCCTACCTGGGCCCTTTAGAATTTGACATTCTTAATGAGTAAGGATATAAAATTTATTTTGCATGAAATCAACAAGACCAGTTTCAAATCATGGTTTTAATAACTAAGATTGACTGGGGAAGATGGCAGTGAGGTAGGTGGGAGCAGATCTCAGTTCTCCCTGTGCCCTGCTGGAACACCTGGCTGATCTTCTGAGGAACAGAGTGAACAGCCAAGGGAATCCTAGTTTATATGAAATTTGGAGGCCAAAAATTGTAGAGGACAGTGAAAAACAGACAGTAAAGACATTGTATTGGGATGCTGAGGTCCCTAGGATCTGTGCAGGGACCAAGGCGTCTGCTTCAGGATACTCAGAAAGTTAGATCACCAGCTCCCTTCCCTACCAAAACAGGGAGGGCAACCCAGCACCAGGAGGGACCTGGATGCTTGAAGTCACTGTGGGGAATAGAGAAGTGGGAGACACACACAGGTGGTATACACCCACCGGGACTGTGGAAGCTGGCTAGGTCATTACTAGAGAAACTGGCAAGCCGGGTGACATCTGGAGAAGGGAGGAGTTGGGCCATGTTGGACCCTGCCCTGGGTAGTCTCTGGCCTGGTTAGAAAGTTGACTGTGTGGAAAGGTGGACACTTGTTAAGAATGGTGTCCTTAAACAAGAGGCTTTTACAAAAAAAAAGAAGAAGAAGAGAAAGGAAGGAAGGGAGGGAAGAAGGAAAGGAAAGGAAAGGAGAAAGAGAAAGAAGAAAGGCAAGAAAGAAAGAAAAGAAAGGAAAAAGAAAAAAGGGAGGGAGGAAGGAAGGAAAGAAAGGAAGGAAGGAAGGAAAGAAAGAAAGAAAGAAGAAGGGAGGGAGGAAGGAAGGAAGGAAGGAAAGAAAGGCTCTCAGCTACACTTTAAGGAACTTTTGCACAGCGGCTGGCTCTCACTGCTCCACCTGGCAGCTAATTCAAGCCACTCACCTGGAGGCTGATTCAAGCCGCTTGCCCAGTGGCTGACTGGTACCACTTACCTAATGGTGGGCTCCAGCCATGGTGGGCTCACAAAGAGCAAGGAGGAGGCACAATGCATGGACCTCAGAACAATTGGTGGATTAAAGGCACTGGCCTGGCACAGATGGACAGTGGGCACCTGGCAGCTCACAGAAGACCTGGGCTGGAGGCTTGGCAACTGTGAATATTGGCCCCCAGACCTGGCCCCCATCCTCACAAAACCATAGGAAGGGAGAAAAGTGAAGCCCAGCTCCCCTCTTCCAGTGGCATCCAGGAAGACCAGCAGAACTCACTCAGTGGGTTTAAAGTCAGCAGGAGGCTTTTATTTTTTTCTTTCCTCTCCTTTTTTCCCCTTCCCCCAAGTGAGACAATAAGACCTGGAGCAATGAAAGGTCCAGAGACGGATCCAAAGAGGAAACACAAGGCTAACCCAAACAACTGAGAAACTCAGACAAATTTCACTTTGTTATCCCACAGAACTGGCATTTTATTGTTTATTTATATTATTATTTTTTTCATTATTTGTACTTCTTTTATTTTATTACTATTTTTAATTTAACTTCTTTCTGTTTAGTTTTCTTCATTTTATTTCTTTGTTCAATTGCATTGTTTGACTGATTTTCCTTATTCTCTCTTTCATATTGTATTTTAATTTTCCTTCTTTCACTTCACTTGTGTTCCAATGACACACTACTCTTTATAGTGTACTTTCTATTCTTGTTATCCAAATCATATATTTCTTGTATATTATTGTTGTTCCATACAATTTTAAATACTATACAGCACCCCTCCCTGATCTTAGCCCACTTCACTATATTCCTGAGCTTTATTATTGTGGTTAACTCTATTCTCTCATACACTATGCCTACTTTCTATCCTTTGCTCTCACTATATCTCATTGTCTAACCTTGCACAAGTGCTCTGTTTTCTGGTTCAGCTTACAATCCTTCTCCCCTCTAACAAGAGTCTTATCTCTCTTTCACCTTTTATAAAAAGTGGCTAGTTGGGAGAACAATCACAGTTAATTTTATAGTAATATAAGTATCCAAAGTATCCTTATACTTTGGATAAGTATAACATTATACTTATCTAAAGGATCTCCTATCTCTTCTCTACTTCTTGGTACTTTAAATCCCATAGAACACTCTCCAGCTGTCTTAATCCATTTTGCCTACCCACTGCCACTTATCACATACAAGATTAGGTGGGAGCTGTGAACATCAGTATACCTGCTGGGGTAGAGAACCCACAAACAAAGGAACCACCAAAAGGTAAAAACCCAAGTACTATAAGAGAGTCCACACAGGCAGGAGAAAGGGCAAACCTAGAGCATCCAGACAAGGAGATCAAAGACACCACATCACCGAGTCCCATAGAATTCCTACCATAGAAGTTCACCCTACAAAGATAGCCAGCAAAGCAGAACATCAGGAAGCAGAGAAACACAAAAAGAGCCACCTGATGATGGGGAGACAAAAAAAGAGAAAGAAACCCTGCAATTAAAAAGAATGGAAGACTCCCCATTAAAAGAGCTAAGTGAAATGGAGGTAAGCAAACTATCAGATATAGAATTCAAAATAATGGTTCTAAGGATGCTCAAGGAACTCACAGACAACTACAAGGAACTGAGAACTACAACATATGAAAAAGGAAATAGAAACTATAAACAAAACCCAGGAAGGAATGAAAAATAAAATTTTGGAAATAAAAAACACACTAGAAGGAATTACAATCAGGCTGGATGAAGCAGAGGACTGAATTAGTGAACTGGAAGACAAGGTGGAAAGAAACACCCAGGTACAGCAGCTGCACACACACAAAAAAGACTAAGAAAATATGATGATAGCTAAAAGGAACTCCAAGATAACATGAAACAGAACAATGTTCAAGTAATAGGAATAGCAGAAGGAAAAGAAAAGGAACAAGGGATAGAACCCTGTTTGAAAAAATGATGACAGAAGACTTATTAAACCTGGAGAGGGAAAAAACCATACAAGTTTAGGAGGCACAGGGAGTCGCAATCAAGATGAACCCAAAGAGGCCATTTCCATATCGTAATTAAAATGCCAAATGTTAAAGACAAAGAGAGAATATTAAAAGCAGCAAGGGAGAAACAAGAAGTAACATACAAGGGGCTCTGATAAGGCTACCATCTGACATCTCAAAAAAAAAAAAAAAAAAACCACTCCAATCCAGGAGACAATGGTGAGAGACATTCCAAGTAATGTAAAACAAGGGCCTGCAACCAAGATTATTCTACCCAGTGAGGCTCTCAATTAAAATGGAAGGCAAAATAAGGAGTTTTCCAGACAAAAGAAGGCTGAAAGAATACATCTTCACCAAACCAGCACTACAAGATTTACTAACAGGACTACTATAAGAAGAGAAAGGAAAAGAGTGAAAGAGAGAGGAACACAGGTAGAAAAGGGAAAAATGAACAAATACCTACCAATAATAACCTTAAATGTTAATGGATTAAATGCTCCAATCAAAAGACATAGAGTAGCTGAATGGATAAGAAAACATGACTCACACATATACTGCCTACAAGAGCCCCATCTCAGAACAAAAGAACTACACAGACTGAAAGTGAAGGGTTGGGGGAAAAATTCCATGCCAAAGGACAGAAAAGAAAATCCAGGGTAGCAATATTCATATCAGACAAAATAGACCTCAAAACAAGGGCCATAAAAAGAGACCCAGAAGGACACTTCATAATACTCAAGGGAAGACTCCATTGAGAAGGCATGAACATTATAAACATATATGCACCCAACATAGGAGCACCTGAATACATAAAATCTTGGAGAACTTTAGGAAAGATACTGACAGCAACACACTTATACTAGGGGATTTTAACACCCCACTGTCAAAAATGGATAGATCTTCCAAACAAAATATCAACAAAGATATTGCAGCATTGAACAGTATCCTAGATAAAATGGACTTCACTGATATATATAGAAACTTTCATCCCAAAGAGGCAAACTACACATTCTTTTCCAATGCACATGGGACATTTTCAAACATAGACCACATGATAGGATACAAAACAAGTCTCAACAAATTCAAGAAAATTGAAATCGTATCAAGTATTTTCTCTGACCACAAGGCACTGAACTAGAAACCAACCTCAAGGAAAAAACTCAAAAACATTCAAATTCATGGAGATTGAAGAGCGTGCTATTAAACAATGAATGGGTTAAGAATGGGATCAAAGAAGAAATCAAAGAGTTTCTGGAAACAAATAAAAATGAACTCATGACAGTCCAAAACTTGTGGGACACAGCAAAGGCAGTCTTGAGATGGAGGCTTGTAGTGATACAGGCCTACCTAAAAAAGATAGAAACATTTCATATAAACAACCTAACCCTACCTCTACAAGAATTGGAGGAAAAACAACAAAGACAGCCCAGAGCAAGTAGAAGGAAGGAAATAACCAAGCAGAATTAGATGACATAGAGACTAAAAGAATTGTAAGGATCAATAAATCCAGGAGCTGGTTCTTTGAAAAGATAAACTAAATTGACAAGCCTTTAAGCAGACTCATCAAGAACAGAGAGAGGATCCAAATAAACACAATCAGAAATGAAAGAGGAGAGATTACAACTGATACCACAGAAATAGAAAGGACTGTAAGAAATTACTATGAAGAACTATATGCCAAGAAGTTTGAAAACCTAGGTGAAATGGACAAATTTCTAGAAAAATACCATCTTCCAAAACTCAATGAAGAAAAAGCAGAAAGCCTGAACAGACCAATAACAGCTGACGATATTAAAGCAGCAATCAACTCCTGACATATAAAAGACCTGGACTAGATGGTTTCACAGGAGAATTATACAAAACATTTAAGGAAGAGCTATCCCCTATCTTTCCTACTGCAAAAAATCCAAGAAGACAGAAGACTCCCAAACTCTTTTTATGAAGCCAGCATCATCCTAATCCCAAAAGTACATAAAGACACAACAAAGAAAGAAAATTACAGGCCAATATCGCTGATGAACATACATGCTAAAATTCTCAACAAAATATTGGCAAACCACATCCAGCAATACATTAAAAAGGTTATATGCCATGCCCAAGTGGGATTCATCCCAGGGATGCAAGGATGGTACAATATTTGCAAATCAATAAACATAATACATCACATAAACAAAAGCAAAGACAAAAGTCACATGATATATCAATAGATGCAGAAAACTCATTTGATAAGGTACAGCACACACTTATGATTAAAACACTCAGCAAAGTGGGACTAGAGGGAACATTCCTCAAACTAATAAAGACCATGTACAAAAGACCTACAGCCAACATCATACTCAATAGGCAAAAACTAAAAGCTTTCCCACTAAGATCAGGGACAAGACAAGGTTGTCCACTTTCACCACTTCTATTCAACATAGTATTGGAAGTCCTAACCACAGCAATGAGACAAGAAAAAGAAATAAAAGGAATCTAAATGAGAAAAAAGAAAGCAAACCTGTCATTGTTTGCAGATGACATGATAGTGTACATAGAAAATCCTATAGACTCCACCAAAAAACTGCTTGACTTAATAAAGGAATTTGGCAAAACAGTGGGATACAAAGTCAATATTCAGAAACTGAAGGCATTTTTGTACCAACAATGAAATATCAGAAACAAATCAGGAAAAAAAATTCCATTTGATATAGCAACAAGAAAAATAAAGTACCTAGGAATAAACCTAACCAAGGAGGTAAAATGCCTGTACTCAGAAAACTAGGCAACACTGAAGAAGACATTAAGAAAGACACAAACAAATGGAAGCATATACCACATTCATGGATTGGAAGAATTAACATCATCAAAATGGCCATACTACCCAAAGCGATTTATAGATTCAATGCAATACCTAGTAAAGTACCAATGGAATATTTCACAGATAAAGAACAAACACTTCAAGAATTTATGTGGAACTATAAACAACCCCAAATAGCCACAACAATTTTGAGAAAGAAGAACAAAGTAGGAGGGATCACAATATCTGATATTAAACTGTACTACAAGGCCACTGTAATCAAAACAGCCTGGTACTGACATAAAAACAAACACATAGACACATAGAACAGAATAGAGAGCCCAGAAATAAACCCAAGTCAATTGATATATGGTCAATTGATATTTGACAAAGGGGACAGAAGCATAAAATAGAATAAAAATAGCCTCTTCAACAAATGGTGTTGGGAGAACTGGAGAGGTACATGTAAAATAATGAAACTTCATCACCAACTTACACTATACACAAAAATAAATTCAAAGTGGATAAAAGACTTAAATATAAGTCACGACACCATAAAAGTACTACAGGAGAACACAGGCAGAAAAATCTCCGATATTCCACACAGCAATATTTTCACTGAATATGTTCCCTAGAGCAAGGGACGTGAAAGAATAAACAAATGGGCCCCCATCAAATTAAAAAGCTTCTGCATGGCCAAAGAAAACAATATTAAAATGAAAAGAGAACCAACTGAATGGGAGAACATATTTGCCAATGATACTTCAGACAAGGGTTTGATCTCCAAAATATATAAAGAACTCGCATGACTCCACTCCAGGAAGAGAAACAACCCAATTAAAAAATGGCCAAAGACCTGAATAGACACTTCCCTCAAGGAGGACATACAGAGGGCCCAGAGACATATGAAAAGGTGCTCAGCATCACTAGCCATCAGAGGGATGCAAGTTAAAACCATGATGAGTTACCACTTCATAATGGTGAGAATGACCATCATAAACAAATGAACAAATATCAAGTGTTGGAGAGGATGTGGAGAAAAGGGAACCCTAATGCACTGTTGGTGGGAATGCAGACTGGTGCAGTTACTGTGGAAAACAGTATGGAATTTCTTCAGAAAACAAAAAATGTATTATATCTTAAGAACACTGAAACACCAATCCATAAGAACCTATGCACTCCAATGTTCATAGCAGCACAATTTACAATAGCCAAGTGCTGGAAACAACCTAAGTGCCCATCAGTAAATGAATGGATCAAAAACTGGTACATTTACACGATGGAATACTATGCAGCAGAAAAAAGAAGGAGCTCCTACCCTTTGCGACAGCATGGATGGAACTGGAGAGTATTATGCTAAGTGAAATAAGCCAGGCAGTGAAATACAAATACCATATGATCTCACCTCTAAGTGGAAACTAATCAACAAAACAAACAAGCAGACAAAATATAACCAGAGACATTGAAATTAAGAACAATTTGACAGTAACCAGAGGGGAGGTGGGAGGGGATAATGAAGGGAAAAGTGTGAAGCATTTTAAGGAAAAACTATAAAAGACACATGGACAAAACCAAGGGGGGATGGAATCAGGGGAGGGTGGTGAGTATGACTGGGTTGAGGATGAGTAGTTGGGGGGGAAAAGGCAAACTGTACTTGAACAACAAGAAAAGAAAAGAAAAAGAAAAAAATACTTTGGAATGTCATGCCTGAAGGAGGCATGCCTGGGCTCTGGTTGTTACAAGAAAGCCTTGAGAAACTAAGATTGACTTTGGAAGCTAAGAAAAGCCCACTTGAGGAGTGGCCTGTTACCTTGTTTGGTTTTATGGTTCATGGCAGTCTTTCCAGGAAAGAATGAAGATTGCTCTCCTGAGAAGATGGCAAGGAGGAACCTTAAGACACAATGGAAACCTCAAAGACCTAAGGAATAGAGGAACTGCAGGAAAGCTAGATGGCAGTTGTTGGACTTGGCTTCCATTTCCTGAAAGGCTGTCTAGGGGTAAATCTGAACATTCCCATGGAAGTTCCAGCAAAGCATTTTTTAAAAAGTCTATGTGTTCAGTGCTGCTCTTGTTGTTTTTATGGAAACAATGAGACAAAATAGAAAACTAGCAGTCTTTTTGATGCCATGGGGGCAATCTTAGGGAAGAGAGTCAGGTTTTAAGGAAAATCACAATACTCAGTCATGATCATTGGACATAGTGCAGCTATCTTCAAAGTTTGATTCCACTTGAGAGTCAAACTGGTTTAACCAGATGATATTAAATTTTCATTGCTTAGTATCATTTCAAAAAAGGCCTTGTAATTGAACATCTTCTCAAAAGGCAGTCTTTTGGACTCAGAAAAGGTGAAGGCCCCAGTTGAGAAGCCCACCTGGGACTCAACAGTTTGGCTAGGCTAAATGGCTGAGTTAGTGAGGTATGGGTGGCCTACTGGCATTGCTTTAAAACTACTTTCTTTTCTGCCTTAAAAGTTTGGACAGAAAGGGTCCAGAAATGTTAAATGGGGGAATCTCAGGATATGCCCTTAAGCATAATTTGAGTATAGTAGGCAGTAAGCCTTCAGACAGGTGTGACATGCCTTGCACATCTGCCTCCAAGGAAGCCATTTTTCCCCCTTAATCAGGGACACTGCATAATTAGTTCCTACCTTTTGTTATAGTTTTGATTATGCCTTCTAACCCTCTTGCCAAATTTGTCATCTCCAGAACACAAGGATAACAACTCATCCAGTAATGCCATCCTTTGGATATCACACACAATGCTTTCCAGGGACAACCAACTAACCTGGACTTTGCAAGAGCCTTCTCCCTTGTATGGAGGCTCCTTTCCACCCCAGATCCCCTTTATTAGGGACCTCTGGACCAGGGGATAAGTAGGACTGTGCCCCTTGGTCAGCAGGAAATATTTACAGAAGAACAAGACCTTCATCCATGTTCCCTTGTAAGCTTACAAGTGTCCAGAGTGTTAAATGGGGGAGTTATAAGGGGGGGAAACTTCCCCCAGAATTGGGGAGGGGTGGAGATGTGCTGAACATGGCTCATGTGTATGTCACCTTAGCAACTGAAACAATGAGCACATAACACACAAAAAGGGCATACGACGCTGCACCAAAAACCAGGCAAGTGATGGGATGGGAGGGACATACCTTCCATCTACTTCTGCTGCTCAGAGGATTCCAGGGAGAGCCTTTAAAAGAAAAGCATGAGGGAACTCTGTGACCTGTTGCTGGGATTCTCCCTGCATTCAGACTGACGCAAGCTGAAGTTCCTGGGCCCTAGACCTAAGGTTCTGGGTGGCCTAGGAATGTTCCCCAAGGCTGTCCCTGGGAGCTCCAGGGCAGGCCTAAAGCAGGAGCTTGGATAGGAGAGTGGGGAGGAGGCTTGGGACTAGGGGAAAAAGGCAGGAGGGAGCCTACCCGGCCCAGGCCTCAGGCTGTGACTGATAAGCCTATGACACTTGCCCAGGTGGGAAACTGCAGTGGTTGCCTGCTTGTAGCCCTTGCCTCCAGCATGGGCCCAACAAGCCTTGTGCCCACTCCCCAGGTGGGAAACAGTGGCTCCCTGCCCATGGGCCATGCCTCCGGTGTGGGTCCAGCAAGCCCGTGTCCCTTCCCAGCCAGGAAGCCATGCTAGCCATTTTGTGCACGTGGCCCATGCCAGCACCTGCCAGTCAGCTCCAGACCCAGTGTAGCAGGGGAAGGTCAGTCCCCACACCCCTTCCTGACCTCTTTAGGCCTGACCAGGTACACTGCTGGTGCTGGGAGCAAGGCTGGTAAGAAGGGGACAATAGGGTGGGGAGACAGGGTGGACAAGTCCCAGGAGGTGGTCAGTTGACAAGCCCTGAACTCATCCCCCACATGTGAAGCTGTGGGAAATTGCCATGGCCACCAGCCAGGAGCCTGCTTGCTCCTCCAGTCTCATCGGGGGTGGGGTGGGCATCGAGTAATCTGTGGTATATGTGTAAATTAAAATTCCATTTGCCTTTGCACCAGACTCTGTCTCTAGAGTTATTGCTTCTGGGCAGCAGGCAGTGGGACCTCACTACTTGTTTGGTCACAGTTTCACATGGCCCTCTGCCCCTCATATTTCCTATAAACTGGTAGCTATGGGAAGCTTTTAAAAGTGCACATGTCCAGAACCCACCCTAAAACTGTATTCAATAAGATTGGAGTGGGTGCTGGGAATCTCTGACTTTCCTAAGGTCCCTTGGTAAGTCTGAGTCTATTTATCTCATGTTTGGGAATTGCCAACCCATCTGACTCTGCCAGTGACCACAAGTCAGCCTCAGTCACAGCGTGTCAGAGACAGACTCGAAGGTTCTGGTCTCCTGTGTGGGCAGCGGAGGGTGGTCACTGCAGGAAGAGGCATTAGCGGTTTTTTGTGTGGGTTAACTGAGACTCACAGTAGGAACTTTCTGGGTGCCCCAGTGCATGGGCCTCCCTCCTCTAACCCAGGTTAGGGAAACTTCTTTTGTGATCAGGATCTTCCCTAGCCTTGAGGGTATGTGTTGGGGGAGGAGCAAAGGTCTTGCGGTTGTGGCCTCTGAGGACAAGTGTGCTGTCCACAGGGTGGGTGATTTCAGCCTGCCCAAAGCCCACAAGCTGCTGACAGTGCCAGCTCCTGTTCTGGGAGGCTGAGGCAGTTGAACCTGGGACACAGGCCCAAAGTCTGTGCTCATTCTTGTCTGCTGCTATTGCTCCTCACTCCCCAGGACCAACTGTCCCCCAATTGCTGAGACATCCACTAGTAGCAGCCAGTACCTCATTGCCATGGCCCATAGCAGCCAGAGTGATCTGTTGTTTCCATCACGTCACATCACTACCCTGTTCTAAGCCCACCCAGGGCTCCTATCCCACTTTAGGAAAGATCCATTCTCCTCAACATGGGTGACAGGGCCACTACAGTCTGGCCATACCTACTTCTCCCATCACGTATTCATTCTCTTCTCCTTCTACCCCTGCACCCTGGCCCTTTTGCTGGACCCAAACATACTGGCCTCATTCCTACCTCAGGATCTTTACATTTGCCATGTCATCCTCCAAGGATGCTCTTCCTCCAGCTCCACACATCACCCATCATTCACCTCTCCACGGAAAATGCACCTCCTCAGAGAAGTCTTCCCTGACCACCTCATGTCACCTAGTTCCCCATCCCTCCATCTCCTCATCCCATTCTAGTTTTCTTTAGAACAATTACAACTATGTGCTATAAGCAATTACCATAATATTGCTGACTTGTCCCTTTCATAGGTAGCTGCTTTGAGGGGATGGACTTCAATCACCCCAGTCACCAAAGTGTTTCAAGCAACAAGTAACAAGTGGCTCAGTAAATGTTTGTTGAGTAAATTGATAGATGGAGGGATGAAGTCATCAATGAGAACAGCATTTTCTCAGTTCTGCCTCTATATACACCCCCCCTCCCACATACACACTTGCCCCACAGGAAAGTACTTGTTGGTTCAGCCTGAATTGTGCCCCAAGTTGCACAGGTGTCTTTGCAGGGCCACATAGAAGCTGCACTCAAGGTTTCCTCTCAGAGGTAGAATGTCTTATAGGACCAGGTACACCACCACATGGGAATGTACTTTGCAGTTTGGGGAGTCACACTGGACAACTGGATTTCAAAGCAAACACTGGCTCTCACAGAACATTATTGTGTTGATCAGTAAGGTACTCACCCTGCTGAGGACAGACAGGCTGGTATTGAAGAAGGAGCTGAGGCCTTTGGAGAGGGGTTGCTGCTCAACACTTTCCTGGGGTCAGGATTTTCTAAGTCTCCCTATTTTCCCTTTGGACCCCGACTGGGGTCACCGCAGACTGCTTCTTTCAGTTTCAAGAAGCCTCCCAGTTCTTGTTGGTGGCTGCTGGCAATGACTCAGGGAAGGAGCCCATCTGGTAGACTGGCTGGGCCCAAGCTAAGGCCACTCAGCATTTTCTCTTTGCTCCCAGAAGCTAACTGGCTCACAGAGTGCAGACTCTTCTCTCTTCTGCCCAACAGGGGGCTCTAGAGCATTGAGCAGAGGAGCAGCAGGTTTTCTGCCCAGGCGGCTTCAGCCCTGGTGTTCACAGTATCCCCCCATTAGAATCCCCAGTGTCTGCAGCTCCTTTCCTCTGGATGTTTAGGATGGAAGGAGGCTCCTGGCTGAGGTAGGCTCAGACAGAATGGCTCAGGTTGTAATCACTAATGGTGGGCAGTGGGGGCCACTGAAGGAAGAGGCATTGGGTGACTTAGGTTCGTAAACATTTGTCCTTTCTGCAGAGTGTCTCAGCCAGCAAGTTACTGTGGGCTTAGCCTTTGCCACCATGATCCAAGCACTGATTTTGGGGCCAGAGCTGAGGATCTCTTCATCCAATTCATCCCTCAGATGAAGTCTCTTGAGTTCTCATCTGGGGACTGGCTTTTCTGCTCCCATCTTGGCTAAGGTAAGCTTCTGTGGGGTAGCCTCTTGGCACCATGCTCAAATCACCAAATTTGGGGGCTGGATCAACTGAGGTCTTCATTCAACTCTTTTCTCAGATGAGGTCTGTTAAACACTGGTCTGGGGACTGGCTTCTCTCCTTCCACCTTCACTGGGATGACCAAAGGAGCATCCCTGTAGGACCAGTAGCCACCAACCAGGCAGTATGTCTCCCCATACCAGCCCAACTGGGAGTCTCCACTCCTTCAGTAGGGGGCATGTTAGTGACCAAGTTAGAAGGAAAAGTGGGAGCCACGGTTGCTAGCAAGAAAATAAGAACTGATCAGCCACTTGTGCTGTATGTTGTCCTGCCAGGCAGGACATTTCCTCTCTCCTGTCTCTCCCAAGTCCTTGCTGAAGCCTTTTAATCTGTGTGGCATTCAAAACATAGCCCTCATCCATCACTTCTATGAGTTACCCAGAGAGGGGATTTTGGGTGAAAAAGCAATTCTGTGGGGCACTTGGGCAGCAGCATGAGACCAGATTTTCCCCATTCCGAGAGAAGACAGAACCTAACAATAATTGCAGTCAGAATCTCCTCCATCTTTCCTGGCACAGAGAAGAGATTGCTTGCAGCCCATCACTTCTGATACTGTAAGAAAATGTCCTTAAAGTTTTGGGAAAAAATAATTCATGATAAATTGGCTTCAGAACCCCTTCCACCTTGGCAACTCCTCTCAAGCCTGATTCATGCCGCTTTTTTCCACCACACTGAACTCTAGTCCCCTGGTACTTTGCTCTAGGTCAGAAAAAGGCCAAATGTGGAGTCAGAGTGACCAGGAGGCTCAGAGCCAGATTCTGGGTACCATGTGCAAACTTCCATCAACCCAACCTTCTGGGATCCCATTTCCTCAGTTCTCCAGTCTCAGAACCACATCATCACTCTTTGTGGCTGCTTTTTCTTCCCATGGATCATATTCCCCTTTTCCCCCAGGACTCAGCAGCTCAGTCTGGGACATGTGTGGGGGATTTCTGTGGATGTCTACATGACAGCACAGTGAAAGTGATTGGGTCGGAAAGAGTTTCGTGAGCAGCGCTTAACAATGCAAAACTTGCTTGTGTTCTTAACTAAGGCCCCAAGGGTGAATGTGAGGATGTTGGGCAGGCCAAACAAATGGATGTGCCTTCTTTAGAAGTCTAGATATGTTTGAACTTGTATTTTTTCTTCATTACAATTTTTTCTGAAATTATGCCCAGGCCTTCAGTAAAGAAAAACCTAAATTTGTACAGCCTGGTGTGCGAATCTTGGAGATGCTGAAGGGAGTAGGTAGCAGAAGAGAATGAGGGTCACTGCTGCCTGCTCTTCACCCAAGCATTGATCGGCAGGGGGCAGCGAAGACCCCATGGTGCAGGCTGCCATTTGGAGCTCTAGGCTGTGGCAGTGGTGCTGCCCACCACACCAGGAGCAGCAGAAAGAGCCAGACGCTAGTGAAGCGCGCTGGAGAGGAGGGAAGCAAGAGGGAGAGAAAGCCTGTGCCTGCCCAGAGGCCAGGGCCACGGGTTTCCCCTCAGAGCTGCTCTTCAGTGTTCTGCACCATGTCAGCCCCGTGAAGGCTGGTGAACAGCCTCTGTTCAGAGCCTGTTGTCTGACCCCCTACTTCACCAACCCTTCCCAGATCCCTGCCATTTCCTCAGGAGCCAGTGCCCCGCTGAGCAGGGGTCCTCTGGCCAGCTACTGGTTGGTTTGTTTTCTGTGCTGTTAAATATTTGTCTACTGCTAAATATTTGAATATCATCATTGGTAATAATGCCTATTTCACAAGAAATAGGAGTGGAATCTAAGGAACAGAAGCTGGAATCCTAAATTAGAGAGTAAATATAAAGTTCTCAATCAGTACAAGCCACAATAAGTAGTCACTATATCTGACTTTTCTCTCCCTATTCTCTGATCTGTAAGTTTGTTAACAAAGAGACTTTGTGTTGAAACATTTTTCTACCTTCAAGTCTCTCTGATATTTCCTAATTTCACTCTTTCTTGCCTTCATTTCATTCTAAAGTGTGTGCCTGCTACTTCATTTCTAAGTAAACATTAATTCCCATTTAACTTCGAATCTCTGGAAAATTCTGTTACTACTTTTCCCTGGCATTGTGACAAGTTGACATTTTTCCTCCCCTCACTGTTTATTTATAGTTTTCCCAATTTTTGCCATCATTCCTACAGAACACTCAAAAACTGCAAAGAGAAATCTTGTGCTTAGGGAGAGAATTTGCATAAGCACTTTGTCCAGTCATCGTCAATATGTCCTCCTCCTTATCCTGTCCTGAGCTACTGGACTAAAGCAGCCGAACCTGCCAACAGCAACTAGAGTTATCCTGTTCACTGCTGCAGGGGAAGCAGATTTCCACCTTTCAGCCCATCACATGCTCACACTGGGGGCTATGTATGTGGTCTCACAGTCCTTGGTTCCAAGAACATGGTAACCCTGGGTGTGGGGAGGTGCGGTGAGGACCTGCATCATGGTCAAGGCTTCCCATCCCAACTCACAAGGAACCAGCAAAGCCATTGTGACAACTTCTGTATTTGATTTATTCCTTCTTCAATCCAGAGTAGATTTGAGGTGATTTGGTTTTATCCTCAAATATTTCCCCTTCCATATAGAAGACATATTAATCCTCAAGGGTCCCAAAATTCTGTCTCATCTCAGCAATCAATTAGTTCTTGAATTTAGGTATGGTAACCCAGGAATATACTTCCATGTTTATTTTTTCACATCCCAAATAATAGAAATGGCAGGGATAATTCTTTTTTTTTTGGCCCCATTACAGGTAAAATTGTGAAATACATTGACATGAACCTAAAAGTTTAAAAAGTCTTATAAGGAAAAATAGGCATTGTCTAGTGCATATTTCTGGGCTGATCCTATGGGGTATTGTGTGCATGTCTTGTCTTTGAGCTATATTACAATTCTATAAATGGTAGATAGTTGATATCAGTGCAAATGATTATTGTGATAGACATACAAATGAATTTTGTCCACTGGAAGAAAAATTGTACCCCTCTTTCCTTTGGAAGGAGCTAGTTTTCCATCTATTTGCATATCTATTTGCTTCTATCAAAGAAAATTCATTTCACCATTGCTGATCATCTGTGTGTCTATTCTTTGGATTCTTCCTAGAAGTGGTGGTGATATCTTCCTAGTTCCCTTGTAATTGATGAATTAAATAAATATTTTATTATTTGTATGAAGTCATGATTTTATATTTTTAAAAATTACCCCCTAGCATCATTTAAAATAATAAACCATGATAGGATTCTAGTAAGTGCAAATGCAGAGAAGTCAAGTCAGAGTGAATGTTAGAATTATCTTCTGCATGGCCAGCACTAGGCTAGAGGCTGAGAATGAATGAATGAAGCTAGGGCCTGGCATCTGGCACCGGGAGCCATAATCTGCTGAGACAGTGTCCCCCACAACAGTGTCTATGACTCTTTCCCATCATTGTTCCTCAGGCTTTGGTTAACTCTCCTCTCTGTGCCACTGCCCCATTGTGACCTCACTGAAGCCCATCCTCGGGCTCACACCTCTCTCACTGCATCTCCACCACTGGCTGCCATGTTCCCTGCCAGGGAAGCAATGACCTGCTGTCCCCACCAGCACCCCTAACTCAGCATGCTCAAAACTTGATTCATCATCTTCTCTGAAAGACCTTTGTGTGGTTTCTCAATAAATGGCTCCACCAAATGCCAGAAACCCAGGAGTCAGAACCCAAATGAGCCAACCTGCTGGCTTGAAAACACTCAACCACACACCTCAGATGGGTGCTCAGCACTGCCGCCAACTCCCTGTCCATCCAATAGGGTTGCCTTCCTTCTAATGGAGAGGAGACTGGTCTCAACACTGTTCCCCTTTTCCTGAAAAATGTTCCCTTACAGCTCATGTCCTAGGACCACACTTTGAGAAAATAAAAGGAAACTATGAGGGAATTCCCTATTCTTCTCACCATCAGATCAAATCTATATCTGTATCTGCATCTATTTTGTTTGTTTGTTTCTTTTTTTATCATTTATCCAACACAATTGAGCACTTATGTCCTAGGCACTTTCCTGAGTGTTGGTCATTGGGTGGGGAACAATGCAGAAAAGTCCTTGTCATCATGGAATTTACATTTTAGTTGAGGAAATGTGCCATAAAATCAGATGTTAGCTAAACATAAAAAGGGTTTATGGGAAGAGCACAGAGGAGCATGTGTCTCAGCTCCCACCTGCTTGGGGTTCCTTCCCTCCAGCCCCTTCAGGATTCACTCCTCTCCCAGAGCTTGCACCTAGGACTTCTTTCTCACAGACCATTCCCCTCATGATACAAACAAGCTTCCATCTTTTAATAGAAGCCTTCTTTTGACCCTGGATCCTTCTACAGAAATCTCTGTTTCTTTCCCCTCCTTTATTTGTAGTACAGCTTCTGAAATATTAGTCTACACCTGTGGTTTCCCAATTGGGGTACCATGGCCCTGAGGACACTTGAAAACTCTACAGGATTGGTGTGCACACATCATTCTAAGCGGATCCATTTCCAGATCCTCTACATGCTCTGTGTGCTCTTTAGTCAAAGTGAAATGCCCCAGATGAGGCTGCTGTCATAACACCTCTCTTCTCACTTCTTAAAGGGCAGCATACCTCTTGGCCCCCAAGCTTTCTGTCTGCTCATGCCAAGGGTGATTACAAAGTAGAAATATGGGTTTCAGTTCAAGTAACCTCCTTCAGTGGTTAATTCTGGTCCCTCCACCCTTAGCACTTCCTCTCCTTGTCAAGGTTGAAGGGGAGCTCAGAAAAAAGGTATTTGGGCTAATGTTGAAATGCTCCAAAATCAGAAAAATGAAGTCAGTTTGGGTTAGTGACACTGACTCTCTTAAATTAAACTAGCCTGAGGGGCCACCAGATGTTTTCAAATACAAACAAACAAACAAACAAACCTACAACAACCCACAAAAATAAACATTTAAATTCGCTGCTTTTAAATTCAGTGTGCTTTAATAAAGTAGTAGTAAATTAGGTTGTTACTTTTTTTTTTAATTTTAATCATTGTTCAAATACAGTTTTCTCCTTTTTACTCCCAATCCAGTCCCCCCTCCAACCCTCCCCACTTCCCTCCCATTACCACCCTCCCCTTAGTTTATGACCATGTGTCCTTTAAGTTTGTTGCTGTGAACCCTTCCCACTGTCCCCTTAAATTCCCTCTTCTCTCCCCTCCGGTCACCGTCAGCCTGTCCTCTATTTCAGTGTCTTTGCTTATATTTTGTTTGTTTCTTTGTTTTGTTATTTAGATTCCTGTTAAAGATGAGATCATATGGTATTTGTCTTTCACTGCCTGGCTTGTTTCGCTAAGCATGTTTTCCAACTCCATCCATGCTGTTGCAAAGGGTAGGAGCTCCTTCTTTCTTTCTGCTGCATAGAATTCCATTGTGTAAATGTACCATAGTTTTCTGATCCATTCATTTACTGATGGGCATCTAGGTTGTTTCCAGCATCTAGCTATTGTAAATTGTGCTGCTATGAGCATTGGGATGTATAGGTTCTTTTGAATTGGTGTATTAGTATTCTTAGGATAGAGTCCCGGCAGTGGAATTGCTGCGTCAAAAGGCAGATCCATTTTTAGTTTTCTGAGGATGTTCCATACTGCTTTCCATAGTGGTTGTACCAGTCTGCAGTCCCACCAGCAGTGCACTAGGGTCCCCTTTTCTCCACAACCTCTCCAACACTTGTTGTTTGTTGCTTTGTTTATGATGGCCATTCTGTCTGGTGTGAAGTGGTATCTCATTGTGGTTTGAATTTGCATCTCTCTGATAGCTAGCGATATTGAACATCGTTTCATGTGTCTTTGGATTTTCTGTATGTCCTCCTTGGAGAAGTGTCTGTTCAAGTCCTTTGCCTACTTTTTAATTGGGCTCCTTGTCTTCTTAGAGTGCAGTCGTGTAAGTTCTTTATATATTTTGGAGATTAAACCCTTGTCTGAGGTATCATTGGCAAATATGTTTTCCCATACAGTTGGTTCTCTTTTAATTTTGATACTGTTTTCTTTAGCTGTGCAGAAGCTTTTAATTTTGATGAGGTCCCATTTGTTTATTCTTTCCTTTATGTCCCTTGCTCTAGGGAACATGTCCTACCTACGTTCTCCTCTAGGACTTTAATGGTATCACGTTTTATATTTAAGTCTTTCATCCACCTTGAATTTATTTTTGTATATGGTGTAAGTTGGTGCTCAAGTTTCATTTTTTTGCACGTGGCTGTCCAGTTCTCCCAACACCATTTGTTGAAGAGGCTATTTTTATTCCATTTAATGTTGCTGCCTCCTTTGTCAAATATTAATTGACCATAGAGACTTGGGGTTATTTCTGGGATCCCTGTTCTGTTCCATTGGTCTATGTGCCTGTTTTTATGCCAGTACCAGGCTGTTTTGATTACAGTGGCCTTGTAGTATAGTTTAGTGTCAGGTATTGTGATCCCTCCTACTTTACTCTTCTTTCTCAAAATTGCAGCAGCTATTCGGGGTCGTTTATAATTCCATATAAATTTCTGAAGTGTTTGTTCTATGTCTGTGAAATAAGCCATTGGTACTTGAATACGTATTGCATTGAATGTGTAAATTGCTTTGGGTAGTATGGACATTTTGATGATATTAATTCTTCCAATCCATGAACACGGTATATGTTTCCATTTGTTTGTGTCTTCCTTGATTTCTTTCTTCAGTGTTGTGTAGTTTTCTGAATACAGGTCTTTTACCTCTTTGGTTAGGTTTCTTCCTAGATATTTTATTTTTCTTTTTGCTATTTTGTATGGGATTTTTTTCCTTGATCTCTGTTTCTGCTGTTTCATTGTTGGTGTACAGAAATGCCTTTGATTTCTGGATATTGACTTTGTATCCCGCTGTTTTGCCAAATTCATTTATTAGGTCAAGCAGTTTTTTGGTAGAGTCTATAGGATTTTCTATGTATACTATCATGTCATCTGCAAACAGTGACAGTTTTGTTTCCTCCTTTCCGATTTGAATGCCTTTTATTTCTTTTTCTTGTCTGATTGCTGTGGCTAAAACTTCCAGTACTATATTGAATAGAAGTGGTGAAGGTGGACAGCCTTGTCTTGTTCCTGATCTTAGTGGAAAAGATTTTAATTTTTGGCCATTGAGTATGATGTTGGCTGAAGGTCTCTCATATATGGCCTTTATTATGTTGAGGAATGCTCCCTCTATTCCCACTTTGCCGAGTGTTTTTATCATGAATGGGTGCTGTACCTTATCAAATGCTTTTTCTGCATCAATTGATATGATCATGTGGTTTTTGTCTTTGCTTTTGTTTGTGTGATGTATTACATTTACTGACTTGCTAATACTGAACCATTCTTGCATCCCTGGAATGAATCCCACTTGGTCATGGTGTAGGATCTTTTTAATGTATTGTTGGATGCGGTTTGCCAGTATTTGGTTGAGGATTTTAGCGTCAATGTTCATCAGTGATATTGGCCTGAAGTTTTCTTTCTTTGTTGTGTCTTTATTTGGTTTTGGAATTAGGATGATGTTGGCCTCATAAAAAGAGTTTGGGAGACTCCCATCTTTCTGGATGTTTTGGAATAGTCTGTGAAGGATAGGGGTTAGCTCTTCCTTAAATGCTTTGTAGAATTCTCCTGTGAAACCATCTGGTCCCGAGCTTTTGTGTGTTGGGAGTTTTTTGATTACTGCTTCAATGTCTTTTGTTGTTATTGGTCTGTTCAGGCTTTCTGCTTCTTTTTCATTGAGTTTTGGAAGATTATATTTTTCTAGAAAGTTGTCCATTTCACCTAGCTTTTCAAATTTCTTGGCTTACAATTTCTTGTAATCTCTCTTTCATTTCTGATTGTGTTTATTTGGGTCTTCTCTCTTTTTTTCTTGATGAGTCTGCTTAAAGGCTTGTCGATTTTGTTTATCTTTTCAAAGAACCAGCTCTTGGATTCATTGATCCTTAGAATTGTGCTTTTAGTCTCTATGTCATTTAATTCTGCTCTGATCTTGGTTATTTCCTTCCTTCTGCTTGCTCTGGGCTGCCTTTGTTGTTGTTCCTCAAGTTCTTGTAGACGTAAGGTTAGGTTGTTTGTTTGGAATGTTTCTAACCTTTTTAGATGGCCTGTATCGCTATGAACTTCCCTCTCAGGACTGCCTTGGCTGTGTCCTATAAGTTTTGGGTTGTTGTGAGTTCGTTTTCATTTGTTTCCAGAAACCTTTTGATTTCTTCCCTAATATCATTCTTGACCCATTCATTGTTTAATAGCATGCTATTTAATCTCCATGATTTTGAGTGTTTTTGTTTTTTTTCCCTTCGGGTTGGTTTCTAGCTTCAGTCCCTTGTGGTCTGAGAAAATGCTTGGTATGATTTCAATTTTCTTGAAATTCTTGAGGCTTGTTTTGTGTCCTACCATGTGGTCTATCTTTGAGAATGTTCCATGTACATTTGAAAAGAATGTATATTTAGTTTCTTTTGGTGGAGGGCTCTGTATATATCAGTAAAGTCCATTTCATCAAGGGTATTGTTCAATGCCACAATATCTTTGTTGATATTTTGTTTAGAAGATCTGTCCACTTTTGATAGTGGGGTGTTAAAACCTCCCACTATAATTGTGTTGCTGTCCATATCTTCCTTGAAGTCCTCTAAGATTTTCTTTATGTATTTCGGCGCTCCTATGTTGGGTGCATATATATTTACAATATTTATGTCTTCTTGATGTATTCTTCCCTTGAGTATTATGAAGTGGCCTTCTGGGTCTCTCTTTATGGACCTTTTTTGGAAGTCTATTTTGTCTGATAGGAGTATTGCTACCCCGGCTTTTTTTTTCCTGTCCATTTGCTTGGAAGATTTGTTTCCAGCCCTTCACTTTCAGCCTGTGTAGGTCTTTTATCCTGAGGTGGGTCTCTTGTAGACAGCAGATATGTGGGTCATTTTTTTTTTATCCAATCAGCTATTCTATGTCTTTTGATTGGAGCATTTAATCCATTTATGTTTAAGGTTATTATTGATAGGTACTTATTCATTGTCTTTTATGTACGTGTGTTCCTCTCTCTCTCTCTCTCTCTTTTCCCTCCCTTCCTTAAAGCAGTCCTTTTAGAATCTCTTGCAGAGCTGGTTTGGTCGAGGTGTATTCTTTTAGACTTCTTTTGTCTGGGAAGCTTCTTATTTGGCCTTCTATCTTGATCGAGAGCCTTGCTGGATATAGTAGCCTTGGTTGCAGCCCTCTGGTTCTCATTACCTGGAGTATTTCTTGCCATTCTCTTCTGGCTTGAAGTGTTTCCATTGAGAAGTCAGCTGTTAGCCTTATTGGGGCTCCCTTGTATGTTACTTCCTTTTTCTCCCTTGCTGCCTTTAAGATTCTCTCTTTGTCTTGAAATTTTGTCATTTTAATTATGATGTGCCTTGAGGTGGGTCTCTTTGGGTTCCTCTTGATTGGGACTCTCTGTGTTTCCTGGATTTGTGTGACTTTTTCTCTCATCAAATTAGGGAAGTTCTCCTTCATTACGTGTTCAACTAGGTTTTCGATCCCTTGCTCTTCTTCTTCTCCTTCTGGTATCCCTATTATATGGATATTTTTACATTTCATATTGTCTTGCATTTCTCTTAATCCCTCTTCATTCTTTCTGAGCCTCTTTTCCTTTTCTTGCTCTTTCTGGATGCTGTTTTCTACTTTGTCCTCCAGCTCGCTAATCCGATCTTCTGCTTCATCGATCCTGCTTTTCATTCCTTCTACTGTGTTCTTCAGTTCAGAAATTGTATTCTTCATTTCCTCTTGACCTTTGTTGAGAGTTTCTATTTCCTTTTTCATGTTTATATAGTTTGCAGTGAGATTGATGTAGTTTCCCTCTAATTTCTGAAAGCTCATTGTGAGTTCATTGACCTTCCTGGTAATCATCGTTTTGAACTCACTATCTGATAGTTGAGTTGCCTCTATTTCATTTAGCATTTTTCCCGAGGCTTCCTCGTTTCCCTTCAATTGGGGGTTGTTTCTTTGTTTTCTCATTGTTCGTGGGTTTCTTCTTTTTTCTTCTTGTTTGTTAATTTGATCTGTTCTGATTCCCTTTAACTATGGTGTGAACTTCTGTAGTAGAGTATTTGTGAGATTCAGTGGTGCAATCTCCTTCGTGTATCCTGGTGCTCACAGCTTCCCCCTATTCTTTTTTGTGATCAGTTGGAGGAGTAAGGCAAAATGGTTTACAACAGCAAGACAGTATACTATGATATTTACTTTAGCAGCCAGTAGAGAAGAGAAGGGTTATCCTTTGGCTCCTTATAATGTTAACCGTGATCCTCCACCCCACTATCCACATTTTAGAAAGGATGGAAAGAAGGTAAGACTCTTACTGGGGACGAGAGTATTGTCAGTTGGATCTAGAAAGCTGTGAGGCTGTGGGAGGTCAGATTCTAAGGTAGGGTTGGACTAAAGATTAGTATACATAGGAGTAGTGAGTAAAAGAATAGAGACAACCCCCACAATAGTATAGTTCAGAAAATTGCAAAGTGGGCTGAGATCAGGTAGGGGTATTGAGAAGCATTTACAATTGTATACACTAGGTCTTACTAGCAGTAATAGTAAAGTGACAGTCTTGTGGCAGAATCAATGAGGTCTAGATAACAAGAATAAAGAGTATAGAACCTTGAGAGGTATATTAATGGAACACAGATGAAGGATAGTAACTTATCAACACCTTGTTGATAAGGTACTGAGATACCAGGGGGAACCTATCAAATGACAGTATAACCAGCCAAGCAAAGAAGATTATACAGAAAGAAAAAGAATACCAAAATATTATTAAAATAAAAAATGTCGGAAGAGTGAGAAAAAGATAATACAAATTTACGGTAACTTGCAAGATTAAAAAAAAAGGAAAGACAAGCAGAAGATGTAGTGCAGGAGAGATAAATTTGGAGTGGAAAGAATAATATTAGGATGAATGGAAGAGAAACAGAAGGGATTGTGAGATAAAAATAATAAGAATTGAAAAATAAAATGTCACGTAAAACACAAGATAAAATCAATCAACCAACAACAGCCAGAGAAACCAAACAAAGCCAAAAAGAAAGAAAGAAAGAAACAAACAAACAAAAACACCTCTTGTTGGTTTCTAACTGGCCAGATCAGTTTTTCTGATCTTGCTGGCTTCAGTTGGCTGAGGGACCTTTGAAATGCTTCTCTCTCTCCCAGCCAGACCTCAGCTGGTCTGTCAGGTAGCCTGGGCCCTCCCGCACACGCTGGCTCTTTGGATCTCACTTCCATGTTCTTCCGGACTCCAGGGTCCTGCAGGTTTCCAGTTGTATGATCTCAGGAGGCACTCGAGACGTTTTGGGATTCACTGTGCCCTCCCTGGGGATCATAAAAGGGCGCGCCCCTCCCCCAAACTTTTGAGATTCCGGGTCTAGGATCACCCTAAGCGCCTGGCCGCGACCCTTCTGGGATCAAAGCGCAAGAAAGTCATCCTGACGGTGCACGCGCCAAGCCGTTTCCAGCTCCATGTTCCCCGCCGAAGCGCACTCCGACCGGGTGTGGGAGCCTTTCCTGGCTCCCCCGGTCAGGCTGGCTGGAAATCTCTGAGCCACCACTGTAGGAACACTCCAAGTGCCACGTCCCTCCCGGGATCGCAGGGGGCAATTCAGGCCACCCTATGGGGTGCGAGCGGAGCGCAGCCCGGTTCTGTACTCTCCACCCATCTGCACTTCCACTGTGCTAGGGGAGCAGGTGCCCTTCCAGGCTGCCCCTGGTCCTGTTGGCTAGAATCCCTCACTCCTCCCAGTCCTCTGGGTGGGTGTTCATAGTCCCTGGGCGATTTTTTCCCCAGTCCAACTGGCCAATCTGTTCCTTTTAGCAACACGTTCTCCCCTGGAGTTGCTCACCCCCAGTATTCAGGGGAGGGAGCAGCGACTTCCCTCTCCTGGGCGCCCTGAGGCAGACCCCGGAGCACCCTGGGCAGGCCTGTGGTCCGCACACCCCTAGACCCCGCGCTGATCCCTGGGCTCCTTTTGTCCTGTGGCAGACTCCTTACTGTCTGGTTTTCCAGTGAGTGCAATAATTTTTGATGTCCTGCTTTCAAAACTGATTCGGTAACCTAGGCCACTTGCTCTGTTTCTCCACCGATCTGCGAGTTTCCCCCCTCTTCACAGAAGCCGAGAAAAACGCTGCCTAGAGTAAAGCCGCCATCTTCCCTCCCCGGTTGTTACTTTTTAATTGTATCAGGAAAATGTCATTCCAATGAAGTCAATCTTTTTTTATTCCACTTTTGAAAATGTTTAATATTTTCAACCTCTAAGTTAAAAAATGTAGACTTATGAAAAATTTCAGGTGTCAACTCACAAATATTTAATGTGGCACACAAATTCTATTCGGGGCGTGTGAACAAAAGCATCTATTGCTCGCAAACTCTACCCTAGCAAACTACCCTGAGCTCACAAGATCAGGGTCTCCAGGGCCTCGCTTCGCATTCGCTCCTTGGCACACTCTAGTCACATGGAGGCTCTGCCACTAGGTGTGTTATGTACTAAATTTCAACACATTAGAGACTACCACCACGTTAGCTCATACAGCCATGAGTCTTGGATCTTTGTACAGACTATTGAATAAAATTTTCTCTGAATTACTATGTATGCATCTGACCTTCTAAATTATCAATTAATGACCAAAATTTAAACTTGAATATACTCCTCTAAAAGATTTAGGCCTGTGCACATAAAACTGAGTTATTTTCTTGAATTCATAGGTACCTCTCACACTGCTGGCTGGCTGGAGCCTCATTATCTTTGTATGGTGCCTGTGTGGGGGCAGGTGCAGCTCAGTGCAGGGCACATGGCTTGGGGAACAAAGCACAGGCTGGTTTTTAGCCCCACTCTCCACCTGCCCAAAGTCTCCTTCTGGATTAACCTGTAAAACCTTCAGCAAACATGTTAAATGTACACTTGCTTAGCTCAAGTGTGTTTGATTCAGTTCATGTTCCTCCCTGGGATTCTCCTGCTCTACACAGCATATGAGAGCTAGTTGTGAAATACAGTAGTCCTTCCTCCCTCATCATGCTTTTGCTTTATGTGATTTCAGTTACCCACAGTCAACTGCCACTGAAAAGTATTAATGGAAAATTCTGGAAATGAACAACTTATATGCTTTAAATTTCATGCTCTATTTAAACTGTGTAGTGTGATGAAATCTCTCTTAGTCCTATGCATAACAGGAAACCTCCCTTTGTCCAGAGTATCCATGCTGCATACCCTACCCACTATTAGATGCTCATTAGCCACCTCTGTGTTCAGACTGACTGATATTGGATCTCAGTACTTGTATTCAGTAACCCTTGTTTTACTTAATCATGCTCCCCGAGTAGTGATGCTGGCAGTTCAGGCATGACACCAAGAAGTGGTAAAGCACTGACTTTAAGGAAAAAGGTGCATGTCCTTCACTTAATATGGCATTTTATCATCTCACATCATCACAAGAAGGGTGAGCACAGCACACTAAGATGTTTTTAGAGATTGAGAGAGACTACATGCACATAACTTTTACTACAGATTATCGCTGTAATTGTTCTGTTTTACTATTAGTTATTGTTGTCGATCTCTTACTGTGCCTAATTTATACATTAAACTTCATCATAGGTATGTATGTGTAGGGAAAAACATAGTGCATATAGGGTTGGGTACTATCCATGGTCTCTGACATCCACTGGGGGTCTTGGAATGTACCCCCAGAGGATAAGGGAGGGGGACGTTGTAACAAGTGAGGGACTAATACAACGTGGTATAAATTTTGCCTGCTTCCTATAACACTTTTGTTTGTGCTTAGGAATGTGAGCATTCTTAGCAATTCAACTTTGAAGCAACAGTTTTCTATCAACTATTTTTCAAGCCCTTGTGTCAGTTAAATTAAGGGAGTACAATTACTTATTTCTGTAAACAAAAATTTATTCAGAAACAACACAGATAAACACAAAATAAAACACAGATATAATCTGGATGCTCACTCTCAAATCATAAACCCAACCATAACTTCTGATTGCATATTTTTATTACCTCATGGTTCTTAGTCATTGACTGCATTAAGTAAATATTATACACCTGCAGTTATAAAATAAGTTGATAGCAATGAAATGTATTATCAGTTTTACATATAACAGATTTCATTTCTTTCCCATTATTGAAAATAGAATTTATTTTTTAGAACACTTTTAGGTTCTGCTATGCACTGAACTTACATGCTGGAACCCTAACCCCCAATGTGATATTCTTAGAGATGGGGCCTTTCGAAGGTAATTTAGCCATGAGGGTAGGACTCTCACAATGGGATTACTAGGGAAATCCCTCATAAGGAGGGTTTCGAGAGAGTATTTTTCCTCTTTGATCTCCCCCATTAGTGCTCAATAACATTCTATTCTCTGGTACCAGTTTATTTATTCGTTCACCTACTGAAGGACATTTGGATGGTTTCTAAGTTTTGGCAATTATGAATAAAGTGCTATACATCTTCATGGGCAGGTTTTTGTGTGGACATAAGTTTTATTTCCTTTGGGTAAAAACCAAGTAGCATGACTGCTGGGTCTTATGGTGAAGGGGAATAAATGTCCGGGGGATGGTTCCTCAGACAGAGGTCACTACCTGTCTGAGGAGGCCCTCAGGGTAGGGGACCCAGGCAGTGACCTCGCTTCCTAATAACAGAGCGCAGCAGAACTTGGAATCCTGGTAACCAGGCAGCCACATTCTCAAACTGCCTCTCCCCAGCTCACTTAGGCAGAGGAACTTCATCCAGCAAGATGTTTGCTTGTTGTCTGCCCATATTCCAAGGCCAAGGCATCAAAATAAGAGGAGGGGATGGTAAGTTCCACCACAGCTGCCACCAGGTCCAATCACAGCACAGACACCTGTGGCCTTTTTCATGGTGGAACAGAGAGGTAACACACAGGGAGCCTAGGGTAGTTTTGTTTGGGCCAGGCCACCACTCAGATCCCATTGGAACAACCCTATGTCACCTACCTGTGTGTGCATGTGTGTGTGTAAGGGGATTCCCCACGCAGGAACAGGCTGAGGATGGTGAGAAGCCTGGTGAGCCGGTCATGTTCAACCCCAGGTGAAGGCTGCCTGGGTGCATGTGGAGCACGGATGTCCTCTGCCTGAGGTTCGTCCAAAGGCCAGAAGGTGAATGTCATTGCCCCTGGGTGGAGGTCTATGCAGACACAGGGCTGGCCTGTCCTGGACCAGAAGGTACAGTGGGCAGAAATAGCGGCAAGTAGGACCCACCAGAGCTTGAGGCCTCAGGACCAGCTACCAGTCATTTTCATTGCAGAGCTCAAGGCAGATCCAGGAAAAGAAACAGGTGGTTGAGGAAGACCCAGGCCCCATCTCCTCCGCTGAGGGGCAGGTGCACCCCTCCAGTGAGGGCCACAGCAGGCCCAACATGATAGTAGCCATGCAGGGGTCTGGGGATCCAAGGCCCACGGATGGGCAAAAAAGGACTCGTCCTCCAAAGCCACCCAGGCTCCACAGGCCACTCAAGATTTCAGAATCCATCTTGGAGCTTGGTGGCCACATTACTGCAACTGGGTCAAATGACATGGAGACCAAGGAGGCTGAGCCCAAAGGTGAGAATGTGGAAAAGGTGGGTGGTGGGTAGAGATAAAAGTAAGGTTACAGGGAGGGGTTGATGCCAGACACACAGGGAGAACCCACAGGGTCTGCCCTGGAGTGAAGACCAGAATCAGACCACCCATCTGCTGGACTGTCTACAGGGGGGACATCTGGGATGGCCCCTGGGCTGCGGCTTCTCTGGGAGGCTCTGGCAGTGTTCTGTCTGTGGGGGCGCAGGGGGAAATGCAGGCACATGGGTGATCTTTTCTCCTTTCCCACCTTCAGCACCAGCCAAGCAGGAGCAGCTTATTGATGAAAAACCCTGCCCCATGTCTACCAATGAAGGGCAGGTAGGCCACATGCCAGAGGGCTGTAGAAGGCCAATTGTGACAGTGGCCATGCAGGGGTCTGTGGAACCTGTGACCTTGGTTGGCCGAAAAAGGACACCCCTGAAGAAGCCGCCCAGGCTCCACAGGCCACTCAAGTTTTCAGAACTCATCTTGGAGCTTGGTGGCCACACTCCTACAACTGGGTGCAATGACGTGGAGACCAAGGAGGCTGAGCCCAAGGGTGAGAAGGTAGACGAGGTGGGTAAAGGGTGGTGGGTGGAGGTAAAAGTAAGCTTACAGGGAGGGGTTGATGCCAGACACACAGGAAGCACCCACAGAGGCTTCCCAGGTGTGAGGCCACACTCAGAGCACCTATCAGCTCTACTGTCCATGGGGAGGATGTCCTGGGGTGGGTTCTGGGCTGTGGCTTCTATGGAGGCTCTGGCTTGTGTTGTCTATTGGGGAGGATATGGAAATGCAGGCACCTGGGTGATCTTTTGTCCTCTCACAACTCTAGTAGGAGTCTAGGAGGCAGAGCAGGCTCCTGATTCAGCCACTATCCAACATCTGGAGGAGCTGGACGCAGGATCAGACTAGGATGACATTCCAGGCCAGGAGGGCTGCCCATTGCCAGGGGTCATTCCACATCCAGCAGCTGCTCTAGCTGCAGCTGTGCAGTCATGGCCAGGCTGTGTAGCATCTGCTGATCTGAGGGAGGCCCCATTCTGCCTGTCTGAAGAATCCTTCCTGGAACCTGGCCTGGTTCCCACCACAGGGGAGGAGCTAGTTCTGTAAAATGCACTTGGGCCACTTCTAGAGCAGGGTATTGTTCCTCTGGCTCTCCTTCTCCCATGTGAAGTTTTTTTTCCCATCTCTGTTTGCCCTTATCCCTTTATATTCTTCAATTATATATTCCCATCTCCATGGCAAGATTAAATTTAAAAATTAAATATTATTGGTTATATTGTAAAGTGTGCTACTTTTGAGCATGATGTATATTCATGACACTGCAAGCCTCACCACTGACCAGCTGCAGGATGTTCCATTTCCCCTAAAGGAAACCCTGCACCAAAAGTACTCACTCCCCACTACTCTGCCCCTGGCATCCCCTCATGTGCCTTCTGTGTCTCTTTTTTTTTTAACCTGTTCTGCACATCTCCTATAAGTAGAATGTTAGAATAGGTGCATTTTTCTGTTTGTTCACATATTTTTGTTATTTAAGAGGAAAATCCCTGAGGGATTAGTGATCAGATATAAAAGAGGATCCCTTTTGGTAAGTGTGTGCATAATCTCAGGGTAGAGACCTCGGTGATAAGTTTGACCTGAGGGCCAGAAGCAAGTCAGGCAATGGCTGGCTCATCCTGTGCCCAAACAAAGTGAGAAAATGCAGATCTAGAAGAACAAACCACAAAGTGGATGGCATTCCTCACCAACACAAGGCCAGAGGGAAGTGCCACATGCCTGTGGTGCAGCAACCTCCTGAGAGTCCCTGTTTTCTAAAAGGATGAGGGTGCACATGTACTTCCAGTCTCTACAGATGCCCAACCTCTCCAACAGGAACACGGGCACTGTCAACACTGGGGACAGAGCACTGTCACCCTCAGGCTGGCAGGCTTCTGGTCTGGTGGTGACCAGCCATGGGGACACAGAAAGGAAGCAGAGGCCCCAGCTGATCCCCTGGAGGGAGGGGGAAAGGCCCCTCCTCTGGAAGAACAGCGAGCAGGACCCATCCTAGTTCCACAGGTGCACACATGCCCCTGGCAGTGCTCATGCTAGGAGGTCCCCCCCTGCAGCACTTCCTGCACAATTTTTCACAGACATATTTTCCTGGCTACCCATTGGAGCACTGGGGAAATTGTCTGGACCTGGGAAAGACACCAATGTCCATGGAGAGAGTATGCGATCCATCAACCCTGGTCCACATGGATGAGGGAAGCTGAGTAGCCACTAAAGTGGGTACAGGTGTCTCTATGTGCTGACAGATAAAGACGTCAGGAGTCTTCTCTGGGGAGACACATGCACCAAGGGTGTGCATCCAGGGTCCTACCTGTTAGATCACACACATGTAATTTTCTCAGGCAGATACATACATGTGAAAATTATTCTTCCTGCGAGAGAGATTGACAAACAGAATGAGAAAGGCAGAGCCTGAGAGAGCCACCAATCCACTTGTGCATGGGGCCTGATTCTCAGCTCCTGTTGGAAGCCCTGAGCCAGGTGAAGAACCAGGGCTGGCCTGGTAAGTCCTGGAGACATGTGCCCAGTTTCTGCCACTGTCCCAGGAAACCATAACTCAATCCCTTCAGAATATGACCTAACATCTCCCAGACAACTCTGTCAAAGAAAATATAGGAATCAAGCCCTGGCTGGCGTAGCTCAGTGGACTGAGCACGGGCTGTGAACCAAAGTGTCGCAGGTTTGATTCCCAGTCAGGGTACATGCCTGGGTTGCAGGCTATGACCTCCAGCAACCGCACATTGATATTTCTCTCTCTCTCTCTCTATCTCCCTCCCTTCCCTCTCTAAAAATAAATAAATAAAATCTTAAAAAAAAAAGAAAAGAAAATATAGGAATCAAAACTGAGCATCTAGTATAGCCACTGGCTAGGGGAGTTTGATAATTTGAGAACTATGAAAGTACAGACATATTATATTTATTTTCCTGCTTCAATTATTTTCTTGTACAGACATTAACATTTGTATTTATTTCTTGCTTCAATTATGAAATTCTAGGGGCATAGCTTTGATAAAACAAAGGGAAGAACATATTGGAGGCATACAATCAAATAATTAATCAGAAAATTAATCTTAAATTTTTGTTGTAATTTTGGCCACTCAAGCAAGTCATTAAAGTTTAGGGGCAACCTGCTAATTGGTTTCCTGGCCATTAATCTTGGTCTTTATTTCATAATCTACAAGGACTCCCAAAGACATCTATTTAAAATCTAAATCTGATTATAATAATCCTCTGGTTAAAAAGAAGTCTAAAAATGACAACAAACTCACAGTTATTAACAACCAAACCTAAAACAAAAACAAAAACAAAAAAACAAGCTAAGCAAACAACTAGAACAGGAACAGAACCACAGAAATGGAGATCCCATGGAGGGTTATCAGCAGGGGAGTGGGAGTGAGAGAGGGGGGAAAAGGTACAGAGAATAAGTAGCATAAATGGTAAGTAGAAAATAGACAGAGAGTGGGGGTTAAAAATAGTACAGGAAATGTAGAAGCCAAAGAACTTACATGTACAACCCATGGACATGAACTAAAGGCAGGGAATGCGGGTAGGAGGGGGTGTGCAGGCTGGAGGGGATTAAAGGGGTGGGGGGGAATGGGACAACTATAATAGCATAATCAATAAAATATATTTAATTTAAAAATAAAAAATAAAAAAAATCTGGCTCCTTACTATATATACCATAAGTTTGAATTTTTGGTTTTAGCTTCAAAAGGCTTTATGTAGGCTCTGGCTGGTATGACTCGGTGGATTGAGCACCGGCTTGCAAATCAAAGGGTTGCTGTTTCGATTCCCAGTCAGGGCACATGCCTGGGTTGAGGGCTGGGTTCCCAGTTGAGGGTGTGTGTGAGGCAACCATCACACACTGATATTTATCTCCCTTTCTTTCTTCCTCCCTTCCCCTCTCTCTAAAAACAAATAAATAAAATCTTTTTAAAAAAGGCTTTATGTAAAATATTAGGTGTCAATGTAAGTAAGTATCAGCAATAAATATGCACATAAAAATCCATAGAAACTGAGCTGCTTTAGTTAAAGAGATGCAGCCAGAATACAACTTACTAGTTTTTGAGTCTTTGGAGTGGTCACCATAAGGCACAATTTAAAAATAATTTGTCAAGACATTATATTTCAAGCTATTTAATAGAGCCAGTGACTTTTCTAAAACTCGCAAGTACCTCATTCTAGCAATGCTATCGAATTTTCTGTTTTAGTGATGCCAAACTACTTGTAGATCCTGGAAGGCAGCATGTCTTTCAGAGTTTTCTATCTCTGCTTTTGCAGTATTGATCTTTCCCTTGGACAATCTTTCTTCTCTTTGCATTAGTTTCTGTCTGCCTTTCAAAATCAACTTCAGGTGTATTTACCTACGAATCTTTTCCTAACCCTAGCTTATAACCCTAACCTATAGATAGCATACCTATGTGTTTTATCCTTGCTAAACCTGAGCCACATCTCTGTCACACAGTTTTTGAGTAATTTTTTACATATATGTACATAAAAAATATGGCTGTATGCTACATATTCTCAGCACATGTCATGTTGTAGATATCTATTACATAATTTTTGAGACTCCAACTTTGAATTACAGCAGGGCAAGCCTTATAAGAGAATAAAGTGCTCTAAGAAGTTTGGGGAATAAAATCTCATTGAAAAATATTTTCTCTCTCTGCTCCAACTAGCTGGCCATTGTAAAGTATATTCTAGAATATGGAGGCATAAGAAAACACAGTACCTGCCTCCTCGCACAACCACATCAAAATTACGACTAAACTACAAAGCAAACCACCATTCGAACTACCAGAAATCAAGCTGAATGGAAGTCCTGCAAGTAGGAGGAGTAGAGGAATATCTTTGGAACAAGGAGTCCTAGCCCTAGCCAAAGGTTGTAGTGCCAGGGAGAAAAGCCCCCATAACATCTGGCTGTAAAAACCAACAGGGATTGAGGTTAAAGAAGAGGGAAACAAAGTCCCAGGCAGTTCCTCTTCAAGGGCCCATGCACAAACTTACACTCACTAACTCTGAGCTCCAGCTTGAGGGCAACAAATAAAGGCACCAGAAGCATCTGGGGAGAAACTAAATTTTTTAGCAACAGGGTGAGACCTGGGGGCAGCTTTCTCCCAGACAGAAGTGCTGGCAGAGGCCATTGTTCCTTTGCTGAGCCCTGCCCTTCACAGAGCCAACAGGCAGGTGCCATATCTAAGACTCCACCAATCTGGCTCACAAAGTTTGCCCCACCCTGGTGATTCCCTGAGGCCCTGCCCCACCCAACTTTTGGAACCACCCAAGTTGTTTCTATACATATACATGTGTATGTGTATGTCCATACACATGTCTAGTCTTGTCTCACACTTCAGATTTTCCTAAATTCTCTCAAACAAGCAACTTCTGGCTTCAGTAAGTCCCTTACTTCTGGTTAAGTGGCCCCAGACATGGCACTAGCAATAGCTGGCCTTGGCTCACATCTTGGCCTCACTTGGGCACCCCCAAACCCAGCACAAGTATTAATAGCAGCCATCTGAAGATTTCTCTGTAGCTTATGCCCTATGGCTGTGGATAGAACACAGACAGTTTCTGACCTTGGCTTATACTTCCTGGGAGGCCCCACAGACAGCATATCCATTGGACAGCTTCAGGCCACATCAGAGCATTGCCGACCAAGTACATCCACAAGGGACACACTCAATGGGTGGACTCAGTGGACACCAGAGCCCTGTTTAAGTCTGGATCTTTGGGGTGGAGGCCTGCATAGCTGATCCTCCATGGTGGTTGGAGGTTGGTGGTCACTGGTCTCAGCCAGTCCTTGTAGCTGACTGGCCTGGGTAAATCATTCCCATTGATGTGCCAACAGCTATCAGGGCTCAACTACAATAGGTGGGTGTACACAGCCCACATGGTGGGTGCTCCTTGAGTACCCATCTTGGGTGATAGGGGAGGCTGTGCCACTGGACCCTACAGGACACATATTACATCAGGACACCCTACTAAGCCAAAGACATGTAGCAGCTCTTCTAATACATGGAATCAAACGCCTGGGGCCTCCAAAATGAGGAGACAAAGAATCATGTTCCAAATGAAAGAACAGAAGAAAACTCTAGAAAAACTAAAAAAATGGTGGGTATCAGAGAGACAGATGTGCTCCTTTATCTCAAATGTTGCCTTGGGTTACAGACTTTTTTCCCAAGCATCTTTCATGAAGACAACAGAATTGTAGACATAATTGGTCTGTTTCAATTAACTTTTTACTTCACATTCTCAGGGACAGAAGAAAGTAATGCAACAGCACTGTGATACAGTTGGTGACCACCTACACATTTTTTTTGCAATATTTCAAATGTTTTCTTTCTATGCACACACACTTTCTCCCTTAGCATTTTAGCTTTCAGAGAAATTCAGTTCTATTAAAATAAAGGAAAATGGTAGAAAAGTGTTATAATTATTCATTTTTTCATTAAATTGTCTATATATTTACGCTTATGCTTCCCATGCACTCTAATTGTATTTCATTAAGTTGCATATGTTTCCAATTTTTTATAACACTGCCCAATTGCACTCTTCCCCCATCAATTTTTAAGCATTTATCTTCCCTCTGCAAACAATCATATTATTTCATTAACATACGGGAACACAGTGAAAAAATTTGATGTTTTTATGTCTCTTCTTAATATCAGAATATTATTTGTTACATATATACACACATATGTATATGCATTTGCACATTTTTTCAAATGTATCCAATGGATTTTGAACATAACACTGATATTTAATTCAAAATTTCAAAATGAATTTTGAAAGTGCTTACATTGGAATAATACATAGTGCTTAGGTGGCATGACTATATGAGTATATCCATACATAATATCTTACTACTGTTTTCATTAGTTTGTTAAGTACAGTGGTAAATCGATAAATTGCACAATGGCCCTGAAAAAGTCCATTTTCTTCACCCTTTCTCTCTTTGTTGAATAAATTGCCATAAATAACAAGAAATGTGGATCAACACTTTAAAGAAATGAAAGGAATAAAAGCAGTTAACCTGCTCTTGGTGCTATTTATTACTTGAATTTATAAATTTTGTAAGATAGAAATTTCATAATAAGAATTTCACACAAAACTCAAAGCATTGATATGAATTTTCTCTACAAATTTTTCTATCTGTTGGCACTTGAGTTGGTAAAGACAAAAACAAACTATACCTACGCTTGTTATATCAAAGTCCAAAGCAAAAGGGATATCAAAGTAAACCAGTCTCTGAAGGTAAGAGGGTTGTCATAGAGGTCCTGTGTATGGGGACAGGGTGGCCTGTGCTGAAGTGAGCGCCCTCACCACGGAAGACCCGAAATAGGGGATCAGACTGTCTGCTCTGTTGGCACTCAGAGGACAGGGGGGAAATGAAAGGTCTGTGCAAAGCCTTCAGTGAAATATCCAGCGACCTCACTAGCATAAAGGCTCCTATATAAATACATGCACCTCCTAAGGAGAGCCGTCCTTTGGCTTTGCAAATGTGGATGCCCAACAGCTTCAGATACACTTGCAGACAAGTGAGTGTTTTGAATTCCTGAAATCTGTTCATATAGATGCAAGTTCTAGATTCCTAATTCCTTGCCCCTTCCCATCTGCTTGCTGCCCAAAGAATCACAATCCAGCAGCACAAGGCAGACAAGTGAATCCCGTGTGTCTTACCTGTCCCCAACCACACCATTTGAAAACACTCAGAAACCGTAGCTACTGTGAGGCAGCTGAGCAAAGAGCAGACCCCAGGTAGTCCACCACCTCAGGTCTGTAAGTGTGGGCTCTTCAGGTCAGTAACTATGCAAACCTGCCCTGGTACCCTGCCAGGTGCTACACTAAACTCTAGATTCACTTCTTCACCCTGAAATGCACTGAAAACCACTGCCCACTGCAAGGTCCATGTTTGCTTTAGCTTCTCAAAGCCTCAGGACAGCACACAGCAGTGCCACATACACCAAACCTAGCTGCTGCTTCTCCCTGTCCACACACTTTGTGCCTGGGATCAGGTGTGGAGGAGGAATCTGAAAGCAGGAGCTGGGGGAACATGCCAGGGTCCCCAGCTGGCTACTGCTGGCACCATTCCCAGGACTTTTCCGACAGCTGGTGTCACTCTGGATGCCTAAGCTCATTCCCAGAGCTCACCCCTACACCTGACCCTGCTCTCTCCAGGTTCACACCCCTGCCTCTCCCCACCCCCAATGATAGACCAGCTTCCTCCTTGCTCTCCAGAACTCACTTTAAACCCCCAAAGTAAAGCCATTTCTTACCCAGTCGAAAACTCTCCTCCCTCTGCAGTGTGATAGGGTAGGAGACAGGACTGCCAGTGAGGGCGTCCTCACCTGGCCAATGTGTCCTAGGTGCCCTCCCTTGCTGTGGTTCCCACTCATGGGGGGAAGTGTGGAGTGGGCTGCTGGGCAGTGGTCCCTCAAGGCCTCTTGGAAATCAGGGAGCTAGTGTCCTCAGAATGCACACCTACACCCTGACCTGCCCTTTGGTCCATCACCCCTGCCTCCAGAGGCCCTGCCTATAGCACTCACCAGGAGGTGGTGCCCCTGGGTGGCACCCCTGGGTGGCACCACCTCCCTGTGAGCTCAGGGTCTATGGTGCACTCCTGGGCTGCTAGGGCAACGTGCCTGTGACACTTGGCACCCAGAAGTGCTCTCTGTGCCTTAGACTCCCTGCAGCTCTGACTCTGGCAGTCCAAGTCCTTTATTATTCTGTCTCCCCCTCACTTCTTTTTCTTCTTCTTCCTAGCTCCTCCTTTATCTCTTCTCTGTTCTACATTGATTTGCTTGTACTGCTTGTAAGCATTGGAGGAAGTCTATTCTTGGTTACAACCTATTGATAAAAGCACTCCAGCTCAGCTAAAATGTATAGGTTGGTAGAAAACTTTCCACTAGACAGCAGCCTGATGCATTTATTTCTTGACCTCTAGTGAGTCTCCAAGCAGCTGAGAGAGAAGTCTTGGTGTTACCTCTTCTGGAAGGTTACACCTCAGGAGTAAATGAGACAAGCATGTGTGGAAAATAGGGGCATGCATACCTGCACACACACAATTTTGCGATAAGAAAATAAAAGTAAGGATCTTGCTAACCACATACTTATATTTCACCTATAACTCAAGAGTAAGGAGTGGTATGGGGGTGAGAAGAGGAAGGAAGGCAAAAATAAATTTCTTTACTGCTTTCAATGAACTAAGGAAAAAGTGAAAGATCTCAAAGTTGCAGAGTTACCAAGGAGGCTGCCCCTTGGTAGCCTCCTACCAAGCTTTTTAAAAGAGTGTGAGGAATGACTAAAGGACAATTTCATAAGGAAATACCACAGACAGCCCCAGCCTGATATCTCAGTTGAATGGAGTGATGTCCCAGTTCACCAAAGTAGCAGGTTCTATCCCTGGTCAGGGCATATACAACAATCAACCAATGAATACGTCAATGAGTAGAACAACAACTCAATGTGTGTGTGTTTCTCTAAAAATTAATACAGAAAAAAAGGCAGAGTAGAAATGAATAATTTTAAAGTACTAATAGAACATGGTTTTGTTAGTTCTATTTGGAGCTAGAAATAAACAGGAAAAGGCAATTCTTTGTTGAGAAGATAAGTAATGGTAAGAGAAGAAATATAAGTACACAATTTCTTTTCTGAGTCTATACACTGTTCTAGGTAGAACAATCTTGAGAGGAGAAGAGACAAAACATTGCTTAGAGACAATTACAGTCATAATAGGAAAGAAACTAATGAGAAAACCTATGGCTACTTAAATTAATTCAAATATCCACGCTCAGGTGACTCCATGCAGAGACCTGGGATGTTGTTTGGAAACTGCTCTGATGGAATGCAGTAGCTGCCTTCATACATTCCCTAATCTGCAAGACAAACATTCCAACAAGTATTTTACTCACATTTAATAAAGGAGAAAGACAGAAATTTAAAGGATTAAGTAAATTGACCACTACACAGCCAGGAAGAGGATCATGACTTTAAATTGAAACATGTTTCCCTTTACATAGAATTGCTGTGTTTCCTGGGGAAGGGAAGTACCTTTGATAATACTGTTTGATACATCCCTCAACTACAGGCAAGGGGTCAGGAGAATGGGCATATAGAAATATTCTAATTTTCTACAATAAACAGTCTGGTATCTATACAGTGATTAAGTTTGAGATCAATCTCTGGCAATATTCCATAGAAGATCATGAAATAAATCATGTGCCAGTTGCCAGAAAAGGAAACAGCAATAGGTAGGGGTGTGTGTGTGTGTGTGTGTGTGTGTGTATCTTTCCAGGCTATCTTCATTTCTAGAGAGAAGTAGCCATCAAACTCATATGTATGGTATTTCCAGATCGCAACTAAACTTCCCCCATTACCTTTATGGACACGATACATGTAAACCGTGCATTAACATGAAGAAACTAAAAAGTAGCAGTGTGGACAAAGTTGCCTCAAGTGTGTTGGCAAGTGGATTCATGCTGGAATAGACTAAGGCTTTTGATTCTGAGCTTGGTGCCATATTGCTCAGCCAATTTAGTAAATTATATTTAAGAGGCAAATAAAAAAGGGGATAGATATCAGATAGATATGAGAATGAACCAAATTAGAGGCAAAAGTCAAAACCTAAAGAATCCTTTACTTAGGATGCTGATCTGTGACAAAGGAGATAAACCTGAGCTATAATTCATTTTGAAATCCTGTATTTTAGGGTTTTTTAAGGGGTAAGCACCTATTCAATTATTAAATAAGACATTGGTTATAGACAAGACAGCTAACAGTACATTGGCCTCTCTACCCTAAGATAAATACAAACTGTGGACAAAAATATAGAGAACAGCATCAGTTATGGACAGCAACCGACACAGGGGAGGCCCATAAGGAGTCCATTCCCATCATCTTTTTTTTCTTACTGGCCTTTTCTTTTGTCGAGCAGGATACCTGGGAGTCTGAGACCAAGCAGGGAGCTGCAGTGCATCTAGGCAGAGGGCACACTCTATACAGGGTTGGAAGGGATCCAGGGGACACGGGGAGGAAGCCCCAGAAGTCTGTGTGGAAATACCCTGAATTCCTTGGCTGAATTCCTAGGCTGCATGGCCCAAGGGAACAGTTCTGGAGGCCTGATCAAGTGCAGTGGCTACAGGTGGAAATGCAAGTCGAAATCACACAGTCATGGGAAGATACTGAAGTTTGGGCCCAGACAGAGTGGAAAGACTTTCGTAAATACCTTGGATACTTGGGTGACAACCCCTGAGGATGCTTTCAAGAGGTAAGAAGGATGCCTCAGGAGAAAGAATAAAACCAAAAGAGATTTGCCTAATGAAGCCAAAACCAGGTCCTTGGAGGCCGAAGGTCATCCATCACCCATCTAACGCCTGCTAGAGCTCAAAGCTCACTGGAAGAAGAACTCATAAGCTAGAATGTATATGAATGCAGTGTGCAATGAAAACTCATCAGATGTGCAAAGAAGCAAAAAAAAACAAACAAACCAGTGATTGTGACACAAAAAGATAATACAGTCAAGATAGAGTTCAAGAAATGATCCAGATTTTGGAATTAGTAGCCAAAGACTTATACATGGTCATAATTAATAAAGTAAATAAACTCTTCTGGTAATAAGGAAAATGAATGGAAAGATAGAGCATTTCAGCAGATTATCAGATTCTGTTAAAAAGTTAACTGACCTTTTGAGCAGCAAAATAAAGAAATAATTAAATGGAAATAATAATTAAAAAGAAACAATCACTTCTCACAACAGTAGACAGGGCCAATGGTACCAAATACAAGTCAATAGAAAATGTCCAGGAGAAGACAAGACCAAAAGCAACATTTGAAGAAATCATGCATTAGAACTTTCTGAAGCTGATGGAAGAATTCAACCCAGAAATTCAAGAAGTTACAGGAACTCTGAGCACAGAAAACCTCAGCTAGGTTCACAAGAGTCAAACCAAAGACAAAGAGAAAATGTTAAAAGCAGCCTGACAAAAATAGAAATATTACCTTTGGAGGAACAACGTGAATGAATACTGCTTCCAGTGGGCCCCAAAGGAGGGGACCCTGGGCGAGGAGACACACGGGCTGTACCTTCAGTGGCCCCAATGTAACAGCCATGCCAGGTGCCTCCGGTACCCCGGGGTGCTGACTGCCCAGCCGGATTCACGGAGCCCATCTGCCTGGTGGAAATCCAGGGTCCAGTGCAAGTGCTGGGTGGTGTGTCCGGTGTCATGAACAGATAGCAGGGCCACATCTTTGAGGAGTCCTGGTGGCCGGCACCCCCATGGTTAGGGTAAAGGCCTACCTGGCGGTTAAGCCCCTAGGCTTCAGTGCTGACCTGGGGACCAACGGGGCACCCAGGCCTTGCCGCAGGGTCAGTTTGAGCACTGGCAGGTCCTGCCCACAGACAGACCCCTTCGACCACACCAGCCTCCTCAACCAGGGCGTGGCCGGACTCCCCAGTGCAAAGGCCTAAAGACGGCCCCTAGGCCCTGAACGTCCTCCCGGACAAATAGCAGGTTGGCCCCCTGCAGACTGCCATTAGGGGCCGCCCCCCGCAGCCGCTCAGTTCCCGGGGACCACCACCAGCGCTCATTCTCCAACACTTCAACACTGTCCACACTCAGCGCTGCTCGCCTGGCTGCTCTGTGCGGTGGCTCCACGTGAACCCTTGATGATGTTTCTTCCGATAGTTAAGTCAAGACTTCAGAGGAAATGGAAATGCCCTGCATGCAGGGACTTACGGGGCTGGTGGGGGAGCTGAGATGGGACACCTAACGCTTTCTTTTTCCCCAATTTCTAAGGGAAACTCAAATGTCTGAAAAAGAAGTAAACGCTTTAAGAGGTTTATTTGGGTAAGTGGACAGTAGCAGATTTCCCCCATGAAGGGGGAAGGAGCGAGTAGGGAGATGTCTCTGTTTGGACAGAAGCTGGAAGGCAGGAGACACTGTGCAGTGTGACCGTGAGCACCTCCAGCTGCATCGGAGCCTCTGGAATGAGAAGTTTGATTATGGTGCTGAAAAGAAGCCACGGAAGCAGAAAGACTTATTTAAGGCACTGAAGGAAACAAATGCCTATCAAAGTGGAATTCTGTATGCACTGAAAATATCTAAAATTGATGTTGGGAAAACATAAACTCAGACAAACAAAAGCAAGAAAACTAACTTTAACTTGGAAGTTAAGACAATGTCACTTCTAAAAAAAATAAAACAATATTCTGAATAACACATGTAACATTTCAATACATTAAAAACTTTTATTTCTGTTACTTTATTCTCTCCGTAAAACTCATAGGGATGAAAACAAACTAAAATGGGCAGACGTGTCTTTTTGAATGTGACAGAAATGAACAGATGGCAGAAGGGGGACTCTCACTGACTTCGCATCACCCCTGAAATCACACAGGGATTTCTGCCTACAGTGACATTGTTCCAGTGATGGGGACAAGTGTTCCTAAGGAAAACAAAAACAAACTACATGGCTGTTGTTATGAATCAAATGACTGCTCTCATATGATTTATGATATGTCAATTAAAATTTTAACATGTGTCTCATTTATTTGGGTTATCTGTGGTTTTATTTTAACTCATGAATTTCCCTCTTGACCTGAGTTTGGGAGTCTGTGTACTCCAGGAGCATGTGCCAGGAACACAAAATGATTATAGCAGTTGTCAAAGTAAGAAAGGCATAATCTCAAATTCAATATATTTGTAAAAATAACAAGGAACCAATTAAAGTATACTGTTCCTGAATGTCTGTTGAACTATTAAGGCTTACAATTCAGACGATCACATTTCATTCAGTGTATCTGTTGATGCTACCAGAGCTTATAGACATGTAACTGAGCTAAACTGACCACAGACTTTTCTCAACAGTGTGAAGAGTATATTTTGACTTGCGAGTAAAATTTATTTTACTGTTTCAGTCTCTCTCTGGAAACCTTTCATGTGGTTTTGAATTTTGGAGTTTTCTTTCCTCCGCCTCCTCTTTTTTCTGACATACCTCAAAGATATTCTGGGGTCTTGAATGTCCCTCTATTCCTCCATTTTTCCCTCCCTATTCCTCTTACCTTTATTTACTACTTTCCTCTTTTTTTCTTCTTTTCTCCCTAGTCTTCCAAGTTTCATAATTCAGTAGTCCTCTCTCCAACATTTGGTAAGTACTTACTAGCACAATTCTAAGTACCACAGAGGTGTGAATTGGTAAGCAAGCACTATAGGCTGAATGGCTTATGAACAACAGACATTACTTCCCACACTCTGAGAGGCTTGGAGTTTGGGGTTTGGGTCCCAGCATGATGGGTCAAGCCCCTGGCAGAGCCCTCTTCCTCACTGCAGCCTGTGGGCTTCTCCTGGGATCCCTGCCCAGAGGAGCACAAGGCACAGCAGCTTTCTCCTGACTTGCAGAAGAGTCCTGATCCCAGTTATGAGGACTCTACCTTTCTGACCTCATCTAACCCTAAGCATTTTCCAAAGGCCCCACCTCCTGATGCCATCACATTATGGGTAGAGCTTGCTCATAGAACTTCTGGGGACACAAACGTTCAGCCCACCACCATGTGTCTGCCCTGAGCATCCCTTGGTCTGGTTAGGGCCTCTGTAGGAGGCAGCCTAACCACCCTCTTGTTGATCTAGTTCTTTCTACCTCTTCTTCTTCTCCCTAAACACCTGCTCTTCTTTCCTGAATGTTTAGGGGAAGCCCTCCCAGTCACTCTACCAACTTCCATGTTTGGTCCACCCCTCCTAAGACAAAATACTATTTTGAGGTCTTTTCATAATGTAAATTATTTTGTTCCCTGGGAGAGGAGAATCCCTTAAAATATGGACTTTTAGCATAAAGTACAAATCCCTTAACATGACTTAAAAGCCCACCATTTGGTGGTCCCTGCTCACCCACTCATCCTTTGTTAGTCCCCAACCCACCCCACTGTCCCCTGCTCCATTTTATAAGCCCACTCTTTTTCTCCACCACATGTGCTCCAGTATCAACAGAGATGCTCTGCAGTGCACTGTGTGCCGGTGTTTCTGGACACTAGTCAACAAATGATGTGATGTAGTCAACATTTCACTGTTAAATGGGCTTTGGGTTAGATGATTTTTCCCAAGTGTAGGCTGATGTAAAGGTTCTGTGCCCAGTTAAGGTAGACTAGGCTAAGGTTACAGGTAAGGAAATGCATTTTCTTTCTTTTTTAAAAGATTTTATTTATTTACTTATTTTTAGAGAGAAGGGAAGGGAGGGAGAAAGAAAGGGAGAGAAACATCAATATGTGGTGGCCTGTTGTGTGCCCCATGCCTGGGACTGGGCCCACAAACCAGGCATGTGCCCTGACTGTGAATCAAACCAGTGACTCTTTTGTCCACAGTCCTGAGCTCAATCCACTGAGCTACACCAGCCAGGGCAATGAAATGCACTTTCATTTTAGGATACTTTCAATAGACATGGGTTTATCAGGCTGTATCCCCATCACAAGTTGAAAAGCATCTGTAATACTGAGTGAAAGAAGTCAGTCTGCAGAGACTGCACACTGTGTGGTTCTGGCTCTATGACAGTCTAAAGAAGGAAGAGCCATGGACACAGTGACAGGATCAGCAGTTGCATGGTGCTGAGGTGAGGGAGGGTTGGACAGGTGCAGCACAGCGGGGGTTAGGGCAGTCACAACTCTCTGCATGAGATTGTGAGGATGGAGACATGTCATTATACATTTACAAACCTAAGGAATGTGTAGCACCAATACACTGTCATGTAGACTATGGACATTGGGTGACCATGATGAGTCACTGTAAGTTATTAATTGTAACACAGGTACCATCTGGTGGAGTATGCTGATAAAGAGGGAGGCTGTGCCTGTGTGGGTGCAGGAGGGTAATGGGAAATCTCTACAGCTTCAGCTCAATTTTTCTATGAATCTAGAACTGCTTTAAAAAGTAAAATTTTAATAAAAAATGCTGGCCATAAGTTTTACTATTTACCTGTAACCCAAGAAATCTCATGAAATACAAACTTGCAATTGTTTCATTTTGTATTTTATCAAAATGTAATACTAAATTAATTTAATAAAAAACTGTTATGCCATTTGTTGTTAAAGATACTTTTAGCCTGTGTTAGCACATAGTTTTTAAAATACCTTTTTACTACAGAAAAATCTAAGATTCCCCCCCCCACTCACCTGTAGTGTATGTATCCTTGCAGAGGTTTAATAGTAACATAAATATTTCTTAGTTGTGGGAAGAAAATGTGTTATATTATGATCCAAGGATGCCTACCCAGATTATCTATGTGAAAAGAAGCAAAATATAATGTGTTAAAAGCATAGTTTTATTTGTCATAGATTAAAATGTAAGTATTAGAGCTTTCCTTCAAGAGGAGCTTAATTTTTGAAACTTTCCCAACTTATTTTAGTCTAATGTTACTATTTACTTCTTACATAATTTGCAGAAAAGTAAGCATGTCAATTGCAGGAAGATTTAAGAATACAGACATAGGGAAAAATTGGTCTTCTCATCAACTGTAAGTTACTATATACTATTTCATTTTAGATGTAGCACTTGTGGGATCATACCCCTAAGTGTTGGACATTTCTCCCCTGTTAGCTTTTATAATGAATGTTGCAATAAATAACTCAGTTCAAGTACAGCGTGACCCTCCTCTGAGTGTTCCAGAAAGGTCCTGCCACTGCCTGGTGCCCTTAGCAATGGTTAGGAATGATACTTTCTACTCAGAATCACATTTCTCCATGGACTAGTCAATAAATAAATAAACACATACTTTTTGTTAATCTGTAATTATGTAGTTGGTAGTAAGTAAAAGTGTCCTATTTTTCATATACTTACCACCTATATGTATTTCTTAGCTAATAATTTACTAGCTCACACCTTACCTTCATTTTAAAATTACTGGTGTCCCCTGGCCAATGTGGCTGGGTCGGTTGGAGTGTTGTCCCAAATCCAAAGGCTGTGGGTTTGATTCCTGGTCAGGGCACATACCTAGGTTGCAGGTTGGATCCCTGTTCCAGGTACCTTTAATCCTTGGTCTGAGTTCAGAAGGCAATCAATGGTTTTCTCTTGCATTGATGTTTCTCTCTGTTCTTTTCTCTCTCCTCCTCTCTCTATAAAAGCAACAAAAACAAATAAAAATGTCCTCAGGTGAGGATAAAAAAATTATTGGTGATATATTTTTTGAACTTTGGATACACTGAGTTAATTGTACTCATTAATGGTATAGCTCATTTATACCATTGATCTCAAAGTCCAATCCTGTTTGGATTCTTTTATTTTTGTTTTATATTTTTATGTGTTCCATTCCTCTTGTTCCATTGATAATCTCCTCCCACACAGATATCTATTCTAGCATTTAATGTACATGTTTTGTTTGTATGTGTTTCCCTATTTGTGTTGTTCTTTTGTTCATATGTGAATTAGGTATACATAATTTTCATATGATGTTAAACATCCATTTTATTTTATAATTTTCTCACTCATCACCACATTCTTTAAAAAAATAAATCCAACAACTTCCGGCAAGATGGATGCATAGGTAGATGCGCTATACCTCCACACACAACCAAGATTAGAACAACAATTGAGAGGCAGAATAACACCCAGAACTGACAGAGAATTTATCTGAATGGAAGTCGGACAGCCAAGAAGTTGAAGTAGACCCGTTCATCCAGACCGGTAGAAGGGGCGGAGAGGAGCAGCCGAGCGTGGGTCGTGGCACGAGGAGAACAGGGAGAACTGGGTGCATAAGGCATCTGGGGCACACAAGATCGCAGCGGGTGGACCCTGAGTACGCAAGTGGCAGCTGGTGGACCCAGTGAGGCAGTGACTGTAGACCAGGGCAGAGTGCGCAACCCAGGATCCCAGAGAAGGAACTGAGGTCCCAGGAGAACGGAGTTACTGCCATTGTTCCCCCCCCATCCCCACCCCCACATTCAATGTCACAATCTAGTGACTGGAGTGCCCAGTCCTGGTGAACACCTAAGGATCCGCCCCTCACCATAACAGGAACAACCAGACAAAAAAAAAAAAAAAAGAGAGAGAGAGAGAGAGAGAGAGAGAGAGAGGGAGGGAGAGAGAGATATGTCTCAAACAGAAGAACAGATCAATGCCCCAGGACTCATCCTTTTGAGTGACTAAGAGATAGCCAATCTATCAGGTGCACAGTTCAAAACACTGGTGATCAGGAAGCTCACAGAATTGGTTGATTTGGGGCACAAATTAGATGAAAAAATGCAGGTTACCATAAAAGAGATGAAGGAAGATGCACGGAGAACCAATAGTGATGGGAAGGAAACTGGGACTCAAAACAATAGAGTGGACCAGAAGGAAGAAAAAAACAACCAAACAGGAAAGAATGGAGAAATAAGAATTCAAAAAAAATGAGGAGAAGCTTAGGAACCTCCAGGACATCTTTAAACATTCCAACATCCAAATTACAGGGGCACCAGAAGGGGAAGGGGAAAAACAACAGATTGAACATGTATTTGAACAAATAATAAAGGAGAACTTCCCCATTCTGGCAAAGGAAATAGACTTCCAGGAAATCCAGGAAGCTCAGAGAGCCGCAAAGAAGTTGGACCCAAGAAGAAACACACCAAGGCACATCATAATTACATTAGCCAAGGTAAAAATGAAGGAGAGAATCCTAGAAGCAGCAAGAGATAAGGGGACAGTAACCCACAAAGGAATTCCCATCAAACTGTCAACTGATTTCTCAAAAGAGACCTTACAGGCAAGAAGGGGCTGGAAAGAAGTATTCCAAGCCATGAAAGACAAGGACCTATATCCCAGATTACTCTATCCAGCAAAGCTTTCATTTAGAATGGAAGGGCAGATAAAGTGCTTCTCAGATAAGGTCAAGTTAAAGGAGTTCATCATCACCAAGCCCTTATTTTATGAAATGTTAAAGGGACTTATCTAAGAAAAGAAGATTAAAAAACAAACATGTACAGTAAAAGGACAGCAAACTCACAATTATTAACAACCTAAAGCAAAACCAAAAGAAACTAAGCAAACAACTAGAACAGGAACAGAACCACAGAAATGGAGATCACGTGGAGGGTTAGCAACAGGGGAGTGGGAGGAGGAGAGAGGGGGAAAAGGTACAGAGAATAAGTAGCATAGATGGTAGGTAGAAAATAGACAGGGGGAGGGCAAGAATAGTATGGGAAATGTAGAAGCTAAAGAACTTATGACACATGGACATGAACTAAAGAGGGGCATGTGGGTAGGAAAGGGTGTGCAGGGTGGATGGGAATGAAGGGGGGAAAATGGGACAACTGTAATAGTATAATCAATAAAATATATTTTTTAAAAAGCAAGCCTCAACAAATGCAAAAAAATTGAAAGCGTATCAAGCATTTTTTGACCACTAGGGCTTGAAACTCGAAACCAATTTCAAGGAAAAATCTCAAAAACACTCAAATTCATGGAGATTGAAGAGCATGCCCTTAAAAATTAGTGGGTTGATAATGAGATCAAGGAAGAAATCTAAAAGTTTCTGAAACTAGTGAATATAAACACACAACCATCCAAAATCTATGGGACACAGAGAAGGCAGTCCTGAGGAGGACGTTCATAGCAACAGGCCTACCTAAAAACAATAGGAACAGTTCAAATAAACACTGTAACCCTATATCTACAAGAACTAGAGGAACAATAAGAAACAAAGCACAGAGCAGTAAAAAGAAGGAAATAACCAAGTTCATAGCAGAATTAAGTGGCATAGAGATTAAAAGAACAATTTAAAGGATCAATAAATCCAGGATCTGGTTCTTCAAAAAGATAAACAAAATTGACAAGCCATTAAGCAGACTTATCAAGAAAAAAAGGGAAGGACCCAAATAAACAAATCAGAAATGAAAGAGCAGAAATTACAACTGATACCACAGAAATACAAATGATGTAAGAAATTACAATGAATGACTTTATGCCAAGAAATGCAAAAACCTGAGTGAAATGGAAACACTTCTAGAAAAATATAATGTTCCAAAACTGAATGAAAAGGAAGCAGAAAGCCTGAATAGACTGATAACAGCTGGTGAAATCAAAGCAGTAATACAGAAACACCTGGCACACAAAAGACCTGGACTAGACAGTTTCACAGTAGAATTTTACAAAAGGTTTGAGGAAGAGCTAATGCCTATCCTTCAGACTATTCCAAAAAATTCAAGAAGAAGAAAGACTACCAAATTCTTTTTATGAAGCCAGCATCATCCTATGATGAGAGAGTCACACAAGTCCAGGAAACACAGAGAATCCCAATCAAGAGGAACCTAAGGAAGCCCACTTCAAGACACATCATAATTAAAGTGGCAAAATTCTAAGACAAAAAGAGAATGTTAAAGGCAGCCTGGGAGAAACAGGAAGTAACATACAAGGGAGCCCTGATAAAAATAGCAGCTGGCTTGTCATGGAAATGCTCTAAGCTAGAAGAGAATGGCAAGAAATATTCCAAGTAATTGAAGCCAGAGAACTTCAACCAAGATTACTCCACCCAGCAAGGCTCTCAATGAAAATGGAAGGTCAAATAAGGAGTTCCCAGACAAAAGATATCTAAAAGAATACACTTCCGTGAAGCCACATCTGTAAGAGATCCTAAAGGCACTGCTTTCGGAACAGGAAAAAAAAAAGAGTGAGAGAGAGAGAGGAACACAGGTACAAAAAAATAGCAAGGAGTAAGTACCTATCAATAATAACCTGAAACATAAATGGATTAAATGCTCCAATCAAAAGACATAGAATAGCTAAATGGATAAGAAATCATGACCTACACATATGCTGCCTACAAGAGACCCATCTCAGAACAAAAGAATTAAATGACATAGAGACCAAAAGTACAAATTTAAGGTTCAGTAAATCCAGGAGCTGGTTCTTAAAAAACAAAACAAAATCAACAAGTCTTTAACCATAATCATCAAGAAAAAAGAGAGGATCCAAATGAACACAATGAGAAATGAAAGAGGAGAGATTACAACTGATTCCACAGAAATACAAAGGATTGTAAGAGACTACTATGAAGAACTATATTCCAAGAAATTTGAAAACCTAGGTGAAATGGACAAATTTCTAGAAAAATGTAATCTTCCAAAACTCAATGCAGAAGAAGCAGAATGCCTGAACAGAACAATAACAGCTGATAAAATTGAAGCAGTAATCAAAAGCTTTTGACACAGAAAAACTGGACCAGATGGTTTCACAGGAGAAATTTACAAAGTATTTAAGGAAGAGCTAACCCCTATTCTTCACAGACTATTCCAAAAAATCCAAGAAGACGGCTCTTTTTATGAAGCCAGCATCATCCTAATCCCAAAACCAGATAAAGACACAATGAAGAAAGAAAACTTCAGGCCAATATTGTTAATGAATATAGACACTAAAATCCTCAAAAAAATATTTGCAATGGCATCCACCAACACATTAAAAAGATCATACACTATGCCCAAGTGGGATTCATCCCAGGGATGCAATATTCACAAATCAATAAACATAATACATCACAAAAGCAAAGACAAAAATCACATGATCATATCAATAGATGAAGAAAGAGCATTTGATAAAGTACGGCAACAATTTACATAAAAACACTCAGCAAAGTGGGAATAGAGGGAGCATTCCTCAACATAGTAAAGGCCATATATGAGAGACCTGCAGCCAACATCATACTCAATGGGTAAAAACTAAAATCTTTCTCACTAAGATCAGGAACAAGACAAGGTTGTCCACTTTCACCACTCCTATTCAACATAGTATTGGAAGTCCTAGCCACAGCAATCAGACAAGGAGAAGAAAAAAAAGGCATCCAAATTGGAAAGAAAGAAGTAAAACTGTCATTGTTTGCAGATGACATGATAGTGTACATAGAAAATCCTATATAGTTCACCAAAAAACTGCTCGACTTAATAAAGGAATTTGGAAAAACAGCGGGATACAAAGTCAATATTCAGAAACCGAAGGCATTTTTGTACACCAGCAATGAAATATCAGAAACAGAAATCAGGAAAAAAATCTTATTTGTTATAGCAACAAGAAAAATAAAGCACCTAGCAATAAACCTAACCAAGGAGGTAAAAAACATCTACTCAGAAAACTACAGAACACTGAAGAAAGAAATTAAGGAAGAAAAATAAATGGGAGCATATACTGTGCTCATGGGTTGGAAGAATTAATATCATGAAAATGTCCACACTACCCAAAGCAATTTATAGATTCATTGCAAGCCCTATTAAAATACCACTGACATATTTCACAGATATGGAACAAACATTTCAAAAAATATATATAGAACCATAAATAACCTCAAATATTGACAGCAATTTTGAGAAAGAAGAACAAAGTAGGAGGGATCACAATACCTGATATCGAACTATATTACAAGGCCACAGTAATCAAAGCAGTCTGGTACTGGTATAAGAAGAAACATATAGACCAATGGATTTTTCCCTGTATCATTATATAGTGTCCTTCTTTGTCTCTAACTATAGTCTATTTTGTCAGATATAAGTACTGCTACCCCAGCTTTTTCTTTCTTTACATTTGCATGAAATAGTTTTTCATCCCTTCACTTTTAGTCTGTGTGTATGTTTAGATCTGAGATGGGTCTCTTGGAGGCAGCATATGTATCAATATTGTTTTTTTATCCATTCAGGTACCCTCTGTCTTTTGGTTGGACCATTTAAGCCGTTTACATTTAAGGTGATTATTCATAGATACGTATGCAGTGCCATTTTATTGTTAGACTCTTTTCCTCTGAAGTTTTTTTCCTTTCTCTTTTTTTCTTCTTTTTCTAAAGCAAGCCCTTTACCATGTGTTGCAGTATTGGTTTGGTGTAAACAAATTCCTTTATCTTTTCCTTGTCTGGGAACCTCCTTATTTCTCCTTGGATTTTAAATGATAGCCTTGGTTGTAGGTCCTTGCATTTCATCACCTTGAATATTTCACGCCACTCCCTTCTAATCTGAAATATCTCTGATGAGTCATCAGATGACAGTTTAGTTGGTGCTCCCTTGTAGGTAACTACCTGCTTTTCTTTTGCAGCTGTTACAATTCTCTCCTTATCTTTAAGAGTTGTTATTTCAGGTATGATGTGTTGGCCTCTTTTGGTCCAACTTGTTGGCAGTCTCGAGATTCCTGGACTTGTGTAACTTTTTCCTTCACCAGATTCCTGGACTTGTGCAAGTTTTTCCTTCACCAGATTAGGGATGTTTTCAATTGTTATTTATTTAAATAGGTTCTCAATCCCTTGCTCACTCTCTTCTCCTCTGGTATTCCCATGATGCAGATTTTGTTACACTTCATGTTATCCAATATGTTTCTTTAGCTCTCTTCATTTTTTCAAATTCTTTGATCTTTTTATTGCTCTTGCTGATTGCTTTCTTCTACCTTGTCTTCTGAAACAGTGATTTGGTCCTCTGCTTCATCTAACCTACCATTTATTCCCTCCAGTGTATTATTTACATCAGATATTGCATTCTTTATTTCTCACTGATCCCATTTTATGTTTTCTATGTCCTTTCTCATGCTATTGAGTATCCTCATTATCATTACTCTAAATTCCCTATCTAATAAATTGCTGACTTCCATTTCACTTAGTCCTTTTGTAAAATTCTCTTATTCTTTCATTTGGGGCCTACTTCTTTTTCTTCCCATTTTCACTGCTTCTGTGTATTTTCAGCCTTAGATATTAAACTAATCAGCCAGCAAACCCATCCATTAATAATCTAATTAATCTGTGATCAGCAGTCAGGCTTAAGCTCCCCAGGATGGGACAGAGTAATTCCTGAGGGCTGGACTGTTGCTTCCCCTGAGGCTGATGCTATTCAGAGAGGAGTGCTCTGCCTGAGAGGTTCCTGTAGGTTGAATGATGACTCGGCACATGGATCCTGTCCGCTGTTCCCTCAGTTCTCTCTCTAGAGCCACCAAGCCTCGACTCTCTCAAGCATCTCTAGTCCACTTAGCTCTCCCTTTGCTGGCACCCAGCATAAGTGGCTGCAAATGAAATTTTGCTTTTTGGCCCTTTAAAAGGCTCTCTGTTTCTCCAGCTCTCTCTCCCTGGCTAACAGATCCACTGCTGCTTTTCACAGCTGGATGTTATCTGGGTTGTTTCCCACCCCTGGTACTGCAGGCAGGGGAGCCCAGCTTGGGTTTAGACCCCACACTTCTCAGGGGGAACTCCCTGGCCACTGAAATATCCCTCTGGCAGTTCAGCTGCTGCCTCTGGGAGCCCAACCAGCCCTCTCCAGTCTCCTCCACCCTGCCTACCTGTCATGTTGTGCTGAAATGTTTTCTTCTGTCTGTTGAACTTGTAAGCCTTCTCTCCAGCTATAGTTCAGTTGGTTATTCAAGATGATTTCTCTACAATTTAGTTGTAATTCCAGGTTGGTTCTGGGAAGAGGTTAGTGTAGCTTTCACTTACTCCTCCGGCATCTTGAATCTATCTTTTATTTCTTTGATACATTTTATTATGTATATTCACTCTTTTCTTTTTTTGTGGTTAGTTCTCTCTCCATTTCACAATGCTGATTTCCTCAAATATGTGGAGATTCTTTCGTTGTGTTGCTATATTTAAAAGTAAAGGTCTATATTAAACAGTATTGGTAGTTTGAGCCTAGTTCCCAAACTCATATGAAATTCCCTGGGGCTGCATCTGTCACAGGTAGCCTAGCCTCCATTCTTGCAGTTCCAAGTACATAACACGTGACCTGATGCTAGTCTTCTGGTATCAGATTAGCTGGTTGGGCAGTAAAGCAGCTCTTGGTTTCTGTGGGGACTTTAGCTCTGAAGCTAGCTTTTCTCCGCTCCCACATGTCCTCAGAAAGTGATCGGGTCAGGAATTCCTCTTTCATGTGAAAAGCTGTGATGGATATTTTCACATCTAGATCCACTGAGGATTAATTAATTGAGATGCATCATCTTAATTCCTGAAACTGATGAGGCTACATGCCCTGTTTCCTCTCCCATTCCCTGCTTTCATGAATCCTGGGAATATCCTGTTTTTCTTCTGACAGGACTCACTATTTTACCTAATTTTACTTATTTCACACTTTTATTTCTTCATGTCGGAGGATTCTCAGTCCCATAGGATTCTGATGAAGTCTAATAAACCATCAAAGGTTCCAGACATCCCTCAATGGGTTCTGATCAGCCCATGGTATCCTTCATGGCTGTTCCATATTATGCATTTGCTCTGTAATTTTATTTGTTACTGTAATTGTTCCTAATAGGACTTTAGGGTTTACAGTTAGTAGTTCAAATCAGAAATGCTAGCACTTTATTGTTGCCTCACTTGTGTGTTCACTAGAAGAACCAATTATACAAACTGAGGGAACCATGAAAAGATAAGGACTTTGAGTTAGGTATCAACCCTAATGTTGTTCTGCAGTCTGCTGTATCACCATGAACAGGTAATTTAAACTATACCAAACTCAGTTCCCCTTTAACTACACTGGGATATTACTATTTTACAGGTAGAATTTATGAGAGAAGTTTATAAAAGAAATGTATAAATTAATAAACAGTCTCTGATAAAACAGAATACTGATTTCACATACCTTTAAAACACTCGTTTTTATTAATTTTAGTTTTGCAACTTGATATGTAAACAATGCTGACATTTTAAAGTTTAGCATATCAATGGCTATTATCAAATTTATTCTGAAAGCTAGAAAATATAGCCTTACCAGCCAATAACATGTGAAAAAAGCGTTTACTTTTCAGTCTCTTCTAGTTGATTTTAGTATTTTGGACACAATGTTTTTAAATTTTATTTTAATTATTGTTCAAGTACAGTTTTCTCCCTTTTACTCCCAGTCTAGCCCACCCACCCAACCCTCCCCTCTTCCCTCCCATTACCACCCTCCCCCTAGTTTTTGTCCATGGATACAATTTTTTAAATAGTATATTTAAATCTACAACACATTCTATTTATGGTTTCTTTCTTTTTTTCTCTGAAAGTTAACTACTTTGTTATTAAATAAATAAATATTATATTTCTTCCACATATTTTATGCATAATTTTTTTATATTTTTACATTTAAAAAATAATTGGCAAGTCCAAAAATTGCATTATATGATATGAACAAGAATGTCACTTTATTTTACTTAATAATTCATTTTCTCAACCATTGATTGAAACTACAGTCCAGATTTTTGCACTTATTTGAAAGGCTTCTTTTTTCTCTTCTTTTCAAATATATTTTATTGATTATGCTATTACAGTTGTCCCATTTTCCCCCCTTCATTCCCATCCACCCTGCACACCCTCTCCTACCCACATGCCCCTCTTTAGTTCATGTCCATGCGTCATAAGTTCTTTAGCTTCTACATTTCCCATACTATTCTTGCCCTCCCCCTGTCTATTTTCTACCTACCATCTATGCTACTTATTCTCTGTACCTTTTCCCCCTCTCTCCTCCTCCCACTCCCCTGTTGCTAACCCTCCACGTGATCTCCATTTCCGTGGTTCTGTTCCTGTTCTAGTTGTTTGCTTAGTTTGTTTTTGTTTTAGGTGTGGTTGTTAATAATTGTGAGTTTGCTGTCCTTTTACTGTACATGTTTTTTATCTTCTTTTTCTTAGATAAGTCCTTTTAACATTTCAGATAATAAGGGCTTGGTGATGACGAACTCCTTTAACTTGACCTTATTTGAGAAGCACTTTATCTGCCCTTTCATTCTAAGTTAAAGCTTTGCTGGACAGAGCAATCTGGGATGTAGGTCCTTGTCTCTCATGACTTGAAATACTTCTTTCCAGTCCCTTCTTGCCTGTAAGATCTCTTTTGAGAAATCGGCTGACAGTCTGATGGAAACTCCTTTGTAGGTGACTGTCTCCTTTTCTCTTGCTGCTTCTAGGATTCTCTCCTCATTTTAATCTTGGGTAATGTAATTATGATGTGCCTTGGTGTGTTCCTCCTTGGGTCCAACTTCTTTGGGAGTCTCTGAGCTTCCTGGACTTCCTGGAAGTCTATTTCCTTTGCCAGATTGGGGAAGTTCTCCTTTATTATTTGTTCAAATAACTTTTCCACTTGTTGCTCTTCCTCGTCCCCTTCTGGTACCCCTATAATTCGGATGTTGGGAGGTTTCAAGATGTCCTGGAGGTTCCTAAGCCTCTCCTCATTTTTTTGAATTCTTATTTCTTCATTCTTTTCTGTTTGATTGTTTCTTTCTTCCTTCTGGTCCACTCCATTGATTGGAGTCCCAGTTTTCTTCCCATCACCATTGGTTCCCTGTGCATTTTCCTTTATTTCACTTAGTGTAGCCTTCATTTTTTCACCTAATTTGCAACCAAATTTAACCAGTTCTATGAGCATCTTGATCACCAGTGCTTTGAACTGTGCATCTGATAGGCCGGCTATCTCTTCATCACTTAGTTGTATTTGCTCTGGTGCTTTGATCTGTTCTTCTGTTTAGGCCATTTTTTTTTTTTTTGTCTTGTCATGCCTGTTTCGTAGTAAGGGGCAGAGCCTTAGGTGTTCACAAGGGGGCATCAACCCAGTTGCTGGGTTGTGATGCTGTATGTGGGGGAGGGGTCTGAGAGGGAACAATGGCACTTGCTCCTCTCTCTGCCGGATTTCAGTCCCTTCCCCACTTCCCCCAAGCAAACTGGGCCCTTCTGTTGCTGATTTTCATGTGGGTGGGCTTGTGTACATTCTAGGACCCTGCGGGTCTCTCTTACTAACTCTCCTGTGAGGCTGGGAGTTTCTTTTGGCACCTCAATCCCCTCAGGTGTTTTCAATTGGTGTTTTGAGGCTTTATTTCCTGGCTCTGGGACCCTGGGTTGCATGGTCTGTCTTGCTCCTCAGTTTTGCCTGGTTTATCTGCACATGAATGTGGGACCACTGGGTTGTCTTGCTGCCAAGCCCGTCCACAATCTGCTGCCTTATTGGGTCTGCCCACTGCCAGTAGCGCACCTGCTGGGGACCGTCAGCCACCGCTTTTTTTTTTTTTTGTCTCAACCCCTCTCTGCCGGCTGCTGGACTGTATCCCTCCTACAGGTCTGTATGAATGTGTCTACTTTAACTCCATGGTTGTCGAACTTCCATACAGTTCAATTTTCTGTCAGTACTGGTTGTTATTTTTTTTTCTAAATTATTGTTGTCCTAATTTTGGTTGTGTGAGGAGGCACAGTGTGTCTACCTACGCCTCCATCTTGGCTGGAAGTCAAAAGCCTTCTTTAATATTTACTACAGTTCCATGTACCAGGCACTTACACATTCTTTCCATTGTCATGCTCTCTATGCCCTCCTTGCAGCGATCACCTATTCTTTAATTTATTATAGTTACATAAAATAATCAATATCCTTACATTAGTAGTTTTCAGCATTTCTGTTTTGCTCTTTTTACCTCTTTGTATTTGTATCTATTTCTTTCATTACCTCTAAGTTGTTTTCAGTTGATCCTCTTGAGTTTTCTAAAGAGTTATCTGTATATTGGTACTATTGTATTTATTCCTACAATATACAAAACCCTCTTTTTCATTATTTCTTCCATAATAGTCATGAGATAGATTTAATATTTTTTAGATGCTGGCTTCACTGGGGAAATCTCTATCAATTTATTATCAAGTACTAAGTAGGATCTTTTTACTTTCATTTCATTTATTTATTTTTATAGAGAGGGGAAGAAAGGGAGAAAGACAGAGAGAGAAACTTCAGTGTGTGGTTGCCTCTCTCATGCCTCCTACTGGGGACCTGGCTGGCAACTGTGGCATGTGCCATGACTGAGAATTGAACCTGAAACCATTTGGTTTACAGGCCAGTGTTCAATCCACTGAGCCACACCAGTCAGGGTAAGTAGGATCTTTTTAAAGATATTCTTTATTTTGTTTAAGATCTTTCCATTTCTGCCCTGATGCATTTATATCATTTGGGTTTCTCTTTTTGCTTTTTTGAAATTTAAATTTAAATATGAAGTTTGTTCAGCCTTCATAAAAATTAGTATTATTTCTCTTATGAAGGATAGATATATGAATTACATTAGCTTCTTAATTAGAATTTGTTTAAAAGTTTAATAAAATATCTTTTGGTCATGGTTCACCATGATTTTAATTATTGCTAATTTTATTTACATATCGCTTATATTATAATATATATATAAACTTTAGAAATCAGAATAATTTTTATTTGTGAATATGTCAAATATGCACTATTTTGCCTAGATCTAACTTTACAACTTTTACTAACTTGAGGAAATGTTCACCTATTATGATAGAGAATAACATGTATTTCATAGACATTATGGGTTTATTAAATATATAGAGACTTAACTGCTAAAATTGTTGAATTCTACAACTACTATTTTATTAGTTGTTATCTTAGTAAATATTCTAAGGAGCCTTTGTAGGGTAGATAGAGATGCTTGTTTGCTTGGAGTATATCTTATCATTTTGAAATTAGATTCTTGATTTTTTAAATATATCCTGAATGTGTGTGTGTCTATATCTATATCTATGTATAATTTCCCTAAAAATATACTCTCATAGAATAATGAAGTGTATCGTATGAATTCATATATATTTATGTCTTGCTGGGGAATGTGTTATATTAATTATAAAAAACATTAGCCAGCATTTACTGTCCCTGTCAGTCAAAGACAACTCTTTTTTTTTTTTTAAGATTTTATTTATTTATTTTTAGGGAGGGGAGGGAGAGAGAGACACACACACTCTTAATGTTTTTTTTTCTTTCACTGAATGTATCTGAATTCATCTGCCTACTATTAAATTATTTATAGCCTTTATTTCTAGTTTTCAAAAGATTTGTTTAAAGTACCTGTGTACCCCTAAAGTAATTTATTTTCTTAGCAATAATCATATGAATAAATTCTGAGTTAACAATACTTTCTTAATTAGGAATATTTTGGAATATTTATCATCGTTTTTCTTAATAGCAAAAAATTTAAATTAATGGAACTGTTGAACTTCTTGGCCATAACCAATGATCAATCTTAATATGTATTATGGGAATCACTATGTTGGTATGTTACTAATGGGCATCATGTCTTTTTTCACTAGATTTTATTGCTACAGCTTTATAATCTTATGTAATGTTTATTATTATTGCATTATAGACAAAGTAATTTTGCGTTGCTTAAAATTAGCCTTATGACAAAAAAATTAGCCTTATGACACATTTATATTAATTTGTTAAATTAAAGGGCATATTGATTTTAAAAGACTATAAAAGCTATGTAGATAATTTTTTAAAAATATTAATTTCCAGTTCCATCCATGCTATCACAAAGGGAGGAGCTCCTTCTTTCTTTCTGCTGCTTAGCATTGCTTTGTGCAGATGTATCATAGTTTTTTGATCCATTGCTAAGTGAAATAAGCCAGGAGGTGAAAGACAAATACCATATGATCTCACCTTTAAGTGGAACCTAATCAACAAAACAAACAAGCAAACAAAATATAACCAGAGACATTGAAATTAAGAACAATCTGACAGTAAACAGAGGGGAGAGGGGATGGCATAATAGGGGGAAAGGGAGAAGGGTTTTCAGGAAAAACTATAAAGGACTCATGGACAAAACCAAGGTGGGGGTGGAATCAAGGGAGGGAGGTGGGGATGGTTGGGGTTAGTTGGGAGTGGTGGGGGTAAATTCAGACAACTGTATTTGAACAATAATAAAACAAAATATTTATTTCATTTTATTTAACTACCTCTGTTATTTTATTTTTTAAATTTGTTTATTTTTATTGTTGTTCAAGTAGTTCTCTCCAATTTCCCCTCAATATTCTTTCCCAGCCCAGGCATCCCCACCTCCCACCTTGGATCCTACCCCCCTTTGACTTTGTCCATGTGTACTTTATACATGTTCCTTAATGACTCTTCCCCTTTTTCCTCCCATTATCCCCTCCTCCTGTCCCTCTGACTACTGTCAGTTTGTCCTTTATTTCAATGTTTCTGGTTATGTTTTGCTTGCTTATTTGTTTTGTTGATTAGATTCCTGTTAAAGGTGAGATTATATGGTATTTGTCATTCACCTCCTGGCTTATGTCACTTAGCATAATGCTCTCCAGTCCCATCCATGCTGTCACAAAGGATAGGAGCTCCTTTCTTTCTGCTTTGTAGAATTCCATTGTGTAAATGTACCATACTCTTTTGATCCAATCATTTACTGATGGGCACTTAGGTTGCTTGAAGCACTTGGTACTTATAAATTGTGCTGCTATGAACATTGGGGTGCATAGGTTCTTTTGAATTGGTGTTTCAGAATTCTTAGGGTATAATCCCAGCAGTGGAATTGCTGGGTCAAAAGACAGTTCCAGTTTTCGTTTTCTGAGGAAATTCCATACTGTTTTCCATGTAGGCTACAGCAGTCTGCATTCTCCAAGAAAGACATACAGAGAGCCCAGAGACATATGAAAGGATGCACAGCATCAACTAGCCACCAGAGAGATGCAAATTAAAACCAAAATGAGATACCACTTCACATGGTCAGATGGCGATCATAACCAAGTCAACAAGCAACAAGTGCTGGCGAGGTTGTAGAGAAAAAGGAACCCTACTCCAATATAGATAACTTTTTAATTACTAACAGAGACCTTTGGAAACCTTATTCTCTGTTGTTTATAATTTAAATTCTGTGCTTTGGGAGTCTTTTCTTTTTTTACTTAACCATTTTTTGAAGTCAACTTGGCCTCTTGCAGCAACTGTCCTGCCCAGTATAAGAAAAAACTTGTTGCTAGTTTCATAAGAAAAATCGATATAGTATGTAAATTTTTCCTGGCTTGGTAGCTAATCTTAGAAAAGTAAAGAGCCATAAATTCCAACTGATGGATGCCCCAGACATTCATAAGTGCAGGCTTTAAGCACAGATATTTCATCATATAAATTATTTAATTTTCCATAAAATGTTTATACTTAAACTTATACTCATTTTAATGACTGTCTTATGTAGCACTCTAGTGAAAATTGGGAAGCTTTTTTAGTTACTGAATTTAGACTGAAATAACTGTCAGCTCTGTACACAAGGCAATCAGGTTTGGAAGAGAAAAACTGCACTGCAACACTTGAGGAAAACCCAAGAGGCAAGGCACAGGGCACATGTGTGTAACACCCCATTTTGGTTATTTTTAATGAAGGTCCTCAGCCCTTGGAACCTAAATTTCCATTTAGGTCATTTGTTTTCCTTCATTCTTTGTTTTAAAGATGAATCTTAGAAAACTATTAAAATATCCATGCAGGTATGTCTTACCTGTGCAAGCTGTCTTGAGATGCTTCTTTATAGATGGCAAATGAATAACCAACATTACTGGGATACTGCCCAGTGATTAAAATTACTTATTTGTATAAAGTAAATCTAGAATGCCACTTGTAAAACCATACCAGATTAATTAGACATATCTCCTCTGATTTTAGAACTTGTTCTGCAAGGAATCATTGTCAGTTGTGATGGGCAGTAGAGATTCAAGGCCAAGTTTAAAACAGTGTACTCCCAACTAACAAGATGGTTTTTCTCTCTTTTTCTCCACTTCTGTTTTCTCTCAGACAACCCAATTGCAGACTCTGGAAAGTTAGTTAAAGGCTAAACCCTAGAGGGAGTGAGAAATAATGAGCAGTAAAAAGTATATATTACTATGTCTATTTTAAATATTGAATTCATCGTAAAAACTTTATCGATAAGGACTATTTCATGGCCAATATAATTGTACTGATGAATTCTATCCAACTTCTAAGAAACAGTACCCATTTCACAAGTGCTCCTACAAAAATATAAAGGAATGAAGTATTTTTCAAACTCTTTTTATTAAATCAATGCAACCTTGACACCAAATTCTGGCAAAAATATTACAAGATAAAAATTAGAGACTGACATTCCTCATGTACATTGATACAAAAACTGCAAACAATGTATTAGCAAATGGAACTGAGAAACACATAAAAATTTAAGACATAATGACCAAGTAGATTTACCTTAGGAATGCAAGGTTAGTTTAACATAAAAAAATCAACAGAATAGATGCATAGTGATGCAATAAAGTTAGGAAAAATGGCATGGTTGTCTTCAAATATAGAAGGGAACTTCTTTAGAAAATAGAGTCAACATGCATTGAATAGTGAAATATTGAACTTTTATTCCTTACAGGAACAAGGCTAGGATATCTATCATTATCATTTCTCATTTCTAATTGACAATTATATTGGAGGTTCTACCCAGTGTAATTACAGCAAGTATAACAGGGTGCAGCCAAGGAGACCCCCAAATGGGGATTTGTAATGAGGTCCAGAACTCAGGGTGTCCAGGAAATATTAGAAAAAAATATATATAGGATGTTGTCACCCCACAATTCTGAGCTGAGGGATGGGGCACATGGAGCAGGGCCATTGAGAGTTGTTTTGAATAGCAACAGTTTTGCAGATAACTTCTAGAACAGTCATTTAACATATCTATAACCTTTAACTGGTTTCATGAATACATTAAATAGCTGTGGCCATGCTCTGAGCCAGGGAGATGGAAGTGACTTCCACCCATGATGTAACTGGGAGGCAACTCCCCCTGGTTACAGCGCCTGCATGAGAGCTTGGAGATGATTAGCTCCACATCACGGGGCCACACCTGCCCGGACTTACTATCGCAACCTGGTAAAGCTGGAAGAATACAGGAATGCTGGCAGGTGTAACTTATTATGGGAGGAGTCGGAAATGTTGCTGCAAAGGAAGACTGGTACTGGGATTTAAACCCAGGTACAAGCAGACATGCTGAGGCTTTTTGGGACTGTGCAGCTTTAGGGTGCTCCCTTTTTGCCCTGTGGCTTAGGAAGCAGTAGAGACTTTGCCTGGAAGGAAAAGAGTGGAAGGATTCTTGCTGGTGGGCCATGAGAAGGTGCCACATGGTTTTAGATTAACTGGAGATCGCGGTGGTGACACAGTTGATGGGATGGAACTGAGGGGCTGCCTGAACCACAGACTTCTATTTCTTTTCTTGAGATATGATGCCCAGGACTGGGCAAAGGGGAGAAGGAAGGACTGTGCATTTGTGGGTATTCTAAAGGACTTTAGTATTTTTTAAAATATTTTTTAAAGATTTGATTTATTTTTAGAGAGGGAAGGGAGGGAGAAAGAGAGAGAGAGAGAGAAACATCAATGTGCAGTTGCTGGGGGCTGTGGCCTGCAACCCAGGCATGTGCCCTGACTGGGAATCGAACCTGTAATGCTTTGGTTCGCAGCCCACACTCAATCCACTGAGCTATGCCAGCCAGGACAGGACTTTAGTATTTTTAATGAAGACATTAAGTCATTATTCTAAGTCTGTTTAACTTTTTAAGTAAATAATCCCTTTCCTTTCACTAATCTCTGGCATTGAGAGATGTCTTTCCCTAGTGGCAGGCAAGGCAAACCTAGTATTAGGGGGGAACCCCAGAGCACAAGGGAGTAATTCCATTCCTTAATAGTATATCATCTGTCCACCCACCAGGTCTGTTCTGTAACACAAGTAAATTACATAAAAGTATAAGATTTGAGAAGGAAGCAGTAAAATGCCTTCAATTTCATAGAACAGCATTGTCTATATACAAATCACCACCAAGCCAATGAGATTCCCAAGACCACTTACCATGCTCCTCTCTCTCTCATTCTCCCTCTCACTCTAGCTCTCTTCATCACTCCCCATATATGTATATGTATATATGTGGGGAGAAATTATATGTATTTTTTACAAGGGAGGAGGTCTTTCATCTGTTTGCTTCACTAATGTACCACCAGTGCCAAGAAAAGTACCAGGTAAGTGGTAAACACACTGAATAAATACTTGTTGAATTTAAATGATTTAGTTATTGTTTTAAAAACAACATGATAATAGAAAGGAATAGTTTTATCCTCCCAGAGAGACTTGAACTGATGAATGAATTACACCAACTCCTATTATCCTGGTGTTGTTTTGCTAGGAATCATTTTTTACAAGGCTCTAAAGTTAATTATAGCTGCCACATTGAGTACAGACTGCTGGTATTGTTCACAACAGTGCTGAAAAGTGGTCACAGGGAGAAAACTCTCAAAGCAAATCATAGTCATAGTTTCTTCATAGAATAAACCATCTTATACTTATTGGCTCTACAATTTCAATTGGTTTTACCCATATTTTCTATTGATATTTTTCCATAGTTCAAAAAGACTGCTAAGGGGTCACGGAATGCAAAAGCTTTTCAAAAGAATGAATACTCAAATCATTTCGTCATTTCCTAAGTGGTCTTGGATATACTGAGTTTTTTAAAGACAAGGTCTCAGTCATTTTTTAGTATCTATTTAAAGACAATGTGTACACATAGCCACACACTGTGTGTATGCATATATCTGTGTGTGTATATGTATACACACACAACAAATGGATGCATATGTAAAACAAATGACTTTCTTTTCAGGTTAAGTTGTCAAAAATCTACTGCTTTGCTATAATGATCTATGTAATTAAGATTGCTAATTAATGATTTTTTTGTATTTACAGTGAAGAGTCTCGGTGACTACACAGCAGTTAGAAAATCTGTATTGAGAATGGTTGAGAAAAGAATCTTTTTTGAAGAATATATATCATTGAGAATGACTAGACTTTTCTAGATGCATACATTATTTAAGATAGAAAAGAGAGTGATAAAGTTATTTGACTCTTGTCAGAGTGATGAATTTGGATAATAAAGGAAAAATATGTTAAAATGACATGGGAAATATTCAGAAAGTTTCAGCAATATAGTAACAGAGGCTTATAAGTGAACATCAAGTATAAGTGAACAGCACGGACAAGTTTATGTTCATGTTCACAGGAAAATGTTATTTTTCCATGTAAAGCCAATTTTTCACATTAAATATAGTTCACCTGTATCATATAAAAAAATTCTTTTCAACTGACTTACACTTCTCTGACCCTTTGCCGTTAGTCCCATTTACACTGAAATGCTTGCAAATTAAATGGCTCTTAATTGGAAGGGCACTGACCTAAAATTATAGATCCATGATTTACTGGTAGATTTATGAAGCTGACTCAAACAATGTTACTTTCCCAAAGTGATAGCTGTGCTTTGGGATTATTTGTTTCATCATATCTAACCAGATATATGAAGTTATACTCTCTATTGAATTCCCAAAAGTGGTTTGCTAAACTCTGAATTTAAATTACCTTCCCTCAGGCAGATTCCAGATATCAAGTATAGGCTATAGTTTTGTTTTTAAAATCAAGACAAAACAATTTTTACTACAGAAATTTGTCAGTAAATGAGGTTTAAGGGGAAAATGCCTTAAAATCAAGTATTTGTAAATAGAAGAAATAAGAAAAAATATTTTCCACAGCTCTGTGTACATGCATGCAAAACATGTCTGCACGTCTGTGAATCTGACAGTCTCCTCTTCTTGCTGATTTGTTGGCTCAGTATCCAATTCCCAGGTCTATTATCTACAATGTGGTCATCCATTTCCTTGGAATGAAAACCTAATACCATTAAAATTTACTTGTCATTCATGATATTATTTATATGGTAGTCTTTCCTCTACCTCATGAGGGTTGTGTACCTTCCTTTATGTTACATTGAGCAATTTGTTCAAAGAAGGTAAGTTTCAAATCAGTTTCTTTTTAATTGAAAATAGGTGTATTCTAGACAGATATTTGACAAAAGTAGTATTAGTGGGTTTTCACTAGGTCTCTTGCCTTTTGCTGAACTGTCAGAATCTGCCATCAAATCATGAGACAAGCAATGATAGGATGTAGTTCTCTATTTCATTACAGGTGCCCCGCAGTCTTGGTGGAGCGAGGGTCAAGGACCTAGGAGATTAAGCACTCCTAGAAGAGAGTTCATCTCTATGGAATTGACGACTTGTGTTTGTTGAAACTGCTGTGTCAGTGACCAGTATCCATCTTCAAGTTCCAGTGTGGCCTGGGAACTCTGCTGGGCCCCCACGTAAGGCTGTCATCCTCCCTTGTGTGGTCACCTCTCTAACTGGGGCGTGCCTGCTCCACCGATGGTGGACTGTGTGCCCCTGGGAAGAAATGGACCTGTGGCCACTCTGAGTGGGACAGCTGCATTGGAAAGAAACCTTTCAACCCAAGGACTGTGGGTTCAATGGAGTTATATTCGACTCTTAATCCCAGGTATAGCTCCCATCAAGTTGTTACTGAACAGCAGTCTGGGTTCTGCTGCTTGCCACCACCCTCTAGGCAAAAATTCCAGAGGTAATGTTTGGTGATAAAGGAAGAGAGCCTTTATTCTAAAGCAGTTACTGCAGTCTATCAAGTCACAGCTTTAATCACTTAAGCCTATCAATTAAGGCTGAACTCTAACATCGGAGTTCTCCTAGCTTTTCCCTGTTAGTTTTTAATTATGTTTTTTTCTATGAGATTAATTTACAAACTAAAACAACATAAGATACAAAAGGTACACCATTTTGGAAGAATGGCTGGCTTCTGCCTCAGAGTCTGTTCCCTCTAGAACACTCAAAGAATAAGCCTGCCACCCTCTGCCAGGCCAGCCTGATCCTAGGCTGTGCCTGGAGTTCCTTCCCATAGAAAATACTAAATGTTTGGAAATGCAGGCAGCTGCAGCAGGATCATCCAGGCATCCTCAAGGAAGAAGAGCCTGAGCCTGAGAGGCTGCTCAGGAGCCAGAGCACCAGCCCTGTCTTTATTTCCGTTGGCTCTGGAGGTGTTCCACTTCCCAGCCAATCCCACCCTAGACTGCCCACAGTTGCCTCCACAAACTCCTCCTAGGGCCCTTCCCTCTTCACCCCAGTGATCTGAGTTATCTTGGTCAGATCTCTCTGTATCAAAGTCATGTTAACCCTCTATTGCAAAGGGGGTTCCAAATACAAAATCCACACTTTAACTCAATCAGATCCAGTTGTCTTTTTAAAGATTTTATGTATTTATTTTTAGAGAGAGAAGGGTGGGAGACAGAGAAAGAGAGAGAAACATCAGTGTGCGGTTGCTGGGGGTCATGGCCTGCAACCCAGGCATGTACCCTCACTGGGAATCGAACCTGTGACACTTTGGTTCGCAGCCCTCGCTCAGTCCACTGAGCTACGCCAGCCAGGCAGATCCAGTTTTGATTCTTCAAATTATAGGATAATTGGTTAATGCTGCCAATGCTTCTTCCTGTAATGCATACATTTTTATTATATTTTTAAATTAAATTTATTGGGTTGGCATTGGTTAATAACATTATATAGGCTTCAAATGTACATTTCTATGATACAAGATTAGTATATTGCACAATGTGACCTCCACCCAAAGTCAAATCATCTTCCATCACCTTATATTTGACCCTTTCACCTTTACTCCCCTCCCACTCCCCTGTCCCCCATAACCACCATATGGATATCTGTATATATGAGTTTTGTTTGTTTTTCTTGTTTATTCATTGTTGCTTTCAGTTTAATATCCCACATTTGAGCGAAATCATATGGTTCTTAACTTTTTCTGTCTGAACTTGTTCACCCTGCTTAGTGTTTTATTCATTTAGTAAATGATTTAGTAAAGTAATAATTATTAATTGAATGACCACAAAGTTCTAGGTAATTGTTAGGGTGGCTGGTGATGTGGGCTGTGAAAGAATTCACCAAGAGAAGAAAGTGCAGAGAGCAAAGGTTTTGTTTACTTTTCAAGAAGGAAAGGGGTTGGCGTGAAGGGACACACAAGCCTCAAAATGCAGGGGCTTCCAGTTTGTATTGGGTGATAAAGGGAAGGAGGGTGGAGCTGGGAGTCATGACAATTAGTTGTAAATCAGGAGGTTTCAGGCTGACCATCAGGCTTGAGTTTGTTTTGCTGTTTTCTTTGGGTTCAGGGTCTGGGTGCTGGGGTCTGTTAAGGATTGTTTGTGTAAGTCTTAAAGCACCTGCATGGGGAATGCTTTCCAGCAACCTCCCCAGTCTGAGGATGAAGAGGCTCAGAGACACAGTAGTTAATTACGCCTGACACACTCAAGGGAAGAGAGAGCCACCTCTGGTAAAGAGGGCCCGAAAGGAGCTTTTTCCTTAAAAGGTCTTTCTTTTTTTTCCTTTTAGTATCCCCTCTGGTTTTAAGTGGATTTATTCTTAATGACCTGGCCCAGTTCTGGTTCTGGGGAGTAGGGACAAAGTTCTCTTCTTATAGCTACAGCCTGAGGGTTATGGCCATAGAGTTGTCCCTGCCTGTGAGTCTGGATAAGGGCTATTAAGAGGGAGAGGGTGGAATTGGACAGCAGGAAAGGCAGGAGCCTTTGCTGGAGGTCATTTGTGAAGGGCATCCCCTAGAGCCTGAATGCTCTGGCAGATAAAAGATGTGAGGTATTGCAGGAGATCTGGCCCAGAAGCCAGGATAAAGAGTAAAGCTGTGATGGGTCCAAGAAAAGGACTTAGCCAGGAAAACCAAGAGCAGATATTGTTTTTTTTTAAGTTATATTTCATTGATTATGCTATTGCACTTGTCCTGATTTTCCACCTTTTCCCCCTATGCCCAGTACCTCCCTTCCTTCCAGCAACCTCCCCCTTTAGTTCATGTCCATGTGTCCTGCATATAGGTTCTTTGGCTTCTCCATTTCCTATATTATTTTTAACCTCCCCCTGTCTGTTTTATGCCTACCTATTATACTTCTTATTCCCTGTAACTTTTACCTCTATTCACCCCTTCCCCTCCCCACTGATAACCCTACATGTGATCCCCATTTCCATGATTCTGTTCTTGTTCTAGTTGTTTGCTTAGTTTTTGTTTTAGTTTTTTAGATTCAGTTGTTGATAGTTGTGAGTTTGTTGTCATTTACTGTTCGTAGTTTTTGATCTTCTCCTGCTTCTTAGATAAGTTCCATTAACATTTCATATAATAAGAGTTGGTGATGATGAACTCCTTTAACTTGACCTTATCCAAGAAGCACTTCATCTGCCCTTCCATTCTAAATGATAACTTTGCTGGATAATGTTGGATGCAGGTCCTTGCCTTTCATGACTTCAAATACCTCTTTCCAGCCCCTTCTTGCCTTCAAGGTTTCTTTTGAGAAATCAGCATATAATCTTATGGGAATTCCTTTGTAGGTAACTCTCTCCTTTCCTCTTGCTACTTTTAAGATTCTCTCCTTACCTTTAATCTTGGGTAACTTAATTATGAGGTGTCTTGATGTGTTCCTCTTTGGGTCCAATTTGTTTGGGACTCTCTGAGCTTCCTGGACTTCCTGGAAGTTTATTTCCTTTGCCAGATTGGGGGAGTTTTCCTTCATTATTTGTTCAAATAAGTTATGAATACCTTGCTCTTCATCTTCTCCTTCTGGCACCCCCATCATTCAGATATTAGAATGCTTAAAGTTGCCTCAGAGGTTCCTAAGCCTCTCCTCATTTTTTGTATGTGTGTTTCTTCATTCTGTTCCAGTTGGATGCTTATTTCCTCCTTTTGTCCCAAATCATTGATTTGAGTCATGGTTTCCTTCCCTTCACTGTTGGTTCCCTGTATATTTTCCTCAGTTTCACTTTGTGTAGCCTTCACTTTTTCCTCTATTTTGAGACCATATTCAACCATTTCTGTGAGCATCCTGATTACCAGTGTTTTGAACTCTGCATCTGATAGGTTAGCTATCTCTTCATCACTTAGTTCTTTTTGTGGAGTTTTGATCTCTTCTTCCATTTGGGCCATGTTTCTTTGTCTCAGTTCACCTGTTATGTGGTAAGGGGTGGACTGTTAGTTATTCTCCAGGGCAGGGCAACCCTCTTTCCTGCATTGTGACACTGTCTGTGGGGTGGGGTAAGAGAGGGAACAATTCTGCTTGCTCTGCTTTTGTTCCACTTTCTGTCATTTCCCTTGCTCCCCACAAGTGGATTGTGCTCTTTAAGGTGCTGATTCCTGGATGGGTATATTTGTGTATGTTTTAGGACCCTGTGGGTCTCTCCAACAAACTCTTCTGTGAGGCTGGAAGTTTTTCCCACTGCCACAACCCCCACAGATATTTTACAGCCTAGGGTCTTAAGCTTTCAGTTTTCCAAGATGAAACCCTGGGTTTTGGGGTCTGTCTCACTCCCTGTTGTTCCTCTTGGCTTATCTCAGGGCGAATGTGGGATTGCCCCCATGGTCTGTTGCCTTACCTTGCCTCCTGTTTTCTCCGCACCATCTGCCCGTCTCCACCCCTCCTACCACTCTGGATGAATGTTTCATTAACTCCTTGGTTGTTGTACTTCCATGCAAATGAGTTTCTGGCAGTTCTGGGTTTTTTGTGGGGGTTTTTTTTTTGTATTTTAAATTGCTTGTCATCCTTCTTTTGATTGTACAAAGAATGGAAGCATTTCTGCCTACACCTCCATCTTGTCTGGAACTCCCTAATGTTCATAGGTTTGGTCTTCTTATTTTTCTTAAATAAGTCCTTTTAACATTTCACATAATACTGGCCTGGAGATGATGATTTTTAGCTTTACCTTGTCTGAGAAGCACTTCATTTGCCCTTTCATTCTAAACAATTGCTTTGCTGGATAGAGTAATCTAGGTTGTATGCCCTTGATTTCCATCACTTTGTATAGTTCTTGCCAGTCCTCTCTTGCCTGCAAAGTTTCTTTAGAGAAATCAGCTGAGGCTATGGAAACTCCTTTGTAGATAACTCTCTGCTTTTTTTATTGCTGCTTTTAAAATTCTCTCTTCATCTTTAACCTTGGGTATTTTAATTATGATGTGTCTTGGTGTGGTCCTCTCTGTGTCCAACATGTTTCAGACACTCTGTGCTTCCTGGACTTGTATGTCTATTTCCTTCACCAAAGTAGGGAAATTTTCTTTCATTATTTTTTCAAATAAGTTCAATTTCTTGCTCTTCCTCTTCTCTCCTTGGCTCCCCTATGATTCAGATGTTGGCACTTTTGGAGGTGTCTCAGAGGCTCCTTATAGAATCCTCATTTTTTAAAATTCTTATTTCTTCTTTCTGTTCTGGTTCAATGTTAATTTATTCATTATATTCCAAATTGTTGATTTGATTCCTGGCTCCCTTCCCTTCATTGTTGGTTTCCTGTGGATATTTCTTTATTTTACTTAGCATATCATTCATTTCTTTCTTTATGTTGTAGCTGTATTCTGTGAGTATTCTAAGCTCTGATCACAGTGTTTTGAACCTGCACCTGATTGGTTGGCCATCTCCATTTTGTTCAGTTGTTTTCTGGTGTTTTGTTCTGTTCTTTCCTTTGGGCCCTGTTTCTTTGTCTCAGCTTGGCAGCCCCCCTGTGTTTGTTTCTGTATATTAGGGAGCGCTGTTTTGACTCCCTGTCTTAGTGCACCTGTTAAGTTGTATGGGGTGGTGCCTTAGGTAATTGCCAGGTGGTGGTAACCAGTTCACAGTTTTGTGGCTCTGTGTGGGAAGAGGCCTCAGAGTGAAGAAAGTGATTCTCCTGTCTTCTGGAGGTTTGACCTGCCCCCCTTTTCAGTCACTTCACCAACTTCACAAGTGCAACTGGTGCTCTTCCAGCTTTTACCCTGGTGGTGAATCTGGGTGTGGGTGTTTTTGCATACATTCTAAGTTTGTGTGGGTCCTTTAAACAGACTGTCCTGAGAAATGGCCCATTTTTTTCTCCTTCCCCAACCCCCACTGGTTTTTACAGGCAGGAGTTATGGGGCTTTATCTCCCCAGCACTGGAACCCTTGGATGTGCAGTCTGGCCTGGGGCTGGGATTGCTCACTCCCAAAGTATCCCTCCTGATTTTTATCTACCACACATGAGTGTGAGACTGCCCATTCCACCACCACCACCCCCTCTCTGTCACACTGCATGTCCTCTCTACACTGTCTCCTTGTTTCTACCCTTCCCACCCATATGGATGAATGTGGCTTTTTAAAATTCTTGATTGTTTGACTTCCATACAGTTCAATCTTCTGAATGTTCTGAGTGTTATTTGTTTTGAGGGGAGTTGTAATTCTTCTTGTAGTTACAAGAGGAGGTGGAGTATCCACCTACGCCTCCATCAGGACTGGAAGTCCCAGATAATGGTTTTAAAGTCCCACCGGTCAAATCCCCCTGATGCCCCCTCCTTATAGATAGAATTCTTTAGCCCTGTAGGCTATGCCCCTTAGGTTGATTGTAAAGAAACAGCAGTCTTTGATAAATATGGCACAGGTTCCTCCTTGGTTAACTGTTGGTAAGTCTAGAGCCCACCTGTTCTGTAGGACTACTACTGCCAGTGAGGTGGTTTGTTCCTCTAGGGTATTAATTTGGTAGGGTAAATGAATTATTTGTTCTATCTAAAGAAAGATTGTGGGTCATGAAAAGGGAGTTTAAAAGGCCCCCAGTGCCAGCACCAGTTTGGGCCAGGATACCCATTAGTTTCACTGTAACTAGGCCACCTCTTTTGACTTTTGTGGATTGTGAACATACAGGAAAGGGTATGTTGTTATAGAAAAGGATGGCTTTAGGAATAATATAAATGAGAGTGCATGTGCCTGTCCAATTAGCTGGCAAACAGAGATAGGCCTTATCTCAGCAGAGAAAATAAGTGTGGCTTTGTGAGTTTATGCAAGTATCTATAGCAATGGTGAAGTACGGCTAGGCTAGGCTTGATGAGAATGCCCCAATACCTTTGTAGGTGATGGCTAGAGCTGTCCCAGCTAGTGGGGGAAGACAGGCAGTGTGAGCTGGGGTGGAGGAATCACTGAAGGCCCAACTGAAGGAAGGAATAGTAGGGTCCCAGCCTACAGCATAGTTTTGGGGAGTGGATAGCATTCTGCAGTGAACACATTGTCCTGTGTTATGTGGCTGACACTGAAAATCATAATATTTAAAGGGACGGCTGTTATTGGGGCCAGGGCAGGTAAGAGATTCCAAAGTAACAAGCCTGTGCCCAGGTAGTGGTTCTATTGGGTGGTATAGGGATATAAATAGAGTAGAAAGGAGACTTGTAGTAGTAAGTAGGGCTAGCTGATGTCACAGTATCTAAGGAAACCCATGTTCACCTCTGGGACAGGGTAAAAGATTGCTTAAAGACCTTGGAATTGTTGGGGAAGGATCCAACTGGAGGTCCTGGCCTAGTCTCTGCTTGGCCAACAAGATGAGGAAAATATACATTCTGGGAAATTAAAATGGGCTTATGGGTGTAAATGCCTGAGAAATATGTGATCTACCATGGGCTGACCCATTTATTAACAGCCCATGCAGGTGGATCTAAATAGGCTGGGACTGGGTGGGTTTTCAGTTGACTCTGTTCCGAAGTAGGGACAGGAATGGCTAATAGTCCTTCCCTAAGTGAGGTGTAGGCTCAGATCCAACAATTCTTAGAGGGCTGAGTGGTTTCATTATTTAGAATATTAAGAGTCCCCTGTACAGCAGGAAAGTAAGGATGTTGGAGAAAGGCATCATTTGAGGAGAAAATATCAGGAGAAGGAGGAGAGAGCGATTATATATGGCTTCCAGCAGGGACAAAGGAGCCTGAACCTAGGGCTGTGAGCACTGCTGTAATGACACCCGTGATAAACAATAAGGAGGGGAATGAGGAAAAAAAGAAAAATTATGATGTAGTAATACCAGAGCTACATTGAAGTATAATTTATAAGGGACTCAGGTGTCTGTCTGCTGGAGCCTGGTGAGCCAAAGCTTGGTGTTGGTCAGAGTTTGACTGGAGCACAGAGGCAGATTCAGAGCTAGAGGTTCAGGCTTGCCTGCAGGCCAATCTGTGTTTTTTAGGTGAGAGAGATGGATCCAAGATGGAAGCCCGATGAGTTCTGCAGCTGTAGGAGTAGTAAGGATGACCTGTACCAAGCCCTTCCCAGGAGGCTGAAGTGCTTTGGTTTGCCCAGGGAGGCCTCTGAGTAGGACCCAGGCTGTAAAAGCTGGGCTGTGGTAAATAGGTGTCTGCATATCTGAGGAGGGGATGTCTGGTTAGCTCCAGGACTAGAAGGCAATTACCTTGAACTGGAGGTGAGGTGGATATGAAGGGAGATAAAAGTGCTGGGTGGACATACATGAGTTCAAAGGGCTGATGAAGAGAGGAGCCCTGGGGGTGTTCGGAATGTGGGACTGCAGAGGGAAGAAGCTCCATTCAGCTCTGATCAAGTTCAGGTGAGTTTGGTGAGTTGTTGTTAGAGACTACAGTGTGTCTTTTCAATCTTACCAAAGGATTGGCAATGCCAGGTAGCTTGTAACAGATGTTTAGGACCTGGGAGATTCACTGGGTGATCTGGGAGGTAAAAGCCATACCGTGTCACTCTGGAGTGAGATTGGAAGTCCAAACCAGCTGATTATAACACAGAGGGGGACCTTAGTGACCTCAGAAACCTATTCAGTAGTGGCAGGAAGCCTTCTATCCACTGGAGAAAGTGTCAGTAAGAGTGAGTAGGTGTTTGTGTTTATGACGGTGGGGCATGTGGGTGAAGTCTAGTTGCCAGGCTTGTCTGGAGAAGTGTGCCCACAGCTGGTGACTGACCTGTTGGCAGATGCAGCAGTCTTTGGTGATTTCTTTAGTTTAGTATGTAAATGGTCAGAGTGTAGGAGGGGGAAAGGAGTACCTTTAGGGGCCAGCAGCCAATGTTGAGGGAGTTGTGCAGATGCCATAAGGTGGAGGTCTCCTGGAGTTGAGGCAGAATCCACAGGATCCAGCAGAAGTAAGGCCTGCTTGAGTATGGATGATAGGGTAATAATATGGGTATGATAATTTATAGTTTTCATTTCAATATTTCACCTAAAATGTCATATGGTATGCTTGAGTGTGATATCATTATGTTACAGAATTACATGCTTATGATTTTGTAATAAAAGGTTTTGTAACAAAAAAGGGGTGTTATTTTTACTGGACCCTGTATTTTCCTCCAGTGTACACTAGGGTCCCTCCCAGGTGGCCCCCAACTGAGCGTGTCTCAAGATTTTCTTGGGGGTCTAGCTGGTGTTTGTCCCAACAGTGAAAGAAGGGAGAGAGACTGTGTTGCTGGGAAGAGTAGAGAGGCTGGTAATTTGGCCTCCTGATCTGCCCCATTGTTTCCTAAGGCCTCAGTGGACTGAGTGTGCTGCCGTGCCTTGCAGTGAGCAATAGCTGTCTGGGCAGGCAGTTGTGCTGTTGGAATAAGCTCCAGGATGAGGTTGGCGTGCTGCACAGAGGACCCTCGAGTACTGAGGAGGACCCGTTCTCTCTAGATGGCAGGGTGAGAAGGAAGGATGCAGTGAACATATTTAGAGTCCTGTAAATCTTGATTTTTAGGCCCTTTCCTAGTTGTAAGGCCCTAACGTGGGCAATGAGCTCAGCCTTTTGGGCTGAGATGTTGGGTGGTAATGGGGAGCTTTCTACTGAGTGGTAGTAGCTATTGCACATCCTGCCTTCCTCTGTCCATTGAGAATATAACTGCTGCCCTCTATGAACCAATTAGGTCAGGTGAGAACAGGGGAGTATCTGAGAGGTCAGTGCGAACTGCAGTGGGTGGTCTGGGGCCTCTTTGAAAAGTGTTCAAGAGGAGGCTGTTGGGGATCTGGAAGCAGAGTGGCAGGGTTCAGGCCTGTGCAGGTGGAGAGTGTGACAGAGGGATTATTTAGGAGTAAGGTCTGATATTCAGTAATGTGGCTGGGGGTGAGGAAATGATAAACTATGTTATAGAGGAGATCAATAATCTGATGTGGTTCATGGCCCGGATTGCCCGAGCAGTTTGTCAAACGCTTACTAAGAACGTGTCTCTGGCAGAGACTCCAGTTTTGTCAGCAATTGCAGAGTTAATGTAGGAGCAGATAAATATTTCTCTTTGGTCTTTCAAAACTAATAGGCTTCCTCTTTGAGGCTCGAAGCTTACCAAGCCTGCTGTTTCCTTCAGTTATTCTCCTGACTCTCTCCTTCCATGTAGAATGAAACATGTACAATTGGAGGCTTGTGCTCTGTTTTTATTTTTTTCTCTTCTCATCACCTTCTTTTATTAACTTCCTCTAATGTGCTCTCCACCATGTATTCTCCTCCTCCATTGTCCTCTCAAAGTGTCTTAAGTGACTGGGATATGTGTCCTCTTGTCAATATAATATGCAAAACATAAATTTTATTTTATTTATTTTTTAAAGTTGTTATTTATTTTTAGAGAGATGGGAAGGGAGGGAAAAAGAGTAGGAGAGAAACATTAGTGAATGGCTTCCTCTTGCACACCCCCTCCTGGGCACCTGGCCGGCAACCCACACCTTTGCCCTGACTGGGAACTGAACTGGCACCCTTTGGTTCACAGGCTGACACTCAATCCACTTGAGCCACACCAGGCAGGACACAAAACATAACTTTTAATAATATGCAAAATAGCTTTTATTTTAATTTATTATTTCTTTATGCTTTACTAAATTTATTGGTTGGCATTGGTTAATAACATTGTATAGGTTTCAAATGTGCAGTTCTACAACACATCATATTTTTATTGTGTTGCGTGTTCATCACCCAAAGTCAAGTCTAACCCTAACCCTCCTCTTCCCTCTGATGATCGCCACACTGTTGTCTGTGCCTATGAAGTTTTGTTTTACTTTGTAGTTTTGCTTAATCCCTTCACCTACTTTACCCAGCCACATAGTACCCCTCTGCTCTGAAATTTGCCAGTCTGTTCTCTATATCTATGAGTCTATTGCTCTATTGTTTGTTGGTTTATTTTGTTCAAAGGTTTTACATAAATGAAATCATGTAGCACTTCTCTTTCTAACTGGATTATTTCATATAGCATAATATCCTTAAGGTGCATCCATGCACCTTACCTTGCATCTATCGCAAAAGGTAAGCCCCCTGTCCTTCCTTCCCTCCTTCCTTCCTTCCTTCCTTCCTTCCTTCCTTCCTTCCTTTTCTTTTTTTTTTTTTTTGTAATGGCTGAGTAGTATTTTTCTACTCTGTAAATGTACCACAGCTTTATTATCTGCTCACTAGTGATGGGCTCTGGGGCTGCTTTCATATCTTGGCTATTGTAAATAACAATGCCATGAATCTCAGGCTTCATATGCTCCTTTGAATCAGTGTTTTGGGTTCCTTTGGGTAAATTCCCAGAGGTGGAATCACTGGGTCATAAGTCAGTTCCATTTTTAATTTTTTGAGGAAACCACACACTGCTTTCCACAGTTGATGTGTGCTCACCGACCTGCAGTGATCACGGAACACTGTGAATGGCTCATTAAAACACGAGAAAAACACACAGAAACAACCAGGTCCTGTGGGGAAGTAGGGACGGAAAGGGCCACTCTCTCTAGTGGAGAGTGCCTCATTTCCATTCCCAAGCAGATTTTTATTAAGAATATAGACTTAGTTTGTGGATTCACAGTCTGGCAGAAAAGATCAAAGGAAGTAGGTGACTTTCAAAGGTGCAGACAGAACCCCCACTGTGATTCTGGGCAGAGTTTGGAGTTTTAACATTTGACAGGACTAACAGGGCTCAAAGGGCTAGTTTTGGTTTCCTGTCTGTGCCTTCAAATTCTAAATCAATAACATCCTCCAGCAAACAGATCTCACAGGATCTTTCATATTCTATGTCCCAGGCCTGATTACCCCGGGGGTCTGCTGTCCCTGGTCTGGGCTGCACCGCCCCTGCTATTTCCACAGGCCTGAGTCAGGCAGAGGAGACAAAGGCAGCCAGGAAACTTGGATTTCTCACATCTAAGAACAAGGACTCAGGCTTTGACAAAGCCAAGGGGGCAGGGGTTGATGTCCATCACCCCTTCATTTCCATAGCCCCGAGTCTCTTCCCAGAGGCCTCCTTATGAGCATGCCTGTCTTAGGCGATTCCCTCCATGGGAAATCTTACCCATCATTGGCTAACTAACCAAGCCTAGGAGGCCAGGCACAGAACAGGCAGCGTTCATGCCAGGGAAATAAGTTTTGTCTCCTTAGTGGCTCCTGGTCCAGAGGTCTCTCACTCAGCCTAAGTCACGAGGGTTACAGCTTCCTGAGACCAAGCAGGGCGGTCCCCAACACACAGTGGCTGCAACAATCAGTATTGTCAAAAACATGTGTGAGGGTTTACTTTTCTCCACATCCTTGCCTGTACTTATTGTTTGTTGATTTGTTGATAACAACCATTTTGACAGATGTGAGGTGATATCGTGTTTTTAATTTGCATTTCTCTGATAATTAGTGACATGGAACATCTTTTCATCAGTCTGTTGGCCATCTGTGTGTCCTTTTGGAGAAGTGTCTATTCAGGTCCTTTGCCCATTTTTAAAAATTATTTTATTGTTGCTCAATTACAGTTGTCAGCATTTAACCCCCTCCCCACTACCACTTCCCATTTGCTCATTTTTTAATTGGTTGGGTTTTTTAAAGCATTTTTTAAAAGATTTTATTTATTTATTTTTAGAGAGGGAAGGGAGGGAGAAAGAGAGAGAGAGAGAGAGAAACATCAATGTGTGGTTGCTGGGGGCCGTGGACTGCAACCCAGGCATGTGCCCTGAGTGGGAATCAAACCTGCGATGCTTTGGTTCACAGCCCGCACTCAATCCACTGAGCTACGCCAGCCAGGTGGTTGTTTGTTTACTTGGTGTTGAGTTTTAGTAGTTTATAAATTTTTTATAGTAACCCCTTATCAGATAGATCATTGGTAAATATGTTCTCCCATTGAGTGAGTTGTCTTTTCATTGAGTAAGTTGTTGATAGTTTCCTTTGCTGTGCAAAAACTTTTTGACCTGATATAGCCTTATTTGTTTAGTTCTTCTTTTGTTTCCTTGCCAAAAGATATATATGAGAAAACATATTGTTATAAAAAATGCCTGATATTTTACTGCCTATGTTTACTTCTAGGATTTTCATGGTATCAACACTTACAATTAAGTCTTTAATCCATTTTGACTTTATTGTGTGTGGTGTGTGAATGTGGCCTAGTTTTATTATTTTACAGACATCTGTTTAATTTTCCCAACATAATTTATTGAATAGACTGTCTTTACCCTACTGTATGTTCTTGCTTTTTTGTCAAATATTTTGTGACCAAACAGGTGTGGTCTTCCTTCTGGTTCTTTATTCTGTTCCATTGATCTTTATATCTGTTTTATGCTCTAGAATTCATTATGTTACTATAATGAAACTTTTTTGTCACAAATCTTTTCAAAATGCAAAACCAAATAATACACTTTACCCCCTAAGTGAGTGATAAGTGGATAAGATTGAACCTATGACTGTGATATTTTGAGGACTGGCAGTCACACATGTGTTATAAAAAAATCTAGACATCACCTCAAGGAGAAGTAAGATGTGCATGTCCCACCAGAGGTGACCATCATGAGTGGATTGGTGGCTCTCTCAGGGTCCACTGTTCTCATTCTGTTTGTCTGTCTCTCTCACAGGAAAAATTATCGTCACATATGCGTGTCTGCCTGAGGAAATCACATGTATGTGGTCTACCAGGTAGGACCCTGGATGCACACCCTTGGTGCATGTGTCTCCCCTGAGAAGGCTTCTGACGTCTTTATCTGTCAGCACGTAGAGACCCTTCCACCTGCTTTAGAGCTGCTCAGCTCGCCTTGTCCGTGTGGACCAGGGTTCGTGGATACATCCTCTCTCCATGGATGTTAGTGTCTTTCCCAGGTCCAGGCAATTTCCCCAGTGCTCTGATGGGTAGCCAGGAAAATACGTCTGTGAAAAATTGTGCAGGAAGTGCTGTGGGGAGACCTCCTAGCATGAGCACTGCCAGGGGCACGTGTGCACCTGTGGAACTAGGATGGGTCCTACACACTATTCTCCCAGAGGAGGGGCCTTTCCCCCTTCCCTCCAGGGGATCAGCTGGGGCCTCTGCTTCCTCACTGTGTCCCCATGGCTGGTCACCACCAGACCAGAAGCCTGCCAGCCTGAAGGTGACAGTGCTTTGTTCCCAGTGTTGACAGTGCCCATGTTCCCATCATAGAGGCCGGGCATCTGTGACATGTAGAGAGGTGTGCAGTGCCTCTCTCCGGAAGTACATGTGCACCCTCTGTCCCTTTAGAAAACATGGACTTGAGAGACTTTGCTGTACCACAGGTATGAGACAATTCACTGGCCTCCTGTTGCTGAGGAATGCCATCCATCTTGTCTTTGTCCTTCCAGATTGCTGCATTTTATCCTCTTGTCTGGGCACAGGATGAGGCAGCCACTGCCTGACTTCCTTCTAACCCTCAGGTCACACTTAGCAGTGGGGTCTGTATCTTGAGATCATATACATGTTTACCAAAAAGGCTTATTTTTTTTGTTTGTATGTTTTTTTTTTATTTTAAGATTGTATTTATTTATTTATTTTCAGAGAAGGAAGAAGTAAGGGCAAAATGCAAGCAGAAAAACATCAATGTGCAAGAGAAACATCAATTGGTTGCATCTTGTTTGCCCACAAAAGGGAACTGGGCCCACATCCCAGCATGTGCCCCAACAAGAAATCAAACTGGTGACTGTTTGGTTCGCAGGACAGTGCTCAATCCACTGCCCACACCAGCAAGGACAGAGCTTAATTTTTTATATGTGTTCTTATCCTTCTGGGGATTTTCTCTTAAATGACAAAAATATGTGAGCAAACAGCAAAAGGCACCTGTTGTAACATTCTACTTATAGGAAATGTCCAGAATAACTTAAAAAAAAAGACAAAGAAAGCACATCAGGGGTTGCCAGGGGAAGAGGTGTGGGGAGTGAGTACTTTTGCTGCAGGTTTCTTTTTTGGCAGATGGAACATCCTGCACCTGGTCAGTGGTGAGGCTCGCACAGTGTCATGAGTGTACATCATGCTCAGAAGTAGCACAATTTACAATTTAAAGAATAAAATTTATTTAACACTTTAAATTAACCATGCCATGGAGAAAGGGAAAATGCAACAATTAAACAGTATAAAAGGAAAAGGTCAAACAGGGGAGGTAACACAACTTCGGGTGGGAGTGGGAGAGCCGGAGGAATAATACGCAGCTCCAGAACTGGCCCAGGTGCACTTTGCAGAGCCAGCTCCTCCCCAGTGGTGGCAACCAGGGCAGGTTCCAGGGAGGACTCTTCAGACAGGTGGAATGGGGCCTCCATAAGGTCAGCAGATGATGCAGAGCCTGGCCCGGGCTCCACAGCTACAGCTAGAGTGGTCACTTGAGGTGGCACCACCCTTGGCGATGGGCCGCTCTCCTGGCCTGGAGTGTCATCTCTGTCTGACCCTATAGCCAGCTCCTCCAGGTGTTGGACAGGTGCTGAATCAGGAGCTTGCTCTGCCTCCTGGCCTCCTACTGGATTCACGAAAGGAGAAAAGATCACCCACAAGCCCGAATTTCCATGTCCCCTACCCGACAGACAGAATACAGCCAGAGCCTTCTGGAGAAGCCACAGTCAGGACATCGTCTCTGTGGGCAGTCCAGCAGATGAGTGGTCTGAGTCTGGTCTGCACTCCAGGGCAGCCTCTGTGGGTGCCTCCTGTGTATCTGGCACCAACCCCTCCCTGTAAGTTTACTTGTACCTCACCCACCACACACACCCACCTCTTCCACCTTCTCACCCTTTGGATCTTCCTCCTTGGAAACTGCATCATTGAACTCAGGTGTGGTAACCAGGCCACCGTGCTCCAGGACCAATTCTGAAAATGTCAGTTCCATGTAAAGCCTGGCTGACTTGAGGGGAAGAGTCTTTTTGCCATCCATGGGCCCTGGATCCCCACACCCATGTGTAGTGACAAGGCTGGAGACTTCATCTACCATCTGTTGGTCCTCAAGGACCTTTCTTGACCTCTGCAATGATAATAACCAGCAGCCGGTCCCAAGGCCTCAAGCTCTGATGGGCCCTAGTAGCTGCTATTCTTGCCCACTGTACCTTCTGCTCCAGAATCAGGCCCAGACCTGTGTCTCTCAGACCTACACACAGGGGCAATGAGGTTCACCTCCCGGGCTTGGGATGAACTTTGGGCAGAGGATGCCATCCATACTCCACATGAACCCAGCCAGCCTTGACCTACAGTTGAATGTGACAGGCCAACCAGAATTCTTTCCTGTCTCAGCCTGTACCTGCTCAGGAAACCCCATGACACACATGTGCACACACAGGTAGATAACATATAGGGTTGCTGAGGTGGGATCATAGTGATGGCCTGGCCTGAATAAAACTGCCCAAGGCTCCCTGTGTGTTACCTCTCTGTTCCCCTGTGGAAAGGCGTTGACGCTGAGTCTGGACCCAGCAGCAGCTGCGATGAACCATACTATCACCACCTCTTCTCTCGAGGCCTTGGCCTTGGGATAGGGGCAGACAACAAGCAAACATCCTGCTACATGAAATACATCCACCTAAGTCAGCTAAGTGAGAACGTGGCTGCCTAGTTACCAGGGTTCCAAGTTCTGCTGGGCTCTGTTATCAGGGAGTGAGGTCACTGTCTGGGTCCTCTATCCTGAGGGTCTCCTCAGACAGGAGCACTGACCCCTGCCTGAGGAACCCTCCCCCACAACTGCCCCACTTCCAGGCACAGCACAGGAACTGACTCAGACATGCCTCAGGGTCACCTCTATAGCCACTTATTGAACCAATACTTTTCTGTCCTACCAGAATTTGTTTGTTCCACCTCTATGACATTTTAATGTATTTTCTTTACAGTGTGATTTGTTATGTTATCACTGAAAGTTACTGTTTTTATTTTGCCCTGGCTGGCGTAGCTCAGTGCATTGAGTGCGGGCTGCGAACCAAAGTGTCACAGTTCGATTCCCAGTCAGGGTACATGTCTGGGTTGCAGGCCATGACCCCCAGCAACCGCACATTGATGTTTCTCTCTCTCTCTTTCTCCCTCCCTTCCCTCTCTAAAAATAAATAAATAAAACCTTTAAAAAAAAAAGTAAGTTCCTGTTTTTATTTTAAATTGTGCCACTCCGGAGCATGATGCACTATCAGATGCTATGCAAGCGTCACCACTGTGCAGCTGCAGGGTGTTCCATCTCCCCAAAAGGAAACCTGCCCCACAAAGATACAGTCCCTCTCCTCCCCACCCTGCCAGCCCCTGATGTGCTTTCTGTCTCTGCTGCGTTACCTACTCTGGACAATTTGATAAACAGGATCTTACAATAGGTGCCTTTTTGTTTCTGGTCACATATATTTGTTATTATCTGAAATACCATTTCTGTTGTTTAAAGGGACTTTCCAGACAGAATAGAGAGCAGTTGAAAGAAAAGAAGCCATTTTGTAAGTTTGTGCATAATCTCGGGGTAGGGATGTATGTTCTAAATGAGACACAGGGTCAGAAGTCATTTAAGACTATTCCAAGAATTTCAAGAGGTTGGAAGATTCCAAAGCTAATTTTACAAGTTCAGCATTATGCTAATTTTAAAACCAGATAAAGATAAAGAAAAAATTATAAGACCATATTTTGGATGACCATAGATGCTATAATCTTCAATAAAATACTTGTAAACTGTTCAAGCATTACATTAAAAAATCATACACCCTGACCAAGTGGGATTTATTCTGGAAATGCAAGGTTGATACAATATACACAAATCAAAAATTGTGATACACTACATAAACAAAATGAAGCATCAAATTAAAATGATGATTTCAATAGATGCTGAAAAGCATTTGATAAAATCCAGCACCCATTTATGACAAAAACTCTCAGCAAAGTGGGAATACAGGGAACATACTTCAACATAGTGAAGGCCATATAAGATAAACCCAGTCAATGTCATACTCAATGGGCAGAAACTAAAAATATTTCCCTTAAGAGGAAAAAGAAGTCAAGGGTGTCCACTTTTACCACTCCTGCTGCACTTAGTACTAGAGTGCTTGACACAGCAGTCAGAAAAATAAAAGTCATCCAGAATGTAATGGAAGATATAAAACTGTCATTATTTGCACACTACATGACACTATATATAGAGAACCCTAAAGATTCCACCTGGAAACTACTCAAACTGACACATGGATTGGATGGAGTAGCATGATATAAAATAAATATCCAGAAATCTGTTGAGTTTTTGACACCAATAATAAACTATCTGAAAGGAAAATTAAGAAAACAGTGTCATTGACAATTGTTTGAACAATAATAAAATAAAATACTTAGGAGTAAATTGACCCAAGGAGGGAGAGCATTTTGCTCAGTCTATTGAGATCAGGTTCCCAGGTGTACCACTGTTTGGCTCAAATAAAGTTTTGTAGAAATTCCAAATAAAATTCACCAATGTGGTAAATAAAAAATATGTGGTAAAAGAAGATAGAAAATTATGAGACACTGAGGAAAGAAATTGGAGCTACAAATAAATAGAAATATATCCTGTGGTCATGAACAGGCAGAAACATTTGTTAAAATGTCCATATCATCCAAAACAATGCAAAGATTCAAAGCATTGCTTTTAATACCTTAAACTCAGAAACACTCCAGATAGCAGGCTTCAGACCACAAGAGAGCAGGACCCAATGAGCTCCAAATGTGGAACACCCAAAGGTACATCTTTGGCTGGCACCAGACACTGCAGGGCCGAATTCAGCTTTGTGAGGTCTGCCCCAGAGCAGCAGCTCATCACACACTGTGGTCGGGGCCAGTCCTCAGAGTCAGCCAGTCTGAGGGTCAGTCCCACCCACGGATGGGCCAACAGCAGTGAAGACTCAACTACAGCAGGAAGCTCTCATAACCCACACAAGGGACATTCCTGCCACACCTAGCAGTGAGCTCCACAGGGCACCCACTACATAAGGCCACCATACTGAGACTGGGAGACTCAGTGGAATTACCTAATGCACAGAAACAAAATCGGGAAAGCAGCCAAAACAAGGAGACAGAGACAAAGAAACATGCCCCAAAGGAAAGAACAGGAGAAATTCCCAGAACAATTACTAAGTGAAATGGAGATAAGCAGTCAAATAGATACTGACCTTAACATAACAGTTAATAAGGGTCATCAAGAAACTTAGGGGAACTTCCGGCCAAGATGGAGGCATAGGTAGACACACTGTGTCTCCTCGAACATCCAAAATAAGGACAACAACAATTTAGAAACAAAAAAAAAAAAACAGAACTGACAGAAAATTGAACTGTATCGAAGTCCAATTGTATGGAAATCCACTCCTTTCACAACCAAGGAGTGAAAATAGACAAATTCATCCAGACCAGTAGGAGGGCTGGAGTTGGGTAGCCAGGTGGAGAGAGGTCTCGGCAGAAAAAGGGGTGGCACCAGGCATACAAGGCAGTAGCTGACAAACCACAGGCATGCAAGATGTCAGTGGGTGGACCCTGGGCACACAGGCAGCAACTGGCAGACCCTGGAAGTGGGGTGGCAACAGGCAGACCCAGCGAGTTAGCAGATTGTGAAGCAAGGCATGGCACACAAGGTGGCTAGCTGACTGGGCAGTCACACATTCACGTACAGATAAACCAAGCAAAGCTGGGGAGTGAGATAGACCATGCAATCCAGGGTTCCAGCGCTAGGAAATAAAGCCTCAAAACACCTATTGAAAACACCTATGGGGGTTGAGGTGCAGGGAGAGACTCTCAGCCTCACAGGAGAGTTTGTTGGAGAAATACACAGAGTCCTAGAATGTACACAAGCCCACCCACATGAAAATCAGCAACAGAAGGGCCCAGTTTGCTTGGGGGAAGCAGGGGAAGGGACTGAAATCCAGCAGAGAGAGGAGCAAGTGCCATTGTTCCCTCTCGAACCCCTCCCCCACATACAGCATCACAATCCAGTGACTGGGTTGACTCCCTCTTGTGAACACCTAAGGCTCCGCCCCTTACTACAAAACAGGCGTGACAAGACAAAAAAAAAAAAAAAATGGCCCAAACAGAAGAACAGATCAAAGCACCAGAGCAAATACAACTAAGTGACAAAGAGATAACCAACCTATCAGATGCACAGTTAAAAGCACTGGTGATCAGGATGCTCACAGAACTGGTTGAATTTGGTCCCAAATTAGGTAAAAAAATGAAGGCTACACTAAGTGAAATAAGGGAAAATGCACAGGGAACCAATAGTGATGGGAAGAAAACTGGGACTCCAATCAATGGAGTGGATCAGAAGGAAGAAAGAAACAATCAAACAGAAAAGAATGAAGAAATAAGAATTCAAAAAAATGAGGAGAGGCTTAGGAACCTCCAGGACATCTTGAAACCTCCCAACATCCGAATTATAGGGGTACCAGAAGGGGACGAGGAAGAGCAACAAGTGGAAAAGTTATTTGAACAAATAATAAAGGAGAACTTCCCCAATCTGGCAAAGGAAATAGACTTCCAGGAAGTCCAGGAAGCTCAAAGAGTCCCAAAGAAGTGGGACCCAAGGAGGAACACACCAAGGCACATCATATTACATTAGTTTCCATCAGACTGTCAGCCGATTTCTCAAAAGAGATCTTATAGGCAAGAAGGGACTGGAAAGAAGTATTTCAAGTCATGAGAGGCAAGGACCTACATCCCAGATTGCTCTGTCCAGCAAAGCTTTAACTTAGAATGGAAGGGCAGATAAAGTGCTTCTCAGATAAGGTCAAGTTAAAAGAGATCACCATCACCAAGCCCTTATTATCTGAAATGTTAAAGGGACTTATCTAAGAAAAAGAAGATAAAAAACATGTACAGTAAAAGGACAGCAAACTCACAATTATTAACAACCACACCTAAAACAAAAACAAAAACAAACTAAGCAAACAACTAGAACAGGAACAGAACCACAGAAATGGAGATCACATGAAGGGTTAGCAACAGGGGAGTGGGAGGAGGAGAAAGGGGGAAAAGGTACAGAAAATAAGTAGCATAGATGGTAGGTAGAAAATACACAGAGGGAAGGCAAGAATAATGTGGGAAATGTAGAAGCTAAAGAACTTATGACACATGGACATGAACTAAAGGAAGGAATGTGGGTGGGAGGGGTGTGCAGGGTGGAGGAGAATAAAGGATGGGGGAAAATGGGACAACTGTAATAGCATAATCAATAAAATATATTTCAAAACACAGGGGAAGAATGGATAAACTCAGTGAAAACATGAACAAAGAGATAGTGAGCATATAAAAAAGGACATAGAAACCATGAAAAGAACGAACTTTACAATATCTGAAATGAATAGGTAGAGAGAATTGGCTACACATTAAATGAAGCAGAAGCTGGAATCAGTGATTTGGAAAACAAGGTAGCAGAAAACCCCCAATCAGAGCAGCAAACAAAAAAAAAAGAATTTTAAAAATAAGAATAGTTTGAGAGACCTCAGGGACATCAGGCATAACAACATCTATATCATAGAGGTCCCAGAGGGAGAAGAGGGAGAGAAAGGCATAGAGGCCCTATACAAGGAAATAATTTCTGAACACTTTCCTAACCTGACAAAGAAAATAAGCATCCAAGTCTAAGCAGCCCAGAGTTCCAAACAAGATAAACCCAAGAGGCCCACACCAAGGCACACCATAATTCAAATGGCCAAGTTTAAAACCAAAGAGAAAATTCTTAAAAGCAGCAAGAGGACAGGAGTTAATTACCTACAAGGAAGCTTTCATAAGACTGTCAGCTGATTTCTAAACAGAACCATGTCAGGCCAAAATGGATCCACAAGAATATTCAAAGTGTTGAAAAGCAAGGACCTGCAATCAATACTACCCAAGAAGCCTATTGGTTAAAACTGAAGGAGATATAAAGAGCCTCACAGACAAGAAATAGTTAAATAAGATTGGTACCACCAGTCCAATATTACAAAAAACAAACAAACAAAAAAAAAAACCCCTGTTAAAAGGACGCTTGTAAAGTGTGGGGGAGCTCTGTCCCACGGATGAGAATAAATCTACCAAGATATGATCTGCTTGGGGAGAAAAGGCTGACTAATCTCTCAGAGGAGAAGGACTTTGAGCACCTCTTTCTCTGGGCTTTCACTGGATTTAGTTTGCACAGAAATGCAGGGCGTATATATAAAGCTCATCAATCATTGTCAGGCAGTAATGATCAAAGAATAGATAATATTCAAAGAACTATAAGGGCTTATTCTGAGTCTGGGTCAGATAGATAGAGTGACGGGCAAAGGACCATAAAACTTTGGAAAACAAACTCATTTTATGCTTGGACCCTTAACATTTAAATTGAGGGTATTCTTAGCAAAGCAAATTTCACAGGATTTTATGCACTCTTTCTTAGGCCTGATAGCCTATTCTGGCACAGGGCTGCACCACCCTCTGGCAAGGTTTCCAGCTTGAGTCAGGCAGGGGAAGCAAGGAAGCCAAGAGATTAGAAGACTTCTTACAGATAGAATGAGAATTCAGGCTAAGACAAAGCGAGGGTGAGGGTCTTTTGCCCCTCCTTCATAATCCCCTAAATCCTTCCCTGGTGGCCCCTTCGAGACTGTATCTGTCTTAGGTTGTTCCTCCCTTGAGGAATCTTACGCATCATTCACTGTCCAGCCATCCTCCAGGGGCCAAGCAGGGCAGAGGCTGCACCCCTGCTGGGAGGATAAGTTTTGTCTCCTTAGTGGCTTATGGTCCCAAGGTCTTTTTACTCAGCTTTAGCCATGGGGGGGTTACAGCTTCTGAAACCAGGCAGGACAGTTCCCAACAGTAAAGACAATGAAAAAAAAAAAGTGGAACCCAATGATAAAGTAAAATGGCAATAAATCTGTACCTATCAATAATCACTTCAAATGTAAATAGATTAAATACTCCAATCAAGGACATAGGATAACTGAATCCACAAGAAACAAGACCCACATATATACTGTCATACTGTCTACAGGAGACCCACCTCAGAAGGAAATACACATTGAAAGTAAAGAGTTGGATAAGGATATTTCATGCAATGGTTACAAACAAAAAAACTGAGGTAGCATTACTTTTATCAGAAAAAAATACTTTAAACAAAGGCTATAATAAGAGACAAATAAGGACTTGGTACAATGAGAAAGAGATTCATCCAACAATAGAATATAATCTTTGTAAACATTTATGCACTCAACATAGGAGCACCCAAAAATATAAAGCAAGTCGTGATGGACATAAAAGGAGCAATAGAGTCATAGTAGAGGATGTTAATAAAGCCACTGACCTCAATGGGTAAATCTAGGCATAAAATCAACAACAAAACAGGTACCTTAAATAACACACTGGACCATTGGTTTGAATTGATATTTTCAGAGCATTTCACCCCAAATCAGTAGAATATTCATACTTTTCAAGTGCTCACAGAACATTTTTCAGGATTGACTACATGTAAGAACACAAAATAAGCCTCAATAAATGTAATAAGGTTGAAATCATATCAAGAATCTTCTGACAAGAATGGTGATACTAATAATCAATTACAAGGAAAAATAATGAAAAACACACAAACACATTGAGGCTAATCAGCATGGTACTAAACAGTGAATGGGTTAACAGTGAGATCAAGGAAGAAAGTAAAAGATACCTTGAGACAAATGAAAATAAGAATGGAGCAACTCAAAATTTTATGGGACAAAGGGAAAAGCAGTCCTAAGAGTGAAATTCATGAAAACATAGGCCTACCTCAAGAAACAAGAAACACCTTCAATAAGCAATCTAAACTTACACCTAAAGAAACCTTTCTTCTTTCACACCTGAAAGTGTGAAGAAGAAAGAAAATCATAAATATCAGAGCAGAAATAAATGGAATAGAGTCTAAAAAATACAATTTTTCAATGAAACCAATAGCTGGGGTCTTTAAAAAGATAAACAAGATTGATTAACGCTTTACCAGACTCATGAAGAAAAAAATAGTGAGGACCCAAAGAAATAAAATAAGAAGTGAAAGAGGAGAAGTAACAACTGGCACCAAAGAAATACAAGGGATTGTAAGAAAATATTAAAACAATTATAGATCAAGAAGTTGAACAATCTGGAACAAGTGGATAAATTTCTGTGCAACCTTCAAAAACTTAGTCAAGAACAGATCAACTACAAGTAATGAAATAGTAATGAAAGTAATAACCAAAAAATTTACAACAAACAAAATCCTGTACCAGATGGCTTTACAGGTGAATTTTACCAAACATTTAAAGAACTAACGCTTAGTCTCCTCAGACTATTCCAAAAAATTCAAGATGAAGGAAAACTCCCAAGCTCACTTTACAAGGCTAGCATTATTCTAATACCAAAACCAGATAAAGACACTACAAAGAAAGAAAATTATAGGCCAATCTCTCTGATAAACCTAAATGCTCAAATCCTCAACACCATATTAACAAACCAGATGCAGCAGTACTTTAAAAAGAAAGGAAACCTGCTCTGCATTCATCAGACCTGTGGAGGTATTTTCTCTTGACCTCTTCTTGGCTGTGTGAAATTGTGTGGATTATTCAAACCATCTGGTGTTTGGTTCCATATCTCTAAAAAACAGACATATAATGATTCCTACCTCATAGAACCGAATGAGGTGGCTTATGTAAATTGCCTGGGAAAATGCCAGGTGCATAGGAGGTGCTCAATAAATGATGGTGGAGAAAAAGCATAAAATCTTTATAACTGGAAAGCAGTCACCCAGAGGGTGTGAAACATTGACATAAATGAAGCCATTTTAATATGGAGCTAGAGCAGCCAGTCCACAGGCACTGTTTGAATGTCCTGCTCCTTGAAACTTTGGAATGTTTGAACTGGGAAAAATAACTTTGGAATGATCCAAACCAACTTTGATTACAAACAACTGTTTGCAAAACTTAGAAGAAAGAAGACATCCTGACCACAATGACTGATGATTATGGAGTCTCTTTCTGAAGATCACGAGTAACCAGACACGCATAGCTTTTTAGCATCAACAAAAACTCCTTTCTCCCATTCATGTCATCATTCTCTTCCTCTTCTCACAAAAATCCCCTTGCCCTCATCCTGTGATGAGAACATTATTTGGGTTTCTGCCTGAATTTGTGCTTCCAGAATCGCAATTCATTTTGATCCCAAATAAACTTAGTAGGTTCGAAAAAAAAAATCCCACACCGTGATCAAGTAGGAATTATTCTTGGGATGCTATGTTAGTACAATATCTGAGAACCAATAAACATGACACATCACATAAACAAAATGAAGGATAAAGATCACATGATCATATAAATAGATACAGAAAAAGCTTTTGTTAAAATCCAGCACACATTCATCATAAACACTCAGCAAAGTGACAATAAATGGAACATAATTTAACTGTATATAGGCTGTTTATGTCAAACCCACAGCCAAACAACCTACTCATTAAGCAAAAAATAAAATGTTTCTGTTAAGATTAAAAACAGGACATGGATATCCACTTTCACCACTCTTATTCAACATAGTACTAAAATTCCTAGTCACAGCAATGAAACTAAAAGAAGACATAAAAGGCATTCAAGTAGGAAAGGAAGAACTGTCATTATTTGCAGATACATGATACTGAATACAGAGAAACCTAAAGATTACACCAAAACAAAACAAAAAAACCCCCTACTAGAACTGATATATGAATTCAGAAAAGTAGCAGAATACAAATTATTGAGAAATCAATTGAATTTCGACACTTCAATAATGAACTTTCAGAAAGTTAATCTAAAAAAATTCCACTTATAATTTTATCAAAATAAAAATAAAATACCTAGGAATAAATTTAATTAAGGATATAAAAGACCTGAACTCACAAAATTATGACACAGAAAAGAAATTTGAGAAAGATTCAAATAAATGAAAGCATAAAGCATGTTTATGGATAGGAAGAATGAACCTCATTAAAATGTCCATCCTACCCAAAGCAATGCATAGATTCAACCATAATTCATATTGACATAACCAATGGTGTATTTCACAGAACTAAGACAAATACTCCAAAAATTTCTAGAATCACAAAAGCCCCCAAATAAGCACAGTAACCTTGAGAAAGAAAAACAAATTTGGAGGAATCATATTAACTGACAACAAAGCATACTACAAGGTATACTAATCAAAACAACATGGTAGTAGCATAAAACAGCTATAAAAATCAATAAGACAACAGAGAACCCAAAAATAAATCCATGCTATTATGGTCAATTAATATCAATTAATATTTGACAGAAGAGACAAGATACAATGAGGTAAAAAATCTATTGAATAAATCTTGTTGGGGATATTGGACAGATAAATACAGTAAATGAAACTACACCACTTTGTTACACCATATGAAAGGTTAAACTGAAAATGAGTTAAATACGGAAATGTGAGACCCCATACCATAAAATTGGGATGAGTCAGGGAAGATGGGGAAAGTCTGAGAAATTGCGGGGGAGGGGTTAACTGCATCAATACTGGGCACAAATACAACAAGTTGTCCATTTCTGGTCTTGATTAGCAACAAATACACACATGCACACATATCTGTCAGCTGTGTTTGCTTACGCAGGTGATGAGACATCCTTTAAGAGCCTGGAAGGGCCACATTGGTGCTCAGAAGCCGCCCAGCCTGGAACTGAGCCCTAAGGTGAGCAGGGAGCTCCCCAGCTGACTGCCTTTTGCCCTGGACAGCTCCCTGGAACTGAGTCCCTGGGAGGGAAGGCTACACTCGCCTGTGTGTGGCCAGGCGAAGGGCGGAGGCCCAAGTCTCCCAAAGAGGCCTCAGCTTCCAGGAGGCCGCTGCGCGGCCCGCGCACAGGGGCAGACAAGAGGGAGGAGCTGGTGATGGGCCCAAGCCTGCAAGCCTGAGAACCAAAGGGTTGCCATTCGGCCTGGGCTTTTCCTTTAGCGGAGCAACGCAGGAAGAAGGCTCTGCAGGAGCACTGCAGGCCAGCACTCCCCAGTGGAAACGGTGGGGTGGGCAGGGAGCCCCGCTGGCCCCTAGGCCGGTCCCCCTCCCGGGCTCAGCCCTGTCCCCCGGAGCTGGCCCCGGCAGGAGCGGACGGGCGGTGGTGTCTCAGTCCGCCGCAGGGGGGCAGCAGCGCCTATCCGCGCGATCACCGTAGTCCCCGCGCCCCTCGGGGCAGCGGAGGCGGAGACCCAGGACGCCCTAGCTCAGTAAGCCGTGGCGCGGTGGCTACCTTGTTGGAAGAAGCGGGGCCCTTTTGTGCGGTGGAAATTGGTCGTCGCTATTGCTGCCGTTGTCGCTGTCGTTGGGCGCCGCCTCCCACGTCTTCTACTTGGTGTTTCGGCACTGAGAGGAGGCGGCCGGCGCGTTGTAGAAACGTAGGATGAACAAGTCCAAGGGGCCGGACGTGCTCTTCTACTAGGACGGGTTCACCAAGGTGCGCACCTCCGCCCAGGGGAGGCGACGGCTGTGTGTAGCCTGCCCTCCTTGGCCCCCCGGGGCTTCTCCTGGGCCTTCTCGTGCCCGTGTCCCCTGGGCGCAGACCTCACAGCGCTTCTCAGAGTGTCACTTGGCCTTAGGTTTAGCAGGGGCCGCCTGTAGAAAGCACTTCTGTGAAATCGGGCTTATTGAGTTAAAAGGCCAGAAAGTTCTGGGCGAGGAGTTTCGAGCTCAGTGTAAAAGCCTGTTATTCCCGGACTCTGGTACCATGCGGTGAGTTCATATTGTCAGTCACCTTGCAGGACAGAAGCTTGGTGACCAGTGGCTGCCTCCTGAAACTCAGGAATTATGTACTGTACAGATCTCTGAACCCAGGTACCTACCCAGGACTGGCTCAGAAAAAAAGGCACTTAGTTTAAAGTTTTTGCCTAACAAATTATTTGAACGCTATATTCTGGAGTGAGATATTTAAAAGATTCTAGTATCTTACTGGTTTTGCTGTGGTACAACAAAACAAACCATTCTCCTTTTCTAAAGTTGCCCTGCTTCTCTTGATAAGGTGAACCGGAAGTTGGTGTGCTGGTATTTATAGGACAAATTTAGAGAATAGAAATATAAAATGATAACATTTTATTGATAAATGTTCATCAGGTACAGCCTTGAAAAAGTCCAAGATTTGAATCAGGGCTAGGAGGAACTTTGCCTAGCTACTTGGTGTATCCTTCTGGGTCCACCGTTAAACAAGAGTATATGTGTGTTTAATTTCTAAGGATTTAGATTTTTCACACCACTTAGTAGCTGGTTTCAGTGTTAAAAAGTCACAAGTTTTGGTTTAGTAGACACCTAACATTTTGAACACGTGAGTTTAAATCTCTTGATTTGTGTTGTTTTGTTAAAATATATTTTATTGATTATGCTATTATAGTTGTCCCATTTCCCCTACCCTTTATTCCCCTCCACCCTACACACCCCTCCCACCCACATTTCCCCCCTTTAGTTCATGTCCATGTGTCATACTTATAAGTTCTTTGGCTTCTACATTTCCTGTAGTATTAACCTCACCCTGTCTATTTTCTACCTACTATTTATGCTATTTATTCTCTGTACCTTTTCCTCCTCTCTCCCCCTCCCACTCCCCTGTTGCTAACCCTCCATGTGATCTCCATTTCTATGATTCTGTTCCTGTTCTAGTAGTTTGCTTAGTTTGTTTTTGTTTTTGTTTTAGATGTAGTTGTTAATAACTGAGTTTGTTGTCATTTCACTGTTCATATTTTTATCTTCTTTTTCTTAGATAAATCCCTTTAACATTTCATAAACTAAGGCTTGGTGATGATGAACTCCTTTAACTTGACCTTATCTGAGAAGCACCTTCCCTGCCCTTCCATTCTAAATGAAAGCTTTGCTGGATAGAGTAATCTTGGATGTAGGTCCTTGCCTTTCATAGCTTGGAATACTTCTTTCCAGCCCCTTCTTGCCTATAAGGTCTCTTTTGAGAAGTCAGCTAACAGTCTGATGGAAACTCCTTTGTAGGTGACTGTCTCCTTTTCTCTTGCTGCTTTTAAGAATCCTTATTTTTAATCTTGGCTAATGTAATTATGATGTGCTGTGGTGTGTTCCTCCTTGGGTCCCACTTCTTTGGGACTCTCTGAGCTTCCTAGACTTCCTGGAAGTCTGTTTCCTTCACCAGATTGGGGAAGTTCTCCTCCATTATTTGTTCAAATGAGTTTTCAATTTCTTGCTCATCCTCTTCTCCTTCTGGCACCCCTATAATTCGGATATTGGAACATTTAAAGATGTCCTGGAGGTTCCTAAGCCTCTCCTCATTTTTTTTGAACTCTTGTTTCTTCATTCTTGTCTGGTTGAATGTTTCTTTCTTCCTTGTGGTCCACACCATTGATTAGAGTCTCAGTTTCCTTCCAATCACTATTAGTTCCCTATACATTTTCCTTTATTTCACTTAACATTGCCTTCATTTTTTCATCTAATTTGCAACCAAATTCAAGCAACCCTGTGAGCATCCTGATTACCAGTGTTTTGAACTGTGCATCTGGTAGGTTGGCTATCTCTTCGTCTCTTAGTTGTATTTTTTTCTGGAGCTTTGATCTGTTCTTTCATTTGAGCCATTTTTTGTTTTGTCTCAGCATGCCTGCTATGTATGAGGGGCGGAGCCTTAGGTGTTCACCAGGGTGAGGCAACCCACTTCTTTGCATTGTGAAGCTATATGTGGGAAAGGGGTCCGAGAGGAAACAGTGGTGCTTGCTCTGCTCTCTGCTGGATTTCAGTCACTTCCCTGGCTACCCACGAGCAAAGTGGACCCTTCTTGGCTGATTCCTAGGTGGAGGGGCTTGTGTATGTTCTAGGACCCTGTGTGTCTCTCCAATGAACTCTCCTGTGAGGCTGGGAGTTTCTCCCAGTGCCACCTCAACCCCCACAGGTGTGTTTTCAATGGGTGGTTTGAGGCTTTATTTGGGACCCGGGGTTGTGGGGGTCTGTCTTCCTCCCCAGGTGGTCCTCCCAATTTATCCACAAGTGAATGTCGGACTGCCCTCTCCACCAGCTACTGCCTTGCCCACCCCAGTCCTACAGCCACCACTTTGCCAAGAGTCCTCTCTGCCCAGCTGCCCATCTCCACCCCTCCTACTGGTCTGGATGGATGTTTCATCTTTAACTTCTTGGTTGTCGGACTTCCATACAATTCAATTTTCTGTCAGTTTGGGTTGTTTTTTGTTTTTAAATTGTTGTTGTCATTCTTTTGGTTGTGCAAGGAGGCACAGTGTGTCTACCTATGCCTCCATCTTGGCCAGAAGTCCTGCTTTTTGTTTTTTGAGGTGACGGAAATGCTAGTTCTGAAGGCTAGGATGTCCAAAATCAAGGCACCGGCAGATTCAGTGTCTGGTGAAGGCCTGCTTCTTGGCTCCCAGATGGCTGTCTTCTTGCTGTGTCCTCTCATGGTGGAAGGGCCTGTTCTGTGTTTTTTGATGAATTCCAGTCATGGTGGTTTTTCTTTTTCTAGGTTCATTAGCCTCTCTCTTGTTTGATAGTTGCATTCTGATCACATCTCCAAAACTATGGTTGTAAAAAAGTATTTACATCCGGATTCTCTCCAGTGTGACCATGTCATTTTTAATATGCAGGGCTGTGTAGGCCCAGGAATAATGTACTCTCCTCCTTGTGCAGTGATGTTCCTGCTAAGCCACTATAATAAAAGATGCAACTGAAATGGGAAGTCTGACAGAGAGTAGACAGGGAACTCACTGATCCAGAAATCCCTTGTCCCACTCCACTAGCTAGAAGCTACCCTGAAGCCAGGGGAGAAAGAGAGATCTAAGGATACAGTGAGGGGAGAGATGCACTGGAAGAAGAAAAGGCAACCACAGAGATCAGCGTCCTTGTTCCGATGCTTAAGTCGGAACAAGGAAATGCTTAACTTGTCCATCTCCTGACTTCTCCAGGCTTCCTTCTGGCCCAACACCAGTATCCTTTCTGACTCACTGTCTTTCTCACTCTAAGCTGACAATGCCTTTGGTCAAAGGTGATTCAGAAATTAGAAATCTCAGAATATAAGTTGTACAATAGAACTTAGAGATAGGAAGAGGACAAACTGGGGAAATTGTTGGAATGCCAGATATTTCATATTCTTTCATGGTTCTTAAACCTCTTAACATGTGTCTACAGAACCCTAAAGATTCCACCAAAAACTACTAGGACTGATAAATGAATTCAGTAAAGTAGCAGGATACAAAATTAATATTCAGGCATCAGATGCACTTTATACTCCAATAATGAATTATCAGAAAGTGAAATTAAGAAAACAATCTCATTCCCAAATGCTTCAAAAAGAATACAGTACCTAGAAATAAATTTAACCAAGAATATAAAAGGCCTGTACTGGGAAAATTAGTAGACACTAATGAAAGAAATTGAAGATACAAATAAGTACAAGCACATACCTTGTTCATGGATAGGAAGAATTAACATCATTAAAATGCCCATACTACCCAAAGCAATATACAGATTCAACACAAGTCCTTTTAAGATACCAGTGGCATATTTCACAGAACAAATATTCCAAACATCTACATGGAACCACAAAAGACCCTGAATAGCAACAGCTATCTTGAGAAAGAAAAACAAATTTGGAGGAATCATGCTGCCTAATACCAAACTATGTTAAAAGGCCATAGTATTTAATACAGCATAGTGCTGGCAGAAAAATAGGCACATAGACCAATAGAACAAAATAGAGAGCCCAGTAATAAACCCATGCCATTATAGTCAATATTTGACAAAGGAAGTAAAAAATACAATGGGTTAAGGATAGTTTATTCAATAAATAGTGTTGGGAAAACCAGCCAGATATGTGCAAAAGAATGAAACTAGACCACCTTGTTATCACACATACAACAATAAAGTCAAAATGGATCAAAAACTTAAGTGTTAGACTCAATACCATAAAAACGCTAGAAGAAAACAGGCAGTAGAATGTTGGACATTTCTCATAGCAACATTTTTTCTGATATATCTCTTTGGGCCAAGGAAACAAGAGAAAAAATAAACAAATGGGAGTACACTGAACTAGAAAATTTTGCACAGCAAAGGAAACCATCGACAAAGTGAAAAGACAACCCCCTGAATGGGAGAACATATTCACTGATACATTTGATAAGGGTTTACTATCCAAAATTTATAAAGAACTGTTAAAAGTCAACACCAAAGAACCCCCCAAATAACCAATGAAAAAATGGGCAAAATAACCAATGAAAAAATGGGCAAAAGACTAGAATAGACACTTCTCCAAAGAGTGTAACAGGGTGCAGCCAAGAGGGGAGCCCCAAATAGGGATTTGTAATAGGGTCCAGAAGAGTTTGGAGATAATTGGCTCCACATCACAGGGCCACACCTGCCCAGAATGTGGGCAGCTGTGGCCAATTGTGAGAGAAGTCGGAAATGGGGCTGCAGAGGAAGATTAGCACTGGGATTTAAATGGAGGCACAGCAGCCATTGGGGGTCTCTCTTTTTGGGACCACGCGTCTGTTTAAGACCACGCAGCTTTGGTGTTTTGGTTGGGACCATGAGGCTTGGGTGAGAGTCAGGACCACGAGGCTTTGGAGGTGCTCCCTTTTGCCACTCCATGGGTTTGGCTTCCTGTGTGCCAGCTTGCGCCTATCAGTTTTGTGATAGGGCTGGGCTACATTTGCCATTCCATGTGAAGAGGTTCCCTATAATTCTGGGAAAGTTCTCTTATTTCCCAAAGAGTCCAAGACAGAGATTTGCATGTGGGTGTTGTCATGGGGGATGGGATGCTCCAGCTGTGGCAGCAGCTGGAGATCAGGAAGGAAAAGCCCAGGAGAGAGAGCTCAGACACCAGGGAGCCGCTAAGTTTCCAATCCTGGCTGGTCATTGGGACACCTAGGGAATGCTTTAAAAATGTGGATGAACACCAAAAAAAGTAAATAAATAAACAATCCAATTTAAAAAATGGGGGAAAGACCTGAATAGACATTTCTCCAAAGAGGACATACACATGGCCAATATACACCTGAAAAGATGCTCAATGTCACTAATCATCAGAGAAATGCAAATTAAAACCACAATAAGATATCACCTCAACTTGTCAGAACGGCCATCGTAAACAAATCAACACACAAGTGTTGGCAAGGATGTGGAGAAAAGGGAACCCTTGTGCACTGTTGGTGGGAATGCAGACTGGTGCAGCCACTGTGGAAGGCAGTATGGTGTTTGCTCAAAAAATTAAAAATGAAACTCCCTTTTGAGGCAGTGATGTCATTTCTGGAAATATATCCAAACAAGCACAAAGCACTAATTCAAAAGAATATATGCCCTCCTATGTTCATTGCAGCACTATTTACAATACCAAACTAGGGAAGCAAACCCAAGTGCCCATCAATAGATGAGTGGATAAAAGCATAGTGGTGTATGTATACAATGGAATTTTACTCAGCCATAAAAAAAGAATGAAATCTTACTATTTATAACAGCATGGATGGATGTAGAGGCCATTATGTTCAGTGACATAAGTAAGTCAAACACAAATATCATATGATTTTACTTATATGTGTAATCTAAAGAAAAATATAGGTTAAGAAACAGAACAGAAACAGACTCATAGATACAGAAAGCAGACTGATGGTTGCCACAGGGGAGGGGTGTTGGGGGACTGAATGAAAAAGGTGAACAGATGGAGGAGTACAGATTGGTAGTTACATGACAGACATGAGGAATAAAGTACAGCATAGGGAACAGAGTCAGTGATATTATAATAACTACGTATGGTTCCAGTTAGGTATTGGAAATATTAGGAGATCACTTTTAAAAATTGTATTTATTGGGGTGACATTGGTTCAGAAAACCATACAGGTTTCAAGTGTACAACTCAACAAAACATCATCTTCATACTACATCATATGCCCATCACCCCAACAAAGTCTCAAAGTCTCTTTCCATCTGCATTCCCACCCCTTTGTGTTCAGGGGATCTACCTGCAGGGCCACCCCGGCCACCACGGATGAGGATAAGTCTACCAAGACCAAGACGCGATCTGCTTGGGGAGGAAAGGTGACAGATCTCTCAAAGGAAAAGGACCAGGAGGCTTTTCCTCAATGGGCTTCTATTGGGTTCCATTTGCACAGGAATACAGGTAAAGCTCATCAATCATTGTCAGGCAGTAAGGATCAAACAATAGATAACACTCAAAGAACTATGGGGGCTTATTCTGAGTCAGGGTCAGTTAGCTAAAGGGCTATAAAACTTTGGGAAACAAACTCATTTCCTGCTCGGACCCTTATCAGAAAATTAAGAGCATTCTTAGCAAAGCAGGTTCTGCAGGATTTCATACATTCTTAGGCCTGATCGCCCCCCGGGAACCTGCTGTTTCCAGCACAGAGCTGCACTGCCCTCTGCATTGTTTCAGGCTTAAGTCAGGCAGGGGAAGTAAGGCAGCCAAGAGATTAGGGGACTTCTTGCAGACAGAATGAGGACTCAGGCTATGTCAAAGCCGAGAGGTGAGGGTCCATCACCCCCTTTTTCCTATAGCCCCCCAAGTCCTTTTCTGGTGGCCCCTTTGTGACCATGCCCATCTTAGGTCATCCTCCCTTGAAGAATCTTACCCGTCATTGGCCAACTGGCTCTGAGCCAAGCAGGGTGAAGTAAAGGGGGCCGAGGCACTACCCCTGCCAGGGAGATAAGCTTTGTCTCCTCAGTGGTTTATGGTCCCAAGGTCTCTCACTCAGCCTTAGCCATGAGGAGTTACAGCTTCTGAAACCAGGCAGGGCAGTTCCCAACACCTTTGCCCACCTATACCTACCTTTAACCCCCTTTCTCTCTGGCTATCCCCACATTGTTGTCTGTATCTATGTGATATCCATATATCTATTGATATGATCATGTGAATTTTATTCTTAATTTTTTAAATTTGATGTACCATGTTTATTGATTTGCAAATATTGTAGCAACTTTGCATCCTCAGACTAAAGCCTACTTGGTCATGATGTATGATCTTTGTAATGTATTGCTGGATCTGGTTTGCTACTATTTAATTGAGGATTTTAGCATCTGAGGTCTACAATTTTCTTTCTTTGTATTGTCTTTATCTGGGTTTGGAATTAGAATAACACTGGTCTTGTAAAGACAGCTTGGAAGTCTTCCCTCCTTTTGAATTTTTGGAATAGGTTAAGAAGGATAGGTGTTAGTTCTTCTTTGAATGATTGGTAAAACTCACCTGTGAAGCCATTTTGTCCAGGACTTTTGTTTGCTGGAATATTTTTCATTGCTGCTTCAATTTTCTTATTTCTAATCAGTCTGTTCATGTATTCTGATTCTTCCCGAATTAGTTTTGGAAGTTTGTGTTTCTAGGAATTTATCCATTTTTCCCAGATTGTCCAATTTGTTGGTATATAGTTGTTCATAGTAATCTCTTACAATCTTTCATATTGGCTTGCTTGTAACTTCTCTTTCAATTCTGATTGGCTCCTCTTTATTTGGGTCCTGTCTTTTTTTTCTTGATGGGTCTGGTTAGATTTTCATCAATCTTGTTGATCTTTCCAAAAAAACAGCTCTTGGTTTCATTCCTTTTTTAGTTGCTATGTCATTTATTTCCACTCTGGTATTCAATATTTCCTTCCTTCTACTTACTCTGGGCTTTGTTGTTGTTCTTTTTGTAGTCCTTTTAGGTGTAGGGTTAGGTTTTTTTTTATTTGAGGTTTTTCACGCATTGTGACATTGGCCTTTAATGCTATGAACTTCCCTCTCGGGACTGCTTTCACTGTGTCTTGTAGGTGTGGGGCTGTTGTGCTCTCATTTTTATTTGTTTCCAGATAATGTTTTATTTCTTCCTTGATATCACTGTCAACCATTCATTATTTAATAACATGCTATTTAGCCTCCGTGTGTTTGAATGCTTTTCATTTTTTAAAAAATATTTTATGTATTTATTTTTAGAGAGAGGGATGGAAGAGAGAGAGGGAGAGAAACATCAATGTGTGGTTGCCTCTAGCACACCACCAACTGGAGACTTGGACTGCAACCCAGACACATGCCCTGGCTGGGAATTGAACCAGCAACCCTTTGATTTGCAGGCCAGTGCTCAATCCACTGAGCCACACCAGCCAGGGCTCAGTTTTGTTTTGTTTTGTTTTGTTTTTTTATTGTAGTTGATTTCCAGCCTAGCCTTGTGATCTGAGAATATGCTTAATATGATTTCAATCTTCTTGAATTTGTTAAACTTACATTATACAGGGGAAGCACTTTGCAAAACATGTGATTGTCTAACCCACAGGTGGCAAACACAAAGCCCGCAGGCCGAATCCGGCCCTCCACCTTGTTTTACCTGGCTGGGCACCTTGTTTCTACTCAGCAGCATTGCCAAGCTCTCACTTAACTGTTAAGGAGTAATTACATTTATACAGTCTTAAAGTTACATTCGACCCTTTGAAGGCAACTGTGAGGTTGATGTGGCCCCCAGTGAAAATGAGTATGACACTCCTGGTCTAACCACTATGCTGTACACCTGAAATTTATATAAAATAATATTGAATGTAAACTGTCATTGAAAAGTAAAATTTTAAAAAACAAATAAACAAAAAATAAAGATGCAGATGATCAGGCCACACCCATAAATTTTAAAAAATCTTTCCAAGTGATTCTGATGTGCAGTCTGCTTTACTGAGGTGGAATCATCCACAACTACTGTGTGGACCTCCAACTTCCAGAGCTAGTGTAGTACATGAAGCTTGTATTACCCAGTATGTTCTGTCACTTGGATCTTCACTCTCTCCCCAGGTACACTGCATTTTTTTCCATGGAGGGCTTACGTCCCACAGTGGATTTACACACTATAGGCCCCCTTCCGCTTCCTGCCCAGGACTCCCTTGGTGAGCGTGTCCTTGAATGAAGGTAGAAACACAGTCCAGATGGGCTGATAACACAACTTAGGCCGCCTCACAGCAGGGGAGGGCTGCCCAGACTCCGGTTGTCACAGGCTTTGGGTCTCTGAGTAATAAGGGGTTCCCCACCCCCTTTTCTGGACTGTTTTAAAATGTGGGTTTCATTATTATTCAGGTATGGCAAAGCCAATAGACAAGGAGACAGCTGCTATTGAAAAGGCAGCTTCTTGCACAAAATTCCCAAGAGGAAGGGTACTCCCTGACTCTGGGGGGCCACACGGGGAAGCCCCAGGTCAGTGGCGGGGGGTGGGGGCCAGAGCCAGAGTGTGCCTTCCAGGGGAGGAACAGGTGGGGCAGGCAGGCAGGTTTCAGATGGACCTGTTTGACTAATTTCAGCTGGCTCTGGGCACAGGGCTGTCCCTAGCTGTCAGGTGGGTGGCTCTGGGGTAGTCCGGGTAGAGGGACAATGGCCTGAGTTGGAGAGCCGGAGTGGAGGCGTTGGGGTGTGAACACCCCTGATGGCTGGTTTGCATGTGACCCGGGCAACACTGCTTGTATCTCTAGGAATTTGCTAATCCTGGGAGGGGCCATCCTTCCAGGGTCAGCAAGGCCTCCGAGATGTCCGAGTGTAAAAAATACAGAATAAAAACACACGATTAACACCAACTACCTCTCTCTTTGTTTAAAAAATTTGCTAGAGGCTTACTGGGTTAGCCAAAAAGTCTGTCTAGATTTTTCCATAAAAACAAAAACCACATTTTTCATTTTCACCAATAACCTCATTGATTTGGATATTTTGAGTATGTTGACTATCTCCTACATGGTAGAATATTGATTGTTCTGAATTAATGTCTGAGTTTGGTCACTATCAACTTCAACTGGTCTACCCAACCAAGGAGCATTGTCCAGCAAGAGATCTACAGCACAAAACTTCACAAACCACTTTTGACACGTTCAAGCAGTCACAGTGCCTTCTCCATCCACTGCACAAATCTTTTTTTGCATATCAGTTGCATTTTTACCCTTCTTGAAATAATAAAGCATAATATGCTGAAAATGCATATTTTCTTCCATCTTTAATATTAAAATGGCTACACAAAAACTCACCAATTTTGATATATTTTTTAAAATGTGCACAGTTGTCACAATGCAATCTAATAAAATTGTCTTGAATGAAATTGAAGACAACTAAGTGCTACTAGAGCCATATTATGGGAAAAAATAAATGAACTTATTGGCCAATCCCACAGAAACAAACTAAGTAGACAGTATCTATGATAAGTTGGTAGCAGTAGTCAGCAAATGAAACTCTCCAGCAGGATGACTGTGGCATCTTGGAAAGATTATTCTGGAAATTGGGTTGCAGAGAAGGTACAGAGACTTCAGCATGGAAATCTCAAGGTCAGCAGAAGAGGGTCACACTGACATGGCCCTATGTCCACCCTTGGCCACAGTGCATGGCAACTGTGAGGGTTCATTGAGGTGACTTGCTTGGGTGCAGGTTGTCCCTGGGAGGACGGGAGGGTGGACTGAATGTCAAGAATGCCCACCATACAGGAAGTATGCCACACCACTCACCCTCAAGAAGGCCATTTGGATTCTAAGGCTAGAGTCACTTTTTCCTACTCTCATTGCACGCTTTCTCATGTGGAAATCCAGAGATCAGCAGGCCTGGGGGTGCAAAGCTCAGAGGCCAAAGGCAAACTCAGTGGCTTCAGGCTGGTGATATGTAACCAAGTGTACAGAGTGAATGGAATTAACAAGTAACCAGGTTACCAGAGGTCCTGGCTCCCACAGTGTATGGCAGGACCCTGGGCAATGTTATCTAAGGGCAGAGCCCAAGCACCAGGCTCTCCCTGAAGTAGAATTATCCTAGTGCTGCAGGACTTGCAGCTGGGGACAGTGTGTTTCTGGGTTGGCTCTGAGCTGGTGGGAAGCCAGAGGCAGCCTTGTGGTTGCGGGGCCACTGAATTGGCCTAAGCCAGTGGTTTTTGGCCCAGTTCCCTGCTTCGTTACCTCATGGTTACTGAGCCCTACCCAGCATATCAGATGTCTCATGGCACAGTGATGCTGCCAGATGTGGGGATCCAGCTACCCAGGAAGGCTCCCTCTCTTTGGTTGGAAACCTCCAAGATGTGTTGGGAGCCTTGCAATGACTCTCTGTGCCCCCTTCCCCCTCACCCCACCTCCTACTGCTGCAGGTGGAGACAGGGTCAGGTGCTTGGTGGTTGTGAACAATTAGACTGACCACACATATATTGCAAGGCAAAACAAGTGGGGAATTTAAGGAAACTACACTTCCCAAGACATGGAAGCAGGCCATCTCTGGCCAAGAAATGGAGACCAGGGAATGGCCCTCTTCTATTAAATGAATACAGACTTATAGGGTTTTTACTTAAGCTTCTACACATGTGATTTCCAGAATCCTCCTTTTTTAAAAAAAGAATGTATTTATTTTTAAGATTTTATTTATTTATTTATTTTAGAGAGGGGAAGGGAGGGAGAAAGAGAGGAAGAGAAACATCAATGTGTGATTACCTTTCCCACCCCACCTACAGGGGACCTGGCTCACAACCCAGGCATGTGCCCTGATTAGGAATTGAATAAGTGACCATTTGGGTCACAGGTCAGCACTCAATCCACTGAGCCAGGCCAGCCAGGGTTCCCACAATCCTTGATTGCTCACCCAGGGAGGAAACCACAGTGCTAATTATTATGAGGTGTCACATGGCCATTCTCAGAAACCAGAATGCTTACTGAGGACAGCTGCAGTGTCTCAGAATTTCCTGTTCTATCTCCTGCCTTACTACTCTTCCCAGGACTTGGTAGCTTTGGATCCTTCTTCCCTGTGAGGGTCCTGAGCCCCCTCGCCAGTAGGGCCAGAGACTTTATCACTTTGCCTTTGTCCAGGGCTGGGCACTGGGAATGAGCTGGACAGGAGGCAAGGAATGGATGTGGGACAAAAGTGGGGACCGTGCTTCTATCTGTGCCGGAAGGTGGGACTGCAGAATCTCTGCCACATGTCCCTTTGGAAGCAGAGCTGAGTCCTCTTCTGTCAAGTCTCAGCCAGGCCACATGGAGCTCTGGCCAACTGAACAAGGCAGAAGTGACCTCTGTCACCTTTCAAGCAGAGTCCTGACATGGATGTAGCTCCCGCCTGAGCTCCTGGGATGGCTCCTCTTCAGGCCAGTGCCACACTCGGAGAAGCCCTCGCTGCACAGAGAAGCCCGGTGAAGCAGGAGCATGTGTGCATGTGCCGGTTTCCGCAGAGCCCTGGCCTACGGGAGCCGCCCCTGCTGGCCACCGCAGGCCCCCTGGTGAGACTTTGGATGCCCTCCCACACACACTCCACCAAGTGGGAGCAGCGGGGTCCACATAAGAGACAGGCTCAGGCCCTGGGAGCAAAGGAAAGTTTTTCAGTTACCCTTTCAGAAGAGGAAGCCTACCCAGCTGAGAACCGGGCAGGGATGACAAAGACATGGAAGAGGACACTGCACCAGAGGACGACATAGTGAATACCGGCAACGACCTTGTAACCAGAGCGTTGTAGCTTTTAATCTGGATCCCTCCATTTTTGCATCATACACTAGTGATAGTTACAACGGTAATAAAACTCCTTCCCTTTTTCCTTTGTCGGTGGTAAAGTTACTATGAGTGCACAGGCTGTGGAATACCCCAGTTGGAGCTTGGCAAGACAGGGAACAGACATTGCCCAGGTAACCCAGATGCCCAAGCCAGGGGAGCGCTTTGGAACTCCGTGTGAATGAAGGAGGTTGTGCATGAATGTGGGGAAGGGCGTGGTGCGAGACAGCCCTGGAGAGGGCTGGAAAGAGCACCTTCTGCTTGTTTTTTGTCCTGACTTACTCCCTCCATGCAGCTCTGGGGGCTGTGCCAGGGGATCTTCTGGTCACCCCCTCACTGCAGGGGTTGGGGGTGGGAACCAGCCAAGCATATGGGAGAGACTGGAGCCCAGCCCTCCCAGGGCAGAGTTCTTGAGCCCCCCACCCCCACCCTGTGGAACCTGGGATCTGCCGCTTGGCTCTCTGAGCCTCCATTTCTTCATCTGTGAAATGGGAGACATCTGGGCACGATCCTGCTGAGGTGTAAAACTCCCAGTGTCCCAGCCCACCCCCAGGCCCTGCCCCTCTGTACAGCTCCCATCCTGCCCCTCCTGGGGCTGTGCTGCTGACCCTTGGGGAGAGCAGGCACAAGGCACCCACAAACATCAGCCTGGGTGACTTCCACGTGTTCAGGGCTCTATGCTGTCTCCTCCTGTGGCTGGAGCCAGCAGGCTGTCCAGGGAGGCAAGGCAGACCCTCCACCCCTGCCCCCCATGCTTACTCATTAGCCAGGGCACAGGGCAACACGGGCTGCGGCCGGCCAAGGTTGCCTGTGGGAGTGCTCAGGCGTGCAGGTGGGCAGCAAGCAGAAAGCTTGGAATGGACAGTCTCCAGGACACAGTTCCGCCGGACCAAGGGGGCCGTGGCCCTGCCCTCTGCAGGCTGGTCCCCGTGGGCTTTAGGGCTGAGGCATGGAAGCTCTTTGTCCTGTCCGGACCCCTGGTAAGGAGGCGGAGGTGAGGCTGGGTGCTAGCGGCTGGCCAGGCACCATTTGGGGTGTGTCGGGGTGGCTCATAGCCCTGTCCCAGGAACTTCCCACATTGACTGTGTTCAGACTGCACCTGGAGCTGCTGCCCAGAGCAGGTGACAGCAGGACAAGTGTCCCTGGACAGTGCCGGGGTGGGGGCCTGTGGGACCTGGCCATGCTCAGCAGGGACTGGTGTATCCTCCTTCAGAATCCTACAGGAAGGTGGGATTGAAACATCTCATGATGACAGGTGATGTGGGATCCATTGATGTGGGAGCCTACAGATCTCCCCAAAGAGGCGTTTGCAGGGAAGAATGGGCCCTCTGCCCTTTTTATTGCCAAAGAAAAATGGCTTTAGGTACATTTTGTTCTGACCAGAAAAGCTAATAGATATGTGCTCCCTGTAAAAGTTTTAGACAAAATAAAAATTGTAAAGAAGAAAGAAATTCATCTCCAATCTCACCACCTGGGCATATCCATTGCTAAGCTTTTGATGGATTTTATCCCTCCTCTTCTCTATTTGTGTGTGGCCTGGCCAAAAGGTTACAGTAACGACATCACTGCAGGACTGGATGCCTGCGCTGGGCTCAGGATCCCAGGCTCTGAGCAGGTGTCCCTGTGCATTCCTGCATGGTCAGGCAGGGGAACGGCCACCTGGGGTTAACAGGCTGCTGCCAATGCAGGAGGAGCAGCACTCAGGTCACTATCTCCCAGCCCTGGTTGCTGTGTCAGCCTCAGCCACATTCTTGGGCCACGTACCTGGTGGCTGATGCAGATCACCAGTGTGAATGCCGGGCAGCAGGCTGAGGCGTGCGGAGCAGCACCCCTGACCCAGGCTGCCCCCTCCAGGTCCTGTTCCAGGTGCTGTCCTTCATGATCTATGTCGTGAGCTCGGCGTTCTGCGGGCATCTGGGCAAAGTGGAGCTGGCATCGGTGACCCTGGCAGTGGCCGTGAGTACAGCCAGGACTGTGTAGGACTGTCCCTCCCGGGCTCCTCCCCCAGGGTTCCAGGGAGAAAATACTGCCTGAGGGCTGACAGCTGCATTCACAGCTGGGACCTGAGGCTGTCACAAGGTGGGACACAGCACATGCGGGCAGGACCCCAGCAGAAGGGGGTGTCTGGCTCAGATGCACATCACAGCTGTTGCTCGGTGAACTTGCCCCACATGCAGGGTCCCCTCCTTGGGCTCTGCCTGACAACCCCTGTGTTCTCTTCTGTGTGGCTTCAGTTTGTCAATGTTTGCGGAGTTTCCATAGGATTCGGCTTTTCCTCAGCATGTGACACCTTGATGTCCCAGGTAGGTGAGCCTCCTAGAGCTAGGCAGGACCAGAGCCAATCCCTCAACTGCTGCAGAAATGGTGGGGGTTGGGGACCCCCTCCCAAGCCCCTCAATGCTCCCTGAACCCGATGGGGCAGCTGTCTTCAGTCCACGCAGCCCCTGAAGATCAGGTGCTGTCGGGAGACTGGACCCTCCCCTTTGAAAGAGTCTGGATAGGCAGGCGAGAGAATCCTGGAAAGAAAGGGGCAGGGGCAGTTCTCTGCCCTGCTCAAATGCTGAGGGTGCATACATGGGACCCCTTGCCCTCAGGGACCCAGAGTTCTTGGCCTACAGTAGACCTAGGAACCTGGGTTGGCCCTGGCTGCCACTTCCTAGCAGGGTGACTTGGCAGTGCTCTCGGAGCCTCGTTTGCCTCCACTGTGATGTGGGGAAATAATACTTTCCTCACCAGGAGGCTTGGGGAACTGGGGGCAGTGGGTAGACAGGTTGGTACTCTGTAAATAGCTGCTGCCGTAATTCTGTGAGCTGGCTGAATCCCTGCAGAGGCTGCCAAACCTCTGCCTCTGAGGGCACTGCATGGTGCCTACTGCATGCAGGAGCCATCCAACCGCTCTGGCACTGCCGGCCAGGCACCCGGGGACGGAGGAGGGGCTCAGCGCAGACTGCTGTTTTGCAGAGCTTCGGCAGCCCCAACAAGACGCAGGTGGGCGACATCCTCCAGAGGGGAGTGCTCCTCCTGCTTCTCTGCTGCTTCCCCTGCTGGGCACTCTTCCTCAACACCCAGCAGATTCTACTGCTCCTCGGGCAGGACCCAGACGTGTCCAGGTACCGCCTGGCTCCTGCTGGGAAGCTGGGGAAAGAGCCCCCAAAGAAGCCCCCCTACAGGCCCCGCAATCAGTCGTAAGCGCCGGGAGGTTCAGGCTTAGGTTTGGGGATTCCTCCGCGCAGTGCGGTGATCTAGCTGTGACCAGCAGAGAGCAGACGAACGGCCAGTTTTAATTTACAGCGAAGAGCAAGACGAGGATTTGCACGGTATTTCCGTCTGTGTCCCAGCACTAGTTGGAGCTTCACCGACATTTTAGAAAAAATGACGAGGGCACCACCCCACATTCCAGAAAGGAGAAAGAGAACCGAGACAATTTCTGATGAATTACACGGTTTATTATTAGAAAGGTCCCTCAGAGGAGTGCCTTGCTCATTTTATATTATGTGCACTTCATTTGGTTATTTCTTGAAAAGAGAGAACTTTTTTACCCCCTTACCACATTTTACTCCAAATTTAAGGTCCCTAGTTATGAGGCCCCTGAGGTTGGGTCCTTGTTTCCTCCTCCTGGCACCTCCCCTACTACTTACTGAAGCTCCCGGGTGTGGGCCGAGACCTGCCCGGGGGCCTGGGGAAGCCTGTCCTCGAACCCGAGTTCCTACAACGCGACCCCCCCCCCCCCCAGCCCCCCTGACAAGGGGCGCCGGTCAGCTTACGCTCCTTTTGCAGGCTGACCCAGGAGTACGTGCTGATCGCCATACCGTCACTTCCGGTAAGCGCGCTGCCTGCCAGCCCGGCGCGTGCAGGCGCCCTCTCCGGGTTCCGGCTTTCTGCCTTCCCATTTGCCCCCCGCCACACCCGCCCCCCGCCACACCCTCCCCCCTCCACCCCCACTCCCGCTGGGGAGGGTGATGGCCCTGCAGCGACTTCCTCTGTGCAGCGAGGATGCTTGGAGGGGTGGGAGAGAAGTTCCCCTTCTCGCCGGTGCAGACCGGCCTTTTAAAAAGTAACAGAATGTGTTTTTCTGGTTAGAAAACCATTTATTGGAGAAACTGTAGAAAGCCTGGGGAAGAAAAATTCCAAATCACCTATAATCCTACCACCCAGAGAGAACATAGGTTCTCTTTTCAGATTACTTCTATTCATGAGTTGTAGTTTCAAGCGCACACACACACCCCGTTTGAAATGAGGCCAGTGTGTGTATATTGCATTATAATCTGCTTTTTCCCTTTCAAATATGTCATTAGTCTCTTGACATGATTAAATAGCTCACATAACAGCCATTTCAAAGGCTACATAGCATCCTATTGTGCCATGACTTATTAACCAATCTCTACATGTTAGGTGTTCAGGTTGTTTCCAATAGTCGCTAATATAAATAATCATTCTTATAGAAAAATTTTGTGAACATTTGTGATAATTTCCTAAAGATGCATTATTGGAATTAGACTCATTCTGTCAATGGCTTTTGATACCAATTTGTACCAGTTGTACTCCCACTAGCAACGCCCTCATCAGCAGAGCATTATTATTAATGTTTTCCAATTAGAAGTAGTTTTAACATGTATTTTATTGCCAATGTAGTTGAACATTTTTTCATGTATTTATTGATCATTTGTTTTTCTTCTGTGAATTGTTTATATACCCTTTGCTTATTTTAGTGGGGTAATCTTTCTCTAATTATAACAACATGTTAAATAATAGCTTAACCCTTCGTCATATATGTTGCAAACACTTTTCAGTTTGTCACTTGCCTTTTAATTTTTTGATATATTTGACTTAAAGAATTTTTAATGTATATGTAACAGTCCATAACCTAACTTATTCTTTATATCTGTCTTTGATGAGCTTAAAAACACTTAACTCATATCAATATTATCTAAAATTTACCATATTCTCTTTGAATCTTTTTATGGTTTCCATTTTTATATCTAAGACTTTAATCTACTTAATGAACTCTTTCTAAGACTAACTATTGACTATTCCCTTCTTTCTCTTCTCCATGAGTTTACAGAGTACTAAATAAGCAGTGTGTCCACTTGGGGCAGTTCCTGAGATTTCCGGCCTGACCCAGTGGTCTGTACATCTACTCTGGAATCCACCACCCACTATTAGATTTGTCCAAGCTTGGTGACACATCACTTACTCTCGGGCAGTTCTGAATCAGTCATGGTCTTGCCAGCTGGAGTTGTCTTCTGTCTCTGGAACTTCAGCACCCCTGTGACCTCCCAGGCACCAGGGGGCGAAGCTCTGGAGGAGAGACCTGGGAAGGGAATAGGTCATGTGACTTCAGATTGCACTAAAAGGTGCCCAGGTCTGGCAGGGTGATCCCCGGCTACACCCACACTGAAATCCCAGTGTCCTGACCTCTTTGGGGCCTGGCCAGCTCCATGGAAACCATGTTTTGGTTCTTCAGACAGAGATGATGGTACCTTGTCCAATGGGGCCTTTGTGCCAGGGCAGGAAAACACCTATAAAGTTATCACTGTGGCAACTCCTTTATCAAATGAAGCAAGTCCCTCCCACAAAATGCAGCTGCAAAATTTAATTAACAATAAAAATACTTACACAATGCTTATCTAACACTTGGAATGCTTAAATATGCCAAATACTGTTCTGTGAGCACTTTACACACATATATGTATATGTATAAATATTAAGTATACACACATTCACACATTATTATACTCATTACAGATGAGGAAACAGGCAAGAGAGGTTATGTAATTTGCCTGGAATCACACAGCCCCTAAGAGGTAGAACCAGTATTTAAACTCAGGCAGTGTAGTTCTAGCTTCGTGCTCTTAACCCCTGTGCTACACTAAAAAAGAAGCAGAGGGCTAAGGGAAGGGAGGGGACAGGATGGCTTTGACAGAGTACAGAAGGGCAGTAGCCAGACCCTGGGGTGGTCACAACCCATGGGCTTGGGCTCTGGCGTGTCCTGTGCACGGCCCCCTGCGCAGCCCTCCTAAGCTGATGGAAGGCCAGGGTTGGCAGCCAGAAACCCTGCTGGGCCCTGCCTCCTGCACAGGCCTCTGAAGTGCTTGCTCTCTGAGCCAGCGCTCCCTGCCTGCTCACCTCCCGCTGTGGCCCAGCGGGGCCCTTAGGGTCCTCTCTCCCATAGGTAGGGCCAAGCGCACACCCAGGTGAAGCCTACCTGCTGGGTGTCAGACATACTTTGATGAAGTAATTGCCCCGAAACTCAGGTATCTAAGAAATATCTGTTAATGTTCATCTGGTTGTTTTTTAGTAGTTGTTGTTAATTTGTGTGTATATATTTTATTTTATACAGGTGGTTTTTCTTTACAACCTGCTGGCAAAATATTTGCAAAATCAGGTACAGGGCCCTGGCTGGAGGGGTGGCCAGCACACCGCTCTGTTCCAGTGGGGAGGGGTGCCTGGGGCTGTCTCCCCTCTGCACCACCTGTGAATCCGCAGTGGCATGTCCTGCACTCTGGTACAGGGGCCAGTGAGGAGCTGAATGTGTCCTAGATGTGCTCACGCTCATCCACACTCCCCTGGTCCTGTCCACCCCTCAGCAAGGCCAGTTTTCATTTATTTCAGGGAATCGTCTGGCCCCAAGTCCTCAGTGGCATCGTGGGCAACGGCATCAATGGCTTGGCCAACTACATCCTGGTTTCTGTGCTGGACCTGGGGGTCAGGTGAGGCCAGTGGGCTGCAGAGGCCCAGTCGGGGAACACTGCCCACCAAGTTCCCCACCCCTCACTGGGGCAGGCCAGTTATCATCCTTGTCTCTCTCGTGGAGGCTACTCGCACCATCCAGAAGTGGGGTGTCCTGAGGAACTTGATGGGGACTTGCCACCAAAGAGAGAGGGACCCCTCCCCAACGGTGTGCCTGCCTTCTATGAGAGGCTGAGAGGGGTGCCTGGCAGGATAGGGTGGTCGTGGTGCCGGCAGCGTCAGTGGCTCCTGGGCGGGGCCAGCACCGGGACCAGCTGCTGAGCGAGCCTTGCCTGTGTCCCTCCATGCCCTGCGGGCTCCTGCACGGGAGCACCTTCCCCAGGGACAGAGCTGGCCCAGGTCCAGCTCTGCTTTCCCGGCTTCCCCAGGGGCTCTGCTTATGCCAGCACCGTCGCCCACATTGTGCAGATGATCTTCCTGTTCCTCTACATCATGCTGAAAAAGCTACACGTGGCTACGTGGGCAGGTGGGGAGACTGCCCTACTTTCGGGGGTGCAGAGCATCAGGCAGGCCAGTCCAGGCACAGGGTGCTCCTTTGGCAAGAAGAGGGCTCAGCTGGAATCCTATGGGAGAAGCCCCATCCCCCACCTGCCTCTGTTTCCTTCGGGGGGTGGGGGGACCCCTTCCCTTTGCTCCATCCCTCAGAACTCCCACCCCCAAGTCCCAGGGTCCCCTCATGCCATGTGCCACAGTGTGGAGCCCTGCTGGAGACAGGCCCAGGGAGCTGTCTGCTGGCTCCTTGATGCCAGGATGACAATTAGAGTAAGAACACAGGTAAAATTCCAGGTGTCAGCCATGGCCTTAGTGCCTGGACACCTGGTACTCATGACACGTTATTATTCTATTTTATTTACATGGAGGAAATTGAGGCAGAGAGAGGTTAAGTAATTGGCCCCAAAGATGGTCCATGGTGGGGGCTGGACTCCATGCTTGTCTCCTCCCAGGCTTCAGGCTCCGAGCTTTCCTGCCTCCAGAAGCCTGGCTCTGTAACCTGTGGGCTCTGTTCCCAGGCATTGAAGGAGCAGCCCTGGGGCCCCCAGGGAGTCCTGTAGGGTGGAGCCCTCTCCAGTCTTCACTGCCCTCTGCCTGTAGCATCCTTCTGCATCCTTGAGCTTGTGCTGTCCTCCCAACAACCCTTCCAGGGAGGCAAGGCAAGGATAACTCAAATTTTCAGATGATGAAACAGAGCCCAGAAAGGGCAGCATCCTTGCCCACGGTCCTGTGGTGTCACAAGCCCAGCGGGAAGCCCTGCTGTGCCTGAGGCTCCTGTCCTGAGCTGCTCCATGGCACTGGCCAAGGGAACTGGTGCCCTGTCTCTGCCCCCCACCCCCATCCCCCACCTGCACTGGACCAGCTGGCATGCTCTGTGTACAATACCAAGTGGCTGGACCTGCTGAGCTGAGCCCAGGAGTGGGCAGAAGGTAGGCTCATAGGGGCACTGCTGCTCAGCTCTCAGAGATTCTGTTCCTAGGCTGGTCCATCCAGTGCCTGCAGGACTGGGGCCCCTTCTTCCGCTTGGCCGTCCCCAGCATGCTTATGCTGTGCATCGAGTGGTGGGCCTACGAGATCTGGAGCTTCCTCATGGGTATGTGGACGAGCAGGACCAGGAGGCCCTGTGGGCAGCTCCCCCAGCTCAGAAGCCCCCTCCGGGGCTGGCCCAGGCCCAGGTTAGGTCCATTGCTCACTCACCTCCCCATCCTTCTGTGAGCTCCCAGAAGGCACTGCCACAGCGCCCCAGCAGAGGTGGTGGAGCCAGTGGGGGAGGGGAGGTTGAAGGGACCAGCAGGCAGGCATGAGTGGGTGGGGCAGGTGTGGGTATTTGGTGCCCAGTCAACTCAAGGCCAGTGCTGCAGTCACCCCAGAGACCTTCTCATCCAAATGCTGCCCTCTTTACAGATAGGAAAACCAAACCCCAAGAACAAGAGAGACTGTCCAGAGTCACACAGTGGCAGAGCAGAGACCTGAACTTGGGTTTCCTGGTCCCGGGCTAGCTCTTTTCATGCCATGCCATATCCTTCAAGGAGTTCAGCTTGAAAGACAAACCACACCGGGAAACAGCCTGCAGCAAATTCTATAACTGGGCAGGATTTTCCTAGAAGGCTGAAGGCCAAGCAGGAACATTTTTTTTTAAGATTTTATTTATTTATTTGTAGGGAGGAAAGGAAGGGAGAGAGAGAGAGAGAGAGAGAGAAACATCAATGTGTGGTTGCTGGGGGTTATGGCCTGCAACCCAGGAATGTACCCTGGCTGGGAATCGAACCTGGGACACTTTGGTTCCCAGCCCGCACTCAATCCACTGAGCTGCAGGAACATTTTTGTAATGAATCTGCTCTTCAAAATCATTTACCCTTGGCCTCCTGAGCAGAGGGGTGTTCTGTCAGCCCAGGGCCCCTTACTCTCTCCCACAGGCCTGCGCAGCGTGCTGGACCTCTCGGCCCAGGCTATTCTCTACGAGGTGGCCACAGTCATCTACATGGTGAGGCTCTGGGGCTGCCTTTGCCACGCCCACCACCCTGGCCCACACCCCCCACTGCCCTGGGGGCATTGTGGGAAGGGGGCAGGCTGCCACTCCTGGGGTCCCTCCCCGACTTCCCATGCCCACCAGCAGGCCCAGGCCCTGCATACTCACACTCAGGCAACCCGCAGCCTCCGCCCTGCAGGTAACACTGAGCTCATATGATGCTACAATTTTTTGGACCTAATTAACACCATTTAAAAACTGGGAGATTTCACATCATCATCTGGATTTTTGCATTTTCTTGAAAAATGGACATTCTGCCTAGTGGTGGGCCCTTGTTCCTGCACCCCCTTTGGAGAGAGCTGGGTGACAGCATACCCTGGTGGGGCATTGCTCTTCTCCCACTCAGTCCCCAGGCCCTTCTTTCCCTACAGCAGCATGGGCTGTCCCTTGTCACTCACGTAAAAATCTGCCAGGCTCCTGGGGGCATGTAATCTGTGAGCCCCTGTCTAAGCAAAGGATTCACAAATGTCTACAGTTACAAAACTCATTTACAAGGTGATTCTTATTTTTACAGATTCTTATTTTTACCAATTTTTTCCATTTAAGAAAAAAACACACTTTTTTTTTTCCTTAAATGGAGCTTTTCTGGCATACTTAAAGCCATATTCACCTTTAAAAAATTCATTTACACAGCAATTTTGGCTGTAGCCAGTCTGCCTGTGATGTTTAACGGAATGGATGGAGTGGATGGGGGGCTGGCTGGCTCACCTGGGGTGTCCCCATCCATCTCCCAACCTCAGATGCCACCCCCTGTTTCCAGCAGCCATGAACACCCTCTCCTCTCCAGGGCCTCCCTGGGCTCACACTGACCTCCTGCCCTCTTGCACCAGGACCTGGGCCACAGGGCCATTGCCAGCCCGGGGCCTCCTTCTGGCACAGTAGTTGCCTGCCATGGGGCAGAGGCTGGCTCCACTGACAGTGCCTCCTTCCCCTGTTCCCAGGTTCCAATGGGGCTCAGCATCTCAGTCTGTGTCCGAGTAGGGATGTTCCTGGGAGCTTCAGACACTGTGCAGGCAAAAAGATCAGCTGTCTCAGGCGTGCTCTGTGTAGGTGGGTGGAGTCCTCTCTTGGGTGGGTGGGGGGCAGGGCTTGGAAAGCCAGGGGAGAGCCAGGCCTGTGGGAGGCAGGGCTAGCTGTGGGAGTGGACAGGTTTACCTTCCAAACCTGCAATACCTGCATTTGGGCCCAGAGCAGTGCCTGCCAATGAGTGGATGGTGCCCCAGCCCTCGACCCAGTGAGCAGCAAATGCCTCCCTTGCCTGACATGTCCCTTCTCTCCTTCTCTGTTGCTGGGGCTCCTGGGCCCTTGCAGGGACAGCTCACACTGCCACTCCCCTTAGTGTGACCCTTTGAAGGCTCCTCTTCCCTGATCCTTGCTTGCCAGCTGCCCAGGGTTCTCTGCAAGGTTGCCCTCCCAGCATCCCTAGGAGCTTAGGACCTGGGCATCCTACGCTCAGAAGGAACCAGTCTTATGTCCTCCACCAAGGCTCTCTGCTTCCCGAGGCTGACAGGGTCCAGATCAGCTCCTTGATGGAGAGCAGCAGTTCTTGGGCTTCTGCATGCTCTGCAGTCCCCTGGAAACCGGGGCAAAAACCACAGATTGCCTGGCCTCACCAGGTGGAGTTTCTGGCTCAGCAGGTTGGGGATGGGGATCTGAGATTCTACATTTCTAACATGTTACCAGGTACTCCTGTTGCTCCTAGTCTAGGAAACCCTACTTTGAGAATCATGGGAAGAAAGGCATTTTAACATTAAGAAAAAAATCCTCACCCAAGGAAATTTTTTTCATTGCTTTTAGAGAGAGGGGAAGGGGTAGAGAAAGAAAGAAATAAACATCAATGTGAGAGAGAAACATCAATTGGTTGCCTTCTCATCTAAACCTTAACCATGGTATAGTCATCTGTGCCCTGATCAGGGATCGAACCCACAACCTGGGTAGGTGCCCTAACCAGGAATTGAACCCACAAACTTTTGGTCTGTGGGACAATGCTGCAACCAACTGAGCTACACTAGCCAGGACAAGAAAGGCATTTTATATGTAGTCCTTTCTACAGGATGGCAAAAGAATGCCATAGTCCAAATGAATTACTCTAAAGCAGGGGACATTGGTGCTGAGGGTGGGGCTGACTTGTACTCACCGGGGCAGGAACTCCCCCATCTAGCCCCCCACCTGCCGTGGGTTGTTTTTAGCCAAATGCTCTTTTGTTTCTTTCAGTTGGCATCTCGCTGGTTATCAGTGCCCTGTTGAGCATCCTCAGAAATAAACTGGGGTATATTTTTACCAATGATGAGTAGGTAATCGGTTTTCTTCACTGACTTCTGGGAGATGTCAGAGGGACTTGCCGCCAGCCCTCAGTCCTCAGAGATTTGTCACACGCCTGGCTCGGTCCTGGTGTTGTCCTCACAGAGAGGAGGCCAGTGTCTGTGCTTGTGCTGCAGGCCAGGGCCTCCACCTCCTGCTCGTCAAGAGACAAGATGCTTGTCGAGGGGCAGCACAAAACTGGGGCTCTTCTGGAGCTTAGGAAGACCCACAGACATGCAGAAACCCAGGGCTAGGGGTGTCGGGCGCGTGAGGGGCAGCGACCTCAATTCCCAACATTTTGGGGAGATGGTGTACTAAAGGGATATAGCTGGGTCCCTAGGAATATAGTCATGTCTTCGTGCTCCCAATGAACGCTCTTTTCTGTTCTTCTGCAGAGAAGCCATCGCCCTGGTGAGCAAGGTCTTGCCCATTTACATCGTCTTTCAGCTCTTTGAGGGCATCTGTGTGAGTACTGCTGATGCGCCTGCCCTTCCTGAGGCCTCACAGTAAATGCCCAAAGTATTTGCTCATGTCAGCTCTATTTGTATTCACAATAGTGACTCCCCCTTGCCTTCTGCAATTCCAGCAGCCCAGAAGACGAGTACAGATTAGCAGAGCACTGAAAAATTGCACCAGTGCAAACTCTCAAATCCTCTTCCTTCCTTGTTCCTTATGAGCAGGGCCACGGACACTGACTGGTGCCCCTGACTGGCAGGAGCTCAACAGCAACCCTGCCCTGGGGCTAGGGCATAGGGACATTCCTGAGAAAGGGAGTGAACCCAGAATACAGAGTGACTTGAATTTTCTGTCCCTTTGACCATGAAAGGACAGATCCCATTTAGTGCAGATTTGAATTACGTGAGTTTTTAAAAGCATGGCATAAAAAAAGAAAATACTGAAGTCTCACTTTATACGCCAGATTTGAAATCCAGTGTCCTCTCCTTTGCATCCTGGGTTGAGTGAGTCCTTCAGGAATGCATCCCTTACATAACATCCAACAGCTCTATGTAGGATGTGTGGGCTTAAGTAGTGACACAGAGCTCCTGCACTCAAAAAAATAACCCACTGAAATTGTATTTATGGGGGTTTTCCCATAGGACTCAGGGCATACTATCCAGTCCGCTACATATTCTAGAATTCACCTTGGGATCTAGCTGGGCATTCAGGAGACACACTCGGAACACATGCTCTCAGCCTCGGCGGAACTGCTTCCCCTGGGCTGTGTTCTGTCATCATACCGTAGTTTTTATCATGGAACATTGAAAGAAACTATCTTATGGAATCTATTATTGCTTTCTTCGGGATGCTGTTAGGATACTATTCATGTCTTTTCTCCTGACCACTGATAATGATTGGGAACAGCTTTGCGGTTCTCAAGAAACGAAGTATGCTTCCTTCTCCGGTGGGCAGCACTTCTCTGCTGGCTCTGTCCAGGAGCTTGGAGACAAACTGACAGCTGCCAGTCATAAGGGGCCTGAGAGCTCATGTATCTGCATTCTATTGTCTTTCTGCCTATCTATGTTGACATTATTCTTAATTCATGTTTTCCACTAACCTTATTTTTATTTTGTTCTTTTATTGAGTTATAATTTATATACTATAAAATTCATGCATTTTAAGTGAGTAATTTAATGATTTTAAATAAACTCAGAGGTGTGCCACCATTGCTGCAATCCGGCTTTAGAATCTTTCCATCAACCCCCCGGATTTCCAGGGGCGTGTTCTGCAGTCAGTCCCTGGCCAGCCCCAGGCAGCCCGCTGATGTGCTTTCTGGGTGTGTGAGCCTTGCCTTTTCTGAACATTTCTTACAAAGGAAATCATACATAGTCTTTTGTGACTGCCCCTTTTCTCTTAGGATAACGTGTTTGAGGCTTATCCATGCAGCAGCATTTTTCAGGACTTCAGTCCTTCTTATGACCAAATAACAGTCCATTGTGTGGATGTAACACATTTGCTCATCCATTCATCAGTTGGTGAACATGTGGGTTGTTTCTCGTTTTTTGGCTATTATGACTAAGGCTGCTGGGAACAGTCTTGTACAAGTCTTTCTGTGGATGTATGTTTTCCTTCCTCTTGGGAGAGTCCTAGGAGTTGAATTGTTGGGTTGAATGATTAGTTTATGTTTAACTTTCTGAGAAACTGCCAAAGTGTTTCCCAAAGTGGCTGTGATGCAGGCATTGTGGGGGTCCAGGGACCTGAGGGTCCAGGCATGACTGTGGGTTCTTGGCTTCATGCAGGAAAGAATCCGAACTATAGCCAGCACAGAATTTGAAGTGGAAGAGAGTTTGTTAGTGAAGCATTGAGACAGAGAGTGGGTTACTCCACAGACAGAGAAGCGCCCCCACACCTTTAGCAGAATTTGCTTCCTTTTTGAGGTTCATTTAAGCAAGGGAGATGTAGGGTATTCAATAAGGGTGAGAAATATTCAGGGTCTTCCTGGAAAAGGGGTGGAGATTTCTCAGAGGGTCTCTGTTGGCCAATTTCTGTCCTTCTATGTAGACTTTTCATTTCTGATCAGGAAAGGTGCCAGGTGTGTTGATTAGCATGCTAATACATTACAATGAGCGTATAATGAGGCTGGGGTGACCGTTAGGTAAAATTAGTTGCCTTGTTGGATGAAACTGGTCTCTGCTGGTATTAAGCCATACATCTGATGTGGGGTGATCTTCTACCTTCTTGACAGCTCTCGTAGCTTTGATGGATCACAGCTGTTCACAACATACCCATCTCAGCTCTACCATGTTACATCCCTACCAACAGTATGTGAGAATTCTACCTTTGCTGCTTCTTTGCCAAATCTTGGCATTGTCTGTCTTTTAAAGAAGTTACAGGTTTTATTTTTAAGAGCAGTTTTCGGTTCACAGAAAAATAGGGCAAAAAAAATTAGAGTTTCCATTGTTAAAAAACAAATTCTATTTGAAATCTAGTTGGATTTATTTTTTTTTTTTATTTTTAAGGATTTTTTTTAAGACTTTATTTATTTATTTTCAGAGAGGGGAGGGAGGGAGAAAGAGAGAGAGAGAGAGAAACATCAATGTGTGGTTGCTGGGGGTCATGGCCTGCAACCCAGGAATGTACCCTGACTGGGAATCGAACCTGCAACACTTTGGTTCGCAGCCCGAGCTCAACCCACTGAGCTACGCTGAAATCTAGTTGGATTTATTAAGTGATTCATGAAGGCAGCATCCCATCTAGCAATGAGAAGGGTGCTCAGAGGGGTTGGACAAAATGGAAGGTTTTTATAGGAAAAGGGTGAGGCAAGGATATAGATCAAAAGAAAAGAAAGGATTATTTCTGGGCCCCAGACATCTTTTCCTCAGGGGAAGAGAAGGGCAGGGTTGTTATCATGCGGGTTGCCTCTCCTTTCTGTGGGGGATGGAGAGGGCTCCTGTGACAGATGACCTTTCCAGATTGATCAGAAAATTCCAGACTGGTCGATTAAGATTATATTTCTGGGAGAAGCTGAGACTGCACCTAGATCAAGTGTGAAATCTAAGTTTGCTCTCATGGGTTTTAGCCCAAGTGCTGCCTTTTTTGGCCTGTGGTTTTTCTCTTTATGACCATAAACCACCTCCCTCCCCTCAATTTTCTCTATTATCAACAGTTATGTTAGTACGGCATGTTTATAGAATTGATGAAAGACTATTGATGTGTTATTATTAACTGAAGTCCATGGTTCACATTAGGGTTCAGCTCTTGGTTGTACATTCTATGGGTTTTGACAAATATGTAATGAAGTGTACCCACTATTATAGTATAGGAATAACCTCATTACATAGAACTCCTCTGTGTACTACACACTCATTTCTCCCCTTAGCCCTGGGGACCCCCTCCCTGAACCCATGGCAGTCCCTGATATTTTTACTGTCTCCATGTTTTGCATTCTGGAGATGTCTTATAGTTGAAATTGTAATGTATGTAACATTTTCAGATCGGCTACTTTCACTTAGCAGCATGCACTTAAAGTTCCCCCTCGCCTATTCATAGCTTGAGAACTCATTTCTTTTCAGCACCAATATTCCATTGTCTGGATGGACTGCAGTTTATCCACTCATCCATTGAAGGACATCTCCATGGCTTCTAAGTTTTGGCAATCACGAATAAAGCTATAAACATTCTTGTGCAGGTTTTTGTGCAAACATAGTTTTCAACTCTTTCTGCCCATACTTGGGAGCATAATTATTAAAGAGTATGGTACTGTTATTATATTTTTAGCTATGTAAGAAAATGCACATCTGTTTTTCAAACTGGCTGTACCATTTTGTTTCCCCATCAGCTGCGAGAATTCCTGTTGCTCCACCTCCTCATCAGCATTTGGTGCCGTCAGTATTTGAGACTTTAGCTATTCTGATAGGTGTGTAGTGGTGCCTCATTGTTGTAATTTGCAGTTCCCTGAGGACATGTGATGTAAAGCATCTTTTCATATGCTTATCTGTTGTCAGTGTATCTTCTTTGGTGAGGTGTCTGTTCAGATCTTTTATCCATTTTTAAATTGGGTTGTTTTTTTTGTTGTTGTTTTAAGAATTTTTGTATATTTTGAATACCAGTCCATCAGATGTGGGTTTTGCAAAGAATTTTCTGCCAGCCTGTGGCTTTTCTTTTCATTTTCTTAACCAAGTCTTTCACAGAGCAGATGTGTTTAACATTAATGAAGTCCAACTTCTCAATTTTTTCTTTCATGGATCATGTTTTCGGTATCATATCTAAAAAGTCATCACCTTCACCTAGATTTCCTCTTATAGCATCTCCTGGAGCTTCCCAGTTTTGTACTTTGCATTTAGGTGTATGCTCCCTTTTACCGTTTATGAAAGGTATAAGATGCATGTCTATACATGTGGCCCCTGACTTATGATAGTTGAGTTAATGAGTTTTTGATTTTACAATGGCATGAGAGCTATATATATAAGTTACATGAGATACTTACTACTTTACTATAAATAGGCATTAGATGATTTTGTCCAACTCTTGGCTAATGTGTTTTGAGCACATTTAAGGCAGGCTAGGCTAAGCTATATGAGGTTTGGTAGATTAGGTGTATCAAGTGCATTTTGACTTATGATATTTTTAACTTACAATGGGTAGGTAGGTCAAGGGGCATCTGTATTCATCCTTTTTGCCTGTGGATGTGCAGTTGTCCCAACACCATTTCTAGCAAAAACAACAACAGCAACAAAACAAAACAAAACCTCCTTTCTCCATTGAATTGCCTTGTTCCCTTGTCAAAAATCAGTTGCCCGTTTGCACGGGTCTATTCCTGAGCGCTCTGCTCCATTGATTGTTTTGTCTATTATGGTGCCAACACCACACCGTGTGATTACCGTAGCTTTGTAGTTAAGTCCTGAAGTTGAGTAGTGTCGGTCCTCTGACATTGTTCTCCTTTAACATTGTGTTGGCTATTTGGGGTTTTTTGCCTTTCCACATTACCTTTAGAATCAGTTTGTCGATATCCACAAAATAGCTCTCTGGAATTGTCCCTCATTTTCACTGTAGCCATGCTAGTGGGTCTGTACTGGTTTCTCACTGTGGTTTAGCGTGCATTTCTGTGATGGCTAACGTTGAGCCCTTTTTTATGTGTGTTTACGATCCATTTGTATGTCTTTTTCAGAGCCTATTCAAGTCATTAGCCCACTTGAAAATTGGGTTGTTTGTTGTCTTAGCTTGCTAGGGCTGCTGTAGCATAGTACCAAAAGCCGAGTGACTTAAAATAGCAGAATTTGTCATCTCCCAGTTCTGGAGATCAGAAGTCCTAGCTCAAGGACCGGGTTTCCACTGAAGGCACCAGGGAAGGATCTGTTCAAGGCGTCTCCCCTGGCTCCCAGGATCCCGAGGGCTCCTCGATTGCTGTCTTCTCCCTGTGTCTCTCCACATTGTTTTCCTCTGGGCATGCCTGTCCACCTCTGTTCAAATTTCCCCTTTTTGTAAGAACATCTGTCATTCTGGGTTAGGGCCCACCCTGATGATCTAATTTCCACTCCATCATCTGCAAAGCCCCTATTTCCAATTAAGGTCACCTTCCCAGGTCCTGAAAACTGAGACTTGAACATCTTTTGGGGGACACAATTCAACCCATAAATAATATAGGGCTGGCCAAAAAGTTCAACTGGTTCTTTTTTTCTTTAAGATGGGTCTGGTAGTATTTAGTTGTCTTTAACTTCATTTGAAACAATTTTGTTAGATTGTATGGTGACAGCTGCCCTATCAGTGTGCATTAAAAAAAAACTTACCCAAATTGGTGAATTTTTGTGTAGCCATTTTAATATGGAAGATAGAAGGAAATATGTGACATTTTCAGCATATTATGCTTTATTATTTCAAGAAAGGTAAAAGTGCAACTGAAATGCAAAAAAAGATTTGTACTGTGTGCAGAAAAGGTGATCAAACATGTCAAGAGTGGTTTTCTAAGTTTCATGCTGGAGATTTCTCACTGGATGATGCCCCACAGTCAGGTAGACCAATTGAAGTTGATAGCAATCAAATAGAGAGGTTGAGAACAAACAACGTAATACCATGCAGGAGATAGCTGCCAACATACTCAAAATATCCAAACCAATGAAGTTATTGGTGAAAATGAAAAATGTGTCTTTTATTTTACAGAAAAAACTAAATGGGCAACCCAATATTTACCTTCTTCTTATTATTGAGTTGCAAGAATTCGCTGTATGTTCTACATGCAAGTTCTTTATCAGAAGTATGATTTGCAAGCCCAGGCTGTGGCTTGCCTTTCATTTCCTTACCAGTCTCCTTTGAGCTGCAACAGTTTGCACTCTTAACATAGTCAGTGCCTCAATTTCTTTTCTCTTAAGGCTCATGCTTTACTGTCATATCTGAGAACTCTTTGCCAAACCCAAGGGCACAAAATTTTTCTCCTATGATTTCTTCCAGACATTTTATAGTGTTAGCTCTTATGCTTAGGTTTATGGTTTATTTTGAGGTCATTTTGTGTGTGGTATGAGATAAGTATCTAAATTTATCTTTTTGCTTACCCATGTCCAGTTGTCCCAGTACTATTTACTGGCATGTGCAAGGCTATCCTCTCCCCAGTGGATTTTCTTGGCATCTTTGTCAAAAATCAATTGGTTATAAATGTACTGGTGTATTTCTAGATTCACAATTATGTTGCATTGATTTATATGTCTATCCTGTGCCAGTATCACACTGTCTTAATTACTATAGCTTTAGTGTGCATTGAAATCAGTTATTATGAATTTTCCAACTTTGTTGTTTTCTTTTTTTATTGCTTTGGCTCTAGTAGATCTTTTACATTTCTCATGTATTTTAGGATCAGCTTTTAATTTCTACTAAAAAGCCTACTGGGATTTTGGAAGGAATTATGTTGAATCTATAGAGCACCTTGGGAAGAGATGTCATCTTAACATTCTGTGGACAGGAACATCTCTCCAGTTAGCTAGACCTTCTCTAATGTAGCAATAGTTTGTAGGCCACTGGTCAGTGGACAGATCTCACACTATTTTTGTTAAGTTTATCCCATAATATTTTGTTCTTTTTCATGCCCTTGTGAATGGAACTTTTTTCTTGGTTTTTAGCTTGTTCATTGCTAGTTTATAGAAATATAATTGATCTTTGTTTATTGATCTTTTTCCCTGTGACCTGGATAAACTCATTCTACTAGTTTTTTGGTGTGTGGATTCCTTAAGATTTTTCTACTTATAGGATCATGTCATCTTGTGAATAAATAGTTTTACTCCCCCTTTTCTTTGGCTAGAACCTCCAGTGCAATATTGAATGGAAGTGGCAAGATCTCTCATGTACGCCTGTGCCCAGTGTTGGGGGAGTGTGCAGTCTTTCAGCATTAACTATGTGATCTGCAGGGTTTTGATAAATGCCCTTTATCAGGCTAAGAAAGAGCCCTTCCACTCCTAGTGTGCTGAAACATTTTCTCATGGATTTGAAGAATACTTTCATGCATCTATTGGGATAATCACGTGGTTTTTGTCCTTTATTCTATTAATATGGCATAATTATACTGATTTTCAGTTGTTGTACCTTGCATTCCTGGGAAAACCACCCCTGATCATGGTGTATATCTTTCCTATATATAGCTGAACTTGGTTTGCTAATATTTTGTTAAAGATTTTGCATCTACATTCATGATGGATACTCGTCTATAATTTTTATCTTTTCATCATAATATCTTGATCTGGCTTTAGTATCAGGGTAACATTGGCCTCATAGAATAGTTTTGGAAGCATTGTCTGCTCTTATGCTTTTTGAGTTTGTAAAAAAATTGGCATTATTTCTTCTTTAAATATTCGATAGAATTCACCAATGATGCCATCTAGGCTAAGATTTTGACAGAAGATTTTAAATTAATTCAATTAATTTACTTGTTATAGGTCTATTCACCTTCTATTTCTTGTTGAGTTCATTTTGGTAATATATGTCTTTCTAGGAACTTATTCACTTCAACTAAATTCTCTAGTTCCTTGGCATGAAGTTGCTCATAATATTCCCTTACAATCCTTTTCTTTAGTCAGTAGTAACACCCCTTTTTTTGTTCTTGATTTTGGTCATTTGTGTCTTTACTTTCTCATTTTCTTGGTCTTACTTACCAACGTCAAATCCCTGGTAAGTGTTTGTCAGTTTTTCAGATCTTACCAAAGAACTACAATTTTTGGTTTCAGTAATTTTCTCTGTTGTTTTTCTATTGTCTGTCAATGATTTCCACTCTAATTGTCATTATTCCCATTTTTCTGCTTTATTTAGGTGTAGTTTGCTCTTCTTCTTCTTCTTCAAAAAATATATATATGGCCCTGGCTGGTGTGGCTCAGTGGATTCAGTGCTGACCTGTGAACCAAAGTTGTCGCTGGATCAAATCCAAATCAGGGCACACGCCTGGGTTGCAGGCGGGGGGTTGTGAGAGGTAACCAGTTGATACATCTCTCACACATGGATGTTTCTCTCCCTCTCTTTCTCCCTCCCTTCCCATCTCTCTAAAAATAAATACAATTTTTTTAAAAGTAAAAAAAAATGTGTGTGTGTGTATATTCCAGAGGAAGGGAGAGAGAGACACACACACACCCCTCAACCTAGGCATGTGCCCTGACCAGGAATCTAACCCGTAACCTGTTGGTTTATGAGATGATGCTCCAAGTAACCGAGCCACATCGGCCAGAGCTAGTTTGCTCTTCTTTACTAGTTTCTTTGTAAAGGAATATTAGTCTATTGATTCGGGACACCTCTCTTCTTTTCTGATGTAGGCATTTATAACTATGCATATCACCCATAGTACTTATTGCTTTAATTGCATCTAACACATTTTGATATGTTCTTTTTCTTTTCATTCAGTTTAAAATATTTCAAATGTTCTCTTGTGAGTTATCCTTTGACCCAGGAGTTTAGAAGTGTGTTGTTTAATTTCCACATAGTTGGGTTATTCCCAGATTTCTTTCTGGGAGGCATCTCTAACTGAATTCTGTTGTGGTCAGAGAACATACCACATTTTGCATGAGTGCAGTGTTTCTAACTGTCCCAAGACCTGCCTGGAGCCTAGCACTTGCCCGCCTGGGAGTCTGTTGCGTGCAGCCCTTCCCCAGGCACTGCTGTGCATTTAGTCACTTGCCTGGACTATTCTTGTGAGTCCTGCCTCCAGTCTGCAGCTGCTATCTCTGCTTAGTTTTGTTGTTTAGTTTCTTTCTTGTTTATTTTTACACTTAGCTTCCTAGGAGTCACTCCTACGTCTGCATAGCTCAGTGTTCAGCCAGTTACTGACTGTGGTTGACTATGGTGTTCGGACATCTCCGATCAGCAGGAGGCTTCCATTTTCTGCTGAAGGCTCCTCATGTGGATTGGGGGCACTTTCCAACTTCAGGTTGTTTCAAGTCTGTCCAGCTTTTACTTCCTTCTGGGTCCCCCTGCATCTCTTCTGTCCAAGCACAAGCTCCACCATCTGGGCTGTGTGGGTGGCATGGGTCTGCTCCAGGCTCTGCTACACCTATGCACAGCCTCCAGCCAACCTTCGGTACATGGAGAACTCACCAAGCTCCCCACCCCCAACCTGCTGCTTTACTTTATGGAGCGCTCCACTGAGTCCCTGTCTGTCTACCGGCTCACTGCTTCTCCGAAATAGATCCACAACCTAGGGCTGGTGGGGCTACTGGCCCTTCCTGTGACTGCCACTGAGATGGTTATTGTGCATCACCATGCTCTAAAGGGCCTCTCCACCTTGACACTACTGGCATTTGGGGCAGGGCCATCCCTTGTTGAGGGGCTGCCCTGTGCAGTGTAGGATGTTCAGCAGGACCCCGGTCTCCACCCACTAGATGGCAATAGCAGCCCCAGTTACAACCAAAGCCATTGCCAACACCTCCTGGAGGGCAAGGCTGCCCTCTGGAGTAAGAATACTGGTCCACAGCATATCAGTCATAATTTTGGAGAAGTCTTTTTTATAACCAAAATCTCATCTTCTGTGACATGATATAATAATGAGAAATGTGTGCACCATATTTCAAAGTTCAAGAGGCACACACCTCCTACCCCCAATGTGTAACGTCTTTGCTTCAACATATAAAAGCAAACCGCAAAAATTCCACATTCATCATCGTAACAAAATAAAGACCATGACATATCCATTGATCAACAGTGCTGACAGAGCATGAGCTATGCCTGTGTCCCTCAGTTCATTCGGTCTAGGGTCAGTTTGGGAGGCCGAGACTGGTAAAATAAAGCAGCATCTGTACTTTCTCCAGAGCGGGCAGGGGCTGCCCATCTTGGATGGAATAAGACAACCCCTTCACTTTCATGTAGTAGGCGGAACAATGGCGCCCAAAGAAAGCCTGTTTTAATCCTGGGGCCTGTGAATGGTAGGCTGTTTGGGAGGAGGATTTTGCAGATGTCATGAAGGATCTGCAGATGGAGACCTTCCTGGATTGTTCAGGTGGCTCAGAGTAATCACAAGGGTCCTCATGAGTGAGAGAGCAGGGCAGAGTCAGAGATGTGACCACAGAAGCAGAGGGGCAGCGAGGCCCTTGTGGTCAGAGACTGGGAGCCAGGGGAAGCAGGCAGCTTCCAGATGCTTCAAAAGGCAAAGAAACAACGTTGCCCCTGGGACCTCCAGAAGGAAGCAGTGTTGACTTGAGCTCAGTGAAAACCATTTTGGACTTCTAATCTCCACAACTACAAAATAATAAACATGTCTCATCATAAGCCACTCCATTTGCAGCAATTTGCCACAGCAAAAATAGAAAACTAATGCATCACATCTTTGTATGGAGTTAGTCCAGCCTCCCAGACCTGCACTCTCTCGTGAGGCAGTGGTGGTGTGGAGGTGCAGGCTGAGGCTCTGCAGTTGTGTTCAAGACACAGCTGCTTTGTGTGATGCTGGGCAAGTGGCTTGACCTCCCTGGCCCAGTCTTCTCCTGGAAGAAATGGGGCTAAGCACACCCTCGTGTCATGAGATTACAGTGGGCCATGGGATGGGACTTGCTTCGAAAGTGTCTGTCACATTAGACCACCCTCTGTCTCATCACTGCTAACCCCCTTCTGCCTCCCTCCCAGTGCGTCTACAGTGGAGTCCTGAGGGGAACCGGCAGGCAAGCCTTCGGAGCCCTGGCTAATGCGATCGCCTATTACGTCATCGGACTCCCACTAGGCATCGTTCTGACCTTCCTGGTGGGAATGGGGATCGTGGGTACGTGGTGAGAGGGAAAGTCAGGGGAGCCTGAGTTGTCCCTGGACACTCTCCCCATTGTCACTTGTCTCCCATAGGCCTCTGGCTGGGCATGCTGGCCTGCGTCCTGCTGGCAGCTGCTGCCTTTGTCACCTACACTGCCCGGATAAACTGGAAGCTAGCTGCAGAAGAGGTGAGTCTACAGCCCCTAGCCTGGAGACACGCTCACCTGGCCAACCAGGTAAAGTGACCGCTCAGCGGAAATCCCCCGAGCACATTAGGCCTCAGCAGCAGTGACGGATGGGGCCACAGCCTCAACATCTGCTCCTGTCACTGGAACTGGACCCAGACAGTGCCCATGCAAGCTGCACACCCTCCGACTGTGGAGAAACACATGCCCAAACACCGCCCTTGGCCAGCCATCTGAACCCATGTGTATCTGGGAGTGTGCATGACTTTGGGGGAGGTAATACATTACTCTGTCCACCCTCCTCTGGGGAAGGCTCAAGTTTGCTCCTCAGACACAGAAGTGGCCTGGCTCAGCCTGAAGGCAGAGCACAGAGGGTGTGTTTTCTTGAAGACCCCAATTCCTAGCAGGGCAGTTTTGCCCTCAGGTGGGGAGCAGGTTCATCTCGGCATGTAAGGTAATGGTAAATATGGATTTAAAATAGCACCACTTTAAAGCACATGCCCCACCCACCAACTACGAGTATATGAGCATGTTCTGCTTTAGCGTGCAGTTTTTTATTTTTCATTTCTTATTTTAATTGTTGTTCAAGTACAGTTTTCTTTTACTCCCACCCCAGCCCACCCCCCAGTCCTCCCCACCTACCTCCCATTTCCACACCCCATAGTTTTTGTCCATGTGTCCTCTATACTTGTTCCTGTAAACCCTTCCTCTTTCCCCCTAAAATTCCCTCCCCTCTTCCCTCTGGTCACTGTCAGCCTGTTCTCTATTTCAGTGTCTATTTCAGTGTCAGGTTATATTTTGCTTGTTTGTTTTGTTGTTTAAGTTCCTGTTAAAGGTGAGATCATGTGGTATTTGTCTTTCACTTCCTGGCTTATTTCACTTAGCATAGCATGCAATGTTTTAAAGGCAGGAGGTGGATGCTTCACGACATCCAGTCAGGGAGCTTCTGGGGTGTAATCAGAAACCACCCCCAGTAGGCAGAGGGCAGGGAGAGAGCACAGAAAGACGGAAGCCGCTTCAGATTGCCAAGCAGCAAATTCAACAAGCAAGGGAACCTACATAGGAGGCTTGTCTGAGGTGACAGCTAGATGACTCTGCACCCACCTGCCAGAATCTTCAGAGCTTATACAGAGGCCTTAGAACTGGGCCTCAGTCACGTGCCCAGTGTGGGTCATCTCATCAGCACATCGCCCTCTCGGGGCTGTGTCCCTACACGCCTTGAAGGGCAGGGAAGGCAAGCAGAGCACACGTTACAGGTACAGGGGAGGGAGTGGGAGCCTCCAATTCCAGGTCCGGCTCCCAGTTGAACCAGCAGTGACATCTTCCTGATGGCCTTCCCCAGCAAGGCCAGCAGTGAACGGGAGGGCTGGCAGGCTGACCCAGGCCAGCTCTCTCCTTTAGGCCCAGAAGCGCATGGGGCTGCCACAGCAGGGCAAGGCGGGCATGGCGGATGAGGCGACTGAGGCCAGTGAAGTGAGCACGACCCCCAGGCTTGGGCCTGACACAGCTGCTGCATCTTCAGGTAACACTGCCAGGGCGCTTCCACGGGGCTCCTGTGAACATGCCAGGGGCACGCTGCTCCGGGCTGCCCTACGTGTCTCAGGTGATGGGGAGCCAAGCAAGCCCAATCCTCACCACATGAAAATGATACAGTAAGCCCCAGGAAGAGGACACTAGCATCCTTCATATCCCTAGCCTAGTGAGGCAGCAAGCTATAGCCCCATAGTCAGATGAGGAGGCAAGGCTGAGAGCTTCAGCCTCTTCCTCACCGACCCTCGACTGGCAAAGGCAGGAGATCAGATCCGAGCCAGGACCCATCTGACTGGAGTGTGTTCTCACCATTCAGCTCCAGCTCAGGGCAGGAGGCCACGACCTGGCCTACCACTGCTGGTCTGGGCAGGTCAGCCTGGCTTCACTAACTGGAGTCAGGGTACCTCCCCTGTCTCCCCTCTGCACCTGTCAGACAGACAGGCACCTCTGCTTTATGTCCAGTATCTCTGAGATGAAACGATGGCCGCAACTCAAGGCACAGGTGCCCTCGTGCCTCAGGGCTTGCACCGAGTGCCAGGCTGCAGCATGCAGCCCAAAGCCCTTTGTCATCCCAGTGGCCGAGTCTTAGCCAGGGATGCCCAGACCGGCGCAACGATGAGCCAGCTGAGACTCTGGGAATGGCTCGGTCAACTAAACACTTAATATGCATTCTGAAGTCATATGTGAAAGTTACATTCAATGTGTCATATGTCCTGACAAGGAAAGGCTGAGACAGAACACGCTCCATCCACTCTCTTAGCAGTAACTAACTTCATCTGTCTCTCAACTTCAGTTTCAGATGCTCTCCCACCTGCTCCCCTCCTCTGACCCTGCTACAGAATAGCAGACGTGTCTCTATCACACAGGCATTTTTATTGTCAAGTGCAGAGGTCCCACAGCTAACCAGTCCCACAGCAGGACGCATGCAACCAGGCAGTTAGCTTTGGCTTCCTGCCTCCAAGGATCTTCACGCTGCCACCAGCGTTGCTGAATTTGCTCCTGTTTGTCTTTGCAGTGGCCACGAGCAGCAGCCCTGGCATTACCCTGATGATGTACTCACGGCCCGAGTGCCATGTGGACCTCTTCAGGACTCCAGAGGCAACCCACACCCTTCCAGCTCCTTCCCGCAGACTGTCAGGGAGACAGCTGGCCCTCCGCCGAGGGGCCGCTCTGGGGGCGGCAGTGGCCACATTTACTGCGGGGCTCATCGTGAGGATCCTGACCCACAGGCACTAGGGAAGCCAGGGGTGGCTGCCTCCACTGCATCCCCACAGGTCTGCCCTCCCAAAGCACCAGTGAGGTCCACTGCATGTGGACCCTTTGGACCAGTCCTCAGAAAAGGGCCTTCAGCAGGTGCCTCCTGTGACAGAGGGGCCTGAATTGTGCAGACTGACAATCCTGTCGTGGTTAAATGGCTTTCTCTCCTCTGACCTGGACTGCCCTTTGGAAGACACCAGCTGACCAAAGAGTGAGGAAACTGGGATCACCACTATGATTCAATAATGTAAACAGCTTCAGGTTGGACATTTCAAATCAAAACAAAACCATGACATTAAAAAGTATGCATTTCCTAGCCATGGTCTTCTGCCCAGGTCTGTTCACAAAACCTTTGGGAAGCTCTGGAAAAGGAGGTAGTGGGCCGAGAGCCCCATCTGTTGCCGGCTCCCCTAACTCCTACTGTGAGATGCATCCCCCTCCTCCCCAGCCTGGGAGGCTATCCACAGACTCTTCCTTGCCTTTCCTCCAACCCTTTCATCCCACTGACATTCCCCCCATCACCGGCCTTGAGAAGCCCTCATTCTTACAGTAGCAATGTGAGACAAACGAGGGCAGTGAAACCCAGATCATTCTGCCACAGGGCCTCAGGTGAACTCAGTGTTGGGCCACATCCTAGGATGCCTCTTCTGAGGCTGGTGAACGTTTCTGGGCTCCTTGCTATCTCAGCCCACATACCTCCATGGCAAGTGGAGGGCAGACTGGCCTCCACTGCCAAGTTGCCTTCGCTATAAATAGCTATAAACACACTAACACAGAGAATGGATTTACTGATCAAGGACAATAGGAAAAAGAATGCAGAGTTTAACTCCCTGTCTTGAAGCACCAACATGCTATGAATTCAGCTTCATGGTGTTTTCAGTGCCCGTGGAGATATCCCAGGCCTCCTGCTCAGCCTCTGTCCTTGTCTGTGATGTACCCCTTTCATTAGTGAGCTTCTAGCACCAAATAAAACACCAAGGTACAGGTCATGGCTAAGTAATATTGTTTCTCCAGCTGTGCTCTACAGTTCACAGGTATTGAGGACAAAGTATTCCCCAGTTGACTGAGTTTGGGAACCACACTGGCACTTCACAGGCTCCACACGAGCTGCGCCTTTAATGCGCAAGCAGACTGGACAGACCCCACGAGGCAAGATGGGCAGTGGGACCACTTTCAAGTAAAACCTCATGGGGTCAGATCAGTGAATGGGGCCTGGGGAGAAGATCCTGACACCGATTCTGGTGTGTGCTTTCTCCACACCACTCAGCAATTCTGACACCCACTGATTGTCCCTGTCTACCTGGAGGCAGCATAAGATCCCACAGGTGAAGGGCTCAGCCCCACAGGACTGTCCTCCCTTCTCCCACCCCCAGCTCCAACTTCAGACCCCAGTCACAAGTCCAGGTTGTCACCTGTGCTTCTGACCGACCAGCTGCAGATTGGAGGGTCCAGGAACCCCTCCTGGGGTTCATTCAATTTGTTAACAGTGGCTCACTGACCACAGATAACCAGTTCACTATAAAAAATATATAACTAAGGGACGGCAGCTGGAAGCGATGCACAGGGCCAGGTGTGGGGTTGGGGTCCTGCCCTCCACACGCTGTCCTTTGGGGTTTATGAAGCCTTCATTCTGTAGGCATAGATCAACTCATTGGGCCTTGGTGACATAACTCAACCTCCAGCATCCCTCCCCCAACCCTGAGGTCCAGGGGTGGAACTGAATGTTCCAACCCACTAATCACAAAGTAGGTTTCCTTGGCAACTAGACCCTGTCCTTAGGTCCTGTCCAAAAGTCGTATCATTACAGTTAACAAGACACCTTTATCACTCTCGTCACTTAGGAATTCCAAGGATGTTAGGAGCTCTGTGGCAGGAATAGCTATAAAGACCATACATAGATTTATTCTAAATTACCAGAACACAGAGGATGCAGTTGGAGAAAGCCTAGTTACTACACAGGTACACTGAAGAACTAAGGGAGCCAAAGCGGCGCTGGGCTCTCCTGGTGCTGCCTCTGCGCCAAGCCCGCCCTTGTTTCCCTGTCCCAGCTTTAGGAAACACACTCTCGAAACAAAAAAACAAGTAACAAAAAGCCAATGACAAAGTAAAACATGAAAACTATCTTCTTAGCTAAGAATTTAAAATGGGAAAGCATGACTTAAAGTTGACAAATAACTGCCTTTGACAAACTAAGTAAGTAAAATTGGAGAAAATTTATGATCAAAGAATTATCTCCAAGTGATAGTTGAGGCTCCACACGAAGAGTATTATTGAAATCATGCCAGTTTTATCAAATATAATGTGTTTATTTTGAAGAACATACTTGTAGACAAGTCAATAATTTGGTTTAACTAGGAATTATAGTAGTGTACAATATGCTAAATGAGAATGCTATATTGAAACTGTGTCTAGGACTTTTTAATAATTGATTATTCTGATAGTTGGAGACACAGTTGAAGCAGCTTTTTCCTAGTCTAGTGATTAATTCTTGACACCTCATCTTGTGATAAAGACTAACATACTTTAGACAGCTTTAATAGAACAAATTCATTCAACAAAGTTGATTATACATTCTATAAAGTACATTCTCACTGTGTGGGTGGAGTCTGTTTTCAAAAGGGAGGAAGAGTAGGGCACCCTCAGCCAGTCACACGGCCCTGCCCACAGGTGGCTACCCTCCACCGGACCCCTCCTCAGTACTGCGCAGTATCTGGGTCTTGTCTATGGTCAGGAGAACTCCCTCCATTCTCCATCCCCTTCAGCACCGCGAGCTGCTATGATGTACAGAGTCCTTCTGCAGCCTTCTCCAAATAATCACCATCAGCCCCAGGCTCTCAAGCTCCAAAATCCTGAATATTCAGGGCTTCTTGTCCATGACAGAGAGGAAATGGTTTCCCCACGTTAAGTTCTGTAGGTTGGATTTATTTCAGAAGGGGCCTCTCTGAAGTTTAAAAAAGTGAAATTGAGTTTCATTATGCTATAGAAATAAAAAACATGAAGATTTGTCCTTGGAGGTCCACTCATTAGCAACTTCAGGGTCCTGACAGAGGGTCAGTGCTGTTATAAGTACAGTACTGTTATTACTACATTTAAAAATGCCAGTTAGGTTCTGTCAGAGGTGGAAGTGTACAACTCCTGCATCATAAGAATGACAGGTGACACTTGAATGAAACTGGCAACTGTCCTCCAGGAAGTCCCAGGATTTATAAGATGCTTCGGATGTGACTGGTCACAACGAGACCTTGTGGACAGGGAGAAGAGGCTGATACAAACCAGACACAAGGCAAGGCGGTGAGTGGATGAGAAAGGATGAAAAGCACTGGTCAGGTGGCGCATTTGATGGAAGGGCCAACTCCTGGAGGTCAGGTCTCCAGTCCCAAGGGACAAGGGACAAGGACTCTTCCTGCATCCCACCCCGTTCAGGTGCCTGGGAAGATCTGTCTCATCTCTGCGGATTGCAGAGGACTGGTGGTGACCCTGGGTAGTGGTGAGCTCTTCGAAGTTTCCAGAGTGATGGAGGCAGCAGCTGGGACGGACGGGTGTCCCTTGAGCCATGAACTGGAGTGAGACAGTCACTGAGAGGTTCTGAGACTCCATCTCCCAGGGAGCGCGGTTTAGCCTAAGACACTCTCCTCCCCTAGCCCAGAGCGCTAAGATCTGGGTACCACAATCCAGAGCGGGTTTTCCGAGTCTCTTCACTTAGGGGGGGTGGTGTTGGGCTTGGGCTGAAATGGCAAGTTTAATCAGGGGTGCTTGGCAATGACTTTTAGGGCTGATTACAGTACTGTATATTTTCTTACTGTTTCTGGTAAGATGTTAACATTACTGGTTCATTAACTATTTGACAGAGGAAGAATCCAGCGGAGGCACCTAGGAAGGAGGTTGAACAGGATCACTCTTCAGTAGTATCCAGCCTGGACAGAGGAGAAAGGGGTGCAGGTCACTCTGCTGGTTTAGAAACCCACCGAACCGGCTCTGGAGCGTGAGCTGGGCCTGGGCCTCTAAGTGCGTTATACAGGAAAGTGTGTCACCCCTGTCCCCAAGAAGTCCAAGTGCGATTTGGACGGAGGATAAAAAATTATGCTCTCCCCTCAAAACAACAGGAACAAGACAGCTGATGAGGGAGGCGGTGTTCTGGCCGGTGTCAGTGGGACAACGTTAGAATAGAGACAGGAGTTTAAAATGCTCATTTACTGTCCTCACATTGTCAGCAGGAAGCTGAAAGTCTCTACATGAAATCTGAAAACTGGTGAGCAGGGCTAAAGCCACTAAAATGCCAGAGCAGGACGGAACCCAGCCCACACCCACTGAGGCCGAAGAAGCGCTGCCACAACACGACCTTCGAGTTCAAGTGGCGTATTTGATTTCCAAAGGCCGAACCCACACCCTCCACGACCAGTGCTTTCTGTCACCTGTGTTAAGTTTCACTGGAACCTTCTCTTGTGTACTTGTATGTACACATTTACGTGTACAGAGAAAACTGCCTCCTGCTCTGAGACTCTGACATGCTCCCTTTTGATTTCCCATTTAAAAGTGTTTCAAATCCATCCTAATTCTGGAAAAGTGAATAAAATCACATCCACACGTAAACAAAACAACCAGTACAGGAAAGCAATTTCAGAAAAATGTTCACAATCACAATAAATAAAGATTCCTCCAGTAAAATATGTGAAATAAAAGGTGAGTCAATGTTTTTAAAAATGGATAAAAGCTCCAAGTGAAGAGCAGAGCAGCAGCAAGAGGAAAATAAAACCAAACCTTTACCTAGTCTCACGCTGAACCCAAACCAGTCAGACAACTGACACACCCGCTCACAGCTCTGGGAACTGGGGGTGGAGCACAAAGGGGCCGGCTGCCCACTGACGCCCACTCCCTCCCTCTGTCGGTGGGCGGTGGGCAAGCCGAGGCCTACGGGCAGGTGGGCTCAGAAAGGGCCTTGCCCAAAGTTATCTCAGTTGATCTCAAAGCCACATTTCTCGTTCCCAGCTGAACATGTTTATACATTGCTGCTCCTCTGGTCCCTTAGGGAGAAAGGCCTGTCTGCCAAACCCTTTGGGAACTTTGGGCAGAGGCTGCCTGGCGGGTCCCAGCCTGCCTGGCAGGGTACCCTGCCCCGTGGGAGTCTTCCGGGAACCACGGCCGGCCTGGGAGCACAGTCGGCGTGGACCACCAAGCATTCCACGAGGCTAAGGAGTCCATCCCGACCAAGAGGACACGTGTTGGGCTGGGGTGGTGTGTCGGGAAAAGCGGAGAGGCAGACACTGACCTCGCACCTCGGACCTCAAGACAATGAAGAAGAATGGCAGAAAGCTCCTAGATTGCACACACTAATTTGCTACCATGGATTCTAAAGGCACATTTTTAAAAACCAAAACAACTACTCAAAACAAAAAGGGACTTAGAGGTTTTTAGAAGATCCTCAGACTGAAACAAAGAGCTCAGTGTCTGAACAGCGGAGACTGGCTGGGGCGCTGCTCCCAGGAGCCCCCTTGTGGAAATGGCGTGTGCCAGACCCTGCTAGGCCATCGCCTCTACACTTCTTTAGACTCCAGAAACCCACCCTCATCCTTTTCAAATCGTGGAGAAGTTTTTACACACTGATACTCTGGGACAAAGTCCTAAGTGCCTGAAGACAAATTAAACCTTCTTTTTCCAATAACCCCTAAGCCTCCAGCTGCAGAAAAACAAACGCCTAAAAGAAGACATGCCCCACGTGGCCCACTTCACGTGAACAAAAGGAGGCGCTCCTACAACACTCTTGGCACACAGAGCTGGGGTCTGAACTATGCTGCTCACTGCTCACTGCTTACCACACGGCCAGAAAAACCCACAGGGCCTTTCTCTCCAGCTCAGCTCGGAATTTCCGAGAAAACCCAGATGATTTCAAAGGCAGCTGGTATCTCCAATTGCACCAAAGCTGTGATACTACGAGCCAACCCCCTTTAAAATGAAATTTACACAAAATACGGATATAAACACAGCTATTTTCCAGCCCATTCCTCATATGTGTTGTCGATAGGTTCCCTCTGGCATCACAGACAGCTGGCTGAGAGTCCTGAGAGACCACACCTTGGCCTGTCCTTCCTCACTGTCCTTACCGTGGATTTTCTCCTTCCCCGCAGGGACACACAAGCTGCCTTGGGAAGCCAGCGGTCGGGAGGGCCTCTCAGCAAGCCCACGTCTATAAGAACTAGTCACCAAGGACAGGCTTCACATGGCAGTCAAATTCAGAGGAACAGCCTGCCAACTTCCCTCCCAGAAGTTGCTTGCCCAGCACTCTCATGCACCACAGGACTCTCCGCCTCCACAGCCTGGCCCACTGCTTTCGTGTGCACTCAGAGCAAAACTGAGACTGAGGCGCCGAGAATGGAAGGTTCCGAGGGCCAGCTGGCTCAGAGCTTTGTCCACAGCTCCCATGGTGATGGAGGCCCTGCAGCCACCAGGGCTCTGGGCCCAGAGCAGCCGAGGCTCCCAGCAAACAAGGGGGGTGGCTGTGCCCCCATGAGACCATCTTACAAAAGCAGGTGGCTGGCCAGTAGGCCCGAGTTTGTCAACGGAGTTAATTCAGAAACTAGAGGAGCCCCCAGGACACAAGCAGCGCACAGCGCAGCCACTCAGGCGGGTCAGCACAACTCACCTTGACGAACACAGCGGCCATGATGCCCAGGAAAGCGAGGAACAGCAGGCTGAGTTTTCCTTTGCTGAACCGTTTCAAGAGGAAAAACTTGGCCCAGTTCACCTTTGACTGGCTGTTGGGAGGATATCTGAGTTTGTTAGCACTTTCTCTCTTTAAACTCTTTAATAAACAGGCACGGTGATGAGAAAAAGTATTGAAACTATGTTGTCCGTGATAAGCTCCCATCCCGCTTGAACCTGAAACAGGGAATAGACAAAGGAGGCTCTGCTGTAGGTGACACCAGCTACTTCTCTGTGTAAACGCTCCCCACTGCCTCGCGCCCCCGCCCTGTTTATCTTCTTGGCCAGCACACATGGCTCTTTTCAGGGAACCCTTCCAGTGCCCCAGCAAGGTGAGCCTCCCTGTACAAAAAGTGCTCTGTAGAGTAGGGCCAGCACGTTCAGCTCTCCGGCCGGTGCCCTCACTGAAGCCAGGGACAGTGCGATGCGTTCTCTGCTCTCCCTCTCACAATCCCACAGGATCACAAACTATCACCACCCCCAATTCCAGAGAGGGAAAGGGAGCTTAGCAGGGTCAGGGGACCCGCCCAAGGTGAAAAATGCAAAGCAGAACATAAACTCAGACTGGCTGCACTTAAGTGCTGTGTGTGTGTTCTGTCCCCGCCATCCCACGCAGCTTTAGTTACCCACAGCTTCTTCTAAGCTCCCGGAAAGGAACCAAGTCCAGCAGGACAGGGTCATGCAGCTGGGTGACAACAAGTGTGAACCTCTGCCCTCCCAAGGAGCCCCGCTCTGTGCAGCTTTCACTCCTCTGACCCAGGCTGTGTGTGGGGCAGACCCTGGGGCGGGGCGCAGTGGCACCTGCACCGGGCAACAGGGGGTCAGGAGGCAGTTCACGGGGCCAGGCTACCGGCCCACCACTGAGATGACAGCTGGAGTGGCAGGGAAATTTAGCAATATATATCAAAAGATTTGAAAAGCATTTTAAGGGCATACACCAGAGATTATCATTAGATACAAAAATTTAAATTTTTTTGCTTTGGGTTCTAGTTCTACGTTTTCCAAGTTTTCTTAGTAAGCCCAGGGGAAAGTGCTTAGTAAGCACTTAGGGGAAAGATGTTAGTTTTGTCACAAAGAAGGGGTCAATGGTGCCCAATGTCGCCTGTCAAAGACAGGGCTGTGCCCGGGCCACCATGTCTATGCTCTGTAGGCACCTGCGCCCTTATAGGGAACAGTGTCTGGCCGCTGCTTGGGTGCAAGCAGGATCCTGTGCGTGTGGAGGAACCAGACACTCAGAGGCTAATGTAACCCTTTAAGAATGGGGGCAGTGAAACGTCAGTGACTGCAGCCCAAATTCTGCTAATCAGCCTTTCTTTCATTCACTACCTCTCCATACCCGAACACATCTGGTCCATCAGCAAACCGTCCTGCTCTACACCCCAAAACCTCCACTCCCTTTCCACCAGCTCCCCTGCCACCATCTTCATCCAAGTCACCACTGGTGCCAGTCTCGACCTTGCAATGGCCCCCAGCCCAGCATCTCCCCACCTGTCCTTTATGTGAATCACTGTGCTGGGCACTGGCAATACGTTTATGTCCCAGACAGACACCTGTGGCAATCTGGAAAGCAGCCCGGGGTTTCCCGAGACAAGCTTGCCTTAAGCAGGAAGAGGTGGTTTACAGGCAGACCAGGCTACCGCATTCCCATGGAGTAGTTTGTTTATGCTGTCACGGAGAGGCAAAGCAGGAGCTTCCAAGACAATGGCTTTTACTGTTTGCTTCTTGCTATGCGAGTTCTTACACATTTGTTCATTTGTAACATCTCTAATAGATAATAGATAATAGAGAAGCTTAGATTCCAAAGCAAACAATAAAAAAATGAGGTCCGTCATCCCAGGTGAAAAAGAGGCAGGTAGGTCACAGCCCAGAGGGAGCAGCAGGCTGTGCCCACAGAGCTCAGCGGAGAGGGGGCCCCTTTAGGCCCAGCCTCTCTGGAACACAGGAGGCTCTTCTCACAGTGCGAACCAACACAGGCAGCGGCCGTTCCCGGGGCAGAGGGCTGGGGAGCAGCCCAGCGAGCACCACTTAACGCCACCCCTGCAGACACACAGGGACCTGAAAATGCTTGGCCGGCAGTCTGCTCTGGCATTCCGAGCCTCTCATGTGCTACCGCCCTTCGACCAAAGACAGGGGCATTATTATTTAATTTGAGACCTGACTGTTGGCCCCCCTAAACCTCTAAATCTGGGAGAAGGACAGTAGACAAGCAATGAAAGGAGCAAAATAATGACAGACTGGTAAGTGCTACCAAGGATGGGAGGGGGGTGACAGGGCAGAGACGGGTCGCGCAGCAGAGAGCCTGGCAGGGCAGGGACTCCCTGCGAGGTGGTCAGGAGGGGACCGTGGAGCAGAGGCGCCCCAGCAGCAGCTGTCTGTGAGAGCCTGAGGAGGGCCTGCTGTGGGCAGGAGAGAGGACACTCACCCACGCCTCCGAAGGGCAGAGAGCTGAGCATGAAGTGCATGATCACGTCGTTGGCTGTGACTCCGCCGCTGGATGTGCTGTCAATCATCCGTCGGACAAGCTGAGCGACAGAACATAGGTTCCGAGTCAGTAGCGCCACAGCGGGCTGTGTGCTGGAACACACGGTCTGCCTTCAAGTGTTGGCACAGCTATTTGAGTTTGTAGACACCGTGCCAAGAGCTTCACCAAAAATAAGTCTTTCTGCCATCCTCTCTAGAACACCGGGAGTCTCTTGCTCTTCCCAACTCATGGAACAACTCAAGGAAAGGCAGATCCCCAGACCAAAGGACAGACAGCAAACACGCTCACTATTTAACCTCTCAGACGTACATCTAGCACTTTGAGGGAAGCAGCCCCGAATTGGTCCTATTAAGTTAGACTACCCAAAATGGCAGCAAAAGCATTTTTTTAAAGTAAGAGACCATTCAAACTACACTCTGGCTTTTAAAAATTGTTAGTATTTCTCTATCTCTGCTTTAAACTACAGAATATGACTTAAGTTGTATTGAAATGCAACAAATATTTAAGATTTAGTGCCAGTTTCTGAAGAACTAGATTGCTGTCCTAAGCCCCTGACAGGGAAAAAGACTCTTGCCGAGTGGTACAAGTCACCTGCCCTGGGTGCCAACAAACCTGAGGGTTCTTCCTAGGCAACAGCAGGGGACTAGTCACCACAGATCACCCAACTGCTGTGCACCCAACAGAAGCACTCCCCCCAAGTGCACCCTGGCCAGGAGACTTGAGGTTTTAGGGTCCCATCCACTGCATCACCTAAGGACACTTAAAATGCCAGACCTCCGCTTGTGCATCATCATCCCTTCTTTACTGAGCTGTATTCCGGTCTCACTTAGCGCATCTACAGTGATCTGCACCTCAGCAGCACCACCAGCTCCTGAAGCTGCAACAATCCCACCTGTCTACCACCACCAGAGGCTCACCGATACATTTGAATTGTAAGCTCAAACCTCGACTGTCGCATCTTCCCCTTTAGATCTCGCTTTTCTTCAGAGGGCTCTTGAACCTACTTGCCCACCTTGAGACCACTGTCCCTGAGCAGCAGCCAGTACCCTTGTGATGCAAATAAATCAGCCACACTTTCTGCACCTTTCCAGTGGCCAGGCTGCCCATGCTGCTGTCACATGGCATAAAATGTTCCCCTATGGGTACAGTCATACCATCGTCACAGCAAAGCAATGTAACTGGAGGAACTGAAGGTGTCACAGAGGTCTCTGTCCCACACAACCCTGCCCGAGTGGCTGTGAATACCATCTGGGTAAATGGAGGTAGGGAGCTCTTACACAGAAATGTACAGCAGATTCATGTCAGAAAAGCTCCTAATGGCAGTACATGAAATTCTTCCAACAACAGGGGAGGTACTTGAGTTAAAAAACTTGTGACAGTCATCCGTGGAGACACAGATCTTTCCCAAGGAGCATAGGAAAGGTTACAGCCAGAACCCCAGGGTCTTATTACCCAAGATAGCAATCTAGGAGCAAAGCCTCAGTTGGTGGATTCCGGTATCACACACAATACACCATCATTTGCTTTATCACAAAGAGAAAACCCGAGTTACAATAGTGGCTTATCACAGTTTGCTGTTCTCTACAGTTTACCTTATTGTTATGAGAAAACACATAAAGAGCCAAGGGCTTTTCACGTTCATTTATGAATTTTATGGCTTCATCCTCATTCTTCACAGGCACTATTGGAAGAATTGGTCCAAAAATTTCTTCTTGCATCACCTTGGTTTCAGGATCAACGTCAGTAAGTATTGTTGGGGCTAAAAAGGAAATAGGCAGTGAAAATGTTACAGAAGACAGAAATGCAAAACGCTCACCTTACACTTTTTTCATCAGGTCATCTATCCGTCCTGTCTCTATTCCTACCTAAGTGCCATCCATTGGGAAAAAGTCCTGAGTGTGTGGTCAAACTGTGCAAATTAAATGACCACAAACACATGAACCAGAGGATCCTCATGCAAACCAAAATATATATACCTGGATATATCCTATACATGTTTAACATGTTCATAGCCATATTCATATTTATGTTCATAACAGGAGATTATTTTCACATCTTTCTGGGAGCAGACAGACCCTCTATGGATGAAATCAATAGTTCTTTTTTTTTAATCCTCACCCAAAGATATGTTTACTGAATTTTTTAGAGGAGGGAAGAGGGTGGGAGGGAGGGAGGGGGAGAGAGAGGGAAAGATTGATTGAGATGGATATTGATCAGTTGTCTCCTGTACCCCATATGCGCCCTAACCAGGGACTGCATCTGCAACCCATGTATATTCCATGACAAATCAAATCTATAACTGCTTTTTAGTGCACAGGATGTCACTCCAATCAACAGAACCACCTGGCCAGGGTACTTCTTAATTCAAGTGCTTTCTTTCATAGAATCTCATTGACCTTTATTTCCATTCCATTATAGATTAAGAAAGCATATTTAAATGGTCAACAGTCCCTAACCCTTAGTTCAGTGTTCCAGCCACTATGGGGAAGGCGCACAAGAAAGCAGGGTGGTCTGGATGTTGAAGAAGCTTTGCAGAGCATCCCAACACTCACTCGAGTCAGTCACCTCTCTCAAAAAGAGCCTGTGAATGCACTGGATGGTCAACCAGAAAGGAAGACACCTGACAATGACGAGGCAGCTCTTTCCCTTTGCTCTCAGTTTCCTACGAGGCTTCGGCAACGTGGCGGCAGCTCTTGCCAGCACACTCCACTAATGTAAAAGCTGCTTCCCTCATCAGAGGACTGATTGGTTCGGGTGTCCACCCTCCTCTGCATAGCCACGTGCTCAGGTAAGATGACCCTGACTCTAAGTTGGGGGAAAGCCCCTAAGTAGTCTGAGCTAATCATGATAGACCTTTAGTCCTGCTGTTAATTAGCCTAGAAATGGGCAAAGTCAACATGCTGAGGATGGGGTTTTACGAGGCTATTCCTGAGCCAATGAATTCACAGGCCAGAAGTACTGTGGGGCTGCTCATTATTAGAGAATACATTTTCCTTATTGCTTAAGTCCTTTAAGTTTGTTTTAAGTTTCATTTTTTTTTTTGTAATTCACAGCATCCTATCAGATAAAAGAAGATAAGTAAAGCTAGTTGGGGCAGTTTTTCTGCCAACTAAATGTGTAATTCTTCTTTTATGTTTATTTAGAAAAATGTGCTTAAAATTCAAGCTAACACATATTTATGGCAAAGGGTAAAAAATACAGAAAGACAGTAAACAAATAATGTGAAACACAACAGAGCAAAAAAGTTATTTCTGCAACAGCTCTGGCAGCAGCTGCTTGTGGAATCATGGCTGAGCTGCTTCCTCCTTTGTGCTGTTTTTCCACCCACACACTGGGACTAATCACACAGAGCTCTATTCTGCTTCTCAGGGCACTAAGGAAGAAGAAAATTAGATAACATATGTGTAAATATAAAAAAACCTATCACAACACAGGTGGTATCATTAAACTAGTGCATACACGTGACCATCTTTTAAGGGTTTATAAAAGTACACCAGAAAGCAGTAATTAATAGTTTTTTAAACACTAAATATCTGTTTGTCGTCAGTAAACAGTGTCAATAAAACTGTCAAATTGCCACTGCCCCATGAGAAAAGGTGGATTTCCATTACCTATGTAGCGGGTGGCTTCGTCAGTGTCCCCACCAAAAGCTATCTTTTGTCCTTCAAGCAAACTTAGTAATCTCTTAAAATGACGAAGATTGATGATTCTTTCATAATCAGGAGATTCTTTTATGTTTTCTCCATAAAATTCCTATGAAAGCAATAATGTTTAATTGTCACAAAAGATCCTGATTTCAATTTAATAAGTATAAAATCTACTCATGCCCCCAAATCAAATCGGCTTTATGCCATCACACCCACCCCATCAAGTACTTCAACAGTGCAGACTGTGCCTGACTTACAGGGTTCAACTCGTGATTTCTGGACTTTATGATGGTATTGAAGTGATACGTATTCAGTAGAAGCCGTACTTCAAAGTTTGATCTTATGCCAGACTAGTGGTACGTGGTACAACGCTATCTCACATTGGGCAGCAGCAGCAAGATGACTGCCCAAGTGCAAGTGAATGTAAGTGTTCTGAGCACATTTCAGGTAAGCTAAACTAAGCTATGATGTTCAGTAGGTTAGGTGTACTAAATGAATTCCAATTTACATATTCAATTTATAATGGGTTTATCAGGATGTAGCCCCACTGTATGTCAAGGGGAATCTGTACTAGCTATGAATTCCTTGGCATGTCAAGGATGAGAATTAAAGCACACACACACACTTATCATGTTCCATGGTTTCAGGGGTTCAAGTAGATCTCATGCAAGAGCAGGTGCAGAAGGAGGCCTCACTCTATTCCAGGGTCACCCTGGTTTGCCCCTCCTCTGTGGCTGCTCTCTCGCAAAGAGCTGTCTCGCTGCAGCAGAGACCCTCTGGCCTGCAAAGCCTGAACTGTTTGTTCACCGGCTGGCCTTTACAGAAACAGTTTGCCAAGCTCTGTGCTGTCTCATTGTTTCATAACTTCTCTAGACTGGTATTTCCACCAGTCTCAGATAACAGGGAAACCACTCAGAAGATCAAAGTACAGTTTTGGTAAATTAAAGTAGTAAAACAACCCCAAAGGCCATATAATCAATATTTACTATGTAAAACAAACACAAAATCACTGAATTGCTGCGTCACTTCAAAGCCTTATGAAAGCTCTCAGCTTACTCTCAGACCACGAGGAGCCCTGCTCCCCTACTCTCCACAAACAGCCTCCGGTCTGGGCGGGGCAAGATGTCCAAGCTGCACGCTGAAATGCAAGTCCCTGGGCCCCAGCTCCAGTGCCAACAACCATAGTTTTCAATGTGGCTGTGCCTCAGCGTCACCAGGAGACCCCAGACCACCTGAATCCCAGTCTGGAAGGCACGACTGGGAACTTCTCTTATGTGGCTCCCTAGCGACCTCGGTGGAGAACTCCTATGTTAAATGTATGAAATGCCTCAACGAAAGACTGCAGGCTCACTCCTATGAAGACGAGCTTGTCACCCTACCCCGCTAAGCACGTCCTCTCTGACTCTCACGTATTTCCAGTCTCACAGAAGTCTTTAAGCTGCTCTTTGTCAGCCCACATTCCCCAAATCTAGCCACTTTCCCTCTCATGTTCTCCTTGTCTGGCTCCGTCTTCAGTCTCATCACTTCTGCCCAAGACCCTTGGTGCTCAGGCCCACAGTCACCCTGTCCGGAGCACTGTACTTCTCTACCTTTCCTGGTAGAGTTTCTAGTCTCTGCTCACAATGTTATTCTTTGGTGCTCTTGATGCTTCCTCTCAGTGCTCAGTTAGCACCTGTCAAGTGGACAACCATTTCAATTCTCTCTCCCACCCAGTGGTGTTAATGGCCCACTGGTGAACTCTGTCACACTGGCTCATCCCATTCCTTGCCTCATTCCAAATTATACGTATCTTCGAGGCTGAGCTCAGGACACCACCAACCAGCCTGCCTTGATTCCCTCACTGAAGATCTTTAAATGCACCAAAAAACTGATAACCGTGCCAAGAATATACAGTAAATAGGTATTTGATTAACTCACTCCTCCAAACTATTGGCTTTCCTAAACACTCTATATACACAAGAACTGATCGCCTTACCTAGCAATGACCACTATGCCAAAGCACCCTGATTATACTTCCAAGCATTAGCAACATTCTCTCGAAACCACAAAACTTGGTTACTTACTTTATTTTAAAGCACTGATTTTTCACCCAGCATGCTGCAACAATTTGTAAAACATGCAGGACCATGTAGTCAGGAACACTGACCTTTTTCCCTAGACTGTCAAATAAAAAGTGACAACAGCCATACAACAGCAACCACCCAGTGTGAATGACTCCAAATTATACTGTTTTTTAGGGGGGGAGGAAATTATCAAAAAATATATTTTTCAGTGTGCTGGATTTTAGTAATTAGTTTGTGTGTGTGGCATGCAATGAAAAAGGTTGAAAATTCCTGTTTTAAAATATATGCCACAATTAACCAGTTGTTTCATCAACAAATCAATTAATCTAAGTGGGTTTAACACCAGCCTAACCTTGCTCTCAGTAAGCATTCTATAAAAAGGGCACAGAGCATTTTTAATCAGCCAATAGTTAAATTTAGTCACACTGGAATTTTCCTGGAAAGGGAGGGAATCTATAAAGAGTTGATTTGAACGACCTTAATGAAACCAATGAAATCAGATGTGTTAAGCACAAACCTTCACATTGTCCTTAATCTTCTGCACGACTTGATTCTGGATACATGGTTCACAGAGAATGTAGTCAGGAGCAATGCAGGTTTGACCGCAGTTCATGTACTTCCCCCAAGCTATGCGTCTGAGGGGGAAAACCAGAAGCCCTAGAATTAGGTCTATGATTCATCTGTTACATAATTTTGCATTGTTTGACTGTTTCCAACTAGCCTGTAGCCATAAACTTACTTGGTAACCTTTATAAAAATATATAAATGTTTTAAGAACTCATCTCTAAATCAGCTGACTGGAACTTAGAATGCATTTTCCAAACAGTGGGAAGTACTTGGAAGAGCAGGGAAATTCTCATGCCAGCTCATGGGAAATGGGATTGTAGAGCAGTGAAGCCATTCCTTGCTACAAGAAAAGAGAGAGCCTCCCCATACCCACTTCCTCCTCCCACTCCAGCCAAGAGAACATGAGAGATGACAGGAGTTCCACAACGCCTCTTCTGGCTGCAGCTTTAGGTCCTTCTGGCAAGGCGTTCAGGCTTGCAGAACGAGAGCCCCTCCCTGCACTGGCAAACTGTACCCACGTAGAAACCAAAGTTCATGACATAAACATTAACCAACGGAGGGTCCCACCCACCATTGTGGCAAGCAGACTTCTACTTACGAAGCCAGCGTCACCCCAGCCCAACCCTCTACATCCCGTCCTTGCTGCCCATCTCTGAAGGGGAGAGAAAGCCACAGCACCCTGAGCACATGGTCAGTTCTGGGTTTTGGAACTTTCTGATAGCTAAACCTGATTTAGCAGAGAGTATCTGAAACCTTTTGTTTTCTAGTTCCTTGATGCAAGATGCTAGTCTAAGTTAAAAGAAAAATAATACTGGTTTTACCAACAAAGGAACTCAGTTAAGAGATCAACATAACAACCTTTCTACTGAAAATTTAAAGATTTTTATTAGGCATACACAGTGCTTTGGATTACCTACTTCCTGGATCATCTAGCAGCAAAATAGTACAATTTCTTACAGATCTATAATCTAAAGAACAGAAAGCACCTTCTCCACAACTCCTAAGGGAAATCTTGTCATGTCATGACCTACTGCTCATCCCTGTAGGCAGTGGCACAAAGGGACAGTGGATGAAAGTCTCCTGCTGCCCCTGAGGACATCAACCACCGAAGCTGAACAATACTTCTTGCTTGGGGCCAGGAGGCGTGGGTTCCAGTGCAAAGAGGACACATTCACCTATTTGGAAAAATCTCCACTGTGCTAGGCCAACCCCAGATGACCAGAGAGCCAGGCTCACCTGCAGGCGATGTCCAGGTCACAATCTTTGTCAATGTAACATGGACTCTTGCCTCCCAGTTCAAGGGTCACAGGAGTCAGATGCTTGGCAGCAGCTTGCATGACAATTTTTCCAACTGCAGTGTTTCCAGTATAAAAAATGTGGTCAAATCGCTGCTTCAGAAGCTCTGTGGTTTTGTCAACACCGCCATTAACAACAACATACAGGTCCTTAAAGAAAGACAGACATAAACACTCACGCTGCCAGATTAACCCAATTGTGTGACATGAGCAGTTTCTTCACCAGAAACTCGTAACATTGAGTAAAACCACGAAAAGTTGGAGGCCAGCCCCTGTGAGGACAGAAAGGGAGCAGACAGCGGAAAAGGGCAGAACAGAGTCAGATGGCATCTGAGAGCCATCAGCCTTCTGTGGAACTGACTGGAGGGCACAGTGTTTCCAACATGAGCTCATCAATGAAGACAACAAAGAGAAGAGAGCAGATGGGTAGACTTGACCAGGGAAATGTTTAAGACGGGGGCTGTGCAGGTTGGAGATTTGGGTAAGAAAACAGTGGCTGCTGTGAATGACCACAGGACAGGCCCCACCCTCATGTCTTAACCTGAACACTCTCTCCCTACACAACACAGTGCAGGGCTTAGCCTGTGATAGGAACCAAGTAAATGTCTGCTGAATGAATGGTCTGCAAAGCATAACAGGCGAGAATACTTGCTTTTGAAGTCAGGTCTGGGCTAAATCTTCGCTCTGTGACTTACCCAGCTCACAAGACTTCTGGCAAGCACTGAACATCTCTCAGCCTTAGTTTCCTCATCTGTCACCAGGAAGCAGTCACACAGCTTGGACTGAACCCTCACATGACTGTGCTACTATTAAAACTAATATGAAAGAGGAAACATCTTGAAAAACAACATGTAATGACAGAACAGATGGCAAGGAAGACAGAGATGAGTTCAAAAGATTCTGAGGTGCAAGCATGAAGTAAAAGTTGGCTTGTGGACCTCATGCTCCACTTGGTCTCTCGCTAATTAGGAGGGCTAATTAGTCCTCATTCACTTCATAGTTCAACTGCCAAAAAAGTGTTTCAAGTTTTAACTTGCATATGGCTGAATCAGCAGAGCATGTGTGATCGATCCCCACAACAAGCTAAGTGAGGCGGGGTGGCCATTACTCTTATCCATCTGGACTGCCAGACAGTGAATAATTTACCCCCGGCCAGGGGCAAATTAGGACCTTCAAACTCTATCTTCTGGTTTCAAGTCCTACTCAATCCATGACATCTCACTGTTTTTATCCTTCTTCTGAGCTAGACAACCACAGCCATTAGAACAACATTGTTCTGTGGGCTGCTGTAACAGCGCTTACTATGACAAAGAACAGTATTATTCCAAGGGCCAGAGTTGGCCTCTAGATTATTATATATTTGCAGTTACAAATATGACATTTTAAAGCCATCTGTCAATGAAAGTGAGATAAGGACTCCTTCCTACAGCAAGTCCCTGTGGAACTAACAGTTCCAACTCCATGGTGGGGCCTCCTGCACCCCCTCCCGGGGAAGGTGTGAGGACCTCGGATTTGAATAGAGGGTGAACCACCTGTGGTTGAGATCATTCCCATCATTTGGCTTTGATACTCTCAAATGCCAGCACTTTAACCCGAGTGATGGTCCCCACTCTGGCTCAGGAGGCCATTTTCCTTCCATAGTTTCATGCCACACACAGGCTCACTTTAAAAACACAAGTGTTCTTACATAGTCGTGCTCCACTGAGACAAGAGAGGTCGTCAGCCCAGCACAGCACTAGGTTCCTCATTAAATTCTCTCTCTAAATGAATACATCTAAAATCGTGTTAGCTCAAACAAAGGTCAATCCAAAATGCCAGATGGCAGAAGAGGATCTATACGTAGCAGGGGTGCCTATGAAGCCATGGGCCCAAATGTATTTCCCAACCACAGCAGCTGAGCTATTCCACAGTTTATTTTGGAGCTTAACTTCTTTTATTAAACCAGCTGCTGGAAGCTTAAGGAAATGCAAACAGATCCCCAGCTATCAATCACACACACTAGTAGAGAAGTCAGACGGGTGCTCCCCACAATAAGCAGATGTGCTAAAAATGGTCAAGACATTCTTACCTGGTCTAAATACTGGGGAAGGAGCCTAGACAAGATGTTGGCTGTATTTTCACTTACTTCAGAAGGCTTGATAATCACAGCATTTCCTAAATAAAGCAAAATGCAGGACATTATCATCTAATGCTCAACTAAACTTTTTAATAGCTACCAAAAGGGTGTTCATGTAGGGAATTCAGGCTAAGTATTCCAATTATTTCTTTTGCTCTTCATGCTGCTCTTCCTTCTTCATCATGAGCATAAGAGCTTGTCTCGCTTTCTCAAATGCTAACTTCTTGGTTCTCATTATCTTCAGGTATCTGACAATAGGCTCCATCAGCCTCCCCCACTCTATCTTTCCATCACTTTTTTCCCACTCCTACTCTTGGATTTTATTCTCTGTCTTGCAATTATTGGGCAAAAAGGCCTTGTCAACATAAAGCTATTGACCTGAATCCTGCAGAAGTGAGACGTAATCTCTCGGCATTTACTAGAAACCCAAGCTAGCTTTACTACCAAAGCCCTTACCTGAATGAAGAAGTGGTCAGACTGAATCAAATGGTTTATCCATGGCCAGAGCTGGCAAGTGACACTACATTAGAATATGGATGCCTGATCCCAAATTCCTGAGGCTATACTTATGCCTTTATACCCTCATAAGTTTATTTCCTGGGTGCTACGAAAAATAGTTATGCTGTCCCTGACTGGTGTCATTTAGTTGGTTGGGTGTCATCCTGAGAAGCAAAAAGTTGCGGGGTTGATTCCCAGTCAGGGCATATGCCTGAGTTGTGGGTTCTGTTCCCAGTTTGGGGCACATTCCAGAGGCAGATAATCCACGTTTTTCTCCATCTTTCTCCCTCCATTCCCCACTCTCTAAAAATAAATAAATAAAATCTGGAGGAAGAAAGTTACTCTGCAAATCTATGGAGCCCATTTTTAAAAATATATATTTGTGAATTCTCAGTACACTGCTGGTGTAAACCAAGGCATACCATCAAAGCAAATGTATTTAATTAGCCGTCATCCTTAATTTATAATCAACGAGAGAATAAGACCCTCTAAAATGGTATAAAGACATAAACTGACATCAGACCTGCAGCAATGGCTCCTATCAGTGGCTGAATGCTGAGAACAAAGGGGTAGTTCCAAGCTCCTATAATCAACACTACTCCCAAGGGCTCTGGTTGAATGTAGGCCTCATCCAGCATGGTGAGCAGGTTCTTCTGGGCTGGTTTACCAGTGACCCATTCAGGAAGCTTCTCTAGCACAAGATCAATTTCCCCAAGAATGGTAATGACTTCTTGACTGTATGCATTAAGTTCACTCTGTTAGGAGAAAATCACAGTAAACCTTGCATGAGTATGACACATTGGCCCTGATGTCAAAAACTTCAGGCCAGGTACACCTGTGGGGTATACTGGTGTTATCAGACTAGCTGATTTGCCATCCAGATTTCTGTTGCACCCTCCAAACTCTCAATCAAGACTTGCTAACTTCCTCTCTAATATATTCAAGCCCTCTAAATCTTTCTTTAGTGATCCAAGCCACTGAAAAGCAGGCTTAAACATACCTTTCAGGATGACTTCCCTGATTAACAATGGCTTGCTTTGATCACCATAGCAACTATGCTTTTAACCTGTATCTTAATATTTCACGCTTAATACAATGGTTTATAACTATACTCATGTTTCGTCTGTGTGTGTTTTGTTTCCCAACCAAATTTAAAACTCAAGGTCAAGGAACTTACTATATTCCTTTAGTAATTCTATATATGCCTTTATTCACACAAACATTTGATAGTTGTAGAATAAATGATTTTGACCTTTAAAAATCTTAATGATCCCATCTTGTTTATTTGATACCACAGACCCTCTCCACCTAAAGTACACTAAAGGATATTTTATACTGTTGTTACTATTACTTACTGATGTTATTATTCTTCAAAATAATCTTTGATTGGGGGACATGAGGAAGTGAGCAGGAGCCAGAGCAATGTCTTGTTACCCCCGGAATAAAGATAAAAAGTAAAAACAAAATGATAATATTATTAGAAAATATAAAGGAATATTTTTATGACCTAATACTACCCAAACCCTTGCTACTCAAAGCTTGGTTCCAAAACAGGCAGCAGGGCATCACCTGGAGCTTATTAGAAACTTAGAATCTCAGACTTTCTGAACCATAATTTGCATTTTAACAAGATCCCCAGGTGATTTGCCAATGCACTAGAGCTGGAGAAACAACGACCTAAAACGAAATCATGGAGGAAAATTTAATTGCAAAAACAACCAAAACCCTTGTCTACAAAGAAACAGTAAACAATGTTGGAAAACAAGAAATAGGGAAAAAATATCTGCAATATATTACAATGACAAATCACCGAAATCCATGATATACAAAAAATTTCTATGGGAAAACAATCATAAATGCAACAGAAAACAGGCCAAAAAAAATATATATGGCATTTCACAAAAAGAAACCAGAAAATGTAACACTTCTGTGTTTGCTGACACGCACAACAGGGCTGTCGCTAAGCAAGGTGGGAGGGTCGAGAAAGTCAGGGGAATTTTTGCTTCATCTTAACTGCTGGAAATAATACTCCCACCGTACCTGCGAAATCAAAAATAATGAAAACCAAAAGCTCAGGAGCAGTGCACTCTCCAAGTAGGGCGTACCTTGCACAAGTCGGAGGCGATGGCTGCCAGAATGTCCTTCTCCTGTTCCTGCACCATCCTGCGCAGAGCCTCCAGCTGCTGCAGCCGGAACGGCAGGGGTCGCGACCGGCCGGTCCGGAAGGCGTCGCGAACCCGCTGGACGTGGCGCTCCATGGTTTTCCACCTGCTAAGAAGACAGGAGATGTCGCGGGTCGCCGGGGCAGCAGGGGCGTGATGGACGCCAGTGCGAGCGGGCGCCGCTGTCGTCTGCCCCTCGCCCCGGGTCCCGTGAGCCCCACAAGACCGACCCCCAGTCGCGTGACCCCACAGTCATCGGCCCCGCCCACTCCCTGGGGCCAGCCCTGGTGGGGGTGTTGGGTTTGCGGCCTGCTGACCAGACGTGTCCTTGAGTGGTTCTGGGGCCTGCCACGAAGGGTCCGAGAGAGGAGGCTTGGGGTGACAAGGAGAGTCGGCGCTAGGCAGGATACCCTCACCAGCAGGAAGCTCACCATCAGGAAGCGCTCACCATCAGGATGGACGCTGGGCTCACGCCTGGGGGCGGGGGGCGGTTGCTCCTCCGGCCTCCCCTGCGATTGGTGGCGGTGGGGAGGGGGGCGTGGCCAACACAGGAGGCAGCCCCTGCCGCAGCCCGCGCAGCCGCAGCCCGCGCAGCCGCAGCCCGCGCAGCCGCAGCCCGCGCAGCCGCAGCCCGCGCAGCCGCAGCCCGCGCAGCCGCAGCCCGCGCAGCCGCAGCCCGCGCAGCCGCAGCCCGCGCAGCCGCAGCCCGCGCAGCCGCAGCACATCATCGGTATTTTCTGAAGTTACCCTGTCTTGTTTTCTGCCACCCTGTGCTCCCTGGCTGGGCCCTCTGGGTTCTCTTTAGGAAGACCTCTCTCCCTTTCCGTACTTCTAAGGCAGGGATGTCAAACTCATTTCGCGGGGCCCACATCAGCCTTGAGGCTGCTTTCAAAGGGCCAAAATAATTTTAGGACTGTATAAATGTATCTACTCCTTAACTGTTAAGGAGTTGAAATTACATCTGGCCCTTTGAAGGCAACCGCCAAGCTGACATGGCCTTGGTGAAAATGAGTTTGACACCCCTGCTTAGGGCTCAAGTGCCCCAGGGCTGTGTCCTTGGCCCTCTTCGCTGTTCACAGTTGCTCCTCATCCAGTCCTGAGGAGGTGGTCAGAGAGGTTGCAAATTCCGCCTGCAGTCTCACCCTTTCCTCTGAACTCCAAGGGGTGCGTCTGTTCAACTACCTCTCCTTCACCTGTATTTGAACTTCCAGTAGGCATCAGCAAGTTTGCTTCAGGTAGAACTTTTGATGTATCCTCATCCATCAAGCAAAAGGCACACCTCCTCCAGTGTTCCCAATCTCGATAAATGGTAGTGCCTTTCATCCCACTCAGGCCAAAGGCCTTGGAATTGTCCCTGAAGCTTTTCTTTGGCCCTGTCTTCAAACAAACAGATTGAAGCCAACCACTTCTCCCCAGTCCAAGTCAGAATCATTTCCACCTGCACTGGAGATACATCAACATCCTACCAGCTTCCCCACTTCCCTGCACTCTGGGGGTGGTCTGTCAGGCCTCAGATCTGCATGTGCCATTCTACACTTTGTAGTGCAGGGCCCCAGCTCCCAGACCACCTGGCTCCTGCCAGTGGGAAGCCTGAGCAGGTAGTAAAAAGGCAGGGAGAGGAAAGTAACTTTTGCTGCTGGATTCAATCGTGTGCCAGTTGCTGGCCATTTCCATAGTGGAAGTGGAGGTGGGATGATTCCTCACTTCAGCAGTTCCTTCCTTGGTCGAGGTGGCACATCTAGTACATCAAGGAGGGTGGTGACAGCATCTACAAATGGCACAAAATCAGGTCCCCCTCCTGTGGGTTCCATCCAGGGGTATTTGGAACAGCGTCTAATCTATATCACCCCAGGCTTCCTTTTGATGTTTATTACTCTTAAAATTCCCTGCACCTAAAATAACTATAGAGCAGTTTCTCTTTTCATGGCTGGATCCTGACTAGTACAACTTGCTATATATACAGCCTTTTCCCCACCTACCTGTCAGCTACCCTTTCAGAGAGTACCTTGACCATGTTACTTCCCTGCTCACAACTTTCTGCTTACTATGACATTTAGAATAAAGTCCAAAACTACTCCATATTCTTCAAGCCCTATATGACCTGGCCCCCAGCTTCCTCTCAGACTTCATTTTGTATTATTCTCTCACTTAGTTGGAGTGGTTTTCTTAGTTTCCTTGCTGTTCATTGAACGCTAACTGTGTTCTTGTTGGGAATAAGGAAATTAAGAACTAAATTTCCTCTAGTAGACAAGAACCACATTGTAGCTAAAAGGAAACGATAAGGGAGACACAGGGCAGTTAAGCAAACATCCTGTGTCTAGCAGACGCTCTCCCCTGAGTAGGCTACATAAGCAGTGCTTTGTAGTTTTTAATGAGAAAATAGAAAACTAGCTAGCTAGAGCCAGGAGATTACTAGGTTAATGAACAAACAGCCTGCCTTCCTGCCTTACGCAAAAATGCTTGGTTTGAAATTCCCGCGCACAGTCTCTGTAAGCGAATTGCTAACTGCCACGTCTGCTTCTATATAACGCTTGCTTGTTCGCCCCTATATAAGAAAGTAGTTGTTCACGCTCGCGGCGGCTCTCGTTTGCAGCTCCTTGTGGGCACTGTGTCGCTGGACACTTTGAGAGTTCGCCCCTGCGCAGGTTAAATTTGGCCAATAAAATAACATCTTTGAACCCCTGAAAGTCTCCAATATTGGTTCTCGTGTGTGCTGGATGCTACATATGGAGGCCCCAGCGAGATCTCCCTTATTGGTGGAGTTTTGGTTCGGAGACCAGACGGGCAGCTCGAGCTTAGTAAGTATTCGCTGAGGATCCTCTTTTGGTTTCTGGTTTCTGGGCTCCGGAGCAAATAATCCTGAGGTAATAGGTGGGACGCTGCTGATAACCTACCCAGGAACCTCCAGAGGCAGGACGCCGCCCCTGGAATTTGGTTTTGGAAATTAAGTAGTGACCGGTCACCTTAGATTCCCTTCCCTTTTGCGCCGCACCGCACTGCGATTGAAATATTTGAGTGTGTGAGTGAACGAGCTCGTGAATGACTGTGTTTGTAGCCCTACGGGGAAACCTATGGGGCATGAGAGGGCCCTAACCTGCGGATCCTGTGTCAGATCATCTGGCATAACGGTTGGCAGTCTAACCCGGGCTCTGATCAGGCAACCTTAGCCAAGATCGACATCACCTCGCGAGAGGGCAGGCCAGGCGGGCGAGCGACTGTGTTCTGTGTCTTGTTTTGTCTGCACGTTGTATCACAAGTTGACTTCTGAATTACATGCCTAATTCGTGTGTGAGGGATATTGCCTTGTCTGTCGCCTTGTTGGTTTGTATTATTTGTCTCTTCTGCTATCTCCCGGACCTCATCAGAATGGGCCAACAGGAGTCGGTGCCGGGATCCCCACTTGATTGTCTGTTAAGGAATTTTTCCAATTTCCAGCGGCGAGCACAGGGGTATGGAGGACCCCCACCGGATCCGGAATTTTTAAGAACCTTAAGGCAGCTCGAGTGGCCCATTTTTGATGTTGGATGACCCTCGGAGGGGACCTTTGACTTGCCCACCCTCTTTGCTGTTCTACCACCCTCTGTGGCTGTTGGAGCCACAGTATACAGGGTTCCCCATCCAGATCAGTTCCTCTATATAGATATCTGGGTCAACATTGCCACCTAGCGGCCCCGCTACATCAAGAAGTGTCAGGGTGGAAATCAGAGAGGGAGGCGGGCGGTGTGCCTAGCATCAGTGGGGAATAAGGCGAAAGGGAGGGGAACTGAGACCCCGGTCACCGCATTAGGCGGGCCCCCGGGACGGTTGAGGATGTACCCTGTCTTACCAGGGCCGCTGGAGGACCATTTACATCCTGTGAATGCACCCCCACCTTATTGCCACAAGGAGGAGCCTGATTCTTCCTTGCCGGAGATAGGTGGAGTTTCCAGCCTGCCACACAGATGAGGGGGAACTCGCTATGGAATGGGCGTGGGAGGCGCCGCCATCTTGCCTCCTCTGGGAAGCGCCCCCAGCACCGGATGCCCCGCACCCCCCCCCCCCACGGTTAATCTATGTTCCCTTTTCCACTAGTGATTTTTATAACTGGAAGCATCAGAATCCCCCGTTTTCTGAGAAACCCCAGGGATTGATTTCCCTCCTAGAAACTATTTTCAGGACTCACCAGCCGACCTGGGACGATAGTCAGCAGATTCTGCAGACTCTCTTTACATCAGAGGAAAGAGACCATATTATAAGAGAGGTGGCAAAATCTGTACTTGGAAAGGAGGGATTGTTACAGGGTGCAGCCAAGAGGGGGGACCCCAAATAGGCATTTGAAATGGGGTCCAGAACTCAAGGTGTCCAGGAGATTTTAAGGTGTCTTCACCCCTTCCCCCACAGGTGTGAGTTGGGGGAAGGGGCACACAGAGCAAGAACATGCAGGGCAGCTTTGCAGCTAATCCATGGCATGGTCATTTAGCATACCTATAGCCTTTGGCTGGTCACTTAGATATGCTAAATAGCTATGGCCATGCTCAAGGCCAGGGGGATGGAAAGGGGCCTCCCCCTCCCCCTAAGATGGGACCTGGGAGGCAGGTCCCCTGAGTTACAGCGCCTGCATGGGAGCTGGGAGAAGATTGGCTCCAGGACATGGGGTGACACCTGCCCAGACCCACGATGGCGACCAGAAAAGCTGGAGAAGACAGCAGATTGAGGGCAAGTGTGCCCAAGTGTAGGAGGAGTCAGAAATGGGGCTGCAGAAGAAGATTGGCGCGGGGATTTAAACCCAGACACGGCAGCCCGGAGAAAGGGAGATCCACGCAGCCTTGACAGAGTGAAGACTCCCGCAACCCTGAGAGGAAGAACCAGAGGACTGCCTGAGCCATGGACTTTATTTCCTTTCCTGAGATACGGTACTCTGGACTAAGCAAAGGGGGAAGGAAGGAAGGACTGTCTGTTTGTGGGTGTTTTTAGGGACTTTAGGATTTTTTTGATAAAGACATTAGGTCACTACTTTAAGTTAGTATAGCATTAAATAAACATTTTCTTTCCTTTTCACGAATCTCTGGCATTGAGAGACGTCTTTCCTAGGGCGGCAGACATAATGGACCTGGGCCTTCTTTCAATAATAGTATATCATCCCAGGCCCCCCTTGTTTGTTCTGTAACAGTTTTTGGCATCTCTGCCGGGATGATAATTGTCGGTGGCAGACCGACCCCCTCAGGTGCGAGAGAGTGAGACTTTGGAGTTTTCCCCGTCTCGAGAATTTCTCTGCACTCCTCCTGAGGGCATCGGCTGCCTATCACGCCTGGAAAGGTGGAAAGGAAATGAAACAGGGAGGGAGCAGAAACGTGAAAGTGTTTTGGTTGAAAACTGGTTTCTGAATACCATTTTGGAATAATGGGGCTGTGGATAATAGTTTGGTTAGTATCCTGCTCCCAGGTTGCCTTTGTCTGCTCACTTACAGTTTCAGGGAGCCCAGGTGACAGTAAGGAAACCTGTACTCAGGTTTGGGGAAGAAGCAAACCCCTCAGCTCTGTAAGCCGAGCCTGCACACGTGGTGGGGATTGGACAGCAAACCATGTGGGTGTGGCGCCATTTTGGGTAAAATGGAGGATGAGCCACGTGAGTGCCCCACCGTGGAGGGTGGGTTGTGCATGGGCGCCGCCATCTTGGATGACCCGGCATGCATGGGCGCCGCCATCTTGGAACTGGACAAGGTGGTGGGCTAAGGGATCTCTCCAGATTATGGGCTATATGCTGCTGCTGTGTTGCCATTGCATCAGTTAGGTTCTCTGTGTAACTGGCTCTGATAGGAATGGCTCTGGTTCCGAAGGTCATGAACTGATGTCCAAAGGTGACCATCTGATTTATAGGATGTTTGCAAGATCTAAGCTTCAGAAAGCTGCAGGATGTCCCTGCGAATCTAGGGACTTTTAGTGGAAGGTACCTGTAGTGTTAGGGACTTTTAGCTGCCACATACTGAGTTTGAGTACTGAGTTTAAGTATAGTCCTTCCCAGTGTGGGAAAGGAACCAGGGTTAAGAGATTGATGGTTAAATCTGGATGTGTAAAAATTATGTGTAAAGGATGTGAAAGTTTTAAACCTGGAGTAAAGGAAACCTGAATTGTTTTCTGGTTTTGTAGGAAACAAGCAAGATTTCTAACATTGGTGTTGTTTCTGATCAGAAACCTTCTGTACTTTAAGACCTAGGAAAGGTTACCTGTAACCGGTTGGGGAGAATGCTTTTGCTACTCGGGACCCAGACAGGGTCATTTGGGGCTGATAAGTGCTTCAGCCATGGGCAAAGCAGCATGTCTCTGCCAAAAGACCGGGCCTGAAGAAGCATGTCTCTGTGCAAGAGAATGCCCCTACCTGTGTACTGTTCTGGAAACTCTGTGTTTTGGATTTCACTCTGTATCTGCTCTAAAAAGGAAATTGAGAATTCCAGGGAAAGTTGAAACTTCACACTCTGTAGGAAAGTTTTAGAAAGGAATTATGTGGTGTTAGTTAATAAAAGAAGGTATAAGGCATAAAAACTCAATCTTGGTGGATATCAGAAGCTGTATAAAATAGAGGGTTTGTGAATGTTGCAGAAAGTCTGTGGAAGTAAACGTTTTAAGAAGCCTGGTGGATATCAGAAGGGAAAAGATTTTCCTTCAGGCTTTGTATTTTTCTCCCTACCTGATCCCTCCAGAATTTGGCATTCTGAAGAAGTGAGTGATAATATAAGGTTTCTTTGCATAAAACCAATAAGACCAGTCATTAATAGTGGTTTTGTTAACCATGACTTTGACTGGAATGTCACGCCTGAAGGAGGCACGTACGGGTTCTGGTCATCACCAGAAAGCCCTGAGGAACTGGGATTGACTTGTGAAGCTAGCATAAGCCCACGAAAAAGCCTGGTACTTTGGTTGGTTGTGTGGTTCATGGCAGTCTTTCCAGGGAAGGAACGAAGGTTGCTTTCCTGAAAGATGGCCAAAAGAAACCTGTAAGCACAATGGAAGCCTCAAGGTTTTGAGTGAAACAACTGGTACAGGTGAAGCCAGATGTGTGGCTCTGCTTCTGTGCTCCAAGGGGGGCAGATTGAGAAGTCAATCTAAAGGCTCCCTGTGTGAGTTTCAGCAAGGTAGACTCAAGGATCATAAGTGATCCAGGCTCCTCTTGGTGTGTTTATGCAAACGAACAGTCAAAATTAAAAGCAGGACTCAAAGTAGTCCCTGTAATAACGGTGAGGGTGATCTTAAGGAGAAAAATTGTGGTTCAAGGAAAATCACAATGCTTAGTATTGGACATCAGAATGGTGCAGCTAACTGTCTTGAAAGTTTGTTTTCATTTGAAAGTTGAAACTGAGTTTGTAATATCACCAAAAATGTACAATTTACAGGTACAGAGGACCTGTGAAATTGCTATTACTAAATGTTATTGCAGGAAGAACCTTGCAATTGAATGTCTTCCCAAAAGACAGTCTCACAGGCACAGAGACTGGTTTGGGGATTGTTGTGTGAATTAACCTGTGTATTCTTCTGTTTTCATAGGGCATATGCCTATGACTTCATTACCTGAGTAATTGGTTAAATGAGTGAATGAATATAAACCTCGCTTAAGGAGCCCATTTTCATCATCACCCCCGAGACTCAACGGTTTGGCTAAACTAAGTGGTTGGGTTAGTAAGCAGTTTGGGCTATCTGTGGGCTTCACTTTAAAACTGATTTTCCCTTTTCTGTCTTAATAGCTTGAACAGGAAAAGTTTAGATATCTGAAAGGAGGGAAATCATAATATATTCCCTCAGTCTGAGTAAAGTATAATGGACTACAAAAGCTTTGGGTAGGTGTAGCATGCCTTGTACACCTTCCTCCAGATAAGCCATACCTAAGCCCCTGCCTTTGTCATTTACTAATTATGATTTAATTGTGCCTTCCAATTCTTTCCAAATCTGTCACCTCCAGAATATAACCAGGACGCCAACAGTCCAGTAATGCCAGCCTTTGGACACTGAGCCTGCGACTTCCTGGTGACAGCCAACTGACCAGGATTCTGTAAGGTCCTTCCCCTTACAGGAAGGACACCCTCCGTGTTGCACCCCCCCTTTCAGGGCACCCCTGACCCATGGGTGGGTAAAACAACGTCCGTTTCTAGCCGGAAGCAGTTACAAGAAGATGAGACCTTCATCCATTGTCCTTTAAAAGAATTTAAAGTGGGTATATCTAAAAGGAGGGTGCAGCCAAAGGGTCCCCAAATAGAGATTTGGAGGACAAAATCCCCAGAAAATCAATTAGAAGAAAAGTAGACTAGACCTTAAGATATACTCCTGCTAGCAACCACTATAGGGCCCTACATTTTAAATAGGGTCATAGCCTTTATTAAAGAAAGAATAGAAGTAGTAAAGCTAATGGTTTTATCCCAACCCTATACCATTATCCGTAGTGATGAAGAGTCAAGGGTTTGACAACCCCCAAGAGAAAACGGGGGAATGTTGGGAATAAGGAAATTAAGAACTAAATTTCCTCTAATAGACAAGAACCACATTGTAGCTAAAAGGAAACGATAAGGGAGACACAGGGCAGTTAAGCAAACATCCTGTGTCTAGCAGACGCTCTCCCCTGAGTAGGCTACATAAGCAGTGCTTTGTAGTTTTTAATGAGAAAACAGAAAACTAGCTAGCTAGAGCCAGGAGATTACTAAGTTAATGAACAAACAGCCTGCCTTCCCGCCTTATGCAAAAATGCTTGGTTTGAAATTCCCGCGCACAGTCTCTGTAAGCGAATTGCTAACTGCCACGTCTGCTTCTATATAACGCTTGCTTGTTTGCCCCTATATAAGAAAGTAGTTGTTCACGCTCGCGGCGGCTCTCGTTTGCAGCTCCTTGTGGGCACTGTGTCACTGGACACTTTGAGAGTTCGCCCCTGCGCAGGTTAAATTTGGCCAATAAAATAACATCTTTGAACCCCTGAAAGTCTCCGATATTGGTTCTTGCGCGTGCTGGATGCTACATTCTCACCTCAGAGCTTTTGCACTCTGCTGTTTTCTTTGCCTGAGTGCTCAGCTAACTTCCTCACTTAGTTCAATCTCTGCTTAAATGTTACATCCTTAAAGAAGCCTTCACTGACCACCATGTCTAAAGCAGCAAGTTCTGCTGCTCTGTCCCTTACTCTGTTTTAGTTTATTTCTTTATGTCTCTCTTCCCCACTGAATGTCTTAAAAGTCAGGGACTTTTTCATGTTCACTATAATATCATTCTTATTATAGAACAAGGCCAATAGTAGGTACTCGAGAAAATGAGTAGTAAACTCTCTAATACTCTAGTCTCAGTGTCTTGGCACTGTCCCTCAGTGTGGTTTTCTCAGCAGCCTATAAAATTTGAGGCTTATTTAAAGAGAGATTCTTTCCCTGGCTGATGTGGCTTAGTGGGTTGAACATCGTCCTGTCAAGTAAAAGGTCTTGGGTTTGATTCCAGGTCAGGGCACATGTCTGGGTTGCAGGTTCAGTGGTGGAGCTTACAGTCAATGTATGATAGATGTTTCTCAAATCAATGTCTCTCTCCTCTTTCTCCCCACCTTCCCCTATCTCTAAAAATAAGTAAATAAAATATTTTTTAAAATAAACAGATTCTCGGTAAAGGAAGGAAGTAGGCATGACCATCAAACTCTTCATTACCTCCACTTCTCCATTGTGTTCTTTTGGAGAGAAAAAAAAAGTCCACCAAGAGATGTCATGGTTAAATGGGAGACTGCAGGTGAGCAGTCTTACATTTCAGGGGAAAGTCATAGCCTTCAACAGCACCAAGTCTTAAAAGCAACTCCATAACTAACTGCATGGGCTACCTGTGCATAGCAGGCCAACTGTCTAATGTCAATATCTAGAACTGTGTAGCAATGTATTAAATCAACTCAAAGTTCACCACAGAGTTTACGCAGTTATTTTTTTAATCTGATCTGAGTGACTATTTGTAACCCAAAGCTAATGAACATTATGTAAGAGACTAGAATAAATTGAGGTATGAACCATGCCATAATTTTTTAAATGTAAGTAATGAACAGATTTTCAATAGAAAATAGAACACAAATCAGTATCATCTAAAGCAATTTAATATCTGAGTAGCAAAGAGCTATTTCTGCTGAGGATAACATGTGAGGATAGCTTTAAAATAATCTATTTTGAGTCTAATGGCACAGTCAGCAAGGGTTTGGCTCCTTATCAACTCTTGAACATTCATTAGCTATAGAAATCAATTGATGACATTTTTTTTCAGACATATTTTAAAACCACATCCAAATGCTTAGCAGAAAAATGTATTATATTTATAGAACCAAAAAGGAGCCTGGGAATTCTTTTACCAAATTTTGAAGTTGAAACATTCTCCTGGCTTTTGAATATGGTATATGAGCTGGTACCCCCCCAAAACCAGAATTTATCTATTAAAATTGTGTTTATTCTTTCATGTTTAAGTTTTGGTTACCTTCAAAGAACTCTCCATTTGATGCAATACTCCTATCCAGATGTTTTTTCTACTGCTCAAAACAGTTTTTGAACTTGTTGAGTTTGATGCCTTTTAGTGCTTCTGCTGTTTTTTGTTTCACCTCTTCTACATTGGCAAAACACTTCCCTTTGAGGACTTTTTTTATCTGGGGAAACAAAAAAAAAGTAGCTTTGGGCAAGATCGAGTGAATAGGGAAGATGGGGTACAGGGATCATGCCATTTTTTGTCAAAAACTGCTGATCACTCAGCGTGTTTGGACAGGTGTTCTCGTATATCACCCAACATGAAATAGGCAAATGTGTTTGTAACAGGGTGCAGCCAAGAGGGGGGACCCCAAATAGGGATTTGGAATAGGGTCCAGAACTCAAGATGCTCAGGAAATATTAGGATGTCCTCACCCCCTTCCATAGGTGTGGGTTGGGGGAAGGGACAAATGGAACAGGGCCATTGAGAGCTGTTTTGCATAACAACAGGTTTGCAGCTAACCTCTGGTGTGGTCATTTAACATATCTATAACCTTTAACTGGTTGCATAGATACGTTAAATAGCAATGGCCATGCTCTGAGCCAGGGGAACGGAAGTAACTTCCCCACCAAGATGTAATTGGGGGGCAGGTCCCCCGAGTTACAGTGCCTGTGTGGGAGCTTGGAGAAGATTGGCTCCAAGACAAGGGGCCACGCCTGCCCAGACTCACAATGGCAGCCCAGTAAAGCTGGAAGGATATGAGAGTGCGGTCAAGTGTAGTCAATTGTGGGAGGATTCGGAAATGGGGCTGCAGAGGAAGATTGGCGCTGGGATTTAAACCAAGACGCAGCAGCCATTGGAGAGAGAACCACGTGGTTCTGGCAGAGGGAGGACCTCTGCAGCCATTGCAGAGAGAGAACCACCCAGCTTTAGCAGAGATCCCAGCGACACAGCTGATGGTGCAGGGAACCAAGGGAGGCCTACCAGCTGAGAGGGATTACTGGGAAGAACCGGGAGCTGCCTGAGCCACGGACTCCTATTTCTTTTCCTGAGATACGGTACCCCAGACTGGGCAAAAGGAGAAGGAAGGACTGTGTGTGTTTGTGGGTGTTTTAAGGGACTTTGGGATTTTGATGAAGACAATAGGTCACTCACTACTTTAAGTCTTTAAATAAACATTTCCTTTCCTTTTCACAAATCTCTGGCATTGAGAGATGTCTTTCCTATAGGCAGTGGAAATAACGAAACTGAGGGGTTCCTTTTGGTAATAGTATATTGCCCTTAGGCCCCACCTTGTTATTCAGTAACAACATTCCCCCAGGAAAGCTGGTACTACATTTACTCATTAACCAATATGTAACTTTTTTCCCTTCTATCCCACCAACTATATAAGTCCTCAGAACAAAGGACTCGTTCTCTCTCTTGGGGGCTCAGGGTGCTCTTGACTCTTGGGCCACGGGCCTCTGGCCACTCGGCCTCAGGTTGCCCAGGGGCTTGCCACCCTGGTCTTCAGCCTCTCTTGCTTTTCACCCTGCTTTGCCCTGAAACTTTGTCTTTTACCCCCCATTCTACCCAATCCTGATCTCTTCCATGGGAATGCACCACTAATAAACTGATTTCATACTACTAGATTTGCTGAAATGTAATTCTTTACATCCGTCAGCAAGAAGAACCTGGTGCCTCCTGTCAACACCACCAGTACCATATGACAGTCTGGTAGCTTACCTCTTCTCTGCTTAATGCTTGATAATGCAGGTTGTTTTTTCAACTTAACCATTCTGGTGGGTATATAGTGCTGTCTCGTTGTGATGTTAATTTGCATTTGCCTGATGACTAACCATAGTGGTCACCTTGTCATGCATTTATTGACTATTTACATATATTTCAATGGCAGGGAATAGCAGATTTTATGAAAAGTGTTTAAGACAACAAACCTAAACTGAATCCTCAGACTGCCTTGGACACCTGTCCTAACTCTGACCACACTCTTCTTCAGCAAATACATGCCTAACATAGTTGTTTGTGTCCACAGATCAGGAATAGAAAAGAGCAACCACAGGACCCATGCATAGGTAGCACGCACATGCATACATATACCTCTAAGAGAGAGGAGATAAAAGTCTTCTACAAAAGAAGAAGTATCCAGATGTGTAATTCTCACAATCTCTTGAAAGAATGAAACATAATCTTTGAAAAAAAAAAAGAATAAAAGCCCAAAGAAATACTGTACAAGATTGAAGGATAGAAAATAAGACTATAGAAGAAGAAAAACAAGAATTAAAACTCAGGAAAGACTTCTGGCCAAGATGGAGGCGTAGATAAACACACTATGCCTCCTCACACAACCAAAATAAGGACAACAACAATTTAGAGACAAAAAAACAACCAGTACTGACAGAAAATTGAACTGTATGGAAGTCTGACAACCAAGGAGTTAAAGTAGACACATTCATCCAGACCAGTAGGAGGGGCAGAATCGGGTGGCCGTGCAGAGAGGACTCAGCAAGGTGGCGGTTGGCAGACCCAGCCAGGTGGTGGATTGTGGAGGGGCGCAGCGCACAAGGTGACTTGTGGACCAGGCAGCCCCACATTTGCACGCAGATAAACCAGGCAAAATTGGGAAGTGAGACAGACTGTGCATCCCAGGGTCCCAGCTTGGGGAAATAAAGCCTCAAAACACTGTGGGGGTTGAGGTTCCAGGAGGAGCTCCCAGCCGCACAGGAAAATTCACTGGAGAGACCCACATGGTCCCAGGATGTACACAGCCCACCCACACAGCAATCAGCACCAGAAGGGCCCAGTTAGCTTGGGGGAAGTGGGGGAAGGGACTGAAATCCGGCAGAGAGTGGAGCAAGCACCATTGTTCCCTCTTAGACCCCTCCCCCATGTACAGCATCACAACCCAGTGACTGGGTTGACCCACCCTGGTGAACATCTATGGCTCTGCCCCTTACAGGCACATCAAGACAAAACAAAAAAAAATGGCCCAAATGAATGAACAGATCAAAGCTCCAGAAAAAATACAACTAAGCAAGGAAGAGATAGGCAACCTATCAGATGCACAGTTCAAAGCACTGGTAATCAGGATGCTCACAGAAATTGTTGAATTTGGTAACAAATTAGATGAAAAAATGAAGGCAATGCTAAGTGAAATAAAGGAAAATGTACAGAGAACCCATAGTGATGGGAAGGAAACTGGGACTCAAATCAATGGAGTGGACCAGAAGGAAGAAAGAAACATACAATCAGAAAAGAATAAAGAAATAAAAATTCAAAAGAATGAGGAAAGGCTTAGGAACCTCCAGGACACCTTCAAATGTTCCAACTTCCAACTTTTAGGGGTACCAGAAGGAGAAAAGGAAGAGCAACAAGTGGAAAAGTTATTTGAACAAATAATAGAGGAGAACTTCCCCAGTCTGGCAAAATAAATAAATAAATAAATAAATAAATAAATAAATAAATAAACAAATAGACTTCCAGGAAGTCCAGGAAGCTCAGAGAGTCCCAAAGAAGCTGGACCCAAGGAGAAACACACCAAGGCACATCATGATTACATTAGCCAAGATAAAAATGAAGGAGAGAATCCTAGAAGCAGCAAGAGATAAGGGGACAGTTACCTACAAAGGAATTCCCATCAGACTGTCAGCTGATTTCTCAAAAGAGACCTTGAAGGCAAGAATAGGCTGGAAAGAAGTATTTGAAGTCATGAAAGGCAAGGACCTACATCCAAGATTGCTCTATCCTGCAAAGCTTTCATTTAGAATGGAAGGGCAGATAAAGTGCTTCTCAGATAAGGTCAAGTTAAAAGAGTTCATCATCACCAAGCCCTCATTCTATGAAATGTTAAAGGAACTTATTTAAGAAAAAGAAGTTAAAAAACATGTACAGTAAAATGACAGCAAACTCACAATTATTAACAACCACACCTAAAACAAAAACAAAAACAAACTAAGCAAACAACTAGAACAGGAACAGAAGGACAGAAATGGAGATCACATGGAGGGTTAGCAACAGGGGAGTGGGAGGAGGACAGGGGAAAAGGTACAGAGAATAAGTAACATAGATGGTAGATAGACAATAGACAGGGGAGGGTAAAGATAGTATGGAAATGTAGAAGCTAAAGAACTTATAAGTATGACACATGGACATGAACTAAAGGGAGGGAATGTGGGTGGGAGGGGGTGTGCAGGGTGGAGAGGACTGAAGGGGAGAAATAGGGCAACTGTAATAGCATAATCAATAAAATATATTTTAAAAAAGAATTAAAACTCAGGAAAGAAATGAAAGAGAAAAAGAACACTTTAACAGAGATGAAAGCCAAATAAAAACAACAAAAGGTAGAGTAAATGAGAGATATAATAAAGGAAGTTTGACAAAAGTATATAAAGTGAACTGGAGACAGATACTGCATGATCCCAGATACATGGGGCACCTATAGTAGTCAAATTCACAGACACAGAGAGAATGGTAGTTACCAAGGCCTGGAGGGGAGTGGGGACAACAAGAGGTCACAGGTGAAGGTTTCCATTTGGGGTGATGAAAAAGTTCTAGAGATGGATGGATGGTGCTGATGTTACTGAATACCTCCCCAAAATCAGGTTCAAGTACCGGATGTACTAACAGGCCAAAACATCAAGATGCTGGTGCTTGCAAGAGAGACCGGTTTATCTGATTTGGCTGAGGTGAGGGGTTGGGAGAGTGAGATCTCTCAAATCCAACTCTCTCAAAAACCAAAAGCAGGGAGTTCTGTGCAGTTGGGGAGTAGGGGTGAGGCAGGTTCTGGGAACTGAGAGAGAAGGCTGTGTTTCTTTAGTCACAGACTCCTGGGTGGCAGCAGCTGGTGCAGCTACCTTGAAGACATCTTCTATTCAGTAAAATAAATTCATCAGTTTCCCTCATGACCCTGAAGTTATCTCCTCTTGCTTGACCAAGGGGTACCACATCAGCAACTTGTGACTACATTTATGAGAACAAAAGGGGCAAGAAGAGGGGTTAACCTGTGAACAAAGGCCTACTTAAGAATTAAATTACTTAATTCTAGCTGCCAAAAATAATAGGGGCATTAAAATCACAAGGGACTTGGGACAGTGACTGCACTTAATGGCATTCAATTGTATACATACTTTAAAATGGTAAATTTATGTTGTATACATTTTACCACAATTTAGAAAATGAAATGGGAGAGAAAAAGTTATAAAAGTAATTTTAAAATGATGATTCTTCAACATGATAAAGGCCATATATAAATGGACAGCCCAAGTAATATTCAATAATGAAAGACAGAAAGCTTTCTCCTAAGATCAGAAACAAGACAAGGACATCTTGGAAGTTGGAGATCAAGCAATTAGGCAAGAAAAAGAAAATTAAAAGGCATGGAAGAAGGAAAGTTTCTCTGTTATTATCTTGGTCTGAGACCTGAAGGTTGTCTGTGTTTTCATAAAATGTGTGCTACTCTGATACACTCAACATTTATGTTCAAATATCTGATGAATATTTTGGAAATGCTAGCTTCTGCTCAGGCATGCTTTTATCATTTCTTTGTAAAGCTTTTATGTGTTTCCTGTTAAGTATATTCCCAGACAATTTATTCTTTTGTTGTCATTGTAAATGGGTCTTCCCTTTCATTATATAATTTAAGTGGCTGTTGCTAATTACTTTATATGAATTGTATATATCATTACAGTTCTGAATTCCTCATACAGTTTGCACTAGTTTTCAGTTAATTCTTATGGGTTTTTCAAGGACATAATAACATTATCTACAAATAATTTTAATTTATAGTTTCCTTTTCAAGATTTTATACTACTAGCCCTGGCTGGCGTAGCTCAGTGGATTGAGCGCAGGCTGCGAACCAAAGTGTTGCAGGTTCGATTCCCAGTCAGGGCACATGCCTGGGTTGCAGGCCATGACCCCCAGCAACCACACATTGATGTTTTTCTCTCTCTCTCTCTCTCTCTCTCTATCTCCCTCCCTTCCCTCTCTAAAAATAAATAAATAAAATCTTTAAAAAATAATAAAAAAAGATTTTATACTACCATTGATTTTTTTTCTTGCCTAATGTCTCTAATGCTACAACAGATTGTTGTGGAATAACGGAATTAATATTGTAGTGTTAACGGTATTACTGTGTTTGTCTTGTTCAGAACTTTAGAGCTAATGCTTCCAATATTTCTCTTTTATGTATATACTGGGTTTGGGGCTCACATATATACACACACACAAATATACACAAGTCTATGTGTGCATACTTTTAAAAATCCTGTTCAGAAGGTATTTATGGAGTCTGTTTTATTAAATGTTTCCAACAAGAATGGTTGAGCACTTTGTCAAGTGGCTTTATTGCCTCTAGACATGATCCTATAATTTTTTCCTTTAGATCTACTATGATGACAAATGATATTGTTTTCCTCATATTGAAAAATTCTGATTATATGTACTATTCTTATATTGAGCTGTTGGATTCTTGTTTTACATAAGTATTTTGTAAAGATATTTACAAGTAAGATTGGCCTGTAGTTTGATTTTTGTGTAATCTTTCTTAGGGTTTCATATTAATGATATTAATATTACATTCACTTCATAAGGAGAATGTATGTAGTATAGGAACAACTTGTTTTATAAAGGTTTGGTGGAGTTGTATTGCCAGAAAGGGACCAAGCTCAGAGCAGGGCTGTCTAGGGCCAGCCTGTAACGTATGGGCTCTTGACTTCATGCAGGAAAGATTTCACAACACAAGTCCAGGTGATTCTGAGAGTATGTTTACTAAAGCTGGAGTCAGTGAAACAAAGGAAGGACTTAGGTTACAAGGAGCAATAAGAGAGGGCACAGGCAGTGCTCCGCTTTGGCTCCCTAGAACCATTACAGGGAAGAAGTGAGCCAAGGTGGGACTGCTCACTGGGAAGTCAGAGGAAAAGGGAGCCTTGAAGACAGATTCAAGGGGTTAGCCTGGATCGAGCTGCCACTGCCTGCTGCTTCCCCGGTTGCAAGTCTTACAGGGACCCTTAGAGTGTAGGAGAAAAGAAGCAAAACGTTTATGTCTGAGAAGGGGCATGGGCATGCTCTAGAGTGAGCTTGCACTGGGTCTTTGTCTTAAGCATTTTTATTTTTCTTCTGCAGCAAGAATCTTAGAGGAGAGTTTCAGTAGAATATTTGTCAGCTTTCCAGATGCATCTTTAATATGCTGAAACATCAGCATATATCAGGGAAGTTTGGGATTATTCTTTGGTCTGTTTTACCATTGTACTTTATTTTGGGTTCATCTGGCTCTAACTGGGTTTTTGTTATTTGTTCACCTGAGTTTATCTGTCCTTGGATTTAGCTGGCATTAATGGCATTAACTGAGTCTCTGTCCTCTATGTCCCTGACGAGGGTAATTTAAGCCTTGTGTTCTCTGGTCAGGGAGGAGCACTGTAAACCATTTGCTCTCAAGGGTCCTTGGTTAGGGTGGGTAAGGTCTTGCAATTCACTAACTGGCTGTAAGATTTTCAAATTGTTTGGCCTTGTTTAATTTCCTTGTCTCAGTTTCTCCATTCCACTTGCCCAGGAATTTTCCTAGCTTCTTTCTTTCCTGCCTCACTTCTATGACCTGGTATTTTGGAGCAGTTTATCCATATAGCTTTCCCAATCTTTTCTCTGAAAACCAGTCTATTTAAACTTTGTCTTTTGGGGGGTCAACTTTGGCAAATTATATAATTTTTAAAAATTCTCTATTTATCAAGATTCTAAATGTGTAGGATTACACAAATAATCTATTATGTGCTTGGGGGAGTAAGTTGTTATGCACTGTATGTATTCTGCACATATACTCACATCTTCATTTTCTATACACTTCTTTCAGTAATGTCAACCTTAAAAAATAAAACCACAAGTTATTTGACCAGAAATGGGTTTACTTGGGAATAGCAGAGGAATTACCATTCAGGACATGCAAAGTATGGCAAAACCATAGGCAAGTCCTGAGAACAAATGAGAGGAAGCTTACTTTCCAGGGAAAAGGGGGACATTGAGAAGGGCCATTATAAACAAAATGCCCACTGGAGGAAACCCAGAGTTCCAAGTGCAGTGTCTTTCCACTGGCTGAGCACAGAGATTTCTCATTGGCTGGGTGTGTTGCTAGTTGAGGAGAAAATTTTTCTTCTGCTGGAGTAGCAGAGGTGCTTCCTGTTGGGAATGCAAGATGCCCTCTTTTCCTGTTGGGCTCTGTAACTGAGGTGGTAATGCATGTGAGCTCCCCCTTCAGACCTCTTGACTCCATTTTAAATGGGGTTTCCCTTTTTTATACTATTTTCATAGTAGCAATTTTATTTTATTTGGAAAAAATAGTCTATCAGATTAACTGAATGCTGTAGTATATATTCAAATAACTCCTTTTGTTTTATATCCTACTAGTACATGTTTTACTATTTAAACATTTTTAATCTGTTCTATTTCTCTGTGAAATTTTAATCTTGTGGCTTTCACAAAAGCTTTCTTTCATCCACACAAACAGGATGCTTAGCTTCTTATCTTGACTTTTTTGGAAATGTCATTTAATGGCTTAATGAGTAACTGTCTTCAATGCCAACTCTCTTTTTAAAGTTCAGTACAGGCTGAACTTTACTATGTATTTACATAGTAAATTTACAAATACTATGCAGTATTTGATTAATGTCAAGCTGGACTGGATCATTCTCTGTTTGGGACACAGAGCTGCCAATTATTTGTTACTGTCTTATCTACCAACTATTGTCCTAGACTTGGGGAAATACCATTTAATCAAATAGCAAGAGCCCCTGCCCTAATAAGCTGCTGGGGTTTTACAATTCAACTGCACTTTTAAAAAGTAAAAATCGGAAAACTCTCCCATACTAGACTCTAAACTCCTTCAACATAAAAACATGTCAGACTTCTCTCCTTATCTGCCATAGTGCTTCTTGTTAGTGTATTTAGTAAGTGCTCAGATTTGTTAAATAGCACTTTAAAATTTTTAGTTATACATTAACAACATAGAATTCTTTTGAAAATACATAAAATATACAGAAAGTTAAATTTCTATAATTTCAATTCTAAGATATAAAAGCTGAGGCACAGTATTTTATTTTATTTTATATATGTTTTTTAAATATTTTATTTATTTATTTTTAGAGAGGGAAGGGAGGGAGAAAGAGAGAGAGAGAAACATCAATGTGTGTGGTTGCTGGGGGCCGTGGCCTGCAACCCAGGCATGTGCCCTGACTGGGAATCGAACCTGTGACACTTTGGTTCACAGCCTGTGTTCAATCCGCTGAGCTACACCAGCCAGGGCTTTATTTTATATTTTTAAATTATTTTATCTCAGTATTTATTTTTATGATTTACAAATGTGGAATTATAGTGAACATGTAATTTCCCCCTATCCCATGCTAAACACATGGCTTTTAGCAACTGTATAACATTTCCTTATATCATTTATTTAATGCTTTCCTAACAGTGGACATTTAAATTGCTCTTCTTTATGAATCACATTGTGATGAGCACCCTAGGTATATGAAATATTAAGGACATTCCTGAATCTTTCTTTAGGATGGATTCCTAAGAATGGAATCGCTTGATCAAAGGTTATAAAATTGTCAGTCCACTTACTTCTCAACAAGATTATTCTCAACAAGTTTATTCCAGTTTGTCTACTTGCCAGAAGTCTGTGGGAGGCCCAGTCCTGTCGTTCGCCTGTGTGGGGCCCCAGACACGTGATGAACGTTTATGTACCATATCCCATCTCCAGTCAAAGCAGCTTGCTCTGGGGTAAAATTGTTAATGTATGAGTGTATGTAAGTACAAAAGTAAAAAATATATTTTATATCTGCTTTGATATATAATTGATATTTAAGTGGCTTAAATAGTTTCATCTCATAAGTACACAGGCATTTTTACATTTTAAAACGGGGCCCTTTATATTCTCAGTAACCTTTTCCCCTCAGCAGTTGGAGAGATGGTTTTCAAAGTGGCCTTTGAAAACATAAGGCCTCGTATACATAAATGCGCACACCAGTCTAAAACCCTCCAGCAGGTGCCCATAAGACTCCGAATCAAACCTGGATCCTTTCAGGCTTGAATGCCCACCCTGAGTGTCCGTCTTCCCTGAACTTCTCCCCTCCATGCCACTTCACCACTATCCTTCCTAGCAGGCCTTTCTGCTCCTGGGACAGGGGTGCTGGTTTCCTCTGGGCTCTGGCCTACTCTTGCCTCTGCCCAGGGCCTTGCTCGGAGCAGGAACCGGCACAGCTGGCTGCTCACTGTCTGGCCTCCGTCCACCAGAGAGCAGTGTACTGACATGCAGCTGCAGGTCATTAGGACAGCATTCTGCCCAATAGCTTTCATGCACTTATCCCTCTTAAAATTATTGAGTTTCCTTGTTTATTGTTTGTCTACCTCAGCAGAATATGAGCTCCATGAGGGCACTAACCTTGTTAGTCTGTTCGATTCTGTGTCTCCAGCACTAAAAATAATACCTGGCACAAACAAAGCCAGTATTTGTTAAGTCAGCATATAAAGCAGCAGTTTGGGTTTTTTTAATGATATTATTTATCGACCAATTAATTACCATTGATAGATCCATAGTAGGCTTGGGTTTAATCCTGGACGATAACTATTTAAAATTTTAGGGACATTAATTCAACTGAAGTGTACCCTGCCAATAAGTAGTTCGGGAAGAATTTTAATGATGAAGGGGACTGCAATGAAGAAGATCTAAACTGTGAAATTCATTTCACATTCATAGGTTTCAGGTCTGGAGTGAGATTTGTGTCATTCAAGCCATGTTCTATTTCATGTATGCCTGGGATACACTAGAATGGATTCACAGAGCAGGTAACAGGTTGTCCTTTTGGAAATGTTGCTGAACTGATCACGGGGATGATGAGGAATCTTTTAGGATGACAATGGTACTGCTGTTGGTGACATGACTCACTTTGAACCATGAAATATATTTAATGTGGGGGTTGGGAACAGAAGAAAATCATATTTTCAGCACATTCTCCTTTTTGTTTGACTTTATTTAGCATCTACTAATTGAGACTCAACCAAAAAAAATTACCTTAGAAAATATTTTGTTGTGGTAATCTTAGAAAAATAGTAGTTTGTTTCATATTTTTACTGATTTGTTGTCTGTTTTTAGTCCTCTTTCTGTAAATCTTTTTGTCCATGGCTTCCTGAAAAGCAATGTTAACTGCCTGTGATCAGTGGGAAGTACGCAGGGCAGAGCCATGCCTATGGGCACAGGATTGGGGTCTGTATCGAATGTCAGCCTTGTTTATTGCATTAAGGCTTGAGAGGAGATGGATGGGAAGTTGGCTTAGGGGAGGTATTACTCATAAAGAGACAGAAGTATGTACACAAACTGTCACAGTCTAAGTTTTGACCATCCTCTAGTTTCATATCGCTTTTGATTTTTCTAATTGTGAGGCATTGGGTTGGCCAAAAAGCTCATTTAGTTTTTTTCCATGCGATGGCTCTAGTAGTGCTTAGTTGTCTTCAACTTCATTTGAAACAATTTTGTTAAACTGTATTGTGACAGTTGTCATATCAGCATGCATTGTTTTTTATTTATTTATTTATTTTTAGAGAGGGAAGGAAGGGAGATAGAGAAAGAGAGAGAGAGAGAAACATCAATGTGCGGTTGCTGGGGGTCATGGCCTGAAACCCAGGTTGTACCCTGACTGGGAATCGAACCTGCGCCACTTTGGTTCGCAGCCCGCCCTCAATCCACTGAGCTACACCAGCCAGCGCAGCATGCATTTTTAAATAATATCAAAAGTGGTCAATTTCTGTGCAGCCATTTTAATATCAAAGATGGAAGGAAATACAAAACACTTTCAGCATATTATGCTTTATTATTTCAAGAAAGGTCAAAATGCAACTGAAATGCAAAAAAAGATTTGTGCAGTGTATGGAGAAGGTGGTGTGACTGATCAAAAGTGCCAAAAGTGGTTTGTGAGTTTCATGTTGGAGATTTCTCACTGGACAATGCTCCACAATCAGGTAGAACAGTTGAAGTTGATACTAATGAAATCGAGACATTAACTGAGAATGATCAATGTTATGCCATGTGGGAGATAACCAACATACTCAAAATATCCAAATCATTAAACTTATTGGTGAAAATGAAAATGTGTCTTTTAGTTTACACAAGAAAACCACACAAACTTTTTAAACAACCCAAAAGTATATCTGTCTTATCTTTGGTTTGATTTATGGAGAGAATAAAGTGTATGGGACATTAAGTTGGACCAAAGACTATCCATTAGATGGTAACACCATTTATTTTTAGCCTTTATTCCTTTCTTCGTGTTTAGTGACACTAATGGGCACAGGTGCAAAAAGATATGTTAATTAGCAACTATGGCAACTAGCAGCTTTTTAATTATTATTGTGAGCTGGGTATTGGGGAAAAGAAAAGTAGTTGTTTAGTGTAATGTTCCATTAGTATTGTTATTTTCAGGATCCAAAAACACTGTGCTAGATGTTGTAATCCTTTAGCAGTACTTTCAGCAGTAGCTGAAATGAAGTTTTAACAAAAGACTACTAGCCTAACTTGATTTGCATTTCATTTACCTCTGTGACAGTTGTTTTAGGCACAGGTTTGAGCTGGGCTGAAAGGGGTTGAGGGTCTACCCCAACAACAAACAGCAAACACCCTCTTGTGCATTCTGTTTCCATTGTACAAGGTGACACTTGGTGGAGCTGGAGTTGCTTGTTTCATGAGATTCTGCACTTTAGTTCAGTAAAATTGTCTCTGCCGTAATAAGTGGGAGATCAAATCTGGGTTCTCCTATGAAATGTTTTTAATGTAATTTCACATATACCAGCCAATGATTGATGATCATGGCTTACAGTGTATTTCATGTTACCTTTATTTTTTTTATTTTTTTTAAAAGAAAAATCTACATTTTAAAAAAATATTTTTATTTATTTATTTTTAGAGAGGGGATGAAAAGGAGAGAGGGAGAGAAACATCAATATGTGGTTGCCTCTTGAGCACCCCCTACTGGGGACCTGGCCTGCAACCCAGGCATGTGCCCTGACTAGGAATCAAACCTGCAACCCTTCATGTTACCTTTAGTAACATCGTTTTAACTCACTCCAGTCCGTAACTAAATATTGTGTTGTCCTAAGCAAACAGATGGAACTGTCCTGGAAAATGAAGGAATTAGTGGAGTGGTTTTACCTGATACCATCTGAACAAAGCCATTAACCTGACAATAATGCAAGAATACAACCCGTAGGCAGTATCCACTGTTTGGGAATGCTTTGACAGTGACACAGTTGATTTTCTATCATGAAATCATTTTAGCTGTTGCTGTCCTTTTAGCAGGAATTTTAATGACAGTTCTCAATGGTCATGGCTCAAATAGAAGAATTATCAGCAGCCCACAAAGTAGAAATGATCCTTATATTCCATACAGGCACACCTCATTTTATTGTGCCTCGCTTTATTGCACTTCACAGGTGTTAAGTTTTTACAAACTGAAGGCAAGGCCCTCTGCTAGTTAAAAGATTATGACTCGCTTTATTGTAGTGGTCTGGAACCAACCCACAATCTTGGAGGTATGCCTTGTGTCTGGGAAGTGACTTTGTCATTTGGAAATTGGTTTTGCTCTCAACTGTTGATGAAAAGAATATTAGTGATGTATTCTTAGTTATTCCAAGATTCTGTACTATCCTACTGAAGGTCAAGAAAGGTATTATAATTTTATTTATTTACCTCACCCGAAGACATTTTTTCATTGCTTTGAGAGAGAGAGAGACGTTAATGTGAGAGAGAAACACCAATTGGTTACCTTCTTGTACATATCCCAACTAAGGATCAAATCCTCAGCCTGGGTGTGTGCCCTGACTGGGAATCAAACCCGTAGTCTTTCAGTCTATGGAACAATGCTCCAACCAACTGAGATGACATGGACCAGGGCAGGAGTTAAAATTTTAAGTAAACTTTTCTCCCAAATGTGAACTCTATCATGGTTTTTAAATGTATACATTTAATTTTCCTTGCTCTTTACTATTCTTATAACTGTAAAGTGTTCTTTACTATTTCTTATAACTGAATATCTTTCTTCTTCCAGGAGAGCATTTCATTGTCCTCAAAAATTAATTGCTGATCTAGTTTTATTTATATTTCTCTGTTAATATATTTACCTTGTTAGTGAGTGTATACTAATTGCCTGTTTAAGTCCTATCTCAGGTACTGCTATACAAGGTTTTCCTTAAAATTTAAAATGTTGTATTGATAATATTTGGGGCTATAAAATCTACCTAAATAGTAATTTTTAGTTTTTTGCTTTTTAACAAATTTTTGTGCAACTTTCATATTAATTAAAAAATAAATTTATGTTCTCCTCTGCTCCCCAGCTCCCAGAATGCTGGCAGCTAGGGCTGCACTGTCCTGGCAGGAAATATTTAGAGCATTTCATCAGGGATTTGCCCAGCCCAAACATAAAAATGCTGGGTAACTGAGAGTGTAACTCCCAGTGCACAGCCCACCAAGTAACCAGTGTTCCCACTAGCCCTCCATCTCCCTCTCTGAAATGTGAGAAGGCAGCATAGGATGATCAGATAGCTGTGACAAATGAATTATGCAAAGAAACAACTAAAAAGAAAGAGAATTTATTAGGAGAAGCAAACTTATATCCTGAGAATAAAACTCATAAAACTCTATATTACTATAGAATAAAACATTTAGAAAAAAATTTGAAGTAAAATCCACATAACATAAAATTTCAAGTGTACAATTCAATGATATTTAGTACCTTTAGTATACCTATGATTTTCTCTTGTTTTTTTAACCATCTTAGTAGGTGTGAAGTGTTTCAATGTTGGCTTTAATTTGTACTCCTAATGCAAATTAAAGGTGCCAAGCATCATTCCATAAGGTTTTTTTTTTTGCCATCTGTGTATCTTTTTTGGAAAAGAGTCTATTCAAGTCCTTTGCCCATTTATAAATAGAGCTATTTCTCTTTTTTGTTGTTGAGTTGTAAGAGTTTTATTGTATATATTCTTAGGTCTGATACTTAGACCCTTATCAGATGTATGGTTTCCAAATGTTCTCTCCCATTCAGTAGGTGTCTTTTCACTTTTTTGATACCATCCTCTGTTGCACAAAAGTTTTGTCAACATTCAAACCTGTAGAGAATTTTTGTGATTTTATTTGAGCCAAACTGACAATTGCTGGGAAGAAAAACCTCAACAGATTGAGAAAATGCTCTGGAAAAATGGAGTTCTGCACCCTGCTTTACACATTACATCAAAAGGGAGGATGTAAGTGAAATCCACTGATGATAGATTAGGGAGGTGGGAGGAAAAAAAAGTGGGGAAATTTCTGGGACTGGATGAAAAGTAAAATGATGGACACACACTTCTTTTACATAGGTGGGTACAGGACAGTTAACAGCCAACAATTAACTCAATAATAATGAGGGGTGTTGTAGTCTTTGTTCTAGTTCAGTATCTGTGTTTTGAGGGGTCTGGGAAAAGAAAAGTACTTAGACTTCCCAAAGGCATGTTATTGTAGATGCAAAAAGGCAGTGTATAGGCTCAGTTAAGGTAAAGATCAACTTTTGTCAGGGAAGATTCTAGTCTAGGACATGACTGTCTGACAGAAACTGCTTTATATTACTGAGTTTTAATTTCGGACTTTCCCATGTGGTTACTGTAGGTCTCTGAGTTAATAAGGCTGCCATACAACCTCCCCTGAGCTTGTCAGGTTTACTATGTGGCCCCTTTCTTCTACACGTCCCTCTCTTGGTTATAAATCAATCCACAGGATGCATTGCTGACCCACCATTTGGTTGGATAACAAGGTCCCATGCTGCTGGGAAGGCTCATACCTAGGCAGTCTCAGAGTTAGCATCAGTCTTGCTGAACAGGGCAGACGCTGGGGATGGGGCAAGACTGTAACCTCAGGTGGCATTCAAGGTCAAATGGTTACTATTCAAAAAGGCAGGTGACTGGGAGGCACTCAGATCCTCTCTGTCCTTGTTCAAAAGTATTCTGCATCATTTGTAGTTCTTGAGCTACCATGATCCAAGTTTGCTGCTTGTCTTAGTTTTGTTTTTCTGCATCTAGTATAACATTTACATACTAGGAACAAGAGCAACAGTAGTAAACCGATTAGGACAGAAAGTGTCTAATACTAGACAAGGAAGCGTCTGAGGGAAACAAGCATCCCAGCCAACTGAAAACCCTTCACATGTGTCATCATAGCATCTTTCATAAGCTAATAATGTTTTCCTCCTTCGTCCACTGTCATTTGTACCTTATAATATGTTTGGCCAGATGCATTAAGACTTCTTACTATTTCATTATCCAGAAGTTCTATTGTTTTTTCTGGCCACTTGGTTTCCATAAAAATGACTCCATGGAGAGGACTAAGTTCAATTTCCCCAAATATTGGATTTTCAGTATCAATATTATCATAATCTCTTTTTTTAACCTCAGATAAAATTATTTTGCCTATAATTTCAGTATTACACCGTATTCCAGTAGTCTTCAACATAAACTTAGTGTTATTACAATAAAAATCACTTGGTATAACAGAAGAATTCTCTAACCCTCCCCAGCAAAACCGCCCCTTTCCCATATACCAGATATTGCTATTTGCTGGGGTAGATACAATAGGCCAGGATTGAGTGAATTTGGTATTCCATATAGATTAGGGCCATATAGATTTGCCTTTTTGACTTTCACAAATACTGAGATGGGTTTCCATTGTTTATTATTTTTAACTATGGCCCACCTCCTTCCTGTATGGCACAGGTGGCAAACACAAGGCCTGTGAGCCGAATCTGGACCCCCACCTTGTTTTATCTGGCCCAGCACCTTGTTTCTACCTGGTGGCAGCACCGAACTCCTTGCCCCCAGTTAAGGGACATTTGTACATTATATAGTCCTAAAATTACATTTGGCCTTTTGAAGGCAACTGTGAGGCTGATGTGGCCCCCTGTGAAATTGAGTTTGACACCTCTGCCCTAGGGAGTATTCTAGTCTTGTTGAGAATGCTCGCTAATGCCAGCCTGTTGAACTACTGAGAATTTAAGCTTCAAATTTAACAAGATGCCTGGGCTTTTAAGACACAGCATTGTAGATTGCATTTTCCATCCAAAATTTTCCAAAACCCAGGTGATTTAAATGAGTCCCATAAATGTCTGGCCTGGGTGTTCACACCCACTATAGATGGCAACTGTTTCAGAGCTACTTCAGATTCATTTACACTGGCATAGACGATGGGCCCTATCGAGTTAGGCATACAGCACGTTCCCATTGTTGGGTTTGTGCATTAGTTTGTATAGTCTGTTGACTATAAGACTACAAGTCTGTTGTTCCGTTCTATTCATTGAGGTAAGGCCTTACTGTCTCTCCATGCTGCTTCCCACCCTTTCCTTCTCAAAACAGCATTCCCTCTATATGACCTATTTTAGATAAAGTCTTTTTCTAATGAATAACTTTCTTCTTTAATTGGAAGTTCAGCTTGTCCCAGAATCCTAAGGCCAGCCCCTAATCCTCCAAGTATCCCTTTTATCTCTTTCAGAGGACCAATGTTGTTGGATCCACTAGGAATGTTGTTACCATTGGGTAGCTATCACCAGGGCACAGTTGGGGTATAATGAATGGCCCCAGAAATGTTGAGTTTCCCATGCCATAGGAACCCCCAAATGAGCTAGAGTTTGTGTATTCCATAGGGCTTCCCACAAGCTTCCAGGATGCAAGGAGGGTGGGCTATTTACAGACATATCAACCCACCAAGTAATCCCAATAATTTCTGAAATGAGAGCCCATTGATTTTTTTTCTTGTTTCATAGACATCCATTCACAAGAACATGGCTGGTGAGTTCAAGGACGAGATACACTGTGACATATAGGTCAGGTCGCTGCAAGCCTTTCCCCATCACATCCAGGTATTTTTCTTAGCTTTTCCTCACCCATTGCTATAGCTACACAATAGTCAACTAGGTGGATCCACATTTGTTCTACCAGTGGAATTATCAGGGAGGTGTTTTTGGAGGTATTTGTCCAGGATAGGTCCTTTATAATACATATATCCAGAAAAAATGTACCAAAGCTTGTACTGATGATAGGAGAAGACAGATGAGTGGCCAACAAAGTATTAACTTTATTATCATAACTGATAATCGGAATATCATTGTCTAGTAGGTGGGAAAGATTAGCGGGTATGCATATTAAATTTTTCATGTCTAATAAGGGAGTAGGTCTGGGGAGATAGGTCTTGTGTCCACTAGGAAACCATAGGGAGGCTAATAACCATATAAAAAAATCATTTTATATACATTCTGTCAATAACAAGTAGGTGATATAAGAACAAGGCTTGAGCAGCATCAATGTGTGAGCATGTAAACCCTTGTTGCTGTCTGGGATAGCTGTCTGCCTTCATGGTCAGTGGCTCCTAGTCCTTGAAAATCCTTCGGTCTCTGCTGTAGATGGAGGCAAGTGTCAGAGAGAGGAGTAGGTGTCCATTCACAGATAGGCACCCTTTTAAATGAGAAACGTGAGTCCATGAGTTAACTCCTTTGAGTTTAGCGGCACATAGATTAGTTAGTAATACCTGCTAAGGTCCCCTCCAATGAGGTTGGAGAAAGTCTTTTATTTGACATCTTTTCCAAAAAATAAATCTCATGGATTAAGACATAATCTTTGAAATCTTTGTCCCCTGGGAGCTGACTGTGAATTGGATTGGTTACTCATTCTTTAAGCTGGTTAATAAGCCCTCTATAATAATGTAGAATTTCTCCTTCTAGCAAAGTTGGTTCATATGCTCCTTCTTCCAGATGCATGGAACAGCCAGCCACTATTTCCAAAGGAGAAAGTTTATGTTTACTGAAAGGAGTGGCTCTCCGGTTGAGGAGCACTATAGGGAGAGGTTTTGCCCAGGGAAGATTGAAGGCTTCTGAAATTTTGGCTGCTAGAATTTTGATTATGCCATTGGTGCATTCTGCCAGTCCAGAGGCCTGGGGGTGATAGGCACAATGAAAATCCTGCAGAATAGGCCAAAGGTTACAGACAGATTTTATTATTTGCCCACTGAAGTGAGTCCCTCAGTAACTATGTAACTCAGAAGGAATTCCCCAATTGGGGATTATTTTTTCTAATAACAATTTACCAGCCATTTAAGCTATTGGCCTCCTGCAAGGGGATGCCTCAACCCAGAGAGAAAAAACACAAATCATAACTGATATATACTTATATCCCTGAAATGGTGGCATTTGGACGAAATCCAGCCTCCATACCTCAGATTGATCTACCGGGAGAGGAAATGTCCTTGGGACCCACAGACTGGTTTTCCTGGGCTGTATATCAGTCAGAGAGAATGCCTGTACTGCACTTCATGAGCTACAGTAGGAGAAGGTTTCTGGTAATACCATTTACTTCTTGAATTCAACCTTTCAGACCCCCAATGTGTTAGCTCATGTATGTGTTGAGTACAGGGAGTTGGGCCCTTATAAATGAGATAGGTTTCTGACTGGGTCCAAGTTATCGCTTTCTGTCAGGGTCAAAGGTTCTCCCTTTTTGTTGCCATATCTTCTTTTCTTCCTCTATGACTATCTGTTGAAACTATAAAAGATAATCTTTTATTGATTTAGTAGAAGGTGGAGAACATTCTCAGATCTAAATAGTTTGTCTGTTCAATGCTGCCTGCGTAGCTGCAGCATCAGCAAAATGATTTCCTTTCGTTTCCATGGTAGTAGCTTTAGAATGCCCTGGAATTTTGATAGTTGCCAATTGTTTTGATTGCTGTATGGCATCTAATAATTCTGCAACCAGTTTTCCATTTTTTTGTGGGCTGTCCTGAGGAAGTTAAGAAGTCATAACATTCCACAGTCACAAGCTACACCAAATGCATAGTGACTATCAATGTAAATACTGGCTACTTGATCTTTGGCCAATTGACAAGCCCAAGTTAGAGCAATTAGTTCAGCTTGCTGGGGAGATTTTATTTCAGGCAGATAAGGACTTTCAGTTATATCCACAGTGGAAGTTATTGCATATCCAGTTTAGTAATGTCCTTGTTCATCTTTCAGATAAGATTCCACTGCTGGGTTTATACCATAAGAACCCTGAAATACCAATTCAAAAGAAGTTATGCACCCCCTACACTCATAGAAGCCCTATTTACAATAGCCAAGTATTTGGAAATAACCCAAGTGCCCATTAATAGATGAGTGGATTTAAAAACTGGTACATTTGCACAATGGAATACTATGCAGCAGAAAGAAAGAAGTCCTACCTTTTCTGATAGCATGGATGGAACTGTAGACTATTATGCTAAGTGAAATAAGCCAGTTGGCAAAAGACAAATACCATATGACCTCACTTATAACTGGGATCTAATGAGTGAAATAAACTGAGAAAAATAGAACTGGAGTCATGGAGACATTGAACAGACTGATAGCTCTAAGAGGGGAGAAGGAAGCGGGGGGGAGGTGGAAGGAAGGGGAAGGGATTAGTCAAAGAACGTGTATGAATGACTCATGGACATGGACAACAGAGAAGGGATTGGCTGTGGGAGAAGGTGGTGGGCTGAGTGGAGGGGGGCAAAAAGGAAAAAATTGGGACAACTGAAATAGAATAAATAATAAAAAAATAAAGTAGAGAAAAGATCCACCTGTAGACCAAATTAAGTCAGCATTATCAATAGGAGTTTCCTATAAATCATTCCTAGGAATAAGAAGGTGGTTAGTAAGTGAAACACGATTGTGGGTTTCTTTATCATGTACAGAGGTTAACACAGTTGCAGGGTTAGGACAATTACACTGGGGTAAAATAATATCAGGTGCAGAGATAAAGTAACATTAGGCTTCTTCAGAAGCCAATCAACTGACAGAGAAGTGTTGAGTGTGATGAGAGCTCCTTAAAGATTCAACAGAAGGAGAACCGTAAAGCAAGGAAGGTAAGCCCATAGCTTTCTCTGCTGAGTGTACACACAGCGTGCCTGGTGCACATGCAGCAATGGAGCCCTTTGGTGGCTGAGTCTTGTTGCTGACTGTGATACCCTATATGTCTATGACAATCTCTAGGTTGCTGAGTTAGAACTCCTAAAGCACTTCCTTTATTTTCCTGTGTGAAAGGGAAGAAGGGAAGGTTATAATTAGGATGTCCCAGGGTAGGAGTTTTAGGTAATACTGACTTTAGAGCCTCTGCAGCTTGTTTCTCTTCAAGGTTCCATTGACTTAGATCAGTTGATGTCACTTTAATAGGACATATAGAGGCTGGGCTATTAATGAAAAATTTGGGACCTGGTACTGGCAATATCCAGTCAAACCCAGGAATCCTCTAAGCTGCTTTCCTGTTTTGGCAGAGGGAAATATAGGATTCCTCCAAGAGCCTTTCAGGATTAACCAGTAGCCCATCTTCAGGCAGGAGGTGGCCAAGGTATTTTGCTTGAGGTAAGTAAAATGGAAGTTTATCCTTTAAGACCTTATGTCCTTTTACAGCTAGCCATTGTAATAAGTAAATTGTGCCCTTTTGGGAGTCTAGTAATGTCCTAGAGCATAAAAGTAAATCGTCCATATATTGGATTAAAGTGGAATCTCTAGGAAATTTAACATCATTTAAGTCAGCTTTTAATATCTGGGAGAAATATGTGGGACTTTTTGTATACCTCTGGGGCAACACTGTCCAAGTAAATTGGCAGTCTTCGCAGGTGAAGGCAAAGAGCTATTAACTGTCTTTTTCTACTGGAATGCTGAAAGAAGGCACTACATAAATCTATTACTGAAAAATATTGGTAGTCCACAGGAATGGCTGATAATAAGGAATGCGGACTTGGAACCACAGTATGTCTGAGAGTAACTATCTTATTTACAGCTGTGAGATCCTGTACAATCTCCATCCTTTTCTATTTGGTTCCTTTACTGGAAGAATAGAAGAATTACACAGTTTTGTACATGGAAGCATAAGTGCCCTTTTAAAATAATCTTGTATAATTGGCTTCATTCCAGCTAGTGCATTAGGTCTAAAAGGATATTGCAGACATTAGATGAAGGCCAAGTATTACAGTTGTTTTAATAGGAGTGGCTGACTTGATCCTTCCCATATCTACACTGGAAAGGGCCAAAGTTGCATTGGAATGTCCTGCAATGAATGTTCAGTTTCAAGATTACTTTCATCTGGTGGGAGTTCTTTTAAAATCATTATTTTTCCCAATTGGTTCAGTGCCTGATTCATTTAGTTCTAAATACATTCTACCCTTCCAGGAAAAGGATATGTGGGCATCATGGCTTTCATGGGAATCTTTTCCTATCAATTGAACTGGGGCCAATTTGACCAGTAAAAATATATTTTGCCCCATAATATTCCCTAGTTCAAAGGGGATAGGTTCTGATTTAAAAACAGTCATTGGTCAGTGAGATATCCCTACCATTTGCACAGAAGCTTTACTACAAGGCCAGGCAGCTTAGTCGGGTAGGACTAAGAACAAACAAAGTAGCCCCAGTATCTACAAGGACCTTAGTAATTTCCCATTTTATGATAATTTCAATTTCTCCTAAGGCATTAGTAAGGAGAAGGGGGAATGCCCTCACAGTCCTCAGAGCAGCCCTGTGCTTGCGTCTCTTTGCTTTGACTTTGTAAATGCCATTTCAATTTTCTATACTTCTTTTCATGGCCTTGCTTTTACAGCAAAAACAGACTCCTCTCTCCCCTTATTTAGAAGACCTCGGAGTAGATCTGACTCGACTGCTTAATTGTCCGAGATGTAAGTTCATGTTTTGGCAGCTTCATCTTTTTCCTGAATAGGAAAAAGATAGTCGATCAGCCAGAACAGCTAGTTCGTTAGCATGTATGGTCTACCAGTTTAATTAATGTTGTTTGATCAAAGTTACAAGCTCTTCATCTAGTGTTTCCCAAAATGCCAAATTTACTAAGTGATCAGTTTGATGCTCTTTAAAACTGTCTGGAGACAGACCTGAGTATTGTTTGAAAGTTTTTCAAAACATTTAAAGAAATCAAGCACTGGGGTCATCAGGCTTTCTTTTACATCTCTGGATCTCAGTCCAGTCCATTTTCCAGGGAAAAGCCTCAGATATGGCTTGGTGAAGCTGGGGAGGTGATTCCCTGCATTTTTTCCAGTCTGTCTCTATTTTAGAAAAACTTTTACAGGAGTATGCCAGTGATCCTTATCCAACCATTCTGTTGTCTTGCTCTCTGAAACCAGTAGATGTATTAATTGGAATAGGTCAGAATAGCCAGGATGGTATGTTCTAACAGTTAAGTCAAATTCCTTTGCAAACCACCCTAGCTGGCATAGCTCAGTGTATTGAGCTCGGGCTGCAAACCAAAGTGTCGCAGGTTTGATTTCCAGTCAGGGCACATACCTGGGTTTCAGGCCATGACCCCCAGCAACTGCACATTGATGTTTCTCTCTCTCTCTCTCTGATGTTTCTCCCTCCCTTTCCTCTCTGAAAATAAATAAATAAAATCTTTAAAAAATTCCTTTGCAAACCCACTGGGGTCCTGGAGAGTGTCAGGGAAATCTTTAGTTAGATTTCCTAATTCTGTTCTAATCCAAGGAAAATATACAATTGCTGGTTCCCCTCTACCCAAGGCAGGCCTTCCCCTGAAAGGACCTGCTAGAATTCCTGGATTATCTTTCTCTTAATTTCTACTCTCTTTCCCCTAAATCAATGGGGAGTGGTAGTGAAGGAGATAAAGGAGAAAGAAGGAAGAAGGGGGCAGGGAGACAATTCTGCATAAGGAAGCTCAAAGAGCAAAGGGTACAGTGGGGGAGCTGTAGGAGGGGAAGGACTGGGGTCTTGGTGTTTATTGGTCCCAGGCACCTTCTTTAGTGCAGAAGATCTTACTTACTTCCTGTGGAGAAGATATTTTATCTGAGTCTCTTCTAGAAGTTTCTCATTTCCAGTCAAGATAGGCTTCCCATTCATTCAGTTTAATTTTAGAGCCAGCTTTTTCTAACTGAGGACACAGAAAAATCAATATGGAGGTGTCATTGTTACAGAACAGAGCCAAGGGGGGTTACGTATACTATTACCAAAAGGACCCCCCCACTAGGTTTGCTATGCCCGCCACCAGAGAAAAGACATCTCTCAATGCTAGAGATTTGTGAAAAGGAAAGGAAATATTTATTTAAAGCTATACAGACTTAAAGTAATGACCCACTGTCTTCATTAAAATATTAAAGTCTTTTAGGATACACACAGTCCTTCCTTCTCCCTCTGCCCTAATCTGGGGTACTGTATCTCAAGAAAAGAAGTAGAAGTCCATGATTCAGGCTTCCAGCACCATCAGCTGTGTCGCTGCCAGGATCTCCAGTTAATCCAAAGCCATGTGGTACCTTCTCATGGCCCACCAGCAAGAGTCCTTTCACTCCTTTTCTTCCAGGCAAAGTCTCTCCTGCTTCCTAAGCCATGTGGCAAAAGGGAGCACCCAAAGCCATGTGGTCCCCAATCTCTGCAAAGCCGTGGGGGTGGGGGGTACCCTGCCAAAGCCTTATGGTTCTCTCTCTCGCATAGCTGCTGAATCTGAGTTTAAATCCCCATGCCAACCTTCCTCTGCACCCCCATTTCTGACTCCTACAATCAGTTACACCTGCCAGCATTCCTGTATTATTCCAGCTTTACTGAGCTGCCATGGTAAGTCTGGGCAGATGTGGCCCCATGTCATGGAGCTAGTCCTCTCCAAGCTCTCACACAGGCACTGTAACCAGGGGGAGCTGCCCCCAGTTACACCTTGGGTGGAAGTCACTTCCATCCCCTGGCTCAAAACATGGCCACAGATATTAAACATATCTATGAAACCAGTTAAAAGTTATAGATATATTAAATGACCATGCCAGAGGTCAGCTGCAAAGCTGTGGCTGTACAAAATAGCTCTGCATGTTCCTGCTCCGTGTGTTCTTTCCCCCAACTTACACTTGTGTGGGGAGGGGGAGGACATCCTATATATCTTTTAATATTTCCTGGACACCTTGAGTTCTGGACCCCATTCCAAATCCCTGTTTGGGCCCCCCTCTGGGCTGCACCCTGTTACAAAAGGTTCCCCACTTTAACCATTTCAAGCTGATATCATTTTTAGTTAAATTTTCCCATTTCTGTAAATACTTGCAAGTTGAGAGTTCACACAAATTGTATATGTACCCTGTAGGATTAGTAATGGGGGGCTGGGATTCTTGCGGTTCATTGACCTTAGATATACAATTTCCATTTTAATTTTAGTCTTCCTTTGCATATCTGCAGAGTCTGGACAAAAGTTCCTAGGATTTGTGTGATGGGCCAAAGCATGCTGTCGATGGGCTGAGCTCCACGAGGCGCTCACCCCTCGCATGGCATCAACCCTCTGACTTGCCTCAGTTTTTCTCCCTGGCTGTCTCATACAGCTGTGGGTACTCAAAGCACTCAGTGAACAGCCTTTAAGTGTGTCTCCTGGATGAGTCAATTGTTCAATCACAGTTGAACTAGAATTCCTCTGTGGGACTCTTGCACTTGTGGGGGATGCCCCCTGACACCTCCACAAAGACTCTTAGTTGCCTGAGAACAACTGAAATTTGGGCTGGAGGGAGGAAGCAACCCCTGTCTTTGGAGCCAAATGGGTTCGACGTGTCATTTCAGCAAGAGGCTTTGTTCAGACTTGCAGTTAAATAATTCCAATTGAAAAGCTGAAATTAAAACCGGTTGCCTGTCTCAACTCCTACACTTCAGTGCCACCTCAAGGATCTTCTAAGAACAGCTCAAATAAAGTCAGACCCTCTTAGAGTTTACCACAAGCAAAGGAAGGTACTGGATCCAAGAGACAACTCACCCAAGTTTGCTCAATGTGGCACGGGCCCCTTGCTGGATCCTAGCTCTGGGTCCGGGTCTACAGGGTGGTGCTGGGGGAGCTTCCATGGACTACTGGCACACTGCACCAAGTAAACATCAACATAAGACACATTCAAACCTGTAAAGATATTTTGTGAGTTTATTTGAGCCATACTGATGGCAATTGCCAGGAAGAAAAATCTCAATGGATTGAAGAAATGCTCCAGAAAAATGGAGTTCTGCACCCTGCTTTACACATTACATCAAAAGGGAGGATGTAAGTGAAATCCATTGGTGATAGATTAGGGAGGTGGGAAAAAGCAAAGTGTAGAAACTTCTGGAACTGGATGAAAAGTAAAATGTTGGACACATACTTCTTTTACATAGGTGGGTACAGGACAGTTAACAGCCAACAATTAACTCAACAATAACGAGGGGGTTGTGGTCTTTGCTCTAGTTCAGTATCTGTGCTTTGAGGTGTCTGGGAAAAGAAAATTACTCAGACATCCCAAAGGTATGTTATTGTAGATGCAAAAAGGCAGTGTATAGGCTCAGTTAAGGTAAAAAATCAACTTATGTCAGAGAAGATTCCAGCCTAGGACGTGACTTCCCACCATGACCTGCTTTAAGTTAATGAGTTTTAATTTCAGACTTTTCCATGTGGTTACTGTAGGTCTCTGAGTTAATAAGGCTGCCATACAACCTCCCCTGAGCTTGTCAGTTAATATGTGGCCCCTTGTCATCCACTGTTTGTTATTTTGATGAAGCCCAATTTATCTACTTTTTTCTTCTGTTGCTTCCACTTTTGTTGTCATATCTAAGAATTTATTGTCAATCATCAGGAAAAAAATTAAGTACTGCAGGAATCTGAAAATACTATAGAAGAAATTAAAAACTAATTAGAAGACTGTGTTTTCACTGTGACATTGAAGAAGTGTGGAAATCCTCACCCTCATCCTCAAGCCAGGAATACTGTGATTCAGCCCCTGTGACACCAAATGGCGGGGCTGAGGGGCGGGTTTCCACACCAACAACTGCTTCTCCCAATTTCTAGATAAAAACTGGATGGCCAATGATTCCACTCAGTTCTGACACTAACTATCTTGAGTTAGTGTCAGACCCCATAGGGTAAGGACTCAATCACACAAGACTGCCCCTCCCCACTTTAGAAGCCAATTGTGAGTCCAGGCCAACTGTACTTCTGATTGACTATGAGTTGGTGGTTCTCTTGACCTTCTCCTTGGATTTGGTAATTTGCTAGAATGGCTTACAGGACTTAGGGAACTGCTTTACATATGATTATGAATCATTACAAAGGATGCCACTCAAGAGAGATGCCTGTGGGTTGGTATAGTTGTTGTGTGGAGAGCTTCCATGCCCTCCTCACCTCAATGTGTTCACCCACCCAGAAGTGCTATAAATCTGTTGTCTAGATGTTCTTATGGAGGTTCCATTACATAAGTATGATTAATTAAATCACTGGCCATTGGTGATTTAACTCATCTCCAGCCCCTTTCCCCTCATTGGATGTTGGGGGTGAGGCTGAAAGTTCCAACCCTCTAATCATATGTTGATCTTTCTGTTGGCCACCCCCATCCTGAAGCTATCAAGTGTTCCCTGCCTTCAAGAATCAAGCTAAGTTTATTAGCATAAACTTAGGTATGGTTGGAAGGGGCTCATCATGAATAACAAAAGATGAGATTTTCCTGTTTCTCTCAGGAAATTACTTGCAAAACTTGAAGTAATTTAGAAGTTCTTGTATTAGGAACTGTGGACACGAATATCACACTATCACCAAGAAAAAAAGCTGAACACACTGAATGTCATCCACTCTTGTTAGATCCATCAGAGATTTGAGGTCACAAGGATGACTACTGCTAGTTGAATTGGACAGACAGGCAGACAGAGCTTACCAGAGCAAAGGCAGGTAGAGCCAGTGCCAGGTAGGAAAACTTAAGCTGCAGCTGATAATTTGCTGAAGGCTTAATGTGGACAAACTTGACAGTTAAACATTTCAGCGATGTCTTGGCTTAAGTGGGTCCCATACTTCCATGAATTTTATCTTCAGGATCCCATGAGGCTTTCAGAGTATAGATCAAAGAAAAACCCTTTCACGCTTCCACAGAGGGTAGGGAAAGTTGGACCATTTAAAAAAAATACATCCAGATCATTCTGTGGATTTTAACCAAAGCCTACCCTCAAGGGAAATTATCTTACCAGAGTCTGACTACCTCAGGTTTCATCAGAGCCTAACCTGGGATATATGAGGTCCCACCAGCCTTCCACAAGGAAGAAGCAGTTCCATCTCCTCTACCCTTCCTCTCTCATCCTAAGGGATGGGCCAAAACTGAGAAGCATTCAGTAACAGTGTGATGGTAACAGTTCAAGACTGAGACCTACTTACTGGACTATGGAACACTTCCCCTCCCCCACATATTACCATCAAATCAGTAGAGCTCCTGTATAATACCAGGAGATTGCAATGAAATAACTAAATGTCTCAGACCATACTTAAGAAGTTTCAAGGGAAACCCAAAGATAACAGGTAAGACAAAAACAATGAATGCCAGAGGAAATTTTAACCTCTGAAATCTACAGCCACAAAAACAATAAACCTAGCCTACCTCTGAGGAAGATAAGCATAAAACTTCTCACTGAAGACCTACTGAGTTCGGTTCCTTTCACCTAGTACATCAATCCTGGCTTTTTATCAAGAAATCATAAGGCATGCTGAAAGGCAAAAATGCAGGTTGAAGAGACAAAGCTAGCATCAGAACCAGATTCAGATAGTCAAGAGATTTTAGAATGATCAAATTAGAAATTTCAAGTAACTATGACCAATATGCTAAGGGTTTAATGGAAAAGGAGGACAACATGCAAGAACAGATGGGTAATGTAAAGCAGAGATATAGAATTTCTAAGAAAGAATCAACAGGAATTACAATTAAACATGAATTTTGGCAGGATACAAACATTTGGCCGTAATACTTTCCAAATGAAATGCAAAGAGAAAAAGAATGGAAAAAAAGAGAGAGAGAAACAAAATATCCAGGAACTGTGAGACAATTACAAAAGTTGTAACATACAGATAATGGAAATACCAGGAGAGAAAGGAATAGAAGACATATTTGTAGTAATAATGACTGGGAATTTTACAAAATAATGATAAACAACAATCCACATATCCAGAAAACTCAATGAACAACAAAGAAGATAAATACCTAAAACTCTACACCTATGCATATTATATTCATGTTGCAGAAAATCTAAGATAAGAGAAAATCTTGAAAGAAATATGGAGAGGGTGAGTGGGGAACTTTACCTACAGAGGAATGAGGAAGAGAATTACATCAAACTTCTCTTCAGAAACTATGCAAGCAAGAAGAGACTGAAGTATTTAAAATATTGAAAGAAAAAAACTATCAACCTTGAAATCTTTTGAGAAATTATCAATCAAAAATGAAAGGGAAATAAAAACTTTCTCAAACAAAAACTAAGAAAATTTGCTTCCAATAGACCCACCTTGCAAGAAATGTTAGAAGTTCTTAGGAAAGAAGAAAAATGATATACATACATCAGAAACTTGGATATACATAAGGAAAGAAGGAGTCTTAGAGAAGGAATAAAGGTAAAATACAGCATTTTCTTATTTTTAATTGGTCTAGTGGATAAAAGTTTGTTGAAAATAATAATAGCAACAATGCACTTGGTTATTGTAGCTTACAGATAACTGAAATCACTGACAGCAATGTTATAAGGGCTGAGAGGGAGGAATTGAGATAGTCAGTTATAAAACACTTGTACTATCCACGAAGCAGTACAGTGTTGATTGAAAATAAAAATAGATTAGCTGTAAATGTATGTTGCAAACACTAGGGTAACCAGTAAAAAAGGTTTTTCTTTTGATATTTTTTAAATAAATTTTTAATTTTTCAACTACAGTTGACATACAATATTATACTAGTTTCAGGTGTATAACATAGTGATTTGACATTTATATAACTTACAAAGTGATCACCCTGATAAGCCTAGTACCCATGTGATACCACACATAGTTATTACAATATTATTGACTATATTCCCTATGCTGTACTTTATATGCTTCTGATTAATTTTATTACTGGCAATTTGTACAGCTTAACTCCTTCCCTTCACCCATCCCCCTAAACCTCTTCCCATTTGGCAACCATCAAAATATTCTGTGTCTATGAGTTTGTTTCTCTTATGTTTATTTATTTTGTTTTTTAGATTTCACATACAGTATAAGTAAAATCACATAGTATTTTCCTTCCTCTGTCTGACTTATTTCACTGAGCATAATACCTTCTGGGTCCATCCATGTTGTCACAATGGTAATATTTCATTCTTTTTTATGGCCAAGCGATATTAAAATTATATATGTGTAACATTCCTACTTTATCTTTTTTAATTTCTACTTTTATTTATAAATATCACAGAAATGAATTCTACTTGGTTCTACAATCTTTAAATCCATCAGCTAAAAACATATTACATATTGTAAACATGACAATACTTAATACAGTATGTATTCTAAAATATTTTCATGTCATAATCACATTTTTATACCTGAAATTTATACACATTGGAGAATTACTAGCAGTGGCTGCTCACTTTACAAATGAGGGCTACATTTACATTTAATCATTTCAGAAATATCTTCAAACTAAAGTTAAAGTTTGTCTTTGGCTCAGCATATCCTTTTTTTTTTTTTGTACCCATATTTAAAATGAAGATTGACACAGAAAATATCCTTCTAATTTACAAGATTTTAAAAATCAGTTTAAGATTCTTAGGAAAGTGTTGTGAAAAGTTTTTTTGTAATGCTGCAGAATTAACTTAATGGAAGAAGGGAGTTGAGACAGTCAGTTAAGGGTCCCTCAGGTTGTCAGCCCTGAGTGGGCTACAGTTGCCTCTCCAGGCCTCACTCAAGTCAACCAGCCATTTGCACTTGATAAGAAGAATGAAGTTCAGCAGATGATGCAAAACTCCTTCAGCCCCAAGCACAGAATGTAGACCAGGTGCAAAGACCTGGTGACAGACACGATGGAAGCGGTACTGAGGGTCAAAGCTGTAACTGCACCTGCTGCCTTGCCAAGTAATAGCACTGGTACATAAAAGATAAGTCCAAAGAAACTGTTTGGCTGGTTGAATACACTAGCCCTTCCAAAAATGGAGCCCAAAAGACCAAATCCTCGATCCCAGCTGGAGGCAAAGTCATGGGGGGTCTGGTGTTCAGAGTCCTGTTCCTTCCTGGTTCCATGTAGTAGGTGTAGATGGAGAGGGAGATGTGGGCATCCTGCACACGGCCACCTACACATCCTTCACCTCTAGCAAGGCGGCCACCGCCATCTTCTATTCTCCCCCCACTTCCGCTCCTCCTAGTCCTCCTGGGAAAACACTTTCAGTTTTCCTCCTTGGGCATGATGTTGACTGTAGGTTCGTCATATATGGCCTATATTATGTTGAGGTATGTTCCCTCTATTCCCACTTTGCCGAAAATTCTTATAAATGGGTGCTGGATTTTGTCAAAGGCTTTTCTGTGTCTATTGATACAATTATATGATTGTTATCCTTCATTGTTTATGTGTGTCACGTGAATTGATTTGTGGATCTTGACTGATCTTGCATCCCAGGAATGAATCCCACTTGATCATGGTATATGATCTTTTTAATGTATTGCTGAATTTGGTTTGCTAATATTTAGATGAGAATTTTTGCATCTAAGTTTATCAGAGATACTGCCCAATATACACATATTTGTAATGTCTTTGTCTGGTTTTGAAATCAGGGTAATGCTGGCCTCATAAAATGAGCTTGGGAGTCTTCCCTCCTCTTGAATTTTTTGGGAATAATTTCAGAATAGATGTTAATTCTTCTTTGAAGTTTTGGTAAAACTCGCATAGGAAGGGATCCAGTCCAGGACTTTTGTTTGTTAGATATTTTTGGATTACTGATTCGATTTTGTTAGTAGAAGTCTGTTCAGATTTTGTTTCTTCTTGATTTAGTTTCGGAAGATTGTATGTTTCCAGGAATTTATTCATTTCTTGTCTTTGTCCAATTGTTGGCATATAATTGTTAGTTGTGTTTTCTTACATTTTTTTTTATTTCTGTGGTGTCAGTTGTTAGCTTTCTTCTTTCATTTCTGATTTCATTAACTTGCGTCCTCTCTTTTTTTTTCTTGATGAGTATTGTTAAAGATTTCACAATCTTGTTTATCTTTTCAAAGAACTATCTCTAAGTTTCATTGGTGTTTTCCATTGTTTATTTTAGACTCTATTCTACTTATTTCTGCTCTGATCTTTATTATTTCCTTCCTTCTACTCACTTTGGGCTTTTTCTTTTTTACATGTATATTTTCTGATTTATTTCATTCACTGAAATATTTTTCCACTCATACACTCTGTGGGGGTTTTTTTCTCTTTTTTTCTTTTATTTAATTCTTGTTCAAGTACAGTTTTCTGTCTTTAACTCCCATCCCAGCCAACCCACCCCAGCCCTCCCACCTCCCTCCCACTTTCACCCACCCCTAGTTTTTGTACATGTGTCCTTTATACTTGTTCCTGTAAACCCTTCCCCTTTCCCCCTGAAATTCCCTCTCCTCTAGTCATTATCAGCCTGTTCTCTATTTCAGTGTCTTTGGTTATATTTTGCTTGTTTGTTTGTTTTGTTGTTTAGGTTCCTGTTAAAGGTGAGATCATATGGTATTTGTTTTTACCACCTGGCTTATTTTGCTTAGCATAATGCTTTCCAGTTTCATCCATGCTGTTGCAAAGGGTAGAAGCTCCTTCTTTCTCTCTGCAGCATAGAATTCCATTGTGTAAATATACCATAGTTTTTTGATCCATTCATTTACTGATGGACACCTAGGTTGCTTCCAACACTTGGCTATTGTAAATTGTGGTGCTATGAACATTGGGGTGCATAGGTTCTTTTGGATTGGTGTTTCAGGATTCTTAGGATATAATCCTAGCAGTGGAATTGCTGGGTCAAAAGGCAGATCCATTTTTAGTTTTCTGAGAAAATTCCATACTGTTTTCCATAGTGGTTGTACCAGTCTGCAATCCAACCAACAGTGCACTAGGGTTCCCTTTTCTCCATAACTTCTCCAACACTTGTTGTTTGTTGCTTTGTTTATAATGGCCATTCTAACTGGTGTGAAGTGGTATCTCATTATGTTTTAATTTGCATCTCTCTGATAGCTAGTGATACTGAGCATCTTTTCATGTGTCTCTGGATCCTCTGTGTGTCCTCCTTGGAGAAGTGTCTGCTCAAGTCCTTTGCCCATTTTTTAATTGGGTTGCTTGTCTTCTTAGAGTGGAGTCGTGTAAGTTTTTTATATATTTTGGAGATTAAACCTTTGTCTGAGGTATCATTAGCAAATATGTCTTCCCATATGGTTGTTTCTCTTTTTATTTTAATACTATTTCTTTAGCTGTGCAGAAACTTTTTATTTTGATGAGGTCCCATTTGTTTATTCTTTCCTTTATGTCCCTTGCTCTAGGGGATATATCAGTAAAACCACTGCTGTGTGAAATATCTCAGATTTTCCTGCCTATGTTCTCCTCTAGGACTTTAACGGTGTCATGGCTTATATTTAAGTCTTTTATCCATCTTGAATTTATTTTTGTGTATGGTATAAGTTGGGACTCGAGTTTCATTTTTTTTTCAATGTAGCTGTCCAGTTCTCCCTACACCATTTGTTGAAGAGGCCATTTTTACTCTATTTTATATTGCTGTCCCCTTTGTCAAATATTAATTGACCATAGAGACTTGGGTTATTTCTGGGCTCTCTGTTCTGTTCCATTGGTCCATGTGCCTGCTCTTATGCCAGTACCAGGCTGTTTTGATTACTGAAGCCTTGTAATACAGTCTGGTATCAGGTATTGTGATCCCTCTTACTTTGCTCTTCTTTCTCAAAATTGCAGCAGCTATTTGGTGTCATTTATGGTTCCACATAAATTCTTGAAGTGTTCGTTCTATGTCTGTGAAATATGCCATTGGTACTTTATAGGCATTGCATTGAATTTATAAATTGCTTTGGGTAGTATGGACATTTTGATGATATTAATTCTTCTGATCCATGAACATGGTATATGTTTCCATTTGTTTGTGTCTTGATTTCTTTCTTCAATGTTGTGTAGTTTTCTGAATACAGGTGTTTTACCTCCTTGGTTAGGTTTATTCCTAGGTATTTTATTTTTCTTTTTGCTGTATAAAATGGGATTTTTTCTTGATTTCTGCTTCTGCTGTTTCATTGTTGGTATACAAAAATGCTTTTGATTTCTGAATATTGCCTTTATATCCCACTGTTTGGCCAAATTCATTTATTAAGTCAAGCAGTTTTTTGGCTGACTCTATAGGATTTTCTATGTATACTATCATATCATTTGCAAACAATGACAGTTTTTGTTTCCTCCTTTCCTATTTGGATGCCTTTTATTTCCTTTTCTTGTCTGATCGCTGTGGCTAAAACTTCCAATACTATGTTGAATAGAAGTGGTGAAAGTGGACAACCTTGTCTTGTTTCTGACCTTAGTGGAAAAGATTTTAGTTTTTGCCCATTGAGTATGATATTGGCTGTAGATCTGTCATATATGGCCTTTATTATGTTGAGGAATGCTCCCTCTATTCCCACTTTGCTGAGTGTTTTTATCATAAATGGGTGCTGTACCTTATCGAATGCTTTTTCTGCATCTATTGATATGATCATGTGATTTTTGTCTTTGCTTTTCTTTATGTGATGTATTACATTTACTGATTTGCAAATATTGTACCATCCTTGCATCCCTGGGATGAATCCCACTTGGTCACAGTGTATGATCTTTTTAATGTATTGTTGGATGCAGTTTGCCAATATTTTGTTGAGGATTTTAGTGTCTATGTTCATCAGCGATATTGGCCTGCAGTTTTCTTTCTTTGTTGTGTTTTTATCTGGTTTGGGGTAATTAGGATGATGCTGGCTTCATAGAAAAAGTTTGGGAATCTTCCCTCATTTTGGATTTTTTGGAATAGTCTGTGAAGGATAGGAGTTAGCTCTTCCTTAAATGCTTTGTAGAATTCTCCTGAGGAACCATCCAGTCAAAGGCTTTTGTGTGTCGGGAGGTTTTTGATTACTGCTTCAATTTCATCTGCTGTTATTGGTCTGCTCAGGCTTTCTGCTTCTTTTTCATTGAGTTTTGGAAGACTGTATTTTTCTAGAAATTTGTCCATTTCACCTAGGTTTTCAAATTTCTTGGCATATAGTTCTCCTTTGTAATTTCGTATAATTCTTTGTATTTCTGTGGTATCAGTTGTAATCTCTCCTCTTTCATTTCTGATCATGTTTATTTGGGTCCTCTCTCTTCTTATCTTGATGAGCCTGCTTAAAGGCTTGTCGATTTTGTTTATCTTTTCAAAGAACCAACTCCTGGATTCATTGATCTTTAGAATTGTGTTTTTAGTCTCTATGTCATTTAATTCTGCTCTGATCTTGGTTATTTCCTTCCTTCTACTTGCTCTGGGCTGCCTTTGTTGTTGTTCCTCGAGTTCTTGTAGGCGTAGAGTTAGGTTGTTTGTTTGAAAGGTTTCTATCTTTTTTAGGTAGGCCCGTATCGCTATGAACTTCCCTCTCAGGACTATCTTCACTGTGCCCCATAAGTTTTGTGGTTTTGTGAGTTCATTTTCATTTGTTTCCAGAAACTTTTTGACTTCTTCCCTAATTTCATTCTTGACACATTCATTGTTTAATAGCATGCTATTCAGTCTCCATGATTTTGAGTATTTTGGGTTTTTTTTTTTCCCTTGGGGTTGGTTTCTAGTTTCAGTCCCTTGTGGTCAGAGAAAAATGCTTGATATGATTTCAGTTTTCTTGAATTTGTTGAGGTTTGTTTTGTGTCCTATCATGTGGTCTATCTTTGAAAATGTTCCATGTGCATTTGAAAAAAAATGTGTATTTAGCTTCTTTGGGATGAATGGCTCTCTATATATCAGTTAAGTCCATTTCATCTAGGGCATTAATCAATGCCACAATATCTTTGGTGATATTTTGTTTGGCATGTCTGTCTGTATTTGACAGTGGGGTGTTAAAATGTCCTATTATAATTGTGTTGCTATCAATATCTTTCTTGGAGTCCTCTAAGATTTTTTTATGTATTTGGGTGCTCCTATGTTGGGTGCATATATATTTACAATGTTTATGTCCTCTTGGTAGATTCTTCCTTTGAATATTATGAACTGACCTTCTGGGTCTCTCTTTATGGCCTTTTTTTTTTTAAGTCTATTTCATCTGATATGAGTATTGCTACCCCAGTTTTTTTTTTCCTTTCCATTTGCTTGGAATATTTTTTTCCAGCCCTTCACTTTCAGTCTGTGTAGGTCTTTTGTCCTGAGGCGGGTCTCTTGTAGGCAGCATATGTGTGGATCATGCTTTCTTATCCATTCCACTATTCTATGTCTTTTGATTGGAGCATTTAATCCATTTATGTTTAAGGTTATTATTGATAGGTAGTTATTCATTGCCACTTCCGTACCTGTGTTCCTCTCTCTCTCTCTCTTTTTTCCTTCCTTTCTTTAAAGCAGTCCCTTTAGCATCTCTTGCAGAGCTGGTTTGGTGGAGGTGTATTCTTTTAGACTTCTTTTGTCCAAGAAGCTCCTTATTTGGCCTTCTATCTTGATTGAGAGCCTTGCTGGGTAAAGTAGCCTTGGTTGCCAGCCTCTGGTTCTCATTACTTGGAATATTTCTTGCCATTCACTTCTGGCTTGGAGCATTTCCATTGAGAAGTCAACTGCTAACCTTATCAGGGCTCCCTTGTATGTTACTGCCTGTTTCTCCCTTGCTGCCTTTAAGATTCTCTCTTTGTCTTAGAATTTTGCCATTTTAATTATGATGTGTGGTGACATGAGCCTCTTTGGGTTTCTCTTGATTGGGACTCTCTGTGTTCCCTGGATTTGTGTGACTTTTTCTCTCATCAAATTAGGGAAGTTTTCCATCATTACTTTTTCAAATAGGTTTTCTATCCCTTGCTCTTCTTCTTCTCCTTTTGGTATCCCTATTATATGGATATTATTATGTTTCATATTGTCTTGCATTTCTCTTAATCCCTCTTCATTCTTCCTGAGCTTCTTTTCCTTTTCTTGCTCTTTCTGGGTGTAGTTTTTCTACTTTGTCCTCCAGCTCACTGATCTGATCTTCTGCTTCATCAATCTTGCTTTTGATTCCTTCTACTGTGTTCTTCAGTTCAGAAATTGTATTCTTCATTTTCTCTTGGCCCTTGTTGATAGTTTCTATTTCCTTTTTCATGTTGATATAGTTTGCAGTGAGTTCATTGTAGTTCCCTTGTAGTTTCTGGTAATTCAGTGTGAGCTCATTGAGCTTCCTGATAACCATTACTTTGAACTCAATATCTGATAGTTGAGTTGCCTCTATTTTATTTAGCATTCTTTCTGAGGCTTCCTTCTTTCCTTTCATTTCGGGATTGTTTCTTTGTCTTCCCATTGTTTGTCTCCCAATTGCTAATAATAATCTTGTTAGCCTCAGCTTCTTAAATTGATCTGTTCTGGCTCCCTGGGTTTATGGTGTGAACTTCTGTGGTAGAATACCTGTGAGATTCAGTGGTTCAGCCTCCTTGATCTCCCGAGCTCACTGATCTTGGGCTATCATTTAAGCTGGTTCTGTGTTTGTTTTTGGGTTTTGAGTGTTGTTGGGTCTTTCTTTGGTGGGTCCTTCCCACTAGCTAGTTAACTAAGGGTCACTCTGTCCACCACCTCTTGTATTTTGTTGTGCTATGAGGGCAGGTTGTGTTGAAGTTGTTTCTTCTGTGTGTACAAGGTTTTGAGGATTCTCTCTTGCTCCTGTTCAGTTGTTTGTTCTGGGTAATTTCTCCATTATTTAGTTGTATTTCCACATAGGTCCTGGATTGAGGTTAGTGTGGCTTCCACTTTTTCTTTCACCTTCTTCTGCTGTTCTCTGTTGGTGGTTCCTTTGTTGTTGGGTTTCCTCTTCCAGTGGGTATCCTGGTGTTCACAGCTTCCACCTGCTCTTTTTTTTGTGATCAGTTGTAAGGGGAAGGCAAAATGGTTTAAGACAGAAAGAGAGTATTCTATGATATTTACAGTAGCAGCCGGTAGAGAAGAGATAGGAGATCCTTTTCCTGTGTATAGTGTTAACCATGATCTTCCACCCAACTAGCCACTTTTTTAAAAGGATGGAGAGAAGATAAGACTTTTGTTGGGGAAGTAAGGGTTGTGAGCTGGATATAGAAGGCAGTGAGGTTGTGGGAAGTCAGATTCTAAGGTAAGGTAAGGTAAGGGTAAAGGATCATGTCGGGAGCCGACCAGTGGCCGAACCTTGACACAGTTGGAATGGGTGAGACGCATCTGCACAGCAGAGGCAACTGTGGCCAGATCTCCTGTCTGTCTCTTCCTATATGCCTGTCCCTGCTAGCAATAGGTGGTGGGGTTTTCAGATACCTGGGTGTTATAACAAAAAATCTGCATGATGCCTCTGATTCTGCGTGAAATGACTTGCTGACCACAAAATAGAGACCCCTAGCAACCCTAATGCTACCTACTTCCCTCACCTGGGAAGTTAAGGACACAATTAAACTATGGGAAGACCAACTGCCAGAATGCTGAAGGAAACTGTTGCTAGGAATGTTTCTTAAGGAATCACCACTTAAAAGCTTAAGATTTATTAGAGCCACTACCCTTCCCATACTCTGGACAGGTGTGTAAAGAAGCAAGGAGTTCTAGTTGGAAATAATAATCTCAATACACAGAAATGAATACAAAACATGCCCCCCCAAGATATATAAATTTAAAAACCTAGGCAGAAAAGAAACCAGTTACCTAACCAAGACAAATTTAACCTCAACGAACAATAGTTGATTTCTATATACCTATAAATCACTCCTTGCACCCTTTTAATTTAGACCAATCCCTAGAATCTTAATAGATACCTAGTTACTAATTGGCACCTGAAAGTTTGTGCCCATATAACTTCATTGGCCATCTAATTAATGACCCTCTTGGTCAAAATAACCTTTGTTTAATATGGTTGATCTGTGGGACCTCCTGTACTTTTCAGTTATTTCTTTGTTTAACGTGATTGATCTGTAAAACCTTCTGTTTTTTGAAATTATTTCTATGGCAACCATTTCTGTTTTAATAATCACACTATGCATTGAATGTTGTATAACCTCCCCTATAAAAATAAAAATTGATTCTTCTCGGTGAGTCAGTCGGGCTCAAAAAGCCTAGCTGTCCTCCGGCACCCCACCGGGTGTCTCACTTCATTTGCTTCACCTTAGCTGTGCATCCTTCAGGGACCCTGAGACCCCACCAAGGCTGTGCCCAACAGGATAGTAAATAGGTGCAGTGTGTGAGAGAATAGAATTAACCACTACAGCAATAGAGTTCAGGGAACTGTGAAGTGGGCTAAGATCTGGGAGGGATTTTGTATAGTATTTACAATTGTATGGAACAGCTATTATTTACAATAATATTAGAGCAACAATCATAAGACAGAATCTATCTGATCTGGATAACAAGAGTAGGGAGTATAGGACCTTGAGTAGTGTGCTAATGGAACACAAGTGAAGTGGACAGTAAATTAGCAATGCACTATGAAAGAGAGAACAGGGGAAACCTGTCAAATAATACAATATAACTAGCCAAGCAAAGAAGACTAAACAGAAAGAAAAGAAATACAAAAATACTATTAAAATAAAAGATGTAAGAATAATGAAAAAAATAATATAAACATGCAATAACCTGCAGGTTCTCTGTAATAGCAAAGTGAAATTTGTTGTACTGTCTCAGCTGTTGGGATGCTCCTTCTTTGGGTCCATCTCTGGTCTTTTCACAGTTCCAGGTTTTTTCTTCTCACTTGTGGGTATTTTTTTTAAAAAGAGAGAAGCAGAAGAAGGAAGGAAGAAGAGATAAAATTGGAAAGAAAGGAAGAAGGAATAAAACAAGAAAGAAGGAGAGAGAGGAAAAAGGAATTGAGAGATAAAAAATAATAATAAATTACTTTTTTTAAAAAAGCCTCTTGGTGGTTTTAAACTGGCCACACCAGTTTTTCTGCTCTTGCTGGCTGTAGTAGGCTGAGGGGCTTCTCTCCCTTCCCAATCAGTTCTCAGTCAGCCTCATGTGCACTCTCCCCAAGGCTAGCCTGGCGCCTCTCTGGGGTGTCTTGGGTGTGGGATCCAGGCCTTCCTCAGAGCTCACTTCCCCGGGGTTACCAATGTGGGCTGGGGCCTTCCACAGAGCGCTCTCTCCCTGGGTTGCGGGCACCCACGCTCGGCCAGGCCACCTCCTGGCCTTCAGGTTCGGGTGCACACCGTTCCCAGTGCTATGGGGGCGCGCAGGACTTCCGAGGCTGCAGGACTTCCAAGGCTGCAGGACTTCCGGGGCCTCATCAAAAGCGCTGTCCAGCTGGGTGGGGAGGAAGCCTGAGCAATTGCTGCAGGAGAGTTCCCCAGATAGTGTCTCTTTTTTTTCTGTTTCTTTTTGAGAAATTCCTCCTACTCAAGCCTGCTGCTCCGTACAGTGGCCTGGCCTCTTGCACAACCCAATTCTCCAGCCAGACCCGGTACTCTCTGGGTCAGGGCCCCTCACAGCACAACTCTCAACTCTCCCCAACCGAAGTCCAGAGACTCCGTGTGTGCTCACAGCCCCTGTGTGTTTGCCACTTAGTTCTTATTCCCCTCTCTGTGACTTTAAGCAACCAGGTCTCTCCCGGTGCTGCTCAGACCTTGTTTGGCTGGGGAGGGAGCAGTTGACCTAGCTCTCTCCCAAGGACCCCGTGGCAGACCCAGTGAGCGCAGGACCTGGGGTTACCATTGCCCTGGTCCCCACGCTGGTCCCTGGGCCCTTGTTGTCCTGAAGCATTCTCCTTACCATCTGGTTTTTCAGTGTCCAGTACAATTTTTGATCTCCTATTTTCATATATGCTGGGGTACTGTTGGCTGTTTGCTCTGTTCCTCCGTAGACTGGCTAGGTTTTTCTTCCGTGTGTAGGGAGAAAGGGAATCTGCTCCCTCCTACCTCAGTGCCATCTTCCTCCTGTCTCTCACTTTGGGCTTTGTTTGCTATTCTTTTTCTTGTTCCTTTAGGTGTAAGTTTATATTATCTGAGATTTTTCTTGTTTCTTGAGGTTGGTGTGTACTATGAGTTCCCTTGTTAGGACTGTTTTCACTGTGTCCCATAGATTTGTCATTGTGTTTTTATTTTCATCTGTTTAAAGGTATTTTAAAAATTATTTTCTTGATCTCTTTGTTAACCCATTCATTGTTAGTAACATGTTAGTTAGCCTCCGTGTGTTTGTGTGTTTTTCAGTTTTTTCCTGTGACTGATTTCTAGTTTCATAGCATTTTGGTCAGAGAAGATGCTTGATATGATTCCCATCCTCTTAAATTTATTGAGACTTGTTTTGTGACCTAACATGTGGTCTGCACTGGAACATGTTCCATATGCACTTGAAAAGTATGTGTATCTGCTGCTTTGCAGTGAAATGCTCTAAAAATGTCAATTAAATCCATCTGGTCTAATGTGTCATTTAAGGTCACTGTTTCCTGGTTGACTTTTTTTTGTCTGGAAGATCTATTCACTGATGAAAATGGGGTTTTAAAGTCCTCTCTTAAGTAGATTGTATTACTGTCAGTCTCTCCTTTTATGTCCATCAAGATTTGTTTTATACATTTAGGTATTCCTATGTTGGGTGCATAAATGTTTAGAAGGTTATATCCTCTTGTTGGATTGATCCCTTTATAAATATAAAATGTCCTTTTTTGTATCTTATGATAGCCTTTGTTTCAAGTCTATTTTATTTCATATAAGTATTGCTATTCCTGCTTTTTTAATTTGCATTTTCATGAAAAATCATTTTTCATCCCTTTACTTTCAGTCTGTGCCTGTCTTTCAATCTGAGGTAGGTCTCTTATAGACAGCATATGTATGAGACTTGTTTACTTATCAATTCTGCTGCCCAATGTCTTTTGATTGTAGCATTTAACCCATTTACATTTAAGTGATTAGTTATAGGTATGTAGTTATTGCCATATTATTATCCATACTTTTTAAAAAAAATTTTTTAAATTTAGCCCTGGCTGGCATAGCTCAGTGGATTGAGCATGGGCTGGGAACCAAAGTGTCCCAGGTTCGATTCCCAGCCAGGGTACATTCCTGGGTTGCAGGCCATAACCCCCAGCAACCGCACATTGATGTTTCTCTCTCTCTCTCTCCCTTTCTCTCTCTCTCTCTCTCTTCTCCCCCTCTCCGTCTCTCCCTCCCTCCCTTCCCTCTCTAAAAATAAATAAATAAAATCTTAAAAAAAATTTTAAATTTATTTTTAGAGAGGGAAGGGAGGGAGAGAGAGAGAGAGAGAGAGAGAGAGAGAGAAACATCAATGTGTGGTTGCTGGGGGTCATGGCCTGCAACCCAGGCATGTACCCTGACTGAGAATCAAACCTGCGACACTTTGGTTCACAGCCCGCACTCAATCCACTGAGCTACGGCAGCCAGGTATACTTTTGATTTTTTAATTATTCTTCTTAAAGAAGTCCCTTTAACATTTCTTTTTAAGTATATTTTATTGATTATGCTACTGCAGTTGTCCCAATTTCCTCCTCCTTTGCCCCCCTCCACCTGGTTCCCCCTTCCCTCCAGAGATTCCCCCACCTTAGTTCATGTCCATTGGTTGTGCATGTAAGTTCTTCGGCTTCTCCTTTTCCTATACTACTCTTAACCTCCCCCTGTCTGTTTTGTACCTACCAATTATGCTTCTAAATCCCCATGCCTTTTTCCCCATTCTCCCCCTCCCCACTCCCAGCTGATAACCCTCCAAACAATCTCCTTATCTATGATTCTATTCATGTTCTGCTTGTTTGCTTAGTTTGTTTTTGTTTTGTTTTGTTTTGTTACATTCAGTTGTTGATGGTTGTAAGTTTGTTGTCATTTTAATGTTTATAGTTTTGGTATTCTTCTTTTCCCTAAATGAGTTCCTTTGACATTTAATATAATAAGGGCTTGATAATGATGACCTCCTTTAGCTTTCTTTACCTTATCTGGGAAGCACTTTATCTGTCCTTCAATTCTGAATGATAACTTTCCTGGATAGAGTAATCTTGGTTATAGGGCCTTGCTTTTCATCACTTTGTATAGTTCCTGCCATTCTCTTCTTGCCTGCAAAGTTTCTTTTGAGAAATCAACTGGTAATCTTATGGGAATTCCTTTATAGTTAACTCTCTGCCTTTCTCTTGCTGCTTTTAAGATTCTCTTTTTATCTTTAACTTTTTGTATTTTAATTATGGTGTGTCTTGGTGTGGACCTTTTTGGGTCCAACTTGTTTGGGACTCTCTGTGCTTCCTGGTCATGTATGTCTACTTCCTTTGCCAAATGAAGAAAGTTTTCTTTTATTATTATTTCAAATAAGTTTTCAATTTCTTGCTCTTCCTCATCTCCTTCTGGCATCCCCATGATTTACATGTTGGCCATTGAAGAGATATTCCAGTCTTCCTAAACTCTCATCATTTTTATGAATTCTTGTTTCTTTGTTTTGTTCTTCACCATTGGTTTCCTATGGATTTTTCTTTTATTTTTATTTTTAATTTTAAGTATATTTTATTGATTATTATTACAGTTGTCCCATTTTTTCTTCCCTTTTCCCCCCTCCACCCTTCCCCTCCCTCCCTCCAGCATTAATTCCCCTGAGTTTATGTCCATGTTGTGTACATATAAGTTCTTTGGTTTCTCCATTTCCCATACTATTCTTAACCTCCCCCTGTCTATTTTGTACCTACCAAGTATGCTTAATATTTCCTGTACCTTTTTCCGCCATCCTCCCCCAGCTCTTCCCACTGATAACCATCCATGTGATCTCCATTTCTGTAATTCTGTTCCTATTCTAGTTGTTTGCTTTGTTTGTTTGTTTGTTTTTAGTTTCAGTTGTTGATCGTTGTGAGTTTGTTGTCATTTTATTGTTCATAGTTTTTGATCTTCTTTTTTTCCTTAGATAAGTCCCTTTAACATTTCATATAATAAGGGCTTGGTAATGATGAACCCCTTTAACTTTGCTTTATCTGGGAAGCAATTTATCTACCCTTCTATTCTAAATGATAGCTTTTCTGGACAGAGTAGTCTTGGATGTAGGTCCTTGCCTTTCATGACTTTGAATATTTCTTTCCAGTCCCTTCTTGCCTGGAAGGTTTCTTTTGAGAAATCAGCTGAGAGCCTAAGGGAACTCCTTTGTAGGTAACTCTCTCCTTTTCTCTTGCTGCTTTTAAGATTCTCTCCTTATCTTTAATCTTGGGTAATGTAATTATGGTGTGCTTTGGTGTGTTTCTTCTTGGATCCAACTTTCTGGGGACTCTCTGAGTGTCCTAGACTAGCATGTCTAATTCCTTCACCAGATTAGGGAAGTTATTCTTTATTATTTTTTCAAATAAGGTTTCAATTCCTTGCTCTTCCTCTTCTCCTTCTGGCACCCCTGTGATTTGGATGTTGGTGTTAGAATGTTTAAAGTTGTCCCAGAGGTTCCTAAGCCTCCCTTCTTCTTTTTTTTTTTTTTTTTTTTTAGATTCTTGTTTCTTCATTCTGTTCTGGTTGGATGTTTATTTCTTCCTTTTGTTCCAGATCATTGATTTGAGTCCCAGTTTCCTTTCCTTCACTGTTTGTTCCCTGTACATTTTTCTTTATATCACTTTGTATAGCCTTCATTTCTTCCTTTATTTTGCGACCATACTCAATCATTTCTGTGAGCATGCTGGTTACCAGTGTTTTGCACTCTGCATCTGATAGGTTAGCCATCTCTTCATTGCTTAGTTCTTTTTCTGGAGTTTTGATCTGGTTTTTCATTTGGACAATATTTTTTTGTCTAGATGCACCTGTTATGTGGTAAAAGGTGGAGCCTTAAGTATTCACCAGGGCAGTGCAATACACTTTGCTGCATTGTGGCACTGTATGTGGGGGAGGGGTCTGAGAGGGAACAATGTCACTTGCTCGGCCCTCAGCCCTCAGCCCACTTTCTATCACTTCCCTTGCTTTCCACAAGCAAATCATGCCTTTTCAGGTGCTGATTCCCAGGTGGATGGGTGTGTGTACCTTCAAAGACCCTGTTAGCCTCTCTAACAGATTCTCCTGTGAGGTTGGGAGTTTCTCTGGCCATGGCACCCCTCACAGATTTTTACAGCCAGAGGTTTTGAGGCTTTATTTCCCCACACTGGAATCCTGGCTTGCAAGATTTGTCTCACTACCCAATTTTTCCTCCTGGCTTATCTACTCATGAATGTAGGACCCCAGTCTTCCAGCTGCCACCTTGTCTTGCATCCCCTCTGCCTTGGCTTCTCCCCTCTGCTCCTCCTACCAGTTTGGATGAATGTTTCTTCTTCAACTCCTTGGTTGTTGGGCTTCCATACATTTTTATTTTCTGGCAGTTCTGGTTGTTTTTTTGTTTTTATTTTTTTAAATATGTTTTATTGGTTATGCTATTACAGTTGTCCTATTTCCCCCCTTCACTCCCCTCCACCCTGCACACCCTCTCCCACCCACTTGCTCCCCCTTTAGTTCATGTCCATGTGTCATACTTATAAGTTCTTCAGCTTCTACATTTCCCATACTATTCTTACTCTTCCCCTGTCTATTTCCTACCTACAATCTATGCTACTTATTCTCTGCACCTTTTCCCCCTCTCTCCTCCTCCTCCCACTCCCCTGTTGCTAACCCTCCATGTGATCTCCATTTCTGTGCTTCTGTTTCTGTTCTAGTTATTTGCTTAGTTTCTTTTGGTTTTGCTTTAGGTGTGGTTGTTAATAATTGTGAGTTTGCTGTCCTTTTACTATACATGTTTTTTTTTAATCTTTTCTTAGCTAAGTCCCTTTAACATTTCATAAAATAAGGGCTTGGTGATGATGAACTCCTTTAACTCGACCTTATCTGAGAAGCACTTTATCTGCCCTTCCATTCTAAGTGAAAGCTTTGCTGGATAGAGTAGTCTGGGATATAGGTCCTTGTCTTTCATGACTTGGAATACTTCTTTCCAGCCCCTTCTTGCCTATAAGGTCTCTTTTGAGAAATCAGCTGACAGTCTGATGGGAACTCCTTTGTAGGTTACTGTCCCCTTATCTCTTGCTGCTTCTAGGATTCTCTCCTTCATTTTTACCTTGGCTAATGTAATTATGATGTGCCTGGGTGTGTTTCTTCTTGAGTCCAACTTCTTTGGGACTCTCTGAGCTTCCTGGACTTCCTGGAAGTCTATTTCCTTTGCCAGAATGGGGAAGTTCTCCTCTATTATTTATTCAAATACGTTTTCAATCTGTTGCTCTACCTCTTCCCCTTCTGGTACCCCTATAATTTGGATGTTGGAACATTTCAAGATGTCCTGGAGGTTCCTAAGCTTCTCCTCGTTTTTTTGGGTTTTTTTTTTTTTTTTAATTCTTATTTCTCCATTCTTTTTTCTGTTTGGTTGTTCCTTTTTTCCTTCTGGTCCACTCTACTGTTTTGAGTCCCAGTTTCCTTCCCATCACTATTGGTTCCCTGTGCATTTTCCTTCATTTCTTTTATGGTAACCTGCATTTGTTCATCTAATTTGCAACCAAAATCAACCAATTCTGTGAGCTTCCTGATCACCAGTGTTTTGAACTGTAAATCTGATAGGTTAGCTATCTCTTGGTTGCTCAAAAGGATGAGTTTTGGAGCACTAATTTATTATTCTGTTTGAGCCATCTCTCTCTCTCTCTTTTTTTTGGTGGGGTGGGGGGGTCTGGTCGTTCCTGTTACAGTGAGGGGTGGAGCCCTAGGTGTTCACCAGGGCTGGGCACCCCAGTCGCTAGATTGTGATGTTGTATGTGAGGGCAGGGTCGAGAGGGAACAATGGCGGTAGCTCCGTTGGAGCTGGATGGAGCTCCATGGAGATGGGACCTCAGTCTCTTCCCTGGGATCCTTGATTGTGCGCTCTGCCCTGCTCCACAATCGCTGCCTCACTGGGTCTGCCAGCTGCGGCTTGCGTACTCAGGATCCACCCGCTGCGATCTTGTGTGCCCCAGATGCCTTACGTGCTCCCAGTTGCCTTTTGCGCCCAATTCTCCCTGTTCTCCGTGTTGCACTGCAACCCGCGCTGGCTGCTTGTCTCCGCTCCTCCTACCAGTCTGGATAAACGGGTCTATTTCAACTTCTTGGCTGTCCAACTTCCATTCACATAAATTTTCTGTCAGTTCTGGGTGTTATTCTGCCTCTAAATTGTTGTTGTTCCAATGTTGGTTGTGCATGTAGGTACGGTGCATCCACCTATGCCTCCATCTTGCCAGATGTCCATGTTTTTTGGTTTTAAATTGGTTGTTATCCTTTTGATTGTGCGAGAAGGCAAAGCCTATCTACCTACACCTCCATCTTGGCCAGAAAAACTGGAGTAGATCTGGATTTTTCTTTATTTCCCTTAGTAGAGCTTTCATTTCTTCCCTTGTTCTTTTGCCATATTCAATGAGATCTTTGAGCATTCTGACCTCCAGTGTTTTGAAATCTGTGTCTGATAAGTTAGCTTTCTCTGTATCACTTAGTTATTTTTCAGATCTATTCCTTCATTTGGGCCATATTTCTTTGTCTCCTGATTTTGGCAGTCTCCCTGTGTCTGTGTACTAGGTAGAGCCTCTTTGATTCTGTTTTAGCAAACCTATTAAGTCATATGGGGCAGAGCCTTGTGTATACACCAGGGTGGGGCAATGGTGGTTCTATGTGTGGGGATAGGTCAAAGAGAGGACAATGCCACTGCTGGTTGACATCTGGGGACTTGGATGGCCCTCACTCTGTTTCCAGTCACTTCATCCACTTCCCATGTGAGACTGGCACCCAACCATCTGGCTGTCCTGGTTGTGGTTACCGGGGTGGGTGGGTATGCATATGTACTGGCAGTTTCTTCCACTGCCCCAATCCCCACTGGCTTTATAACCAGAAGTTATGTGGTTTTCTTTTTCTTGGTTCTGGAGCCCCAGGCAGTGTGGTTGGGCCTGGGGCTGGGCTTGCTTGCTCACAAAATATCCCTCTAATTTTTACCTGCCACATGTGAATGTGGGGCTGCCCTGTCTGCTAGCCACTGCCACCTCTCTGCCTCTCTACCCCCAGCTCACCACCACCACACTGAGTCCTCTCCCCTCTGACTCCCTGTCTCTACCCCTTCTACCTTTCTTGATGAATATAGCTTCTCTGAATCCTTGGTTGTCGGACTTCCTTACAGTTCTGGGTGTTTTTCTGGGCAATTTTCTGGCAGTTCTAAGTGTTTTTCCTTTTTAACTTAGTTGTGTTCCTTCTTACGGTTGTGCAAGGAAGCAAGGCATATCTACCTATGCCTCCATCTTGGCTGGAAGCACCAAAATTTCTTATAATACTGATTTGGTGATGATTAACTCCTTTAATTTTTTCTAGTCAGGGAAGCTATTATCTTTCTTTCAATTTTAAATGATAGCCTTGCTATGTAGTGTTGTCTTGGCTGTAGGTCCTTGCTTTCCATCATTTTGAATATATCATCCAAATCCCTTCTGCCCTGCAAATTTTTCATTGATAAATCAGCTGACATCTATGGGAGCTCCCTTGTTGGTACTACATGCCTTTCTCTTTGTCTTTGCCCATTGCCACCTTAGTTTTGGTGTGGGCTTCTGTGGGTTCATCTGGTTTGGGACTCTGTGCTTTCTGGACCAGCATGTCTATTTCCTTCACCAGGTTAGGGAAATTTTCAGTCATGATATCTTCAGATAGGTTGTAGATCCCTTGCTCTCTCTTCTCCTTCTAGTATCCCTATGATATGGGTGTTGTACTACACTTGATGTTGTCCCCTATTTTCATTTTTATGGATTCTTTTTTCTTTTTGCTGTTCTCACTGGGTGTTTTCTGCTACCTTGTCTTCCAGATTGCTGGAAGACAGTCTTCTGCTTTATCTAATCTGCTGTTTATTCCTTCCCATGTATTCTCAATTGAGTTATTTTTTCATAATTTTTAAATTTTTTATTCTTCAATTTTTATCCTCAATTTTTTATTCTTCATTTCTTATTGACTTTTTTATGGTTTCTGTGCTCTTTTTTTAGACTTACTGTCTCTTTGTTGAAGTTCTCATTGAATTCATCTATCATTCTTCCCCTAAGTTTCTTGATCATCCTTATATCCAGTGTTTTGAACTCTGTCTCTGGATTGCTTCCCTTTATTTTGTTTAGTTATTTTCTGAAGTTACTCCTGTTCTTTCATTTGGGGCATGTTGTCTTCTCATTTTGGCTGCCTCCCTCTGTTTGTTTCTATGTTTTAGGTAGTTCTGCTGAGTCTTGACAGGGTGGCCTTATTTAGTAGGTGTGCTGTGGGGCCCAGCAGCACTGTCCCCTGATCACCTGAGCCTGGTGCTTCAGAAGAATTCCCTGTGTGGGCTGTTGTTGCCCTTCTGTTGTAGTGGACTTTTGATTGCTGTTGGCATGTTAGTGGGTGAGATTGACTCTGAGGTACTGGTTGTGAGGATTAGCCACAACTACAGTATATGCACTTCTGTGTGGGAAAGAGGGAGACTGACCCCATGGAGTGGGATTCACCTCAAGAAGCTCTGGTGCCTGGTGAGACTACCCTTTCAGCATGCCACTTGTGGAGTAATCAGACAATACACTGTTGTGGTCTGAAGATAACCACCAGGTATGTTGGCTCTAGAACATGTTGGAAGAGGCTCTGGTACAGGCCAAGGTGAGCTGCTGCTTATGACCAGCCTGGGGCTACCTGGTAGGAGCAAGAAAGATACTGCAATTTTCAGGTGACTTTGTTGGGCCTGGAGGTGTTTGAGAGAGACTATACTGCAAACTGAGGCTGGCTGCCACCAGTACCTGGTTGGAGCCACTCAGCAAAAAGCACAGGGCACCCTGCAGCCCTCTACCACCTGCCAGTTGTCCATAAGGCTCAACCACTGAAAGAGGCTTGGGTGGTACTTGAATGCAGTGAATTGGGGTCTCAGGGAGTCACCATGGTTGAGTGAGTGGTGTTCACCAAATTAATGCAGATTCAGCTTTGGCACCAATGCCAAGCCTGTGGCCACAAAGAAAAAGACACAGGGCACACCAGATTCCATTGTTGCCTGCCTTGGGCCTATGGACCTTTGAGAGTTTTTTTCTTTTTGTTGTAAAAATTTCACTTAATATATTTTAGCACAAAAAAATGTTTAATATATGCAATGGTTAAATGTGCATTGAAGTACATACAACTGTGGGAAACATTTAAAGACACCTATGGGATGCAAATAAACAAAATAGATTCAAATTTAAAAGTCACTTATGGCCCTAGTTTGTGGCTTGGTTGGTTGGAGCATTGTCCCAAGCACTAAAAGATTGTGGATTTGCACCCCACGATCAAACACATGCCTAGGTTGCAGGTTCAATGCCTGGTTGTGATGCATATGGGAGGCAACCAAATGATGTTCCTCCCTCACATCAATGTTTTTCTCTTTCTCTCCCTTCTTCTCTCTCTAGAATCAATAAAAAATATCCTCTAGTAAGGATTTTTAAAATGCAGTTATGTGTAAAACATTAAGAATCTCACTACTGTATTTTCAGGAATGAATTAGAATATAAACTTTCCCTTAAAGTAATAAACTGAAGCTTAAAACACAAAATTGGAGCCATCTTATTTTTTAAGATTATGTATGTATGTATGTATGTATGTATTATTTCAGTTCTATTTTATTGATTATGCTATTACATTTGTCCCAATTTTTCCTCCTTTGGAGTGGGCCTTTTTGCATCCATCTTGTTTGGGGCTCTCTGTGCTTCCTGGACTGGCATGTCTATTTCCTTCACCAAATTAGGGAAGTTTTCTTTCATTATTTTTTCAAATAGATTTTCAATTTCTTGCTCTTTCTCTTCTCCTTCTGGCAACCCTGATGCAAATGTTGGACCTCTTGAAGTTGTCCCAGAGGCTGCTTACACTATCCTAGTTTTTTTTTTTTTTATTCTTTTTTCATTTTGTTGTTCTGATTTTTTGTTGTTGTTGCTTCCTTATGTTCCACATCATTGCTTTGATTCTCAGCTTCATCCACTCTACTGTTGTTTCCTGTAAGTTGTTCTTTATTTCAGTTAGTGTATCCTTCATTTCCAACTGGGTCTTTTTTATGCTGTTGAAGTCCTCAATAAGTTCCCTGAGCATCCTTATAAATGGTGTTTTGAACTCTACATCTGATAGATTGCTTATCTCCATTTTGTTTAGTTCTTTTTCTAGAGTTTTGATCTGTTCTTTCATTTGGGCTATGTTTCTTTGTCTCCTCATTTGGGTGGCCTCCTGTGTCTGTTTCTCTGTATTAGGTAGAGCTACTATAACTCCCTGTCCTTGTAGTGTGGCCTGATGTAATAGATGTCCTGTAGGGTCCAATGGCACAGCCTCTCCTATCACCCAAACTGAATACTCAAAGTGCACCTTTTGTGTAGGCTGAGTACACCCTCCTCTTGTAGTTGAGCATTGATTGCTGTTGTCCAGGCCAGTCAACTGCAAGGACTGGATGTGACCACTGACCAACAATCTCTGCAGTCGATGGAGGATCAGCTGTGCAGGGACAGGGTGGTGGTGCTCTGATGTGGTCTGTTGCTGTCTACTCGGCACAGGCTGTGGGATTTCCTAGGTGGTGCAGGCCAAGGTCAGCTCCTACCTGAGTTTTTCCCAGGGTCACCCTGCCTGAGCTACAAAGCTATTGATATGGCTGCTACCTGTGCTGGGTTTGGAGATTCCTAGGCAAAGTCAAGCTGTGGGGATCTAGGCTGGCTGCTGCTAGTGCCAGGCCTGGACCGCTTAGCAAGAGGTACAGGGGCTGAGGGCTCACTGAGGCTGGCTCTTGCTTGTTTGAGAAGATTTAGGATGTTGTGAAGCATGAGCCAATACCAGCCACTCATATGGAAAAGCAGCTTGGGTGGGCCTGTAAGTTGGATGTGACAGAGTCTCTAGGGATCTCCAGAGTAGGGCAAATGGTATTAGCCAGGTTGACGGAGTCTCAGATATGGCACCTCCCTGCCAGTTCTATGGCTCTCTGCAGGGGAGAGTTCATAAAAGAGACAATAACCACTGCCCAAATCTCTGTCTGGGAGAAAGCTAACCCCCAGCTCTAGCTTTGACACCAGACACTTCAGTTCCTTCCTGTGTACAACTGGTACCTTTCAAGCTGCTAAGCTATTGCTGGAAGTCAGAGGGAGTGAGTCTGAGTAAGTCCATGTGTGGGTTCCTTAAGAGGAACTTCTTAGTACTCTAGAGGTTTCTTCCACTGACTCAATCCCTACCAGTTTTTGAAGCCAGAAGTTGTAGAAACTTATCTTCCTGCCACTGGAACCCTTGGATGGGCTTCCTGGATGGGGCTGAGACTCCACATTCCCCAGATATCCCTCCCAAATTTTTATCCACCACATGTGGATGTGGGACCAGCCCATTCCACATCTCTGCCCCTCCTATCAGTCTGGATGAAAGTGGTTCTTTAATTTTGTAGTTGTAAGACTTTCATTCAACTCAATTTCTGATGGTGAATGTCATTTTGTATTTTAGTTGTAATTTTGATGTGATTGTTCAAGGAGGTGAGCTATATTTACCTGTGCTGCCATCTTGACTGGAAGTCCCTATTTATTCATTTTTAGAGAGAGGGGAAGGGAAGGAGAAAGTCAGGGAGAAAAACATCGATCAGTTGCCTCTCGCAGGCACCCTGACTGGTACTGAATCTGCAAACAAGCTGTGTGCCTTGACCAGGAATCAAACCTGTGACCTTTCACTTCATGGTGTTACAGAACAAACAAGGGGGGGCCTGGGACGATATACTATTACTGAAAGAAGGCCCCAGGTCCGTTATGTCCGCCGCCCGAGGAAAGATGTCTCTCAATGCCAGAGATTCGTGAAAAGGAAAGGAAATGTTTATTTAATGCTATACAAACTTCAAGTAGTGACCTAATGTCTTTATCAAAAATCCTAAAGTCTCTAAAAACACCCACAAACAGACACAGTCCTTCCTTCCTTCCCCCTTTGCCCAGTCCAGAGTACTGTATCTCAGGAAAGGAAATAGAAGTCCATGGCTCAGGCAGTCCTCTGGTTCTTCCCAGTTAGTACTCCATCTCGACTGGGAGACCTCCCTGGGTTCCCAGCACCCTCAGCTGAGTCGCCAGGATCTCTGCTAAAACCAGGTGGTGGTTCCCCCTTCTAAAGCTGCAGGGGGGGTGGGGGGGGTCCCACTCTGGCAAAGGCACGTGGTCCTCTCTCCCAGGGCCACAGGAAGGGAGAGTCCCCACTCTGTCAAGGCCATGTGGTTCTCTCCCAATGGCTTCCGTGTTTAAATCCCCATGCCAATCTTCTTCTGCAGCCCCATTTCCAACTCCTCCTACACTTGGGCACACTTGCCCTCAATCTGCTGTCTTCTCCAGCTTTTCTGATCGCCATCGTGGGTCTGGGCAGGTGTCACCCCATGTCATGGAGCCAATCTTCTCCCAGCTCCCACGCAGACGCTGTAACTCAGGCGACCTGCCCCCCAGTCTCATCTTGGGGGGAGATCCCTTTCCATCCCCCTGTCCTTGAGCCTGGCCATAGCTATTTAGCATATCTAAGTGACCAGCCAAAGGCTATAGGTATGTTAAATGACCACGCCATGGATTAGCTGCAAAGCTGCCCTGCATGCTCTTGCTCTGTGTGCCCCTCCCCCCAACTCACACCTGTCGGGGAAGGGGTGAAGACACCTTAAAATCTCCTGGACACCTTGAGTTCTGGACCCCATTTCAAATGCCTATTTGGGATCCCCCCCTCTTGGCTGCACCCTGTAACAATGGGACTGATGCCCAACCAACTGAGCCACACCAGTCAGGGCAGAGCCATCTTGTAAGATACATAAAATCCAATGCTCATTAAGGTAATGAAAACTGAAATGTCAAGAGCACTCCAACAGCCTCATAGTAGCATCTCATTTTATAAAGCAGTATGTATTCAGGTGTTTACCCATCCAACAATTTTCCCCCTTTACTGTAAATTATTTTACAATATTCATTAAAGCCTCCATGTCTAAGAACTGACCTTAAAAAACTAGTTAAAAACAAAGCATTCTTCTCCACAGGACAATTAAATAAAAATAATACCATAGCTACAATCCATAAGTTATTTGTAAATTCTAAATTGCAGTTAAGTGCTTAAGAATAATCTAGGTAAAGGGGACATTAAATGGACTAAATTATCATCAATAGCCATGACAGCTTAGTCTAAATCTTGCTTATGATGGCAACATAAACATCCAAACCTATAAGAATTTTTATTAGTTTATTTGAGCCAAACTGATGACAATTCCCAGGAAGAGAAACCTCAATGGATTGAGAAAATGCTATGGAAAATGGTAGTCTCGCACCTTATTTTATACATTACAGTCAAAAGAGGAAGTATAAGTGGGTTACATGAAATTCATTGGTGATAGATTAGGGAGGCAGGAAGAAACAAAGCAGAAAAACCTCTGGGATTGAATAAATAGTAAAATGACAGAAACACACTTCTTTTACACAGGTAGGTACAGGATAATTAATAGTCAACAATTAACATGATAAAAATAAGAATGAGGGAATTTGTAGCCTCCCTCTGGTCAGGTGTCTGTGTTTTAAGGAGCCTGGAAAAAGGAAATTTAACATGCCAAAGGTATGTTATCATAGATGCAAAAACATAACAGACAGGCTTAATTAAAGTAAAGACTGATCTTTTTCAGGGAAGATACTGGCCCAGGACATGACTACCCACCATGATTTGCTTTTAGTTGGAAAGTTTTTAACTTCAGACCTTCCCACATGGCTACTTTAGGTCTCTGAGTTTGTAAAGCCGCCAGGCAGGCCTTCCCTGAGCTGGCCAGGCTTAGCACATGACCCCTTTTCCTCTACAATGAAAACTGACTAAATAAACACTTCCAAATTTACACTGAAATATCCTTTCCAAAACCTATCTCCTTTAACTAAGTGCAGCACATTCAATTCAAGGTATTGCTTCAGAAGCGCTGCCTTTCAGGTGCTGTGTCACCCTCTCAGCACTTGACTGGCTGAAAGGAATGTCCCAGCACAGCACAGATAAATGCTGTGTTTAAAACCAAACTCATCTGTTTCCATAGCCACTATAATTATTATTAAGAAAAAATGAAAAACTTTCTGTTTTCCCCCTGCACCTCTCCCTTCCCATCCCCACCCCTGACTCTGTCTCTCTCTCGGTGTCTATGTAAAGATTTATGTCTTTGGATTGTTTTTACACATTAAAAACAGAGTATTTTTCAAGTCACAGCAGCCCATAGAGAACAAAAGGGATATAGAAACTAAAACAAGGCTTGCAGTTTCCAGCTATGCATTCCTGTGTTATTGGGTAGAGAGAGACTGCAAAAATTAATTAACCAAACAAAAAAGTTATTTCCTTCTGACAAAACTTAATGATAATAAACTAGCAGCAAGCAATTTTAGCGCATTCATACTGTCTGCCACGAGTCACGTCCTGAGAGCAGCCGTGTGGGGAGAAGGAGGACACAGAATGAGCGATTGAAGGGTTCCACTGATAAAAAGTGAAAAAGTGAAGACAGGACTTAACCAGTACAAAATTTCCAGTTTCAAGTTCAAACACAGTTAGGTTTTTATGATTCCATTTTTAAGTTGTTTTGGGAAAATTTTATTCTCATGAACATTTACTGAGCCTTTTAAGCTTACTATGAACTAATTTCCCTTGTAATATATATATATTACATATATAATATATATACAAACAGTTCTGATAAACACCAATGATGATGTGCACAGATGCTCTCACAAAATGTTAAAATAAAACTGGCAATAAAATGAATAACTTGAAAGAGCTAATTTTGTGAGAATGAGTGGGGCCACATACAAGGTGAAAGGGAAGGCCTGCAGCACAGAGCTCTGGAGGGTTTTAAACGCTGCACACCACTGCTACCTAGGGCACCCAAAAATACATTGAGCATTGTCTTGAAATTTGATGATACTTTTAAAAAACTGTGTTGTGACCCTTCAAGGCCGGGTGGGTCCATGGTATTCACTCAGACAGAATAATTAATATTCACGGAGCTGTTGGGAGGTCTGGCATGCCTTTATTCATGGGTGCACAAGCCACACAGGCTGCAAGCTGCGTGTCTCCCTGCATGTCACACATCACGGCCCCTGCTCCCCAGCGTGGCACCCATTATGGCACCCGTCCCATTACATGTGTCTAATAGTGGGAAGCCCCTACTTGTATAAGTACTAGAGGGGAACAAAACCAGAAAACTGCCAGAACACTACATTACATAATATAATTCTGTGCATGCGAGCTCACTTTATGTTATGGGAACAGTTCATCAGACTCAGTCTCAAGGCTGTGAGAACACTGGTTATCAGACTTCTCCAAGGCTATAGGAACACTGCTCCCCTGAGTTACCCAGACACCTGGGCGAGGAAACTGTCTCCACTTACCCTACAAAACCCAATGTATGTTATCAGAAGATTCTCAAAGATAATTATATCTTAAAAACACTCAAAACAAATTGTAGGTTAAGTGGGGTCAAGGCCAAGTGCTTGGAGCTGAGCTTTGCAGCAGTGTTCCAGGAGGAGAGGCAGCCATGGGAGCTGTTAGAGCTGGTGGTGTGACTCAGGAGGCTGTAAGAGAGCAGGCTGGAGCTGGCACAAGATAGGGAAGCAGGTACTGGCACCCAGAAAGCTCACTGAAAGGGTCGGGCCAGAGCACCACAGTGGTGGAGGTGGCAGGTGAGTTCAGCGCCTGTCAGAGAGGTCCCCGAAGATGGCAGAGGCACATGGAGTCACACAGACAGCAGTCACCAGAGCCACAGCAACAGCAGCCCAGTGACCCGAGGGATGCAGTGGTGGTGCCAGCAACCAGCTCCCACCTGGGCAGTGTACGGTGCTGCACAAGTGCAGCTCCTGGTGCCCACACACCGGCATCCAGTGCAGGCCTAAATTATCTGTCCAAACCCCGGGGTATGTGACTGAGAGGTCTGTCCTGTGTGTCTAAAGGGTCATCTGACTGTGCCAGTCTCCCCAAAAGAGGGAGGAAATATCCTGCTAGACCATGTGACCTAGATGTGCATGTGACACAGGAAGGCTTTGGTTGGGGTTTGTGGCAGTGATCAGAATGGCTTTGTCAACCCTTGGGTTTCTGGTCTCAACTATGGAAGGGAGCAGAGGCATGGTACTCCTTAGTTGAAAAGCGGTCGGCTGCAGTATAGCTGCCCTGTTGGCCACAGAGGCCATAACAGAAACTGCCCCTGTGACAGTTAGGACTACCCACCACATTGCAGGGTGGGTCTGGGACTAGATGGCCAAGATCGTAGTGGGACGGCTCAGATGCCCACATTAGCTAAGTGGAGGACCTATCTGTAGAACAGGAGTACTCTGTCCACTAGCCCTTTGTGGGCTGAGCTACAGGATGTGTTAGGTCCAGTTACTTATGTAGATGAGAAGTCTACTGTACCCGTCCCTGTAGAGGAGGTAGAAACTAGCCCCTTCCAGGAGAGGCAGGCAGCCATTCCCTCAGATGCATGGTAGACTGATGGGTCCAGCAGGGGCCAGTCTGCTGTGTGGACTGCAGTGGCTGTCCAACCAGAAACAGAGACGATCTGGTTTGACACTAGCATGGGACAGAGCAGCCAGTGGGTGGAACTCTGAGCCATTATGGCTCATGGTGGTCAATGAAGCCCCACCCCTGACTATTTGCACAGGTAGTTGGGCAGTGTGCCAGGGCTGACATTATGGATCTGTACCCGGCATACAAATAAGTGGATGGTTATGCATAGACCATTGTGGGGACAGGCTTTGTGGTAAGACTTAAGGGAGTTAGGCCACCAGAAACAAATCACTGCATATCATGTTACTGGACGTGCACCTCATGCTTCCCCTGGGAATGATGAGGTTGACAGTCTAGCCAAGGGCTAGAAACAGTACCTGCCAGTCCCTCAGGAAGGGAAGTAGCCCAGTGGCTACACTGTCGCCTCTTACATGCTGGGCAGAAGACCATGTGGTCCACTATTAAAACTTGGGGGTCACCTGTTACATTGGCAGAGGCACAAGAAGCCTGTGAGACCTGTGTTGTCTGCTCATGAGAGCATCCCCGAAGGCCTGTGGGATGCTCTCAGGGAACTTCTGGACAGGTAGTGCGGGGACGGGTACCACTGACCCAGTGGCTGGTGGATGTAATTGGGCTCCTACCTTGTTCAGAGGGATATAAGTATGCTATTACAGGTGTGGACACAGCCACAGGACTTTTGGCTGCTTATCCCACCCAGCACCCAGATCAGAAAGCAGTAATTGCTGCACTGGAGCGGTTACGTGCTGCTTATAGGCGACCCTTAATCATCGAGAGTGATCAGGGGACGCATTTTACTGGGGCCTTGGTACAATAGCGGGCTCAGGACTTACAAATTGACTAGAAATTTCATATGGCCTATCATCTCCAAGATGCTGGAATGACTGAACAGTACAATGGTCTCTTAAAGCAGGACCTGTGAGCTGCAGCTGCCACCCCTACACTGAGGGGTTGGACAAAATGTTTGTGGACTGTCCTCCAGGTTCTAAATGAGAAAAGACAGAGGTGGGGACCAGCTCCGGTGGAAGCCTTGCTCCACCGAACTGCTGCTCCAGTTCAGCCTCAGGGACAGACTAAGGATGTCTTGCTGAAACCAGGCATGGGAAAACAGGGGAATATCCTCCTGCCTGCTCCAGAGGGCCTGGAGCAAGGGCAAACAGCCACCTGGACATGGCCTTGGGAAATCAAAGCCCCCCACATATTCTGGGGGCTCTTGTTGACCCTTGGGACCAAGGGGTGGAGAGAAACTTACAAATAGTGCCCTGAGTGATTGTGATCTGTCTCCCAGTCTTGAAGGTGACATATCCAGGGCCAGCAGACCATAAAATGCTTCTTCATTGCACCTTTGTCATTGCCCTATGGCCCATTATGAGTTCTCCCCTATTATTGCAAGTAGATGCTGAGTCCCCAGTTGAGGTATGACAGGTCTGGTATTCATGCCCAGGAAGACCCCCTCTGCCAGCCACTGTCTTACTGGCTGACCAGAAGCTTGCTTGTGACCAGAGGGTCATGACTTGCCTTTACTGGTGCCTATAACTGCTCTGTCTTTTCACCCTTAGAGTGCTAGGAAACACCTTAGTGGACTGGGTTCATACCTATGCCTTAGTGACTGACCAATCAGCATGCTGGGCCTGCACTGAACTCCCCCTGAGCATGTTGGCTAACATCCCATGGTGCATCTCTCCTGCTTCTGTCTCAAATTGGGCTTGGCTTCAGAACCAGTGGAACAGCCAACAACCCTTGTGGAATGCTACATGGACTGACATCTATGCTGGGGTGAAGTAGCAGTATGACCAGCCTAGGCCATTAAGCGGCTACTCCGTATGGGATGGCTCAGGGTGGCTCACAGCTGAGGCTATGGAGCTGGCTGGACCAGTGCCCTTTTGCATTGAGAACTCCAAAGGACAAGCCCAGGCGGGCTGGACTCCAACAGGTCTGTGTCAGACCCATATTCTTGGACATTGTTGAGAGACGCAGAATGGTGTGTGGGCTGCAATTCCCACTGAGACCTTCTGGGTGGGTGGCCCACATGAGTGGTCTTACTTGTATGGACATTGGACTGGCCGTTACACATAGGGGTGGCCTGTTTACCTGTGCTTTGGCTGTATGCTGTTGGAGCTTGCACTGCTGCTGTGGCAGCGCTTGTGTTTTGCTTGCTTGTTGCTGTAGCCCCTACTGTTGTGGGTTATGGGTGCAGGACTCTGCCCTCCTCACCAAGGGACCTTTGTGGAAGACATCCTCATGTAGATTGTAAGGTGAGGAACCCAGAAGAAGTGGATTGTAGGGTAAGTGGAGGCAGTCTGGCATCCTTGCCCAGGTGTCTGGGTAACTAAGGAGAGTACTGTTCCCATAGCCTTGGAGAGGCCTGATAACCAGTGTTCTCACAGCCTTGAGACTGAGTCTGATGAACTGTTCCCATAACATGAAATGAACTCACATGTACAGAATTATATTATGTAATGTAATGTTCTGGCAGTTTTCCGGCTTTGTTCCCCTCTAGTACTTAAACCGGTAGGGACTCCCTGCTGGGGGTGATGATGATGAGAGACACGCAAGGGGCAGGTGCCACGATGGGTCCCATGCAGGGGAGCAGGGGCCATGACATGAAACATGCAGGGAGACACGCAGTTTGCAGTGTGTGTGGCTTGCCCACCCGTGAATAAAGGCATGCCAGACATCCCAATGGCTCCGTGACTATTTTTCCATCTGCACAAATATCATGAACCTGCCTGGCCTTGAAGGGTGGCAACACAGAAATTATAACCTGCTAAAGAATTTTAAGTCAAATTTCTGAAGGAGTGATTAAGAAGGACGGGCCTATGAAAATGTCTAATCAGGGTAACACTGCCCGTGCTGATTTTGCCATTAAGAACATGTGTGAGGCAAGTGCTTATCCTGTGGGCCTTTATGCAAGACAGGTTTGAAAAAAAGTCTTTGATTAACTAGTAACTCTAGCACAGGGTGTCAAAGTCATTTTCACAAGGAGCCACATCAGCCTTGCAATTGCCTTCAAAGGGCCGAATGTAATTTTAGGACTGTATAAATGTAACTACTCATTAACTGTTAAGGAATTGAAATTACATTCCGCCCTTTGAAGGCAGCCATGAGACTGATGTGGTCCCAGTGAAAATGAGTTTGACAGCCCTGCTCAACATGAATAGACAGGTTGCATAATACACATAGAGTTCCTGAAACTGTGGAGATACGGTTACCTATAATCTCCCATTATACACACAGGTGAATACAACCCAATGTTAATAAACATCACAGCCTTCAGAAATATATAGTAACCAGAAAATAAAACTAAGGCTCTCTTTAATAAAATCTGTCTGTTACATTACTGTATTTATAGGAGACCATTCTGCATGGTGTGGGCCCAGCTCCCACTCGGAAGGCCAGTGGAAAGGGAGGCCTGATGCACAGGACCCACATCCACGGATAGGTTCTCTTGTGGGAAATCAGGCCTGCATTGTACCTAGGCTGCTTTGAGACTTGCATTTGCTAAAACTCCCTCACCCTGAATTGAGGTAGCAAGTCCTTACTATAACTTCCTAAAGTCTGTGCTAAACCTTCCCAGTATGGAGTGTAACCGGTTCAACCACTTTTGCCCTAGGTCTGCAACATCCTTCTCTTTGAAGTAATCAGTGGCATCCTCTCCTTTGTTTTCTGTAAAAGGTAACCACCTAAAGCGAACCTGTGCATAGTAAATGAGGACCATCATGTAATGTGCCCAGAAAAGCAATAAAAGCTTGTCAAGGCAAGGGTCAGCATGCTCTCCTCTTGAGAGAGTGGCCATGCCATCCCTTTTCCTCCACAGGACTCGTAGTCCATGTGAATTTGTCTCATATCTCATCCATAATGCTGCGGACCCCATGAGTTGGGGTCCGTGTCAGCATTTACACTCTGCATGACTTCAAAAAGTAACTATAAGCACTATCAATATAAAAACATAAATAATCCTGGCTGGGTGGTTCAGTGAGTTAGAACATTCTCCCGATATGTCAAGATTGTGGATTCGATCCCTGGTCAGGGAACATATAAGAATCAAGCAGTACATGCATTAAATAAGTGGAACAATAAATCTCTCTCTCTCTCTGTGTCTCTCTCAACCAATAAAAATTAAAAAAAAACATAACTGCTGCATCAAATCAGAAATGTCAAAATATTTCTTCAATGCCAACAGTTTACAGGTAAGCATTTAAATACAACTGTGTTGTAATTAAGCTGCAAATAACATATGGGTTTTTACTAAAGTGTTAAAAATCACAAAATTGTTTTGACCCCCTAACACCCTTCCTGGATTGCTATGCCCATGAAATTTTATTTTTTACAAGTTTATATACTGTTCACCAAAAATCACAATCTAACTGGATAAAAACAGCTAGAAAAATAGAATATAGAAACATATTCTACTTTTGATTACATTAAATATCCATGTGATCACCTACTCTAATATCAAAATTAAGGACAAGAGACACTTAATTAGTATGCTTACTTCACTGAACACAAGACTAGATTGATGCATATCCAAAAACACTATTGCAATGCTTTTAAAGAACAGTATAAATGTCATAGTAACATTATCTTTAGATACTGCTGAACACAAGACTTCCCCTGAGGTGTGAACATTCAATATTGAACAGCTTCACACATGAGCCCATGAAACAGTTAATCACAACACTACAGCTACTGTAATCAAAGTGGCATTGTTTATAGACATTAACATTTTTAACAAGAACAAACTACTATAAAAACAAACATTTGCTTGACATTTTCACCCAATTACTTACATATTATAATGGCCAAAATGTTATAACCAATACTAAAGTTGCAAAAGCTATATCTTTTCAAGTCACATAGGTTTCCTTCAAATAAAACCGTTAAGCAACATCAAAAATACTAGTAGAGCTACTGGTTACTATTTATGCAAATTTTTGTAAGCAGATCTCTTCCTGTTTATTTTATCCATAAGTCCTTACAGCTTCGGTTAAATCACAGGAAGCAAACTACTGGACAACCATCAGGCTTCTGGCACAAAGACGATTCTGTCTCAGAAGGTGTCCCTCTTCCTTTGGCTTCTAACAGCGGCCAGGCTGGTGCTCCAAGTCAGCTCTCAGGCTGTCATGCTGTCTCACTCGCCCCCTGCCTCTTTCTCTATGATGGTCATCAAGATGCTCTCCACCTGGAGACAAGGGGACCAGCTCTCTTCTCGTAATCTAAAGGATCCCTCTCTTGATTGTACACTGCATGGGTCAGGGTCCAGAACCATAAGACTTGGATTCACTTCCACAATCAATCTTGCAAAGATCTAGTAGTAACTTTGCAATGATCATCATCAGATACTTTGGATTGTTTAAGCAAAGAAATTGCAGTTACCAGTGTCTCAGAGGCCCTCCCATAATCAACCACGTTGGCATCAGACACAGCTCTTGAAACAGCACTGCTTAAAATCTCCCTGTTCCTAGTCACAATTTTTTCAAACTCAGCTTCACTCAACAGCATTCTTGCTCTATCTATTCCCCTTCCAGGAGGCCCACAGTCACCCCTATGGTATGGTGAAGGTCGGCCACATGGATCTGTTGGTGGTGGACCCTGACTCTCTGATGTAAGCACTTCACCATGAGCTGATGGAAGAAGAAAACCCAGGTTCACATGTGGAGCTGGCAGTAGGGCACCTGGAGGTAGTCCAGGAAGATGCAGAGGAGGAGCAAGCATAAGGGGTGACCTGAGAGGACCAAGTGAGCGAGGAAGAAAGGGCCTGGGGGGGCAGGTGGTCCCTGTCACAGACAAAGTGGACCAGAGGAACGGCTGCAGCCTGAAACTGGAGGGCATGGACCAGGAGGGAGTGAACCCAATACAGGTTGTCCAAAAAGTTACCTGGGATAAAGAACTGGTGGTGGAGGGTGTTCTCAATTAGGAGACCCAGCTAAAGAAGGCAGCAGAGCCTGCCCAGGAGATGGAGGACCTGGGGGACCAGGTAGGCCTGCAGGACCTGAGGGTGGACATGATATAGCCTGTCTAGCCAGAAAGGGGACAGTGGCCCTCCTGGTCCTGCTGGCCCAGAAAATGTGTCACCACTGGGAACAGCCCCTGAATCAGCCCCGTCCTCCACCACCTCGTGGAAATGCTGCAGCTGAACTGCCCCATGCAGGAGCAGCTTGATCTTCCCCAGCTGTTTGTCCCGACTGTATAGTTTTCCTGGACTGCATTTCAAATTGACTCAGGAACTGTATACTCATCGGGTTGCAACAGCATCCTGATTATGAAATTTTCTTTTAGACAACAGATCCAAAAAGGACAAACCCCTTTACTGGCCATCTGCCCAATATACAAAAATATTTATCTCCAAAATATGATTTATTCCCAAAGAATGAACTGATTCAGCTGTCTTCATCTGTTGTCCACCATGTCAGATTTCCAATATATAATGCAGTTCTCTTTCCAGTATACATATAAGCAACATTTTGTGCTGCTCTTGTAGTGGTGCTGCCACCAGCAGTTGGTGGGAGGGAACCCATGTAATCCTGGCCCTCTGGGGCATTTCCGTTAGTGCACATGGAAGGATGACATCATCATACAAATGTGTCTGACTGTGGTCACCATGTTCCTGGTGGACCCCTGACCACATCCATGTATGTCTATGCAGTCCACACTGTCCGCCTTCTTCCCTCAGCCCTGGCTGCCACCGCTGCCTCCTGCCCCTTTGAGACTTTTAAGAAAGACTACAGTGAGGGCCAAGGCAGGCAGCCAGCACTGGCAGAGCCTCTGGTGGTGTGAGAGTTGGGTGGGGTAGGGCCTCAGGGAGTCCTCTGGGTGGGGAGAGTGGAGTTCACCAGGTTAAGGCAGATAGAGAACTGATTGTGTGGGAGGAGGGCTGAACACAGGGACAATGGCAGCTGTCCCTCCAGCTCTCCACTGAAGCCACACAACTCAGTTTCTCCCTGTATGTTGCCCCCCATGCCCCTGGCTGCTGTTCTGCTGGAGCCCAGGGTGAGGCCCTACCAGTGAGTCTGTGAGCCTGTCTTTTTAAGAGGACTCTTGGGATTCCAGCAGCCTTCTGTCTCTCCTGGACAAAATCCCCAGTGGTTTTCATAGGCAGGTATTGTGCAGGCTCTGCTTCCCAGCATCTGGGGCTCTGGGCTGGGGAGCCCAATGTGGGGCTGGAGCCCCTTTCTCCTTGAGGGGGGATCTCTGCAGCTGAGATATCCTTCTCAATTCTCCGCTACCACATGTGAATGTGCGGCAGCCCACTTCACATCTCCTCCCTCCCCTATCAGTCTCCATGTGGCTTCTTTTTTTTTTATATCCTTAGTTATAGCACTTCTGTTCAGCTGGTCTCCATATCATTCTCCAGACTGGTCATTCTGTCATTTAGTTGTATATTCTATGTGATCATGGGAAGAGGCGAGCACAGCTTTTACCTACTCTGCCATCTTGACCAGGACTCTACAAGTATTACCTCAAATAAACTCAAAATATTCTCTAAGGTTTGGACATTCCTTATATCGACATTTACCTGTCATAGTGCTGCAGGATTTCAAAGAAGCCCACCACAAACCACGCTGTGGACTTAAACCCTGTGTGAGGATAAGCAAAGGCCCATTGTGCCCCACTCTCCACTTCACTTTGAATGAACTTGGTTTGAGTTTCTCTTGAAATCATGGGTCTTATTGCTTTACATATCAGGCCATTACTATATTTGAGCTGTTCTTAGAAAATCCTCATGGTGAATAAGGATTGAGATAACTCAGAGAAAGAAAAAAAATAAGTTGGTGCTTTTAAATTTGGCTTTTTAATTGAATTGCTTACTGAAAGTCTGAACAAAATCTTTGCTGGTTAAACAAGAGACTAAACTCTCTTTCGTCCTGAGAGAGAAGGGGCACTGGCTCCACCAGCCTGAATAGTTAATGGGGTGATGATAGTTGCTCAGACCCCTGAATCCCAAGTGGCAGCGATGGGGGCCGGAAGGTGTCCATTGTGGTAATGCAGCTGATCTCAAAGGAGCTTGTGGGAGCCCCGGGGAGAAGGGCAGGGGGCCCTGGGACAGGTGTACCCAAGGGAGGAGCCCGAGCCTTGGGAAACAGTGGGGTTCCAACGGTGTCCCATTAGCTCTTGCAGGCCCTTGCTGGACTATTGTCAGGTGTTGAGGAATCTCCTGGGGTTGCCTGGGGCAAACTCCCTCTGGAGTGTGCAGCAGTGCCACAGGGATGTCCCCAGCACTGGCTCATCTGGAGACAGGCTCACAAAGCCTGACTTTCCCTAGAAGTTTATACAGACTCTACAGATCTCAAAATGAATATGGGAAATCCTGCCTCCCAGGCTAACAAGGCCAACCACAGTCAGCCTCCCATTACTGCTAAGGTGACTGGAATGGAGCTTCTTTGATCCTTCCAAGTTAATTTTGCATGCACCATGAGAAAAGGCCGACTATAGAATTAGGCAGAATAAATGGAAATGTATTTAATTGGTCTCTGGAGGCTTCAAAAATAGGTTTTAGATAAATAAATCAACTTAGGATGTCACTTAGGTGTCAGCCTGACTCTTAAAAGTATGTTCTTGTTAAAAATGGCTGTCCTGCCCTGGCTGGTGTGGCTCAGTAGATTGAGTGCTAACCTGCAAACCAAAGGGTCACTGGTTTGATGCCTAGTCAGGGTACATGCCTGGGTTGCAGGCCAGGTCCCCAATAGCAGGTGCACAAGAGGCAACCACACATTGATGTTTCTCTCCCTCTCTTTCTCCTTCCCTTCTTCTCTCTCTCTAAAAAAAATAAATAAAATCTTTTAAAAAATGGCTATCCTCACTATATAGGGGAACAGTCTCTTGGAACTTGACTTGCCAAGGATATATCTAAATTGTAAATGCTTCCAAAAAAAGTGGATCCAACTATTCTGTTTGTGACACATATACTGTAAATGTGAAATAATTTTCTACCCCCAGAAATGGTAGTAGAATTAAAATTAATTAAAGGCAAGCACTTGTAGGAATTGGGTATTCTAAATTCTGATAAATATAGAAACTAACTCAATTACTTTTCAATTCACATAAGTTAAAATTAATCCTTAATAAATAAAAGCTAGCTTAAGTTGTTGGTTTACAAATAACAGAAATTTATTTTGCCTGGGGTTTTACAAAAATAAGAGCATGTTAATAATGGACTTTTTATGTGGATGAAAAAGGTTTCTAGCGATTATATAAAATGTTCAAGCTAAATAGTGCTAATTGATTACTTCTTAGTTTTCATCATACATTGAGGTTTTCCAGGTTAAAATTTCAATGTATATGTCTCCATATATATTGAAACATGCTTCCATGAGTCTCAGGGGGAAGTTGAGGGAGGAGATAGCGTAGCAGTGGAGGGACTCTGAGACTGTGCAACTGTGGCTGGCTAGGGCCTAGTTTCCTGGTTGCCAGGAAACAGCTTTTAGCACCTAGGTAGAGACCTTGCTTGCCCACAGGTAGCTTTTATTGTTAGTTAACCTCTGTTTCACACTACTTAATGATCATTCTATAAAGAATTAGCATTGCTGTTTGACCCTGAGAGGACACTCAAGGGTAATTGTGAGGAAGCGCCCCACACACATACAAGCTTGAAGGTTATGTAACTAAGCATGCACAGTAAGAAGCCCACGAATCTAAACAAAGAAATTCACCACTTGGCTCACGCACTGCCAAAAGCCTGGAAACGAGACAAAGGGTTCAGAGAAACCCCTGTCCCTTTAAAACCCACATCTCTTGGGCAGAAGAGGTCATTTCCATGTTGGCAAGGACATGAGCGCTCCCATATCTTGGGAGTGTAGTCCCTTCACAAATAACACTAACTGCACTACACTTGGTTCATTAAGAGGTACACTTTCCTTAATAAACTTTGCATGTTACACGGCAACAGCAGGGTGTTTCACTTACAGTCACTGACTTTTCTGATAGCCTCTGTTACCTGCCCTTGCATGGCAGAGGCCTTGAGCAGCTTTTGTACCCATCCCAGAACGCAGTGCTCTGAAGGCGCACTGAGGCTTCCAGAGCTAAAGGTGTGAAAATTCCCCCAGAAGGCTGAATCCAATGTGGTTTCCACTTACCCTACTGCTGTGATTGAGTCTTTGTCCTCTAACATCGCCCCCACCCCCCCACCCCACCCCCGGGGGAATTTAGCAATGGTGTTTGCACTCCATAGCTCTAAGACTACCCCCGGTGATTTTCCAAGGGCAGGGAGAAGGGAGCATTCATAAGACCTCCTCATTTCTGAGACATGCCACACAAAACCTCCTTGATATACTCCATGTCTGCCACCAAAAGCCCATGCCTGTTGTAGATAAGAACAGACCCAACAGAAGATAAACAGGGTCTGCCAGGACCCTGGCCTCACCTCTCTTAACAGCCTCTTTTCTGCTGCGTCCCAACTTCAGGATCCCTTCTCTCAAAGTAGGAAAAGGCCTGATTTCTGCCCCCAGTTAGCTCTTCAAACCCCTTATTTCTCTCTGTGGGATGCCCACCACTGTAGAAAACATGAAGTGCTGGTTCCCAGTGGGGCCTTAGCCTGCAGCTTCACTCCTCCTGATCGCTGCCTGTCTGGTTCAGCCCAGACCAGCCATGACACCAGGCCCTTGACAGACAGCTGGCTAATCGATGCCATTGGACTCCTCTCTGTTTCCTAGGCATCTCCAGTACCTGAGATCTGACCCCCAAATGAATATTAACAAAGTCATTTTCCACTGAATAATAACCTCAGGCACAAGGAAAGCTATATTTTAACATAGTTGTATATTTTAAATAATTCAGACAGCAACAATCCTTAAGCACTCAGTACATGGGTTTCTATAAAAAAAAATAATAATAAAATACAATACAATAAAACACACAAAAAAAACCAGCAAGTAGAACACTGAAGCCATGGATGAAGATAGTCAGCACACAACGGCCCTTGGTTCAGACAGTAGTGGATGAATTACTATTCTAATGTAATCTCACAGACATTGTCTTGGACTAGAACATAGTTTTGTACCTTAGTTCATTTTCTTCATTAGTTCATTTCTTCTTTCAATATATCTTTGAACTCTCAGTTCTTGAAATCCATGGGCATAGTTGAATGACCTTAACTGAAAACAAATTCCCACCTTTCAACCTATGAATTATTTGCTTGTGAGTTCAAAAGTATCACTTGACCAGACTCCTTCTCTCTTGCCACATCATTAAGTTCTGACACAAACTCTCACTAAAATCCCCACCAGTAGGACCAGAATGGCCCCAAGGAGCACAAGCCCTCGCCACAGCACCAACTGTCTCCCAGTCAGCCTCGTCCCGTCCTTGGGATGGACCCGAGGATGTTCTTCTCGGTGCATCTGCTGATCAAACTGGGTCTCGTCTTCTTTTTCAACATCTGCCATTAAACTTTCTCCATGGCTTTCAGGACCCACTGGGGGGAGAAGGAACTTAATTAGCAGCTTAAAGGGACTTTCTCCGTTGGTATGACAGATATATAAAAGGTGACGTGTAGCATGTGTTACTGTCTCGGAGAAAGTCTGCTCAGGAAGCAGTGCTACAGTGGGAGATTCTGACTCACAGGCGTGGCCAGCCCTGCTGCTGGCCCGGGGCCTCTGGGTGCCTATCCCATGGCAGAAACGAGGGAAATGTGACAGCTCTCTCAGTTAAGGTTGTTAGGGGAAATTTTCAAGGGGCCAGCACCTGTATAATCATTTCAGAAAGGAAACAAGGTCAACAGAAAGATATAATTCAAGGTCATTCATAGAACTGAAGACAGATGTGAATCCTTTCTCTGGAAGGCGTGCTAAGTACCTGGCATGACAGTGACTCTGACCCTTGGGTTTAGTCTCATGACACTTCAGAATAGCAAAAATAAGAAAAATATCCTAAAAGCTTCCCAAGAGAAAAATAAGGGCAGATAACCTAACAGAACAAGATTGAGACTGGCATTCACTTCTTAGTAAATGTGAGTTGGTAGTAGGCATGCTACAATGTCCTTGGAGCTCTGGGAGAAAACAATTTCAAATAGAATGACATCACCTCATGCTCATAAAGGCTTACTCCGAGTCAGACACTGCACTCAGGGCTCACAGTGTGAGCCCCCGAGCCCTCTCAACTGCGGGGAGAGGTTAGTGCTATTCTTACCCTAGCTTTTAATAAATGGTAGATGGTAGAAAACTGGAACCAACCCCTTCTCTGAAGATAACTACAAAATCTCAATAAGATAAATGAGAAATGTCACCTTGAAGGTGCCAGAGCACTAACAATGTAATGAAAGGTCAGTCACCAGGCAAGATCTAGGGCAGGTGGAAACAGGGCTCCAGGGCCGCTGTTGGCCTGAGGTCTCCATGGGGACCAAGCAGCACTTTGGGAAGCTCGGCAGCAACCCAGGCAAACCTCTCCACACTCCAGGTTGGAGCTCTGAAGGGCTGCATCCAAGAATTAAGGATGAACCAGAAGTAAATGGGCTCTTACACTGGTCACCTTTGGCTCAGCCGGGTGGTCCAGAAACATCCATTTCTGAAATTGTTCTAGACTGCTAATAATCGTAAGTGTTGGGCAGAAGCAAAGGAATACCCTCTCTGAAGAGAGACAATATCACTTGAGGCCTCAGATTACTTTGACAGACAATTTTCAGATACAAAAGTCTGGAACACAATCAGAGATAACCAGGCACAAAGGAAACTAGATAAATGAATGAGATCTGGCAGAAACCACAGAATTGACCACTGACTATATTTCAGCCAGTCTATGAACTCAAAAGGGTTTCCGTTACAAAGCAGCAAAAAAACAGTGTGAGAGCATGACTAAATGCCTCAGGAATGAACCTGGGGGACTACTAAACTGATGAAAAACACATTTGCATGGAGTTCATCAGAATCAACAGTCAAAAGTCAAAGCAATGATCTGTTTAAAGCCCATGTTTGCCTGGCAAATAGGAGAACACCATGGAAACAACATACGAATGTCAGCTTCCAAGATGAGCTCAAGGCACGGCATCACCATGCATTAGGAGTGTCCCCAGAATGCTTGGATGAGCACCATAAATGAGCCAGGAGTTGGCTACCTGCAGTCTTTAATCATCTACAGCAGTATGTTGATGCCAGCAATTACAGCAAACAAATCTCAAGTCTATTTGCCTCAAACTGGGCATTTCTCAATCTTATTGTTTGTTTCTGAAATATTATCACCCTATTTAAATGGGGGCTCAGGGCAGCAAGTCCAGTTGCTTCCCACAGATGGCCCCTGTAGGACCACCTGGAGAGGCAGTGATACCATACCTGGGCAAAGGAAGCCCTGGGAGAGAGGAGTCCCATCCGGGGCCATGTTCCGTTTCATATTGGCATGCACCTGAGCCTACAAGATGAAATACACAGTAAATCCACCAGGCTTTACCAGTGTTGTTAAAACATTTGACTTGACTCCCCAGTTTAGGAAAAGCCAAGCCATTGTCTCTAACTAACATGCAACACTGGCGCTTCTCTAGGTCCAAGTATGGAGTCATCTTTAGAATGATTGACAGGGCTCAGTGGGTGGGGAAGCTGGACAGAAAAGCACAAGATGAGGGGGAGATGGGGACCAGATCATTTATAGTTATCCCTTCTTGTTCCTTCATCTCATTTAGTTATCACCCATTTTTCAGATCCACATTGACCCTAGAAAGTTGGAAAGATGCACACAAGTATCTTAATGTAATATTTTGGGATTGTAAAAAAAACAGTATCAGGATAAATTTGATGGTGTCCCACCTATCTCTCCAGTTCCAAATTTTGTCCTGAAATTGGTTTTTTAGGCAGAAGGGGAATGGATAAAGCAAGGGTCATCTGGCTCTTCACGTCTGAATTAAATGCAGTTAAAACAATAAGAAAGTAGCCTTTGTGATACAGAGAGAAAAGAACCTTCCAAAATATGAGAGAGAGAGAGAGAGAGAGAGAGAGAGAGAGAGAGAACACACTAATTACGCTTGTTTTCTAGGAAGGGAACCTTTCCCAGGACAGCGATGAGAATAGTTACCTGTTGACAGGCTCTTTCCCAATTCAGCCGAGCAATAAAGCCTAGAAAACACACAGCTTGACAGATTGTGCAGAGGATAATCCCTGCCCACAGACCTAGAAGTGGAAATATTTAAAAGAGGTTAATTCTATGGGAAACCAGCAACCCTTGGAGAGTGTTTCTCCTGTCTCACTTCTGAGAACCTGTGTGCACGGCTGAGCCTAAGCCAGAGACTCCTCTAGCCCTCTCCTTTGGCTTTCAGAAGGCCCTGGGAGGCCCAGTGCTCCCTACTCTTGGGGTTTTGGATCTCAGAACATTTATTCAGAATCATAATGCTTAGCTCTTAAGAAAAGTGACAGTTATAAGGAAATAACATTTACAGGACAAACAACTTGCTATTTCTAATAGTACTACCAAGCTACTATGCCCCTATTTCTTCAAAAATGGAACAGACATGTTAAACAGGCGAAGTCACCAGCCTCTAAAGGACTAAATCTCTTCCTGGAGCTGCCTGCAGAATCTTGCTCAACTTCAGGAGCTTCCCAGGCAGGGCCATCTGCAGGGAGATGATGACACAGCATGACAGGCTTGACAGGAAGTGGAGCACGAGAAAGTCTTGTAGGTCCCCAATTACCACAGAACACAGGGGGAAGGCCCCAAGGGATGAGGGGTTTGGGGTCAACTGTCCAACTAAATGACATCAGAAGCTGTAACAATAGCTGTGAGAGAACAAATATACATACAAAGGTCAAACCATATTTAAAAAAGAGAACTTTGACCCCAACCTAAAGCAACCTGTTTGAAACACCCAACCCCTTATCTGCAATAATACCCAGAAACCAGTGTGCTGTACTTCAGCCTTATGGGAGGCCCAGACTGCTCTTGCTAGGGCCAAACTAGGAAACTCAATAATGCTTTCTGCAACAACTGACCCAAGGTGGCCAGGACATGATCAGTAAGTGACAGCTTCCCTAATTTTTGTCCCTGCTTCCAACTTAGGACCAGCCAGAAAAACCCACACACCCTTGATCAGTCACACAGAATACCCCACTTCCCGTCAGCCTGCCCCCAGCTTCCCTGGGCCAGCAGCCTCTCTCAGGGCCCACCTGAGCCTTCCCTTTGGCCCGCTGCTGTGAGGCTCCCCACTCCTCTGCCTGCCTTTTAGTCTCTGGCAAAACGCAAGCTCTGAATAAATGGCCTTTGCTTTGCCCATTTGCTTGGTCTCTGTTGGATTCTGGATCTGGATAAACTGAAGGAAGCTAGACAACCAATGGTGTACAGGTGGAGGTGCCCAAATTCAGTGCAAAGTTTTCAACTCTGCTCCTTGGTACCAGTCACTCTCAGGTCACATTTTCACACTGATGTGATCAGTGTGATATTTAGAATAGAGTTGGTGACTACCTGCCCTTCCCATATGGACTAGTAAAAGCACATACACATCAGATCCAGTGTTCCCGAGCCATAGAGACTACAAGCTCACTCCAATCATCTTGAACAGAATTTAACCAGCTGCCTCCAGCTATAATTTGAAATTTGTGAATTAGATTTCCAGATTCCACTATACACCATTTAAAAGATTGCTGTCTGTTTAGCCCTGGCTGGCGTAGCTCAGTGGATTGAGCGCGGACTGGGAACCAAAGTGTCCCAGGTTTGATTCCCAGCCAGGGTACATTCCTGGGTTGCAGGCCATAACCCCCAGCAACCGCACATTGATGTTTCTCTCTCTCTCTCTCCCTCTCTCTCTCCCTCTCCCCCAGGTGGCCCCCCTCCCTTCCCTCCCTAAAAATAAATAAAATCTTTGAGAAAAAAAAATTAAAAAAAAAAAAAAAAGATTGCTGTTTGACTCAACCTAAGAACCCTACAATAGGATGATTATCAGAGCCCCTTGGGCAGGGCCCAGGAATCTGTGTGTCTGAAAAGCCATTTCCTGGGAGGAAATTAGAATGGAGCCACCCACGAGAACCTGTGGCACTCTGACCCTCCTTAGGCACCTTGGGTAGGTACACCGCCCACTCACCAGAGGTGACATCATCCTCAAAACCAGGTGGAGCTATACTTTTTTTTTTAAAAAGTGAGTGTGGCACACACTAGTGTGTCTTTTTGAAGAGGCCTCCCCCCTCCCCCCAAGACCCCAACATTTTTATTAAGATGTAATTGACTTACAGCATTATATTCATTTCAGGTGAACAACACAATGATTCAATATTTGTACATACACTTAACTCTTGAATAATGCAGAGGTTAAAAGTGCACATGACTGTGCAGTCAAAAATCTGCATATAATTTTTGACTCTCCCAAAATCTAACTACAGTTGACCTTTCCCATCCTCAGATTCAACCAACCACGAATAAAACAGTATTTTCAATCTGCAGTTGGGACCACTTTTGGAAATATAAAAATGTTGGGAACTACCCTGCCTAGTTTCAGAAGCTGTAACCCTTCATGGCTAAGGCTGAGTAAAAAGACCTTGGGACCATAAGCCACTAAGGAGACAAAGCTTATCTTCCCAGCTGGGGTGCCACCTCTGCCCCCTTTACTTCACCCTGCTTGGCCCCAGGCAGATGACTGGTTAGCTAATGATGGGTAAGATACCTCAAGGGAGGGATGACCTAAGTCAGGCATGGTCAGAAGGGGCCCCCCAAAAAGGACTTGGGGGGCTAAAGAGAAAGGGGGTGATGGATCATCACCCCTCAGCCTTGTCATAGCCTGAGTCCTCATTCTGTCTGTGAAAAGTTCCTAATCTCTTGGCTGATTTATTTCCCCTGCCTGATTTAAGCCTGAAACAATGCCAGAGGGCAGTGCAGGCCTGGGCAAGAACGGGCAGTTCCCCGGGGCTATCAGGCCTAAGAAAGAATGCATAAAATCCTGTGAAGCCTGCTTTGTTAAGAATGCCCTCAATTTTCTGGTAAGAGTCTGAGCATGAAATGAGTTTGTTTCCCAAAGTTTTATGACCCTTTAGTTAACTGACCCTGACTCAGAATAAGCCCTCATAGTTCTTTGAGTGTTATCTATTGTTTGACCCTTACTGCCTGACAATGATTGATGAGCTTTACCTGTATCCCTGTGTGAATTGAACCCAATAGAAGCCCATAGAGGAACAGGCTCAAGGCCCTTCTGCTTTGAGAGACTGGGTACCTTTCCTCCCCAAGCAGATCATCTCTTGGTAGACTTATTCTCATCTGTGACATCCAGGGTTGGGGGGTGGGGGCTCTACTGGACAAAGCTCCCACACACAAAAAACTGGTTTTTATCTGTGGTTGGTTGAATCCACAGATGTGAAATCTGAGGATTTAAGGGGCTGACTGTATTTATTGAAACAAACCCGCATATAAATGAACCTGAGCAGTTAAAATCTGTATTGTTCAAGAATCAAGTGTATTGTGAAATGATTACCACAATAATTCCAGTTAAGAATCCATCACCACGCATAGTTAGTGTTTTTCTTATGATAAGAACTTTTAAGAGCATCTCTCTTAGCAACTTTCAAATATACAATGCAGCCTGTCACCATGCTGTACATGACATTGCCATGACATTTATTTTACAGATGGAAGTTTGTACCAGGATTTAAGTGATTCTTAATTACCTGTACTTTGCACATAGTATGTATGTTTGTTAAATAAATTAGTGATCCTAGTACAGTACTTGGGACATAGATGCATCTATATTTTTAAGTGGATTCCTCATATATTTCCCCATAGCTATATACCATTGTCAAATCTAAAAAATGAGTAATACTAGGAACTCAGTTAAATGATTTTCTGCACCAGGATGCAAGCCCAGTGAACTTTGCATTGGCAACTCCATTCTTTATACATTCCATGTATTTTTCATTAAAATATTATTGAACTTGAGAAAAAATGTGCAATGTAATGGGACACTTTGGACTGAAAGTTCATTTGAGGTATCAAATGACTCCTCATCCCCTCTGAACCTGCCAAGTGCTAATGGATGAAAATAAACCAGCTTAAGTCAACTTCAATGTCACCCAAAGGTAATGTTTTCAAACTTCAATATAATCATTGACTAATTGCCAATGCCTTCCAAATTATTGTTTTAGAAATCAAAGCTGGTCAGTCATTTCTTTCTGTACTTTTAAAAAAATTAGTCTGGTAATTTCAGGTCCTGTAGATTAAGTTCTTTCCTCCAAATAGATTAAGATGATGAAAATGTCCCCTCCGCCCTGCCCTCCCTGTGTGCTGTTCACACACAGCACACACATGGCCTTGCAGGGAGATCCAAGGACACAAGGCTTAAAGGGCTGCACAAGGCCAGAGGGGGAGGCTATAGAGTGGCAGTGAAGGTGACCTTGAGGGCGCACCTCGGGGACCATTCCCTGTGAGTCCTGCCAGAGGCATCGCCGGCTCAGGGCATTTGCTCCAGGATGTATGCAGCCACCATGGGTGCTCCTACCACTTCTGTAAGAACCACACCAAGGATGTCCTGTGGCTCCCCCTACCACCATCCTAAAAACTCCCACGTGGCCAGCTTTTGACAGCCTCAGTCAGTCCAGCAGACTCCCTCTCCAGGTCTCACTATACAGAGCTGACCCCAAAGAACAAGGCTGGAACCACAACAGGCACATCTCTGAATGTTTCCGCAGCAGCCCCTGCTACCGCCCACTTTGACATGGACACTCGATGCCATCCACGGGGGATGAGTAGAAAGGCCACGCTGCTGGCTCCAGTGGGTGAGTGTGGGAGATGGCTCACGCTGTTAAGAGGGGCGTGAGCATGCAGCCCTGGGCCGCGCTCCCTCCTGCCCCCGCTCCACCCCGCCAGCCTCTGACTGGCACAGGATGAATGTGGAAAAGCTCCAAAGTGCCAGCGCTCTCAGTGAAAGCCTACCTGCTCTAAGAGTCACTTCGGGTGATGAGAAACTCAGCCCTGCCCACCTGCGGTTAGCGCTTACCGATCACTCCCAGTCTGGTTGTAAACATCAGTGAAATCCCGATGGGGAGGCCAATCACATAGTACCCAATGGCGTTAAAGATGGCTCCAACTTTCTGGTTCCCACTTCCCCTCAGAATGCCACCGCCTGTGCACTGTGGGCAGATAACACACCGATGTAAACAGTGCAATGCAGGGCTAGATGACCAGCCCCCGCCTGAGTGGTCCCATCCACCATTTGTGGCACTGCCACGTGCAAGTGTTCTTGGAAAGCAATAGGAAATGTTTGGTATTGCCCACCCACCCCACTTCTCTGTTTCATTTCACCATCATCAGAAGCAGCACACACACTGTCAAGGTGCTTACGGGACAACTGCATAATACTTACAGCCAGACTTTCAAAGAGATGGGAAACAGCATAGATCGGAACCACTTGAGCCACGAGAGTGATGATGTCTCTGTTAGCAAGCAGAGCACATGGGGGTCATGAGCAAAGGCCTGGAGCAGCGAGCACCGAGGTTCTCTGGGGCTGGCCCTCGGAGTCCATTCAGGGACCACGCCACTGCTCCTAGGCCAGTGGGGAACCAACTCTCCATCATATCTCACGACTTTGAGAAGAAATATATAGTCCATTTGGTCAATGTAGACAGTTAAATCCAATGATTTGGTCCCACACGTGCCTTCTGTTTGTCTGAATGAAGCACAGCGGAAGAGTTAAGGTTCCATCTGTGGAACGGAGGCTGGCCAGTTATAAAGGCCACAGACAATTTACAGAATGGTCCTTGGTTCCCAGAAATGGGCCCTAATGTTGTCTAAAGCCAGTCACATGGATTTGAACATCCGCATTTGAAGGGAGACTACATAAATGCCACCCTGACCCAGGGAGGCGGAAATTTCAAAAAAGCCTGAGTGACTGACAAGCAAACTCGAACACTGTCTGGCAACTAATGCTTGTTGCATGAATTAATAAATAAGAAATCTAGCACTGAACAAGGTGATTACTGTCCCCCCCAAAAGGATAGAAATACAGCTCTTTTCTTCAAAACTGATTTTATTTTTTGACTAGGCAACATGTGAAAATGGTTAAAAGAAGAACTATGAAGAAGAAGTCAAGAAACATCTGTCTTCCACTCCTGTCCCAGTCCAGGCTTCCCATTACCACCCCTCCCCCACCAGGTGACAATTCGTTTCACTCTCTGCATTTGTTTAGTGTTTATGAAAAATAAGGAAATACAAAAATATATGTTCTTATGTTCCCTTCTAGACTCTATTATTTCATATTGCAGTATTCTCTACATGATGTTCTGCACATTTATTCTTCTATTTAGTATATTACATTCAATTATATATTCCATCAAAATATATTATTTTTAATGTGCTGCTGAATTCTGCCCACTAATATTTTATTTTGGATTTCAAAATTCATATTAATAAGTGACATTGCTCTGTGACTTTCTTTTTTATTGTGCTAACTTTGTCAGAGTTTAGTACCAATGTTATATTTGCTTCATGAACAATGTAGAAACTGTCCTTTTTCAGTTTTCTGGAATAGTTCAGACAGCATTGGGATTACCTAAATTTGAAAGGTTTTATACAATCCTCCTTTGGAAACCTCTGGGTTGGTGCTTTTTGAAATTTTAAAATATTTTTTTTTAATTCCAGTCAAGATGTTGGCATAGGTACATGTGGTACTCACCCTCTTCCACAACCACATCAAAACTACAACTAAACTACAGAACAACCACCATTCAAAACCATCTAAAACCTGGCTGAACAGAAGTCCTACAACTGGGGAATTAAAGAAGCCACATTGGGATAGGTAGGAGGGGTGGAGACGTGGAATGGGCTAGCCCCACGCCCACCTGTGGTAGATAAAAATAGAGATGGGCATCTTGGCTGCTGAGGCCTCCCAGCCCACGGCCAGTGCCAGTGCCAGGAAGAAAAGTCCTCATAACGTCTTTCTATAAAAACCAGCAGGGATTGAAGTTGAAGAAGACAAAGGGCTTCAGAAGTCCCAGGTAGTTCCTCTTTTAAAAAAATTTTTTAAAGAGTTTATTTATTTATTCTTAGAGAGACAGGAAGGGAGGGAAACATTGATCAGTTGGCTGTCACACACCCCCAACGGGGGACCTGGCCTGCAACCCAGGCATGTGCCCTGACTGGGAATCATACCTACAACCTTTCAGTTTGCTGGCCAGCACTCAATCCATGGAGCCACACCAGCCAGGGCCCAGGCAGTTCTTCTTAAAGGGCCCACACACACACTCACCCAGACTCACTCCCTTTGAGCTCCCACACTGGAGCAGTAGCTTAAAAGGCACCAGAGGCATATGAAGAGGAAATGAGTTGTCTGGCATCAGGGCAAGAACTGGGGGAGCAGCTTTTTCTCCCAGCAGAAGTGCTGGCAGAGACCATTGCTACTTTTCTGAGCCTTCCCCCAACAGAGCCAGCAGGCAGGCACCATATCGGAGACTCCATCAACCTGGCTCACACTGTTCACCCCGCCCTGATGACTCTGAGGCACTGCCCCACCCAATTTGTGGGCCCACTCAGGCTGTTTCCAGTGGCTTTTCCATATGGATTGCCTATCTTGGGTCATGTTTCAGATTTTCCTAAAATCTCTCAAACAAGCAGCATCTCCTCAGTAAGCCCCTTACCTCTCATTAAGTGGCCCCAGGCCCAGCACTAGCAGCAGCCAGTCTTGGTTCACACCTTGGCCTCACCAGGGCACCTCCAAGCCCAGCACAAGTAGCAGCCATCTGCATATTGCTTTGTAGCTCATGCTGGATGGCCCTGGGCAGAATACAGGTGGTGGCAGACCTTGCCCTTCACCTCCCAGAAGGCCCCAGAGCCAGTGCACCCAGTGGAAAGCTTCAGGTCACATCAAAGCATCACCAGCCAACCACCTCCACAAACAACAAACTCAGGGTTGGACTCAACAGACATCAGAGCCCCACTGAAATAAATCCTGCTCTGTGGCATGGGCCCCTGCACAGCTGATCCCCCATGGTGGTTGAAGGTCGGCAGTAAGTGGTCAAGTCAGTCAATGAAGCTGATCAGCATGGGGGTAAATCCCTCCCATTGATGTGCCAATAGCAATCAAGGCCCAAGTACAAGAGAATAATGTGCATAGCCCCACATGAGGGGCACAACTCATGTGCCCAATTTGGGTAATTAGGTAGGCTATGCCACTGGACCCTACAGAACACCAACTACATTAGGTCACTCTACCAACCCTGAGAGATGTAACACCTCTACCTAATACATAAACACAAGCACAGGGAGGTTGGAAAATGAGGTAACAAAGAAACATGGTTCAAATGAAAGAACAGAACAAAACCCCAGAAAAAGAACTAAACAAAATAGAGACAAGCAATCTACCAGATGCAAAGTTCAAAACACTGGGCATAAGGATACTCAATGAACTTAGCAAGAACCTCAGCAGCATAAAAAAGACCAGTCAGAAATGAAGGATACACTAACTGAAAGGAAGAATAATTTAAAGGGAATCAACAGTAGAGTAGATGAAGCTGAGGTTCAAATCAGCAATTTGGGATATAAGGAAGCAAAAAAAGCCCAATCCTAACAGCAAAGAGATAAAAGAATCCCCCCAAATAAGAATAGTGCAAAGAACCTCTGGGACAACTTCAAGTGTACCAATGCTCACATTATGTGGGTCTAGAAGGAGGGGAGAGCAAGAAATTTAAAATCTATTTTAAAAAATAATGACATAAAACTTCCCTAACTTGGTGATGAAAATAGACATAAAAGTCCAGGAAGCACAGAGAGTCCCAAACAAGATGAACCCAATAGGTCCACACCAAGACATAATAATTAGAATGCAAAGACACATCATAATTAAAAACAAAGGGAATCTTTAAAAAGCAAGATAAAAGCAGTTACCTACCGAACTCCCATAACACTGCCAGCTGATTTCTCAACAGAAACTTTGCAGGCCAGAAGGGACTGACAAGAAATATTCAAAGTGATGAAATCAAGGACCTACACTCAAGATTACTCTACCCAGCAAAGCTATAATTTAGAATCGAAAGACAGATAAAGAGCTTCCCAGACAAGAAAAAGCTGAAGGAGTTAGTTAATTACCACCAAACCAGTATTGCAAGAAATGTTAAAGGAACCTTTTAAGAAGAAAAAAACATCAGGGACTTCTGACCAAGATGAAGGTGTAGGTAGACACACTGTGCCTCCTTGCACAACCAAAATAAGGACAACAAAAATTTAGAAACAACCAGTACTGACAAAAAATTGAACTGTATGGAAGTCTGACAACCAAGGAGTTAAAGTAAACACATTCATCCAGACCGGTAGGAGGGGCAGAATCAGGCGGCCCAGTGGAGAGGGGTCACAGCAAAAAAAAAGTGGTGGCTGGCAGACCTTGGGCACAAGGCAGACCCCAGGCATGCAGGTGTTGGCTGGTGGACCAAGTAAGGCGGCAGATTATGGAGGGGCATGGCACACGAGGTGGCTGGAAAGGTGGCTGGCAAGGTGACTGGCAGACTGGGCAGTCCCACATTCATGCACAGATAAACCAGGCGAAACTGGGGAGCAAGACAGACCATGCAACCCAGGCTCTGAGTGTGGGGAAATAAAGCCTCAAATCACTGACTGAAAATACCTGTGGGGGTTGAGGTGCTGGGAGAAACTCCCAGCCTCACAGGAGAGTTGATTGGAGAGACCCACAGGGTCCTAGAATGTACACAAGCCCACCCACCTGGGAATCAGAACCAGAAGGGCCCAGTTTGCTTGGGGGAAGCAGCAGAAATGACTGAAATCTGTCAGAGAGCAGAGCAAGTGCCATTGTTCCCTCCCAGACCCCTTCCCATATACAGCATCACAACACAACCCCACATGGGTTGCCCTGCCCTGGTGAACAACTAAGGCTCTGCCCCTCACTATATAACAGGTGCAACAAGATAAAAAAAAAATGGCCCAAATAAAAGAAAAGATCAAAGAAAAGATCCAGAAAAAAATACAACTAAGCGACAAAGGGATAGCCAACCTATCAGATGCACAGTTCAAAGCACTGGTGATCAGGATGCTCACAGAATTGGTTGAACTTTGTCACAAATTAGATGAAAAAATAAGGGCTATGCTAAATGAAATAAAGGAAAATGTACAGGGAATCAATAGTGATGGGAAGGAAACTCGGACTCAGATCAATGGAGTGGACCAGAAGGAAGAAAGAAACAATCAAACACAAAAGAAGGAAGAAACAAAAATTCAAAAAAATGAGGACAGGCTTAGAAACCTTCAGGACATCTTTAAATGATGTTGGATTTAATCCAACATCCGAATTACAGGGGTACTAGAAGGGGAGGAGGAAGAGCAACAAGTGGAAAACTTATTTGAACAAATAATAGAGGAGAACTTCCCCAGTCTGGCAAAGGAAATAGACTTCCAGGAAGTCCAGGATGCTCAGAGAGCCCCAAAGAAGTTGGACCCAAGGAAGAACACACCAAGGCACATCAAAGTTACATTACTCAAGATTAAAATGAAGGAGAGAATTCTAGAAGCAACAAGAGATAAGGGGACAGTCACCTACAAAGGAGTTTCCATAAGGCTATCAGCTGATTTCTCAAAAGAGACCTTGCAGGCAAGAAGGGGCTGGAAAAAAGTATTCCAAGTCATGAAAGGCAAGGACCTACATCCAAGATTGCTCTATCCAGCAAAGCTTTCATTTAGAATGAAAGGGCAGATAAAGTGCTTCTCAGAAAAGGTCAAGTTTAAGGAGTCCATCAACACCAAGCCCTTATTATATGAAATGTTAAAGGGATTTATCTAAGAAAAAGAAGATAAAAAGTATGAACAGTAAAATGACATCAAACTCATAGTTATTAACAACCACACCTAAAACAAGAATAAAAACAAACTAAGCAAACTACTAGAACAGGAACAGAACCACAGAAATGAAGATCACATGGAAGGTTAGAAGCAGGGAAATGGGAGGATGAGGAGGGGGGAAAAGGTACAGAGAGTAAGTAGCATAGATGGTAGGTAGAAAATAGACAGGGGGAGGGTAAGAATAGTATGGGAAATGTAGAAGCTAAAAAACTTATAAGTATGACACATGGACATGAACTAAAGGGGGGGATGTGGGTGGGAGAGGGTGTGCAGGGTGAAGGGGAGTGAAGGGGGGAAATGGAACAACTGTAATAGCATAATCAATAAACTATATTTTAAAAAAGAAGAAAAAATTTTTAAAATGTCAACAATAAAATGGCTATAAATACATATCAACAATTGAAACTAAAAACAAAACAAATGAATAAGCAGAATAGAAACAGACTAATAAGTAGAGAACATTTGGATGGTTGCCAGATGGGAAGATGTTTGAGGGGTAGGGTGAAAAAGGTAAAGGGATTAAGAAGCACAAATTGGTCCTGGCTGGTGTGACTCAGTGGACTGAGCACTGGACTGTGAATCAAAGGGTTGCTGGTTCAATTCCCAGTCAGGGCACATGCCTGGGTTGCGGGCCAGGTCCCTAGTAGTGGGTATGCCAGAGGCAACCATATATTGATAGTTCTCTCCCTACCTTTCTTCATCTCTTCCCCTCTCTCTAAAAATAAATAAATGTTTTTTAAAAAAATACAAATTGGTTGTTACAGAATAGTCATGGGGATGTAAAGTACAGCATAGGGAATATAGTCAATAATAGTTTAATAACTATGTATGGCCCTGACTGCTGTGGCTCAGTTGGTTGGACATTGTCCCACAAAGCAAAGGGTCATCAATTCCATTTCCAATCAGAGGCACATGCCTGGGTTGTGGGCTTGTCCCTGGTTGCAGTGCATGTGAGAAGTAACCAGTTGATGTTTCTCTCCCTCCCTTTCCCTCTCTGAAAATAAATAATAAAATCTTTTTAAATTAAAAAAAAATAGCTGTGGTGTCAGATGGGTGCAAGATTTATCAGGATGATCACTTAGTACGTTATGAAACATGTAATCACTGGGGTGTACACCTGAAACTAATATAATAATGTATGTCAACTATAATTGAAAGTGAAAAATGATTTTGAAAAGTTTTGAAAATGGAATAATTTTTTCTTATTTCTTCTAAGGAAATCAATCCTTTAATATCTAGTGTGTTTTTTAGGGTAAGTGCTGATAAATTATTTTCTTAGAAAATTATTTATTCCTTCCAGATTTTAAATTTTACTTGCAAAAGTTATGCAAACTAGTCTCTTGTGCTTTAAAAGGTATTTTTTGTGATTTCCCCCTTTGCTTCGTTTAGAAGTGTTCTCTGTTCTCTCTTGGATCAGGTTAGGCATCTCTCATTGTCAGAATCCAGAATACAGTTTACTAGTGAGATTTTAAGTTCAATTTGGCTTGGCAAATATATTATGCAAATACTACAAACCAGGTACTCTGGCAAATTCTGAGATATAACAATGATTTTTGTCATTGGAATAAAATAATTAACTGAACATGTAATCAATGGTACCAAAACTGAGTTCCCTTCCTTAAAATACTTGAGTATCCTGAGCACCAGAAACCTATACCACCACCAATGCCCATTAAATTGGCACTCTAGATTACAAATTAGTCCCTGTACCTAATCAGTTCTTTCCAGGTAACATCAGTGAGTTTGATTTTGCAAATGAAATCAGAACCCCCCAAGATGCAAAAACCCCAGCAGGCAAATGTGAAAGCATCTGCCTGACCATTTCTTTACCCCAGATTCATATTTCAAGAAAATCTCAGCACTCACCGGTCAGTAGTGAAAATGTACCCCACAAGATCCTTACAGCTTACCAGCAGGACACAAAAGACTACAGCAAAGAGTTCTGGAGGTAAAAAGGCAGAGAAGCAGCACAGTGAGAAAGGAGGTCTGCAGGGAACAGGGAACCCGGTTTCAAGTGCATGGACTGCTCAGATGAGTCACTGACTAAAGAGTTGAAGCACCTGTGACTAGCACGGAGACGACTGAGGACCTCTTGGCCTGCTTGATGTTTCCAGCACCCAGCGCGTTCCCAATGCGGACACTGGCAGCCACGCTGAAGCCAGTAGGTATCTAAAGGAAAAAGAAAACAATGCTCACATTATGAGAGCAGGGAGCAAGGAAGCAGCCTTGCCTCTCAGCTCTGTCCTGAGCCACACCATACACCTTCCCCAGAAAAGAGGGACTAGGTAAATTGTGCTTCACACCTCACTGGTAAAACTTGGCTCTACAAGTTGTAAGGAAACTAATTTGCAATATTCCTTTGTCTAGCTGGGAGTCCCCAGGCTAACATGGAACCTGGAATCCTGGGCTGGGATCCTTGTCGCAAACCTGCTTTTTCTACAGAGCTTCCAACCTGGGCCTTGGGAGACCCTGCACAGTTGATTCACCCTCTGGGTGTGGAAGGATGGGCTTCCAGGAGCCCACCATAGATCTGTTCCAAAAGACCATCACAGGAGCAAGTTTAGAAGACAGAACCTTCTATGGTGACACCACTCCCACAAATATTGGATAAAAAGAACTTAAGAAAACTGCCCCAGCTGGTGTGGCTCAGTTGGTTGGGTGTCATCCTGCAAACCGAAAGGTCACAGGTTTGATTCTTAGTCAGTGCTGCAAGTTTGGTCCCCAGTTGGGGCACATGCCCAGGTTGCTGGCCAGGTCCTCAATGGAGGTCATGTAGGAGGGAACCATACATTGATGTTTCTCTCCCTCTCTTCCTCCCTCCCTTCCCCTCTGTCTAAAAATAAGTAAAATATTTTTTAAAAATTAAAAAAAAAAAACAGAAAGGTGCATACCAGCCGTTAGCAGTGCTACCCTTTTGGTGAGGGCAGAGGTGGTGGTAAAGGAGATGCAGGTGAGCAGTATGGCACTGTGGTTAGCAGTGGGAATTCTGAAGCCAGACTCTCTGGGTTAAATCCTATCAGCTGTGTGACCCTGACCAGGTACTTACCCTCACTACACCTTAGTTCTTATCTGCAAAAGGGACCTCGTAATAATAGTATATGCATATTAGGATTATTGTTGGAATTAAATGAGTCCATACATGCTAACCACTTAGAATAATGCCTCACACATACTAAGTTGTTCAGTACAGATTATCCATTACTATTATCTAAAAATTTATTACTTGAGAAATTAGTATTAAGAAAAAAAGAGTCATCATGTATTTAAACACGAGTTTTGCCTTAGCATCAAGATTGCTAAAGGTCAGGGCTATAGAAAATCTGAGTCTCCCAACAAAGTATTTATTAACCACAATGAAAAAGGGTAACTTGATGGTGGAGAAACCTGGTGGGCAGTGCTTTAACCAAGCAACCAGTTGATATCACTAATAACAGGACAAATCTGTGAATGGTAAAATGGCACCAGATGTTAGACATTGATTCAGAAACCTTAGTTTTTGAGTTCAGCTGGGAAAGAGTTTAGAGCCAAGGAACTCAAGTGTAAGAGAAAGTTTATTTAGAAAGTCTCAGAGGTAGAATTAAGTGAGTTGTGGAAGAAGTGAGCCAGCTGGACTGCATGGGCTCAGGAAACAATTTACAGAGGAAAAAAAAAAAAAAAAGCAGGCAGGGGTTCCTGGAGCTTCGGAGAAAGGCAAAAAGTAATGCACCCAGGGGAAGAAGAGTGGGGAAGTTTGCAGGCATGCTCCAGTGAGGGGGGTAGTGGGGAGGTGTGGGCATGCCAGAGAGAGGAGGGAACATGAGCTGAGTCCTTTGTTTTGAGGTTTTTTTTCTAGAGGTCCCAGCAGAGGATCTTATATAATATTCATCAGCTCTCTAGGTGTGTCCTTTCAGAGTCACAGTCTCCACTCATTGGTCAGTGCCAGGGCAGGGGGTCATTAGGCATCATAGCCGTTCCTGATACCAGCCATGGCATCAACAGACCTGGGTTTGCTGTTTTTCTGGGCCTGGAGCTGGATCACAACTGAGTCCTAGATGGTAACTCTAGGGCTTAATGCTTAAGGGAGCGGTCATGCAAGGGCTTGTATGGCAGTTGTATGAGACTATTCTATCTCACCTGTAAGGAAAGAGATAGAATAGGAAATCCTGAGACACTGCAAATGTCATCAGTGAGCATCCTGGTTTCTGAGAATCACCTGGTGACATCTGATAATAATTAGCACTATGGTTTCCTCCCCAAGTAGGCAGTCACGGAGAATGTAAAAAACTTTTAAAGCCTGTAACTGTTCAATAAAAAAGGGCTATTCCCTGGCCAGAGATGGCCTGTTCCCATGTCTTGGGAAATGTACTCTCCTTAATAAATTTCCTACTTGCTTTGTTTTACAATATCTGTGTGGTCAATCTAATTCTTTGTTCTTGACCACCAAGAGCCTGGACCCCATCTCCATCTGCAGCAATCTGGCAAGCCAGCCAGGAGAACTTCTGTGGAAATGCCAGAGTGGTAAGGCAAACCCTTCCACTCTCGCCAGTGGTTGGAGGAGACTTCCATACTCTGTCTCCTTTATTTTATGCCTTGAGTGACCCCTGCACCTTGCAGAGAGTTTGCCACTTTCCTACAGGCACAGGTCTGGCAGTTAAGAGCCAAAATGGCATCCGCCACTTAAAAGACTCCCATGTGAGGATTACCTGGTTGTGGATCAGGGTTAGAGACTAGCTTCCTGCCAGGCACATGACAACATCTACGCACTGAGGCACACTGTAAAGCAACATCATCCCTCCCCCATGGCTTTCCATTCCAGACTATTGTAACTCTTGGAAAGGGTTGCCAGCTGCACCTCCCTCCTTTACTTAGCCAACCACGTTCCTCCTAAGACTTGCTTCACACATTTAATTTTGGTCTCTATTTGCACTTCTTCCCTGTCTGTCTCTTCTGCAATCAAAGTGATTGACTTTACTGAACATAGGTCAAGGTTGGTGACCATTTCAAAATACTTTTGGAGGCCTTCCCAACCAAATGTTAGGTTTGTAAAATAGATAAACTAGAATGCTCCTGCCCCCTCTTCAGAGGAATTAATTATTAGACGGAGAGGAGCAGAGGGAACTAGTTCAAATTAGTCAATTATGAGCTAGAGGAAAGTTAATCAAATATAAAGTAGAGGAAATTAGTTAAGAGTTAATCAATTATGAGGAGCAGAGGAAACTACCATATTTTGCCATGTACAATGCACACTTTTTTGCCCAAGTTTTTGAGGGAAAAATAAGAATGCGCTTTATACATGGGTAAAACTGATTCTCATTATACATGGGAACTAGTACTAAAACCTGAGTGCACACTATACATAGCAAAATACAGTAGTTTGAGTTCATCAATGACTTCTCTGGTACTTTAACAGCAGGTTTTCTTTTGGTCTTGGGAAGTGCTTCAATGACTGGCACAGTCCCCTCCCTACATCTTAGACTCTTTACAAGGCAAGCCATGACCATCTTAGCTGAGGCCTGAGAATTAGATACAAGGAAGGAGGTACAAAAAAGTAGTCCATAACAACTCTAGTTTTTTTCCTGCTGGCTGGCACACTCAAACTCTCTTGGTTTCACCAGAGACATCTGGAGGCTTACAATGGTAGGATAACAGGGGACACCCTATAACCCACTAGGGAACTCTTTAGGCAAAGGAAGAGGAATGCCTCTAGGGAGCCAGGAAGTGCTACTCTCTTCTTCTTTTCCCCAGTTATTCCATGGACAAGATGGGCAATACACCCTCCATTCCCTCAGGATCCCTGTTGGGATGCATTCTTAGAAACTGGGGAAAATTTGGCCTTGAAAATCTCAACAAAGAGAGGCTAATCTTTTGCAATATGGCTTAGTCTCAGTATAAACTAGGAGATGGGAAAATTTTGCCTGAAAATGGGAGCAACAATTACAACACCATATTCCAGTTAGACCTGTTTTGTAGGAGGTTAGGCAAATGGCCAGACATTCCCAATGTTTAAGCCTTTACGGCACTGTATTGCAATCCAGCCCTCTGTTCTGGGCCAAGGGAAGCAGCCCCTTGAGGGATCAACAATGACATTCTAGATGACCCCTCTAAGTTCCCCACCTGTGTCTCAGAGGGAACCAAGTAGGCCCCAGAGTCCTGAATCTCTGCTCCCACCTCAGAGAAATTAACTTCTCCCCCACCTACTACCAGAAACCTAGTCCCCCAGGACATGCTCTAGTGGAGCTTCCTATCTCCCCACTGCTCCTGCCCTCCTACCCCAGAGGGAAGTAACAGGCATAGAAGACCCCATTTGGGTACATGTATCCTTTTCAATAACTGGCCTACAGCAGCACAAAGATAAGACTATGAAACTTCTCCAAAGATCCCTCATACTTCACTAGTAACTTCCAAATTTTAACCCTTGCCTTTGATGTGTCCTGGAAAGACCTTTATATAATCCTGACCACCTGTTGCTCTCCAGAAGAAAAGCAACAAATTTAGGAAGAGGCCTGAAACATAGAGTCTAATTAGGACAAGAAAGAACAGAGCCAGTGTGAAAAAAAGCAGGGGCAGAAAAGCAGGCCAAACTAATAGCACTAGCTATTAGCAGCACTGTTGGCAGTGTCCAGCCACCACAAGGTGACCCAGGAAAGCCACAGAAACACCAAGGGCAAAAAGATCAAACATGCTTTAAGTGTAAACATCCTGGACACTGAGCAAGGGGTTGCACTAGGCCACCCCCAGGGTCATGCCCCATGGGCAAAGGCGCAAACCCTGTCTCCTGGCCTTGGCAGGTAGACCACCCACATTGCCCATTGCCAGAGTGGCAAGGGGTCATCACCTAAGGCTATGGAGCCCTTGAGGATAGAGGGTGCCCAGGAACAGGTTTACCCAGCCTATACCAGCACTTTAACCTCTTCAGAAGAACCCCAGGTAACCCTTGATGTGTCAAGTAAGAAAATTTATTTTCTTGTTGATACTGGGGCCACTTACTCTGTCTAGTTCTTACACTAGACCTCTCTCCTCTAATTCAATTAATATTATGGGCATTGAAGAAAAATCTTGAACTTATTTTTATACACCCTGTCACCTGTCAATTTGAAAGCCTGATTATTCCACAATGTCCTATATACTATTGCTACGAAGACCTCAAACTCCTGTTCAAGAAGAAGAAACCTTAAAGATAAGTCAATATGACCTCCTTTTGCTAACAATCTACATTCTTGCTAGTCCTCCTTGGGCCAATAACTCTGTTACAAATTACCCAGGATTTTCTCTGGGGCAATACTTGTAACAATTGCCAGGTTTGCCATCATCAACCACAATACAGTGAGTGAGGAATATCCCTAGCAGTACTTTGGGCCAAATGAACTAATCCTAATCTTCCTGAACACATAATCTGAGCCTCAAAGTACTCTTGCCAGCCCAGGAACCCAAGTGGACTTTAAAGTATGTTGCTTGTTGGTCCAGGAAGGTGGGGTTTGCACTCTAGCCAATACTTCTTAAAATGAGTGCTGATAAAATATTACAGCAAGCAATATGGCTAAAAAGATTGTATCCCAGTAACCCTGAAACTATCTGGGATACCATTAAAGGATACATTCCCTCAGTAACTTGGTTTATTATAATAATTCTAATCTCTGGCCCTTTCATCTTAATTTTTATCTTTGATACTCAAACAATTCCACATCAGGATGATGAAGCTCCAGGGTTTTTGACCAACCCCTAAGGAATGCAATGCTAACATCTTACAACACATAGAGCCCACACTGATCTCAGGAATTTCTCTCCAACCTCTAGATAAGTTAAGGCAAAAGTTTCATGATTTTCAGCAGGTAGGGTCTACTGTCATATTCCAGCAGGAAGTATAAACAGAAGATTGACCATCCACCCTCAGCAACCCCATGTCTCTCAGGGGGAAGATGAGGCAAGAGATACAATAGGAAACCCTGAGACATTGCAGCTGTTATCAGTCAGCATCCTGGCTTCCGAGAATCGCCTTCTGACACCTGACAATAATTAGCATTGTGGTTTTCTCCCCACCTGGGCAATCAAAGAGGATCGTGGGAAATACAAAGCTCCTGTGTAGAAGCTTAAGTAAAAACCCTATAAGTCTGTAGTCATTTAATAGAAGAAGGCCATTCCCTGGCCAGAGATGGCCTGCTCCCATGTCTTGGGAAGTGTACTTTCCTTAATAAATTTCCCACTGGCTTTACTTTATAATATGTGTATGGTCAATCCAATTCTTTGCTTGTAAGCAGCAAGAATCTGGACCCATCTCCATCTGCAGCACTTTTTCCTCCTCTAAGGGTATCTACCACATGACCAGTGACAATCCTGGGAAGAAAAGGCTATGGTACAGTCTATACCACATGACCAGCAATATGAAAAGTCAGGGAGTATAAAGTACATGACCAGCGATACGTAGGGGACATGTGGACAAAAAGGAACCAAGCTCAGGGGAGCCCTGCAAGGCAGCCTTACAAACTCAGACACCTAAAGTAACCAAAAAGGATGGTCTAAAATGAAAACTTATTAAGTAAAACCAGTTCATGGGGGGTAGCCATGGCCTAGGCCAGTATTATTCCCTAACAAAGGTCAGTCTTCACACTAACTGAGCCTGTCTGTTGTCTTTTTTGCATCTGTGACAACATGCCTTTGGAATGCCAAAGTAACTTCCCTTTTTCCAAACCCCTTGGGTATAAATTGAGACCACAAATCCCCTCCTTGTTATCAAGTTAATTGTTGACTGTTAACTATTCTGCACCCACCTATGTAAAAGAAGTGTGAGTCTATCATTTTACCTTTTAACCAATCCCAGAAGTTTCCCCATTTTGCTTTCTCCTGTATCCCTAATCTATCACCAGCAGATTTCACGTAACTCCTTTATGTCTCTCCCTTTGGAATGTATAAAGTAAGGTGCTAAGCTGCCATTCTCTGGAACATTTCTCAATTTGTTGAGATTTTGCTTCCCAGCAATTACTGTCAGTTTGACTCCAATAAACTCACCAAACCTGCTCTACAATTGGGATATTTGTTATGTTGGCAGAAGAAAGGTCCTACCCTACAATTTAGACACTTGGGTCTTTCCGCCCTGGTGAGTTCTCATACCTGGCTTAATGTTCCTACCTTAATCATACCTGTCTAACCACCTATTATATAAAATCCACATCAGTTATAGAGTTGGAAAGTGTTTGTTCATGAGGACGTATCAGCAACAACAAATTGAGAGAAAGCCTGTATATAATAGCTTCTATTCTTCTAAAGATGAAGGTCAAAAAAAGACAAAGAGAGGCCCAGGGTCTGTTCTAGATTAAAGAACACTAAAGAGGCCAGGGGGAGTCAAGTTATAAAGGACATTATCAGAACAATGGATGGCCTTTGAATACAAACTGTGGAGAGGGAGACAGAAGGCAAGCATATGTGGTGAAATGTAAATAATGGGTTAATATGAGTAAAGGGTAAAAATCTTTTGACTATGGAGAAACATAAATGTAAATTTTTATAAGCTTATTAGAAATCATATACCAATATATAGTATGCAAAAGACTTAAAACTGAATTTGTCTTAATGAAATAATCAAGCAAGTATACAAAGATATTTCTCCTAAGATGTTCTTTGAAGTGTTATTAATGACATTGAAACAGCCCTGACTGGTGTGGCTCAGTGTGTTAGGCATCATTCTGCAAACTGAAAGGTCTCCAATTTGATTCCAAGTCAGGGCACATGCCTGGGTTGTGGGCCAGGTCCCTGGTTGTGGGGCATGCAAAAGGCAGCCAATCAGTATTTCTCTCCCCTTTCTCCCTCCCTTCCCCTCTCAAGAAAATGATTCTTGAAAAAAAATTCATATCTATGTACTTTAAAATATAACAAGTTTGGGGGCCAGCGGTCCGAGTGTTAGCACAACAAACAGTGCCAGAGCACACGCTCTGGCCTCAGTCCCTCTCCCCAGCCCATGCTCCCTTTCTATCCCACCTTTCACCTTGATTCTGAATGACACTTGCTAGCTAGGGAAGAAAGCCCTTCAGAACTTCCAGCTGACATTTTCAATAAAACAAAATAAAAAAGAAAGCCTCTGACTACTGGGGTTCTTCTCTAGCACATCAACATCCCTCAATTGCAAGGCTGAGTGAGTACTCCACGGTGTGGATAGACCACAGCTTCTTTAGCCATTCAGCTGTGGATAGATACTTGGGCTGTTTCCAACTTTGGGGGATCATAAATGATGCTGCTACGAACACAGGTGTGCACACCTGCCCCTGTCGCTGTTTTTTAGGTTTTTGGGTCCAACCCAAGAGCAGTCACACCAAGCTTTAAGAGGCATCATACCAAGGCAGGAGCAGAGCATGGTGAGACACAGGGGCTCAGCCCTACTACCAGAAACCCACCACCATCCCCCTTTATGCCCCACCTGCCCTCAAGGCATTTGCGTCGTGGCAACTATTTGTCAAGTGAAGTGTTTCTGGTTTGAACCATGTGGGGGCATGGGAGACTAGCACTGAACGAGTCATTTAGAGACTTTCCCCAAGCCCATTCAGCTCACAGGAAGACTCCTCCAAATCAAAAGGGTCCTCTCAGATTCTAGGATAAAATTTTACCTTCTTGAATCATTTCACAGATTATGACCGAATGTTCCACAGGGACCCTACGCTCACCTTAGGGCTCTTTCAAGAGACACAGTTAGCACCTCCACACGACTGGTCTTGGACACTCACCATGAACACAACAGTGGCCAGTTCGTACACGACGGACTGGGCTCCCAGATCCACCATGCTGAGGATGCCTGAGGGAGAGACACAGCTGACGTCCTGCTTCACACTCCCCACCGCAGCCACCAGCTGGCCCCACACTCCCCGCTGCCACCACCGGCTGGCCCCACACTGACCACTCAGGAAGCTCCCGATCTCGTAGGCCCACCACTCGATGCACAGCATGAGCATGCTGGGGACGGCCAGGTGGAAGAAGGGGCCCCAGTCCTGCAGGCACTCCAGGGACCACCCTGCAGGTGGGGCACAAGCACAGTCACAGTCCACCAGCCATCGGCCTGACAAAACCACATTGAATTGGACAAACAAAAGGCAGCCTTTACCTCCCCAGGTAGCTTGATGCAGTTTCTTCCAGAAGATGTAGAGAAAGAGGAGCAGAGCCAGGGAGAACTGGGATATCAAATTTGCCAGTGCTGAGCCCCTGGGAAGAACGGTCCAGTGAGGGAGGTGCCGTTCTCCACCCCTTCCCGGGCTCGCTTAGCAAGGTGAGCACCCATCCCTCACTGGAGTGGCTACAGTAGGTTCCGTGATCATCCTCTTTCCAATGCAGCATTATTCCCCATCCCCAGCCGGGTTTTCCAGAGCGGCCCAAGGAGGAGACCACAGGTGCCCACAGTGACCAGATAAAGGTCTCACTCTCTCCCACCTCCCTGCAAGAGCCACATGCAGGTCATTTCTTCTCAGTCCCCAAAATTGGTTGGACTCACATCACCCCAAGATGCAGCTGGTGGAGAAACAGATAGTTGATGAGGGCATTGACAAGGTTGGCAGCAAGTCCAGTTAGAATCTGGGGCAGTACGATTCCCTACAAAGAGGAGAGACCGCCCCCTGCTGGAGATCCCTGGAATGGGAGGGCCATTTTCTCTCCAAACATACTTTAGGCTGTCCTAACTGTGGGTGCCCTGTCCTTGCTGCCTTAACCTCCCACCCTCCCCACCCCTCACTTCCTCCTCTCTCTGAGCCATGAGGGGTATAGCTTTGGCCTGAAGTAGGCATGGGAAGATGAGAAGGCAGCAGAGAGGAAAGAAGACAAGTGTGCACGTGCCAGCAGGGATTAAAAAGTATAAACAAGCCTGTGGGTGAAAGTACAATGCATTCCTCAACCCAAATTGAAATTGGGAAACTTGACTGAAGAGCTTATGAAGCTGGAGTGTGGACTGTATGCCATCATATCTGGCTCTGCTCAGAAGTACAGGGGCTAAACACCCTGTCATATTTGGTATCTCAAACTAAGACTAAGACAATGGTATTGGACTTAGGAAACAAACAGCTAGCTTGCCATGCATCAGGATATAACAGACATAGGTAAGGCCAGCTGTGAAATTAATAAGAAACACTATTTCTCCCACCCGTAGTGTCATCTTATGCCCTTCTCCTTTTAAAAATATTTTAATTGAGCCCTGGCTGGCGTAGCTCAGTGGATTGAGCTTGGGCTGCGAACCAAAGTGTCGCAGGTTTGATTCCCAGCCAGGGTACATGCCTGGGTTGCAGGCTATAACCCCCAGCAACCGCACATTGATGTTTCTCTCTCTCTATCTCCCTCCCTTACCTCTCTAAAAATAAATAAATAAAATCTTTTAAAAAATATTTAATTGATTTTAGAGAGAGAGAGGAAGGAAAAGAGAGAGAAACATCACTTTGATTTGCTGTTCCATTTATCTATGCATTATTGGTTGCTTCCTGCATGTGCCCTGACCTGGTTCGAACCCACAACCTTGGTGCAAGGGGACAATGTTCCAATCAACTGAACCACCCAGCCAGGGCTCACTCCCTTCTTTGAATGACTACTGCTTTCTTACTCTGAGAAAGTTTGTTCTCTAAAACCACAAGTGTAAGAAATCTTGCTATTTGAAATCATATCAGTAAAAGTAAAACATCCCACTCTTGCTTAGAGGGTTGAAGTCAGTTTCTCTCTCTCTCTCTCTCTCTCTCTCTCTCTCTCTCACACACACACACACACACACACACACACACACACAGAGCCTCAATTTCCAACCTGGGTACAAAGCTTCACATGAACTGGACACAGCAATTGACATCCACGTAAACCAGGGCTGCCAAACTAATTTTCGCCAGGGGCCACATCAGCCTCTCGGTTGCCTTCAAAGGGCCAAATGTAATTTTAGGACTGTATAAATGTAACTACTCCTAAACTAGGGGCAAAGAGCTCAGCGCTGCCACCGACTAGAAGAAACAAGGTACTGGGCCAGATAAAACAAGGTGGGGGGCCAGATTCGGCCCACGGGCCTTGTGTTTGCCACCTGTGACCTAAGCTGTGATTTCCAAGGAGGGAGGACCTGAGTGGACAGCATGCAGACCAAGTATAAATCCCTTTACTCATAGCCTGCTTTGCTGTGAGCCTACGTGGCTTCTTTTGGATGTCATCTGAACTCCATCCCGCCTCGTTTGATGAGAATATCCTAGACCCCTCTGACCACTCAGTGCTGTGGGTTGAAGAACCTGACTGCTGAATTGTAGGCTTGTCTCTGGTGGTCTCAGTGGTCTTGGGCTCAGGGGCCAGGACAAGGGTCTTGGCCAATTACTTATGTGGGTCACTTACTTATCAGGAGAGCCTGGTTAGTTTTAAGCAAGGGAGTTAGGTGGTCAGATGTGCATTTCAGAAGGAGGGTAAAGAAGTAGTGTGGTGTGTGAGTCAGCCAGGGAAAGACTGGTCATGGGGATATGAGGTGAGGCCCTGCCAAAGTAATCCAGAGGGGAAAGAATGAGAGGAACAAGGCAAGGACAAAGGGGAGGGACAGGGGTGGGAGGACCTGCAGGGCCCAGTGACTAATCGGAGATGGCAGTGAAGAAAAAGATGGGGTCACTGATAGTGGGAATGTATGAAGGACAGGTGAGTGGGAGAGAAATGGCAGCTGATTGAGAAAGAATGTGGGACAGTGGAGGAGCAGACTTGTGTGGGATGATGGGCAGGTCAAGTGTGTAATATGCATGGGTCCCTCCAGCCAGTGGGAAGGAATGCCAGGAGGTCAGACACATAAAGGTGGTGTCGAGGGAATACAGATGGGAACGGGCACACAGCAGGACAGAGCTTCTCTCCGACGGAGAGGAGAGGAGGGGAGAGGAGAGGAGAGGAGGGGAGGCTGGCCAAGTCGTCTTCTCCTTCTCACTGTCCCCTCAAAAATCTAAGCATTCCACCAGGTTTCATCGGGTTCTCCTCCCACCTTGTGCCCTCTCCTACAGCACTGACTTTCTCCAAAAAACCAACTGTGTCTCCTGTGTCCTGCTCTTACAAACGGGCCAGGCCTCCAAGATGGAAGCTATTGACATGCATCTCCTCCTCCTCCCAAGGTCTCTTCATTCCACAGGACCAACCCCATCCTGCACCATTGCTCCTGCAGGGCAATTCTTTCTCCATCACAGGCACGCATGATCTTTTGTTTGGACCACGTACATGACTCTTCTCTCTTCCCCTGGCAACTAACTTGTTTCTCACAAACTAAAATCCAAAGCAAACAACACAAACCCTGCATGTGCTGACCCTGCGCCAATCCCATTGCCTACAACGTCCCTCCCCCTACAATGTGGCCTCCGCCAGCCTCTGCATGTCCCTCCTCCCTGACCAATTCCTGCTGCCCACAGGGTCTGATGCCCATGCCTCCTCCCAGCCACGTCTTCATCACCCGGCACACGTCTCCCAACTCCCCTCAACACACAGCTCCTACTTCTGGGTCTTTCCTTTTTTTTTCAGAGTACTGGAGAGGGGTGTTCGCATCCACTTTCCTCACTAGACCAGGTTAGAGCCCGCAGTTAGGAGGCCCCATGTTTGGGGAGACAGTGTCCGGGGAAGGCCCCACAATGTGCTGGAACTTCTACACAGCTGCCAACAAGGTTACACACTCCAGCAGATGGTGTAGGGCTTAGACATGCTGATTCCCCCTCTTTATAGACATTTCGAGCCTGTAATTGTGGTTCTAATAGAGATTTGAAATATTGTTGTTGTATTGATAGGGTAACATCTTAATTTCATGAATATTACATAGGTGGAAATGCCCCCCCTGCTCACTCCACCCCCTTCCCTTGCTGTCACAGTCCTGCAAGCCTGCTGGTAAGGCCACAGCCCACTGCTAAGCCCCTTACCTGCAAGGACTCATCTGGGAGAAAACCCACTACCTACATGCTGGCCTCACGAAGCCACAACTACCTAACAGGGTAGTTCACCCCTTACGTGAGAAGAACTCTGACTGATGTGAGGTCTTGTTACAGTTTGGGATTTCACCCCACCCCCACCCCCACCGCGAAGCTGAGTGCGGGGCCTCCTCAGACAGGCCAGAGCTGACAGCTGGGCTCTCACCCCCAGGTAGCCACTGACCTCACAAAGCCAGGACATGCTGTGCTCCAGCCCCTCCTGCCAAAGGCAGTATTTCCAAGTGGGGATCCCATAAGAATTTTCCAGGGCCAGTAATAATGTGTCTTTTTAAAAATCCTTGCCCAGGGATATTTATTGATTTGAGAGAGAGAGGAAGGGGATGGGGGAGTGGAGAGAGAGAGAGAAACACCAATCCATTGCCTTCCTACATGACCTGACGGGGGATTGAACCCTCAACTTCTTAGTGTATGGGATGATCAACTGAGCCACCTGGCCAGGGCAAATGTGTGTGTGTGTGCATGTGTGTGTGTGTTTAATATCTTACTTCACAGACCTTTCCACACCAAAGGCCTGCATGTGCAACATGGGGAAACATCACAGTAACTCAGGCTCCCGTCTTCCTTACCTCTGAATACTTTCCAGGCCCCCAACTCCTGAAAGCTGTAAACTCCCATTAGCCCCCCGCCCCCAAGAAGAAAAAAGGCCTGCATTACCTGAGTGAACAAATATTTAACCTGCAGTGTATAAAGAAACGTTGCCTACAAGAGAACAACAGAGATGAGTGTTAACATTTTGGCCTGGCCATGCCAACAGAGCTGACACCCTCTATTGGATTGTCCTTTGCTCCCGCCAAGGGATGTCATCTGAGGAGGGATTGGGGGTGGGGGCCAATTGGGGTGTCCCAACCCTGCGTTCTGGGAGTGCCTGTCCTTGTCTGCACGGCAAGGACCTTTCTGCAGATAGCAGGCTGTAAAAGAAGCCCCAGGCAAACTCTAGGGCATACCTCCTTTTGTAGACTAGACTACAGTCCTTTGTGGTGATACTTAAAGAATATTAAACTTTTAAGATCTCAGAATAAATTAAAGGCCACGATACCAATTATGAGAGCAGATGGCTACTTAAAAGGGCTGAATTGTGCTGCCCCCATTCATATGTTGAAGCCCTAACCACCCACCATGTGAGTGTATTTGGAGATAATAAAGCCTTTAACAAGGTGATTAAGTTGAAATCAAACCATTAGGATGAGTCCTGGTCCAAGTGGCCTGGTATGCTCAGGAGCAGACAAGAGACACAAAGGGTGTGTACAAGGAGGGGCTGTCAGCCTGCTGAGGAGAAAGGCCTCAGAGGAAGCCATCCCTGTGGTCTCCTGACCTTGAACTTACTGCTTCCAAAACTATGAGAAAACAGATTTCTGTGTTTAAGCCACCCACTCTGTGTATTTTGTTAGGACAGCCCCAGCAAAGGAGTTCAGTCATTCACTGCTTAACCACAGGGATGTGTTCTGAGAGATGCCTCCTTAGGTGACTCTGTCCTTGTGTGAACATCACAGAGTACACCTGCACACACCTGGGCTGTGTAGCCCACCACACATCTAGGTGACATGGTATAGGCTAGTGCTCTATAGGGGAGGAGGAACCATTTTCCTCTACCTTTTAGGGTTCTTGGCTGAGCCATCCCTGTAGTGAAAGACAGATTAACAGGAGAAAAACAAACAACAGTTTAATAACACGTATGCCTCCTGTATACACGGAAGAGACCTAGGAAAACTGAGTAACTCACCAAAATGGCTGAAGCCACCACCTTAAATATTATCTCGAGCTGAAGACAAAAGAACATACTGGCAGCAGGTGAGGAGGGGCAGTTACTGGAAGTGACCAGGAAAAGCAAAGTGAGAAAACTTCTGGGATCAAACAGAAGGTAAACCAGGTAGACACATACTTCTTTCACATGGGTGGGTGCAGGACAGTTAGCAGTGACCATGTCCAGCACATAGAGATGGTACATGGGAGAACAAGATAACAGTGAGAGGCTCTGTGGTCTCCTGCTCTCGTTGGGGGTTGTGCCCTGAGGGGTCTGCCAAGAATGGGAGTACACTGACTTTCCAAAGGTCTGTTTTCATAGGTGCAATTAGACAACAGACAGGCTGAGTTAAAGACTGATCTTTGTCAGGGAAGATTCTAGCCTAGGACATGACCACCCACCATAACTTGATTTTAGTTAAAAAGTTTTACTTTCAGACCATCCTGTGTGGTTACTCTAGGTCTCTGAGTTTGTAAGACAGCCAGGAAGGCCTCCCTTGAGCTTGTCGAGTTGAGTATGTGGACGCTTTTCACCCACAGTATGTATTAAATTTGCTTATTTTCTCTTGCTAATATGTCTTGTGTCTATTTCATTATTTGACTGGCCAGAAGGCCCTTAAGGGTAAAGGAAAGTTCGTTTCTCCCCATGAAGCTCCATTATAATCTTACAGGACCACCATTGTATATGCAGTCTGTCCAAAATATCATGCAGCAGCACCTAACTGTCCAGCCACCGTGTCCAACTGAATAATATCATCTTAGACTGTTCATTGACCACACATGTCTGTGTCAAACACTGACACACACTTATGGTTTTGTTTGATCATGTTCAAGAAGAAAAAAAACTGTCTAAAGGTTCAGAGTGAGGCCTTCAGGTATTCTGAGATGCAGAAGAACTTAGCCCTACGCACGACAAGAATCTGAACTCCTCTCCATGGATGATCCTGGAGGTCCCTCCAGCTTAGGAGTTCAGGACAGTGGCCTCCTGGAGTCACCTCAACCTTGGTGTTTCTTGAGGGACAAACACTGGTGTCTTTCACAGACATAATTAAAACCACCCTTTCCTGAATGATCCAACGCCACACGTGGGAATCATGTGAAGCCGATCCGACTAATCATTGAGCTCCCGGGCGCCTCAGCTGCCGTTCATCAGTGTGCCTCAAGAAGGGAACCGCTTGGCCCTTGAAAACTTACAGGAAGAGCTGGGATGAAGATCATGACATAGGTATGGGTGAGCCTACACAATAAAGAGAAAAAAGGTGATGAAGGACCTCATTTCAAGGGAAGGGAGGGCAGGATGAACTAGCTGTCACTGCCTTTCACATTAGTGGCTCTTCCAAATTAATGAACTTAACTTCTGGAGCAAATGTCAAAATTTATAATAGCACCTGTCATCTCATAACCCAAATTACCTCTCTTGCTTCTTCCAAGGCTTTATGTCTAAGACAGCATTTTTCAAACTCAGCACCAAGCTGGTTAATTCTCTGCTGTGGGAAACTCTCCTGTGTGCCCTGAGATGGTTTGCAGCGCCTTGGACTTCTCCCAGTACTGATGCCCCAGCACTGATAACCACAAATGACCACCCATATTGACAAATATCCCCTGGGCTCAGAGCCACTGGTCTAAGACAAGGATTTTAAAGGTCTTTATCAACTAAGCCAGTGGGTCTTAAACTGGGCAGCATATTAGAAGCACCAAGTGACCTTTGAAAGACACCAATGTCAAAGCCACACTCCAGACCAATTATGACAGTGTTGAGAGGGAAGAAGGACCAGGTGGGGATGGGTTTTAAAAGCACCGAGGTGATTTAATACCGTGGCACAATAACCACAAAACCACAAATAAACACCACAAACAACCATCTCACATGAAGACTGTTTCAAATCTTATTTCTCTCAAAACTATCCACCCTGAAGTCACCCAGTGTGGGAGGGTCTAGAGTGAGGTGCCACCGGGGGGAAAGCACCACAGCCTGCTCGGAGTCAGCTGAGGACAGCTGAGCCCCTTGTGCCGTGTGGCCCTGGCCCTGGCCTTGGTAATTCCCAGAGGCTAAGTTTGCATGGGAGCATCTCTCTGCTGAAATGGCTCTACTCCCACCCTGGCAGGACCCCTCCTACCTGGACACGTCAGGGTCCTGCCCGAGGAGCAGCAGGATGTGCTGGGTGTTGAGGAAGAGTGCCCAGCAGGGGAAGCAGCAAAGAAGCAGGACAAGCGCGCCCCTCTGCAGGATGACGCCCACGTGCTTCTTGTTGGGGCTCCCGTAGGTCTGGGTACACACAGCCAAAATGAACCCATTAGTACAGAAATGGCACCCCACTGCCCCACAATGGCCTTCAAGCATGCCTTGTGGAGAGACAAATGATCATAAAAACTCTAATGCATCCTTTCTGTGTTGGTGATTCTCAAATTTTGCTGTCTGTAAGAATCACTGGGGAACATTTTTAAAACACTGATGCCAGGATCCCACTAAAGCTGGCCTGGATTTCACTGGTCCAGGGAGGAGGGGTGAATGTCAATAATTTTAAAAACTCTCCATGTGCTTCTAATGTACAGTTAGGGTTACATCACCAGGAAACTTGTTAGAAATGCAATATCTAAGGCATGCTGGAGCCAGCTGCTATTGGCCTACTAACACCAAACTGTGCATGTCTCTTCCCAGGTCCCTGTTTGGTGACATATGTCTGGTAGCTGGAAATTAGCTACAGAGGACGTTATTACACCACTAGAATCAGCCAACAATACAAGTCACAATGTTTCCTTCCCTCCCTGTGGAGGACAGACTATTTTTGACATGAAGGCTGCCTGCCTGCTCCTCCACCCACCACCAGCTAGATCCTGGCCATAAAGAGATGGCTTGCAGCAGTTCCCCCAGAGGAGACTGTCTACTCAACCCCTCCCTGTTCCCCAGGCATGCTGATTCTTAAAGCAGACTGTGGCCCTGCCTCAGGCAAGCATACAAGGCATTTTCACTTATTGGGTTGGGTCACATCCCTGTATCCCTACCCCCCAGCCCTGTTCTATATAAGCCCCTAGCACCTGTCATGTAGTGTGGAGAATATCCATGTCATCTCACTACTGTGCAAGGCACTCCTTTGTAAGTTCCCTCAATAAACTCTTGATGCAATAATGGATGCAAAGAATGGTTCTCACTCTTTTCTTTGGTCTCTCAGCCCCGGGAAATTTTACATGTAATAATTGGTGAGCCAGCCAGGAGACCCAAGAAGTGGACCTTGGGAAAGAGGCATCCTCAGGACAAATCCCAGGTCAGCCATGACCTCCATGGGGGGCCAGTGGCCAATATTCTAGACCTGTGGACTCCCATGGGAGTACATGGAGTACTGCTCTGAAAATGCCAGCTGATCTTATGTATTTGTTTGAAGAAATTTGCTTTACACACTAGCTGTGGCAAGGAAGGAAAGCACATGGACACAGCTGAGAACTGACCCCTCTCATGGGCAGTTTGGCTGGCCACAAATACCTAGCAGGAGGCAGAAGCCAGGTTAGAAAACTAGAGGATGCACTGAAACTAGAAAAAGATAATAAAATATTGTCTGCAACTCTGTTCATTGGGACTAGATGATAAAGTTTGGAGGGAAGAAAGTCTCTTTATGTCCTACTTCTTTTTTTTTAACCCCCACCCAATGACATACTTATTTATTTTGAGTGAGAGAGAGGGAGAGAGAGATGTGAGAGAGAAACATCATTTGGTTGCCTCCCATATGCACCCCAACCAGGGACTGAACCTGCAACTTGTGTATGCACCCTGACTCAGTATCAAGCCCACAATATGGGACTTCATATATGGGACAACGTTCCAACCGAGCCATGCAACTAGGGCAGATCCCACTTCTTTTATGGAGCCCACAAGGTCTCTATGTGTATTTGTATGTTCACATGTGTCCATCCATTGCTGCAGATGTGTGGTATTTTTTACCTCTGGATTGTATGCTAATCTGTAAATGAGCTGTGTTTAATTGGCTTAAAAAACAAATAAACACATATAAAGACTGGCTAGTCTAAAATCCCAAGAAATGCAGAAACTAACCCACGTGCTTTTCAAGGTCACATGATACAAAGATTAATCTTTAACAAATAAAAGCTAGTTTAAGTTTGTTGGCTTATGTAGAACAAACATGTCTTAGAGTTATTTAAGTGTTAAGAATTCTAATTAAGATAAAAGGAAAATATATGCTTTCAGTTAAAAGAAGGAAAAGGTATAAAAAATATTTTTGTGACAAAGGAAAGTAATTTTGTCCTAAAGTGAGGCTGGTTGTTTCAGAATAGAAATAGGAAAAACAGGACAAAATATAATATTCACACTTAATATCTGAATATTAAAAAGGAGTTATATAGTAGAATGCTTATAAAAAGTAATCTTCACAAAAGAAATTCTGTGTGGTCAAGCTGAATTAATCAAGTGCATGAATTTAAATATCAAGAGTAATATGATGCAAAATTAGAGTCTCTTTCCTAAAACAGCTTTGAGGTACTCTAGAGGCCCCTGGAATGCCTAAAAAGATTTGTCTTCTCTCCTTATAAAAGAAAAATATTAAACTAGGCTTACCTGTTATAGTGAAATTATATGGGAAACACTGTCAAATAAAAAATAACACTGACCCTTCTTTATGTTGAATTTGCACATAAGTGTCCCAAAAATTTTGTGAAATTCCTGGAAATCTGAGCCATCGTGGCATAAGAAGTCTGTCGTCAAAATTGATCGTCACACTAAAAGGACTGGACCTGAGTGTCAGATAGTGGCACATGTGGGTGGAGCCCATTCTGTTTCTGCAAAAGCAGCCCCTCAGGGCCAGACTCTGCCACCCTGCAGTCCTATAACATGGCTACAGTCTGCTCCCGGATCAGACACTAAGGTGGGGAAATGATGGCTGTGAATTAAATGAAGAGTTGGGGCTGTGGGAAACCCAGATGGCCACCTTGTTCTCTGGGCTCCCTGGCAAGCCTGTGTTTCATGTTTTGCATTCCTTCATGCCTCCTAATGCATTTAAACTGGACTTCATTGAACTGCCAGTCAGGATGGGTGGTCCAAGTGTCCTTGTTGCATGTGTATATTCTGGATGGAGGGAAGCCATCACCTGCCACAAGGCTAATATTCTCAGAGTTAGCAAAAACACTGTTAGAGCTGTGTTTCCCACTGGTGTGCCTTCTGAGTGCTCCCTGAAGGCTACTCACATCACCCCACTACATGCCATGGGGTGGTGGCTAGGGACATGTCATCGTTTCCTTTGCAGCCTCTGTGGGATGACATAAATGTGAACCCATGAGGCTTGCCTCTGCTGCAGAAAACCTCGCAGGCCTTCCCGGGCCACTGATAAAGCAGTGAATTTACAGAGCATTCAAGGTTTGGGCACCACAACAAAGTTCTGGGGAACCAAACCATGTGGTTGGGTAAGACCTGCTTTGTCCCCAAGGCTGTCATGGACAAACTACAAGCCTATCAAGGATCATAAAATGTGAAACAGGTACAGTCTTTTACGGGAATTCTGCGGTGTTGGTGAAGTTTATACCTCATTTAGCACAATGCCTTTGCCCATTACAATGTCTGGCTAAGAAGGGACATATGTGGGACTAGACTGTCTCTAAGAAAGCAAAAATGCTTGTCTAACAGATCAGCTCTGGTGATCACACAGGTGGGGCTGCTGTTTGAATGGGATGTTCCCATAACCCTTGGAGGCATGAGCTGGGCATTATGGCAAAAAGAAAGAGTACCCTTTAGATTTTGGTCCTAACTGTGGGAGGGGACAGAAAACAGATACACCCTGGTAGAAAGCCAGCTACCCTAAGAACTTCCCTTCCCATCAAGGGGTGAATCAACAACATGTTCCATGGACCCACCTCTGGCAAGGCTCAGTCTCCTATGCTGAGGAAAAGCGTGCCCACCTACAACAGAGGAGCGCTCTGTACACAGCCCTGTCTCTAGTGGGCTCAGCAGCTACCAGGTCCTGTGGGATATACAGAACCTCCAAATGCTCATTCTCCCATCCCTGTATCAGCCCCTGGACCTGCAAAAACAGGAGGGGAAATGCTGGCTGGAGCCTCATGGCTCTAACCAGGCAATCTGTCTACTTGGGTGTTGTCACCGGGCAGCGGCCCACTGACACTATCTGAATGCAAACAGGAAAAATCCCAGCAGCCAATGGCCTGAGTTAGAGTAGTTTGCCTGGTAATCACACAAGAACCTGGCCACTGACCCTGGTTTTGACAGTTGGTCTGCTCTGAAGGGATTGACTCTGTGGCTCTGACAACGACAGGCAGAGGAGTGGACAATTGTGAGCAAACCTTTACAGGGACAAGAGATGTGGGAAGATACTTGGGCTCACTTGCAAAAGCCAGAGGCAGATGTTACTGTTTCCCGTGTCTCTGTCCACAGGCATCTACACTTCCAGGTAATCGGGAAGCAGATGCATTGGCAATAAGATGTGCCATAGCAACTGGCCTATCAATGGACACTAAAAATTGGGTACATTGAAGAAGTAGACAGCCTAGTACCCACGTAGGATGGCACATAGCTAGGGAGGAGAGGCTGCAGCTTAAGCTAAGGGCAGTGGCTATGGAGTTGGCAAAGATGCCAGCACAAGTCTGTCTATGCACTGCAGCCCCCCGGTGGGCGAGGGACTGGCAAACTGAGGACACTGGCCTCTCCCCTCGAGTAAAGGCTCCAAATAGGCTCTGGTGTGTGTCCTCACCAAATGTGGTTTAACTCAGGCCTCCCCTGTTGGCAGTTTAATCAGGCTGCTACCATAAAAGGACTAGAGAAATTTAAGTACTGTGCATGGGCACCCTCATCAAATAGTGACCAGGGAGAGGGGTCACATTTCAAAGGACACGATGCACAAGAATGGGCAGAAGAACATGATTCTGAATGGAGGTCCCACTTCCCCTGTAACCCACAATCAGGCGGGTGCATAGAACAGGAAAAGGGTGTCCTTCAGCCATAGATAAAATTATTAGCTGGAAGACAGACTTCTGCCAGGCAGACCAAGGTGCTTTTCCAGGCATTAACATATTTAAATGACCAACCCATGGGGCCTATTGCCCCATAGGTCAGATTAGGGATTCAGACTAAGGAGCCCACATGGCAAAGGTGTGAAAACAAAGGCTACAGCAATGATGCAGGTGCCTGCCAGGGACCAGTGGGCTGTGGTAATGCGGGCACCAAGACCTACTGTCCCTGGAACAGAGGCCATTACTGGAATCTGTGAAGGGACACTCTGCTAGGATGGGTCAGTTACTTCACACCCCTGAATGGGGAGGAACTTCTCAGTCTCCCGCGGGACCCTGTCATCCTGATGCCCACGGAGACACACTAGAAGAAGACCTCCCAGCTCAAGTCCCTACTGAATGCTGGCCTTTCTGGCCTTAGACTTCTGCTGCTCCTGTGGCATCAATAGTTATGGGGGGGCACCCCAGCTGAATGTTGTGTATTTTATATCAGATGAATCTCCTAATATTTCTGCTTCATTAACACATGAAAGCTCAAGTGAACCCCTGAAGTGACCCAACCCCAAGTCTAGGGGACCTGGCACTCCATCCAGGGGTGTGATGGAAAACACTGTCACTAATACTTGGGTTGCTTCTTTTAATTCTTTCTTTTTCTTGCACGTGTTTATATTGTTGCTATGGACTGTGTCCCTAATGTGTCCAGTTGGTGACTAAGCAAGCTATATCTCCACTAATGAAGCCTCTTACTGATCTCTCAGGGTGCCTCAGGGAAGAGGGAGGCATGGAACATTGTAGGAGCTGGTCATGAGGGGGAATGTGGAGAAGACATTCTTCCCAGGTGTGTGTCCCCTAAGTCTCCTCACAGACTGCCTGACAGACACCTCCTCTATGCTCCACAGGGTGCTGGTTCCTAGAACAGGCTTTGCCCTGCCTGGGGCAGCATGTAACACCTCTCCTTGTCTAGGGCAGGTCTCACCACAGTGCCCCACCCATCCTGACCTGCCCTGTGTGACCCCTTCATGCCTGCCACGTGGCGCAGAGGACATCCCTGTGGATGTGCCGGCCACCAGAGGCATGCCTCCCTTGTGAATTCCCTTCATAAGCTCCAGATGCAGTGACAGGGTCATCAGCCTCTTTCTCTGGGTTCTCATGCCGGGGAGTTTTAGGGACACTCCTCCACCAACACCTGGTCATTCAGCATTTACCAGCATGCCCTAGGGGGAGCCCAGGCCACTTGTTGTGTCTCAACAAGGCCCCAGGGCACTGAGATGAACACTAAAGTTTGAGAACCACAGACTATCCCAAACTCAATGATGTGGAAAGTGACAGAAGAAACTTTTACAAAATGTCCCTTATGTGGTCAAAATGTAGTATAAGGGAGACATGCAGATAAACACCACTCCCACAGGTCTGAGACAGGCACCCAGCCACACTTCAGAGAAAGCAGGCAAGGAGAGCTGGAACTGATGGCTGGCAAAACGCCCCAGGGTTTGCCATCAAACATTTTGTCCCTCTGTGCACAGGGCTGCTGCTGCCGGTGGGGTTCTTCCAGACACACTCAAGAGAGATCTCTAGGTCACCATGCAGGTGACCTGGGGCTTCCATTTACCTGAGACATGAGAGTGTCACAAGCAGAAGATAAACCAAATCCCACGGAGATGCCGGTGACATTGATAACCTGGGGAAAAATACAAAGGAGAGGCCTCTCAGAATTCAAGGAAGGCAGCAGGGCAAATTCTCCGTGCATGGGTCAGAGCCACAGGGGCCTCTACAGCTCGCCACCGCAATGGACTCGGTCCTCAGCCTGGAGCCCCACCCAAACCCACTGGCCTGCTGAACTGAAGGGCAAGCACGAGTTTCAAGAGGGAAGAAAGAGCAAGGCCAGAATTCATTACTCAGCCTTTTTCTTTTTCAAAGCCTAAGCATTTTGCTCCCTCATATCAGAGGAACACAAATCCTTCCTCAGGGGCAGGCAACGTGGCACAATGGCAGTTTGGGGTTAGTGCCCTTGCTCAAGACCAGGCATGGCTTGTTACAACATCCTGAAGGACTCTGGGAGCACAGAGCAAGTCTTTGAGGTGAAGGCCATGCCAGAGGCCTTCTAGATGTACCTGTCTTGACCAGGTCAGCAACAAAACCCTGGGGTCACTGGAGCCTTGGGAGGCCCAAGGCAGCAACATCTGATCTGGGAGTGGCATAGCAGGACATCTGATGCTGTCCTTGACTGGACCTGCTACCACCACCTGAGCTGCAGGGAGATGCCCAGGGTGACAGCCCACTCCACACCAGCTCTCTTGTACTCCTTTGACCAAAGAGAAGATACTAGAGGCTAGCTGAACACCTTTCTGTCTTCCCCCAAACTGCCAAACATTAAAAACAAAAAGGATAATTTAGCCTAGGATTGTCCATGTTGCCCCCTAAAAGCAAAATAATCTGTTTATACCTGGGGACTACTTCTGAGTTGCCTTGCACAGTTCACAGATAACAACTCCAATGCCTGGATGTAGCAGACTGGTGAGTGTGAGCCTGGTCAGGGCAGGAGCAAAGGGGAACTGGAAGCAGAGGAGAGCAGGAGCACAGTTGCTGAAAGCCACTGAGTCTACTTTTCTAATACCTAGCTGACCGAACCAACAAGTTGGCCAGGGCCTGCTGGCCAAGCATAGCCAGGTAAGCCCCGGCAAAAGTCAATGACATCTCCCTCTGGTTTGGGGGGATTTGTACATAAGATCTAAGGAGGATTTAGGGTTCTTTCTGATTTGGGGTTTAGATACCCAGATCATCTTCCAGTCCCATTTCTAGAGTGGGACTCTCAGTGAGACGTACAAGTCATTGGGTGGGGGCAGAGATCGAGTTTCTTCTGACGTCAGTGCTGAACCCTCTTTTTCAATTTTCTTCTCCCAGGTGTGGCACAAAGCTGATGTGGTAGACAGCATAATGGTCCCTCCCAGATGTCCCTGTCCTAACCCCCGGAGCGTGGGAACATGTGAAGTCACAGGGTGCAGGAGAATTAAGGTCGAGGCCCTGCCAACACCTTGATTTTGGTTAGCTCAGTGAAACCCAACAGACTCCTGCAGACTCCTGACTCCAGCACTGCTAGGTAATCCATTCGCATTGCTTTAAGCTGAGAAGCGTGGCGGCTCCTAACAGCAGCAAGAGGAAACTAATATGGACAGCAGGCACACCCGATGCCAATGTGTGAGAGCAGCTCCTACGCACTGCGATTGCGAGCGTGACAGCATCCAGTTCCAGCTTCCCCAGGTGGCCACAGAACACGGAGCTTATGAAACTGATCAGGAACACCATCAGCTGGGCCAAGAACTGGGGAGAGACCAAAAACGAAAAGTTACATATGGATGCCAGCCAACCACCGCTGTGGAGAGAGAGGGGTGTGGTTCCTGGGGCAGCCCCACCCTCTCTGAATCAACCCCAGTCAGAAGTCAAGCTTTTAGTGGCATCTGCTAGCTTGCACAGGTCAAAGTGGGATTTTTAGTGGGCTTCTAGAGACATTAAAAAGCTCATTTGTAACTGCTATCAGAATCACAGTTTTAAAAGCTTCCAAGCTTCTTAAGTTTTCACTTTAGATTCTCCTGCCATAGATGACATGTATATTTCTGAAATTTTCAGAAGCTATCTTCTGAGAGAAACCCCTTGCTATCCCAGATTCACAGTGAGAACTGGGAAGAATACAGCCTCCAACAGGCAGCAAGAAAGCCCACAGACAGGGGCAGCTGAGGCAGAAGTAACACCATCCAACTGGAAGGCCAGTGGGATCTGGAATCTTGGTGTGGAGTGTTACCAGTCTGCAGAGGACCATTAATTCTTGAACTCTGTGCAGCCTCAAATGAGAGCAAATTCAGCTTCTCGAACTATGAGCTATTCTTCCTCTCAATTGCAGGAACCACTGTGAATTGCTCTGTAACACTTGTTTCACTTCCTTCAGTTAGTTCATTTTGTTTTTAATATTTTATTTGCTTGTGTTTGGAGACAAGGGAGAAAGAGAGGGAGAGAAACATCAATCTGTTGCCTCTCACATGCCCCCAACTGGGGACCTGGCCCACACCCCAGGTGGGTACCCTGACTGGGAATCGAACTGGCAACCTTTTGGCCTGTAGGCTGGCGCTCAGTCCGCTGAACCACACCAGCCAGGGCTAAAGCACTTAATTTAAAACCACTTCCCATCTCCCCTCACCCCTCACCAGACCACCAGTCCAGCACGTGATAGGAAAGCCTCTCTCCTTGGAGGCTCCTGTGGTCCAAGGGGTGCATCCCTCGGACTCTCCTGCTCCTGAGGAAAGAGAACAGGTGCCAAAGACTCACTGCTGCTGCTGCAGCACCGCTGCTGAGCTCTTCACGGGAAACAGACTCCTCAGTTCTGAGCTCAGACAAGACTCTGTCTCTCCTGGGTTCCCAGTGGCAGCTGCTACTCCTCACCTCCGTCAGCCCCCACACAACCAATACCACAACGGGTCCAAATTTGAAATGTTGGGACCTAACCAGGTTCCTGCCCCTGGTGTTTCAGACAACAGCCCTCTTCCCTTCCCAGAATCCACATTTGTGGAGTTTTCAACTTTGCTGATTGACCCAGATCTTAAGACATGAGAAGCCTGCTCCAAACCATGCGGCAGTGGGGGAGCCCACCTTTTCTGCATCAGCTTCCGACCAACCATGACCTAGGTGCCTCTCTCACCACTCAGAAACCAAGTGTGACTCCAACCTCCAGCAAGGCCTCCTGCTGCTCAGCACAGGGGATGCCCTTAGAATGCATTGTCAAAGCAAGCCGAAATGAGGCAGAAGGCGAGTGACAGGGGAAAGCTGAGGGGCAGCATGTAAATAAAAACAGTTGGCATGAAGAGCCCAAATCTGCAGAACCCAAGTGAGAGCTGACAGATCCCGTGGGCCCACACCAGGAGGCACACAACCACCCGAACAGATAACCCTGTGGTTTTGTTCAGTGGAGCTTGGTGTCTCTTTGTGAGTTTATACTACTTTAAAGGTCACAGCGTCCTTTCTTTTTGTAAACTCAGCCTCACTCTCCAATTTTTCAGGTGCTTGTCTCTTAAGCCTTTATGAGCATAAATCATTGCAGTCAGTTGTGTCACAGGGTCTGCTTTCCCCTACTCATTTCCGCTGCAGTACCCTGAGTCCCCGAAGGCCACAGGTCAACTTTTTCACAGCTTCTCACAAAATCGTGCTCCGCCTCCTCTTCAGTCAGGCCTTTGGGCAGCTCCCCAGATTCTGATCTTACAAATCGTGGTGCACAGAACATACTCACTCAGGTGGAGAATGGGAATCTCTCAGGATGAGTGATGACATTTACATGATGAATATTATGACAGAGAGATGAAATAAACATGGGCCTGTGGGAGGAGCTAGGGGTTCTGGGAGGAGCAACGAATGGTATATCATCACAAAAATCCTGCCAGAAAAACTCTATGCTCACGGTAAAGCTCTATGGGGGTAGCTGTCCCTCCCCTTAACTCCCTTTCCCTCCGATTAGTATTGTATGTGTACTTCTCCATCTCAGACACCACGCAGTGTTCATGTGGCTTATAATGTCTGCATGCACTGGCTGCAATCTTTTTCCTTTCCCATTGCATGAACACATCAGTTATTAATTCAATCCACAGTGTCCACAATAATGAACTTCTCACTTGCACACATTTCTTTGTAAACTTAGGGGAAGATACCCTTTAAGAGTGTAATTGTTGCCAAAGGGTATACATATTTCAAGTTTTCACAGGTAGTGCTAAAGTGTGTGTTTGCGTAGAGAGGTGGGAAGGGAAATTTAATCCAGCCTCCACATCCCAATTTCAAGGCCTCTTCAAACTGAGGTGTATGTGGTGTGGTGTAGACAAGACAGTGTTCTTGCTTTTGCGGAGGTCAGAAATATAACAAAATCAGCAGCAACTCAGCGGAACCCTTGTAGGCCTGGGGAGAGAGCCTGGGCTGACTTACCAGCATAGGGATCGAGCCTCTCTGGGGCTGTCTGGTCCATGGCGGAGGTGGCTGGTGGTGAGAGCTCTCTCAGCAACAGCCTCTTGAAGAGGGCAGGCAGGGTGGGCCAAACAACTCCTTGAACAAATCCCCAGACCTGGCTCAGGAAGGGACTCAGGCTGAGGCCAGGAGTATGGCTGTGAAGCGAACTTGGAGGACAGACCTGGAGCCTAAAGGAGGGGAACAGAGGCCCTGGGCCTCCCCTACAGTGACCCCAGGCTCCTCAGAGGGGGGCCCCTGCCAACCACTGCAGCTCCTGGGACAGGGAGCAGAAGCCTGAGTGTCACACCTCCACCATTGGGGCAGTTTGGGGCTCTGCCTCTGATTACTTCATTCAGGCTCCTCCTGGCCTAATCCCAGGTCTATCACCACCTTTCTCTTTTTCCCCAAAGAGATCTTTTTTTGGAGATGAAACGTCTGATTGATATTACTTTTCAGTTGACAAGGTCAATGGTGAACCTAATATATATGATGGTGGTCCCATAAGGTAGGTTAAAATTCCTACCACCCAGTGACCTTTTCAAGCAAGGGAACGTCCATTCCCCACAAGGAGCCACTCACACACATTTGTCTTTCTGGGACAGGCCAGTCAGCCAGGACAAGTAGAACAGGGAAACTAAGAGGGACAGTTAACTGGCCATCTAGTAAATCTCAAAATCCTACCTTCCCTAACCAAGGACACCTAAGGGTGAATGGTTCACACTTCTCCCCAAACAGAGGGTAAATAGCTTAAATCACCTACTCGGGGAGACGGATCGCAGAAATCCGGTTAGTGCCCTTTGCGCCAACCACACCAAAGTACGGATGGAGTCAGGGGAACAAATCTCATGTGGGCACAGCAGCATAAAGTAGATGAATATTCTATCGCTACCCTCCCCTAAGTCCCCAGTTTCAAAACCCTCAAGACAAAGGGCCCAGAGCTCTCCCCCTTCCCCTCTTCCCCTCACAAGCCTGCCCCTAGAACATTACCTTACCTTTCTCCCTCCTAAGCTCCAAAGGCCCTGCTTTTGTCCCTTTAACATGTTTCCTGAGCCCATTTCTTCCAAAGGACCTTCTTTTGCCTCTGTAACTTTCTAAATAAACTCTCTCTTATAGTCTGAGTCTGGCTCTGCATTCTTTCTTTGCTGGAACTATCGATGTAAGAAACATTCAAACCTGTATAGAATTTTTGGTGAGTTTATTTGAGCCAAACTGACAATTGCCAGGAAGCAACACCTCAACAGTTTGAGGAATGCTCCAGGGAAGGGCAGCTTAACACCTTACTTTGTACACTAGAATAAAAGGAGGATACATAAGGGGGTTACATGAAGTCCATTGGTGATAGATTACAGGAGGCAGGAGAAAGCAAAGTGGAGGGTGGACCTCTGGGATTGGATCAAAGGTTAAATGATAGACACACTACTTTTATATAGATGGGTACAGGACAGTTAACAGCCAACAATTAATATGACAACAGCAACAATGAGGTTTGTGGTATCACCTTGTATCCAAGGGTTTTGGGGAAAAAAAGGAAGTTACCTTGACATTCCAAGGGTCCGTTCATCGATGCAAAAAGACAAATAGGCAGGCTCAGTTAAGGTAAACATTGACCTTTGTTAGGGAAAACTACTGGCCTAGGACATGGCTACCCAACATGAACTGCTTTTAGTTAATAAGATTTCATTTTAGACCATCCTTTTTGGTTATTTATGGTCTGAGTTTGTAAGGCTTTCTCACAGGCCTCCACTGAGCTTGTCAGGTTAATATATGGCCCCTTTTCTTCCACACATTCCTCTCTTGGTCATAAATTAACACAAAGGATGCATTGCTGACCAACCATTTGGTTGGATAAAAAGGTCCTATTACAGAACGGACCAGTGGGTGGTGGGGCACAGGGATAAAATACTATTACCGAATGGACCCTCCCTTCTCTTGGGGTCCCCCTGTACTAGATTCACCTTGCCCACTGCCAGGGAATTATAGCTCTCAATGTAAGAGACTGGTGAAAGAGAAAGGGATTATTTATTCAAAAGTTATACAGACTTAAGAGTAATGACTTAATGGTGTCTTCATTAAAATCCCAAAGTCCCTTGGAATACCCACAAATGTACACAGTCCTTCCTTCTCCCCTTGCCAAGTCTAAGGTACCGTATCTCAGGAAAAGAAACAGAAGTCCATGGCTCAGGCAGCCCCCGGTTCTTCCCAGTAATCTGTGCTTGGCTGGCCAGCCTCCCTCAGTTCCCAGCACCATCAGCTGTGTCACTGCCAGGATCCTCAGTTAATCCAAAACCATGTGGCACCTTCTAATGGCCAACCAGCAAGAGTTCTTTCAGCCCTTTTCTTACCAGCAAGGTCTCTCCTGCTCCCTAAGCCATGTGGCAAAAGGAGCACCCCAAAGCCTTGTGGTCCCCACCTAGCATGGCTGCCATGTCTCAGTTTAAATCCCAGCACCAATCTTCCTCTGCAACCCTATTTCTGACTCCTTCTACAATTGGCTATACCTGCCAGCATTCCCATATTTTTCCAGCTTTTCTGGGCTGCCATAGTAAGTCCAGGCAGGCGTGGCCCCATGGCATGAAGCCAATCATCTCCAAGCTCTCATGCAGACTCTGTAACCAAGAGGAGTTGCCTCCAGTTACATCCTGGGTAGAAGTCACTCCCATCCCCTTGGCTCAAAGTATGGCCACAGTTATTTAACATATCCATGAAACCAGTTAAAAGTTATAGATATGTTAAATGACCATGCCTGAGGTTAGTTGCAAAACTGTTGCTATTCAGAACAACTCTCAATGGCCCTGTTCCATGTGTCCCATCCCCCAGTTCAGACTTGCAGGGGTGAGGACAACCTATATGTATATATTTTTTCAATATTTTCTGGACACCCTGAGTTCTGTACCCTATTACAAATCCCTATTTGGACCCCCCCCCCCCCCCCCCGGCTGCACCCTATTACAAATCCCCCTTTCAGATATACAACCTCTAAAGAACAATGGGCAAAGGTCTCATCTTCTTATAGCTACTTCTGGCTGGACATGGATGTTGTCCTACCTACACTTGGGTCAGGGATTCCCTGAAAGGGGGGGCAGCATAGAGGGTGCCATTCCCATAAGTGGAAGGACCTTACAGAATCCAGGTCACTGGACTTTCTCCAGGAAATTATAGGCTCAATGTCCAAAGGTTGGCATTACTGGCCAGTTGGCATCCTTGTCATATTCTGGAGGTGACAGACTTGTCAAGAGAGTTGGAAGGCACAATTAAATCATAACCACTAAATGACAAAGGCAGGGACTTAGGTAAAGAATGGCTTATCTGGAGGAAGGTGTACAAGGCATGCTACGCCTATCCAAAGCCCTTGTGGGTCACTGTACTTAGCTCCAGCTGAAGGGAATATTTTAGGGTTTCCCTCCTTTCAGACATTCTGAGCCCTTTCTGTCCAAGCCAATAGGACAGAAAAGTTAAAATCAGTTCTAAAGTGAGGCTGACAAATCACCCCAACCCTTCACCAACCCAATCATTTAGTTCAGCCAAACTGTTGAGTCTCAGGGGGGTGATGATGAAGATAGGCTCCTTAAGTTAGGTCTATATTGCAACCAATCACTCAGGTGATGAGGTGATAGACATATGTCCTATGAAAACAGAAGGAAGAACACACATTAATTCACACAATGATCCTCAAGCCAGTCTCTGTGTCTGTGAGACTGACTTTTGGGAAGACATCCAGTTGCAAGGCCTTTGCTGCAATGATGTCTAACAGTGGCAATTTGACAGGTCCTTCGTACCTGTAAATTGTACATCTTTGGTGATATTACAAACCCAGTATCAACTTCCAAATGAAAACAAACTTTCAAGACAGTTAGCTGTGCCATTCCGATGTTCAATACTGAGCATTGTAATTTTCCTTCACCTATCTTTAAGTCTGCTTTGCTAGTACTCACACAGGGAGCCTTTAGATTGACTTTTCAGTCTACCCCTCAGGGCACAGAAGCAGAGCCACACATCTGCCATCTGGCTTTACCAGTACCAGTTGTTTCACTCAAATCCACGAGACATCCACTATGCCTATAGGTTCCTTTTTAGCCATCTTTCAGAAAAGCAACCTTCATTCCTTCCCTGGAAAGACTACCACAAACTGCACAACCAACCAAAGTACCACCGTTTTTCTCATGGGCTTTCACTAGCTTTGCAAGTCAATCCCAGTTCCTCAGGGCTTTCTGGTGACATCCAGAACCCAGACATGCCTCCTTCAGGTGTGGCATTCCAGTCAAAATCTTGGTTAACAAAATCACCATTAATGACCAGTCTTATTGGATTTATGCAAAGAAACCTTATGTCCTCACTCATTCCTTTCAGAATGCCAAATTCTGGAGGGATCAGGTGGGAGAAAAATACAAAGGGTGAAGGAAAATCCTTTTCCTTCTGATATCCACCAAGATTGCTTTTCCATGCCTAATACCTTCCATTACTAACACCACATAATTTCTTTCTAAAACTTTCACAAACTTCTATAACCTTTGCAAACCCTCTTCATTTTCATGCCTCATACTCTCTGGAAAACCTTGATTTAGCTGAAGTTTCCTTTCCTTCAAGTTCAAAACTTTCACATTTCCATTTACCTTTATAGCTTCCCATAGACCTTCCGCAACATTCACAAACTTTCTATATCCTTTTATACACCTTTTTCATCTACATGTCTTACACTTTCCCTTGTTCACTTTCCTACAGAATAGGAAGTTTTAACCTTCCCTAGAAACCTTAATTTCCTTTTCAGAGCAGATACAGAGCAAAATCCAAAACACAGAGTTCCAGAAGAACAGTATACAGGTGGAGACATTTTCTTGTACAAGTTCATCCACTGGTGCCTCTGCAGAGATGTGCTCTTTCAGGCCCAGTCTCTTGGTAGAGACATGCTCCTTTGCCTCAGCCTGAAAGACTCATTAGCCCAGAATGACCCTCCCTGGGTCCCAAGCAGCAAAGGCATTCTCCCTAACTGGTTACAGGTGACCTTTCCTAGGTCTTACAGGTGACCTTAACTAGGTCTTCAGATACAGAGGATTTCTGATCAGAAACAGAACCAAATTGAAACCACATTCCCATAAAACCAGAAAACGAGTAGTTGAGGTTTCCTTTCCTCAAAGTTCAAATTTTTTACCTTCCCTACATAGTTTTACCCATCCCAAAGTAACGATAATTCAGTTTTAATCCCTGTTCCTTTCCCACACTGGGAAGGACTAAAACTCAGTATCTGGCAGTCAAAAGTCCCTATCACTATAGGCACCTTCCACTAAAAGTCCCTGAATTCGCAGGGACGTCCTGCAACTTTCTGAAGCTTAGACCCTACAAACACCATACAAATCAGATGCTCACCCTTGGATCCCAGTTCATGACCTTCAGAACCAGAGCCCTCCCTATCAGAACCAGTTACACAGAGAACCTGACTGGTGCAGTGCCCACACAGCAGCAGCATATAGCCCATAATCTGAAGATAATCCTTAGCCCACCACCTTGTCCAGTTCCAAGATGGCAGAACTCTCACGTGACCCATCATCCAAGATAGCAGCACCCATGCACACTGGGTCGTCCAAGATGGTGACAACCATGTATGACGGGTCATCCAAGATGGCGATGCCCATGCACACTCAGTCCTCCGTGGTGGGGCACTTATGTGGCTCATCCTCCGTTTTGCCCAAAATGGCTGTGCACCCACATGGCTTGCTGTCCAATCCCCACCATACATGCAGGCTCAGCTTACAGAGCCTAGGGGTTTGGTTCCTTCCCAAACCTGAATACAGGTTCCCTTACTGCCACCTGGGCTCCCCGAAACTGTAAGTGAGCAGACAGGGGCAACTTGGAAGCAGCATACTAACCAAAGCATTATCCACAGCTCCATTATTCCAAAACAGTGTTCAGAAACAAGTTTTCAACCAAACTATTTCACTTCTCTGCTCTGTTCTGAGATCCATTTCCTTTCTACTTTTCCAGGTCTGATTAAATGGCTGATGCCCTCAGGAGGAATGCAGAGAAATTCTCAGAGACTGGGAAAATTCCCAAGTCTCACTCTCCCACACCTGAGGAAGTCAGTCTGCCACAGGCAATTATCATCCCACTGTAACAGGGTGCAGCCAAGAAGGGGACCCCAAATAGGGATTTGAAATGGGGTCCAGAACTCAAGGTGTTCAGGAAATATTAGGATGTCCTCACCCCTTCCCCTTCAGGTGTGGGTTAGGGGAAGGGACAAATGGAGCAGAGCCATTGAGAGCTGTTTTGCATAGCAACAGCTTTGCAGCTAACCTCTGTCATGGTCGTTTAACACCTCTATAACCTTTAACTGGTTGCATAGATATGTTAAATAGCTGTGGCCATGCTCTGAGCCAGGGGGATGGAAATGACTTCCCCACCAAGATGCAACTGGGGGCAGGTTCCCTGAGTTACAGCGCCTACGTGGGAACTTGGAGAAGACTGGCTCCAAGACAAGAGGCCACACCTGCCCAGACTCATGATGGCAGCCCAGTAAAGCTGGAAGAATATGAGAGTGCTGGCAAGTGTAGCCAATTGTGGGAGGAGTCAGAAATGGAGCTGCAGAGGAAGATTGGTGCTGGGATTTAAACCCAGATGCCTCAGCCATTGGGGAAAGAACCACTCGGTTTTGGCTGAGTGAGGACGTCCATGGCCATTGTGCAGAGGGGACCATGCAGCTGGGGCAATGGAGAGAGAACCACGCAGTTTTGCCAGAGTGGGGGACTCCAGAAGCTTTAGAAGGGGGAACCACCACCCAGCTTTAGCAGAGATCCCAGCGACACAGCTGATGGTGCAGGGAACCAAGGGAGGCCTACCAGCTGAGCACGGATTACTGGGAAGAACTGGGGGCTGCCTGAGCCATGGACTTCTATTTCCTTTCCTGAGATACAGTACCCCAGACTGGGCAAAGGGAGAAGGAAGGACTGTGTGTGTTTGTGGGTGTTTTAAGGGACTTTAGGATTTTGATGAAGACATTAGGTCACTACTTTAAGTCTGTATAGCATTAAACATTTCCTTTCCTTTTCACGACTCTCTGGCACTGAGAGATGTCTTTCCTATAAGACAGTGGACATAACAAACCTAGGGAGTTCCTTTCGGTAATAGTATATTGTCCCAGCGCCCCCGCCCCCTTGTTGTTCTGTACCACCACCAGTGTCTCCAAAAACTGTTACAGAACAGACTCAAGGTGGGGCAGAAAAAATACTATTACTGAATGGACCCCCCTTCTCCCAGAGCCCCCCTGTACTAGGTTCGCCTTGCCCGCTGCCAGGAAAATATAGCTCTCAATGCTAGAGATTGATGAAAAGGAAAGGAATTATTTATTTGAAAAGTTATACAGACTTAGAGTAATGACTTAATGTCTTCATTGACATCCAAAACACCCACACACACAGTCCTTCCTTCCCCCCTTTGCCCAGTCTGGGGTACCGTATCTCAGGAAAAGAAATATTAGTCCATGGCTCAGGCAGCCCCCGGTTCTTCCCAGTAATCCGTGCTCAGCTGGCAGGCCTTCCTCCGTTCCCGGCACCATCAGCTGTGTTATCACCATGATCTCCAGTTCTTAATCCAAACCCACGTGGCACCTTCTCATGGCCCACCAGCAAGAGTCCTTTCACCCCTTTCCCGCAGTGTTTCCTGCATTCTTCCAAACTGCTAAGAGAGAGCTCTGTATCACTGTTACATCTTGCTTTCCAGCTTTCTAAGATGCTTGGCAAAGAGAGACCCAAAGCTGCATGGTTCTCCCTCTCTCGCCAAAGTTGTGTGGGTCCCCCCTTACTCCAAAGTCGCAGTTCCCCTCTTACTCCAAGCTCTCACGCAGGCACTGTAAGCAGTGGGAGCTGCCTCCCAGTTACATCCCATGTGAAGGTCACTCTCATCTCTCTGGCTCAAAGCATGGCCACAGCTATTTAACATATCCATGAAACCAGTCAAAAGTTATAGGTATGTTAAATGACCATTCCTGAGGTTATTTGCAAAACCATTGCTATGCAAAACAACTCCCAATGGCCCTGCTCCGTGTCTCCCATCCCCCAGTTCAGAAATGTAGGGGTGAGGGCATCCCATATTTTTAATATTTCCTGGACACCCAGAGTTCTGGACCCCATTATAAATCCCTCTTTGGGTGGGTGGGGGGGGCCTGGATGTACCCTGTTACAGTCCCACACTGCTAGGAAGGCTCAGAGTCAGCATCAGTCTTGCTGAACAGGGCAGACGCTGGGGATGGGGCAAGACTGTAACCTCAGGTGGCATTCAAGGTCAAATGGTTACTATTCAAAAAGGCAGGTGACTGGGAGGCACTCAGATCCTCTCTGTCCTTGTTCAAAAGTATTCTGCATCATTTGTAGTTCTTGAGCTACCATGATCCAAGTTTGCTGCTTGTCTTAGGTTTTGTTTTTCTGTATCTAGTATAACATTTACATACCAGGAACAAGAACAACAGTAGTAAACCGATTAGGACAGAAAGCGTCTAATACTAGACAAGGAAGCATCTGAGGGAAACAAGCATCCCAGCCAACTGAAAACCCTTCACATGTGTCATCATAGCATCTTTAGTAAGCTGATAATATGTTTTCCTCCTTCGTCCACTGTCATTTGTACCTTATAATATGTTTGGCCAGATGAATTAAGACTTCTTACTATTTCATTATCCAGAAGTTCTATTGTTTTTTCTGGCCACTTGGTTTCCATAAAAATGACTCCATGGAGAGGACTAAGTTCAATTTCCCCAAATATTGAATTTTCAGTATCAATATTATCATAATCTCTTTTTTAACCTCAGATAAAATTATTTTGCCTATAATTTCAGTATTATACCATATTCCAGTAGTATTAACATAAACTTGGTGTTATTACAATAAAAATCACTTGGTATAACAGAAGAATTCTCTAACCCTCTCCAGCAAAAACACCCCTTTCCCATATACCAGATATTGCTATTTGCTGGGGTAGATACAATAGGCCAGGATTGGGTGAATTCTGTACTCCGTGTAGATTAGGGGCATAACCATTCCCCTTTTTGACTTTCACAAATACTGAGATGGGTTTCCATTGTTTATTATTTTTAAATATGGCCCACCTCCTTCTCCTTGGGAGTATTCCAGTGTTGTTGAGGATGGTCTCTATGCCAGCCAGTTGAAGTACTAAGAATTTAAGCTTAGGATCTAACCAAGTACCTGGGCTTTTAAGACACAATATTACAGATTACAGTTCCCATCCAAAATTTTCCAAAATCCAGGGGAACCGTGAGTCCCATAAATGTCTGGCCTGGGCTTCTGCACCCATTATAGATGGCGACTGTTTTCAGAGCTACTTCAGATTCTATTTGCTTTGGCATAGGCCAAAGGTCCTGAACCCCTGGGCCAGGGACCAGTGTCAGCCTGTGGCCTGTTGGGACCCGACTGCATGAGCAGCACGGAGCAAAGCTTCACTCACATTACCACCTGAGATATGCCTTCTGTGGGAAGAAAAATTGTCTTCCACAAAACCGGTCCCTGGTGCCACAAAGTGTGGGGACTGCTGGCATAGATGTTGGGACCTGTGGAGTTAGGGTGCAGGCACGTTCCCATCGTTGGGTTTGCACATGAGTTTTTATAGTCTGTTGAGTCTGTTCTATCCATTGAGTTAAGTAAGGCCTTATTGGCTTTCCATGCTGCCTCCCACCCCTTTCCTTCTTCTTAAAACAGCATTCCTTCTATATGACCTGTTTTAGATAGAGTTGGTCATTAACTGCAAGTACAGCTTACCCCAGAATCCTAAGGATAGCCTCTAATCCTCCAAGTATCCCTTTTATCTCTTTCAGAGGACCAGTGTTGTTGGATCCACTAGGAATGTTGTTACCATTGGGTAGCTATCGCCAGGGCACAGTTGGGGTATAATGAATGGCCCCAGAAATGTTGAGTTTCCCATGTCATAGGAACCCCCAAATGAGCTAGAGTTTGAGTATTCCATAGGGCTTCCCACAAGCTTCCTGGACACAAGGAGGTGGGCTATTTACAGACATATCAACCACCAAGTAATCCCAATAATTTCTGAAATGAGGGCCCATTGATTTTTTTTCTTGTTTCATGGACATCCAGCCACAGGAGCATGGCTGGTGAGTCTGAAGTAAAACACAGGGCAGGTCACTGCAAACTTTTACCACCACATCCAGATATTTTCCTTAGCTTTTCATCACCCATTGCGATAGCTACACAATAGTCAACTAGGTAGATCCACATTTGTTCTACCAGGGGAATTATCAGAGAGGTATTCTTGGGGGTATTTGTCCAAAATGGGTCTTTTATAATAGATATATCCAGGAAAAAAATGTACCAAAGCTTATACTGATGATAGGAAAAGCTATGACCACAAATGTGTGGTCAATAAAGCATTATCTTCACTATCGTGACTGGTAAACAGAATATCATTGTCTAGTTGGTGGGAAAGATTAGCAGGTACCGCATTAAATTTTTCGTGTCTAATAAGGGGGGAGCCTGGGAAGACAGATAGTTCCCATTAGGAAGTTATAAGAAGGATAATAATAATATAAAAACCACTTTATGTACATTCAATCAATAGCAGCACCAACTTGTGAGCATGCAGGCCTTGTTGATGTCAGGGAGAGCTGTCTGCCTTCATTGCCAATGGCTTCTTGTTCTTGAAAAGTCCTTGATCTCTGCTATAGATGGAGGTGAGTGTCAGAGACAGGGGCAGGTATCCATTTGTCATTAGGCCCCTAATAAGGTCTCTTCCAACAATGTTGGAGAGTCTTTAATGGCTTTTCACATGAACAAAAATCTCCTGGTTATATATTGTGGTCTTTGAAGTCTGTGCCTCTCAAGAGTACAATGTGAAATGTTACTGATTAGTCCCTATGAGCTGGTTAATGATAATGAAGAAATCTCCTTCTAGTAAAGTTCATTCATGTCCCTTCATACAGATTTATAGGGTGGCTGGTGACTGTTTCATCAGGAGAAAGGCTATGCTGCCACCCATAGATTTCAGGCTGAGGAGCACTATAAGGAAATCTCTTGGTCAAGGGAGATTAAAAGCTTCTGAAGATCTGCCTAGTTGAGTTTTAATTGTATCACTTGTATGTTTTGCCAATCCAGAGAACTAGGGGTGATAGGCACAATAAAAATACCGTAGAATAGGCCAAATAGTACAAATGGATTGCATCATTCATCTAGTAAAGGAGACCCTCAGTGACTGACTCCAAGGGAATTCCTGAATTTGGGAATTAATTTAATTTTTTTAAATAATTTACCCACTATTAAAGCTATTGCCCTCCTGCAAGGGAATGTCTCAACCCATACACAATCATAACTAAACATTTTTGTATTTTCGAGATGGTGGCATTTGGATAAAATCCAGTGACCATACCTGGATCTAAAGGAAATGAGAAATGTCCTTGGGCCCCATGGAATGATTTCCCTGGGCTGTATTTTGGACAGAGAGAATATTTGCTGTATACATTATGAGCTGCAGTAGGAGGAGGTTCCCAGTAACGTTGTTTACTCCATGAAATCATCTTTTAGGACTCTCCTTTTAGCTCATGTACATGTTAAAGTACAGTATAGGTAATTAAGCTCATATAAGTAGGATTGGTTTCTGATTAGGTTCAAGCCTTATCTGTTTGGGATAAAGGTTGCCCCTTTTGTTGCTATATCCTCTTTTCCTCTGCAGCTGTCCGCTGGAACTATAAAAGAGTTTTTATTGATTTACTAGGAATCAAGGAGCATTCTCAGGTCTGGACAACTTGGCTGTTTAATGCTGCCTGTCTAGCTGCAGTGTTGGCTATAAATACTCTCCTTTTGCTCCCATGGTGGCAGCTTTAGAAATACCGGGAATTTTGATAATTGCCAATTGTTTCAATTTTTGTATGGCATCTAGCAGTTTTGCAATCTACTTTCCATTTTTTTATGGGCTGCCCTGAGAAAATTAAGAAGTCTCGCTGCTTTGACAATATTCTAAAGTTATGAGGTACGCCAAAGGCATAGCTATTATCAGTGTAAACATTGGCTATTAGATCTTTGGCTGATTGACAAGTGCAAGGTAGAAAAATTAATTAAGCTTGTTGGGCAGATCTTATTCAAGTAAAGAACTTTCTTGTGTCCACCATGGATGTTACTGCATATTCAGCTCAGTAATATTCTTATTTATTTTTCAAAGATCCATCTGTAAACCAAATTAAATCAGCATTATCAAGGAGTTTCTTATAAACCATTCCTAGGATCAAGAAGGCGGTCAGGTCAATTTGATTTTAATAAGAGATAGAGGCTGGGCCATTAATAAACATTTGGAATCCACCTGTGACAATATCCAGCCAAACCCAGGAATACTCTAAGCTGCTTTCTTATTTTTGGAAGAGGGAAAGACAAGACTCCTCTGAGTGTTTCAGGGTTGATTAGTAGCATATCCTTACATATCAGATAACCAAAGTATTTTACCTGGGGTAAACAGAATCAGAGTTTGTCCTTTGATATTCTATTGCATTCTTTTGGGAACCTAGTAAATGCCTAGAGTATAAACTAAATTATCCACATATTGGATTAAAGTGGAATCTCTAGGAAATTTAACATCATCTAAATCAGCTTCTAGTATCTAAAGCAATAGATTAGATGCTTCCATATATACCTGGGGCACTGCTGTCCAAGTAAACTTGTAGTGTTCCCGGGTGAAAGCAAAGAGGTATACAAAGAGAGCATAGTTATTCTTACTCTTATTCGGGCAAAGCTTCCCCCGTAACTTCACACATCTCAAATAGGTCTAATTACTTTTAAAATTTCCCTCTATAAGGAGAGAGAATAAATCCTTGCGGTATTCCAGGACCCACTGGAACAACTCAAAGCCAGTATTCAGTTAAAAAGTCTCTTAAAATTTAAACTTTGGGAAGGTTTGTCAAACACACTTAACCAAAAGACCATAACATAAAACTTTTTTAATAAATCTGAGTAAATAAGCACATATTTCATGGCAATAACTGTAAAAGACATCAATCTGGGGGTGGAGGGCAGGGCAGGGGAGAACAATGGGAGAAAAATGGGGACAACTATAATTGAACAACAACAAAAAAAATTTTTAAGACATCGGTGAAACTCAAACCAGGTTGAATATTAAGTACTTTGTCCAGACCACAGGATCCTGCCTAATTTATATAAGTATTTTAATTTCTTTAAGCCAATAAAATATTATGCCCTGGTAATGCAGTCTGGAGGCAGGAAAGAACGCACAACACATACGACACAGATGAAACACATACGGCACAGATGAACACACATTACATTAAAACTAGACACATCAAGACCAGACACATAATCTGAGTTACTAATTTTTCTAGAGAAGACAAGGGCAACTTTAGCCACTTAAGATAATAAACTTAAAACTTTCACAAATTTCTACAACCCTTACAACCTTTTAAAAAACTTACAAAGTCTTATATTTTCACAAACCTAATCCATTCAGAAATAGCCATCTTTATAACTCACTTTCCTCCTTTTCCCTCAAAAGTATTCTTATCTCATGCCTTCTATTATGCAAACCATGCAATTTCTTTCTGCCTTAATTTGAATTTTTAATTTTTAGTAAACTCAATTTCCTATAATAACCAAAAATAAGCAGCCAGTACTGCCTAAATGGATTTTATGAACACATTTCATAACCTGTAGAACCATAGATTCCTCTAGTGGCAAATACACTCACTTTTAAGAAACACACCTCTAAAAAAGACATTTATAAACAAGACACTCATTAACAGCTTCAAAACCCCTCCACAGCCTCTCTGCAACAAAAGCCAAAAGCAGATGAACCCAAGACTTGCCTAGCAATCAACATTTTAGCATTTCAAAATATCTAGATATCCAATAACCTTAATCAAAATTTACTAATTTAGAAAGGAATAGCTGAAATAAATTAAATTGATTTGATCAGATATGGTTAAGGTTTTTTTCCCAACACTTTTGATAAGATTTACCTTCCAAAACTTTGCATTTTTTAAAGATTTTATTTATTTATTTTTAGAGAGAGGAAGGGAGGGAGAAAGAGAGAGAGAGAATCTATGTGTGGTTGCCTCTCACATGGCCCCCACTTGGGGACCTGGCCTACAACCCAGGTATGTGCCCTGATTGGGAATCGAACCTGCAGAGCTTTGGCCCGTGCTCAATCCACTGAGCTATGCCAGCCAGGGCCAAAACTTTCCATTTTAAGAAATGGTCCATGAAAGAGTTCTTCGAGACCTGGTATTTGCATTTCAAAGACAGACTTTGGTTTGTCTGAGTTGTAGAGTGGGGAGGAGGGGCTTACTAGCACTTATTAGCTTCAGAAGCCTCCTTTAGTTCAGAGACAGTCCTAAAATTTATTAACTTTTAAAAAAAATTATCTGTGTTCCTCCTAGAAACTTTTGATTTCCAAATCAATGTATGCTTCCCATTCATTCAGTCTAGTTTTAGAGCCGGCATTTTCTAATTTTGCATGCAAAAAATTTAGGCACCAAAAGAAAACTGCATTTTGGCCATTTTAAGTTGATACCATTTCTAGTGAAATCTTCCCACTTCTGTAATGCACTTGCAAGTCAAGGCTTCCTCCAGGAGAGTTGATGAGGTTTGGGGTCTGGGAGTTTCTGGCCTTCAAGGCACAATTTCCCATGTTAATTTTAGTTTTATTTTAAAGTCTGTAAAGTCTGCACTTTATATTCTCAGAAAGCAACACCAATTAAAAAGCCCAAGTTGAAAACCAGCCACTGTTTTTCTTCCCTCCCGTCCTGCCTGAGTTCTGTCAACCCTTGACCTTTAGTTCCACCTCGAGGATTTAAGGCAGCAGCTCAGATAAAGTCAGGGCCTCAGACCTTGAAACAGGGTGTCCAGGGTTCCAGCTGAAACTCACCCAAGTTCACCCTTTGCAAAATGAGTAACCAGGGAGGCACAATGGGCCCCTGCTGGTCTCTGGCACCAGTCCAGGTCTGCAAGGTGGTCTTGGGTGGGTTTCTTTGGAATCCTGCCAATTGTGCCACGTTAATGTCATCATAGGAAACATTCAAACCTGTAGAGAATGTTTGTGAGTTTTTGAGCCAAACTGATAATAACTGCTGGGAAGCAACACCTCAATCAATGGATTGAGAAATGCTCTGGAAAATGGCAGCTTAGCACTTTACTTTATACATTAGAATCAAAGGAGGAGCCACAGCGGTTACGTGAAGTCCACTGGTGATTGATTAGAGGAGGCAGGAGAAAGCAAAGTGGGGAAACCTCGGGGGATTGGATAGAAGGTAAATGATGGACACACACTTCTTTTACATAGGTAGGTGCAGGATAGTTAACAGTCAACAGTCAACAGTCAACACTCAACATGATAACAATAACAATGAGGGGATCTGTGGTCTCAGCTTGTGCCCAGAGGGTTTGGATAAAGGGAAGTTACCTTGATATGCCAAAGCTCTGTTTTTGATGCAAAAAGACAACAGACAGGCTCAGTTAAGATAAACATTGACTTTTGTTAAGGAAAAATACTGGCCTAGGACATGACTACCCACCATGAACTGCTCTTAGTTAATAAGTTTTCATTATAGACCATCCTGTTAGAATGTACTGGGACATGGAGGACCTAAGTCACTGCCTATACTGGAACAAAGAAGGTATGTGTCACAGCTAAATACCTGACCATGAGATTCCCTATTATCAGAAGCAACTGAGGCATAGCCACTGGGATCCTGCTGGAAACCAGCTGAATCCTCACTGCTCCCCCCTCTCCCCTGAGCCTTTCCCAGAGCCAAGGTCTGTAAATCTCCCAGACTTTCTGTTGCCAGAATCAGCCATCCCTGATCAGAGAACACTGTCTTAAAAATCTACACCCAGGACACCTGGGGCATATCAGCAAGGCGATCCACCCTACTTGGGGGTTCTGCTACACACCCTTAAAAACATTTCTGCCCTTTCCCTTGCTGCTGCAGTCTGCTCGGACTCAGCCTACCTGATCACAGTGTCCTGCCTCAAATAAAAGCCCTTAATTGGAATCTTTGTGCCTCCTGGTCCTTTCTTAGCCACTTTTGTGGTTACTTTAGGTCTGAGTTTGTAAGGCTGCCTCGCAGTCCTCCCCTGAGCTTGTCAGGTTAATATGTGGCCCCTCTTCTTCCACAGAACTCAAAAGCCGAGGTCCAGCTTCACCGGTAACCACTGGTGCTGTGTCACTGCCAGCATCACCGGTAACCTCTCCCCAACACTAGGTTTGTTAGGGGAGACCCTCTCCATCAGTCAGTAGTCACATTCAGGTTACACACAGAGAGGGAAACAGTACACAGGGGAAGCAGGCAGAGAGAGAGCCTCTGGAGAGAAGTTCCAGTCAGTGACTGAGTCTGCAGATGAAGAGACAGGGGTGGTCTCAAGCCCAGAGGCTGTGGTGTGGCCCCATCTCAGGGAGTGGCAGGGTTCCAAGCTCGAGCGCTGGGTGGTCAGAGCTGTGAGTTCTCACAGCCCACCAGGGGTGGAGATCCCACCCATAACTGTGTCCAGACTTGTGGTTTGGGGTGTTTATTACACCCCATAACCTCAGTCTTGACACAGCATTCAACATCATGGTCATGGCTGATAGCGACTCCATACTGCATTGCCATAGGTGTCCATAAAGCCTGTGCTGCTCTAGCTCTCCACTCTGGTGCAGCTCACTACACACATACTCACCATTGTCACAGTATTCAGTACAGTAACATGTTGTTCAGAGTCATAGTCTAGGAGGTGTAGGGGACAACTTCTCACACTAAAATATCTCTTTGGCATAGGATTATTTTAGGTTGGTTAATTTTAAGACACAGCAGACAAAGAAGGCACTCTGAAAACCAAGAACCAGTTACCCTTGGTAAAAGGCATTTACTTTGTGAGGAAAATCTCCATGGGCAAGGGCATCACCCTGGAAGGTCAGGTAGGGAATGATCTCATCTTTAGAAACTCTTATCTGTGAAGAAGTCAAAGACTTAAATCTGTACAACTACTTGACCCTTGTTAACTGTGCTTTTCTTGGTAACCTTCCATAACTGACTCTTCCCCCCAATATGTTATTTTGTCTGCAGCGGAAGATGGTAGTTAAGGTGGTGACTTCAGCCATTTTGGTGAGTTACTCCCTTTTTCTGGGTCTCTCCCATGTATACAGGAGATAGACATATTATTAAACTGCAGTTTGTTTTTCCCCTGTTGACCTTTTATTATAGGGCTTTCTTAGCCATGAACCCAGAAGGGTCAAAAGGAAAATGTTTCCTTCCCTACAGTGCAATAGGCTACATCATATAACCTAGGTGTGTTGTAGGATATACCATATAGGTTTGTGTAAGTGCACTCTATGATGTTCGCATTAGGATGACATTGCTTAAGGATGCGTTTCTCAGTACGTATCCCTGTCATTAAGTGGCAAACGACTACAATGAAGTCACCTAGACGAAAGGTCCGAAACACAATGCTCAAATGGTCCAGTACAGGGGCTCTTCCTGAGCTTCAGTCCCGGGAGGATCCTGGCCCAGAGTTCCTATTTGCTAACCAGTACTTGTTCTCAGTTCCTGGTTTCAAGCCTCTTGGGTGAGCTCTGGGTCACAGCCTGTGACTCCTGCACAGGCCAGTCACCTGCGGAAGGTATTGGCCAAGCCAAAGCCTATCTGAAAAGATCGATTCTGATGTCTATTGGGCCGAGGGATCTGTTTTGCATATCCCCACCCCTACCCAATACTCACCCAATCAAAATGAGCTACTCAAGGACCAGCCCCTCCAGAACTGTCCCATCTCAGGGTACCTTATTGTGCCCTGGGAATTACCCACCTGCATACTGGTTTGCTCCCCCAGATGTCTCAAGGACTACTATTTCAACAGCCAGAACTGGCAGTGACTCGGACACAGCCAAGCTGCCTACTAGATAAAGGTCAAACCTTAGCCTGCCTGTTCATTTAGTGTGTTCTCTGCCTGCAGTCAAGCCAATCTCTCCAGGCGCTCCTCCCCCAATGGAAAAGGTCTTTCTGCCCTGCAGCCATAAAAGTTTTCTGGCTGCCAGGCACTCCTTTCTCCACACAAATGGAATAGAGCGCCCTCACACACAGCCCCTCTCTAATATCCGTTGCCATGCTGTGCACAGCCCATGCCTGTGGGGAATGGCAGTCCCTCCTGAGAATCCTTTCTCAGATTTCTGACAATTCAGCCTGGCAGTGAGGTGTTAATGACAAAGAGAAAGCATGGCTGTAATGCCCGAGGCTAGGCCATTTCTACTAGCACCTTTCCTCCCTACAAATACAGTCTCCTAAGGCTTTCTTCAGATAAATGAAAACTGTATCCATAACGTCTTTGCAGGTGTGCACTGTACACCTCACACTTCCCTTTCTGTCATGCATTATTCTCTCTCCCCAGGCCTCATTAAAGTTCAGTGGGAGAGTGGTAAGTGCTAACACCAAATCCAGTTGGATATTAGTGGGTCAGTGCTACCATGGGAGGCCTGTAAGGCAGACAGGGAGTGGGAGAGAGAAGATCACACAGAGGAAATCCAGACCAGGCATCCTCTCCTACCTAGTGTATGATGGAGCCTTGGAGAGTAGAGCATGGGACTCTGAGCATGGGAGGAAAAGGAGACATCTTTTCCTCCCCCTCTCCCTGCCCCTGGGGAGACAGAAAACTCACAACAGGTAGGAACAGAGATGGGAGTGGGAGGGGCTCCATCAACAATTCATAAGAGAATAAACAGGTGCCAGAAGGCTAGGCCCTCACTAGGTAAAACCATCACATAGAAACACACACACACAAAAAAACCTGGAAGGAAAATTTCCAAATTATCTCTCAATGGTGAAACTTCAGAGTTTTCTGTTCTTTATCTTGGTTTTCTATTTTTCCTACAAGGCATATATATTATGTTTGCACTTAACACAGTTATATACACATACATATATATATATATATATATATATATATATATAAAACAGAAAGCGCAAGGGGCTCAGCTAGTCAGTGTAGTGCCCATCTCTGGAGACCAAGAAAGCTCCCTTCTTCAAGGGGACAAGGAAACCAGCTCACTGTTGGAGTCGCAGGGACAAGAACCTGTCCTGGCTGGTGGGGGGGTGGGGGGCGCTCAGAAAGCTGCCTTGTTTGTTTATTTTTTGTACTGTCAGAGCAGTAACAGCCTTGTGAAGACCTCTCTCACAACCGCTCTGCAGGGGAATGTTGAGCCAAAGCACAGTCATTCTCCCTCTGTCACAGACACTGAGCAGAAGGGGAGAGGGGACAAGCCTGGGGTTTCCTCACCCACCTGCTGAGGTCAGAGCAGGGCACTGGGCCCCAGGGACAGATATTCCAGATCATGCGTTTTCTTTCCCTTTTGCAGAGTTTCATGAACTTCTCTTCTGCTGGGTGGATTTTCATTTCATGTCGTTGTCCCTGGCATTATTTTTGCCACTACGCCTACTACAGTGAGTATCACAAGTTCCCCCAAACTACGGCGTCACCGTGCCAGAGGGCACACTTGCGGAGGCTTTGCAGATGCAGAACGTCTGTCCAGGTCCAAAGGCTTATTTGCACCATAAAAATCACACAGGGTTCTTGTCCAGTAATGGCTCTCTTACCCGGTTAACTTTAAAACCACCCAAACTGGCAGGAGAACAGGGATGGGATTACTTTTCTGTGGGTCTTGTGGTGTTTAAAATCCATGTTACTTTTACATAACGCAGAAAGAGCCCTAACCAAATTATAAAAACAAAACAAAACAAAAAAAACCTCAACCGAAAACTTTTCTGAGTGCAAAAGCTGCGGGGAGGCCAGTGTGGGGCAGAAAGCCCTTTGTTTCCTCGCTTAGCGGTTGACTCTAGACAGGAATATTTTGGAGCTCTTAATCCAAAACAGAGAATTCACCTTCCTCCTCTCTGCCGCTAGACATTTTAGACTCCTCGGCTCCAAGGCTGCTAGTTTTCAAAGTTCCCAAGTGTTTTGCGGTTCGGGTAATTTGCTTGCTTCGGCGGAATACACACCTAGAGAAGGGCAGGACCAGCCCCTTCAGGCGAGCAGTCTCCCTAAGCCGAGCGCTGGCCGGCTGCGCCCGAGGGTGCGCAGGGGGCTGAGAGGAGCACGCCGGCCCCTGGCGCCCGGCGCCACCCGCCACTTCCAGCTCACTCTACTTCACCCTTCCCAAGTCACAGGGGGCGACGCGGTCACGGGACGACAGGGTCAATGGGCTCCCAGACCTTCCGGACTCACCGCGGGGCCCGCCAGGACCAGGAGCGCCCTCAGCTCCTCTTGGAAGTTGGACAGCCGCAGGCAGCGTGGCCCGCGGCGCTTAGGGGCGGCCTCCGGGTCTCGAGGTCCGGCCCGGGGCTTCTCCTGGGACTCCATGCGTCTAGCGCGCCGCGGTGCAGGAGTGCAGAGGTTGCTGCCGCCCGCAGGGCCAAGGGTTCACTCTACTCAGTCCCCGCCCGGGCCCGCCCTCCGCCGCCGCAGCCCGCGCGCAGCCGGCCCGTAGGGCGCGCGGCCAGCCAGTCTTCGATCTGGTCGCGTCCCTTGCACCTCTGAGTGCAAGAACTACTAGACTTGGAAGGCCAGGTTTGGAAAAGCTCTGGAAACAAACCTAACGCGTGGCAGGGGCTGAGCCCGTCGGACGACGCCTCCGATGCCCGGGCTGTCCTGGGCTCTGCGTCTGGGGCGGGAGTGGGGAGAGGGACCAGGGTGTCTTAACGTTTGAAGCGTGGGTGGAAGCAGTTGCCACCCGGCCAGGCCAGCCAGGGGCGCGGTGGGCGCAAGCCGGCGTCTTGGACACCTCTGCTCTGGTAGTAGGCGTTCTGAAGACTGCCTTCAGCACAGGCCTTTAGCACACAGAGTTTGGAATTTGCGTGCTCTTTTTCTCGAACTACTTGTTCCATTGCAGAATTTAGAATCTATGAAGATAAAACATTTCCGAGTGGGATGGTTCGTGTTACGTTCTCGTTACGTTGGCTGGTTTTCTTGGATGTTTCGCATCAGCCTGGTGTGGGAAACAAGAGACCATGAGCATCGGCAAATGTGGCTTCAAAGGACACCTGCCACGTTCCACCTGGGCGAGCAGATGCAGCTTGCCTGCCTCCAAGAGCCTCAGTTTCTTCATCTGTACACTCAAAATATCTACGTCACCAGTTGTGATGAGGATTAAATCGGATTGTATAGGTGGATCACCTGCCCTCGACCTGGTGCACAATAGTTTCCTAAGAAATGATAGTTACCAGGACAAGGACGGTTTCTGTGATAGTAAAACATCCTTTTGCTGTAAATGACCTAACATAAACAAAGAAAATGGAAAACGTAAATTTGGGGGCTCACATAATCAGGAAGTCTGGATGCAGGAATTTTAAAACAAACTCATCAGTGCTCTCTTTCTCTCCATCCGTCCTCCAGACCCTCCCTCTTCCCACTAATTTTGATTCTCTCCTTGGTGTTAATCTTTTTCTGTGGGCAGCCGTCTTTTCCTGCTCTGGGGAGAGTGGCCTCTAGTGTAGGGGTTCACAATGAGTCACCCCAAAATGTGCTTCTGTGATATGCAGATTACTTTGGGCTAAAGGCAGTGAAGACCCTCAGGGCTCGGGACAAGAGCTTCTGCCTCCCCTCTCCAACTACCTAGAAGAATTTCAACTGAGGTCCTTGCTGGTAATAAGAGTTAGTATCAGAGATAACCTTTTCACCTGAGGCAGGTGAAGTACTGATTACTAAACACCCACTCTTCTTACCCTCCTACAGCAACCTTCCTCACCTCTGGAGCCGTGAGGCGCCTTACCTGCCCTTAGCTCAGAATGCCATGTGCACACCTCACTTTCCCTTCCTGTCCTGACCCTCTCACATGTGTAGGGTCTCTGGCTGTTTCGTGGAGGAAGTTCCCATGTGCACAAAATTAAATTTGATTCTCTCTTGTTAATCTGTCTCCTGTCAGTCTGATTATTCAATCAGCCAAAAAGAACCAGAAAGGGGAAGGCAGAATGTTTCCCTTCTCTCACATCAGAAACCTTCATTCCTATCTTTCCTACCCTATAAACCAGAAAATGACACTCCTACCACTTCACTTCTAACTAGAGACAAACAAACAAAAAAGAAGGGAGAAAATTGTTTGGCTGTATGCAAGTCTCTCGCCCATCCTTGGAACAATCATCCTGACCAGGGAAAGAGGGTCTTGAGTTTGGCTGGCCCTGGACCATGAACTCAGCTCCATACCAAGAGGGCTGGGTGCTGGGACTGCAACAGTGCCACCAGATCTACACGTGGGGAGCGGAGGACGAGGAGTTTCCCAAAAGCAATAAGGATCCAACAGACAAAAATCCTAGAATCTACACTAGATCTTCAATCACTGCTACTCTTTAATAGTCTTCTGGAGTTTTGGACAATGTAGTAAGACATGAAACAAAAATGTAGTTACAAATATTAAGAAAGAAGAGGCAAAATATTACTTGCAGTTATAATTCCAGACAATACAAAGAAATCAAATTGGAAAAAACATAATAGAAGTAATAAATGGGTTTAATAATATTGCTACATACAGGTTTTTCAACAGACAATATCAGCTCTTTATATTGGTAATAACAAATGAAAATTTTGGAAGAAGAAATCTCTTTCGCAATAGCAATGAATGAACATTTCTTACGATGTGGAACATAATCTCACACTACTTACAGGGACTGTGTACAGTAACTTCCTTCCAAAGAAGACAGTATGGAAAGAGGAAGACACGGTAATTTTACAGAGGAGAGACCTGGCAAACACTGCCTCACCTGTATGACCACGGCTAATATCAACAGTGGGAGGTCACGCTGATAGTATGGACCTGTGTTAGTTTCGTAATGCTGCTTAACAAATTACCACAAACTTGATAGCTAAAAAAAAGAGAAAACCTCAAAGGTTTATTCTTTCACAGTTCTGAAGGCCACAAGTCAGAAATCAAAGAGTTGGCCAGGTTAGTCCCTTCTGCAGGCTCACAGGGAGAAGCTGCTTGTCTTCTCTCCTAGCTTCTGGTGGTTGCCTGTGGTTCTTGGCATTCCCTGATTTGTGGTAGTATAACCTCAATCTCTGCCTCCACCATCACCTGTTTATCTGCTTCTCTATTTTCTCTTCTTTTAAGGACACCAGTCATTGGATCAGGGCTAACCTAATCCACATGACCTCATCTTAACTTCATCACATCTACAAAGACCCTAGTGCCAAATAAGGTCACATTTTGAGGTTCTGTGTAGATGAATTTTGGAGGGACACCATTCAACCATACCCTTTGATGTGATGTGATAAAAATAGCACTTTACCTTTATGGTCTTTCTCCCCTCAACCCATGACCCCAAGTCTAAGCTTTAGAAAACACCAGAAGAATCCCGACTGAGGAACATTCTACAAAATCCCTGATCACTCCTCAAAGCTGTCAACATCAACAAATTTATGACATTTTGAAAAACTATCACAGCTAAGAGAGTCTAAGGAGACATGGCCTGAAATGTAATAAGATGGTATCTTTGGCGAAATCCTGGAACAGAAAAAGGACTTAGGCAAGAATTACAGCAATAGGAATAAAGTATGGACTTTAGTTAGTAATCATATATCAGTATCAATTCAGCTCCTGAAAGTTATTGTGTAACTACAACCAGAGCACCTGCTCCAATCTCGGCAGCAAATAGCTAGAAAATTCCCTGCAGAGATTTAACTCTCAATAGCAGGCAAAACCAACATGGAACTGGGGGTTTGGGGAACAGTTTGAAGTTTTTCACTTGCAGAGAGAGCTGAGAGCAACATTTATAGCTTTTAAGTATTGTGTAGAGGTTACATTTAATAAGGAATAACATGCATATGGAAGTATTTGGCCTGTCTCTATGTTCTGGTTTTCTCCAATTTTCACACCATTGGGATAAAGAAGTCAAAACTAGATGCCATTGGGCCAAAACACAGCTGTTTTATATTGTGATAGATCCTCAAAACCTTTTTTGTGTGTTTTTAATGTGAATAATTTTAATGTGAAATATGTGTGACACTTATTTATGAATTTTAGGAAAGACCTGAATTAGTTAAAAACACATGCTGCTCCCATAGAGGACCAGTCTTTTCCAATTAATATATCAGGTTTTAATTCATTCCAATATATTTCATACTTTAAATTTTTAATAGTGATTCTAAAAGTATCTGAGAATATAAATAGGCAAGGATATTTTTTAAAAACATTTTCTGAAGAAACAAAGTAATGTGGAAAGAAGTAGCCCTATCAGTCAATAAATAGTTTTTAAAACAATATGCAGTTAGCACAAGACTATACAACCAGATAAGGGAACAATAGGCAGCCAAAAAAATGACCTCATTGATAGGTGACATTAGAATTGATGAAAACCTCTCAAAATGGAAATCAAGAGAGGTCACCACAAAAATAGTACTCAGATGACAGGTTTATTAAGAAGCTTGTACATGTAAGGGAGTTAGACGCCAGGGAAAGGAATAATGGGCTGCTCCCCAAACAAAGGCTGGGGACAGTTTTGGAGAAGTTGGGGTGGGAAAAATGATGTCTAAGTATGTAGAGGTTGAGTCTCTTTGGCACTTGGACAGTGGAACTACGTGTGTTTTCATGTGTCACATGTCTCATTAGAATGTGAAATTTCCGCCCTGGCTGGCATGGCTCAGTGAACTGAGCAATGGCCTGTGAACCAAAGGGTCGAGGGTTGGATTCCTAGCGAGGGTAAATGCCTGGGTTGTGGGCCAGGTCCCCAGTAGGAGGTTCATGAGAGGCAACCATACAGTGAGGTTTCTTTCCTGCTCTTTCTCCCTCCCTTCCCCTCTGTCTAAAAATAAATAAATAAAATCTTTTTTAAAAAAGAATGTTAAATTTCCACCCAGGGGTGTGTTTTTCACTATTATAATGAGGACCCAGCCTGTGTCATAAGTAGTTGAAAAACCTGTTTGACCTGGAAATATTAGGATTTTGAATGACATTACATTGTATCTGCAGATTTACTCATAAAGAAAGTACCTAATTAAAATACAGAGTTTTGAGTTTAATCATTCCCCTAATCCAATCAATTTCTGGGACTTCTCTAAATGAATACAGCCATGCTGCTGCTTAGGGATGGGGATTTCTGAGAAATGCCTCCCTGGGTCATTTCCATGTGAGTGAACATCACAGAGTACATTGTGAAAACCTAGACGACAGTGTGGCCCAAGGCACACCTCAGCTATACAGTATAGCCTATTGCTCAGTAGGGGAGGAAAACTATTTCCCTCTACCCTTCCGGGTGCTTGGCTGAGCCATGCCAGTAATAAGAGACAACTTAACAGGAGAAAAACAAAGTAATTCATTGAAATGGCTGAAGCCATTACCTTAAATACCATCTGTAGCTGAAGACAAAAGAAGACATTGGGAGTTGAGGGAGTCAGGCATGGGAGAGGACCACAAAAAGCACACTCCACAAGAGTAAGGTCGGAATGCAGGTTGAAGTCCTGGTCTTCAGTGATAAGAGTTTGGTAACAAAAACTAAAAGGGCAACAAGCACTTACTGAGGTCCAGAAGAATAGCTGCTTGGGAAGCACTGATTCAGGCAGAAGTCAAATAGTGTTCTGATTAGGAGACAAAGGCAAGAGGGATTTATGAGAAATGGAGGGGGAGCAATTACATCAATATGGACGGAAGGCATTTCCATTGGTTCAGATAACATAACAGTGATGCTATTCTAAAAAAAAAAAGGTTTTGTTTTTTCAGTCCAGTAGTCATAATAACTACTTCCTTGTAATCTGCTCAAAACAACTTTTGGGAGGCACAATATTGCTTTAGGCCCCCTCAAATATTATTTTGTCCTGTTTTAACATACCAAAGATTGAGGTAAAAGACATGCAAGTCTGCCATGGCAGGTCTGATCCATTTAATTTAGATGTTTATTTTATTTTACTTTACTTTACATGCTACCCCAAGGGGCTAACAGATTTTGAGGGGCCACAGTGAGATGATCAACAGTGGCACTTGGCCACAGGCTCTGGCTGTCCTTCTTCTTGGTAGCGTAGGGGTTGGAAGAGCCGGTGGTCCTGATAGGGGACTCAAAACTTGGAACATTTTAGCTTAAGGTAAAAAGCTGTAAATCTAGCAAGTAACGTGTAAGTTTAAGCTTTTGTTTCAGAAACTACAGATAAGGCCCATCCAGGCTCCTGGAAGCAGCAGCCGACCTCCTGGGGCACTGATAGAGGATTACCTCCTGTGGGGGTCCAAACCTTTGTTCCAAGAGGAGCGGGTGACCACCCCTCCCCCTTGGAAACAGCTAACAGCCCAGGACAGGAATGTTGCAGCTTCTGAATCTCAAAGACCTCACCTCACCTTGTTTGTCCTCCCCCACCCCCTTATAAAAGATCTGGCCAGAAAAGAGAAGGCAAGATGGTTTGTTAGGGTATGAACCCGCCATCTTCTCAGATCGCCGGCCATCTGAATAAAGCACCCATAAAAGATTCAATCGCTGTCATTGCTTATTGGATTTGGTAGTGACAGGCAGCCCGAACACCAGGGTCTTTTCCCATTACAGTCCCATTGATGAGTTCATCTGCCAGGCACTCGGCATTGTCTTGATGCTCTGGAAGGCAGCCTCATGGGCACCTGTGCACAACAAGCAGCCAGTCTGATTCACCCAGCACAGTGGGGACACCTCCACAGCCTGTTGCCTCACTGTTACAGCTTGCTCAGTCAGACCAAGTTCTTCCAGGGACCATTGTTGATGATGGCATTCACCAGGACCGGCAGGGGATTCTCGCTGGTGAGCGGATGGATGATCTCAAAGGCACACTTGATGATGCACATGGTCATGAGCTTTTTGTCGTTGTTTTCCTGAGTATCATTGATAAGTTGGTGAGGTGTCCACAACACAGCAACACTCCTTGCAGAAGCGCTTGGTCACATAGAGCCCTGCACTCTGGGTCAAGTTCTTGGTATCCTTCTCCTTCACTGCAATGTAAGCCTGTGAGGAAATTTCATTGATCTGCACATCAGCGGTGCCTCACTCCTTCCAAGTTTGGTGTTGGGGACCTCTGCTCTACAGGGGCAGCTGTCTTCATTGGCCATCCTATCAGCGCAGGAGGGGCATCTCTGCTCCTAGGCGTGGACCACTCAATGCCCTGTCACAGACAGGGAGAGCTCACTGGCACCATTTTAAAGTGGCTCCATTTAGCATTTATTTTTGACAGTTTCTAGAAATAAAGCCATCCCTCTCTTCATGGTACAGCCAAAGAGACACCCTTTACAAAAGGAGATTTCCTATACAAATGCAAATGTCTTATACAAAGGGTTCCAGCTACTTGGTTTACAGAACTTCTCCCACATCTGCTCTTTCTTAAAATTAACCAGACTAAAATAATCCTTAAGCCAAAGAGACATATTTTGGGGTGACAAATTCTGGACCCTACACCTCCTAGGCTACAAAGCTATATAGTATGCTACTGTACTAAATATACAGCGTGCTACTGTAGACAACTATAACACAATGGTAAGTATTCGTGTGTTGCACTATGGCATTATGATGCATAGAATGCCTCTCAGTGATAGGAATTCTGCAGCTCCATTACAGTCTTATGGGACCACTGTTGTATATGTGGTCCATTTTTGAAACATCATGATGTGGTGCAGTTGTGTTTTTTTTTTCATTTTGCTGATGATGTTTGATAAATACTCATTATTATGTTCATTTGTGATTCTCACTAAAAGGCTTATAAAAATCATGCATCTGAATTTACTCAGTATTAATTAAAATAATCCTTTTTCTTTTCTTTTAGGATGTTAATTTAAACTCATCATAGATTTCCCAATATTTTTACTTTATTTTTAAAAATTTTAATTACAGTTGGCATACAATATTATACTAGTTTCATGTGTACAACCCAGTGATTGCACATTTATATAACTTAAGAAGTGATTACCCTGATAAGTCTAGTACCCATCTGATACCATATATAGTTTTTCAATATTATTAACTATATTCCTTATGCTGTATTTTACATCCCTATGACTCTCTTTATAACTGGCAGTTTGTACTTCCTAATTTCTTCACCTTTTTCACCCTTCCCCCAATCCCTCTATCTAGCAATCATTAATTTTTTCTCAGTATCTATGAGTTTATTTCTGTTCTGTTTATTCATTTTGTTTTTTAGATTCCATGTGTAAGTGAAATATGGTGTTTGTCTTTCTCTGAGTTATTTAACTTAGCATAATACCCTCTAAGTTCATTCATGTTGTTGCAAATGGCAAAATACCATATTTTATGGCTGAGTAATATTCCATTTGTCAACATAGGAAACATTCAAACTTGTAAGAATATTGATGAGTTTATCTGAGCTAAACTGATGACAATTGCTGGGAAGCAAAATCTCAAAGGATTGAGAAAATGCTCCAGAAAATAGCAGTTCTGCACCTTATTTTACACATTATGATCAGAAGATGTAACTGGGTTACATGAAATCCACTGGTGATGAATTAGGGAGGCAGGAAAAAGCAAAGCAGGGAAACCTCTGGGATTGGCTAAAAAGTAAATTGATAGACACTTCTTTTACAGAGGTGGGTACAGGATAGTTAACAGTCAACAACATGATAACAAGTGATGAGGGGATTTGTGGTCTTTGCCCAGGTGTGGTATGTTGTCATAGATGCAAAAAGACAACAGACAGGCTCAGTTAAGGTGAAGATTGACCTCTGGCAGGGAAGATTCTAGCCTAGGACCAGACTGCCCACCAAGACTCACTTTTAGTTGTGAAGTTTTCACTTCAGACCATCCTGTGTGGTTACTTTAGGTCTCTGAGTTTGTAAGGCTACCACACAGGCCTCCCCTGAGCTTGTCAGGATTAGTACATGGCCCCTTTTCATCCACACATTGTACCACATCTTCTTTATCCATTTGTCCAACGATGGACACTTAGGTTGCTTTTGTATGTTGGCTATTGTAAATAATGTTGTATTGAACATAGTGGTACATATATTTTTTTCAAATTAGTGTTTTGGATAAAGTGAAATTGCTGGGTCATATGGTACTTATATTTTTAATTTTTTGAGGCAACTCCATACTGTTTCCATCGTGGATACACCAATCTGCAATCCCATCAACAATGAATGTGGCTTCCCTTTCCTCTACATCCTCACCAACACTTGTTTTTTGATTTACTGATGACAGCCATTCTGACAGGTATGAGGTAATATCTCATTGTAGCTCTAACTTACATTTCCCTGATGACTCATGATGTTGAGCATCTTTCTATGTTTATTGGCCATGAGTATGTCTTCTTTGGAGAAATGTCCCTTAAGGTCCTCTGACCATTTCTTTAAGAGGATTTTTCTATGTTAAATTGTATGAGTTCCCTGTATATTTTGGATGTTAATCTCTTATCAGATTTACCATTGACAAATATCTTCTTTCATTCAGTAGGTTGTCTTTCCTATTTTTTTAATAAGAAGAAAAGACTGTGATTTCATTTTCAAATTTTTGGAAATAGTCTTCAGAAAAAACTAAAGTGACAAGAACACATACAAAAACTAAAATCTATTATTGAATGAACTCTTAGCAGAGAAAGGCTTTTGAAGTATTTGAGTCCTTCTGCTTCTAGAATCACTTCTAAAATGTCCCTCACTTATGTAACCAGCCTCCTCAAATCTCTTCCCAGTTTGAGGTATTTCATCTCATAAAAGTAACAAATAACTTGTAATCATTTATAACAAAAGAAAGAATAAAATAGGGGAGGCAAGCCTCTTATGTTATATGTTTTTTAAAGAAAGGTCACAACCTTGAAGCAGCTTTGCAATATGCAGAGCACAGTACTGGCCTCAAAAAAATTTTGTGCATGTTCATTATTTAAATGTGACTAAATGTGACTACTGTAGCAGCTCACATTATTTAAATGTGAGCTGCTACAGTATTCCTCTATAAAAGTAGCAAGCTATATTCATTCAAGTAAATTAATTTAATGGTAGTTCATACAGTTTTACACTTGGGATGAGGCCGAAGGAAAAACAAAACACGACAACCAAATAACAAAGAGCTGTTAATTTTTAAAAAGTTTAAATTATTAATTATTGTGAGATGCCAGCAAATGAAAAAATCAATCCTAGATAACAAAACAAATTTCCAAGTATATAAATTCTATTTACTGAAAATTTCCACTATCAGAAGATCGTAATTACAACAATGAAATACATAAAATGGAAACAGTTTAAGTAAATGTGATTATTTGGATCATTTCAAAAGATCTTACTGGTCCAGCTGCTAGACTTTGCACTTTTTGATGGTTCTTCTGCTGTGCAAAAACTTTTTAGTTTAATGAAGTGCCATCTGCTTATTTTTTGTTTGTTTGTTCGTTTCAATTGATCAAGGACATATCAAAAAAAAAAAAACATTATGAAGAGCAACATCAAAGCATTTACTGCCTATGCTTTCTTCTAGGAATTTTATGGTTTTATGGCTTACATGTAAGTCTTTAACACTTTTGAGTTTATTTTTGGATAAGAAAGTATACATTTGTATAAGAAAGTGTTGGGAACCTCCCTGCCTGGTTTCAGAAGCTGTAACCCTCCATGGCTAAGGCTGAGTAAAGGACCTTGGGACCATAAGACACTAAGGAGACAAAGCTTATCTCCCTAGCAGGGACTCTGTCTCTACCCCCTTTTACTTCACCTTGCTTGGCCCCAGACAGATGACTAATTAGCCAATGATGGGTAAGATTCCTCAAGGGAGGGACGACCTAAGACAGGCATGGTCATGAAGGGACCCCCCAGGAAAGGACTTGAGTGGCTATAGAAAAAGGGGGTGATGGATTATCACCTCTCATCCTTGTCATAGCCTGAGTCCTCATTCTGTCTGTGAGAAGTCTCCTAATCTCTTGGCTGACATATTTCCCTGCCTGACTTAAGCCTGAAACAATGCCAGAGGGCAGTGCAGCCCTGGGCAGGAACAGGCAGTTCCCCAGGGCTATCAGGCCTAAGAAAAAATGCATAAAATCCTGTGAAGCCTGCTTGTTAAGAATGCCCTCAATTTTCTGATAAGAGTCTGAGCATGAAATGAGTTTGTTTCCCAAAGTTTTAAGACCCTTTAGCTAACTGACCCTGACTCAGAATAAGCCCTCATAGTTCTTTGAGTGTTATCTATTGTTTGATCCTTACTGCCTGACAATGATTGATGAGCTTTACCTGTATTCCTGTGTGAATTGAACCCAATAAAAGCCCATAGAGGGACAGGCTCAAGGCCCTTCTCCTTTGAGAGATTGGGCACCTTTCCTCCCCAAGCAGATCATGTCTTGGTAGACTTATTCTCATCTGTGGAAGCTGGGGGATCTCTGCTGGACAAAGCTCCCCCACACAGAAGAACTTGCTTGCTAGTTAAAAGTCAGCAGGAGGCTTTTCTTTTTTCTTTTTTTCCCCCAAAGTGAGACAATAAGACCTGGAGCTGTGAAAGGACCAGAGTCAGACCCAAAGAGGGATCACAAGGCTTATCCCAACAACTGAGAAACTGAGACAAACTTCATTTTGCTATTCCAGAGAACTTGCATGTTATTGTTTATTTGTATTATTATTTTTTCATATTTTTACTTGTTTTAATTTATTACTATTTTTTTAACTTCTTTCTGTTTAGGTTTTTTGTTTTATTTGTTTGTTTAATTGCATTGTTTGACTGGTTTTCCTTGTTCTCTCTTTCATGGTGTATTTTTAATTTTCCTTCTTTCACTTCACTTGTGTTCCAATAGCATGCCACTCTAGGTTGTGTACTTCCTATTCTTGTTATTCAGATCATATAGTGCTTGCCCTATTATTGTTGTTCAAGCATTATTGTAATAATTGTTGTTCCATACAATTGTAAACACTACACACCACCCCTCCTATATCTTAGCCCATTTCACTGTCTTCCAGAACTTTATTACTGTTGTGGTAATTTTATTCTCTCCCACACTACACCTATTTCTTCTCCTTTACTCTCATTATATATCATAATCTGACCAGGAGGTCTGTTTTGTGGATTCAACTCACAATCCTTCCCCTTTCTAACAAGAGTCTTATCTTTTTTCCACCCTTCCTAAAAAGTGGCTAGTAGGGTGAAATATCATGGTTAACACTATACTTATCCAAAGGATCTCCTATCTCTTCTCTATAGGTTGGTACTTTAAATCCCATAGAATACACTCCTGCTGTCTTAATCCATTCTGCCTTCCCCCTCCAAATGATCACATAAAAGAGTAAGAGGGACCTGTGAACACCAATATACGTGCTGGAAGAGAGAACCCACCAACAAAGGAACCACCAACAGATAATAAAGGAAGGTGGCGGAGAAGTGAGTGAAAGCCACACTAAGCTCTATGCAGGACCAATTTGGAATTACCATTAAGCAGTGGAAAAATTATTCAGAACAAACAATTGAACAATAGCTTCAGAGAAGCCTCATAACCTCAGACAGACAAAAGAATCAGCTTCAATGCAACCTGTCTGCATTTGCACAACAGAATACAACACATGGTAGATGGAGTGACCCTCAGTTAACCAGATGGAGGGAAAGACCCACCAAAGAAAGACCCAACAACAATAAAAACCCAAAGACATACAGAGCCAACATAAATGACATCCCAAGAGCAGCAAGTTCAGGACATCAAGGTGACTACACTACTGAATCTTATAGGTCTCCTACCATAGAAATTCACACCATAAGCCCAGGGAGTCAGAACAGATCAATTTAAGAAGCAGAGGCTAACAAGAAGAGTCTCACAAACAATGGGAAGGCAAAGAAACAAACCCCAAACAAAAGAAAAGGAAGAAGCCTCAGAAAGAATGCTAAATGAAACAGAGACAAGTCACCTATCAAATATTAAGTTCAAAACAATGGTTATAAGGAAGCTCAATTGAGCTCACAGTGAATTACCAAAAACTACAGGGAAACTATGATGAATTCACTGCAAGTCATATCAACACTAAAAAGAAAATAGAAACAATCAACAAGAGCCAGGAGAAAATGAAGAGTGCAATTTCTGAATTGAAGAACACAGTACAAGGAATCAAAAGCAGGCTAGGTGAAGCAGAGGACTGAATCAGCAAGCTGGAGGACAAGGTAGAAAAAAACATCCAGAAAGAGCAAGAAAAGAAAAAGAGACTCAGAAAGAATAAAGAGGTGTTAAGGGAACTGCAGGACAACATGAAATATAATAATACCTGTACAATAAGGATACCAGAAGGAGAAGAAGAAGAGCAAAGGATAGAAAACCTGTTTGAAAAAGTAATGACGGAAAACTTCCCTAATTTGATGAGACAAAAAGTCACACAGATCCAGGAAACACAGAGTTCCAATCAAGAGGAACCCAAAGAGGCCCACTTTAAGACACATCATAATTAAAATGGCAAAGTTCCAAGATAAAGAAAAATCTTAAAGGCAGCAAGGGAGAAACAGAAAGTGACAGCCAAGAGAGCCCTGATAATGCTAGCAGCTGGGTTCTCAATAGAAACACTACAAGCCACAAGGGAATGGCAAGAAATATTCCAAGTAATGAAAAATAAAGGCCTGCAACTGAGACTACTCTACCTAGCAAGGCTCTCAATTAAAATGGAAGGCCAAATAAGGAGCTTCTTGGACAAAAGAAGGCTAAAAGAATACACCTCCACCAAACCAGCTCTGCAACAGATGCTAAAGCAACTGCTTTAAGAAAAGGAAAAAAAAATAGTGAGAGAGAGAGGAGTACAGGTACGAAAAAATGGCAATGAATAAGTACCTATCGAATATAACCTCAAATGTGAATGGGTTAAATATTCCAATCAAAAGACAGAATAGCTGAATGAATAAGAAATCATGATCCACACATATGCTGCCTACAAGAAACCCACCTCAGAACAAAAGACCTACAAAGACTGAAAGTGAAAGGCTGGAAAAAAATACTCCAAGCAAATGGACAGGATAAAAAAACTGGGGTAGCAATACTCATATCAGACAGAATAGACTTCAAAACAAGGGCCATAAAAAGAGATCCAGACAGTCACTTCTTAATACTCAAGGGAAGAATCCACCAAGAAGACATAAACATTGTAAATATATATGCACCCAACATAGGAGCACCCAAATATATAAGGAAAATCTTGGAGGACTTCAAGAAAGATATTAACAACAAAACTATTATAGAAGGGTGATGTGGACCCAGGCTCATGGGGTCTGTCATATTGTGGATGAGATATAAGACATTGACATGGACTACCGAGCCCTGTGGAGGAAAAGGGCGAGCATGGCTTTTTCTCTCAAGGGAAGCAAAAAGCCACGGCTCTTGCTGTGACCGACCATTATTGGGTTTCTCAGCACATTATATGATGGTCCTCATTTACTATGCACGGGTTCACTTTAGGTGGTTACCTTTTACAGAAAAGAAAGGAGCCAATGCCGCTAATCACATCACAGATGAAGGATATTTGCAAATTAAAAGGGAAAAGTGGTTGAACCAGGTACACTCCATATTGGGGAGTTTTAACTTGGATTTTAGGAAATTACAGTAAGCACTTGCTGTCTCAATTCAGGGTGAGGGAGTTATAGCAAAAGCAAGTCTCAAAGAGGCCTAGGTACATTGCAGGCCTGATTCCCCATGGGAGAACCTATCCATGGGTGTGGGTCCTGTGCATCTCCAAGTGGGAGCTGGGCCCACACCATGCAGAACAGTCTCCTACAGTAGGGGATTTTAACACCCCACTGTCAAAAATGAATAGATCTTCCAAACAAAATATCAACAAAGATATTGTAGCATTGAACAATGTCCTAGATCAAATGAACTTAACTGATATATATAGAGCCTTTCATCTCAAAGAAGCAAAATACACATTCTTCTCAAATGCACATGGAACCGTTTCAAAGATAGACCACATGATAGGACACAAAACAAACCTCAACTAATTCAAAAAAATTGAAATCATATCAAGCATTTTCTCCCACCACAAGGGACTGAACCTAGATACCAACCTAAAGGAAAACACTCAAAAACACTCAAGCTCATGGAGATTGAATAGCATGGTATTAAACAATGAATTGGGTTAAAAATGAGATCAAGGAAGAAATGACAAAGTTTCTGGAAACAAATGAAAATGAACTCACAACAATCAACAACTTATGGGACACAGTGAAGGCAGTCCTGAGAGGGAAGTTCATAGTGATACAGGCCTACCTAAAAAAGAAACATTTCAAATAAACAACCTAACCTTACCTCTACAAGAACTGGAGGAACAACAACAAAGACAGCCCAGAGCAAGTAGGAGGAGGGAAATAACAAAGATCAGAGCAGAATTAAACAACATAGAGACTAAACGCACAATTCCAAGGATCAGTAAATCCAGCAGTTGGTTCTTTGAAAAGATAGACAAAATCAACAAGCCTTTAAGAAGACACATCAAGAAAAAAAAGAGAGGACCCAAATAAACACAATCAGAAATTAAAAAGTATCAATTACAACTGCTACCACAGAAATACAAAGGATTGTAAGAAATTACTAAGAAGAACTATATGCCAAGAAATTTGAAAACCTAGGTGAAACTGACAAATTTCTGGAAAAATATAATCTTCCAACTGAATGAAGAAGAAGCAGAAAGCCTGAACAGACCAATAACAGCTGACAAAATTGAGGCAGTAATCAAAAAACTCCCAACACACAAAAGCCCTGGACTGAATAGTTTCTCAGGAGAAGTCTATAAAGCATTTAAGGAAGGGCTAACCCCTATCTTTCACAGACTATTCCAAAAAATCCAAGAAGAGGGAAGATTCCCAATCTCTTATTATGAAGCCAGCATCATCTCAAACTCAAAACCAGATAGAGACATAACAAAGAAGCAAAACTACAGACCAATATCACTGATGAACATGGACACTAAAATCCTCAACAAAATATTGGCAAACTGCATCCAGCAATACATTAAAAATATCACACACTATTATCAAGTGGGATTCATCCTGGGGATGCAAGGAGAATACAATATTTGCAAATCAATAAATGTAATACATCATATAAACAAAAGCAAAGAAAAATATCACATGATCATATCAATAGATGTGGAAAAAGCATTTGATAAGGTACAGCAACCATTATGATAAAAACACTCAGCAATGTGGAATAGAGGGAGCATTCCTCAACATAACAAAGGGCATATATGAGAGACCTACAGCCAACACCATACCCAACATCATACTCAGTGGACAAAAACTAAATGGTTTCCCACTAAGATCAGGAGCAAGACAAGGATGTCTGCTTTGACCACTCCTATTCAACACAGTATTGGAAGTTCTAGCCACAGTGATCGGATAACAAGAAGAAATAAAAGGCATCTAAATTGGAAAGGAAGAAGCAAAACCGTCATTGTTTGCAGATGACATGACCTACTCACATGAACTACTTGACCTAATAAGTGAATATGGCAAAACAGTGTGATACAAAATCAATATTTAGAAATCAAAGGCATTTTTGTACACCAACAATGAAATATCAGAAACAGGAATCAGGAAAAAAATCCCATTTGTTATAGCAACAAGCAAAATAAAGTACCTGGGAATAAACCTAACCAAGGAGGTGAAAGACCTGTACTCAGAAAACTACACAACGCTGAAGAAAGAAATTAAGGAAGACACAAACAAATGGAAGCATGTACCATGCTCATGGATTGAAAGAATTAACATCATCAGAATGTCCATACTACCCAAAGTGATTTATAGATTCAGTACAATCCCTATTAAAGTACCAATGACATACTTCATAGATATAAAAAAAACATTTCAAAAATTTATATGGAACCATAAATAACCCCAAATATTCACAGCAATTTTGAGAAAGAAGAACAAAGTAGGAGGGATCACAATACTTGATATCAAACTGTACTACAAGGCCACTGCAATCAAAATAACCTGGTACTAGCATAAGAGCAGACACACAGACCAATGGTAGAGAATAGAGAGTCCAGAAATCAACCCAAGTCTCTATGGTCAATCAAAGGGGGCAGCAGCATAAAATGGAGTACAAATAGCCTCTTCAACTAATGGTATTGGGAGAGATGGACAGCTACATGCAAAAAATGAACTTGACCACCAGCTTACACCATACACAAAATTAAACTCAAGGTGGATAAAAGACTTAAATGTAAGTCGTGATACCATAAAAGTCCTAGAGGAAAACACAGGCAAGAAAATCTCAGATATTTCACACAGCAATATTTTCACCAATATGTCCCCTAGAGTAAACAAATGGGATCTCATCAAAATAAAAAGCTTCTGCATAGCTAAAGAACACAGAATTAAAATGAAGAGAGAACTAACTGTATGAGAAAACATAGTTGCCAGTGATACCTCACACAAGGGTTTGATCTCCAAAATATATAAAGAACTCACATGACTCCACTTCAGGAAGACAAGCAACCCGTTTACAAAATGGGCCCTGGCTGGTGTGGCTCAGTGGATTGAGCGCCGGGCTGTGAACCAAAGTGTCCCCAATTCGATTCCCAGTCAGGGTACATGCCTGGGTTGTGGGTCAGGTCAGGTCAGGTCAGGTCCCCAGTAGGGGGTACAAAGGAGGCAACCACACATTGATGTTTCTCTCCCTCTCTTTCTCTCTCCCTTCTCCCCTGTCTAAAATAAATAAACAAAATCTTTTTTAAAAATGGGCAAAAGACCTGAACAGACACTTCTACAAGGAAGACATACAGAGGGACTGGAGGCATATGAAAAGATGCTTGGCAACACTAGCCATCAAAAAGACGCAAATTAAAACCACAATGAGATACCACTTCACACCATCAGAATGGCCGTCATAAACAAAGCAACAAACAACAAGTGTTGGCAAGAATGTGGAGAAAAGGGAACCTAGTGCACTGTTGGTGGGAATGCAGACTGGTGCAGCCACTGTGGAAAACAGTATGGAATCTCCTTAGAAAACTAAAAATTGAACTGCCTTTTGACCCAGCAATTCCACTGCTGGGACTATATCTTAATAACTCTGAAACACCAATCCAAAAGAACCTATGCACCCCAATGTTCATAGCAGCACAATTTGCAATAGCCAAGTGCTAGAAGCAACCTTAAGTGCCCATCAGTAAATGAATGGATCAAAAAACTATGGCACATGCTTGAATACTATGCCCCAGAAAGAAAGAAGGAGCTCCTACCCTTTGGGACAGCATAGATGGAACTGGAGAGCATTATGCTAAGTGAAATAAGCTAGTTGGTGAAAGACAAATACCATATAATCTCACCTTTAAGTGGAACCTAATCAACAAAACAAACAAGCACACAAAATATAACCAGAGACATTGAAATTAAGAACAATCTGACAGCAACCAGAGGGGAAGTTACTGTCATAGGGGAGGTGGGAGGGGATAATGGGGTGGAAAGGGAGAAGGGTTTTCAGGAACAACTATAAAGGACACATGGACAAAACCAAGGTGGGGTAGACACAGGGGAGGGAGGTGGGGATGGCTGGAGCATGGCGGGAGTGGTGGGCGGAAAGTGCAGACAACTGTAATTGAACAACAATAAAAGAAAAATTTAAAAAGAAAGGAAAAGATCTAAATATGAATAAGAAGATAGAGGAAAGAAATAAATTCTAACTAGCAAAGGCAAACACTTAGTAAAAGCCGTGGATCAACTGACTACATAGCTAGTACAAAGAGTAAAAGGCAAAAGTAGTAAGATTGTATATACTTACAACAAAAAATTAAGAGACAGACAAAAATGCACATACAAAGGAAGTAAAAATAATGACAAAAAGATAAACATGGAGGGAGTGAATAAAAATTGTAGTGATTTTACAGTGTGTTCAAACTTAAGTCATCATCAACATAAAATAGACTGCTCTAAACATAGCTTGGTATATATGAAGCACATGATAATCAAAAACCAAAAATCTGCCAGAGATATACTAGAAATAAAGAGAAAAGAATCTAAACACAACACTATAGAAACTCATCAACATATAATAGAAGACAGCAAAAGAATAAGAAAATATCAGAGAACTACAAAAAAAATCTGAAAACAATTAATGAAATGACAATAACTATATATCTATCACTAACATAAGTGGACTAAATAAATTCTCCAATCAAAAGTCATAGGGTGGATGAATAGATTTTTTTTAAATATCCATACATATGCTGCCTACAAGGACCCACTTTAAAACAAGGGCTGTAAGCAGAGATAAAGAAGGGCATTTCCTGATGATAAAAGGATCAATCCAATAAGACATAGATGTCAATTACAAGGCCCAAGGGCCAAATCTGGCCCCCTACCTTGTTTTATCTGCCTGGCACCTTGTTTCTACCCAGTGGCAGCGTCAAGCTCCTTTCCCCTAGTTAAGGAGTTAGTTACATTTATACAGTCCTAAAATTACATTCGGCCCTTTGAAGGCAACTGTGAGGCTGATGGGGGCCCCAGTGAAAATGAGTTTGACACCCCTGCAATAAGAGAATATATGATGTATAAACACCCACACACCCAACATAAGAGCACCTAAATATATAAAGCAAATATTGACAGACAAAAAAAGAGATTGACAGTGATATAATCATAGTAGAAAACTTTAATACCCACTGTCATCAATGGATAGCTCATCTAGAAAGAAAAATCAACAAGGAAACAGTGGCCTTAATTGACACATTAAGCCAGATAGATTTAATTGATATTTTTGAACATTTCACACCAAAGCAGCACATAAAACATTTTTCATGAGAGACCACATTTTAGGCCACAAAACAAGTCTCAACAAATTTAAGAAGATTAAAATCATATTAAGCATCTTCTCTTATCACAATGGTATGACACTAGAAATTAATTATAAGAAAAAACTGAAAAGCACACAAACACATGGAGATTACATAACATATTACTAAACAATAAATAGGTTAACAATGAGATCAAGAAAAAAATCAAAAGATATCTTCAGACAAATGAAAATAAAACCACAATGACCTTAAGTCTATGGAACACAGCCAAAATAATTCTATGAGGGAAATTCAGAGCAATACAGGCCTACCTCAAGAAACAAAAAAAAAAATCTTAAATAAATAATCTAACTTTACATTAAAGTAACTAGGAAAAAAAGAACAAAGTCCAAACTAAGTAGAAAGAAGAAAATAATAACAATCATAAGAAATAAATGAGTCTAAAAAGACAATATGAAATATTAAGAAACTAAGAACTGATTCTTTGAAAAGATAAACAAAATTGATAAACATTTAGTGACTCTTCAAGAAAAGAGGGCCCAAATATATAAAATAAGAAATAAAAGAGCAGTGACAACCTACACCACATAAATATAAAGGATTATCAGAAAATACTATGCCAACAAAATGGACAACCTGGAAAAAATAGAGAAATTCTTCCCTGGCTAAGTCGCTCAGCTGGTTGGAGCACTGTCCTGTGCACCAAAAGGTTGCAGGTGTAAGTCCCTGTCAGGGAGCGCATGGGACGCAACCCATCAATGTTTCTCTCTCACAGTGATATTTCTCTCTCTCTCTCTCTCTCTCCCTCTTTCTCTAAAATCAATAAACGTACCCTCAGCTGAAGATTTTAAAAAATGGATAAATTTCCAGAAACATACCATCTTTCAAGGCTGAATCAGAAAGAAACAGAAAATCTGAACAAATCTACTAATGAAATTGAATCAAACAAACAAAAGTTCTGGACTAGATGGTTTCATGGGTGGATTTTATTGAATATTCAAAGAATTATTATCTATTCTTCTCAAACTATTCCAAAGAAAAATGAAGAGGAGGAAAGGTTCCCAAACACATTTTATGACACTACCAAAACCTGACAAACACACTACAACTAAAAAGATAATTGTAGGCCAATATCCCTGATGAGCATAGATGCAAAAATCCTCAACAAAATATTAGCAAACCAGATCCAGCAATACATTAAAAATATTATACATAATGATCAAGTGGGATTTATTCCCATATGCAAGACTAGTTCAGTATCCACAAATTAATTGATGTGACACACCACATAAAAAAGATGAAGTATAAAAAGCATACAATTATATCAGTAGATGTAGAAAAGGCATTTGACAAAATCCAACGTCTATTTATTGTTAAAAAAAAAAAAAGGAAGGAAAAGAAAAGAAAACTCTCAGCAAAGTGGGTATAGAAGGAAGATACCTGAACATAATAAAGGCCAGATATGGAACAAAACAAGAATGTCCACTTTCACCACTTTTATTCAACATAGTACCAGAAGTCCTAGCCAGAGCAATCAGACCTGTCTGGCAGGCACATTTGGAGTGACTCATTTGAAACCCCTCCACAAGGCAAGCCCCGCCCTAAGAGTCCAACACAGCGCAGCGTCCTGAGGCCAAGATGGTTGCAGAGTTTTTTCACCACCGGGTCTGCAGACCTGAGAAGAGGCAGTGGTTACCAGTTTCTGGGACAGAGGGAGCCCTGTGGACAGGGTCATTTGACATGACCTGTGAGCTTCGCCTGAGGCCACAGTCTGCAGTGACCATGCAGGGAGGCAGCTGGCAAAGACCCTTTGAAATACTGAATGCACAAATAGGCATTCGTACATAAACTAGAATTCTGACCCACAGCTTGGAGCAACCAGCCCAGAAAACCAACCTCTTACTTACAGAACCAGCCCAGGAAGCCAGCCTTCTATGTGTCAGACTTGTACAAAGTCAGACTGCTTTTCTTTAGTAACAATCCAGGGAGGAAAAGAGTGAAGAAATAAAATGGGGTCACTATAGTCAAGCTGCTAAATTGTTAAGAATCAAACAGGCTGAGGCAATGAGCAAACAACTCTATTCTTATTTAATTTAGCCCACAAACTTAAACTTTTGAACTTTCAGTTGTGCACCAGTGCCTGGATTCACCCAAATGCCACAGTTAAACCTTTGAAGGATTTAAGAAAGAATGATCACACACTGGAGATGTATCTATCTCTTAAAGGTAGCCACCTGTCTTGCATAAGAAAGAATGTTTCCTTATCCAGACCACCAGACAGCTGAAAGATTACCGTCCTGAGCTAATCCAACGGCTAAGAAAGCAGGACTAACTTTTTTTTTTCCACACATGTGCTTTGTACTATTGTCAAAGTAAGAAACATCCAAACCTGTAGAGAATTTTTATGGGAATTTATTTAAGCCAAACTGGTGACACAAGTAGGGGAGCAAGATCTGATGTTTCAGAGAATAACAGTTTTGCGGTTACTTTTATATATTAAAAAGTAAGGAGGAAACCTAAAGATTACATAAAGGTGGGAGAAAGTAAGGTGAGTGAGTAACAGGATAGTTAAGGGTAAGAATAGTATAGGAAATGTAGAAGCTGAAGAACTTATATGTACAACCCATGGACATGAACTAAAGGTGGGGAATGTGGGTGGAAGGGGGTATGCAGGGTGGAGGGTAGTGAAGGGGGGGAAATGAGGCAACTGTAATAGCATAATCAATAAAATATATTTTTAAAAAAGATGATGTGTTCTCACCCTGGCTGGTGTGGCTCTGTGGGTTGGGCACTGACCTGTGAACCAAAGGGTCATTGGTTCGATTCCCAGTCAGGGCACATGCCTGGGTTGCAGGCTGGGTCTCCAGTTGGGGGTACACAAGAGGCAACCACACATTGATGTTTTTTTCTCTCCCTTTCCCTTTTTCTAAAAGTAAATGAATAAAATGTTTCAGAAAAAAAAGATTGTGTTCTTTTGAGGATCTAGGTTCCAGCCTAGATGCATCAGTATAATGGACAGGGCTTGCTTGAAAAAACCCTTCATTAAAGAAGTTACAGGTCTCAAGTTTGACTATCCACTTATGCTTTTTTCTTTTTGCTAGACTCACGACATTAAGTGCAGAAGGGAAAGAGAATTAGGCATCACCTTTTAAAAGGAGTGTCAAGAATTTGTGGTCATATTTGTAACAACCAAAATACTCCATTTCATTAATTCTTTTTTTTAGCTCTGTCTTACCTGCTGTTTAATATGTGTTGTTTTTTTTTAAATTTCAAACATTAAATCTTTCATTTTTAGAAATAATTTTTTTAGTTATTTAAAACACACTTGGTTATTTTTATTGTCTCTTGTTCTGTGGTCATTTTTTAGTCCTCTCTTATTTTTGAAAGACTAAATGGATAATTATGCATTCTGTAACTGATAATCTCTATATCTGAAGTCTGTGTGTGGATCCAGTGCTTGTTCTGATTCACAAGGCCTTCTCTAACAACTTATTTTCTTTTAAAATATATTATGAGCCCTGGCTGGTGTAGCTCAGTGGACTGAGCACCAGCCTGTGAACCAAAGGGTCGCCAGTTCTATTCCCAATGAGGGCACATGCCTGTGTTACCTGCCAGGTCTCCAGTAGGGGATGTGCCAGAGGTAAGCACACATTAATGTTTCTCTCCCTTCTTTCTTCCCTTCTTCTGTTTCTAAAAATAAATAAATAAATTCTTTTAAAAAATAAAATATATTATGAGCAAATTTTGATTGGGACTTTACATGTGTAAAAACTAGAAGACCTCTTTTGAGAATGTGTTTCTTTCAGAGAGAATTTAACTCTAGTTCTGCCAGCATGGCATGGATCCTACTAACCTCCGAAATTATAAATTAAATTCTTGACTTGGAGGTTTTGGACTATTCATGTAGAGTTAATTTCAACCTGAAACCCATGTTTCAAAACATTAGATTCCATGAACTCTCTAACCAGATTTAATAAATATTAACATTTTGAAAATGTTCATTTTAAAAAATTAGAAATTGTCTGTACCTCTTCTTCCTCCTTCCCGAAGGTAACCTGTATTCCAGAGTTGGTGTGCATAATTTCCATTCATAGCATGTGTTTACATTTTTTGATTTCAATATTTTATGCAACTTGCTTTTTTTCCTATACTCGTCTGCTGATGAACAGAGCTTTTTATTTTTTTAAACTATTCACAAATGTTGACGAGTATCCAAGCTTTGTGGACGTAGCTACGTCCATAAAGCTTCTGAGAGTTGGAGACAATCCAGGTGGTGAGAGAATGACCACCAGAAGGAACGTCTGGGGCAGAAAGAAAAAAGACAAACAAACGAGCAAGAAGGAGACACGCAAAAGGCACCAGTCCTTCCTGGTACTGAAGATCCACTTCTGGACCTTTCCAGGGGCGAATGAAATTATCCACAAGGTAGAAGTGGGCGTGGCTTTGCGGAGGTGAGAGGGGCGGGGCGGGGCGGGGGAAAAGGGCATCCTCCAGGGCCACTCCGGGAAGTCGGGAACCCGCGGAGGTGGGTAGGGGCCCGCCCGGACCGCGCTGTGTCAGCCCAAGCTGTCTCGGAGTCACTCCGAGGCTTGGCTCAGCGCCTTGTGTCCGTCTTCAGAAGGAACGTCTTCCTCTCGCAGTTGCAAGTTGATGAACCCTATATTCGTGATGAAAGAAAAAGCGGGGTTTTCGGTACAGTTGGAAAGACGACACATACTTCTTGAGGCCAAATTTTTCATTTGCAGCTTTTACTCGAAAAAGAGAGGCTGACGTGACCCCGACGTGACTTGAACACGCAACCTTCTGATCTGGAGTCAGACGCGCTACCATTGCGCCACGAGGTCCCGGCAAGCAGATGACTCTGCATTATTAAAGGCCTCACTGTGCCTGCGGCGGCGCCGCGCCTAGTAGATCTGATAAGGCGTGTAGTTTTTCTTGAATTCCAGTACACAAGTGAAAGGAGTTCCAACGTAGCTTCTCGGGACTTGGGAAAGGGACGCTTCTGAGGCATCCGAGCTTGAGTGCAGCGCCAAAGCGGAGCCACGGCCGACGGAGACTCGGATCCTGTCCCTCCGCGTCTGAGCGACACACGTGGGGACGACTTGAGAGGTTGTGGAAGGGACCGTGGAGGCGGGTGGGTGAGGGGAAGCTGCACGGGTGGGGACGGGGCCGAGGGCACCGGGGCCTAGCTGACTGCCACGGAGAAATGAGAGGAGCTTGTGCGGGTCGGGAGGGATCCTGAGTTTCGTGGGGCGTAACTTGCCGGGTCTCCCGCCCCCAGCTCATAATTTCGGGGTCACTGCTGGGAGGGTCGAAGAACATTGGGTGAGGTGGCCGAGACCACGCTGGGTCTGGAGCTCCTTTCTCCAGGCCTTCGCTAAGAAGGAAAGGAAAAGGAATTGGGTAACTCCCCAGCCGGAAAACAGAGGATTTCAGGAACAAGCTTTGAAAACTCAGTAATTTCATTATTTTTAAACTGTAAAAGTAAACATTTTCTTTGCAGAAAGTAATGTCTGAAAGAAAATTAGTCACTGAAAATCCCAGTGCTAATATTTTGATATGCTATGTGGTTTTTTTGCAGATTTTTGCTGGCTACTTATGTATCCCAAATATATTTTTGAATCTTCAGTTGACGAATAGCACTCGCATGGAAAAGTACCCATGAATTTGCCAAAGTGCAGGTACTTGTGGGTCCAGCACTCACATCCAGCCACTTGGGGTACATGATTGAGATGAGATTATATTGTACATGTTAATTTTCTCACTTGTTATGTTGTCCCATGAATTAATATTTTTCCTTAGCATAATTTTATTTTTTAAAGATTTTAATCATTTATTTTTAGAGACGGTGGAGGGACAGAGAAAGAGGGAGAGAAACATCTGTGTGAGAGAAACATCCATTGGTTGCCTCTCCCACAGGCCCCAACGAGGGACAGGGGGCCACCCAGGCATGTGCCCTGACCAGGAATCCAACGGGAGATCTTCTCTTTGCTGAACACTTCTCACCAACTGAGCCACGCCAGGTCAGGGCCCCAGCATGATTTTGAATGGTGTGTGGCAGACCTCATGGGAGGCTTTAAGTTCCTGCCTTTGACAGCACAGTTTCCTTTTTATTAATTAAGAGATAAAACTATTGTCAACTGATGGCCTTTGGTACCAATTCAACTGGAATCCCCAGTTTGGTGTGCTGTGAAGAAGGAAACATTATTCAGTGAAAACAGTTGTGATACAGTATTACTGTGAGATAGTTCAATACTGTTTCAATCTTGAAAGAACAGGACTAAGAATCAGCCCTTAGGAGCTTTCTGAGCCAAAGGGAAGCTGACCTGTGTAGAGAAAAGTCCCCACTTATGGGATGTGATTGGTCTTTCTGTCCTCATGCAAATGAAGACTCCAAATTCTCAGTTTGATTGGTCCAGAAAGCACGGTCCTGATTGATCAGAATGGAATTGCTCTAATCTGTTGGTGAAAATGCTAATAATGAAATAGCTGCACATCTCTGATTGGATGGGGGAAATCTCAGTCATATTGGTTGCAATATCATTCCAGGAACTTCTTTTCAAGGCACAGGTGGCAAACACAAGGCACCTGGGCAGAATCCGGCCATCCCCCTTGTTTTAAGAGGGCAGCACCTTGTTTCTACCCAGTGGTAGTGCCAAGCTCCTTGCCCCTAGTTAAGGAGTAGTTACCGTACATTTATACAGTCCTAAAATTACAGTTGGCCCTTTGAAAGCGACCGTGAGGCTGATGTAGCCCCCAGTGAAAATGAGTTTGACACCCCTATTTTAAGGGATGGCTCAGAGGACAGGACTATAATGCAGGCAGTTCAGTGCAGGCCTAAAATGAGCTTGGGTAAGAGGCCCCTGTGTAGCAACAGCTGCTAGCCTCTGTTCATAAATTCGAGCCCAAGTGTCCATGGGAGCCCTTCTCATTAGGTTCCTTCATTCTCAGGGTTAACACTATTAAATAAATGAATAAATGAGCTCTTAAGTAAAAATCAAGAAAGATAAATCACTATCCTAATCTGTTTATTTAAGAACGTGAAGTATCAATCTTAATTCAACAAATACAACACCCACAGAGCTTGATGTTCTTAAGAGAAGGTAAGATCTGGAACGGGCTCCAGTCCTTGTAGAAGGAAAGAAGGAACTGTTTCTGGTGCAAAAACAGAGCAGCTGCCGGGGCAGAGGGCTGTCTCACTACACTAAGGCCACCAGAGCTTCTACAAGCCCTTTCTGTCAAACAGAAAAGAAGTCATAGCAGTTTTTGTGTTTGTGGAAAAGTATGAGAATAGCAGGCATTTGGGATTCACTATGAGTCCTGAGGTGGCTCCCCCAAAGGCTGTTGGAGAAGCAGACACCAGAAGGCTGTATCACTGCTCTCCATGAGCAAGCGTCAGCCAGCCCACAGAATGATCATTGGGTCCACCTCCAGGCAACCAGACAGGAGTTGCCTCCTTACTGCTTTGGATGGCCCTTGGGTACGCATTGGACCAGGAGGAGGGGAAGGAATGAAGGTACTAGGGAGTGGTGGAAACTGCTTCTCAGAGATCCAAGACATGATGCTAAAACAAGAGATGGATTCACTTTCAGGCTGATCACCGATTTCCTTCCCTTCTCCACCTTGAAACACTAGCTACACAGCAAAGTCACTGTCAGGAAGAGCCAGTGCTTTTCCCACAGAGATCAGGGTTCCAGAATCTACTGGGAGGAATGTCTCACAGTCAGAGAAAGACCAGAGACACTCTTGAAGCCCCTGCTCAGATTTTTGGATGTGCCTGTCATGTCTCTGCACTTCTGAGATGTGGAACCAAAACTTATTTTAAATTAAGGGATTAAAGAGATTTGTGCAGAGATAGTTGAGTGCCTTGTAAGTTAGAATCCTGCTCGCCAGGGAAAAGACTAGAGCGAAGGGAGCAGAACAGTTATACAATAGCACAGGGTTGAATCCTCTTATTTAAAATTTTGGTACCTTGTTCATCGTGGATTTTTTACATTAATTTTTATTTTTTAATATTGCATTATTTTATTATTAAAAGTTATTATTAAATTGTTATTATTATTAACAGTTTTTTATTATTATTATCTTGACTACTGAGTTTTAAGCCTCTTTCCTCCTTGAATTTTGCACCCAGGAGAGTGCCTGACTTGCTTCACCCTAGTCTCACTTGGTCCTGCTGCTCAAAAATTAGAACTAAACCCTATTTCAAAAAGAAATAAACTTCTGTAAAATATAGAAATTTTCAAAATTAAGAAGTCAGTGTCCAATAAATACAACAGTAAAAAGGATGATAATTACCAACATTGACAAGGGTGTGGGGAAATACTCAATGCTAGACTAGAATAAAATGTAAAGTGGTACTAGGTTTTTGGACTGTAAATGTTTTTAAAAATATTTTTGTCTAAGCATTTCCTCTTCTAGAGAATATATGTATTAAAGAAACAGTGCAGAGATATACCTTTAAGATTGTTCTCATCCAAATTGTGTTTATAACAATGAAGCATCAGGGGCCATTTGAATGTTTTGCTGTGCAGGGAGTGAAGCAGGGAAGCTGGCCTTGGTGAGTGTGTGTCTTTGGTAGTGAACACACAGGGCTACTGGAATATAGGGATGTAGTAGTGAAAACTCAGGGGGTAACCGCTGTGGAGGAGAAAGGATGTAGGGATTATGCCAAGGGTTGCCCCACCCATGAGAAAAACATGTTAGGTTTGGCTTCTCAGTCCCTACTTAGCTTAGTCTCTGCATAGTTTAGTATCATCTCAGACCCGGGCAGTTGTTATTTATTAGCCAAGAAAAAGTCTTTACTTCACTCCCCTTTTCTAAGGGCCTGAACATGTTCCCATTCCCCAAAGCCCATCAAAGATGTCCTCTGTCTCTCAAATGTACATATTCCTTCTCCAACAAATTCCAACCAAGGATTTAAAAACTGAACCCTGAGGAAAAAAGAGTACAATGCTCTGTGGAGTGGGTTATCTCCATATAATGCAGTTTGGGGAACAGCCTCATTGCAAGTTGGATTCTTTGGTATAGGAAACTGATCAGCTTGGCAATGGTGAATGTAGCCCAGTAGTGACCTGGAAAACGGATCAAATGGGAGGCGGCACACAGGAGCCAGGTGTGCAGATCGGCTTTCTCTGGACAATCAGGCCTGCAGTGTACCTAGGCTGCTATGAGACTTGATTTTGCTAAAACTCCCTCACCCTAAGCTAAGACTGCAGATGTTTAATGTGTATCTCTGAAGCAACTCCCTAAGTCTGTGCTAAGACGTCCCAAGGACAAAATGTAACGAAATCAATAATTTTTATCATTCCCTTGCATTTGTAACTTTTTCTTCTTTTTTGTTGTTTGTAAGAAGTAATCACTTAACTAAATATGGAAATAATGAGAACCTTCGTTGATGTAATGCAACTGGAAACAAATAAAAGCCTGTCCAGGCAAGGGTCAGAGCGCTTACCCCTTGAGAGAGTGGCCATGACTCCCTTTTTCTCCACAGGACTCGGTAGTCCGTGTGAATTTGTGTACCTCATCCACAGCACACAGACTCTGGAGGGCCAGAGTCTGCATCACTTTGGAAGTGTATGCGCAGACAGTGAGGTATGCCAACAGTTTATTTTGGGAGTAACACTGTGGGAGGAAATGGGCAGAAGCTGAATCTGTCTGGTTCGTGGCACAAACCTGGCAGGTCTCTGCCAGCTGGGTAAGGAGGGCTGAAGCACAGACTGCCTGGTAAAGGAATCCCCGGTCAGATGGAAACAGCTGAGCCCTTTGCCCCTGCCTTGCTCCATGAAGGGCCAGGGCCACTGATGGAGGAGTGGGATCTTGGCTTACAAGACAAAGGCTAATAGCTGGAGGCTATCTGCTGACTTCCCCACTCTTTAGAAGAAAAAATACCCTTGAAGTTGTTGGAACACTTGAAACGTTCATCAGAAATACTCACCGAGAACCAGTGTGGCATAATTCAGAGCCCCAGGCAGAAGCCAGGCTTCCTCCAGGCTGCAGCCTCCTGGTCAAGGGACAGGAAGGCCCGTCACCAGCTCACAAGAGAGAGACTAAATTTGAGTCTGGCTGCTGCATAGAGGGAAAAAAAAACAGGTCTGGGGAGTTCGTGAACTTGAGGGACTTAGATTTTCATGACGATTTGGGGTTTTGCCAGGTTTTCATTCTTTGAACTGTGCCTCAAAAACATTAGGAAAGAAACCTTCCCTTAAGATGGGAACATCCAACAGGATTACACATGGAAACAGTGGCTGCACCATTCTTCCCTCTGTGTCCTCTCCCTTTTAAAGCTTCTGTGACCTATAACCAGCAGTCTGTATTTCTTAATGCCTTCACCTTTTCCAACCATCCCCTGACTCCCCTCCCATCTGGCAACCATCAAAATGTTCTCTATATCTATGATTCTGTTTCTGTTCTGCTTGTTCGGTTGTTTTGTTTTTGAGATTCAGTTGTTGATAGATATATATTTATTGTTCATTTTTATTTTCTTCTTCCTCTTAAAAAAAGATCCTTTAACATTTCATGTAATACTGGTTTGGGGGTGATGAACTCCTTTAGCTTTTTCTTGTCTGAGAAGCTCTTTATCTGTCCTTCAATTCTAAATGATAGCTTTGCTGGGTATAGTAATCTTGTTGGTAGATCCTTGCTTTTCACCACTTTACAAAATAAATAAATAAAATAACATAAAAAGTAAAAAAAAAAATAAAGCTTCTGTGAGGTATTAGGCTTTGATTTTGCTGAGGACATGCATGGCTCAGTTTAAAACTGCATACAGTTGGCTATGAAGAGTTAGGGCTTGAATGTTTTTCAGTGGTCTGTTTAATTACAAGACTGCTGTGTTAGTTCATGGTCAAAAGAGATTGGGGCAGTATGGATGTCCTCTACGTTAGACAAATGAAATGCCGAAAGCAGAAAGTTTAATTTCTGTTAGGGTAACAACTGTGAGTTCAGAGATAAGGCTCCTGTCCAGCTAGACCATATATGACAAAACTTTCTCAATTTATCTTTGCCTCGTGCGACCATGTTGGCTGAACTCAGCTTTGGAGATACTTTCCAGCCAGAGATCTGAATGTGGCGTTTAACTAAACCCAAAGGCCTTGCTTACTAACACCCACCAAATGCAACTGATAGCAAATCTGGTTTAGTGAGTGGGGCTACATGTGGAAGAGAGGCCTCATTGGTTGACAGAGCCCTGTAATACTACCAATAGCAAGAGGAAGACAATGTCATCTTTTTGAAACTAAAGCAGCTGTCTTCCGATATAGTGTATGGTTTTAACTATAAAGATGTGAGCCTTGTCCTACAATTTGTTTATCAGAATTTAATTATGGGCTTAAAATTTTCTCAGCAACATAAACACAGAAGGGTGACCCTAAGAAAGATCCACTCTATCAAGAAGGAGGTATCAAGTATACCAGGCAGCTGAGTGTCAGGGGACAGAGGTTCCAGTCCTGTGCTTGCTACCTACTAGCTGGGTGTCATTGAACAGGTGACCCAACTTTTCTGTCATGGAACCCTCAGTTCAACTGAGTGCAATGTAACCTATCTCAAAGGGCTGTTGTGAGGATCAGACGAAGTAATGCTCCATAGATGGGTCCCAAGATGGGTCCCAGAGATAACAATCTTTTGTTTCTTAATATTTAGCATGACAATTAAGCTTCCACAAACATGTTAGAATTTAGAACTTTGAGGAGATGACAAGGACCATAGAGGTGTGGTATATAATTTAATCTAATTCTAGGTTCTCTCCAAGTGGTAGTAACTAAGTTCAGTGTTAATATTCCCGGTGGAGTTACATAAGCCAGAAGATAGCTGTGGCACAGACTCCTTTTTCCACTTCATTTTCTTATACTGTTTGTTTAAGATTGTACTTACATATTTTTAGAGAGGGGGGGGGGAAATAGAGGGGGAGAGAAACATTGATGTGTGGTTGCCTCTCACATGCCCCCAACTGGGGACCCAGTCTGCAACCCAGGCATGTGCCCTGACTGGGCATCAAACCAGTGGCCCCTTGGTTTGCAGGTCAGTACTCAATCCACTGAGCCACACCAGCCAGGGCTGTACTGTTTTTCTCTCCTATGCCCAGAATAGCAGAGTGTGAACCTCTGGCCTCATTTGATGGGTGTGTAAATCGGGGGACCATCATCTCAAAATGATTCACAAACCTACTCTGAGTGGTCTGAAAATTCAGATTTTATCAAATACTTTTCTTGATGACCTACTATTTCCCTGGCACCATAGTAAGTGTTTACATGTTACTTCACTTAATCTTCCCAACCAATCTGCTCTTGAATTCTTTCATTGTACAACTTCATCATTTTTGATGGTTTTTATATATTTTTTTCCTTTCTTATGTGGAATAATTTCCTTTGAAAACACTTTTGCTGTTTTTGTTTTTTTCCCTAGAGATTTTCTGTTTTTGCTTCCATTCCTATTTTGACAATAGAGCAAGGACTTGTATGTTTAGGGAGATATTTTTTAACATGTGTAATGTGTAATGTTGTTTAGTCAATTGATATCTTTTCTTTTTGAAAGTGTTCCTAGCCCTGGCTGGTGTAGCTCAGTGGACTGAGCGCAGGCTGCAAACCATAGTGTCACAGGTTCAATTCCCAGTCAGGGCACATGCCTGGGTTGCAGGCCATGACCCCCAGCAACCGCACATTGATGTTTCTCTCTCTCTCTCGCCCTCCCTTCCCTCTCTAAAAATAAATAAATAAAAAGTCTTTAAAAAAAAAAGAAAGAAAGAAGTGTTCCTAAGAATAAAGTAGTAATAATTATAGGCTCTCAAAATACTTTAAGAGATTGTGGCCCAGCATTAGTTTCCCTATCTCCCTGCAGATAACCTTTGGCCAATCAGTCCAGGCTTCTTTAAGAGAAAGAACTGAGCTCTCTGCACCCTGGGACCTGGGGGTTCTTCTAAGCCCTACGTGAGGTTCTGATGTTTCTTAGCAAAGGCCAAAAAGGCAGCATGTCTGCACCTGTCATACCTGTTAAACACTCTTAAAACCTAGTTCCTCATTTTTTATTTTGATTTTCCTCCACAGGGTATTACCCTCACTTATTTTAATCCTATATGCTCTAACTCCACTTCCTTGATGAATGTTTCCAGAGGTTCAGTGGGTTTCAGGATAAATTTGTACTAGAGGCTCTAGAGTTGTCCAGCTGGACACTGGCCTCCACAGGGGCGGTTGGTATCCACACCAGAAGGCATTGGAGGGAAGGAGGCACTGTCCCATGGCATCTGTCCTTCTCATGTGCTCCCTACTCTGGTGGCTAGGTGGATATGGCCACAACAAAGGAGGGAAGCAGCAGGTGCTTACATGGGGAATCCAGGCCAAGGCTGCGGTGAGCCTGGGAGACTCGAGTGTGGGTTGTAGCAGCCCCAGTCCTGGGCCCTCGTGGGTGATGGCTAAAGCTGGGGTGGGAAACCTAAGGCCTCAGGTTAGACCTGAGACCCCTGAATGGACAGGGGAGCATGGCATACCTGCTTTCTTGGTACAGATTCTCCATTTGTTTTCAGTTCCAAGACCAGCTTTTGTCTCTGCCCTATGCCCACCTGGCCAGTCCCAGCTGAGGCTCCGCGTGTTGTCACATCAGGATGCCTGTGATGTTGTGCGTTCCCCTCCCCATGTGACTGAATCTGCAGAAGTCCCTCTCAGAGTTCCTCATCCTACTTCCTGCCTCAGCCACATCCCGTGACAGTCCTTCCCCCTCCAGCTCTGGCCCCCATCTACTCCATGCTCTGCACTCTGCAGAAACAGAAGTCTCACTCTGCAAAGACATACCTGGGGCTCAGGGACAATGACTTGCCCAGGGTCATCTTGCCAGTTGTAAGGGAAGAAATGTCCCAAACATGTTGCCTGTGCTGTCTGTGGGGGCTGCTGCATCCAAGATGGCAGGGCGCAGGGGTAGATGCGAGCAGTGAAACCCAGCAAAAGGGGGCTTGGAGACTTCGCTGGTGACTGAAAACAGGACCCAATAATATCTCACAAATTATATCTCTACAAATCCACAAGTATTGGCTAACGGTATATTCATGGGCAGAGAGGCAGGTGGCTCACAAGCTGCCCTCTGCCAGGTCTGACTGGCAGGCTGGACTCAGTGCGACTCTCAACCAGATAAGCCCATGTTCTTTCAGCAGGGTGGTTTCAGAGAGCTGGACTTTCTACAGGACAGGTCAGGGATCAAGACCGTTCCAAGAGATAGGAAAGGGAAGTGTCACGTTATGTTCTTAAGGTCCTGGCTCAGAAGCTGGAACATTTTATCCTATGGGTCTATTATTCTATTGGTCAAAGCAGACTGCCTAGTGCTGAGGGGCAGATTTTCACTGCCACTTCTTCATGGCACATGTATTGAAGAATTTTCAGCCACAATACAGCCACAAATTATTTACATCCTTCCCTTGTGCAAAATATACAGACCCTCTCCCAAAACAGTAAAAATTCTCATCCCATTATGGCATCAGGCTTGGACTTGAGCTTTAGGACATAATCATCTAAAATTAGGTCTGGATGCAGAAAAGGAGGCTCCTCAAGATATTTCCTTGGGAATGGTTCTTAAAATCAGACAATCTGAGAATTAAACAAATACACTCCCACGTACCCAGCATGTTACAGAAGAAAGAAGTAGTAGGACTGCTGCTGGAGACACTTCCTTCTAAAGTGGGGGAGACACTTCTTCTAAAGAGGGGAGACTGGGTACACAGCAGGCCCACAGCAATCTGAGCTCCAGCCTGGCCCAGACTGAAGGTCCTTCATTACAGCTCAGGCCTGACCGACTCCCTGGGAAAGGCTGCAGCTCTTGGCTCTGCACTCTGACCAGTCTTGTTCCATAAGAAAAGATCCCTCTTTGCCCCTGAGTAGGCCCAGACAAGTGTGGGGTCCAGAGGTCTCTTTCCAATTTGTAATGTCTCTGTCCCTTTCAGTCCAAATTGAGTGAAATCTGTTAAAATTCCTTTCCACAGTTTGTGGTCTCTGTAACACTATAGCCTAATCCATTAGACAAAACTCACCACCGCATTTCTTTCTAAGATGGGCTCTTCTACTGTTTGCACCAAAACGATGTACAGCAGTTAATGCCTCCAAATACTGCAGATGCTTTCTCATTTAGTCAGAAGTGTCTAGCAGGCAGGCCTTCAGAATATTAGGGGACTTATTGTATATCAGAGAGGGTCTATTAGACACAATCCTAACATTCTTTATATTCTATTTTGATAAAATTCACATCACACAATGTGCCATTCTGACATTATAAAGTACAATTCAGGGACATAGTGCACTCAGTGTAATGCAATCATCAGTCACCTCTAACACCCTCTAATAATAAACCATCCTCATCACCTCAAAAGGAAACCCAACTGCACTGAGCAATCACATCTTATTCTCCCCTTCTTCTAAACCCCAGCAAACACTAATCTGCTTTCTGTCTATACGGGTTTGCCTAATTTGATTGTTTCATATACATGGAGTCATACAATATGTGGCCTTTTGTGGCTGGCATAATTCATCCATGTGATAGCTAGTATCCATACTTCATTCATTTTTATGACTATTTCCTTCTATGGATATAATACATTTGTTTATCCATTCATTAGGTAATGGAAATTTGAACTGTTGTGAATAGTCCTTCTGTAAACTTTTGTATACAAGGTTTTGAACACCTGCTTTCAGTTCTTTGGGGTATATATCTAGGGCAATGTGGTATTTCTATCTTTAACTTACTGAAGGCATGCCAAACCATTTTCCACAGTAGCTATACCACCATTTTACATTTTCACCAGCCATGTATGACGGTCCGTTTCTCCACATCACATCCTCATCAATACTTGGTATTTAGTGTTAGCCATCCTAAGTGGGCATGTCGCAGCATATCCTTGTGGGTTTGATTTGCATTTCCTGATGACTAATGTGTTAGACTCTCATAACAAAATACTGTAGACCGGGCGGCTCACACCACAGAATTTTATTTCCCTACACATCTGTAAACTAGACAGATGTGTAGAGAAATGGTGGTGGCAGGGTTGGTTCCCGGGCATGGTCCAGTGAGAGGGATCCGCTCAGCAGGGTGGCCGCTGAAGACGCGAGCACAAAGCCCCAGGAGCAGCAGAACCACAGGGCCCACGGCTCGCGCGGACGAGGGCGCCCTTCATCCTCACGCGGCTAATCCTGGCTAAAACCCCGCATGCGTCACAGTGGGACGTCGCTGGTCCCTCCCCAGGTACTCGGTCCCCAGAAGTCTCCCGCGAAACTCCTCCGCACGACTCCTTGCCCCAGAACGACTCAAGTCACTCTCTAGTGTCCCCACAAAGCTCCCCTTGCAGCTCCCGCCTTGCTCTCCCCCTAACAGCCTAACACACCCACCCTTCACCCGCTCTAGATCAGAGGCCAGCTAACGCCGCCGGAAGACCTCCTCGAGCCCCGCCCACCAGCTCGGAGCTGCCTCCCACCGGCTAGAGTCTTCCCAGAGGTCCGAGGCGCTAGTTTGAGCCCCAGTCCCAGAGCTGCCCTGGTCCCTGTCCGTGGTGGAGACCTCCTCGACCTCAGCTCTGGACTCAGACTACGACTCTCCCAAATCCTACCCCCGGGGTTTCCATGGTTACGGTAAACAAGCCTCGACTCTCCCAAATCCTCCCCCGGGGTTTCCATGGTTACGGTAAACAAGCCTCGTGGTTGCGGGAACCACAAAAGGGTGGGTCTTTCAACCCTTACTTCCGTTGTTACTCTGTAAATCAAGAATGACAGCGCTGCTCTGGCTGGTGTGGCTCAGCGGATTGAGTGCCCGCCCACGAACCAAAGCGTTGGATTCCCAGCCAGGGCACCTGCCTGGGTTGCGGGCCAGGACCCCAGCAGGGGGCGCTGTGGAGGCAACGACACGTGGATGTTTCTTGTCCTCTCCTCCCTTCCCCTCTTTAAAATAAATAAAATCTTTAAAAATAAATAACAGCGCATATGACCGCATATGACCTGACTAGATAGAACAACGGGGGCACTGACGGGGAAGACTGAGACAGGAGCATGCTCTGGGGTTGGCCGGCCTGGAGGCCTGGGTTCTGGGGTGACTGCCTGCAACTATAAGAATGGGCAGCAGCAACTGGGATTGAGATTTAAGGGAAGAAACGTGCAGATGGGGCCAAGATGTTAGGAGGCAGAGCTGGAAGAAGACGCCAGGACGAAGAGGGGCTCATCTATCAAATATTGAAAAGCACATTACAGTGGTGTCAAGTATAGACTGTTTTATGTTGTACATGCTCATAAGTTAAAGGGCTAAGCAGTTCTGGAATTTTCATTAAAAAACCACCACCACCATACTCCTCACCGATTTCTTCTCCCACGGGATAACATTTTCGTATTTTGTCGCTTCTTTTTTGTGAGTGGCCCCACGTTTATTTGATCTCCTGTTGTTTTTCTTGCCTTCTGCCTGTGCAGTGGCATCTGGATGTTTGTCCGCTATTTGTAGAAGTTACAGCTTCACTAGGTTGTTGTTGTTGTTTTTAAAATGTTATTTATTTTTAGAGAGGGAAAGAGAGGGAGACGGAGAGAGGGAGAGAAAAACCAAAGTGTGGTTGCCTCTACAGTGCCCCCTACTGTGGACCTCACCTGCAACTCAGGCAAGTGCCTGAGACTGGGAATGGAACAGACGGCCCTTTGGTTCCCAGGCCCGCACTCAATCCAAAGCCACACTAGCCAGGACAAGATCTCAAAAAGATGTCTTTATTCTCATGTTAATTGCATCATTTGCAAGGCCAATGTGCAGAAACAACCTAAATGTCTATCAACAGATTAATAAAATGTGGTTTGTGCATACAATGGAATATTATTGTTAAGACTTAAAAAGAAGGAAAATATCATTTGTGACAAGATAGATGAATTTGGAGGTGATTATGCTAAGCAAGCCAGTTACAGAAGAAGAAATGCTTTATGATTTCACTTGGGAGGAGAGAGTAGAATGATGGTTGCCAGGAACTGAGGAGAGAGAAAGCATTGTTGGTCAATGCGTATAAAGTTTGTTTTGCAAGATGATGCAGTTCTAGAGATCTGCCATACAACATAGTGCTTATAGTTAACAATAATTACCACTGTACACTTAAAAATTAGTTAAGAGGATAGATCTCATATTAAGTGTTCTCACCACAAAATTAATTAATTAGTTACTTAATTAAAGAATTGTCTGTTGCTTTACAAAAACAAAACTATTATGCCCAAGTGGGATTTGCCCTAGGGATTCAGGGTTGGTTTAACACCACAAAATCAATTAATTTGATACATCATTTCGGAAGAATACAAACAAAAAGGACATACCATGTCAATAGACATTGAAAAGGCATTCAACACATTTTCATGATAAAAATCTAAGAATAAAAAGGAACTCAATAGTCAACAGTCTAGGAATACAGTAGAGTCTCCTCAACCTGAAAAGGTCATCTATGAAAAACTCCTAGCCAATGTCATGCTTAATGGTGAAAAACTGAATGCTTTACCTCTGAAATACAAAACAAAATAGGTATGTTCATTCTCCCCACTTCTATTAAACATCATAGTGGAGGTTTTAGCCAAGACAATTAACAAGAGATAAAAAACAACTTCACTGGAAAGGAAGAAGTAAAACTATCCCTATTCCAGATAACATGATCTTGAACACAGAAAACCCTAAGGAATACACTAAAAACACTTAGTGCTAAATACAAGGTTACTATGCAAGATCAGTTGTATTCTTAACACACTAGCAGTGAGAAATTCAAAAATAAAATTAAGACTTCTGGGCAAGATGGCAGCATAGGTAAACTTTGGGTGGTGGCCATACAATGCAACATACAGATCATGTATCATAGATATGTGCACTTGAAGCCTGTATGATCTTATTAACCAATATCATCCCAATAAATTTTAAAAATTGCTTTAAATTATCACTGCTGATTTAATGTATATGAATAATTTTGAAATTTTACTGATAGGATTTAAGGGCCAAGTATAGAAAGTTTCCATTAAAAAAATGAATACAGGCACCAGGATTCATAGCAGCTTTATTCACAATATCCCCAAACTGGAAATACCCCAGGTTTCCATCAATAAGAGAATATAAAGCAATCCATGCAAAGGATTGGATTGCATGGGAGAATACTCAGCAATTAAAAAAAAAAGTGCTATCAATATCTTAGGTTGAGTGAAAGAAGCCTTACCCAACACAGCACATACTGTATGAGTCCACAAATATAGAGTTTTAAAACAGGCAAAACTTATGCAGAGTGGAAGAACAGTGGTGGTCTAATGGGGACAGAGGCCTCGCCAGCCCAGAGGGCACCACAGAACACGGACACCTGGACTGTCTGGACTCACTGCTCCTGAGGGTGCCTGGTCCCAGCACAGGGACCACTGCAGGATGCAAAAACCTGCTTATTGGCTGCTCCCCTATCAAGTAACCATTCTTCTGGCCTCGCAGGTTCAGGTATTGTTGGGTGGGAAAGAAAATGCACTAAATGAAACTGAATCTCCAGCATTCCTTTTTCTTTTGAAGATGCAGAGCCTCGGATGATGGTGCTCAAGTAGGGCTCTGATTTCATTCCAAGGTTTTCCTTACATTTTCTTCTCTGGCTTGTGCCCCATGCATGAACATGTGTCCTGTTGCAGCTTCCTTGGTGTTCATCCAGCAAACCATTCCATTCTTGTTTGGGACTGGAAGACAGGCAGATCTTTTTCTAAACCGTTAGCATTGGTCCCAGAAGTTCCTGGCATCAGTCCTGTCTGAGGTTTTCTCTTTCTCTTCAGGTGGTCAGTCCACAGGGTCTCCTGCAACGTGCACTGTCTCACCCTCGTGTCTGTTTGGCCCCAGTCCCTGCTCTGATTTTCTCCACTATGAATACACGTTCTGCCTGGTCTAGAACTTCATATTCATAGAATCAGGCAGTGTGTGCTGTGTGAAGTAAGCCTTCCCTCACTCAGCATAAGGCTGTGCCTGTGCCTATAGCATGTGTTTGTCACTGCTGAGTGGTGTGCTGCATTACCTGGAGGTCACCGACCACCTTCCACTCTTCTGGGACTTCCAAGGTCCTGCTAAAGGCACTGAGCTCACAGCTTTGCTCATTCAGGTGATGGGCGCCCCTTTGTCACTGTTCCACAAGCTTCTGAATTTTGGTATTTCCCTCCTGAGCCCAGCTTGGTGTTCTTCTGCTTCTTTAGCTGCCTCTGGATAGAGAAGGTAGGTGTGGGCAGAAAAGGGGAGACCTGAGACCGAGACCAGGAGAGGGGGCAGGGGTCGCTGCGGGCGCCAGGAGAATGCAGCCACCTATCCCCCTCTTTGCCCAGAGCCAGGGCTCTTATCCCTGCCCCGCACCCACCCGACCAGTTCAAGCCGAGGCTCTACATGTGTCACAGTGGGATGTTTGTGACATCATGCAGTCCCCTCCCACCGCAACACTGTAGAAATCCTCCCAACCTGCCTAGAGTCCTCCCTCCTCCATCCCACAGAGCTCCCATGCCTGTACAGGCAATCAGGAGATGTCCCAGTGTGTTGTTGAATTTACCGTTGAATGTACCACGACCTATTGCCATGAGTTCACAGATGAACTGTCGAGAGAAGATATTTAAGAAGGAAACTTAAGAAGATATTAAAGGCTATAGCTCAAAAGTTGATTCTTATCTGAGGGAGTGTGGAGCCTTGTGGGCATCGTTCTTGAAAATTATTTACATTAGCTCCTATTATGTTCATGAACATTATCCCCACAGAGTGAATAAATAAAAAAGTAAGGAGAATAGCAAAGTATGTTGTGCCAGGAGACTCTCCCCACGTTCCCGCAGGGATTTCTGTGAAGGCGTCCATGTGAAGTGGCCACAGATGGAGCTGATGACTGAAATGTCTGCAGTGTTCTTTCTGTATGGGACCCTCTCCACTACTGACCCACCAGCGCTCCTTCCCCTCCATGGTCAGTCCAAAGTCCCCAGGAAGGGAACGAGGCGCAGCACACAGCGCCCACACCATGAGGCTTCATCAAGTTGCTGCAGCTGAGTGACCAGAATTTGAGTCCCCACCTGCAACTGGCCTGCAGTTTCACCATCCATGTGTGAAGTACATACAGCTGGCAGCCGCCATGAGGTTCAGGTGGGCGTCGGTGAAGCACTCAGCACCCGTGCTCTGTGTTAGCTTGTCTGTGATCTCTACTTTTTAAAACAACTCTGGGATCATGACTTAGAGTCACATATTGGCAAACGAGAGCCCTTCTCCCTTAATTCACTTCACCACAACCCCTCGTTCAGAGGTGCCTGACATTTGTGGACTCATTCATGTTTGTCAGTTTTCCTGTTTTTAATGGTGACAGGTAAATGAAATCTCTTGACCAGGCTACTGCCACTGGCGTGCAGAATGAGCGTGAGGGATTCCCCTGGGAAGCAGGTGGAAGAGTGAGAACAGATCGTGGAACATGGGATGAAAGACGATGGCCCACACAGAGAGCAGTGTTGCTGCAGGAGTGTGCTTTCTGGGCCCAGGGGCTGGGAGGGTGAGTCAGAACCACCCACTCCCTGGCCTCCTTGGGCTCTCACTGCCTTGTGCCAGCATCTGGCTTATGAACTCTAAGCCACCGAGGTCATCTGTTTAATCCCAGTTTGAAGGGGCCATTCCTAAGGAAGACAAAGTAAAATGTCTCCTCCCATGTCTGTGACTTTTTAATGGTTTCCATTTATAAGTGTCTCATGGGTTAGGAAAGGTTAGGGGCTAGATTTACCTAAGACCATCTCATTTTTCTCAGGTCCCCTGTAGTTTCAAATCTGCAGCCCAGGGTGCAGTAGTCAAGCCCTATGAAAGACAGAAATGGAGGCTGTGCCACAAGCTTCATAGGAGGAGCTTACACGTTGAGAATGTCTCCATTTGAATGAAGGGATTGGCTCCCATGGTTATGGAGATCGAGAAGTCCCAAAGCCTGTAGTCAGCAAGCTGCATCCCCAGGAGAGCTGATGCACAGTTTCAGTTTGAGTCCAGAGGTCTGAGAATGGAGCTGATGGTGTGACTCCAGTCTAAGCCCAAGTTTGAATGCAGGAGAAGACTTATGTCCCAGCTCAAAGACAGTCAGGTAGAGAGAGCAATTCTCCCTTATTTTGTCCAATTCTCCCTATTTTGCCCTATTCAGGCCTCTAACAGATTGGATGAGGCCCACCCACAGTGGAGAGGGCGAGCTTCTTACTCAGTTACCCATTGAGATGTTGCTCTCACCCAGGAACACCCCCAGAGACACACATGGAATAATATTTGACCAAATGTCTGAGTACCCTGTGGCCCAGTCCAGTTGACACATAAAATTAACCATCATAAGTATGGATAAAGACATTTTTCAGATCAGAATTGACCTAAAAAATAATACTCAGGTCTATATATGTCAAATATAAACTTTTTGTTAGATATTTAGGTACCTCTCCTGGAAAAAAATTATTACATATAAACAAGCATATAAAATTATTCAGTCTAAATGGTTTGTATTAGCAAAAGTAGAAGAAAGACTCTACATGCCCACCAAGTGGGAACACTTAAATAAATTACTGCTATACATTATATATTATATGGAGATTAAAAATAACAGGGTAGATGTATATTGTTACCTAAAAATATCTCTAAAGCCTAATATGCTTTGAAAAGCATGTGCCAAATTAGAGAGCTAGGCATAAAGTCTACTTGTAAATTCTGCATTTGTGCATGTTTTATGTACATTAAATAAATGAGGCAATATCAAAATCATATAAACAAAAATTCTGACAATAATACCTCTAGAAAGGGTTATATAATTCTGGGGAGGGAAATTTCTCTTTCTGTACATCTCCATTTATTTAATTATGAGAAGATAAATAAGTGCTTGCATTATTTGTGTTACAGGAAGCTTTCCTAGTTAGTTTTCCATGGATCCTGTACCAAAGAATGACACCTCTTACCCTGTCCCTTGTCCAGCAAAGAGACAGCCCAATAGCCAGGGACAGGTCCTCAGTTTTCAGAGGCATTTACAGCTACACATGAGCACTGCATGTATTCTTCTGACACCAATTTCTTTGTTGTTCCAGTTGTTGAATTTTCTTTTTTTTTTTAATAGTTTTAGCTCTGGCTTGCAGCAAGGAGGGGTGTTTCAGGATGCAGTATCAGGGTTTTGTTTTGTTTTGTTTTTTTCCATTGCACCTGAGAAAATCTGGTCTCTCCTTCAGAATGACCAAGGGCAGAGCATGCGCACAGAATGTGAGCCCAGGAAAGGGAAAGCCTGGCCCACTAGGCTGGAGGATCTCAGGTTCTGAGTGTGGTTCCTTGAGTAGTCCTGTAGACCCTGGTCCTTGAGAGACTTGTTAGACTGAACTTTCTATAGTTGTTGGTTCTAATAAACAAAATACATTTAAATGTGATGTGTAGGGTCAGATTGTCCTACAAAACATCTTTACAAGCTTACTACCCAACGTGAGGAGAGAGTGCCTGGAACCCTATCCCCTTTCAAGGTCTGGTGGGATTGGGGATAGAAGTGAAGTTCTGAGAGGGAAGTTAGACTCCATCCCAGTTTCCTAAATCAAGATTCCAAATCATGGTGGCAGCATCACAGGTTCCCTCTGGAGGGAGGCTCTGGGGGAGAATCTGCTCCATACTGTCTCCTCCTCCAGGTGATTGCTGGTGACCCTTGGTGTTCCTTGGCTGGCAGGTGCGACCCTGCACTCTCTGCCTCCATTTTCATCAGGTGTTCCCTCTCTGTGTCTCTGTCTCAAACAACTCTCTCCTTTCTTCCTAAGGACACCAGTCCATGGATGTATAGCCCACCTTAAATCCAGGATGATTTCTTCTTATGATTCTTCCCTTGATCTGCAAAAGGCCTATTATGTCCAAATAAGGCTACATTCTTAGGTTCCTGGTGGGTATGACTTTCTGGGTGACACTACCAGCCCACTACAGATCCATATCTTGCTTACAAGTGCTCTGGGTCTCTGACTGCTATTCTGCTACAGAATAAGACTGACTTGGGGCATATCTTGGAGCCTTCCAAGTCTTTAGTTTCCTCACTAGTTAAAGGAGGTATAACCTTTGTATGGTCTGCCTCACTCATTCAGTCTTTCACTCAATATGTCTGAGCTGGGCACCAGGCTCTATACATCTTACCACCTCATGTGGTCTCTTAGGTCAAGAATAGAGGAGTTGGGTGACATCAGCAACAGATAGTGGAATAAGAGGTCTCAGCCCTCATTTCCCAAAAGAAATGAACAACAATATGCTGGCCGAAATACCTGTAGGGAAACTAGAAACGGTGCAGAAGTCGCCATACCCCAGAAGCACCCTCCCCAAGTCAGCACAGCTTCTCCTTAGGGAGCAGGTAGGACCCCATGTCATCGGTCCAGATTTCAGATGGCTTCTCGGGGACAGCTTCGCTCTCTCCTGACGGGGATGGCCAGTAGAGTTGGAAAAGTTTGAATGCCTGGGGTTGCCATAAGCAAGAGAGCGCGGAAGCAGTTTTCCACAGCGCTGGGGGCCTGCATGCCACACAAGGTCAAGGCAGCTTGCCTTGGTCAGGGGATGGCACCTAACGTAGTAGCTTCTCCCGCAGGAAGGAGGGGGAGAGCCAGCGTTCTGACTCTTTGGAGAACTGCTTGCGGTATCTGTCTTCCCTAATTTGGGGAGCTGACAGGGGGCAGCAGGCACACTGACGCCTGGAGGCCCCGCCTCACCCCACCCCCACTCCCCTACCCCAGAGCCCAGGAGGAGAAACACTGCTGTGGCTGCGGTGCCAGAGGAGCTGAAATACCACAGACTGACACCAGGGGGAGGACGAGACTATACGCTCCTGAAAAGATAGAGGCAGACCTCTCTAACTGGGAAGTTGCACCAGCAAGTCCAGTGAGGTTGTAGCTCCCGCAAAAGGTTTCAGAGGCCCCCAGAATCTCTAGCTGCGCTAATAGATGAAAGTCTTCCCCTGTATGAAGCCAGTCTGTAAAGACAGACAACTGGCTGGGTTTTTTTCGTATGCATAAATCCCAGCAAATAATCGCAAGGCACATGAACAAAGAAACATGTTCCAATCAAAGGAACAAAATAAATCTCTAGAAATCAAACCAAAAGAAGTGTATATCTATGAATTACCTGGAAATAATTGAAAAACCGTTGTGTTAAAGGAGCTTAATGATATACAGGACAACACAAATAGAAAACTAAACAAAATCAGGAAGACCGTGTATAAACAAAATAATAGTATCAACAAAGATAAAAACTAAAACAAAACAGAGAGAATGTGTTTGAAACTGGGTAGGGAGACTTCTGAAAGCTACAGCCAGCACAATTGGAAGGCTTGGTCCCTGAGCTAATGTCTTCCTAGTAATACTTCCAGAGCAAGCATTGAAATATGGATTCCAGGATCTTGCAAATCTTCCAGAAGAAACTCGTCTGCTCCATCTGTGCAAACTACTTCATAGACCCTGTCTCCACAGGCTGCAGGCACAGCGTTCGCAGGCCCTGTGTCTACCCCAGCGGGCAGGACATTGCAGTTCTTGCTCACTGCTCTGAATACAGGGGAACAGCACAGCAGAGGGTCTTTAAAACAAGTAGTTGTGTCAAAAAACTGGCTCTCCTTTCCAGAAAAGCCAGTGTGCTGCAATTCCTGGGCTCTGAGGACAATGGGCTCTGAGGACAAGGAGACAGAGAGGATCTTCTGTGAAGACAGCAGGAGCCTACGCTGTTCCTCTGCTCAAGCTCTCAGGAGCTTTGGACTCACAGACATGGCTCCACTGTGAAGCTGATGAGGGACTGGGGGAAGAGCCCCCAAAGAAAACGCACTCTGTATGGGATAAACTTGTGAAGATGACAGAACTCAGAATGTAGAAGCCATCACAACCAGACCTTGGGAGAACTGTGTTTCTTTAAAGAGAGAAACAGCCCCAGCTGGTATGGCTCAGTGGATTGAGCATGAGCCTATGAACCAAAGGGTCACTGTTTCAGTTCCCAGTCAGGGCACAGGCGTGAGTTGCAGGCCAGGTCCCCAGTAGGAGACGCACAAGAGGCAACCACACATTGATGTATCTCTCCCTCCCTTCCCCTCTCTCTAAATACAAATAAATATAACCTCTTAAAAATGTAAATTTATGTCCTGGCTGGTGTAGCTCAGTGGATTGAGCTCGGGCTGCGAACCAAAGTGTCCCAGGTTCGATTCCCAGCTAGGGTACATGCCTGGGTTGCAGGCCACGGCCCCCAGCAACCGAACATTGATGTTTCTCTCTCTCTCTCTTTCTCCCTCCCTTCCCTCTCTAAAAATAAATAAAATCTTTAAAAAATGTAAATTTACTTAAAACATTATTAGTTTTTTGTGATTATGTGTCACAATGTATTTAATATGTGGCCCAAGACAACCCTTTTTCCACTGTGGTACAGAGAGGCCAAAATGTTGGACATCCAAGAGAGAGAGGAGGCAAGGAGATTTTTCAGCAAATCAAGGAAAGTAGAGCCAGGATGGCTCACTAGAGGGCACTTTTAAGAGGCATGCATAAAGAGCTGAAGGAAATGTGCCATGAACCAGATGCAAAGCTGCTGCTGAGTTTTGGAGATACACTGCGTATCTCCAAAGAGGGAAGCAGTGGAAGTGCACATGTCCCTGCCTCTGCATCCAGAGCTTAGTGCAGGGCCCATCACTGAACTGATTAAAAGGCTCAACTGCTTCAGTGTGAGTGTTACTTTGGAGCATGAAAAATAGTCATGTCTTCCTATATGGAAATTGGAGAAGCATGAGTGTTGGATGTGATCCCCAAGATCTAAGTGTTTTCTTGTATGAGGTACTCAGACTTCTACCTCTGGTAGATACTACCAGGAGATAGAAATGGAAGATTCTCAGAATTGGCTTTTGGAGTCTGTAATGATTATTGAAATAGAATAATAAGAATGTCCAGATAGATAAGAAGAGATTTTTTTCTTAGTTTTGCTAAAAATTACTTCCACTACAATGTCTTAACCACCTCCCCACTTTTACTGCCATATATGCCAAAGCCTATTGGCTGAGTGGGAGTGTAACTGAGTTATGAAGGTACAACTGTGAGCTTTGTAAATGGTACTTGAAGTTCCTTTATACATAGAATTGCTCTTGCTCCTTCTTTCCCAGTTGCAGGCCTATCTTTTGCCCTAGTCACTTCTGACTAGAGACAAATTAGGAATCTGTTGCATATGCTGGGGAACTAAGGAAGCCCTTTTCCTTGTACCTTGTCAAATGAGACAAGTATATTATATTTTATTGTTTTTAGTTTTCTTCTGTCATGAAAATCCATTTCCTGTTTTACTAAATAAGGCTATAACATTAAAACATTTTTAAAAATTATTTTAAAAGAAGGAAACAAATTCCATAACTGAATAATACAATAACTGAATTGAAAAATTCACCAGAGCCAGTTTGATCAAGCAAAAGAGTCAATGAACTCAAAGACAAGTCATTTCAAATTGAGTCAGGGGAGCAAAAAGAAGAAAGAATGAAGAAAAGCAAAGAAAGCCTAAGGGAACTTATGGGACATCTTCCAGCTAGCCAACATATATATTATGGGAGTTCCAGAAGGAGAAGACAGAGAGAGAGGGACAGAGAGCTTATTTGAAGAAATAATGCTCACAATGAGGAAAGAAATGGACATTCAAATTCAAGAAGCTCAAAGGATTCCAAATAGGATAAATCTAAAGAAGCTTACACTAAGACACAAACAGGTATACCTTGGACATATCATAGGTTCAATTCCAGACCAATACAATAAAACAAATATCACAATAAAATGAGTTGCACAAGTGTTTGGTTTCTCAATGTATATAACAGTTAGGTTTGCACTATGCAATAGCATTATGTCTAAAAAATGAAATTTACATACCTTAATTAAAAATACTTTATTGCAGCCCTGGTTGGGTGGCTCAGTGCATTAGAGCATCATCCCATACACCAAAAGGTTGTGGGTTTGATTCCAGGTCAGGATGTAACAGGGTGCAGCCAAGAGGGGGACCCCAAATAGGGATTTGAAATGGGGTCCAGAACTCAAGGTGTTCAGGAAATATTAGGATGTCCTCATCCCGCACCCACAGATATGGGTTGGGGGAAGGGACAAATGGAGCAGGGCCATTGAGAGCTCTTTTGCATTGCAACAGCTTTGCAGCTAACCTCTGGTGTGGTCATTTAACATATCTATAACCTTTAACTGGTTGCATAGATATGTTAAATAGCTGTGGCCATGCTCTGAGCCAGGGGAATGGAAGTAACTTCCCCACCAAGATGTAATTGGGGGGCAGGTCCCCCGAGTTACAGTGCCTGTGTGGGAGCTTGGAGAAGATTGGCTCCATGACATGGGGCCATGCCTGCCCAGGCTCATGATGGCAGCCCAGTAAAACTGGAAGGATATGAGAGGGCTCGCAAGTGTAGCCAATGGTGGGAGGAGTCGGAAATGGGGCTACAGAGGAAAATTGGCGCAGAGATTTAAACCGAATGCAGCAGCCATTAGGGGAGAACCACTTGGTCTTTAGCAGAGTGGGGACTCCTACAGCCCTGCAAGAGAGAATCACCATGCAGCTTTAGCAGAGAACCGCCACTCAGCTTTGGCAGAGTGGCAACCCCCTCCTTGCAGCCATTGAAGAGGGAGAACCATGCAGCTTTGGCAGAGTGGAGACTCCTGCAGCCATTGTACATAGAGGACCACGTGGCTGGGACCCTGGCAGGGGGAGAACCACTCGGTTTTTAGCAGAGTGGGGACTCCCGTGGCCCTGGGAGAGAGAACCTTGCAGCTCTGCCAGAGTTGGGATCCCTGCAGCTTTAGAAGGGGGAACCACCACCTGGCTTTAGCAGAGATCCCGGCAACACAGCTGGTGGTGCTGGGAACCGAGGGAGGCCTACCAGCCGAGACAGATTACTGGGAAGAACTGGGGACTGCCTGAGGCACAGACTTCTATTTCTTTTCTTGAGATATGGTACCCCAGACTGGGCAAAGTGGAGGAGGAAGGACTGCGTGTGTTTGTGGGTATTTTAAGGGACTTTGGGATTTTGATGAAGACATTAGGTCACTACTTTAAGTTTGAATAGCATTAAATAAATATTTCCTTTCCTTTTCACAAATCTCTGGCATTGAGAGATGTCTTTCCCATAGGCAGCGGACATAACTAACCTGGGGGTCCCTTTTGGGTAATAGTATATCGCCTTTGGCCCCCACCTTGGCCCACTGTTGTTCAGTAACAAGGACACATACCTAGACTGCAGGTTTGATCCTTGGTCAGGACACACACAGGAGGCAACCAATCAGTGTTTCATTCTTACATTGATGTTTCTCTCCCTCTTTTTAAAATCAATAAACACTTCTTGGGTGAGGATTAAAAAAACTTTATTGCTAAAAATTACTAACCATCTGAATATTCAGCGAGTTGAAATCTTTTTGCTGGTGAATGCAATATATGGTAAAACACAATAAAATGAGGTATAACTGTGATCAAAGTGTGAAAGTAAGAGAGAATCATGAAGGCAGAAACAGAAAAGCAACTTGTCATGTACACAGGAGCTCCTATTATATTCATAGGTGGATTTCATAGGTGATGGTATTATTCTTAATATATATTGCATCTACAAATTTTACTAAACAGAAATGTATTGTCATAATATTTACTTTATATAACTTTATGTCTTTCAAAGAAGCAAAGAGGAGAAAGAATAGAAAACATGTATTTATTGCTATTGTTATATTAATCTTCTACTTATTCTTTCTTACCTTCATTTGTTCTTGTAAAGTCAAGTTACCATCTGGAGTCATTTTGTTTTGCTGCCACTCACTTCCTCATGCTGTTATTGACATATACATCATGTTTTTACATATAATAGGCTCCAAAATTCATTATATATATATGTATATGGAATATATAATTGTTTATATACTTTTTCTTTAAGTAAGAGGTAAAAGGAGTAAATTTTCATTTTTACAATATTATTTATTAACATAATTAACCTCTACTTTTGCTTCTTGCTTTTTCATGTGTATTTTGAATTATCATTTTGGATAATTCAAATATCTTTCAGCTTGAAGAATTTCTTTTAAGATGTATTGTAAGGTTAGTCTACTGGCAACAAATTTAGTTTTTCTTTATATGGGAATATCTTATTTCATCTTCAGTTTCAAAAGGTAGCTTTGGTGGTTGTAGTGTTCATGGTTGACAACTATGGGGTGGTTTTATGAGCACTTTGAAGTCATTTCACTGGTTTCTAATACCCATTGTTTCTGGGGAAGAAGTTAGCAGTTAATTGTGGCAGACTCCGGCCAGCAGAGTCTGCCTGTTGTGACTGAAGATGAGAACAAGTGCACAGGCTACAGCAAACCTGTGGAGAAAAGGGGGATGGGCACAACCACTCTCTCAAGGGGAGAGCACCCCGACCCTTGCCTAGACAGATTTTTATTGTTTTTCTTGGGTCTTAAAGAAGGATTTATCTGTTATATAGAATATTACTGTCTACATTTTAGGTATAATCAAGGAAATGAAAATAACACATGCAGAGAGTGTGGGGGGGGGGAGTAAAGGCAGTGAGCTGATTAGCTCCGTTCTTGGGAAAATTTACACAGGCTTTGGAAATTACCTTGAATATAGACAATACACATCTACTGTTTCATACCAGGGTGAGGGAGTTTTAGCAAGAGCAAACCATAACAGTCTGTATGTATTTTCTAGGCCTGATTCCCACAGGAAAACTTGGTTTGAAGGTCTGGCTCCTGCCCACCACCTCACTTCTGTAGGTTTTCCATACAGAGCTGAGTCACATTTGCCAGACTAAAACAAACCAGTCCCCTACAGTTAATCTTATTGGGATTCTCTTGTAAGTGATGTCACTTATTTAGCTCTGCTTTCAAGATTTTCTCCCTGTTTTTGGCTTTTGACATTTTTACTGTGATGTGTCTTGGATCTCTTTTCATGTATCCTATTTAGTGTTTGTTGAATTTACTGTATGTGTAGTGGGTTTTTCCCCCAAGAAATTTGGGGAGTTTTTTTTTTACATTGTTTCTCAAATGCTTTTATTCAGCTTCTTTTTCTTCTCCCTTTCCTAGTATTTCCATTATGTGTTTTCTGATGCACTTAAAAGTGTCCCCATTTTTTCTGAGGGTCTATCTGTTCATTCCTTTTTACCCTCTCTGTTCTCTGGATTGTACACTCTCTATGGATCTACCTTCAAGTCTTAATAAGAGGGAAGTTTATATTATTACAAATCTATCTCTAGAAACAAGAGAAATCCCAAGTAAACAATCTAACATTGCATCTTAAAGAACTATAAAAAGACAAACAAAAGCAAGCCAAAGATCAGAAGAAAATAATAAAATTGGAGCAGAATTGAACGAAATAGAAAACAGAGAGACATACACAAAAAATACAACAAAGCAATTGTTCTTTGAAAAGATTAACAAAATTGACAAACTCCTAGCTAGACTCACTAAGGAAAAAAGAGAAAAGACTCATATAAACAAAATCAGAAATGGAAGAGGAGGAGTTACCACAGACATCACAGATATACAGAGGATCATACTAGAATACTATGAAAGACTATAGTCTAGGACCAAATGGCTTCACTAGTGAATTCTACCAAACATTCAAAAAAGATTAGATACCTATTTTCAAACTCTTCCAAAAAAATTGAAGAAGAGGTAATACTTCCTAATACATTTTAGGAGGTCAACATAACCTTGATATAAAACCTGGCAAAAATAGCGCGCGCACATACACAAAAAAACTATAGACAAATTTCTGTTGACTACAAATGCAAAAACCCTAAACAAAATACTAGAGAATTGCATATAAATAATACATTTAAAAAATAATATATCGCAATCAAGTGGGGCACAGGAGTGCTTCAACATATGTAAATCAATGTAATGCACTACATTAACAAAACAAAAGATAAAAATCAAATGATTTTATCAATAGATGAAGAAAAGTCATCTGATAAGATATAACATTGATTTATAATTAAAACACTGAATAAAATAGCTTTAGAAAGAAAGTACCTCAACATAATAAAGGCTATATATGACAAAGCCACAGCTAACATCATACTCAATAGTGAAAAACTAACACCTTTTTATCTAAAATCAGAAATAAGACAAAGATACCCACTTTCACCTCTCTTATTTGACATAGTTCTGGAAGTCCTAGCCAGAGAAATCAGGCAAGAGAAAGAAATAAAAGAATCCAAATTGTGTGTGTGTGGGGGGGGGGGGAGTAAAAGTGTCATTTTTTGCAGATGACATGATTCTGTATATAAAAAGCCTAATGATTCCACCAAAGAGAAACTATTAGAAACAATAAACAAATGAAAAGTTGCAGGATACAAAAGCAACATACAAAAATTCACTGCTAGCCCTGGCTGGCGTAGCTCAGTGGATTGAGCGCGGGCTGGGGACCAAAGTGTCCCAGGTTCGATTCCCAGCCAGGGTACATTCCTGGGTTGCAGGCCATAACCCCCAGCAACCGCACATTAATGTTTCTCTCTCTCTCTCTCTCTCTCTCTCCCCCTCCCTTCCCTCTCTAAAAATAAATAAATAATATCTTTAAAAAAAAGTTTAAAAAATGTTTAAAAAAATCCACTGCTTTTCTATATACTAACAATGAAACTTTAGAAAAAGAAATGAAAAAACAATTCCTTTTGCAATTGCAACCAAAAGAATAAAATACCTGGGAATCAATTTAACAAAGACGTGAAGGTCCTATAGACTGTAAACTACAAAGCATTATTAAAAGACATTGAAAAAGACGCAATAAAGTGGAAAGATATTCTGTTCATGAATTGGAAGAATCAACATAGTGGAAATGGCCATACTACCCAAAGCAATATACAGATCTAATGCAATCGTCATCAAAACCCCAATGTCATTTTTTAAAGAACTAGCACAAAAAATTACCAGGTTTGTATGGAACCACAAAAGACCCTGAATGGTCAAAGCAATCCTGAAAAAAAAAATAACAAAGCCAGAAGTATCAAACTACCTAACTTCAAATTAGACTACAGAGCTACAATAATCAGAACAGCATGGTATTAGGAGAAAAGCAGACACACAGACCAATGGAACAAAATTGAGAGCCCAGAAATAAAACTTCATGTATATGGGCAAAAATTTTTTGACAAAGGAGCCAGGAACACACAATGGAAAAGGAACAAATGGTACTGAAAAATTGGAAAATCACATGCAAAAGAATAAAACTAGGTCACAGTTTTCCCCCATATATAAAAATTCAAAATGGGTCAAAGACCTAATATAAAATCTGAAACAATAAATTACATAGATAAAAAATAGGTACTAAACTTATGGACCTTGATTGTAGAGAACACTTTAAAATTTGAGACCCCCAGTGCAAGGGAAATAAAGGCGAAAATAAATGAATGGTCCCTGACTGGTGTGGCTCAGTTGGTTGGGTGTCATCCTGCAAAGCAAAAGGTCACTGGTTAGATTCCCAGTCAGGGCACATGCCTGGGCTGTTGGTTTGGCTCCTGGTTGGGGCACATAAGGAAGACAACCAATCAATGTTTCTCCTACATCAGTGCTCCTCTCCCTCACTTTCTCTCTCCCTTCCCCTCTCCCTAAACATAAATAAATAAAACCATTTAATAAATAAATAAGTCTATATCAAACTGAAAATTTTCTGTACAGAAGAACAAATTAACAACAAAAAGGCAACCAACCAAAGAGGAGATATTTGCAAAAAAGAGCTCTGACAAGGAGTTAATATCCAAAATATATAAAGAACTCATACAACTCAATGCCAAACAAACAAACAAACAAACAATTTAATTAAAAATTGGTCAGAGGATCAGAATAGGGACAGCTCTTCCAGGGACACGTACAAACAGCCAACAGATATATAAAAAGATGTTCAACTCTACTAGCTATCTGGGAAGTACAAATCATGACTACATGAGATACCACCTCACACCCGTTAGAATGGCTATTAACAACAAGACAGGTAATAAGAGGTGTTGAAGAGAGTGTGGAGAAAAAAAACTCTCATTCATTGCTGGTGGTAATGTAAACTGGTACATCCACTATATATAAAAAAAAAAAAAAACAGTATAACGATTCCTTAAAAAATTAAGATTAGAGTTGCCCTGGCTGGCGTAGCTCAGTGGATTGAGCTCGGGTTGCGAACCAAAGTGTCGCAGGTTCGATTCCCAGTCAGGGTACATGCCTGGGTTGCAGGCCATGACCCCCAGCAACTGCACATTGATGTTTCTCTCTCTTTCTCTCTCTCTCTCTCTCTCTCTCTATCTCCCTCCCTTCCCTCTCTAAAAATAAAATATTTTTAAAAAATTAAGACTAGAGTTACCATATGACCCAACAATCCCTCTTCTGGGTATCTACTTGAAAAACTCTGAAACATTTATTTGCAAAAATATATGAATCCCTATGTTCATTGCAACATTATTCATGGTGGCCAAGACATGGAAACAAACAAAGTGTCCTTTGATAGAGGATTGAATAAATATGTGGTATACATATACTATGGAATACTACTCAGCAAAATGCTGCCATTAGTGACAAATGAATGGACCTTGAGAATATTATACTAAGCAAAATAAGTCAGTTAGAAAAGGCTGAGAACCATAGGATTTCACTCATATGGGGGCTATAACACTGAAACCCATAGGCATAGACAAAAGTATGGTGGTTACCAGAGGGAAGGGGGTAGGAGGTGGTACAGGGCAAAGGGGGTGAAATATATGGTGATGGGAGATGATCTGATATTGGGTGGTGGGTATACAATGCAATATACAGATTATGTATCATAGAAATGTACACTTGAAACTTATATGATTCTTTTAACCAATGTCACCCCAATAAATTTAATAAAAAGACCAAATTACAATGGGGGTTCATGTAATCCACACAAGGGACATACCTAAAGCACCCAGCTCAGTTGATCAAGGAGACTGCACCACTGGGTCCCACAGGACACCCTGCCAAAACTGGAAGACATAGCAGATCTGTCTAATGCATTGAAACAAACACAAAAAGGCAGCCAAAATAAAGAGACAAAGAAACATGCTCCAAATGAAAGAACAGGATAAATCTCAGTGTGTGGGGGGGGGGGGGGCTAAATGAAGAGAAGGCAAGAAATCTACCACATATAGAGTTCAAATCAATGGTTATAAGAATGCTCAAGAAACTAAAGATGGAGGCATAGGTATATACACTTTGCCTCCTTGCAAAACCAAAAAAAAAAGAGAGAGAGAGAGAGAACAACAAATTTAAAAACAAAAACAAGCAGAACTGCCAGAAAATCAAACTGTATGGAAGTATGACAACAAAGGAGTTAAAGAAACATTCATTCAGATTAATAGGAGGGGCAGAGATGGGCAGCTGGGGCCAGAGAGGACATGTGACAAGGTGGTGGCTGGTGGACTGGGCAGTACCACATTTGTGTGCAGATAAACTAGAAAGAACAACTGGGGAGTGAGACAGACTATACAACCCAGGGTTCCAGCACAGGAAACTAAAGACTCAAAACCTCTGAGTGTAAAAACCTGTGGGGGTTGTGGTGGCAAAAGAAACTCCCAGCCTCACAGGAGAGTTTGTTGGAGAGACCCACAGGGTTCTAGAATGTACACAATTCCATCACCCTGGAGTGAGCACCAGAAGTGCTCAATTTACTTTTGGGTAGGAGAGGAAGTAACTGAAATCCTGCCAGAGCCAAGCAAGCAGCATTGCTCCCTCTTGGACCCATCCCCCACATATAGTGCCAAAACGCAGCTACATGGGTTGCCCCGCCCTGGAATACCTAAGGCTCTGCCCCTTACAATGTAACAGGTGGGATGAGACAAAGAAATATGTTTTAAATTAATGAACAGATCAAAACTCCAGAAACAGAACTAGGAGATGAAGAGATAGCCAACTTATCAGATACAGAATTCAAAACTGGTAATCAGGATGCTCACAGAAATTGTTGAGTATGGTCACAAAATAGAGGATAAAGGGAATGCTATGAAAAGTGAAATAAAGGAAAATTTACAGGGAACCAACAGTGAATGGAAGAAAATGACTCAAATCAATGATTTGGAGCAGAAGGAAGAAAGATACATTCAACCAGAACAGAATGAAGAAACAAGAATTCAAAAAAAAATAAGGAGAGGCTTAGGAACGTCTGGGACAACTTTAAATGTTCCAACTTCTGAATTATAGGGGTGCCAGAAGGAGAAGAGAAAAAGTAAGTAACTGAAACCTTATTTGAACAAATAATGAAGGAGAACTTCCCCAATCTGGTGAAGGAAATAGACTTCCAGGAAGTCCAGGAAGCTCAGAGAGTCCCAAAGAAGTTGGACCCAAGGAAGCACACCAAGGCACATCATCATTAAGTTACCCAAGATTAAAGATAAAGAGAGAATCCTAAAAGCAGCAAGAGGAAAGGAGACAGTTACCTATAAAGGAGTTCCCATCAAACTATCAGCTGATTTCTCAAAAGAAACCTTGCAGGCAAGAAGGGGCTGGAAAGAAGGATTCAAAGTCCTGAAAGGCAAAAACCTACATCCAAGATTACTCTATCCAGCAAAGCTTTCATTTAGAATGGAAGGGCAGATAAAGTGCTTCCCAGATAAGGTCAAGTTAAAAGAGTTCATCAGTAAGCCCTTATTATATGAAATGGTAAAGGGATTTACCTAAGAAAAACAAGAAGATCAAAAATACGAACAGTAGAATGACAACAAACAACTATTGACACCTCAACCTAAAACAAAAATGAAAACAAGCTAAGTAAACAACTAGAATAGGAACAGAATCACAGAAATGGAGATCACATGAAGGGTTATCAGTAGGGAGGTGGAGAGGAGAGAATGGGGGAAAAGTTACAGGGAATAAAAAGCATAATTGGTAGGTACAAAATAGACAGGGAGGTTAGGAATAGTATAGGAAATGAAGAAGCCAAAGATCTTATATGTACGACCCATGGACATGAACTAAGTGTGTGTGTGTGTGTGTGTTGGGGGGGGGGGGCGGTGCACAGTGCAGGGCAGAGAGGAATAAAGGGAGAAAAAATGGGATAACTGTAATAGCATAATCAACAAAATATACTTTAAAAAGAAAGAATGCTCAAAATCCTCAAGGGAAGAATAAATGGATTCAGTGAGAACTTAAACAAACAGATAGTAAGGATAAAAAATGACATAGAGTCCTGGCTGGTGTGGCCCAGTGGCCAGCCTGTGAACAAAGGGATCTCCAGTTTGATTCCCAGTCAGGGCACATGCCTGGGTTATGAGCCAGGTCCTCAGTAGGGGGTGCGTGAGAAGCAACCACACACTGATGTTTCCCTCCCTCTCTTTCTCCTTCCCTTCTCCTCTCTCTAAAAATAAATAGATAAATAATTTTTTTAAAAAAGGACATAGAAACCATAAAAAAGAACCAGTCACTAAGAAAGAGTACAATATCTGAATTGAAGAAATACACCAGAAGGAATCAACAGTTGGTTAGATGAAGCAGAGGATCAAATCAGTAATTTGGAAGACAGGTAGCAGCAAATACCCATTACAGCAGCAAATATTCATTACAGCAGCAAAAAGAAAACGGAATTTTTAAAAATGAAGATAGTTTTGCCTTAGCTGGTGTGGCTCAGTGGATTGAGCACCAGACTGAGAAGCAGCAGGTTACTGGTTTGATTCCCAGTCAGGGCACATGCCTGAGTTGCAGGCTGGGTCCCTGGTGGGGGGCACGTGGACAGCAGCCACACAATGATGTTTCTCTCCCTCTCTTTCTCTCTCCCTTCTCCTCTCTCTCAAAATAAATGAAATCTTTTTTTTATGAAGATAGTTTAAAGGACTTTTGGACAAATATCTGCATTATAGAGAGAGCAGAAAAAGAGATTGGGCAAGGAATTGAGAACTTATTTGAAAAAATTAATGACTCAAAACTTCCCTAACCTGGTGAAGAAAAAAGGCACACAAATTCAGGAAGCACAGAGTATCAAACAAGATAAACCCAGAGAGTTCCACACCAAGAAACATCATAATTAAAATGGCAAAGGGTGCCCTGACTAGTGTGGCTCAGTGGGTGTCATCGCACAAAGCTCCTGGTTTGTGGGCCAGGTCCCCAGTCGATGTTTCTCTCCTTCTTTCTAAAAATAAATAAATAAAATGTTTTTAAAAACTAAAATGGCAAAAAATTGTCTTATCTTTGTCTTAAAGACAAAGATAGAATCTTAGAAGCAGCAAGAGAAACATAGTTGCCTGCAAGGAAGCATCCATAAGACTGTCAGCTGATTTCTCAACAGAAACTTTGCAAGCCAGAAGGGACTGGCACAAAATATTCAAGGTAGTGAAAGACAAGGACCTATAAACAAGACCACTTTAGAAAGGCTATCGTTTAAAATTTAAGAAAAGCCCTGGCTGCTGTTACTCAGTGGATTGAGCACCAGTCTGTGAACCAAAGGGTTGCTGATTCGATTCCCAGTCAGGGCACACACCTGGGTAGTGGGCCAGGTCCCCAGTGTGGGGTATAGGAGAGGCAACTATACATTAATGTTTCTCTCCTTCTCTTTCTCCTTCCTTTCTCTCTAGAGCTTCCCAATGAAAAGGCTGAAAGTGTCTATTACCACAAACCAGTGTTACAGAAAATATTAAATGGTCTTTCTTAAGAAGAAGAAAAGAATTCTGGCCAAGATGGAGGTGTAGGTAGAAACCCTTCACTTCCTCACACAACCAAAATGAGGATAACAACCAATCTAAAATCAATCAACAACCAGAAGTGCCAGAAAATCAGACTGCATTGAACTCCAACAATCAAGGAATTAAGAAAAAATCAACCAGAAAAACCAGACTGATAAGGTGGACCTGGAGGGCCTGCTCAGAAAAACTGCCTCGAAGCAGCTGGTGGGTGGGGCTGGCTGCAGAGCTTGGCAGAGCTGCGAGGGCAGGGCTGGCTTAAGGGGAAAACAGACTCAGAGGTGACTGTGGGCTACAGCTGGGGTTGCCGTGAGAGATACTTCCAGTCTGACACAAGAGTCTGTAGGAAAGTATGCTAAAGATGAACAGGCAAGCTGCATTGTTCCCTCTCTGGCCCCTCCCCCTCAGGCAGTGCAGCAAAGAGGGTTGCCGTGCCCTGGTGAATACCTAAGGTCCCACCCCTTGCAACTTAGCAGGTGCCCAAGACAAAGAAATACGACCCAAATGAAAGAACACAGCAAAACCTCAGAACTAACCGATGAGGAGATCGCCAACCTGTCTGATGAAGAATTTAAAGCCCCAGTAATCAAAATGCTCACAGAACTAATTGAGCTTAGTAAAAAAAATGAAAAAACAAATGAAAGATACCCAAAATGAAATAAAGCAAAATATTCAGGGAACCAACAGTGACAAGAAGGAAACTAGGATTCAAAGCAACAATATGGAACAAAAGGAAGAAATAAATATTCACCTGGATCAGAATGAAGAAACAAGAATCCCCCAAAAAAAAAAAAGAAGAGAGGCTGAGGATTCTCTGGGACAACCTGAAATGTTCTAATATCTGAATTATAGGGGTGCCAGAAAGAGAAGAACAGGAGAAAGAAATTAAAAACTTATTTGAACAAATAATGAAGGAGAACTTCCCCAATCTGGTGAAGGAAATAGACTTCCAGGAAGTCCAGGAAGCTCAGAGAGTCCCAAAGAAGTTGGACTCAAAGAGGAACACACCAAAGCACATCATCATTAAGTTACCCAAGATTAAATATAAAGAGAGAATCCTAAAAGCAGCAAGAGGAAAGGAGATAGTTGCCTACAGAGTAGTTCCTATCAGACTATCAGCTGATTTCTCAAAAGAAACCTTGCAGGCAAGAAGGGGCTGGAAAGAAGGATTTGAAATCATGAGAGGCAAGGACCTACATCCAAGATTACTCTATCCAGCACAGCTTTCATTTAGAATGGAAGGGCAGATAAAGTGCTTCTCAGATAAGGTCAAGTTAAAAGAGTTCATCATCAACAAGCCCTTATTATAAGAAATGTTAAAGGGACTTATCTAAGAAAAAGAAGATCAAAAATATGAACAGTGAAATGACAAAAACTCACAACTATTAGCAAATGAACCTAAAAGAAAAGAAAAACAATGAAAACAAAAACTAAGCAAACAACCAGAATAGTAACAGAATCAGAGAAATGGACATCACATGGAGAGATTTCAGTGGGGAGGGGGAAAGGAGGAATGGGAGGAAAAGGTACAGAGAAGAAAAACCACAATTGGTAGGCATAAAATAGATGGGGAGCCCTGGCTGGTGTAGCTCAGTGGACTGTGTGCGGGCTGAGAACCAAAGTGTTGCCAGTTTGATTCCCAATCAGGACACATGCCTGGGTTGTGGGCCAGGCATGGGGCATGCAAGAGGCAACCACACATTGATATTTCTCTCCCTCTCTTTCTCCTTCCCTCTCCTCTCTCTAAAAATAAATAAGTAAAATCTTTTTAAAAAATAGACGGGGAGAGGTCAAAAATGGTATAGGAAACACAGAACTCAAAGAACTTATATGTACAACTCATGGACATGAACTAAATGGGGGAAATGCTAGAGGGTTGGGGGTGCCGAGGGCTAAAGAGGGAAAATTGGGAAAACTGTAATAGCATAATCAATAAAATATACTTTAAAAAAGAAGAAAAGAGGAACATAGTTATAAGGAGTAAAATAGCAATAAATACATACTTATCAAGAATCACTTTAAATGTAAATGGCTTAAATGCTCAAATCAAAATACAAGGTAGCTGAATGAATAAGAAAACAAGACCAGCTTTCTTTTAATTACTAGTTTCATATCACTGTGGTCAGAAAAAATGCATGATATTTCAATCTCCTTAAATTTATTGAGACTTGTACTGTGTTCCAACATCTTTCAAAGTGTTACTTGTGTATTTGAGAAGAATGCATATAAGATGCATTTCCGTTGCTTTTGAATGAAATGTTCTGCATATATTTATTAAGTCTATGTGCTCTAATGTGTCATTTAAAGGGAATGTCTCCTTGTTGACCTTCTGTCTGGGGGATTATCCACTGGTATAAGTCGGGTGTAAAAGTCTCCTACTATTATTGTGTAACTTTCATATTCTCCCCCTATGGTCTGTTAATAATTGTTTTATATAAGAACAGGAATGGAACCACAGAAGTGGAGATCACATGAAGGGTTATCAGTGTGGAGAGGCAGGGGAGAATGGGGGAAAAGGTACAGGGAATAAGAAGTATAAACAGTAAGTACAAAATAGACAGGTAGAGGTTAAGAATAGTACAGGAAATGGAGAAGCCAAAGAACTTATATGTACAAACCCATGGACATGAAGTAAGGTGGGGGAATGCTGGAGGGATGGGTGTTCAGGGAGGAGGGGAAGAAAAATGGGACAACTGTAATAGCATAATCAATAAAATATATTTTAAAAAAATAATTGCTTTATATACTTTGATGCTCCTAAATTGTGTGCCTATTGTGTCTTCTCAATGGATTGGCTCCTTCATCATTATATAATGGCTACCTTTGTCTCTTATTACATTTTGGGGATTGAAAGCTATTTTGTCTTATATAAGTGTGGCTACACCCACTTTGTTTTTGCTACACCCACGTTTGGGGTATCACCTTCCTGCCCTTCACTTTGAGCCTATGTTGTCTTATGTTTGTCTTTCTTTGGAGCTCAGAGGAGTCTCCAGAAAGCATATACTTGGGGGTTGTTTTTGATCATCCAGCTACTCTGTGCCTTTTTAAAAAGATTTTATGTATTTTTAGTGAGAGGGGAAGGGAGGGGAAAAGAGAGGGAAACATCAATGTGTGGCTGCCTCTCACTCACCCCCTACTGGGGACCTGGCCCAAGACCCAAGCATGTGCCCTGACTGGGATTTGAACCAGTGACTCTTTGCTTTGCAGTCTGGCATTCAATCCACTGAGCCAAGCCAGCCAGGGCTACTCTGTGCCTTTTTCTTGGTGAGTTCATCCTATTTATATTTAGGGTAATAATTGATATATGAGGACTTATTACTGCCATTTATGTTTTGTTTTCTGACTGTTCTATATCTACATTTTTTCTTTACCCTTGTGTTTCTGTCTTCAATTTTAGTTTGCTATGATTTTTTTCTCCATTTTTCCTTTTTTATAATGCTTCATAGCTTTGCTCTAATTTTTTTTATCCTCACATGAGGACTTTTTTTTTTGAGAAAGAGAGAGGGAGAAACATTAATGAAAGAATCTGATTGGTTGCTTCACGTCCCCACTTAGACAGGATATCAAACCTGCAACCTTTCTGCTCTGGGATGATGCTCTAACCAAGCCATACAGGCCAGGGCTCTGCCCTAAATGTTTGTTTTGTGGTTACCATGAGGTTTATATAAAATGACTCATGGATAAAATAGTTATTTTTCTTCTGATAACATATTATCTTCTTTTGCCTATACACTTGTCCTTTCCTTCCTTCCCTTTTATGTTTTCACTTTCATAAATTATCCCTTTTTATATTGGGTGTTCATTACCAAATTGAGGTAGCTATAATTGTTTTTCATGCTTTTTCTTTCTTACCTTTATGCTACAATTAAAAATTTAACACCCTATTCTGTAACAGAATCACAATTTTCTGAATCTATCACCTTACTCTAAGTTTTTGTACACTTTTGCCTTCTTATTTCTGGTTAGAAAAGCTCCTTTCAACATTTCGCGTGTGGCAGGTTTTGTTGTGGTGACTGCCTCAACTTTTGTTTGTCTGGAAGGCCTTTATTTCTCCTCCGTAACTGAAGTATAACTTTGCTAGGTAGATTAGTTTTGGCTGGCAGTTTTTCTCTTTCAATATTTTGAATATGCCATTCCACTCTGTCCTAGTCTGTAGAGTTTCTGCTGAGAATTCTCATGACAGCCTGCTTTGGGGTTTCCTTTGTATGTTACTGTCTTTTCTCCCCCTTGGTTGACTTTAGAATTCTTTCTTATTTTTTAAAATTTTAAGATTCTTTCTTTATCCTTAACCTTTGGCCTTTTAATTATGATGTGTCTTGGAGTGGGCCTCTTTTCATCCGTCTTACTTTAAGACTCTCTGTGCCTCCTGAACTCGCATGTCTATTTCCTCCACCAGATTAGGGAAGATTTCTTTCACTACTTTTTTTTTCAGATAGAGTTCCAGTTTCTTGCTCTTTCCCTTCCCTTTCTGGCACCCCTATGATGAGAATGTTGGACCACTTGAGGTTGTCCCAGAGGCTGTTTATGCTACCCTCATTTTTTTAATTCTTTTTTCTTCTTGCTCTGTGTGGTTGTTTCCTGCTTCCTTATGTTCCAAATCATTGACTTGATTCCCAGGTTTATCCACTCTCCTGTTGTTTCCATGTAAATTGTTCTTTATTTCAATTAGTGCATCCTTTCTTTCTGGCTGGGTCTTTTTTATGCTGCTGAGGCCCTCACTAAGTTTCTTGAGCATCCTTATAACCAGGGTTATGAACTCTGCATCTGATAAGTTGATTATCTCCATTTTGTTTAGCTCTTTTTCTAGAGTTTTGATCTGTTCTTTCATTTAGGCTGTTTATTTGTCTCCTCATTTTGGCATCTTCTCTGTGTTTGCTTCTATGTATTAGGCAGAGACACTTTGACTCCCTGTCCTGGTAGTGTGGCCTAATGTAGTAGGTGTCCTGTAGGATCCAGTGGCACAGACACCCCTATCACTCAAGCTGGGTACTCAAGATGTGCCCTCGTGTGGGCTGAGTACACCCTCCTCTTGTGGTTGACACTTGATTGCTGTTGGCAGGTCAATAGGAGGAATTTAGCCAGGCCAGTCAACTGCAAGGACTGGCTGTGACCACTGACCACCAATCTCCACTGTCCATGGAGGATCAATTGTGCAGGGGCAGGGTGGGTGCTCCAACATGTGTTATAGTTGTCCACTAGGTGCACTGGCCCTGGGATTTCATGGGTGGTGCAGGCCAAGGTCAGCCCCCATCTGTGTTTTGCCCAGGGTACCATGCCTGAGCTATAAAGCAATCTGATATGGCTGCTACTCATGCTGGGCTTGGAGATTCCCAGGTGAAGCCAAGCTATGAATCTAACCTGGCTTCCAATAGGGCTCACTGAAGTCTGAGTTGCTTGTTTGATAGGATTTAGGAGCTAAGACCAGCCATTCTAATGGAAAAGCACCTTGGGTGGGCCTATAAGTTGGGTGGTGCAGAGCTTCTGGGGATCTCTAAGGCAGGTCAGAAAGAATTACCCAGGTTGATGGAGTCTCAGATATGGCATCAGCTTGCCAGCTCTGTGGGAGATGGGTATAGCAAAAGGACAATGGTCTCTACTGACCCTGATGCCAGACATTTCAGTTTCTCCTTGTATACCACAGGAGTGTCTTTCAAGCTGCTACTGGGTGCTGGAGCTTAGAGAGTGTGAGTCTGAGTAGGTGAGTCTGTGTGAGGGTTCTTTAAGAGGAACTGCTTGGGACTCCAGAAAGTTTTTCCCATTGATTCACGCCCCACTAGGCTTTGTAGCCAGAAGTTGTGGGCACTTATCTTCCTGGAACTAGACTTCCAGTCTGGGAATCCTCACTCCCAAGATATCCCTCCTGAATTTTTATCCACGTGGGTGTGGGACCAGCCCATTCCATATCCTTACCCCTCCTGCCAGTCTGGATGGTAATCTCTTTAATTCCATAGTTGTCAGACTTCCATTCAACTCAATTTTGTGGTTGACAGATTTCCAGTCAGCTTGATATTTGACATTCCTGAGTGATGGTTTTTCTATTTTTTGTTGTTGTAATTTTGATGTATTTGTGCAAAAAGGCTACCTACCTAGAATTCTTTCTTTATAGTTGGCACTATACACCCCTTTTTCACTGTTTTAATATGTATTGATGCAGACTCCTGCCAGCGGGGTCTGTGTGTTGTGGATGCAACAAACAAACATGGACTGCAGAAGTCCTGTGGAGAAAAAGGGATGGCATGGCCACTTTCTGAGAGACAGAGCACACCAACCCTTGCCTGGACAGGCTTTTATTGCTTTCCAGTAGCATTACATCAAAGAAGGTTCTCATTCACTCATTATACTTAGGTTTACTATAAGTGATTACTTCTTACAGATAACAAAGGAAAAATGTTGCAAATGCAAGAAGAAGTGATAAAAGTGATTGATCTAGTTACATTCCATCCTTGGGAAGGCTTAGCACAGACTTTAGAGAGTGCTTCAGAGATATACATTACATATCTGCAGGCTTAATTCAGGGTGAGGGAGTTTTAGCAAAAGCAAGCCTTAAAGCAGCCTAAGTACAATGCCGGCCTGGTTCCCCATGGGAAAGCTGGTCTGCACACTTGGGTCCTGTGTGCTGCCTTGCACCCACCAGTTTTCCAGTTTGGGGCTGGGCTACATTCACCATTGCCATGCTGACTGGTTCCCTATAATATCCTGGAGGTGTTTTTTGTTGAGATAATTAGGTGTTCTGTTAGCTACTTGTACTTATATGTCCAGCTCCTTCCTTAGTTTTGAGAAGTTCTTATCTATTATTTCTTTAAGTAGGCTCCCTGTTTCCTTCTCCTTCTCCTCTCCCTTTGGGATACCTGATATCCTTACGTTGCCCTTTCTAATGCAATTAGCTAGTTCTCATAGAGTTCTTTCATTTTTTTAGCTGTTTATATTGGTTTAATCTAAGTCAAATGTAGTTTACAAAGGGAGAAGGACTTCAGTCTGGTGTTTATATGTGTCTCTCTGTCTGTCTGTCAGTTGACCTGGGGGCAGGATCTAAGGGGCTTTGCCCTGCCACCCACCTCACATACACCTACCTGCCCCATCCTGGGAACAGAACCTGGAATAGGTATGATCCCCAATTTTGGTGGGAGCCAGCAGACAGGGCCTGGGCCTCAGCCTCTACTCTGGCTCCAGAGGCCTTTGTGTGTGTGTGTGTGTGTGTGTGTGTGTAAATGTGCATGTATGTACACAGGGAACCTGTGTGCAAATATGTCCAAGGGATAGGGTTACACCACAGAGGCAGGTGGGGCTGCTTGAGACAAGGCCTTCCAGGGTGGCTCGCTCACAAGCATATTCCCCACAGGTCCCCAGTCTCTGTGATAGTGTTACACTGAGGGCAGAGCTCCTGGTCACCCAGGGTCCACAGGCAGCACTTCTCACAGTGTACCCACCACACTGGATGGACGTTAGGGGCATTGAGTATGAGTCCAAGCAGATGAGGCATTTGAAACAGTCCCCACAGGAGGGCTGCCATTCAAGGTCCCTGACCAGAACCTTTGGGGCCCTGATTGTGGTTACTTTCTCAGTGTCACTATTCTTGCAGGTCTTCTGCATGGCCTCCTGCTTGCTGCTCTCTCTGTTGCTGGTAGGGGCACCTCATCCTGGCCTATTTAGAGAACTTGGGTGTGATCCGTGCACTGGGAGGGCTGCCACTTAGGGCTGTGCCCGGAATGCCTCTCTCTCAATTTTACCCGACTTTGGGCTCCTCGTGGCGCAGGCGGTGCAGCTTCTGGGGACTGTGGCTCCCCATACTCCAGAGTGTTGCCTCATCCACATCCAAGTAGGCATCCCTGTCCTGGTTCTCTTTGCCGCTGCACAGAATGGAGCCAGTGCCTCGGAAACCACCTTTCCAGGGGAGCAGTGGCCCACCCCACTCAAACCCCTCCAAGCGGTTGCTGTGCTCATGCTAGACATCCCCAGCCTTACCCTCGGCCATGCAGGAGTGCCCCTCCTAGGAAGGCAATGCTCCACAAGCCTCTTGGTCTCCTGCCCCGATTCTGTCCCGAGGTTGCCCAGGGGGTATGCCCTCCCTTCATCTTGCTTCCTCAGTTTCTTTTCCTTGTCCAAGCCTGCAGTCGGCTCTGTGGGCTGGCAAACCCACAGGGAGTTCTGTGGGAAGATCTTCCTCCCTCCCGCAGGGCCCCTGCTCCGCCGGTCAGTGGCTCTGGCCGGCCCTTGGCATGGCCGCGGAGGACTGCTCCAAAGGGCCTGGTCTCTGGTGGTGCAGTCCCAGCCACAGCTCCCAGGGATCCGGCGCTCCAGCTGGGAGGGCAGTGATACAGGCGGGTTCCCTGGCTTCCCAGCAGGGGCCTCTTCCATTAAAAAAAAAATCCAGTCCCCTCTTCTCTTCCACCTGAGCCATTTCTGTTTCTATCTCCAAGCTTGAGAATTCTCTCTTCTACTGGATCTGCTCTGTTCCCACTTCTTTCTGAGTTTTTCATCTCGTTTACTGTTTGTCAACTCTGAATTTGTTTGTTTGGTTTGTTGGTCGGTTGGTTGGTTTTAGAGTTTAAATCTCTTTAGTAAATACTCCTGTTCATTGATTTTATTTCTGAGCTCACTGAACTACCTTTCTCGGTTTTCTTGCATCTCTTTGAGATACTTCATGACAGCTGTTTTTAATTCTCCATTGTTTACATCACAACCTTTTGTGACTTTGAACATTGCCCTTCCTTTTGGTGGCGCTGTGGTTATTCGCGGTGCTTGGCGGCTTGTTCCTCTGTCAGCACATTTGAAGCAGCGAACACTTCTTAGATCCAGTTCTGCTGAATTTTAACAATTCAACCAGTTGGTCATCAGAGGCTTTTCTTCTGCTTTCCAGTAGATGGCAGTGCAGCACAAAGGTTGGGTTTTCGCTGACTGGTCCCAAGTGAGAGGCACCACTTCTCACCCGCCTCTGCAGGGTGTCCCTGGTGCAGTCTTTGCCACTGCTCGTGCCTCTGGGGTCACTAATGCCTTGTTACTGCCAATGCCACTGTGGTTATGGATTTCACTGAGGTCGCAGGTAGCATCACTGGGCTCACAGCGCAGCTGCAGGGATTGTCCGGCTCTCAGTGCCAATGGCATGGTGGTGGGTGGGGAAGCAATACCCAGCTCTTGCTACCTCTGCTGCCGAGTTTCCCATTTCCCGTGGCCTCTGGCACCAGGGCAGCTGGGAAGCCTGAGACCCGTGCATGGCCCCCTGCCGCTGCCCAGCACTGCCACGGCTGTGGGGGGAGGGGGGTGTCCGAATAGTGGGCACCAAAGTGCTGCTGCCTTTCTCCTTCACTGGGTAGGAGTTGGAGGCAATCAAAGGCCTCACCATGCAACCGCCAGGGCGACCCCTGGGGCTGAGGGTGAATCCTTGCCACCACCCCTGCGGGGTCTAATCACCCGCCCTCAGACGCACAGAGTGTGGGTCCATCGGCGGCACTCAGGCGTCAGAGTGGGCTGAGCAGAGGAATCTTTGTCGAGTTGTAGAGGAGAGACACAGGAGCACTGCCCTCCTCCCGGATGCTGCCAACTGGCACTTGAGTGTGGATGTCTTTAATGACAAGGAACTGTACACTGAAAAAAAATAGGAAAAAATGGGAAATTTTACGTTACGTATATTTAACCACAACAAATATAAATAATTTCATTGTTTAACCGAAAATATTTAAGGGTACTGGGTGAATTAAAACTTGTAATCCATCTCTGGGTCACGGATAAGGGGTATGGGGTCGAGGTAGGAGGAGACGTCTGTTGCAACACCCTCTCTCTTCACCAACAGCAGAATGAGCTAGAGACAGAGTTCCAGCCCCAAGGAGAAGGTAGAGTCTGAGCACCTGTTCCTTTAAAAAGTTACACCCTTATGGAAATAGGACATAATCTGTAGATCCCAGAGGGGTTGATTATATAGACATTAAGCTAATGGTAATACTTTCATTCAGGATAGGAATAAGGGGTGCTGGGGAGGCCAGCTGAGTTCCCCATGAGATGGAGGGGAAACAGACCTGTGGGCCCCTCTGCCACACTTGGAGGGTGAGCCCACCCTGAGCTAGCTTGGTGCACCTGGGTGGCCTGTGGAACCACAGTGCCCTGCAAGGAGCTAGGCCTGAGCTGTTGAGCTCAAATCTTGAGTCATAATTGGAGTAATTTACAATTGAAAGAAGAAAGAATAGTAACAGTCACTGTTACCTTTTTTTTTTTTTTTTGCCTCTTCTCATTATTCTTCAAACCACCTCCTTTGGGATAGAATGCTTCTGTTTTATGCATTTGGGTGGAGCAAGGCAACCGTAGGTGAGACAAGGGTGCTCACAGGAAGTGTCGGAACCTCCACCAAGCCCGCTCTGCAGCCTCTGTGCTCACGTACACATTTGACTTCACAGTGCCCTTTAGCCAGCACATCAAGAACACATGTGTGACTGACCCCAATGGGATTTTACTGGCTGCAGGGAAGAAGAAGGCACCCCTGGGACCCAGGGCTGTCGGTGAGAGGGTGTGAAGAGGAACCAATGATGGGACTTGGCTGTTAGGTGGGTGATTTGGTGGAAGGTCCAAGGCAGCCAGGAATTTGCTCTCACCATGCAACCGCCAGGGCGACCCCTGGGGCTGAGGGTGAATCCTTAAGTGGTATTATGGAACACAGAAGCCAGCCCTGGCCAGGTAGCTCCATTGGTCAGAGCATCCTCCCAATACACTAAGGTTGTGGGTTCAAACCCTGGTCAGGACACACACAAGAATCAAACAGTAATGAAACAAAAAGTAGAGGACAGTTCTATGATTGGGTACTTTGTGGGTGGTACAGTAACCTTATTTTTGTCTGTTCTTAGATAAAATTATGGAACAGTCTTGCTTTGTTCCATTTCATTCTGATCTCGGAGTAACCTCTGCGGTTTATAGTCTATGGGGATTTTATGTCCGACGGAACCAATCGGCCTGGCTAAGAGCCTCTGACAGGCTCCTGACCACATTTAGATCTAGCTATGAACATCAGATGTGTTCCAGATGTTGGGAGCTGCTTTTTCTTTCTTGGTTTCTCTTTTGGCGAAGGACAAACATTAGCCACAGAACATTAATTCATGATGTCCAGACTTTTACCCTGATCTGGATTTTGTTGATTAAGATCAGAAGCACGTGTATTAAATATATTCTGTAGTTGATCCAAGGTTAGTCTCTTTTTCTCTTTTTATTATAGGATGAGCTGTTGAACCATTTAACATGACAATGGCTGTGCAGTAGCATTTAAAACCCTGGGCAGGACACAAGAACCAACTAAAATAGACTAGTGCCACAAAGTGACTATTAATGTTTGCAATAGGTTTCAGAGCCAACGGGTACCAGAACCCACTTGGGTTAGTTTTAGAATCAGCCGTTGTTCTTCCAGCTTAGTCGCACACTGTCCTTCCGCCCTGTAGTCCCTACAGAGGCCTAACGAGAAATATGTGCTACCGCATCAGCTCCCCCTCGACTGGCTAAGAGCGAATCAACAGCTCTACAGTTGATGCGTGGCTGATTTAGTTAACACATTCAGATTAGTTTGTTGGGCCTTTGGAACAAAGGTATCATCATTTACGACTTTTTTCTCTTTTTGTTGAATTTATTGGGGTGACACTGGTTAACAAAATTGTAGAGGTTTCAGGTGCATGATTCTACTACACATCATCTGCACACTGGGTTGTGCGTTCACCAGCCCAACATTTACGACTTTGTGAAGGTTAGAGACAACTTTGGACTACCTTTTCTAGTTGTTTTATTCTCCTTGTGGGAATCATTTTCTGTGGGGTATGCATTAAAAGGGAATAAATTACCCCTTCTGGAAAATTTTAAGAGTAATTTGTGTTTATCTTAGAAGTTTCTGTATATCTTTTTTTGGATATGTGATTGACAGAAGGGGTAGCAGTTTTAAATGTCTAGATACCTCTAACAATTACTCAAAATACACAGGAGAAGTTGGAGTGTGATAGACAAGTATAATTCTGATGTCCATATAAGAAATAATATCCTAGTGGAGTCTAGAATATAGAGAGAGTATAAATACAGGGCTGGGCACAGTAGATTTACAGTTGTTCATATAGAAAAAGATGTTGGTTAAATTAACAGCCATCATTACCTAAAAGATAAATCATAAAAGTAAGGATGTAAAATAACAACAATAATAATAAGACAAATAATATAAATAACTAAAATGGTAATTAATAATTCTTGTGTTATTTAATAATACAAGAATAAACCCTGTGTTTTGCATACTCACGACCATAAATGTACTTCTGCCCACCTCTGTGCAGTATTATGATAGGAGTGAGTCAGCTGGACATGCGTTTTTATATTGAGGCCTCACTGATACTAATGTGGCATTTCAGATTGTCCTTTGACTTAGTGACCCTGAGGATTTTTCTTCCCTCAATCTGATTTGGAATGATAAATGGTCTCAGTCCTGCAAGTCCTGGATATTCTTTTCTTTCCTTCTTTTCATTTTTTCTTCTCATCTTTTCTCTGTAACAGCTACTCTGTTGTAAATCCCATCTAATCTTTCTTTTTAAAATATCTTCTATCTCTCACCTGATCTTCTGCATTCTTGAGCATACAGAGCATATTTGTGATAGCTGTTTCTATGTTTTATCTATGAATTCCATCATCTCTCTGTCACATACAGACCTGATTCTACTGATATATTTTTTCCTGGTTATAGGCAATATTTTTCTGCTCCTTTTCATACCTATTAATATTTTGAAAAAATACTGGTAAAATATATATAAACTAAAATTCACCATTGTAACCATTTTATGAGTGTACAGTTTAGTGGCCTTAAGTTCATTCACATTATTGTGCAATTATCACTACGATCCATCTCCAAACTTTTTTCATCTGACAAAACTGAAACTCTGTTCCCATTTAATGCTAACTCTCCATTTCTGCCCCCAAACCACCCAGCCCCCCGCAGCCACCACCCTACTTCCTATTTCTATGAATCTGACTACTTTGGGCACCTTGCATGAATGGAATCATACGGTATATGTTCTTTTGTGACTGGCCAGTATGTCACTGGGTGTAATGTCTTCACGGTTTATTCATGTTGTACGTGTGACAAGATTTCCTTCCTTTTCAGGTCATGCCTATTGACTTTTAATTGGGTACTAGACATTGTGACTTTTACATTGTTGGGTCCAAGATGTTGAATTCCTGTAAAGAATGTGAGATTTTCTGCTAACAAACAGCTTAACAGGATCAAATTAATCCCTGATAGTTTAGCTGTGTTCCAGAATGAAGTGCAGCACTTTTTCAAGAAAGGCAATATCTAGTCCCATGTGCTACAGGGTCTCTCCATGCTGGATCTACTCCCAGCCCCGAGTGAGCACCAGTATTGATCAGTCTGAAAGTTCCTCCTTTGGGTCACTTATTTGCATGTCCCACATGCCATGAAAGCTATCTTTCAAGGGCATAAGACCCAGAACTGTAAGTGTACCATTAGTCCAGCTATGAACAATCATTATTAACCAACATCCACATTGTGCTTGGGACAGGTGATCTTCTAACCCCTGCTACTCTCTTACAAGACCCTGATCAAATGGACAGTCACAACCGCAATGGCAATAGAGGAAGGCATTAGGTGCTGATGTGATTTATCCAAACTTTCTGTTCAAAATTCAGATTTGAGTACTGTCTGGTGTCTCTCAGTTGGTTGGGTGTTACCCCACAAAGTGAAAGGTTGCTGGTTCGATTCCCCATAAGGGCACACGCCTGGGTTGCATGTTTGGTCCCCCATTAGAGGCATGCGAGAGGCAGCCAATTGATGTTTCTGTCTCACATCAATGTTTCTCTCCCTGTGTTTCTCACTCTCTTCCCCTCTCTCTAAAAACAAATAAATAAAATAATTTTATTAAATTTAGATTAGATCCTGGTTTCTACTGAGTTATATACAGAAAAAAAAAGTGGCCAAGTTAAGACTTTCTCTGTGGTGGTGGCTGCTTGTAAAATATCAGAAGCTTAGGTTTTGCCTGGAATTAGTACAAGCAAAATTAATTACTAGCAGTTACTAGACTATAAAGAACACGCTTCTCAGTTCAAGTCTTAAAGTGAATGTACATACTGATAGTAAGTAGCTGTTTAGAATCTGCCAAGAATCCTGGCTGGTGTAGCTCAGAGGAATGAGTGCCGGCCTGGGAACCAAATGGTCCCAGGTTCAATTCCCAGTGAAGACACATGCCTGGGTTACAAGACAGGTCCCCAGTGTGGGGCACATGAGAGGCAACCACACATTGATGTTTCTCGCCCTCTCTTTCTCCTTCCCTTCCCCTTTCTCTAAAAATAGATCTTTAAAAAGTCATGCAAAAAGGCAAATTTGGAAAAATTGAGGATTATTGACTTTGATGGGAACTAAACTATCTCACCAAAAATTGCTGATACTCATATATCAGCAACTCATGGCAGCATTCATATGGGGCCAGATGACAGTTTCCAGAGTTGATTTTGCTGGCAGAGCAGCAGCAGCCCATGTTAAAACATGGTGAACTTAGATGTCACAAGGAACTTCTGTTCATTTTCAAAAATATGCTTCACAGACCTGGCTGATGTAGCTCAGTGGTTTGAGCCTGGGCCTTTGAACCAAAGGGTTGCCTGTTCGATTCCATCAGGGCACAAGCCTAGGTTGCGGGTCAGGTCCCCAGCAGCGGGTGTGTGAGAGGCAACCACACATTGATGTTTCTCTCCCTCTCTTTCTCTCTCCCTTTTGATTTTAAAGGCACTAGACTCTTACTATGCCTAACAAACATGGAATGTTATCCCAAATGTATAAGAGGTGTGTGGTTTGTCAATAGAATTCGTTCCAAGCCACAGCCCGGCTAAGTGCAGGTGGTTTCTTCAACTGGCTTTGCCATGCACCCAGTGGCAGCTGGACACCATAGCAGCAGCTTTGTCTCATCATGGTTGGCAGCAGGTCTAGATGGCCTGAAGTCCACTGTTACTCAGGATTTATGCAGACCATACTACCCCACACCCTGTCCTCTCAGCCCTCTGGGCAAGCTGAGCAATGACTCTGACTCAGAACATTTTATGCATCAGTCTACCAGGTAAAAAGGGTCTACAGCTATAGCAGGAGCCTTGTTAGGTATTAGCCGAAGTGTGGTATTGCTCTCTTTGAACTTAGGCGCTGTGTTTGTAGGGCTAGGAATTTGGGTCTGAGACTGTATCCTGGGCCCAAATTAGCTGAATCTTGTCATAACCACGTTCACTACTTAAAAGGGCATCTTGAAACCCTGAGACATAAAGTCATAAGGACCTGGAAGAACGCACTGAAGGAGGCCTGCCACCCTACCTGCCAGATTTCACGTGCATGCAGGTGTTCTGAAGGAAAGATGGCTACCACCACATGGGGGCTACCAAGTGAAAGAAAACCCAGCTGGATGCATGCATCTCAGAAGCAATGGACCAAGGTTCCCACAAGGACTTGCAACGTAAGTGTTCTTGCAACTGATATTGGCACTGAGCTCAAATGAAAAGAGCTTTTGTAGTAAAATTACTACTATAAATATTAGGGTGGTCAGTGACACGGGCTGGAAAAGAAATCACAAAGAGAAGAAAGTGCAGAGTATAAGTTTTATTCATTCTCCAAGAAAGGAGAGGGGCGTGGTGTGGAGGGATACACCAGCACTAAGGGGTAGAGGCTTTAAGTTTTTATTGGACTGTAATAGGATTATAAAAGGGTCAGGGTGGAGGTGTTGCTCTTGTGTGGCTGCTGGGCTATTGGTATTGTAACAAGAGGCTGCAGTTTGCTCCAAAGTTATCTTGTGCCTGTGGTTGTAGGGAATGGTTGGTCATGATTGTTCTTGCTTTCTAGTCATTTCCAGCCCTGGTGACATAAGCTCAATGAGTAAAACAGCAGTCACATTTAACAAGGTCATAGGCCTGCTTGGTAAATGGTGCCACAACAGCAAATGAGGCTGGCTGTGTTCTTTCAATAAACAACCTCGCTTTTCCTATTCACAGTAGTGAGTTTGGGTTCAGAGATCTGATGGGATCACTGGGGAGGAGAAGGGAAAGGCGGTAGGAGGTGTTTGCCTGAGGCAGTGGTAAACAGTCTAGGACAGGATTGGCTGAGGAGCTGAATGCCTCCAGAGCACAAGGAATTATGAGCAAGATGATTTGAAATAAAAGAAGGGCTCTCTCTCTTCTCCCGAGAGGATGCCTGGATAATCACACTGCAGCTGCCTGCATTTCCCAAAGGATGGTATTTTCTACGGGAAGGAACTCCAGGCACAGCCTAGGATCAGGCTGGCCTGGCAGAGGGTGGCAGGTTTATTCTTTGGGTCTTCTAGAGGGAGCGGACTCTGAGGCAGAAGCCAGCCATTCTTCCAAAATGGAAGAATGTTGTATCTTACGTTGTTTTAGCTTATAAACTAACCCTATAGAAACAAGATAACTCAAAACTAACAGGGAAAAGCTAGGAGAACTCAGGTGTTAAAGAGTTTAGTCTTAATTGATAGGTTTAAGTAATTAACTACCTTAGAAGAGCTTGAATTAGGGGCCTTGCCTGGTAATAAGAGATTATCAGGGAGTAACATTTTTGACCCACCAATATAGCAGGGCAAACTTCTATTTACTAAACATCTGTTATGGTTGTCCTGCAATGACCTTTTAAAGCCTCTAAGGTACATGACCTCACTCCTAGCTCAGAATGTCTTAGACACACCAACCCTTCCTTTCTAAATCTGGACCTCTCCTGCATGTGGGGCTCCGGAATCGCTCTTGTAGGGAGTTCCCATACATATGTATTAAATGTGGTTATTTTCTCTTGCTAATCTATTTCATGTATTATTATATTACTGAACCAAAAAGTGGGGACTCAGCTGCCCACTGCCAATAGGCAAATTCCAGAAGCAGAGGTTGGTGAGAAAGGAAAGAGGTCTTTATTCAAATGCTGCACAATCTGGGAGAATGGTGGACTCTTGTCTCAAAAGCCCACCCCCTCCAGAAACCCAGAGGGAAGTCCAGCTACCCATAACCAGACCAAAACCAAAGGCAGTGTCCAGAGTTCCTTCTTCCATTTAAAATATTGTTCTTTGGGAGCCTCAGACAGCTGCTACACAACCATCCAGGTGGCTTAGCTTGTTCCCAGTTGCTGTCTAGCTTCAGGTTCCTTCTTCAGAAGGAGCTGGCACAACCATTGCCCCATGACATTTAGTACCAGAAGGTCCTGCAGACACTGGCCACTGCCTTCATAAGGTGGGCAAGAGAGCATCCCTTCCTTCTCCTGGGTTTATATTAGTTTCCCGTGTGGACTGGGCCAGGTGCTTTTCTTAGCCCAAACTTCCGTGGGCTCTGGGAGGGTCCAGCCCCCAACAAATCCCCTCTTTTCCCCAGACTAAACTGACAGGTTTCTTCGATACAGCAATTCCCCCTGCCACCATTTTTACCTCTATGGTGCATGTGCCTGCCCTGGTCCCACCCCTAATCAGGTACCAGAAGGGCGTAGGAGGGCTTTTCCCCTACCCAGTTATTTTTGCTAGACTTGTGTGTGCTCAGTGCGATGTTTCCTCCTGTCACCAAGAGCGGGATGTGCTGCTCCCAGGAATGTTCCCAAGGCTATAGCTTGTTTACCCAGGTAATGCAGTCTCACCAGCTGCCTCTGGTGGTTCAAAATTTCCTCCTGCGGCCCTTCCTACCCCCGCCCCACTTGTGTCTGACCAGGCTATTGGTATCAATTAGACCGATTAGAAGAACCTTGAGGTAAGAGGAAAGTTTGTTCCTGCCCCACAGGGGCAAGGTTTGGGGAAAGGGCACTCAAGCTGTCTTCTCACATCTCCTTGTGTTTACCACCCGGAAGCTCTCCACACCCTGTCCTCTTGGGGTCTTATGGAGGATTAATTACTTAGGCATGGTTGATTAAATCATTCGCATTGGGAATAGATTCAACCTCTAGACCCTCTCCACCACCAGGAGGTCTGTAGTAGGAATGAAAGTTCCAACCCTCTAATCACATGTTTGGTTCTCCTGTAAACCAACCCTCATTCTTGGGTGCTTCCAGAAGTTTCTTCATTAACAAAACAAAAGACACCTTTAGCTCTTTCCTCACTTAAGAAATTCGAAGGGTTTAGGAGCTGTGAGCCAGAAACTGTGGATGAAGACCAAATAAATATGAGAAATATATTTTGGTCATCTGAATAACCAAATATATATTTCTTACAAGTCACAATGTTGCAGAGATGAACAGGGAAGCCAAAAAGCCAGGGCCTAGCTGAGGAGTGTCCAGAAGCTCCAGAGTAGAATTTGGTCAAAAAGAAAATCTTTGTCAATACTCAAACTCAAAATTTTACATAAAACCTCTGAGAGTAATAGTCTTTATAAGCAAAATTGTGTCTCCTGGATACCTCCCTTCACAGAATCTGTTTATTAAGGGGCCTGTTTGGGGCCATCCAAGGACAAAAAGAGACTTGTTAAACACAATTCTTAGGGTAATTGAATAGGCAAGGTCTAGTTAATGCTTTTTGATATTGTCACAGGTGGGCACAGGTATCTGTAAGGTTTCTTAGACTCCGCCGAGGAAATAAACAGCCAATTAGCCATGGAAACAGGCAGATGAGCTTTATTTTGGAAGTTTGTGCTCTCAGGCGACGTTTTCCCCACCCGGAGAAGGGGCTAAGAAAAAACCGCTCAGGAGAAGGGAAAGGCTGGGAGTTTTATATGGCTGGACTTCCCGCGGGAGCCAAGGATTGGGTCTTGGTGAACAAAGAAGCAACTTAGCATTGGTGGCTCCTGGTCTGATGTCAGTCACCTCTTTTGGGTCAGAGTTCAGTTGCCATATTACTTGTAGTCCAAATGGTGGCCATATTTGTAGTCCAAAATGCTAATTATAACTAGATTCCCACTTGTCCTACCCTGCCCATCCTGACAGTAACCGGGTTCTTAGTGACCAGGACAAAGAATTGAACCGAACACCCGGAGTTTATAGCAGAGCACATGGGAGCAGGCCAACTCCAAGCAGAGATTGACCTCCTAGGCTGGAGGGACTTTATTCTTATATGGCGGATCCTTCCTGGCTGGTTTTGGTGGGCTTTACTGCGCATGTATAAGTAGTTGTATTACTTTAAAGCTACTCGCATGTGGTCTCCCATGATCCTCCCCTATTGGCCACTGGGGAAGAGGGTCCCACAGTCCTACGGAATTGACCCCCGTTTCTCCTGGGGTCCTCCTGTACTAGGTTCACCTTTCCCTAAGCCAGAGAATTATAACTCTCCATGTTAGAGATTGGTGGAAAAAAAAAAGGAATTATTTATTCAAGTTACAAAACCTAAGAGTAATGACTTAATGTCTTTATCAAAATCCCAAAGTCCCTTAAAACACCCACAAACACACACAGTCCTTCCTTCCCCCTTTGCCCAGTCTGGGGTACCATATCTCAGGAAAAGAAATAGAAGTCTGTGGTTCAGGCAGCTCCCGGTTCTTCCCAGTAATCCATGCTCGGCTGGCAGGACTTCCTCTGTTCCCAGCACCATCAGCTGTGTTGCCGGGATCTCCAGCTAAAGCCTCGTGGTGGTTCTCAGCTGAAGCTGTGTGGTGATTCTTTGCTAAAGCTGCGTGGTGGTTTTCTGCTAAAGCCACGTGGTGATTCTTCTCATGGCTGCGGTGGGGGTGGGGGTCCCCCTGTGTCAAAAGTGCATGGTCCTCCTTACATGGCTGCAGCCGCATGCTTCTCTCTGAACAATAGCTGCGGGAGTGTCCACTCAGCCAAAACCGCATGGTTCTCCCTTGCAGGGCTGCCATATCTCGGTTTAAATCCCCGAGCCAATCTTCCTCTGCAGCCCCATTTCCGACTTCTCCCACACTCGGTCACACTTGCCCTTAATCTGCTGTCTTTTCCAGCTTTTTTGGTCGCCATCGTGGGTCTGGGCAAGTGTGGCCCCATGTCGTGGAGCCAATCATCTCCAAGCTCCCACACAGGTGCTGTAACTCGGGGGACTTGCCCCCCAGTTCCATCTTGGTGAGGAAGTTACTCCCATTCCCCTGGCTCAGAGCTTGGTGACAGCTATTTAACATATCTATGTAACCAGCCAAAGGCCATAGATATGTTAAATGACCATGCCAGAGGGTAGCTGGAAGGCTGTTGCTATGGAAAACAGCTCTCAATGGCCCTGCTCCATTTGTCCCTTCTACCAACCCACACCTGGGGGGGTGTGAGGACATCCTAAAATCTGGACACCTTGAGTTCTGGACCCCATTACAAATCCTTCTTTTGGGGATCCTCTGGCTGCACCCTCCTACAATATTAATACTTTGAGTAATCAACTCAGTGCTTTGGGCCAATTATGAAAACACATAATGAAACTGGAAAAGCCAGTGTTGGTGCTGCCTGTCACCACCAGAACCAACAAGTAGAAACAAGAGTTGAATCTTTATCACCACTTTATTCATATGGTCGGCAACCCGAAAAGACACCAGGTTATGTACCCTCAAAAACTGTCTTAACATCTCATTTCAAGTTGATCTCTTTATAAGAAGGAAGGATGGGTAAGGGGTTTGGGGAAAAAGGTTAGATAGAAGGATAAGTAAGGAGTTTGGGGGGAAAGGGGGAAAAAGGTTAGTTGAATAAGAGTTGCAATCCAGCTGTGATTTTCCTACTACTTTATCTGTCAATCAACAATTCGTTATCTGCATTACCAGTGTTCAGTCCCTGGAACACAAAAGCTCAGATACTGTCTCCATGGCTTGCAGACCCCCTGGGTTACAAGGTTGAATTGCTTGTGGAATTTCTGGAGCCACTGTGGTCATGCATTCCAGTTCCCAAAATAACAGCTTTCCACATGCCCATCAACAAAGGCTAGAATCTTTAATTCTTGAGTTCCCTCTAACAATGATACAATTGTAATGGAATAGGGAAATTTGAAATTGGAATACTGGGAATAATTTAATGGTGGAACAAAAACTTACCACAAAAGATCTCAGAGGTGCTCAGTGAAAACAGAGCTTAGTGGTTAGCCACAAAGCAGCCCTGAGATCTCCTTCCTAGTTCAGCAGGACAGTCCTGCTATAGTCACGTAATAGCTGGTCTGGACTGATGAGAAAAGTGGCCTATAAAGTGGGTTTGTCCTTAAGGCTCAAAACTAGCCATGAACAGTAACATTGGAAACAGAATCTGTACCTCTCTGAGCCTCACAAGAGGCTTTAATACTAAATAAAAATGGCAATGGGTGTCTATGTTTAGCATCTGAGAAATATTATTTGGATGTTAGAACAATTACCAAAGGGTCTACATTATCATGTAAATGTGGGGTTACCTGTGCAATTGAAGGGAATGCAGGACAAGTCCTGGGTCCTAAAAGAAAAACATGTTAGCTTGTCAGGCTCTGGAGTTACCATATTTTGCCATGTGTAATGTGCACCCATGTTTTTTTTCCCCAAACTTTCAGGAAAAAAAATCTTTCATTTTAATTTTTTAATTCAATTTTCTATTTATTTATATTCAGATACTTGTTTTTTGCAAAAAGGCATTATTAAAAGGCATTTTAGCATTTATTTTTTAACATATTACGGTACAAGAAATTTTATATAACAAATAATTACAAAACACAAGAACATATACAAGATATTTCAGGTACTACCCATGTATAATGTGCATCCTTATTTTTGCCTCAAAAATTTGGGCAAAAAAGTGCGTATTATACATGGCAAAACATGATATGCTATTCCTTAGGCTCCAATTGGGTAATGTTAGCGAACACCAAGTGGAGTCCTGCTGCCACCCTCTAGGAGGCAAAGGTTTGGTGATAAAGGCAAGGAGTCTTTATTCAAAAACTACTCAATTTTGGAATAACAACTTTCCACAGGCTTTAGTCCACTTACGCTTTAATCACTTAAGCCTATCAATTAAGGCTAAAATCTTTAACTCCTGAGTTCTGGTATCATTTTCTCTGTTAGTTTTTAATTATCTTATTTCTATAGGGTTAGTTTACAAACTGAAACAACATAAGATACAAAAGCTACACCATTTTAGAAGAATGGCAAGCTTCTGCCTCAGAGCTTGTCCCCTTTTAAACACCCAAAGGGTAAACCTGCCATCCTCTGCCAGGCCAGCCTGATCCTGTGCTGTGCCCAGAGTTGTTCTCCCATCCAAAATCTATCCAAAATCCTTCCAAAATACCATCCTTAGGGAAATGCAGGCAGCTGCAGCATGATCATCCAGGCATCCTCAAGGAAGAGAGACCAAGAGCTCTCTGTCCTCTTTTTATTTCAAATCTTCTCGCCCATAATTCTGTGCGCTCTGGAGGTATTCAGCTCCTCAGCCAATCCTGTGCTAGACTGTTTACCATTGCCTTGGGCAACCTCCTACCGCCCCTCCCTACTCCCCAGTGCTCTGATCAGATCTCTCTGTGTAAAACTTTATGAGTAACTACAAAATAATCTTCAAATGGTTAATCATGTGAAAATGCAAACAAAAAAGTCTTCACACAGTTTGTAAAATTAATGTAGGCCACAGAAAAATTTTTACATTCTGCTTACCAGTGGCATCAGGACTTACCAATGGTAGAGGAATGAGTCCCTAGTGGGACTCCAACCTAATATGGTTCTTGGTTTTGAGCAGGAAAGAATTCACGCCAGATAAGAGGCTGAAGTGGAAATGAGACAGGCCAGTCAGCCAGCACAAGTGGAACAGGGAAACCGACACAGAGAGGTAAATGACCAAGCAATTTAGAGTCATCTAGTAAATCGCAAAATCCTATCTTTCTTAAGCCAAAGATATTTAAGGGAAAATGGTTTAGTGCCCTGGCAGGGTAGTTCAGTTGGTTAGAGCATTGTCTTGAAACACCAAGGTTGTGAGTTCAATCCCCAGTCAAGACACATACAAGAGTCACCCATAAATGTACAAATAAGTAAACAAATTGATTTCTTTCTCTCTCAGATCAAGTTTTTAAAAAGAAAAAAAAAAGTAAATGGTTTACACTTTTCCTCCCAAACCAGAGAGTAAATAGCTTGCAACACCTACTCATGGAGATGGATTGCAGAAATCCAGTTGGTGCCATTGGTGCCAACCACACCCAAGGATGGATGAAGTCAAGGGGAATAAATCTCATTTGGGCACATCAGCATAAAGCTGATGAATATTCTATTGAGATCCTCCTTGTAAGAACTTAAGGTCCCGGCCTTCAAAATCCACAAGATGAAGGACCCTACACTCTTGCTCTCCGCACTCCTGGAAGAGCAGCACCCCCACCCCCACCACCCCACCACCCCACCACCCAGGACTTAGCCTTTCTCCCTCCTAGACCCTGGGAGACCTTCTTTTGCTTCTGTAACTTGTTTCCTGAGCCCACACAGCCCAGCTGGCTCACTCCTACTATCTCTGTAACTTTCTAAATAAACTTTCTCTTACAATTTGAGTTTATGACTGTGAATTCTTTCTTTGCCAAACTCTAGAACTGAAGTCCAATTTTGCCAGTAATGACTGTTGCCATTTTGCCACCAACATGGTCAGTAACAGTAGCTGATGAGGGGGGGCTCTTCCTGGCTCATCGATGGCCAAGTCTTCACAGGGTGGAAGAATCTGAGGTTCTGTGGGTCTCTTTTCTTTCTTTGTTTTATAACTTAATATTTATTGCCCTGATTGTTGTGGCTCAGTGGATTGAGCACTGGCCTGCAAACCAAGGGGTGGCTGGTTCATTCCCAGTCAGGACACATGCCTGGGTTGTGGGCCAGGCCCCCAGTAGGGGACATGCTAGAGGCAACCACACATTGATGTTTTTCTCCCTCCTACCCTTCCCCTCTGTCTAAAAATGAATAAATAAAATCTTTAAAGAACATGCAATTTATTTATTTTAACTTTATTTATTTATTTATTTATTTATTTATTTATTTATTTATTTTTAGAAGCAGAAGAGAGGGAGAGAAACATCATTGTGTGGTTGCCTCTCGCTCACCCCCTACTGGGGATCTGGCCCGCAACCCAGGCATGTGCCCTGACTGGGAACAAACCAGCGACCCTTTGGTTCAAAGGCTGGCACTCAATTCAGAGCCACACCAACCAGGGCAAATTTTTTTATCTTTAATTTGAGAGGGGAGGGCAGGAAGAAGGGGGAGAGAGAGAAAAAACAGCACTTTGTTGTTCATTGGTTGTTTCTTGTTTGTGGCCTGATCAGGAATTGAAACCACAATCTTGGCATATCAGGATGATGCTCTAACCAACTGAGCCACATCAGCCAGGACTCGTGACTCCTCCTTTTTTTTTTTTTTTTTTAAATGCAAGGATGCATTCTTTTTTTTTTTTTTTTTTTAGAGAGGGAAGGGAGGGGGGGAGAGAGAGAGAGAGAGAGAGACATGTGCGGTTGCTGGGGGTTATGGCCTGCAACCCAGGAATGTACCCTGGCTGGGAATCGAACCTGGGACACTTTGGTTCCCAGCCCGCGCTCAATCCACTGAGCTACGCCAGCCAGGGCTGTGACTCCTCTTAATGTCCCCCCGACCTTTAGTCCTGAACCTGTCAGCCCCAAAGCCCAGGAGGTTTGTAGTTCTTGTGTCCACCAGATGATGATGGAAGGGCCTGAAGAGAGGCTTTCAGCAAGGCTCTCTCAACAAAGACCTCCAGAGTGTGGGTGCTGGCCCGCCTCTGGCTCAGTTTGCAGATGTTAGCCACCCTCAGCCCTTGGTCGTCATCCCACCTGCCCTCCACCCTGGCTTTGAGATTTCTCTGCATCATTATTCTGTCCCTAGCTTACTAATGGCAACTTCTCCTGCTGAGTCATGTATGCCACACCACGTCTGTCTGCCTCTGTCCCCCAACACTGCTCCTTAGAGCTGGAGTGAGTTCAAGGTTGGGGTAAGACATCACCGAGGAGGAGCGCCTCCATTTCAGCCCAGCCCAGTCTCACAAAACCTCTTCCAACATCTGTGGAGGGACACCAGTAGGGGACCAGGGGTTCGGGACTCCCCTGCTTTCACTGTCAGCCAGCTGGGGGCCTTCACTGAGACTTGCCCTCCCTCTGTTTGCACCTGTACAAGTCAGGATTTGGACACTGTGACCACTGCTGAAATCATGGGGGGTCTAAGTGGACCCTCAGCTGTCTGGCCCCACAGCAGTGGTCCTGGGTCCCTCCTCTCTCCATAGCTTCAGCAAGGATTTCCCATCTCTGCCTCCATGCTCTCCTCCTGCCAGGGCAGATGGCAGGTGACCACCTGTTCAGGGGGCCAGCTGAAGCAGGAGAGACCCAGGGAGCAGGACCCCAAGTCCTGGGTTGCTCCCTGCAAAGGTGAGAGTGCCCTTGTCCTTTGGCCTGAGCCCTCCTACAATCCTCCAAATGGGGACCTCAGATGCTCAGCTCCCAGATCTCTTGAATTTCCTTCACCCTCTTGCCATCCATGAGTCCCCATTAACAGAGCACCTTCCCATCCATGAGTCACCTCCTCCTGCCCCAAAGCCCTCTGGTGGCTGAATTCCAACACTGTTTCAATAATTTACTGGAAATCTAACATTCAAGCACACACATTTTATTTTTCGTATAATGTGCCCATTAACCCTTTGCAGTTCAATGGCCTAGAAGTTGTCCTAGTAGGACTTCCCCGAACCCTGGGAGGGGCCCTTGGCCCTCAGGTTCCCTGTGGGAGCTGCACCTAGCCCCCCACTAATGTGGAACAGAGGGGTCTTCTCACAGGCAGGTCAGGGCGTGTGGCCTCGCACAGTCTCCTTGTGGACGCTCGCAGGACTTTCCCAGGCTGGTCCCAGGGCTCCCTGCTTGGGCTCCACATACAGCCACAGGTGGGGTGTTTTGGCATTTAACCCATTTCTGGGATGGCATTCCACAAAAACGACAGGCACTATGCATTTGGCCAGGTGTGACCAAGGGCACAACCAGGAGACCCAGTTCAAGGCCCACACACAGACTCTCTAGGGTTTCAGGAGGGAGGGGCACCAATTTTGTCCTGCTGGTGGCTTTAGGGAGACTCACAGGGACAAGTTTCCCCACTCTAGGGGTTAGGCCACTGTCTACCTCACACAGAGTCTTTGGTTTTGTCTGGTGCTCCCGCTTCCCCAGCCCCTCAGTAGTGCTCCTCAATCCTGAACACCAAGGCCACTCAATTGGGTTGCTCCCTTCTGTGAAAGGACAGGCCCTCTCGGGCCAAGGGGAGACCTTCCAGGTCACTCAGCCTTCCTACTGCCCTGGGAAAATAAGCCACAGTTGGGAGGGTGCAGCCTTACTCCTGGTGGACACCTCGGTCAAGTGCATTTGGGTCAATGGCAGGTTAGCAATTATCTGCAACCAAAATTAGGCCCTGTATCCTATTTACTGCCCTAAGTACTGCCTTCCGGCCCCTGAGACCATCCCCAGGTTCCTGGGGCCACCTGGGTTCTTTGGCTCAGTCAGTTACCTAGACGCTGGGTATTCACCAGGGCAGAGTGGAACATGGGGGTCCTCAGAACATCACTCCCTCCCCCACTCCCTTTCCTCACCCCTCGAATCTCTCCCTCCTTTTACTGTCTCCTGGGGGTTGTTACTCTTCCTGGAGCAGGGGCTCTTGGTCCCCTTCCTGCACCCTCTCCTCCTCCTCCCGCTCTATGCAGCCCACGGTGGCAGCCAAACCAGCTCCCACACCACCCCCGACCACAGCTGCCCCTGTGGCTCCCACCGCAGCTCCAGCTGCCACCATCCCAGCCTCTGCAGCCAGTGCCGCTGCAGCCATGCCTGCACCCACCACACCCCCAGCCAGGCCCATGAGCCCAGCCCCCACAGCACCCCCCACGGCAGCCAGGTGGCCACAGAAGCGCATGGTGTAGGTGTCCATGAAGGCCTTGGCCTCTGCCTGCAGCTCAGCCTCCAGGACCTCCAAGGCTTGCTCCCTCTCCTGGCACAGCAAGGCCGCTCCGTGGCGAGCCAGGATGGCATCTTTCTGGGCAGAGAGGAAGTTCCGCATGGTCTCAGGCAGGACCCGGAGCGCAGAGAATATGCGCTTGGTGGCCACATCCTATGTCAGGAGGAGAAAGAAGGAGCCTTGACCAGGATACTCGGAGCCCTCTCCCACTACGGGCTCCCCCAGCTGGACACCTGGCCCCTGTGTGGGCCTGGGGGCTCACCTGCTGCCGCACATATTCCTTAAACTCCTTCTTGGCAGCTTCTAGCATCCGCAGGTCGTGCAGCTGGGCAGCCATCTGACCACAGAAAAAGCCAGGCTGCCTTCCACTTCCTCCCCAGATCCCAGGGTGCACCAGTTTGCCTCCCTCCTGGCCCCCTGGGTCCTTCGGGGAAGCTCTGTACCTCATCCGGAGAGGCAAAGCCAGGCCCTGTCCTGCCCATCCAGCCCGAGAGGTTCTGCAGAAACATCATCAGAGGATCAGGGAGGGCAGAGGGCCAGCAGGCTCCCCTGTGTCTCCGGGAGAGTTTTCACACCTTGATTTCCTGAGCTAACTGCTGCCCTGTGAGCAGGCGGCTGTCCCCTCTGGCCACGGGGCGTCCCTCGCTCCAGTACCCCTGGCAACGGCTTTTGGCATGCTGGGGGGCAGCGCTCAGCACATCAGCAATGTAGGCTCGCAGGTGACAGAAATCATCCTCTGTGTCTGCAAAGAGATTTCTCATGCTGAGGAGACGGGACTAAGCAGGACTGGGCTTCAATGGGGAGAAAGGGTGTCAGAGGCTGGGAGACAGGGGCCAGTGTGCAAAGGATCTGGCCCTCCAGAGGAGCACAAGCTGAGGAGGCCTTTGCTGCTGGGAACACTTACCGCCCGGGGTTCCCTGGTCTCCGCTGGCCCAGTGTCTCCTTGGGGCAGGCAGGAGGTAGCAGCGGGCTTGCTGCCCTTGTAGCAGCTCCCGAACCCTGGGATATTTGCCAGATTTCTGAGAGACGGATGAAGAGATCTCTGAGCTAGTGGTCCAACCACATTCCTAGCTTACCTACAGGATCCCTCACCTTGACCTGTCCACCCCCTTCCCTCTGCACACTCACCTGGAGGACATCACCCACATGCCCCTGCCCTGCCTTGTTGGGATGGAATGAGTCACGAACTAAGAGATCCAGGTGCTGGAAGAGAAGGGGTCCCTGACACCAGCAGCCAGGGAGGGGTGTCTGGGTCTGAGCAATGAGTCCAGAAATAGGCATCTCACCTGTATTGGCACCATCCCATAATGCCTGCCCATCACCTCGGCCACATGGACAAACATCTAGAGGTGGGACAATGAAGGTCACAGCTAGGCCTCTTCATGGTCGATGCCTCCCCTCCACACTGGGCCCACTGTGCAAACCCAGCTCCCGGCTCCCAGCTCCAGGCCTCTCCAGCCTCCCGCCAACCAGGTGTCCGTGCTGCATTCTCTGCCTCACACCAACCAACCCAGCTCCAAGTCATGGGATACTAGGCCAGAACTGGAAAGCACCTCATTCTGGCTTGGTGCAGTCCTTTAGCCTTATGGTCAAGGCAGGGACCGGGGCACCCCAACACCAGATGTTTCCTCACCTCCAGGTATTCTAGGTCTGTGTCTTTCAGCTCCTGGGAAGTGTTGAGGATCTGGAACCAAGGAGAACAAGATGGAAGAGGGTCTGTAAAGGCAAAGAGATACTGGGAAGACCTCAGTGAGGGTCTTGGGACCTTGGAGAGCCCAGCCAGGGGTTCTCACAGCCTGCAGAGCAGCTGGCTGTGAGGGATGGAAGGCAGGCGAGGGAGTGATCCTGCAGAGCTGCAACTGCCCCCCCTCCCCTGGGGGAACTTCCACCCACCTTTAGAACAAGCAATGTTCCCACCTTCACCGACTGGGGGCATCCTTCCTTTGGAGGGGCACCCCCAGAATTTGCAGGGACCCTGGACACAAAAGCCTTCAAAATACAGTGACTGCCCCCTATGCTCTCAGGGCTAGACCCAGCCGAGATGCCCCAGGTTTGCAAAAAGCTGAGCTGGAGTAGGACACCAGATCACAGCGCTCCCACCTGGTAGGAGCTCAGCATCATGGTGAGGGCACAGAGCTTGGTCCTTGTTTCCCGGCTCAGTTCAGGGCTCATAGCGTCCCCCGTGTCCACCAGGAACACAGCCACCTGTGCAGCGGCAGGGGACAAACCGAGGGGTCAAGCCTGTCTCAGTACCTCGGGCCACCCTGTCTTCTTGTCCTTGCCCCAGGGCTTTCATTGCCATCCTCCTCCCTTTTGTCCATCTCTGCTCTCTCTTCCCTTCCTCCCTGACCCACTCTTGACTTTCCCTGCCCTTCCTCCCCTCACCTTCCTCCCCTCCTTCCCCAGCAGGAAGGGGTGGCTCCACATCCAAATGCCCCTGCTGAGGCTGCTGGCGCCCCATCGCGGCCCCTGCAGGGAGCCCCCTCCTCTCAGCCAGCCGCCTTCGCAGGACTCCTGCAGGGCAGAGAACATCGATGGATGCATCCAGTCCCCATTCCGCTCCCAAAGCCAGGCTGGGACCGTTCACCTGCCCCAGCCCCTGCACGAGCCCGCCCTCACCAGGCCCGGCAGCCCCTGGAGCAGGCAGTCGAGGAGGAAGGTTTTTCCTGAGTGCTGCTCCCCCAGAACGGCAAGGAGGCAGACGGGGGTATCCCTGGCCAGGGGGTGCTTCAGGCAGCGGTTGATGGCCCCCATCCGCAGGATGAGGCCTCCGGAGGCGCTGATTCGCACCAGCAGCAAGGGCTCCGTCCTCGCGGCACAGGCCTCCTTGCGGGGAGAGAAAAGGGCCCTTCAGCCTCCCGGCGGTGTCTGTCGGGCCCTAAGTCTGGAGTGTGTCCGGCCCTGAGCTCCCTTTCTCACACTGACATCCAAGGATGGGGCCAGAGCTACACGCCCCGCCCTCGGATCGGACCCGGTCTCCCACGCCGCCCTCGCCCCGCCCGGAGGAGGCCTGGTACCAGACCTGCGCAGCGGAGGGCGGCGGCCCCCGCAGCAGGCCCTTCATCTTGTCCCGCAGCCCGCGGAGGCCCTTCCTGCGAGCGCAAGCCTCGCGGCACTCGGGGCAGCGGGGCCGTTCACCGCCGGGCGGGCGGTGCGTGCTGAAGCACCGAGCGCAGAAGTCGTGGCCGCAGTCCAGCGAGACCGGCTCGCGCAGCCGCTCCAGGCAGATTCCGCAGGCCGGGGGCTCTCGAGGCGCCACGGGCCGGGACCCCAGGCCCAGCTCCAACTTGGGGAATGGTGTGTGGGACCTGCGGGGCGGCACGGGTCGTTTGAGAGCAGCATGTGGGGTGCAGGGTGTACAGGCCAGGAATCGAGCCAGCAGGCTGTGCCTAGGGAAGCCGCGTTCTGCCCGCTCTGCCCGTTCCTCTCTGGCTTGCATCCCAGAGCCTGAGGACCCCAGCGTGGGGGCAGCAGGGCCTGGGGAGAGGAACCCGGGGAGGGAGGCAGCCTGGAAGGGATGAAATTTGGCTCTGCCGTACCACCAAGTACAACCGTGGGCAAGTTTCTCCCCCGATTCGGGCGCCAGTGTCCTAACCAGAGGAAAGGGGAGCAGCGCCTGCCTCCTGGGGCCGATGGAGTGATCTGGGGAGAGGGTTCGTGCCAGGCGCTGGGCAGGTGCTGCACATGCACACTGTCCTGTGTCTGTCACAAATGCTCGCGAAAACCCTCACCCACGGCCTCCTGCTGCCAGGGGTTCCTCAAGGAGTTACTGACCCGGCTGGACAGCTTAATGAGTGATCCCTTCTACAGCTTCCTACAGCGACTTAAACACACCAGCAGTGGGACTGCAGGGAGAGCGTGGGAGAGCGTGGGAGCCCCCTGGTGGTGGGGCAGAAGGCTCTGGTCCTTATAAGATTCTTTCCACTCTCCCACCCCGAGCTGGAATCGGCCTCTTTGCAGCACCCACCCGATTTCCCTGTCCCCACCCCCCTCCAATCCTGGCAGATCCAGCCTTGAGCTCCCTCCCCTGGGACAGCCACAGCCTCGTGTTCCTGGACCAAGCGACCTACAAGGCCCATTGCTGGGGTCCTCCCTCAGGCCCTGCCACTTACCAACTGTTGCTGTGGTTTCCCATGAAGCTCTGCTTTCTCTCCTTGAAGAGGAAATTTTGGGGAAAAATAACAACAACAAAAAAACCCCGTCATTTTGAAAAGAACCCAGACGTCTGTCTTCATCTCAGGTTTTAGCAGCCTCTCACCCCCGTCTGCACGCCCACCCGTCCCCAGGCAGCCCCTTCCCACCCCCACCCCTTTCCCCAAATCTGAGGAGAAGACTTGCCTGTTTGCCAAACCAGTGACAAAAGGAGATAACAGACAAGGCGGACCGGGGCATGGGAGGCTGGCAGTGGGGAGTGGGTCCAGAGCCGAGGGCGGAGGCCCCTGGGGCCTTCAGCAGCAGTAAGACTGCAAGGGCTGCTGAGCTGTGACAGGTGGAGGGTGTGGGGGGATGGTCTCTCCTGAGCAGCCAACTCGTCAGAGCTGAAAAATAGATGTGACAGTCGGGAAAGAGGAGGCTGCCTCTGGACTCACCCCAGGGGGAGGAGAGAGGACTGCAGGAACCAGGGCTCTGGAGGAGGGAGGGACAGAGCCAGGCTCAGAATCCCTGGCAGAGGCTGGGATGCAGGCAAGCTGAAGTGGTGAGTCACCATGGAGACGGGAAAAGATAAGAACAGGGAGGGGGAGGGCGCTTGCTCCACACAAAGTCAAAGCTCCGGTTATGAAGTATTTCTAGATTGCGACTGCAGAGCACTGCCCCCTGAGCACAGGGACCTCTGCGGACTGGCCCCGAGTGATGACACTGGTCACACACCTAAGAGGCCAGCCCTGTTCACCCTGGCTGCTTCGTGGACAGCAGGGCTGGTTAGGAGGACAGGGCTGGAGGTTAGGAGGACAGGGCTGGAGGTGGGCAGGAGGCCAGGCTACAGGGAAGAGCCCCAACCCAGACCTGGGCACATGAGGGGCCTCACCATGAGGGGCTGGCAGGGGGGAGGGGAGCAACCCCACGCCCAGAGCTGTGCTGGAGAAAGGCCTCTCGACCTGCCCTTCACTCTCGGGGACTCTCCTGGGCTCTGGGGAGAAGGGCTTGCCTGGGGAGGCTGGCTGTGGGGGTCAGGCATGGATGGTCCATCATAACCACTAGGCTCCACAGGCTTGTGAGCACTTCTAGTCTGTGGGGGTGATTGAAACCTGAAGAGAAAACAAGAGTCTCAAATCGACAAAAAGAAAACTTTGAAGTCAAAAGTAATACATACCTCTTAATTTAGTGTCAGCTACCCCTCATATGATGTCATCCAGCCAACTCAGCTATCATTGTCTTCCATGAAGTCAGAGTCAAATCATGAGTCGACAAATGCCCACTGGGCACCTGCCCGGTGCCAGGCTCTGACCTGGGTTCTGGGGTGTCAGGACTTTGCTGTTAAGTGTTTATACACAATAGTAAGCAATTGGTTCTTATCAATAAAATTCAACATTGTAAAGGTTATTTAAATCCTCTTTTAGGGGGGAGGGTTGGGTGGAGGGGCTGAAACGGGAGTAGGGGGCAGAAAACTGTACTTGAACAATGATTGAAATAAAAAAATAAATAAATAAATAAATCCTCTTTTAAAAATTCATGGGAACAATGTGGGCTATGGGCAACACTCGTTTTGATGTATTTGCTCCGATGTGGAGGGAGGTCCCCCAAGGTCAAAGGGCCAGGTCCATGCCAAGTTCCTGAGGCTGGTAGGTAGGTAACCCCCAACACAAGTGGACGAGCAGGTTGGCCCAGCCCACCTGCATGGGGACCACACTGTCTGGAGAGGAAAGGGGGCTCCTTGTTTCCCATTGAGGGTTAGGAACCCATGCAGGCCCTCCATGGGGCTCTAACCTACCCCAGGAACTCATGGGGACAGGAAAGGCCACAGTGAGCCAGGCCCAGCCCTGTGATGTAGATAGGCCACTGGGTGCATCTGGGGGCTGAGAGGGGACATCAGTGAGAACAGAATCGACAGAGAAGGGACTGGGCAGGAGGGTGGTCCTGGGTTCCAGGAGCTTGAGATGTGGGGATGGTGTGAACCTTGGGGCCTGCAGACAGACTCATTCATTATTTCATCCATTTGTCCGTTCATTTCCCCGACAAACACCGGGTTCCTCCCTCCCTGTGAGCCAGGTTCTGGAGGCCCAGCCCAGGCCACTCACCTAAGCTCTGGCTTCAGCTTCTGAGCTGGAAGGAGGTGAAGGGCTAGGGTCACTTTTGGAAAAACCAGCGTCAGCAGCCAAAAATACAGTCTCTCAGACTGAAGCCCCATTTGGGGCAGCTTCCAAGTTCCCTGATACGGGCAGGAGCTGCTTCACACAAGCAAGTGCATGTACTCAGTCACCTGTCCATCTAGTCATCCCCTTTCACGACCTCCCACATGAATTCACTCACATGCAGGGTGAAAATACTCCTGCTTCCCCACACTGTGTACACACCCACCTTCACTGCTCTTGTCTCTATACACCCCCAACTCAGGCACGTGCCCATGGTGTGTACAGGTTCACACATGTGTTTACTCATTAACACTCCAATACAAACACCCTGCTCATGCACCAAGGCCCTCACACTCATGCACATTTACACAGGTGCTCACACTCACTCCCTCCCTTATGCATGCAAACATATCACACACTGTTGCTGTTCCAACCATGCACACAAACTTGCACTCGACAACACAACCTGTGAAGGAGGCACTGTGTTCCACAAGAGGAAACTGAGGCCAGATGTTCAATAACTTGCCCAGGGCACACAGGTAGAATCCAAAGCCATGCAGTCGGACTCCCACATTACATTCTGTAGTTTCCTTAGGTGGCAGAACTCATGTCAACTATGATAACAAGCACGGAAAGAGTGTGTGGTCTTGCTGTATCTCAGTCACTTGCCTCAGGGGGTAGAAAACTTGGCCCAGCCATTCTGCGTAGAATCAGGATGGTTCTGGCCCAGCTTGCTGTGAGACCTTGGGCAAACCACTGACGTTCTCTGGGCCTCGGGTTCCTGATGTGTAAGTGGAGGGGGGCTTGGTGAGTCCAGAATTCCCTCCTGAGGAACTGTTCTGCTCCTCTTCCACCTTACTGGCCTGGAAACATCCAAAGGGCACGGGGCAGCTGGCCCTCACCAGGAACGGGGGGTGCTAGCACCAGGGGTGCTGGTGAGCACTGGATATCTCTCCGTCCAGTCCTGCTATCTGAAGTCTGTCCCTTCTCTGTGCTCCTGGGAAACCCCTGGATGCCTCTAGCTCTGCCAGTGAGGCCCAGGCCACAGGCAGGGGATCACCCCGGCCGCTCCGGCCAGTGGCAGCCTGCTGCAGCTCTGAAGCCGTTGCACCTTCCCCTGGAGGGCCAGCTGTCTGACTCCCTAGGCCTCCACCCAGCTGCCCAAGGGCTCTTCCTACTGGTTGAGTGGCTGGGAAAATGAGGGAAACAAGCTCAGACTTGGGACCCTGGGGCTGAGGTGACAACACCCTGCCACCACACTCTGAACCCAGTGGCACCATTCTCCACTTCTCCCTCCCAAGCTCCTCCCAGCCTCCCAACCTCCTCACTTGGAGGATGAGCAACCAGGTCACCTCGGCACCCCCACAACTCCTTCCACAATATCTCTCCCCAAAGGTGAACAGCTCTCTCGGACTATGGCCGAGGCATGGCTCCTGTCACTCCTCGTTCTCTGTTTCTCTCCCAGAGCTGCTTTCACCTCCACAGTCTCTCCCGAGGCCCAAGTGCCACTCCTAGACCCAGAGGCCTGTGAAGGTTTCCAAGGCAAATGTTCCCACGAGACCCCAGAGATCCTGACCGCTGGGTGGCCTGTGCTGTGTGCTGATCCCACCTGGGGTGTCCCTGATTTCTGCCAGGTGGCTGAGGGGTTCACCACCCCCACCCTTCCACCTACCCATCCATCCATCCATCCAGTGATCTGTTTTTATTCTTCCATCCATACTACAAATTTTTATTGAGCAGATACACCAGGCATTATGCTGGCCCTGGGAGTGGACTGGCAAACCCTCAGGGCACTTCCAGTCTAGTGAGGAAGACACACAGGTCTTAGGCCAGGCCTGGGGAAAGAGCTCTCTGAGGAGGGCCATTGAAAGCAGACATGGAAGGACCAAGCAATGACACAGCGCTTGGACCTGAGCATCTGGGAAGGTCTCCACAAAGCAATGTCCAAGCTGAGCCCAGAAAACGGATCTGACTTGGTCAGCAAAGATATGGAGGTGAGAAGACATTTCTAGCAGAAGGACCAGCATCTCAAAGACCCAGAGGTACAAGACAAAGATCCTCGCTGGAGTAAGGCTGTGAGGCAAGGGGAGATGAGAACAGGGGTCCAGGGTGGGCAGAGGTGTGTCATCCCTCAGGCTCTGCCCCATAGTACTCTCCTGCAGGGCTCAGGAAGAAGGTCACATCCTGTCAAGCTAATGCCCTCCGGGTACTGTCCGGGTGACAAGCTGGACACAGGGGGTGCTGCAGTGCCCCCAGCCACCCTGGTACCCACGCCAGCACGGCTGCCTCCATGCCCTGGACCGTCATCCTGGCCCCGAGGGACAGCAGGATGTGTTCCCCACGCCCTGCAGACCCCCTGACTGGCCTTGCTGTTGCCCTAGCCCTAAACAAGGCACCTCTGTGCCAGAACTGCTTGTGCAGGCATCAGAGGCCCGGCCTGAGCAGCTGGGCCCAAGGGCTCAGGCCTATTTTGGGTGATGAAGGAGCAGGCCTTGAAGTGGGACAAGTTTCAGACCAGAGATGGCAAAGCTGGAGGGAGGCGCCAGCTCCCCAGCAGCTTCCATATTTGGCTGGCATCTTTCAGTTTTGAACAGAGACCCAGATAAGGCTGGGCATGGCCTGAATCCCCATGAGGTTCTAACTTCTGGGACAGTCCCTCCAGGACCATCCATCCCCTCCCATCACAGATGGCTCCAGTCCTGAGTCAGCCCCTCGGACTAAAAGGTCCATTCCAGGCCGTGGTCCAGGTTCCCAAGACCCTGCTGAGTTGGCAAAGCTGCTGTCAGCTCACTCAGGCTCCCAGGCATGAGGCCACATTTGCCCCATCCCACCGATGGCTCTAGTTACAAGTGGTGTCTACTTCGGACCTCTGCACTTAGAGCTGGTGGGGGGCACTTGGCGGAGGGACATGGAGGCCAGTCCCTGCACTCTGTAGCTGGGCAGACGTTGTTCCGATGCCAGAGAGGCCAGGCCCAAATGTGGCTGCTCCTGGCCCTGACTGATCCTTCCACCCCCTCTCCTGCTGGCCAGCTTCCAAGGGCTTCCCATGAGCAGCTAGAGGGAAGTCTGAGCTCCCCAGCTTCCTTCCAAAGCCCCAAAACCAATTTGATCCAGGGTCCCTGAAATAATTTTCAAAATAAAACATCAACCAACATTCACTTAGCAATGCAGGGCTCACAATATGTTGCAAATGAGCTGCCTCAGCCAATTCTCACAGCACAGTGACGACTGGCTCTGGTGTTTGAACAGGGAGACAGGCGCGGACAGCTGAGGAGAACCTTCCAGTGGCAGCCCCAGAAGGAAGACTTGGGTGCCCTGGCCCCTAGGACTGTGCTGCCCCTTCACCATGACCACTGTGTGCCAGGTTTGCCCTAGCCCGAGGGTCTCCCAGCACGCCAAGCTCCACACCTTTGCCCCTGCCCTTCCCTCACCTAGAATGCCCTCACCATTCTCAGCCAGCTTCACGTGGGCTCACACTTCTTGCAGGGAATGTGCCCCATCCTCTCTCTCCTTCTGGCTCTTCCTCCTGTTTTGGAAATGCCTGGAACTGAATTCAGGGGCCACGACTAACTGACAGAGTCCCCACCCCCAGGAGCTCAGAGGCAGCGGCTCCCCAGCCTAGCGGGTGCTGGTGCAGAAGTCCAAGGAACCGTCGGATCCCCGGGGGGAAGCCACTCTCCCAGACTTGGGAGCCACTGAGGCCCAGTCTTACAGCACCAGTGAGAATTAAGCCCTTCATGGGAGGTGCTGGGGAAGGAGAGGGACAGTCTCGGCACAGGAAACAACAGGCGCAAGGGCCAGCACAAGGTGAGGGCCAGAGTTGTGAGCATGGAGGCAAGGAGAGGGAACCAAGGCTGTGGCCCCCGAGCACAGCTCTCGGAGAGCCGTGTGGCAGATTTTAGACTTCCCCTGCGTGACACTGGGAACCATGTACAGTTTTAAGCAGGAGGCGCGTGATCGGATTTGTGTCCCTGAATCATGACTTCGCCCAGCGGATGGAGCGGAGAGCCCCTGGTAGTTTGGACGACCACTCCCCATCAGGGGCCTTTGAGTCCCCTACCCAGTCCTCTATCGATAGACATCTAGAGGGGCTCTAACATCAGGCTATAACCAGCATATATATTGTGTTGCACTTCAGGCGGATGTCAGCTGGAGAACAGGTGAGAAAGGGCAGGGCGGGCCTGACAGCAAGGCAGAGGGAGCAGCAGTGGGGGAGGACCCCCGCCCCCCCCCTCCCCCGGCGCTGACTCGCAGTCTGACAGGCTCGTGGTGCATTCTTGGATGAAATGATGCCAAAGCAGGGTTGTAGAGGCTGAGGCCTGTTTTTCAGTTTACAACAGATGCTTTAAACAAAAATTCCCTGTGGCCATTCGGGTCTATGGTCTGAATGTGAGGCCCTCTGTAATTGGCCCTGAGTGGGTCTGCTCCGGGGCATGACTTGGCCCCACAGGCTGGGGGGCTTAGACAACAGCAATTAATTTTCTCTTGGTTGTGGAGGCCAGAAATCCAGCTTGAGAGCAAGGTGTCCATGGGTTCGCTTGCTCTGAGGCCCCTCTCCTCAGGCGTGTCGGCGGCCGTCTTCTCCCTGTGCCGCCCTCACATGGCCTTCCCTCTGTGAGTGTCTGAGTCCAAGTCTCTTCTTCTCCTGAGGACACTGTCGCTGGGTTAGGGCCCACCCACTTGACCTTATTTCCCTTAATCACCTATTTAAAGCCTCTGTCTCCAAATATGGTCACATTGTGATGTCCTAGGGGTTAGGACTTTCATATATGAATTTTGATGGAACTCATTTTGGCCCAGAACAGGCCCAGTGAACAGCAAGCATGTGAAGAGCGTGAAGGGAAGAGCTTGGAGGGCCTTGGATTCAGGCTGGGAAACCAGGCTCCATCCCCTAGAAACCAAGTGGGAGGCAGCACAGTGGGGTGGGGTTCTCAGTAGAGCATCTGGACCCTCACTCTGGCAGTTGGTAACATAGATCAGAAGGGGAGGGAAGCAGGGGCCCATCTAAGGGGTGGGAGGAGGGGCAGGAAGCACCTGGAGACAGGAGCCACCTCTTGCAAACCCTCACACAGCCCTGAGATGGGAATGAACCCCCTACTTTACAGAGGAGGAGACTGAGGTTTGGAGAGCTTAAATGATTCCCCAGTGCTCACACGGGTCTCTGACATTAAAGCTTCAGCAGCTACAATGCTCGGGCATTACACTTGCTGTGTGTAAAGAAAGAAATGGAGAAGCCACAACTGGAATATGGGGGGATGACGGGATGGTGGCCTGCAGGGGTAGGGCCCAGCAGAGCGTGCAGGTGGGAGGTACTGAATGATGTGGGGGACAGTAGAAGAGGGGGTAGAGGTGAAACTAAGCAACCCCACAAGCACCTTCCTGGAGGTTCACAGCAGCTGGTGCGGTCCTAGGCTACTGGCACCAACCTTCCCTCACGCTTCATCTTCCCCCCAAGTCAGAATGTGGACTCGGCTCCAGCCTCTCCCCGGCTCTGTGCCGCCCTCTTTCTAAGGGCCATGCTGCCCACCCGGGTCTGAGTATCCAGGCAGTCTGCCAGGAAGCAGAGACGTGGCCAGCTGTTGCCTGAGGAGCAACCTCCTCACCACAGACTCTGCCCAGTGGGGCCCAGGTGCCCCAGACCCCGCTGAAGAGAGAGGCAGAGCCTCCCAGCTGGTCACCGGCAGACAGCCCAACTGAACCCCACTGGGGCCTGCTGCAGCCCTGACTCCTGCATAGGCATCTCCACAAGCCAGCTGGCCTGACTCTCCTCCAGTGTGGGCCAGACCAGCACAGTCGGAGGGCGGGCACACTGGGCAGCACCCAAGCTTTGGCAGGGTTCAGATATAGATTCCTCCCAACTCCCTGGGATGAGTTACTCCCCTCACTAAAGCTCAGTTTTCCCAGAATTCAACTGAAGATAAAAATTACTGCTGTTCAGAGTTATTGCATAGAGCCTGACAGGCAACTGGTGTTCAATAAATACCAGCCATTAATATCAGCCTGCCTTGGAGGCCAAGACAAGCAAGCCTGCATCACACACCTGACTGTGCCCACATCTCCCCAGGTCCCTGCCTTGGTTCTCAACCTCCCCCCCCCAAGGCCTCACTCCTTCTTCTTTGTCAAATATAAGCCAAGAGACTCCTACAGAAGCAGGACCTTAGGGAGTACATGAAAACAGTTGCCCCACAGATCAAGTACCATTGATTTGTCACATTGATAATAATGACCACACATATGTACTGGGCTCCTAAAATATGAGTCTGTGTACAACCAAATCTCCAAGTCGCCCTGGATTCTTCTAAATGTAGAAATATCAGCTGCATTTTACAGATGATGAAATAGTGCCCAAGTGACTCACAGCCAAGCCCATCTTGCCTCTGCCTGTCTGTCTGTCTCTCTCTCTCACACACAGACACACACAGTGTTTCTCCTTCCTCTCTCAAACCCTTGGCCAGTTGCTCCCCACCACCCCCACTTCATGACCCAGGGCTGGGCAGAGCAAAGCGGCCCCAGCAGCCAGGCCCTTAGCAATCCATGGCACAACATGTTTGTTGATGAAATGAATAAGGAACACTGTGAAGAAAGATTAAGTAACAGGAAGTTAAGAGTTGACCCCAGAGGTCAGAAAGGGAGTGTCCAAAGGCTGGAATTTGCTTCTGTTTTCTGACAGTGAGTCTGGTGGCAGGGAGAACAAGAGGTCCCCACCCCACTCAGATGGTCCAGGTTGCTCCATCCCAACTGATGTCCTAGTGCCAAGAAGGAAGGAGGAGAGAAGGCTGTCAGCTGAGAGGCAGCTGTGGCTGAGCAGACGTGGAAGCCTCCAAAGGGCACAGGCCACCCCATCCGATGCACAGGGCCCACCTGGAACAGCCGACGGGCTTGAGGACCTCAGCTCCTCGCTCCCCTGCTGCTCAGTCACCCATCTCCACCTGCAACCAGCCCAGCTTCTGAAGACTGTTCATCAAAATGTGTCCTGTCAGGGCAAGGGAGCCTGCTGGGCTGCCAGAAACGTTTGCTCTGGGTCATGGTGGCAGATGTGCATATCTGCACATGAAATTTGTTTGAGGGACTTCCACTTGCAGGAAAATGGGGTCGATGTGCTTTTTCCTATTCCTGTGCAAAGTATGACTAAACAGCCTGGACATTAGATATAAAACAAGGAAATGCTGAAAGGAGACAGATGAAGGCTGATGGGCTGGGGCCATCGGTGGAACTACAGGGAGCTGAGGGCCCTGGGTTTTCCCCTGCCTCACTATCCCAGGCTCAGGCGCCAGGAGCAAGCAACCTGGAAATGCCAATGGGCACAAACAAAACAACCCCCCACCCCTCACAAAAAAATAAACCCTGCTCTCTCTAGCCAAAAAGCCAGGAAAGGGAAAGTCTGGCAAGACAGAAAACTAGACAATACATACTCTGCTCCAGCCAGACACCACAGAGAAGAAGCAACCCACCCCCACCTGCCAATGAGGTCCAGGTGGAAAGCCCAGATGTCCCCTGTCACCCAAGTGTATTGGAGAAGACCAAGTAGGGGCCCTAACTTTCCAGCCAGTAACAGCTCTCTCCTCGACCCCAAAGTGTTAGTGGAGGTCACATGAGGAGCCAAAACTCTGACCCCATGGAGCAGTCACAAGGACTCCCCACCCCAGCCACTGGATGTCAGCAAGGCAGAATGAGGACTCTGGACTTCTGCCCCCGTCTGGCATGCCAGGGCAGTACCCGGTCCCCACCTCCCGCCAGAGGGGTGTCAGAGAAAGCCAACTAAGACTAGTTTAAACAGGATAACTGTTTAACATGATAACTGTTTAACTCATAACATGATTTAAAACTGTACAGTTTTCATTTGAAAATCACTCATCATATTAGGACCTGAAAGATCTAACACTGAATGAAGAAAATGACAGAGGTGTGAGAACTACTGACAAACCGGTTAGAGCAGCTGTGCTAAAACACTCCAATGGGCAATACAAACACACTTGACAGCAATGAAACATAGAAAGACTCAGCAAAAAATAAAAGCTGTGCAGAACAACCAGATGGAAACTGTAGAACTGAAAAATACAGTAACTGAAATAAAATGTTCAGAGGATGGGCTCAACAGCAGAACAGAGGGGCAGAGGAGAGAATCAGCAAATTGGAAGATAAAACAATGGAAATATCCAATCTGACAACAGAAAGAAAAAAGACAAAAAAAAATTTCTAGAGATTCAGGGACCTGTGAATCTATAACAAAACATCTAATGTTTGTGTCATTGGAGCCCTCGAAGGAGAGGCAAAGGAGGGAAGGGCAGAAAAAGAACTCAAAGAAAAAATGGCTGAAAACTCCCCAAATTTGACAAGGGGCATAAACCTATACATTAAAGAAGATGAACAACCCCAAACAGGTATCCCAAAGAAATCCAGGCAAGACAAATCATAATTAAACTTCTGAAGACTAAAGATAGAGTATTTAAAGTAGCCAGGGAAAAATAACATTTTATCTATAGGGGAAAACAATCAAACAACAGCAAATTTCTCTTCAAAAACCATGGAGGCCAGCCCCGGCCTGTGCGGCTCAGTGAGTTGGGTGTCATTCCAGAAAGCAAAAGGTCACGGGTTAGATTCCCGGTCAGGCCTGGGTCTTGGGCCAGGTCCTCAGCTGGGGCACGTGTGAGAGGCAGCTGATTGATGTGTTTCTCTCTCACACAGTGATGTTTCTCTTCCTTTCTCCCTCCTTTCCCTTCTCTCTAAAATCAATAAATAAAATCTTAAAAAAAAACATGGAGGTCAGCCATGCCCAGTGTGGCTCAGTTGACTGGATCTTCACCCCATGTACCAAAAGGTTGTGGGTTCAATCCCCAGTTAGGGAGCCTACGAGAGGCAACCAATTAATGTTTCTCTCTCTCCCCCTACCCCACCCCATGCCCTTCCTCTCTCTCTAAAAGTACAATGAAAAAATGTCCTTGTGTGAGGATTACAAAAACAAACAAACAAACAAACAAACACACACATATGGAGGCCAGAATGAAGTGGCACAATATTTTCCAGGAAAAAATCATCTCCAGGATCACATGAATTCCCTGGAGAATTCTACCAAACTTTTAAAGAATTACATGAATTCTATATATCTCCCAGAGAAATTAAAGGAAAAGGAAACATTTCCTAATTTATTTATAAACCTAGTACTGCCTTACATTAAAATCAAAGATAGTTCTAAAAAATAAATACCCAAACCAATATGTCTCATTAATAAATGCAAAAATCGTTCACAAAATATTAGCAGATAGAATCCAACAATATTTTTTTAAAAAGGAATTATACACCATAACAAAGTGGATACAAAACAAGGCAAAACTGAAAGGTAGAGAGAAGATAAATTAGATTTAATAATCCAGGGATGAAAAATTGGTTCAGTGTTTGAAAATCAATCAATGCAATCCATCATATGAACACACTAAGAAAAATATCACATAATCATATCAGTTGAAATAAAAAATGTATTTAACAAAAGTATTTATCAATATCCATTGATGATTTTTTTAAAAACCCCTCTTATTAGAATAGGCATACAGGGAAGCTTCCCCACTTGATAAAGAACATCTACAAAAAACCTACAGCTAACATTATCCATAAGGGGAAAGACTGAAGACTTCCCCCTGCACCCTGAGAGCTAGGCAGGGATGTCTGCTCTCACCACTCTTACTCAAAATGGTACTGGAAGTTCTAACCAGTGCAATAAGGCAAGAAAAGGAAATTAAAGGCACACAGGAAAGGATGAAATAAGCCTGTCTCTATTTGCAGATGACATGGTCGTCTGTGTAGAAAATCCCAAGGGATCTACACACACACACACACATACACACACACACACACAACTAAAAATCTCCTAGAAGGAATAAGTGAGTTCAGCAAGATCAATGGACACAAGCAACACATACAAAAATAAGCTCTATTTCTCTGTGTTAGCAATTAACACATGGATGCTGAATTAAAAACACAATGCTTTTACAATATTTGAGTATTTATAACACTAAAAAATACTTGATTTCTTTGTGTTTATCTATTTGTTTAAAGATTTTATTTATTTATTTTTAGAGAGAGGGAAACGGAGGGAGAATGAGAGGGAGAGAAACATCAAATGTGTGGCTGTCTCTCACGCATCCCCCTACTGGCCCACAACCCAGGCATATGCCCTGACTGGGAATTGAACTGGTGACCCTCTGGTTCATAGGCCAGCGCCCAATCCACTGAGCCACACCAGCCAGGGCTCTTTGTATTTATTCCATATTTTGTAGTTATTTTGTAATTATTTGTAATCTGACAAACCACATGCAGGATTTGTATGCTGAAGACTACACAACTCTGAGAAAAGAAATCAAAGATCTAAATAAATGGAGAGACATACCATGTTCATGAATTGGAAGATTCAGGTTAGTAAAGATGTTGATCAATGCTCTCAAAATTGATATGCAGAATTAATGCAATTCCTATCAAAATCCCAGTAAGATATTTTTGTACATATAGACAAAATTATTATAAAATCTATAAGGAAGAGCAGAGAGATTAGAATAGTAAAAACAATTTTGAAAAGAAAAAATAAAGTGAGATAAATTAATTTATCCAATTTCAAGACATGATAGAGTTACAGTAACCAAGACTCTGTGGTGCTGGTGGATGGACAGACACATGGATCAGTGGGACAGAACAGGGAATCAGAAACAGACTCACACCAATATACCCAACTGACTTCTGACAGAGGTATAAAAATAGCTCAGTGCAGAAAAGACAGTCCTCTCAACAAACAATGCTGGAGCAATTGAATATCTATAGGCAAAAAAATGATAATAATAACTTTAACTTAAGCTTCACACCTTATACAAAAATTAACTCAAAATGGATCACCAACCTATTATAAAATTACAAACTTTTAGAAAAAAATAGAACAAAAATCTTTGGAACATAGAACTAGGCAAAAAGTTGTTAGACATGACACCAAAAGCACAATCCATAGAGGAAAAAATTGATAAATTAGACAACCAAAATGTAAAATGTTTGCTCTGTGTAAAGGGTTGGTTTGCCAACCCTGTAAAGAGGTTGAAAAGACTAGTCACAAAATGGGAGGAAAATATTTGTAAACCACATATCTGACCAAAAAAAAATGGAACTAGTATCTAGAATACATAAGGATCCCTGAAAACTTGACTGTGAAAAAAATCATCCAATTATAACATGGGCAAAAGGCATGAACAGACATTTCACTGAAAAGGATATGCAGATGTCAGATAAGCACATGAAAAGATCTTCAACATTATTAGCTATTAGGGGAATTCAAGTTAAAGTCCTGAGATATAATTATATACCTATCAGAATGATTAAAATAAAAAATAATGATGATATCAAATGCTGGCAAAGATGTGGAGAAACTGGATGGTTCACACACTGACTGTGGGAATGTAAAATGATACAACCACTCTGGAAAACAGTTGGGCAGTTCCCTGAAAAAGTAAGCACAGAAGCCTGTGCTTACATATGTTTACAGCAGCTTTATTCATAATAGCTCCAAGCTGGAAACAACCCAGATGTCCATCAATAGGTAAATGATTAAGCCAAGTGGTCCATGAATACCACAGAATACCACTTAGCAATAAAAAGAAATGAACTATTGATACACACAATGACATGGTTGAATCTGCAGAGAATTATGTTGAATGAAAAAGCCAACCCCAAAGGGTTATATGTTGTATGATTCCATTTATATAACATTCTTAAGGAGACAAAAATGATCAGTGGTTGCTGAGAGGCAGGGTACGGAGGGAGGTAGGGAGGGAACTGTGTGTAGCTATAAGTAGGCGGCAGAAGGAAGCCCTGTGGTGGCGGAAGCACTCCAAATCTTGTCTGCATCAATGTCAATATTCTGGATGGGATACTGAACTATAATTTTACAAGTTGTTACCATTAGGGAAAACTGGGTAAAGACACATGGGATTTGTCTGTATTATTTCTTGCAACTGCACATGAATCTAACTGAAAAATACAAATAAATAAAAATTTAAGAGAAGTGTGGTCTTTGGCCTTCAAATTCTCCAGCAGTTTGGTGTTGCCAGTCCACGCTCCTGTCCATGGCCCACCGCCATACATTTCTCTCTGCCCTCGCCACCTCCACCCCTCACATACTAGCCTCCTCTCTGCTTCTCAACACAGCAAGCAGGGCTCAGGAGAGGCCCACTCAGCCTGTGATGCCTCTTCCCTCCTCTCTATGGCCCACTCTTACTCATCCTTCAGGTCCCTGCTTAGATTTCTCTTCCTCCACGTAGTCTTCCCTGAACATCCTGTGGAAGGAATCCCCTATTTCCCTCCCAGCAGACAACCCACTGGGGCCACACACTGGACTTCATCGGCTATCTCCATTTGTGACAAGTCGGGGCCTGCATGTAAGGCTGGCTACACTGAGTGTATTGGTGGGACTCCAGGACCATCCCCCAGAAAGAGCCAGAGTATGTGGGGGTGGCCTCTTTGGGGGAACTGGATTGTCCTCTAAATTAGCTACAGTCCACAGCCTGGATTAACATCAGGTTGAGTTTCCTGAATCGCTGCTGGAGTTGTGAGCTGGTGCGGTCACTGTGGAGAGTGTGTGGCAGCCTCTCCCAAAGCTACGTGCTGTGTCCTGTGGCCCTGCAGCCCCACCTAGGCAACGTCTGAGGGGAATGAGGGCATATGAACATTCACGGCCACAGAAGACAGGCCACAAATGTTCACTGCAGCCTTATTCATTATAACCACACTATTAACAACCCAAATGCCCACCAACATGAGGACAAACAGGGAAAGAAATTATGGCACATTCAGCTTTATTAGAAACTTCAGCTTGTTTCAGAGGTCGCCTGTGAGGGTCCCAGCCCAAAAAGTCATGGCTACCCTCCCTAAGAGCCATGACCACCCTCATCCAGCCAGGGAAGACCTTGGAGGTCACAGGACACCCACCTGGCAATGCCACAGCTGGATCAGGAAGACCCAGTCCATCTGGGACCCAAAAGCAGCCCATATGACACACACCCCTTCCCCACTCCTGTTTGGCCCCACTGTCTGCTTGGCCCTGGGCAGGAGAGCCTACCCTGTGCTTCCTCCAAGGTCTGGAAGGTAGAGGAGAGTATTGAAACTGGCCTTGGTGTTTCTTATCGTGGTAAGTCTCTTCTTTGACTTATGACCAACTCTCTTAACAGGAAAAAGAACCTGCTGTTAGTTTGACCTCAGGCAGAAACTAGATTAGTGTTGGTGTAACCAGATGAAACTGACTGTGCACAGGCCTTGGACTTACCCACAGCCCTTCCTTCCCACAGCTGACAATTATACAAGCCCTGAAGAACGTGCCCTATCATCTCTTGAACTCTCCTACTACTGTCCCACTTTGGTCTCCTCTACTCCAGCCACCCTGGTGGACTCACTGCCACCTCAGGGCCTTTGCACATACTGCTTTCATTGCCCAAACTGTTCTTTGCTCAGATATACTCACAGCTCCCTCCCTTATTTCCCGTAGGTCTTTGTTCCAGGGGTCAGCACACTATGGGCCACATCAGCCCACCACCTGCTGCTGGTCAGAGAGACCACATTGGAATGCCGCCGTGCTCATGTGTTCATGGGCTGGCCATGGCTGCTTTGTGCCACAGTGGCAAAACTGAAGAGCTCTGACCAAGACCATATGGCTTCCAAAGCCTGAAGCAATTGGTGTTTAGCTCTTTACAAAAATTTTGCTAATCCCTGCTTTAATCCCATTTTATATTCTCACTGAGCCTGCCCTTGCCCTGGCTAGGTAAAATTTTAGCCCCTCTCAATCAATGCCATTTGCATGGTTTGTTTTCCCTCCATGACACTCGTCACCACCTAGCAATCTATGTAAGTGACCTGTGAGCCTTGTTTATTGCCCTTTCCCCAACCCCCCAAAAATCACCAGATCCAGGAGGACAGGTGATTCCATTTGTTCAGAACCTTGGTGGGTCCCCATTGCCACAAGAGGGGCCATGTTCAGGGCTCAGTAAGATGAATGAAGGAGGATATGGGTGTGCAGCTATTTGTTTCATTCTGTTTCCCTGAAGTCTCAGCACTGTGAGCAGGGCAGGACCTACACCTTTCAGTGCTATGACCTTGCCGTCTCACACAGTGACTGACACGTAACAGGTGCTCCCTAAATGCTGGAGTTCTCAAGGAACGGAGGGATGATTGTGCAGGGGAGAGAAAGGGAGAACTTACATAGAGCTAAGAAAGTTTAGTGCTGAGAGAACTTACTGGAAATAGAATTCTGAGCCCATTAGTCCCTTACATCAGAGGCAATTACACTTGGGACTTGAGCCTGGATTCCCAAACTCATGCTTTTCCACTGTATTGTTTTTACTAAAGGAGGTGCTTTCCTTCACTTTCCATTGCTTTTCTTTTTTAAAATTTTTAAGTATATTTTATTGATTATGCTATTACAGTCCCCCCCTATATCTCCCCTCTACCCTGCTCCCCCAACCCTCCAGTATTCTCCCCCCTTAGTTCATGTCCATGGGTCATGCATATAAGTTCTTTGACTTCTCTGTTTCCTATACTATTCTTAACCTACCCCTGTCTATTTTATGTCTACTTATTATTCCTCTTATCCCCTGTACCTTCCCCCCCAATTCTTCCCTTCCCACTCCCCACTGATAACCCTCCATATGATGTCCATTTCTCTGATTCTGTTCCCATTCTAGTTGTTTGCTTAGTTTTTGTTTTCGTTTTTTTTAGGTTCAGTTGTTGATAGCTGTGAGTTTAATGTCATTGTACTGTGCATAGTTCTTGATATTCTTCTATTCCTTACATAAGTCCCTTTAACATCTCATATAATAAGGGCTTGTTGATGATGAACTCTTTTAACTTGACCTTATCTGGGAAGCACTTTATCTGCCCTTCCATTCTAAATGAAAGCTTTGCTGGATAGAGTAATCTTGGGTGTAGGTCCTTGCCTTTCATGACTTTCGAATACTTCTTTCTAGCTCCTTCTTGCCTGCAAGGTCTCTTTTGAGAAATCAGCTGACAGTTTGATGGCAACTCCTTTGTAGGTAACTGTTTCCTTTCCTCTTGTTGCTTTTAAGATTCTCTCTTTATCTTTAATCTTGGGTAACTTAATGATGATGTACTTTGGTATGTTCCTCTCTGGGTCCAATTTCTTTGGGACCTAAACTTCTGGAAGTCTATTTCCTTTGCCAGATTGGGGAAGTTCTCCTTCATTATGTTTTCAAATAAGTTTTCAATTTCTTGCTCTTGTTCTCCTCCTTCTGGCACCCCTATGATTCAGATGTTAGAGCATTTAAAGTTGTCCCAGAGTATCCTAAGCCTCTCTTCATTTTTTTGAATTCTTGTTTCTTCATTCTGTTCCAGCTGGATATTTATTTATTCCTTTTGTTCCAAAGCATTGATTTGAGTCCTTGTTTCCTTCCCTTCACTGCTGGTTCCCTGTATATTTTCCTTTATTTCATTTTGTATAGCCTTCATTTCTTCCTTCATTTTGCAATCGAGCTCAATCAGTTCTGTGAACATCCTGGTTACCAGTGTTTTGAACTCTGCATCTGATAAGTTGGCTATCTCCTCATCACTTAGTTCTTTTTCTGGAGTTTTGATCTGTTCTTTCATTTGGGCCATATTTCTTTGTCCCAGCACATCTGTTAGGTTGTAAGGGGCAGGGCCTTAGGTATTCACCCAGACAAGGCAACTCTCTTTGCTGCCTTGTGGTGCTGTCCATGGGGGAAGGGTCAGAGAGGAAATGAGGCTCACTTGCTCTGCTCTAGCCCCACTTTCCAGCGAACTCTCTCATGTGAGCCTGGGAGTTTCTCTTGCCGTGGCAAACCCCACAGTTTACCGCTAGCTTTGAGTCTTTACTTTCCTGTTTAGCCAGCCCCACCTTGCCCTCCCAATCCATCACCATGCATGCATCCTCTCCTCTCAGCTGCCCATCTCAGCCCCTTCTGCCCTCCTACCGGTTTGGGTGAATGTTTCTTTAACTCCTTGATTGTTCGAGTTCCATGCAGTTTGATTTTCTGGTACTTCTGGCTGTTTATTGTTTTTGGATCGGTTGTTATCCCTCTTTTGGTTGTGGAGGAAGCAAAGCGTTTCTATGTACACCTCCATCTTGGCAGGAACTGCAACCACTTTTCTCATCGTTGTTAGTGTGGTAAGCCTGGCTGTCCGAGAGCCAGAGGGACCCGCCACTGCCCCGCTAGGAGACAGAGAGGGACAGACTTGAGCACAGTGTGAGTCAGGCTTTAGCGACAGAGAAGCCGACAGTCAGCACCTGCCTGTGATCTCACCTGAAACCTGGGTACTTCTGGGCCTTTGGACCTTTCTAAATTCTCTTGAGCATTTTACTTTTAAAATAAATGCTGGTTTTGAGAGCTTTTTTCCTTTTAAGTATTTTATTTATTTATTTTTTAGAGAGGGGGAGGGGAAGAAAGAGAGGAAGAGAAGCATCACTGTGCGGCTGCCTCTCGCACATCCCTCACTGGGAACCTGGCTCACAACCCAGGCATGTGCCCTGAGTGGGAATCGAACCAGCCACGCTTCGGTTCACACAGGCTGGCATTCAGTCCACTGAGCCATGCCAGCCAGGACTTGAAAGCTTTTTTAAAAAGGCAAAACATTGTGCCTACAACAGGAAATTATTTAGAATAAGATGAAGTGTGTATATAACCCATGGGGTTAAATCTTGTGGATTCATCTCTCATTCTTATTTCCTCTTTCTCCTAAAACTCACTGAAAAGACAGCATGGAAGTGAAAAAAGTTATAAACACTCAAGTAGCCCTGCTCTGCCCATTTTTGTGTTTTGTGAAAACAAAAATAAAACACCTCCACTTGGTTGTGCTACTGTGGTCAGGTTTTCTGTTCTGTGGAGCAGAACATACTTCTAATCCATGAGCCACAGTGAGGCACAGCCTCACCTGGACCCACACAGCCCCTCAGAGGTTCCACAGCCTCTACCTAAATCTGAACAAATCAGAGGCAGGCATCTGATGAAAGCCTCAAACACAAGAAAGGGTGACCAAATCAAACAAACTTAGAAAAGAGAGACAATGCAGGAAACAGAAGAAGAATTCACAAGTTATAGTTTATATCCTTAAAGAAGTAAAGGAAGATATGCATCTATAAAACAAAACAAACCCAATTAAAAATAATGCATGCTATTAAAAAGAAGCAGTTGATTAAACAAGAACATGAATAATCAAATTAAAAAATGGGCTAAAGAGCTGTATAGACACTTCACCAATAGAAGATATGCAGATGGCAAATACGCATATGAAAAGATGTTCCACATCATATGTCATTAGGGAACTGTAAATTAAAACCACAAAACGTCACACCTATCCGAATGGTGACACCCTGACCAGTGTGGCTCAGTTGGTCGAGCGTCATCCCCTCAAGCAAAAAGTTGCCAGTTTGATTCCTGGGTTGCAGGCCAGTGCTTGGTTGGGGCGCATGCGAGAGGCAACTAACCAATGTTTCTCCCACACACTGACGTTTCTCTCCCTGTCTTTCTCCCTCCCTTCCCCTCTCTCTAGAAGCAAATAAATAAAATCTTTAAAAAACAAAAGAAGAAGAACGGTGAAAACCAGAATCCTGATGACACCCGATGCTGGCGAGGACGTGGAGCGGCAGGGACTCTCGTTTGCTGCTGGCGGGAGTGCAGACGGCACAGCCACTCAGGAAGACAGTCTGGTGGTTCCATACAAAACTAGACACACTCTTACCATGCAATCCAGCAATCACACTCCTTGGTATCTGCCCAAATACAGCAGCTTTATTCATGAGTGCCAAAACCTGGAAACAACCAAGATGTCCTTCAATGGGTGATGGATAAACTGCGGTCCATGCAGACAGTGGAATGTTGGTGCTAAAAAGAAATGGACTCTCAAGCCGTGAGAGACATGGGGGAAAAATGAAAGCATGTGACTAAGTGAAAGCAAACAACCTGTAAAGGTGCATACTGTGTGATTGCAACTATATGACACTTTGGACAAGGCAAAACTATGTAGGTCCACTGATTGTGACCAATGTACCACCGTGGTGGGGGGCGTTGACAGTGGGGTGGGTGGGGTGTGCATGTGTTATACAGAAATCTCTCTGTACCTGCTCCTTCCTCAGTTTTGTTGTGAAACTAAAATTACTATAAAAAATAAAGTCTATCTGTTTAAATGGGCAGTTGTTGAACTGTACACATACAGTGAGTAGGTTTTACAATATGTAAATTATACCCCCGATAAGGCATTAAAACAAGGAGGAAATGGAAAATAAAAATAACATGGTAGCCAATTTTTTTTACATCAATAGGAGTGTTCAATATTAAGGGTATGCTCCAGAAATTAGATTTAAAAACACAGACATGGAAAATGTCAGAGAAAAGAACAAATAAAGGTTCAATTTGGGAGGTCTGACATCCAACTAATAAAATTATCAGAAAGAGAGCAGAGAAAATGGAGGGGAGAAAGCAGCTAAAGAAGTGGTAATGGAGAATTTTCTCAGGATGGGGACACAAGCCCCCAGTGTGGCTGGCCACACAGTGAAATGGAAGAGACCCCCCAAGGTCTCCTCAAGCACCAGGAGGGGACCACTGTTTTCCAATAACAGACCTTTCAGTGCCCTTCTCCCCGAGTACTACGACATGCTCAGAGTGTGACCAAGAGAAGAAGCAGGCGGGAAATGGGGATGGTATAGAATGTCAGGCTAGGCATTTGTTCGAGCTCATTCAGTTGTTTAGAAAACAAAAAACAAAACCTTTCATCTGAATGTTTTCTCCCCAGTAGGCAACATGCATAAATGTGCACAACACGCACACATCAAAATAAAACCGAGCATTTACGTCACATAAACCCTCGATGGTAAATAGGTGGGAAGGTCACATCTCCGCATACCCTAATCTCAAAGGCCTTTGGGGTCAAGCTCGAACAAACGCCTAGCCTGGCATTCTATACCATCCCCATCTCCCGCCTGCTTCTTCTCTTGGTCACACTCTGAGCTCAATGGAACTGGCCCCAAACTACAAAAAGAGTGTGGAGAGACACCACATCCCTCCTAACTTTACCTTTTACAAAGAAAAAAAATCTAAGGAGGGAATGTGCTCCCTACCACAAGAGATCCTGTGTTGGGCCTGGGACCCCACAGCTGCCATGGCCTCTCCTCACCATGGCCTCTCCCACGCCATTCACTGTCCCTTTCTTTTTCAAAACACTTGTTATCATTTTACTCCCCCCCCCCCCTCTCTCTCTAGCTCCAGGACAGCCACCTCAACAGGGGTGAAGAATGCCGGATGCATCTAGGAGCTTGTTAGAGGCTGAAATGTGTCCCCTGAAAGTCGTATGTTGAAGTCCTAACTCCCAACACCTCAGAATATGGCTCTATTTAGAGACAGAGGCTTTAAAGAAGTCACTAGACCTCTATTAAAATAAGGCCACTAGTGTGGCTCAGTTGGCTGGAGTGTTGTCTGTAAACCAAAGGGTTATGGGTTCGATCCCTGATCAAGGCAGGTACAGGAGGTAGATGATTGATGTTCTCTCCCACCTCTCTCTCTCTCTCTCAATCTCTCCGCTCCCCCACCCCGCCGCTTCCCTCCCTCCTTCTTCATAAATGAAAAAATGTCCTCAGGCAAGGGTAAAAAAAAATTAGGCCCATTAGAATGGGCAATGTGATCTGATGTTCCCCAGCACCACTGGGGAACATTCTTGTCCTGCCCCTGATGGAGCAGCCCCTGCCCTACATGGAGCGTTCACACCCTCTGGCTTCTGGGTCACCTACAGTGGCAGCCTCTGGGGAGGGCTGGATTTGGGAGCTCAGCTGTAGTCTCTTACAGGCAGACAGGCCTGGATTAGGGGACACACCCTCTCCCCTCCTTGAGTGCTCTCTGCTCCTAGGAGCTCCCTCCAAAAATGCCCTTGCTCAAGCCCTCTCCAGCTCAGGCTGAATGTGGGGTGATAATCAGAGGAGTTTGAGGTATTGTCCTTAGCTGTTGTCCCAGACATTCCACAGGCTGCTGCACTTTTAAAACAAAACCAAAGCCCTTGGCAGGAAAAACGGCAGACTCAACTATTTTGTTTGTTTTTAAGAGAATTTAACGAAGGGACTATTTACTTGAGTGTGGACATTAAGGAGCCCGGTATGGGGTGTTGGGGCACCTGGGACTAGCATTGGGGAGGTGGGGAGTCCTTACCCTCCCTGGCTGCTGAAGAGGGGTGGAAGAGCTGGTGAGGGGATACGCAAGAGCTATAAAAGGGTTGAGGGGAGGGCACAGCCATCACCAAAACCACACACCTGGGTAGGACCAGAGCCATGGAGAAATACCCCAACCTCTCTTTTTTCTCATCTGCTGCCGGTGCCTCCCATTGGCCAAATATAGCTGGAAGCCAGTGATGCCCTGGGCACAGAGCAGGACAGAGAAAGGTGGGGTAGAGGGGGTTCAAGTGACTCAAGCAAGGCCAGTGGGATGAGGCACTCTTGACCAGATAAAGCCACAGGCCTGTGCAGTGCACAGTGTACTCCTGACGCTGTCCGCACAAGACCATGACTGAGGGCCTGCCTCCCAGAGCCCTGAGCAGCATTAGCTGCCACATACCCAATCAAGCTAGTCCTCCAGTCCTCAGCAGCTGCAAGGCCTGGAAAGCATCCCAGCAAAGTCAGCCGGAGTTGGTAAATATCTTTATCTATATGAGTTGGGTGCCTTTTTTGAACAGACCATTGGCAGAGGCCAGGAGAGCTCTGAGAACCAAGCTCTGGACTTTGCCACCGAAGCCAGCACTGCAGTTGCAAAGTCACCACCCACCAGCCAGAGACCCTAGAACTCAGATGCCCCCAGGGTCGCTACCACCCCAGGAATAGACTTTTCATGCTCCTGCTTCTGGAAACAACACCTCCCAAATGAAACCCAAAGGAGTGCACTTGCTTGGCTAAACCAAGGCCATATGCCTTCAACCGAACTTAAAGGAAGCCTGGGAAAGCAAGTACCCCTACTTTCCAAATTAGGGGGAAAACCCTAAATACTGGAAGATGTTTCCAGGGCTGGGCAGCCAACAATGTCCACTAATACCTTTCTCAACATTGGCGTCTTTCCTTCAGACAGTATTTCCAAAGTGGGGTTTCTGACTCCTGACTCTTGCTATGTTTTATTGCCAGGTTCCTTTCCCTAAAGAGTTAAACTCATTCACCACCACTTCCAGCAAGGAGAACGCCTGCCTGCTGGGCCACAGCCACAAACGTCAAAGCTTCTACAAAACTAACAGGCAAACTATGATGCATACCTCATTGCTTCATTCTTTTTTGTCAGGGCGGGGGTTTCCTACATTTGTTTATTAGTTGCATTCTGCAAAACTCTGATACTTGACTTAGAATACATTTTATGATTTGTTTTGATGACTGATTTTTCATTATTTTCCTTGTTGTAGCCTGTGCTAAAATTAGCTGGCATTGGTATTAGGATTAGACTCAGCAGTGTGTATCAGAAAAAACAACAGCAGGCTTCAGCTAGATGGACACTTGCTTCTCTCCCACATAAGACAGGCCTACAGGCCAGTCCAGCGCGGGCATGGGCCCAGCTCCTCCTGGACCATCCCTCTGCCACCCCGAGGGGCCTGGGCCCTGCTGTCTCAGGCAGCAGCTAGGGCTCCAGTCCTCACACTCAGCAACAGGAGAGTGGGCAGGGGAAAGAAGGAACGATCTGCCTACCTTTACAACCCTTCTGCTTGCATCTTTTTGGCCAAAATTTGGACAAGTGGCCTCCCCATGGGAGGCCAGACAATCAGCCCAGCTAAAAACCTGTCAGGATCTTACTGCTCAGGACTAAGGGAAGAATGGCTGTTGAGAGGCAGGCAACTATCTTCTCCACCAGCAAGGATAAGAATTCAAATGTGTGAGAACAACCACAGCTTATGAAAATAACTCCCACTTCATAAACAGTTATCAACTGTGGGCACTTGATAGGATCACCGGGAGGTCGGCTGGCCTTGTGGGGCTGAAGAGAGGACCGGAGGCCATGCTGCTTTCTTACTTCATACCTTTGAACATTTCATTTGTTCATCCACTCAACAAAGTTTCTTTCAAAACACCCATTACATTTTCACTGAGCTGTCTTACCCCTGTGTTTGCTACTCCTTGGGGGCAGATAGTGTGTCCCCAGTAGCCAGCACAGAGCATAGGCTCACAAGACACTTGGTCTGTGGATGAAGGCTTGCCCCGGCCTCTCCGCACCAGGCTCTGCAATGGGCACTGAAAGCACAGGAACAGAGGCCTGCCCTTCGGCACTCACGGCTGTGGGTGGAGGTTTGGGCCCCCAGGGAACAAACAGAGGGGGCACCGGTGAGGAAGTCAGTGTGGTTAGATTGTACTTCATGAGTGACAAGCCAAAAGGGAGAAGATCCTTAAGGTACACCAGACTTAAAGTTCCTCTCAAGTCCAAGGTGAGAAATTTAGCCTCAACCCTGAGGCAATAGGGAGCCACAGAGGCTATAAGCAGGTGGTGACAGAATAGCCATCTAGATTGTTCTGGCCGCTCTTGCAGGAGGGAGGTGTGTAGGGGGGACTGGACAAGACCTCCCCCATCCCCGCCCATGAGAGGCCTCCCAGGAAGCCAGACCAGTGTAAAAGCTAAGATGGTCCTCAGGGATGGCTGCGAGGCAGACAGGATGACACCGAGCTCAGAGGGGCAAAAAGGGAAGAGAGGTGAGCGCCCAAGGCTGAGGAAATAGTGTGATGGCTGAGTGGCAAGAGAGGGGAGTCTGAGATTGGATGGGGGCCAAAGCAAGGGGTTTGAAGAAAGGGGGTGGTATGAGGTGAAAAAAAATACAAAACAAAAGAGGCCCTGTGCTCCGGCGCGTGAGCCAGACAGATCCCCGGGGGAGTCTGGAAGGGGGAGAAGGGGGCTGGAGAGAGGCCCTGGCTGGAGCCGGAGCAGACGGCTGTTGGACGCCTGCAAGCTGTGCTCACGGCTCAGCAATGTCCCAGCCCTGCCAGGAGCCGGCCAGCCCCTGTGCCTCTTCATCCTCCTCACTGGCCCGCCCCAGCCTGGTCCCAGCAGCAGGAGCTCTGAAGCTGCCCCCCACCGAGGGGCCTCCCCTCCTCAGAACCCAGGCACACTCACATCTCTCCATCACCCCTCAGCCTTCCCCCAATGGCTGATGACGCACAGGCCCAAGGAGGGGGAGAAAATAAAGACATCGTCCGGGCTGAGCCAGTGAGAGTTAATGTCTGCAGTGCTTTGCCCCTGACAGGCCTAATGAGACACAGGTGGTCCCCTGGCTCCAGCCTATGCTGGTTCAGTGCCCGGGATGAAGAGAGGGGGTTCTGCCGTTCCAGGGGGTGGGGCTGGGGCCGCTGGCTGGGGCCCAGCACATAACTCCGGCGGTTGCAGTCTGGGGCAGCAGACACCCAGCCGCTCTGAGCTGAACTGGCAGCATGAAGGTACCGGGCCCCGGGTGGGGGACTCATGTGTGGGAGATTCATGCGTGGGGGACAGAGCCCTTTGTGTGTAGAGGACCTTGACGAGAGATGGGACCCTAAAGGCCCCGGGGGTTTGCACGATCCAGCTGAAACTCCTAATCTGCGAGGGTGCTGAGCCTGTCCCAGGGAGTGGGGTTTCTTGGGAAGGAAAAGAGGGCCAGAGGGCAGGCGAAGGGTTTCCGGCAGGGGCTGCTCTGGGTGTTGGCAAGTGGAGAGAAAGCCAGGAGGGCTCTGGGGCTGGAGGCATGGACTGTGCTGAGGTGACCCTGTTTTCCTGTCACCAGGTCCTCCTGGCCCTGCCGCTGCTCCTGCTGCTCCTCTCCATTCCCCACTGCACCCCACAGGTCTCCGGAATCCGGGGTGATGGTAAGCAGCCCACGGTTGCAAATTCAGCCTGGCGAGCAGGCTGGGCAGAGAGGCTGTCTGAGCCACATCCCTGGGAGTCAGCCAGCTCTGCAGGCCTCAGTCTCCTGCTCTATAAAATGGGGCAGGTGGATGACATGATCTTCGAGCAACCCTCCTCTCCAAGAAATCTTGCAATGTCTTGTGACAGAGTACCCTGCTCCCAGGGATGGAGGCAAATTGTAGGGTGCCGAAGTGTGAGTTATGCCTTAGCCCCCTCTTGTCCTCCCTGCCCTGCTTCCCAGCTCTAGAGAAGTCTTGCCTTCAGCAGCCCCTGGACTGTGACGACATCTACGCCCAGGGCTACCAGGCGGACGGCGTGTACCTCATCTACCCTCTGGGCCCCAGCGTACCCGTGCCTGTCTTCTGTGACATGACCACCGAGGGCGGGAAGTGGACGGTGAGTGGCAGGAGGGGGACAGATGCCCAGTTCCAGTCCTAGTGTGTGGCCCAGCTTCACCTCTGGGAGCCTCAGTTTCTTCATCTCCAATGTGAGGATAACAGTGCTGATAGCATAGTTTGTGAGCTGCTGCCAGCACAGAATTCTAGGTGCACATAAGCCTCATAATAACCCTGAGAGAAATGCACCCGCACAGACAAGGAACTGAAGCCCAAAGGGCTGAAGCACCTCATTCAATGTCACACAGCCAACACAGCACTCCACCCTGGCATTTGAACACCCTCCTAAGCCCTCCCCAGCACCGAGCAGCTGCCCCCTGGGGGATGCCAGGATACATCCTGTTTTAAGTCCCCAGCTCAGCCCTTTAACAAACCACTTCAGCACCATAGCGTCCATACCTGGATGAGGCCCCTCCCTGCCCAGTGGACCCTTGAAAACCGAGGCCTGTCGTCTCTGCTCCAGGTTTTCCAGAAGAGATTCAATGGCTCAGTGAGTTTCTTCCGGGGCTGGAATGACTACAAGCTAGGCTTTGGCCGTGCAGATGGAGAGTACTGGCTGGGTAAGGCGGGGCCCAGGTAGGCTGGGGGCCACCCCAGAGTCAGGTCCTTGCTGACTAGTTGCCCTGCCTTCCTCCCCAGGGCTGCAGAACCTGCACCTCCTGACACTGAAGCAGAAGTATGAACTGCGAGTGGACCTGGAGGACTTTGAGAACAATACAGCCTACGCCAAGTACATTGACTTCTCCATCTCACCCAACGCGATCAGTGCTGAAGAGGATGGCTACACCCTCTACGTGGCAGGCTTTGAGGACGGCGGGGCAGGTAGCACCCTCCTGATAGACTAATGAGGGGATGTGGAGGGACAAGGCAGGCACTGCCCTATTGGTCCCAAACCCCTTCAGGCCCCTCCTTTCCCCTCCTGGCCCAGAAGGGTCATGGCTGGCTCCCCACCAGCTCAGGCCTCAGCCTGGGGAGAGGCCCCATCCACTCCACTCCAGGCAGCCCCATGGGGAACAGCTGTTTCTCTTCACTGCAGAAGCACAGCTACCCAGCATCTGGTGCAGGAAGGATGCCTCATCCCACCAGGCTGACACGTAACGTCTCTGACAGCATCACTGGTCACTGCTGTAAACCCCTGCCCACAAGCCCAGGGCTCAGGTCCCTGCTTCAGTAGCCCCTCCCCTCTTCTTCTCCGCCAGGTGACTCCCTGTCTTACCACAGTGGCCAGAAGTTCTCCACCTTTGACCGGGACCAGGACCTCGTTGTGCAGAACTGTGCTGCCCTCTCCTCAGGAGCCTTCTGGTTCCGAAGCTGCCACTTCGCCAACCTCAACGGCTTCTACCTGGGTGGCAGCCACCTCTCCTATGCCAATGGCATCAACTGGGCCCAGTGGAAGGGCTTCTACTACTCCCTCAAGCGCACTGAGATGAAAATACGCCGGGCCTGAGTGGATGGCCCCGTCAGGCCCCAATGCCCCTCTGGCTGCTCCGTCTCCACGAGCGCTCCCTCCGCTGTGCCTGTCACCCCCCCCAACCCCCAACATCAGTTCTGCTGCTCTCTTGGCACCTGCTTCTCACAGGGGGCCTTATGGCTCTAGCCCCAGCTGATCTCTAAGCCAGGCCTCTGCTCCCCTTGACCTGAGGCTGTGCTGCTAAACAGTTTCCCAGGCCTCTTTGGAAAGGCACAGTCTGGACCTGGCTGGGCTCCACGAGACTCTTAGCTGCCTCCGCCCCATACCAAAGGCTAAGGGCTAGGAGCTGCCCTCCCAGGCTGCAGACTCTCGTGTTCCACCTTAGCCAGCTTCCTTACTGTGGGCTCATCTGTCTGAGGCCACCCCAACATGTTTGTCTGAGCTGGTGCAGTCTGATCAACACCCAGCGTATGCCACACCACCTGCGTGTGACCGCTATAACCACCCCCAGCAAGCCCCCAGCTGTTCTGAGTGTCTCTCATCCTTTGCCTGCCTCCCACCAACTTAGTCTCTAGTGGTGAGCACCAGCAATCCTCAGCCTCATCTCACTATCATACTCAGCTTTCCCTGCCTCCTGTCCCAGGCTCCCAAACCTCAAGGCCAAAACTGTATTTCACCACAGCTACGGCACACCACCCAAAAACAGCCAGTCAAGGTAGGCATAGATATAAGGTCCTCCCACCTGCCCCAGGGTTGAGGTTTGACCATGTGAGGGGGTAGCAGACAACTTCTGCGGGACTGGGAGCAGGTAGAGAGTGGAGTCTCAATAAACCTCAGGACCTGAATGAACTTGGCTTTGGCTGTTGTGCATGCAAATGCATTTGTTTGGTCCCCAAAGGTGGGGACCTGCCTCCTCTGTTTCTTTACTGACAGCACATTGCCCTCTGCTCCAAAAAATACCTGGAGTTAGGCACTAGAGAAAAACTTGTATTTTGCAGGCCTCATTTTGATGGCAAAAAGAATGACTAATAATAAAATTATATAATAAAAATATAATACTGAAAAGGATCGCCTGGAGAACAGGGATGTCCTGATCCTCTCATGGCTCGGTGGTGGCTCAGGTGGCTACTTAAGGCTGCAGGGTGGGTCTGAGATGAACCTGCAGAGTAATCCCAAGCCAAGCTTCTCCTGCAGGGCCCAAGGCTCCAGCCCTGGAGCATGCTCCTGCAGGCCTTGGGCTGGGTCTTCCTCCTGGCAGCAAGGCCCAGGCTGTGGGCCTCAGGGCTACTGGAGGTCAGGCAGGTCAGCCAGCAGCATCGGGGAATCCATCTGGATCTCACGCTGCAGAGACTCAATGTCGGAAGGATTCATGCCATGGCCCTCGAGCCAGTCAGCAAGCAGGGAGGCCGAGAGTGAGGCCGAGTCTGTCTGGCTGTAGGGAAAAGGAGGGCAGAGACCAATGAGCGTACACTGGCTCCTCCTGCCCCAGGAACCCACAGTCCCACTCTGGAGGTTTGGTCCAGACAAACTTACCCATCCTGTGGCCCATCAGCCATGCCCATATCAAAAGACTGGTTCAGGAACTCCTCCAGGTCAAAGCCAACACCATAACCAGCCCCACTGCCCTTTGGAGTGCCTGAGAACACAGGGGGCAAGGGGTCCTCCACCTGCGGGTAGAACGGCTGGTTACAATACAGGCACCACCAAGAGCAGGCAGAGTTCTGCAGGAAAGCCCCTGTTCTGGTACTGCTGGTGACTCTGCCTGAAAGCCCATGGGGGACAGCACCAGCCCTGACAATCACCAAGTTCTGGCTGGGGTCCATCTCCAGGTCAGACACTTCCTAGACGCATCATACTTAACTCTTAAGACCCTGCTCATTAGCATTATGTTCCTTCTATGAGCAAGGAGACAAGTTCAGAGACCAGCCCTAAATGCTGCTTAGTATTCATAGAATAAAACACACCAAAACCTCTTGTCTCCCTGTCCCCACTGAACATCAAGGACTTCCCAAACCCATTTTTCCTGGGCCCAGATCCAGGTGTCCTTATAGTCTGGGTTTCTCCTCTCACCTGAGACTTGGACAGCTGCTGGGTCACCAGGTTGACATCGGGTGACTCTGAGGTGGAGGTCTGAGTGGTCCCCCTAGGGTCCGGAGGGGGTGGGCCAGATGGGAAATAAGGCAGAACACCCAGGGTGCTGGAACCAGGCATCCCAGGGGGTGGCATAAGTGACTGGGGAGCCAGGAGGCTAGAGGTGGTGGTGGTTTGGAGTGGAGCAGGGCCAGGAATGGGTCCAGGAATGCCAGAAGCGTGAGGAGCAGGGCCAGGGGTGGGGCAGGCAGACTGTGGTGCAGGACCAGGGGTGGAGCCTGCAGGTGGCAATGGGTGTCGAGTGGGCTGAGCTACAGGGCCAGCGGGAGGACTGGTGGGTTGAGCTGGAGGAGGTGTTGTTACTAGGGCAGGGGCTGGGGGCTGGGCCATTCGAGTCCAGCGCTCCAACAAGCTTCGATCATTATCACTGAGCACTAGCCCAGCCAAGGGATCAGTGGAGGGGCCCCCAGAGGCCCCGGTCCCTCGCTCCTTGCGCTCCCGCTCCTGCCGCCGCTTTTCACGCTCCTTTGCTCGCTCCTGCCGCCGCCGCCGCTTCTCCTCCCGCTCCCGCTGGCGCTCCTGGGCTGTCACTGGCTTCCGAGGTTCAGGTGCTTCTACAGGGGCACTGGGGCCATCTGCAGGGAAGTTGGACAGGGAGAAAGTAAGAGCCTGCAGCCCTAAGCCCAGAGTCCCTCTTCTACCTTCCCATTCCCAAGTCAGCAACTGCTTCTGCTCTAGGCACCTCTGAGCCGGCTCCGCAAAGACTTGAGCAGGGCAGCTTTGAGGGCTGCCTTGGTGTTGTCTGAGATGGCACCCTCCCTCTTTGGAGGGGCTGGTTCACTGGCCAGCGGGGCGAGTGGCTGCAGGGCCATATCAATGGTGTCAGGCACAGGGCCAGGGCACGGCAGTGGAGCTGGTGGAGGTGACTCCATGGCACAGTCCCCACTGGGAGCCCAGGAGCTGGGCATCTCAATGTCGGGGCAGCTAGGCTCACTGGCCACAGGCTGCAGAGAAGGCTGGAAGCGTATCTGCTGGCGAATGCCCTCACGCCGTGCATGAAAGTCCTCAATCTCAGCCACAATAGCCTCCTTAATCCGCTCCCGGGTGAGGGCTTCTCGGTCAAAGGCAAAGTCAAAGGGCGGCGCACAGTCAGGCTCATCATCAGGGTCGTGGTACTTGGCCAGGAAGGGGTGGCGAAGGGCAGCAGCTGCTGAGATACGGGCACTGGGCTCAAAACGCAGCATTCGTCCCAGCAATGAGAGGGCCTGGCGGTCAGCACCTGGGTACACTGTCTCCCAGGGCACAGGCTGGCGTGGTGGCAGACTCTGGATATATGCCCGCACCCTTTCAGCCCCTACAGCTTGAATCACAGCTGGTGACGGGGTGCCCAACACCATCATGATCAGCTGTAGCTGGTGCACATAGTTTTTGCCTGGGAAGAGCTGGCGCCTGGCCAGCATCTCACCGAAGATGCACCCCACAGACCACAGGTCAATAGCCTGTGTGTATTCGTGCAGTGAGAGCATGAGCTCAGGGGCACGGTACCAGCGTGTGGCCACATATTCAGTCATGAAGTACTGGTGCTCAGCAGGCGAGGTGCACAGGCCCCGTGCCATGCCAAAGTCACCGATCTTGAGTTCGCAGTTTTCATTCACCAACAAGTTAGAGGGCTTGAGGTCACGGTGGATGACCTGAGCTGAGTGCATGTACTTGAGGCCCCGCAGCAGCTGGTACAGGAAGTAGCGCACATGCTCCAATGTGAGTGGCTGTGAGGAGTGGATGATCTGGTGCAGGTCGCTCTCCATCAGGTCCAGGACCACATAACTAGAAGGGACAGGGGAGAGAGGCATCAGCTATCTGGCCCACTCTCTAGCCCAACCTCACCATGCCCTCCTGACCCCAGACAGGTGGTAGCCTTACCATCAGACTCTGTAGGGGCCATGGCATAGTATGAAGATTCTAGAGTCTCTACAACTGTTCCATGAACTTAAGTGAAGTTAAATCCCTTTGTCTCCAGATCTTTTCCCCATCAGAGAAAAGATGAGGTTGGATTAAACCAGAGCTGACCAATGGGTTTAGTTTGGGGTCTGTCTCCATTGTTTGGTAGTGGCTGCTTGAAAGACAATGATAAAAATTGTGGTGTTTTGTCCATTTTCTTTTTTTTTAATTTTATTTATTTATTTTTAGAGAGAGGGGAAAGGAGGGAGAATGAGAGAGAAACATCGATGTGAGAAACATCGACTGGCTGCCTCTCCTACATGCCCCAATTCAGGTACTGAACCCGCAACCCAGGCATGTGCCCTGACCAGGTACTGAGCCAGCAACCTTTTGCTTTTCAGGACAAAACTCAACCGAGCCACATTGGTCAAGGCATCCTGTCCATTTTCTGCAGGAAAGTGTTCTATGATGTAGTTAGAGTATGAGTGTCCTACACTTACCATCCTACATACTTACATTCTATGAAATTAGAACACCTGTACTCTTCCTTAAGGAAACACATTTGTCCCTGGCAAAGTCCTAAGGGAGCACTGGTCCTGGAATTGTGGGAATTTTCCCAGCCTGTCTGACATTAGGTTCAGCTGCCCTTCCAGAACTTCAGCAACATGGTCCCAGCCTTCAGAAAAGGTCTCAATTCTGCCTCCCTCTCCCAACCCCACTCCTTACACAGATTTGAACTCGCCATAGGGCACAGTGGGCCTCAGGATGTCCTTGATGGCAATGATGTTGTCATGCTTGAAGTGTTTGAGGATCTTCAGTTCCCTGAGAGTCCGCTTGGCATTGGTCACCACATCAAAGGCATTGGGGATCTTCTTAATGGCCACCTGCTGGCCTGCAGAGCAGGGAAAAGGCAGATACTATAACGTACCTTGGGGTAGCTTCACAGTGGCATAAGGCCCTATCAACACCTAATGTCCAGAATGCAAACAACAGCTACTATGTACTGAGTACCCACCAGTGCCAAGTCCTGTGCTAAGCACTTAACACACATTATCAGATTTTCCCTTCACATCTCCTGAGTTAAGAGATGAGGAAATCTTGTCTCAGGAATTCATTGGGGGTTGCATAGCTAGTTAGTGGTAGAGTCTAGACTGTATAATGCCTGTGCTCATTCTACCTCTCTCTCCCTTTCAGACCTCACCCATCCTATCACCAATCCCTTGTGCCATTTTCTGGCTCCAGAACACACTTCTCTTTTAGAAACCAAGGGTACGATCTCCAATCTTCTCTAATTGGGATTGTCATTTTTCTAAGGAGGAAGTAGACTGATGTGCTGGCTGAACCACCATGCCTGAGTTTCTGAGAACTGTATCCAATATAGAGACCAGCACCCGGATGGCACGTAACCAAAGTTTGTTGACTTAAACCAGAATTTGCGTCCCAGTTTTCCTTCCTGGCTGTTTAAGATGGGGCAGCTTTCTCACTCTCCAGAAACTGGTTTCCACGTCTGTGAGCGGTACACCACAGGGAAGCTCACCCGTGAGACGACGGCGTGCAGAGGACACCACCCCGTAGGCTCCGTTGCCTATGGTCTCTATGATCTCGTACTCGTCCCCCACGTCAAAGGTCACATCGAAGGAGCGAGCTTTAAGCAGGGCCAGGTTCTTGGCCGCCACAGAAGCAGCGGTATTGGCAGGTTCCGACTTCACCGGCCCGGGGGGCTCCCCGGAGCCATCCTCGCCGTCTTCCTCCTTCAGGGGCTCGGCCATGGCGTCTGTGTAGAAACGCTGGTGAGGAAGGGCTCGCCCCGCCCAGGACCTCAGTTTCCCCTCTGTGAGGCTGCTGGAGCAGGGAATTTCCAAGTTCCCTAAGCCAACAGGAGGCAACCGGATAGTGACAAAAGAGAGTGGCTGGCACGTAGCAGACGTCCCACACCCAGGACTCAGAGCTCAGGTCCGGGTGGAACGCAGGGTCGGAGGTAGAGGAGGTGCCACAAGGCGCAGTCCAGGAAGAAAGGGAGGGGCGGGGCACTTCGCTTTCCCTGCTCGACACTCACCGAAACTTGCCTCATCTGACGCCTCCTCGGGGCTTTCGGAAGTCCTCGGAGCTCCCGGCCTCGTGTCCCAGTGGAGGGGGACTCCAGGAGTCGCTAGCTCACTTGTTCAAGGCCGCCGCCACCACCTCAACACTGCGCTGTGCCCCGCGGGTCCCAACGCCCCGCCTCCAAGGATCACGCTCCTTCCATCCTGTGACCAATCGCTGGGCTGTCTCTGCGGAGGTTCCCACCCCTTCTGTTTGTTTCGTCCAATCCGAACCCATCTTCTGAGGAAAACACGCCTCTGTCGTCCCCGCCCCGCGCGCCGCTGTCCAGCTCCACGGCGGGAGCCGCCCAAATTGCGCTCGGCTCTGGATAGGTGTGTGCTTCAGTCCAGCGCCGTCTTCCGACGCATGCGCGCTGTCAGCCCGGGGCACAGAGTGAATGGAAGGCTACGCCCCCGTGCGTGCCAGCGCGCAACACGGTCCCCTCCTTCTTCGGCCGTTAGTAGCTGGTCTTGGGAGTCCGTAAGGGCTGAGGCGGCCGGCCCCTCAGCGACTATCCATCGCGGCCGGCTCTTGAAATCTCCCTCCTTTAGGCCCTCTTCCTTTATCAGCCCCCGTCGCTTACATGCTAGTGCCCTGCCATTATCCCGATCGGCCCCGGGAGCCCGGCTCTGGAAATACATCATCCCGGATAGAGGGTGATCCGTCATGACCAAATGCAGAGTTCCCCGTCTTCCGGGATTCTAGAGCGTCCAGCCAGAAGCCGTCACTGACTTCCGGTGACTGGTCATTTCTACACAGTTCCCGGCGTCTCTGGACCTAGACTTGCTATTTCCTGGCTCCTGGCATATTCCCTCAGTGTGGTAGCTCCCTCTGCCTTAGGGCGGCGCGCTTTTGACGGCGGTTGAGTTGAGAGGGTAGCGGTCAGGGCCTTCCAGCCTCTAGCCGGATCACCGGAGCCCAGAGTGGGCAGAGCCAGCACAGGAACCGACCGCTGGGCCCTCACCCACTCCACAACCCGATAGTTGATTCGTTCGTGTAGCAAATGTTTATCAAGCACCATCCCTCTAAGGCCCGGTTCGAGGAGGCAGAGGTGGACGTGGTAGGCCCTGTGAGCTGAGAAAAAGGTATTCAGCAGGGCGTTCGAGGTAGGGCTAAAAGGAAGGTTTTGGAGCTGGGACTCCAAAGATAGGTGTGTTTTCACCAAGTGAGAAGAAAAGGTAGGTTGATTAAACGTCGACTGACAGTATGGAGGTGGAGAATGCAGGTTCTGTGGGTTCTTACTCTGCCCTGAGTGATAATGGTGGGTGGAACCCAATAGTTCGAGTCTGAGTGCCAGATTGAAGGTTTTTACCTAGAGTCGCAAACTAGCCGTGGGAGAGTGGACCCAGATAAAAAATTAATTTTGATAAGCCTATACACTTAAATTTTTTCATTTTGTTTATATTCCCTGCTGTTGTGTTTTTGTTTTTTACTTTTTACTAAAACACATAAAGTTCCACTGATTTTCACAAACTTAATACACAAGTGTACTGAATTCAGATGAAAAAAAATTACCAGCCCTCCGGAAGATCCTCTTCTAATGGTGATAGTTTTTGTAAACTCTTTTCTATGTATATTTTTTGCACTGAATTTTAAGAGTTTTATTGGGATACATACATTGTGATGAAAAGTAGATACTACATTACTACATTTTAAAAACTCAACATAAGGAAAATATACTTCAGATTATTAATATTAGGACAAATAGAAGACATAAAAATAATATGGGCCTCCAGAGTTAAGGTTAAACTATAAAATTTGTTCCTGGCCTTTGCTGGTGTGGCTCAAGTTGGTAGGAGAGTCCTCCCACAGTGGAAGGTTCACAGTTTGATTCCTGGTCAGGGTACATACCTGTTTTGCCAGCCAATCCTGCCTCAGCACTACAATCCCTAGTCTGGGTATGTTTGGGAGGCAACCAATTGATGTTTCTCTCTCACATTGATGTTTCTCTTCCTCTCTCTCTAAAAGCAATGAAAAATAAATAAATGTCCTTAGGTGAGGATGAAAAAAATAAAATTTGCTTCGGAAATTCTGACAGCATAGCAAAAAGCCAAATTATCTGTTACATGATTGGACATGAATAAAGAAACCATACCGTGGGAAGTGAACATTTTCTAGCACTGAGGTCTGAAAATATTTCTTTCATGGCTTTTCTTTTGGTGATAAATGGGCAACCTTCCCCACCTGTGAAGTACATGCAGTATAAGGCCTGTGGTGTCCTCCAGGGTATGGAGAGGGCATGCAAAAGGAGGACACAAAAGCACATCTTTTCTGGGAACAAGGTGGACAGCTGTATGATGGTCCTGTCTGATCCAGGAATAAAACAAAATATCAGAAGAAACTCAAAAACTGTATCCTTTAAACTCTCTTCAATTAGGCTGTGTACAATAGTACAAGTCACAGACTTCAACGTTCCCTGCCAAGAACTCACTGATTCTCATTTATTTTCAATCGACCATGAGCTGTTTTGCTCTACCCCTACTAGGCCCTGACTCTGTCTTGGAAAAGACATCAATTACTTAACAATTGGGTTGGTCAAAAAGTCCATATGGTTTGTTCCATAAAATAAACATTTTTCATTTTCACCAATAACTTTATTGATTTGGATATTTTGAGTATGTTGGCTATCTCCCACATGATACAAGGTTGATTGGTCTCAATGTCTTGATTTGATCACTATCAACTTCAACTGGTCTATCGGACCGTGGAGCATCATCCAGCAAGAGTAATCTCCACCCTGGCTGGCGTAGCTCAGTAGATTGAGCGCGGGCTGGGAACCAAAGTGTCCCAGGTTCAATTCCCAGCCAGGGTACATTCCTGGGTTGCAGGTCATAACCCCCAGCAACCACACATTGATGTTTCTCTCTCTCTCTCTCTCTATCTCCCTCCCTTCCCTCTCTAAAAATAAAGAAATAAAAAAAAAGAGTAATCTCCAGTACAAAACTTCAAAAACCACTTTTGACACTTTTGATCAGTCACAGTACTTTCTCCACACACCGCACAAATCTTTCTTTGCCTTTCAGTTGCATTTTTACCTTTCTTGAAATAATAAACCATAATATGCTAAGAGCGTTGCTTATTTTCTCCCATCTTCAATACTAAATGACTGTACAAAAATTCACCGATTTTGATAAGTTTTTTAAAATACAAGCTGATATAACAGCTGCCACAATACAATCTAACAAAATTGTTTCAAATGAAGTTAAAAGCAACTAAGTGCTACTAGAGCCATTTTACAGAAAAAAGCAAACGTTACATTGTTTGATTATACTGCATTCGGCTTATGATGGACATTTGGGCTGTTTCTACCTTTTGGTTATTAAGAATGTGAGAAATGTTATGTCTTTATGATTATAATTGACATTTTCTTCATCATTAAAGATGTCGAGCATCTTTTCATGTGCTTATTGACCACTTATCTTTTAGGAAATGTGTATTCAAATTCTTTGTTTATTTTTAATTGAGTTATTTGCCTTTTTATTACTGAAAGAGTTCTTCATATATTCTGGTTATAAGCCCCTTGTCAAATATACGATTTACAAATATTTATTCCCATTCTGTGGGTTGTCTTTTCACTTTCTTATTTCTCTCTCTCTCTCTCTCTGTTTGTTTAAACATCAATGTGTGGTTGCCTCTCAGGCACCCCCACTGGGTCCCTGGCCTGCAAGCCAGGCATTTGCCCTGACTGGGAATCAAACAGGCAACCCTTTCATATGTAGGCTGGCACTCAATCCACTGAACCACAGCAGCCAAGGCTCTTTTCATTTTCTTGGTGGTATCATTTGAAGCACAAATGTTTTTAGCTCTGGCTGGTGAGGCTCAGTAGATCAAGTGCCAGCCTGTGAATCAGGGTTCACCAGCTTGCTTCCCATCTAGGGCACAGGCCTGGGTTGCAGACTAGGTCCCCAGTGGGGGACACATGAGAGGCAACCACACATTAAAGTTTCTCTCCCTCTCTTTCTCCCTCCCTTCCTCTCTCTAAAAATAAATAAATAAAATCTTTTTTTAAGTTTTTAAAATTTAAATTTTTAATTGAGATGAATTCTACTTTGTTTTATATTTATCACTTGTGCTTTTGATGTCAAAACTAAGAAACTACCTCTTTCATTTTTGCAGCTGCATAGTATCCCTTTGGTCAGAGTGTAATCTGACCAACGCCATATGGGTAGACATTTAGATTCGTTCAAATTTTTCCTATTGCAAACAATGCTGCAATAAATTATCTTGAATACATCATTTTGCACACTGCAAATATATCTGCAGGATAAATACCAAGAAGTGAGAATTCCACATTACAGAATATTGCATTTGAATTTTAACAGTTAATGTCAAATTTCTGTCCTTAGAAAGTGTACCAATTTAGACTCCCACTAGGAATATAGGGGAATGAGTCACACAGTGTTTTTTAAAACCTTGGAATTATTTGCTTGTTAACAATGGGAGATATCTCAAAGAAATCCTGATTTCTGGCTTCTTTCAGAAACCTGGGAGATCTGTCAAGGTCAGACTTCCACTCCCACATAACAGCAATGGACCACACCTGGGTCACAGCCCTGCCCCTGGAGGGGCATAGGCGCTGCAGTCTCCCAGGCTCTGCTCCTTCCTGGCACCTCTTCGGCACCATCCAGGGGTCAGAGCCATTTATCACTATACTTGTTCCACTGTTTTCTACATGTCACTAAAGTTAGGGAGACAGAAGAGGCTGAGAGAAAGTGTGTCTCCAGAAAGAGAGAGAGATGGAGTGTATCTCATTGTGGGAATGAAGACAGCACAGGACTGTGTACACACAAGCTGCACTGTGGGCTTCTGTCTTCCGCCTGGCCACGGTGGGCTCCTGGGAGCCTCTGAAGAGTTTTGGGTAGGGAAAACACCCTTCAGAATTGCCTTCCTGAAACATACTTTTTGCAAATAGCGTGGAGGGTTTACTTGAGGGAGAGAGACTGGAGGTAAGGATGGGATTACTGTGACAGTCCAGGTGACAGCCCTGATGGGGGTCTGGATTAGGCAGTGGCAGCAGGAATACAGAGCATGGGCCCTTGAAAGAAGTGTGTGGAGGGAGGTGGTGGTAGTGCCAAAGCATTTGGGTAGACAGTGGAGGTGTCACTAAGATGAGGACCCTGGGAGAGAACCAGGCTGGGCAGTGGGCGATAAGCTTAGTAGTGGGTGCTTTGAGACTCCTTTAGTCATGTCTTATCACATGGTGATCCCTGTCTCTGATCCAAGCCCCAAGGTCCTGATGAGCTTTCAGGAGCATCAGGGAGCTCCCAATGCCAGGGTCCTTCCAATGACATCGGGGGAACCCTAGTTGTGGTAATGGGCCCCCCTCTTTGTCCACAGTGCCAGCAAAGGTAGCGGGCCTCTCATGGGACAGGCTTGGCCAGGGGAGGGAGTGTGCTGATTGGCCACACCTCAGGTACCTGTCTGCCTCTGGAAGGGGGAGGGGGGAGGGGACTGCAGCCCCAGCAAAACTCCTCAGACTTACCATAGCTGAGGGCCATTTTCCCCACAGAAGCCTGAGCTCTGAGGAAGGTAGAATGGGCGCCCAGCCAATAGAAATAGCAGGTGTGTCCTCACCATCCACACCCTTCTGCCCCCAGAGGAAGTGTAAAGTTGGAGGACCACAGGGTGGGTCTCCATCTGAGGAAGCTACTCTACCAATGTTATTGCCTCCCCTCCAATCCCAAAGCTTTTTAGTTTTAAGAAGACATAGTTTGGGGTCAGAATCACCTGGGTTTGATCCTGCTCCACCACATTGTGGCCAAGGCATCCTTTATTGCCTGTGCTGTGTTGGGGTCATAGCCATGAACACAGAGCCCCAGCCCACTCTCTCACCCCGGAGACTGACTCTCACCCAGATGGCTGCTGTCCCTGGTGATGGGAACCAAGGTGGGAGATGCTCAGGCACTGGGGAGCGAGGAGTGGCCCTTTGCCCAGTCACAGAAGTCAGGGCTGGGTCGGGACCTAAAGGACAAGCACAATGCAGCCTCGTGAAGAAGCCGGGAGAGTGGAGGAGGGAAGGGGCTGAGGAGGTGGGCAGAGGCCATCATGAAAGACCCTGAAGCCAGGGAGGGAGCTGGGACTGAACACTCCTGACCTCAGTGTCCTCATCTGCAGAGCAGAGCTGCTCAGACCTCACTGGATAGCTTGTTTCATGGATTTGAGAAATGATGACCAGAAAAGCACCTGGATCAGGGCCTGGCCCTCCAGAGGTGCTGGACTCCCCACAGACCTGGAGGCCTCTGAGTAGTCATTGTCTGGTTTATAGCTGAGAAAAGGGGTTCATTGGGAGAAGTAGAGTGAGGGGCCCCAGGCCACAAAGTATGGGGGTAGGGTAGGCTGCCTCTGCCCTAGCACTCCCTGTGGGCAATTCTCACTCTTTTGAAGACACTCCTCTCTGACTGACTCAGGCCTCCAGCACAAGTAAGAGTAGTGAGTTCAGTGAGTGACAGGACATGGCAGGGGTTGGGGGCCGGGGGAGGGGACCCTGCGGCTCACATCCGCTTCTGCAGAGGCCAAGGATGCTGCTGCCTCTGGGAGCAGAGGGGCACTCTTACAGGGCAAGCAATCTTAGTCTTCCTAGGGCACTGGGAACTTCCCTGCTCTCCTCAGCTGGCCCTCCCCATCCTGCTCCTGACACCACCTGTTGGACAGGGTGGCCTATGGACAAAGCAGACAGGATTCCCCTTCCAAGAAGGGGGCCCGTTTAACAGGTGAATTTGCAAAGGACCCTGCCTCTCCTCCACGGGGGCATTTTAGGCACCAGTGCAACAGTATGGCAAGGGGAGTTTGGCAGCAAGAAGCCTCTCCCTGAGCCCTTAAAACTCACCACAGAGATGAGGACTGAGTTGTGACTGCCTCAGCTCTGGCAAGCCTTGGCCCCCCAAATCTCATCTCCTCTGTGAAATGAGGGGGGTGACCTACTGCACCGTCATGCAGGAAGGAGTCTCCCTAAGACTGAAAGTAGGGAGTTGATATAACTTACACCTGGTGCTAGGCCAGATTTGAACATGGATCCTGCTTTAACCACACAAATGGCAGGGGCTGGAAGTGGGCAGGACTCTGAGCAGGCTAGAGGGAGGGGTAAGGGTGGGGGCATGACCAGCCAGGATGACCAATTCTCCTTGCCTTCAACCTACAATGACCAGTTAAGACTACATTAGGCTTGTAAGTAACAGAAACCTACCAAATGTAGTTTCAACACGAACATTTATTTTTCTTTCATCATAAGAAATCCAAAGGATTTTGTTCACCTTGGTTTAGCTGGTCAATAATGCTCACCAGGGACTATCTATCTTTCTGTTTTGCCATTATCCTAATGACATTTGACCTCTCTTGACTCATGGCTGCAAGGTGGCTGCTGCACTCCAGCCATCAGATTCATGCTCCAGACAAAAGAAAGATGGGAGAAGGACATGTTGCTATATCTGTCCTCTATTATCACAAGAGCCAACACCCTCCTGGCAGCCCCCAGCAGACACACACATCTCCTTAGAGCTACGCCCCATAGCTGCTACCAGCTGCCAGAAGGCCCAGAAATGAAGTGCTTAGATAGCTACGTTGCCCCCCAAATCAAGGTGTGTTAGGAAGGAAGAAGAGGAGAACAGATACTGAATAGGTAGCTCACAGGTAAAAGGCAAAGCTAGAGCTGCTGGTCAACAGGGTGGGTGGGAGGTACCCTAGTGTCCAAGACCAAGAGAGGCAGTCCCCTTCTAGGAAACCCTGAAGGCTGACACCATTGGGGGTGTGGGAGGTGTAGATTCCCCAACCCATTGTCCATCTTCCCCCCACTCCGTGCAGCCACCCTCCTCATCAGTTCCAGTCCTGCATGCTCCCATGCTCCTTCCGTAAAGTGGCTGCCCTCGGCCCAGAGCCTAGTGTCTCCCAGGTGACAGGCAGGATGGCCAGGGGTGGGTGTGAGGCAGGGACTGGCTGACAGCTTCGGCCTGCCCCTCCGCTCTGCACCCACCCCGCCAGGCCCGCAAGTCCCACATAGGCACACAGTGACACACCAGTGCACCAGCACAATTACACCACAGGGCTCACCTGCTTGCAGTTCACTTAGAGCCATAGGAGCAAGGACACACTTAAAGCCACACACAGGCGCACAAAGCACAGGGGCATTGCTGTGCACACACACTCACACACAGGGACACACTCAATACTCTTGCATGCAATTTGCACAAACATGCAGAGGTTTGCACAGATGTGTATATGGGTATATGCACACACATAGAGCAACACACAGGGACACATACAGATCCACAAACTCTTGGAACACACACTCCAGGACACATGCCCACACACCCTCTCCTCCCCTCCTTGTTGCTTCTACTTGGTCTGACTTTGCCTCAGCACACAGAGTGACCAGAACAACCTTTACTACACAGTCCTGAGGAAAAGAGGAGCAAACATGGATGCGTCTGACATGCTGGACCATGGCAGGCAACACTTACTCTAGAGCAGGGGCATCAAACTCATTTTCACTGGGGGCTGCATCAGCCTCGAGGTTGCCTTCAAAAGGCCAAATGTAATTTTAGGACTGTATAAATGTAACTACTCCTTAACTAGGGGCAAGGAGCTTGGTGTTGCCGCCAGGTAGAAGCAAGGTGCCAGGCCAGATAAAATAAGGTGGAGAGCCAGATTTGGCCTGCAAGCCTTGTGTTTGCCACCTGTGCCCTAGAGCGACCAAGTCCTGCTGAGAAAGGTGGAGCTTATAAACTCTAAGACTTGGGCAGCCAGGAGGGAGCTCCAGAGGCCTGTGATGCAGCAACCAGGAAGTGTGTCCTGGAGGCAGGGCAGACCTGCCAATAGGACACAGCAATGGCAGAGCTGAGCCTCCCTCCTGGCATTCACTGTGCATGGCTAAGTATAGCTGGCAGCATTTGCATGCCAGGGTCCCCACGGGAAAGAGACTTCCCTAAGGCCAGCCTGTGAGTGGTTTTGGTGGAGAGGACAGCAGGCAGCCTGAAGGAAAGTGGCTGTCCCTGGCTGCCAGAGGCCCGGGTGGCTCCAGTGACACCATCTGTGGCTTTTTGGGGAGCCTGTGCTCATCACTGCCTCTTCATCCAGCACCCACAGGCAACTGCAGACCTGAGACAGGAGCTCGGTGATGTCCTGTTACAGCTCCTGGGCCTCCACCATCAGTGCTGTAGCCCTTTGTAGGCCTGGTAGCCAAGCAAACATGCCAAGGTGGACACTGCCCTGCCCAGAACATTCCCAAAGCCTGCCTGGGCTTGCCAGGGGTCCCAGCATGGGGGCTTATATGTGCTCTCTGTCCTCAGAAAGGCCCCAGGTCTGCGAGAAAGACAGACACAGGATGAATGTCATCATGGATGTCAACACATGGCTGCACACTTTTCCTGATGTCCCCCTCCTCCTGGTCTTCTGCCCTTCTCTGGAACATTGGTGTCTTGAGGCCTGACCAGGGGGCCTCTCCTCACTTTGCTCCTTCTCCCCAAGTCTGCACTGACCACTGTCAGCCCTGCTCTGGCCTAGCCCTCTCCCCCGAGATCCAGACCCAAGCTCCTTAGATATCCCCAGGGGACATCCTCAGGCCCTCCAATCCCCACAATCACACCTCCTCATCAAAGCCCCCAGCCAGGCAGCCAGGGCCCATCCTCACCTTATCTACTACTCCAACCCACAACTCCAAAGCAAGGCCAAAGTCTAAATCTTTAGCTCAGCCAACTGAGCACCTACGATGTATCAGGCACTGTTCCAGGTGCTGGGGATTTGGCAGTGAATAAGACAGACACAAATCTCTGCCCTGGAGGAATTGAGGCTTCAGTTGGGAGAAACCAAACAATGGAAATCACTCAGTTATACAGTGTCTTAGAAGATGACAAGCACCATACAGAAAACTAAAGCAGGGACTGGAGGTGGGAAGTACTGAGGGGGGAGTGGTTATCATTTTTAATTACATGATCAGGGAAGGATGACAGAGCAGCAAGGACTTGATGGAAGAGAGGAAATGAGAGATTTGAGGCAATAGCAAGTGCAAAGGCCCTGGAGTGGGGAGTGTGCCTGGTGTTTGAGAAGGAGCAAGGAAGCTGTGGCTGGAGCACAGTGAGCAGGGAAGACCAGGTAGGAGAAGCACCATGTTACCACTAGCTGCCTGGTCCTGCCACCCTCTTTCTCACCAGGACTACTGCAGTCACCTCCTACCATTCTCATGACTTTTCTTGCTCCTATAATCTGTTCTCTGCTCAGCAGGCAGAGTGATCTTTTGAAAAATGCAGATCAGATTACGTCCCTGCAATAACATCCCCATCTCATGGAATAGTCCAGTACTCAGGGTTGCAAGGCCAGGTTCAGGAAGAATGGAAAAGACCTGGAGGAGGTGGTAATCAGGACAGGAACCCAGCTTCTCTCAGGCTGAGTCTAAGGTGCAGCAGCAGCTCCAGCTCACTCGGTTTCCTGTGAGATCAGTCCTTTCACCCATCCATGCCCTGCCCCTGCCTCGTTTCCTCTGTCACATCTGCTGGAAAAGCTCAGAAGTGGCTGAGGGGTGTGTTCAGATCCAGGATCAGTTGGGGTGGTGGCTGGGGGCTGGGGGTGGGGTTGGTGTGGATCCTGCTCTGAACATCCCAGGAGGAGGGAATGGCCATGAGGGAGGCTCCCTCCAAGGACTCCGGGTGGGAGGTAGGAGGAGGCATAATAAAAAAACAAGTCCCCCTGAAGGAGTGTGGACCTGGCTACTGTAAGTGGGGTTGCCAGATAAAATACAGGGCACCTATTTCAATTTGAATTTCAGATAAACATTTCTTAGTTATGTGTGTCCTAAACAGTGCATGCTTCCTGTATTTCCATTTGCAACCCTACCCAGACGACCACATCTACCTCCTTGCTGGCCTCCCAGTTACTCCCTGGCCCCACCTGGTGGCCAAAGAGACCATGTCAAAACCCAGCCCTCCGGTTACTCTGAGGCCCTGGGTGATCTGGGCCAGATCAGTTCTCTAAACCCATCTACTACCTGCAGTGGTAAAGTGACTTTCTGAAAAAATAAAATATAAATATAAAAAAAATCAAAAGCCCTGATTTTAGTATTTGCTGATTTCCATAGTGTAAATATTCCCTCCATGGCTGATGTCAAGCCACCAGCTTGACGTCACTAAAGGCAGAGCTGCACACAGTTCTCTCCTGTGAGTCAGTGCAAGCCAGTGTAAATCCACCTCTCTGTTCCAAAGCACAGTGCACCACAGGGCCTTTGTACTTGCTGTGCTCTTTGTCTGGACATGCTCACCTCAGATCTTTGCATGACTCATCCCTTTGTTATATAGAACAAGGATCTCAAGGTCTGGGCCATTCTTACTAAATGCTATTATTGCTGAATGTTAAAATGTAGCACAGTAGTTTTGCAGATCAGCTGCAAGTAGGATGAGCTTGACAATATCACAACCTGATAAATGTAGCCAACTGCAAAGAAGAATTAACATTTAATTGCTCAAATAGTGCTTACCAGCAATGGCTAAGCTCCCTTTTGGGATGCAGAGCTTTGGGTGTGAATACCTGCTCTCCTTTACCTGCTGAAAGTAAATAAAACTACCTTGCAACAAGCATGTCTCTTTTCTGAATAGAGCACCGCAAGTGGTGAACCCTTTGAGTTCAGTAACAGATTTGGTGACAGTGGATGGGACTCTTAAAAGAACTCCCTCTGGGCCTGTGGAGGCACTTGGAGGAGCAGTCGGCAGTGACAGCTCATCCAGGCCTTACTCACCTGCGTCTTCACTGGACCGGGAGTCTGTTCTATGGGAGACTCCCCCTCGGCACTGAGCATGGGAGCTTCAACAGCGAAACAGAGTGGCCACCTGAACCTCTTCTGTGCAGTGCTTCAGCAGGGGAGAGGGTAGTCACTTTAAGTAGCGTTTCTATTCCCGTTAGGGTTGTCAGAAAGGTAGTTTCAGTTCTGGTGTGCGCTTGTTTCCGGGTGGTCAGGCAGAAACTGGCTCTGGGATGCTGTATTCAGGGCCTGACCTGAGGGTTGAGGGACACATGCAGGGCAATCCAAGACATTCTCAGTAACAAAATCTCTGGTCTGGTTGTCTGTCCTGCAAGAGATGGATTTTGTCCTTTGTGTGGACATTTGTGTTTGCCTTGTCTTATATGTACATGTGCCGGCTATGGGAAAATTAAATTTGATAACTGATTGCAGCCCCTGGGGTGTACTCATTTTTCAGAATTTGATAATAAGAGCACTGTTTATTTGAGTTAAAGAAATTAAGCTCTTGCCCTGGCTGGTGTGGCTCAATGGAATGAGTGCTGGCCTGCAGACCAAAGCGTTGCCGGTTCGATTCCTGGTCAGGACACATGCCTGGGTTACAAGCCAGGTCCCCAGTTGGGAGTAGGCAAGAAACAGCTGGTAAATATTTCCCTTGCACATTGATGTCTCTCTCCCTCTCTCCCCCTCTCTCTAAAAAAATACAATTTTTTAAAGATTTTATTTATTTATTTTTAGAGAGGGAAGGGAGGGAGAAAGAGAGAGAGAGAGAAACATCAATGTGTAGTTGCTGGGGGTCATGGCCTGCAACCCAGGCATGTATTCTGACTGGGAATAGAACCTGCGACACTTTCGTTCGCAGCCCACGCTCAATCCACTGAGCTATGCCAACCAGAGCTAAAAATACAATCTTTTTTAAAAAAGAAATTAAACCCTTATATAAACTGAGAAATATGACAAACGGGTCAATGGTAGGAAACCGTCCTGTCAGGGCAACCCTGATCTAGGCTGGGAGTCCGCTGTGCATTAGGGAGGCACTGTTTTCCAAGTGCAGTGTTATGGGCTGACCAGGGATGGCCCTGCCAGGAAGCCCAGGGTGGGGCAGCCCCGTGCTTTGTGCTTTGTCCCAGCAGAGGCAGCCATGGGGGCTAGGAACAGAACACCGCTCTGCCAAGTGTGGGCTGGGACAGAGACAGCTACAGGGAGGCCACACCACCCAGAGTGGTCCTTTCAGCAGACTGGGTCTGCCCTGCGGCAGGTGAGCCAGGCAGCCTGGCCTGTCCTCTGCCTCCCACAGGCCCACGTGTCTGGGACCTAGGGCCAGCCTTGGGAGGCCTTCTCAGCCCAATGGCTCCAGGAGTCCAGACACCAGACAAGGAGAGGAGCCAGGACCTGGGACTGCAGTAGGGGGTGAGTGCTGTGCCGGCGTCTGCAGCTGGACCGAAGTGAGACGGGGCGGCTCCTCGTGTGAGCAGCCCCTGCCGCATGGCTGACTGTCCTTACTTTTCTGTCTCATGACAACCTGTGCCTGCACCTCTTTCCTGTCTTCACTCTCAGTCCTGAGCTCCTATTGTTTCCAAACTGGGGACAAGGGGTGATGGAGCTGCAGTCTGTGAGAGGTGGGAACTGTGGGCTGTACATACCTCAGGTGATCTGCTCTTCTCAAGGCTCGTCCCAGTGCCTGCTACACAGTCGGTTTTGGGGACAAAGAGGTTGCCAGTGAGTGGTTCTCTCTCCCTGAATCCTGATTTTCAGAGGGGTGATTGCCTCTGAGCTGCAGCTGTGTAGCCGGCTAACTGGGGGACGGTGTCTAACAGGATGTCTGATCACAGAGGGCCCTGTGCTGTGTGGGCCGGGACAGGGTGGCCTCACGTGTGTGGCCTTATTCTCCTCCCGTCTGTGTGTGATTGTGTGTACACGCACAGAGCTTTTGTTCCCTGGGAGAGTCCGCTGCCCTCACAGGGGGCTCCTCTGTGGTGCACTGTCCCAGGGGAGCGGATGCAGAAGGCTGTGTCTAGCCTCCCTCCCCAGGCCCAGATGCCTTACCAGGTACATTTCTTCACTCGGCCACCTGGCAACAAGTGTCAGTATGGCTGAGAAACCATGGGATGCCGACTGCATGTTGTGTAGACCTGTCCCATCTGGTATCTCTTCCCCCTCTGGGGTTACTGGGCTTCATCCACTGGGCTTGCCCTCTCCACAGGGTCACTTCCTGCCCAGATCCTACCTGTCCTAGCAGCTCAGTAGGTGACCCCTGAATAAAAACCATGGCTCGGTGTCCTGAATTTTATGGGAAGAGATTCAAATATGACAGCACCTCCCCTTCGCTCCCTTGCTGGCTCCTTTGTCCTCAGGGAGGCTGTCACCCTGGTCCATCTTGCTCATTGAAGCCCCACCAGAGTGTGAGTTCGTGGGTGGCAGGGCCTCCGTCTCCTTGGCTCTTCCTGCTGCTGCCTCACCCTTTATGATGCATGTCTCCTGTTAGAGTAGAGCTCTCTTCAAGCCCTTCTGTCCTCAGGAACCCCCAGAACCTAGGGGGCCCCAAAGCTTCCATAAGTTAGGCAGCCAAAGGCTTTCGCTGCTCCATGTCCAAACACACACTCCATCCATGCTCAGCAGGAACCAGTTACAAAGGGATGGCCCTCGTCCCTATTCCCTCAAGAATGTGGAGTGAAAAATCTCAGGGAGGAATTGTTAGACAGGGCAGTGATCGCAAGATCTGGGCCATTCTTACTAAATGCTATTCTTGCCTACCGTTAAAATACTTTAGACAGCAGCTGTAGCAGAATGAGTTTGACAAAAACTCAAAGGATAAATGTAGTCACGTGCAAAGAAGAAATCAACACGTAATTAACCAAATAGTATGTATAAGCAAAGGCTAAGCCTCCCTTCCCACAGAGTTTTGGCTCTGAATCCTGTAATAAATAAATCTACCTTGACAGACCAGTGGTTCCCCTGAGTCCAGCAACATTACCATTAGATGGGGAGAGTGGCCGGGCGGGGCACAAGATTTGGGTTACCCTGAGTGGATGGAGGGAGAGGTAATAAATATTAAATGCGCAATACAAACCATGGTGAGTGCTGAGACAACTGGAGCAATGTGTTAGCAGAAGCTAGGACCTTTTGCACAGCCAGAGAGCAACCGTCATTTGCGCAATGTCCTGACAGAACCGTGGGGGTTTTAGAGCATTCGACTCGCTCAGTGAGTGCCCGCACTCTGAACCCTCAGACCCTCTTCCCTTGACGGCTGGGTGACTGGGGTGCCAGATACTGCCCCCTCCGTGGGCCTGTTTCTCAGCTTCACACCGAGGATTGGTGGCTTGGTTTATGGATTCTTGCGGTTCCTTCCAAGGTTAATAAACCTTTCTGAGATGAGGGTCCCAAAAACTCCAAAGTGAGCATCCCCCTGACCTCACTCGGTAGCTGTTTGGCACCAACTGGGTACTCTTTCAGAACACAGGGGCGGGGACTCTCGTCTGAGATCCCAGCGTTGGCGCTTTTACTCCGCCTAGGGGAGGCCCTCGGCCCACGCCCAGCAGGCTCATCCCACTGCCATCCCCGCGGTAGCGCCACAGCGACATCGCGTGGCCAAGGGCTACTGTAGCACTTGGCTTCCCAAGGGCTTGCCTGAGTCGGACGCGCCTCCGGCTGCAACCGGGCTAAACTCTACAGCCTGAGCCCAACCCCCTCCGCCCCGCAGCGCCTCGCATATTGTCCCAGCAGTCCCGTAGAGAGGAAGAGCCACTGGCTGCACCTGCGCACCGCCATCCACGGGCACACGCCTTCGCAAAGTTCCCGCTTCCAAGAAGTGTGTCCGGTGTGCCACGCCGTCCGTTTCCAGGGCAACTAGGGCTCCCTAGTAGATGCGCGCGCAACCTGGACGGTTTACCCCGCGCGCCCCCTACAATGGCGGCTGTGGGCCCCAGCGTCTTTCTACTTATGGTCAACGGGCAGGTGGAGAGCGCCCAGGTGAGCGGCCAAGGTTCCCGCCCGGGCACCGCAGGCTCCCCCGGGGAACAGTCCCGCAACTTCACGGGCTGCTTTTCGGCCCCAAAGAGGCGTGTCATTCCTCAGGCTGTGCAGGGGAACCAGTACATGAGAAGCTTGACTCAAGATTGCTAGAAATCTTTAACCCCGATGTGCCGCGTGTGGAAACACCTCGAAAGGCTGTCATAGTACCGAGGGCACACTCGGCTAAGTTGTGGCCCCCGGCTCGGATCGTGCGCACTTTACTGAGGAGCCTAACGCGGCCTGAGCTGGTGGAGTCCGAGGCGTCTGCGCCGCGTCGCGTGCGCACTGATTGCCTCACGCTCCGAACTTTCAGATCCTGAACTTGAGTTAGATTGGAAATTATGTGGTTAATCTTATCCAACGATGATAGTGTCCTGGAATGATCCAGGGAGGATGTGCCTGTCAGATGCGAGGGTACGCCACTCTCCCTACACCCCTACATTTTATAAGAACCATTTGTTTATTTAATATATATAATTTTTTTAAGTTTCAGCAAGTATTCACTGCGTGCCAAACGCGGTGCTCAGCACTGCTCGTTCAATCTTCACAACAACCCTGTGAAGTATTACTAGCATGCCCATTTTACAAATGGGAAAACTTGCCCAAAGAAAGTGGCAAACTGGGATTTGAAGCCAGGTCTTTGTAACGCCAGAGCTTCACTGCACTGCCCTTTCAGGTTGTGTGAGGGGCTCCCTCATACAACTTGAGGGTCCCTGCCTCTGGGTTCTGAATGAGTACCCAGGTGGGGCCAAGCAGCTCCCTAGTGTGAGGTCAGGGGGATACTCACTTTAGAGCTTTTGGGACCCTCATCTCGGAAAAGTTTACTAAACTTGGGCTGGGTCATATGTGTGCACTCTAAGCACCCATCCCACTCCCATCTGCCTGCCACTCTGCTCTGGGCCCCTCCCACTCTTCAGGCCTTCAGCTGCAGCTGTGCACTGGGTCCTGGCAGCACCATGGGCTCTCAGACCTTCAGTTCCACAACATTTACTTAGATCTTCTCTGTGTCCACCCCTGTATCAGGCACCGGGGCACAGACAGGCATCATGCCTGTTCCTTGCTCATAGTCTAATGGTGTTATTAACGAGAGTGAACACAGGCAAATGCTCTGATAGAAGGAAGCACCAGGGGCTGAAGGAGCCAGAAGAGGGCCCTCAAGACAGCTTGGAAGTTAGGGCAGCCCCCATGAAGGGTAGGTTTTGGAGGATGGGCAGGAGTTTGCTAGATGAAGGAATGGGAAGGGCATGTCCGACAGAAGATGAGCCTGTGCAAAGGCCTGGGGACAGCAGCAGCTCCAGACTATCCCTTGGATTCCTACTGCTTGAGCCCCAGCACTGAACTCCACTTTCACACCTGTGGCTGTTGCTCAAATCCCAGCCCAGGCGTCTCGCGTTCAGAATCACTACTGGTTGTACCTGCCTAGCCAGCACGTTGGCCTCAGCATGAGTTCCTGTAACAGAAGCTGTGTGTGCTTATTTCCACAGTTCCCTGAGCACGATGATCTCTACTGCAAGTACTGCTTTGTGTATGGTCATGACTGGGCCCCCACTGCGGTAAGCTGGCCTCCCTCACAGCTTTCCTGACTTGGAGTTTCTGAAGGTGCTGAACATACCCCTTCTCCTCCCAGTTCAGAAACATTTGAAAGGTAGATACCGAGTTGAGGAGACCCAAATGAGTTTGTTCTCAGTGAAGCTGGAGTGGAGAACACAAACGCCACTGAGCTCACTGCTGTATCCCCTCTGGCTGGGCTCACTCACGTGCCCTATCCTGGGAGCTTGCACGTGGTGGCAAACAGAGATGTATGGGCAGTGCATCTGCACACAGGCCCCAGAATGCCAACCTGGGCGTGGCCGAGCTGTAGACACTGTGGGACAGTCTGCTGGCTGACCTCCTCAGCCTGTGGGGAGGACTCAGGAACTCTCCTTTCAAGACTTCCCAAGGAACAGTCCCTTTGCTCCAGGACAGCTTCAGCCTGGACTAGACCGTACTGTTTGCAGAGCTCTTATTTAATCCTCACAGCAGGTGAGGACATGAAGGCCCAACTTATTTAACCTCCTGAGTTTGTTTCCTCATCTGTACAACTGAGATGACAATACTTATTTTCCATCTACCCATTAACTGAATAACTGCTTATTCAGAGTATTCTGGGTGCTGGTGATAAACAGTGGTGAGCAAGGCCAGAGAGAAGTCCCTGTCTCGCTGGAGTGTACATTCTCATTGGGAGTCATGCAGTTAAGTAATGAACATTCTAGTATGTTAGCCAGGAGTCAGGGCTGCAGAGAAAGTAAAGTTAGGAAGTAGAGATGGGACAGATAAGAGAGACTGGAATCTAGATACGGTGGTCAGGGAAGGCCTTGCTGGGAAGATGAAGAGTAAAGACCTGAAGGAAGGGAGGGCACAGTCCATGTGGAACCTGTGGCAAGAATGTGTTGGGCAGAAGGAACGGAGAGTGTGAGGCTCTGAAGCAGGAGTGAGCCTGGCATGTCTGAGGACTTGCGAGAAAGGCCACTGTGGCCGGTGAACAAAATGAGCAAGAAGAGTGGTTGGTGATGAAATATGAAGGTCACAGGCAGATCTTAGAGGGTGTGGTAGGTCAGAATAAGGACCAAGACCTTTACATGGGTTGGGATGGTACTCAAAGAATTTTGAGCAGAGAGAAAAGGTAATCTGACTTGTGTTTTTGAAGGATCTCTTTGGCTTCTTAGTTCAGAGAAGACTATGGGGGAGCAAGGGCCAAAGCAGGGGGACCATCGATTATAAACAGGTGGGAGAAGATGGCATTGTGGACAAGGGGAAGTAGTTGGGGGAGGTGGTTGGATTTTGAAGATGGAGCCAACAGGTTTTCCTGTTGGACAGATGTAGGGCACGTGAGAAAGACGGGTTAAGAATAATGCCAGGCTTTTCAGCCTAAGCATTTAGAATTAGAGTTCAGCAAGAAGACTGTGGATAGAGCAGATTTGGGAGAACTTGGCAGTGGAGCCAGGGCAAGGACCAGGCTGGAGATGATGAACTTAGGAATCGTAAACACACAGACCACACTGAAGGCCCGGAAACTGAGGAGATCCCAAGTGCAGAGAGAGAAGCATCCAAATGCTGAGCCTCAAGACGCTTCTGCTCAAAGGAGGATGCATAAGACCTATAGAGCAGGGGCCTCTGGGGGAAGGAAAGACCCAAAGACATGAGGCACCCTAGAAACCAGGTGGAAGAAGGATGTCAGGCAGTGACTAGCTGTATCAGATGCTGCTAGTGGGCCAAATAAAATGAGAACAGAAGTAACCGTAGATGCCGAGGTCACTGGTATCATTTACAAAAACACTTTGGTAGATTGGAGGCCAGTAGTCAGACTAGAGTGGGTTCATGAAAGAAAAACAAAGGAATTGGAGCCAGTGAGTGTCAACAACTCTTGCAAGAAGCTTGGCTCTAAAGGTGGGCAAGCATGGGCTGTTGGGGGGAGGAAGAGGTAGGGTCAGCGAGTGTTACCTTGTGATGGAGAAGATGACGTGCACACGCATGCTGATGGGAAGGGTCTGAGTGAAGCTGGGGCTGTAGAAGAGGAACAACCTGCTGGGGCCACTCCTTTAGGAAGGCAAGCAGGGTGAGTTCTCGTACCCAGGCAGAGGTGACCTCTTAAAGGTAACATTAAAACACCTAGGAGCTGATCCTGTACCTCCCAGTGCTCTTTGTTTGGAAGTCAGTGTTTTGTCAGAAGGTAGTAAAAAAAACAGCCCTCCCACCCGCCTGCCCAGGAAAGGGGAGTGTGTGACTATCTGGAGTTGGATGCTAGCTGTCAGTGTCATTGTCCTCACAGGGTCTGGAGGAGGGGATCTCCCAGATCACATCTAAGAGCCATGATGTGCGACACTCGCTGGTGTGGAACTTCCCCATTGACGTCACCTTTAAAAGCACCAACCCCTTTGGCTGTGAGTCTTTTGGGGCCCTGCAGGAACCAGGGGGAGGCACCCCAGGGCAGTCTCAGCTTCATCCCTCTTATCGCCATCAGATCTTGGTTGCCCATCCCCTAGGCCCTTGCCCCAGCCTTGTAATGTGCTCACACCACCTGGCCATTTCCCTCTGTGTCTTCCTCCTGCCACCCTAGTTCACTGCCAGGCTAGGCAGTGGACAGTTTAGAAGTTCAGAGTGCATCACGTGAGGCCCCGCCTGAAGCCTTGGATGGCTCTGTGCCTGGGAAGGGCAGAGCCTGGTGTCTAGAGCTGCAGTGACCTAGAGAGCTGACCGTGAGGTCTCAGCTCTCTATCATGTGATGTGGTTCATGCCATTCCTCCAGCCCAGGATGTCTTCCCACATCCTACCTCTGACCTTCCCTAAGGCTTCCTTGCTTGCAATATTTACTTTCTACCTTGTCTGGTAGCTATTTTTCACTTTTACTCAAGCACCTACTGTGTGCAAGGCCTGGGGTTAGCTCTGTAGGGGCTATGAGTGCTCTCCCTGTGTGGGCTTGTCTAGCTTCCCTGATCCTACCTGGCAGGTAGGTTACTCTCCATTTCTTTTCCCGTGTTAGGAAACGCTCAAAAAGATGCCACTTGCCTTCAGCTTTACACGTAGTAGGTAAGCATGGATTTGATTTCAGGATCATTTGATTTCATACTCCAGGCCTTTCTGCTGCATGTGACCAGGCCCAGGCTTACCAGGTACAGAGGGCCTGGAGCAGGGGCAACCTAGTGGTTCTCCTGGGCAGGGCTCACTGTCCTGTCACTCTGCACAAGTAAGACAATCCACAGGCTTCCTGGGATGGGGCACTGATAACGACCAACTTCTTGCTGAGGACAGCTAGGAGAAGCAAATAAAACATTAAAAGGCAAAAACAAAAAACCCAGCCACTTGAGGGCATCAGATAGCTAGCAAAGTAGTGATTTACCAGGCCAGCCTCTACGAGAAAACCAGTCCAACAGAGGCAACTAAGAGGAAGCTTGAGACTTTTGATGGCCTCTCTGGGTGCAGGGCACAGGACTCAGTGCTCAGAACTCCAGCAGGGGCTGGGTGGAGGGCCTCAGGGAAGTCCTTCTGACATGGGCTGGGACCTCGGAGAGCTGTGCCCTATGATGAGGAAGAAGTAGATGGCGGCAGACCACCCCACAGAGACTGCAGCCTAGCTCCTGACAATTCCAGACTCTGAACGTGGTTGCAAAACTCCAGACAAAATGCAAACTGCATGTAGCAGGGTACAAAAGATGATAATGAGCAAGTAGTGTTTATTTTAGAAATACAAAGCTTGGATAACATCTAAAATCAACCAGTGTGATTTACCGCATTACAAAGAAGTCATGATCGTCCCCATAAATGAAGAAAATGTGATAAAACTCAGCATCCATTCATGATAAACACTTAGCAAACTAGGACTAGAGGGGAACTTCCTTAATCTGATAAAGGCCAGCTACAAAAAACAGAGCAAACATCACTTTTTTAGTGAACTGTCGAAAGATTTCCCCTCTGAGATCAGGATGACCGCTATCACCAATATTGTACAGATAAAAGGTATAAAAATTAGAAAGGAACAAAACTCATTATTTATAGGTGTGATTATGTGGAATTTACAAAACAATCTACAAATAAACTATTAGAATTAATACATTGGCATGAATGCCATTTGTAAAGTTAACATACAAGAATCAGTTGCTTTTCTATAAGAATAAATAGAATATTTTGTATAAAAAAATAGAAAATATTTCAAAAATAAAATACTTATAGTATATCACTCTACCAGATACCAAGCTCTAATCATAAAGCTCAATAACTGAGTATCATTTTGGCACAAGGATAGACAAGCTGACCCGTAGAGCACCTCATGCCTGCACCTGTGTAGCTGATTTGTGACGAAGGGGCACTGCTGAGCAGCAGGAGAGTTTTATTTTTCTTTGTGTGTACCTGGGAGTCTTTTTTAATCCTCTTTTATTTTTAGAGGGGAAGGGAGGGAGAAAGAGATGGAGAGAAACATCACTGTGTGGTTGTCTCTTGTGCGCCCCCTACTGGGGACCTGGCCCACAACCCAGGCATGTGCCCTGACTGGGAATCAAACCAGCCACCCTTTGGTTCGCAGGCCAGCGCTCAATCCACTGAGCCACACCAGCCAGGGCTTGAAAGTCTTTTTAATAAATGGTGCTGGGACAATCAGATGCCCACAGGGGAGAAATGAAACCTGATCTGTACTTCACAGTACACATCCACAAGAGTCAGTCCCCATGGGCATATAAAGGTGAATGTGAAAAGCAAAGTTAGCCTCAGGAATATAGCCTGGGACACAAAAGCCACAATGTCAGGGTAGGGAAAACTTTAAAGAACATCCATAGATTTGACTGTTAGAGTTAAGGGCTTCTGTTCATGGAGAGACATTAAGAGTGAAAAGAAAAGCAACAGAATTCACACACATTATCAATCCACGAGAGAGAAAGGGGCAAGAGACTTGAGCAAGCACTTCGGAGTGACTGAGAAACAGGACAAAGTCTCTGTTTTTAGTAAGAACAATTACAGTCAAGGAAAATGAAAATTAAAGCTAAAGCGACTCGAGCAGCTCACATTATATGAGCACAGCAAGCTCTGGCAAGGATGCAGAGGAGTGGGGCGTTTGTTAGCCTTTAAGACTGAATGTATGCAAATCCTGGTGCTTCCTTGGGTACATGCCTAACAGAAACGTGTGCACATGTGTGACCAGAGCTTGTACAAGAGGAGCAGAGTGTCCCTGGCCTCAGCATCTGTGAGAGCCCCGGAGGAGGAACAGCTCACGTGTGCGTCAGCATGGGATGGGCCAAGTCCTGCGGTCTGTCCAGAGGATGGGTGTGGTCCAGCACCGAGAACAAGCCAAGCTCTGTGTGTGAAACAGCTTGAATGAGTCTCACAAATGTGTAGAATCAAAGAAGTTAGATACAAAAATATACTGCATGATTTCATTTATATAAAGTCTAAAAACATGGATCGAACCCAAGCACCCACTTGTTTGGGCTGCATTCTTTGTCGGTGAAATCTTAGGTGGCTTCATAAAATTCAGAATAGCGGTCACCTTGGGGGGAACTACAGGAAGTGTGGAGACCATCCCTGACACCTACTGAACTCCGATTCCCTCTTTCCAGTGTCCTAGAGAGGAGGGGGCAGGAGGGAGGGAGTTGCCTGAGGCTAGTGCCTGGCCTGTCACCTGGAGCAATGATCTCTCCCCTGCATCCGGGGGATACCTCCAGATAGAGGTGAAAGGACCTGAAATGCCTTTCTGGGAACAGACGTAATTGTTAATATTTTAAAGGAGAGTGCGTGGAGAGCCTTTGCTCTCTCTCTGAGCTTTCCCACAGATAACCCCAAACCAGCCCCTCACCCAGGTGTCACATGCTTAAATCTGACTGCTTCCATCAGAAAGGAAGCTCCCAAGAGCAGGCACTCAGCACAGCTCATTACTAGTCCCATGCCTTGAATGGGGCCTCTGGAGACACTTCTGTGTTTGTCTAATGACAGAATCAGGACAGCATCCTGGCTCTGTGACCCCACGGGGCATCCGGGCCAAGCCAGGGGCCTGGCCAGCAGGTTCTGGTTCCCCCTTGCCCCACCCCCCACCCCCCTGGGTCCTGAGTTGGCAGAAGCCCTTGGTGCTAAAGGGGTCCTCTGTCTCTCCAGCTCTGGCAAGGCCCTGCCCTGAGGGCTGTGAGCACCCTCCTCCTCCTGTGCCCTACACCTTCCCTGGGTTTCCACATGCTGAGCCCCACCTTGTCCTTCTCCAGGGCCACAGATTGTGCTCAGTGTGTATGGACCGGACGTGTTCGGGAATGACGTGGTCCGAGGCTACGGGGCAGTGCACGTGCCTTTCTCCCCTGGCAGGTAGGTCCTCCCTGCCATGCTCTCTGGCCCACTCTCCCAGCCACAGCCCGCCCCTCACTGGGCCATGCTGGCTCAGGGACCTGGGAATCCCCAGCAGGGCTTTTCCTGGGACAGACTTCACCTCTAGGCTGGGGATGTGCTAGGTGCTCCAGGAGCCTAGCACATGCCCCACTGGTAAGGGCACGGCTCGTATGTGGAAGGGTACCCAAATGGGTGAGGTTTCTGCTGCCATCCAAGCACCACAGACCAGGAGGGGGTGCCAGAGGCCCCAGTGGGGCATATCGGGCCATCCTGGGAGTCCTAGGCAGTCAAGACCCAGGGTTCAGATACCCATTCCTTTGTCTCTTCCCCCCTTCCATGTCCCACAAGCCCTGACCAGTGCCTCCTGTACCCAGCTGTTGGCGTCAGAGGACCAGGTGTGCCAGCCATGTGTGTCCATGGGGGCTCTGCCCTCAGGAGCCCCCAGAGTCACACGCTTAGGGGCAAAGACCCAGCTCTCCCAATCATAGTTAACAGGGTATAGATGGAGTGTTCTGGGGCCCAGAGGAGGGCCAAGGCCAACCAGCCTTAAAGGACAGGCGTTCATCCAGAGAAGGCAGGGGGAGGAAGAAGAGCAACTGTGGACTGCGTATCTGCCCTGAGTGTCACTGTTAGAGCCAAAGGTGTGGGATGCCCGGGAGAGAGGGTCCCGGAGTAGAAGGACAGGACCCCAGGCTCTGAGGAGGCTGGACTAGGCAGGCAGCCCCAGTCGGGGGAGGCCCAGGGCTTTGTCAGAGGCTTCCTGGAGGAAGGGCATCCAAGTTGGGCCTCGAAGTTGGCAGAGCATTAGGACATTGGGAAGAGGACGAGGTCTTTCTGAGGGACACAGTGGGGGCTGGGACCTTAGCTTTGAGGTATGTGACCTTTGACATCCTTTTGACCCCTGGAAAGAAACTAAATCCTAGACTGAGCTCTTCAAGGTTGGGCCCTGTCTACTGTGTCTGCAGAGCCCAGGCACATGGGCGCGGTCAGAGGGCTGGCCTAGTTGGCCTCAGCCCCGGCACAGAGAGTTCCACCGCCTGTTACTCAGCACATCTGTCTGCAAAAACATTTGTTTCAGGCACAAAAGGACCATCCCCATGTTTGTTCCAGAATCTACATCCACACTGCAAAAGTTTACAAGGTGAGGCATCTGCCCGTCACCCCGGTCACCCTGCCTTCTGACCGAGGTAGTCGGAGTGGAGAGAGGGAGGTCGCATCCACCCTTCACTCTGCCAGTGACCCTATCAGGTATTCAAGCTGCCGCCACTTTGGGGGACTAATGGAAATGAGTTCTGTGCAGTTACTGAGGGTCACTGGCCTCCCCTCAGACACCATTCAAGCAGCTTAAGGCTGGGCAGTTGTACTCTGTGCCATTCAGTCTTTGTGTCAGGATGGAAGAAAAACTCTTGTCAGAGTAGAATGTGCTCACGACATCACATGGCATTGAAATGGCAAGACATAAGAGGGTATGGCACCGGGAACAGCAGCAATGATCACAATAGGGGCTTCTGTTGGTCAGGTGGTGAGCGTCTTCACACCTGAGACACTCTGTGAGGGTGAATCCAAGGTGAATCCAAGCAGAGACTAAGCTGAGGTGAGGAGCCAGCTGGGAGCCTTGGAAGAGCATCCCAGGCACAGGGAACAACCTGTGAGAGGCCCTCAGGAGAGTGTGAATTTAGCCTGTTAGGAGCAGCTGGGGGTGGGTGTGGCTCGGATGTGGTGAGCAAGGGGGAAGGGGGGCCAGGTAGACAGAGCCTCAGGCCTTTTGCCTCTCACCACATGCAAGTAGCAGAGGGAGGGCCAGCCAGGCTCTGGCTGACTGATCCAGGGCTACAAGCCACTGCTGCTCTCCCAAAGGTCAGCCAGAAACGGCTAGACAAGGGGAGAGAGAGGGGCCCGGGTTCCAGGGCGGAGCTGACAGAGCCCTTGTAAGCCTGGCCAGTATCAGGGAGAGACCTGGGCAGGTGGCAGCACTGGGCCTGAACTGAGGAAGCCTCCCGAGTTGTGAGGCCTGGGAGGGGACAATCTGGATGCCTGCTGCCCCCAGAACCCCCTCTGAGAGGCCACCCTAATGGGAAGGGGCCTATTAGCCAGATACCCTGGGCCGGCGTAAACTGGAGGTGACAGCCTCCATCCCACGGGGCTGCTGGGGGAGCAGGGGTGGTGCCCATCCAGCGGGGTGGGGGTTAGGCCTTTGGGAGTCCCCTCATCCACCCTGGCCCAGGTGCTGGTGCTGCTGCGCGCCATTCAGCTCGGAGGGAAGGCTTTTGGGCTTCTCCTGAGGAAAGGACTCTTGCTGAGGAGGTCAGACCTTGCAGCCTACAAAGCGGTCCAGGTTTTTGCCAGTGCCTCGGGGCAGCTCTCATCTGGGCTAGGCCAAATGTGCTTGGGTTACAGACACCCAGGAGAGGTCTGGTGAGTGAAGGCAGTTTGGTGACAAAATCTCCCTGGAGGCCACAGGGTAGTGAGCTCCAGCTGCCCGATCTGCGCAGGGCACAATCTCTGCCCCTCCCCGTCCCAGGCTCTCTGCAGCGCCCCCTTCTCTGTTGTCCCACTGCCTCCCCAGGGGCCCTTCCTCTGTGCAGGGTCAGTTTGCCGTGGCTGTGGCCACTGTAACAACCAGCCACACACTTGAAGGCTTAAAACAACAAAGTGATTTTCTCCCAGTTCTGAAAGGCAAAGTGCAAAGTCAGCACTGCTGGGCTGTAACCAAGGTGTGCAGGGCCGTACACCCCACCTTTCGGACTCCAGGGGAGCATTCCCCCAGCCTCTGGTGTCCGAGGGCTTCCCAGGCTCGTGGCTACATCACTACCAGTCTGCCTCTGTGGTCACTCGACACCTGCCTCTCCTACGGACATTTCTGGTGGCATTTAAGGTGCACCTGGATGACCCAGGGTAATCTTCCTGGGATAAGAGCCTTCCCTAAATCACATGTGCAAAGACCTTTTTTTTCCAAGTAAGGTCACATTCGTAGGTTCTGGGAACTGGGACCTGGCATCTTTGGGGCCATTATTCAGCCTATGACAGTACCTCCAATCTAGTCTTCACACAGCAACAAGAAAGGTTTTCCCAAGACACAACTTTAGAAATCACTTAGGCACATCTCTCTGTTTCAGATTAACTTTGGTGAGGTTTCCAGGCCCCCCATACTCTCTGCCTCCCTGACCTTGTGCCCTCTCCCCACTCACCTCTCCCTGGCCCGCTTCCCCAGCCTGCCAGGTCCTTCCCTGCTTTGTGCCCTCGCTTGGAACACTGTCCCTTGGAAAGTCTGCCTCTTCTCCTGCCCCAGCCTGCCAGCAGTGGCTGCAGCCACTTTCTGTGCCTCCCTGGGGTCGTGCCAGGCTCGCTCCTTCCACATGGGAGGCCCCCCCGGCCACCCAGGGGCCCACCTGCACTGCCTGAGTAATTCCCAAAGCAGGTGGCCTGGGGACAAAGCCCAAGGCTACCTGACCCACCCAGCTGGGACTAGTGCCCCATGTTTGTTTCCAGCTCAGTGGGTGTGTCAGAGACCAGGCCATGCTCCAGAGGGAGCTGCCTGGCTCCCTGGGGTCTTGAGCCAGAGCAGGGGGGATAGCAGGGAGACCCCTGTGGGGGACTTGTGGCCAGGGGCCTCCATGGGCTCCTGGAGGGGAAGGGAGATGACAGGGGAGCCGGGGCACTGTGGCAGGTGTGGGCCTGGCATTGGGCACACAGCGCAGGCCCGTCCTCGTGTGCCCCAGGGTGAGAATCCCAGATAGTGAGGCTCACACATTCTGTGGCAGTTGACAAAGTAACTCCACCTCAGAGCCCATGAGGTAGGTACCACTATCATCTCTATTAGTATCAAGAATATTGGGGTTCACAGGTGGGAAGTAACTTGTCCTGGATCTCACACTATTAAGAACACAGTGGAAGGCCCAGATGTGGCCCTGTTTGCTGGACTCTGAGATGGGGCCTTCTCCCAATGAGGCAGGGATGGGGGGAGGGAATCACACTGGCCCCAGGTCTCCCACCCCTCCCCCACCTCAGCTGTGATCCTGTCTGGTATTTCCAGCTGGGTTCAGGATGTGCGTCTTCCCCCATCAGCCCCAAGTCTCTGAATTCAGCCCTCACTCCTGGTGAATCGAGGCCAAGGAGGACTGGCTGTGATGGGAAAGCTGGTCTCCAGCTGACGGGGTACTGGGGAGCTGCAGGGGCCCCGCAGGCCTCCTGACAGACACCATCTCTGTCTGCCTCGCCTGGCCTTGGACAGGCAGAAGGGGGGTGCTGGGGGAAGCCTCTTCGCAGGGCCTGGCCTGGGGATAGGGGTGCAGGGGAGGGGCTGGTTCCTGACACAGGAGAGAGCCCACACTTAGTGTCTGTCTGTGGGGCCCCCGGGCTATGGCCAAATTCACCTGCTGTTCTCCTGTCTTCCCAGCTGGTTCATGGGGCGGCGGCCCGAGTACACAGACCCCAAGGTGGTGGCTCAGGGTGAAGGCCGGGAAGGTAAAGCTGGAGCCCCCAACACCATCTACCCCCCCGCCAGACAGGTGGGAGCCTGGGAGGGACTGGGTGAACCCCCGGAGGCAGACCGGATGGGTGCCAGGAAGGTCAGGCTGCAGCAGCGGGGTTGGAGTTCCTCAGAGCGTCACCCAGGAACAGGCGTGGCTGGAGCGTGGGGGGTCTGTCTTGTCTGTCTGCCCCAGAACAGCCCCTCCCTTCCCGGCCAGTACGGGCCAGGCCCTGTCATCCCTGTTTCACAGGAGACACCCCTGGGACAGATGCCCAGAGCAGCCTGGCCATTCCTGCCCCAGCCCTGCTGACGCCTCCTTCTGTCTCCAGTGACCCGAGTCCGCTCTCAGGGCTTTGTCACCCTCCTCTTCAACGTGGTGACCAAGGACATGAGGAAGCTGGGCTACGACACTGGGCCTGCAGACATGCTGAGGGTCGAGGGGCAAGGCCTGACCCACGGCCTCCCTCAGTGAAGGCGTCGGCCCCTCCACCACCCAGTGAGCTGGCTGGGCCAACCACCAGTCCATATGCCTGACTCAGGTGCAGCTGAGGCAGGGAGGTGGTATTTTTTATAAAATAAACGGTTGCATTGTCACAGAACCCAGGCCTGGGCTGCATCCTTCTCCCTTCAGGACCTCGTGTCTCACACTTCTGGCCCCTAGCACTTCCCAGAGATGGGAGCGTTTGTCATACCAGTGCAGCTCCTGACCACCAGCCTCCCTTGGCAACAAGGAGAATGTCCTGTTAGTGGGGGGTGGATGGAGAGGCACCCAGCTGGCTCTGCAGCCCTCTGCCTGCCCCCTACTCCGCAGCCCTGAGAATGGGGCTGAAAATCCACCCACTGGAAGCTGCAAGAATTCCAGCTTCCTGCCAAGTCCCACAGCAGGAGACGAAGGGGAGCCTGGCCGCCTAGTGCCCTGACCTCCGAGAGCTACGTCCTCTCCGCACACAGGCCTCACAGCACCCTCTCCCCCTGCCCGAGGCCTGAGACAGGGCTCTCACCTTCTCCCCACACATGCCTGGCCCTGCAGAGGCAGCGTCTGTCCCCCTCCCCCACCACGCACAGCTTCAGGTGAACCCTTGAGGGGGACACAGCCTGCACACCACTGGGATTTAAGGGGACCCACCAAGTGCCTGCTTTGGTTGCTGTCAGCCCCTATCTCCTGGCTGGAAGACCACCAACCCCTGCCCCACACACTGCCCTGGAGGCTGGAGGGAATCTGAACTTATCCTAAGAGGCCACAGAAAATGACCCTGGTCCATCCTTTACCTTGGTCCTCAGCACCGGAAGTTTAACTGCTCAGGGGACCCCTGTCTCTCACCCCTAATTCTGGGTGCTCTGAAACTCAGAGCCCTCAGCCAAATTTCTGTGATCCCAGCTCTCTTGGATGGGAAGCACCATCCCCCACCCCACTGGCCCCTACTAAGACCCACACTGCCCCCTGCAACCCACCCACCCCCACTCCCACATGCCACATACCAGAGCTTGGAGGTAGAGTTTGTATCCTCCTCCCCATGGGCACCCCAGCCCAGTGCCTTCAACACCCAGCCATCATACCACACTGCTGGTGTCCACTAAAGACGGGCTTGTCCCTGCCTCCAGGCACCATGCAGGACACTACCACTGACCATGTGGGTGATCCTTCCCATAGCTTGGCTTCTTCCTCAGCCTCCTCCCTTGCAATGAACTTGACCTATGCCCCTCAGTAGTTGCCCATGGTCAGGGCCTTCTTGTGACCAATGACTAAGTCTCTAAAATGTGCATCCAAGCATCCCTCACCCAGACCCTTCCCTCCTTGTGTGCAGCTCCTTTCCTGTGGCCTCTGCCCCCAACAGTTTGCTCCATCAGGGTCTCTGAGCCCCCTTCACACTGACTGTCAGCCCTTCTTTCCTCCTCGCCCTGCCCAATTTAGAATTCACAGTCAGGAATGCACCTTCTCTCTGTTTCCCAATAGGGCCACAGATGTGTTACCCAGATTACAGGAGATTCATCTGAAACCAGCTTTTCTCTGTGCTCCTAGAAAAATGCCTTCCATTGTGAGCTGCTGGCTGGCTGAGTTCAGACTCAGTGGAAGCCTTCCAGCTGCCTTCCAGGGGACGTAGGCTCTTCCCAGAGCCTCGCTGTTATAGGTAGGGCCATCTTTTGAGGAACACATCGTCAGGTTGTCCTGTGTAGGTCACTGTACTAACGCACCAGAGCAACAGCTAACCCTAGTGGTAGGTGGTATGAGAGACCCTGGTAGGGACAAGTCACTGAGTGCTGACTGCCGTCTTGTTCTGACCTGTGCACACGGCGCAGATCCTATGTGATGGGGAAAGGACAGACTTCAGAGTGGGTTTTGTTTCCAGAAGCACAAATAAAGCTCTTTACAGTGGATAATGTATATTCTGATGGTCAAGTAATACAAGGACAAAAGCATATAAATCCACCATTTGGCTAGATTCTAAACAGCCAGGGTCCTGGACAAGCTGTTCCAGCAGTTTCAGAGGGAGCAAGTGACCTTGGGCACATGCAGGCCTCGAGCCCCGGGACAGCCGTGGATTCTCCTTGCTGCTTAACAAACGTGCTGCTTGGCGTGCCGCCCATCCGCACGGAGAGGAGAGCACAGCAGCCCTGTTCTCCACCATGGCAGCTTCGCCCTTGTTCACCTCATGGCCCACAGAAACTGACCACTGAGATTCTGAAGCACACCCAAAAATACATTTTTTGCTGATCTGACCAAAAAATAGGTACAATTTTGAGTCATTCAAACTGACAGCTATTGTTGTGAGACTGTCGTCCCTTTTCTGTTTGACAAACTGAGTGAAAGAGGTCAGTGCCCCCGACTACACAGGTACTCGTGTTAAAAGTTCTCGTGGCGCATGGGGTGCAAGGTGCTGCTCTAACTGCGTAGGCCCACTCTCAGGTACGCAGGACATGCGGACCAGTCAGACGATCAGTCACAGCGGGGCTGACTTCAGTCCGGCGTAGCCATGGCTCACGCGCAGACCCACGGCAGCACCTTCGGTCGCCCTCTGCTCCCAGGTCTTGTCTCTTGCTGTGCGCTCGCCTGGCCAGGCTGAGAGCCACCCGCTGAGGGCCAGGGCCTCGTCCAGTGTTCAGCGGGAGGACCACCCCCACCGTGACCATAGCCAGGTCTCCCTCAAAGTGTTGCCAGGCCGTTGCCCTGATTTCTTTCATCCGCCCCTCATGTGTGCAGAGGAAACCCATTCACCCTTTCCTCCTTGAGAACCTTCTGCCCCTGTGCCCCTCCCCTGAAGGGCTTGTGAGGAAGTGGTAAGATGAGAGCTCCCCCACCCCCTACTGCATCTGCCACCAACAGACCTTTGCTCCGGAGAGGCTGCCCTGGTGGTCCCATACCTGCTGCCTTTCCACGGGGTGGGGGCATGGAGGGGTGTCACTGTCACTGCCCCGCCCCATGCTCTTCTCTGCAGGACCACTGCCATCAGCCTCCACGAGGGCTCTCACATGATGGAGCAACCATGCAGCGAAAAACCCTGGACCTGCTTTCCCGCTGCTCTGCCCTGTCCTGCTGCAGCTTCACCCACGACCGAATTCTTTGCCCACTTCCTTCCCCATCCATGCCCAGGTGGCTGCAGGTGCTGGTCTGTCAGCACATTTGTCATAGCAGTTAACCCTCTTACTATGATTCATGTTCTAGTTTTTGTTTTTCATAGGTGAAACCCTTTTACAGTGAATACCCATATGCCAGCCACCTGGAGTCCACTGCAACCCTTGTCCTAGTGTTTTCACATCTGCCCAACTCATCCTGACCCTATTTTTAGCACATTTCAAAATACATTGCAGACATCACCACACCTCCCAAATATGTCAGCATGGTAATTGCTAGAGGTGTTGTTTGTTTATAGATATTTTTTCTTCTGAGGGAATACTTGCATACAATGAAATGCATAAAAGTACAGTGCACACTGAGTCTGGACCAGTGCATGCCCAAGCCACGGCTGGGGCAGGACATGGCCATCACTCAGGAAGCTCCTGGTGGCAGAGCCATCCAGGCAGGAGGACTGGTTGGGCCTGGCTTGTACCAGGCCGAGGGGAGTAGGGTGGGCATCTGTGGCCCTCTACACCAGGGGTGTCAAACTCGTTTTCACGGGGGCCACAGCAACCTCGCAATTGCTTTCAAAGGGCCAAAATAATTTTGGGACTGTATAAATGTAACTACTCCTCAACTGTTAAGGAGTTGAAATTCCATTCAGCCCTTTGAAGGCAACCATGAGGCTGATGTAGTCCCCATGAAAAGGAGTTTGACAGCCCTGATCTACACGGAAAACAGCCAGGGTAGATGGCCCCCAAGCCCACCCCGGCTGCTCACTGTGCCGCCACTGTGCCAAGGCTGTGTCCCCAGACCACTTCCTTTTTCTCCTGTTTTTGTAAGACTGCCTTTCCCAGGCCCCTTGTATCTAAGTGGGTCCGTGTAACTAGCGGGCTAAGAAAACTGCAGGTTGAAAGGGTGTTTGCTGCATGGCAGCCTGAGCCATGTAAAACCTCCCCGAGGACCCCTTCTCCCTCTTCCTTCCCCACGGTGTCTGAGGTTGGGTGTTGAAAGTGGCACACCGCCCGGGAGCTGCCAGGACGCCCCCACTGGGCATGCTGAGAAAACCTTCTTGCATTCACCACAGAGTGGGGTTTGTTCCTGTGGCACCTATTCTGTTCCGACACAAAAAATTGGTATCAGGAGTGGGTTTTGGCTATAACCAAAAGAAAACAAAACAAACCCATGTGCCCTGGCTTAGTGCTGGGGGATGGGGGCAGGGCACACAGCTGTGCCGTCCTGGGCAGACTCTGCACCTGCTGAGCCCACAGCTCAGGGGGTGGGGGTTGGCTGCTATGGATGCTGCCACAGGAAAGAAATGAGCTCAGGAAAGAGCCAGCCAGTTTGCAAGCACAGATGACAAAAAAAGAGAATCCAAACATGTTTGGCATCAAAAGATTGGAAAAGGAAACTTCCTGGAGCTCACAGGGGAAGGGGTAAAACTGAAGAGTGTTTTAAGTCATAAAGGCCCGGCAAAAGCTCTTGTTGCAGCAGGTAGGTGTCCAACCCGAGGGGCGGCCCTCACAGTCAGGTGAAGGAAGCGCAGGGGAGGCAGCCTGGAAATGCAGAACTGTGTGTCCTCCTTATCCTCACAGGGAACTTCACTGCTGCGTAACAGATGACCACCACCTGTCCTCGCTCATGCCCTTGTAGGTTACTGTCCGGACGGGGCTCAAGCACATCTCCCTTAGGAGGGGGTATGTGATCCATGTGTGAGGAAAACAGTGACCAGAGGGCCCCTGCTGGGACAGACCGGCCATGAGCTCACCAAGCCCATTCCCAGTCCCGCTGGGCACCAGGGAAGCCCAAATGCCTGTCCTCATTCCTCTGAGCCCAGGCGGGGCCAAAAGACCAGGTCAGCATTAGAACTGCAGGGGAGTCAGGCACTTCCCGGCCTGGCCTTTAAGAAGCCTCACATGCCTCACTGCACTCTCATTCCCGCACACAGTGACCCGCAAGCAGTGTGGCAGTGTCACCAGGTGAAAGCAGCTCAGTCCCCAGTCACTGTTCAGACAGCTGCCCAACTGGGAGCCCCCTAAGGCCTCCTGGGGCCGCCTGTCCTGCATGGACCCCCAGCTATCCCAGGCTCTGGCATACCCTCTGCAGGCTCCCTGAGTGGGTGCCCAGGGGCCAGGTCTGGAGCAGAGTGGCCCCAGAGCAGAGGCTGGAGCACTGGCCTGCCTCACGCCTCCTTCCCGCCCACCTCCTCAGCCCAGCGCTGCCTCCGTCACACACGCCCAACAGTGCAACGCCTCTCCCACACGTGCCTACAAGGAGCCTGTCCTCCAGCTGCAGCGCCTCCTCCTACCACAGGTTTCGAGGGGACAGGGACCCTGTGCCAAGCCAGAGTAAAGCTGCACAACCGCCCGAGAATCAGCAGCTGTGAGTCACTGTCTCAAAATGCACGGGCTGGCGGGGCCGCTCTCCTCCCCTGACACGTGGAGGCTCACTTGGGCATCAGGACAAAGCCAGTGGCCTGCCAGCCACAGGCCAGGCTGGGTCCCAGGCAGGACCCGGTTCCCTTGCCTGCTCACCCCTCTTCTGTGTCCCGGGATTGGTAAAGATAGGGTGGAGGGAAGGACATACAGAGACTGCATCATGGTACAAATGATAAATTATATTTATACAAGTAAATAAGTATCAATAGTCAACACAAGTTCAAAACCAGCTACCAGCCCCTGGGACTGGAAAAATGGCTAGGGTGACACCCCTGTCTGAGTGCGCACCAGGAGGGAGCATGATGGCATGTGCACAACACGCGTGGCAGTGGCTGGTGGCTTCACACCCAGTGCAGCGGGCAACAGGGACGAGGTGCCCAAGGACCAGCCTGTGTGCGGGGCAGGAGCCTGTGGGCCTCGGTGACCTGGCGGCTGCACTGCAGGAAGAGCTACTGTTACAAAGAACCACTGACCTGGGAATGGCCCGGCACACCCTCTGGGGAAGCACCCTGCCCGAGTCCACCTGCTCTGCCCACCCCTAGGCTGGAGGAGCCCCCAGCAGGTGGCCCCATGAGACCTCAGGGAGCAATACCGGAGTGGGGAGGAGGGCACAGGAGGGGAGCCTAAGAGAGCAGTTCTGAACCAGCCTGCATGCCTCCTGGCATTCTCCACCTCTCCTGTGCCCAGTGCTGAGGGTCGGACCCCCTCCTAAAACCTGAGGGGTGGAGGGGCCCTGTCCCCACCCAGAGGGAGTGGTCAGCTGCCCTTGGGGTTAGAGTTAAGAAATCCTCAGTGCCATGTGAAGCAAGCTGACCAGACACAGGGTTTGGGGGGAGGAAGTCCCTTCCCTGGGGGGTAAGCAAGTCTTTTCTGGTCTTTAATTTATGACCTAATACTTTTTTTATAGTGATGGGTGGGGTGAAGAAAGCAGGAAGCAGGGAGAGAGAGGTAATATTAGTGAATGTTTGTTAAATATCTATTCTGTGTGAGAATGATGTTTTTCTTCCTCTCCAAAATAAGAGATGATGATTTTTAGGTCTGCAGCGTTGAGTCAGCAGGGGGGTGGGTCAGGGCCAGCCCTGCTCTCTCACCCCGTCTCAGCTGTGAGACCTGCAGGAGCCAGAGGCAAAGACCTACCTTGGCCCCTGGACACCTGCCGTCCCCACCTATGCCCAGGGCATAGGCTAGCACACAGGAGGCCGATCACCCGAGGTGCCAGACGTCTGTCTCTTCCATTCAAGACAGCGTGGTAAACGGAAGGGCCTCGTGGATGGCAACTGATGAGTCACGTTCACACATTAGATTTTTTAACTTTCTTGATGCTGGTGTATTAGTAAGAAAAATAGCCTCTTTCTTAGCATCTAGCCGGAAAGGCTGGAAGTCAATCAGCTTGGTAATTCACCAAAAAAGGGAATTAAAGGAAAAGGCAACTGGAGGCTAGAGGTTTTTTTTTTTTGTTGTAGTTTTTTTTTTAAATAAACATCATCTTTTAAGTGTAATCAAATTCTCATATTTTTTTCCTATAAAGAATTTGCTTTAGTTTTTCCATAAGGCATTTTTGTCTCTTCCTATTTAAATTTTCTTACAGAGTTAAAACCATAAATAAGAGAATTTAAACTACGAACATGATATATGCCAATATCTTCATTCAGCCAGACCTGGTAAATTCTATCAAAACTAGACAGTTAAATAAGAACCACGTTATAAAAATATTAGCCAAAAAAAGACTATTAGATAATTCTGCAAACTCAAATATGAAACCGCACTAAACAAAATCTGTGCAAATGCGTACAAGCACAGAGCCACATGGCGGGGTTATGCTCAGATTAGTTTAAAGCTTGCTCTAGTGGGTTTAATTCAAGAGTCGTCCCACGGCGGTGGCGATCACTCCAAACTCACATGAGTCAGAGGCCACTATGCACAACCACTTCCCTAGAAGGTCAGCGTGTAATGGAGCCAGCACCTCATTCCCACCACTCCTGGGACTGCCTGGGGTGTCAGCAGGGCTGGGCTCGAAGGACAAACACAACGTGGCCATCCCAATTCCTGGACCAACAGTGTCCCCAAGGCCCTCTGGCTGAGGCTAAAGGCAAGGGCGACACTGGGGACCCCTGCCTCCTCCTCCATGGCCTGGAGAGCCAGTGGGTGAGCCTCATAGGAGCCAGGACCCTGCACTTAAAAGGAGGGGCTGAGGGTAGCAGGGCTGGTCCACGTGCTTTCCTGTGATGTGGGCTGCAGGCTGGGGAGGGGCGAGCGGGCCACCCTCATGCTGGGCCTGCCCTCTCAGTGAGCCCTCCCTGCTCCAGCCTGACGACTGGGGAGTAAAGACAACCCTTCCATCAGGAAGCTGCACCTGGAAAGCCCCAGCACCCACCCCCACCTCTTGGACACCACTCCACAAAGGCGAGTCCCTGCTCGGCGGCCTCGGGCACAGGTTCTCCGGGCACCTGCTCTGCGGTGGCCCCAGGCCTGGGCCCTAGAGAAGGAAAGGGTTGGTGGTTCCAGGAGCCTGAGCCGCCGACGGGGGGACGCCTACACTACCCACCATGCTCATGGTGGCGGGGCCCAGTGGCGTCAGGGAGGCACTGCTGGGCCCTAGAGCTGGGTGTGAGGCTGTGGAGGTCATGGAGACCATGGTCAGGGGCTCCACACCTGAGCCAGGCCCAAAGGATGGGCTGGTCCCCAGGACTGGGCTCCCTCGCAGCTGGTTCAGTGTCAGCGGCTGGGGCTGGTTCACCTGAAAGGGGTTGACAGGGCCCGATGCCGCAGATGCACCTGGGGAGACAGCAAGAGGAACAGTGGTCAGTCAGAACAATGTCCCACCTCAAGTTGGAGGGCAGGTGCGTTCAGGTCCCTGCTGTGCCGCAGAGACTGCAGCAGCACCAGCTGACACATGACAGACAGCCTGCTTACTATAGGCCTACCCACTGTCCAGGTGAGGAGAATGAAGCCTGGCACTCGGAGAAGCCAAGTGACTTGTCCAGGGTCACAAAGCCCGCACAAGGCAGGGTCAGGAAAGTGCCCAGCTCTGAGGTCTCCAGCTCCCCCTCAGGGCTAGAACCCAGGGTCCCTGCTGCAGCAAGCAGCTGGCACTGCCCCCTTATTCCATCAGCAGAGTTGTGACAAGGTGCCCGAAAGAGGGAAAAGCAAAGGGGAAGACAGGAATGGCAGCCCCACACTGTGCCCAGGAACCCCATGGGCTCTGAGAAGTCCAGCCATCATGAAGCAGATACAGCTCTCTCTTACCCAGTATTTCCAGAATTTATCTCACACAAGAAACTCTTCCCTCTTTTAGCAAAAACACCTATGGATATCTGTCCAAAAATGCAGGGGCTGCCAGCACCGAGTCCCCAGCGCAGCCCAGCTCCTGCTCCCTGGGGCTGCCCGGCAGGGACACCCTGACAGGTCACCACTGCCACTGTTCTTGAGCCACAGCACAGAGCACATGCCTGATGCTCCTGCATCAGCCCCTCCTCCAGCAGACCACCCCCAGGCAGACACGACCCAACTGAGACTAGAGAGCAGGACAGTGACTTGCTCGAGGCCCCCCCTAGCTTAGAAGGGTTAGAGCCACAACCCCACAAATGACTGCAGTCCAGAGCTACCTGTGTGGCCTGGGACACGGCCCTGGAGGTCCAGAAGAGCCGACTAAACCTCCTCCATCTTGGCTGCAGCCCCCAGGGACCATGACCTGCTTGTAGGCAGCACAGCTGCCCCAAGACCCTGACGTGCTCCCCGCCCAAAGCCTGGAGGAAATCCTGGCAGACACAGCCTGCTAGCAGAACTCCTGTGGACCCCCCAGGGCTCTGTGGGCAGAGGCAGCCAGAACCCTTCTGGGACAGGGACAGGGGCTCCACACTGGCTTAAGAGCCTGGGAGCCCCTCCCCTGTGGGCCACTACATCCTCACCCAATTCAGGACCAATTCTGCTCCAGGTCCCCAAAGCCTTTCCAGGAGGGAGGCTTCCTAGAGGAAGAGGTTGTCTGGGGTGGGTGCTGAAGGTCAGAGGGTCTCCCACTGAATAGGGGAGGGCGCTCCAGGCAGAGGGGATAAGGGATATCGGGAGCCACAGCTGTGGGTCTGAGCACCCAGGGAGGGGGAAGGTGGGGCTGGGCTACGGTGCTCTGGGCACTAAAGCAGGGGCTGGGGGCTCACCAGCCAGTCCCTACAGAGTCTAAGGGTGGAGGTCAGGTCTTAGACAGAGCCCCAGCAAGGAGAATGGATTTCCCAGCCGCAGGATCACATTTGATCCCTTAGTGACAGACTCGAGAGAGCCTGGAGTTAGAGAGGGTCCTTGAGTCCCTGGAGAATGGCGCACTAAGGGTCAAGTTCCATTCCCCCTGCTGGGGGCTGCTGGGCAGCAGACTCCACTCCCCTTCACCCCAGCACCCCCACCTCCCTCCGCCCCAGGGGGCCCAGGGCTGTTGCTGGCTTGCTCAAGAGTCTCCCTGGTGGCGGCACCAAATGAGAGGCAGCTTCCACTCAGTAAGTAGTCTCAACTGAAATAAAAGGGAGGGGCTGCTTTCACTCCCCCCTTGAACTGAATAGCAACTTTCACACTTGACCCATCAAGGCCCTGGAGAGCAGGAAGTGCTGTCCAGGTGTCCGGCCAGCTCCACTACACCCCAGCTCCGAGGGGCCCAGGGTGCCCCTGAGCACAGTGCTCACCTGAGGGGCTCAGTGGGAGGAGCTCGCAGAGGTGGAGGAGAGAGGCCTGCCTCAAACCCACCCCCAGGAAGAGAAAGAGCAGAGGAAGCACTGGGAAGCCTACGTACCTGGTGCCAGGAAAGGGTTGAGGGACTGGGCTGGCAGGGCTGGCCGGGTCACCAGCGAGTCCAGGTTCACCAGGGCTGCGTTGGGGCCCAGGAAGGACTCTGGTGTTTTCCGGGCACTGCTGGGCTTGCTGGAGGTGATGGTCAGGGGCTGAGACTCAAAGGGGTCGGGGCTGGTAGCTCCATTTTTGGAGGATGGCAGAGAGGCCACTACCTCAGCTACAAGACAAGGACACACAGAGGCATGGAGGATGGGTAGAGTAGGCCCCGAGACTGTGCCTAGTGCTGCCCGCCAACCCTGGAAGCATCCCAAGCACAACGCAGACATTCCTGGACCCACCGTTCCCCGAGTGAGTGGCTGTGCCGGGGGCGGGGAGAGGGGTGCGGTCGATGTTCATTGCAGTGTCGTTTGCAACAGCCTCAAGCTGGAGACAAATAGTTGCCACAGGGCAGGTCTCGGCCAAGCCCCGGATGCAGAGGCGGGAAGACCAGATGAGGAGGGAAGAGACTATCAACATTTCAAATGAAGAGGCCGGTCTGAACAGTATGGACAGCACAAGCCTCCAAACGTAGTAAGATGTTATTCTGGGTTGGTGGCAAGGCACGAGCAATTTACATTTTTTAATGTTTTCATTTTCTAAATTATCTACAATGAACATAAATTTCTTGATAGTTAGAAGAAAGCAAATTATTTTTAAAAATTCGGCCAATAGAAGATGTGCTGAGATGGGCTGGTGGGAAGGCGTTGCTCTGCCAAGACGCATGGCGGCTGTGTGGCACGCCGGTTCTGAAAAATGGTCATACTCTCTGCTCAGTAATCCCATTTCTAGGACTCCAACTCCAGGAAATGATGCAACACGTGAACACGGATTTAAACACAAAGATGTTCGCCACAGCATTATTTACTTTAGCAAAACTTAAAATCAACCTAAAATGTCCTCCCCAGAATTAAAGAAAAATTATTGCTGAGCAATACATACTACGTAAATGTGAAATATTTTCTAAAGAATTTTTAATGTGGTAAGAAAACATTCTCAATTTGTTATTCCATAAAGGGGGTGGGGTGTAGGATTCAAGTCTGACAGGAGGAGCCAAACTGTTTTTTTTTTAAAGAGAGCCATTTTTATTTTGTAATTTTTAAATAGATTTTAATAGAGATAAAGATTTTATTTTTTTAGAGAGTGGAGAAAGGAGGGAGAGAGAGGGAGAGAAATGTGTACTTGTCTCTCATGTGGCTCCCTACTGGGGGCCTGGCCTGAAACCCAGGTGTGTGCCCTGTCTAGGAATCAAACCAGTGACCCTTTGGTTCTTAGGCTGGCACTCAATCTACTGAGCCACACCAGCCAGGAGCCATACTGTACTTAAGAGTTCACAAAAAACTGGAAGGAAACAGTGACTGAATGTAGGAGAAAGAATCACAGATTTTCATTTTTTCCCATAAACTTCCAGATTTTCTACAAGGGGAATACTCCTAGAATGGGGGGAAATACAAGTCCTTGGAAGGTTGGAAGGCTGTCCCCAGAAGACTGTCCATGTAACAAGCCATGCCACCCTCTCACTGAAGCACTGAGGGCAGGCAAGGAAGGACAGTTAGGTTGCACTGTGGCCTGCAGAGGAGACCCATGTAGTTCTGTGGCTTTTTGAATGCAGCAAAAAAAAAAAAAAAAAAAAAAAAAAAAAAAAAAGACCCCAAGAAGCAGCACATTCTGAGTTGCCTCTGATCCCCTGAGCTGAGAGGGGCTAGGCTGCTCATACCTTAGGACCAGGGCCAGCCAGGCCTGTGGCTGCAGCAGGGGGAAAGGTGGAGGCGGTGGGAGGAGGAGGTGGAGAGTGGGGAGAAGCAGAGGGAGGAAAGAGAGAAGAGTAGTTGCTTTGTTTGACTAGGAGGTGCAGCCTGAGATGGACAGAGGCTGCCTGGCTGTACCCCCTGCCCTGGCCCCTCCCAGCCCAGGAGCACACAGGGAGGAGCTGGTCCTGGAGACTTAACCATGGGTCTCCTGGACAGCAGCTAAGCAGGAGCCACACAAGGTGAGGAAGTGGGGCACAGATGCCCCATCGATGCCTACGGCAGGGGCAGTCTAGAAAAGCTGGCACCTCTGGGGGGCAGGGAAGATGAGAGGATGAAAGTGGACAGCAACCACAGCTCAGATCTGGATGGAGGTGGTAGCCCATGGTAGGCTGGGGCAGGGGACAGGGAGGTCATGAGTCCTGGTGGGGGGGAATTGTTGAGGCCAAGACACACAGGTGACCCAGAGGGGGGACATGGGGCCCAGCCCGGGGCCAGCACGGGGAGAGGGTGAAAGAAAACTCAACCGCGTGGCCCTTCACTGTTGATGTGTGAATCCACACCATGAGACATGGCGCCCAAGGTCAAAATGCAAAGAAAATGTATGAAGTTGACAGGTTTTGAAAGCTGATTATCATTTCTGCAGTAACTGGGCTAGTCAAATGCACAGAACTTAATGGAAACCACCTTTACATACCTGTTTTTTTTGAAGTTCGGAGTTTGTCAAATTCAGAAAAGTCATCTTTAATTGTTCCATTCAGATTACTGAAGTGATCAAAGGCCCCTGGGGGAACACAAGAGACAGTGACTGTGGGCACCTCATGGCTTCTCCACGTTCCACTCCCCAGTCTACGCCCACGGGTGGGCCAGTGGGCAATGGAGCAACGGACAGCGGAGGCAGAGCTCTCCCCTGCCTTCTGGGGGAGAGCACTGAGAGCAAGGGGCAGCTCAGTTCAGGGTTAGCTGTCAGGCTGGAGCTGGGCTGGGGAGGGGGCATCAGGCCAGGGACCTTGGCCTCCCAGTGCACACACTGGGGTGCTTGCCTGCCAATGCTCCCACCATGACCCCTGAAACTGAAGGGGGGCTAATGGTGGAGAAGACACATCTGAGTGGGGTCTGGACGCTGAGAGAGGCCTGAAGGAAGTGTCCAGAGGAGTGTCTGGAGGGCAGCCAGCCCTGGAGGGAGGTGCAAGTGCCCAGAAAGCCTGTGAGCTCGCCCCACATACCAGCTATGCTGCACGAGGGGCAGGGAAGACAGGGACAGGCACTGCAGGGAAGGGTGGCAAGCGGAGGCAAACTGAGAGGCCCCATGCCAAGGAGCCACGAGGGGGGAGTGGTGGGGCCTAAAGGGGCTCCCAGGGCCCAGGAAGTATGAAGTCTCACCAGGGGCAGAGGAGGGCTCGGCAGCAGAGACAGGTGCCCAGGCACCAGCAGTTTTCTCGGCATCGGGGACAGACTGCTGCGGGGCGGCCCAGGAATCTGAGCTCTTGGAGACACAGTGCATGCTGGCCCTGGGGGGAGCTCCCCACGGGTCGACAGAGGAAGCTGGCTTGGCACCTGTAGGAAGGCGGGGTAGGGCTCTGAGAGGCCCTCAGAACGTTCTGGGCATCTGGGGTGAGACGTGCAAGGATGCTCTGGGCCACATGAGCCACAGTAGGATCTGTGCCGGTGTCAGGAGAGGCAGCTACCCAAAGACTATCCCACACCAGCAAAGCCAGACAAAGCGGAAGCCCAGGCAGGTGGATGGTGCTGGGACCTGCCACCCAGGGTGAGGGCTGGGCAAGGCCTAGAAGGGTGTCCCCTGGGAAGGGACCGGGGAGGACACTGCCAAGGACCTCTCCACGCTCCTGGCCACAGCCAGTCTCAGAAAGGGCTCCCTGAGCCAAACTGAAGCCCCCACCACAGAGTCCGCAGGCTTCCCCTCAGATGGGAGCTTGGCCCAGGACCCACTGCCAAGTGCAGGCCTGGCAGTGCCCTCCCCCAACCTGCTTTGAGTGGTCTCTGCTTTGAAAGAATGGCGCCTGAGCAGGCGAGTGCAGCACGGAGAGGGGGAGTAACACCACAACTGCGCACCGACCTCCCAGCGTAAGCAACTGAACATCTTCAAATTCTGAGTGACAAACTGATTTGGCGGGTCACCCACCACTGTGTTACGGATAGAGAACACTCGAGCAAACAAGTGTCCATCTGCTGTGTGAGTCTTCCACGTCCTGCACGCACACAGACACAGGTGTGTGTACACGTGTGCAGACACACCAAACCCATCATGCGTCTCCTTCCCCCCAAGGCAGCATCAGAGGAAACGTCTAGAAACCACTGCTGCTCTCCAGGGACCAGGAGGTGCCTCCCTGAGGGCACCCACACACCGCCCCAGACACTGTTAGCCCTTCTGCCTCCCTTCCCGGTCACACTGAGCTGTGGCGAGCGGTGCCTGCTTTCTAACTTTCTGTGAAGGAAACGTGCCATTCACATTCTTTTGTGGCAGGCTGCGCTCGCTCCGAGTTTCATCTGGGAGATGCGTCTGGGTTGAGGGGTAGCTGAGATGTGTTAATTTGCATGGCTGTGTTTTTCATTCTAGAAGAGAGAGGGCCACAGTGGGCATTCTGCTGACGGCACCGGTCTGGTTTAGTTTCTGCTCCACCCTAAGTACACACGGGCTCTGACCCCACCAAGTGGGACCAGAAGGGTCTCCCGGTGTCGGCTGCCTCACACTCTCAGGCCTCGGAGGCACACCCGGGGTGTGGGAGCTCAAGGCCCACCTGGTGGGTGAGACCCTTGATGTCCCCAAGGCTATCGCAGCTCCTCGCTCCTCAGGGCAGCTGTGCAACGTGTCGACGTTTGCTTGTAGGTCCTCAGGCCTCCTCCCCTCTCAGACTGTCCTTCATTACCACCTTCCTTCACATACTTTCTCTTAGGGGTTTGTCTGAGGTCTGTCCATGTTTTACGCCCTGACTCCCTTCCTTGTGTTGCAAATATCTTCCCCTTCACTCTTATCTTTCAATGAACAGGTAAGGAGTAGACCATATCAGTGTTTTTGTTTGTAATTTGTGCTCTTCCTGATATTTAGAAAATCCTTCCTTATACTGGAGCCTCAAAGCTGTTCTTTGATAATAATGTTTGAGAATCACAGCTTGCCTTTCACGTTCTCACATTTGATCCATTAGTGACTTGGCTTTTGTGCCTGGTATTAAAATAAGGATCCTCTCACGTTTTCCTGTATGAGTGATGAACTCACATAGGGCCTCCTCTACAGAAGCCAAGTCCTCACAGGTCCACTCTGGAGCTCCCTGGTCTCTACTCCGACCCACTCTGCCTCATCCCCGAGCCTTCTGGGCCATCCTCACAGGCAGCATGACGACACTCAGTCTGGACGACCAGCGGCAGCAGATCCCAGCCCGTGTCCTTCAGGAGAACCTTAGCTGTTTCTGGCCCTTTGCTTCTTCACGGTCATTTTAAAAACATCTTGTCAAGTTAAAAAAAAAATAAAAACCCTGTTGGAATTTTGATCAAATGGCATTGAATCTCAGGTCAACTTAAGAAAAATTGTTATCATTACAACAGCAAGTATTTCAAACACAAATCACAAAATATCACTCCATTTACTTGTCTTCTTTAATAGTCTCCGTAAAATTTAAACTTTTTAAATTTCATCCTTTATTTCCATAAGGAATTTATACAACCTTTGTAAAATTTATTCCTAAGGACTGGTATATTTTTGAAATTTCATTTTCTACTTATTTATTGTTATACAGAAAACAATTTAATTTTATATATTGATTTTGGTATCCAGAAATCTTGCTACTCTTAAATTCTAACATTGAAATTCATCCTAATTATTTATGCTTATGATTCTAATAACTCTTAACTCTAATAAACTCATCTGTAGACATTTTTAAATAGTCCCTGTGCATGATCACATGACTTGCGAGCGATGACAATGCAGTCTTTGTGGTCCTCACACGTTTCCTTTTGTCCCTGTCCCACTGTCCTGCCGGCACCACCAGTCCCGACGCGGGGCTGGGTGCAGTGTCCTTGTCTTGCTCTTGCAGGGCCAACTTTCAACATCTCACTGTGAGGCGGTGCCATTGAAATAACAGGTGTTTTCCCTCTCAGAAGACCTTTATCTGGCACGGACAGTTCCCCATCATCCTACATTTGCTAAGACTTTCCCACTGAATAGCTAAGGATGTTACCAACCTGTTCCTGACTCTATTGAGATGGTCACATTATTTTTCTCTGTGGGTCTGTTAGAGTGGTGCAGTAATACCTTTTCTGAGAACCTGGTCCTTGAAAACCAAGTTTTTCACAATGTGCTATGTCATTTTTATATTTTTCTCATTTTGGTTTTGATGCTGTTTCTTTGCTTAGGGTTTTTGCACCCATGTTCGTAAGTGGGACTGGCCCGACACATCTATTCTCACATCTCTTTCTCCAGTTTTGGTGCAAAGATGATGCTAGCCGCATCGAAGGAGCAGGCATGCTCCCTGTTTTCTGGTCCTCTGAAGGCATCTGTGTAGAAGCGGAATTGTTTCTTGAATGGTGTTAGAACTTGCTAGTAAAGCCCCCTGGGTAGATTTAAGGGGTGAGGGGAATTTTTAAGAAACTAATTTGATTTCCTTAATGATTATAGAACTATCCCTACTTACAGGTTTTCTTTCTCTTGTTCTTCAGTCAGCTTTGCTAAGTAGTCTTTTCAAATTCACCCGTTTTGGCTGAGTTTTCAGATGTGAAAGCTCGGAGCTCATCAAAGAGCCTCTGCTCTGGGCTGAGCCCTGGCAGCGTCTGCAGTTACGTTCTTTGTTTCACTCCCAACACTGTACCTTTCCTCTGCTCTCAAAAATTAATCTTGCTAAATAGCTGTCCACTGTATTACTCTTTTCAATTACAAACTTCTTTGTGGATATTATTAGTTTGTATTCTGATTCATTTCTGTTCTTATCCTTATTTCATTCCTTCCGCTTAGTTGGGTGTAATGCTATTCTAACCCTAATGCTACCTCATTAATCTTGTACCTTTCTTCTTGACTAATGTAAACACTTTAAGCTATAAATTTCTTTCTTACTATTGCTTCAGTTGTCCCACAAATTCTGATATAAAAATATTTACATTATTTTGTTCTAAATTCTGATTTTCATATCTTTTTCTTTGATTCAATAATTTAGAAGTGTCTTTAAAAAATGTCCCATGTAGGCACTTTTCCAGTTACTTTTTGTTACTGACTTGACCTCACTGTTGTCAGAAAACACATTCAGTGTGGCCCCGGTGTACTGCCGTCTGTCCGGCACAGGACCAGTTTCTTGTTAGTCTCCTGCACATACCCGAGAAGTATGTGTATTCTCCAACTACTGGGAACAGCAAGTTCATGGGCTCATGAATCATGCTGATTCCATTTTCCCATATTCTTACTACTTTAAAAATACTCTCCCACATCATTTCCCATTTCTCATGTTTCTCATTCCTTCCTGGAGCTCTGAGTTTCCATCTGGCTGTTTTCTTGTCAGCCAAAAGAATATCCCTTCGCAATTCTGTGGGGCAGATGTGCTGGCGACAGATTCTCTTCGTTTTCTGTAATCTGGAACTATTACTATTTGCCTGCACTGTTGAAAAATACCTTCACTGAATACAGGATTCTCAGGGGGTGATAGTTACTTTTTTCATTTCAAAACTTAAAATATCTTTTTTTCACCACTGTCCTGGGAAGAAAGATGACTTCGCTGGAACTGAACTCTCCACTGACAGAGCTCTCCTTCAGGGTTCTCCCAGCATCATCCCATTATCCCCTGGAGCCTGACATTACTGCCGAGAAGTCAGCTGTCAGTCTGAGGGCTATGCCTTAATCATACAGCATCTGCTCCCGGTGGGCTTATTGAAGATGGTCTCTTTCTTTGGTTTTCTGATGCTGTGTGTAGAGGGGATTTCTTTTTGAGGTATTTTTTTATTTTATTTTATTTATTTACTTTTAGAGAGAGGGGAAGGGAGGGAGAAGCAGTAGGAGAGAAACATCAATGTGTGAGAGATACATCAATCGGTTGCCTGTCATGCACCCCCTACTGGGGACCTGACCTGCAACCCAGGCATGTGCCCTGACTGGGAATCGAACTGGTGACCGTTTGGTTCACAGGCAGACACTCAACCCACTGAGCCACACCAGCCAGGGTAGATTTCTTTTCTTGTCCTGCTTATGATTCACTAAACTTCCTGGATTTGAGAAATTGCACCTTGACACAACTCTTGAAAAGCCTCAGTCATTATCTTTTCAAATATTGACTTTTCTGGAACTCCAAACAGATGTGTGTTAGCCATAGTCATTCTGTTTCCACACTTCCCCAGCCACACCGACCTCCCCACTGCTCCAAATACAGAGTGGACACACCCACTATTTTCTCCCCTCTCTTCTTGCCTTCCCTGATTCCTTCACTTGGCTTTCTGTTGAAGCACTTACCAGATAGCACCAAAATCACTTTTTGCCCAGGAGTTTACCTTGGACTGTGGACTCCTTTGGGGCAAAAGCTATTTACCCCCTCTCCACCAGGCAGCCTTGGAGAAGACCAGGTGATGCCCCCTAGCCACCAGACTAATCTCCTGGGCCCCATCCCCACACATGCCCCTTTTAACAGCCCCAGTGCAGGGTGCATGTACAGACGTGTGGGTAGGAGGCTCTTTGGCTTTCAGAAAGGAACTCTCTGCTGAACTGTTCTACCATGCTGACTTTCTCACCTCTAATCTCTGAAATGCTGACTGTTCTAACTGCTGTCTTCTGCCTTTGGCAGGGTGAGCTGGCAGCGTGCTGGGTGCAGCTCCATGCAGGGAGGGAGCGAGCTGCTGGCCCTGCTTCCCAGCTAGCCACAGCAGCCTCCACGCCCCAGGTGTCCTGCAGCCTGCAAGCTCCATTCCCACCGCCCCTCAACATGCATGCCTGTCGCTTACTCATGACCTGTCAACTGCTGCTGCCCCCAAACCACAGCCCTCCAGGACCTCCTTTGACCTTTCACTCCTGGTCTTCCCAGCATGTCACACAGACCCTCCTCTCCATGACTAAGCCTGCTTTCCCTGGGCCCACTTCTGCTGGACAGACAAAGACACTGTGTCCAGCTGGGCAGATCAGGACACTGAAGCTGGCCCCAGCTGGAACCACACAGCGGTGATGGGGCCTCATTCTGCTCCTAACAGGGCACCTCACAGGGCCATGGCTCTCCACCTTGCCTGGAGGAAAGCAGCATGGGGGAAACTGCATCTTTGTCATGCTGACTTTGTCACCTCTAAAGGAGAGCAGGACTGCCAGTCAGAAGAGCTGGGAAATGTCTTAGGAGCCATCCAGGAAGCAGTGGAGAGGACACACAATTTCCCCCAGACGAAGACCTGGGACCTGGTGCCAGACTGCTTCTGGTTTCCTGTGGACCAGATGGACTTATGCCTGCCCCAGCCTCTGCCTCACTCACCAGCAGCCATAAGAATGGACTGAGCTCACGTCAGGAGCTCGTTGGTCCTGCTATGTGGTCCCCATCCCTTAAGCTAGTCTGTGCCCAGAGGACATGGACTGAGAGTCTCACACTTGTCCCCCACAGCCCTGACCACACTGGGCCCCTCAGCCTTGCACAACAGAGCTGCTGTCTTTTCCTCCTCTTCACCTTCCTCAGGAGAACACTCCCCCGTCTTCTTGAAAAACATGCCAATTTTCCTTAGACTTATCCCCTAACTAGTCCCAGTCTGAGTGGGACTTTGTTTCACCAACAAAGTCAATCTGTACAGTTCCCCAGTCCCAACCCCTCACTACCAAATCCTAGAAAAGTACAGGAGCTACAGAGGAACCCTCCCCATCCCCTAGGCTATGAACTGGGAGTGTGAGGTGGGCACCCAGGACAGTTGGTCCTCACACTTGTGAAGCTGTAGGGGAGAGGAGAAGGGCCCACTGTGTGGGGCAGTATAAAGAGGATCTGTGTCTTAGGGATCATCTCTGAGCCATGTGCCAGGCCAGACTGGAGGACCACACCTCCCTGAGCAGGGACATCTGAGACACACGTTCAAGAATAAACAAGCAGACAATGGGACACAATATAAAGTAGGGAGCAGGCATTTCAGGGCATGCAGGCAGCCCACCAGGCAGAGACAAGCCCTGGACCTCGGCACTGCCCTCCTGATCTCATACAGGCAACCCCCCAGTGACTGCACACATGTGTGTGTGCAAAAAAAAAAAAAAAAAAAAGACACTTGCTTCACCATCTGGACCTACTCTGGGACCATAAAGATCTAAAACCACTAGCTTCCCCCAAAGCTGATAAACTAAGAGTTCAAACAAAGTATGCACCCTGCCTGGAAGGGCTCTTCCCATATGAATGCTGACATGTGAGGCTGCATAAAACTAATCACACCGAGTCCCCATCATCCTGGGCTTCCAGGCAAGACTTCTGCCCAAGTGCCCCACTGCAGTGCAGAGCCACCTTGAAATGGTTCAAGAGTCTCTTCTGATACCCCCAGTTATTTTCCACAGGCCCAGCTTCCCCTTTAGAACCCCCTGGAACAACAGAAAAACCAGCATGGCCAAGAACTTTAAAAATCAGCATCCTTTGTGATGCGCAGTGTTGAAATCAACAAGCTATGGCCTGAAAGGAACCCTGCTCCTGTCCTGCCGTGCTGTGCACAAGGGCAGATTTGGTCACAACTCAGAGAGCTTTGCAGGTGAATGAAAGATGAGTTCAGTTCAAACCCTGCTGACCCCACATCAGCCAGATGACCATGGACAATCCAGTTGCTTGGCCTCAGGGAGTTCTGTCAGGTTTCTGTCCTGCAACTGGCAGTCGGGGACCTTCATATGCACAGGGCTCTATGCTGACTTTCTGCTCTACCATGTGCTTGCAGGAGTTACAGGAGGCCACACACTGAGGCACCACCCTTCCTGAAAACCTAACCTGGGGACAGAATGCTCCCCTCACCTTCCTACAGGTGCATACACTAGCCTGCGGACAGTGGGCACCAGAGGCAGGGCAAGTGTGTTCCCGAGAATACCTACTGACATCTCTCTGTCCTCCTCCGTGAATGGACAGTACATCCACTGCGAGGCTCCTCTGTGTTCTGCCCTCCGCATCCTCAGTAGGGCCCGGATCGTGCCACACACTGATAAATAAATGCTTTTGAAAGCTCCAGTGAATGAGAGGAAAGGAGGATGAAATCCAGGGCAGAAAGATCAAGCAGCTTCCGGCTTTCTTCTCTGAAGGCCCATTCATAGGGAGCACACAGCCGTGGCCTCTCACTGGCCAGCCCGGCTCATCCCAGCCTCACACATTAATATTCATGTGCACAGGGAGGAAGTCACAGAACTAAGCCATCTCGGGAAGTCACCAAGAAACCCATAGCACCACCTGCTGCTGCCAGAGCGGAAGGCGGCCTCTGTCCTGGCCCAGGCAGTGGAAGGGGGGCAGAGAGGAGAACTGAGCCAGCCAAGGCCTTCTTAGTCACCAGGCTGTGAGCCCCCTCATCCCAGGTGGGCTGCTTTGTGTGTCTGAGCAGCAGAGGAAGTGCCTGCTGACCTAGCAGGCTCCAGTTTCCCTCCTCTCGGCCCTCAGCACCGCCTCCCAGTCAGGCTGGCCAAACCACCCCCAGTGCTGCTTTGGAAGCAAAGGTACCAACCAGGCTCACTACGAACAGTGGCTTTCAGAACAGCATTCCTTTCATCCAGAGGGTGCCACCAATGCATTTGAAAAGAGAACCTCTAATCTTTCTAATTCATGAATGTGTTTCAGGGTGGTGAGGTGGCCCTGAAACACACATGAGCATATCTCACCAGGGAGGAATCCGTCACCCTGACATGCACACTTGGCTCTGGAGCTGGGTCTGGAAGACAAAAGCAAGGGGACTGCCACCAGGCTCTGGTGAACTTGAGCAGCACTGTTGAAAGCAGCACACTCAAGTGCAAAACCACCTCGTACACAACAGCAGCGGCGGGGGAGGGTGGTGCAGCCCTGGGCCACTTGCTGGAGCTGGAGCCCACTGTCCGAGTGTCTGACCACGCCTGGAAATGTTCACCCTATAGTGCACGCGGAATCCCCCATCTACCTACCTATCCACCTATCCACGCACACACAGTTATATATGCACTATGACCCCAACTACATGAAAACGTAAGTGCCCAGAAACAATAGTTAAAAAGCTAACATTTTAACACCAGTCACCTACCTCTCCATGCTAGAGATGGAGGTGACAACCCAGGACACGCATCACTGAGGCCTTCGAGGCAGGCCAGGGCAGGGCAGGACACGGGCCAGGTGCTGAGGGGCCTAGCACAGAGCCTGCCTCCAACTTGTCGTGTGACCCCAGAAGGTTTGCCTTTCTTGGCTTTGGGGGCCTGTTTCTCCCCAAGACCCTGGTAAAAATGCTAAATGCATCAGATCCAGAGAGGGCCCTGGGCCAGGACGTGGCAATAATCCATGAACCTTCTTCTGTGGCTGCCTACAGATGTATTTTGATTAATCCCAAACATGTCCTTAATTTTTAAAAATCATTGTCAATATTTAAAAATCAATACTTTAAAAAATGCAGGTTTCAACTTTCTCTTTTAAAAAGTGGATTTGTAACAGCCCCCAAGTAGAAATAACCCAAATGTCGACCAACTGCTAGATGGTTAAACAAAATGTGGTGTTATACCATGGAATGCTCCTCAGCCACAAGAGGAATGCAGTACGGATACACACTGGTATGTAAATGAACTGTGAAATACGCTAAGTGAAAAATACAAGTCCCAAAGGCCACATGTTGTATGATTTCATCATGTATGTGACACGCCCAGAACAGGCAAACCCAGAGACAGAGAGCAGACGGCGACTATGGGGCTGGGGAAGGGGCAGCAGGGAGTGAGCAGAAAGGAACAGGGTGTCACCATAGTAGAAACGTCCTGGAATCGGTCCTGATGGCTGCACGACATTGTGAATGGCTAATGGTTAAAATGATGAACATCGTGCTGTATGAGGTTTATCTTGACTTTACAAAACTGGAAGAGTAAGCCCATGTGCGTGGCCTTGCACAGAATGCTTGTCTGCCTCTGAGCGCCAGATGCCTTTCCCCAGCTGCTCCCTGGCACCTGGCCGGAGCCTGGTCTGAGCTGCCTCAGGTGTGTGAGTCCCATCCACTGTCCACCGCCCGCCACCGCAGTTGGCTCGCTGTGAGGCCCCAGTCCCAGCTCAACCCATACATAGAACACAGACCTGTCCACCAACCGTAGGAAGGGTTGGGCAAATGTTTACCTCTCCCAACCAGTAACATAAACAATTTAAAAAAAAAAAAAGAGCAGAAAGGAAAAGTATGTCTCCCTCCCACCCCCTCAGCCACCAAAGCTCCTCCCCAGAATCGACCCCCGATTCAGCAATGTGCAATCTTCTCAATCTCACCAGTTCCTCCCCGAGTGGCCCTGTTCTTTTCTGGGCACTGAAAAACAGCCCCTTAGTTTAATAAGCAATTACAATTTTGAAAGGGATTGATAGTCTTTCCTAAATGACACCCTTATCCATAACGTAAGGGGGCCATCCCTTTACAGAAAAAATATTTTCAACTTAAAAATAAAATCAACACCACTGTCTGGAAGGGCCTGCTGTCCCCACAGGCAGCACCCAGTGGACATGTCCAGTGGCCCTGCTGTCACTGCTCATACACGTGCTCAGCAAGACTTTCCACCCCACAAGGCTCCCTGGGGGTGCAGCATACAGCTGTGGACTGTGGACCACACTCCTGGCAGCCTCGGAGTCAGCCTTTGGTGAGGGAGGACTACAGACTTTGGGCCTGCGGTTTGCCCCAAGGACCAGAGGACTCCTGCCAAAGAAGTGAGGGGCTCTGTCCGAGTCCCCGAGGCCAACAACAACCCCCAAGGACATCTGGAGCCAACACTGTCCTCTGGAAATGTCCAAGCACTTGGCAAAGTGGCCAGGCCCTGAGTGACCAGGAAGTCACCCATTCCCGCTTTCTGGCTCCCACCCCCACACTGCCACCCCAACCCCGATGCCCACTTTACACCAGGGAGGCCCCACACCCACATCCACTGCACGCCTCATGCCACACACGTCCTCATGCCTCTCACAAACCAAGCCCCCAGCTGCTCGCACCCTTCCTCGAAGATTCTTCCAAGATGCCTGCCTCCCAGTCCCCTGCTCCCCTATTGTAGATATAAGCACCCCCCCCTCCTGAGACAGGCTGGCCCCAGCATGCTCTCAAAGCCTGCCACCGAGGCCCAGCCCGCACACGCTGCTGCCATGCTGCTGTCCCCACCTTGTCTGCACCCGCCCAGAACCCTGCGGGCTGGACCCTTACTTGTTTGTGTCGGGTGCCTGCAAGCCAGGACAGAGCCTGGTGTTTGGCACACTTCAGTCAACATGCAGGGGACCCAGCTGAATATAAAAGATGGTTCCAGTTGGGAAAACAGAGACCCCAACAGATACGGGCAAGTCGCCACAAAATATACAATTCAAAGTTTCTAGACAGAAAGCCCACAGATCTCCCAGGTCCAGCAGGACTCAGAGCACCCAGGGGGGACTCCCCGAGTGTAGGCTGCATGGCAGGTCAAGCCCTGTTTGCGGCAATCAGGGAACCCATGCACCCAAGATCTCCACCCAGATTAAACCAGTCATGATCCACTCACAGTCCAACTCTCTTATTACAAACTTGGTTGCATATGGCATTAAACAGAACTGTAAAGTATCCACTTAGCCTAGTAGATAGACTATTGTTTCAAGTAAAAAGAATTAGAGTAAACATATCCCCTCTTGAGTTACATGTTCCACAGCAAGTTACAGTTTCTTCACCTGGGTGCTGGGTACAACTCTGAGACTGAGAGCATTGACATGTCCCAGAGGTGGGACAAGCCGTTTCTGATGCTCATGGGAAGCAGAGAGGAAGCCAGCTTTCCCTCTGCCAAAGCAGAAAACCATCCAAAACAGAATGGGAAGGAAGGCTGCTCTTTTCCTCTGGAGGAGGGCAGCCTGGGGGACATGACAGTTGGGGACCGTAGAAACCTGGACCCCCACCACCATCAGCCACATTCACTACCCGCTCCACCCTTGCCAGGTGAAAGAGAGAAGCTCTAGCCTGCCCTCCCTCACCCATTCAACAAGCAGGCATGAGAGACAAATGAGGGGTCCTTACCGAATGATGGCCAGGGGCTCGAAGTGCTGGCGGGAGCCACTGGCCCACCCCAGGGATTAGTCTGGTTAGCCAAGGTTGATGGGCCCCAGGGCTCTGCTTTCTGGGTGGCAGGGCCTGAGCTGGGGAGGGCGTCCATTAAATCCAACAGAGTGGTTTGCTGTGGGTAGGAGCCAGGCTTTGGAGACAAAAAGAAGGGGGCAGGTTTTACTCTGCTGCAGTAACATGTGACAGCCACCAATATTTCCCATGCTTCTTACTAGACTAGAGGCCCCCGGGAATGGGCTGAGAGGACCACGGAGACAAAGCATTCCCATCTGCTGCCCTGTCCATGCCCCTCTGCCCCACAACACCCCACAGCCACACTGAGGCACTCACTTGCTAACAGCCCTCCTGGCTTTCCTGCAGGACAACACTTGGCCCTGGGCCCCCTCCCTCCAGACTGTGCAGCCTGCTGCTCCCCCAGCAGCCAGCCGTTCCCCAGGGCTCCCGCTCCGGGGGCTGTCTCTCTCCCTCTCCCAAGACTGAGGTCAGGGACACTCAGGGGACCACATGGTGTGAGGGACCTGAATCCTGACTGGATGGCAAGCCTGTCTGGAGCAGAGCCATGTCCCAGTCACCTTGAGGTTCGAAGGAGGAAGTCTGGTGTACAAATGACAATGGTAAGGAAGACGAACACTGGTGAGGGCTGACCCTGTGCCGAGAAATGGTTCCAGAGCACCTGGCGCTTAGCTTCTATAACTAAGAGCCGCCCCGCTGTGTGGGGGGGGGGGGTGGGGGGGGGAAATGAGGGGTGGGAGGTGCTCCCCTACCTGCCATTTCCCAGGGAGGGACGGAAAGACAGGTCAGCAGAAAGTGCGAACCTGGGCCGCTCAGCCCCTGCCCACACCCACTTCTCTCGGGGTGGCCTAAGGAGGCCAGGAGCCCTCACCTCACTGACACTCATCACAGGCTTCAGGGCTGTTCACTAAGTGAACAGACACAGGCTCCTATGAGAGCTCCCTGAGTGTCACTTGTACACTGAGGGGTGGGTTTGGGGACAGTTTCGAAACACTTACCTTCCCAGGGAAGCACTCACCTCTTTCTTTTTCGGAACTTTAACCGTGTCTCTCCGGCTTTCTTCGAGAGCCATCTGCAGCCTGAGATCATCACCCCGCCTGAGGCGCTCTTCCTGTGGGTAACAATGACCGTAGGTTGGCAGTAAGCACATTGACATCACTGTACAGAACAAAGCAACCCTGGCCAGAACCAGGAAAGACAAGATGGTATTGTGTTTCACTTCAAAAGAGGGTTCAGAGGCAACCTATAAGACACAGTGACTCTTAGGTGACTCCCTGCTCGCCCCCCACACAGCCCTTGGGTGGCTTCTACCAGCTTCAGGGTCCCACCTGGGGCACAGGCACCACCAAAGTGGGGAAAGGGAATACTTATTCAACCATTATTTTTCTCAAAACGAAAATGGCTTTATAATTCCAATTATAAGAGCAATATATCTCCATATAAAATTAAAAGATCTGATAATCCAGAAAGAAATTTAAAAGATTATGAAAATTACATATCATCCCACCTCCCACTGTGTATACGTCCAGAAAATGACTATATATTTCCTATGATTTCTAACAAAAATGATTATAGCCACCATATGCAAAAGACTGGGTTGTACTTGCTTTTAAATAGTAATTAAGTTATAAGTAAATATAACTACAATAAATCATAAATACATTATTAATTAATGGGCCCAGAAGGCCCATCTGTGCTTCTGTCTAACCATCTGCAGTACCTGGTCTGTAAACACCACTTCCAGGTAAGAAGCCCGCCACTGCGCCCCCCACCGCCTACAGGCCCTGACTCCACCTGGCCTTTTTAACCAAAGGCCAGTGGACACCCCAGTAACTGCAGCTGAAGGGCTGACAATTCTGAAAGGTCATTTCAGTCACTCTTTGGTCTTGTTCTCCATTTTAAACAAATGCATATTTATTAAAGAAAAGTGGGAACTAGAGAAATTAAAATTCCACATAATTCCATCATCCAAATACAAACACTCCTATTTCTTTGAGCATTTCCTTCCAAGCCTTGTTTCCCTACCTTTCTTTTCCAGGGGCCGGAAGCCGCTGACCCACCTCGCCAGTCTGCCGGGCTAACCCGATTGTGAGCCCACACACCAGCCTCCAGGAATCCGTGGGCTCTCAGCTCATTCAGGGAGGTCCTGTCAGGCTGGGCCATGTCTGTGAAAGTGTTTCTGGGAAGCACTTTTGACTGGCTTGTCCCTTCCTTGGCAACGACTTCCTAAAAACCTTTCCTAAATATAACTTTGCATAGGATCTCTCCCCAACTGGGGGAAGTAGGTGACAGACAAGATGTATCTCAGGCAGCACATCCAAAATGTGGAGCACAGTGCCCCGGGTCCCCCCAACACAGGGTGTCACTCAAGGGCCAGGGCACAACCTGCTCAGCGACTTCTCTGCTCATGGCCAGCGCCAGTTGCAACTGTAGCTCCTCTTCTCCACTCGTCTGGGGCCGGGCCTGTTCCAGCTCAGAGGACACCCGGGGGGATGTGGCTGTGGGGAAGGCAAAGGACAGGTTGGTGCTCTGTCGTCACCTAGGCAAGTCATAGACCCTCCCCATCTCACAGCCACGAGGTCTGGCAATACCTCCATAATATGGGGATTAAAAGGTCTGGGAACATTTCAAGGTTTAAACCAAGTAATGTCAAATGTGGTTTCACAACTGCCACGAGGTGTCACCAAGGAAAGATGCCTTCAGGCACACACCTGGCGGCCAGCTTCCCCAGGGTTTGAGCCTCGGCCTTCACTGCAGATCTGCACTGCTTCGAAGAGAGGAGCTCATTTGTTAAAAGATTGGGAGTATGGTTCTTGAAAAGCTGGATCAGAGAGCATAGTCAAACAAGTGCAGGGCGTCTCTGGTCTGAGAACTCCACAAAACACTCCCCCAGAATTTAAGAATCTCACTTTGTATCTCATGGCAGTAAGGATCATGGAAAACAAAGACCAAACATTGTGCAATAATCCTGAAACCTTTTTTTATAAGCAAAACTATAGACTGACTTGAAAAAAATATATGCTCATTTAAGCACGTGTAAGCAGCTCCTGGAAAGACAGATAGTAAGGAAGGGATGAGATGTGAACTCCTAGCTCTGTAATAAACCCTAAGGAAAGCAGTGACGACACAACCTGTGGTCAACCAGGCTGGGCCCACCTGTGTGAGAAATACTGGCGCACTGGCTGCGGGCGTGTCTGTGCGTCAGAGAGTCTAGGTGCCTCCAGAGATGAGGGATGAAGCTTTGGGAGCACATGTCTAAGTGGGTGCCCATCTCCTAGAAATTTTTACCAGGAGGTCTGCCACCTGAAAGAGGTCTGGAACCATTGTCATAGGTGTCCCGCCTTCATTCTCCCTCTGGGCCTTTGTGCATGCTGTTTCCTTAGCCCACCTGCTCCTCCTCAGGTCTCAGAGCTCAGCTTCCCCTCCCGGGCCTCTGGGACAACCTTCCCTTGGGCTGGGCCAGCACTCTCTCTCTCACTGTAGTTGCCTTCACCCTGCACTCTGGTGGGTCATGGCAGAAGGTTCATTGCTTGGGAAGGCCCAGGCCTGTCTTCCCACTATGACACCCACTCACAAAGCTGGACAGCACAGTGGCAAACACCTGTGGAATGGTTAGACAGATGCATGCATACACAAATAGATGAATGGACAGACAGATGGGGAATTCAATTTCACGGCTGATGGGGAATTATTGGAAAATACTCTAATTGTGAATTAGTTTGTGAACTTCTTTCATTATGTCCATTCTAGCAAACCCAACCATCAAGACTTGCCTAAATCGTGCTTCTGCCTAAATCTTCAATTTTAGCTTGCTTCTTAAGATCTGCCTCTCTGGGAGGAGAAGGAGAAGGTGGGGAATGAATCCTGACAGAGGAGGTTTCCGGGTGGCTGGGTCCTGGATAATTCAGGAGGGGAGGGCTGGATCCAGGAAGGGCCATGGGGGTGATCCACAGGAGAGCCAGGCAAGGCTGAGGGGCTGCTCTGGGCAGGGGACTGGGGCAGTACAGGGCAGGAGACCTTAGTGGCACTGCTCTGTCACACAATTAAAAAACACATAAAACATCAAGCACAAGATTTCATTCAGACCAATTCAGTGCTGTGAGGTACCGTGTGTTTGCTATGACTTATTGCCAACCAAAGAACCATCAAAAAATAAATTTTAAAAAGTCACCAACCAATTGTCTCATGTTTAGTCTATACTACATGAAAGAGCCAAAAAAAAAAGCTATTATAAAAAAATTCTTTTAAATAAATCAAATAGCATCCCAGACTAGTGTATCACACGATTTTACAAAGCATTTCTTTAGAAATAAAGCTAGGTGATATCAAAATGTCCTCATATCCTTCTTAATGACTTGATTTCTTAAAACTGTACCAACACGAAAGCAGCCATCCTGATGGTTTTGTTCTGAGACATCACTTACGCCCATCACAGTGCTTGGGTCTGGGCTTCCTCATGCTCTGGAAGCACCATCCTGACCAGTGGAAATTAGGGAGGCCAGGCAATTCAGGGGATACTTGGGGGGATTGTTCAGAATGGTTTTGGGGACAGTTGTGGGAAACGGTTCTGAGGGACTCTCTTCAATTGCATGCCACTCTCCTGTGTGATCACTGACCATTCAGACTGCCCATCCCCTGCCTCTTTCCTAATACTCTGAGGCTTGCTTCACAAAAACACCCAGTTTGTAACAAACACAGCACATCGGGCATCGTTTGTTTACTACCAAGTGGAACTCACCAGTGAGCAAAGGAGACACCATCCTACCCTATGCCACATCCCCAAAAGCGCTCTGAGCACTGACCCCAGCCTGGCAGGGAAGGCTGTGCTGGCTGCACGGCTGCAGGCCTGGCTCAGTAGCCCAGGGTGAATGCGGCAGGGCTCTGAGCAGCGACCTCCTGGAAAAACAAGGCCTCCCTCATCCTCCAAGCCTTTCAGCACATCTGCAAGGCCAGGCTAGCTTCAAATGCAAATGTACATGTTTATATCTACCATAACCGATGCTGTTAGAACAATGCACAGCCGGCACATACGGAAACAGCTTACCACATCAATGTGGAAATTAAAGACAAAGGGGATTCCCCTAAACTCTGTGGTTTTGGTAAACAGAGGAATGGCTCTCAGTTTGGCACATGGCAGAATTCACAGCCACCAGCTCTGACTATCAGCGAGCTGCACACGGAGGTCTCAGCTGTGAGGCAGAATTCCAACAGAGATGTTTTTGCATTAGTGACAGCATCTCGGCCCCACAAAGGGCCTCTTGTGCCCATGCACGTGACAGTGAACACAGATGTGGTTGTGAGATGGGCCTGAATGAACCCTCTGGCCACCTGAGCATGGCCCTGGCCCTTCTCTGAGGATCTGAAGGTTCACGACTCCCAGGGACCCCTGGAAAAGCAAATGCTGAGAGGCTGTCCAGTCTTGGGTCAGCTGGCTGCTCACTTCCCCAGCCCCTCGGGAGGGAAGAGCAGAAGCTGTTAGTGTAAGTTCATCACTAAAGGGGCATCAAGTGCATCATCATCATCCTCCTACCACCAAGATCCCAGTGGGAGGAGCTCATAGGCTTCACTTGCTCTGGCTGAGAATTATAAACATACATAGGCCTCATTTTTATCCTTCTCAGCCTGCTCACCTTGCCTGAGAAAACCTGAGAGGAAGGGTTGAACAGAGAGCCTGGAGAAGCCCAATATTTCCCTCAAAATCCAGCCTGAGAGGAAGAGCTCTCATGCAGACAGACCAAGGCCTCCAGCCCCCACGCCTCTCCTCCTGCCTCAGGGACGGCCTGGGCTGAGCCTGCAGGCCTGCAGCACCTTGGGCCCAGGGCCACTTCCTAAACACCTCCCAAAACAATGAGAACAATTTTGAAAGAAGAAAGCAAAGCAATCAAGGTAATAGAAAAACAGGAAATTGCCTCTTCTCACCAGCTAGGTTTTGCAATTTTCCTAGAAGGTACTTGAGCTGCTTCTACAATCACATATGCTGATTAGTGGGAGCAGACACTGTGGGACAGACTTCACTGTCAAAGGGCTCTCTGAGGTGACCAGCATGACTCAGGGGAAAGCTCTCTGGTATCTGGGCCCCATGCAGGCTGAGGGCCTCCTCTCCATGTGTCCCCAGCTGATGCTGGACACACAGGCACATGACACTGCAGCAAGAATGCAAGGTCGCCAGGCCTCAGGGGCCCAAGAAGAGTTCAAGCACTGCTTAGAGCCCATCAGCTGGCTGGGATGCCAGGGTTCTAGTTCCACCAGCACTGACCACTGGTCGGGAGCCCACACGCAAACGGCCTAACCTCTCTGTGCTCTTGCCTGCTGCTCATTTATGAAATGGAAGATCCAGTCCAGGCTCTGGACCTGTTTCCCACTGTGTAGATGTACAAGGCGAGGACTGAGCCAATCCCCACACGAGGCAGTGCATGGACAACCCCAGGCCAAGGGACACTGTAGGGCCACTGGCCGGGTCTCTTGTATATTAGGGTCATGGGACAAAAAGAACTCACTGCAATAAGACTAAAGGGACAGGACCACCAGATGCAACATGCAAGCCTGGGCAGGGGTGGGGCGGCGGCTAGGTTTAGGCAGGGTAGCTGGAAGATACTTTCAGGACAATTGGCAAAACTGCCTATGGGCTGGCTGTTAGATGAGACTGGAGTGACTGGTTAGGCGTGGCACTGGCTGTGTCACTCACTCCTCAGGAAGAGGTGTGGTCTGAAGCGCTGACGGGACAAGGGCAGGATGCCTATGACTTCTTTTCAAATGTGTCAGCGAGAAAGGAAGTGAGAGCTGCCCCTCTGCCCACAGGACACAGCTGTTGGCATTTTCTTGTGGTCTCACCCAGAAAACCCTCTTAATGCACACTCCGTGTGTGTGTGTGTGTGTGCGTGCGCGCTACACTCGGCACTGCCGCAGGGAACCACCTCCATCCCTTGCTGTGAGCTGCTTTGTGTGGGTGTGTCTTGCCTTGGCCTGGCCCAGGCTGAGGGTTTCTGACCTGAGAGAGGCAGGCAGCACAGCATGGAGGGCAAGTCCGAACACCTGGGCTCAGACCTGGGCTTTGCCACCTTTCAACACCTGAACTAGACCGAGGTAGGGAACTCCTGGTGCCTTAGGTTGCTCTCCTGCAGAATGGAGACAGAGTACCCGCCTCCGCAGGTGGCTGTGAGGACTGAACGAGTTAAAATGTGAAAAGCACTCAGTCCAGCACTGGCACACGACACTTGCACAATACTTACCAGCATCTCAACAGACCCTCAGTCACAAGGGGGTACTGCCCCTCTAACTTATGGACCGTGGCCGAGGGATGAGAAATGAGGTGAATTGCCCAAGGTCGCCTAACCAGTGAGAGTCTGACCCTGAAGATTTTATTCTTCATCATCAACCCTTTGCACAGAGGAGGGTACTGAGGCGCAGCAGGAGAAGAACACAGAGCCAAGTCTTAGAGCCAAGTGCCACTCTTGCTCCTAGCCTCCCAACAGGGCTCTGAGCCAGGCCGGCCCTCCCCTAACCCCCCCCCAATCCTTTACACCCACACACACAGTGCCCAGTGCTCCCCTTCCAGAGCGGGAAGGAGTGTCGCTCAAAGGGTAAAGGGTTCTGAGGCTGGAATAGGCAGAGAGTGCCAAGGGGTCAGCTGGAAGAGCCACAGCCATTCCAGGGGCCCTCAGAGGGCCTTTGGGAAGGCCTAAGCAGAGTGGTAATGCAATCTAACGGGTCCAGGGAGCAATGGGGGAAACTTGAGCCAGGAGTGCAGCTTCGAAGGAGGTGAGGAGTGGCTGGGTTTTGCATCAGCTGAGGTTCTATGATACCTGGAAACACTCCTGGGCCATCCAGCCCGAGGCCTGGCCCACAATGGCCTGCAGCCCAACCTTACCCTTCACAAGCAGAGTGCAGCATGTGATGCTGCTGTGAGGTGTATGCTCAGCACTAGGAGTGCTTTGTTCTGACCATGGACTGTGACAGAATTGTCCCCCCAATGAAATATTGAAGTCCTGACCCCCAGGACCTCAGAATGTGACCATATTTGGAAACAGAGGTGTTGTAACTTGCTAAGATGAGGTCATACTGAAGCAGGGTGGGCCCCTAGTCCACTATGACTGGTGTCCTCAAAAGAGAAGAGGAGATACAGGTAAAGACACGCCAGGAAGAATGCATGTGATGATGGGTGGGGCTGGGATGGCAACGCAGCAGCTGTCGGCCCAAGGAACACCAAGGACTGATGGCCATCACCAAACAGGCAGCAAGGAAGGCTTCTCCCTTACAGGTTTCAGAGGGAGGGTGGCCCTGCAGACACCGATACTGCACTCCTGGCCTCCAGAGGGTGACACAACCATTGCTGGTTTAAGCCTCCAGGTGTGGTGTGCTGCAGCAGCACCCTGGGCAGCTGCCAGGTCAATGCCCTTCCCTGGGCACATCTCAGTGCCCTCCTCCCATGGCATGGGCATGTCCTCATCACTCAGGAGGGTCCAACACTCCACACCCTCCTGATTCTTCATTCCCCAGGGAGGATCACTTGGCCGGGCCACGCTGCCCTTGGGCACTCATCTCCCCAGACTACTTCATTCCTAGAACACTCCCACTCTTCCCAGCCTTCGGACTGTCCCCACTGCCCTTCGGGTCTTCAAATGGCAGACAGAGACCTGTTCTCATCTGTGAGGGTTAGCCCCAGTGCTGCCTACTTTTTTGAGACTTCCCCAACCGTGCCATCAGAACACACCACAGGGCAGGGGCTCTTCTGGCTTTGTTCACCCCAGACACCTCCACCCCACCCCTGGGCACCAGGAGCGGGCCAAGTGCTCTGCAAGCACACAGCGGGCACCTGCCAGGTGGGCCCCTCAGGGCCTGGTCTGCACCCCGCCCATCGGTACTTGTGCCTTCCACACTGCGCCTGTTCAAAGCCTGGCCGGCACAAGCCACGCAGCCTTGCTCCAGGCACTGAGCAGAGATCAGGCAGTGCCAGGTCATTTTCAAGTTTTGTTTCCAGTGAAAACAATGGCTGTGACTTCCAATGGCACACCTCACATTCTCATCACCGCACTATTGTCGCCACCTCAGTTTACAGACATAGAAGCTGAAACCCAGGGAGGAAGGAGGCAGTGCCAGAACAAGGTCCAGGTTCCAGGAAGGAGTGGGGCTGAAGACTGAACCAGGGGAAGGTGGAGCAGAGACAAAAGGGCAGCCTTTTCATTTGTCTGCATGACTCCAAGCCCATCCCACCTCTGAAATAAAAGAACAAGTTTCTGCTGTTCTCCCTGAGCTACAGATTAAGCCCTCTCTATTACAAGATCACCAGCCTGTGTGGTGGGGAAGAGAGAGCTTGTCCAAAACATTGAGCAACTCTTCTTCATCACTGTTTCCCAGGGGTCCCCATGCTTCCTGGTGGGCGGAGTCAGGAGCAGGGAAGGAGACAGGAGGCGGGGCTCTGAACACTGGCATCCAAAGCTGTGAGGAGCCACAGGGTGAGGCATGAATTTCAACAAAGACAGAATATATCTCTTTTTAATTCAATCAAAACTTAAGGAAGTTAAATGCCTACAGCAATCTCCTAGAGCAGTGAGCAGGTGTGTCTCAAGAACTTTTAACTCTTGCAATACTTGACTATTGAGTCAGAGGCAATGACCTCTTTCTCAGACTGTCAAATAAAAAAAATGGCAACAGCCAACTCAACAATAGCTGTCACATGTGAATGAATCAAAATTATACCTTTTTTTGGTCAGACTGGCAAAAAATATATTTTTTGGTGTGCTGCAGAATTTTAGTCATTAGTTTATGTGTGCCATGAGATGAAGTAGGCTGAACATCACTGTCTTAGAGTAATACTTATAAACAGGAAACTCACTTTTAAAATAAGTGTATGGTAGTAATTCCCATCAAATTAATAATAATCCTTTGAAAAAATCACAGCACCCATTTTGAGCTTAGGGGCTCTCGTTTGAGTACTGGCATCCATGGCTGAGGGGCCAACAAATGGGCACAATCTGGGAAAAATCATCTTCGAAGTTTTAAGCGACAGAATGATGCTCATACACTTTCCCTATTCATCTGAATTCACTTCTGGGAATTCTACACTGAAGAGACAATCTAAAGAATCCTTAGAAAAGTAAGCTTTCCACCCAAGGACATTTACCACATCATTCACATGACCCACCAAGAACCTAAAAGCAGCTCTGATCAGCAGTGACGACAGGTCTGGTCTGGAGCCCTCTCTTCCCACAAGGCAGTGTGCATGTCAGCATATGTGACCTAGACTGTTGCCGAGGAGAGTACCATCCTGAACCCCGCTGTACAGATTAAAACACTTAAACTTGCAGAAGTTAGTAACCTACCTTAGGTTTAACCTTTAAAAAGAAGTGTAACTGTGAAGCAACCTGGAAAATGCACCCAGAAAAGTAAAAGGCAAATTAGGCTACAACTTGCATTATTTCTCCTGGAAACTGGCAGGAAGGAGTCAGCTGACAGCACCCTTCATAGGCATGGCACTGTCCACTGAGGCCCATACATGCCCTGTCTCACAGGCACAGGCCTGGAGCTGCTCAGCTGTCACAGAAGCCCCTCCCAGGTACTGCACTTGGTGCTATGTCCACGTGCCTGCCTCTCCTGAATGGGAAGCCCATCGAGGGCAAGGTCCCGGGAGCTCAAAAGCTAACGGAGAGCCCCTTCGCCACTCAGTGCCAGCCCTGCACATAGCACTTACATAATGAGCAGATGAACAAGTAACATTTTGAAAAATGTGCTTTAAAAATGTCCTGCGGCTATGAAGGATGTTTGCACAATACTGTTGTTCTGTCATCTGCACGCTGAGTGTGTTGTTTCTGTGGGACACCAGTCAGGCCTGTGATCAGAGCTGTTCAGATGGGGGTTGGGGGGATGTGTAGGTCTTGATCTGGCCATCAGCTCCTCTCCAGATGAAGACCCTGCCTGCTTTGCCCACAGGCGATGCCACAGTGCAACCTCGCAATGGGGACTCTAGGCTGCCCACACTCACAGCCCAGGTGGCCGGGACCGGCACTGAAACTGGCCGCGCTGTCAGGTGAATGACTGTCCAACATCAGGTGCAAATGACTGAGGAGCCTTCACTCAGCGGAATGCTGAGTCTAGATGTGGAAAAGTTTACAGATTGTGGAGAAATGAGAGAACGCTTCTGTCATAATGCTGTGGGACAAAAAAGCAGTGATGTAAAGTTGCATCTACAGTAACTGCAACCCTGAAAAAAGAAATGCTTAAAAAAAAAGTCCAGAAGGAAGTACACTAACATGTGAACAACAGCTGTGTTTGTGTCATAAAATTATGAGATATTTATTATTTTTGCATTTCCTACACTATTAGAAATGAACATGCATTACTTTTGTAATGAAAGAGCTGGCAGAGTTTCTTATTTCACACCCACACCACACTCACCAGGTGGACCTGGAGCAGCAGGCCACCGTGACCCCATTGTGACTCCATTGTGGCCCACTGGAGGGTGCCGGCTCCCCTGCTGACACCCATTCCCCTGCTGATACCCAGCGGGACTAGCCCTCCCACTGCCAGGCAGCAGGAGGGAGCTCTTTCAACTGGTGTCATCAGTTCCAAGCTGCTGCAGGTCAGAGACTACCTGCTGACTAAAACCTTCCCGAAGGGACCGCTACTGGACAGCGATTGAAGGGAGAGGGAGGAAAAAGCCTCCAGCAGAGCGACACCTGACATTAAATCAGCCACCTGTGCAGAGGTGCTCAGTTCAGGCACACCGAGTAATCACCAGGGGCTTGAATCTACTGTCATGCCGGGCCTGTCCCAGAGCTTCCCACTGGACTGGTCAGAAAAGTGGTCCCAGCTTCAGGACACTATTCAAAGCTCCTGGGACAGTCAGCTTGAAAGCCGGCGGCTTAGGGGAAAAAGGAAGCTGGCAAATGAGGAACAAACTACAACTATGAATTGTACTGTTGCTAAAGTCAACTTTAAAGCATCAAGAAACTACACAGATATGTATGATGTTTCTGTATTGCTGAAAAAACCTACGAAGTGTATTTTCTTTTCTTTTCTTTTTTTTAAATTTAATTTATTTATTTTTAGAGAGGGAAGGGAGGGAGACAGAGAGAGAGAAACATCAATGTGCGGTTGCTGGGGGTTCTGGCCTGCAACCCATGAATGTACCCTGGCTGGGAATTGAACCTGGGACACTTTGGTTCCCAGCCCGCGCTCAATCCACTAAGCTACGCCAGCCAGGAAGTGTATTTTCAAAAGACTAATGCCTGGGCAGGCACCAAGAGAGATGAGTACATCACATAAAAATATCCCCCCCTCAAAAAATCAGGCTTCTCTAGCAACCATTCACTCAGGAAGTGTCTACTAAACAGCTCTCCAGGGTCAGGCCTGTACACTGAGCCTCGGCAAGGCTGCCACTTGTAAGTGTGTTTCAGTGCAGTGAGGAAGAAAAGAAACTGGTGATTTCAGATAGTGAAAAGTACTCTGAAGAAAGCAGAATAACATGATATGTATATGTATATTATATTCTTCTTTTTCCATACAAAGAGAAATTTATTTTTAAACCTTTCCTCTCGTGTTTATTAACATAATTTGTAAATGCCCCCTTAAAGCTGACTATTTAAAACTAGCCACTAAGCACCCATGAATCAGACACCGTAACAGCTGTGCAACTGTGTTATGGAACCTGACTTAAACTTTCCTTTTCCCTTTTTATTACTACATTCTTAACAGTTTATTAGAAAAAAAAAGTCTAGCCCTGGTTGGTGTGGCTCAGTGGATGGAGTGCCAGCCTGCTAATAAAAGGGTCGCTGGTTCAAGTCCCAGTCAGGGCACATGCCTGGGTTGCAGGCCAAGTCCCCAGTGGGGGACACATGAGAGGCGACCACACATTAATGTTTGTCTCCCTCTCTGTCTCCCTCTCTTTCTCCCTCCCTTCCCCCCTCTAAAAAATAAATAAAATCTTTTAAAAAATATTTACCTATACTACAAAGGATGCTTTAAAGACAAGTGGATAGGTATAAATATTGTATTTATAACTTCAATTTTCTGTGGCACGAGTCAACATCAATCATTTAATTAATAATGACCAAACTTGCCCTAATGAGCAATTGTGATAACTGTGTCTTAGTCTCTCCTTAGGGTCTGGGTCCCCATGAAGTGACAATTGAAATAGGGAGTCCTGCTTTTAACAACCATCAAAGAAAAAAAAATCACACAATGGACCCCACACAATCACAAAATCTCAACTGTGTACACTAAATAGGTGTACACTAAATATTCAAACACATTGTAGAACAATCTAAAAACTACCTTTTCTTTAAAAACCACTTCTTTTATTTAAAAAAAAAAAAGGGCAGGAGAGCCAGAGTTCTAGAAAACCCAAGTTCACAGTCTGCCTCAGGCCCGAGGACCGAGTGGATCTGGTGCTGAGTCCACCTCATCCTCACCAACCACACGGCCTCCCTAACTCCCCGGGCTGGTGACAGACACAGAAGGACGGCTCACAAGGGAGAGCTGTCCTGGGCAATGGCTGACTGGAGTAGCTTGGCCGTCCAGCAGCCTCACCCTGGCACATTCGGGTCCCACTGATGACGCAAGCCCTTGTGGCAAGAATGAGCATGTTTAACCCTTGGACAGAGGTGTCCACAAAACTGCCACCTCCAGTGTCTGCTGGCCTCACCAGCCAGCTCCCTCTGGGATGCTGTCTCCTACCTGGAGAGAGAAACTCTCTCCAGAGTCAGCTAATGGTGACACCCCAGTGCATGCCTCTGTCCCTGGGACTCACTGCTGCCATGATGAAGGGCTCCCATGGCTCACAGAACATATATCCCTTGGCAAAATGAAGTGTCAAAGGAATCCTATCTCCCACCAAATTCCTAGTCTACTCCCCTCAGAAAACAATGCTGAGATGCAGCCCAAAGCCAAGTGGAAGGCCCCTGAGGGCTGGCAGTCTCAAGCCTTTTCTGATACCAGCCTGGCCAGCACCAACAAACACCTTTCCACCCTGGGCATGTTCCCCAACCCCTTTCCCAGGCAGTCACTCAGCCCCACACCTCAGAGCTTTGCTCCCCTTCACCTCCATGCTCCTCCCAAGACCATACCCAGGAGGGCTTCTGAGCTGCCTGCTGGCTAGGTTTAATTTTTTTTAAAGCAATTAATGTATTTCCCCACATCCTCAACTTTTCAAAATAGACCTATAGAAGACTCCCTTTCTCAGATGTCTAACTCTTATGAACCTTCTCTTCCTTGTATGTATACACTCCAGCTCTACTTCCACGGTCCGGCTGGCAGAGCTGGTGCCACAGCAACTCCATCTACCCCAGTTTCCACGCTGCAGAGGACCAGCTTCCCCAGGGAGCCCCAGTGGGCCAATGGTTTCTGGGGCCTTCTGAAGCACGCATGTGAAAGAGATGACGTATCCAGCTGTCAGAATCTCTCTGATGGGTTTCAGAATGGCTGATCACCATGGAGGGCAAGAGAGCCTCCACTTCCAGGGAGAGGCTGCGCCGCTGGCCATGGGATGATGTGAGGACAGAGCCAGCGCTCCGCGCAGAGGCCCGACCGGCTGCTCTCAGGCCTTGCTTCTCTTCCAGCACCCGGAGCACCGGGCCTCCCTGAATCTCATCCGGATCCCAGACTCTTCTCCAGCAACTGAAGAGAAACTGCCCTCTTAGGCTAGGAAGTTCAAAGTCAAATTTGAATTCATTTCCAGCAGTTACATGTGACCCTGGACTTACCTTATTTTCTTATCTTTATTTTCTTTTTGCCCCATTTTTTTCTGGCATCTATTTAATCCTCTGGTATTACATATGCTATGTAAGCCAACTCCAAACCTTTCTAAGGGAAGCAGGGCAAATGAATGAAACAGTCCTAATCTCCAGTAATCATGTGGTGAATCACTGTCGACGGCATATGAGGGGAGCAGCCCTGCATGTGCAGTTGCTGGCAACACGCAAGGCCAGCCTGAGGAAGCGCTGAAATTCCCCTGGGAGCAGGCCTGAACCACACCGCTTCTCCACGTCAGCCGGAGTGTGGATGGAAGGTGTCGCCAAGACAGGGGTCCATCAGGACAGCATGGGAGCACAGGTGGCGATACTCACCCCATTCACCACACACCACTGCCCACTTCAGTTGTGGGACTTCAGGTTGGTCTTAATTCACTAGAGGGAATCAAGGGACAATGAGGATTGCTATTCTCCATCTTCCTTTTCTTTTCTTTTCTTTGTCCAAGAATGCGAATGCTGACAGTTGATGTCCCACCCAGAAGCCCAAGGAACTCAGCAACACTTGACCCAGCCACACTTGCAGCAAGGCAAGTGCCACTCCGGCTCTGGACACCAGCTTGGGAGGCTCAGCAAAGGGACCGAGAAGGCGAGCTGGGCACTTCTTGCTTCTTTCATTAGCCCCTCTGTGGAAGCACAGAGGTGGGGAGAGGGCATCCATGTCAGAGGGCAGTAGTACTCTTTACGTTCCAGGCTTCCACCTTGACTCACAAGGGAGAACTCTCCCCAGCCCTGTGTGGTGCCTCTGATGTGGGTTCCTGCTGCCCCAAGAACATTTATAATTTATCCACAGCCGGCTGAGCGTCCCTATTGGCCCTGCAGAATGTGAGAGGGTGGACAGAGCTAAGGGTGGGGGAACAGGTGGGCTGTTTACCCGACTCCAAACTGGCTGCCCTGTCTGTGTGGTCTTGGGCAGACCCCAATCCCTTAGCCTGAGAAGCCTCCTCTGGGCTCCACAGCCTCACCTGCACACAACAGTCCTGACCACTTACCAGGATCAAGTGAGGCAATGAAGAAACACAAAGTGAGCCAAAGAGCCAGCCTCGATGGGGAAGCAGCCATGGATGCACCAGGTGCACCAAGAACAAGGCCAGGAAGCGCACCCAAGTTTGTACCTGGGGAGGCCGGCAGGCAGAGGGCATCTTCAGCCCTGAACTCTAAGACCTAGACTTCGCTGAGCTTCTCCACTCCTCCACCTGCTTGTCTGTAGACATTTGAACACGACTAGAACGTGACTCCACCTCTGCTCAACCCTGCAGTGGCTCCTTCTCCCATTTGCTGAGCTGGCTGTTGTCAGAGCTGTCTTGAACTCCTCTCGCCCTGGTCCAGTCCCCCAGCAAATCCTACTGCTCTCCTTTATCACACCCAGGTCTCCACATCCCCTCCAATCCAGGCATGTTACCTCCCACTGGTAGAAGGGCAGTGGTCTCACTGGGCCCACTTTACCCAACACAGCCAGAGGCTCCTCCTAAGCCTTCTCATCCCTACATTGGATCAAGGTGCTCCTCATTTCCAAACCCACCCCTGCCTCCCCAGCTCACTGAGTAAAAGCCAAAGGGTTTGCAATGTGGCCCAAAGGCCCCACACCAGACTGCTTAGCATATGGCACACGACAAGATAAATACAGTGAGAGAAAGTATTTACAAATTTTTGCAGCATCTGACATTGCTACAAAATCTAAACCCTGATACAAAAGTATCAGTCTGAGATGGACTAGGAATGGGAAGAGCAGCTCCCTGCCAGAGCCCGTTGAGCAGCAGGCCTACACTTCTCCCTGCTGCCCTCTGCTATGGCCTGGCCTTGACCTCAGCCACCCTGGCTCCCTTCCAGTTCCGCAAATACCCAGAGCAGACTCCCACCTCAGGGCCTTTGCACTGCTGCTCCAGCCCTCCGCTTGGATGCTCATCTAGACCTTCAACAGCTCATTCCTCCTCTTCTTCCTGTAATCCTTGCTCCAACATCCCTTTCTCAAAGAGGTTCACTCTGACACCCTCTGTAACACTGCAGACCACCACCCCCACGTTTCATACTCAGTTGGGCTGCTTTGGGTCTTGTCTGCTATTTCACAAAGCACTCATCACGCAACATGCTGTTATAATGTCTTATGTTTACTGTCTCTCTTCCCATTAGTAGTGGCAGGGGGCTATGTGCTCAGCACAGTGCCAGGCACACAGTGGGAACTTAATACATGGAATGAGTGAACACAGGAGCCATAGTGCAGCCGGGGCCACTTCACTGACAGCAGGGCCCCGGCACAGACTTGCAGACCTGGGCGGCAGAGGGCAGTCAAGAACTCCAGGGGAGGGAGTTGTCTGTCATGTCAAAGGCCCTGGGCTGCACCCTCTGGGGACCTCTGGGATCCAAACGAGTTTTCTGAGACCTGGGGCCCACACATCATTTATAAAGCTGAAGGGGGGGATAAGAATGGGGAGGCTAACAGCAAGGAGACCAGTCAGAAAGCTGGTCTTGAATTGAGGCCATGGAATCAGAGAAGAAGGAGCACAATGGAGGAGTTTCCAAGCCAGATCTACAGATCTATGGTTGGGGGTGGGGGGGCTCAGGGAGGGTAAGTGGATACGGGATGGAAAAGGGAGCCTCCTCCAAATGCCACCACAGTCACTGTGGGTAAGAGCCACTGCCAGAGCGCCAGAGCCTCCTTGTGGTGCCCACTCTCCCACAAAGGGCTGTTCTTGGCTACTGGCCTCCCATGTCGCTGCCCTGGGTCTGCGCCTGTGCCCACCAGGCCTCCGTGAGGGGTCTGGGGTCTGAACTGTGCCTCTCACAAACATCTCCCCAGAACCCCAGCCTGCATTTCACGAGGCCATGTCCGGATGACTGGCATCCGTCAGACATCTTCACTGCTGGATGTCAAGCCAGAGAGTTCAATGCAAACCTACCAATGTGCACATATTAAGCACTGACCTTGCACTCAACACTTTGTTAGGTGCCAATAAAGAACAGAAAGGACCCACAGGACAGGGTCCCGCCCCTGACAGCGCCACCATGGAGAGAGTATGAAATGTGGAGAGCAATGTACACACTAAACAGCTGAAGGATGAAACGTGACACCATGTAACACTTGTCTGCCCAAAACTCACTTGGGGCATGAGAAATTGTCAAAAAAACAAGCAAACAAAACTCATTTTTAGCCTTAATTTCTACCAGAGCTGAAAGAGAAGAGAAAGCCACGTGGGCTGTATACCAGATGTGCAGGGAGGCCCCCAAGTGGGAGGAATGGCAGGGGCAAAGGTTCAGCAGTGGAGGAGAGGGCCTGGTGGGACAGGATGTCTGCTCCTAGCCACAGCGGGAGTGTACGCCCACGGCAGGTCTGCGAGCTTGATTTTAATATGCAAATGTCTCAGGAGGGCCAGACTGCCAGCAGGAGAGCTGGAAGGCCAGGTAATTACAAAGTTAACCACTAAGACTCAAACGGAACTTACCAGTTACTGAATCGGACCTTACCAGTTACTGAATCGATAGAGCCTGGAAAAAGCAAAGGGAAGAAGGGGCTCCTAGAGTTCTAAGGAGCACTGGGAACTGCTGGAAATGGCCCCAAATATCTGGTGAGAGAAACAGACTTGTAACTGGGCACACTTGGAAGCTCCTTGAAAACACACTTTGTTTTGATCTTTCACATTCTCTACAGTGCAAAGCTGGCCTCCTTACAAAATTCTGCATAACTGTTTGGGGAAGATGGGGACACGAAGGAAATATCCCAGAGCGAAATAAAGTGATCACACAAATGCCCGAGTCAAACAAGCTGTAATATTAATGAGGCATGAATGAACAGTGCTGTCTCCAGGGCTGAATAAAGGCTGGCCACACCTTCCCGGGAGCTGCACAAAGGCTCTTTGTCAGCACCCCTTCCAACACCAGCTCTCTTCTCTGCAGCAGGGCCCCACCTGGGACCCAAGGTAGAATGGGTTGAGAGCATTTTCTTATAGGCAACAGTGAAATCTGTTTTCAGTTTAACCTGCAACAGTTGTAGACTTTGACCAGGATACATTATTAATTAGTCAAAAGAGAAGCCCCATTTTTAATTACCCATTGAATTAGGTATCTTCAAACACTGTGACCCAGAATTGACAGTACAGCTAACTCTCTGTTTACCATGGTAATGGGGATTTCAGGAAGAACAGCAGTTGAGAGGCAAAAACAATCCCATTCTGTCCTCAGCAAGGCATGTATCACCTCATCAAGGGCGATGGCTTCCAAAGACTACCACCCAGGCCCCCAGGTTTGTCCAGCATTGTGAGATTTAAACCACCCCTTTTGGGCTCAACAAGCCAAGTGGTCTGGTCCTCCACTGCCCCCCGGGTCTGGCAGAGAGTAGAACCCCCTCCAATTTTTTCAGGGCACAGGGTCACAAGAAGAGCATGGACAACCACTGCATGCCTGACCCAAACAGCAGCTCCCCTATTAAGCCTTCAGCAGAACTTCTACCAAGTAACGTGGGGGAGTGTGAGGGGAGCAAGACCAGGGCTTGCGCTCCTACGGGAGAGGAGGGAAGGGGCTCTGGGTGAACCGAAGGCTGGGCCACAGGGCCCAGAGGATGCAGGGAGAGAGTTGGCTGTACTGACTTGACAAGCACACCCCCAGCAAGATGCCCAGCATTTCCAGGAAGGAGAAAAGCAAACCACCGTCCCACCTCGAGCTGCACGGTCACAAGTGAGGCAGGGCTGGGACCAGTCACCATTTGGGTGGGAGGTCAGCCCCACGTGCGACAGGAAGGGGTGACGCTGGCTCAGTGGCTGCAGCTCCTCGCTCTGACCCAGCGGGGCCCCTGGGCGGTGCTGCGGGCACAGCGAGGCCTCGGGTGCTGTGGGGCAGGGACACACACACACACATACAGAGAGAGACGTGCCATTAGAGGGGGAGGGAGTGGCCCAGGCCCAACTGATGCTCTGAGAGGTGGTGAACAGCCTGCTGACCCACCACATTCTGACCTTGAACATGCAGCTCAAGCTCAAGGTCTGAGGGCACAGAAACTGCCCGAGCAGGACTGTGGCAGCAGCAGTCAGCCAGTGCCAGGCCAAGCAGCACCAAGAGGAGGCCCAACCCAGACGCCCAGGGCTCCTGTGCCCCATGCCTCTCCCCTGCACCTGAACATCCCACAAACTATTGGGGAAATAGAAAACTATTTCAGCTCCTCGTTTTGTATCCTCTGGCTTCTTGAGAACAGTGACTACGAAAGGTAGGTAGAGAAAGGAGCAGCTCCTGGTGGCCACCGAGCATAACTACCGCCACTTCCCCAAGAGGAAGCTAAGGAGCTGGGAGACCATCTCAACCCACTGGGGGCCTTTCTAGGGGGTGGAAGGAGGGTCCTGGAGAGAAACAAGCAACTTCGCTTTCTAAAAAGCAATCTTTATTGCCCTGTCACTGAAGACAACCTCTGGAGACGAAGGGTTTATTTGTTTCAAGCACTTTCACGAAGGTCACAACTTTTGCAGAGTGTAAAACTAAGTCAGGAAACAATGGGACAAGAGAACCCTAACCTCCCTAAACTTGATAATAACTTCCAGTTCCTAGAGGTACAAAGTGTGACTCCACTATGCCAATCTTCTATTTGACACATTTCTCAAAATGCTACTGGTGGCTGTACAATGTCAAACTGAAACCTGCAAAAGCAGGAAATGTTAATAAGTATTCTGGTAACAGAATCACTGACTAAGCAAGGTTGACAGGGATTTGTCAAACTACAAACAACTTGCTTTAAAAAATGTTTTCTTTTTTGCTGAAATACAGTTAGTGATTCCAAAAAGCAAGGGTATAGGGACCTACACTTTTATTTTTACGGGCAGAAGACACATGTTCGCATCCCCCAGTACCACACCCCACCCCCACAGACCACCAGGCCCCCTGTCTCAACACCACACTGTGAAGGCAGCAGGATGCCATTCCTGGGGCTTTCAGGGAGCAAATGGGATGCGAACACTGCTCCAAGATTGGCTTCCATCAGGCCTGAACTCCACTTCCTCCACAAACCTTTGCTGAACGAGGGGCCTTGAATAATCCAACAAGCAAAATGAAAAAACAGAGCAGCCCCACCCAGCACAGACCCAGCCACGCAAACAAATCACCAGGAACTCTTGTCCAATGTGGGCAATGGAGGTCTTGCCCACGTGACACCTGCAGAGGCATTGCCTCCCCCCTCTTCAAGTGAGACAGAGACAGACCATCTCCTGCCCTGTGATGCTCAAATAGACAATACACCAAGCCAGTCAGGAGACTTGTAGCCTAGTCATTAAAAAAACATTGATATGACATTAAAGAAATAAGATTATCCAGAAACAGCATTTGTCTCCTCCTAGCTACCAAAACCAGTCAACTCCCCACTGGTGTGCACAGGCCAATCCCTTCCCTCCAGCCCCTCCCTGAGGAGGAAGCAGGAGATTCTTGCCTCCACACTGGCCTTCTCCCCACAGGCCAGGCCTGCCTAGATGTACAGTGTCAGACTCAGAGCAGCAGAGGGTCTTGAGATACCCAAGCCAAAGCAGCCAAGGGGCTGAAATCAGTCCCTTTGCAATAGATCAAGGGCACCATTGTCTGGGATCCCAGATGCTAAGATGAAGGACAGATGTACAATCTCACTCCACCCAAGGGCACCCACCCACCTGCTGCCCAGCACCACTGCATCTGCAGCCAGCGCACTGTAGCAAAGGGTGAGGAGTGCTTCCCCTACTCACAGCCATGATAGGAGGCTGGCGATCCCCCGGCCTTGCCATACTCCTGCTCCGAGTAGGTGGTGGAGAGGTTGGGCTGGCTGGAGCCTCGACCAAAGGTGATCTGGTTGCTGCCCATGCCGGTGGCAACCTGGGCCATGCGCTCTTTGGTTTTGAGGGCCTGGACCCTCTCAGCCTTCAGCCGCTCCTCGTCCTTGAGGAGGGCCACCAGCTGCTTTGACTTCTCACGCACATTGATGCCCTGGTCCTTGCCATCACGGTCAACATACTGGAAGTCCTTCAGGGTCTGGACAGCAAAGATGTTCTCGCGGCACTGCTGGGCCACCCGCTCAGAGCCCGTCTTGATAAGGTAGTCCAGCAGCGTCAGTGCCTTATACACATGCCGCCAATTCTTGCCGTGGTCATTGAGCCGCTTCCACACCATGCTCATGATCTCTGAGAAGGCCACCACGTTGTAGGTCAGGTCCGCGATCTCGGTCATCAGGGAGCTGGATGGGCCCCATGGGTCATTGGAGGTGGCTTCTCGTACTTTTATTTCAGCTTCTGAGTAATTGTTCACAATGTTTTTCATCTGCCGTCTGATAGACGAAGTTGTCATCTTTCTTTTTCTTTCTTTCTTTCTTTCTTTCTTACTTACTTACTTACTTACAAACGTAAAGCCCTTCAAAGAGAGAAACTTTCCTGTCCTGGGCAAGTTTCAGTCTCTGTAATGGTTCTGGAGCAAGATCCCTGACAGTCATTTCCTCTGCTGGAGATGCAGGTCTGAGAAATTGGAAGCCATGACCTAGAGAGAGAAAGAGAAACACTCACTGGGCCATGAGCGCCTCTGAGCCCTTTCTGGGAGTGGCAGGCCCTGCAGTAGGACAGGGCTGTCACTGCACTTACTCTAGCCTTCCTAGGATGAAAGAGATTCCATCTTTCTTTCAAAAGTAAAATCAATATTACAGGTTAATACTGAATAAAATTTAAACTCAAGTTTAAATCTTTGGACGAAAAGAAGTAAACATGACAATTTTTTTTTCTACTTTCAAAATCCTTCCATTGACAAGGGCTCTTCTATGGGTTCTATTTTCACCGTATGGCCAAAACCAGCTATAGAGGGATCAGTGTCAGGAGAGGCTGGGCCTGGCAGGTTTGACATCACCTTCGGGAACACTAAAGCCCCTCACTGCATCCGCTCAGCTATTTGCCTGTGGCCCACTATATCAGCTGCCCCCGGACTTCTCCGAGAGCGGCACTTTTCTCCCGACTTTTTATGAAGGTCCCCAAGCGCTCGTCTAGAGCACAGCTGAGGCCTCCCACAGGGCTTTCAGAAGTCGCCAGCATCTGGCCTGAGCTGTATAATACACCTTGGAAATTATCTGGTTCTAACCCAATCCCTTCATTTCCAGAGCAGAATATTGAGGCTCTGAATTATGCATTAACTGGTGTACCCAGCCCAAGGCCACAAACACAGCTATCCCCTCTTCAGGAAAGAAGCATTTACTGAGCTAGAGTGAAACCTACATCTCTGACAATGGGCTCTGGTCCATAAGTTTGGCAACCCCCATTAGTTTTGTCTTTTAATTAAAAAAAAATTTATTCATTTTTACAGAGAGGGGAGGGGAGGGAGAGAGAGAGAGAGAAACATCGATGTGCCTGAGAAATATCAATCAGTTGCCTATCACATGCTCCCAATCGGAGACTGGCCCGTAACCCAGGCATGTGCCCTGACTGGGAATCAAACCAGTGATATTTTGGTTCACAGGATGATGCCCAACCCACTGAGCCACACTGGTCAGGGCCCCCATTGGTCTTGTTCATCAATGAGCACCCAGCACCTAGCACTGTGCCTGACATGACATAAACCCGTTTCAAACAGCTTCTCTTCATGACATAGACTGGAAATGATGTCCCTTCCCTCAGGATGGCCACAGCCTGGCAGGGGATGGAGTGCAGGGGATCTGGGGATGCAAAGCCAGAGCAATCAACTCAGCTGGGTGTTGGGGCTGCAAAGGCAGGCCTGGATAGCACTTTGGCAAGAAATAACCCTCAGTGTGGTCTTCAAAGCTGAGGACAGTTGAGGGGATGGAAAGAAAGTAGTGATGTAGGCTATTCCTCAATTTATAAAATGAGGAAAAGGCCCAGAAGACCCTAGGGATTTCCAAAGAGGGAGCACATAGCTGGGGTCTGGACACAAAGCCCTCCCTGCCCCAATACCCCATCCCCCACCACCTGTGTCCCTTGGGTTAGGCTGTCTCATTAATGCTCAGGAAACCTTCTGGGTAAATGTTCTTCTTCCCCTGCACAGATGAGGAAGCTGAGGCCTGGAATAGACCAAGGCCACTTGGCTAGGCCCCTCCTCCCTCCTCCTGCAGTGGTCCTTCTCTCTCTCAAGCCGCTGCACTGCTTCTGCCAGAGAGACTGTGAATAGCCCCCACCTTTGTCAAGCACCTCAGACAGGCAATGGGCACACTGAAAGAATATGTCAACAAAAGGTGTCAGGAGCAGGAAAGACACAGGAAATGCCATCAGTGATCACTCCTCACATGCAGCCTACAAACAGGAAAGACAGCCCGTAACATTTTATCCAGGTGACGATCAATAAATACATCTGCTCTGGCCACGCTCCAAGGTGACAAGAATTCGGCCTCCAAGAACAGGGCTTCACCTGAAAGCAGGTGTACTCTGCCTCTCCATTACCTGGTGGGATCTCATAAACCCTCTAAAGCTTGTCAAAGGACCAGGAATAAAAACTCTCACAGTGACCTGTACACTTGATTTTAATTAGGTTTTTCATTCACAGCAACATTCCCTGCTGGCAGAAGTGGGATGGGCCTCAAAAAGGAGAAAAAAAACCACTTTGGTTTTTAATGAGCACCTCCTAGATAGAAGCATAAACACTTGCCAGCATCAGTAGTAGCACTTAGATTTGCTTCACACTCAGGACCACTGGACACTTCTGCTCGTTATTCCATCTCACCTGCCCAGCAGGTGAGACTGTCCCACTTCTTGAGGGGGAGCAGGAGGAGCTGGGATCTACCCCTGAAGAGACCCCTGAGCCACCTTCCTCCAGGAAAGAAAGCAGCTTCAACTAAGCATGAGAGTAATAAACAGTCTGGGAAAAAGGTCCCAAATGGCTGAAAACATAATTTAAAAAAGCAATTTCCCAAGGGAGAAAGGATTTCCTGGGCTACCCTGCCCCTTCCCTAGTACTGCCCCCTTCGGAAGTGGACCAAACAGTTGGACCCAGTGTCCTCCCCGGGGGATGAGGAAGAGGCCATGAGACCCCACCAGGGCATCCACAGGGCCTCCCAGGCCTTTGGCAGCAAAGGAGAGGCTGCGGCTCCTGTGAACAAGGTCCAGGGTACTGCTACCGACCCAGGCACAGGCCAGGGAAGAGCGCCCACAGCCCAGACACAGGGCTGCGGCCAAGGCAGGCGCTCCCTCCAATAGGCTCAGCCTGCAAAGACATCTGCTAGCAGTCTCTTGGACTTGGTTAGGCTTCAAGAAGAGGGAAAAGGTTAATATTTGTTATATCCAGAATAAAATATAAAGCCGATATAAGATGAATGGTTGCCTGTCATTTTCCTAAAGCTATAGGCAAGAGCCACTTTCAGGACCAACATTGGTGGGAAGGCTGACACCTGGAGATGAGAAACTCCTGATCAGAGAAAGCACAATGACAGTACCTTCAGAAAACTATTTTCAAGGCCACATGGGTCACAGGCCTCACCCAAGACTCTGCCAATCAAACTTCTGATTTCACTGTGAGAGACCCGACCCGGTGCCACATGAGCAGGCTACAGGACCGCGGTGGGGCCGGCCTGCGCCCCTGCTCTCCTGGGCTGCTGCGGCAGGAGACATGTACCTCAGTGGCTGCTGCACTTGTCCATGTCTGCCTCAGAGCCCGGTCTTCCTGTTTTAAAACACTTCCCCCTCAACCTCAGTCTGGGCCATAAGTAAACATTTCCCCTCCCCAAAATCACCAGCCAGGTATACCCTTCCAAAAGCCAGCCCCGAATACACAACATCCCAAGTACACATACTGTGTTATTTCCAGAATCTGAGTTTTGTTTTGTTTTCACTCTTTTGAATAGTTAGCATGCTCTACTTTCTGAACTTCCCTTCTCAATTTGCCATTTTTCTTTTCTCCAGCTTGCTGAGCCTGAACTAATATACATGCAAAAGCAACTAAAACAGGATAATTGGTACCTTCTGGGCTCTTCACTCTAGCCTGGGGAAACACAACCGGTTCAGAAACATCCAATCACTTACTAAGGACATCCAGGACAGATATGGGGAGGACAGCAGATAGGGGGACATAGTTAAAACAAGAAAGAAAAATAAACTTTGTTAAAGTATAGGCTAAAAGACAAAAAAAATGGAAGGACTCATTTTCATAAATTTTACTGACAACTGAAAGAATACCATTAGAACATCAGTAACTAGAAATGCCTTTAGAAATATGTCTTTTCTTAATTTTTAAAAATATGTTTTTCTATTTTAGGGGTGGGGAAAGAGAGGGAGGGGGAAGAAAGAAAGAGACAGAGACAGAGAGACAGAGAGGAACATCGACTGGTTGCCTCCCATACATGACCTGACAGGACTGAACCCACAACCTAGGCAAGTCCTCACTGGGAATCAAACCTGCAACATTTCGGTGTGAGGGACGATGCGCCAACCAACTGAGCCATACTAGCCAGAGCTAGAAATATACTTCTATCATCAGGTATTACTTAGAATTATTTTACCGTAAGTGGTGAATAAAGCAAGTAAGTTTATATAATTCTGTTCCAACTTTAAGTATTTTTTAATGGAGACAGCAACGTGACTTCAAATTAGGACTTACTATTCAAGGCAAATAAATATTCTGGCACCTACCAAAAGAGCTGCAACAGGAACCAGAAGATGTCCACTAATTTCCCCAGATGAGAGGACTAGGGGCTCCCAACCACCACAACCCCACAACCCCACCCCGCTCCAGCCCCAGCCCAGAAAAGCCTGTTTTGAAATAGTACTAATTAATAATTCGTTTATTAAGAATCAAGGTTTCTGAAGCGCATGAGATAACACTGGTCACCACAACGAGTTGATAAAATCCAACCGACAGCACAGAAACAGAACATACCAATGGTCCAGGAAAGTCTCCCAGTGGGTAATGCGTGGCCTGTCAGGCCTTCCAACAGCCCTGGGGACCTCTGGAGATGCCACCATAACAGCCACAGACTATTCAGTGTGGAAGGGGACATTCACTTTTCTACGTTAGTCCCCAGTGCTAGCGAAGGTTCTCTAAGCCAAAGAACACTTCCTGGAGGTGGAATCCTCTGCCTGGGTGCCATCCCTATCCTCTTGTCTTGGAAAGAGCCTTGGTCTCCGGGGGAAGTGGCCAGGAGCAGGCCTAGCCCAGGCCCAGTCAGCCAGCCCACCATGGGCCCCAGCCAGAGTGCCTAGGTCAGGGGCCGCTGGACAATCCAGACCAGACCACCTGAAGACCTCTCCGAATGGACCCTGAAACTAATGGGAAACCAGCAGGGTGGCTAGGCTGCTGGAAGCCACTACAGGGCCAGGGTTTACCTAAGTCTGAAGCTGATGCAGAAGCAAGCAAGGAGTCAAGAGAAGGAGAAAGACACAGGGTCCATCTGTGCCTGAAGCTATTCACCCTGTGGACTTTCGCAGCTGCATAGGCCAACCAAGTCACTGTGACCAACAGCAACATGTGTTTGTGTCATCTGCCACTATGAGCTCTGTGCATTGAGCCCAGAGAGAAGGGAAGCTGCACAACCAAATGCATGGAGCACTGGCTGGCCGCCCCGGGGCCTCCAGCAAGCCTGCCACTAGAAGTGCAGGGACAAAAGCTGGCCCTCCATGGACACAGCAAACTCTGGCTAAAGGAGGAGCCAGTCCTGCCTGGGAGGCTAATCACTCCTCAAAGTCCAGGCACCCTGGTCAAAGCCTGGGATTGTCGCTGTTTTTGAAAGCGGCTTATGATGGTGGACCATGAAGTAACAGCTGAATAACCACATCTGCAGGGACAAGCTGGGAAAGAAAAATTCTGGCATATTTGAAAATACGAGAATTCAAAAACAGTGGAGCCTGAAAATAGACTAAGAAAATAGCGAACAGAAGAAAACTAAACAAACAGACAAAAAATTCCAAGGCTAGAGTGAGGCCCCTAGAGATAAGAAGAATTCCATAAAAAAATGTGCTCCAAGGGCTTGCAGAGCCAGTTGGGGAAATTCCTCCCGAAGCTGGAATAGCCATCATGAGAGGAAGAAGAGGCTCTCGTGGTTTGGAGTGGCACGGGTGGGTCCCTAGTCAAAGCCCTTGGGGCTCTCTGCCACTGTGCTTCTGTGACTGTGAGGCCCATGGCCGACTGTGTGCTGTGGAGATGCTCACCCTCTCTGATGGGAGATTCTGACCATGGCTTTTCAGGGGTCTGGGGTTGAGACCAGTGATGAAGGAACAGCAATAATTATGTCACCCTTCCCCCAAACCTAGCAGTCCCAAGTCGTTCAATAGCAGCCGTGCCAATCCATTCATCCTCAGCAAGCGTCACTGAGTGAGCTGGAGGCCAATTCCTCGGCCCAGAGAGCGGTTCAAACTGCTGGGTGTGAAAGCCTCCTGTGACTTCAACACGCTCTTCACTCTTCTCACGGCAGATGCCAGGGACGGCTGAAGGGGAGGGCACAGCCACCCTTCCTGCAGCATGGTCTCCACAGCCCACGGGCCACATATGCCACAGTCTCCCGGGGATACCATTCACAACTCCAGACACACAGTAGCTGGGGGTAATGCTTAGGGGAGGCAACACTCTTGCCCAGCGCCCAGGGTGGTTGGTAGGCTTACTGAGGTGAGTGCCATCACTGTATGACATATATCAACATTAAGCTTGTGAAATGCTTCGCAAGCCTTGATTGGCTGGTTTTACTCTCCCAGTGCACGAAAGTCCATGAGTGAGGAAACATCTCCGTCTTCCCACTGGGAAAAAGGGAACCAGGACCATTACAAGGAGGCTGAGCCGCAGCTCACATGACCACACTGAGCTGGCCCTCCAGAAGACTGTGGTCCAGTCAGGACAACATGGATAGTTGCCACATTCTTTCTCCACAGTAATCATTTCAGCCTAAAAAGAAAGGTCTATTATGACTCCATATCAGCCTGCTAGCAGTAACTTAGAGCTTATAGCTATTATTTATGCAAACGAGAGAAGTGAAAAGGAAAGAAAAAAAATCCTTTGCTTTATACACACCAGAAAAACAGTGAGGTCCGCCAAAAAAAAAAGTCCTCTTTACTGACTGAATGTGGGCATCTAAATTCCAATGACTTCTTGTTGGGTAGAGAATCAAATTTAATATCACTATCCAAAACATGGGCTTAAAAAAAACTGCACACACATTTAAAGGATTTCAAGGAAAAACAAACATTTTAGAGCTGACTGGTAGATAACAGAGAAGGTAAACTGTCCCTGCACTCCCTTCTCAGGCAGAAGAGCCCTGAGGGCCGTGCCAACCAACCTGCGGGCAGACGGAGCTGTGGAGGGCTGACTGGGCAGCGCCCTGTGCTGGACAATGCCACCTTTGACAAGGCAGGATGTCTTCCTACAAGAGCCACTTGGGGGGCTTCCTTCAGGATCTGACAGCCACGGGAACAAGCACAGGAAAGCTCAAACTGGATTTCAGACACCTCCCATGACTTCACCTGTTCTTAATTTTTCTAAAAGCAGAAATCAACGACTAAAAGCACACACAACAAACTTCAATTTTCTTCACCAACGTGCTCCAACCATTTATTTTCTGGGAATAGCAGCCTGTGGCTGCAGGCTACACCGGTACTGAAACGCAGCCATTTTTAAAGGCCCTAAGAAGCAAGCACCCAAGCTCAAGAGACCTGGTTCTGGCTGTTCCAGCCGCACTCCAGCCACCAACTGCAGTCCCTGAGCCTCACTCCCCCAGCCTACAAAATGGGAGTGTGATGAGCTACGCCTCCCTCCAGTGATGACTGGGCCAAGGGGGTACATAATCATGGAGAGAGAATTCTTTAATGCCCCTCCACCTCTCTTCTACTCCTCCGAGTAGTTTTACAAATGACAAATCAGGGACAGCATTCTTTAAAAACCACACCAAAAAGTAAACTGTGGTGTGACAGAGAACAGACGAATTAGGACACAAGAAACCAGGGGTCTAAGTATGGCACTGTGACCACTCTGCAGCACAAACCCTGAATTCCCAAGACCCCCTTTCTGACAAATGGCTCACTTCCCTGCCATTTCCACAGTATTACAGAGAGCCCAAGCCTCCCGCCAGCCCCTGCCACAGGTAGAGTTCTAGCCACAAGCCCAGCAGCGGATGTTTCTCTTAGCCTGGGGGCTCTGCACCCAGCCAAAAGGTAGGGTTTCCATTAGGCCTTTGGAAGCGCACACAGCAGCCCTCAGAACCCTTTCCTCCTCCAAGAATGGCAGCCTGTGTGTGAGCCTGGGGCCAGAGGGTCTCTGTTTCTAACGCTGTGACTCGGCTTCTGGAAATACCCACCAGAGACTGGGAACCACAGAACAGAGCATTTCATGGCTTCACCCACCCACCCTGTCCCACAAAGCAGGGCGAAGCTATGGATTACAATTTGATCAGTACAATTTTCCAGCCTGAGACATTTTAAAAAAGATGCAGAGCTGCATGGGAAAACCCAGAATTCCCATGTTCTGAGTTTACCTCAGACCTGGCTAGCCACGGTGGCGGTGCTGCGGGCCTCGCTGCCACCCTTTCCCGCAGCACCAGGGAGGGGCCGGAGGTGAAGGGAGGGAGTGGTGCATCCCCTCTACCAAGATCCCACAGATGTGTTAGGTCACAGCAGCAACCTAACACTTTCCTCAAAAGGAGCTCAAGACACTTGCCAAAAGAAACCCTGCAGGTGAGGAACAGGTATTTCCACACTGTGTGAATATAAATCCAAAGCCCTGAGAAAAATGAGTCGTTTGCTCACCTCTGCCCCTAAACCAGCAGGTTCTGGGAGCTCACGGCTGACCCTCCCACTGGCAGCTACAGAGGAACAAGGCAGATTTCCAGGGGCAACCAAGGCAGTTACTTCCACGGGCTTCAGGTAATGATGGCTGATGTCTGGTGGTCCCCACCCACACACTGAGAAGCACAGGGTTGTGAGCCAGAGCCCCAGAGCCCAAAGGGCAGCCTCGCCTGGCAGCAGGTCACAGGATAAGCCAGTTACCCTGAATTTGGCCCCTGCTCCTGGGGAAGGACAAGACTTAAAGGCTAACTCTGTATGTGTCCCCGAGGGGCCACACTCTATTTCTAGTCACTTCCCTTGTCACTAGAACAATCCACTTACTGTCACCTCAGAGGAACCCACACGCCAAACTGGCTCCTGCCTCGCACTCCACCCACCTGCTGGCCACCTTCCCTGTGACAGCCACTAGGCTGGCTCTTTCTCACCATTCAGATCTCAGCTGACACATCGCCCCCTCGGAACCACCTGTCATTCTGTCAAATCGCCAATCTCACTTCCTGGCAGGGCCCTCCTCTCTAGGGGACATTTTCTCACTCGTGTTCCTGCGTGTTTGTTTACCTCCATGGCCCTCATGCCCTCTCTACAGGCAGGGCCCTGCCCATCTTCACTGCTGACCCCGATTGCCCAGAGCAGGGGCTGGCACACAGCGGGCACTCAATAAGCATTTTCTAAGTGAATGAACGCAGAGGAAAAAAGAAAAGAAAAAAAAATTATCCTCGATCCTGTCTCCTTAGATACCACCGGAGTGAACCCTGCAATCTCCTAGTCCCTGGCTGCCTTTTGATCTGTCACCTGAGTTGAAAACAACTGCTGCACGCCCTCCCTGACTGTCAGCCTGAGGACACGGGCTGTCTGGACCTACAGTTCAGGGAACACTCTCCATGTGAACAAAGAGCCTCCAGAGCCAGGGGACTGCACACAGGGGCAGCATGTGTGCCAGAGAGACCACCAGACACCCTGCCAGCCAGGGATTGGGTGCAGAGCCAGCCATCTGGGGGCAGCGGGCAAGGGCTAAAGTGGGTATTTCTTATTCTGACCACAAAGGTCTACACCCTGCCTTTCAGTTGGCTGACCTGAGGCAAGTCAGTGAGCTTTTCTAAGCCTCTACTTCTACACCTGCCAAATGGCAGTGATGACAGCTGCTGCTCAGGGTTGCTGTGAGGAGGGCCTGAGAGGGACCAGCAAGCAGTGAGTGTCCAAACATCTGCTTCCGCTCCCCAGCACCCCAGCCGGTACAGCTGGAAGAATGTTTCTCAGCATATCCCTAGGACAGCTTGGAGAGAATTTCCAAGTCAGGAGATGAAGGCCTACAGGAGCACTGCACGAAAAGCATGCTGGGTGGAAGTCACCGCCCAGTTTGGCGAGTGCGCTGTCCAGGAAACTCTTTTCTGCTCCTACATATGAGCTGTTAAACATGGTCACAGGCACCAGCTCTTCTTCTTCATAGCAGGCATTACCAAGAAGATTCTCAGACATGCTAATTCTTTGATACTAGTAATCATGACAGGATAGACTTAGAAGAGTAATATAAAATGGGAGAGGCTCGCTAACTAGAAGCTAGCCCACACTAACTGAACTCAGATGATATGCCAGGCATGTTCAAATAACTTCACACAAGCCTATGCTCTGACTCTTCAAACTGTCTTACGGGGAGTTGTTATTATCATCTTCATTTTACAGAGGAGGAAGCTGAGGCACAGAGAGGTTAAGTAACTGGTGCCAGCATGTGGTAGCACTAGGATTTGATCCCAGACCTCTGGCTTCTGGTCCCATCTTCTGAGTCCCTATTTCTTATTCTATTTGGCTTTCAACAAATCCACTGCTCCAAGTCTTAGGAACAATGAATTTGTCCTTGCTGAATCTGTAGGCCTTTAGAAAGGCCCTTCTTGTCTAAACATTTAAGAGGCCAGGGGGTAGCAGAGAAGCAACTGTCTTCCTAACCCCTCCATGTTCAGCTGGCCACAGAGGGGTCTTTCCCCAGCCAGTTCACCAGTCAGGGGAGCAGGGTCAAGGACGCTGGAGCTGTGAGGGCCTCAGGACTCTTTGTGTGCAGAAGCCGAGGCTTGAGAGAGGGGTAGTGCCATGCCAAAGTCAGACCCTGGCCACCTCGCTCCATACTGTGAGGCCAACAAAAGGCAAGAGGCTATAATGTTCTTCAAAGCAAGCTTCCCCTTGAAATGTGTATGATTTTACAGACTGGAAATACAATGGAATCAGTCAGAGTAGAAGTCTGAAATACCACAGACACTCCAAAACTATTTTTAAAAATGTGTTCTTCAGAACTCACATGCTTAAGAAATGATGTCTCTCTGGCTATAACTGTCTGCTACTAAATCAGTCACATCAACTTTAACAACCCAAGAAGTCTACATTCCTTTGAAATAGCTGTCATCTGAAATACCACTCAGAAAAAAAAAAAGAGTCTCAATGCTGAAAGGTAAACTTCCTTTTTTGGTACAGAATAAAAATATTATTTCCCTCCTTCCTCTGCTGCTGGAGACACTCCCAGTGTTTTATTTACTCTGCAACACTGACTGGCAACATTAGGAGGAAATGCTCCTTCTAACTCTTAAATGTCAGAATCCGCCCCAGAAAAAGTGAGAGCCAGCCCTAATAACTTCTTGCGGCTCCTCTGTTTTCTACATTGTTATGTACTGTTGGGCACTCAGAAGAGAGTAGGTGCGAACTACATGAGAGGCACAAACAAAATGAGTACCTGTGAGCCTGGCCCCCAGGCCTAAGGCAGGACTGCAATGCGTGTGCAGGGAGTCCCTTACCTCCTCCCTCTTCCACAGGAAAACTGCTCAAGTTCACAGTTCTTTGGTTCCTTGCTTTAAAAAAAAAAAAAAGAAAAAAAGAAAACACCTGGCTGGTGTGTCTCAGTGGATTAAGCACCAGCCTGCAAACCAAAGGGTCAAAGGTTCGATTCCCAGACAGGGCACATGGCTGGGTTGCAGGCCAGGTCCCCATAGGGGGATGCATGAGAGGTAACCGCACATTAATGTTTCGCTCCCTCTCTTTCTCCTTCCCTTCACCTCTGTCTAAAATAAATAAAATCTTTAAAGAAAAGTTTTCAAAATTTTGAAAGTACTGTAAAACTAAACAACATATGGTTTTCTATAATGTGCTTTTATCATTTAGTAGTAATGGTTCTGAGATTCAGCCATGTTACTAAGTGTAACTAGTTGTGGTTCATCCATTTTCACTTCTGTATATAATATATATCTGACTATATTCCTATTTTAACACCTTCCCGACTCAGTCTCCTGTCAATGGACATCTGGACTGCTCCCACAGTTTTGCTATCACAAATAGTGCCGGTATGTTTGCTGTGACATTTGGTGGGGTGGGGGGGCTGTCTTCTTGTTTACTTTTATTGATATACAATTCACATAACCTAAAACTCACCATTTTAAAGTATACCACTCACACTTACAATTTAGTGTATTTGCAATGTTGTACAACCATAACCGCTAACTAATTCCAGAACATTTTCATCACCAAAAAGAACCATGGCATCTACCTGTTAGAAGCCACACCCGAGAGCAGCCCCTTTCCCTCCACTCCTAGTAAGCATGAATCCCTGTCTCTATGGATTTTCCCATTCTGAACATTTTAAATATATGAAAGCATACAATATATGGCCTCTTGTGTCTGGCTTATTTCACTTAGCATATTTTAAAGGTCCATCCATGGTGCATTCTATATCAGTACTTCATTCCTTTTCATGGCTGAATAATTTTCTATTGTATGGCTACACCACATTTTATTTATCCATTCCTCAGGCAGAGAACATCTGGGCTGTTTCCATTTTGGGCTATTGGGAACATCTGTGTGTAAGATTTTGCATGGACACATGCTTTCAGCCCTTCTGAGCATACACTGAGGAGTGGAATTGCTGGGTCATATGATAACTCTGTATTTAGCTTTTTGAGGAACTGCCAAAGTACTATGGCATTTTCAAGATAAAGAACTATTAAAATTAGTAACATTCAACTGTGTACAACTTAAAAAATTATTTTAGCAAATACTGCTGAAGGTGAAGCTAGCTGATTTCTGTTTTGCTTACAAGCAGAGAAGTGACACTGTCAGGCCGGTGTTCCTGAAATCCTGACCAAGCAGCAACAGGGGAAGAGGGCTGGGGCCAAAGGGAGGATGACGGAGACAGGAAGACCATTTAAAAGCCCACACAGATGTGACAAGAAGAGACTATGGCCCAAATGCAGCAGGGGAATGACAAAAGGAAACAGACATAGACACAGAACAAGAGAACCAAGCTGTGACGACCAAATGTCAGTGCAGGGTTGGGCAAAGGGGCTGGGAGTAGCCAGGAGAACATAGGTACCTTTAACAGAGAGCAAATGTGGGGAGGGTGTGCAGATTTCAGGAGAAGCAAAGCAGAGCAAGTAGCTTTGTTTCAGACACGTGTGACTGGAGACAGTCATGGAGGATGAGGACGGCCAAGTGGCAGCTGGCACCTAGGGCAGAGAGGGGGGGCTGGGCTGGCATATGCCTCTGAGAGAAGGTAAGGGGACTGTGGACAGCAGTGGAGAATGGGTAAGGATGAAGGTCAGAAGGTGGTAAGTGTCCATCAACAAAGCCCAAGGGGTGCTGGCGGAGGTAGGGGAACAGTAAAGTTGTGGAGTCAGGAGAACCATCCAGTGCAGGCAAGGGGAGAGTGGACAGGTTTCAGGGAGCAATGACAATCACAGGGACAGAGAAGGCACCAGAGGATATGCTGAGAGGCATACTTTTGGGCACTACGCTCAGCGGGGGTTGGCTCGGAGAACCACGCCTTCTCCTAATAATGCCAATGAACAAACGGCACAGATGCCCTTGTAGATGATGCCATGTGGCACCCCGACTCTACCTCCAGTCTCCAGAGAGAATTTAACCCACCACCCCCAACTCCCCACCAGCATCCCTTCTCCTCTCTTCCAGGGATTCTCTGCTGGAGGTGCCACCACCTGCTGCCACCTGGGCTTCCAGCGTCCTCTCACCTCTCCTTCCGTCCTCCCACAACCTCTGGACTATGGGCCCTTGGAGGACACAGGCCCCAAGTGTCTCCGACTGCTGCCTGTCTTACAGGGCCTGGCATGGTGCCTGGCACACATCTGCCACAGGAATGAATGACTCAGAGGGCACCTGTCCACCCCCACCTACTAGCAGCCCCCTTCCCATCTCTCTGTTCCTCTCCATTCCCTCTCCAAACTCCAAATCAAGGAGCCACAAATGTACTATGGAACATAAAACGGCCTGCAGATACCGTTGTGGTTTAAAAATAACAGCTTGGTAGGGTGGAAAGAAGACTGCTCTCCCCACCACTTGGTAGTCGCCGGGGTGAATCCCACCCAGTTCCCTCCTCTGGGAAATGGACATGACAGCCTGTGAGGCTCACAGGTGACAAACACAAGGGAGCTGGGTGAGCTGGTGGGACTCCTCTACCACAGGGTCCCATTTGCTCCCATGCTTTTGGCAGGCCTGCTTTGGGCCCTGCTAGTCACTGTCACTTCCTCTAAAAGAAAAGCAAAACTGGGAGCAAGCTGGTGGGGCAGGGTTGGGGCAGGGAGATTTCTGAGTCCATTTCACACTGAATTTAACAGGCAGAAACAAAACACAGTTCACATACCATAGATTTTTTTTAATTCTTAAAAGATTAGAATGCTGCCAAATATCAAAACACAAAAACCAAAAAGAAAGGGAAGTTATTATTTTCCTTTTGGGTATATCTCCAATAGCCAAATGCTTTTGTTCAAATAATGTTTACATTGCCATTGTCCTGCTTTGTTTAGAAAAATAATAATAAAGGGCTGCGTTTCCAGCACTGACAATGACACATCCACAGGTCTGTTCAGCGTCTCCAGTTCCCAGAAAAAAACCAAGTTTAGAAATTCGTTGTGCCCAAGGCTGAGGAAGAACTGCCAGTCTGCCTGGGAATATTCACCAGCCACGTCAACGCCACCAACTCCTCCTCAGCCACGGGGAAGAGCCAGGCCACAAGAACATTTCTGCCTCACAAGGAAAACACTAACTGATGGCTCAGGAAAGGCCAGGCACACTCACTCAGGGACTGCAGACGAGGCTGCTGTGGGTCACATTCACCCAAGTAACAAGTGTAATTTACTCAGTGCCTACTATGCGCTACAGTTCTGCAAGGGAGGCATTTTACCGGTGAGAAGAGGGAAGACGAGTCACACCCCAAGTCACAGAGCTGGAGTGTGGAGGGAGTCTGCACTCCCTTTTCTGAACCACAGTGCCTCCTGGGCAAACTCAGATGAGCCCCGTCCTAAACCAATTAGACATTACTTCCATGGGGCTGCCCCTTTCCTCTCCAAAGTCGTCATCCTTCTAAGCTGCTCCTTGAAATATTCAAGGTCTTTCTGCCAACCAGCTTTCAAGATCAAACCATTACTTGTAGGTAACGTCCACCCTGGAATTCCCACCTTACTAATGAGCTAATGAACCCTTTCTGAATCAGTCTCTTGGTTCCCAGGAATGTCCATTTCTCTTCTCCTCTGTAGTAATTACTTCTATGCACCAAATACTTCCAGTTCACATCCTTCTGGGCCTATGAAAAATTGCATTTCCAGTCCCTCTGAGGTCAGTTATGACACTAGGCAGTAAAATTTGATAGAAGTGTGTGTGTGTGTGTGTCACTTTTTGTCAAACGTTTAAAAAGCCAATGTGCAATTCTCCACATGTCGTTTTCAATAGGGTGGTGAAAATGGAAGCCTCCTTATGCACCCCAGAGGAGGGAAAACATGGCTACACACAAACCTGCGCACCAATATTAGCAGTGGTATCACTTGTAGTAGCCAGAACGGGGGAGTGACCTTGTCCACCCACCGGTGAGCAGCAAATACAATGTGGTGTGTCCATCCAATGGAAGATCACTCAGCCTCAAAGAGGAATGAAGACTGGACACATGCTGCCACATGAAGGAACCTTGAAAACATGACGCTGAGTGAAAGAAGCCAGACATATAAAAGGCCACATATTGTATGATTTCACTGCAAAGAAATGTCCAGAATAGGCAATCCACAGGGACAGAAAGTGGACTGATAATTACAGAGGCTGGGGGAAGAGGAGGAGGCTGGGGGAATGACTGTTGAATGGCTACACGAGTTCTTTTTGGGCTGAAGAAGTATTCTAAAATAAGATTAGGCTGCTGGGTGCACAATTCTAGATACTAAAAGCTACAGAACCAAAATGTAGTACATGGTACATAAGCTGTGTATCAATAAAGCTGTTAACAACCACCACCAAAAAAAGATGGCGCCTCCATCATCCTGGGTCCACGAACAACTAATGACTATGCACGGGACCTGCAGCACAACCACGAAATAAGCCTGTTCGTGTTGGGCCACAGTGATATGAGGGACTGGTTGTTTCCACAGCAACACGTAGCCCATCCCGACACAAACACGTCCACACTACTGCATATTCGTGCTGAAAACGTGTCTGTGGCCAATTAACTTAAAATCCTGGAAGAAACCAGAGTTGTTCTGTCCCAACAGTGACCAGACTCTGTCCCAAGGCCACAGTCTGAACCTTCAAACACAGGAAACTTGGGTTGGAGGGTCAGGGGTAGGGGAGACTTAAAGAATATGACTAGATCAGAATAATTCCTAGCCTGAAAAAAAATATTTAACAATTCATATCACAATGAACTAACCTTCCAAAAAGATGAACCATTCACAAAAACTGAGAAAAATAACCAACAAATACCCCAAGAGAAAAACAAGCAAAGTCCACACAAAGTCTGCCCCAGCTGATGCAGCTCAGTGGATTGGGCACAAGCCTGAGAACCAAAGTATTGTCAGTTTGATTCCTGGTCAGACAGCATGCCTGGGTTGCAGGTCAGGTCCCCAGTAAGGGCGCACGAGGGACAACCACACTGATGTTTCTCTCTCTCTCTCTTTCTCCCTCCCTTCCCCTCTCTCTAAAAATAAATAAGTTAAATATTTTTTTAAGAAGTATAAACAGTCCTTAAACATATGACAACAAACTATATTGAGCTACTCTTTCCACCTGTCAGGTTGACAGAAATCCACGTTTGACTACACCTTCTGTTGGCGAGGTGACGGGGAAACACGCACTCACACCTGCTGGCAGGAGTGCAAAGTGGAATCACCCCATGGAGGGCAACTTGGCAGAACCTATCAAAGTTACAAATGTGTTTTCTCAGTGACCCAGCAATGTCTCTGGGAGATGCTACCCTACAGATCCACCTGCACACGCAGAGACAGCACAGAGATCAGGTTACTCCTTGCAGGTGTGTTAGGAAACAGCATATTGGAAACATGCCCAAATGCCTTTGTATAGGGAATGGGATTTAAAACAAAACAAAAGTAACAACTTGTGTTCCTCCAAAATAAGGAACAACTTCACAATACTAATAGCTTAAAGGGAGACTGTCAATGATCCTCCACATGTGGACATGGAAATTTCTAGACTACATTAGCAAGTAAAAAAACAAGGTGTTGAACAGTGTGTATAGTGTGCTGGCTTTTATTTAACAAAAAGAAAAAAATAAAAATATAAATTTCTGTTTGCCTATATGCACAAAGAAACACTGGAAAGCTCTTCAAACTACTGAAGAGTGTTAACTATTAGGGAGAAGGAGGATGGGGCAGGTGAGATCAGAGGTGACGGGTAAGATTTCTCAAAGTATACTTTAATATCTTTTCATTTTAGAACAATGTGAATAAACTACATAATCAAAGAGCATTACTTAAAAACAAAGGCTCATGCTCATTTAAAAAAACACCAAAGCCACATAAAAGCCTTCAGCAAACGGGTGGCTGACACCGGAGCAGTGAGAGCTGTGAGCAGCACTGGCACCGCGGTCAGCCCAGCTCTCCCTTTCCTCCCTCCTGCCAGTCTGTGTCAGAGCCCTGCACCACATCTAGAGGCCAGAAACCACTGGACTGTCCTGTGTCTGTCCCTTCCAGGCCTCTCAGACTTCACACCTGGAAGGCTGTGAATGGGGTTCCCCACCTGTCCACACACCCAGACAACCTGCTATCCAGCTGATGTGAGCTGTCTTGCTCCTGGTGCTTCTCTTCCTGGCACTGCCCACAGATTTGTGTGCAACTCCTCTACCCCCACGGACTAGTGCAGATCCAAGCAGCTCTGCCTCTCCAATCTATCATCAGGGGAAGGGGCACAGCACTGGGGGATACCTATTAATCAGACATAGCTCCGGCAGCAAAGAGCTCCTGTGACACAACCCACGGGGAGCAGAAAAACCCCGATGGGTGATACCCTACAATGGAAGCCTAAAGGGTACATACAGGCCAGGTGCATGCATGCAAAGGAGCAGCCAAGGTGAATGATCAGTAGGCAAAACATGTTCCAGCACCCAGCCTGGCCAGTGAAGAGAGAAAGCAGTGAGGGGTGAAGTCAGAAGAGAAGAAAACAGACCGAACAGGAATGGGCCCTGGATGCCAGTCACAGAGGACTTGGACTCTTGCTCCAGGTATGCAGGGGTGAGAAGAGTCTCCGTCTCACAGCAGGCCCCCGAGAGCAATGCCATCTGCCTCACTCCAGGAATACCTCAGCCTTTCACCCAGAAGCCAGCTCTCCCAACCAGCTGCCAGCCCAGCCAACCTGGCCTCTGTGAAACCCAGGCACAGGGCAAGTGTGAAAGTGTAAAGAGGAGCAGCAAAAGCTGCAGATGAAAAGGAAAGGCTTCGGTCCTCAAAGAAACAACACTCATTTGTCTGGAGACTTCCCTCTGCAGGAACTCAGCGCTCAGAAGAGGCCAACACAACACGGCACTGTACTCACATTTAACAAAACAACAGCAAAAGTATTTCCACCTCACCTACTAAAAGAAGAGAACTGGGCTGGCCAATTCCAAATTCTATTTTCATAAGATTCACAGGGCAGTTTGTTTTTAAACAAAACAAAACAAAAAAAAAAACCCTCTTATTTCCGAGATCTTGATTCAGAAGCTGGTGTGTTAAAGAATGAGGGTTTTTTTTCCTTCCAATGAAGACATTTGTTTCCCTTTTTAAGTTTTAAAGTACTATTTTCTTCCAGATGGAAAAAAAAATCCTTCATAGTGGCCTTTAGATTTCTTTTTCTAATTTTTTTATCCTCACCAGAGGACTTTTTTTCATTGCTTTTTAGAGAGAGAGAAACATTGATGTGAGAGAGAAACACAAATCAGTTGCCTCCTATGTACAACCTGGACCGAGGATTGAACCCACAAGCTAGGTATGTGCCCTGACCAGGAACTGAACCCTCAACCTTTCAGTAACTGGACAATGCTCCAACCAACTGAGCCACACCAGCCAAGGCTGGCCTTTAAATTTCTTTTGAAAGGATTTCTTAAATATCTACCAGTTGGTAGTGAACTGTGGCACACAAGTACAAACCTCATTTGACAAGTCTAGGCCCCGCACTAAACACTGCACACAGCAGGACCATTTTCCCCCAGTGTGTGTGGTCTTTGGGAAAGCAGACATCTTTTTACCAGAGTTGACTCTGTGACCAGTCAGTGGGGCCTAACACCAATGGGCGGGAGTTCAGGGACCTTTTCCGAGTCTGGGAGACCCACTCACAGGGTGGCATAAAAAACCCTTCTGACTATGCATATGCAGCACCAATGCCAAGGCCCCAGAAGGAAATTTCTAGACATTAACATGTCATGTGTGTGGACCCTGAGAAAGAAGACACCTACCAAGAAGGGCACCTGGTTGCTAACTGGGCTCAAATTTAAAAATCCAGTGTAGCAGCCATTTCTACACAGGGCCTCTCAAGCAAACTACACTTCAGGGAGAAGCCTGCACTGAACTGCCTGCCCACACGGTGTCCCTGCCATCTGAGCAGCCCTTATAAAGGAGTTCCTGGGATCCTATTTCAACCAACAGGAAGGAGACTTTCCCTGTCCAACTGGAGCTGCACAACTATATCCTTATCACCATCTTCACCAACCAATCAAGGCAGCTCCCATTCTAACCAATCAGGAAAGTGTCTTTTGGACCGGTGAAACTGTGGAGATTTGGAGTACTCATTTGCATGAGGACAGACCAATCAAGTACCAGGGCGGGGACTCCTGCCTATAGAAGCCAGCTTTCCTCCGGCTTCTACAGGCAGGAGAAAGTGTGCTATAGGGAAAGCATACTTTCCCTTTCCACCAAAGAATGATAACTGTTTCCTCAGCTAAGCTGAAACACTGAAGCTACCCTGCAAGAGCAGAATGCAACAGAGTAAAGCAGAGCTGTCTAGCCAGAAAGGGGCCAGGCCCCAGGACTATCTCACAGCCCTGCTGTTTTTGCAGCCCTGCTGTGTCACACTTGAGCTGTTTGCACTGAATCAAGTTTCTTTCTTCACTGCATCCCAAATTGGGAATTCCCATTGGCGTAGAGCTGGCTCAACAACCACAGGTTGACATGAGTCACCCTGAAATGACCAGGTTGACTTACAACCTGGAGCAACTCTCTGGGTTGAATCAGAGTGACCTAAGTGAGCCTCAGGCAAACACATTTCCTGAGGCACTGGTCCCTTTTTCCCGAAGACTCCTTAAAGGAGAGTTGATAAACCCACAAACTTAGCAAGCCAAGCCAAGCCAAGCCAACCTAACTTCACCAGATGGAAAAAACACACATTCAGAAAACACAGAACACCTGCCAGCTTGAATGCTGCTTTTACCTAAGAATGGAAGGTTTTGAAGACACAAAAGCAAAGCATTTGGGCACAGGGAAGGCCTTGGATATCACTTACTGGTTCTCTCTGACTTTTTATCATAGGTGAGAAAACTGAAGCCCAGAGAGCATTAAGCGGCTTTGCTCAAGGAGCTAGGGTACCCCCCTCTGAAAGTCTCTGAAATGCGTGCAGTGCTTCCATCATCCAGTCCTGAAACCATCCTCCCCACCAGACAATTTCACCTCTGCGCCCCTGCTTGGGCACCAGCTCTGTAGCTTCCAGCTGGCAAGTGAATATACCCTATCAACCCAGCCAGGCCTCTCCCCCAGCAGAGCTCCCTCCTGGCCTCTTGGAGCCTCTGGAAGCTACAGGCCCCCACCATATACAGGAAGGGAGTAGGGGACGAATGGAGGCAGCTGACCTCTTCCCAGCACAGGCATTCAAGGGAAAGCTCTGAGCCATCCCATGACAGCCACAAAGGCCATGAGGACCCCTGGGGACTAAACAGACAACTGAGAGAAAGAACTTCCTAAATTTTCTTTGATGGCCATTAAAACAGGCACCCTAAACATTCTCCATGAGACAGTACAAAAAAAAAATCAGCCTGGAAAGAATACGTTGCACATAATCTGTTTTGGTAGAGCTGCCTCAACATAGTTTTTGAAAACTATTGATAATCAGACGGTGAAGGGGAAAAAGTTAAGGTTTCTGTTCAAAGGCAAAAGAACTAAATGAAAACAATCTGGTTATCTTTTGGGTTGGGTGTGGTGGGGAATAATGAGTCTGGTTTTGTTTCTTTAAAGAAACCTTTGTTACTCTTTCTTCAAATGTTAAAATCTGACCAACACTTGCAGTCAGGTTACACAGTGATTTCTTGTGCTACTTGCCATTTTCCTCTGCAAATAAAATATATGCTTTTAAATCAAGAAAAAATGTTTTCTTTCATAATTTCCTGTTTTCTCTTTAGAGCAGGGATAGTGCTTTTTTACCTTTTATTTGTTTAATCCTCATCCGAGGACATGCTTATTGATTTTAGAGAGAAAGGGAAAGAAACACTGATACAAGAGAGGGACATCAATCAGTTCCCTCTCATACACGCCCCGACCAGGGACCAAACCCGCAACATGGGCATGTGCCCTAACTAGGAATCAAACCCGTGACCTTCCAATTTGCAGGACAATGCTCCAACCACACCACATCGGCCAGGACAGGGATAGGGCTTTTTTAAGTGCAGGAGGTATAAGATTAGTTGCAAAGACCATGTTTTAAATTTTCAGCCTTGACTGGTGTGGCTCAGTAGATTGAGCTCCAGCCTGTGAACCAAATGGCTGCAGGTTTGATTACTGGTCAGGGCACATGCCCAGGTTGCAGGCCAGGTCCTAAGTTGGGGCACTTGGGAGAGGTAGCCAATTAATGTTTCTCTCCCTCTCTTTCTTCCTCCCTTCTCCTCTCTCTCAGAAAATAAATAAATAAAATCTCTTTAAAAACTTCTTTTATACACTGGGTCTTCTCTATAATTACATTCCATAGCAAATAGTGTTAAGCATAAATTAGGTCCCAAATATGGGACTTGGGTCCCAAAAAGCCCAGAAAACCTTACTGCAAAGCTGCACTCCCATTATGCAGGCCCAAGGCCTTCAGAGTGTAGGAGGGTGCAGCCAAAGGGTCCCCAAAAGAAGGATTTGTAATGGAGTTCAGAACTCAAGGTGTCCAGGAAATATTAGAAAAATATATAGAATGTCCTCACCCTCCACCCCAGGGGAAGGGACAAATGGAACAGGGCCATTGAGAGCTGTTTCGCATAGCAACAGCCTTGCAGCTACCCTCTGGCGTGGTCATTTAGCATATCTATAACCTTTAACTGGTTGCATAGATATGTTAAATAGCTGTGACCAGCTCTGAGCCAGGGGAATGGAAGTAACTTCCCCACCCAGATGTAACTGGGGGGCAGGTCCCTGGGAGTTACAGTGCCTGCATGGGAGCTCAGAGAAGATTGGCTCCATGACATGGGGCCACGCCGGCCCAGACTCAAGATGGCAGCCCAGTGAAGCTGGAATGATACGAGTTCTGGCATGTGAGGCCGAGTGTGGGAGGAGTCGGAAATGGGGCTGCAGAGGAAGATTTGGCGCCGGGATTTAAACTGAGGTGTGGCAGCCATTAAGAGAGAACCATGCAGCTGTGGCAGTGCAGGGAGGGCAGCAGCCACTGAGAAGAGAACCATGCAGCTTTAGTAGAGTGGGGACTCCTGCAGCCGCGTAGACACCGTCCATGATGCAGCCACCTGCGGCTCCTCTACTGCCTGGCTCCGAGCCCCAGCCAGCTCTACAGCCAAGGCCGAGAGAAGAGGCCACCAGTAAGTGACTCGGGAGCACGGGGTCACCGCCCTGCCACGGCAGCCACCACCAGGCCTCCGCATATGCTGCACCCACACTCTCACCACTCGGGCTCAGCCAACCTTGCAGCCAACTGCTCTGGCCAGGACATGATGAGCTCCGCGCTAGCCCTCTTGGTGCTGCCGCCGCTGCCGTCACACTCCCAGAAAGGGGGATCACCTCCCCCCGCCCCCGCAGCCATGAGAAGAATCACCACAAGGCTTTAGCTGGAGATCCTAGCAACACAACCAATGTTGCTGGGAACTAAGGAAGGCCTGCCAGCTAAGCACAAATTACTAGGAAAAACCGAGAGCTGCATAAACCACGGGCTTCTATTTCTTTTCCTGAGATATGGTACCCCAGATTGGGCAAAGGGGGGAGGGAGGACTGTGGGTGTTTCAAGGAACTTTGGGATTTTAACAAAGACATTAAGTCATTACTTTTAGTCTGTATAACTTGAATAAATGACTCTTTTCTTTTTCACCAATCTCTAGCATGGAGAGCTATAATTCTCTGGCTTAGGGAACAGTGAACCTAGTACAGGGGGACCCCAGGAGAAATGGGGATTAATTCAGTAGCATTGTGGGACCCTCTTCTCTGGTGGCCAATCGGGGAGGATCATGGGAAACCACATGCGCAGTAGCTTTAAAGTAATGCAACTACTTGCATATACTCAGTAAAGCCCACTAAAACTAGCCAGGAAGAATCCTCCCTATAAGAATAAAGTCCCTCCAGCCCATGAGGTCAATCTCTACTTGGAGTTGGCCTGCTCCCATGTTCTCTTCTATGAACTCTGGGTGTTCGGTTCAATTCTTTGTCCTGATCACTAAGAACCTGGTTACCTGTGCACACCTGTGACAAGAGCACAGCCTCCAATTGCTCCCTCCCACCCCCGCACCCTGGAGTTCAGGCTCCTGTGGCTCTGGCCAAGAAGAAGAGCCACTCCAGGCTTTCCCACTGCTTCCACCTTCAAGAAAACCACTGACGCTACAGAATCCTTTTTATTCAGCCTCTCTGTACCAGGCTCCCTCTTTTTTTTTTAATCTATTTATCACTGTCTTGTTGCTAAAAAGATGTGAAATGGCCTAAAGTAGCAGTTCTCAACCAGAGACACATACCTGAATCTCTGGAGAGTTTGGAAACACGCCCCATCCCAGAACAATTAAAACATAGGTGGTGGCAACCGAACACTGGCATGTTTAAAAAAGAATTTCCCCAGGTGATTCTGATTAAAGTAAAGTCGACAAGTTGAGAATCACTTGCTTACAGAAATCCACTCGATTGCTATGTAATGAAAACACGGAGTCAGTAGGGAAATAGGAGGGGGGAGCGAAGCCAGAAAACAAGGCCACAGCCCGAAGCATAGGCTACACTAGAGTGCAGGCAAACTACTGGCTCTGCGCTGAGCTCCCTGGTGGCCCATGCAAAGAGGATTCACTGTCTAAGACAGAGATGTTCAACATTCTACATCTCATGGCACAGATAAACTACTAAAATTCTATGGCACACCAAAAAAAATATTTTTAGCCACTCCAGCAAAAAAAACACAGGCACAATTTTGAGTCATTCACACGGGACAGCTACTATTGTGTTGGCTGTTGTGATTGTTACATTTGATGATCTAAGGGAAGAGGTCAGTGCCCCTGAGTACCTAGTCAGGTACTGCATGTTTTACAAATTCTTGCCACAGCACACTGGTTGAAAATTTCTGGTCTATGGGATGGCAACAAACCAGAGTCACAGGAGAATCTTCTCCTCGACCTGGGACCTGACACAGCCGCCTCCCTCATGGCCTCTAACAGAGACAGACGCACAGCATCAGGCAGTGCAAACTGTGCTCAGGGTGCAGTGACCTCACCACCTAAGCAGCAGCAGTGGGCCACTTCTCACCTCACAGCAGCCCTTAGAAGGGTGCCCTCAAGTCAGCGCCAGGTACTTAAGGGCTGTCTGCAAACTCCTTGCTGGTGGAAATAAACCCCCAAGGAAATCATTGCCTGCATATAAAACATGTTCCCAAACCCACTTGGTTACCCACCGACAGCGACAGCAATTCACCCAACCTGCCATTCTGAACTCCAGGAAGCTGTCATGAAAACACAAGGCACAGACTTTGCTTCACTATGTAAACAATGGCACTGACTCGGTGTCCAGGAAACAAGCTCTTCAGTCATGACTGTCTCGAAAACACCAAGAACACGGAATCTGTCCCCACACCTCGGGATGGGGCCAAGTCCCAGAAACTGCTGAGCATTCCCCTTGAGGCCAGTGCTCAGAGGCCACTGACCACCCTCAGGCCCACAGCTGCGGTCTCTCAGCCCTAAGAACAGGGTCTGCCCCCGCAAAGGCAGCCTCGGAAACAGAACTAACAGCCACCAAAGCCAAAGACAATCAGAACCTCTGAGCCACTTATGTACTAACATTATGTCCTGTGTGCTTTCCTGTTACGTACATTACACTTCAGTAATAATAAGTTCTTTTTAATGTGTGTGATGAAATCAAGAGTAAATCACCCTCCTGCTCCCACATACATGATATTTTCTTTATGATCCACACAAATCACTGCATTTCAAAGTCAGCACTGATGAGTTCAAGAAGCAACTACTCACAATTGCCAACAGTGGAAACAGTCCAGGTGCTTGCCCTCAGATGAATGGACAAACTGTGGTCTATCCACATCTTGGCCATAAAAAGAATGAAGTACTGACCCAGGCACTGCGTGGGTGGACCTGAAAAACACTATGCTCACATACAGGATGGCTCCACTGCATGAATGTCCAGCACGAGCTGGTCATTCAGCTCAGAACAGGGACAGAATGCAAGTGCATGGTCCCCCAGGGGCCGGAGGGAGAAGGGTGTGCAGTGATGGCCAGGAGGGTGCAGGTTTCCTCGTAGGGGGTGAAAACCCGGGAATGGGGCAGTGTTGATGGCGGCACAGTGCTAGAAGTGTGCCAGTGCCACTGATTTTTACACTTTAAAATGATCACTGTGGTCAATTTTATGTATGCTTTGCAGTGAAAAATTAAAATTGCAAAGCTTTCATTGTTCTGCCCAAATATAAATGCTAATAAAATTCAACCTAAATCAAGAACTTGTATAAAAGATGATTATTTCACAACTAAAAAAAAAAAAAGCTTCAACCCCAGACCCATTAAATCAAAGTAAAAACTTCTGGTAGTCAGTGTTGACTTAATAAATAAAGTTTCCAAAGAGCCCATATCTGTCAGAGACACATACTTGAAGCATTTGTCACCTAAGAAAGGCCTGGGATTTGTGCTGAAATAATCCAGTGGGAGGTAAGGGGGACCTAGACTGAAGTTGCTAAAGCTGAGGAATGGGGTGCACCAGACTAGTCTATTTTTATATGTTGGAAATCCTCCCTAGTGAGAAGCTTTGCCTTGTTTCAAGCAGGCTTCCAAAGACCTTTGACGTGCTAGGTAAAGAACTTAGACCGTCCAGCTCCAGGGACTTGGCCTGGGACCCTTTGCTGAGACTCCCAGTGCAGGGCCACCAGGGCGAGCCCATCCACAGGAGGCCACACCTAGGGGCCCTCAGAAGGTCACCAGGCCCCAGTTGAGACCGCCAGACAGTGGCACTCAGCAGTGTCTAGCCTAGTCCTTCTTTGAGCTGCCTGCCCTAAATTCAGCTATCAACTTGGGTCGAGGCCAGGTCAGAAAATGAGGGAACCTCTCACTAAAATGCCTTTAGCAGACCCCCCAGAATACCTGTCCACTGCAGACACAGCTCCCCTTCAGGCCAGGGTCAGAGGGAGCTGTGTGCTGCCAGCCCCTCCCCCTAGATATGTAACCCCCCTAGGCGTTAATATCACAATTGCCTCATGTTTCTCCTCTCTGCTAGAATTAGATTGGAGGAAAGTATGTGGCTTCGCCTAAAACCTAGCTGTGTGATTCTGATTCTTGATGGACGCTGTTCCAAGGGCACATTATAAAGACTTGCTTTTTACAAATGCAAGACATGGAAGATAAAAGGATGTATTGGGTCAGTCAGAAAGTTTGTTTAGTTTTTTTGGTAAGATTGCTCTAGTAGTGCGTAGCTGTCTTTAACTTTATTCGAAACAATTTTGTTACACTGTATGGCGACAACTGTCATATCAGCATGCATTTTTTAAAGATTTTTTATTTTTTTAAATTTTTTTAAATATTTTATTTCTTTATTTTTTAGGAAGGGAAGGGAGGGGGAGAGAGAGAGAGAGAGAGAGAGAGAGAGAGAGAAACATCAATGTGCGGTTGCTGGGGGTTCTGGCCTGCAACCCAGGAACGTACCCTGGCTGGGAATCGAACCTGGGACACTTTGGTTCCCAGCCCGCGCTCAATCCACTGAGCTAAGATTTTTTATTTTTAAACAGAAGGGAAGAGAGAGAGAAAGAGGAAGAGAAACATCAATGTGTGGTTGCCTGTCATGCAGCCTCTACCGGGGACCTGGCCTGCAATCCAGGCATGTGCCCTGACTAGGAATCGAACCAGTGCAACCCTTTGGTTCACAGGCACTCAATCCACTGAGCCACACCAGCCAGGGCTATCATCGTGCATTTTTTAAAAACTTAGCCAGGGTACATGCCTGGGTTGCAGGCCATAACCCCCAGCAACCGCACACTGATGTTTCTCTCTCTCTCTCTCTCTCTATCTCCCTCCCTTCCCTCTCTAAAAATAAATAAATAAATAAATATTTTAAAAAAAAACCAAAAACTTAAACAACACTGATGAATTTTGTGCAGCCATTTTAATGAAGTTGGAAGAAGATATGTAACATTTTTAGCGCATTATGCTTTATTGTTTCAAGAAAAGTAAAAATGTAACTGAAACTCAAAAAAAGATTTACACAGTGTAGGAAGAAGGTGCTGTGACTGATCAAACATGTCAAAAGTGGTTTGAGAAGTTTCTTGGTACTACTGACATTTTGGCCAAATAATCCTTTGCTGTGGGGCTGTCTTGTGCATTGGAAGATATCTGGGAGCACCCTTGGCTTCTAGTGTCTATACACTAGAAGCCAATAGTGGAAGATAGTCAACATACTCAATCCAAGTCAAGTCAATAAAGTTATTGGTAAAAATGGAAAATGTGTCTTTTATTTTATGGAAAAAAAACTAAACAGATTTTTTGGCCACCCCAATATTAGTGTAGGGTGCCAGAAAAGGAGAAGACAGGAAATAAGGAATTATGGTACAAACGCTCCCTAAAATAGTATCAGATGCTCTACAACGGAGAGCCCTGGGTCAGGGAGAGGGGGACATGGAGATGGGGGCATGGAGAGGAGGGATGGGTGTGTGCTAGGCAGAGGAGGATTCGGCACAAAGGCCTGGGGGCAGGGAGGGGCCCCAGGGCAAGGAGAGGGGCACTGAACAGGGTGGTAAGCAAGTTCCAGCATGCTGAGTGCTGGACATTGCCATGACTGGTGTGTGTAAGGTCGAGTCCCCAGAGCAAGGCCCAGACAATGAAGGAAAACGAGTGGGCACCATGGGAGGGGTGGGGGCTCTGAAGGACTGGTAGATGCAAGCCTGTCCAGAGACAGTGCCAAAACTGGCGCTGACCCAGTGTTACCAGGCAACAGTGTAGGCCCCCAGCTGCCAAGTGTTCTGATTTGTCAATGAAGCTGCACGTCTGTGCGATCTTCTGATTTTCATGTTGGCAATGTGGAAGACAGGACAATGGCCCCCCAAAGATGTCCACACCATCCTAGTTACGTGGCAAAGGAGAATTAAGGTAGCAGATGGAATTAAGGTTTCTAATCAGCTGACCTTAAAGTAGGGAGGGGATCCTGGATTATCCAGGGGGCTCAAGGCAATCCCAAGGGTCTGAGAAGTGGGAGTCAGTGTCAGAGTGACGCAGTGGGAGAAGGATGGGATGAGCTGGCTTTGAAAACGGAAGGGGCCACAAATCAAGGAAGCTGGAGAGGCAAGGAAAAAGATCTTCCCCCAGAGCCTCCCAAAGAAGTGCAGCCCACTACAACACGATTTTAGCCCCTAAAGCCAGCGTTGAACTTCTAATCTGCACTGTTGTAAGCCATGCATTTGTGGTGATCGGGTACAGTAGCCAAAGGAACCTAATACAAGCAACTAATTTTAATATTTAAAAAGAGGCGCTGTACAATCCAAACAAAACTGATCACACATCAGGCGTGGATCACTTTTGCCCAGTGCACACTGAGGAGATCTGAGAACAGGTCCCCTCCTGGGGACCCAGTACCGAGCCTGTCACACACTCTCTGGCATGCATTCCAGGTTAACTACTAGGTCCTATACCTTTACAAACTGGTCATAAAATTCTCCAGGGTTTTCTAGAAAACAAAAATGCTTAGCTCTAAGGAGTTCTATTCCCAAGGGACCTGTTAGCCACAGCATGAGCACACTGCCTAGACATCACCCTGGGGCCTGAGACTGGCTTGGAGTACAGGATGGAACAGAACCCTTTTCCACTCTGCCTTCTCCCGCAAACAACTAGAAGCGAGAGCTTTTTCAGGTTCCTGGGGGAGAGCCAGTGCCTCCCTCCCAGCTACCCACTGCATACTCTCCCGCCCAGAGTGGCTCTTCAGCACCCACTGCAGTGACAGCACTTTGATTTTTTTTTAAACAACAGAGAAACACTTTCCAAATAAGCTTTTTTTTAGTTCCCCATGTTCAGATCAGAGCAGAGCTGCTTGGATTAGAGGTGGAGTGGAGGACCTGCCCACTGACCACTGAAAAACTGTATGAAAACCACAGCCCAACCCAAATCTCACTAAGTTCTGCACCTGTCCTGCCTGGTCAGCCTGTGGCTCTGCCCCTGGTCCAACCCCTCCTCCTTGCTCAGCCCAAGCTCGATGCTTCATCCTGAGGCCCGGTCACAGCTCTGTTCCCTCACCTGGCAGTCCTCCAAAGAGGAAGACGCTGTTCCCCAGAATTCTCACTCTTCCTTCCAGACTCAACTTACTCATCCTTAACTCTGAAGCCTTCTCTGACACCCAGGCTCACTCTCAGAGCCAGACAGCACCCTCTAGATAGACCTCCCTCTCCAGGGACAGAGAGGACTTGTCCCCACATCAGAAGCCACTCTCTGCAGACCACAGCTGCCTGGGGGCAAGAACTTATCACCTGTGTATTCCCAGATTATAGCACATGATACCGTGTCCCCAGTAGACATTAAATAAAGGCTGGGTGAACTGGCCTATAAACTAATTTTTCTGTACTGCTCTAAGTTATTGCATTGTGGTGTTTATGAAATGTACCAGGTAAAACCTCACTTTTAATCTTTAATAAAGTGAATCTACCTAAATTAGGAACTCTACATTACATCTTAAAATAATTACCCTAAAGAAATGCAGTTTTAAATTTTACAAGTAGTGTTTGCTGCGGTCATTACAATGAGGCATATAGGAAGGAACCCGCCTGCAGGCTTGCACACACGGATGAGAGCTTGCTGTGCTCTGCTCAGGAGGAACTCCCGAACAGGGGGGTCCTAGTCTCCTCTCTCGCCCTTACCTTGTGTGCAACCCTTGACTAATGCAGACTTTAGCCCAGGCGCTCATCTGCTTTCACTTCTGCTGCCGCTCCCCTCTTCCCCAGCCATCCAGTCACTCCGCAGTTCTCGGGGCCCCAGCACCTGGACATCATCACCATAAAGGCTTCTCGCTCTCTCTGCTTCCACTTTCTCCCAGCTTCTAACCCATGACACTCCTAGAGGCTCCCCTGAGCCCACTGTTTAGCTTTTCAGCCCACAGGAGCCATCAGAATCATTGGGAGAACTCTGGGAACTGCTGTTGGCTCCCACATCCACGGTCTGGAACAGGGCTGTGACAGGCATTTTAACAAGCTCTCCGGGCCACGTGATCTGCAGATGCACCCAAGGGTGGAACAGGGCTCACGCACACACCCCCAAACCAGCCCTGAGGCCCCGAGCTCCCCACAGACAGAACCGTGCGCTGGCCACCCCTCTCTCTGACACACACCCCTGTGCTGGCTCCAGAACTGCAGCCTGGCCAGACCCCTGCCCACAGAAATGGTGCCACTTTGCAAGGCCACTGCCAGAGGGCCCCTCCCCAAATGCTGAGCTCCCCTGCACCAGGTCCCAAGGCCTCTGCCACCCTGTGGTCTCTCAGCTCTCAGCAGACCCCCAGCAGGCAGCCCACACCAGGCACTCACCCCACCTGCCTGCTGGTGCCTCCCAAGCCCACCCCAAGCTTGGCCTCCTGCTGTTCCCTCTGTCTGAAATGCTCTCCCATCTGCCTTCTGCTCCTGAAACTATTCCGTCCTTTGAAGTCCAGCTCAAATCCTATTCTCTCCCTGTTACCATTGTCTTCTCAATTACACTAAGTTCTTGGTGGCAAGAAACGCAGCATTTCACTTACACCCATCACGAGTTGCCCATTTCCAGACGCTGACCCAAACATTCTGCCCAACTGTCCTAAGACTGTCTTTGATTCAATGTTCATAGTTCTATATCAACCGGGCTGCCTTCCATAAAGTAGCATAAAATATTTCTCTGATCCTGTTTCCCAAAATTTTCAGACCCAAAGTATTAGTTCTTATACCCAGGATAACTCTGGGTATCAAACGGGCACTCAGGAAAGACTTGCTCTCAAACGGAAATGTGCCTTTCTGGCCTGTCAGTACTCCTTTATCATAGTGACTGTGGCGGGGTGGGGTGCGGGGAGGAGGGTGCAGACTGTGCATGGTAACTTCAGCTCTCATGCTTCATTCACCTCAGAGTCTTAACGAGTTTATGAAACAAAACATTTAAGTCCAAACCTCCAGGGCCTCCAAGGAGAGCAGGGCAGGTATTGACGCGTCACTCTTCACCATCCCTTGGCTTGGGAACTCATTTCCAATCCCTGAGAAAGTGCTCACACCCCAGCCTCTGTAGGAACTGTGAGACCAGAAAATGACCCAGTGACGAGAGTCATGGCTCACTGCCTGCTGAGGAAGGAGATGCTCTGCATTTTTATTCACATGCAACTGTTTAAGGCTATCAAGTGCTTCTGTATGAATTTGATCACATTTTAACAATGGCACTACCAAAAGATTTTTAGTACTTAATTTCCATGTGTCATGTTTAAAGAACCAATGTGCACTGCTTCAGGATTACAGACTAAAAGGAAATGGTACCTTTCCTTGAAGAGCAATTTGGGCAATTATTTTCACACAGCTTTAAAAACACCAAAAACTATATAAGCCCAGAAAGACTTCCTCCCAGCCAAACTGACTGGAGTCCTCCAGGTCCCTGCTCACTCATCCAGGCAGCTTGAGGTCTCAGAATTCTGTGTCCCCGGGTGGAAAGTTGAGGTGTTCACAGAAACAGCTTCACGAGGCTCCAAAATCAGACAAGTATGGGAATGAATTCCAGGTGGACGCAGGTGAGTAGGCTCGACCTCTCTGTGCCTCAGCCTGCCCCACCTGTGAAAGAAAGGCTTCCTTCCCACGGTTGCTGTGAGGGTGCAGTGAGACAATGGAAGCACCTGGAATGGCTAGAGAGTGAGGTAGTGGAAACAACGTGGTTCTGGATCTGACACAGGTGGCAGCAAATGCAAGTGAGGCCCTTATTGACTGCAGCCCAGCAGGCTGCTGACCCCTCTGGGCCTCAGTTCTTACACATGCAAAAAGAGCCATGGTTTCAGGCTTTTCAGGGTCATGGTGAAAATTAAATTAAACCCTGTACATAAACAAAGTCGCAGAGGGCCTGACACAGGAGACATTCTAAAACCATGCAGGGCTCACCCTCCCACACCTCTCAAATGTTTGGTTTTCATGGGCAATCACTACTGGAGGAAAAAATGTTTTCCTCCAAACTCTAAACACCAAAGAATATTATTAAATCACTCAGAACTGTGAGGGGGAAGGAGTGACGTCCAGTAGCACCAGTGGCCAGCCCCCATAGCCCCGTGGGAGTCTGTTCAATGCCCAGCACCACACCCTGCCCTTTTCCGGGTGCTTATCTAAAAGCCTTGACAGTGAATATCTTGCTGGATGTATGGGAATGAACTGGCTTTTCCCACAAGCCAAAATTCATTGCTTCTTCGAGGGCACTGATGCCTTATATTCCTTCATTAAGGAAAACATCCCGACTGACCCACAGAGTGACAATGCCCATGACCACAGTACAAATCACAACCACAGAAGAATAAAGTGAAGACAGCTCTTTGAGAAAACTAATTCCTGAGTGCCATACCACCAGCTTCTGAGCAATACTCAGGTATATGTCACAGCAGAAAAGAACTGCTTTCCAGTTTCCCCTGCACAGCCAGCTGGTGCTGACCCCTTACACACCTTCTCATTCAGTCCTCTGTGCCAGGGTTCCTAAACTGGCCCCCAGACCAGCAGCATCAGCAACACTGGGAAACTGGTTGAAAATGCACACTCTCAGGCCTCACCCACTCCACACCCACTGAATCAGAAACCCTGGGTGTGGAGGCTGGCAACGTGTCCAACAGGTGCCCTGGGTGACTCTGATGTGCACTGGAGTCTAAGAAACACCACTACCTGGCTGCCAAGGGGTTATTACTAGCCCCGTTTTAGAGATACGGTAACTGAAGCTCAGTGACTAAAATGCCCAAAGCCCCACAGCCAGGAGGCCAATATGTACCCAATCAGATTCTAAAGCTATTTGTCGCATGGCCTTTGTAGCCAACATGTCTGCACCCTTTGGTGCTCTCAGCTACAGAGCCCCCACGATGCAATGAGGACATTACCTTAAGAGGGGTGGGAGTGATAGGAAGGATGAATCCTGTACTTAGAACTGATTAATTATAGATGCTGTTAAATCCACATCATGTATCATCCCTAGATGGTCAGCCATCCCTCAGGATGAGCCTGCTTCTCCCTGCTCCACTTATCAGTGGGGTTGCCATTGAAACGGGTAGTCCCTTCATTTGCAGCCCTGTGTGCACCCAACTCCTAGCAATGCTTTGAACAGGAGGAGAATTGAATGACCCACTCTGTCTCCAGAGGGCTTGAAAGTACAGCCTGGACACAGCCTGGACACTGCCTGGACCAGGACCAGCGGGGAGACTCTCTATGCCCAGGTACAGTGAGGGGTCCAGCACCTGGGCATGCTGAGAATGAGTCACCAGAAAACACCTAACAGGCACAGGCAGAGAGCAGTTTAACAATGTGGTGGGTCTGGTTCAAAGGAAGTCTTTTTTCTTTCTTTCATTTTCTAATTAAACCCTAAATCTACCATCCATCAGTTCAGGCTGTCCATTGAATTCTTGACATGGAGTGTTTTCATAGACCATAAGATTAGAAGAAATCTCCTAATTCACAGTTCCCAGCCTTCTAAATAGAGTTGGTGGTGATTTTCAGATCACAAGCTTATATTATAATTTAAATAAGTACCCATCACACTGGGGGACTTTCTACAGGAGCTGGAGGAACAGGAGGCACCTGGGTTTGGGAGTCACAGACTCCTAGCTGCGCCAGTGCCTCAGAAGCGACCTGGGCTCCTGGAGCACTCAGAAGGCCACAGCAGAAATAGATCTGGCGCCCCTGGCGAAACGGCAGCACACGCTGAACCAAGTGTGTGTATGTGTGGGGGCACTCAGTCTCCATGTGCACACCTCTGACTACAGATATAAGCATTCCTTCAGTTGTGACCACTGTACTCTGGGCAAGGGCAGAAACAGTTCACACTCCATCATTTGTCAAGTTGCCTGCTATCTGCTTTTGTTATTTGTGCTACACTCATTTTATTTGTATATAAATGTTTTAGGCAACCTACAAACAAATGTAGAACATGCAGTAAAATGAGTTGCTTGACCTCATTACCTCAAGTATATCAAGCACAGGAGTAAAATAGAAAGACCCATGTATTTTTTAGGGTTTTTTTGTTGTTGTTGCTTTTATGATTTTTTTTGATACTTGCCTAACATGCATATGCTATAAAAATAGTTAGCAGAGAGCCCTGACTGGTGTGGCTCAGTGCATTGGGCGTTGTTCCACAAGGTGAAAGATCACCAGTTTGATTCCTGGTCAGGGCACATGCCTGGGTTGCAGGTCCGGTCCCTGGTCGGGCGTGTACAAGAGGCAGCCAATCGGTGTTTCTCTCTCACATCAATGTTTCTCTTTCTCCCTCTCTAAAAATAAATAAATAAAATATTTTTTAAAAAGTTAGCAGGGAAATAACTGAGATGGCTAGCTTTGTTTAATGTCTTTTGAAATTTTCATGAGCAATCTAAGCATAATGGTTAATACATGTGTAAGTTCATGTAAGTGGAATAAAAGTTTCATGAAAGAACTTTTCAATGACTTCTCTACAGCTTTTCTTGTAAATTAGTCTTTTGGTCCTGAAGCTTCTCTAAAGGAAGTTGTACATCTTTGGAAATTTATCCCTTATTCCCCCTTGACAGCCAGTGGGCTTTTACCAAGTTTAAATACAAAGTTTATCATAACAAAATAACTACTAATATAACAACTATTGCTTACAACCACATCCTGTACTCCTCCACCCTCCCCCAAAGAAAGGTGTTGGGATGCTTTTTGTTCTTTTGCTTTTGAGAAGTAGGGGGATTGATCAGAAAAAAGTAAGGTGCTCCATTTAAAATTTAGAATATGGCATTTGCTAACTTTGGAAGCCACAGTGTTCTTGGCCCATCATGACATGGAGTAGTGTTAACTGTTAAGTTTTGTGCTTCCAAATAATTTTTGCTTTTAAGAATTTCTTGATACTCTTACAGCCTGTCTTCAGCTTTGAGCCTTTATTCTATTTGTCAGGTGCACAAGATTACCTTTTTTAGCCTTCTGCCTTGTCACCAACCATTGCTACTTTGTGGCCACGCACTTGGAAAAAAAGGCCACATAAATCTTTCCGGCTCCACTCAGTGTCTGAGGACACCCTGCTTCCTTTGCTTGCATCCCTCGAACTACCTCCCTCATCCTATTTCCTCCAGCAAATCTCTCCTTAGCTGAGGAGACTGTGTTGTCTCCCTGTAAACGCTACCTATCCTGAGTGGTGTGTCTTTCAATTCTTCCTCTTCCTCTCTTCTTTAAGTAATGGAGCTAAGTTGTACAAAAAGCTCACCCTACAGACTACTTTTTCAGTACCATGCAAAAGCACCAAACAGAAGAGGTGTATTTTTTTCTTTTAGAATGGAAGCTTCTCCAGAGGAGAGACGATGGTTTTTTATATGTCCTGTTATGCCTAGTACACCATAAATGCTCAATAAATACTGATGATGGGGAGGAAGTTACCTAACCTCTCCTCTGGACCTCAGGTTTTCCATTCACAAATAGGTAGTAATCCTATGTTATATGTAAGGACAAAATACAATTTTATGTGAAGGGGAAAAAAGGCTGCTGTAATAGCTTTTCATTTCAAGGCATCAAAAATTTGACTGCCTGACTAAAAAACAGGTATGGTCAAACAAGCCCATAGATGGATGCCACTGAATACACTCGCAAAGCCACATGCACATTTATTTCATGTTTTTGTTTTCTAAGTTTCTATTTTTAGACAGCTTGAACAAGCTAATTAAGAGGAAAGAAAATTCCACTAACTTATCAGCAAGCTTGTCAATTTTCAAAAACTCAAAAGATGGTTGTAAACAGTCATTTCAACAATGTGATTTCTCCCCTCACCATCTTTTTTTTTTTAGAACTTCAATTTTTTAATAGTCACACTGAATTTCTAACTTTAACATTTATTCTTACTAGTTTGGTATTACTTTTTGTTTTTAAAGGTTTTATTTATATATTTTTAGAGAGGGAAGGGAGGGAGAAAGAGAGAGAGAGAAACATCAATGTGCCGTTGCTGGGGGTCATGGCCTGCCACCCAGGCATGTGCCCTGACTGGGAATTGAACCTGTGACACTTTGGTTCACAGCCCACGCTCAATCCACTAAGCTACACCAGCCAGGGCTTCGCCATCTTTTTTTAAAAAATAAATATTATTTGAGGTAGGAGATACAAATTTATTTTCCTTTTATATTTATTTATTAGAGAGAGAGGAAAGAGGGAGAGAGGGTGAGAAGCATTGATCGGTTGCCTCTTGCCCGTGGTCTGACGGGGGACTGAACCCACAACCCAGGCATTTGCCCAACCAGGAAACAAACCTATGACCTTTTGGTTCACAGGCCTGACACTCAACCAAGCAAGCCACATTGGCCAAGGCTCACCCTTAATCTTAATTACATCATTTCACAGTCTTTTATCAGTCTATTATCAGTAGGGCTTTAAGCAAGTCTCTTCATTCCTACGAAACTGGGTTTTTCAAATAAGGTAATAGGTACACTATTTTGGAATCCAGCAGACCTGTTCAAATCACAGCTCCATCACTTACTGGGTCAGTGACCTTGAGCACATGACCTAAGCTCCTGAGTCTCAGTTTCCTCATCTGCAGCCTGGGGATAATACCCACCTGGTTGATACAAGACTGCTGGACAAAGAGCAGTGGTTTTTTGCAAGAACAAGACAGAAGAGTGGAACCTGTAGTAAGAACAATGAAATGTTGTTCCCCTGCCCCCAGGACCACTTATTCACAACCCAAACCTGCACTAAGCACCTACCATGCTTGGGTCAGAGACAGAGCTGTATGCTGGAGAAACAAAGAAAGACGGGACAGTCACTGATCTCAAAAATACCAGTGTCACAAGAGCTCTGAAAACCCAGACAACATGATAAGTGCTCCAACAGACTGTTTGGGGTGGTGAGGGCTCAGAGAGAAGTTAGCAGGGCCCAAACGCTGATGCAGCTGGCTGGCAAAGGCTTGGCAAAAGTTTGTTTAAACTGAAGATAGCAGTTGAAAGTCCATCAGAAAACTGGGAGTAGCACTAGATAATTCTTCACAGACTCTCTAGCCTCAAATTCCCCAAATCCAAGTCCTTTGAATTTTCCAAGGCTCAGGGTCACCAGGTACTCATGCCATAAAATGACAACTGCCATGGTCACCCATGCCCCACCAACCCAACAGGAATGTTCAGGGGGACAATGAGAACAAATACCAAAAAGCTTTGAAAACTTTAATGTGCTTCCCAAGAGTATAACTATGACAATCCCATCCATGAAAATCTCTTAGTGCTTTAGTCCACGAAGAACTGAAAGGTCCCACTCCTCTTGATGAAATGGAGAAGAAGAAAAGAGGGAGTAAGGGAGGAAGAACAACAGCGGAAGCTGCCACCACCTACCCTTTAAGTTCAGGGAAAGCCAAGCCATAAAACAAAGGAGAGTGCCAAACACTTTTCATCTACTTTTGCAGGACTCATCAGAATCCTGACTCTCAGGAAGTTCATACCTTATTACAATATGGAAGACATAAAGAGGCAAGCGTATTTCTACAGAGAATGTCTACAAAGGATAGGTCATTTTTCAAGGCTGCATACACTATGCTAGCGAGGTAGGTACCATGACTTGGAAGTTTTACCTTTTTTCACACCTCACACAGGTGCTTGGTACAACATACCTTGCTGGGAGAGAGTTCTCCACAGAACTCCCTTACCTGCCAAGCTCAGGGTGCAGGGAGGTAAAAAGCCTGTGTAAGTCCAGAAGAGATCAGTACATCCCACAGGACAGTCCAGACTCACTCCTGGTGCAGGGGCTGGAGGGATGCAGTCCTGAGTCATGCCTTAACAATCATTTGTACTTTACCAAACTCTTTAACAGCCAGTATCTCATTCAATGCTTCTAAAAGAATAGCCCAGTGAGACTGGTAAGGATAACTAACTCACTATTAAAACTAAAGAAACAAAGAAACTTTTAAAATGTACAAATAAAAATACAGATAAATGAAAGGTGAGAAGATGCGGTTTCTCCAACACAATCACTTATTCCCAACACAAACACTGGAACAAGTACTATTCAGAAATAAACTGCAGTCCCTTTGAATGTTTAAATACAGAGGAAAACTCAATTATCAGTGCAAATGCAATCACTGCTGTGCAGGATTCAGTACATGGTTTTTGTCAGCACCTGTCATCTGGTATCTAGAGCTACAAAATACACAAATAATTGGAGGGTAGGAGGGAGACAGAAGGGCACAGATATTAAAATTCACTCTTCAAAATCATTTTAACTTTCTATTCCAAGCCCTTCTTTACAGGGCATAGTCTAGAGATGGAAATTAAGAACTTAATTCTCATTTTCTCCTGACCATGTTCTTGTGTGAATGGTAAAAATAAAAGAGGGAGATAATCCTGAATATCTCTCTCTTAAAAACAAACAAACAAACAAAAACCTAAAATGCCATGGAGAGAGCCCTGGAAGGGGGAGCTTGTAGATCTGGCACTGTTACGGAATCGCTGTGTGACCTTGAGCAAATCACTGCATCTTTGGGTCTGTTTTCCCCATCTCAACCCCAAAGGTAGCTAAGCCTCCATCCTGTCTTCAAGCACAGACCAGATGCATTCCCAGGGCAGCAAAACTGTGAAGGGGCCCTACACTGAGCCCCTGGGCTGAGGAATGTCCTTTCACAAGCCCCTGTTGGGGTTTCTGGAGAGAAAATAGCCCCCTCTGCAAAGCCACTTGGCCAACTCCAGGGCGCAAACAAAAACCTGTTGGCAAGGACTCCTCTAGGAAGGACCAGCCTCTCCCGACGCGCTCGGCTCCCGGGGAGCCGCCCCACTGGGAAAGAAAGGAAGGGTCTCTTTCCACGCAAGCTGACTGAAGAGTCGGGCCCCCACGCACCCATTCACCCACACGCAGAGGCCCAGCAGGACCGCCGGGAGGGGTCTCTACCATCCCACGCGGAACAAAGGCAGCTGGAGCCCGACTCTGCCGCCCCCGTCCCCGCTGCGCTGTGGGGGTGGGGTGAGGAGGGAGCCTGGTCCCTAGGGAGGGGAAGGGAGCCCCGCTCCAGCCCGAAGGAGAGCGGGGTCGGGCTGGGATCCTGAACACAGAGGACCCCTCCCCCGATTCCTAGAGGTATGGGGTCCGGGCTCTACACGGGGGCAAGAGGGAGAGCAGACTGGGCTCCGGAGAACAGGGGCGCCCAAGTCGGGAGGGGCAGAAAGTGATCTAGGGAGAACGGGCGGGGTTGTTCCGAGCTGAGAGGTAGAGGGTGAGGACCAGGAGGGGCTCCCGGAGCTGGGGCAGGATCAGGGGAGCGCCAGACTCGCCGGATAGAAAATGAAAAGCTCTCAGATAGGAAAGGTGTGCAAGTGAGTGAGCGCGCGCGCGCGTGTGTGTGTGTGTGTGTGTTTCGGGGGCAAGAGGGAGGTCCTTGCAGCGGAAAGAGGGATCCAGATTGGGAGGGGGCCATGCTCGAGCCTGTGGGGCGAGGTCTGGTTCCATAGATGGGGGTCCCGCCAGAGGAGCAGACCCAGCTTGGGCTGCAGGGATGCATGCTTGGGGGGCTGATTCCCGGGGAGCCTGTGTTCTGGGGGCGTCGGCTCCTGGGGGCGAGGGAGGGTCCCCGAACCCGGCTCACCTCCGCTCCTTCGGGCCGGCCCAGGTGCGCGGCTACGGCCGTCAGTAGCGCTGGGGAGGCGGGAGCGACCGAGCCCTGGGAGCCACAGCCGCCGGCGCCGCCACCACCGTGTCTAGCTCCGTTTGACACCCACACACCAGCCAACATGGCGGCCGGGAGGGGGCGCGCCGGCAGCGTGCGCGCGCCCGCTGGCCCCGCCCCCCGTGCCGCTCAGGCCCCGCCCGCGCCTACCGCCTAGTCCCGTAGCACCGCCCACGCCCCCGTCCGCTGCAGCCTCCACCCAACCTTCCCACCACCGCACAGCTGGAACCTACTGCGGAATCCCCTATACAACCTCCTAGCCCCCACACATGCGTCCCGACTATCCCAAATGCCACACATACCTGGCAAATTCATACCCCAAAACCATGCACTCCGCAACTTCATTCAGGTCCACCGAATATCCCCCTCCACCCTATACACATTCGGCAACTCCTCGCCACCCTCTCTCACGCACACAGACAGCCTCATCCTAAGCTAAAACTCCCGTTCTCGCGCTTTGCAATACGCATTCGTAAATATTGCTGGAATAGAGGCTTCTTGGCAGGAGACACCTGGGCGCGGTGAGGGGGCTGCTTGGGGGGGGCACTGGCCACGCTTGGTTTCTTGAGCTGGATGCCAGGGTCAAAAGTGTTCACTTTGTGAAAATTCACTGATGTACACTTTAGATGTGTGCACTTTAATGTACGTGTGTTATACTTTAATGAAACACGCTCAAAATTATTCTGAGAAGGGATGCATAGGCTTTACTAGGCTACCAAAGGTGTAGTGACACTACAAAGGTAGGGCCTCTTGGCCCTGAGGTGCATAGCCCCGGCAGGAGGGGTTACTAGATACCCCTGGTGCAGCCTTGGCCTTTCACACGGCCTCAGTCTCAAGGTAGCAACAGGAATTGCCTCTTCCTTTAGATTCAACCAGCACCCACAAGGCACCTATTATGTGCCCTACGTGATGCTTGGCACTGAAGGAGACAAATACAAAGCCAGGAAAAGGCAGACCCTGGAGAGTTTCTCAGGACCTCACCTCTGCCAAACCTGCTCCAGCAGGGGTAGGCACTTCAGAGACTCCTGCCAGCAGATCTGGGGAATGGATCAGGGCTTGGCAGACAGCACCATCCATGTTGCCCAGGTGACATCAACATTATGCCAAACTCTGGTTTCAGGGAAGCTGTGTCCAGAACTTTCACTCTGCCCTCACTCACTAAGGGATCTTAGGCAAGTCTCTGTACTTCTCTGAGCCTCAAATTCCTCCTCCCGATGGAGGAGCCAGATGGACCAAGGCACCCCTTCTGTTCTCACAAGCTGAGATCTAGACTAGACTTCCCTTCTCTGGCAAAGATATAAGCAGGAGAAGACAGGGGAGGAAAGGAAAGGGGAGGGGAAAGAGAAAGAGAGAAAGAAACTAACACATTTGCAATCCTACACAGCCATTTTCTCTTTGAAAAGTCCCACACTGGTTCTAGATGCTAGAAACTCCTCCAACAGTTTGCTCCTGCCCTTGACGGGCTCCCTGACCCTCCCACTGCTCAGTGTCCCTTCTCCTCTAGGAGAGTGAACTAAGTTTTATGTTGCCTGCTTTGCAGCAGGAACCCAGGCTCCTCATCCTAGAGAAGACACTCAGCGAGTCCAACACTCCTTATAAACCACAGCTCTTTGCTGGGCCTTCCTAGCCCTTCTGGAAGAGAAGAACTTTACATGAAATCATGGCCCCTAGCCTCAGGAAGTTTGCAGCTTCAGGTGAATTATGCCAACACATACTGGGTGCCCAGTTCAGGCTTGAGTGCCTTACATAGATGAGCTAAACCAGCACTGCCTGACCACCTCCCATGTGCAGTGATGGGATGTTCACTAGTGATGCCACCCACATGTGGGCACTGAAATGAGGCTGGTGTGACCAAGGATCTGAATTTTTAAGACCTTATTAACTTTAATTAATAAATTTAAGTAGCTGGATGCTGCCACACACCGAACAGTGCTGGCCTAGAAGGTTTAGAAGGTGAGCATTCTTTTTCTTTTTAGACTTTATTTATGCATTTTTAGAGAGATGGGAAAGGAGGGAGAAAAAGAGGGAGACAAACATTGATGTGAGAGAGAAACATTGATCTGTTGCCTCTTGTATGCCCCCACCAGGGACCAGACAGCAACCCAAGCATGTGCCCTGATGGGGAATGGAACTGGCAACGCCCTAGCCCAACTGATCCACACTGGCCAGGGCAAGGTGAACATTCTTATTGCTCACATTTTATAGACTAAGAAATTGAGGCTTGGGTAGATGCCAAGTCTTGGTCAGTGAGGCTGGTTTCCCTATATGCAAAACCCATTCCTTTCCCCACTTAGCTAGCAAGTCGTTGTAGTCACAGAGATAAGATGCAAGCTTTGGACAGAAAGCTGGATGCAGGTAAAGCGATGATAAGTTAACTACAACCCAGGAAGCGAGTTGGAGGGCATGAGATTGAGCCAGGCTGGAGCATGGGAGACAGTTTCCAGAGGCTGAAAGACCACCACACATGGGCACAATCAAAGAGAACATTGCTTCATTCCTCGAAATCATTTCTCCTTCCTGTACCCCCTTTGAAACATATTGCCCTCTCACTTCCCTTTCTTAACGCAGCCTCCTGAGGAGCCTCAAGGTCAGCAGCTCTATTCTCATTTTACCAACGGAAAATCAGAGGCAGCATACCGTAACGCTGGGTTTCAAACCCAGGTTCTGCAAAGTCCACAGTGTGTAAGCAGTCTTGCAGAGGAGGGTGCCAGATAAGCCAGACTGTCCAAGGTCAGGACACAGAGCTAGAGCAGACACTCATCTGCCCTTCCTAGGACTTGGAGGTTGGTTCCAGATGCATAATGAAGCAGAGTGATTGGGGCTGGCTTGAGTGTTGTGTTTCAGATGCAGAAGGAGATGGCTCTGTAGGTCAGGGGTATCTCCAGAGTTAGGGAAGGAGGCTTCAGTGGGGAAAGAACTGTGGGCAGGGAAAGAACATGTGCTGAGTGAAAAGCATCACTGAGTAAAGGTGCAGAAGGAGGTCCCAGAGGTTAGCCCTAGATTCAAAACCATATCTGGCAGAAAGAACCCTGTGCTGGAAATCCAAAAACACCTAAGTTCTTGTCCACTGATTTGTTGCTTGACTGTGGTCACACCACTGCTCCTTCCAGGCCTCAGTTTCTCCATCTTGGAAATGGTATAATAATCCCTCCCACCTTATAGGATTGCACTACAGTTCAGAATGAAAAAGTAGAGGAGAAAATATTTTGGAAACTGTAAAGCCCTAGATAGGTGTTAGCGGTGATTCCTATTAAGATACAGAGAAGAAGCTGTTCTGGCCCCTGCAGGTCCTGGAAGTCTAAAAGGGCAGGGAGGTCATGAACATGAGCAGGAACTGAGGCTCTGAAATTACAAGGGGAATCTTAAGAGAAAGGGCTGTGAGAGCTCAAGAAGGAAGTTCCCTTCTAGTTTATGGAGAGGGAGTGATCAGGGCAAACTTTCTGGAAGTGGAGGCGCCAGATCTAGGAAATAGTAGTAACATTAACAGTAACAGCTAAGTAGTGAGCGATGTGCAAATGCTTTGCATAGGTTATCTCATTTCTTTTTCATCACAACTCTGAATTTGAGACCATCACTGTCCTTAACTCACAGATGAGGTTCAGAGAGATCCAACTATTTGCCCATGATCACAAAGCTAGAAACTGGCAATGCTAGAAAACCCAGGCCTGTCTGATTTCAAAGCCAGACTCTTAGGAAGAATTTGAATAGGCAGAGGGGAGAGATTCCCCCTCCACTCCAGCCCCAGAGATTGGTGTATAACCAAGGCTGAGCCAATCAGAACATCTCTCCCTAGTCATAGTGATTGGCTCAGGAATGGTCATATGACTCAAGATGGGCCAGTGAACCCCAAAACCAGGACTTCTGTAGAAACCATTGAAAAAAATGACACTTCTCTTTCCATCAGGCTACTGAGCTGGTGTAATTTAAGCCTAGAGGAGCTCCACACTGATAGAGTCGGGCTGAGAATGAAGCCAACACAATGAGGGGCAGAGATGAGAGAAAAGACAGATTTCTGCTGCCATTGAGCACTTTGAACCAGCCATGCCTGAAGCTTTCACCCTGGACTTTTTAACACACAAGCCAATACATCAGTTGGAACTATTTTGATAGAAAACACAATTTAAACTGGCTGAAATGATAATTGGAATCAATTGGCTCTTTTAACTAAAATAAAATCTTCCGAGCTGGGACTTCAGGTGCAATGTGTTCAAGGCCCTGGCTCCACATCGTTGATACGTGCTTCCTGGGCACGTTACCACTTTCCTCGGCTGGTGTCTTGACCAGCTTTAAGTTGGCTGCAGCAGATTCTTGCTTTACATCAGTAGCCACACCACCCAGGAGCAGTGTCTCTGTGTCCCAACCAGCAAACTAATTCCTGAGGTTTGCTCTGACTGGAAGAACTTAGATCTCCTGCTCATCCTGGAGCCAGCCTCGGGGAGTCTGATGTCGAATGAAGGTGATCAGCACAGGCCAGTCAGGCCCTGCCCAGGAGTCAGGGGCAGAGGTACAGGAGGCAGAGCAGACCGGGGAGGTGCGCAGCAATGCCCGCCATTCTGATGGACTCCCTTTTCTTCCTCCACCAGTTTCTTCCGTACCCAGATTCCTGACAGTAACGATCAACCCCATTTCCAAAGAGTTTTCATTTAATTTTTTGACAACTCCAGTCTTTATACTTATTGTATTTATTAAATTAATCGATAAACTGTTAATTCTGCTTGGGATTTACGTAATGCTTTTCATCCAAAGCTCTCTTTGCATCTCAAGGACAAGTTTCCATAACCTGCATCAGCTTTCCTTGCTAGGGTGGTATGTGTAACTCTAAAAACACAGCATCCACTTACTGTATTTTGCCATGTATAGTACACACTTTTTGCCCAAATTTTTGAGGGGAAAATAAGGATGTGCATTTACATGCATAGTACCTGAAATGCCTTATATCTGTTCTTGTGTTTTGTAGTTATTTGTTACATAAACTTTCTTGTATCAAAAATGTTCAAAAAATTCTAAAATTCCTTTATAATACAAAAAACAAGTATCTAAATATAAATAAGTAAATGAATTAAAAAATTAAAACAAAAGTTTTTTTCCTGAAAGTTTGGGCCAAAAACGTGGGTGCCCATTATATACAGCAAAATATGGTAATATACAGTGTCTACTCACAACATTTCTGTTTCTTATTGACCATGCATCTTTAGGCTTTTCCCCCTCTAGCAGTGAAGATTCCAAGCAAGAAAAGCCACTCTTTGAAATATTTTCTTGGGTCCACAAGGACTAAACATCTCACACGCATTACTTCAGGGAATGCGCACCCTGTACGACAGGTGCTCTTGCTGTCACCATTTTACAGACAAGCGAAGTGAGGTGCAGAGAGTACAGGAGTTGGAGGCCCGCTGCTGAGTGGCAGGGCAGTGCTTTCCGTGGGAGCAGGGAGTGGTACCATCTCAGGGCCCCTTCTCAGAAATGTGCACACTCCTCTTCTGTCAGAGACTTGCTTCCTCAAAAAAATTTACAGACAAGTTGGACACACACCACCTTCATCAAGATTTCAGCTCAGGTCAAGAGTTGAAATATAGCCACTCAAAATGATAACAGAGAAGTCTGTCCAGAAGAGCAGCATTTGTGCTGGGTCTTGAGGGATGGCTAATTATTAGCTATACAGAGAGTGGGGGAGAGCAACCAGGGAGGGGGACAGGCTGAGCCAAGACAAAGAGGTGGGAAACCACAGACCAGTGGTGCAGCTCAGCTGGACTGCAGGATGCCTGGGAGAGAGGGGTGACTCAGGAGAAAATAGCTGGAAGGTGCTGTGGACACATATATTTATGCTTGCTCTGCCACTGTAGAGATCAGCCCCCCTTCTTGGCAGTCCAGAGTTTGGGTATACCCCTGGCTGGCCAGTGAGAATGCATATCTTGATGGCAATTGTGATGGGTCCAGGGGTAGCGTGTGACTGAAGCCAAACCAATAAGAGCTTTACCCAGGATTTTAGATAAAAGCAGCAGTCAAGAGGCCCTCTCTGTGTATGAGATTGTAGGTGCCAAGGATCACGAAGGCTTGGAGCTGGGTGGAGCCCTCTTTGTCACCCCACAGATACAGTTCACACCCCCAGTTCAGATGGGCCCAGAGGAAAAGGCAACTAGAGATGTTGGGGCAGGCTGGCCTCATCCTACCTTTTTGGAAGGACACTATTGCTTCGAGCAGAGCTCTCTTTTGAGAGAAACCTCAATGTCTTTATTTCCTTTTCCTCTTCTTTCTTTCATTTATTTATACTCCTTCTCTCTTTCACTTTCTTTCCATATCTTTTTTCTCTTTGTTTCTGTCTCTATTTTTATTTAATAAATATATTGTAAAATAATCCTAAAAAATACACGCACACATTTACAAGTACCTGACCAGTGCTCTTCAAAACTGCCAAGGTCATGAAACACAAGAGAGCTTAAGAAACTGCCACCAATGAGAGAAGACTAAGAAGACAATTCAATAGTGTGGTGTCCTGGATGGGGTCTTATTACAGAAAAGGGAGATTAGTAGAAAAACTGGTGAAATCTGAATAATTTCTATGGCTTAGTTAGTAGTATTGTAGCAATGGTAGTTCCTTCATTTTGACAAAGAGACAATGGTAATGTACAGCAATTAGGGTATGGTGGTGGAGGAAAATTCTCTGCTATGTTTGAAACATTTCTATAACTCTGAATCACTCCAAAGTAGAAGTGTTTTTAAAAAAAAAATACATGCACAGCCCTGGCTGATGTGGCTCAGTTGGCTGGAATGTTGTCCCATAAACTGAAAACTCACAGGTTCAAATCCCAGTCAGGGCACATGCCTGGGTTGCGGGTTTGGTCCCTGGCTGGGGTGCGTACAAGTGGCAACCAACCAATGTTTCTCTTTCACATCAATGTTTCTCTCCCTCTCTTCCTCCCTTCCTTCTCTCTAAACTCGATAAGCATGTCCTCAAGTGATGCTAAAAACAAAATATACACACAGAAAAAGTTCAAACAGTATATCAGGACATACAGTGAAAAATACCTATCCCTCCTGCTGTCCCTGCAGACCTGCAGTCCCCCTCCCTAGAGACAACCACTATTTCAGTGTAACAGGTATTCTGTGCGTACTTGCAGCTTTATATACATCCATCCCCACCCTGTTCTAACCAAATGGTAATGACCTCTTTTCATTTAATAATGTATTTCTTGGAGATTCTTCCACTTCAACATAAAGATAACTGCCTTATTTATAATGGCTTAGTGTATTTATCCAGTCCCCAGTGAATGGCAGACATTATCCCCTGCGTTCTGCTAGCGTGTCCTTGATCACATGTCTTTGCATGCCTGTGTAAATTTATCTGCAGCTTCCTGTTAGAGGTTCTCACAGAGCAATTGCAGAGTTTTGTCTATCAGTTACTGCAAGGCCAGGTATCCCCAACCTATATTGGGTTCTCAGATTCAAAGATAGGATTTGAAGTTTACTTCAGCAAAATTACTTATTGTTCAGTCAGGCCCCACCTGCCAGTTGCAGGTGAGCTCTCTGAGGGTTTGGATGCCATCAGCCACATTCTATCCACCGGGAGGGGTCTTCCATTGGACTAACTGCTCAGCATCTGACCTCCCTTTGCGGACCACCCCACAGCAGTTTTGTCCTCAGAAGCTTGCTATCAATTCTTGCTGCTGAAATCCTGGATCTGCCTTGCAAGGTGGTGGTTTTCTCAAGCCTTGCCTTTGATTCTCTGAGTTACTCCATTTCTTTCCATTAAACTCAAATTTCCTTCTATTTTTTCTTTATTTAACTAGAATCCATTTCTGTTGCTCTTAACCAAAGAACCCTGCCTGACACCATCTCCATCCCTGTTTTAAATCATGCAATAATGAATGAACAGTTGTCCCTACCCTGTGCCTCCATTCATAAGGGGATGTACCAAGGCTTTTAGCTGTGCAATGCACTCCCCATTCTGAGCACTTCTCTATTATGCCTTGATATTGATTCAGCTCTGAATACATATCTGTTAAAGTCATTCTTAAATCTTAATTTTACTCATCCAGTGCCCTCCCAACCATATTATATGCATAATAGTAAACCACTTTCTATTTCTCTTCCATAAATATTGCTGTCTTTAATACCAGGAGAAGAAAGAGAAGACATGTCACAATGTGGGATCCCTGCTCTGTGCCTGATGACTCCTGGCCTGCATCACACTCTTTGGTTATCTTGGGCAAAAGTCCCAATCAAGGCTGAGATGACAGTCAATTTTCAAGGTGTGTGGTCCTCTCTCCAATGCCAAGAGCATAAAATTGGGAGTCAGAAAGCCAGGGTTCAAGCCCCAGCTCCTCCAATTATGAAGCGGTTTCACCTTTTTGAGGACCTAAGTTTTCAAGTAGTCTTGTATGTTTCTTAACCCAAATACTGTGCCCATCACTCAGTCTCTGCCACTGTCATATGAGGACAGTGCAGGTGGGGGGAGGGTGGGGTGCCTGCTGCCCTTGTAGCTCTGCTCCTCCCTTTCCCTCTGTCTCCAGTCCTCATCCCCCCTCTTCCCCAGAAGAAAAAACAGAGAGAGGGGTGGACTAAGGAGAGAGCCTGAAGCCTAAAGGACTCCAGAGCAAACTGAGGGTGCTACAAAGATGGTACACAAGCCAGTGTGAGAGGACTGTGCGCAATACCCCAGAGACTTGGAATGATGAAAACCAGCATGCAAGGTAGGACTTGGCAGCTCTGTGACCTAAGGCACATCACTCTGGCTTTCTGAGCCTCAGTTTACTCAACTATAAACTGGACAGGGTGGTGATAACTGCTGCCTTGTCCACTTTAGACAATGGTGGGGAGGCCCAAGATATGAACGTGTTGTGTGGCAAGGAGGTACACAGGCCTGGAGGAGCCATGCAGAGCTGTGGCAAGCTCGGAAGCACGAACCCCTGGCCGCTCCCAGGGAATCGAGGTGCTCCTGCCCCCGCTGTCGTGCTCCGGAGGCTGGCCCTGCCCAAAGTGTTGTCACACAACACACCCCACAGATGAAAAAGTTGAAGGCCCAAGACAGAGACTGTCCACGTTTCTCATCTCATGGCACACACAAACCAATTACTAAAATTCTGGAGTGCAGCAAACTGCTGATCTGACCAAAAATAGGTGTAATTTTGTTGTGTTGGCTGTTGTCGTTCTTTTCTTCAACAATCTAAGGGAAAAGAGGTCAGTGGCCCCACCTACATAGTCAGGTATCACATGATTTAAAAATTCTTGCAGCGCACTGCTGAGCCATAGTATACCCGGTGAAATCGCTGCCCTAAGAAGAATCCAGGGCTCTTTGGAAGCGGGAGAGAATTAGGATGTTCTGATATATTGGGAAAATTGCTTGAATTCTACAGTCTTTCCATTTGGATACTCTCCCCTTTGTGAAGACACACTTATAATCTGGTCCCTTACAGGGACTTTACCGGTGGTTAAAAATAGCTTCTGAGGACAAGGGGGCCTGGGTTTGAATTCTGACCTGGTCACTTCTCAGCTGGAGGACCTCAGTCAAGTCACTGCTCCTCTCTTTGCTCAAGCATCTTTACCTGCACCCTGATACTGAGATGGCACTGAGATGGTGGGAGGGAAGTATGTGTTCCAGGCCTCAGTGCAGAGTAGACACTCATAATGCAGTGTCGCTGGGAGAATCCAAAAAGGCCAGCCCAGGGCTAGAAGAGGCCCTAGGCCAAGGCTGATAACCCTAACCCTAACCCTCTCCTTTTCTCCCTCCCTCTCTTTCTTCTTTCCTTCTTTAATCCAAGGGAGATAGAGGCAATAGAAAATAAAACAAATATTGTCATAAATTTTGTAAACATACTTATCTGAGAGGCACTGAAAAGAAAGATGAGAACAAAATTGTACTTTCATTCCTTTTATCTGGCTGCTGTACTCAAGTCCCCCACTCACTCAGACAAAGGCAGGAGGGACAACTCAGCCAACAGGGACCAGCGATCACTCATCGAACAGGTTGGGACCTGAGCTCCAGAATGGGGAAGGCACTCACTGCCCTCCCTGGGCTCCTCGGTTGGCACTGCTCCCACCAACCTGCGCTGCAACCCCACCGGACTCTGGAGCTCTGGAGGCCCTCCGCAGCCTGTGCATGCTCTCCACCTAGTGCCCCTGTGCACTGCTCCTTTTACAGGAGCTCCCTCTTCCTGGGCCAGGCCCCTCCCAGCAGCTGGCCTGGCTGCACTCAGGCTTGCAGGATTCAGTCGGCAACCTGCACTGAAGCCTCTCTGATGGCCGCGGGCCACGTTCAAGGCATTCTCTGGCTGCTCACCATCCCAGCACCTGCCACTGGATGGTGACAGACAGTTTAGGTTCTGTCATCTGTGGTCTGGCAGCTCCTTGAGGGAAGGCTGGGACTAGCCCTTACTTATCTGTGTCTCTTACCACTGCAAGGTTCTGGCCGCAGAACATAATGTAATATCAGAGTATGTTTGTTGAGTCAAGAATGGAAAACAAGACATCCCTAGTGGAAGCCATTCGGTCAGCCCCTGATTAACTGAGTACTGTCAGGTAGGGAGGAGCTTATGCCTGCCCTGGCACCTCACACAGACAGCAGATTCAAGTGGAAGCCAGGTTCAAGTTGCGTTGCAACACTGGTAAAGGGAAAACCTTAAATGTGGGCACCGAGGCTCCCAGAGCCTTGGCTTCCTCACTGCAGTTTGGGGTACTGTCCCTTGCCAGCAGGGGTTGTCAGAAAGACCAAATAAGACCAAACCCTCCAAAGACTTTGCATCACACCTAGCATCAAATCTACCGCCCCTCCTACGACTGGAAGGCCCTGCCTACCCTGCCCCTCCCCCCACTCTCTCCCATCCCACACCGAGCCTCCATTATCAATCCCCTCACTGGTCCCTAGACCTGGGTTGCTCTTCCCCAGACATGCAGACGCCCCTTCACTCCCTCCAGCCTGTCTCTTGACCACTGAGATGGTGCCTTCCTCCCCTCCCCCACACCCCTCTCTACCCTTCTCCTGCAGTTGTGTGAAGCTGGCAGCATCGATCACTATCTGGCATTATGTTACATACTGATTTCTCTGCTCTTGTCTCCCTCCCCTCCCTCTGAGAGGGCAGGGCTTTCTGTCTGTTCCCAGCACCTAGACCAGGGCCCAGCACCCAGTGGCTGCTTGGCACAGGTTGGAGGAACTGGATGAACGATCCAGAGACATGCTCAGAGACCTCCAGGTCGGGCAGGCTGGAGGACTCACTCGTTTCAGCCACTGGACTCCAGACTCCTGTGCCAGCCTGGGCATCCCCTCCACTGCCAAGGGTTGAGACCAAGTGGCAGCTGTGGCCAGGCCGAGGTGTCAAGGCCCAGGCTGAAATCCAGCTGATGCTAGAGGCCAGGCATTGTCCTGCCCTCTTGTCTAGCCAGCTGTGTAAGTAACTCCAGGCCTGTCATTGGCTGCTTCTCGGCTACACCAATCCCAGCTGCACCACGTACAGACATTGCCAAACATTCTTCCATTTCTGAGAAAAGAGAGGTCATAGATTTCTCTCAGTGCTGGCTTACCCCAGCCTCCTCCTGACTTGGGTCCTGCAAACTTGAGTCACAGCTGTCCTGTTAGCAGGGAGCACCAACCTCTTCCCAGCCCCCAGGGAGGCCCCAGGCAGGTTCCTGTGCTGGTGCCACCCCTGTGCTGCTGTGAGGCAGAGGTGTGAGAGTCCCTGCAGGTGGCTGCCAAGACCAACCAGGCCTCGTGGGTTGACCCCTCTGTGCAGGGTCACAGCATGGAGTAGGTGCCAACAATAACAGTGATGCCCACATAGAGACCATTATGGCAGCCCCTGACCTATATATACACTTACCGTCATTATTTCACTTAACCTCCATCCCCATCCGGTGAGGAAGGCACGATCATGATCCACTTTCGCTAGTGAGGAAACTGAGGCGTGAGAAGGCGAAGGACACACAGCTCACAGACTGCGTAGGTGTGAGACTGGGGGCCTGCCCCCAGAATCGGCTCTTACCCGCCCCCTTTACATAAATGCCTCCTAGAGCCCATCCCATGTGCTCGGGAACAGGGCTCAGGGTAGCAGCTCAATCACACTTGAAGACCAGCTGACTGCATGTCTGCATTTGGTGCCCCCAGAAGCCCAGAGAACAAGGACTCAAGTGCAAGATGTTTGTTTGGATGTGAACCAGAAATCACCTCAAGGGGCATGGGGGGCATGAAACAGGGAAGGAGAAGAGCCAACAGCTGCAGTGTGGCCGGGCTGGCGCTGCTGCAGCCCTTCTGTCCGCGTGGTCGGGAGGTCCAGGCACCCAGAAGAGTCCCACCAGGGCTCCCGGCCCAAGCTCCGGGAGCCAGAACGTGCGGATCGAGGGCTCTCTGTGGCCAAAGAAGCTACAGGAGGCAGGCCCAGGGCCTAGGCTGGCATCACAGGGGCCCCAGAGAAACCACATCAGGGCTGCCACAGCCCTCACCCTCTCACGTCGATTTCCATGGTCGCACCCCCCAGGGCAGCCTCTCCTGCTGACAGCTGGCTGTCCCCTCTAAGGAGCCCTGCCTCGGAGGTACAGTACCCCACACAGGCTCCTGCAGGGGAGGCTGGTAGCTGCTCCTAGAGGAAGGTGCAGCAGCGGGACCCCCCCCACTTGTGACCTTGGGCAAATCAGTCACTGCCCTGATTCTTGCCAGCCTCACAGGTCAAAATGGAGCCACTAGTCCACTGTCCCCCCACCCCCACCCCTGGGGTCTCAGCTCCAGCAGCGGGGCCTTACTGTACCCTCCTAACTTCCATCCTTTGCACTTGCTGTCCCTTCCATCTGGAACTCCTTCCCACCCCTCCCTCTTCACTTAAGCCACCCCAGCTCATGCTTCAGAAGTCATTCCTACGCCCCCACACAGGGTCAGAAGTCCTACTGACCACCTCCCTCAGAGCAGCACGGGGCCCTTTTCATCTCCCTTTATGCTGCTCTTGCTCAGTAGCTCTGAGCCCAGTTGGTGAGATGGTATTTACTCCTTTGCCCCCTCCTAGGACCCTTCCCCGACCCCCCCAAACCACACCAGAGCACAAACTTATGCTGCCTCTTGCCTGAACCCCAAACCCCATGGCCCAGCACAGGGACTAGCAAAAAAGCAGGTGCTCAATAAATGCTTGTTGAATCTATGAATTATTATCTGGATGAACCCTTGTCCTTAGTTAATGCCTTGCTTTTCCAGTGCACACTTAAATGTTACCTTAACCAGGTAGCCTTCCCTGATTGCTTTCCTGGTTCCTGTTCCAGGTTTCCAGACTCTTTCCCAGTCTTTTCCTGCCTCACAACAGCCTTGCCTCATGGGTGTGGCAGCTCAGTTACCTAGAGCCCAGCCCTGCACCCTCCGTTGGTCTTTTCCAGGAAGGGAATAGAGATGGAGAAAAGGAAAGAGGCGGCACAGGCAGTCTGGAAGGTTCAGTGGTGGCAGGGCTGGCACTCCCTTTGGTGGAGAGATGAGACTAGGCAAGTGGTGGTGGAGGAGAAGCAGGGGAGTAGGTGGAATGCAGCTCTGGGCTGGTGACGGAGGATGGAGTGGGGCGGGATCTGGTGTTTCCTAAGGCTGGCCCAGAGATGCCTGGGGCTGGAACTGGGCAGCAGGAAGTGGGATTGGCCTGGGAGGGAGCCATGGTCTGCACACTCCTCTCCATGTGCCTCTCTTGCCTTGCATCCCACCTCCCCCAGCATGGTGCGGGTGGTGGGGGCAGCATGCTTTGTGATCACCATTGTGAATCCTCTTAGCAGCCGGGAGGTGCTCTTCAGTCCCCATTTCATAGAGGAAGACGCTAAGGCGCAGAGCAGGCCGGTGGAGCTACATAGCCTTCAGCATTTCAGCGACTCTGCTGGGGCCAGGCTGCTGTCTGCTGGTCCCCGGCCCCCATCAGAGCTGTGTTACTCAGAGACTGCTTCCATCCCAGCTGGTGGCCATTGCTCCTGGCAGGGTTTCTGGAAAGGTGGAGGGACATGGAGATGGAGTCAGAAGGGAAGGTGGTGGCCTGACTGACTGACCCGTAGCACCAGGGAGCACAGCCCACCACCCCTGGCCCACCCTGCCAGGGCACTCAGCCTCCCTCCCACCTCCAGTGCTGCCCCCTCTGGCCTTGGCCCTCACAAGAGGGGCCGCGGAAAGGCAGGCTCGTTGTGTGTCATGACAGAGTGAGACAGGCAGCCCTGTTTCACACGTGGGAAACTGAGGCCCCAAGACGGGCGGGCACACTCGTTTGTTCACAGTTACTCATCCACTCCGCTGATTGAGGAGTCAGAGTCCAGTTCACCTTTGGCTGGACTGGATCTGCCCAAGTTCAAATCCTGCCTTCACTGCCCAGTAGCCATAAGACTTTGGACAAGTCACTTTGCTTCTGTGGGCCCAAATCCCCTTCTCTACATGATGGGAATAAAGCTGCACCAGGCTCAGAAGACTGTGGTGGGAAGTAAGTTCACCTGTGTACATCGCTGTGCCGGGGCATGTGCCGGCGCATGTAATGCATGCTCCATACATGTTGGTTATTACAATAGAAGCATGCTCGGGCCTCCCCACCTTCCAACAGAAAAGTCTCTTCCTTGACTTCACCCTTCACTGACCCCTGCTCAACCTCTCCTTTTCCCTCTTTTTCCCAAGTTTATCAAATATCCAGCTTCAAGTGTGTTTTTGACTATAAAACATAGTAGCCAGATCACAGTGGCTTAGACAACAGGAGTTTATTTTGCCCCAGCACAGGGAGCTTGGAGATCCGCTGTGGCCAGCACTGTTGGACCAGGCCAAAGCTGTTGGGGCCAGCATCTCATTTCTCTCGGCTTCTTCCTGTGGTTGGCCAGGTGGCTGAACTGCTCCTGGCACTGCAACTGCATTTACATCTAAGACAGGAAGTAAGAGGAATGTTAGTTAAGGTTAACTGAAAGCATTTGCCCTTTCTATCATGAAGACAAATAATTTCCCAGAACCACCCCCACCCCCCGACTCCTTTCATCTAATTGGCCAGAACTGTGTTACATGACTGCTTCTAACTGCAAGAGAGACTGGAAAAGCAAGTCATTTCTCTTGTCCAGCCTCTAAAGTGGAAGGCAACAGCAGAGAGGGACACGGAGGGCAGATGGGCCCGCCAGCCAGTGGTGTGTGCCACACGTTCCCCTCCATCTCCCTAAAGCCCCACCAGTCCCTGGCCCTGATCTCTGTACTCGCCCCTGCCTTCCTCCCTCGTCCAACCCCATTCCATTTCTCTTTGGAAATTCAAAGCTCTGACAGTTCTGGGCTGCACTTCATAGGGCAACAATCTGTTGGTGCAGAGTAGGGCTGTGTAAAACAAGACTGTTTGCCTCAGTCTCCACCACTCCCTAATACACACAGTTGATTCTTTCACTCATTCACCTTTCTTGCCTTGCCCTTGGTGGTGATGGAATTTGAGGTTTAGAGTTAATGTGTTTATTTTCCCCTTCCTGCCCTCATTACAGAGAACTTACACACAAAAATATCCCTGTTAGGTATTTTGTAGATATGCAGCAAAAAGTTTCCTTTCACCCAAAGTTTCCTTTCCTCTGCAGGGATAAATAATATAATCAATCACTTGTTAAAAACTTAGAGATCCATTATGTACTTACAGGCAAATTTACCTACATTTTTTCTCTTCCCACCCCCTTTTCAACTCAAATGTGAGTGAATACTACAGTGTCTTGCACTAGGTTGTTTTTCTTCCAATTTACAGTATCTAACAATCTAACATGGAGGTCACCTCCTCTCAATCCATAGACGCCTCCTGTCGTCCTTTTTCTTACTCTGGAGCCACCATTTCCTCTTTTCTAGCATGGGACTAATAATACCAACTCCAGACAACCGGTAGGAGAACTCAAGCTTTGGTTCATGATGGCATGGAGCCTTGGAGGCCAGGTCTCTTGCCCACGCTGCCACACGTGAGGAGAGCACTTCTAAAACTCGGAGACATGGGGGTACCTGAGGAGAGCCCATAGGGCAGAAGCAGTCAAGTGCTTTAACTGAATTGTTTTATCTAATCCTCACAACAGTTTTCTAAGGGAGGTGCTGTCATGAACACAGAGTAGCTAGGTGACTTGCCTGGACTCACACAGCAGAAAGGGGTATACCTGAGGTTTTAACCCACAGCTGCCACTCGTGTATCAGTGTCCAGGCAGCTAGGAGCCATCCCAGCCATCCCACAGTCAGCTGTGCTCCAGGGCTGAAGGAGGTCCTCTTCACGCCCTGCCCCCACCATCCATCTGCCTGGGGGGAGACATCTCTGTGCTCAGAGCAGGCTGAGGTCTGGGGTCTCTTAATCCCTGGTATGGGGATGGAGCACTCACTGAATTTAGGGACCAGAGGCTCTGGAGCCAGACTGCTCATGCCCAGCTGTTCGGCTTGGACAATTCACCTCCTTCTCTGGGTCTCAGTTTCTTCATCTGCAAAAGGTGGGGGGGGGGGGGTCAGGAATTGCTCATCACTCATGAAACTGTTGGGGGATTAACTGATCTAATAAATTGTGTACATCACTTAGGAAAAGAAAGTTCCTGGAATATAGAAATATGAACATAACAAAGAGAGAGAGATTATCACCATCACTGTTATCATTATTGACTACATTGTTCCTGGAAGATCTTGCAGCAGGGAGTGGGAGGGACACTTTTCTGGGAGGGGGGCCCTAGGAGCCAATCCTTCCTGTTGACCTTGGATCCAGGACCTGGAAGGGGTTTCATACCATTCCCTGAAACCTACCCCACAGGTGATGAGACCAACACCTGGGGAGAGGCACCCCTAAGTCCACACAGTGCATGGTGTCTGCCTCCCTGCCAGGCCCTCTGGCCCCCTGCCTCCCTCCACCTCCATCTCTCCCCTCTCAGGATGGGCTTCCCTGGCCTCTCTGGTGGGCAGTGAGTGCAGGCCATCCCCTGCCAGCCCTGACCCCCAGCCTGCAGGGACTCCAGGCCCTGATTCCAGTCTGTGAGGGCACCCTGCCATGGGACATAGATGGATCACACTGTCTAGGCCCTCAGCTCAGATGGCCTCAGAGCAGGGTGGAAGGAGCTGGGACTTGGGGGGCTCGTGTTGGCAGGCAACCCCCCTAGGGGAGGCACCAGCACCCGCTCACTCAGGGCAGCTGCTCCAATCCAGCTCTCAGGAGAGGCCCAGTGCCTGCGTCCCTGGGAGTGCTGCGGGGGGGAGGAGGAGGGGCGGACAGGGCTGGGGAGCCGCCTGGCTGGCACCTTCTCCATATCCTCCTCGGCCTGCAGACCCATCAGGGCCTGGCTGCGCGCAGCTTGGCAGGGAAGCATTCACACGGTTCTGACAGATCTCCGCCCCCTGCCTAAGGGGTACTTGGCGGGTCCTGGAGACCTGCTGGGGCCCTGACCTTGGCTCTGCTGGCCCGCCCTTCCCCAACTGCCCCTCCGGCTACGTTCCGGGATGCAGGTGAAACACCCCTCAGGAAGGATTCCTCATCCTGCCTCCCTTGCCCAGGCTGTTGAAGGTGTGCGGGCGGGCTCCCTTAGCCTCCCTCTGCCCTGGATGTCCCATCCTGCCCCAACCTCGGCCCCAGGGAGCGCCGTCTGCTCCCTGAGGAGTTCAGCCTGCCTTCCTTCCTCTCGCGGTTTGCGCGTGGGCAGCGCCCTCTGTCGTAGGCTCCAGGTAGCGGAGCCGCCGGAGACCCCGCCCTGCCGAGTCTGAGGGTCCAAACGCCCGCAAGAGCGTCAGAGGGCCCTCTGACCCAAATCCCTCTCCTGCCTTCACCGTGTAGCCTCAAATCGCCTTCCCTCTCTGAGCCTCGTTTTCCTCTTGTGCAAAATGTGTTTCCCAGATATTTCCTGAGTATCTACCATGCGCTTGGGTATGGTAGAACTGGCCCCTGGGACCACAGCAGTGACAAGATGTCAAAGTCACTGCCCCAAGGAGTACATGCAGAGGGGACAGGCAATAAACAAAGCATGATGTCAGTCCTCCTGCACAGCCTGAGTGCTGTGAAGAAATGAACTGGGAGGCCCTGGCAAATAGAAAGGTCGTGGGTTCGGTCCCTGGTCAGGGCACAGGCTTGGGTTGTGGGTTTGGTCCCTGATGGGGGCAAGTGCCAATCGATGTTTCTCTCCCTTTCTTTCTCCCTGCCCCTCTCTAGAATCGACGAAAGAAAAGAAATTTCTTAAAAACAAACTGGGAGGGGACCAAACGAGCCTGAGGTGACACTCGGGTGAGATGCGGGGGCAGCCCCACAGGGAAGTGAAGACATCAGCGTGCACAGCACACGGGCTGCCCTGAGGTGGCACCACTGAGCAGCACACTGCTCTTCACTCCTCCCAGAGGTCTCCCCTCCCACTTTCCTGAGGCCTCCTTGACCGGCTCCTCCCCCTCTCTCTGACCCAAGCTTTTCCTGTGTCCTCATTGACTACGAGGTGCAAGGGGGCAGGGGCTCAGTATAAAGACTCCAAACAGCATCTGGGCCCTGACGGTCCCTAAAATGTCATCCTCAGACCTGTCATCGCCCCTGAACTCCAGGCCCAAGCTCCAGCATCCCCACATCTGGAAGCCAGCTCCCCATCTCTCTCCCACACCCATTCCACGCTGTCTTCCATCTTTGTAAAAGCCCCTCCTGCCGGTTGCTAAGGGCAAGAAATCTCTCTCATTCTCTGCATCTGATCTGCCAGCAAACCCCTGGACTCCCTGGGGGAATGTACTAGGACTCCAGCCCCACAGCTCCAAACCCCTCTGCCCAGACACTCTAGTGCAAGGCAGCCCTACCCTGCACCTGTGTCCCCTTGCTGAGCCTGCCCCCCCACCGCCCCCCAGAGCCCACATCCCTCCTCTGCTCACTCACACCCTTGCTGCATCTACAAAGCCAGGCTTTGCCAGCCATGGGGCTTCTATAAAGTACCATGCCCATGCCCTTTAAAAAAGTACAACTCTACAAATACAAAGCGAGGGAAGCTGAGGTGAATGGGGAGACAGAGTGGAACAGATTGGTCTTAACCAAATGCAAGTAAGGTAACTCCCTTGTCTGGTATGGCCACTTTGGAAGCAGCTTGGCAGTGCTCAGTGTAGTAGAGTACAGTGCCACCCTCTGAGACAGCAGTTCCCCAGCATCAACACCTACGGGAGTGTACACCAAAAAGCAAGTTCTAGAATGTTTACAGGACTGTTCATAATAGCCCCACCCTGGTGTCAACTGAATTGCCCATCAGCAGAGCACACGGAGCAGGCAAGTAGTGCCCTCTTCACACCACAGACAACCCAGCAAGCAGGACAGGTGCTACCCAGCCAGACAGATAAGGGCACACTGAGGCCACCCATGAGAAGCTCAGAACCTGACAAGCTGGCCCATGCTGTGAGAAGTCAGGAGCATTGGTCACACCTGGGGTGTGCTGGAGAGGCGGGCGCAGTGTGGGCAGAGAGCTGGGCAGATTCTGTGTCTTGATCTGGTGCTGGTCGCTCCATGAAAAGTCCTCGACCTGTCCGCAGAGGGTGGTGCCTTTTCCTGTGTGCACGTGAGACTTCACTAGAAAACTTTCCTAAGAGCATAAAGTGAGTAAATACAATGAATTAACAAAATATTATGTAATGAAGTGAAACACATTACATCTCAATAACTGACCTATCTTTCTCGAAAGTGTTTAACTTGGTTTTCTGCTGCTTTGAAGTGTCCTTGTGGTGTGTCCACCTCCATGTACCAGGGGCCCCACCCTGTGAGATGGAAACATCTCCTGTGATCAAAGAGGGGCTGGCAGCTGCAAGGATGGAGGCTGTCCGAGGCAGAAGGGACGGCGATGCAAAGGCACAGGGCACTGAGGTTCTTTAGGTGGTTCCAGGTGACTGGAGAAGGGAGTGTGAGTGGCAAGGATGAAGCCAGGCAGGGACCAGGTCAGGAAAGGCCTTGAGAACCAGGCCAAAGGGCAAAGAGCATGGATTTCGTCCTGGGGTTTGGAGAGACATGGGGGACTAGTGGTCAGCACATGGGTATTGAGCCCCACCTCCTGGGTGGGAATCCTGCTTCTGTTCCTTCCCAGCAGTAAGATGTTGAGTAAATCACTTGACCACTCAATGCCTCAGTTTCCACATCTGTAAAATCGACTTAATAGGGTGTTGATTACACCCAGGAAATACATCTGGAGCATATATCCAGTAAGTGCTCAAAAAAAGGTAGCTGTGATGACTCCATTTGGGTTGACTTTCCTCCTCTGTGGGAGCAGATGTGGGGAAACGATCATAACTATGATTATAGTTAATCTTCATTGAACTGTTACTGTTACTAGGTTGTCCTAAGCAGACCCCAAGACAAGAATTTTGGTGCAAGGAGTTTCTTTGGGGGGTGACTCTTGGGGTGTGGGGCATAAGGTGGGGACAAGACAAGAGCAAAGAGGGATCAGGTCCCTGCTGCAAGCAGCTGCTGCTCAGTGCCACTGGGGTTTGCAAGACACTGGTAGAGCACACCCCAGAGTTGTCCCATCAAGGGCTGGGAAGGTGGCACCTGTCTTCCTGGGTTGAAGGTTGCTCCTGTACCCTTCACCTGGGCTCTTGCAGCCCGAGAAAGCACTTGGTTGCTTGAGGTATAGGGCCACCGAGGGTAGGAAATAAAAACTCAGTCCTCCTAGTTAAATTTGAACTACTGGTTAACAATAATTTTTGGTATATGTATGTCCCATGCAGTACTTGAGACATATTTATCCTAAAGAATGACTCGTTATTTATCTGAAAATAGATTTTATATGGGTGGCCTGTGGTTGATCTGGCAACATTTTGGGATGAGAAGCCATGAGCATGTACAGGAACTACAAGGCTGGCAGCAGGCATGGACTGGGACTGTTAGCTAGCAGCCTCAGCTTCCTCCACAGGGATCTTTCCACCTTGCTTCTCGGGCTTTCTCACAACATGGCAGTTCATGCCAAGGAGTATTTCAAGAGGTGGGAATCATAGAACTCTAGCTCTCCTGACTCAGAAGTCCTCCAACATTACCTCTGGTGTGCCTTATGGGTCTGGGCAAGCCCTATTTCAGGGGCGGGAAAATAGACCTCACCTCCTGATGTGTGCAGGAAGGGGAGACACCGGTGATGGCCACCTTGAGAGACTGTTAACTACAGTGGGAAGGCATTTCCTTCTTAATTCTCCTTCAATCTGCTGATTACATCCAGGTGAAATCTGCATGGTATTAGGGCATTTACAAATCTTTTCAAAGTTTCTCCGGTTACGGGATGTGACCCCTTAGTAAGCTGTAAAATCAATGTATTAAATCCAACCGGTGTTTTTAAATGTATTGATTGGGGGTGCGGGAGACAATGACTTGTTACTGCACTTACTTATGCTCCATTGCTTGGTTGCTATGTGCACCCTGACCAAGGGTCAAACCCATAATTTGGTGTATCAGGACAGCACTCTGACCAACTGATCTACCTGGCCAGGGCCAAACCAGGTTTGTTTGTTCTTTAAATTTCTTTAATTTGCAATTTCCCAACATGCAGAGAGTGAGAAGTCCTATAAAGCTTCCATGTACCCTCACTCAGCTAAAGCTCCCACCAACAGTTTTTATACTTGTACATTTACTTACCTTTGATATTTTACAAAATAAAAATAAAATAGAATAGAAATATCAGAAAAATAGGGTATTATTTTTAAATATATTTTATCGATTATGCTATTACAGTTGTCCCATTTCCCCCTTCACTCCCCTCCACCCTGCACACCCTCTCCCATCCACATTCTCCCCCTTTAGTTCATGTCCATGTGTCATAAGTTCTTTAGTTTCTACATTTCCCATACTATTCTTGCCCTCCCCCTGTCTATTTTCTACCTGTCATCTATGCTACTAATTCTCTGTACCTTTTTTCCCCTCTCTCCTCCTCCCACTTCCTTGTTGCCAACCTCCATGTGATTTCCATTTCTGTGGTTATGTTCCTGTTCTAGCTGTTTGCTTAGTTTGTTGTTTTTGTTTTAGGTGTGGTTTTTAATAGCTGTGAGTTTGCTGTCATTTTACTGTACATGTTTTTTATCTTCTTTTTCTTAGATAAGTCCCTTTAACATTTCATATCATAGGGGCTTGGTGATGATGAACTCTTTTAACTTGACCTTCTCTGAGAAGCACTTTATTTGCCCTTCCATTCTAAATGAAAGCTTTGCTGGATAGAGCAATCTTGGATGTAGGCCCTTGCCTTTCATGACTTGGAATACTTCTTTCCAGCCCCTTCTTACCTGCAAGGTCTCTTTTGAGAAATCAGCTGACAGTCTGATGAAAACTCCTTTGTAGGTAACTGTCTCTTTGTCTCTTGCCGCTTCTAGGATTCTCTCCTTCATTTTAATCTTGGGTAATGTAATTATGATGTGCCTTGGTGTGTTCCTCCTTGGGTCCAACTTCTTTGGGATTCTCTGAGCTTCCTGGACTTCCTGGAAGTCTGTTTCCTTTGCCAGATTGGGGAAGTTCTGCTTTATTATTTGTTCAAATAACTTTTCCACTTGTTACTCTTCCTCTTCTCCCTCTGGTACCCCTATAATTTGGATGTTGGAATGTTTAAAGATGTCCTGGAGGTTCCTAAGCCTCTCCTCATTTTCTTGAATTCTTGTTTCTTCATTCTTTTCTGTATGGTTGTTTCTTTCTTCCTTCTGATCCACTCCATTGATGTGAGACCCAGCTTTCTTTCCATCACTGTTGATTCCCTGTGCATTTTCCTTCATTTCACATAGCGTAGCCTTCACTTTTTCATCTAATTTGTGACCAAATTCAACCAATTCTGTGAGCATCCTGATCACCAGTGCTTTGAACTGTGCATGATAGGTTGGCTATCTGTTCGTCACTTAGTTGTATTTTTTCTGGAGCTTTGATTTGGTCTTTCATTTGGGCCATTTTTTTTTTGTCTTGATGCACCATAGAAGGCAGATTTTGTTGAAGCAAGGAGGTGTAAGTGGTGAGGCAAGACAGGAAAAACTGAAGGTGTTGGCATTTACTTCTTGTGGAAGGGTTTTCCAGTGGAGAGGTGTGGGCATAGGTGAGGGGCAAGAAAATACTGAACAGTGAAGGGCTGACTGAGCTGGAAAACCCATGGTGAGGGGAGCTGACCTGTGCAAAGAGGATGAGAGTTACATAGTGAGGGGCGGAGCCTTAGGTGTTTACCAGGGCGGCAACCCAGTTGCTGGGTTGTGACACTATATGTGGGGCAGTGGGTCTGAGAGGGAACAAAGGTGCTTGCTCTGCCGTCTCCCAGATTTCAGTCACCTCTGCCGCTTCCCCTAAGCAAATTGGGCCTTCCTGGTGCTGATTCCCTTGTGGGTGGTTTGTGTACATTCTAGGACCCTGTGGGTCTCTCCAAGGACCTCTCCTATGAGGCTGGGAGTCTTTCCCGACACCTCAGCCCCCACAGGTGTTTTCATTTGGTGTTTTGAGTCTTTATTTCCCAGAGCTGGGGCCCTGGGTTTCGAGGTCTGTCTGGTTCCTCAGTTTTGCCTGGTTTATCTGCATGAGAATGTGGGACCACCCGGTTTGCCAGCTGCCTTGCACACCACTCCCCTCCACAAGCTGCCGCCTTGCTGGGTCCGCCCACTGCCACCCTGCGCCTGGAGTCTTCCAGCCACCGCCATTTTTGCCGCAACCCCTCTCCACTGGGCTGCCCGACTCCGCCCCTCCTGCTGGTCTGGATGAATATGTCTACTTTAACTCCTTGGTTGTCGGACTTCCATACAGTTCAGTTTTCTGTCAGTACTGGTTGTTCTTTTTTGTTTCTAAATTTTTGTTGTCCTTCTTTTGGTTGTGCAAGGAGGCACAATGTGTCTACCTATGCCTCCAGTTTGGCCGGAAGTCCCAGGGTATTATTTTTTGACAATTTTGTTTCATCTCCGTGCATGTCTCCTAGGCAGGAATGTAAATGTGTTCCAAAAACCCTTCTGTGATGCTTCGCTGCCAATCTTCCCTTTGAACAAGGAGCAGGCCATCCACGGTCTTCGTGAAAAACAGTATCCAACAGCTTTCAATAACACTGCCTTGCTTTTATCTTAGTTTCATTGTATGTATAAAGAGACACAAATTTTCCACTTAAGAGAAGTACATTTACTGACACTTTAAATGAAGTCCTTAAAAGAATCACCTGTCTGTAGGACAATTTTATTAAGCAGTAATAGTTCCGGGAGCTGAGGAGAAGATCCGAGAGCCTCAGGAGAATGGAAGGGGAAGGCGGCCGCCGCCTGGCGCAGGACTGGGTCTGGGAGCCCCAGATTCCATAGGGCTCTGCCCTGGCGGCTCACCCTGCGGCAGAGAGGCATCCTGGGGGCCAGGGGCCAGGCCGGTTCTCTGGCTCGCAGTGCAGCCGGCCTCCGGCCCATACCTCCTTCCCTCTGCCGAGGTCTCGGCTTCTGGGCACTGCGCTGGGGGTGGGGGCTGGGGGGTTTGGTTCAGCCTTTCTCTCGGGTCCTGTGTGTGCGCGGCCTGGGCAATCAACAGGAGTCCCTCATTCCCTGAGCCCCCCAGCGGCTGACTCCCTCTCGCCTCCGACTAGACGCACACTTGTAGTCCCACGAATTGCCGCAAGATGGCAGAGGCAGCCATCAACTGAGAAGCTGTGACTAGGCACTGCTTGGAGACAAGGACACAGAAACGGAGTCCCTGGGAAGAACCGCGACTCCTGGTACTTCGATGGCGTGGGTTGGAACTCTCGTTCCTCAGCTTTAATCTTCTCCCAGCAAAACGGGTCCTGCAAGGATTACACAATAACACACCTCATTTATGACTCCGTTTTTCTCCAATTTCACAGGTCAGACTGAGCTAAAAGAACTTGATGAATTTTTACTTAGCAGGTGTGTGATACGGATAGCTTATGAGCAGTGGAATGGCATGATTAAAAATAAGGGAGAAAGGAAAGAAAGAAAAAGAGAAAAATGCACTTTAAAAAAGCTACCTATAATATGACTCCTCATCAATAAGCACAGGAGGTATCAGTCTAAAACTTTGAGGTCTTTTTTGTTGTTGTTGTTATAAACACATACATACAAATATAAAGATATGAATATTTGCCCACAAACTCATGGGTGCAAGAAATGTCATACTACTTCACCTTTTTTTTTACTTTAGATAAATATGACTTGTTTTTTATAGAAGTAATACATACTTGACACTGAAACAAAGATTAAGAAAGTACAAAGAATATAGGCAATAAATCATCACCATAGGAGAGATTTTATATCTTGTGAATATCATTACAGAATTTTCTCTACTCAGCCTCATCTCATCTCTACAGGTTCAATGGTTAGGTGCACAGATACGAGTATTAAGACTGGGATCAAAATCCATGCTATTTTTTTCTGTGTACTGTTAATGGATTGCTTGTGTGTGTGTTTAAATTAATTAATAAACTTTTGTGGGGCATGTTTTAGGTTTACAGAGAAATTGATCAGAAAGTACAGAGAATTCTCACACACATGCACGCGTGTTTTCCTATTATTAGAAGTTTGCACTGTAGTATGGTACATTTGTTACAATTGATGAGGCCATAGTGAAATGTAATTATTAAATAACTTTCATAGTTTACATTAGGTTTCACTCTGTGTTCTACATTCTGTGAATTTTGACAGATTTATAATGACATATACCATATGGAATAGTTTCATCACCTGAAAATTCCCCTATGTTCCGTCTGTTCATCCCTCCCTTCCTCCCCCTAAACTCCTGGCAACCGCTGATATTTTTCTGTCTCCATAGTGCTGCCCTTCCCAGAATGTCGTATAATTGGAAAAGCCATCTAGATTTTTTCCTGTGATATCTTCCAGGCATTTTACAGTTTTTAATTTTACATTGACATCTATGATTCATTTTGAGTTATTTTTGTGAAAGGTATATAGTCTGTGTCTAGGTTTTTATTTGTTTGTTTTTGCATATGGATATCCAGCTGTTTCAGGACCACTTGTGGAAAATACTGTCCTTTCTCTACTGAATCACTTTTGTCCCTTTGTCAAAGATCTGCTGACAGTATCTGTGTTGGTCTATATCTGGCTCTCTATTCCGCCCCATCAGTCTATTTGTTCTTTTTTCAAAGCCACACTGTCTTGATTAATGTAGCTTTACAGTAAGTCTTGAAGTCAGATAATGTGAGTCCTGCAAGTTTGTTATTCTCTTTCAATACTGTATTAGCTATTTTGGGTCTTTTATCTTTTCATATAAACTTCAGAATCAAGTTATTTTGTGTTGATATCCACAAAACAACATGCTATAATTTTGATTCAGATTACATGGAATCTATAGGTCAAGTTGGAAAGAACTGATATTTCGATACTATTCAGTTTCCTGTCCATGAACATGGAATAGCTCTCCTGTTTTGTACGATTCTTAGCCTGTTGATAGTAATGCTACGGACTAGAAACACTGGGAGAGCTCACTGCACCCTGGTGAGCTCCCCACAAACATCTCCCCTTTCTAGACCAACGTCACACCTGGGCCAGCCTTGTGGTTCATATGACTGCAAGACACCCTTCAGCAATAACCATAAGGAGACTTCGAAAAGACATGGGTTTGTTACTTTCAAGACCTGGAAATAACACAATACACATGACTTTTCTTCTTTAACATGTTGGTATAATGAATCACATTAATTAATTTTTGAATGTAGAAGTAGCCTTGCATACCTGGGAACAATCCCATTTGGTCATGATGTGTAATGCTTGTGTGTGTGTGTATGTGTGTGTGTGTGATAGGGCTTTCAGTATTTCTACTTTTAGTTTTTAAAATAATTTTTACCTTTCAGTTACAGTAACAAAATATTATATTAATCTCAGGTGTACAACCCAGTCATTAGACATTTATATAATTTATGAAGTGATCACCCTGGTAAGACTCCTACCCGCCTGACACCATGCACAGTTATTACACTATTACTGGCTGGATTCCCTGTGCTGGACTTTGCATCCCTGTGACTGTCCTGTATGTAACCACCAATCTGTGCCTCTCAATCCCTTCACCTTTGTCACCCAGCCCCCGCCCCTACTCCTGCCATCTGAGAACCTTCAAAATGTTCTCTGTATCTGTGAGTCTGTTTCTGTTCTGCTTGTTCATTTATTTTGTTTTTTAGGTTCCACATGTTAAATAACATGGTATTTGTCTTTTTCTGTGTGACTTATTTCATTCAGCACAGCACGCTCTAGGTCCATCCACAGTTTGCAGAGGGCAAGATTTCATTCTTTTTGTATGTATGCATCACTTCTTCTTTATCCACTCATCTATTCATGGACACTTTAGCTCCTTTCATATCATGGCTATTGTAAAAAATGTGCAATGAATATATGGATGCATATGTCTTTTCCATGTAGTGTCTTGGGTTTCTTTGGATAAATGTCCAAAAGTAGAATTACTGGGTCCTTCTTTGTCTGTAATTACAGCCTTTTTAAAAAAGTCTATTTTGTCTGGTATGAGTGTTGCTACCCAGCTTTTTGTGTTTGTCTGTTTTTATTTGCATGAAATATCTTTTTTCTGGTGATTAAATGGTAATGGAAAAATACAATAATAAATAAAAAGAAATATCTTTCTTCACTACTTTAATTTCAGTCCATGTGTGTCTTTCAATTTCAAATGAGTCTCATAGGCAGCTGTTGGGAACAGCCCTGTCTGGTTCCAGAAGCTGTAACCCCCGCCATGGATAAGTCTGAGTGAGCAACCTTCGGACCATAAGCCACCAAGGAGACAAAGCTTATCTCCCTGGCAGGGGTGCTGCCTCTGCCCCTTTTACTTCACCCTGCCTGGTCCCCAGTGCTTGATCTGTTAGCCAGTGATGGGTAAGATTCCTCGAGGAATGACCCAAGACAGGCGTGATCACAGGGAGCTCCCAGGGAAGGACTTGGGGGGCTAAGGAAAAAGGGGGACCCTTGCCCCCTCAGCTTTGACATAGCCTGAGTCCTCATTCTGTCTGTGAGAAGTCTCCTAATCTCTTGGCTGCCTTACTTCCCCTGCCTGACTTAAGCCTGGAACAATGACAGAGGGCAGTGCAGCCCTGTGCTGGAAAGGGCAGGTCCCTGGGTGATCAGGCCTAAGAAAGAATATATAAAATCCTGTGAAACCTGCTTTGCTAAGAATGCCCTCAACTAAATAATAAGGGTCCAAGCAGGAAATGAGTTTGTTTCCCAAAGTTTTGTAGCCCCTTAGCTAACAGACCCTGACTCAGAATAAGCCCTGGTAGTTCTTTGAATGTTATCTATTGTTTGATCCTTACTGCCTGACAATGATTGATGAGCTTTACCTGTATTCCTATGCAAACTGAACCCAATAAAATCTCACTGAGGAAAAGGTTCCTGGCCTTCCTCTTTTGAGAGATTGGCCACCTTTCCTCCCCAAGCAGATCATGTCTTGGTAGACTTATTCTCATCCGTGGCAGCCGGGAAGGCCCTGTGGGTGGAGCCCTCCCACCCCCACCCCAGGTGGCATATGTAAGGGTCTTCTTTTCTTATGCACCCTATGTCTCTTGATTGGAGCATTTAATCCAATTGCATTTAAAGTAACACATATCAAGATATGTGTTTATTGCCACTTTATTATTCATGTTTTTATCTCTTTTTCTTCTTCTTAAAGAAGACTCTTTAGCATTTCTCTTTTTTTAATATATTTTATCGATTATGCTATTACAGTTGTCCCATTTCCCCCTTCACTCCCCTCCACCCTGCACCCCCTCTCCCACCCACATTCCCCCCCTTTAGTTCATGTCCATGTGTCATACTTATGAGTTCTTTAGCTTCTACATTTCCCGTACTATTCTTGCCCTCCCCCTATCTATTTTCAACCTACATTCTATGCTACTTATTCTCTATACCTTTCCCCCCTCTCTCCTCCTCCCACCCCCCTGCTGCTAGCCCTCCATGTGCCCTCCATTTCTGTGGTTCTGTTCCTGTTCTAGTTGTTTACTTAGTTTCTTTTGGTTTTGCTTTAGGTGTGGTTGCTAATAATTGTGAGTTTGCTGTCCTTTTACTATACATGTCTTTTCTTTATCTTCTTTTCTTAGATCAGTCCCTTTAGCATTTCGTAAGATAAGGGTTTGGTGATGATGAACTCCTTTAATTTGACCTTATCTGAAAAGCACTTTATCTTCTCTTCCATTCTAAATGAGAGCTTTGCTGGATAGAGCAATCTGGGATGTAGGTCCTTGTCTTTCATGACTTGGAATATTTCTTTCCAGCCCCGTCTAGCCTGTAAGGTCTCTTTTGAGAAATCAGCTGATAGTCTGATGGGAACTCCTTTGTAGGTTACTGTCCCCTTATCTCTTGCTGCTTCTAGGATTCTCTCCTTCGTTTTTACCTTGGCTAATGTAATTATGATGTGCCTTGGTGTGTTTCTTCTTGGGTCCAACTTCTTTGGGGCTCTCTGAGCTTCTTGGATTTCTTGGAAGACTGTTCCCTTTGCCAGTTTGGGGAAGTTCTCCTTTATTATTTGTTCAAATAACTTTTCCACTTGTTGGTCCTCCCCTTCTGGTACCCCTATAATTCAGATGTTGGAACGTTTAAAGGTGTCCTGGATGCTCTTAACCTTTTCTTCGATTTTTTGAATTCTTATTTCATCATGCTTTCCTGCTTGGTTGATTCTATCTTCCTTCTGGTCCACTGTATTGTTTTGAGACTCAGATTCCTTCCTTTCACTATTGGCTCTCCTCCGCATATCTTCCTGCATCTCTTTTATGGTAACCTGCATCCTTTCATCTAAATTGTGCCCAAAGTCAACCAATTCCGTGAGCTTTATGATCACCAGTGTTTTGAACTGTGCATCTGATAGATTGGCTAATTCTTGGTCGCTCAAAAGGATGAGTCCTGGGGGACTGATCTGTTCTGCTGGAAACATATCTTATGTCTTTCCCTATCTCTCCTATTATTTTATTTATTTATTTTTTTCTGGTCTGGTCGCTCTTGTTATGGTGGGGGGCGGAGCCTTAGGTTTTCACCAGGGCTGGGCGCCCCAGTCGCTAGATTGTGACGTTATATGTGGGGGCAGGGCGGGAGCGGGGACGGGAGGGATCAATGGCGACAGTTCCATTCTCCTGGACTCAGACACTTCCCTGGGCTTCTGGGCTGCGAGCTCTGCCCTGGTCCACAATCGCTGCCCCACTGATTCCCCCAGCCGCTGCTTGTGTACTCAGGGATCACCGCTGCGTTCTTGCACCCCAGATGGCTGTCGCGCCGATTTTGCACCAAATTTCCCCCGACCTCCGCACACCACCAACCCGCGCCAGCCCCGAGCCCGCTCGGCTCGTCATCCCCTACCAGTCTGGATGTACGGGTCTACTTCAACTTCTTGGCTGTCCGACTTCCATTCAGATAAATCCTCTGACAGTTCTGAGTGATATTATGACTGTAAATTATTGTTGTTCTATTCTTGGTTGTGGGAGGAGGTACAGTGCGTCCACCTATTCCTCCATCTTGCTGGAAGTCCCAGCATTTCTTATAATACTGGTTTGGTGTTCATAAACTCCTTTAGTTTTTTTCTTGTCTGGGAAGCACATTATCTGTCCTTCAGTTCTAAATGATAGCTTTTCTGGGTAGAGTAATCTTGATTTTAGGTCCTTGTTCATCACTTATAATATGTTGTGCCAATGCAAAGTTTCTGTTGAGAAATCAACTGACAATCTTATGGGAACTCCTTTGTGGGTAACTAACTGCTTTTCTCTTGCTGCTTTTAAGTTTCTCTCTTTATCTTTAACCTTTGGCATTTTAATTATGATGTGTTTTGGAGTGGGCCTCTTTGGGTTCATCTTGTTTGGGACTCTCTGTGCTTCCTGGACTTGTGTGATTTTTTTCTTCACCAGGTTGTGAAAGTTTTCAGTCATTATTTCTTTAAATGAGTTTTCAATCTCTTGCTCTCTCTCTTCTCCTTCTGGTACCCCTATGATGCAAATGTTGTACCCTTGATATTGTCTTAGAGGCCCCTTAATCTATCCTTATTTTTAAAAATTCTTCTTTCTTTCTGCTCTTCTAAGTGGGTGTTTTCACTTATCTTGCCTTCCAAATTGCTGATTCCATCCTCTGCTTCATCTAATTTTGGCTGTTAATTCTTTTAGTGTATTCTTCATTTCAGTTATTGTATTCCTCATTTCTGACTGGTTCTATTTTATAATTTATATGTTCTTTTTTTATGCTGTTGAAGTTCTCACTAAGTTCCTTGAACATCCTTATAACCATTGTTTTGAACTCCGTATTTGGTAGTTTGCTCGCCTTCATTTCATTTAGCTCTTTCTCTGGAGAGTTTTTCTGTCCTTTCATTTGGGCCATGTTTCTTTGTCTCCTCATTTGGCAGCATCCCTGCGTTTGTTTCTATGTATTAGATAGAGCTGCTATGACTCCATCTCTTGGTGGTGTGCCTTATGTAGTAGGTGTCCTGTAGGCTCCAGTGGCTCAGCTTCCCAAGTCTCCCAAGCCAAGCACTCCCAGTGCCCCCTGTGTGAACTGTGTGCACCCTCCTGTTGTAGTCTGAGCCTTGATTGCTGTTGGCATGTTAATGAAGGGACTGATCCCCCAGACTTATCATCTATGAGGACCAGCTGTGACCACAGTGGAGGAGCTGTGTGTAGGGGCTGACCCCATGGAGCAGGACTCACTTCACTGGGGCTCTGTTGCCCACTGAGCCTACTCAAGTGTGTCACTCACAGAGGTGGTTGGGTGGTGCTCTGGTGTGGTCTGAAGCTGGCCACTGGGTGCACTGACTCAGGGGCCTTCTAGGAGGTGCAGGCCAAGTTTAGCTGCTTCCTGTACCCTGCCCAGGGCCACCTGGCATGAGCTACAAAATGATCTGCAGATGGCTGCTACTTTTGCTGGGCTTGGAGATACTCCAGGGAGGCCAAGCTGTGGACCAAGGCCACCTGCTGCTAGTGCTGGGCCTGGGACACTTAGCAAGAGGTATGGGGCACACAGAGGCCAGGTGCTACTTGCTTAGGGTTTGTGAACCTTTGAGAGATTTTAGGAAAGTTCACACCATGAGCCAAGACAGGCTATTTGTATTTAAAAAGCCCTGGAAATGGATTGTGTGGGTTAATAAGTTGGATGGAACAGGGTCTCAGGTAATCACCAGAGCAGGATGAAGAGTGATAACCAGATGGATGGAGACTCCGATATGGCATCTGTCTGCTGGCTCTGCAGGGAGAGGGCTTAGCAGAGGAACAATAGCCTCTGTCAGCACTTCTCTCTTGGGGAAAGCTGTCCCTTTAGCCTTCTCCCTAAAGCCAGACAATTCAGTTCCTTCCTGTATGTCCCTGGTGCTTTTTGAGCTTCTGGGGCTCTGGAGCTCAAAGCCCGAGTCAGTTAGTGCAGGCCCTTTACGAGGAACATCTGGGACTCCACATGCCCTTCATCTCAGCCACAGTTTCTGCTGGTTTTCACAACCAGAAGTTATGGGGACTTCTCTTCCAGGCACTGGAACCCTGGGCCGGTGTGAGGCTAGGACCTCTTGCTCCTCAAGAGGGGAATTCTTCATCTGAGACGTCCCTCCAGAATTTTAACTGGGTGTGGGACCAGCCCATTCAGGGTCTCTACTCCTCCCACTGGTCTTATTGTAGCTCCTTCTGTATATCCTTGGTTATAGGACTTCTTCTCAGCTAGATTTCAGGTTGTTCTCAATAATAGATTTTCTGTAGTTTAGTTATAATTTTCATGTGGTCATGAGAGGATATCAGTACTGTGTTTACCTACTCTACCATCTTAACCAGAAGCCTATAATTATTATACATTGCTGGATTTGATTTGCTAAATATTTTTTAAAGATTTTATTTATTTATTTTTAGAGAGTGGGGAAGAGAGGGAGAAAGAAACATCAGTTGTGTCTTTCTCTGAAGAAACATCAATGTGAGAGAGAAACATCAGTTGGCCTCCTCACATGCACCCCGACTGGGGACCAAACCCACAACCCAGGCTGTTCGCTGACCTGGAATCCAACCAGTGACCCTTCACTGTTGTTGGATGATGCCCAACCGACTGAGCCACATCATCCAGAGCTGATTTGCTAATATTTTGTTAAGACTTTTTTCATCTACATTCATGGCTTTCTTTTCTTGGAATGTCTTTGTCTGGTTTTGGTAATGCTGGCCTCATAGAATGGATTGGGAAGTATTTCCTCTACCTCTATGTTCTAGAAGAGATTGTAGAGAATTAGTATAATTTCTTCCTTAAATGTGTAGTAGAATTAACCAGTGAATCTATCTGAGCCTGGTGCTTTCTCTTTGAGAAGGTTATTAATTATCTATTCAATTTCTTCCATGGATATAGGCCTATTCACATGATCTGTTTCTTCTTAAATGAGTTTTGGTAGATTATGTCTTCCATGAAATTGATCCACTTCATTGAAGTTATCGAATTTAGGGTCATAGAGTTGTTCATTGTATTTCTTTATTATCCTTTTTTTAAAAAAAAATTCTCACCTGAGGATATATTCATTGATTTTAGAGAGAGAGGAAGGTGGGGGTGGAGAGAGATAAAGAAACATCGATTAGTTGCTTCCAGTACACACCCTGACTAGGGATCAAACCCACAACCTTTCGGTTATGGAACACAGCTTCAACTGACTGAGTCACACCAGCCAAAATTCATTGATTTGTGATCTAAGGTCCTTACTTTCTTTATGTAGAACCAAGCTTCTGACCTATATAATTTTTCTTTATTCCAAAGAATTTCTTTTTTTTATTGATGTTCGAGTACAGCTATCTTCATTTGCCCACCAGCAATTTCAAGAATTTTTTAACATTTCTTTTTGTAAAAAAGATGTATTTAGCCCTGGCTGGTGTAGCTCTGTGGATTGAGTGCAGGCTGCAAACCAAAGGGTGGCCGATTCGATTCCCAGTCAGGTCATGTGCCTGGGTTGCAGGCCAGGTCCCCAGTAGGGGGCGCACTAGAGGCAACCACCCATTGATGTTTCTCTACCTCTCTTCCCTTCTCTCTAAAAATACACAAATAAAATCTTTAAAAAAATAAAAATTAAAATTAAAAAATGTATTTATTTATTTATCTATTTATTTATATAGAGAGGGGAAGGGTAGAAGAAAGAGGGGGAGAGAAACATTGGTCAATTGCCTCTTGCATGCTCCTTGACTGGAAGCCAAACCCACAACCCAGGCATATGGTCTGACTGAATCAAACCAGTGATCTTTTGCTTTGTGAGATGATGCTCAACCAACTGAGTCACACTGGTCAGGGCTTAACCTTTCTTATAAAGAAGATCCACTGGCTTCAACTACCTCTCCCCACCCCCCATATGGACCCCCAGTAACTAAGCAAGTGCCTGGTACGTGTCAATTGAATTAAGGACTGGATTTTATAGTGCCATTTGTAAGCATTATTGAAATCTTGAAATGAGGAAGATCATTAATAGTTGGGATGGTTTGGGAAGACTTCATAACAAAAAGGCTTGTATGAGGACTGTGGGAAATGTGGTATATTTAGTTTCATCAGAAAATAGGAAGAGGACATTTCAGGCATGGGACTCATTGCTGAGTAGAGTTTATGAGTATCCCATAGGACAGTAAAAAGCTGCAGAATGAATCAACACAGGTGTGTTTAAAATATACCCATGCCTGGACCCACCACAGATTAAATAAATCAAAGTCTCTGGAATGGCAAATGTCCTCAATTTTTGTTTGTCTCAGAAAATCTTTATAGTTTCTTAACTCTTAAAGGATAATTTCATGGACATAAAATTCTAGGTTGGTGGGGGGGTTTTCTTTAAACAATTTAATATTCCACCACACTCTCTTTCTGCTTGCATAGTTTCTGAAGACAAATTCATATAATTCTTGCTGCTATCCCTGTCTAGGTGAGATGTGTCCCCACCCCCAGCTTCTTTCAAGGTTCATTTTGTCTTTGATTTTCTGCCATTTGAATTCAATGTGCCTGCTTGAATGTATTTTTTTGGTGTTCATCCTGCTTCATGCTTCTGAGTTTTCTGGATCTGCAGTTTAGCATATGACAACAATTTTGGGAAATTCTCAATCATTGTTGCGTCAAATATTTCTTTTCTTACTTTCTTCTTCTTCTAATATTTCTATGATGTGTATGTAATACCTCTTGTAGTTGTTCCACAGTCCTTGGAAATTCTGTTCTGTGGGGTTTTTTTCCACTTGTTTTCCTCTTTGCATTTCAGTTTTGGAAGTTTCTATTGACATTTCTTCAAGTTCACTGATTTTTTTCCCTCACCTGTGTTCATTCGATTGATGAGCCCATCAAAGGCACTCCTTCTTTCTCTTACTGTTTTTGATCTCAAGCACTTCCTTTTGAGTCTTTCTTACAGTGTGCCCCTCTGCTTACATTGTCTATCTGTCCTTGCATGTTGTCCACTTTTTTCATTAGAGCCCTTAGCATATTAATCATGGTTGTTTTAAATTCCCGGTCTAATAATTCCAACATCTCTGCCATATCTGAGTCTGGTTCTGATGCTTGCTCTTTCTCTTTAACCTGTGTTTTTGTCCTTAGTAGGCCTTGCAAATTTTTGTAACTGTTGTTGAAAGTCGTAGCCATACGTTACGTATTGAGTGAAAGAACAGAGCAAACTAGGCTCTCAGTCTGAGGTTTATCTGGCTGGGGGTCAGGCTGTGTTTGCTGTGTGCTGTAGCTGTAGGCATCAGAGGCTAAAACTTCCATGGGTGCCCTTCTTTTTGTCTTCTCTGTTGTGTTTGGGGTCCCCTAGAGACAGTAAATAAGGTCTGAGATGTTCAGTTCTTCTCAATGTAATCACTTGTTATTATAGGAGCCCTACTGATAAGTGTTGAAGCCTTGTTAAGATAGCAAGTCACCTAGTTAAGAAGAGCAGAACACTCCATCATATTTCCAAGTGGCTACTCTGCTCTCCTTCTGCTGGAAGCACAAGAAGATAGTTCTCCAATATTCACTGTGGGAACCTGTTTGATGTCCTGGAGGTGAAGCTCACAAAAATGTGGAGGCCCCTGTTGACCAGGCCCCTGGAATTTTTAACTCTCAAACCTGTCCGCTGGGCCTCCAGCAATCCATCAGTTACTGTTCAAGCTTCCATACTCTGGTGGCAGGTCCCCAGAGATTTCTCTTCCTGGCTTCTGCTCCAGTAAGTAGTGGTTCTCTGTATCTGCCTGTTTTTCTATCCAGTTTTGAGGGTCATGGTTTGTCCTGTGGCCTCAGTCACCTGTGGGATCTAAGAAGAGCTGTAGGTTTTCAGTTTGCTCATCTTCCTTCTTGTGGTGAGGTCAGCGCAACAGGGATGCCTTCTGAGCTCCTCAATGTGCCCAACAGCAAGCCAGGATCCAGCCTGCGCTGTTCTTAACATAAAAGCCTGAAAAGCAATTTCACTGGAATTTAGAAGGTGGAAAGTAAGAGTGATACAATAAATCCTGAATTTGGGGCAATTTTTTATAACATTTTTAAAAATTTTAATTGTTGTTCAAGTATGGGGCAATTTTTTTTAAGCACAAGAAACATGAGTCCCTTGAAAAGAATCCCCATGTGGGTTACATGCAGTTCATAAAAGTCATTAACAATCTGGAGTTTTTTTTCTAACTATCTGTTTAAAATTTAGATAATCTGAATAGCTCTCTCCAACAAAAGATAAGGTGACTGGTTCTTTTATGCAGAGTCCTTGCAAATTGCATTGCTTTTAACTTCAACATTTACAACATATTCACATTCTGTCCTGCAGCCATGCATCTGCCAGTTGAGCTTTAGTTCTGTGGCAAAATGCATTAACTACTCATATCCAGTTCTTCTAACACAGCTTATCAGGTTCTGAGTCATCTGTAGGCTAGCCAGATTTTATGATTGAGTACTTTCGTCAGAAAGGCCTGAAGGATGTATTTACCGAATGCAGCAGTCTGGTCGGGAGAATGGACTCCACAGATTAAACAGGAGAAATTTGCTCTGATAAATTACCAACTATGATGAAAGAGTACCTGTAAGGGAATTCCATATGCTGCCCTAGTGCTGAGGAAAGTACTCCAGGAAGGATGCATGGGAACGCTTCAGACCTCACTGGGGAAGGCACGGTTCACCCTCTGGGTCCCAGAGAGATGCTCAGGCTTAGCCAGGCTGGAGCTGGTCTGGAACTGCTGGGCTAACAAGAGGGCATCCTTTTTTTTTTTTAATTTTAAACTTACTTTTTAATTATACTTGACACACAATATTGTATTGGCTTCAGGCGAATGTCATAGTAATTAGACATTCATATAACCTACAATAGCACTCTTATTATGTAAAACATTTTTTCTTGTAATGAGGACTTTTAAGATTCACTCGCTTAGCAACATTCAAATACACATCATGGTCCCTCAGCCATGCCCACCATGTCCTGCATCCCATCCCCATCACCCGTCTGTCTTCTGGCTGGGAGTCTGTGCCTATGCCCGTCTTCGCCCATCTTGTCCCCCCTCACCTCTGCCTCTGGCAGTTACCAATCTATTCCCCGTATTGTTTTTGTTTTCGTCGTTGTTCAGTTGGCGTACATTCGATGTAAATTTTATCACACAGTATTTGTCTTTGTCTGACTTATTCCACTCAGCATAATGCCCTGAAGTTCTGTACACAAATAAGAAGATTTCTTTCTTTTAATGGCTGAATAATGTTCCATTTTACATACATGTATACATATACATATGTAATTTTTTAAACCATTAATCATTTATGTTGTTTCAATATCCTGGCTATTGTAAATAATGCCAAAGGGATGCATATTTTTCAAATTAGTGTTTTTATTTTCTCAAATAAATACCCAGAAGTAAAATTTCTTCTATGAATCATAGTTTCATATGTAATTTAAGACCCAAATCATGTGCAGTTAGTGAGGCTTCAGGAATAGTGACCCTTAATGGAGGAATAGTGAGGCCAGCGGAGTGAGTGGCTGGTGGGTGAGGAGACTTCCGGGCTGCAGAGCTGGGGGGACGAGGCCGGGAGGGGGGGCAGTGACACCGGCTGCCCTGCCGAGGCTGTGCTACGGGGCCTCTGGGGGTGGCCCCAGGAGCTCAGAGGAAGGAACCAATCAAAGAGTTTTTTCCTTTTGTATTTTTTGGAAGAACTTGTGAAAAAATGGTATTAATTCTTCTTTAAATATTTGGAAGATTTTGGTGATGAAGATATGTGGGCCTGGGCTTTTCTCTGTGGATAGTTTTTATTCCCTTTAATTGCTACTTCAAACACTGTATTAGTTATAGGTCTTTCAGATTATCTAGTTCTTCTTGATACAGTTTTGATAATTCATGCTTTTCTAGGAAGTTGTACATTTCAACTAAGTTACCTAATTTGTTGATGTACAGTTGTTTATAGTAGTCCTTTATAATCCTTTTTGATTCTGTAAAGTCAGTAGTAATGTCTTCTTTTTAATTTCTGGTTCTAGTAATTTGAGTCTTCTCTTTTTTTTATTGTTCAATCTAGTTAAAGTTTTGTCAATTTTGTTGAATTTTTTTAACAGGAGGAAAATATTTTAATACATGTGCATGGGGAAACCACATATGCATGAAAATTCCCTTGTTACCAGACTAAACAGGTCCATTTGCCCGCACACATCAGAGTCCAATAAGGCACGAACAGGAATGTGCAGCAAAGAAAGTAAGAGTTTATTTCCAGGAAGTGGTACACGCAGGAAGACAGGCTAATACTTACAGACCTGGCTGTCCTATGGCTTCCAGGAGATGGCCACACAGGCGACCGATCATTAGCCACAGTGACTAAGGGAGTCAGGGTCCTGGTCAGGGTCATGGTCTCTACTGATGGGTCAGCATCTGGGTGGGGGACCCCTGGTCAGGGAAGCTGGTCCTGACATCAGCAATGGCGTCACTTGTCTGATCGTGCTGGTCTCCTGGGCCTGGAGCTGAAACACAGCTGAGGCCTAGATGTCATCTCCAGTTTGACCAAAACTTTGTCTCTGGGGTCAACAGACCAGAAGTTTGTTCCTAAGATTACGTGATGCTGATCTGACCTCACAGTCCTAAGGCTTAATAATTAAGTGGGTGGTCCTGCAAGAGAGAAGGAGGCAGGCACATCAGGGTGCTAAATGAGGCCAGTTTGAGTCAAAAGGAAGAAAAGGAGAAAAGGTCATATCAAAGAAATGAAGCTTCTATGCGGTTCCACCCTCATGTTCTTTTGGCTAGTCTAATAATCCCATAGACATGCACCCGGAAAACATGAGAGAGTCAGACCCACATGACCAAGGGAAGAGGTTCAGAGACAGAAAGGGAACATGGAGCACAGAAGTAAGGCATCCTGAGCTAGGGATGAGGTAAAGAACCTTGGGGGTTTCAAAGGGTCATTGTGTTACAGAACCCCAGCCTGTGCTGTTCTGGAACAGCTGTGGGGTCCGACTGCCTGCCACCAAGAAGCGTGACTCCCAATGCAAGAATTTGGTAAAAAACAAAAGGGGATTTGTTTCAAGTTTGTACAGATTCAGAATACTGGCAAGCTTCTTGCCATAAAGTCCCACTCTTTTGAAAATACCCAGAAACTCATAGTCCTGCCTCCCTTCACCAGCCCAGGCCAGTTTCAGAACACGGCAGGCAGAGGTACCAGCTCCCAGAAAATCAGAAGTCTGCAGCTCCGCATTGCTGGCCCCAGACCAGCATTCCAGCTGTTGCCAACTGATCCAAGCCTGGTCAGGCAGGTTCCCGCAGTTTCCAGTCCCATCGGCTGTGCTGCACCTTCTCCGGGCCAGTTTCCCAGCAGGTCTCCTCTTTCTTACTCCAGCTCTTAACCCAAAACCACGTGGCACCTCCTTTCACACCAGACCTCATGGTGGATGGGGGAGGGGGAGCCCTTCTACATCTTTTCAAACCGAATGGCTCCCTCCCTCAGGGCTCCCTCTTCATGGCTGGCTGCCCTAATTTTTAAATGCTGACCTGGAGCTTCCTATGTGACCTTATACTAGGCACTCTATGTTCTGAAGCTCATGTAGACCTTTTACTTGGGTGGCAGCACAGCTTCTGGTCAGGACAGTTGCCACCTTGCCATTGTTGTGAAAAGTATCTTAAGCCATATAGTCTGCTTCTCCCCTTCCCCCAACCATGGGCTGTCAGGGAACATGCTCTATATTGGGGTCCTTTTTGCTTTGCACCCCGTTTCAATTGCAGGATGATAACAAGAGCAGATGTTTAGTAAGTAGAAGTCTCAATGAACATATAGGCAGGTAAAAGGTTATCCCTAACTGTAATTGAACAATAAAATAATTTTTTTAAAAAGTTTATCTCTGATAATCTCTTGTTATTCAAAAATCCCTAAGTCAAGTTCTAGGTAGTTGAAGGAAGGGGCAGAAATTTCCCTTGAACCTGAAACTAAAATTGCCTTTGGTTCAAAGTAATCTGCTTACCACTGAGGCACATCTTGGGGTGGATCAGCCATGCTGCCACCTTCTCTATCCCCGTACCTTGTGAGGGAACGTTCCCAGGTTCCAGGGATCAAGGTTTGGGTGTCTTTGGACTGTGAGTCAGACTGCCACAGCAGGTAGGGCCTAAGTGTTGCCAGGGAGGGACTCTGCTGAAAGGTGTGTGGATTCTAGACTTTGTGCAGAAAAGGTTTCACAACATCTTTCAAAGCTGGGGGAGGGCTTAGGATAGAAGGAGCAACAGGAGAGCCCAGGCAAGGCTGCTCTGGCTCCCTAGAATGGCTAGCTTGGGAGGAGCTGCTGCAGCCCCCTGGTCACCTGGTTGCAAGTCTCATGGGGGCCCTCAGAGTTTAGGATGTGCTCTCCTGTCGGGCGAAGAAAGGCGTGGACTCCCAGGAGGGAGAGCACAGAGCGCACTGGGTCCTTCATCTGGAGGGTTTTTAAAGGTTGGGAGTTTAGGGGAGCTGTCAGGGTAGGATCTCCATAGAAGAGTCACCAGCTTTCCCAGGTGTGTCCTTTCAGGGGGCCATTAGTCATCAGAGCTGGTCCTGGCCTTGCCCCCCTGGTTTTGCTGCTTTTCTGGGCCTGGAGCTGAAACACAGCTGAGGCTTAGATGATGTCTCCAGGGAGGAGAGGGGTGGGGCGGTGTCTAAACCAAATGACCAGTAATATGAAAGGTCAGGGGGCCTGTGGACGAAAAGGGGGCCACATACTAACCCTGACAAGCTCAGGAGAGGCCTGTGTGGCAGCCTTGCAAACTCAGAGGCTAAAGTAACCACACAGGATGGTTTGAAATGAAAACCTCCCAACTAAAAGAGAGTGATGGGGTGCACTTACATCTAGGTCAGCATCTTCCCTGACAAAGGTCAGTATTTACCCTAACTGACCCTGTCTGCTGTCTTTTTGCATCTGCCGTAACAGGCCTTTGGAAGGTCTGAGTGACCCCTTTTTCCAGACCCCTCAGGGCACAACCTCCCACCAAAGCTCAGGACTCCATCCCCTCATTGTTATTATTATCATGTTAACTATTAATTATCCTGTACCTGCCTCTGTAGAAGATGTGTCTATCATTTACTTTCTACCCAACCCCAGAGGTTTCCCCACTTTGCTTTCTTCCCACCCCTCAATCCATCACCAGTGGACTTCGAGGAACCCCCTTGGGCCTCCTCCTTTTCTTGCCATGTATAAATCAAGGAGCAAAATGGCCATTCTCTAGAGCATTCTCTCAATCTGTTGAGATTTTGTTTCCCAGCAATTGCCATTACTTTGGCTCCAATAAACTCACAAAAATCCTTACTAGTTTGCATGTCTCTTGCACTGACAGGTGTAAATGGCAGGACCAACAGGAAAGGTCTCCCCTGGGGTCACCCTGGGGCGAGGTCTGGCAGCTGCTTCGCCCATTGCTAGGCACCTGGGGCCTTCCGCCTAGGGACTTTCTGTATCCAGCTGTAAATTGCCCAGCCAGTTTGTTTGGCTGCCTCGGTTTCCCTAGTCCACTTGCCAAGGAATTTTCCGAGCTTCTTTCCATCCTGCCCCATTAGCACTGAGACAGTCTTTCGAACCTGGTTCCTGCCGTGGCCGGCAGCCAAAGCTGACTTTTTCTTCCTGTGGCAGCTTTTGTGGGACCACCTGTGGGGACCCCAGCTGCAGCTCCCAGGAAGAGGCTTGGTGCTCCACCAGCTGCCAGCCCCAATGTCCCCTCACTCAAGGCCTAGCATCCACACTCAGGTTGGGTGCCTGAACCCCTCAAAGGTCCTCCCAATCAAGTCCTATTTGTAGGGTCCTGTTTGGTCTTAGAATTGGGCTCATTGCCCTCCAACACAGAGTTGCCACTCACCTACATGGCTCTCTGAACTCACTGCGCGCAGGCAGCCCCAGGCGAGGCTCCATGCATGCGGCCCAGGGGCTGTGGCAGAGGCCCGGTCTCCAGCCTGTCTGGATTTGAACTCCAGTCCTGCCACTTACCAGCCATAGGCCCGTGGGAGGATAGCTCGCCTTTTAGTGCATGACTCGGCACAGAAAAAGTACCTTGAAAACCAGACCAAACCGGCCACCTGGGACACAAGCCCCAGAGGACAGGTGCTGCCTCACAGAGGAAGCCCCCCCACTCCTGCCTGCGGCACCTCAGCCTTGGGGTGGGGTAAATCCCAACCACCACCGCACCGTGTGGAGGCCTTGAAGCCTCAGCTGAAGCTGAGCGGAAAGAGTCCTGTTGTAACATCCTGTTGCCCTGGGGTCCAGGGCAGGCGGAAAATGGGGAGGGGCAGGGAGGTGAGCCGGGTCGGAGCTCCAGGATGGGGCTAAGCCAAAGCCCGGGCAGTGCCACCTGCCGAGGCTTCGTGGGGCTCTGGAGCTGGGGACAAGCTTCTGCCATCTTCCTCTTCTTTCCCTTCAACTTTTTTTTTAAACAAACCTTTTATTTTGAGATAACTGCAGATTCACATGCATCTTCTCAACTTCCTATGTAGAAAAATTTCAGACCTTCAGAAAAACTATAGGAATGGTACAGTGACACCCATATACCCCTCACCTGCATTAACTAATTCATATCTGATGGAGTCCACAGTTTTTAATCTATTATCCATAACCATTGAGATACACATAGACATAAATATGGAAATATGGACATACTCTATTCCCTAGGAAATACATTACTAAAACTCTTTTTTTTTAAAGATTTTATTTATTTATTTTTAGAGAGAGGGGAAGGGAGGGAGAAAGAGAGGGAGAGAAACATTGATGTGTGAAAGACACATCGATCAGTTGCCTCTCGCACGCTCTCAACCAGGGACCCGGCCTGCAACCCAGGCATCTGCCCTGATTGGAGATTAAACTGAAGACCCTTCAGTTTGCAGGCCGGCACGCAGTCCACTGAGCCACACCAGTTGGGCTAAAACTTCTTTATACATATAATATATATATACAAACACATATATAATACATTCATATATAAAATGAATATACACAAATTGAGTGTATATGTGTTTACATAATGAGTATATATATTTTTTTCTCACACTCTCTCTCCCTTTGTCTGCAGAGATGGGCCAGGGGCAACGAAACCCGCATGGAGAGTACTGAGCACCCGTAGCACCAGCTCAGTCCTGGTTCCGAAACACCATTTTCCACTAGAAATTCCATCCTCCATCTCTCTGGAGAGAAGGCCAATTACAGGGCTGGGACAGAAAAAGTCCTGGGTGAGCCTGGAACATATCATCAGAGAGCTGGCGAGTATGCAGGGAACAATGAGGACCTGTCACAAGGACAAGGAGGTGGCTCGAAGGGGGTCCCTCTGGCCCAAACTGGGACAATTTAAGCATCAAAAGCACAACAATAGTAATGGATTATTACCCACTGATAAAATAGGAAAGCACGATATAACCATATTGACATAAATGAAGGAGGAAAAACTTTTTTACTGGAAAAATTAATCTTGCTTCACACCGATCCGCCTAATTCCCACCGAACACTGCAGGGCTCCCCATTGTCCCCTCTTAGGCGGAGTCTCCTTTCTTCCCCAGAGAAAACAGTGCCTGCCCCACATTCATCGCTTCCCCCAGCACTCACACAACAGTTCAGCACAGCCATGCAGACGCACAGTTTGTAACAAACCCCAGAGCAAAGGTCCAGGTTCACCTGCAGGTCTTTCTGACCTTGGCTGTCTGTTGCTGGGAAGGAGGAGCTGGGGTTCTGAGCTGGGCTTTGATAGATGGGTGGGGGTCTCACGGAGGGAGAGAGAGGGAGAAGCCCCAGATGGACCGACCTGCAAGTGCAAAGCCCGGGGAGCGATGTGAAAGTGTGGTGTGTGCCCCTGCAAGGCTGAGCCCAGGCTTGCTTGGAGGGAAGGTGAGTGACAACATGTGGCCCCAGCTGCCACCCTGCGTCCCCCCATGTGCACGCTTATTCTCGGCTGGTCTGCCCAAGACCCTCTGAGCACCAAGCTGGGCTCCTCAGTCCCCACGCATCCACGTTCCCTCCCCAACAAGATGGAAGGAAGTATCCTGAGCCGGGAGAAACGCACCCGACTGCGGGCACACGGGCACATTGGTGGGAAAGGAACTGCTTGTAGAAAGAAGAAAGGGGTTCACAGAACAGCTTCAGCAGGTGATAAAAATCTTCAGTTGTCCTTACAGAAGCGAGGGGTGAGCAATATCTCTGGTATTGAAGAGGTAAATATGTTCACAAATGAAGGAACGGTGATTGACCTCAACAGCCCTAAAGGTCACGCACCTCCGGCAGTGAACACTGGCTGCCTCACGGTGCACACAGCCCGCCCGCTGGAGGAGACCAGCCGAGCTCTGCCCCAGCAGCCTATGGATGGAAAAGCACCATTTGCGACAGGAGAGGAGGAGGATGAAGTTCCTGCTCTTCTGGAGAGTTTTGAGGAGGTTTCCAAGAATGAAGCAAACTTGAATAGAGTTAACTTCTGAAGAGGATAAACTTGAAAAAGTTACTGAGACCTGCTATTTTATATTATTTATATTCAAATTCCGTTCATGGATCTGACAAACTCTATCTCTCTCATATTTTTAAGCCCTACTCCCTTGCCTACTGTAGCTCTTTTCAGGGTTTGCTTATACACAAGCCATCCTTTTCAGCTAATTAAGCTGAAGAAGCCTGGGAATAAAGTTTGAAACAAAGGTTAATAAAGTTCTTCGCCTAGTACAGTTTTTTTAAATTTCATTGACATTGATTTGTACACAGAAAGCAAAGCTGTTTGTAGGAAGCGAATCATGGCATGAATGTGACAGATAATCTTTAATGGGGTTTTATTATTAAAAATTTAACATGATAGTACAATGTAAAAAAAAGGAAAGAAATAAATATAAGTCTGGACAGGTGTGTGGGGTAGTGGCTTGGCAGGGCCTTGAATGCCAGGAAACGAGTTCGGGGTTGAGGTAGTAAGCATTGGGAAGTCACGGAGGCACCAGAGCTTAGCAAAGGTGGCAGACAGAGTGGCGAAGGGTGGGGGTGGCTGGGACCACAAGGCCCAATGCCTGAGCGCCAGGATGGCCTTGCAGCATGCTCCTCAGGAGACCTCAGTTTCACTGTCTACAATATGGGTACAAGGAGAGAGACTCACTCTCAGGGCTGCTGGAGACTCCCCAGGAGCCACACCTGCCTCAGAGTCTAAGTTAAGGGTGGGCCACCTCTCCCCCATACCTCCCAGCCCAGTCACCCGGCTCCGTGACATATCTGTGCTTCCTGTTTCTCCCCTGTCAGGGGCAGTTTCAGTCTCAGCTTCAAAAGAACAAACACATTCTCAAAACAAAGGAAGACAGCCCCGACTGCAGAGGAAGCAGGAAGCTGCCAGCCCTGCTCTGAACTGGGCTGCTGGGCGCCCAGGCAGCAGAATGGAGTCGGTGGCCCTGTACAGCTTCCAGGCCACAGAGAGCGACGAACTGGCCTTCAACAAGGGGGACACACTTAAGGTAGGACGGCCAGAGTGGGCTGAATGGGACCCACAAGGGATGGTTAAGAACCAGGGGCCCAGGACAGCTCCCCAAAAAGAGTCCCGTGTGTGGAGGAAAACGGGTAGCTTCTCCAGGCATTAGCTGTGTGACTCAGGACAAGCCACCTCTTCCCTCCAAGCCTCAGTTCCCCCTCCAGGAAATGGAGAGGTCTTTAATGGTCCCTCCTTTGAGGGCCAGTGTGAGGATTTGAGGAGACATGAGTACAGCACCTAGCGGGAGTTGGTTCAATGCCCAGTATTCCGGGGAAGAATTTAAGAAGATAGTTGTTGAAATGAGAGAGAGAGAGAGAGAGAGAGAGAGAGAGAGAGAGGTTGGGGGAGGGAAAGAAGGAGGAAAGAGGAAGTTCTTCGGAAAGTAAAAAGTACACACATTAACTTATTGGGGTAAAAATAGCTGTGATTTATGTGTCAGGAATGAGCTTCCCAGCAGAATGGAGAAAAGGGAAAAGAGTCAGTCCTACCATCACTTCTTTCTGTTTGTTCAGGCTTTTGAAATGAGCATTGCAGCCTTCCAAGGGTGGTCCAGGCAGAAGGGTTTGTGGGGGGTCTCTCTCCTCGGAAAGGTCTTTGCTTATAAATTTGCTAAGGAGCTGGATTCAGGAGTGGCCATGCCAAGACTCGGGCACTGGAGCTGCCCCAAGCTGAGAAAGGCACCCCTGCCCCAGGGTCTGAGTCTGCACAGCAGCAGTGAGCCTTTGACGGGATGTGCCCCCGTTACTGCAAAGGGGACTGGCCCGGAGCGGGGCTGCAGTGTGTGGACTCTTGACTTCCTACAGGAAAGATTTCACAACGTGAGTCCAAGTGACTATGGGGGCACATTTATTAAAGCTGGGGACAGTGAAACATGGAAGAGCCTTACACAGAAGAAGCAACAGGAGAGCCCAGGCTGAGCTGCCTGAGCTCCCTGGGAAGCCAGAGAAAAGGGAGCCTTGGGGACAGGTTTAGGGGGTTAGCCTAGGGTGAGCTGCCAGCTGCCCATTGCCTTAGAGTTTAGGAGAATTTTAAGATTTTAATTTTAGTTTTAGAGAGAGGGGGAGGGAGGGAAAAAGAGAGAGAGCGAAATATCAGTGCCTGTCATATGCATCCCACCAGGGACCAAACCTGCAACCCAGGCATGTGCCCAACCGGGAATCGAATGCACAATTGTTCACTTTGCAGGATGACACCCAACCATCTGAGCCACATGTTGGGGCTTATCTCTTTCTTGCAGGCAGAACCTTAGGGGAGGTCTCAGGGGAGGGTCTCAGCAGAATATGCATCAGTTCTCCAGGTGTGCCCTTTCAGGGTTCCGGTCTCCACTGATGGGTCAGTGGCCAGGAAGGGAGTCATTAGTCATTGCAGCTGATTAGAGAGAGTGTGAGGGGAGGGAGACATGGATTTGTTGTTCCACTTATTGATGTGTTCATTGGTTGCTTCTTGTATGTGCCCTGACCGGGGATTGAACCCTCAACCTTGGTATATTGGGACAATGCTCCAACCAACTGAGCTACCCGGCCAGGGGATCATGCTGGAGCCTCAGGACTTAAAACAGTGCCAGCACATAGTAGGCTTTCAATACGATAAGGGAAATGTGAAGGAAAGGGAGGGAGGGCTAAAGTGTTAGCAGAGTTGAGGGTGGGGGCTGGGGCTGGGGGGTGGAGGGGCCACCCTCCCAGTGGGACTTGTACCTCATGTGGAGGGAGAACGAGGAGGGGACTTTTCAAGCTCAAAAAAAACGACAGAGGAATGCAGGCAGTGGGAGGGGCTGCCTTTTCCCTCATTTTCTCTCAAACATTTGTGGGGCTATTTTTCGCAGTTTTACTGAGATGACACCAACACATGAGATCGAGTGTGTTTAAGGTGTATATATACCTGGTGATTTGACACAAGTCTGTGAAACCGTCATCACAGTTCGTTTAGGCAGCAGCCGTCACCTTACATGGTTACACTTTTTCTCTTGGTGGCAACTTTTGAGATCTACTCTCAGCAACTTTCAGACAACACAGAGGGACTAACTGTGGTCACCGTGCTGCACATGATGTCCCCAGAACTTAGTGTCCTTATAACTGGGATTTGTACCTTTGGCCACCTTCACCCGCTCCCCAGCCCTTGCCTCTGGTAGCCAGCCACCAATCTGTTCCCTGTTGAGTACTGAGCACCTGCTGTTTACCAGGCACTGTTCTGAGTGCTGAGGACACAGCAACAAACAAGGCAAAGCCCTTGCCCTCCTGGACCTGACACTCTAGAAGGTGAGCGGCATCACGAGGTGCTGGGTAGACTGAAGAAACAACACAGGGAAATGGGACGCTCAGTGACCAGTGGGTCATCAGGGCAGCCTCTCAAAAGAGGCGATCCCTGAGGGATGTGCAGGGTGGCAGAGCAAACAGCCCAGAGCTCTGGGCTGGGAAATAGCCAGTGCAAAGGCCCAGACGCAGGACCTGCTCACAGGTGCGAGAAATTGAGAGGAAGGCCTGTGGCTGAAGAGCGGGCAGAGGGGGACGAGGTGAGGGTGGGGTTGGGGCGGCAGCAGGGTCTCGAAAGCCTGGTGCCACCGCGAGTGGGAAGTGCAGCAGCCCACGGGAGGGCTTCGCCGGGGGTGTCTCAGGGCTACCAAGGAGAGGTGGGGGAGAGGCTGTGGCAGTCTCCAGGATAAGAAGTAAAAGAGGCTTAAACTAAGAAAAAATGCCTGACAAAAAATGTCAATGTATTAATGGTTTTGATATGGAAAGAGTTCTTGTAAGTCAACAGAAAAATCACAAACGGCAGAATAGAAACATGGGCGAAGGAAAACTGCCAAAGAAGCGATGCGAGCATGCCGCCGATGTCACCGCAACAAAAGACACCAGATAAGCAAAATCCCATTTTTAAAACAATCTCCAAGGTTGTCGATGTTGTGGGAAAATGTGCACCTTTACATGTGATGGTGGGCAGGTAAAGTGACACAATCATTTTGAAGGGCATTTGGGAAAATTAAAAAGCCTTAAAAATCTCCACGCCCTCTGACCCAGAACCGTGTGTCTAGGAAACTGAGACAAGCCGAGATGTGCGTGCGCCCTCCGCCGCAGGACTCACGGGTGCACGGTGGTCCCGGTCTCGGTCTCGGAGACGCAGTGGGGAGAAAACACAGAGTCACTGGGGCCACAGGCCAGATAAACCAGTAAACGGAGAGCTCATCAGCTGGAAGCAAGACGCAGAGAAGAATGGCTCGAGCGAGGAAGGGGAATGTTGGTGACGGTTTGTCGCATGGAACCAAGCTGGACAACCTGATCATCAATGGCAAAAAATATGACATAGCCCTAAAAATGTGATTTGGGGAGCATGTTTAATGATATAAATATGCTCATGGCACAATGTTAAGTGGCATCAAGCAGAATGTAAATGTATGTACATCAACAGAGTCAACTCTAGACAGATAACCAACAGACATTGCTTTCGCGGAGGGAAAGCTGACCTTCGCGCACGGGGTTGTGCCTGGAAGACTGGAAAGCAAGTCCCGACAACCGAAGAGCTGTCTGTCAGTCGCTGTCGGCGGCCGGGCTGGGCGTGGGCCGCTGCCCTCCCACTCTCAGGGCAGGGCAGGTGCGAGGCCAGGTACTGCCTTTACTTCAGATCTTGGGCAGATCTTCTTTGCATTCATTTTTAAATAGATTTACTTTTTAGAACAGTTTTAGATTTACAGAAAAATCAAGAAGATAGTGCAGAGGGACACCTGTCTGCCTGCACTCAGCTCCCCTGGTTGGGAGCATCTTGTGCGGGTACATTTGTTACACTAAGTGTCCATGTTGAGAAATTATAAACTAATGACCATATTCAGAGTTTGAGTATTAATTTTTATTTTTAACATATTGTCTTGATCCCTGATCTTGATCTTGAGATGATCTTGAAATATGATCTTGATCCCTGAGTTTTTTGGAGCTCCCTTAAGTTTTGCTCCCGAGGCACCTTGCCCACCCACACTAGTCTGGGGCTTGCTTTCTGGTAACTATAAAAACGTGACTGTGGCCCCTTCCTCTCCTGGGCCAGGGCCCCGCACACAGGTCTGAGGGCCAGCCCTTTCCAGGCGGTGCTGGGGTGCAGCCTGACTGCACAACGTATCCCTTCCCTGAGTGCTTGCTGCCCGTGGGCCAGGCCCGGTCACAGAGGTGCCCACTAGGCGCCCCAGCCCCCAGGAGCCTTGGCGAACAACTCACAGCCCTGGTCCTAGAGGGAACTTGGTGGCACCTCCATCCGTACTGGAAAAATGGCCCCAGACATCACTTCCCTGAAACAAAGCCCCATTCCCTGACAGGCTGGGCATCTCGAGGTGCACAGCACCTTGTTGCTTCTAGATGGAGGAGGGATGTGGGTGGTGGCTTCACCCCATCTCTCCATGGATAACCTGGCACCTGGGACCCAGACTCAGGGAGCCCATAGCTGCCTTGGCATCTCCATAGGGAAGGCTAACAGCATCTCAGACCCTGTACAAGCCACCCTGAGCTTGGCCTCCCTGCAGCCCCGTACACGGCTGCCACAGCCTGCCAGCCTTGGCCTGGCCCCTCAGAGTTGTCTCAGCCACTCCTTGTTTGTCTCGCATGCACCCTCTTGTTAAGTCCTATCAGGGACTCTGCCAACATCTACACCTAATCCTGTGCTTCTCAGTACCCCTCTACCATGGCCCCCAGGCCTCCACCCTCAACTCCTGGGCTATAGAGAAGCTTCTTTCTGTCCCCCTCCCCTAGCCCAGTCTTCACACAGCAGCCATAACTCAGAGTCTGGCTGTCCCCTGATGGTACCCAGAGGCTCTTAAAACAAAACCTGAACTGCTTCCCCTGGACTGCAAGACCTACATGCTCCCACCCTGCCTGTCCTGCCAGCCTCGCCCCACTCATCTGCTCTCACTGCCCCTCCTGCCTCAACTGCAGATGCACTTGCCTCCTTCCTGCTCCAGGGACAGGGCTTGCTCCCACTGCAGGACCTTTGCACTGGCTGGCTGTTCCCTCTGCCTTGTACACTACCCCCACATCTTCTCTTGTCTGTGCCTGTGACTCAGGTCTCCTCCTCAGAGAGGCGTTTCTTGACTCCTGTTGCAAACCTCCCTGCCCCCAACCACACATCCTCCATCTGTGCTATCCTGTTATGGAGTTTTCAGACCACCTACTGCTACATTCTTACCTTGCGAACTTGTTTTCTTCCTTTTGTACTGTTACCTGTGTTCAGGAGGGTGGAAGCCCCTTGTTTCCTGCTGTATTGCTAGAGCCTAGCATGGCGCCTGGCATGCCATAAGTGTGCAGTAAGCAGCAGACGAGCACTTGCATTGCCCAGGGCCCAGGGCAGGAGCACCGCATCCTGGGCAGAGGGTGCCGTGGGGCAGAGGCCAGGGTTTCCCCAGGGAGGTGTGGCTCTCCCCTGCTTTGTGGAGTGCCCGTGTCTCAGAGGGCCCAGGGCTTTTGAACCACATTGACAATGAGAATTCAGCTAACATAAACAATGAGAACATTTCTGGGTCCTTGGAGTAAGGATAATAGGAAATCAGAACGACATACAACAAAACAGGGCCTCGATCAGGTATATGGTTACTCCGACACATCCACACAGGACTTCGTAGTTCACAAGACACTGCCCCATGCAGCGCAGGCCCCAGATGTGCCCATTCCTCAGTGGATGGAACAGGCCAAAGCTCCAGAGGGAGCCAGGGGCAGCCAGAGCAGTCTGGAGCCCCAGGCTCCAGGGCTCCTCCGTTGAATCTGTGGCTTTGGAAGGAGGCCCACAGGCTTCAATTTTCTAATAAATTGAAAGATTTGTTTTGTTTTGAGAAAAAGTTTTCCTGAGTCAGCCACCTGCTTCCGTCTGTCCCCAGGGCTGCTGACCCTGCTCTAGCTGCAAAGGCAGGAAGGAAGGGACCCAGCAGGGCCTGAGGACAGATGGGAGGCAGGGAGGGGTGCCTGCCTGCACGGCTCGGGGCTTGGCTTGGGCCCAAGGAAGTCCATCCCAGTTCCTCTTGGCAAAAACAAGTTGTCTGAGCAGTCGCCTTTGTGCCAGCACCCCCTGCCTTGACTCTTGCCAGCACCCCCTGCCTTGACTCTCGTGGTGCACTCTCCTTGGGATGCTGTCCTACCTCCAGCATTTTCTGTCAGCAAGTGTCCCCACTAGGACGGAGCTGGGACCTGCTGCGAGACTCACAGGAGAGATGCCCCTGCTTCCAGGCTTGGGTCCAGAGACAAAGTGGGAGGTGCAGTGAGAGTCTGAGACCCCAGGCCACAGGGTTCAGGCTCGTGCTGGCCTGGCTCACTCCCAACCCCCGGGTCTGCTTCTTCACCTGAGCAACAGCCTTTGGTGATCATGACCTCAGAGGCTCATGGAGGAGCCAGGGCCATGCATGGGCAGCTCGCCCAGGGAAGGGAGGAGGGAGTCCGGAGCTACACACTGTGCCCACGCTGCAGGCCTGCCTGCTTCTCCCACAGCCAATCAGTCGCTCACTACAGCGGCTGCCACCCCCACTCTAGCTGTTTCAGTTCCTCTGGGCCCAACTGTGGGGCCGCAGGGGTTTGACACCCTGGACAAGGGCCCTTGTGACCTGAGCAGGCCAGGCCTCAGCCTCAGCCCAGCCCAAGGTCTCCCTCATCTGCTCCTCATGCTCCCCAGTGCCTGAAAGCCACCACCTCCTGCTGCATTGTCACCCCTGAATTAAGACTAGAAGTGCTGTTTAAATGCAAGTGACTCAAGGTGACTACCACAGGGCACTGAGCTCAGGCTGAGGCTGTCTGAGCTCCCTGGGGACTCTGGCCCATGCCAATAGCTTAGTGCCTGATGTGCAAATACTGTGGAGCCCCATGCTCAGGGGTACAGCTGAAGAACAAAAGCACCCCAGCTTTGCCCCCTGTGACCCCACAGTCTGCAAGGTATCCTAGGACTCCAGCTCCAGCCCCGCTGGGGCAGCTGTGACTCCTGGGTGCAGGCTATCTGGGACTATGGCCCTTGTGACCTTGGCCAGGTCCCCACCCCCTGTTCTGTGAAACAGGCCCCAGGCCTAGCTTGGTGAAGCCCGGGGCACTTGAGCAATGAACCCACAGCAGGTAACAGCTGCCTCTCCTGGGAGACTGAGTGTCAGTGTCTCTCCTGCCTGCAGATCCTGAACATGGAGGATGACCAGAACTGGTACAAGGCTGAGCTCCGGGGCGCCGAGGGGTTTATTCCCAAGAACTACATCCGAATCAAGCCACACCCGTAAGTGGCCATCATCCCAGCCCTGCAACCTCAGGCTACCACCCACCCCCACTACCACCATCAAATGTCCCCACCTGGCCTGGATGCTGCCTGGTCTACCCCTTAGGCATAAAACCTCCCCATTCCCAGCCCCTATCCATCTCTCTGGAGCCCTGGGCTCTACTCCAAGCTGGGGACAGAGGATGCAGATTCAAGGGTTTGTCTAAAATGGTGGCGGGGTCAAGGCCAGGCAGGCCACGAGACTGCGGACTGAATGCCAGAGAATGCCCAGGAGAGCACTGGACAGGACGGCCCCAGCTCTCAGCCATCTGGGCTGCTGCCTGTGGGGTGGCCCTGGGCAGGTCCCACTGCCCCTGTTCCTCAGGGCCCCTTTTGAAGCACAAGAAGGGCTGAGGGCCCCACCTCTGGGGGGTCTGGAGATCTCTCTAAGAGGCCAGCTCAGCCCTGCGTTGAGGGTAGGAGGTCCGCTGGCAGTGGAGCGGTGGAGGGCGAGCAGGAAGCAGACTCAGTGGGCCCTGCCTTTGGGGCACAGGGGAGAGCTGGACATTGGTCAGGCAGGGTCTGGGGTCAGGGCACCCATGGCTGGGGACCTGCTGACCCAGGGAAGCCCCCAGTCAGGCTTTCCATAGGCAGCATCCAACGCCACTGCCCTGAGAATGGGAGGTCTAAGGGGCCAAGAATCTATGGAAAACACACCACATATGCTTGAAATGATAGCTGAGGGAGCCTCAAAATATAGCTGCTCCCAGCCACTCACCACAAGCTAGCCGTGGTCCAGCTGGGGACATGTGTGAGAGGCTGGGGTCGGAGCACCCCTGTCCTGTGGGAGACATAGGTCATAAAGAGCACAGCCCTGGAGTGCAGACAGCATGGAGGCACCTAACCGAGGAAGGCTTTTCAGAGGAGGTGGCAATGAGTGAGGCTTTGAAGGATGTGTTGGAGTTAGCTAAGGAGAAAAGGAAAAAGACAATGAGGGACAGGGGAAGTAGTGAGGGAGAGCCCATGGCAGTGGGACTGGAGGGAGGGCCTCAAATACCAGGCCCGGGGTGGTGGGGCACCAGGGAGCCCTGTGAGTTGGGGAGGGAGTTAGTCAGATATGGAGGCAAGTGACCAGGCCAGGCAGGCCGGGTGGGCCACCTGGGAGCCACGCACATGTGTGAGTGTGGGGGAGAGGGGAGGGGAGTGCAGGGCCAGGGTGGGGCCTGAGGGTATTTCCTCTGTCTCTGTCTTTGAGTTACTTGCAAAGCTGCCATACCTCCTGCTCCATGTACTGGGCAAGGCCCCATCCCACCCAGGGTCCCACCTGCTCTGCCTAGGCTCAGGGCACCCAAGCCTCCCCCACGGAGGCTGCGGCCTCTGGCTGACACCCTGGGCTGCAGCCCTTGGCTCCAGGCCCTGCAGGGTCCTTATGGGCTATGTGACGTCGGGAAGGGGCCCGGCTCCCTGGAATCCACAGGTAGGTGGGGACAGGCAGGGCCATCCTGGGGGCTGGCCAGTTGGTGGGTGCCTCCCGAGGAAGCAGCAACCTAGCCGAGACCGGAAGCCTGGAAGGCGAGTAGCTGCTGAGAAGCCCTGAGCAGATGGGGAGAAGAGCTGAGGAGAGTGTGTGGTACTGGGCTGGGCCCATCGGGTGATGGGGTAGCTGAGGCAAGAGAATGCTGGGACTGCTGGGGGCTGGGGTGGGGTCCAGCTGCAGTGCCCTGGGGCCCCTGAGGCCAGCTCTGGCCACTCCCATCTCAGACAGAGTGGGAACTGGGGTCAGGGTCTCCACCAACCTACCGAAGGCCATGCTCAGTTTTGTCCTTGGCTAACCTCAGTACTTGCCCTGGCCCCAAAATAGCAGTGGGGAAATCCCAGCTCAGTGCCTGACTCCACCCGTCAGGCCCCAGGGTGTGAGGAGGGTGTGGGGGATATGAGCGTGGGGGATGGGAAGATAAAAAAGACTGGGTTTTCAAAATCCCTGTCCCCATACCAGGCCCACCCTTTCCCTGAGCACCCACTGCCGCTACTGCCTGCCCAGGGAGCCCCTGGGGGGCAGGGTGTGAAGGCACTTGCCCCAGCTGCGTGGCCAGTGAGGATCAAGGAGGACCACCCAGAGGGAGGGCACGCTCTGCTGGGCATGCAAGTCAGAGCAGAAGTATGCCTAGGAGGGCAGCAGGCAGGCCCAGCCAGAGGTGAGGGGGGCTGGGAACCCCCTCAGGTTGGCAGCAGTGGAAACACTGCATGCAACAGTGCCCTCGTCTTCCTGAGGGCCACAAAGGGTTGGGGAGATGGGGGGGGGGGGGCGGGGGCGGGTTGGCGCATGTAGCCTGTCCAGGGCCCCATGGCCGGCAAGAGGGGGAAGGGGATTTGCAGCCAGTGCTGTGGGCCCCTGGCGGTGCTCACCAGGGAGGTTGGTGGATCCCTGAAGAGCAGCTGGGACTGGGGTAGAGTCCAAGGTCAGGGACTTGCTGTACAACCTTTCAGGGGATCCCTGATCGACTCTGAGTCTCAGTTTCCACATCAGTAAAAGGGAGGACAAGGCTAGCTGGCCTCCAGTGGAGTGGCTCCGGCGGTAGAGAGCTGGGCTGGAGGGTAGCGGGAAGTGCCGGCACCACCAGGGAGGAGCCCTGGGGGACCAGCCCTGTCTCCCTCTGGTGGGGGCAGGGCGGCTTCCTTGGAGGGTGCGGTTGCAGAACCCTTTGAGGGTGACAGCCACCCACATGCTGACGCCTCCTGTGGGGTTCTGTGGGTTCTTTGGAGACATGCAGGTCCTCAGGAACCGCCCATGTGGAGATCCTGTTGGGCCCCTGCTCCTGCAGCAGGCCCTGCGCTCTGTGCTACTGGGGCTCTGGGCACGTGCGCCGCCTCCCAGGCCCCCATGAGCCCGGGAGCTCCGAGCACAGCTCAACCTCCCACTGACCAGGAGCCTGTGCCTGGGACTCCTGAACTCCAGAGCCCCAGGCTGAGCTCTCTAGGAGGTTGCCTTGGTTCCCCAAACTCAGCAACAGCAACCCCCCTGGCCTCTGCTCCTCCTAGGGACACCCATTGTGAGATGGCCCAGGGTCCCCACCCATTTGGGGACAGCATTTGGTTAGGACTTCACTTCTGAGGGTGTGGGCTCCTGCAGAAGCAGCACCTGAGACCTGATTTGAGGACAGGGACTTTACCTGGGAGACAGAAGTGGGCAGGGAAGGAGCTGACAGGGAGTGTTAGTGACCAGACTGCTGGGAGACAGCAGCGGCACCCAGAGTATTGTGGGGGGATGCTGGCTATTTATCCACCTGCTCCCTCAGTCATCACTTGAGAATGTGCCAGGGGCTTGGCACACAGGCCAAGCACATTAGTCACCAGAAACAAACAGCCCTTGGACAGGGTCCCCAGGATTTTCATCAACAGGGGGCACGTGGGGCATGAGTTGGGAGTGGTGGGGACAGGACCCCACTGGCCACTGCACCTGATATGGTGTCCTCTGCTCTCAGCTCGAGGGCATGTCCATATCCTGAGATGACAGAAAACCTGCCACCTCGCACCTGTCCCCGGGGGAAAGCTCAGGTTCATTAAACGTTTGCTGAAAGAATTGGGGAAACGTGGAAAGGAAACATGAAAGGGAATGGAGGATCCAGGCCTGCCTTTTGTGGGCCCTGGTCTCGCCGTGGGCCTTAGTTCCCCCCACGTGTCTCAGGTAGAAACCCTGGGGCTGAGAAGCCAGTCAGAGACCACCTGGATCCTTGGAGGGTGGGTGAGGCCCAAGTCAGCAGGGGCTGGGGTAGGGGTGAGGAGGTGCTTGGAGCCGTACCACCAGGGCCGCAGGGCTGCAGGAGAAGCGGGGTCCCAGACGCTCACTCCCAGATCCTGGGGTGGGGGGTGTTCTTGCAAGACTCCAAGCATTTATCAGTTACTTTCTGTATACCCAGTTCTGTCCAGTCAGCAGGAAAAGAAACTTGTACCTGAGAGAAAAAGTCCAGGTGGCCTCAGTCTGTGCATCTGTGAAATGGGTATAGGGTGAGATCCTTCATCACCAGATCAAAGCTGCTATTGTTTTTGTCATTGTTTTTTTTTTTCCTGTTTTCCACTTTTAAGTCTCTATCATCTAAAATGGAAAAGCTCAGCTGGGGTTGTCTGGGGGGAGGTTTACCGTGGCTTGTTCACTATTTCTGTTTTCTTAATGGTACGTTTGCCTAGCCTGGTGGGAAAGGATTGGACTCTGGAGCTGAAATGCTGGGGTTGGGTCCTAGCTTCTGCCTGCCGCAGCACGCGACCTTGGGCTCATTGCTTCACATCTCTGTGCTTCAGGTCCCTCACCTGTGAAATGGGGGCAATCTCCAGTGTCTCGGGACAATCATGAGGGTCAGCCATGTTGAAAACCTGGGCACAGAGAAGGCAGCCCTGCCTCCCCACAGCCTTCACCTGTCCCCCTCTCTGCAGGTGGTACTCGGGTAGGATTTCCCGGCAGCTGGCCGAAGAGATTCTGATGAAGCGAAACTTCCTGGGAGCCTTTCTCATCCGGGAGAGTGAGAGCTCCCCAGGGGAGTTCTCCATCTCTGTGAAGTGAGTGGTGACTGCGGCAGGGGATGGGACAGGGAGGCCAGACAGCAACATCTGAGCTGAGTCTCCAAACAAGCAACAGGCTCACAGGTTGGGGTGGCAGGAACAGCATCCCTAGAGAGGTGCACCCTGCAAATGCCTGGAAGCAGGTGGCCGTTGGGGGTTGGGGGCGGACACACACCCCAGGTTGCAGCCCAGAGCAGTAAGGGTGTGTTTGGAAGCAAGCTTGGGCTGCATGCCAGGCCTCAGGTAGCAGGCTGGGGGGTGGGGGTGGGGGGTCTAGACGTTATTCTAGGATCAGTAGGAAGCCATCAAAGATTCATCGTTAAAAAAGAAAAGAAAAAAGACTAAGAGAGAGAAAGAAAAGATTAGTCACCAGGGAGGAAGGAGGATGCCGGCGGTTTTCCTGTCCCCAGTCCCAGGGCAGGAGACACAAAGGCAGTAGGGCAGGTTTTCAGGATGTACCTGTTATAGGGTCCCACTCTACAGGGACACAGGTGAGAGGATGGATCCTGGGGCCAGGCGACTTGGACTCAGATTCTGACTCTGCCACTTCCTGGCTGTGTAACATTGGACAAGTCACCTGACCTCTCTGTGCCTGCCTCTGTGCAGGTGGCAACCCAAACATTTGGGAAACAGATGATTAGTGGGGTCTTTAACAAGGGGGCCTGGAGAGGGCCTGGTCAAAGGGCTGAGCTAGGCTCCTCTGCCACATCTGTTTGTGCGAAGCCGTACTTATCTGTGGTGGCTGCCCACTTCCCAGGCAGGTCCTCTGTCTAAGTTCTTTTAAGCAGTTTGAGGGAATGTCAAAGGCTCTTCCTCAGTCTTTTGTTTCTTAAAAATAACCAGCTTAAAACAATTGCTCTCCCAAGGAGGCATGCTTGGTGGTGATGGTGTCTGCTCCCTTTCGCCAGACCAGCAGGGTGAGACGCCTAAATCTGAGGGATACCCATGCAGCGGTGTGCCCTGTGCCACGCTACCTAGGGGCTGGGGAAATGACAATGGGAAAACCAGAATTGCTGCCCTTGTGGGTGTATGTCGTAGTTGGGGAAACTGTGGACAGAAAACACATGAATTCAGGGACAGCCCGTCTGAGGAGGTGGCATCTATGGAACCAAAGGGGGAAGCTGCCCAGGTCCCCAGGAAGGAGGACCTGGGAGGAGGGCCTTCCAGACAGGGAACAGCAGGTGCAGAGGCCCTGAGGCAGGAAGGTGCTCAGGATGCGTTGGAACCCACATGAGGGGGCACGACTAGAGCAGAGGGGTCAAGGGGACAGGGCAAGAGGCTACAGTCAAAGACGCAGGCCTGTCAGACCCTGACACGGAGATCCGGTTTGTCTCAGCCAATAGGGAGCCACGGGAAGGTTTTGGGCAGCAGGTGTGATCAGCTTCCCTTTTTCAGACAATGCCCCTGGCTGCTGTGAGGAGCAGCAGGAGTGCTGGGAGGCCGGCAAGGACCCCAGGGGAGACCCTGACACTGGGGACCACAGTGGGGGCTGGGGGAGGAAAAGTGGCTGGGCTGGGGAGGTGGCATACGTCTGTGAAGTGGGAACCACCAGCAATAGCAACTGTCAGGACTGCTGAGGCCTGGGCACCAAGGCTGCATGGAGGAGGCACTGCTGTGCCAGCCTTGACAGTGCCAAGTGCAGTGCTGGGGTGGCCAGGCTGCCACTGGGAGGAAGGACAAGTGGCGCATCTGGGAGCTCAGCAGTGTGGCTTCTGGCAGCGGTGGCTGCCAGTGACTGTGTGGCTCATGCCAATGGCTCGAGGATTTTCCAAAGGCCAAAAAAACAGAGGGCTCCTCTGGGGCTTGGGGGAGGGTTGTGGGGTCATGGGGGTCCCAGTGAAGCAGAGAAAGACAGACTTGGCTGGGGAGCATCCATGGTGTCCTTGGCAACTCCAAAGAAACTGGGCTGCGACGGCCCACATGAGGCTCCTTTCTGCAGAGATGTAGCCCAGGCTGACACCTCCCGGCTCCCGCAGGCCCCGCTGTGAGCTCTGTGACTTTTACTATGCTTGCTGCCCCTGCCTGTAATGAACTCATGGTGGGGTGTGACCAGCACCCTGGAACCCCAGGAGGTAGCCATCTCCCTGTCTGGGCTGGCAGGCACCCAAGTGGGGGACCACTATGCTCAGCTTGATCCCCTCCACACTGTGTAAACCAGCTGTCAGCTTTCTTCACTTCCCTTTCCCGCCTTGGAAACAGGCTGCTTATCCAGGCTCTGACCCCCTTTGAGCCTCTGCTTCCCAATTAAAAAATGAGAGCACTGTAGTTGGGAGGTGGGGATCACTGTGAGTTCTTGGCCCTGACTCCCTTTCAGGGGGATGGTGGGGTTCTTGAGAGCCCCTGTCACCTCCCCACTGCCCAAGCCCAACCCCCACTTCCCACCCTGTTCCCTGCAAAAGCAGGAAACAGTCATTTTCCTCATGCTGGCTGCCCAGGTCCTCTCTTGCGAATGGCACCCACCAGCTGGGCTGGGCTGGCTGTGCATGGCTCCTGGAATCAGCTGCAAAGCCCAAGGCTTTCCAGCAAAGCATGGGCTCAGGGGCATCACTGGACTGGCTTCTGGAGCCTGAGCTGAGGGGCGGTGGTGGCCACCAACCCACCACCAACTCTCCCGCCTCTGCTAGCAAACCCACGTGCCTGAACTTCTCCATTAGTGCCTCCTGCACTGCCACCTCCTGGCATCTCTCTGTAAATGCAGCTGAGCCTGCCCACGTGTACAGGTTCAGACCCAAACCTTTCCACCCACTTACTGTGTGTCAAGCAAGGAGGGGCAGCACAGGGAGCGGAGTGGCCCAAGGAGTGTGGTGGGGACACAGCCTGGCCCAGACAGTTTGCGATGAGTGATTGAATAAGGAACTTTCAGTGACAGCAGTTGCCTTCCACACAGTGAAGGGGGTGATGTCAGGACTGGACCGTGAAGCCTCAGTAGGAGTTTGGAGCACAAAGCAGGAGAGGCTGTGCCAGGTGAAGGAAGAGCCTGTGCAAAGGCCCGGAGGTGGGCCAGTGAGGGGCAGGCTTGACCAGAGGGAGATGGGCCATACTAGGGAGCCATTTTCCAGTGGGGAGCCAGCACCAGCATTGTCCTGGACAGGGTCCAGGAGTGTCCTTCAGAGACACCCTTGCACATGCCCCTCGGCACCTCCCCCAAGGCTTCCTGGTGGACATCCCTGAGGTCAGAACCAGCAGGAGCTTCCTGGGCCCTGGGCCGGTTCACGCACAGCCCCTCCGGGTGGCTCCCTCCGCCCGTTTGGTCCCATCTGGGCCAGGGCTCTACCACCTCATTCCTGGGGGCCTCCCACTGGTCCTTGGAGGACAGCTGGGCAGCGACTGCAGTAGGAAGCTGACACTCAGAGGACCTAAGTAGCTAGGAGTATGGGCTTCTGAGCAAGAACCTCAGCTCTGACACCTATTGGCCATGTAACCCTGGGCAAGTCACCTCTGAACCTCATTTCCTCGCCTGTGAAATGGACGGCTATGGAACACACGATGCCTGGCCCAGAGCAAGTGCCAGTTACAGCAGTTGTTGGTCCAGTGACCCTCCAAGGGCCACAGTGCCCCCTGGCCTTGGGCTGCGGCTTGAGGCAGAGGGAGCCCGGTGCTTGCCCTGGCTTTGCTCAGACCTGCTGTGGAGCTGCTGGCAGATCCCCCTCACTCCCTCTTGACACTAATGTACCTTCTACACTATGGAGACGGGGATCTGAGGGCCATCCAGAAAGGCGATGGCCGTGCAGGCCATGCAGTTCCACCTCCACCGGTGTGCCCCTGGGGTCTCCCCACGCCATGCCTAGCCTCTCCTGTAAGCTCATGCCAAGCCCATAAAGCTGTTGAAGTGGAGCTTACAATCCTTGTGGGGCAACAATGGCCACAGCTGGTGGACTCTTACACATTTACAGAGGGCTGTCCCCTCTGCCTCCAGGAGCACACACTGTGTGGCCGGGCATCATGCCTGCAGTGTGTGCCTTTTGCCCCTCGCTGCAATCCAAGCTGCTGTGGCAGCCCTCTGCTATAAATGGCAGTTTTGTTCCCAAGTGAGCTGTTTTGCCTCCTGCCAGGCTGGAGGTTACCTGGAGTCAGTGCATATGCTGGTTCTCCCCCTCTGCTCACTGAGCACTTACTATGTGCCAGGCCCTGTTCTTGGTGCTTGGGATTCAGCCCCAAACAAAATAGGATAAAGCTCCCTGTTCTTTAGGCTCTCATGTTCTCCTGGGGCGACAGACAATGAACAGCTAGTGAATTATACAAAATCTTGGAAGATGATAAAGGCTCTTGGGAAAATGAAGCAAGAAAGAAGTGGGGGACACAACTTATGCATGCAAAGACAGGGAGGAAATAATCCCAGAAACACAGTTCACAGGGAAACAAAAATAAAACAAACTGAAGCTCAGAAAGGTGCAGTAATTTGTCTATGATCCCACAGCAAGGAATAGCAGGGCTGGTGCCCACTGACCCTCTGTGCCCCAATAGGCTTGGTCTACCCTTCCTGCCACCTCCCCTGAGCCCCAGAGACCCAGGAGGAGTCCCTCTGCCCAGCCCCTCCCAAGGTCCGTTTGCTTCTGTTTCATAGCTGCTGCGGTACAGGCGCCACCCCTTCCCTTTGCACAGATAAGAAAACTGAGGCTAGAGAAGGGCCCTGCCTAATGCAGTGGGCAGTTGGCACCCGGGCCTCTTGCCCAGGGCTGTCCTGGGCTCCTGACCTTACCCTAGCCTCGTCTGATCCGCTCTGGGCTGCCATTGCCACCTTTGCTGCTGCCACCACCAAGCAGAAAAACCTGCTGGGCAGGACCAGCATCAGGCCTGACTTGATCCTTCGGGCTTTCTCCACAGCCCAGGAGCCAAGCCCAGCCCCCTTCCTGCTGTAGGCGGGTTGAGGATCACACACAGAGATAGACTCAGCCCTAGCTGCTCAGAGAAGGAACACAGACAATCCCAGCAGCGCAGGGAGAGAGGCACATGCGCACATCGGTCACACGGTACACATGGGCCAGGCCACACGCACACATGCCCTGGGCACTGTCCACTGTCCTGGGCCCCCTCCTCACACCCGCTCTGGGCTGCACTTCCCTGCTGCAGCTCAGGAGGGCTCACCCAGCAGGGCTGTCTGCTTTCAAGCCATTCCTCCCAGTTCAGGGGTCACCTGTGCTCAGGCTCAGTTCACCTACTCCCCTGCTCCTCCCCTGGGCCAAGGGTAGGGAGGTCTGGAGTCCACAGAGGACACTCCTGGTTAAAGTGTTCTCAGCTGTCTCGAAGCATGGCCGAGACCCAGCCCAAGCAGAACGAAAGGAAAAAGGTTCCTGGTGAGAGTCACCGTTGAGGCCTGGGGCGTCTGGGAGACAGTCTGGCTGGGCGACAGACTGCTGGAGAGAGGGGTAGGCGCAGCATCAGGGGCCGCGGGGCAGCAGTGTCTCCAGCACAGCCGCCTGGGGCCGTGGGCAGAGCTCGCTGTAGAACAGGAGGTTTGGACCAGGTAGGAGAGGACACAGGCCCTGCCTTCTACTGAGTACCATCCATAGACTCGTGGCCAGAACCGGCAAGCTGCCCAGTTTGAGAATTCTTGAATTCTCAGGTCCAGGTGTCTGGTGTGCGGGCCATTGTGAGCGGCTGGTCGTGAGAAGGCTGCACAAGGCCTGAGGAGCCCACAGAGCCCCCGACTCTGGCAGAGGTGGCTCTCAGAGGCCAGGCCACTTCCCCTGGGCCTTGAAGTGTGAGTACAAGTGTGACCCCAGGAGAATTTAGAGGAAGTGGTATATGCAAAGCCTGGAGGTGTGTTTAAAGGTGGAGAGAGATTCTGTGTGGTTTGGGCCCCTTGACTTGGGCTAGGCGGGGGATCCCACTTTGCTCTCTGCCCCCCAAACCAGGGGGTGTTTCCCTTAAACAACTCTTCATCTTAAATCTTTAAACTTTAAACAAAGCAGCACAGGAGCAGGAGCATAGGCAGAAGAAGTGGGTAGCAGGCAGGGGCAGGTTGGCCCCCGACACTGCACTCCTTCGGGCCGGAGAAGCGCGGGCTGTGGTCCCGCCCAGAACTCAGGCTGCCAGCTGACCCTGGCTTGTGAACGCGCTGTGTCCAAAATTGCTTAACGGAATTTAAATTTAGAACCCCAGACGTGTTTTTTTTTTTACTGTCAAGTTTCCAGACTGGTGTTGAGTTCTCATTTAGCCCCAAATAAAACGAACACAGCTTATGGCCCAGGAAGCCAAGGGGCCACTTCCTTCTGAGGAGCCCTCGCTTGTCCCCAGTGCACACACCTGACTGTACCCTTTCCCCACTGTCAGCCCCACCGGCCGACTGGTCAGGACATCCTCCCGTGGGCAGGTCCGTTAACTGGCTTCTTCCAGAGGGGACTAGGACTGTTCTGTGTTCCCCTGTGGCCACCAGCCTGGCCAGGGGGTCTCCTGGCCCCAGGCCTTCCTCACCTCTCTGCGGGGCACATCAGTGCCCGCCCCCATTGAGCAGGTGCGGACCCTGGCCTGGCTGGCTGCAGCGCTGGGAAGGGTGCCTCCACTGTGGCCAGGCAGAGCGGACAAGAAGGAATGTTCCCTTGGGAATCCCAGCCCAGGGAACAACATGGAGGAGTGGAAGTGGACTGGGGACGCCAAGATCTGGGACACGATAGGTATCCCAACTGGTATCAGTGTTGACGGCTATTCTTATACAGTGACCACCAGTCGGGGAGCGCTTGAGAGTGACACTCGACATGTAGGAGCTCAGAGGTGGCCTTTGCTGCTGTGTGGCTCTGGGCAGGGTCTGGCTGCGCTCAGGGCCTCAGTTTCCCCACTGTGAAAGGGGCCTGATATGCTCATGTCTGCTCCACCCCACCCGGAGCAGTGGGCCTGGCCACCCCTGTGGCAGGGAGGGGCCTCTGTGGCTGTGTGACCCATGGTCAGGACACATACCAGTACCGCCTCCGGCCTCTGGCTGCAGGGCCTGCCCTGGCGTGGGACCTGCCTCGTGTGGGAAAGCACCGGGCAGGTCCTTCTGCCCAGGCCAAGCCAGAGCAGGTCCCACCCCTCTGGCCAGTTTGGGAGAGGCAGGCTGTCCCTTCAGCTGAGCTAGAAGGTGCTCGCCAGGATTTGATAGTGGCTCAGAAGGCCAGGCAGAGGCTGGGGGATGAGAAAGGGACTTGTGGGTTACATCAGAGCATGCATTAAAGCAATGAGGCTGGAGGTGTAATCAGAGCCAGATCTTGAGTCTGAGGTGTTAAGATTTTATTATGCCAAGGGTAATGGGGAGCCATAGAAGGTTCTTGAGGTGGTTGTGGGTAGGAAGGACATGAGGCCTCCGACATGCCTAAGCTCCTCTCACACCGAGTCAGGTGGTCTTGGGATTCACTCCTCAAGGGACTTCAAGGGCTGGGCAGGGAGAGGAAAGGAAGAGTGTGCAGGCTGAGAGGGAAGCTGGGGATGCTGTCTGGTCACCTCTCTCAGAGAAACCCACTTAATGCTGCTGATAAACAATACTCAGCACCTTCCGAACACTTTCCCAGAGAGGGGTATTATTATGAGGAAACTGAGGTTCAGAGAAATCGAGTGATTTGCCTGAAGTCACACAGCAAGAAAGAAGCCTGGTCCAGGGTTCACCCTGAACCCTTAACTCTGTATGCACAGCCAGGGGGTGCTCACCAGGTCTCACCCCAAGCCAGGTCGGGGGCCTGGGACTGTCCCCACTCCTGGCACCTCCTCCTCACTCACCAGGTCTCACCAGGAAAGAGAAAGGCCTGGCTCCAGACACTGGTTAGCAGGGAAGGCCCAGGGCCAGACTGGGCAGGGAGTGGTCCCTGGCTGCTGGGGGCCATCTGAGGTAACTGTGGGTCCTTTCCCCCAGCTACGGGGACCAGGTCCAGCACTTCAAGGTGCTGCGAGAGGCCTCTGGGAAATACTTCCTGTGGGAAGAGAAGTTCAACTCCCTCAACGAGCTAGTCGACTTCTACCACACCACCACCATCGCCAAGAAGCGGCAGGTCTTCCTGCGAGATGAAGAGCCCCCGCTCAAGGTAGGCGGGCAGGGACAGGGCGGTGGGTGCCTCCGTCACCGCCATTGGGCCATCCCAGGGCGAGGATGCCTGGTGGGGCTGACACAGGCCGGCCTCCCTTCCCCCAGCAGCCCAGGTCGTGGGAGGAGGGTCCGGCCCGGGCTGTACAATTCTGTTCTGGTGGCACAGCTGTGAAGCAAGGGTGGGGAGAAGAGGGGAAGAAGAGGAAGGAACAGGATGAAAATCCCATGGGACAAACTGTGGCTGGGTAGTGCACGGCACACAGTAGGTGCTCGGTAAATGTTGAAGGAAGGTACTGCCCAGTACCCACTGAGCCTGCTGAGGGACATGTGCTGAACTGTGTGCACGGGGAGCCTTACTGTCCCCATGGTACAGGTGAGGAAACCGAGGCTTGGATGCGATGTGACCCACCTAAGACTGCCAACCGGGCAGGCCCAGTCCTGCTGTCTGCTCCCAGGGTGCCAGCCGTGGGTGGGGCGTGGGGCGGTAAGGGTGAGGCCCTGGCCAGACACAGGGTGTGTGTGTGTGTGTGCGCGCGTGTGTGAGGAGCGGCCACCCTTGTCCTCACAGCAGCAGCAATTTGCCAGCCAGCTCTTTCATCAGGGCCCTGGACCAGCTCTCATTAGGGTGACGACAGCAGCTAATGGGGTTATTAGCCCCAGTGTGCTATTTTCCTTTGGAGGGGGTGTTGGCCAGGCCTGGGGCTGGAGGTCAGCGCCAACTGGCCCTTGGCTGTGCAGAGGGTATGAGGACCACGGCCATGGCCCGAGGAGCTGCTGACGGACGGCTGCAGAGCCTCCCGTACTACCCTGCTGCTAGACCCCAGCCACCTCCCCACATGTGACCTTGAGCCAGTTCATCCGTCAATGGGACCTCAGTTTCTTCTCTGTCTGATAGGATGAGCTCTGGGGTCCAATATTCCAGGAAGTCACACAGTGCTTTGGGAGACCCCCACTGGTGCACTCGCTGGCCCAGCAGGGGGCTCAGCCCCCTGGGCTGGACCCTGGGGGCCAGGCCTGCTGTGAGCTCTCCTCTGGGCCTCTGTATCCCAGACCTCCCTCCCCTCCCCCTCGCTGCCTGCCTAAGCTCTGACCCTGAAGAGTGTGAAGGAGCCAGGATGGAACTGGGGGCCGCCTGAGGGCTCCCCCACACCTGCCACCTCACTCTGGCCCAGCCTGAGATCACCCACCCTCTGGGGAGACTCCAGAGCTGGCTCAGTATCTTGGGGCCCATACCGCCTCCTCCTTCCTGGGCAGAGAACCGGTAATTACAGCCTTCCCACTGATCCTATCAGCTGTCCTGGTAAGATTCTGAAGGCTCAAAGCAGAGATCCTGATGGGGAAGGCAGCTCCTGGGTGCTGGGCACAATTGCCACGGCGTCAGGCTGGCGTGCCCACAGAGAGCTCTTGTCCCAGTGCCCTTCGAAGGTGGGGAAACTGAGGGACGTGATCACAGCCCCTCACTGAAGCTCAGGACTCAGGGCCCAGCCAAGCCACCAGGACAGTTGTATCGTTCCCTGTAGACCTCGGGTGGCAGCAGGAGGCCCACAGGTGGTGGCCATTCCCTGGCCTTGGAAGCAAAAGCACGTTCAATCTCAGTTCTGCTCTGAACACCCTGCCCTTTCCAAGATGAGACAAACCTCTGTCAGGGCCTCCTGGGGGGCCCCACTGATGATTCCCTCCCTCCGCAGTCAGCCCGGGCCCGCTTTGCCCAGGCGCAGTTCGACTTCTCGGCGCAGGACTCCTCACAGCTCAGCTTCCGCCGCGGTGACATCATCGAGGTCCTGGAGCACCTGGACCCCCACTGGTGGCGAGGCCGGTTCTGCGGGCACACAGGCTTCTTCCCACGGAGCTACGTCCAGCCTGTGCACCTCTGACCAGAGTGGGACCCAGGGGGCAGAGTGGGCAGACCGTCTTTCCACAGGACACTGAAGTCCAACAGAGACCATGGACACCCCTACCAGGTCCTATGGGGCTCAGCCAAGGGCCTTGGACAGGAACCTGCGCCTCTAAGCGCCCAGCCCAGCCCCCACTGCTCCACATGAACTAGGCTGCCCCCAGCTGCCCACCACCCGCATGGCGTTCAGTGCCCACCAGGCTGGGGGAGCTCCCAGAGTTTCCACTGGTCACCAGCTTCGTGACATAATAGGGTGGCCTGGCCGAGGCCCTGCCCACTCCAACCTTCAATGGCCCCATCCTCAGAGACGGTTGAGGGCTCCCAGGTTCCTCACATTAGGGGTTCGACCCAAGGCTTGGGTGTGTTCACCTTGGACCGACCAGTCACTGGGCCTGCCTGCCCCTCCCTCAAAAGGACCCTTGAAGTGCTGCTACTAGGGGACACTTGGGGACATCCAAGTGCTGCTTGGATGTAAGAGACAGGAGAGGGTGCTGAGTACTTGTTGGCCTGGACTCAGTGGACAGGCTCCAGGTGGACTCTGACTTTTCCGCAGCCCCATGACAACTCTAGGTTGCACCGGGGCATCCGAGGCCCCACCCACTGCAGACACTTTGGGGAGGGCTGGAGGCCCTGAGGAAGAGGCCGCAGTGGATAGAGAAATGGAGGCAGCTGCTCCTCTCAGAATGGACAAGCGCTGAGGGCAAGCCCTGGACGCAGCTGCCTGAGGGGCTCGGTTCAGGCCCAGGTTGTACCCAGACTCCGGGCAGTTTGGGGACTGCAGACCGGGTGGGAAGTAGGGGCTGAGCTGGAGTCTGAAGTCCAGCAGCCCCTAGAATAGGGTGGGCAGTCTGGGTGAGTCCCCAGCTTGAGAAAAGACAGGGTGTCTACATCCACTATGCTCCCAGCAGGGAGGGGGTTACTAAGCAACGCCTGCCCAGAGCCGGGCACCTCTGGGAGCAGGCAGAGTGAGGGGAGCCTGGAAACTGCCTTGAATGCCGGGCTGGGACGCAGGGGTAGTGAGCAGGGGAAGGAGAGGAGGCTCCTGTGGCAGCCGGGAGCAGATTGGGTAGGAGGTCCAGGGAGGTGTCTGTGAGGCTGCGTTGGGGGTTCCCCCCACCCAGGGGTGGCCTGAGACCCTGGGAGCCGGGAGCCCTGAGCCCTGGCAGGTTACACTGCTCCTGACCTGGATCGCGCACTCCAAATAAACAGCCAGATGGTTTGAGGACATCCATCAGAAATCTAATTTTCTTTCCACTTACGACTACCACTTTTGAAGTGTCACATTCTTTTCTCCCATTCCCTCCCTGATTTTTCAGGGTTCTGCTTTGCTGGCAGGGCCAGTCCCTGGCACTGACCTGGCTGCCATGCAGACGTGAGGGATTCACCTTCTGTGGCCTTGGTGTCCTCATTAGGGAGGGGGCCCAGGGCCCCGAGGACTCCCACCTTCTCACCCGGACCTCGGTCAGGCAAAGTAAGCATAGAAAAAGATGTTGACGCACATGAGAAGGATGGCGTTGAAGCCACAGACACGGGTCCAGAAAGCATGTTTCTGGGCATCACCTGGAGGGGGTGGGAGAGGAACAGGCCTGGGTCACAGGGCCGTACCCATGCCACGTTTTTCCAAGCCCCAGTCCCAGGACTGTAAGTGAGAGGGAGTGCCTGGGGTCACATGCATACCTGCTTTGACTCCCGGGAGCAGGTCCGGAGCTAGAGTCCACCAGGTGAGGTTCTGGATCTGCAGGGAATGTACACTGATGGGGGTGTGGCAGGACTGGGGCGGGGTGGGGATTGGGTTGGGGTGGGCCTGGGCAGGATCAGGGGTCAGGGATGAAAAAGGGCATCTGAGTACAAAACTCAGCCCAGGGGCCAGGGCCAGGGCCAGACAGGGTTGAGGTCAAGAGCTAGAAAATTCTTGAGTCTGAGGGTCAGGAGCCAGAATGGGACCTGAGTCAGAACATGTTAAGGGTCATGTATCCAGGGTCAGGGCAGGCATACCTGAGCTCCCTGGGGTGGTGGTGTCAGCAGGCTCCCAACCACCACCACGGCTCCACTGAGGGCGAAGAGGACGATGGCAAAGTGCAGGTAGTGGAAACTTCGAAGGATGGCAGGCCGCATGTCCGCCACACCACAGGGCGGAGCCGGGTAGAGGAATTCCAGCACCAGCCTTGTGGCACCCACCGCCAGCCCTGCCATCAGGCCCCAGAAGGCCCCCTGGGGAGAAGGGGTCAGGGCAGCCAGGCCACGGGAGGAAGGCGGAGGTCCCCCCCCCCAACACACGCACACCATGGCTGGGGCTCGACCCCACCTCCGCCCTTCTCCCCAGCTCTTCTCCCATCCCACCTGCTCATTGGCACGCCGCCAGAAGATGCCCAAGGTGAAGACCGCAGTCACTGGGGGGGCCAGGGAACTGGTCACTGACTGCATGTAGATGAAGAGCTGCCCACCGTTGGAGCCCTGCAGGATGGGGATCCAGGCCAGGCTGACGCCGATGAGCACCACAATGACCAGCCTGTGGACAGGTCGTGAGGGGCTCAGCAGCAGACCCTTCCCTCCCTTCCCCTCCTCTCCCCGCCCCTGCTCACCAACGCCTGCTCCCCATCTGTGCCCTGCCGCACAGCTCCAGCCTCCCCCATGGCCCACTCCTCCCAAACCCTTCCATGAGACCTCCAGCAGCCCCTTCCCCTCCCCACCCTGCCTCCCTCTGGGCAAGGGCCCTCCACAGCAGAGACATGCTTCCTGTGTTCATTCCCCTAACTGTTCAACACGAGCCCACCTGATGACAGGGCACTGTACTAGAAGCCCAGTGTCGGTGAAGAGTGGGCCTCGGTCAGTGAGGAGCCCGTCACCCTGTGGTCAGGGCTGGGATGTGGGAGCCCAGAGGAAGCACCAATCCAGGAGGGCTTCTGGAAGGAGTGGGCCCTGGAGCCTTGAAGGGTCAGGCAACTCAGCTAAAGGGACAGACCTTGGGTGAAATGTTCCATCTATCCTCCCTGGCCGAGCACCCCACCCCCCTGTGTAAGCTGGGTGCCTCTCATCCCTAAAGTGGATGGTGGACGAGACCCCATGGAACCCTGAGTGGGAGAGCAGGGGTGTACCAGGCTGTGTGTGCAGCTGGGGGTGGGTTCTCCTGAGGTAGGACAGTAAGAAGTTAGGAAAGTTCCTGGGCGAGTGGAATGGGGAAGCTGAGACAAGAAAATTAAACAAGGTTCAACAGTTCAAGCAACTTACAGCCAGCTGGTGAATCGCAAGAACTTACCCTCCCTGACCAAGGATGCTTGAGAGCAAGTGGTTTACACTGCTCCTCCCTGACCAGAGAACACACAGCCTCCCTGGCCACGAACCACAGGGACCCCGGGAGAGAGGAATGCTGGGCTAACGGAGAGGACGCTGGAGCAAAGGGAGCAAACTTGGGAAGAGGCTGCCTGACTCCCCTTTCAACCCCAAGCACCACCACCACCCTCCTACCCGCCCCCCACCCGCAGTGGTCTCCCTGGGAATTCCCCCTCTCAAATCCCTGCGTTTCCTCTGTATAGGCTTGCTGCTGAGAGCACGAGGGGAAGGTGGGTGTTAGGGTTTTTACCTGCCCCCTTCTCAGCCTGCTGTCCTCTGAGATTAACAAAAGCGCAATTATAACCCAATCCCTGTCTCTGCTCTCTGGCGCAGCGAGAGCCTCAGACTCTGCCTCCCTCCCTCTTCCCTTCCCAGGCTTCAGGGAGAGGGTGGAGGCAGGAGGTGCCACTTCGATTAAAGCCAATTAACCCTTTGTCTGGCAGGCACGGGCACTGCCCTCTTCAAAGGCACAGGCGTCCTCCCTGAGCACCCGTCGCACCCCGCCCTCCTCACACAAGGCTCCTGGGGTCCAGCCAGACTCGGCATCTCTGTGCCGGTCCTCGGCCTCCCCAGCCCAGCCTGGCGGAGGGCCCTTGTCCTCTCGCTGCCCTGGAGGGTTTCTTGTTCAGACTCCGTCACACCTGGCTGCCAGAGGGACCCCACACCTAGAGGCTTTTCCTTCCGCCTGGAAGGCCCTTCTCAACTCCTCCCCCAGCAAACCCCCTCACCTCCCACGGCCCAGCTCAAGGCCTTCCCAAACCCCGCCCCCCACCGTACTGCTGACAGGATGACTGCCCCCTCAGGTCGCTCCCCACCCCCAGCCCAGTTGCAGGGAGCCTCTCAGGTCTGAGGTCAGGGTGGGTCAGGGTTAGGAGTGGATACCCCTATTGCCCATCTCAAAGCGGGGAATGAGGGAGGCCTTGGGCATTCTTCTAGAATCACAGAGAATGGAAGACAGAAGGGGGCGGGGGGGGGGGGGGGGGAGGAAAACAAAGGAGCAGAAGGGTGGGGAGTGGGCCTGGGGCTGGCAACAGCCAGGGCCCTAGAGGTAGAGTTGTCACTGTGACACCTCCTCTGGCCACCACCCCAACCTGATGAGACTGTGGGGTCCCCAGCATGTCCCTGCCAGGCTTCTGGTGAGGGGGGCCTGCTGCCCCTCTCTAAGTCCCAGACCTTGAACTACAGGTCAGCAGACCCCAGACCCCACATGGCCTGGGAAACACAGCTTGAACCGGGTTGTCTTAGTCAAGAGGAGGCTGGAGGGGTTAGGGGTGCCCCAGTGCTTCAGGAAGGAGGTGTGGGAGAGCTGAACCCTGGCATCGCACCCTCCCCACTCTGCCAAACTGGCAGATGAGAGAAGTGGGACTCAGAGAAGGGGAGCCCTCGGTCCACACAGGCTTGTGCCAGGAGGAGGATGGCAGGGTGGAAGGAGGGTGGGGTGGGTGCACCCTGGGCAACAGGAAGGAGGGCTGGTCCCAATTTACAGGACTGCTGAGCATGGAATGGCTTTGGGAGAAGCCCGTCAGTAGGGATGGGCTCCAGGAAGGAGCCACAAAGGCAGGGAGCCACAGGCTGGGGAGGGGTGGTCCTGGGAGGGTGCTGACGCTGAGGCTGACGCCTCCTGCCAGGTAGGAGGGAGGTTCCTTGTTTTGGAGGCTGCAGATGAGATCACACTTGCCCACTGAAGGCGTGTCCCAGCAGGGCCCTTCTGACAGAAGCGGGCTGCTTTGCATCACGGGAACACTGCCTATAGCTCTGCAGGAGATCCCCACCAAGGGGTGCTGTGGGCCCCCGGGAGGAGGGTACACTGTCGGCCAAGCTAAGCCCTGGAAGGCTGAGCCCCTCGACCAGCAGAGGAGGGGCCACGTGGCTCAGTGGGAGACAGGAGAGGAGGGTCCCAGGAGAGGGCCCAGTCAGATACATGCACACACTCGGAGACCAGCTCCTCATCAACCATTGCTGAGTTCACCCCAAAGGACTCCCGGTACCTGACCAAGCATGGTATCAGAGCTGTGCCAGACACAGCCCCTGCCTGCTCCTGTGGTGAGGCGGGGCACAGGGAAGACGTTGGACCTATTAAGGGGCCACAAGTGCTGTGAAAGAACCTGGCAATAGTCCCTGTGAGAGGTATGGAGGGGAGAGGGGCTCATTCCTTGGTCAATAGTATCAGGCAGGACTGAAAAGGGGACTCTTGGAGTGAGTCATGGAGGTAATAAACGGGGACAAGCAGGCCTAGCAGGAAATGGACAGAAGCTTAGTGGGGCCATGGGTACAGGGGCCTGAGTGTGGTCATTCCTGAGTTCTGGCTTGGGGCCCTCTCTGAAGCAGATGGGGATCATCAGTAGGGCTCAGGGCTCAGGTTTGGGGAAGAAGAAAGATCACTGGGATGGTCAGGGGAGGGAACCCTCCCTCAGAAGCTGTGCTCCAGGTAAGAGATACATCCAAGTAGAGGTCTGGGGCTGTGAAGGGGTGGCCAGAGGAGCAGTGTGGGAGGTGGGATGGACGAGATATTCTGGCCTCCTCTCTCCTCCCCAGCATCCTCTTGTTCATCACTTAAAGTCCACCTCTGGCGGGGCCCAGGACCCACGGGCTGGTCGTGTGGCTGGGAAACCCACCTCTCAGCCCCTCCTGGCGCCAGCACCCACCCAGCGTACCGTCCCACCAGTAGCAGCTCCCGCTCGCCTGCCTGGGGCCGCACCCGCCTCCAGATGTCCATGGTGAAGAGTGTGCTGCTGCTGTTGAAGATGGAGGTCAACGACGACATGAGCGCCGCCATCATCACTGCGACCATCAGTCCCCGCAGACCTGTGGGTTAGAGACAGGGGCTGCCTGGACACTGCCTGGCCTCCCCAGACCCCAGGAGCCCCTCCTGTCTCTGTCCTACTGTGTGGGGTCCACCATCAGCACTGCATGGCTGAGCCTCCACCCACAAGTCCCACCAGCACACATCCAGATGGGACGAGGCTGAGCTGTTTGACGTGGTGGAACAAAGACCCAAAATCAGGAGGCTGGGGAGGCCAAGGACAAACTGAGAACTTCTGAATGTGCTTCTTAAGCCTGTGGTTTGCTGGCAATAATAGTTACAACTGTAACTGCTTCTCATAGGCGACTCAAGAGTTAAAGATTTTAGCTTCAGCCATAGTTGATAGGCTTAATTGAGTAATGCGTGTGTAAAGCTGTTGTTCCAGGAACTAGAATACATGACCACGTGACTCTAGGAGGTCCACAAGCAATTCCACCCCAGGAGGGATGGATATGGTATCTGAGTCATTGTGTTCCAGGGAGGGAACGTCTGCAATGCAGATAAAAAGTTGTTGATGAACAGATAAAGAAGCAGACTTCCGATCAAGATGGAGGTGTAGGTAAACACAGCTCACCTCATCACACAACGACATCAAAATTACAACAGATAAAGAAGTACTAGGAAAATTGTCACCAGACTGCAACTCTTACCCAGTTAACCTTTCTTCCAAATCCATTACCTACCCTTTCTTCTTATAAAAAGGTCAGCTTGAGATGAGATATTAAGATGATTTTTGAGGGTACATAACCCTCCATCTTCTCAGATCACCAGCATCTGAATAAATCATCCATAAAGATTCCATCCCTATCTCTGCTTATTGGTTCTGGTAGTGACAGGCAGCATGAATGCTGGCTTTTCTAGTTTTATATTCTAGAAACCCAGATGGCACACCTTCAGGACTCGCCACTAAGTCTGGGTATTTGGTGGAGGGTCCCATTGGCTGCCTGTACTGGGGGGCCCTGGGGAATGGATTTGGAGACTCCCTAGCAGCTGCCAAGTGACTTCACTGGGGAACTCTTCTTCTCCAATTCATGGCACTCCCCATCACCTTCACTTTGATTGAATCACTGCACTTCCTGGCTAAGGATTGCAGTCCTGGGTTAACTAAGGTGTCTACTGGTTTGTGTGATGACTTAGATATTACAGAGCTCTGTCTGGTAAAAAGGTGCCTTCTGGTTTGTGTGAGAATATAGAGCTCTGTCTGGTAGAATGGGGGTGGAGCCTCATTCTGGAAAATAGCCCTTAGGGGCAAATTCTGGCTGATTTGTCAGCCTATGCTTATGAACCTAAGAAAATAGATTTTTATGGTAGTACTGTTTGGCTTATGTATAATCTGAACTCAGGACAATGCTGGTCACTGCACAGGTCTTTAAATTACTATACTATGGTGCAATTAGAGTTGTTTTGTTAAAGAATGGGAAATGGGAAAATGATCCAGAGAAAAGGGATTTTGCCTTGGCAGAGAGTAGAAGCTCAGGAAAGGGACCAAGGAGATCAGGACATTTGGCTGCTGCAAGCATGGTCAGGCGCCCCACTGTCCCTCCAGCCCTGGGGGGAATCTTCCTCCTTACTCAGCTGACGGAGCCAGAGGAGGTGAGCTGGAACTGATCTCTCTGTCCCAAACCTGTCAGGGAACCAAATTCAGTGCAGGACAAGCCCCTACCAGGGCAGGGCAATCATACTGCAAGGGACAAGGACACTGGAAAAATGAGAGTCCCAAGTGAGGGAAGAGGTAAGAGACTGAGAACTTGAAAAACTAATGGTGGGGGGAACAAATAGTAGACCTTCATTGATACCAGAACAACATATTCTGTAGTCAATAGATTTCTCACTAAACTGTAACTGGGATCTCTGGAAGCCCTGAATGCATTTTTTTTTTCTTTGTAAGATTTAATTTTATTTATTTTTAGAGAGGGGAAGAGAGGGAGATAGAGAGGGAGAGAAATATCCATGTGTGACTGCCTCTCGTGTGCCCCCTACCAGGGACCTGCCCTACAACCCAGGCATGTGCCCTGATGGGGAATTGAACCAGTGACCCTTTGTAGGCCAGCACTCAACCCACTGAGCCACACCAGCCAGGGCTGAACACCAATTTCTCTTGAGGCCATTAGAATGTGTTGTGGGAGATACAGTTTTCCTCTTCCAGGAAGAGATTTGTTATCAAAACTCTGTGCTCAAATCACTTTCTTTCCAGAATAACAACAGCTCCACCTAAGGTCCCTCCAGAGCATGCCCAGCAGTTCCTTATGTAACCACAGGAAGGAGGAGGAAAGCAACTCTGGCTAGAAGAAATTGAGAATCAGGTAAACCCCATTGTGTGGACTGCTGGAAGGCCGGGGAGGGCTAAGCAAGCCTCCCCTGTAAAAGCTGACCTCAAACCAGGGGCTGGGGCCCCTAGAAGGAATGTGCCCAATAATTCAAAAATGTCAGGAATACAGACTCATTTGGCACTACTGCTCCCTGTACAAGATTTAAGGGCCATAAATGGCATCATACAGATCGGTATACCTGGGCATAGCCTCTGGTATTCAGTATTGGACTGGACAGATGCTTTCTTTTGTATTCCGGTTGACCAAGACTCTCAGCTGTTGCTTGCTTGACATTGGCAAAAGGAATCTTACTGGACTTGTCAAAGAAACTAGAACACACTGTCCAGGGGTAGCCAGCCTGTTAGAGAGCTGTGGCAGCCACCTGTGAGCTTTTACAGCAAGCTGAAAAGTTTTCCTTGCAACAGCCTATCACTATTTATGCACCCCACCAAGTGCCGGGCCTGCTGGAGCAGAAGGAAATTTGTGGCTCACTACTGGAAGAATGGGCAGGTACCAAGCAATTCAAAACTGGAAGTGAGTTACTGCCTGCCTCCCTTCTCCCGCAGCCTGACTCAGTTGTGCTAATGCATGGCTGCACTGAAATCATTGATGATGCTTATTCTAGCAGAATTGATTTAAAAGACAGTGAATGTGTATCTGGAAGGAAAGAGGACTATGAACTTCCAATAACAAGGAAATTAAACATGTAACAGAAATTTTAATTATTAGAGGCTGCTCAGGTACCTTTATAGGTGGCAGTTATGCACTGCCTGGGGCATCAGAAAGAGGACACCTAAGTGGCTGGAGGAAACGATCTGGCTAATTAAACAACGAAAGAGGCTGCTAAAGGGACGTTTCTATGCCTTTGGTATCTATTCTAGACTTGCCACAATTCAACCCTGAATATTCCACTGCAGACTTAGGGAAAGCTGAGAGCTGGGGTTTTGAACCACCTACATTAAACCATGGCTCACAGATTCTGGAATTCCCAGAGCTCCGTGTGCCAGAAGAACGATCCTAAGACAGATCCCCATCAGAAAGAAGAGGGGAAGCAATACCAAGGACAGTGCCCGTTTAAGGACTGGCAAATAGACTTTACTCAGACACCAAGGCCCTGAGGATGGAAACATGTTAATCTTTCTTGATACATTTTCAGGGTGGGCACAGGCTTATCCTACTAGAACTGAAAATTCCTCAGAGGTAGTGAAAGCCTTCCTGAGGGAAATAATTCCTCACTTTGGCTTACCCCAGCAACATCCAGAGCGATAGTGGAGTTGCTTTTGTTTCAGAAATCACACAGAACATTAGTAAATTTTTAGAAGTCAAGGGGAGACTCCACGTGGAATGGAGACCTCAGGCTTCTGGGAAGGTAAAGATGAATCACACCCTGAAGAAAAATGTAGCCAAACTGTGTCAAGAAACTCATCTCCATTGGGATCAAGTTTTACCTGTTGCCCTGCTCAGGATAAGGGTGGCTCCTCAAAATGGAATTGAGTCCTCGTGAAATTCTGTATGGGCGACCTTTCCGGGCTATGATTAGGGTGGGAGATATGTGTGTAGGTCAAGAACTGAAGGTAAAGCACTATACACGAGGTTTAAGTCAGACTTTAGCTGTGATTCATGACCTTAGCTGTATTGGAGATCTCTCCCCCACAGGCTCAATACATTCCTTTGAGCCTGGAGATAAGGTGCTACTCTAGACCTGGACAGGGTCCCCCAGAGAGCCAACTAGAAAGAAAGTGGGCTGAAACCTATGTTGAACAAATGTTCTTTTCATGTCTTGTAGGTGTTAGTACTCCCCCAGAAAGATAATTGGGGACCTATGGTCACTCTAAAGGACAGAGAACTGTTTTCTTTAAAAATTCTAATGTAGCCGCAGCTGGAAAAAGTGCCACTTCAGTCAACTGTACTAAAACTCTTTTAGAGGAAATTGCTGGCAAGATGGTGTCTAAATGTGGAGGACTGTTTATTCAATAGCCAAATGACCTTTAGAGAATCTTATCTGCTTTTATGTTGTTTTAGTTTGTTTAATTAAACTAATTTCTTTAATTAAACTAAGCTTATAGAAATAAGATAATTAAAAACAAACGGGGGCATGATAGGGGAACTTCAGAGTTAGAGATTTTGGCTTCAGTCATAGTTGATAGGCCTAAGTGATTAAAGCTGTAACTCAAGAGTTAAAGATTTTAGTCTTAGTTGCTAGAGTTAAGTGACTAATGCTGTGGAACGCTGTTGTTCCAGAAACTGGAAGGCATGACCATGTGACTCCAGGAGGTCACAGCAATTCGACTTTGTGCCCCAGGGGGTCTGCCAGCCAGTACCTGAGCTTTTGTGTTCCCGGGAGGGAAGTCTGTGACGCAGATGGAGAATGGTCGATTAACAGATAAAGAAGTTCCAGGAAAATCATAGGGACACTGCAACTCTTATCCTGTTAACCTTTCCCTGAAGCCCCTTACCTACCCTTTCTTCTCCTTATAAAAATGTCAGCTTGAGATGAGATGTTCAGACAGTTTTTGAGGGTCCATAATGTGCCATCTTCCCTGACTGCCAGCATCTGAATCAAGTGCCTGCAAAGACTGAATCCTGGTCTCTGCTGACTGTTTCTAGTAGTGACGGGCGCCAGTGACGCTGACTTTTCTGGTTTCGCTTCTATTGTGGTTGGTGCTATTATCTGCCTCTCATTTCTACAGAGCTTTGCAGTTGACAAAGCACTTTCACACCCGTGACTTCATTTGACGGAAAGGCTATTAACGTATGACAGATGAAAAAGTAAAAGTTTGGAGAGGGGAAGACAGGTGTCCAGGGACCCACAACAGGCCAGAAGCAGAGCTCCAGGGCTGGTGGAAGAGTGAGGAAGGCTTGGGGTGTGACCTCCAGCTTACTGCTCACACCCTGGGCAGGGTACAGAGACCCAGCCTTGGAGGTCTTCCTGTGTGCGGCAGGCCCAGCAGGCCCAGGGGACTCCCTTTCTTCTGGGCTCTGTGGAAGAGGAGATGTGGTTCCCACAGGGTACAGAAAAAACATCTGCCAATAGGTTGAAAATGAGTGAGGGGTCCCCCTCAAGGTGGGTGAGGTGCTGTTGTGTACAGGCTCCCAGGGGTCCCCAGCTAGAGAAGGGCTGAGGATGGGGAAGGCTTCATGCTGGGCGGCCTCAGGCTGCTCACCACCCCTCACGGGTCTCGGATCAACTCTGTCCCCAAGGTTTCTCGCACTTTTCCTTCCTGTGTCTAAATGCCCCCCCCCACCACTCACACAGATTCCCTGTCTGCCTGCCTCCACCCCCAGCCTTAGGATAAATCTGACAGGGCCCTTCCAGAGGGCTTAGCCTTGCAGGTGCCATGTGTTGCCTGGTGGGGCTGCTGGGCCCAGGTTCTGCACCTAACCAGCTGCGTGACCTCCAGGCACACCGTGGTACTCACTGTTCACATGTCAGCCTGACTGGGATGGCACCCAAAGCAAAGTGAATTTAAGAAAGTATTTTCCCAAGAAAACATTTCTCCACCCTCCTTTTCTTGCTTAGACAAGGGGATTAACTCAGGGTTTATTCTTCACCCATTTTTCAGACCAGGAGCTCAAGGGCTGAGATGGGGGTGGGGGTTGTGGCCCAACAACAGCTGGATGTCAGTGCTGGGGGGCTTAGGAAGCCCCCCAGAACAGGAGGAGAAGGCAAGGCCCAGGGGTGGAAATCCAATGCAGCCAAGACTTGCACCAGGCAGTTTTCCTAAATTGTTAGTTTAATCCCAGCAACAGTTCTGAGGGGTGGGTAGGTGTCATTATCTCCAATTTATGAATAAGGATGCTGAAGCTCTGAGCAGGGAAGTGACATGCCCCAAATCTCTCAGCCAACAAGTGACAGAGCCACAATCTGATCCCAGGACTGTGCACTAACATCCCCTGTGGGGGAGGCAGAGCAGGGTGGGCCAGGGACCTTCCACAGGGAAGGCCAGGGGCAGTGGACACCAAGAGTCTTAGAATCTGGAAGTGAACTGGGCTGTCACCCCTTCCAGGGAAACTGTCTCCCCCGTTAGCTGAGGCAGGGCCTCCCACATCCTTGCTGTGGCCCTGTTGCACCCTTGCTGTGACTAGACCTTCATTACCCCACATCACGCTGGGCGGACCACTGCCGCGTCAAGAGACATGGAAAAGGCCTCAACCTGCCCCGACATTTTCCCGCTCAAGCCTCCCTGGGGCTTGAGCTCCTGACACTGGTAGAGTGAGCAGTGGGTGTGGGGCCACCCAGCCTGCGGGCAGAGTCACAGCCCACCTCGGGCCCCAGTCCCCAGTCCATAAGACACAGCCAGCAACTCTGCCTTAAAGGAGTGAAGCAGATTGAATGCCCTGGCTGCATGACCCAGTTGCTTGTAGCATTGGCCCCTATACCAAAATGGCGCAGGTTCAATTCCCAGTCAGGTCACCTGCCTAGGTTGTGGGTTCAATTCCTGGCTGGGTTGTATATGGGAGGCAACCTATCAATGTTTCTGTCTCTCTCTCTCCATTCCTCTCTCTCTAAAAATCAATGGAAACATGTCCTCAGTTGAGGTTAAAGAATAAAGAAAGAAAGAAAAAAAGAAGAGAAGCCGTTTGTAAAAGGGCTTGTCACCCAGCAGGCCTAAGGAAGAGAAATTGGCTTAAGGGGGCAGGCTCTGGAGGCAGATCATCCAGGTTCAAATTCCAGCTTTGCAGCTCACTTGCCATTTGACCTTGGCCAACTCATTTAACCTCTCTGGGTCTCAGTTTTCCCGTCTCTAAACTGGGGATGATAATGGTACAGAGGGCCCCTGAAAGGAAGAGGCAGGGCACTCCCACATGAAGGCCTTGAAACAGTGCCTGGCATGCGGTGAGCGCCACGTGCTTTCTATTTCTTCCCTACCTGAGTGTCTCACAGCATCACACTGGATCCAGAACGGCCCCACAGACCCCCACGCCAGCCCCCCCAGCCAGACCCCACCAGAGCCTCACCGATGGGCATCAGTTCCATGACCAGCTTGGGGTAGGCGATGTTGGAGCAGCCAATCTCGGCCCCACAGGCCCGCAGGCACTCGGAGGGCACGACACAGCCCACGTCATCTGTGTGAGAGAGGTGCCCAGAGTCCCACAGCTGCCCCAGCACTGCCCCTTCAGGCACCAACACCTGGGTAGGAGCGGACGGCGAGACCGGAGACACATTTTCACTGCCTCTGACCAGTTTGGGCCTGCACCTCAGTTTCCTTGTCTGGGTTACAAAAAGGGGGCTGGCCTCTGAGAATTCTTCTGGCTGCTAAGTCCCTGGCTAGTCTCCCTGCTGCCCCCTGCCCCCAGGGCCCCAAAAGGGCAAGTGGTGGCGAGAGAGGCAACCCCCCCCACCCTTGGGTCAGAGCTTCAGGGCAGCAGCACTTCCCCAACCCTCACCCTGAGCTGCCTCCAGGAGCTTCCAGATGACCCTGTCACCCCACCCAAAGTTGCTCATGGGCTCAGCCTCTCAACACTTCACAAGACCCTCCATCATCCTGCCTCCCGCCCGGTGCTCAGCGCTCCCCTGCTTCCTTGCCATCCTCTCACCAGGTACCGCCTGCCCGTTGGCCTTCTTGCCCTTCCTGCACCAGCCTTCCTGTCAGCTGGGACCTCACCAGCCCCCCGCTGAAGTGCTTCTCCCAGGCCTTCCCCAGGGACAGGCCCCTCCTGCCCAAGTCGCCCGTCTCTGCTCCCCGGCCCATCTCCCATCTCCTCTCCCACCTCTCTTCCCCTCCCCTGGATGACTTGGGCATATTTGTTTCTTGCCTCTTCCCCATGGCAGGAGTCCAGGAAGGAGTCCAGGTGACTTGGATGTGCTGTGGCCATCCCTCCAGCAGCTGGAACAGCCACATAGCTCATTTGGCATGTGAGCAGAGGAATTAATGAACGTCCTGGGCCTCCGCCCAAACCCAGACTGAACCCTAGGTCCCGGCCTCCCTAGCAAGCCGCTGGAACAGGGTGTGCAGCAGAAACCTCAGCACTGCCCAGGGCTGCCAACAGGCCTGGATGGGAGTGGGGGTGGGGGTGGGGGTGGGGGGCGGTGCTGGGCAGGGGTCTGCTCCTCCACTGCCCACAGCAGTTGTGGTTTGTCTCTGCCTGGCTCACAAGCACAGTGTAGGTGACAAGCAGCACCACCTAGTCTCACTTGTTCCCCAGAAAACACTGTTTAAGCGCCTGTGGCTCCTATCCCCTGGGATTTTAGTTACAGGAAAGCTCAGAGACAGATGCTGACCCAGTGGTGACCAGAGGGGTGGGCATGGAGCTGCTGGGCCACAGAGGCCCATTCGGGGGTGGGCGAGTAGGGGGTAAAGTCTCCACGCAGCAGCCTTGAGGTGTCCATGTCTCGGGCTTCCCTCTGCAGACAGGGCACTCTTGGGCACTCTTGGGTTGAGCACCGCCCCCTCCAAATGCCCCTGCTGAAAGACCCCTCCTTAGATGCCCAACCCACAGGGGCGGGGTATGTGTCAGATCCCTTCCTCTAGGTCAGAAGGGCTGGGGCAATGTCACCCCTACCCCATGGCCCTCCACCCCAGCCTGCCTCTTCCACCTCTGGAGCCTGCCAGTGTTCCAGGACACCTACTCCCTGCTCCCTGCCCCACCAGGTGCTTCTCACTCAGTTTGTCCAATCAGATTCATCCCTTTCCCCTGCCTGCCCCAGTGATGGCCCCCCACCCTCCCCCTCCCTCCCTCCCTCAACCTCCCCCCAGCCCCTCAGCTTCTTCTCCTGCCTTCACCCCACCTACTTCACTCTGTGCCACCAGGGATCATCTCCTCCCCCCAATCCTCAGGCGCAGCTCCTCACCGCCTCCCGCCCATCCTCTCCATCCTTTCAAAATCACAGCTTTGTTCCTACCACTTACTTCTCAGGAACCACCCCCCACCCCCCATCCCTGGAGCCCATGGCTCCCTGGGGAAAAATCCTTTCTAAGCATTTGAGGCTCTTAACAACTGGTCCTGGGCCCTCCCATCTGGCACCTGTGCTCCAGCCACCCTGACCTGTTAGTGTTTTCTCACACATACCCAGCACTTGGGTTCCTCCAAGCTTTTGCAGATGCCTCCTCCTCTGGGTGCTCCATCCCTACCCATGTTCACTTCCTGCTTCCTGGCCTATTGCAGAGGGCTTGTCACCTGAGGATTCCCTGACTTCCTCCCCACCCCACCCCCACATTGCCCACCTGGGCAGAGTAGCTTTCCCCTAAGGGCTCTGAGGCCAAGGGTTGAATCATAACTGTTTGCTTGCACATTTTACCTTCCCTGCCAGACTGGGAGCTACCCAAGGGTAGACAATGGGTTTGAATCATTTCCCACTCCCAGGTATCACCTAGTTTGGATCTGGGCCCAGAGGAGATGTTCTGTGAACATTTGTGAATGAATGAATGAATGAATGAATGAATGAATGAGTGAGGAAGGAGAAAAGAAAGAGAGGGGGACAAAATCCCAAAAAGATCCCTGAAGGAGTTCAGGCACTGTTGAATCCAGCTTCCCTCCCCTACCACCTTCACCCCCACCTGCTGTGCAAATGAGAGAACTCAGGAACACAAAGGGCATAACTTGTCTGGACACACAACCAGAACAAAGTCCAAGCCCAGGGCCCCATGGCAGGATTCCGGAGCCACCAGAATCCAGCATTCAGAGGGTGGGTGGTGAGCCCCTCCTGACAAGTTCTGGGCTTGGATAGGCTGGCTGTGATGCCTAGGGGACCCAACCCTCCTGGGAGGGACAGATGAGGAGTCACAGCCACATAATAGCACAGAATGCCTGAGTCAGGAGATTCTGGCTGCATTTATTCAGCCTATTCCAGGCTCTAGGCGTGGGCACCACCTCTTAGCATGGCTGGCTCAGGTCACCTGCCTGAGTGTTTGTGCTGAACTCCAAGAAAGAACAACCTGTCCTTTATGATGGCAGCAGAGGTGGGGCATTGCCACTTAAAGAAAATACCCTGAATGTGCCAACTCCATAGTGAACAGTCCCCCAACAGTGAGGGCCTGGGGACTGGGCAGGGGGCTCGTGTGGGTCTAGGAACTTCCCCACTGGGCTCCACACTGGCACCACACCCACATCCAGCTGAGGGCCCATCTCCTTTCCTCCAAGACTTCCCTCCCTATAGCCAATGCCAAGTCCAGCCACTGGGCTTTGTGATCAGGGGAACTGCACCACCTCATCGCTGAGCCTTATCTAACCCGCCCTCCTTGTGGGCAGGAGAGGATGCTCCTAAAAGCACCCATCTGCCCATGTTCCTCCTTGCTCACATCCTGCTGTGGCCCTCTATCCCCTGCAGTCAGGATCACCCGCTGTAACTGCCCATTCACAGCCCTCTGCCCACTTGGCCACATCACCCCACCAAGTTCACCCCCACTTCTGGGCCTCTGTGTGTGCTGTTCCCTTCTCCTACAACACCCTTTTCTCCTTCCTAAACCCAGGGGCTCATGCCCACTCCTGTCAACTCTGTGGGTGTCTGGGTCCCCAAAACTTCAGGGTAACATCCTCCATGGCACCAACAACTCTGTAACCTGTGTCTGTCCTGCCTCCCTATCTACGACCCTGGGCCCAGGGGAGCCTGGGGCACAGTGGTGCCCAGCACAGGTCAATGCATGGCAGGCTCTGCTGGGGCTTGCTGACTGATTGAATGAAGCTTTCCCAAGCTGGCCACTGGAAATGCCACCCTGAGGGCTGATCAAGATGCGCCCCACTCTCTATCCAGGCCTGGCCATTCATGGGAGCCAGTCCACATGTCAATGTCACGGTGGGGAGCAGAAGAAAAGCTCACAGAACTGGGTTTGAGTCCAGCTCTCCAATCCCTTACTCTGCAACCCTGGGTAGGATGATTCTCTGAAGCTGTTTTCTCCTCTGTAAAAATTTTCTGGGGACACCCATAGGCCAAAAATTCAAACTTCACCCTACACTTCACACCGTACACAAAGTTAAATCAAAATAGATCACAGATTTGGAGGACTTCTCATCAAGATGGTGGCATAGATAAACACAGGTCACCTCTTTGCACAACCACATCAAAAGTTACAATTAAAATATAAAACAACCATTACTCAGAACTGTCAGAAATAGAGTCGAATGGAATTCAACTATGGAATTAAAGAAACCACACCCATCCAGACTGGTAGGAAGGATGGAGATATGGAACAGGCTGGTCCCACATCCATGTGTGGTGGATAAAAATTCAGAAGGGATATCTTGGGAGTGAGGAGTTCCAGCCTCATACCAGGCCCCCCAGACCAGGGTTCCAGTGTCAGGAAGATAAGTTCCCATAACTTCTATCTGCAAAAACCGGTAGGGATTGAGTCAGTGGAAGAAATTTCTGAGGTCCCGAGCAGTTTCTCTTAAAGAACCTACACATGGAGTTACTCAGACTTACTCCCTTTGAGCTCCAGCAATGGGGTAGCAGCTTGAAAGGCACCAGTGGCATTCAGGGAAGAACTGAAGAGGCTGGCATCAAAGCAAGAGCTGGGTGCAAGATTTCTCCTGGACAGAAAGGTGGGCAAAAACTATTGTCCCTTTTCTGAAACTTCCCACCACAGAGCCACAGAGCTGGCAAGCTGGTGCCATATCTGAGACTCCATCAACCTAGCACTGTTTGCCTCACCCTGGAGATCCCTAGAGACCCAGTCCCACCCAATTTAACACTGTTAACAGTGGCTTTTGCATACGAATGGCTGGTCTTGGCTTATGCTTCACAACTTACTAAATCCTTTCAAACAAGCAACAGCCAGCTTCAGTGAGCCCCCAGCTCCCTTACCTCCTGCTAAGTGGCTTCAGGCACTGTATTAGCAGCAGCTAGCCTAGATTCACAGCTTGACTTCACATGGGAATCACCAAGCCCAGCACAAGTAACAGCCATCTCAGATAACTTTATAACTCAGGCAGGGTGGCCCCAGGCAAAACATAGGTGGAAGTTGACCTTGGCTGGCACCACCCAGGAAACCCCAGGGCCTGCTCACCCAGTGGACAGCTACAGAGCATGTCAGAGCACCACCACCCTGAACCTTCACAGCTGATTCTCCATGGAGGGCAGAGGTTGGTAGTGAGTGTTCACAGCCAATCCCTGCAGCTGATTGGCCTGGGTAAGTCCCTCCCATTGATCTGCCAACAGCAGCCAAGGCTCAACTACAAGAGGAGGGTGTATTCAGCCCACATGAAAGGTACAGTTTGAGCCTCTGGCTTGGGTGAAAGGGGAGCCTGTTCCATAGGACTCTACAGGACACCTACTACATTAGGCCCCACTACCAAGACAGAGAGTCATAGCCATTCTACCTAATACATAGAAACAAACACAGGGAGGCTGCCAAAATAAGGAGACAAAGAAACATGGCCCAAATGAAAGAACAGATCAAAACTCCAGAAAAAGAGCTAAACAAAATGAAGATAAGCTATCTATCAGGTGCAGAGTCCAAAACACTGGTTATAAGCATGCTCAAGGAATTTAGTGAGGAACTCAATGGCATAAAAAAGGTCCAATCAGGCCCTGGATGGTGTGGCTCAGTGGACTAAGTGCTGGCCTATGAACCAAAGGTTGTGGGTTTGATTCCCAGTCAAGACACATGCCTGGGTCTGGGCCAGATCCTCAGGTGCAAGAGGATTGATGTTTTTCTCCCTTTCTTTCTCCTTCCCTTTCCCTCTCCCTAAAAATAAATAAAATCTAAAAAATAACAAAACAAAACAATACAGTCAGGAATGGAGGATACACTAATTGAAATAAAGAACAATTTACAGGGAAACAACAGTAGAGTGGATGAAGCCAAGAATCAGATCAATGATTTGGAACATAAGGAAGCAAAACAACCAATCAGAACAACATGAGGATAAAGGAGTAAAAAAATAAACAAACAAAAGTTGTGTAAGAAACCCTGGTACAACTTCAAGCATTCAAAAATTCGCATCATAGGGGTGCCAGAAGAAGAAGAGAAAGAGCAAGAAATTGGAAATCTATTTGAAAAAATTATGAAAGGAAACTCTGATTTGGTGAAGGAAATAAACATGCAAGTCCAGGAAGCACAGAGTCCCAAACAAGATGGATGCAAAGAGGCCCACTCCAAGACACATCATAATTGAAATGCCAAAGGTTAAAGATAAGGAGAGAATCTTAAAAGCAGCAAGAAAAAAGCAGTTGGTTACCTACAGGGAAGTTCTCATAAGACTGTCAGCTGATTTCTCAAAGAAAGTTTGCATGCTAGAAGGGATTGGTAAGAAATATTCAAAGTCATGAAAAGCAGGGACCTATTGCCAAGATTAGGTCCATCCAGCAAAGACATTATTTAGAATTGAAGGGCGGATAAAGAGATTCTTCAACAAGAAAAAAACAAAAGGAGTTCATCATCACCAAACCATTATTATATGAAACACTAAAGAGACTTATTTAAGAAAAAGAAGATCAAAACTATGAACAATAAAATGGCAATAAATACATATCTATCAACAATTGAATCTAAAAAACAAACTAAGAAAACAACAAAAACAAAGACAGAATCATGGATACAGAGAGTGTTTTGATGGTTCCTAGATGGGAGGTGGTGTGGGGTAATGGGTAAAGAGCTGAGGGAATTAAGAAGTACAAATAGGTAGTTACAGAATAACCATGGGGTTGTACAGTACAGAGAATATAGGAAAATGGAGTAGCCAAAGAACTTATACACACGACCCATGGACATGAACAATGGTGTGGAGATATCCGGAGGGAGTGAGAATGCTGGGTGGAGGGGGACAAAGGGAGGAAAATTGGAACAGCTGTAATAGCATCAACAACAAAATATAATTTAAATAAAGATCACAGATTTAAATACAAAACTCTCAAACTTTTAGGAAAAAAAACAGTAGAAAATCTTTGAGACCTAGGGCAAGGCAGAGTTTTTACCCATTTCTTAAAAAAAAAATTTTTTTTTAGAGAGAGGGGAAATGAGGGAGAAAGAAAGGGAGAGAAACATTGATGTGAGGGAGAAACATCAATCGGTTATCTCTCCTACACTCCCCAACAAATTAGACCTCATCAAAATTCAAACCTTTTGCTCTGTGTAATATGCCTATGAAAAGGATGAAAAGAAGAGATACAGAAATTACTTTCATAAAATTGCAGGATACATAATCAAGATCCAAAAATCAGTTGTGTGTCTGTATACTAATAATATAAACTATAAGAAAGAGAAATTAAGAAAACAATCCCATTTACAATTGTAACAAAAAGAATAAAATGCCTAAAAATAAATTTAACTGAGGAAGTAAAACATCTGTGTATTGAAAACTTATAAGACACTGATAAAAGAATTTGAAGAAGACACGAATAAATGGAAAGATATTCTGTGCTCAGGGATTAGAAGGATTCATATTCTTAAAGTGTCAATAATACCCAAAGCAATCTAAAGATTTAATGTGATCCCTATCAAAATTCTAAAATATCTGTTGGAACCTTAAAATACCCCCAAATAGCCAATGCAATCTTAAGAAAGATAAACAAAGCTGGAAGACATCACATTTCCTGATTTCAAACTGCATTCCAAAGCTATAGTAATCAAAACAGTATAGTATTGGCACAAAAGTAGATACATAAATAGATGGGAAAGAATAGAGAGCCCAGAAATAAATTTATGCATATATATAGTGCATTATTTTATGACTAAGGAGCCATGACTATACAGTAGGGAAGGGACAGCTTCTTCAGTAAGTGGTGTTGAGAAAACTGGATATCCACATGCGAAAGAATGAAACTGGACCCCTATCTTACACCACTCACAAACATCAGCTCAAAATGGATTAAAGGTTTGAACATAAGACCTGAAAACCCCTAGAAGAACACATGGGGCTAAGTTCCTTGACATCAGTTTTAGCAATGATTTTTTGGGTTTGACACCAAAAGCAAAAGCAAAAAGGAGTAAGTGGGACTACATCAAATTAAAAAGCTTCTGCACAGCAAAGGAAACTGTCAAGAAAATGAAATGGCAACCTACAGATTGGGAAAAAATATTTGCAACACATGTCTGAGAAAGGGATAATATCCAAAAACATATGAAGAACTCATACAACTCAATAGCTATGTGTATATATATATATATGATTTTAAAAATGAGCAGAGGAACTAAGCAGACATTTTTCCAAAGGAAACACCCAAATGGTCAAAAAGTATGTAAGAAAGTGCTCAACATCACTAATCATCAGGATGCAAATAAAAACCACAATGAACTATCACCTTGTGCCTCTTAGAATGGCTGTCATCAAAAAGACAAGAGATGACATGCATTGGATGTGGACAATAAGGAACCCTGTGCACTGTGGGTGAGAATGTAAATTGGTGCAGCCACTATGAAAAACAGGGAGGTTTCTCAAAAAAAATACATATATGGAACTATTACATGATCCAACAATCCCACCTCCAGGTTATATATTTTTAGGAAGTGAAATCACCACCTCTAAGAGATATCTGCACTCCCGTGTTCATTATTCACAATAGCCAAGATATGGAGACAACCCAACTGTTCATCCACAGATAAATGAATAAAAAAGATTATATATACACATATTTATAATGTGTATATATATGTTTATACAACAGAATATTACTCATCCATGAGAAAGATAGACATTTTGACATTTGAAACAACATGGATGGACTTAGAGGGTATTATGCAAAGTTAAATAAGTCAGAGAAAGACAATTACTGTATGATATTACTTATACTGGCCAAACTCATAGAAACAAAGACTAGAATGGTAGTTATCAGGGACTAGGGACTCAGGGGAAGGGGGGAGATGTCAGCCAAAGGGTACAAACTTCCAGTTAAAAGATGAGTAGGTTCTGCCCCAGCTGGTGTGGCTCACTGGACTGAGAACCAAAGGGTTGCTGGTTTGATTCGCAGTCAGGGCACATGACTGGGTTGCAGGCCAGGGTCCCCAGTAGGGAGCACCCAAGAGGCAACCACGCATTGATGTTTCTCTCCCTCTCCTTCTCTTTCCCTCACCCTCTCTAAAAATAAATAAATAAAATCTTAAAAAAAGAAAGATGAGTGAGTTCTAGGGAGCTAATGTACACCATAGTGATTACAGTTAATATTATACAGTTGACCCCTGAACAAACATGGGTTTGAAATTATAGATGGGCTTTTTCCAATAAATACTTTAAAAGTGTTTCCCTTATGATTTTGAATAACATTTTCTTTTCTCCAGCTTATGTTATTGTAAGAATAGAGTATATAACACATATAACATGTAAAATATGTATCAATCGGCTGTTTATGTTATCAGTAGGGCTTCTGGTCACAGTAGGCTATTAGTAGTTAAGTCTGGGGGGGATTGAAAATTATATGCAGATTTTCAGCCACACAGGGGGTTTCCATGCCTCTAACCCCCACATTGTTCAAAAGTCAGCTGTATTATATACCTGAAGAAAAGAGAGAGAAAGGAAAGCCACAGACCAGAAGAAACTATCTGCAGACCACACACCCAACAAAGGCCTTGTACCATATAAGCATTCTCAAAATTCAACAATAAATACCAAAAAATCCAATCTGGAAAATGAGCAAAACATATGAACAGGCATTTCACTGAAGAGTAAATACAGATGGCCAATAAGCACATAAAAATATGTTCCATGTCATTAGTCATTAAGAAGATGCAAATTAACACCACAATAAGAGACACCTACCAGGATGGCTAAAATAAAACAATAGTGGCAATGCAACATGTTGGCAAGGACATGGAGAAACTGAATCAGTCATGCATTGTTGGTGGGAATGTAAAACCTATGCAATATATATGCGAATGTTCATAGCAGCCTTATTCATAATAGTCCCAAGCTAGAAACCCAAATCTCCTTCATCAGATGAAACGGTTGAACGAAGTGTGATCCATGCACACCATGGAGTACCAGTCAGCCACAGAAAGGAACAAGATGTCAATCAAACCACACAACCACCTGGATGAATCCCAGAGATGGAAAGCAGGCCAGTGGCTGCAAGGAGCTAGGAATGGAGGTGCGGTATGGCTGAACAGAGGGAAAGCTTGGTGGTGACAGAACAGCTCTGCATCTTGACTGTGGTGGTGGTGGTTACACAAATCCGCACATGATGAGATTGCATATATCTAGATGCACACATAGACACGAACACATGTGAACTGCTGAGATCTGAGCAAGCTGTGGATCACAGCAACATCAACATTCTCACTATGATGTTATTGTACTGTAGTCGTACAAGATGATACCATGAGGGAAGCTGTGTAAAGGCTGCATGCAAGCTCTTTGTTTTGTTTTGTTTTGGTTTGGTTTTTTGACAACTGTGAATCTGTAATTCTGGGCAGGTAACTATGGAATTTGGAGGCCTGGAGCCCTGTCACCCCTGAGAGCCAGAGCTCCATCATGAGCCAGAGGCCCTGATACTGTGTAAGAACAGAAGAGGCAGAGGCCCTAGGGTCCTCTCCTGGGTCCCTAGGGGCAGAGACTGTAAACCAGGCTTCAGAACCCCCACGACAGCGATGCCCACAGCACCTGCTGAAGAGGATGCCGCTCTGCCACCCATACCTGGGGGGAGTGCTGGGCTCCAATGGGGCTGTGCTCAGGGGCCTGTTCTCTGGGGCCACTATGTTCAGGCACAATGTAATGCCCCCTGGGGCCAGGGTAGACTGCAGGACTGGAGACAGGGGTGACTGATGGGGACCCCAGGAGTCCTGGGGCTGGAAGGCAGCAGTCACTGCTCAGGGCAGTGGACCCAGGTGTGGCCTGGCAGGCAGGGGAGTGGCAGTGAGGGTCCTGAGGGAGCAGGGTTTGCAGTCCTCAGCAGCACAGAGCACAAAGCAACAGCATCCAGGACAAGTGTCAGGGGATGTGGGACAGAGGGAAGGGCTGGGCAGGTGCCTGGCTGACTGGTTGTGGCACACAGTGGGGTCTGGGATGTTTGGTCAGGTTTAATGGGCTTTGTTGCCCCTCCCCTGGCAGCCTGCTTTCAGATGTGGTCCCCACACCTCCCATAACCGGGGTCCCAAGCCCCAGGGAGGCGGGCCAGGGAGCTGGGCCTGGTCCAGCCCACAGCTGCCTTCACTAGCTCTCACTGCTGCATGTGTGGCACTGCTCATCAAGCAGGACCAGCCCTGGGGAGGGGACCCCTCCCAACAGGGAGCAGGGTTCCTCACTAGAACTAGGTACCAGCTCTGTCCACATGAATCTCTGAGAAGGCTCCTAAGGTTGGGTCAGAAACCTAGCCCTGCTTGGAGACTCTGGGCCTAATACCCCAACTCCACTTCCACAACCAGATAGCTGGGCATCTCCCGGGACTTCCCATTCCACTTAGGAGGCAGCGCAGGTAGGGTGGGACCAGGATTCCCACTAGCCCGGGGGACAGGGGCTGTGCCAAGTCTGTTCACTTGCTGGCGGACCCCAAGAGGAATACTGTCCCTCTCTGGGCGCAGTGTTCCGGGAACACTTGGACTTCGGTCCCTGAGCTTTACACCTGTCCGCCACCTAGGACTGGGTGCAGCGAAGTGAAGGAGGCAGGTCTGGAACCGCCGGTGGCGTGAATCAGTTTCCGGCCCCGCCCCGGGGCCGCACGTGACCTCAGGTGGCGGCGGGTGGGCGGGGCGGCATTTAGTCACCGGCCTGCTGCAGCCTGCACGCATCGTTCCTCCCTCCCGGCTTCCTCGCCTGCCCTGCGACAGCTCGGTAAGCTCGCCACGGCCCGCACCCCAGGGTCCTGGCGCCCTCTTCCCCACAGCGCCGCCGCACCTCCCCCACCCCGCTCCCCCCCAGATCCCCCCCCCCCTCAGCCACCTCCCGGCAGGCCCCCAGGGTTGACCATCCAGGCGCCCAGGGACTTCCCGGAAGCCCTGGAATGCAGGCAGGGCCCGTGTCCATCGGATTTCAGTCTCCTGCCTCCCACTACTGGAAACTTCTGGGAAGTTGCCCGCCAGCCCTGGTTTCCCCAGAAGTAGCCTAGAACTTCAGGCAGCCCCAGAAATCTGGGATGTGAGTGCCCTGTCCACACAGATACCGGACACTGGCCCGGGATGTGACCCCTTCTCCTTCAGCCCGGTCTCGTGTCCCAGCCCTGTCTGTGCTCTGCCTAACTCTACGTATGTCCTGTTTCTCCTTCAGGCTCCTTACTGGCGAGGAGCAGAAGCAGCCCCAAGGCCCCGGAGTGCACTGTGTCCCAGTCTCATTGGAGTTAGGACCCAGACCTTGCTGACTGCCTGTCTCCTGACCACCCCGGCAGAGGTGCTGCACAGGTGGCACCATGGCCTTCTCCCAGGTGCAGTGTCTGGACAACAGCCACGTCAACTGGCGCTCCAGCGAGTCCAAGCCTGAGTTCTTCTACAGTGAGGAGCAGCGCCTGGCACTGGAGGCCCTGGTGGCTCATGGCCGAGAGGCCTTCTATGAGGTGCTGAACCGAGAAAACATCCGAGACTTCCTCTCAGAGCTGGAGCTCAAGCGCATCCTGGAGACCATCGAGGTGTATGACCCAGGCTCTCAGGACCCTCGGGGCTCAGGTTGCCCCCTGGGGCCTGAGGACAATGGATTCCGGGATGGTGAGGAGGCCAGTGGGGCAGGAAGAGTCCCAACTGAGGCAGAGCCACCACCCTCCCTGGAGTACTGGCCCCAGAAGTCAGACCGCTCCATCCCACAGCTGGACCTGGGCTGGCCTGACACCATCGCCTACCGCGGTGTGACCCGGGCTAGTGTCTACATGCAGCCCCCCCTTGACGGGCAGGCCCACATCAAAGAGGTGGTGCGCAAGATGATCAGCCAGGCCCAGAAGGTGAGTGAGCCACTGGTGGGAGCCCCTGGAGAGGAAGCTGGCCCCCCAGCACCTCCCACCCCGGTGAACACTCCCTCCAAGTCCAGCACAGAGAGTCCCCATAGTCCACCGCAGGTCTCCTGTCTGCCTTCCTTCCTGCTCCCAGGGGGTTCCTCATTCTTTGCAGAGGGATAGGATGCCTGGGTCCTCTGGCAGGTAACAGTGGGCTGCCGCATCTCAAAGGGCCCTTGTGCCTTGTTGTGTGTGTGTGTGGGTGGTGGTGGGGGGTGCTTTCTGATTTCCAGAGGCCTGGTGAGCAGGTTTCCTAGAAGAAGGTGCTGCAGTGGGGTGGGGTGGGGTGGGGTAGGAAGGCATTATGTGGCTTTCTCTCACTGTCCCTGGGATGGTTCTGATTCACCCCCAAGAAGCGAGGATCTCATACATACCATGAGCTCTCCAAAGTTGCTTTTGTTGGGCAGGGGAGGTGTCATGGAGACTGAGAAGTCGCCTGAGGCTAGCCTGGAGGCCCGAGTCCAAATGAGCCTGTTTTCTGGGGGTGCTGGGCAAGGGGAACCAGTTGCTCATCCTCTTGGAGCCTTTTCATGTGCTTTGCAATGGCAGAACCTTTCAGCCAGGGATGTGGGGGTAGGGATAGCTTGGTCTTCAGGAGTGGGAGCAGAGTGAGTTCAGCCACAGGCTATCCACTTGGATTGAATGCCACACTGGAAGGGACCTTGAGCATTGTCTGGACCTCCCCTTCCCAACCCCTGCCGAGCTGTACAGTGTCCCTGGTGGGGGTAGCTGTACTCAGTTGACACACTGACACATATTCTGAAAAGAGGAGCTCAGAACCTGCAGACAGCCAGGCTGCTGCTGGACAGTCATGACCTTGAGTGGATACTTCTTGCTGTGGGAAGTGCCTTTGTCATGGGTTTAAAGTACATCCTGGCATGATTGATGAAGCCTGCCTAGTGAGCCGTGTTGAGAAGGATTCTGAGGTCAAGTCTGGGCCCAGTAGAGAGCAGTGAGTGACTAGCAATGTCTATCCTGGCTGAGGTTGTGGGCAAGGTGTTTCTAGTGGAATCTAGACCTTTCACTGTTCCAGGCCCAGAGAGGGGCAGCAAATTTCTCAAGACCTTAACGCTGGCTTTGGGGACGATGCTGGCTGACAGACAGGGCTTGGGAGAGCTTTTGGGCAAAGAAACCAAAAGTGGATCAAGGATTGAGGAGGTGGCCACAGCTTGGGTTTCCAGAAATGCGGAGTTTCTGTGTCCAGGGGGCTGGCCAGGTCTGAGAGCCTGTGTCCGGCTTTCAGCCTGTCCCAGGCAACTTCAGGGCTTCGGGTTTCTGGTCTGTGGGATGGCGGTGAAGAGGATAAAAGCTGCGTCTTTGGCTGTTATGAAGATAGAATCAGGTGACTGGAGTGAGGAAGAGTGGGAGGAAGAGGAGGAGAAGTGGGGGAGAAAGGAGCCTTCAGTTTTTGGGCCGAGTAACCTGCCCCTCGCCTACTGTGGTCTCAGGAGGTATTGCTGACGTGGGGCCTGACCTGAGGCCATGGAACCCAATCCCCTGGGAGGGCCTGTCAGGATCCATTATCTAGCCTCAACCCCCTTTTTAAAATTGGGAAAACAGAGGCCAAGGAAACTTGAACTGCTGTGCCAGGGTTCCCCCTCCTCTTCCTACTCCTCCCCACCGGGAGTAGAAAGGAGGCAGACATCAGATCCCAGCTTGGCATGGGGACAGCCAGAGTCTAATCTCCCCTAGACAGAAAGACATATAGCCTGTCCTGGTGATGGGGCCAGATAGGGGTGCCTGGGGCTAGGCTGGGCCCTCAGGGCAGCCTCCCCATGTCTCTATGGCCAGGGATGAGACCCAGCCACCCCTCGGGCCTTCTGTAACTTTATTTGCTCCCATAAAAGCCCCACAAGGTTACAAGTGTCACCTTCTAAGGAAGAAGTCCATCTCAGGTTTGAACCCCACTCTGTGTGATACCACAGTTGGTACGGCATTGCCCCCTACTGTCACCTCGCTAAGAATGGGCCTCCTTGCAGAGACTGACGCCCTTTCAGACAGTAGGGTGCCTTGGAGGCCACAGAAGAGGGGTCTCAGAGGCTTTGAGGACAAGCACTTCATCCTCCAGATGGCGACACTGAGGTACAGAGAAGGCAGGGATTTGTTCTCACCCCACCACACCGTGCTGCACCAGCCCCTGCCTTCCAGCCCGTCTGTGTCCCTGTCACATCCACCCTGGGACTCGGGGCCAACAGGGTTGTGCACTTGAGCCACCTGCAATAACAATAGCTGCTGCTTATTGAGTTCGAGGCACTTGATAATCTCAGGTAATGCTAGCTCCCCATTTTTCAGATGTAGAAACTGAGGCTCTTCAAGGTCACCTAGCTACTTCTTGGGGGGAAGGGTGGGAACCAGGCCTGTGTTTTCCTCAGCCTCCAGGACAGGGCAGAGAGGGGCAGCTCACCCCAGCTCCTACAACCCCCCCATCTCCCCGGCTCCAGCTCTGTCTCCAGTGGCTTCCTAGGCCCACAGGGCTGGGCAGGGACACTGACGGATGCTGACAAATGCTGACGGAGCCCTTTGCCTGGCTGCCTGCCTGTGAACTCTTCCTGCTGTCTGTCTTCTCATGAATCATTTCTTTTCCCCTCTCCCCTAATTCCTCCTCTCAGCCCCAGAACCAGTGCAGGCCTAGAATGGGGATCCCATTGTCGGAACACCGGACCCCCTCCCATTGGGCCCTTGGCCTGGGGCTGCTGCCACTGAGGCAGGGCAGTCTGGCCCGCCACCTGCTCAGCCAAGCCTGTCATCAACATGGCAGGCAGATCCTGGGGCAGGGACCTGGGAAACCATTCCTGTCAGGGCTGCCACCAGATCCCTGCATTCCCCAAAGACTAGAGTAGAACTAATAGGCCACCGTATAAGAAGCCAAGAGTGCTGGTGTCAGGTCCCTGCTCTGCCTCCACCATGGCGTGACCAGGCACATGCCCTAGCTCCTCTCCAAGCCCCAGTCCTCCTATCTATAAAATGGATACAGGCACTGGAGGCTGCTAATGTCCCTTCAGCTCCGACACCTTGTTGCCCTGTGATTCCAGGCTCCTCAGGGGTTTGGGGGCCAGGCAGGGCAGGGATGGGTGGCCCTGGGTCTCAGCGAACTCCACTGGCTAAGTGGCTTTCAGCAGGCAGCTTGTGCTCCGAGACAGCTTCCAGCCTCAGTGGGTTCTGACTTTCCAAGATGGATGGTTATCTGCCCACCCATCCCCCTAACCCCGGAGCCAGGGATTTATTTGGGAAAAACCCCGCTATGGGGTTTCAGCTGCATTCCAGAGGCTGGGCCTGTAGCATCTTGCCCAGAAGGGACGATCCCCAAGCCCCAGCCTCACTCGGCTGCAGCCTCTGGGAGACGGGGAGAGACAGGACTGGTCGGGAGGGGCCCGGGTAGGAGTGCCCCTCGCCCCCCCACAACATGGGACCAGGCCCCTGGTAGGACCCCTTCCCAGCCTGGCAGCCTGTGTAGAGGTCCCAGGGATAGGGGCAAGGCCCATGCCAATGAGGAAACTGAGGGGGAATGAGTGGCTATGGCTAGACTAGAACTGGACTTCATGCCAGGCAGGTCAGGGCTTAGGAACAGGGACCCAGAGGCAGGGCCACCCAGCAAGAAGGGACAGGAACTAGGTTTCTCAATGCCTGATTAAGCCCAGATCCTTTCTCCCACCACCACACATGGAAGTCCTGGCAGATGGCTTAGCTGCGGGAGAATCAAAGCATGTACTGCGGCACTTATTAAATACCAGCTATGTGCCAGGTAGAGTGGGTGCTTGACCTACACTGTAATCCTCCCAGCAACTCCATAGGTGTGCAGATGAGGAAACTGAGGCCTGGTGGGGCAGACAGGGCAAATAACCCACCATAGAGCTGATGGTTGAAGGAGCTGGGCCCCAAGCCCAGGCCAGCAGGCCCCTCTCCCTCTCCCTAGGGAAGTAGCATCTTGGCTATTCTTTCTGAGCCCAGCTTTCCTGGGAGCACTGGGACCTTGCTGCCTTTCCCCAGCTCAACTCAGGACAGTAAGAGCAATTTCATTGGTCTTCTTGTCCCCCTCAGACTCCTAAACGCTGGCTGTCCATGAGGGGGCAGCGTCCTGGGACTGCTGAGGAGAGGGTGGCGGGGACCACAGCCACCACTGATCCCTGCAGACCAGGAGGGAAGGCTCTCACTGTCACTGAGCTGGGCAACACCAGGACAGCTTAAACACCTCAGGAGGCCCCAAGGTGGTCCGATCTGCTGTCCCAGGGGCACACAGTAGGTTCAGGAAGCTGCTTCCTGCTTCTTCTGGCAATTCCCAGCCCAGGGCCCAGGGCCCTCACCTGCCAGGTGGGGAACCATCTGATAACAACATCCCATGTTGGCTCCTGTCTTCTGCAAAGGTTTCCTCCCCATTGGCATTTGCCTCTTACTTCAGAGGTGGGAGAGACAGGAGTGGCTCTGCCAAGAGGGAGGGCCAGCACCCCTGGGCTGGGCGTACCCCTGACTTCCCAGCTCTCGGGCAGGCAGCCTCACCCCTGCAGCCTTGCCCTCCCTCAATCCTGTGGGGCGGCACCTGTCGTCACGCTCCTGTCGCAGATGAGGATGCCGAGGCCCAGAGCAGGCCAGGGCCTGCTGCAGGTCACACCAGGCTCCTCAGCATGGCCAGCCTGCCTGCACTGGGCTCCACAGAGCCCCAGACTCCCTGGTCTGATGGGCTCACTCTGAAGCCAGGGTCCTCCCACTGGGCCAGAAGTAGGGAGCTGGTACTCTCAGAGGTCCCTGGCCCACCTGCCCAACTCAGCCACTTCCTTGCTCCATAATCTTAGGCCTCAGTTTCTTCATCCATAAAATGGGGATTGGGCACTTGCCTTGAGGAAGTATCAGTGGTGAGCGCCCACCGGATGCTGAGTGCACCAGACCACACCCTATAACCTGGCAGGCCCTGGCCTGGGTGGGCTGCACCAGCCTCTTTGGTAAGGGCCATGTGATCCCCAGGGTCAGCCACCTTCGCAGGTTAAATGCCATGTGGGGCGGTGGGAAGACCGGCTGGCATGTCACACAGACCCGGGCTTGAGCCTCAGCTCTGCTGTTATCTAGCCAGGCCACCCTGAGACAGTGGCATAGCCTCTCAGACCCTCCACTCCTTCCTCTTTGGTGCCATGGTGATGATGCCATTGCCTCGGAGTTGTGGTGAGATTTCGGTGGAAGAAAGGGCGTCTGAAAGCATTTGGTGTGGGATCTGGCGAGGGGTTGGCATTCGGTAAACACCAGTTCTCTTCCCTCCTTCCCTCTCCCTCTATCCTCACCCCTCTCCTGACTGCCACTCTCTGGGAGAAGTCTGGGTGGAGAAGTGGTGAGCTCCCCGTCTGGGAGGAGTTCAAGCAGGGGCTTAGATGAGTGCAGTAGAGGGGATGTGGGCATCTGGTGGCTCAGGGGGCCTTAGCCCTGCCTTGGGTCGCAGTGTGACTTTGGGCCAGTCTTTTCTAGGCTGTTCTTCCCAGAGAATCAGGATGCTCAATGGCTCCACAGTGTCTGTCACTCTTGGACCCTGGAGAAGCTAACATCTTAAATGCTTTTGAACATATGATTCTGCAATTTTCCAGTCTGAAAATCCTCAGCTTGTGCCATTTGCTGACAACTGTGGGGGCCTCACTGGCTGGACCCTGAACCTACAGGCCTGGAAGCTCAGAGGACTGTGAGGCCCCTTGGGGCTGGCAGGGACAGGGAGCAGCTCACCCTCTGGTCTTGCCCACTGGCACAGCCCCGGTCACTGAGTGGCCTTCTCCATACTGCCAGCTCTGTGTCTGCAGCGTTCTTTGAGTCGCGCTGAGTGGGTGATGTGCCTGTGTAGAGGCTGGAGATGCAGGGCCAGCCTGGTCACTGAGCTGAGCCGAGCCTCCCAGTCAGAGGGCTCTGGGTGGGACAAGCATGTGCTTCTTGACCCCATCCTGCTTCAGCCATTGGTTGTTCTGGAGGCCCCAGCCCTCTTTCATTGCCCTGATGAGGCTTCTGTCTTAACAGTGCGGAGAGTGAGGAAGGTGCCAGAAGTGGAGTGTTGGAGGTGAGAGACTGCAGGCCATTTACTCCAAATCCCAATGTTCCTGAGAAGAGAAACTGAGGCTGCAAGTGGGGAAGTGCCCAGCCATAGGCCACCCAGGGAAGGAGTGGCGAATCTGGAGGCACCTGCCTTCAGGGCAGTGCTGATGGCCAGGGCTTTATTTCAGGACCTGGGTGGCTCTGGGAGATGATGGGTGAAGTCACAGCTACAATAGACACAGGCGGAGAGGGCAGCCCTGGAACAGGAGGCCCTGGTGCCCGCTCACAGTGACTGCCCCGGAAAGTGTGAGTGGCTGTCACTGCCCCCCTTTGGTCCTGTACAGTGTTCACGAGCTGGTGCGGCCTGTCCCAGCATTTGTCACTGCAATCAGACTTGCTTCCTGTCTACCTGGAAGGTGGGACTCAACTGGGGGCAGGTCTTTAGAGCCAGGGCACAGGCGGACTGGTGTGGGGAGCCCCAGGAGTCAGAGGGTACTGCCCACAGTGGGTCCAGGGCTCCCAGGAAGCATCCTCAATGCCTGGGGATCCTTCCTGGCTTTTCAGACAGCAGGTCCACATCGAGAACATGGGACTGAGGCCCTGCGGCCAGGTCTGCCCCAGCCCTCCTGCTGGAGCAGCCGCAGCAGCCCCGGAGCCTCCGCCTCGTCTGCACTCTGTAGGTGACTGCAGGGCAGGCCTGCTGGGGGCGAACCCTGGGCTATCTAACACGGCCCCTCTTTCACCTTTGGCTTTGAAAGCTCTTTTCACCAGGCATGGAATCTAGGTTAATAGTTTCCCCATTTAGAACCTTAAAGGTGCTGCTCCCGGGTCCTCTGGCTTGCGTTGATTCTGAGGAGAAACCTGCTTGCCTTTGTTCCTCGATATGTAATGAATGGTCTTCTCCCCTCGGGCTGCTTTTAAGGTTTTCTCTTCATCACTGATTTTAAGTGATGTGGTTATGATGTGCTCTGGTATAGTTTTCTTTGTCTCTTCTGCTTGGAGTTCATTGAACTTCCTGGGCTTGTGTATGTATAGTTCTCATCAAATGTGGCAATGCTTTGTGGCCATTATTTTTTTCAATGTTTTCTGTCTCCCTGCCCCCCCCAGCCCCACCCTATGCTTTGGTGTCTTCTGAGACTGTAATTATGCTTATATTAGACCTTCGAAGTTGACCCATAGCTCCCTGAAGCTCTAATCCTGGTCTTTCAATCCCTTTCTCTGCGCGTCATTTTGGGTCGGTTCTCTTGATGTCTTTAAGTTCACTGGGCTTCTCTCCGTAGTGTCTAATCTGTTATTAATCCCATCCTGGGTATTCTTCATCTTAAATATTGAGTTGTTTCACCTCTTGTGGTTCAATTTGGAGTTTTTAAAAAGATATCTCCCCTGTCTCTAAGTAACTTTTTGAACATATAGAATACAATTATAACTCTTTTCATGTCTGTAGTTGTCAGTTCTAACATCTGTATCCATTTGGGGTTAGTTTTGATAGACAGTTTTTTCCTCATGAGGGTCATTATTTTTCTGTTTATTTTTGTGTCTCATAATTTTTTATTGGATAGCAGATAATTTTATGTTGTGGAGTGCTTAAGTTCGATTTTTTTCCCTTAAGTACTTCAGAGCTTTGTTCTGGGATGCAGAGAAGTTGCTTGGAAACAGTGTAACACTTTGGGGCTTGCTGTTAAGCTCTGTTTAGGTGGGGCCAGCACAGTGCAGTGGTGGGGGTGGCAGGGTGGGAGTCCCACACTGCAGATGAAGTCCATCCGGCCCACTGCTTGTTTCCGTGAGGCATAGGATGCAGACAATTACGCTTGTTCCTGTGCTGTCTCCAGCTGCTGTCTGCTTCAGCAGGCTGAAACATTTACCTCTGGCCTTTACAGAAAAAGTCTGGCAGCCCCTGTCAGGCCTGTGTGCCCACTCCTTGGGCAATGTCCTTCTGAGGCTGTCCCACAGGCCCTGTGGGGACATGGACAGCCCTGCCTCTATGTGAGCCAGCTCCTGGGGTTCCCTCCCAGGCATGTGCTGCACAGTCACCAGCTGCAGGCTCTCAGGAACCCACTGCCATCTCTGGCACTTACTCTGCGTGGCCCTTGCCTGTCCAGTACATGCCCTGCAAATTCTAAGCGAACTCTGTCTGCTCAGCTCAGGGACATGCCCAGACTCCAAAGCTCCCTCACGCCATGGCTGGAGGGAGTGGGGGCAGCCCTGCTGCTTGCCTCACTGGTCACCTCCTCTCAGGGAGCCCTGTGCCTGCTGTGCTGCCTATGGGCTTGCTGTCACAGATTTTGCCTGTTTTTTTATTGTTAGGTAGGAGGGTAGTGCAGGCTCTGTTCTGCTGTCTGGCTGGAAGCAGAAGCTGAATCCTGTAGTTGATGGCCATTGTCTCAACCCTCAGCACCTCCTGCAGCTTGCCCTGTGCCAGGCCCATGGGGTGCTACCTTCCACCAGACTTCTGGCTGGCACAGAGGGGAGCAGAAGATGATGGGTGGTGATCCCGGGCTGTCCACTCCAGAGGGTGCTGTGGGTCTGGTGGGACAGTCTCAGGTTGGCGTGATGAGGAGGACACAGGAGAGTGGCAGCCACTGCCTACTGAATGGGCTCAGGCTCTGCATTAGCAGCCGAGTGGGGTGGGCACTGTTGTCACCTTATGAAAGAACTGAGGCACTCGCCTGAGGTCCTCACAGATCTTCCCAGAAGGACAATCTGGAGCCCACACTGCCACCCTGGCAAGGCACAGGGATTTGGGGGCCTGTTGGCTGGGACGGTCTTGGGCAGCGCACCGACCTTCCCCATTTCATAGATGATGAAACTGAAACTCAGAGAGGGACGTGGCTCTCCCAGCGCTATACCAAGGCCGGGAGCCTATGGGTCCAACCCTGGTCCTGCTCTGTCCTTGCCAGGGGTCAGACTGTGCTCAGCCCCAGGGCTAATGTGGGGTATTCACTCCAGTGCCCCCAGGCCATGCCCCCAGTGCTGGCAGCAGGCTTCAGGCCATGTCTGTTGGGGGTGGTGGCCACAGGTGGGGGCTGCTGCTCTACAGTGACTCAGATACTGCCCTCCTTGCTTGAGTTGCCCCTCCTCCTCCTGTAACCACCCAGGCGGTGGAGGTGCCCATGGTGGGGCATTGGGGCCTGGGCCAGACACCCGTGTCTACCCTCACATTGGCTCCAGGGGAGACCTGGGGTTGGTCCCCTCCCCTCTGGGCCATAGTGTCAGCATCTCTCAAGTGGAAGTGGATGTCTGCCCACTCCAAGGATACGTAAGGGATCCTGAAACTGTCAGGAGATGGGTGGAGCATTATGGGAAACCTGAGAACAATCCTAGCGTCATGCCCAGCAGAAGGGGGTGGGCATTCAGACCCAATAGAGGGCAGAAAGCAGATCCATAGGTTGGCAGACATGTGGCCAAGGGAAGGGAGGGGTGCGAGCTGCTGGGGGCACATACTTTGGGAGTTTGCACATATTGCACAGCTCCTACCCCTGCCCTGGCCCCACGAGACACGAGGAGGCATTTGAGCACAAGGAGCACTCACGCCCAGCGCTAACCCCAATCCCTGTGATGCCCCTTCCACCATAGCCCTGGCACAGCCCCCCCCGCCGAGCATCCTCCAGCCTCTACCCTCCACCCTGCTGTTCTTTGGGAACCTGTATGTTGTCCATGGTGTTTGGCCCCTTCCTGTTCTGCAGCTGCATCTTTGAGAGGAGGCTTTCCAGTGACTAAGACTTGTGGGCCACCAGGCTCCCTCCTTCGCTCAGGACCTGGCCTGTGTGACCTGCCCGTCAGCCCCACGGCGGCCAGACCTAGAACATGGAGCGCATTCACGCCTGCTGTCTCCTTCCCCTCGGAACACTGCCAATCCCAGTGGTCACAGGAGTGAGCTTTGGACCCAGGACCCAGGTCAACCTCCTCTGTTCCTGTGAAGTGTTCTCACACACACCGGGGCGGGGCAGGCTCCCATCTCAGCCTGCCCTCTGTCTTTCCTATGACTCTGGCCTGGCCTTGCCCAGGCCCTCCAGGGAAACACACGGGCTGGGCCATCAGAGCAACTGGTGCTTACCCCTGTGCGGGGCCAGTAGCCTGGGGTGTGGGAGCTGACAGACCAAGTGAGCCAGGCTAGCACCCCCACTGGCAGGTGGCAAACGAAGGGTCTTATCCTTAGCTGGGTCCAGACAGGCTTTGCCTTGGACCAACTCAGACTGTCACAGGCAGGGTCGTGGCAGCCCTTCTGTGCCTCAGTCTCCTCCTCTGTGAGATGGGAGTGACTTGTAGCATGTCTGTGAGGACTGAATAGGCAGTGGTTGTTGGGTTCATTAGAAACCCTCATGCAGTCCAAGGCCTGGCGCTAGCTGTGGTCTTTAGGGCAGAAGGTGCTCCAGGTTGGGGTGTGGGACCCTGGGCTCAAGTCTCAAGCCTCTAGCCCCAGCATCCCCACGTGTGGAATGCAGCAAGGCGTGCAGGACTCAGCGGTGGGAGGACCTCTGGGCTCTGGCTATGAGCACGCTGTGGGGCCTCCGTGGGAGTGCCAAGACCCCCTCCACTCACAGCCTTCGCTGGCACCTGGTACAGGCCCTTCTCTGACCTCCCCTTGTACCAAGCTGAGTGTCTGGAGAGAGCTGCTCTCAGCTCCAGGACCCCTGAGGACTCGCTGTGGGGGGCAGGCCCCAGCAGACACAGCCTGGCAGCAGAGAGTCCCTGGGTCAGGCACCCTGCCTGCCAGAGGGTGACGTGGGGAAGGGCGGACATGGAGTAGGTCCTGCTGGGGCATGTCCCCCAGCCCAGGCCAAGCCTCCGTCCGCCGTGGCAGGCAGGGCCTGGCACCAAGCCTGACCAATCCGATGGGGAGGGATGCGGAAAAGGGATGGGGTGGCCGCCTCCCCAGAGAAGCATGTTGGCTGTGCCCTTCCCCAGGGTGGCACATGAGCCTGCTGGCCTGCAGGAGCGGCCCAACCAAAGGGTCCCAGGGCTGCCATGGCCTTGGGGCTGCGGGTCCTAGGCAAGGAAGTGTCTGCTGCCACCCCACCCACCTCAGGGTCTAGTCACCGTCGACTGGTGAGAGCTCTGGATGTCATCTGTACTCTTGTCACCCATTCACCCAGTGACCTCTGGCCTTTCTTCAGATGTCTCCTAGGATGGGAGCTCACTGCCCTCAGAGCCCCTGCTTAATTCTGGTGCCAACATCTGCCAGCCCTGGCTTTCCCAGAGGGCCCAGCCCCTGCAGGGACTGTGCCTCTGCCCTGCCTCATCCATAACAGCTCTGTGAAGACGCCATGACAGAGTGTCTGTCTCCTAGGGGACAGAGAGAACCCTGGGTCTGTCATTGGGGAATGCCGGCTGGGTCTCACAGCTCCACAGGACCCGCCGTACTGATGAGAAAGCTGGGCCCTTTCTCATGCTGATGACAGAAGCCAGATAGATGCCTTGCTGAGGGCGACACAGAGATCATGTCTGCGGCAGGGCAGGGGCCCGAGGTCCCAGAGGGGTGCAGGTGGCCTGCAGGGGCCAGCCTGGTACGCTCACTGGGGGCACAGAGTCACCACCAGCAGGCCCCAGGCTGCCTCCCTGTCACCCTGAGTCTGCAGACCCCAGCTGAGGGAGAGCCTGCCAGGCCTGCCCTTGCTGCGAGTGTGGGTGAGCTTGGCTCCCTAAGACGCCAGGGTAGGTTCTGGCCTGAGTGTCTGGCCTGATGTGTAACCCAGAGTACCTCCCCCACCTCTCTGGGTGAGGCTCTTTTAGGAAGTCCTGAGACCAAGGCCAGGGCAGGGATGCCGGCCTGAGGGGCTGGACGTCTGCCTGGGTGGCACCACCGAGACTGTCTGGCATGCTCCCCTTTGCTGCCCAGTGGGACAGGGAAGAGGCATGAGAGACCAGAGGCCAGTGCTTGATGGCCGCTGAGCCTCTCCAGGCACAAGCACCTGCTGACCGCCCCTGTAGCCAGCGGGCTCATCTTCACTACCCTGTCCTTTTTCTGCGCCTCTTCCCTCCACAGGCCTCAGGGGTGTTGCTGACCACACTGGACTATGGCTGGGCTGTGGGTGGGGTAGGAGCACCTTGATCTCTGGGGCTCTTCCCTAAGCCAGGTCCAGGAAGGTAGAGGTCAGCTGTCGTGGGCAGAGGTTGTCTGACGACAAGAGGAGCACATGTACAGGTTTGGGCGGCAGGGGAGCCTGCCAAAGTCCACACCAACCCAGGGACACGTGGGCGACCTCGATGAGTGGCCGAGCCACCTGCCGCCCTGACTGCTGGCTGTTGACACATCTGGCTCGTCTCAGCATCCCAGGGTAGCAGGTGGAGGCTCAGGAATGCAACCCAGGATTGGGCTGAAACAGGCCCCTGGGCTGAGCCCCGACAGTCACAAGGAAGGGGACCCTCAGGACGCAGCCCCTTTCTGACTTCAGGACCTTTGAGAGTCAGCTCCTCCCCAGCTCCCACACAGCTGTCTCCTCCGTGCCGCCCTGCATGCCTCACTCCCTGCAGGCCCTCGCCCTTGGCCTGCGCATGGCCTCCCGGAGTCTGTGGCAGGGGTGCAGCAGGCGTGCGGGGCAAGCCTCTCCCTGCCGTCGCAGAGTCTACTCCGAGCCACTGATTGAGAGTCTCGTGTCTTAAGTGTGGCGTACTGAGCCTAGAGTTTCAGAGCTGGAAAGGCCCACAGCCCGACACTCCCCAGCCCCAGCCCTGAGGCTTCAGGAAGCAGGGCTGGAGCGGCACCCAGAGAAGGTGGCAGGTGCAGGAGGGCTGTGTGTCCTGCGAGGCACCTGTCGCCCCTGCTGCCTACCTGAATGAAGGCCCCAATCTCTCTTCCTACTCCCAGGTGATAGCCGTGGTCATGGACATGTTCACCGATGTAGACATCTTTAAGGACCTGCTAGACGCCGGCTTCAAAAGGAAGGTGGCCGTGTACATCATCTTGGACGAGAGTAATGTCAAGTACTTCCTGCACATGTGTGAGCGGGCCCGCATGCACCTGGGACACCTCAAGGTGAGCCGCTGTCTTTATGGCCAACTTGTTACTCAATAAACGCCTTGTGCACCTGCCCTGTAGAGATAGAGGCCTATGCCAGGCGCACAGGGCCCAATAAGCCTCGGGCCTCCTGCCAGGCAGTCCCCTAGCCTCTGCCCGAGTGCCCCAAGGGACAGGACGCTGAGTGCCTCCGGCAATCAGAGATAAGGCAAACATCGATTAAGGGCCTGCTGGCCAGGAGCCAGAGTCCACATCTGGATGTGGCCTCGCGTGTCCTTTCAAAGCAGGCCCTGCCACGTTGGTTACCTGTCTTGGCTCACACACCTGCAGGGACAGGGTGCCTGCCGCCCCAGCCCCAGCAGCTCACATCTGGTACCTGGAGAGCTCTGATTGCCAGGAAGTTCTTCCTCAAGGTTAAGCCAAACTCTGCCTCTGTAGCGCCCACCCACAGGTTTAGGGTCTGGCTCTAACAAAGGATGTTCCCTCGGGCTGAGGTCAGGGGAGGCTTCCTGGATAGCTGCAGAGTTAAAGCAGGCTTGAGGAATGAGAACAGAGCAGAAAGGGCCGCATGGGGGCACCACGGAGCAGAGGTGGGGGTCGTGACAGCCTGGCTCTCAGCACTGCTTTGCTGTGTGTCCTTGCGCACATCCCCTTCCCTGTCCTGGCTGCAGGACCTCGCAACCGGCCCAGGGGCATGTGGGCCAGTGTGGCTGGCTTCTTTTGCACAGACATCCTAGCATTTGGCACTTTGCTTGGGGGTAGAGGGAGCCCTCTTTCTGCCCCAACATTGCTTGGCACCTACTGTGTGCAGCATATTCCCTGGAGAATACAGATCAGTCTGCATAATAACAACCAATACTTTCATGTTGGACATGGGCCATGCCTGTCTTGGCACTTCACTGGTTAACTCATTTACTCCGCATGACTGTCCAGTTGTCCCCATTTTACAATGAGAAAATGGAGGCGCACTCACCTGGGGTCACTTACAGCTAGGAAGCCCAAGAAGCAGCGTGGGGGCCAGCCCCGGAGGCCCCTAGCTAAGAGCAGCCTCCGACAGGTCAGAATTCCTTGGGCTTTAGACCTGGGATCTGAACCCCAGGAGGAAGGGAGAGGCCAGGCTGGTTAACAAGGGCTGGGCAGCTGTGCCTGTAATTTGCTGGCGTTTGTCAAGTGTACCCCCCATCCCACTGAGCCTTTTCAAGTGGGTGCAAGCTCTCTGAATGGTGTCTTTAGCTGTTGTGACATTTTTACGTGGTCTCCTTGGTGGGTTGACCCAAGCCCCACGCTCACTCGCCGCACTGCCTGCCATGTAATTAGCACTGGGGACCGAGTCCCAGGGCAGACAGCTCAGGATAGGTCCAGAAGGTGGAAAAGGCGTCTTCTGAAAGGTGGCTATATTGGCCCCGGCCCTGTGGGCAGCAGATCAGAGAACTTCAGGGCTCTCTGTCCAGCCCGTCTCCGAGGTCTGGAGGAGACCTGAAGGCTCACCCCCACTGAGCCCTGCCACATGCCCAGGGGTGCTTTACTTGACACACGTCACTTCCCTCGGCCCCCTTGCATTCCCAGCGTGCAGGTGATGAAGCAGCAGTGTGCTTGTCCATGCTGAGCAGGGACCCGAGCCCCCAGCTGAAAGCCTTGTGCCCTGTCCAGTGCCCCAAGCCTTTTCTCAGTATAGAAGTCCCAAACTCAAGTCTCCTGGAACTGTTGGGAGTACTCCGAGTGTTTGGAGCTCCCAGAAGTGGCGGGCAGGTGGGGCTGTGCTGAGGACCTGGTCCAGAGGCTATGTGGCTCCTCTCCCGAAAGGCTGGCCCTGCACCACCCACCCACCTGCCCTGTCCTTCACTCCCCGCTGCATTTGGGGGCCTTAGACTATGGTGTAGCCCCGTAGCTCTGTGGGAGCCTGGAATGCTGGGGCCAGAGGGGCCTTGGGCTGCCTGTACTAAGCTGCCACAGGACAGATGGGGAAACAGGCCTGCAGGAGCCTGTGACTTGCCTCCTTATCCTTGTGTTCCTAAAAGCCAGGCTGAACCTAAAAGCCCATAGCAAGAGATCAGCATGCACAGGAGGGCACACAGACCCTTGGCTCTCCACACCCCTGATGGGCAGGCCCTGCCAGTGGGGCCACCATGGGGCTGGCCCGTGGCCCTACCTCTCCAGGGCTCCGGCACCTCACAGCTGTAATGACGCCTCCCAGAGTTGTTTGAGGATGAAATTAGAGGAGACAATGGCTATAAAAGTGCTCTGTGAGCTAAGGGTGGCTACGCAGCTTCTGGTAACAATAGAAATTATAAACCTCGGGCCCTGGGCAGGGGATGGGGTGTGGATGGGAGGCCTCCTCCCCCACCCTGCTGCTGGAAAGTGGAAATGCAGCTGAGGGCACAGGAGAGCCTCGTGCACCAGGGCTTCCTGGTCCGGCTGCCCCACTGGCCAGCTCCCTGCACTAGGGGAGGTGGCAGGGTCCACAGTGGGGCATACCCAGGAGCCAGCACCTGCACAGCACAGGGCATGTGGCCCTGGCCTCCTCATTCTGCCCTCGGAGCCTGCCCCCTCGGCAGCCTGGGTGGGCAGCTAGAGGCTCCTGTGGGCCCATCCCTGGCCAAGTGTCACCTTGTCTAGGGCCTGCCCACACGGCCCACCTCCCTGCCCGCGGGCTGGCTGGGCCCGGGCCTGTCTGGGGAGCACTTCCTGCTCGGGAGAGCCCGGTTCGCCCTCAGCCACCCATCGCCCTCGGCTGGTTCTGCTTCGACCTGCCCTCAGCTCCTGCCGGCCCAAGGTACAGGGTGCACGTGTGGGGTCGTACTTGTGACCACAGCAGTGTCAGGTGCCAGTCTAGGGGCAGCGCTAGGAGCCAGGCCTGAGCCCCAGCTCTGCCCGCTGCACTGTAACCTCAGACAGAGGCATTGAATCTTTCCAGGCCTCAGTGTCCTTGTCTGAAAACCAGCAGGGCTGCTGTGAGCAAAGCATAAAGGAGGCCATGTGGGGGCAGGACTCTCAGTGGTGAGCTCCCTTCTCGTCCTGTTTTTGGTTGGGGACAGGCACAGCTCCTTCCATGAGACCCCAGCTCTGGCTGATGAGTGCCAAGGGGCTCCCCTGCCCCCTTTGAGCCGAGGTTGGCTGGGGACCACCCCTGTGCACCTGCTGCAGGCAGCGCCTCTCGGCCTCCTGCTTCCTGTCTCCAGAGCTTTGAGTTCACACCAGTACATTCTGGAAACAGCTGCCCTCCTGGCTTTCAGGTAAGGCAGGAGGACTCGCACTAGCACCTCCCCTGGAGTGAGGCTCACTGCCTTCCCCAAGCACCTGGCCTCTGACAGGGAGGATGGGAATGATGGCCCTTGTCAGCAACAGGAACGGCCCTTTGGAAGAAAGCCCAGCCCTTCCACCCTCTCCAGGGCCCAGGGCAGGCCACATGGCCACACCACATTTGGGGGTGCCAAGAGGCACCCCAGGGTCAGTGGGAGCCAGGCCAGGCTGCGAGGCTCCCAGCTCAGGACAGGACAGGAGCTGTGCGGTGCTGACAGATTGGAAGAGCTCGTTGGCTCTGCCGCCAAACTGGAAAAACCAGCAGCTACTTGGGCCAAGGCTGGACCCATTTCTGATGAGTGAGCCCAGCCAGGGTGGCTGTGGGAAGGTGCTCGGTAGGGGTGCCAGGACTCAGCCTGCAGCCCAGGTCCCACACTGGACAAGTAGCTTCCCACTGGTGCTCAGAGCTTCCTCCCACCCATCCTCGAGTCCTGGGCCCTGGCCTGTGTCTGTCATGGACTTGGGGTGTGGAAATACTTCTCAAGCAAAGGGGTTTACTGGCTTGGGACAGTCGGCAGTGTCTGAAGACATTTTTAAGGGTCACGACTAGGATGGCACAGTTGGCATTTGGTGGACAGAGGCCAGGGACCTTGCTAGATACCCCACGATGCACAGTGTAGCCCCACAGCAGAGCAGAGCCTTGCCCAGAACATCAGCAGTGCTGAGGCCAAGCAACCCAGCCTGGGGGAGAGCTGGGCGTCCTCCCAACAAGGCCTTGGAGCTGGGCTGGTGCAGCCTGCTCAGTCCCACCTTCCCAAAGGCATTTCACAAAGGTGCTCCCCCTCCTAGCTTCGTGACAGCCAGTGAAGGCCAGGGTGAGCATTGGCCTCCTCCCTCATTACAGAGGAGACCAGGCTCTGTAGGACAGAGCAGAGGCTGGCCAGGCACCCAGCACATGGGGACATGGGCCCTCTGTCTCCTGTACTCCGCATGCCTGGCTCCATCTTGCCATCCCTGGCCGGGCCCGGTGAAGATGCATCTTTGGGCCTCCCTATCCCTCCTCAGGCCCAGGGGATGCCATCAGGCCCCTGCAGTGGATGGGGGTGAGGAGCTACCACAGTACAGCTGGAGGTTGTCCTCAGGCCCAGGGGGCTGGACCCTGCCACTGGGAGACTGTGGGTAAGCCCCCCTGCTCTGAGCCCACCTGGCTACCACGGGCAGCTGACGGTCCTGGCCCCCTCAACCTGGACTGTCCAGATGTTTTCTGGCCTTCGTGTTGGTTCCCATCCTATCCCCTCAGCATCGGAGGGATCCCACCCTAGCATGCTCAGTCATAGCCCACTTTGTCACCTTGTATTTGGGAAGCACCCAGCCCCGCTCACTGTGGTTTCATTTGTCCTTACAGCAGCCTTCTAGCGGAAGGGGGGTGAGGTCCATTTCACAGATGAGAAAACTGAGGTGTGGAGAGGCCAGATTGGTGTTTGGTTGGCCTTGGGACTGGAGTCCCGTTTGACCAGGGCTCAAGCATGCCCCAGGCTGGCTCTGTGCCAGGGGGCCTGGGCTTGTTCCCTCTGCCTCCCTGCCACTAGTAGAGGCGAAGGCCCCAGCGGACTTAGGACCAGATCAAGTCACATCTCTGTATGAGCACAGGAGGCCTGGTGGGGAGTGGGGAGCAGTTTTGCCCCATCCCTAGTGCCCACCCTGCCCTGACATCCTCTCTGGGACCCATCGCTGCCCTTCCTTTCAGGTGTGAGGACACTGAGGTCCCACAGAGCCCAAGGACTTGTGCAGGGCATCCCACTTGGGCCAGCCCAGTGGCTGTGGTCCTGGGCGTCCTGCCCCGCCCGCTGTATCCTGCCAGGGGCGTCATGGGCTCAAAGACAATGCAGCTTTGTGGAAGCCTCTGCTGTTCACCCAAGCCTTGACTCCTGAGACATTACCTCATCTGGGCCAGGCCCCACGGGGCGGGGCACACCCAGGAAAACAGGCCTGGGAGTGGGCATGGCAACTGCCACGAGGCCCCACCTGCTGCTGAGCCCCAGGGTTAATGGCCTTAGATTGAGGCCAATCCCCAGCATGCAGACAAGAAAACTAAGGCCCAGAGAGGGCCAGAGACTTGCTTAGAGTCACACAGCAAATCTGGTGCCTCTCATGTGGAGTTGAGTCTGTCTCAGGTGTAGATGGTGACCTCTGAGGCCTCCAGCAAGACAAGATTTGGAGTGGGTGGGGAGAGGTGCTGGTGAGAGGGGAAGTGAGGCCAAGGAGGGGCCTGTGGCCCAGCCCACCAAGCACAGAGCCAGGGACCCACAGTAGCCATGGAGTTGGCTGTGGTTGACCAAGAATGCCTTGTACTGCCTCCAGGCTCTTTGCTCCAGTTTCTGGTCGGGAGCGTGCTCTGTGTTGGGTACAAAGTCACGAGTACTAATTGTCCTGGGCTACGTCCAGCTTCCTGCTGAGCTGGCTGTGAGCTGGCTGTGTGCAGACAGGCAGCCTGACTGGCAGACGGAGCTAGCCCTGGGACTGGAGGCTTCTGGGCTGGGCCCAACAACAGGACAGCTGTGCACCCCACAGCCAGGCAGGCATTCGTAGCTGCCCCTCAGCCTATGAGCGGAGGGGTCTGAGCCCTGCCACAGAAGGGACGGCCAGCAGGAGCACCTGGACGCTATGGGAAGTTGTGGAGGGCAAACTCTGGCTCTCTCAGGCCCATCCCCTCCCCGCTGTGACCCCCCACCCTGACTCAGGCCCACCTCCCTTGCCCACGGCAGCCCCCCTCCCTGTCCTCGGCCCCTGACCCCCCTTCATTTCACGAGTCATCTGCTGGATGCTATCCTCTACTTGAGGTGCGTCACCAACTTTGCGACTCCCTGCTCTGAACTCTCCCATGCACCCCACTCTCCCCAAGGCCGAGTCAGGCCCTTGAACAGGTATAGGGTCTGTCAGAGGTCCAGCTGAGCTTGCTCTGCACGCTCCGTTGCCCGCCCTCCTCCCCTAAAGTCTGAATGTGTCTTAAAATAGGCTGCTGCTCTGGTCAGCAGCCTTTGTGTTCCCATGTCTGGATGCTCACCCTGAGCCTGCCTCACTTCCCTGTCCTCGAGTGCCAGCCTCTCCCAGCCCTCACAGCTGTCGTCATCCCTCCTCACCACCGGCTCGGTGTGTTCCGGCCAGTCATCTCCGCCTGCAACCAGGGGCCTCGGCAGGGGTTGGGGAGTGACAGAGCAGGTGGGTGGTCAGCAGGCTGAAGCCAGTGAGTGGGCGAGGGGCATGGCAGAAGTCACAGAAGGTGTAAGAGCCCAGGGGCCCAAAGCCAGCACGGGGGCCCTCAGCAGAGCATGGGACTCCCACCCCAGGGGTGTTCAGGCAGCCCTGTCGGATTGTCCCTAGGGGAGTTCCTGCCCTGGGCAGGTGTTAGATTTCCTAGGGCTTGCATTAGCAGCGAAGTCCCCAGCCGCCCCGCCCCCCACCACCCAGTGACTTGGGGGCACCAGGAGCCAGTGTTTCTGACGCCCTACCGGGCATTGCTTACACCAGGAGCCCACGTCTCCTTCCAGGCCTGAGGGCTGGGGTGCCCCCAGCCATCCCCTCAACTTGGGGGTCTCAGCCTGGCTTATCCTGCCCCTCCCTCAGAGCTAGGGCCTCCTTCTGTGAGGAAGGGAGGGCAGCCATCCCTCCCACCCTATAGCACGCAGCCCAGAGATACCCCTAGACCTCAAACCAGGTCAAGAGGGCACCTCACGGCCAGAGTTCAGAGGAAGGCAGGCATGGCCTGGTCTTGGACTTGAGGCGCTGCTTGTGACTCCTGGGAGGAACCCCTCTCCTCTCTCTGGGTCTCGGCACCCCTTTCCATGGCCTCCCAGTGGCTCTGGCTGGCTCTCAAGCCAGACAGTGTAGACCCAGTGTGGAGTGGGATCAGACCATGTCCCAAACTGCTTCTGGGTGCCAGGTGGTGGGCTGGCCCCCAGAGAAGTAGCAGAGATTGCTGGGAGCCCTGCCCTCTGGGAGCAGAGATCAGCAGCGACGACGAAGAGATAGCTGCAAGAAGCAGAGCCAGGGCGAGGCCTGCCAGGCACTCATCCTAGGAGGGCCAGTGCCCTACCAGAGTGCCGGCCCAGATCCCTAGGGCAGGCCCCAGTCTCCCCGCCACACAGCCCCTGCCCCCACTGGGACCTCTCCACAATGAGTCCACATCCCCCTCTTGCCCAAGGCCCTGCAACAGCCCACCACCTGGAGCAGCGTTTCCCCAGACTGGCCTGGCTACACAGGTCTCGTCCTGCCGGCCACCCTGCGCGCACCCACGCTCCAGGCCCAGACCCTTGAACACCAGCCCCCACCCTCCTCTCCAGCTTCCCATCCCTGCCGTCCCACCTTGGCCTAGCCCCGCAGTCCCCACACACATTACCCCCTCACTTCAGGTCTCAGCACCCAGGTTCCCCCAAGGCCCCTGAGGCTCCAGGCAGAGACTGCCGGGCCTCCCTCCATGTGGTCAGTGCTGTGGCTATGTAATTCTGTCTCTATCCCCCAACATAGAATCTCAGGGTACGGAGCAGCGGGGGAACAGAGTTCTTCACAAGGTCCGCCACCAAGTTCAAGGGCGCCCTGGCCCAGAAGTTCATGTTCGTGGATGGAGACCGAGCTGTTTGTGGCTCCTACAGGTGACTCCCTGGCCTTCTGGGGGCTGGGGGAGAGACGGCTCTGGATCCCGGCTGGTTTCTGCCCTTAATCCTGCCTCATAACACCCTGGTTATTCCGGTTCACTGGTCCCCAAACTGCTGAGGTGTGAGCTGGGTTGGGGCACACCCACACGCCAGCCGCCCATCTCCAGAAGCAGGCAGAGGAGGGCTTTTGTTCAGAAGACTCACTCCAACTGGAGTAGGGTGTGGGCCAGGCCTGGCTGTGTCTCCCCAGGTCCATGGAGTGGTGGCCCTGAAGGCCATCCTCAGGGCCAGGCCCAGAATGAGGATGACCGTGGTCCAGCTTCGGGAACCCCGCCGTGTGTGGGTGGGTCAGGGGGGTGCTGCCACTCAGACCCACTGAGGTGGTAGGACAAAGACACCGGGTGTCCAGGCTGCTCTGGGCATCCTGTGACCCCAGGGGAGCGCAGCACTGTGCTGTTTTGTACAGGTGACAGAGGACCTAGTGTCTGTGACTTGCCTAAGGACCCAGTCCCAGGTCTGGCCCTGAGGCTTGTGCCCTGTCCTTGGTTCCCCTCACGGATCAGTCCCATCTAGGGCCCCTTAGCCATGGTCCAGTAGAGAGCAGCCTGCTGGGTGCATGGTGGCTCTCTCAGACACCCACTGTTGGGGGGGACCCAGGGCCTGAGGCAGCAGGCAGGCCCCATGTGCATGACCAGGTGGCCCCCTTGCCCTGTGTTGCAGTTTCACGTGGTCAGCCGCGAGGACAGACCGGAACGTGATCTCCGTGCTGTCTGGCCAGGTGGTGGAGACGTTCGACCGGCAGTTCCAGGAGCTGTACCTCACGTCACACGGCATCAGCCTCAAGGGCATCCCCATGGAGAAGGAGCCCGAGCCCGAGCCCGTGTTGCTGCCTGCCGTGGCCCCTCTGGTGCCTTCCGGCACTGTAGCCAAGAAGCTTGTCAATCCCAAGTATGCGTTGGTCAAGGCTAAGAGTGCTGAGGAGATTGCCAAGGTCTCCTCTGAGAAGCAGGAGGTCAAGAAGCCCCCGGGGCTGCGGGGCGCGGTGCTGGCCGAGCAGCCAGCAGATCTGCCCGAGCCGGTCCTGTCTATCCACCCGGGGCTGCTCAACCTGGAGCGAGCCAACATGTTCGATTACCTGCCCACATGGGTGGAGCCGGACCCAGAGCCAGGCAGTGACATCCTGGGCTACATCAACATCATCGACCCCAACATCTGGAACCCTCAGCCCAGCCAGATAAACCGCATCAAGATCCGAGACACATCCCAGGCCGGGGCCCAGCTGTGGAGGCAGAGCCAGGACTGCAGCTCGGCTCCAGAGCCCAGCAACCCCCAGGATGCGGTCCCTGCCAAGAATGGCCTACCTGAGGAGGACCGCATACCACAGCCCCCAGTACCGAAGCCCCGGACAGTGCCTGTGGCAGACGTGCTTGCCCAGGGTGGTGGTGGCATAGGTGGGGTGCTGGGGAGCCCAAGGGAGGAGGTACCTCAGAGCAGGACAGACCACCGGCTGCCCGGGACACCAGGCCCAGGCCAGTCCCTGCCCCAGCAGCAGCTGTCTGCGACGCAGGATGAACCTGATGGCAATGGGGTGGTGATTTCCAATGGGCTGGATCAGGAAGAGGAGGAAGATGACGATGACTATGTGACCCTCAGTGACCAGGACAGCCTCTCGGGCAGCTCTGGCCTTGGCCATGGCCCTCGGCGGCCCTCGATGGCCTCCTCTTCCGTGTCAGATGAGTGTTTTGAGCTGAGGGGACACCAAGCCCCTTTCCGGAGGCGCCACTCAGAGCAGGTAGCTAATGGGCCGGCCCAGCCCCCCCGCCGACAGCTGAGTGCCCCCAACATGACCCGTAGGACCTTTGGTGAGCACCTATGTGGTTCACCGTGGGCCCAGGGCCGGCAGAGAGAGGACGCGGGTACTCTGAGGAACATGCAGGCCTTGTGCTCCATGGACAAGGACGCACAGGTGGGTTGGGGTCCCTTCGCACCAGGGGTCTGGGAGCCCCTTTCCCTGGGCCTGAGCACCCGGAGCAGCCTTCTGCTGGGCTCCCTCGTCCCTGGCTCAGACCCTTTCCTTGTTACAGATGGGAACACTGATGAACAGGGGGTGAGGAGTGGGTAGGAGCCCCCCCAGCCACACATGTGGCAGTGCTGGAGACCTCAGCCCCACTACCCCCTAAAGGCAGCCTGTGCCTGCTACTGGGAGCTGAATCAAAGCACTTAACACCCAAGAGGTTTCAGGCCTGTGGTATTCTGGGAAGTCAGTGCCTGGTTTCTGGATGAGGAAATGGTAGTGGCAAAGGTACTTGCTTATACCCCCAAGCACCCCCCAGCAAGCAAGCCTTGTCTGGGCCTGTGCCAAGCCACCTGTGTGTTGGCCCCTTGGAGAGTGGTTCTGGGACCACTCTCCCCCAACTCCTTCAAGCCAGCTCATATTCTTCCTTTGCCTCTTCCGGACGACGTTCGCAGCCCCGGCCCAGCCTCCGGCACCCTCCCTACCTGGAAATAGTGCACGGCTGATCATGCCCGGCATGATGATCAGGCCCATGGGCAGCATCTTGAGGTAGCTGGCCAAGATGGAGCCCGCTTTGGCGTGGTTCAGGTTCCGGGCAGACAGTGACCGCTGCACGATGACCTGTGGGCACGTGAGGAGCGTGAGTCCCAGCCCCTGTCAGGGGTGCCTGTGGCCAGACTTCTCCCTGGTGGGCCTCAGGGGGTAGCATGAGATGCTGTCTCTCTAGTGCCAGACTCACCTGAGATAACCAAAGCCCAAACCTGACCCCTGATGGTTCCCCCTAGAAGCAGAGCTCACCCTGATTGGCCAAGTGACTGGGGCCCAGGTGCTCATCTTCCAGGACCACAGTCTCCCTGGCTGATGAGTAGGGAAGGGTGGCTGCTGCCTGGCCTGACACCCTACCATTGGCAGAACTGGAGGAGACCCTAGGTGGAGCGCTGTCAGGGGACTCCCCCATCTCTAGCGCCTCACGAGAATGGCTGGCATGTTCATGCACATGCCTAGAGGTGACACTGGCACCAACTGTTCCGTGTCACTGGCAGGGGTCTAGAGCTCTCAGGCCTGGGGTCTAGGGGAGCCTCCACAGTCTCCCTGGCTGTTGAGTAGGGGAGGGGCTGGGACTGCCCAGGGGCAGCCCCTCAGGTTGCCGTGGGTAGACCCTAGCCAGGCCCCAGTTTCCAGGTCTACAGAATGGGGACTGATGGCCTCTGAGATCCCTCCCAGCATCTGACATTATGATTCTTTTTTTTTTTAAAGATTTTATTTATTTACTTTTAGAGAGAGAGGAAGGGAGGGAGAAAGAGAGGGAGAGAAGCATCGATGTGATCGAGTCTTGCTCACCCTCAACCAGGGACCTGGCCTGCAACCCAGGCATGTGCTCTGCCCGGGAACCAAACCAGCGACCTCTTGGCTTGCAGGCCGGCATTCAGTCCACTCAGCCACACCAACCCTGGCACGAATCTACTTTTAAAAAAACAAAACTTTTTTTTTGAACAGTTTTCTTGGGGTATAATTCACCCGTGGTTCAGCCACAAGAAGTTTACAGTGCTTTTCAGTATGTCCACAACACTGTGCCGTCTGGAACTTTCTTCCCTTTGCTCGTCTGCAGTGTCGGTCACTGGCAGCAGTTCAGGAGTAGGAATTACCTGTGACATTAACTACGTTCCAAACGTGCTAGTTGGACAGCCAGCTCCCAGCACACCCTCTGAGGCAAGACTCGGTGACCCTGGAGTCACGGTGCCAGGAGTGGTGGCACAGATGTGCAGGATGAGCTGCTGTCAGTCCTGCTTCTCCACCAGCTTCCGGTGACTTGGGGACCAGTCCTAGCCTCAGTTTGGGCCTTGGTTTCCCTGTCTGGACAAGGAGGGAGCCAGACACGGTTCCCTGTGGACTGTCCCCACTGATGCGCTGTCATTACAAGAGCCCAGGGCCACTCCTCAGAGGGGAAGAGAAGCGTTTCCCTAAACCCTGAGCTCTGTACTTCATTGTGCTCTCGCAGGCCCTTGCAGGCCAGCCTGGGAGGCAGGCCAGGCCAGCTTTGCGGCCCCATCCTGCAGGTGGAGAAGCTGGGCTCAGTGCTCCTCAGGCCTCCTCTTTGATTGGCTTTGTTTGGTTTTGATTACTAGAGGGTAGCCCATGTACAGTGGACGAGCTGGGAGACAGTGAAAAGTTCTGAAGGAGACAAGGAGAAGCACCCATGGTCCTAGCACACAGAACTGCCCCCGGTGCTCCCCAGGCTGGGCCTCTCAAAGGGGCACCCTGGCCTGTGCCTGAGTAGACTTAGTCCTGCAGAGTCCCCAGCTGCTAGTGAGGGTCACAGCAGAGCAGGACCAGGAGGACTAAACAAGTGGGACCCAGTGATGCAGTCCCTGCCTTGTGGGTGCCCTGGACCAAGGCCCAGCTACCCCCATGCAGACCTAGACTAAGCAGGAAGAGGATGGGGAAGTAAGGCTGTGGGCTATATCCTGCCTTCCTGTGTGGCCCCCTTTTTGGGCATTGAGGCTCACTCAGCCCTGCTTTCGAGGCCAGGCCCACTTAGCCTTCATGGAAAAATCGCAATGCTGTGCAGCCCAGACATGCCAGTGCCATGCCGGGCCTGTGCTGGTGGGGAGAAGGGCACAGGCCGGCTCTCCCAGCATGCCCCACAGCCAGCCCTCACTCACTGGGGCTGGCCCATAGCCCTCCCAGGGGAGCCTGACAAGTGCCTGCTGGGAAACCACGTGTCCTGGGAGGCCCACGTGTGAGGCGAGGCTGATGTGGGAATCTGGGGGCCCCATGTTACAAATGAGGAAACTGAGGCCCAGGCCCCCAGGGTTTCTGAAGCCTCCAGTGTGGCCCTGGGAGCTTCCCACTGCCATAGTCCAGGGAGAAGCTTCCAGCAAACGCACACCTGCTGCTCAAGAGAGGGGGACCCTCCACCGCTCCCCTCGCTGGATGGGCAGCCATGGCCCTGGGAAACATCCCTCCCTCTGGGTGCCCCCACAGAGGAGGCTGTCCTCACTGACCCGGCTGTCTCGTTCCCATGATGGGGCCCTGCCAGGGTCCAAGGCACAGCCATCAGGCCTGTGCCTGCCAAGGCCCTGCTGCTTCGAGAGGCCTTCGCCCGCCTGAGTGCTGCCGGGAGCTGCCTGTGGCCTTCCAGGGCACGCTGAGTGGCGGCCATTGTCCACCCTCCCTCACCCCAGAGGGCAGGAGGCAGTCTGAGGTCACCTGGTGCATTCACAATGCGGAGAGGACTAGAGACAGACTCCAGGAGACCTGGCCCCTGCACTCACCAGAACTTCGGGCCCAGGTCAAACTACTGCCTCTGACCACCTGTCCCCGCCCTGTTCACGGTTGGAGGAGGCTGGAGCAGGGGCATCGAGGAGGAGTAGGAGCTTGCCTTACCACAGCACCAAAGGCGAGATTATTCCCATAGGACACGTGGGGAAACTGAGACACAAAGTAACACGACAGACTTGTCCAGGACCAGCAGCTAGTGAGTGGCGGGGCCAGGAGATAAGCCCGGCTGTGCTGATTGCAGCCTGCCCGGCAAGCATCCCGTGGGAGGAGATGGTGCTGCTCTGCGGGATGTCACTCTGTCTGTTCTCTCTTTCCCAGGACCACCAGTATGGAGTCCCTGCCTCGGGGACCAGGGATAAAGATGGCTTCCCGCGGCTGTTGAGGACCTCAGGACCCACGCGGTACTGCCCCACTGCTGAGGGCGCCCAGAGCTCTACCAGAAAAGCGGGTTCCCATTACTGGCAGGCCAAGGGCGGTCCCGGGCCCCACACACCGCCAGACCCTGGGAGCCCAAGGCTGGCCCGCAACACCAGTCTCCTCGCTGATGGCAGGGCCACCAGAGTGCACCCGAGTCCTTTCGGAATCCCATACTCCAAACTGTCCCAATCGAAGCACTTGAAGGCCAGGATGGGTGGCAGCCAGTGGGCCTCATCTGATTCTAAACGGAGGGCCCAGGCCCCCCAGGACCGCAAGGACCCCTAGCACCCTCTCCGTGGGCCTGGGGCCAGGCCATCCTTGGCCTCCACTCATGCCCAGACCCGCCACGCAGGCATTCCCCGGGGCCACACGGCAGATTTCAGATGGGCCACCGGGACCCTCCAGAGCCCCCCGAGGAAAGCGAGAAGGTGGCAGGAGGCAATGTTGACACTCACCTGGTCAGTGCACCAGTACCAGGTGGCCATGATGGTCAGGCCAAAAGTCATCCCAGTCCACGGGAGGTCTGCAGTGGAGGGGTCACGGAACATGTGCATGGCATCTGCCCGTGGCAGGTGGCAGGTGGTGTTGGCGATAGTCCTGTTTGGGACAGCCTGGCTGTAGGCTGCTGCCAGTTGCTCATACCCGCCGATCCGGTCAAAAGCTGGCAGGGACAGGACAAGGATGGTCGGTGGCCGGTGGTCCTGACTCCCAGTCCCTGCTGCTCTCCCACAAGGAGCTTCCTGCTGTGCCACACCTGGCCTTTTCCCACTTCACCTCTCCTGGCATCTGGAAGGGTGTGGCCTCATACAGGGTTTTCCAAAAGGTGAATTTAAGTGACTATTTTATATGTATTTAAAACAATGCTATTAAATGAGCATTTTGCACACGGGCAGCACAGTGTCCAGTTGGCCTCTGGATGCCAGTTGGCCTTAAGCAGTGGGCTTCTGTGCCAGGCTTCACACTATCGATTCAAGGAAGCAGAAGTATTTTTTTTCTCAGCATTTAAGGGCCTTCCAAGGGGTTTAGAGTATTGGGTGCTGACCTGGGGGCTTCTGGAGGACATGCATTTTGTCAGAGCTGAGAAGGGCTGGCAGTGAGGCGGCACTGGGCGAGGAAACACATCCAGCGGGACTGGCCAGGGGCATGACCAAAGTCACAGGGACGGCCAGCTGGGCCTTCAACCCAGACCACATTCGCCCCCTCTCCGTTTTCAGGGTCAGCCCTTTATGGCCAAGCCCTGGCCCACCTGTGGCTTTGCCATGTCTGCAGTCACTCCTCTCCGCCCAGACTGGGCCTGGCTGCCTCAGGCTCTCTCCAGCATTGGGTTCTAGAGACATGGGCCCCTGGTCTGAGAGGAGGCAGATACACAGAAGCCCGGACACAGAAAAACCCCAGTCTCAGGCCCTACCCATAGCAGCCCCTTTCCCCAAGCAAGAAGTCTGCTGCCTGGACTGGGTCCCCAACACCCTCGCCACCCAGAGCCCAGGCCAGGCTGGGGTGAGTGCTCAGAGCAAAGGCGCAAACACTACTCGAGGGGCAGGCATGGCCGGGCCCCAGGGCCGTAGCATCTGAGTCTGGAGGAGACTGGAAGGCCTCTGCTCGCCCTTTGTGGGACCCCGTGGCTCTGCATGCACACTCCCAGGGTGAGGAGTCCTCTGGAGGCCTCAGGGCCACTGTCTGAGCTTCCTCTCTGTCCCCAGGCCAGTGTCACAGGTCTGTCTGAACCCCGGCTCTCCTCCCCTGCTCTGCCAGCAGGCTGCAGTAGCTCTCGCTGGGATCTTGCACATGGTTCTGAACAACTGGAACAGACACTCCAGCAGTTTTGCGGTCTCCTAATTGTGTGTCAGCACATCCACCTGGGTCCAACCTTGCCCTCACACCCTGAGGCAGGGCAGGTGTGGCTGGTCCGGTGTTCCTGAGTCAGCTGTGTACCAGCCCCAAGTCCTTTGGGAGCTATGACAGAAAAGCAGCTGGGCCCTGTGGGCTGGAGGGGGCCGACAGCCTCCACCCCTCAGGGAAGGCCAGCAGGGGCCCAGCCTCTTGAGCCAAACCCACCCCCAGCACTGACCCCAAGGGCCCAAAGGCTTGCTGCCATGGCCCACAGCCCTCACCTTGCACTGTGAGAATAACAGCTCCCACCACCATGATGAGCGTTTGCAGGGCATCTGTGTAGATCACAGCAGCCAGGCCTCCTGCAGGAGAAAACAGGAAGCTGGAGGGGCCCTGCTCTTGGAGAAGGGACCAGGGAAGCGAGCCGGGGCTGCAGGAGGGCAGCTGCTCACACCCGTGTTCCCCACCATCTCACAGGTGGGTGAACTGTGGGACCCAGAAGCTGGGCCCGCAGAGCCAGACTGTAGCCTGGCCACGTCCTAGGCTGTGGAAGGAGGGACCCTCTGCCCCCTGCCCACTCTCCTTGGCTCCTGCTAGCCTCTCACACTCTGGCCCATGTCCACCAGCTACACAGATGCCCCACCCAGTGATCAGAACCCCTCTCTCCAAGACCACCCCCCACGACCCTGCCCAGGTGCCATACCTGCGATGGTGTATAGGGCTGTGATGGCGAGAGTGAGGATGGTAGACAGGTAGAAGTTCCAGCCCAGGAAGATGTGTACAAAGAGAGCCCCCGCATACAAGTCGATCTGGACAATAAACCACAGGACCCAGAGCACGAGTGAGTCTCTACTTTGCCACTCACTGAGTGGCCTCAGCGCCCCGTGGGTAAGGGATGAGGAGGGGCTGGGCGAGGGAGGGAGGAGGTCCTGGCTGTGGACAGGCTGGGTGCAGGGGCGTCACTATTGTTCATGGAGTCCCAAGTGGCCAATGCCCACCAGCGAGCAGCACTGCTATTGAGCCTAACCTCTTCCCAGGGTGTGATAGGCAGAACCCTGGCCCCCTGGTTTCTGGGGGCCTTGAAGAGGAGTCCAGGAGGGCTTCTCGAGGGAGGCCCAAGAAGACTAGTAGGCCTCAGATAACAGGTGCACATGCCTTGGTCCGCAGGCCCGAGTCTGGGTGCACCTCCTGCTTTCTGCTCCCCGGCAGACAGGGCCCTCCGAGAAGAGACCAGCTGTGAGTGCTGGCGTGGGCTAGGGATGTGGGTAGTCTTGCTTACTGCCCCCCACCCCAATCCCGGAGCGGTGAGATTAGAACTGAAGTCAGGACCATGTGTTAGGTTGAGGCTGGTCCCTGGAGGAGGACTAGCCCCCACTGTCCCAGCACCCATTTGGGGCAAGAATCCTAGCCTCAGGGTGAGCACCAGACCCAGCCTCCAGACATGCCCCTTCTCCAATGTGTGGCAGGTGCTGAGTGGGAGGACAGGAGCCCACCCCGTGAGACCTAGGGGCAGGGCACCAGCCTCCCCGTACCTAGACCTGCCCCTCTGTCCGGCTGAGTAGAGGGGAGACAGACTGACTGGCCACTGGGGCCAGGAGCTCCCCGAGAAGGCTAGGCGAGGCTGTGGGCAGTCTGGAAGGCCAGGGGGTGCCAGCCCCTTTGAGTTGCCCCAGGGCCTGGTCCAACTTGGCGCTGCCTGCACTGCTAGGAGCCAGACTTGGGGGCCTCCTGCTCCCCCAGGCCTCAGGGACACAGAGCCCAGGTGGGAACTGGACCTCACCCAAAGCCCATGTTCCTGTACCTCTCCCTCCAGGCTCCTCCTTTGGAGAGACCAGCCAGGGTGGAGACTGACAAGGTGCTCTCAGGCCCCTGGCTCTGGCTCTGTGTGTGTGTGTGTGTGTGTGTGTGTGTGTGTGGTGGTGGTGGTGGTGCACCTGCCAGCAGCACCCATGAGACCAGAGGAGAAACAGAGGCACAGGGAGGGGAAATGGACTTTATCAAGGACAGGCACTGGCAATAGGGATGGGAGATGCCAGGTGAGAGGGCCAAGGGTGGGGCGCACGGGAGAGCTCTAGAAAGCAGCCTCTTCTTCCACCTGGCCATCCTCTGGCCACCCCTGAAGACCCCTCCGTGGATCCCAGCTGCCCTCAGAGCCAGCTGCAGGGACCTAGGCCTGTGTCCCTGGTCAGCTGTGTCCCAGCAAGATGGCTGTGAGCCCTCCTGAGCCTCAGGGGCTCTCATCAGTGAAACGGGAGTGGGTGTGGGAAGAATGCAGGCAGCCCTTGGCCCCTTTCCGTCCCCACTGGCCTCTACAGACCCCTGGTCAGGAGGGCTGGGGGCATGGGAAGTGGCCCCTCTGAGGGAGCCACCTCCCCTCTGTGCCCCCCTGCCTAGTGGCCCAGGAGCAGCTGCAGCATCTAATCTAACTCCCTGTGGGCACAGAGAGAGGCGAGGCCAGGGGGACTTGCCCATGGTGGCAAAACCCTGGGAAGAAAATCAAAAGGACAGAGGCAGCAAACCCAAGTTTCACCTGGGAAGGCCCACTGTCAGGGTGCCTGGCCAGCCAGGGTCTTGCTGGGTGGAAGCCACTGATCTGCCCCCACTCAGAAACCTGCCATGGCCCCTGCTGCTTCCAGGATGGTGTCCAAGGTCCTCTGTTATCCCTGAGATCTGGCCCCAAACTCATTTCTTACCAGCTGTCTTTACCACCTCCTGTTACTTCTGCCCCCAGCATGAGGCCCAGGCTGTGCCTACAGGTGCCTTCTACCCACAGGGGCTCCCCCTCATCTCTGATGCCTTCGGCAGACCCTGACCCCAGGAAGTCCCCCTGGGGTGCTTGGTAAACCTACACGCATGCCACACGCTGCCCTGCATGCTTTATTCTGAGTATCTCATCTAGTGCTTGGGCGCCCCACAAGGTGGGTGTCATGAGGAGTCCCCTCCCCAGAGGAGGCACCACTGTGGAGTCAGACAACTTGCCCGAAGCCCTACCTGCAGTCACCAGGGTCCATTGGGCTGACCCTGGGGACCAGGAGCTCCCAGGTCCCTAGAGAGAGCAGACCCTATTTTGGCACCAACTAATGGAGCTCAGAAAAAAGCTTGAGCCGAGGAAAAGGCGGGGCGGGGGGGGGGGGCGCTCAGTGGAGGAGTGCGTGGGGAGCTGTCCACAGAGTTGGTTCACGGGTTGGGCTGATCTGCTGAGCCCATGTTTCCCAGGAGCGCTGGCTGCCCCATGCCAGAACCTGCGCCCTGCCCTGGCTGCCTCCCGACCTGGAGCCCTTTCTCCCTCCCTCTGTGTGGTAGCAGAGAAGATGAGGTGGCCCACAAGTTTACCATGTGACTTCCCCCCTAAAGTATCCTTAGTGTCCCCTGCTCCTAAACCTTGTCCATCTCCATGGAAGCCATAATCATCCCCTCCGGATTCCAGGAACTTCTCTCCTTGGCCACACTCCCTTTCACCTGACACCACCAGACACTGCTACAAAATAGTCCTCCCCACCTCGCTTGGCCCATCCCTTTGGAAGCCCCTCAGTGGCCGCTTCTGCACTTGGATGGTCCTGCATTTCCACTGCACGCCCCACGCCCCTGGCCGCCCCCTCCCCGGCTCCTGGCTCCACAGCTTCAGCTGCACCAGCTTCCCTCAGCTGCCGCAAGCCCTGCACTGGCATCCCAGACCACTCTCCCAAGCGATCCCAGACCCCATGCCTGTTCTCTCACTCTAGATGCCAGCCCAGTGTTTGCTTCCTTTACCTACTGTGACTGTATCGATCTGTTTACTTATTTCATCTGTCTGGAACATGAGTTCCCTAAAAGCAAGAAATGTGTTCATCATCTAGGCTCAGCCAGGGCACTCGGTGAAGAGGCCCCTTTCCACAGACCAGAGATTGGCACCCTAGTGCCCATGGACCAAATGCAGTCACACCCGTTGGCACTGTCTTCCACACTCCAGCGGCAAAGTTGACCCTTGAACAACATGGGAGTTCAGGGCCCCGACTCTCAAACAGCCAAAAACCCAAGTATAACCTTTGACTCCGCACAGACACCAGCATCCACCGATACTCCTGTCCCTCAGGTAAAGTGGCGTAAGGACAATGCAGACAGTCGGCCCTCTGCATCCGCGGGCTCCCAGTCACCAATGCAAACCCCAGGGGTATGGAGGGCCGACAGTGTATTTAGTGGGAAAAAAATTCCGTGTATAAGTGGGCCTGTGCCATTCAAACCCATGTTGTCGAAGGGTCAAGTGCCGTTTGCAGGTGGCCTGCACAGCCACAAATACTTACTTCTGGCTCTATAAAAAATTAGCTGATCCCTGGGACACATTATCTCATTCAGTCCCATGAAGTGGCATTGGAACTACATCAGTAAACAAAGAAAAAAATGGGAGAGATAGACAAGAGACATACTAAGTAGTCTCTTCAGCACACTGGAAGACAGTGCGTGCGTGAAAAAGAGGGAGCAGGGAAGTGGGTCTGGCCCCGCTGGGGCAGGAGTAATCTCGTTGAGAAGGTGAGATCTGAAAGACTTGGAAGAGGTGAGGGAGTAAGCCATATGGATATCCAGGGAAAGAAGTTTCCAGGCAGAGGCCACAGCAAGGGCAAGGGTGCTGAGGCAGAGTCCCGCCTGGCATGTTTAAGGAATCACAAGGCCATGGCGGGAGGGTTCTGTGTGACAGAAGAGGGAGAGGTGAGGTTGGCAATGAAGCAGCGGCTGCATCTTGAAGGACCTTGTAGGCCACAGTTGGTCTTCATTCCAAGTGGCCTGAGGTGTCTTGCCAGGTTTATCCACCTTCCAGAGGTTGGATTGGCCGGGAGCTACTTTGGTGACGGAGTTGGACCTCGGCTCCCGCCCTGTCCTTGAGCCAGTGTGGTCTCTGCACTCTGACACTGCACATCCTCTCCACAGACCAGGGCCGGCCCTGAAGGGGTGGCAGCAGGCAGCCCTGCGGTATCTGTCTGCACAGGCTGCAGCTGGGATGGGTCTTGGAAATGCAGACCCAGGCATTCCCGCAGCTCAGCCCAGTGAGGTCAGGGCATTTGGGGCCGGCTGGCCAGCGCACGCACTTCAAACGGCTTCAGCCCGGGGCAGCAGCCAAGGTGGCCCCAGCCCCTCCCAAACCAAGCCTAGCATCTAGTGCTCCCTGTTTACTTATCTGGGCAGCCAGAGCCTTGTCATCAACGGGTTGCTTCCCATTTTACAGGTGGATAAACCGAGTCACCCTCATCACAAAGTAGCATTTGAAGCATTGCGTCCTGGCTGCTTCAGTGCCTCGGGACAGTGGTCAGGCCCCTGGCCCGAGAGGCGGAGGCCTGGGTTCTAACTGTGACTTCTGCCTGACTCAGTGGGACATGCAGCACGTGACCCCTCTCTCTAGGTCTCAGTGCTGGGACCTAGCTGCACTTAACCCTCCTCCCCCTTAACCCTCATTCATTCTGGGAGTCCCACTCACCACCCCCCCATTTTAGGCGGCTCTGAGTGTGAGCTATAAACTCTACTACAGAATATCAACAGGCCGAAACTGGGGACAAAAGACCCCCCTAGGCCCATGACTCATCCCTCCAGACCCCAGTGTGCCACCCCCCCTTGCCTCTGTCCCCCCCAGCCTGTCCTCTGGGAGGCGCCAGAGGCACTCACACAAACTTGACTGGGTCACTACATTGCTTAAAGCCCTGGTGCCGCCGGGGCACTAGGACCCCTTCCGTTGGAGCTCTTGGCCTCATCCCTCATGGCGCCCTCCAGGCCAGGGGTGGGACACTGGCAGCCCCAGAACCAAACGTCTCACAGGTCTGCTCTGTGTGACTGCTGGAGCACCTCAGTCCCCACCACTCCCTGTCACCTCCCTCCCTGCTCCTCCTCACAGTTTTCTCTCTGGTCCCCGAATTGCCTGACTATTGACCCATAGAGTCCAGGCCTCCTGACCCGATGCATCCTACATACCCCATCTCTCTCCTTGGCCTCTCGCTCCCCTGTCACTATCCCTTTCTCCATTAAAGCCCAACTCAGATGCCACCTCTTCTGAGGACCACGTGTGTCCTTCCCATGTACACATCTGCCTCCCACTGCAGTGCAACCCCTGGTTCCCAGGGAGACGGTGGTCGGTGGGGGAGGGGGGGGCAGGGGGGGCTAGAAAATGTGGGAGGGAGGAAAGATAATGAGTGGGAAATTTTACCCTGGGCCTTAGAGGAGCCAGGTCCCTTTGCTCCGAGAGACCTAGAGAGCCCTAATGACACTGCATGCATCTAGTACAAAAGGCAGAGGGGTGCTGGCTTGCTGACTATCCCCAGAAAGCTGCTCACAGGAACAACAAGATGCCCTGGGGGTCCCCTGGTTGTCTGGTGGGCGCAAGGCACAGGCCAGCCTGACAAGGCTCCAGGGGTCTGCAGAGGGCCACCAGACACTACTCTCATGCACAGGCCAGACCATAGTCAGGGCCCAGTGAGGGGACTAGGGGGACGCCCGGCTCGGCCCAGGGCCTGGTCCCCAGGGAGCCCTGCCCGCAGCTCCTGGCTGGTCAGCAAGGCCTCCACTCGCTCCACAAAGCCAATGGCATGCCTGGGATTCCTAGTCCCAGCACCCACATGAAGAGGGTCCAGTACGTGATTCTAACATCGAGGAGAAAGCCAGCCTCACTGAGCACTTCCCACCACCCCATGGACCTGCCTTCCTCACCCTCCACTGCAGCCCTGAGGGCGGACCTGCCAGCCAGTCCTCTGCCTCGCAAGGCTCAGGCTTGTCCAGGTTCACCCAGCCAGAGCCAGCCAACCCAGAGCTGCAGCCCAGGGGCCCTGCCATCCTGAGCCCTGTCAGCAGCTGGAGCAGAAGTAGGCTAGCTGGCCCTAGGGGAGCGAGAACCAGAAGTCCCCACCCTGGGCCTTGGTTTCTCCATCTGTGAAGTCAAGGGTTCAGACAAGATCGGCCATCAGCAAGTCCTGACTGACCCTCTGCTGTGTTTTCAGCTCTTGACCTTCCAGTGGGGCCGGGACCAGGCTGCCAGGGAGAGAGGCCTGGAAGCGTCCTCTGCAGTGGCCTCCTGCTGCCAGAAGGGCGCTGCTGCAGATCAGTATATGGCAGAGCTGCCCAGCCACAGGGGAGAGGCAGGAAGCAAGCTCCTAAAAGGTTCTGAAGCTCAGCCCAGACCCTGCAGACTCTCAGCGCCCCCTAGTGGGCAGTGCTGGCTCACTTGGTGCAGGCCCAGGAAGGTGGGAGGTGGACGAGGACACCCACCACCAGCCCCTGATACCGAGTACCCCTCTGGTGCCCCCAGTCTAGAAGCTGGGGTGAATCAGGAGTCACAGAACCTACGTTCTGCCCCCAACTATGCTGGCTGCTGGATGTACTGGGGCCCGGACCAGCTGTCACAAACTCACCGAGTGACCCTAGGCAAGTCATTGTCCCTCTTTGGGCCTCCATTTCCCCAGATGTTAAACAAGGCAGAAATGCATGAGAAGATGTCAGGTCTGTTTGAGGGGCCCCCAGAGTGGGATGCTTCCAGGCTATGCTGGCCAGAAACGGGGCATAGGGCAACTCACCGATATCTTGGTGAAGACAGACAGCAGCAGGGACAGGACAGACAGGTACGTACGTATCCGCTGGCCTCCGTAGCGCTTCTGAATGTATTCAGGCATGGTAACAATCTGGGGAGACAGGGGCAGGGGCTGAATACTCTCCTGAGATGGTGCCCAGCACTCAGGGCCTTTAAGGCCTTCAGGGCTGGAGCCGTCCAAGGGCGAGGTACAGGCCACACTGGGCATTGAACTCCAGGCTCAGGGTTCTGACCATCCCCAAGGGTTTTAGGCAGGGGAGTCGAAGGCTCACATGGGCTCTGCAAGGCTGATGTGAGGAATGGATTCGAGGGATCGTAGCTGGGAACAAAGGGGCATAGTAGGAAACTGTTATGACAAAACCAGACAAGCTATGTTGAGGCTAGATGGAGAAGGTGGCTGTGAGGGGCAGAGTGGAGGACAGACTGAGAGATCCAGGTAATGGAATCCCAGTGTCCAGCCCACGGGCTCCATGGGCCCAAGATGGCTATGAATTTGGCCCAACACAAAATCGTAAATTTACTTAAAACCTGTTTTTGCTCATTAGTTTTCATCAGTGTCTATGTATTTAATGTGTGGCCCAAGACAACTCTTCTTCTTCCAGTGTGGCCTAGAGACACCAAAAGGTTGGACACCCTTGCCTAGACTTAGTGGCTGCTCGGCTGTGGCTAAAAGAATGGGCAGCATCAGGGACAATGTTGCACAGGTTTGCCATCCAGGTGTGCAGCCCAGGTGTGCTGCCCAGGAGCAGCACATAGGTGTGTGGCTCAGGTGTGCCACCCAGATGTCCAGATGTGCTGCCCAGTTAGAGGGAGCATCATCCCCAAGATGCAGCATGCCAGGGCAAAGGAAACCAGACAGGTACCTGGGCTGACAACCCAGGGGCCCTGCCTTTATGGGTTGATAGGAATGTTAAATGAACTAATAACAGACACAACTCTGAGTATTCACCAACTTGTGAGTGAAGCCAGGGGATCCTGCTCATCCCCACCACCAAACCGGACCAGGGCCCAGGCCCACGCAAGGCTGCCCTGAAGAGACTCACCTCTGAGGAGATGTAGATAGGCACAAACACCCATGCGAGGGCCAGCAGCACATATGTGGCCTGAGGGGGACAGAGGCAGGGTGAGAACAGTGGGCATAGCTCCCACAGGCCCTGCCCAGAGTGAAACCGGGACCGGTGGTCCAGAGGCCTGACTAGCCATGAACACCCAGGGCAGCCCCTTCCCTTCCCTCCGCCTCTGTAAACAGACAGCCTGGGCCAAGGCCAGCAGCTCCCTGCCCACTGGTCTGTCCAGCATTTTGGCCAGACTTCCCCAGGAGCATTGCTGCAAAGGACACATGCAGACACTGGCTGACTCAGGCAGCTGGGAGGTGTCCCTTTAGCCTTTGAGGGGTGAACTCCAATGGGGCCCGCCATCTAGGGCCTTCCAGGTGCTTATGCCCTCCCACAGCCTGGGCCCAGCCTCCGGGTGCTCACATTCCACTCAAAGCCTGCCACAGCCAGGCCTCCGGCTGCACCTGAGCCTGCCAGTCCAATGAAGAGGCCTGAGCCCTCGCTGCTGGCAAAGAGGGAGGCTCCAATCTGGAGGGGAGAGAGGAAAAAGGATCAGCTGCAGACCACCTTGGACTCCAACGCCTGTGCCCTTCCCAGTTTCCAGCACCACACTCCTACACCCCCAACTTGGGGATACTCTGACAGCCTCAGCCTGTCCCGTCACCACCTGCTTAAGCTGGCCTGGGCAGTGACCTCAGGGAGGCAGATGCTGGCTGGCCTGGAGGTCAAATGTGGCCCCCGGAAAGGAGAAGCAGGAGGAGTCAGGGTGCACTCACCGGCCACCACATCATGTCCCGGCCGGCCAGGAAGTAGCCGCTCACTGTGTTCCTGCTGGCTCGACAGGAGGACTGCAAGGACAGAGCAGAAGTTTGAACCCTGTGCATTGCTGGAGGGAGTGTAAAGCAGTCCCCTGCTGTGGAAGACCGTCTGACCATTCCTCAGAGGGTTACACATACAGTTACCTTATGGCCCAGCAATTCCACTCCTAGGTGCATGTCTAAGAGTGAAAACAGGTGTTCAGACAAAACTCAGACACATGAATGCACATAGCAGCAGCATTCACAACGGCTAAAAGAAACTATCCAATTGTCCATCAGCTAGTGAATGGGTAACAAAATGTGGTCTCTCCACACAACAAAATATCATCCAACCAGATGAAGGAATGAAATAGTAATACATGAAAACGTTCTGTTAAATGAAGAAAGTCAGTTGCAAATGGCCACAGGGTTCTGATTCTGTGTATGCGGATGTCCAGAGTAGGCGAATCCCCAAAGACAAAAAGCATGTGTGGGGCACCCTCCAGGAGAGGAGGGTGCCAGGGAGTGGCTGCTCACAGGTGCGGGGCTTCCTTTTGGGGAGATGAAAATGTTTTGGAAATAAATAGTTGTAATTGTTGTATAACTTTGTGAATGCACTAAATAGTATACTTTAAAATGGTTAAAATGGTGAGTTTTACGTAATGGGATTGTTACCCATTTAAACAAAAAGAACACAGGCAGCCAGCTCCCCATCCTCAGCCCAGAACCCCTGCCTCTGGACTCAGCAGTCAGCTTCTCCAAAGCTTCTGCTATTTCCAGCCTTCTCCAGGCTGTTGCCCGCCCCTGCCACTGCCCCCACCCCGAGCTCTGAGCCTGAGGGAGGGATGAACACAGACACAACAGGGAGCTGGTGACCATGAGCCCCACTGCCCATCATTGAGTAGGGTGTCAGATGTCTGGCTGAGCAGCGCTCCTCCATGCTTCCTGTCCTCGACTGGTCAAACAGCCTCAGAACAGTTACTGTGGCCCTGAAGGTCAAGTCTACATTTTGACCTCTCTGAGATCATTCCTCAGTCAGCAGCTAAGCTGAGCTTTCTTTGAGCCAAAAAATCTGAGAGCCGTTGGCCTTGATCTGTTTTTTTTTTTAATTTTTGATTTTAGAGAGAGGGGAAGGGAGGGGGAAGAAGATGGAGAAAAACATTGACTGGCTGTCTTCTGTATGTGCCCCAACTGGAACTGAACCTGCAACTCAGGCACATGCCTGACCAAGAATCGAACAGGCAACCTTTCAGTTTGTGGGATGACGCCCAACCCACTGAGCCACACCAGCCAGGTCTGGCCTTGATTTCTTGTAATATTTATATTTCTGATACATTTCAACAAATTATCACCTGTGTATCCCTGCATGCCTTTTGTTTGGGGGTATAGATGTTGTGTTCCATGCATATGGGATTTTTAAAATCTGAAATCAGAATGCTTGGGAGCAAATCCTGGCTCCTCCTGACTGTGTGACCTTGGGTAAATGACTTAGCCTATGTGCCTCCATTTCCTCTTCTGAATTGTGTCCAAATAACAGTTCTGCCCTCACAGGGTGTTTAGGAGGTTAGTGGGTTAATCCATGTAACACTCTGACAATAGTGCTGGGGCCTGGTGAGTGTTCAGTGAGGATCAGTGGTCACACAGCTTTTTCACGCCCCTGTTCAGTGCTACCTGGATGAGAGGAACTGAAGAGGTGTAAACTTGAAAACAGAAAAAATTTGGAAAGAGGGACATGGGAGGTATATCTAGACAGATATTTTGCATTCCTTTTTCACAGCATGCCACAAAATATCAATCACTATATAGGCTCCTTTCTTCCTGACTTTGTCCACAGCCTATATTCAAGATGATTAAGCCAGTTTGTCTGGACCTACTATTCAAAGATTTTGATGCTACATTTTTACCTCCTCACACAACCAAAAGAAGGACAATAACAAATTTAAAAACAAAAAATAAACAGAACTTCCAGAAAATCAAACTGTATGGAAGTCTGACAAGCAAGGAGTTAAAGAAGAAACATTCACTCAGACTGGTAGGAGGGGAAGAGATGGGTAGCCAGGGCAGAGAGGATGTGCAGCTAGGCAGTGGCTGGCAGACTGGGGCAGGTAGGGCGGTGGCTGGTAGAGCAGGCAGTCCCACTTTTGCATACAGATAAGCCAGGAGGAACAAATGGGGAGTGAGACAGACCATGCAACCCAGGGTTACAGCACGGGAAAAGAAAGACTCAAAACCCCTGGTGTAAAAAAGTCTGTGGAGGTTGCAGTGGCAGGAGAAACTCCCAGCCTCACAGGAGAGTTTGTTGGAGAAACCCACAGGGTTCTAAAACATACACAAACTCACCCACCTGGGAATCAGCACCAGATGGGTCCAATGTGCTTGTAAGTAGCAGAGAAAGTGCCTGAAAGCTGGATTAGAGAAAAGCAAGGGACATTGTTCCCTCTTGAACTCCTCCCCCACATATAGCTCCGCAACGCAGGGAAGTGGCTTGCCCTGCCCTGGAGAATACCTAATGCTCCACCCCTTACTACAAAACAGGCACACTGAGACAAGGAAATATGGCCCAAATGAAAGAACAGATCAAAACTTCAGAAACAGAACTAAGTGATAAAGAGATAGCCAACCTATTAGATGCAGAGTTCAAAACACTGGTAGTTGGGATGCTCACAGAAATGGCTGAGTGTGGTCACAAAATAGAGGAAGAAGTAATGGCTATACAAAGTGAAATAAGGAAAAATATATAGGGAGCCAACAAAGAAGGGAAGGAAACTGGGACTCAAATCAACAATTTAGAACAGAAGGAAGGCATAAGCATTCAATCAGAACAGAATGAAGAAACAAGAATTCAAAAATAATAATAATAAAAAAATTTTTAAAAAGAAACAAGAATTCAAAAAAATGAGGAGAGGCTTAGGAACCTCTGGGACAACTTTAAATGTTCCAACATCCAAATCATGGGGGTACCAGAAGGAGAAGAGGAAGAGCAAGAAATCAAAAACTTACTTGAAAAAATAATGAAGGAAGCCTCCCCAATATGGCAAAGGAAATAAACATGCAAGTCCAAAAAGCTCAGAGAATCCCAAAGAAGTTGGATCCAAGGAACACACCAAGGCACATCATAATTACATTAGCCAAGATCAAAGAGAAGGAGAGAATTCTAAAAGCAGAAAGAGAAAAGGAGACAGTTACCTACAAAGGAGTTCCCATTAGATTATCAGCTGACTTCTCGAAAGAAACCTTGCAGGCAAGAAGGGGCTGGAAAGAAGGATTCAAAGCCATGAAAGGCAAGGACCTACATCCAAGATTATTCTATCCAACAAAGCTTTCATTTAGAATGGAAGGACAGATGAAGTGCTTCCCAGATAAGGTAAAGTTAAAGGGACTTATCATTACCAAGACATTATTATATGAGATGTTAAAGAGACTTATCTAAGAAAAAAAAGATGATCAAAAATAGAACAGTAAAATGACAACAAGCAACTATCAGAAACTGAACCTAAAAAAAAAAAAGCAAAGAACTAGAACAGGAACAGAATCACAGAAGTGGAGCTCACATGGAGGGTTATCAGCAGGGATGGGGAGGGGAGGAATGGGGGAAAAGGTACAGGGAATAAGAAGTATAAATGTTAGGTACAAAATAGACATGGGGAGGTTAAGAATGGTATGGGAAATTGAGAAGCCAAAGAAGTTATATGTACGATCCATGGACATGAACTAAGGCAGTGGTGGCGGGGCGGGGGCGGGGGGGTAGTAATGCTGGTGAGAGGGGGCTGCAGGGTGGAGAGGAATAAAGGGGAGAAAAAATGGGACAAGTGTAATGGCATAGTCAATAAAATATACCTTAAACACAAAGATTTTGATGCAGCTCCTTCATGCTCTTCTCCAGCCCCAGCCCCCACTACTTTCTCTCTGTCCCTGAGGCCTAGCCATGCGGAATGCAGTCTCAGCAGGATGGCCACACCCAGCTGGGCACCACACAACTCTAGAGCAGCTCTGGCCTTAACCCAGGCTTTTCCTCACCCTGTCTTGTCATCTTTCATGGATATAGTGGGCACTGCCAATTGCCTCCTTACTTCCCTTCCCTTCCCTTCCTAAATGGGCCTAGTCTTGCCCTTTGACTTGAGTAAGCCAAATCCAGTCTGCAGCTTGTGGGTTCCTGAGCCCATCCCGTTTCTCAGCTGTCACATGTGGTTCAGGGACAGTCACTGACTTGGATGAGGAAGCTGGGGCTCTGAGGCTACGGTAGCCACATATGCTGCATTAGTGCCCACTGAGAACCCTCTGTGGCAGAATGAGCTCCAAGTGCTTTACCCACATGAAATTTGTCCTTGTAACAGCAGCCCCATGAAGTAAGTACCACAATCATCCTTGTGTTACCAACAAGGCAGCAATGCTTTCAGCAGTGAAAGGACACCCAGCTAGTAAGTGGTGGAATCAGAATTTAAACCCAGGCTCAACCACTAGGCTGGACATTTTGCCTCCCTAAGAGGAACTGGGCTCAGGACAAAGCCACACACGGGTGGAGGTTGAGAGAACCACAGCGAAGTGCAGCCCTGGAGCACACTGTACCTAAGCCTTCATTGTTGCTGGAGTTTTCAGTATGGGTGTCATTACCTTTTCTTCAGTGTTTAGCTCTTTCGAAGTTGCTTTTCTGTCCCTTGTTAACGGAGACCCTCACAGATACCAAGATTTAGCTTGGGGTCCTCTCCTCCTTGAAGCCCCCCTCTCCCGCCCTGGCTCTCCTGATCTTCCCATGATCAGAGCTGCTTTGCAGAGCTATACCTCCCCAGCTTGCTCTGTCTGCCTCTGGCCCATGAGCACCTACAACCCAGTGGGACCTCTTGCACCCTCCTCACCTAACCCTGTCCCTTTCTGCATATGCTCACAGCTCTCTGCCAGCTGTGCCCAGCTGGGCTGGCATGGACACTGAGAGGGACAGGTTAGAATTCCCACAACCCCACACTGCCTGGATAATAGCCAGAAGGAGCTGGGAGAGGTCTATGCTAAGGGGCCCAAGTCACTGGGCAGCCTAGGGTCTGGCCACAATACCTTTCTTAGGTATGCACTTCCAACTCAGTGCCTGCTGGTGCTGACCCAGAAAGCTCTCTCTTCTCTCTCTTCTCCTCTTTCACAAGAACTTGCTGACCTTCAGCAGGGCTGTCACCTCATCTGGTCTGGAAAACCTCTGCGCTCATTCTGTGTGCACGCCCCTCCTCTGCATTCCCAGCTCCCCCAAGAACACTGCCCGCTAGGGTAGCACTAGATACTCATGCCCAGGGGCCCATGCACTCCTCAGAACTGGGCTGCGCAGACACTGCACTGTGTGTTTGAGGAAAGTGAGGCCAGAGAGCTAAGTAATGGGTTCCAAGCACATAGAGTCAGGACCAGAGCCCAGCTTTCTAGACAGCCACCACTCTGATTTACCATCTATAGGTTTTTTTAAATTAAAAAAATTATTAACTGATTTTAAAGAGAGAACAAAGGGAGGAGAGAGAGAGAGTGGATGCGCACAAAACATGGACTTGTTACACTTACTGATGCATTCATTGGTTGATTCTTGTGTGTGCCCTGACCAACAATGGAACCTGCAACCTTGGCATATCAGGGTGATGCTCTAAGTGACTGGGCTACCAGCACTGTGACTTATCATTTAATCATGAAACAATCAACTTCAGTTACTGCTATTGCTGTTGTTGCTATTACTATTACCACAACTATCACCACTAATTATCACTGCCACCACCCCAGCGACTATGATGACCACCGCCGCTGCCACAGTGATTATGATGACAACTGCCACCACTGCTCCTGTGGCAACAGCAGGGGCTAGCTCCCTTAGGTAGATCTCCCTCTACGTCAGGGATGTGGGCTAAGGACGAGGTAGGTGGTGGGTGCATCTTACAAGTCAGGACTCCGGGGCCCAGAAAGCCAAGCAACTTCCTAGGGTGCCGGAGCAGAGGACACAGCCATTCTCTTCTCCCCAGCCCTCAGGGTTAGGCCAAGCACCCAAGCAGATAAGAAAGTGAAGACCACAACACGTCAAGGCTCAAGGACACTGGCCTGGGGACCCTCGGTACTGGGAGGGTAGCCCATCTCCAGCAGACCCAAAGCTGAGAGGCCTGTTATGCTCACTCCTGGTCAGGAGGCCTCAGAGATCAGCCTCACATATAAACAGGGGCCCCTGCCCTGTTCAGAGGGGTCTGGGGCTCACCGTGAACCCTGGCTCCCCTGCCCGTGGGACTGTCTGCATGGCACCTGCGTCACAAGGCCACCGCTCCACTGGACTCTGTGATGACTCCTATCATGTCTCTTTCCTATCAAGGGTGAGAGAAACTGCCCTCTGGATTGGGCTAGGTGGCAAACTCGGATGCCCTGGGAAGCTTGTTAAAAATCAAGATACCCTTGCCCAGGCCCCAAGTGCCCCTCCGCACCTCTGGGTTGTGACCCAGCAGGTCTAGGGGACAGTCGGGAACCCATGTGATTCTGTTGCTGAGGGAGATATTCGCCCACGAGCCCACCCGACGTGGAGGAGATGGACGCCTGGAAGGTGACATGCCGCAGCCAGGCCCCCCGCCGTGTAAAAGCCCACTGAGCTTCCTGTAACGCCTGTCGCTTAGATAGACCTTCCTCTTCCTCACTTTGTGGGCTGAGAATCCATTGCCCAGAGAGAGAAAGGAAGTTGTTCAACTGACAAATCTACCCCAGGACTGGGGGCAGGACCCCTGAGGGCCCCAGCTGCTTGGGGAGATGGCACAGAGGAGAGGCCACAGGGGACCCCAGCCCCCACACCCGGCCCAGTCCTCTCACCCATATCCCCACGGCCACATTCAAGGCGAAGTACACTGTGATGACGATGATGTCAGCCAAGCTCAGCTGTGCCCAAGGCACATGAGGGTCGCCGGTGGAGTTGTCCAACGCCATCCTGCAGCAGGTGCCTTCTCGGAGCCCGAGGGAATGAGGGCCAAACCAGGTCTAATGTGACCTCCCAGCGGGGATAAATTGATCATTAAACCAAGCGAGACCGTGGCATCTCCAGCCTATGATGTGGCCAAGTGCAGGGAACCTGCTGCTTCAAAGTGCAGCTCTGTCTCCTCCGCTTCCCATCCCTCCCCTTTGGGGGGAGGTGAAAGGGAGGGTTGGGAAAGGGAGCCTCCTTAAATTTAGAGAAGGTTTGGGAAACATAAAGAAAGTTTAGTGGATCCAAAGGCAGCCAGAATAGACCCAGAAAGGGCTCAGTTACCTAATTGTGGCTCAACCTGTATTTAATTCCCCTAAGAAGCATGGAGGGGTGGGCACAGATGTCTCCCCTCCAAGTACACCACCCTGACAGGCAGCTGTATCCGGCAGCCACTGGGCTATAAGTGGACCAAGAAGGACCTGGGATGTGACTTGCACAGCATGTGGTTTGCTACCAGCCACAGCAGTCCTGGGCCCAGAACGTACCCATGTTGGGTGGTAGAGACCTGTTGCCAAATTTCTCTTTCCAGACCAGTGAGACCAGCCCGAGCCCCTCATCCTGACCCTCTTTTTGGGTGCCCACGGCCTTCTTAGGTGCATGAAGGGACCTGATATCCAGCAAGCGCCTGCCTGTGGCTGAGGACTGACTGTGCTCAGCTGTTTCGCACACTCACGCTGTGCTCAGCAAACCTCTCAGGTGAGTGACAGCACATCACATTCAGGAATGGAGGCCAGGAAGCTGAGCCGCCTGTCATTTCAAAGCCACTTAAGAGGCAAAGTTGGGATGTAGCTCCAGACCGGCCCCCAGATCCTCCCTGTTGGTGACAGTGATGGCTCTGGTTCCATCAGATGCCAGCGGGCCCCTCCTGTCCTGGTACTGGCTTACAGGTCAAATCAGCATGCCAAGCCAGGCAGGCACCTCCATGGCATGGCCTTTGGAGCTCAGCCAGGACACATAGCCTGTCCAGAAGTGTTCACGGGTGAGCAGCTGCCTTGGAACAGGCTGGTCTGCCAAACCAACTGTGCCTGTTACTCAGTAACAGGGACTGAAATGAATCCCCTCACACGCAGGCCAGGGCAGAATCACCGCTTTTAGTAAACCCAGGGAGGCTCAGACTGCCCCCGCAGCTACCCTCACCGTCAACCAGCTAACCTCTCAGCGGTGCTTGCTTCCCAGGGCAGGGCTAGATGGGAATCAGAAGTCAAAGGTCACTTAGTACCTGTCAGAAGGAGCCAGATTTATTAAACCTGTCTCCTAAAGATAAAGCAGTTGAAAAAATAGTATTTGGTCCCCTTTCCTCAGTCTGGGTCTCAGAAGGAAATAAATCATTTAGAGATAACACCCCCATCCAAGCCCTGGACCAAGGTGGTGGCTCAGGAGGAGCTGATGGCTAGAGCCTGGGAAAGAGGGAGGGACAGTGGATGTGAGGACACGAGGGGGAAACTCCATACTCAAGCCTACTCACACCTACGAGCCCAGCCCCTCCGACCCAGTATGACCACGGTCGCAGATCCGACTCTGCCGGTCCAGCTCACCCAGGACAGGAATGCCAGGGACCTGCCCAGCCAAGAGCCAGCCGTATGACACCCTGAAAGCTGCATCCATCCCAAGAGAGTGCACCTAAGTGTTTTCAGACATCACTCTGACAACTGCCATGTGGGCTTCTCCACACCAAACAACTCCCCGTCTCTGTGGACTCCAACCAGCTGTCTTGCAATTCAGTTGTTACCCCACTTAGCATGGACTCCACAGGTGAAGCGCTCAGCCCTTCATGACTGTGCCACTCAGACACCAGGTACAAGTCCTGCACCTCCCGTACTTCTGACCAGCTGTCTATAACGACCCCCTCTTCAGGTAGATAATTTGCTAGAACTGCTCACAGAACTCAGGGAAACACTTTGCTCTGAATGGCTTTTATAAAGGAAATAAAGGAGGAAGGAGATGAACAGCTGGATAAAGAGGTGTGTAAAGTGAGGTCCAGAAGGGCCTTGAGCACAGGAGCTTCTGCCCCGAGGAGCTGGGGTGTGACCCCTCCTGACACATGGGTGTGCTCACTGATCTGGAAGCTCTGCAAGCCCCATCACTGTGCAGGGGTATTATGGAGGCTTAATTATGTAGACATGATGGAATAAGTCCTTGGCCACTGGTGATTCACCAGTCTGCAGCCTCTCTCTCCTCCTGGAGGTTGGGGGGATGGGGACTGTGGTTGAAAGTTTTCTACCCTCTAATCATGCTCTGGTCTTTCAGGTGACCATTTTCCATCCCTAAATTATACAGGGGCCACCAGCTGCCTATTATCTCATTATCACACAAAAGATACTCTTATCACTCTGAAAATTCTGAAGAATGACCGTGGGAGCTGTGTACCAGGATCTGGGTCAGACACATCCTAATGACAGATGGGCCAGGATGGACTCCGCACGTTACTGCAATGGGAAGCCACAGAGTGCGGGTGCACAGTGGGCTACACCACCCAGGTTGTGTGAGTGCACTCTATGATGTTTACACAACTACAAAGTCACCTCAGAATGTGTCCCTGTCATTAAGTGACACAAGCACATTCATTTTTTATTATATCACTGCCCCAGACTCATGAAACACATCTCCTGGGTAAGGAGTGGGGGCTGGGCAGGAAAGGGGTTGTTAGGGCCGAGGCAAGAGGACTGGAGGCATGTCTCCTTCTCTGGGAGTGGGAATAGGAGACATCTGTGGGTTTATTTCCTTCCTTAGTGCCTCAGAATTGTGCAGGAGGGTTGCCTCATCTAAACCGTATGGATGAGCTAGAAGGAACTGAAACACAAGTGATATTTGCTCACGATTTTTCTGCACCAGCTTGTGGACTGAACCCTCCATCTGGCTGCCTATCTGTGGCTCCTGCTTTTGCAATAAACACAGACAGGCTTAGCATTTATTCCTATTAAATATCATCAGCCCATCTGTCCATCTAGAAATACACAAGTGACCACAGCAGCATGTGTAAGAAAGTACGATGTAGCAGAAAGCTGAAAATTAGCTAAATATCCAACTAGAGGGATGGCAGAGTGAATCTTGGTACATCCATGGAATACTGTGTTCACTAAAAACACAAGGTGGCTTTATATAATGACATGGGTGAAGATACATTTTTAAGTGAAAAAAGCAAGTTGCAGAAAGCACTCGTGCTTATCCTCTCATTCCGGGCAGAAGAGTATGGCCAGATGACTGCAGTTCAGAGGATGTGGATGTGCACCAATCTGCTAACGACAAGGAAGGGGGCTGAGGGTGGGTCCAGAGAATGACCCCTTCTTCACCAGCACCCAGAGGCCTCCAACCCTGATTCAGCTCCCTCTCTTAGGCTATTTACAGCTGTTTCTTACCACAGAGCACAGAAGCTCCAAGGGGCACTTCCCTGGAGAGGAACCTGAGTTCTTCTATTATTGGTCTGACTGGAAACAGCCAGAGCCTCCTGTTTGTGTCTGCTGGTCATGCGCTGACCAGGCAGGTGCACTCCGGATGCTCGTGTCCAGTTGCTCACTTGGCTGACCTTAGACTCAACAATTCAAATCTGCCCTTCGCCAGAGCTGGGTAGGCAACACCAGCGGCCACCCAGGTTGGGATCCTGGGGCTGGCCTAGAGCATGACCATCTTTGTTTTCTTCTGAGCTTTTCCCATGTGCCCAGGCACGCTGGCACCCTTCCCACCTCTTCGGTGGATGCAGCAATGGAAGCACGGAGAAATCAAGTAACCTGCTCAAGGTCACGGAGTAAGTAAGAGACAGAGAAGAGGTGAAGGCCCAATCATCTCTGTCTTGAGTCTGCCTGTTAAAGCCCAGGACAGGCATTCGGTGTTCACATACTCCCCCAGGTGCTCTGGTCTGCTCCTCCAGGCTGCTCCACTCTAAATATTTCTTAAATTTCACTGGATCTCAGAGCCTGATTGATCTCCCTGCATCTGGTCTCAACTATATATATATTTTTAAATGTCTCTTCTTACTTGCTACTTTGAGGAAATGTCATTTTTTACTGGATTCAGACAGAGGTAGAAGCTCTCAGAGAGAGCAGCCTATGTTTCTTGGCAATCAGTCCCTGGTGTTTTTCTTTGGCCTCCTTCATTCTCTTGACCAAAAATTTAGCATCTTCTGTGGCCTCTTCCTTATTTTTCTTTGTATACTGTTTCTTCAGAGCAATGCGCTGACACTTGTGCTGCTGGATGCATGGAGTGGCAAAACACTGAATCTTGGGTACTTTGGTCCTGGGTTCATCACCGTCTTCGTTTAGGGACTTTCTCACCCCATATTGGTGGGCACCATCTTCTCTAGAGAGACTGGAAGATTTGTGGATTTTGCTAGCTCTTTTGGACCCCAGGTGACAAGGCACAGTAGTGTCAGTGAGACCAGGAATACCTTTCCCACTTTTTTTTTTTTTTACAATTACCAGATTGAGAACACTGAGACTGGTGTCCACAGTGCGCCCCCGAACGGATGCGCACTCTCTCCAGTGCCCCCTGGTCATTGACAGGAATGCCCCTTACTCAACAGCAGGCAGGCACGGCCGTGTGTGAAGTTACCCTGCTTCTTGGGGAAACCTTGTTTGTTGTTCCCACCACTGATTCAAACCACGCGACCCTTCTGTTCTTCACTCAGAATGTCAGCAGCAACTTCCATGGCCACAGGATTCTCATAAAAGATACAGCATTTGCATCCGTTGTCCACTTTGGTGAGTTTCTGGCACCCAGAGTCTGGGAAAGCCATATGCTCAGCTTCATCCTAAAGCAGCCCACGGCCTCTGAGGTGCCAAGAAAAAGAGCTGGTCTCCCCTTTTAATCCACCCACCACATAGATGTCAGAATGACCTAATAAGTTAACCACTGACATGGTACACCTGTTTAAAAATCACCTTTCAATGGCCCTTGCTACTCATAAGGTCAAATGCAGGGTCTTGGGCTCAGCACTGGCCCAGTTCTGCTTCCTGCTGCTCCCACCTCCACAGCAGCTGCACATCAGCCCCACCGCCCTGCACCACACTTCCCTGGCCTACGACTGGGCCCACCAAGTGAACTCCAGTCATCCTCCTAGGGCGTGCTGAGCTGTCACCACCACCACTGTGCATCCCTTTGCCCGTCTGCTTCACAGGCGGTGCCACCGTTGCACTGCTTGGGAGCTGCGTGTGCTGCAGTTGCACCAGCACAGGTCTGCTCCTCCCCATGTCCCTGCAGTGACGCAGACACCGGCCAGCAGTATCCACGGTGCTGTGGATGGACGAGACAGGAGAGAAATTCACATGGACTACCGAGTCCTGTGTAGGAAAAGGGACGGCATGGCCACTTTCTCAAGAGGATGGTGCCCCACACCCCTGCTTGAACAGGCTTTTATTAGGTTTTGGGGTAGGAATGCAGATACAGCTTATTAATCATTGTCTGGCAGTTAGGATCAAATGATAGATAATGTTCAAAGAACTATTGGGGCTCACATTGAGTCAGGGTCTATCACCTAAAAAGCTACAAAACTTAAGGGACTAAACTCATTTACTGCCCGGGCCTTTATCATCTAATTAAGAGCATTCTCAGCAAAGCAGGTTTCACAAGATTTCATGCATTCTTTCTTAGGTCTGATCACCCAGGGAGCCCGCGGTTTCCAGCACAGGGCTGCACTGCCCTCTGTCATTGTTTCAGGCTTAAGTCAGGCAGAGGAAGCAAGGCAGCTGAGAGATTAGGAGACTTCCCTCAGGCAGAATGAGGACTGAGGCTTTGTTAAAGCTGAGGGGCAAGGGTCAATCACCTTCTTTCTCCATAGCCCCCCAAGTCTTTCCCTGTGGCTTCCACGTGATTATTCCTATCTTAGATGGTTCCCCCCTTGGGGAATCTTACCAGTCATTGGCTAACTGATCAAGCACTGGGGGCCAGGCAAGGAGCAGAAGTGGCTCTACTGCCAGGGAGATAAGCTTTGTCTCCTTAGGGGCTTCTGGTCCAGAGGTCTCTCACTCAGCCTTAGCCATGGGGGTTACAGCTCCTGCAACCAGGCGGGGTGGTTTCCAACACTGCAGCATGCCCAGTGACTGAGGGACAGCTAAGCCTTTAGGTCTCAGAAACCTGTTCTTGTTTTTATCAAGATAAAATGCATATAATGTAAAACTAACCATTTGAAGTGAATAATTCTGGTTTTTAGTATACTTACAAGTTTTATAATCATCTCTATCTAGCTCCCAAACATTCATCATTCTAAGGTAAAACCCTGTGCCCATCAAGAAGTGTCTCTCCATACCCTTCACCCTCTGGCAACCACTCCCCTTTCTGTCTCTTATCAAACTGCCTATTCTGGACATGTCATATAAATGGAATCATTCAATATGGCTTTTTGGGTCTGGTTTCTTTCACTTAGCATAATGTTTTGGAAATTCATCCATGTTGTAATTCATATCTCTAATTCATTCCTTTTTATGGCTGAATAATATTCTATTTTGTGTATTTGCAATACTAAACTTTGTACATGCATTCATCCACTGACAGACATTCAAGCTGTTCCATACTTCAGCTATTGTGGACATACTGCTGTGAACATGTATGTTCAACTGCCTATTTGAACACCTGTTTTCAGGTCTTGCTGGGTCATATGGTAGCTCTGTATTTAACTTTTTGAGGAATAACCAGACTGTGTTCCACAGTGGCTGCACCATTTTACGCTCCTGCCATCAGTGTTTCAGGGTTCCAGTTTCTTCACATACTCACTGACACTCATTTTTTTCTGGTTTGTTTTTTTGTTTGTTTGGTTGTGTTTTTGTTCTGTTTTTAGTATAACCATCCAGTTGAATATGAAGTGGTATCTCACTGTGGTTCTTGATTTGCATTGCCTAATGACTAATGATGTTGAACATCTTTTCATGTAATTTTTTGGCCATTTGCACATCTTTGGAGAAATGTCTATTCAAGTGCTTTGCCCGTTTCTTAATTGGATTGTCTTTTTGTTGCTGAATTGTAAGGTTTTATATATGCACACATGCACACATATATGTGTATCACATATATGTACATACATGCACAGCAGTTCCCACTTATCCACAGGGGACATGTTCCAAGACCACCCAGTGGATGCTGAAACAGCAAATAGTACCGAGCCTTATATACACTGTGTTTTTTCCTACACATATGTACCTATGAAAAAGTTCAATTTATAAATTAAGCACAATAAGGGGTTAACAACAATAATAACATAGATTAATTATAACAATGTGCTGTAACACAAGCTATGTGAATGGCTTTGGGGCCATTACTTAGTAGAACACGCATTACTTGAACACAGGCCCCATGATACCACACAGTCGGTTTGATCATGGAAATGGCGCTGCTAACAATGAGTGAGTAGCATGCATGCGCAGTGTGGATACACTGGGCAAAGGTGACCCATGTCCAGGGCAGGGCAGGACAGGATGGCGAGAGACTTCATTACGCTACTTAGAACAGCAAGTAACTGAACACTTCTAAATTGTTTCTTTCTGGAATTTCCCAGTTAATATCTTTGCACCAAAGCTGACTGCAGAACGTGAAACCATGGATGCAGGGGTGGAACATTGTGTGTATGTGTGTATTCTAGATACTAGACCAGTATCAGTTATATAATTTGCAAACATTTCCTCCATTTTAAGTTGTCTTCACTTTCTTGATAATGTGCTTTTATACTGAAGTTTTAATATGATGAAATCCAATATATGTTATTCCTTTTGTTGTTTACTTGTGCTTTTGGTGTCCAATCTAAGAAACCATTGCCAAGCCCAAGTTCATGGAGATTTACCCTTATGTTTTATTATAAAAGTTTTATAATTTTAGCTCTTAAATACAGGTCTTTGATTCACTTTAAATCCATTACAATTCTTTTGTACATATATATCTAGTTATCCCTGCCCCATATATAAAAAATACCACTCTAAAAATTAAAAAAAAATTAAAGCCCACCATTCTTTTCCCATTGAAAGGTCTTGGCACCCTAGTCAAAAAATTAATAGACTGACCTGGCTAGGTGGCTCTGTTGGTTGAAGCATCGACCCATACACCAAAAGGTTGTGGGTTTAATTCCTAGTCAGGAGGCATACAGGTGACAACGATGCCTCTCACATCGATGTCTCTCTTTCTCCCTTCCTCTCTAAAATTAATAAATATATCCATGGTTGAGGATTTTAAAAAATGAATAGACCATAGATGTATAGGTTTATTCCTGAACCCTTAATTCTACTCCATTGGTCTACGTGTCTCCTTATGCCAGTACCACACTGTTTTGATTACTGCTGCTTTGTAATAAGCTTTGAAATGGAGAAATGCAAATTCCCAACTTTGTTATTCTTTTTCAAGACTGTTTTGGCTATTTGAAGTCCATGGAGATCCCACTTATGTGAATGTTAGAATGGATCTTTCTATTTTGTGGAGATTTTGATAGGGATTCTAACTATCACTCTGGGAAGTATTGTCATCTTAACAAGAATAAGTCTTCCAGTCCATGATCATGGGCTGTCTTTCCATTCATTTAGGTCTCCTGTAATGTCTTTCAACATTGTTTTGTAAAATATATAACATAACATAAAATACATAAAATAAAATATATCATTTCAACCATTGTAAATCACACAATCCAGTGGCTTCTTGTATATTCACAATGTTCTGCAATCATCACCAGTATCTAGTTCTAAGAGATTGTATCCCATCAAATAGAAACCTGTATTTATTAACCAATCACTCCCCAATTCCCTGCTCCCATCCCCTGGCAACTAGTAATCAACTTTCTGTCCCTATTGATTTACCTATTCTGAAAATTTCATGTAAGTGAAATCATATAATATGTGACTTTCGTGGCTTGCATCTTTTTTATTTAGCATGTTTTCAAGGTTCATTCCTGTTGCAACATGTATTAATACTTCATTCCTTTCTATGGCTGAATAATATTCAATACTATAGATATACACTATTTTGTTTATTCATGCATAAGCTGTTGAACATTTGGCTTGTTTCTACCTTTGGCTGTTACAGATAGTGCTGCTATGAACAAGTGTTTGCATGTTTTTGTTTGAACATTTGTTTTCAGTTCTTTTGGGTGTGTACTCAGGAGTGGGATTGTAAACTAATATGGTACTTCTATGGTCAAATTTTTTGAGGAACTGAGAACTGTTTTCCATAGTGGTTGTCTCATTTCACATTCCCACCAACAATGCACACAGTTTCAAATGTCTCCACATTCTTGCCAACACGTGTTTTCTGTTTTTTTCTTTATTATAGCTATTCTAGTGTGTGTAGAGTTGTATGTCTTATGGTTTTGATGTGCATTTCCCAAATGAGTAATACATATATAAAGGTAATACACACTTTGCAAAAGTATCTTGAAAAACTGACTAAGCAAGTGGATGCCACAGATCTCAACAAACAAAAATCAGAAACTCGTCAGGAGGGAGGAAGGTCTGATTTCTAGAGTTACAACATTATAACACTGAAAATGTTCAGTTCTCAACAACAACAACAGAAATCACACAATTGTATCAACTTTGCTTCTTTGTTAGAGAGCAGTTATGGGGTCTATTTCAGGGCTGTCTGTCCTGTTTCACTGATCTATTTGTCTGTTCTTTCACCAGTGCCACCTGGTTTTGGCTAGAGTAGCATTAGAGTTATGTCTTGAGTCAGGTATCCGTCCTTCAACTTTGTTCTTTTTCAGTATCAAGTTAACTATTCTGGGTCTTTTACCTATCCATATATACTTTAGAATCAGTTTGTCAATAGCCACAAAATAACTTGCTGGGATTTTGACTGGGATTACATTGAATCTATAGGTCAATTTGGGGAGAATTGACATCTTCACAATATTGAATCTTCCTATTCACAAACATGAAATATCTCTCCATTTATTTAGGTCTCTGATTTCATTCATCAGAGTTTTGTCTTTTTCCTCATATAGATCTTATCCATGTTTTGTTAGATTTGTACTATTTTATTTTGTGGTGTTAATTCAAATGGCTTTGATTTTAATTTCAAATTCCACTTGTTCATTGCTGGTATACAGGAAAGTGATTGACTTTTGTATCCTGCAGCCCTGCTAAAACACCTTTTTGGTTGCAGGAGGTGTTTGGTCTGTTCTTTCACATTTTCCACATAAATGATCATGTCATCCAATAAAAGGCAGTTTGATTTCTTTATTCCTTTTTATTCAAATTTATTCCAAATTTGTATGCCTTTTAAAAATATCTATTTTATTGATTATGCTATTACAATGGCCCCATTTTCCCCCTTTATTCCTCTCCACCCTGCACATCCCCTTCCCACCTGCATTCCTCCCCCACCTTTAGTTCATGTCCATGGGTTGTACATATAAGTTCTTGGGCTTCTCCATTTTCCATACTATTCTTACCCTCCCCCTGTCTATCTTCTACCTACCATTCCTGCTACTTATTCTCTGTACCTTTTCCCCTGTCTCCCCCTCCCTCACTGATAACCCTCCATGTGATCTCCATTTCTGTGGTTCTGTTCCTGTTCTAGTTGTTTGCTAAGGTTTTTTGTTTGTTTGTTTGTTTGTTTGTTTTTAGGGTCGGTTATTAATAGCTATGAGTTTGTTGTCATTTTACCGTTCATATTTATTTATCTTCTTTTTCTTAGGTAAGTCCCTTTAACATTTCAGATAATAAGGGCTTGGTGATGATGAACTCCTTTTACTCGACCTTATCTGAGAAGCACTTTATCTGCTCTTCCATTCTAAATGAAAGTTTTGCTGGGTAGAGCAATCTGGGATGTAGGTCCTTGCCTTTCATGACTTGGAATACTTCTTCCCAGCCCCTTCTTGCCTGCAAGGTCTCTTTTGAGAAGTCAGCTGATAGCCTTAAGGGAACTCCTTTGTAGGTTACTGTCTCCTTTTCCCATGCTGCTTTTAAGATTCTCTACTTATCTTTCATCTTGGCTGATGTAATAATGATGTGCCTTGGTGGTGTTCCTCCTTGGGTCCAACTTCTTTGGAACTCTCTGAGCTTCCTGGACTTCCTGGAAGTCTGTTTCCTTTGCGAGATTGGGGAAGTTCTCCTTCATTATTTGTTCAAATAACTTTTCCATTTCTTGCTCTTACTCCTCTCCTTCTGGTACCCCTATGATTTGGATGTTGGAATACTTAAAGATGTCCTGGATATTCCTAAGCCCCTCCTCAGTTGTTGTTGTTGTTGTTTTTAATTCCTGTTTCTTCATTCTGTTCTGGTTGAATGTTTCTTTCTTCCTTCTGGTCCACACTGTTGATTTAAGTCCTGGTTTCCTTCCCATCACTGTTGGTTCCCTGTACATTTTCCTTTTTTTCACTCAGTATAGCCTTCATTTTTTTCCCCTCTATTTTGCAGCCATACTCAACCATTTCTAGGAGTATCCTGATTACCAGTATTTTGAACTGTGCATCCAATAGGTTGGCTATCTATTTGTCACTGAGTTGTATTTTTTCTGGAGCTTTGATCTGTTCTTTCATTTGGGCCATGTTTTTTGGTCTCATCACACCTGTCACATAATAAGGGGCAGAGCCTTAGATGTTCACCAGGGCAGAGCAAGCCACTTCCCTGTGTTGTTTGCTATATGTGGGTGAGGGGTCCAAGGTGGAACAATGCCACTTGCTCCACTCTCTGCTGGCTTTCAGTCACTTCCCCTGCTACCCACAATCAAACTGGGCCCTTCTGGGACTGATTCCTGGGTGGGTGGGCTTGTATATATTCTAGGACCCTGTGGGTCTCTCCAACGAACTCTCCTGTGAGGCTGGGAGTTTCTCCCACTGCTGCCTCAACCCCAAAAGGTGTTTTCAGTCAGAGGCTTAGAGGCTTTGAGGCTTTATTTCCCCATACTGTAACCCTGGGTTGCATGGTCTGCCTCACTCCCCAGTTGTTCCTCTTGGTTTATCTACACGTGAATCTGGGACTGCCCAGTCTGCCAGCCATAGCCTTGCCTGCCCTGGTCCTCTAGCTTCCACCTTGCCAAGAGTCCTGCTGTCTCCACCCTCCTACTAGTCTGGATGAATGTTTCTTCTTTAACTCCTTATTCTTGGATTTCCATACAGTTTTGGTTTTCTGTCAGTTCTGGTTGTTATTTGTTTTTAAATTTGTTGTTGTCCTTCTTTTGCTTGTGCTAGGAGGCACAGTGTGTCTACCTACACCTCCATCTTGGCCAGAAGTCTCCAAATTTGTATACCTTTTATAACATTTTCTTGTCTTACTGCATTACCTAGGATTTCCAGTATGATGTTAAAAAGTGGTAATGACAGGGGTGGGTCATCCGTGTCTTTTTCCTGACCTTAGTGGGAAGGCTTCAAGTTTCTCACCATCAAGTATACTGTTAACTGTAGGTTGTTTGTACTTATTCTTTATTAAGTTGATGTTCTTCCTCTATTCCCAGTTTTCTGAGTTTTCATCATGAATGGAGGTTGAATTTGTCAGGTGATTTTTCTGTATCTATAGATCTAATCATGCATTTTTTAAAGCCTATTGATATAATGGGTTATATTGATTTTTGAATGTTAAAACAGCCTTGCATACCTGAGATAAATCTCACTTGTTCACAGTATATAATTATTTTTATACATTGTTTCATTCAATTTGCTAACATTTTGTTAAGAACTTTACATCTATGTTCATGAGCGATATTGGTTTTTGGTTTTCTTTTCTTGTAATATCTTTGTCTGGTTTTTGTATTAGGGTAATGCTAGCTTCACAGAATAGGTTAGGAAGTGTTCCCTTGTTGGGAACCGCCCTGCCTGGTATCAGAAGCTGTAACCCCCACCAAGGCTAAGGCTGAGGGAATGACCTTGGATCGTAAGCCACCAAGGAGACAAAAGCTTATCTCCCTGGCAGGAGCACTGCTTCTGCTCCTTTTACTTCACCCTGCCTGGGCCCCAATGCTTGGCCAGTTAGCCAATGATGGGTAAGATTCCCCAAGGGGGGAACGATCTAAGACAGGCACGATCATGTGGGAGGCCCCCAACGAAGGACTTTGAGGGGCACAGCAAAAGGGGGTGATGGACCCTCGCCCCTCGGCTTTCACTATAGCCTGAGTCCTCATTGTCTGTGAGAAAATCTCCTAATCTCTTGGCTGCCTTACTTCCCTTGCTCCACCTAAGCCTGAAACAATGACGGAGGGTGGTGCAGCCCTGTGCTAGGAAGGGCAGGTTCCCCGGGTGATCAGGCCTAAGAAAGAATATGTAAAATCCTGTGAAACCTGCTTTGTTTAGAATGCTCTCAATTAAATGATAAGGGTCCAAGCAAGAAGTAAGTTTGTTCCTCAAAGTTTTGCAGCTCTTTAGCTATCTGACCCTGACTCACAATAGGCCCTCAGAGTTCTTTGTTATCTATTGTTTGATCCTTACTTCCTGGCAATGATTAATGAGTTTTACCTGAATTCCTGAGTAAATGAACCCAATAAAAGCCTACTCCAGTGAGAGAACAGGGCACTCTCCACTAGAGAGAGTAGCCATTTTGTCCCTATTTCCCCATGGGACTCGGTTGTCCCTGTGTATGTTTTTCTCATGTTTCGATGAACATCCACAGCCGCGATGGATACCGCTGGCCTGGTATCCTCCACATTCCCTCTGCTTCTATTCTCTGAAAGAGATTTTAGGAAACTGGGGTAGGACTTCCAGTCAAAATGAAGATATAGGTAAACACAGCTCACTTCCCCCCACAACCACAGCAAAATTACAACTAAACCACACAACAACTATCACTCAGAACCATCAGAAATCAAGTTGGGTGGGAGTCTGACAGCTATGGAATAAAAGAAACCACATCCATCCAGACAGGGAGGAGGGCAGAGATGAGGAAAGGCTGGTCCACATCCACATGTGGTGGATAAAAATTGGGGAAGGATATCTCAGGAGTGAGAAGTTCCAGTCCCACACCAGACCCCACAGGCCAGGGTTCCAGTGCCAGGAATATAAGTCTCCATAACTTCTGGCTGCAAAAACCAGCATGGATTGAATCAGTGAAAGAAACTGCTGGAATACCAAGCAGTTCCTCTTTTTTTTTTTTTTTTTTTTTAATATTTTATTTATTTATTTATTTTTAGAGAGGGAAGGGAGGGAGAAAGAGAGAAAGAGAGAAACATCAATGTGTGGTTGCTGGAGGTCATGGCCTGCAACCCAGGCACGTACCCTGACTGGGAATCGAACTTGCGACACTTTGGTTCACAGCCCGTGCTCAATCCATTGAGCTACGCCAGCCAGGGCCTAAAGCAGTTCCTCTTAAAGAACCCACACACAGACTTATTCAAATTCACTCCCTCTGAGCTCCAGCAATAGGGTAGCAGCTTGAAAGGCACCAGTTGCACACAGTGAGGAACTGAAGTGTCTGGCATCAAGGTGAGAATTGGGGGACAGCTTTCTCTCAGACAGAAAGGTGGGCAAAAACCATTATCTCTTTTCTGAACTTTCCCCCCACAGAGCCACAGAGTCACAGAGCCAGCAGGCAGGTGCCATATCTTAGACTCCATTGACCTGGTGAAAATTGTTTGCCCCACCCTGGAGATCCCCTGAGATCCCATCCCACCCAACTAATGGGCCCACCCAAGCTGCTAACAGAGACTTTTCCATATGAATGGCTGGTCTTGGCTCATGCTTCACAACTTCCTAAATCCTCTAAACAAACCACAGCCTGCCTCAGTGAGCCCCCAGCCCCTGCACTTCCTGCCAAGTGGCCCTAGGCCCAGCACTAGCAGCAGCCAGCCTATATTCACAGCTTGGCTTTGCCTGGGAATCTCCAAGCCCAGCACAAATTAGCAGCCATCTCAGATTTCTCTAGTCACTGGTTCAATTCCCAGTCAGGGTACATGCCTAGGTTGTGGGCCAGGTCCCCAGAGGGGGGCACATGAGAGGCAACCACACATTAATGTTTCACTCCCTCTCTTACTTCCTCTCTGTCTATAAAAATAAATTTTTTTAAAACAGGAAAACCCTCCAGATAATGAATTAAACAAAATTGAGATAAGTGATCCATCAGATGCTGAGTTCAAAACACTGGTTATAAGGATGCTCAAGGAACTTAGTGAGGACCTCAACATCATAAAGAAAGATCCAGTCAGAAATGAAGGATACACTAATTAAAATAAAGAACAATTACAAGAAAACAACAGCAGAGTGGATGAAGCTAAGAATCAAATCAATCATTTGGAACATAAGGAAGCAAAACAACCAATCAGAACATGAGGATAAAGGAATAAAAAAATAAACAAAAGTTGTGTAAGGAACCCTGGTACAACTTCAAGCATTCAAAAATTTGCATCATAGGGGTGCCAGAAGGAGAAGAGAAAGAGCAAGAAATTGGAAATCTATTTGAAAAAAATAATGAAAGAAAGCTCCCCTACTTTGGTGAAATAGACAAGCAAGTCCAGGAAGCACAGAGAGTCCCAAACAACATGGATGCAAAGAAGCCCACTCCAAGACACATCATAATTAAAATACCAAAGGTTAAAGATAAAGACAGAATCTTAAAAGAAGAGAAAAGCAGTTAGTTATCTACAAGGGAGTTCTCATAAGACTTCTAGCTGATTTCTCAAATGAAAGTTTACAGGCTAGAAGGAACTGGCAAGAAATATTCAATGTCATGTAAAGGAGGGACCTATAGCCAAGATTGCTCTACCCAGGAAAGGTATCATTTAGAATTGAAGGGCAGATAAAGAGCTTCCCAGACAAGAAAAAAAGCTAAAGGAATTCATCATTACTAAACCATCATTATATGAAATGTTAAAGGGACTTATTTAAGAAAAATATGGAAAATATGAACAATAAAATGGCAATAAATACATATCTATCAACAATTGAATTGAAAAAACAAGCTAAGCAAATAAAAACAGAGATGAAACCATGGGTACAGAGAGTATTTTGATTGTTGCCTGATGGGAGGGGGAGGGGAGATAATGAGTGAAGAAGTGAGGGGATGTGACACGGACACTGGCCCACAGTGTCCGCAGCATTATGGATGAGACAAGACAAATTCATACAGACTATGGAGTCCTGTGGAGGAAAAGGGACAGCATGGCCACTCTCAAGAGGAAAGTGCGCCGACCCTTGCCTTGACAAGCTTTTATTGGCTTTCTAATAGCATATATCAAAGAAGGTTTTCATTCATTAGTTAGGTTTGCTTTAGGTACTTTTTACAGATAGCAACTGAAGGGATGTTACTGATTACTTCTTATAGATTAACAAGGGAAAAATGTTGCAAATGCAAGGGAACGATAAGAGTAACAGGTTTGGTTATACTCTGCCCTTAGGAGAATTAGCACAGACTTCAGGAAGTTACTTTAAAGATATGCAGCAAGCATTTGCTGCCTGAACTCAGGGTGAGGGAGTTTTAGCAAGAGCAAGTCACAAAGCAGCCTAGGTATAATGCAGGCCTGGCTTCCCATGGGAGAACTTCTTCTAGGGCGTGGTCCTACGAGCCAACTCGCTCCCCACTGGTTTTCCATGTGGGTGCTGAGCTACATTTCCATGCCTTGAGAAGTGGTTCCCTACAGGGGTGTAGAAGTTAAAATAGTCAGTTACAGAATAGCCATGGGGATGTAAAGTACAGTATAGGAAATGGAGTAGCCAAAGAACTTATACCTGTGACCTGTGGGCATGAACAATGGTATGAAGATTACCCGAGGGAGTGGGGGTGCTGGGCTGAGGGGAGCAAAGGGTGAAAAGTTGGGACAACTGTAATAGCATAATCAATAAAATGTAATTAAGAAAAGAAAACTAGGGTAATTCCTCCTTATATGTTTGGTAGCATTCACCAGAACATCCATCTGATCCTGTTGCTTTCTATTTTAAAAGGTTGTTTTTTCAATAGGCATAGATCCATTCATATTATTATGTGAGTTTTTGTAGATTCTTTTTCAAAAAAATTGATTCCTTTAATCTAGGTATCAGATTTGGGTACACAGAGGTTTATAATATTCCTTTATCATTTTTATGTCCATGGGACCTATAGTGATGTTCCCTCTTTTGTTTCTGGTATTAGACATTTACGTCCTCTTTCCTGTTTTTATTGGCCTGGCTAGAGGCCTATTGATTTTTTTTTTTTTTTTTCAAAGAATCAGTTTTTGGTTTCACTGATTTTCTCTACTGAATTCTTGTTTTCCATTTCATTGATTTCTGCTTCAATTTTTGTTTTCTTTTCTTTGGCTAACTTTGCTGCTTCTCCCAGTGCACAGCCCTTTATCTGCACCTCTGTGGTCAGAAGTGGCCACCAGCAGAGATCCCCCCCATTTGGAAGACCAAGTCTTTCTGGCCAACTCTGACTTCCAGCCTTGTGCAGATTGCTTCAGAAGCACCTGCACTGCTGTCTGCTGCAGGGCTGGGCTGAGGAGTATTTGCTACTAAGCTGAGAGCGCAAATTGACCAAATTTAACAACTTACCCATTCAAGACTTCTCCTGGAGGTTGCGCACATCTGAGACTCCAGAGTTCCAAGTGTTGCATTGGACAGATTTTGCCACTGTGGGTGTATAGGTGGGAAGACGAGATTCCCGGTGCTTCCTCCTGTTTGGTTCATCTTCAGTATTTCTATATCTGTATTGATACATCCTCTATTTAGTGAGACATAATTCTCATGGCTTTATGTCTTTGACTATATTTAAAATAGTTGAAAGTCTTTGTCTAGTCAGTCTGACTGGGCCCAACCTTATTTTACGTGCCTCAGAATTTTTGTTGAAAACTGGACATTTGCATGTTATTTTGCAGAAAGCCTGAGAGTCAAAATCTCCCTGCCCCCCCCCCCCCCCCCCGCAAGGATTTACTGCTGCTTGCTAGTTGTTTCTGTGGTAGCTTTTCTGAACTAATTTTGTAAAGTCTGTAGTCTTGGTTGTTTGTGGCAACTGAAGTCTCTGTTAACTGAGTGGTTAACTAGTGAGTCATCACAGACTTCCTTAAAAGTTTGAAACCTGAAAGAAAAAACAAAATCTCCTAGTCTGCAAGACCTCTATATGTGCCTTGGGACATGTCTGCAACACTCAGCCAGGCAGGTCACATCTCTGTCTTAGCCCTCACTTCCTGGTTGTGCAGAGAGGTGAAATCTTAGGGCTTTCTCCAAGTGGGGCTATGCTTGAAATGATTGCGAAGAGCCCTGGGCTGTGAAGCAGGAAACTTCAGTCTGAATCCTAGGTCAGTCTCAGTCAGTGGTGGGGCCTTGGATAGAAGAAATTGAGAACCAAATGGCTACCATTCTGGAACACAGTAGTGGCTGAACTGGTGTTCATTATCCATGTATTCATTCCAACAGCATAGTTCTAACCCACATTTGTCCAGAGTGATGATATCACAATCAATCAAAATTAGAAAGTATTAGCCTTTTTTCTGTTACAGAATTTCTAAGTTCAAGTCCCTGTATTTCTGGCCCAGAAGTGGAGACAGTAGTTTGGAGGGTAGAGGACTTCCCTGGCTCAGGAGCCTGCAACACACAAAAATCTGGTAACCTCGGTTTCCTCTGGGAGGGGACCTCGGTGGCTGAGGGGCTCAGGTGGAAGACTTCTTTTCCCGTGCTTTGTGGCCAGATTTTGCCCTTGAGAACCCCGTGCTCCCTGTAACCTACAGAGCCCAACCTCCTACACTTGTCCCTGAAAGGCCTCTATTCTGCCACCCCCACCTGAGCACCCATTTTTCCCACTCCAGCCACGATGGGCTATGATGTGACACTCATCACACCTCTGAGCCGTTGCTCATGTTATCCCTGTTCCTATGCTCCACCTATCTTTCCTGACCCTTATGTGGAACAGCTGCTTCTCCATGCCTCTTAAGTCTGTGCCAAGACCTGCCAAGTACCTGGGTCTCAACCTGCACCAGATGGCGGCTTCTTTCAGGTGTTCACCTTCACATCCCCCGCAACAGCCAGCTCTGAGCACACACAAAGTCCTTGTGGATCTGAAGGGCCCTAGCCAGCTTTACAAGTTCATCACCCACAGGAAAACATTCCATTTCTTCATTCACTTTTCTATAAATCTGATTTTCTTCATGAAACATCAAAAAAAAAAATCATGCAGGTTAAACCTCATGGGACACAGCCATCTACAGGAAATTTCCTGCTGAATGAGCTAAACAGCTATATTGCTACTAAAAGGGGCAAAAGATAACAGGCGACAACACAGCAGAGTCTAAAGATGTGATTTGCTGCTTCAGCCCATTTCAGAGAACTTCAGAAGGTCCCAACAGGCTCAGGTAGGTGACACCAGACACCCAAAGCTCTTCTTCCAAATGTGGCATTGGTTAGAGGACAACAACCTGCTACTAACCAGAGCTGCCAAGGCAGCTGTCCTCGTAACATTTCCTAAACTCATCTGTGAAGATCTTGCATTTCCATTTCTAGGAACAGGTTCTCAAAAAGCAAGCACCCACTTTCAAAGAGAATAGCTCTACTATTAACTGGATTGGGAACTGCAGGGGAGGTGGTGAGGACACTTTCTCTGAAGACCAGTTTCCTCAGAATATGGTGGGGTCTTCACGCCACTGGGTGTGATGAGTGCAGATGGGATGAACAGGGGACCATCACGGGATTGCCGAAGTGGGTCCCTCAGTGCTCCTGCACACTCGGGGCCGTGGGCCTGCTCCAGGGCAAGCTCCCAGCAGCCCCACTGCTTTATGCAGAGTGCCAAGAAACTGTAGTATGGCAAACAGTAAATGACTACCCTTCATTTTGTGCTAAGTTAACTATTTTATTCCATTTTCTAACACATAAAGGCAGAAAGCAAAGGTTTAAGGTTTTTTGGAAGTATTTTCTCTTGGTGAGAAAGTCTTAATTTTTTTACCTCAAGAACTGGATGGGACTGCCCACATGACCTCAGTGGGAGAACATGCTGGCGTAACTCACAGGACACTCGTGTTCCAGTCTGACAAACTCGAAGGTACAAGTTTTGAGTTCTAAACTTTAACACTGATGAGACTTACCTGCTTGGCATTGACAAGAATCACCATTACTTGCCCTTTGCCCTTAGTGACCGCCCTTCAACATCTCATCCCCAAGAGCACATACTCTGCCCCCACCCCCAGCCTGGGACTCTGAGCTCCTCTCCTGCCACAGTCAAATGACTACAGTTAGGAACGTCTGGGTCCTGGACAAGCAGAACAGGGGACATTACGTCCATAAGAGGCTACTGTATCCCCAGAAAAGTTGCAGAAGAGAAAACTTACAGTGATGAATATTTCAACATCCACAGAACATGTAATTCGGCTTTCATTTTATTTTAGTTATAAAACAATTGACAAAACACAAAGTGTAAAAAATCACACACAAACACGTTAAGTTTTCATTCCTTCTTTTGTTGCAGAAAATAAATAATGGTCACATATTCCATATGCTTGTCTATAAAAGCATTTCTAAAAATGTCATTACCTGGATTCAACAGTATAGTTTTTTGTTTTTTTTTTTGGCTTTTCAACTGCAGGTATCATACAGTAGACCATTTCCTTTTATTAGATTTTTTAAGCACTTGGGCTCCAACAATTTTGGAAAAAGGCTGTTTGTGAGCTAAAAATTCTCATTCCAAGTTATATTTTGAGTGTTAAACTAAAAAACAATAAGGTCTTAAATTATTTTATTAAAGAGGAGAACATAGTTTTTCTTTTATAAAAATTGCTCAAAAACCTCACAAACACCCAACTGACACAAAAAGTTGGTCTATCTTCATAGGAATTAACAAGAAAGGAACAAAACAGACATGGCCCCTGGGAAATATATGAAATCAGGCATGGTCTCTCCCAGTCTTCCTCGTCACGTTTCCAGTTTGGCCCTTGGGAGTTCAAGAAAGAAGAGCTCTTCAGTCATCTAAGCCTATGTTTCTGAAAAGGTAGGACATGGACTCCCCATTGTGAATCCGACGGATAGCTTCTGAAAGGATCATGCTGATATCCACTGTTTTAATTTTGGGGCACTGGAGCTTTTGGATTTCATGTGGAATTGTATTGGTAACCACCACCTTCAAATTAAGAGAGAAAAACCAACAGTGTCATGAAACCAAGTGGCTTCCTGGTGTGGTCTGAAATCTCATATATTATCAAATCTCTGAGAAGGACAGTGGGTCTACCTAACTTTCAGCAATGTTTTCACTCAATGTGAATGCTACCCTTTGTTTCTTAGGCTAACATTTGATAAACCTATACCCATCAGGACAGCTACAGGCAAAAGGACAGATAATAAAAAGTGTTGACAAGGACACAGAGAAACCAGAAGCCTCCTACGCTGCTGGTAGGCATGTAAAATGATTCAGCTGCGTTGGAAAACAGTCTGGGGGTTCCTTAAGAGTTTAAACACATATCTACCATATGACCCAGAAAGTCCACTCCCAGTGAAATGAAAACATATGTTCATACAAAAGCTTGTACAAGAACGTTCGTAACAGCATTATTCACAACAGTTAGAAAGTAGAAACAACTTAAATTTCCACGAATGAAGAGATAAAAAAGTGTTCTTCCCACACAATTCAACAAAAAGAAATTAAGTACTGACACACATGCTAGCTACAACATGGATAAACGTTATACTAAGTGAAAGGAGCCAGACATAAAAGAACAATACTGCACGACTCCATTCACATAAAATGTAAATGTACAGACAGAAAGTAAATTAAGTGGTTGCCTAGGGCTGAGTGGATTGAGAAGAAATGGGATGTGACTGCTAAGGGGTGTGAGGTTTCTTTCTAGAGGGATAAAACTGTTCTAAAATTGATTGTGGTAATGGCTGCACAATTCTGAGAAGGTACTAAAAATTACTGAATTATGTACTTTAAATGAATGAATTGTATAGTATATGAATTATATCTCCATAAAGCTGTTATTTCCAGGTAACTCAATTGGTCATTCCAATGCACCAAAGCAGCGAGTTCAGTCCCCAGTCAGGACACATGCAAGAATCAACTAATGTGTGTATGGTAAATAGAACAACAAATCCATGTTTCTCTCTCTCAAAAGTCACTAAATTAGAAACAAAATAAAAAGTCTCTTCCTGATAATTCTATTTAAAAAAGGCTGTTATTTTTAAAAGTTAACACTAAAAATGAAAAAAAGGAGAAAACAAGCACTTCAACAGCTACAAATGGAAAAAAATTAAAATACCCAGCCTTCTTAAAAAAGCAAAAAGGAATGGGAATAATCTTTATTATTAATTATAATGCATACTCCCTAATTCCAAAATAAAGCTCAAGACAGTTTCTAATAAAGAAGTACATGCAGAAGGCAACTGTTGAAACAGAGAAAGAGAAGATCAGGAATTATTCAGAACCAGCAGCACTGGGAACGTGAAAACCTAACCTAACCTAATTATTGTGACTCATCATTTGGCATTTGATCTTCCTGATACTGGGCAAGAATGGAAACATAAAAGGTTGTATTAAGTCTCATTACCTGTAAAAAGGAGAACAATTCCCACCCTCCACACTCCAGGAAAAAAGATACCTCCCCACTGGTACCAAACAATTTATTCACCATCCACTTGGAATGAACTACAGAGCTACCAGGTAGGGCGGAGCCTGCGCTGCACACACAGCACCTCCTGGAGGGCACCATGTGGTGACCTATGGGCTTAGTCTTTCTCACTAAATAACCACCCTCATTGGGAAATATTTTTTAAATAACAGATTTACTGAGCTATAATTTACATATAATTCACCCATTTTTTTAAAAAGGTGGACAAATAATTTTGTTTTGTGCATATAAACCAAGTACTGCCTACTTTTTCCATCAATTTTCTCTCAAACACTGAAAACAGGATGCCTTATTCTGGGAGCAGCCCAAAATACCCATTGAAAGATTTTGGGACAGAGTTGTGTTTAATATCTCCCCCAAGAGAAGTCCTCTATGCCTTAGCTCTCACTCCTAGTTTCACCCTTCCCCAAACCCCGGCACCCACTAATGTCCTCTCTGTAAAGACGCCTATTCTGGGCATTTTACTGAACTACTTCCAATTTTAAAAAAGGAAGAAAAAAAACCAAAACGCTTCAAATCATGACTTTCCACCACCAAGCACTATCTAGTGGCTCCTGCTCTGGAAGAAGAGCATCAGCCCTCTTCCACTCCTCAATTCCTGCTGCCTAACTGGTCCACCCTGCATTACTTTTACATTGTTCCAAACTTTATAATCTACTGTGCAACGATGTTTTGTGTGTAAATTTATATGAAAAACCTTGCTTCCTAACCAGAGTGAATGCAGGAACCTGGTTTGGCCATCAGTTACTCGCCCCAACTTCAGTTAGGCACATCAGTGACAGGCTGCTCTCAGGGATGCCAAGACCACTACAAGGGCAGCCTCTCCCCTGAAGCGCACCTGCTGTCGGACTCACGTCTGCCTCTGCTGGGCTATGTCTTCCCTCCGAAGTCCACTCTGCTCAAAAAGGTCTGGTCCCAGCTGTGTCCTCTCCACCCTCCTGTGCTCTGCTGTTTCTCAGTGGCCCACACACAGCACTGTGAGAACCCTCCTGGTGCCATGTGGACAGACCGGTGACAGCAGCCCGGCCCTTAAGTCTTCTCACTTTACTTAACATAGGAACTCTGTGTTGTTCATTTTGCTTCCTGGAGTGCCTGTCCTGCCATTCTGGATTCTCAGTTCATTTTGTCCAGCTGAGAGGAGGCTGCACTGAGCAGAAATATGGAAGTATGGTCTCTGGTCTGCACTAAGGCATCCTGACCCCATCCAAGATGATAAACACAGGGCCAGACTCATGGAGATATAATGTGAAGAGTAAAAATGTGAGACTTGGAAAAGTAAAAAGAATTTAACTAACTAAAGATTCAATACCCAGGAATCTACAGAAGACAGCACTTCTGTTTACGGGATAATAAAAATACGACTTATACAGCCAAGCCCGTTACCTAGCTAGTCTCTAGAACAAGGGAGGGCTAGTAAACCTGGACAGCCCCCCTCAGCCACAGTGGGAGCTGCAGATACCTTAGGAAAATCGCCCCCTGGCCACCCTCTCCCAATCTCATATCACAGGCAGCTGTACTAGGGAGAGAGATGGGGCTTTGGCATCAGGCAAACTAAGGTCTGAATCCAAATGTTCAGCCTAGTTAGCTGTCTGACCTTAAGTCACTTAACTTTTCTGGTGCAAGATTTCTTGCCTCTCTAAAAGAGATGCTGAGCCCTGACCAGTGTGGCTCAGTGGGTTGGGCATTGTCCCACAGAACGAAAGATAACCCGTTCAATTCCCGGTCAGGGCACATGCCGAGGTTCATGGCCAGGTCTCTGATTGGGGCTTGCAAGAAGCAACTAATCAATGCTTCTTCTCTCCCACTTCGATATTTCTCTCCCTTTCTTTCTCCCTCTCTTCCCTTTCTCTAAAAATAAACAAGTAAAATCTTTTTTAAAAAATAAACAAGGCACTGACGAGGGTTTGCAGGGCTGTGCAGGAGCTCAGGAAGGGTGTGTGCGCAATGCCAGGCAGTGCCAGAGCAGACAACATGCTCCAGTTACAAGGGTTATCAGACCCATTAACTATTACTATGGGCAGTCTTACAGTCCATGAAATGCAAATGCAGTATAACCTGAGTTTTTAACCCACTTGTAACTATAAAATATCTCCTCCTCCACCTATGAGGTGCAACTACAGATCAGGAGGTACCGAAGGGGCAGGGCAGCCCACCCACAGGTTGGCTGATACCTCATCGATGGCAGACTCCTCAATCAGTCGGGGAGCATCTGAAGATAGCAAGCCGTGAGTCGCCATCACAAAGATCTTGTACGCACCTCTTTCCTTCAGGGTCTCTGCTGCAGCCAGAAAGCTGTCAACATCATCGATGATGTCATCCTGTCAAATTACAGATGCAGCAAAATACACGTGAACACTTTTGCAACCAGGAAAAAGGGTCTAACTTTCCACTGTGACACATGCAGACAGCGCGGCCCTGCCACCACTCCCGTGCTCTCCCACCAGGCCTTCCATAGTGAGCCTCCTGCACCTGTCACTCAGGGGCTGTCTTGTCTCTGCTGCATGCAATGCTGACATGGTTTCCAGCTCTACAGCCCTATGTCCAGCACTGTGCCCTCATCAGGCACGTGCTCCACATACATTTGCAGAATGTTTTTTGCTTTTTTTAAAAAATACATAATAAAACTGTTAGAAGATGCTTTGACTCTGGGTGGTTCTTTCCTCTTTTCTTACTAATTTCCTTATTTTCCAAATTTTCTCCATTGTGCATGTGGGAAGCATGGTTTTTACATGTTTTTATAATAGGAAAAACACTTTAAAAAAAAAAACACTATTACTTTTAATAATAAACCCAGTTCAGTAGTTTCTGATCTATAGACACAGATTCCCCATGTGCAATAAGAGGATGTATAATATATATATATATATATATATATATATATATATATATATAATATGCACAGCTCAGTGGATTGAGCACGGGCTGCGAACCAAAGTGTCGCAGGTTCGATTCCCAGTCAGGGTACATGCCTGGGTTGCAGGCCATGACCCCCAGCAACCACACATTGATGTTTCTCTCTCTCTCTCTCTCCCTCCCTTCCCTCTCTAAAAAAAATAAATAAAATCTTTAAAAAATGTATATATATAATATATATAATATACCCTCTTGTATATCTATCTGCCCCTGGTTCCTGGGACAGGATGCTGAAACCCTGGTACACTGCTAAGTGATATGAGCAATAGCAGCATCTTTTGTTCTAATATTTCTTCTTTGACCCCATCCCAGACACAGGATTCTAAAACCTATGTAATCTCCCCAGTGATAGAAAGGTCTTTTGTTCTAATGAGATCCTAGGTGACTCCTGGGTGGGGCTGGTCACCAGAGAGGCCAGGCTCTGATTAGAAGCTTGGGTTTCTCAGCCCTGCCCCCACATCTCCTCAGAAGTGAGAGGGGCTGGAAATGGATTAATCACCAGTCATGCCCATGTGAGGAAGCTCCATGAAATCCCACCAGTAGGGGATCACAGGGCTTCTGGGTCAGTGAACACAACCATACACCAAGAGAGTGACACACCCCAACTCCACAGGCACAGAAGCTCCTGTGCTCAGGACTCTCCCAGACCTCATCCTGCACCTCTTCATCTGGCCGGTCATCTGTGTCCTTATCGCAGCCTCTGATAAACTGGTAAATGTGAGTAAGTGTTTCTCTGAGTTCTGTGAGCCACTCTAGTAAAGCAATCCAACCGAGGACGGGGTCATGGGAACCTCTGATTTGTAGGCAAGTCGGACTAAAGTTGTGGGTAACCTATTACTTGTGAACAGCATCTGAAGTGGGTGGGAGCAGTCTCGTGGGACTGAGCCCTCACCCTGTGGGATCTGACACTTTCTCCAGGTAGACAGTGTCTGAGTTAAAATACAGGACACCCAGCTAGCGCTGCAGAGAACTGTTTGGTATGGAGAGAAACCCCCCACACATTTGGTGACCAGAAGTGAAGTGCATCGTGTGAGTAGTGAAGGGGGTTGCACAGGAGGAAAAACACTTGAGTCTTTCCTTTAACACCCAGGCTACCAGTTACTTCAAGCCCCTTAGAGCATCAAATATTGTCTAGGGTTGAATAAATACTCATGTTATTTTACATACAGGGTGGAACAAAAGTAGGTTTACAGTTGTGAGTATATGAAAGAGTTTATCCTTGTATTATTACTTATTAATTATTGTATTATTTTTCATACAAACAACTGTAAACCTACTTTTGCCATACCCTATGTGTATGTATGTATATAAAACTCTTTCAAATATGTACTAATATTACTATTATCAAAAAAATGCAGCTGGCTAAGATGGAGGCATAGGTCACACTGTGCCTCCTTGAACAAAAAAAAAAGGACAACAAATTTACAAACAAAAAACAACCAGAAATGACAGAAAATCAAACTGTATGGAAGGCCAACAACCAAGGAGCTAAAGAAGAAACATTCATACAGACCAGTAGGAAGGGCAGAGATGGGCAGCTGGGTGGGGAGGACCCATGGCAAGGCAGCGGCTAGAGGACTGAGGCGGCTGGCAGATCCGGTGAGGCAGTGGATGGTGGACCAGGTGGTCCCACATTCTCGCACAGATAAACCGGGGGGAACAACTGAGGAGTGACACAGACCATGCAACCGAGGGTTACAGTATGGGGAAATAAAGCCTCAAACCTCTGACTGAAAACACCTGTGGGGGTTGTGGCAACAGTGGGAGAAACTCACAGACTCTCAGGAGAGTTCACTGGAGAGACCCACAGGGTCCTAGAATGTAAACAAGCCCACCCACCTGGGAATTAGCACCAGAAGGGCACACTTTGCTTGTGGGTAGCTGGGATAAGTAACTGAAAGCCAGAAGAGAGTGGAACAAGTGGCATTGTTCCCTCCTGGACCCCTCTCCCACACAATGCAGCCACATGGGTTGCCCCACCTTGGTGAACATTTAAGGCTCCGCCTCTTATTATGTAACAGGTGCCCCAGACCACAAAAAAATGGCCCAAATAAAAGAACAGATCAAAGCTCCAGAAAAAATACAACTCAGTGACAAATAGATAGCCAACCTATTGGGTGCACAGTTCAAAACACAGGTAATCAGGATACTCATAGAAATGGTTGAGTATGGCAGCAAAATAGAGGGAAAAAAATGAAAGCTATGCTAAGTGAAAAAAAGGAAAATGTACAGGGAACCAACAGTGACAGGAAGGAAACTGGGACTCATATCAACAGTGTGGACCAGAAGGAAGAAAGAAACATTCAACCAGAACAGAATGAAGAAACAAAAATTCAAAAAACAAAATGAGGAGAGGCTTAGGAACATCCAGGACATCTTTAAGTATCCCAACATCTGAATCATAGGGGTGCCAGAAGGAGAGGAGTAAAAGCAAGAAATGGAAAAGTTATTTGAACAAATAATGAAGGAGAACTTCCCCAATCTCGCAAAGGAAAGACTTCCAAAAAGTCCAAGAAGCTCAGAGAGTCCCAAAGAAGTTGGACCCAAGGAGGAACACATCAAGGCACATCATTATTACATCAGCCAAGATGAAAGATAAGTAGAGAATCTTAAAAGCAGCATGGGAAAAGGAGACAGTAACCTACAAAGGAGTTCCCTTAAGGCTATCAACTGACTTCTCAAAAGAGACCTTGCAGGCAAGAAGGGGCTGGGAAGAAGTATTCCAAGTCATGAAAGGCAAGGACCTACATCCCAGATTACTCTATCCAGCAAAGCCATCCTTTAGAATGGAAGAGCAGATAAAGTGCTTCTCAGATAAGGTCAAGTAAAAGGAGTTCATCATCACCAAGCCCTTATTATCTGAAATGTTAAAGGGACTTACCTAAGAAAAAGAAGATAAAAAATATGAACAGTAAAATGACAACAAACTCACAGTTATTAACAACTGAACCCAAAACAAAAACAAAAACAAAAACTAGGCAAACAACTAGAACAGGAACAGAACCACAGAAATGAAGATCACGTGTAGGGTTATGGGCGGGGGGCGGGGAGTGGGTGGGGAGAAAGGGAAAAGGTACAGAGAATAAGTAGCAGGAATGGTAGGTAGAAGATAGACTAGGGGAGGCTAAGAATAGTTTAGGAAATGTAGAAGCTAAATAACACATATATGACTCATGGACATGAACTGAAGGGCGAGAATGAGGATGGAAGGGGGTGTGCAGGGCAGAGGGAAATGAAGGGGGAAAATGGGGCAACTGTAATAACATAATCAATAAAACATATTAAAATATATATACACACACACTTATATTACTTTAAAAGCACTACTGGTAAAAATGGTACAAATACTCTGAAAAGGTTTGACAGGTTCTTATAAAACTAGCAATTACCTCAAAACCCAACAACTGCACTTCTGGTTATTTATCCCAGAAAAATTACTCTGTTCCCACAAAAACCAACACACAGGTGTGTAGGGAAGTTTTATTTCTAACAGCAGAAAACTGGGAACAATCCAAACTTCCCTCACAGGTGAGTGGGTAAACAAACTATGGGCCCTACATCCATGGAATGCTGCTCAGCAAAAAAAGGATTAACTATCGATATATGAACAACTTGGGTGGGTCTCTAGGGAACTGTGCTAAGTGAAAAAATCAAACTCAAAATATTAGAGAGTGTAAATTCCATTTGAGACTTTCCTAACATCACAATATAGAGACAAAGGACAGATTAGTGACTGCCACAGAGTTAGGGATCAGGTAAATGGGAGGTGGGTGTGGCTACAAAGGAGTAGCTTTAACAGGGAGGAAGCTTTAAGAGGGCACAGTTCTGTATCCTGACTGCACTGGTAGTCACCCAAAGCCACGCATGTGGGAAGGCTACATACATCTATCCCACAAACAAAACACTGGAACTACCTGAAGCAGCTCTACAGAGAGTGGCCATATGAATTTCTAGACTATTACTGTACTACAGTGAAGCATGAATGAGGAAACTGGGTAAAGAATATGCAAAATCTCCCTGTATTTTTTTTTGGCTACTTCCTATGAATTTATAATTATTTCAAAATAAAAAGTTAAAAAAGATGCAGTTGCAGTAGAAAGGGGAAAACATGTTACTGAATTTTGTTACTATAGATTCTGTTACTACAGGTTTTGCTAAGGAATAAATTAATACACAGCTATTACCCTACAGAGTAATATCAGAGATTTTCTAACAAAATTATAAGCACTGAGGCTTGGTAAATGGGTGCAACCACTTCGGGGACAATGTGGCGCCATCTAGTCAAGTCGGAAATGTGTACTTTCTGAGCAAAGGACTACACTTGTAGGCACCTAGAAAGTCTTGCATTTATGCAACAGAAAATAGGTGCAAGAATGTTCAAAGCAGTACTGTTTGGAAATAGAAAAAACTGTATATTCAATGCCCAGAGAAGAGAGAAATAAGTTATGTAATAATTATACCATGCAGCACCATACAATGAAAAAGAATAATGTAGCACACAGAGAAATCTCAAAATGGTGAGAACAAAAACATCAAAAACATGCAAACTACAACCCTGCCAAAAATACAGTGTTTAGTGTACAGTGTACTCATGGTAGAATGTAAGGACAAGGAAGGGCATCAACGACCATGTCCAGGGCAGTGACAACCTCTGGAAGAAGAAAGGAGAGAGAGAGAGACCAGGGAAGAGTTCCAAGCACACACACATGCTCTGTTCCCAAGCTGAGTAGTGAGTACCCATGTGTTCATTTTATTCTTATTTATACAATATAGGCATTAAATGTGCTCCTTGTGCACTGACTTTGTGAAGTGTGAGAGGATATGTGTCTTAAATGGTTATAATCAATTTTGTATCCTATTTTGATCACAGAACAATTTCTCACATTATGACAAACAGTTGCAAAATATTTCATTAAGTAATTAGCAATTTCATAATAAACTGATGAAAATAATTTTCAATTTTTGGACCAACATAAACATTTAGTACAAGGCACCAACTTCAATAAGAATTACCTGGCCCCTGGATGGCATAGCTCAGTGGACTGAGCGCAGGCTGCGAATCAAAATGTTGCAGGTTCGATTCCCAGTCAGAGTACATGCCTGGGTTGCAGGCCATGACCCCCAGCAACCGCACATTGATGTTTCTCTCTCTCTTTCTCCCTCCCTTCCCTCTCTAAAAATAAAAATAAATAAAATCTTAAAAAAAAAAAAAAAGAATTACCTGACCATACCACTAACCCCACACAATTAAAAACAAGTTAGCCCTGGCTGGTGTAGCTCAGTAGATTGAATATCGGCCTTCGAACCAAGGGGTTGCCAACTTGATTCCCAGCCAGGGTACATGGCTGGGTCTTGGGCCAGGTCCCCAATAGGGGGTGCTCGAGAGGCAACCACACACTGATGTTTCTCTCCCTTTCTCCTTCCCTTCCCCCTCTCTAAAAATAAATAAAATCTTAAAAAAAAAAAACCCCACAAATTAACAAAATAGAATTGGCAAATAGGACAATTAATAATAAAAGAGGTTTACATACCACAATGATGGCAATCCTTCCTCCCACATCGCCGACCACTGTGATTGGAGGTTTTTCTTTAGGAATCAGCACTGGTCAGAATAAAACACATACACAGAAGTTTCTATATTAAAATGCCAAAGCCTTTTACAAGTCAGTGTCTCACGATAAGAAGACCCAAGAAACTAGAAACATGGAGAGAGCCTCCTCACTGATAAAGGGCAACCATGAAAAGCTCAGAGCTACTGCCATGTACTTAGTGCAGAACTGAACTCCCCCCGAGGTCAGGAGTGAGACCAGGGAGCCACCTTCATTGCAGCTTTCAGCACTGGGATGCATGTGCTGGTCAGGCAATGACCCAAGAAAGGAAACAGAAGGAAGTAAAATTATTTTGATTAGCAAATGAGATGAGCCTACATACAGGAAATACCAAAGAATCTACAAAAAAACTGCCAAAGCTAATATACAAATTCACCAAAGTTGCAAGGTATAAAATCAACACTTAAAAATCAATTGTTTCTACATACTAGTAGCGAACCACCTGAAGAGGAAATTTAAAAACCAACTCCATTTAAAAAGCATCAAAAAGAATAAACTACCTAGGAAGGAGGTGAAAGACTTCTACACTGAAAACTATAAAACATTGCTGAAATTAAACATAAATGGAAATACACCCATGTTTTTTACACATCAGAAAACTCAGTACAGGTAAGATGGCAGTGCTCCCCAATATGACTCAGAGGGCTGATACCAGCCCTATCAGAACCCCAACTACTTCTTTTGCAGAAATGGACAGTAAAATTCATATGGAAATTCAAGAGACCCCAAATAGCCAAAAACTTATAAAAAGAAAGAACGAACGAACGAATAAAGGTAGAAAACTCACACTTCCCCCACTTTGAAAACTATTACAAAACTTTATTATTTTTATTTTTCAATTACAGTTGACATTAAGCTTTACAATCAAAACAATGTGATACTGGCATAAAGACAGAGATATACACCAATACAACAGAATTAAGAGTCTAGAAATATATTCGAACACCTATGGTTTATTGATTTCCTCCCCAGCTTTATGAGCTATAATTGGCTTATAACATTGTGTGAATTTAATGTGTATAGTCTGATGTGTTGATACATACATATACAATGCAAAATGATTACCATAAAGAGATTAGTCAACAATTTGTGTGTGTGGTAAGAACATTTAAGATCTACTACCTTAGCAACTTTTAAGTATACAACACAGTGTTAATTACAGTCACCATGAGGTATACTGGATCCCCAGAACTTCATCTTCTAGAAGATGGAAGTCTGTACCCTGTGACCAACACCTCCCCATTTCCTCTCTTCCCCAACTCCTGGCAACCACCATTCTACTGTTTCTGTGGGTTTGGTGGGGTTTTTTCCTTCAGACTCCACATATAAGTCGAGATCATACAATATTTGTCTCTCTCTGGCTTACTTCACTGAGCATGATACCCTCTAGTTCCATCCATGTTGTCACAAATGGCAGGTTGTCCTTTTTTATGGCTGAACAATACACACATTTTCTCAATCCATTCATCCATCGGTGGACACTTGGAAGTGATTTTTCACAAGAGTGTCAGGACCATTCATTGGGGAAAGAAAATTCTTTTCAACAAATGGTGCTGCAAAGATTAAATACCCACATGCAATAGAATGAAGCTGGACTCCTACTTTATACCAGATACAAAAATTAACTCAAAATGGAGCAAGGACCTAAAAATGAGAGCTCAAATTGTAGAACTCTAAGTAGAAAACCTGGGAGTAAATCTTCATGACCCCAAATTTGGCAATGGATTCTTAATTATGACACCAAAAGACAACCAACAAGTATAAGATTAAATAAAGTGAACTTCACATAATTAAAGCCTCTTTGTGCATCAGAGCACACTATCAAGAAAGTAAAAAGACAATCTACACAATGGGAAAAAATATTTGCATGCTATGTCTGATAAATCTTGTCCAGAATATATAAAGAACTCTTACAACTCAAAAATGAAAAGACAGACAACCCAATTTAAAAACTGGCAAAGGACTGGAATAAACATTTCTCCAAAAAGAATAAACTGACAATAAATGCATGAAAAGACGCTCAACGTCATTTACCATTAGGGAAATGCAAATCAAAACTACAATGAAGTACTACTTCAAACACACTAGGATGATGACTAAGAGACTAACCAGAACTTTAAGCAACATAAATCAGGAGGGTCTCCTGATTTGAAGAGCTAGGGCTTATAGAATTTTTGCACTGGATGTCATCTGTGATCACCAAAAACCCTACAGGAAGAACTCTGTTTATAATAAAGCTCTGTGGTTCTGGTCTCCCCTTCCCTTCAATGCCTTTTCCCCTTATATAAATACCCCTCCATCTCTGCTGGCAGGCCAGAGAGTGTGCATGTGGCTTGCCACGTCTGCATGTACTGGGTTGAAACCCTTTCTCTTTCCTGAATAAATCCTTTTTGGTGATAAACACCATATGGGTATTGTTTTTCAGTCAACAATGACTGCAATAAAAGAAATCGGAAGATAAGTGTTAGTAAGGATTTGGAGAAATTAGAACCTTTGTATACTGTTGATAGGAATGCAAAATGCTATAGCTGCTATGAAAACCAGTTTGGTGGTTCCTCAAAAGTTAACTACAAAGTTACCATATGATTCAGCAATTCTAATCCCAGGTATAGACCCTGGAGAAATGAAATTATGTGTCTGCAAAAAACCTGTACATGAATGCGCATTGCTGCATTATAGCCAAAAGTCAGCAATGACTCAAGTACCCGTCGATGAATGAATGTATAAACAAACTGTGGCATACCCATACAATGAAATCTGCAATCAAAAGGCACATGAATCTTTGGATGAACTTCAAAGACATTAGGGTAAGTGAAAGAAACTGAACACAAAAAGGTCACATATCATATGATTTCACTTACATGAAATGTCCAGAATAGGCAAAATTATACAGACAACAAGCAGATGAGTGGTTGCCAGGGGATGGGGGAGGGAACATGGGGGTTAGTGATTACTTACTGGGTAGGAGTATCCTTCTAGGGTGATGAAAAGTTTGAAACTAGAGAACAATGGTACTTATGCAACACTCTGAATGTACTGTATGCCAGTGACCTGTGCATGTCAAAACAGTTAATTCTATCTTAAGGGACTTTCACTGCAATTTTATAAAACAGGTCAGTATCACTAAAGAAACAAAGTAGGGACTGCTCTAGATCAGGATTTCTCAATCTCAGCACGATGAAACTTTGGACAGATGATTGGCTGTGGGAACAGTCCTGCGTGTTGTGGGACCTTTTAGCAGCATCCTTGGCCTCTATTCACTAGATGCAAGTAGTGACCCCCACAACTGTGACAATAAAAAATGTCTACAGATATTTCCACATGTCTTCTAGGGGACAAAACCCATACCCCACCCCAGGCCCAGCTGAGAACCACTGTCCTAGATTAAAAGAGACTAAAGACAAATGATAACTAAATGCAGTATGTGAACTGAGGTTGGTGTGAGGAGAGTGGAGATAGAAATTTAAGGCCAAACAAAGTAAGGTAAATCCCAAAACTGAAGAACTTTTTTTTCCATTTTCAACACCCTTTTCCCCAGGCACTTGACTCGAATATTGGTGAAAGAATATAATGCTATAGGCCTTTAGGAAATCAACTTAACAAAGAGCCATATAAATAGCTACACCTTTAACTCATCAATATCATGTTTAGAAACTTATAATGAAATACACCAAAGTATGGAAAAAATTTTTATCCATGTATGCTAATTTCAGCATTACACTGGCAAAGACTGGGAAAAAACACATACCCAATATTACCCTGCTTGAGCAGTCTAAGCCACATCCATAAGATGGGATATGACTTTTTAATGACTTGCAGAAAGGTATGCTATAAAGCTGGGAGAAGATAGCAGCATGCACAATTACATAATCAGTATGCATCACTACTGGATGAAAACAAGAAAGGAAAAAAATGAAGAGGCCCACTAAAATATAACAGTGGTGTCTCTCAATTAAAAACTGATTCAGTGAATTAAGCACTGACTAGGCTTTTAATTAAAATTAGAGTGATTAAACATAAGAAACTATTTAAAAAAACTATTTCAGTTCAGTGTGAAAAACACTGGAATAGTAACAAAGACTACGTCCTTGACCACAGGTCAGGCTCCTATGAACCTTTTACTCGACCTGGACTAAATGGTGTGGGCTTTGTACTCAGGCTGGCAGAGCTAAGTTTTAGCAAGCACCCCTGAACTAATCTGAGCACCCAGGCCTTCCTTCAGCAATTTTGTTAGGTCAGTTGAGCAAGAATTCCCCCTACCCTTCATGCCTCCCTCCTCTTAGTAATTTCCATCCACTGACCCCCTCTCCTCCAGCCTGCTTCTTGGCTATCAATCCCCACCTGTCCTCCTATGTTCAGAGTCAAGCCCAGTTCTATAGTGAGACTCTTCCCCCTCAATGCAACATTTCTTAAATAGAATCTGTCTTTACAACCTTAAAAAAATATGTCTTTTCTCTTGCTAAAACACATTCTGGCCCTTATGTACTAAGGGTAGAAAAAGGGTTGAGTCTGTTCCCTTACCAACAGACTCAAAGGCAGTTATTTTTTCTAAATGGAAAAGATGTTATTAAAGGCAAGTTCTTAAAAACAAACCCAATTCACCCATAAATCTTACCACCGTTATCATAATGATTTCACCTTCATAGTTCTTCCTGGTCCTTGCACAAAGGTAAGTATATACTTACTCTCTGTGCATTCCATAGATTATCTTGTTTCCAGATAGCCTTAACTAATTCAAAGCACTGCATAATTAGATGTACTGATACAACATAGTTAATTAAGCCCTACCCTCTGATAAACCATTAAGAGTGTTCTAATATCTTGTAATAAAAATAACACTACAGTGAATAACTTGTGTTCACATTAAACTACAAGGTATGAATGAATAAAATCCACTCAAGTGCCAAACTGAGTCTGAATAGTTGAGTACTTTCATGACTTTACGATGATCAGGCAGAGGCTTTTGAAAGGCTCTATTCTACAGGGCCACCAGAAGTGTGGCGGTTACCACCAGGCCAGGGAAGGTATTTTGCCACATTATAAAACAAAAAAAAAAAGAAGTCATTCATATTTGAAAAGAAATTAAGTTAGCCTTAAAATCAAAGGGGAAAGCAAAGAAGAGAGGCAGCACACTTACTGGGGATCTCTAGGCTGGGGTGGATGGCAGCCACACTCCTGACCATGGGCGGGGAATGCCGTCCATCTACCAAGTCCGACTCAGCATCTTGAGCTTCTCCGTGAATCACTGCAATGCCCAGACGAAGGCGCTCTGCAAATGACTGTGCCCTGAGGGAGAGCATGAGACAGTTCAGAAATCACACAGCCCCTGTCTTCTGTTAATGTTGATGGAAGAAACATTAAAAGAACATAAGTAAAATGCAGTTTCCAAAAGATTAATGAAAAAAAAGAATAAAATAATCTGAGTCTTAGATTCTAGGACAAAGGGTGGATAAACATCCCTCTGGCAACAGGCGCCCTGCATAGGCAGCAGCTGGCCCTGGTCTGCACTCAGTTAGTTGGGTGAGCTTGCATAGTTAATTAACTTCCTCTAAGCCTCAGTTTTCTCACCTGTAACTGCTAATTCTCTACTTAATAGTGAGAACAAAGCACATAAGACAAAGTACATTAAAAACTCAAAGTGTCTGGAACTATAGAACTTACAGCCAAAATGGAGGTGTAGGTAGATACGCGTTGCTTTCTCACACAACCCAAAGAAGGACAAGAACAAATTTAAAAACAAAAAATATCTGGAACTGCCAGAAAACCAAACTATATGGAAGTCCAACAACCAAGGAGTTAAAGAAGAAACATTCACCCAGATGGGCAGGAGGAGCCGAGACAGGCAGCTGGGGCAGAGAGGACAAGTGGTAAGGCAGCACTGGCAGAACAGGCAGTCCCACATTTGTGTGTGGATGAACCAGGAGGAGTAACTGGGGAGGGAGACAGACCATTCAACTCAGGGTTCCAGAGCGGAGAAATAAAACCTCAAAACCTCTGGTTATAAAAACCTGTGGGGACTGTGGTAGTGGGAGAAAACTCCCAGCCTCAAAGGAGAGTCTGTTGGAGGGACCCAGGGTCCTAGAATGTACACAAGCCCACCCATCTAGGAATCAACACCAGAAGGTACCAATGTGCTTGTGGATAGTGGGGGAAGTGAATGAAAGCAGGGCAAAAGCTGAGCGAGTGGCATTGTTCCGCCTCTAATTTCTCCCTCACATACAGCACCACAACACAACAAAGTGGCTTTCCCCACCCTGACAAATACCTAAGGCTCCACCCCTTATAATGTAACAGGTGCACCAAGACAAAGAAATGAGGCCCTAATGAAAAGAACAGATCAAAGCTCCAGAAAAAGAACTAAACCAGGAGGAGATAGCCATCTTATCAGATGCAAAAGTCAAAACACTGGTAAATCAGGATGCTCACAGAAATGATTGCTGACCAATGCAAAATAAAGGAAGAAGTCACGGCTATACAAAGTGAAATAAAGAATAGTCCTGGCTAGTGTGGCTCAGTGGATTGAGCACCAGCCTGTGAACCAAAGGGTCGTAGGTTTGATTTCCAGTCAGGGCACATGCCTGGGTTGTGGGCTAGGTCCCCAAAAGGGGGCACATGAGAGACAACCACACACAGATGTTTCTCTTTCTTTCCTCCTCCCTTCCCCTCTCTCTAAAAATAAATAAATAAAATCTTTTTAAAAAAGAAGAATATACAGGGAACCAACAGTGGAGGAAAGGAAAAACCAGAACTCAAAATGAATGACTTGGAACAGAAGGAAGAAATAAACATCTAACCAGAACAGAATAAAGAAGTAATAATTCAAAAAGTCAGGAGAGGCTTAAGAACCTCTGGAACAAGTTTAAACCCCAAATCATAGGGGTGCCAGAAGAAGAGGATGACCAACAAATTGAAAACTTATTTGAAAAACAATGATGGAAAACTTCCTCAACCTGGTGAAGGAAATAGTCATGCAAGTCCAGGAAGCTCAGAGTCTCAAACAAGTTGGACCCAAGGAGGAACACACCAAGACACATTATAATTAAATTACCCAAGATTAAAGATAAGGAATCTTAAAAGCAAGAGATTTACCTACAAAGGAGTTCCCATAAGGCTATCAGTTGATTTCTCAAAAGAAACCTTACAGACAACAAGGGAAAAAAGTATTTGAAGTCATGAAACGCAAGGACCTACATCCCAGATTACTCTACCCAGCAAAGCTATCATTTAGAATGGAAGGGCAGATAAAGTGCTTCCAGATAAGGTCAAGTTAAAGGAGTTCATCATCACCCAGCTCTTATATGAAATGTTAAAGGGACTTATCTAAGAAAAAGAAGATCAAAACTATAAAGTGAAAATCACAATTATCAACAACTGAACCTAAAAGTCAAAAACAAAAACAAACTAAGCAAACAACTAGAAGAGAAACCGAATCACAGAAATGGAGATCACATGGAGGGGTTATCAGCGGGAGGGGGGAAAGTGGGTGAAAAGGTGCAGGGAATAAGAAGCATAATTGATAAGCACAAAATAGAGAGGGGGAGGTTAAGAACAGTATAGGAAATGGAGAAATGAATGAACTTATATGAACCGTGCCTGGATATGAACTAAGGTAGGGGTGAATGCTGGAGGTAGGGGGTGCAGGGCTGAGGGGGATAAAAGGGAGAAAAAATTGGGACAACTATAATAGCATAATCGATATTTACTTAATATACTTAAAAGACCTCAAAGTACCTTGATTGATTGATTGATTTTAGAGAGAGAGGAAGATGGGAGACAGAAAGAGAAACTTTGATTCGTTGTTCCACTTACTGATGCATTCATCAGTCGATTCTTTGTATGTGCCCTGGTTGGGGACTGAACCCCCAATCATGGTATTTTGGCACTCTAACCAAGGCTAAAAAGTTAAAGCATTAAACATCATTTTAAAAAAGATTTTATTTTTATTTTTAGACAGAGGGGAAGGGAAGGAGAAAGAGAGAGAGAGAGAGAGAAACATCAATGTGTAGTTGCCTCTAGTACTCCCCGTATTGGGGACCTGGCCCACAACCCAGGCATGTGCCCCAACTGGGAATCAAACCGGCAACCCTTTGGTTCACAAGTCAGTCCTCAATCCACTGAGCCACACCAGCCAGGACTGGAGTTAATGATTTTAAACATCAATTTTTAATAACTTTATTAAGGTATAACTAAGCTACAATTAACTACACATATTTAAACTGATTTCATAAACACTAATATATGTACATATCTGTATAAACATTAGCACAACTAAGACAATAAAGCATTTATCGTGGCAAAAGTTCCCTTGTACCCCTTTGTAATTTCTCCTTCAAGTAGCAGGCAACCAGTGATCTGCTTTCTGCCATCATAGATTTCGTAAGTGGAATAAGAGTTTGTAGTTCTCTTTTGTCTCACTTCATTCACTCAGCATAACCCTTTGGAGATCCATCATGATTACTGTATGTCACGGGCCGTATCTTTTTACATTGCCAAGTAACAGATCATTGCATGGGCCTCTCTCTGTTTGCCCATTTACTTGTTGATGGACTTTTGAGATGTTTCTAGTTTTGAACTATTACAAAACTGCTATGAACATTCAAGTACAAATCTCTGTGAGGACTCACGCTTTCTTTACTCTTGGGTAAATACCTATAAGTAGAATGGCTGGATCATGTTGTAGGCACATGTTTAACTCTTGAAAAAACCACCAAACTGTTTTCCAAAGTGATTATACCATCTTTCATTCCTATGAGAGTTCCCATTCCTCCACATTATCACCTCCATTTGGTGTGGTCATTTTATTAATATAACCCACTCCAATGGTGTGCAGTGGCACTTTACTGTGGTTTCAATTTGGATTTCCCTCAAGACAAATGGTGTTGAGTATCTTCGCATGTGCTTATTTGCCATCCATACATGTTCTTTAGTAAATGGACTGTTTATCTTTTGCCAATTTCTTAACTAGATTGTTGGTTCTCATTAAGTTTTGAGAAGTCTATATATTCTGAATATAGTCCTTTATCAGATGTATGCTTTACAAATATTTTCTTCCAGTTTGGGCCTTCTCCTGTCATTCTCTTAATGTCTTCTGAAGAGCAATCCTTAATTTCCACAGCACCTAACTTAACAATCACTGTGTTTTTCGGACTATACGACGTGCCTCCCCTTCCCCTCAAGTGGGGGGAGGGGGTGCGTCTTATAGTCCAAATGTAGCTTTACATTTACATTGGTGAAATATTATGTTACTTACGTTATTAAAAATTTTACATTTTTTACTTCAAATTTTTTTTTCCTTTTTTCCTCCTCTAAAACCGAGGTGCGTCTTATGGTTCGAAAAATATGGTGCTTCTTGTGAACTGTATTTTAGGTGTCATTTTATTTTCGTAAATCTGTTTTCCTCTAGATCTTTTATAGTTTTAAGTTTTACATTTAGGTGTGTAATTCATTTTTAGTTGATTTTTATATGTGAGGTGAGATATTGCTCAAGATTTACTTTATTTTGCACCAATTATTCCAAATCATTTGTTCAAAAGACTATTCTTTCTCCATTGAATTGCTTTTGTACCTCTGTTGAAAGTCAATATTATACATACAGGTCCATTTTTGGACTCTCTGTTCTTTTCCACTGGCCTATTTTTCTATTTTTTTATCCCAATATCATATATTTATGATTGTTTTAGCTTTATTAAGAAGTCCTAAATTCAGGTAGCATTAGACCTCCAACTTGGTTCTTTTTTAGTTGTTTTTGCCTATTCTAGGTTACTTGCATTTCCACATGAATTTTAGAATCAACCTGTTAACTCCTACAAAAAAAGCTAAAATTTTGATTGGGAGGTCCCAATTTTATAGACCAATTTAGGGAGAAATGATATCTTAATAAATATTGAGTCTTTTGACCTATGATCATAGTATTTTCCTCCACTCATTTAGGTCTTTAAATTCTCTCAGTAATGTTTTGCATTTTTCAGTGTACAAGCCTTCAACATCTTAGATTTATTCCTAAATGTTTCCCTTAATTTGGTGCTATTTGGTTTTATTTTTCAATTCAATTTTCAACTGTTCATTACTAGTATATTTTTATTTATCTTATAATCTGCAAACTTGCTAAACTGATTAGTCCTAATAGTATTTTTGTAGATTTCATGTTTTTCTACATAAATAATTCATACCACCTGCAAATTAGGACTGTTTTGCTCCTTCCTCTCCATAGTAGATTTCTTTCTTTCATTCTTCTTTTTGCTTTTCAGATTGCAGCACTGTCCAGAATCTCCAGTACAGTGCTGAATAGAAATAGGGACAGCAGACATCCCATCTTGTTCCTGATCCTGGGGGAAAGCTTTCACTTTCTCATACTGAGTGTGAGGTTAGCTGTGGGTTTTTCACAGATGCCCTTTATCAGATAAGGAAGTCACCTTCTATTCTTGTTTATCTGAATTTTGTCAAATGCTTTTTGAGTCTACTGAGGTAATCATGTGGTTATATAAGATGTATTTGCATAACTTTAAATTCAACCTTTTAAAAACTCAAAAGTAATTTTTTAAAATTTTATTTATTTTGAGAGAGGTGAAGGGAGAAAGAAGGAGAGAAACAGCGATGTGAGAGAGAAACATCAATAGGTTACCTCTTGTACACACCTCAACCAGGGACTGAACCTGCAACCCAGGCATGTGCCCTGACCAGGAACTGAGCCAGCAACCTTTCACTTTGGGGGGTCAATGCCCAACCAACTGAGCCACAATGATCAGGACAAAAAATTCAAAGTGATTTTTAAGGAAATCCTCAGACAAAAAAAGTGGTCAGACAAATACAAGGCAGAGTCTCCACTAGCTTCTGCCCCATCCTAATCTCATGGAGACTGGCACCATAGAAATTAGTTCCCCCTTCATATTCAAGATTGGCTTTGAAAACAAGATTGTTGTCAAAAGAATTAACCTTAGTCATCCTCTAAGGAAGTCTTTTCCATCTGGGATCCATAGAGGTCTGCCAATTCTTAGAATAATGCTGTTTCGATACCATTACCCTCTACTAAAGGCAACACCACTGACTCTTGAACAACTCAGGTTTTAAATGTGGATCCACCTGTACATGGATTTTTTCAATAACATTGTATTTCCTCTTCCTGATGGTATTCTTAATAACACTCTTTTCTCTAGCTTATTTTATTGCAAGAATACATATATAATATACATAACATACAAAACATGTTAATCAATTGTTTATATTATCAGTAAGCCTTCCAGTCAACAGTAGGCTACTAGTAGTTAAGTTCTGGGAGGGAATCAAAAGTTATATGTGGATTTTCTTTTCTTTTTTTTTTTTTAAGGTTTTATTTATTTATTTTTAGAGAGGGAAGGGAAGGAGAAAGAGAGAGAGAAAAAAACATCAATGTGCGGTTGCTGGGGGTCATGGCCTGCAACCCAGGCATGTACCCTGACTGGGAATTGAACCTGTGACACTTTGGTTCACAGCCCATGCTCAGTCCACTGAGCTACACCAGCCAGGGCTATATGTGGATTTTCAATTGTGCAGATAGTCGGTGTCCCTAATGCCTATGTTGTTCAAGGACCAACTGTGCTTTCACAATAAATAAAAGCATTATGTGCATACTGATGTTAGTTTTTGGATACTGTATATAACTTAGTCATGTGACTTGAATTCCCACCTGATTCCAAAAGAATCAGCATGATTCCTCTAGGCCACACTGTCTGACATGCTAACAGTCACAGAGGAATTCCAAAGCAACTCAATCCTGCTATACTGGTGGTACAATGATGAGGGTTAATTCACATAATGGGTTAGAACACAACACAGGATTTCAGATTTTTTCCTACTCACTCAGTTATTCTAAGAAAAGAATTTCAAACAACTCATTAAAGGAAGTAGTTTTTTCTTATTAAAGCAACATTATATTCTTAGATGACCCTTTTCCTCAAAATAATTGCTCACTATCAAAGAACTCTAAAACTACAGACTCTTCATATTCATCAGTATTTTCAGAATTCTAAGGGCACCAACAACCTCTGTTCTACACAGTGGTATTTGTTTATTTATTTTAGAATATTTTCTTTCTTTATTTTTTAGAGACAGGGTAAGGGAGGGAGAAAGAGAGAGAGATGTCAATTGGTTGTCTCTTGCATGCCCCCCAACTGGGGACCTGGCCCACAACACAGGCATGTGCCCTGACTGGGAATTGAACTGGTGACCTTTAGTCTGTAAATGATGCCCAACTCACTGAGCCACTTCAGTCAGGACTGCATAGTGATATTTTAATTTGTAAAATCCTTTCACATGTTCCCTGATGCTTATTACAACTCTGTAAGATAAAACAAGCAGTACAGGTGTTATCTTCATTTCACTGATGAGGAAACTGAGGCTTGTAGAGACTGACTGTGGTTCTTAAGATTGTCACAAATACTGGCTAAGCCCTAGTTCATGTCTATTGACTCCTAGTTTAACTATCCTCCTGCTGCTCTAATAAATGAACTTTTAAATGAACTACCACAGTTTTCTAAGATTAGGTGCTAAATGAAAAACTTAGAAGGCCCTGGCTGGTGTGGCTCAGCTGTTCGGAGCATCATGCCATAACCAAAAGGTTGCAGGTTTGATTCCTGGTTGAGGCACCAACCCAGGTTGTAGGTTTGATCCCTAGTCCAGGCACATACAGGAGGCAACCATTTGATGTCTCTCTCTCGCATCAATATTACTCTCTCTCCCTTCCTCTCTAAAAAAAAAGCAATGAAAAAATGTCCTCAGGTAAGGAAAAAAATTAAAGAACTTGAAGAAGCTGGGAACAATCAGATAAAAAAACAGCATGTCATTTACAGTCAAGATGCAGGTGTAGGTAAACATGGCTCACCTCCTTGCATAATCACAGCAAAAATTAAAACTGAACTACAAAACAACTATAACTCAAAATCATCAAAAAATTGAGCTGTACAGAAGTTCAATAACCAAGGAATTAAAGAAGTCACATTCATTCAGACAAGTAGGAGGGGCAGAGATGAGCACCAGGTGATCCCACACCCACCTGTGGTGGGTAAAAATCGGGAGGGAACTCTCACGAACGAGAGCTCCAAACCCCAGACCACACCACCCAGCCCAGGGTGCCAGTGCCAGGAAGTTCCCATAACTTCCAGTTGTAAAAACCAGTGTGGTTTTGGGTGGTGGAAGAAACTGTGGGATTCTCAGTGTCTCCTCTTAAAGGGTCTGCAAGGGACTTAAGACTTACAAACTCATTCCCTCTGGGCTCCAGCACCAGGACGTCAGCTTGAAGGACACCAATGGCAAAAGGGGAGAAAATGAAGTATCTGGCATCATGGCTAGTGCTGGGGGACAGCTTCCTCCCAAACCAAACTCCAGAGGCAAGGAAGCAGCCACTGTTATTTTTCTGAGCCCTCCCCAACACAGGGCGACAGCACCATGTCTGAGACTCCATCAACCTGGTTAACAGGGATTGCCCTGCCCATGCAATTACCCAAGGCTCTGCCCCATCCAACTTATGGTGTGCTTTTCTACATTAGGCCACACTACCAAGACAGGGAGTTGAAATAGCTCTACCTAACACACAGAAACAAACACATGGAGGCTGTCAAAATGAGGAGACAAAGAAATACGGCCCAAATGAAAGAACAGAACAAAACCCCAGAAAAAGAACTAAACAAAAAGAAGATAAGCAATCTATTAGATGCAGAGTTCAAAACACTGGTTATTAGATGCTCAAGGAACTCACTGGGTACTTCAATAGCATAAAAAAAGACCAAGGCAGAGATAATGGTTACACTAAGTGAAATAAAGAAAAATTTACAGGGAACCAACAGTAAAGGGGATGAAACCAAGAATCAAATCAAAGATCTGGAACACAAGGAAAAAGAAAAATTCAATCAGAAGGGCAAGAAAATAATCTTCCCTGGATGGTATGGCTCAGTAGACTGAGTGCCAGCCTGTGAACCAAGAGGTCGCCGGTTTGTTTTCTGGTCAGGGCACAATGCCTGGGTTGCAGGCCAGATCCCCAGTTGGGGGTGTGTGAGAGGCAGCAAATCAATGTATCTCTTGCACACCAATGGTTCTCTCCCTCTCTTTTTCCCTCCCTTTCCTTCTCTCTAAAATAAATAAATAAATAAATAAATAAATAAATAAATAAATAAATAAATAAATAAATAAAACAAATAAATAAATCTGAAAAAGAAAATACAATCAAACAAACAAACAAACAAACAAACAAAAAAAACAAGGATAGAGTAAGGAGCCTCTGGGACAACTTCAAATGTACCAGCATTCAAACCACAGAGGTGTCAAAAGGAGAAAATGAACACCAAGCAATTGAAAACTTAGTTGAAAAAATAATGAAAGAAAACACCAATCTGGGAAAGGAAATAGACTTATAAGTCCAAGAAGCTCAGAGAGTCCCAAAGAAGTTGGACCCAAAGAGGACCACACCAAGACACATCATAATTAAAATGCCAAAGGTTAAAAATAAAGAGAATATCTTAAAAGCAGCAATAGAAAAGCAGAGAGTTACCTACAAAGGAGTTCCCATAAGACTATCAGCTAATTTCTCAAAGAAACGTTGCAGGCAAGAATGGGCTGGCAATAAGTATTCAAAGTGATAAAAAGCAAGGACCTACAATGTAGATTACTTTATCCAGCAAAGCTATCATTTAGAATGGAAGGGCAGATAAAGTGCTTTCCAGATAAGGTAAAGCTAAAGGAGTTCATCATCACTAAGCCATTATTTCATGAAATGTTAAAAGGACTTAAGAAAAAGATCAAAATTAACAACATTAAAATGGCAATAAATTCACAACTATCAATAACTGAATCTAAAAAACAAACTAAGCAAACAAGCAGAACAGAAACAGAATCATAGACATAGAGATTTTGGATACCAGATTGGAGGGGAAGGGGGAGAATAGAGGGAAAGGTGCAGGGATTAAGAAGCACAAATTGGTAGGTACAAAATAGACAGGGATGTTAAGAATCGTACAGGAAATGCAAAAGCCAAAGAACGTATATGCACGATCCATGGACATGAATAATGGTGTGGGGACTGCTGGAGGGAATGGGGATACTGGGTGGAGGCCGGCAAAGGGGGAAAAACTGGGACAACTGTAACAGCATATCAATAAAGTATTTTTTTAAAATGTTATGTCTCTAAACCAGATAGTGCTATTTCAAACTCTTACTCTGGATGAATACAAATCAGGACATCAGAGTAAAAGAAAATCACTACTACATAGCTATGGGATACAGACAGCCATGAAGTCAACTTCACTATGTCAGAGGCAGCTGACCACAGAACTCTCACAATACTTTTAATGCAGAGAGCAAATCCCAAGCTGTAATTATATTATTTTATAACCTCATCTGTATAAAAATTAGCCTTCTGTAGCAACTATCTCCATCTTAAAATACTTCTTTAATGCAGTATAAGTTACATGACAAAATTACAGAAGGTGGGCAGGGGGGAAGAAAAGATTGGATCCTTCACTCCAATCTATCTAATGATCTACAGGCCAAACAGCATAGGGGGGCAGTCAGCAAGCTCCAGAGGAAAGGAGCAATGACTATACTGCTCACCACCTTAGAAAACTGTTGTCGAAATTTTGTCTAGCAAACTTGGCACAGCACCCAACATGCAGTGGAATTCATATATGTATTAAGTGAAGACCAGGTAAATGGGCAAATCAATTCCAATCATATTTGGCCAAGACCCAAATCCCATAATCACCTGCATGGAAAACATTCTAAGAAGTAATTAGTTGTGCCACTACCTTCTAGTGAAGAGCATGTAGCTGAATCACCTTGGATAAGTTGCTTCATCTTCCTAGGGGTACTTCCTCATTTCTGTGAGAGAGAAATGCTGACCTCCTAGGTAGAGAAGGTCAAATGAGATACTAATGTCTCAGTTCCAGCTAATACAAGAGAACACCTCTGACTAGGTGGCTTACACAACAGAAATTTATTTCTCAGTTCTGGAACCCAAAAGTCCAAGACCAAAGCAGCAGCAAACCTGGTTTGCAAGTGGCCATCTTCTCGTATCCTCAGAAGGCAGACAGCACAGAGCCAAAGCAGCAAGCTCCCTTTGTCTCTTCTTATGAGGGCACCAGTCCCATCCCCAAGCTCCACCTTCGTGACCTAATGACCTCCCAAAGGTCTCACCTCGTAACACCATCACAGTGGGTAACATTAAAATTTCAACATATGAACTTTGGATGGGGGTACAAACATTGGGTCCACAATAGAAACACTGGACATACAACACAAGTTCCCTGAGGGTATCTTCCTAGGTCTACATGTGGCTTAGCACAATAGTTTCTCAATAAACATCTGACTGGATAAATAACAAACACCACTGTCATACTAATGCCAAATAAGCTGAACAAAAGGTTACTACAATGATAAAAACTCTACCATTCATCCATCCACCTCATCAACAGGTGATGTTAGATGTAAAATGAGAATTATAGAAGTTACCAAAAGCCTACCCAGATGGGCAAGTCAAAAGAAAATTCATCACAGTACTTAGTGGGAAACGAAGTTGTCAAAATATACTGCTGCCACTTCTGCTTCTACTGAGATGGAGTACCCCTCCCACAAAGTACAACTAAAACCCTGGATATTATACGAGGGGGATCCCCCAAAAAGTAATATATTAATAAAAATTGTGTATTTATTCTTACTTGTTTAAACTTCAGTTACCTTCAAAGTACTCTCCATTTGATGCAATACATCTATTGAGACATTTTCTTTCCACTGCTCAAAATAGTTTTTGAACTCGTTGATTTGGATGCCCTTTAATGCTTCTGTAGTTTTTTGTTTCACCTTTTCCACATCAGCAAAAACATTTCCCTTTGAGAACTTTGTTCATCCAGGGAAGCAAAAGCAGATCGCTTAGGGCAAGATCATATATAATAGGGAAGGTGGGGCATGGAGGTCATGATGTTTTGGTCAAAAACTGCTGAACACTCAGTGTGGTGTTGGGGAGATGCACTCACAAATCACCCATCATGAGATGGGCAAACACGCTGAAAGAGTCTTCACTCTTAAAACTCACTGAAAAAATTCACTGAAGCCAAAAGCAGCCTCTAACAATAATGCCAGCTGCTACACTGATACAGATGAGTTCCCAGAACACTCACCTAGTGGAAGAAGCCTGCACTACAAGGGACCCGCCCTCCAGAATATAATTAGGTTTTGGGAGGGGTCCTCCTCATATATGTGAAACACACAGAAGAAAACACTAATGGTGGAGAAGAGAAAGCAGACTGGCTAGGGGACCCAGGACTAGAGAAGCAGGCAACCCAGACATGCCAGTGGGCAAAGCCTCAAAGAGCCTAGTCTCTCTGTCCAAAGGACCAAGAAAGGAACAGCCTTGCATGTGAGAAAGCCTGACAACCGTAACAGCCTTACTCCAGACAAACATCATGGAAAAAATTGTAACTGTATCCTTCTGATACATGAGTAAAGACCAAGTAGAGGATCTATACTTCCTCCCCTGCCAAGTTATGATGCATTCCAAAACCCCTCAGTGGGTGATTTAAGAGAAGGCCAAGTAGGGAGCTTCATCCCTACTCAGCAATGATGAGCCCCACTTACCAGGGTCAGTGCAGCATGAAACCTGGACTTCCACCCCTCAGCAGGGAAGAGGTGCCTTCCCTCCACCACCATGGGTGGTGTCCAAGGAGCCCTAATGCAGCCACAGCTTTCACCAACCCAGTGGCAGCAAGGCCACTCCCCTCTTGAATTTCATGGAAGACATGCAAAAAGCCTATACTCCCACTTCCACCCACTTCTGATTGTTTAGATCTAACTGTTACTATCAAGCTACAGTAATGAAAACAAGATGGTACTGGCATACAGACAAAGGAATAGAACCAAGGGTCCAGAATAAATGTAAACGTCTATGGTCAACTGATTTTTAACATGGTACCAAAGCCACGCAAGGAGGAAAGCATAGTCTTTTCAATGAGTGGTGCTGGACGACTAAACTGGAATGATCACATGGAAAAGAAAGAAGCTGAACCCCTGCCTCACTCCGTATAAAAATTAATTCAAACAGCTCTACAACCTAAATATAAGAGCTAAAACTAAACTATTAAGAGAAAACATAGGGGCAATGCATCTTAGATATGATGCCGAAGCACAAGCAACAACAAACAAGCTATAATGGACTTCATAAAAACTAAAAACTTTTGTATGTCAAAGGACATTATAAAGAAAGGGAAAAGACAGCAGCCTATCAAATGGGGTAACAAATTTGCAAAGCATGTATCTGATAAGGGTCTAGTATCTAGAATCTATAAATAAGTCCTATAACTCAACAATAAAAAGACAAATAACACAATTACAAAATGAACAAAGGACTTGAATAGACATTTCTCCAAAGACATACTAATGGCCACAAGCACATAAAAAATTGCTCAAGATCATTAGTCATTAGGGAAATCCAAATCAAAACCACAATGAACTGGACAAGATAGAGGCGTAGATAGACACATTGTGCCTCTTTGCACAACCAAAATAAGGACAACAACAATTTAGAAACAAAATAACAACCAGAACTGACAGAAAATTGAACTGTATGGAAGTCTGACAACCAAGGAGTTCAAGTAGACACATTCATCCAGACCTATAGGCAGGGCGCAGTCAGACAGCCAGGCAGAGAGGGGTCATGGCACAAAAAGCGGTGACACAAGCGTGCAAGGCACCCCGGGCACGCAAGACAGAAGCAGCAGGCTGACACTGGGTGCACAGGTGGCTGGCAGACCCTAGGCGCAGGGTGGCAACCAGCAGACACCAGCGAGGCGGCGATGAGAAGCAAGGCACTACAAGCAAGGTGGCTAGCTGACCAAGCAGTCTCACCCTCGTGCGTAGATAAACCTGGCAACACCAGGGAGGGAGGGAGACAGTGAAACCCAGGGTCTCAGCGCTGGGAAATAAAGCCTCAAAACACCAATTGAAAACACCTGTGGGGACTGAGGCACAGGGAGAGACTCCCAGACTCACAGGAGAGTTCGCTGGAGAGACCCACAGGATCCGGGTACATACACAAGCCCACCCACACGGGAATCAGCACCAGAAGGGCCCAGTTTGCTTGGGGGAAGTGGTGGAAGGGACTGAAAGCTGACAGAGAGAGGAGCAAGCACCACTCTTCCCTCTTGGACCCTGCCCCCACATACAGCATCACAACCCAGCAACTGGGTTGCCCTGCCCTGGTGAACACCTAAGTCTCCACCCCTCATGTGTAACAGGTGGGACAAGACAAAAAAAAAAAAAAAAAAAAGGCCCAAACAGAAGAACAGATCAAAGCTCCACAGCAAATACAACTAAGCAACAAAGAGATAGCCAACCTATCAGATGCACAGTTCAAAGCACTGGTGATCAGGATGCTCCCAGAATTGGTTGAATTTGGCCGCAAATTAGATGAAAAAATGAAGGCTGTGCTAAGTGAAATGAAGGAAAATGCACAGGAGACCAACAGTGATGGGAAGAAAACTGGGACTCAAATCAATGGAGTGGACCAGAAAGAAGAAACAAACAACCAAACAGGAAAGAATCAAGAAACAAGAATTCAAAAAAATGAGGAGAGGCTTAGGAACCTCCAGGACATCTTTAAACATTCCAACATCTGAATTATAGGAGTACCGGAAGAGGAAGAGGAAGAGCAACAAATGGACAAGTTATTTGAACAAATAATAGAGGAAAACTTCCCCAATCTGGCAAAGGAAGTAGACTTCCAGGAAGTCCAGGAAGCTCACAGAGTCCCAAAGTTGGACCCAAGGAGGAACACACCAAAGCATATCATAATTACATCAGCCAAGATTAAAGATAAGGAGAGAATCTTAAAAGCAGCATGGGAAAAGGAGACAGTCACCTACAAAGGAGTTCCCATCAGACTGTCAGCTGATTTCTCAAAAGAAGGGGCTGGAAAGAAGTATTCCAAGTCATGAAAGGCAAGGACCTATATCCCAGATTGCTCTATCCAGCAAAGCTTTCATTTAGAATGGAAGGGCAGATAAGGTGCTTCTCAGAGAAGGTCAAGCTGAAGGAATTCATCATTACCAAGCCCTATTATATGAAATGTTAAAGGGACTTATCTGAGAAAAAGAAAATAAAAAACATGTATAGTAAAATGACAGCAAACTCACAATTATTAACAACCATGCCTAAAACAAAAACAAAACAAACTAAGCAGTCAACTAGAACAAGAACAGAACCACAGAAATGGAGATCACATAGAGTTAAGTTAGCAACAGAGGAGTGGGAGGAGGAGAGAGGGGAAAAGGTACAGAGAATAAGTAGCATAGATGATAGGTAGAAAATAGACAGGGGGAGGGCAAGAATAGTATGGGAAATATAGAAGCTAAAGAACTTATGACATATGGACATGAACTAAAGGGGGGAATGTGGGTGGGAGAGGGTGTGCAGGGTGGAGGGAAATGAAAGGGGGAAATGGGACAACTGTAATAGCATAATCAATAAAATATATTTTTTAAAAAACCACAATGAGATACTACTTCACACCTGTTAGGATGGCTACAGTCGAAAACCAGAAAACAATGTTAATGATGTGGAAAAATTAGAACCCTTGTACAGTGCTGGTCAGAGTGTAAAATGGAAAACAGCAGTTCTAAAAAACAGTTTAGTGGTCCCTCAAAAATGTGAACACAAAATTTCAATCCTAGGTATACATCCACAATAAATAAAAGCATTTTTCAATGTAGAAACTTAAAAACAAGTGTTCATAGCAGCATTATTCAAAATAGCCAAAAGGTGGAAACAACCCAACGGTCCATTAGTGGATGAACAGATAAAATATAATATATCCATACAGTATAATGTCATTCAGCTATAAAAAGAAATGGAATGCTAACACAAGCTATAACATAGATGGCCCTTGAAACCATTATGCTAAGTGAAAAAAACCAGACACAAAAGGCCATATATGGTATGATATGATTCCATTTATATGAAATACCCAGAATAAGCAAATCTAGAGACAGAAAGCAGGTTACTAGTTGCTAGGGGCTGAGGGGAGAAGGGAACAGAGAATGATTACAGACACTGGAGTGAGGCGGTGGTTGCAGAACATTGTGAACGCACTAAATACCAGTGGACCGTATACTTTAAAATGGTTAACTGTATATTGTGATTCTTACCTTAATTTTTTAAAAGCCCGTACATCAGAGAAAAATAAATCACTAAATTAAAATTAATTCAGCCTTTTTGTTTGAAAAAGTTGTTTGAAATGTTTATCTTCCAAAATGAGTCACAGTTTACTGTGACTTAATCAAATGGGCAGCAGAAGACTGATGGAGCTTCTCAAAGGAGGCATGTGTGGACCTAGTGTCCTGGCTGCACTAGGAGGACAGCTCTAAGAACAGGGCACCTTCATGACTATCATAAAGGCCAACCTAATTAATGTACCAAATGTCATTCTTAATTTATCAGGGAACTGCTTATCTGTCACCCTTCCACACCATGCTTGCTGTGTCAAGCTCCCCACCCTCCGTGTCAATACTACCAGTCCATGGGTCTGGGCTGGAGATGGCCCTATCTCTTCCATTGCACAGGATTCAGCAATGACCCAGTGAGCAAAGGTATCCAATTGTGGGAAATAATTTTACAGCTTTTTTAGGAAAAAGACTTCATTTCTTTCTACATTTGATTTTGTTTTTTCCCTCTGCACTGGAGTGGCTTCTCTGGAAACACTGGTATATGAAATCCTCTCAGCCCAAACACAGCAAGTACTAGAGTGACAACTCAACAGTTACTCCAGGTTACAGGTGACTCTCTCAGCACTGCCCGATTTGAAGCCTCAGGGTGTTTTTCGTTTTGTAAAATGTCACTTTTTAACACATACCAATATGTGGTCACTGGGCTAGATACAATCCTGTTAATAAATTACTGAGTTCAAGGCAGTACACAACTACAAAGTGTATTTGCTAGTATTATAAATGCCAGACTTGAAGAATGACAACCAGCAGCAGCCAATCTGGGAGTGAGGGAAGCACTAGGTCAGGAATGCCCAGACCTGGATGGCTTTAGTCAAGAAACACAACTGGTGGTTACAGATTGGGGCTATAACAAAAGAAGAAAATTAATCATCACTTACCAAACGGAGTCAGCAGACAATCTTTTAAACTATCAGTCCACAAAATAAACATAAGGGACACCAGTGTGCACCACTGAGGTTGAACCCTGGATGTGGACCCGGGAGCATTAAGTCGTGAGCACCCACCTACCTCTTTGCTGAGGCTGGAGATTTGGCTACGATGACTGCATTCCTGTAATCTGGGATCTATGACAGACGAGAGGTCAGGAGTTACTGCCATGACTCCACAAAGCCATTCACACCGACACCCAAAGATCAATAAACAGAACAGTGCAACTGACTCAAAACCGGCACCTGGTCGTTTGATGAAAGTTTTCCAAAAAGAGAAAAGTTCAAAGTACATTTCTCCTTTGGAAAATGAAGAAATGCCCACCTAGAAAAAATATTATCAAGGTATAAGCCTCACAGACCTCTTTCAGGAAAAAACCTGGGCTAATTGGTGATTAGATCATTTCTATGTGCCAGCAGATATTGGTAATGTGGTATGAGAACTTGTTATGTCATCAAGAAGTTGTCATTTCAAAGTGTAAGGATGATATCCATGCAATCTGAACCCAAGGTAATTGTCAAATTCCAAATTAGTACGTCCACTATTTACTGTATTCTCAGTCATATAATGAAGAAACCAATTTGTTAAAAGATAATCAGTCCAGTGCTGTTTTATAAAGACATTAAGAGCCCTTAAGAAAATAACTAAAGTATTGGTCTGCTCTGGAGTCAATGAAGGGGAACTCTTGAAGTGATCTTTGCTAGTGATAATTATAACTGAAGATATATCCATAATCAACTGAGAGTTTCTAAGACAGAATTATTTTCAAGCTGAGTATGTTTCTAACTTCATCTAGGTAATATTTTCAATACTTTATGTTCTTAACATTTAATCACATCATTAAATTATATCATTTCATTCAGTTATATCTCCCAACTGCTTTTTTCTCACAATTAGAAGCGCTTAAAATTATAGTTAGCATCATGGAGAATGCCAAGCATATGGGAAAGCACTAAATAGGAAATACTTAGTAAACAAACAAAAAACTGATTAACCACATAGATCAGATGTTCTTATCTGAGGCCTATCTTATCCGACACTATCAGTGGGTAAGGTAGCACAAAATATTTACATTTAGGCAATTTCCTTATTTTCACTAGATATCTTTCTAAACTGTTTTTTAATGTACTTTCCTGACTTATCAAATGTCATCAAACAGCAACAAACCCAGCCAAGAGAAGAAATAACTGAGGAAACAGTTAAGAAAGCACTCTTTAATAAAAACAGGTCTATTTTCTCCCCAAAAGTTAAAGCAGAAGTTCCTACATTCTTTCTGCTGTGTAGTATCCATTGTGTAAATGTACCAGTTTTTCGATCTTCTCATTTACTGATGGGCACTTAGAAACAAACAAATGAGCAAAAAAGAACCAGAGACATGGAAATAAAGAACAAACTGATAGGGACCAGAGGGGAGGAGGATAATGGGGAAAAGAAGGGGAACATGCACAAAGGACCCATGAACAAGGACAATGGGGAGGGAGGAGATTGTCTTTGGGAGCAGGGGTTGGATGGGGCAGAGGAGAGCAAGGGGGGGGGATGGGGACAACTGTAACTAAACAACAATAAAAAAAGTTAAAGCAGAAAAACATGTAAACAAAGAAGTTTCTATGGAAAAGAACTAAAAAAGAAATCCAGGAAGTGATTATGGTCCAACTAAGAAACTCAATAGCTGGCTGGCTACAGACACAGCTGAAGAACCAACCTGGGAGAGTAAGCCAAGGAATTTTCCCACAGCAAGGGATATAAGGACACAAAACTTAAAAAAAAAAAAAATTAAACAATATAGACTACATCCAAAATTTTCATATAACAGTTCCCAAAGGGGAAAAAAACAGGATAAAATACCAAATTACAGGGAAAAGAATTCCCTGTAATGAAAGGGACCCACTGAGTATCTAAAGAGATAAATGGAAAAAAGATCCACCCCAGACACATCCTGCTGAAATTACAAAACCACAACAAAAATATAAAACACTATTTTAGATGGGGAAAATTCTATACACCCGCCCCCCCAAAAAACCCCACATGATAATCACACTAGAAATCAGGGGAGTAAAAAAAATTCAAATAATGTACTGTTGTTTTATTTATAAATTAGCAAAATCAAGGCATGGGCAACAGGTACTATCATAAGCACTGTTACTAGGAGTGTAAATTAATACAGCCCCTTAAGATAACTGCAATTTTTATGATACCTATTAAATATTCACAAAGCTAAAAATTTTCCAGTGTCTATTGAAAATTTTTAAATATACATATTTTTCAATCAAGCAATCCCTTCTTAATTATCTCACAAGAACACTCATATAAGTACTCAGAAATGTTTGAATTTTCAAAGCAACATGGCTTAAATAAATTTTGAAAATGAAGTATTTCAATTTAAAGAGTAAAAAATTAAAACAACTTAATCAAGAGGGAAATGGTGAGAAAAATGGGTTCTGTTAATTTATGCTTTAAACATTTCAACATGTAACTATTTAAATTAATTTAAGCCTAAAAAAATGAAAGATTCAGTTCTCCACTCATACTAGACACATTTCAAGGGCTCAACAGTCACTAGCCAGGTGGTTGGTGGTCACCACACTGAACAGCAGATAATGCATTTCCAATGTCACAGAAGGTTTACTGGATATTCCTGTTCTAAACTAAGGAACATGTACTATGTAGACATGATAAAGAGGTACACCTACACATCTTAGCATGGAAAGGTCTCCATGCCAGCCTGGAAAAGAACAAATTGGAAAACAATGCAAACAGTATGTCAATGTTTTTTTCAACTATGTGTATATAGCAGCTATTTCCAACTGGTGCACCACAAGAATTTATAAAACATGCAATAACTGACTTTAGTCAGGGGCACAGACCTCTTTTCCCTTAGATCATAAAGTAAGAAAATGAAGACAGCCACACAACAGTAGCCATCCCATGTGAATGAATCAAAATTATACCTATTTTTTTGGTCAGATCACCAAAAAATATAACATTTCTTGGTGTGCCAGAGAACTTTCGTAATTAGTTTATGTGCATCATGAGATGAAAAAGGTTGAAAACCACTGGTATACAGACAAGGAGGAAGATACAAAGAGAAAGCTAAGAGGATACCGAACACAAAGCAAGCTGGTACCGAGGCCTACCTCTGCAAAGGGGCCCAGGACCAGGGTGGTGGTGCAGGGAATCTGGGCCTTTATCATTCCTGTCAGAATTACTACATACAGACATGCATTTCCCTACACTGCCAATGTAAACAGAAATTTTCACTTGAGAAAAAGATGACTCATTATCAAGTAGAGAGAGAAAACACACCACATGTCAAGGAAGTCTGACTTCCAAATTCCCAACTTCTCTCTGAACCATTAAGGGAACACATCATCGGGCCACTTGTGGAACCACAAAGAACCCAATTGCCCTACACTCCACACTCCGTTGCAAATCCCCTCCCCTGTCCCTGGTTTTCCATGTCTTGCCGTATCTCATTTCTGTGATAATGAGAATGGCTTGATATAAAGACAGTAAGAATACTTGTGGGTTGAGGGGTGGAGTGTGATTCAGTCAGGAACAGGGTAACTCTAGAAGTTCCTATTTTAAAAGTTGGTAAGATAGGATAGGATTTCAACAGGCACAGTAAAAATATATTTGTAGCTCTCCTCTTCACAATTTCCTTAAAAAGTCCTGGTACACACAGACCAATGAAGTTCTGATACATGCTATAATGATGGTAAACCTCAAAAGCATTATGTTAAGTAAAAGATGCCAAATGCAAAAGGTCACATACTGTATGATTCCATTTATATGAGCTATCCAGAACAGGCAAATCCCCAGAGACAGAAAGCACATTAGTGGTTGCCAGGGGCTGCAGGAAGGGAAGAATGGGGAATGAGTACTTAATGAGTATGGGATGTTCTGGAGTAGTAAGTTTTAAACTAGACAGAGGTGGTGGTTGCACAACACTGTGACTATACTAAGTGATAATAGTTTGTGTTAAATTGGTGAATTTTATGTTATGTGAATTTCACCTCAATGAAAAAAATTTTTAGTATGTCTGCTTACCAAAACTCCCCACAGAAAACTAAAGACAAGATAGAAACTGAGAGACATATATAAAACAAACCCTAACACATGGCTAGACTAGGAGTTAAAAAAGAATGCCTGTAGCTCACAAAGAAACAAACAAAACCACTGGAGATGAAAGTACTTTTTCAAAATAAAAAAAAAATTTAAGGATATTCGACTTCTAAAGTCATCAGAAATATACCCAGCCAAGTGACAAGATACCATATTATAGCCATTCAACTATCAAAACCTTTTAATTCTGATAATGTAAGTATTGAAGCAAAAATGGATCCACAGGATATCTAATTCATTGTTGGTGGGAATGTAAGTTGGCATAACTGCTTTGGAAAAATTAAAAGTCCACACACCATACAACCTAGCAATTCACCTGTAGGTATAAACAGCCAACATACACTTTTGCTTGAGTACCACAGGAGAGAGATACAGTGAAGCTCACAGGAACACTCTCATAACAGCACAGACCTTATAAATAAACTGTGGTAACTGCTGCACCAGAAGTGTTTGCCAGTGGTCAAATGGATGAGCTGTGACACACACACAATGTGGATGAATCTCACAAGTGTAACATGAAGTGAAAAAACTCCCACCAGATTACACGGTCTGTTCTTTTTCATAAAACTTAAAAATAAATATTTTTGTGTTTTTATCTTTCAATAACATATACTATTGATACACACACACACGCACGCACGCACGCACGTACATGAATAAGATAAAACTACATAAGGAAATTAGGAGAAAGATGAAGATTCAGGACGATGGTTCCCCAGGTGGGAGGAGACAGGGGAGGTAACCGACAAGGACCACACGAATGACTCTAAGTTATGAGGACTCTAGTATACTTGCTGGGTGGTAGAATCATGGACATTGACTACCATAGATGGATGGACAGGAAGTTAGGGTAGACAGATGAGTACATAAAAGAAGGCCAGGACCACACATGGACCAGTGATGAGAGTGAGTTTTCATGATTATGACTAGTCTGCTTCTGGTGACTGATGTCCAAAGGAGGGAAAAGCAATCTTAAGAGCTTAGCAAAAGAAATTAAATTAGATTAGGAATTTAAAAATATAGTGAATTACATTTCTAAAGTAAGTAGTACTTGAAGCAGAATATATCAAGTTTGAATCTTTTATGGACAGCTCAAAGACATGGAAACATCTTTCAACCTTAAGCCAAATGTTAAGTAAAAAAGTTTGAGCTAGCTCACCTCTTCTTGTATATATTGTAATAAGAAAGGAGATGCTCTTAAATTATCAACAGGAATATTGAAGAAGCCCTGAATTTCCTTCTGGTGTAAATCCATAGTAATAAGATGAGTTAGACCTTTGAAAATAAAGCAGAGACAAACACATAAATAGTTTAATAACCAGTTGTACTGTACGAAATAAGTACTAGATAAAATAGAATACTATATATAATAAACTACAATTAAAATTTGTTCTCATAAAAATTCAGCATCTGTGTATCTCAGATATTTTAATATGAGATTGTGAGATAACAGAAAACTTGTCTATCAGTCTCCATCCCTGGTGCCTGGTGCAAAACTCCTAAAGCCGTTGTTTTTTCCTGAGTGACAAGAGCATGAGGAGACCCTGGGTGGCTCCTGGAGGGGCTAGTCACCAGAGAGACCAAGCGAGGGAGTTTCAGCCCCTCCTCCTTTCTCCAAAGAGGCGAGAGGGGTTAGAAATGGTTGGTTGATTACATCTATGAGGAAGCCTCCATAAAATCCCAATGGCAAAGGTTTGGGAGACCTTCCAAGCTGGTGAGTAGGTGGAGGCGTCGGCAGGAGAGGCAAAGCCGAGAGGGTGTGGAAGCTCCATGTCCCTTAGTCCCACATAGCTGGCCCTTCCATCTAGATGTTCATTAGTATCATGTATTGTATCTTTTCATGATAAACTGGTTATCTCAAGTTCTATGAGCCGCTCTAGCCAACTGATCAAACTCAAGAAGGGGATGGTGGGAACTTCAGATTTATGGCTGACTGGTCAGAATCACAGGTGACAACCTAACCTTGCAATTGGCACCTGAGGGGGAGGGCACAGATCTGTGGGACTGAGCCCTGAACCTGGGGAATCTGACTCTATCTCTGGATAGACTTGTCAGAATTAGTTAAATTATAGGCCAGCCAGCTGATGTCACGAAGAATTGCTAGGTTTAGGGAAAAGCTACATATTTGGTGACCAAAAGTGTCAGAAGTGAAGTGCTCTGTGTGAGAACTGGGTTTTTCCTGACTCGAGAGGGAAAGACTGAATCATTTTTGTAACACAGAGGTGCATGATTTTCACATCAATTTAAAGTCTTAAAATAGCAAAGATAATAACAAGAAATGTCTCTGATAATTGCATGATAGCAGATTATATCTCCTTGAAGTTTCCTTAATACATACGGCAAAGCCATATTAAAATAAATACTATCTTAAGATATTAAGGCAAACTGTACAGGCCTATAATTGGAAAAAAATGAAGAACCTTCACCCATTGGCTCAGTAAAGGATATTTGAAACAATCACTACAAAAGCATACAAAATTTCAACTGGAAAAATTATAAAAAAGCAAAACTTTTCCAAAAGAACAGGAAAGTAAACCTAATGTTATGCCCAGGAGCAAGGCTAGAAGAGAAGCGCAGAAACTTCCTATAAGTTTCAGTGAGCCAGCCTGCTCCCGGCAGCGTGCTATCACCGTTTTCAAAGGGGTGTGCTCACGAGGTTTGGGTTTTGTCAAACTTTGTTTTATTTTTGCCTCCACTGAAATGCTGCAGTAGGAAATTTATTCTATAGTAAATGTCTATTGAAATATAGTGATAATGAGGACTTTTCATTCATTTTTCTCTGTGCAAATGCTGTGATATGTGTCTTCTATAATCATATACACACATGTACGCACACAATAACAACTCTGGAGGTGATTTAGAAACAAGAGGGAGACACAATGTTACCTAAAAATACACAACACAAAATAACACATATGGTTTACAAAATACACCAACCTGTCCTGGGAAAGGAAAGAGACTAAAATAAAAGTAGCTGCTGTGTTAAAACAGTCAGTTCCAAATGACTTTTCCCCCTTTAAAAATGACTTAATATGATCATAACTTGTAATTTCAATGTAATTTTTGAAATGATTTTATTTTTAGAGGGAGGGGGAGGGAGGGAGAAAGAGAAGGAGAGAAATATCAATCAGCTGCCTCTCACATGCCCCCAAGCGGGGACCTGGCCTACAACCCAGGCAAGTGCCCTGACCAGAATCAAACGTGGACCTTGCAGTTTGCAGGACGATGTCCAACCCACTGAGCCACACCAGTCAGGGTTTCAACATAACTTTTAAACAAAGAATTTAATAATAATAAGTCACTCTCCTTACCTTTGTGTTTTGGGGAGTTGGGAACAAGAGAGAATTCTCTACATTCTTTTCTCATAAATTAGTTAACTTTAAATGCGGTATCACTATTTTTACTCCATTCAACATTCTAATTTTGTTTTTTAAATGCTTTACAATTTCTAAGATAAAAATAAAACTCCCAGGTTCCCAATTATCAAATCTGCCAGTCTTACCAGCTTTGCACATCATTGAAGCCAGCAACTTAGAAACAATGGAGCCTCTTTTTCTCATCTTGCACTGTTTGCTGTAAGGGAAGTAGGGAATCACGCCAATAATGCTTTTGGCACAAGAGGTCTTACACGCATACACCATAATCAGGAGCTCCATGATGGTGGTGTTCACGTCCCTGTAACCCAAGAGAGAGAAACCCCAGCGAGGAACGTAAGACACTTGATAGTATCTCTCTGTTCCAACAAAGGTGTCAGCAATGTAGTATCCATGCATCTACTTGCAAGACTTGAGGCTCAAGGCACAAATAAAAAAGCAATAAATTCCTCTTCCTCCATCAGTTCCCCCCACATTCCCTCTCAGCCAACAGTCCTTCTTCCTTTCTCACTGAGAGAAGAGCTGCCACAGGCTCTCACCACCATGTGAATTTGCATCTGAGAAGTCCACCTGCCTTCAGCCATCAGTGAAAGATGAATTTCCCACACCCAAGTTACTCTAAAACTAGCCCCCTATTACACACTAATCCCTCTCCCCTCTTGCCTACTAGATGTTACTCCAGCAATTCTCCCTCTGTTGCCTCCATCATCAATTTGTTACTACATTCCCCAGGGTCATACCCATCAGCCTTTACTGTATATACTGTTATTTTGCCCATTAAAAGTAAGAACTATGACCACTTTCCCCGCTGCCCCATTTCTTCCATGTGGCTAAATCACCAGGCCAGTTCTCAGTCCTTCTCTCCCCAAACCCCTCAGTGGCATCACACACAGCCACTTAACTGGCTCCCTGCTGCACTGGGCTCACTTGGCATCTAGGACACCCATGTTCTCCTCCTGCACTACTTGGTTTCTTTTGCTGGTTTTTCTTCTCCCCAACTTCAGTCCTAACACTTGTTCCTTTGTCCTCTTCTACTATCTCCCTTCATCTGTTGGGCTTCTCATCCAATTTCACGGCTTTATTAATATTGGAGACCCTCAAATCTATAGCCCCAGTTCCAGCTTCTCAACTCCAGTCTAACAAATTCTACAGCTACTTGACGATTCCACTTGAATGTCCGTTAAGACATCTCTAAACTCAACAAACTCCAAACTAAACTGCTCTTTGCCCCCAAAGCCTGCTTCCTCATAAAAACCTTTGCTATCTCAGTTGATGGCAACACTCTTCCCCTAGTTTCCTCAGGACAAAAACCTCAGAGGCACCCTTAACTGCTTTCCTATCCAAAAAGCTATAGTACCTCATTACTCCACTACTGCACCGGGGCTTTGTCACTCTGCCCCTCAACCAGGTGATTATGACAGCCTTGCCACCACATGTCTCCCTGTCCCCCACCCCCCAAGTCCCTCTGTAGTCCCCTCTCCACACAGTATCTATCTAGATATTAAAATGGAAGTTAGATCATGCACCACTTTGCTCAAGGTCCAGAAATAGGTCCCCATCTTGTCGATGGCCCTATAACGGCTCCCTAGGCCCCTCTGTGATCACCCCCAATTCTCTGCCATCCACAGCTATTCCATGCTCCCCCCCACTCTGGCGATACTCAATGACCTGTCCGTACTCACTCCCACCCAAGGGTCTTCCCTCCATGAGCTCCTGGCTCTCCTCCCCAGATGGCCACCTGGTTTACTCCCCTACCTTCTCCCAGGTTTTGTCAAATGTCAACTTTGAATAAGGCCTATGCTTTCCACTGTTTGTCCCCTCTTTCACCACCATCACTCTCCCAATTCCTTGCTATGCTGTTTGGTTCTGTTTCCTCCATAGTGCTCATCCCTTCTGACAAACTAAATAATCTACTTATTTATTATGTAACTTGCAAGCCTTAGATATATAGGGTGGGGCAAAAGTGAGTTTACAGTTCTGAACACACGAAGCACAGACCTTATTCTTGTATTAGTACCTGTTAATGACTGTATCATCTTCCTTACAAATGGTAAATCTATTTTTGCCCATCCTACATACTCCATGAGAACAAGGATGATTATCTGTTTTAATCTTTAATGTATCTCACACACCTGTAACAGTGACTAGCATATTCAATACATATTAGTTAATCAATGAATGAGTAAGAACAGAGATTATTTGGGTGAGTCAGCGTTCCATTAATATCTAATACCAAGCCTGACATCTGAGGAGTTGAAGGAGGCTTTCAGAAAAGCATTCTATGTGAAAGGGTAAGAAAAGAATAACCAACTGTTAGTGTCAAGTTACACCCAAGTTCCTAAACTATGCTCTCAGGAGCACCATTTTTCTATGAGCTAGTACAAAGCTTTCCAACGCCAAACTCAAATAATGAACTTGTTTGAATTACAGGAAAAGTTAACAGAGTTTTCTAAATTTGAAAATGCTCCTATACTTTTAATGCCTGCCATTGGTCTGCACTAAAATAAAGTACAATACGTATCTGATAATATCAAATTTCAATATTAACTATCTCACAGTATTTTATTATTTTTTTAAAGATTGTATTTATTTTTAGAGAGGAAAAGGGAGGTAGAAAGACAGGGAGAGAAACATCGATGTGAGAGAGAAACACTGATCAGCTGCCTCTCATATGCACCCCAACTGGGGACTGAACCAGCAACCCAGGCATGTGCCCTGACCAGGAACTGAACTGGAAAACTTTTGCTTTGAGGGAAAACGCTCAATCCACTGAGTCACACCAGTCAGAGCTCTCATAGTATTTTATGAAGAGACCATAGATGCCCAGGCTTTCTGCAACCTGGACAAAAGTAAAAGTGGCTGAATTAACACAAGCCTACCGCACAGTTCAGAACAATGCAAACTGAGACATGTAGAGAAAATTAAGGAGATCATTTTGGCTAAAGGAATAAAAAATAGACAAAAAAAGCAGGAAAAGAATGGTAAGTATTAAAGTAAACAAAAATAATAAAAGGAAATAAATAGGAGGACTTGAAAATGGGAAGGATTACCAGACACACCCTTCTGAAGTCCTAAACGCTAAGTCCAATTTGGCCTTCAGTGCCTCCTTATCCCCTCAGGTAACATAAATCACTTCTGTGCATTTATTCAAATGGACTCATATTTGTCTCTGAGGAGGTAAAAGTAGTGCAAACACCCAGGAGCCAGAAGTGACGTAAGTTGTCCTGTGCTCTGCAATTTCCCCACCATGATGCTGAGGGGTGACAGGGTTCTATTATCATTAAGAGCCTCTATTCCAATACAGTAGCCTCATGTCCCCATTCTCAGTTTCTCTCTCTGTGGTTTGTTATCCGTGGTCAGCCATGATAGGAAAATATTAAATGAAAAGTTCCAGAAATAGACAATTCCTAAGTTTTAAATTGTGCACTGTTCTGTGTAGCATGATGAAATTGCTCGCTGTCCTGCTCCATCCTACCTGGTAGGTTAATCATTTCTTGTCTAGCATATCCATGCTGTGTATGACATCTGCCCATTAGTCACTTAGTAAGCCATCTTTTTTTTTTTTTTTTAAAGATTTTATTTATTTATTTTAGGGAGGGAAGGGAGGGAGGGGGAGAGAGAGAGGGAGAGGGAGAGGGAGAGAAACATCAATGTGCGGTTGCTGGGGGTTATGGCCTGCAACCCAGGAATGTACCCTGGCTGGGAATCGAACCTGGGACACTTAGTAAGCCATCTTGGTTATTAGATCAGTTACGAGAGAGAGACAGAGACACCACATCACCTTTTATTACAGTGTACCATTATAATTATTCTATTTTATTAGTAGTATTTGTTGTTAATCTCTTGCTATGCCTACTTTATAAATTAAACTTATCATAGATATGTATGTATAGGAAAGACAGAATGTACATAGGGTTCAATACTACCTGCAGTTCTGAGCACCCCTGGGAGCCTTGGACTGCGTCCCTGTGGATAACTGGGGGATACTGCACATGGTTATTGCCACCTTTCAAGAACACTAACACATAAAAGTCAGCAAAGTCAGAAAAATTAGCAGAGTAAGATACCAACTTTACAACTATCTTAATTCTTCCTGTCTAGCCAATTCTGACTCTAAACACTCAAGCCTAAATAGAAACAAAGAAAGCAACACACTTCTGTTAGACTGGCACTTACTTTGAAACAGTTTGAATGATGAAAACATCTTTTCCCCTCACCGACTCTTGAATTTGTACTCTTGTTTCTGGAAAGAAAAGGAAAAAGAGGTGAGGTGTGAAGTAGGTACATAATTTATGTTTTTAAAAATACACAAAAAATTTGCAACGTTCTCCAATGTTACAAAATATGGAAACAGGAACTACTACAAAACAGATTACTTTCAGATGCTACAAAAGGATAATAAACATACTGCTATTAGTCACCCTTTCTAAACATGGTCATATGATATCTTTAAGACAGAACTACACTTCTGATTTGAAACCAGTAAAGCTACCCTTCTCACTTCTTGTATATAAAAGCAGGAAGTGCTGTATACCACTCTGAGCATGGTATCTTAATAGGAACTTATATACTCATTCAGTCAACCAGCAACTATTAAGAACTTATTAGGCACAAAATGTTACAATAATGTAAGAATAATGATAAAGAAGGTACAGTATCCCTACTCTCAAAAAAAACTTGTGATCAGCCACAAGGAAACAATCAGACAAACCAAGAACAGAACAAGACAATGTCTTCAGAAAGTCAGTGTCATGGGAACAAAAAAGCTGGGGGGGGGGGGGGGGGGGGGGCGCGGGGAACGTTGTAGATTAGAAGAAACTACAGAGATACAGAAATATAGTGCTTGAACCATGAATTATTAAAAAAAAGGCTATGAGGCTCTTTAGGATAACTAGGGAATTTTAAATACAGATTAGACATTAAACGACTATAGAATTATCAAGTATCTTTAAATGGGACATTGGCAGTATATTTATATAGGATGAAGTCTATTCTTTGGAGATGCATGATCAAGTAAGTATTCAGGGGTCAAGTGTCTTGATGTGTGCAACTGACTTCTACACATACATATTCATATGGCAAATGTTAACTGTTGAATCTAAGTGGTAGATATACACATTGATCTTCACTGTACATTCTTTCAACATTTTTATATGTTTGAACATTTTCATTTAAAATGCTGGAAAAAATAAAATAGATGTTTATAAAAGGAGCATGGTGCCATGGAAAGAAAATGAGCTTTAGAGTCAGAGAGATCTGGAATCAAATCTTGCCCCTGCTACTTCTGAGACCTCCTACCCTAACATCATCCCTGAACTCAGTTCTTCACAATCTGGAAATAGGAAGAAATCTATAAACACTAGTTCCCTCCTTTCTTCACAACAGACACCAAGTATTTTCCCTCCCATCAGTTATGAACCTGAAGTGTGGACCGACCTCTTCCCAAATCTTCTACCACTAGCTCTCCCCTTAACCCTCCCTTCCAGGCTAGACAAAAGGCATTATTCAATTCCCTTTAGCAGCAGAATCATTTCTAAACTCTCTCTGCACATTTTCTTCAATTACATTTTTTCATACTGAAGCCACATGAGGACAAATTGGGAGACAGAAAAGAGGAGGCAATAATGGAGAAATAAATAGGAAAAGAGCAAATTTGTGCCTAGTCACCAAAGTCTACTTTAAGTTCCATAATATTTAAGTACTTGAAAAAACCCTACAGTAGAAAAGGAGAGGGAACTAATATTTACAGAGGACCTATTATGTACCAAGAGCTGTGTTAAGCACACAAATTATCCCACTTAATCTTCAAACAGCCCTAATTATTTGCAGTATAGAAAGATTATATAATTTGCCGAGGATAAAGTGTCTGATTCTCAAGCCCACGCAAGCTGCCCATCACCCCGCTAGAACACTGAAATTACAAAGGTTAAAGAACACATGCTTTTTTTTACAACCTGAGATAATTATGCAATTAAATAAAATCTTATTGATTTATGGCATAAATCAATTAGCAAGAAGCATTTCTTAACAAGATTTCATGAAGTCTAACCCATGGCAGCTTGCACAGAGGTAAAGAATAACCACCAATGGTGGTATTGTGGCCACACAAGATCTATTCATCCTGTCTAAGGTGACATAAATTCAACGGACTGAGACGATGTTTCCATTCAGTTGACCAGGTGGTTTATGTATCTCTGCAGTTTTTAGCAAATGAGGTCTGAGAACTGGCATCCAAGCTCCCAGATGTGACTGGGCTCCCAGGGCTCTGTATCTAGTTGGTACTAGTGGGATCTAAAAGACCACTAACCAGCCACCTTCTTTCGTGACTTCATCCTAATGTAACCAACTGGACACTGAGTCTAACCATTTCAATAAAGAGGATGAAGGACTGAGGATGTTATGTTCTGCACAAAGATCGATGTTATGCATGTCAAAGATAGCTCACCTCGGTTAGGTTCCTGGTAAACCTGCACTTTGCCCATTTCCACCCCCAGCCGCCTAGAGAAGAGAAAGGGGGGCAAAAGCTGAAAAGGTAATAGAATAGACTCAACATCTTTACTATTTAAGGATGACTCATAAATAAAAATAAAATAGAGGTATTCTTATTATAAAATTTCAAGTTAATACTAAATTGTACTTCACTAACCCCTCATCCCATGCCTCCCTAAGAAAGTCTACACAGTCCTGCTCTGCCTGGCTCATAACCCCTTCCTTATTCCCTCCACCCTCCACCCATGTGGCTGAGATACACCAACAGTGCTGCACACCACAGGGACTTTGAACCTGCTAGTCCCTCTGCCTGGACAGCTGTTCACCCGGATCTTCTCTCAGTGATTCATTCAAGTTTCTCAATTCACGTATCATCCCCTTAGTTTAAAAGGCCCCTAAGCATCCTAGCTAAAACATAACCTACCCCATCATTCCTTTCACTGTTTTTTTCACAGCATTGATCACTATTTGAAATTATCTTGTTTATTTTGCTGGCTGGCTTCTTGTTTGGACCCCTAATCCATGAAAGAAGGAAGGATTTTGACTGGCTATTCACTGTTAATCCCCAATATCTAAAATCAAGACCTAAAATAACTAAAATTACATTGAACTATAATCTATAAACTATTTCTATATAGTATGCACTTCACTGTTCTTTATACTCAAATATTCTATACATATGCAGCACCTAACGCCACTCATGAGCACTCAATAAACATCTGCTGAAAGAATGCATAGGGTGTCACAACAGTTTACAAAAAGGTTCGTCTTTAATATATAAATGATATGCAGATGACCTATCTGCTATCAAGTTTAACAATCAGTGCTAGTCTGATTATCAAATTAAAACATCACATAATATAGATTGTAATGGTATGATTATAACTCACTCAGCAATTTTCTTTGAAAGCTCCATACATGATGAATTAGAATTTGCTGAAAACAACACCAGGCCTCCTTTGGTTATATTCATCTTGGCTTCTAATTCAGTTGTCGCCACACAAAACATCAAAACCTCTTGGTTTTCCAATTCTCAGAGCCTAGAGGGATATAAAATACATCAAGAACTGCCATATGATATTAAATACACCTCAACGGGATGGATTTCTTTTAAATAGCAAATGACTTCAGCTGAAGGAAATTATTTTTATTGTAATGCAGTCTTTTATGCTAAATATATATGAACCAATAAAAAGTCCATTTAGACTTAAGGGTTCCAAATTTATGGAAATATGCTATCACATGATTTAATTAGTTGTCATGAGCACTGGGAATAAACAGTAAACTTACAAGAAAGGTGGAGCAGAAGAGCTCAAAGTTTTACTGTGTGCTGCTTAAAGCCAATTATGGACAACTTCCTTTTATGCTCCTCCTCCTGGATCAACACACAGAAATATGGCAGAGCCATTAGCAAGGACATGGACTGACTGATCCTTAAACAATAAGTACATGACTCATCTGTGCCCAGCTTTGCCTGTCATACCTCTTTACCATAAAACCAACCTCCCCTTGGACTTGCAGCTGCCTCTCTGATGCCTACGTCATGTCTAAAACTGACCTTGTTTTCTGAATTTTCCTCAAGAGGAACACAAGGTGGACTACATAATAACTTTGCAGGAAAGTGAAGTGACCATGCAAATGACAGGCAACAGTGCCCAAACATACAGTCATGGAAGCTGAGGTTCTCATCCATTGGCCATCAGTGTGCCCTTCTACCTTCCTCTCTCAGGGCTGAGTGGATGCAACAGCAACAATCTAGTCAACCACAGGGGTTGGGGACACCCTTCCCAGCATGCCCCTGCATCTCGGCAGTCATTTGTTTACGTGGATGCTCTGGGAAGGCTGATGGAGATTATGCAGATCTTTTTTGTTATTCTTAAATTTTCATTACACAAATAATATACAAACACATTCTCCTTGGAAAAAAAGAGAAATATGATAGTTAGCTAGAGTCACCAGCCCTGACCCCAGATTCCTCTGTACCCACCTCCCCAGTTCTTTCATTAGTTTGGTATAGACACCATCAGGCCTTTTTTACACCTTCACACACACAACCCTCATAAAATGTATGTATAAAAAATACATTTCTAACATAAAAAGGTACTGTACAAATCTACTTATAATTTGCTTTTTCATTAAACAGTAATTTTTGATAAGCCATGTTAGAAACTAGAGACCCCTCATGTCCTTTGTAACTGCTGCCAGCATTCCATGGTGCAGATATGCCAAATTTTGCAGGTTACCATCCCGAACAGGTCTCCTTGTACCCACGTGCATGTCTCTGCAGTAACTGTAAGAAGGGAACCACTGGTTCACAGAGGTGGTGCAAATTATGGTCCCACCAGAAGGCTGAGAGAGTGCGCTTCCACACAGAGTGCACCTCTTAAGGGATAATCCACCATGGGAAATATGGGGCACTACAATGGATTTACCTAAAGCCTATGAATAATTACAAACAGAAATGTATGCACAATTGACCAAAGCCCTAAAGAGACCAGGAAGTACCCCTGGTGTCTACCATGCAAAACAGCTTTGGGCTCTCAGGTCCCCACTTCCAAGATGACCATGAAAAAGAACATGGTCATGCCAAAAGTGGCCATGGCCATGTACAGCCTATTTGCTGCACCAGCTGTGCCTGATGCATGTCCAAGGACAAGGTCACAAAGTTCTCATTAGAAACATAGTAGCCGCTGCAGCCATGAAGGACATTTCTGAAGTGTCTTTCCAGGCTGTATGCAAAACGGCACAACTGTGTGAGCTGGGCCATTCACAGCACAGTGGTCAGGAGCAGTGCTTGTGAAGCCCGGAAGGACCAAACTCCCCACCCCAATTCAGACCTGCAGGTGCTGCCCCGCGACCTCCACCAAAGTCCAGGTAAGGAGCTAAGTCCTTAAGGACTGAAGAGAAATTCTCTGGAAAAAATTTAAATTATACTTTTAAAAAAGAAAGAAAGAAAACAGCCCTGAAGTAGGATCAGCAAACCACAGACCGAGGCCAAATCAGGTCCCTCCAAAGATTATTTCTGTAAATAAAATTGGAATGGAACACAGCCACACTCACTGCTTACAAGTTGTCTGTGCATACAATGGTAGAGATGAATATTGGCTACATCATTTATTACCTGGCCCTCTACAGAAAAGGTCTGCTTACCCTTGCTTTACAGCATAGCGTAGGGCAAAGTGGCTGTTAAAAAGACCAGAAGTAGCATATTTAATTACCAACACTGAAGAGTTGGAAGAAACCTCAGGTATGTTCTAATATAATCGCCAACCAATATACATCTGTGTTTACAAATGGAGGGTACAGGTCTGGAAAGGGAAACAAAACAAAACTCAGTCTCCTATACTTACAAATACAGCTTTGGAGTTAAAGTATGTTGGTACCTTGGCTACTACTTCCCCTAACTCACTGTCCTACGTTAAGTCTCTTCCCTCATCCATACAGCTGCAGATATTGACCTTACTGGCTTACTGTAAAACTAATCTCTGTGTAGCATTTGACACAGTACCCACACATATGAAATGCTCGGTAAATGGGAGCTACAGATGAATCAGCTTATAATATTTTGGTTACCTACCAAACAAGTTACAGTAATATGCATGAGGTGGACATCTTTTTACATTCCCCCAACCTTCAAATACAAAGCTTCTTAAAGTCTAATAGTGTTTTTAAGAGGCCTTGGAATACTGAGAACAAAAGTATCTGGGGGGTAGGACAAGATCTTAGAGGTAGTTTGGCCCAACTGCAGTCTCCTGCCAAGGAGCCACTCCAAAAGATGTGTGAAGAGCCCCAAGAACCCGCTGCCCACATCCTGAGGAGCCCATCCATTCCAAATTCTTCCTTCAAACACACTAACATTCCTCTCCCTGTAGCCTCCACCCACGGGTCCTGTCCTTTCCTTTAAGATTTACAGGAAACATCAAATTCCTTTGCCACAGGACAGTCCTCACCCTTGCTCTTGTCTCTGTGTATTCCTTCCAGAACATCTCCTTGTCTGAGCCCTTCCTCACCCATCATGGTTGACATGTCTTTCATCATCTGACTGTGGTCTCACAGCTTCCAGTCTTCACATACTATGTTCTATAGTAGAAACTGAACTAACCCACCCTGGAATGGCATAAACAGGGAGTCCAGTTGGAAATGCTTATCAATAGTCATTTTCTGTGACTATTTACTTCATAAGTCTTCAAACATAAGGGCTGCACCTAGTTTTAGTTCTTTTTCCTGCTGGAAATTCAAGTTGTGCTCTTTACCAAGCCTCAAAAAAGTTTTAAAAATTATCCCCAGAAACATGAAAATCACCAGGCTAGGGATAGCAAAAGTTCGTTAGAATGGGTTTTAGTGTGAAACAGGTAGTAAAGAGAAGACTCTCAGACTTCTGGCCAAGGTGGCAAAGTAGGTCAACTCTGCTCACTTCCTCTCGTGACGACGTCAACATTACAACTGAATTACAGAATAACCATCACTGAGAACCACTAGATTACAGATACAAATACAAAGAATTCCTGTAACATAACTTGTGTAACAAAGGTTATAGAGAAAAAGCCACATCGAGACTGGTAGAAGTAGAGGAGATACAGAACGAGCAGGTCTCAAACCCACAATATGGTGATTAAGAATCTGGAGGACTATCTTGGCTGTGGAAGTACCTCTGAGAAGCAAGAGGTACCAGCTCCACACTGGGCTCCTCAACCTGAGGCATAGGTGCTAGGAAGAGTTGTCACCATAACATCTGGCTGTGATAGCCAGCAGGGATGGCATCCAAGAAAAACAAACAGCTGCTCAAGACCAACGCACTTCTCTTAAAGAGAATGCACACAGACTCACTTGCTTACAAACCCACTCTAAGCTTCAGCGCAAGGGGAGCAGCTTGAAAAGCTCCAGGAACATATATGGAGAAGGGCTAAATTGATTAAGGGACTAAATTAATTAACATCAAGGTGGGTGCTGGAGGCACAGGGGTCGAGGCAGCAGGGACGGAAGTACTGGCAAGCACCCTTGTTTCTTTGTTGACTTCTCCCCCAACTGAGCCAGTAGGTGCAGGCTGGCACCAAGTCAGTGCTCTCCATTAACCAGGCTAACACCATTCCCCACCCCAAGTGATTCCCTGAGACCCCGCCCCATCCAAATCGCTAGCCCAGCCCCAGTCTCTTCCAGCAGCTCCTCCACACAAGTGGCTGGCTCAGCCCTCACTGTGGACCCTCCCCAAATCTTTGAAAGATCCACAAACTTCAAAGAAGCAACAGCAAACCTTCGCATGTCTTGCAGTACTTGCTTAAGTGGCCCCAAAGCCCACACAAGCAGCAACAGGTCTCAACTTTCACTGTAACTCCCATCAAGTGACCCCAAGCCTAGCACAAGCTGTGGCCAGTCTTCACCTGGAATGCAGCCTCAACTACACATGCACTGAAACAGTCTTCAAAAAAAATTTACTGGAGCCAAATGCAGCCTCTCCAACAACACCAGCTGGTACACTGATACAGACTGGTTCCTATAACACTCAGCTAGTGGGGGAAGCCTGTGCTACAAGGGCCTGCCTCCAGAAGAGAATTCTGGGGTTTCTGTGTCCCCCCTTCATTAGTAAACAATTACTGGCCTATACTTTAAAACATGATGCTTGTTACAGACCCAAGATGTCCATTCTCTGATGGGTTGAGTAAGTATTCCCTGAATAAATGGAAAAACAAAACAAAACGAACAAAAACCCCAACAAACAAAAGCCCTGAACCAAAGGCTTCACAGGTGAATTTTACCAAACATTCAAAGAAGTAATACCTATCCTCCTCAAACTTTTCAAAAAAATTAAGAGGAGAGAAGGCTCTGAAACTCATTTTACGTAACGAGCATTACCCTGAAACCAAAACCAGGCAAAGACATTACAGAGAACATTATAGGCCAAAATCTCTGATGAACAGAGACACAAAAATCCTCAATGAAATATTAGCAAACAAATTCAGCAATACATTAAAAAGATCATCACCATGAAAAGTGAGATTTATTCCCAGAATGCAAGAATGGTTCGACATCCACAAATCAGTTAATATGATACACCACATAAACAAAATGATGGATAAAAATCATATGAATGTATCAATAGATGCAGAAAAGGCATTTGACAAAATCCAACATCCATTTATGATCAAAACTCTCAGCAGAGTAGGGGTAGAGAGAACATAGCTTAACCTAACAAAAGCAATATAGACAAACCCACAGCAAAGCTGAAAGCTTTTACTTTATCAGCACCAAGACACTTTTTTATTCAACATGGTATTGAAATCCTAGCTATGGCAAATAGACAAAAAGAAATAAAAGGCTTCTACACTAGAAAGAAGTAAAACTGTCACTATTTGCAGATAATATAACACTATAGAAAGAACCCTACGTATTCCACCAAAAAACTATTAGAACTAATAAGTTCAATAAAGTAGAACACAAAATTAATATTGAGAACTCAGTTGCATTTTTATACACCAACAATGAATCATCAGAAAGAGAAATTAAGAGAACAACCCCATTTGCAGTTACATCAAAAAATAATAAAATACCTGGAAATAAATTTAACCAAGTAGGTAAAAGATTTGGACTTGGAAAACTGTGAGACACTGAAGTAGATACAAATAAATGAAATGAATATACCATGCTCATAGGTATGAAGAATTAATATCACTACCCAAAGCAATAGGATCCAATGCAATCCTTTTCAAAACACCAATGGCATTTCTCACAGAACTAGAATAAATAATCCTAAAATTTATACGGACCACAAAAGACTCCAAATAGCCATAGCAATATTGAGAAAGAAGAACAAAGTTGGAGATATCACACTCCTTGACATCAAACTATACTACACGGCTAGAGTCATCAAACAGCATGGTACTGGCATAAAAACAGGCACATATGAATCTATAGCCCAGAAATGAAACCCATTCCTATATGGTCAACTAATCTATGATAAAGAAGGCACAAACATACAGTGAGGTAAAGACAGTCTATTCAATAAATGGTTTTGGGAAAACTGGAGTCACATACAAAAAACATTAAATTAGGCCACTTTCTTACACCATATACAAAAATAAACTCAAAATGGATTAAAGGACTTAAATTTAAGACCTGAAACCATAAAATTCCTAGAAACAAACATAGGCAGTAAACCCTCTGACATCAGTCTTAGCAATATTTTTTTGGACATATCTCCTAGGCAAGGAAAATAAAAGAAATACAACTGGGCCCTGGCTTATGTGACTCAGTGGATTAAGTGCCGCCTGAGAACCAAAGGGTCACCAGTTACATTCCTAGTCTGGGCACGTGTCTGGGTTTCGAGCCAGGTCCACAGCAGGGGGTGCTCAACAGGCAACCACACATTGATGTTTCTCTCCCCCTAAAAGTTAATAGACTCTTTTAAAAAAAAAGAAAATACAAATGGGACTATCGCACAGTTTTTGAACTAAAAACCATCAATACCACAAAGACAACCTACTTGAATGGGAGAAGATATTTACATCCAATAAGGAGTTAATATACAAATATGGAACATGTACAACTTAACACCAAAAAACATCCAATTTAAAAAATGAGCAAAGGACTTGAGTAGGTATTTCTCCAAAGACAACATACACATGGCCAATACGAAAAGATGTTGAACATCTCTAACCATCAGAGAAATGCAAATTAAAGCCAAAATGAGACATCATCTCACACTTGTCAGAATGGCTATCAACAATAAATCAATAAACAAGTGTTGACCAGGATGTGGAGAAAAAGGAAACTTTGAGCACTGTTGGTGGGACTGTAAATTGGGAAACAGACTAGGGAAAACAGTATGTAGGTTGCTTGAAAAATTTAAAAAGTCAGAGAGAAAGACAAACACCATAAGATTTCACTTACATGTGGAATCTAAAGAACAAAATAAACAAACTCATAGACATGAAGAACAAATTGATGGATGCCAGATGGGAAGGGGTTAACGGGAAGGGTGGAAAAGGTGAAAGGGATTAAGATGTACAAATTGCCAGTTATTCAAACAGTCACAGGGATGTAAAGTACAACATAAGAAATACAGCCAATAATATTAGTATAACTATGTACGGTGTCAGATGGATAGTAGACTTATGGGGAAGATCACTATGTAAGATGTATAAATGTCTAATTACTATAACACACACCTTAAAATAATATAAGATTATAAGTCAACTGTAATTAAAAAATGAAATTTTACCCTACCAGGCTCCTCCTGCCTCCCCCCACTCCCACCTACTAAGGCGCCCAGCAAGCAGCACTCGGGTCACTGGCCACATGTCCCAGCCAGCCTAGCAAACCTGTCATACACCTCAGGCCAAGACCTCACCAAAATGCCATCTCAAATGGAACACGCCATGGAAATGACGACGTTCACATTTCACAGGTTTGCTGGGGATAGAGGCTGCTTAACAAAGGACCTGAGAATGCTCATGGAAAAGGAGTTCTCTTGATTTCTGGAAAATCAAAAAGAGCTGCTGGCTGTAGACAAAATAATGAAAGACCTGGACCAATGCCGAGATGACTGAGTGAGCTTCCAGAGCTTCTTTTCGCTAATTGCTGGGCTCACCATCACATGAAATGCCATGAAACAGAAGGGAAAGATGTAGGCAGCTGAGTAGCTGCTTCCTCCCCGATAAAGACTTCTCCCAATGGGTCTATTGAGGAACCTGCCCCACACCTTCCCCGGTGTGAGGATTTCATGAACAGATTGGAACCCTTAGAAAATGTACAAGAAAATACCACCCCCATTTGACAAGAGAAAGAAAAGCCAATTAAAGCCAGAAAAGCTTTTGATTTAAAGCTTCAAATGAAGCTTCGATTTTTAAAAAAGAATCATACACACAAGAGAACACTCCCATTTTTCTTCTCAGAGTTATTTTTCATTTTTCTAAATTTAAACTTTTTTTTATTTACTGATTTTTTTAGAGAGAGAAAGGGGGAGAGACAGAAACATCAATTTGCCGTTCCACCCATTTATGCATGCACGGATTGATTCTCGTACCCTGTACCCTGACCAGGGATGGAACCCACAACCTTGATGTATTGGGACAAAACTCTAACCAACTAGGCCAAATGGCCAGAGCCTAAATTTACTTTAGAATGTGAGATTCATAAAACACATAAAAACACAAAAAAATGTCAACACCTCTGAAAAAGCTAATCATACTCCTCTTTGAATCAGTTAAGTCCTATGAATAAAACCACAGTGAAAAACCTCTTGCACTGCAAGCAAGGTGGCTGGCTGACCAGGCAGTCCCACATTCACGCGCAGATAAACCTGGCGAAAGTGGGGAGCAGGACAGGCCGCACAACCCAGGGTCCCAGCGCTGGGAAATAAAGCCTCAAAACACCAATTGAAAACACCTGTGGGGACTGAGGCACAGGGAGAGACTCCCAGACTCACAGGAGAGTTCGTTGGAGAGACCCACAGGATCCGGGTACATACACAAGCCCACCCACACGGGAATCAGCACCAGAAGGGCCCAGTTTGCTTGGGGGAAGTGGTGGAAGGGACTGAAAGCTGACAGAGAGAGGAGCAAGCACCACTCTTCCCTCTTGGACCCTGCCCCCACATACAGCATCACAACCCAGCAACTGGGTTGCTCTGCCCTGGTGAACACCTAAGTCTCCACCCCTCATGTGTAACAGGTGGGACAAGACAAAAAAAAAAAAAGGCCCAAATAGAAGAACAGATCAAAGCTCCACAGCAAATACAACTAAGCAACAAAGAGATAGCCAACCTATCAGATGCACAGTTCAAAGCACTGGTGATCAGGATGCTCCCAGAATTGGTTGAATTTGGCCGCAAATTAGATGAAAAAATGAAGGCTGTGCTAAGTGAAATGAAGGAAAATGCACAGGAGACCAACAGTGATGGGAAGAAAACTGGGACTCAAATCAATGGAGTGGACCAGAAAGAAGAAACAAACAACCAAACAGGAAAGAATCAAGAAACAAGAATTCAAAAAAATGAGACTTAGGAGCCTCCAGGGCATCTTTAAATATTCCAACATCCGAATTATAGGGGTAGTAGAAGGAGAAGAGGAAGAGCAACAATTGGAAAAGTTATTTGAACAAATAATAAAGCAGAACTTCCCCAATCTGGCAAAGGAAATAGACTTCCAGGAAATCCAGGAAGCTCAGAGAGTCCCAAAGAAGTTAGACCCAAGGAGGAACACACCAAAGCACATCATAATTACATTACCCAAGATTAAAATGAAGGAGAGAATCCTAGAAGCAGCAAGAGATAAGGAGGCAGTAACCTACAAAGGAGTTCCCATCAGACTGTCAGCTGATTTCTCAAAAGAAAACTTGCAGGCTGGAAGGGGCTGGAAAGAAGTATTCCAAGTCATGAAAGGCAAGGACCTACATCCCAGATTGCTCTATCTAGCAAAGCTCTCATTTAGAATGGAAGGGCAGATAAAGTGCTTCTCAGATAAGGTCAAGTTAAAAGAGTTCATCATCATCAAGCCCTTATTTTATGAAATGTTAAAGGGACTTATCTAAAAAAGAAGATAAATGTGTATAGTAAAATGAGAGCAAACTCACAATTACTAACAACCAGGCCTAAAACAAAAAGAAAAACAAACTAAGCAAACAACTAGAACAAGGACAGAACCACAGAAATGGAGATCACATGGAGGGTTAGCAACAGGGGAGTGGGAGGGGGAAAGAGAAGAAAAAGATACAGAGAATAAGTAGCATAGATGGTAGGTAGAAAATAGACAGGGGGAGGGCAAGAATAGTATGGGAAATGTAGAAGCTAAAGAACTAATGACACATGGACATGAACTAAAGGGAGGGGAATGTGGGTGGGAGGGTGTGTGCAGGGTGGAGAGGAATGAAAGGGGGGAAATGGGACAACTGTAATAGCATAATCAAAGACATATATTTTTTAAAAATAAATAAAAAAGTAATCCCCCCCCAAAAAAGAATCACACGCCAGCAGACAAAGGGATGTGAGGAAAATCATCAGACTGCAGCTTTTATCTGATTAACTTTTTCCCCTGAATTCCAAAATCCTTACCCACCCTTTCCTTTTTATAAAAAGGGTCAGCTTGAATGAAACAGTTTTTTAGGTTGCATAACCCACCAATATGTCTTCACTGAACAAAAGCCATCTGACTCAAGGGCCCATAAAGATTCAATCTTTGACTCTCCTTATTGGTTCTGATAGTGACAGGTAGCACGAACACTGACTTTCCCAGTTTCATATTCTGTCAACTCCTTTCAGGACAACTTCAGGACTCTGATAAATCTGGGTATTTGCTAGGGAGTCTCGCTGACTGCTCAGACTGGGGGTCCCAGGGTGCAGACCTGAGAGACTCCCTAGCAGCTGCTAAGTGATTTCTCTAAGGGACTCTACTTCTCCGACTGTTCGCACTCTCCAACACCTTCACTGTCAAATTGAATCACTGCTTTCTGGTTCAGGATTACAGTCCCAGATAACAATTTAGAAGTCATCATGAATTAAGGTGCCTTCTGGTTTATGTGATATTACAGAGCTCTGTGTGGTAGAATGGGGTCCAGGAGAACCTCCAATCTGGGAAAACAGCCCTTTGGGACAAATTTATGCTGAACAGTTGACCCATGCCTATAAACCTATGACTAAAAAGAAAATGATTTTGTTTTGTAACCTCTAAGCTCAGGAGCATGCTGGTCATTGAACAGGCCTTTAAATTATACTATACTGCAGTAAGAGTTGTTTTGTCAAAGAGCAGTGAAATAAAATGAAGTACATAATGTTCAGGCCTTGATAACTTTATATAATAAAGATGCAGGATTAAAAGGAAATAGATTAATGAAAGTCCAGAGAAAAGGGACTTTGCCTGTGGTAGATAGCAGAAGCTCAGAAGAGGGACCAGGGAGATCAGGACATTTGGCTGCTGCAAGTATGGTCAGGGGCCCCACTGTCCCTCCAGCCCTGGGGGGATCTTCCTCCTTACTCAGCTGACGGAGCCAGAGGAGGTGAGCTGGAACTGATCTCTCTGTCCCAAACCTGTCAGGGAACCAAATTCAGTGCAGGACAAGCCCCTACCAGGGCAGGGCAATCATACTGCAAGGGACAAGGACACTGGAAAAATGAGAGTCCCAAGTGAGGGAAGAGGAGGTCAGAGTCTGAGAACTTGAAAAACTAATGGTGGGGGGAACAAATAGCAGACCTTCATTGATACCAAAACAACATATTCTGTAGTCAATAGATTTCTCACTAAACTGTAACTGGGATCTCTGGAAGCCCTGAATGCATTTTTTTTTCTTTGTAAGATTTAATTTTATTTATTTTTAGAGAGGGGAAGAGAGGGAGATAGAGAGGGAGAGAAATATCCATGTGTGACTGCCTCTCGTGTGCCCCCTACCAGGGACCTGCCCTGCAACCCAGGCATGTGCCCTGATGGGGAATTGAACCAGTGACCCTTTGTAGGCCAGCACTCAATCCACTGAGCCACACCAGCCAGGGCTGAACACCAATTTCTCTTGAGGCCATTAGAATGTGCTGTGGGAGATACAGTTTTCCTCTTCCAGAAAGAGATTTGTTATCAAAACTCTGTGCTCAAATCACTTTCTTTCCAGAATAACAACAGCTCCACCTAAGGTCCCTCCAGAGCATGCCCAGCAGTTCCTTATGTAACCACAGGAAGGAGGAGGAAAGCAACTCTGGCTAGAAGAAATTGAGAATCAGGTAAACCCCATTGTGTGGACTGCTGGAAGGCTGGGGAGGGCTAAGCAAGCCTCCCCTGTAAAAGCTGACCTCAAACCAGGAGCAGGGGCCCCTAGAAGGAATGTGCCCAATAATTCAAAAATGTCAGGAATACAGACTCATTTGGCATTGCTGCTCCCTGTACAAGATTTAAGGGCCATAAATGGCATCATACAGAGCGGTATACCTGGGCATAGCCTCTGGTATTCAGTATTGGACTGGACAGATGCTTTCTTTTGTATTCCGGTTGACCAAGACTCTCAGCTATTGCTTGCTTTTAAATGGCAGGACCCGGAGTCTCGGGTCAAGACTCAGTACTGCTGGACAGTCTTGCCACAAGGTTTCAAGAACTCCCCAGTGATTTGGGGGAGATCATGAGCCAGTACTTGAAAAATCTAAAACTAGAAGGAGGAACTCTAATACAAACATGCATGAACCATTTGTGGCTATAAAGTATCAGCACAGAAGGCCCAGAATCGTCAACAAGCAATAAGGTATCTTGGGTTCGTGCTTGACATTGGCAAAAGGAGTCTTACTGGACTTGTCAAAGAAACTAGAACACACTGTCCAGGGGTAGCCAGCCTGTTAGAGAGCTGTGGCAGCCACCTGTGAGCTTTTACAGCAAGCTGAAAAGTTTTCCTTGCAACAGCCTATCACTATTTATGCACCCCACCAAGTGCCGGGCCTGCTGGAGCAGAAGGAAATTTGTGGCTCACTACTGGAAGAATGGGCAGGTACCAAGCAATTCAAAACTAGAAGTGAGTTACTGCCTGCCTCCCTTCTCCCGCAGCCTGACTCAGTTGTGCTAATGCATGGCTGCACTGAAATCATTGATGATGCTTATTCTAGCAGAATTGATTTAAAAGACAGTGAATGTGTATCTGGAAGGAAAGAGGACTATGAACTTCCAATAACAAGGAAATTAAACATGTAACAGAAATTTTAATTATTAGAGGCTGCTCAGGTACCTTTATAGGTGGCAGTTATGCACTGCCTGGGGCATCAGAAAGAGGACACCTAAGTGGCTGGAGGAAACGATCTGGCTAATTAAACAACGAAAGAGGCTGCTAAAGGGACGTTTCTATGCCTTTGGTATCTGTTCTAGACTTGTCACAATTCAACCCTGAATATTCCACTGCAGACTTAGGGAAAGCTGAGAGCTGGGGTTTTGAACCACCTACATTAAACCATGGCTCACAGGTTCTGGAATTCCCAGAGCTCTGTGTGCCAGAAGAACGATCCTAAGACAGATCCCCATCAGAAAGAAGAGGGGAAGCAATACCAAGGACAGTGCCCGTTTAAGGACTGGCAAATAGACTTTACTCAGACACCAAGGGCCTGAGGATGGAAACATCTGTTAATCTTTCTTGATACATTTTCAGGGTGGGCACAGGCTTATCCTACTAGAACTGAAAATTCCTCAGAGGCAGTGAAAGCCTTCCTGAGGGAAATAATTCCTCACTTTGGCTTACCCCAGCAACATCCAGAGCGATAGTGGAGTTGCTTTTGTTTCAGAAATCACACAGAACATTAGTAAATTTTTAGAAATCAAGGGGAGACTCCACATGGAATGGAGACCTCAGGCTTCTGGGAAGGTAAAGATGAATCACACCCTGAAGAAAAATGTAGCCAAACTGTGTCAAGAAACTCATCTCCATTGGGATCAAGTTTTACTTATTGCCCTGCTCAGGATAAGGGTGGCTCCTCAAAATGGAATTGAGTCCTCGTGAAATTCTGTATGGGCGACCTTTCCGGGCTATGATTAGGGTGGGAGATATGTGTGTAGGTCAAGAACTGAAGGTAAAGCACTATACACGAGGTTTAAGTCAGACTTTAGCTGTGATTCATGACCTTATCTGTATTGGAGATCTCTCCCCCACAGGCTCAATACATTCCTTTGAGCCTTGGAAATAAGGTGCTACTCTATACCTGGACAGGGTCCCCCAAAGAGCCAACTAGAAAGTGGACTGGACATTGGGATGTACTACCCGACCTCCCATCTCAATGACACTTGCAGGAATAAAACCTGGATTCATCACACCAGATTAAAGAAAGCACCAGAGTAACTACAAGACCTGAAAGTCATCTTTCAAAAACAATGACTTAGTCTTTTTGTTTAACCCCATGTTATGGAGAATTTATTCCTTTCAAACAAGAGGAAAAGATTTGGGTATATTTAGCAATATTCTAAATATCTTTGATTTTTGTGTTATAGGAGAAACCTGTGTTGAACAGACTTTCACTTCACATCTTGTAGGTATTTTTATTCCCTTGGAAAGCCTCAAAACTATACTGTTTCAGCATCTCACTAAGACCATAACCTACTCCAATATTTATAACTGGGGACAGTAATAATTCAAAAAGGCAGGTAAACGTTTGCCTTAAAAGTCACTAATGTAGCCCCACATGGAGTGTGCAACTTTTGTCAACTGTGCTAAAAACTGTTATGCTTTCAGCAGATGTGGAAATGAATTGCACCACCAACACTGATATGTATCATGCCTTTGATCATGTTAAATTGCCAGCAGGGTGGTTTCCAGTATGTGGAAGGACTGTTTATTTCTATGTTCTAACAAATGTACCAGGGACCATGCTCTCTGGGAAGACTGACAGTGTTTATGCCTCAGAAGCCCCACACCACCAGGCTCTCAACAGGAAGTCTCCCTTGTGCCTAATCAACAGTGATTTAAGTGTAACAAGTCCTTTTTAGCTCACCTGATTATGTATCTTCAACTATACTTGTAATGCCAGTCATGGTAACCTCTTTGAACGTAGAAATAAGTAGATTAGCTTGCACGATGGTAAAAGCTTTTGAGTGCCACCTCTCAAGCCATTAGAGCCATCAGTCAAGAACTACAAGTTAGAGAAGTCATATTAGAAAATGGTGAAGCTATGGGCTACCTCCTTTTAAGACATAATCAAAGGTGTGAAGAATTTAAAGGACTCTGCTGCTTCAATCTGAATGATAATTCACAGCTAAGATAGCATAAAGTAAAGCAAGTAATTAAAGTGGTGTCCAAGATAAAACAAAGAGAGGGATTCTTTGGTACTGATTTGTCTGAACTAACCTCCTGGCTGACTACTATTACTGGTCTTGGAGAGACATTTGTTTTCCTTCTTTTTATGTTTTTCAGTATCATAGCTTGTTGCATATGAGTCCCCTTATGTGGATCTGCAATTAAGCGTATTCCTAAACCCCCTAAGAGACTTTCTAATGCTAGGATACATGTTGGGAACCACCCTACCTGGTTTCAGAAGCTGTTAACACCCCCATGGCTAAGGCTGGGTGCACAACCTTCAGACCATAAGCCACTAAGGAAACAAAGCTTATCTTCCTGGCAGGAATACCACCTCTGCCCCTTTTCCTTCACCCTGCCTGGCCCCCAATGCATGATCGGTTAGCCAATGACGGGAAAGATTCCTCAAGGCAGGGATGATCTAAGACAGACGCGATCACAGGAGACCCCAGAAAAGGACTTGGGGGGGCTATAGGAAAAGGGGGTGATGGACCCTTGCCCCTCGGCTTTAACAAAGCCTGAGTCCTTAATTCTGTTTGTGAGATGTCTCCTAATCTCTTGGTTGCCTTACTTCCCCAGCCTGACTTAAGCCTGAAACAATGACAGAGGGTGGTGCAGCCCTGTGCTGGAAAGGGCGGGTTCCCCGGGTGATCAGGCCTAAGAATATATAAAATCCTGTGAAACCTGCTTTGCTAAGAATGCCCTCAATTTAATAAGGGTCCGAGCAGAAAATAAGTTTGTTTCCCAAAGTTTTGTAGCCCTTTAGCTAACAGACCCTGACTCAGAATAAGCCCTGGTAGTTCTTTGTATGTCATCTATTGTTTGATCCTTACTGCCTGACAATGATTAGTGAGCTTCATCTGTATTCCTGTGCAAAATAAACCTAATAAAAGCCCATTGAAGAAAAGGTTCTGGGCCCCTCTCCTTTGAGAGATCGGCCACCTTTCCTCCCCAAGCAGATCATGCCTTGGTAGACTTATTCTCAACTGTGGCAGCCAGGGGGCCCTGCGGGCAGGGGCCCCCCACAGATAAATGCTCTACAGCAAAATGATTACTTCCACAAGAAACTGATCTAAGAAGATAGTTAAGACTAACATTGGGATAATGATGGGGGAACCTAAGAACTAAAAAATTTTAGCTTTAAGTTATAGTTAACAGGCTTAGTGATTAATGCAGGTAGAAAGCTGTTGTTCCAGGAACTAAAACGTATGACCAGGCCTGCCCAGACTTCAAGAAGCCTGCAACCAATTCAACCTCTGTGCTCCAGGACTGTAAGCGATCAAGATGGTATCTGAGCCACTGTGCTCCATGGACAGAAAGTCCGCTGACCATGTTGCAGAAAAAGAATCACAGGTCAGCAGATGAAGGGATGCTAGGAAAATTGTTAGACTGCAGCTTTTAACTGATTACACTTGTCCCCTGAATTCCAAACTCCTTACCTACTTTTTTCCTGAATTGCAAACCGCTTACCCACCCTTTTCTTCTCCTTATAAAAAGGGTTGGCTGAAATGAGATGTAAGATAGCATTTTGGAGTATGGCTTTTGGGAGGACATAACCTGCCAGCTTCTCAGACTGCTAGTCTTCAGAATAAAGAGCCCATAAAGAACCCTGACTGGTATGGCTCAGTGGATTGAGCACCGGCCTGCAAACCAAAGGGTCGCCAGATGATTCCCAGTCAGGGAACATGCCTGGGTTGCGGGCCAGGTCCCCAGTAGGGGACACTCGAGATGTAACCACACATCCGTTTCTAAAAAATAAATAAAACATTAAAAAAAAAAAAAGAGCCCATAGAATTCAATCCTCATCTCTCTTTATTGGTTCTAGTAGTGACAGGCAGCACAAATGCCAACTTTTCTGGTTCATTGCTTGCCCTCTAAAGCACCCACATGTAAAAATACTTTCTACCTAAAGATGGCTCGAGTTAAGAATGTGAGGACTCGAGTGTGCCTTCTGTGGTTACTAGTTACTAGGCCTTGGGCAGGTCACCTTGCTTTACAGGCTTCAGCCTTTTCCTTCCTGACAAGAAATAGACGTTTGGTAAAAACAGTTTCCCCCACCAGAATTTAAGGTCCAGAACAGCAGTTTTGGGGTTTGTTTTATTCTCTGCTGTACATCCAGTGCCTAGAACAGCATCTGGCACATGGCAGAGACCCAATAAATGTTCGTTAAATAACAAATGTCTGTTGAATAAAGCTTGACTTCAGAGTTGCAATGATTAACAAATGGAATTGAAAGCAGTTTGCAAATTAAGAGGCATTGTAAAACACAAAGAATTACTTTTATTAGTAATACCTCAAATAAGATGTTTTTATATCAGTATTAAATAAAATGAGAATTGTAAGACCTAAATTGAGTATCTTCCATGCCTCTGTGATTCCAGGCACTTTGCTTTTCTCACCATAAGTATGTTTTCTATGGCTAACACCATTTTTTGTGTGCTCTGAATTCTTACAACTCAATAAAGCAGGTATTGTACTAGCAATAGACCCATTTAAAATATGGGGGAAGTGAAGCCTGGAGATGAAGAAACTTACTGAAGGCTGAATGGTCTCTAAGCAGCAGGCATTATCCCAAATTCAGTCTGACTTCTAGTAGAGACAGTTGTGTATAAACAGAAGGCTGCACAGCCTGTTTCCCAATACCACACACAAAAAAAATGATTTGATGCCCCACTGACTCCTGCACTTCAGGTAGTGGTCTCTGACAAATATCTAGATTTTGAAAAATGCCTATTGTAAATATACCCGGTTTGGAAAACAATTCCTATCAAGTACCTGTGAAAGAACACATAACTTTGGTTCAGAACTTTCCATTTGGGAATTTATCCCTAGAAAGCAAAAGCTATATGGCCAAAATGGTCACTGCAAAATTTTTTAAGAAGATACACTGGGCATAAAAAAAGGGTTCCATTATATGGTAATTATGTAAAACTAAGTACACAATCAATACTTTTAAAAAAATATCAGGGACTATGCAAAAGAGAATCAAGAGCAGAATTGTGTCTCCTCTAATCAAAACTGTGTAATAATGGTATAATCCAGGGCAGTAATACAGACAAGAAAGATAATTTTGTGGGGTTCATCATGTGGGTAAATTATTTTTATTTGTGCATTTAAATTTTTAAACATTAGAAATCATACTCCCTCACCCCCCAAATTCCCATTCCAGATTTCCTTATTCCTTACAAAAGCTAAACACTCCAACTGCGCCAACATTAAAAAAATCTTTACCACCAAAGTTAATATATTGGGGAAAAACCTTTCAAAGTAGAATATCTAAAAATTGCATCAAGGTCCTCAGCAGCTGCTGCGTGAACTGAATGGAATAAAAATATCGTTTGAGAGCGAAGTAAAGAAATCTCCGCGATTAGCACGGCCAAATTATAATTAGGGGCTCTGTCCGAAAGGGGATCGGTGATGGCTGGGTTTGAGCTTGTTTTCCGAGCTGCCTAGACGCAGGTCCCAAAATAAGGGCTGAACTCCTAACGATGCCTGGAGAAGGAAGTCCCACCGGCCCCGCGCCACACCCGGGCCCTGAGACCCAAACACCAGAGGAAGGAGGAGGGGGCGGCTGGGGGCGCGAAGCCGGATTCTCCCAGTCGCACCCACCCGTCCCTTGCACCTGCGCCCCGCAACGCCCGCGCCGCCACTCGCCGCGGGCCCCCGCCCTGCCTACCTGGCCCCGACCCCAGGCCCGGCCTAGCCGCAGCCTCGGCTGCCTGCCGAAGGAAGAAAGGACCGAGCCTCCAAACGGCGTCTCTATGAGCAAAATGGCGACCACACGCGCAAGCACAGCGTCCGCGCCGTCAGCGTGCCTGGTGGGCGGGGAAGAGGGCGGGGCAGGAGGCGGGGGCAAGAGCTGAGTCTGGCTAAGGGTTGTGGGCGTGGCCCACAGAGGGAGGAGCGGCTCCTACCCACCTGGCAAGAGAGGTGGGGCAGGGCACAACCAGAGAGCTGGCGGCTGGGCGGAGCTAAGCCTCTCCGCCCCGGTAATGCTGCAGTGCCCCGGCAGCTGTGAAAGCGGGGTGGGCTGGTTTAGAGGAACACTGAGTATGATGTTTGAATTACAGATGTCTGGGTTCAAGCCTTCACTGGCCCGTAACCTTGGGCAAAGTCACTTCACCTCTCTGAGCCTCAGTTGCCTCATCTGAAAAATGGAGGTGATAGTACCACCCATCTCATGGGGTTGGGTGAGGATTAAGTGAAACAACATCCGCAAAGGCTTGAGCAGTTCCTGGCATAAAGTAAATGCTTTGTTGTTATTATTTGCCCTATGTTGCCCTAATTTTTCAATATTATAAATGAATTGTGTTTTGGTACACATTGAATTCTTTATAATTTAAGTATGTTTTTCTTTTATTATATTTATAACATAATAATAGCATATACATATGTAACGATACGTCAGGCCAGGTCCTCTTAAGTGCTTACCACCTATAAACTGTAACAAGAGTATGAGTTAGGTATTATTATCTCCATTTTAATAGTGGGAGTTGAGATACTGACATTAAATAACTTACCGAGTGACAAAACGGACAAGAATCTCAATCCAGACTGCCTGCATCAACTTCTCCACTAAGCTCACCCCTATACCACACAGCATTTCCAATTCTGTTTCGGACTTTTCACAGGGATGAGACATAAAATAATTCATCGGTGGTTGTGCAGCTACCTAGAAGCAAACAGTCCTCATACTTTTCCAATCTTTTATTTTACAGTGGAGAAATACAAGCATCTCAATTTATGAATTATAAATTAGGCGATACATCGTGAAATAGAGTCATTTGAAACATTTCTTTTGACAGACTTTACAGAGACACACCTCTGCAAAAAGCAAAGCCCACGAGCCCTTTGATAAATTCGCTTCACAAAACTGAATCTTCTCCTAGCGTAAGTTTATCAGGTTTACTTCTCTTCCTGTGCATTCTGATCTAAACCTGGACTCATCCGCTCCCCCTCCCTGCTTTTACGGTCGTTGGCTCGGTCCTTCCAACCACGAATTGGGAAATGACGGGCTCTAAGCAGGAGCTCATCCCTGTCAGCTCGCTGATTCGCTGAAAGGATAGGCCGCTGAGCCAATGAGGTGTGAGATATACAATTGCCTGCTGGAGGCTGGCTCTCTCTTGTCACTTACCAGGAATACCTGGAGGGGGATCCTCGAGAGATGTTGAGAAAGGCAAAGAGAGTGAGGGACTTAAACGGCCCGTTGAGTTTAAGCTGAATCCGAAGTCTGTAGGCTTCTCGACTTCTCAATTATGGGAGCTAATAAAGTCTTCTCCTCTACCTTCTGAAGCCAATCTGGATTGGGTTTCTATCACTGGCACAGAAGCCTGCATGTTCTCTCCCTTCTTACTTAATTGTTCTTTCTTACCAGCCTGTTCCCCCATCTCTGAACTGCAGAGCCTTTCCATATGCTGTTCCTGCCTCCAGGAACGCACTTCCTCCTGCAGTCCTGTCCCTCATTAACTCCTACTTAAACTACATCTCAGGGGAATCATCATTTTCAAGCCTTCCCACCCCAAAAAACCTGTTTCATGTACTTGTCCTTCATTAAGCTTATTATGATTACTAATTATTGTTCATTATGTATTTATTTTGATCATTATTTTATAAATATCCCCAAAGACTGTAAATCCCTGCAAGCAGGCACTTTGTATATTCTGCTTATCACTGTGTCCCAGCACCCAGCACAGCACCTGGCACAAGTACAGTACTCAAGAAGTGTCTGTAAAATGGATGACCTCAGAATTACCCATCTTGGTGAAAAGAAGGTGGGCAGTAGCACAGAATTATTCAGGCATACCTCATTTTACTGTACTTAGATTCATTGTGCTTTGCAGATATTGGGGGGGTTATCTGTTTACAGGTTGAAGCTTTATGACAACCCTGCATAGAGCAAGTCCGTTGGTGCCATTTTCCTAACACCATTTGCTCACTTCGTGTCTGTGCTACATTTTGGTAATTCTTGCAAATTCAAACTTTTTAATCATTATTATATTTGTTTATGGGGGTCTGTGATCTTTGATATTACTATTGTAATTGTTCTGGGCACCATAAACAATGCCCATATAAGAGTGAACTTGATGAATAAATGTGTGTGTTCTGACTGCTCCATCTACCAGCCATTCCCCATCTCTCTTCTTCTCCTTGGGCCTCCCTATTCCCTGAGACACAACAATATTGAAATTAGACCAATTACTAGCCCTAGAATGACCTCTAAGTGTTCAAGTAAAAGAGTCACACATCTGTAACTTTAAATCAAAAACTAAAACTTATTAAGCCTAGTGAGGAAGGTATGTTGAAAGCCCAGATAGGCCAAAAGCTAGGACTCTTGTGCCAAACCGTTAAACAAGCTGTGAATGCAAAGGAAAAGTTCTTGAAGGAAATTAAAAGTGCTACTCCAGGGAACACGTGAATGATGAGAAATTGAAACAGCTTTATTTAAGATGATAGGGAGAAAGTTTTAATGGTCTGGATAGAAAAGTAAATCAGCCCCAACATTCCCTGAAGCCAACACCTAATCCAGAACAAGATTCTAACTCTCTTCAATTCTATAAAGACTGAGAGAGGTGAGGAAATTGCAGAAGGAAAGTTGGAAACTAGCAGAGGCTGGTTTAAGGTAAGAAGAAGTCTCCACAACATAAAAGTACAAGGTGAAGCTGCAAGTGCTGATGTTGGAACTGCAGCGTATTAACCAAAAATCTAGCTAAGACCACTAATGAAGGCAGCTATACTAAACAACAAATTTTCAGTATAGACAAAGAAGCCTTTATTGGAAGAAGCTGCCATCTTGGACTTTCATAGCCAGAGAAGAAAACACAATGCCTGGCTATAAAGCTTCAACAGACAGGCCAACTCTTGTTAGGGGCAAACACAGCTGGTGATTTTTAGTTGAAGCCAATGCTCATTTTCCTTTCCAAACATCCTAGGATCCTTAAGAATTACACTAAATCTGCTCTGCCTGTGCTCTATAAGATGTGTGATAGTACATGTGTTTACAACATAGCTTACAGAATATTTTAAGCCCATTATTGAGATCTACTGCTCAGAAGAAGAGACTCCTTTCAAAGTATTACTGCTCACTGACAATGCACCTGGTCACCCAAAAGCTCTGATGAAGGTAGGTGTACAATGAGGTTGGTGTTGTTTTCATGCCTGCTAACACAGCATCTGTCCTGCAGCCCAGAGGTCAAGGAGTAATTTTGAATTTCAAGTCTTATTATTTTTAAAAGATTTTATTTATTTATTTTTAGAGAGGGAAGGGAGGGAGATAGAGAGAGAGAGAAACATCAATGTGCAGTTGCTGGGGGTCATGGCCTGCAACCCAGGCATGTACACTCACTGGGAATCAAAAGGTCTTATTATTTAAGAAATATATTTTGTAAGGCTGCAACTTCCATAGAGAGTAATTTCTGTGGGGGATCTGGGTAAAATAAACAAAAAACCCTTGGAAAGGATTCACCATTCTAGATGCCATTAAGAACATTTGTGATTCATGGGAAGAGGTCAGAATATCAACATTAACAGGAGTTTGGAAGAAGTTGATAAAACCCCTCATGGATGACTTTGAGCAATTCAAGACTTCAGTGGAGTAAGTAAGTAATAGCAGATGTGACGGAAATAGCAAAAGAATGAGAATTAGAAGTAGAGTCTGAAGGTGTGGCTGAATTGCTGGAATCTTATAATAAACTTTAATGGATAAGGAGTTGCTTCTTATGGATGAGCAAAGAAAGTGGTTTCTTGAGATGGAATCTACTCCAGTCGAAGATGCTGTGAAGATTGTTGAAATGACAAGGGATTTAGAATATTATAATACATAAACTTAGCAGCAGCAGGGTTTGAGAGAATCACCTTCAATTTTGAAAGAAGTTCTACTATGGGTGAAATGCTATCAAATAGCATCTCATACTTCAGAAAAATCATTATCAAAGGAAGAGTTGATTAATGCCACAAACTTCATTGTTGTCTTATTTTCAGATATTGCCACAGCCACTCCAACCTTCAGCAACTGCCACTCTGACCAGTCAGCAGCCATCAACAATGAGGCAAGACCCCACCAGCAAAAATTAACAAAAGGATTACGACTTGCAGAAGGCTCAGATGAAGGTTAGCATTTTTTTAGCAATAAAGTATTTTTTAATTAAGATATGTACATTGTTTTTTAAACATAACATTTTTTCACACTTAACAGACCATGGATAGTGTAAGCATGACCTTTATATGCACTGGAAAACTAAAAGTTTCCTGTGACTCGCTTTTTTGTGATGCTCTCCTTTGTCGTGGTGGTCTGGAACCTAACCCACAGTATTTCTGAGGTATGCCTGTATAGGATTTGCACCACACAGAAAAAATATTTCTGAACTTTTATAAATCGGCTCTCCTGAGCCGGTGTGGGTTAGCTCCTGCAACCAGGATTTTGCAGCAAAATTGCTGGTTTCTCATCAGCTTCCCCTCTCTACAGGCACTTAGCTTATAGTTTCCTTTGTCATGTAATATCAAGTACTACTTCCACCCACCTTCCATTCTCCAAAAACCTTTATTTTAAGTTAATAGCTTTTTAAATTGTATTTATTTAATTTTAGAGAGAAAGGAAGGGAGAGAAAAAGTGAGGGGGAGAAACATCGCCAGTTGCCTCTTGTACATCCCCCACCAGGGACTAAATCCAAAACCTAGTCATGTGCCACTGGGAATTGAACTGGTGGCCCTTCACCCTGTGGGACGATGTTCAACCAACTGACCCTGAGCCTCAGGGTCAAAGAGTCTTTTGAAATCCATCTTAGGCTGATGTCTCATTGTCTTCCTTTTTTTTATCCTTGGGATTCAGGCCAAGGGAAGGAGCATGGTGCACATCCAGTCCAGGTGACCCACCAGTGACTGCAGTCCTAGCCACCTCCAGACTGCAACTGTCAGAGAACCACCCAGGTGAGCCCACAGAAAATTGAGAGGTAATAATATATTTTTGTTTTAAGACATTGAGTTTGGAGATTTTTTGTTACACAGGTATGGGTAATGAGCAAAAAAGGAGCAGAATGAGGATTTAAAGCCTGTACTTACTTCCACTCCAGTGCATTTTTGGGTTAGTCTCTTGCAGAGCTTGATAATCCCATGCCCATTTGCAGATATACAGGGTCTTTGCATGTTATGGAATTACTCAACTTGCCTACCTGGCACCATTGACCATATTCAAGAGCCAAACTGCTGCACATAGAATATGAATCACGATACCCAGGCCTAAGACATTTCCCTTTAACATTTTTTAAATTTAATTTTAATCTTATTATTATTATTTTTCTCCTGAGTTGAGGATTGATTTTAGAGAGAGAGGAAGCAGATGAAAGAGAAGGAGAGAAACATCAATGTGAGAGAGAAAGATTGATTGGTTGCCTCTCCTACGTGCCCTGACCAGGAACTGAACCCACAACCTGGGCATGTGCCTGAGAGGGAATCAAACCCTTTGGTTTACAAGATGACGCTCCAACCAACTAAGCCACACCAGCCAAGGCTTAACATTTTTTTTAAAGAAAGGAAAAGAACCTTTGCTATAGTTTTATGGAAATTTTATGCAGCAGGGTAGAACAGAAGGCACAGACTTCTCCTTCAAATGATTACTGTAATGAAATGTAGAGACTTGACTGTCAGTCACCAAGACCAGGGTCTGAATTCTGTCTCCTCCTTGCAGAAATGACCTGGGACAGATTGCTTCCCTTTAAAAAGTGGGCACTCAGATTAGTAGCTGTGTGGGAATTTGGGATGGGGAATAATCTTTCTGTGGAGTCCGTGAAAGAGACACCACCAGAGGCAGCTGTTCTCTAGCCATCAAAAATAAACAAGTATAGGAAATGGAGAAACCAAAGAACTTATATGTATGACCCATGGACATGAACTAAGGCAGGGCGGGGAATGCTGAGAGGAGAGAGGGTGCAGATGAGAGAGAGAGAAAAAATGGGACAACTGTAATAGCATAATCAACAAAATATACTTTAAAAAAGAATATATAATAAGGCTTTGGATTCCCCTCAATTGGAGGATCATGGCAGTTAGTCTGTCTGTGGGAGGCTGCAGAGGCTGAGGGTCTGGTCACTACTAATCAAGGTGACCTTGGAAATTTCCATCACTGAATCCTTTCCCTCATCCTCTGGGTTTTCTCCTTTTTCTATTTGCCCCCTAAATGAAAGGAGCTTCATTGTCCTGTGTGATTATTAATATTTACATGTTGTAAAAAGAGTAAAGAAAAGTTTAAAAGATATTTGCCATTATCTCACCATGGAGAGAAAACCACTCTTGACATTTTTCACCTCCTTTTCTTACTTAATTTATTGCAGACATAGTTCCATAATAATGAACTTTGGTCAATGTCATCAGTGCTGCAGTTATGCCATGGACTCAAGATGGCAGACTCAGGAACCAGACATCCTATGTCCACGTATCTTCTCTTCTTCTCACCAGCCATGTGACCTCCAGCAAATTCTTTTCCTCTTTACTCTGGCTTCCTCACCTGTAAGATGGAAACGATCACAGCCACTTACCTCATAGGGTTGTCATGGTGACCAGGTGAGTTATCACCAGGCACACAGATACCAACCACTTTCTATGAGCTACACTTGTTAGGACATTTTCAACACATCTCTAAGTCTGAATGCTTTTACTAACCTACACAACCTGACTTTGTACTTTTGCTCAAGTATTTCCTCATACTAAATTTCTAGAAGTAAACTTATTTGATCAAAAGGTATATGCCCTTTTAAAATTGTGTCCCCCAGAAAATTTTGTGCCAATTTACATTGTCACCAGATAGGTGAAGAGCACCATTTCTCTTTATCCTCACCAACACTAGGTACTGTCCATTTTTTTAACTACTTAAATGGCTCCTTTTTATTTTTTAAATTTTATGTTATTGATTATGCTATTACAGTTGTCCCATTTCCCCCCTTCATTTCCCTTCACCCTGCACACCCCCTCCCACCCACATTCTCCCTCCTTTAGTTCATGTCCATGTGTTATTAGTTCTTTAGCTTCTACATTTCCCATACTATTCTTACCCTCCCCCTGTCCATCTTCTACCTACCATCCATGCTACTTATTCTCTGTACCTTTTCCCCCTCTCTCCTCTTCACACTCCTGTTGCTAACCCTCCATCTGATCTCCATTTCTGTGATTCTGTTCCTGTTCTAGTTGTTTGCTTAGTTTGTTTTTGTTTTAGGCCTGTTTGTTAGTAATTGTGAGCTTGCTGTCATTTTACTGTACATGTTTTTTATCTTCTTTTTCTTAGATAAGTCCCTTTAACATTTCATAAAATAAGGGCTTGATGATGATGAACTCCTTTAACTTGACCTTATCTGAGAAGCACTTTATCTGCCCTTCCATTCAAAATGAGAGCTTTGCTGGATAGAGCAATCTGGGATGTAGGTCCTTGCCTTTCATGACTTGGAATACTTCTTTCCAGCCCCTTCCAGCCTGCAAGTTTTCTTTTGAGAAATCAGCTGACAGTCTGATGAGAACTCCTTTGTAGGTTACTGCCTCCTTATCTCTTACTGCTTCTAGGATTCTCTCCTTCATTTTAATCTTGGGTAATGTAATTATGATGTGCTTTGGTGTGTTCCTCCTTGGGTCTAACTTCTTTGGGACTCTCTGAGCTTCCTGGATTTCCTGGAAGTCTATTTCTTTTTCCAGATTGGGGGAGTTCTGCTTTATTATTTGTTCAAATAACTTTTCCACTTGTTGCTCTTCCTCTTCTCCTTCTAGTACCCCTATAATTCAGATGTTGGAACATTTAAAGATGTCCTGGAGGTTCCTAAGCCTCTCCTCATTTTTTGAATTTTTGTTTTTTCATTCTTTCCTTCTGGTCCACTCCATTGATTTGAGTCCCAGTTTTCTTCCCATCACTATTGGTTCCCTGTGCATTTTCCTTCATTTCACTTAGTGCAGCCTTCATTTTTTTCATCTAATTTGCGGCCAAATTCAACCAATTCTGCGAGCATCCTGATCACCAGTGCTTTGAACTATGCATCTGATAGGTTGGCTATCTCTTTGTTGCTTAGTTGTATTTGCTGTGGAGCTTTGTTCTGCTCTTCTGTTTGGGTCTTTTGTGTGTGTGTGTCTTGTCGTGCCTGTTACATATGAAAGGCAGAGCCTTAGTTTTTCACCAGGTCGGGACAATCCAGTTGCTGAGTTGTGATGCTGTATGTAGAGGTGGGGTCTGAGAGGGAACAATGGTGCTTGCTCCATGCTCTGTAGGCTTTCAGTCCCTTCCACCACTTCCCGCAAGCAAACTGGGCCCTTCTGGTGCTGATTCCTGGGTGAGTGGGCTTGTGTACATTCTAGGACCCTGTGGATCTCTCCAACGAAGTCTCCTGTGAGTCTGGGAGTCTCTCCCTGTGCCTCTATCACAACAGGTGTTTTCAATTGGTGTTTTCAGGCTTTATTTCCCAGCACTGGGACCCTGGGTTGCTGAGTCTGTCTCACCCTCCAGTTTTACCAGGTTTATCTGCATGGAATGTGGGACCCCCGGTCAGCCAGTTGCCTTGCACGCTGTGTCCCCACTGCACAATCGCCACCTCGCTGGGTCTGCCTGTTGTCAACCTGCACCCAGGGTCCACCCGCTTCAGACTTGCACACCTGGGGTTTGTCAGCTGCTGCCTTGTGTGCCCTGTGCCACTGTTGCGCATGGGTCACCGGCCAGCAGTGACCACGGAACGCTGAGGATGGCTCGCCGAAAAACACACGAGAAAAAAAACACACATGCACAGAGACAAACCAGTTTCTGTGGGGAAGTAGAGACGAAATGGCCACCCCCCCTACTGGGGAGGGCCCTGATTTACAGTCCATACCTGCTTTTATTGGGCTCATTTTGCATAATAATTCAGGTAAAGTACAGTACTTATCAGGGGGAAGTAAGGAACCATAGAAAACAAGGAAATCTGCTGGTCTATTGAGTGGGGGTCAAAGAGCCGTAAGACTTTGAGGAACAAACTTCCTCCTTGGACCCTTCTCATTCAACTGAGAGCATTCTAAACAAAGAAGGTTTCACAGTAATTTACGTGTTCTTTCTTAGGCCTGATCACCCGGGGAATCTGCCCTTTTCAGCACAGAGCTGCACCACCCTGTCATTGTTTCAGGCTTAGCACAGGAACTAAGGCAATAAGGAGATTTTCTCCCAGACGATGAGAACTCAGGCTATGTCAAAGCCGAGGAGCGAGGGTCCGTCACCCTCTTTTGCTGCAGCCCCCCAAGTCCTTCTTTTGGGGGGCCTCCCAAAGTGATCGTGCCTGGCTTAGGGAATCTTACCCGTCTTTGGCTAACCAACCAAGCTTTTTGGGGTTCAGTTATGAATAAAGCAGCAGAAGCAGCATTCCTGCCAGTGATGTAAGCTTTTGTCTCCTTGCTGGCTTACGGTTCCAAGGGCATTCCCTCAGCCTTAGCCTAGGTGGGGGTTTCAGCTTCTGATACCAGTCAGGGCGGTTCCCAACATGCCACCGCTTTTTTTTTTTGCCAAAACCCCTGTGCACCCGGCCACCCAACTCCACCCCTACTACTGGTATGGATGAACGTGCCTATTTTAACTCCTTGGTTGTCAGACTTCCATATAGTTCAATTTTCTGTCAGTTCTGGTTGTTATTTTGTTTCTATATTTTTGTTGTCTTTTTAAAAATTTTTTTAAAGATTTTATTTTTTCATTTATTTTTAGAGAGGGAAGGGAGGGAGAAAGAGAGAGAGAGAAACATCAATGTGTGGTTGCTGGGGGTCATGGCCTGCCACCCAGGCATGTACCCTGACTGGGAATCAAACCTGCGACACTTTGGTTCGAAGCCCATGCTCAATCCACTGAGCTATGCCAGCCAGGGCAGTTGTCTTTATTTTGGTTGTGTGAGGAGGCACAGTGTGTCTACCTACACCTCCATCTTGGCCAGAAGTTGATACTGTCCATTTTTTAACATGGCCAAGTGGACAGTCAGCATAGGGTAAGTGGAGGCAGTCTAGCTTCCTCACCCAGGTGTCTGGGTAGCTAAGATAAGCAGTATTGCTATAGCTTTGGATGGGCTTGCTAACTAGTGTTCTCATAGCCTTGAGACTGGGTCAAATAAACTATTCCCATAACATGAAGTGGACTCGCATGCATGGAATCATGTTATATTATATAATTTCTGTCATCTTGCTGGCTTCGTTCCCCTCTAATATTTAAACAGATAGAGACTCCCTGCTGGGGGTGATAATGATGAGAGACACACAAGGGGACAGGTGCCACAATGGGTGTCATGCTGGGGAGCTGGACCATGGCATGAGACATGCAGATAGACACGTAGCTTGCAGCATGCATGGCTCACCCACCCATGAATAAAGGCATGCCAGACATCCCAATGACTCTGTGAATATTTTTCCATCTGTGTGAATACCATGAACCTGCCTGGCCTTGAAGGGTAGCGACATAGACAGTGTTTCCTGGCCTATTTTTCCCCCACCATGTAAGTTTTGCTTGAATCGGTAGGAAACAAGAAAATATGTACTGGGTCAAACAGAAGTCAACAGCCTGGTGAAGATGGAGGTGTAGATAGAAACGCTTCACTTCTTCACACAACCAAAAGAGGGATAACAACCAGTTTAAAAACCATAACAACCAGAAGTGCCAGCAAATCAAACTGCATGGAACTCTGACAACCAAGGAGTTAAAGAAACATTCACCCAAACCAGTAAAAGGGGCGGAGATGGGAGACAGGCAACTGAGCCAGAGAGGTGTCTGAGCAAGGTGGCTGAACAGGCAAGTGAGGTGGGGCTGACTGGACAGGAAAACTAATGATGCAAAACTAGCTGTAAAATACTGTGGGAATTGCCACAGTGGGAGAAACTCCCAGCCTCACAGGAGAGTTCATTGGAAAGTGGGGAGTTCATTGTTCCCTCTTGGACCCTTCCCCCACAGACAGTGCCACAACACAGTGGAATGAGTTGTCCTGACCTGGCGAATACCTAATACTCCACCCCCTTGTAACATAACAGGTGCACCGAGACAAAGAAATATGGCCCAAATGAAAGAACAGAACAAAACTCCAAAGGAAAAAAAAAAGAGCTAAGTGACAGGAAGATAGACAACCTATGTGATACAGAGTTCAAAACACTGGTAATCAGAATGCTCATAGAAATGGTTGCGCTTAGTCACAAAATAAAGGAAGAAATGAAGGCTATAAAAAGTGAAATAAAGGAAAATATACAGGGAACCAACAGTGAAGGGAAGGAAACCTGGACTCAAATCAATGATTTGTAACAAAAGAAAGAAAGAAACATCCAACCAGAACAGAATGAAGAAATAAGAATTCGAAAAATGAGGAGAGGCTTAGAAACCTCTGGGACAACTTTAAATGCTCTAACATCTGAATCATAGGGGTGTTGGAATGAGAAGAACAAGAGCAAGAATTTGAAAACTTATTCGAACAAACAATGAAGAAAACTTCCGCAATCTGGAGAAGGAAATAGACTTCCAGGAAGTCCAGGAAGCTCAGAGAGCCCCAAAGAAGTTGGACCCAAGTAGGAACACACCAAGGCACATCATCATTAAGTTACCCAAGATTAAAGATAAGGAGAGAATCTTAAAAGCAGCAAGAGGAAAGGAGACAGTTACCTACAAAGGAGTTCCCATCAGACTATCAGCTGATTTCTCAAAAGAGACCTTATAGGCAAGAAGGGGCTGGAAAGAAGTATTCCAAGTCATGAAAGGCAAGGATCTACATCCAAGGTTGCTCTATCCAGCAAAGCTTTCCTTTAGAATGGAAGGGCAGGTAAAGTGGTTCCCAGATAAGGTCAAGTTAAAGGAGTTCATCATCACCAAGCCCTTAGTATATGAAATGTTAAAGGGACTTATCTAAGAAATAGAAGAAGATCAAAACTATGAACAGTGAAACGACAACAAAGTCACAACTATCAACAACTGAATCTAAAAAACAAAAACTAAGCAAACTAGAACAGGAATAGAATTACAGAAATGGAGACCACATAGAGGATTATTAGTGGGGAGAGGAAGGGAGAGGGAGAATGTAGAAGAAAGAGAACAAGGAATAAGAAGCATAATTTGTAGGCACAAAATAGACAGGGGGAGGTTAAGAATAATATAGAAAATAAGAGAAGTCGAAGAACTTATAGGTACAACCCATGGGCATGAACTAAGGGTGGGTGAATGCTGGAGGGGGGGAGTACAGGGCGAAGAGGGGGTAAAGGGGAGAAAAAAATTGGGACAGCTGTAATAGCATAATCAATAAAATATACTTAAATAAATAAGTAAGTAAGTTTAAAAATTTTTATTTGCCTATTATCAAAAGACACAGACTGAGAGAAAAATACTCACAATATATATATCTGGCAAAGGAATTATATATAAAGCACTATTTTTTTTTAGGTGCAGGAGGCAGGGAGAAAGAGAGGGAGAGAAACGTTGATTAGTTGCCCCTCATACACACCTCGACCAGGGACCGAACCCACAATCCAGGCATGTGTGCTTACTGAGAATCGAATGGGCAATCTTTCACTTTGTGGGAAGGCACCCAACTAATTGAGCCACACTGGTCAGGAACTATAAAGTGCTATTAAAAAAATCAATCCTAAGGTTCACTTCACACACAATAGGTTGTCCATAATAAAACTAACTTAAAAAAAAAAAAAAAGCCCTGGCCAGGTGGCTCAGTTGGTTAGAGTGTCATCCAATATACATATATGCGCACACACACACACACACAAAGTTTGCAGGTTCAGTTTGATTCCTGGTCACGGCACATACTTAGTGTTTGATCCCCTATCGGAACATGTCCAAGAAGTACACCATTGATGTTTCTCTCTCACATCGATGTTTCTCTCTCCCTCCCTCCCCCCGCTCTAACTCTTTCTCTCTCCCCATCCTCCACCTTCCTTTCTCTCTAAAACCAATAAACATATCCTCCACTGAAGATTAAAAATAAAAAAGAAATAGAAAATAACAGGTGTTAGTGAGAATGTGGAAAAATCAGAACCCTCACACATTGTTGATGGGAATGTAAAATGGTCCAGCCACTCTGAAAAACAGTTTGGCAGTTCTGAAAAAAAGTTAAAAGTCAAGTTACCATATGACTAACCAGTTCCACTCCTAGGAATCCACCCAAAAGAATTGAAAACAGGTGTTCAAATAAATATTCAAATATAAAGGTGAACAGCAGTGCTATTCAGTCACCAAGGTGGAAAACACCCAAATGTCCATCAACAGATGAATGGATAAACAAAATGTGGTCCGTGCATACAATGGAATATTAATCATCTACAAAAAGGAACTATGACACATGTACAATATGCATGAAACTCAGAAACACTATCCTAAGTGAAAGAAGCCATATATTGTATGATTCTATTCATAGGAAATATTAAATATCCAGAATAGGTAAATTCATAGAACAGAAAGCAGATTGGTAACTTGCTAGAAGCTGGGGAGAAGGAGGATGGGTCACGACTGCTTAATGGTTATGGAGTTTCATTTTGCAGTGATAGGAATATCTTGAAGTGAAAGAGGTGCTGGTTGCACAATATTGTAAAAGTAGTGAATGTTATTGAATTGTGTGCTTTAGAAATGAGTAATGATTAAATATACATTATTTGAATTTCATCTCAAAAAATCAATAAAAAGAAAGCAAATAATCCAATTTTCAAAATAGGCATATGACTTAGATGCTAAAATAAAGGAGACATATGCGGCAAAGAAAAGCACATGAAAAGCTTGATATCATTAGCCTCCAGAAGAGTATAAATTAAAGTTGCAGTGATGGATCACTATATATGCATGAAAATGACTAAAATTAAGACTGAGAATTCTGAATGTGGAGGAGGGTATGGAGAAGCCAGAACCTTCACACATTGCAAGTGTGGATCTAAAATAGTACAACTTCGCAGGAGTTTGGCAGTTTCTTATATTGTTAAACAAAATTACTACAAGACCCAGCAATCACACTCCTAAGTATTTATCCAAAAGAAATGAAAAAAAAAAAAAAGTCCATCAAAAAGCCTTGTATAAGCCCTGGCTGGCGTAGCTCAGTGGATTGAGCATGGGCTGCAAACCAGGCATCGCAGGTTCAATTTCCAGTCAGGGCACATGCCTGGGTTGCAGGCCATGGCCCCCAGCAACCACACATTGATGCCTCTCTCTCTCTCTCTCTCTCTCTCTCTCTCTCTCTCTCTCTCTCTCTCTCCCCCTCCCTCCCTCCCTCCCTTCCCTCTCTAAAAATAAATAAATAAAATCTTTTTTAAAAAGCCTTGTATATTTCCTCATACCTGTCAGAATGGCTATCATCAATAAATCAACATACAACAAGTACTGGCAAGGATCTGGAGAAAAGGGAACCCTCATGCACTATTTGTGGGAATGGATACTGGTGCAGCCACTGTGGAGAACAGTATGGAGGATCCTCAGAAATTAAAAATGTAACTGCCAGTCCTGGCTGCCATGGCTCAGTGGATTGAGTACTGGCCTGCAAACCTAAAGGTTGTGGATTGAACTCCCAAGGCAGGACGTACACCTGGGTTGCAGGCCAATGTTTCTCTCCCTTTCTTTCTCCCTTCCTTCCCCCTATCTAAAAATAAATAAGTAAAATATTTTTTAAAAATGTTACTTCCTCCTGGCTGCCATAGCTCAGTGGACAGAGTGCGGGCTGTGAACCAAAGTGTCGCAGGTTTGATTCCCAGCCAGGGCACATGCCTGGGTTGCAGGCCATGACCCCCAGCAACTGCACATTGATGTTTCTCTCTCTCTCTCTCCATCTCCCTCCCTTCCCTCTCTAAAAATAAAAAAATAAAATCTTTAAAAAAAAGTCGCTATTTAAAAAAAAAGTTACTTCCTTATAATCCAGTGATTCAACTGCTGGTTTATTTCCAAAGAAACCCTAAACACTAATTCAAAAGAATATATGCACCCCTATGTTCATTGCAGTACTACTTACAATAGCCAAGATCTGGAAGCAACCCAAGTGCCCATCAACAGACGAGTGGATAAGAAACTTGTAGTACACATATAGAATGGACTATTACTCAGCCATAAAAAATAACGAAATCTTCCCATTTGCAACAGAATAAATGGGCCTAGACAGAATAAATTGACCTAGAGCATATTATGCTAAGTGAAATAAGCCAGTCAGAAGAAGACAAATAATTTATGGTTAAGATGGTGGCACAGGTAATCATGGCTCACCTCCTCACACAACCACATCAAAATTATAACTAAATTATACAACCATCACTCATAACCATCATATCCACTTGAATGGTAGTCTGACAACTACAGAATTAAAGAAACCACATTCATCCAGGCAGGTAGGAGGGCAGAGACATGGAACAGGCTGGTCCCACACCCACATGTGGTGGATAAAGATTTGGGAGAAATATCTCAGGAGTGGAGTACCTGCCCCACACCATACCTAGCAGCCCAGGGTTACAGTGCCAGGAAAATAGTCCCCATAGCTTCTGGCTGCAAAAACCAGTGGGGATTGAGTTGGAGGAAGAAACTTCTGTAGTCCCAAGCAGTTCCTCTTAAAGAACCCACACAAAGCCTTACTCAGACTCACTCCCTCTGAGTTCCGGCAACAGGGTAGCAACTTAAAAGGCACTAGTGGAATACAGGGAGAAACTGAAGTGTCTGGTAGAGGCCATTGTCCTTTTTCTGAGTCTTCCCTCCACAGAGCCACAGAGCCAGCAGGCAGGTGCCATATCTGAGACTCTATCAACCTAATACTTTTCCCTACCTTGGAGACCCCCTGAAACTCTGTCTTACCCAACTTATGGGCCCCCCAAGCTGTTAACAGAGACTTTTCCATATGAATGGCTGGAATTGGCTCATGCCTCACAACTTCCTAAATACTCTCAAATAAGCCACAGCCTGCCTCAGTGAGCCCCCAGCCCATGTACCTCTTGCTAAGTGGGCCCAGGCTTGTCAGCTAGCAGCAGTTTGGCTTTTCCCAGGAATCTCCAAGACCAGCACAAGTAGCAACCATCTAGGATTGCTTCATAGCCCAGGCAGGTTAGCCCTGGGCAAAACACAGGAGGGGGCTGACCTTGGCCTACACCTACCAGGAAACCCCAGAGCCTGTGCACCCAGTGGACAGCTACAGACCACATTATAGTACCACCACTCTGCCCCTGCACAGCTGATCCTCCGTGGAGGGCAGAGATTGGTGGTCAGTGGTCACAGCCAGTCCTTGCAGCTGATTGGCCTGGCTAAATCCCTCCCAATGATCTGCCAACAGCAGTCAAGTCTCAACTACAAGAAGCAGGTGTACTCTGCCCACACAAAGGGTGCACCTCAAGTACCCAGCTTGAGTGATAGGGGAGGCTGTGCCACTGGACCCTATAGGACACCTATTACATCAGGCCACACTACCAAGACAAGGAGTCAAAGCAGCTCTATCTAATACATAGAAACAAACACAGGGAGGCTGCCAAAATGAGAAGACAACGAAACATGGACCAGATGAAAGGACAGATCAAAACTCCAGAAAAAGAGTTAAACAAAATAGAGATAAGAAACTATCAGATGCAGAGTTCAAAACACTGGTTATTAGGATGCTCAAGGAACTTAGTGAGGACCTCAGCAGCATAAAAAAGATCCCAGTCATAAACAAATGATACACTAATTGAAATAAAGAACAATTTACAGAGAAACAACAATAGAATGGATGAAGCTAGAATCAAGTCAATGATTTGGAACATAAGGAAGCAAAAAACAACCATGCAGAACAACAAGAAAAAAAAAAGAATCCCCCAAAATGAGCATAGTGTAAGGAGCCACTGGACAACTTCAAGTGTTCCAACATTCGCATCGCATCATGGGGGTGCCAGAAAGAGAAGAGAGAGAGCAAGGAAATGGAAATCTATTTGAATAAATCAGGAAAGAAAACTTCTCTAATTTGGTGAAGGAAATAGACACGCAAGTGTAAGAAGCACAGAGAGACCTAAACAAGATGGAGGCAAACAGGCCCATTCCAAGACACATCATAATTAAAATGCCAAAGGTTAAAGATAAAGAAAGAATCTTAAAAGCAGCAAGAGAAAAGCAAAGAGTTAACTACAGGGGAGTTCCCATAAGACTATCAGCTGATTTCTCAAAAGAAACTTTGCAGACCAGAATGGATTGACAAGAAATATTCAAAGTCATGAAAAGCAAGGACCTACAGCTGAGATTGCTCTACCGAGCAAAGATATTTAGAATGGAAAGGCAGATAAAGAGCTTCTCAGATAAGGTAAAGGTAAAGTAGTTCATCATCACCAAACCATTGTTACATGAAATGTTAAAGGTACTTTTTTAAGAAAAAGAAGAAGATAAAAACTATGAACAATAAAACAGAGATAAATACGTATCAATCAACAATTGAATCCAAAAAACGAACTAAGCAAACAAGAAGAACAGAGACAGTCATGGCAACAGAGAGTGTTTTGATGGTTGCCAGAGGGGAAAGGTGTATGGAGGTAGGTGAAGGGGCATAAATTGGGACAACTGTAATAGCATAATCAATATAATATATTTAAAAATATTTCATAAGTGAAGGGAACACTCAGGAAATACTACATACTGCGTGATTCCCTTTCCAGGAAATTCTAGGAAAGGTAAAACTCATCTTTAAGGACAGAAGGCAGATCAATGGCTGCTTTCCCCAGACCTTTCTCCCCTTTCCCTGGTCCCTGCCTTGCCATGGGCCTGGCAGGTTATGCCTCTCAGTGCCGAAAGAGAAGTAAGGGTCATGTGCTGGGGAAGTGGGTGAGGTGGAAAAGCTTTGTAGAACTAGGCCACAGAGAGGGTAGGATTTCAGGAGGCAGAGAAGAATCAGACCCAGATCTGAGGGCATGGTGAGAAAGTGCAGTAACCACCTCCTCAGGCCACTGTCTGGACAGTGTATCAGTTAGGATACAGCTATGGATAACAGAAAGCAAAATAACAGTGGCTTACATAAGACAGAAGTTTATTTCTCTCTCATAATGGCAGCTACATAAAGTCTCAGGGACTCAGGCAAGCTATCTCATCTCTCCACTAATCATAAATATTAGGAGTCATTCTTGTGATTCAAAATAGCTGCCAGAGATCCAGTCATTACAACTGCATTTCAGGCCAGCAGCTGAAGGAGAAGTTCAAGGAAGGACCTCTTCCTTTCAAGGATACTTTCTGGAAGTCCCAACACTTCTACTTACATCTTGCTAAAATTCAGCCCCATGGCCACAGCCAGCAGCAGAGGAAGCTAGGAAATGAATTCCTTGCTGAGTTCTTTGCTGCCCTCGGAGAGCATTAGCAGTGGTTCTTAAACTTGGGTGAGTATCATAACCTAATCAACTAGAGGGATTGATAAAACACACAATGCCTGGTCCAACCCCCAAGTTTCTGAATCAGAAAGGCTGTGGTGGAACTTAAGAATCTGTATTTCTGACACATTTCCATGGGAGCCAATGTTGTCGTCTCCTTGTCACATTTGAGAACCACTATTTAGGAACTCTGATCTGAAGGAGGAAGGAGAAAGTGGATGTCGGGGAGCTGCTAGCCATCTGCATCTCAGGTGGGGAGGGTACTTAAACCATGTCCCATGAAGGACCACTAACAGCATGAAGACCTTCTTTCAAGTTTTTGCCTTTAGATGCTCCCTCCACATTCCCTACCAAATACCTAAAAGCATACCCACATATCACAGAAAATGTAACTCTTTGCTATAATATAAAATTTGAAAAAAAATTATGACTTTGCTTCTGAAATCATTTGGCCATGGATATAACCCTCCTTCATCTTACTTTACAGGGAATTCTTACAAAGTGAGAAAATGTAAGCCACATTTTCCCACTGTCCTGAAAATGAAGTTAGATATAACAAAAAAGAGATTGGGGGTTTTATAGGCATTAAATTAAACATTTATTAATATTTGTTTTTGCAAGGTCTTAAAAAATTTTGGATGTCACAAAATAATTTAGTTCTGAAATATAAATGAAGGCCATTGAAATAATCACAAGCCCTAGGCTTGGTGCCAAAAGACTTTGTCACATAGCAGAGCTCTTCCTGGAAGCCAGGGGCACAGACCCTGCAGAGGCTCCTCCACCTGCAAGTCACTGCAGGGCTGTCCCACGAGAGGGAGCAACTGGCCTAGACCAGAGGCCATGGGATGAGCTGGGACCAAGACAGCAGCTGCAGGGAAACAGGCTCCACCTCAGCCTCAGCAAGTGGGTTAGAGCTGCCCATAGCAAGCCTGTCCTGTCTAGGGGGCACCACTGTATGGGGAAATAAAGGTTTCTCTATAGGTCGGGCTGGGCCAGGTTCTGCTGCAGTAAGAAATGAACCCCAAATTATTGCTGGCTTACATCGATGAAGAATCATTTCTCTCATTATGTGCCCACTCTTGGCCACCTGGGAGATCCACCCCACATCACCAACCCCATGGCCCAGCCATAAGAAGCAGCCCCTACGTGGGACACTGTCCATCTCACCGCAGAGAGAAAGGGAGCTTTGCTAGTCTCCCATGGACCTTTGAAGCTTCTGCTGGGAAGCTTTTGCTCACATCTGACCAAATTCTATTTAGGGTCCTTTGGGTGCTTTTCCAGCTAGGCCTGGACTTTTTCCAACTTGATGGGCGTCTGTGTCCATATCTGCAATACCCAGCGTTAGCAAGGATCCTGCCAAGTCAGTATAGCCAGCATCCCCACCCTCAATATCTACCTGATCTCCCTCTAGTAACTGAGTCCCTCACCCTGCTGGCCCCCCAGGAGGGCTGATCACCCTGGCCTGTCTTCAGCAAGACTCTACTTAGGTGGGTGACCCTCATGTTTTGGCTTAGTGCTTTTCCCACCAATCACCTCCACTTTTCCTCATTGTATTCGGAGTTGCAAGACCCCGTTGCAGCGGCCCCACACTTATCTCGCCCCTCTTGAATAAAGCCTGCCTTACAGTGTTTCCAGAAGAAATCATTGTTTAACAACACCCCTAGCCAGAGGAAATCCCCGGCCAAGTCTGCTTAGAATGAGGCAGGGAGGGTTTTCTGTCCTGGGGGTGGCAAGGGTGGCCGTGCAGCTCTGGAGTCGCCACGCAGTCCAAGACTCCTCTGTGGTGATTGGTCCACCACTGACCCCACCGACAAAGGTGGGATGCGCAGGGTCTCACATCACCGCAGACTGGAGACCGGAGGGGGCAAGTAAGACAAAATCATTCTTACCATAGATTTATCTGGAAAGAAACCCACAAGTGCTTTCAGTTGCCAACCAAGGAAGGCTGGTCTGAACTCACCATTCGCTCTCCCAGTGGTACTGAAGGCAGCGCCAATTCCCCCTGAGGTATGGAAATTGGGAAAGTATTAGAAGGGGGACAACAGGTACTAGGGAAATGACTAACAATGGCCATTAATGTTATCACTGTCTTATGATCTTATTGCCCTCCTATGAACTCCCGCAATAATAACAATGCCTGGTTCAATCATACAGGTGTCCTCGTGGGCATGCTGAGAAATTTTGTTTCCCAGTATCCTGATAGTGGGGCTATGCGACTGCGTGCTGGCAACAGGCCTGTATGTGATTTATGCCATTTTGAGGCTCTACTCATAAAATCTCCCAATCTCACAATGTCAATGCAAAACCAGAACCTGAGTTAAAGTGGTCAAGACAGGTTTTACTCAGGAACTGTTGCAACAGGGGAAAGAGACCTCCATGCAGGCCCGGGTTCAACACTGAGGACAGCAAGGAAATGCAGGAATTCACAACCAAAGGGCAGGATGGATGGGAAAACACTAAGAGGAAACATCAGGGCTCAGGGAGGATTCTGGCTGACACCAAAATGGAATTGTGCTAAAAGCAGGCTAGGGTGATGGACATCACTTGGGGGGATGGTAGTGGACAAGGAATTTGGCCACATACCAAGGGTAATCAGCTATGGAGGATGGGGAATTCTGGCTAAACTTACTCTGCAAGACCGCTGCTACAGCTGGGCTCTGGGAGGACATATCCAAGAATAGGGCCGACATGGACTAAGAGGAGGTCAACTAAAGTTTGGTCAAGCATAGAATCTTTGATGACAATCTTCCATTGTGTCCTTAATTTAAGTTTTTTATTTATTGATTTTAGATAGAGAGGAAGGGAGAGAGAAACATCAATTTGTTGTTTCACTTATTTATGCATTTGTTGGTGGTTTCGTGTATGTGCCCTGACTGAGGATCGAACCCACAACCTTGGTGTATCAGGACGATGCTCTAACCAACTGAGCTACTGAGCCAGGACCCAGCATCCTTATTTTTAAACACCAGCTATAAAGAATATTGTGGGGAGAGTTGGGGAAGCTTGCAAATGGACTAGATGTGAGATGATATTATAGAATTTTATTTTTTCTTGCATGTGATAATGTCTTTTGGGTCATTTTTAGGAGATGCATGCTTAAGTATTTAGAGGTGAAAAGTTACCACAACATCCCAAGAGTAAGATTCAGGTTAGGGCTGACAATCAAACTCACAATATAAATGGCTCATCCAGCACCAAATTTACTTAGAAAGGATATGGAATGGGAAGACAGCAGTAGCTTGACAGAGAACTTGGACCCTTACAAACAGATTCCCATGTCCTTAATCACTGTCTGTGGGGCATGTTCTAGTTGCAGGTGACTTCAGCAAAGAGAAGTCACTGATGTTAGAGGAAGTCACCGAGAGGACAGGACCACAGTGTGACCATCAAGCTGAGCCCAGGCAACTGGAGGTTCTTCACCTGCTCCCTTGTCCAGCCTCAAGAGAGTAAGGTGTTGTTGAGACAATATACATACCTACATACATGAAGTCAGCATGTATGTGTATTGCCTCTTTGTGAACTTTTAAGATTCTGGCATGGCAGATACAGAGATGTACTCATTTTGTGGCACCCAAGACAAGCCACACATGAAAGTTCCCTTGCTTATTGGACCCACCACGTACCAATCTACAGTAGCCTGCCTGAGGGCAAGGACAAATGATCTGTCCTTTACCTCAGTGTACAGGGGCCAGTGTGTGAGCCAACAACTGGTGAGCCAGCCAAGAGCCTGAAGATACCCTTGGGCCCTGGCTGGTGTGGCTCAGTGGATTGAGTGCTGGCCTGCACTCAAAGGGTGGCCAGTTTAATTCTCAGTCATGGCACATGCCCGGGTTGTGGGCCAGGTCCAGCTGGATGTCTCTCTCACACATCAATGTTTTTCTCCCTCTGTTTCTTCCTCCCTTCCCATCTCTCTAAAAATAAATAAGTAAAATACTTTTTAAAAAAAAGAAAAAAAATGGCCCTTGAGAAAGAGGCATCCCAGCTGGCCATCAATCTCTGTGTAGGGAGGGGTGACCCCTATGTTAGATGCTGTAGACTGCTGTGTGAGTATAAGGATGCCCCCAGGACACCAGCTGTTTTAATGTGTTTGTTTTAGGAACCACGCTGAGCATACAAGACAGATAAGGGAAAACATGCTTGCTGCAGTGGGCCAGCCTCTACTGTGGGCAGTTGGCTGGCCACTGGTGTCCCACCTCTCACCATGGACCAGCATGCTGTGCTGTGCTGCAAGAACACAATGTGCCATCATGCCTGGGAAGGGCATTACCTCCTGGGATTTACAGTTAGATGTCCCACCGGGCTAGGTGAGTTACTTGGCACCCCTGGGCAAGGGGAAACTGCTCAGTGTCCACTGGGATCCCGTTGTCCTCCTATAAGCCAGGCCTGGAACAGAACACGCACCATTGAAAGAGGGAAGGAGGGGTGGTCCCACCCCTGTCCATCTCCTCTCACTGGACAGTGCTGGCTCCCCCAGTCAATATGTATGGTATGCACAGCCAGGTCAAGTCCTGAATTTGCCAACTTCCCTCCATCAAGGCCAGGTGGGCATGTTCTGTGATCATTGCTCTGCTCCACTGCTGTCTCTGTCCCCTCCACATTATAGCACACATAGAAGCCCTGATTGAATTCACCCAGCAAACCTTAAAACAAGGGTATCAAACTTATTTTCACTGGGGGGGCCACATCAGCCTCATGGTTGCCTTCAAAGGGCCGAAATAATTTTAGGACTGTATAACTGTAACTACTCCTTAAGTGTTAAGGATTTGAAATTACATTCGGCCCTTTGAAGGCAGCCATGAGGGTGATGTGGTCCCCGGGGAAAATGAGTTTGACACTCCTGCCTTAAAAGATAGCCAGCAACACCTGTCCTTAATGAAGTGTATCTAATGAAAAAGGCCATCCTCCAAAATAAGATGAATTTGGATACTATCACTGCCACACCAGGGGGCATCTGTACCATTTTTTACACAGAATGCTATATGTTCAGACCTGGCAAGCCTTCTAATATGTCACCTTTCTTAAATCACATGAGGATGCAAGTAAATACCCTGAGTGATCCCACCCCCAGGATATTAATAAAGGATTTAATAAGTCAGTGGTTTAAATCATGGGGCTTTTGGTGGAAAAAAATTATTTATTTTGGGAATCATTGTCTTACCCTGTTTTCTCCTGCATGTGCATATACTCTTGCTGTGTTATCTGCCTCCAGTACAGCCACATAGCCACCAAAAATGAACCACCTCCATGCTAATGAAAACCCTTGCTGACCACTCAGGGCACACTGTGGAAGGGCGGGTAAGCATTGTACGAGCTGGTCACAAGGGGTGGAATGTTGCAAGAGGTCTTTGAGAGGATGTGACCATCAGTTGACCCTCGAACTGACCCCCGATTTATTGGAGATCTGCTCCCCTGCCGGTGGAATGCATATTCCACCCACCATTCCCACAGTGGGAACCACTCCAAGGATGCAGTAAGAGAGAGTAAGGAGTTGCTGAGACTGTCTGGATTGAATATGTGACTGAACCCAGTTAAAGCTTCTATATAATCTTTTAAAATTCTGGCATCTTGCAGCACCCAAGGCAAGCCTTGTATGTAAGTTCCCTCGCTTATTGAACCTGCCAACTACCAATATATAAGGGTCTGCCCCTTTCTTTGGCCTCTCCTTGCCCTCCGTGTATGGGGACTAGTTTGTAAACCAACAACTGGCTCTGGGGTCCCGTGCTGGTTGAGTAGCACTGTAAAGGTGAATGTCTACTTCCCAGTGTTCAGTAGAGCTACAGTTTATAAATTACAGGTTTTACCAGGAATAACCCTGCCAGCCAAGTCCAGCAGGCTGAGGGACAATCTTGGGTCAGTTTCACAGCACATGATGCATCCCGCAGGAACTCCAACTACATTCAGGCCAAAATCAAATTCTGGAAGCTGGAGGAGGGATTTACAGCTCAGCTATGAAAGCTTTCCCTGTAGTCATGGTGCCTGTAACTTCTTTTGAAGTGGTTTAATAAAAAGAAGTTGCCTTTGGAGGATATGTACACACACACACACATTTTTGTTGGGTGTACACTCATGACTGGGATTGCTGGGCCATGGATTGCAGGCATCTGGTTAGTGTTCATAGATACTGCCAAGTCGCTTCCCATGCAGGTGAGTCCGTTCACACATCGCAGCTGCCCTGGGCATTTTCTGTCTTTTCCATTTTAGCCACTCAAGTAAGTTAGATTTGGTTTGTGTTTTTAAAACAGCTTTACTGAGGTATAATTTACACACTGTAAAATTCACCTGTTTTTATATGTACAATCAATGACTTTTAGTAAATTTGCAGAATTCTTACCATCATGAATCAATTTCAGAACATTTGCATCACTCCAAAAATTTCTCTCATGCCTTAGTTTTTTTTTTCCTTTTTTTTAATCCTCATCCAAAAACTTTTTTTTCAATGCTTTTTAGAGAAGGAGGAAGGGAGAGAGAGAAACGCTGATGAGAGAGAGAAACATCGATGGTTGCCTCCCATATGTGCCTGGATGGGGAATCACACAAGACTGGACCAGAACCAAACTCACAAGCTAGGCGTGTGCCCTGATGGGGAACTGAGCTGCAATCCCTTTATTACAGGATAGCACTCCAACCAACTGAGCCACACTGGCCAGGGCCATTTTAGGTTTGTTTTTAACCTCATTTTCCCCCAATACTCTTTAGGCACCTACTTAGTTCCATGCACTTTGCTGAGCAATATGAGTGATTTTTAAAAGTTACCCAAATTTGTCCTTGAAGGTCAGACATGTACCCCAATTTTGTGATTGGGGGAGGCACAGAGCAGCATGGCCTGTGAGGTGACCCAGAAAGAGTGGGTTCTCAGAGTTCCAGTGTGGGGGAAATAAAGCCTCAAAACCTCTGGCTGTAAAACCTGTGGGGGCTGCAAACACAGGAGAAACTCCCAGCTTCATAGGAGTGCTTGTTGGAGAGAGCCCCAGGGTCCTAGAACATACACAAACCCACCCACCCTGGAATCAGCACCAGAAGGGCCCAATTTGCTTGTGGCCAGTGGGGGGAGTGACTGAAAGTGGGGCAAGAGTTGAGCAAGTGGCATTGTTCTCTCTCTGACCCCTCCCCCACATATAGTGTCACAATGCAAAAAAGAGGGTTGCCCCACCCTGGTGAATACCTAAGGCTCTGCCCATTACAATTTAACAGGTGCGCCCAGGCAAAGAAATATGGCCCAAATGAAAGAACAGATAAAAACACCAGAAAAAGAACTAAGTGACGAGGAGATATGCAACCTATCAGATGCAGAGTTCAAAATACTGGTAATCAGGATGCTCACAGAAATGATTGAGTATGGTTGCAAAATAGAAAAAGTGAAGGCTATGCAAAGTGAAATAAAGAAAAATATACATGGAACTAACAGTGAAGGGAAGGAAACCAGGACTCAATTCAGTGATTTGGAGCAGAAGGAAGAAATAAACATTCAACCGGAAAAGAATAAAGAAACAAATAAAAACAAAGAAAATGAGGAGAGGCTTAGGAACCTTTGGGACAACTTTAAATGCTATAACATCTGAATCATAAGGGTGCCAGAAGGAGAAGAACAAGAACAATAAGTGGAAAACTTATTTGAAAAAATAAAGGAAAACTTTCCCAATCTAGAGAATGAAATAGACTTCCAGGAAGTCCAGGAAGCTCAGAGAGCCCCAAAGAAGTTGGACCCAAGTAGGAACACACCAAGGCACATCATCATTAAGTTACCCAAGATTAAAGGTAAGGAGAGAATCTTAAAAGCAGCAAGAGAAAAGGAGACAGTTACCTACAAAGGAGTTCCCATCAGACTCTCAGTTGATTTCTCAAAAGAGACCTTACAGGCAAGAAGGGGCTGGAAAGAAGTATTCAAAGTCATGAAAGGCAAGGACCTACATCCAAGATTACTCTATCCAACAAAACTATCATTTAGAATGGGAGGGTAGGGGACTTCCGGCAAGATGGAGGAATAGGTGGTCGCACTGTACCTCCTCGTACAACCAAGATTAGAAAACCAATAATTTACAACAAAAATTTACTATCAGAATAACACCCAGATCCGGCAGAGGATTTATCTGAATGGAAGTTGGGCAGCCAAGAAGTTGAAGTAGACGCGTTCATCCGGACTGGTAGGAGAAGACCAGTCCGGCGGGCGCGGGGCTGGCTCGGGTCGGCGGCGCGGAGGTCGGGGGAAGGTTTGGCGCAAAATCGGCGCAAAAGCCATCCAGCACGCAAGAAGGCAGCGGTGATCCCTGAGTACGCAAGCTGTGGCTGGCAGACCCAAAGGGGTAGCGATTGTGGACCAGGGCAGAACTCGCAGCCCGGAAGCCCAGACAAGGGTCTGAGTCCAGGGGAACAGAACTACCGCCATTGTTTTCTCCCGCCCCGCCCCCACATATAACGTCACAATCTAGCGACTGGGGTGCCCAGCCCCGGTGAGCACCTAAGGCTCCGCGCCCCACAGTAACAAGAGCAACCAGACCGGAAAGAAAAAAAAAAAGGAGAGACGGGGAAAAAAAACCATGTTTTCAACAGAGCAAACCAGTCCCCCAGGACTCATCCTTTTGAGCGACCAAGAATTAGCCAATCTATCAGATGCGCGCAGTTCAAAACACTGGTGATCAGAAAGCTCACGGAACTGGTGGATTTTGGACGAAATTTAGATGAAAGAATGCAGAGTACCATAAAACAAATGCAGGAAGACACGCGGAGGAGAGACAATAGTGAAAGGAAGGAATATGAGTCTCAAAACAATACAGTGGACCAGAAGGAAGATAGAATCAACCAAGCAGGAAAGCATGATGAAATAAGCATTCAAAAAATTGAGGAAAAGATTAAGAGCATCCAAGACACCTTTAAACGTTCCAATATCCGAATTATAGGGGTACCAGAATCGGAAGGGGAAAAGCAACAGATTGAGCACGTATTTGAACAAATAATAAAGGAGAACTTCCCCAATCTGGCAAAGGGAACAGTCTTCCAAGAAATCCAAGAAGCTCAGAGAGCCCCAAAGAAGTTGGACCCAAGAAGAAACACACCAAGACACATCATAATTACATTAGCCAAGGTAAAAACGAAGGAGAGAATCCTAGAAGCAGCAAGAGGTAAGGGGACAGTCACCTACAAAGGAGTTCCCATCAGACTGTCAGCTGATTTCTCCAAAGAGACCTTACAGGCAAGAAGGGGCTGGAAAGAAATATTCCAAGTCATGAAAGACAAGGACCTACATCCCAGATTGCTCTATCCAGCAAAGCTCTCATTTAGAATGGAAGGGCAGATAAAGTGCTTCTCAGATAAGGTCAAGTTAAAGGAGTTCATCATCACCAAGCCCTTATTTTATGAAATGCTAAAGGGACTTATCTAAGAAAAGAAGATAAAGAAAAGACATGTATAGTAAAAGGACAGCAAACTCACAAATATCAACAACCACACCTAAAGCAAAACCAAAAGAAACTAAGTAAACAATTAGAACAGGAACAGAACCACAGAAATGGAGGGCACATGGAGGGTTAGCAGCAGGGGGGTGGGAGAAGGAGAGAGGGGGAAAAGGTATAGAGAATAAGTAGCATAGAATGTAGGTTGAAAATAGATAGGGGGAGGGCAAGAATAGTACGGGAAATGTAGAAACTAAAGAACTCATAAATATGACACATGGACATGAACTAAAGGGGGAAATGTGGGTGGGAGGGGGTACAGGGTGGAGGGGAGAGAAGGGGGGAAATGGGACAACTGTAATAGCATAATCAATAAAATATATTAAAAAAAAAGAATGGGAGGGTAGATAAAGTGGTTCCCAGATAAGGCCAAGTTAAAGGAGTTCACCACCACCAAGCCCTTAGTATATGAAATGTTAAAGGGACTTATCTGAGAAAAGGAAGAAGATCAAAACTACGAACAGTGAAACGACAACAAAGTCACAACTATCAACAACTGAACCTAAAAACACAAAAACTCAGCAAACAACTAGAACAGGAATAGAATCAGAGAAATGGAGATCACATGGAGGATTATCAGTGGGGAGGGGGAGGGGAGGAATAGAGGGAAAGGTACAGGGAATGAGAAGCATAATAGGTAGGTACAAAATAGATAGGGGGAGATTAAGAATAGTATAGGAAATGGAGAAGCCAAAGAACTTGCCATACAACCAATGGACATGAACTAAGTGATGGGGGTAGCGCTGGGGGATGGGGGGAGCAGGGAGGAGGGGGATAAAGGGTATAACAAAATTAAAGAAAAAAAAAGAATAGTATAGGAAATGAAAAAGCCAAACAACTTACATGTTATGACCCATGGACATTAACTAAGGGGATGGGGGAATGCAGGTGGGAGAGGGTGGTATAGGGAGGAGGGGGAGAAAGGGGAGAAAAAATGGTACAACTGTAATAGCATAATCAATAAAATATACTTAAAAAAAATAAAATTGAAGCCCTGGCTTGTGTGACTCAGTAGACTGAGCACCAGCCTGTGAACCAAAGGGTGGCTGGTTCTACTCCCAGTCAGGTCACATACCTGGGTCTCAAACCAGGTCAGGTTCCCAGTAGGGGGGCACTCAAGAAGCAACCACACATTGATGTTTCTCTCCCTCTCTTTCTCCTCCCTTTCTCTCTGTCTAAAATAAATAAAATATTTTTTTAAAAAAGAAAAAGAAAATTGCTTGACATTGCAAGAGGTTGTGTTGTAGTATACTAAGGACTAAAAGATTAGAAGCTGTTAAAGAACAAATTATTCAGTGACAGAATAAGGAAGACTATTCAAGGGGGGACTATTTCGATAGGTACAGGGACCACTGTGGGTGAGAGAGATTGGGCTCAAGTCTGTATATGGCATGAGCAAGTTGGACTTTACAGCCAAGGAGCAGACTTTGGGTCAGTGGATGGAAAATTAGAGGAAGAAACATCAGAAGTAACTGGGATTCTGGCTAAACTGACTAGGCCAGGGTGATCAGACATCACCCAGGTGGTGGAGCATGAGGAATCCAACCAGATATGGAGGGTCAAGGGTTCTGGTCAAACTGACTTAGCAGCATCCTTGCTAAAACTGGACAATGCAGAGACAAATATGAAAGTCTAAAATTCAGGCTGTAATGCAGGAACTCTAAACCGGGAAGCTGCTTAAAAGTTCATGATATTCCAGGAAAATAACCACACAGTGTACTAGCAGATGTGAATATGCCTGACGTTTACTACTCACATCACAGGGGAGTGCACCGATGGCAGTGCAAGAGAGACCACATCTCCTCCAGTCTGAGGCTTGTTATAAGGCATTCCAGACAAAGGAGGCACTTGTGCTATGCGTGACTCTAAACAATATTACCTCAATGTTTACGTGCAAAAAGGTTAAGAAGCAGTCACAGGACAAGAAGCTGCTCCCAAAAGGAGATAAGGAGGGAGTTACAATCCACTTCCAAAACAATACACATCCCTCTGGCCAGGGGCCCCCTGGTCAGCCCTGTCACAGGTGGTGGGAGAGCCACATATTGACCCCACAGAGGCTTCATTAAAAAAGAGTTCATGAGTCCCCTAGCCAGGGTGGCTCAAGTGGTTGTTATAAATTGAAAGGCCACGTGTTCGTTTACAGGTCACAGGAAACACCTGGGTTGCAGGTTCTGCCCTAGGGGCTCATAGTAGAGGCAACTGATAGAAATTTCTCTTCTCTTTCTAAAATCAATAAGCATGGCCCTGGGTGGTGTGGCTCAGTGGATTGAGTGCTGCCCTGCAAACCAAAAGGTTGCCCATTGGATTCCCAGTCAGGGCGCATTCCTAGGTTGTGGACCAGTTTCCCCATTTGGGGGCATGTGAGAGGCAACCACACATTCATACTTGTCTCCTTCTCTTTCTCCCTCCCTTCCCCTCTAAGAAGTCTCACATGCACCCCAACAGGGACCTGGCCTGCAACCCAGGCATGTACCCTAGACTGGGAATTGAACTGGAGATCCCTTCGTTTGCAGGCCAGCACTCAATCCACTGAGCCACACCAGTCAGGGCAAATAAATAAAATTTTTAAATAAAAATAATAAAATCAGTAAGTATGTTTCCTGGTGAAGATAAAGAGAGAAAAAAGCATTCGGGAGAGCCTGAGTAGAATTTGGTTATGGAGAGAATCTTCGTGAGCTCTTTTCCCTATATTGTGCAGTCTCTTGGTTTTTATTATTTATATTCTAATATTTATTGAGTCCTTACTATGTGTCAGACATAATGTTAAGTGTTTTAGATCTGTTAATCCTCCTGACAGCCATGCCAGGCAGATCTAATTATCTCTAATTCAATATGAAACTCAAAAAGTGAAGTCACTGGCGTAGGATTCCACATGTACAGAGTAATAGTGATGAAGTTCGAATCCACGTTTGTCCTATTTAAATGACCACCTTGCTAAACTGTAAATAGGACAATGAAAAAGTTAAATATAAGCAACTAAATTCACTCCCAACCCAGGGCCTACCCAAGTTACTGGGACAAGCCCGCCGCTGTCCTCCAGGAAATCCCCGCTGACTCGGCATGCAACCAGCCCAAGACAGCCCCACAGTCCCCCGCCCAGCCCCGACCAGGCTCCACACTCGGCCCTCACTCTGCACACATCCGGCCCTGGGGGGCCAGGTCCGCCCTTCGCTCCGCCACAGAGGGTCACGCCTGCGCACTCTGATTGGGCGCCTCCAGAGGTGGGGCGGGCTGGCGGCGCGCGCCAGGTGCGGAGTAACCCTTAGCCGCCGCGCGCCCTTCAGCCCGGAGCCAGCGTGGTTGATCGTCTGGCGCCTGCGCGGCCTGGGTCTCGGATTCTGGTCGCTCAGCAGTCAGCGTGGGCTAGGTATCGCCAGGGTGGTGCACAGGATCTCTTTTCGGTAGGTGGGCAGCTTCGGGTCCAGGGCCTTGGGGACCCCACTGCTCGCTGAGCGCTTTGCTGTGAGCGTCTTCTGGTGGCACTCCCCACCCCCACGTGGCGCTGAGAGGCCCGAGGAAGTGGGGAGCGCCTTGTTAGTGCGTGGGGTGAGAGGGGTTGGGTGGCCGTGGCCTGGCCACACACAGATGCAGTAGAGGTGGGGACCTCAGTTTAACGCCTGCCGCACCCTCCTAAGCATTCTCCGGTTAAGTATTCAACATTTAAGCGCTGCCCTTCACCTGCTACAGTATCCTAATAGAGTGCTATCCTGTAGTCCATTTTACAGATGAAGAGAGTGAGGCTAGGGGAGAAGAGCCGATTTAGGCACTACCCTGCAGCTAGCAAAATGGCACAACCCTCAATCGAACCGAGGCGCACTGAAGCCTGTGCGCTCAACTATTGCGTTAGTGGTCGTGCTGCTTCCGGAGTGTGCGACGAGTGTGCGACCCGTGTAGGGGAGGACTTCGCCTTGTCTGCACTCTGCCACCCCTGCTCGAGGAGACTGACGTCTCACTGTGGAGTCCTTGGCTCGGGTTCTGGAAGTCAAGTGAACCTTGGTCAGGCGAGCACTGCGCAGACACATACCACCAATTAGGCAGGGTGCTGCTCTGGAAACAGCAGTTTAGATTGTTATGGAATCAAAGTTTTAATTTCTTATTTGAGGGAACATGCAGTGGAGTGGGTAATTAGGCTTTTATTTAGTGCAGTGTGATGAAGGAAGGGCTTTGGAAATAGAAGTAAAACAGTTCAGATTCTCTTTATTAGGTGACCTTAAACCATTCAGCTCTCCGAGCCTCAGTTTTCTCTACAGAAGACATGCAACAGGGTGGTTCCAGTTGTGACCAAGGCCCAGGGTCTGAGATTTGGAGGCATGGGGAGGCAGGTGACTTTGGTCTCTCTCCCAAAGCTTGAGGTGAGGATTATGGCACACAGTTATGCAGTGAGCAGCATCCCTCAGCCCAGTCAAGTTGGTGCATCACACTCAGGATCTTTGTCTTTCTTACTGTAATTCAGGATGCCACTGGACATAATAGATTTAATTGACTTCATAGACAAAATAGGTTATATCTATAATTGATTTAATTGAAACAAGACAAAGAATCTTGTACTTTGAATGAAGAATTAAAACTTCCTTATGGTTAAAAAAAGTTAAATATGGACTTGAGGATATGAATTTAATGAAGGCATGGATTAAGTGCTCCATCTGGGGGATGCCTTGATCTGAGTGGCAGCAGGGTACAGGGGAGAGAACTCCAGGTAGGTGGGCAGTTGGTGGAGGGCACTGCTGGCCTGGGGAGGGAGTGATGGCCACCCATGCACTCTGGTGCCTGCATAGCCAGGGGTTAAGTTCACCCTGGGGTTAAGAACTAAGTGTCAATTAGAAGTAGCATCTTGAATAAGGAAAATATTTGCAACCAGGGCAAAGGGCAGCAGATTGATACCCAGAAGTGAAGTGAGCAAGATGCAGAGGAAGGCGAGACGCTGTTCTTTTTCCTGAGCACTGTGGAACTAAATGCCTTCCAGAGCACCTGGTCTGTCTGACCTGCTCACAGGAGGAGGGTTCCACTGGACTTGAGTTATTCAGTGATTGGTAGTCTTCTCTGTCACTTGCCACCCTCAAATCCCTTTTAACCTTGACTAGTCAATATTTTTTATTGTATATTTTCCATTACCATTTATCCCCTTTATAGCCCCCCCCCCCACACGTTAATATTTAAAAGAAGCTTTTCTCTTTGAGATCCTAACACCAGGAGCGCTGTTTTGGCTCTGGTACTTTTTTGGTGGGCCTACCACCTGCTGAGGGTGTATGTGTTGGCCCACACACAGGTGCACAGGTTGAATTGGCCGTTCTTGAGAGCAGAGGTCAGCGTGGAAAAGCCATGGGCACAGCACCCGAACCATTTACATGCCTCTCCACCTCTGAAGGAAATGCAGGCCTGGCCAGCCACATTCAAGGCTGCCGGCTGGCCGGCTGGCCTGCCGGCCTGCCTGCTCTTGGCAAGGTGGTCCAGCTGTTGCCACATGTGTCCATTGCATTTACATACAAGTGCTTCCACCTTTGTTTTGCAGGGGTGGCTGCATTTCTAATCTTGTGAGTGTGGTAAAATAATGGCTGCCTGAAAGCCCCAATTAGGAATTTCCTGGTTAGAGATTATTTTAGGAGCTCTACCAGAGATTAAGGAGGATCAGTGTAACTTGGGGCTATTGGACTATTTTATTTAATGAGTATTAAATAAAGTACAAATTAAATAATGTGCAAATTAAGTACAGTTTGTCTAGCAAATTGTACTGTGTGTGTGCTTGTATAGAAACAACTATAACCTTTCTGCTGTGTTTCTCTTTACTCTCACACCACCACCACACTCATGACACTTCTAACAGCATGTGTGGGGGGGTTTTCCACACATCAGCAGTTCAGTGACACCAGCTGGGTGTCTACAGTTCAATTCAGTCCTGATAGTAACCTGGGTTAATTTAGTTTCATCGGACCACCCTCCTTCACGTGTCAATCACAAGGAGTATGTCCCCAGGTTCCCTGCAACTTCTGTCCAACTCGGCTATGAATTAGGTTCCCGTGACCCCCCTACTTGGATTCCATCATTTGTTAGAGCAGCTCACAGAACTCAGGAAGACCCTTAACATTTACCAGTTTTTTAAAAGATATGATAAAGGATACAAACAGCCAGAGCAAGGTCTGGGAGAGTCCTGAGCACGGGAGCTTCTGTCCCCGTGGAATTGGGGTGCGTCATTTCCCGGTGTGGATATGTTCACCCACCTGGAAGCTCTGCAAACCCCTACTATTGGGATTTCATGGAGCTTCCTTACATGGGTATGATTACCATCACTCCATTTCTAGCCCCTCTTGCCTCTGGGGACATTTGGAGGCAGGGCTGAGAATCCCAAGCTTCTAATCAGGGCTTGGTCTCTGGTGACCAGCCCATCCAGGAGCCACCCAGAGTCTGCATTAGAACAAGAGATGCTCTTCCTGCTCTTTTCACTTAAGAAATCACAAGGGTTGTAGGAACAGAGACCACTATGGATTTATTATTTCACAGTACTCTTGGGAAATGGGCTCTTTCGTAATGTCCTCTCCTAGCAGAGGCCCCTGGCTCTGTGTCCCCAGCACCCAGGTCTTGTCCTTCATGGCACTTTGCCCATTTCATCCTTCTGCATATAGTGCATTTGTTTGGTCTGCTACTCATCTTCCCCACTAGGGAAGTCCCGTGAAGCCAGGATCCCAGTCTGTTAGGTTCACAACTGTATTCTCAGTAGCAATGCAGCGGTGGCACAGAGAAGTCCTCAATAAATAGTTGTCGAATGAATCAATTTTGGGTGAAAACTTAACAAATTAATGGAAAATTACAGAAAAGCTGCCAACTGTTGATAAGGGAGTTTGGTTCCTGTACGTATTTAAACTTTCACATTAGGGGAGATGCCACTGATCACAGATTCTTGTTCTTTGTAGAAACATGTTAAGAAATGTACGTTTTCCAGTATTTTAATGGGATGCAGTTTTCTGATGAAAAATATCAACATGCAGCTCTGACCTATAATTCTTACAGGGGGGTTATATTTAAGCAAGTGCATGCTTTGACTTACAGTTTCTATAGGAACCCTATGGGTACTTAGAGCCTATAATTGGGGGTTTTGAGTCTGACCTTCATGGCCAATTTGCCATGCAGCCCTGGGCTGAGATACTGTACTTCTCTGAGCCTCATTCCTTTTTTTTAAAAGATGTTATTCATTTGTTTTTAGAGAGGGGTAGGGAGAGAGAAAGAGAGGGAGAGAAACATCAGTGTGTGGTTGCCTCTCCAGCACCCCTCACTGGAGACCTGGCCCACAACCCAGGCATGTACCCTGACCGGGAGTCAGACTGGCAACCCTTTGGTTCACAGGCTGGCACTCAATCCACTGAAACACACCACCCAGGGCTCTGAGCCTCATTTTAATTCTGGAAAAATGGAAAAAAAATACCATGTAAGTCAGTAATTCATTTGTTCAGGCATTTGGCAAATATCACCTCATGTCTGGCTGCACTGGATTCTGTGGGAGATTTAAAAAAATAAAGTAACAGCCCTGGCTGACATAGCTCAGTGGATTGAGCGCAGGCTGTGAACTAAAGGATCGCAGGTTCGATTCCCAGTCAGGGCACATTGCCCGGGCACATTGATGTTTCCCTCTCTCTCTCTTTCTCCCTCCCTTCCCTCTCTAAAAATAAATAAATAAAATCTTTAAAAAATAAAATAAAAATAAAGTAACACACAGCCCGTGCCTTCAAGGGGGTGAATTTAGTTGGAGAGATAAGCCATACCCAGGAAGAGGCTAGTTGAGAAAAGGCAGCATTGAGCTGTCTGTCGGCTGGGTCAGTGTTCCTAGGGAGCAGGCATAGTTCTCATTACTAACAGGATAACAAGCTGACATCCGCAGTTCAGAAAGGAACCAGAAGTCCCACACTGTGGTTTTGCAATAGAATATCTTCATGTTTACAGGGCAGTTCTGAGGGAAAGGGTAAAAAATAGTGTTGGTCCTTTAGCAACTGACAGGTTTCAATGAGCTTTGAGTAAATTTCATGTTGGAAGTTCTTCCATTTTTAGGCAACTTTGAACCAGTGCAATGGCGACTGAGGTCAACGGGGCTCCCAAGGATGCTGACCTGTGGCACTCGCACAATAAAATGCTGGCACAGCCGCTGAAGGACAACGACATAGAGGTGAGGTATATGGGGTCTTCATGGGTGTTCCTAAAAATACTTTATTCAGAATATCCTTGCAATTAGTACAGGAGTGCCAGATTTAGAGGCAGCAGCTGACAAAGTGCTAAAGGCCCTTCCAGAGCAAATTTAAGTGGTCTCTAGTTTACAAAGTACAGAGTGCTGTGCTGGCTGTGGGGGCTGTAGAGAGGGGTCACTGAGGTTGGACCCTTTTGATACAATTCAGAGAGTACATTTAGACACCAAGAAGCAAGTTTTATAATGTATTTTTATAGCAGCTTCATACATGAGATATCACTCAATTACCATACAAATTATCTATTTAAAATGCACAATTCAGTGGTTTTTAGTGAATTGCAGGACACTTTTGCCCTCCCACAAAGAAACCTCAAACCTGTTAGCAGTTACCTGACCAGGGTCCCAAACTGTAGGCGACCACTTGTCACCTTTCTGTCTTTATTTTAGAGAAGAGAAGCAAGGAATAAGGTTCAGGGAGGAAAAACATGGCAAAATGTAGAAATAAAGATAACAAAATGGTATACGATTAAAAACTGGTGAGACACTTATTTTAAGTATATCTGAGTTGTCTATTTGGGTCATGGTCAGCTTCTGAGCACAAAACATGGCTCTGTATCAGTGGTTCTTCTCTTCACTAGGCTATGGCTTTGATCAGAGCAAGATGTTGGATTCCAAGATCCAGATGTTTAGCATCTGTTTTTTTCTTTTTTTACATATATTTTATTGATTATGCTATAACAGTTGTCCCATTTCCCCCCCTTCACTCCCCTCCACCCTGCACACCCTCTCCCACCACATTCCCCCCTTTAGTTCATGTCCACATGTCATACTTGTAAGTTCTTTGGCTTCTACATTTCCCATACTATTGTTCTTTTCTCATCAGGTTTACAACATCATTAAGAAGGAAAGCAAACGGCAGAGGGTTGGATTAGAGCTGATCGCCTCAGAGAATTTTGCCAGCAGAGCAGTTTTGGAGGCCCTGGGCTCTTGCCTAAATAACAAGTACTCTGAGGGGTACCCAGGCCAGAGGTATGTGAATGTTATCAAAGGCCTGCCCTTACTTAGCGAGGTGACATCCCAAATCAGCATAGAATCCAAACCACTTGAGGACTCCAGTCCCCTCCTACTCTCTGACATAACTTTTTTCTGGCGCCCAGCACGTGATGGCACTGGTGTTCTAGGAGCAGCTGGACTCAGGGTTACTTTAACAGTCCCTCTGGGGCTTTCTAGAATAACAAGCCAGTCCATAGAGGAGTATGGAGCTGCTGAAAGGTCATCTAGTCTCTGGAAGACGGTCAGTAAGTACCTATAGTGATGTTTGGAGGGTAATTGTTGCTGTCTCAGGATCTGTTTCAGGAGTGGCTCAGAAGTGGAAACTGAACCTGTGGTACTGGAAACCCTTTCTGTGCTATTAATGTTAGGTTTCCATATGAAGCGCTTGCAGCCCACTCCTTCACCCTGAGAACCATGAGACAGTATATTCTTTCTTTTTTTTTTTTTTTTACAGTTGTTATCAGGCAAAAGTGATGATTACAGAATCTAATGCATGTTTTTTGCAAATGTGTACATCTGTGTTCCAAAGGACACAGGGCAGGGAGGGGCCCCTTATAGCTGAACTGGCATTCTGTCCTGAGGTGCCCTGAAGCTCTCCGTAGAAGGGCCCAAAACCAGATCAACTCTTTGACTGCTCATCTTTCTCGTACTGTAAATAACTAACTTTTGCATTGTGCCTTGAAGGGTTCACTGGGTATTTTCACAATTAATATCATTTGATGCTCCTAGCAGCGCAGTAGGGAAAGTAGTGCTGTGTTCCCCATGTTAAAGATGGGAAAGCTAAGACTCACTCAAATTCAGTGGCCTGTCAAGTTTGCACACTGGGAGCAGAGCTGGGACTCGAATCCAGGTGTTTTCAAACTTGTGGCATGATCAAAACTATCTGGACTTTGTGCTTGGTTTCTGGTGCTTGAGCTCTTAAAACTCTTAGAATCATTAGTGATGGGAATGTTTTTATTTATTCACGGTGAGCATACCTGAGTTTGTGTTACAGAGGTGACTCTGGGGGAGGTCTTAGGGAAAGATCTCAATACAGTATTCATCAGCTTTTCCAGGTATATCCTTTCAGGGTCGTGGTCTCCACCGATTGGTTGGCACCAGGGCAGGGGGTCTAAACCACATGACGATCTGTATGCCGGAGAAGGAATGGCCACCTGGGGACGAGGGTCTGGCAGCAGTTTTGCCCATTGCTAGGCACCCAGTGCCCTGGTGACCTTCTGTATCTGGCTGTAAATTGCTCAGCCAGTTTGTTCAGCTGTCTATCTCAGTTTCCCCATTCCAGTTGCCAAGGAACTTTCCTAGCTTCTTATTAACCAGCCTCATTGTGAGTAAAATCCTTTCATTCCCCCTTTTTCCCTATTGTGGTAAAATAGGCATAGTAGAAAATTAGCACCTTTTAAATGCCCAGTTCAGTGGCATTAAGTACATTCACAGTATGGTGCCACCATCACCACCATCCATCTCCAGAACTCTTTTGTTTTGCATAAACAAAGCTCTGTACCCATTAAACAGCAGCTCCTGCCAACAAGCACGCAAAAAGTTGCTCGAAGTCACTAGCATTAGGGAAATGCAGATCAAAAACACAATGAGATACCACCTCACAGCCATTAGGATGGCTACTATCAAAAACAAAACAAGTGTTGGTGAGAACAGAGAGGAATTAGAACCCTTATGCACTGTTGGTAGAAATGTAAAACGTGCAAGCCACTGTGGAAAACAATATGGAGGTCCCTAAAAAATTAAAAATATGATTTACATATAACCCAGCAATTCCACTTCTGGAATTCAGTATTCCCAGTATTCACTTCTGTTCAGTATATACTGAACAGAATTGGAAGCAGGACCTCAAACAGATATTTGCACACCCATGTGCACAGCAGCATTATTTACAAGAGCCAATGGATGGGAGCAACCCAGGGGTCCACTGATGGACAAATGGACAAGCAAATGTAGTATATTCATACAATAGGATGTCATTCATCCTTAAAAAGAAGGACATCCTATCACATGCTACTAGGGTGAATCTTAAGGACATTATGGTAAATGAATTAAGCGGGTCACAAAAAGACAAATACTGCATGAGCCCACTTATATGCAGTACTTAGAGTAGTCAGAATCATAGAGATGGAAAGTAGAGTGGTGGTCACTAGGGTCTGGGGGAGGGAGAAGTGGGGAGTTGTCATTCAGTGGGTGTAGAGTTTCAGTTCTGCAGGATGAAAAAGTTCTATCTGTTGTACAACGTGAATGTACTTTGCAATATGAGGCACTTAACACTGCTTACTAAACTGTATGCTTGAAAAGGGTTAAGATGGAGCCCTTGCAGGTATGTCTCAGCGTAGTCCCATAACTGAAAGGTTGTGGGTTCAATTCCCAGTCAGGACACATACCTAAGTTTCAGTTCTCATCCCTGGTCCAGGTGAGTACAATCCATGCCTGGGAGGCAACCTTCTCTCACATCGATGTTTTTTTCTCCCTCCCTTTCTCTTTCTCTAAAAGCAATGAAAAAAGCCCTGGCTGGTGTAGCTCAGTGGATTGAGCTCGGGCTGCAAACCAAAGTGTTGCAGGTTCCATTCTGAATCAGGGCACATGCCTGGGTTGCAGGCCATGACCCCCAGCAACTGCACATTGATGTTTCTCTCTCTTTCTCTTTCTCCCTCCCTTCCCTCTCTAAAAAAATTAATAATAGAATTATTAATAAATAAATATAAATAAATAAATAAATAAAAATAAAATCTTTTAAAAAATTAGTTGAGTTGGTAAATTTTATGTTAATTTTTTACTATAATAAAAAATGTATATAGCTCTGGCTGGTGTAGCTCAATGGATTGAGCACGGGCTGCGAACCAAAGGATCGCAGGTTCGATTCCCAGTCAGGGCACATGCCTGGGTTGCAGGCCAGGTCCCCAGTGGGGGCCACTTGAGAGGCAACTACACATTGATGTTTCTCTCTCTCTCTTTCTCCCTCCCTTCCCATCTCTAAAAATAAATAAAATTTTAAGAAAAATGTATATGCATTTAATTTAAAAATTTTAAAGTGTTTTGTGACCATAAGGCGTGTTAGAAAGTTTCTTTTTGGTTGAATTATGATTATTAGGATGTATACAGATAAAATGCATAAATGTATGATAAAATTTGGTAATTATTAAATGAAAAGTAAAATTTTATTAGCAGTGTGAAAAAAAACCCAAAAGCCAACAGCTGTCTCCACCTGTCCCTCCATCCAGCCCCTGGTCAACCAGCATTCCATGTTCTGTCTCTGTAAATGTGACTACTCTTGGTACCTTACATAAGGGGGCTTATACAGTCACCACTGGCTTATTCACTTTGCACAATGCAAATGCACACTTCGCCCATTTAGCTCTGTCAGAATTTCCTTACAGATGAGGAGACATTTGTTCAGAGTCACAGTGTTTGGCACTGACAGAAGATGAGTCCTGTGAAGTCTGCACTGAGTCTCTCTCCTTTTGCTCTTCTGTCCCACCCAGCTTTGCTGACCTCTCTGCCCCATGCCACCGTGGGCCTAAGTCCCCTGCTTCTCTTACACAGGTATTATGGTGGCACTGAGTTCATCGATGAGCTGGAGACCCTCTGTCAGAAGCGAGCCCTGCAGGTCTATGGTCTGGACCCCCAGTGCTGGGGAGTCAACGTCCAGCCCTACTCAGGTAATCACCAGGTCTTATTAGGCCTGGGGCCAGTCTCTGGGGCTGATGTGCCTGGAGAGGAGTCCTAGGAGGACTGCCCATAAGCAGAAGTTACAAATAAGTGAACCCCATCCTGTGTGTGTGTGTGTGTGGTTTTCTCCATGTCCTTGTCCCCTGGCTCTTCTCAGCCCTCAGAGACAGTGCCCTGTCCCTGATCATCCCCCTTTCCTTCCTCTCAAGGGGGTTTGTACAGAGGGTGCCAGGAAGGTGTGGTTATTACCAGTCCAAAGTCTGAGTGCCCCACCCTTTGAAAGGCCAAAGCTCAGAGTTTGGAGAAAAGATTTATTGATCCAGAAGTTTCCAAGATGAGATGGGACACCTAATTCTCAGATTGGGTTCTTTTATGTGAAGGGAAGGGAAAATGGGAAGGACTGTTTTTGTAAAAACTCCAGCCCCAAGCAATTTCCTCTCATGATTATCACGTCTGAAGCTAGCTCTGTACTAGCTCTTGAGAGCTGTGGAAATAACAGGGATTGGAGCCAGAGGGAGTCAGAGAGGAGCATGTCACTCTGTTACATCATGGTAGACATCTGTTCCGGCCACTTCTGGTTGGTGCCCTAGTGGCCAAGCTTGGGGTCCTGCTGGCTGCCTCATGGGCAGAAGTAATAGTGCCTCTTCTGGTCTGCCCGGCCCAGGGTCCCCTGCCAACTTCGCAGTGTACACCGCCCTGGTGGAACCCCATGGACGCATCATGGGCCTGGACCTGCCCGATGGAGGCCATCTGACCCACGGGTTCATGACAGATAAGAAGAAAATCTCTGCTACGTCCATCTTTTTTGAATCTATGCCCTACAAGGTAAGAGCACCCCTCTGCGTAGCTCTGTAGCCTGTCTGCTCAGAAAGCCTCCAGTTCTCATGTTTGGCTGTCCCAGTAGGAATCCATTTTGTTCACCTGGCACTACAGGAGTCTCCACCTTTCACTATTTGTCATTTTCCTGCCATGGGGACTCCTTGGACATGCAGGGCAAGCTGGGGACAGTTGGGAGGGACACAAGGGGCTGAGCTGAGGCACAGAGCAGGGCTGGAGAGGCAACTGCACAGGAAGTTCCAGCCACAGCAGGGGTACTGACTGCTCCAAAACTAGGGGGCAGTGACAGCTGGGACGACAGTTCCAGCAGCCAGGTGCACCATGCCTGGACCCCTAGTGACAGCAGCTATGTCCCTTGCTTCAGCTCTAGAACCAGCAGCCCACCATCAGCACCTAGTCTGCTCTCCTTAGCCCAGTCAGCCAGGCTGTGTGCGCACATGGGGCTGACACATGCCTGTGTGGGGCCCTGCTCATCTGTAAACAGTTTGGTCAAAACAATGCATGTAAGATTCATGGGCTCATGAAGGGCCTAGTGACTTACCTATAAAGATAATTAAAGGGATGGGTAGAAAAGAGATAACTTGCAGGCTTGTTCATGGTATACTCCGTGTATAGGATGATTCTTTCTCATGTCCAGAAACTATCTCCTCATGGTGTGTATTGATGATGGGCTGTTCATGGTTACTGTCACATGTCCCACCATTAGCAAAGTTGTCAGACATGATTTTATCCTTTTAAGAAAATCAAGCCATTGCTCTCTCTTGGTATTCGTTGGTCATTGCTGCATGTCCTTGATTGTTTGCTGTTTTTATTCTTAGCCTTTGTCTCAGTTCTAGTATTTGCACATAAGCTTTTTGTGCACAAATGACAGTTCATTTCTCTTCATGGAAAGCCTTGGCATTTCTGGTCATAGGTATTGCATTAGCCAACGCTCACCTTGAAGATGGATTTTGAAACATGACAGTAGTAACACAGTGCTCTGTCTTTGCACTTAGACCACAAAAGCCGATATTCCTACAGTTTCTTTTACAGTGAAAAAAATGGTGGCAGGGCAATCAGCAACTTGCTTTCCATCCTTAGACAAGCCCTCTGGGGGCCTTACGCTTTTTGGCCTGGTGTCAGCTGTTACTGAAGCCTCTTCCTGGCATTAGCAAGCCAGGGGCTGCACCTGTTTTCCTGCAGCCACCCCTGTCTTTGACAGGCACTATGCAGGCTGTAGCCCTGTGAACGCAGTGGGGAGGCCCCGCCCACTGGTGGCCTTGGGCTCTGGCCTAAATAACAAGTATTCTAAATAACAATTGCACAGCCAGTTTATTCAGCTGTCTGTCTCAGTTTCCCAGTCCACCCAGTGGTGGGCCTGTGGGGTTGTGGAGCAACTGGGACAGGGACCCTGGCCAGCTCAGCCAGCTCACCAGCTAGAGGGACTTCTGTGGGTACTAGCCTTGGTGGTCAGGCAGCAGGACACAAACCCGCGGAGCCTCCCATGGCCACCACCACCACCACAGCCTCCTCTGCCCATGAAGCTCCCTCCCTGACCCACCAGTCAGGCCCCTGCCGGCAGTGGGACTTCTTTTACCCTCTGGGCAGCCACCCAGCAGAAGGCCAGGCATCCCACTTTCCTGGGGGGAAGCAGCCACCCAGCAGAAGGCCAGGAGTCCCACTTCCCTGTGGGGAAACATGTACCTTCTGTTCCATGCCCTCCTTTGTGACTAAGGAAGCCTCCTTCCTTCCTGTCCAAGGTCTCTGCACCACTGTGGCTCCAGGACAGTTCGTTAAAAATGCCTGTGAATTCTTTCAAGGGCTATTTCATTGTCAAAATTTCAAGATTAAAAAAACAAAAAATCTTAAAGAAAATCCCACAAGTTTCAAAACAAAATGTGGAGGGAAAGAGTAGCAACAGACTTTGGGGTAATTATGTGTTTAAAAATTTTTGTAGAATGATGTCTATTTTTTTACTGTGGATCAGCTGTTGATTTTTCATCAGGGTAACAGTTTTTGTTGAGTTCTGATGACTGAGAAAGAATCAGCTACACTCAGCATAGATGGTAGGTAGAAAATAGACGGGGGGGGCAAGAATAGTATGGGAAATGTAGAAGCTAAAGAACTTAAGACACATGGACATGAACTAAAGCGGGGAATGTGGGGGGGAGGGGGTGTGCAGGATGGAGGAGAGTGAGGGGTGAAATGGGATAACTGTAATAACGTAATCAATAAAATATATTTTTAAAAAAAGAATCAGCTACACCCTTAAACCACAAAACAAAAACCACAAATCACCTCTCAGCTTGCTTTTCCACCTGACTTCTTGGTTCCTGTAACCTTGCACACAGGCTTCTGCCATTGTGTTGAACTGAAAGCGCTTTGTTAATTTGGAAAGGGTCACCACCTCCCCCCAGATCCTTACCCGCATGGGGCTCATCCCATGTGGGGCTTCTGCACAGGAAGTTTCTCACCACCTCCTCCCATGCCCCATATCCCTCAGTCTTTCCTACAGTAACCCTCTGCAATTACTTGTACTTTCCCTGAGTATAAATGCTTTAACATAACCTTAATAAACTGAACTTACTAAGAAATGTGTTACCAAAAAAGGAAGTGGTTTTACCTTTCACGTGTAGATGGATCCACAGTCCATCTGCAACTGATTTCTGTGTGTGGCTGCGGTAGGGGCGCCGGCACCACTGTGTTCATGGTGGGTGTCCGGCCGACCTCATGCCTTCTGTGGGGAGGCCACGCTGGCCCTGCAGGGCCCACTGGGGCCCGGCACAGAGGCTCTCTCTTCCTGGCGCTCTTCTGTCACTGGTCCTTTCACAAGCACATCGGCTGTCATTACTGTAACACTTTTTATGTGTTTTTAACTTTCTCTCAATAAGGCTTTATGTAGAGGTCTTGTACATCTTTTGTTAGATATTTTATGGCTTTTGAAACTATGTAATGATATAATTATTAAAATTTCATTTTCTATTTTTTGTTGCTTATATATATGGATATAATTGAGTTTTGGTTTTTGACCCTACATTCAGTGACCTTGCTAAATTCAGTTACTAATTCTAATAGCTTGCCTCCAGAGTCGGATTTTTCCAGGTACACAATCGTGGTGATGTCAGCTTTTTTGTTTTCTCATCCTTATGCCTTTATTCCTTTTTCTGGCCTCATTGTACTTGGACTGAAAGTGCTGTTGGCAGGCACTTTGTCTCATTCCTGAAGGTAACTGTGTCTTTGCTTGTCATTCAGGAGTGGCTTTTTCGTTTCTTCTCATCCCAGGAGAGCCCTGCGGGCAGGGGCTCACCTCTCCCCCTGGGACCCCTCAGGGCATCGTGGGTCCAGGAGCGATACTCACTTGTCTGCCCCACTTGTGCAGGCTGAATACTCTCGTATCACACCTCACCCTCAAGTCCTGTCCTGGGACATCTTTCCCGTTTTCATGGCAGAGAGGAGCAAACAGCTTTGGGCATGTGGAAGAAGTCATCTTGTCCTTGATGGCTGGTGCAAGTTTAGGTGGGACGGCAGGCAGGCTGGAGAGGGCAGCCTGAGCTCTGTGTCCATGGCATTCCACAGGTGAACCCAGACACTGGCTACATCAACTATGACCAGCTGGAGGAGAACGCCCGCCTCTTCCACCCGAAGCTGATTATTGCAGGTGACGAACGGGGCAGAAAACAGCTGTCTTAGTCCCAGTCCCGAGCCTCTTACAAAGCCAAGATATGACGGTGTTCCCCACCCCATCCTTGCTCCCTGCTGGTTTCTACCTTGGGTAGCTGAGCTTCTTGGATCTAAGTATATTCTTTTCTTTCAGAACAGATGCCTGTCTTGTCAACATTAGTACTAGGTGGAATAAGATGTGAGGCTGTCCTCAGAGAAGCATCTAGAAATATTCATTCTTGACTAATCAGGGATGGTAATAATAGTTGGGGGCCATCCTGACTACCATGACATTGAAGAGGCAGAGATCAGAGTGGTTGCCTTTGGCACAAAGATGTTTTTCAAGAATATTCTTCATTTCCTTTTTCGGATTTTAGAGGGAGGAATCTCTAAGCTTTCAAATATGTCCAGAGGCCACCTTGCAGCCGACCCTCGGTTGGCCATGGGTATCTCTGACAACAGTATCACCTTTGCCATCTTAGGAACCAGCTGCTACTCCCGAAACCTGGATTACGCTCGATTGCGGAAGATTGCCGATGACAATGGGGCATATCTCATGGCTGACATGGCACACATCAGCGGGCTGGTGGCGGCTGGCGTGGTGCCCTCCCCCTTTGACCACTGCCATGTGGTGTCCACCACCACCCACAAAACCCTGAGAGGCTGCCGGGCTGGCATGATCTTCTACAGGCGAGGTGTGCCCCTGGGTATGGGGTGCTGGCAGTGGCTGGGCGTTCACATTTAATTTAGGAAGCTGTGGGAAGTGCTCATCTGGGGTCCCTTGAAGACATTAGGACCCGAGAGAGCTCCTTAGGAGGGGACAAAGACAGGCTTTATAGAAGGGACCTAGAAAGAAACCCTGAGCACAGCTCTCTGGGTTCTGGGAGAGGAGGAAGGCTGTTGTGCTGGGTGCTAGCATTCTTTGGCTCAGCGAATCCTCCTTGTGAGGAGGCTGTCGGGATGAAAGGAAGGACATGCATGGCTGGGCAGGCTACCAGAAGGCCTCACAGTGCAGCGTTATTTTGGTGAACTTGCTGTAGTCCACCATATTTCTCTTAAAGACTCACACTAATCAAACCCTAAGGCATTGATGTATAAATCATAGTGCCAGTTTTATTATCTTAGTAAGGAATTTCTCTTTCCAGTAATGGAACACTTACAGACCACAGGTATGTAGGTGTTCCCACTATTTTGGGATTCCCATACCTGAGAAAGCCAGAGTGGTGGTCAGGCCTCATTCAGCCCGGGGCGGGCCCTGGTGCATGAGCCTGGCATCAGCAGAGAAAGCAGCCCTCTGGAGACTGGATTTCTCTTTACCCCCAAATCAGGGGCTCCAAGCCCCTAGACACACCCATGTACCCACTGGAAGCCCCTAAACTCCTCTGAGGGCCTTCAGGTGGGCTGCAGGTTCTGCGACCCGTAGCCCTTCCCACCAGCCTGGGAAATGCTGTTTTTCTCCCTGGGTGCCCTGGCTCATTGGACCCAGCCAGCCAGTGCAGATGTTGGCTGTGCCCACATTCACTGTGGTCTTGGGCTGGTTGTACACCCACTTTGTGCCTCGTTTCCTCACTCTAGAGTAGGGATCATAATAGTACCAGTTTCTTTAGACCACTCTTGTGAGGATTCAACGAATTAATTTAGGTGACGTGCTTAGAGCAGTTCTGGCTCACAAGAAGCTCTATAGTAACATTAGTAGTTGCTATTGCTGATTATTAACTTTTACTCCAAAAGGAACCTTCCTTATCCCCTTATCTAGCCACATGGGTCTTGTCTCCCTCAAAGTAGTCATCTTAGAAGGCTGCTCTTTGACACTCCTTTGAGGAAATACGCACAAGGAGTGTTCTTCGTTACAATCTCTTTGGAGAGAAATTTTCACCTTTTCATTTCATCTGTGAAAGGGTGGTCTGCCCATGCTTGGAAATGCGCCCCCTCTCTGCCCGATGGCATTTCACACCAGGGCTCGCCTCCAGCAGTAGAGGCCAGGCTTGTGCTGAGTGCCCCCCCTAGCCAGCCTGGGTTTGAGTCCAGGCAGGGAGAAAACAGAGTTGACAGCCTATCTGCTGTGCCCATTTGGATGTTTTTCTTCACCCAGGAGTGTGCGGCGTGGATCCCAAAACTGGCAAAGAGATCCTGTACAACCTGGAGTCGCTCATCAATTCTGCTGTGTTCCCAGGACTGCAGGGAGGCCCCCACAACCACGCCATTGCTGGTAAAACATCACCAAACCCATCCTGAACCCTCGGACGGTGTACCTCCCCCTGGCGGGCCCCTTGCAGTCAGTCTGAGGGTTCTCCTGCTTTTGTTCATCTTGTGGCCTCTCACTCCAGTCTCACCTGCCCACCAAAGTTGGTGCCAGGACTTCCACACTGGGGATAAACTAGAGGAATATCTCTGTCTAGGAGATCTAACACGGGAGACAAGGGGAACTGGTGACTGTGTAAGGTAGGGGGACATGGGTGGCCACCCCTAGGCAAAACTGAGAGGCAGGCACATTTTGTGGGTAGCCCTCTTTAGGAAATAACAGGGAAGGAATTTGACAACTGGAAGAAGGCATAGCAGGGGAGTGCGATGATCAAGGACAAAATGCCTCTCCCCTGACATCCTGTCCTCCAGGGGGGAAGAGGCACCTGTGTCTGACCCTAGCATCCTCGATTGCAGGGCTGCACCTGCAGCCCCTGGATCTGTCTGACTCCACAACCCCCCAGCACACGGTCATTGACCGATTCCTCCTCTCTACAAGTGGCTTAGGAAATCTGTGATGATCTCAAGAGTTATTCCACTGTCTTCTTCGAAACAAAGCAATTGCTAGAAGAGCCCAGGACAAAGGTGTAATTTCTCCATCAAGAGAGGCACTAGTGTTTCCAAAAAGGGGAGAGGAGGACACAGTGAATGAGGAACTTAGGCACCAGAGCATGGGGCGGGGCATCCACCAGGGTGTTTTTTATATTCCCCTTTTGTACCTTCAAGCTCAGCACCTGCAGTTCCTTCAACCCTCAGATGGTGGCATTACCTAGCCTCCAGCTGCTCTGGGCCTTTTCCGGTCATTTCCACGCATACTGATTGGAGGCCTCTGTGGCGGGTCTTGGGCACATGCATTTTGCATTTGCCTCCATTTTCTGTGCCCCATAGGCAACCCTCAGAACTGAACACTGGGCACCAGAGCAGTCTGGATGTGCAGGGCAGAGTAGGCCTCACCTCTTACCTGGACTCTGATCTGAAAGATCTGCATAACTTGGCATTGAAGCATCAGCTTTCAGGGCCACTAAGCAATCGTTTTCACATATCAAGCTTTAAAATGACTCTAAAATCTATCTTGCCTAAGAACAACTTTGCTGTGATCATTTTATTAGCACAAAACTTCTGTGCCTGGAAGAAAGGCTACCTCAAAAGCACCTCCTCCAATAGAAGATGTCTGGAGGTTTAGCCAGGTAACTGTAGGGTTAGAAATATGTCAATGCCCTGGCTGATGTGGCTCAGTGGATTGAGTGGTGGCCTGCAAACAGAAAGGTCGCTGGTTCGATTCCCAGTCAAGGCACATGTCTGGGTTGCAGGCCAGGGCCCCAGTTGGGGATGTGCGAGAGGCAACGGATCGATGTTTCTTTCACACATTGATGTTTTTCTCCCTCCCTTCCCCTCTTCCTAAGAAGCAAATAAAATATTTAAAAAATATATATGACATATATATATGACAAGGATATGTATATGTATATATGTGTGTGTGTATATATACACACTATGTATATACATACAGTGTATATATATATATATATATATATATACACAACAATGACATATATATATGTGTGTATGTGTGTGTGTGTGTCCAGAGGAGCCCATATATATATATATGTCATTGTTGTTGGGGGGACAGATGAATGTAATCTGTGCCTTTCCGTGACACTGAAAAGCAAGGAAGTCTGGGTGGAAACAACATGTATTTTGTCCGTCTGTCTTTTGATCCCGCCCTTCCTACCTAACCCATTGTCTCTTCCTGCCAGGGGTCGCCGTGGCTCTGAAGCAAGCCCTGACTCCAGAATTCAGACTTTATCAGCACCAGGTGGTGGCCAACTGCAGGGTTCTGGCTGAGACTTTAATGGAACTGGGCTACAAAGTAGTAACAGGTACCAACAGAAACTTGGGGGGCACCCATTGCACACAGCCTCACACCATGGCTCACCCAGTCAGTGTGTGTCTGCAGGCTGGTGGCTGTGGCACTGGGGCTGCAGGTGCGATACGAGTCGGGACCAGGTCCAGAGTGAGATGGCCTTTCCCGGTGAGGGCCTTGCTCAGAGGTGCTGTCCACCTTGGTCACTGTGGGCTTACACAGTTAGGATGGCACAGTTTTTCTGGCAGACAGTGTACTTTGTTATCTTTGCTCACATGGCTGCCATGTGTGCTAGCAGTAGGTGGTTCAGGAAGGTGGGTCCTGGTGCCCTATAGAGCAGGTGCCTACTCTGCCTGCTGCCCTCTGTGAGGGTTACACCAAGCCTTGTGAGTGGCAGAGCTGGGGCAAACACCATCTTCTCAGCAGTCCTGGGTATCTCCTCTTTTCTATTTTGTTTCACTTTCTTTCTGTGCTTTCTCCTTCATCCTCCATGTCTTCCAGTAACAAAGCCCCAGGAATCTCAGTCATCACAAGGATTTAGGCCACATTCCCTCTGGCTCTAGACAGCTCTGGCAATTCTGCTGCTTGGAGCCTCCCAGGGAGTCTCTCCCTTCCTGAGCTCCCGGGCCTGTGTTCCCGCTTTGTTTACTCTTCTCTGAAGACTTGATGCAGGCAGCTAAAGCAGATTGTGGTGAATATGACTGCTGCCAGCATTTCTGCATACCGGCCTCGTGCCCAGCACTGGCCAAGCACTATGTAGGGCACCTCACTTACCCCTCACGACAGCCTTGTATATTGTTGGTCATATTTTACAAATGGGCATCTGAGCTTCCACAGTGTCAAGCTGCCTGACTAATGCCACATGGTTAGTAGTGGGAGGCTGTGGGGACTGTGACTTAAGCTCTGAGCTGTGGGTCCAGAGCTAAGCATTAACTCAGCTCTCATACATCTTGGAAATCATTGTTGTTGCCTGTCAATGGCATGGTATTAATGAGAGTTCAAAGTGGAGAGATCCTGGTACTTGAAAGACTTTTGGGTGATCTTGGGCCAATTCCAGAATGTTGTTACTGTAAATGGAACAACTACTGGCTACTCCGGTGCTGCCTCAGAGGGAGGCTTGAAGATTGATTTCAGAGATGTGTGGGAGCTTCCCAAGTGATTTGTCAAAGAAAACAGAAGCCATGGACGTCACTGAGCAAGCTGTCTCTCCCCAGACAAGCTTTCAGGCCCTTTGCTGGCATGCAGTGTGCTGGGTCATTGCAATGGGCAGTGTGGTCATTCTCCCCTCAACCTCACAGCCCGCCTCTGCATCAGCACACTACATCACACCCTTTTTACACTGCGCTGTCCTCTGTCAAACTCTCAGGTCCTGCAACATCTTTTCTTTACAGGTGTTTTAAAGCCTTCTAGGACACGTAGTGGGGCATTCACCTTTCTGACCCTATCTGCTTTAGCTCTTTCCTCCCCATCCCTCATTTCTGAAGAAGAGGTACATTCCTTCACTTGGCATGGAATTGACCATCTGCATTCCTACATGTCCAACTTGGTTTCCAGGTGGTTCTGACAACCATTTGATCCTCGTGGATCTCCGTTCCAAAGGCACGGATGGTGGCAGGGCTGAGAAGGTGCTAGAAGCCTGTTCTATTGCCTGCAACAAGAACACCTGCCCAGGTAAGAATACCCCTTGGTTTTCTCTTCCACACCTCTCCTGTCTGCACTTAAAGGCAGAGGTACAGCTGATGATAACTGGCTTTGCGGACAAGCATCAGCTGACGGGGGGATAAGTACACCTTGCCAAACAGGAGCTAAGTTGTGGCTCTCTCCTGGACCACTCTTTCTAACAGGCTGTAACCTTGCCAGGGACAGGGGATTGAGGGGGAAGGCTCTGGATGAGGGAGGCAGGGACCCCTGGAACACAGGCTGGATTTCTCCACAGGTTGTTCCTAAGGTACGGCTGTTGCAATCCAAACCCAGACAGATGCTAGACTCACTTGTAGGAGCAAAGGCCACATCACAGTCAAAATGTGCTCACTGCCTGTGGCTTCCACCTCTAGTGTGGAAATCACTTGTGCTCTTTAATCCAACCGCCATCTGCAGGCCTGTTCTTTTTGTACAAGTGCCCCTTTGTAGTGCACAGTGGTCAGTGGTGAGTTTGGGTGCGACCCAAATATTACACAGAGCTTATTTATGTTGAAGGTGACAAAAGCGCACTGAGGCCCAGTGGGCTGCGACTGGGGACCCCAGCACTGACGTCCCGTGGACTTCTGGAAAAAGAGTTCCAAAAAGTAGCCCTCTTCATTCATAAAGGTAAGGATGTGGGTTTGGAACTGTGCCACATCATATTGTGTGTATGAAGTCTTTGGACAGTTGAGACCCAGCCACTGAAGGACATTTCTGTGTCAAGGCTGAGTGCTGGGGACAGGAGACAATAGACATCGCTAGCAAACCATCTGGTCTGAGGCATTTATGAACTTGTCCTGACCAAGGAAGGGCTTGCACAAGAATAATTTCTGGGATCAATGTTAGTACCTATAGCTGTCATGCCCCCAGGTGGGGTATTTGGGTCTTGGGTGTGTCTCATAGCCCCAGAGGACTCATTTGTCTCTGCCACACAGGGATAGAACTGACTCTGCAGATTCAGAACGACGTTGGTGTCAAGGCCACCCTGAAGGAGTTCAAGGAGAAACTGGTAGGGGATGAGAAGCACCTTAGCAGCATCAGAGCTCTCAGGGAGGAGGTAGAGAGCTTTGCATCTCTTTTCCCTCTGCCTGGCCTGCTTGATGCCTAGAGGAGACACCAGGACTGCCCGAGGCACTTACCCAAGGACACAGTGCCCTTCCCAGGAGAGAAGCACCGCCCCACACAGGATCTGGTCAACTTCTCTGCGCTGAGGGTATCTTTGGGACTTTTCTCATGTTATCTTTACAAATCAAAATCTGTTTAAGCCTCATTGTTAGTAAGTCTGGGACAAATTATTAAGTTTAAATCTGAACCTTACTACTATATGTATAATTATTAATTCATTTAAACAGTGGGGTAGGGCAGAACTATTGGGAAGATTTCAGTAATTTTACTCACCCTTCTCATAGAGATATTGGGTTTCCTCCAACTCAATGAAGCAAATAAGAAACATAAGTTCATAGCTTGTAAAAGCTACCCATATTTTGTTACCTGGTGGGATGCCAGAGAACTGAATTATGACCTTACAACTGAAGAGGGAAATTCTCCTTAAGCTTCTGCTATGTGCTTTCAATCAGAATTCTAAGTTAGGCAAGTCTATATAAGGTGCCACCCACTATGTGGATTTCTCTATTAGCAACTCAGTATGCTGCAGAAATGGTCTTCACCATCCCCCCAGGGCAGGCTGGAGGGCCTGGGGCACCTGATCCTCTCTCGCTGTCAGAGTCAGCCACAAGCTCCCCTGCCTTGTTGAGAGAACTCCCTTCTGTAATCAGGAAGCCAAATGTCACCTTCCCAAAGAAATTTTATTTTTCATAAAGCTGAAGTGCAAAACATAAATGACCATTTTTAATAAGCACAGATTTTTAACCACAGAATGTCTACAAGAATTATAGCTTTAAAAAATACAACCAATTTTTATATTTCAAAAATAACTCAAATAAATTAATTTCTTAAAAAGTACACTTCTCATACAATTTGTTTGGCATTTACTCTGGTGCAGCCATACCTACAAGCTGCTGTCACACACGCCTGTTATACTCTCACCCTCGTCACTGTGACAACCGCAGCTCATGTGGTGAGCTCAGGTTCATATTCACAAATATGGACAAACATGCAGTAATAAAATACTTTTCAAAAAAATAACAAGATTTCCTTACAGACTATGCTTTTCACTGCAACCTTAAAGGTGGCATTTCTCTCCAGCCCGACTTGTGTAGCCAGCCAGCATTGGGCAGTCAGTGGGTGGAGCCCTGTGGTCCGCCTGGAAGGCACCTGTGGCCTAGGGTCCTCTATATTGGCACTTACCCCAACCCAGTGGGGACAGCTGCTAGTCTCTCTGGGTGTGGGTGACGACACACCAGTGCCCACATCTATGCCTCAATCTGGGAGCTGTTATGCTGTTAAAAAAAATCCTTTCAAGGGTTTGACTCCCCAGATGAAGACAAAAGGGCATTCTAAGACCCTGTGTAGCCTCCATGTTGGAGCTGAACACTCATTCCCAAGGAGCCAGGGTCCCATGCCAGCAGCCTAGTTCACTGCAAAGTGCTCATTCCATCCCTCCTGCTTCCTCCTTTCCATGTGCATAACTAAACCTCAGGAGATAAGGCCACATTAGGTCAGTGCCCAACAGAGAAAGGGCTCCAGAAAACTTGGTGGGCTCCAACCTTACCAGTCGAGACAGTTTCTGCTTCTAGCCAGTAACAACTTGATGCTTTTTCCTTTTTGCAGTCCGTTACCACCATTATCACTTATAAGATTCCAGTTTTTTCACTAACACAGTATTAGAGAAAAGCTAGGCAGCTGGGTGGTTTGATCGAAAGCATGAACTAAAATCACTTTCTTAGGTGCTCTCCAGGGAAATGGGAGGTAACATCTGATTGCTGGCCTGGCAGGGGGAGGGGCGTCAGTGCCTATAAAGGCCATCCACACCTACCATGGGCCCCCCACCAGTTGAGTGCTACCACCTGTGCAAAGACAACACGTCACCAGCAAAAGGCCCAGGGAGGCAGGGCATGTTATCTGGCAGAAGTGAGTGGTCAGTGAACATGCAAGATCCTCCACTGCTCTTGGCCAACAGATGCATCACGGAAACAAACAGGCCTGGCATTTAGGGTAGAATCTATGGGCCTTTCTCAGATTTGAAATGTTATTTATTTGGGGTTGGAATCTATTATACTTTGTACTAATCTGAAATAAAAGTTAAAAGCTGGTTGGAAATGACAGGTGAGCTATCATGGCCCATTTCCAGATTCTGGTACAGCATGTGTTAACTTCAGCTATCACAGTCAATTATGGAAAAGCTACAATTTCTAAAGTCTGAAGACTCCACTAAAGGAGCAAGGTTGCTGGAGAGACAGGTGTGAGGCAGCCACTCAGGCTGGGCATCTCAGCACCACAGATATTGTGAGAGCCTTCAGCTGCTCTCTGAAGTGGAGCCCTGGAATCACTACTGCAGAACTGCCAGCCTTGTTGGCTTCTGTCAACATGGATTGGTTCAAAAAAAGAAGGTAGGCCAGTAATTGGAAGTAAAGAAACCTCAAAGTTTCGGTGCCTGGGCCATCATAGGACTGAAGAAATAAGGGGCACTGATATCCTTTACTTTCTGGGAAGTGTTTTTTAATGTTTTATTAACACTTACTAATCTATTACTAGAGGAAAACTTCAAATGAAAATTCTTGAAGAGTAGCCCCATTACATAGGGCTCCCCACCATCAAAATTTACAGATGCACCTGAGACTTCTAGTAGGTCCTAGTTCTCCACAGTGGGGGGAGTAGGGGTTAAGAAGGGTCAGCTTCACAGGCTCAGCTGCCTCAGCCAAAACTGGCTCAGTCCAGGTGCCACTTTGAGAAGAAACATACTTGGCATCAGGCAATCCTTTGAAACTGCCACGCTGAAAAGTTAGATTTTAATCAAAATTTAATCCTGGAATTCACCCAGTAGTCAGTGAAGCCAAACTGCCTTCTTCATGAAGAAACAACTCTGAAGGAAAATGGCTGCAGGTGTGCTTTGTGTGAAAGGTGAGCAATCAAGTATCTGTATGTTCAAAAAAAGAAAAACAACTCCAGCGAGATGCTTTCAGTTTGCTTTCTCTGTGGCTGGCCCTGCAGACAATCTGTTCTCTTTACACCAGACTGGTCTTGCCTTAAGAGTCCTCAGGCCCCTGGAGTACAGCTTCTGAGCAAACAGTATCCAAAGCAGACATCTGCGGCAGTGTGTAGCCTTCACTTCTAGAAGGCCGGGTCTGGCTGACCTGCCAGTATGTTTCCCCAGTGAAAAGTGTTAACTGCAGAGTCCACATCAGTGTGAAACACAGGAACAGCAAGGGTGGTGCCAATGACCACTTTTCATCTTGTCATTGGGGCTCCACAGAACTTTCTTCCCTTGGACATAAAATGTCACAAATCATGTCCCTGGAGGCCTAAGTAGGCAGCAATTAGCCACACAGTTAGAAAATAAAGTAGCATCTTGGAACATGAGGGAGGGGCTCATGGAGAGAAACAGGCTTCCCACACAGCCTTCTCCACAGGTCACTGCACTTCACATCTCAAAGCTGCCAAGACATTCTAGGAGAGTTGTCTGTGTGAGAATGTGCAATGGACAGAGGTACAAGGGAAACCAATGAGATGTGAGCAGCACCATTTGCCATAGAAGGTTCTCAGTCATAGCCTCAGAGGCAAAAAACACATGTCCACAAAGAAAGCCACACAAGGCCTACCACCTTCCTGGAGGAAATCCCTGCCATGACAGGATTGGGACCCTGACCAGCACTTGATGGGTGGGAGCCAACAGGTCCTATCATTCTGCAGAGAACGGACCAAAGGAGTGATGTGAGGTAAACCCTCCTTAGTCACCAGGGGTCTCTGACTTTAATGGTGTTCTACAAAGCTGACAGGTAGACTAGGTCTCAACAGCGGGGCCCCAGCCACACAGAGCACGACCCTAGTAGATATGCACATGTGTGCTCAGGAGCACCACCTGTCGCTGGCTCAAGTCTGTTTTATCACAACTTTCTGGGGACAAATTAAAAAGCAGTAATATCAAGAGTTCTCCCTACTTAGGGGAAAACTGCTTTAAAAAAGGCATAAAATTTTCTGGGTTGCAATAAACACTCCAATCTACATATCAGTGGCCATTGTGTAAGAAGCTCAGGGAGGTCATGGTGGAGAGACGTGGGAGCATCTCCTGAGAAGGTGCGGAGAGTCTCATGATGATGGAAGTGAGCTGCAGTGAAGTGAGCATACGTGGGGGGACTCTGTGGGGACAGGTGAGCTGCCGTGAGGTGCCTGTACTCCAGGCCTGTGCGACCTCCTCAAGCAGATCCATGAAGACAGCCACACAAGAAAGCTTTCCTCATTCCTGGAGGAAATCCCCGCCATGAGTTATTACCACCCGGACTGCCCACCCATGCCAACCAGCTGAACACAAGTCTGCTGTCACTGTGCCCGTGAGACCCGCAAGAGGTAGTGAAGTGGTTGCAAAGATTTGCTTTGGGTGAGTGGACAGCACTAACTCACTCTGGCCAAAAGAAGTGGACCTGCTGGTTCTTCATCACTTGCACAGTGGTACACGTGGCACCTTGGCCCTGCCTGTCTCCTGGGCTCTCTGCATCCAAAAGCAGTGCTCACTGACAACTAGTAACTATGATGATCTCTCCTGCTCAGCTGCAGGAACAGTTTCCAAGGTGAGGGAGTGAGGGTCGGGACAGGGTGCTGCTCACCCCTGCTGCAGCACTGGGGCCTGGAGGGTGTATACTTCCCACTGCACAGCTGGGGCAGAGCTCTCTCCCTTCTCCTCATTCATCCTGGGCCTCTCCTGGCCTGATGGGCTCCAGGACACCAGTCAGCTTCAGTCTGAATGAGGCAATGGATGTTCCGTTATCCTCTTTTCCACCAAATCATTCCAGTGAAACAGGCTGCTTCACTTGATTTTGCTAGCCAAGTGTTAAGCAGAGATGAATGTGGCCACCATTTTCCTCCCACCAGGGCTTCATCTTCCTTCCTTTCATCCCACCCCACTGAGGCTTTCCTCTGCCCTGCCTACCAGTCCTCAGTCCCAGGGTCACTCCTTAACAAGGAGATAAGAGCTGTTACTATCCTTCCAGACACCTTCAGAGAAAGCCAAGCTCTCCCTCTTTCCAAGTCCAACTGGCAGGTTCCCTGGAGCCTCCTGGGAACCACAGCTGCCACCTTGGTTTCCTTCCCACCTATGACACCATAAATCTAAAAAGCTTGGTCATGCCAACCTTTCCCTTCCCTGTGCCCTGAGTCACAGGTCTTGGTCACAGTGGCTGGGACTGACCTCAGATTTTGTGCAAAAAACTGGGGACATAGTCAAACCTAAGCACGGGATGGCTGATGCCAGGAGACTCCTGCATATAGTACAGTTTCAGCAGCTCAGCCAGGTACTTGACCACCTTGACATCTTCATTCACTAGACCCAGATTCAGCTTCAAAAAGCTTGCCTGCCGGCTGGCAACCAACTCCTCTATCTCCTTGTTGTGGGCAGGCAGGTGCAGGTGATGGCAGAAGGTGTAGAGGAAGGCCTTGGAGCAGAGCTGGGTGAGCATGCTCTGGACATGCAGGTAGTAGGTGCTGCCCCTCTTGATTTGAGTGCGGTGGTCTGCCAGCCGGGGCACAAGGGTGCCTCTGTAAAGGGGGCAGCGCAGGGTTTTGTTGTCCAGGTCCAGAATGCTCGTGTAGCGGCTGTAGCGGCTCAGAACATGGAGGGTGCTGGCACTGGCCGGGGATGCCACTCTGAAACACACAGGCCAAGGTCAGGAGGAAGGACAAGGGCCAGGAAGATGAAGGCAAATGCTTGGGTGTGGGGCTTCCTGTCTCTAGGCCAGCTCCCACCCAGCCAACACTCTGGCTCTTTCTGGAAGGTAAATGTGATCATCATGATCTTCAAAGGGTCCTTACCACCCTCATGACCAAGTTCAAGTGCCTTGGCATGGCCCACAAAGCCCTATACAACCTGCTTCCTGCTGACCTGAGACTTCATCTGTTACTTCCCCAATGACTCTCCCTTATAACCATGCCAAACTTTCAGTGGGGCCTCAAAATCATGGGCCTATTTGCTCTGCCTTCCCTCCCTTTTGCACATGACTTATGCCCACTTAAACTTTCTCCAGCCTTCCCTCATCACCTCTTCTGCTTTCCTGCTATGACTTGGTCAAGCTCCTTAACCTTTCTGAGACTTCTCTGTAAGACAGAGATAATAGTTCCTACCTAATGGGGTCACTGTAGAGACACAACGAATTGTGCATAGGAGAAATGTGTGGCCCTCAGCATCACCAGGGTGGTGACAGCTGTCTGTCTTCTTGTCTCACCTACTGGACAAGAGTTTCTGCAGACCCAGTACTGTCCCTGATTTGCCCTCCTGTCCTCACTGTCCTGTACACCAGGGGTAGGCAGTCAGGGTCTGCCCTGTGAGGAAAGGTCAGAGTGGTCAATCTTAGTTAGCAGCTCCTTGAATCTCTTCCCTACATCAGTATTCCCAGAGGAACTGGGATTACCCTGCAGAACCAGAAACTTCAGACTGACATACTCTATTTGGGGCTTGTGTTAGACCTGAAATGGTATGTGCAACGGACTGACAGTCACTTGGGACCAGAGTAATCTCATATTTTTTCCTTCTTGAATGTTGTTATCTTGTACAATTAACACATCTACTGGACATCTACTATGTTCCCAGTAGTGACCCAAGGGCTTAGCAGGCAATAAATGAGCCTGGTTTGGTTGGGAAGAAAAGCTGGGTACACTGAGTGAATGGAGATGTGGTCTACCTCTTCACAGGAGAGGGTTAGGGTGGGAAGGTCCTGGAGGAGTGGCCTTAGAACTGGGGAAGGCAACTGAACTACAGTGTGAGCAAGGTCAAAGAGATGGCAAAGCAGACAGCCAAATGAGCCATGCATTCTGAGAACCATAAAGAGAGCAATGGGCTGTGGCCCGCATCCCACAGGCGATGGGCAATCAGGCTTGTAGGCAGCTCACTGGCTTCTCAGGAAGGCAGGCCTTTTCCCACATATCCCCAGTATACTCAGTCCACTCCTGATATAATGGCCCAACGGGGCCAGGCCATGAGCCAAACTCCTCCTCAGGCTTGGCACATCCAGCCCACCAAGGCTCTGCCACAGCTACACAGCCATGCCTCACCTCATCTTCCTGCTTCTCCATCCCAGTCACCTGTCCTGATGGAACATCCTGGCCTCAGGCCCAGCCTCTGCTGGGAAAGCTCCAACACCCCACCCACTCCCACCTATGGCAGCACCATTTCTTTGAGAAGATGCTGCTCCTTCTAACATTTCTATTTCCCTCAAAGCTCCTCATCAGGAGGCCAGACCACAAGGGAAGAAGCGAGTCCCAGGCCTGTCCCTAAGTTATACAACACAGGTGTCTGAGAGCCTCACACTTCAATTCTCACACCTGTTTAGATTCATCACAGTCTGTCCCAAAGCCAGGAAGGCAAACTCTGTATAGAGGAGGACACTGAGGCCCAAAGAGTGGCCATCGCTTGTCCAAGGTCACCCAGCTTGAAAGTGGCTGAACCAGGACTCAACCCAGGGCCTCTGACCCACCCTAACACTGTTTCTCACCAGAACTGTGCTGTTTTTCAAACAGCGCAGGGCTTGTTATTGCTGTTTAGTACGCAATAATCCCTGGTTTGGGCTTAAAATAATGGGGAGACTGATCTATCTCTTGTACTCATTCTGTGCACAGTGAGGCCCTACTTCAATAGGAAAAAAAAAATCAAACCACCAGTAAGACTGGCAGTTCTAGGGTGGGAGTACTAAAGAGTTCATTGTCTGAGCTGGTTTTAGCTGGAGACAAAGCACCTGGGTGGGAAGAGAATCTCCTAAACCACAAAATTCTGATTCCAGATTAACTCGGCACACCGGACCAACCCACTTACTAAGCACCCTATAGATAGGAAGCTCATGACCACACAAAGACAACTCTTATAACCATACTCTCCATGCTGATCCTCAGATGGGCCTCGGTCTGCCTCTGTCTCAATTCTGGGTCTGCCTGTGGGGTGACTCATCATCCATCCACAACTCCAGCACTTTTGAGGGCTGCCAGGCACAGCATGAGGGCTGCACACACAGCCTAACTGTGCCTGCCTCCAGCTCCACATGGGGACTACTGTAAGCTCCAGTCACAGACAGGGTTCAACAAGTTTTGCTGAGTAAATGAAGAGATAACTGATCCAAATTCACATAGCTAGTAGGGTTAACATGAGGACCTGAACTCAGCACACCCACTGCCTCCCTCTAACAGCCATGGACCACAACTCCATGGATTTTCATCTCATGGTACTTTCACATCCTGTCTACTGTTCAATTCACAGAATTTTTTCAAGTGGTTCATAGCAAATCCAGTCCTCACTCCACTTCTAGCCCCTCAGCTGACCCTCTAGTGACAGGTCCCCTAGGGAACAAGGCCTCCAACCCCCATCTACTATTCCAAAATGCCCTGCAGGCAGATGCTCCCAATTCCCAGCACATGGGCACACTCGGGAGGTTCAAGCAGGAAAGCTTCACAGGAGAAATGATCACTTCTCCACTTGGGATTCTTGGAAAGATCTCAACTGTCACTCTGACAGGACTCTCACTTTTGCAGAGGGCTGCTTCAAGGCTCTGAAGTCTGGTGGTACAGGCCACACTCAGCTCTTGCTGCCCTGGCCTGCCTTCCTCAGTCTGTCTGGGCCCTGGTAGGATATAGAGCAAGGCTCATACTGCTCAGGCACAGATCAGATGTGATGGGGCTTCTAACCTCTGCAGTCACAAGGCAAGCCTTGTCAGCAACCTCTGCAGATGGAAACAGCCTCAGGGAGGTCAGGCTGACAGCGGTGACAGAGATGGGGCTGAAGAGAGGGTTGACTGAGAAGGCTGTGCTCGCTCTGTGCTGGGATGTACCACAGCTGCTGGTTCACCTTATAATTCTGGCAGTGGGCCCAACAGCTGGCATATAGCCCTCAGTAAGTACTTGGCAAATGATCATTAAGTGACCCAACCCTCTTATTTTCTCTGAAGGAAACAAAGCCTTGAGTGAAGGAGTGACTTGTCCAGGTGCCCACTTTGGATGAACAGTGGTAGGGAAGGGGCGTCACAGGACTCAGACCACCTCATAAATCCTTCTCCATTCCAGGGTGCCAAATATACCGCCAGCTACCCCCTCCTGCACCCACAGAGACATCATTAATTGAGACAGCAAGATTTCCAATGCAGCCCAACCTAGGCCTCAGAATATTTCTCAACAGAGCACTTCAGTCAGGTATCCAGCAGAGTGGAGCTGATGTAAGAAATGAACCTCTGTGGCCATTCTGGCACATTCTAAGGAGGAAATTTATGGAAAGCCTCTGGAAAGGGCAAGACTGTGCGAGCCTGGTCCTCAATAAGCCAGCTGATATCAATAGATTGATGTATGTTTTAGATTTTCCACTTTTGAAGTAAAAAAGTCAAAGTTCAAGGATTGGGATGAGGGGATTGAGTCGGAGATTAGAAGATGCATGTGTGTGCGTGTGTGCTCGCATGATGCCCACCCATCATTCTACCAAGAACAAGCAAAACACAATCCCTGAAAAGCCCTTCCCTTCCTGTGAGAGAATGGTTAATCCCAAGAGCACAGAGGTGCCATCAGCTGAGGGTCGGGACTATGGGAGGAAAGACAAAAGCTGCAATGGCAATCAGTGCAGTCAGCTAACCTACTAAGCCTCAGATTCTGCATCTTTAAGCAAGGACTTAATGGTTTCCCAGGGTGCCCAAGGAATGAGTTTGTCCAGGTGTCTCAGGTACATCATGCCACGCTCCCCATGTTATCACTCTTCCCCCACAAGGGCAACCCCACCCTCCAGGCCATTCAAGCCAAAGACCCAAAGCCTTCTCCCTTCCTCCTTTCTACCTGTCACTAAATTACTCTCTTTCCTTAGAGCACACAAAGCACCTGCTGTTAGAACACTCATTTTCCTGTATGGTAAGCCTCTGGTCACCTGTCTGCCCCTTCCCCTAAACTACAAATTCCTCCAGAGCAGTGGCTTTGCTCAAGTACCTCCAGAAGGTACCCCAGCACCCACCAGCATACCCTGTAGATTCTCAACAAATGAATCAAATCATGATATGGAAGTGATACTTGTTTGAATCCCACCACAACCCTAATGCAGCAAGGGGTAGTAAGTCTGGGTGACTTCCATACAAAAGGTGAACTCAAGGAGACTCAGGGTGGTGACCTCACTGATACTAGGGACCCATATAAATGGGAAGTCAGAAAATTAGAATAAACAGGGGTTGACTGTAGTGTGGGAGAAATTCCTTTTGCCCTTCCTATGTGGTATGGGAAGCACAGGCTATGTCATCAGGGACCTCCATGATCACCTAGCTCAAAACCTTTGCTTTGCAGATGTGCAAAGTGGGGTGCAGAGAAGGGACTGAGGAAACTGAACATAGTGCATACACTGAAGGAGAGTCCCTTGACCCAGACAACTTGTCAAGCAGTTTTGGAAAAATATAAAGAATCTATTACAGCACAAGTAAGGACCACAGGGAAATGACACAGAAAGCATTCAAAGAGAGGGAGAAGGAGCTGGCTTTTGCCTTTCCTTATAAGACAGCCTTCAAAGGCAAACAGGACAGTGGAGGCCTGTGGATGTCCCTCTCATCAGTGATGGCTGCCCTCTTCTATTACCACAGCCCTTTCTCAGAAGTAGATCTCATCAGTCGTCTACACCATAGTGTGAATTTGAGAACTAGCAAGAACCTGAGATCTACAAGTCCAGTCTTTTCCCAAACCTTGCTGTACACCTTACCCCAGACCAGCTGAATAAGAATCTTGGTAGTGGGGCCCAGGGATCATAATTTTTAAAATTCTCCCATAATTCTGGCACAGCGGGGTACAGACCAGAATCAGCAACCACTTGGGAGCTACAATCCCCTCATGTGACTGACAGATAAGGAAACACAGGGCCAGAGAATTGGTAAGAGTAACAGTGAGTTGGTGCTGGGCCCGGTCTGGAAGCCAAGCCTCCTGATTTTGGGTCTACCACCCAAACTTTTAACTTCACCCAGAGGGATGTACATCTGAAGCCTCATCTCTAAATGAACAAGGCCCTTCCCCACTACCTGTAACCAATTACCTCTGCAGGCCAATTAGCTTCCACTTCTGAAAATCCGTAATGTGCAAAGGGGAGGAGACCCAGTGCTTCACAGGTTTGGCATAGCGGCTGTAGTTGGGCACGAAGATGGACAATGCTGTCACAAGCTTCTGACTATGGCCTCGTCCTCCCCAGGACCACAAGCGTCCTCCCACTGAGTAGGGAGTAGATGGCTGGGTGGGCAAAGGGGTACTGGCGGATGAATTTTAAGGCATTCTGGCCAGCCCTCTTTTTATGCCTCTCAGAAGAGGGGCCAGTGAGATGAGTAGAGGGAGTCCTGTCCAAGCTGGTGGAGGCTACACTGCTCACATAGCTGGTGGTGTCTGAACAGTTGTCCAGGCTGGTCTTACTGATGTCCCGGCTAGCCAGCAGGTGGCTTGGGTCCAGCTCATAAGCAGGGAAGCCTTCAGAACTGTTGTCTCGGGAAGAAGGGCTGGCATTTTCCACTGCAAAGTCCACATGGAACCCCTGGTCCTTCTGCCTGTAGCGCTGTGGGGGGATGCTCACTACTCCATCCTCGTCAGAGAGTATGTGGGCTGGAGTAGAGAGTGGCACCAGCAGACTATCACTCTCCTTCCCAATGCAGCAGGAGTCTGCTTGTGATGAGGTGTTTTCTAAGCTGCCCTCCTCTGGCTCACCCAGCTCGGCTGGGCTGTTTGCCCGGAAGTGGATGGCTCCCTCACTATCATCTGCATATGATTCTTCTTCATTAATAGCACTTGGGTAGCTGGCCTTAAACTCATCAGGGATGAGGGCCTCAGAGGGGCAGGTGCTGAGGACTTCAATGCTGTCCTCACTGATGGTTCTGTGGCTGACTGCTTTGCTCCGGATCACCTGTGGGCTCAGTGGCACCATGAGGTTAGCCTGGCTGTCAGACTTAAACAGCACAGAGGTAGACTTTTCTGTGCCTAGAACCTCAATGCTTTCACCACTGCTGATACTGCCTTTCATATCCATATCCAGGTAGTCCAAGTTTTCCTGGGGGTCAAAACTGTTCAACTGTGTCGTCTCCACTTCCTTGTAGTCCTCATCTCCAAGTTCCTGCTCCATCTTGATCAGCACAGACTCCACACTAGACTTGTAAGAGCCAACACTAATTAACACTTGAGGAACTGGGCATTCTTGTAGAGTTCTGGAAGGCGGCCTGTCTTGAGTGGGCTTAGAGGGTATGCTTTCTTGTGTGTCTACCACCCTGTCATAGACATCCACAAAGTCTTCAAAGAGGAAGTTCGTTATGCTCTGTTGCTTTAGTAGTGTTCTGTCAATCTGGCTAGTCAGGAGATAACACAGGTCTCCTCTGAAGATGTGCTCAATGTGGCTGAGCTGTGCCAGAGTCTTGGTGAAATATTCAGTGTCACAGAGCTCTTCCAAGGTCTTCAATTTCTTGTCAAAGCACTTGGTGGACTTTGCTTTGATGAGTTTTGGGGTATAAGCAGGTCTGCAGGTGTAAAGGTCTGTGTCAGCACACTCATCAGGGTTAGATGTAGTGGCTGCCTGGTCAGGCTGATCCTGAGTATGCTCCATCTCCCCAGAACACACATCAGACCCCTTCAACTTCCGGTGAGGGTATGATCGGATCTGCTTCAGCAGATCTTGATGTTCGATGATAGACTTCTCTACACTAGCCAATTCATTGGCTTTCTCGATTGCTTGAGATGAGTAAAAGCCTTTGTCATTGGCTTTCTTTTGGATCTCCGTTTCAGTGTGCAGCACGGTCCTGGTGTAATCCAAGTCTTTCAGTTTTTTTTCAAGTTCCACAGCGAAGGCCTTCCTGTTGCCTGTCTTCAAGTACTCGGAAGCTTTGGAAAATTCAGCTGAAAGCTCCTGGAACTGCTGCATGATTTTGTGCTGGTCTGCTGAGATATAAGCCATGCAAAAGGGCCTCACAAAGCCACGGGCCTCCAGATCGTATAGGGTAAGGTGGTGCACATAAGCAAAGGCTCCCTCTTTGGAGTCTCCCAGTACCACTTTGGAATCCTCCACAAAGTTCAGCTTAGGATAGGCAGAACCAGGGGGATGGCCCACGAAGGAAGCCTGGTAATCCACAGACATGATCCGCAAAGAAAAGTAATTGAGATCAAAAGTACCGAAAACTTTGGTGTCATTGGGGATGGTCAGCAAGGGTTGGGGTCCCACCTGCTCTGAGAACTCGGAAATAAGGATGAAGTCACGAGAGAACTTGGCTCCGGACAGTTTAGACCATGGGTTAGCTCCTTGGCTTGCGAAGGGGAAGAGCGGCACTGAGTACTCTTCAGGCAGAGCCGGCTCATTGTAAGGCTCCTCCTCGTACTCATCCTTTTTGGTGAAGGCCACCACGTCAGGGGCGCTGATCATTATTTCCAGATATACGGAGAGAACATTGAGAGGAAGTGAAAAAAGAAGGCCGGGGTAATCAACACAGGGAAGCCACGACTCTGGAGGAGGAAGCGAAGTCCTATGCCTTCTTTGCGCCTTCAAGGGTACTTGGCTGCTTCTCACACTTCCGCAAACGCAAACTCCCACGGCCCCTCAGAGGTGTGTCTCCCCCAGGGCTCTCCAGGCCTCATGAACTCCGCAAGTCCAGATGACCGGGGAGGCCGGCCGCCCTTCTCCTCCTCCTCCTCCCCTGGCGAGGGCAGCCGGCGCAGGGCACCTACAGCGAGGTCACCGGGACGTCTGCAAACCCACCAGTGACAACAACAGTCTCGGCCCTGATGTGGTGCCTAACATGTGGCTGCAAGCCGCCGCAGAGGCCAACCGAGCGTTGCTGTCCCCACAACCCGAGGCAAAATCTGTCCCAGCTGCTTGGACGCCACAACCAAAAGCCAGCTACATCGGCGCCGCCATCTTGGTATCACATGACTCGCGGTATCCGCACCTTGTGACCCGGAAACGTCCACGTAGACTTCCGAGCGAAAGAGAAAAAGACTGTGGCGAGGCGCGTGATGCGGGCGGGACTGTGGAGCGGCCTCCTCCTAGAACCAATAGGTGAAACTAACTACTGTTTGGAAAGAGAGGAAACGTAGGGGCGCGGGAACGTGCTGGGACACGGGGTCCAGGAGCGCGGGGCAGCATGGGAGTTGTAGTTCTCTGCCCTGTGGACTCGCGCCTGGCGGAAGTGGCGGGAGAAGACGGGCGGAAGCGGAGCTTGTCGGTGCGGTGTTTGGCGCGCAGGCGGCGGTGGTGAGGTAGAGGCTAGTGGCTGCAACTCTGAAGCCTGGTGGGCTGATGGGAGGAGACCGAAACGGTGTCCGCGGCAGCAGCGGCTCCTGGAGTCTCTAATTCCTTATAGTGGGTCGGGGTGGCGCTCACCTCGACTTCCCCAGCATGCGTGAATACCCGGGATGATCTTCCCCGTCGTCCGCTGCGTACTCCGCAGTGTGCGTGGGATTAGAGGACGAAACTTGTCCGCCTCCGCCATGGAGGTGGACTTCCGAGGCGTGCGGAAAGTCCTCTGTGTGGCGGAGAAAAACGACGCGGCCAAGGGGATCGCTGACCTGCTGTCCAACGGTCGCATGAGGCGGGTAAGGATACGCATTTCCTAGCAGCTGTACTTGGTGAGGCCCACGGAGTGGGACATCGTGGTGGGCACCGGGAATAGGGATGAAGGCGACTTCTCTCATCTGTGGGTCTTCGCTGTGTCCCCGAGATCATTGCAGTGGCCACCTGTCTTTTCTTAGGACTGACTGATAGGCATTTTTAAATATAGTGAAGAGGTTTCACTCATTTGCTTGAAAACCTTGGGTCCTCCCGCGGTTCCCTCATTCTTGCCTAGGGATTCCAAAACCCGATGAAGTTGGGAATCACTGACCTTTAATTTGGCATTCAAGCCCTTCCTGATCATTCCCAGGGAACCCAATTTTCTGCCATGCTCCCTGCAGTTCTGCAGACCTAGTGATTCTATAGCTTTTAAGGGCCTACTGACTCGGCAACACTGTGTGCGGTTTGGAGGGTAGAAGCAGATCTCAGAACTTTTCCTACTGCCAGCAATGGTCCTTGACTACCAATTCAACACAGGAATCCCTGACTTGGGGTGCAGTGAAGAAGGAAACTTGATTCAGTACAAAACAGCCTTGGGTCTTTGAGCTTTAGCTGGAGAAACATTCTTAGGTGGACAGGGAAACTGCTCAGAAGGGAAACTGATTTATATAGATGTAAGTCCCCACTCCTGATCTCTAATTAGTCCTTTATGCAAATGAGGACTCCAAATCCTTGCAGTTTGGTCCGAAAGACACTATAGTGATTGGTCAGAATGGAGCCTCTCTGGTTGGTGGAGGAAATACAGTTACACAACTCAGATTGGTTGGGGAAAACCTCAGTCCTAGCGGTTGAAATAAGATTCCAGGAGCTCCTTTGTAAGGGCTGTTCTGATGGCAAAAACAGTGCAGGCTAGCAGTTCAGAGCAGGCTTCTTTGTGAAGACCAGTTTGCATGAGAGGCCCTTGTGTAGAAATGGTTGTTAGGCTCTGTTTTTTTTAAAATTTGAGCCCAGTTAGCCAATAGGAGCCAATAGTGGTTATTTTCTTTCATGGGGTCCACACTATCATACAAATTCTGAGAGACAGGCAAGTAAGGGATGTATTGTAGACATGCTGGGGCACAAAGGAAGGGGAGAGTAAGAAAGGATTTCAAAAGGGAGTTAACGTGAAGGCCTTAAGAGCAGTTCAGGAAAGTCTCTCAAACAACAAAAGTGGAGCCTGAAATGGTTTTCTGGAGAACATTTCTGAGAGCATGGGGTGAAGTTCCCTGCTCCTTTTTCTTTCAAATCCCAGGGTCCTTAGACCTGTTTCTAGTGTTTGGCTAGTGGGAGTAGGAGCTAAGGTTGTATCGGTGCTGAGAGGTTTAGCTCTTTCCAATGCCAAGAGTCCTGGTGACCAGCTCCAAGGTTTGTCTACTTAGAGGACTCTGGGCCTCTTAAAAATGGCCCATCTATACCTAACAAACTTACTTCTGTATTCTTTGGGGCTTTGTTTAAATGTTTCTTCTTCAAGGAACCTTTCCTCAAATTCTCTCCCCCCAACTGGAAGAGGGACATTTTATGATGTACTGTTACGGTACCCTGTTCTGTTTGGAAGATAGCTACTAATTACAGTGAAATAATGCACTTTGCAGTTATTTATTTGATGTCTCTCATCACTCCTCCTTGGGCTCTAAGCTCCAAGGGAAAGAGGCTATGTCTGTTTTGTGCATTGCTGTATTCCTAGTACCTAACATAGTGCCTGGAATACAGGAGTCTTTCAGTCAATATTTGTTGGATGAATGTTTGAGCTGAGACTTGAAAGTCTTACCCGGCAGTGGAAACAGTATGTGTAAAGAAAAACCAGTGGCTTGAAACAGTTTGGAGTGTAAAAAAACTGAGAAGTTAGGAGTGGGAGGAGGAATCAAGGAGTTAAGCAAGAGAGGAAGCTGAAGGCAGATCGTAAGGGTATTAGAGAACCATGTAATATTTTATATACAAGTGTTAAAGTACATATAACATTTACCATTTAAACTATTTTGAAGTAGCATTTAGTATATTCAGATATACTGAATATATACAAATATATATTCATATATATTTAGTATATGTACAACCATCACTTCTATCAAGTTCCAGATTTTTTATCACACCACAAGGAAACTCCATAGCCAGTAAGTGGTCACTCCCCATTCTCTAGTTCTCTGAGTCCCTGGCAACCACTAATCTGCTTTCTGTCCCCAAGAATTTGCTTATTCTGGATATTTCGTATAAAAAGAATCATAATATGTGGCCTTTTGTGTCAGGCTTCTTTTACTTAGTGTGCTGTTTCTGAAATTCACCCATGTTGTAGCATGTATTAGTACTATGTTCATGAAAGACTGAATAATATTCCATTGTATAGATTTGAGGTTTCAGGGATCTACTGGGGTTCTTGGAATGTATTCCCTGAGGATAAGGGGGGACTACTGTACTAAAAACGCTTAGCTAGTATTTGGGATTATAGAGGGAAGTTTCTTTTCTTGGCAACCATTAGAACAATGAACTCTTAGCTATCTATCAAATACTAAAATAAATTCCCTCTTTAAATTTGCTGTTTATAAAGAACCTCATTCAGTGTTCCACACAGAAAAATTGTATTTGTGAGCCTGAGAGAGAATCTTGTCGACCCTGATTTCCCTTGGCCCTTGAACATTTCCCTATTTCCAGTTTGCCTTTCTTTTGTCTTTTGTGCAGAGTTGTGTGAAACTCACATACAAAAATAAGTTGACCCTCAAACAACACAAGTTTGAACTGTACAGTTTTATGTATGCATTTTTCCCCAGTAAATATGTGCAGTACTGTAAATATATTTTTCTTATGATTTTCTTAATACCATTTTCCCTACCTTACTCTACTGTAAGAATACAGTATATAATACATGTAACATACAACATACATGTCTACTATTTGTTATCATTAAGCCTTCAAAGTAGGTTATTAGTAGTTAAGTTTGGGGGGGTCAAAAGTGATATGCAGATTTTTTGACGGTATAGGGGTTTGCATCACAGCCCTCTTTGTGGAAGAAGGTGGGATCTATTCAGAGATGGTCGTACCAATTGATAAGTGCAGCTGAAGAAGTACTGTATAGACCGGATTCCAGTCCTGACTGGGTCTCATAGTATTAATGGATTTCAGAGCCAGAGGCACCTTGGAGGTAACTTCATTCAAGAATAAATTGAGGTAACCCTGGCCAGGTAGCTCAGTTGGAGAGCATCCTCTCAATACACCAGGTTGTGGGTTTGATCTCTGGTCAGGGTGCATACAAGAAACAATGCATGTATGCATGAATAAGTGGAACAACAAATCAATGTTTCTTTCTCTCCCTCCCTCCTTTTATTCCTCCCTCTCTCTAAAATCAGTAAATAAAATAAAAATTTAAAAATAATAATAAATTGTCCTGGCTGGTGTGGCTCAGTGGATTGAGCACCAGCCTGCAAACAACACTCGCCAGTTCAATTCCCATTCAAGGCATATGCCTGGGTTGTGGGCCATGTCCCCAGTTGGAGGTGTGCAGCAATTGTTGCCATTTCTCTCACACATGAGTGTTTCCCTCCCTTTCTTTCATCCTCCCTTCCCCTCTCTCTAAAAGTAAATAAAAACTAAAAGCTTTTTTTAAAAAAAAGAGTAAATTGAGGTTCAGAAAAGCAAATGATTCACCCACATTCACCCGTTTGTTGGAACAGTTGTATAGCCAGGAAGTGATGTGGAAAAGAAAGAGAAAATTGAGAGTTATGCCCTAATCCTTTCTTGGCCATTAATTTGTCTTGTGACCTTAGACAAGTCCATTCTCATGTATAAAAAGATGTGTATTAGCTGATCTCAAGGTTATTTTCCAGAATAAAAACTCCTGGATCAAGTAGAGGCTTAATAAGTGATTTTTTAAAGAATTTTTATTTATTGATTTTTGAGAAAGAGAGGGAAAAGGAGAGAGAAACATCTGTTTGTTTTCCAATTATTTTTGTATCCATTGGTTGATTCCTATCTACCCTGACTGGGGATCGAACCTGCAACCTTGGCGTATCTGGGTGATGCTCTTACCAACTGAGCTAACTGGCCAGGGCCTGTAACTGTTTTGAGGGACCACTTAATAAATGATGTTAGTAATTTAGCATAGTTTTTATGTATAGGAAATACTGTTAGATTTTTAATATCCCCACTTAGCAGAGTTTTGCTTGATCTTTCTTGTATTCTTGTATTTTCTTGTAGTTCTTGTATTTTCTTTGTTATGTCTTACAGAGGGAAGGACTTTCGAAATTCAACAAGATCTATGAATTTGATTATCATCTATATGGCCAGGTATACGCTACAGTATTTCCATCATACAACTAAAGCGTGCTTTTAGATCATGTGCCATTTTGGTGTACATTTGTTGGGTTTTTAATTATGACTAAAAAGAGCAGCTGTTTACTACAAATCTTCTATAAATTGTTTGTACCTCAGATTATTTAATCAAGAAGTGCTAGCCAGTCTAGCCATTAAAGAATATGTCACTGTTTTTTAAGGGTAGCTGTTATTATGAACTAAAGATCTCTGGTTATAGGTGATCATTTTAATAAAATATGGTCCTATCTCAGCTCTTTATAACAAGAAAGAAGCTGATATACAATAGTTTGAGGAAATTTAAAATGCTACAAAAAGCATCATGGTCATAGAGTTAAAATGGCGATTGTCTTTTATTACTATGGTTTTTAGCTTCAAAGAGCTATATTTATGTTTGTTTCTTCCCAATTCGTTTTTGTTTTGTTTTTTATTGGCTTAATTTTTGGGGGCAGTTTCAGGTTCACAGTGAACTTGAGGGGAAGGTACAGAGAGTTCCCACATACATTCTGCTGCCACACACACACACACACAGCCTCCCCCATTATCAGCATCCCTCATCACAGTACATTGGTTGTAATTAATGAGCCAACCATTATACATTATCGCCCGGAGTCCATGGTTTACACTGAGGTTCACTCCATGTTGTACTGTATGGGTTTGGACAAATGTATATGTAAACATATCCATCATTATTATATACAGAGTTTTTCACTGCCCTAAAAATTCCCTGTGCTCCACCTGTTCATTCCTTCCCCTTTGCCCGCAACCCCTTTTTTCTTTACTAGAAGTTTCTCCCTTTTATTTAAATGATCTGACAAAATATAGTTGCTAAAAGACTAACTCAAATTTTGTTATCATTTAGAATGTTACCATGATAATGACTTCGGTTTCTGGACATTTGCTGGCTCATGATTTCCAGATGCAGTTTCGCAAATGGTCAGTACAGCCCTGGGGGAGGTTGTTTCAGATTATTGCAGTCAGTTGTAAAAGACTACAGGAATTTTAAGGCATGTTGATTTTTTTTTTCCTTTTTTATTTTTATTTTTTTATTATTTTTTAATATATTTTATTGATTATGCTATTACAGTTGTCCCATTTCCCCCCTTCTCTCCCCTCCACCCTGTACCCCCCTCCCACCCACATTTCCCCCTTTAGTTCATGTCCATGTGTCATACTTATGAGTTCTTTAGTTTCTACATTTCCCGTACTATTCTTGCCCTCCCCCTATCTATTTTCAACCTACATTCTATGCTACTTATTCTCTATACCTTTTCCCCCTCTCTCCTCCTCCCACCCCCCTGCTGCTAACCCTCCATGTGCCCTCCATTTCTGTGGTTCTGTTCCTGTTCTAATTGTTTACTTAGTTTCTTTTGGTTTTGCTTTAGGTGTGGTTGTTGATATTTGTGAGTTTGCTGTCCTTTTACTATACATGTCTTTTCTTTATCTTCTTTTCTTAGATAAGTCCCTTTAGCATTTCATAAAGTAAGGGCTTGGTGATGATGAACTCCTTTAACTTGACCTTATCTGAGAAGCACTTTATCTGCCCTTCCATTCTAAATGAGAGCTTTGCTGGATAGAGCAATCTGGGATGTAGGTCCTTGTCTTTCATGACTTGGAATATTTCTTTCCAGCCCCTTCTTGCCTGTAAGGTCTCTTTGGAGAAATCAGCTGACAGTCTGATGGGAACTCCTTTGTAGGTGACTGTCCCCTTACCTCTTGCTGCTTCTAGGATTCTCTCCTTCGTTTTTACCTTGGCTAATGTAATTATGATGTGCCTTGGTGTGTTTCTTCTTGGGTCCAACTTCTTTGGGGCTCTCTGAGCTTCTTGGATTTCTTGGAAGACTGTTCCCTTTGCCAGATTGGGGAAGTTCTCCTTTATTATTTGTTCAAATACGTGCTCAATCTGTTGCTTTTCCCCTTCCGATTCTGGTACCCCTATAATTCAGATATTGGAACGTTTAAAGGTGTCTTGGATGCTCTTAAACTTTTCCTCAATTTTTTGAATGCTTATTTCATCATGCTTTCCTGCTTGGTTGATTCTATCTTCCTTCTGGTCCACTGTTTTGAGACTCATATTCCTTCCTTTCACTATTGGCTCTCCTCCGCGTGTCTTCCTGCGTCTGTTTTATGGTAATCTGCATTCTTTCATCTAAATTTCGTCCAAAATCCACCAGTTCCATGAGCTTTCTGATCACCAGTGTTTTGAACTGCGCATCTGACAGATTGGCTAATTCTTGGTCGCTCAAAAGGATGAGTCCTGGGGGACTGATCTGCTCTGTTGAAAACTTATTTTTTTTTTCCCCTGTCTCTCCTTTTTTTTTTTTTCGGTCTGGTTGCTCCTGTTACGGCACCGGGGCTGGGCACCCCAGTCGCTAGATTGTGACGTTATATGTGGGGGCGGGGTGGGGGCGGGGCGGGAGAAAACAATGGCGGTAGTTCCGTTCCCCTGGACTCAGACCCTTGTCTGGGCTTCTGGGCCGCGAGTTCTGCCCTGGTCCACAATCGCTACCCCTCTGGGTCTGCCAGCCGCAGCTTGCGTACTCAGGGATCACCGCTGCCTTCTTGCACCCCCGGATGGCTTTTGCGCCGATTTCGCGCCAAACCTTCCCCCGACCTCCGCAAGCCGCCGACTGGAGCCAGCCCCACGCCCACCGGCTCGTCTTCTCCTACCAGTCTGGATGAACGCGTCTACTTCAACTTCTTGGCTGCCCGACTTCCAATCAGATAAATCTTCTGCCGGATCTGGGTGTTATTCTGATAGTAAATTATTGTTGTAAATTATTGGTTTTCTAATCTTGGTTGTACGAGGAGGTACGGTGCATCCACCTATTCCTCCATCTTGCCGGAAGTCCAGGCATGTTGATTTTACTGGGTAACCTATAATAATACTTTGATGACTCTCCACGTCAGTTCTGGCTGCTATAATGAGATCCCACAGACTGGTTAATAAACTGCAAATGTACTTCTCCCAGTTATGGAGGCTGGGAGTAGGACATCAGGGGGCCAGCACGGTTGGATGAGGACCTTCTGGTTGCAGACTGCTGGCCTCTTCCTGTGTCCTTCCCTGGTGGAAGGTCTAGGGAGCTCTGTGGGGCCTCTTTTATAAGCACACTAGTGCCACTCATGAGCCCCCGCCCCCATGACCTGATCACCATCCAAAGGCCCTGCCTTCTCCACCATCACTTGGTAATAGGATTTGAGCATATGAATTGTGAGGTGGGAAGTAGACAAACTATAGAGACCATAGCAGTGACCTAGGATTAACTGATTTATTGTGAATTTTTACCATACGTTTAAAATAAATAGCTACTTTTATATGTGCTCTCCAAAATAGCCAGAATTTTTCATTCAGTCATTGGATTACATTTGTCCTGTTGCAGATAGGCATGAAAGGGTTCTAGAATTTCTTTTTAGCAGCTCAGAGGTGCAGAGTCTTGCTTTTAACACTGGCATTTTCATGTGGGACTTTTTCTGTGAGGGCTCCAGGCGTGAGTGCACTGGAGTAAATTTTCCTCATTAAAATGGAGGATCCTTCATTTGTGCTTTTTGTGTTTTCGGTTCTTCTCTAGGCAGAGCTGCAATCCCCTTGTCCTCTTTGAAGCAGAAATTGAAAAATATTGCCCAGAGAACTTTGTAGACATCAAGGTAGGATCTTTTGGAAGACCTATGGCACTGGAGTTGTGTAACCACAAAATAATTGGACTGAGTGACTTCCGTATTTTCAATGTATTGGAATTTAGAGTTGAGATTTTCCACCAAACTAAGCACCATGACTTAAAAATTATTCTCACTGACTTTATAAATGAGGCCATTTAAACCAGGTGGACCAGGAACTGAGGTAAAGCCTTTTTATGAATAGGAGTTGTTTAAACTCTAAGTATTGTTTAATTACTAATTCTAGCTCCCACTCCCCTCTGGTTAGAATGAAGAGACTACAAAGTAATATAAACAGTTCTTTGACAGTAAATTGTGTTTTCAAGCATTTAGGGCACCCATAGTTAGTTCAATGGTAATTGGGAAACCTTGGGATGAAACTCAAATGAGAGGTTTATTTATTTATTTTTTAACCAGAACATAACCAGACCCACTCGAGTTACATGTATGTGTTAGAGCTGAATTTTAGGTTTCTTCATGCTGGTATAGTTACGTTCAACCCTCAGTCTTCCAGAAGCTCATGAATGGGTCTGTGATTCTAAGCTAGAGGGTTGCATTAGTTACTTCACCATCCTTGTAACTGGTAAGAATAGTTTTCTCTGGTTTCTTTTTCTCGCCAAGTTGGCATAGTTCAAGAACATCATGAATATTCAGTCACATCTGTTTAGTATAGAGGTATAAAGTAATCGCTCTGCGGGCTGGGCTCTCACTGCGTGTTTCCCATTGGGAATTTCAGAAAACTCTGGAACGAGAGACTCGGCAGTGTCAGGCCCTGGTGATCTGGACTGACTGTGACAGGGAAGGTGAAAATATCGGGTTTGAGATTATCCACGTATGCAAGGCTGGTAAGTGATGCCACTTCTGAGTTCCTGTGCCTTGGGACCACATAAATAGATGATTCTCCTACATATGTGTGTGAGGGGTTGTGCCTGAGTTCCTCCCTGTATACTCTTCTCCTGAATTCATCTGCCATTCTCATTGGCTTAGAGCAAGTCTCTGACCCTTTGGGTGCTTGGACTTCCTCATTTGGAAAGTCGGGCCAGTTTGGTGCAGCTTTTAGAGCAGTATGAGGACTGAATGAGCCAACAGGTGGCACAGACCCTGAAGCACAGGGCTTATCCTGTTAGCTCCAGTAGATGGCCAACTCCTGAAGAACAAGGACTTCTGTTCTGTTTTTTTTTTTTTTTAATTATGTATTGAATATGTACAAAAGAATGTAAGCACCATAGGTAAAGTATCAAGATTAATTCTAGAATACTTCATTTGGCCCTGGCTGGTGTGGCTCTGTTGGTTGGAGTGTTGTCCTATGCACTGAAAGGTCACGGGTTCAATGCCCAGTCAGGGTACATACCTAGGTTGTAGTTTTAATCCTGTTGGGATGTGTATGAGAGGTAACAGATCAGTGTTTTCTCTCTCACATCAATTTCTTCCTTTCTGTCTTTCTCAAATCAGTAAATGTATCCTTGGGCAAGGGTTTAAAAAATAAAGCATTTCAATTGTTTTAGGATTTTTTTTTTCTTTTTTAAAATTAAGTTTAGTGTTAACACAATTCTTGGGTGTGCAAGATTCTATTTTTTAAATCTAGATCAATTTATTTATTATTGACATTGGAGAGAGAGAAAGAGAGAGGAGAGCATTGATTTGTTGTTCCACCCATTTATGCATTCATTGATTGCCTCTTGTTTGTGACCTGACCAGGGGTCAAACCCACAACACTGGCACATTGAGACTCTGTTCTAACCAACTGAGCTACCCAGCCAGGGCAATCTCCTATGTTAACTTTATCTTCTAAACATTAATAAATGTTGAAGTGAACTGAAATGATGCATACAGGGTTAATAATTTCAGATAACTTAGAGCAGGGGTGTCAAACTCTTTTTCACTAAGGGGCCATATCAGCCTCCTGGTTGCCTTAAAAGGCCACATGTAATTTTAGGACTGTATAAATGCCACTGCTCCTTACCTAGGGACAAGGAGCTTGGCACTACTGCCAGGTAGAAACAAAGTGGAGGGCTGGATTCGGCCCACAGGCCTTGTGTTTGCCACCTGTGACTTAAGGGAAGTGAGGTGCAGGCCATTCGCAGCCTTCAAAGACTGGGGGTGTTGCTGTTTTCCTTGTGTGTTCTTGAGTTTGAAGTTATAGTAACTCCTGTGATTTAAATACATTACCTTTCAGGGACTGTGTATATGTCCTATGTTACTTACATGACAAGATATTAAATTCCCCTGTAGGGACCTTTGGATTAACATTTTTCTTTCCCCAAAAGGTCTAAGAGAGCAAGTGAGATTAAAGTCTTAAAAGGCTCACCCAGATAATTTTAGTTAATAGCTAAATTCAGTGTACTTCTATTTCTGACAGTCCTCAGTTTGGCAGTTATAATGAAGTTTACCTCTTAGAGAGCATACTGTTCATTTAACCTAACTGGTAAAATTAGATACCTTGCAGCTTCTTGAATTGCTTCCCACTCGTTCAAGGCTGCTGAAGGAAAGCAAGCCCTTGATGATGAGAGGCAATGTGACTTGACGCTGACTGCAGTGAGTCTCTCCGTTCCACAGTGAAACCCACTCTGCAGGTGTTGAGAGCCCGTTTCTCTGAGATCACCCCCCGAGCCATCAGGGTGGCCTGTGAGAACCTGACACAGCCTGACCAGAGGGTGAGCGATGCTGTGGACGTGAGGCAGGAGCTGGACCTCAGGATCGGTGAGGAGCCGGGCTGATGCCTCTGAGGGCCCATGTGGCCCCTGGGCATTGGGTTATAGAAGCCAAAGTGAGGTTTATGTGTACGGTAAATATGTGCAGCTAGCTCTGGCCTTGTTTTTCCTGTCCTTCCTCACTTTCCAGGAGCTGCCTTCACTAGGTTCCAGACACTGAGGCTTCAGAGGATCTTTCCTGAGGTATTGGCGGAGCAGCTGATCAGTTATGGCAGCTGCCAGTTCCCAACACTGGGGTTTGTGGTGGAGAGGTTCAAAGCCATTAAGGCTTTCGTGCCAGAAGTCTTCCACAAAATTAAAGGTAGGGCTGGGGGAGTGATTTATGGTATGGAACCTCTTACTTGAAGGGCCTAGGTCCTAGAGAACCTTAGCATGTTGTCAGTCTGGAGGACTATCTGTGAAAGGCATGGGGTTATGAGGACCTATGTGTGCACCTGTGGCAGCCAGCCTGTGCAGTTGGATCACCACCCAGACTTTCCCAGGATGGGATTATACAGAGAACAGAGCACACAGGGCGTGCAGGGGGATGGGAGCGGGGCGGGGGGGCAGGGAGGCCATGCTCTTGCTCACATGCAAGCTGTGTGGAGCCAGAACACAGGCTGTTGCTCTGCAGTTGTTTACAGTCCAGGCTCATGTCTGAGAACAGTTTCTGTTGGGACGTTTCGTTCGTTCGTTCGTTCGTTCGTTCGTTTGTTTGCCAGGTCGGTCCCACAGTCACTTCCTGATGCCCTCATCATACTCTCACAGGGTGGGAGAGGCAGTTGGAGCTTGGGAAGGGGACTGTGGTCTCCTTTGCCATGCACAACCTCAGGGCCCATTGGATGACCACGGGCACCGTGGGCTGGCGGTGGTGCCAACAGTGCTTGGTATCCACTTCAGGTTTCCCAGCGATCCTCTCTGTTTCATATCCCTTTGACTGTCATTGTAGTACTACTGTTTCTATTTGTCACGTCACGTAGCTCTGAGTCACGGCCTTCCTGTTTGTATTTTCCTGATAGTAACTCATGACCACAGAGATGGCATCGTCGAATTCAGCTGGAAAAGGCACCGTCTCTTTAACCACACGGCATGTCTTGTCCTCTATCATCTGTGCATGGAGGTAGGAAACAGCCTGAAGCTCCCCTGGTGTGAGACAGCTGTTCCGCAGTTTCCCAGGCCAGTTCCTCTGCACTGGCAGGGGCGGTCCTGTCCTCTTTTCCCTCTGATCTGTAGCTGTCTCAGTCTGCATCTCAGGAGATCACTTTTTGGGGACTAGTAAAGAGTAGGACCCCACCAAAACAGCACTAAAAAATGTGAAAGAAAAGGATCTATAGAACTTCCAGGTAATGTCAAAATTTTAGGAAATATGTAGCTGAAATTTTTCCCTGAAGCGGAGTACTGTCATTGGTAAGTAATAAAGAATCACCTGGCTCTGTCCGCCAGGCCAAGGTTGCAGGTCTGATCCCCAGTCACAGCACACACAAGAAACAACCAATGAGTGCATGGATAGATGGAACAATGGATTGGTGTCTGTCTGTCTGTCTCTCTCTCCCCCTCTCTCCCTCTCCCTCTCAAAATCAATAAATAAAAGTAAAAATAAATAATAAGGATTAGCCAGACCAGCCTAGGTCACAGACTCCTACAGCTAGATGGAGGTTGGACAGCATCTGGTCCTATTCTACCATTGGTCATATGAGATCTGAAGAGATGGAAGTCACAAACGAGTGAACAAGTTAATTTTATACAATGACAAATGAGGGGGGGACAGGAACGGGACTGCTCTAGGCATGGTGGTCGTGAGGGACATTTGAGTGAAGGCCAGAGTGATTGGCAGGAGGCAGCCACAGGAGGACCTAGGGAAGGCGTGTGTCAGCAAAGAGAGCAATACGTGCAGAGGGCCACGACGGCTCAGGCCACCGGCCATTCAGTTACACCAGCCCAGTTACATCTCTCAGACTGACAGGCCACTTTACGATGCTGCTTCCTGTCAGCTCATGACTGCCTGTATTAACCCAGGGGCTGCACACAATGGTACCTACATAAAACTTGGGGCTCTGTAGGTTGGATAAGTCATCTGTGCTTCTCAGTTGTAGCACATTGGTGGATTTAGCATTGATTTGCTAGGGGGGCTAATGACTGTTGAGCCCCTGCTACATGCCAGATACACCATATGTTTACATGTCATTTTCTCTAGGCCTGATAGTGCCTGTGCAGGTAGACTTGCTCTTGGACATGACAGGTGAGGAAGCTAGACAAGTGAAGGGACAGCACAGACCCACTGGGGCTAGGAAGGGGCTGAGCACAGGTTGGCTCCCAGCAGGTCTGACTCCAGTTCCCCAGACCACGCTGCTTCACCCTTTACCTGAAAGCCACACAGCCGCCTTGCACGTCTATCTGTTCAGTACACAAGTCCTGCCCTCTGTTGTGCTCCAGGATGTGGTGCAACAGAAGCAGGTGGGGTACTTTGAGCTCCTCATCAAGAGCACCAGTTCCAGTCTATTTGGGTTTTGATACATAAATATTCTCATTAACAAATCACTTAAGCTGAGTTCTTTGTCCATTCGAAGTCTCTTAAAAGTGTGAAATTGGTCTTAGGATTAGAGTTCTCCACTTTGTGTTACATAATTTCTTCTATTTCTAACTCTGTATTATAAAGAATTAAAAAAAAAAGGACCCCCTTGATGAGAGATAGGAAACTAAGGAGGTGTGTGGGCTGCTGTGTTTCACGGGCTCCAGAGAGGGCTTATGAGATTGCCCCTCTGAGTCTGGGCTTGAGTGGGGAGGGGTGCTGGCATTAGCCCTGCTGTGGGCTGCAGGCTAGGGTCAGTGGAAGCTTGCCTGGGATGGCTCAGGAGCCTCTGTGGAAGGTGGCTGTGACCCAGAGGAGTAGCTTCTCTTGCCGAGAAGCTGGGGGAAATGCCTCTGCAGGTTGGAATGGCATCTGCTTTTTTTGGGTTTCTAGGATCCCACAGCGACTGTGGTGGAGGTCAGTTCTAAGGCAAAGAGCAAGTGGAGACCTCAAGCTTTGGACACTGTGGTATGTTCTGGAGGGATTACGCCAGCCCTGACTTCAGGTTTTTGGGACCAGGATGCTGCTGCAGACGATGGCCCAGTGACATTACTCCTCCCAAGGCCACACAGGAAAGTGCTTGGAGAAAACAGGAACTCTAAACCATGGGCCTGCTTGGCCTCAGTGCTTTTTTTACATAAGTTGTTAGTGCAGTATAACTGCTTTATGTGAGGTTGGAGAAACAAGAAGAGGCAGATAAGTCACCCCTCACCATGCCATTCTTATGTAATCACTGATAAACCTTGGTGTCATCTCTTCCTATTTTTTTCATGTGCTTATTTTTTATGGAGTTAAAATTGGAATAGTTTTTCTAGCCAAGCATTTTTCTTTTAATATTCTGTATAATCTGTGTAAACATTTAAGTATCTGCTTTATGAGCCTGTCCTAGAACAGGACTTCTCAAAATTTTTGACCCTAAAAAGAGCCACCCCCATGGGACCCAAGTCTGAGTAAACACTTTAGGGAGCCCCTTTCTAGGCAGCACTTTGCCAGGAAAATTCAGAGTCCAGTTCCTGCAGAGGCTAACTCTAGAGGTTGAACATGCAGAATGTGTAGGCTCAGAAACATGCAGGACTAGTGGGCAATGCAGTCTCTCTCTTGGATATGATGCTGTGTGGGGGGGGGGCACACTGAGGGATGATGGGAGAGTTGAGGATTGATTTCACAGTAGGCATAAGTGTTTCATTCCTCATGGGTTGAATATACTTTGACACGTAGCCAATCATTGTTGGAGTGTCACCAAGGGGAAAGGATAGTCAATTATCTCATAGGAGGCCTAGAAGATTGGCATTCACAATCAGGGGAACTTGCTGGGTCTCCAGTGGTGTTCCCAAAGGGCAGTTCTCAGACTGCCTGTGTGAGTGTCAGTGTGTCAGGTGCTTGTTAAAAGTGCAGATGCCGGCCTCTTTCCCTGCTCTCCTGTCAGAATCCTGAGTGCTTGGGGCCCAGGGATCTGCTTGCTTCTTAGGTGAGTCTTGCTTCTGCACATCAGGGTCTGGGAAGCACTGGAGCAGGATCCAGCTCTGCCTAGAAGGCCCAGAAGTCTCTCCTCAGCATTGTCCTCCCTCTGTGTGATAGACAGTAGCTGGAGAGACTGGGGCCACATGGTCTGAAAATGAACTGGGTGGTTGTGTATTGCCCTCTGACTCATGCATGATGCCCTAACATGCCTATTGACACTTTTAACAGGAGCTCGAGAAGCTAGCTTCTCGAAAGTTGAGAATAAATGCTAAAGAAACGATGAGGATTGCCGAAAAGCTCTACACTCAAGGGTAAATATTCCACATTTAGAAATAGAATTTGATGTGTGAAGTAGTTTAGAAATGGAGCTCATGGGGAGATACAAACCATCTAGATGTCACCTAAGCTCTGAAGTAGAGGAATTTTGACAGTGATTTCTATTTTCTGATAATGGAAAACCCATTTCAAATTCTTTCCTAAAACAAGGGCCCATAGGGTAAATCCAAATTCCAGTCTTGATCCCCCAAGCAGCTCCCCCTGAGGTCCCAGCAGGTGGTGGGAAGCACCTTTAGGAGTGGTTTGCCCATTGCAAATCATGCTGCTTCAAGGGCCCTGAGCACCCCAGACCATCCAGTGACTGGAATTCTCACAGACTGGTGCGGTAGCCACATGCTCTAGCTGACTGTCGAGTCCTTGAAATTTAGGTTGTCCAAATTGGAATGTGCTTAAATGTGAAATGTTATACTGGGTTTCGAAGACTTTTATGAAAAAAAGAATGCAAACAATCTCAGTAATGTTTAAGTGGCTAACAAAATTTATAGTTGCATATAGGGTCCACATTATAGTTTGCATTGTTGGGAGGCACTGTTGTTTCTGTACTTAAGGCGGTAGAGTCCTGGCTGGTGTGGTGCAGTGGGTTGAGTGCCTGCCTGCAAACCAAAAGGTCCGCTGGTCCAACGCCTGGTCAGGGCACACGCCTGGGTTGCAGTCCAGGTCCCCAGTGGAGGGCATGCAAGGGGCAGCTTATTGATGTGCTCTCTCTTCTCGCTGTAAAGAATTTTTTTAAAATCAAAAAAAGAAACTGGTAGAAGCACACACTATTGCAGTGTCAGGGGCATGGGGCTCATGCCGGTTGCTCTGTCAGACTGTCGCTGGACAGGGCCAGCAACATGCCTCAGCCACGTAGCTGCAGGCTGAGCTGTGGCCAGTGTGCCCTACGCTGTGCCATCCTGTCATCTATCCTTTGGCTGCTTTGCGGATCCTAGCAGGAGAGCCTGCTGCTCCTCACCTCATTGCAGGTTGAGGGGGCACGTCTCAGAACTTTCCTCCATGGAGGTAACCCAGGTTGCCTTCTTTTGAGTTGGCTGGATCAGGTGGATGATTGCAGGTGTCACCAGGTGTTTTCAATCTAATTCAATTGTTCACAGACAAATTTCTTATTCTGTTTGTTTACCTTCGTATTAGATACATCAGCTATCCCAGAACTGAAACAAACATTTTCCCCAAAGACTTAAACCTGACAGCACTGGTGGAACAGCAGACCCCTGACCCACACTGGGGGTCCTTTGCCCGGAGCATTCTAGAGCGGGGCGGCCCCACCCCACGCAACGGGAACAAGTCTGACCAAGCTCACCCTCCCATCCATCCCACCAAGTACACCGGCAGCTTACAGGTTTGTTCCCCTGGCTCTTCGGCCTACTGTGGCCCCAGGGGAGGGAAGGGGTTGGCGTTTGGGTTTGAATTTACTCTGGGCCCCCGCTGTGGGAACTCAGTGATTTTGAAATGTCTTGCGCACTTCAGAAAAGTGGTATCAGTATCACATTTGCCTAGGTCACAGTTCCATCTGGCTTCCCTGGGAGACCCCCATGGCAGAGTCTGCTCTCTGGCCAGCCCCACTCTGCCCCACTCTGCCCTGGCCCCTGAGAAGAGCCACTTAGCCCCCTCGTCCCCTTGTCAGCAGGAAGACTCCTGCTCATCCTCCTAGGACTGGAGCAGTTCCTACCACACACTCAAACTGGTGTCATACTCCTCTGTCATGCTCCAGCCACAGTGGGACTGGCACACTTAGCACTTTCTCACCATTTTCTTTTAATAACAGTATTCTTTCTGACTTTATTCTGATTTTAAAGGTAATACATGTTCATTTTAGACAATTCAGAAAATACAAATGATTGTAAGGGGGAGAAAAATTGCCTCTAATCTTACCTCCTACTGAGAACCACCTTTTGGTTATACATGTATATAATATTCTTACATTAAAATTATAACCTTAGTTTAATAAACTACTTTTTTTCATTTTATATTTTCGATATGCTAAAATATTTTAAAGTATATTTAAGGGTTGCATAGTTGTACCGTAATTTATTTTGCCTAATCTGTTTTTGAAGGATTAAGTTGTTTCTTTCTTTTTGACACATGATACACTGAAATCAACATTTGTATACGTGAATATTAGTGTGGATCTCTCACATTCTTAGGAGAGTTAATGGATATGAGCATGAACATCTTTTGGCTCTTGATAGATTGAGCCTCATTAACTGCTTGATTACTGAATTGATGGAAAATCACCATGACCCCTGTGTTCATGGAGTTGGTCTAAGGCTGCTGGGTGCATATTCACTGTATGTGTCATGTGTACAAGGGTGTCTGGTTAACTTCTTAATGCTTTCACCTTGTTTTGTGCTTAGGTTGGGTTTACATCAAAAGAATCATTTCTCAGCCCTGGCCCCATGGCTCAGTTAGTTGGAGCATGGTCCTATAGACCAAAAGGTTGTAGGTTTGACCCCTGGTCGGGGCACATACCTAGGTATGGATTCAGTCCCCAGCCGGTACACATACAAGAGGCAACATGTCAATGTCTGTCTCACTCACTCTCTCACCTTTTTTTCTATCTACAAAATCAATAAATATATCCTCAGGTGAGGAATTTAAAAAATTTAAAAAAAAATAAATAAAAGAATCACTATCCAGTCTTGAGAGCAACATGACTCCCTTGCTTATCTCTGCCTGATGAGAGTTGCGCAGTTTACCAGCCTAAACCCATGAGCGCACAGTGCAGCTGCCTGGCCCTGCATTAGTTCAGGGGCTTCAGCAGTGGTGTGCCCTATTCTGCGCAGAAATTTGGACTGACGGGTGGCCTGAACTAGGTGAAACTACCAATGATGCTGAAATCCTTGAGCACTATTATTCTGTAGGGAGGTTCAGACTTTCTTTTCTGCACAGGGAGATGAACAGCGACTGTACGAGTTCATCGTTCGCCATTTCCTAGCTTGCTGCTCCCAGGATGCTCAGGGGCAGGAGACTACTGTGGAGATTGACATCGCTCAGGAACGCTTTGTGGCCCATGGTCTTGTGATTCTGGCTCGAAACTATCTGGACGTGTACCCATATGACCGCTGGAGTGACAAGGTGATAAATCATAGATGCAGTGAGGTGTTGGAATCCATGTCTCACCCCACGGGCCTTAGGGAGGAGGGGACAACAGTCCTGGTCCCATCTTAGGGCAGCTGGATGCACCAGAGCATGTTGTTTGAGCTGCAAATTGTCTCTGCCCGCATGCCATGGCAGAGATTTGACTGACACTTCTGCTGCTCTCCGTAGACCCTCCCTGTCTATGAGAGAGGCTCCCGCTTTCAGCCCAGCACCATGCAGATGGTGGACGGGGAGACCAGCCCCCCTCAGCTGCTCACTGAGGCCGACCTCATTGCCCTCATGGAAAAGCACGGCATTGGTCAGTAGCTCGTTGTCATGGTAACTGGTGGCTCAGGAGCCCAACAACTGTAATGTGGGTGTTACATTCTAGACCCTGCTTTATAGCTAATGTGAGGCTTAGAGAAAGTAACAACTTAACCTAAGGTCACAAAGTGTGTGAATTATTAAAACAGGTCCAAGAAACTCTACAGTCTTTGCTCTGCACCATCTGGATGTAGATGCCTCAAGAACTACTGGGGGTTTGGTTCTAGACCACTAAGTAAAGGGAGTCCCACTAGTTTTTTTTGTTTTCCAGTATATATAAAAGTCGGGTTTACACTATACTGTAGTCTGTTAAGTGTGAAATAACATTATGTCTTAAACCCACTGTATATACTTTATTTTTTAAAAGCTTTTATTTTTTTTAAATATACTCTATTGATTATGCTATTACGGTTGTTCCATTTTCCCCCCTTCATTCCCCTCCACCCTGCACACCCCCTCCCACCCACATCCCCCCCTTAGTTCATGTCCATGTGTCATAAGTTCTTTAGCTTCTATTCTTGCCTTCCCCCTATTTTCTACCTACCATCTATGCTACTTATTCTCTGTACCTTTTCCCCCTCTTTCCCCCTCCCACACCCCTGTTGATAACCCTCCATGTGATCTCCATTTCTGTGGTTCTGTTCCTGTTCTCATTATTTGCTTTGTTTTGTTTTTGTTTTAGGCATGGTTGTTAATAATTGTGAGTTTGCTGTCATTTTACTATATGTTTTTTATCTTCTTTTCTTAGATAAGTCCCTTCAACATTTTATATACCAAGGGCTTAGTGATGATGAACTCCTTTAACTTGACTTTATCTGAGAAGCACTTTATCTGCCCTTCCATTCTAAATGAAAGCTAAGCTGGAAAGAGCAATCTTGGATGTAGATCCTTGGCTTTCATGACTTGGAATACTTCTTTCCAGCCCATTCTTGCCTGCAAGGTCTCTTTTCAGAAATCAGCTGACAGTCTGATGGGAATTCCTTTGTAGGTGACTGTCTCCTTATCTCTTGCTGCTTCTAGGATTCTCTCCTTTATTTTAATCTTGGGTAATGTAATTATGATGTGCCTTGATATGTTCCTCCTTGGGTCTAACTTCTTTGGGACTCTCTGAGCTTCCTGGACTTCCTGGAAGTCTATTTCCTTTGCCAGATTGGGGAAGTTCTCCTTTATTATTTGTTCAAATAAGTTTTCCACTTGTTGCTCTTCCTCTTCTTCTTCTGGTACCCCTATAATTTGGATGTTAGAACATTTAAAGATGTCCCGGAGGTTCCTAAGCCTCTCTTCATTTTCTTGAATTCTTGTCTCTTTGTTCTTTTCTGTTTGATTGTTTCTTTCTTCCTTCTGATCCACTCCATTGATTTGAGTCCCAGTTTCCTTCCCATCACTATTGGTTCCCTGTGCATGTTCCTTCATTTCACTTAGCATAGCCTTCATTTTTTCATCTAATTTGTGACCAAATTCAACCAATTCTGTGAGCATCCTGATCACCAGTGCTTTGAACTGTGCATCTGATAGGTTGGCTGTCTCTTCGTTGCTTAGTTGTATTTGCTATGGAGCTTTGATCTGTTCTGTTTGGGTGTTGTTGTTGGTTTATTTATTTATTTATTTATTTATTTATTTATTTTGGGGGGGGTCTTCTCCTGCCTGTTACATATGAGGGGCGGAGCCTTAGGTGTTCACCAGGGCAGGGCAACCCAGTCACTGGGTTGTGATGCTGAATGTGGGGGCAGGGTCTGAGAGGGAACAGTGGCACTTGCTCCACTCTGTTGGATTTCAGTCCCTTGCCCCATTTCCCCCAAGCAAACTGGACCTTTCTGGTGCTGATTCCCGTGTGGGTGGGCTTGTGTACATACCAGGACCCTGTGGGTCTCTCCAACAAACTCTTCTATTAGGTTGGGAGTCTCTTCCAGCACCTCAACCCCCACAGGTGTTTTCAATCGGTGTTTTGAGGCTTTATTTCCCAGCACTAGGACCCTGGCCTGCGTGGTCTGTCTTGCTCCCCAATTTCACCAGGTTTATCTGCGCATGAATGTGGGACCGCCTGGTCAGCTAGTCACCTTGCTCGCAGTGCCTTGCTTCACAATCGCCGCCTTCCTGGGTCTGCCAGTAGCCACCCCGCACCCAGGGTCTGCCAGCCACCACCTGTATACTTAGGGTTCACCCACTGTTGGCGGGGTTTGTCGGCTGCTGCCTTGCACACCCGGTGCCACCGCTTTTTGTGCCTCGACCCCTCTCCACCCCACTGCCGACTCCGCCCCTCCTACCTGTCTGGATGAACGTGTCTATTTTAACTCCTTCATTGTTGAACTTCCATACAGTTCGAATTTTTGTCACTTCTGGTTGTTATTTTGTTCCTAAATTGTTGTCCTTATTTTGGTTGTGTGAGGAGGCACAGTGTGTCTACCTACACCTCCATCTTGGCCGGAAGTCTTTTGAAGCTTTTATTTATTCATTCTGAAGAGAAAACTTACTTACTTTTAGAAAGGGGGAAGGGAGGGAGAAAGGGAGGGAAACATCAATGTGTGAGCGATACATTATTGGTTGCCTCTTGCAAGTCCCCCAGCTGAGGGCCTGGCCAGCAACCCAGGCACATGCCCTACTTGGGAGTCAAACCGGCGACCTTTCAGTTTGCAGGTTGGCACTCAAATCTACTGAACCACACCAGTCAGGGCTATACTTTAATTTTAGAATGTTTTATTGCTAAAAAATGCTAATCATCACCTAAGACTCCAGGGAGTTAACGATGTTTAAACTGGTGTGGGGGCTCTTGCCTTGATATGGATATAAACACAGTATCTAAAAGGGCAATAAAATGAGGTGTGCCTGGCAAGACAGGCATTTCCCATAACTTGGAGGTCTCAGCTGGGAGCAGGGGCTGCCCATAGACTAACTATTTTTGGCCCACGCTGGGGTTTGTTTGTATAAGGTGCCAACATGTAAAACTTAGGAAATTCCACGTAAAAATCTATCTCTTCCATTTTTTGAATTATCAGGAGATCCAGCAGTCTGAGCCTCCGCTCTCAGACAGTTTGGAGTTGAACGGCAGGGACCCAGGGGCCTCAATTTGCCCGCCTGCTGTTAGGTGTGGGAAGCCACACTCTTAGATTTTTGTTAATGTACTTCTCATAATTGTTTAGGAATCAGAAAGTAGGTTCATATGGTGGCAGATGGGTGCTAGATTTAATGGGTGATCATTGCATAGTTATAGAAATTTTTCTTAAAGATTTTAGTTATTCATTTTTAGAGAGAAGGGAAGAGAGGGAGAAGGAGAGAGAAACATCAATGTGTGGTTGCCTCTCACACGTCCCCCACTGGGGACCTGGCCTGCAGCTCAGGCATGCCTGGGAATCAAACCAGTGACCCCTTGGTTCACAGACCCATGCTCAAGCCACTAAGCTACATCAGCCAGGGCTCATAGTTATACAAATGTTTAATCACTGGATAATACACCCAAAACTAACGTAATATTGTACATCAACTGTAATTGAAAAATAAAAAGTATCTTTTTTAAAGAAAGAAAATAAGTTTAAAAATAAGAGCTAGGCCAGAATGGTTATTTCCACTAAGTCCTATAGATGACCCACTGCCTGTGGTCAGTTCTCACCACAGCGCTGAGGAAGATTGTCTCTGGGAGCCTCATTCTGAGGGGCCAGCGCAAGCTGGAGGGGGGTGGAGGGAGAGGATAGCTCCCTGGGCATGATGTGGAAGCAGGCCATTGCCTCTGGGGCGCAGCTGCCTCCCTACAAAGTGAGTTTGGTCACTGTGGCTCAGGAAGACGTGCCCTGACCTGGAGTCCCCTGGCCAGCACTGGATTATCCAGAGCCTGTACATTTAGGTAAAATTAGTGATAGTTTACCCCCTTACGATTTATTTATTAAAAACATACCTGCCCTGACTGGTGTAGCTCAGTGGACTGAGTGCCAGCTTATGAACCAGGGGGTCACTGGTTTGATTCCCAGGCAGGGCACATGCCTATGTTTCAGGCCATGTCCCCAGTTGAGTGTGCGTGAGAGGCAACCACACATTGGTGTTTCTCTCCCTCTCTTTCTCCTTCCTTTCCCCTCTCTCTAAAAATAAATAAATAAAATATTTTTAAAAAAAGAACATACAACCCTGGCTGGCGTAGCTCAGTGGATTGAGCGAGGGCTGCCAACCAAAGCATCGCAGGTTTGATTCCCAGTCAGGGCACATGCCTGGGTTGCAGACCACGGCCCCCAGCAACCACACATTGATGTTTCTCTCTCTCTCTCTCCCTCCTTCCCTCTCTAAAAATAAATAAATAAAATCTTAAAAAAAGAACCAGACATACAAAGTCTGCCCTGAATGATGTGACTTAGTGGGTTGAGCATCATCCGCAGGCCAGAAGGTCACAGGTTCGATTCCTGGTCAGGACACATGCCTGGGGTGTGGGTCATGTTCCCAGTTGGGGGTGTGAGAGAGGCAACTGATCGATGTTTCTCTTGCTCTTGTTTCAATGTTTTGCTGATCAGTGTTTCTCTTCTCTTTCTCCTTCCTTCCTCTTTGTCTAAAAATAAATAAATAAAATCTCTGAGAAGAAAAAAAAATATATGAGGCCTAGGCCTTGGGTACACAAAGAGGAGTACCACCTAGTCTGTCCCCATAAGGGCTCATGTAGCAGGAGAAACAGGCCAAACCAACACATTAGATACAATGTAATGGGTTCTGCAGGGACCTGGAAACCTTATAGTAAGAATTCTTGAATGAAGGCGAGTGTAGCAGTGCAGGAAGTGCACAGATAGGAAGGCACATGCTGCCAGGACAGTGAGGGTGGTCGAGGTCGTAGAAATGAGGCCAGAGAGGTGGTCTGAACCGTGTTGAGCCAAGTGAGGGGCTGATCAGCACAGAGCTGTCTGAGATTTCTAAGGAAAGGAGCAACGTAGATCTGCATTTTTAAAAAATGTTAATAGCGTTATTGAGACATAATTTTTGATACATAATTCATTGATTTAATGCAGTGCTTAGTATACAAGGTTTGTCCAGAAAGCATCCAGCAATGTAATCTGAAATACAGAGACATTTATTAAAGAAGATACAAGAAACATTGTACATAGGACAATGACATCTCAGTTCCCTTCAAAGTAGGCATCTTGGGTCCTCACACAGATTTCCTAGAATCTGGTCCAGTGTTTGAAACACTGCAAAATTTTTGTTGGAATCTCCATCTGCTGCCCTGTCATATTTTCCTGAATTTCATGGACAGTCTGAAATCTCTTCCCTTTCAAAGGTGATTTTAGTTTTAGGAAAAGCCAGATTTTGCAGGGCGCCAAATCTGGGCTGTAGTGGAACTGAGTTACCTGGGTGATTTGATGTTTCGCCAACAAACTCTGCACGGGATGTGATGCATGAGTGGGCATGTTTTCGTGATGAAGCTGCCAATCACCAGTTGCCTGTAGCTCAGCCGTTTTCATCATATTGCATCTCTCAACCAACAAAAAACATTGAGGCACAGTACTTATTAATTGTTTGGTCCAGAGGAGTGTACTCGTGTTAGACACCTTCCCAATCAAAAAGTTAACAGGGTCTCGATCTTGCTGCAACTTTGCTGCGCTTTCTTCAGGCATGGAGAACCAGGTGACTTCCATTAGGATATCTGGGCCTTCATTTCTGGACTATAACTAGACCCACAATTCATCCCTGGTTATGACCTTCTTGAGGAAATCTGGTTCATTAGTAGCGATTTTAATCACATCATTAGCAACTGCAGCACGATGTTCTTTCTGCTCTGGTAGCTGAAGCCACAAAACAGATTTTGTCATGACACGTTTCCTGCCAAGATCCTGCATCAAAATCTCAGACACAGTAGTTTTTGGAATCCCCAGATCAGCTTCTAGGGCTCGCACTCTCAGTCACCAGTCTTTGTGGATTGCAGCCCGTGCATGTTCAACAGTGTATTCTGCTTGTTCTAGGCCTTCCAGAATGTGAATTGCTTTCAACAGATTCTTGACCATCTTTGAAGCGTTTGTGCCACACTTTTATTTGTACTATACTCATTGCATCGTCCCCAAAGCCTTCTAAATCATCTGAATAGTTTCCATGGAGTAATGTCCAAGTTTAACACAAAATTGGATGCAGATTTGTTGCTTTCCTCACTCAGTCATCTTGAACATGAGGGCCACACAGTACACGTGCTCACTCAACAGTGTCTACCACTCTCACTGACTAGTACAGTGAAGCCATCATTGTTCACACATGTGCATTCCACACCACTCTCCTTGGCTGCCAGGTGATGTCAACATCATGTAAACCATTCTTGTTATATTGACAATGACTGCATTTTTCTGGACAAAATTATGCAGCTGTCACTACAAGTCAGACCTTTTCATTACCTCTAAAAGAAATGCTGTACCCAGTCACTCCCCATTTCCCCTTCTTTCCAGTCTCCCCAGCCCTAGGCAGCCACTGATCTTTCTGACTCAGGAGGTCTGCCTATTTTGGACATTTCTTATCAATGGAATTATACAGTATCTGGTCTTTTGTAACTTGCTTCTTTCACTTAGTATGTTTTCAAGGTTCATCCATGTTGTAGCACTTGATTCCTTTTTATTACGAATACTATTCTGCATTTTTTTCAATTGACGAACTTTTGGGTTGTTCCCATTTTGTGGCTGCTGTGAATGCTGCAGTGAACATTTAAGCACAAGTTCTTATGTAGACATGTTTTCGGCTCGCTTGAGTATACAGCCTAGGAGAATTGCTGGGTCATGTGGTGACTGTTCAGCCTTTTGAGGAACTCCCAGACTTCTTCACAGCAGCTGCACTGTCCCAACCCTCCAGCAGTGTGTAAGGGTCCCAGTTTCTACATGCCCTCTCCAGCATTTGTTACGGTCTTTGCTTTTCATTTTATTGATCCAAGTGTGCATGAAGTGATATTTCCTTGTGGGTTTGGTTTGCATTTCCCTGGTGGCGGAGTTGTTTTAGAAGGTCCCTTTGGCTACAGCATAAAGAATGGGGTGGGTTGAGGAAGCGACCAGAGCAGAGAAGACTGAGGATGTAATGATGCAGATGAGATGATGTAGGCTCTGGCTATAGCTCTGACACATGGGGTTGAGGATCTTAGAACTTCAAAGCTGGCGTTGACAGCTTTAGTGAGTTAGCAGACGTGAGGGAGAGGTAAGGTGGCCATTGTGGTTTCTATTATGGGCCAGATGTGAATAGAGGTGTCTTACCGAGAATAGGAAATCCAGGCAGAGGAAGGGGACCCACAGACACCTGGGAAGAAGGTCTGTATTAACCTGAGTAACCTAGAGTGGCTTTCAGGCACTGATGCGACACACGCGGAGCACATTGAGACAATCAAAGCCCGGATGTACGTTGGGCTCACCCCAGACAAGCGGTTTCTCCCTGGGCACCTGGGCATGGGACTTGTGGAAGGTAAGCAGAAGGGAGCTGCAGGGAGTAGCTGGGGAGGCCCCGTTGCTGAAGTTCCTGAGTTGTGTTGTGTGGACCGCACCGAACACCGCTCTTCTCGCTGCAGGTTATGATGCCATGGGCTATGAGATGTCCAAGCCTGACCTCCGGGCTGAGCTGGAGGCCGATTTAAAGCTGATCTGTGAGGGGAAGAAGAAAAAGTGTGTGGTTCTAAGGCAGCAGGTCCAGAAATACAAGCAGGTTTTCATTGAAGCCGTGGCTAAAGCTAAGAAGTGAGTGCCCGGCCCTGCTCTTCAGCACATGGGGTAGTTAGCTCTGCGGCCTTGGCCCTGCCGTTTCCCTAAGAAATGAGAGTTCTTGAGATGATTTCGCAGAAACCAGGTATTCTCATAACCATGCCCTTGAGGTTGGTAAGTTACCTTGACCAGTGGCCTTGTTTTCTGGCTCCTCCCCTTCAGGTTTTCCCCCTGGGTTTTGTTTGTTCCTTTCCACAGAGCTCTGTCAACGTAGAAACAGTAAACAAAGATCTGGTCCAGTTATTCTGGGCAGTGGGCCTTAGAAATGTCATTCTCCTGATTTTAATTCTGTCTTGAATTAGTATAGGCAGTACACTCGTGGTCAGTAAATCCAGGTGCTGGCTTGTAATCTGTTCTCTGGAGTGTTTGGAATGGCCATTTAACAAGTAGCATGCGTGCTTTTTTTTTTTTTTTTTTTCAACTATTTTTTTTAAGTTTTTATTTATTTATTTTTAGAGAGAGAAGGGAGGGAGGGAGAGACAGAGACATCAATGTGTGGTTGCTGGGGGTTATGGCCTGCAACCCAGGAATGTACCCTGGCTGGGAATCGAACCTGCGACACTTCGATTCGCAGCCCGAGCTCAATCCACTGAGCTATGTCAGCCAGGGCCCGCATGCGTGCATTTTTAAGATTTAGTTTTTTGTGTTTTTTTTAGAGGGGAAGGGAAGGAGAAAGAAAGGGAGAAAAAATCAATGTTGTATGCACATAAGGAAATTTATATATATTTTGCTGTGTCTTCAGATTGGATGAGGCCTTGTCCCAGTACTTTGGGGAAGGGGCAGAGGTGGCCCAGCAAGAAACCATCTACCCGGCTGTGCCAGAACCTGTCAGGAAGTGTCCTCAGTGCAACAAGGACATGGTCCTCAAAACCAAGAAAAGTGGCGGGTCAGTGCCCAGCTTCACCCCCCACCCCTGCCCCTTATGCTCACATGGTACCTGCCAGGTCTGCCAGACAGCTTGTGCTAGGCCCTGACATTTCATTTGTGTTGTTACTTGAAGGCGGCCTGCACTTGCCAGACCCCAGACTAGGTGCTGAGACAGACCAGTGGCCGATGGGGGCACTGGTGCGCAGTGCTGTGGGATTCAGGGGAGGGCGGGGGCTGAGTGTTGGTGGGGCTGGTGTCCTCTGTGGGTAGCACTTAACCTCTTCCGGTGTGGAGAGAAGGGTGGGGAAGCATGAACTGCAGACCCAAAGGATCTGCATTGAATTCCACTTGGACCACTTACGAGCTTTGTGCCCTAAAGCGGGTTACTTAACTACTCTGAGCCCCCATTTTCTATTCCAGAAACTCAGGGCAGTGATACCTAGTCTCCCTCACAAAACTGTGGGAAGGGTGAGGATTCAGTGGAAAGAGTCACAGGTCTAGCAGAGCCCAATACTTGAGAGATATTCAACAGCACTGATTCGCTTCTCTCCTTGTTTTGGCCCTGCATGGAGTCTGAACATCTTAAATCCCTCTTCATTTCCATGCATTCTTTCAGAGTGGGCAGGTTACCCCGAGGCTGAGGCTGCCTGGCCTGGCTTAGCTGTCCACGCCAACACCCTGGTGCTGGCGGAAGTTCAGGCTGGAGTGGTGGACTGGGTGGCAGCTGTCATTCATCGCATGCCGTTGCTGTGGCTGGCCTGATGCAGGGTGCTCAACAGGCACTATCTTATTCGACTCCATAACTACCCTACAGGGAGGTGTTTTTATTCTAGCTTTCTAAGGAGTGATGACCGAGGCTTAGCAGGCTGAGGTGGCTTGTCTATAGCAGGCAGCCCTGGGGAGCAGGAGAGGCAGAATGTGACCCAAGCCTTCATAGCCCTCCATTCTGCCAGCCCCTCTGGCTGCAGCACTGTTCGTTGCTGTGCTGCTATATGAGCAGGCGGTTTCCCTGGCTCTCAGGGGCCAGAGGCTGGTGAGCCGGGCCTAGCAGCGGTGGCAGGGCATGTGCTGCCCGCAAACATAAGCCGCTGCCACTGTAGGCTTAGTCTAGTGCCTGATGGCCACATGTAAGCACCTAATAAATGCTGTCGATGGTTTTTGTCTTTGCCACTGATGGGTAAGTGGACTAGTAATCATTGGAGTAGAAAGGGAAAAGGTACTTGCTTTTGTGTAAGTTCTGAGTTTCCTAAGTCCTTGGGTCACCCGGGTAGGTCTAGAGACTTGTAAGGTTTACTGCTCCAGGCTTAATCTGATCCATTTTCATTTCTGGGTTGTGTGACTTGCTATTTGAATGATTGGGATTTGGGATTTGTTGGTTTGTTTTACATGGTCTGGTCATACCAGACACACGCGAGGACATTGTAAATTGTGTGCATGTTGGCTAGTCCAGCCCTGGAATTTCATGACTGGAAGACATTGAGAAATGGCCAAAAAAGACATGATGCAGGTGTTAAGAGTAAAGGCTCTTGCATCAGACAGATCAGGTTCTGGTCCTAACTCCTCAACTCTCCTCACATGCATCCTAGGGGCAGATGGCCATGCTGCCCCAAGCCACACTTTGCTCCAGCGGAAGCTGACTCTTGTCATGAGAAAGGGTTGGGGGGCAGGGTGACAGCACTTGTCAGGGAGCCTGAGTAGAGCCCCCAGTACTTGGTGGGGCTGTGGCCCCAGTGTTGGTAGGAGGGTTGGCTGTTTTCCAGTAGAAAGCAGAGTAGAAACCGCTGTAGCGGTTTCATTTTTTTAGGGAGGTGGGTAATAAATTCAGGTTAGTATTTCTAAGTGATTTTATTACCGGTGACTGCATCCATTTAAGTGTTATCCAGACAAGTACACCTCTTTAATCAGCTGAAGAAAAGTTTCCTTGCTATTTCCCGTTTCCTATGGTCCAGTGGCTCCTGCCTAACCCTGGTCCCCATGCCCGCAGGTTCTACCTCAGCTGCATGGGTTTCCCGGAATGTCGAACTGTCATGTGGTTCCCTGACTCTGTGCTGGAGGCCAGCAGGGATGGGAGTGTGTGTCCAGTGTGTCGGCCACACCCTGTTTACAGGTGAGCTGGGCACCTGAGTCAGCGCTAAGACAAAGCACAGGTGGAGACACTCAGGGACCTGAATCCCCAGGCACCTCAGGGAGGATGTTACCCGTGCTCCGCAGCAGCCAGGTCAGCAGGCCTGCATCGCTCCAGGTCCCAAAGACACCATTTCTGATGCGGAAGCCAGCCTTGAGGGTGGGCTCCCCTTTCCCTGACCTCTCCTGCCCGATCGCCAGAGTACACGTGTACACAAGGCTGTTCCCAGGCTCTTCCCCACAGCCCAGAGTCTTCAGACCTACTGGTTATGGGACCCCCACACTTGTAAAAGTTGTCGAGGAATCTGTGGAGCTTTTGTTGTGGGTTATGTTTATCAATATTTACCATATTCTAAATTAAAGGGGAGACATCTTCTGAAATTTAGCTTATTAATTTGTTTATAACATGCATTGCACACTAACATAAGTAACATTTTTAGGCTAAAATACCTATTTTTCAAAGCAAAAAAATAAGAATGCATGATTTCCTATTTTTGCAAGTCTGATGTGTGGCTTCATAGGAGACAGTTGGATTCTTTATCTGCTTCCACAGCCAGTCTGCTGAGTCTATTGCGTGTGTTGTAGCCTCTGGAAAGCTCCACTGCACACACTTGGAAGAATATGAACACAACAGACTTACCTTCTTAGCATTTTTACAAAATATTTTTGATCTCAACTTGAAAGGGCCCAGAATGCTCCAGAGCCCACTGGAGCACACTTTGAGAACTGCTGCTATAGGGGAATGAACTTTCAGAGGCTTCTGTGTTGTGGTGATTCCCTGGGGTCTCAGATTTCATCTGCTTCCCATTCTGCGGTCTTGTGAAGACTGAAGGGGCTAGTGGTTGGCTGGTACATGTGTGAGCTTCCTGGGGCATGGGAGAAGCCAGGGGGAGACCTAGGGCAGGTATGGCCTTCTGTGGACCAAGGAGAAAACTCTTGCATTTGGTAGTAATTTTTTTTTTTTACCTTTCGTCCATTAGGTTGAAGTTCAAGTTTAAACGTGGTAGTCTTCCTCCGACCATGCCTCTGGAATTCATAGGCTGCATCGGCGGATGTGATGAAACCCTGAGGGAGATCTTGGACCTAAGATTTTCACGGGGTGCCCCCAGAGCTGGCCCACCAGCCAGCCAGCCCTCTGGCTACCTGCAGGCTGGCTGGTCTTCAAACAGAACAGACAGCAGCCAACACAACCACCCCCAGCCTCCTGGTGCCAGGCAGACCAGGCCTTTGAAGGCTCTGGCCCAAAATCAACCTCCACCTGTTGCTGCTGGTGAAAGCAACTCCGTGGTCTGCAACTGTGGCCAGGAAGCCCTGCTGCTCACTGTTCGGAAAGAAGGTCCCAACCAGGGCCGGCAGTTCTATAAGTGCCAGGGCGGCAGCTGCAGTTTCTTCCTGTGGGCCAACAGCAGCCACCCCGAAACAGGAGGGCCTCCTTCCTCCTCAACAAGACACCCCACTATCTCAGGGAACCACCCACATGGGTTTGCTAGCCCTGGTGATGACTCTGGTGGTGGCACATCCTGCCTTTGTAGTCAGGCCACTGTCACACGGACTGTGCAAAAGGATGGGCCCAACAAGGGCCGCCAGTTCCACACATGTGCCAAGCCAAGAGAGCAGCAGTGTGGCTTCTTCCAGTGGGTAGACGAGAACGTGGCCCCAGGTGAGGAGCGCGCCCTTTGCAACAGCAGCACTACAGGGAGCAGCTCCAGGGCTGGGCAGGGTGGGGCGTGCACAGCTCTGCCTCAGACCCAGGGCAGGCTGAGGCGGTGGTGGGAGCGTGAGGACCACTGGGTCGTCTTGCTCCTTTGTCTTCTCACTCACTCCCTTCCAGCAAGGTGGTGAATGGCACCATCTTCATTCCAAATGAAACAGTAGCTACCATGAGTCTCATAGCTTGCTGTGTGCCCAGCACTATGCTGAGTAGGCTGTGCTAAGATTGGTGTCTTCCATTGTCACCAGGTAAGCATGTGATCACAATTTTACAAATGAGGAAGGCGAGGCCCCAGCAAACAACGTGACTACTCAGGTGTCACAGCAGCAACACAGCCCAAGACTGGAAAGTAGGTGGGGCTGATCCCACAGCCCCATGCTCCAGTAGCCTTTGTAAACCCTAGGAAACCATTATCATCAGCCTCATTTGTTCAGATGGAGAAACTAGTCCTTAGGATGTCTAGGAACCTACTTGGGTCTGGCACCTGGACATTGGATCAAGGTAGATAATATATTGAAGGCACTTCTGCCCTGGTACACAGCAGAAGCTTAGTTAAATATACGAGAATGACCAAAAGGCCTAGTGGGAGCTTTGGCACACAGAGCTGGTTCCAAAACCCACCTGTCTAACCTTGAACAAATGACTTGGCCTCTCAGTCTCAGTTTCCTTGGTAAGATGGGAACCTGCCTATCTTTATTGCAGTCCCTATTTTATAAAGGAGTTTAGTCTCAGACTGTGGTTCTAACACACATGTCCTCAGCTCTGCATATACAGGAAGAACCCAGCAGGCCCAGTGCAAGCACAGGGCTGGTGGCCAGGGCCAGAGGGACCCGGGGACAGCCACAGCTGTGACAGCCTCTCATCAGGAGTGGGTGGGGAGTAGTTCAGGTGTGCAAGGGCCCCTCGCCTCCCCAGTGAAGTGAAGTAGTGTGCGACCTCCAGGCCAGCTGAGCAGTTACCCTGGACAGTCAGGCAGTAACACTGAGAGGCCTATGTAAGGAGTAGATAGATCCAGAACTCAGGTTTCTTTGCTTGGAAGATGGGAAGTGGGTTGTTGGTTCCAGGCCCATTTGTCTTTGCCTCCTCACCGCACAACCTCAGGCCAGCTGCTTGCGCAGTTTCTGCTTCAGTACCAAGTGTGTACAAAGTGACACAGGGCCCTCACCAGGACAGTGAGAGGGAGCCGAGGCCTTCAAGAGCACAGGGTTCAGGCAGTGACACTGTGTTGGTGCAGATTGAGGGGAGTCTGTCCTCGGGTGAGGGGGGTGACTACCCTCCTTTAGAGGACACCCTGTACTTCCTTCCACTTCTGTATGTCTTTCTGAACTTAGAGTTCCTCTGACTCTTCCCACAGGGACTTTGGGGGCTCCACCCTGGCCGGGAGGCAGAGGAAAAACCCATGGACTGGAATCCAGAAGCAAAAGAGCCCGGACCAGTTCCTTAGACCCCGGGTCCATGGCCAAGAAACTGCGGAAATGCAGTCTTTGCCACCAGCCTGGGCACACCCGTCCCTTCTGCCCTCAGAACAGATGAGGGCAGGTTAGCGGGGAAAGGGCCACTTCCTCAGACCCACCCCCATTGTCTTAAGAACAAGCTGTGTTCGCAAGGACCAGGCAGCCCTTCCCTGGGCCACAGGTGTGGGGGAATGGGGTTGCTTTCCGTATCTGGCCTGCCTGTGTTAAGGAGTCAAGATCCAGAGCATTCTCTCAAGAATTCCTCCTCTGTTGGACACTGGCCCTCTGCCCAGGACTCAGGAGTGACCGTGGCCACTGCTGAGAAGTCACAGAAGCTGCTCCCTGAGATCCCACAGGGGCTGTTGCTATGAATGCCTTGGAGAAGCAGGGAGCTAGAGCACTTAGCAGTGGAGTGGCGCGTCCTGCAGCTGTGGCCTTGGGGGCTTCCTCTGCCTCCATGAGAGACCTGCACTCCTGGTGCAGGCTTGGAGCAGCCAGGAAGGGGCTTCTCCACACAACCTGAGAAAGGAGGGTGGGATGCAAGGAATTGGCTCTTCTTCCAAACTTAGGTCTACAGAAGGTTTCTTTCTCTTTATCTAGAACCTGCTGTGGCCAGGATGCTCCCAGCTCATGTGCCTCAATAAAGCAGTTTTCCCTTTGTGCGTATGATGCAGTGTCTGTGGATGGTGGCAGGAGCAGAGGGTATAGACACCAGCCAGTGTCCAAGGACTCCTTGGCAGCCCCTGGCCCTCATGATGTCCCTTCCTAGTCCCTGCCCTTCCTCCCTGTCTGAGTGGCAAATGATAAGCCCAGCTGCTCACAGTCCTACAAACACCCACACCTCCAGAAGTTGCCACATTCCTTGCTTGCCTTTACTTTGTGAATAGTACATACCATGTTGGCTGTGTTGTCTGGTTAGAAGGTAAGCAGAAACGGGTGAGTTGCCCAGTCACATCGCTGGCTGGTGAACAGATGAACTTTCCTGAGGTCTTGGGACTCTTGGCCCCATACCATTCAGTTAAACCACTGGCTCTGCTCTGGCTGGATGGCAGCGGGGTGGATTCTTCTCACTGCAGATGTCTGGAATTGCTCCTGGAGCACCTCATCAGTGAGTGTGGAGCCTGGTCTTGCATTCGTGGGGTTTTAGGCTCCCCTCAACCCTGGAAACCACCAGTGCACTTTCTGCTTCTGGTTTTATCCATTCCGAACATTTCATGTAAATGGGATCATACAGAATGTCAGCTGTGTCTGGCATCTTTCACTTAACCTAGTATTTTGCAAGGCTCATCCACGATAGAAGCATTGGTCATTCATTCCTTTCCAGGACAATGATACTCCATGTGTGGGTGGACTCCATTAAGTTCATTCCTCAGTAGATGGACTTTGGGGTGTTGATTACCTTTGGCTATCATGAGTAGTGCCTCTGCACACTTGCACACAGAAGTGTTTGAACACCTGTTCTCAGTTCTTTTCAGTATGTGTAGGAGTGCAGTTGTGGGTTATACACTAATTCTGTTTAGTCACCAAACAACTTTCCATAGCAGCTACACCATTTTACATTCCCATCAATGCAGGAGGGTTCTGTTTCTCCACATTCTGTTTTTTTTTAGATCACGGCCACCCTAGTGTGTGTGAAGGGAAATCTTGCTGTGGTTTTGACTTGCATTTTCTAAATGATCACTGGCGTTGAACATCTTGTTATGTGTTCGTTGGCCATTGTGTATCTTTGGACAATTATCTGTTCAAGTTTTTTGCCCACTTTTCAACTATGTTATTTGTTGCTGAGTTGTAGGAGTTTTTTATAAATTCTGGGTACTAGATGCATTTGTGGGTTATAATCTCTACAGGTAGCTTCCCCTGTGTGTCAAGACCAGTAACTGCTGGGCTGGACAGCCCCAAGGACATGCCAGCTCAGGTCCTGATGGCCCACCAGCACCAGCCTTGTCTTCCCCACTGCACCCAAGTGGCCTCATCGTGGCACGCAGTGTTAGTCGCCTGGAGGCTCCTTGGTGGAGGGTGTCAGGCCCAATCGCAGTGCAGTCTTCACGAACGAGCCTGTGAGGGAATTTCCCACGTCTCTAGGTGGCTCGCTCAGGCCAGCAGCACTCAGCGCACTAAGTTGATTCTCTGATGGTGACCGGAAGGGTTTGAATCCCATCTCCTATGGCCTGCACAATGCAGGATAGTAAAATGACCCCGCTTACTTACTAAGCCCAGCCCTAGCTGTGACTAAGAATTAGGCCACATAATTGCCCCCTCCCCCTGTTTCTCAAGCCTCTCAGCTTTCCTGCCAGGGACATGGGGACTCGGATGAGTAAATGCCTTCCCTGGCAGCAGCTGAATGGGGACTGAAACAGTCTGCCTTTACGTCTACACCTCTGAGCCCTTTGAGCATCCACATCATTCTCTATGCTGAGGAGAGCCACCTGCTGTCCCTCAGAGAAGGGGAAGCCTGGCTTTTGCTTCAGACATCCCTGTGGCACCTCTGCCCACCCCAGTCTGGAAAACAGCAAGAGCTGCTGTCCCACGCAGCTGCTGCTGCTTGAGGGAAACTGTCTCTGATGCTTCCTGCTCCTGGAGCAGCTGGAAGCAGAAAATAGGCCCTGTTCTCCCCATAGCCAGCCACTCCGAGCACAGGTCCAGTGCCCAGCAGCACTGCGCTGACATCAGGCGCCAGCCCTGGGACACTGGGAGGACAACCTGCTACCCTTTGGGGTGAATTCACAGCTGTCTTTCCTTCTGGGGCCTGTTGTAGCCCAGAACCCAGGGTTCCTGACTAGAATACAAAGATGGCACAGGGTCAATTAGCAAACCAGTGCTGTGCCACTCACTCCCAATGGCCATCCCTTCTAGGGACATGTGTACACTCCATCCCTGCCTCATTCACTCTGGGAGGTAGTGCTGGGGGCGGCCTGAGAGTTTGGCCTTCCTGCCAGCTGGCCCTAGCCGATGTAACTGTGCTGTCTTGGAAAATGGGCAGCAGCGCAAAGATGATCCAAAACACCATTCTCAGCCATTTGTGTTGGCCTTTGTAAGACACCCTGGGTCTCACCCACTACACCCTTAGCTACCTCACTGAATTAGATACACCAGATTGTAATGTTACTGGGATTTTTAAAAAATTATTTTTTGCCCTGGCTAGTGTGGCTCAGTGGATTGAGTGCTGGACTGCGAAGCAAAGGTGCTCAGTCTGGTCTAGGCACATGCCTGGTTGGGGTGTTTAAAAATGAACAGGTAAAGCCTTAAAAAAACAAAAGATTTTACTTTTAGAGAGGGCAAGGAAGAGAGAATAGAGGGAGAGAAACATCAATGTGTGGTTGCCTCTCGCACACTCCCAACCAGGGACCTGGCCTGCAACCCAGACCTGTGCCCTGACTGGGAATCGAACCAGCGACCTTTCAGTTTGGGGGATGATGTCCAGTCCAGTGAGCCACACCAGTCAGGGCAAGGGTTTTATTAGCCTATTTTTCTGATTAGAAAAAAATATATGTACTTTTGAAAAATGCAAATGCGTCATGTACCAGGCTGGTCGCCCCTTGTTTTAGAACAGAAGAGAGGTGGAGCAATAGCTCGGGACTGTGGGCTTCAGGCTGAGCTGTGCCTGATCCTGACCCGGGCCCAGCACTCTTCCCATACCTGGAGGAGGGAATGAATGCCTACTGCTGGAGCCCCTGCAGGTTACCTGTCTGTTCTCTGGGACTCCAAGCCTGGCCTCTTGGCCAGGTAGGTCCCAGGTCTTAAGGGGAAAGGCCTGTTTGGAACCAAAAGTCAGGAAGTGCTTTCCTTGTGTGGTTTGCACGCTAGCTCAGAGGCAGTTATTCTGGAAGTAGATTCTGGCTCATTTAGGTCCTCAAACCAGGTGGCTCCTTAGCTAACCCTGTATTGGTTCCATTTTTCCTCAGTGTGCACCAGGGCACAGGCATCACTAGTGGAAGTAGGAACTGCACTTCCATTTTCCACTCAGAGTAGGACGATGTCATGAGATGAGAAGGCAGGATGCAGTGGTGAGTGCCTGGTGCGTGCCTGGTGGAGAGGTGGGCCACACACATTTCCCTGCCAAATGCAGCCTCTTTTCCCTTTCTGCTCCACTGGGTAAGCCACAGCTCAGGGCTTTGGAAAGGGTGGTTTTTCTGGCCTGCTGGCTGAAGTCCTTTCAGAATGCAGTTTGGCCAGATTTCTCAGAATCTGAACTGTATTTGAGTGCTTTCCATTCCCAGGAATTCCTTAATGAGAAAGCTTGGGTACAAAGACTCTCTTCAGGCCTCAAGACTGAAACAACTGGGCAGATCCACTGTGGGACGACCAGCACTGCCCCTTGACAGAATATCGTGCAGCTAAGTTTTCTCACTTAGCAGCTAAGTATTTCTGAGGAGACATTCTTATGAATGAATTTACAAAAGCAGTGTGATCTCTGGTAAGAAGTGTTCTTGAGCTATGTGGATTCCGTTTTAAATTTTTAAGTCCCTGTTTGCCATGTTTGTGGTGGTTATTATTTTATCGGCTCTGGCATTCCTTTAATTCTGAGCAGGTGACATTGCTGCTGCACCAGTCGTCACAACTCCAGGCCTTGGGTCACTCGGTAAAGTTAAACCAAGGGTGCAGATTGACAGGTTTTGGCACCACAGCTGAAGGGTCTCAGTATTAACATGTTTAGACCTTGGGCCAAGACAGCACCTAGGTCAGAGCTGGAACCATCCCGTGTCCAAAGAGAATGGACCAGAGCAGCAGTGCTGGCACAGGCTGGGGCTGAGCTTAGCTCCTCCCACACAGAGTCCTAGCAAAATGATGACTGGTTTCATTTCTCTGGCTAGGAACTGAAGTCCCAGGTATTAACCATACACCAGTAATGTGACCACAAACACTTAATTTCTCTACCCTTTGATCCATCCCAGTTTTTTTCTTACTGAAATTATGGTGTGTGAGGGGAAGTTCAGAACCACCAAAAGCATGAGGCCTGCCCAGATGGGGCCATATGTGGAGTTTGGTCATCTAAGAGGGCTTCTGGACCAGGCTCACCGTCCTGGCTCACCGTCCTGGCCCACCGCCCCGGCCACACCCAGGCCAGCCTTCCCCAGGCTGCCGGTTGTCCTGAGGAGCACAGCCACAGACAGGAACAGGCTGAGCAGCAGAGGGCCCCTTGTGCTTGGGCTCTGTGCTATTGGGCCAGCAAGTCTCTCTGGTTAGGGGGAGCCACCCCACTTCAGGCCAGGCTCTGTACTAACACTCCCACCAGCAATTACTCCTCACAACCACCCTAGGAAATGGGTGTCACATAATCCCCACTCTACAGGAGAATCCCAAAGCACGACTTCTGACTCCAGCCTGTTCCCTCACCAGCCCTTGGCTGCCTATGTACCAGCTCCTGAGACAAGTTACCTGAATGTTCCTCAGCTGAGCTGGTCTCCTGCCCTTTGACCCTGGTGAGAGCCTGAGTGCAGTCCTCCCGCTGCCTAAGTGCTGCAGAGGCCTCATGACTTCCAGAGGCAGCCTAGGATCCTGTAGCCAGAGGTGCACACAAGCATCTGTCCCATGTGACAGCCCCTTGGATGAAGGAGCACTGTAATCCTGTGCTCACTCCTTGTCATGTAATCACAGTTGGAAGGAGGGTGGTCACCTTAGGAAGTACAATGGATAGGAAGGGGACAAGCAAGTGGGAACGGTGCAGCTGTGGTGCCCACGCCCCAAGCACACATGGTCTCGTTTGTCATGTGGGGACAAAGGAAATAAGCCCAACTTTGGCTTCTTTTGGGACACTGATATACTTGCCTCTCCATGTTTTGGGGGGAGGTTGTCCTCCATTGGTGAGGCCATGAGGAGAAACAAGGAAGGTGAAGTAATCACATTTCTCTAATGATACTAGCTGAAAGGCTTGAGGCAGTTCTAGCCATCCCAGAAATCACAGGGGTTTCGAACTAAAAAATTCAGGAAAGAAACAAAACCCTAGTTGGTTCCTATTACAAAAGCAAGACATCACACTAGGACTCTTGTAATCTTCTCCCTCCAGATAACCTCTACCTGTTAAATTGTGCTACCTTCAGGTGGGTCCTGAGACCCTCTGACAAGTTTCCAGAACTCCAAAGGGCTGCTCATGAGAGCTCAGCATTAGTCACACGAATCCTTGTGAATCATTGCTTTTATTCTTGTTCACATTCTTGGAGGCACAGGTCTGCTTCAGCAGGAAGGATACCAAAGATAGGAGGAATACCTGGGAAGGGAGGCAGACCCTCCCTTTCCTATCCCCCACCTTGCCAGGCTTCAGTGAGAACACAGGCACCAGCTGAGGGCAGTCATTTGGGCACTGGGGAGGCCAGCCTACACACCAGCCTCTGCTCTCTCGCCAGGCCCACCCAGTGGCTAGCGGGACACCCTTGGCTCTGGGCAAGGCAGGCAGCACAGAACCTCGGTTCCTCCAGTAGGGAAGAGGCTCTCCCAGGGGCCTCCACTGCTCAAAGAGGAAGCTCACCTGGTGCTCAAAGGCATGAGGCGGGCAGCTCATCAGGCTAAGCTCCCACTCCAGACTGGAGGAGAGCTCAACAAGCAAACTAGACCACAGATAACGGTGGAAAGCCCCAGGCTCTAAGCCAGCCAAAGCCACGTCCTGCGGGCACCAGGTGACACTGCCCATGGGGGTGAACAACACACGGTGTTTACCATCCTATTCCAGAGGCCTAGAGATGCCTGGAGCTGGCACCCAAGCAAAGCACCAAACTCACCCTCTCAACAGAAAAACATCTGGCCTTATCCACTGCCTAGAATAGCAGAAGCCATTTTCTGTCAGCGGATTCACTGCTGGTGACAATGGACCAAACCCAAGTCTGGGGTCAGTCCAGAAGACCAAGGGGGAGTGTGTGAGAGGCTGGCATTCCAGGCTGCCTGAGAGGCGCCACAGCCATGCTCAGGTGACAGCAACCCAAGCTCTCTGAACTTAGAAGTTCCAGCGACTGTTGCCTATGCACATGCTAACCCTGCAGGCTTAGGTAATGCACCCTCTTTTATCCTGGTGAAAAGCAAAAAAAACTGGCCTCCAAATCCCTGGAAGAGAGGAGCGTAGAGCTCACCACCATCAGAACATGTGCTGTCGGCTGTCCCACCCATCTACAGCAGCCCCTCCGGGGCCTGCAGGCCGAAGTATAGTGCGTAACCCATGTCGTCAATCTCCTGCGGGCGCAGGCTGTCGAAGAGGTTCACCGCAGGGTTGAAATGGCAGGGTAGGCTGGCCTGCTCTAGGCTGCAGATGAGCAGCTCCACTGCCTGCAGGAAGCGTGCACCCAAGGCCTCTTCAGCCCAGTTCACATCCTCCTCTCCTAGACGGAGAACCACCTGGGTCAGGTGGCCCCGGCTCAGCTGCCGCAGGGCTGGATGGCCTTGGCAGACACTACACAGCAGCAGCAACAGCCGACGGCGGGTCCCCAAATCACGGTCATCCAAAGCTCGAAGCCTGGCAGCTTCTGCCAGGTACAAGTCCTGTAGCCAGAAGTTCCCAGCCAGCCCCTCCAGAGGCCAGGCCAGAAGGAGCCGATCCTCCGTATCAGCCCCAGTGACCACTAGGAGCACAGCAACAGTGAACTCCAGGCGCTCATGCTGGACCTCAAGCAGCAGCTCCTCTGAGGCCATGTTGGGCTGGATCAAGCACCCAAGAAGGCTGCCAATAGCTGGCCAGTTGACGGAGGCAGCCAGGGCCTTGCGGAGCAGTTCCAGCAGGACACGGGAAGAGAGATAGCCTCCCACCAGAAAGCGGTCCCAGGGGCTACTTCCGCGGGGGCAGAATTCAAGCTGAGTCCTGCGCACAGCCCAGCATCGAGGGTCCCTGGCCACAGTGTCCATGCCAGGCACTAGCCTCCACAGGCCCGGCTCCAGCACCAGGGGCACCAGGAGACGCACATGGTCAGCAGCCCCTGCCTGCAGGCCATCATAAAGTGGCCCCCCAGGCACAAGTGCCCCAAAAGGTAGTTCTGGGAACTTGCTCTGCAAGTAGGCCTGCAGCTCCAGGGCAATGTCACCAGCCAACTGTTTGGCCAGAGCCACATGAGACACTGGGATGCTCACACGGTCTCGCTCGTATGCCAACAGCCTTTCCTGGAACGTCAGACACAGTGGTGCTGGCGAGCTAAGCTGAGGAGCCAGCTGAGGGTCAGCATCTGCGGGCCCCTCTGCAGAGTGAAAGGCCAGGGGACATGTCAGAAGCCCTGTGATGAGCCAAGAGAATGCTACAGAACTACTAGCTGTGTGTCAGCCCTGGGTTTCATTCTCCTCACCCATAAAATGGCCACCTGAGAAGGCACTTAGCTCAGGTCCTCGCACATGCACAGTGGTCTGGTAACAAATTCTCTGGAGCCAAAACAGCTTCATGCAGAGTGGGGAGTTGGGTCCTGGACCTCAGTTTCCCCCTCTGAGGCCCCCCACCGTCTTAAGGCTACTGCCCTGCTCTGGTACCACCCCCAAAGTCCACATGTCCCAGTGGTTGGCAGGAGGGCGGAAAAACACACTATTAAACATGCAGGGAGCCCACAGCCCTGCGGCAGGAGCATCTCGCACAGGTCACAGTCAGCAGCAGAGCCTGGGCTGCATGCATCTCATCAGTGTGGCTACCAAAGGGGCACCCGCCCAGGTTAGAGGAGGAGGGGTGCCATTCACCTGGGGCAAAGAGTGAGGGGGCCGAGAGAAGCACAGGATGGCTGAGTGCAGCAGGTGAGGACCGGGGCTGTTGGCATGGTGTGCCCTTGAGCAGGCTCAGTTCCTTCCAACTGTCTTCCAGGCATGTGGCATCTCCCTTGATGTCATCCTCGTCCTGAGGGCTGGTAGCCCTGTCAATGAGCTGCAGGCAGCAAGGTACAGGTCAGAGTGTCTGAAGCCCGGACATCATGGCAAAGCCCCGGGGCAAAGCAAACAAGGTTTCTGGGTGACAGCCTTGAGCAGCCCCCACCCCACTTCCCAGGGCCCCACCCCAGGCCCCAGCCCTGTGATCCTCTTTGGGAAGCCCCAAGTGTTAACTGGCCCAGCACGGCCTTACCCGCTTCACAGCCAGGGTGGCAATACCCAGCACAGCAGCCCCACTCACACCCAGCACCAGGCGGGCATTGGCCAGGAGGAAGTCCACAGCGCTGCCCCACACATCGTCGTCATGCCGCTTCCCCCGTTTCTGGGAGAACTCTGCCATGTCTGTCTGCCTGAAAGAGAGCCAGGGTGCAGAGACCACAGAGTCTGGGGGAAGCCAGGCTGATAGCAGGGCACGTGTGGGCGGGCATTCTGGTTGCCATCCTGCTGTGGTCGCTGACTCAAGCCCACCAGGGGTTCCTGAGAGTCTCATGACAAAGAAGCTGCTTGCAGGGTTTCTTGTGAGGGGAAGGGGAACTGCCTGAGCCCCCTTTCCCAAATCTGCAAACTGCCCCCCCCGCCCCCCGCCGACAGGTGTGCTCACACAGAAAGGTCAGGGAAGGGGCCCATTTCCCCAACCCTATTCTCCAGGATTCCTAACATCACCAAAAGACCTGCGAGGAGGGCCTTATCATAATCCCAAGTTTACAGAGAAACAGGCTGCTGAGGCACACAGTGAACAGTGGGTGCTTGGATCCACGCTGCGAAGCCTCCAGGCTCTCGCCCACCCTGGGAGTCCCTAGAGGCTGCCTCATCCTGGTTCTTAACCAGGGCTGGGCACAGCAGGAGGGAACAAGGTCCAGTGAAAACCACAACTTGCGGCCCTAAAGAGACTGCCCTGGGGGGCCTCTTAGACCTTTGGGGGATCTCAATGAAGCCATAATTACCTCCAAATTTTGCCAGGGTAGCCCCCAAAGGCAGAGATATCAAAGCAAAGGACAGGCCTAGTGAGATGGGCCCGCTGCCCAGGGGCAGGGGCTGCCTGTCAGTGGGTATGTGCCAGTCAAGGCCAAAGGCCCTGCTGTGCGGGCAGCAAGTAAAGTAACTCTACACTGCTAAGGCTCCAACACAGGACTGGACCAGTGCCTAGGACGGGGGCTCTCTGCGCCTTTGGTCTTGAGACAATGGGAATGGGAAGCTGTCCTCAGCTGCAGGGAGCCCAAGCAATAGAGAAGGGAAGCTGAAGGCCTGGAGCCCAGCCACCTGCTCACCTGTAAAGTGGCGCAGACAGCAGGGAAGAAGGGTTAGAAGTGAGAAGTCTAGAAGTTGGGCAGTGGAGGCAGAGACCTCTCCCAGGGCTCTATCCACCAGGCCCCAGCCTCAGGTTCTTCCAGAGGGACTCCTACCCTTAGGCTCCGAGAGCTGAGAGTGAAGGTGACTAAGGGGCAAGCCCACAAGACCAGCCAGGCACCAGGCAGAACTGTCTTTTCCAGGGCCAATGACCCTGAGCTCAGAGCCAGCTCTGAAGGCACCAAGGACATCTGCCCTCCCTGTTCAGCTGTGGGTGCTCAGGACTGTTGCCAGGTGAGGAGATGTCTGGAACAGCTGAAGTCTGACTCACTTGGGACCTGAGCCCCAGCCCCGATCCCCCATGCCCCCAGACTAAAAATCAGGCTCTAGGGCCTGGGTTCGTCAAAGGCTGACGGGGTGCCCACCACGGCCCAGCAACTGCTACCCGCCTCCAGAGGAACCAGGAGTACGTTTTACAAACTATAAGGCGCTTTCAATACCCGCCGCCTGTCTAACCTGGGACTCAAGAGAGTCCCTGGCGCGGTCACGCAGGCCCCAACCCACAGCTTTCCAACTCTGGGAAGGGGGAAAGGGAGCGGATGGTTAAAAATCGACTCTGCGCAGCCGGGCCCTACAACGCCCTGGGATGCCACCTGTCTACCCCCTCCTCTGCCAAACCCAGGGTCGGGGCCCCCGCAGTAGTTCCTGGGGTCCTGTCAAGGCCCGAGTCACAGGGGAGGGCACGGAGGCTCTGAGAAACTAAGCGATGTACCCAATATGGGATTCGAACTCCAGCTTTCAGGTCCAAAGCCGTTGCTTCAGTCGCCGCCGGGACCCCGGCCCCGGCGGAGGCCACGCCCCCCGACCTGCGTCCTAGGCACGCTCTACGCCGGAGAATGGGTGATCCTGGACGGGCCTCGGCGCTTTGGTCGTACCTGCGTCGAGGCTTCAGCGCAGCGACCAGCAGACGCAGCGGGTCTCCTCGGGTCCCAAATCCAGACCAGCCTGAGAATGGAATGTGAAGAACTCAGGACCCGAATGTTTTGGCCACCGAGGCGGCTGCTGACTCCGAAAAGCTTGCAGACGGGCAGGAGCTGCCTCCAATGAGAGCGCTCAACCCCGCGTCCTCGCTCCAAAATACTATATTATTCAGCCTGTGGCAAAGCAAGCCACGCCCCCTACCGAGCTGCGCGCTTCCTTGGGGGCGGGACTTTCTGAAGCACACCGAATTTAAAGGTACAGGATTGTGTTCCGAGCCAGCGGCTGGGCGGTGTGGTGCCAGTTCATCGGTTTGCGGAATGAGCTGCCCCCGGAACCTGTTGTATCGCGTGTGCACTTCTAATATGAGCCTCTGGTGTGGAGAAAGGGGTCTGAGCCCACGTTACTTCCAGGGGCTAGGCAGACTGACGCACCACGCACCGCGCTGCCGTCTGTGAGGCTGACCCTTTAGGTCACCTCTGCGAGAGTGCCTTGGAGACTGTTTAGTCTTATCTATAGGCCACGGGGCACACAGTGTGAGCCAGGAACCTACCCCTGCCGCCAGCTCCATGTGACCTCGTGCGGCCCCTTCTCCACCCGGGCCTCAATTTTCTCTCTTTGAAATGGGAACACCAGAGCCCATCGCCCCTGAGAAGGATGGTTGTGCATATACCCTATGGTTTATTTGGCATTTATTTCTTGGGGGCCTACTATGTGCCAGTCGGGGGTGGTGGGGCAAGTAAGCAAACTGACAGTGTATGTGTGGAGGTGGGGGACGTTGGCTCAAAGCTGGAATAGTAGCGTGAGTGCCGGCTGTATGCTTTGAGCTACGCTCGCGTTTGTTCATTTGTTTCTGGCGACGACCTCAGGAAGCATTTCACAGATGAGCGCACAGGCCGAGAGCAGCCCTGGGCTTGCCTAGAGCTCTAGGACCCAGGGCTCGGCCCAGGCATCCTACTCCCAGTGGGCGCCACGCAGCGTCCTGCGTGCGAATAGAGACTCCCGGGGAGGGCAGCTGCCTCCCCGGGCCTGGGCTCCAGCACCAGGGAGGCAACTTCGGCGGCGGCAGCAGTGCTGGAGACGGGTGCTGCAGAGCCCGGGGTGCACCGCTGCCCGGGGCGCGCGGGGACTTCTTAGCCTGGAGGTTATGAAGCCTCCTGCACGAGCACATGGGGCCCCGGACTCCTCGAAGCCCCTCCAGTCCTGGAACAGACGGGGAAGCTGAGGCCGGAGCAGACTAAACCCTCCCGGGGCGGGACTGCCGCTTCTGCGGTGCCTAGGGGCGCCAGGGCTGGAGGAACTGGGCCCCGACTCCGCCTTTCCGCCCGACGGGGCGGGGATGGGTTAAAGGGGCGGGGTTAGTGGCGGCCCAGCCCGCAGCTCCCTCGCCACCCCCCGCCCCCCGGTGCTCGGCCCGGCCCTGCATTGAGAGCGGCGCCATGGAGGCCACTGGAGTGCTGCCGTTCGTGCGCGGCGTGGACCTCAGCGGCAACGACTTCAAGGTGAGCCGGACCGGTGCTGGGCCGGGCTCCCCTCCAAGGCGTCTCTTCCGGTCCTGGCCGCGCCGGTCTCTGCTTCCTGTCTTGTCCGCCTCCGGGCACAGTGACTGAGGGCGGGGCCGGGTGGGGCTCTCCTGGGGCTCGGATCCCGAGCTCCGAAAGCTCAGCTCAGGGCCCGCACAGGAAGTCCGAAGCCGGGTCGGGCTGGCTGCGATGCCTGAGCTCTGAGTCACGCTAGGGGGTGGGTTGGGAGCCCCTACCCCGTGTACCCGTCCTGGCTCTGGGTAGGGGTCAGTGAATTCTGCCCCCACTTTCCCAGCCTTCCGTTCTCATCCCGCTGAGGTCACACGTCCAGGCCAGGCCCTGACTCACTGCCGCGCCGCGGGCAGTCCGACTGCCTTGTTTGGGTCTGCAGCTCGTCACTGCCACTGCCACTGCCTTGTTCCTGCCACCCCCACCCAGTGTGGTCTTGGGCAAGTCCCTTCCCTTCGGTTTAGAAGTTACCCTCTTGGAGCATGGATTAGTAGTTGGTTTGGAGAGTGTGCCAGGCAGGTGTGGGCAGCCCCGGGTGGCAGCTGCCAGACTGATGGACCAGGGCCACCAAGAGCCTTAGCCTAGCCTTCCAACCATTTGTGGGTAGGGCCTTTCGAAAGAATGAAGGATGAGGCGGGCAGGGGAGTGACCAGAGGAGGCAGGGCAGGAGCTGAGGGAGGTGAGAGCTGGCCTGGTGGTACTAGGAGACCCCACCCAGGATGAAGGGTGGGAGAGTGGGCAGACTCAGGCTGGAGTTAGTTTAATGTCAGCCTGGTGTGTAGGGTTGGAGAACCCAGATGTCAGCTGGGGTCAGGGGTTTGTCCAGCCAAGGCCCAAAAGGTGGGCAGGTTCTTCTGCATTTATCCATATATGTACGCACTTTGACCCCACATATAGGTGACCACACCACTTTCCTCTACCTCCATGCCCACCATCCTCACCTGGGGTCTCCATGTGTTTTCTCCAGACTGAAAGTCTGAGTCACTGGCCAGGAATGTGGCTATAGGGGAAGGGGAAACCAGCCAAGGGCACTGAAGGCACATGCTACTCCAGGCTCCCTGCCACAAGGTTTGGGAGCTACTGAGGTGGGCATTCATTCGAATGTGGGAGTGAATGAATGAACGAGGCAGTACCTATGTAGGGTGGGGAGTTGGGGCCTTGCACCAGGGCTTTGGACCTTGTCACAAATGGCTTGTATGCTGATGATGAAGGGCACAGGTAGAGGCTTAGGGGCTACCCCCACAGCAGAGGGTGCAGGCAGAGCCTGGAATGCTGGGCAAAGGCATTTGAGCCAAGCTGACCACATAGCTGGGTGCTGGGGATGTCACCTGGAACAGTTCCATCCTGACCCTCCTGGAGCTCAGAACCAGCAAGAGATACAGATCTTGGGCCAACAGCCATCCTGATAATTAGTTGGTGCTCACAACACTTCTGTCATGAGGGGGCTTTTATTAGCCCTGTTTTATGTTGAGAAAATTGAGGTACAGAGAGGCAGAGTGACTTGTTCAGGGTCACACAGCTGGTGAGGGTTGGCTTTCTTGCTTCCCAAAGGTTTCCATGGGCAGCTGGGGGCCATAGTGGGTGGTAGAGCAGGGACGTGCCTCTCCCAAACCAGCTTAACCATGAATACCCCCCAGGGAGGCTACTTCCCTGAAAATGTCAAGGCCATGACCAGTCTGCGATGGCTGAAGCTGAATCGCACCGGCCTCTGCTACCTGCCCGAAGAGTTGGCTGCCCTGCAGAAGCTGGTAAGGGGTTTTCAGCGGGCAGGGTGGGTGCCCATGGATGGGGCTAGACCAGGTACAGAAGGCAAATGACAGAGAAGGATGTCAATAGCCATGAGCAAAGCTGGCAAAGAGGGAGGAAGCACCCTGTCCCATGAAGCATGCAGATGGGTCTATGAGGGAGGGGTGCTGCAGAGGTGGACTGGGGCTGTGTGGCTGAAGGACCCCTGAATGGGCAAAGTTGTGGTGGCAGATGGAGACCCCATAGACATCCCTCTCACCCCACTGAGCCTTTGCTCCCTTGTCCTGGCCCAGGAGCACCTCTCTGTGAGCCACAACCACCTAACCACGCTTCATGGGGAGCTGTCCAGCCTGCCATCTCTTCGGGTGAGTGTTGCTAGGGACCACCAAATTTGGGGTGGGGACTTAAGTCTACCGGCTAGGGGCATGAGAGCAGGGCCAGACCCCAGGCTGGAGCATCACCTCTTCCTATCCTGGCATCAGGCTCAGGGATTCACTTCTGAAGGGGAGAGGATATAATAATACCCTGCCTTAAGTAACCCATGGGGAAAGAAGATGAAAAATCCAAAATCTCACCTATTTTGGGAAACAGCTATGATAATAACAACTGATAGTGGTTAGGAAATGTTCTATTTCATGTGGGTTTTTCCTTGTTATTCTGACCTTTGCCAAGTTCACAGATGAGGACATTTGGCCACAGAGGTCACCTGGCAGCAGTCATATAGCCCGGCGTGGTAAAGCTGGGGTGGGGGTGGGGTTTTGGCCAGAAGGGGAGGTGGTCATTGTGGCCTGCTCACACTTCTGCTCCTCATAGAGCTTCTAACATTCCAGAAGATCAGATTCCTGGCGAGACCCTTCAGGCCTCAGCCAAAAGTCATTCCCATCCAAAGCCAAAGTCCTGGATCTTAAGGACTGAGGTTGCTTGAGTTCAAATTGGCTCTGCCACTTCCCGCCTGCTAACCTCAGACAAGTCCCGCTATCTGGGGAGCTTTTGGTGGGGGACCATTGTGAAGCCACAGGGTACCGACAGACACAGGGCTGAAGGAGGAGCAGCAGCAGCCCTGGATCCTGCTGTTACTTGCAATCCCTGCACCATTCCCCGACCTCTCCTCTGCCCCTTGACCTTTTTATGTTTGCAGCACGAGGTTTCAATCCTCGGGAGAAAACACAGACCACACTCATTTCTCTTTGGGCCAAGCCTTTCTCTCTGTTCTAGAAGCCCTGACTCAGAGCTACATCCCTGTCTTGCCCTCCCTGGACAGAAGAAGAGGGATTGTTCAATCAGAAAAGCTTCCCTAAGGATGCTGTGCTGGGCTCTGGGGCTCATTTGAGCTGGGCTTTGAGGTGTGAATAGGAGCTCATGGGGAGAAGAGGAAGAGCCTACCAGATAGAGGGACTGTGAGCAAAGGCCAGGGTGGGAGAGCATTCAGGCCTGGCCTCCAGTGAGCCTCCTGAGGAGAGCGCCTCCCTGATCTCTCTGTGTCCCCTGGGGGAGAAGCTAAGAATCACACACTTTTGTGGTTTACCCCCAGGCCATTGTGGCTCGAGCTAACAACCTGAAGAATTCTGGAGTGCCCGATGACATCTTCAAGCTGGAGGACCTCTCAGTCCTGGTCAGTGGTTATCCACCCATGACAATGGTCTTTGGGACCATTGCTACCTCATTTTATAGATGGGGAAACTGAGGCTTAGAGTAGGCAGTGCCTTGCCCAAGGTTACTCATGGAGTCAAAGCCTTAGCCTAGGTACCCTCCTGCCAGAGTCCTGGCTGTCTCCTTTTGGCCCTGAAAACCCCTCATCTGCTCCCTTCTCAGTGCCTGGCCTGATCTCCCAGCCTGGCGGAAGACTGGCGAGGTGAGACTAGCCCTGACCCCTAACCTGGCCTTACCCCTCCTACCCAGGACTTGAGCTACAACCAGCTGACAGAGTGCCCTCGGGAGCTGGAAAACGCCAAGAACATGCTGGTGCTGAACCTCAGCCATAACAGGTGCCTGTGAGGCCTGGAGGGTGAGCCAGGCAGGGCCGAGATGCAGTAGGGGCCAGATGGGTCCCAGAGGAAGGCGTGTGGCACTGACCCGGCGGCCCCACTGGCCTTGCCCCCTTTCTCCCTCTCTCTTCCCACAGCATTGACACCATCCCAACCAGCTCTTCATCAACCTCACTGACCTGCTGTACCTGGACCCTCAGTGAGAACTGCCTGGAGAGCTTACCTCCGCAGATGCGCCGTCTACTGCACCTGCAGACGCTCATTCTCAACGGGAACCCACTGCAGCACGCCCAGCTCCGGTCGGCACTGCACAGGCCCGGCCCCTCTGCTCCCCAGCAGCCCTGACCCTTCCCGTCCTAGGTTCAGTGTGGGCTGTGCCCCTCAGCCAGGCTGTACCCGAGTTCCCTGTCCTATCACCTCACCCCACAGCTATCTTGGGCCTTCCCCTGGTCTGACCACCCACATCGCCCTGCAGGCAGCTCCCTGCTCTGACGGCCTTGCAGACCCTGCACCTGAGGAACACCCAGCGCACCCAGAGCAACCTCCCCACCAGCCTTGAGGGTCTGAGCAACCTCACAGGTCGGCAGTCCCTGGGTGACCCATCAGCCTCTGGTCCCCTCAGGTCCCTCACTTCCTGTGGAGGAAGGGGTTGAACCCTACTTCTCTGACCATCTCCCAGGAGCAAAGGCTAGCATGTGGTTATGTTGTGCTTATCTCTGCCATTGCCATGATGACCAGTGGTAACACCCAGTCCTGAGCACTAACTTTTTTATGCTCAGAACCCCCTTTAAGGGAGTCTCTCCTGAGGCTCAGGGAGGTTAAGTCACTTACTAAAAGCCGCACAGCCTGGAGGTGGTGGAGCTGGGCTTCCAGCAAGGACTGGCTGCCTCGGGTCCCAGCTGACGCACCCCACCCCGTGCCCCAGATGTGGACCTGTCCTGCAACGACCTGATGCGGGTGCCAGAGTGCCTGTACACCCTCTCCAGCCTACGACGCCTCAACCTCAGCAGCAACCAGATCACAGAGCTGTCTCTGTGTATTGACCAGTGGGTGCATGTGGAGACCTTGAACCTGTCCCGAAATCAGCTCACCTCACTGCCTGTGAGTCCAGGCCTGGGGAGGGGATACAGGGCTGGGGAGGGCTGTTGGGCCATCCTAGCAGCTACCCCTGACTCTCGCCTCTGCCTGCTTTCCCTCTAGTCGGCCATTTGCAAGCTGACCAAGCTGAAGAAGCTATACCTGAACTCCAACAATCTGGACTTCGATGGACTGCCCTCAGGCATCGGCAAGCTGGCCAGCCTGGAGGAGTTCATGGCCGCCAATAACAACCTGGAGCTGATCCCTGAGAGCCTCTGCAGGTGTTGGGGCGAGGCTGGGCAAGTGGGGTGGGGGCAGCCACAGCACAGGAAACCCTAGTGTGACAGCAGGGACCCACCTGTGGTCTTCGTGCATCGTACAGAGTGGATGAGTTGATTTGGCTTTATGGATAAAGACTACTCAGGCCTGGGCCAGCGACTCCCAGTTTGGGCTCCCCAGAGCAGCTTCTGGGAGGACACTGATTAGGTCGAGGCCAGAGGGGTTCCAGTGCCCTGTGAGTTTTGGGCACAGTGCTGTTTCCACATCTCTTGCTGGAGGTTACAGTGTCCTCTCACGTGGTCTCCTGGCTCTGAGAAGTCCTTCAGGCAGAAGGAGTGCCCCCCACCCCAGCAGCTCCCATGCCAATTTGAGCACAGAACACATTTTTCGGTGTCTATATCCAGGGACCTTTAATCTGGACAAATTCTGCTCTGTCAAAGTCACAAAAGAGAACTTCACAGTCAGCTGTGAGGAGACCCCAGTTCCACATGCTCAGCCTTTTCTGCCTTTTTAGCGCATTCAAGCTCACTGGTTTCTTAACTAGCTGGGTCTCTCAGTCCTCTGGCCTGCCTGCCTCCCCTCCCCTAGGACTGGAAGTTTCCCTGCCCCTCACCTCTCACCTCTCTGAGGCCCTGGTTCTATCCTCACAGGTGCACAAAGCTGAGGAAACTTGTCCTGAACAAGAACCGCTTGGTGACCCTGCCAGAGGCCATCCACTTCTTGACAGAGATCCAGGTCAGGGCAGCCGGGGCTATGCCAAGAGTTAGGTGGGGGTTTGGCAGGGAGGGCAGAGGTGCAGACAGACCCTCAGGGAAGACTGAGCACAGGGGTGTCACTGGAGTGAGGGGGACCCAGCAGAGGCCTCCTGGAGTGGTGGCCATTGCCAGGGTGCTTCTGGGGAGGAGGTGAGCCACATCCCTGTATCTGTATCCTGCTGGCCAGCATATGGACTTAAGTCCCTCAGCCAGCCTGCAAGGTCACAGTTCCCAGAAGGGATGCTCATTCACTGAGCTGGGAGGAGAACACAGGCCCCTGGCCCCAGCCCTGGGCCTCTCAGACCTGGTGGCTGCAAAGAGCAAGAAGCGGGGTTTGGTGGGGTGGGGAGGTGGGACTCGGGCTTAGTACCCCTTGCTCACCCCATGAGGCAGGTCCTGGATGTTCGGGAGAACCCCAGCCTGGTCATGCCTCCCAAGCCTGCTGACCGCAGCGCCGAGTGGTACAACATCGACTTCTCACTGCAGAACCAGCTGCGACTAGCAGGTGCCTCCCCTGCCACAGTGGCTGCCGCAGCAGCTGGTAAGCAGAGGAGGGTCTCACCTAAGAGTGCGGGGCCTCTCTCTGGGGCTCCATGTCCCCATCTGTAAGTTGGGTGGGACACAGCTCTCTGGACATTGGTATGCAGGTCAGCCCGATTGGCTGGATGCCCCAGGGGCAGGCCACATCAGGGCTTAGCTATTTGCCCCCCTCCCCTAAGTAGGGGGTGGGCCCAAGGACCCCCTGGCTCGAAAGATGCGACTGCGGAGGCGCAAGGACTCAGCTCAGGATGACCAGGCCAAGCAGGTGCTGAAGGGCATGTCGGATGTGGCTCAGGAGAAGAACAAAAAGCAGGAGGTAAGTCAGGGTGGGGTAGGGCAGGTGGTCCTGGGCTCTGCTCAAGACAGCGTGACCTAGGCCCAGAGGCAGAGGGGACCCTGGGCAAAGGTCCTGAGGTATGGGTGCTGAGTAGAGGGACCGTTCTGAGTGAATGCTTGTGGCTGTGACCCCAGGAAATTACCGACAGCCGAGCCCCCGGGGGCAGGGTGCGGCGCTGGGACCAGGGCCTGGAGAAGCCGCGCCTCGACTACTCAGAGTTCTTCACAGAGGAGGTGGGTCAGCTGCCTGGCCTGACCGTCTGGCAGATCGAGAACTTCGTGCCTGTGCTGGTGGAGGAAGCCTTCCATGGCAAGTTCTACGAGGCTGACTGCTACATCGTGCTCAAGGTGGGATTCTGGGTACACTGCTGGGACAACAAGACCCCCACTGACCTTACCTTAGATAGCTCAGAGTCCCCAACTCCACAGCTTTGTTTATTGAGGCAAGCTGGGAGGAAAGGTTTTGCCAAGGAGGCCAGGGGCAAAGGCCCCCGGCAGGGAGGTGGCAGTGCACCCCATCCTAGGCTGCGGAGCTGGTGCCCATCACAGCGGCATCTGTGGGAGGCTACCAAGGCTGCCTGGTGAGAGCTGACAGTACTGTGACCTGGCCCCCAGACCTTTCTGGATGACAGCAGCTCTCTGAACTGGGAGATCTACTACTGGATCGGTGGAGAGGCCACCCTGGACAAGAAGGCTTGCTCTGCTATCCACGCGGTGAACCTGCGCAACTACCTGGGTGCGGAGTGCCGCACTGTGCGGGAGGAGATGGGCGATGAGAGCGAGGAGTTCCTGCAGGTGCCAATGGGCTGGGAGGGCCTTGGAGGGGCAGGCAAGGGTGATGGGCATGGCTAATGGGGCAGGGCAGGGAGCTGGGACAAAAAGTTTTTTGGGTTCGGACCTAAAACAGAAGGCAGGAGCAAAAAAGGTGAAGTCAGGAGATCAAGATGAGGCCAGAGGTGGGGGATCCTGGGTCATTGGAGGCCAAGAGAGAAATGGGGAACTGGAACCAATATGGCTAGGGGGCAGGCCACCAGCTGGGTACCAAGGAGGCAATGCCAAGGACTGGGCCAAGCCCAGTGAGCAGGTTAGCGAGTCCTGCCAGCCCTCCTCCAGCTGGTCCCCTGTCGGGGAGGCCACACACAAGATTTTATCCAGATGTACCGGAGTGCCCTCCATAGCCCTGCTTGCTTCTGCGCCCTGACACGTGCATGCCTTCCATGTTTAAACTGGCACAGGAGCGAACCCATTCAAACATTCGTACATCTTAACACTCTGATCGATAATGTGTCTGTGTTTACAGACACAGACCATATTCTTCCCCTTCAACCTCACCACGGGTGCGCAGCTCCTGATACACCTATGCTTTGGTGGGAGGTGGTGGGAGCTCGGTGATAAAGGCCTGCACCCTCACACATGCAGGTGTTTGACAACGACATTGCCTACATTGAGGGTGGAACAGCCAGTGGCTTCTACACTGTAGAGGACACTCACTACGTCACCAGGTGAGGGGCTCGTGGGTGGGCGACACTGACCTGGATGCAGCTTGGAAGGATTGGAGGGAGAGTGTTTGGGGTAAGTTGGTCCCTTGGTGACCCCTCCAAGCCGCTTGTGCTGTGGCCTCTAGGATGTACCGTGTGTATGGGAAAAAGAACATCAAGTTGGAGCCTGTGCCACTCAAGGGAGCCTCTCTGGACCCGAGGTGAGCACACATGAGGTGAGGTGGGAGTGCTTGGCCCTGAACTTCCTCCCCTCCACTAGTGAAGAACAGATGTGGGCTCTAGAAGAAGTCTTCCAGCAACCACTAAAAAAATATTTTAGTAAATGTATCCAGGTGACATAAGCAACTGTCTTAGCCCCATAATGAGAGACTTGAGGCGGGGTTGGGGCCTGGAGGTGGTCACTGCCTGTGCCTATCACAGCCCACCCCACCCTCCCACCGTCCCTGCCCCTCCTGTCCAGGTTTGTTTTCCTGCTAGACCGAGGGTTGGACCTCTATGTGTGGCGGGGGACCCAGGCCACGCTGAGCAGCACAACCAAGGCCAGGTATGAGGGCTGCGCCCTGCTCAGATATGGTGGGGGGTTTGTGTGAAGAAAAACTCACCTACAAAGGGGTATGGCCTTCCTAAGGGATTTGCACCTGTTCTCAGGCTCTTTGCAGAAAAAATTAACAAGAATGAGCGGAAAGGGAAGGCAGAGATCACACTGCTGGTGCAGGGCCAGGAGTGCCCAGAGTTCTGGGAGGCACTTGGTGGTGAGCCCTCTGAGATCAAGAAGCATGTGCCTGATGACTTCTGGCCACCCCAGCCCAAGCTGTATAAGGTGAGCTGGGCGCAGGGTGGGCCTGACTTCACTAGGGGTCAGGTTGGGGGGAAGGGCCTTGTACCGCTGTGATGACTGGTCTTCCATCTGGACTTTGGTGTGGAGAGGGCACCACCTTCTGGACAGGGAGTAGCCTGAGCCAAGGTCTGGAGGCTGGCTCTGAGTCAGGTCAGAAGAAGAGTGTTAGGGTGTGTTTCCTGGAAGGTGGGGCTGGAAAGGGAGGTTGAGTGCCTGGGGACAAGGCCTGAGAGCCTAGCCTTAATTCTGTAGGTGACAAGAAGCCTTTTCCTATGAGCCGGAAAAGGACAAGTTAGAGAATTAGAAACAATAGTAAGTTCTGGACAGAGCAGGCAGAGAAAGCACCATTTAACAGTCCTTCCACTGATAGGATATCCTTAAAATGATCTTGGAGTGGAGTGGAGAAACTAAAGCCCAGCAAGGAGCAGGCAGTGGCCCTGAATGCACACAGTAGGCCAAGCAGGGCTAGGCTCCAAATCCGGAGCTGTTGTGTGGGGGGCTCATGTCCCCAGATCCTGCCCCTACAATGCTTACCTTTCCCCTGCTAGGTGGGCCTGGGCCTCGGCTACCTGGAGCTGCCCCAGATCAACTACAGGCTGTCAGTGGAGCATAAGACACCTCCCAAGGTGGAACTGATGCCCAGGATGCGGCTGGTGAGATACATTGGGAGGAGGGCAAGGAGGCCGGATCCTTCCCTGATAGACCAGCACTGGTTAACCTCCAGCCTCCGGCCCCACAGCTGCAGAGCCTTCTGGACACCCGCTGCGTGTACATCCTGGACTGCTGGTCTGATGTGTTCATCTGGCTCGGCCGCAAGTCCCCACGCCTTGTGCGTGCGGCAGCCCTCAAACTGGGCCAGGAGCTGTGTGGGATGTTGCACCGGCCACGTCACACCATGGTCAGCCGCAGCCTCGAGGGCACTGAGGCACAGGTAGATAGTGCAGTCCAGCCTCACAGGCCACGCGCCGGAGGCCTCCTCCCCAAGATCCTGCGGACCCTTCAAAGCCTGGCCCTTCTGTGAATGTTGCTGCTCTAGGGAACTAAACCCAAGCCCACCCCTTTCCCACCACTGCCTAAGCCCCGCCCCTCTAACCTCTCCCTCTCTCTCCAGGTTCCTAGGCCCTGCTACCTCCCAGGCCCAGTTTCCTTGGGTTCCACCCTTCTGCAACGTGCCCCTCCCACTTCCTGTTCTTAGGCCACGCCCACGCATCCTAGGGCGCTGACTTCCAAGCCTCCCCTGGCATCCTCCCACCCCAACCTTAACCGTGCTGAACACCACTCCAGCTCGTGCTTTCTGCCTCTTGGCAGGTGTTCAAGGCCAAATTCAAGAACTGGGATGACGTGTTGACAGTAGACTACACGCGCAACGCAGAGGCTGTGCTGCAGGGCCAGGGACTTGCTGGGAAGGTGAAGCGTGACTCTGAGAAGAAAGATGAGATGAAGGCTGACCTCACTGCACTCTTCTTGCCAAGGCAGCCTCCCATGGCGCTGGCTGAGGTGGGGCGGGGCCTCTTGTGATGGGGTGGAGCCTGGGAAGAGGCTATGTGGGTCCCAGGCCTGGGGCGGAGAGACCAGCCCCAGCCCACCAGCGGGGGTCCCCTGCAGGCGGAGCAGCTCATGGAGGAGTGGAACGAGGACCTGGACGGCATGGAGGGCTTCGTGCTCGAGGGTAAGAAGTTCGCACGGCTGCCTGAGGAGGAATTCGGCCACTTCTACATGCAGGACTGCTACGTCTTCCTCTGCAGGTGCTGCCCAGAGCGCCTCCCTCGCCCCACCCTCCCCACCCTGGGGCCCCCGCTCACTGCCCCTGGCCCTGCAGGTACTGGGTCCCCGTGGAGTACGAGGAGGAGGAGAAGAAGGAAGAGAAAGATGGGGAGAAGGCTGGGCCCGAGGGCAAAGAAGGCGAGGAAGCAGCCGCTGAGGTGGAGGAGAAGCAGCCTGAGGAGGATTTCCAGTGTATCGTGTACTTCTGGCAGGGCCGGGAAGCCTCCAACATGGGCTGGCTCACCTTCACCTTCAGTCTGCAGAAGAAGTTCGAAAGCCTCTTCCCTGGCAAGCTGGAGGTGTGCCTGCCATGCTCCGGCTCCGCCCCACAGCCTCTGGATGTGGGGCTGTGGGGGCGGGACTCATAGCCAAGGAAGGCTTGGCTCAGGAGGGGGAGGGTGGGGGGTCCATGGAGCTGCCCCTGACACTTCCACACAACCAGGTGGTGCGCATGACCCAGCAACAGGAGAACCCCAAGTTCCTGTCCCATTTCAAGAGGAAGTTCATCATCCACCGGGGCAAGAGGAAGGGGACTCAGGGTGCCCTGCACCCCAGCCTCTACCAGATTCGCACCAATGGCAGCGCCCTCTGTACCCGGTGCCTGGCTGGGGGAGGGGCACAGGTGGGCAGGCAGGGTCAGTGAGCCACCCTCACTCCTTGCTGACACCCCCCTTTGCCCCAGGTGCATCCAGATCAACACTGACTCCAGTCTCCTCAACTCCGAGTTCTGCTTCATCCTCAAGGTGGAGTCATGGGAATGACCAGGACTATGGGTCAGGGTTGGGAGATGTTGGGGGCACCTGATCTGAACCCTCCGCACACTCTCCAGGTTCCCTTTGAAAGTGAAGACAACCAGGGCATTGTGTATGCATGGGTGGGCCGGGCGTCGGACCCTGATGAGGCCAAGCTGGCGGAGGATATACTGAACACCATGTTTGACGCCTCCTACAGCAAGCAGGTGACCAGGGCAGGCGGAGGCCAGGTAGGCAGGAGAGGGCAGACAGGGACCCCAGGCTGGACCAACCTTTCACCCACAGGTCATCAACGAAGGTGAAGAGCCGGAGAACTTCTTCTGGGTGGGCATAGGCGTACAGAAGCCGTATGACGACGACGCTGAATATATGAAGCACACCCGACTCTTCCGGTAAGGCTGGGCCCAGACCCCTGCCCCAGCTTCCTCCTGAGTTCTGGTCCTGCTGCTGATGACCCTTAGTCTCCCCCTGATCCTTGACCTCCAGGTGCTCCAATGAGAAGGGTTACTTCGCAGTGACTGAGAAATGTTCTGACTTTTGCCAAGATGATCTGGCAGATGATGACATCATGTTGTTAGACAATGGCCAAGAGGTGAGACCCCTGAGGACCCTGCCTGAGGAGCCCACCCACTTTTAAATGGGAATTAGGCCAGAAGGTGGGGGGGGCTCCTAAGTCCCCAACGACACCATCTCCCGGCCACACCCACAGGTCTATATGTGGGTGGGGACCCAGACAAGCCAGGTGGAGATCAAGCTGAGTCTCAAGGCCTGCCAGGTAAGCTGGGTTGAGGGGAGGGCTGAGGCCAGCCTGGGAACCCAGAAGGCTGGCCAGAGGCTCTCACACACATCCTGCTCACCAGGTGTACATCCAGCACCTGCGCGCTAAAGAGCACGAGCAGCGCCGCCGCCTACGCCTGGTCCGTAAGGGAAATGAGCAGCATGCCTTCACTCGCTGCTTCCATGCCTGGAGCACCTTCCGAGAGGCCCTGGTTTAGGGTGATTGCAGGGCCCTGTGGGAACCCCAAGCTCTGGGTGAGGGGGGAGAAGGTCCTCTCTTCACCCACCACCTGCTAACAGAGGCTATGTGCTGGTGGCTCCCCCCACTTTGGGCATCCCCCAGTGCCACCGTCCCCAGCAGCACAGCCCAAGGACCACCAACGGGTAATGCTGCCTGGTGCCCTAAGGGGTCTTGGCAGTCAGACTCCTTCCAGTGTATGAGCTCACCTGTGATACCCCTCCCCTGCCAGGGATAAAGCAGATATGGTTGTCCTTTAAGAGATATTAAATGCTTTTATTTTCAATATTAAAAATCAGCATTTTTAATATTAAAACAGTGGTAGTGTTAACAAAATACAGAAAACCCCCAAGGTCAAGGTACAATCTACAGGGAAGACCCATTCTTACCCCCACCCCCCATACACACACCTGACGGGCCTGTCTGGGGTACCCATGTGGCTCCCAGTCTCACTCACTCTCACACACATTTCATGTCCAAGCTGGGGGTGGGGGACATGCTAGCCCAGGAGCAAGTACCAAAATAGTTTTAGAAGTGACTGTCCAGCCTGGCACTGTCCAGTCCAGGCATTAGAAAAATATTCTTTGCAAAAGGAGGGGAAAGGAAGGTGGAGTGGGAGTGGCATGGGCTGTCAGCCCCACCTGTCTTTGTCCTGTGGCACCTGGCCTCCATGGTACTGCCTATAGAGTCCCAAAACACCCCCAAGTTCTAGGCCCACACCCGGGGAGCAGGGTGGGTAGGTGTCGCTGGAGCCTACAGGTTAGCAGGCATGGGTCTATGTGAAGGGCTGGGAAGAGCCAGGGGTCCTGGATCCCAGCTCCAAGCAAGGCAGGTGGTGGCCAGGTGGTTCTGGCCTTCCTGGTAGAGGAAGAAAAGAGTCAGAGAAAGCCAGGGAGGACAAAAGAGGCTACTCAGGTGCCACCACTCAGCCTCCTCTCCAGGTCAGGCAAAAGGGTTGTCCCACCCATCTGGGATGAGGGCCCTGCAGTTAACAGCCTGAGGAGGACTGGCCAAGTCTCAACCACTGACCATATCCTGCCCACTGAGGCCAGGCTGTGGCCAGGGTATCCCCAGCAAGACAGCTGGGGTCTCTGCCTGGTTGTGTGAGTAGGGGCCCGAGGTAACAAATAGGCCGAACAGACTTACGGGCCCCAGATCTGGACATGGAGCCACAGTGAGACTGCAATGGTGGCCAGTCAGTCTCAAGCCAGGCCCCATTCTCAAGGCTTACTGAGGAGGGCCCAGCCTTGTGCCTGGGTGCTCCCATCTGCTGAAACGAGCTGGCCAAAGCAGTGTGAGCCCCAGGCTGCCCACCTCTGTTCAAAATGCCACCTATAACATCTTGAGCTAATGGGCTGGCTCTTTTAATATCCAACTATGGGAATTATGTCTGTGTGGGCCCCCAGAGCCTCTGCCAGACATGCCCAGGCAGCAGCCAGGCCTCAGGGAGTACTGCCAGTATAGGACCTGCTAGGATTTCAGGTGTGAAACCAGGGTGGGTGTAGGGGGCCGGGGTTGAGGCTGAGAACCAGGTAGAGCTGGATCCCCCAGACTTGTAGCACCTCATTTTATCAGGATGGCACAGGCTCGAGCCTCGTCTTCCACCAGGTTCCTCAGATTCCTCTCAGATTCCTCTGAAGTGCTAGGGAAAGGGGACGGTGATCAGGGTCTGGAGCACGGCCCCCGCCTGGGTCCTGCACACCATTAGGTTGCCTGATGGTGGGGGAGAGAGGCTGGGGATCCTGCCCGCCCACCTCACCCCAGGAAATCCTTCACGTCTTCCACTGTGATGTCCCCTATTGTGTCCAGAGTTGTGTCTGCACTGGTGGCTGAGTCGATGGACATAGGCGAGAGTGCAGCCTCCAGCGGCTCAGGGGTGTCTGCAGGGAGGAGATCGTCAGGCCTCTGTGAGGCTCTGAACACCCTCTGTATCTGGGGACCCAGCCCAAACCCAGCCCAGCAATGACAGGCCCCATACCCCTCTCCTGCCCAGCACACCCCATCCCTCCCCAGACTTCTGGCCTTGGCTCAGCTGCTGCCTCTTGCAGAGGCCTGCACTGACATCTGGGCTGATTTGAGTCCCATTGTCCCTATCAGACCCTCACCAGCTCCCTGGCTGTGGACAGGATTAGGACTTCCATCACAGCTCTGCGGGGCCAGGACGATGCCTGGGGTCCCATTAGCCTGGCTCAGCTTGGGTGACTCTTGGAGGCTGTAGCTGCAGAGACAGGGCCGTGACGGGGTCACAGGCAAGCACCTGAAGGGCCAAACCCCATTCCCAAGAGCTAGGACCAGACAGGAGCGACACCAGGGAGGGCCACCCTTGCTCTAGGCACAATGACACCAAGGCCAGGGGATGACAACGGCCTTGGGTGAAGGCCTCCCGAGCCAGGGGCTACCCCTCCACACACCTGGCACGGGCAGCACCACGGGGCCAGCTGAGGTCCAGAGAGCACAGCGGCTCTGTGATGTTCCGGGCACTTAGGGAGAAGCGCTCAAACTCTGATGGGGAAATAAGGTAAAAACCTGGGTGGGTGGGAGACAAGAAGGGAAGACAGCACTCAGGAGGCGTGATTCAAACCACAGCCCCAGAGCCATTCTCTGCCATGCACACACTACCTGGCCCTCCCCAACCCTGGCCAGGTGCTGTGCCCCCAACTTGGAACACCCCTTCTGCTGACACTGCCTGGGAACTCTCCGGGACCCACCTGGGTCCCTTGCACCAGAAAACCTTTGCCTCACCCTGGCCGTGGCGCGTGAAGACACAGGAGGCGATGCCACTGATGTCCTCCTTGCGGATACAGGAGTAATGCACCTGGGGCCGCAGGCCCGGCACGGAGAAGACATGCACATCCCCCAGGTTGGTGAGGCAGGCCAAGCAGGTCTCAGCATAGTCCTCGCAGGCCACGCTGGCAAATGTGGCCAGTGCCACCTTGCGCACACGACAGCCCTCGTGGGCTGTCAGCTTGAACTTGGTCTTGGCACTCACCTTGGGTAGTGTAAACACCTGGCAACGCAAGTGACCAGTGAGCATAGCTTGATCCTACCCACGCCCCCAGCCCCTACTTGGAGCCCAGCCTGACACACAGGCCTGTGCCCCTGGCCACACTACCACTGCTGCCTGAATCCCCTCCCACCCTGAGCTGCCACCCTCAGACTTGAACTGGGCCTCACTCTGCTCCCAGGAACCTCCCAGGCCCCCTCCTATGAGAACCTGGCAAAACCAGGCACACTGAGCTATATGGGTTAGATGGCTGGTGTCCCTCCAACACCATGACTTCCTGCCAGACAGAGCCCCACGGGCGGTCAAGGGGTCTGGTGGGGACTTGGGGGGAGAGTCCTGCGGGAATACAGCAAGCTGAGGGAGTCATCAGCATTCTTCAGGGGCACCTCTGCTGGCTGGGTGAGGTCTTGGGGGGAGGGGGTCTCAGCAGGCAGGGGATATAGGCAGGGCAGGGGTTCCAGTGGTATCTAGGAGGTGGGAGCCTGGAGGAGGTCTCCAGAGCAGCTCACCTTGAATTGTTCCTCAGATGCAATGAGCACTGCATGGCCACCCTGCATGTCTGGCGCCTGTGCCAGGTCCTGAGAGGCCTCATAGGGCTCGGGCAGTGGGCGGCCACGCCCATCCAACACGGCAATGGCCACCACAGGGGCGCGATGCATCAGCTGTACCTCCTTGCCCAGCACTGCCTCCACCACCTTCTCCGGCCGCTTCTCGCTGCCTGCCACCGCTGCTGGCACCTCCAGTGCATAGGCAAACACAGAGCCTGAGTTGGTGCCTGCCCACATGGTGGGTCCATGGTGGGCCGCTGTAGGGCAAGAGGCTGGTGAGGCAGGTGTCTGCCCATTTACCACAGGTTCCTCCCCTCCTCTGCTGACACTGTAGGACCCAGGACTGGTTCTCTTCTGTCCCACTTCTTGTGGCTTTAGGCACCTTCCCTATACTGCTGACCACAATCAGCTGTGGAGCAGCTCTCCTGAAGAGGCAGTAACATCCTCTCAGGTATCTCTTTGAGGACAGCAACAGCATACTAACTGGACCCTGATCTCTGCAACCCCATTCCACTGTACCCTCAGCCCCATCACAAATCCCCAACTCCCTCATACCCCACAGCCCATCACCAGTCCTGTCAGCACACTCGAATAGCTGCCCCAAAGGTGCATCAGGGGTCTGACCACATCCCTGCTTCCCCACCCCTTTCAGTGTGTCCTCCATGCGGCAATCAGACATGGAGTCCAGCCCTAGGCTGAAATGAACTGAGCCGTCTCGCCTGCCTCCCTGTGTGAGCTAAACCTCTGGAGATGACCTGTTAGTGGAGAATCAGAGCTAAAAAGCCAAGAGCCAAGGTGGGCCCGAGCAGTCATGGCTGTGTCCCCTGGGTGAATGGATGACCTCGGGAACAACCACTGGGGCAGCCAAGCCCCAGCAACAAGTCAGTGAGCACCTCACGCAGCTGACACCCAATGTTCAGGCAGCTGGGGACTGAGCCCCATGGGCCTTCTCACACGGACTGGGCAGCACAGAATAAGGTACAGGCTCCTAGGGCTGCCACATCCAAACAGTGGGAAAACCCACTGGGTAAAGGACCCTCAACAAATGATACCAGAAGGGGGTCCTCCCTCAGATACAGAGAATAACAGCTGTGAAATACCACATGTGGACTGCTGGATGGTGACCCAGCAGCAACCATAAAAAGGCATTTTTGACAGAGCCACCTGTGGACCAAGTGTGACAAGACTCTGGGATCAGCGTCAGCTCCAAGGGGTGCAATGCAGGCACCATGGCTAGAGGTTACATCTGTCACACAAACAAGTGCTCCAGCAAGGTAAACAACAGAGTACGCAGCGACAGCAGCTCCAGCTGAGGCAGAGGGAGTGACTATTTATATTTGTGTGTGGTTGAAAGTCTACAAGTCAAAAACCAACGAATTACTAAGTAAACCTGACCACCTGGGGTCAAAGCCAGTTCCTTAGCAAGGCAGATGGTACCAGCACCCCCCAGTGCCCTCTCCCTTCACTGCAGGCAGCCTTCCAGCCCACCCAGGGCCTCAGCACTGACAGATTCCACACTCTCCTCCCTCCAGTCTTGAGCTTTCAGATCTTAGAGGCCTGCTGGCCCACTCACCAGCCCTGTGTCACCAGAAACTGCAGGGGAGCTGTTTCAGTGCAGGGCAGCCTGTTGCCAGTGCAACACATAGGAGGCACCCAGTAACGCTGTCCAATCCCTAGAAGATGATGCCTCCCCCCCAACCCTGCCCATTTCCTGGAGGCCAACTGAAGCCCATTTCTCCAACCCATCCCTTCCCTGGGCTCACCATCTCGGAGAAATGTGTCAGCGAAGTAGAGGCAGCGCACCACACCAGAGAGGGAGTCATCAGCTGAACGTGGCTCGATGCGTCGCTGCACAGGCGTCATTTCCACGTCATGGGGGCAGGCCTGCTCTGCCAGCTGCGCATTGGCCTCCTGCAACTGGAGGAGTGTGGGGCTCCGGGACACTGTGTTTTTCCTTCCACACAGCCCAGCACCCCATTACCCTCCCCAGCTCACTCTGACCTATCATGGGGCTGGGGAATGCTGAGGGGTGGGCAACAGACAATGAACAGACACAGGGCTCCGGGTTAGGGCCCAAGCCTGGCTCCACTTCTACACTACAGCCTTGGGAGGTGCCACCTGCCAGCCTGGCCCCAGCTCACCTTGCTGTTGGCATTAGCAGCCCGCTTCTTGCCTGAAACTCGGCTCTTGCGAATGCGCCGGAAAGACTGGCGCAGTGACTTCTTGAGTGACTTCACCCGGGAGAGTGGCCCCTCCATGGCCAGCGAGTCATTGGGATGAAGTGTGCACCTGGGGGCAGACAGGCACCAGCTGTGCCATGAGGCAGCCTCCTGGAACAGCCCCCGTGCTCCTGCTGGCCCCAGGGGCATCAAGGGCCTCAGGTCAAAAGTACAAGACCCTTTTTGCTGCCAAGCCAGAAGCTGGTAGGCTTAAAACTCTACCAGCAGCACTTCACATAAAGTTGAAGCTGCCAAAAGCAACACAGCCACCTTCGTCACACCCAGTCTTACAGGGAACACTGAGGCCTAGGTGGGAGAGGGCAAACACCAGAGGTCCCACAGGAGCCAGGCTCTGGGAGGAGGCGCAGCCCCCACGCACCTGGCCAGCACAGGGCTCTTGCGTTGGTAGTCAAAGAGGCCAAAGCCATGACTGGTGCCAAAGGCCACGAGGCTCCACTCTGTGTGCAGCGTGACAGCAGTGACGGCGGCAGGCGGCAGGCACTGAACGAGCACTCGGGGCTGGAAGCCAGCAGGCCAGGGCAGGGGCCCTGTGCGTGGGCTTAGCCGCTCATGCCCCTTCCACGTGAAGCCCTCTCGGTCCTGGAGGAGGTCCATGCTGGCCACACTGACTGCCTGCTCCGACGGCACATCATTGAGCTCCAGCACCAGCACCTGAGCCCACAGCCAGGCAGGGGAGGGGTCAGCATAGAGGACAGGGCCACCCATGCCCCACCTGGGCCTGCAAAGCCACTGCCAGGGAGGCCCCAGAATTGTCTCCAGTTTATCCACTGAGTAAGCACTTACTGAATGCCTACTATTTATGAGAACCTGCACGGAGGAACACAGTGGTGACCAAGACCCACAGACCTCTGCCTGCTGGAACAAAGTACTCCCCCAACACAACGTCTCCCACTTAGAAAGCACACACCAAGCACCTTCTGTACACTCTCTGAGTGCTGGAGGAGCAGCACTGGCCCTGTCCCTCCCAGGGCTCATCTAACACCTGTGCTGCTCCAGCCCTGGCCCTAGCCCTCCATGGTTCCCTACAGCCAGAACTTGGGCTTAAGGCCCCAACAACAGGCCCACCTCCTTTTTGGCCTCACCCAAGCCAGCCCAACCCGGGACCCCATTCCTACTTCTGGGCTTTTGCCCATGCCAGTCCCTTTCCCACTTCACCAGACCCTCCAGTTTGGTCCCTTTTCCAAAAACCCCTCCAAAACCCTCAACCCTGGGAACATCCCAGGCTTACCTGGCCTGCAGTGCCAGCCACCACCATCTGAGCTGTGTACTTGCAAAGTGCCACCTTCTGCACCCCTAGCCGGGGATCATCACTGTAGGGGTCAAAGCAGCCCACCTGGGGAGTGGGATGGAGGGATGACACAGGGCAGAGCCAGGACCAGGCTCCTCAGGGGAGGGGGAGGGGCCCACCTTGCGGAAGGGCGGCCAGTCATCCTCAGTAGCCTGGGCCAGACTGTCAGCATGCTCACAGTCTGTCTGGAAGAGGCCAGCTGTGCTCAGCTTGTAGAGTGGCTGCAGTGCCACGCCAGAGGCGTCCCAGAACCGCACGGTGCCATCCTCATGGCTGCAAGGGGGAAAACATCAAGCCCATGCCAGAACCCTGCACAGTCCTCTATCCACTCATCCAGTGACTACTCACTGAACACCTACTACATAAGCCAGACACTGACCAAACTACTGTATATGGCAAGTAGGAGGCACCTACGGAACAAAAGACTAAGAGGTTCTGCACCCACTGGGTCATCTATAAAAGTTGGTCAGGAAGTAGCCAGTTATAGAGCAGGGATCAGCTGGGGCACGAGGCCACAGGAGAGGAAGGGAGGGGAGGCAGGTCCATCTGGGGTACTGACTCAGATGAAAAGCCAGGCACAAGAGAGAGCATGAGTCTGTGGGGCTGCAGGCTGGATGGGAAGCCTCCAGCAGCCCCGAAGGCTACAGCAACATTTTTAAGCAGGAGAGCGGGGGCAGAGCCAGAGGCCCCAAGATCCCAGCACAAGCAAGCAGCAGGGGCAGGGCAGGAAGTGAGGGCCTGAGTCATTGGGCACATCAGCAGCCGCCAGGCCCAGGCGCTCCAGCACCTGCCCTGGGCAGCCCTGCATGGGCCAGCCCAGATTTTCCGGTCCTAGGGCAGGCCAGGTGAGTGGAGCTCAGTTCCAGGCCAAAAGGCAGGGCAGGGAGTGGCTTAAACCAGGGTCAAGGGAAGCTACAAGCCCAACCCACCCTACTAGAGGGGACAACCAGGTCCTGCCAGGGGCCAGAACTGAGTCACTGAGCAGGCCCAGGCTGAGCTCTCCTGCACCAGTACAGGCTGCACCAGGTCCCACTCGCCCACACACACACACACACACACACACACATCACAACTATGCTTAGCCATGGGACTCAAAGGTCCACCCTACCCAGTGAGCAGCAGCCCTCGCTGAGATGGCTCCTGGGCCAGGCTCCGGCCCCCGGTGATGGGCCAGCTCTGGGGGAGGAGAAGATGTCAGCAGGTCAGGACACACATCTTTTCCCTCTCACGCTGGACCTGGCATCCAGGACCCCAACTGCTTCTGAGTCTCCAGTGTACAAATGCCACATTCCCACCTCTGGGCCTGTGCTGGGAAGCACCCCTCACAGGGAACACCTGCCCTCCCCAAGGCACTACCCTGCAAGGTGCCCAGGTACACACCAAGGCACTGGAGGCGGGCTGGGGGCTCTGCTGCTCGCCAGCGCTCACAATGCGGGCCCACAGCTTGGCAGGGACATTGGCGACGTGGGCCGAGCAGGTGATAGCAGATGAGTGCAGTGGGGCCAGGTATGGAGCAGGCACGACAGGCCAGCCAGGCACTTGCAGGTCTAGCACCACCAGCTCCTCTTCCAGCAGCACAGCCAGGGCCTGGGGCTCGTCAAACTCTGCGGGACAGGGGCAGGGTGAGGAGCACGGCCACAGGCAGTGCCCAGTACAGGGTTGGGGAAGGCAACACACCGTCCTCAGGTCGAGTGCTGTGCACCGTGAAGAAGTCAATGATGCGGGAGGTGAAATCCAGTGTCACCAGTGTCTCAGCCCGGAGCACACTGACACAGTGGCGATCACCATAGCTGGCACGAGGCATGCCACCACTGAAGATGATAAAGTGGCCCCTATACAGGGACCAGGGAGCATGTGAGCCGCCTGGGCCTGGAGTACACACCTACACACCCCAGGGAGAGATCACAGGACATCCCTGTACCCCCAAACCCATCCTCTGCTCCCAGCCAGACATAGCCCCAGACCCACGCCTCAGCCCAGCTCCCCACCTACCCAGATTCACAGCTTCGCCACAAAATCTTACTGATGGCTTTGCAAGGGAAGGGTCCTGGAGGGGTGGGATAGTGTCAGGCTCATTTGCTTGCCAGGAACCAAAGAGCTGATAGTTGAATTTCTCATCCCCTCTCTCATCCTGCCCACTTCACTCCCCACCTCAGAGATGCTTCCTGTCTCCACAAGGGAAAGGGTGCTGCCCCAACCATACACCCCCCACAGGGCAGGTCCCACCTTTGCAGATTTGGCCTGGCACTGCCACCCTCCCCAACTCCTCTGGGATGCCCCCACTAAGGCCAGGAAGCCATAAGTGCCTGAGCTTGGGGTCACCTGTCAAAACCTACGCTCAGGCAGTGGGGCCACCCTCGCCCTGGTCAGCACTCACCGTAGGGCACAGTGGCTACTGTAGGTTGCATCACTGGGGAGCTGTCAGTGTCTACAGACCAGATAGCGTAGCTGCCGTCGCTGTGCGAGCTGACCAGTGTGCTGCCACTGCGCTCCCAGCACAAGCTCTCCAGCTGCTGTGGGGCAGTGCAGAGAGGCGTGAGCAAGTCAGCCAGGAGCAGAGGGCCCCGGCTATGGACTCTGGCCTCCCACACAAACCTGGTTCCCCAGGAAGATGCAGTCCGCACACTGTGCGGCCTGGTTCCAGATGACCAGCAGGCCCCGGCTGTAGCCAATGAGGATCTTGGTGGGGTCCCGCAGGTGTCCCTGTAGGGACTCCACAGGGCCCAGTGCCTTCCCACACCGGTAGTCATCTGGCAAACTGCAGAGGAAGCACAGGTGAGCCAGCAGGAGCACTGCCCAGGCACAGGATGGGTGTGGGAAGTCTGCCTGCCTCTCACCTTCGCAGAACCTCATCAGGGCCAAGGGTCTGACCCTCAATCAGCATCAGGGTGGAAACATCCAGGAAGAAGACGCTGCCACCTTCAGTGCCCAGGGCTGCCATGTTGCTAGCAGCCACCAGCAGCACCACTGTGATGTGGGCAAGGGTGGGCGGGCCACTGTGAGAGTCAAGGGGAGGTGTGTGAGGGGGTGGGCCCATCCACCTGCTGAGGAGGATGCAGAGGGTGCTGATGAGCTGCTGGTGGCTCATTTCGTCCCCTCTGTACTCACTGGACTCTGATCATCCAGTGGGCTGGTGAACTGGGAAGCCAACAGTAGTGGCATTGTTATTAACTTGCTCAATTATTCATCAGGATGTCAGAGGGGAGAGGAATAAATATAGGTTCCCCAGGTCTTGGAGATGGGCTCCCAAGCTCCTCCCATCAACCAGGAGGAAAAGGCAGGAACCAGGCTACTGCCCAGGCCAGGCCTAGGAGGCCAAGAACATACAACTCCCCTGAGCCCTACCCAAGAACCCCACCAGCCCTCTGGGGGTCTCCCTGACTTTTCAGGGGAGCCCCAGATCACCCCTGCCTGCAAAGGCTGGGAAACCCAGTCATCCACCCTTGGGCTAGAGTTGGATGGGGCTGTCATCCAGCCCTCAGCAGGAGCAATACAAGCCTCTTACTGAGCTGGGGACAAGGCTTCTGCAGCATGAAGGACTCACCCACTCTGGCCATCTCAGCCAGAGCCAGCAGGGCCAGGGACTGAGAAGCCCCTTATACTCTCATCAGAAGTCCAGGACACTCCCTTGTCCCCTGGACCATCCTGTTAGTACCTCACATAGCACAGCATGGCAGGACCCCCCTTATGCCCAAACTTGCCCTTTCACTGTGTATACTATGGCCAGTCTAGCCCAGTTAGAGACACCAAGGGATCTTTGCTGATGTCAGCTCAGCTTAGACCTGCCCTAGACACCCCCACCATTACAGGGAGTACAGGCCCACCCACCAGGCATGAGAAGCCTGGGATACAACGCACAGCCTCCTGTCCCGCACCTGCTGGTGTCCCGGTGCTTCTGGAGCACAAACCCTACCTGCTCACCTCAGGCTCAGCTGACCTCCCCTTCTAACACCCACCAAGTCCACACAGCACATCTTATTGAAGAGGAGTCCAAACACTGCCTTCTGACACCCAGGCTAAGCTCAACATACCCCACCACCATAAACCCCAGCCCCCACAGCAGCTTCCCATCCTCCCACCATGCCTTTACAAGGCTGGCCCCCCATGTAGAGCTGGACGGCCAGACGGTGCCCAAGTCCCCCAGTACCTGGCACCATCAAAACCCAGCCGACTGGGCAACTGAAAGCTGAGCGCTTCCTCCAGGTGGGCACAGCCATTCTGGTGGACGATCTCCCAGAGATGCAGGCTGCTGTCATCCAGCAGAGTCAGAAGGCGCCCCTGGTGGGTGAGCAGAGACCAGGACTGGGCTGGTGGGACAGAGAGGGGGAACCTGGGGGCCCCAAACAAGCCAAATGGTGGCGGCAGAGGCTCACCTGGCCAGGCAGAAAGTGCATCTGGGTGACTGTGGCCATGTCTCGGTGTAGGCCCGTGAATTCCACGCCAGGTGCACCATAGCTGAGGGTGGGTCAAGGTAGAAAGCAGCAGATACAGGCTGAGATACTCAAGCCTCCTCCTTCTCCAGGACCATTCTGACAGGTCCCAGCCAGGCCTGCCTATCCGGGAGCCCTCCGAGTTCAGGTGGGTCTCCCTCCCTGAAAAAGCACTGTTCAGCACCCCCAACTTATCCTCAAGCTCAGAATGCAGGCTCTAATCAGCTCCTGTAAGTCATGCTGTGGCATGACCCTCACTTCTTCATCTACAAAATGGGATAGGGACTTCCACCTTATAGGGCCAACACAGGGCAAGTGAAACTAAAACACGCTCAGCACACATGGCTCAGTCCTGGTACACGGCCTGGGCCCCACCCTGTGCCAGCCTCACGTGTGCCTACGCACGAGAGCTAGCCCCGTGGGCATGTCGCACAGGCGGAGAGGCCAGGCCAGGACCTGGCAAGGGAAGCCATAGGCAGAGGGGAGTCCAGGCTGCTACCCTGCACAGCTCCAGGCCCAACACCAGCCACGGGCAAGGAAACTAGCCTCCCCAGCAGCACCACCAAGAGAGAGGAGAGACTGAGGCCTGTGCATTTCACAAACCAGCAAACAGAGGCTTAAAGAGGTTGGGTGACCTGCTTCAAGTGCCTGGCATCAGCACCAGAGTCCCAGCAATTCCAGGTTTGACAGTGGACAGCCGGGTCTAGGGGGCCCTAGAGACAGGATAAGGGAGGGGTCAGCAGCGTTGCCTAGAGATGAAGCAGGAGCCAAACCGTTGCTTGGAGCTGGGGTTGGGATTCCCTGCAGGAGCTGGGAGAACACAGAACAGAAGACAAAAGAGGGAGCAGGAGTGCTGGGTAGGAACCAAAGTCGCCAAGGAGACAGGGGGAGGGGCTGCTTTTGTCTAAGGCCTTCTTCTCAAGCCTCAGTTTCCCAGCCTAGGAGTGGTTTGTGGGGAGGAGGGAGGGGCAAGAGGAGAGCTCTGGTCTCCTCTGAGGCTCTCCTAGTCTGTACAACAGTTCTTTCTAAGACAGAAGAGCCAGCACCCAAGAAAGACCAGGACAGCAGGAAGGCCAGCTCAAGAGGCTAACAGAGCCTCATGGAACAGGGCACTAATGAGACACCAACTACAGCAACACAACACGTGTGTGGGACAGGACAGCACCTTGGGGGGCAGGAGTAGCAGGCCAGGAAGCAGGTGGCCTTGGTGTGGTCTTGTGGTTGTGGTCAGTGGGGGGAGGGACCGTCCAGCCAGCCCAGCCACACCCCCTAGTGTAGGAAAGCCCACCAGCTGCAGACCCCGATGCCTACCCCTTCCCTCCCTTCTGCTTTACAAGCATTTACTCATTTTGTGCCATCTGATATCCCTGATGAGGACACTGACGACCCAGAGGGTCATGTGGGGAGGGGTGGAGGTGGGCACCCTACACCAAGCAGCCACCAGATGCTCTGCACCTCAGTTTCCCTAAGTGGCAGGGGGCTCACTGCAGGCAGTGGAGGTGGGATGCTCCACACCAGTCAAGAAGACATTCAGCTGTCTGCTTGCCCCACCCCACCTCGAGCTTACAGAGAAAATGCCTGCTTTTGTGCAGCACACACAGCCCATTGTGCAACTGCCAGCATCCAGGTGGGGGCTGAGCTTTGCTCTCCATGCTGAGCCTGGCACTGCCCCCAGCCCCTTGGCTGAACACATGTATCTCACATTTATAAACATATGTGTGCCCAGTCACCAGGAAAAGGCCCACTGTGTGACCCTGGTGCATCCACCAACCTTACCAGGTCCTGAGACTGACCAGCACCATGCCCCAGCCACCCTGTTGGCTGAGGTGCAGCAAGGGACAGCTGTGACCACTGTAAGCTCAGCCCCGCTCCCTGATCTCTGTAAGGAGGTGTCTCAGGGCAGAAGTTGCAGCAGCCCCCACCAGGATCCAGACACCTGTGCATGGCTGTACAGGCTGGGCCCTGCCCAAGGAGCTCTGCACACAGGGAGCTGCAGGCAGGCGGTCCTCACAGCCCCCAAGGATGCGTCCCGCAAAGGATACATCTTGACGGCCCCAGACCTGGTGCCAATGGCCATGATGCGAAGCTCGGGATCGAAGGCCAGGGCGCTGGGCTGGTTGGGGAAGCCATGTTCCACGGTCTGTGGGGGAGGGGAGGGCACTTGCACAAGCACGGCTGCCCCCAGCCCACCCTGAGACCCACCCCAAGGCAGCCTTCAGGCTCTGCTGCTGCTATACATGGAGACTCAGGCTGGGTCCACCTGTGCTCTGTGTCCTTAACTGTGAAATGGACAATTATACCTCCAGTTGGTACAGAAGGGTCTGAGCCCCTGGGCCCAGCAGAGGCCCAGGCCAAGTCCCCATCCCTCTCAGCACCTGTGTTCATCCCACTGTGTGCAGAGCTCTAGCACAGACAGGGAGAGCAAGGTTCAGAAGTGGACCTCACCTGTCCCAGGGGACGCTCTGCACCCCAGTCCTAGAAGCAGACTGAAGCTTGGTGATGTGTCAAGCTGTCCAAGGTACCCTGAGAGGTTCATGGCATTCCCCACAAAGGCCCCACATAGAAATCAGAAGCCAATACTCAATACTCTTCTATGCAGAGCCTCTTGACACTCACTCCCCTCAAGAGGTACCCTCACCCCAACCTACACAGGCAGGGAGATAGAGGGCCAGAGGAGCTTCCTGCCCAGTCCCTGAAGGTATCACTCACCTCCCAGACTTGGGTTCCCCTGGTGGAAATTGAGTGACACGATTCCCTCCCCCCACTGGGGGTGGGGATGGTGTGAAGGGGTCCGTGTGCTGGTGGTATTAATGGGCTGGCTGCCACCCAGGCCTCTGCTCCTGGCAGGGCCAGTCCCAGTGCAGACTGCTCCCAGCCCCACCAGCCCAGCCTGGGCTTTCCTCCATTGCCCACCCACCCAAAAAGTTCATACACCCCCAAGGCTTAGCTGGGAAGCCCCACCCTGGGAAGCCTGCACCCCATATCCTCAACACCAATGTGGTAAATCACCTGTGCACTGTGGGTACCTCCTGACTGCTGCCTCAGCAGGGACACATGTTTGGTAATGTGTCCCCAGTCCTGTCACCCAGCCTCCTTCCTGCCTCAGCCCATCCAGGCAGGGACTGAGCCCTCTGGACCTGGCTTGGCCTTAGGATAGTTATAGCTCTTTCTAAGTCTCAGTTTCCCATCTGGACACTGGGGGCAGTGAGTCCACCAGAAGGCACAGTTGCCCATTTGGCTGAGGGTGGGAGGCAGCCTCCCTGTCCCACCAGCACTGCCATGCCAATGCTGGACCTGACCAGGTATGGCCAGACCCTCCCTCCTCTGCTCAGGAACCTCTCCCCATCCCCTGGGGCTCCCAGCTAACTCTGAATCAAAGTTGAGTTCTCACATCTGGCCTCTGGCCTCCTCCTACTCTCTCCCCAATCACTTGACTCCAGGCCCACTGCATTTTCATCTTCAATTTACTGGGCAGGTTTCTGCCTCAAGCCTTTTGCTGCTACTACCCCTCTGCCTGGGATGCACCTCACCATTGCTCCCCAGGGTGAGCTTCTGCCCATCACTCGGGTCTGAGTTTGGAAGTCAGCTCCTACGAGAGCCCCCAAGCCGCCCTGGCCATAGCCTCCATTTGTGTCCATGGGCTCCAGGCCCTCACCCTACTTAATTTTATCCACAGCACTGGCCACCACCCAAACTGCTGCATATTTTACTCTTTTGTTTGCTCTTCACTGTCTCCCCTACTAGGACATCAGCCCCAAGTGATGTTTGTCCCTTTTGGTCACTGCAGTGTTCCGAGCACCTAGAAGAACTCACGCACAGGAGGTGCTCAGTATTTGCTGACACAGAGCACACATCCCACAGACAACGTGAAGATGGGGCTGGGGTGTGGGCCCAAGACTGAGTCCAAAGTTGATGTTTGCCCCTGACCCATTCTCCCACTCTCACTAGAGAAACTAGGATCTATTCTCTCTCTCTTTTTAAATATTATTTTGGAATCTAGTCGCTAGTGATCACCTACCACCCTCTCTGTCTGGTGAGCAAGACCCTTGCCCAAGACCACCTTCCTCCCATTATTGTTGCCCATACAGAATGGGGCCTCACTCTCCTTAATGGGGAGCCCTCACCTTTTGCCAAACTATGGCCAGCCAAGGGGCAGTGAGTCTCAGACCCTCCCCACCATCTGTTGCAGGCCCCCACTTCACACCCCAACTCACTGGCTGAGAAAGTGACACCTTAGCCCAGTGCCTGCCCCCACCACCCTTCTCTCACCTCACAGGGCTCATCCTCTTAGCCACCAGCACAGGAAGGGAGCCATCCGGGAGCCCCTTTCCTCCAGGCCCTGCAGGCTTCTGGTGGGTTCTTGGCAACCAAGTCTGAGGGTCCTGGCAGCACCCCCCACCACCTCAAAAATTCAGCGTGCCCCAAGAAACATCCTGGTGCCTCAGCCACACCAGGCCCAGGCATCCCAAAGCCTCCTCCTAGACAAGTTTCCTCTTAGAACACAGACACCCCTCAAAACTAAAGTCAAATCCTTACTAATAAGGGGAAGCAAGGACAAAGTGACCCAACTCCACCTCTGACTTAGGGCAAGTCACCACCCTATCTCGACCTCGATTTTCTAATCTGTGTGATGGGGCTAACAACTCAGATCCCCATGAGGAGGGAGGCAATCCAGGGGCTTTGAGGGTAGGCCTGACATCCTGGGAGGAGTTAGCAAGGGGCACACTTGGGGCTCTAGCTACCACACTTTAGTGCAGAGAGGGGCGGTGGCTGAAAGTAGCCCTTTTCCCACCACTGCTCTAGGAAAGAAGGGAGGGACAGCACTCCACCCACACCTCTGTCTAGGCTGCAGGGCCCAAGTGACACAGGAAGTCAGAGTCCACAACAGGGAAGAAAGTGGCTCCATTTCAAGGGAAACTGAGGCACCTCATGTGCCGATGGTTACACAGCCAGGCATTTTCCCTGGAGCCCCCCGCAGGGCAGGGCACCGCATAGCAGAGGAAGGCAGAGTCTAATGCCCTGGGGAAGGGAGGAGAGGAACCTGGAAGGGATTTCCCAGCCCCACCCCCCAACATCTGCCTCCTCTCCTCACCCCTCTCTCGAAACCTGGGTGTGAAAGCAAAACAAACCCCAGCCCTGGGGTGCCCCGAGGGTTAAGAAGGATGTGGAGGAGCCCCCAAAAAGGAATAAAAAGAGAGTGAGAGACAGAGTGAGAATTCGAGAGATCCACACAGACACACAGAGACAGAAAGACTCAGATGTGAAGACAGAAAGAGAAATAAAGAGACAGAGAGATGAAGAAAAACAGAGAGGAGATACGCAGGAACAACCCCTCTCCAGACACACGGCTAAAGACAGAACAGGGAGGCGGCCACAGAGAGAGGGGCAGAGACACAGAGACCTGCAGAAACAGGGCCGGTGAGGCCCACAGAGACCTGGAAAGGCAGACCCGGAAAGTCAGTGAAAGACCCCAGAACCACCCAGGAATCGGAGCGGGAGCGGAGGCATGAGATGGGGCCCACCGAGAAGCGCCCCGGCCCCGCGCCGCGCTCCAGCCGGGCGCTCCCTCCCCTCGGGCCCTACGTGGCTCCAACCCCGGGCTCCCAGCCCCGGCCCGCACCCTCCCGCCCAGCCCGGGCCGGGCCGCCACCGCCGCACCTTGTTGAAAGCGAAGAGCTCTTGCTTGAGCTTTTCGCGCTGCGGGTCAGCGCCCTGACGCCGGAACCGAAACTTCATCATCTTGCGTTTAATTGCGGGCGCCGCGCCCGCCACCGCCGCCGGTGCCTCCCGCAGGATGCGCCGTACGGCCCCGCTGATCCTGAAGCTCAGGCGGGGAGCCAGGAGGTGCGCCAGGCGGCCCAGACTCCGGCGTGAGAGGCGGAGCCTTCACGGCGGGAGGGGGGGGGGCACGGAGCTCGACTGACGCACCACCAGACCAATAGGCACGCCCTCAAGGCGCCAGCCCCGCCCCTGCAGGCCAGACAGTGGGGGAACTCAGGGCCCTGACGTTTCTCTAAGCTCGCAAAGGGGCCTCTGCTGAGCTTGCGCGGCGGCGCGGGGCCTGCCGGGACTTGTAGTCCGCAAGCTAAGGTTCCAGCGTGGGCAGCAAGGGGCGAGCTTTGGAAGGCGCTGGTGTGTGCTGCCTAACCTAAAGGACGCCTTTTCCCTCTTCCAACCAGCGAGAGACGTGCTTGCTCAGGTAATAAAGCAGCCCTATTTCGAAAGCCAGAAGAGTTCTGACTGGTGCAACTCCCTGGCCCCTCAGCCTCAGTTTCCTCATCCTTGCCACTGGCCCAACGTTTAAGTTTCCTGGGACACCACTTTGTTCTCCAGCGTGCCAGAACACCTCCCACCCACATGCTTTTTGCCCCAGCTGTGTGATCAAGACGTAATGAATTAGGAAGGCCCTCAGCCCACAGCCCTTAGGGAACTCCTACACATCCCTCAGGAACTGACCGTAACGCTCTCTGTGAGTACAAGGGGTTCTTAGGAGTTCCACCAGCTAAAAAAGAGGAACAGAGACCCAGCAGAGTGGCTCTTCCTCAGGAGGGCACAATCGGGAAGGTTCTGAGATTGGATGTGGGCTTTTCCAAGATGGGAAAGGGCCTCCCTTGCCAGGAACAGTGTAAAAACACAGCTGTGCCTCCACTCTCTGGGGGACAATGAACTTGTCCCCACCCTCCTTCCAGGCCTTTTCTCATCTGGACAATGACCTCGAGGCTGAACCCTTTTTTCCAGGCTGAAGATAGGCAGCCCTAGGCTAAGAAGGGCTGGGCAGGTCCCAGGTGTCAGAAGCGTAGGCCCCGTAGGTGGGGGCCTGTGCACCAGGTCCCAACCCCAGCAGTTGTGTCAAAGGAAGCAGCCTGATTGCTGACCCACGGAGGCAGCTGCCAAGCAACAGGGACCTGGCTGCCCCTCCACCCATGACAGCCCTGCTCAGGGCCTCCCTGAGCTGGGGGCTGGATCTGGCAGAGGGGTGGGGCGTGGAGCAGTATGGTGAGAAGGGGGAACATGTGGAGAATAACAAAGCCTGATATGTGGCATGCACTATTCAAAACGCTTTCCTCATTTCAACTGATTTAATGCTCTCAACAGTTCTGTGAGGGAGGCATCCATGTTACCTCAGTTTTACAGATGAGGATGTTGAGACAGATGGGTTAAGGCAAGAGGGGTGTTGGCTTCAGCCCTGGGCAGAGCTGGCTGGACTGAGAGGGGTCAGCCCCATTGGGCCACCACTCATCCCACACTCAGCACAGGTAACTCAGGCCTGGGTTCTGGGCCCTGCCCTGCCACCCGCTGACAAGACCTGAGCTCCAGGTGCCTCTTCTGCAAAATGAGGGCCTTGGGTGGGGAAGTGCTAAGACTCTGATCATTGGTATCCCAACTTCACGATTTAGAAGCTGTAAAAATGTGGATAATACTGGTGCCTACCTCAAAGGGCTGTTGTGAAGATGAAATGAATTAGTATTTGTAAAGCCCTTCAATTGTGCCAGGCAGACAGGAAGAGCCATGTGAGTGTTAGCTGTCATTAGAGTTCTTACTAATAACTACTTGAGCTCTTCTTCTCTGTCACCCTGGGCAAGTCCCTGCCCTTCCTCAGTCTCCATTCTTTGAGATGGGACTTAGTCAGCAGGTAATAAGCATCCCCACTCAGCTCACAATCTAGGGGGCAGGACCGAACTGAGTGGGGACCACAGCCACCATGGGTTCACTGTGCTGTGATGGGGGCTCATAGGACACCAGCAGAAGCATGTGATCCAGGGAAGGTGAGCCGAAACAGGTAGAGAGACAGAGAATAGTCTGCTGGCAAGTAGGGGTTCTCGAAATGCCAGATTCCCCCCACACTTGTTAACAATACAGACTCTACATCCACCAAATGTGAATGCCCGTAGAGTGGGATCCCAGGATCTGAGTTTTCAGTCGGGCCTTTCCCAAGTGACTCTGAGGCACACCAGCCCTCCTACAGTCAGGTTGATGGGGGTTCAGCTGGTATACTGAGGTACAAATGAGGTACATTTACATGGGGATAAATCAAGACCTGGGCAGATGGGCCCAGCCAGCCCACGCAGCCAGGCAGGGTGCAGGAATGGCCCTGGGAGGGGACCAGCCCCCAGGCTGGGGTCTGGAGCATTGACTGTCTTCCCTCCCCTTGAGCTGGAGCAGTCCAGGCCTGGGATTAGCAGGGTAGCCCAAGGCAACAAAGCCAGGCTGCCAGGCCACGTCTGCTCATTGCTTGAGGTAGGAATTGGAAGCTCAGGAGAGCCCAAGCAAGGGTGTGAGCACGGAGTCATCAGTGACTTCAGGCACCCCTATACCTATCATGGGGGATGGAGGAGGAAGCTGCCTGAGTCAGTAGCACTGGAAGGAAAGCTGCTCCCTCCTGCAAATTCAGGTCAACCTCAGGCTAGCGAGGACCTGCCGCCTTCAGACATTTCCTAGATGAGGTGGCTTCTCTTTCCCTCATTCCTCCTAGGCCACCCCAGGACCCTATCCCAGCTCTGAGGTGGGAACTAGGTCTGACTTCAAATCCTAAGCCATCCCCTTGCTAGCTGGATGACCCCAGGTAAGCCACTTGCCCACCTTTGGCCTCAGTTTCCTCATCTATAAAATGAGGTGATTCAGAACAGGAGTTGAGCACAGGGCCGGGCAGGCTCTGTACCTGGTAAGCCAGCTCTTTTGAGGACTCTCACTCCAGGACATGCTGGCATTCTTCAGGTGCATCAAACAAGCGTCTGCCTCAAGACCTTTGCACTTGCTCTTTCCTTGCCTGGAATGCTTGGGTTCACTTAGCCAAATCTCTCGCTTCATACTGGTCATGACTTAAATGACACTTGCTACAGGAAGCCTCCCTGACCTGTTTCCCCCATTCTGGATGCCCTCCCCTGCCTGGTTCTGTCCCTCTTGTCGCCCACCTGACGCCTTTATATTACACATCTTCCCAGCTTAAGAATGTGCTTTCTGAGGGCTAGATTTTTAATGCTGTTCATTGCTGTGTTCCCTGTGCACAGAATAGTGCCTGGCATGCAGTAGGTACTCAACACAATTCGAAAATATTTATGTAAGTTAAAAAAAGATCTGAAGTAAGTATGACAAAATGTTAATGTGTATAGGTAGTAGGTGCTTCTGTTACTTTATTTTTCACTGTGTTTGAAATATTTCATTAAAAAAATAAAACAATCCATGCTATTTAGGAGTCAAGTCCACAGGAAGTTGTGATTGATGAGATGGTGGAGGCAGGTGGGTGAGAGGAGTGTCCTGGAGACAGGCTGGCATGCATCAAGGGTGTCTAGAGATAAATGCTGTATGTCATTTCTCTCTTTGAATGCTTGCGACAATGGCTCTGGAGGTAGAAACAAGGACAATCCCGCTTGCCTAGGTCACCTGCAGAGGGAAGGAGGGGAAAGGATGACAAGGGGGAAAGTCCCACATGGAGGCCAGTTTGGGGCAGCAAAGAGCAGAAGGAGACTCGGGTGGAGGGGAGAGGACCCTGTCCCCAGGAGTTGGCCCAGGTCCCAGCTGAGGCCATAGCCCTCCTCTGTGCCCACACCATACAAGCAGTTTCTGCTTGGTGGTTTCCCCAGGTGCCTGGCAGGCAGTGGGTTCCTGGCGTGGAGTCTGGGCTGGAGGTGGGGGAGGTGGGGCCTGGACTGGATGAAGAGGGAAAAAAGCATGCAGGGTTGGGGACGGACCAGGAGGCTCCTGGGGAGCCTGAGCGGGAAGGAGGGGCCGGTGAGCCCCTCATCCTGTGCAGTGCGCTAAGTGAAGGTGGCTCTAAGGGTGCTCTTTAAGGCCCAGGTAGGGGAGGTAGTAGTGGATCTGGGGCCTTCAGTCAACAGAGGGTGAATAGTGGATTGGGCATCAGTGAAAGAAAAGCCCAACAGGCAGGGGGAATGTTGAGCAGACCCAGCCTGTCCTCATTTTATAAGGAAGGAAACTGAGGTTTGGAAAGAAGTGACCTACCCAAGGTCACATGGGGCATAACAACATGGGTCTTTGGACCTCCAGCCTGCTGTGCCTTCCCTGGCTGTGGGGGCTCAGCCCCGAAACTCACTGAGCCAGGGAATTGTGATGTGCTTTCCTTGGCTCTTGCTGGGCCACAGAACTTTGGGATTCAAGTGTACCTGCCCCTTGCAGGAGTTTCAGGCTCCAGGGGCTGAGCAGGTAATCATTGTCATAGGCCTGTTGTGGGAAGGTGGAGCTCTGTGCTTCAGTCCTCTCTGTGGCACAAGTTCCTGCCTCTGTCACTTCATCTTTCTGGACCTTAGTTTACTCATCTGCAAAATGAGGTAATAATTGCTACCACTTAACAACACCGAACACTTGTCTGTGCCAGGCACCAGTCATTCGTTTCATCCTATGGCCATTTTACAAAGGAAGAAACTGAGGCCAGAGAGGTTAAGTAATTTGCCCAAAGTCACACAGCTGGTACATGGTAAAGTCAAGCTATGAGCCTAGGTCCCGAAGCGGGGTATTAGAGGCTGTGGTGAGAACTAAATGAGACACTTTGTAAAGGGCCTCACTCACAAAAGTCCAGGGGAGGGCAGAGCTAGCTTCTAGTGTCCCACCTTGGAGTGGAAGCACTGGGGCCACACAGCTCACTCTGGGCTGTGCTGACGAAGCCAGTGGTCTGAGGAGCCCACAGGAAGCCCTGAAGAGCTGGAAGACAGGTGACTCCAGCAGGAGTGTCCTAGGGCAGAGGGTGCTGGCATGTGCAAAATCTCACAGGGGATCCCTGACTGGTGTGGCTCAGTGGATTGAGCGCCGGTGTGCAAACCTCAAGGTTGCAGGTTCAATTCCTAGTCAGGGCATATGCCTGGATAGCAGGCCAGGTTTCCAGTAGGGAGTGTGCAAGAGGCAACCGATCCATGTATCTCTGGCACATGGATGTTTCTCTCCCTCTTTCTCCCTCCCTTCCCCTATAAAAGTAAAAAAAAAAAAAAAAAAAAAAAAAGCTCATAGGGGAGGAAACTCCAGTAAGCTGTGGACCCTCTGCATTCCCACGGACACTGGGGGCACTGGCTGAGCAGGGCAGTAGCAGGAATCCTAAATTCTCTCCTCTGGGGTCCAGTTTCCAATCCAAAGCAAAGGACAGCTGGTCTGCCCCACTGTGAAGCACCGTCACTTGGACTCTTCTGCCTCACTGTGGGCACAGGGGAGAACTGCATCCTGAAACCTAACTGGATAGCAGTTTCTACAATGACCATAATGGCTCCAAGAGTCAGCTGTCAAATTTTAAGAATTTTTGCAAGTCAGTTGTTAAACCAAAGCCATTATTAAAAATCAAACCATATAAAATTAAATCATTAAAAGCAAAAGTAGTGTTCAAGACTAAGCACTTCCTATTTTGTGTTTTGCTATTGTCTGTGCTCTTTGATTACATCTATTGTTTGTGTGGTGGAAGTGATGTGCTTCTGCACATCTTCACCATTCCCTGTGCATTCCCTGTGCAAGCTACTAATTACACTGCATTAGTAGCTTGAAGTCAGCCATGATGAATGTATTTACACCACGGAAATTGGCAAATAATACAAAGCAGGCTTGACTTGTTGATTTTCTAGACCAATGCTATCCAATAGAAATATAATGCAATCCACACATATAATTTTAACTCTTGAGTAACCAGATTTAAAACAGTAACAGGAAACAGGTGAAATTAATTTAAATAGCATATTTTATTTAACCCAGCATGTCCAAAATATTATTTCAACACATAATCAGTATCGAGTAACTAATGATAGATCTTACATTCTCTTTTCATACTAACTCTTCAAATTCTGGGGTGTATTTTACACTTAAAGCACATCTCAATCAAACTAGCCATATCCTCAGGTGTTCAACGGCCAAACTGTCCTGTGGCTACTGTACTGGACAGCACAGGTCTAGACTTAAGAAACTGATGGAGAAAATAATAAGGATGCATATTAAATATAAAAGTAGTGCTGAAGCTGAGAAATTTTAGTCCAATTAACAATTTGTCCAACAATGAAAAATCAGGTCATATATCAGATTTAATGACAACAAATTTACTGGTGAAAGAGCAGCATAGTAGGCTGAATAGTGGCCCCCAAAGATATCAGGTCCTAACCCTTGGAATTTGTAAGTTTTTTCACATTTTACACTTTTTTACCTTGTAGATGTGATTAAAGATCTTTACAAGAGAGATTGCTGTTGATTATCCGGCTGGGCCCTAAATCCAGTCATTGCAGTGAGGGAGGCAAAGGGAGATCTGGTAAACCGAAGAAGAGCCCATGTGGCCACAAGCCCAGGAGCTGTTGGAGGGAAGGATTGGAATCTCTGGGAGTTTCATGGTCCTGCCAACACTGTGTTCTCAGCCCAGTAATAGTGATTTTGGATTTGTGACCACCAGAACTGTGAGAAAATAAACTTCTGTTGTTTGTGGTAGTTTGTTGCAGCAGCCACAGGAAACTAATACAAGCAGAAGCAATTCCATTTACCATATTGTGGGTGAATTAGCACCACAGGTAGGCTACAGACAATAGAATTCAGGCCCCCCCCCCCAAAAATCAAAAGCATTCTGTGAAAAATGACCAGCTATACAGAATTTATAATAAAGAGTATTGTATATTTTATTTGTAATTTATGTACTACACATCTTTTATATCAGTACAATTTATAGTAATGTGTGTATATGACATATGCCAGGTCTGTCTTGTATCCTCAGCACCCAGCACAGAGCTTGGCACACAACAGGATACACAGATATTTTCTGAATGAATGAATGAATGAATGAACGAACATGACTTTGGACCTCAGTTTCCCCCACCACATAACAGCGTTGGAGAAATGGGATGGGCTCCTCAGGTGGGCAGTACTGGTGCCAGATGTGGTCAGAGCACCTACTGTGTGCAAGGCTGGCCCAAACAGCTGGCGCCCCAGGATGGGATCTCCCATTTCCTTAAGGCCTTTGCAGGCTTGGGAACTGCTCAAAGGATTGTCACAGGCCAAGAGAGAGGACGCCAAGGAGCCACTGTACAGGTGCAGACATTGAAGCCAAGGACACAGCAGGCCTTGCTAGGGCTAGACCCCCTTTCCTTAGCTTTTCCTGTTTCTCAATCCTCCTGGGCAAAGGGCCTCTTTCATCTAAGAACTAGGAAGAATTCCAGTCTGGCTTTGTCACAGCTACAAAAGAGAGGCCCTCTCAGCTCCCCAGCTCTCCATGTGAGCCCCCCCCATTCCATGTTCCCAGTCAGGGGCCCAGGCATAGAGTGGAGGTGCCCACCTCTACCACGTACAGTCTGCATGATCTTTGGCAAGTCACTTTTCCACTCAGCTCTGTCTCCTCTCTGGGGCATCCAGAGCCCAGTGGCCACCCCTGCAGGCCCGACTGGCCAGATCTGTCAGCAGTTTGCAGGACTGAACCCTGATGGGAAACTTGTTCCATCTGGACTCTCCTCACTGTTAAATGGGCAGTTAAGTGGCTTGCCATGTTTCCACAGCAAAAATGTGGCTTAGCAGACTGGCTCGGGGCACTGGAAGCAAATGAGGGAGCCCCTACACCAAAGCCCTTTACCAGAACATAAGAGCCAGGGGTGGGACCTGGAGGTTCTAAAACCCTCTGAGCTCCACTCCCACTCCCTGAATGCCTGTCTCGTGCCTGTATCCATATGCCACAACTCTACTGTATGCATTTTGAAAGTAAGGACCAGAAAAGTTTTGCTCACTACTGGGGCCACTGTGTGGGCTTGGCCGGAACATAAGAGCTCAAGAATGTGTTTAATGAGCAAAACCACTTGCCTATCTTCTACAAAGAGCAAGCTCTCCCCGCTGCCTTTGCTCATGCTGTCCGTCCTTCACTAGCACATAGCCTCTATGATCACCCCTAGGAGGAAGGGCTTCCAGAGCTCAGCAGGGGACCATCCTGACTCCAGGGCACCCGGACATACCATTTATGAAACCCACCCTCCTGGGAGTGGGAGAGAAAGCAGGTGAGTCCACCCTGGTGGGCAATGAGTTCTGTCCACCACCAACCCGTTTGAAGTTTAAAAAGAAAATAAAGAGATTAAGGAAGCACCAAAGGCAAGCCCTCTCTTATGACAGCATCAGACAACTATTTCAAAATATATTAGATTTGGTTTTTATTGTAGAGCACATGTATGAGGGCAAAGTGCTGCACACACAACTACAAATCATTTTTTGGGGAAAAGCTGTAAAAAAACAGAACAAAAAACAAACAAAACCCTGCAACTGCTTTAGTTATATAGTTCCAACTTGAGGAGTCACGCTGGTAAAGGAGTTCTGGCCCCTGAGAAGGGATTCTTGATGCTGGCTGCCCTAAATTCCTGCAGCCTCAGACCCGGGCCTCTGTGAAACAAGGTCCTCCTACAGTGGAGGTACCCTGAGGACTGCGAGGGACTCTGCTCTCAGCAGGCCTGGTCATGGCCCTAGCTGGCAAGGAGATGTTTCTAACAAACCCAGACCAGTAAAACCTCATAGTCCTCAAGAATCTGAGCAGGCAGAAACTGCCAAAGAAGACTTTTTCCTTTTATTACTATTTTTTAAAAGCCTCCTCCCAGCTCCCATGCCCCATGGCAGAAGAGACACCAACCCAGTGTACAGACCTGAGCTCTGGCTGTGGCTGCAGGTGGACAGGGGCAGGCACCTTCCTACAGGGATGGTGTGGGTAGAAGGCCCACACTGGCCAATGCAGAAGAGAGGAAAGGAAAAGAAAAAGACGAGACCAAAAAAAAAAAAAAAAAACCAAACAAAAAAAAAACCAACAAAAAACTGAAAACAAATCCCTATTACACACAACAGTTTTCCATACTCCAAATGCTAGACTTGGAAGGACACCAGTCCTTCTAGCTAGAAACAATTCCTAAAACTGTTCCAACATGGCAAGTCTAACTGTTTATACAACCACACACACGTGCGCGCCTGAAAGGAGCAATCCAGCAAAGAGGTGTGCTCTTAGCGAGAGGCCAGGACCACTGCAGCCAGGGACCTGTGGGCAGAGCAGGCCGGTGGGTGTGGAGCACTCTGGGGCTCAACCTGCAGCTGTGGCGGTGCAGAGGCTGGCACTGTTTAGGCCCTTGCCTAGTCACCCTGAATGACTCAGCCACAGAAGGAAAAGGGTATCTGCATGACTTTCCAGAGCCTGGAGAGCAGGTGACAGGTGGAAGGACAGCAGGACCTCTGTGGAGCCAGTGAGGCCCAGGAGATCTCGACCCAGCTTTGACATGGGGACTGAACTTCATTTATAACACTGAGAAGGATTTACATAAAAAGCAAAACAGTAACTTTCTGAATCAAACATTTTGTGTGGTGGTGTTTTTTTTTTGTTTTTTTTTGTTTTTTTTTGGTTTTTGTTTTTTTTAATAAAACTGGCCTGACCCAGCCCCACTTGAAGATGGTTGCCCTGCATGCCTCTACTGGCTACTCCAGCATGAGTTTCTGTCAGCTTTTCCATCCTAAAAGAAAAACAAGAACTAATTCTGTTCTTCAGCCTTAACAGGCAACAAACCATGGGGGAAAAAAGGGTCAAAAACCCTCCCCCCAAAACAAAAGAAAAACGGGGTGACTACGTGAGGATTAACCAGAGTTCCAGAGAGGGTGCAACAGGCCTCAGTGCCTCCGCATCTTCACTTTCCGGGTGGGGCTGCCTGCGGCCTCTGAGCAGTCCTCCCCAGACTCGTAGGACTTGCGCCAGTAGTTCTCAGAGCTGAGGCTCCCCCTCCGCCGGTGCGCAGGCAGTAGCACTGAGCGCCGGTTCTCCTCCTTGTCCATCTCCAGGATTCTAGGCCTGCAAGGGATTGGTGTGGGAGGAGGAGGGAGGAGTTACTCAAGAGGCTGGCCCAGGGCCAATGCCTCCTTCTTCCAAACCCTCTGCACCCAGCGCTGACCCTCATTTGCAAATGGCTCACTCCAGCCTGGTGGTTCTCCCCAGAGGGGTGACACTGGCAGAAGCAATGGCACCGTGGTCCCTACCAACAAAGTGCTAGTGGCCGCCCTAGTCTTTGAGACATGTCCCAAGTACCCTGTGGATCTGCCTGGCTCTGAGTCTGTTGGATAGGAAGAGGCCTTCCCTATCACAGCCTAACACCCTGCACAGCCCGCCCCGCCATCTCCCTGTACTTCTCAATCTCCAGCCCACTACTGCCACTTTCTATCTCTGCCCACCTCCTCTCTCTGCTCACCAACTCCCCTAGCCCCTGAAACCACCAAGCTCTTCCTGTCTGTGTTTCAGCCCATACAGTACCTCATGCCTAGACTGCCCTTCCCGCAGGTCTTCCTCATCCTTCTGGTCTTAGTTTACACAGTACTTCCTCAGAAACCTTCCCCAATCCTTCCAAAATGGGTTCCTGGTCCACCATCTTCCAAGTCCCAAGCTTCCCTCCTATCATTTATGTTCAACACATAAGAGTGTCTGGGTGGACTGAAAATGTGAAATGGTCAGGCCACAAGCATTCCCACTGGTCGCAGTCTTGGCCCAACCTCTTCTTGATGGGGATATAGGCCATCAGTCAGAGGTCAAGGGTGAATGCCACCAATGCCACCAACCCAGGGGAACTAGACATAAAGCTCAGAAAGCTGGGCAAAGCCAGGCTCCTAACCACTTATCCCAGGCTTCCCTACCCACCTCACCCTCCAGCTGGGCCACAGGGCTACTTTGCCAGCCTTTGTTGAGGATCCTACCTGTGAGCAGCATCAGGGTCTGCCTTGCGGTGGGACCGCTTGGGTTTCAGAGCAGGGTCCCTGTTGTTTCCTGATAGGCGATCTGAAGCATAGCTGGGTGGTAACACGGAACTGCTGAGGGACTTTGTCTCCAGCCGAGGCGCATCTAATCTAGTCCTGCAAAAGAACCAGGCATGGGGATTACCTGTGAGCCTCTGGTGGGGGTATAGATCCTGCCAAACCAACTCTCTCTCCAGGCAGGCTGGAGTATGGAGGCCAGAAGCTCTGCTCTGTGCCCCAGTTTCTTGCGGTTCAATCAGGGATTGGTTTGACTGACTTCCAAAGATACTCTGAAGTTCAGGCTTAGGAGAAGGGAATGAGAAACTTCCATGGATAGGAAGCTGCAGCCCCAGGAGAAAGATCCCAGGGCACTCTTTCAGTTGGATGAAGCAGCCTCAGGCCCAGAGGGTCTCTGGAGCATTTCCACCTACCAGATGGTTGCAGGCCCTCTGGTGGGCACCAACATACTCTAATAGACAACTTCATCCTCGCCTAAAACACCAAGACAGGAAAGTTCTCCTGGGAAGGGCTGGAGGGAACCGAGTGTAGGTTCCTCCACTCTCTCACACAAGGACACTGAAGCCGTGGCAGAGCCAGGAGGACCCAGGCCCAACTCCACATTCAAGTGTTCATCCCACCACAGCCACCTAGAAGCTTTTGTTCCTTCCAGGATCCTGACTGGGCCAAGGGCTCCCCCCCCCCGCCCCCGATTGTATTTATTTAGAGAGAGAAAAAGGTAGGGAGAAAGAGCAGGAGAGAAACATCGATGTGAGAGAGAAACATCACTCGGTTGACTTGCACATGCCCCCAACCAGGGACTGAACCTACAACTCTGCATGTGCCCTGACTGGGGAATGAAACAATCAACCTTTCACTTTGTGGGATAAGGCCCAATGAACTGAGCCATGCCATCCAAGGCCCAAGGGCTTTTGAAGGTAAAGTCCCCACCTAGTACCAAGTATGAATTTCAAGGAATATACTGCCTAGTAAAGGAAGAACATGCAAGGTAAGGTCAAGGAAGAGGGGTTGTAGAAACTGGGTAGGGAGGTATCCAGGGCAGTGATCTGAAGCCAGGCCCAGGAAACCTCAAAGAAGCCCAAGGCTCCTTGTAGAATACAGGGAAAGCTGGCAAATCAGGCTGGTACAGCAAAGGGCTGGGGAGAGGCCTGGGATGAGGAGTAATGAAGGTATGGCTGGCAGAAGGCCCCGAAAGCACCTTTTCCATAGGCTGCTGGGCACAAAGTAGTAATTTGGTTCTGAGGGAATAGATGCCATGATCAGGGCAAGGGTCAAAGTGGAGGTGGGATCAGACGCTGCTTTGCCTTGGGCTGCCTGCCATTCTTGGTAACAACCACATCCAGTCCTCATAGGTCCCCCTACCCCTACTGACTAGCCTGCTGTAAACAGAGGGAAAACAGAGTCAGAAAAGCAGCAGGTCACATATCCTGGAAGTCTTTGGAGAGAGGTTTATGCCCAGGTGAAAATGCAAGCTGGATAGGCAGGAGTCACAGGGCTTTGACCCTGGACAAGGGTGCTCTCCTGAGGCCAGCAGGGGGAACATACATTCTGATACTCTCAGGCTCAAACTAGTGGGCAGGCAGGCAGGGAGACTGGTCCCTGCCCCTTTGCTTTGGCCTCACAGAGGCAGAAGTCAGCAGGGCACAGATCCCCTAGTCTTAGCCTCCACTCTGGATACTCTAGGATCAGGGAAGCAGGACCCAACAGCAAAAGGAGACCCAGCCCTTGTCACCATCCCTATCTGGGCCTCAGTTTTCCAGTCTGGGTAAAGGAGGGAGAAATGTGATGGGCTCTAAGGCCCCTTTAAGTTCTCAGGGTCTAGAAACCAAAGACAAGTCACCTCTCTCAAGACTAGAATTCTTTAGAGGAGCACCAGGAAGAGGTGGTGCTGGGTAACACCCGGACAGGAAAGAGAGATGTAAAATCACCTGAGCCCTGAAGGCCTCTTCTTTACCAGGACAGACCCCACATCCCTGTGCTAAGAGTTCCAGGTGGCAGAGATCAGACCAAATGAGACATCAGCCATTAAACTTGACTTCAAGGACTCCAAGGGTCTTGTGGAGGAACATTCCCTTCTGCCACCACAAAGCTAAGTCCTACACTAAGATCCCACTTGTGCCAGGGAGCACACACGCAGAGCAGACAAACCCCTTGAAGCCAAAAGCCCCTGGTGAGCAGGGACAAAGACCCTGGAATTGATTCCTCGGGTTAGTGACAGATGGCGAGTAAACAGCAGAGTCACTAAGAGAGCCCAACCTCCAGGGCTGGAAAACACAACCTTGTCCTGCCACGTGACCACAGCTGACACAGGCCAAGCCTTGGTACGGCCCTGCCCTTCCTTAGCTGCTTACTACCTAAGTGGCCTGCCTGGGTAGCCAGGGGGCAGTGGTGGCAGCTCCTCACTATGGGTCTAAGGCTGCCAGAGAATCTGAGGAGAAAGGTATAACCAGCCCAGACTGGATAGGCCAGGAACATGGACCAGCTCTGTTGCTCTCTAGCTGCCTAAATGAGGGAAGGGGGTTGTTCTGCCCATGTGGTAGCTCTGCAGCTACTGAGGGGCAGCCCTCAGAGGAGTGACCAGAGGTGGCCCACCTGAAGTCCAAACTCTTATACCCACTTTGAGGACAGTATAAGCTCTGGGGCCCCAAAGGGCTCCTGACACATCACCTGGGGCTGTTACAAACACACTTCAGAAAAGCTGGAGAAACTCCTGCCCTCCTTCCACTTCCAAAAAGTCACAAGGCTGCAGGAAGCCAGGCTAGAGCCAGATCCCAAGCCCAGAGCCCACCGACAGCTTAACTTCAGAGCACACCCCTCTTAAAAGGCAGCAAACACCCAGGGAACAGGCCAGCCCTTCAGGGTTCAGTGCATAAAGCCACAAATTTAGAATAAGGAAGCCCAGTTCTATCAGTAAGGTCTGGGCCTTCTCAGGTAGCAACAGATCTGAGTCAGCATCCAGGGATCCAAGCAAGGCACTGGAGGTGAGGGCTAACCAGGCAGACCATCACACCAGAAAGGTCACCGAGGGTGTCAGGACAGCCCCTAGGGCAAAGCAGGGACAGGGCCCTGGTATAGGGGAGGCCAGAATAAAGGGAGGATGACAGCATTAATGGGACACATTACCATGTGACCTGAGGGGACAGAAGGGAGTTGACCTGTCCCAGGCGTTCCCCTCCTGTTCTTTTGTCACTCGTGGAATCCTTCAGAGAAGCTGCTGGGGAGGACTGCGCTCACTGGGGGTGGGGAGCGATGCTAAATTGGAGAGCAAGTCACTTGCTTAGGTCACACAGCTACAACCCCACAATGGCCTCTGAAGCCCAGGTGGGCTCACTTCACTGCAGCAGAACAGAGCTAAGCAGGCAGACCACCCTTTCTGGGAGGTGGTGAACCGGTCAGCACTTCAGACTCCACTGCCAACCACTCCCCCAAATTCTGGCTGCACCCTCACCCAGTATTCTTGAACTACAAACCCTGGCTTTCCCAAGGGAGGCAGGAAGCAATGTGGTGGGCCTGTCTGAGCACCTGTTTATTGAGTGATGAAGGCCCCCAGGCCTAAGCTCTAGCACCTCTGAGTATCAGACTTCACGAAGCCCAGATCTGTACTACTGTCTCCCCTACAACAATATCCACCCCCTTGGGGGCAACCTCATCTTCTACCAGCCTCCCTCAAACATCACCCCCTCTCCAACTCCTGCCCTCCTTCCCCAGAAGGGGTAGACAGGTGTAGAGGCCTGCCATAGTCAGAAGAGCCTAAAAGGCACATGAGGGCTATTACCCAAAGACAGGGTACCCCAAGCACATAGTCCTGGGCTTCCAGTAGACCTCTCCCCAAACACAGCCTGAAAGACACCCAGGCCCCAAGGGGAGCCTTGCCAAATCATTCAGCCTGACTACAACAAGTGCCCAAGAATCCCCTAGTCCAGGCCTGGTAAAGTCTAGATACCATCTCCCAGGAACTAGAAGACCAGATACCACACTTGTTTTCCTTCACCTGAGCCACTGAACAACATGCCCCCTGGAGCCCCTTCCCACCCACTCCATGTGCCTCTGTTCACACTGTGCATTGACTGAGCATCATCTTCCCCAGCGCCTACCATGCCCCGGCAAGGTCAAAGGGGAGGTATGGGAAGGGAAGGGAGGGGAAGGGAGCGGCTAGGGAAAGCAAACATGGCACGCTGGAATTTCACCAGGCCCAGGCACCACAACTGGTCCAGTTTACAGGTGAGAACAGAAGGCTCAGGTCACTCACTGACTTGCATTCAGCAAGGGAAGGGGCAGAGCCAGGCCCGGAACCCAAGCCAGTGACACCCCCCCCAAGGGGGCCTCATCACCGCCTTTCTCCTTGGACAGGCTGTGAGTACAACAGGCTGGTCAGGCCAAGTGAAGTGGGTAGGGAGAGTGTGTGGGCACACACTCACTAGGGAGGAAGAGGTAGCATAGGAGACAAGAACCATGAAGACAGACTCGAAGGCAAGGGTCTCAGCGGGGTGATGTCTCAGGCCTGGTCAGGGAAACCAAAACCTGTCCACTCATCCTCTCCCACCCAAGGGGGTACCCTCAATTCTCACCTCAGCTTGTCCATGCACACAGCCTCCCCACTAGAGCTGCTCTACTTTCAGGGAGGGTCTCCCCCGACCTTGGGACGCCTCAGCCTGAATGACTAAACTGTTTAGCTCAGCCTCCTACAATTTCTTCCATGTGAGTCCCGCACCCCAATGCTCACGCTTCAGTGGCTACCCAGCACCCTCCAGATTTCTCTGGCACAGCACAAAGGCTTTTCTATCTTAGACTCTATCAATTGCTCTAATCCACCTCTGGGTTCCAGAATGAACGACCTCAGAGTCCCAGACTCTAAGCCTCTGTAAAGAGCATCTCTTCTGCCTGAACTGTCTTTGCCCCTAAGCCTCTTCCGTGCTGCCTGCGCCCACACATCCTTGACCACCTTCAGGTGGCAGTTCTCTGGAAAGCCTTCTTTGGCTGGTCCCAGGTAAGGTGCTAAATGTCTGCCTTCCCCCAAAGGACAAAGGGAAGGAGAAGAGACCACATTCCTGGCACTAGCACAGAACCTAGCTAACACCAGCCTTCGTTAACACTTGGCAAGTAAATCTCCAGCTGGCTTTTCCAGCTTCAGCCTTCTCTGAGGTCAGCACCATTTGACCAAGAAGGGTACTTACACTGCCCTGAGGCACTCCATGTGTCTCCTCTGCAGACCCAGTGCAGCTCTGGGGGCTTCCTGAAGACCCAGGGATTGAGTACCCTGGCCACCAAACAGAAGGAAGGCCCTGAGGCCCACAAGCTCCCTCCTGATGATCAAGTGTTGATCCAAGGCCTCTTCCCTCACATCACCTCTTAACTACAGAGACCCTCTGTACTTTCTGCCTTCCAGTCTTTGAGCTAATCACCTTTTCTGCCTTGCATGCAGTATCTAACACAGGAGCCAGATCTACCAGGTCTTTGTATTTTTATTTTTTGAGAGTACAGTTATTAAAGCTGGAGACAGTGAAACAAGGAAGGAAGGGCTTAGGACAGAAGAAGCACCAGGACAGCCCAGGGTGGATATGCTGTCGGCTCACTGGGAAGTCAGAGAAAAGGGACCTTAGAGATCAAGATCACGAGGTCAGCTCAGGATGACCTGCCGCAGCCCACTGTTCCCCTAGTTCTAAGTCTTGTGGGCACCCTTAAGAGTTTAGGAGATAGCATGCCTGAGAGGGAAGAAAGGTGTGGGCGTGCCACTACCAAGCCTATCTTAAACACCAGCCCCCTCCTCCCTTGCCCTATAACCCCACCGAGCTAGATGTAATTCCCCACCCCCCAGGCCAAGGGAAACATACTCTGCTTCTAGAACAGTGCTCATCCTGCCTGTGTTGCACTGGCATGCAAAATGTCCACCTATCACATGCCAAGCACCAAGGGAGCTAAATTTCCTGCATGTTTGCCTCAGGTGCCTTGTGCATGGTTGATGCTTAATGTTTCAGAGTCTGGAATTCCTGCTCAAAGATCCTTCCAAACTAGCTTTCCAGAGAAGTGCCACCTGAAGGTAGTCAAGTATGTCTGGGCGCGGGCAGTACTCCATTCAGTGCCTAGCACCTATGCCAGGTGAGTGCCTGGCATGGGACAGCTCGCAAGGTCCTTCGGAAGGTATACACCAGGGAACTGTGGGGGAAAAAAAACGGACCACTGCTACCACCTGCTCTGAATTGTTACACCCGAGAAGTTGGTGAGTCCTTTCATTCTCTAACCAGTAATTTAAAACTTTACACCTTTGTAAAGGCTAGGTCCAGTTTCCTTGCCCAGGGTGCCAATGATTGACAAACATGTGTGTTGAGCAGCTTGCCCTGGATGGGCTGGGAAACAGTGACATTTAAGGAAGTTGGGGAATGCCAAGGAGCTGACCAGTCTGCAGCGACCACCTCACCTCACCCCCTCTGTAAAGTAGTTCCCTTGTCACTTAAAACACGCTTATCAATCAGCTCTCTACTTGCACAGCAGAGGCAAGAAAGCCCTTCTGTGTGTTTGTTTCTTAAACTCATAGCATCCACCCCACTGACACACTGAGACAGGAACAGGGCTTGGGGTGCGACATTGCGCCACCCACCACAGGACCACAAGATCCAGCACCAAGAGAGCCTTCCTCAGCCATTTACTGGTAGTGCCCCAAATTATAACACTAAGTCCAAGGGTTCTACCACAGAGGCTCTCAGGTCACTCCCAGCCTGCCAGTTCTCCCTGTGAGAAACAGTAACAACACATGCATGACAACTGAGCACCACCCATAGTAAAAGGAGCTACACTCTACTGAACTGGAAGCATCTGGCAGCCAACCACCCATTTCTCCCCATGAGGCCCTGAGAAAGACCATCCTAGCTGACTGACCTGAGCCAGTGACAGAGCCCCTAGGCCTTCCCTCTAATCTTGAGAGAGGACAGACTCTCTACCTCTCTGCTTATGAGTAGGGCCAGGCTCAATGCCCAAGTTCTACCCATCTGAATGTGACTACACCAGAAGACATCAAGTCAACTGGGTACCCACCAAGGCCACATCCTTGATATCTGGGAAGTGCCTGGGCCAAGATGCTCCCCTTTTCATCTGTCACCAGCTTGTCCTTTTCTCTTTTTTAAAGATTTTATTTATTTTCCGAGAGGATGGAAGGAAGGGGAAAAGAGAGCGAGAGGACATCAATGTGTGAAAGGAACATCAATAGGCTGCCTCTCACGTGACACCAACAAGGGACACAGCTGCAACCCAGGCATGTGCCCTCACCAGGAATCAAACTGACAACCTTTTGGCTCACAGGCCAGCACTCCATCCACTGAGCCACCCAGCCAGGACCAGCTTGTCCTTTACCAAGACAAGACCCTATAGCTACTCTGGAGCTGCTCCTCCTCAGCCTGAACAGTCCTCTGGGCTAGGCCTCAAGCTGAGCTCCTGATGGATTGGGATCTCCCTGCCCTAGAGAACACAGATTTGGAAATTCACAATGCAAGTGGGTGGGCTATGACAGTTTAAACAGGGAGGAGGTGTAGTAAGACTGCTATGGGTGTGTACACGATGCTCCCTGAATGTCAAATCAGCCAACACCTAAGCCCTGAGGGATGGCAAGGTTAACCAACTTTCAGTGTGTACATGTGGGTCATTTGCGGGGTAGGGTGTAGATCAGAAGCTAAACATGATAGACGGGAAAGCATTCCCTACAAAGGCCACACTGTTCCAAGAGCCCAGGACACAAGTCCAAGGAGAATACTAGGAACTGCAGGTGCTTTAACATAAGTGAGGAGTAGGAGAGATTAGGATGGATTGATAGGCAAAGCCCAACAAAGAGCTTGGATTTTATTCTGTAGGCAACAGACAGGCCTGTGCCTCAGTTGCCTGGAGAAGCTGGGGAGCACCCTCCTACTCCTCATTAGCCCTCTCACACCACAGCTCTGTGTCTGCCCTCCAGCCTAGTCCCTGGCTGGCTCTTGGGACCACTCAAGTCAGAAGGTCAAAGAGCCTTAGTCACCCACAATAGCCATCCTCTGAGGTCAGACCACTGCCAGGGGCCCAGGTGGCTAAAGAACTTCTTGGAAGAACTGGATAACAGTGCAGACATTTCCATCCACCAAGGAGCATCTAGGCAGCCAGGTATGGGAGCCACCATTCAAGAAGGCAACAGCTGATCCTCTGGCTATGGACACCTCCATTTGTACCTCCAGGGAAGATTTCTCTGAGATAAGCTATTTTCAGAAGCTTGGGGGGAACACCTGGGAAGTTGCTGCTCTGGTTCTGTATCACCCTGGGAGTTCCTCTCCAGTTCCTGGCCTGGGTGGACTACCCAGGCAGCAGTTGGTGGTGCCAGGTAGAAACTAAGAAGAAATGAATGGCACTCTGGGCTCCATCACTTCCAGGTTCTAGGTTTTGGCCTGTGCTGAGAACTACAAGACAGATAAAAAACCTTCTTCTGATGAATTGTGGGAACATTCTTTGGTTAGAGAAGAGAGGCTACCAGATGCCAAGCTGACCTATGTCTAGAGCTCCCAAACATGCCCAATGCTCTGCTTGCATCACAGGTCTAAATCATCGCCTTTAACACAGAGGTTCAAAGTTCTGACTTGATGGAGTGGCAGAGCCACACCAAAGAAACTTCCCACCACATTATTCTAGAGTTCTAGGCCCAAAGTTATCAATTGAAGTTAGAAAAATAGAATAAAATAAGGCAAGTTAAGGAAATACTTAAAGAGAGCTCCCAATGACTAAACCTGGAACAAACTGAGAATAAAATAAATACCCACGAGACCATACTGATGTAAGTAAATGATTAAATAAAGAAATAAACAAATGGGGGAGAAGAAGTCACTCCTGTGCAGAATTCTAAGTAATCTGTGTGGCTACTTCTCCCTTAAAACGAGCTACCTTCCCACTTCATGTGAGCTGCACACAGAGACATCACCCCTGAGGGTACGGAACGGATGGGAGAGCGGTTTAACTCTGGAATGCAGAAATCTGGCGGGCACAACCTCAGCCAAGTGATCATTGTCAACATCAGCAGCGTTAAGTCCTGTGCTCTGGACATGACACTGAGGAGAAGGGTGCTTTATACCTCTGCTGTCTTCCTCCTCAAAACCTATAACCCCAATGTAACCATGAGAAAAATATGAGACAAATCCCAATTGAGAGATATTAAAAAAAAACACCTGACCAATGTTATCATGAGTAAGGCAAGTCTGAGAAACAGTCACAGCCAAGCAGACTAACTAAGGTGACATAACAACTAGATATAATGCGGAATCCTACAACCAGAAAAAGACATTAGGAAAAAATTAAGGAAATCTGAATAAGTACAGACTTCAGTTAAATAATCAGTGGTCAACATTGATTTCTTGATTATAAAATAACATGTTAACAGGAGACATGGGGTGTGGAGGACATGAAACCTCTTAGCACTAGCTTCACAATTTTCTGTACATCTAAATCTGTTCTAAAAAATAGTTTATTAAAAAAAAAAAAAGACGGCAAACTATAGGATGTTCTGTTCCAGCCTGGGTCTCAGCACTAGTCTTGTTCTGCTCACTAATGTCTCATCTGACCCTGCACTCTAATCTAAAGGTAGGCGTATCATGACTCAGTGTCTGCCTGGCTCAGTCTATTCACCCCATGAACAGAAAGAAAAAAGTGCCACTGAGGCTGGTTGTGGCAGTGTTGGTCAGTACATCTCTGACTCCCTGGCCAAAGAGGAGGGACAGCCACAAGCTATGCACCTGCGGAACACTGCTGCCTAACCTCACACCTTTGTTTCCCACCCTCACTCCCTGCTTCTCTCAAAAGTGAAAACCTAGGCATTTTAAAAGTAGGCTGCAAAGGCACAGTCTAAAAATAATCCGCAAAAACACATGTGACAAATCAGAATGAAGGAGGTGGGGAAAAAAAGGGGGGGTCTGGAAAAGTGTTCCCCAAATCCTGTCTTAAGACTATTTCCATAAGAACATTAGCAGCATGTGCTTTTGTTCAGTCCTAAGCTCCCTATAGTTCAACAGCCACATAACTTACTTTTCTAAGGAAGAAAATATACTTTATCCTCACAGAATTCAATTAAAAAAAAAAAAAAAGACCTACAACCTTTTTCTTCTCTCAGGCTTTAGGCTGCCATGCTATTGATACAAAGGAACCAAGTTCTAAGTCACAGGTGGCAAACACAAGGCCATGGGCTGAATGTGGCCCAACACCTTGTTTCTACCCAGGGGCAGCGCCAAGCTCCTTGCCCCTAGTTAAAGAATAATTATATTTATACAGTCCTAAAATTACCTCTGGCCCTTTGAAGGCAACCACAAGGCTGATGTGGCCCCTGGTAAAAATGAGTTTGACACCCCTATTTTAAGGGAACCCAGACCCACATCTTCAGACAGGCAGGCCTGCAGGTACCAGACACTTACTTCCTGAGGATGATGACTGCTCTGCGCTCCTTGATGTCCTGAGGCCGTATGCAGTGAGTGATTTCATCAGCAGCATATCCACTGGGGGGGAAAAAAAGAAAGAAAGAAAACAGAGTATGTGAGAATGGAGAGTAGACAGACAATCAAGTTTCCTGGGGCATAGGGCGGTAAAGAGAAAAAAATATGGTTCAGGTCTAATGGTGGCCCTCTGCCCCATTATTTGAGAGGGTCCAGGATCTACATGGAAGGCAAATACCATGTTAAGCTCCAGAACACTTCTGTCTAGAAACCATGCACAGAAACCTTAAGGCAGAAGCCAAAGCAAGAATCTCCTGGTACAGGATAGAAGGCCTTCTTATAAAGGGCCTTTGGAGGCAGCTGCTGGAGTGACTCAGGCCAGACTGTGGTGACAAGAAAAACATCTCCTCTTCCCTCTTCCCTCCCTCCCCCACCCTTCAGCTTGCTGAGGGAGCCAAGGTAGATGCAATGTTCAAAAAGAGATCGTCTACTTGAAATATACCTTTCAAACAACCTCCATGTGGGGGGACTCCAAAATCTTGAAGACAGCTGTGTTTCAAATATTTTAAGAAGTTCCATCACACTCAACTATCTATTTCCATCAAGATATACAACTTTTAAAACTGCTCACCGACCAATGAATGTAGATGGCTGTCCTCTTCACAGCTAATGTCTCCCTGATCTGGTGTCTGGAAGCAAACTCAACTTTCCAAGCCCCCTCATATGCCCTTCATTGGGCATGTGGCACCCCAATTTCCTCCACTTAGCTGAGGCAGCTTTATTCAGCCAGAAACATACTCGGCAGCAGGCCTGGATGGAGGGGAGTGACTTCTCTGCCTTCTCCTCCTGCTCAGGACTCCCTTGATCACCCCAGACCATAAATCTTCCTCTACATGGCTTCTTGTCAGCTCCCTTCTCAAGGGCAGCTGTAAAGACATATGCTTAACCATCACAAACGCTGTAGGCCAGCCTGCCCCACTGTGGGCAAGATGCAAGAGCAAATAAAAAAGTTTGAGAGGGAAGCACCTCTGAACTGGAAATCTGATTTGATGTCACATTGTGGGTAGTGAAAATAACCTCTATTTTATGGATTTCCCCTCATAGCTGCTCCTAAACCAGTTTTTCAGTTTTCTCTGTGAACATTAGTCACTCAAGAGACTACGGACAAATGCCCACAGTCAAATCAATTTGGAAAATGTTAAGGAGTTTACAGATCTGGGAAGTATTATAGCAAAAAAATCTGCTTTTACTGAGCACTGACCAAAGAACCTTCTCTCAAATAACACCCATTAATGTTCGTAGCATGAAAATGCCCACAGGAGTTGAGGAGTTGAAGAGACTTGAATTTGAACCTGAGCTCTGACACCTGCTAGCTTTCTGACCTTAGTTAAGTCACTTGGTTAGGCCTAAACCTAAGTTTCTTCATCTGTAATAGGTTCTCGGTGTTCATTTTGTTATGCTTTATAACTTAGGTATTCCTTTATGGCCACTAATGATTATAAAATTTTAATATTTAAAAATTTATTTATTGCCCTGGCTGATGTGACTCAGTGGATTGAGTGCCAGCCTGTGAACCAAAGGTTGCTGGTTCTATTCCCAGTCAGGGCACATGCCTGGGTTGTGGGCCAGGTCCCCAGGAGCGGGGCACTTGAGAGTCAACCACACATTGATGTGTCTCTCCCTCTTCCCTTCCCCTCTCTAAAAATAAATAAATAAAATCTTTAAAAAATATTTACTGATTTTATGGAGAGTTAGGAGGGGGGAGACAGAGAGAAACATCAATTTGTTGTTTCATCCATTCATGTATTCACTGGCTGATTCTGGTATGTACCCTGACAAAGGATTGAACCCACAACCTCTGCATATTAGGATGATGCTCTAACCAACTGAGCTACTCAGCCAAGAGCTGGTTATAAAATTTTAAAAGGGGAACAGTGCCTCCTCCCTTCCAGGCAGAATTACAGAGTTATAAGACTATATGGTTGGCATCTCTGGAAAGAAGCAGTGAGAGGCCAACCTACAGAGCTGCTGTGAGAATTAAGTTAGATAATGCAGGGTGCCTGGAACCCCACTCCCACTTATTAAACATCTGACACAAACCAGAGGGCCCTGGACCACCCTGGGGCAATCCAGAGCCTTGGGTTCAGCACCTGCCAAGAAGATGTGATCCAGGCTCCCCATGCAGGGATCTGCCAGCAGCAGAGGCCTCCTTAGGCCTATTCCCAAGGCTAGAATCTTTAGGTATCCTCCTAGGTTCTTGTTACTCCACACTGAGGGAGTGCAAGGCAGTCCCACAGAAACACAGGACTTCCTCAAAGAGCTAAATCCAATCCCCCAAAGGTGCTCCAAGGCACAGTTATAAGGCTTAAATCTGCAGTACTGGCTACAGGCCACCTTCCCTACTGTTAACAAGTGTTATTGATCTGACTTTCCTACGAGCACTGTCAATGGCCCTGACTTTCCATCTCCAACAAAAAAACCCTTCTGTTAATACAGTCCTGGAGAAAATCCAGCTGTTTATCAAAGTTTAACAGTCCCTGAACCCCAAAGGGCTCTAGAATGTTAAACAAGCCATGCCAGGTTCTTGCCATGGAGCCTAAGCCTCAGAACTAGTGAAGAGGTGGGACTGCAGAGGCCTACAGAAATGACCATGCTACTGGGCCCCCTGAAAAGTTCATCAACACTGGTCTCCTAGAACTTCCTGGTAGCCTACTGAACCCTCCCTTAAATATCAGGCTCCTCTGGGAGCAGGAGGCTCAAAGTCCTGAGCAGGGGATGTTCTGGCCAACCTTCAGCAGGAAGGGTCCAGCTGAGACCACAGGGTTATTACTAAGGAACCTACTTGCTACAAGAGAAACTGTTTGCAAGTCCTGGTCTGCCAACCTGAAACTTAATATGCCCTGGGTCCAGCCTTACTTGGCATAAAAAAAGTTCCAGTATCTCCTGCTCTTTTGTTTTGAGGTGGGGGTGGAGTACCAAATGCTGGTCAGCCTGCCTGGACTGAGTCCCCTCATGCAGCAGTGACTAGTATGCTGCCAGCAGAAAGACTCACAGAACATGGCTCTCTCATCCACAAGTTCTGTGCTTTAAGGTGACTCTTGAGTCTCTTCCCCTGGAAAGCTTTCCTCATCTCCCCAGGACAGGACTCCCCTACACTGCCCACCCACACCTCTCTATTATTACATTCAGTCTTGTGAAAAATATCTTCCCTACAAGACAAAGACTTGCAAAGTTCTCACTCATCTCTGCATACAGTGAACACAATAAAATGTGTTAAGCTCAACTGTTCCAGTGCTTTGAAGCCTCAGTTTCCACATCTGTGAAATAGCAAGTCATTCTTTAGAGGACTGGTGCAGGTTAAATGAGAAATCTGAATAACTCAATAAGGGACTGTAAATCCTCCAGGGGACCATCTTGGAGACTGAATTGTCATGACACATTTCCACAATGGCCCCCAGTCCCCTTCTACTGTGCCCTGCCTGGCACAGGACAGAACCAGAGATGGAGGAACCAGCCAAGATATTGGCCTTGTGACAGCCTCCTTCTGGCTGGTGCTACCCACTCTGGGCAGCCTCCAGTGATAGACCTGCATGGCTCAGAAGCTTAAGCTTTTTGCAGGCAGCAGGCCAACCACCTGGCACAGGAGTATCGGGATTGTGAGCTCTAGACCCAAACCTCCAAGATAACACATGGCGTAACTTTGTTGGAAGTCCTGGGACTCCCTATAAAGGTCAACCTTCTCCAAGTCCCAATTCTGTATACACCAAGGTACAGATAGAGTAGCTGAGTAGAGAAAGCAACTCATCTCCAGAGACACTTTACCTCAATTTCAAGCATTCAGTAGTATGAACGAGATTCAGTCTTCAATAACAACTTCATGGTATTAACCGGCCCATTTGGCAGAGGAAAACTTAAGTCCCAGAGAAGTTAATTAACTTGCTCAAGGTCAAACAGCTATGATGATGACACTGGAATGCCAATCAAACTCTTGGTTTCAGTGTCTATGCTACATTTTTGTTTTTTGATTGTGGGTAGGGAATAGGTAATGAGGGGTAAAAAGAAAAGTCCATTTATGTTTCCTAGTGACAAGATCCAATCTGTCCTTGGGGCCTCACTGGCCTCAGCAATACCTTAGCAACAGCTGCACACCAACCACCCCAGCCGAAAACGGCCATCCGGCCCTGAAATTTTTATGGCCTGTTTATTTTCTGCTTGCTCTGAGCTTGATGATTAAGACCACAGCTCACTGCTAGCTTCCTTTCCCTTCGCTGCTATCTGCTTTTTTGTCAGGCCTGGCAGAAGCAAGGTCTGGCCCAAAGCGCCTCCTGAGAATGCATAGCCCTGACTTCATATAGAGGTTCCTTCCCCGCCCATGGAATCAAAAGATTCCACACAAGAGATGTGGCCCAGGCCTATGTGCCCTACTTTCCCAACTATTTTAAGCCAGAAAGCTAAATTTTGCTTTCAACCAGCTGAACAAGATCAGCCCTTAGCCCAGCACTGACAGGAGTACCCATTCCACCCCATATCAACTGTGAACTAGAAGTCACAGGCTGAGCTCACCTCTTTGTACCCCATGGCTGGGTGAGATACCATAGTCATTCCACACAGGTGGGTAAGGCCTGGGTCTCAGGTACGTGGCCACCACAACCACTGACCATGCAATGATTAAAAGTAGCAGTAAGTAAGCAATTAGCCTTGAGGTAATCAGACTGAAATCTGTTTCAATGTGTCCATTAACCCTACAAGAAACAGGAGGAGGAGTATGGTATGAAGAGGAGGTAAAATATATTTAGTTCCCTAGAGAACAGCGTTCAGAGAGGATCCACCCAAGCCCAACAGGGGAAGGTTACAAAAAAACAACTGCTGACTCAGTTTGGAAAGAAGTTTGCAGCACTTCCAGAAGGGTCTATGAAACCTTGCTCTAAATACCCACATTGGGACACTGTCAATGTGTGAGTCAATGTGTGCCACACACTAATATCCATGGTGACAACTATTAATATAAGAGTGTATTCTGGCCCTGGCAGGTGTGGCTCAGTGGATTAAACGCCAGCCTGCAAACCAAAGGGTTGCTGGTTCAATTCCCGGTCAAGACACATGCCTGGGTTGCAGGCTAGGTCCCTAGTTAGAGGCAACTGCCCTTTGATCTTTTTCTCCCTCTTTCTCCAAAAATAAATAAAATCTTAAAAAATATATATATATTCCGGCTATATTGACGTGGATAGGTATAGATAGCACTGCCACAAACAAATGAAGTCTGACTCAGATAAGAATTCCTAGATCCCTTCCCCATCTGCAGAGAACCAGTCTTCATCAGTCATTCCCTTCCAATGGCAGCCTTACAACTCCTCCTCACCCCTGGGCTGGGATACACACTACGAAATGAAAGAAAGCTTCACCTTTTTACCAGCTTGGGTTAGAACCCAAGCAGGATTTGAAAAGAACCACTACTAACAAGCAGGTGTTCACCCACCTGCACACCAAGTAAGCTGAGAGTGCTAAGTGAGCAGGTGCTATAAGATTTCAATTAGTGGGGGTGTTCAGAACCCAGGAGCAATGGTTCACAACTGGGGATGATTCTGCAACCCCCAAAGGAAATTTGGTAATATCTGGAGACATTTTTGATTGTCATAGGTGTTACTAGCATCTGGTGGATAAAGGCCAGTGATACTGCTAGACATTCTAAAATGCACAGGACAGCCTCAGCACAACAAAGAATTAGCCAGCCCAAAAGTCAATAGTACTGTTGTTGAGAAGCTTTGATCTACAGCTTTACCAAGGCATGCCTCACCAGACTCTCTACTTCAGGTCCAGGCTGGATGTAAGGACTAGTAACTTCAACTGCCTCAAGTCAGCACCTAACCATGCCCCTTACCTATGTAAGGGTATTCCCTACTACTACAGCCAAAGCCTCATTTGCTTGACTAACTCCTATTCAACCTTCCAGTTCCAGCTTAATTACTCCCCAAAACTTTCAACATCCCAGAATGGGTTAAGATGTCCCTTCTCCCCCCTCAACATACTCCTGCAGTTAACTTCCTGGGCTGTAACTGTCTGCAGTCTCCACTGACTTGCAAATTCCATGAAGGGAAAAGCCATGTTTTAGGCTCCACCAAATCCCTAGCCCCTTCTCCAAAGAGTAAGGGCAGAGAATCATTAAATGACTGCAGAGAAGCAAGTACCCATTTAAATGCCAGGTCCTATATCATACACCAAATCATTTAGTTCAAATCATTTAATTCTAATAGGCTTTGGATGTTAGCATCACCCCCACTTTACAGATGAGAAAGCCAGGACAGATGATGCCCAGGAGATCCCACAGCAAATGCGGGTTGGACTCAAAGCCTGGCGCAGCACTTCTAACTCTACAGCCAAGTCAGAATGGGGCGGGGCAAGGGGGGGCGGGGGTGAGGACTAGGAAAACTTTAGGACTTTTTTATTCTAAAAAAAAGATTAAATTACTGTTCACTAATAGACCTGCTTTTAAAAAGTTTTTATTTTTCAATTACAATTTACTTCCAGTATTATTTTATATTGGTTTCATGTGTACGGTATAGTGGTTAGACAGTCATTCACTTTACAAAGTGTTCCCCAGGCCTGCACTTTAAGAACATGCAACTTGCCCTGCCTGGCGTAGCTCAGTGGATTGAGCGCGGGCTGCGAACCAAAGTGTCCGAGGTTCAATTCCCAGTCAGGGTACATGCCTGGGTTGCAGGCCATGACCCCCAGCAACTGCACATTGATGTCTGTCTGTCTGTCTCTCTCTCCCTCCCTTCCCTCTCTAAAAATAAATAAATAAAATCTTTAAAAAATATTTTAAAAAACATGAAACTTTGCTCTTCAATACAGGGGTGTTCATGTATAACGAGGTACAGGGAGTCTCAAAGTCACAAACTGCCCCCTTGTGATCTCATTACACACCTGACTACTGTTTACACCTTCTAAAAACAACTGTAAGGGTCTGTGACTATGTGAAAATTAACATCCTATTAAGAGACCAAATGCCCTTGTATGAGGTCCTTTCAGCATCTAGTACCCTTCAATGAAGTCAGACACCAAGCTGTCTTCCACAGCAAACCACCTGAGAGGGGCTCCTCTGGAAATCCCATCCTAAAGGGCTAGAACATCAGTCTGGGAGAACCATGTATAGGACTCAGGAGCTGAGAAGCCCAAATGACAAAGAGGCAACTAACACATTAGAAAGCCTAAGTACTATTTCTGTTTCGAGCAACTTCCCAAAATTTCCCACCAGAAGGCCTCAGGTATCACAAGGTTCTGATGCCACCTCAGATATGGAAGCAGCTTCAGCTGTTCAACTGAAATTAGATGACCTGCTCCTGATATGAAGAGGGCTCCAGGGACCCTGCTTCCTGCCATGATCTGCCTGCACTTCAGAGTTTAAACTGCTTGTAGCAAAACCTCAGCATGTCCTGATCCCACAACAGAAACTCATGGTCAACCAAGTCCCTCTGAAGAGCTGAAGACTACACCTCCTAAAAAGTTTTGGGGATTACTTAAGTACACTGCTAGAATTACCTGTTTCAGGACTAAAAGGAAGCAGCATCCAGGTAAATGTTTTGCTTCATGTAAACAGCAAAGAAGCTCCAACAAGCAATCCTCTCTGGGGGCAATGACTAATTCTCAGCAGAGTATCAGGCCCAAAAGAGGTCAAGAACCCAAATTCCGCTGCTGACATAACTACAAGACCAAATTCCAGGTAAAGAGACCAGCTTTATTTTGTTTCATTTGATCCTGGTAACAAGTAACACATTCTTACAAAGGACCAATAGGCTCTACTGCACCCACAGGGACTGAACTTTAAGTGTGGGCTGCACTCTGTGCCTGGTCCAAACACAACTCCGTTCAATTCTAGGGAAGTCACTCCCCCTCTTGGAAATGGAAAATGTGTATCAATTAAATATGCTCAGGGGCCTTCCTCCGTGTTTTCTGTTAAGAAATCCAAAAACACTTTCTCTGCTAAGGAAACCACGAATACCCAAGTTGGAAAGATTCTGAAATGGTAAGTTTAACTCATTTCTCAGAAAATCACAGATTTGAAAATGGAGGCCCAAAATAAAAGTGACTTGCTAAAAAACACAAAGAGAAATTCCTAAAATCTTATTTAGTCTTATGGAAAGATTAATTCTCAGTCATGTCCATGATCACATCAAACCTACCCTCGGGATACAGAATTCTAGATCGTTCCCTGACCCTTCCCTGCTTTCATACTGCATGTTTTAAACGCACACCCCTGAACGGGTTAGAACTGTAAAGTGAGGGCTCCAACTGACTCCTGCCACCTGGGTCAAGGTAGGCATTTAAAGCAGCAGGCCCGCCCCCTCCTCCCAGGTGGGTTACCTGAGTACAGTCACGCTCCCCCTGCGCACTGGCAGGGAAAGCACAGGTTCCGACACCCGAATAGGCTTGAACTGGAACTTGCAGCCAAAGCAGAGCGCGGAGTCGCTAAAGAAGGACACAGACACGATGGGGCGCTCGAAGATATGGATGGGGTCCACGTGGGACACGATGCAGCCACCGGGCTGGTAGTCGTTGATGACGGCACTATTGACGAAACCCTCGGGGATGACGCGGTGCTCCACCAGCTTCTGGATCACCAGCTGGTGCACCCACTCGGGGATCTCGTCCACGTCGCCTGGCGGGTAGAGGCGCTCCTGGCCGGGCCCGCGCTTCTGCAGCTGGGCGCCATACGTGTAACCCTCGCCGAAGAAGTACTTGTTGCGCAGTGGAGCCCGGTCCACCGTGTGCTCATTGTACAGGCCCTTCTCGGCGCGGGACACCACCTCGTCGATGCGGGCCTCGATCTTGGCGCACTCGTCCTGGCTGAAGAGGCGCATCTGCCGGATCCCGCTCTTCACCTTGCGCGCCTCCTCCTCCTTCTGCAGCTGCTGCTCCTCGTAGTCGCTGCGCTCGGGGTCTGAATCTTCCTGGTACTTGCGCTTGGCCCCGGACACCGGGTAAGGCTCGGCGGCGGCCGCGGCAGCGGCGGCGGCTGCCACAGCGGCGGCGGCTGCCGCCGCTGCCTCCCGGCTGCCCGTCTTGTAGTTGTCCCGGGACGTCATGGACTTGAGCTTTTCACGTAGGTCCGTGTAACCGCTGGCGGCCGCCATAGCCCCGCAACGCTGCTCAGGGTCCTTCGGGGCGGGCTGGGCGGCCGGGCATGGCTCTCGGGGGACGCGCCCCGGGGCCCCCGAGGGGAAGGGGGTCCTCAGCGTCAGGCCCCCATACGAGGACCCGCCGGGGGAAGTCGAAAGACCAGGTGCTGGGTCGAGCCTCAGAGGCGGCGGGTCATGCAGCAGTGGAGACTACGGTGCTTCCTCCTCCTCCACCTTCTCCACGTCCCGGGCAGCAGGGGAACCAGCAACACCTCATGCCGCGGAGGACGACTGCGCAGGATCAGCTTGACTCCCAGCCAGCCCCTCCGACGCCCGGCCCAACCCGCACTTTAAAGAGCTCCTCACGACGTCACGCACCGCTCGCTCGACGTCCGCCAGCGCCGCTCCTCAGAAGATTCGTCAGCGCGCACGCGCACTGACGCCGGCCACCGCGGCTCCGCGATCAGCGGACATGCGCGAGCGTGCGGGCCGGGTCAGCAGAGACGAACGCGCAAGCGCAGACAGGAACAGCTCCTCGTTCACCCCTCCCCCACTCTAGAAGGACGCCAAGGGAGCAGTCTCAAATAGCAACCTGCTTCCACGCCGTGCCACCTCCACGACCGAAGGGCTCCCTCCACAGGGGTGCTCTCACACTGCCAACGCTGTCGCTATACTGCGTCACGGCATCGTCCGACTGTCCGAAAATGCCTCAGGTCCCAACAACCTAGGCTGTCGGTTACCGTCCCATTTGGCGCTTTCACTTCTTTCAAGAGCCACCAGCCACGCGCCGGGCGGGCCCAGACGGGAGCTTCCTGAAGGTGGTTGGTAATCATGCCTGTCAATCAGGCGGTCGCCTTGGCTACTTCATCCGTCACTTAATTAGCGGCGGGGAGGGCCCCTGAAGGGTGAATAGGTGGCTAAGTAAGTGCCTGAGTAAAGGTCTTCCTGGAAGAAAGCTCTCAGACGCTTAAAAAAAAAACTTCTGAAGCTAAGGAACCGAAAGCCCTGAGTCCCAGCTCTGAACTCAAACAACGATGTTCACAGGACCTCTACGCATTGACCGGGCACCTCACTGCCCGCCCTGCGCCCCGCTGCTGCCCGGAGCAGACGTTCCACGAGTCACGTCCGGGGGGCGGTGGGTGCATGCGCAGTTGGGGGACGCTCCGGGTTTGGCTTAGTTTTTCTTTGGAGCTGGAGATGGGATGGGGGCAGCTCTTCCGCGAACGCCCGGAAACTGAAGGGACAAGTGGCTCACGGATAAGGCAAAACTATAGATTATTACTAGAGACAATTCAAAAGTTTTGAAGCGTGCGTCAGGGTTCTCGGTGTGAGCAAAGGCGTGGCAATTCGGGGTGCGCAGGGGCGGGGCCACAGATAGTGGTTTCTGCTCAGCCTCATTCCTCTGCTTTGCTTGGCGTTCAAGGCCTTTGTTGAAGATTTTTTTTCTGCCCCTTTCCGTGAAAACTGAGCTGCAGTCTTGCCCTGACACTGCAGACATACCCTGTCACACCTCCTGGCCTTTACCCAAGCTACTGCTTCCACCCATCTTTGATTTTTTTAAAAAAAAATCTCAGTTCACTTCTTTCCAGCACACTTATCAGGTTTTCACTAGAATAATATACATATTAAGTTTCATGATCTGGTCTCTGCATCTGCCTTCAACCTCAACTCTCTGGCCGTTCTGCTCCTTCCCTACCCGCAGTGTGTCCGGCGTAAGCACAGACTCTAGATTTGACTTTTGACCTCCTGACAGGCTGTATGACCATGGGCAAGTGACTTCCCTTTCTGAGCCTCAGTCTTCTGGTCTGTAAAATGGGAGCAACATTAGTGCCCACCTCATGATAGTTGTGAGGATGAATTGAAGTCATATATGTTAGGCAGAGAGGATGGCTGATCTTGAGTCTGGGTCTCAGTTTCTGCATCTGAAAACTGAGGGTCCGACCAGTCTCTGTTGGGAGGTGGAGGTTGTTGTGTAGTCATTTGACAAGGCCAGAACATTAGGGTCTGCAGAATGGGAAATTCTGGACCCCTGGGCACTATCCCTAAGCCCCTTGCTGGGTCACTTGCAAAAGGCCACACAGCAAATCAGCATACATATGTGGAATTTGAACATAGGCCTTTCTGGGTCCACAGCCTGGGCCTTTACCAACCCAAGAGCTTTTGAAGAGTTTGGAGGACTCTGGGCAGAAGGAAGCACCTCTGTGTAGGGGAAGACCAGGGTGGTGTGTACATGGACACTGGAACCTGGGCGAGTCCAACCACCTGTCCCACATAGCAATGATAAAGTCCTTCCTGTTATTTTTCAGTATGCAGATATGGTGCATCTTGCTACTCCACTCTGGGATCCTAAGCTTTCACCAGTTGTCTCAGGCTACCCTGCCACCCAGACATTTATCCTGTGTTTTTCTCACCCCATGGTAGGCTGTAAACCCTGAGGCTTGGTCCCTCTTCTTTGGATCTCCCCACGTCAGCCTGGAGTTCTTGTCTCTCTAGGTCTTGGTTCAGGTAGGGAGACCCAACAGGAAGAGTCTGGGGGACACAGCAGGGTTTGACTCTCCTGCGACCCCTAACTCCAGTCTGCCTCATGGGGATTATTACCTCTTCTTAAGAGGGCTCAACTCTCTGATGCCAGAGCCACCAGAACAGCTATTAAAACATGAGCTCCATGCCTTAACGCCCAGGTCCTGAAATGAAATCTAAAAGCTGATGTTTCGCTTAGCCAATGCTCTGTAACAAAGCACCCCAAAACAGATCTCAAGTCACTTATCTAGCTTGCAGACCTGCAGTCTGGCCAGGGTTCAGTCAGGAAGCTCCCCCAGTTCTGTATGCATCAGCTAGGATGGCTTGACCTGGAGGTTCCACTTCCAGGTGGCTTCACTCATTTGTCCTCCTATTCTGAAACCCAAAAGGCCTCTTCACTCTCACCTGGGCAGATCTACTACAGCAGGGATAGCTCTTTATGGCTCTTTCCCCACTTCCCTTACCTCCCAAATTAGTTGTGTGCAGTGGATTCTTCATCTTGGGGCTTCTGGGGGAAGCCAGCCTGAAGCACTGGTGGAAGTGGGACATTCCTGTGGTATCTCTTCCTTAACCCTCCCTGCCTCAGGATGGTCTGAGTGATCCTCAGTCCTGCCCATTGGACCTCCTAAATCTCTCCCGAGGTAACTTCTCCCAGCCCTGTCATTGCCACGGGTGTCTACACCAGAGTTTCCCAGCTGACACTGCAGTAGCCTCTGCTCTGATCCCCCTGCCTCCTGCATGCACTTAGCTTTGTGGTCAGAGTGACCTTTTCAAAATACAATCTGAGCAGGTTGCCCCACCCCACTGAAAAAACCTTTGAAGGCTCTTCATGTCTTTTGGAAGGAAATCTTGCATAGTCTGCAAAGCCTTAGCCAGTCCACCTCTGCCAGCCTCCAGTCTCCAGTCTTGTCACTAGTTATGTCCACCCCTAGTTCCTGTGCGTGCTGTTTCCTCCTCTCATCACCTAGTTGATTCCCACTTAGAGGTTTTGTCCTGGTTTATAGTTTAACTGTGAGCTACTCCCAGTGCCTACATAGTAGATGCTTAATAGGTAATGAATAAGTAGATAAATCCTTCCTCTATGGCTCCAGCCAATTATGCCCCCACACACCTATCCAGACATCCTCTCCCAAGTCTAGTGCTCCCCTTCCCCAGTATCCCCCAAACACCAGCAATTCCCATCAACATTCTTTTATTCATGTGACAAGTATTTTTCAAGTGCTACTTTGTGTTAGGCATTGTCCTAGGCTCTGGGCGATATACTAGGGAACAAACACAATTTTCTCTGGAATGTCCATTCCCCTCCACTCCACCTATTCCTAGCAAACTACTCATCCTTCCAAACTGAACAGCAAAATCCTATTCTCTGGGAAGCTCTTTCCCAGACTCCTCCCTCCCCAGCCCCTGCCATGAAATGTCTCTCTCCACTATACCACTGCTGAACCTTGTGTGGCCCATCCAGGGATGGGGGTCAGATTGGGGCTACCCAAAGAGTATGGAGAGGGGACATGGGCCTGCAGGGAGAGGTAAGGACAGATGTCTCTGCTACAAGTTCTGTTCATGGGCAGTGAGTCAGGCACAACTAGGCCTCCAACTCCTGCCCCCTCTCTCAGACTTGTTTTCCAGCCACCCAGCAACTACATGGAGGAATGGGTGCTAGGTGCACCTTTGATTTGCACAGGAATGACCAAGGGTCATGAATCCAATCTGAACGGCAGTGCAGCAGGCACCCAAGTAGGACAGGTGAGGAGCTGAGATGGGGAACAAATTTGAACATCAGATCCATCAAACCAAAGGCAAATTCCAATTCATCCAGGTGTGTGGCTTCCCTGCCACAGGTGGGAGTTGGGCAGGGCCTGCAGCGTGTACGTGGCGGGAGGCCCCATGGGGCAGACTTTGGAAGTTCCTCCTGCTATCTGACCTAAGATTGCATATTTTGACTCCATCCCAACTCTAGATGGGTCTTGGGTTCCTGGGGGCTTGGGTCATTCCTCCTGCCACCTCTTGGTCACCTCCAAGGTTTTGGCCCTTATAGGGGTCACTGGCCCAGAGAGACCCAGTGACTCCCCTGGGGCCACAAAGCAAGCCTTCTGGCCGAAGGCAGCTGCAGGGCTGGGGGCCAGGTCAGAGCAGTGTGATCTCACTTGGGGGCAGTGTGAGCTGCTTCTCCCTGGCACTGAGCAGGTTCTCCACGTGCACAGCCACCACTCGACACAGCTCCAGGCCCTGCAGCAGAGACAGCAGAGAGCCCACATTTGGCAAGGGGCTGGTGAGATATGGAGGCCAGCCTCCCCAGCCCCCTAGGGCCTTGGGAAGAGCATGAGAAGCTGGAAGGAGGACTGCTGGGCTGACAGAAGGGGAAAGCAAGCAGGAGAGCAAGAGTACCTGCCAGCCTTGCTGTGTGTGATCTGTGTAAGCTGGGGTCTGCTGCTTCTCCCTGAGCCTCAGGCCTCATCTGTGGGGTCTCAGTTTACCAGGGCCTGTGCCATAGCACTGTGATGAGGATTCCTTGGGGTTTTATTTTATGTAAATCCTTTAAGATTTTAAAAAAATATTAATCCAGTCCATAAGTGGTAAGTTTCTAACTATGTGTGGGCACAGTTACCTCCTGGCACCCACAGCCCAGAATAAGGGATGACCCAGCTTCAGGGCTACCAAGGTGGGGGATGGGAGCAGCAAGGAACAATGGAAAATCCATCTGTGAGCATAGTTCTCGGGCCACAGCCAACTGGAATCCTCCTGGTAATGCCCCTGGCCAGCAAGAGCTGCTCAGAGAGGGCAGAACGGAGGAGGGCAACACTATGTAGTGGCAACTGTGTGCCAGGTGTTGTCCTGAGTACTACCCCTGCCAGTCCCCACAGTGTCCCTATGGGGACACTCTTTTTTTTTTTGGGGGGGGGGGGACACTCTTAGATCCCATTCCACTGGTGACGAAGCTGAGGCCAGAGCCATGAAGCCATTTACCCCAGACCTCACAGCAGGTAGGTGGTACAGATTTGAACCCAGGTGGGAGGAGGCCCAAGGCTGCACTCTGAACTGCTTTCTGCTGAGGTGAGCTGGGCCTGTCCCACCCTAGGGGCCCCTTCAGCTAATGGGCAGAGAGAACCTCCCTCCCACGCACTTCTGCCCACTTGCTGCAGCGCTCCAGACCTCCCTGGGGTTATTGCCCCACCTGACTGGGGTGGGGATTGAGGCCCAGGGAGAAGCAGGATTGCTCGAGGTACCCTCACACAGCCTGTCAGAGGTAGGCAGGATAAGGACCCAGGTCTGTTGACTGTGTCAGTGCTGCACTCAGACGTTACTACCCCCTGGAAGCCTTCTCCATGACTTCCCAGGTAGCTCAAGTGCACCCTCTCGGCACTGGTCTTCCTGGTTTATCTGAGAAATTCTTTGATATCCATTCCTCCCACGAGACTTAGGGCTCAGTGAGAGCCGGGCCCAAGGGGGTTTCAGTCACTTCAGTATCCCTGCTCAGAGCCTGCTCGGTAGTTATGAATGACACTCAAATGAATGAACGTGTCCCCTGACCAACACACACACATGCAAGAGGCAGAGGTGGCAACATAAGGAGGTGGGGGGGGGGGGGGGGGTGCAAGGAAGTGGGGAAGCCAAAAAGGCCCCTTCAGTTCACCCATCCACTCATTGAGCATCTACTGTGCTGGGCCTAATGTTACAGATAATAAGAGGGACACAGCCCTGCCCTTGTGCGGCTGACCTTCTGGTGGGGGAGACAGACAATAAGTAAATAACTACGTGATTTGCAAGCCATAGTGAAGGCTACCAAGGCAGGAAGAGAGGATTACCAGGGAAAAGGTGCAGGGAAGCCTTCTAGAAGGAGGGGATGTTTGTGATGAAACTAGAACAAAGGGAGAGAGAGAGCCCTGTGATTACTGGGTGGGGTGGTGTGAGGCAAGCATTCCAGGTAGAGGGGACAGTGAGTACAAAGGTTCTGGGCAGGAAGGGGAGGGCGATCTTGTCATCAGGGAGCTGGAAGAGGCCAGGGTAGCTGGGGTGAGGGGTGAGAGCAGAGGGCCACAGAGATCTTGAGAGGAGGGGGCAGGGATAGGGAGGGCTGCTGGGAGGGTTGGAAAGTAAGGTAGCAAGGCCTGCTGATCTCCAAGGGAGATGCTGAGGGGGTCAGGGCAGGAGACAAGAATATGGGGGCTGTCACAGCAAATAGTTTTTGAAGCCGCGGTGCTAGAGGGGGTGCTGGGGGAAAGGCCCAGATTCAGCAACATTTAGAGGCAGTCCAGGGAGGAGGTGCCAGGAAAAAACCCAAGAAGCAGGTGGTCAGCAGGTCTGAGGGAGGAGGTTCCCTGTGGTGGGAGCTTTGAGAGGAGGGCCTGGGGAAGCAGACTGGGCCAGAGTGTAAGGCCAGAGTTGTGGCCTCTGCAGGGACAGAACTGGGAAACAGTAGGAAGCAGGTGGGGTGTGTGTGGTGGGGGGAGGGGGTCCTGAGTTAGTTGCAGCATCTCTGAGAGGTTCTGTCCTGGCCTGTCCCTCAGAGTCAGAGCCGCAGCAATGGGAGCCCCTCTCTCTTGCTGTGGGAAATCAGCTCCTTCCAGGAAGGCCCTGGCAGGAGGGGGTGGTCCTGGGCAACCCACCCCAATTCTGCTCCATCTGTAAGTCTGAATCCTCTTTCAGTGGGGTGAGAACTCTGGTCCTGCTCCCTCACCCCCACAGGGAGCTGTAACACTTAGACAGGAGCCCAGCGGTCAGTCATGCCTTTTAAGGAACAGCCACAGTTGCTGCAACTATGAGAAGGGACAGGGCAGGGGGCCTGTTTCCCTGTATGTCACATGGGGGGCCCACTGTCCCTACCCTCAATCCCAGGCCCCATAATCTACCTCTAAGCCCTAGCCCAGGTGAGTGTCCTCAAACTCTGTGTTGGTGCTTGTTCACCCACCTTCTAGTGCCCTCAGGAGATAGAAAGCCCCAAGTTCTTAGCTTGGCATTCAAGGAGCTTCATGATGTCTCTTGCCCTAGCTGTGTTTCCCAGTTCCCTAGCAAACTACTCACCATTCTGCAAACAACCTGGACCTTTTCCCATGATGCCACCAACCAGACTTTGCTGAGAGACCACTCTAATAACTTTCAGCCTGTGCAGAGTTGGGTTCATTTGTCCCCTACCCTGGGCAGGGTGTTTCCTGTGGCCCAGCCAGGAGCTGACCTATCTTGGAGCCAGACCCGAAAAAGCCTAGTGAGTGAAATAAGGGAGCAAGGGGCTGGGAGACAAGGCCTGGGTGCTGAGGCAGGGCCCACCTGCTCCAGCTGCAGCTGCATGGTGCACTGGGTGGCCACATCCCCCAGCACGATCTCCACGTAGGGGTAGCTGGAGCTGGCTGTGGGCCGTTGGGTCCATGTGGACTGAATCTCCTTCAGGGGGAACTTCACCATCAGCTCCTGGGGGGAGGGGCAGACACACTTATGTGTGGGACAGTCTTACACACCCTGATCCCTCCCCTGCAGACCAGATCAATAGGAGGCAGGACAGCCCCCGGCGAGTACCAGATTCCCAGTGACTTGGAGAAAGTCATCGTTTTACCTCTCTGGATCTCACCTGTAAAGCTGATTCAACACACACTTGTGCACACATCTGCAACGTTCCAGGCACTCCTCTAAATGCTGGGGATGCAGAGGCGCTGTGGGTGTTGGTAGTGCCCTGACCTTCACATCAAAGCTGCTTATTCACACCTGCACCCCTTTGGGGCTTGCTTTTTAGCTCCAGGAGCAAGTTCAGAGCACATGCAGGGAAAACTAGAGCTTTGAGAGTTAATTCCTGGATTAGTGACAGATGGGGATATAGTGGCTAGACACTAGGACAGAGGGTGTCCTCTGTGGGGTGCATTCCATGCCGTCTCCCAGGGCACCAGCTGGACTAGTGCCACAGCAGCAACTTGTTTGCTAGCATGCCCTGCCCAGGGTATGCAAGATTCTCTCCTGATTTTCCTTCCTCACACCAGGGCTTCTTCTCAAAATCCCCTCCCAGTAAACCATTTGCCCCGTTCTCATGTCCAGGCCCACTTCTGGAAGAACTTAAAGGCGGGCAACAGGTCCTATTTATTGTGGACTTGTGTGGCCCCAGACCCATATGTCAAAGCCCTAAACCCCCACACCTCAAGAATGTGACTGTGTTTGGAGATAGGCCCTCTAAAGATGAGGCCATTCGAGTGGGCCCTAATGCAATCTGACTTGTGTCCTTATGAGAAGAGGAAATGTGAACAAAACAAAGACACCAGGAATGTGTGTGCAGAGAGAGCAGGTCACAGGAGCACACAGAGAAGATGGCTTATACAAGCCAAGGACAGGGGCCTCAGAGGAAACCAGGCACTGGATCTTGTACTTCCAGCCTCCAGAACTGTGAGACAGTTCCAACTGCCAAATCAATTCCAACCAATTGCCAAAGGCCCCAGTCTGCAGTACTTTGTTATGGCTGCCCCAGGTGATTAAGACACTAGTTGAGTGTTTAGCATGTGTTGTACCTACATGACAGCCCCATTGGGTGGGTTCTATAATCCCCACATTCCAGATGAGGAAATGAGGCTCAGAGAAGCATCTGAGACATGCCCGAGGTCACCAGGTGTAAATGGGTAGGCTTCCACCACTGGAGATCTCAGCCCCTTGAGGGGTAGGGCTCAAAGAAGAGGAGGTGAGCACCAAGCAGACTGGGGCCACTCACGTGGGTCTCGATGCTGAGGAAGTTGAGGCCATTCTGGTTGACAGCAAGGATGCTGGGGGCTGGCACAGCAAGGTTGCTGCAGCTCTGGACGAAGAAGAAGGAGGAGCCAAACATGGGTGAGGCGCTGAGGAGGCCTGGAGTGGGAGAGGCACACTCAGCGTGAGAGGCTCATCAGTGACAGCCAGGGCCCTTAACTGCATGTCCTCCTGCAGTGCTCATCTTCCCTGCTGCGACCAGCTGCAGTCCTCTGTCCCTCAAGCCTCTCACCTTGGCCTCCCAGCCTTCTACCCCCCACTCCCATACCTGCAGCTCTTCTCCCTGGCTGCCAGCCCTCTCTGCTGAGGCCCTACCCAGAGTCTGGAGAGTGCCTTGGTGAGAAAGGTGTTCTTTCCAGGTAGCCCAGCTTAACTAACACTGAAAATGGTGCCTCCATCTCCACCCTCCACGGCCCCCTCCTCAGCAAAGCCCCCCAGGGACACCTCTCCCAGCCCTGGACTCTTACCCAGAAACTGGGCACGGGCCTGGTGGGGGCTGAGTGCTTGCGTCTGCTGCCGGTGCTGGCTGACCAAGTTGAGCCAGGCTGAGCCAGCCATGGTGTGGTAAAGCTGGGCTGGGACATACTCCTGGACCTCCCGTCTGGATGTGGAAGGCAAAGCAGTCCTGAGTACCTGCTACCACAAGTGCTCTGCACACACAGTCTCATTCAGTCCTCACTGCAGGCAGTGTGCAAAACAGATTTGATTCTTCCCTGGAAGGCTAACCACTGGGGAGTGCAGGTTGGTTGAGGGTGGATATAAAGTGCTTGCATGGTACCCTGGCACATAGCAGGTGTTCAGTAGCTGCTGGCCAGAACCACTAGGCTTCCTGTTCGAAGATGAGGGAACTGAGGCTCTGAGAAGTTCACTGACTAGTCCAAGGTCACACAGTAATCATGTGTAAGTCTGAGTCAGGGCTGAGACTTGAATCCAAGGTGGGTTCTTCCTTTTCAGTGCCTACTCACAAGGAGAAGCCCAGGTCAGAGGGGTGAGAAGCACAGGGTGGAGTGGCAGGGGTGGAAAGACCCAGGTGGGCAAAGCCACTGACAGCATTGGTCAGACTATGGGGCAGAAGAGTGCTGGGGCCTCTCCTTGCAGGGCCATCAGCCTCCCATCCCCACTCCAGTCCTTCTGATATGCTAGCTTCCTCAGAGCAGCTCCTTTTCCTTGGGACATCCAGAAAATTCCAACAACAGTCCCAGCCAGTCCCACCTACCCTGAGCTACATACTGGGAAAGGGCTGGCAGAAAATCAGGGGCACCCCCTCCCCCAAGGGACACCTCCCCTACCCCGGCACATCTTTCCTTCTTTGCACTGCTGGGGTAAGAGACTGGCATCTGGACCCAGCCTCCCCACATTTGCATCTTGGTCCTCCCCGCACCTATTAGCTGGGTAAACTTCGGTAAGCCATGTGACCTTTCTGGGCCTCAGTTGCCTTATCTGTATAAGGGGAAAATAAAGTGCAATTGGGAAGATTAGCTGAGAACATGCATACAGAGGGTGCCTTGTAAAAAGTAAGAACTCAGCGATTATTTTTACCCAGGATTGAGTGAGCCCTTACTGCACTAGGATGTACACTGTACCTACATTATCTTACTATTATTCACATCAGGGGCTTTTTCCAGGTGTGGCTGAGGGCCAGGGAGGTCAAAGACACTTCCATAATAACACTAAGATGTCATTTGCTTTCCCCCTCTTTCTCTCTCACAAGTGCACAGTGGAGCTGGCCTGGGGCTGCATTACATAAGACCACAGCAGGCTGACTGCAGAAGCAGATGTGAGAACACAGCTGTCTGCTGGTGAGCCAGATGATAAAGCCATTTAGATAATGTAAAACAGTGCCACTCTTCTCACTAAATTTTTTTTCAAAATACAGTTTTTGTTTGTAGGTTATTTGTATTAACATGTAATGTTAGTTTATATTATTTTATTGTAATTATTCCTTATACATTATTATATTAGTTATTTATATTAACATGTAATATTAAATTATATGTTAATATAATGTGTAATATAAAATTACATGTTAATATAATATGCAATATAACATGTCCTTAGTTTTAAATTAATTAATAAATCGATATTTTAAATTGTTTCTCAGTTTTCATTTTGAATATGGTAAATACATCAATAGATACATCCCACATAAACAAAAGCTCTTTGGGGTCGGTCCTATTGTTAGAGAGTAAAAGGTCCTGAGACCAAGTCTAAGAAGGACTGATTTGTCACCTCTTTGAGGACATCAGGTAACAGGCTGTCTAGCACTCAAGACTTAGAGTGCTTGAGGAATGTCCTATTTATTGTTGGACACAACACCGTGGTGAACATTTCTTTGGCCAAATATTTATGCATGGCCATGTCCTGAAAGCCTTTTTATCATTAAATGTGCTCTGAGCCACTAATACCAGCTAGGAGCAGCCTGTTGTGGGAGGAGGAGGGTTCCCAGCTCACAGGGCAAGCTGCAGGATGTCAGTCAGCCCCAGGGCCAGGTCAGCTCCTCCCCAGACGGCCTGCTAGGGCAAGCGGGACAGGGCCCTCCCCCCACCCCCATCTGGTACGTCAGGTCTGAGGAACCTCAGGGGTGGGGGCTGACAGGTGGGCAGGCGCTCACACACTGGGCGGGTAGGCGTGGTCCTTGGCCCGGTGCTGCAGTGAAGCCAGCTTAGATGCTTGCTGCAGCTGTTGTTCACTGGGCCGGCAGGCTGGTGCGCTGCTGAAGAGGCCCTTCAGGTAGTCCGGCAGCACCTGTGGGGGCACACTCCATGAGGGACTGCAGGCAGGCATGCACTGGGGCATGGGTCACAGGGGCTGGAGGAGTCACCACAGCGACTGGGGGACGTGGGCTCCTACATCACAGTGTGTAGGTATCTGCTGGGATGGGGTTACCGAAAACTGGACCTGCTTGAGTCACTAAAACAGAGTCATGGGCTGCACCCCCAGACTGGTTCACTAGATCTGGGGCAAGGCTTGAGGATTAGCATTTTAACAAGTTTCCAAGGAATGCTGCTGGCCTATAGGCCACACCTAGAGAAATACTGCAGTGGACTGCTTGTGGGATAGTTGGCAATAGCGACACCATGTGGCCACAAAAGCCAAGGGACGTTATTTTGTACTTGGAATCGAAGAAGCTTTGGCAATGGTTCCACAAAACGCACTGCCTGTCCAAGCACTTCCACAAATGTTAGCATAGGAGGGAAGAAACAGACTCTGTAAACACCAGGATCCTGACTTAGAGGCCCAGGTGTCAAAGGGGAATAACACAAAGACAAAAATAACAGTGTTAGCCAAGGCCTGTCCAGGCCTTTGAGAGAGGGCCAGGCCATGTGCTCCCAGGAAGAGAAAGTCAGGAGAAGAGGAAAAGTCACAGAGCCACCTGGGAGAGGTACTTTTTAGGTAGTCTTGCTGGGGAGGGCTTAGAAAGGCAGGGACATAGGCCAGGCAGGCCAGGCAGAGTGACAGCACCTGCACAGGTCTGAGAACTAAGTGGTGGGGGGTCATGTCATTTGGCTGCCCCCCAAGGAGACTATGCAGGGGAGCAGGGGCACCAGTGCTAGAAACATCAGCAGGGACCATCTGCATCATGAAGGCCTCAAACACTAGGCTGTGCAGCTTGACCTCACAGTCTTGGGGGTAGGCTGGAAGGGGCCAGAGTGTCAGAGTGGCCCACGCCTGCTGACCTGGTTATAGTGCATGGTCACATATAGCTCGTTCTCAAACTTGAGTGGCCGATCCCAGAGCACGCGCCGGAACCAGAGCATGTAGCCGCCGTCCAGCTGCTCCATCTCTGAGGCCACATCCAGGATGTAGGTGCAGCGGCTGAGTGGGCATACATGCTGGCCTGTGGAGAACCAGAGGCAGCTGGGTGGGAGCATGCATATGGCTGAGTGTGGCCTCGTGTGCCTCTGCAGAGCGAGTGTACACACTCAACCTGCCACCATGCGAGCATCACCTCCGATAAGCCCCCTCCCTGCTTTGGGACATGGTGTCCTCAGCCCAGGAGAGCATGTTATGGAACAGGGTGCCCTGGGTTTGGGCACTGTTGATGACTGCAGATGTGAATGCCTCCCATTCCAAGCTCTAGCCCCCCAGATGTAGGCAAATGTTTTGAGTTATGCTCAGAGAAAGCACGGTTTGTTTTCAGCAATGGATAGGAACAGGGAGAAGTGTGCAGGCCTCAGATGTGAGACCCAGTGGGTGCCTTTCAGCAGAACTCCTTCAGGAGAGACCCCTGCTGGACTCCTGAGTGGGCAGGGGGTCAGGAGGACTGGGATCTAGCACTGAGTGGGTCTGAATCTGCAGGAGAGGCTTAAGTTTTTATTTTCTGCACTGACATTTCTGCTCCTCATCCTGTACCTTCAGTAAAATTTTACCAAAGCCAGGTGGGGGGGCTCTTGAGCCAGACTGCCTGGGTTCCCATCCCAACTTTGTGATCTTAGGTGAGTCCCTTAACCTCCACAGCAAGCTGATGAATGGCCCTTCCCGGAAGACCTCCGTGTGCTCACCCCCGGAACCTGTGAACACATCACCCTCATGGCAAAAGGGACTTTGCAAAAGTGACTAAGTTAAGGGTCTTGGGTTATTGTAGGCCATCCAAGTAGGTCCAATGGAATCTTAAGGGACCTTGTAAGAAAGAGAGCGGAGGGGAGAGAGACAGATGATAAAGATGGAGGAAGGGCCGTGGGCCAGGGAATGGGGGTGGTCTCTACAAGCTGGAAAAGGCAAGAGGCCAGTTTTTCCCCCGGAGCCGCCCAAAGGGACCAACCCCAATGACACGGATTTCAGGACTTCTGGCCTCCAGGACTGAAAGATGATAAACAAGTGTTATTTTAAGCCCCCAGGTATGTGCTGGTTTGTTACAGCAGCACTAGGAAAGCACCACACCCTCCGTAGGCCTTGGTTTCTCCATCTATCAATGGGGATGACAACAGTCCCCATTGCATAGGGTTGTTGTGGGGGTTAAAGGAGATGATAGAACTAAACACTTCGAACTGTGCTTGAGATGTAGTATCTGCTCCATAAATGGCAGTTATTAGGGTTGTTTCATCATAGCCTTCTCCTCCTGACATGTCTTGGCTGGACTCTGGGCAAGTGGGGCTGAGGACAGACACATGATTCAGGGACGAAGAGGCAGTGGGGGAACTGGTTGGGGGTGGGTGGAGCCAACAAGACCACGGTCTAGAGTCAGTGAACAGCAGATGGAAGGGGCTTTGGGCCACATGAGAAGGACCCAGTGAAACCAAGGGAGGAGCTCTCTGGCCAACATTAAGGCGCAAGTGGCAGGAAAAATGCTTGTGTCTGTGAGTTCCAGAAGTTGGAACCTGGGAAGGGAAAGCACCCTAGGATGGGAGCCCCTTGAAGGCAGGGCCCACTGAGCAGACCCCGAGGGGCACAGGGAGGAGTCAGAGAGTGCCCTGTCCTCCATGAACTCCCTGTGGGGGAGACGAGGCACACTTGCACACAGAGCAGAGAGGGACAGACAGAGGGCTAGGGGGCTCGGTGCCCAGAAATGGCCTATCCTCATGGGGGGTGGGGGGCTTCTGGCAGAAAGTGGCACCTGGCCCAGACCCCGCAGGCCATGTGGTAGGCATGAGCGCAGCATGCTCAGTCCTCCTGGCCACTCACCTTGGTTGGTGACAAGAAAGATGACATACTCTTCAAAGGCCTCAGGGCGTGTCAGAGCCATCTCAGCACAAATCTCCTTCACCACATCCAGGGCCACCTGGGACGGGGCAGTGAGGCTGTGCCAGCGGAGCTGATCTCTGTCCCCCAGCCCACCCCAGGCAGGAGACCACGGGCAGAGTTTCTTGGGGCCTCTGCACATGGGCGAGGGCCCTCTAAGGTCCCTGAGAATTCGCCTTCCTCAGTAAGGGAGGACAGCTTTTTGAGTCTGAGAGGGGCAAGTTTGTCCCTGATTTGCAGTCTGACCCTGAGCTGGAAGCTCCACCTCCCCAAGGCTCAGTCTGCTCCCCTGAGAAGGAAGTTCCACCTTGTGGGGCTGTGTGAGAGCCTGGGAGGGCTCAGTGCCCTTGGAGGCCCACTCTGGAGACTGGGGTGTCCCTGCCTCTCCAGCAGCCACCTCCTAGAGCTATTCCCTCACTTACGGTGCATGTTTTGATTTTCAGATGGCGTTCGAGGCCCCCAGGGAGGAAAAAGAGTTGCCTCTTGGAGGTACGGCCCGCCTGTGAGAAGACAAGACAGGCTGGGCCTAGGGATCTGGGCCAGTATTGTGCCCTGCCATGGGAGTCCCTAAGCCAAGAGGCTTGGGGAAAGTGCAGGCAGGAGCACCTGTGCACCTGCATGGGACAGGCACCTCTACATGCACCTGAACACACAACAGGGTCTCACACTCACCCCAACCCCCATCCCTCTGCGCACTCACCAGCAAGGCCCGAAGCTCCATGCTGCTAGGGAGCTCCAGGCGGCCACCAAAGCACAAGGTTTTCTGCAGGTTCCGCTCACAGGCCTTGGCAATTCCTACAAAGACAGAGTCGCCCAAGGTCAAGGGCTGCAGTGTGAGTGCTGGATTTGAATCCACATCTTACATGGTTCAGGCCTTCTGTTTAGGTCACGGTGCCCTTGGCTACCTATGAGTCCTGGAAATAGTTCCAGCCCCTTGAGCTGTTGACTGGGGGTCTGGCCCCCAGTAGACTGCATGACTGTGATGTATCTCTGCCCCTGCCAGCCAGGACACTGCCCTCCCACTGCCAGGGTCCCAGTGCAAAGGTCCCTTCATCTGCTCTCCAGTTCCCTGAGTGGGCAGGGTTCTCTCGCCCTGCTCTGGGGAGGGCCAAACCCAGACTCCTAAGGCATGCTCAGTGGCCCTGGAGGCTCTGAGGGCACTTCCTCAGAGCTGGGCCCATTCCACTGAGCCTGGGAGTGTTTGTCAATCAAATCAAAGAGGAGGGTTTAGAGACAGAGAGAGAGAGAGTCCCCCCATCTCTTTTGCGGCTGCTGTGGTGACCACAGGGGCCCTGGCCTTTCTGAAGTGGACCAAGGCTGAGACCCTGCCACCAGCTTCCGGCCACCCCTGACTGGGCCCACTTACGGCCCTTGTGGGCTTCAAAGACCAGAGAAGTGGGGTCTCACCCTGGTACTCCAGGCCTGGCCTTCTCCTTCTCTCCTTCCATATGCCATGCTTGCCTACCTCCAGGCCTTTGCTCCCGAGTGCCACTCAGCCCATGAAGAAATCCCTGCCCAGAGCAACAGCTCCTCTAGGAACACACCACCCTCCCCACGGATCAGACAGCCCATCGCATTGGCCCTGTGGGCCCTCCACAGATGTTTAGTAAGCGATGCCTGAGCACCCTCCTGCTGGCTGCTGGTGTAGGAGGGTCCACTTGCTGTTGGCCCCTCACCCTGGAACGGCAAGCCTGGGGTCTGGCTCACGTCTTGGAGGAAGTGAAGGAGGTGTGGCTGGAGGACCTCAGAGCAGCCATGGTAGGCAGCTACAATGTACAGCAGCCTCCAGCCTCGCTGGCAGCTGTCCCTGTGAGAACGCAAACATAGGACCATATCACGGGTGGCCACAGCCATGTCAGGAATCTCCTGGGCTTGGGGCTGGAGGTCTCTGGTTTTCAGGCAGCTTCTGTGTTATGAGGATGTTCCTCGCTGCCTGATGGAATCAGAGCTGGTGGTTCCAAAGCCACGTAGAAGGTGTGTTCTGCTTGGGAAGCCAAGGTGGAAGACAGGGAAGGAAGGAGATGTGGCCCCTGACATGCACAAAGAAACACCTTCCCTGGTTGAATCTCTCTGGGCAGGCCTCTGGTGAGGGTCCTTGAAGGAGGGCAAGAGGGAACCTGCCAGGGCTGTGCAGAGGGAATGGCAGGTTAAGGCCTGGGGTCGGGGTGGGGGAAAGGGGCATGGCTGAGTGGCTCTAAAATTCCCAGGTGGATGGAGAACAAGTGGAGGCAGAAGCAGGGATGGGGACAGGACCATGGGACCAGTGGTAACAAGAGCAGCACACACTTTGGGCACTTGTTACGTGCTGCTGCTGTATGAACCCAGTTTACCTTCACACTCACACAGCCCTGGCATGAGGGCTTCACCTGTGGGACCTCTCCTGTCTGAGGGCAGCACCCAGTTCCCTTAGACAAACACCCCCCATCCCTAAGTCCGTGTGGTGTGGAGATGGGCGTGAGGACCAGGTCCGGCCACATGATTTTAATTACTGCATTTTGGTGTATATAATGCATACCCACATTTTTGGCCCAAACTTTCAGGGAAAAACAATTTTAATTTTTAAAATATTTATTTATATTTAGAAATAAAACCAATGATTATATTCTAGGGTATCATTTTGCATACAGATATTGTATTAGTTTTTAGAGTTACACTTTTAACACATGAGCATAAATAAAAGAATTAGTCCTGGCAGGTATGGCTCAGTGGACTGAGTGCTGGCCTGTGAATCAAAGGTCGCCAGTTCAATTCCCAGTCAGGCCACATACCGGGGTTGTGGGCCAGGTCCCCAGTTGGGGGGCATGTGAGAGGCAACCGATCAACACATTGGTGTTTCTTTCACTCTCTTTCTCCCTCTCTTCACTTCTCTCTAAAAAAAAAAATCTAAAAAAATACGAAAATTAAAATTAAAAACACTTATACAGATACAGAATTAGAACTACCCATGTATAATGTACATCCTTATTTTTTCCCCTCAAAAATTTGGGCAAAAAAGTGCACATTATGCATGGCAAAGTACAGTAATTTTTTTTTTAGAAAGATGAGAAGAGAAGGAGAAAGAGGGAGAGAAACATTGATGTGAGAGAGAAACATCAATTGGATGCCTTTCACATGCCCCCGACCAGGTACTGAACCTACAACCAGGCTAGGTATGTGCCCTGACTGGGAATCAAATTGGTGACATTTTGCTTTGTGGTATAACACCCAACCAGCTGAGTCACACTGGTCAGGGCAGGTCTGGCCAAATTAGAGTTTAGCTTCTATCTGGTTATGGTGATTGGTTTGGGGACAGGAATGTGACCTAGATCCATGCAATCACAACCATTGTGGTTGGTTTAGGGACGGACACATGTGTGACCAAGTCAGGCCAACAACACAGGGTTTGGGAATTGTTGATGAAAATATTGGGTCAACCTTGCTTTCCCTGGGATCGCTGAGCTGGGAAATGTCTTTCCAATCTACGGGAGATGTTGCTCGGGAATGATATCAACACAGTGGAAAACAGGGCCAGGACAGAGACAGAGCCTGCTTCCTGATAACACCTGGGTCTAGCTTTGTCTGAAGTCACATATTGGACTTTCCAGTTACTGGACCCTCTATTGCTTAAATCAGCTCTAACTAATCACATGTGAGTCCAAGAACCTGGCTTCGCACACGATCATTGCCATTTTGCAGAGAGAGAAAACTGAAGCTCCAAGAGCAGGAGTGGCTTGTCTTGGACCAAGCCATTCCAAACACATGTGCTTCACCTACCAAGTGAAGAAGAGGACTGGGGAGGGGATCCACAGAGGGACAGGCCTGGGAAGTGGAGGCTGAACTGCCCCTCCTGGACATGGACACAGCGGAGGAGGGGTAGACGGAGGTGAATGCCCAGCTCACTCACTGCTTGGTGCTGGTGTTGTTTGTGATCTGCTTCACCACTTGGCAGTAACATTCGTCCTGCATGACCTCGTGGTCCCTGCACAGCTATAGGAGGACAGGCCAGTTCACGTGCCATACGTCAGGCACATAAGAACACAGTGGGCACTCGGAGGTCCACCTGGTATTCCTTCTCTAGGCCCCTCCCCACCAGTGGGATGCACTCCACTTTGGGCCACTCAGGAAGCTGCCCACCCCATGGTCCTGCAACTCTGACTGGCACATGGGGAAACTGAGCCACAGAACAGGAAAGAGAGCCTGTGGCAAAGTGGGCTGGACTGACCTGCAGGAGGGTGCAAAGCACATCCAGTTCGTTCTGGCCCTTCAGTGGGGCGTCTCCCATGAACCGCATGACAGCTGCAGGAAATACCTACCCCATTCAGGCCACCAGACCCCCAGCTGCCCACCCACCTCAGGGGACCCCAGGGTTAGGCCCCTCTCTGAGAGGCTGTGGCCAGGGGCAGCTGGGGGCTTCTCTTCTCTTAAAGGAGCCCCATGTCTGAGTTGGGGAGGGGGAGCGTGTGAGGCACAGAGGAGTGCTGACAAGCAGGGGCCGGACGGACAGTGTGTATCCCACACACTGGAGCCCCTGCCGCAGCCCCACCAGCACACCTAGGAACATGTCTGTGGCCATCTTGTTGAGGCTGCTGTCACTGAGCTCGATGAGGGATTCCTGGAGCGGGGTCTGCGAGGGGAGGAGCTGTGTCATTATGAGGGAGGGGCATGTCTGAACAGGAGTGCCGTATACTGGGCCCTGTCTCATGACAGGAGGATGCAATCCAGGAAAAGGGAGCCAGGCAACACTGGGGACAGATGCCGCTCTCAGGCACTCAGGGTGCTGAGGGTGCGGTCTCTCTGGGGACAAGGCTGTTTACCCCAGTGGCCTGTACCACCATTTTACAGATAAGAAAACTGAGGCCTGGGGCTGGGCACCTTGGTGAAGCAAAGCATGTCCTCCAAGGTTCTGGACTCCCGGCCCTCCTTGGATTTCAGCCTGAGGCCATCCCTACAACAGGAAGTAGATGTGCAGAACACTGGCCTCCTCTGAGCCTGTGGCCACATGATTTTCCCTTTTCCCACGTGGGAATATTCCTGACCCAATGTCAGCTGACCAGATGGGAGGGCTCCCGGAACCCCAGGCTGCAGGTAGGTCTCACAGCTGGGTGGCTTTTCCTCCCCTCACCAGAAGTGGGGCCTCTCCCCAGGACAGCTGCAAGAAGCCCACAGGACCTCCTCAGGGTGGGGGTGGGGGGTGGGGGGTGGGGTTGCCACTCACTGGGGCTTCCTCCGAGGGTCTCGGAAATACTTCTGGGCAAACTCCAGCATTGTGCATGGTGGGAGAGCCAGGCCATCCTCCCCATGGTCAACTGAGCCAGACCTGGTCAGGGAGCCCTGCAGGAGGGCAGGGGCTAGGAGGGCCTGTCCTCCACCTGGCCACCTCCTGCACCCCAGTCAAAGCCGACTCAACACAGCCCCAGCTGAAAGTGCTCAGACATCTCGGGCTGCTCCTCCCGCCACTGCCTTGCGCTCTCCACCCAGCCACACCCACCATGCCCAGCTGACCCCAGCCCCTGACCCCACCACTCAACCCAACTTCGCCCAGGGTTGGTGGCTCCAGCTACCTGATTGGGCTGATCTGGCACCTTACAACTTAGCATTACCTCACTCCACCTTTGCCCTACTCACCTGGCCCCATCCTGCCACATGGGTCCAGTCACAACCTTTCTGCTGACTTCACTCTTCTCTAGCCCTTTTGGCCACACCTCCAACCACCTCTGGTCACATCTCACAGGCCACATGCCTGACCATCCCTATCAGACGCACCCCATCCCAGGACTGGCCAACGCCACAGGCAGACCTTGTTCCCATCTACCTCCAGTAAGGATGAGCCCCTGCTGTCTCCACCCAGGTGGCCTGGCCCCATGCGTCTCACCTCTCTCCTGCGGCCCACCTCCCAGGCAGCAGCTGTGCAGGCCACGGAAGCAGCCACGGCAGCAGCAAGACGCCGGCTGGGCTCTGCAGGCAGCTGCAGGAAGTCGGGGGCAGCCACGGGCTGCACCAGCTCAGAAGGGAAGCGTCCCATGCGCCCATGGATGGTCCCGAACCTCCAGCCTAGGGGAGGGGAAGGAGTCTGAGGCATACAGGAGGGTCTCCGGTTTCTTCTTGGGACTTAGGGATCCTCAAGCAGTCTGGCCACTCCCTAAAGTGAAGTGGGGAGGCCTACCTTGGAACCCCTTTACATATGAGGAGGCTGTGGGCTCAGGGAAGAGTAGGCAAGCCCTCAATGGGAAGTGCAGCAGCACTTTGGCACGGACATGGAAACACTAATGTCCACAGAGACCCTTCAGCCAGATATTCAGGCAGATGGCTGGCTGGCTGCCCAGCCACTAGAAGCCACCTTAGGAGACCTGGCCAAGCCAGACCCCTCTGGGGCCTGAGAAATGCCCATCCTGCTTATGCAGTGTGAGTACATGAGGCAAGGTAAGTGCTGTTGAAGGGTTCCAGGTTTTGGAGCACGGGAGGCTAGGATACCTACCGAAGTCAGGGCCTCTGCGCTGTAGCTCCTCCAGGTACACGACCTTCTTGCGGACAACACAGCCGGCACTGTAGCCTGTGGCCCAGGCTCATGTCAGCCACTGCCAGGGAGGCCCCTTGCTTAGCCTCCTCCTCTCATACCCACCCCATCCTGAGGCACTGACCCATTCGAGGTGGTTCTAGGGGCTGCAGGTGGATGATGTCGCCCTTGTGGAAGGCCAGCAGCGATGGGTCCTCGGGTAGGAAGTTCCTCACAGCAACCACATAGTCCGAGTCCTGGGTCAGCCAGGAGCAGGGCCAGGCACTACAGTGCCTCCCTGCTCCTCCCAGAGTCCGGGGGCCATTCCCTTGCCCCCACGGGCATTCCTCCCCAATCCATCAGAGAACATTTTCTAGGTGAAGGAAGGCAGGGCATTTCAGGTAGAAGGGACGACCTTGCAGAGGGTCAGAGGTCTGAGCCTGATGCATGTCAGAGTCCTTGTGTGTGCCTGACCCCCCTCCCCAAAGCTTCTGCACTGAGGCCAGGTGCTGGGCCTGAGGCAGAGATGACCTGTTCTTGGCCCAGGGGGCTGCCCTGCCTGGAGGGAGAGTGGAGGGTGGACAGCTACTGCAGTGCACAGTGGGGGGCAGTACGGTCACTGCAGGAGGGTGAGGAGCATAACTGCAGCAGAGCTCAGAGGAGATTCCATGACACCCTTGCCGAGAGCGCTAGCAAAGGGTTTGGAAGGAGCTGGCAAAGGTGAAAGGGCATCCCAGGTGGAAAGCATGTCCTGAGCACAGGCCTGAAGGCCTACAAAGGTCTATGGACACAGCCACTGACACACACACACACACACACACACACACACACACTTCCCAGACAGGCGTGGCTGAGATGTAGCCAGGGCAGGAGAGCCCTCGGCTGCTGCAGGGGGATCATCTGTGAGACCCTGACCTTCTTCAGCTCCAGGATGAAGTCGTCTACCAGGGTCTTGACCTGGTGAGCTCGGGCCGAGAAGAGGATGACCTTCTCACTGGCTAAGTTGAACTCTAGCATGTTCTGGGAGGGGATGGTCACAAACAGGATGTCCGCAAAGCTAGAGGGTGAGACGGCAGCATGAAGGCAGGAGCCTGTGACCAGAGGGATGCCCTGGACTCCACCCATCTGGCTCCTCTGCCCCTCCTCTGTCCCACTGCTGAACCCAGCCCCACCTCAGCCCCCCACGCAAGCACCCCTGGCACCCTAGGAACTCCGCAGCCTCCCCTTTTTGATCACTCTGTGGCTCCACCTCATCGCCTACTGCCCTTCGCACCAACAACATCCCAGGCCCTCCCCACTCTCTGCTATTTGTTTATTTATCTGCCCTGTGACCCAGTCTCCCAGGATTTGCCTATACAAATCTATATTTGAGGCCCTGGCTGGGTAGATCATTTGGTTAGAGTGTCATCCTGATACACCAAGGTTGCAGGTTCAATCTCTAGTCAGGGCACAGACAAGAATCAACCAATGAATGTGTAAATAAGTGGAACAACAAGTTGATGTTTCTCTCTCCTTTCCTCCCTCTCTCTTAAAAATAAAAAGAGGAAAAAACCCCTGCCAAATCTGTCTTTCACTCACTGACCAAATTCAAAGTGAGCCAGCCTCTGTTCCCATCCCATGCTGTAAAGGATGAAGGCACTGCTGGCAGGCAGTGGCCTTGGGACTTGGACGGCCTCATGGTCTCACACTGAAGCACCCTTCCCTTTCTTGCTGCACCGGAACATGGCTGCTGACCACCCAGTTGTCCCCCTGCAGTGAGCTGTGTGAGGGTGGGGCTGGTCTGCAGGCAAGCCAGCAGAGTGGGCTCCAAGCTCATTTACTTCCTAGCTGTGTGACCCAAGAGAAGCCCCTTCTCTCCCTGAGCCTGTTTCCCCATCTCAAAAATCGACCAGATTAAAAGGCTCGACACGGAGCCTGCCTGGCACATTGTAGGTGCTTGGTAGTTTAGCTGTGAAAGGGCCAGTGAGAAAAGGCTGAAGTCAGTCCCTGCCCCAGTGTCCAGCCAGCCCCCTTTCACCCTCCTGCCAGTCACCTGTACTTGCGCAGGACCCGCAGCTGCCCACTGGCCTCCCGGCTGCCCCTGATCATCTGCAGGAGTTTGATGCCTGTGTGGGACACAGCTAGGAGCTGCACGCCAGTGCCCACGCTACCCTGGGGTAGGGACAAGGGCACATGATGGTCTTCTGGCCTTGTTCTTACAGCTTCTGGGCTGGACTGGGCTGGCTACGGGGAGGGTGGCAGGTGGCTCGCACCGTGGCGGGGAAGAGGCGGGAGAAGTAGACCTCCCAGCTGTCACGTGCAGCGTTGACCACAGCCCGCTTCACGCTCTCTGTCACCAGGGGCCGCTGCTTGTCCAGCTGGTTCTGGGCTAAGGGACACCAGGTTGGGTCAGGATCCTTCCCCCATAACCTGCTGGCCCAAGTTGCAGAGAGGGATGCTGACACTCAGCAAGAACACATGGGACCATTGTGTCCTCAGTGTCCAGACTAGGAAACTGATGTCCAAACACAGATGAGATGTCCCAGGCCACCCAGCCTGTCAGGCAGAGATGGTGTCAGACTTTCCACCTAGCCCAGACTTTCCACCTAGCCCGGCTCAGTGGGTTGGGCATCACCCCACAAACCGAAAGGTTGCAGGTTCAGTTTCCACTCAGGGCACATGCCTGGGTTGTGGGCCAGGCCCCCAGTAGGGGGTGTGTGAGAGGCAACCACACATTGATGTTTCTCTCCCTCTCTTTCTCCCTTCCTTCCCCTCTCTCTGAAAATAAATAAAATCTTAAAACAAACAAATAAAAAAAACCTTGTCATCTGTCCATGGGAGAGACCAGCAGCAGAGCAAGGAGGAGGATCTGGGAGGTGAGTGGGGCTAGGTTCATCCCTCCCCTTCCCCCCACCCCAGTCCCCCACTGTGGTACCAAACAGGGCCTTCATCTTGAGCCTCTCATCCTCAGAGATGCGTAGGCAGGCCTCAGAGAATGTGTCATGCAGGATCTGTGGGAATGAGCTGTAATGTAGGTGGCCCGAGGGACCCCCATCTGAAAGCCCAGGCTGGACTGTTCTAGGACAAGTGGGGGCCCCGTATATGCAGCTGTGGGGTCACCTGGGTAAATTGGAACCCACAGGAGGCAAGGATGTTCTCCTGCCTCCTTACCTCTGCAAGTCACGCCACCCATCCTGGGCCTTCATGCCCTAACCTAGATAGTGGGACTTGGATTTGCCCTCTGGTCTCTGTCTAGCTTGGACAAACTGAGTCCAGTTAGATGGGACTGTGAGCTTGTTGACCCTAATCATGGGAGTAGAAGATACAGTAGAATAGCTTTCCATCCACACCATGGCCAAAGACCCAACTCCAAGAGTGCATGAGAATTTACAGGCAGCTCGTCCATGTGACCGTTGCCCTGCTGAGTACACTGAGGCAGAAAGGGAAGATTGGACCTCACCTGCCGGAACAGGAGATCTAGCTGCACAGGGTGGCTGTAGCCGTCCTTTGGGTAAAATACCTGTGGGGGTGGCTTCAGTGAGGGCCTTCCAAAGGGTGCTTCACCCTGGCCCCGTCCCCTAGGTATTGCCCACCTGTCTACCAGATGCAGGTGCCCAGCTTAGCTCTACCCCAACCAGGCTCTCCCACCCAGGTGGCCCCTACTCAGCCCCTCCCATGGCTCCAGGCACCTCTTTGCGCAGGAAGATCTGCCAGGGGGTGTCCTGGTAGCCATAGAAGCTGGGGTTGAGGAGGCGGTGTAGCTGCGTCTGCACAGGATCCTCTTCAGGCTCCAGCGACCTTGAAGGCAGCACTGGGGAGCACAGCAAGTCGAGGAGGGGTGAAGGGGCAGGGCCCGCTGGTGAGGGGACTCGAGGCAAACTTATGTTTGGGAAGGGGCAGAGGTAGGGTGGCATCCCACATTCTTGGCCACAGACACACCTGATCACATGCATCCAGGAACACTCAGACAGCCCAACACAAATAGAGAACCTAGTGTGTGCCGGCCTGGCCTGGGGCTGGGAGTGTCACCATGAACAGGATAGACTAGGTGCCTACCTCGAGTTTAGAGTCTCCTGGCAGGTGTGAGTGAAACAGACAATTGGAAAATGATGAAGCTCTTAGTGCTAAGAGCTACTGGGGAGGGGGGGCTGGGGGAGGGGATAAACAGGGTAATTTAGGACAGAGTCTGGGGGCTGGTCTACGAGGGCCCTGCAGTCCCGGTGGCCTGGCAGACCTCTCTGAAGAGGTGACATTTGAGACCTAAATGATAAGAAGCGGCCAGGCATGCCAAAACCTTTTTGGGAAGAGCATTCTACCAGAGGGCACAGCATACACGAAGGCCCTGAGCAGGAGTGGGGTAGGTGTGCCTCAGGAAGGCTGAGACACAGCGTGGAGGGGCTGAGGCTGGGGGCTGTGTTTCTGCCTGGGCTTGGCAGGAGCTGGTTTCTCTCTCTCTCAGGATCACTGCTGCTGCTATGAGGCAGATGTGGAGGTTAAGGCTCCAACTGTGGTGTTGGAAGGCTAACCTGGATTAGCCCCCTAGTCTGACATTTTTGAGCTGTGTGATCTTGGGCGAGTCACTGAACCTGTCTGTGCCTCTGTGCCCCCAATGGCACCATCTATAGATGCAGATGGTGCTGTGTCAAAGGGTCTTAGTGAAGATTTCGTGAGGCTAGATTAGGCCTGACCTGGAATCAGTGTTATTTAGGTGCTAATATAATTGCACAAATGTCCACACAGGTGTGGCCACGGACATGGACACACATGCCACCGACACGCAGACCCACTCGCCTGTGCTCACACAGACTCATGTACTTGGACACTGGCCCTCTCGCCCCTCCCTCCCTCCCTCTCTCCCGGCTCCGGCTCCGTACCTGGAGTGGACCCCATGGGTGGCCTTGGTGCGCTGGTCACTGGCTTCACCAGGGCCACAGCCTCTCTGGGCACCTGTCCCTACCCCAAAGACAGTGTTCAGGGGAGGTGGCAGGGCCAGGGCCTACAGGGGTGGTGGGTTTCCAAGGCTCCCCTGGAGACCCCCTTTGTCTCCCGACCTGCCTGGGCCCCGCCAGCTGCTGCCCCTCACCTGGGTGCTAGGTGCTGCCACCTTGTGGCTCATCCGCCCTTTCAGGATCGTCAGGGCTTCCTCATGGGGGTCCGGCCTCTTTAGGAACACACGCCCACCATCCTTCCTGGTGGGTTGGACACTGAGCTCCTCTGCCCAGGCACAAATTCCTATACTATGGGCCCTTTTCCTCCACACCCCCATTATTATGAATGGGAACCCTGACAAGTCCTCACATCAGAGACTGGCCTGAGGTCACACAGCACAGAATAGAAAGCAGTCTGGGCCTCCCTCTGCAAGAAGGGACCATGGGGACCATCTGCATAAATAGACTCACTCCCTGACCATTGCTGGGCACTCAGGTACGGTGAGGAGAACCCCACTGCAGGGTTGCAGGGCTGCAGGGTTGGGTGCCTGGGGCCTGGGTGCAGGGCTAACCTGAGGGCCTGGGGCTGGCCTCCCAGGGGTGGCTGTCGGCACTGTCTGACAATGTTCTTGATTTGCTGTGTAGGCTGTGGGAAGTGCTCCGAGTTGAGTGTTGAGTACCGGACCAGCTCTGTGCTGGGTAGAGCTGTGGGCAGGGGTGACAGAGTGAGGCCACACCTGTTAGTCCCATGCTGGCAAGCCCTGCCATCCCCCAACAGGAATAGGACACTCACTGGTTTCTGGAGAAGCCTGGTCCTGAGTTAGAATGGGGGCAGCCACAGGCTTGGTGGGGGGCCTCGGGGCCTTGGCCAGTGGGGCTGGGACCAAGGGCTTTGGGGTAGAGCGCAGTAGCACGGGTTTGGCTGGGGGCCCAGTGCCAATGGACTGTGGCCATGCCTCTGGTGCTAGAGGTTTCTGTAGAGAGCAGGGTGAGGTGAGCTGCCTGGGAAACACCAACTTGCTCACAAGGACCCCACGTCTGCCCAGGATGGGCTGAGGGGTCCTTGCTCAGAGAGTCGCTATGATGCCCTACAGCACTCAGAGGGTAGACCAGACTCACCTCTAGGGGAAGGGGCCTGGGGCCAGGCCCCAGGGGCTGCTGCTGGAGGGCCATGGCCTGCAGGGTCATCTCCCTGGCCTAGGGGAAGGGGCTGGTGACCACCAGGCAGGCCCCTGTTCCAGGGAAGCCCCCACCAGTGCTGGGGCCCCTGCTCACTCACCAGCAGTACGGCCTGTTTACGGATGAAGGCTTGTTGCAGAGCCAACGTGGAGGCATCCAGGCCTGGGACTGGGGCAGCCGGTCAGAGGGTGCAGTTCCCAAGGCACGGGAGATGAGGGAAACAGAAATTTTCTACCACGCCCCACCCCGATGCCTCACCTCTACCGTGCCCATGGCTGCCTCCATTTTAGCACAAGAAGGAGCCAGGAAAACCAGTGGGGGCCCCAACCCAGCCTTGCCCAACCCTGGAACCAGCCCTGGGGCATGCACTGACTTGGCTTTGGTTCTGGGGGTCTCTTGGGGGTGTCTTCAGCGCTGCTACTGCCACCTCCACCAGGCTGGCCTCCCCCTTTCATGCGGTAGGCAATGGCAGTTGGCTTCTCCAGGTCCTGGGGGCAGTGGGTGGCTCGAGTAACCACTTCAGTGCTGTCTTCCCAAGGTTTCAAGGCAACGGGCACCTGACACCAGCCTCCCCCTCCCTCCTGGGTGCCTCCTAGCCGGCAAGCATCGAGGTGTGCCCAGACTCAGCCCACATGCATTTCACTCTGTCCTCCCACCCCTTTCAAGCTCCCAACTCACCACCACCCTTTCACAGAAGAGTAAACTGAGGCTCAAAGAGGGGCTGTGCACTGCTCAAGGTGTGCATCACACCATGGAGGGGCTGGCCCTTGGGGCTCTCAGAATGAGTGAGACTTCCCAGGGGCCGTCTCCCACAGGAGGCCCTGGGCCTCTATCCAGGAACCTCTCCAGCCAAGAGGACACCCTCATCCTTCACTGCATCCCCAGAAGAGACCCAGATGAGACATGCCACCCCATGGCCCAGGCTGTCACCCCAGAGGTGTGTAGGACTTGGTATGTGTGTGCCGTGCCTGTGGTCTGCACACACTGTGCCCCCCGATCCCTACCGCGTCCCCGTAGGACAGCACGGGGTCGAAGAGGCTGTCCAGGTAGCAGTCCAGTCCCTTGTGAGACACAGCATGCTCTCCAAGGCTGTCCAGGTCTGGCAGTGGGGGGGACACACAAGAGTCAAGTCCTTTCCTCCTGCTGATCACCTCTCATGGCACCAGGTTCCCTCCCCACCAGAGACAATGGCCACTGCTGCTGGACCTTGGTGGGTTGTTGTCCCTCTCCGGGCCTCAGTCTCCCCATTTGTACTGTTCTCCTGGTGGCTGCAGTACCCCCTGGAGTCAGCCACTTTGGGCACACGCCTCTGTGCCTGGGGCCTTGTGGGCGCATCCTCGTCTGAGTCCCAGCTGTTCCCAAACACCCTGCAGGGAAGGGGAACAGGGAACATCTGACCCCCCAGGGAGACACACAGCCCTCCCAGACCACCCCCTCCTATTGTTTTCTGTACTGTGGCATCAGATGACTCCCTACAAAGGCAGGGCCCTTTGGTAGACCTTCCTCCTTGAGGACCTGGATGCTTAAGTTCAGAACTCAGCCTCTCCCAGCAACCCAGAGGGCAGTCGTGTATAGAGAGCAGCTATCTGTATGAGGGGGCCCAGGTAGCCACCTACGCTCTTGGGCCTCCCCTGCCGGCCACGGGCCCTTCTGCACCCACAAGGAAGTAGGACTTCTGTCGTGGGAAGTCCCTGAGCAGCTCCAGGTCTGACACCAGGTCCAGCACGTAGTCGTGGCCTGCCAGCTCTGCCCACTGGACCCCGTTCTTCATAGCCACTGTCCAGCCCCGCCAGCCATCTGCCAGACCCCTGGTGACAGTGTATGAAGGGACATCAATGAGGGACGAAGTCAAGAGGTACCCCTGGGGAGACTCCGGGATATGAGTCAGACCCCAAGCATGACCAGAGAGGACCCCATGGGGCCCTTCGTGGGATCTGGCCTCCTCCCCTCCTTCCAGGGCGCACAGGATGTGCTGGGCAGGGTACCCCAGGAGCCAACCTGTGCCTCAGAATGTCTCCAGCCACCTCTTCCCCTGTGCTCCAGGAGTGTACTGGGCAGGAGAACTGGTCACCTGGGGCAAGGGCAGGTGCCGGGCTCAGCTTGGGAAATCTGCAGGTGGACCGGGTCTGCTGCTCCCCGCCGGCTTCCTGCGCCTAGGCCTCTCACTCCTGCCCGGGGTCCTGGGGCTGCGTCTTCTCTGCCCCATCCCCTCTCCCTCATTTCAGGTCCCCCCACACCCACTCAAAGGCCTCTTTCCAGGGCTACACCCAGCAGGCCCCCGCCCAGCTCTAGAACTGCCTGTGGACTGCCTGTGGCTCCTTCTGACCCCAGGGCCTGATGACTGCGGCTGCTGCCCCTGAGAGGGGTGAGAGGGCAGGACAAGGTGGCTCACCATTGAAGCAGGCCACTTCCAAAGCCATGCTGGCCTTCTCCTGGGCTGCGGCCCACTCGAGTTGGGTGGGAGGGAAGGTCCGTGCAGCCCTGGGACCCTGGTGCTGCACCCGGCCCATGGCCTGCATGAGCCGCTGCTGGCACACTGCCTGGAAGCCGTTCCGCCCGTGGTCAGACACGAACCTGGCAGGCAGGAGTTAGGGCAGTGTGAAGAAGGACCTGAGGCTAGCCCAGGGCAGGGGAAGGTCCTGAGGCTAGTTTAAGGGAGGCCCAGGCTAGGCCAGAGCTTTAAGGGGAGGCCAAAAAGGCCCCAGGCTAGCCCAGAGTTCTAAGGCTAGGCTGAAAAGAAGGGTACCGGACTGCCCAGAGGTATTTCAAATCAGCACATGAGCCCAAGGATAGGCCTGTGCGGTTCCAGGATGGTGCATCTGAGCTTGTTGGAGCAAAATGTCCCTGACAGGGTGGGCTCTGCAGCACCACAAGGGCAGGAAATGGGGCTCTGGAGCACTCTGCCCCCACTTTCACCAGGCAACCCCGGCCAGGGGCTTGCCCTCTCTAAGCCTGCTGCCCAGCTCTCACTTCCAGGAGAAGGCTGTGAGGATTTAAGTTGGCCCAGGACCAATGAGCCTCACCCCTGCCGGTAGCAGCATTCCTCATGCCTGGCCCCCTGCCCCCTCCCAATAGCTGGGGTGCTGGCCAGGGGCAGCTGTGGCACAGGACCACAATGGCTACAAGAGGGGACCTGGAGCTATGCCCACAGGAAGCCTGGACAGGCATGTGGCCCCACCTTATGGCCGGCCAGTGAGCAGCCTACCCACCGTGCCTGGCCTGGGTGAATCTCTGTATACCCTGTAGCTCACAGCTACCCTGTAAGGTGGGTCCTGTCACCATCCATACTTGTAGGTAAGGAAAGCAGTTCAGAGAGGAGCAGTGACATGCCCCAGGCCACATAGCAGGCAAGTGTCACAGCTGGACTTCACACTCAGGGCCTGCTTGAGCTCTTTTCCTTGCCAGTCACCCTTATGGCCCACTCGGGTGACTTCCTCCTCCTCAGGATGCCGACGGTGTGTCTTCATGTGACACTTACCACACACCCGTGTCCACTCTAGGCACCTCATATCTATCCTCACCCGGCCTATGGAGTAAGTCCTCTTATTATCCCCATTTCAGACTGAGGAAACTGAGGCTCAGAGAGGTGAAGTAACTTGCTGAAGGTGGCACAGCTGATGTGGTGGAGTTGGGACTCAAACACAGACTGTCTGAAGCTATACTTATAACCATCCCACGACATCCCTATGATGTGAGAGGTCAATGCCTCAATTCCAATTCCCCACAGCCTGGCTTTGCCACCCACTGAGTTCTGGAAGTCTTGTACCCAGTCTCCCCCAACTCCTACCCTCAGAGTGAATCCATCACAGACAGAGCAGCCCCTGACTGGCCCCCACGCCTGAGCTTCCATGCACAGAGACCTCATTCCTGGCCCGGCCTCATAGCAATATCACTGTCCTCATCCCAGCTCCACCAGGTCTACTCACTTGAGCAGGTACTTGTTGAGGCGTGAGGATGGTACAAAGCTGCTGAGGCAGGCAGCCAGCAAGAGCCAGCCCCGCTCGGCGTTGTAGGCATTGGGGTTGTGCCACACCTGGTTGGCCAGTTGTGCAAGGATCTCATCCCGCAGCTCGGGCACTGCTAGACCTTTCTGCACAATGTAGTTCCCGAAGACGTTCTCTTGGGCATCATGCAGGTGGGGGTCGCCCATGAAACGCAGGATCTGGGCCACAGACAGACTCTCCTGGGCCTCTCGGCAATTTGTTCCTGCCAGGTCCCTACCCCAACATGCATCCCTCTCTTGTCCTTCCCATGTGGTCCCCCTGCCCATATAAAAGTCCCCCACGTTACAATATCATAGTTATGCCCTACGCCAAATGACCAGGCAGTTTACCCCAGCCATGGAAAAAAGTCAAGGCCCAATATGCACATGCACGGTCGTTCTTGTTCATGACCTTCTATAGCTCCCACACAGCCCCAGCCTGCCCTGCTCCCCAGCCTCCAGCAGGCTCCTCACTTCCTGCGTTTAGATCCCACAGAGACCACGTATCGGACCACATCCCTCCCATGGAAGCATGATCCTTGGCTTCATAAAGCCCTTGGGATGAAATCTGAGCTCCAGGTTTGTCAGTCAAGGCCTCCTAATCCCTTCGCCTCTGCTCTAATTCTCTGTTCTAACCACATCGATTTCCTCTTCTCTCTGTGCCTTCTCCACCTGCCCCGGCAGGGAGAGTCTGACTCCTCTTTTGACTCCAGCTCAAAAGCCCTCCTCCAGGAAGCTCTCTGACCCTGCTTGCGGCTAGATGGGGGCCTCCCTCTGTCTGAGCTGGTGGTCACTAGTCAGATGTGCTCTGCCGCCCCTTTCAGATCAGAAAGCCCTTGAGGAGAGAACCTGGGTCTATTCTTGGTATCCCTGGGGATGTCCAGAGAGGCTGCCTTTTTGCCAGGAAGATGGCTGGGAGAAGGCATGCCTCTGGTCCCCAGATCCCAGCCCAGGGAGGAGGCCAACGTCCTGATGAGGGAGAGGCCTTGGCTGGTGGCTTTGGCGAGTGAATGGCCCAGAAAGGCAGGGCGAGGAGCCTCACGGCCTGGCCTCAGGCGCAGGGGCTACAAATTCAAAGGTGATTCAGACAGACCCGTACCAGCTTAAAGATGCTCACAGCTTCTGCATGGTACTCTACTGGCAGCTCAGTGAGGGGCATCCTCAGGGGCACAGTCAGCATCCCAAAGGCAGGCTCCTGAGGGCACAGGGCAGACAGTGGGGACAGAGCCAGGACTGCCAGTCACATCTGGATCCACTGCTCTGTGCCAGGTGGAAACACAAGAGCCTAGGAAATGAGGGCTCCTGTCTCCAGTGTGTGTATGGGGCAACTGAGGCTTTGAGGGGGGCAGACGCTGGCCCTCCACAAGTCAGTGGTAGAGGCAGTCTGGGCCCTGGTCGGGGCCCTTTCTGGAGGGCAGAAGATTGAAGCAGGGATGATGAACTGCGGCTCCACTGACTGTTAAATTTCTGACATATTTCCATACTGGTTGGCAAAAAGCCAAGTGTCAAACCCCTGAGGGCCCTCCACTGCTATCCAGGGGGTTCCACTGAGCCCCCACCCCCTCATAAGGGTTCCTACCTGATCCCACAGGGCACAGACAGAAACCTCTCCCAGGCTGAAGACAGCAACAGTTCTAACTGGCCCATGCCCACTGGCCAGGGCTGCTTGGGTCTATGCCAGCCCTTACCTTGAAGTGGCACCGGACAAACTTGGCCATGGGGTAGTTGTTGATATCCAGGGGCAGTGTGACACGGGGCTCAGCCTGGAGCCGTGGAGTCCTCACAGGGGCCACCGGGGGTACCTGGGCTGGCCTGAGGCCTGTGGAGAGCGGAGGGCATGACATGTCTGGCTCCCTCGCCCACCTGTGCCCACTCTCATCACACTGTCCATCACTGACATACCTGCTACTGCTTGTAAGAGCCCAGCCAGCTCTGCCGGCACCTCCAGGTGTCCCACAGCTACCACCTCCCTCTTGCTCAGCTCCTGGAGGAAGAGCCCATGGTGAGAGGACAGGCCTGCCACATCTCTGACCTGCTGTCCTCCCTTCCTGTTCCCTGCTGCCACCCGGACCCCCGCACCCACCTCCTGCTCCCGTTGGCGCACCTGCTCCACCCGGAGCCTCCGCTCTGCCCTTAGCTGCAGAAGAGCAGACAGTCAAGGCAGGGAATGGTGGGCAGAGGCCGTGGCAGGCAGCAGACCGGGGTCAGACCAGCCAGCTCATACAAGGCAGCCAGCGTGGGAAACAAGGGGATCAGCTGGCCTGATTTCTGGAGGTGACTGGCCCACCTCACGGATGGAGGGAGGCAGAGGCATGGCCAGAGCAACAGGGAGGGAAGAGAGAACAACAGAGCAAGAGAGAGACCAAGGCAAGGGGCAGAGGGAGTGACACTAGGGAGAGGGAGGGATGCCCTGGAGCTCCACAAAACCTTCAGGAAAAACCACTGGTGATTAAGTTTGTCTTCCTGGTGTTGGTTTATATGACATGGGCCGAGACCGGCATCAAGGTAAGAACCAAACCATATTCAGTGTTGGCCCAGTTGCTAAATTCTAATTGCACCGAATCACTGAAGAACCCCTGAGAGCCCAGCACCAGGCCAAACCCTTCCTGCACAATATTCATTCAGTCCTTTCCACAGCCCTCAGGGAAGAGGGGAAGGCAAGCTGGAGAGGGGCTGAGGCCCCACTGCTACTGATGGCAGAGCAGGGATTCGAACCCAAGGCAGTCTCCTCCTGGACCTAAGTGTCTCCTCCCTGGACCCAGGCAGGACAGGCCTGGCTCCTGGGAGAAGGGTGAGGGAGAGGCCTGCACCTTGAGGAGTCGCCGGTGGCTCACGTAGGTGCTCACGAGGGACTGGAACTTCACCAGACTCTTTCTCATCTGTTGATACCGCTGCCTGAGGGTAGGGAAGAAAGGAATGTCTTGGTGGGGGAGCTTAGGGGTTCAGGTCATGGGTGAACAAGGGGCAGAGACACTTGTGCCAGCTGGGCCTGGGTGCCACACTTCATTCAAGGACCCTTAGACACTAAGGAAAACCAGAGCTCCAAGGGGAAAGGACTAGGCTAAGGCCCTACAGCAAATTGAGTGGTAGAGCCTGGGTTCAGCCACTGGGAACAGTGCTTCCCATTAGGTTGGAATCCCAGGGTCCTACAGGTGCAGGGCAGGGTTCTTCCTGGTTGGATGGATTCCCACCCACCAGTCACAAGGGCCAGAGGGTGGGATGGAAGGACATCCAAAAGCAGAGACACACGGAATCTGGTCATCCTGCCAGCAGAGACCCCTACTCCCAACTTGCATACCTCTTGGGCCAGGGACCTTACTACCTAAGTCCAAGCACAGCCTTCCCCAAGCCTGGCTGTAGGGCCCCAGAGAGTCCTGCGCTATCTGGGCTGCACCTGGCCAGGTAGCCTCGGGCTCGACTTTGCAGCTTGATGATCTTCTGGCGCAAGGAGCAGAAACGCCGTTTGATGAAAAAGCCACGAAGGCAGCGCTGCAGGGTGAGGGCTGCCAGATTCAGGACATGCCCCCTCATGCTCTCCAACAGCTGGTGCAGGTGTTCCTTAAGGAAGAGCTGAGAGTAGGAGGCAAGTACTGAGGCAGGGAAGGGCCAGGTGACTGGACTCAGGACAAGTCCACAGAGATAGACCTGACAGGGCAGCCTCCTGGAGCCAGGTGGAGGGCGGGATGGGTTTGCAGAGATGGAAGAAAGGGTGCAGGTGCATCAGGCACTGGGAATGGCCTGAGCAGAAGTATGGTGGTGGGATTAGCATTCCATTTACTGAGCTCAACTAGACGGCCCCTAGGGCAGTAATCTCTAGTTTGGGCATTTCTGACTTCATGGGCTCCATTTTTGGAGCCCCTGAACTTAGGGCCTCCAGGGCTGAGTGTGGGGTGGGACTCACCTTGCTGATGCCAACACGGTACATATTTGGCATGACTGTGCACAGGCGGCTCAGCACCGACACACACATGTCCCCACTGGCTGGCAGTTTGTGCTCGACGGGCACTAGACAGCGGTACCTGCAGGGGCCCAAGTCAGCTGCAGCTATGGGACCTACTACGCCAGTTGCCCGCTAGATCACCAAGTCTGCCCCTACCCGCCGTCTCCAAGAGGCCCAGGGCCCAAAAGTGGTTCACTCAGTGTCTTCTAGTCAGAAAAAGGCATTCTGCCCTCAAAACTCTATGTCTCAATGTCAGGTTTCAGTAGATTAAGACACCTTACTGCCATCTGCTGGAAATGTGTCATAATAACTATTAAAATCTTCTTGGAATCAACACATAATCAGACCATGGAAAAATGGAAAACAGTAACAACATACGCCACAGCACAGCTAGCCTGTGGTGGTCCCATGCAGTGCACAACCCAAGCCTCTGTGCGCAGCAAGCCCTTGCCACCTGGGCTGTGCATTCCTGGGACCCAAACGGGCCGGGGAGGGTGGGCTCTGTGGGGTGAAGGAACCACTGCGACTGAGGTACCTGTCGATGAACACCTGGAAAGGCAACCGCACTGGAAAGCCCTCCTTGCGGATCCGCACAGTCTCTAGCACCCCCGAATAGCGTAACTGTGCCATTACGACATCGGTCTCAAAGAGGCCTGGTTCCTGCGGAGAGGGCCCAAAGAGAGGTCTGCACACGGACCAACCATGGGCAAAGGGTGCCATCGAAGGCAAATATTCCCGTGGTGGGCTAGGCAGTTGGAGGGCCAGAGAGGCAAAGCCACTTGCCCAAGGTCATACAGCATGGGGAAGAGGATCAGACTCTCCGAGGGACCTCCTCAGCCATCACATACCTTCTTGTGATTGGGCTTCAGGCAGCGCACAAACAAGGGGTTACACCTGGGCAAGGGTGGGAGGAAAGCAGTATAAGGCTCCAGAGAAGGAAAGTGCTCATCCCTGAGGGTCCTAGGGAGCTAGGCCCTGCCCACCTCTCCATCTTTTCCACCAGATCCAGGAGTGACTGCTGGAACTTAGCTGCCACTGTGTGAGCCTTGTAGAGCCGGGTGACGGAGCTACTCTTGCCCAGGCGTTGAGGGGTGGCCTGCGGGACATGGCTGGAGAAGAGGTGGGCCACCACCTGGGCAGGGGAGGGCAGCAGGCCCCAGGGCATGGTCAAGGTTCCCAGACAGAGAGGGAGTGACCATGAGAAAGGGGGAGGGAGAGAGGAAGTGAGAGAGTGAAGGGAGTTGAGTCCCCACACTGATAATGGCCAGAAAACTAACCCAAGACACCCCTGCCCTCTCTGCAAAACCACTGTCCCCCTGGCTTGCACATGACTCGAGTCAGGGTGCTCACACCCTGCCCTGTGAACCTGTCCTGTGGTTGGGATGACTCCTATCTGGGGAACACATAGGCACTGGCTGTGCCTGGGCCTGAGGCGGCCTATTACACACAGGGCCCTGAATGCTGGCGGTGACCTCAGCAGGGGGGTGCCCATTTGACAGAGGAGGAAATGGAGACCCAGAGGAGGGAGAGTGGCAGAGAATACCAAGGAGAGAACCCACTCAAGGAATGAAAGGAGGGGTGGGCCCAGGCTGGGTGGGCGTGGCTAGGATGGGAGAGATGGGGCAATCCACTTGGGCCAGCCAGGGGCATGGCCCTTTATGGGTGGGGCCAGGAACGAGAGATACTACACAGCAAGGCCAGGCTGGGGAGTGGGAGGTATAGGGTCAGGGTTGGGATGAGGCCAGGGGCTGGCTAGGGTACCCCATTTCTCAGATTGGGACAGGGGCCTGGATATGGCTGGGTGCTTGGGGCAGGGCCAGAGAGAAGTGAGGCTTGCTCACTCGTGTCCGGCTTCGAATGAACAGGTCCAGCACATCCTGGCGCACCTGGTCGTGATTCTTGTCCAGGAACTTGTGCACCTGGAAAGGGGAAATGGCAGAGTGGCTGGGGCTGGGACACCCCCTCCCCGACTATAACCTGGGGGACAGGGTGGAGGGCTAACCCGCCCCAGCACGCACCAGTCTGCCAACTCCTGTCTTCTTCCCTTCCTCCCTGCAGCCCTGGGGTGGCCCTGGCCCTGCACCTCCAGGCCTCTGTCTCCCTGTCTGTGCTAGGAGGGACCGGACCCTTCCCCTACTATGGTACCCCATCCTGTCCCCACTGTCCTCTGCACTCCCAGGGGAGGGGGCATTAGCCCTTCACAGGACAGGTGCAGGTCTTGGCCCCTCCTCAGTGGAGGACACTGCCCTGTGCCCGTCGGGCAGATAAGGAAAAGGGGGCCCTGATAGGGACAGAGGCTTACAACCCTGGCCTGAGATACACCAGGGCAGGAGTGTGCCTGTGATATCAGCAATGAGAGTGGCCCCAGTGACATTGCTTTGACAATAGCTACCCTTTATCAAACCCGCCTTGGTCCTAGACACTTCACACCCAAGAGATGGACACTAAATGTTATCATCCCCATTTGCCAGATGAGGAAACTGAGGCCCAGAGAGGTCAAGTGATTTGCCCAAGGTCACACAGCTGAGGATCAGCAGGGCCAGGACTGGAACCAGGTGGGTGTGTCCAGAGCCCAGGCTGTGCTTCTGTGCCTCCAACAGCAGGAAACTGGTGCTGGAGGCTGTGAGGGTGGTCTCGGGTCTCACCTGGTAGGTGACTTTGCCAGCGTAGTGCTTGATGGTGAACTCAGGCAGTGGCATCTTGGGCTTGGAGTAGAGCGGGTTGGCGCCATGGTGGTAGTGGCACTTCTGCAGGAACGTGTGGTCTGTGGCCTGGGGCAGGCAGGGTTTGGTGGGTGGGCAGGGGCCTGGGCACCTCGCTCCTGGCCTAGTGGCCAATTTCCCAGCTCTAACTGATCCCCAGTGGACACTGGGGAGGAAGACCAAGTCACAGCTCCCCCAGCTGCCCACTGCCTTAGGGAGGCCTAAGTGGGCCCCTGAAGACAGGCGTGTCTGATTAGCTCCCAGCTGCCTCTGCGCCATCTAGTCCCATTGCCCATAACACCCGTCCCACCCTTGTGTTTTCTAATCAGAATTGGAAGCCCAACCCTAAAGTCACCTCCTCCAGGAAGCCTTCTGACTCCCCTTGTCTGGACACCTGCAGCCCTACCCAGCCTCAATCACCTCAGGTTGTGAATGGCAGGTTGGTTGTCCTCAGCCCCCATCCCAGGCCAGAGCAGAGAGAAAGGTAGGACTCAGGCCAGATGAGGCCACGGGGCTCGGAGTTGATGAACAACCTGCAGCCTCACACAGTGTTGCTTCCCCACGGCTCACCTGGGGAAAGCAACACTGGTCATCAAGGATGCGCAGGATGCCGTAAGGCTTCAGAGAGATGAGGTTGATGCAGGGCTGATTGTCAGCGAAAGTGATCTCCCGCCAGTTGATCTGTTCACGGACATACTCCTCCTGCAGGCAGGGGGGCTCAGCCTCCTAGTCCTGCCTCCTAGGCTGAGTCAATCTGAAGGGGCAGGCAGGGGCACCTCTGCCTGCATACCTCCTAGCACAGGGGCCTCACTTCCTAGCAGGGCAACATGAACCATCTCTTGGCCCCTCTCCTCCCCTCATGTGGGACAGCCTTGCAGAGGGTAGAAAGGACCCCCCAGAGGCTCTTCTTGGGGGGTCGTCACCCCAGAACCTTCCCCTCCAGGACACATTCTTCACATGTGTGGCTTTCCCTCCAGTCTATGGACTCCTCCTTAAAGGACCAGCACGTCTGTACCCAGGAGGCCACTGCCAGAGGGGACGGAGATGGGAGCACGCAGGGGCCCCGCACACCTGTTCCTCCTGGAAGACGATCTTGTTGAAAAGGTACTGAAGGTTCTCGTTTGCATAGTTGATGCACAGCTGCTCGAAGCTGTTGAAGCTCAGGTCCTGCCAGGCAGGTGGTGAGCCTGGGCCTGGTCCCTCTTTGGCAGCAGCCCATCTGTACCTCCCCCAGGGCCCTGCCCTCCCCCACCCCTCAGCTCAGGCTCAGTGCCCACCCTGCCTTCCACTGCCACAGCTTCCAATTGCTGGAGCCCTGGTCGCAGACCTGCTGCTCAGAAGCCTCTATGGTTCCCACTACATGCAGGTGTGAGCCTGGCAATCTAGGCCTCGGTGAGAGGTAGCTTAGGTGGTGGGCCTAGGCTCTGGAACCTTCCGCCAGGGTTGCAAGCTTTCTAACTATGTGACCTTAGATAGGCCCTCCATACCTCAGTTTCCCCATCTGTAAAACAGGGATAATGACCATACCACTTTATAAGGTGGTTGTGAGGATTATGTGAATTAATGAACATAAAGTATTCAGAGCAAACAGTACCTAACACATAACGGGTGCCCTGTGAACACTAGCTGTCCCTTTATTGTTATGACCTTGCCTTGCTTCTCACCCTTCATGCACTCGGCATGTCGCCACCCCTACACATGATGTTCAGCCCCCGAGATGCCAGGCCCCACCCCACCCCACCACTCAGCACTCACACATGCTCTTCCCTCTACTTCTACTGGTTCCTAAGGAGTAGCTCAGGGATGTCTCCTCTGCTAAGAAGCCTTCCCTGACCCCTGCCCAGCTAAGGGTTTTCTCTAGGCTCCCCGAGTGCCAGGCTGACTCTGTTACGGCTCTGCCACATGTTTGTCAATGTCTGTCCCCCATGCCCACCCAGACCCTTCTGGAACCTTCCCAAGGGCAGAGCCTAGGTCTGGTCCTTTCCAGGGTCCCTCCTGCTGTGAGCACAGGGCTTGGCACCCAGAGGCCTCAGGGATGGCTTGTGGGTGAGTGAAGGAGATGGTAGCAGACAAGAGAGATAATAATAAGGGAGGGGGCCCTGATGGCTGTGCTATAGGCAGAGAGGGGGATGATGAAGCTTTATGTTCCTGGCCCCTCACCCATCCATGAAGCCCCACCTCAAAGCCATAGATATCCAAGATGGCGATGGACAGCGTGTCCTGCTGTGGGGACACCAGTGCGTTGACCCTGGTAATGAGCCATCCAAACAGCAGTGCGTACAAGACCTTGGCGATGGCATCCCTGGAGCAGAGGGGTGTTGGGGTGGGTGGGCACCATGGGGGGTGAAGCATCAGCAGCTCAGGTCAGGAGGAGTGCAGCCTTACCTGGCATCCACGGCACTTTCCACAGTCAGGGGGGTGAAGATCTTCTCCCGTATTGTCTCCTGGGGAGGGATGTGGCACCTGAGTGACAGCAGGCTGGCCACCACCTCCAGGAAGTCCCCATAGGATTGGGGGAGTGGGGAAGGAAGCTGGTATGACCGGTCTCAGGTACACAGTCAGCCAGTGTGGAACAGGACACCCTTGTCCTACCTTCTGCCTGGCTAGGCCAGCGGGGGGTGGGGGCCACTAGTCTAATGGGGGAGACAGAGGCATGAGCAGATACCACCCGGTGAGATCAGCCTTGGGAAGGGAAGAAGGGCCAGGGGCTGTGGAAGGCCAGAGGAGGCACTGACCTAGCCAGGGGTAGGGACAGCTTCCTGGAGGTGGAGATACCTGTGTTGGGTCTTAAAGGAGGAGTAGGGGTGGAAAGGAAAGAACATTCCTGGTAGAGGGAGCAGCCTCTGCAAAGACCTGGAGATTGAGCACCTAATGCCTTTGGCATCTAAGGTACCCCTCCCCAGAAGATGGGTGGGACAGGGAAGAAAGAAAAGGGGGAGAGAGGGCCCCCACAGGATGGGACACAAAGTGGCTCTGTGTGGGCACTGGCAGGAGGCTTTGAGAAATCTCCGGTGCCCCAAAACTCACTGTCACTTTGAAGGTGATGGCCTTCTGCAGGCCCTCAGGGGAGATCTGCAGCAGCTCCGCCACAGCCTGGATTTCCCGGGCGCTCACTACCGAGGCCACCTCCTGTGCGTCTGTCTACGTAAAATACCAGCAGGACTATGTTGTCCACCATATGAGCTGATTTTAAAGTTCATAGAAAAACAAAAAGACTATACTTTCAGGGATCACTTCTATAGTTCGTTAAAGTTCATAGAAAAAAATATAAGCAAGCTAGAAGGGCGGGGAAAATTCTGAAATAGGAGTGCAGAGGGACCTAGGAGATGGGAAAACATATTACAAAGTTACAGTAATTAAAACAGATAATAGACACACGGTATGTAAATAGATTAATGAAGCACCATAGAAAGTCTGGAATTAGGCATAAATATACATAGGAAGTTAGTACATGACAAATATGTATTCCTCAAGTGGAGGGGTTAGACTGCCAGTGGAGACGGTGGCGTAGGCAGGTACGGCTCGCCTCTTTGCACAACTGCATCAAAATTACAACTAGAATATGGAGCAACCATCATTCAGAACAATCAGAAATCAAGTAGGGAGATTAGTATAATTGAGCAACTGCCTGAAAAAAAGAAATTGGATTCTTGAAAAAATTATGAAGGAAAGTTGTTATAATTTTAGAGGGGTCTCTTGAATAATAATAAGTAATCTAAAATTTATATAAGATTGATTAATGAAATGCCTGAAAATAATTTTTAAAAGCTGCATGGTGAAAACAAAACAAAAAAACCCAAACACCAAAAGACCTGTAAATAAAGTCAAAATGTAAATGATACACCAGAAAACATATTTGCAATTCATATCAAAGACTAAGGGCTAACTTCCTTAGCATAAGTAAAGAGACCTCATACATCAGTAAGAAAAAAATGAGCAACCCCAAAGTGGGGAAAAAGAACCAATGGCATGTGTGTGGTGTAACCTGAAAGGCAAATACCGATGGTTCCTAGGCCCCTGAAAAGGCGCCGGTGTCCCCAAGGTGTCTGGGCCACAGGGCAGGTTGTGCCAGTCTCTCACCTCATACTTCTCAAAGTAGACATTGCCCAGGTGCAGGATGGAGGCCAGGATTCGGAAGATGCTGTCCTGGTCCTCCCCGCTGAAGCCCAGGGCCTCCATGGCAGCCAGGAGCCGGCGGAAGTCGTCCGCATCGCTCTTCCCTGAAATCTCACAATTCCCGCCCTAGGCAAGGGCAGGGCCAGGGGTCAGGGTCCAGGGCGGGACGGGTCACCCCTAAGGCCACTGCTCTGCCCTGACCTATAAGGCCCAAGTCTGACATTCAGACTCACTGCACTCCCATAGGCAGGAAGGCGCTGCGCAGGGCCTGTGCTGAGAGCTTTGGGTAGTTTCCTCCCTTTAATCCTCACCACATCCCTGGGAAGTGGGGCAGTGCTGCCTCATTTTACAGATGAGGAAACTGAGGCTCTAGAGGGAAGTGTAGTGGCTCTAGGCTGCTTGGCTCTGTTACAGCACCCAGAAAAATGAAGAATCAGGTAGGCCTCCTCTACCCTGGATCTGAACCCCTGTCCATGCCATGATGAGACACCTCAAGTCCCAACTTGCCCTCCCAAACTTCCATCATCTTTGCTGGCCATCGGGACACCATGACTTGGCTCTCTCAGCCCACTGGGGTGAAGGGGGGGGGGGGACCAGGCCTAGGGACCCTCAGATGCCTGCTGGCCCTCACCTGGTTCAGGTAGTAGTAGGTCTCAGCCTCCTGTAGGCTGAAGGCCTGCCGGAGCTGTGCAGGCAGCCCAGCCAACAGCTCGTAGAAGATGTGGTAGTTCCTCTCGTTTTTGGCCTGCAGAGTAGGTGGGTGGGTGGGTGCAGAGAGGGGAGCTGCCCACCTACATGACCCGCAGACACGTACAGGCCAAGGTGTGCCCACAAATGTAAACACGTGCACGGGGCTGCAGGTGAGACCTGGCACCTGTGTGCAGGAGGAGCCCCAGACTGGTTCTGGCTGTGGGTAGGAAGAGGATGGTGGAGAGGCCCTGGTGAGGTGGTGGGGAGGGTGCTCTGGGCAGGGCTTAATTTTTTTTGGAGAATTAAGAAAAGGTGGTTTTTCTTCATGTGCACAAGTTCCACACACTTATGCACACGTGTGTCATAGAGCAGACACAAGTGTCCTGACAGTCTGTTTAGCCAGGGTGGCTGAGCCCCAACCATGGGCCCGGTCCTGCTTCAGGCCCTTGGGATACAGCGGGGAGCAAGGCAGACAGAGGCCCTGGCCTCATGGAGCCCACCTGCCAGCCAGGGAGACAGACACTCAGCCATTTCCTGGTTAAAACTTAAAATATGTCAGGTGGTGAGAGGTGCTCTGGGAAAAAATAAAGCAGTGAAGGGGGTGGGGAGTTCATTTTTCAACAAGACAGCTTCCCTGAGCAGGTGACATTTCAGGGAAGACCTGGAGGAGGTGAGGAGTTTGGCCATACAGGTGTCTGGGGGAAGAGTGCTCCGGGTAGAAAGAATAGTAAGTGCAAAGGTCCTGAGGCGGGGCCATGCCTGCTGTGCCTGAGGGGCAAGGAAGAGCCAATGTGGCTGTAGGGTGTGCGGGAGGGGATTTTGTCATAGCTCACACTTACACACATATTTGTTCATTAATTCAACCTTTACACAGCCTGGCCAGGGGCCAGGCTCTGAGTTACTACATACACCCCTTCGACCCCATCCCTCGTCTGGACACACAAGTTTGTGGAGGTCCCGGCCTACCTGGAACACAATCCTGGATTTCTCAAGCAGGTACTGGGAGGTTATGGCACCGGCGATCACGCCCCTGGGGTGGGGGGCGGGGCAGGGTCAGCTTGAGCCCGGGGAGTTGGTGGACAGGGCGATGGGGCTGGTGTGGGCACTGAGGGCTGTGCCAGGATGTGGCACACACAGCTGGGTTTCTGGGGCCCCTCCACTGTCCCACTCACCCCTCCAGAAAGATCTCCACAAACTTCCCAAAGCGGCTGGAGTTGTCATTCCTGACGGTTTTGGCATTGCCGAAGGACTCCAAGAGGGGCGTGGCCTCTAGGATCTGGGCCCCGGGAGAAGATGCAGAAACTATTCTGGGGGCTCAGGGTGGGGAGCCTGGCGAGGGCCACTCCTGGTATTCCCAGACACAGACCTCCCCAAGGACCCCCTTCATTAGGGGCAATCAGAGGTGGGCTCCCCCCACCACATGCAGCCCCACCCTACACGCAGACCCCAGCTACCCCACTGGCAGGCCCAGCCTCACACAGGGCAGCGCCCAGCCAGGACAGGTGGTTAGACACTGCCTGCTGCTAACCCCACCTCCACATGGAGTGTGCACACATGCACACACCCATGTGCCTCTCACAGGGCCATGGGCATGTACACACACACACGTGCACACTCCAAATACCTTTATCTTCAGGAGCAGTCAGGAGGCAGAGAGGAGAGAGGAAAAAGGACAGAAGGTCACCTGTGGGACTGACCACCTCTCCCCATACAACACCAGGCCCTCTGACCATTGAGGGTCTGGCCAACCCCTTTGGGCCCCTGTGGGGTCAGGAGAGTGAAGCCAGGAACCTCAGAGACCCTCAGGCATCTGGGCTCCGGGCCTGCAGTGTGGCTCCAGACGCAGATGTCTGCTGGGCCTACCTCCCAGAAGGGTCTAGGGAGGTCGTCCCCTCCCTCCCCTCCCAGACATGGGTAACTGGGGTGCCTGGAGGCCTCTGGTCCTGCCTTGGGTCCCTACAGAGGCCCTTGGAAAACCTGCACAGGGCACGTCCTCCAGCCTCACTCAGGCACAAAGCCAAGTCCTCGCAGGGCCCTCTGAGGCCCAGCCCCCACCGACCTCTCTCTGCCCAGCACCACAGCCTCCTGGCGGCGTCCTTTACAGCCAGGCACATGCCGGCCTCTAAGCACCAGGAGTCCCTCCCTCAGTAGCCCTCGGCACCACTGGCAAATGCTCTTGTTTCTTTGTATCTTGTCTCTTCCACTACTGTGTCAGCCTCCACAGGCAGGAGTCTGCCTTTTTGCACACCGCTGGGGTCCCAGCATCTACACGGGACTTGGTGCACAGGAGGCCCTCAACAGATACCTGCTAAACAGGTGAAATCTATTTTATCAGAGCAGAGCTAATCACATCTCCCATTTATTAAGCACCTACCATGCACTGGATCCTTTTGCCTAATAGTTAACAATCCTATAAAGTAGGCCCTAATATCACCCTTGTACAGATTAGGGGTCTGAGACTCAGAGAGGTGAGGTAACATGTCTGTAAGTGAGAGCACAACCCTGTGACAACTGTGTACCTAGTTGTGCATACAGTGTCCTCATGATGACTTATCTTCTCAGGATAAATTCTTAAGGGAGATGCAGGGGAACCCCAGACTCTGCTGAAATAATACCTGTTACCTTGGGGAAGGTGCCAGTTCCCTCCATTTGGTCACTCCTGCAGTTGCAGTTAGTCCAGGAAATACTGGGACCATTGTACAGAGGAGAAGGCTAAGGCCCAGAGAGGAGCAGGGGCCGGCCTGGGGTTGGTCAGTGGGTTAGGATCTGCCTTGGCTGTGGCCTGTACTGTCCCTTAGTCTTGGAGTCACTTGAGAGCACCCGAGGGTGAGTCAGCTGCTTCTGCGTTCCTAGTGCCCATGGCAGGGCTGGGGTACATGGCTAGGGGCTAGGGGCCAGGACAGGTGAGTCAGGTGGTGAACACCTGGCTCTGTGGGGCCCACAACCTGGTCCCCAGGTGGGGTGGTACGTGTGGTTTGGGTGCAGAGCCTCCAGCCACTACCCACCCTGGGGAACCTTGAACATGGCCAAAACCAGCTGGTGGGAGAGAGCCCTGAGACTGTTTCCAGCATGTTGGGAGGTGTGGGTTCGGGTTCAATGGCGCCATCTTGCTGACCAGTGGGAGACTGGATGAGGGTGATACCCATATATGAGGGACAAGAGACATTGTTTAAGACCTTGGACCCAGCCACGCCTAAAAGCAACCCTAGATCCAGCCTCTCTGGTTACACAAGCAGGCTGAGCAAGGCTAGAAAACAAGCCCACAGCTGTCCCAGTGGTCAGGCACGCACTCACGGCCACTGAGAGCCCCGCATGGGAGCTCACCAGCCTGCCATGTCCCACAGCGCCAACCACCCTCCCTGACCCTGCCAAGAGAGTGCTCGGCCCTGAACTTCCCACCTTGGTCCCTCTAGCCCCTCACTTTGGGGCACTGGGCAAGCTGACTCCCTCCCAGGCCTCAGAGGCCCCGCTGTGAATGGGGCCCTGGAGGGACACAGCTGAAGGAGGCCCTGCACACAGGCAGGCTCCGTGTGCACACTTCCTGGCCTACTCAGCTGGTCCTGCAGGAGTCTACTCACAGAGGTTTTGAAAACCCTGCCTGGGGCCAAGGGACAAGGATGGCCTGGCTGGTGGCCAGGAGACTCAGGCTGATGGAGGGGCCAGTAGGCCAAGGTGGGCATCAGAAGGGGCCCACCAAAATGTAGCCCTCCTGACCAAAGAGCCTGGGCTGACCTGCTTCCCGGGGCTGAGGAGCCTCTGCCTGATGCCCCCAAGATCACCTGCTGAGATCGCCATCATCTGGGTCACTGTGGCCACTTATAAGCCTTCATGGGCCAGGGTGGGAAGTCTAAGAGTCAGGTTCTAGGCAGACAGACCTTTGCCTCCAGCCCCACCTTCCCTGAGCTCCAGGCTCAGGGTGCATCCATAGCCACCCACCTCCTCTTTCTGGATGCCTGGCAGATCTCGAGGGCACCATTGCTTTCTCTCTGCAGCCCAGTGCACCCGGCTGGCTGGCTGGCTGGCAGCAGCCCCAAGCTTTGGGTGGCTCAGGCCTGATGCCTGGGATTACCCTTGGACCCTCCCCCTCTATTACAACCTTGTCTGGTCCCTCAGGAGGTTGCTGGCTGGCCTCCGAACTGCTCTGGGGTCTACTTCCTTTGCCTGAGCCACCACCCTCCCTCACCTGGATTCCATGCTGCCATTCTGGTGTCCCTTGAGCATTCCAGACCTGTTTGCACCCCAGGGCCTGTGTGCTTGTGGTCCCCTCTGCCTATGTGCTATCCCCCAGGTCTCCTTGGTGCTCCCTTGCCTTTCAGCAGGGCTTCCCCCAACACATCCTCCTCCCCCTTCTTTTCTTCATAACTCACCACCTTTTCACTTGCACATAATTCACTTGTGTGTTGTTTTTCTGTCTTCTCCGCTAGAACAGTCTGTCTCTGCTGCCTGCCACCCTGGAGCCCAGCTCAGGCCCAGCACAGAGGGGGTCCTCGGGAAACCTCTACCATTCTCAGGTTCAGAGGTCTTGCACTCGGGGCAGACCTCCAATCCTGCAGACTCTGGCCGGGCCTCCTCAGCATCCCAGTGTCTGCTAACTACCCTCCTAAGCCTCCCTACATTTAGTCTTCTCCTGCCTCTTCCAAAACCTGCTGGGAGCCATAGCCAGGAAGGTGAGGCCAGGTGGGGGAGTAAAGGGATGCCCTTTGTCCCTGTGATCTCTACTGTAGCCAGCCCCAGAAGGCTAGAACCTGGAGCTGCTGGATGCAGGCAGGAGGGGTCCCCCACAGAGGCTCCCTGGGAGGCAGAGAGAGCCCCAGGTCCCAAGAGCACTCTCAGTGCAAACCTGGGCTGAAATGTCCAACCTCTGAGTGGGGCCAAGAAGCCTGGGCTCTGGGGGAGCACAGGGGCTGCTCAGCTGAGAACCCTGGGCAGACGACAGACTCACCTGCTGCATGATACCCCGTTTTTGGTTTATGGTGGCCAGGTAGCGCAGAATCAGCTTGGTGGCCTCAGTTTTTCCAGAGCCGCTCTCTCCACTGTCCAGGCACAGGGGCAGAGTGAGCTTCAACCAGGCCATTGCCTCTTGTGGCTCCCTGACTCCCACCATAAGGCAAGAGGCAGGCTGGTGGGCCCAGAAGCCACGTGGTTTCCCCAGGTCTGTCTGGTGCAGACCTGTTGCCTGAGGACCCTCCCTATATCCCCCTCCATGTGCACAAAGGTCCTCAGCCTCACCTGCTGATAGAATTATGTTGCTCACCTGATGATTATGCACTGGTTCTGTTTGGCATCGAGCATTTTGGCGAAGGCAAGGTTCGCAATTGCAAAGAGATGCCTGGAGAGACAGGCCACAGGGAACACTGTGGTGGACCCCTGCCTTCTGTGCTTCCAAACCTTCCAGAAGGCAGGTGCAAGGGTGGGGGCATCTTGTCCAGCCAAGCAGCCATTCCCACTCCACCCCTGCCCTTGGGGAACCATTCCCTACTGGGGGCCACAGTGGCCTCCATCTTGGTAGGAGCTGTGGCCAGGCTTGGGAAAATATTGTTGGGCTGAGCAGGTGGGCTGCCAGCTGCCACCAGCCCTGACCCATGGCTGAGGGGCAGCCAGGGACTTGCCAAGCTCAGACAGAGACCCAGGAGAGCCCAGGACTGCTCAGCAGATACTCACGGCGGGTTCTCTCCCAGGCCCCGCCCGCTGTACTGCTGCACCTGCTCCAGCCCGTAGATTCCGAACATCCGGTATGGGTTCACTGACACCAGGATGCTGCCGATGTACGTCTGCCTTGCAGACAGTGGTGGTCTCAGTGCCATGACTTCTCCCAACCCTGAGTGTCCCTCCCCTGTCCTGACAGCCTGGACCCCTGATTCCCTGGGGACAGGCGTCTGGCTGCCTGGCCTCAGTGTTTGAACCTTGGGCCTCTAAGAGTTTGGTGGGTTGTCTGCTCTGGTAGTAGGATTTCAAGCACTGTGCCGGCCGAGGCTGGGAGGGTTTGGGAATAAGGAAAGCCCCATAGCCATGATTCTGTGAAGGGGGCGATGTCAGCTGTTGCCTGCTTCCTTCACTCACAGTCAGGGCCAGGCTCCAGGAGCCCCCACCTCATCATGAGGGCAAACCTCCACCTGCTGGAGTGGGGAGGTGACTGGAGGGCAGTGGATTTTGAGGTGACCAGAGCCCTGCCAGATAACTCTGCTGCCTGCACTGTGGTTCTGGGCCTCCGTCTGTCATTCTGCGGCTAGTGGCTCCCTTCCTCCCTTTGGCCTCCCCACTCCTGGGGCCCAGGTCTATGGATTCAGGGACTCTGGAAGCGTTCTCTGTTGGGCTCCCTGTCTCTGGGTCTCTGTCCGGGGAGCCGCCACTCTAGGGCGCTGTTTAGGACCTTGGATTTCAGAGCTCCAGGCTCCAGTAGGTTATGCTCAAAAAGTAGAAACCTCAGAGTGGAAACCAGAGGCTGCAAGTCTGGGGCCATGCAGGAGAGATCGATGTTTCCCACCGAGGACCCAGGAGACAGGGAGGCAGCTGCCTGGCAGCCCCGAGCCCAGGGCCGACCCCCCCCCCCCCCCAGGACTCACATAAATGAGGTTCTGCTCAAATCTGGTCTTGAGGTTGGATAGCACGGAGGTCTCCTGGAGGTCTCTGGGAGGGCAGGAAGGAAAAAGGGCAGTCAGGCCAGGCCTACTTCCCTTCAGTGCAGGGTCTTGGCCAAAAGGACCTGAGTTCAAGCCCTGTCTCTGACACTAACTAACTGTGAGGCCTTGAGAAGTTACTTAGCCTCTCTGTGCCTCAGTTTCTTCATCTGTCCAATGGGTATGATAATCAGTGCCCTTTCTCACTCACTGGGTTGAGGATGCTTTGAGCTAGCAGACATAAGGGATGAGCCACCACACCTGGACAATGATATAGGCCAGCACAGCCCTCGAGTTTGGGCACCACCAGCATGCCAGTGCCCTCATAACAACAGCCATGCCACCCATATCTTATAGATGAGAAACTGAGGGGCACAGCTATAAATTGACATGCCCGAGGCCCTCCAGCTGGTAAGTGGTGGGGCAGGGAGTTGGACCCAGGCTCACCTCACTTCCAGAGCTGAACTGTGCACACATTTGGCCTCTGTGACACTGTGTGGCCCTCACATTACAGATGAGGGAACTGAGGCTCTGCAAATGTTCCAGAAGGTGAAGGGTGCCCTTGGTAGGAAGGGGTGCTCTCCCCAGTGACCCCTCCCTGACCCTGCCATGTGCCCACTCACTCCAGCTGTGTCATGTCCTCCACACCGTCTTCCTGCTGCTGCCCGAGGATCCGCGTGGATGGCAGGTTTCGGATGGAATGCATCTGTGAGAGAGGGTCTGTGGTCATGGGTCTGAGGTGCCCATGTGGGGCCACCTGACTCAGACACAACTGGGACCTGCTCTTGTTTTGAAGGAGGGATCCTGAAGCACAGCCAGGTGGGGCCTGTGGGCCTCCTTGCCTTGGAAGGCAAGCAGCTGTGGCACCTTACTCCGGGGCAGTGGCGCCCTCTGCTCGAGCATCCCTACGTGCTCTTGTGTCTGACCTGGGTGTTGGGTGCCACACACTGCCTGGCCAGAAGCCCTCCCGGCCTCCCGAGCTCTCTGAATGCTGACATCCCTTTCCAGGGTGAACCCCAAGTCTTTGCTCATGTGATAACTGGAACATTTGTATCTTGGTGCATGTGGCCTCCAGGAAGACCAAGACCAAGGCTCTTCCACTCTGTGCTGTACGTTGGTGCCTAGGCTGGGGTAAGCACAGAGGCCCACATGCAAAGACCTGCACACAGTGGAATCTGTGGCTCAGACAAGTCCCATGCACGCCTGTGGGCTTGCAAGGTGCCGACATGCAGGAAGGCCTGTGGTGCCTGGCTCGAGGCACGGGCTCTCAGCACCCATTTGACACAATTTCATGTGCATGGACACCTCAGGCTGTCCCCATACCTCTGGGGGGGGGGGCGGTGTCTTGGGATAAAAGTCCTGATACCACCTCTGGGCTGCAGGATCTCCTCTGTGCCTGTGTGTATACACGTGAACCCACGAATGCCGTAGCTGCTTAGAGTTTGGTGCACACACACAGGCTCTCCTCATGGCTGTGGTACACCCAAACACACAGCTCAGGCACACAGGCATGCAGGCACGCCTGGGCCCACATGGCTATCCAGTCTCTCAGGTCTAGCCCACACCCCTCCCTGAGCAGGTGAAGAAAGGGGACACCAGGAGGGAGCCCTGCATGCTAAGTAGGCCACGACGAGTATTGCCCTGGGGCCCTGGCCTCCCGCCTACCAGCCTGCTGCCCATGTGTGCCAGTGGCCGCAAACCCTGAATAATTCAGCCACTCACGTATTCCAGGGTGAGGAGGGCCCAGGCATCCTTGCCCCTCACCCCAGGGCGCCCTGCAGCCCGCTCCCGCAACGCTGTGGCCCACACGGCTCTGGGTACCCGCCGCCGGGGCCAGGGCCCCCCCAGCAGCCAGGCTGCCCCTGTCGTCATTGCCGGGCGAGCTGGCTGCCCGCTGCACTGGGCACAGTCTGCATAGGTTGAGAACTGCCTGCTGCCCCTGCATGCCCCGCCTACCCCAGGAGTCTCCGGGGAGGCTCTGGTGACCACTCCCCCTTCACTGAAGGCTACTCAGTATGGGGCTCACATTCCACCACAGAGCATGACAGCCAGGCATGGGCTTGGCACCCCTCAGAAAGCTGCCTGCCCCTCACCCCCCAGGCAGCAAGACTGGGGAGGAGTCTTGGCTCAGCCCTGATCCACCGTGTGACCTTCTGGGTTTCGGTTTCCCCATTGTGCAATGAAGAGGCTGGAAGCCTGGTTCTTGAGCCCCTCACCTCAGGGAGTCCAGAATCCTGCAGCACACCCTGGGCCCTTAAGCAGGAACCCCAGAGAGAAAGAAGACTCCAATTGGAGGGAGGGTCAGGAGGAAATGAGAGAAAGTATGAACATGCATTGGGTTGGGACAGGGTGGGCAGGGTGGACAGGCAAGTGCTGCAGTTTTGTACCCAGCCAGAATCTCTAAGGGGCAGCTGAGGACAGATATGCCATACAGACTACACTGGGACAGGGCTCAGAGCCCAGGCTAGGACAAGATCCCTTCCTCAAAGTGACTTGGGAGGAGTTTCTGGTGCCACTGTCCTGTGCCTGGGGCTGTTCTACCCAAGTCACAGATGGGAAGACTGAACCCCAAAAGGCAGCAGCTCAACATGGTCTTGAGATGATCTCCTGCCCTGTTTCCCAGAACAGAACCCTAAGCCCTCCCTCTGACCTGTGTCCCCATACCTTGTTCCACCAGCTTTTTGGGCCAGCCTCTTCCCAGGGGCCCCCGTGGGGTGGACAGGCAGCTTCAGGGCCCTGGCGGCAGGATGGGGAGTGGGTGTGTGCCTGTGGCCAGGGTCGGTGGGTCTTCGCTGGCAGCCAGAGGCAGGACCACAGCAGACTCCAGGCTCTTGGCTTGGGGCTGGGCTCTGGGTCCTCAGTCAGCTGGATGGAAGGCTGTGGGGTGTCAGGACCAACTTGCTGGAAAGAGCTCGACTTTTGCACTTGAGGCATGACTATGGCAAAACGCCCAGGACCTGCCTGGCGCAGCTCACCTGCCTTGGGCAGGGGCCCCATGGCACGAGTGGGCTGCAAGGGGGCAGATGCACTGGGCAGCGTTCCCCAGCGGCGCCATGGTGGCCACGTAGCCCTCATTAGGTCACATTTGGCCAGAGGGTGGGAGAGGCTGAGCCTTAACACCTTCTTCTCTAGGGAGGAATCCTTGGGGGGCTTTGGGGTCAGGGGCTCGGGCTCTGCTGGTGGCTTTGGGTCCCCAGCAGGGGCCTCTTCCTTGGGCTTCCCAGGGTTGGGGCTGGCCGATTTGGCCAGCTCTCCAGGCCCCGGATCATGGTGTCTACTCAGGAGGACAGTGGTGAAGTCACTGTTCTCCAGCTGGGGGTCAGGTGACAGCACAGGGCTGACTTGCTGGAGAGAGGGGTTTTCCGGTATTGGAGGTGGCCTGGAAAAGGCACGTCCTGGCCAGGGTGAGGATGGGCGCTGAATGGGAGGCATGTCCACGTCCCAGCTGGGGGCCAGTGGGGGCATTGTCCAGGGCACTTCTGAGTCCTCTGATTCCTGCTGGCTTTCCCGGAGCTCGGGGGCAGCCGCAGCCACAGCCACTGGTGCAGGCCAAGGCCTAGGACTGAGAGGCCCCTGGAAGGACTGGCGCATCCTGGGTTTCACTGCTCTGGTGGGCGGCTCGCTGCGGCGGCGCCACATGTGTGGGAGGCGAGAGGACAGGTTGAGTGAATAGTGTCGCCGGCTGGCACCCAGTAGAGGAGAAGGCAAGGGGGACTGTGGGCCACCCACCCGCCCAGAGACACGGTGTGGGGACAGGGGCTCCCGCAGGGACCTGGGGCGGCGGGGCAGGGGCGAGAAGGTGGGCTGGAAGGGGCCAGCCCGCATGGAAGGCTGAGGGGATGCAGGACCCAAGGGGGATCGGTAGCCCAGGCCGGGCAGACTTCTCAGAGAGGGCTGGGGGGAAGGCAGGGGCGGCCAGGCATGCCTCCGAGATGTTGGCGGGGAGGTCCTGGGGAAGCTGAAGGATGCCCCTCGCCGCCGGCGGGAGCCCTGGAAGGAGGGCCGGGGTCCAGAAATGGCCAGCAGGTCGAGAGGCACCTCGGGGCTCACGGGAGGGGGCTCCACGAAGGCCCACCAGCCAGCCTGCGGTGTCAGCGGCACGTGGGCCGGCGCGGCCCAGGGCGGCGGGTGGCGGCGGAGCGAGCCGTGTGGCGGCACGTGGGCTGGTGCGGCCCAAGGCGGTGGGTGTTGGCGGAGCGAGCCATAGGGCGAGGCCAGCCGGGGTAGGCCCGAGAGAGCTGGGGAGAAGGGGCTGGAGGGCAGGGGTCCGGGGCTGGGGGTCCGCCGCGCGGCTGGCGGGGAGAGCAGCGCGCTCCAGTGGGCAGGCGGCGCGGGCACAGGCGCGGGAGCTGGCGGGGGCGCGGGCAGGCCGTGTGAGTTATTGTTGTTGCGCGCCCGCGCCTGGGCCCTCCGCAACACTATGGGTGTGCTGGGCCGGTCGGGGTCCATGCCGGCCAGCTTGTAGCCGAAGCGCTTGTAGGCGGCCTCCCTAACTGCGGGGGCTCCCCGCCGGGCCTTTTGGCTGCCCCTGAGCCGCGAGACGGGCTTCTTTTCCGACAGCGTCTTTTTCAGAAAGCGTGCAAGCGAGGTGGCCGGGCGAGGCGAGGGCTGGCCGAACTCAGGGCTGAAGCCCAGGCCGCGGTGGGCTCGGTGCGCTTGGAAGGCCGACAGGGCCCGCTGGAGGTTGCGCTGGCGCGGCGTAAGGAAGCCCCAGAAGGGGTAGGCATAGGGTCCGGTGTGTACTGGGGGAACCTCTTCCTCCTCCTCCTCCTCCTCCTCATCCCCCAAGGGCAGAGGGATGTCCAAGGAGGGGGGCAGGGGCACCTCCAGCTTCTCCTTCCCAAACAGCTTCACCTGGGGCCGCGGGAAGAGGCGGAACCTGCGGATGAGGGAGAGCTTGGACCTGGCCGGCTTGTCCATGCCTTGCTGTTCGAAGAAGGTGGCACTGGGCAGGCGGAAGGAGGTGCCCTGACGTTCTGCCACCGCCTCCTCCGGCTCCTCCAGCTCCTCCAGCTCTGCGATGTCATCCATGGGGTGGGCGTAAGGGTTATGGGGTGATAGGATGGGTGGTGGCACCCATGGGTATGCGAAGGCCGACTCCTCTGGATAAAGATAGGGCACTTCTGGGGGGTATATAGCCTGGGCCCCACCACCATAGATGCCTTCAGGGTAGAGGTCGCTGTAGGGAGCACTGTAGGGCACGCTGTAGGGATCAAAGGCAGGCACACCGTACGGGAGGTCGTAGGGCAGGTATGGCCCATCGTAAGGGGCAAAGGGGTCCAGGTAGTAGCTGTGGGTGTATGGCTCGCCCTCATAACTATCGTAGTAGCTGTAGGGAGACACATATCCCCCTGGGGGAGCATAGGGGGGCTCATAATCGTCGTAGCCATAGCTGTAGCCATAGGCAGATGTGGGGTAGTAAGAGCCACCGTAATAGTCCAGGTGGTAGTAGTCGTAGGGGTCCTCCAGTGGGTACCCATGAGGGTTGTCTCCATAGGGCGGCCAGGCTGGGTTGTAAGAGCCGTAAGAGGTGTAAGGGCCATAAGGGCCGTAGGCAGCCAGGTGGGGCTCCTGCTCCTCCTCATACTGGTAGAAGGACTGCTGGTCGTAGTAGTCGTCACCCTCGCGGTGGTAGTCGTAGTACTCGCCCAGGTCTTGGAAGCCCTCCAGCCCATACAATGACTTGCGGGAGCCTGCGTGCCGGAACGGGGCCTCGTCCTCAAAGGGCAGGAAGCCCACGGGCTCTCCAGATGCGTAGATGCTGTGACTCCGGGGGAACCTCCGCAGGCGGCCTCCAGGCCGCAGGATCTCGGCACCCGATGGGAAGGGCAGCTTGCGGGAGCCTATGTGAGAGCCGGAGCGGTTGAGCCAGGCGTCCACTGTGGCCCGCTCGCTGCCAGACTCCTCAGCCTTCTTGATGAGGAACTTCTTGGTGAGCCAGTTGATGGCCGTGGACGCCTTGCTGAGTGACTGGGCGCGAGGCCGGAGGCGGCCATAGCCCCGGCGGCCCGGGAAGCGGATGACCATGAAGGACGGCTTTTTGCCCTTCATGGCGCGCTTCTTCTTGCCCATGCGCATCTGCGTCATGAGCTTCGACGTCGACTTGAGCACGGTGCGTGCCTTCTTCTTGCGTTTGGTCTTCTGTGGGCCGGTGTGGAGGCCCCAGAAGAAGGCTGATGCGCTCCGGAATTGGCCCTTCTTGGAGATCTTGGGCGTGCGGTCACGGAAGCCCATGAACAACCGTGACGTCCCCTTGAGGCTCCGTTTGGGTTTCTCCGGCTCCTGCCCCTTCTTCCCCTTCTTTTTCTTTGCTTTCTTCTCATCCTCTTCCTCCTTTGCCATGATGGCTGTCTGCTCCCCACTGGGCTGGGGCTGGTGTCACAAGCGTAGGGACCTGGAGACCAGGGATTCTGCTGGGTCTCCTGCCTGTGGCTCTACAAGCCGGGACTGGCCTGGGTGGCTTGGGGAGGGACAGCTAAGCTGCTGCTGGCCCGGACCAGGTTTCCAAGAGGGTGGATCCATAATTCATCTGCTCAAGAGGCCGCCTTGGGTTTCACCCTCAAGCTGTGGTGGAAAGTACGTGGGTGTCGTTTATCCAGAAGAAGGGGAAGCCAGTGAAGCCTGGGCTGGGGGAGACCATCTTGGCCTTGGAGCTGTGACAAGGACCACCATGCTGACCTGCTGGAAAGAGCTCCCTGTGCCTCAGCTGGTTCAGCCCACTAAAGTGAGTGCTTGTGTCACTGCCACTTCACAGAGGAAGGCACTGAACCCCAGAGAGGGGAGCCACCTTCCCCAAGCCACCCAGCACATTTCCACTGGGTGAGAGTGGAGCTGCATCTCCTGAGCCACAGTGGGATGTTCAGAACCCACCAAGTTGTCTTGGAGGGGAGCCTCGTACCCTCCATGTCCCAGGAAAGGGAGTGGGGAGCAGACAGGGCAGATGCCCAGGGCTTTGGTCAGCGTAACTGGAGCTGGCCGGCTCTTGGGAGCATGAATAATGCATTGGGGAGAACTAGGCTGTCAGCCCCAAAGGCAGGTGAGGTGGTGTGCCTCCGTGGAGCCCCGGCAGGGCCTTGAAGGCCCCAGGCCAGGGGCTGAGGGAACAGAAACAGAGGTGGCTCAGGCCAGGCTCTGATCCCCAGCTCTGCCATTGACTGGTCGTATGGCCTTGGGAAAGCCCTTTGCCCTCTCTGGGCTTCATTTTCTTCACCTGTAGGATTGGGAGTAATAAGCTGTGCCCTGTGTCCTTCACAAGGAGGAAGCAAGACCTGGCAAAGCCGCTGGGGAGCATATGTGGCTGGAGATGCCACGTGTGTGGTCTATATCCGAAGTCCCTGCCCTCTCCTCCCAGCTCTGGCCCTTGCTGAGAAGCAGTGGCCATCACTGTGTGTAGCTCATTGATCCAGGGTGGACACTTGACCCAAGGCCATATGCCCACTGTCAGGCTGATGACTAGCTCCCTTTTGAGAATCTGCACTATAAGAGGCAGAGACGTGGCTTGTTAGAAGCAGAGGGTGGCCCTGGATGGTGTGGCTCAGTGGACTGTCAGACTGTGAACCAAAGTGTCGAGGTTTGATGCCCAGTCACAGGGCACATGCCTGAGTTCCGGGCCAGGTCCCCAGTAGGGGGCATGGGAGAGGCAACTGCACATTGATATTGCTCTCCCTCTTTCTTCCTCCCTTCCCCTCTCTAAAAATAAATAAAATCTTAAAAAAAAAAAGCAGAGGGTGGAGGGAGAACTTGGTGGTGGCAGCTCTGGGGCCTGGGATCTCAGAACCATTCCTCCTCCTTTCTGCCCAAGGATCAAAGAACAGGACATACAGGGCCCAGGGTGGGTGAAGACAGACCTCCAGGTAGTGTCCAGCTCTCCACTCACTGAACTTGTGTTTAAGCTTCAGGTCCCAAAGTGAATTCTTTGGTCCATTAAGTTTTTGCTTAAAAGAACCCAGAACAGAGAGGTTCTGGCCCTGGTTCTGCTACTTGCTGACTCCATGCCTTCAGGTGATTTTGGAGGCTCAGCTTGCTCATCTGTGAAACAGGGACAGTGAAAGGCCCTTTCAGGCAAGGGGTGGGGAACTGAGAGGTGAATGTGTGAGCAAGCAAGGTCTCTTTCTCTCCATCTCCTCACTTCCTCTGCCCCTTCACTTTCCTCTTGTCAGAGCCAGTCAGGCACCCAGCAATTCACGGGGGTCATGGCATGCCAGGGTCTGGTGGCACCTGCTGCAGGCAACCCCCAGGGAGCAGAAGGGAGCTTGATGGAAACGAGAGCAATCAGGGGGCTCCTGTGGACAGATGTATAGGGCCAAGGTAAGGCCTTGGCTTTGACTATGAGTGAGGCCGGACCATGAGTACGGAAGAGAAGGGATGGAATTGTGCCTCAGTCGTCACAGGGTCCTTCTGGCTGCTTCGGGGGCCTGGACCAGACTTGGGGCAGGGCAGGCAGAGGGAAGTGGCGGGATGCCAGTCGGAATGTGTTGCAGATAGAGCCCACTGGATTATAGAAGTCTACTCCAAGACTTCTGTGATCAACAGGGGTGAGGATGGAGAGGCTAGAGCTGAGAGGAGGAAGGCTCTGGGAGAGCTGGTAAAGGAGGGACAGGATGTCGACTTTGGAGGTGTGGGTTTCAGATGTCTGTGAGGCATTGTCAGGAAGTTGGGGGAGGGGGTGGGGGGCTGCTCCTCAGAGATCAGGGCTGAGGGCAACAATGACATCAGTGAGGGAGGGAGCCAGTGGCATCAGGTGGTGCCACAGCCACAGCTCTGGAGGACCCCAGTGCAGAAGTGTAGATGGTGGGCAGGCCCAGGGATGAGCCCTGGGCTGCATGTTTTGGGCTCAAGGAGATGCTGAGTGGCTGAAGAGGAGCTCAGGACAGCTGTAGCAAATGGGCACATGGGTCAGGTCACTTATGAGGACAGAGAGCGGACCACTGGAAGCAGCTACACAGAGTGACCAGGGTGGTCCCAGACAATTGGTGGGAATGAGGGGTTATCTGACAGGTGAGGGTTCAAAGAAGAAAGCATAGCAGTAGTCACAGGGTATGCATGTGCCCATGAACCTACCCAAACCCCCTGCATCAAACACACCTTAGCAGGTTAATCGTGTGGGATGTGGATTTTATCTCAATGAACCTGTTACAGAGAAAGAGGTGTGGGGGGAGGAAGGGACCCATCGCTGGAACTGGAATGGCACAGAGCCTGTGCACAAAGGAAATCCTGGATCTAAACTGCTCATCAGCGTATTGTAACACACCACAGTACACCCCACCGTGCAGCACTGAACAGCGACCCTAAAGCTCCTGTACTCTACCCGCATAGAGCCATCTCTGTGTGCTGGGAGGGAAGACTCCCCAGGATCTGCTACTGAATACAGCAGGGTGCAGGACAGTGAGTTATCTGTAGTACATACCTAGGCCTGTCTTTTTGTAAGAAGTGTGTGTGGATAAGAATATAAATTCACATTTGCTTTTATTTTCATGTAGAAAAATTGGAAAAGATACACAAGAAATTTATGAAAGTGGTTATCTCACTGTAAGCCTTTCTGTGGTTTGATTTTTGGAACATGTGAATGCATTTCTGATTCAAAAGAACAAACAAAAAAGTAACACTTAAAAAGAGAAAAAGGGAAGATAAGGTAAATAGGAATTGGAGACAGCGAGTGGGAACACTCCTTAGAGAGCTCCCAGCAGAGCTCAGGGCCTCAGGGTCCACCCTGAATTCCAGGTCTGTATGACATTTGAGGAAACTGGGAGGGATGGGGGCAGGGCTGTTTCAGGCTCAAGGACCCCTCCTAAAGCCACACTCCCTGCCTCCTGGAGTTTGTCCATAAGCCACTGAGAGGCCAGCATCTGCAAGTGGCCAACAGGCTCCCCTGGCACACCTCAGGCAGGCATCTGTGGGCTCCAGTGCCCGCTGTTCAGACGAAGAGATGAATGAGCTCGAGAGGAGAGCCACACAGGGGGCAGGCCCACGGCGCTCAGAGGAGCCCAGGGCATGTGGAGTGGGGCACCTCAGAGCTCTGGGTCAGGTGTGGCTCCTGCCCTGGATCTGACCACAGCAGCTCACACAGCCTCTTGGGTCTCCTTGCTTGTGAGTGTGGGCTCTAATGGTGCCTCCTGCTGCCGGGGCTGAAGGAAGAGAGAAACAGGGAGCTGAGCACAGTGTCTGATCTGGAGTGAAGGGCCTTTATTACTGATGCTGGTGTTGGCATTACTGGCCGTGGCTCCCATCTACTCGGGGAGGGTGGTCTGGGCAACTGCTGGCTGCAGGGCCTGCCCACAGGACCTTTCTGGGCTCTTGGGTTCAGGGCCCCACCTCCCTCTCAGGTGCCTCTGCAGCAAGCACAGAGGGGTGTCAGGGCACAAGTTCCATTCTTTCCTCAAGTGTCGGTCGTGCCAGGCACTGTACTGGGTGCTGGAGGTCACGTGGTCTCTGCCCTCAGGGAGCTCCAGGATCACAGGGGACACTGACTTTAGGTGAAGAGCCACACCAACAAGGGGGAAACTGCTACAGGAGAAGAGCTATGAAGGTCAGGCCATCGTGCAGGTGGCCAAACACCACATTGGAAGGCCAAGGAGCTTCCCTGAGCTGACCATGAGTGGAGATCTGAAGGACGAGAGGAAGCTAATCAAGTGGAAGAGGAAAATGCTCCCGCAGGTGGGGTGGCATGTGCAAAGGCCATGCAAGGAGAAGACGGAGGGGTGGGGCGTGCAGAAGGAGAAGCTGCTCAGAGGGCAGGAAGGACCTGCCCTCGCCCATGGAGGCTGGGCAGAACTCTGGTCTCCATCCCCGAACAGTGGGGAGCCATGGCAGGGTTTAACGGTACCAAGATCATCGAGGCAAGATTCACATTTTGAAAATAATAAAAATAATTAACACCGCCCTGGCCAGGTGGCTGTTGGTTGGAGCATCGTCCCATGCACCAAAATGTTGTGGGTTTGATTCTGGGTCTGGGCACGTGCCTAGGTTGTAGGTGCGATCCCTCGGGGTGGGGTATGGGAGGCAACCAAAGTCCTTCTTTCTCTCCCTCCCCCCCTCATTTTTTTTTAAATCAACAATGCCAAGTCTTACTATATGCCAGGCTCAGTGCTGGATGCTTTCCTATAACTCACTAGACTCTCACAATATGTAAATGGAAACTGCTATTCCCACTTTATAGACAAAGAACTCCATCTCAAAGAGGTCAGATCACTCAGCCCAGAGCCCACGGCTGGTTAGCAATGGGGCCTGTGCTGAGAACTACCAGGCCACACACGACTTATTCAACCTCCACCACAACCTCGGGAAGTAGGGACTGTCTTTTCCACTTAACAGATGATGAAACAGGCCCAGAGAGATGTAGAAAGTTGCCTGAGGCCACACAGCTCAAATGTGAATTTGCTCACATGTCATTTTCCCAGCTCTTGAAAGACTGTGTGGAGCAGGATAGGCAGGCGATGCACCATGGAGGCAGGGAGAGAGGGTAGTGGTTTGGCTTGGGACAGCTTCACACAGGGCGGTAGGTACACTAAGTGAGGGCTGCAGAGGGGCTGGGAGAGGGTGGAACCTGGGGGACTGCTGGGGCTGGCTTGGTGCAGCTGAGTGGACAGGGGAGTCAATGTCTGAGGCCAGGTGGGGATGTGGAAACATGGCAGGTGTGCCGTGGGCCAGGGAGGGTCTGGGGTTACTGTGGACGTGCAGGTAGAGAGTCAAGGAGGCGGTTCAGGCCCACAGGCTGGGAGAGATGGAGGCGGGGGTGGTGGGGCAAGGCTGCCTAGGACAGGGGCAGAGTGAGAAGAGGGGGCTCAGATGCCAGTCCTGAAGGCTGTGTGGGAACGAGGAGCTGCCAGGGAAGGGGGCTGCACTGGCTGCCCCCAACTGCACCAGGCTTGCCCAAGGAAATAGGGCCAGAAATGGTCACCGTAGTGACATGTGGCATCTGGCCTTGGCAGCTGTTTTGGTGGCATCCCGGAGAGGGCTGAGGTGAGAACAATCACGCGGGGTAAGCTGGGGTAGCTAAGCCATGAGAAAGAGCCAGCCCTAGGAATGACGTGTCCGGGGTCCATGTTCCAACCGGAAAGGAGGACCAAGCAAGGCCATACGAGGACGCAGTGAGAAAGTGGCCTCCAAAGAAAACAACCCTGTCGATACCTTGATCTTGGACTTCTAGCCTCCAGAACTATGAGGAAGTAAATTTCTGTTGTTTAAGCCACCCAGTGTGTGTGGTCCTTTGTCCTGGCAGCTGAGCGAGTGATTGCAGATTACAAATGACCCTTCAACAGAGTGGAGGTTGGGGTGTGGACCACCTGCTGCAGTAGAAAACCCATGTAGATAAAAAATGGGAAAAGGACTTGAACAGACACTTCTCCGAGGAGGACATACAGAAAATCCAAAGACACATGAAACGATGTTCAATATCGCTAGCTATCAGAGAGATGCAAATTAAGACCACAATGAGATACCACTTCACACCAGTCAGAATGGCCATCATAAACAAAGCAACAAACAAGTGTTGGAGAGGTTGTGCACTGTTGGTGGGACTGCAGACTGGTACAACCACTATGGAAAGCAGTATGGAACTTCCTCAGAAAACTAAAAATGGATCTGCCTTTTGACCCTGCAATTCCACTGCTGGGACTATATCCTAAGAACCCTGAAACAGCAATCCAAAAGAACCTATGCACCCCAATGTTCACAGCAGCACAATTTACAATAGCTAGGTGCTGGAAGCAACCTAGATGCGCATCAGTAAATGAATGGATCAAAAAGCTATGGTACATTTACACAGTGAAATTCTATGCAGCAGAAAGAAAGGAGCTCCTACCCTTTGCAACACCTTGGATGGAGCTGGAAAGCATTAAGCTAAGCAAAACAAGCCAGGCAGTGAAAGACAAATATGATATGATCTCACCTTTAACAGAAACCTAAACAACAAAACAAAGAAACAAGCAAAATATAACCAAAGACACTGAAATAGAGGACAGACTGACAGTGACCAGAGGGGAGAGGGGAGGGAATTTCAGGGGAGAATGGGAAGGGTTTACAGGAACAAATTTTATGTATGTATATATTTATTTATAAGATTTTATTTATTTATTTATTTTTAGAGAAGGAAGGGAGAGAGATAGTGAGAGAAAGAGAAATAACAATGTGCAGTTGCTGGGGGTCATGGCCTGCAACCCGGGTATGTACCCTGACTGGGAATCGAACCTGCGACACTTTGGTTCGCAGCCCGCGCTCAATCCAGTGAACTACGCCAGCCGGGGTACAGGAACAAATTTAAAGGACATGTGGACAAAAACTATGGGGAGGGTGGTAATGGGAGGGAAATGGGGAGGGTTGGGTGGGTGGGCTGGATTGGGAGTCAAGGGAGAAAACTGTACTTGAACAATGATTTAAAAAAAAAGAAAAAGAAAACCCATGTAGAAATTTTGACCCCCAAACTTGACTACTGATAGCCTACTATTGACTCGAAGCTTTACTGATAATGATCAATTAACGCATATTCTGTGTTATGTGTTATGCACTGTATTCTTACAGTGAAGTAGGCCAAAGAAAGGAAATGTTACTAAGAAAATTGTAGGGTTCATCTGTGAGTTTTTTCAAAAATGTTTCCAGTGCATTTACTGGGAAAAATTCATGTAGAAGTGGACCTTCGCAGTTCGAAACTGTTGTTCAAAGGTCACCAGTATGGTTGGCAAATCAGCGGGACAGACCCACGAGAGAGGAGTGGAACTGTCCTGTCTCCCACAGAGACAAGGAGGCCCTGCGGAGGAGCCCCCATCGTGAAGGACAAAGGGGTACAGAGGAGCTCAGGCTATTTGGAGATGAATGTTTTAACCGGTATTTCAGGGGAGCGAGTCCCCCCACCCCCAGCAGCACTGTGGGACGGAGGGGTTCCTGGGGAGGAGAGGGCTTCCTGCCCAAGGAGGATTTCTCTGAAATGAGGACCCGTGAAATCTAAGCTGGAGATGAAGGGTAATGGAGATAAACACAGGGACAGATGGATGGCTGTTCATGCCCTGGGCTCCTGTGCACCCAAATCTAGAGCTGCAGGAGGGCCACCCTCTGAGTGCAGTCATGCAGCCCAGGGACAGGCCTGAGTGGAGTGGGGGCACTGTTGACCTTCACAGGACAGCAGAGCTGAACAGGAAGGTAGCCCTGGCGTTCACCCTTGTGGGGCAGGACAAGGAGCTTTGGGAGGCGTCAGGGGGCTTCTCCGGCCCTAAAAACACCACCCCAGGTGCAAAGGCATGGTGAGCTGCCAGTTCACGCCAGCTGGGGTGAGCATAGCATGCAATGCCTCTGGTGCTCACTCAGGCTGCGACAGCATCACCAAGCCACCCAGAGCTAAGGCCAAGAGATGCCAGCAACCCTGATGCATGAACACAGACCAAGCCTAGGAAACAAGTCCAGTCACAGTGAAAAATATAGTGGTCCAGTGGCTGGAGCCTCTGACACTGTCACTCAGAGTTTGCATTGCCCAAGGACACTCAGTTCTCTGTCCTCACCTCCCCTTTGTCAGCCAGCTTGGGGACAGGTTTGGATGCCTTGTGAACCTAGGGCCCTTCCCTACCTGTACAGCAGGAAGTAGCAGTGACCATCCCCTGGGCCTTGGGCAGCCGGGAAAGGAGCTGAGCTAAACCCCTGAGCACACACCTGCCTTGGTGATGCCAAGAGGGGGACCGCATGGATGTTGTTGTGCCCATTTTACAGATGAAGAAACCGGGGCCCAGAGAGGGACCTCACAGGCCCCTTCCCGCTTCCCACCTGCAAACTTGGGGTGTGGGGTTGAGGCAGACCCCAAGGGTCCAGGACCAGGGCTTCCTTACCTGGGTCCCGTGGCCTGCTCCCTGCCTGCATCCCGCCTAATGCAGGTCCTGTGGCTGGCCCCAGAAGCATGGCCAGCCCCATGGGGCAGCTGTGTTGTAGGGGAGGGGGAAAGGAAGCCCAGCCCAATGCGCCTACCGCCTGGGGCCCCCATGTATATTTAATGACCGCTATTATTCCTGTTTTGTCTCTGGAAAGGGGGCTGAGCAGCTGACAGAGGAACCAAGGACAGCCTGGAGAGCTGGGCATCAGGCCCACTCCATACTCCTGCCTGGCCCACAGACCCCCAGGGGGGCTCTCCACTACTTCTGCAGGCCCAGTGCCTGGCAGCCTCCAAAACCTGTCCCCATTCATCCCCAAAAGGCACACTTCCTCCAGGAAGCCTTCTCTTTGGCTCTGGCATCTCAGGCTGTGGTTCAAACCCCACCTCTACACTTCTGAGCTGTATAGCCCCAGGAACTCAGTGGGGGCTCCATGTGCACCAGCTGCCACTCCTTGGTCCCATGCCAAGGCCCCTCCACCCATCTTCTGAGGCAACAAGAAATGTACTGGCTCCCCTGCAATCACAGGGGACCTCCCCACCACTGTGCAAAGGACAAGGGCCTTCTGGGGATGCTGCCCACCTTGGCCATCAGGCCTGCTGTCAGAAAGTACCACATCTGGGACCTTCGGCCCCTCACCAACCCTCCAGGGCATGAGCTGTCCTGGATGTCCCCACATTCCCCCTCGCACCCCACAGTTCAGCCAGGTCCTCCACAGCCCAAGCTCTACCCACTCTCTGGTCACATCTCATTGCTGCCCACTGACCAAAGCTGGCAGTTCAGAAAACTACAGAATGGACCTCACTCTGAACAGAAATTGTTCTCATCCTTTATTTCAGCAAGAGCCAAGATCAGCGGGCATAGAGAAAATAGAAAATCCAAACTCCAGTCCCCAGCCCCAGTGTCTGGGATTTTGTGCTGGGCATGGGCTGCCTAGGAGGGGGGTACTTCAGGACCCATCAAACTGTGGAAGGCATGGGCTGGGCCTATACAACCACTGACCTCCAGTCCCCATTCCCAGGCACCCTGGGGTGGGGGATTTTGTCCCAGGAGGCCCCCTCCTGGAGAACTGGAGAAGCTGCAGGGGTGGAGAGGCTGAGGTGAGCCTACAGTGAAGCCCAGCTCCCCACCCTACACTGAGCAAGCCATCTGTGTTAGGCCCAGGCTGGAAAGGGGCAACCTGCTCCCTCAGTGCCCAAGCAGGGCTGAGTCCCCACCACAGGGGTTAGTCTCATGGGAAATGCCCTCTGCCCAACCTGAGCCCCCAGCCTCATCCCTCTGTCTCACACACTCATCATCTGCCTACTGAAGAAACTTCTGGAAAAAGCAGAGACTTATGAGACCCCTTCCTGGAACACACATATTTGTATTCTTCCTGTTGGGCTTCAGTGTGTCACACTGGACCCAACTCCCCAGGGAGACAGGGTGGGTGGCTTGGTGGCCTGGCCCTGGCCACTACTTCTTGACAATCTGGATGACATCTTCATGCTCCATGGTGTGGGTCAGGCCCACCCGCTGCGGGCTGTACTTGGTGCTGGTGCCCTGGGTGGGGAACAGGGCAGAAGGGCTATCAGTTTCAGTACTGACCAAGGCCATCAGACATGGCCTTGGTCAGCACGGAAGGAAGGCGGGGAGGGGTGAATGCCGGAGTCTAAAGTGGGAGATCCCAGCACTGGCAAACACCAGAGGCCTCAGACAGCAGGACTCCCCGTGGTCAGATCATCTCTGGATCCTAAAGATCAAGAGGCCGGTGTCCAGTCTGAGACAGCATGAGCACTGTGTGCAGTGGGACAGACACACAGGCATCGTGGTCCCTCTACAGAGGGGCAGGGAGTGTTGGGGACAGCCCCAGCCCGCCTCTCGCCTACTCACCCACACCAGCGCGTACTTGAACTGGCTGGCAAGCGACCGGTGGATGCGGTGGCACTAGTGGGAGGGCAGGAGAGGCAGACCGTGAGACGAGGCCCCACCCAACCCCACCAGGTACCACAGGTGCATGCCAAGAGGCAGCCATCCCCAGGGGAGGTGCTCCCACAGCTCTGCCCCCTTCCCAAGAACCCCATGTGCTGCGCACACAGCCCCAGTCATGACCACAGGCTGCCCTGATGTTCAGACCCCTGGGTCTGCCTAAGGGTTGTGGGGCCCACTTAGGAATGTTCTTGCAGCCCCTGGATGAAGGGCTGGACAGGCTTGCTATCAGCGGCCCTCTGCCCACCTTGTCCAAATAACAGCCCTGACAGATGCCCTTTCAGATGAGCAAGGATGTTTTTAGGACACCCCAGCTCAGCCTGGGGTCACCAGGCCTGGTCATGGTCTCTCAGGTCTCCTGTCCACAGCTGTGACTTGGAACAGCCCCCCCGCCCCCGCCACATCACACCACCCACCCCCACCTCATGACAGTCCCCATCCTTTAGCACTCCCAGATAGACTCAAAGGTCGTGGGGACCCCAGCACTTTCAGGAGGCCAGAGGCAGTGGCCTTGGAGGGGCAGCCAGCTCATCCCCTGAGAATGTGGACCCAGGGTGCAGGGTGGGCACAGTGGAGGTGGGCAGGGATAAGATGGGGCAACGTCACCTCTCCTCCCTCGTGCCCACAGCCTTAGTGGTGCTGGCCAGAGACCCAATGCCTGAGCCCAGCATCTGTGTGGACAGATGTAGGCATGGGGCCTGCAAGAACATTCCCCAAGGAGCCATCTGGTCCAGGCATCCTCTGGGTGAGCAAGGATGCCAAAGCCATGGCAGAGAGGGTGCTGCTGCCAGTGACAAGCAGACACCCACACATGCAGCTCCAACACTTGATTTCTAGGCCAGAAAACGAAATCTGGTGGCCCAGAGGTCAGCTCAAGCCTGCAGATGGATTTTAAGTTTTCTTCAGCTTGCCCAACAATGAAATTAAACCCACCGGCACAGTTGGCAAAGCAGAGTCCCGCAGTCACATGGCTCTCCAGGGAGCCGGTAAGCTCCGGGGGGGCACTGGCTGCTGTGTACCTGAAGCAGGTGGGGCGTGTGCACACCCATTGGCCAGAGGCCCCAGCATGGCCTAGTGTATCTGACACTGAGGTCCAGTGCTAGCAGCAGGAGCTGCACTCATGTCCCTTGCAGTTGGGAGGAACAAAAGGTCCTCCAAGGCCCTTGTTTCAACACGGGAGAGCACAGCATTTGGGGATGGAGACTCTTGCTCTTCAGAGTCCACTGTGCCTTGCGATTGGGAAAGCCTGACATGTCCTCTGCCTCTGAGGCTTACAGGTCACGCTGCTCACAGGCATGGCCTCTGTCAGCTCAATGAAGACAGAGCAGGGACTGGGCAGGGCACATTACAGAGGCCCTGGGGACAGGGTCACTTACGAACCCTGCCCCAAACACTGGGGCACTGGGAGGCTGACAGTACAGGGACCTGGGAACAGCCCCAGGTCTGCCTCGTTCCAACACCCAAGTCATTCCTCTCCTTTGGGTCTCTGTTGTCAGCATCCAGACACCTGGGACAGGTAGGTGTCCCAGGAGGGAAGGTGAGAGAGGAGGGGGTAAAGAATGAAGAGCAGGCAGCTCTGGGTCAAAGTCCAGGCTTAGGCGCAAGGCCTCCAAAGCCCCTCCCCACACCTCTAGCTCACCTGCTGTTTTGGACTCCATGGTGGCTGGGAGCAAACAGCTGGCGTTCAGCAGCTTGCTCCTGCCTTTGGGCCTTTGCACCCGTATCCCTACTGTCCACAATACCCTTCTGCCCCTGGTGCTTCCTGCTCTGATCCTCAGGTATGGCTGAACCTCATATGCTCTCGGGCAAGCAGCTGAGGCACTGAGAGGGTTGAGGAAACTGCCCACACACAGTGCAGGGTCTCCGCAGGGAAGGCCAGCACCTGTGGGCAGCTGTGTCAATGGCCTACCAGAGCCCAGCAGGAGGCACTATAGTCACAGGTTCCAAAACAGGCCCAGGGCACAGGGACTCCCACACAGAGTTCTTTGGAGCAACCTAAGGGGTGTGGAAGGGAGGTTGTGGGTCTCCATGGCCACCTCCACTGGGTGAGCAGGCTGCCCAGAACGACTGGGGCCAGGCTGTAGGTCCACCTGCCCAAGGACCCTGAGAGGACATGAGCTGGAGCAGTGACTTCCAACCCATGCACTGCAAGAATTCCTAAAACATGTCCATTTACTCAGGGGCACGGACCTCTTTCCCTCAGACTGTCAAATAAAAAAGTGACAGCAGCCAGCACAACCATAGCCGTCCAGTGGGAATGACTGAAAACTATACCTGTTTTGCCCTCACTGGTGTGCATCAGTGGGTTGGGCCTCATCCCACAAACTGAAAGGTCACTGGTTCAATTCCCAGTCAGAGCACATGCCTGGGGTGTGGGCCAGGTCCCCAGTTGGGGGTGTACGAGACAAATTATCGATGATTCTCCCCCTTTCTCCTTCCTTTCCCCTCTGTAAAGATAAATAAATAAAATAGCCCTGGCTGGTGTAGCTAGCTCAGTGGATTGAGTGCAGGACTGCAAACCAAAAGGCTGTGGTTTGATTCCTAGCCAGGGCACATGCCTGGGTTGTAGGCCAGGTCCCCAGTAGGGAGTACACGAGAGGCAACCACACATTGATATCTTTCTCTCTCCCTTTCTTTCCCTCTGTCTAAAAATAAATAAATTCTGTAATAAATAAAATAAAAATAAATAAGATCTTTAAAAAATTTTGTTTTTTTTGTCAGATTGGCACAAATATGTTTTTGGGTGCAGAATTATAGTAATTAGTTTATGTGCACCATGAGATGAAAAAGGTAGAAATCACTGAGCTAGAGGAAAACAAAAGCTGAAGATGGTGGCTATGTGACCCGAAGCATCACCTTGGCTCTCGTGTCACCCGCTCCAGACTGTGCAGGGACACATTCAGGGAGAGGGGACCCTCGTGTCTCTGACACAGAAACGCATCCTCCCTCTCCCTGATCCACTGGTTTGGTCCAGAGCCCTGACTCACTGCACGCCCTGCTCCTCTGCCCGGGTGCGGATCAGGGTGCTCCTCCTACTGCCACCTCCTCGGCCAGGTCCTGCTGGTCTCCAGAGCCCCTCAGGCCACCTTCTCCAAGAGCCCCTGACCTCTCTGTGTAGATGGAGGCACCTGTCCCTGCTCACCATCCTTTTCCTTCCCTACACTCACCTTTAGGTATAATGGCTTAGCTCTGACATTGGGTGTCTGGCATCTGTGGACCCCAAAGGACCCTAGCTCTGGTTCTGGCAGGAATGGGTCTACTTTGTTGATGCTCAATAAATTGTGTGGGGTGAAGAAAGCATTCACAGCCACACCCAGGCCAAGGGCAGGATGTGGGAGCAGGGAGGGCAGGCCGTGCTGAGGAGGATGGAGACCTAGAGGCCAGGGGCCACTAGCATGGCAGGTGGCAACTGAGTCCTAGGCCAGCATGAGGAGACACTCCTTGAAATGAATCCAGGAATCCACAGGGGCAGGAGCTCCCCTCAACAGAGTGTCTTAGAGGCTCTGAGGAGCCCACAGCACTGAGGTAGGACATGACAGCAAGAACCACTGCTTCTGGACACTTACTGTGCACCGGGCAGTATGCTGAGGTCTCTCCACATTTGACCTCCTTCAACACCACCCCCAACTACCAGTGGGTGGGCAGCACTACCCCGTTACACAGAAAAGAACAGAGGCTTGACATGCAGCTAGGAAGAGTAGTTGGGATGGGACGCATCCCAGGTCCAATGCCAGGGCCGTGGCCCTCTGCTGATGCAGCATGTGCTGTTCAGAGTCAGCTGAGGGCCAGGAGAGCTTCAGGCAGGCCCCATCCCTAGAGGAGACGGAGGGTGCTCCCTGATCCCTTATCCAGGCAGGTCTCGCCGACTCACCACATGCTCCACGGAGGCCCCTTTCCGGAGAATGATGGCATCTGAGAAGTCCGGCCTCTCTGCACAGATAGGGATGGGAGTGGGTGTGAGCCGTGGTCATTGCCCATGCTCTGTGGTTCCTTTCCACTGACAACAAAGGCCCTTCCCATCCCCAGCCTTGGGCTAGCCTCCCTAGCCCTTATTCAGCACACCCCCTTTGTAGATCCCCATGCAGTCTTCTACAACCTTGACCTTAACATGGAAAATCAAAGCAAATACAAGTCCAGGGTTCAAACTGCCTGCAACCCAGTCAGTCATGAGAGCCCCAGCTGAGGAGAGCCAGAGGGAGCATCTGGAAAGCACTGGTGAGGTGTGACAACTGTTGGCATCCAATCATGGGCAGCCATAGCTCTCCTCTTGCTTGCAAGGTCAAGGTCAATGAAAATTGCCCGAATTCAGCAGCTAGTCCCCCAAGTAAGGTGTGTATCTTGGGGGTGGAGATATGGAAAAGGCTCTTGTGCATTCGGTGACCTAAAGTCCTGAAATGGGGCCAGCCACAGTGAGGGGACATCAGGAGCAGAGGTTACTGCTGTAGCTGGTGGGGAACTCCAGAGCAGTGTCTATCCCACTGCCCCCCACCCTTGCCCCTCAGGGCACCCTCAAAACCAGGAGACCCAGAGCTTGTCATTCTTTGCCACAGGACTCAGGCTGAGGCCTCTCCCAGTTGAGGTAGAGGCCAGGGTCAGTTCTGAATAGGGACAAAGCGGAGACGTGTGCAAGACAAGATGGGCTGGGGCACTAGACCTTTGGGCACCACGTGCAGAACATGGTGGCCCTGGCAGAGGGTGAGGCTCAGTTGTTTCTTGGGCTACAGGCTGCCCGACTCACGTCCTCTCTTCTTGGTGTAGATGCAGGTCAGGGCCAAGTACTCCCAAAGCATCTCTAGCAAGTAGTCCAGGTTCAGCTTCATACCACAGCTGCCGGGGAGGAAGGTGGCCAGTCAGAGGAGGCCCCTGGGTTCAGAGGCCAGGGAGGGATCTCTGTTTCCCCACTGCAGCAGAGGACAACCTCCATCTGGCTGGGCGCAGGCACCAAGGCCAACATGGCCCAGCTGGAGCCTGTCGGGAGCCAAGCCTATAGTTCTGACAGCAGCGTGACACTTCAGCAGCCAAGGTCTCTAGCCAGCCCTTGCGGTCATGCCCCACAGAGCTCAGCCATGTCTCCTAGGGGTCACCACTGCCCTCTGTGCAGGGCACATGGCAAGTGTAGTTGACAGGGATGCCTGGAGGCAGTTCTCCTCTCCTGGCACCTGCTGTGTGGGGGCTGGTGTGGGGCTGTGATGGGATCAGGGGCAAGGCATGACAATCTGGGGTTTGCCCCCTCCTGAGAGGGACTGTGGTGACATGGCGGGGGGGGGGGGGGGGTAGCTGGCTGCTGACCCTCCCCAGCTGTCTTGCCTTGGGCGGGTGCCAACCTCCACGGAGCCATTTTGAGCACAACAAGCAGATAAATGCGCTCTCACCCTCCAAAGATGGGTGTGTCCACAGGAGGTCCCTGCAGGGAGCCTGGGGTGTGACAGGAGGAGGGGCTGAGGCTGTCCTACAGGAGGGACGATGGCTCTCTGCTACCCTCAGGGCAGCTGGCAATGCCCAGGAAAGGTCCTTGTGCTTGCATCCAGGACCCTCATTGATCATTGGCACAGGTCGCCCCCACCTGGTCCTTAAGCACCTTCCTCTTGCTTGCTCTCCCCTAGTTCTCCCCTTGCTTGCAAGGTCAAGGTCAATGAAAATTGCCAGAACTCAGCAGCTAGGCCCCCAAGTAAGGTGAGTATCTTGGGGGTGGAGATATAGAAAAGGTAAGCCTTCCTCCCTGTAAGCTGAGCCCTATTGTGAAGCTGCAGGGTGCTTGATTTGAGCTGGGAAACCAGCAAAGTGGGACGCAGTCGGCATGCCTCAAAAGAGGAGCCCCACAGTGATGATGGGAAGTCACACCAGCCAGGGTACATGTGGCTCCAAAACCCACCCATGTGGACAGGGAGCAGGTGGTCAAGGGTTGCTCTGCCCACCTGATGACTTCAGCTCCCTTTTCCTTTGCTCTGCACTGATAGGGCCACACTGTCCACAGTGCCAGCAGTGCTGGCTTACACCCCAGTGCCTTCTGGGAGACTGAGTTTAACCACTAACTTATGAAACCTATTCACCATTCTTAACCATTCGCCTCGATGGACATTAGCCTTCAGTTTCTTTAACCAGAGTCCGCCCCACATAACCGACACTGTCCATGTCAACTCAGGGTGGGACTGAGCCAAGGCGCCCAGCAACTGGGAGGGCTGCCTCTGCCCTGAGCCATGCCATGGAGGCTGCACAGACAAGCTCACACACAGGAAAAGGCCTCACCTGATGACCACGCTGTTGGGTTTCCGGGCCAGGCGATCCACTTCTTCCATTGAGATCTGGTCGATTTTGTTATAAACCTGGGATTCAAAGGTGGAAGAGGGTGCTGGGGAAGAAACAGAACAAAGGAGCCCAGGACAAGGGCCCCCAAACAGCCACAGTCCTGCCGCAGTCCCTCCCTCTGCACACTGTGGCACGGGGGCTGGCACTAAGTGTCCTCCCTCCCCTTGTTGTCTCCATCATGGGGAAAGGTGGAAGGGGCCTGAGCTGCCAGCGCCCTCAAAAGGCTGGGCTAGAACCCTAGTATCAAGTGAGACACGTCTATAAGACTCAAGGAGCTGCTAGGGTAGAGGGGAGATGAGGGTGGAGAAGACAGTTGCGGGCTCTTTCTGTTCCTCAAAGGGGCCTGTCTCCTATCTGGGTCAAGGGGGCCCAGGGTGAAGGCTCCCCTCCCACAGGGCGTGGGGTAGGGACCTGTGCCACTTACATATAAGCAGGGCATGTACACCCGGTTGCCCACAATCACGTCAATGAACTCGTCTGGGGAGCAGTCCTCTCGGAAGAGCACCTCTGCGTTGAAGATCTCTGTGGGACTCAGATTAAGGGCAACCTGTGCACTAGCAGCCCCTCGTGCCCTCTCTGTCAGGGCCCAGAACAGCCCATCAGGAAGTGCACTGGCTTAAAGGGACATTAAAGGGACCTCATCCACTTGCAAGGTTTTACAAGATTTTAAAGTTTGAGGAGACCCTCATTTTATTTTTCAAAAGCAGCCACAATATGTAAAAGTTTCAATCAACAGTTTAAATCTTTGTTGTTAGGCAAGAAAACCTATTTGCCAGAATCCCAAGCAACTCAGTGGACACCCAGGTTTCAGAGGAGTGCTGTCTGAAAGCTCTAGTCTCACCCACCACCCCGCACATGCAGAAGTCTCCCCTGGGTGCCATCTTGCCTCTGCTTACACACCACCAGGGACAAGGGCCTCACCACCTCCTTAGGTGCCCTATCTCACTGTGAGTTCTCCCAATGCCGAGCTCAGAAGCCCTACCCTGACCTGTGGAGCCCCAGAACCCACCTGGCCCCTGACAATACTTTAGTGGTGTGTGCAGAGGCTTCTCTAGACTAGGGGGCCCTGGGCCCCAGGGGCTATTTCCCTTGCCATCTCGTCTTCCTTCCAGATGTGACCAGCCACCATAACATCTTGTAATTGGCGAGGAGCCAGGAAGCCACTGCTGGGCACAAGCCAGGCTATAGTCTGGTAAGCCTCCACTTGGAGAGCACACAGACAAAGGGGTCGGGAGCCCCTCGTGCCATGCTGCTGCTGCAGCTCTCTCACCGCCTGCTCCAGGGGCCGGGAGGCCTGCTGTTCCTGGGGCAAAAGGGCGGTTTCTGGAGTCTCTCCCATGCCCTGGAGGCTCTGGGCACCCCTCACCACCCATTCATTAAGGATACTGTACTCATGCAGGATCAGCTGCACCAGCTTCTCTGAACACTGGGTCAGTGTCACGGTCGAATTAAAAGAGATGCCACCACCCTTCTTGGGCTGGAGGAGGAGAGGGGAAGGGAGACCTGTTGATGAAGGGCCAGCTGCAACTGCCCCATGTGCCTTAGCTACAGGCTGACCCAGTCCAGAATCCCCCACACTGCAGCCTGCAGGTGACAGGGGCCTCACCTTGAAGTAGATGTTAGGCTTGTGCTTGTTGAGGCGGATGCCCACCGACTCCAGCTCCTTCTCCAGCAAAGACCTGGGAAGAGCCCCCCATGGCCTTCACAGGGGCTCAGGGGCAGTCTGCATAGCCTCCTGCCACACAGGAAACCCATGCCACCTTCCTCTAACTACCCCTAGCAACCTGGAACATTCCTTCCCAACAACCCAGAGCTGCAGGGGAGCCTCTGGACCCTTTACCTAGTCCAGGGGCAACTGGCTGGGCATGAACAAGCTTCTGTTGCTTGGGGCTGGGCTCCAGGCAGGTTTGGGGCAATGCCTGGGGCACTGGGCCCTGTAGGCAGGAGCCAGAGCCAGGCCACACTCCTGTGGCCTTAGACCTCCAGTGCTGCCAGGGAGCTCCTGCTACGAGCTTCTGCCAGCCTCCACGCTGGATGTAAGCCTCTTGGAGCGGATGCATCAGACCCAGTGCTATGGGTTTAGCCTGTGGACAATCCTGCCACTACTCCCACGCAACAGGGCCAAGCATCATTCTGTCCACCATGGGCTCTAGGACACATCTGCTGGAGCCCAGAGCCTGCCCCCCTACCCCATCCCGCGGACCTCTGCACCTCTCCCTTGGTAGCATCTAGCATCATGATGACGACGTCAGCTGTGCGTGCGACAGCGATCACCTGCCGGCCACGGCCTTTCCCTGGACAGGCAGAAGGGACACGGTCACACAGGGACAGGAGCAAGACCCATATGACTCCACCCAGCCCATAGCACCTCAGATTCTTGCGCCTCACAGACCTGCCACGTGCCTCCTCCAAGGCTATGATTCCTTTGGCATTTTGTTAATCTAGGCGTGATCTTACTCATGGAGACTTGCTTTAGAAGGACAGTGACATCGCCACCTCAGGGTGGTGGTGGTCCTGTGCTAAGTGCTTCGTGAGCACTTTTTCACCCGACCCTTAAAACTACCCTGGATGCCCAGTGCTTCATCATGCCAACTTCACAGATAAGAAAGCTGAGGCTTGGCTTAGAGATACCCCATCATTTGCCCAAGAACACAAAGCCAGTAATGCTAGGAATTGAAACTATCTGCCCTTTCTTGAAAGGGTGACAGAGCACCCACTGGGCTTCAGGGCCCCAGGAGACAGAACAGGTGGAAGTGCTTCAGGGACTATCACACAAGGGCCAGGCTCCACTATTATCAGATGACTAGAGGGGTCAGGTACCTTGCTAATGTCAGGCAAGGCTGGGGGCCAGAACTGGAGTGCCAGGGTCTACCCAGATCTCTGACCTGAGAATGAGGGGTCCGACAGGCAACACCTGCCACCCAGCTGCCTCTAGCCTGTGAACGTTCCCCACAGGTGGCAGGCCCCTGCAGGCCCCTAATGTGCCACTGGGATGGCGTGGGAACCAACACCACCCCCCACCTGGCTCAACAGGCAGGACCTCCATGCAATAGGCAGTAGGGCACAGGAAGGTCCCTGGCAGGGAGGCACTGGGCCCCCAAAGAGGAAGCCCAGCCCAGCTCCATCACTGAACAGAATACATCATCACTTAAGGCAGATCCTTGAACTTTCTGCCCCTCTGGGCTCCTCCTGGCTATGAAAAATAACAGTGATACACTCCCTAAATCACAGGGTTATTGGGCTATAGGAGGGTTAAGTGAGCTGATGGTCAGCACAGAGCCTGGCACTTAGCACGGGCTGGACAACTGCCAGTTAGTGACCATCTCTGTAAATGCTTCATGCAGCCACTGGCCACAAGAAGACACAGGAATGTTTTTCATTTTAAACAAAACAAAACAAAAAGAAAACCCCAACCCCAAACAACAAAGGACAAAACAGGAGCACAGTCTGAGATGGCCAGCTAACAAGCATCCAACCCTCGCAGGGCACAGGGGAGCACATGGAGTAGAAGTGGGGTTCAAGCCTGTCTGTGAGCTGGGTAACCCTGGGCAAATCCTTTCACTGCCTGTTTCCTTGGCTTCAAGGTGGGTCTCTCGGGACTGTACTGGGCTAGGGCTCCCAGGTACAGAGCACTGAGCAGTGTGAGAGATTGTGAGCCCCACCCAATTTTAACAGTGGGGCTCCCTGCACCCTGAGGGAGGACGTGGGCCCCAGGTGCCCAGCTCGTACCTTGTGCTGCACCTTCAATGATTCCAGGGAGGTCCAGGAGCTGGATGTTGGCTCCTTTGTACTAGGAGGCAGAAGAGAGGGCAATGAGGTGAGGATGGGCTGCCCCCGCCTGAGCCCAGGACCCTGACAACAGCCGGCAGCTGGGGGCTGCTGGGAACTGGGGGTCGGCCTCTAGGGCCATGTCTGGGCTTCATCCCCCACTGGGAACTGAGCAGCCACCTGGGGGAAGACTAGATCTAGAGTTTTTACAATCCCACAATACCCATCGCTGATTGCAAGAGCTTTTCACAATAAAGTGCTTCACTGTGAGAGGCTCAAGGCCATAGGAAGCCAGCAGCACAGGGCTCCCAAGCCTTCCAGGCAGCGGGGTCCAGCCCAGCAGCAGTGGGTGGCCTGAGATGGGGGGGCAGGGGAGTGGGCATAAAGGGCACCAGGAGACCTGGCCCCCACAGGCTGATCCCTGGAATTTGTCAGCACTGCAGGGTGGCCACGCATCTCTGGGGTCTCAGCAGCCAGAATGCCCAGAGGTATCCAGGCTTCAGGGGACACACACTCAGGACATACTTGCACACAACCAAAAACACAAGCATATACCCTCGTCCTCCTGGGATCCAGCGAACTTCAACTTACTTCAATGACCCCAGGGATACATGTCAGGGTTGTGAACTCATAGGATGCAGCTTCACTGGCTGTGGAGGTCATCAGACTCAAGAAGGTGGACTAGGAGAAAAAGAAGGTTGTGACACTGAGTCTTGTCCTGTCTCCCTGGAGAACCCCCAGGCCACAGGCGGCAGGGAGACCCTTTCCTCACTCTCTGCTTGGTGATGGGATGGGAGGGTGAGGAGGGGGACAGGGAAGAGAACAACAGTGGGAAAAGTTGCCTTAGGCCCTGTCCAGGAAGGCTGGGTTCCCCTCGCAGGCCTCAAACCTGTCTTGGGGACACAGGCACCTGGTCGTTAGGTGTGTTCCCCAACTTCATTCAGGGGCCCTTCCCAAGCTGCACAGAAACCTTCCAGACCTTCCTGGGCCCCACAGAGCTTCCAGCAGGTGGCAGCCCCATGGCACTCAAAGCTGCTGCTGCTCACCCTAGGAGAGGCGAGGTGTGTAGGGAGATGATAACCTTCAAAGCCAGGTCGTGGAAGGAGGTGTTAGGGGGAGGGGAGAGGCAGGCTAGGAAGGGCCTGGTGGGAACGCTCCTGAGAGGGTTCACTGTGGGAATGGGGCTAGGGCTTGGCTAGGAGATAAAGACCTGGCCTGGCAGCCCACCTCTGCTGGGGGACTGGGCAAAAAACTTCATCCTCTAAGCTTCAGAGTCCTCCTATGTGGAGCGGGCATCTGCCCAGTCCCTCTCCCAAGGGGCTGTGTGGAACAGGATGAGATGATATGGCTTGTGGTGCACTGAGTCCGGGGTACAGCAAGACTACAGCACTGGACGCTGTGGCCCAGGGGCAAGCAAAGCTGTGGGCAGCACCAGGAGGAAAAGAAATCTGCCCTGGCCTCAAGCCCACCTAGTCAGCAGGGTACCTGAAAGAAAGAACCCCAGGGTGTAGTTTTGACTGGGATGGTGCCGCCTAGATCCAGGGCTGGTGCTCTGGACTATGCCCCTCACTGGCAGGCAGGAAGGCTGGCGGCACACCTCACTCACACACCCTGAAAATGAAATCTAGAAGGCAGCACGCAAGGAGAACACAGGCCTCAAATCCAGAAACTCTCTGCCCTGGGGCGGTAGAGCAAGGGCCTCTGGAGGACACCCCTGACCCTGTCTGGCCTCTGCAGGCCAGGCTGGGTCCTCCCATGGCCAGACAGCCGGGATTCCCAGCAGGGCAGTGGGATCTGGCCCCATGGCCCCAGCCTGGAAAACGAGAGTGGCATCTCCCAGTCTAGGCATCTCACTTAGGGTAAAAGTCTGTGGCAGACTGCAAAGTGAAATCAGAAGAAAAGGTGAAAGCTAATGAGCCCATAATGATACCTGAAGAGTTAGAGCCTGGAACTCCTCACTTGTCACCTGTGGGACAACTGTGAGCTCAACACCTTGCTGGGTCATTTAAAGGCAACATGTAAGCATTTGCCCTGTCTTTCCAGGTGACCTTTTTCAGAGCAACCAAACAGTCCTGTGATGAGACAAAGGGCTACTTCACAGGGACCATCAGCTAACCAGTGCAGACGGGTAAGAGAACTAGAGAACTGTTATTCACAACCACTAACAAAAATCCCTGGACCAGGACCATTCACTGGTGCTGTAGGCACTGAAAGGAGGCAGACAGGCCTGATTTCTGTGAGTACCACAGCAGCACTTGCTTGGGTGTGCTGGCATGGTGCCAAGTGAGGCATCCACCACCCACCACCTGGAGCCTGGGTGACACAGCCCCCGGTCTCCGGTCACAGGAAGTATATAAGCAGACATACAAGCTAAAGCACGCCACGAGGGAGAAGCAGGCCTCTCTGGAGCATGGCCTTTCTGTAGGACAACTGGTCTGGTCTCTTTGGCGAGTCAGGGTCATGACAAAAGGGGCTATTCGAGATGAAAGGAGCTGTAGTGACAACACACACAGGCTCCGTGTGGTCTAGAACAGACCCTAGCTTGGACACACCAATCACAGATGTCGTTTTGGGTTAACTGCTGAAATCAGAATGTAGTCTGGGCATTAGATGATTACTGTATTACTATCAATATTATTTGGTGTGCTCTACCAGTTTGTGGCTAAGAAGCAAAATGTTCTTGTTTGTTGGAGATACAAGCTTCAATATTTAGGGCTGTAGGTACATGAAGTATGACACCTGTAATTTACTCCTGGATGGTTCAGTCAAACAACCCCCACCCTGCCCCAACACACACATACATAGAGACAGCAATGAGGCGAAATGTCCCTCAGTGGTGCATCTAAGAGAGGGCACATCATACCTGTCCTTTCACCTCTTCTGCATACTTGGAAATTTTTATTACCCAGAATTGGGAAGAATGAGAAAGAATCAAAAAGTCAGAGGACCTGGAAACCACTCCAGGACTGAAGACTGCCAGGGCATTCAGCCACAGAGGGTACGCCAGGGCAAGCCCTGCCCTCTCCGCTGGAGGGACTCTAGCTCTTACAGCTCCTTCGGAGGGGCTGAAGCAGGAAGCCCCTGGGTAGCTCCATCTGGCTTTTGTGAAACTGGGGAGTCATGAGCACCCCACCACTAAAGGAATGTGAGTACAGGCCAGAAAAAGGCCTGTAAAATGGGTGCTCACATTTTATGGGAGGGTTGAAAGGCATATGTTACATGAACAGCAAAAGGCTTGGAGGCGTAGGAGCTGTGGGGTGGTTTTCAGCCTAACTTTCATCTGCAGCACCTTTCCCAGTCCCACACTACTTGGCTCAGATGATGACTGAGATGGCACTGCACTTTCTGAGTCCACACTGAGGGAGGACCAGGAGGAAATGCATACAGCTGGCTACCGGTAATAAAATCCAGCGGGGGTAAGTATGTTCCTGAAGATTATAAAGCACTCAGATGCCATCAGGAAGGAGCCTTTCTGCAGATTCTGAAGCAGACGCCTGTCCCAGTCGGCCTGGCACCCAGCCCAGCACCCAGAACCCCACCAGGACACAGCACTGTGTCCAGTGGGTACACTAGGAAACACTTCCACCTGCCCCAGATGCAGTCAGCTGGAGTCTCCTTGGTGGGTAATTAGTAAGGCTGATGGCTGCTTTAAAAACCCAAAGCTCTGAGCCACTGGGCACGTCCTCTAGAAATACAAGCCGCAGTGCACAGACCTTCAAGCACAAAACAGTCTCTGCAGCGCTGCATGCTTGAACAGAAGCCTGGACACCTAGCTGCCAGCAGCAGGGGAGGTGGGTAACAGGCCTGATCACAGAGCCACAGCATGGCACTTTAGGCAGTTGTCAAGAGACGAGGTAATTCTAATGTGTTAATATGAACACGACGGATGTCCTCGGTGAAGTGAAAGTGCCAGTGGCAAATGCAGGTGTGACCCCATGTGCGCTGTGTATGTGCGGAGTCAGAAGGCACATCCAGCCCCAACCCCCACAATACACACACCCAATTATACAGGCAGAGGGAAAAAAAAACCAAACGCTTGCAAAGCAAAGTGGACTCTCCAGGCTACAACAAGCACTCAAGAAATGGTGGCTGTTACCAACTTCTTCTCTGTGTGGCCCAGAGTAATGGGTTCAGTACATTTTTTAGCTGAACTGATTCAAAAGCTGTTCTACCAGCACCTGGCCCAAGCCACCCGGTCACTGCTCACTCAGCTTATACGTGAGCAGCCTCTCCATCAGCCTCCCTGCTTCCGGCCTTGTCCCAACCTATCATCCTCGCACAGAGCCAGAGTGATTCTGTTACAAAACGAGTCAGCTCCCCGACCTGGGTTTCTAAAGACCACTCTCCAATAAAAGGGACCAAGGCTCCTTGGAAAAATGATCAATTCCAGGACTGGGGCAGGAGATAGACAAATGAGCCTGAAATATCTTCCGATATCAGAAAGTACGAAAGTACTGAAAAAACACAACAGCAGTATGTCTAAGAGCCAACTGCAATGGCTCGGAAACTAGAACAATCTGAGTAACAAAATAACACAGTCTGATGTTAGAGCCCAAAGTCTAGAATAAATCCCCATAGGTCCATACTGAAATAAATAAAGGATTAAATAAAATGGAGAGAAGAGACAAATCTCCTGTACAGACTTCTGAATAATTTGTGTGGCTACTCCCTCTCAAGGAGGTAGAACTAACTCCCCATTCCCGTGTGCGGGCTGCACGTGGTGATTCCCTTCTACGAGGATAGTGTGAGCATGAGAGGAACACTGAGTTTGCAGTGGAGAAGCCTGACAAACACTCCCTTAGCCAGGTGATCAAGGGCAACATCATATGAGATTAGTTATGTTGATAGTATGTACCTTGACATGATGGGATAAAAATGCCACTTTCCCTTTGTGGCCTTCCTCCCCAAAAGCCATCACCACAGTCTAAGCATGACAAAAATATCAGGCAAACCCCAATGGAAGAGCTTTCTACAAAACCCCCAACCAGCATTCCTCAAAACTATCGAAGTCATCAAATCAAGGCAGGTCTAAGAAGAGCCCAAGGAAACATGAAAACTGAGCATACTATAGTCTCCTGGGGCAGGAAAAACAAAGGAAATTGGCATAAACTGGGTGTGGGGGATACAGGAACTCTACTAGCTTTGCAGTCTTTTTGGTAAATACATGACTCTTAAAATTTAAAGTTTATTTTTAAAGAAAGTCAGTCAGTTCAGTCAGTCCTTTTCTGTTCAAAACCCTTCAGTGATGTTTATCTTGCTCCCCACATAAAATTAAATACGAATTTTACCCTAAATAAGACACCTACAGAAGAAACCTTTTAGAAAACTCTGGTGGCTCCCACCTCACTTTTTTTCACCCAAGAACAAAGTTGTATGATGGCTTCCAAGGCCATCCAGCCACTACTCTGTGTCTCCCATTGCTGCTCACTCAGACCCAGCCACCCTGGCCCCCTTGACCATACTGAGCAAGCTCCCACTTATGGGCCTGTCCACTCACTGCTCCCTCTACCTGGGGTGTTCCTTTTCCTGGGGCTCTGCAAGCTCCCACACTTCCTTCATGCCTTGGCTCCAGTATCTGCTTGTCAGAGCAGCCTTCCCAGACCCCTGACACAAATGGAAGGACCCCAGCCCCCAATCCATGCCCTTCCAAAGCAGTCCCCACCTGATGCACCTGATGCTCGACTAGCTTCCTGTCTTTGCTCCCCGGGGATGGGAGCTCTGTGTGGGCAGGGACAGACCTACCTCCTGGCATGTGCTGTTTCTCCAGCAACTGGCACTTGCTGCACACTCACTAAATGTGCGCAACAAAGGGTCTGAGACCGAGTGCAGCCACTTCTGCTAGAGTGGAAAGAATGTTCTCCAGCCTCTGCTGGTGTGGCTCAGTTGGCTGGGCGTCATCCCACAAACCAAAAGGTCACTGGTTTGGGGCACATGCCTGGGTGGCAGTTCAGTCCCTAGTCAAGGCACATACGGAAGGCAACCAATCAATGTTTCTCTCTAGCATCGATGTTTCTCTTCCTCTCTTTCTCCCTCCCTCCCCCTCTAAAATAAAAAAAACAAAATAAAATGATTTTAAAAAGAATGTTTTCCATGTTAGGATGATGCAGGGGTGGGACCTGATTGTGGCGGAGGCTAGGTTCTCTCTCAGAAGAGTCGCTGTCCTGTTTGAAAGGAGACAACCTGCCTTCCTCCCCAAGGCCCGAGGTGACCATCACTGACCTTACCCACAGAGGGAAATCCAATCAGCGCCACTCGGGCGTCACCTGACTTCATGACGTCGAAGCCCTCTCCTTTGGATGAGGCCGATTTGGACGGTTCTAGGAGCTGGGCCCGATACTTGGCAAGTTTTGCTTTCAGCAAGCCCAGGTGGTACTCAGTGGCTGAAAGACGAAGAGTGGGAAGAAGGTAAGTGTCCAAAGCATCTGAACTCCATGGGTCAGGCGGGGCCACACACCACCACATGCTGGCCGGGAACATCAGGACTAAATGGCAGTCATTGTCAACTGAGGAAAGAAAAACACTCTCCTCTGCTGAAAATTCCCCTGTGGCTTCTCGCTTCACTCAGAATAAAAGTCTCCTTGTGGAGACCTGGAGATTCCGTGTCAGTGGTTCTCAACAGGCTCAGTGCCACTCCCCTGGGGGCACCCTGGAAGTTCCCAGGGACATTTCCCATGGTCGCTACATGGCGAGGTCCTCACTGGCATCTACTGGGCAGGGGCCAGGAAGGCCAACTGCCCTACAAGGTGAAAGTCAGTCCAGCACAGTCAAAAACTGTCCTGTGTCCCACATGATTCTTCATGTCCCAAAGACTTCCAGAGGGAAAACCTGGGTTAGAATCACAAGGGGCCTGTAACCTCATTGTTTTACACATAAACACAGGGCATTTTTTGCAGTGTGATTAAATGCTGATAATTTTAGGAATGCAACTCCTATGTATGTTCATGGAAGACAATAGAACGTTTTGCTTGAAACTTTACCTAACCGTCTACAGTGGTGCCTCCCAAAGGGCACCTGAGGCGCCATGACAACATGCCTGCCCTGATCTGCACAGGGGCTGCCACATCCCCAGAGATTCTACCCAGAGGTGCCAGCATCTCACTGCTTCATTGCCACTTGTTACATCCTGGCTATGATCCAACATTTGTGTACTGAATGAAATACACAGTATTTTTATTATGAATTACTTTCTTCTTTTTTCCCCTTTATATTACCATCAGGGCATTACATTGATATGTTTCGAATTCTCTGTATACAAAACTTTCACTATTGGTGGGGAATCACATTTGAGGGCAGTAAAGACGGTATTACAAAATCTTGCTACAAAAGGAGGCTGTGGCTGAGACTGAGAATCAGGGCCCTGGGTGACCTGGTCCATGGCCACGCCCCCAACATCTCTTACCACTCTTGAGCTTAGTTACTACATTCCTGTCACAGTGGCTGTCTTTGTTACTTAAGAATATGCTGACTCCATTCCTGCCGTAGAACCTTTGCATTTGCTGTTCCTTCCATTTCAACTTTTTCTTTCCAGGGCTTTCTCCTTCTCAACATTCAAGGCTCAATTCAGATGGCACCTCTTCAAAGAGGCCTCCCCTATCCAGCCTTGGGAGACAGTGTCATGCAGAGGTTAAGAGCCCATGTTGGAGTCCCACCCTGCAGTCACTAATCATTTTGCTTTGGATAAGTTACTTAATCTTCTTATGCATTAGTTTTTTAGCCTGCACAATAGGAATGTTAACAATAACTACTTCCCTGGACTTTCTGTAAGGCTTATATAAAGCACTAAGAACAACGACTAGCAAACAGTAAACATCCAATAAAAATTGGTTATTATTACTCTCTACAGTAGCCCGCCTTTTCCTAGACCCCACTCTGCCTCACAGTCCTAGTTAGTGCCTGAATGGCTCTTATCACTGTTTGAAACCATATTGTTTCTTTAGTCCCTTCCCTCTAATAGGACAAGAACTGAGACGGTCACAGTTGTACCCCCAGCTTCCTGCACAGGTATGTGGTACAAGGCAAGTGCTCAGGAAATGTTTTAACAAGTGAATGAATGAACTGGTGGCAGTGAGAACTGGTCAAGAATGGGTTCAACAACAGTCAGGTTCATGCAGTCCTTCCTGTCATCCCAACTCATAAAGATTCCAAACCTCTGTGAAGGGAAGGGCTAGGTCTTAATCACCTTTATCTTCTCACTGCTGCCCAAGTGGTAGCGTCTCTAGCTTGCCTGCTACTTTCTTTGAGTCCTGTGGATGATGCTCCACAGGGGAGCCAGAGAGGGAGCTTTTAAAAAGAAAGCAGAACATGTCTCCCCTGCTTACCACTCTCCACTGGCTCCCACTGCCCTTGGAACACAACCTGGACTTTTCCCATGACCTGCAAGGTCCTACATGATCGGCTCGCTCCCTTTCTCACAGTTCTCCAGGCCAAGATTGTCTGGATCTCAGACACACCAAGTGTGTTCCTGCCCTGGGCCTTTGCACCGACTGTTCCCTCTGCCAGAACAGTCTTCCCCCAACTTTCTGCATGACTGGCTCCATGTGAAAGTTCTAGTCTCAGCTCAAATGTCTCCTCCTCACGGTGGTCCCCTCTGATCATGTCCAGCCCCCAGCCCCAGCGCCCTGGTTTGTCTTCACAGAATGCACTGCTATCTGGAATCACCTTATTTACTTAGTTTCTGATTCACAGGCTGTCTGCTGGAAGGCCAGCTCCATGAAGGTGGAGAAGTGCTTGTTTGTTCACTGTTCCAACCACACACAGTAGGGCTCAGTAGAGATTTACAGAATGAATGAATGATAGAAGCCACTTAACTCCTCAGCCTTCAGAACTAACTGGAGACAAGGGAGGACAGAGATTAGCCACCTAGCATTCCTTGCTTCTTGCTCCTGCAACCCCACAGATGGTCTGGCCAGGCCCTGGGCCTCACACACCCCAGCCAATCTCATCCCCCATTGCTCCCAGACTTCCTTCTGATCTAGAATTTTCTCCTCTCTGCCCCATGGACACATCATGCTCACAAAGACTCCCATGCCTTTGCTCCCGACCTGAAATACTCTTCCCTCTACCAGCTTCCTCCTGGAAGCCTTCCTGGGCGTCACCATTCTTGTCTCCTCACCTCTCTTAAGTTCCTCCAGCCCTTACAATCTGAAGCCCTGGTCCGATGCTTCATCATGTGCTTTCATCACGTTGGGAGGTTTACTTTAAATACGGAGTCCTCACCAAGTGCCTAGTGCTCTGCACAGTTTGTGGGTTAAGCCGGGTCAAGGGATTATTATCCCCATTTGCAGATGAGAGCATCGAGGCTCAAAGAGGTGAAGTGACTTTCCAGGGTTTCACAGCAGGTAAGTGGTGGAGGCAGGGTTCAAGAACAGGTCGGCCAGCCTCCCGAACCCTGATTGCTTCCACTACTCTACCTCGGGGCACCCGGCTGCTGAGTGACGTTTCATCTTTGGGAAAGCACCTCCCGGACTTCCAGGCACAAACGGAGAGAGCACCAACTCCTCAAGCCCCGCCAGCAGCAGGCCCGGCTTCCAACCCTGGCCCTGCCACTCTGGGTTGGACGCCTGCGTGTGAGCCGGCATTCGAGAAATGCTCGGTCTCTTCTCTGCCACCCGGCCGGGCACTGACCAGCTCTCCTCGGGCCCTGACTACCTCAGCACTGCCCCGGCACTTCTCCGCGACCTTAGGGCTGTCTCCAGCTCTGCCGCTGGAGTTGCTTCCCCATTTAACAGTAAGGGATACTGAGTCGGGCAGAAAGGCAGGCCCCTTTCGGGCCGGCACTCACCCTTGTTCTTCTGCGTCCGAGCGATCTCCTTCTCGATCTCGGATATCTTCTCCAAGATCCCCATGGCCGCGGCTAAGCTGGGGGCACCAAAAGACACAGCGGCGAAGCCCGAAACTCCGGCCTGGCGGCGGCAGCCCAGCACCCTGTGCTCGGAAGCCCACGGCTAACGGCGTCCCCCAGCGCCCGGCGCTCCGGGATTCAGAGTCCGGGCGGTCGACGCCGAGCGTAGTGCCGGACACAATTGGTTCCGCCATCTGGGCCGGCGGGGCCGGGGGCCGCAGCGATGGACCGGAAGGGGCTACGCCGGACAGGGGCGGGGCAGTGCTGCGGTGGTCCTGTGCTCACGTGGGAAGAAGCTAAGCCTGAGAGGTACCGAAGCAGTTTTCCTCCGGTGATGAACCTGACCTGCAGTCCCTAGTGTAGCTGACAGAGCCGAAAGCCTAGTGGCTTTTACTTTACATGCAGGTTAAAAGTGAGTCCCCATTACCACATCGACCGAGTGTTCAACCTAGCCTTACTGTCATCAGATACCTCTTGATATGCTGCAGTATATAGACAATATCCGTGTGAATTCTTGCCAGAAAATACTGCATCTTGGTTTAAACACGAGGAAACATTAGACAAATCTAGAAAGTGGTTCATTTTCTAAGACAAATGGCCCGAGCTCTTCAAAAATGTAAATGATGGGAGAAAGGTCAGGGGAACTGGAGATTACAAGTTGTTAAATATAATGTGTGTACCTTGCCTAGATTCCGGGTGAAAATTTAAAAGCAGCTATAAAAAGACATTCTGAGGACAATTGAGGAAGTTTTGACTTTGGATAGGATATTGGATATTACGGAGTAATTCCTATTTTTCCTGGTATGATGATTGTAGGAGAATGCTGTGGTGTTAGGAGTTGTCTTAGTCTGCTCAGGCCAATGTAACAAAATACCACACACCGGGTGACTTAAACCATAGAAATTTTCTCACAGTTCTGGAGGCTGGAAGTTCATGATGGACATGCTTATTGTAGTTGGATTCTGATGGGAGCCCCTTTCTTGGCTTGCAGACTCCCACCTTCTTGGTGAGTGTGTGAAGTGGGAGAGAGAGAGGGGAGATGGGGACAGAGAGAACTCACTGGCATCTCTCCTTATAAGGGTACTGATTCCATTATGAGGACACTACCCCATGACCTTATGTGGCCCTAATAACCTCCCAAAGACCCATCTCCATCTCCAAATACCATCACATTGGGGCTTAGAGCTTCAACATATGAATTGGGTGAGTGGAGGGGACCATAAACACTTAGTCCATAACACAGGTGAAAGTACGTATCTGTATATTACTTTCAAGTAGTTCAAAATAGTATGTATACATTAGACAAGGCAACTAAGTAAATGTAGCAATATGTTAACAGTTGTTTAACTTGGAAGAATTGTATACAAATATTCTCTTGTCCTGGCTGGTGTGGCTCAGTGGATTGACCACCAGCCTGTAGATAGAAAGGTAACTGGTTCAATTCCCAGTCAGTGTATATGCCTGCGGTGCATCTGAGAGTATGCAAGAGGCAGCCAGTCAATGTTTCTCTTGCACACCGATGTTTGTCTCCCTCCTTTCCCCTCTATCTGAAAATAAATAAATAAATAAAATCTTTTTAAAAAAGAAATATTCTTTCAACTTTTCTGTATGTTTCTAATAAAAATTTGGGTAGGAGTGAGTCCTTGGAAATTAGGCTTTCAAATTTGAAGTTCACAACTGTGTGAGCTGGGTAAATTTCTTAACCTCTTTGACTCTGTTTCTATACCCTGAAAGTGGGATAATGTGGTTGCTATGAACATGAAATAAGGTACATAACAGATGTAGAGAATCTAGCACATAGATGGCTTACCCATAGCTCTTCTCAAATGTCAGGGCCATTGTAAGTAATTTCTCCTGTTTGGTTCTCACACCCATCCTCAGATTCAATCCATGTTTACTGAATGCCTGTTATGTACCAGGCTCTGGGCTAAGTAAGGCTTTTGTAAACTGTGCGCTTGCCATTCTCATCTACAATTGCTAATAGATGTTACAAGCCTTGCAAAGTGCCTGGCCTGTTGGCTAAGCTGTTCAATCAGAGGGCTGAGATCCGAAAGCAGAGCCTTGAATTCCAAGTCTGGTGGCCCCAGAGGTAATTTGGAAACTGTGGATAGGGATGTTTACACATAGGATTTCTGTAAGGTTGAAAGATGACATGAAAACCCTTTGGGAATGAGGGAGGTCTATGCGAATGTGGAGGCCTGAAAGAACCCTGGCCCACAAGAGAGTCTCTAACTCCCCTCTGCCATCAAATCCTACATGATTCAGTTCCCTGGACTTCGATGACTGCCACACATGTGCCCACAGAAGTGTGTTCATTTCCAGTTTATGTGTGAGGAAACAGAAGTGTCCTGGAATATGAATCACCTGCCCAGAATTCTGGCCCCTCTGGTATTGCATTTGCTTCAGTCACAATCGCCAGTGGCTTCAGCTTCTTCACAAGTAGTGAGGGAATAATGCCAACTTCAAGAGTTATGGAGTTAGGCTAGCCCTGGCTAGTGTGGCTTGGTGCGTTGAGCATCAGCCTGCAAACCAGAAAGTTGTTGGTTCAATCCCCAGTCAGGGCACATGCCTCATTTGCAGGCTAGGTCCCTGGGTGGGGGCATGTGAGAGACAACCAGTTGATATTTCTCTCCCTCTCTTCCTCCCTTCTTATATCTTTAAAGTAAATAAATAAAATCTCTTAAAAAAAAAGAGTTAAGGGAGATAACCAGGCTTTCTCTACTCAAACCTTTCCTGCTTGGAGGTCCTGGATCCTCCAACCCCAAACTTTGGAAGTCAGCTATGAACCTTGGTTGTTCATGCTGCCTGAGGATTCCTTGAGACAGTTCACAGACTTCTGGAGAGGCCGCATTTGATCTGTGCATCAAAAGAGATAGTGGTGGGAGGGGAATATAAAGGGGTTCAATGGTAATGGAAAAAATAGTTAAGAAAAGCTAGAGTGGTACCCTCTTACCACAGTTTTTCTCTGTTGTTCCAGTTACCCTGGACAATCTCAGTCTAAAAATAAACAATTCCTAAATTTTAAATTGTGTGCCATTCCAAGGATTGTGATGAATTCTTACACCATCCCACCACCCTGTTCAGACGTGGGTCATCCCTTTGCCAGCATACCCACACTGTGTGCCTGCTTGCTAGTCACTGAACTGCCCCCTCGGGTATCCGATGGTCTGTGGCAATATCACAGTTCTTGTATTCAGTCACCCTTATTTCACTGAAGAACGGCTCCAGGGTGATGTTGGCAATTTGGATATGCCAGGGAGAAGCTGTAGATTGTTTCCTTTAGGTGAAAAGGTAGGTATATATGTAAAGGAAAAAACATAGCATATATAGGGTTTGGTACCACCCGAGGTTTCAGGCGTCCACTTTGGGTTTTAGAATATATCCCTGTGGATAAGGGGGTGGGGACCACTGTATTATCAACATAGCGAAAAGGCAATCCAGAGAATGGGAGGAAAATATGTGTAAATCATATATCTGATAAGGGCTTAATATCCAAAATACATAAAGAAGACCTAAAACAACAACAAAACAAAACCTTTTCTTTTTTCAAATTCTTTTATTCTTTTTCTTTTAAATTATATTTTATCAATTATGCTGCTACTTGTGCTGGGCTTAGAGGTTCCTGGGCAAAGCTGGATGGTCACCCAAAGCTGGCTGCCGCTAGTGCTGGCACAGGGCACTGAGCCAGAGATATGGGGCATAGAGGCTCTTTAAGGCTGGTTGTTGCCTGTTTGAGAGGATTTAGGAAGATGTGAAGCCTAAGCAGAGACTAGCCATTCATGTGGAAAAGCCGCTGTTAACAGCTTTTGTGGGCCAGTAAGCTGGGTGGGGTGGAGCCTCAGGGATTCCTGAGGGCAGAGCAAACTGCGTGAGCCAGGGTGATGGAGTCTCAGATACAGCCCTGTTCTTCAGCTCTGTGGCTCTGTGCGGGGAGGGCTCAGAAAGGTAACAGTGGCTTCTGCCCACTTTTCTGTCTGGGAGAAAGCTGTCTCCTAGTTCTCACCCTGATGCCAGACATGTCAGTTCCTCCCTGTATGCCATGGGTGCTACTCCGGTGCTGGAGCTCAGAGGGAGTGAGTCTGAGTAAGTCTGTTGCGGGCCCTTTTCTTGGGAATCCAGTAATTCCTTTCACTGACTAAACCCCGCTGGTTTTTACAGCCAGAAGTTATGGGGACTTATCTTCCTGGCCCTAGAACCCTGTGCTGGAGGGCCTGGTGTGTCTGGTACCCATCACTCCCCAGATATCCCTCCCAAATTTTTACCCACCATACATGTGTGTGGGACCAGCCCATTACCGTGTCTTCAAGTCTCCGCATCTCCTACCAGTCTGGATGGATGTGGTTTCTTTAGTTACATAGTTGTCCAACTTCCATTCAATTCGATTTCTGATATTTCTGAGTGATGGTTGTTCTGCAGCTTAGTTGTAATTTTGATGTGGCTGTGCAAGGAGGCGAGCTGTTTACCTATGCCTCCATCTTGACCAAAAGTCTGACAACATAATTTTTTAAATGTGTGAAGAACACAAATACATGTTTCTCCAAAGAAGACATACAAATGGACAATAAGCACAAGAAAAGATGCTTGACATCACTAATAATTAGGGAAATGCAAATCATAACTACAATATCACTTCACACTCATTAGGATGGTTACTCTTTAAAAAACAAAAAATTTTTGGCCCTGGCTGGTGTGGCTCAGTGGCTTGAGTGTTGGCTTGCGAACCAAAGGGTTGTAGGTTTGATTCCCAGTCAGGACACACGCCTGGGTTGTTGGCCAGGTGCCCAGCAGGGGGTATGTGAGAGGCAACCACACAGTAATGTTTGTCCCCCTCCTTTCCCCTCTATAAAAATAAATAAATAAATAAATAAAGTTTTTGTAAAACTATGCTGCTGGTGGGCATGGGAAATGGTGTTGCTGCTATGGGAAACAGTGTGGAGATTTCTCAAAAAGTTAAACATAAAATTACCATATAATCCAGTAATTCCCTTCCTGGTATGTACCCAAAATAGAAAGCTGGGTCTCAAAGAGATATCTGCACCCATATGCACAGCAACATTATTTACAACAGTCCAAAGGTGGAAGCTACCCTGGTGTCTGGTGGATGAATGGATGACAAAATGTGCTGTGTCGTTCAGTGGAATATCATTCAGTTTTAAAAAGGAAAAAAATTCTGACACATGCTAAGCAAAGCCACAAAAGAACAAATACTGTATGATGCCATTTATATAATGTATCCACAGTCATCAAATTCACAGAAATAGAAAGTACATTAGAGGTTACCAGGGCTGGGGGAGAGAAGGTGTGTGAAGCGGGGAGGAGCTGGTGTTTAATGGGAACAGAATTTTATTTGGGATGATGAGAAAGTTCTGGAGACAGATGGTGATGACAGTTGTACAAGAAGGTGAATATAGACCTGGCTGGTGTGGCTCAGTGAACTGAGTGCCAGCCTGTGAAACAAAGTGTCACCAGTTCCATTCCCAGTCAGGGCACACGCCTGGGTTGCGGGCCAGGTACCCAGTAGGGGGTGTGTAAGAGGCAGCCACACATTGATGTTTCTCTCCCTCTCTCTCTCCCCCTTCCCCTTTCTAAAAATAAAATCTTAAAAAAAAGTGAATATATTCAACACCATGGAATTGCCACCAAAAAATGGTTAAAGTGGTAAATTTTATATTGTATATATTTTATCACAGAAACGTCATTATATATGATGGTATAAAGTAATTTGCCTAAAAAAGTACTCCCAAAACCCCTTTGACCACTTACCCTTACAGTGATTTCCTATTTATTTACTTTCCCTGTGCAGCAAAAACCTGCAAACTGCCTATTGTCATGTCTCTGCTCTCTCCTCCCTTTCCCCTCAACCCTGCTTTGCCCCTACCATGCTACGGAAGCCGCTGTCACCAAGGTCAGAAGTGCCCTCCAGAGATGTGCCCCATGGTCACTGACACAGTCTTCTTCCTCCTAAGGGCATTGCCACTGCATGGCTTTTGGGATAGCAGCTTGCTAGCCCACCTCTGGCCTCAAAGGTTGTTCCTTCTGCCTCCATTGCTGATTCCCCTCTCATCCATGAGCTCTTTTTTTTTTCTCATCCATGTTGGGGGACCCCTCCATCTACCCTCACCCTGTTGGTGCCCTCCTGTCTCATAGTTTTGAATGCCCCATCTGGATGCTGACAGCTGTCGACTCTGTATCTCCAGTCTAGGCCTTCCTCCGGAATTTCAGATCCATCTGCCCATCAACCCTTGGAAGTCAGCTGTGTATCTACTTCAGACTCAACGTGCCTGCTCTTCCCTGCCACCCACAGCTGTGCCCCTCAGAACTGACATGTGATTCACCAAATCCATTTCCTTGTCCTCTTGGCACTCAGCTAGGTCATATCCCCCACCTGCTGCCCCTGCAGTTAGGTGTGGCCACGAGAACAGGCAGAAGCAACGTCACTCCTTCCAGATCTGTGGTGCAGAAACCCACCACTTGACCCTCCACCTGCCCAGGGTGACCTCAGAAGGCACAAGTTAAAGATGACACAGCTCCTGTCAGTCAAGTCCCCGACAAGCCCCCACTCGCCTTGTACCAACTGGACTTAGTGTGAATGAGCAATAAAGTTCTATAGGTCAAGCCACTGAGGGTGCAGGCTGTATTTTTCTAGCAGCAGGTATGCAAGTATATAAGTATTTTGTGTTTTCTTAGATTCTGGATTTGTCTATTCAGCATTTATTCATCACAGGGCCAATTATTATTTTTTTTAAATCCTCATCCGACTATGTTTACTGATTTTATAAAGGGAGAAACATTGATGTGAGTTGCCTTCCATATGTAACCAACTGAGTATCAAACCTGCAACCTAGGTATGTGCTCTGACCAGGGATCAAACCTGCAACTTTTCACTGTATGGGACAACGCTCCAACCGAGTCACCTGGCCAGTTACTTTATCCTTGATACTCAGGCATTCGTGGCCTGATTGGAGAGACACAGCCCCTCCCAAGTCTAGCCAATTCTTAAGAGCACAGAGCTCCCCACTCCCCAGTGTGCCTTTCATAGGAAAACAACCAATCTATAGCCTATACCCCCCGCCACCTCCCACTCAAACTCTTACACAGCAAACCAGTATTTCCCCTGACCAGGTCCCAGACAACTAGAGACAGCCCTGTGCCGCAAGGCCCATTGGAATTGTTCATACTAACTAATCTCGGACTGTCCACCCTACCCTGTACTGCTGCCTTTCTCTTGGAAACCCCACCAAGGACCCTGGCTTTCCCCTTGCTCCTGTTGCCTCCTGGCCAAAGCCTGGTGCCCCCTTGTGGTCCTGTGTGGCATGGTATGCCCCTCCTCTGGGGAAACATAAAAATCTTTCACTGGTATTGGCCAATCTGTGTCCTCACTTAGTTACCTCTATAAATTAAAATTAAAATGAGAGCTCTAGCCAAGTGGTTAAGTTGGTTGGAGTGTTGTCTCACACACCAAAAAGTTGTGGGGTCAGTTCCTGGTCAGGACACGTGCCTAGGTTGCAGGTTGGGACATGCACAGGAGACCATGTTTTCCTCTCTCTCTAAAATCAATAAACATGTCCTCCAGTGAGGATTAAAACAGTTAGGTAGTAACCTTAAGGAACACAGTGGCCAATCCATCCTTCTAGTTGCTGAGGCTAAAGGGCTTGGTTGGAATCACCCTGGACTGTTCTGCTGTTAGACTTCGTATCCAGTCCACCAGCAAATCCTTCTGAGTCTACCTTCAAAATCGGTAGACACATACCGCTCCTCACTTCTCAGTACTTCACTGTGGCTCCTGGGGCCTTGCAGCAGCTTCCTTGCTGGTCTCCCTACTTGCTCCTTGACCCCTTTCAGACCTTTGAGAACCTAAGTCAGATGATGTCTCTCCTCTGCCCACATCCTCCATGGATGCATCTCTGAGTGCAACAGGATCCCAGAGGGTTCGACTCTCCTCCCCCCACACACACCGATGACGTTGTCACCTCCTTGCTCTTCTTCCAGCACAGCCAGCTCCCTCCATGGCCTCCAGGCTTTGCTCAGTGAGGCTCCGCCTGATCATCTTTTTAACAGTTGCAACAGGAGCCTGCCACAGTCTGGAACTCTCAAAGAATATAGGCCATTCTTGGGATTTCTCCTCTGGTGTGCGCAGGTGCACCCCCAGCACACAGAACAGTGATTAGTACATAATAAGTGCTCACAAGTGTTTGCTAAGTAAAATGAACACCAGAGCATTTTGCTATTTTAGTGTTATGCTACAGAACCTGCATCGCCTTCACCCTATGGGAGCCACACTTGGTGAGCCAAGGTTATGTGCATGAGAGCCTCTCTCTCATTTCAGTGGGGGAAGCTCAATTAATCACCCAATTTCCCTGTACATTGTCATCACCTGGGAACTTCAAGGCACTTGGGAGGTCGAGACAGAACTCATCTGGGAGCTTCTACACTTGAGTTTAAATAAACTCCCAAGTAAGCCGACTAGTGTGGCTCAGTAGTGGAGTGCCAGCCTGCAAAGCAAAGGATCATAGGTTCAATTTATCCCAGATTCAATTCCCAGTCAGGGTACATACCTAGGTTGTGGGCCAGGTCCCCAGTAGGGGGCACGTGAGAAGCAACCACACACTGATGTTTCTCTCCCTCCCTTTTCCTTTCTCTAACAATAAATAATAAAATCTTAAAAAAAAAAACCTCAGGTGATTCCAGGGTGCAACCAGGTCTGAGAAGCTCCACTCCAGTCAGTGCCAGCTGGGGGAGGGGAGGGTGGGGGCTGTGGAGCAATTATGGAGAGAAACAATGACTAATACAGTGAATGATGAGGCAAGCCAAAAATTCAGAAGGAAAAAATGGCAAAATAAACTTGAATTTTAGCATATGCTTTTCTACAAACCAAATGCCTTACATGTTTTTCCTGCTATGCACAAATGGGAAGCTTCAATCTTCAGATGTTTTGGAAGGAAAATCTGGAAGAAAAAGCTGCTCAATTGCAATGCAATTTCCAGGCCCTTTTTCTGTGTCAAAGCCAGCTGCCTGTTTCATAACTGAGCAATTTCAATGCCTTTCTCCTCTTGTGCAGTTCAAATCAATGGTGAGAGCACTGATATTTATAATTTCAGCTTTGTCCTGTCTTGCAGTTGGTTTCACACTTAACACACTCTTCACATTTTCTAAGGCTCCTCTGGATGGCTTAAAAGCAAAGCAAACTAAAGGTTAAAAATTGAGAATCTTAGAACGGAGATACGAAAGAGGGGTTTGTTCTGAGGATCAGAAAATGCCAATTTCCATTCTATTCCAGACTCTAGGAGGGCAGGGAACATGGCTTATTCTGGCATTGTCCCCAATACCCAGAATGGCACATTTCATGCAGCAATCCTCAGCAAATATTTTGTAGCAGCATTATTAAGCAAAAACTACATTTTACATGTGTGGAGCATTTTTATAATTTATAAAGTGCTTTCAAGAAAAGCGTTGAGCCATGGCTGGTGTGGCTTGGTGGACTGAGTGCCAGCCTGTGAACCAAGGGATTACCGGTTCGATTCCCAGTCTAGGGCACATGCCTGAGTTGCAGGCCAGGTCCCTAGTGGGAGTGTGTGGGAGGCAACCACACATTGATGTTTCTCTTCCTCTCTTTCTCCCTCCCTTCCCTTCTTTAAAAATAAATAGAGTCTTTTTTAAAAAAGCATTGAATCCTTAACAATTCTCTGATCCAGGGAGCCGTGGTTCTTTCCACTTTCCAAATTCGAATTCAGCATTTAGTTGGTGCCCAGGCCCCATCAGAATGTGGAGGCAGACCCAGGAGAACCCAGGAGAGCCCTGCATGCCATAGCTTTTTTCACTCCGCCAAACAACCAGTAAGTGCCGTCTTCAGCTAAGAGTCCAGCATGGGGAAGAGTCTATTCCTTTCCTGACACCACACCTCAGGAGAAACAAAGTTTATTATTATTGTTCCAACAACATGAGATCAGGGGATATACTCTTTATACACACAGGGGAACTTTGCCCTGATTTTAATGTAAATTCTCTAAGGATTTCAGCTTTCTTAAAATTTAAACCTTTTCAACATTATAAACAATTCCTCAAAAATTCATAGTGTTTCCAGCTGTGTTCCCTACACACCTAGGGGGGTGTTACCTGAAACCTAACACTGTAACAAGAAAGCCCAGGTCTTCTGCCATTAGTCAACATGGTCTGTCAAAATCCCCATCAAGCCTAACAGGCTGGGTTAGGGTCCTAGGCCACAGGGTGCAGAGAAATCAAGGGCCAGAACTTGCCACTTAAGTCTGACTTTAAGACATTGGCTGGTGCAGCCTTTTTGAAGACGAAGTGCTGTGGGGCTTAGGCATTTTCTTGGGGGATCAGGTGCAGAGGGGAGACAGGCAGCAGCCTATCCCCAGCCACACTGCCTGTACCAGAACCAGACTGTGAAGCAGATGGTGAACATACAGCTCTGTTTGCCTGTTTTCTGTGTTAAATAACAGTATAAATCCAGAGCACATACAAAAAAATATACAGAAATTAACAAAACAGAGCTCAAACAGAAGTGCTGAGTGTCTGACCACATTGGACTGAGGCAGGAGCAAGGGCACAGCACCGGGTCAGCTCTGGCGTGGGCCTCAGCCCACTCGAAGCCTGCGGGGATCTTGGGACATTTGATCGCCCAGAAGCCTCCAAAGCCACAGAGTCAGAAAGAGGACTGGTGTCATCTAACAAAACGGTTTCAATTTAGAAATAGGACAGACTCACTGCTTAAATACCTTTATTATTTTTTTAAAAATTATTTGGACATTGATAGCTCTGCAAAATACTTCTCCCACCCCAAACCTGCAAACCCCTTCCGCACATCCTCCCGAAAGAAATAAAAGTCGTACTTTGCACCCATTCACATCTAATTTTTAAAAACATATAAGACTCAAAATCAAATATTATTTTTCTTTCCCAGAACTCGTTAGTAACTTTAAACCAAAATGCAACATACTTAATGGCATTTCTTTTTAAAAATTAGCTTATCAGACTATTTTATGAGGAAAAAAAATCAATTCAAGGCCTTAGAGAGAATAGATATTCCCTGTTTTGGAAAGTAAATGACATTGAAAAGCCTCTTACTCCCCTGGAGTTTGTAATTTCCTCATCACCAACAGAACCAGCCCACAGGTGGACTTTCTACTTATCAGGCATTGCTCAGATACTTTGGAACTGCAGCTGAAAAGCTGTGAAGTGTAAAACAAAGGGTGAGTGGGAAGGGACAATTCCAGCACAAGGCAATGACAAGGCTGGGACCACAGAAAGGAAGCTTTCTGAGCAGTGGAATAAAAACAGCCAAATTCCTAAGACCCCACACCTCTCGGCAGGATTGTCTGGGGAGAGGAAGACGGTAGAAAATCTGCAATCTGCACTAATTTCTGAATGATGAATACAAGTGTCAACCAAAATATTGCACATAATACCAGAGGCATGTAAACCACTGAGAACATTCTGGAAAGAGTAACTGCAGATGGAGATGATCCCCAAGTGCCTTTAGGAACTGAGTGAGAGAGAAGGAGCTGATGTGATGGCATGGAAGTTACTGAGAGGAGGTGGAAAACAATCCTTTCCTTGTCCTCAATAGGTAGGTTTTATGCAGACAAATCTTCATCACAGACGTGTCCGAAAGATCTAATAAAGGTATCCCTTCTTCATTTCCCCCAATACAACTGGTGCACTTCATTATGGGGCTAAAAAAGGAAGAAGGAAATCCTACACAGAAGAACCCATCTGGCTAGCTGAACACTATCAATGTTTGCAAATGTCCTTCCCTGGCCATTCAACCAAGCCCACCAACCCACTGACCTCTCACAGCCACACAGAGGCCCTGATTTGCTCCAGAGGCAACCTCACCTCCCAGTGTTCTGAGTGATGTCTGCGTCCTTCAAGGAACTTGCAAAGTACAAATGCCATTTGTACTAGAAAAGTGGAGGGGTAGAAAAGTGGAGGGGCATGGGCCAGACAGCACAGCCCCACTGCCTCCTTCACTTGTAGGTGACACTGGGCAGCTAAAGCCACAGCACGTGTCAGCGCCTCCTCACTGTGCATTCAGCTGGGTTGAATAGACCCACCCACGTGTTGCCTTTTGGAGCTTTAAACTCAAGAAAACACTACTGACTCATCTCTGAGAATGGCTGTAAGTAATTTTCCTCCTGCAGGCACAGAGGAATGCTCTAGGGCTCCATGGCCCTGGCCTACCTGGATGAGCTGGTTATACCTCTGCATAAGGCTGAGGACCACACGTCGCAGCTGTCCTAACGCTGACTAACTCCTTTCCCATGTCATTCTCCTTTAAGGCATCCACTCACATTCAGTCTCAGTAACAAACAGTACATATGCCATTAAACCAAAATTCACTCCTTAAGAAGAAAATACTCCCCACCACTCATCTAGACTGAGGGCTTTGTGCTCTCTCATATGGCCCATGAGATGCAACTCTTGGCCTGTTCTGCTCCCGTTATAATGCTCTCTTATTGTGAAAGCTTTTCTTCCTGTACTCTAAGTCTCGTAAACCACCAGAAAACCAACCCGCCACAGCCCTGCCCATGTCCAAGGGCCATGGCTGATGCCAACCTACTAAGCTTTTCAAACATTAAACAAAAAAACAACACACACACACACACACACACACACACACACACTTACTTTGGCACGTGAGCCTTGAGTTACTTGAGCATGTTCATGTCCCTACCCCTCCCCGTCCCAATGTTTCAGTCGCTCTTTTGGGAGAGTGGTGGCCCCTTATGGGGATGAAAGAGATCTCCATGAAGCACTGCCGTGCTGAGTAGCAAAGGGGGAGGTGCAAGTGCTGAGCTGGTCCCCGGCACAGTTCTCCTGTTCAGCACTGTGATTTATGCAATGCTGCAAAACTTTAGTACCAGGGTGACTAGTTTCAAACTGCTGGTTGATTAAATATACATTTACATATAGATATAGGTATAAAAATTACTAAGTCAACATTTGCTGTTTTCAATGTGAAAACGATAAAATGTAATTCTGAATAATTGTGCATTTGCCATAGGGTCCTTGTTAAAGGGATCATAAAAATAATTTTGCAATAAAAAAAACTTTTTAAAAAAGTTTAGTATTGCCCTCAAGTTCAAAAGTTTGGAGTGAACGTGCTGAGTGAGCAGGACTAGAATCTGTTCCTGCCAGGGATCTGGAAGCCTTAAATTTAGTGACCCCAGCAGCAGGCCCAGGGACCCTGCCAGCCCCTGACCAGCTTGGTGGGAACATCACAGGGCTGGGTGGCGCCAGGCGACTCCGTTAAACAATCAGCCTCTGCCTCGTGCTTCTCGTGCTTCTTGGGTGGATGTTGCTGCAGCTCGCCAACTCCCTGCACAGAGCTCTGGGGGGCACACGGGTCCTGGGGCTCGGCTTTTTCTTGAGCTACCAGACTAAGCAACTGGGGGCGGGGGGCCACAATGGGGACCACTGAGCACCAAGGCTGAGGGTGGCCAGGGGTGGACCTTCTACTAGGCTGGAAGCGGGGATGGAGGAAGGAATGGGCATTTCAGTGATACAGAAGTTAGCTGTGCAGGAAGGAAAAGTGCATATAAGGTAGCTTAAAAACAGGGTCAGGGCAAATGGCCACAGAAGGGAGGAAGAATGGAGACAGCCCCCCCACCTGCCCTGCCAGTTGGCCAGGCCTCTGTGGGTCAGCACTCATGCTTTCTGATGCAAGTCTGCTCTCGAAGAGACAGGAACGCAGGTTCTCCTGGTTCTGGCAGGTACACGTTTTTCTTGGCAAAGTTCTTGTTTGCCAAGTTCAGTTTTATTTGGTTGCTGCTCTGAGCCACTGTCACCGGAATTCATAGATGGGTGCGCTGTGCTCAGGAACGTGAGTGAGGTTGAGCGACTGGTACCTGCAATGGGAGAAAAGACAGAGACAGAAGGCGGTGGTCTCAGCACCCCGGAAATCTGACAAAGGATGTTCAAAAAGAACACAACCAAAGCGCCAGACAAGCCACACACTTGGATGGAATGCAAATTCATCTTGGATTTCTTCAGCCGAGTAAAACCAGCCGAGTCTGGTTTTACTTCAATTTCTTCAGTTCATCTTCCTGAACTATGCATGACCTGAGCTGTGTTTAGGCCTCCTGCTGTAGTCATGAAGCAATTCCAGCGGTGTGTCTCACTTAGTGAGAGGCTCAGTGAGCTGGAGAGGAGATGCAGGCTGAAGCCTGGTGCTCACTCCTGCCTCCCTGATGTCCAGCATCTCCACTCCCTCTGGAGCGTCAGGCTGCAGCTCCCTCGGAGCCTCATGGGGAACACAGGCTCAGCCCAGTTCTCCCAGGGCCTGAAGAGAACACAGGAAAGGCAGCTTCACGGATAACCCTGTTTCACCCCTTATGTTCCTCTCCTCACTCTGCAGGCACGGCTCTTAGACTCAGAGGACACAAAGAGTTGGGAGGCGCCACCTGCAGTTCCCTGGGCATGGTGCTCCGAGGGGTCAGGCAGGTGCAGGAGAAACAGAAGCCAGGACAACCCTGCATGGGGTGGCGGCCCTCAGGGACAGTCAGAATCGCTGGTGTGGATATACCGCTCCCCTGATTTGTGTCACCCGGGGGAGTGGGGAGGCAAGAAAAAGCAGTTTACTGTTTACCAAAGTCATCAGGAAGGGTAATGCATCAGCTGTCAGAATACGCAAATCAAAATCATGAGATACTGCTTCATACCCACCAGGACACTACAACCATAAAGACATCATGACAAGTGTTGCTCAGGATATGAGGAAAGTAGAAAAATTATAACCCTCATGCATCACTGGTAGGAGATGCGAAATGGTGAAACTGCTTTTTGGTGGTTCCTCAGAAAATTAAAAATAGAATTATCATATGACCCAGGAATTCTACTCCTAGGTATATGCCCAAAGGAACTGAAAGCAAGAACTCAAACATATACTTGTACGCCCACATTCAGACTGGAATTATTCGTAACAGCCAAAAGGTGAAAACAACCCCAGTGTCTATCAGTTGGTGAATGGATAAACAAAATGTGGCCTATATCCTTATGAAAAATTAGTCAGCAATAAAAGGACTAATACACACTAAAACTCAGCTAAACCTTCAAATCACTATGCTAAGTGAAAGAAGACAGGCACAAAGGCCACGTAACGTAGTGTGTGATTCCATTTACATGAACATCCAGAACAGGCCAATCGACAGAGACAGACGGCAGATCAGTGGTCGCCTAGGGTCGGGACGGGACGGGGGAGCTGGGGTGGTGGCTGAGGGGTGTAGGCCTGCAGGGCTTCTTCCTGTGCTGGCGGCTACACGACTGTGGACACTAAAGGCCACTGAATTATGCACTTTAAATGAGCGAATTGTACAGTAAATGAATTGCATCTCAATAAAGCTGGTTTTTAAAAGAGAATTATGGAAAGTTTTAGAAACTTCTTTGAAAACAACTCACCAAAACTGTAAAAATGGTGGCCCTCAGAGGCACACAACATGAAGTCTGAGCCAACCCAGGGCAGGGTCGCTCCCAAATCACAATGTGTGAGAAATGTGAATGGAATAGGTGCTTCTGTACTCAGAGAAGAAATCAAGTATTTTATGATATGGTTCACTCTTCAGGTATAACAAGATACTTAAAAAGCAGTAAGGAGACAGGAAAATCCCCCAAAAGGTGGCGAAAACTAGCACTTGCAGTGGCATTTGGTCCTTCACCTCGAACCAAACACAGGGCAGGACTATCAGCTACCATGAGCCCCTGGGTCACTAGGCTAAAATCAGGTGCACATGGGATCTGCAAAGCCCTGGGACCAGGAGCACAACCACAAAATTAAAAAGGCTGCTGACAGCAAAATTCACACTGTCTGCAGCTGGATCTGACCTTTTAGCTACTGACTAGATTTGGGAGGAATGAATACAGAACCACCAAGACTGAGATAAGCAATGCAGGAAACACAGTGCTGCTTGGAGGTGCTTAGCAGTGTGCCCCTTCCCCTGGCCCTCCATTCCATCCCGTTTGCTCTGCTCTGTGCCTGAGGACGAGCTCCGCACGTGAGTGACTCCAGTCACTTAAAGAGGTCCTTAGCACCCAAATAGAGCACACACCCCATGTGGAGACCGGCAGTGAGCTCTCCTTTTGAATCTGGAGAGCTCTATTTGAGCCAGGGACAGCCGGGGCAGCGACCCTCCGGCCCAGCCTCTGGGGCTCCTTACCATTCTGAGCTCCTATGATAATAGTAGCCCTCTATGGAGGCTGCCGACTTCTGGAAGCAGATGTAGTAGAACCCGGCAAAGGAAGCACCGCTGATGTCTTTGATTGTGTGGTCTGGAACCAGGAACTGTTCCTACACACAGAGAGGAAGGTCAGTAACAGCACACAGTGAGCCCCCTGAGGCCTCCCTGTTAACTACCAGTGGGTGCTGGGTACTAAGGCCCCACTGGTGCAGCCCAGCTTGCTGGGCGATGGAAAGCCTCTGCATCTCCACCGGCCCGAGGAGGGCGCTGGTGGGCCCTGTGTGCAGCCTAGGTACTGATGTGGGAGATGGGCTTGAGCTTACCAGGATCAGCCACTAAGAGGAGGTGCCATGGTCAACACATCGCACAGATAAACCAATACCTCCTACTTCCCTTTAAGAGCCCGCAGACAGAACGGACTGGGCAGGGAAAGTTTCCACCCCACTCTAGGCCCTGTCACGAGGTCCCCAATCACCTCAAGAGCAGCAGGTCACCTCTGTTGACCTGTGGGTCATTCTGAGGGCAGCTCAATCACCACTGCCCTCATCATACCCCCTACAAAGCTCTATGCCTCACCAAAATCAACCAGGATATTACTGATCTTGATCAGGCCCCTTCTGAGAGGCAAGCTGGTTATCTCAGGCTGAAGCCAAGAGCTGCAAGACCCGTCCTGTGACCCACTCTCCCAGGGAGACCAGGTCAAAGGCCCCGGGCCCAAGGGGTCTGCTGAAAGCCCACAGATGAGTCACCCTGAGAAACGTTTTGGAGACAAAACAACTCCATTGCTTTTTTGATCTTTGACACCCTTTCCCCTTTTTTTCAACCTCTGAAATTGTAGTTTTTGTTTTTTTTTTAAAATCAGAGTAACATTGTTTTTTTTTTTAAGATTTTATTTTATTTTGTTTTTAGAGAGGGAAGGGAGGGAGAAAGAGAGACAGAGAGAAACATCAATGTGCAGTTGCTGGGGGTTCTGGCCTGCAACCCAGGAATGTACCCTGGCTGGGAATCGAACATGGGACACTTTGGTTCCCAGCCCGAGCTCAATCCACTGAGCTACACTAGCCAGGGCTGAAATTGTAGTTTTTTAAATTAATTTTAAGATGAGAACCGTACAAGACACTTCCTTTAACAGATAAGTCAGATGGCATACCCCCACCAGAGGGCAAGCCCCCAAGCACAGGGCTCACACCCAGCGGCACTCCTCAAAGGGGGTGATTCCACCCCCCAAATTACTACCTACACACAGTGAAGGTGGAAACAGCTCCTCTAAATGATCCGTCTACAGCCCTGACAGGCACAGCTCAGTGGGTCTGGCATTGCCCCCCCAAACAGAAAGGTCCCTGGATTGACTCTTGGTCAGGACACACGTCCGGGTCCTTGGGAGGGTGTGCGAGAAGGAGTAGAGCAACGTTTCTCCCCATATCAGTGCTCCTCTCCTTTCTCTCTCCCTTTCTTCCTCTTTCTAAAAATAGTAACACCTTTAAAAAAACAATTTGTCTATATGAAAGCTAGCAAGATTTCAAGATCAAATAGCTTTTCCTATAGACTGGGGAGTAGGGCTTGAAGGTAGGTGTATATTCACAGAGTGATTTAACAAACTTGCTTCATGAATTGCTATCTTGTGGTCATAACATAGTAACTATCACGCTACCAAATCAGGGAGCACATGTGAATTCTCAGGCCAAAGCCAATCCAGTGAGTCCAGCCTGATGGAGTTGTCTGAGGGCTGGTGAGTGGAAAACCTGAATTCCATTCCTGGTCCCTCACTTTCTGGGCTGGAGGGAGCCTGAGGAGCGGAGACTGCACGAGTGAGCCCTGGGCAAGAACACAGTGAGGAATAGTCACTTAAATGGCACTGAAGCCCATGGCTGAATAGGGGGCAGAGAATGACTGCATTCAAGGAGCATTAGGCCATCCCCTGAGTCCACAGAACACGAGAGCTGCTTTAGCCTGGAGGACAGAGGGCTTCTTGGGTGGGAGCACGGAGAGGAGAAGACACAAATGACAGTGTCAGGGGTGAGCACTCTGAGGCCTGAGTCCACCTGCTACCACTGAGAGTCTGACCACAGGGTGTCCAAAGTAAACCAGAGCACCTGGAGCCACGCAGGTCTTTTACAAGTGTGTGAAGTCCCCACCAGGAAGACACATGGGATTGAGCACGGGACATGGCGAGCAGGTGGGGCACACCACCGGAGCTGGCACAGGTGCAGAGCCACCGTGGGCTTACCTTCCATCTCATGAAGACATAGTCCCCGTTCTTCAGCTCTTCATAATCAAAGTCATCTGAATTAAATGATTTTGCATACTGATAAAAAGCCAGAAACTTGCCCTGAAAGCAAAGAACAGAGTAAGAGAATAAGTACCCAGCAGGAGAGGCTAGTGTGGGGCTGCCCTTGTGCCTGGGGCCAGCACCCAGCACCAACTCGGGGGTGTGATGGCTGTCCATGTGGTGCCAGCGAGAGCAGTGGAAGCTGAGGGCAGGAAAGAGAGCCTCGGTCACCCCGGCACACTCAGACCTGGGCTCAGGACAGAGGCCTACCCTCGGCCAGCCCCTGTGGCTGAGGAAGGGCAGCAGCATGGAACAGATGCAAGTCTAGGAGCCTTTTCTCAGAGCACTTGACCACAGACAGAGTTTGCTTCCTTTAACAAGTGAGTCAGGACCAGCAAGCAGATCCCTGCAGACAGGCAGGCAGACAGCAGCCCAGGGACTGGTGGAACCACTCAGAGCCTGCAAGCCAGGGGCAGACTGCGCTCAGGGAGGCGGGCCCTCTGGCACAGTACAGTGCTGGGGACTGGCTAGGTAGGTAGAAATGGGAAACAGGCAGTATGCGGTTAAGTTAAAAAAAAAAGGAGACTAGAAATATGTTACAAAACTGTGTCTTATGATCCCCATTTTGTTCAGAAAAAAAGTACAGATACTCAAACAAGACCCAGGAAAAGGTTAATATCTGCTTTAGCTCTAGTTGTTGTCATGATAGGTGACTTTTTTCCTTTTGCTTTTGCTTTTTTCTCAAATATTTTTAAACAAGCATATATTAATTTTAGAAGAAAACATCTTAAGTGAGATTACAGAGATATTAAGTCACAGAATGTTACGCGCATATTTTTATTTTAAGTAGATTAATTATATGGAATCTTGACTTTATAATATCACTGTAACACCAATGTAAAACACCACACAGAAAATCTGAGGGTGAAATGCAATGTCTCCAATTCCAGTTTACAAAGGAAAAAGGACATCGCGGGTGGAGTCTGTAAGACACGGCATCCCTGACAAATGGAGGCACCATGCAGACCTGCAAGAGTCCTTTGCGGGCTTGGAGTCCCGGGAGCTGCTGAGCACCACAGTCCGAAGGCCCAGCTTCTCGTTTCACTCAGTCAGCACACCCGTGCCAAGGGGGATCTTTGTACCTGTTCTGCTCAAAATATTTCAACTCAGCCTAACAGAGGCTAGAGTCCCAGATATTTTCCAGAGCTCTAATGGGAAGTCCATGGGAAAATCAGAATTGCTTTCCAGGTATTCAATGTGCAGCCAAGCTAGCCCCAAACTGGGGCTTCACTGGGCCCCAAAGACCTTGCTCTTTGAAAGGACCAATCTGAGATGGAAAACTAAGTTGAATGGAGACAAGCTGTGGTTCACAACAAAACAGGCCCTCACTGGGTGCCACAGAGCCCAGCACCACGCTTGGATGCTGGCACTCATCGGTCACCACTAGGGCTCTGCCAAAGTTTTTGGATACACAAGTCTTGTTCATTCTCTCGTATTACGGAGACACAAAGGACTGTCAGTTTTAGTGGTCTCTTTGATACAATAGTCAAAACGTGTAACTTTAAAAAATGCTCTAAAAAGCTCAAATCTAAATTTAAATTTAATCAAACTCAGCCTTTGATAGATGTTCCTTTCCTAACTCAAGAGAAAAACATTAATAAACAAAGCAGCTTCCCTACAGTAAAGGGAACTCAGATGAGGGTCTGGCTGCAGCAGGAGTCTTCTCCGAGCACTGCTATGCCAGAGTCAGGAGAGACAGTGAATCTTCCTTACTAACACAAACAATAGTTTCTGATTGGCTTAGAGGGTGAACATGATGGACTTCCTGGTGAGGAATATACCAAAATATTAAATTTTAATATAAAATTCCTGGTGAGGAATATTAAACCAAAATATATCATTGCCGTGGCCAGCTAAGTCAAAGGCTTCTATGAGAAATGGGTTTTGGACAACAAGACTAGTGTGACAGCTGAAGGAGAGATCGCAGGGCAGAGCTCACTACAGAGGAATGAGACCATGCCCCACACCTGCCAGCTGGGGGCAGGGGCTGGTTTTCTCCACTGGGTCCTGCCAGGACTGGAAACTGGGCCTTGTCTCTCCAGAGCCACGAGGGGAGGAAGCCTCCAGCGGTTTTGCCAAGGGGGGGGACAGCCTTCTAGGAGCAGCACCTCTGTCTTGGAACCTGAAGTCTGAGGCCAGAGGCCACCAGTGTATGTTTCATAGGATTTCCCCAAGTACAGGAGATTAGAAAGGAACTGTAGACAGGAGATGGACAAACAGAAAGGACAGGGAGATGGTGGTAAAACCCTGAGGGCCAAGCTCCTTGGCTCCCCCTAGTGGCCCAGGGCGGTCAAAGGTTTACTCACCCAGTGTTTCCGGTCAACATCTTCATCTGCATCCCACTTTCGAGTTAAGAAAGGGTGTTTTTTGCTGATTATTTCTCCTTCAAAGAAGGTTGTAAGGGTTGGATACTCCTATGGTAAAAACCCAAATATCAAAACAAGATACTGAACAGGAATTTTAACCTTTTACAAAGGAAAAATCAACCTTATTTTAGCTTCTTCCCAATATTTAAAAAACAAACACAAAAACCAATCACTCGGCTAACCAACAACAACCTGGCAATTTGCCAATGGCTGTGCTGAGAACCCAAACGGAAGATGCCCGGAGAGTGGATTATCTCTTGGACTTCGAGGACTTTACCAGAAGCACAGAACTTTCTCCAACTTCACTTGTTATGTGTTGATCACTCAAAAGAGAATTTGGACTATTCCCACAAGTAAGTTCTGAATATTCCAATACACAAAGAAGATGGTAACTAAGTAGATTGTACTTTCCAAGGAAAACATCCAGCCTCCAAAATTATGGCCCTCACAGCTAAGCCTCCCTCAAACCGCAACCTGGCCCATTGGTTTTCACACCGGCTCAGTGCTTTGTCCCTTTTACGCCAATTCTTCAGGTTTCTAACAGTGGATTTTTTAGTAGAATACCTTAATATACTTGATATGTTTCATTCTATCATCATATAAACAAAGGTGATTTATACTAGAAAAATATATGTAAATTGGATCTGCAATTGAAAATCATAACTGAAAAAGAATTCTGTTGGAAAAATAAATAAGCTGTATTCCTACTTGAGCGCTTAGAATACTCCTGATAATTTTATTTGCTATTTGTTTATCTGCTAAGGAGGCACCAAATTAATGGAAGAAAAATTAACATGGTAAAAAGCCAACCATTTCTCTGCATTTGTGAAAAAACCACCCCACACACCCACCCATCCTCAGCCCAGCTGCCAGGCCCCCAGGGTTTCCTGGGAGCGGGGCAGTGACAGCAGTGCCCAGCAAACCACAGTCACAGTCCTAACATCCATGAGACCCCAGAGGTCCCGCTTTCTTCTCCAGGCCCTACATTAAGACTCTCTTGTTCTGTGACAAACATCTATACATGTTTAAAATATGTCTGCTCCAGTGGCTTTGCCTCTTCTCCCAGCTCAACCTGACCCGTAGCTTGGCAGCTGCGTGAAGGGGGCAGCTGCTCAGGTTTGGTGGTGGCTAGGAAACAGCATTGCCACCACCACTGCAGTGATGGAGGGGCCTGCTGCACGGCACACTGCAGGGCATACCAGTCTCTCAACAGAGAACCTCCAGATATTATAGACTTAACCTCCTCAAACCACAGCCCCCTCACCCCAACACTGCTCCGGGTTCTTCACACAGATATTTATATACACAAAGTGAAGAAATGAAAGAGAAACTTTCTAAATGGAAACCTGATTTTAAAGGTATAGACTAAATCACACTAATCTGTTTTAGGAAGGACTATTAAGGAAAGAAAGTTCTCCGTAAGTTAGCACCCGACTCAAGCTTTTAAATGAAAAGCTATAGTACTGGTTGGTATGGCTCAGTGGACTGAATGCCGGCCTGAGAACTAAAGGCTCACTGGTTTGACTCCCTATCAGGGCACGTGATTGGGTTGTGGGCCAGGTCCCCGGTTGGGGGCACATGAGAGGCAACCACTTGATGTTTCCCTCACACACCAATGTTTCTTTTTCTCCCTCCCTTCTTTTCTCTAAAAATAAATAAAATCTTTTTTTAAAAGCTATATACAGTGTGGGGCAAAGGTAGGATGACAGTTTTTCATATGAAAAATACAATAATAAATAATAGAAGAATAAACTCTGTGTTTACATACAAATAACTGCAATTTTCTTATTCACAACCTTTAATATGTTCTAAAACTTCCATAAAAGAGAAAAGAAAATGGTAAGATGGTTTATTATAATACAATGAAAATACTTATGGTTCAAATCTCATTTTCTTAACAAATGATTCTGCACTGACTTCTTCCTAAAAACATTTTAGCCAGTATATCAGGGTGACTCTAAAGTCCCCCAAGTTCAGAAAATTAAATAAAGTACTTAATGAATTAGAGCTACTATGTATAGAAGTCACCAAAAAGACAGTATCTCTCAGTGAAGGAACAGGAAATTTAAGCACCTGACTACAGCCAAATGGGTGGTGTTCACAGAGCCAGAGAAAGAACTCTGCAGCAGAAGGGAGGGAGAGGGACATCAGAGAGAAGCCCAGCCAGCACCCACCTTTCGCCCCCCAAGCCTGTGCAGGCTTCTTACAGAGGCCTGGTTGTTGCCAGGCACTTAAGATGTACCACCCACTCGCCCTCAGATTCCAGGCTCACTGAAAACTGTCTGGTGACAGCTCTGGCTTTCCGTGTTGGCCTGCCTCCTGGGGGATCAACATCCAAATAACCAGTAAGTCAAAGAGAGCTTCTGGATCATGCATGTAACTTGTTTTGTAAGTGTGTAAACTAGCACTCTGTTCACACATTGGTCCCTTGTCTCCCTTGTTCTGAGCAGGTTTAGCACAACCTCAGAGGGAGCTTCTAGAGCTTTCCAAACTGGTGTAGTGAACAAGTGGGAGTCTGATGTGACTCCCCCACGCTGGGGCTCTCCTTAGGCCCCATGCAAGCTGCCCGCCAGAGGACTCCCCAGGGATGATCCCTCCCCCTACTGCTGGCTCAGAACTGCAAAGAGAATGTTACTTGACACCCATTCCTCACAATTCTGGGATTTCATTTCCAGAAGGCACACAAACTTTAAAGCTGTGCTAGTTTGTGAATGTGAGGTCGCAAAGAGGCAAGTGAGCTCCAATTTAATAGTTAATTCCATATTGTAAATAAAGAAAGATTATAACTGAAACCCAACCATTTAAATACTTTTATTAAAATAAATTACATACTTGAGACTTTAATAGCTGTAAGTAGAAAAGCAGACCAAAATGAATAACTGCATTTTATAAGACTGGTATAAAGTCACTGTCAGCCTTTTTTGCATTTTACTAATTATCTACAGTGACTTTGTATTAGATTTAAAATTTAAAAAGTTATTAAGAATTTGCACAACACCACACCTATACTAAAAGCCCATGAACAGCACATTTTAAATGGGTAAGCTGTATGGTATGTAAACTACACCTCAGTAAAGTTACTAAAAAATGTTATTTAAAAACATGGATTCAAAGAATCCTCAAGTTGAGCATGACTCGGAAGCCTCAGGAAACACATGAGCCTTTCTCTAACTAAATAGCACTTCAGCCCCATAAGTGAGTCCACCACTCAACCTGGATCTGACCACTCTGGGGAGGGCGTGTGCTCCTGAGGCCACTCCAGGTCCAGGTGGGCAGGACTGGCCAGGATGGTGGTCTCCGAGTCCAGGCCACGAACAGCTGTGGCCCTGAGCTGGCCTCCATTGGAGGGCCACGCCAGCACCCCCTCCTCAAAAGAGCCTGGCTATCTGTGACTCAGAGGTGGGGCTACCGTTCCTGACGGGAAGTTCACAGCAGTTCTGTACACTGTTTGGGGATTTTTAATGCCACTTGGCATTTCTGTGCAACTTCCTATGACCAGAATGACTGATCTTTAGAATCAACATTAAGTATTCTGCATTACAAATGTTCCTGGTTTCCTTATGAAGTTAAATGTTTATGTTCTGTACTCAATTAATCTGGCTGCCTAAGAGTTGAACATATTCTGTTTACTATGGGTTTTCTACTACCACAAATTCAAAGGTTAGCTTCCTTCATTTTGCTAATCCCTACTTGACTGGATAAGTTTCCAGAGGTCATGCAGTGATTACCTTTTCATCTCAACAACAAACTTCATAGGGAATTCTCAACCAAACTCCTGACAGAGAAGGAGGAGAACCAGATGGAATAGAGGAGACAGAAAGAATTGTTTGGAGACTGAGGGATAATCAGGGCCTTGTTGGTATTTCACAATGTATCACATTATAATCCACCACTTCTATTACATTGTTTCCTCCCCACTAGGACAAGCCCCTTGAGTAGACAGAACAGGTATTTTTAATTCTCATTTTATAATGAGGAAACTGAAGGGAAATTAAAGGTCATGGAGCCAGTAAGGGACAGAGGGAGAATGCTACCCGGCTCCTTTCCACGGCTCCCTGCAGCATTCACAGACACTGCTGGGCCATCAGCACAGTGAAGACAGATCAGGTCCACAGGACACTGCAGCCAGGCCCAGCCCAGCCCTCACTATGGAGTTAGGCGGCCAGTTCAGTCCCCTCCTTCCTCTTCCTGTTTACTCGGTAGTGGGAAAAGAAAGGATGCTCTCTCTCTTGCTTCCTATGTTTCCAGGAGTTCTGTGGTTTAAAAAGTGGTTCAAAGAAAAGAAAACACTCTATATTTATGTAGCAGTTACTTCTATTAGAAAATGGTCACTTTTCACTGCTCCAGTGAACTAAAGAACTTCAAAGACCTCGTTCTCAAAGGACTGATGCTTATTTCAGAAACTGTTAAGCTTATGAGGGTGGTAGCTATATTCTTATTTTTTCTCAAAAATGATTAAAAATGAAGTCAACAGTATTAATCACATTGTGACTTACTCATAAACTTTAAAGATATACAAATCTGTATACTTTCTAACAGAACACATCAAAACTACATGCTTTATGCTCATCACACAATAACAACACTTAGAAACAGAGCACTTTAATCAAGACTCCAAGAGTCGAAACTACTTGCCCTTCACACTGAGACTGTTGAGTGTGCAGTTTACTTTCTAGTTCTAGTTTGTTTATATGAGTGCTTACCTCAGTAAGGCCTTTAATCTTCAGGTATCCACAAAGATAAGAGTTGCCCATGTCCACATGCTGGAAAGAAAAGACACACAGCCTCGTTACAAACGGAGGACAAGCCAAGCTGGAGTTACTTCCCGGGGTCATCGCTGAGACCAAGTGGAGAAAGGGAGGCCTGAGGTCAGCGCTCAGCCTGGGGCTCACCAGCCTCAGAGACCTGTGTGAGTCTTCTCCATCCATCTGCCTGGTCAGATGAAGCTCAACTTCACTTGGCTGAATATCTTGGGACCAAAGTTCCTTCCTGGACCCGTGAGCTCGCTCTAGCCTCACTTTTGTACTTTCTCCAACACCAGTCTCCATTGGTTCACAGACTTGGTGCGTCATCAGCCAGTGGGCCTCCATTTCTTCCTGCACATGTGGTGTCACTCCTAACCTGGGCTTCATCTGCTTGGTAACATCTTTCTGGCCTATTTCTGTCTCCACGCTGCTAAATCACTGGCCTATGAGTCCACTCCTTCCCTCTATTCACACTAAGTGCCATCCCACATTATTTATGAAATGGGCAGAATATTCAGGAAAGGCATGTTTCAAAGACTTATGTGGTATAAATTTGTTATAAACCAAAATGACAAGCCCAAATCCAAATAAACTGTGAAGGCCTGCTCTGCCCATGAGGGTGCTTGTATTTCTTGATGAGGAGAGGAGCCTAAAATAAACAGAAGTAACAGGTGTAGGTTTTGAGGTTTAGCAGCCACCCATCAACCTATTTCCTATTTTTTCACACTGGCAGGGCCCAGATCTTGTTTAACCCTGGCCTTGCAAGACCTGGTCAACCCTGATGGATCCAAGGCAAACACATGCCCCCTTCCCCTTGTGAGTTGTCGGTTTAGGGGTGAGGTACCTAGTTCTCGCCAATTACATGCATGTATCAGTCTTCTGCGTGCTTCTGAGAAAAATTCTGGCTTTTGGAGAAGCTCTTTTTCTTCCCCTTGTGGTGGCAGCCACCTAGAGATCATGAGAAACAGTCTGGGAAACACCCAGGATGGCGGCTCAAAAAATGGAAAGAAAAGGGCCCTGAGTGAGCCAATCCAGATTAAGCTACCTCTAAACTTTGTGTCATGTGAGATAACAGGTTCACTTATTCTTGAAGCTATTTGGAAATGGCATGGTTACTTGTAGCTGAATGCATACTAACTAGTGTATTTTACCTCAATCTATACAGACTCATCCTGAATAGGCAGGTTTTCAGATTTTATGACAATTAGGCTTATTTACAAAGTAAACCCCTGGAATTAAAGCAAAACAAAGTACAGTGGTGCTGTAGCACATTGCCATTTTAATGTTAAGAAACTGGAAAATCTTCGTGGAATGTATCAGCTTTGGGGACTCAACTGCTTCCAATTACACTGTAAATCAAACACTAAGGCTATCCTCAAAAACTGTAATGAGCTCACTCAGCCAGATGAGGTCAGCACCAGAGCAAATGGCTTCAATGAAGCTAAAGTGCTCCCAGTTTGGTGCTGGTGACAAAAGTATTCCATGTGAAAACTGCCAAAGCATTTTAAATATTCTCATCTGCTGACCCTGGTATTGGACGTTATCTAAAGCAGCTGATCTGTACTAAGTTGGTTCAGCAAAGAACTTATTGAAGGATACACAATTCTAACCTGAGGCCTTAAATTTCATGTATGCGATTCTCACTGAATTCAATATAGCTTGGGATCTCACAGCTGCTGGAAAGGGTATCAGGTGGCAAGGATACTTGCTAATAAGATTAAAACTTTAACTGTAAATTGGCTAACACTTTGCATGCATTATTGCAAGAATCATAATTTTAATTTGGCTTCCATTCAACCATGTGTCTCTCTCATTCTGCCCAAATTGATCTTGATGGCTGTTGAACTCGAATACACCACAGTATAGAAAGCTTTAACTGAACAACAGGCCAGCATCTCAGTGAGAGCAACATGGCATTTTCAAGAAGGTCTCACAGAACAGCTGTATCCAACAGCTGCTCTTTTTGATATTCCCTTCACACTGGCCCGGGCCCTCACTTTACTCTTGGCTTCTTGGATGGCAGAGGAGAAACAACAGTCACAGTAACCATCACCACCACCAACACACCCAGTCAGGATCTCACAAAGTTTGAGGAACTCTTTCAACTGGAATCTCAAACCAAGAAAAGCACTCCGATGAGCACAGAAGAGACGTGGAACGTCACCAGTCATTAGGGAAATTCAAATCAAAACCACAGAGAGGTACTGTCTCACCTCCTAGGTTGGCTACAATCAAAAAGAGGGTCAAAAGCAAGTGTTGGTGAGGATGGGGAGAAGTTGAAACCCTCCTACCCTGCTGGTGGGAAAGTAAGGTGGTGCAGACACTTCAGCAATTGGTCTGGCAGTTCCTCAAAATGTTAAACATGGAGTTAGCATGTGACCCAGCCATTCCACTTTTGGGTATCTATCCAACAGAAATGAAGACATATGTCCACACAAAACACTGTACATAAGTGTTCACAGCAGCATTATTCATAACAGCCAAAAAGAGGAAACGGCCCAAATGTCTATCAACTGATCAGTGGACACACAAAATTGTTGTATCCCATATAATGGACTATTACGCAACAATAACAAATGACGCAGGCACATGCTGCTATAAGGATGAATCCTGAAAACACAAGAAACTACACACAAAAGGCCACACATTGTATAATTCCATTGATGTGAAATGGCCAGAATAAGTAAATCTTAGAAAATAAATTAGTGGTTCCCTAGGGTTGGAGTGGGGGTTACAGCTTAGGGTTTGGGGTTTTGTTCATGTTTCTTGTTTCAGTGTGGTGAAAACGAGATTACAGTAATGGTTATACGCCTTCTGTGAATATACTAAAAACTACTGAATTGTATACCTTCAATGGGTGATTTGTATGGTATGTGAATTATATCTAAATAAGGCTGTTGTGAAAACAAAAGAAAGTAGGGGAGAGGATGAGTTATAAAAAGGCTGCAGCATTCTAAAAAACCAGTCCTGGCTGGGAAAAAAAAAACAGATGAGGGGGCAATTCACATGCCACTGAACCTCAACATTGGGCACTGGCTTCCCAGACAGATGGTGGCCTTCCTGGGCATGACCGCTGACCCCACTGTCACACCCCCTACTCCCGGGCTCCCAGCCATGGGCTGGTCTGGTGTCTGCTCTGGGCCTCCCTGAGACCTAGCAGTCATGCACCAACTCAGTCAGCACTTCCACCAGTTCACAAGGAAACTGCACCTGAGAGAAATTCAGAAACAACACACTGCTGACAGAAGACTAACTGCCGCAGTAACCAAAGCAGACTCCTCTCTGACACTTGGCTCCCCTGCCAGTTCTTCCTCAACATGTCAGAAACCATCAAATTACACAATGGGCACAAACTCAGGATCATCCCAAAAGTCTTCCATACCAGGGACCTCACTTTCAGAATTTTATGATTAGTTGCAAACAACGTGTGCTTTTGTACTAAATTCTTACATTTCAAGCAAAAGAAGGGGTATCGCCATGAGGTATTAATTATAGACTGAAATACCTCATCCATGAGTTTTTCAATTACAACAAATACCATTGGCTCATAATAGAAATTTAAGTTTATGGCCCAAAGATAAAATTACTATGAAGATGCAGCTCTCCGAATCCAGAGAAGAGGGTATTTTTTCCCACAAAATAGTAAAAAAAAAAAAAAAAAAAGAAGTTGATCAATGCTCTACAGTTAGCAGAAAGGAAATGTGCCTCCATTGTCTTTTGGGTGGGAGACATACTTGCTCAGAAGAGAGACTGTTTAAGAATTAAAATGTAAAAGGGCAAAGGGCAAGTATATGGAAAAGACATTCTACCTTCTGCCCCCACACATGGCAGCGGTGAGGCAGCACACTAGGACCTCAAACCTTCTTTGAGGGCTTTGGAGGGGTGTTTGGAAACAGCCTAGGAGGTGGGTGTCAGGCTAGGACAAAGAGGACAGTGAGGTGGGGAGTGGGTCTTGAAGCAGGCCAAGGTAGATACAGAGGAGGAACATTTTTGGAGGGAGGAGAGAGAAAGGGAGTATTTAAAAATATGTGAAATGTACTACCATATGCCAAGAGGGATAAGGTGCAGGAAAGGGTCCAGGCAGGTGAGGCTGGAGTTCCAAAGCTGTCAGGGGCTGCCATCAGGTACTCAGAAATCCAGGTCCAGTGGGGGGCGGGGAGGTGGAAGGGCATGGGAAGGAAATATAAGGGTGAGAAATACAACTGAGTGAGGTAGGGCTCCCAGTCCACCGCTCTCAGAGGCTGGGAAGTAGCCTTGGCTGTGTGAATAGAATTTAAAAAACCCTTTCTTGGAGCCAGAAAGGAAGAAGATGAAGGTAGGAGGTGGGAAGATCTGGGTATCGAGGTCAGGGCAAGTAGCCAGAGAACATGGGTAGGAGCAAGAGAAGCCTGGGAAAAGGGCCTAGGTGTGAGGCAGCTGTGAGGAGCTGGGCGTGGAGACCAGAAAGAGACTGGGGCGGCGGGGGAAACAGGCAAAGGAGACTCGACCCTAACAATGTGAGGAGGCCTGTCCCGCTGCACCCAGAATGTGTGCCTAATATGGGGGGTGGGGGGCCAAGGGCCAGGAATCGGTTGTGCTGGGGGGGGGGCTCTCGGTCTCAGAGGCGAATGGAGGGAGGGTGCCCCCAAGTCTGAAGAGGTTGATGAAGCTCTCCCAAGAAGGAAACCGTAGGAGAAGGTTTCCTGGGACTGAGGAAAGCGGGGGGGGGGAAAAACAGGCATATCTCAGGTCTGCGAAAATCTGACATGGGCCTTGCCACGGAAGGGTCCCGAATCAGAAGAAGCCAACGGAGAGTGCTTCAGGGTCTGAAGGGGGCTGGAGGGAAGGCTGGTCTCGGGACAGGTCTCGGAGAGCAAGGACCCAAGTGTGCGGGTGGCCAGGCATGGGGGGCTTCCGGATCCCAGGAGGGCTGGTCGCGGGCTCCAAGTATGGGAGTGTTTGGGGTCTGCCAGGAGCTGCTCACAACAGGCTCCGGATGTGAGGGGCAGGTCAGGGTTGGGGCTCGGCGAGTGTAAGACACCAGTTGGGCAGGTCCCGGGGTGAAGCGCCGGGTGCAGGAGGCCCGGCTGCGTGGGCCTGGTCCGCGGCTGCGGGCTCGAGGAGCCGGGGGCAGGCACGGCCGTGAGCGCCGCGAGGAGGCCCTCGGGCCCCGGCCCGGCCCGGCCCGGCGCTCACCTGCAGCACCACCTCTACGTCGTACGAGTTCCCCTTGCTCTTCTGGTGGCCGCGGAACTTGGAGCCGCTGTAGAGCAGGCTGGTGGCCACGCCGGGCTGCTGGGTGTTGATGGGTGGCGGCGGGATGAGCGAGGCCGCGGAGGCGACCGAGGCACCGGCCGGAGGTGGACACTCGGTGCGGACCGGCATCGCGGGGTCCCCCGGAGCCAGGGCTGGGGGAGGGGGAGAGGAACCGCCGCCGCCGCGCGGGAGCCGAGAAGGGTGGCAGGGAGGGAGGGGCCGGGGCGCGCACGCGCTGGGTTGGGACGGGAGGGGGGACCACTCGCCCGCTGCCTGCGGACCAACCGCTCCGGCCGCCACCGGGCCCCCGGGACCTACAAGAAGGGCTCCCGGGTCCTGAGCTGAGTACCCCTCCCCACTTGCCCTCGCGCGCGCGCGCGCGCGCACATACACACACGGGCACACACGCGCGCGCGCGCACACACACACACACTCACTCACTCACTCACACACCCCTTCCGATTGGCCCGGACGCGCCTGGGGGTCTGGAGCAGGCTCAGGCGGCGCTCTCACCCATTGGCGGGCAGAAGAAACACGTGGTGGGGTGGACCAGGCACCCTCTGGGACTTGTAGTCTTCTTGTGGAAGCGCGGCTTAAAGGGGCGGGGCAAGGTGCGTTTGTGATGCTGATTGACTGGGGGTGTGCGCTGGAGGCGCGCCGGAGTGACGGTCGTCGCCGCTTGCGACGTGCGGAAGATGGCGGCGTCCTGGGGAGTCTGAGGGCTTTGGGGAGGCCGTGAGAGGTTTTTGTACAATCGGAGCTTGCGCCCAGGGATCCTTTAGCTTGGTGTTTCCTGCTCTAAGGTTCGCACCGGTTGTCCTCCCAGGCCCTCGGACGCGATGTGGAGGAGATGCCTCTGCCTGCGGGACAGGTGGCGCCGGCTCCTGAACCAACCTTCAGGTGGTCCCACAGCCATCGTCAGGACGGGGGCAAACATCCCGTCCCTATCCCGGGCCTACGCTCCACCGGCAGGTGAGGAAAAACAGGCTATGTCTCCCTTTGGCCAGGGATGGACTAAGGTGGGCTAAGGTGGGCTGAGAGGTTCTGCCGATCAGGGCGGGGTAACCGAGGCAGGACTCAGGCTCATCGGGTTACACAGCCCAGTCGGGCCTCGTTACAGATTGGGGAAGACCCCCCAGACTAGGGCAGGGACCACCGGAGGGCACACACCTCCCACGTCTCACACATTTCTCCAAGCCAGGGACAGTAACTGACATTGGGCACGTGCGGCTTTCTCAAAGTTTATGGCTTTTTTCTCTTTAGTAAGGAAGGCGGAAGTCACCCTTGTTTCCAAACAGGGAAATTCGGGTCTGTATCTGTACTACTCTAAGGTCACAGAGCAGACTCAGAGATTAGTGGAGAGAGCAAAGGTCAGATTGTCTGCCTCCTTTCTGTGTCTAAAAAGCCCACCCAGCAGGACTAGAACCCAGGTCTTCCATCCTGGCCCTCCCACTGCCCTACCACAACCACTGCCACCTCTGCTAACGAGTTGACTGGTGCTTCTTGCCTCCTCCTTCCAGTTCTGGCTCTGATGAGACCTAGGAGAAGGTAGCGGCTCATTCATTGCTTCTGGGGAGAGATCAGTTAAAAGAGTGAAAAGCAGTAACACTCTTCTTACATTCGATTTGTTTTTCTGTGCCGAGGGCAGGAAGCCTGGTGACCTTCCAGACAGGTAGAATGCGCTCCCTACCTGGTTGATGTTCATTGTCAAGTGCAGGTTATCATATCCTGGTTAAACAGTAGCTTAAGGGAAGTACATAGAAGTTATGAAAACACAAAGAAGCACCTACTCCTGTCTTGAGAGTGTCTAGAAAGGGTCTTGGGTTTTTTGAAAGGACATTTAGATGGAGAGCCCATAGATGAGTAGGAGTATGGTGTAGAGGAGGAAGAAGTGTGCTGGGCAGCTAGAACACATCTAGAGGTGACAGTGGGGTATGAGGGAGCTTGCTGTGATACTACCTGCTTTCAAAAAATCTAGAACTCTACAGGCAGTTGGGCATGATGGCAGGGTTACAAATCTGGGTCCTGAGGCTGGCGGAACTTTTGAGGTACTATGTGATCTTGGCCTCATTTTCTGTGTGAATCGAAGGACTAGGTTGCCTCTGAGAGTCCCTCTGTTAAGTTCCATAATTTTATACAAATGTTGGATGCAGCTGGAAGCTGAGGTCTCACCTGTCAGGGCCCCAGTGAAGAGGAAGAAGGAAGGGCTTCTGTAATAATTATGATTTATAATAAGAAATATATATATATTTGGTTTTTGTCCTCTTCTTGGCACACAGCTCCTAAAAAGCCATAAGAGCTGTGGGAGAATCTTTTGTTAAAATATTTGGTCTTTTGTCCTCAGGTAGCTCCAGAGTGAGAAAGATGAGGGTGAGGGGTGTCTTTCAGCCACACCTGAGTTTATGTCAGGGAGGTGACTTTTAGAAAACCCCTAAGGATGGGGATTGGTCACCATGGGAACCAACTGTGTGATTAGGGGGTTGAACTTCTAGCCCTACCCCCTGACCTCTAGGGAAGGGAGAGGGGCTGAAGATTGACTTGATCATTCATTGCCTATTTGCCTACATAAATGAAGCTTCCCTAAAATCCCTGAATCATGGGTTCTCAGAGGTTCAGAGAGCTTGCAGGTTGGTGAACCTATAGAGATGTCAGGAGAGCAGCATGTCCAGAAAGGGTATGGAAGTTCCTCGCTCCTAACCACATACCTTGACTTGTGCATTTCTTCCATCCACTGTTCCTGAGTTGTATCCTTTTGTAATAAGTGAATAATCTAGTAAGTGAATTATTTTCCTGAGTTCTTTGAGCTGCTGTAGCAAATGAGTCTAACATGAGGAACCTCATCATTGGAACATCTGATTTATAGCCATTTGGGTTGGTTAGAAGCACAGGTGACAACCTGGACTTTCCACTGGAGTCTGAAGGGGTCAGAGCGGATAGATGAGGCAGTCAGTCTTGAGGGATTGAGACCTTAACCTGGAATCTGATGCTAACTCAGACCTTAATTGAACTGTAGGACTCCCAGCTGGTGTGGCAGTTAATTGGTGGGAAAACCTTTACTCATTTGGAGTTGTCTGTGTGAGTGTGTAAAGCACAGGTGGCAAACACAGGGCTGGCTAGCAGAATCCGGCCCTCCACCTTGTTCCATCTGGCCGAGCACCGTGTTTCTACCTGGCAGCAGCGCCGAGCTCCTTGCCCCTAGTTAAGGAGTAGTTACATTTATATAGTCCTAAAATTACATTCAGCCCTTTGAAGGCAACTGCAAGGCTGATGTGGCCCCCAGTGAAAATGAGTTTGATACCCCTGATGTAAAGGAAAACGATAGCCCCCCCCCCCACATGTAGCATCCCGAGGAGTTCACCTAAGTTGGCAAACACACAGGATTACTTTAGGTTAGTGGATGCCACTTCCCATTATAGTGGCATTCCATCTGCCATCTCCTTTTTCCTTTCTACTGCCACTGACTAGTTTAGGCTCTTGGAAGGACTTGGCACATGGTAGGTAGTCATCCATGAAAGAGAATATGAATAAACAAAAGAATAAAACACCGTGGAAAGCAGGTATGTGAATCAGGCCTATGAGCAATCTACTGAGACTTCACCAGTTCTGAGATTCTGAGAATCCATGGAGTGGTGAAGATTAAATCCAAGTGGAGCCTTGATGGAGACTGTAATTGACAGGCAGATTGAGCTTGGTCCCTAGGAATGGCCATGTCTTTGAGGTTTGTCAGAATGACAGAAGGGAGTTAGGAAAGGGTCACTGGGGTATAGGGGAAGTTGCAGCAAGGACACCTGTGTGAGGCTGTGTGGCAGTCCCGCTCTGCATCAGCTGCTGGGAGGCGAAGGTGTTTGGAGAGGAAGCATACCTGGCTGAGTGCAAACACCCAGTGAAGTCAAGGTTAGAAGTCTTGTCTACTCCATTTATAGATTGTCTGTCACCTGGACAAGTCATTGAGCTTCTCAGAGTCTACCACCTCAGAGGCATCACCTGCCCTGGTTGTGGTAGGCTGAGGGAGAATCTATAGATAAGGTGTCCAGCCTGCCACCTGTTTTTGTAAGCAAAGTTTTATTGGCACACAGCCACACTCACTTACATATGTATTGTCTAGGGCTGTTTGCACTGCAATGGCAGAGTTGACTGGTTGCAACAGACACCGAATGGGCTGCAAAGCCTAAAATATTTACTGTGTTTGGCTCTTTACAGAAAAAAAAAAAAAAAGCCAACCTCTCCTCTTTGGGAAAAGTGTGTTTAGCCCATTTACACTAATTGCTATGGCAGATACATTTGGCTTAAAGAATTTTGTAACAGATTTATTGAGGTATAATTCACTTATTCTTCACTTATTTAAAGTGCACAATTCAGTGGTCTTCAGTATATTCACTGAGTTATGCAGCCATTGCCATGGTCAATTCTAGAACATTTTTATTATTCTGAAAAGAAACCCTGTGACCTTCAACTCTCACCCCTCCATTGGCCCTGCCAGCCCTAGGCAACAGCTACTTTCCGTCTCTATAGATTTCCCTATTTTGAACATTTTATATAAATGGAATGTGGTCTTTTTTGACTGGCTTTTTTTCACTTAGACTTTTTTTTAGAAGGGAGAGAATAATCGGTGTGTGGTTGCCTCTTATGCACCCCCAGTTGGGGACCTGGCCTGCAACCCAGGAATGTGTCCTAACTGGGAATTGAACCAGTGACTTTTTGGTTCACAGGTTGGTACTCTATCCACTGAGCTATACCAGTCAGGCTCACTTAGATTGTTTTCAAGGTTTATCTAAGTTATGGCAGGTACCAATATTCTTTTTCATTGCTGAGTAATATTCCATCTTATTTATCCATTCTTTTGTTGATGAACATTTGGGTTTCCATCTTTCGACTATTCTGTGTAATGCTGCTATAAACATTCATATACAAGTTTTTTATGTGGGCATATGTTTTCATTTCTCATATATCTACCTGTAGAATTTCTGGATCAAATGGTAACTGTTTAACTTTTTGAGGAACTGCCACACTGCCTCCCAAGTGGTTGCACCATTTTACATTTCTACCAGCAGGGTATGAAAATTCAAAGTTCTCCATATCCTCAGCACTTGTTATTATGTCTTTTCTATTTTAGTCATCCTAGTAAATGTGCAGTGGTATCTCCTGATTTTGATTTGCATTTCTCTTTTAAAAAAATGTATTGATTCCAAAGAGAGGAGAAGGTGGAGAGAAAGACAGAGAGAGAAACATCGATCAGTTGCCTCCTAAAAATTGCCTCGACTGGGACCAAACTTGCAACCTAGGCATATGCCCTAACTGAGAATTGAACCTGTGACCTCCTGGCTTACAGGATGATGCTCCAAACAACTGAGCCAAACCAGCCATGCAATTTGCATTTCCCTGATGATGAATGATATTGAGGGTGTTTTTATGTGCTTATTGGACATTTGTACATTGTCTTTGCGGAAATGTCTATTCAGATCCTATGACCATTTTTAATTGGGTTATTTGTCTTTTTATCATTGAGTTGGAAGGGTTCTTTATATAGTTGGCCTGAAGAATTATGATGCCAGAAATAGTTTGTCAGAGCCCCCTCTCCTCCCATTAGAGATGAAGGGGTACCCTGAAAGAGAGAACTTCAGCTTTAAGGCTAAAGACCCACCAGGTGGCACTGTTTAAAAAGATAATGGTTGTTAAACAGCTATGAAAAAGCACTTCTTCTGTCCTTGGTGCACAGTGGGAGTTGTAGTCTTCACACATCAGAGGCCACCAGTGATCGAGGCTGATGGAAAGATTGCTCACTGGTCCCCAAAGTCTGGGCCAGAAGGGCAGGGGAGGGGCAATGACACAGGACATGGCCTGTTTCTCCATGTGGGTTGGAGCAGCCTCATAGGAAGGGGACCCAATGGACAGTGCTTTCCAATTCAGCACTCCTCACATGAGCAGGTTTCTTGTGGTTAGCTTTTTTGCTTACCCATTTCTTTGTATCTACATAGTCCACAAAATTGTCTCTTAAAAGGCACTGAGCATGTTTTTGCCACAGAAACAGATGTTCTGTAAGGGGAGGGATTCATACTCAAAGCAGACCCGAGTTCTGTGTGACTCTACAAGGCTAGGCTGTTTTTTTTTGTCTCTAAAGATGGTGTTCCTGTGTCTGTCATATGGCCCTGTATTCATGGAGACCATGGACATGTCACAGGCTTCTGGCAGCTTCATGGTTTGTCCTGTGTGACCTAAGACCTCTGAGGGCCCGGGTGAAGAAACTTTGTCTTTTGTCATTGTTGGGGAGCATGGCTGCCACCCCGTGAATTTTCCAGATCATATTTGTCTTTGCGAACTCCTAACTTGGCTTCCTCTGTCTTTCCTACTGTAACCTGTCTGACTCTTTCTTCCCAGGTCTGGCCCCCACCACCTTCTCTGGGCATCTCAGACCCTTCCCTGTTGGATAGCTGCAGTCTTCTCCTTCTGCCCATCTTTCTCGTTCTTCAGAACTCTGTGTTCTCTTGAGGCCCCAGACTTCCATGTAAGCTTTACCCTCTGCTGGAAACTTTTACACACATATCCTCCCAGAAATGAATCCATCAGTGCAGGCTAACTCACTCCTTCCTCTCCAGGTCTCAGAGAGAATCTGGCTGCTGGGGCCTCTTTCTTTAGTCCACGAGGAGGATGAGCTCTCCGGCACATGTGTCAGGGTTCCTTGTACTTCCTTGGCCGTTGTGGTCACTTCACTGTTTGTCTGGTTTAGAGTCTGTCTCCCCACTGGACAGTTACTGCCTCTAGGGTAGGGTTGAGCTTTGAGTCCTATTGCCAGGACTTAACATTCTCCTTGGAAAGGGATTAGGACTCACCAAAGTCTGTGTCAGAACTTCCAAGGCTGAAGCCTGCCCTCCTCCTGTCCCCCACCTATTTAGGAGAGCCCCTATGTAAGACACCCCACACTGGCCTTGTTGCCTGAGGCCTGGCAGCCTTGGTTCTCTGTTTGCCCAGCTGTTCTCTCCTGCATGGGTTTCTCCTGTTTGGGGCAGTATTGTTGCCCCTTACTTGCCCCTGCATCCATCCCACTCCCTTCCAGATTTTCCTTCCTACTGACAGATAGAGAAGTGGGCCTGGCCAAAATGAGAGTCAAGGCCTGATCAGCAAAGCAGGAAAGAAAAGGCTTCCCTTGTGGGGCCTCATGGTCCTCATGCCTTTGGGTGGCTCTGCCTGTGCTGTCAGGGGCCGTTCCTCCACCCAGTGTCTTGACACCCAGTGTCTTTATCAAAGTCAGACATTGTCTTGGACCCATTTCCCAGGGCTCTGTGGGGCTGTGTGCTAGAAGTCTCTCCACTAACACTTCCTGCTGAGGGGAGGACCCCCATGCCCACCCCTGTGATGAGTCAGAGCTTCCAGAATTCCTCCCACCTTCTGCCTGGCCTGGCTTTGGCCACCATCCTGGACCTCATCGCACCTGTGTCTGAGTGACCTTGAGGGCCTGTAAAGCACTAATTTAAAAGGTGCAGGCCATGTAACCCTCCTACTTTGGTGTCAGGTGTGAGGGCATCAGGATTATGATTTCAGAGGAAGGTGGTAAATTGTGTCAGAATAATGTAGCAGCATCTCAGTTCTCAGATCTGATCACTTTTTAAAAAATTTAAACTCTATGAAGACAGAGACTTTTGTCTGTTTTATTCACTGTTTTATCTCAAGTTCCTAGAACAGTACCTGGCACATAGTCGGTACAAGTATTTTTTGTGGGAAAACAGTTTGGGTCTTAGTTTAGTAAGTGCAGCCATGGGAATGCAATTTCCCTGTGTAAACATTAGCAACAGTGAATGAGATTGATGAAAACATCACATACGGTGTTTGGAGGAAGGCCAGACACTCTTTCCATGACTCCCTCCCCACATGCACATAAACTAAGTTCTGATTTTCATAATCTGTTGGAATTAATAAAACTTTTAACAGAAGCTTGGTTTAAAAAATATTAAAAGACGTTAAAAAGCATTAAAAACTAAAATCTCCTTGTCCTTCACATGCTGCATTATTATTTCCAATAAGTAACTTTAGTTAGACTCTGGAGGCTTTACGTACTTGGTGAATATGTGAATGAATGAGTGAGTGAAGGAATGAAGGTTTTTATTTATCATGGGTGGTAAGAACTGAGTTATGGTTTATAGCTTCCAAAATGTGACATATTTGTTATTAATCAAAGGCATCTGCATAATTCCTTATGCAGTGCTCTTGGTTTTTAATTCCCCCAGGTGAAAGAGGGGAAATGTGTTTATATTTTCACATTTTATTCAAGTTATTTTCAGAAAGAAACACAGGACAGATTTTTCCCTTCCTAAAGGAAATGTTTGGAGTTCCTGTTTAATATACAGGCAAGCTGGTTAATTAGGTTGATTAATTAATAGAGGATGGGAGATGCTCCTGGGATCTCTAGTCACTGCCTGCACACCACATGCACACACATGTATGTGCATATTCACACTGGCTCTCTGCTCATGGTCTGTGCTCATAACTTCATAGAGGCATTGGACTCTTGCCTGAAATGCGTCTCTGGCTTTATCAAAGTCAGACATTGTCTTTAGTTTCCGGCACACGCACTGGCATGGGGTAGCACTGGGGTGGGGGTGGTGTGGGGAGGAGCGTGCTTAGAAGTCAAAGCAGAAGATGCTGGAAAAGTCTGTTGTGTCAGACAGTCTGCAGGTTCTTGATGCTCTGTGATCAGACTCTCCCTGGGCTGGTGGGGGCTTGACCAGTTGTCCTGCTCCTCCCTCATCCCTGGAGAGTAAATACCCACTCCTCCGGCTTTAGTCAGAAGCCATTGATTATGCCACATAGAGTAGGGCAGACTTTGAATAGTGATATGAAAATCAAGCCAATCCATCAGCATTAGCTGGTCTTCTGTCTCAACATGATTTTAAACTGCCTTTTTGAAAAATCTTTCTCACAGAAAGGAAGAGGTTTTATCAGAATGTCAGCATCACACAGGGTGAAGGTGAGTATCTGAAATTTTGACTGTCTCTTTTTCTTTCGATGAATGGGTAGAAACATTTTTTATCTTCAGCCAGTTCAGTGGTGAGCTTGCCCTTCGCACTTTTGTCAGATGTGTTTCTGAAAGCCCTGTGTGGAGGGGCTCAGGGTTGCCTTTGTCGGCACCAGATCAAGTAGCCAAATGCAGGAATGGTCGCTTGATTCTGCTTAATGATCCCTGAGAGGTTTTCATTTGATCTTTCAAGGTGGCTTTGAGATAAACTTGGACCACAGGAAGCTGAAAACTCCTCAGGCCAAGCTCTTTACTGTCCCCAGCGAGGCCCTGGCTATCGCAGTGGCCACGGAATGGGACTGCCAGCAGGACACCATCAAGTTCTACACCATGCACCTGGTAACAAGTTCCCATCCTGTGCCTCGGTGCCTGCTGTGGGCTTTCTAGGGTGCCTGGCAAGAATCAAGACTCCTACCCTAATGCAACAAAGTCCTGGGGGATGGGCTCTGGCCACACTTGACTCCTTGAATATGCCAAACGATCCCCCCTGTGCTTGGCCACCTGCAGGTCCCCTGCTCAGGGTGCTGTGCGGGATGGCTGGCTCCTCCTCTGGTCTCAGGGCAAGTGTTACCCTCCCTCACTGCCCAGCTGTCTTATGTTCTGTCATAGCAGCTGCCCCTTTGTTTCATCAGCACCACAGTTTGTAGTGTCTGTGTTATGTCTGTGCTGCCTTGTTCAGCACAGAAGGGCAGGGCCACAGCCATCTTACTAGCACGTAGACGGTTCCTAGTATGAAGTTTAATTGGCACCCAGCATTGGTTCAGAACCCAAGGGGCAGGTGGCTGAGGACCCCCTACCATGAAGCCGGCCCCCCTCCACACAGGGTGACTCACTGAGGCAGTAGAACAGCCTGAGGAAGGGGGCGACTGGGTTCTCTGGGTCCAGATTCTGCAGCTTCTAAACTGTAACCTTGGGTGAGTTACTGCCGCTTTTCAGCCCCAGGTTCCCCATCTGTGAGAGGTGGGGGATGATAGTGCCCATTCATGGAGGTGTTCAGGGTGGGATGAGCTGACACAGAAAGGCCTGGGTGTGGTCTTGGTGTACACAGAAAGAGCGTTCAGTCAGCCCTGGAACTGGTGCTGTCCTGGCCACCACTACACTTGGCCCTGACTCACAGATGCAGGCAGGCTTCCATAACGTCTTTCCAGCCTGCTGCGGTGCTGGCCTGTGCTGGGACTATCTGATAACATTAGGGTGACAGGACACAAACTAATTGTTCAAGCACCTAAGCAGCCTGCTACCGACTGGGCAAATCTGGAAAATAGTCCCACTTCCATCTTGGCTGATATGTTCCCTGCTTTCTGAGGTGTTAAGAGAGCCAGCTGGTAAGGTTTCAGTCAGATCCAAATTCCAGTAATTCTTGTGTCCTATGTACTGAGTTTGAACTCTATGGGACTCAGTTTCCACATCTTTGAAATGGGGATAATAGTACTTACCCGAAGAGTGGTTGTGAGGATTAAATATAGCTGAGCTTGGTAGTAAGAGGATGAGACCTTGGGAAGCACACGAGTCTCAGGGATAGCACAGTGCCCCGTTGGCATGGGACTTGTCTGTTGTGAGCTCACAGCTGATGGGCTGCAGCTGAGGTTGTGCAGATACCACAGGTCAAAGGCTTTGGCTTGGCACTGCTGCCTGGCGGCTCTTCCTGGCTGGTTCTTCCCGCTGCTGTGGGCTGGACACGATGAGCTTGAGAAGGCAGTGCTTTTTGTCTAGACCCGGGGGGTGGTGATGGAACTTTCTGTCTTTTCATGCAGACCACATTGTGCAACACGTCTTTAGACAACCCAACCCAGCGAAACAAGGACCAGCTGATCCGGGCGGCTGTGAAGTTCCTGGACACAGATACCATCTGGTAATTGACACTTAATGAGCATTTCCCTTGGACCCAGTGAGTCCCTTGGGCTGATCTGTCTCGTTTGCCTCGCTATCAGTAGGAAAGGAGGCAGGCCTTATTCTGTCATCTCACAGGGCAGGGAAAGCAGTCCGGTTGATATCAACATTTAGCTGCCCTGCAGATCCCCAGAGAGGAGACCTCCTTCGGTTGCAACGATGTATATGCAGCTCTTACAGGCTCCAGGGCCAAGGGCCGCAGTTGCCAGCCCCAGCAGGGTCTCTGACCCTAGACCTTCGCCTCCTAGCACGCCCTCCTGTAGGCATCCTCATTACTGCTTGTCAGCCTGGGCACAGAGATGGTCAGATGCCAGTATTCAGGACCTGGCTTCCTCCACTTCTAAATTTTCCCTTGGTGTCTGTGTTCTTTATTTTTTAATTATTTCTTTTGTACTTATATATTTTTTGTAGGAATTGGCTCACTCAATTTTATAGGCCAAACAGTCCACAGGCTGCCATCTGCAAGCTGGAGATTTAAAGCCAGTGGCATAATTCAGCCTCGATCTGAAGGCCTTAAAAAAAATACACACTCACAAACAGATTTATTATCAATAATGACTCACAGGAACATGCACACTAAGAAGTCCCGACGTCTTCAGTCGGCACACTGCAGACCCAGGAGAGCTGATGTGCAGTCCCATCTGTGTGCTGGCAGGACTAGAGCAAGCCTTGGTGTAAGGCAGAAGAAGACCTGATGTCCCAGCTTCAGGCATTCAGGTGGAAGGATTTCCCTTCTCCACATCCTTTAGCTAATGAATGGTGATGTTGAAGGAGAGCTAAAAAGGCCCCATGTCTGTGACCTGAGAGCCCTGAATCTCACTCTGTCACAGATGTCACATGGGTCAGCAGTCAGGGGCCGAGGAGGGAAAGTTTCTCCTGGAGAGGCAGCCAGCAGGGCCGCTTTTGAGTCACTCATCAGAAAGTGCACTCCATATGTGCTAGGGGCCATTTGATTGCAGGGATCAGAGACCTCTCCAGTGTAGCTCAGATAAAAGGGTTTTCTTGAAAACAATACAGGGGCCCTGGTGGGAAATAAAGGACGGTTGGCCAGCAGGTATGGGAGCTAGAAGACTGGGTCCCAGAGCTCTTCCCTCCACCCTGGGGGAGAGTCTTCCCACTCACCCGCTGCTCAGCAGCCCAGGTTTCCCACGTCTTATGAATGGCACTAACACAGCTCTGTAAGCCTGGACCTGTCAGACACTGAGGAAAATTGGGACAGGGCTCTCAAACTCAAGCTCACATTAGAATCCCCCAGAAGGCTTGTGAAAGCAGAGATTTGTGGTCCCACTCCCAGAGGTTCTGCTTTCTGTAGGAGTGGGCTGAGGCCTGAGAATTTGCATTTACACAAGGTCCCAGGTGGTGCTTAGGGCTGTGGCTGGCCCTAAGGCCTCACTGTGAGAACACTGCTTTAGGGGGAAGAATTGTGGGGCTGGGGCAGTGGTGAAGTTCTGTTTGCTGTTGCCTTATGTGTTTTTCTGTTGTCTGTCACTGAATGAAGGAATTGTACTTTTTTATTAACGAAAGTGATTTTTACAATGAATTAGCTATAGAGTGGAAGAGCCAGAGACATTAGTGGAACTTCAAAAGAACGAGTGGGACCCAATCATAACATGGGCCGAGAAGAGGTAAGATGTGCAACCCCGTGGCACTGGGCAGGCTGTCAGAGACTGGGGGCTATTCTGGACCAAAGCCCTGAGCTGGTAAACCTCCCAAGTCTAGAGCACCCTTTGGGGCACTGTCCAGGAGTTTGGGAGTTTCCACTTTGGAAAACATGGTCCACAGATTTGTCTCAGCTGTCACACAGCAATCACCTGCTATTAGTAGGCATTGTGTTGAGCATAGGTAGGAAGCCCGAGCTCTGCTATGATGGGCTGTGTGGCCTGGAGCTGGTGACTAGATCTCTCCGAGGGTTGACTTCTTTATCTGTGAGTGGGGCTTTTAACCCTGACCCGTCAGGGCACTGTGAGGTGTGAATGAAGTGGTAGCTAGTATCCTGCTTGGCACACAGTAAATGCTCCCATTCTGGCAATCATCGCCTTTACCGTTGTCACAGTTGCTCCACTGTTAAGATAAATCATAAAATGTACTCACACGGGAAAATGTCTGGACAGCGTCCTACAAAATTATAGGTAAGATTTATCCTTTGGATATAAGGTGGCCAAGAATTGATGATACCCAATATTCTTTCCCAAGTAGGAACATTCTTGTACAAGCTGAATAGATTATTGATGTGGTGCCAAAATTCAGTTTCATTCCATTCCAAGGGGACTTTGGAAAGGCTACTACCTCTGTACTGTCTTGACCCCACAGTATTTTTGTAAGCTTACATGGAGTAGCTTTTGGCATAGTGTTTTTCACAAAAGTGATGTCTTTCAATCAGTCTGTCCCATTTGTACACATTTTCTGAGTGCTCACAATGTGCCAGGGATCCTTGGGATCTATAGCAACAGGCATAGCCAGTGTATTAAAGGATCAACTAAAATGTAACAACTATGGTAGTGTGTAAGAACTGTATAATGGATTCAATGTCGTTTTGGGGTCTAATGAAATGTAACAATATTTAGGTGCCTGGAGATCTTTGCTATGATACAACATCATGAGATTTTTGTAGCAGTTGAGATTTCTTTAAAAAACCTTTTTTTAGCCCAGGTTGATGTGGCTCAGTGGATTGATTACTGGCCTGCAAACCAAAGAGTCACTGGTTTGATTCCCAGTTGGAGCACATATCTGGGTTTGGGGCCAGGTTCCCTGTTGGGGATGTGAGAGAGGGAACCAGTCTTTGTATCTCTTGCCATTGATGTTTTTCTCCCTCTCTTTCTTCCTCACTTACCCTCTCTCTAAAAATAAATTTTAAAAAATTTCAATTTATTTATTGATTTTAGAGAGAGAGAGGAAGGGAAAGAGAGACAGAGAGAGAGAGGGACATTGCTTTGTTCCACCTGTTCATGCATTCACTGTTGATTCCTGTGTGTGTCCTAAAGGGGATTGAACCCACAGCCATGGTATATCAGGACAATGCTCTGAGTAACTGACCTACCCAGCCAGGGCAGCAGTTTAGATTTATTGTTGTTAATAATTTACAGAAAAACTGGGCTGTTTTCTATGTTCTATTTGTACTATTAAAATTTCAGCAAGAATATTTTTAAATCAATGGGAAAAATCAGTGACATATGAAAGAAAATCATGGCTTCCGGTCAACATGGCAGAGTAGGTCAACATGGTACTCTAATCTTTTCCATGAGCACATCAAAATTACAACAAACTAAAGAACTATCATTGAAAACCACCTGAAATCTAGCTGAGCAGAAGTCCCATCACTAATGATACACAGAGAAGCCACATCGAGACTGGTAAGAGGGGTGGAGGGATGCAGAACTGGCAGGTCCCACACCCATGTGTGGTAGTTTAAAATTAGGAGGGATATTTTGACTGTCAGAGTCCCCATGAGGAGTGAGGAGTGCTGACCCACCCCAGGCTCCCCAGTCCAGGGTTCCAGGGCCAGGAAGAGAAGTCTCCATAACTTTTGGCTGTAAAATCCAGCGAAGATTGTGGGTGACTGAGAGGGAGGTCTGCTGAAATCCCAGGTGTTTCATTTAAGGGCCCACAGATGGACTTCTTTGCTTGGAGCTCCTGCACTGGGTTGGCAGCACAGAAAGGCACCAGGGGTATATGGGAAGAACTAAATGTTATGACTTTATGGTGAGGGCTGGAGGAGCAGCTTTCCCCCAAATGGAAGTGCTGGCAGAGGCCATTGTTCCTTTGCTAAGCTGTCCCCCTATAGGCACAGGTGGGTACCATATCTGAGTGTCTATAAACCTGTCTCACACTGTTCACCTAGCCCTGGTAATACCCTGAAACACTGCCCCATTCAACTTTTGGGCCCACCCAAGCCACTTCCAGTGGTGTTTCCTCCAAAAATGGCCTGTCTTGGCTCATGCTAAAGACTTCCTAAAATTTCCCAAAGGTCCACAAATCTTTTAGAGATCAGCAGCATCTGGCCTTGGTGTGCCTTGTACTTTTTTACAAAACACCCCCAAGCCCAGCACTAGTGGCAGCCAGCCATGGTTTGCAGCTTGGCTTCTGGGCACCTCCAAGATCAGCACTAGTAGTAGCCATCTGCAAATCACTTTGTAGCTCATGCCTGGTATCCCTGGAACTAGACCTCCCAGGAGGCTCTAGAGCCAGCCAGCACACCCAGAGGACAGGTTCAGACCACACTGGAGCACTACCCAAATACCTCCTCAAGAAGTGACACATTCAGCCCTGGCTGGTGTGGCATAGTGGGCATAGGCCTATGAACCAAGGGGTCGCTGGTTTGATTCCTGGTCTAGGGCGTTGTGAGCCAGGTCCCCAGTAGGGAGCGTGTGAGACACAACCACACATTGATGTTTCTCTCCCTCTTTTTCTCCTTCCCTTCCCCTCTCTCTAAAAATAAATAAATAAAATCTTTAAAGAAAAAAAAAGAAATGACACATTCAAGGGGTAGACTCAGTAGGTACTTGACTGCTGATGAAGAGAGTCTTGCTCTGTGGGGTGGGCTCCTGCACAGCAGCTTTTCAGCTGTCATCTTGCCCAATCAGCCTGGGGTTCATTCCCTCCCATTGATGTGTCAACAGCAATCAAGGCTCAACTATAAGAGGAGGGTGTATACATCTCTTATGGGGGTGTGGGGAACACCTGGAGCACCTCACTCAGGTGCCCGGGAAGGCAGCCTCATAGGACATCTAATACATAAATCCACTATACAAAGACTGGGAGACATAGCAGCTCTACCTGATACATAGAAACAAACGCAGGGAGGCAGCCAGAATGAGGAGACAGCGAAACATGGCCCAAATGAAAGAATAGAACAAAATTCCAGGGAAAGAACCAAACAAAATGCAGATAAGCCATCTACTAGATGCAGAATACAAAACACTGGTTGTGCCCTGGCTGGTGTAGCTCAGTGGATTGAGCGCTAGCCTGTGAACCAAAGGGTTGCTGGTTTGATTCCCAGTCAGGGCACATGCCTGGGTTGTGGTCCAGGTCCCCAGTAGGGGGCACTCAAGAGGCAACCACACATTGATGTTTCTCTCCCTCTCTCTCTCTTACCCTCTCTCTAAAAATAAATGAAATTAAAAACAAACAAACAAAAAAACACTGGTTGTAAGGATGCTCAGTGAACCATAGGAAGAATAGGTAAACTCAGTGAGAACTTCAACAAAGATAGAGAAAATAAAAAAGGATCAATCAGAAATGAAGAATATACTAGAAGGAATCAACAGTAGATTAGATGAAGCAGAGGACTGAGTCAGTGATTTGGAAGATGAAGTAACAGAAAACACCCAGCTAGAACAAGAAAATGAAAACAATAATAAAAAAAAAAGAATTGTTTAAGGGGCTTCTGGGACAACATCAAATGTACCAACATTCATATCGTGGTGGTGCCAGAAGGGGAAGAGATTGAGTAGGGAATTGAAAACGTATTTTAAATAATGACAGAAAAGAATAACTTGGTGAAGGAAATAGACACACAAGTCCAGGAGCACAGAATGAGTTCCAAACAAGATGAACCCAAGGACACTCACACCAAGACACACCATAGTTAAAATGCAAAAGGTTAGCCCTGGCTGGTGTGGTTCAATGGATTGAATGCTGGCCTATGAACCCAAGGGTTGGTGGTTTGATTCCCAGTCAAGGCACATGCCTGGGTTGCAGGCCAGGTTCTCAGTGGGGGGTGCACAAGAGGCAACCACACATTGATGTTTCTCTCCATCTCTCCTCCTAAAAATAAATAAATAAATCTTAGAAAAGTAAAATGCAAAAGGTTAAAGACAAAGCATTTTAAAAGCAGCAAGAGAAAAGCAATTACCTACATGGGAGCTCCCATAAGACTCAGCTGATTACTCATCAGAAACTGCAGGCCAGAAGGGATTGGCACAAAATATTCAAACTGATGAAAATCAAGGACCTACAATCAAAATTACTCTATCCAGCAAAACTATCATTTAGAATCTAAGAACAGATAAAGAGCTTCGCAGATAAGAAAAAAGCTAAAGGAGTTCATCGCCACCAAACCAGTATTAAAAGAAATGTTTAAAGGTCCTTAAGAAGAAGAAAAACTCAAAAGTTTGAATAATAAAATGACAAATATCTATCAACAATTACTTTAAATGCAAATGGATTAAATTGTCCAATCAAAAGGCATAGGGTGGCCGAGTGAATATGAAGTCATGATCTAAACATATGCTGTCTACAAGAGACTCACTTCAGATCAAAAGACACACATAGAAATCTATGTGATCCTATTAACCACTGTCACCCCAATATATTTAATAAAAAAAGACACACAGAGACTGCAATAAAGGGGTGGAAAAAGTTATTTTCTGAAAATGGAAACAAAAAAGCTGGGATAGCAACACTTAGACAAAATAGACTTAAAAACAAAGGCTATGATGGGACTTCCGGCCAAGATGGAGGTGTTGGTAGACACACTTTGCCTCCTTGCACAACCATAAGAAGGCTCACAACTAACATCAAAACTAAACAACCAAAACTGCCAGAAACTTGAACTGTATGGAAGTCCAACAACCAAGGTGTTAAAGAAGAAACATTCATCCAGGCTGGTAGGAGGGGTGGAGGTGGGCAGCTGGGGTAGAAAGGCAAGGCAATGGCTGGAGGACTGGGTGGACAAGGTGGCAGTTGGTGGACTGGGCAGTCCCACATTTGTGTACAGATAAACTGGGAGGAACAACTAGGGAGCCAGATAGATCATGCAGCCCAGGGTTACAGCGTGGGGAAAACAAGCCTCAAAACCTCTGGCTGTAATACCTGTGGGGGTTGTGGTAGCAGGAGAAACTCCCAGCCTCACAGGAGAGTTTGTTGGAGAGACACACAGGTTTGTAGAATGTATACAAACCCACCCACCCAGGAATCAGCACCAGAAGGGCCCAATCTGCTTGTGGGAGGCGGAGGAAGTGACTGAAAGCTGGGAGAGCCCACTAGGCAATGTTTTTCTCTCTTGGACCCCTCTCCCCAACACAGCGTAGCACCACAACGACGTGAGTTGCCCTGCCCTGGAGAATACCTAAAGCTCTTCCCTGAGAATGTAACAAGAGCTTGAAGACAAAAAAATATGGCCCAAATGAAAGAACAGATCAAAGGTCCAAAAGTAGAAGTAAGCAATGAAGAGATAGCCATCCTATCAGATGCAGAGTTCAAAGCCCTGGTAATCAAGATGCTCACAGAAATGGTTGTGTATGATGCAAAATTGAGGAGGAAGTGAAGGCTATGCAAAGTGAAATAAAGTAAAATATACAAGGAACTAACAGTGAAAGTCAGGAAACCAGGACTCAAATCAACAGTTTGGAGCAGAAGGAAGAAATAAACATTCAACCAGAACAAAGAAACAAGAATTCAAAAACATGAGGAGAGGCTTAGGAACCTTCAGGATAACTTTAAATGTTCCAACATCCAAATCATAGCGGTACCAGAAGGAGAAGAGGAAGAACAAGAAATTGAAATCTTATTTGAAAAAATAATGAATGAGAAATTTCCCAATGTGACAAAGGAAGTAGACTTCCAGGAAGTCCAGGAAGCTCAGAGAGTCCCAAAGAAGTTGGACCCAAGGAGGAATACACCAAGACACATCATAATTACTTTGCCCAGGATTAAAGATAAGGGGAGAATCTTAAAAGCAGCAAGAGAAAAGAGTTACCTACAAAGGAGTTCCCATAAGACTATCAGCTGATTTCTTAAAAGAAACCTTGTAGGCCAGAAAGGGCTGGAAAGAAGTATAAGGCATGAAAGGCAAGGCCCTACATCCAAGATTACTCTGTCCAGCAAAGCTATCATTTAGAATGGAAGGGCAGATAAAAGTGCTTCCCAAATAAGGTCAAATTAAAGGAGTTCATCATTACCAAGCCCTTATTATATGAAATGTTAAAGGGAGTTATCTAAGAAAAAGATCAAAACTATAAACAGTAAAATGACAACAAACACAGCCATCAACAGCTGAACCTAACAACAAAAATGAACTAAGCACACAACTAGAACAGGAACAGAATCAGAAATGGAGATCACATGGAGGGTTATTAGCAGGGAGGGGGAGGGGGAGGGGGAGAACGGGGGAAAAGGTACAGGGAATAAGGAGCATAAATGGTATGTACAAAATAGACGGGGAAATTAAGAATAAGAAATGGAGAAGTCAAAGAATTTGTATGTATGACCCATAAACATGAACTAAAGGGGGTGGGGAATGCTTATGGGTGGGTGGGGTGGAGGGGAATAAAGGGGAGAAAAAATGGAACAACTGTAATAGCATAATCAATAAAATACATTTAAAAAACAAAAAAAGAAAATATCATTCTTGAAGCCAGCTCATGTCCCAGACCAAAAATAATGCCTTGTACATAGTTGAGGCTTTAATAAACATTTGAAAAAGTGATGAAATGATGTAAGACATACACAAATATTGTAAGGAAACCAATATTTAAAGAAATCTTGTATGACTTCAATGTGAACATTTTTCTTTAAAAGTTTAAAAAGCAGCCTTGGCTGGTATTGCTCAGTGGATTGAGCACTGGCCTGCAAACCACAGGGTTGTGGGTTCGATTCCCAGTCAGGGCACATGTCTGGGTTTCGGGCTAGGTCCCCATATGGGGCGCATGAAAGGCAGCCACACATTGATGTTTCTCACCCTCTCTTTCTCCCTTCCCTTCTCTCTAAAAATAAAATTTAAAAATCTTAAATAAGTTTGAAAAGCAGGTAGCCTATGATTTTGATGGAGATTCCAGGCAAATAGAATTTCAGGCAGCTGAATGTACCTGCTTGCACAACTTGGGCCTCCATTCAGGGCAGTTTCTTGATCCTCTGGCTTTGCTCATGACAAAAATGATTAGGTGAGAAGGTCCCAGTGGCAGTTGCTCCCTGAATCCCCAAGACTGACCTTTTGGCCACATGCCCTGAAGGATTGCATACCTATTCTGCAGTGTAGGGCTTCGCCTCTGGGCAAAAGCTGAGGTACCCAGCACACCAAAGCCTCTTCTTTTCAGGTATGGCGTGGAGATAGGCTCTTCCACCAGCATAATGGGGCCAAACATCCCAGACAGGACTCGGGAGGTGCTTGTCAGCCACCTGGCATCTTACAGCATGTGGGCCTTACAAGGTATGCTTGGTGCTTCCTATGGGCCTAGGAGTGGGATGGATAGGCATGGGTATCCAAAGCCCAGAGGTTGACAGGAGTGCTCTGGGGTGGCTCTAGTGCTAACTTTGATTCAGTCTGAGGGGACAGCAGGTCTCACCCTTCCAGGAAAAAGTTGGCTCTCTTTTCTTCAGGAGTTCAAGTCTCACCGACCTGGCCCAGGTCCCGTGCCCATCCATGAACCAGTCACTGGGCGGGGGTAGAATGTTGTGCTGGGCCAGGTTCTGGCCACGTGCTCACCGCAGGTAGGAGCAGAGGAGGGCTCTCCCCCAAGGAAACCTAGATGCTCTTGGAGAATGAGGAAGGGATCCAGAGTTGGCCAAAAATCCATAGGCTCTGTGACATGTCTTCCCCCACCTTGTACCTTTGTACCACAAGGAGGAGGCCCAGCAACTGCTCTTGTTCAGCATGGATGGGCCCTGGGTCCTGATTTGGCTTGTGTCCCTGCAGGGATTGAGTTTGTAGTGTCGCAACTCAAGTCTATGGTGCTGACGCTGGGACTGATTGACCTGCGCCTGACGGTGGAGCAGGCCGTGCTGCTGTCCCGCCTGGAGGAGGAGTACCAGGTGAGGCTGGCCCCCTTTCCCTAACCCACCTGGTTTTATTTTCTGTACATAACAGAAACCACAAAAAATAGCAATAAAAAGAGTAACAGTAAGGATTACTACTGTGTTCTAGCATTGTGCTCAGTCAGGCCTCCCCTTATCACCTCACTTCCTCTTCTAAACAACCCGGTCAGGTGGGGCCTGTTGTTACCCCCACTTTACACAGGAGGAAACCAAGGCACAGGTCACACCCCAGAAAATGCTGGAGCCAGTGTTTTGAAGGTCAAGGCCTTCACCCCATGGTTCAGGTGGAGGTTCATGAGCAAATCAAGATCATTTGGGACTGGCATATCTGCCAAACAGGCCTGTTACAATGACTGGGAGCCACACCTGTGCTCTTGGGAGACTGAGCCTCCTGCCCTGACAGTGACACAGCGGGTCTCTGACTGGCAGGGAGCCAAAGGGAGCTGCTGTTTGTGCACAGGTTCTGGTTTAGGGGGCTCAGGACTTTGCTACACTGTCATTTGCATTTTTAATGAGAATTATGGCATCTTTGCAGTCTTTGTTGTTATTTCTCCCACCTCTTAAGGTTGATTGCTGTTACAGATTGGCTCCTAGCACATTGAAACCCTCCTATAATGACAGTATTGCCCACGGCCATCAAGTCATCTGCTCAGAAAAATGCCTGGGGAAAAACTTTCTGGATCACAAAAGAGGCTAGCTCTTCCCTGGGTGTTAGAGACAGTTCGGTGGGAGAGGGTGGCATGGGGGGCGGGGGCTATGTGGGTTCTGAGAGGTCTGGAGCCAGGAAACCTGGCTTCTGGTCTGCGCCCTGCTTTTGACTCTGGGACCTGAGCCAGACCCTTGTCTTCTGAACCTCAGGTTTGATCTGCTGCAAAATAGGGAGTAACCTGGATTACATACATGAGTTCTCTTCAGATGGCATAATGCAATGTCCCAATCGAGATGAGGCCACCCGGCAATGCTGACAGCTTCTGTGGCATGGCAGGTTGTGAGTTCCTGGATGACCAGGGAGGAGGGACAGGCTTGGCCTGGACTCTGACGGACATTCGGGCAGCCACACTGTGTCCAGACTCCCCCCCCCCCCGCCCCCCCCCCCGGAGTAGGTCTTAGAGTCTGGGCAGAGAACCTGCATCCCTGCCCTGCGCAACAGAGCAAGAGTGGCCTCCACAGTGGCGCAGCTCCCCGGGAGTAAGAAACTAAGTGACAGTGGAGCCTGGGTTGATTGTTTTGTCCCACCTACGGGGGGCCATCTGCAGCCCAGCCTAGTGGGGCAGCTCATTCAAGAATGACATTTTATAGGCTAGCCATGCCCACCTCTTTGTGGGAAGAAGTGTGAAAGGGTAGCATGCAGCCGGCTCGGGGGCACACAGGTGGTTTTTGTGCCTGACCTGCCCACAGTGGGAACCACTGGCCAGGCCTGGACTATACCCCCTAGACTATCCACACCTCGCAGGACACAGGTGCCTGCTCTGGCCACCTGTGTGTTCTCACCTGCCACCTCCCTATTGTGCATGTCGTGTGTATTTCAGCAGAATCAGAGCCTGTGGCCCTCTGTCCTGCCATAGGATGGTATGTGGCTCTGGCTGGCAGGCAGCAGGGCACTGAGCTATTCCCTCAACATCATTTCTTGTCCTCTCCTCAGATCCAAAAGTGGGGCAATGTGGAATGGGCCCATGACTATGAGCTCCAGGAGCTGCGGGCACGCACGGCTGCCGGCGCCCTCTTTGTCCACCTCTGCTCTGAGAGCACCACGATCAGGCACAAGCTCCTGCAGGACTGAGGCCTGGGGTGCATGCTTGCATGCCTACAGGATGGAGGCTCCCTCAGCCCAGGGGTACCGTGGCATGGCCCACCTAACACCGCCCTGAGAGGCCCAAGACAGTGTGGCTGGAGGTCAGCTTGAGTGCAGCCTGGGTGCCCCTGCCAGCATGAGGTGGGAACAGGTGATACAAGTGACTTCTCTCCTTCTGATTTTATTAAATACTTCTCTACCCAGGAAAGGTGTTGATCCCTGTTTTCAGTTGTGCCTCCACACATCTTCATTGCTTTCGTTACAGCGGCACCTCACTAAAGGCCACAGCTCCCCCCAACCCCCGCCCCCCCCCCCCCCCAGGGCCATCTGGGACCTGCGGCCTGAAGCTGGGAGCCTCACACTGTGCCAGTCATCAGTTCATCAACAGACAGCTCTGCATGCCTTGTGTGGCCTTGACCCTCAGCCCAAAGGCTTTTTTTCCTGCTTCTTAATCAGTCTTTTTTTTTTTTAAATACTCAGCCAAGACTATGTTAATTTTAGAGAGAGAGGAAAGGGAGAGAGAAAGAGATTGATGTGAGAGAGAGACATTGATCAGATGCCTCTAGTACACACCCAAACTGGGGATCAAATCCCAGCCCAGGCATGTGCTCTGACCGGGGATGGAACCCATGACCTTTCAGTATATGGGACAATGCTCCAACTAACCAAGCCACCCAGCCAGGGCTAATCAGATAATCATTTGAAAATAAGTCCTCTTGGCTAAGCCAGTTGTTTTTACTTGTTTCTACTGTTTTAGAAAAAAAATTATTCTTGAAATAGAAAATATACATTATTTCTGGGTTCAAAGCCCTGGCAGGTGTGGGCAAGGCGACCTGACAGGTGCGTGTGTCCCACCTAGGGAGCCCAGGTGTCCTCCAGACTTGGGCAGGCACAGTGGTGTGGTGCCAGAGCCCATGGAGAAGGAAACTGGAGAGTCTGGTTTCAGGTGGCAAAGGCTTTCTGAGCTGTCTGTCCTTGCACGCTGAGTGACAAAATGGCATCGCTCCCATTCATGGGGCACTGGCCACAGGCCAGGTGCTTCCCACACTTGTCTTGCATGTTCCCTGGCCCCTTGACTGTGCTCAGAGAAGGTGCTGTCACCCTCACTGCACAGAGACTCAGGCTGCAGGGGGATATGGGGTACCCAGCCTGTGTGCTGACCTTCTGGAGAGCCCTTGGATCCTGGCGGCCACGCTTAGACACACAGGGAGCCGCAGCCTCCCCGAGGAGAGAAGGGCCCAGCAGCCTGCCCCGGGCGTGGCAGAGGGGGCTGCACCCTGCTGGCCAGAGGCCACCCCTGAGTGTCTGGCCAGCTGGCAGCCCCAGGGAGTTGCTGCAGCAGACTGGCAGAGTGCTTGCCTTGGCCTCTTCTGCTCATGTGTGACTGAGATTCTGATGACATCTTTAGAGGATGGAGAAGAACATGACTCCTTTATTTTTCTCTACCTTTGGAAGTATTCCCAGGGGTGGTGGAGAAACGACTTCATGAGGGTGTGGGTTGAGAAATCCTCAGTAACTCCCTGCTGAGGTGGTCAGTGAAGTGGGCACTCTCCTGGTCAGGGCCAAGTGCTGTTTTCAACAGTAGCCCTCTGTGCTGACACACCCCTAATCTATGATATCGCTGCATTCAAGGTTGTCCAGCTCGTTCTGCATGTGGTCGATGTACTGGTTGATCTCCTTCACTCGCCTGCGGTTCCGCATGATTTCATCCTTGTGAATCTGAGGGGTGAACCAAAGCCCAGTATCACTGAGTCAGATAATTGGTTAGTATCTTTCACTGAGTTCAGTTTAGGGAAAGGAAAGTAGTTCTCATGTTTTGTCCTATCTATCTATAGATTTGAGGTAAGAAAAATCATGAAGCAATGGGTTTTCAAGTCTGAATGGGTAACGTGAAGTCTTCCGTGTAGAATTCTACAATCCTTAATTTTACTTCTTCATTTCTTATTGCAAAAGTATGTACTCTCTAAGGAAGATTTCCTGTTTCCTCCTGGCTGGTAGCTCGAGGAGCTGTTGAAGCCTGCTAGATTAGGGACATTTACTCACCTTGTCCACTAAATGTGTACACCAGGAGTTGACCCTGGTCACCAGCTCATCTTCTCGATTGTCAATCTTCAGGAGGTGGATGTCATGTGATGACCCAACAGCATTGACAACTGTGTCTTTGTCCACAAAAAGCTGGGGAGCAAAAGGTCACATGAGCAAGTGTGTCCTATGACCCGCTGAGCACATGTCAGCGTGCAGAAGAGGTAGGCACACCTGAGAGTCCCCTCACTGGTGGAGGCACTACTGAGCAGGAAGCTGCTGGGAGCCCAGGGGAGAGCCGGCCTTTGTCGGTGTGCACTTTCCTCACAGCATAGCTTCCGTTGACAGCCCTCCCCACCCCAAATAGTGGCGAGTGTCCTGGGGAAAGGGTCCACCAGGACATGGACTGCAGTGCTAGTTAGGAGCATGTTTTCTGCAGGGAGAAGGCAGACGGCCCCCCAGGGGTGATGTGCTTGGGACACTGGCTCTCATAGTGGCTCTCTCTCATTTACCCTCAAGCACAACCTGCCTAGATGCTGGCAGACCGGGTGGGGAGCATGAGACTGGCTGAGGGTCTCGAGGCTGCTCTGAGGGCAAGAGGGCCCTGCCAAGAGGGGTGCTCCTTCCCCTGGCTGGTGGGGCTCAGTGGGTTTGGCATTGTCCTGCAAACTGAAAGGTGGGTTTGATCAATGGCGAGGCACATACCTAGGTTGCAGGCTTGGCCCCCAGTTGGGGTGTGTATAAGAGGCAACCATTGATGTTTTGCTCCCTCCCTTCCTTTTTAAAATCAATAAGCATGTCCTTGGGTGGGGATAAAAAATAAGTAACTAAATATAAAACAGACGGGTGCTCCCCCCGATATTGCTTCTCCACTGCTGCTCACATCAACCAAATCAAATCTCGTATTTCACTTGGGGTCTCCTGCCTCCTTGCATTCCTGACCTTCTTTTCTGCCTTGTAAAAAGGTGTTGGAAACGACCTCCCTCTGCTAGGCCTGGCTGGTTCCAGGTGCTCACACTGGCTATTGTGTGCCTGGCACAAATGGAAATCAAGCGGAGCCATCGTTTCCCTCAAGCAGTGGAAGGCTGGCAGGCCCTAAGCCAGCAGCCCTGCAGTCAGGGAGGGGGGGCCTGGGGGCCTGGGGCCGGAGGCACTGCGCTGAGGGGAGGACTGCGAGTGGGCGCAGGCTTGCTTAGTCCTTCCACACAGCAGTCTCCAAAATACACCCTGGGGAATCCTGAGAGGTTAATATTTCTGTTAAAAAGTCTTCTTTGGTCAAATACACTTAGGGGTGTGTATTGCCTGGGTCCCTCCTGGATGTCACCTGCACAGAGCGTCTCTGCAGAGTCCAGCAGAAAATAAAAATAAGCTCTTTGAACTCATATTTGGCCACAGACTTCTCTTCAGAGTAGTTATCTGTCACTCTCGTACAGGATGCTGCTTTTTGCACAGAGCCCTGTGTGGAAAAGCTGAGCCAGCTGATGTGGGGAGGGGGGTATTGGGGTGGGGGGGCCAGGAGCACCGTCACATGGGAGAAATGGCAAGAAGTCAGGAAGATCTTCCTCCAAGGCCAGGCTCTGGGAAGGGTTGTGTGGACCAGGGACATCTGTGTGGACCAAGGACATACACAACCTGCCAGCCCATGAGTTGTTCGGGTCACGTTCTGGAGTGGCTGTGCCAGCTACTGCAAGTAGAGACGCAACCACAACACTAACCCGGCATGGGGAGGTCCTCATTCTTTGTTTTTAAAAGTGGGTCACAGCTGATCTCCTAAACCAAGAGAAATCATCCCCCCAAGTCCAAATATGCCGAAGACAGCTTTGGAAGCTGTGGGAAGTGAAGTCTGCTTAGAATGGACACGGTAAGAATTGGTTATAAAAAACTGGCATTTGTAAAATACAATTGAAATGAACTTGGTTTAAAGAAATGACTTTAAAATGCAATTTTGAGTTGTTTCTGGACTCCAGGTGGCCTGGAATGGTGGCTACATTAGTGTGCCTTTAAAATAGCTCTTATGGGTAGACTATTGAAGGTTTTCCTCCCATTTCTGCAGGTCTAAAGTCCTGAGGTAGAGGCAGGAGTATGTACAATTCTTGAGGAGTGGCAGCCACTCCTGGCTCCTGAGCCACCTCACCCTGCTTTATGGGCCTTGGGGCCGTAAAAACACGTTTCTTTTAAAGCAACTTCTTGGTGATGGTAGGGCAGCTTTTGAGGAGGGCATAGCTGGTGCCCCTCCCCAGGCCCTCCAAGATGCTGGTGGCTTGAGGATTTGTTGCCCCGTGCCCCTATGGGATCAGATCATTCCATCACACCTATCCTGGGCACCTCCTGACATTATAGCCCTTCCACCACAGAGAAAGGCACAGGGATCCCACCCTTCCCAGTCCCTGCTTGGCCAGAGGGGCAATGCCCTGTGCTGCCATCCCCCCTTCCAAGGTGGAGCCTTCACGTCTCAGCCAGAGTCTTGTCCTGGGGCTGCTGACCTGTGCCACACCCACTGTCAATTAGCAGACTCCCTGGGGCCTCACAAGCCCCTCTGCCTGCCTTGCAGCCGGATACCCACAGGGATGCTCCCAGCAGTAGGGCCCATCTGGCCTCCTGGTGCCCCCTGGATGCAGCAGCCACTCCCTGCAGCACCAGGCTGGCTCTGGACCTGGGGCCCTGCGGAGGGCAGCAGACTGCTCACTGCCCACTTACCTTGCGCAGGGAGCCATACAGCCTGTGCCACCAGGGCCTCCCTTCCTGCCAGTGCTGGGTTCTCTCCCTGAGCACGTGGGCTGTGCTTTTCCTTCCACAGTGCCACAGGGATTTGAAACACAGCTTTGGCCCTAAGCATGGCACAAGCTGGTCACAATCATGCCGTTGAAGGAGAGTTTTAAAGAGGCCCTCATCAGTGTGATTCTTGACCATGACATACTCATTGGTAATTACCTACCAGAAAGCAGACTTTTTTCAGCCAAAGGCCCTGTTGCCTCATTTGAACATTGCCATTTTGGTACAGGCTCAGTGGGCACTTGAGTTAAAGGCTTTGAGTCAAACTGCCTGTGCTCAAATCACAATTCCACCGCTTACATGCTCTGTGTCATAGGTAGGTTATTCTCATCTCTGTCCCTCAGTTTCCTCATATGTAAGAGGGAGTCATAATGGTTCTGATATTACTGTGTTGGTGTGGAGATGAAAAGAACAGAACAGATATGTGTCCAGTGCCTCTCAGCTAGCTGGACCGTGGAAGGCCCTTGGGCACTGTCAGTTATTTGTGTTACTATTACATTTGACAGGGTATGCTTTTCTCCCTGAGAACAGTGCACCACACTTTGTCCCTTAACTCTAAGGAGACATAAACAACAGTGTAGGGTCCTGGCAATGTCTCTAACTGCAACTGCACACAGTCCCGAAAGGCCAGAGGCTCACACTGGCCTGCAGAGGGAAAGGCATCCAGTGGGTACTGCTGGCTGCCCACTAACGGTCCTTAAAAGGGTGGCACTGGACACCAACACTGTGAGGGTTCCCAGGAGCCCCTTGGCTGAGAGGCAGAGCCCCGTCATCAGAGTGCCAGGCCATAGGCAAGCTGGCACACGCAGGCAGTCTGCAGTGGGGGCCCAGGGCCAGCCCTGCATCCATGGCCGAGGCTCCGCCTCTCTCAGACTAGCCTAAGTCCAGACTCTGGTCCTCACAGGAGGTGTCATCTTGGGCAGTTCCCCTAACTGCACTGAGACCCAGTCGTTCCCAGTTCCCCCAGCTGCAGACAGGGGCACTGACAGTCCCGAGGCCACGCAAGCCCCCAGGGGCAGTGCTCTGCACTGCAGTGCACTGGGGTTGGTCCCTGCCCAGTCAGCAGGCGCTTGTTGTTTCTGGAACCCTGGAAGTAGATGTGAGGTGGCGACAGGCAAAGAGGGCAGGAAAGAGGGCAGCCACAGGAAGCACCAGCCCACCTGCTTGTCTGCCATTGACCTTGGGGCCAACTCTTTTGTGTGTCCCAGTCATCAGGGAGGAAGCAGGTTTTAGTCTTGTGCCTGCTGGGTGCCACAGAACTAGCATCTGTGCCACGAGGAAATTCTGCCCACCTCTTGGTGGTCCATCTGGGGGGCTCCTGAGGGGCCCTCACGTGCAGTCTCCCTGAAGGACAGGGGAAGGTGGCTTCTCCCTATGTCTGGACCACAGCATTTCGTGGATGTTTAGGGAAGGAAGGCTGGTGACCCAGTGAGTGGCCCTGCCTCCATGTTTCTGTGCTGGGTGTCTGTCTCGGCCCAGACGAGGCTGTAGGAGTAGGGGCTGCTGGTCTTGGTATCTGTCAGACTTAGCTCACACTGGGTACTGGGATCCTGGCACCTCAGCTGGGCCATGTGCCACTGCCCACCCTAGGAGGAACATGGTGGGGAGGAGGCCATCCCTGCCTTTCCTCCATGCAGTGTGCATAGTCACAGAAACAAGGCAACGTAAACCAGAGAGCTTAAACCTGGGATAAGGGCTCTGATGATGACAGGTGAGGTCTGTGACAGACTAGGGTTTTCCGGGAAGGTGGTGAGGGACGGCCTCTCCAAGGAGCTGGCATTTGACCTGAGCACTGAATGACAAGGACAATCCAGACACAACAAAACCCAAGGGAAGAACATGTCTGCTGGGCAGAGCATCATCTGGAAGAAGTGAGCCCTGGAGATGTGGGGGTAACTCCAAGGCCAGGGGCCAGGAGAGGCAGTGGTGGTGGCGGGACAGCAGGCCTGTCCTGCAGGGTGGGAGGAATAGTGTCCTCAGGGAGTCCCGGGAGCTGTTGGAGGGCACTGTGGCCGGGGTTTCCGGGGCCCTCTGGCTTCTGTGTGGAGAACGGCCTGCAGGGAGGTGGAGGGAGGCCGGCATCCATGCACAGGCCAGTGGTGGTGGGATTTGTCGACCGCACAGAGGTGGAGAGAAGGAGAGACTGAGGCTGCAGTGTACGAGGGAATGAAAGGCCCCTGACAGCCAAGTGTCTGGGCCTGAGCCTGTCTATATCATCAGCAGCTCCTCAGAGACACAGCTCACACTGCTCTTGCCCCATCGCAGCCTACCCGGAGGGCTGGGGGCCCAGGCTGCACCTGCTGGTCTGTGACCCTTCATCACTAGGCACTCTAGTGGCAAGTTGGAGGCATCGTGCTGAATCAGAAACAGAGCTGGCGGGGGAGGGGTAGGTGCTCATCCTAGAGACAAAGGTTAAGAAGGCCTTTGGGGAAAATTTCAGATCTTAGCTTCTATTTTAACTGCCTCTCCTAGAAAATGCCGGAAGCTGCACAGAAACGAGCTTTTGGAAACCAATCTGTTTTTAGGTAGTTGAGATTTTATGAGCTTCTCTGTACTTGAGCCCCACTGAGTCCCCCACCAAGTGTTTTGTTTGCCTTTTTCACCTGCTGACCATCCTACAAAGGGGCGTATTATTCCCTTTTGCAGATGAGGAAACTGAGACCTCTGAGATTTTCAGGCTTCCTGGAGCCACAGAGCTGGGCTGGACTCTGCCTGGCTCTAGCACCTCCCCCTGCCCCCATGCTCACCCCACTTACCGCCCGGACCTCATCGGGCAGGTCCTCCTCCAGCTCGCCCTTGACCATCTTCTCAAGAGCACTGATGGCAATCTCCAGGAGCTTCTCATGGTGGTGGTTCTCCAGGTCCCGACACTGTGCCATCGTGTGGCGGGAGTTAAGCAAAGGCCAGGGCTGGAACAGGCCAACCGTGGGACGAGGACAGACACCTAAGGGCCAGCGCATCATTGCCTTTGAGCCCTAAGCCCAGGGCCATCCTGCCTGTGCCCACCCCATGCACACACCTGGCTGTCACTGGCCATTGGCTCTGGGCTCCCCAGGGTCCCTCCATCCCACTGCCTTCTCACTTGACAGTACACCGAGCCCTAGGCTTGGCTCTCACCCTTTCTCCCCACAGTGGCTGAGAGGGCTATAGTGATGTGAACAGGCCCCTTCCCTCTCCACGAACTTCCCCACTCTGCTGTAGTCTGAGGGCCTCCTAGGACCCAGGAATCTGACTCCTCCTCAGGACCTTTGCCCAGGCTGCTTCCTCTGCCTGCTAGTTCTCCCCATATTTCTACCCAGTACCTCGGGCCCTTCCTCAGTGGGCCCTCCTTCCAGGAAGCTGCCAGCCATGGCTCTACGTCAGCTGCTGCTCACTCCCTGCCTCTGTCACTTCCCTTTCCCTGTGGGGCTGTGGGCCAGGAGGGCAGGCCAGGGACTACTTTGGGGGTGGAACACAGCAGTTTGCCCCAAACAGACAGGGCTGAGTTCAGGTGGTAGAGGGTTGGTCATCCCCCAAATGTTGTCTCCTGACCCAGAAAATTAACCTGCCTGGCTCATTATGAATAATGTATCAGTGTCCTCAACTTGGAGTTTGTCCCAGTTGTCTATCCCCGGCATGTAGACCTGCAACACAGACAGCAGGTGGGGATTCCAAGGTGTGGACTCCCCTTGAGCATTAAGCATTTGAGAATAAACATTCTAAAACTTCTATTACAAACCATGCCTCTGTCCCCCCGACTCAGCCCCACCCAGAACAGCAGCCCTGCGAGGGTAACGGGAACAAAGCTTGGACCCAGAAACGTTCTTTGAACACTCAAAGTGGTTGCCAGACCTCCACCCTTTGAAGGTAAGCTTTTTCCCTTGCTGGAAAACTAGAGGTTTTCCATCCCTCTAATTTCAAAGGTGGAGATTCCTACTCAATAAAGTCCTGTGATGACTTCAATATCATCTGGGTGGAGGTATGGATCTTCCTGTAAAGCTACTTCTCATAAGGAGCAAAGTGATGTGCTGTGACGGTCTCTGCCAACGTGTTTAGGGCATTGATGGCTGTGGCGGGGGCAGGCAGCATCCCCACCGGTGGCCGCCAGGGAGGGAATCCCACTCAGTGGTATCCTGGTTAGTTTGGGACAGAGCAATACCCTTCCCTGCCTTTTGTTAAAGCTGCAGGAGCCTCTGCCCCAGCACCCGTTGCAGGCAGGGGGAGTGCAGCACGGGCCAGGATCCTTGCCCCTTCCCTGGGCCCAGTGGCCCCTCCCCATGGAAGGCCTCCAAGGAAAGGATATAGGCTTTGGACATTTTCAATAAAGAGCCCCACCAAGTCGATGATGTTCCTTTCAAACATGTTTATAGTCTCCTAGAAATGGTAAAAAACACAGTTAACATGCATATTTAAACATGACCTTGACTGGCCTAGCCTCAGAGCCAAAGGCTAGGCACCTAGCCTAGAACATGACTGGCACCTCCTCTAGTTATAGACCTTCAAGATCAGGACCAGCCATCTTGGCCTTCCCTGCTAGGTGTTTGTGACATGACCCCACTTTGCCCTCCTGACCTTGCCCCACAGCTCCATCACCTCCTGGCCACGTTGGTTTGCTCACAACCACTCGAATGTTCAATGCAACACTCTCTCCAGGCCTCTGCCTGTTCCCTTTGCCAACAGCCCCGGGCCTGGTCTTAACCCATGCCCCCAACACACACAGAGCCCCTCCTTCCTTAGGGCTCTCAATGGTATCTCTCTCACCTCCAGAGAAACAGGGAGGGGATCAGTAAGAGCCAGACGCCTGGGTTAGTGCCCCAGCCCCACCACCAGGTGTAACTCTGGAAGGCCTCTGACCTCCCTGGGCCTCAGCCTTCTCATCCGTGCAATGGGCTTCCTGTGTAGGGCCTGTCTCCTGGAGTTTGTGGTGAAGTATAAAGAGGTCACTTCACACATAATGCTCTGCAAGCTGCCTGGTCATTATCCCAGACTGTCCGCACCCGGAGGGAGCCCCAGCATAGCTGCATCCTGGTACTTAGCAAGGTAGACAGTGCCTAAGTGGGAATTGATGTTAATGGAAGGAATAATGGCAGATGATGCACGGTGAAGCCTCCAACTGTGTGAGCCCCAGGGTGGGTCATGCCCCCAATCCACTAGAATCCAGGGCCACAGGGGGCACAGGTGTGGGAAATCTATGCGAGCCTGAAGATGGTCTGTAAGCCAAACCAACTGCATATATTATAGACACGTGTGAACACTGTTGTGATGAATAAAAACAATATCAATGAAAAGCACGACTGCACTCAGAGGCTTTCGGGTGCTGTACACGGATGTGACCATGACACCAGCATAGCTGTGCCTGGGTTCTGGGGAATTCTGCAATGCTGAGGGGGGTCTCCCTGCTTGAGAAGCTCCTGGGAGAGAGGCATTCCAAAGGAATGAGCTCACCTGTCCTGCTGCCTGAGCATCACTTGCACTGTATTAAAGGCGAACCCGGGGCCAATAGGCGGGAAACCGTCAGGCTAGACCTCCCCAGCAGAGGAGAGCCTGGGAAGGCTCCTGCTTGAGGGTGGTTTTGCAGCTGCATGGGCAGCTTTGTTCGAGTGAGCCTGGCAGTGCACGGTCATTCAAGTCTGTGCCCAGGGCCCCAGCCTCACCTCCAGCTGCTCCACCAGCTGCATCTCTAGGGTCATGAGCGTGTTGAACAGCTCACTGATGTCCTTGCTGCACTCCACTATCTTCTTCTCAAGGTTGCTCAGTTCGGACTCATCTCGGATGGCACTTAAGCTCTGAAAACAAAGACTGTGTTTTAGGGATCCATCACTGATTGTAATTAGTTAACAACAGGTGACAATTTGGTTTTGGGACCTGGGCTCTGGGTTTGTGCTGCTCAGGCTTAAGAGGCAGCCCTGTGAGTTCATAGAAGCTAATTCCCTCTCAAGGCCATCAGAGCAGATGCTCGGGTTTTTGCTGGAGGTGGCTTTGGAGTCTGACAAACCTGCGTCCCCCTCTGAGTCACTTATTAGCAACAGGACCTTGAATGAGCCCTTTGTGCTAAGATTCAGTTTCCGCAAGCAAAGGGGAGAGAACCCATGCTTCCTGGAGCCCTGGGGGTCAGGTGGTTGGTGTGGGGGCCTTGGTTCACAGTGGGGGCTGGACTCATGAAAGCTCAGATAGGGGGTCTGCTGCAGGCCCTGGGCAGGGGGAGATGCCGGGAACTCGAGACAGGCTTGGTCTGCGGAAGGTGGTGTATCCACACACAACTCCTCCAGTGGGCCCAGGGTGCTACAGCTAACAGAGCCAGCCCATTTGGAGTGGAGGGTGCTCACAGGTTGCAGAGCACCTTAGGGTCTGTGTGCAGTGCTGAATACCAGCCCTTTGTTAGGGCCCAGACACTTGGCCACTGGCTACAAGGTCAGCTTGTTTTCTTGGCATTTGGCATTAGCTGTGAGGGAAGAGTAACTGGACATGATTTGGGGCAGGGGTTGTGAATGATACTGATAGCTGGTGAAAAATCAGGCTCAATCCCTACCTCAAACCTTACATGAAAGTAAATTCCTGACAGAATAAAGTCTTAAATGTAAAAAGTAAAGCCATAAAAGTTCTAGAAAGAATGAGTTTTTAAAATAATTTCAAAGTGGAGAAGTCCTTTCTAAGCATAATCAGGAGACTAATAAATTCTATCACATAAAATTTTTTAATATTCTGAATGGTAAAAGCACCATAGACAAAATGATAAAATAAAAATCAAACTGGGAAAATGATTTGCAACTTATTTCACTGACTCAGGGCTAATTTCTTAATCTACAAAATGCTCTGACAAAGTCAATTTTTTAAAAAGGAGAAGTAGAGATAGAGAAAGAGAAATACCAAACAGAAAAATAGGTAAGAGCATATTATGAGAACAGTTCACAAATAAGAAATGCAAATGTTTGTAAAAGATGTGGTGCTTGCTCCCACTTATGAGAAAATAAACATATACTCCTATAAGGCCGGCAAAAATGAGAGCTTGCCACCATGGGCCTGCCAAGAGAGTGGGCGGAACGCAGAGGGTGCGATCTCCGAACTCCTTAAAGTGGCGATGCGCACAGCCTCCAGGACTTCATCCTGAGGGCCACACTTGCACCAAGGGATCCACTGCAACACTGTATGAAAGAGCAAGAGAGCAGAAAAACCTGATTGCCCATCAGCAGGGACTGGCTCACTAAATTCTGACTCGCCCATGCAATGAGATATTTTACGACTATTAAAGACATAAAGCCACTCAAGTGTTAGAAGGATCTCTGAGGTGCACAGATAAAATAGCAAAGTGTAGAACAGCGGACACTATTCATCATGTACACACGTGTGCACACAGGCACATATAGCCACGAGCACACTCAGGCATGTGCATGCGCACACACAGACACATGGTGTTGGAGGCAGACTGACTATGCACTCTGTACAGTTTTTGTCCCATGTCTGTGCCTGTGCTGGTATCACCTCTCCACTGCCACTTACCACCTAGTCGCTGGAGTGGCTTCTACCACACAGGGACCGTTGGTCACATATGTACGCTGGCTCTGCCCCATCTTGCGGCCCCACCTCAGTCCTATGGGTGGTTACCTGTCTTACCAGTGAGGAAAGGGAGGCCAGCCGGCAGAGGGTCCCCAATGAGGGTTCTGCCTGAACAGCCCCTGCTAGGCCCCAGGAGGGGCGTTCTGACAGCCCCTGTCTAGTGGGGGTGGTGGGAAGGGGGCAGGACTGGCTCTTGAAGAGGTCCCTCGCAGGCAGTGAACTGAGGACTTCCTTAGGCCTGTGGAGTCTGCTTCCAAGACAGTAGGCTCATCTCAGCTGAGCACTGGAGGCCCCGGGAGCACTGAGAAACACCAGTGCCAGGCACATCCCTGGGTGGCACCAGTGTGTTGTCAGGTCCCAGTGGACGTTGCCTTGCTGGCTGTGTGTGAACCCTGGCCCTCAGCCCTTGGAGGGGAGCGCTCAGGTCCACCTACTCAACCCAGGCAGCCTCTTAGGGAGCCACCATGCAGACCATGCCTAAAGCAGGCGCAGCAGGTCTGGAAGTGGGCCTGGTGCAGCAAGAGGGCAGCATTGGAGGTGGCCAGCCCACGCCTGCTCCCCAGCAGCATTTGTGGCTGAGGGGCCGGACCCCCACATGGGGCTTTGGGAGGAGCCAGCTGGCAGACATCCAGGTGTCCAGAGTCCAGTGGCTACAGGGACCAGATAAGAAATGTCAGAGCAGATGTGCCAGACAGGGCCTGGACGACTGCAGACATGGCCCATCCAGAGCAGACAGCGTCGCTTGGGCCCTGATAACAGCTACCTCTGAGAAGTGAACAACCACAATTTTTGTAAGAGATCCTCTGGTTTTCAAAGTCATAAGGATGTTCAAAATGTTCTAAAACCCTCTGCAAGCCAAACAAAACACACATGGAGCCAAACATGCTCCTTTGCTGACAGGTTTGGACTTCTGGCTGAAGGCATGACGCCCCTCCCCACACCCTGGGTCTGGCCGGTGAGGTTCATGGCACAGGGGCGGGAGAACAGGGCCAGAGAGTGGGGCATGGGTGGTGTACCGCCAGCTATCACCACCCCCCTTATATCTGAGCTTGCATCATGGGGGGACTCTGCTCTACTTTAAATTGGGAGTTCCCAACCTGGAGTGTCTCCAGGGGCTCCCTGAAGCCCCTGGTGCTGCAGACGAGTGTTCACATGGCTTTCCGTAGAATCTCCAAAGAGCTATGGCTTAGAGCAGGGTAGGACTCAGCCTTCCAAAGTAATGCTAACTGAGGAAACAGTCCCCGTGAGCACACACAGCCCTGCGTGGGCATGGTTCAGTGGCCTGGGTCCGGCTGGTCCTGCATGCCTCAGGGTCCCTCCCTGGGTGAACCCCCTCTTCTTCCTCCACCACCCCTGGATAACTCTTCTTTGTCCTGTAAGTTCTGGCCTGAGGTCAAGTGCCCCTGGAAACCCTCAAGGCCCCCTGCTTCCCACCAGGTTAGAGCTGACCTTTCTGGAGGGAAGGGGCCTGGGTGCCAGGCCCAGAGCAGGGCTCATAACATAGTCATAATAGTAGTGGTAATAATACCATTTCAATAGTGATGATGATGTTACCTTGAACCCTGGGGCTGTTTTAGGTGAAGGAGACCCACAGGCTCCAAGCCTGGCTCAGCCCTGGCCAACAGAGTAGCTATGGCTGGTGGTGCCAGGGGAAGGCAATACCCAGGCTCAGCCACTGAGCTGTGTGAGCTCTAGCAAATGGGGACAAAAACCATGGGCCTCAGGAGTCATCAGAGGGACAGGGGCTGCAGCCCTCTGGTGGGGCCAGGCCCGCCACAGGCGGGCACGGGGGCAGGCAGCAGGGAGGGGTGGGAGGGCAGGCCTACCAGCAGGTGCTTCTCCTCAAACTCTGCAATCCTGCGTTTGCCCTGTCCCTGGTTCTCCTGGATGGCCTCCTGCACACACTCATTAAAGGTGTCAAGCTCCACTTTCCGCTTTTCCTGCTGTTTCAGTCCATACTCGAAAATGTTCACACAGATGACGACAAATTTGTCCTTGTAGGTTAGCATCTGTTAAGGAAGCTTGAGGCTGTTTCCAGCACCACATGGTGGCAGCTCCCTCGAACAGAGAAGAGCCCATGGTGGATACTTGGAGAGTAAAGTGTCACTGAGGCACCTCACATTCCTGGGGATTCAGGAACGTGACCTTTGTGCATATGGGGGTGGGTGTGGGGGCAAGGAGGCAGGGCAACAGCAGGAGGCTGCCAAGCAGAGGAGAAAGGAGACTGGGGTGGGGGGCGGGATGGGGGGCCCAGGAGGGCCAGAGACCACGGGGAGCCAGCCCAAGACATGTGTGTTTTTGCCTCTGCTGTGCTGTCTCGAGGGCACCTGTGTCGAGGGCCTGTCTTCAGGGACCACAGGCGCACTGAGGGAAATTGCGGAGGTAGGGGGAATGCAGGCTAGGAGCACAGAGATCCAGATTCAAGTTCTGCCTCTGCCATTCCTTCTCCTTAGCAAGCTGCTTCCCCTCTCTGGGCCTTGGACTCCTCATCTGCATGCGAGGGCATGGCAGAATCTATTGGATGGAGTCCTTGGGAGGACCTTGAGGCCAAGCAGGTGCTACAGCCTCAGTGCAAGCCCAGGTCACCCAGCTGGAACCAGAGCCCTGCTCTTCAGCTTTTGCTCAGTTCCACATCAGACTGTCCCCTCCCCAACTCTTCTTGGAATGCTAGGTATTTAAAAGTGAGTTTTTCTCCTCAGAGATGGTGTTCCACAGGCGCACTCTGTGACTTGTTGCTTCGTCTCAGCACTCTCAGACCAGGAACCCCTCAATTCCATCATGAGTCCCTCAGCTTATAGTTTATGCCAACCGACTGACCACTGCATTCATGGCCTTGATGGCAAGTGCTGGCCACATCCTATGGGCTCTGGCCAGCTGGGGAAAGAGTTCAAGCTCTTAGCCCCACAGACTAGAGTTAGACTCCCAGCTTTTAACTGTGTGACCTGGGACAAGACAACCTCTCTAAGGAGAGCTTCCCCAAATATGTGATTACAGAGCAGCACCTGTCTAGTGTGCAAAGCGGCAGCAGGAACTGTAACTATGGCTGAGGAGGATCAGTGCCACAGACACACACTTCAGCCAAACTATCGACCCAACTTGTCCAGCACCAGACTCGGGCCCTGCAGGCCGGACCTCCAGGGGCCCTCTGCAAGCCAGGTGCCACTCTCTGTGCAGCTCCGAGGGCCTGTCTTTGCATGCTCTGAAGTGGAGGTCTCACCTTCCAAGGGCTCAAAGACAGCTGGGGAAACTGAGGCCCAGAGTAGAAAGGGACTGGCTGTAGGCAGGCAGGGCCCGTGGGGCCCAGGCCTGGCCACGGCGGCCACCGTGGTCCAGAAAGGATATGCTTCGAGGAGCTCACCCGCACCATGCAGGCAGGCCAGCTTGTTACCCTCCACGTCCTCTGCGTACATGCTGTCAAACAGGAAGGGGCCATTCAGGTGCTCCACAAACGCAGCCTAGGACAGAAGAGGCCAGAGGCACAGCTGAGCTCAGGCTTTGCACTTGGGCCCTGTGGGGGGTGGACGATTGGCCCTCTGAGGAGGGCAAGGCAGGGAGGCAGGTGCTGGGCTTGGGGCCTGGCACCTGCGGGGAGGGCCAGAGGCATAAAATGGGCAGATTCACACAGCTTGGTCTGGCTGTGGGGGTGGGAGGGGTGGCGACTGTGGGGAGGAAGGCAGTTAAGGGCTCTGTTGTGAACCCAGGGCCATGCTGAGCCCAGACTTGAACCTTCCTGGCTGCCGTGAGGAACTGCCTAGGGGGTTCGGGAAAAGGCCCACTGCTCTGACAAATTGTTCCAGCACAACCTCCCCAGCCCCTTGGAGAAGATAAGTCAGGTGAGGTCTAGACTTAGGTGGAACTTGTCCTGGGGGCAGGCAGTGGGCAGAGCAAAGCAGGGACCAGGCACCAAGCTCCGTGGATGGAGCACAATTTACATGCTTCCTCAGTGCTGGGTCGTGGCCACATAGCATCTGTTTTCAACCACCAGGCAGGTTTCAAGGGCTTGGGCCCTACTGACCTTTGGGGAGCCTGACCAGTGCCCTGTGGGCAGCACTTGGAGGCAGGGCTGGGAGACGTGGGGAGTAGGGCTCCTCCAGGTGAGGATACCTTGTGTTCCTCCAGCTCCTCCCGCCGGGCCTGCTCATCCTCCAGCCGGGCCTGTATCAGGTTCTCCCGGTGCTTCAGCTCATCGATGCTGAACTGGTGTTTAAGCTCTGCCAGCCCTTTCTGGGAGAACGGGAAGTGACACTGTTACCAGAAGACATCTGGTCCCTTAGAGCCATGCTGATGATCTCTGCCATCCTATGGTGTCTCAAAAATGGGCAGAGGTATGGATGAGAACGGCTCATGGCCCTGAGGCAGGTTAGTAAAAACCTAGGAAAATTTCCTGGCAAGTGGATGGAGAAAACTGAGACAAATGACTGAACAAATGGATGGAAGAGCTGAGCAATTAACAGCCAGCTGACAAATCACAAGACTACCCTCATTAACCAGACACCTAAGAGCAGGTAGTTTAAACCACCTTAGGGAGATAGATAACAAAAAAACAGTTAGAGCCGCCATGAGGATCAGACTATCCAAGATAAGGGTGGAACTAACCACCACATGCTCATTTTAATATATTGATACACTAAACAACACCCCAGAGGCCTAGTGCATAGCCCGTTGAGATCCTCCCTGGGACTGCCCCTAGAAGTCCCGCTTATACAAAACATGAATGGATAACCCCTCAGGCAAAGGATGCCTGCGTGCTCCCTTTGTTGAGTACACACTCGCCCCCCCCCTTTCCTTAGGCGTGTACATCACTTCTTCTATCCCAAGCTTGAAGGGTTCCAACGAGACCTGCACCCAGGGGAACAACAGGCAATGGCAGCTCATTCCAGGCGTATCCCCTGATCCTGTCTCCAGGGGCCCTTCCTTGGCCTCACTGTTCCAAACTTTCATAAACTTACTCTCACTTTCACTCTGGCAAGGAAGCTATCCAGTGACAGCCCTTTTCAAGTGTCTTGGGGAGATTAGAGAAGGACAAATAGGGGTGTGGAGGCAGCACAGGCAGGCCAAGGACCTGTGAGACAACCCCAAGGCTGGGGGCCACAGGATAAGGGGAGGCCTCCCAGGCCGGTGTTCTAGCTCTCTTTTACGGATGCACAACAGGAGAGGGGTAAAGTGAGTCACCTAAGTTACAGGCTTGGTCACAAGCATCTCAGCACTTGGCTCTGTGCCCTGCCACCTGCTGGCCTTCCTCATACACCCAGCTCATCCCCTGTGCCTGCAGAGGGTGCTGGTGTCCCTAGGGCTTGGTCCTCAGCCTTCTGGGCTCACTCTATGCACCCCAGGTGTACAGTCTTCAAGTACAAGGATCAGCTTCTTTACGTCCAGCCCAGACCCCAGCTGTGAGTGCCAGACATAAGCTCCCGATGGTCTCATGCCCCCTGGCTCCCTCAAGAGCCAACTTACCCTTGTCCAAGATGCATCTCTGTCCTCCCAGAGTTCCGCCCAGGCCAGTGCCCCCCAGCCAGCCCGTACCCAAGCCAGGGACCTGGGAGCATCCTGGGCCCTCCCCTGCCTCAGACCCAGGCTGTGACCAGGCCTGTCCATGCTACCTCCTGATTGTCACATCATTTCTTGCCAGCGATGCAGGACAGTAAGATGCCAGGAATATTCCTTGACCATTGGACTAGGAAAACTGAGACAGATGGCTGAACACAATGGCCCAGCAATTCATAGCTAATACAGATGGTCACCCCCCTGGAGACAACATCTAAGCCTCAGCTGTGTTTCAGCTCCAGGCCCAGAAAAGCAGCAAAAGCAGGTGGGCAAGGCCAGGACCAGCTCTGATGACTAATGGCCCCCTGAAAGGACACACCTGGGAAAGCTGGTGACTCTTCTATGGAGATCCTCCCCTGACAGCTCCCCTAAACTCCCAACCTTTAAAAACCCTCCAGACAAAGGACCCGGAGTTCCCTCTTCCTCCTGGGAGCAGGCCCACACCTTTTCTTTCTGCCCTCTTCTTCCCCTACAGGTGTGCATCTCCTAAGAGACTTGCAACCAGGGGAGCAGTGCACAGTGGCAGCTCCTCCCAGGCCGGTCCTCTAAACCCATCCCCAGGGCTCCTTGTCTCTGGCTTCCCACTGAGCTAAAGCAGCCCAGCCTGGGCTCTCCTGCTATTTCTTCTAAGCCCTTTCTTGTTTCACTGTCTGCTTCACTGCTTATGCTTTAATAAACATCTCAAAATCACCTGGGCTCATGTTGAGAACTGTTTCCTGCACAAAGTCAAGAGCCCACGCACTACCAGTTGGCCCTAGGCAGACCCATCTAGGCCTGGTCCCCTTTCTGGTAATACCAGGACCCCGTCTCAGCCTCCTAGCTGGCCTCCTCTATGCACCCTGTCACCGTCCAGTCTGTCCACCCCTCCTACAAGCAACTAGAGCAATCTGATAAATGCAAATCTGAACTTGCCAGTCCCTCACTTACCCTTTATGGCTTACTCTTGGGCATAGGGTAGTGACAAGCTCCTGCTCTGGCCTGCAAGGTCCTGCCTGCCTACCCTCCACCTGGCCTTCTCTCTAGCCATTCAAGCTCCAGACCCTGGGCTGCTCACAGTGCTGCCTCCTGACCCAGGGCCTTTGCATGTGCTCTGCTTTCTGGCTTTGCCCAGTCAACTCCTGCCCGTCCTGTGGATCCATCTCAAAACTACTTCCCTGGGGAAAGCCATCCAATAACCAACAACCCCCCTATACATCTCTCTCAGCCCCTGCTCTGCCCTGCTGGCATTTCCACACATCTGTGGGAAGATTTCACTGTCGGTCTCCCTTCCCTGTGTGCTGGCACCGTAAGAGAAGGCAGGGGCTTACCCAGGGCCTGTATAGCCCCAGAGCCTGAGCTTGCCTCTCACTGCCCTGTGCTGTCCGAGGTCTGGCCCAGTTCCAATCAAACACAATGTCAGGACACATGTTGGTATAATGTTATACCTTAACATGGGCCTTGGCTGAGAACTGCTTATGAGTATATTGCACGAGTTGAAATTCTTCTGAAGATCTCTTGCTATTCATTGAGCTGTATGCTTACATTCCGTTTCCTTACATAGTCATACTTCAATAAATAAGTTTAAGTTTTGAAAAATTTCTAGTACCCAGCCCTCCTGCCATCTCCATTCCTATAGCCCTGAGTGAGGCTACTTCTTTCTCTCTCTTTCTCTCTGGACCATGGGTCCTGCACACCCTCCCCCATCTCTCTCTTTTCCTCTAATTCCCAGAACAATCACCAGATCAGGAATTCTGCTGAGAACTGCTCAGGATTCTCCCTGGGCCTCATCTTCAATCAGATGAGCTACAAACACCACCCGTGACCCTGCTGATGGCAACTGCCTGTCCTGCCTGTCTCTCCCCTCCCTGCATGGAGCCCCTGAGCTCACAGCCCCTGCCCGTCCTGTGCGGTGGACTGAAGGGAGGGCCAGCCTGCAGGTGCAGCCTAGGGCTTTGACTTCAAAGTGCCTCATAGAAATGCAGGTAGGGGGTGGGTCCCTGGAAGGCACCCAAGAACCTGCCCTAGCCCCATGGTCGGCCTGTGATGGGGCCCTGCTGTCTTGCTGTCTGACTCCTACAGCACCGAGAGGCCGGGGTCTAGGGCAGGCTGGGGCTGGCCTCAGGATGAACAGTAATGCAGACAGCTTCCTCTGCTTTGCAGAACTTGGCTTTTTTACCCTCACCCAAGGATTTCTTTTTCCCATTGTGTTAGAGAGAGAGGAAGGGAGAGAGAACCATCAATTTGAGAAAGAAGCATCAACAGGTTGCCTTCCATACATGCCAGGACCAGGAATCATACACACCAGGACCGGGGATGGAATCTGCAACCCAGGTATGTGCCCTGACTAGGAATCGAACACACAACCTTTCAGTTACGGGACAATCCTCCCACCAATGAAGCCATACCAGACAGGGCAGAACTCAGCTTTTACTTATTATTTATCTTGATGCTTCTAAGCATGTCTCAGAACCCTGAAAGCAGCCTTCGTTTCCTCAAAGCACAGTGGGGATGCCCAGGCTGTGCTACTGCCCTTTGTGGAAACTTCTGGGGACTGAGGAGAGAATGCCTAGGAGGGGATCTGGAATTGTACAGCCCCATGGTTTAATCGGAGCAAAATGCTAGTGGAGAGCTCTAGACTTGGAGAGCCACTCAGTCTGCCTGGGGACAGGGCTCTGCTCCTCAGTCCTGGCCCAGGAGGATCAGTGTGGAGATCTGCAGTCCAGCCCTTCTCCCTACTTCCCCGGGCTGTCCTCGGGCTCCACACACCAATCAGCCTGCCCCGAGCACAGGCTCCTCTCTCCTAGGAAGGCACCAGCGTCCTGTGATAAGCAGGGGGGCGGGACAAACAGTCCTCAGTCTTCCTGGCTCCCAACACACAGGGGCATCCCAGTCCTGCTGCCTAAGCCTCACACACTGGGAGATTCTCTTGTCCGGTGGTAATGATTCCCACAAATGGATCACACTGCAAAGAAGGAGAAGCAAGTGAAAGAGAACCAGCTTATAACAGGGAAAGTAGGAGAGAAGGGGGCAGGGGACAGAGGGGACGGTGCACAGACTAGGCAGTACACAGAGTCCACGGTGGACAGATAAGTTGGTTGACAGAGTCAGCAGTGGACAGACCAGGTGGTGGACAGGGTAGGTGGTAGACAGAGTTGGCAGTGGACAAACCAGTGGTGGACAGGGTAGTGCCCCCCTGGCTGGGGGGAGCCCTGCACAAACTCTGCTGCTAGACTGCCTAGGCAGTGCCCAACTTGACTGGCAGTGGCCATGTGATCCTGCGTGAGTTGTCTCACTTGTGACCACTTTCCCATTGGCCAGCTGGGGATAAGAGTGGAGCCTGCCTGACAGATTGTGGTGAAATACTGCAATTTGCTTAGCACATAAGTGCACAACAGTTAGCTATTAATGTTGCTTCTGGGGTGCACAGAGTAGGGATGAATCCTGGCTCTGCCATGGCTGCTGACCCTCATGTTTTTGTCTCAACTTCATCATGAAAATCAGACAGTTTAGAAGGGCTCTGAAGGTTTGAGCTGATAGTGTGGACTTTCTTGGAGGGGCTCTTGAGGGCAAACTCTGCGGGTATCACAGACTAAGTTGTGTAGCTCTGGGGTGGGGGCCACTCCCCTCCCCCACCTCTGGCCCTGACCAGCGGCACCGCCCACACCCCCATAGAAGATCCACAAGCCCCACCCTCCCATCTCCAAGTGGCCCCTCCTTGCTATGCACTACACAGAAGTGAGCTGGCTGTGGCCAGCATGCAGGCCAGCATGGCCCTTGTTGCGGCCTCTCCTGGGATGCTCTCCAGGAGGGACAGACCGAGCTGTGCGGCTCCAGGGCAGGGGCCACTTTTCCCTCACATGCCTGACCAGCACTGCTGGTCCTGTGCAAAGAGAGCCCTCCCTTCACACGGCCCAATCTTGGTCTGTTTGGGCCTGATGAACCTGATGCCCTCACCCTGACCACTCCCCGAGACCCCGCCTATCACGAAGGTCCACAGGCACCTGTGGTGCAGGCTGACCTTGCTGTGTATGGAGAGTTTCGCTGAGTGGCCCCAGCGCCAGCACTGGTGCTGAGTGTGAATCTGTTTCAGTCCGGTGAACACCACTTGCCCCTACCTGGTGACTCACTGAGAACCTATCTCATGCAACCCACATACTGCCGGAGGCCCTTTTAGTGACTGAGCCTAACAGGCAGCCAGCTGGCAGAAGCAGATCTTGGGGAGTCCTGGACTTTTGCAGACCTGCTCCTGGGGACTGGTGCGGGTGAAAGCCAACCTTGGTGTGAATTTCTCCTCCCACGCAGACCCAGGCCCAGCAGAGGCAGCGGCAAACTGTGGATTGCTTTGTGGCTCCAAACTGGCAGCCCAGGGCCGGTCACAGGCAGTGCCTAACATGTCCTGCACTGGATCCCTCCCAAGAGACCCCAGAGTCAACAAACCTGCTGGCAGGATTCAGACCACATCAGAGCAGGACCCAATTCGCTCCACAAGTGGAACATCCAAAGGCGGATCTCGGCAGGCACAGACCCTGCTGGGGTGAATTCTACTTTACAGGGTCAGCGCAGCATGGCAGCTCATGGTTCTCTGTGGTTGGGTCAATCCTCACAGTCAGCCAGCCCAGGGTCAACCCCACCCACAGATAAGCCAACAGCAATCAAGACTCAACTACCACAGGGAGGGTTCACAGAACCCACACAAGGGACATTCCTGGAGTACCTGGCTTAGGTGATCAGGTGCCACTGAGCTCCACTGGACACCTACTACTTAAGACCTCATGCCAAGACTGGGAGGCATAGCAGCTCTACCTAACCCAGAAACAATTAGAGAGAGGCAGCCAGAATTGGGAGACAAAGAAACAGGTCCCGAACGAAAGAACCAGAGGACTCCCCACAATGGCATGGGGGAGGCACACAGACAGCCTTGGCACTGTGAGCAAGCACTCTACAGTGACCTCAAGGGGCCTCCTGGAATCGTTCTGACAGAGGCAGGTAAGAGTGAGGAAGAGGTGCTCTTTCTGCCTCAGTGTCCCTTTCTGTGAAACCAGGGGACCTGAAGACTGTCTCACAGAACTAGGAGACCCAGAGGGAGATGCTTGCCATGTGGTCGTCGATGTGCCGGGAGTCCAGGTACACGAGGTCAGGAAGGTAGGCCAAGATGAACATGTTGTAATCCTCTGCCTCGGCGATGGGGTTCCCAGAGAGGCTGAGTGCTCGTAAGTTCTTGAACTGCCGCAGGTAGATGATCTGGGAGGAGAGGGGAGATGGTCCCTTTTCTTGGCTGCCACAGGGCTGAAAACATCCCTGGCAGTCTCTCTCTGGCACTGTGGCAGAGTTTGCAGCCAGGCCATAACCACTTCCGCACTGGGTAGTGATGGGGGAGGAGGGTGGTTGGGGGGTCCAGGATGGATGGCTGTACTGAGGCCTTTGGTCAGGCCTGGGCTTTCCAAAGAATCAGAAGAACTGAGTTCAAATGCCAGCTGTGGGACAGACAAGTTACTGAATATCTGTGAGCCTCAACTTCCTCATCTCCAAAATGGGTATGAGGATGTTATATAATACATGTGTTGTAAGAATCAAATGAAATAACCTATGAAATGCATGTGGGAGAGTGCCTGACACCTACTCAGGAAATGGTAGTAGCGTTGTTATCATTATTATTTATTGGTCACACAGAATAGGTATGTCTTTTTAGATCATAAAGCCCTGTGGGAAAAGTCCAAATCTCTTAAATTGAATGGAACCCAATTTATAGTTAATCTTGAATCAACTGGCTAATGGCTAGTGGAACATTCCACTAACTGCTGTTTCATTTTCCTACACTCAATTTTTATTAAAATGAGGGGAAAGTCAACCACACAGCCAATGCAGGCATGCCTTATTGCCACTGCACCGTGCTGTACTGTGCCTTGCAGCTGGGTTTTCTGCAAGTTGAAGGTCTGAGGCAATCCCGTGTGGAGCAAGTCTATCAGCATCATTTTCCAACAGCATTTGCTCGCTTTGTGTCTCTGTGTTACATCTTGGTAATTCTCACAATATTCCAAATTGTATTATTATTGCTATTATATTTGTTATGATGGTCTGCAATCAATGATCTTTAATGTTGCTATTGTAATTGCTTTGGGGCACCCAAACCACACCCATAAAAGACAGTGAACTTAATAAATGAGGTGAGTGTTCTGACTGCTCCACTGACTGCCTGTTCCCATCTGTCCTCTTCTCATTGGGGCTCCCTATTCCCTGAGACCCAGCAATATTGAAATTGGGCCAATTAATACCCTGTAAGTGTTCAAGTAAAGTGCAGAGTCAAATGCCTCTCACTTTAAATCAAAAGCTAGAAATAATTAAGCTGAGCAAGGAAGGTATGTTGAAAGCCAAGATAGGCCGAAAGCTAGGCCTCTTGTGCCAAACAGCCAAGTTGTGAATGCAAAGGAAAAGGTACTCCAGGGAACACACGAATGGTAAGAAATTGAAACAGCTTTATTTAAGCTGATAGGAAGAAAGTTTTGGTGGTCTGGATGGAAAAGTAAACTACCCCAGCATTCCCTTAAGTCACAGGTGGCAAACACAAGGCCTATGGGCCAAACCTGGCCCTCCACCTTGTTTTATCTGGCCTGAAACCTTGTTTCTACCCAGTGGCAGCGCCGAGCTCCTTGCCCCTAGTAAGGATATAGTCCTAAAATTACACTTGGCCCTTGGAAGGCAACCACGAGGCTGATGTGGAAATGAGTTTGACAGCCCTGCCTTAAGTGAAAGCCTAATCCAGAGAGAGATTCTAACTCTCTTCAATTCTGTGAAGACTGAGAGAAGTGAGGAAACTGCAGAAGGAAATTTAGAAGCTAGCAGAGGCTGGTTTGTGAGGTTTAAGGAAAGAAGCCATTTCCATAACATAAAAGTGCAAGGTGAAGCAGCAAGTGCTGATGTGGGAGCTGCAGCAAGGTAACCACAAGATCTAGCTAAGACAGTCAATGAAGGTGGCTACGCTAAACAACATATTTTCATTGTAGACAAGCCTTATATTAGAAGAGGACACCATCCAGGACTTCCATAGCCAGAAAGGAGAAGTCAGTGCCTGGCTTCACACCTTCAAAGGACAGGCTGACGCTCTTGTTAGCTGCTAATGCAGCTGGTGACTAGGTTGAAGTCGGTGCTCATTTTCCATTCTGAACACCCTAGGGCCCTTAACAGTTACGCTAAACCTACTCTGCCTGTGCTCTATAAATGGAACAACAAAGCCTAGATGACAGCACATGTGTTTACAACATAGTTCACTGAATAATTTAAGCCCACTATTGAAATCTACTGCTCAGAAGAAGGGACTCCTTTCAAGGTATTACTGCTCACTGATAATGCACCTGGTCACCCAAGAGCTCTGACAGAGGTAGGTATACAATGAAGTTGGTGTCGTTTTCATGCCTGCTAACACAGCATCCATCCTACAGCCCAGGGGTCAAGAAATAATTTTGATTTTCAAGTCTTATCATTTAAGAAATATGTTTTGTAAGGCAGCAGCTGCCAAAGAAAGTGATTCCTTGGATGGGTCTGAGAAAAGTAATTGAAAACCTCTGGACAGGATTCACCATTACAGATGCCATTAGGAACATTTGTGATTCATGGGTCAGAATATCAACATTTACAGGAGTTCAGAAGAAGTTGATGCCACTCTCGTGGATAACTTCGAGAGGTTCAAGACTTTAGTGGAGGAAGTAATTGCTAGTGGAGGAAGTAACTGCACACGTAGTGGAAATAGCAAGAGAATTACAGGTGGGGTCTGAAGATGGAACTTTAATGGGTGAGCAGTTGCTTCCTGTGGATGAGTGAAGAGAATGACTTCTTTAAGATTGAATCTACTGCTGGTAAAGATGCTATAAAGATTGCTGAAATGACAACAAAGGATTTAGAACATTACATAAACCTAGCTGATAAAGTAGCAGCAGGTTTTGAGAGGACTGACTCCAATTTTGAAATAAGTTCTGCTGGGGATAAATGCTATCTGACAGCATCACATGCTGTAGAGAAATTGTGTACGAAAGGGAGTCGATCAATGCAGCAAACTTCATTGTTGTCTTATTTTAAGAAATTGCTGCAGACGCTCCAGCCTTCAATCAGCAGCCATCAACACCAAGGCACAACCCTACACCAGCAAAAAGATTATGACTCCTTGAAGGCTCAAATGATAGCTAGCATTTTTTAAACAATAAAGTGAAAGTTTTAAAATTAAATTCATTGGGGTAACATTGATTAAGAACATTAGATAGCTCTGGCTGCTGTGGCTCAGTGGATTGAGTGTCAGCCTGTAAACCAAAGGGTTGCTAGTTTGATTCCTAGTCAGGGCACATGCCTGGGTTTCGGGCCAAGTCCCCATTAGGGGGCACGTGAGAGGCGACCACAACTTGATATTTCTCTCCCTCCTATTCTGCCTCCCTTCCTTTCTCTCTAAAAATAAATGAATAAAATATTTTTTTTAAAAAAGAACATTAGATAAATTTCACATGTGCAACTTTATAGTACATCTGTACATTCTATCTTATGTCTACCACCAGAAGTCTGGTCTCCTTCTGTCACATTGTATTTGACTCACTGTACCCTCTTTGTCTCCCCCACTTCCCTTCCCCACTGGTAACTGCCATTCTGCTTATTGTCTATATTCATGAGTTTGTTGCAATGAAATATATATATATTTCATATATATGTATTTCATATACATATGTAATTGATTATCCTATTACAGTTATCCCATTTTTCCTCTCCTTTATTCCTCTCTGTCCTGCACACCTCCTCCCACCAGCATTCCCCCCACCACCTGAGTTCATGTCCATGGGTTGTACATATAAGTTCTTTGGTTTTTATATTTCCTATACTATTCTTAACCTACCCCTACCTATTTTGTATTTGACCTTATCTGGGAAGTACTGTGTTTGCCCTTCCATCCTAAATGAAAACTTTGCTGGATAGAGTAATCTTGGATGTAGGTCCTTGCCTTTCATGACTTGGAAGACTTCTTTACAGCCCCTTCTTGCCTGTAAGGTTTCTTTTGAGAAATCAGCTGATAGTCTTATAGGAACTCCTTTGTAAGTAACTGTCTCCTTTTCTCTTGCTGCTTTTAAGAATGTCTCCTTATCTTTGATCTTGGGTAATGTAATTATGATATGCATTGGTGTGTACTTCGCTGGGTCCAACTTCCTTGGGACTCTCTGAGCTTCCTGGGCTTCCTGGAAGTCTATTTCCTTTGCCAGATTGGGGAAGTTCTCCTTCATTATTTGTTCAAATAAGTTTTCAACTTCTTGCTCTTCCTCTTCTCCTTCTGGCACCCCTATGATTTGGATGTTGGAACATTTAAAGCTGTCCTGGAGGTTCCTAAGCCTCTTCTCATTTTTTAAAATTTTTGTTTCTTCGTTCTGGTCTAGTTGAATGTTTATTTCCTCCTTCTGTTCCAAATCATTGATTTGAGTCTCCGTTTCCTTCCCTTCACTATTGGTTGCCTGTATATTTTGCTTTATTTCACTTTGCATAGCCTTTACTTCTTCCTTGATTTTGCGTCATAATCAACCATTTCTGTGAGCATCCTGATTACCAGTGCTTTGAACTCTGCATCTGATAGGTTGGCTATCTCTTCATTGCTTACTTCTATTTTTGGAGCTTTGATCTTTTCTTTCACTTGGACCATATTTCTTTGTCTCCGTGTGCCTGTTACATAGTAAGGGGTGGAGCCTTAGATATTCACCAGGGTGGGACACCCCATATCACTGCTTTGTGGCACTGTATGTGGGGGAGAGGTCTGAGAGGGAACAATGCCACTTGCTTGGCTCTTGGCAGGCTTTTAGTCACTTCTTCCGCTACCCACAAGCAAATTGGGCCCTTCTAATGCTGATTCCTGGATGGGTGGGCTTCTGCATGTTCTAGGACCCTCTGGGTCTCTCCAATGAACTCTTCCATGAGGCTGGGAGTTTCTACCACTGCTGCAACCCCCACAGGTCTTATAATTCAAAGGTTTTGAGGCTTTATTTCTGTACACTGGAACCCTGGGTTGTGTGTTCTATCTCGCTCCCTAGTTGTTCCTCCCAGTTTATCCGCACACAAATGTGGGACCACCTGCTCTGCCAGATGCCACCTTGCTTCGAGTCCTCTCTGCCTGGCTGCCTGTCTTTGCCTAACTTACTGGTCTGGATGAATGTTTCTTCTTTAACTCTTTGGTTGTTGGACTTCCATACAGTTCGATTTTCTGACAGTTCTGGTTGTTTTTTATTTTTAAATGTGTTGCTGTCCTTCTTTTGGTTGTGAGAGGAGGCAAAGTGTATCTACCTATCTTCCATCTTGGCTGGAAGTGCAATAAAGTGTTTTTAAATTAAAGTATATACATTGTTTTTAGACATAATGCTGTTGCACTTTTAATAGACTACAGTGTTGTCTGAACATAACTTTTTATGCACTGGGAAACCAAAACATTCACCAGATTCACTTAACACATTGTTTGCGGGTAGTTTTTATCATGCGCTCTACTACCAGTCAACGTAAAACGTATAAATACGTTTCCCGCATACAATGTGTTAATGGGATACTGGCTTTACTGAGGTAGCCTGGAATCAAACCTGCAGTATCTCCTAGGTATGCCTGCATTTCATTTGATAACATCTTCTGAATACCTAGACACTGTACTATGCAAAAGATAGATAAAAAATATAGCATGCTTTTCTAAAGGAATTTCTTTCAGACATTCATGTATTCATTCAACAAACACACCAGACCTCAGACACAGGCCAGGCCTTGGGGAATCAGGGGGAACAAAGCCCACATGGTTCCTGCCCTTGTAGCAGGAACTTCCATTCCAGGGGCAGGGATAAGAATGTTTTTTAAAGTAAATAAAATAATTACACTTTGGTTAAGTACTATAGAAACATAAAGATGGGCCAGGAGAGGAAACAATAGGGAGGCCTTTTTCAGTGAGGGAACTCGGTCTCTGAGACTTAAGGGAGCTGACCTCCCGAGGGCAGAGGAGAGTTCAGAGCTGAAAGCAAAAACAGCACAGGCAAACACTGAGGCAGGAGAGAACAGCGACTTCCAGGACCTAAGGAAGGCCAGGACGGCTAGAGCTGGGCTTGGGAGGGGTCTGAGGCAGAACTTGAGGGGAGACTGGAAACAAGGTCAGGACTGGGTCATGGAAGACTTGGGTCAGGGTTGCAGTCAAGAATTTGGATTCGTCCTAAGGGCAATGGAAGCCTTTGGAGTGTAAAGTGTATATGGTGTGAGGAGACAGGATGTGATTTAATTTTTAAGAGATCTCCAGTGAAATTCCATTTTTTTCCCCATCTTTTAGATTGTTTGAAGAGAGAATAGTTTGGTAACAAAGTGTGATAGGGTGAGCAGAAACAGGACTTTTCATGATTGCTGGTGGTTTTGTAAGTAGTTTCATTTCCATAGATAACAATTTGGCAGTATTCATCAACATAAAAAATGCATGTGTCCTCAGACCCGGAAATTCCATCTCTAGAAATTCACCTTGCATGTGGCTTTGCCCAGGTGCAGAGTAAGCCCTGTTCAAGGACATCCAGTGTAGCCCCTGTGTACGGCACGAGATTGGAAACAACCTTGGTGCCCACATGTGGGGGACTGGAAAAACATATCATGCTGCGTCTAAGCGGTGGAATGGTCCAGCAGAGAGGGGCTGACTGAAGGCAGAGGCTTGGAGATGTGATGTTTAAACAAGATGCCTATAAAGACACATTCAACTCAGAGGCAGCTGTGGACTCTGGAAGAGAAGCTCGGACTGAGGCTGGGGTGAGAGGGGCTCTGCCCTGTGTACCCTGAATCCTCCAAAACATCTGTGAATTTGTGATGCAGTAAACAGGTATTAAAACTAGCCTAGTAAATAAATAAATATCAAAAAAGTATATAATTAGATGTCAGATACATAGTGTAGGTAAGTGCTAAAATCACAGATGCTCAGGGTTGGCAGACTCCTAAGTCAGACTCTCTGGGTCAAGTCACCAAAGGAGCTGGCACCTTATTAGCTAAAGAGGATGTAGGGATCCCAGCATCTGTGGGGTGTGTCCAAGCCCCCAGGGCAAGCTCCAGGCCCAGCTACCTCAGTATTCCCTGGTAGCTTCTCCCCAGGTACCTCCTTCCTTCCTCTCTCTCTGGGGAACAGCTTTGCCTGTTCCTCCCCTGTACTCATGAGGGGCCACCTGGCTCCTAGGGCACCACTGGGGGAGGGGGGTGGGGTTTCTTCTGGCCCAGGCCCTGCAAAGTGGAAGGGGAGAATGCCCGAGGCCTGGGGAGGGAGATGGTGCCCAGGCCTAGACCTTTGTAAAGGGACAGGGCCTCGGTCCATTGAAGTCTGTGTTGTCCAAGTTGTGACAAATCAAAGGAGAGCACTCGCTGTAGGCCTGGGGCTGTCAGGCCTACCTCAGCAGGAAAAGCTGCTAAACTTTCAGAAAGGTTTTCCAACAGCACGACTGAGGGCTGTTGGGGTACAGCACTTAATCTGAAAATTCCTGAATAACCATTACTTTACCTATTCATGGTAGGTCCTGTGTTGGCATTTAACACTCTGATCGATTCAACCCTCAGAACAACCTATTGGGGAGACTATTGTTGTTCTCATTTTATAGATGGGAAAATGGGCTCCTGGAATGCTAAGTCCCTGGCCCAAGCTCAGATAGTCAGGAGCTGATTAAATCTCAGCTCTTGACTGCTCACACAGACCCTCTGTGTGCAGCAGTCTTATCGGCCAGCCATTGGGCGCCCTGCCGCCACAAAGCAGATAGCAGGCTGAGCGATCAAGACTGGGGCCCTGAAAAGGTTGTGGGTTGGGTTTATGTTCTCTTGTCTGGTGTGCAGGGCAAACTTCCTGGGCTGCTCAGCCTCTGGGGCTTGGGCCTCTAGACAGGCATAACTATAGGTATGTGACCCACTCCAGCCACTCATCTAAGCAATCAGCTCTGTTAGTGATTGAGGGGCTGGGGGCCTTGATCACAGTTAAAGGTCACTGTCAGGGGAGATTTCTTGTGCTCGCTGTCCTGCTACATGTAGACAAACAAGCCTGTGGCCCTGGCCACTGACCATGACCATGATGAGAATCAGCCTAGGGAGACACTGAGGACAGTGGAGCTGAGGGGCAGCAGGAGCCTGTATCCCAGAGCCTGGCCATGGCTGCCTGCCCTCGGAGCACCATGAGTCCTGGTGCTGAAGGGCCCTGTTGCTGGCTGTGGCTTCAGCTGCAGCTGTGACAGACTCCTGCTTGTGGTGCCCATCTCTTCCCTGCTCTCTGCCTGCACTCCCAGAGGCCCAGCCTGAAGCAAGGGCAACAGAGAGTTAATCCCAGGGCCTCCCTCAGCTTCCGGGGGGTGGGACTGGGGGGATAAAGGCCTTAGGCCCTGGTCCTCCAACTGTTCACTTCTGGAAGGCATTCTGCACAAGCCAAATGGCCCAGCAGGAGGGAGCCCCAGCACCAACAGCAGCAACCTCTGTCACAGCCCTGCACATTGGCTCTTCCTGCCTTCAGGCTCAGGGTGGCCTCCTGAGAACACCTGCCCAATGTACTACTGCACCCTGAGTCCTTGTAGCCCATCTGCCCTGCAGGCGAAGACCAGTTTGATGGGGCCATCCTGGCTCCTCCCACTCACATGATCCCTCTTGGTCCATCCTCACAGGCAGTGGGTGGGGCTTCCTTCCAAACACAGAAGACTTGCCCTGGGCACACCAGAGCACAAAGCCTCCATAGCACCCCTTTACTGCCATGCCCCCACCCCCTGACCCCTTCTAGGTGCCTTGGGCTCCTCAAGGGGGCTGCGCATTCCCGGGCAGGCATCCCAAGTGCACCTCTGGGCCTTTGCTCAAGCCATTCCCCACCTCCCAGAAAGTTCTTCCTTCCACTGAATTGCAAAAATCCAATTATGTTTTAATGAATTCAATTCAAGTCACCTGGCCTCCTCTGACACTCTAGGAGGGATCTTGACTGACACTCCTCCCTTTGTTAAGAACAAAGTCCAGCCTGACACTGAATGATGTGCCTCATGCTCAACCTCTCACTTGACCCCTGGCAGGTGAGTTATGGTCATTGTCTCTATTTTACAAACGAAGAAACTGAGGTGCAGAAGGCTTGAGCGTGCGGCTTACAGCTAAGATTGGGGCCCAGGCCACCACCTGACTAACCTAAGCAGAAAAGGAGTCTCAGAAGGGTATCAGACAGCTCCCAGGGTTGACTGGCAGGCTGGAGAAAATTCCCAGATGCAGGCCTGTCCCTGGAGCTGTCTAGTGATGCCACCTCTGACACAGGCCCCTTGTGAATGCTGTCCCAGCCCCAGACACTGGGATCGTGCTCCCAGCTCATGGCTGCAAGCCCATCATGGGGAAGGACAGGGGCAGCCCACCTTCCCCCAAACAACCAGTGACCTCTGCCCCCTCACATGCACACAACACAGGGTGGACATCAGCTTCTTGTCACCTTGTGTGTCTTGATTATGTGGGTGTATGCTAGGTTCCTCCACAGAGACCATACCTGTGGGTCTCTGTGTCCACTGGGCACAGGCCAAATGCCCCATACCAAATGGGTCCTTGCCTCATCTGGGTTTCTGGCTTTTCTAGGAAAAGGGGGAGGTCTATTGGAAAAGGCTAAGCCTGCATTGCCCCTGCAACGCTGCCCCCAGGAGCTCCCTGCCCCTGCAGGGCCAGCCCCACCCTCTGCCCTCCCAGCTCACATTCATCATGTTGCCGATGTGGTTGTTGCCCAGCGACAGCACCTGCAGCTTGACCAGGGCATCCAGAGAGTCGATCTTGGAGATGCGGTTGTTGAACAAGCTCAAGTCCTCCAGGTTCACCAGGGTGTCCAGCCCCTCGATGGCCTCGATGTTGTTGAAGGACAGGTCTGGAAGGAAGAGGGTCATAAGGACTGAGTGATGGATTGGTGCAGGGGGAGCACCCTGAAACAGACCTGTCAGGGCTGCTTGTGCTCTCTGAGCCAGTGCCGAAGTATCGGCCAGAGCCGACTCACTGTCAGACAGCTTGTAGTTTTCTAGAAGCTGTGAGTGGACTCCTTCCTGTGGCCCCCAACTTTCATCACCCTCTCCAGTTCTGCTACTCATCGTCCTGGCTGGGGGCACATGGGCAAATACTCAGGTCCATGCTGTCGTTATTCTGAGCTGGAAGTGCTCTCTGGCAGATCTGCAGCAGCTTCTCTTGGGGTGGGGGGAGGCACTGCCCCCTCCCTCACTCCTCTGGGTATTTCAGTGCTAACACCTCCCACCTGAACAGCATTTATCAGCTCATCAAGTGCTTGTGTGAATGTGCCCAGACAACAGCTGCGAGTGGCAGATTGGAATTTCTCTCCTAACAGGGAGATTGGGAGAGAAATCTTGACTGGGAAGCTGAAGCTCAGAAAGGCTGAGTGATTTACTCGAAGTCACACAGCTAATGCCGGTGGTGCCAGAGCTGACCTAGGGCTCCTCTCTGGACAAAGGGCAGGCCAGGTTTTTTAGGTTCATCCAGCTGAACCAGACTCAAACTTCCCCCAAGCTTAAGCCCAAGCTCAAGACCAACTGAGATGTCACGATCCTCTCTAGCCGAAGTTTCACATCTTTGGAAATAAAACTGATATTTCTCCACCACAGGTGTTTAGTTGAGGACAGAGCTGCAATCCTGTCCTGGAACTCCAATGGTCCAGAGGCTCAAACTGGGAATTTTTCGAGAGCTTGGAAATACAATCATGATAGCTGCCAGCTGCCACATTAAAAAGGTGATTTGGAAAGTCAGTTTCTCCACATCTTAACTGAGCCTCCTTGGTATAGTGGGGGTACTTGCCTGTTGACAGCTGAGACTGGTGATGATTTACAGCTCCTTTCTCTGTGGTCACCCTAAGTACATTACCTCACTTAATCCTCATGGCACAAGGATCACCACCTACATTTTATGGATGAGGGAACCAAGGTTTAAAGGGCCCTGGTGGTGTCCTGGCTGGTGTGGCTCAGTGGACTGAGCGCCAGCCAGCCTGTGAACCAAAGGGTCATTGGTTTGATTCCCAGTCAGGGCACATGCCTGGGTTGCTGGCCAGGTCCCCAATAGGGGGTACGTGAGAGGCAACCACACAATGATGTTTCTCTCTCTCTCTTTCTCCCTCCCTTCCCCTCTGTCTAACAATAATAAATAAAATCTTTTTTTTAAAAAGACGGGTTGGTGGTAATATGCCCAAGATATGCACATAGCACATAAAGAAACTGAGGTTTAGAGGGCTGAAATAACTCATGCAAAATTAGTTAGTACATTGTCAGAGCTGGGATAGAAGCTGGGGTCTGCTAACTGCCAAGCCTGCCCACTTTGTTTCCCACCACAAGCCAGGCTGTGTTCTTTGGAGGCTTGGCCACACCCACTAGAATCAGTGCTGCAAGTGAATGTTTGACATTTTGGGGTGTGGGGAGGGAAGCTCTGATTTGTCAGGCTTGCCGATATCTGTGGAATGATACTCCCACTATGGCCAACTTCAAGCTACCAATGAGACATCCCTGAATGCAAAAGGAGGATGAGATGTGCACAACCAGCCTTCCAGAGCCAGTACTAGACAGCTCCAGCACACCCTCAGCCCTGGGGCAGCCGACTGGTGGGCCACCTATAGGTTATGCAGGCAGTGGCTGTGAGCCCCATCGCTCAGCCCCTGCGTCCAGGGACCAGCTCTCTCTTGCTGCCTGTGGGATCCTGGACTACTAATATTGGGGTGGGACAAAGGCTGCTTTCTGACTCTCCGAGGGGTGTAGGCTGACTTTTTGCTAGAAATTTCCCCTTCTGCTTTCTCACCCCTATACCACAGAATGCTGGGCATCACAGAGCACCTCTTAGGGACCTGTGGCACTGGTTTTCTATCTGAGGGACAGCTGGGCCTGGGACTGTTAGCTCTGGTCTAAAAGCACAGCATTCAGACAGCCAGTGCTGGCAGGCGTTCCAGAGCAGGCACGGCTCAGGGTCTGGGTTGACCCAGCAACCTCTTCTTCTCTTTCATCTCCTGGAGAGACAGATAACTTCTGGGGTGCACCTGAGCCACTTGGTGTGAATGAGTGCTAGAGTGCCAGAAGCAGTGCTGGGGACAAGAGGCCTGGGCCTAGAAGACGGGAGCCCTGGCTGTGGTCAGCCTCTGCTGCCTGCAGCCTGCAATGCCAGCGAGCCCTCCAGCCTCTCAGCCTCAGCAGCCGTGCCTGTGAAACTGCAGTGTGACCCTGCCTAGGGGTTGTTGTAGACTACTTTGTAGCAAAGACTGTTTTGCAAACTGGGAGGTTCATCGATGCTCGGGCTGCCTGCTAGGGGCAAGCAGTTTCACAGGATGCAGGGAACACAGCCTCTGGGGTCAGACAGATGTGGGTTTGTATCCCAGCTTCACTACTTCCTGGACATGGAGCTATGGCCAGGTGCCTTGGCCTCCCAGAGCCCCAGTTCCTCTTCTGCAGGTTGGGGCTGTAACAGGTCTTTCAGGGTGGCTGTGAGCTCTCCAGCCAGCCCCCTGTACCTGTCAGTGCCCACTGGCCCTCACCAGTTGTGAGGTGGCCTTCTGAGTTCAGCAGGTGGAGCCCTGAGGTCCTAGCAGTGAGGGCCAGAGCTCTAGAGTCAGACAGAGCTGGGCTGGGACCCAGATGCCCCTACTACTTGCTGGGTCTTCAGTTTTCTCATCTCTACAATGGGGATACTATGTAGATTAAAACACCTCATGTGGAGTGCTGGCCTGTATGGTTCCGTTGGTTGGAGTGTTGTCTTGTAAACTGAAAGGTGATAGGTTTGATTCCCAGTCAGGGCACGTGCCTGGGCTGCAGGTTTGGTTCCCTTCAGGGCACGTGTGGGGAGCCGATCAATGTTTCTCTCCCTCCTTTCCCCTCTCTATGAAATCAATAAACATGTCCTTGAGTGAGGATTTAAAAAAAAACCTCACATGGAAAGCACACAGGCCCATGCTTAGCTGATAGTAAGAGCTGAGTGCAACTGGCAGCCATGATGATTATTTTTGGTCTGATCTGAGTCCCCATGACTGGTGGGACCCACAGTCACCCGTTGACCTGAGCCTAGAGAACAGGAAGGAACCCGAGGCTGCTCCTTTGACACCCTCCATCCCAAAATGGGTGGTTTGACAGGTGGGAGCGAACATCCTATGCTGGCGTGCTCAAGCACATTTTTGCTGTGTTTACCCAGCACAGCCTCCAGGCTCTTAAAAAGAGCAGTTTGCCTATTCCCTGCAGACAGAGCTTCTGTTGTTCCTGGGCTTGTGGTGGGCCGGCAGCAGAGTATTGCCTGGGGAGACGACCTTGGCAAGCATCATCTTGGCAGGGTGGCACCTTTATTTAGGGCAGACACATACAAAAAGGAGCCTTACCCAGCCAGACCAGGTGTGTGAGTTTCTCCAGGCCCTCGATCCTCTCAATAACATTATTGTCCAGCTGCAGCTTCCTCAAGTTCTCAAACTGCCAGAGGTTGTCAATTCGGAGGATGTCTGTAATGATCAGAGGAGATGCCTCGGCTTCAGGTGCGAGTTTGGTGCCAGTGCGCCAGAGGATCGAGGTGACCCATGCTACGCACACAAGGCGCCAAGATGTTGCTGCCCTTTGCTGGTGCAGGTGGGGGCCCTGGAGATGAGGTTTGAGTGCTGAGGAGCTCTGAGCCCCTGTTAATGCTGGGTGGGTGCTGATGGGTGCCCAGGGCCACAGCAGGGCTGTCCGGTCCTTGAGGGTCACAGGGAAGTCAGTAGGAAGGTGGGCTGGATCTGCTCAGGGTATGGGACTCACTCACACTGCCTCTAGGGCCAGGCTGGGGGTCTGCCCAGGTAGCCAGAACAAGTTGGGGCACAAGACACAGGCAAGGGTCCTCTTTTTCCTTCTGCAGTGCAACAAACGGAATCAAGGTGCAGAGAGAATGCTTCCTTGTGTGCTGTTGGTGGGAGGGTTGGTCAACCAGCTCAGGTATTTTGGAGGGCAATTTGGCCATGTTTACTGAAATAATTACTTTCTCTGCCCTTTGACCCTGAAGTTTCTCTACTTGGAATCTGTCTGCAAAGACATACTTATGTATGTGTATAAAGAAATACATCTAGGCACTTGAGGGGCAGGAAGACCGGGGAGCCCCGAATGCCCACATATGAGGAATAGGATAAATTGCCCATACAACAGAGAGGCAGATTCCTCCTGTCTCTGAGGCACCTGAGCCTGCGATCCCTGAGGGCCCCCCCCACACACTCACCCAGCCAGCCCATTCTCTATACCCCTCCCACCAGGCATGTTGGCTTCTGTCACTGGCAACCACAGAGTTCTGAAAACATTTAAGTGTAAATAAGTATATTCTGTGCACGTAAAATTTGAGAGACCTAAACTCGTCCCCAGGTTTTTCCAGAAGCTACAACTAGCTCTGTTGCTTATATGCCCCTTTTTTCTGAATGTTTTTTTGTAATAATTTCTAAGAATTATTAGAAATATTAATATGAACTTAGAATATACTCATTATATCAATACATAACTGAAAGGGAAAAAAGATGCCCTTACTAACCGACATTCAGGCAGCAGGCGGCAGTGTCAATATTCATTCAGAGGGACAGGGTTGGCCCTGAGGTTGTGAGGCCCCTCCAGTGGCCCTCTTCAAGCCAGGCCTCCCTGCAGTGGGCAGTGGACAGAGGACAGTCTCTCTGATCCAGCAGGCCCTGCCTCTCCTGGGGTCCCAGGGCCAGGCAGGACTGGGGTCTGTTCCCTAGCTCTCTGGAACCCGATTTCCCAGAATGACTCCAGCTACCATTCCTACTTGTGCTTCTGGGTGGGGGCCCTATTCCACCTCAGCATCTTGGCCGCCTCCCATCCCGGTCTGGATTTCCCAGGCACCTTCTCTGGCCCTGCCTGGCCTTAGACTGACAGCCCATGAGTGTGGCGGACTTCCTACAGATACCACTCCTCTTGGTGGCTCCCACACTCCTGGGTGCTGTGCCGGGCACACCAGTATGTTGGCTTTTCCCTATATGCCAGCACTTCTTGAGGAAAAGCCAAAACAATACAACAAAACCGGATATATTTGGCAGTTAGCTCTAAATGAGTTACTAGCGTGACAGGACTGCCCCAAAAACCAATTTGATCTTCGATATGGACACAGAACCATCCCATACTGCCACCTTCCTGGTCCCAGGCCACAGCAGTGGCAGTCTCCCCGGACTCCCTGCTCCAGGCTGTGGCCCCCACAATCATCCCCCTGCAGTCACATGGATCCTGTGAAAACCTAAATCCCACCCTGTCCCTACTGTGCTCAGGACCCTTGTAGGGCCCTACCTCAGTCCCTATACAAACCAAGCCCCAACTCCCAGGGCGGATGCTGACTGATCCGCTGCATCTTGGTCTTGTCTCCACACAGGCCTGAGCCTTAAGGCTTTTGCACTGGCCCTGCCTCCCCTTCAACTCTTCCCTGGATCTCCACATGGGCCCTCCCCTTACCTCCTCCCAGTCTTGGCTCAAGTGTCACCTTCTTGGTGAGGCCTCTGACCTCCCCATAAAACCCTGCACCCTACCCCCAAACCCCCTCCTTTCCTTACTTTATTTTTCTCTATCACACATATTACCTTTAGCATACACTGTTATTTTCCTTCATTTTATTTTATTTGTGTCCCTCACGTGAATGTCAGTTCCATGAGGACAGGGTTTTTTTGTCTTTTTTGTTCACAATTGACTCCCTAGTACGTAGAGTAGCACCTGGCATATAACAGGCACTTGATAGATACTGGATGAATGGACCTTAGGTTGGGGAGGGGGAGCAAATGGAGGGTGGTCAATGCTAAAGCCCCCTCTGGTGAAGGCCCTTCTGCCACTCAGGGGCCCTCAGTGCTCTGAATGGCCAGTGGGCTCCTGCAGAGCTGAGGGCAACCCTGGAGGCCATACTCTGGTGAGGCCCATGGGTGTTGTGAGGCTGGGGCCAGAGCCTTGCACAGACCGGCTGCGGCAGGGTCTCAGGGCAGACGAAGAGGGTAAAGGGGATCAACTCCTATGTGGTGACAGAAGGAGACAAGACTCCGGGTGGTGAGTGCACAATGGAGTATACAAATGTTGTGTTACAAAGTTGTACACCTGAAATTTATACAGTGTAATTAACCAATGTTGCCCCAATATATTTAATTTTTTAAAAAGGAAAGCAATCCCCCACCAAAACCAGTAAAAAAAAAAAAGAGAGAAAGAAAAGAATCCTTCTTATTGAGTGGATGCATTCAAGCCAGCACAGGCACCCAGGAGGGAGCAGCCTTGGCACAGTACATGTGGGGCTGAGGGCCCCTTTGGTTCCCTCTCACACCCCTCACCAGCATTTTTCAGTGAACACCAAACTACACACTCATTTTCCTAACTTGTCCTCCTAGCTGTACTTGGCCTGGGGCTGTGATCACACTGTTTCACAGATGTGGATGCTAAGGCACGGGGAGCTACCTGGTCCCCAGCCACATTTCCCCAGCAGGCACCTGCCACCCTCGAGGCCCCATCCACTCCTGTTTCCTGCCCCTCCTGCAAAGCCCACTCCCAGGGCGCTGCCTCCTCCTCCCCACAGTTCCTGCCTGTAGGTTTAGGGCCACCTTTCTGGGTTCCTCCTGCCAGGGGCCCCACTCCGAGGACCCGAAGGCCTTTGTGGTTCACTTAGATTTGGGGTGGGAGAATTTTATCATTTTATACAGACTTTGGGTGAAATTCTGGGTTTGGGATGTGGAATGGAGAAAGCCAGGAGACCCTGCCTGGTATCCCCTACCCCTAGATACGCACTCTGGAAGTCCAGCTGTAGGGAGAGGACGTCCTTGAAGAGGATGCCCTCCTGCCTGGCCAGCAGCCCGGCCTCCTCCTGTGGGCCCTGCTCCCCAACAGCCAGCTTCAGCATGTCATCGTCCATCACTCTCGGCTCCAATGAGTTGTATAGCCGGTTCATCTTTCCTGAAAAACAGGAAAGATGGGTTCCTGTCCCAGAGTCCACCTCTCCCTTTGTTTGAGGAAAGTGGCTGGTGAGCATCCTTTTAAGGGGTTGGGGAGCACTGTGTGAGCCACTGCATCTAGGGGTTAGTACTGCATATTTGCTCCAAGGCTGTTCTAGGGCTTCCCCTGGCGACCATGTGTGCCCATCCTGCCTGATGCCCATAGCCACAGCTAGGACCCTACCCCAGACAAGGATCCCTGAGCCTCTGGAGTTCAGCTTCCCATAAGGGAAGGGATGACCATGGTCACCCGGGCCTTTCTGTGCCCACCCTTATTCAGGTTTCTTGGCACTGACCACTGAACATGATCTTTGGCGGCCTCAGCGAGGCATGCCAGCCTACAGCTGCCTTCTCTGAGAGCTTCGTCCCTTCCAGACAGTGATGTCTACTTTCCTTCCCCTGCTCCCCTACTCACCACAAGTTTGCCCAGGGTACAGGTGGAAACTGACCCAAGCTGGTCATTCATGTTCTCCCCCTGAGGAACGTGCACTTGGGGCCTCAGAGTAAGAGAGCCCATCAGAGTTGGCTGCTTGAGCTGAGGAGGAACTGGGGGGCACATGGACAGAGAGAAGCAGAGGTGGGGACCTGGGTGATCCAGGGGGGAAGAAAAGACAAAAGGACAGACAGACTGATGCAGACAGAAGCTGCCTTCTTGCTGGCATTCCAGCCTCTAATGTCCCTACTACTTTCAGGCCCTGTGAGAGTTTCTGTGGTCCTTTCTGTGAGAAGTTCCTGACTTCTAGCATTAAATCCTCTTTTAGTTAAACAAACTCCAGTAAATTTCTGCTGCTACTGGTCCAAAGGAACTCTGCTGAGATGCTTCAGGCAAAGCAGGGGTTGTGGATATAGGCAGTCATCCTGTGAAGCTGACCTGGGCCGCTATTTCTGCCTTCACAGAGCCACAGCCCTGGGAAGCCGGGTACCCGACCTCCTTCTCATCACCTCCGCTCTCTAGGGAGGACACTCAGAAGGGCTGAGCCTGCAGGAAGGCATACTCTCCTGTCAGTCCACTGGAAACTCCCAGATTCTGCTCCTGGAGACTCTGGAAACTCAGTTCTCCCACTTTCCACCTCTGTGGCTCACCAACCTGATGACTTCACCTTCTGCCTTTGTCCACATGTGTCTCCAACATCTGAGCTTCCCTGGACTTCCTGTTCTCCCTGATCTGCTAGTCCTGGACACTGGGCAGCCCCTGTACTCTGCCCTTTATCCACTGAGTGATGCTTGGAGAAACTTCTGGTGGTGGGCTGATGATGTCCACCACAAACCCAGATGGGCATGGCAATCCTTCCACCTGGTCTTGGAGACCACCACTGCCTAGCTGCCCTCCCTCCCACCTCCCCCACCATCTACTTGAATGCAGCTTATGTAAATATGCATCTTCCATTTCTAGACTGGGCATGTTCAAACGTCCCAGTGCTTTTAACTCTCGTGCATCCTTTCCTTTGATCCTCAGGGGAGGCACAGCCTCCCTAACCCCAACCCCATCCTTGGGACCCTTCCCCCATGCCAATCTCCACTTGCATTTCCCACTTCCTACTTCTCACTCTCTCCAACCTGTCACACTGGCTCCATGTCCTTAGGGTGATTGATCCACTCCTGCCCCTGAAAGATGCCTCCAGATCTCTGCCTCTTTATCTACCCACTCTTCTGAAACAAATTTTTCTAAAATTTCCCATAACTTGACACCAAGATGCCTTTAGGGGAATTTTAGTGTGCTCTATTTGGCAGATGTTACCTGCAAAGTGTTTGTGCTTTTTTTTTTTTAATTGTTTTTTATTTTCTGCCTAAGTCTTTGCCTTTCAAGGGGAATATGTAAAGGTCAGTGACCTTTTCAATTTTTACTTAAGCAGTAACATTTTTAACTAGGTTGATAACTTTTGAAAATCAACATGGGTTTAAAGCACTTACACAATAAATTTAATAATATGAAATTATGAGCATTGAATATAAAGCTCCATTTTTATGACAATTTTTTTAGATCCATATTAAGTTCACAGTAAAACTGAGGGGAAGGTACAGAGATTTCCCATATACCCCCTGCTTCTGCAACACATACATAGTCTCTTGCTTTATCAACCCCTCCCCCCAACAGTGGTGTATTTGTTACAATTGATGAAGCCACAGCAATACATCATAATAACTAACCCAAAACCCATAGTTTACATTAGGATGAATTCTTGGTGTTGTAGATTCTATGGGTTTGAACAAATGTATAATGACATTGTATCCATCATTATGGTATCATAAAGAGTACTTTCACTGCTCTAAAATTCCTATTCATTACCTATTCATTCCTGCAGCCCACACCCCTCCACGGTGCCCCCCACCAACCCATGACAACCACCCATCTCTTTACTGTCTCCACAGTTTGCCCTTTTCCAGGATATCATATAGTGGGAGTCATATACTAGGTAGCCTTCTCGGACTATCTTCTTTCACTTAGTAGTATGCATTTAAGGTTACTGAATGTCTTTTCATGAATTCATAGCTTATTTCTTTTTACTGCTGAATAATACTCTACTGTTTCTATGTATCACAGTTGATTCCTCCATTTCAACTGATGGCTTCCAAGTTTTGACAATTATTAGTAAATGCTATAAATGTCCATATGCAGTTATTCATGTAGACACAAGTTTTCAACTCCTTTAGGCAAATACCAAGGAGGGTGGTTGCTTGATTGTATGGTAAGAGTATTACTTGTTTTGTAAGAAACTGCTGAACTGTCTTCCAAAGTAGCTTTATGATATTATATTCCTACTAGCACAGGATGAGTGCTACATCCTCGCTAGCATCCGGTGTTGTCAGCATTCTGGATTTTGCCATTCAACTAGGTTTGTAGTGATGTCTCAGTTATTTTAATTTTTAGTTCCTGATGATGTATGATGTCAGACATTTTTACATACGCTGGTCATCTGTTTATCTTCTTTGGTGAGGTGTCTGTTAAGATCTTTGGTCTAATTGGGTTGGTTTTCTTATTCTTGACTTCAAGAGTTTTGTGTACATTTTACATAATAATCCTTTATCAGATGCTTCTTTTGCAATTCTTCCCTCAACCTGAGGTTTGTCTTCTCATCCTCCTGACACTGACCCTCACAGCACAGAAGTTTTTAATTTTAATAAAGTTCAGTCTTTCAAGTCTTTCTTTTACAGATAGTTCCTTTGGTGGTACATTGTCAGAGTCATTGACATAACCAAGTTCATCCAAGTTTTCTCCAATGTTATCTTCTAGAAGTTTAGTAGTTTTGCATTTTATGTGTAGGTCTGTGATCCACTTTGAGTTAATATTTGTGAAGAATATAATGTCTATGTCTAACTTAATTTCCTCTTGCATGTGATATCCAGTTACTCCAGGACCATCAGTTGAAAAGACTATCTGTGTAATAATTGTATTGACTTTGCTCCTTTGTTGAAGATCAGTTGACCCTATTTATGCAGGTCTATTTCTGAGCTCTCTCTTCTATTCCATTGATCTCTTTGTTTGCTCTTTCACAGATACACACTGTCATGTCTTGAAATCAGGTAGTGTCAGTCCTCCAACTTTGTTCTTCCCTTCATTATTGTGTTGCCTATTTTGGGTCTTTTTCTTCTCCATATAAACTTTATAATAAGTTTGTCAATGTCCACAAAATGATCTTCCAGGATTTTCACTGGTATTGCATTGATCAGGTTGGGAAGAAATAGTATCTTGACAATATTGATTCCTCCCATCCATGAATATGGAATAACTCTTCATTTATTTAATGCTTTAATTCTGTTCATCAGAGTTTTGTAATGTTTCTCATATATATCTTGTACATATTTTATTGGAACTGTACCTAAGTATTTCATTTTTTTCAGTGCTAATATAAATGGTATTGTGTTTTAAATTTCATATTCTACTTGTTCAGTTTTAGTGTATAGGAAAGCAAATGACTATTGTATATTGACCTTGTACCTGCAACCTTGAAGATAGTCACTTATTAGTTCCTGGGCTTTTTGGTTGATTATTTAAGATTTTCTTTTTTAAAAAATATTTTATTGATTATGCTATTATAGCTGTCCCATTACCCCCCTCCATCCCCCTCCACCCTGCACACCCTCCCCCACTCACATTCCCCCCCTCTAGTTCATGTCCACATGTCATAGGTTCTTTAGCTTCTACACTTCCCATACTATTCTTGCCCTCCCCTGTCTATTTTCTACCTACCATCTATGCTATTTATTCTCCATACCTTTTACCCCTCTCTCCTCCTCCCACTGCCCTGTTGCTAACTCTCTATGTGTTCTCCATTTCCGTGGTTCTGTTCTTGTTCTGGTTGTTTGCTTAATTTCTTTTTGTTTTAGGTGTGGCTGTTAATAATTGTGAGTTTGCTGTCATTTTACTATACATGTTTTTTATCTTCTTTTTCTTAGATAAGTCCCTTTAACATTTCATATAATAAGGGCTTGGTGATGATGAACTCCTTTAACTTGACCTTATCTGAGAAGCACTTTATCTGCCCTTCCATTCTAAATGAAAGCTTTGCTGGATAGAGCAATCTTGGATGTAGGTCCTTGCCTTTCATTTCTTGGAATACTTCTTTCCAGCCCCTTCTTGCCTGCAAAGTTTCTTTTGAGAAATCAGCTGACAGTCTGATGGGAACTCCTTTGTAGGTGACTGCCTCCTTATCTCTTGCTACTTCTAGGATTCTCTCCTTCATTTTTACCTTGGCTAATGTAATAATGATGTGCCTTGGTGTGTGCTTCCTTGGGTCCAACTTCTTTGAGACTCTCTGAGCTTCCTGGATTTCCTGGAAGTCTATTTCCTTTGCCAGATTGGGGAAGTACTCCTTTATTATTTGTTCAAGTACATTTTCAATCTGTTGCTCTTCCTCTTCCCCTTCTGGTACCCCTATAATTCAGATATTGGAACATTTAAAGATGTCCTGGAGGTTCCTAAGCCTCTCCTCATTTTTTAAAATTCTTATTTCTTCATTCTTTTCTGTGTGGTTGTTTCTTTCTTCCTTCTGGTCCACTCCATTGATGTGAGACCCAGCTTTCTTTCCATTACTATTGCTTCCCTGTGTATTTTTCTTAATTTCACTTATTGTAGCCTTCATTTTTTCATCTAATTTGCAACCAAAATCAACCAATTCTGTGAGCATCCTGATCACCAGTGCTTTGAACTGTGCATCTGATTGGATGGCTATCTCTTGGTTGCTTATAAGGATGGATTCTGGAGCTTTCATTTGTTCTTCTATTTGAGCCATCTCTCTCTCTCTCTTTTTTTTTTTTTGGTCTGGTCACACCTGTTACATAGTGAGGGGCGGAGCCTTAGGTGTCCATCAGGGCAGGGCAACCCAGTTGCTGGGTTGTGACACTGTATGTGGGGGATAGGGTCCGAGAGGGAACAATGGTGCTTGCTCTGCTCTCTGCTGATTTCAGTCCCTTCCGCCGCTTCCCCAAGCAAACTGGGTCTTTCTGGTGCTGATTCCTGTGTGGATGGGCTTGTGCACCCCGCGGGTCTTTCCAGCAACCTCTTCTGTGAGGCTGGGAGTCTCTCCCTGTGCCTCAACCCCCACAGGTGTTTTCAATCAGTGCCCCAAGGCTCTATTTCCCAGTGCTGGGATCCTGGGTTGTGCACAGTGCCTTGCTTCACAATCGCTGTCTTGCTTCACAATCGCCGCCTTGCTAAGTTTGCCAGCTTCCACTTGTGCACCCAGGGTTTGCCCACTGCGGTCTTACGTGCCTGGTTCCAAAGCTCTTTGTGCCGCACGACCCCTCTCTGCCTGGTTTCCCGACTCCACCCCTCCTACTGGCCTGGATGAACGTGTCTATTTTAACTCCTTGATTGTCCAATTTCCATACAGTTCAATTTTCTGTCAGTTCTGATTGGTATTCTGTTTCTAAATTGTTGTTGTCCCTATCTTGGTTGTGCAAGGAGGCACAGTGTGTCTACCTATGCCTCCATCTTGGCCCTGTTTGTGCTTTTTTAAAGAAAGGTGCTGGGACTTCTGGCAAGATGGAGGAATAGGTGGACGCACCATACCTCCTCGCACAACCAAGATTAGAACAACAATAATTTACAGACAGAATAACACCCAGAACTGACAGAGGATTTATCTGAATGGAAGTTGGACAGCCAAGAAGTTGAAGTAGACCCGTACATCCAGACTGGTAGAAGAAGACGAGCCGGGCGGGTGCAGGGCTGGCGTGGGTCGGCGGCATGCAGAGGTCGGGGAAAATTTGGTGCGAAATCGGTGCGACAGCCATCCGGGGCACAAGAATGCAGCGGTGATCCCTGAGTACGCAAGCTGTGGCTGGCAGACCCAGAGGGGCAGCGATTGTGGACCAGGGCAGAACTCGCAGCCCGGGAGCCCAGAGAAGGGTCTGAGCCCAGGAGAACGGAACTACCACCATTGTTCCCTCCCGTCCCCACTCCCTCCCCCACCCCCACATATAACGTCACAATCTAGCGACTGGGGTGCCCAGCCCCGGTGAACACCTAAGGCTCCGCCCCCCACCATAACAAGAACGACCACACCGGAAAAAAAAAGGAGAGAGAAGGAAAGATATGTTTCCAACAGAACAGATCAGTCCCCCAGGACTCATCCTTTTGAGGAACCAAGAAATAGCCAATCTATCAGATGCACAGTTCAAAACACCGGTGATCAGAAAGCTCACGGAATTGGTTGATTTTGGGCGTAAATTAGATGAAAAGATGCAGGTTACCATAAAAGAGATGTAGGAAGATGTACGGAGGAGAGCCAATAGTGAAAGGAAGGAATCTGAGTCTCAAAACAATACAGTGGACCAGAAGGAAGATAGAATCAACCAAGCAGGAAAGCATGATGAAATAAGAATTCAAAAAAATGAGGAAAAGCTTAAGAGCATCCAGGACACCTTTAAACGTTCCAACATCTGAATTATAGGGGTACCAGAAGGGGAAGGGGAAAAGCAACAAACTGAGCACGTATTTGAACAAATAATAAAGGAGAACTTCCCCAATCTGGCAAAGGGAACAGTCTTCCAAGAAATCCAAGAAGCTCAGAGAGCCCCAAAGAAGTTGGACCCACGAAGAAACACACCAAGGCACATCATAATTACATTAGCCAAGGTAAAAATGAAGGAGAGAATCCTAGAAGCAGCAAGAGATAAGGGGACAGTAACCTACAAAGGAGTTCCCATCAGACTGTCAGCTGATTTCTCAAAAGAGACCTTACAGGCAAGAAGGGGCTGGAAAGAAATATTCCAAGTCATGAAAGACAAGTACCTAAATTCCAGATTGCTCTATCCAGCAAAGCTTTCATTTAGAATGGAAGGGCAGATAAAGTGCTTTTCAGATAAGGTCAAGTTAAAGGAGTTCATCATCACCAAGCCCTTATTATATGAAATGCTAAAGGGACTTATCTAAGAAAAGAAGATAAAGAAATGACATGTATAGTAAAAGGACAGCAAACTCACAATTATTAACAACCACACCTAAAGCAAAACCAAAAGAAACTAAGTAAACAACTAGAAGAGGAACAGAACCACAGAAATGGAGGGCACATGGAGGGTTAGCAGCAGGGGGGTGGGAGGAGGAGAGAGGGGGAAAAGGTATAGAGAATAAGTAGCATAGAATGTAGGTTGAAAATAGGGGGAGGGCAAGAATAGTATGGGAAATGTAGAAGCTAAAGAACTCATAAGTATGACACATGGACATGAACTAAAGGGGGGGAATGTGGGTGGAAGAGGGGGTACAGGGTGGAGAGGAGAGAAGGGGGAAATGGGACAACTGTAATAGCATAATCAATAAAATATATTAAAAAAAAGAAAGGTGCTGTCATTTGGGAAATGATTCTTAATTCTGATTTCAAAACTTTAATTGACTTATCATCTCTCCCACATCATCAATAACTGGCATCTTGAGATATCAAGGTTGCTTTCAGTGAAGCCCAGCAATCCCAATGTGGAATAGCTGTTATGCACCTGAAGGCAGGATTTGGATCCTGACTGTGCATCCTTTGGCATCTCACCTCACCTGTCTAAACCTTGAACTTCCCATCTATAAAAGATGAATAATTCTTCCTGCCTACAATTGTTTAAGATCATTTATTTAGTCCACATATGTAATGAATAACTACTACATGTTATGATTACGACAGACAGATCTCTTTACCTTTGTTTCAGAATGAATCAGATAATCATATAAATATTTAATCGCAAACCAGGACAGATTTGTACGTATAGGGAGCTAAGATAGCCTACATCAGGTGTACCTGGTCTGGCTGGGGGAAACAGGCTGCAATCTGAAGGAGAAGCAGGAAAGAAGGAAGAGGGTACTGCATGGCGAGGGCCTGGATGTAGGACAGAGCAAGATATGCTCCACTTTGGCTGGAGTGACGCAAGGTTGGAGAGGCCTACAGGAGTTCTGTTATTATCTTAGGATCCCTGGGAAGCTCCTGGGGCTTAATAGGGATAGTGACATGATAAGATTTTAATTTTAAGGAGTTAGTTCTGGCTGTCCTACTGAGAATGGCAAGAGTCATGGGGTGAGAGATGACCAAGGTGGTGGTAAGATGTGGATTTGAGAGATCTCTAGGAACTTAACTTATATGTAGGACTACTCCTTCACAGTCTTCAGATAAGAAAGTGGGAGCTAGTTAGAAGGGTTAAGTAACATGCCCAAGTTTATACATCTGGTACAGTGGTGTCAAACTCATTTTCACCAGGGGCTGCATCAGCCTTGCAGTTGCCTTCAAAGGGCTGAATATAATTTTAGGATTGTATAAATGTAACTACTCCTTAACAGTTAAGCGAGAGCTCAGCGCTGCTGCCAGGTAGAAACAAGGTTCCAGGCAGGATAAAACAAGGTGGAGGGCCGGATTCAGCTCACAGGCCTTGTTTGCCACCTGTGGTCTAGTATGTAGTGAAGCAGGAAAACATGATCCAGAGCCATTTCCTTAATCATGACCCAGCTGTACCCTAGACACTGTAGACCATCATTGGCCCAGCACATGGTGTTTCTCACAGCTGTTCTGGGTCAGTGCCAAGGCTGAACATTCCTCCCCTAGGGGGGATTTTATCAGTAATTTACCACCCAACCTGGGTTCCTCTTGACTTGCCTGTTGATATTTTTGCTGGTGAAGACTACAAGTAGGAGGTGAGAATGTGCCACCATCAATGGAGTAGCTCCTCACCGAGAAACAGATCCAGGATTGTCCCGGGAAACAACAATCTGGGGTCAATTTGATCTGAAAAATACAGCCCCCATTGGCCATGAATTATTAATCAACAGTCTACTGAATGCTAATTGTGTACCAAGTGCACTTGCGTTATTTAATATGTTAGCTCTAGAGGGCATTAGAGAAGAGATTCCTAATAGGAAGAAAACTGTCCAATACAAGAAGTAACTGACAAGAAACAGACATGGAACTCAGATCCATATTCCCAGCCAAAGCACTTTAAATCGCACCAAGATGAAGAATAAAAAGAAGATAAATAATTTAATGACAATTAAGATGTCAGTTAAATTCTTGAAGCTATCAGTGGACCTTTCTTTGCAGTAACTTTTTAATAAAAATTTTTATTTATTCATTTTTAGAGAGGGGGAAGGGAGGAAGAAAGGGAAAGAAACATGGATCAGTGGTAATTGAACGTGCAATCTTCCAGTTCGAAGGCCAGCGCTCAATCCACTGAGCCATGCCAGCCAGGTCTCTGGTACGTTTTTTAATAAAAGGGATCAGGCCAGAAGCCTGGGGGGGGGGGGGGGGGTCGAATCTCTAAAAATGTCTTTGATCATTGCCCCCTGAGGAAATGGTTCTTTAGTATTTCTTTCTCATCCACAGGCCTGAAAGCCCAGACTAGTGTTTTGACTGTATCAGAGTGTCTCAAAGTGGCTGGCAGAGGACCTATGTGCTCATTTTACAAATGAGAAGGGCTAGGTCAGACTCCTTGGAGAAAAAAGTCAGAGAAGAGTTAAATCGAGCGCTATTTGTCCCTGCTAGTCCCTCCAGAGCTTCAGCTCGAGCCTCACCTTTTCAAGCGCAGGCTACCGGGATAGTTAGCGCAGTAGAGGCCTCCCTCAGTTGCTAGGGGAACCAGGAGGCGCCACTCAGTTGCTAAGGGGAAGTTAAAAGGTAGACATCCCGGGTGAAAGTTGATAAGTCACGTGACAATATTTCTGGGTGGGGAAATACTCCTACCACCAACCAGCCATAGAGAAAACAAACGTTTCTCCAATAAGCACTTTTTATGGGCGGGGATCCTTTTAGCCACTCCTCTTATCCCCGCCCCCATTTGAGTGATTGACTCGCCTGTTCTCCAATAACCATAGGGATTCTAGATTGACCAATATATAAGTGAATTAAAATACACAGGCTCGTTCGGAGGCGGGCCATAGGGTCTGCTGCTAGCTAGACGGAATTCCTGTGATTTATCTTGCCCCTCTGTCCAATCGGACGCCGTGGGGTAGGTGGAGCTTCGCTGAGGGAGTGCATGGACCAATAGGAGGGAAACCGGGCAGGCGTTGTCCAATAGGGGTGCGACAGGAGCGGGATCAGGAGCCCAGCAATCCAGAGGGTGGGGCGGGGGCAAGTGTACGTCAGGTCTCGAGCGCCAAGGAGGGCTGCGGACATCCCGGCAGCTGAGAGGGTACCTGGGCCGCTTCCGTGCTGTCTGTCTAAGATGGAGTTCCTCCTAGGGAACCCGTTCAGCACACCAGTGGGGCAGTGCCTCGGTAAGGCTGCACGAAGGATGTGCGTCTCGGGCGATGGCAGCGGCTGATGCGGCTAGTGGGGACCGCAGGCCTCCGCAGGTCACCGGTGCCACCTCTCGGGTGGGTCGGGCATCCTGTCGTCGGGCCTCTGCCCACAGGCTAGTTGGGCCTGCTCACGACGCCAGCGCCATTCTGCCAGGCGGCGCCCGGAGGCCCAACTTGGACTTGGAGATCTGCCGCGCGTTCCTACCCCTCAGGGCCTAGCCCTTCCTAGCACCTTAGAGGTGGTGCCTGTAGTTGGTTGGCTCTTGGGAGATGCCACTGCGTGCGCCCTTATCCAGCCTGCTGCCGCTGCTGTCAGGACCCAGTTTCTCCCCATCCTACTTCCTTCACCCCTGTCCCCGTATTTCAGTTCCAGCAGCTCTCAGACTGGGCACCCTCCCAGGGAATGCTACCTGCTCTAAGACTTGCTAATTAGATCTGCCACTCTGCCGGGATGTAGGAGGGTTGGGATAGGGGGGAATGGTTCCTAGAGGAAGATTACCTGGGCGGGGGGTGGGGGTGGCGGGCGTGGCCTGCTTGCTCCGCCGCTAGGAAATGAGGGAGGCCGTGTCATTTACTTTAAGAGCCTGGACTGGGAATCTGGAAGCCTGGGCTCCAGTCGGGCCTTTGCTAGTGATTTTCGCTATGACCTTGTGCAAGTCACTACTCTTTCTGATTTGACGTTTGCCCTGTCTGACAAATGAGGTGTTTGGAAGTAAGATGTGGTAGGTTTCTTCAAATTCCAAAGTTTTGGTATTCCTGAATACCAAAGTTTTGGTATTCCTTTTCTTCACATTGCTGCTTTCCCGCAATATTAAATTTGCCAAAGTTGAAATCTTCTGGTGGCAATGTAGAGAGAGGGGTACCCAGCAGTACTTGTTGATCCTATAGAGGGGATCTGGGCACCTGGAAGAGGGCACCAGGGATGACCAGTATCCTGAGTAAGGAGAGCCAAGGCTAGGTGAAGGAATACCAGGGTGGCCACGGTATGGGATTTCCTCATTAAAAAAGTGGCTTGCTTTTCACCTAAGGTAGGAGCTTATGCCAAGTGATCAGTCAAGAATGGTGGTTAGTTTCTTTTAAAACTGAGTTCTTGCCCTGGCTGGTGTGGCTTAGTGGGTTCAGTGCCGGTTTGATTCCCAGTCGGAGCATGTGCCTGGGTTGTGGGCCAGGTCCCTGGCTGGGGGTATGTGAGAGGCAACTGATTTGTGTATCTCTCACACTAGATGTTTCTCTCCCTCTCTTTCTACCTCCCTTTCCCTCTCTGTAAAAATAAATAAAGTGTAAAAAAAATATTTTTTTGAAAACTGAGTTCCGGGTTGGTGGAAGGACTGGTGAAATATCTTTTATGAGCAGAGACCTTTGGAGTCCTTATGGAGCTAGCTGCTTCAGGCAGCAGTGATTTGTTTATTTTCTGCTCTACTGAACTTTCAGCTTACTTTTCAGCCTTTTGTGGGGCCTCTGAAATCATTGAAGTCGCTCCCCATTGAGATCACTCCCCTTGGCTACTTGGCATTTGGGAACCTTTTTTCTTTTTGACAAGAAATGATGGACACTGGGTGTTGGAAGAATTTTTTCCCACCTTTGCACACTGCTGTGTCTCTGGATTCCCACCCCTCTTTATTCCTCACTTTCTTTCCTCAGCTGCTCGTTCACTGCAGCCACACTCCAGCATTTCTCAGCTGAGTGTTGAATTCCAACCAGTTATTGGAGGGAGCCAGTAAGCTTGGGGTGGGGGTGGAATTCTTATTCTTTTTCTATTTCCTTTACAGTAGCTTTGCACCTCTTTTTTTTCTTTCAACTTTCCAACAGCTTTTATTTATTTATTTTTAGAGGGAGGAGGAAGGAGGAGAGAAACATCAGTGTGTGGTTGCCTCTCACACATCCCATTCTGGGAACCTGGCCCTCAGGCCAGGCATGTGCCCTGACTAGGAATTGAACCGGCCACCTTTTGGTTTGCAGGCTGGCACTCAATCCACTCTCTATACCTTTGAAATGCCAAGGTAGTTGTGGGGTAGAACTTAAAGGGGATTTAAAAATATGCAAATATAAGGGATATAGAGGTATATATGGAACGGAAAGAGCATGATGCATATGTCAGGAAGGACTTGGCTTTTGAATTTTGCCTTGCCCATTTGTTGGCTGTGGGACCCCCCAAAATTGTGTGACCTTTTTGAGCATTAGTTTGCTGAGAGACGGAGATAGAGATAGAAACAGATAGATTTGTACTCATAGAACAGTGAGGTTTAAGTGAGCTGATGGATGTTAAAACACATAGCATATTGCCTGGAACATAAGAGAGAGTCAATAAATTGTAGCTGTCACTGTTAATAACAGAACAATTAAGTTAGGATTGAATTTTCTATTTGGAGAGGGTATGTGGGACAGCTGGCCCATCTGCGACCTGTGAAGGAAAATACCTTTGCAGGCCCCGGTGTCCACCAGCACTTAGAAACGACACTTGACCACAAAGAGAATGAAGCCTCCTCGTTGCTAGCTTAGTTGACTGGTGATGCCTATGTAATTTCACAGTTTAGTTCAGTTCTAATGTATATTCTGTACTGTTGTGACAGAGTTTTAAAGTGATTTTCATGACTTTACTATTGTTAGTGTTCTGTTAAAAGTATGTGCCAGGAGGCTAATGGGAGGGAGGGGAATACAGAAATAAAGTAACAACAACAAAGCTAATGATTCAAAGCAGTAGCTGCAGCTTCACAGAGCAGTTCTACAGCCATTATTTCCTCCTTGCTGCTGCTTTGTGAAGAAGATACCTGTTAGGTCGGAGTCACTCAAGAAACTGGCTGGACACAGTGAGCTAAGGAGAGCAGGGTTTATTAGTGGGGAATAAAAGGGAGAGTGGAGCCAACCAAGGGAGGTTGGGACTCGCTTGGTTGTTCTTAGGTCAGGGTTTTTAAATGCAAAAGCCTGTGGTTGGGTTATTAAAGTCTGATTGGCTAAAGTTGATTGCTGGGTGAAAGCTGCATCCTATTATGTTGGATAAGCTGACCCCAGACCGTAGTCTTCCTGGGTAGGGTCTGTAGGCAGCTTCTCACAGTGCCATTTTCTCGCCTGGTGATTTTCATTCCTCCTAGGCCTGCCTAGATCTAACAGTATCCTGTCTTCACATTAGCGATGAGGACACTGAGGCTCCAAGGAATGGAGGGACTGCTCAGCCGGTCGGAGAGAGAGCTGGGATTCCATAGCTGTCCTTGTCACCAAGTGATTTATGGAGAGAGGACAGCGATGCATGGGACAATGATGACTAAAAGAAGGTCACTCCATAGCTAAATGCTCAGTTGAGGAGTAGGGCTTGTTGGTGTTGTTCGGAGTCCAAAAGAATTCAGAAGAGCTGGAGCAATGGGACTGGTTTCTTTGAGTCTGAGGCCTGACCATGAAAATGGGTCGGAGTTCCAGAGGTATATATACCCTGTGCCTGGAGACAGGTACATGGGGTGCGCGGGTGGGCCACTGTGCACACCAATCTGAGTGGTACAGAGTTGGCTGTGGGCAGGAGTGGTGAGTAGAGTCAGGGTGCACTATGAAGCCCTGTTCTGGGTGCATGACATCAAAGAGTATATTTTTCAGTTGATTTCAACTTTTAGTTTCTCTGGACCTCATTTTCCTCACTGATAAAAAAAAAAATACCTTGCAATGTCTGCATGGGGCTTGTACCTAAATAATTTCATCAGTTCCATCCAATGGGCTATTTGAGTGCCTGTTGGGTGTCAGACTCTGGGATAGAAATATTAAAATGCTGCTCTTAGGTATCCTTCAGTAGAGATAATATGCCCACCAAAGGTGTTCTGGAGCTACAAAGCATCAGGGTCATAGTAGGAGGGGTTAGTAATGATCTCTGGCTCATGCCTGGGCCTCATATGGACATCCTAACCTGGTGCTGTTTGGTGGAACATATAGTTTGTCCATTTCGACTACAGGCAGCTGAGCCCACAGGCTGACATGCAATCTGAATTTCTTGCATCCGGCCTGCTCTTCATTCTGGAAGGTGGTTCCTGAGGAGCATGTGGGCTTCAGAGAGAGCACTAGCAGTGGTATAAGAGACTAAGTATGGAGAAAGAAAAAGTACTTTTATTTCTGGATTGTCTGTTCTGAAACAAGTTTCAAAATGTGACTGTCTTAGTCTCAACCGTCTACAACTGACCCTTGGGAGTGGATGTTTGCTGGAGGTAAATGTTATACATCAGGAATTCCCTTAGGGCCACGGCACTTTGCCAGATGGACAGGCTTTCTTGTGGTGGCTACAAGACATTTTTAGGTAACCCTTTTCCAAGAGTAAAGGTTGGATTCATTTACATTAAAAGATCAGTGAATAGTTAGTTAATTCTGACCAGAATATTTGGGCGGTGGGAAAAAGACCAATATTGTCTTTATAGTTCTGCTTCAGTGAACATGGAAGGAGATACCAAACTGTGGTTTGTTTTCAGATTGGATGGTGTTAGACATAAACCACTTCCTAGTGCCTGTGAAAGCTAGGTCTCTGATGCCAAGGATGACTAGTCCTTGCTCAGGTTTGAGAGGCACAGGAAGAAAACTGAAAGAAACTTATAATTATTAAGCACCTATTATATGCCACCTCTGCACATAGGAGTTCATTTAATCCTTGTAACACTTAATTGTTCAAGTGCTGTTGTCCCTCTGTTGCTTATAAGGAAGTTAAGTGGTTAAGAGACTTGTACAAGGTCAGTGATAGAGTTAAGCCAGAATCCACTCCTGGTCTAGTCCTCATTCTGTGCATCCATGTTGCTTTTGGCTCTACAGATCCCATGATTCAGGATCATGAGAATCACCTGGAGGGCTTGTTAAACCAGATTGCTGGGCTCCACTCTCAGTTCTGATTCAGCAGATACGGGTTGGGACTTAGCATTCTCCATTTCTAATAAGTTCCCAAGGATGCCGATGCTGCTGGCCTAGGCCCCACACTTTGAGAACAGTTGCTCTAGGTGAAAAGTTCTACTTCTTTAATCTCTCTCACTCTTTTTAAAATCTTTCTTTTAAACATTAAGTGTGTGTTTAATGGACGTTAAGTATGATTACTTAGAATTCATTTATTCATTTAGTGGTTTTGTATTTACTGTCTGTAGACAACACACTAAGCATTTGCCAGGATGTTCAGTCTAGTAAGGGAGATAAAACAGGTGCCTAAATCAGATTAGTAGAAAGTAGTGGCACAAGATTGGACAGATGAATGAAGTAAGGGAATGGAAGAGGGAAGGGGTTACCTCCATCAGTGATATTAATAAAGGTTTTTGCTTTCTTTTTTTAAGTCCTAATCTGAGGATATGCTTATTGCTTTTTTTTTTTTTTTTTAAGAGAAAGAGAAAGGGAGTGGGAGAGAGGGAGAGAAATATTGATGTGAGAGAGAAATAGCTATTGGCCACCTTCCATGTGCGCCCAACCAGTGATTGAACCTGCAACTAAGGTGTGTGCCCTGACTGGGGGTTCGAACATGCAGCCCTTTGATGTATGGGATAGTGCTCCAACCAACTGAGCCACTCAGCCAGGGCAGGTTTTCTCTTTTTTTTTCTTTTTTTTTTTTAAGTTCAGTATTAATATGTGCCAGAGACTTAGGTAGCATCTTATATATCTGCAGTCCTTTAAACCTCATGATAATTCTATGAGTAAGGCACTGTTATTTCTGTTTTGCAGATAAGGATACTAAGGCAATGAGAAGGTCACACACTGGCAGTAAGGGAGCTGGAGGTGGAACCCACATTCTATTCCAGCCACAATAAAAACTGCTAGGATTTGCATAGTGGGAGGGGATGAGGAAGAGCCTGGGAGGAGGGAAGGAAGAACTGGGGAGGACACCAGTGGTGGCTGCTGAGCAGGGTTTGATCCATACCAAAATAGAAAAGGATGCTTGAAGGGCTCTTTCGGCAGAGACAGCAGCCTGCTCAAAGGTTGGATGTTATGGAGCAGGTGGGGGTAATGGAACTGGTTCTGTTTCCCAGCAAGGGGAGTATCCTGGAAGAGGCAGCTGGAAGGCAGGGTAAAGCCTAATTTGGAGGCTGGGTAAGGACAAAGGAGTTGGGCCCCTTTCACTAGTGGTACTGGGGAGCCATGGAAGATTTCTAGGGAGGGTAGTAGCCTGAATGTCATTATAGCAGCAGGGAGATTTCTCCTTGACAGTCACCGAAAGGTCGTTCTTTCTTACCACCCAAGCCCCCATCTGTGCAGAACAGGGGTCCTGTAAGGAGGTCGGTAGTGGACAATGCCAGTCCTTCTGAGGCCTGGAGCCACCCTGTGAGAAAGAGGCACAGCAGAGACTCAGCAGAGGTGAGCAGTCTGGATGAAGCATGAGAAGAAGTCTGGAGTTGTGAGAGCTAGACAGGTGATAAAGGCCCCCCAACCCCGCCGCCCTTGAAGGCCACGTGGTGAGGGTGGCCTGCTCCTGGTCCTGCCTTGCTTTCCTTGAATAAGAATAGGAGCTGAGCCACGCACAAGGCGCTACTGAGTGAAGGGGTGCCACAACTTCACTCTTTGGGGTGTTACACATTTTTGTAGAATTGTGCTTTTGAACAAATAATGTACTACAACTGACCCCTGGGAGTGGATGTTTGCTGAAGGTGAATGTTATACATCAGGAATTCCCTTAGTCAGGGCCACGGCACTTTGCCAGATGGACAGGCTTTCTTGTGGTGGCTACAAGACATTTTTAATTTTTAGGTAACCCTTTTCCAAGAGTAAAGTTTGGATTCATTTACCTGACTGGTGTGGCTTAGTTGGCTGAATGTTGTCCCACAAAGCTAAAGGTCGCTGGTTCGATTCCAGTCAGGGCACAAGCCTGGGGTGTAGGCCAGGTACCTGGTCGGCACTTCTCTCTCACGTTGATGTTTCTCTTCCACTCTTCCTCCCTCCCTTCACTTCTCTCTAAAAAGAAATAAAATCTTTTTTAAAAACCCCAACAATGTAAACTCATGTAGCAAATTTGAAAAATATATAAAAATGCAATGGAGAAAAAAATCGTAATGTGCTTTATTAAATAACCTCATTGAGATTCTCATTTCATATAAGAAGTGGAACACTTGTGTATTTCATTTTTTCATTTTCTTGTACTTTGGAGATGTAATATTGGATAAGCATTCTGTGTACTGTGCCTGATTTTTGTTTTTGTTTTGGGGAGGAGATACAAGGTAAGGAAGTGGGTATAAATACAGTGCCCTGAGGAGCATCAATTAAGGGATGTTGCTTTCGACCTAGCAGATGTTTTAGGCTAACCTAGTGGTCTGAAAAGATAGAACATGCGGGTGTTTTTGCTGACCCAGCTTGTTGTGGTTAGAAGAGGGGCCTTTTAGAAACCAGTCTTGATTGGGTGTCTGCTCTAGTATCCCCTTCAGTCCCTCTGCCCTAGAAGAATGTCTTTGATCCTCCTCAGACTGGCTTCAAGCCTGGTAGCTATCAGCACTCAGTGGCTCCTCCAGCCAGCCTTTTTAGATCATCCTGCTCATGGTGCTGAATTTCTTCTCTGAACTCATAGCATTTGTTCCATACCATTCATTTGGCTTTTCTCTCATTTATAAAGTAGAACCTTACCTACCCTTCAGGTTTTTGTGAAAACCAAATGAGAGAATGTGTGTAAAGTCCCTAGCACAGTGTCCTACACTCAACTAGTATACTCAGACTTGTTGATGTCTTTTCTCCTGCCTGTGCTGCTTCCTGTTGTTATTTGTGTCTTGTCACGTGCTTATTGCCTTATCTTCTGATTAAGACTGGAGGCTCCTGGGGCTGGATTCCTCCTTTCTGTTTCTTTGTCACCCTCACAGCATGTGATAGAGTATACTCTGCAAAGTTATTCACTCCAAAGTTCCTTTCTATCATTCTTATTTTTTTAGCATCTTTCAAAGCTAAAAATATTAGCTATTATCTACTGTAAGTACTTTACACATGTTTCATTTAAATTTTTTTCTCTGAAAACTCCATTAAGTCAGCGGTATGATCTCCATTTTACAGACAAAGAAATGGAGGCTTAGAGGAGTTAAGAAATTGTCCAAGGTGGTTCACGGGGTCTGAGCCAGGTTTCACACCCAGGGAGGAGAGTTTCCAAGTAGACAAGAAGGGACCTTAACTGGCCATACAGGGAAGTCCACGAAGGTAGTGTAATCCCATCAATGAATTTCAGAGCAGTGTAGATGCCCATTGCCCTCTGTTCATTCTCTTCCAACATTTGGCACTTTTTGTTTTGGATTGGGGTCAGTCTTTCTTCTGCCTGTATGTGACTGCCTTGCATGAGTCCATCAGCTGTTAATACTCAATGTCCTGAGCTGTAAACAGGGAAGAGGGTGGGGTGTGTGTGTGTGTGTGTGTGTTGCTGGTTGAAACGGGGACCTTCCACAGAGTCACAAGAAAAGTAGTCCCAGGGATGCACTCATGGGAGGATGAGATGTAGCGTAAGATTTATTGAAGTAAAAACCAAGGGCTGTCCCCAGGTGCCTGTAGTGAAGCTCTGTTCATCTTGCTGTGGAAGAAGTCTAGCCTTGTCTTCATCAAACCCAGAAGAAGGGCCAGGGCCCAGAAATTCTGTGTCCTTGGTTCAGTCCATGCCAAAGCTTAGTCCCATTCAGTCTCTGTCCCTGTCTGGCTAGCTCAGTCTGTTCCCAGCTGTGCTCCAGCCAGTGCTATGCTGCTGTATCCAGACCTGCACTTGGAACCCTTGCTTCGACCTGCATGGCTGCTAGGCCCACATGGCTGCCACAGAGAAAGAGGGAGCAGAGGAAGGAACAGGCAAATGTGTGTTACTGAGAGAGAGGCCCTTGTTAGGCTTTGATTATGTTACCTTGGGCTTTCAAACTGACCAATCTCTTTCCCAGTCCTTCTGGGCTTGTACTGGGCCCTCCCCCATAACCAGTCAGTCTTTCCCTAGATTAGACACCTCCTTTCTATGGTCACCATCTTGGCTCCTACTGTGCATGCCTACAAGTAGAAGGACCTCCCCTTGTGCCACCCTGGCTTCTGCTTTGCATGTGACCAGCTGAGGAATTCACCCCCATCTCCCCCTCATAGTCTGGGGGAGTGGACCGATTGAATCCTAGGGAGATTGGAAAGCCAGTCCTTCCTTCCTACAAGGTGGGAGGGAGGTGGGTGGAGGGGTGTTAATACCCTTGGCAGGGCAATGCTACTATCCCCTGGAGTGTGTGAAGTAGCTTCCAACCTAATTAAACTTAGCCAGTTTTGCTTCCTTCTCTTTTATTAATATCTAAGTACCTACGCTAACATGAGTGTGAGAATACTTGTTTTGTCCCATCTCGAAGGGTTAAGATGATCAGTGAGATAGCACATGTAAAACCAAAATATGTTACTATGTTATATTCTTTCCATGCATCATTTTTCCAGGGGTGTTCAACCTTTTGATGTCTCTGGGCCACACTGGAAGATGAAAAGTTGTCTTGGACCACACATTAAATACATTGTGATATGTAATCACAAACAAAATCTCATAATGTTTTAAGTAAGTTTATGATTTTGTGTTGGGCCTCATTCACAGCTATCCTGAGCCTCATGCAGCCTGTGGGCCACAGGTTGGACACCCCTGATTAGATTAAGCATTCCACAGGGGCACCTGCTTTCATTGGTATTTATTTATTTATTTATTTTAAAACTTGTGGTAAAATATACATAACACAAAATTTATCATTCTGATCATTTTTCAGTTCTGTGACATTGACTACATTCACATTATTATGCAGCCATCACTACCATCCACCTCCAGAAGTTTTTTCATCTTGCAAGACTGAAACTCTGTACCTGTAAAACACTAACTCCTTGTTCCCCTACCCTACCCCCAACAATGACCATTCTGTTTTCTGTCTCTCTGAATTTGACTGCTATAACGATGTCATATGGTGTTGTATAGTATTTGTCCTTTTGTCACTGGAGTATGTCACTTGGCCTATTGTCTGCAAGATTCACCCATGTTGGAGCATGTGTCAAATTTTCCTTTTTAAGCCTCAATAATATTTCATTGTATGGTTATACCACATTTTGTTTATTCATTCATCTTTCAACACTTGGGTTTCTTTTACCTTGGCTATTGTGAATAATGCTGCCATGAACACGGTGAACAAATACCCATTTGTGACCTAGGGGTGGAATTACTGAATCATATGGTAACTCTATTTGTAATATTTTGAGGAAGTACCACCATACTATTTTCCACAGTGATGGTACCATTTTACATTCCCACCAACAGTGCACAGGGTCCCAGTTTCTTCATATCCTTGCCATTTTCCTAGTCATAGAGATATTGAGCATCTTTTCACATATTTATTGACCATTTGTACATTTTGGAGAAATGTCTGTTTAAGTCCTTTGCCCATTTTTTTTCTTTTCTTTTTTTGTTTTGTTTTCACTTTTTTTTGTTTTGTTTTCTTTTTTTTTCCTTTTTTTTAAAATTTTAATCATTGTTCAAGTACATTTTTCTCCCCCCTACTCCCATTCCAGCCCACCCACCCAACCCTCCCCCCTTCCCCCCATTACCCCCCACCCCTAGTTTTTGTCCATGTGTCCTCCAAATTTGTTCCTGTAATCCCTACCCATTCCCCCCTGAAATTCCCTCTTCTCTCCCCTCTGGCCACTGTCAGGCTATCTCCTATTTCAGTGTCTTTGGTTATATTTTGTTAGTTTTTTTTTGTTTTGTTTTATTGTTTAGATTCCTGTTAAAGGTGATATCATGTGGTATTTGTCTTTCACTGCCTGGCTTGTTTCACTTAGCATAATGCTTTCCAGCTCCATCCATGCTGTTGCAAAGGGTATGAGCTCCTTCTTTCTTTCTGCTGCATAGAATTCCATTGTGTAAATGTACCATAGTTTTTTGATCCATTCATTTACTGATGGGCATCTAGGTTGCTTCCAGCACCTAGCTATTGTAAATTGTGCTGCTATGAACATCGGGGTGCAAAGGTTCTTTTGTATTGGTGTTTTAGTGTTTTATTTTCTTGCCCAATTTTAATGAGGTTGTTTTTGTTGTTGAGTTTTAGGAGTTCTCTCTATATTCTGGATCTTAATCCCTTTTTGGATATGTGATTTGCAAGTACTTTCTCCCATTCTGTGAATTACCTTTTTACTCTGTTCATTGGGTCCTTTGATACACAAAAGTTTTTAATTTTGATGAAGTCCAGTGTGCCTGTCTTTGCTTGTTTCCTGTGCCTTTAATGTCATGCCCTTATTTTTCAGTAGGGTCTATGACATACATGCCTTAAAGACAAGAGCGATGATGCTAATAGTATTAGTCAGCATTACTCCTCACCAGGCACTGGCTTAAATATCCTTTAGTTCTCACAACACCTCCATGATGCAGGTACATTTATTCAGATTTCTAGAGTGGAAACAAACTGAAGCTTAGAAGCTCAGTACCTTCCCCAGGTTTTGTACATGGCAGAACAGGGATTTGAACTCCAGAGCTGGTACTCTTAACCACTAGACTGGATAGCTCAGTAATTTATTTGTAGAATTAAGTGGATAAATACCTGAATGAACTTCATGGCTAAAAATCTGGTAATCATTGTCTCCAATTCAGATCTGCCTGATTGTTACCCATTATTTACCCAGTTTCAGTTCTCCTGCTGTAATTCAGTGCACAAGAGTCTTCATCACCTTTAACCATCACCTCAGTTTACTGAGGGTTTGGTTAAAGGCTTTGATTTCTTACACATCCTTGAAACTCTTCTTGGTAATAAAAGACCTACGTCTTTTAATTTTCCTTTGGATTTGCTTTGGAACTACAGTGTCAGAAAAAGAAAAAAAAAGGGGCATTTAAACTGATGCTAAGTTGTCTAACTGACCAACTTGCTTTTAAGACATTACCTCCCAGCTGCTGTTTTAATCATTAATGAAGCACAAACCTTGTAGTCTGGGAGGCATGTCAAAAATTCTGTTTTGGGTTTTGGTTTAAAATTGAGTGTAATGGAGAGAGACTGATTGTTCCATCTGAGAGAATTGGGCTGCAAGTCTTTGAGAGCTGGGGACAAGGACAGGGCCTGTTATTGGACACTATGGAGTCTTTTTGCCACTCCTCAAAGGAGAAATCACACAAAGTCTGGCATGTCATTAGTCAAAATAGTAAATGAGGCCTGAGAAATGATGTTGCTTGGTAGTTGAAACCAGAATTTCTTAGTGGCTTCCAGAGAATGAGAATTCCTCATATTAATGCTAGAAATTTTTAAACCAGCAATTCAAAGAATCAGCAAATTCTAGCTGGGGCCTTAGTGTAACTGAGCAAACCAGGGCTCAGCCATGTGGTACCTTGATACATGATATATTAGTGTTGAAGGAAACAGGTTTTTATTTATGCCAGGGGTGTCAAACTCATTTTCACTGGGGGCCACATCAGCCTCGAGGTTGCTTTCAAAGGGTCTAATGTAATTTTAGGGCTGTATAAATGTAACTAACTCCTTAACTAGGGGCAAGGAGCTCAGTGCTGTTGCTGGGTAGAAACATGGTGCTGGGCCAGATGAAACAAAGTAGAGGGCCGGATTCGGCCCGTGGGCCTTGTGTTTGCCACCTCTGATTTATAAGATTCCAACCTCAGGGTGGGGGGAGGGCTGAGAGCACTCCTCAGAGCCCTGTTCTCCCATGAGAGCCAGCCCTTCCCTTGCTTCCCAAAAGGCTATAAGCCAAAACCATGCCCCAAGAGTTCTTCATGTCCTTATCTGTTCTTAAGTCAGCTGTGCAAACAGATCTCCATCCCCTCAGGAATGTGCACTTGTGGGTTTCAGAGTCGCCATTTTCTCGCAGCAGCTCTCTCCAGGATCTGGGGTACGTTGTCCTCAGCCGCCATATAGTGGCTGAAGGAAACATGTGCCGTGTTACATGGGATCATGTTGGGGTCCAGGGAGGCACAGTCCCAAGAGAGTAGTTTCTCTGTATGTCCTTCAGAGAAGCAGAAGTCTGCAACTCAGCATCCCTGGTCACAGTTCAGCCTCAAGCATCTCCCACAAATCTGGTCCTGCCTGGGCCATTGCAGGTGCCATTCAGCTGGTCTTTTTCCTTCCACTCCCCCTCTTTTTCTACACTGTGGCCACTCAAAATTTCAGATAAATATCCCAGAATTCTTCTGGAACTCTCCATCTCCTTCAGAATGAATTATGCATGTAGCCTGGTGTTTAAGCCCTCACTGAGTGGGCTTCTTCCTGTCTACTCTTTACTAGAAGACTGCACACACTCTTCCAGTCCCACTTCCTCCTTGCCTGTGTGCTCATCATTCTTTTCTCCCTCCATAGGACTCCTCTCTTGCTCCATACTGTTTTCCACAGTGTCTGCACCACTTTACATTCCCACCAACAGTTCATTGGGTCCTGGTTTCTCCACACCTTCACCAACACTGCTCTGATTGTAACCACTCTAATGGGTTTGAGGTGGTTGCATGCCTTTTGGGAGCATGTTATTAAGTACCCATATAGATTCAGGACCATTCATAACCTAAGTGAAGGATGTGTATCTAGAGGAAGGCAGAGCATCAGTCTCATGGGGAATATGTTCATTTTTCAGCATTTCATATTTACTAGATGATGCTATATGGTTGTTATATAACATTTCTTTGTTGGGAGGAAGGGTGGAAGTGATAGAACAGACAGACTTGAGGGGTCACTTGTGTCTAAGTGACAGAGTGGAAATTATAGCCTTCAACTGGACTAATAGCATTACCTGGACCCTTAGTGAAGAGGTTTCCTTCTGGAGGAGAAACCTCCTGTCTTGGGGCCAGCTCACTACCCTGGGTACAGCAGGCATGTTGCAGTGCAAGTGCGGGGGAGGGGATAGGTGGGACAGACTCCCAGGCTTTCTGAGAGCCTGCCCTTCTTGGTGCTGGGGGTGTATAAGATAGTACCCTCAGGGAGTTTCCACTGACAAGCAGGTGAGCACATAATTTCAGTGCCCTTTGGGTATGTTCTGTGAGGGCACCTTTGGGGCTCAGAGGAAAGCTGAAATATGGTTCCTGGACCTGGTGTGAAGGATAAGAGGAGCTAGCCAGAAAGAGTCATAAGAAACCTCCAAACCTGTAGAGAATTTTTGTGAGTTTACATGATCCAAACTAATGACAATTGCTGGGTATCTAAACCTTAACCAATTGAGAAAAATGTTCTGGAAAATATCAGTTTGCACCTTATTTTATGCATTACAATCAGAAGATATAAGTGGGTTACATGAAATCCATTGGTGGTAGTTTAGGGAGGCAGTAGAAGCAAAGCTGGGAAACCTCTGGGCTTGGATAAAAAGTAAAATGATATGTTAGGGTGGCCATTGATGCAGGCTGTGAAAGAATTCACAAAGAGAGGAAAATGCAGAGAGCAAAGTGTTACTCACTTTCCTTTCCAAGAGAGGAAGGGACCAGGCATGGAGAATTACACTAGCCCTGAGGGTTTCGGGTTTTGAGCTTTTATTGGATTATAAAGGGTGGAGGGGAGGTGCTGTTGTGTGGACACTGGGCTGTTAGGGGCGATGCAACAGAGGAGGTTTTGGTTGGCTTTGTGTAAGCTGCAGTTTGCTCCAATATTATCTTTGGAGCAGTTGTTTGGGTCAGTTAGTCACATTGTGTTCTTGCTTTACAGTCATTTCCAGTCCTGTGACATAGGTTCAGAAGAGCAAAATGGCAGTCGTGTTTAACAGGGTCATAGAACTGTTCAGCAAATGGCACCACAATAGCAAATGGGGTCAGCTTTGTCCTTTCATTTCCCCCTCTGGTTTTAAAACTATTTTATTCTTAATGATTGGACCTGGTTCTGGGTAGTATGGGCAAAGCTCTTATGGCTACTTCCCGCTGGTTAAAGTTGTCCCTACCTGAGGGTCTGGGCATGGCTCATCAAGGGGAAGAGGGGCAGCCTGAACAGTTAAAGCTGTGACCAGAGGCTGTGGACAGAATCTCCCAGAGCCTGGATGCTCCATCAAATGAAGAATATGAGATATTTGAGGAGACATGGCCCAAAAGTGAGAATAAAGAGAAAGGCTGCTGTAGGTCCTAGGAAGGGAGTTAGCCGGGAAAACCAGGACCAGATATTGGCCTTAAAATCCCACCAGTCAAATCCTTCTGAGGCCCCCTTTTTATAGAACTTCCAAGAAGGGAATAGGTTAAAGGAGTGATGGCACTTCTTAGGTCTGTTGGAAAAGGATCCGATTGATGGTCCTGGTCTGGTCTCAGCTGTTAGGCAGAGGAGCACTTGGCTGAAGAGATCTGGAGGAGAATATTGGCCCTTGGAGATTGTGATGGGCCTGTTGTGGGTGATTGAGAAGTATGTGGTCTACTGTGGGCTTGACCCTTTCATTAATGGCCCATCTGGGTCTGTTGAAATAGGTGGGTACCAGGTTGGTCTCTAATTGGCTCCATTCTGAAGGAAGGATAGGAATTGCTACTAGTGCCCCTCTGGGAGAGGTGTTGGCCCAGATCCAACAGTTCTTGTAGGGCTGAGTAGCCTTATTGTTTAGAAAATTAAGGGCCTTGTGGACTGTGGGTAGGTCAGGGCATTGGAAAAGAATGTTTAGTGAGGGAGAAAAAATTACAAGAAGTGAAACTAGTTCCCAGCAAGGACAGAGGAGCTCTCTTACCAGGTCTGGCACAGAATTATAAAAGAAGGGGATTACCCAGTAGTACCAGAGCATGTCAGATACTTTCTGGGGCTCATGTGTCCATTGACTGGGCTGTGGTGAGTCTAAGCTTGGTATCTGAAATTGTCTGGCAGGCAAAGGAGGGGAGAGTGGAGTCCTTGGGCAGTTCCTCCTATGGAGAGTTCTTTGGTGGGTCAGTGGGTTTGAGTCAGGAGAGATGTATCCATGGTGGAAGTCCCGAGAGCTTTGCTGCCATGGGAGTGGTGAGAATTCCTCGAAAGGGGTCCTGTGTATTGGCAGGGATGGTGCTGAGTGAAGTGTAGGGGTTAGGAGCAACTGGATGGAAGGGGATGACTGCCTCATTGATGATTCCAAGGTCCTATACTAGTTGATGGGAGCCATCTGGTTTCCTGATAGGGAGAACAGGAGTGTTGTAAGGAGAGTTGGTGGGTCTTAGTAAGCCTGATTTGAGGAACTTGGTAATGAGGGGTTTGAGGCCCTTGAGGGCCTCTAGCTTAATTGGCAAGGAAAACGTGTGGGATCTTTTGTACAGACAGTGATGGTCTGTATGTGATGTGCCTTTCCAGGAATGTCAGTGTTCCAGACCTCCGGTGGGACCCTATTTACAACCTCAGTGGGAGTGAAGTCTGGGAGGGAAATTGGGGTTGAAGCAGTCCCTGACAGTTGTAGGGAAGAGGCCTGAGTGTGTAGGAGGATTTGAGTGCCTAGCTAAGTTGTGAAGTTCCTTTTTAGGAGAGGAGCCGGGCAATCAGGAATGACTAAAAAGAAGTGAGCGAAGACCTGATCTCCCAGAGTGCAGAGGAGGCTGGGGGTTAGTAGGGTAGCCTGAGGCCTTCCCTCCACCCCTATCATGGAGACAGGAGAGGGAGACAAAGGGCCCCAAAACTTGGGGAGAGTAGAGTAAGTGGCTCCAGTATGGATTAAGAAACCAATTAGTTCACCTGCAAAGCGAGAGTTACTGGAGGCTAGGCCAATTTGATGGTGTGAAGTGGAGCCTGATCCCATGCCAGGGCTGGGGCCTTTGTCCATGTCTTGGGGAGGCCAAGGAGGTCCAAGGCTATGGAGGGAGCCCCTGACGGTTTGGGAAGGGGAGTTCAATCTGCTTCCTTGAGGAGAAGGCACTCCTTCCTCCAGTTCCCTGTGTTTCTGCAGTGTGGGTGCAGTCCTGGTGGCTGCTGCTTTTTCTTGGGACACTCTTTCTTCCAGTGACCCTTTTGTTCGCAGTTGAAACAGGTTTGGGACCCCGGTGCCACTGATGGCTGTCCTTGCTGTTGTGTTGGGGACCTCGGGCAAGTCTCTCCCTGAAGAGCCCCCTCAATTGCTGAGGCCACTGTTTGGTAAACCCCTTTTTGCTCCCGAGATCATCATGGGTCCTGCTCCTTTTTCTCCTCTCGTCATTCCTCATCACAATTGTTAAAGACTTTGAAAGTCAGAACAACTAATTCTGATTGTGGGGTCTGAGGGCCCTTTTCTAGCTTTTGGAGTTGATGCCGAGAGTCTAGGGCTGACTGGGCAATGAAGGTACATCACTAGGATAGACTGGCCCTCCCTAGAATCAGTGCCTAGGTTAGTAGAGGCAAAAAGCCTCTAAGAGCTTAGACAGGAAAAGAACAAGGTTCTCATCTGGCCCTTGGGTGACTTCCTTAATCATGTCATAGTTAACAGGCTTAGTAGTGGCCCCCTTGATTCCCTTCGTGAGGCAGGAAAACGTGTGATCTCATTTACAGCGGTCAGGGGAGTTCGCTTGGTAGTCCCAATTGGGGTCCTACTCAGGGACAGCCGTGGTGCAGGGGGCATAAGCATGAGGCTGCCTCTGATTTCAGTCATCCTCATCTCCCATCACTTGGCTCAAATATTGTCTCTCTCTCCTGAAGTGGTACATGTAGAAAAGATACTGTGAATGTCTCTCCAGGAGAGGTCATGGGAGAGGGTGAGATATTCAAACTCCTTTGTAAACTTAGCTGGGTTTGCCGAAAACTGCTGAGTCTGACCTCGATTTGGAAAGGTTTGACATTGAAAAGGGAGCCTGGACCTGAATAATGGTTTCCGATCCAGCAACCTCACAGAGAGGGAGCTGGACTGCAGGCTTGGGGGCTCCTGAAAGGGATGGCCGGAACAGGTATGGGCAGGAAAAACCCAGTCTAAAGGGTTTAGGGGGAGAGGTCTGAGGAGAAATAGGGAGAAGAGATGGAGGGGGTGTTAAAAAGGCAGGTGAAGGAGTAGAAGGGAGATATGGAGGAGGAGGAGGTTCAGAGAGGGGGAGGTCATCTGAATCTTGGGAAGATGGAGGAGGAAGGGAAGTAGGTGTAAATAAGAGTATTCAACAGAAGGTGTGGAGATCAGGGTGATGAGAGAGCCTGAAAAGGGCCTGGATGTAAGGAGCCTCAGGCCGTTTTCTCAAGGTGGCTACAGTACAGGTCAAGTTGGAGGACAGTATGATAGTTAGGAGATCCCTTTGTGGGTCAGACCTCCTGATCCCTTAGTTTGTACTGGGGCATGCCATACTGCAATAGAAAATCAAGTGCTTGGGCATGAGGTTGGTAAGTCTCAGAGGCTTCAAGTTCTTAAGGAGACATCCCAATGGGGAGTTCCTAGGTGGGGTCGATTGAGTATTGCCCATGGCAAGAGCTACAAGAAAGAAAGAGAAGGACATCTCAGGGACGGAAATGTGCCAAGGGAGGGAAAGGTCAGAGAGGGGCATCCCTCCCTGACTGTGACCACCTAGATATAGATAGATCTGACCCTGGGAATTGAGCATTTTCGACTCTAAGATCAGAGTGAGACCACAGAGATCTGTCCTAGAGTCAGGCATCCTTGAATCTTAGGACAAGACTGAGACTAGAAGGATACAGTCAAGAGCTGTCCATCATGGCTGAATCCCAGAAGGAAAGTGATAGGCCCTATGCTGGGGCTTGCAACCAGGGCACGAGTAGAAAAGCTATTGCCTTTAGTTCTGTGAATGTTAGTGTTCTGAGATCCAGAGAGACTTACCTATCACTAGCAGTGAAGGTGGGTGAGGAGGAGCCTATCCACAGAGTCTGGAGAGACGGAAAAGGATTAGAATCCTCTCTCTAAACCTCACAGAGACAGGATTGGGGGTTAGTCTGGGACAAGCTTCTGCTGCCCCCTGCTCCCCTAATCTCAAGTCTCAGGAGGTGGAGGAGAGAGAAATAGAGGATGTCCCCATACAGGCCACCAAAATATTAGGGTGGCCATTGATGGGGGCTCTGAAAGAATTCACAGTGAGTGAAATGCAGAGAGCAAAGTTTTATTCACTTTGCAAGAGAGGAAAGGGGCCAGGCGTGAAGAATTACACCTGCCCAGAGGGGTTGGGGTTTTGAGCTTTTATTGTATTATAGAGGTTGGGGGTTTGCTATTGTATGGCCCCTGGGTTGTTAGGGGTGTTGTAGCATAGAAGGTTTTGGTTGGTTTTGTGTAAGCTGCAGTTTGCTCCAACGTTATCTTTTGCATGTGGCTGTGGGGGTCAGTTAGTCACATTCCGTTCTTGCTTTTCCAGTAGTTTTCCAGTCCTGGGGACATAAGTTCAGAAGAGTAAAATGGCAGTCATGTTTAACAAGGTCATAGGCCTGCTTACCCAAGGGTGCCACAAAAGCCAATGGCACTGGCTTTGTCCTTTCAGTATATACTTCTTTTACCTCTTTTACATAGGTGGGTATAGGATAGTTAGCAGTTGACAATGAACTCAATAACAATCAGGGGATTTGTGGTCTTCACTCTGGTGTGGTGCTTGTGCTTTGAGAGGTCTGGAAAAAAGAAACGACTTTGACATTAGAAAGGTATGTTGTCATAAATGCAAAAAGACAATAGACAGGCTCAGTTAAGGTAAAGATTGAGTTTTATGAGGGAAGATTCTACCCTAGGACATGACTACCTGCCATAAACTACTTTTAGTGACTAAATTTTAATTTCAGACCATCCTTTGAGGTTACTGTAGGTCTCTGAGTTAATAAGGCTGCCACACAGGCCTCCCCTGAGCTTATCAGGTTTAGTGTGTGGCCCCTTTTTGTTAGCGGGAACAGTTTGTCATTGAACTTCATAAAATGTATACTCCTATTTAGGAAAATGTCCCACGAGGACTTCAGTTTCAAAACTTTGGATAAACTTAGAGAGAAGGGCATGAAATGGTAGGCGCTTCGGAGCTCCACTAAGGGGCAGGATGGAAGTGGAAAAAGGGGAGGCTACCAGCACTTTGAGCGTGGCCTCCCAGAAGCCCCGTTGTAGTGGTCAGAAGGCCGCCTTGGAGAAAGGTGCACACACTCTCCCAGCCTTCTTGTAGGTGATGGAGGAGGACGTAGCACCTTGGGGTAGGTAAGGGCCCTTCCCACAGAGGGTGGACATTCAAATCCTCACCCTGCAGGGTTCCTGTACCCCAGAGGCTGCCTTCTCTTCGCCCGTTGTGCCAACTCTTTTTTTGGTCATTTACCTTGCAGTGAATGTGTGTGTGCTGTCCATGTGAGAAACGTCCAAACCTGTAAGAATTTTTATGAGTTTATTTAAGCCAAACTAATGACAATTGCCATTGCTAGGAAGCAAAGCCTCAATGGATTGAGAAAATGCTCCAGAGAATGACTGTTCTGCTTCCTATTTTGTACATTACAATCAAAGGAGGAGGCCTAAGGGGGTTTCATGAAATCTGTTGGTGATAGATTAGGGTGGCAGGAGAAGGGAAAGTGGGGAAACCTCTGTGATTGGATAAAAATAAAAGGAATAGACACCCACTTCTTTCACACTGGTGGGTGCAGGACAATTTACAATGAACAATTAACATGATAATAACAGTGAAGAGATTTGTGATCTCTGCTCTGGTTAGGTGGTTGTGCTTTGAGGGGTGCAGGTGGGGGGTGGGGGGGCGGAATTACTTTGATATTCCAGAGGTGTGTTGTTGGATGAGTTAGCCTAGATGCAGGAAAAAAAAAAAAAAAAAGAGGACGGGCTCAGTTAAGGTGAAGAATGACCTTTGTTAGGGAAAAGTGCTGCACTACCTGCCAGGAACTGCTTTTAGCTGGAAAGTTTGAGGTCTCTGAGTTGGTAAGACCTGCCTCACACACCTCTCCTGAGCTTGTCAGGTTTAGTATGTGGCCCCTTTTTTGTCCACAATGCTATACCCATTCTTATTTTAAAGTTAGGCAAGAAGAAGTATACAAAGTGAAAGTAACAGATGTACACACTGTTTTAAAATATTAGACAATACAGGCCTAGCCAGTGTGGCTCAGTTGTTAGAGCATCGTCCAGTACACCCAAAGGTTATGGGTTCAGCTCCCTTTCAGGGTGCATGTGAGAGGCAACAGATTGATGTTTCTCTCACATCTATGTTTTTCTTCTTCTTTCTTCCCCTCCCTTCCCCTCTCTCTAAAATCAATAAGCATGTCCTCAGGTGAGGATTAAAAAAAAAAAACAGGCGATACAGGACTACGTTTTATATAAAGTGGCAGTCCCCACTTTCCCACCCAAGCTTGGCTCCCCAGAGGTAGGCCCAGCAGCTGCTTAGTGTGTGGTCCTCGTTCCATGGAGTTTCTTTTGTATGACTGGATCCTACTGTAGGTTTCATTTTACAACTTGCTTTTGCCATGCCATTGTATATTTTAGAGATCTTTCATGGCAGCATATTTCAATCCAGCTCACTGTGCACAGCATTCCGTAGAGTGGACAACAATTGCATAGCCACTGTCTAACTGGGAGGCAGTATGTTTTTTTCCTTATAAATGATACTGTTTGCACAATTACACATTTCTGTGGTTTAGAATCCTAGAAGTGAAAACCTGGGTCAGACTATAGGAGCATTTAAAACTTTTATAGGGACTGCCAAATTGACTTCTAAAAGCAGGTACTGCACTGGACTCTCACTGACAGAGTACTCACTGACACTGGGTACTCTTGATCCCAAGAGTACCTAGCTATCTTTACATTTCTGAACATCTGAAGAGGGAAAAGGTATTTGGTTGTCGGTGGCCTGTGCCCCTGGTGGAAAACCATCTCCGAGTCCTGTTGATCAAACACACTGCCTTAGGCTTGCTGCCTTCCTGAGCACCATGTTCGTGGAAGGTAGAGAGACAGTGCCGGCTGATGGAGCTGTGCAGGCTTAGTTTCTCCTGCAGCCTCAACCTCCCCACCCTGTACCAGCTAGCCAGGATCCGTTCTTCTCTTGTTGAAGGCTTTTTTCCTAAGGATCTTTTGGTTACCATTTCCCAGCTGACCCTCATATGAAATATCTTTTCTTTTCTCTGTCTGCCTGCCAGCTGTGAGGGAACCATGTGTTTCTGTTGCTGTCCCAGGGTAGTAACCTTGATGCTCAAAGTCATACTGCCTGCATGCTAGTGGGCAACTTGTTAGCCTTGAGAATCCACAGGATTTCCCTCCTTGTCTCTAACCCAGTGAAATAGACTGAAATTGGGAGTTTTGCACATCCTTTACTTAGGGTCAGAACAGAGGAGTAAAATTTGGTCCCCCCAAATCTAATGCACATTCTCAGACACCAGATTTTAGATTCGTTCCAGTTAGAGAGCTGGAAAGGGAGTAAATGAGGAGAGAACTGCCATTTATTGAGGGTTTCTGCTCACTTCCCTGGCAGCACCCCCAGGTAGTGGTATTATTTTCCTTGGAGGTCACATGCCAGAGACCTCCCAGAGAGAAAGTGGCAGAGCCAAGGCTTGAACCAGTGTTTTCCCCATGTTAAAGCCACTGGTCCTGCTCATAGGTTGGATCCAAATGAATCCCTGAGATGTCATGCCCAAGACCCTCCCTGGAGAGGTGAAAATGAACTAGTGCTTCTCCCTGGTGGCCCTCCCAGGCCACTGGCTGCCTGTAAGAAGTTGCAGTTTCTCCTCCTTCCCTTCCCTGAGTATCTAGGCTCTGGCTTGGGTTGTTCAAATATCACTGTTTCCATTCACCCCTGGGGACCACCTTCCTGATTTTTAAAAAAATTGTCATTATTTGCCCTGGCTGGTGTGGTTCAGTGGATTGAGTGCCGGCCTGCGAACCAAAGGGTCACCAGTTCAATTCCTAGTCAGGGCACGTGCGTGGGTGCAGGCCAGGTCCCTGGGGCAGGGCGGGGGGGGGCATGTGAGAGGCAACCACACATTGATGCTTCTCTCCCTCTCTTTCTCCCTCCCTTCCTCTCTCTAAAAATAAATAAAATCTTTTAAAAAAAATTGTCATAATCTTTATGTATTGATATCAAATTGTCTTCAATACAAGTTATAATCTGATGAAATTAGATGACCTTTTAAAAATTTTATTTAAAGACAAAAATTCTCTTTATGCACACTATCTTTTTTTCTAGAGTTTAGCAAATATAGTGCCTTTCATTGGAGAATTTCTAATTAACATAATAAGCAAAAACAACCAAAAATTATAAAACAAATCCCCCAGTTCCTCAACTATCAATATTGAATAAAGCATTAAAAAGACAGAGAAATCCTTTTTGTTTAGAAATGGAGATTGAGTACTTAAGTTAGTAGCAAAAAAGAAAAAAAACAAAAATAAAACCCCAGGAAAATAACTAACAATCTCCAGGAGTGAGCTTCCCTGCCCAGGAGTGCAGGGCGGCCCTGGACCATCTCTTAGTTCCTGTGAGAGCACAGCACAGGATCCTGCTGTGGACCGTACCAAATAGCACCACCACGGCGGTCCTGATGCCCGCTGCACCAGGGCTGAGCAGTTTGTTGTGGAAGACCTCTCTGATGGCCTCAGAGCAGGGCTTCAGTGAGATTCTTGAGAGGATATCCTTCTGGGGGCAGATGGTGGAGATGAATTATTCACTCCCCTAGCTGTGCCATAGCAATTTAGTGTATAGTGGGTGGCTTTTAGCATTTCCTGCTAGGGCTCATTCTTGGATTTCAGCTTGAAGTAGGTGTTCGTGTAAAATTCCTGGAGTTCCTTAATCACCTGGGAATATTCCCAGGTGGCCGTAGTTATTTTAAGGGCAAATATCACCAAGAGGAAGACAAAGAATCCCAGCATGCACTGGGACTCCTGCACAGTCACAACAGCCCAGCAAGCCCACTCGTATCATGGGTGGGGCTGGCTCCAATCAGAGTATCAGTTCCTGTGCAGAAGCTGGAATGATTGATCATTTTCTTGCTTAGAGATGCTCTTGGTCTGAGCGTTGAATCGGAGCCATAGTCCAGTAGTGAAGACCACAACCCTGGCAAGCCAGAAGGTAAAGTGAAAGCTGAGGAGCAGGTATTCGATCCACTTGGTTTCTCCTCTGACCGGTGTGGCCTGGGCCGCACTGGTGTGGGATGGGGGCACCACCTTCAAGATGTTGAAGTTATCTACAAGCCACCATGCTGTTATTTAGGAGATACTCTCTTTATATTGACTCACCTTTTTTACTTGGGCAAATTTACTTTTAAAGTTCTTTTATCACTATTATAAACTAAAAAGCAGTGTCACTTGGCATTAATCCAAAGTAACATAAAAATAATAAATGTAGTGAAACCAAAACAAGATTATTTTAGCTGAATCCTGTTGCCTACCCAGGGCCCTAGCCTGTGCCCTTGTTAGAATAGAGAACATTCATAGTGGTGGAATGGCCGAACCACTCCACATATTATATGATTCCATTTAAATGAAATATCCAGGATAGGCCAATTTATGCATAGAGAAGGCAGATCAGTGGTTTGGGGGCCTGGAACAAGGAGGATGGGAAGTGAGTGCTAGTGGATGCAGGGTTTATCTTGGGGGTGATGAAATGTTCTGGAATGAGACCATGGCAATGGTCACCCAACTCTGTGAATATGCTAAAGCCCACTGAATTGTGCATCTCAGAATGGTGGATTTATTTTATGTGAATTATATCAATAAAGTTGTTACTGAAAATTGAATTAGGGTGGTGGTAAGCTTATATAAATGGCTTTTCTTTTCTTATTCTTTTTTTTTCTGTTCCTCTAGTTTTCTGTAATTACTTTTTTTAAGTGGAAAAGACCCAGAACCCTGCATTTCATGTTGATCACTTGGGATCCAGTTTTGGGTAGTACTGAATGATAGCCAGGCAAAGAAAATCTCCATGAAATATTAAGGGGACACTTCTGCTCCTAAAATATCAACCACTGATTTAAGATTTGCTGTTTAAGGCCTATAAATAGAAAATGGGGATGTATGTGATGAGGCTTAACAATGAGTTGGGTGTGCCGTGAAGCTGGTCTCAGAAGGGGCCTGTCTGCTCGCCCATAGCCCAGCTGTGGTTGCGGCAGGACTGTGTCTATTGTCTGGTGGAGCCCAGCTGGGTCAGGTGTTGAAACCCTTGTTTGTGCCTGCATGCGTGTTCCCTCCAAAAACTTCTAGTTCCCACTCTGACATTGTTTTCAATGCAATGCCAAGAGGTTTCTGAGCCATATATATTTTCAGTACATGTTAAAAAATTCATCAAGGAATATGTGTGTGTGTACTGAAACCCTGGTGGCTACTGCACTTGCAATCCGAGTGCTTCTCCCCAGTTTTTAGCCATGTTGGTCCTCCAGGCTGTCTGTTTCTTGGCTACTGACAAAAATCACCTTTGAAAGAGAAGCCAAAGATTAATGTATTACCTTTTGCCAGCTTCTGCTTTAAATCCACTGTTTGGTATTTGCAAAGGTCAGATGAGCTATTTTGGTGCTCACGGCCATGATTAATGGGAAGGCCTGCATTTCCATTGGCTGCTGAGGATGAAGGATTAGTGTGGGGTGGCAGCGGAGGAGTGCCGCATCTGCTGTAATGTCAGAAGCGTGGTGTGGGGAATTGCAGGAGCAGCAGGCCCATGAAAAATGTAGGAGGAGGGGAGCTCCTTTAGCACTAGCCCTGTCAAGTGTTCCTCTATTTGCAACTATCCTGAATCTCTGGGAGCATTTGTTTTTCCCCGTTAAACCTTATTGCTGGGAATTTAGTATGGAGAGCACAAGTGCCCTTTTCCTGAGCGGGCTGTGGGCCCTGGGTGTTGTCTCTCATTACCCTGCCAGAAAGCTCCTCAGTTCCCTGTGAGGCAGCATGCTTGTGTTCAGCTTTTCACCCCTCCTTGTAAGAGACATTGGTTTTATTCAAAGTCAAATACAAAGCGTGTTGGCTCCAGGTGTTCATCTTGTGGCCTTTCTTTGCTTCTAAGACACCACATCTCTTATCCCATGATCATAAATATTCTTTAGGTTTGTAGCAGTGGAGGTAATGGGCACATCAAGTTGTCATTATTATTGTCCATTTTCTGGAACCTTTGGAAGAGAAACTACTACAGCATCTTAAGGCACTAAATAAGCCCCCTGCAGCTGTGGGCCTTTCCGACACCTGAAGGGCACCACAGTGAGGCAGCCTCAGCTGAGTCAGGAGCAAACACACTCAGCGCCCCACTGCCCTTACCCATCTGTCCAGTCATGGCACAGCCTCTCCCAGTAGCTGCTGTGTGCCAGGCACCCTGCCTGTCTGCTCAGGGGCTACGTTCTTTAAGTCACCAACAGTGATCATAGACACCTTGTGTTGATCACGTCATGTTGATGGGGAACGATAAGAGATGGCCTCTCCTGCCTCAGAACCCCCATGCTCATCAGGAAGTAGGCTCACAAACAAGCGTGGCATGCAGGTGTCCTGGTAACAGAGGGGGTTGTGTGCTGTGCTGGGGCAGAGTGAGCAGGTGATATCTGAGCTCATCCTACAGGACTTTATCGGGAGGCAGAGTCATGCTAAGAAGAGAGACCATTAGAGAAAAGGTACCCAGGTGTGTAATGCAGCTAGACTGCAAGCTTTGGGTATCTGTGTGGGGACCCGGCAAGGGAGAAAGTGGCAGTGAGGGCTGGTTAGTGACAGTCACCCTGAGTATCAGGTTGAGGAGTGTAGACATTACCTGGAATTAATTGGGGAACTCGAAGGTTTTTCATGCACTGGAGGGGGCAGGGAAGATGTGATCAGAGTTCTGTTTGGGGAAGGTCATGCTGGGGCAGGGTGAAGGGAAGGTTTGGGGAAGGAAACTGGTGGAAGCCACACCAGTGGGGGCTGCAGAGACACCCCCAAAGGGAGCTGAGGAGGCAGAGCCCAGCCTGTGTAGCCCGATCCCTGCACCTGCACTCACCGCTCCTCCCCCCCTCATCTCTTTCTTACTCTTGTGTCCTTCCTGTCTTTCACACCCTCTTCATACCCATGTCCTGTTTCCTCCCCGAGGTCCTGTTTCCTCCCTAAGGCCTGTCCTAGCCACTCCAGGCAGCAGGTGCTCCCTTCCCCTGCGTCCTCCAGCAGCCTGGGCTGCCACCAGGGGACGCTTGGCGCAGACTGCCTTGCTGCCCCCAGCTTAGATGAGTAGAACTTCAGGCTCTGCATTGCTACCAGTTCCCAGGCAGGGCTGGGCCAGGCCAGGCCAGGCCAGGCTGGGTGGTGAGGCAGGGCAGGAGGAGGGATGCCTTAACGCAGTGGGTCGGAGGGGACTCAGAAGTTGAGGGCAGAACACACCTCAGTTTAAGACCCACTCTACCTTATGCATTCTCCAGGAGATAAGTTGGTATTTTTTTAAATTTTGCTTTTAATTATGCAAAATTTTAAACATAAACAAGAATTGGGAGAACAGTGTGGCGAACTTCTCTGTGCCCATGGCTCAGCTTCAACATCTGGCCAGCCCCACCTTGTTTCGTCTCATTGCCTGTCCCACCCCCCACCCCTGCCCTGGCCCTGCAGTATTTTGAAGCATATTCCAGACATCAGATAATTTTATTTATAAATATACTGAAGTATATGTCTCTAAAAGATAGGGGCTTTTTACTGAGCTCTAACAGCCTAAACTAGCTGCGCCCCAGCCTTCTGACCCGTGAAGTGGGAACGAAGATGCGCTTATCCCAGAGCTGCTGTGAGTAGGGCTTGTGAAGGCCTTCGCCGGAACCATAGTGGCTACCCTTTCTTCACACACTCAGTGCACTGGAATGGCACCAAGAACCCAAGGTCCCATCCTCAGGTCCAACACTCACCACCTGCGTTGTAGGGGCCCATTAGTCAGTGTGAACGTCAGTGGCCTCATCTTTAAAAATGGGGGCAGTAATAGCTCCCTCTTTAGGGTGGTTTTAAGGTTTAAATGAGACACTATGTATCAGCAGTAGCTCTTATTATAAACATTCTTTAAATATTTATATTATTTTTGATTCTCATAGCAATCCCACAGTGTTAGTTACTATCCCCATTTTAATGAAATGATGAAGGCTCAAACCCAAGATTAAGTAACTCGACTAAGGCCTTGAGGTGAATAAATTGCAGAGCCAGGAGTTTGAGCCCAGATCTGACTGCTGCCAATGCCCCACCTTCATCATAGTCAGTTCTGTATAGAGCTCACCCTGTGGCCTTGTGAAAAAGAACATGCTGATCGTAGGTCAGGCAGACTGAGCCAGTGTGGTCCTTAACTCTGTCTGATGTTTTAATCCGGCCAGGTTTTGTAGAAGCTGATGATTGTGTTGCAGACTTTCCCTAGGCTCTTCTGCCCAGATCTCCTGCCTTCTTCCTGCTTCTGTTTTTAGGGGCTTCTTAGTGATCATAAGCACCTGCAAGGAGAGAAGTAAAGAAAACAGGATGAGGAAGAAAATTCAGACTTAAAAAGTTCACTTCAGCCATTTTGTGCTTGCTTCATTTTAATGTAAAGAGGCAGAAACTCTAAAACAAAACGAGGTTCATAGGTTACCTGTGGATTTTTGGTTTTCAGTCAGCCAAGATAGTGAATGGGTGGGTCAGAGCTTACTTTGCTAGGACTAGGGGAAATTCGAAGGTGATGTGGCAGAGCCGGCAATCAAATGCAGGCCTGACCGACTCACTGCCTGGCCAGTTATATTGTTCCATACCATCCGTGGTACAGATGGGTTAGAGACCCTCAGAATCCCTTTTCTGAAAGTCTGCTCTGGTTCTGGCTTAGTGGGACTCAGCATAGCCATATATGTAGTCCACCCTTTGTCTAGCTTCTCACACGCTCAGTTTTCACAGTACAGTGAGCTTCTCTGTCACCATTCTTTGTAAACAAGGAAGCCAAGTCGATTGCCTGTGGCCACTGAAGGACAGAGCAAGGATTTGAATGGCAGGTGTAGGCCAGGACCAGTCTTCTTCTTGATGTGCCACAAAAGGCCTCTGGAACATACTCATCGGCAGTGTCCCCTCTGCCACGTGTACCTCAGAATCGCCAGGTTGGAACAGGAATTCCAGGGACCATAGCTTCCCAGGCCCAAGGTGCTCATCAAGCACTGATGGGAGCAGTGACAGCAAATCTAGAGGGCCCTCTACTGAGGTGACCTTTGTCTACTCTTGACTGGAAAAATGGTCTTCTCTGCTGCTGTAGGTGTATTCTGGGTATCGTGTCTGGAGAGCCATCTTCATAGTTTCTCTAAATAAAACACTAGAATAGATTTTAGGGGGAGGTTGAGCATCCCAGTGATACTGATCTCACAGGTCTGATTTGCAAACTCTGTGAAAATGTCTCGCTTTTGTGTGGGAATGCAAAACCCATCACCTACTTGCTGGGAGGATAGCCTGGCTTTCTTGGGATCGAGACAAAAAAATAATTCATGAGACTGACCCACAAACATAACTAACTAAAGCTTTGGGTGGTCATCCAGAATCCTTATTATGGAAAGCAGAGTTGAAATTGTTCCCTCTGAAACCCTGTGGCTCTTCATTTGAATTAGTGAGGTCACCCCAATGGCAGCTGTGGAGACCAGTCTTTAATTAGAAGAAAGGACCCTGAACTTCCTTGGAATGGCATTTCTGAGGGTCTTGAATGGTATTCTTCCTTACTCCTTTCTGCCTTACCTTACTCCTATTCTTGGTTCAAAGGGCCACAGCTCATTTCTTCCCTAAGCCTTCATTCTCCTTGCTCTCCAGTAGTCCCAGGGCTCCCATGCCCATGGCCTGTCCTAGAACTCCACCTAAGGCAGAGGACTGCTTCTGAAATTCAGGCTCCACTTCTTCTGATAGCAAGGCCTTTTGAATAAGCTACCTTACTTTTCTGAGCCTCAGTTTGCTCAACTATACAATGTATACAGTTGTTTAAAGCTACCACTTATTGAGTACCTTTGCTTCAGGCCAGACACTATTCTAAATGCTTGCTATGTATAAGCTTATCTCCTCTTAGTAACAACCAGATGAAGCAGACTTCTTAACATCCGCATTTTATACAGGAACTTGAGGTGCAGAGATCACACTGCTGGGTAGGCGTTCAATAAATGTTTATTGAGTCTGAATACCTCTCTCACCTAAACGTCTGTTACACTTACAATCTATGCCCTATAGCTTTTACTTTAACTTTTCTCTGAGAATATTGAATATGTCAGTCTTTAAATCTGGGTTTACTTTTTTAAATTTTATGTTAGGGAAAATTTTAAACATATACAAAAAATAGAGAAAATACTATAATGAACCTCCACTTACCCTTTATGTATCTTCAACAATTATCAACTCATGACCTATTACATTTTGTCAGTATCTCTACCTGCTCCTTATTTTGAAGTAAATTCCCCAAATCATATTTTTTCAGCCAAATATTTCAGTGTGTATATCTAATAGAAAATGAACTCTTTAAAAAACAACTATAATATTATTATACTTAAAAAAATCATCAGTAAGTCCCTAATAGTATGTATTCAGTTAGTATTAAATTTCTAGTTGTCTCATAATATTATATATTTTTAGGGTTTTGTTCATTTGAATAGGATCTAATAAGGTCCAACATTACAAATCAGTTGATATTTCCCTTATGTGTCTTTCAATCTATAGGCTTCTCCTCCATATTTATTTCATTGCAGTTTATTTGCTGGAGAAACAAGGTCATTTCTCAAGTACAGTTTCCCATAAACTAGATTTTGCTGATTGTATCACCATGATGTCATTTAACACGTTCACATGTTCCTCTGTTCTCTATAGTTCATATAAATTGGAAGTTGGGTTTGTGGTCTGATCAAGTTCACCTTTACTTTCTGGACAAGATGACTTTAGAGGTGATATCTCTCCGAGGGACATCATGTCTAGTTGTCTTCCTGTTTGTGACATTCACAGCCATTGCCTGGACCCATTGATTCTTTAGGGGCCGTGCAATGGTCTCCTGGCTGGGATTCAACCTCCTTGAGGGCCTGTTCCTCATGATGCCTGGCTTAGGACTGGGCACAGAAAAGGCTTCAATGAGAATTACTACTACTTAATGAATTCTTGCTTCTCTTATCAGGGGTGTCAAATTAATTTTCACTGAGGGCCACATCAGCCTCGCAGTAGGCTTCAAAGAGCCGAAATAATTTTAGGACTGTATAAATGTAACTACTCCTCAACTATTAAAGAAATGAAATTACATTTGGCCCTTTGAAAGCACTGCCAGGCTGATGTGGCCCCCAGTGAAAATGAGTTTGACATTCCTGTCTTAGATGTTATTGGTAACCGTGTTTGGATTCCTTTCTCTTAATTGCTTGTATATCAATAAAAAATTACTACCATTCTAAAATCACTACCACTTTTACTCACCCCCTCTATGTTTATGTTTTTGTCATTATTTTTTCCTTTTGTGTGTGTGTATCTGTGTGTCTCCTTTGATTTACTGTTGTAATTACTTTTGCCCTTTTAACCTTTGTACTAGCTTTAGTGTTGGTTGATACACTGCTTTTATTATGTGTTTGCCTTTGTCAGAACTTTTTTCTTTGTGGTATTTTCTTATTCATAGTTTTGATTTTTTCCTCCTTTTTAAAGAAGACTTTAACATTTCCTATAATCCTAGTTAGGTGGTGATGAACTCCTTTAGCTTTTTATTGTCTGGAAATGTCTTTATCTCTCCTTCCATTCTAAAAGATAGTTTTATTAGGTAGACTAATCTTGGTTGTAGGTCCTTGCTTTTCATCACTTTGAGTATTTTATGCTAGTCCCTTCTGTCCTGCAAAGTCTGTTGAAAAATCAGCTGACAGTCTTTTGAGAGCTCCCTTGTAGGTAACTAACTGCTTTTCTCTTGCTGCTATTACAATTCTCTCTTTGTCTTTAACCTTTGGTGTTTTAATTATAATGTGTCTTGGAGTGGTCCTCTTTGGGTTCATTTTGTTTGGGATGCTCTGCACTTCCTGGATTTGTATGTCTGTTTCCTTCACCATGCTATAGAAGTTTTCTTTTATTAGTTCTTCAAATAGGTTCTCAATCCCTTGTTCTCTTACTCCTCCTTCTAGTAACCCTAATATGTGAATGTTGTTATGCTTGATGTTGTCCCAGATGTCCTTTAAACTATCCTGATTTAAAATTATTTTTTCTGCCTTGGCTGGTGTGGCTCAGTGGATTGAGTGCTGGCCTGCAAACCAAAGAGTTGCTAGTTCGATTCCCAGTCAGGGCACAAGCCTGGGTTGTGGACCAGGCCCCCAGTAGAGGGTACACAAGAGGCAACCACACATTGATGTTTCTTTCCCTCTCTTTCTCCTTCCTTTCCCCTCTCTCTAGAAAAAAAAATTCTGTTTTCTTTTTGCAGATTCAGATTGAGCATTTTCTGATACCTTGTCTTTCAAATCACTAATTTGACCCTCTGTATCATCTAATTTGCTGTTGATTCCATCTAATGTATTCTTCATTCCAGTTATTGTATTCTTCATTTCTGACAGGTTCTTTTTTGTTTCCTATTTCTTTGTGGAAGTTCTCACTGAGATCATCTGTACTTCCCCTAAGTTCATTGAGCATCTTTATAACCAGTGTTTTGAACTCTGCGTTTGGTAGATTACTTGTCTCTATTTTGTTTAGCTCTTTTTCTGGAGTCTTGTTCTTTCATTTGGGACATGTTTTTAGTCCCCTCATTTTGGCTGCTTTTCTGTGTTTGTTTCTGTGTATTAGGTAGAGCTGCTACATCGTTTGTCTTGACAGAGTGGCCTTATACTTATATAGGTGTCCTTTGGGGACCCAGTGCTGCAGTCTCCCTGTTCACCTGAGCTGGGTGCTCCAGGGATGTCCCTTGTACATTGTGTGTACAGTCCTGTTGTACTTGAGTCTTGACCGGTGTTGGCACATCAGTGGGTGGGATTGACCCTCAGGCTGATTGGACGTGAGCACTGGTCGTGACTACAGCAGACAAGGTCTTGTGCAGGGGCAGACCCACAGAGTGGGACTAGCTTAGTGGGACTCTAGTGCCTGCCAGTTCCACCCTTTGGGTCTGTCATTTGTGGCACTAATTGGGTGGTGCTGTTGTGTGGTCTGAATCTGAGCACAGGTGTGCTGGTTTGGGCCTCCTGGGAGGGACTTTGGTTCAGGCCAAGGTCAGCCATTGCCTGTGTCCAGCCTGGGGTCCCCTGGTAGGAGCTAGAAAGTGATCTATCGTTGGGAGGTGTCTGTGCTGAGCTTGGAGGCACCTGGGAGTGGCTATGCTGTGAACCAAGCCCTAGCTGCTGCTAGTGCCAGGCTTGGGGCCATTTAGCAAGAAGTACAGAGCCCACTGAGGCCCGCCACTGTTTGAGGATTTTAGGAAAGTCAACAGCCTAGGCTCAAGCAGCCATTTGGGACTAGACTGAAGGAAGTTCAGGCTGGGTGTGTGAATGTTGTGGGATGGGGACCAAGAGAATCACCAGGGTGAGGTGAGGGTGGTGTTAGCCAGGCTGATGGAGACTCAGAGTTGGTGTCAGGCTGTGTGGGGGTAGAACTCAACAAAGGAACAGTGGCACCTGTAGGCACTTTAGCTCAGGAGACAGCTGCCCCTCCAGCCATCCAATTTAGTTCTTCCACATATGTCCCTGGCACTTTTCAAGCAGCCACCCTTCTCTGAAACGTACGGCAAGTGTTTGTGAATGAGTGAGTCTGTGCTAGGCCCTTTAAGAGGATGTCTGAGTCTGTAGCAGCCCTCAGTCTCAGCTGAATGGAGTCCTTGCTGCTTTTCACAGCCAGATGTTGTGAGGACTCCTTGGCACTGGTGCTCCAGGCTAGGGAGCCTGGTGTGGAACTGAGACCTCTTGCTCCTTAGGGGGGAGCCTCTGAAGCTGGCATATCCCTCTTGATTCTTAATTGCCACACTGTGGGTATGGGACCAGCCTGTTTTGGGGTCCCTACCCTTCCTATCAGTCTTGATGTGGCTTCTTCTTTATATCATTAGTTATAGGAGTTCTGTTCAGCTAGTCTTCTGGTGGTGGTTCTGTAATTTAGTTGGAATTTTGATGTGGTGGTGGTGTTACAGAAAGGAAACGTGGGGAGTGTGCCCAAGATACTGTCACTTAAACAGGCCTCTTTCCCTGGGGCCCCTCTGTCCTAGGTTTGTCTTTGACCACACCCAGGTGTTAGGAATTATGGCTCTCAGTGCCAGAGTTTGGTGAAAAGGAATGGAACTGTTTATTCAAAAGTTATACAGGTTGAGAGTAATGGCAGAATGTTGCCATTAAAAACCTCAAAGTCCCTTAAAACATCCACAAACACACACAGTCCTGCCTCCCCCCACCCTCCCCCTTGCCCAGTCAGGCTTATCTCAGGAAAAGAAATAAAAGTCCATAGCTCAGCCATATCTCCAGTTCCTCCCAGTAATCCTGCTCGGCTGAGCAGGTCTCCCACAGTCACCAGCACCATTAGCTGTATCACTGCTGCAATCTCCAATTCTTAATCCCGAACCACATAGCAGCTTCTCATGGCCCACCAGTGAGAGTCCTTTCACCCCTTTTCATCCTGTGTGGTCTTGCATTGTCCTTCCGTCTAGTCCTACATTGTCTCTCTGCATTCTCTAAAAGCGCTAAGAGAGAGCTCTGCGTGGCTGCTACATCTTGCTTTCCTGCTTCATAAACTGTGTGGTCAAGGGAGCCGCCTCTCTATTCCCAAAACCACATGGTTCAGCTTCAACATGGCTGCTGTGCCTGGGTTTAAAGCCCAGCGTGAATCTTTCTCCATAACCCCATTTCTGACTCCTCCCACAGTTGGGTACACCTGCTAGCACTCCTGTATTCTTTGCCTTTCTTGGCTGCCATAACATAGTTAGTCTGGGCAGTTGTGGCCTCATGGTGTGGAGCAAACCATCTCCAAGTTCTCACGCAGGCATGCTGTAACCAGGGGGAGTTGCCTCCCAGTTACTTTATGGGTCAAAATCACTCCCATCTCTCTAGCTAGACTTGTTGATATGCAAAATAGCCATTTTTGCATATCAGGTATGAAGCTATCCTGCTGTTATTGATATGCACAATAGCTCTCATTGGCTCTGCTCCGTGGATTCCATCCCCCAGCCAGACTTGTGGGAGTGGATTCTGGGACACCCAGAGTTCTGGACCCTGTTACAAATTCTTCATTTGGAGGACCTTGGCTGAAACCCTGTTACCGTGAGAGAAGGGGAGCACAGCATTTACCTACTCTGCCATCTTGACCCAGGGCTGCTTTGGTTTAGAGCCCACCATGGCTGTTAATGCCAGCAGACCATAAGCATTTGCTAGAGTTGAAAAGATGAAGAGAGCATAGAGTCTTAGGTATGAAGTTACCTCCCTAGACCTGATCCCCGCTTCAGCTGCCTCCCCAAAGTTAATAGTATCCACTTTGTAGATCTTGCTTGTTAATATATTTATTAACTCACTTGTTTAATAGCCACAAAGGCTTCCTGAGGAAAGTGCAGGCAGGGATTTGCCCAAAATGTACCCTGGTTGGAAAAAGTTTACTTAATAGTTGGCTGTTTGCCATGCTGCAGGGTCCTGTGCATTTTGGTCCCTTCTGAGGGTGGCCAACTTTGCATGCAGTGCATATGGTACCCTGAGTGCAGGGTGGTGTGCAGGGTGGCTGAATGTGGCTGATAACTGAGGGATGACCTCCATTTCTTTTTGCAGCTTCTTAATTAGGAAATCACAAGGACCTTGAGTCTGTGTTTCATTTGGGAGTGTTTTCCTTGTTAAATCTGGATGGTTTCAGATTGTCAAAATGCTACCATTGTAGCTGGAAGCCTTGACTGGTGCCCTGCCCACCGTCACACCCCTGCTTTGATGGAAGTCCTCCTTAGTTGCCACTTAATTCTATTTATTTATTTTAAATTATATTTTATTGTTTATGCTATAACAATTATCTCAATCCCCCCAGCCCCTTGCTCCACTCCCTCTGGCTACCTCCTCACCATTGTCCCTGTGCATGGATCATGCATATATGTTCTTTGGCTACTTTCTTCCCTCTGCTGTACTCTACATCCCCATGACTGTTCTGTAACTACCAATCTGTACTTCTTACTCCCTTCACCTTTTTTGCCCATCGTCTGACCCTCTTCCATCTGGCAGCCATCAAAATGTTGTCTGTATCTATGATGTTGTTTCTGTTCTGCTTGTTTATTTGTTTTCTAGATTCAATTGTTGATATTTATTGTCATTTTATTGTTCATATTGTTTATTTTGATCTTCTTAGAGAAGACTCTTTAGCATTTTCATAAATATTGGTTTGGGGGTGATAAAGGAGGGACCTCCTTTAGCTTTAACATGTCTGGGAAGCACTTTATCTTCCCTTCCATTCTAAGTGCTAGTTTTGCTGAGTAGAGTCATCTTGGTTGCAGGTCCTTGCTTTTCGTAACTTGGAATATTTCTTGCCAATGCCTTCTAGCCTACAAAGTTTCTTTTCAGAAGTCAACTGATAGTCTTATGGGAGCTCCTTGGTAGAAAACTGCTTTTTCCTCTTGCTGCTTTTCAGACTCTCTCTTTCTTTGGCATATTATGATGTGTCTTGGTATGGGCCTCTTTGGGTTCATCTTATTTAGGACTCTCTGCACTTCCTGGATTTGTATGCTTATTTCCTTCAGCAAGTTAGGGTAGTTTTCTGTCATTATTTTTTCAAATAGGTTTTCCATTTCTTGTTCTCTTCTTGAGGTGCCCCCGTGATGTGAATGTTGTTACCCTTGAAGTTGTCCCAGAGGCTCCTTACACTATCCTAATTTTTTTGGATTATTTTTCCTTTTTGCTGTTCTGATTGGTTGTATTTTTTGCTTTCTTATATTCCAAACTGCTGATGTGATTCTCAGCTTTATCCATAGTACTGTTGATTCCCTGTAAATTGTTCTTTATTTCTGTTTGTGTATTCTTTGTTTCTTACTGGATCTTTTTTATGTTGTTGAGGTTCTTGCTAAGTTCATTGAACATCCTTATAACTAGTGTTTTGAACTCTGCATCTAGTAGTTTGCTTATCTCCATTTTGTTTAGTTCTTTTTTTTTTTTTTTGGAGTTTTGTTCTGTTTTTCCATTTGGGTCATGATTCTTTGTCTTCTCATTTTGGCAGCCTCCCTGTGTTTGTTTCTATGTATTAGGTATAGCTGTGACGTCTCTCAGGCTTGGTAGAGTGGCCTAATATAGTAGGTGTCCTGTAGGGTCCAGTGGCACAGGCTCCCCTATCACCTAAGCTGGGTACTCAAGGTGCACCCACGATGTGGGCTATGTACATACTCCTCTTGTGGTTAAGCCTTGATTGCTGTTGTCATGTCTAAGGTCAGCCACTGCCTGTGTTCTGTTCAGGGCCACCCAGCATAAGCTACAAAGCGGTCTGCAGAAGGCTGCTACTTGCACTGGCCTTGGAGGTGCTCAGGTGAAGCCAAGCTGTGAACCAAGGCCACCTCCTGCTAGTGCCGGGCCTGGGGCTACTGAGCAAGAGGTATGGAGCTCCCTGAGGCTAGATGCTACTTGTTTGAGAGAATTTAGGAAAATCTGAAGTATGAGCCAAGACAAACCATTGTTATGGAAAAGCCATTGGAAACAGGTTGGGTGGGCCCGAAAGTTGGGTGAGGCAGGGCCTCAGTAAATCAGCAGGGTGGGGCAAACAGTGTGATTCAGGTTGATGGAGTCTCAGATATGGTGCCTTCCTGCCAGCTCTGTGGGTGGTGGGCTCAGAAAAGGAGCAGTCGGCCCTGGCTGGTATGGCTCGATGGATTGAACTCAGGCCTGCAAACCAAGGGGTTGCCAGTTTGACTCCCCATCAGGGCACATGCCTGGGTTGCAGGCCAGATTCCCAGTAGGGGATGCCTTGAGAGGCAACCACACATTGATGTTTCTTTCCTTCTCTTTTTCTCTCCCTTCCCCTCTCTCTAAAAATAAATTAGTAAAATCTTTAGAAAGGAAAAAAGAAAAGGAACGATGGTGCCTGCCAGCACTTCTGTCTGGGAGAAAGCTGCTTCCCAACTCTCGCCATGATGCCAGACAATTAATTTCCTCCCTGTATGTCTCTTGGTGACTTTCAATCTGCTGCCCCAGCACTGGAGCTCAGAGGGAATGAGTCTGAGAAAGTCCATGCACAGGCCCTTTAAGAGGTACTGCTTGGGTTCCAGAAGTTTCTGTCTTCCAGAGTCTTGTTCCCTGGTGGTTTTCAGAGCCAGAAGTTATGGGGGCTTACCTTCCTTGCTGAAACCCTGGACTAGGGGGCCTGGTGTGGGACTGGGACCCCTTGCTGCTGAGATACCTCTCCTGATTTTTATCCGCCACACATGGGTATGGGACCAGCACATTTCATGTCTTCACCCCTCCTACCAGTCTCCATGTGGTTTCTTCTTTAATTCCACAGTTGTAGGACTTCCATTCAGTTCAGTTTCTGGAGGTTCTGAGTGATGGTTGTGTAGTTTAGTTGTAATTTTGATGTGATTGTGCAGAGAGGTGAGCTGTGTTTATTTACACTTCCATCTTGACCATAAATCGCCATTTAATTTTATACAAAGGCCAGATAAAAAGATAGACATGGTGTAGAGTTGGATGAGCTGACCCACCAAAAGCCTTCCAAAAATTATTATGTGTCTCATGATGACAGTATAGGTTGACAAATTTTTTAACAATCATAAACTGGTTCCAAAAGAAATGTGTATTTTTTTCTGGAAAATTGCGGAAAGTTACCTTCCCTTCCCAATAAAACCAAAATGGACATAATTACTCTCACTATGATTTACCATTGTTGCCACATTGGAATTAGCTTTCGAGGCTTTTCTTTTTTGCATAAGTCTACACTTTTTAATGTAAAACTATGTGTACTATTTTTATTTTTATTTTTTCACTTAACGTGTGATGAGCACTTGCCTACTATCACATGTTTCCCCCAAACCCAGTAGCCAAACGTGTCTACAGAGTGCAAGCAAACCACTCTGGGGAGCAGGCCACTGTTGGGGCGATGCTGTCGTCTCAGGTAGGGCATCATGGCTTTAGGTTTTGGGGACCCAATCACATTCTTTAAATATTGTCAGAGGTGGCAGATCATCATCTTCTGAAGGATGGCTTTAATTTTTTAAAATAAGTCAATTGTTTTCTACTTCCCAGTGCCATATGCTGGGCAAAGCCACACTTGACACGTGGCTGTGACAGATGAGATTAGATTTACCTGTAGGGGAAGGAAAGAGGATGAGAGTGAATATTGACTGGACAACCCTGACAGCTCCTCCAGGCTGAAACCTTGGAAGCCAAAGCTAATCTCTGTGTGAGCATTGCAAGTGTGTGGGTGGTCCTCAAACCTTGGAGACTGGGGGCATCAGAATCTGCTGAGGAGCTTGGTGAAAATACCCATGAGGCTCGGATTAACGGGTATGGGGGAGAGAGGGTCAAAAGGGACATGCACTTCTGTAATTGTAGTGAACTGTTGCTCATTTCCTATTCAATGCCTGTGCCTCATTCCTCCTTGATTTTGTTTGGGATGTCTATGTGCCCAGCTGAAAAGTTCTCTTATGCAGTATCCCTTGCAGCTGGGAATGACCACAGGACACAGTTCTGGCCTGTGAGATGGAGGCGTAGGCCCCTAGGGAGCGCACCCCTTCCTGCAGGAACAGCAAACCCTTTGGCCCTTGTGCCTCTTCCTGCCTCTTTCATGCCTCTGTCTGTTGGAGCACAGCTGCTGTCAGGCAGGAAGCCACAGGCGGGGATGCAGAGCAAAAAGTCAAGACCTGGGTCCTACATGTGGTCCTTGAGTGGCTGGCTGTCCAAATGATTCTGATGCACAATGAAATGTGAGGATCGTTTCTATTCTCATTTTATATATTATAAAATATAAAATATATTATATATAAATATTATATTTATAAAATATTATATTTATATTCTCATATATATATATATGAGAATAATGAGGCCCAAGGAGGTTAAACAATGTTACTCAGTCCTTTTTAAGTGAGATCTGCATCCACTACTGCTTGGTTCCAAAGTACATCCCTACCCTACCATCCTACCTCAGGGAGGGCTGGCTTTTCCTTCCGCAACGCAGTCGCACTCTTGAAGAGAGCTGTAGAACAGAGGACTCGAAACTGTTTTTGACACAGTTTCCCACTGCTGTCTAGGGACAGCATTGCTGCAGTGTGCATGTCCCCAGGAGGTGAAGTGTGATTTCTGACATATTGGTTAAAAAGTGGGCTCATAACGTTTTGATCTTGTTTTCTGCCTTTGAAACAAAAATTCTTTGAAATTAGTTTTTCCCTTGACTTTCTAGGGTTAAGTCATTTAAGAATTACTAGAACATCTCACCCATGAAAGGTAATTATGGCTGTTTCATGAGTGTGGAAGACATATAGCTTGTAAGTGCTGGAGTAGTCTCCTGTGAGTTATTAGAACTCGTAGTATCCATGTTATACCAAATTAGCCATCCAGGGCTGATAGAATTTATCTGTAGTTCATCAAGGCATTGGTCAGTGCTATGGATTCATGACAACTAAATACATGCTAGCTTGCCTGGAATAGGATCTTTGGGTAAGACAGCCAGCTCAGGCATTTCACATGGGTTATTTGGAGACCTGTATGCTAACAAAGATTTTTTGATGGGGAAGAGCATTTTTACTGTGTGAAACAGGAGGTCAGTGTACTTGAGACCCTCAAGGGGCTGGCATCCTTGTGTGAATAAAGCATGGCTTTGTGTTCCGGCCTCAGTCTCACACACCAGTCAGCCTTTCAGACATCACTCTGTTATGTGTGAAGCATTCTGGGAAATAATTCACTCTGTTGCCTTCAAGGAGCTCCTTTTCAGGTCGGGGAGAGAAAGCAGATATTCAAGTCTCTACAGTAGCACCTATCCCACCCCTACTTCTTGTGAGGGCTGTTATGTGCCAGGCCTTTATAGATGTTCATTTAATTCCTATAGAAGCTTTGCGAGGTATCGGTATTATTATTCCATTCTATTGATGTAGACACCAAGGGTCAGAGAGGTTTACTTCCTTGCTCAGGGTCACACAGCCAGTAAACAACAGAATCAAGTGTGAGCTCTGGTCAGACCCCGAGTATTGCCTCTGCATGATGTCGCCTCCCATGGTGCTCTGCCCTGTATGGGGGGCAGTGTGGGAAGGGTGGTTAGAGGAGACCACTTTTGACTGGGAGAATTGGGGAAATCTTTGTAGAAGAGGCAAGATTTAAAGAGTTTTGGGTGATTAAAACTAAGTTGGAGAAGGTGGGGGTATTTCTGGGAATAATGAACAGCCTGGTTGATTAAAACGTGTTTTTCCTTGTAAGGATGGGGAGGGACAGGAAGAAGGAAATGAAGCTGGAGAAGTAACTGAAACATTCTGAAGGGTACTCAATACCAGGCTAAGTTACAGGAAGAACATTTTGTACTATTGTAAAACTCCTTTGAAGATGTTATATATTGTGCTGTTCATTATTCCTTAATATAAGAATGATTGCAATAAATTAATCTGAAAACTTAGTGTCAAGAAAAAAAATGCTTCCCCTTCTAGTGCAATGCCTTTTGTTCTGCCTTTAATTAGAAAGTGAGGACTGTGAATCTCATTGTCTTTCTCTTTTTGCCAAGGCTACCAGGAAGCCCAGGCTAGATTAATGTCTCAATGTACTGTCTTATCTCTCTGATTCTTGGTAAAATAATTTCACCATTTATTTCATATGGTTTCTAATCTTTTATTTGTCTTGGGTACAAATTATTAAAAAACTTTTATAAATTCATTTGGAAGTAAATAGGATATATCTTTTCAATATGGTTGGTAAGAAGAAACTTGGACTCTTGCACTATCATAGACAGAGACAGAAAGGGACTGAAACAGGGCAGTGATATAATCAAAGCTTTCTTAACATATTGATGGACTGTTTGCAACAGGCTTCTGGGAAGGGCATTTTATCTCTTGGGCAGGGGATGGAATTAGTCTCTGGCAACCCCTGGAGCTGCAGAGTATCTGGAGGGGGCTGCCAGGTGTGTGTCTACCATGGGGCTCTCCACAGCTATCCTGGCCCTGACGGGTTTGAAGTCAGTTCCATGGCATGCCTAGACCACCTTTTCTTTAATTTTCACAGTACTCTCTGATTTGGCCATTCTCTAGGACCACCAGGTTTTTGACTCTTACCAGGAGAGTGGACTAACATTTGTGTGTTAGCAATTCTCCATACCCTACTTTCCTGGAGTAAATTTAAGGAAACCCTCAGTAAAATGGTTCTTCATAGTGAGTAGAGTGTCAGCATGTCAGACCAACAAGAAGAGGCCGTCTCCTTGTCTGATGGCCTTGAGGACATCAAGCTTGGGGGTCTTGTTTCTGAAGATCCTGAGGGGAGGGATTTAGCCGGGGTACTCTCGCCTCCTCCTGTGTGTTCAGGCCTAGGCTCTGTGCATCTCTGCGGGCAGTCTTCAGGAAGTCACAGTGCCCTCCCTAGAGAGCTGCTGTGCATCCCTATCTGTAGGGACTGCCTTGCTGCTGTGAAAATTCCTGTTGTGTTTATGTTTTTAAAGTGTTCTTATTAAGAGTGGCAGTTAAAGCACCTGAAATGCCCTAGGGCAAAGAGTGGATCTGACTGGGGTCCGGGGTTCACGAAGAACCTATTGAAAGTCTGTGCACATTTCTGGAAAGGTCTTACCAGATTCTCAAAGGAAATATATTCTTCCTTTAACAGTTTATCCAAAAAGAGTTAACAGCTACTCTAAAAACATGACTTTCCATAGCCTTCTTCCAGACATTCTCGAATGTCCATGTCAAACCACTTCCCCCACAGCCTGCTGCTCAAAGCAACTCTAAAAGAAGGGATGCAGAGACATCCAGACCTCCAGGGTGGGAGAGCAGCGCTGGAGGGCAGTGGCACTGTGTGTGCAGCCACCTGCAGAAGCCCTTTACACTCAGGTGCAGTCTCCAGGGAGTTCCTGTCCTCTCGGCCTGTAGCTGCTGAGTGGCTAAGGCTTTTTTTATGATTTCCGGCTGTGCTCTTGCTCTTTTTTTTTTTAATTTAAAATTTTTATTTACTGATTTGAGAGCAAGAGAGAGACATCCATTTGTTGTCCCACCTATTTATGCATTCATTGGATTCTTCTTATGTGCCCTGACTGGAGATTGAACCCTCAACCTTAGTGTATTGGGATGAATCTGAGCCACCTGGCCAGGCCGTGCTCCTGCTCTTCCCCGCTGTGCCAGCCACTGAGAGCAGCCATGCAATGTTCCCCTTTCAAGTGGCAGAGGAAAGGCCCATTCTCCAAGCTGGTCTTGGGAAATACCTTTAGGCTGGGTATTAGAAACTATAGCAATGAGACTAGGACAACCTCATAAAACAGATTTTTCTCTGTGGTCGGGGCTTGAGTCACTTGATTTTGTTTTGCCTTGCTCTCTTTTTCCCAAGTGTATGGACACAAAAGCACTTTGGTGAATCTGAAATGGAAGCATGTTCTCCAGTAATCGCTGAAGAATGTCTTTTCCCTAATGGCTTTCCCGAACAGCTCTTTATATTCTATTCAATTTGACAAGCATTTGTTGAGTACCCACTATGTGCTGTAGAATTTTTGTCTATCAGAGAAGGCAGGTTACGAAGAGCCATTATGGGAGTTAGGGGTTTTGGGGGAATCGGCAAGCAAGGGTGGTGGTTCCCAGAAGAGCATAGTTAATTCAGCCAGTGTACGCTGGCACACGAGGGGTGGTCAGGGCCTCACTGAGAAGACACAGTGGAGCTCAGAGTCAAAGGAAGGATGCAGCCTCCTGTGTTCTCTTTGACTCGTTCATTATGTGAGCATGCATTTTTACCTTGTGGTTGTTACGCACATAATATTTTATGCTGTGTGTTTTTCACTTGGCATTACTATACCAATTCCCTTAGCAACCTGGCTAAAGTATTTATCATTTTAAAAAGCTGTGTAGCATTTTTTTTTCTGCCTTATTGGTATGCCCTTGTTGCTTAGCCATCTCTCATCTGTTGGGAGTAACAAGAGTTTTTCTCAATTACATATCTTTGCAAAATCAGCTCTCTCCCTCTTCCTAGGCTCATTTCCTTAGGGGTATATTTGCTGGGTCAAAGTTATGAATGGTTTTATGCCTTTCCAATTGAATTACTTTTATTATGGAAAATTTCAAACATACATAAAAGGAGAACTATTATAATGAACTCCCATGTATTTATCAGCAAGTTCCAACAATTATTAACTCATGGCAGTTTAGTTCATCTAAAGGCCCATGCACTTTTTCTGTCCTGGATTATTTTTTAGTAAATCCCAGACATCATGTAATCTCATCTGTAAATACCCATGTGTGTATTTCTAAAGTATGTCAACCAGTGGTCATTGGTACCAGTTCAACTCAGGGTAAGGTTAAGAAGGGAACTTTATTCAGTGCGAAACAGCTCCACTGTGCAGGGCAACTGTGAGGCAGCTGCTCTCCTGCTGCTCAGCCAGTCTGCTCTGCTGGGGGAAATGCAGTCTGCAGCCTCCAGTGGGAAGGGTCCATGTGTTCCCCTAGCCACAGGGGACCTGGTTTATATGCATAGAAGTTCCTGCCCCTGGGCCCTGATTGGCCTGTCCTCATGCAAATGAGGGCTCCAAATTCCCACAGTTTGATTGGCCCAAAAGGCACTGCCCTGACTGGTCAGAATAGAGCCACTCTGGTTGTTTGGAGCTCTGCAGCTCCTATTGGATGGGGAAAGCCTCAGTCTTATTGGTTGAAATAGGATTCTAGGAACCCCTTTATAAGGACTGGCTCAATGGCAAAAACAGTACAGGCAGCAATTCAGTGCAGGCTTCTCTGTGAGGTGCAGTTTGCGTGATAGGCCCTGTGTAGAAATGACTGCTAGACTCATGTTTTTTTTACAAATTTGAGCCCAGTTAGCCACCAGGAGCCCTTCTTAGTTGGTGTTCTTTCTCAGGGCTTGCAAAAATAGGTAATCTTTCTTAAAAGTTATTTTTAATCCTCACCTAAGTGTATGTTTATTGATTTTATAGAGAAAGGAAGGAAGAGAGAGAGAGAGAGAGAGAAAAACATCCATGTCAGAGAGACATCGACCAGTTGCCTCCTGTATGCAACCTGAGCCAGGATCAAATCCACAACCTTTTTGGTGTTTGAGGACACCACTCCAATAAGTGAGCCACCTTGCCAGGGCAGGAATTGTTTTAAAAGTATAATCACAGCTTCATTATCACATTAAAAAAATTAACCGTAATCCCTAATACAATAAAATATCTGGTCATCTAACTGAAAGTTTAATATTTCCCCGTGTTCTCTGTGGCCGGTCTCAGGAGGCTGGTTATTTGCACCAGTGGGTTCTCTAGGGAAGGTTTCACCTGACATTGATGGAGAAGAGTGCTCTCCTGGCCTCAGAATGGGAAGGATGGAGAGGGGCCTCTGCTGCTTACCCTATGTGGTCTGTGTTGCATGAGGTGGTGAGTATGGTCCACCCATTACCCAGACTTTCTCTGGGAAACCTGGCTGTGTCACTATATCCCCTCACTAGCTTGAGTTGATGAGATGTGTGGAAAACATCAGGTTCCTCCCTTTGGACTCCACCCCATTGAAGAATAAAATAAGATGCTGTTTCTTCAGTGCTGAAGAAGCAAGATAGATATCCTGGGGGGCGGGGGAGCTCAGCCCACAGAGCCCTGTCCCTGCGTCCGCCATGGATGAGAATAAGTCTACCAAGACATGATTTGCTTGGGGAGGAAAGGTGGCTGATCTCTCAAAGGAGAAGGGTCTTGAGCCTATTCCTCAATGGCCTTTTATTGGGTTTAATTTACATGGGAATACAGGACATATACATAAAGCTCAATCATTGTCAGGCAGTAATGATCGAACAATAGATAACATTCAAAGCACTATGAGGGCTTATTCTGAGTCAGGGTCAGATAGCTAAAGGGCCATAAAACTTTGGGAAACAAACTCATTTTATGCTTGGACCTGGATCATTTAAATTGAGGGTATTGGCAAAGCAGGTTTCACAGGACTTTATGCATTCTTTCTTAGGCCTGATTGCCCTGGGGAACCTCCTGTTCCTGCCCAGGCATTGTTTCAGGCTTAAATCAGGCGGGGGAGGTAAGGCAGCCAAGAGATTAGGAGACTTCTTGCAGACAGAATGAGGATTCCAAGTCCTTCCCTGAGGGCCCCTTTGTGACCGCGCCTGTGTTAGGTCATCCCCTCCCTTGAGGAATCTTACCCATCATTGGCTAACCAGTCATCCTCCTGGGGCCAAGCAGGGGCCTGCGCCCCTGCCAGGAAGATAAGCTTTGTCTCCTTAGTGGCTTATGGTCCAAAGGCCTTCTTACTCAGCCTTAATTATGGGGGGGGGGGGGGGCGGTTACAGCTTCTGAACCCAGGCAGGGTGGTTCCCAGCAGATACTATGTTTCTTTTTCTACAATAAAAATTTCAAGATGCTAGGAAAATGCCTAGCATTGATGGGAACTGGATTTTGATCATCTTATTTTCATGTTAGCCTTGGCAAGGTTTGGTGGTGTTGGCAGAGTGACCTAGCTAAAACTAGTATTTAAAGTCACATTGTCATTAATAAGTTATACAATCTGTGTGTGATACCTCTGTGAGTTCTAAATATTGTACAAATAAGAATGCATGTTTGTGTTGGGTCTCTTCTTCCTATTTAAACATGGTTGAATTTAAATGTAATCTCCCTGTTTGCTCTCACTATTGATTTTCCTGATTTTCCCATGTTTGGGATAGGAGTAGTTTCCCAGGTGATTCAGAAGTCTGCTGTATTTGGCTTTGGAATGCAGATCACCTACACACATAATGTCTGCATCTCCCAGCCCAGACTGGCTCTCGATTTGGTGCCCTACCAGGTGGCAAAAACACGAACCATGGGTAATCCACGCTAGGACAAGGGGGAGTTAATAGGGAAGCCAGGTAAGGATGAAAATGCCTTTTCAAAGATATTGGGATTAGAGGGCTTTTATCCTTAGGAAAAATAGTCTTCATAGTCAAAAAGATTTACTTACGTTCAGGACAGCCTTATCCTCTGTGCCTATTTTTGATGAAAGAATTAAATAACTGGATTTTAGTTTTGGGTATAAGTTTGTCATTTTAGCCTTTTTTTAAAATACAATTTCCCCTTTCCATCTTTATAAATCAATAATAAAATATTTTTATGTATTTTTGATATATTTTATTGATTATGCTATTACACATGTGTCAATTTTATTCCCTTTGTGCCCCTCTGCCCAGCACCCCATTTCCCGCTGGCAATCCCCCCCCCCACTTAGTTCTTGTCCACGGGTCATGCATATAAGTTCTTTGGCTTCTCCATTTCCCATACTATTCTTAACCTCCCCCTGCCTATTCTGTACCTACCAATTTGTACTTCTTAATCCCTGCATCTTTTCCCTCATTCTCCCCCTTCCCCTTCCCAGCTGATAACCCTCCAAATGATCTCCTTACCTATGATTCTGTTCCTGTTCTGGTTGTTTGCTTAGTTTGTTTTTTAGATTCAGTTGTTGATAGTTGTGAATTTATTGCCATTTTAATGTTCATAGTTTTGATCTACTTCTTCTTAAGTAAGTCCCTTTAGCATTTCATGTAATAATGGCTTGGTGATGATGAACTCCTTTAGCTTAACCTTGTCTGGGAAACACTTTCTCTGCCCTTAGATTCTAAACCATAGCTTTGCTGGATAGAGTAACCTAGTTTGTAGGTCCTTGCTTTTCGTCACTTTGAATACTTCTTGCTAGTCCTTTCTAGCTTGTAAAGTTTCTTTTGAGAAATCAGCTGACAGTCTTATAGGAACTCCGTTGTAGATAACTATCTGCTTTTTTTCTTGCTGCTTTTAAGAGTCTCTCTTTATCTTTTAACCTTTGGCATTTTAATTATGCTGTGTCTTGGTGTGGGCCTCTTTGGGTCCATCTTGTTTGGGACTCTGTGTTTCTCGGACTTGTATGTCTATTTCCTTCACTAAATTAGGGAAGTTTTCTTTCATTATTTTTTCAAATAACTTTTCAATTTCTTATTCTTTCTCTTCTCCTTCTGGCACCTCTATGATTTGAAAGCTAGTACATTGAAAGTTGTCCCTGAGACTCCTTAGCCTAGACTTGTTTTTTGGATTCTTTTTCCTTTTTGTTGTTCTGATTGAATGTTTCTTTCTTCCTTATGTTCCAAATCATTGATTTGATTTTCAGCTTCATCCCCTCCACTGTTGGTTCCCTGTATATATTTTTTTTATTCCGCCTAGTATAACCTTCATTTCTGCCTGGGTCTTTCTTAGGCTATTGAAGACTTCAGTGAGTTCCTTGAGCATCCTAATTACCTGTGTTTTGAACTCTGCATCTGCTAGATAGCTTATCTCTATTTTGTTTAGTTCTTTTTCTGGACTTTTGATTTGTTCTTTCATTTGGGCCATGTTTCTTTGTCTCCTCACTTTGGCAGCCTCCCTGTTTGTTTTTGTGTATTAGATAGAGCTGCTTTGACTCCCTGTCTTAGTAGTATGGCCTGTTACAGAAAAACACTCTGGTAAGTTGGATGCAGCAGCACCTTAGGTGATTTGTAGTTGAGTGGTAATTTTTGCTGTGGTTGTACAAGGAGGTGAGCTGTTTTTACCTATGCCTCCATCTTGACCGAAGTCCTCAGAAAAATGTTTTAAAGTATTTGCCTCTAGGCCAAATACTTTGACACATTGATTGTTTCACTTTTTTTGGTATTTCTCTCCCAGACAGTATCCATATGCATCCTGTTTTAAAAAACAGTTTTGTGTCTTGTTTTCTTTACATCATTACAAAATGTTTCTGTATGTCTTAATAATGATTCCTTACAAAGACTGTAAGTGTAATTACAATTAGTGGCTATAACTAATATAATTACTTACATTAATGGCTAATATAAGTACTTATAATTACTTATATTATTACTTATTATAATGGCTATTTTGTTGAGTTGACAATTTATTGGGTTGACCAAAAAGTTCCTTTAGTTTTTTTTTGTACCATGGCTCTAGTAGTACTTAGTTGTCTTTAACTTCATTTGAAACAATTTTGTTAGATTGTATTGTGACAGCTGTCGTATCAGTGTGCATTTAAAAAAACAAAATCGGTGAATTCTTGTGCATCCATTTTAATATTGAAGATGGAAGAAAATACAACATTTTTTTGGTGTATTATGCTTTACTATCTCAAGAAGGGTAAACATGCAACTGAAATGCAAAATAAGATTTGTGCAGTGTATGGAGAAGGTGCTGTGACTGGTCAAACATGTCAAAAAACGGTTTGCATAGTTTCTTGATACTAGTGACATCTTGGCCAAATAATCCTTTGCTGTGGGGCTGTCTTGTGCATTGGAAGCTGTTTAGCAGCACCCCTGGCTTCTACCCACTAGAAGCCAACAGTGGGAGACAGTCCACATACTCAGAATATCCAAATCAGTATAAATTATTGGTGCAAATGAAAAATGTGTCTTTTATTTTACAGAAAAAACTAAATGGACTTTCTGGCCAACTCAATACTTAGCCATCACTTTTCTATATTTCATATTTGGGAAGTTTTAAGAATCTTAAATGATACTGCATTGAACATGTTCCTATAATACTATATTGGACCTGTGGGTAGCTTCCCCCTTTTTTTCAACAGCTTTATTGAGATATAATTCACATACCATGCAATTCACCCATTTGAAGGGTAGGGTTCAGTGGTTTTAGTACACTCACAGAGTTGTGCAGCCATCACCACCGTCAGTTTTTAGGGCGTTTTCATTATCCCCATTGGCAATCACGTCCCATTTTCCCTGACCGTAGGCAACCACTGATCTATTTTGTCTCTACAGATTTGCCTATTCTGGACATTTTCTGTACATGGAATCATGCAACCTGTGGTCTTTTTTTCCCCCACTTAAAATATTGTGATAAAATGTACGTAATAAAATTCAGCCATTTTAGCCATTTTAAGCGCATAGTTCAGTGGCATTAAGTCTATTCATATGTATGCAGCCACCATACTGTCCATCTGCAGAACCTTTCCATCCTCCCAAACTGAAACCCCATACCCGTCCAACACTATCCCCCATCCCACCCCCTTTCTGGCAATACCCTTCTGCTTTCTGTCACTGTGAATTTGCCTACTTGGCACATCTAACATAAGTAGTCATAAAGTGTTTGTCCGTCATGGTGTCTGGCTTTTTTCACTTGGCATAACATTTTCAAAGTTCAACCATGCTGTAGCACATAGCAGAATTTCATTTCTTTTTATTGCCAAATACGATTCCATTGTGTGGATGTATCATATTTTGTTTATTCACCATTCGATGGACATTGGGGTGTTTAGTCATTTGGCTTGTTGCCTGGATTATATTTAGTTTTGACTTTATCAGAGGTGTTTTATCTAAGTAGAACAAGAGATACTAACAACAGAGCAAACTTCACCTTGCTTAGCTAGAATGTGTTCAAGAGCAGTTGTATTGTCTAGTGTTGCTATGGCAGTCATTGTAATGCCTATCCCAGGAAAAGTATTCTTCTAAATCTGGTACCTTTACTGGGACTGACATAACCAGGAGTTAAACATCTAACTAAAAGTTAACACCTTTAAATGTAGTCACACATGGATTTTTGTATTTTAGAGTGTCAAGAGTCTTCTCCATGAATCTCTCTGAAGATGAAACATCTTCGTAGAAACATTTTTTTTTAATATATTTTATTGATTATGCTATTACAGTTGTCCCATTTCCCCCCTTCTCTCCCCTCCACCCTGTACCCCCCTCCCACCCACATTTCCCCCTTTAGTTCATGTCCATGTGTCATACTTATGAGTTCTTTAGTTTCTACATTTCCCGTACTATTCTTGCCCTCCCCCTATCTATTTTCAACCTACATTCTATGCTACTTATTCTCTATACCTTTTCCCCCTCTCTCCTCCTCCCACCCCCCTGCTGCTAACCCTCCATGTGTCCTCCATTTCTGTGGTTCTGTTCCTGTTCTAATTGTTTACTTAGTTTCTTTTGGTTTTGCTTTAGGTGTGGTTGTTAATATTTGTGAGTTTGCTGTCCTTTTACTATACATGTCTTTTCTTTATCTTCTTTTCTTAGATAAGTCCCTTTAGCATTTCATAAAATAAGGGCTTGGTGATGATGAACTCCTTTAACTTGACCTTATCTGAGAAGCACTTTATCTGCCCTTCCATTCTAAATGAGAGCTTTGCTGGATAGAGCAATCTGGGATGTAGGTCCTTGTCTTTCATGACTTGGAATATTTCTTTCCAGCCCCTTCTTGCCTGTAAGGTCTCTTTGGAGAAATCAGCTGACAGTCTGATGGGAACTCCTTTGTAGGTGACTGTCCCCTTACCTCTTGCTGCTTCTAGGATTCTCTCCTTCGTTTTTACCTTGGCTAATGTAATTATGATGTGCCTTGGTGTGTTTCTTCTTGGGTCCAACTTCTTTGGGGCTCTCTGAGCTTCTTGGATTTCTTGGAAGACTGTTCCCTTTGCCAGTTTGGGGAAGTTCTCCTTTATTATTTGTTCAAATACGTGTTCAATCTGTTGCTTTTCCCCTTCCGATTCTGGTACCCCTATAATTCGGATATTGGAACGTTTAAAGGTGTCTTGGATGCTTTTAATCTTTTCCTCAATTTTTTGAATGCTTATTTCATCATGCTTTCCTGCTTGGTTGATTCTATCTTCCTTCTGGTCCACTGTATTATTTTGAGACTCAGATTCCTTCCTTTCACTATTGGCTCTCCTCCGCGTGTCTTCCTGCATCTGTTTTATGGTAATCTGCATTCTTTCATCTAAATTTCGTCCAAAATCCACCAGTTCCGTGAGCTTTCTGATCACCAGTGTTTTGAACTGTGCATCTGATAGATTGGCTAATTCTTGGTCGCTCAAAAGGATGAGTCCTGGGGGACTGATCTGCTCTGTTGAAAACATATTTTGGTTTTTTTCCCCCCTGTCTCTCCCTTTTTTTTTTTCCGGTCTGGTTGCTCTTGTTACGGTGGGGGTCGGAGCCTTAGGTGCTCACTGGGGCTGGGCACCCCAGTCGCTAGATTGTCCGTAGAAACATTTTTGTAAAAGCATCAGAGTAAAACAGTAATTGTCTATAAATAACAAAAGACTTAAAAAGATTAGAGTTTAGATACATACATCTTAAGATCCCTTCTCAGTGAACTTTGTGCAATGCATACACACCTTCTGCAATATGCACTGAGGGTCTGTAACTTACACATTTTATTTTTTTCCTTCTGCAAAAGTGTACCTCTCTTTTCCATACCTTCTCTACCAAAAATATACAACCTATTCTAAATACATGTATAATTAAAGATTTAGCACCAAATGGGAGTTCCCTATAGAGCAGATGCTCTGTCCAGCGGAGACACAGGCTAGCAATGTTCTGACGATGGGCAAGCTGCCCATCGACTCACCAAGCCTCCACACCAGGCCAAGAGGGTGTCCATCTAGAAGAGTTCCCTCTGTGTTGCTAGATTTGTTACCAACCTCCAGGGGTTCGCCCCTGGGGGGTCCCATTCAGGGAGACCTGGCTATTGCAGAGTAGCTTTATCTACTTGCAGTAAGAAAAGGACAGGGGTCACAGCCAAAGCTGTGTCTCTGGGAAGGGAGGCTTAGCCACTGCTTGTACACACTATTTGGTTAATTATATGTTGATTTCTTCTTTGCAGTCAGTTGTGTTGGGTTGTCAGGTGAATCCAGTTAAAGCTGGTCTGCAAAAATACTGTTCTACATTTTAACATTTAGCAAGAATAGCATTTAGTAAGAGCCGTGGCCTTGAGACACTTGCCCCATCTAATGGTTTCACTGTAACCTTCCCAGCAGTGAGTATTATTCTTATAAAGGTGTTAATTTAAAATAAGGGTTTAACTTCGTTGTTTTAATATGGGTGTTTTTCATCATTAGCTGCTATTCTTCCTAAGACTAGGCCTCTAGGCGTAGGGACAACTGGCTGGTATTTGAGCCTCACTGTGATGATGGGTTGGTCCTGGCTGCTCCCCACAGACACCGACACAGAGCAGAGGCTCTGCTGGTAGCAGGGAGAGTGTTTCTCTTTGCCTAGTTCTGAAGGCCAGCTCTTTGCTCATCTTGTCAGAGCTCTGTGGCTTTTCTAAGCACGATAGGTATGAGCCCTGGGGCCCTTTAGGGAGGTTTTCTCCAGGCGTGGAGTTTCCTTGTGCTCTGAAGCAGAAAGGAGACCGTCCTTTTAGACTGGCTGCTGTTTCTGGCTACTCTGGGAGACTGATCAATGGAAGGTCACCCTGTCCTGGTCCAGCCTGCCCGTACTCTAGGGGGGCTTGGGATGGCCTCTTCCCCCTGCTTAGGGGCAGCTGCGAGCACCTCAGAGGCCACTGCCTACCATTTGGCCTTGCCCTCCTGCCTGCAGTCTTCCTTGAGGGACCACCCTCTTGATGCATGTGTGAAGAGTTGGAATTCATATTTATTGCATGCTCACTGAGTGCCAAGTTCCTCGCTTTGTGTTTTATCTCACTAATTCATTGGTATGACTTTTTTTGCCCATTTTATAGATGACTAAACTGAAGTTCAGAGGTAAAGAAATTTGCCTAGGATCAGATTACCCAGGACTGACCCTGGCGTATTAAATTCAGAACTATGCCTTTGACCAAGTGCTGCCCTGTCCCCGCTTCTCTGAGTAGTTATGACCAACCTGACCCTGCTCCCTGCCCATGTCGGTGTGTGGTGCACTCCAGCACAGCCCCATGATGGTCCCAGAGTGACCTGTCGGTTCTGTTGGGAAGCCCATCCCCCTGGCCCCTGCAGAAAGCAGATTCCTGGAAAATGAAAGGGCTCTCCCCAGCTGGCCTCCTCTCGATGCTCCCTTTCTCCACAGCCCAGCATTTCCTTCCAGCCCTGGCAGGCCTTCAGATCTCTGCTCAGCCTGTTCCTGCTGCCTCTTCCTCTTCCAGATTCCTGCTCTTCCATTTCACCAGGTCCTTCCTTTAGCTTTCACAGAAACTTCCTGTCCCCTCTTCAGCATGATTAGCTATTCCTTGGTCATCTCCTGGAGTCTTCCTTTCTTTCCTTTCTCTCCTTTCTTTCCTTTCTCTCCTATTCTAACGCTCCTCGCATTGAGTACTGGCTGCTTGTTTGCAGGTCTTCTGTCTTGCCACCTCCTCATTGGTCGGTGATCCATCTTGTTTGCTTTTTCTGTCCCACCCTAGTAGGGTACCTGGCAAGGTGAGGCCTCTCAGTTAAAGTTTTTAAGTTGAACTGGGAAGCCTTTGGGTGGCCTTGCCTGTTCCCCTGCCCCGAGGACACTGAAGTCTTCTCTGAGCAGGTGTGTCTCTGCAGTCAGGAGCAGCTGGAACAGGGCCGGGGCGCAGGCAGTGCACAGTGAAAGTCGCTGGCCTCTCCTCTCCCTCCAAGTGCACGGGGGCCAGGTGAACGGTGCCCAGGAAAGAAGCAATTGGCAGCATATCCTCTGAGCTTCAATGCAGTTCTAACCGGAGCACCAGCTCCCAGGGGACCTTTTATCTTCCCATTGGCCTGCCCGCCTGGCCGTTAGAGAGCAGCCCCTGGGTAGGCTGGCCCTGCGGGGGCCCCTCTCCCCCAGTGGCCCATTGTCATCCCAGTCCTAAATCAGTGTCTCCCCCCAAATCCTCTCACACGCTCTTGTGTGCTCCACAGGTAATACTCTGTTAAATACAAAGATGGAAATATATCAAACCAGTGGCTCTACTTGTGGGGAACACACCCTAAATGCATTTTAAATCTGGGGATCCTCCTCAAGGGAATTCCAGTTGAAAAAGAACTTGGGTCAGCAGCCTCCGGCCTGTGTGCCAACAATCTTCCCTTTTCTCTGTTGTCTGTCTGGTCTGAAGGGCTCCTTTGTTCTGGGCTTGGGAGGGTGTGATGTCCTAATTAGGCCTGGTGTGGGATCTCTGCTCAGTCGTGCTGCCCTTCAGAACAAGTGCTCCAGGCAGGAGGCTAAGTTCGCAGTGATTTTGTGAGTTTGTTGGTCTTGAAAGAAAAGAGATTTACAAGGTGGGAAACTAAATGTAGTGTGCCATCCGGATTGGTTCCTGGACAAAAAAGGGCATTAGTAGGAAAACTGGAACATTCCTAATCCAGTCTGGAGTTTAGTGAACAGTACTGTGCTAATGTTCATTTTTTATTTGGACAAATGAACATATGTAAGACATTGACATTAATAGAAACTGGGAGAAGAGCATATGGGGACCTTTTATATAATCTTTGCAACTTCCTAGTAACTCTAAAATTACTCCGATATTAAAAGTTTATTTATAAAGAACAAGGTAAAAAGGCTAACCCAGCAGCTAATTGAACCTGACCCTTCATCAGGGCTGTCCTTTACACTCTTGCCCCAGGGTTTTAGCCTTCACCTGCAAAATCAGGAAGGTAGGCTGCATCTGGGAACCCTTTCCCAATCTGCCCTTGAGGCAAGGGCGGTCTTTGCCACACCTCCCACCCTCCATTTGGGGTCCAAGGCCAAGTCTACCAGGAAAACCTGGGTCATGTGGTTGGCAGTGCTGCTACTCACCAGCTGAACACTGTCAGTCAACAATCTGGGCTTTGTTTTCTTCACCTATTAGGAGGCAGATAACCAGTCTGGAGGGGGAGAGAGGTTGACATAGGATAATGCATGTGAAGAACTCAGCCCAGACCCAATATTAGGCTCAACAAATTGGTTTTGATTCTCTCCCTTCTTCTTCTCCTTCTCCTTCTCCTTCTCCTTCTCCTTCTTCTTCTTCTTCTTCTTCTTCTTCTTCTTCTAGAGTGTGTGTGTGAGAGAGAAGAAAATGAGTGCTATTTTCTTGAAGACTTAAGATCAGTGGGGTCAGTGGTAGCTTGGAGGTCATGGACGCTGCCAGTGGGGAGCCAGTAGCAGCACTGGGCCCCTTTGCCCCCACATTTCTAGAGATCTGGGAAATGTGATACCTATTTTGAGTAACTCATGAGGAATCTCCTTTACCAGAGAGGCCTCTGAGGCCTCTTGGAGTTTTAATATTTGAATTTCAGGGAATTGTGCCATGACTGTTTCTTCACCTTGAGGGTGGGCCAGGTTGTTTGGGGGCTTCCTTCTGGAATGGGAGCCCCTGGTGTTTCTTCTGGGCATGTAGCGCTCCTAGCTCAGAACGCCAGAAATCAGAAAGGCTGGAGATATTTGCAAGATCCAAGAGCACTGAATCTGCTGGGCATGGTTTGTGGATGGCCACTTACCTGTAGGTGGCAGTGGAGACATGGTCATTGCAGGGTACTAGGGGAGTGCAGGCAGAATCCCTTTGAGAAGAGCGGTTGTCGTAGAAGTAATCATGATGACCACGGACCACAGTATGGAGGACTGTTACTCTGTGTCTGGGGCTTTGTCAAATGCTCTGTGTGTGTTATGTAGTTTACTCTCAGAACAACTCTGTGGGAAAAGTGCTATAATAAGCACATTTTACAGATGGCAGAAAGCTAAAAAAGGTCAAGTTACTGCCCTAGGGTTACACAATAATTGGCAGAACTAAGACTCACCACAGTCTGAGTTCAAACCCTCTGCTCACACGCTGTACTATTGATGCCATTTCTCCTGCTCCTGAGTCCAAAGGGGAATGCAGGGATGGCTGAGAGCCTACCTCTGATCTCCCCACACAGTCCAGTGCCTGTCATCCCAGGGCCTCACTCATCATTTCATTTATAAAGGACTCTTGTCACCATAAGTTTGGGCCCTCGTGAGGAGATGAAGACATCCTGCCTTCATGAAGGTTCAGGTTTAGATACGGAATCTACTCGTGTCTTGCTAAGCCAGTGAGTTTGGAGGAACCTCTTAGAACGGCATTAGCACAATGTAGAAAGCCTATTTCTCACATGGCTGATGCTTCCAGGTGTGGGAGCCTGTCAGAAGATCTCTTGGGGAAGCATTGGAAGGAAGCATTGGAGAAGAGAGAGGGTTGGAGCTGAGCATGGGCAGGCAGGCTGCAGTGTAGGCTTTCCGACCACAGAGTTTTGAGATGGTTTACTCAGGGCCAGAAGCCCTTGGCTTACAGAGTTTTTCAGACACTGATATGCTTGCTTCTTTCATCCATCAGCAAATAATGTGCTTTTCTGTGGAATGAGGACTCAGGTGGGCCTTCCCTTCAGCTTTGCCTACTTTCCCAGAGGGTGGTCAGATTGTGTAAAAGTGTACATAAGCCCAGGGAAGCCTACTTTCCTCACTTCTATTTGGGACAGGATTGAAAGTCCTAGAGAGAGCAATTAAGGAGGAAAAAGAAATAAAAAGCATCCCAATGAGAAAGGAAGAAGTAAAATTATCTCTGCAGGTGACATGACCATTTCATGAAAAAAAAAAAAAACCTGTTAGAACTAATAAATCCAGCAAAGTTGCAAGAATACAAAATCAGCTGTTTCTATACATTAACAATGAACAACCCAAAAAGGAAATTAAGAAAACAATTTCATTTACAATAGCATCTAAAAGAATAAAATCCCTAGGAATTAATCAAGCAGGCAAAGGCTTATATGTGGTGAAGCTACAACACACTGTTGAAAGAAATTAAAGAAGACATAAATAAGTGGAAAGACAGCTCATGTTCATGGATTAGAAGACTTAATATGTTTAAAGTGATACTACTACCCAAAGTGATTTATAGACCCAATGTAATCCCAGTCAAAATCCCAACATTTTTTGCAGAAATTAAAAAAAAAAGCCATCCTAAAATTCATATGGAAACTCAAAAGAGTCCAAATAGCCAAAACAACCTTGAAAAAAGGACAAAGCTGGAGGACTCATAGTTCCTGATTTCAAAACTTAGCCCCGGCCAGGTAGCTCAGCTGGTTAGAGCATTGTCCTGATACGCCAAGGTTGCGGGTTCCATGTCTGGTCAGGGCACATAAAGAGTCAACCAATGAACGTGTAAATAAGTGCAGTAACAAATTGATCTCTCTCTCAATTCAATAAAAAGTTCAAAACTTAAAATAATTACAACACTGTGGTGCTGGCACAAGGATAAACATATCAACCAGTGGAGCAGAATAAAGACCTTGGAAATAAACCCTCCCATATATAATCAGTTGATTTTCCACAAGGGTTCCAAAACCATTCCAGAGAGAAAGGACAGCCTTTTCAACAAATGGTGTTTTTCAACAAAAGCTGGGTATCACATGCAAAAGAATGAAGTTGGACCCTTACCTTAAAATGGTAAAATTTTTGTCATGTATATTTTACCACAAAACTACCCACAAGAAGAAAAATATACATAGGCCAACATCCTATCAGAGTGTAGTGGGGGAGCTGGAGGGGATGGGTGAGGATCAGAGATCATTTGGGCTGTTACTTTACCTCTCAGCCCTGGGTTTGGCAGGAAACCTAGGGCCCAGAGAGTAAAAGGGACTGAATAGCCCAAGAGCTTGGGATCATCATTGGCAAAGTCAGAACTGGAACTAGGATCACTTGCTCCTCCCCTGACCCCCTCTGGGCTGTGAGACCCCGGAGGGCTGGAGCAAGATCTGTCTTACCCTCCCCTGTGTCCCCAGCACTCAGCACTGGGCAGTTCTGCAGTCCATTTGCATTGGCTGCATGACTGTTGGCCTTCTTTGCCCTGAAGTAGGGTTCTCATCTCAGCTGCACATCGAACCATGCGGGGAGCTCTTAGAGCACATCAGTACCTGGGCCTTGGACCTCACAGGTACTGATTGAAAGGCGTGGGGTGGATGCAGGCAAGAATATCTTTTAAAGGCTTCCTGGGGATTGTAACCTACAGCCAAGTTTGGGAACCATTGCTCTATATCTTGCTTTCCCTGGTGCTCTCTCTAGCTGGGAGTGAGGGACAGAAGCTTAGTAGACTCCTCTTGAACTTCACACAGTCTCTGGCTGGTTTATTCTGTCTTCTCTTGTCCTGTGTGCTCTGCCTAAAGAGGTGTGTCACAGTGTGTGTGGTGGAGTTGTCATTAGTTCCTTCTCAGCTCCATGGCATGAGGGCACAGCTGTCAAAGCCACCCAGAGTGCCATGGTTGTCTTCTGCTCCAGGCTGGCCTGCCCCATGACTGATGCCTCCCCGCCTCTCCCTCTCTGCAGCTCTGAGGACAGTCCATGGCACATCTCAGGTCCTGCGACCTTGAGTAAATGGCACGGGGACCATGGAGTTTTCTTTTTGCCTTAAAGTTCCAGAGAAAACTGCCTCGCAGTGGTCTGCAGGTTGGTAAATGGCAGTTTGTGCACCTCCTTCTGGCCTTGTTTTCTTCCTTCTTGTAGGGGCAATGGAGGAGTGGGGACATCTGCCTATATGAGAAAGGACAGCCTGCAAAGTTAGGGATGCATATTTGGAATTCATTCTCTTGACTCCCCAGTGGAATGGGAGTGCGGTCTGCAATTAACATTCATGAAGTATGTCAGGAATCTAAAGCAGTAGACAGTAATGGTTTTTTGGTAGGATGTCAAGGTTGATTTTTCTACCTGACTGGCAGTTGCCAGCCTGCCTGACTAGCATACAGTAATCCAGAAGGTTCATCTCATATTATTAGCGTATGATTCAAGCTGAGCTTCCTGCTCATCCAAACCCCTTCTTTCCTTTCTCCACACCTGGCACAAAGAACTGAGTGCTGTTCCTTTGTGCTGCCACCTCTGGGCTCCTACTCTCACCCTAGATGGCTAGAGAAGTAGATAATCTGGCTGATTTTTCTCTATTCCCACCAAAAGGATGTTGCTAAATGCAAAATGCTAAAACCAGCTCCCTTTTACCTTCTGGTGCTGGCTGCTTCGGAAGTCACTATATTTAACATCAAAGTATAGAAAGCAGCAGTCAAGAAACCAAGTTCCTGGACTATGAGGCTCCTCCCCTCAGGACTGCTGTGGACCTCAGACAGCATGGGAGTGGGGGTGGGGTAGCAGGGAAGCTGAACCCCGGAAGCACTGACAATTGCAGTGCTGAGGCTTCAGGGCATCCCTGGCCTCTGGCCTGCACCAGGCGGGAGGCAGTGTTTTCTGAGTAGAGAAAATGTCATGGCAACAGAATCAGGATGACATACTCTTTTGCTCTGAATGTTTAATGGGAGTTGTGTGTCTCCCTGCCAAGCCCTGCTCTACCCTACCCTGCCTGGCTCTGCCCGGCCCTGCCCAGCTCCTGGCTGTCAGCATATCACTAAGACCTCTGAGAGATGACTACTTTGCAACCAGGGTCATTGGTATTTTTGATCTTCATCCCACCTGATGGCTGGCTGGTAGGAATGATTTGCCTCCTTGCTTCCCAGAGCATTGTGTTTCTGCTGTTGCAGCAGGATTCATTTCAGGTTTTGACAATTCACGTGATCAAAGAAATGAGATTGAACTTCGCTTCCTCTGGCCTGGGGCGGGATGGAGTGGGGGAGCCCACACTGAATGGCTGCAGTTTCAGAGGCAATCAAACACAGCTTTGCTCCCATGGTGGCTGGGGGTGCTTGTGTGAGGAGAGAAGAGTAAGAGGTGCTTTGAGGGCCTGCATCAGCACTGCTCCCCACCGGCTGTTTTAGCAGAGCCAGGTGCCCCCAGCTGGGTCTGTGTGGCGTCTCAAGCAAAACGAAAAGAAAGAAGCATTCTTTTGGGGTTGGTTCTTCATAATCAAAACAAGTTTTTATCTTGTAGCTTGAAAACGCCGAATCCCAGTAATTGAATAGAATACACTGGCCCTAAGGATGAGTTATCATGCCTTTGAACCTCTTCCCGGGATTCTTAGCAGGAAGGGAGGGGGTGAATATAAGGTTAATGGATTCTGCTGCTAAACTGAACTTGGAAATGAGATTTCATTGATTTAATATTCCTCTATTAACCTCCCAAGACAGTGTCCCTTGTGGCCCTACCAAAGTGCAGCCTCCATACTTTCTTTCCCATGAGAGTATGTGCTATTGCCCTTGCTATGACAGGGACAGATGATGAGTGCAGGATGACTCTTTGGCCAGCTGGCCTCTCCCCTTGCTGTCTGAGAGGGGTAACAAGCCCTGGCCGGCAGGCAGAGCTACTTTATAAGGATTGGCCTTCTTCTGAGGAGGCTGCCAGGTCCATGGCTGCAAACAGTCCTCTGCTGCATGTGGCTATGGGCGTGAGTCACACCTTCTGGGAGTGGGAGCCAGGAAGGAGAGGACTGTTCAAAGACAGTGTGGCAAGAAGAGCAGGGGCTGCAGGCACAGATTATTTCATGCATCCTTCTCCCTGCTCAGGAGGAGCCTTTGCTGCAGCCTTCAGACTGCCAGCTGGGGCCTCGCCCGCCTCTGGGCAAAGCATGTGGGTCAGAGCATCTGTGGCCTTGCTGGGCGCTGCCTCCTGCTGCTGCCTCCTACCACCCCTTTAGCCCCTGCCCTCAGGCTTTTGTTTGCTAGACTACATGGTGCTTTCAGCCATTCTTCCTGGGTGTCTGTCCCTCCCTGACCCTTCTTACCCTGGCTGCGCCCTCCATGGCTCTAATTTCCCCTGGAGGTCCCCTGGTACCACTTGCAGGTTTGTGAGGGGGCCTCTTTCCCAGGGGCATGCCACAGGTGAGGAAGGTGAGGAGGTTCCTGGGGCCTGCTTAGCTCTGAGCAGGCTCCAAGGGGTCCTTGTCCTCTCTCTCTGTCTCTCTCTCTCTCTCTGTCTCTCTGTCTCTCTGTCTCTCTCTCCCTCTCCGTCCCTGCACACAACACTTCCCTCCTCTTACACACAGACAGCAAACACTGCCTCTGTCCCTGCCAGACTGGCGCTGTCTGTGGACTTTGCTTACAGGTCTCACTGATCTTGGAGCATCCTCTGCACCTTGCCCCATCTGCTGCTCCATGGCATTTGTCTGGGGTGGGTTCTCACTCTTCAGGGGGTAAAGAGTACTTGGGTGCCAAGGGCGATGAATAAAGAGGGTGAAAAGTTGGCAATACAGCTGTCTTGGTCAAAATTAAAACAGTGAGGCCTTTTAATCCAGAATGAAGGCTGTTGCACAAATATTTTGAGCAATAGCAGTATTTTTGGAGTGTGTTGTCACTCTAAGTACAGTCTTTGTTTGGATGTGTGAGTCCTGGTATGTTATGTAAAAAAAAAGTGTCACTTCTCCAGAGCTGTATCTAGTAAAACATGGATGCTCCCAGCTTGTACAGAGGCCATCTCTTTTATTCTTTGAGTATCAGTGTGGGTTGTGTGAAGCTTTTGTTAAAATGGTGGTGATGGTATCTCTCTCATGAGTCATACAGTTAGGGTGGGGCAGGTATCTTAGACTTCATCTGAGATACCAACTTTGTATCTGAACCCTGCCTTTGCTGGCATGTGGTTTAGCATCAGGCAAATACCTGGGCTTCGGGGACAGACAGGCCTGGGCTGGAGTATTGGTACCACAGCTCACCTTGAGGGTCAGCACTTCTGTTCATTTGTTGGGATTCAGTGTTCCATTTGGTTCTGCAGTACTGGCCAAGGACCTACCCTTCTTGAACCTTGTTTCCTTCTTTACAGTATTTGTCTTTTTTTCTGTTTGGTTAATTTCACTTAGCACAATGTCCTCAGGGTTCATTCATGTAGCATGCATCAGAATTTCCTTATTAAGGCCGAACAATATTCCATCGTATGTATATACCATGTTTTGTTTGTCACTTTGTTCACTAGTGGCCACCAGGGTAGCTTCCACCCTCAGGCTGTTGTAAGTGATGCTGCTATGAGTCTGGGTGTACAGATCTCTCTTTGAGACCCTGCCTTCCATTCTTTTGGGTGCAAACCCAAAAGTGGAGCTGCTGGATCAAATGGTAATTCTTTTGTAATTTGTTGAGAAACTGCCAGACTACTTTCCATAGCAGCTGCTTCATTTTATGTTCCCACTGACAGTATGCCAGGGTTCTGATTTCTCTACATCCTTGCCAGCACTTGTTATATTCTGGATTTTTTATAGCAACCATCCTAATGGGTATGAGGTGGTATCTCATTGTGGTTTTGATTTACATATTCCTAATCCTTGACATTATTGAGCATTTTTTAATGTACTTGTTGACTATTTAAATATCTAATTTGAGGAAATGTCTGTTCTGATCCTTTCCCCATTTTAATTAATTAATTTATTTTTTAAAGAAAAGGGAAGGGAAGGAAAAAGAGAGAGAGAGAAACATCAATGTGTGGTTACCTCTCATGTGTCCCCCTACTGGGGGCCTGGCCTGCAACCTAGGCATATGCCCTGACTGGGAATCGAACCTGCGACCCTTTGCTTCACAGGCCCATGCTCAATCCACTGAGCTACACCAGCCAGGGCTCCTTTCCCCATTTTTTAATTGAGGTTTTTATTATTGAGTTGTGAAAGTTCTTTAAATATTATGGATATTAATTACTTATACGTGATTTGCAAATATTTTCTCACATTCCATAGGTTGCTTTTTTACTGTCTTGAATGCTCTATTCTGTGTGTCCTTTGATGCACAAAAAGTTTTTATTTTTTTGTAGCCCAACTTATCTAATTTTTCTTCTGTTGCCTGTTTTTGGTGTCATATCCATGAAATTATTATTAAATCCCATGTTGCAAAGCATTTTTAAAAAATGTTTTCTTCTAAGAGTTTTGCCTTGTAGGTTTACATATTTTATCCATGTTGAGTTAATGCTTACCTGGGGTAAAGGAAGAAGGCCCACTTTTACCCTTTGGCGTGTGGACATCCAGTTTTCCCAGTGCTCTTTGTTGAAAAGACTGTCCTTTTCCACTGAATGGCCAGGAAGTCATTCTGTGGCTAAAACAAAATACTGTACATGAAGCACCTAACACCATGCGTAGCGGTATCTTGAAAAAATGATGGCCCCTTTATCTCCCCCTTATTCAAGACATAGTTTTTAACTACTAACGTTGACCATTGAAAGTACAATAGCAACTACCTAGTAGTCCTAACTCTGTCTTAGGCCCTATTCCAAGGGCTTTACACACACACATATTAATCCTTACCTGAGGATATGTTTATTGATTTGGGGGGGGGGGGAGGAGAGACATTGATATGAGAGAGAAACATTGATTGGTTGCCTCCCATACATGCCCTGACCGGAATCAAACCTGCAACCTTTTGGTGTACAGGACGATGCTACAACCAACTGAGCGGCCTGGCCAGGGTGGGCTTTACTTTGAATTGTCGTAACGACCGTATGGGGTACTTTACAAATGAGGAAATTGGGCACATAGAAGTCAAGTAGTTTGCCCAAGTCACATAGCTAGTAAGTAGTGGAGCTTGTATTCAAACCCAAGTAGTTTGGTTCCAGAATCTGTGGGCTAATAAACTTAACATTCTCCCTGTTTGGATTTTTTTTTTTCTTTTGGTGGGGTGCAGTGAACATTATTGATGGTGCTTGACAAGGTAGGGCTCCCTAAGCCCTTCCCCTTCTTCAGGGATAGAATCTGTGGAGGTCAGGGGATTCTCATTGTATTGGGGGCGATTTGGGGCAAGAATTCCCCAGCAGCTGAGGATCTTTCTTTCTCTTTCTGGGGCTGGTGGTCCAGGGGGCTCTTACCCCGTGGAGGCCATGTGGACCATAAGGTCTACCACCCTGTTCTGTAGCCAAATTCATTGTCATACCAGGAAATGAGCTTGACAAAGTGATCATTGCGGGCCATGCCAGCCCTGGCATCGAAGGTACGGGAGGGCGTGGTAAAGATACCCCTGGGCGCCATGGCACAATCCACACCGGCATCACCCATTTGATGCTGGCAGAGTCTTACTGCTGGAAGATGGAGATAGGCTTTCCATTGATGACAAGCTTCGCGTTCTCAGCCTTGACTATGCCTTTGAACTTGCCATGAGTAGACTCATGCCGGAATGTGTAGGCCATGTAGTTGAGGTCAATGAAAGGGTCATTGATGGTGACAGTATCCACTTTGGCAGCCCTGGTGACCAGGCACCAAATACAGCTAAATCGGTTCACTCCAACCTTCACCATCTTTCTCAGGGGTGCAACTGCTTTTACCTGGCTGGGCAGGAAGATGCAGCCATCTGTCATATGGGAGGAGCAGAGAGCTTTGGGTGATTTTTAATAGCGTAGGCCTGTCATGAGCTTTTCAGTCTGGAGTTTGATGGATGAGGACAGTGTTACGACATTGGCCTCCAGGCCCAGATCTTACTCTGGGTGTTGTCTCGTGAAAGCAGAATCCCCAGGACTGCTCTGTTGGCTCAGCCCATCGGTTTGGGAGAATATGGTGGTTCTGGTCCCACCCTGTTTCCTGCCACGGCCCCTTGTTCAGGAGAAATGTCAACCAGTTTTCTCTCTGACTTTACAGAAAAGGCCACAGATGGCTCCTTGCAGAGTGAGGACTGGACGCTGAACATGGAGATCTGTGACATCATCAATGAGACAGATGAAGGGTATGTGTGTCCCTGCTACCCCTCTGGGAAGCCGTCAGCTCCTGGTGAAACTCAAAGCCTGTCTGGGATTAAGGGTGTCAGGTGTTCTACTTTTTGTTTTGTTTTTAGCTTATCTTGGCATTTAATACCTGATGGCATTTAATACCTGACATTCTTAATTCTCTTTCCTCTTCCTATCCACTCCGCCCCACTTCCCCAGTGGCACTGCAGAGTTAGAACACTGACACCCTCTTTTAATAACCTGCTTTTAATCACAAGTGAAAATGAAGTTGCTTGGTTACTTGGTTCCCAGTGCTCTTTGGTCTCCTCGGCCAGATCAGCCCCTCTGCCCTCCTCTCCTTCCTGACCTCTGCCCTCCCTTCGCAGATGTGAGACTGTGTCCTCTTGCTTTGCTGGACTGGGGCCCAGCAATCAGAGAGGGAGGCTGCCGTGTCCACAGAGGGAAGCAGGCTGGGAGAAACTACACATGTGGCCAGAGCAGCTTGGGTTTCTGTAGTGAGTAGGCTTTCACCCGCAAGCCACCCTGTGCTGCTGTGTCTTCTGTCGTTGCGCACATTAGGGCGCCCCTATCTACATTGTGGCTGCATTCTCGTCCCACTTCTTTCTTCCCAAGTAGCCTGTATTTGCCCTCTGTCCACACCATAAAAATGGAACCTACCATCTCCATATTGTCTTAAACCGTTTCTGGAGTGATGGGAGAGGAGCTGGACTCAGGCATCCCTGAGCTTGTACTGTGACACTGTCACAGCCTTGTCAGATATAAAATGGGGACCAGCCTCCTAAGGTTGCTCCTGCTTTCATTCAGCACATGTGCACTGAGTGGTGACCTTGTGCTGGGCACTGGTGTCCATTCTGAGGTCGCAACAGGGCAGGAGAGGGCTGGGAATTAACAATTTTAAGTGGAATAATCAAGGAAAGCCTCACAGAAGGTGCCCTGGACAAAGACGTGTAGGAAATGAGGGGGTGAGGAGTGAGGATTGTACCAGGGAAGCACTTTGCAACAGAGGGAACAGCAAGCACAGAAGTCTTGGGACTGAGGGTGTCTGGTGCGTTACAAAAGAGCAAAGAGGCCCTGGCTTGTGTGGCTCAGTGGATTGGGTGCTGACCTGCTAACCAGAGGGTTGCTGATTTGATTCTCAATCGGGGTGCATGCCTGGGTTGTGGGCTGGGTCCCCTGTGCGGGGTGTGCAGGAGGTGGCCCCACTTTGATGTTTCTCTCCCTCTCTCTCTCCCTCCCTTCCCCTCTCTCTAAAAATAAATAAACAGAATCTTTTTAAAAAATAGCAAGGAGGCCAGTGGGGCTGGAGCAGAGTGGGCAAGGAGGGGAGGGTACCAGGAAGGGAGGTCAGAGATGTCTGGACCCAGACAACAAGGCACCAAGGCCTCAGGCTTGACCTCGGGGTGGGGGGGCAGGGGGGGTCTCTTGGATGATCTGAGCAGAGCTAAGGCATGGTCTAACTTTCATTTCAAAGAGATTATTCTGGCTACCATGTGCAGAGTGGCCTGGCTGGGAATGGACCAAGGGCGGAAACAGAGAATCCATTAGGAGGCTCTTACTGTCATCCTGTTGTGCAAGGTGGCAGCTTTGACTTGGATGATGGCAGAGGAGGCAGTGAGAGATGATCAGGTACTGAATATATTTAGAAGGGGGACCAATGAATGTGCTGATGTGGGAGGGAGGAGTCAGGGATACAGGGATGGAGTAGACTGTGGGTGCAGAGATCAGCAGTGCAGACTGACTTGCCAGTGAAGTCCCAGTGCCCACCACTGAAGATGCTGAAGGGGGCTGGCACAGAGGAAGCTGGAATTGGGGTAGTGGCCCATGCTGGAGATGGGCATTTGGGAGTGCTTAGTGAAAGATGGCGCATTTCTGCAGTCTAAGGGCAGGCGCTCACCTCGGTGCCTGGCACACAGATGGGAATCACACAATTGTTGGGGGCTTCACCTTTCTAAGGCCGTCGTCACTGGGCTTCTTTTCTCTTCACATCTGCCTCAGACGCCACTTATTTACTTCTTTATCTAGTTGTTATCCCACATTTGTGGACCCCACAGGGGAAGGCCCAGATACCAAGATGAGTGTGTGGCTGCTCTCGAGGTGTTCCCCACACAGAGCTAGCTGGGCTGCGCAGAAGAGCATGTGGCAGAATCAAAGAAGCAGCAGAACTTCTGGAGGCTGACCTGGTCCTGAGCCCCCAGGACAGCAGGGAAGGGAGAAGTGTGTCCTGTAGCTATGGGGGCATGGAAGGGACAGCAGGGTGGGGTATGGGTGGTCGTGAGGTGCAGCAAGGAAGTGGGGAGAGAGTTGTCTGGAACAGAGGTGGTTCAGGTCAGGTTGTGAAGAGCCTTCTTCCTGTGTCACCCCCCAGAGATGGGCTGCACCCTTGGGCGACCCACCAATCCTTGCCTCTTTCCCTGTCTGCCTTCTGTGCTGCAGGCGGGGACTCTCAGAGATGCAGGACTCACAAAGTCACTCCCTTGCCAACAAGTCTTCCCTTGGAGTAAAAGTCCTCCACACACCCTGTGGGATAACCAGGGCCCTCCATCACTCCACTTGGGGTCCTCTCTCCTCGTCCTCCCCTCTCAGCCCCACAGATCCCTTGAGCTTTCCCAAGCCCTGTGCCCTGTTTGCAGTTCTCCACAAACGGGAGGGACATAGACACAAACGTGCTAGCATGGGATCCACTCACTCCAAAAGGACTGAGGCCTCATTTCAAGGTCTGCAGTGGGGTCCACTGCTCTCACAGTCCTCAGAGCACCTTCCTACTGAAGTGACCCACTCTTCTGTTCGTGCACTTCTCAGAGGGCGCCCTTGTGCCTCCTGGGACTTCCTGCCCTCACCTCTGCTGTGAGGTGACTGCAAGCCTCTCCCCACATGTCCCCTGCCCACTTCGTCCTGCTTCGGGGTTTCAGGCCTAGTGTTCCCTCTGCCTCACGCCACCGTCCCCACTCACTTACTAGTCTTTCATTTACTGCACCTCATTTCCCTGACACCGTCCCTCCTCACTTGGACAGGCCCCCTTGTTGTGTGGTTTTGTAATACCCTGTTTGACACTCACACTCATCACAGTTTAAACTTACATATTTGCAAGACATTTGTTAGACTCTGTCTCATCCCCAGCTCCCTCTGGACTGTGCTCTCCCTGTGGACAGAAATTCTGTTTTGCCACTGTTTCACCCCCAGCACCCAGCATAGTGTGCGCATAACTGGCTTTTGACAAACATTTGTTAATTAAGTGAATAAATAAATGAAGTCCCTGTGAGGAATGGAAGCATGTGAATATAATCATAGCACACTGTGACAAGTACTCTGAGAAAGAAGCTTAGAGAGCCAACCAGAGATACTGTCCCAAAGGCAGCGAGCTGGCCCCAGGGCCGACACAAGGAAAGGATTCTTGGAGGAGGGGACGTCCAAGTGGAATCTGGGGTCAGCCAAGTGAAGAGGTGGATGGGGTGGTACACATAGGAAGGGAAGTGTAGTGAGGTTAGGGGCATGGAGCCTGGAGGCAGCAGCCTGGGCTGTGGTCCTAGGGCCTCTGCTCACTTGTCATGTGACCCTGAGTGAGTTACCTAATCTCTCTGTGTCTTGGTTTTGTCATTAACAAATAGGGAACATGTGCGGTGCCAAGCTCTGGGTCGAACCAGCTCATGCAGCACCCTGCTCCCTTCCGACAGCCCCATGCAGCAGGGACAGTGCACATTAACGTTGAGGGGACAGGCCCAGAGTAGGCTGGCCACTTGCCAAAAGTCTCACCCCACAGCTCTGAAGTCCAGGTGCAAGCCAACAACACTATGCCTGCACTGCTTTTATTTATTTCGAGTTCTGCCTCTGGGAGGCTGGGGTCCTGCCGGGCCCCCCACAGCCCCTCTCTGCACTTTCCCTGATGTTCATGGTTGGGGCAGTGTGGCAGCCCCATGTATCCTGGATCTTTTGTCATTAATCAGGAGTGCCTGGACAAGTTGTCTACCCAGAAAGGTTTTAGACCCTGTTTACCAGGCCTCTTACCTTGTCCTATGTAATTAGAGCATAGGCACATGGATTTGGTAAGCATTCTTTGTTTCTGATGTGAGGACCCGTTGACCTGGGTCATGTTCATAACGTTGCTGGATCTTCCCAGCTCACTGAAGCTCTGTGTTTCCCAGCCTTTAGGTGGGAGGGGGTGAAGAGGAGTAACTGCTGGAAAAATGCAGTATGCTAGAGAATAGTTGAATGGGGGTGGGGCAGGAGGGAGAGGAGGTGTTTAGGGTGAGGGCATGGGGGCAGCCATGTCCTCCATCAGGGAACAAGGAGGAAACATTTCTGGAGTGGCATTTCTGGGGCCGAAGGACAAGATGAGTTCAGTATGGCTGGAAAGAAGGTCTCTTATGAGGCTGCTGTTGGAGATCACTTTGGGAAGGCTGAAGACAGTCCTGAGGCCAGATCTAAGACCCTGGGGGCAGCCCTGAGGGGTGCAACCTTTCCTTCCAAAGCTCTCGGGGGTGTTGGGGCATCTCACACGTGTCATTGCTTCCTGGTTCTTTCTGCTCCATCTTGGCTCTTGATTCTTCCTTCTTTCTTTTCTCCCTGTTTCTAACTCCTTGCTGTCTAATCTGCTGCTGATGCTTGAAACTTTGCAGTTCCTCTGACATGCCTTTGATCCTCCTCCCTGAAGCTTCTTCCCCAGGGAGAGATAAATACTTGCTTTTGTGCTTACTCAGTCATTCCCAGGCAGTACTTCCTGAGGATGAATTTTCATTTTAACTCCAAGCTGAGAGCCTGCTGACTCTAATTTCCCTCTGCCACCATTGCCTCCACACCAGGAGAGCTCTGGCAGCACTATACTTGGTGAGCTTGGTGTGATTGCAGCCCTGGAGTTTGTACCCATTTTTCTGCTCCATGGAAGCACAAGAGGAGAGGAAAGAGACTATATTGAGAGGGATGGCAGCCATGGGTCAGGGTTAGCTATGGCTTGGCAGAACCCTTGAGAGATGAAATCAATCAGTTCTCCTGGCCAGTAGCTGCTGACCTTCACCATGCTCAAGTTCAAGTCCTCCAAGCCAAGAGCTTCTCAAGTCCCATATTTGCAGAAATCAGCATTCCTATTTGGAAACTGCAGCCATACTACAAACACACTTGGCAAGGACCCCTTCCCCAGGGAGCTTTGTCCCATTAGCCCTTGGACTCAAGAGCCAAGAATTCCTGCCGGCAGTCATTTTTCAAGTTGGGAATGGAAAATAGGTTCCCAATTTCTTAAGCTCAACGTTTAATTCTCTTTGCTCTCTTTCTTATTAATGACTAGTTAACTACCTATGGTAACACCTTGCCTTGCTACAGTGTGTTTCTGTCTAAATTGGGCTGATTAGCAGAGCTTCCACCCCCACCCCCACCCCAACTTCCTCGTACACACTTGAAAGGACTTTTCCATTTGGTAACTAGATGATAAATATTTTAGAGCTGTAGGAATAGGAGGTTACTGACTTACCAACCTTCAGCTTTGGAAAGACCCAGATATATCAACATGTCAGGCTGCAGAAGTCTGGAGCCCACCCATGATAGCAAAAGGCAGTCCCTGCAGCCAGACTGGGGCTCCCCAGAGCTCAGGTGACAGGGCATTCATGGGCAGGGCTTCGTGCCAGAGGGAGCTCTTAATCCCACACCTTTGTATTATCTTGGCTGAGAATAAATTAAATAACGTGTTAGACATAAGAACTCTACCTAATAGGTACTCTTAGATGGCTGGCTGGGGACTCGAAGTCCCAGCTCTAACAGTGACTTAAGGAAGGTTTGTTGCAAGTTCCAAATAATCAGCTTATAAGTGAACTTTTAAACATGGCCCACTTGTAAACTGGGGACTGCCTATAATTCTGTGAGGTTGTCTTTGGGAATCCACATCAGATCCGTCACCTAAAAGCACACAATTCCTAGGGTTTTGAGGAGACTGAAGTTTTCTTGGGGAAAAAGAGTCCCAAAGAACTGGGAAGGGCCTGACCATCCAGGCCTAAGCGTGCCTGGCCGTTGTCTCTGCAGTTTCTTCAGTGTCTCTGCATTGTTTATGGTTTTGGATAAATAATATTTGCATATGATACAAATTTCAAAAGGGCTGCAAATATACAATCCAGTGAAAAACTTGCCTGTCCCCTCTGTCACTCAACTCCCCTCGTAAGGGCCAGCCAAAGTTACCAGCTTCTTGTAGCCCTCTCTGGAGAGTCTTTTCCTATGCAGGCATGTGCGCTGTGTCTGTGTGCTGTCCTGTGTAACTCAAATAGTAGTGTGCACCACGTGCTGCTCTGCAGATGACTCTTCCCAAAGTTTGCCCCATGTTGGTGCATAAGGAGTGTTGATTCTCTTTTTAAAATAGTATTTATTTATAATCCTTACCTGAGGACATGCTAATTGATTTTAGAGTATTAATTTTAGAGAGAAAGGCAGGGAGTGAGAAAGATCAGTCGGTTGCCTGCTATACACACCCCAAGCAAGGATACAACTCACCACTAAGGTGTGCCCTCATGGGGAATCAAGCTTGTAGCCTTTTGGTGTGCAGGATGACACTCTAACCAACTGAACCATCTGGCCAGGGCAAAGATGTCTATTCTTTTTTGCAACTGCATAGTGTTTCATTATGTGGATAAACATGATTTAATTTAACCTGTTTCAGGTTGGTGGACATTTAGTTTGTTTCCACTCTTTCACATTTATAAACCTGCTGCAGCGAGTAACTTTGTATATATGCTAGTTCACACAAACAGGAGTGAATTTGTAGGATAGGGACCTGAAGCATAATTTTCAGGGATCTTAATATGTCCTTTTCTGCAGGCCAAAGGATGCCATTCGAGCCCTGAAGAAGCGGCTCAACGGAAACAGGAACTACAAAGAAGTGATGCTGGCATTAACAGTGAGTGCTGTCCTCCAGTGGGTGGGGTGGCATCTGGGCACATCCCTGCTCCTGCCCTTGCCCCACTCTCAGGGCCTTCCCTCTGTCCACTCAGCACAGCCTCTAGCATGTGCCTTTGCGTGGCTTGGTGTATGTGCTGCTGGGGGCCAGTGGAGCCTTCCATAGTGCCCGTGGGTTTTCCTTCCACCTTTGAAATGGGGAGTGAATTTCGGTCTTGTGTATGCCAGTGGAAGATAAGGCACAGGCAGCACTGATTGGCCCAGAAGCCCAGAGCAGAGAAGCCCAAGAGGCCTGGGTCTGCCTCTGGCTGCCAGCCTACGGTAAGACATCTAGGCTTGCTGCTTCCCTAGGTATCACTTGCCTCCAGAAAATGCTAACTTCCACCCCAAAACCTACCTTGAACTTTCCAGATGTTAATGCAGATGTTTACAATAACCTTCCAAAAGAGGGTTCATCATCTCCTCACAGGGATGGAAAAACCAAGGCTCAGGAGATGCCTAGGGGTTTGCCCAGACTTCCCTCTAATAAGGTGCCGTGCTTCGGACTCTGGAGTAAGGACCAATCATCACTAGGAGGGTCTTGGAGAAGTCGGCCTTCCTGTCAGGAAGGAACAGAGCAGATTTTTGCCCTTACTTAAAATGTCAGAAAATTAAAGGGGACAACTTCAAGTGTTATTCTGTCCTAAAAGCTAACCGTTTTTCAGATGTGGCAAAATGTAGACGACAGTGAATTCTTTTTTAAAAAATATATTTTTTACTTTTAAATTACAGTTTACAATATTATTTTAGTTTCATGTGTACAGCCCTGTGATTAGATATTTATGTAACTTAACAAAGTTGATGATCCCAATAGATCTAGTACCCATCTGACATCATATATAGTTATTATAATATTGCTTATATTTGCTATGCTGTACTTTACATCCCTATGACTACCCTGTAACAACCCATTGGCACTTCTTAATCCCTTCACCTTCTTCACCCATCCTACCCACACCCCTTCCCATCTGGCAACTGTCAATATTCTCTGTCTCTGTGAGTCTGTTTTTTTCTTGTGCTTGTTTGTTTATTTTGTGTGTTAGATTCTACATGTAAGTGAAATCATCTGGCATTTTGTCTTTCTCTATCTGACTTACTTCACTCAGCACAATACCCTCCTCTGTTCATCTATGTCATTAGTGACGGCAAGATTTCATTCTTTTTTATGACCAAGTCTCATTTCACTGTAAGTATGCACCACTTCTTTATCCATTCATCTGTTGGTGGGCACTTAGGTTGCTTCCATATCTTAGCTATTGTAAATAATGCTACAGGAAACATGAATGCATATGTCTTTTTCAATTTGGTGTTTTGGGTTTCTTCGGGTAAATATGTAGAAATGGAATTGAATTGTTGGGTACTACTTTGTCTATTGTTAAAGCATTGGTTTTAAAGTCTATTTTTCTTGTCTAAGTATTTCTACTGCAGCTTGTTAGTATTTGTTTCCATTTTCATGAAATATCTCTTTCTATCCTTTACTTTCTTTTTGTGTGTGTCTTTCGATCTGAAGTGAGTCTCTTTGTAGACAGCTTATATGATGGTCTTGTTTTGTTACCCATTCAGCCACCATATATACTTTGATTGGGGTATTTAAAGTAATTGTTGATAGATATTTATTGCCATTTTATTGTTCATATTTTTTTATCCTTTATTCTTCTTCTTAAAGAAGACCCTTTAACATTTGTTGTAATACTGGTTTGGTGGTGATGAAGTCCTTTAGCTTTTTTGTGTCTGGGAAGCTCTCTATGATGTTCTTTGATTCTAAATGATAGCTTTTGGAAATGGATATGATAATCTTGGTTGTAGGTCCTTGCTTTTCATCCCTTAAATATTTTGTGCCATCTCCTTCTGGCCTCCAAAGATTCTGTTGGGAAATCAGCTGACAGTCATATGGGAGTTCCCTAATAGGTAACTAACTGCTTTGTCTTGCTGCTTTTAAGATTCTCTCTTCATCTTTAATGCCATTTTAATTATGATATGTCTTGAAGTGGGTCTCCTTTGGTATATCTTGTTTGGGACCCTCTGTGCTTCCTGGACTTGTGTGTCTATTTCCTTTAGCAGGTAAGGGAAATTTTCTGTTATTATTTTTTAATAGCTTTTCAATACATTTGCTGTTGTCCCAGAAGCCCCTTAAACTATCCTCATTTTTCTTTCTGTTGTTCTGATGGGTGTTTTCTGTTGCTTTATCTTCCAAACTGCTAATTTAAATCTCTGCTTTATCTACTTTATTGTTGATTCTCAGTAATGTATTCTTCATTTCAGTTAGTGTATTGTTCATTTTTTACTGGTTCTTTTTATGTTTTCTATTTCCATTTTTATGTTCCCTATCTCTTTGTTGAGGTTCTAAGTTATTCTGCTCTCTTGCTAAGTTTACTGAGCATCCTTATAACCAGTTTTTTTAACTCAGCATCTAAGGGATTGCTTGTCTCCATTTTACTTAACCCTTTTTCTGGAGTTTTGTCCTGTTCTTTCATTTGGGACATGTTTCTTTGTCTTCTCACTTTGGCTGTCTCCCTGTGTTTATTTCTGTGTTAGGTAGAGCTGCTACATATCCTGGACTTGGTAGAGTGGCATCGTGTAGAAGGTGTTCTATAGGGCCCAGTGGTGCCCTTACCTGATCTGGGCACTCCAGATGTAGCCCCCATGAGGACAGTGTGTACCCTCCTGTTGTAGTTGAGCCTTGATTGCTGTTGGCATGTCAATGGGAGAGATTGATTTCCCAGGCCGATTGGATGTGAGGACTGGCTGCAACCACAGTGGAGGGTCTGCTGTCAGGGACTTACCCCATGGAGCAGAACTCACTTTAGCAGGGTTCAGGTGCCTGCCAAGTCCACTTGAGAGTGTTACTTGCAGAGGTGGTTGGGTGGTGCTTTCACAGGGCCTGCAGCTGTCTGCTAGGTGCACTATCTCTGGGCCTCCTGGCAGGTGCAGGACAAGGTCAGCTGCCACCTGTGTCCTGCCCAGGGCCACCTGGAATGAGCTATAAAGCTATCTGCAGATGGCTTGGAGGTTCCTGAGAGAGGCCAAGCTGTGAACCAAGGCCAGCTTCTGCTAGCTCTGGGTATGGGGGGGCCACTTAGCAGGAAGTACAGTGCATGCAGAGGCCAGATGCTGCTTGTTTGAGAGATTTTGGGAAAGTTGGCAGCATGAGCCAAGACAGGCCATTTGTATGGAAAATCCACTGGAAAGCTTTGGGTGGGCCTGAAAGTTGGGTAGAACAAGGTCTCAGGGAATCACCAGGGTAGGGCAAACGGTATTACCCAGGTTGATGGAGATTCAGGTATGGTGCCTGTCTGTTGGCTGTAAGTGGGGAGGGGTTAGCAAAGGAGCAGTGGCCTTTGCCAGCACTTTTGTCTGGAAGAAAGCTGACACCCAGCTTTTGCTCTGATACGAGACAATTCAGTTCTTCCCTGTATGTCCCTGACTCCCAGCACTGTGGTTCAGAGGGAGTGAGTCTGAATGACTCCTTTCTGGCCCTTTAAGAGGAACTGCCTGGGACTCCAGAAGCCCTCCTTCTCACTCATCCATAATCTCTGCTGGTTTTTACAGCCAGAAGGTATGGGGACTTTGCTGCCTGGGCTGGAGGGCCTGGTGTGGGGCTGGGACCACTGCCTCCTCAGGAGGACCTTGGAAGCTGGGAGTGGGACCTTCCCATTCTAAATCTCTGCTACCTCTACCAGTCTCAATGTGGCTTCTTTATATCCTTAGTTATAGAACTTGTGCTCATCTGTATTTCAGGCAGTTCTACATGGTGGTTGTTCTGTAGTTCAGTTGTAATTTTGATGTGGTTATAGTAGGTTCCAAGTACTGTGTTTTCATATGCTGCCATCCTGACTGGAGATAATCTACAGTTAATTCTTATCATGGAAACTGTTGACAGGTCAGCACTGGGCTTCTCTGTAGGTTTGAATAGTGTGTTACTTATCCCAAACTGTTGTAATATGTTTCCTTTTAAACACAAAGAAACTGTACACTTTTTGCCCAAGTGAAAACTCGACATTAGGAGCATTCTCTCTGCCAGGGAATTGGGATCTGAATAATAAAAGAGAAAAAGACTGTTGAGAAATAGGAAGTTGAAGACTTTTTTATTTTTTAATCCTCACCTGAGGACATGCTTATTGATTTTAGAGAGAGGGGAAGAGAGGAAGAGAGAGTGGGAGAAAAATATTGATGTGAGAAACATCGATCGCATTCTCCCATATGTGCCCTGAGCAGGAATTGAGTCTGCAACCTAGGCATGTGCCCTGACCAGGGATTGAACCCACGACCTTCCAGTTTATGGGATGACAACTCAAACAAACCCACTGAGTCACAGAGGCAAGGGTAAAAGATTTAATTTAATTTAATTTAAATTTTTTTTTCCAGAATTTGAGCCATGGCATTCATTAAACCCAGAGTGTGCCCAAAATCAATTGTTGTCAGTAACTGAACTCATGAAAGAACAAATTCTAACACGTCAGGACACTTTCCTGGTATTTGAGATACAGCCTTTATGTGCCCAACTTCATGGTGGCCATATCGGATAGAAACCTTTCTACAGTGGCTCTGCCTTTGTTTCCTTCCTACAGCGGAGCAGTGGGCATCGCTTAATCTTTCCTGATGGTCAGATCTCATTTAGTATTATTATTTTCCCCAGCTTTATTGAAATGTTATTGACATATAACACATACAAGTTCAAGGTGTACCGTGTGATGATTTGATGCACATATATTTCAAAATGATTACCACAATGTTAGTTAATCCTCTGTTTGCTCACATCATTACATTTGTGTATGTGTGTGTCTATGGTGATAGTATTTAAAATCTACTTTCCTAACAACTTTCAAATATATACTACAGTATTGTTAATTATCGTAACCATACTATGCATTAGATTCCCAGAACTTACTCATGTTACGTCTCTCTTTTTCCCCCAGCCCAAGACAGCCAGCATTCTAGTCTCTTGTACAAGTTCAGCTTTTGTAGATTTGTACGAGTACATAAGAGAGCACTTACAGTATTTGCCTTTCTGTGTCTGACTTCTTTCACTTAGTCTAATGACCTCCAACTCCATCTGTGTTGCGAAAGACAGGGTTTTATTCCTTTTTATGGTTGCATTATTTTTGATTGTATACAGTACACACCACACTTCCTTATGCATTCATTCATTAGTGGGCACTTATGTTGTTTCCATGTCTTCACTATTGTGCATGATACTGCGGTGAACATGGGAGTGCAGATATCTTTTTAAGCTAGTGTTTTCTTTTCTTCAGATAAATACGCAGAAATAGAATCTCTTGATTATATGGTAGTTCTTAGTTTTTTGAGGAGTCTTCATACTGTTGTTCATAATGGCTGCACCAGTTGCATTCCCACCAACAGTAGACAAGGGTTCCTTTTCTCTACAACCTCGCCAGTACTTGTTACTTCTCCTATTTTTGATGGCAGCTGTTCTGACTGGTATCTCATTGTGGTTTTGATTTGCAGTTCCCTGATAATTAGTGATGTCAGGCATCTTTCCATGGACCCCTTGGGCATTTATGTGTCTTCTTTGGCAAAATGTCTATTTAAGTCCTTTGCCCATTTTAAAATAGAATTTTGAGGGGTTTTCTTGGTATTACATTGTGTAAGTTCCTTATATACATTTTATATTAACCCCTTATCTGATAGTTTATAAATATGTTCTCCCATTTTGTGGGTTGCCTTTTATTTTCCCAATTGTTTCTTCTATTGTGAAGACACTTTTAGTTAGATATAGTCCCACTTGTCTGTTTTTTATTTTGTTGCCTTTGCTTTTGGTGTCAGATCCAAAAAATCTTTGCTAAGATCAATGTCAAGGAGCTTTCTCCCTGTTTTCTTTTAGTAGTTTTACAGTTTCTTCAGTAGTGTTACATTTAAGTCTTTAGTCCATTTTGAGTTCATTTTTGTGAGTGAATATAGTCAACATATTAGTTGACTATATATGTATGGATTTATTTCTGGGCTCTTGATTCTGTTCCATTGGTCTGTATTTCTTTTTATGCCACTACAACACTGTTTTGATTACTATAACTTTGCAGTATAGTTTGAAATCAGGCATTGTGATGCAGGATTGCTTTGGCTACTTTTGGGCCTTTTATAGTTCTATACGAATTTTAGGACGGCTTTTCCTGTTTCTGTGAAATCTATAGATGACTTTGGGTAGTATTGGCATTTTAACAATATTAATTCTTCCAATCCATGAACACAGAATATCTTTCTATTTATGTATGTCTTCAATTTCTCTCATCATTGTTTTATAATTTTCAGGGTACAGATCTTTTACCTTCTTGATTAAATTTATTCCTAAGTATTTTTTTAATTTTAATATTTTAATGTTAGCTGTCAGGTCTTTGCAAATCCAGTGATGCCTTTGGGAGACTCATGAATGTTCAGATCCCTTGTCTGCACATTTCAGAGGCCCTAGTCTGGTGCATGTGCATGGTCCATGTCTGTTTTTATGGCTTCTTTGTCTTCACTTACCCTATTAGTCGCTCTCAGTTCCCTACTTCGACCTAGTGTATGGACAGGAGACTCCTGTTTCTCATTGTTTAGATACACCTTCTGCTAACTCTGTGGGCTTTGGCTGCATTCGGAAAATTGCTACTGTGTATTTCATGCCCTACAACCCACAGGGACAGATTTTTCTGAGGACTTTTTTGGCAGAGCCACTTGAAGTGGTCACTGGGTCTCCTTGGGCTGAGTGGTCCTCGGCAGCCAGGGCAGACCTCCTGCATCTTCTGTTCTGCTTGGCTTTGGGGCTGCTCTGTAGCTCAGGCCACCTCTCTCCAGGACATTTCCAAGCCTGTGGTCTGAGCTCCACAGTGTCTGGCTGTGAAGGCTGCTATGCAGGGAAACGTAAGGCCATGTTCCTTTGGGGTGGAGTGTGTCCTGGCCCACTGCTGCCCTGCGCGTGGGGGCAGAGCTTGGCCGCCCTGTTGCCTCAGCTGCCCTGCTCCTCTTTTCTCATGTTCCCTCCCACCACACCTGCTCTTCCCCAGCCTCCTGTTCATCCTTTCCCCGGCTTCTCATGAAAGAAGCCATTTTTCCTGCCACCAGCCTTGGCCTCAGCAGCCCACTGTCTGTGTGGTAAACTTAGGAGGAGGTTTTAGAGGATCCTCAAAAGAAGGGCACTGGTAACTTCCTGAAGGCAGGAAGACCACCCATGTTCATCTTGGCAGCCCCATAGGTCACTGTGAGAGAGAATGTTGTTACCTCTGGTCACCTGGAGTCCAGTGTGAGCAGAGGCAGACCTCAGTGGCCGAGTATGCTGAGCTGCAGAGCTGTCCTTGGCAGGCTGAGCGGAAGCTGGCATCTCCAGGGGTGGGCAGTAGTGGAGGAGGAACAGATCTGACTGGTGCAGAACTGCCAGGCTCAGGGGGGCCTCCAGCCCTGGCCTCCTCAGGGAGCTTTCCAGCATCTCCAGATCTCAGCCTCCTCATTGCTACTGGGGGGTGACACCCACCTCACAGGGAATGAGAAATCCAGCACACCCTGCCTGTCACCTCTTGGGTGAGGAGATGAGGGCTCCAGAGAAGGCTGGTGGCAGTCCCACACTGCATCTGGCACTGACCAGCAACTTTGACCCAGACCAGTTTCTTTACCTTTCTAAGCCTTCTAACTTTAAGAAGATGGGGTAAGAGCACCCACTTAAAATAAGTTGTGAGAAGTGAATGAATTATATAGAATGTGAAGGAATCCCTCACATTACCTGGCATGTAGTCTGCAGTTAATGGTAAGGTCATGCCTCTCTTTGTGGCCATTCTTTGTCCAGGTAGTACCTTATTGTATGAACCAAGTTCTATGCAATGCTGCATAAGGTGGCCAGTGGTCAGGTCAGTGGGGCAAATGAGGCCGTCAGAAATGTCCCCTGTTGCTGGTGATGTCCTGCCAAGGAGACATTCCCCACTAGTCGACTGTGGGATTAGGGGACACCGACAGGGGAGGGCCAGGTAATTGCGTGGGCTGACTTTCCAGAGAGCTAAGCAGTTCAGAAAGCTGTGTCAAGGCAGGGGAGAGCTTGAAGATGTCCCGCAGCCTCCTGAGTGGTAATCATGTCATTGTGGCTGTCATTACCTGGCTCTCCCTGTGCAGAGCTCCATGTCACCCTCACCACAGACCTGGAAGGGCGTGCTCACATGTCCACTTTACAGATGAGGATGCTGAGGCTCTGGCAGACTTGTTCTAGGCCATTCAGGAAGAAAGTGGTGGCACTGAGGTTTAAGCACATACTGGCCTTCTGGCCAGAACCCACATGTGCTTGTGCTTTTCTGAGTGGCTAAGGCCCATGTCACTCATTTTACTGGGAGGGGTTTGAAGTATACAAGGACTTTAAAGCTGTTACAGCAACAGAGGCCCCAACCTTTCAGTAACAGTGGAAATCCCTCTCGTTTTCACTTTCAGTAGCAGAGGCAGGGTTGTGTATGTGTGCGAAGTGTGTGTGCACGTGTTTGCTTCTTCACATAAAAGGGCCAGTAACTCAGTGGGTAGTTCAGGCTGTCACGGCAGCCTTCTCTTGTGACAGAGCATGTGTCCCATTGGCTAATGCCTCACATTCAGAAGCCCAGAGAGAGGAGTTAAAATGCTAATTTCCAGAGACCACTCAGCCATTTGGATCCCACTGAAACACCAGCATCCTTCTCCTACAAGACGGATGCCTAAATGAACAACGGAGTGCCCGATTACTGCCCAGGGGCAGTCAGCCAAGGGCTGCCTCCTCACCGAGGAGGAGCGTGAATTGGTGGGAGGCACCTGTGCCACTTAGGTTCAGCTCCAAAGGAGACTGCCGGGAAGACGACCTGGGAGAAGGGCAGAGGGGTGGTGGAGACTCTGCAGCCTTCCTCGGTGCCTGGAGGCTCCCTGGGCTCCCGCGGTGGTTACCTCCTTCCTTCTCTCCCGTACCAGGTGCTGGAGACATGTGTGAAGAACTGTGGCCACCGCTTCCATGTCCTTGTGGCCAACCGAGATTTCATTGACAGTGTTCTGGTCAAAATCATCTCTCCCAAGAACAACCCTCCTACCATTGTACAGGACAAGGTGCTCGCTTTGATCCAGGTAGGTCAGCTCCTCTTGTCCAGTTCGTTGGGCTGAGGAAGATGGGGCCTCTTCTCATGAGTCTTCATGCTCGCCCATCATTTGCAAGAAAGAGTGGAGGCTTCTGCATATAGATAGTTGCTGCAAAATAGTTCTTTTTTACACTCATCCCACTGGATTGAAACCCTAAGCAGTGACTCTCCAGCTGGTTGATAGAGGTTTCCCTGAAGTTTTATGGGTGCCGGGCCCTCTGCTGCCCACAAGGCCATGTGGGGTGTGGGCAGCACTCTGAGCCATCAGGGACAAGGTGGAATAGGAAGGGTCGTCATATCAGAGCTGTGTGCAGGGCTAGTGAGTCACATGGTGAGGCAGCTCTGGAGCAGGCAGGGGAGTAGTGGGCAGATGGCATTGATGAGGGGTTCACTAAGGAGATGACATTTCTGTTGGACGGTGAAGGATGGAGAGGAAAGTGGTGAGCATGTGAGAAATGTCTCAGGCGAGGAGAATAGCACATACAAAGGCCGAGATGCATTAAAGAGGGTAGTCATCACATTCAGGATATATTCTTCATTCATTGTTCTGTAACAAATTACCCCCAAGTTTAGCAGCTTAAAACAATACATTTCCCTACCTCACAGTTTCCGTGGGTCAGGAATTCAGAAGAAGCTTAGCTAGGTGACCCGGCTCAGGAGCTCATGAGGTTGCAGAGAAGATGTTGGCTGGCCGGGCCTCATCTGAAGGCTCAAATGAAGCTGGAGGAGCCACCCCCAGGGTGGCTGACCCCCATGGGTCCTTGCTGACTGTTGGTAAGATGTCTGAGTTTCTTGTCACATGGCCCTCTTGAGTGTCCTTGTGATGTGGCATTTGGTTTTCCCTAGAGCAAGTGACCTGAAGGAGAGCGTGGGAGAAGCCACAGTGCCTGGTGGGACTGTGTCTCAGAAGTCATACCCCATCTTTTCTGTCACCGTCAATTTGTTAGAAGTAGTCACCAGGTCCAGCTTCAAAAAATAAAGGAGTCTGCCCTGGCTAGTGTGGCTCAGTGAATTGAGTGCCAGCCTGCCAACCAAAGGGTCACCAGTTCAATTCCCAGTTGGGGCACATGCCTGGGTTGCAGGCCAGGCCCCCAGTAGGGGTGCACAAGAGGCAACCATACCTTGAAGTTTCTCTTCCTTTCTTTCTCCCTCTTTTACCCTCTCTCTAAAAAATACATAAGTAAAATTAAAAGAAAAAAGTAAGGGAATTAAGCTGTATCTCTTAAAGAGAAGACGATATTTTAAAACCATCACATGGATCCCTGGCTGGTGTGGCTCAGTGGATTGAGCGTGGGCTGCGAACCAAAGTGTTGCAGGTTCGATTCCCAGCCAGGGCACATGCCTGGGTTGCAGGCCATGACCCCCAGCAACTGCACATTGATGTTTCTCTCTCTCTCTTTCTCCCTCCCTTCCCTCTCTAAAAATAAATAAATAAAATCTTAAAAAAAAAAAAGTATCACATGGAGAGGGAAGTGTAATGAAGAATGTCTGGGGCCAGGAGATAAGGCCAGAAAGATGGTCGGAGCTTATGGGCACATATACTGGGGAGTTGGTTCTTTAGCCTCTCAGCAGTGGGGAGCATTGAAGGTTTCTGAGCTAGGTGTACACAGTCAGATCTGGATTTTAGACAGAGCACCCTGGTTCAAAGGCACACATGTCAAGAAGCTCATCCAATGTGGGGTGTTAGTGCTGTGGTACAGGAAAGATAAGGGCCTGTAGGAGCCAAGAGGAGAGGGGAGAACCAATGAGGGTTGGGGGCAAGGCTAAGAAGGCAGAGGCAGTGTGATTAGGGCATGGGCTTTGGAGGTCATGTGGCCCCTGAGGCCGGAGAGAAGAGAGGGCCTGAGCCCAGGAGTCTGCCAACTCTGCCTGGAAGCATTCCCCAGTACTTGGGGCAGCTGGCTTGCCCCCCATTCGGACAGCCCTCAGAGGACTCCCACCCAGGTCTGCAGTGCACATCATAACCTTTTCCATCACCCACTTTTGGTCTCCAGCAACTTCTGTGCAAATGTCCCTATCCCGTCTCTCTCTGAGCTCTCCAAGAGCTGAGAGATGTTCCATCCCAGGGCTAGAGCACCTGACATCATGAGGAGGTGTTCAGTAAGTTGCTGTTTCTCTTAAGGAATGAATGACTGTTGTTTGCTGGAGCTCTAAGGGAGGGAGGAGTGTGGGTGGCCACGGAGCTCCTTGCGTGTTCCTATGCTTTCATTCCACCTACCAGACCACTCTCCCTTTCTCTCTCTCCCGTTCTCTCTCTCCCTCTCTTCTCTCTCCCCCTCTCTCCCCCTCTCTCTCCCCCTCTCTCGCTCTCTCTCGCTCTCTCTCGCATGCGCGCGCCCACACACACACACAGACACAAATCTCACCCCCTGCCCTCCCTACCCACGCCCCAACAACCCCCTTATTCTGGATGTCCCTAGCACACTCCCTTGCCTCAACACCCTGAGTATTTGATGTCAGGAAAGTGAACAGTGGTTTTTATCTCACAAAGGATGGAGCATTGCAACCTGAACCAGGCAAGCCCACAGGAGCCCTGGGTGCGGTCTGTCTGGGTTCAGGCTGGGAAGGAGGACTTCCTGTGGCCAGGCCCAGGGGACATCAGCTGCCACCAGGCAAGCACAATCATGGCTGTGCGGGGATCCCTGCTGAGGGTGAAGGCTACGCTGGCTGTGGTCCCTCTCTCTCCCTGGGCTTCCAGCCCAGTACACCCTGCCCTGACTTCCAGCGCTTTCCCGTGGGAGTCACCACCACCCCAGCACTGCTGCTTCCCACTCTCTGACCTGGGCAGGCGTTTTAACCTCCTTATGTATGAGATGGGGGCCTGCATTCCTGCCTTTCTGCTCCCAGCCCCACGTCTGTAGGTCCATCAGAGCAGCACAGTTGTCTGCACCCACGTCCGGAGGACATCCCCCTGCTGACCTGGCAGCTGCACATGTACCCGTGTCTGGGAGGGAGTGGGTGGGGCCTTGAGGGCCGTGCAGGCCCCGCAGGACACTCAGGACAATGTCTCTTGGGTCCAACTGGGAAAGCGCAAGGGGCTTTAGGTAAGGGTGCTTCCAGGTGGGCTTGAGAACCTAACAGGGGAGAGTTCTTCCTGCCCAGGTTTGGAAGCTTCCTAAAGAATGTTCAGCCCAGGTTTGGTGTGGCTCAGTGGATTGAGCACCAGACTGCAAACCAAAGGGTCACCAGTTTGACTCCCGGTCAGGGTACATGCCTGGGTTGTGGGCTGGGTCCCCAGTTAGGGGCGAGAGAGAGGCAACCACACGCTGAGGTTACTTTCCCTCTCCTACCTCCCTTCCTCTCTAAAAAATAAATAAAATCTTAAAAAAAGAATATTCATCTTTGGTCATGGCTAAGCAACGCAGAGGAAAGCAGGCAGCATTCAGAGGTGGCAGGTGGCTTGGCTTCTGTAATGGGCTGGGCCAAGAAATAAACAAGGTCAGCCTTTTCATTTACCTTTTATTGAATTATATATTCAGGAAATGGCATATTTAAAAAATATATACAACTTGGCAAATTTTTACAAACTGAACATACCCCTGTAACCAGCCCCCATTTTGTGAAGCAGACTGACACACAGTCAGAAGCCCCGCACCCCTGGCGTGACCACTTGCCTGGCCTCTCACAGCATAGATGGGCTCTTCCTGTCCTTGAACTTTATCAGTGGGGGCTCTGTACCAGCGTGCTGGTGTCTGTGGGTCTGTCTGTGCTGTGGCCCTCACCTTGTCACTGGACAGTCTGTGCTGTGGCCCTCACCTCGTCACTGTGGCTGCTGGGTATGTGCACTTCACGTTCTTCATCCCTGACCCTGCTGGCGGGCCCTGGTATTTTGGCGGGCTGGCATGGAAAAGGCTGCTATAAGCATCCAGCACGTCTTTTGGTGAGCATATGTGTCCATTTTTGTTGGGTACATATTAAGTTGAATAGAGGGAACTGCCATCTTTGTTGGTCAAAATGGTCAAATATTAGCCATTTCATGTGGTTTGACCCAGTACCGAGAAGTGGAATTGCTGGGTAGCAGGGATGCCTGCGCTCCGGACTGATAATCGCACTAGCAGCCTTGTGCTCTTCTCTGCTGGCGTGAGCATTGTAGTTGGCTTAACATCCTCCCCAGGGTGTGGCATCTTCATTGCATCTCATCTGACAAGCACATAGGGGTATTGCATCCAGTCAATCTTTTTTAACCCCTTTGAGAAAGAGGATGATTTTATTTATGTCATGAATGTAAATAAAGTCCCCCAGAGAGTCTGATGATTCCTCCTGGAAAAGCAAGTGTGCTCCCTGGTGAGACATGGCTAGGGGTAGGGGTACAGACCGCTGGCTCTCTTGCCAGCCTGTGCGTGGCAGCAGGCCACCACAGAGCTCCAGCTAGATGGAAGAGAATCCGGCTACAGGTGTGGGTGCCAGGGCTATGCAGACCTCTTCATCCTTGTTCCTAGGACATTCCTGGTGCTCATCACAGCCCAGTTGCTGGAAGGTGGAGCTGGGTCAGCCCAGCCCCGCCCTCAGGGTGTGCGGCTCTGACAGTGGTGCCCACTTGTGGGTGAGTGTTCAGTGCCCCCTGCCCTGCTGTGGGTGCCGGCCCTTCCCTGAGGGCACCCTCTCCTTGGTAGCCTGGGAGGAAAGGTGTTGAGAGCAGGGCCACCTTATGAGCAGCTTTCCAACTCTCACTTCCAGCCTTTGAACTTCTTGCCACTTTCAGCTTTTTGGCTGCATTTCTTTCTGTTTCATAGTGAGTCCTGTTTGTGGGGAATGCAAGAAGGACACTATACTCTGTGCCATCCCTTAGCCTTCCCTCGATACTGCTTTCAGAAGCAGAAATGATGTCATCCTGGTAGGGTGGCCTCACTGTGGGCATGCCTGTCCTGCTTTTCCCCCTCCTCCTGTGCCTCAAATTAGAGTCGAGACATACTCTCTTCCCACTGAAGGGAGTGGTACAGGTGGGCTGGGGCAAGAGGAGCTGGAAGTGTGGTGTTCTTGAAAGGTGGGACTGCTGGTGGTGGGCCTGTGGCCAGACTCATGTGGGCCAGCAGCTTTCCAGGGACCCTGCCTCTGGGAACAACAGTCTGGTCCAGGGGTGTGAGCAGAACATGACAGGAGCCTCCTGTGGTGCAGAGAACAGAAGCCATCCTTTAAATCAGTCATTGTTTATTGGCCTGAAATTTGATGATTTAAAACTTTGGATATAGAAATGAATAGGATATGGTTCATCTGGGGTTTGATGTATAATCCAAAGGAAAAGGGAGATAAAAGCACAGCTTCCGCCCCCCCCCCCCCATTAGACCTTCCCTTGGGTCTTTCAACCCCCTAATACTGTAGGTGCACAGGCAGGAAAAGCAAGAAATACATAAAGTGCAGTGCGGTGGCCACTTGGTTGTTAACTAGCCATTGCCTATGACAGGGACCCCTCACAAGGTGCCAGCATTGCCCTGTCACTCTGTTTGCTGATAGGGCAGCCTGCCAGCACCACCTTTATGGTTCCTGGGCTTCAAGTGGAGACCCAGACTGCCCGAGGTTTTCCATTTCTCCTGGAGAACAGATTCTCCGTTCTCTGGGTCAGCTATCTAGAGGAGTGTCTGCTTTACCATGGCACCTTAGTCTGTTGGCAGCCCCAGTGGCCATCTTCCTCTGTTTTCTGAAGTAAGTAAGATAATAGGGTCATTTAGTAACTATGGGGACTGAATTCAGTCTAACTTAACAACTGCTGACTGGCTGTCTTCTCTGGCAAGGGCGAGGCATTTGGGCATTGTCCCAGCAAGATGCTCAAGGCACTTGGTGTCTCTGGATTGCTCCTGCTTCTGTGTTTCCACATACGACTGTTCTTGTAAAAGTTCCCTGCATCCACCCCATTCCCCTGTTGGCAGCATCTTGTTCAGTAGAGAATGCTGCCCTGACATATGTTTTCTTAGCAGCCACCTCACTGAAACTGTGCAGAGGTGCCCTACAGGGGTTGAAATAGCAGCAGGTGGGAAAGGTGTGGATTAGCCAACTCTGCTCAGTTGCAAATAGTAGATGCCAACTCTAGCTTGCCCAGGCAAAGAGGAAAGTTTGTCATGTAAAGGAAGGGCTGCCTAGAACCCTGGGGTATGATGGGGCCTGTGGAAGGGACAGACAGGATAAGAAAAACCTTCCTAATCTCCTGTGTGTCTGCACTTCTCAGCACACAAGCTGCACCATTTCAAGTGCACAGGACCATGGCTGGCATGGGTGGCCAGGCCCATGTCTGGTGAGGACAGTTTTACTTACCCACAGAGTAGCCCAGCAGGCCCCAGGCCTAGCCCAGGGGGGATGAAAAGCTGATTGGCCCAACTTAGGATGTGTCTTTCCCCCTCCCTTCCTGGTGCCATAGAAGAAAGCGTGTTGATTTGTTGTTTGGGCAGATGCCCCAAGAATTAACAACCGACTAGAGAGAAGAGCGGTGGTTCACTAACCTTCATTCATCTCATCTCGTGTTTAGCCCAAGTAAAGAGGTCCCCTGAGCTGTTTGTCCTCCCGTGGCCACAGAGGCTGAAAGCCACACCAAGAAGAACTAGTGTGCTGTTTTCTCCCCAGCCTCCCCCAGAGGCTGTGAAACTAATCTTACTTTAAAAAAATTTTTTTATTTATTGGTTTTTAGAAAGAGAGAGGGAGGGGGAAATAGAGAGAGGAAAAAAAACCCATTGATTTGTTGTTCTACCCATTCATGCATTCATCAGTCGCCTCTTGTATGTGCCCTGACCAGAGATGGAACCTGCAACCCTGGCACTTCGGGACTGTGCTTTAACCCAGCAAGCTACTTGACCAGGGCTATGAAAGTAGACTTAGATGCTTAAGTTTAGACCCTAAACTCAGAATGCTAGTGCTTTTGAAGGAAGATGTAGTCACAAGGCTCCACTGGAGTTTGAATCAGGTGGCTGATGCCAAAGCAGCTGGTGGAAGACAGGGCTCAGGGGCGCTCCTGGGGGGCAAGCCTCCTCCATTGTTGCTGCTCCCCTACTAGCATTCCAGACAGGCTTCAGCAAGTACCCTCAGCCCTCCTGAGACTCTAGAAGGAAGTGTTGGCCAACCCAGAAGAGGTTGTGCTGATGCAGGGGATTAAATCCCAGAGTATGCAACTTAAATAAGTGGATCGAGGAAGCCACAGTGACTGTATTAAGCGAGATGCATCGATTGTAATTAACAAGACTTTTTGGAAACTGACCTTTTAATTTCAAGTGGGTCTGCTGGTTAGAGATAGAGTTTCTGTGGCTGCCTGAGGACTGGTTAGAACCTGTTGCGGGGGCAAGGGAGCCATTTAAGTGCTGGAGACAACAACAGAATTAGTAACAGAGCCCTGGGCATCAGGGAATCTGCCTTCTTCTGTGGGGTGTATGGTGATGGGGTGACTCTGAAGAGCTGGACCCCGTTTGGGAGAGTCATTTTGGTGTACTTTTTTTTTTAATGTATTCTGTAACTTCCATGGAACAGATTTTTTTTTAAAAAACTTTTTTTAGAGTTTCATGGGCCCTGAATGGTGAGGTTCAGATGGTTGGGCATCATCCTGTAAAGTGAAAGGTTGCTGGTTTGATTCCCAGTCAGGGTACAAGCCTGGGTTTGCGGGTTTGGTCTGGGTCGGGGTGTGTATGAGAGGCAACCGATTGCTGTTTCTCTCTCAAATCGACGTTTCTCTCCCTCTCTCCCTCCCTCCCTTCCCTTCTCTCTAAAATAAATAAATAAGACATTTAAAAATAAAGAGTTTCATGAATCTGTGATAAGGGGCAGTCTGTTTAGAATCTGTCCTTCCTGGTCTGTGCCATGTTTTTACCTTTGGAAATTTGGTGGTCACGCTCTTCCACCCCCAGCTGGGTGGGTTTAGCAATGTCTCCTTTAGCATCCTCTCACCTCCCCAGGAATCCTAGAGTTAGCCAGTTTTTCAGTCACACCCCAGTGTCTCCTTTCCACCCAGTCGGCCTGTGGCTTCTGCCCCATCCGCAACCCCAGGAGAGCTCTGCAGAGCAAGAGCAGGCAGGCCCACAGCGGCCTCTTCACTCCCGTCAACTGCACATCACCGGGAATCAAGGTCCTCGAGGTCAGGGAAACGCCTGCACTTTAGGACGTGCCACAGAGCTGGAGTAGAATTTCTCTGGCTCTTCTCCAAGGAAACGCTGCATAGGCTGCACTGAGCTTGGTGTGTTGCTCATGCTCCACAGCACCATCGCAAGACCAGGGTGTTACCATCCGCACTGACAGCACTGGCAGGAGGAGGGGCCGAGTGGGCTTGGCCAGGGCCCTCGCATCTGGGTATAGGGGCACACTGGCCTCTGAGACAGCAGGCAGCTGGGCTGCTTGGGCTTTCAAGCCCTGGGACAGGCGGTGAGAAATGCTCCCTAACAGGCCTCTTATCCTCCCAGGCATGGGCAGATGCCTTTCGAAGCAGTCCTGACCTCACCGGCGTCGTGCATATATATGAGGAGCTGAAGAGGAAAGGGGTTGAGTTTCCTATGGCAGATTTGGATGCTCTGTCTCCCATACACACACCACAGCGGGTAAGCTTCCAGCTGGCATTTTCTAAAAAGACCTATGGCAGAACACGCAAGCCACTGCCACTGCCCTTCTGCGGCTCCATTTGAATTATTCAGCATGTCATCATGCCTTCTCAAAGCTCGAGGGCATTTCTTTTTAGTCACAAGGGGAATGCAGGAGTGAGACAGCTGGTTGACTGGGGATTAAGTGGCTGCAGCGTCTCCCCCGTTTTCATACTGACTGGAAGAATAGAGCAGAGGAATCGGTTTAGACGTGTTCATGGCAGTGGCTGCTTGGGGAAGCCACTTTGTGAGGGTCATTAGCACCTGCTTTTCAGAGGCCCCAGGATCTGGCATGGGGGTGCCAGCATCTCCCTTTGAGAGCACCAGCAGGCCTTGGCAGTGAAGTGGCTGAGCTCAACTTGGAGGCAGGGCAGAGAGCTGCTTCTAATTTTTTCAGCTGTACGGGTTAACCAGGTAGATCTAAAAGGATCCATTATCAAATGGATTTAAAATTTACTTTGCGATATGAGCATTCAGCATTAGCCCATACATGCTTGGGATTCAAAGCCCATGAAAGACCCATTTAGAGGCCTCCCACTGAGGCTCCTGCCACATGCAGATGGTGCCCATCATCCTTTCCTAGGGAATCTGGTGTCCACCTCTGCTGGCTAGGAGTCAGCCCTGGCCTGGGAGAGAGCCAGGGAGCTCTGGGGCCTGGGAAAGGTACCTTGTACCAAAACACTCTGCCTTGCTCGCCCTTGTTTGCCTGTCTCTGAACCGGGGCGAGAAGGACAGCATGCCTGTACAGGTTTCTTGAGTGAACACAGCTAATGCACAAGAGGTTGCTGGAGACGTCCACAGGGAAAGCCAAAGGGGCTGTACTTTCCAAAGCAGTATTCTCATTATGATCCCTCCAGACCACTTCCTGTGCTTTGTGGAATAAGTATGGCCTGTTATTCTTCTAATAATGACACAGACCTATGAGGGGGAGACCCAAACAAAACTGGAATTTATAAGAAATTGTGTATTTATTCTTACATATTCATACTTCAGTCACCTTCATAGTACCCTGCATTTGAGGCAATACACCTATCAAGACTTTTTCACTGCTGAAAAGTTTCTGAACTCATTGATTTTGATGCTTTTAGTGCTTCTGCCGTTTTTTGTTTCGTTTCTTCCACAGTGGCAAAATGTTTCCCTTTAAGGACTTTTTTGCATCTGGGGAAGCAAAAAATGTTGCTTGGAGCGAGATCAGGTGAATAAGGAGGGTAGTGGCACAGGAGTCATGCTGTTTTGGTCAAAAACTGCTAAATGCTCAGCGTAGTGTGGGTAGGGTGCGCTCAGAAATCACATATCATGAAATGGGCAAATATGTTAAAAGAGTCTTCAAAAAAATTTCACTGAAGTGGAATGTAGCCTCTCACAACAACGCCAGCTGGTGCACTAATGCAGATGGGCTTCTAAGAACACTCACTTAGCAGGGGAAGCATGTGCTAGAAGGGGCCCATGCTCCAGAAGATAATTCTGGTCTTTTTGGGGTCCCCCCTTGTATGTTGTTTTTCCTGTGAGTACAAAGAACATTCAGTAAATTGCGTAATTGGTGTTTATATTACACTACTTGTAAAAGCCAAAACATAATCTTCTGATACCAAATAAGGATTCGTGCGCAGCAAAACTTAATAGCGGCCCCGCCCACCAGGTCCCTTGGTGGTGCTCATATAGGGAACCCTGACCAGAGCCCTGTCAAAGCACCCTCACTACTGTCTTTGGAGTTGCTTTACTTACTTGGCTGCACAATGAGCAGAGGGGGGAGCCATTGGGAGCCCCCTCAGTGGAGAACCTGGGAGCAGAGGGCACCCTCCAGCATTGTAAGGCTGCTATAGTGCTGGGCCCCCACCTATCTGTGGGCAGCTGTGTGGGAAGCACTGCCGTAGGTGGGGTGGGTGCCAGGCCCAGCAGCACAGGCAGCCTAGGTAAACAGAGGACTTTTGTTGCCATGCCAGAGTGTCCCTGAAGTGGATCCAGCTGCCACCAGGCCCAGGTCCCAGCTGCAGCAGAGGACGAGTTCCAGCTCCTACTCCTCGCCTCCTCCTGCTCCCTACTCTGCTCCGCAGGCCCCGGCGCTGAGTGTGACCAGCCCCATCACAGCCAACTCAGAGCAGGTACTCACATCCTCCCAGGCCATAGGCACGCAAGCCAGTCAGCCGTCCTCACCCACCCTTTCTGGGGACCACGCAGGGGCTCCCAGGCTAGGCACTGTGCTAGGTGTCGGTGACCCACAGATGGAAGGGCCAACCCCTCTCCTGAGGACTGAGAGGCGAGGTGGGGGACAGGTGTGAAGACAGTCAGGAGAGAGTGGTCACGCTGGTGCAGAGCGGTCTCCACATGTTCTGAGAGCAGAGCTTCACAGCCTCTGGCAGGCAGCCAAGGGCATGGGACTGCTGAAGGTCTGGAAGTTGGAGCGGAGCCTTGTTTGGTGAGGTGTATTGGCAGGGGGCACAGAGTGTGGCGCTATAGCAGCAGGGGGTGGTTTGGAGGATGAGGGGTGGGGAGGAAACTGGGGCAGCAGGTGAGGCCAAGAGCACAGGAATAGAGTTCAGAGAGGATCAGACTTATCCCGTGAGGAAGGCCAGACATCAGCAAGGCCCTTGGCAAGGCCCTGCTTGTCTGTGGAGGCTGAGGTGGGACCCGGAGGCCTTCAGGAAGTGCCCTTCCTGCCTTTGTCCCATGCGCCTGCCTTTTTGAGTGCCTTCCTGAGAAGCTGCTGCCCTTTAAACCCAGACTGACCTTTTTTAAATGGGATGTGAAGCCTGGTCTTTGGGTGAATCTCCAGAATTTCCATTAGTTAAAATTTGAGAATGGGTCAGACTTAGAAAAAATCTATACAATGTTTATACTTTTTAAATCCTTATTTAGTATCTCTGACAATGTCACTATTAGCAGCCTCAACTAATTACCAGGACATGCAATCCTGACGGGCTAGGGGAAGGGCTGTGCCAGGGCCCGCCATCCTTCCTTCACCCCTAGGCCAAGGAAAGACGTGGCAAGCAGAGGAGGAGCTGCTGCTCCAGGCAGTCAGCCTTCTCCCCTGCCACCCCTGTGGTACTGAACAGTCTTAGCCTCTTGAGGGGCAGTTGAGGGAAATGCACACCCAAGTGCTACGTGCACTGCTGAGGAGAGACAGGGAGGCCCAGCGTGTGTACATGGGGATCACATAAACTGGGCCTCGCTGCACTGCAGGGGCCGAGACCTAGCCCCAAAGGGAGTTGTAAGAAAGAAGGCCTCTGGCTCCAGGCAGAACTGGGCCACCCTCTCCCCAGAGAGAAAATGAACATGTTGCAAACAGGGTGGCCACTGTGCCCCTCCGCTGACTTGCATTCAGTGCATGGGAGCTCAGGAGGAGTTCTCCCCACAGCCAGAGCAGGTGATGCGAAGTGTTGGGGGTGGACGAGAGGGTGTGAGTACTGACTGCCCTGGGGGAAGGAGGCAGAGGCAGGCAGGGAGCCAGCTGCGGAGCCACCAGGCTTCTCATCGCCACAGTGTGGGGCTTCCTTGGCCACAAACCTCTCCTCAGCAAGACGTGGGCCCCAACCCTTCAGGAAAGCCAGAGGCAGAGGGGAGCCTGTCATCCTGTTGACCAGAAAGGCCTGTCGAAGGAGGGAGGAGTGCTCGGCGGCACCTCGGGGAGGAGGGCTGGGAGAATCCGGGAAGGCTTCACTGTGGACGAGGGTCACATGCAGTTAAAGCGATAGCAAAACCCCACTGTTTGGATGCTGCAGCAGTGTTGGGCATGTGCGTGCCAACTCTGTGTGGACATTCTCACGTCAGTTACTCACACAGCCCTGTGAGATAATGGGTATTATCATCGCCTTTCTAAGGTGAGGAAACTGAGGTCCAGAGAGTGTAAGGCTTATTCTTACTGTGTTCCTGCTGCAGGAGAGACGGCCCAGGCCCAGGATTTGGGGAGCTCTGTTGGGTGGGCAGGTTGGGAAGCTTTCAGGGGTTGTGTTATCCTTTGGTAAGGAATCTAGGAGGAGTGGGTCTCCCTGTAGTCTTTTCCCAGTCCCTCTCCCTCACTCTTGCCACACCAGGAAAGTGTGGTTAACACTGGCCAGCCTCTAGAAGACCATAGCAGTTAGATTAAAAACTGCTAGGAGCTGGAGCCTATAACTCTTCAGTTCCTCAGCAAGGATCTCAATGCTGAAAGGGACTGAGGGATCACACATTCCAACCTTCACTTGAAAGAGCAGAGGCAGAGCCTGTGAGAGTAATTCCCTCCTCAAGGTCCTGTGATGGGAGAGCTGAGACTGTAGACCAGCTCAGTTCGCTTTGCACCCAGCATGCTGTGCCTGCACAGTGCTGCCTCAGTGTCCGAGGTAGAGTCCCTGTGCTCTCGGGGGGCCTCACTCCCCATCAGCACCCTGTAGGAGCTGCCAACCTCCTTACATGCAGACCAGGGGGAAATGAGAAGGCTTCGCTGCTGCACTCATTCGGCAGTATGACCTAGGTGTCATTGTGCATGGACCTTTCACCAAGCAGGAACAGGTGACTGACCTTTCTTTCTTGCTTTCCTCTTCCTGGCCCTGACAGATCGCCAGGCTGCGCAGTGAACTGGACATTGTCCGTGGAAACACGAAAGTTATGTCTGAGATGCTAACAGAAATGGTGCCTGGGCAGGAAGACTCGTCCGATCTGGAGTTGCTCCAGGTAAGGGGCCTCACCCTGTGGGAGCCCTGGGCCCCGGGAGGCAGCAGAGTGGGAGGGACCAAGACTGGGTAGGCCGGGCCCAGCCTTGCACCAGCAGAAACAGCCAGAGGCTGGTGCCAGGCTCTCTCTTGTTTTATTTTCCTTAATAACATTTTTTCCTGATTACAAAATGCCAGTTGCAGAATAGATGCCCATCTAAAGAAAAGGAAGTTCAAAGGAGAAAATGATAATTTTCTTTAATGCCAGCATCCACAAATTACCACGGTTGATGCTTTGAGGTATTTTCTTTCAGATTTTTTTCTGTTTATTCAAATGTAATTGAGATGCTCTGATACTGTACATATGATTCTGTACATTACTTTGCTCCCTCAACACCATTGAATGCCGTGCACATTTGCGATGGGACTCCAACCTCTCCTGTACACGGGAACCAGCTACCCTGAGACTGAGATGAAGCTGAAGCTCCTTTTCTATTCTCAAACACCGAGGATTCCCAGGCCAAGGCCGCTCATGTAGGAGCTCCCGGGGCTCTCTTGCTAATTGGACACAGTGCAGGTCCAGAAGCATGGCAGTAAAGGGTCCAGGAGCAAGGCTGGCCTGCGGGGATGCACTCAGATTAGAGCCTGCTTTCCAGGCCAGCCAGCCCCACACCAGCGGCCAGATCTCCACCACATCCATCCCAGAGGTTTGTGGCCTTTGTAGAGAGTGCCAGCGGCTCTTCCCTTAGAAGCAGTGACCTCGGCAGGGGATGAAGAAAGGATTCTCTGAACTCCCAAGTGCCAGATCTTTTCAGTGGGAGGCAAGATACTTGAGTAAACAAATCAGGAGCCAGACCGGCCTGGCACACTGGCAGGAGTCCTCAGGGCTTACCTTCCGTTGCTATTCTTGCCTGCACTCGGGGCTGTCAGCCCCAGCCCCTCTGGGCCACACCTCCCACCCTGCTGTTGGCACATACTTGCTGCCTGGGAAGGCTCGACTCTGATGGCCCTGTCCTTTAGGCACACACACTGCTGAGTGGCTGCTCCTGGTCTTGAGCTGTTTCTTGTCATGCCCCCTCTATCCTCTGAAGCCATCGGCTCCTGAGGCAAGAGGATGGGTGGAAGCCTGTTCTGGGCCTAACACAGAGCAAAGCCCTGGAGGCCCACAGGTACACTGGCTGAGATCCCTGCTCTGGAGGAACTCACAGCTTAGTGTGGGAGATAGGAGAACAGCTCATCTCCATGACACTGTGTAATTGGGCTGCTCTTGGAGCCAGGGTGCACACCGGCTGCCAGCCCCACCCTGGTTCCCAAACCTCACCCTGATTCCAGCAGTACACCAGGCTTGCCTCAGCTGAGCAGGTCCAGCTGTCCACATGCCACACTTCATGGGACCCAGCATCCTGTCAGTGCGTTCTCAGCCTCCACTCCTAGCCCACAGTGGGGGTTCTTCCGGGTGTTACCTGAGGTATTGGGGTCTGAGATGAGTCTGAAAACAGCATAGAAACCGAGAGGGCTTCTCAAAGCAGCTCTGTGCTTTGTCAGCATGAGAATTCCTGCTGACAAGGGGCTCACAGTGGACAGAACAGAGCTTCTGGCAGCAGGGAGAGGCTGAACAAAGCCAGCGTGCTTCCAGACAGCCAGGGCAGACCCAGACAGCAAGGGTGCTCTGTGTGTGCACGTCAGAGTGTGTGCGTGTGTGTGTTTTAAAACAAACACATCAGCCAAGACAAACAGAACCTAATCTCCTGGCATCAGCTCACAGTTTTCAAAAATAGGTTGCTTCCCATGACGTTTTCCTTCCCTCTGTTTTGTTCCAACTCTGAGCCTACCAGCCCACACTGCTGTCTTATAAATCAAGCAGGAAAGAACAGTGCTGGGGACCAGTGGGAGGCTGTCCTTTCAGCCTGGAAGATTCAGGAGCCAGGCAGCTCTGTGTGAACAGACACGCTCCCCTGGCTGCCGGCCTCACTCTCAGTCATTCCTGTTGTCTCCTCTTCTTTCTCCCCCATCAGTCAGAGGGCAGCCAGGCAGGGTCTCCAAGTGTTGAGGCCAGACTGAACAGTGAGCCTTCCGCATGGGAAAATGGCACAGTCGCTTGGAAAGTGACAGGATCAGAATGTGCCCCGAGGACCCCTCAGTCGAGTTGGAGGGCAGCCAGACTGCTCAGAGTAGAAGCTGTCTAGAGAGCTCACAGTGCTGGCCAGGGCCACGGAAATAAACACTTTTGTCACCAACCCAATTGTTCACGCCAACAAAAGCTGCTCCTGTCTCGAGTGTAAATTGCTGGGTGGGAGGTGGAGGAAATGGGAAGAGAGGAAATTGGAGGTGTCAGCCCCAGGATGCACTGGTGTGACCCACCACAGTTATGGGCGGGTCATGTCCCCATTGTTTCCTGCGAGCCACAAAGCACTTTCAGGTGCAGCCTTGCCACAGCCCTGCAGAGCCACGGAGAAGCTTTCTGGGAAGAGCAGTTTGCCTAAGGACTTTGGGGGGTAACTTGTGGTTGAGGGAGGCTGAGGCTTCTCCACTATACTGTGTTAGCTTAGCTGGAGCTCCGGGGGAAAGAGATAGGAGCCAGCAGCCCCTCTCAGCGTGTGGAGCCCTTTGCTCCAAGTTGGGAGAGACCTTGCAGGCAGCTGGTCCAGCTCTACACTGTGCTGTGATTCCCCCGACAGCAGTTTGCCTGCCTCATTTTCCTTAACATCCTCAGCAACAAGCTGTTCAGGTCAGCCTGTGGAAGGAAGCACGTTATTTCCAAACACACCTGTTGGCTGGACTTTGGAAGGCAGCACAGCAGTGCAAGAAAAGCAAGGGCCAAGGAGTCCATGGTTCGTGTCTAGGTCCAACCATTTGTGGTCGATGCCGGCAAGTCCCCTACCCCTAGGAGGTCAGAGTAATCAGCACCACCAGGGAGGGAGACGGGAAACTGTCTATTTCCAGTGCTAGCTCAGGGCCGGACACAGGCAAGTCCTCTGCAAGTCGGAGCTGCTGTAATTATATCCAGCACATCTCCCTATAACTGCTGCCCTGGTCTGCCTTCTTGAACAACAGTAGAAAACAAATTTCTCTTTCACATGGTAGGTTCTTAAACATCTGAAGACTGCCCACAGCCCAGTTACTGTGTGGCACAGATGTGACTGTGGGCAGCCCATCTTGTAGGTAACCAGGCAGTTCTCAGCAGGAGACATCCACTGAAAACCCTGCATCTCTCTCTCATATGGCTGCTGAGCTGCGTCTGCCCCATCCTGTACATGGCCGAGTAGGGACGGGCCTACAATAGGAGGTTCTGCATCCAGGTCTGCTGAACTTCACACCCTCAGCTGCAGCCTGTGAGTCGAAAGAGAGTTTTTCCTCCCCGCCCCCCTCCTTTGCAGCTCTAGGAAGCAGACCTTCAGGACCTTATTCCATGCTCCTTAGAACATGGAGAAGGTTCAGAGGATGCCCATCATGATGGTTGATGGGTTGTTTTATGAGGTGGGGATGTGAGTGTCCCTAGAAGAAGAGATAAAGGCATTGGGAGCTAGTTATTAGAAAAGAGGAGATTTTAATAAGATGTTCTGATAGACAAAGGGCTTTTGCACAGACAAAGGAACGAGCTGTTCTCCCTCTCCATTGAGAACCAGACACAGGAGGCCAACACTGAAATCGTCAGCATTAATGAGCTTCCCGTCCCAGCTGCTGCCCAGTGGGAAGGGCCACCTGGGCCAGCAGTTAGCTCTCAGCATCCTCTGGTGGGGGAGAGTCACTGTCTGGAGGTGTGGAGGTGGGGGCAGCGCAGAGGAAAGCCCACCAGCTGTGCCTGCCGTGGTCTGGCTGTGGGTGACCCCAGGAAGGCCGGGCATGCTGCTAGCTGGTGTTCATGGTGGCAGAAATCTTAACGTTGTGGTCCTCTTCTCACCTCTGATCTCTTTGTCTTTTTTCTTCCTGTTTAATTATATTTTAAGACAATAACTTACCAGGTTAAAGCATGGAGATGGTAAAGCTTCCTCTCTGCAGAGATTTCTCTAGAGGTCCCTGAGCCAGGTAGCCCCAGACCGGCGCTCTGGGTGCCCCTCTGCCGGTGGGGTCAGGGCTGTTTCCCCTGCACCCCCACCACTGAAGGCAGAACACATAAGGCTGGAGCAGATGTTTCTCGGGCTCACGCTCCATGACATTGCTGCTGCATTCCGTGCCCTGGGGTCTCATTCCTCCTCCAGGGTTAGAGCTAGCAGAGGTCTCAGAAGCCATCCACCATTTCCCAAACATGCTGTCCAGTATTAAAACCCATTTCTCCGCAAATACAATACTACAGAGAACCCAAAATGTTTAGAATGGGTAAAAGCAGAGCCATCCTGACTGACATAGGGTGGGATGCTACCACCCCCATGCCATGAAGCCACCTCAGTGGCCCTCTGCAGAGGTTTGCCATTTCTCTACCCCCTTGTGCCCATGGAGAAACAGGCCCAGAGAGCTGACATGGGTAACTAAGCCAGGACTGCAATGGGGAGCTGGGTGTTGGGCAGACCGAGGGTTCAGGGCACTTAAGAGTCAAAGCCCTCATCCTCTTACCTCCTACCCCAGCCCAGCTCTGACCTCCCCTTCCTCTGCATCTCCACTGCTGGGGGACATGTTACCACCCATCTGGGCTGGGCTGGCCTGGCCAGAGTACAGCTAGTATCTGAAGTACCAGGTCAGGGGGTAGGGAAAGAGGGGTTATGAGTACCCAGTGATTTGCTAGAAGCTTTCTATTTCCCGGGAGGACCCTGCCTTCTCCAAACCTTATAATGGTAATCATAGGAGAACCAAGAGTGAGAATGTCTGGAGAAAAACCCAGGAGGTCCAGGCATGGGGCTTGCCATCCCTGTTGACCAAGAAAGACTAACAGCTCCATTCTGGTTGTGCAGAGGACTAGCAGCAGGGCAGAACTGAGATGAAGGGCAGTGTTTCCATAACCAGAGAGATGGAGCCCAAGGACCCAGCAAGCCAGAGAATCTCCAAATGAAGCAATTATGGCTTTAGGGTGAACACCAGGCTCATACCCAGCTGCCTAAATCTAGTTCCCTTGTGTCTTAAAAAAATGCAGCTATACTGGGGTGATTCTGGGCTGCCCTACTTGGTCAGCTGTCCCCACTCCCTAGGAAGGAGCCCCCACAGGCCGAGCAGCCATGGGAGAGTGGCCGCAGAAGTAGCATCCAGACCTGTGTCTGGCAGACCATGATCCACTTCTGCTGTGGGGGGCGGGTCAGTCAAGCTTCTGTCTTGCCCTTACTTGCAGGATCCAGTCTGGGGTGCTCATCACCCTTCAGTACTGAATACCTAATGGTGTCCTAAAGCATACTCCTGCCGCTGCTGGGAGTGTAAATAAATGGATTTCAGGTTTTTGAAGGGTCCTTTACCAATCAATTTTCTAAATGACCATACCCTTTCCCCCAGATATCTCACTGCTAGGAGCTCATCCCATGCAAGTGCTGGTGCAAATGTATAAGCATTTTTGTATACAGATGTCTGTTGCTATATTAAATGAGTCAGCCAAAAAAGAGAGACTGCAACCTAAATGCCCCAAAATAGAAGAATGTTGCGGTACACTATAACACACACACACGGATGAGGCAGTCTGTATGAAGTGATGGGCAAAGGTGTCCAGAATATTCTGTTGAAGAGAAAAGACAAGCTGCAAAGAATAATACCTTATATTTAAAAAATGCTTTGTATAAACATGTACTTCAGGATACCTGACAGTCTGTAGGTGTGGACGTTTGTCTGTCAGCTGAGGAAGAGCTACTCTCCCCTGGAGTTCAGAGTGGGCAGTGAGGGAGGCCTGCTGCCCCGTGTCCCACACACGCCTGCCTTTGTGGACAAGAACGTACTTCTGCTGTGACTTTTAAGAAGCAATATACATTTTCCTGAAAGAAATAGAATGTGACAAAAGGCACAGCCAGCAGGTGGCCAGAGGTGTGTGTCCCCTAGGAGCTGAACAGGACCTGCCGGGCCATGCAGCAGCGCATCGTGGAGCTCATCTCCCGCGTGTCCAACGAGGAGGTCACTGAGGAGCTGCTGCACGTCAACGACGACCTCAACAACGTCTTCCTCAGATATGAGAGGTAGGGGCGGGCTCCTCTTCCCCTGGGAAAGGTTATCACTGTAACAGAGGGATTTCTTTCATACACAAAAGTAAGAGAGAGATTAGGTTTGGAAAATACTCATCATAGATGCTAATTTGTCCCCAGATGGCAGGGAAAATGCTCCTGTTCTCCGAGGAGCACAGCAGTAGGAAGGTGACTACAGAACGAGGCTCTGCCTTTTGTGAGCCTCAGGCTGCTCTGCCTCTCTCACCAGCCCACCCCCTGGAGTAGGGGGGGCACCTGGAGGCCCTGGAGCTTCTGCACCTACTTCTTTGAAGAGCCTTTGCATTTGGAAAGGATTAAAGGGAAGAAAATCTCTACTAAAGGAAAAAGGTTTTTTCATCCTTAAAAACAGAGGTTTTTTTTTCCCCCTTCTTTTGCAGACATTACTGCATGTAGCGTGTTCAGCAGCAGGCAGGGCATGCATGCTGGCACACCACTGCAGAGGGAAATACACATTCATTCAACTCTTCCTCAGCCAGATCATGTCTGGGTTTGAGGTGACAAACTTGTACATTTTTTTCCCTTTCAAAGCCTCCCTCCAGAAAATGTGCACAGCATCTGACTCAGATGCACTGTTCAGTGGGAGATGCAACATAAGCTCATGTCCATCCCTCCCTGTGGTGGCCACTTCTGGCTTTCCGGGGTCACCTGACCTGAATCACCCAGTGTCAGCCCAGCAGGTATCTTGACCAGGACAACCTTTTCCTTCTAAGTTTAAGCCCCAGGCCCCCTGAAGACTCAGAGTCCGGTCCCTCGCTGACTCAGGGCATGCTAGTCTGGTGCCAGTTAAGGTCAGCATGACAGATACTCATTTACATTGGGATCTTACAGGATGATTTTCCTGTAGCTGTCATAACCCTGGGTTTTATCTCAGTTTTACCTGTGGTAGTAGGGAAGGGTGGCCTTGTGTACACCTGGCAGGTGAAGAAGCCTCTGCAGGAAGAACGTGGGGCCACCTAGGGGTGTGCTAGCCAGAGAATAGGAACAAATCTGAGGTGCCTTGACTCCCAGCCCAAAACTTCTTGGTCTTGCCATGTGCTTCCATTTCTCCACTCTAAATGGGCTTGACTTTTAACCTGTTAGACCCGTCTTAGCCCTTTCTAGAATAGGATGACAGGAGCTAATGTGGGCATTTTCAACCAAGTGGGCCAGTCCCAGGGTCACCACAAATTTGGAATTGTAGCCTAAGGCCAGTGGCCCTGCAGCGCCATCCTGGCTAAGTGGTATGGGAAAGGCGCTCTAGGATGAGAAACCCTTTAGATGTGTTAATACTCCTCCTTATAGACAGAGGAATCAAACTCATATTCACCGGGGACCACATCAGTGTTGAGGTTGCCTTCAAAGGGCCGAATGTAATTTTAGGACTGTATAAATGTAACTACTCCTTAACTGTTAAGGAGCTGAAATTACATTCGGCCTATAATATAGACCATGGTTGGGAAAAACCACGCAAGTCTCTTAAAACCACAGCCAGTGCACACGTCCTAGCCAGATTGTTCCTTGTAGAGACCCCCTGCTCTGCAGGCATGTCCCCAGCACAAGGGAGCCCAGCATGAAGCAGTGGATCCCAGGGTCCCAGGGAAGGGGTTTCTCCAGGGTCCAGCTGCAGGACACCTCTTAGCTACCTCTTTGCCCCTGGCATTTGGGAGTTTTTAAATGTGACAGCAGCCCATAGACACCCTCACAGTTGTTCTCCATCCCCCACCCTGCATGAAAATAATGTGCGTAAGAGAGATAAGGGTCCCTGCAGCTACTCTGAGCAAAGTCCCATCCTTGGTCAGTCTGCAGCCAGCAGGCTGGGGGCTGGGCCTGGAGACCTGCTGGCAGCCCCTCCGGGGAATCCTTTCACCAGGCCAGAGGCCTGTGCCTGCCTTCTTCTTCCAAGTGCCTGCCCTCTGGGAAATAGGGCTTGGTGCCTGACTTTGCCTCCAGCTAAATAAATGGTTGGCCCACCTCCCTCTCCAGTGACTAGAGGGACACCTGGACCAGGGCCTGAGGGAGGGACAGCTGGAGGTGCGTCTAATGGCACCCTCCTTACCTCACATCAGGGTGCCCATGGGTGAGGCTGGGTGGCCAGTCCTCCTTGGGAGAGCCCCACCCAGGGGAAGGCACAGTGAAGTGTGTACACGGGTCTGTTCCCCCAGCCCCCAAAACAGGCCTGGTTGTTCTCCTTTCCTGGAACCTCCATCCCCAGAAGCTCCTCACAGGATCTGTGAATGTCACAGTGCCCCCACCCTCCTTCCTCATTCTGCGCTTCCTTCCCGGTAGGTTCGAGCGATACAGGTCTGGCCGATTGGTTCCAAATGCCAGCAATGGAGTAAGTATTCCTTCAGAATTCTCTGGTCTCTGGAACCCAGAAGCTGCCTCAGTTTGATCACACCTCTGTTTTTTCTACTGGGTTTAAATATTTGGTTAACTGAATAGCAAGCTCTGGTTGCTGGGACACTGAGCAAGAGCTAGCAGGCACATCCCCGGGGGAGAGGTGGCAACGACGCCCTGTCCTGTCCTGGTGACTGACTCAGCCCTGCATCCACTGAGTGGGTGAAGGGCTCACCAATAGCCCAGACCCACAGGGGACCCCTGATGTCAGGGTGAGGGACACGCCTTGCTCCTATATTGGTACAGTGCTTGGACCCTACATGATGCCTGCGGGCTTTGCTCTCGGAGACCGGCACACACAGGCTCTGGAGCCCACTGCCATGTAATGCTCCAACAGGTGCTGAACGAAGTGACCGAAGACAACCTGATAGATCTGGGGCCAGGGTCTCCAGCCGTGGTGAGCCCAATGGTGGGGAGCACGGCACCCCCATCTTCCCTCTCATCCCAGCTTGCTGGCTTGGGTGAGTATCTTGTAGGGGCATAAGTGACCTCCTTCGTGGGCCACTTCCTGGTCAGGAGGCTGGGCTGAGGCCCCTCTCCCTCTCTTGGTTGGAAGGCCTGAAGAGAGCCTTCCATGGGAAGGCTTCCATGGGAAGGCTTTTGGGGAGTCCATGGGAAAGTCTCTCCCTGAGTCCTGGCCCATTGTGCCACCTTCAGTTCATAATTTCTCTATCTAAACTTTAAAGTTTAAACTGACGTTGGAAAGCAGGGGTTGGGGAGTCCCAAGGAATAGGAAGTTGTTTGCCTTTTAAAAGATAGGTGGCTGCTGTGTTTTACCTGGAATATTCCTTATGGTTGAAGTGATTTCCTTCTCAATATCAACTAGGTCAAAGATGGCAAATAAGCTTCAGCCCACTGGCTGCTTGGAATGCAGGTCTAAGAAGGATGCTGAATCCTCTTCAGGGCTTGGAAGAGGAGTCTGTGATTGACTGGTGGTGCCTGCCCCAGGCTTGGCAATAGGAAGTGACAGCATGGAGATGCTTGCTGTCTTTGACCTGGCATGAGCCCACAGTGTTCCACTGTCTGGAAGTGCAAACCAGAAACACGGCTCTTCCACAGTCGCTCCATTTCAGAGTGTCTGTGATGAGGTGCTGCAAGTGCACAGAGTGATGCCAGTGTTCAGCCCACTTATGGTATTGAAATAACAAGCGTGGCCCTCTCAAAATTCTTTCTCCTACCTTTCTTATTGCTTAAGGTTTGTCTGTATACCTTCATTTGATTTCAGTTGAATTGAGCTTTTATTTCTGGCTTTTCAAAATGTCCTGTCTGTGCCCCTGTTTCTCTGCCTGTCATCCATCCAGCATATGGCCACCAGATTTAACATCCAAAGTTCAAATTGAATTATGCTGCCTCCCTTCTTTAAAAAGGTCCAGTGTTTTTTCCATCAGCTCCTTTTCCTGGCATTGGCCACCTCACACCTGCCTTTCCAGCCACCCCCCACGACCCCTGCTCACACCACACACCGTGGACTTCCAGGCGCTGTGCCTCTGTCCCTGCCTGCCTCTTACCTCTTCTCCCCGAAGCATAGTCCCATGTGTCCTTAGAGACCCATTCTGTGTCAGTTTGGAGTCTTTTCCAATATCTCAAGCTAAGTACACTGTTGTCTGCCCGTCTCCCACCTACTCTGTGCACTCCTTGAGACCAAGGGTCACATCAGATTCAATCTGGTCCACTCAGGCTCTAGTTCTGAACATGCTGGGCACCTGAGAAATATTTGACAAGTAACTAAATGGCCCAGACACTGTGACTGAGTTGAGGAAGAAGCCCCTGATATGGGCATTCTGAGGGACCTGAGGGACACTGGCCCCAGGCCCCACCCCCGACTGCCAGCAGTCTCCCTATCATTCATAACGGCCTTCCACCACTTCAGAGCTGCTTGGGGGGGGTGGCGGTCAGTGGGGGTTCTCCATCTGGTCCTCACCCAAGGCTCCTCCTGTATGTGGTAGCCTGGGAGTGTTGAGGAATGTACAGTGTCCCCTTTTCTGCCCCTTACCTGCTACCCCTAGAACTTTAACCTGCTGGATTGGCGTCCTAACTTTGGGACCCTTCATGAAGTATGTGTTCCTCATTCTATTCTCATCCTCCCCTTGTTTGTTTTTTTGCCACAGACTTGGGGACCGAGAGCGTCAGTGGCACCCTCAGTTCACTCCAGCAGTGTCACCCTCATGATGGCTTTGACATGTTTGCCCAAACAAGAGGGAACTCCTTGGCCGAACAACGCAAGACGTATGTGGGGTCATTTCTGTGGCTCTCGGAAGATGGTAGGGGAGGCCTGATCCAGGCCTGGCCACAGCCAGCACGGAGAGGCCTGCTTATCAGGTCTGGGGCTGCACAAAACTTGGAAATGGCGGCTCTGAGGACTTGGCAGTGGACATGGATGTTGGCTGAAGGCCAGCCTTGCCTGCTTGGGGGTCGGTTGTAGTAGAGTTTCTTCTGTTGGTCACAGGAGAGCACCCTGCTGCTCCCTCTGCTTCTGCTGCTGCTGCGGAAACCTCGTCTGGGGGAGGGGCCAGGACCAGGAGATAACAGCCAGGCAGGGACTGAACTGGGTCCTAGCAGTGAGGCTTTCCTACCCAGGGGTGTGGGTGGAAGCTTCCCTGATAGCAGCTCTGGCCAGGGCAAACCATGTAGAATTGAGGGATTTATTCCAAAGTAGACAATCCCTGCATGTCAGGGAGGCCCTGGAACAGGCTTGGAGCTTTCCGATCAGCCTGTAGGCAGGTTAGGAATGCTTTTCCCAACCTTTCCCAGGGGCTCAGCATCGATGCATTCAGCTTTCTGAGGCCTGTGCTCCAGAATCAGTAGGTTGACCAGAAACCCAAGGCCCCGTGTACCCTTGATGAGCAAAAGTTGCTTTTGAAATGGATATGGTAAAAGGGGGCAAGGAGCAAAGGAAGACAACCATCAGAATCAGTGACAGGCCCCAATCCCGGACCTTCCTTGTCAAATGCCACTGAGGCTGCTGCCTTCAAAACAGGAAGGAATAACACTTTGCCTTCATCTCACGCCTCACTCTGAGCAGTCTCAGGGCACCCTGATACCTTGTCACTGAGCTTTAGAGACGCTGTCATGTTGCCATGAGGGTAATGTGGAGGCACATGGCGTTCCAACCCCAGAGGAGACAAGCAGCTGAGCTGGTGCTGGGACCCGGGCAGGCCTCCTGGTTTTGGCGGCAGAGAGGCGAACAGATGAGCCCTGGCCTCTGCCCAAATGCCAAGGACTGTGCCTCTGGAGGACTGACTCTGCTTGTGCTGCTTCGTCTCCAGGGTTACCTACGAGGATCCCCAGGCTGTTGGAGGACTTGCCTCTGCCCTAGACAGTCGGAAACAGATCTCCGAAGTGGTAGGTCTGAAACCCTGTTTGTCTGGCTGGAGGCCTCTGATGGTGAAGTTAGGCAGTTTGATAAAGTTGGCTGGATAACATCACAGCAGCTGGCTTGCATAGAGGGTGGGACACGCTGGGGAAGACTGGGATGAGAAACTGTTAACCACATGAAGTCCTCACCCTACCCACCCCATGGTGACACACAGGTCAGCTTTCCCATGACACCCGAGAGGAAACAGGCTCCCAGCGAGCAGACAGCAGGCAGAGGCCCACACCTAGGAGGTCTGACCCCAGGATCCTACTCTCCTTCTCGTGGTGGTGCTGGGCTCTCAGGGCACAGGTCTCCTGTAGCCAGACTAGGTCTCTCCTCAGATGCTTCAGTGCTCTGGGGTGGGCAGTGCTCTGACAAAACAATGACCTTATCAAGATGGGGAATGTGGACCCAGCCACGGCTCTGCTGACCATGGGTAGCTGGCTAAGAGGAGCATTTCCCACCTCATCAGAGGGGAGCTGATGGTCAGCATTTGTTTGGCAAGCTGGGGTGAAAGGCATGGGAGGAGCAGTTGGGGGTGGCCAGGAAGGTGTCCCTGGAAGTTGCTTGTCTGGAAGGAAGACCGCAGCTGCTGGCAGAGGTACTTGGAAGTGGAGGGAGGTGTTAGAGACCCAGATGCACCCTGGTTTCTGCAGGATTTCAGATCATTGCAGGGGAAAGGATTTGTGTCTCAATGCTTCTCCTGCAATTGCTCCCCTTTTGCCTAAGAAGTAGGTGTGGCAGTGTTTGAACTAATGCTTGTTTGCAGGGGTGGGAGGGGCGGGAACTAGAACTCATTCCAAGGCCGCCCAGCCCTACTAGAAAAGGGCAGTGGTCCTCTGTCCACTGGGTGGGGAGGTCAGCCTGCAGCAGCCCCTGTCCACATGGGCCCAGGAGGCAGCAGTGCTGCAACTTGTGCTCCTTGAGAAAGCTTGTGCCAGAGAGGACTGGGACCCCCTTGCCCTCCTTACTTGATAGGAAGGCTCTGCGGCCCTGTGCACTGGCCACCAGGGGGCACAGGAGAGCCAGCCCAGTGGCCTTGGTCTCTGTACCCTGCCTTTCCACAGAAGGGTGGGCAGTGCCACCCAAGGCTGGGAATCCTAGAATCTGTGCATTGGCCATGGTTCTGGTTCTCCCATTACTTAGAATGTCCTCCCACCTAATCCAGGAAGGGCGTTTGGGAGCCAGGCTGAGAGCCCACCAGCACCCTGCCAGATGAGGGCATCCTTCCGCCTGGCCCCACCTGGCCAGCTGCCCCACCCTCCACCAGGCTGACACGGTTTGCTTCACTCAGTCTCCAGGACCTGCATGTCCGTGCCAGTGCTGTCCTACCACACCTTTGCCATGGTCAGTGCCCACGCCTGGGTCCGAGCCCAGGAGACAGGACTGGCTACCCACCTTCACCCTCTGGGTGTGGCTTGGCCGGTCTCCGTTGTCAAAGGTCTTAATGACTCCAGCATGTTTTCCATATGATGGTGGACAGGTGCTTTTCATTTTTATGGCTGGGTGAGGCGGTGCGGGCAAGCAGGGTTCGTGTAGGCTGTGTATGTCTGTATGTATCTCTGTGTGCCTATGTCTGTCTCTGTGAACGTGTCTTTGTGTGTGTGTGTGTCTTTGTGTCCACGCACCTGTTTGTGTGTGCATGCATACCCCTGCATGTGTCTCTGTATGTCTCTGTGTCTGTGTGTATATATCTGTCTGTCTCTGTTGTGTCTCTGTGTGTCTGTTGTGTCTGTGTGTCTCTGTCTGTGTATCTGTGTCTGTCTCTGTGTATCTCTGTGTCTCTCTCAGTGTCCCTGTGGGTCTCTGTGAGTCTCTGTGTCTGTCTTTGTTGTGTCTGTGTGTTTCTGTCTGTGTATCTGTGTACTCACACTTACTCACATGCATCTTCAGGTTATGCTGTTCCATGTACTGAAACAGGCTGGCCTGGAAATGGGAACTGGGTCAAGAGAGAAATTAAGAGTACAGTAAGGGGGTGTTGTATAGCCACACCTCCACAGTGCAACCAAATTCATTCGTTTTAACTTTAAATACTTCTGTCATTTCAAAAAGAAGGTGCTCTGGCTGGGTAGGTCAGTTGATTGCAAGTTTGGTCCCTGGTTGGGACACATACAGGAGGCAACTGATAGCTGTTTCTCTCTCCCCCTCTTTCCGTCGCCCTCTCTCTCCCCTTCCATCTCTTTCTAAAATCAATAAACATGTCCTTGGGTGAGGATTAAAAAACAATTGTTTAAAAAGGTAATATACCCAAATTCAGAGTTTAAGAGTTTGGAAAAAGAACACATGGGTAACTGAGGAGGGAAAAGGGAAGAAAAAGCAAATGTAAGTTAGAAAAAAGTAGAAATTATTTTGTAAAAATTAATTTATCAAAGGACCAGCTTTATTTTGTAAAAGCTGGTCCTTTGATAAGCCGGCCTTTTGCCCACCCCGGGAGCCCGAGTGGGGAGAGGCCGCCCGGGGCAAGCTCTGTGGCCTTGCAAGGGTTTTCCCAGTGCATGGGAGCGGGAGCCTGAGTGTATGTGGCCCTGTTGCAATTCTCGGTTACTAAACTTCTGTTTTCCAGGTAGGTGAGGGGGGCATGCTAGGGGGTGGGGGGGGGGGTGTCGGGCCACACATCCTCATGTGACAGACAATGGGCTATAAACAGGGGCTTCTCTGTTTCTGAGATGTGCACTATTGCCTCTGTATCATGGGTCTTGCTGTGACTTTTCTTTCTGGGACTTTTCTGTCCTCCATCCAGAAGAGAATTAAAGGTGGGGACTCTGACCTGGAGCCAATAGACAGCTGGCTCATTACCCAAGGAATGGTGAGAGGTCACCAGCTGAGCAGAGCCCTTGTCCCCCGGCGCTTAACATGTGTTACCTGCTAAGCCCTTGTGAGTCAGACAGAACAAGGCCATTCTCTCCTTCTGACTGGGTGTCAAATTTTCTCCTATCTCTGCATAATCTCCTTAAGCCACAGGCTTCCAGCCCCAGAAAACACCTGCTCTGGTCTTCTGCTATGGTCTGTGCCCTGGGGCTGTGCCCTGGGGCCTTGGGGTCCCAGCGTGTGCAGGAGTTAGGGTGGCTCACAGTGCTCACTGTTCCAGAGTGAGCGAGGGTGCTGTGGCTTTTGCTTCTCGGAGAAGAGACTCAAAGCACCTGACCAGCTGGTGAAGCCCTTGCAGCCTGTGAACTGGGCAGTCCTAGGCTGATGGGCTCTACTCTACTGCAGGATAGCAGTGACCTATGTCCACCGTGTCCCCCAAAGGGATAGAGACTACTTAAAGAAACACATAAACATGATAGGAACAGAATAAAAAGACAAAGCCACAGAATTTAATATCATAAACACACTATTCAGGAAGTAAAGTTTTTTGGGACATAGGCGTGGGAGGGCCTTTCCTGCCTTATCTGGTCAGGTGGCCCTGAGCTGGTACCTAGAGAGAGGGTGACCTTGCTCCAGGCTTTGGGCTTTGGGGTGATTGTGGTCCCTCAGCGAAGCTACAGCCCTCCCCATCACCCTAACATAGAGATCAAAGATCTGTATGAGTGTGGTTGCCACAGCGGTGGGGGTGGGGTAGGAGGGTCTGCTGCAGAGGAGGAAAGGAGAAAAGCAGTGAGATCAGAGAACTCTGCATACAGTTGGAGTTGTGGAGACATTGGTCCCTTCCCAGGGAAGAAGCACCACTGACCCCTCCGGGACTGTGGCAGGCTGTGGCCAGGAGAGGGTGTTCAGGCAGGGCCAGCATGTAAGGCAGTGGGCCCTGCTGAACTGTCAGAACCATGGGGCTTGGAGCTGGTGACATTTGCACAGCCGTGTGCAGGTGGGGCCTGTCCCCTTCTACCTGCTGAAGCATTAGGACGCCCCGCCTTGCTCTGTTCTGCACCAGACCCCACGGCCACTCTTAGAGACAGGGCTGCCTGAGCCCCTTGTTGGCTGCTTCAGGGCCGGACTGGTGCTTTGGCTCACATGTGTGGGTGGCTACAGAGCAGGAGGACTCTTGGAGACCGTGTCCGCTCCTTTGTCCAAATTGGGAGAATCCAGCCATGAGTCCTCGTGCCTGTTAATCCTGAAAAAAAAATTTACCTGAGTGTGGCCTTGGCAGCTGGGGGTGGTGCCTGCCCCGCCCACACAGGCCCCCCCGCCCACCCCGTCTCCTCCTAGAGCTGCAGTTCCTGACTCCCTAGAAACAAGTCCCACTAACAGCTAACCCGGCTTCCCACCTGGCTGCAGTGTTTTTTGTTTAAATGACGTACATTAATTTGCTTTGCCTTATTTCCCATAGTGTAGAACCCTGAGTCTTCCCAAACCTCGCAGGTACAGATTCTTTATTTGGAAGCTTTTTGTACTGATGAGAGAAACCAAAGGGATTACAGACCTTGCCTCATGGCGGGGTGGCAGTGGGAGCCCCGTGGGAGGGTTTTGCACTTTCTGGGAGGAGCACACCTGAGCTGCAGAAGTGGCTGCTGTTGCATTGGAAACCAAGACCGCTGGGTTTCCTTGGGGCTCAGGGCTATGGGAGAAAGACCCTCGCTCTCCTGGGACTTCCAGTACCAAAGTTAACAGCAGGCTCCTCATCAGTTGAAGAAAGCCCTGAGAACCATCCTGCCCAGAGACTGCTGATGCGTGTGCTCTCCCGCACCTCTCCCTGCCCTCCAGCTTTCCGGCCTCTTTCTGGTTGTTATTGGAGAGGAGTGCCACTCCCCCACCTACGGGCTATGTCCACCCGGGAAACTGTCTGGAAGGGAATGCCTGTAAGTTGCAGTAAGAACAGAAGTAGGTTAGTAAAAAGATGCTGCTGCCAAAGCCTAGGTTTAGGGTAGGTGTGGGGGCTCCCTACTCAGACCTGGAGGACCCCAGACACCACCAGCGTGAAATCAAAAGGAGCACTGGCTGCAACCAAGCCAGTGGTAGCACTGCTTCCCTTTGGGTGGGTGGCCCTCCTGCTCCCTAAGCAGAGCTGCTCTGCCTGCAGGCAAGTGAGGACCAGCCAACAGCAGAGAGCTCGCCCACAGCTATGGTCCCTGTCTGCCGCTGGCACCTACATGCCAGTCTCTCTTTGGTCTCGGCTGATGGGCCTGGCACCCCTCACTGGTGCCTCCATGGAGCTAGCCCTGCCCGCCTGTCTTCAAAGGGAGTTAGCTTGAGTCCCTGGCCTTTGTGGAGGGTGGCTTCTTTTATTTTTCTTTCTTCATATCTCTTTTCCCCTTTCTGTCTCCCTCCTCCAATAAACTCTTCTTCAAACCCCATGGACCAGCCTTCAGCTCAGATATTGACCCAAGAAGATGCTAAAACCACAGCAGGACAGAGTCCATAGTCTCTTAGGGATAAGCTGGGCTGGTCCTCGTTTGATGGCTGAGAACATGGAGGCCTCAGGCCCAGTGACACACCCGATGCCATGGGGCAGTGGCCAAGGTTAGTGCCCTCTCCTCTAGTGAAGGCGTCCCCTTCCATCTGCGGGGCCCTGGAGCATCCTCTCCCTCCCTCACAGTTCCTCTAGGTCCTGTGGGTGGAGCAGTGTACCCCTCCTGTTCAGCCTGTCTGAGAGCTCCAGCACTGTGAGGAGGGACTGCACCCTGGTGCAGTCCTTATGGTCTTGGCGTAGAGGGGCGAGGGGCAGGAGGGTCCCATAGCTGAGGCGTTGTGTCCAGCCAGCACGGCCAGCCCCTGCCTTCTTTTCTGCGCACTTCGCTGTTACCCCACCCCTGGGTGCAGGGTTTGTGCCCTGAGGCCAAGCACCTTTAAAACTGGAAAGAGTTAATTCCAGTGATTTCTGACATCCTCGGATCCCTGGGTTTCTTTCTTTCTTTTTTTTTTTTTTTTCTTAAGTTTTTTTCTACAACTGATAGTCTATTAAAAAGGTTGATTTAAGCATCCGTAATTGTACTTCAGCCTCGACTCCTGGCTCACTGTGGATGGAAGGAGTCCACTTAACAGACTAGAAGGGCCATGCAAGTCAGCGACTCACTTGTGGACCCTCATCCGAAACCCATTCCATCTCAGAATGCTCCCCACAGGGAGTTTTGTCTGCAGCAATTCTCACCATCCTGGTAGGCATCAGACTGGTTCTCCCACTTTGAGATCCTTTTTCTTCGAGCCTCTGATCGAGTCAGCACCCACCTTCTCCAGAGACCTGGCACTGCGGCCGGGTAGAGCAATTCTGACTCCGTGAATTGCCACCTCTGGTCCCACGGGGGTCTTTCCAGTCTTTAAAAGCCATGGCTGGGGCACTGCTTCCTGACCACACGTTCCTCCACGAGAGCCAACAGCTGTAAGTCTAGAGCAGGAGTGGGCAGGACAGAGCTCCGCCCCTGGGTTTCTGAATTTAAAAACAGACACGCCTGCCTGAAAATGAAGGGACTTGGAACCATGAATGGCTAATGCTGCATACCACCTAGCTATCGTCCTGTTTCACAGATGAGGAAACTGAGGCCAAGAATTGCCCGAGCCCCTACCCCTTTTCTGCCTCTCCACACAAGGCTCAAGCCTTGGAGCCTTCTTGGGAAAGCCAAGCCTCTGGAGCTCCTGGGTGGAAAACAATTCCAGAGGAAAGGGACTTGGCAGGCCCCATCCCAGTGAGCTCAGGACCCAGCAGGCCCAGCCCGCTCTGGGCCCTACCTGCAGAATGCCTTTCCATAAGCACACAGCGGAGTGTGGGGAGGTCTTATTTTCTGAGCATGTGGCTTCTCAAGATTAATCCTCAAAGGAGAAAATCTGGAGCATGATCCCTGGGCACAAGGGACTTATTTTTGAACAGTAACAACAACAAAAAAGAAATCACAAGCAAAATCTGAAGGTTTAAGGCCCATGACCCCTTAATGTCTCTTTTCAAGCTTCCGCAGCACCCTGGGCAGCCCTGTCCGTGGCCCCTTCATTCTCCCAGGCGGACCACAGCTAGGAGATAAAAAGCCCTGCCGGGCCCCCAGCAGCTGCTGTTGGCTATTTTCTCTTTGGAGACGCGGCAGACTTTCTGAGTGTCAGCTCTGGGAGCCTGGCATGGCACGCGTCCCTTCAGAGGCCTGATGTTTTGACCTAGAAGCATCCAGTGTAAGAACTGGCATGTCCTATCTGGGACATGTGAAGGCAGAGTCTGGCCCCAAGCGTGAAGCGTGCCAGTCAGCTGCTCCCCGCAGGCCCTGCTACTTCCTTTCAGTGGGGAAGGCGGGGCTGTGGTCAGCACTCTCGGTCGCTGCACTGGGCACAGGTGCTCTCCGGTGAGAGTCACGTGGTCTTTGTCCCTAGGAGTCATTTCAGGGCTGTTGGAACTCCTTGATGTTTTTTCATTCCAACATTCTTAAGTCCTTAGTAGGTCAAAGACATGAAAGGAAAGCAGGGAGCCTTGAGCGGCTAGGAAGGTGTGTGTGGACTGCCCGTGCCGGCCTTGGCTGGGCCCGAGCACAGAAGGCTGCTGCCGTTCTCCAGGGGGACGGGTCTTCAGCTTCAACGAGTGAGTGTGTGAGGCACCGGCCACATCTCAGGCACCTGTTCAGTGTGCGTGGGGAGATTGCCCTCGTCCCCTGCCCGCCCAGACCCATCAGTGGCAGGCGTCTATCTCGAGGAGTAGCCTGTCACAGCAGGGCAGGGCTGGTGGTAGGAAGTCTTTGTTCTCCTTCGTTGAGGTCATGTTACTTTTTAGATCCGGCAAACTCGGAGATAGTCCTCTTACTGCTTATTTCATTCTTAGCCCAGATTGTGACATCAGGGCAAAGTCAGCTCTAAACTCGGTGCTGGCAATTTTTCTAGAAATTGTGAGCTTGTAAGTGAGCCACTTGGAGATACTTCTTGAACCCAGGCTAGTTGGGAAGGCAGATCACTTCAAGTAAGGTCAGTCAGCTCATTTGTCTAGGCTAGGGACCACCATTTCATTAACGTGTGACTTCCAGAGGGTTAAAGGTTACCCTTACTTCTCATCACATTATATCTTGCAACAACTGAAATATTCTAGCCAAATGTATTTTTAGAATACAGCCCCCAAGGCCCTGGGCTGGTGTCCCTGAGTGGACTGTGCTCAGGCACCAATGAGGTACATCTCTGTTTGCTGGGGTCTGCCCTGACCACCGCTCCCCAGGCCGAGGTTGAACTTAGTTTTGACTGCCAAAAGCCCTGGAGGAGGGGCAAGGCTAAGGAAGCCATTGCACTCAGACTTCCTTAGTCTCCTGAAGAGGCACAAAGATGGCCAAAGTCCCGAGGTTCCTCCCTTTGTCCTTGAAGCCTCTGTTCTTGTTTCTGTTGATGGTGAAATGTGCTGCCTTGTGTGGGCCACACCCAGACCCCGGTGCCTCTCTCCTACTCAGAGGGCACCAGGACACATTCTGAAATACTCTGCGTGAGCACACAGAGCCTGAGTGGGCTCCCAGGGCTGGCTGCGAAGCCACCTGACCACCCGAACCCTGGCTCTGGGCAGACTGCCCCTCGGCCCCTCCCCAGGAGCCTCGGGTGGCCACTGGTGGCTCCTGAGTCACCCCGACTCCAGGGACTTGGTCAACAGCAACCAGATAGCACTCCTGCAACTGCCATCGCCAGTGAGTTCGAAATCAGCCTGCAGGAGTGGCACACTGCCGAGATTAAACGGCGCTTTGCAGCCTGGTGTGCAGACTGACGCCACAGTCAAAAAGTTCTCCATTTCAAGAACGTGTGCTGCCCCTCCCTCCCTGCCACTGGCTAGTCCTGCTTCCCCGAACCAGCCTCCTCACCGCTTCCTCCCCTGTCATTTCATGTGGCTGCCTCGTGTTGCCCGCGCCTGCTGTGCCAATATAGTTTTTGTTCTTATTTTTGTTTTTGCTCTGTGTATGTTTTGGTTTCATTTGGGGGTTGCTTTTGATGATTTACTTTGTTTGGTGTTCTGTCTTCCCTCGCCTGGCTGTGCGGCTGCCTGGCCCACTGCTTGCCGCCTCCATAGATCCCCGTTGCGCAGCCCTCTGTCATGGACGACATTGAGGTGTGGCTCAGGACGGACCTGGTGAGACTCGACTTTTCTCTTTCAAGTGGTGGGGTGTGGCAAGGACAGGCCTGGGGACGACCTGAGGGGGCTGCTTCCCCAGGGGTTGGTGGAGGAGGGAGGCAAGGGCAGGTGTGGCTCCTGCAGTCCCCGGAGCCCTGGAGCGTCACAGCTGGCCTTCCCCCCACCCCTGTGGCCAGCGGAAGCCCCGTGAGCCCAGCCCCTTAGCCCGCTGATGGCGAGGCGGAGCTGGGGTGCAGCTAGTTCCAGCTAGCTCCACAACACATGCTTACGTTTCCCCAGTCACTTTTCAATTTCAGTTGTGTGTGTGTGCTTGGGTTCTTTTGGTTTTTGTTTTCTTTCTGTTTTGTTTTTTGTTAGAGGGTCTGTTTTTGCGGGGGAGTTTGTTTTTTGCTTTTCATTTCTTTCAACTGTGACATACACACAGGAAGAATGGGGTGTTAAATCCACTGTTGTCTCCCTCCCCTGGTATCTTCTGTCTTGAATTTAAGAGAACCCCTGCCCCGGAGACCATTGTCTTTGTGCCCAGAGATGGGGCAGGGGTTGAGGGCGTGTGCGTCTGCCCGTGCGGCCGGCCCTGAGGAAGGCCGGTGTCAGGGCTGGCCGGTCCTCCCCTCCTTACAGAGAGCACTTTTACTCTCAGCCACCTGCGCTGCGGGTGAGTGGGCACTGTGGGCTGACGACTGGTGAAGAAATGCTCTCTGGAAGGGAAAGGGGCTTGCCGAAGGTCATGGGCTGGGACTGGCTGGATTCTTCCCCAGACCTGCAGATACCTCGTCTCTTGTTCCTAGCTGCCTCCTCAGAGTCTGGAAGTCCTTGAATCACAGGGCCAAGCTGGCCTAGCTGGCTGTGAGCTGCCTGTGGCCCCCACACACAAAGAGGGCAGACCTGAGATAGGGCTTCCCACTGCTTGGGGCCACCTCCCTGGAGGGCCAGGTTTCCCAGCAACATTGTTGGCCACCCAGGTGCCATGTCATGGGAGGAAGAAAGTGCCCCATTATGCCTTTACCAAGGGAGTGCCAGGAAAAGAGAGAGCTCCTCTCACAGCAGCAAAGCAGGAGGGGCCAAGGCCCTCATTCCCCAAGGGGTAGGTGCCCCAAGGTCCAGAAAGCTGGAGAGACCTGTCTGGGAGGGCTGCGGAGCAGGCCAGCTGCAGAACAAGGAAGGAAGCCTGGTCTCCTGCTCAACCCAGGGCCCCGTCCGCATCCCCTCTGGCTCTCTTCTCGTCGCTGGCAGTGGAGTGGGTTCTCAGTGGCCACCGTGTTCTCCCACCAAAACCAAGTCTGACCCCCTCTTGTTATTAAGAGGAGACAAAGCCTCCAGGGCTCCTCAGGAATGGTAGCAGATGATAGAATCTGGGCCACAGGACAAAGCTGGCGCAACTCCTACACGGCCACAGGACATGGCTCCCAGCCAGACTGCTCCTCGGCCAGGCGCTGCCTGGTGTCAGGCCCTGTGCTGTGGCTTCATGGCTCTGGCCCTTCCAGGCTTTCTGTGTTCCCCAGCTATTGGCATGGACAGTGACTTCCGGAAGCCTGCGGCTGGCTGTGAAGCAGTGCTGAGTGGCGGAGCTCCTGGGGGGCTGTGAGTGTGTCTCGTGGCCCCTCTGGGAGAGATGGGTAGGCACAGGCCTCCCATGGTCCTGCCTCCCAGCTCAGCCCAAACAGCCAACTTGCACCTTTTTCTGGATTTTTCTTTTGGGCCCTTCTGGAGGATCAAAACCTAGAACCTTCTTAAGTGGTTTTTGCTTTTGCTTTCTAAAAAACAGCTTGTGTTTCTCAAATAAGATAAGCAGTTCCTGACTATTACGGAACTCGGGATGGGGAGCCAGGCTGCGGGGGTAGGGGCGGGCTGGTGGGGTCCTGATGGGCTCTCTCTGCTCCTCCCACAGAAAGGCGATGACCTGGAAGAGGGCGTCACCAGTGAAGGTACGGCAGCTGGCCATGGCTTCCCAGCACCCCACCTGCTGGCTGCTCTCTCCCAGGCTCTGGGGTGCACAGGGGCTGGCACTCCCACAGCTGGGTGCTGTCTGGTACCTGGCCTAAGCTGGGCCTCTGGGCAGGTGCTTTTTGACTGTCCCCTCCTAGCCTCATGCGGGTGAGGGAAGTGTCACAGAGCAGGTGCATACTGCCATCCTGTGTCTGCATGACCCCAAAACCTGTGCTCCTAACCAGTTTGCCCCACCCCCAAATGCTCAATCCGGCCGAGGCCAGACCTGTGCTGTGCAGTCCACAGGGCACATGGGGACCTCCCCTGGCCTGGCGTCCTGTGGCCTCCCTCCAGGGGACCAGCTGTATGGGCTGTGTGGGGAGGTCCCCATCATAGTCCCTGCACCCCCCTCCCTCTCTCGCCTCGTTCCCCTTCCATTGTGCCCTGTGCCTCCCCTTGGCCCACCAGCCTTCACTCTGCATGGGCTCCTCACTCAGCCTGAACACCTGGTCAGGCCCCCTGCAGGCACAGGACCCTGCTTTCCAGCTGTGGGGGGAGGGGGGTTCCCTGCCAAGGTTAAGTAGGGCCACCCCTCCAGCTCTCCCTGCCCTGCTTCCAGTGCTGACTAGCAGAGTGGAAAAGCTCCCCAGTTGCAGGGGACAGGAATGTAAGTGTCCTTGTCCCCCACACCCACTCACAGCTGGGAGTTAGTTCCCTGCTCATCTGGAGGCAGAGTCCGAGATCCAGGCCAGGCCCCAGGCAGCAGCATGCCCAGAGGCACTCCGGCTCTGGCTGCTTGGTTCCCTGTCACTCCCTGGCAGGTGGCCCAGACCAGTGAGCCAGGGCAGGCACTCATGCTGGGGTGACCCTGTGGGCACAAGTGAGTGGCACTCTGTGGAGAGCAGGTAGGACGAGGCTGTTTGAGCCTCAATATGGGCCTGGCCCTCCACCAATCATGGCTCCTGCCTTGGTTTTGTATTGCAGAGTTTGATAAATTCCTTGAAGAGAGAGCCAAAGCTGCTGAAATGGTTCCCAACCTCCCCTCACCCCCTGTGGAGGCCCCAGCCCCGGCCTCCAACGCCCCCGGCCGAAAGAAGTCTGAGCGATCAGAGGACGCCCTCTTCGCCCTGTGAGCTGGTCTGCGGTTTGGCTCGGCAGATGGCAGGTCCCTCTTGTCTCTAGCCACTGGCACCTCCTCCTGTCCCCAGCCCCCACAAGGCCCTATGGCCCTGCACTGCTGTCTCCATGGAAATGCCGCTGTATTTGCTTCCAGGCCTCCCACTGGTCAGGACAGCTTTAGCCACCTTTTCTCTAGGTGGTAGGTGGTGGGACAGTATCGCTGTGGCTGGGGGGGCCCCTCCCACCCACAGGCCCCCTCTGCTCATGGTCCCTTCCAGGAGAATCAGGCAGTAGGGCCCAGCCTCAGGCAAGGTCACCTGCCCACAGAGAAGGGGGTCAGACCCTGGCCTCTTCCTCCATATGCCCCTGCCCCTTCCCTGGCTCAAGGTCTCAGGCTGGCCTGCTCTCCCTGCCCCTCTGTTTCAGAAAGGGCTTGTCTGCACCTGCAGGCTCCATCTCCCTTCTGGGCATGTGTCACCAGGTGACACGTGGTATGCTTTGCACTTTAGAAGGCTCTGTGGGGTGCCTCTGCATGACGGCTCTCCTCTTGAACCTCTCTTTGGGACTCAGTAGCTGAGCCTGGGACCAGTGGCCCCTGTGGCCCCGCACATTGCTGGCGTCGGGGGAGGGCAGGCCTGCCGATTAGCGAACACTACCGAAAACCAAACTGCCCACACTACATGCTCCCGCCCTCCACTGCCATCTGTGGAGGGCTGCCCAGGAGGCCTTGCTCTGTGAGTTTGTGAGCATGCTGTGCAGGGGGCTTCAGCCTGGTCCGTGGCAGCCTCCGAGCCACTGCCTGTGGGGCCCAACCGCAGACAACTTTGTGCCATGCTTGGATCCAAAGCAAAACTAAGGTCCCTGTTCTCCTTGGCATGGGCCTGGGACTTCTCCACAGGCTGTTCTGGCATCCTGACCTCCTCCCACCCCAGGTACCCCAAGGCCGCAGATTTATATTCTCTCTCCAAGCCAACCGAGACGGCTGACAGCCTGGGTTCGCCAGGGCCCGTGACACCTGCTCCCATCCTGAGCCCTGGCTGCCATGTCTCTGGCTGTAGGCGAGGTGCTCTGGGCTCAGCCCAAGCCAGCTTCCGCCTGACTCCTCCCTGTGCTGCTGCTGCTGCTGCTGCTGCTGCTGCCGCCGCCGCCCCAAAACAAACAGGCTGTGCAGCAGCTCTGCACCATCCCGTGGTCTCTGGGACCCAGGCTGGTGCTCCGGCCTGCACTGCCCAGGTGTCAGGGGCAGGCCGGGCCAGGCTGCACGTGCTCCCGCTCCACCACAAGGTCAGCCTTTCCCGCCTAGTGGCCATGCGGGAGGAGGAGCTAGGCTAATGCAGGTGAGTGCTGCGGGCTCTGGAGAGGAGGTCAGCCAGCCAAGGGCCGAGACCACCATGCTGAACCCCCGTGGGAGCAGTTCTGGTGGCAGCAAGGTGCTGCGCGCCCCAGAGCCCCAGGCCCAGCCTAGCACCATGGCAGCTTCCTCCTGAAAGGAGGCTTTGGGATCCGGCTGGGGGTCCATCTGGCAGGACCAGCTAGAGACGTCACGCTGCAGGTCCTCAGAGGATACCCAGGGAGCAGCCGGGAGCTCTGCCAGCCATCCACTCTCCCTCGCCCTGGCCCTGGCCAGCCCACACCTCTCCTCACGTTCCCTGAGGACAGAGGCCCTGAGGCCAGTCTGGGCATTAACATGTCTGAAGTCCGAAGGCTTGACCTGAGCTTCAGAGAAGGTGGCTGGGGTGGCAGTCATACCCAGCAACCCCAGGGAGCATCCCCAGCCTTTTCTTGCTGATGGTCAGGGCTCACCTTTTCCAGTGTGCCAGCCCGTTGCTGTGGGCAGCCGGGCATCAGGTGGGCAGTCCTGCAGGAGCCGCAGCCCCACGGCAGCCATCCAGTGTGCTGCAACAGAAGAGCCAGCCTCCACCTCTTGTGGGAGAGGAAGTCTTCACAGACCAGAGTCTGAGGGGAGAGCAGGCTCCTGGCACCAATTGCAGCCGAAGCCTGCTTCTGCCTTGGGAGACCCCAGCACAGCTGCTTCTAATGCATACCCGCTATCCAGAGCTGCCCCCAGCTCCGCTGGGTAGCAGGGCTTGGTGGACTCCTGCGGGCTGGCAAGAAGGCATTGCTCCATACACAGTAGTGTCACCTGCCTTCCCAGCCTGGAGCCACCCCTCCTGCTTACATGTCACCTCCAGAGGCAGTCTGCCCCTACACTGAAGCAGGTGATGCATGCTTGAGGCCTGCACAGGAAGCACGGATAGGCCCAGGTGCCAGCGAGGGAGAGGGTGCCACTCAGCCCTTCCTGTCCTGAGGCCATAGGCTCCCTGGACTAAGTCCCCTCCATATTCCATCTGGGAGCAGAGCCCCCTAGGAGAGTGGGGCCCTCCCAAGCTACCAGCCTCTCCACAAGTGTTAGAAATCACAGATAAAGTGTGTACTTAATGACACTAAGTTATTTCTGCAATTCCTTATAAGCACTAATTATACCTGATTATAGGTTAAAGTATTTATTTTGTCAAAATATTTTGTTGGGGACATGTTTAACCTTTTGTGTGTTCATTGTGTGCTGAGATGTGGAACCTAACCATTTCCCCCGCCGGCCTTTCTGGAGGTGGGCTGAAGGGACGGCGTGAGGTGCAGCCTGACCCAGGGCCCTGGTGGGCCTTTGGCCAGAGTGTCCCTGCCCAGGATCCCAGGCACCCAGCAGGGACATCAGCTGTCATCGGCATGCATAGGGTGAGGGGGTTTGGAGCTAAGAGGGCTTGTTGCTGGACTGGGCTGGGGAGAGGGAGGGGAGTGGTCGTCTTGCCTGCCCTCCTGTCATCAGCCTCACAGTTATGAGCCCGCAGTATGAGTGGCCGTGCTGCCTGCTCTGGCTTATAACCCTTCCCTTGCTTACTGGGGTCCATAGCAAGAGGTCCTAGGAGGTGTGGGACCTGTACTGTCACTCAGCCCCTCAACTGGAAGAGTGGCAGCGAGGTCTCTTGTGGCCACTGGAGAGCTGCAGACACTGACTTCTCTGGGGTCACTGGGGCAGATGCCGCCTGCTGCCCCCATTCTTGCTCCTCCTCTTCCTGCCTCCACTTCCCTAGTTCACCTCTCCAGACAGTGCTAACTCAGTCCAGCCCAGCGTGAAGGGGGGAGGTTCCAGGGAGCTGAGGGCCAGCCAGAGAAAGGTGCCCCAAAGAGCACTGGGCTGGCAGCCTGACCTCATGCAGCCTACTGTCTGTCCCCTGTGAGGACCAGGGCTCCTCTTCCCTGTTCACCCACAGAGGGAACAGCCAGCTTCATCATCCATGGCTAAGGGTATGTGTACCCGGAAGATGCCCCCGTGGTACCCTACTCTCCCAGTGCCTTGCCTGCCTGTGGGGCCCAAGCCAGTCTTCCCCTGTAGCACCGCCCACCCACCCCGACAACTGTCAGCCCCGGGGTCACACTGCGTCTTTCCTGGAAAACCTCCAGGCTCTCCTGGGAAAAGGAGGATAGATGTTTATTTCCTAAAGTTTGCAATTCATTTGTGAGGGTTCTCAGGATTGTTGGGGACTGTTGAGGAAAGGAATGCGTTGAATCTGTTGTTCACTCATCCCCGAGGTCTGGTGTTTCATCACTGTCGTGTGTTTCTGCAGGCAGAGCCAGCTCTGGAGGGCAGGTCAGTGCACCTGAGGCTCAGCACAACACCAGAGCACCCGCCCACCCTCTGGCTCTCCTTCCAGATAGTGTCTCTTGAGTTTGGGTTCTTGCATGTAAAGTGTTCCACAATAAACAAACAAACAGCTGGTTCCTCTGTGATCTCTGGAGTGGGCTGTGATCATCCAGGGACTGACCGGACCGACCACCCGTCTTCTTTCAGTGGGAGCCGCCACTGGTCCCCGATGGTGGGGCAGTCTGGGAAGCCCACTGCAGGCCTCCCCGCAAGGCCCAGCTGCAAGGGGCATCGGGCTGGAGGAAAGTCCCCACGCTTGGGACAGCCCAGTTTGGGAGCGCTGGTCGCAGCAGGCGTTAAAGCCAGCACAGCTGCCTGGGACCTCCAGACGGAGGCCCTCGCCCTGTGTCTAGTCCTGGTCCCAGTGTGTGCTGGGCACTCCTCCCCACCCGGGGGGATCTGACACTTTGAGCAAGCAGGCCTGAGATGCCACCACAGCTGGGCTTCCTGAACTTGGCTGGGCCTTTGAATCTTCCACAGAAATTGTGTTGGGTGCTCGCTTTGACAGCTGCCACTCCAAGTGCCCGCCCCCCACCCCGTCAGTAACAGCTTCACTGAGATGTAATTCACATGGCATATAGTTCACTAGTCTAAAGTACTTTCCAGTGCCTGCAGAATTGTGCAGTGACTTTAGAGCATTTTCATCATCCCCAAAGAAGGCTCTACTCTGGAACAGTCACTCCCACTGCCCCCACCCACCCCATCCCCTCTCCCTTTCAAGAAGGCCCCTCCTGTGCCTGGAACGGCACCCTGGGCACAGCTGCCAGGCGGTGTCCTTCGGAAGCCAGCTCCGCACGCCCTGCGGGGGCAGGGGCTATGGAAGCCATGAGGTGCCTATCCCTTTTAATCTCTTTACCTCCCTGGGTTGGAGGATGGACCTCAAGTGGGGTAGATTCATTAAGTACACAGGTGAACCTGGGATCGATGCAGAGGCATCTGCTCAGCCTCTCATGCACAGGTAAAGAAGTGAGGTCTGAAAAGAGCCGTACACTTGCCTAGGGTCACATGGAGGAATGGGCATGAAGGGCACCGTCTCTGTGACCAGTGGTGTGGCCAACCACCTACTCTGAACCCCTGCTCCCCAGGGGTGGGTAGCTGAGGGGGAGCTGTCCTGCCTGATGGTAGGAGGCAGAGGGGGCAGAGTTAGAATGTCACACTGGGACAGCCCAGGCCAGAAGTGGCAGCACTGAGCTTGCTTCAGCCAGACGCCTGTCTGGGTTCCAGGGAGCTGCAGAGTCCCCACCCATTTCCAACCAGTCAGTGGGAGACTCGGACCCCCTCTGAAGCATGGAGACTGGCCAGCCCCAGGCCCTGTGAATAGAATGGAAGGTGTGCATCCTGAGCCCTTGCCGTGCCCTCAGCCCTGCTGAAGTACTGGGGGTGCCCAGAGGGGCCTGGGCTGTGCCCTGTTCCATGGAGAGGGAGCTGGACCTGAGACCCACCACACACTGGTGCTTTCAGCCCGAGTCCCTGAGAGCCCACTCTTGAGCTAGGAGAACAGGGGGCTCGGGCCTGGCTCAGTTCCCAGAATCAAGGGCACCCTGCAGCCAGAAGCACTGGTGCCCTTTCTGGGGCAGCAGAAGGGAGGCTGGGGAAGCAGGAGGTTGCAGACCACAGGCGAGGGAGGGTGACCATGCAACTGACCCTACCCAACCAGCCAGTCTCCAGGGAGGGCCTCCAGAGCCCTGGCGAGCACTCACGGAGATGTATCTTCCCCATACAGTAGCAGCTGTCCCTTCAAAGGAGGGGTTTGTGGAGGAGGTTTGGGAAGAGTAAAGTTGAACAGTGTCAGCTCCTCTCTGTCCCAGATGATGATAGTATGTAACCATGACTCCTCATTTATGTAAGGCACATTGGAACTCTTGGCTGTGGCACAAACAGGTTTGATTTCACCACCAAGAGGAATTCACTGGCACGTGGAACTGAGAAGTTCAGGTGGTTCAGCATCAAGGACAGCTGGACGCAGGTGCACAGGGGCCTGGTCAGGAACTGGTTCCTCTCTGGCTTTGCTGATCCATGTGGCTGCCTGAATTGCCCACAGCTCCAGCCTGTCTCTCTCCCAGGAGTTTCAGCAGGAGCCCCAGAGCCACCCCCACCCCCAAACCAGACATTTTGCAGAGGCAGGAGGAACTCTGGGGAGGCACAAACAATCCGTGGTCAGTGCACACCCAGGGCACTCCGCCCCCACCCCCATGCTCCCTCCAGGCCACCTGCTATGCCCCACTCGTGGAGCTCTCAGCTGACCCCAGAGAGGCAGTGTGGGTCCTGCCTGCTGCCCCCCTGGAAGCACTGAGGAGCCTTTTCTAACCTGCATCTTTTGTAAAGGAAAGGGTCTCTTTTGAGTCCCCAGGGGGTAGGGCAGGCAGGACCAGAGGTCAACAGGCATGAGTAATCCAGAAATTCCAGCTTATTTCAGAGGACTCCCTACCCATTCTTGCTGGGTGGCCCCCCAAGAGCCCCAGCCTGGACCTCCAAGCCCAGGCCCCCAACCCTGGGTCCCCAGGCTCCAGGGAGCACAGTCTCCCTTTCAGCACTAGGGAGTCAATTGCATGTTTCTGGGGACAAAGTGAACTCCATCTGGGGCCATCTCCTCTCCACCCCCCCCCCCCCACACACACACACTCCCTCTGAGAGCACCCACTGCAGGTCCCTGAGCAAGTCACAACCCTCTGCCGTCTTTCCTTTCCTGACCTGTCAAAGCGAACCACAGGTGGTAAATCCACTGCCCACACTCAACTTGTAACAAGGGAAGTGGACTAGGTGTGAGGCCCAGGACTGCAGGAGAGCTCACAGCCCTGGCTGGCTGAAAGGGTGCCCAGTTACAGAGCCCAGTGTCACTGGTGAAGCCTACGCTGGACAGTTACCTCCAGATCAGGACTCATGTATAGCTGGGTTCAGCCTGTGACACCTGGGGTCCCCATTCACTCTCCCTGCCACCAACTCGACCCAGCCCATTCTGGGGGTCCCCCTAGGTCTATACCTGGCCTCTCCGCAAATAGCCAGTTAGTTCCCCAGGGGACAGATGTCCCCTTCACTTGTCACATGGGTGACCCTCACTCCACACTGTGGAGGCAGCTTTGGGCTTCGAGCAACTCTGTGGAGGGTCTAGTGAGTGACTCATGATAACCCTGGAGATGACCCGGAAAGGATTGGAGCTAGGAATAACTCATCCAGTGCACAGCAGAGACCAATACAGAATGAAAATACAGAATCATCCATGTCAATGGCCACCTGGTTCCATTACATCCAGATGGAAAAGGGAGAGAAGGGGAACCCAGCCAGGGCTCCAGGTATCTCCATGCTTTGGCCCCCTTGGCCATAACCTGGATAGGTCTGGCTTAGCTACTGCAGAAGTGTAAGTGGAAGGTGGCGGGTCCTCCAGGGGTTTCAGTGGCCTCCTAGGCTATGCCCAGGGCAGCTAGGCCCAGCTCCACCGATAGTGGGCAGGGCTCAGCACAAGTGGCCTTGGAGAGCCCCTGCTGGCTCTGGACACCTGCCCTGAATGGCTTGGAACTCACAAAAGATGCTTCTCATCTCTAAGATGCTCAGAAACAACTGGGGAAGGAAGGGGGAAGATGTACCCCCTTCATCTCACAGTCAGCAAAACCAAAGTCATGCAGGGAGGGCCCCAGCTTTTTGACCACATCCCTAAGGGTGAGGGCCTTGGAGTAGAGGGTGGGGCTGCCTGGGTCAGCCCTGTCTGGGTGTCCAGGACATACCTGGTGGCAATCCCAACCAGGTGTTGGGCCTGGAAGCTCTGCTGAGAAAGCAGGCCGAGCTGGCTCCAGACCCTGCCAGCCCAGCCTGTGCCACGGCCCCTCCCCACCACCCAGGTCGAAGAGGCACAAGGCATGTGACCCAGGGCCTGGCTTCCAGGAGTTTCTTGATGACGCCATGTCACCCCACTCCGGGCAGGGACACTACTGGCTGTGCCAGGGCCTTTGGGGCGAGGCTTGTCTGGCTCTGTCCCCAATTTCCCCTGGGTCTCCAGCAGCTGCCCTGCCCCGGACTGCTGAGTGGCAAGCCAGCCCATCTCCCTGGGCAAGTCGTTTCACCTCCCCCACCTCAGTTTCCTCATCTGTAAGATGGGAATGACAACAGCTCAGTCCTTCTATGGCTGTTGGGAGGACTGGATGGGTTAATGTGGGAAAGCACCCAGTGACTGTGCCAAGCGCAGGCACAGCCAGCAGCATCACTGTCACCCAGGCTGGGCCCCGCCCCTCCCAGGCACACCAGGACAGAGTGGTCCACTACTACAGTGCCCTGGCACCTGTTACTTTGGTGAGTTCAGCTCTCTCAGCCAAGAGAGGCCTGATGAGCTTGTGTGGGAGTCTCAGAATCCTTGACGGGGAGGAGCCACCCCTCGAAGAGAAGCAGGTTCCCCTGATGAACAGCAGCTCCCAGCCCGACGTTCCCCCTCATCACTTTGAGGACTGCCCTGGGAATCCCAGGCTGTGGAACAAAGTTTTGTATTCTTGGTGGTAAAGATTTAACACTCCCTTGCCCATCCCCTACCTATGCCACGTGTAAAGAGGCTCCTGCCAGGCCTCAGTTTCAATGGATGTTTCTAGTCTGGGCTTTAGGTCTCCTGTTAACCTCACCTTACCCTTTCCCCTAACTCCTGCAGTAAGGCATGCATATTGAGCCATGCTCTACATGCGTAGTAAACTCATTAAAAGGACAGTGACTGCAACATGCCCTGCCTGCCTCTGCAGAGTGATTGTAGGGAGAGTTATTCCCATTTTAGCGGAGACTCAAAAAGGTGAAGTGTGGCTCCAGGCTACACAGTAAATTGGTGAAAAAGCAGACTTGCTTCCTGACTGTGAAGAAGGTGTTCTTTGGGCTCACTCCTCAGCCCCTCCCTCCCCACACCCCTCCTCACTCCTCTCTGGGAAGGGCTGTTAGAATTCTTCAGGGAAGTCACCATATTGCCAAGGTCTCCTGGGGGGCCAGGCCCTGGGTGGGATTCCTAAGCAGGGCCACTTCAGTAGGGAGGTGTGGAATCCCCCGTGGCTTCTGGCCACCCATGTTCTGGGTAGTTTTCCACAGCAGCCACTTCCAGGAGGGGAACAAAGAGAGCTCCAAGTCTGGGCTGAGCCTCAGGGGCTTGGGCCTTCAAGGCCTCTCTTGGCCCAGGTTACCTGCCCCCTTCTAAAGTACACCACTAATTTTACTCTGTTGGAGGGTGTGGCCAGACAGACTAAATCTGGAATCCGAGCAAGGCAGTATTTGGGGTGGCATGACTCACCAAGGCCAGGGGCAAAGAGGGACTGGGGTCTAGACCTCTGGCAGTGTCCTTAGCTGTCCTCCAAGGGCGCCTTTCTCTGCATGCCTGCAAGGGTGGGAAGCTCAGTCTTTCCATTTTCAGATACCTGAGTGTTACTTCTGGCTTACTTATCTTTTAAAAATTTTTTTATTTATTGATTTTAGAGAGAGGAAGGGAGGGGGAAAGAGAGAGAGAAATATTGATGTGCAAGAGAAGCATCAATCGGTTGCCGCTTCCACTCCCCCAGCCAGGGACCCAGCCCATAACCCAGGAACGTGCCATGGCTGGGAATCAAATCAACAACTTTTCAGCTCACAACTTTCCTCCCAGATCCAGCTGTGGGGAGAGCCGATGGGTTTGGGGGCCACCTGGCCCAGTCCAGCCCTTGAAGGTGGGCTCACCTCAGTACCCAGGACAGGAAGACCCAGAGAGTTCTAAGGATCCAATTACCAAGGTTACACAGCTACTCAGGGACAGCAACAGGGTTGGGCCTCAGGGATACCTGGTTCCAGACTTGGTGCTTGTCTCTGGGAGCAGCCAGGATGGAGGACACAAGAAAAAGCCAGACTGTGCTTTAGACCTGAGCTGGGTTGCTCTGCATCATGACAGGTGGGGCTGAGTCAGAGGAGGCAGCTTGGCTGGGGACAGGCCTGGAGAATGAACCCTGGGCCCTGTGGGTTGGAGACAGAGCTAAGTGGCAGGGGAGGGATTCCAAAGAGGTGAATTGAAATAAACCAGAACTGCCCTGGCCACGTAGCTCAGTTGGTTGGAGCGTCATCCTGATGTGCCAAGGTTTTGGGTTCAATCCCTGCTCTGGGCACATACAATAAGTGAATACATAAGTGGGTGGAACAGTAAGTCAGTGTTTCTCTTTCTCCCTCTCCTCCACTTTCCTCTTGCTCTAAAATCAATAAATAAAAGATTAGCCCTGGCTGGTGTGGCTCAGTGGATTGAGCACTCCAACCCTAGGGACAGGCATCATCAGGCTCCTGCTCCAGCAACTAAAGCTCAAAGTGGCAATGTAACTGGCCTGAGGCCACACAGCAGTTGTTGCAGCTATACATTGGACGGGTCTTTCTTGCTCTTAAGAGCCAAATCTAGAAAGTGAAGTTTGTCAGGACACCTCTGTCCTCCCCCCAAGTCCAGAGACCTCTGGGACGGGCCCAGTACTGAGACTTCCATTCAGCCACTTTGCTTGGTGCTGGAGAAACTGAGGCCCAGAGAGGAGCCATGGCCCGCCCGAGCTCCCGCAAACAGCGGGCCAGAGGCAGCGGCGCAGAGACTAGGTAAAATGAATGACTGCAGGGTTCTCCATTGGGGGTCAGTGTGCTTGGCCGACCCGGGGCCCGTCAAGCTCTCCCCAGGTGGGGCGGGGCCGTCCAGCCCGGGGCGGGGCCTACGCGCTCGGGCCCGCCCCCGTCCTGCCCTCCCTGCTGCCCTTGCAAGCCGCCCCTGAGGAACCCAGTTTCCGAGGAACTTTTCGCGGGCGCCGGGCTGCCACCGAGGCCAGGGCGGGCTGCGAACGCGCGGAGCGGCGGCGGCAGCGGCACCGGCAGCGGGCCAGGGCTGGCGGACGCAGAGCTCGTTGCGAAAGTCCGTGGCCCCCGGGCCCAGCCGGAGGTGGCGACGGCGAAATGGACGAGCCGCCCTTTACCGAGGCGGCCTTGGAGCAGGGACTAGCCGAGCCATGCGAGCTGGACGCGGCGCTGCTGACTGACATCGAAGGTGCGTCAGGGCCGGCTGGGTTCCTCAGGAGTGGGGCGCACAGGCGGCGCCCGGTTTTTGTCTCCCCTGGTAGGGCGCGGGGCTTCCCGGCGTCTCTGTACTCCGCGCTACGGTGTTCAGCCAGCGCGGAGCCCCTCTGCGCCCACTCTGGCGTCTCGGGCGGCGCCGCGCGGACAGAGCGTCCAGAACCCCACAGCGGCTGCAGCGGGAGCTTGGGGCCAGGGCGTTGCCGAGGCCCCGCCTCGGCTCCGCCCGTGACGTCAGCGCGGGGTTACAGACGGTCATTCCCTCGGTCCCGAAAGTTCAGCTCGGCGCTGGAGCTCTTGCGCTTGCGCACCGCGCGACTCGTCCTCCGGCCCCGACCCGCAGGTTCAGGCTCTCCGGGTCGAAGACCGCAGCTCTTTGGCAACTGTTGAATAGTAGTCCCCATCTTAGACGCAGTGGGGTTGGGGCTGGGGGCGGGGTGGGGGTGGTCGGGTCACGGACCTGGGCTACCTCCCTTTCTTGGGAGCACAGAAGTCTCTAAGAAAACCGGCAAAAACGAATACAGATATTTAGTTGCTCCTTGGGAGCAGAGCAGGGGTGGGGCTACTTTGGGCACAGAGATGGGTCAAGATCTCTCCGAGCAGACTTTTGAGCTGAGACCTAAGAGTCAGCTCTGGGACCAATTGAGAAGGATGTTTTTCCCGGCCACCAGCACAGCAGGGCAAAGGCCCTGAGTTTGAGGACCTGGAGGAAGGCACAGTAGGTGAGGTAGGGAAGGTATGCCAACGGATCACGGGACCTTGTCAGTTAGGGAAGGACAAGTGGCCTTGCTCTGGATTACTTATATCTTTTAAAGCATCATACACTAGTTATGCCGAGAAGGGATTTGGGGACCACGGCTCGGCAGGTACCCACTAGGAAGTTGTTGGCTGCTAACGAGCACCCGCTACAAAGCCCCAGCAAATTGCCCCCGATGGTTGCTGCACAGGTTCAGCAACACTGGCTAAGTTGCACTTGGTTGTTAGGGAAACTGAGGCCAAGAGCTTAGGACTCCCACCCCTGGATGGACATGTCCATGGAGCCTCTTCTGCCTGGGACTGGCAGAACACACACACCTCCTTCAGCCTGCCAGGTTAGCCCAGCTGGCTGCTGGCTGGGGGGCTTATCAACTTGCTTTCTCTGAAACCAGGCCCGGGCAGGGCTGGAAAGGAGAGACCCTGATCACTTCGTTCTGAATCCCAAACCCCAAGTCCTGGGGAAGTCCGAACTTGACTCACCTAACCGTTTCACAAGTACTAGGCTCGTGGGTGGAGACTGGGAGGTGCCATGACTAAGTGGCACACACCTGGGCTTTGGGGTCAGGACTTGAATCTGGACACTATGTAATTTAATGCCCTGCACAAGCCGTCTCACACGCTGTTCCTCAGTTTCCCCTCTGGGTGCAAATGCTCCCATTCAAATCAGAGGAGAACCCATGTACAGGTCTGGCACAGATTTTTCTTATTTTCTCATTTATAGAAACATTCTATTAACCCTAACCTGCAGGACCCAAAGGTCAGGATTGCCCAGCAATTGGGGGTAGGGGCAATTGGAGGTCAGGCTAGGCACCAGCCCTAGCCTGAGGAAAAGGTAACAACTGGGCCTCTCGCTGGGATGAATTCAGTCCCAGAACCGTGTCTGGCTTGCCTGAGCTCAGGGAAGGGGAAAAACTGATGACCCACTTCTAGTTGCTGACCCTGAAGTGCAGAAACTCATGGGCAGTTTCAGGACTGAGGCCCCCAGCTTCTGGCGGGGGTGGGTAGAAAAAAAAAAGACCTCCTCAGAGAGGCCTAGAGCCCTCCAGCCCAGCTCTCAAGGCTGCAGATTTGCCCCTGCTGCCTCCCTGGCCCTGCCCACTAGCCACCATGCTGTCGTGATGCCACAGCACAGAGCAGCTGTCCAGAGCCACCACTGCAGCAGGTTTCTTGTTTTTTATTCAGACTTTCTGCTCTTTTCCCCAATTATGCACCTACTCTCTTTGCATTCTAGAATAATTAGAAAGCACAGGGGAGCAACAAAGAAGGCAAAATTTTCCTTAAACCCTCTACCTACAGACAAGCCCTGTTGATTAGTGGGGGATTATTTCCTATGTTGCTGGACATATTTTTTCGGAATGGCTGCACACTCTTGATCCTCCTTTTAAAAACAACTTCACTGAGGTATAGGTTACTGGTCCTAAGATTTACACATTTTAAGTCTACAATTCAATGAGGTTCAGTAAGTTTACCAAGTTGGGTATCACCCGTTGGCTGCAGAACATTTTCACCACCCTAGTAGGTTCCCTCCTGCCCATTTACAGCTGCTCTGCAGCCTGCCCCAGCCCAGGCACCCCTGGGTCTGTACTTTCACGAATAGAGTCCATTGTGACCTGCTTCGTTCCATGCCAGTAGTCAGGGCCCCTGGCTTACCCACCTGTCCCCATTGATGGACATCTAGCTTGCTTTGTGCTGCAGTGGACACCCCAAGGCCAGGGTTTGCCAGGAGAAGTCCGTGTTTGGTTCCGTGGGTAGGCTGAGGCTCTGGGAGGGGAATTGCTGGTCTGAGACTGGGCTTCTTTCCAGCCTTTCCCTGCCCTGGGAGGCTAGGCACATTCGATAAGGTCTAGACAGAGGTGGCTTGAGAGTGCAAAGGGCAGGGCCCAAGGGTCTCCAGGTCCCCTGGGAGGCACAGGGGTTGAGAGGTGGGCCAGGCCTCAGGTGCTGGCTCTGGAGTCAGACCAGATCTAGGAAGCAGTGGGGAGACTCGGGAATAGGGCTGGAGCAGGGCATTGCCATGCTTGGGTTACTTGTCCTAAGTCCCCTCTGGTGGCTGCGGTGGGGGATCACAGCATGAATAGGGAACTAATTGAGCACTTGCTGCATGCTGGGCACTGCACAAACCATTGAGTCCTCTCGACCACCCCGGTGGACAGACTTAGGACCCTCACCCTACAGACGAGTACCTTGAGGCACAGAGAGGTTGGGGGACTTGCCTAAGTTCACACAGCTGGATTCAGGCCCCAGCTCCTGAGACTGGCGTTAAGGGCAGGGCATGGCAGTAGAGCTCAGAACAAGAGGCTGCTCCACATGGGGCTGTGTTGGGGCCAGGGAGTGGGTCATACAGGGGCACAGGCCACAGGCTACCTCCCTTCCCCAGCCAAGAGTGGCTTTGGAGTGGTGAGACTGAGGACTGGTACCAGAGAGCCAGCCATAAGCCTGAAGCCCCACCCTGCTGCCTGGCCCTCTGCCGCATGAACGGTCTCAGGGTGGATCTGCAGAGTCCTGTGTTGTGTGGGCAAAGGCTCTACCCCGGTGACAGTGTCCAGTGGCCTCTGATGAGCTCCCCCCACTCCCTGCGCCTCCTTTCTTGCTCTGTGCTCCCGGATGCTTATCAGCTGCGGACAGAGGGGACTTGAAAGCCGCCTTGTCACACAGGTTTGGAATTATTGCTAAGCTGGCGTCTTCACCTTCCCCCTGATTAATTTATCAGACCTTGCACGTGCTTCTAAGTGCGGAAGAGGCAAATGGAAACGGAGTTTCTGGTCACAGCCCCCACATCCACTGTGGGGGGCCCTGGCTGAGGAGCCCTCTGCAGGCTCCAGAGGCACAGCTTGCTCTGTCCCCAACCTGGAGACCTCCACATTCACACAGTGTCTGTGGTGCCCCAGGGGCCTGACAGGCTGGCTGCCTGCCTGGCTCTTGCCTCCCTCAACCCCTTCCTGACAGTGATCTCTGGGCTTACGGCCTTGCACACCCTCCCAAGGTGCCTAAACCAACCGCACAGAGCCTTATCTCCCAGAATCCAGACCATGTTGACCAGCTGTTTTTCGTACCCCGACCAGCTATGGTGATGAGGACACACTGGGGTGACACTGCCATCCAGCACCTCTCCCACTACACTTTGTGCCCAGTTCTCTTCCCACTAATCACAGCCCCCCCTCCCCCTTTAGAAAACACAGCCTGAGACTGCCTACTGGCCAGCCCTGGCTCAAAACTCCCCAGTCCCCAAACTCCCCGTGGCTCCCCAGCGCCCCCCAGACAGAGTTCCCCATTTCAGATGGCATTCATGGTCTGTGAGGCTTGCCAGACCTGCCCCTCCTCTGCCATTTTCTGTTCGCCCAGAGCCTGCCCTCAGGCTCTCTCCTTACCCCCCTGCTCCGAAATGGTGCCTGTCTTCCTGGCCCGGGGGCCCAGCACCCCTCGGGAGAAAGAGCCCTCCTCTCAGACATGGTGCCCTTCCTGGCCCCCTTCCTGCCCTCTTTGCTGCCTCTTGGCACCTGGCCTGCCTGACCCAGGGTCGCATGAAGCAGGAAGTGTACCCCCTCCCTGCCCCTGCCCAGTGGCAGTGCCTGGCCACTTTTCCTGGGGAGAGTGCCCTGCCCTCTGAACTTCAGGTGCCTCCCCTGGAAAGCAGGAGGTAGAGGCTATAAGGTTTTCTGTCCCTGAACCCCTGTGGGTTCCATGCCTCTGAGGGGACAGGGTTGAGAGGAACAGAGAGAAGCATGCTGGGAGTGGGTCCAATAGATAGGCAGGCAGGTGGCTGGGAGTTACCTCCCGCTCAATGGTTACTTCGCTGAACATAAACATCCTGAGTCAGCCCCAGCCAGGGCTCACCACTGGGCAAAGGCCTGGGAAGTGGACTTTTCCCTGACAGCAGGTGACACCCGGGTGGGAACGGCTGTGCTGGCCAGAGAAAGTGTCTCTGCCGGCCACAGGCCCTGTGGATGTGTCCTTTGACCCTGGGAACGAACTGGGATGGCCCACATGTGAGACCCATGTCCCACATGGCCCCATATGGGGCTCCTAATAGGGGGGCACGGGGGTCTTTGAGTCTGGTTTCAGGTTTGGGACTCCCCTGCTAGATTTGGGGTTTGGTGGGGGGTTGTGGCGGGGCTGGGGGTATCCATCCCACCTGGGAGAGTTAGTGGCTTAGAGAGGCCCACTCTGACCTGGAGCCCTACTAAAGCACCCTACTTCCCAATTACCACCCCAGCTCTGTCCAGTGAGCTTGCCTCTCCCAGTCACACCTCAGGCCTTCCCTTCCCAGGGCTCTGGGGTCCCCATTCTCCCTGTAGCTGAAAGGCTAGGTATCCAGAGGTCTTCACATGCAGCTCCTGCTGTGTGGCCATGGACAAAGTGGCTTAACCTCTCTGACCTTCAGGTTCTTGTCAGTGTACTGGGAACAGTAATAGAACCAGCTTCTTAGGGTTGTGGCCAATCGGATGAGCTCATTTAGATCAAGGGCTTAAGTAGTACACCAGCACATAGCAGGCCCTCAGCCAATGCCAGTGAGTATTCATTTATTATTTATTTGTTATTTATTTATTTGAATCCTCATCTGAGGATATGGTCATTGATTTTAGAGAGAAGGGAAGGGCGGGAGAGAAACATTGATGCAAGAGAGAAATATCGATCTGTTGCCTCTCATAGGTACCCCAACCAGGGACCAAATCAGCAACCTGACATGTACTCTGACCAGGAATCAAACCTGCCACCTTTCAGTTTATGGGATTATGCTCCAACCAAGTGAGCCACACCAGCAAGGGCCAATGCCAATTAGTATTATTATTTAGAGCAAGTGTCCCCAACCCCTGGGCTGTGGACCTGTACCAGTCTGTGGCCTGTTAGGAACCAGGCCGCACAGCAGGAGGTGAGCAGTGAGCAAGCGAGCGCAGCTTCCCTCGAATTACTCCTGTCCCCAACTCTACCCTGTCAGTGGAAAAGTTGTCTTCCATGAAACTGGTCCCTGGTGCCCAGAAGTTTGGGCACTGCTGCTTCTGAGTACTTCACCAGGCCCTGACACTTGTTATATTTAGCTAAACGGGGTTAGTGGTGATTATCTGGGGGCCTGTGTTCAAAGTGTATAGGATATTCTGGGCTATGGCTCCCAGTTCCAAGCACTCACCATTTGGGGATTCTGGGTTTCTGGGTGGGAGGCAAAGTGGGGATGCTTGAGGCCAATGTGGGGCTCCCCACCCCCACCTTACCCTGGAGCAAGCCCCTGAGTTTAAAGATACACAGACGAGAGCTGGAAAGGACCTTAGAAATGCCATTGTTGTCACTTCCACACTGCAGATGAGGAACAGAGGCCTGAAGACACTTGGCTCACCACAGTTCCCCTGCCACCCAGGCTGTGTGGTCCGGGCCCAGTGGCAGCAGGATTAGGGGTGATGAAGGAGCTGGAAACTGTGAGAATACCCATGAGAAGCAAAGAGGGAGCCAGGCCCAGCAGGGATTGCTTCCCAGGCCAAAGAACCTGCAAAAAAATGTTGCTGATCTCTGGCTCCAGGTGACTACTTCCTGCACAGAACACCTCAAGATAGACTTGGGCAAGCAAATCAAAGCACCAGTCACCCAGCTCTTGGGTCTAAACAAAGCATCCAAAAGTAAATGAAAACAATAAAACCCAGTGCTGGTGATGTTGTCAGGAAATGGGACACATTGCAGGGAGGTTATAAAGGGCTTATCTTTTCAGAGAACAGCCTGGTGGTTGTGCAACAGGTCACAGGGAAACAGCCCAAAGGGAGAAATAGATACAATCTATATAAGGATGTGCACAGCACTATGATTTAGACGGGGAACTAATGCAGGTGCTCAGCAATAGAGGCACTGCAGCAGGCCTGTGGGTTCTGTGTGAATGAGGATGGGCCTGAGCCCACACCTGGGACAAGGTGTCTGAGTTGGTACTGATGGGCATCTCGTGTAATGGCCATTGTACAGGTCATATTCAGGGATCTGTAGATTTGGGAGCTGGTGCATGGGGCAACACATGTGAGGGGAGGATCTGAGAAGGTGATGTTAGAGCAGGTTTTGGAGGAGGAATAGGAGGTTGACAGGTGGACAGAGAATAGTGGGAAGGGCACTCTTGGCAGAAGGAAAGGTCTGGGCAAATGCATGGTAACGTTAATTAGCATGATGTGTTCAGAAAACAGACAAGGAAGGGAGGCTCAGCTGGCCCTGGAGCAGTGGGGCTCAGGTGGCTGGAAACCAGCAGCTGGGTGGTAGCTGGTAGCCTATACAACTCTCGACTCTAATCCACTCTTTGCTCAGCCCTGTGCTGGGTGCTTGGGGGTCACAGAGTTGGTTCCAGCTTTGGCTCTGCTTTGAGGGGCCTGCTGATGCCTGGCCTCCAAGGGAGCTTAGGAAGGCCTCAAGAGAGGAGGTAGTTTGAGCTGAGCCCTGAGGGGCTTCTGTTGCTTTCCTGACCTGAGGCAAGTGGGGCAGAAGCAGGCTAGTCTGGGCTCCTGGCAGGCTGGGGCTGACAAGTGTTGGCTCTGGGGTTGGTGTTTCTGGGTCTCAGTCCCAGGTTCTCCACTTGGCAGCTGTGGGGCCTTTGGGCACGTGGCTGACCACCTCTTAGTCTTAGTTTCCGTCTGTAGAGCCCATCCCATTCCAGGAAAACCCGGCACACACTTGCACCCCTGGGACATCCCTGAGTGCACAAAGGGCAGCCGGTGCCCCTGGTGCACACGTGGCCAGCTGAGGGCATGTGAACCTCCTGACCCGAGTCCTCGGGGTGATCAAGGAGGCACAGGTGGCAGCAGCAAGACAGATGGCGGTGCAGCCCCAGCTCCCTTCAGTGTTCGGTGAGCGCCCCGTTCCCACCCTGTGCCCTCCATCAAGCAGGCAGAGGCGGACCGCCCTGGGGGCTCCCAGGAGCTACCTCTCACTCTCCCGAGTGGTGGTGCTGCATCATATGGTTAGCGTTCTTTGCAATCCTTTGCAAACCTTGGTGTCTGCACTGCACAGGAGAGTTTGTAAATCCCTTTCCAGCCCATACCATGCCCTGGAGCGTTGGTGTCCTTAGCACAGGTGATGGACCAACTTGGATTGGAATCCCAGCTCCTTGGCTGCCTCCCTGACCTCTAGCCCCAGCCCCTCCACAAGCACACTGGCCTCCTGTTGTCTCATCACATCAAGCTCACATTCGCCTGAGGTCACTGCACTGCTGTTTCTCTTGCCCAGGACATTCTTCCTCTCTCCTGGCCCACTCCCTGTTTCACTCAGGCCCTTCCTCAGAGGTCACCTCCTCAGAGAGCCCTGCTCCGACTACCTCATCTGCAGTGGCCCCTCACACTTTCTACTCTGTCTCAGTTCCTTTGTATGCTCATCACCACCTGCACCTACATTCCTCCCTGTATTTGCAAACTGCTGGTCTCCCTCCCTGGAACAGGACCTCCCCAGGGGAAGGCCTTTGTGCTGTGTCCCTGTACCTTCCGTGCCTGGCACAGGCCCAACACACAGCAGGCCCTTAGGGAAGGGCAGTAGTTCCTCTCAGAGAATTACAGGGTCCGGCACACATAACGCCCCCTTTGTGTTACAAAATCTTTTACCACAAAATCATAAGCATGTAATTCTGTAACATAAGAATATCACACCCAAGTATACCATATGACACTTTAGGTGAAACGTTCAAATTAAAACTATAAATTATTACATCCAGATTATTACCCTACGCACCACACTCAAGCAGGCCTTATTTCTGCTGGACCCTATAGATCTGGGCTTCATGAATCAGGACATAATGTAGAGGTAGTGAGTTCCCTGCCCTGGGAGGCATGCAAGTAGAGTTTGGGATTCAAGGCTTCATGCAGGTTGGACAGGCTCTAGGATTCTGTGATGGGCATAGCCGGGCTCCTGCAAGTTCATGGTATGGGGCCCTCCTGGCATTTCCATCACAGCTTCACAGAGTAACCAAGCCAGAGAGTCGAAGGCTGACCCACATCTGCCTTCAGAGGGAGGTTGGAAGGTACAGCAGGGAGGGAAGGAGGGGTGGTTTCAGGTTTCCTGTTTGGCCCTGACAGAATCAGGGCTGAAGGAGGAGGAAGAAGAGGAAAAAGGAGGAATCCAGGCTAGGGGAGGTGGCAGGGAAGGTAAAAAACGGGCAGGGATAGAGGGACATGGTCACACTGAGGTCCGAGTCTGTGCCTCCTGCCCTTTCCCTAGGTTCAGAGAGCGCTCACAGGAGCTGCTTGTGCCCTCTGAGTCCGCCTTCTTGGGGGAGGCACCGTGCTCTGCTGACTCACTGACTCGAGGGGTCCACAGTCAGAAAGCCAAAGCCGTTTGGTCCTGTTGTCCTGGCTCCCAGGACTGGGACCAGGTGAGGCAGGAGAGGCGCTTTTTCAAACGGCATACCCTGGGTGCTTCTCCTGCCACAGCCTAGTCTCGCCCCTGTTAACTCTCTGTAAAACAGTTCCCATCAAATGGATATGGAGTTCCAGTTTGGACATTCCAAGTGTTGGGCAACTCACCACCTGACTTTCTAGTTCTAGACCATTCACACTGGTACAGAGGGATTGACCTCTGTTGGGGCCTTGCTGAGTGGTGGGTGCTTCACATACTGGGCTCTCCCAGAATCCCCCGTCTGGACAGGAGGGGTGGAGGCTCCGAGAAGGGGCCAGTCTACCCAGGGTTACACAGCAAGTGAGGGACAGAGAGAGGTCTGCCCTCTTGGCTGTATCTGGGGTGGGGTGGGGTGGGGACTATGAGGCTGGCTCTCAAATTTCCACCCCCGAGACAGTCCTGGCACCCAGCTTCTGCAGAGATGGCTGGCAGACCGAGCTCCAGGGAAGAGTGAGATGGGGCTGGTCAGGCCACAAATTCAGTGGTTGGCTGGCCACTCCAATGCCACTGGGTGCCCAAGGCACCCAGGCCTTCTGGTTGTATCTTAGACTGTGTCCTCTGCCCCTGAGGCCCAAGGCCAGCCCTCCTCTCGGAGCCTTTCGTGACTCTTGCTGTCCTCAGAGGGTCATTGAGTGACTGTCTTCTTCCTCCTACCTCCTCAGGTCTGGATGGTGGAAGCCGAACACAAAGGAGTGAGAAATAGAAAGCAAAAAAGAGACAAGGCAATGTGCAGAGAAGAGAAGAATGGGATGGGAAAGGGAGGGGCTCACAAACCGGGAACAATAAGGAAAGGGTGGAGGCATGAGGTCTACTTTTGAGCTCTGGCCTGGACTCCTTCCTGCCTGGGTCCCGTTTTCTTACTCAGATAAATCAGGGTTTTACACCAGCACCGTTCAGTTTTGTGTTTTTGAGGTGAGTGAGAGTGTGAGCACCCACAGGCAGAGGGCTGTGGCCATGTGAGAGAAAAGTTCTGTTGTCCTTGGCACCCCCGACAAGGCCATGGAAGGACCTGGAAAAGGGGGGAACTGGGTGTGTGTGAAGGAGATAGGTCGTTTCCTCACTGAGGCTCCTGAAGAGGGGGAGCAACTGGGTCCAGCCCCCAGCACCATCTCCTCAGTCACCATGCCTGCCTACCTGGGATTTGGGCCCCTTCCGAGCTGTCAGGAGCTTGGGAGCAGGAGGAGGGATGGCCAGTGTTGTGGTTGGAGGCTGGATAGGCCTTGCTGGTGGTCTGTTTGATCAAAAAAGCCTGAGCTGCTAACCTGGGCTGCTGGCCAGGCTCTGTTCGCGCGCGCGCGTGTGTGTGTGTGTGTGTGTGTATGTGTAACTCTGACCTCACACAGAAGGGGAGATAGGCCTAGGTACCCCCTCAAAAGACCCCCAAAGCCTGTCACCCTAGAGCTTGACACCCTACCTTCCTCACCTGTCCTAGGGATTGAGTTGCCTCTTGGCCTCCCAGGGCCCTATAGTGAATAAGTCAGGCTTCACCGGGATTGCTGGGAGCCTGTGAGGCTTTGGGGGGCTGAGGAGACTTCATTGACCACACAGACACACACACCCTCCTAGACCCAGGTCCTTCTGCAAAGGGACATCTGTGCTGAGAGTCAGGAGATTTCCGTATTATCCAGATGTGTATTTGGTGCAGGGGTTTCCCTCCTGCACCCTGGGCCTTAGTTTCTTGGCAGTGACCTGTTACGGCGTGTTGGGAGGGCGGGTTCCATGCTGCAGCTGCCCCAGGAAGGGGAAGCCCAGGCTCCCTGAGCCATAAATGCTTGTTGGTTCTGAGCACAACACCCATACCTCCTTTACTTCTTTTATTTGATGTCAAGAAGATGTGACTGTCCCTTTTTTGGAGGAGTAAACCAAGGCTTAGAGCCGTGAAGAGCTGCTCAGGGTGTCAGCGAGCCGGTGGTTTCGAACAGACAGGGCCCCGGGGCTCCTTGGGCCGGTGCGCACTCCGCGGCACTTACCACAGGTGGTAACGGAGGTGCTGGGAGCTGGAGCGGGCGCGCCCCGCACGTTGACCGCCAGTAACCCAGGCGGCTGTCGGCGATGAGCGGGTTAAGGGCGGACGCCCGCGGGTAACCCTGGCCCCAGCAAAGTCTTGGGGTGAAACCCGAACCTGAACCGCCGTCGGGTGGGGCGGGGCCCTAGCTAGGCGGCGGCGCGGCGGTTGATTGGCCTTTCACGCTCACCCCACGCCCGGCCCGCCGAGGGGGCCGGGCCGGCGGCCGGGGGCGGGGGCGGGGCGCTCCGGCCGCTTTTAAGCGCCGCGGAACCGGGGGTGGCGAAGTCGGCGCGGAGACCCGCAGGCCGGCTGCCAGGACTCCCTGAAAGGGTGGCAGGCTGCGGAGTCATGGATTGCACGTTCGAAGGTATTTTTTGGAGGACCCCCCACCCCTTCATTACAGAGCCTCCACCTCCGCTGTGGGGTCACTCACCCTGGTTCCCTGGAGGGTGTGTGTGTGAGTGGCGGCTGTTGGACCATGAATGGGAAAAAACCGATTCCCGAGGGGGAGGTGTACCACTTCCCAGCTCTCAGGAGGGATAGTGGACCACCGTTCAACCTCATTAGTTGCCCCCAGCCCAACGTCCGCAGTGAGAAACTGACTTTCCCACATCCTCTGCTGTCCGTCTGGGGCACTGGAGGAAGAAGCAGGGGGGCCGGGGGGGCAGTGGTCTTTCTGTCTCCCAGGGGAGCTCTGAACTGTCCAAGTCTGGGACCCCAGCCCTGGATTCAGTCAGGACCAGTTTCTTTCAAGTCCGAAGTTTCCCCATCTATTAAAGAGCTCAGTGAGGACTGGGGTGAGGGATGGGAGATCTTGCTAGTGAAAGTACTTTGTGCCCTCATGAACCTGGAGGGCCCACAAAATACTTCTGTTTGAGACTGAGCCCAGCACCCCATCTTGCTCTCTGGGAGGTCTTAGGGAGGCCTCTCCTGCAGTGACTTTCCTGTCTGGGCACCTATCAGTAGGAAGGAATTGAATTGGTGCTGGCTGCCTGCGTGCAAAGCCTCTTAGCAGCCCTGCGGAAGGGGTTTAATCTCTTGTATGGATGAGGGATGAGAAAGCTGAGACCCAGTGAGAGGAGGCCATTGGCTCGGACACCACCTCAAGTCAGTGTGGACAGGGCTGAGAACTCTGGCTGGGGACCTTGGGGGCTTTGGGGGCTCCCAGAGTTGTGCTCATGGGTCCTGCAGGGTACTTTGACCCAGTGGGCAGCTGCCCACAGTGAGTTAGAGGGCCCCAGGATGACCCAGTCAGGTTGCCAGTCATCTGCGGTGGGGGGTGTGGGAGGGGCTGTAGTAGAGAGTGTGTCCCAGTTTGCAGGAGGAGGAAGGAGTCAGGACAGACAACGTTCACTTTTCCCCCGGTATAGAGGGGAAACTAAAGTCCCGAGTGGCCAGGTCCCAAGTGTGCTTGGCTGCAGACAGGGTCTGGGCTTATGCCCAGAACATGCAGAGACACACTGCTTGGCACAGACATGGCCAGCAGCTGACTCTGTCCCAAGCCTTGGTCTGGTCCACGGAGTATGAATTGGTAATGGCTCTTAAGTCAGCAGTCTTGGACCCAAGCTCCAGCCTATGTGTGGGGCAAGTTAATAGGCCTTGTGGGGCCTTGGCCCTTCGTGTCACTGACCTTATCTAATTGTTGCAAGGGCTTTCTGGTAACATGTGAAGCACTAGGCATTGCTACTAGATGTCACAGGTGTCCAAGAAATGGCTGTGTGTTTGGGACCACAGGCTTGAACATGTACAGCAGTGCAGACAAGGGGTGTGTGTGCAAACGTGTGATGCCTTTTACAGGGCTAGTCCCCGAAGGCTCCACAGTCGCTCACACAGCCTCTTCTTTCCGCAGACATGCTTCAGCTCATCAATAACCAAGATGACTTCCCTGGCCTGTTCGACCCGCCCTATGCTGGGGGCGGGGCAGGGGGCACCAACCCCCCCAGTCCTGAAGCCAGTTCCCTGGGCAGCTTGTCTTCGCCTCAAGCCACTATGAGCTCCACACTTGAAGGCTTTTTGGGGGGGCCCAAGGCAATACCCCCACTGTTGTCCCCTCCTCAGCCTGCTCCCACATCGAAGACATGCCCTTCTGTGCCCACCTTCTCCCCTGGGCCTGGCGTCAAGGAGGAACTGGTACCGCTGACCGTCCTGCAGCCCTCCACCCCACAGCCCCTGCCGGGGGCCCTCCTGCCCCAGAGCTTTCCAGCCCCAGCCCCACTGCAGCTCAACTCCACCCCTGTGTTGGGGTACCCCAGCCCTCCTGGAGGCTTTTCCGCAGGTAAGGGGGCACATGGAGGGAGAGGGATGGCAGGAGCACAGAGAGAAGGGTCAACTTTGGTCATGGTGGAGGAATTTACAGGCTTTAGAAAGCTGTTTCCTCTCTGTTGCTTGAGACGCTGACTAGCAGCACCTGTGTTCCCGTTGTTGGGCTAAGCCTTGCCTTCTGTTCTGCTGGGGCGTCGCCTCTGTGCTGCCCGTACAGAGGCAAAGGCCTGGCTGGAAAGCTCACTCGTTCACATCAGAGCCCCAGGCAGGGGATGTTGACAAAGGAAACTGAGACCACACAGGTAATGACTCACCCAAGGTCACACATGCTAGGGACCTGAGGGCAAGTTGGAAGTGGGTTAGGGCAGCTTGTACCAGAGACTTCATCTCTGCAGGGACCCCTCCAGGGACCACTCCACAGCCACTGCCTGGCCCACCAGGGGTCTTGCCCTCCTCCTTGCACACCCAGGTTCAGGGTGCAGCCCCTCAGCAGCTGTTGACAGCCACAGCCACCACCACAGTGGCTCCTGGAACAAACAGTGTGACCCCGCAGATCCAGCAGGTCCCGGTAAGGGGATTTGTCCAGGGGCTGGGGAGCTGGCAGCTTCTGATCCAGACAGAGCTTACAGTGGAGACCTCCCCTGCCCCCAGGTGCTGCTGCAGCCCCACTTCATCAAGGCGGACTCTCTGCTCCTGACAACCATGAAGGCAGACACAGGAGCCCCTGTACAGGCGGCTGGTGTCGGCTCCTTGGCCCCGGGCATGGCTGTGCAGACCGGGCCCTTGCAGGTGGGTAGCATGGGCACGGGGGGAGGGTATGGGGTTTGTGCACATGCGTGCCTGCCTGATGACGCATACCTGGCTCTGCAGACCCTAGTGAGCAGTGGGACCATCCTGGCGACCGTGCCGCTGATAGTGGACACTGACAAGCTGCCCATCAATCGGCTGGTGGCCAGTGGGAAGTCCCTCGGTTCGGCCCAGAGCCGTGGCGAGAAGCGCACCGCCCACAATGCCATTGAGAAGCGCTACCGCTCCTCCATCAATGACAAGATCATCGAGCTCAAGGACCTGGTGGTGGGCACTGAGGCAAAGGTGCGGGTGAGGGCCTGCCCAGACACAGAGTACGGCGGCTTTGGGCAAGGAGGCAGTGGGGAGGGAGAGAAGGACTTGGGCTGGACCTGGACAGACCAGGCCTTGGGCTCCAGTCTGTCCAGGCCTGGTCAGCTTTATGTATCCAGCTAAGCTTCATGGAGGGCCCCTGTGCACCAGAGGCTGTTCTAAGCACTGGGGATAAAGAAGTGACCAGACAGGCAAAAATCCTCCTGTTGAGGAACCAATGTTCTAGTTGGGGGGATGACAACAAATAAAATAAATACAGAATAGTTAGCCAAAATAATTTTAGGACTGTATAAATGGAACTATTCCTTAACTGGTAAGGAGTTGAAATTACATTCTGCCCTTTGAAGGCAACTGCAAGGCTGATGTGGCCCCTGGTTAAAATGAGTTTGACACCCCAGGTTAGAGTGTGACAGATGGTTTTAAGTGCTATGGGAGGAAAGAAGGCAGGAAGAGGGATGATGAACTGCAGATCTGAATCGGGTGGCCAGGGAAGGAAGGCCTCACAAAGTGCTATGATGTGAAGCAGACCCGAAGAAGATGAGGGAGTGGGGCACAAAGATGCTAATAGTCATAGCAGTTAGTGAGATGGTATTGCATGTGTTTTACATATTAATCATTGTGTCCATCCTGTGCGGAAGGTACTAGGGGAGGAATATTCCATGTAGAAGGAACAGTGAGTGCAAAGGTCCTGAGGCAGCTGTGTTGCAAAGAAGCCCTGACACCCCACACCCCCACCCCTGCTCAGGTGCCCACTTGCCAGGCCTGACTGGTAACTACTGTGCTGTCTCCCTCCCACCTCCTGCAGCTGAACAAATCTGCTGTCTTGCGCAAGGCCATTGACTACATTCACTTTCTACAACAGAATAACCAGAAACTCAAGCAGGAGAACTTGAGTCTGCGTACTGCTGCCCACAAAAGCAGTGAGTCCTGGCCTCCGGTGGCCTGTGGTTCTGGCCCTGCCTCCAGCCCCTCCCCGCCGCTGGTCTCACCTTAAGTTCTGAGCCTATAAGGCCTCTTAGCTCTTCCTTTTTCCTAAATTGGCCCTCAGAAGCTAGGCCAACTCCCAGTCACCTTCCCCAGGGCCCTAAGTTGATTTGGGTGGGGTGGGGGTCTCTGGCCTTTACCCTCAGCCCTGCTCCTTTCCCTCCTGTAGAATCTCTGAAGGACCTGGTGTCCGCTTGTGGCAGTGGCGGGAACTCTGATGTGCCCATGGAGGGCATAAAGCCTGAGGTGGTGGACACACTGAGCCCACCACCTTCGGACGCCGGCTCGCCCTCCCAGAGCAGCCCCTTGTCCCTTGGCAGCAGGAATAGTGGCAGTGGTGGCAGCAGCAGTGATTCGGAGCCCGACAGCCCAGCTTTCGAGGACAGCCAGGTTGGGCTCTGCACTGTGGCCCTTTCTGGTCTCTGCACTAGGGCTGGGCCAGGAAGAAGCCCCTAACATATGCTACCTCCTGTTTTATAGACAGAAAACCTGAGGCCTGGAGCCCTGCAGGGCCCCACAGTCAGGGTGGGTGGGGTGCCGGTCCCAGTCCCTCCGGCAGTGCTCTCTGGGCCACTCCCACTCTGTCCTCACCACCCTGCTCCACCCCCGCAGGTGAAGCCAGAGCAGCTGCCATCCCCCCACAGCCGGGGCATGTTGGACCGCTCCCGCCTGGCCCTGTGTGCTCTCGTCTTCCTCTGTCTGTCCTGTAACCCTTTGGCTTCCCTGCTGGGCAGCTGGGGTCTCTCTGGCCCCTTGGATGCCACCAGCATCCACCAGGGCTCTGGACGCAACGTGCTGGGTGCTGAAGAGACAAGTGGGACAGGCCAGCATGGACACCTCTGGCAGACAGGTAGCAGGGGGACTTTTGAGGGTGTAGACCCCAGGCCCGTGAGCTTGGGCTCTGCACTTCCTGGGAGCTATGTCCCCAGCCCTTCTGTCTGTCCCCAGATGGCTCTGGCTGGGCACCGAGGCTGGTACCCCCACTGGTCTGGCTGACTAATGGGCTGCTGGTGCTGGTCTCCTTGGCACTTCTCTTTGTCTATGGAGAGCCAGTCACACGGCCCCACTCGGGCCCTGCCATGCACTTCTGGAGGCATCGTAAGCAGGCTGACCTGGACTTGGCCAGGGTAAGGGGCAAGGAGAAACCTGGGGGGTACCTGGGAAGGTGCTTGGCATCACCCACTCTCCTCTGCCCTCTGGGTGTGCCATGAATCTGCCCTGTCCTCTCCACTCTAGTCTGCCGCTCAGTCTCCCACTGACCCTTGGTGGCCCAGCTCACACTGCCGGGGGACACTGGGGTCATAGCAGGGAGCCCAAAGTGGAGGGATCTTCGGTTCAGAGCTAGCAGAATAGCCATGCTTCACCCAGAAAACCATCACCCACAGGGGGACTTTGCCCAGGCGGCCCAGCAGCTGTGGCTGGCACTGCAAGCACTGGGCCGGCCCCTGCCCACCTCCCACCTGGACCTGGCCTGTAGCCTGCTCTGGAACCTTATCCGCCACCTGCTGCAGCGTCTCTGGGTGGGCCGCTGGCTGGCAGGTCGGGCTGGCGGCCTGCAAGGGGACTGTGCTCTGCAGGCAGATGCCCGCACCAGTGCCCGAGAGGCGGCCCTTGTCTACCACAAGCTACACCAGCTTCATGCCATGGGTATGATGGGCAAGGAGCTGCCTAGGGGATTCAGCCACTCTGACAGCAGCCCGGCTTCATGACTTGCCTGTTTTCCAGGGAAGTACACAGGTGGACACCTCACTGCTGCCAGCCTGGCGCTGAGCGCCGTGAACCTGGCAGAGTGTGCAGGCGATGCCCTGTCTGTGGCCACGCTGGCTGAGATCTATGTGGCTGCTGCTCTGACGGTCAAGACCAGTCTCCCTCGGACCTTGCATTTCCTGACCGTGAGTTGGGGGTAGGCTGTAGGGACAGGGCTGGGGGCTTGTCTTTGTAGCTCTGACCAGTGGCTCTTGGAGGAGGGGCTGGGGGTTGGGTTTGAGCTCTGCCTGGACCAGTGTGACAGCCCACCTCCCCTCACCTACAGCGCTTCTTCCTGAGGAGCGCCCGCCAGGCCTGCCTGGCACAGGGTGGCTCAGTGCCGCTTGCCATGCAGTGGCTCTGCCACCCTGTGGGCCACCGTTTCTTCGTGGATGGGGACTGGGCCGTGAGCAGCACCCCCAGGGAGAGCCTGTACAGCTCAACTGGAAACCCAGGTGTGCTCTCACCCCGCCCCCGCCCCCACCCCTCCTCACCCTTCATTCTCCATCCCCCGTTTCTCACCCTCACTCCCGCCCCATTCCTGTCCCCTGCACCTCTGGATGTCCCTGCCCACCCCTGTCTGAGGCCTGGCCATCTGCTGTGGCTTTGGGGGCTGGGTCTCTTCCAAGTAGGGCTCTTCAGAAGCAAACAGAGGCAGGGAGACAGAGACCTGCAGGCAGGTGGCTGATTTGGGAGGTGATCCCAGGCAACAGCACTGTGCTGTGAGGAGGTCGGACAGGGGAAGACAGCTGATGAGGTAGTGTTGAGGAGTAGGTGACACCGTCTGAGGTCAGTTATCCTAAGGACAAGGACAAGGGTATTTCTTCACCAATTTTTGTCTGTCCGAGAGCCAAGCCCACCTGTGTGCCCAGGAAAGAACCCTTGGTGTGGAGAGGGGGATATGGAGAGTAGAAGGTCCCCCAACTCACAGCCTCCTCCCCACAGTGGACCCCTTGGCTCAAGTGACTCAGCTATTCCGAGAACACCTCCTGGAGCGCGCACTGAACTGTGTAGCTCAGCCCAGTTCCAGCCCTGCATCAGCTGACGGGGACAGGTGAGTGTCCCCGTTCCCAACCGTGAGGCAAAAGCCCTCCACTGTGGGGTCTGGGAATGGCTGTGTCCAGGGACTTGTGGAAGTGGCCAGAGCCAAGTGACTGGCCACTCGCCCTGTGGCCTCAGGTAGAGCTCAGCTCCTCTCTGGGTCTTAGTTTCCCCACCAGCCTGGCAGGAGGAGATTGGGCCACTTTATAGAGCCAGGAAGTCAGGCTCTGCTCTGGTGGGAAGATGAGAAGGGCCACTGCACTCCCGGGACTCCCAGGGTCCCTGCCCCTGTTCTAACAGCCAGTCCCTCCTGCCACAGGGAATTCTCAGATGCCCTTGGGTACCTCCAGCTGCTGAACAGCTGTGCAGATGCTGCCGGGGCTCCGGCCTGCACCTTCTCTGTCAGTTCCAGCATGGCCACCGCCACAGGTGAGCCCCAGGCCCCTGCCCTGTAGCTGTCGCTCAGTCCCTGCTCCACAGCAGCTCAGCCTCAGGTGCAGTGTGGCTGAGTTTCAGGGAGTGCCCCCATCTGCACCCTGCTCTCTGCAGGCACAGACCTGGTGGCCAAGTGGTGGGCCTCCCTGATAGCTGTGGTGACCCACTGGCTACGGCGGGATGAGGAGGCAGCTGAGCGGCTATACCCACTGGTGGAGCACCTGCCCCGTGTCCTGCAGGAGTCCAAGTGAGTGCTGGCCAGATTGGCCCAGCGTCGCGCCCCCCGCCTTGTTCTGCATAGTTGGGATCACCACCCTTTCTTTGCCATGAAGCTGGAACCAGGGCAATGGGAGCTCAGTGAGGGCCTGTGGCCTGGTCTGACCATCACTCTTCTGCCCCGGCCCCAACAGGAGACCCTTGCCCAGAGCAGCTCTGCACTCCTTCAAAGCTGCCCAGGCCCTGCTGGGCCATGGGAAGGCAGAGTCTGGCCCAGCCTGCCTGGCTGCCTGTGAGAAGGCCAGTGGTTACCTGCAGGACAGCCTGGCTACCACACCAGTTGGCATCTCCATTGACAAGGTGAGGGGTGGAGCCAGGGGCCTGGCAGTCTGCAGGGTTGCAGCCTTTCCATTCCCTGGCCATCCCCCAGCAGGCTGCAGAAGGCTGGGGTTGGCCTGACAGCACAGGACTGGGGCCCAACCGGCTATGCTCTCTGGCTGACTTGGGTCCCTTGGAGAGTGGTTACCACTGTTCAGCCCTAAATCCCTCCATCCTGGCCCAAGAAGGGGTGGCGTGAGTGCTGTGGCAGGGCCCTCCTTGGAGGCTGCAGCCATGGCTGGTGGTGGGTGTGGAGGCCTGGAGAGGTGGGCGGTCCCGAGGTGCATTGCTGTTGCATTGCATGTGTGTGAGGTGGGTGCAGTGCCTCGGCAGTGCAGCCCGGAGCCAGCCCCTGGCACCCCAGGCCCCCGCCCTTCCCCTTCCAGAGCTGGAACACCCCCAGTGACCCCTGCCCTGCCTGCCCTCCCCAGGCTATGCAGTTGCTCCTATGTGACCTGCTCCTTGTGGCACGCACGAGTCTGTGGCTGCGGCAGCAGCCATCTGTACCAGGCCAGGCCTCACAGGCCCCAGGCAGTGGAGCTCCACCCTCTGCCCTTGAGCTACGTGGCTTCCAGCGGGACCTGAGTGGCCTGAGGCGTCTGGCGCAGAGCTTCCAGCCTGCCATGCAGAGGGTGAGTGCCCACCATGTGCCCTCCCCTTCACTGAGGGGATGTGAGGCAGCTGGTGTGGAGAGAGGTTCAGGCCAGGCTTCCCCCCCAGGTGGGAGCCTGGCCTGAACCTTGACTCACCTGGCCTCTCTTGCCCAGGTATTCCTACATGAGGCCACAGCCCGGCTGATGGCAGGGGCCAGCCCCACGCGGACACAGCAGCTCTTGGACCGCAGTCTGAGGAAGAGGGCCAGTTCCTGTGGCAAAGGAGGTGAGAGGGGCTGTGGACCATGTAGGAATATGTGGGGGTGCTGGTGCAGACTCATCTTTCCTGCCCAGGTGTGTGTGTGGTGGGGCTTGCTGTGTTTGAGAATACAATGAGGTAACCGTCATTTGTGGGATACGCAGCTATGCATGTGTGTCTGTACTATGTCTGGCTCTGAGAAGAGTCTAGACCCCCCGAGAGTGTGCCTGAGATCCAGGTGGGGAGGCAGGGGCCGGGCATCTGGCGGGCCAGGGGAGTGGTGGGGCACTAAACTCCGCCCACGCCCCACCTTGTGATGCGGCTTGTGTGCAGGAGGGATGGAGCTGGAGCCATGCCCCACGCGGCGGGAGCAAGCTGAGGCCCTGCTGCTGGCTTCCTGTTACCTGCCACCCTGCTTTCTGTCGGTACCTGGGCAGCGTGTGGGCATGCTGGCTGAGGCAGAGCGCATGCTCGAGAAGCTCGGTGATCACCGCCTGCTGTATGACTGCCAGCAGATGCTCTTGCGCCTTGGTGGCGGGACCACAGTCACCTCCAGCTAGACATGCTCTCCGGCCCCGCCCAGCCCCAACCTGCCAGCCATTAGGCCCCAGTACCCGTTTTAAGCCACCTTAGTGCTTTCTGGTTCTGTCACGGGCCAGAACCTGGAATGCTGAAGGCAGTGCCAGAGATCCCAGTATCCACCGTTCACCTAGGGACTGCACTGCATCGGCAGGGTTTGGGATGGGGAATGGGACTTTTTTGGGCTTTTGCTGCTTGCCCTGGGAGGCCAGAAGGAACGTGACCCTGTCACCCCTGCCCCTTCCCATCCCGACTAGCGGTGACCAGGATGGTGCTGACCTCTGGTGGCCGATCAGAGGATTGCAGGGGCCGGTCCAGTCTGTCACCTCTTGACTCTGTAGGTGCCTAGTGGCTTTTCCCTCTGCTATCTAAGAGGGAAGATAGGGGGTACGTGTCACTCAGCTGTGGGGGGAGCAACTTGTCTTTCCTGGCCAGCAAAGGGGCCTGGCCCCAACGCCCCTCTTTGCCTTCTGGAGAGATGTGTACATAGTGTAGATCAGGGTGCATCAGCCTCCTGGCCTTGGAGACCCAAGTGTTACTTTGCCTTTTGCAAACTTTATTTTCATAGGCCGAGAAGTTTTGTACAGAGAATAAAAAGTGAAATTATTTATAATCTGGGTTTTGTTTCTTTGGGGAGAGTGTGTGCTTCAGTTGATGTACTTGCTAACCAGAGGGGTCCTTGGTGCCTTCTCCCCAGCACTGGGTCAAAGGCCTCCCCACACGCATCTGCCATGATGGACTAGATTCCCCCTCTCTGATAGTACAGGAGGCCCAGGGAGGGCGCCTAGCTGACTTGGATCCCACTGACCTCTGGGCCACATTTGGGCCCCCAATCCTTAGGGCCATTTGATTTCAGCTGTCTTTTCTCACCTCCCAGCTTCTACTCCTGCACACTCCCAGGGTGACATGGGGGACACATGGGGGACACCAAGTGTCCTCAAGGATCTGTTGACAAGAGCTACAACCTGGTGTCCCTGAGTTTGGAGTGCCAGTTTCATATTTTCCCACCCTCTGTGCCTCAGTCACCTAGCTCTCACACCTGAGAAGGACGCCTTCCACCCGCATCCGACCTGAGGCTGTGTGGCGGAGCCGGGGCGCCTACTGTGCGGCAGGGGCTTGTTTCCTGACCCTTCAAACCGCTCTAGTCCCTGACTCTCCGTTTGTGCCTCCTGAGCTTTCCCCTCCATTTCCATCCCGTACCCAAAGCCTGGCCCCTTCTCCCAGCGGAATCTGGTCAGAGTCCATGGGCTGCAGACTTCCAAAACAATCGTATCTTTATTGACTTTTTTTTCTGAATGCAATGACTGTTTTTTACTCTTAAGGAAAATAAACATCTTTTAGAAACAGCTCGATACACACAATCTTCAGTGTGAAGCAATATACTAATAAGAACACTAGTCTTAACATTTACAGTCTTCATATATATTATATATATGTATATGTATACATATATATACACTATATAACGAAGCCAGATATAATACACACGTTTACCATTTTACAGTCATATGTACAGAAAGTTGCTAGGGTGCCCCGGTCTGGGGCTGCCTCAGGCCTATCGAAGCATGGACAGAACTGAGGGCAAAGACAGGCTGGCAGAGGGACTGGCCTGGGCTGGTGGTGGCTGTGTGGGAAGGGGTGTCCTGGCTGTGGCCCCCTTCCCAGCAAGGGCCTGGTGCTGAAGAGTGCACAACGCACGGCAGCGACACACGGCAGAAGCGAGCATGTTCCCAACATATATACATTCTATGCAACATATATATAGAGGGGTACACAGGTTTGTACACAAATCTGGTGCTGCCTCTGCTCCTGAGCCACGTGGGGGCTGCAGTCTCTGGAGACGGAGGTCCTGCAGAGGCAGTCTGCTGGAGCTGTGCTCTGGTCCAGACTCTGGCGCTCCCTGGCTGGCTCCACGGTTGGGGCATAGGATTGGAAACGGGAAGAACAGAAGCAAAAGGGGTGCCCCAAGTCCAGCCTGTAGTACCCAGGGATCCTGCATCCCCTGAGCCTGTCCCCACGCTCCCCTGGCTCTGCCCAAATTGCATGAAGATTCTGAATGGTTTGTTCCAGCGCTGTGAATTTGTTCCGAAGCCTCCGGCCCACTCCCCTGTTGGCCTAGCACTCTCTAGAAAGGCTTCAGCTCCAGCTCCCCCCATCCCCCTGCCTCCTTCTAGGAGTCACCCTCTGCCACTTCCAGGGCCCTTTGGAGCCCCACCCCTAGGGTGCCCAGCTATGTCACAACCTGACTGGGTTGGCGGCAGCACCCACATGTAATGTGTGCCATGCTGATTTGGAACTTCCAGTGGAGCAGCGTGACCCCAAGCTAAAGGTGTCCCCCGCCCCCCGGAGCCTGGGTACCCCAAGGAGTCTGGCTGCTCTGTGCGCTTCCCCCTTCCAAACCTGGCCCAGAAGTGTCAACAGAAAAGCCGGGTTGTCCAGTTCCAGGAGCAGGTGGCTCCATAACGTGTGTTCTTTCCAACCAGGGACCAAGCGGTTCAGCCCTAGGCAGCCAGTCCAAGATCCGGGTCTGGATCCTGGACCGGCTCAGGGAGCAGCTCAAAGGCCTGTACAGACGACCCCTCTCCTTCAGCGGAAGGGCGAGCGGCTCCGGTGGTTTCCCCCGCGGCCGGGGTGTGTTACAATGGAAGCCTCTGCAGGAGAAGAGTACACACCCGAGCGCTGCATTAGGCGCGGCTGGGCCTCTGCACGGGTCAATCCCTGTGGCCCCGCCCACCCCGGCACTGGAGCACACCACTGGGCGGGGCGGGGCGGGGGGGGGGGGGGGGGAAAGGGCGGTCTCTGCGGGAGGCTGCTGGCCCCGCGCCACGCCTCTTAACGCACCCAGCCCATGTCTCCGGCCTGTCCTCCCATTTCTGCTGCCTGGGACGGCCCCTCCCGCAGGGCCTGCCAGGTTTCTAAAGCGGTCTCTGGGTCCCACGAGTGCCGACTAGCCCGCTGCGGCCCCGCCCCGCTCGCCAGCCCGCTGAGGGCAAGTCTGGGAAGACCAGCGGCCCACGGTGAGCAGGTCCCTCTCCAGCCTAGACCCCTTCCAGGGGAGGCCTGTGGTCACCTACCTTATGCTGGGGGCATTTCAAAGAAAAGTTATCTTCGGTGAATATGCAACCTGTGACCGAAGAGAAGTTGGTGCAGTTAGGGCGCTGCGGATGTCTAGTCGGGGGGCCCGGGAGAGGGCGCGCGCCCCGGAAGCTCTGTGCCTAGTGCTGGTCAGACCCTCATAGGTGCCACCATCCCTCCGCCTGCCCCTGCACCGCTGCCCAGCTGGCCTGGCCTGCGGCACTCTCACCTGCCTGCTCACCTCCAGCTTCCCGATCAGGAGGCCTTCCCTCACCCCCTGCTGTGGCAGAGCCCACAGTCCCGGGCTCTCTCCCCTTGCTGTCTTGGGCCTGGCCGCACTGGGAGCAGCCTGAGAGAAAGCTCCCTGCGGATGTCTCGCTCAGGGTCTCTGTCTCCCTGGAAGGCCAGCTCTGGACACCAGCTCCAGCTTCACCCTGGGCGAGAGGCCAGCCCTGAAGGAGGCTTTGCTGCCCAGTGGGGCTCACTGAACAAATGTTCAGGGACTGGGTAGTGCAGTCACGGGGTTTGGATTCAAGCACCAGCTACTTCTCTGAACCTTGGTCTCCACTTCTGTCACATAGGCACTCTGCCGCCTACTGTGTGTCCATGGTGGGCACTGATGAGGAGGGTGTCTGTAAACCATCGCACCTGTGAGGCGGGGAGGGGAGGCACCCTGAGTGTGGGGCGGGGCTAGGGAAATGAGGGAAATATCAGGTCCAAGCAAATGCCCCCAGGTGTCTGAGGGCCCAGGGCACTGCCCACCCTGGGGAAACAGGAAGGTTGTTTGAGCATAGCCTGTCCTTGATGCCCACCTCAGGCCAGGGGTGTACTGATGTCTCAGCGAGTCCCCACTTCCCTGTCTGTTGCACTTAAGGAAACCCTTGCTTTTCCCCCTGGAACCCTCACCCACCACCCCCTGGGGAGCCTAGTCCTGGGTCCACTCCCTTCCCTCCCAAGCCTCTTCTGACATGGTTCAGAACAAACCCTAAAGCCACAAACAGCCAGAGGCCCAAGCTTACCAAAGAGAGCTCTCTTGCCCATGCTGAGGCCAGCTGTGGTGGCTAGTGGGCAGGGCCGGGGAGGCAGCAGGGGCAAATCTGCAGCCTTGAGAGCCGGGCTGGAGGGCTCTAGGCCTCTCTGAGGGGGTCTCCTTTTTCTCCACCCACCCCTGCCAGAGGCTGGGGGCCTCAGTCCTGAAACTGCCCATGAGTTTCTGCACTTCAGGGCCAGCAACTGGAAGTGAGTGGGTCATCAGTTTTTCCCCTTCCCTGAGCTCAGGCAAGCCAGACACAGTTCTGGGACTGAATTTGCACTTCCCAAAGAGCACTGGGCTACAATCCCAGGCTCGCTCACAGCACACAGAGGACACCCCCCTCAGCACACACCCCCATAGACCACCCTGCTGCAGGCCCCACAATCATGGGCTTAAGTCGACAGAAGTAAAGGGTAGGAGGTTACCCTTCCAAAACCAGTTTGCTCAGTGAACCTCCTGGACCCACACAGGGTGTGGGGAGGGGACCCCCTGGGAAGAGCCGAATCATCAGTTCCTGGCCCCTCTCTTGGTGTCTGTGCTAGGGGGACCTGGGACCCAGCTAACAAGGTGGCCCTGGGCCCTGAGTGAGGAAAGGAAGCTGTAGTGTGTGCCTGTCCCTGCCAGCCCTTTGGGACATCACTGCTTAGCTTCAACGTGGCACTCTCTAATGAGGTGGAACAGGGGCAGGGGCAGTGGGACAGGACAGGAGGAAAGGGAGAGAGCAGACAGCCCGGAGCCTGTGGTCTGAGAGCTGACCCAGATGCTCGCTCCAGAGAACCCATCTGGCAGACCTGGGGGTGGAGTAGGTAGACGGTGCCGACCGAGGCCTGGGACTCACACTGCCCAGCCTGCTCCCTCAGTTCCCTCCCACTCCCAGCCCCTCCTGCCTGACCAGGGCTGCCCCGGCCAGCCCTCCCTACTGCCGGAAACCCCGTCTTCCCTCCCCTTCCCGCTGGCTGCCGGGCTCCCTTGTTCTCCTACCTTTTCTGACTACTGTTTCTCCAGTGCCCAGGGCTCCACCCCACCTCCTCTGCCAAGTATTAAATGGTGGTGCCCAATCCCCCCACACTGTCCCCTTGGGGTCTTTGATGACCCCTTGGGCTGAGGGCCATTAGTCTCTGCCCTGAGCCCAGCAGGACAGCTCCCCTGGTGTGTCTGCCGCCGCTGCCTCCAGTGCAACCTGCCTGCAGGGAGGCCTCTGTGTGTGGTGGACGGACAGACTGCGGAGCAGCCCCGAGCCTCTGCCTGTGCCCCCATCCTTTGCAGTGTGTCTCTGCCACTCCTGTCATCCAGCAGGTGTGCATTCGCCACCTCATGAATCGGGGCTGGACGCGGGCCTTGCTTTGGCCAGCAGGACACAGCGAGAGGGACCATGCAGTCCCACGCAGAGGCCTGCTGGAGGATGAGAGAGCACAGGGAGTGGGCAGGAGCTGGACCAGCTGGGCCATGAGATGGCGCTGCCTCCGCTGACCCACAGCTGACCACGGCCATCTGGGTGAGCTCCACAGACAGTGTGCCTGCGGACTCGTGCCCTTCTGAGAAATACAGAAGGGTGGGTGTTTAGCCATGAAGCTGGGCCTGGGGGCCAGCAGCTTGGCAACAGTAGTGAACACACTATTGGCACCCCACCTCAGACCTGTTCTCGCGGGGTGGGGTAGGCTCGAGGCCACCACTCCCTCATCCCTCCCACCGCAGCTGTGCATTCTCTGCCCAGCCCACGAGGCTCTGGGATGCAGGTTCTCCCCAGCCTGGCCACCTTCCTCTCTAGCTCGGATGCCTGAAGCGTCATCCACCAGTTCTCGCTCAAACACAGCTCTGTTCACACCAGTGTCTCATCTTCCCAGCCTGCGGGTTCCCTTTGCGCCACAGTCCCCATGCTCTGCAGAGACGCCTCTCACTGAACTCCTTGGAAGACATCATTTGAAAGAAATTTCTGTGTCTCCAAGCCTAGTATATACATCCCACCACTAACCAGCTGCTGCCTGCCTCCCCTGACCTTTCCAAGTATGGCTCAAATACTGCCTCCTCTTGAAAGTCCTCCTGGATTCCCTCCCAGCTCAGACAGAACAAATCTTTCCCATAGCACACGCCCTCTCCTCCTGTCTAGCCTCCATAATTTTGGGCAAGGATCATGGTTTTCCTGTCTGTTCCACTCAAAATGTGAGCCTCTCAAGGGGCTGGACAGCAGTGGGTGGCAGAGAGAACACAGGATGTGGAGCGAGGCAGACAGGGAGTCACACCCTTGTTCTGCTGGTGCCGCGCTCAGTGGCCACGGGCAAGGCAGCGTGTCCGTAATGACACAGGGGAGAGAGAGGTGTAGAGGCCTGACTTGGGCCTGGCATGGAGTGGCTGTGACGTGGGTCACTGTCAAAGGGATGCGGCTTGTGCAGCCATTACTGTCAGTGAGGTCATGTGTCTGGTTGAGTGGCAGAGTCCACATTAAAGTCTGACTCACACTGCTCTGCTTGGAGGGGAGGGCTGCAGCCGCCGACACCCCTGCCCCAGTCCCTGCCCCAGCGAGCTTCCTCCCTCAGGCTGTGAGCACCTCAGCCCTTGCCAAAGAAAGGCTGCCACTCTATGCGTGGCCTGGCAGGCTCGGAGCCACCTCTGCCTAGAACAGAGCCCGCGTTCAGGTGGGGAGGATGGCAGCTGGTCCCCAGGAGGTGGGAGGGTGTTCCACGAGGGAGGGTCACAATAACCTCCCCCTCTTCTGGAAGGCCAGAGAAGAGGGGGTAAGGGGCACAGGGAGGTGGGGACAGAGGTCATGCAGCTGCCCCCAAAACAGGACTGAGGCTGCCCTTGCTGGGCAGTGTTCGTGATCTCACTCGCTGTTCCCAACAGCTCGGGAAAGAAGAGATTATTGTAACCTCCATTTGATAGACGGGGAAACCGAGCACAGAGACCTCAATGAACTTGCCAAGTCCACATGTCAGGAATGCCACCAGGGTTTTAATCCAGGCCAAAGCGGCCTTAGACCCCCTTAAATACTGCCCTCATTGGTGACTAAAACTCCATCATAAAAGTGGCTTTCCTTACATGAAACAAGGTGTCTTTGAGCCTTGGTTGAAGCCTTTGACAACTATGAAGCCTTCTCAGACTGCCCTTGCAATCGGTGCCTCTGGGCGCTCTTCAGGCCAGTGGCTGGGGACAGACCATCTCCTTGTCCCTAGCACTGCCCAGTGCAGGTTCTGGTCAGGGAAAGGTTGCTGGGGCAGGAGAGGAGGGAAACTGAGGATTCCTGTGGGGCTGGGTCCCACCAGCTGTGTCCAGGGTCCCCTGTCCCCCAAGGCTGGCTCTTACCTGCGTCACTGGCACACGGGTAATGGTAGGTGTGGAGGCAGCCTTTGTGGGAGCACCCGATGGTGGCCCCGGTTTCCTGGCAGCTGGAACAAGTCTGGCGAGGAAAGAGGAAAGACAGGTGAGACTGCCACTGAGGGGCTGGGCAAGGGGGGCTTTCCAGAGGCACCACACGGTCCCTGCCCCCTTCCCACACAACGGTCCCTGAAAATCGGCCAGGAGGCTTAGCATGGGGTGTACATGCCCACGGGGTTGATTCTGTGGCGACCCCTGAGCTGTTGCCTCAGTGCGGGGCCCTTTGGGCAAGGGGGGAAGGACTCTTTGTGGATGAACCTGTGGCCTTGGCCTCCCGCAGACCTGGGCTGGAGTCCTGGCTCTGCCACGCGGCCCTGCGAGACCTCAGCCAGCCGCTCAGACTCCGCGCCTCAGCCGCCCAGTGAGACAGTGTCCCCCTCGGGGTGGCCGTGAATATTAAATGAGCAGTCGTGTGCCCAGCAGATGACAAGAACTGCTGGTGCCGGCCACCCCGACGGCCACGGCTACCCGCTGGCCCTGGCTGGGCTTCTGCATGCAGAATGCGGAGGGCGTGTCCTCGCCCACGGACGCCACCAGGCGGCCCTTGCAGCAGGTAACTTCATGAACCCACTTTACAGTGGAACTGAGACCTCCACTTCAGGCAGGAGCGAGGGTACGAAGCATCGTTTCCTGCCCTTCCCGGCAGCAGAACAAGCGCCAAACTTGGAAGAGATGGAACACCCTCAGATGAGCCATTCCCCCTTCCCAGGACCTGGGGGGAGATGACACAGCCAGCCCACAGATGCGGGTCAATATGAACCTTACGCTGTCCAGCATGGTGACTGGCTCCCTCTGGGTTTTAAAAATGTGTCTGCTGAGCTTGGGACCCACCCCACGCCTGCCCAAGCCACCTGGAGGGAGAAGTGGCTAGGACAGGGAGAGGCTAGGAAGGCCACTGAGTGGGAAACAAAGCCTGGGCTCTGGGAAGGGACAGGTTGGGCCCCAAGTCCTGCAGACCACTGCCTGTAGGGTGAGGGAGCGCCGGCCAAGAGGAAGCAGGGAAGGTGGCAGGCCCGGGCCCAGATGCTGAGCCCCTGGAATGAATACCTAGAGCTCAGGGTGTGGCAGGTATATTTGGGAGCTGCCTCCTCATGACTACCTTCTGCCAATAGCATTGCTGTTCTTTTAGCTGGTTACCAGCAAGAGCACATAGAAGCTGAGGGACTTGCCAGCAGCTAGGCTGGAGCGAGGGCTGGAACACACTGTCACCTGCAGCCCGGGGTGGGGTGGGCTCCATTTCAGGCCCCAGGACTGAGGGAGGCCCCACCCCAGCAGCTGGGAGACAGGCAGGGATGGGAGGAAGTCTCCTCCCACCCTTCACAGGCCCAGCCCCAGGAACGCCTGGGGATGTTCCCTCTGTACAGAGCCGAGAGCAGGAGAGGTCAGGGTAGGAGGCTGGGGTACATTCGGGAACACCAGCTTTTCACATGGTGCCTCTGAACAGGCAGTTTCCTTCTGATCAGGGCTGAAACACTCTGGGGCTCTGGGGCCCAGCGCTTCCTCCAATTCCTATCCCGAACAGGGGAGAAGGAGTGGGAGCGGGACTACAGATGAGGCCCATGTGCAGCCCACAAGCAGCCCTCAGGTGTCTGAGACCTGCACTGAGGCCTCCCAACAAGCCTCGTGGGACGTTTTAAATGTGGAGAAACAGACGGACAGACAGACAGAAGCTCTGGGGCCTTCTGACCTCAGCACCTGCACTGAGAGGGGCTTGTGGCCCGCGGACCTGCCAAAGGGGCCCAGGCTGGCAGAGGGGCCCAAATGGGGCCTCCTGACACCAGCCAGCACCCGGCTCCTCAGCATCCGGGGCCTGGCCTCACCGGAGGGAGATAGGCCCACGGGAGCTCTGGACGAGGTCTAGACTCTGGGCAGACTAGGAAACTGAGGTCCCAGGGGTGGGCGTGACAAGGCTCAGGGACAGATTGTGTGTGGGATTCCCAGGAGGGGATGCAGAAGAAGGGTGTCCCTGGGGACCCCAGCTCTGTTCCTCTGGAGAGCAGAAGTAAGGCGAGCGTTGGCACGCCTGGTGGGGTGGCGGCTGGGGCCTCAGCTGCCCTTGGGGAGGGCAGACCACCACGTGGACCCGCAGCCCAGCCCAGAGTGAGCATGGGGGCTAGTCAGGGGATAGGGATAGGGTGGGGGAGCGGTGTGGCAAAGGAGCTGGTAGGTGGGCTGTGGGGCCAGGCAGTGCCGCCCAGTGTGAGTACGGCACCCTACTGGACCACGGCTGAGTGTGTGTTGGGTGGGGGGGGAGAAGCACGAGCCTCAGGGAGAGAACACTCTGACCCCCACTGCCCTGTCCCAGGTGCCTCCTGCTGACTGCTGCCAGGCCTCTGTCTGAGTGTCCCTGTACCCCTAGGAGGGGCGTGTGAGGAGTGAGAGCCCCGTGGTAACCCCAGTGGGAGGGACACCGTGGGTGGTGATGATGTGGCTCCTGCTGCGGTCACTAGTTCTAGCCCAGCAATGTCAACAGCACTCAGACAGGCCCAGCATGGCCTTTAACTCAACCCTCAGGGGCCCTCCGAGCTGGGAACTGATATGGGGAAATGGGAGTGCAGAGAGGCCGCGTCCCTGACCAGAGCCGAGCAGTGAGGGAGGGCGGCGCTGGGCTCCAGACCCAGGCTGCATTCCTGCTCGCAGACCTCGGCACCTGAAGGCCCTCGAGCAGCATCTCAGGACTGTTGACAAGTGGTCCCAGGGCCACCCTGCCTGAGGGGAGCTGTGCGGCCCAGGGGCCGTCCAGCAGAGGGGACACAGTCTGACCTCCTGTTGTCTGAGGGGCTTGTCCCCTCAGTCCCCAGCTCCATCTCACAGGCACTCAAGCTGGGGCAGCCTCCTGTGGTGGGCCACCCTGACGTTCCGTTCTGGGAAGTCCGTCCACCTGTGGGATCCCAGCCTCTTGGCTGGTTACCTGAGGTGGGGAGCCTGGGAGGCTCTGGGGCTGGAAGGGGCCAGCGGAGCATGCGGTGAGGCTGGGAAGGCATCAGGGGCTGAGGTGGGAAGTATGGGATGGGCCTGGGTGAGTCTTGCCTCGGCCTGGGCTATACTGCCAGCGCCCCAAGCCCCTCAGATGCAAATTCCTCATTGTGGGCCTGTTTGGCTCAAAGCAAAGTGCTGGGGTGGCAGGGCCTCCCTGGCTGTCTGCCTGCCTGGCCTGTGAAGCTTGAACTCCCCGCCCCCCTGAGCTGGCCTCTTACCATGTCCAAGGCCACCTTCATGGCCTCCTGTAGCCCAAAGAGCTTCCCGGCCACCAGGTAGACCCCGCCCGTCCACACGGCGCAGGCCTCATGCACCCAGTGCTCCTGGGTGTCCCCGCCAGGCTCTGCTGTTGCCTCCTTGTTGCACTCGTGCTTGCGGGTCTTGTCAGCAGCTGGGGCCACCTCCTCACTGACGTCCCCTCGACCATCACAGCAGTAGCAACTCTGCAGCCGCCGGGATAGGCCGCGGGCACTGGTGCGTAGTGAGCCCTGCTTGGCCAGGTCAGCTGAGCTGTCAGGCCGGGGGGCCTTTCCGGTGGCGGTGGCGGCAGCAGCAGCTGCGCACTCAAGACCCTTGAGTGTTCTCTCGAGGGGCAGTGAGTCCTCCTCGCAGGTGCTTTCGGGCCGCACCTTCTCCTTGAGTTTTGGCTTCTTTTTGGGGAGGCAGTGTTCAGGGTAGTAGGGCCCGCAGAGGTCCCCGAGGTCCTTGAAGTTGGCTGGGTTTTGGCAGAGGCAGCAAACAAGGCAAGAGGTACTCAGGGCCTTGGAAACCACGGGCCCCAGGTGCATGGTGGAGGAGAGGGGCAGAGAGGGCCGAGGCTGCAGGACAGAAGAGCCTCCAGGAAGCGTGGCCAGGGAGGCCCCAGCTGTGTCCAGGGAGGAGGAGGATGAGGAAGAAGAGGCAGATGAGGAAGGTTTTCTGTGGGGCTTGGGCTCCTCCCCAGGAGAGTTGACAACAGTGCATACAGTGGTGAACGCGTCTCGCTTCTCGACCCGCACAAAGGGCGAGAAGGCTGGGGTGCGGCTGTCTGCCCGTAGCCGCTTGCATGAGGAAATGTACTTGAGGCGGATTTCAGGCTCTGCAGGATCCAGGGGCAGCACCTGCTGCTGCCGCCGCCGCTTGGCGCGCCCCTTGCAGGGTGAGGAGGTGGCATTCTTGGCCCGGCCCCGTGAGAGGCGCTTCCGCTTGGAGTAGCTGCTGTAGTTGGCATGGCCTGGCTGCTTCTGCGCCCTCATCTGGGGCTGGCAGGACCGGCCGTCGGGGGGCTGGGGGGCCAAGCCCAGCCCCTCCATCTTTGGCTTCTTGCTTCCCCCACCAGAGCTGTCCTCACTGGCCCCCTGCATGCTGTTGGTCCTGTCTCGGGGAGTCAAGAGCAGAATAGGGCCTAGATGGGGCTGTTTCTCTGGGGGGCCTTTGGGGAGTCCCAGGGCTGCAGCCCTGCCTTTCCGGCTTTTCTTCTTCTGCACCAGGACAGTTCCCCCAGGCAGCAGGGTCTCTGGGGACACCAAGTCCTCAGTTTTAAAATAGTCAGTCGAGGACAATTTCTTACTGTTTATGAGTTTGCCTTTTAAGGATCTGTTGGCCATATTTCTGCAAAATGGGTCGGTCCCCGAAGCTGCCGGGAGCTTCTGGCCGGCAGCCATGCTTGAGGGACCTTCTGCCCCCACGGGGCTGCCCCTGGTGCTCTTGGGCCCTCGGTCCTTCTCAGAGAGGGGTGGGCTCAGAGAGTGCCCAGGAGTGGTCCCAGGCATTTTGCACACAAACTTTTTCAGGCTGGGTGAGGTGATCTTCTGCACAATGGCCTCCAGCTTCAGGCCCCGGCCCTTCCGGGGCGGCAGCACCTTGGTCTTCGTGGCTCCCTGACAGGCCGCCCGTGAAGCCATCTTGAGACAGGCGTCAGGTGTCTCTGGGGGCGGGGGCTTCAAGGTGGGCTCGCTATTGCCTTTGGTGGGCTTGGCTTTCTTCGGAGAAGACATCCTCTTGAAGAGGGCTGGGGAGCCCTCAGCTAGCTCCTCCTTCATGTCCCCCCGGCTGCCACTGGCACTGCTGCTGCCGCTCCGTAAGACCAGGTTCCGCTTCTTGGAGGGGACCGGTGCCATGAAGGCTGACTTCCTTTTGAGCGCGTGGAGGGGCCTATCAGAGAGCTTGCTGCCTGCGCTGGGCTTGGGGACCCTCACCCACTGACCAGCCCTGCCCTCCTTCTGGGCGTTGCCGGAGACCTTTAATGTAGCAGGCAGGTGGTTGTTGGCAAGGAGCTTCTTGGTGGCCCGGCAGTTGGGGACCCGGCTTTCCGAGGGTCGCCGCCGCTTGCAGTGGAAGACCTCCTGGGTTCTGGTACGGGACCGGAGGATCATGGAGCGCTGGTCTCTGCCAGGGGGGCTGGGAGAGTCTGTCTCCTTGGTCTTGGAGCCCATGGGGCTGCTGTCAGAGGCCACTGGCAGGGCAGCCGGGTTGCTGGGGCTGGACGCCGCCTTGGGGGAGGGCTTCCCTGCACGCTTGCCAGACTTGAAGGCGGCTCGCTGCCTGCCCCCTAGCTTGTCCGGAGGGGCAGGGGTGGTTGTCAGTCCAGGAGGGCCAGGCGTGCGGGGCTCACTCAGGGCTGTGAAGGAACGGGTACACATCCTGGGGAGCCCTTCCGAGGCCCCCCGGCCTGGGGCCCCGGCCCCTTCCATCTGTCCCTGGGGGGGCCCTGTGCAGGATTCAGGCAGCAGGAGGTCTTTGGGCAGAACCGGTGCCCTGCACGGGGAGTCCTCGGCCTCAGGAAGCCCCCGATGCACCCGCCTGCTCCGTAAGCTTTTGCCCCGTGGCACGGGCTCTTTCTTAGCAATGGGTGCCTCAGGAACAGCGGGCTTGTTGGGCTTCTGGGCCAAGGAGGCCTCTGGGGCCAGGGTGGCAGGATCCCCCGGAGCCAGTGCCCCACTGGGCCCTTCTTCCCCTGGCTTCATGTGGGACAAGGAGGACTCAAACCAGCTCTGGACCTTCGACTCGGCACCCACAGTGGGGCCCAGCAAGATGACCGACTCTCCAGAGAGGTGGCATGGGGAGCCCCACCCAGTTTTGGGGTCCAGAGCCTCCTCTACCTCCTCCTTGGTACACATCAGCGGGGCCTTTGGGGACAGCGGGTCCCGAAGGCCAGGCCTCTGGTTGGGGCTGCCCAGGAGCTCGCACAGGGAGGAGTACTCCTCCTCTGCCTCCAGGTCCTCCTTCCTGCCGGTGGGCGGCAGCAGCGGCAGGTCCCCAAAGTCCGCAGCCGAGCAGCAGTGCCTGCCATCCTCCAGCCATACCTCGGCCTTACCCACCTCAGGGCACTGCAGAAGCCCGCCTGCCTCCTCCTTCACCCCACCCGCCTCCTCCTGCTGGGCATCCTGGGGCAGGGCGGCCTGCTCCCCAGGGGGCTCCTCCTCCCGGAAACCCAGGCAGGGTGAGGCCTTGTGGGCATCTTCCTTGCCGATGCTGTCCGAGGCCTTCGAACCCTGCTCCAGACCCTTGGCAAGCTCGCTGGGGTGCAGCCCCCACCGGGGACAAGCGTCGCCCAGGTTCTCCTCTGGCCAGGCAAAGGGGGTGGCGCTGTCTGCTGAGCTGGCAGTGGCTGTGTCTGGGAAGCAGTCAAAAGCGGCTGCGGTGGGGTCTGAGGTAGCAGCCCCAAGGGTGGGCCGCTCGCCAAAGGAGAGGGGACCAGTGGTCTTCTTGGGGTCTGGGGTGACAAAACCCACAGAGGGGTCTTCAAACAGCCCCGGGCTAAAGTCCTTGGTGTTGCTGCCCTTGTCCAGCTGTAAGGGCTCAGGCAGGGCCTCAGGTTCCCCTGGCCGTGGCCAAGAATTCTTGGCTATGGAGTCCAGGCAGGTGCTATGGTTCTCCAGTGTGAAGGGTGGCTTGGTGGCATCCTTGGAGAGGCCAGAGACCTCGGCCCAAGCTTTGTCGGCCTTCTCGCCGATGGCCTCCTGCAGGCCCAGGATCTCGGAGGCCAGGTCCTCCTGTGCCAGGGCGCTGAGCAGCAGCCTCGGGCAGTCCTGCTCATTGGACACAAACTTGGAGAAGTTGTCGAGCGGCAAGCTGCTGTGAAGGCTCTGGAAGGAGTCATCAGACTTGGTGGACATGTCATCAGGGGAGGTCACGGAACAGGTAGACACGGACTCGGGCTTGGCTTTCGAGCTGCTGCTGGCCCTGGCGGGGCTGCCTCGGGCCTGGGTGCAGTAGAGGAAGCCGCGCTCCAGAGGGTCCTCAGAGCCGCTCAGGTAGTCAGCCTCAGGTGGCTCGGCATGGCTGGACTGCGGCGTGCCGCTTGGTGGCTCTGACAGCGGTGTACCTGCCTGCTCGGCGGAGTAGCCGCTGCCATCGGGGCTGCAGTGCTGGCTTTTGTGCTGCTCCGGTGTCCTGGACACCAGGGTCTTCACACTCTTCTTCTGGGGCATGGTGGCCTTGGAAAGCAGCAGCTGCTGGACCGTGTTGGAGATGTTCTCCACCTGTGAGGTCAGCGCGGTGAGGCTCTGCAAGCTGAGGTCTGACAGCAGGCTCTCGGGGAGCTTGTCCTTCTGCAGTGGCTTGCAGTTGCTGGCCTGTGTGTCCACAGAGCTGGCGGCGTCTGTCGGGGAGGGGTTAAGCAGGGGCATGAAGTGGCTGTGGTCTGTGATGCCTGCGGGGAAGGCTCCTGTGCTGAGTGGCTGCTGGCTGTAGGGAAAGTTCTCCAGGTTCGGCATCAGTGGTGATGGGGTGGAGCTGTAGGAAGGAGAGCGGCCCAGGGAGCGCGCGGGCGAGTGGCTGGAGCTGGGGCTGAAGGTCTGGTAGTACTGCTCCGGAGTCCTGACGGCCGCGTCTGGCTGGCAGTAACCCGGGCCTTGCGGGCCGTAGTGTTGGTACTTGGCCAGGTTTTGGTAGTGGAGGGTTTCCTGGGCGTGGTGTCGGCTCTGAAGGGTTTGCTGCTGCTGCTTCTGCTGGTTGTAGCTGAGGCGGCCAGACTGGTAGGCATGAAGGTTCTGGACTCCTTGCCCTGAGGCCAGGCTGGCGCTGGCAGCCAGTGGCCTGTCGTGGGGCTGTGCAGACGGCGCTGTACAACTCTTGTAGGAGTGGGCCCCCTGCCCACCACCCTGGCCGGTGGAGGAGTAGGTGGAGGAGGTGGGGAAGGACTGCGACTGCTGGGGAAAGGGGCTGCCCTGGGGAAAGGGCAGGGACGAGGCGATGTCATTCTGCAGCTTCTGTCTCTGGAGCTTGGGGTAGGCTAGGGGCTGCGGGGGCGCTGGTGGCTGGGGCTGGGTGTGCAGGGGGTGAGTCCGAAAGGGCAACTGGGCACCCTGCTCTGGGTACTGCCTGCCCGGGGGCACTGCTGTCTTCTTCATCAAGTTCTCATCATATTTGCCCACCCCCCCTGGCAGGGTCTGTGGCTGGGGTGGTGGTGGCTGGGGGGTCCCCCAGGCCTGCAGGCTTTCCTCTCCTGCATAGCGGCCTGGGTAAGGGCTGCTGTCCTGGACGCCGTAGCTGGAGAACGCCGGCCTCCCCGGCAGGACCTGCTGTGAGGGCAGGCCTTTGCCACCGCGGGCGGTGCCGGCAGCTGTGCCTGCACCACCCTCGTAGCCCGGGTATGGCTGCGGGCTGTAATAGTCCTTGGCAAGCAGCCGCTGCCGGTCACAACTCAGCCCGGCCTGGCTAGGCTGCCTGTAATTCTCCAGGCGAGATGTCTCTTGTGAGGTCTGCTGGTAGTTCTGTTGTTTGCCATGGAAACCACACCTTTCTCGAAAAGACTGCATGACTTGGACTGGTTATCTGTGAAAAGAAAAGGGAGGCGGGGTGGGCCGGGGGGAGATGGGAAGGGGTCAGAGGGACAGCGGCTCAGATGGACCATTTCCTTTCACCTCAGCAAACCTGCCTGCCACCCCTCACCCAACCCTGCCCTCCCCCACAGCCCTTCCCAGTGCCCCCTGTGCCTGAGCCTACCCCACAGCTGCGCACATACTGACAGCCTGTTGCAGGGATGTGTGCTGGCAGTCCCCACAGACCCCACCTGCAGCCAAGCCTCACAGGGGGTGGCTGCCCTCCGAGCAGGGGTGGGAGGGAGATGCGGCCCCACCCTCCCCAGCCAGCTCCCCGCTCTGCCCCGTGCCACCCCTCCCAGCCATTTAGCAGAGCGATTCCCGACACCCTGTTCCCTGGGGCTGCTGGATCCTGTAATCTGGTCCCAGCTTGGCAGTGTTCAAGCATGATCCAGCCAAGCCAGGGGCCCGGAAGCTCTGCCCCTGGCCTGGAGAAGCTGCTCCCAAGGCCTGCCTCACGCTCCCATGTGCGCACACCTCTTCTGTCACTGTTGGGCCATCTGGAGCCTGTCTGCACCTTCCAGCGGACCTCAGCCGGGGGCCTCTGAGCCACTGTAGGCATTAAACAGCCCCTTCTCTGACTCCCAGGAATGCAGGACAGCAGCAGGCTTCCTATGTTTGATACCATAGGTGTGTAGACAGGTTAAGTGGCCCAGGGTGAGAGAGTACATGCTTATTGGGGACAGAACCACAGCTCCTCCATGTGTGAAGTAGCCTGGCCCTGCTAGCAGGCCGGGTTGGCCTCCACAGGGTCAGGGCCAGGTCACACCAGGCCCAGAGCCCATCTGTTTATAATTTTAGGGCTGGGGCCCCAGTGAGACCTGAAGCAGGACTCGAGGTCAGGAAATGACCTTGGGGGTGAGTTGCCCTTCAAGGCAGAACAACCCGTTTCACAAAAATGGCCGGTCTTCTGCGTGCAGGCTATAGGTTCCCTCAATTGGCCGGGGGCCTGGTCGCCCCAGAAGACCCTCCTTGGAGGGAGGAGCAAGGGTGCTCCTGGATGGGCAGTGCCAGGGGGCTCAGGATTTACCCACAGCCAGGGTTGGGGTTGGAGTGGGGGAAGGGCGACAGGAAGACCATGACTCAGCTAGGCCTGCCCATCCCAGGGCCCCAGGAGAGCACAGGGGACTTCCCAGTTCCCATTTCCAGCACGGAAAGAGGAAGGGGCAGCCTGCCTCGGGCCGCAAGATTCCAGGGTTATAGGAGAGGCCAGATTGAACTGGGAAGGGGAAAGAGACAGAGAGCAATTGGAGCAGGGTGGGGGGGGGGCACTGCCCCCAAAAGGCCCAGCTCAATCACCCCTCCTTGTCACAGGAGTCCTACCTAGCAGCTTTCTCATTCAGTGTTGAGGACTGACCGGGAGGGGAACAGAGGAGGGACTCCAGCTGGCTGAGCAGGGCAGGCCCTGGGCAGCCAGATGCCCCCAGAAGCCCCACTGCACTGGCCCGTGGCAGGCAGCCAGCCCTGATGCAGGGGCAGAGGCAGTGCTCTGCCCAGAGGGGACCAGTCTCCCACAGGGCAAGCTCCTGCCCACAGGCGGCAAAGCCCACTTCCCCCTGCCTCTCCCCAGACTCATTTCAGGCACACCCAGCACTGAGAACCGTGCCTGCCCTTCTGACCCACTTCAATCCCATCTCTGGATGCTAGGATAAAACACTTCGGGAGGGGCCTGCTACCACACACCCAGCCCAGGGGAGGTGGGGCAGCCTTCGATTCTGGCCTGGAGGTCCCCTGCCAGGTGGACAGCCCCACGCCTCCTGCCCTGCCTCTGGCAGAGAAGGGTGCCTCCCCACTTGGCCCACATATGGGCCAGCAGGTGGAAGCCACCTCTGCGCCAGGCAGAGGCACCACCGGAGGAGCTCTGCCCTCCCCCACCTCCCATGTTGTGTTTATGAGCCCAGAATTCGCAAACCCAGGCCTGCTCTGAAGGCTGTGCCTTGTATATCTGCACAAATTATATTTCAGCTTTTATTAGTCCCAGATCGCTCTCATTTCCTGCTGAGTGTCCTGTGGATATCATTAACATTTCTACAGCTTTTATTCTTTTCACATTCTCCAAAATGCACCACCCAGAAACGATATTTAAAAAGGAAAGTGCTATGACCAGTGTCCCACCCCTCCCCCAGCTTTAATCGGTCCAGCTGCTGCGTCTTTTAATTTCGTCGAGCTGTATTGCAGGCGGGTTTCCCAATGCACACGAGCAGCTGGATGTGGTGAAAGCATCTATCTCTAAGAAAAGACAGTTCAATTAAAATACGAAAAGCCCAGTGCCTGGTGGAGGATGCAGCCAAAAATGCTCACCCCCAACACAGAGCTCCAACCCCAGGCAAGGGCAGGGGCATGGGTGCCAGGACAAAGGCAGGACACCAAGGGAAGGCCTGGGAGACAACCAGCTCTGCCCAGAGGTGGGGCTCCACATCTTCTTGAGCTGCCGTGGGCTCTGTTGTTGTTATTATGATTATGATTACTTTTCAAGAACACTAGGAAAGGAGAAGGAAAGAGGGAGGCAGAGGCGGTAGAGTGGGAAGCATCAGGACAGGGGGGACAGAAAGTGGCCCCTCTGGCAGAAAAATGGTGACCTTTGAACTTGGGGGACGAGAGGAGGGGCAGAGCAGGGCAGACACAGAGGATCTGACCTCTGTGGATTCGGCTGGAGGGAGGAGTGGTGGTCAGGGGAGGGCACGGACCTCCTCACAGGGCTCCTTCTTGTCCAGCCCAGCTCCCCGCCTGCCTCTTCTCCCAGGCACTTGGTCAAGGACTTATCTCTCTGCAAGGCTTGTGCAACTGGGAAGGAGGAAGGAAGTAGGAGGGAAGGGAGGAAGAGAAGCCGGTCTTGCACTCCCTATGACAGCTCCTGGAAACTGGCCTTCCCTTGGGCCAGTGGCCAAGGAAGCAGGCCAGGGGGGCACACATACTGGAGGCTGGTTCTGGTTTGGGTGGCCCTGCATCCAGGCCTCAGGAGTTCCCTTGGCGCAGCTGTGGTCTCATTGCTCCCCCCCTCCCCCACCAGTCCCATGGTCATGGGCTAGCAGGGCAGGAGAGAGGAGGTGTGAAGAGATCCCACCCCCACTACAGTCTGCCAGGGCCCAGCAGTCCTTCCAGGCACAGACTCGGCCCTCTGCCCTCCCCAGAGGGCAATGGAGTGAAGGGGGCACCCTCAGCTGTGAGCACCTACTTGACGCTGGTGCACTTCCTGAATGCCTGTTTTCCTAGAGAAAGGGCGGTGCTGAGAGGAAAGAGACCTAGTGGGAGTCCACACACAGGGGATCTTTCTACGGAATGTCTAAAGTAGGAGCTGTGCTCCAGACCACACATGGATGCCCACTGCCTGTGACCCACACAAGAATTCTTGCAGAGGAAATATCCTGAAGCATGACAGCAAGAGGGCATGGCAACGGGGTGCTGCTGGCACCTCCTGTTTCCCAGGTCCCTTCTGCAACCTCAAGGGCCCTGGCAGCTAGTCAGGCCCACTTTACTCAGGAACCAGACCCACCTGAGGGAGGTCCACTCATGGGCAGTGGTGCTTACAGGCCACCTGCAGTCACCATGGCTGCCTCAGAGAGAGGTCCCTGCCCACCCACCTCCACAGGGAAATGCGGAGTGGGAGCCAGACTGCTGCAGCCTCCCACAGAGGGGATGCTGCAGGGCCAGCCAGGAGACTGTGGCAGGGAGATTTTCCTGAAACACGGAGTGTGTGTGTGTGTATGTGTGTGTGTATGGGTGGGGGGTGACAGAGAAGGGAGAGCCAGGAAGAGAAATGGAGAGAAGGAAGAGGGAGAGGAGAAGGGAGGGGGAACAGGGTGGGGCAGAAACGGAGACAGGAGCTTTCTGCCCCCCTGCTTCCTGGTTTGTAGCTGGCGGAGGGATAATTCTAAACCCACCCCATTGAAGGCCTGAGAACAGGAAGGAGAAAGCCACCTGAGTCAGGAAGCAGGGGGTGGCACATGGGGGTGTCCGAGGAGGCACTGAGGTGGCACCACTTCGGGCATCCCCATCTGCTGCAGGTGATGAGCACTGAATAGGAGACGTCGCTGAAGTGATAAACTGTTGGCCAGATTGACTGGTGTCCTGTGAGGTCTATTCTGAATCCTGAAGGTCTGGCTTGAACGAGGGAAAGGGTGGACCTTCCAAGAAAAGCCCACAAGACAAGCAGCCCAGTGCCCACAGGCCTTTGGGACAGGCAGGATCTTCAGGCCAGGGGCAGAGGGAGGGCCATCCTGGGGCCTAAGGAATCCCAGAGAAAAGGCAGCCCCCACCCTTGTGAGCAACACGCTTGATATGCACCCTCCTCATTCATGCCAACCCATGCCTGCATGGGAGAACCACCCAGGGGTTCACCACGCCCCTCCTAGGGCATGTCTGGCCGCTGACATGGCCTTGTGCAAGCACTTTGACGTCCTCGAGCCTCAGGGCCTTTGTACCTGCTGTTTCCTCTGTTGGAATACTAGTCTCAGGTATCTACAAGGCCCTGCTCACAGGCTTTGCTAAGGTTGCCTTCTCAGGCAGCCTTTCCAGACCAGTGTTTGAAATGGTATACCTTGCACTCTCTCCCTTTGCTTCTCCAAAGCACTTATCTCCTTGTAATTAGCCATGTGGCTAGCTGGCTGCCTTTGGTCTCTCCTTATTGTAGCAAAAGTTCCATGAGAGCAGGGATTTTTTTCTTTTTGCCTGTTTTGTTCACAGCTATATCCTCATTTCCCATAACAATAAATTATGTATTGCATAATGTGTAAAATGTTAACCCTATGAAAATATCCTGAGCCAGCAGCCGGGAGGCGGTATGGAGCACACTTGGGTGGGGGCAGGAGCTTGTGCCCACAGCCCCTCACTCAACCAACAAAGAATGCTCTCCCACCAGCCTGGCAGGCAATGCATCTGAGTGAAGTACATAGGCAAGAATGGAGGCAAACTGGGGGTCCTGGTCACAAGTACAATGAGGGGGAACACCACTTACCTCCAGTGAATTGCTGCCTTATGGGAATGAGGGCCCAGAGTGCTAGCGCTTAATTTTTTTTTCCTTTAAAAAGTCAGAAATCAGGGTTTCATACAAAGGGAAATCTCCCAATTAAAAACATGTTACCAAGCAAGTAAAAAGTTTGACATTCCAGAGTTCAAGAGAAGCCACCTGTGGGCAGCTGCATTTGATCACCAGCTCTCAGGTGTCCCATGCTGAGCTAACTGACACAGGTAGAGCTTTCCTGGGCAAAGGCAGGACTGTGCTGGGGCAGGAAATTTGGACACCTCTAGTGCAGGCACTTGAGGACAAGGACGGAGAGGGGCAAGGACATCCAGAGCCTCAGGGTGAGCACTGCAGGCTGGGGGTGGGGTAAGCAGGGCTGCCCTGACGCCTGTGGCCCTTTGGGAGGGAGGAACCCAGCAGCCTTGCGAAGGAGGTGCAGAGAGGTGGTGGAGCTGCCAAGGCTGGGAGGCCCGAAGGTCCACAGAGGCCCTTGGATGAGGCCCTACTGCCTACCACCTAGCTAGGTCCCTGCAAGACTCCATGGTGGCACTCATCGCAGCAGTAACTGCATAATTAATGTATAATAGCCAGTTTGACACATGCCTCCTTCACCAGAATGTGGTCTGATGAGAGCAGGGCTTCATCGCTCAGATTCTAAGCTGTAAACCCAGAAATTGACCCAAGTAGGTGTCTATTAAATAAATACAGTCCACCGCCTGGGTGGATGGGCAGATGGGATGAGTAAGGGGGTCAGCTCCTGGTTGGGCACATGACTTAACCCTCACCGAGGCTCTAAAGGATGCTGCCCAGAGAGGGCTGGTGATGGCAGGCCTGGAGCGGGATGGGACAGAAAGACCAACTTCCGCCCTGCCCTCCACAGCCCCCTGGGCCGCAGTCCCGCCCATGCCTGCACCCACTCACTTGTCAAGTCCATTTCTGCTGTTTACAGTCTGCTAGAGGTGGGGTGCTGAGGAGCCAGAGGAAAAGGCATGTAGATCTCTGCCCTCCAGGGGCAGACAGACACCCAGGAGGCTGTGGGAGTGGGGAGAGGGAGTCGGGAGTCAGGGGCAGCCGGAAGGGGGACTTAATGATCTGAGGAAGGGAGAGCGTCCACCGTCTGCAGAGCATATTCTAAGTCAAACCTCTCCCTCATTTTGCAGGGAAGATGACAACAACACTTGTCCAGGAGGTCCAGCAGGGCTAAGACCCCTCTACAGAAAAAGATTTCCGGGCTGGAAGCCAAAAACGGGGGTGGTGCGGTCCTCTTCTGGACACTCCAGCTTCCCAGAGGAGTCAGGGAAAGGCCTCCCCACCCCCAGCCGAGGTGGGAAGCACCCCTGCTTCACTGCCTTTGACACCCCGTCTCTGCAGCATCCTGACAGCCTGGGAGGCACACAGCCCACCAGACCTTCGTGCCCAGATCCACCCCGGGCAGCCGGGGAACTGGCGGAATTGGCGTCGCCCCCTCCCCCCAGCCCCCAGGGGAGGAAGCCGCCTGTCAGGCCGCCACAGCGTGTCAAATCCTCTTGCTGCCTAATTGTGAGACAGCGGCATTTAAAAAAACGCTTTCCTGGCCGCCTGCCACACCGCAAACTGCTTGGTATAATTTTATTATTAAGGAGAGAGAAGGGGGAGGTTGGAAAAAGGAGCGAGAAAGGGGGCGGGGGGAATCGCTCCGTCCCAGTCGGCTGGTGGAGCCTTGCGCTTGCTGTGGAACCGGGATGGCTTTCCAGTGGGCAAGCCGACTTCGTTAATTGCGCATTCATTCTCTACTTAGAGTAATTGAAACGGAGCAGCCCGGGTCTGACGATTTAGGGTCTGCGACTAGGCCATTAACCCTTTCCGCGGCTGCCCTCCCGCCCAGATCGATATCGCGGACCCCTTGGAAGGCGGGGACAGGCCCCTGGGCCCCACGGAAGGCCCACTCTGGGGCCGGGAGCCCACACCGAACCTCTGCCGCGTGCGGGGAACCCGGGCGTGCACCCGACGCGAGCAGGGTTAACGCGGCGCCGCGAGCCTCGAAGCCCGGCAAGGGCCAGGCTGGGGATGGGGAAGCCGCGCAGAGCGTGTCGGGGTTGTTTGCGGCCTCGCCGCCCCTCGGCAACAGATGTTTCAGCCGTGTAAGACAAAGGCAGAGCGCCTGCTGCTGCCGGGAGAATATCCGCAGGACTCCCTCGGGGGCAGGTAAAATTTCACCTTCTATTTGTGTTCCTCCGTCACACCCCCGCCCGCCCCTCCCGGTTTCCCAGCCTCTGCTCCAATCCGGAAAGCGCCACCAAAGACGCCGCACCGCCTCCGCCGCAGCCCAACCCGCTGACCCCAGCAAGGTCATGGCGACCTCGGCTCCGCCAGCAGCCCGCCCGCCTGCCTCCTGGGGCGCCCCCGCCCGCGGTCCAAGGTAATTGGAGGCGCAGAGAGAGAAAGGGGGCGCTGCACTCGCAGCCGAGCGGAGGCGCCGGACGCTCCGCGCCTCCCTCCAGCCTGTGCCACATGTGACCCCGAGTGGCTGCACCGCCTGCCCCCCCCCCCCCCCCCGCCCCGGCCGCCGTCATTCATCTCCCTGATTCCCGCTGTAGCCGCCCTCGGAAGCCAGCCGAGTGAAGCAGCTGTTCCTTGCACACTCCACTTGACCAAAGATGATGATAAATGAGGCCCGGGCTGCACCGGGGACGCGGCGGCGGCCGCGAGGGGCGCGCAGGGCTGGGCGTGTAGCCCTAGCCCCCTCCTCACTTCCTGGGAAGGGCGAGGACGCAGAGGGCAGAAGCCGAGAAGCAAAACCTAAGGTCCGCAGCACTTCCCCCGCACCGCCCCATCTCCCGGCGGTGTGGAGCCGAGCGAAAGTGCGCCCCAAACGCAGGTCCGAGGCGCAGGCTGAGCTCTTGCGGCCAGTGCTGCAGCCCCTCCCTCCCTGCCCTTTCCCCTAACGCCTTGGTCCCCGCGGCGCCTTGGCCCCCACCCCCAGTGCCTCAAACCTATTAACGCTTGTAAATAATAAATAACTGCGTTTTTCCCTCCAACTGCGCGAGGCTGCAGGCGGAGGCCGCTGCAAGCTGCGCCCGGTCCTGGAAAGGGGGCACCCTCAGTCGAGTGCGGGGGGCTTTGGGCGCGCGGCCCAGCACACGTGCCGCCGCGGCACGCAGACCGGCACCCCGCCCCGCAGAGGAGGGGGAATCCCGCTCTGCCCTCCCCAACGCCACCTCCCCTGGAGTCCTCTGGCACAGAACGAGGCGAGAGCGCGCGCGCGCGAGCTTCCCAGCCCGAGATTATTTTTAATCTGTCCCCCCCTTCCATATCTGCCTCTCCCGTTTGTGCGCCCGCCCGCCCGCCCCAGCAGCCGAGGCCGCAGGTTCCTCACCTCGCTCGGCGGCTCCGGTCTCTGAGCACCTCCCCCGGCCCGCGGCCCCCGCCCCTGCGCGGGCATCGCGCGGCTAAATCTCAGCCCGGAAAAGACCGATTAGGAGCCGCGTGCCTTTCTGCAAAATATTGGAACCGGGTGGGGTGGGGGCGGGGAGAAGAGCGCTGTGGTCCCCTCGCCTCCCCACTCGCGGCGCGGCTGCGAGGGTGGCTCTGGCTCTCGCTCTGCACACAGGGGGCTGCCGGCCCTGGACATTGAGCACCCCTCTGCTTTTTCGGCCTTCTCTCTACAACGCCCACCCTTCCTCAGTCACTGACGAAGCTGGAGCTTCTACCGCAAGGACCCTCGGGCGGCGCCGCCAAGCGCAGCGCTGCCTCCCCCACCTCCAGTCTCCTCCCAAAGCTGCTTCAAACAAACAGCATTTAAACAGCAGCAGACCACCACACCAACAACTTCAAGGCTAACTCGGCCCGTGCCCGAGCCTCGGCGCACCTCGGGGCCTCCCCCTAACCCTTTCTTCTAGGCCCACCTTCGCTTCTCCCTCCCAGCCCCTTTACCCTTCGGGGCCCCAGAGCTCAGGCCCCGCCCCCTTCCCCCGGGAAAAGGAGACAGCAGGAAGTTCATGTCCACTACCATTAACCGGCTCACTAGAGGCCACCCACCCAAACCCCAGCCTGTCCTCCCCCTTGGAGGGGGAAGCAGAAAACCCTTGTAGGCTTTGGCTGAATCAGTCACTTGACATTTTCCAGACTCTGATGTGCCCAGTCGTGGAGGCTCAGAGCTTTGGGCCCCTGAGCACCTCCCTCCGGAATGAGGTCGGGGGTCAGAGATACCCACCGCAAAACAGGGGAAAACGGGAGGAAGTGTGGGCTGCGAAGGAAGGAAAGAGGCATTCCAGCAACAAGGAGCCGCCCGGGTTAGTGGCAGGAAAGAACACAATCTGCTTGGGAACCTGAGCCACACTTCCTTCCCCAGCCCGGCTATGGGTTGGGAGAGGCCCCCTCCCCAAGGCTTCCGACCTGAATCAGCAGAGGTAAGAAGCCTGGTGGGTTGGGGGTAGGACAGACATGAGGAGAGCAGTCGCACTGGGCTTGCCTGACTCGCCCTGGAGCCAGCTGCTGGGCCCCCTTGCCCTGAAGGCAAGAAGGGGGGAAGTGGGTCCCCTTAGTACCTGTGCAGGGCCTGGCAGGGTTCTGAAGGCTCCATCCCACAGCCAGCCCAGACATAGGGCTTGGGGCCTCCCTCAGATCTAGAAAGTTCTCAGTGGCCTTCAGACTTTTGGAATGGGCGAAAGAGGAGCAGCAACATCCTCCAGGTGCCTTGATGGATTTTACCTCTAACCCTCAAACTACCCTTCTAGGAGGTGATGTTGCCTCTTGTTTCACAGGTTTGGAAACAGGAGAGAGCAGCAACGGGCCATCTAGGCCCTGGGGTTGGGGCCTCCAGCTTATTCTGCTTTCCAGCAGCTGGGCATCAGGGAGGTGCCCTGGGGCTGGAGGGCGTGAGACACAGAGATGACAAAGAGGTTTTGGTTTGTTCCTGTGAAACTTTAAGAACACTGGTTTTTGTGAGAGGAAAACTGAAGAGCAGGCAGTTGGTGTGGTGGGGAGGTGGAGGGAGGGAGGAGTCACACTGACAGCACCCACCAGGGAGGGTTCCCAGGTGAGGGCGCTGAGCTGCAGCCACCTTAGTGAGGCCTCCAGTCCACACCGGGCTCACTTTTCACATGTAGCCCAAACGTAAATCTCACACAGACAGGTACCACCACATTTCAAATGTGCGTGGCTATTTTGATGAATAAATTACAAATTCATTTAGGGCCAGCGGCTTTGAGTCGATAATACAGGCTCTTTCTCCCAACACAGACCTACAGACGGCTACTATTTTGCTAGGGGTCTGCATCTCAAGACTGGGCTCAGTGGGGGAGGACGCCAACCATGGATAGCCAGGACCACCCTCTCCTGGTTCCGCTGCACCCCTGTGTGGGGAAGGAGCTTCCATCTCTGGGCATGGCTTGAAAGGCTCCCAGCTATCCTGGGTCTGAGGGACTGACCAGAAGCACTAACCTTTGGGGAAAACGAACCACTAGCTACTGTTCCAGAGGCAGCCTGGGAGCTTTTCCTCAAAACGGAAAATATTTGCTTTTGGTTTTCGGCTGCTGCCTCATTCTGGCTGATTTTCCTCAGAGCGGTAAAAGGTGGAGGTGCTTTGGAGTGAAAATGAGGCAAGGACACGCTGTCTGAGCCCAGCATCTGGCCGTCTTAAGCAGCACTGTTTTCCTTCCAGGGTGAACAGGAGACTTTCTGCTAGCATTCTGTGCAGTGGTTTTTTGCATTCCCAGCTAAAGGCCGTTTGCTCTTCCCAAGCCCACCTCCAACTGCACCAAACCTTCTAGAGGCTCCTCCCCTCATGCTTCCAGTCACTCAGCCACTCAGCATCTGGGGCAGAGAGCCTCCTCCAGATGTGTGCAGATAACTCGGCCTGCCTCCAGAGTGGACTTGTTTTGGAAAGTTGCAAGACACTCCCTCCTGGCTGCTTCTGAGGTGCTGGTGTGGAGAGTGGCTGGCCTCCTGGCAGGGGTGGGGAGGGGTGATGATGAGGGCTGCAGAGAGATGCCAGATTCACCACAGCCAGTCCTGTCCATTGTGTGGACTCACAGGTGGCTGGTCGTTGTAAGCCTTTAGGGTGAGGGGAGGCATCATCTGCCCCCACTGCACCCTGACTGTAAATGCCTAGGACCCTGATGCCACACAGCTCTGGATTGAAATCCCAGTTTGCCATACTCTCTGCTGTGTGGCCATGACCAATTCACTTAACCTCTCTAAGCTTCATGTTCCTCAGCTAAAACCTGCTTCTATTAACACCATTCCAACAGGGCGATCCTGAGACTGAAGGGGGTACTGTGCTTGGCACCTGGCAGAGGCTCTGTGAAGGACAGAAACTCAGTGCCCTGTTGGGGGGTAAGGACCGAGTCTTGTCTTTTCCCTGTCTCCCAGGGAGCTGTGTGTATCCAGGACAGAGCAGGTCTTCAGGGAGGGCTTTACGAGGGACAAGGACACCCCAGGGCTGGGAGGGTGCCAGGACTGAAGGTTAAAGCCCATCTCCAATGGCAGGTGAGCTGTCTTCCCAGCATTTCTTGCACACCAGTGTGCACATCTTAGTAAGATGCACGTTCTGCTGGTGGTCAGGCCTAGGGCCCTGCCATGTCAGTGCTCCCAGGAAAGGCTGGCACCACCGGCCTGTGGATTGCAAGTGACTGCAAGACCTCAGCCTTGGCAACATTCCAGTCCCTCCACATCCTGGGGACCAGGCACGGCACCCCGAAGCCCTGTGTCTCAGAGCTGGCCGCTGCAGGGCCTGGGCAGCCCTGCTGCTCAGCGTGCAGCCCTGCTTCTGGCAGCTCCACTGTGTGAAGCTTGCTGTCACTTCATGTCCATGCCTCTGGGGCCTTGGTGTCCCCGTCAGGAGAGCTGGAAGCTGGGATGCAATGACTCCACTCTTTCCTTTGCTGTCTGCCCATCCCCTCTTCCCTTCTCTGGCCCCTTCTAAAGGCACAACGAGTCTGAGACCCCAGCATCCACCCCAGGGGCTGCAGTCCTTGGGGTACGAGGCTCACCCACACTCAATCAAGAGCAGCCAGTTCTCACTTACTGCCTACGTGCCAGGCATGTCCTGAGAAGCGCTTGCATTTGCAGACCTCGTCCTCACAACAGCCCCATCGGGTAGGTACTGTCACCATCTTTGATTTATGAAAGAGGAAACTGAGACCTGGAGCCACAGCTGAGGTCACATCCCAGGTTAGGGCACAGGGCCTAGAAAGGCTGGACGTGGGTTCTTTCTGGCCTGGCCCCTAAGCATACCTGGCCTTTGAGGATTTCCTTTAGGGAAATGGCCCAGTGGATTGTCTTGGTACAGAGCAGCTGTGGGTGTGGCAAGCTGCTCATTCCCAGCTGGCGGCGAGGTCGGGGAGAGGAGCCTGGTCCAGTGAGGAAGGTGGGGGTGAGCCCATGAATCTCTCTGGAGAGCCTTTTTGCAATATGGACCCGAATAAAAGCCCTAGGTGCCCTCTACCCAGCAGTCCTGCTCCCAACCAGATGCAGGGTTGTCTGCACAGGGCAATGACCTGAGTTGTCGACTGCAGCAGCGAAAGACTGGGTACCCCCAAACATCCATCTGAGAAGGACGAGGGGAATATGGGGGAAGTCCTCGCAGTGCAGCACTAGAGTGAGTGTGCTCAAGCTTGTGAATCAGGGGCGCAGCCTTCAGATTCGGTGAGAGAGCACAGGGCAGACGGTGTGCAAAGATGCCCACTTTGCATAAAAGAGACACTTGATTTTTTTTTTCATGAGCACTTGACGCCTAGTAAAGATTTTTAAACTGCTATGGATAAAGACTGAAGAAAGAGCCTGGCTGCGGGCTCCAGTCGGGCAGAGCCACATCACGGCTGCCGAGCTCCAGGCCGGGGCGGGGGCACCCTCTGCTCCTCAGACGGGATGCGTGCCAGCTGCCAAGAGCAGTCAGCCCACCTGCGTCCTGCACTGGGCAGTCGGCAGGGCAGGAATCGTCCTCCCATTTTACAGAAGAGGAAACTGGGGCCCCCCATTAGGGAAGGACCAAGTCTGAATCCCCGTGTGGGCTGTGTCCTCATGTCCAGGTGCACAGTCCAGGGCACACGAGCCAGAACTGGCTCGAGGACTGAACTGTACAGACAGCCAAGGCCTCCAGAGCCATGGATGGCCCACAGGCCCTGCTCCTGGTCCGCATGCCACCATTCTCTCCACTCTGGTTCTGCCAGCAGTGCGCTTTCCTTTGATCCTCAGAACAAAGGTGACACATCATAAAATTTAAAAGCAGAGGCCTTGCTGGGCTTCCATGGGGCCTTAGGACTCCAGGCTCTAAGGGCGTGGCTGACAGCCCAGGGATACCTGGGGCAGAATCCTGGATGGGGCAACCCCCAGTCCGGGGTGCCTGGGGAGGTGACCCCAGCGCCCATACCTCAGTGTCCTGATCTGTGAAACAGGAGTGAGAAGCATGCCCCTCAAGGGCTCTGTAAGAATTAAATGAGATAGTGGGCAGAGTCATCTAAGCAATGCCTGGCAGAGGAGAGACTGATAAATGAGCTGCTATTTTTATATTTAAGAGGTAAGTATGTAATTTTTTATAACAGGAAAAGTTCAGGAAAACCCTTATCCTGGTTGTAGCTGGCTATGGGGGTAGGGCCAAGAAGGCGGGGATCCTTGGAGGGAAAGGAACCTGGCTCTCGCCTCCCGCCCAGGAGCAAGGGGTACCCGTCCAACTGGCTGGATCCGCTGTCCTGGCCCAGAGGCCCAGTGGGCAGTGGCCAGAGAAGAGCCCAGCCGTCTGTGTTCCCCAGCTGGCATGTCGGGTGGAACGGACTTGGCCAGCTGGCCGGAGGCCCCTGCAGCCCCAGGCCTGGGGAAAGAGGGCGCAGAAAGGCACCGGTGTCCCACCCTGTTCCACGGCTGGCCGCTTCCAGCCCAGAGCCTCTGGGTCTTTGGAAAGAACATCCAGTACCCGAGGCCCTGACAATTTACTCTGTGACCTCGGGTGAGTCACCCCACCTCTCTGGGTTGCCACTTCCTTAGTGATTAAATGGGGATAGTGGCAAGTAGTCACTTCACAGGCTGACCAAAGAACCAATAAGAAAACGAACATAAACCTCCTGTGTGTCACACCCTCACAGCCATCCTCACATGGTGCTCCGATGTGCAGGGCCACACTCCGGGAGCAGCCTGCACATGGCGGAAGCACCCAGCTTTGGGCAGAAGCCCTGTAACAGGTAAGTAATAAAAGGCCTCACATGATTATTACTATAGTATACTTTAGGGTTATAGGGTCAGGCCTAGGTTTTGGAAGCCCCAAACTCAATTCTGGAAGGCCCAGGAGGGGTTGCTGTGTTGTGGCTGACAGTGACCCTCGTGGCAGGTATTGGGGCACAAGTCAGTCTCTTCAGCCGTGCTTTCTGGGTGCCCTGCATGTGCTGGGACCCAGAGATGTGCCTTCCTCCCTCTCATCATTTCAACCCCCAGAGTAACTGCAAGGAACACAGGGGCACCCCCACTGCACAGACACAGCCATTCAGATCTAGGGGCAAAGGGGATTTTTTGGTGAGCAGTAACATTTGAATCTGAACTTGGCCTGTCTGGCTTCAAGTGTGCCCCCTGGGTAAGGGTCCCAGGCACAAGCAAGCAGGGTGGGCATCAGAGTCCCTGGAGGCAGGAACCTGGGCCTACAGAGCCCCGGGACAGGGCGCTGTGCCCCTCACCCTGGCCTTGAAGCCCCTGATCTGTGGCCTCTGGGCTCCACCTCTGCCTCCTGGAGGGAACAGTGTGACCCAGAAGGCTTCTCTGGCTGAGGCCTCCTTGGCACTGCTGTCTGTGTCTAGAGGGGACACCGTTCAAGCTCAGTGATGAAAGGCCTGCACTGGAGACTTGGAGGGGAGCAAGATTCCCATGGGAAAGGATGGCTCTGAGCACCGGCTCCTACAGGCTGGCTGCCATGGCAGATAAGCCACAGCAAGATCCCAGGCCCCCTGTCCCTCTGTGGGAAGCAAAGGCTGTGGGCAGTGGCCACAGACTGGTACAAACAGCAGGGGAACCCCCTGGCAGCCCAACCTTGTGTTTCCTCCACTGCAGCTCCGTCTCTGTCCCTGTCAACTTTGCAGGCAAACGCAGTTCACATGGACCAGATGGGCCAGCGGGTCTACACCACCCGCCTTGGCCCCCAGAGCTCCTTTGTCACTTCCCTTCCCACCCTGGGAGCCACCACTGGAAGGATTTTTGTCTCCCAAGCAAACTGTTTAGAGACCCACTTGTTCTCTCTCATGGGGCCCCAAATAGCTTCTTGAGTCTTTGTTGGATGGTTCCTGGGCCACATGTCTGTTACATGAATGAATGAATGGGTAGAAGGATGGGTGGGTGAGTGGACAGATGGACCTTGGGTGGAATGGAATTCCATCCCCAAGCAAAGCCACTGCTGTTTGTGTTGGCCTGAGCAAAATACGATTTCCCCAAGGTTCTGAAGAACACTGCAGGTGGTTCTTGGGGTCCCCACTGCAGCTGCCCTTCATGACACCCAGGCTGGGAAACTCAGAGGGGCACGGCCCCACTCACACCACACAGGGAGGGGAATCGGGCCCCAGGCTTCCTCCTCCCTGTGCCACGTCACTCCAGATCCCCAAAAGGTCCCCCAGATGCCCCATTCCTGAGCCCTGCCCCCCACCCAGGGGCCCCCAGAAGCCCCCTGGGAGTTCCCCTGGCCTTTCAGTGTCCCTAGACCGGAGCGGCTGGGAGCCTCTCCGTGGGGGCCAGAAGGACGTTGGAGAAGGGAGGGGTGCGTGCCTGCTGGAGCCTGCCCAGCAGGTTTGCAGAGCAGAGACAGCAGCGTGTTTGTCATCTGCGGAGGACAGTGGGTATGGTTTAAGGTGAAATTTAAGCCCATTAGTGCTTGACTGATGACATCAGCAGCGACAGTGAAAGTGATGGTGGCAGGGTGTGTGAGCATCCATAAATTTTCAGTCTTGGGCTGGTTTCTGTGCCCCCACCAGCCTAGACCCACAGAGCCAGCAGGCCCTGCCCCTGCCCCAGCAGCCAGGCACAGCCCCCAGGGTCTGTGTGGGCTGGGGCCTCAGTCAGGGCGTGAGAACAGAAGGGCCAGAGAGCCCAAGCGTGGAGGCAGTGTCTTCTTAATCTCCCTCCTTTGTCGCTCCTGTCTTTCTGGCGCACACACAGGACCCCAGCTCAGCCAACAGCCTCTCTTCCCCGGGCTGAGCAGTTTCCTGCAGCTAATGCCTGACAGCTCTGTTTATGTCTCCCCATAATTCTCCAATTTTATGTTTTTTTTTTCAGGGCCATTAAGCTCCCAGCCACAAGCTCCTTCCCCTGCCCCCGCTTGCCTTTGTCCTTGAGGCCCGCAGCCCCACGGCCCTTTGGGAGATAGGCTGTCTTCCCCAGCAGGTGGACGAGGACCTCAGTGGGAGGCCTCGCTCAGGACAGACAGCCCTCGGCCAGGACTTCCCAACACCAACTCCCTTGTCTTCCAGCCAGAAGTCTTATCCCGCAGGTCCACACCAGGGTCCCATGAGCCCTGCCAAACCCTCTGGCCCAGGTCCTGCCCCCACCCCCAATGTGGTTATGTCTTAGCCCCAGCCTTTCACTTTTCTTCCTGGCTGACCTTTCTTTTCCCAGAGAGCCCTGGTCAGCTTCTGAGGTCAAAGCCTGGCTCTCTTCCCCCACTCTAACCCCCTCTGTGGCTCCAGGTCCCTGGATCCAAGGAATCCTCAGTGTCCTAAGTCCTACACTCCACACTCCTGCCCTGGGCCCCAGTCCTCCCACAGTCTACCTCTGCAGAGGCCCCCACGTCCTCCCCTGCCACCCAAGGTCTCTCAGAGCCAGAGCTCACAATCCAGCCTCTTCTCTTACAGGGAATCCTGTGACTGCCTCCAGGCTGGGTTTCCAGTTCCTAGCCTCTGGCCCATCTAGCTTCTCAAAAGCTCTGCTTAGGGTACTCCCTTGCTATAAGGCCTTCACTGACTCCCCATTACTCCTACCTACTTGAGCCCCCATCCTCAGTGTGGTGCTCAAGCCCCCCCAGCTCCAGCACCTGGAGAAAAGCGGGCTCCTGCTGCCTCTGAGCTCTCTGAGATCAGGCCTTCGCTGTCCCTGACAGGCTCCCCCATGTCCCGGCCAGTTCATGCCCCTGGGGTGCCCTTCCCTATCTCCGCAGGCCTGAATCCAAGGGAGCAGGGGCCTCTGAGGGCCTTTCCTGATGCCTTCAGAGGTGATTCTTCCTTTCCTTCTGGATCCCACGGCCCCTGTGCAGCTCCCGCAGCTCATGGAGTCCATCGGCTCCCCAGCCCCAGCTGGGACACGGAGCTTCCTGCGTCATAGTCACCCACGAAGGCTGGCATGGAATGTTGAAAGAACAACCTCACCTTGAACTCCCTTTTCTTTCCAGGAATACCCTTCACCACTCCTATCCTGGGGCCCAGCACACCCCACCCCGCCCACAGGAATGGGGGAGACGTGGCAGGGAGGCTCAGACCCCTCTGTCAGACCCCCGGTTCCTTCAAGAGGCCACCTGTGTACCTTGTGAAGGCATGAGAGTCCTTCCCTCTCTGTCCTTCTGGCACTTCCTCTCTTCTTTGCTGAGCTGCCACTGTCACCCAGAGGCCCCTGGCCCTGCCGGCTCATCGGCCCTTGTCCTGGACACCCCTTCCCCACAGGCGTAGGTGACCCTAGTTCCACCTGTCCTGTGGATGCAGCCCTAGCCCCACAGCTGCCCTTTGCCCCCTGGCACTGTCACAGGCCTTCCAGACACCATGTAGCCTCGTCCCAGCTCCCTTCCTCTCTCCCCGCATGAGTGGGTGCTGGGGGGTGTGCGAGCTGCCTCCCTGAGGACAGAGATGGGGAAGCAAACTTGATACCTGAGCTGCTGCACTTCCCTGCACTTCACATGTGCTCGGCTCAGCTCCAATCAGTTCCAACCTGAGCTGCCCCATCTCCCTGGTAAGTCTGGCCACAGCTCTGCAGGCCCTCCACTCTGCCCTGCCTGCCCGGCTGGCATTCCACTCAGGCCCAGCCTGCCCTTGGTGGCTTCACCACTACACTGGCAGTTCCTGGAGTGGCCATCAGCAGCACTGCTTGGCACCTGCCTCCATGTGTGCCTCAGACAGGGCACTGGACCTTACAGGCCACATTCCTTTGCCTCTGAAGGGGCCTCCTAGCCCCGCCTTCCCCTCCCAAATAGCTCAAGCACAGAAACACTTCAGGGTCAGGCTCCGGGAGAGGCCACCCCATGGAGTGCCACCAGGACTCCTGTTGTGCAGAGCAGGGGAAGCTCCGCCATCTGTGTGGCCCAGTGCAGAATGCAAATGCAAGCCCCTGCTCAAAAAGTGTCACTCTCAAGGCAGCACAAGGCATTTAGAGCGAGCTCAGGGCATTGCTGAGCACAGGTCCCCAGTGAGGAGAAGGTTGCCGCACGGGCGCTGCACCATGCCCTAGTTCCCCAGGTCCCAGGTACCCTGCTGGGCTCTACGAGAGGGTCACAGTTTAATCCTCACGTCACAGATAACAGAAAGCATAGGAGCAACAAAAGTAATAACAGTAATCATAAGAGTACCAGTAATCCAAGGGTAGCCACTGAGCACTCACCATGTGCTAGGTGCTTTGTGCATATTAAGTCGACAAACTGTCACAGCTACCCCGTTCTGTGACTCGGGAGGTGGGGAGGTCAGGGAGGACGCAGGGCTGACCCTGTGGGAAAGTGCTGCAGGCAGGAGGGAGCCCAGGCTGCCCTAGCTCCAGGGGCTGGCTCCCAAACAGACTGCATGCCAGGGGCCAGGCCTGCCCTGTGCCCAGCCCCCGACAAGCATTACCAGGCTCTCCCTTGGGAGACAATGCAGAGCAACGGGGCCCCTGCTGCCCCTCCAGCACTGAGACCCCAGGCCTCTGGCTCTGAATGGAGCCTGGGAAACCATCCCCTTACCCTGCAGGAGCACAGGCACAGCGACTCAGAGGGGGACAGCTCCTGCAAGACCACACAGCAAGGTAGGACCCCAAACCCAGCTTTCAGCAGCCCTGTGTCTAAAGGCCCTTTTCTGTCCCTTGGGGGCTCACGATGGGATGTAAAATGGAAACGGTGGACAGAAGCAGATGGTCAACATGACCCCAGTTTTTTTAAACAAACTGGGTGTGAACACACAGAAATGCTAACATTGGCGTCTCCTCATTGGAGGAGCTAGAGGTGACTCTATTCTTTATAGTCTTTGGTCGTTTTGTATATTTTCTCCAGTGAGATAAAATTTGCCAGAAGGCCCAGCAGCTCTGAGTGTTTCTGAATGAATGGGGAATAGGAGTCTGCAAAGCCGAATTCTGGTTCATGGGGAGCTGCCATGGACACACGAGCCCAGCAGACCAGTTTCAGGCCATGCTGGTCTGGACCAGTCTTCCCTCCCAGCTGAGGGTTCAGAAGCTCATCTGGTCCAGGGGCCTGGGTTCATCCCTGGCTCCCCTGGGGGATCTGTCACCAGGCCCCTCTGCTCCTTGGAGGTACAGTGGGGTTGAGGCCCCCAGCAAACGCTATGCAGATGCTGGGCTTTCTGCAGACAGCTCTGAGCCACCTCCTGTCCCCAAAGCCCCTGGGCCTCTGGCCTGAGAAGAGCTGACAGCTCCTTAATAAAAGCAGGCCACAGACATGCCCGAGTGACAGCGTACCCGTGAGAGGTGATGTCTGGCATCAAAGCCTCACTTTCCCCTTCCTGTTAGACTCTGGGACAATGCACATAAAAAACCCCACGTGTGTGTGACAAAGATGCGTTCTTCTCACAGCTGGCCAGTGTCTCCCTAGGTTGAATGGCTGGCCCACTTCCCCAGGAGCAGGGGTCTCAGGGGCCATCCTATGCCTGGGTTGCCCAGACATGGGGCCAGGGGAGACCAGTCAAAGGAACAGCTGTGCCATATCTTTTTATTAAAACAAGAACCCAACCCTTAGTGGCTGGGGGGAGGGGGCAGGTGGGCGACATGCAGACCACGTGGATCTAAGAATCTCAGCAGAGCCTCGCTCTGGCCTCTAAGGACAACTGCAGCCAGCTGCACACAGCCACTTCGAGTGCGCCCTGTGAGCTCACCTGTGAGACAGCCCCGCTAGGCAAGCCACCTGTCCAGCAGGGTAGGCCAGGCCTTCCTGGCAAGGAGGCTCAGGTTCGCAGGTGTTGGCCACAGTGCCCGTGGCCTTTCCTGTTGAGTTCCTGCAAGAGAGGGGCTGACCGTGCAGAGGCCTGGGCAAGCTCCATAGGAAGCTTCTGTCTTCCAAAGGCCGAAGCCTATAACCCCACTGTTCTCCTGACTTCACTTTGGGCAAAAAATTACCCCTTCTTGGTGCCCATTAGGAAATACCACCCCAAGATGTAACAGGGCAAGTGTCACTATCTGAAGAGGGAGTGACCCCCGACTCTTCACCCTGTGGGCCCAGGAGCAGGGAGCAAAGTGGGGCTCAGCCAGGCTGCTCTGGCAGCCCCTCTGCTGACTCACTGAATGGGGTCAGCCTTCCCTCATGCAGACAGGCAACGGGGTGGGGCTGGCTCATGGAGGGTCAGGGGATGTTCTTTACACATGCACCTGGCAGGTGTGAGATCTGCATTATGATGCACACGCTATGGCCATTCCTGTCCGTGTGCTAGAACATGCCACGTCACCACGTAACTCCCACCACCAGCCTGAGGGTTACTGCCCGGGCTGAACACGCAGCCCCATGTGTCTGGGCCTGCCTTCATGGGATTTTCCTCCTCCAAGTCCCATGGAAGACGACTGCACTGCGGATGTGTCTGGGTTCTGAGGCTGCAAGGGCAGAGGGCCTGGCCTGCTCTGTCTCTTACCCCATCCTGGCCTGGATCACTGCCTCAGTCTCCCCATCCAGGTGAGCCTTCTGAAACCCATGAGCCCATAGTCATTTCACTTCCAGGCACATGGCCAATGGGAATGCTATGCGCTAGCACCAAAGCATGTGTTGCAGTATGTCTGTGGCAGGTTTATTCATAAGCTCCTCAAACTGTAAACTTCCTAGATATTCATCAAAGGCAGGAAGGATGAGCAGACCACGTATGCACACAACGGAATACTACACAGCAAAGGAAAATAACAAGCGACCGACACACAGAGTGTGGGTGAGTCTCAGAAATGGCGTGTGGAGTACAAGATGCACGTGGGTAAAATACAAAGGCAGGCAAGCAGACGCTGGGCAGTCCACGCTGCACACTGGTACGGGCACCTCCGGGGCTGTGGTGCTTTTTCTCTGGATTTGAGTGCTGGTTGTGCACAAAGCATGTTCAGTCTGCAGCAATTCATTGGCTGTTCACTTAGAGTTCATGCCCTTCTCTGTGTGGAAGTCAACAGAAAGTTAAAAAGTAAAACAAACAAGATCTCAGCCTCCCCTACTGAATGCCTCCTGAGGCTCTTCAGTTGGCACACAGTGAAGCGTGGAACCTGCCTCAGTCTGTGCGGTCAATGTCGACCCACAACCAGATATTTCCTGTTCTCCTTGGCCAAGGGCAGGATGCACATCTCCCCCCAGAAAAAGCCAGGGTGGCTGTGTGGCTCACTTTGGTCAATGAAGTTCAAGTGAAAGTGATAAGTGCTGCTTTAAGGAAGAAGTCCTGCAAGCCCACATGTCCGTCTCTCTCCCTCTGTGACATGCAAGTGCTCTGAAGCTGCTGCGCCATCTGCCTGGATCCCTCTGCTGCCTGGTTCAGAACCAGTGAGGGATAAACCCTGTTTTAAGGTGCTGATATTTAGGGGATGTTTGTTATGCAGCATAACTAGCTCATCCTGATCAGGACACCAGGCATTCAAGAGTCTTGGTGGTCTGGTCCCTGACAACTTCTGCAGCTTTGCAAACTAGGAGCACTCTAGCCGTGAGCTCTATGGACACTACAGTCCAGGCATGCTGCAGTCTCAGCTGTTCCAGGACCTCTGTTCTTTCATGTCCTGGGCCTCTAGGCCTCCACCCAGCATCGCTCTCCCTTCCCTGCCTCCCTGGCACGTGGCCACTGCTCCCTGAGCACACAGGCAGGCCTCACTCACCCCCACAGCCACACCTGCATCATCCCTCCTGCCAGGGTCAGTGGCTCCTTGAGGGCTAGCACCAGTCAGTGGGCAATCAGTTCCCATAGGAATAAGCCAGAAGGGGGTAAGGACACCTAGACTAGACCTCCAGCTTTTCCTCCTTTGACTGCAAAGCCAGGTGTAGCCCAGGGGGCTGTGGACACCTAGGCCCATCTCTGGGAGCCCTCCAGCAGGGCCTGCAGGTCAGGATGCCCAGAGCACATGAGTGCCTTAGGCTGACCCTTCCTCCCACATTTCTAGGGTTTGCCACCCTCCTCAAAGGATCTCATACTGGTTGGGAAAAGTTAGGGGGAGCAAGGTAGGATTTGGGGGCACTCAGGAAATAGTGCCCCCAATTAACCTATTTTTTACAATAGTAGCTGGAACCCCAGGAAAAGAACATTTTTTTCCAGAAGTGCCTTGGTTTTTGGGCTTGTGATAAATGACCCCAGCTCAGTGCTTGGTTTGGATTCCCAGCTCCAAGGGCTGCCAGGGATCCTCTCACAGCAGCAGGGTTTCAGAGTGGCCACTTGCCAGGCAGCCCAGTGGGGAGCCTAGGCCATGACCTGCTTCCAGCCCTGGTAAAAGAAGAGGGCTGGATGGGGATGGTGCGGGCAGGGTCTGGGGTGCATCACAGAGCAACTCGGCCATGGGAGGTGTAGGCCCCTGGATCCCAGTGTCCAGAGGGCTCTTGGTTCCACTGAGTCACCTCCACCTGCCCTTCTGCAAAAGAGCCTCCCTTCAAAGGGGACTCTGAGTGAGTACTTCCCATCACCTGCATGCGGGCTGGTTCTCCTGCTTTGGAGGGGCTCCCTTGCTGCCAGCCAGGGAGTCACACTACCCCTCAGCTCAGTCTGCCCTGTCCTAGGGGAGGGGCACCTTTCTGCCCCGCACATTCTCCAGCCACACTGGCTTCCACCAGGTCCTTGTACACGCCAGGCCCTGACCCCCAGGCCTTTGCTCACTCTTTCCTCTGCCTAAGCCACCAGCTCCCTGGATCTTCTCATTACCCCCCAAAGCCACCGCCTCCCAGAGGCCCTCCCTGCTTGCCTGCCTGCCTAAGGGAGCCCCCACCCCCACAGCTCTTGCCATTCTCTGGAATCTCCTCCCTCGAGTATTTGCTGACAGCTTCTTATCTGCCCACCCCATGGATGGCAAGCTCTGTGAGGGCAGGGTCTTGTCTGTCTTATCAGGACACACGGCAGGCACATGCTTGCTGAATGCACGGAGGTTGCTGGCACTCCCAGTCCTCACCTAGGCATGGGGCTCGGGCTGGGAGCAAGGCCTATGGCTGTTCCCAGGTTCCAGGCCATCCTTACACTCAGGAATTCCCAGTTCAGCCTGAAGGTGCTCAGATGCCAGGAGTCTTTCCCCTCCTCCCCCTGCACTGGCTGGCCCACCTCCTGAGCCCTCCCCACCTCTCCTGCCCCTTCCTTCATGCTCTGGATCCACCATATTTCTCTCACCTAACCCTGCCCCCCAGCTCAGACCACCCCCCACCGAGCCCCCATCACCCATGAGACAATGTCTCTGCCTCTCTGGTTTGACATTTAGGCATGACCCCTGCCTACCTTCCCATTCTCAAATCTCATGTCCCAGCAACACCAAACCACGGGGAGCTACGTGCACCCACCAGCTCTTTCATGCCCCCAACCTTTGCACACAGCTGGCAGGATCCTGGGGTACACCTTCCCTTCCTCATTTGCCTGGCAAAATGCTCCCAGGCCTTCTAACTTCCACTCAGCATCACCTCTCAACTCTGGTTGTGACTTGCTAACAGGGGCCTGCCCTGCTTTCCCCTCCTGCTCCCACCACCTCACAGGTCCACCAGGGCGTGGCCCTGGTCCCTCGGCCAGTCAGGATCTGTGGCTGCCTGCTTCGCAGCAAGCCTGCAGCCCCTGGTTCTGTCACAGCACCCCAGCACCAGGCACACAGTAGGTGTGACAGTGTGAGTGCTATGGGCTGGTGAGTGAACTGGTGCCACGCAAACCCTGAGGCTGAAGCTGGTGGCTAGACAGGAACCAGAACCCTGGGCACTCAACAAGGACAACAGCAGCTCCCCTTGCTTCCTGTGTCCCAGGCACTGTCCTGGGGCACTAGCTCACAGATCTTCCAACCCCAAGACAACAGCACCGAGCACAGAGAAAACTAGCAACTAGCCAAAGATCACACAACCAACAAGTGAAACCCGAACCCAAGTGTTTGACTCCAAAACACATCCCCTTCAACTGTTGTCACCAGAGTGGGCAGTGTTTGAAGGCTCCAGTAAGGGGGCTGTCTGTCCCAAGCTCCCCCCACAGCCCCCATCACCATCCATCTGCAGTCACACCTTATAGCCAAACTGCTCCTCCCACAGCTCAATCCCCACATTGTTTGGTGAGGAGGCAGGGCCTTCTGCCTGGAGACTTTCTCACCACGGATCTTGGAGGCTGGGTCAGGCAGGGTGGGTATAAGAGGCTATGCCAGTATCTGACCACTGAGGAAACCAAGGCTCGAGAGGTGAACAGATTTGTCCCCACTGGGCTCCTGCTCCAGCTTTGAGAAGCTGTGCAGCTTCTGGGCACCAGGGTGTGGGCCCCCCTTGGTGTGGGGCTCTGGAGCTGGCACTGGGCTACAGGGAACCCTCTCGGAAGCAGAGGAAGCAGGCCAGGGCACTGGCTGAGCAGCCGCCAACTCCCAGCATACAGAAGCTCTCAGAAGGGTAAGGGACGCTGAACTGAGCCAAACTTTTGGGCAAAGTCCAGGTGACTTTGGCCCTGAGGCCAGGTCCACTCTGGGTCTCTAGCTTCGAAGGCTGTCTGTCCTCAGGGTCCCTGTGCCCTCACTGCCTGCCCTTCCACCGTACACCCATATGTCCTGGGCAGCTGTCTGCCTCTCCCCCAAGCCTGGCAGCACTGTAGCAAAAGAACCCCATCTGGGTCCCCAGCCTGCCCACACGGGGATCTGACCAGGAGGGTGCCCTCAGCAGGTAGCTGTTAGGTGAGTGAATGAACTGCATGCATCACTTCTCTTCTTAATGTTTCATGACCTACCTCCTCCAGGAAGTCCTCCCCGAACACCCTACTCCTTCACCCCAATCATCCAGAGCCCTTATTAAGCACGGATCTCACTCCAAGATTTTTTTTAATCCTCACCCAAGGATATTTTTATTGGTTTTAGAGAGGGAGGGAAGAGAGAAAGAGAGAGGGAGAGAGAGAGAAGAATATCAGTGTGAGAGACAAACATCAATCAGTTGCTTCCTGCATGTGCCCTGGCTAGGGATGGAACCTAGCCAGGTTCCTGCAACCTTTTGGTGTGCAGGATGACGCTCCAACAAACTGAGCCACCCGGCCAGGGCCTCACCCCAAGATTTAGCCTCAGATCCAAACTGCAGCATTCCCACAAAGTCCACCCAACTTCTGCTCACTCACTTTCAGGGACAGAGCACTAACTTCTTTCCACAACTCTTCATTTAGCACCTCCTGGGTGCAGCCTCTGTGCTGGGTGCCACATACAGTAGGACAGCCACGGCCTCTGCTCCCCAAACAAGCTCTGGACACTTCGGTCAGCTGGGGTCCTTCTGGACAGCTCGGCTCTTGGCCAACGCCACCACTGGATGTGTGGACGTGGGGAACTACTCCCAATGCATTAAGTGAGAGCAGCGAGTCGCTGAGGGATGCAGGGAGGCTATGATGCTATGTCTGGTTTTAAAAGTGTAGAACCATGTCTGATCCCAGAGCAACTGGGCTCCAAACGCGACCCGCCACTGGTCAGTGTGAGATCCCATGGGAGCTTCACTTTCCTGGGACTTGGGTCTATTTGCTGAGTTTTCCACAGTGAGGACTTACTGTGTGTCACGAGGGGGAAGCCTGCCAACCGAGGCCTCCTCTGAGCTGGGCTGAGGCCTGTGTCCCAGTCTGTATCTTTCTTTCTGATGGCAGCGAGTGGGCACCACGACCCCTCACGGGGCCCTCCTGACTGGGCGTTTTTCCAGGCAACACTCAGACCCTCACGGGTCCCAGGAGCGAAGGCTGCATGCATGCCTCTGAGGCTGTTCCCTTGTGGGGTCTGAGTTGGTCCAGCCCCCACTGCGTGGCAGGTTCCCCAGGGCTGGGGCCTGCAGCTTGCAGAGGGGACTGCCTCCTCTGTCCCCGCTGCCCCCCACCCAGGCAAGGGCTCTGGCCTCTTCAGGACAGTGGGATGTTGACGACCACACTTGCAGATGTGAGCTCGGGCCCCCGCCCCACCCCAGGGCCCCTAACCAGAACTGGAACCAGAGTTTCCTATCACAGCTACAGCTCTTCTATAAACCCAAATCTGACTTTATTTCTCTCCAGTTTAAAACCTCCCATGGCTCTCCAACGTCCCCAAATAATACCTCCCAAGCTTGGCGTCCATGGCCTTGTACCTTCAGACACCTGCTCCCTCCTCCAGGTCCCTTCCCCCACCCAAATAAGTCAGTGATAACCCACGTGCCAACAGAACTGCTTCACACCACTGGGCCTTTGCACAGGCCAGCCCCTCTGTCCAGAGCTGGCAGACCCACCACACCCATACTTCAAAACCCTGCCCAGGCGCCTGCCTCTGAAGAGCCCGTCCTGATCCCTTGCCCTCCACCCTCCCCAGGCCCCTGTAATCTCCGTTCCCCTTCCTGAGCCTGCTCCTTGCACACACATTGATTATCGCACTCAATGCAATTAGCAGTTGATGTGTCTGTCTCCTACCGAACCGGATGCGACACGGACAGAGCCTTTTGTCTTTGTTGTAAATCCCTGGTGCCCAGATACTGCCAGCAAACAAACAGGCGCTCAGAAACGCCTGGCTGACAGGTGGGTAAGTCAGTAAACAACATCTGCACAGCCCTTTACAGTTTACGAAGCCCCTTTCTGTCTTCCACCGCACTGGGCTCCTCTCAGCGGGGCAGGGACCACGGGAGCTCCAAGGGGCTTGGGGGCCCTTCTCTCTGCCTGGGCAGGAGCTGAGCTTTGCCAGGTGCCTCAGCAGGGCTCACCAAGAGCAGCTTGGACCCCCGTTCAGAGGAAGCCAACTGGTTCCCTGCCAAGGGCTCCCTCCCATCCACCCTCAGGGAGAGCCTGGTGGGTGCCCGGGTGGCGGCCAGCCAGTACAGGCATGGTGACGGCCGCCATCCCGCCAAAGCTGTGGGCTGTGGTGGGCTGGAGTGGCAGCTCCACCAGAGAGTCTTGGTAACAGTTGCTATGTAAAACGCTCAGAGGGGGAATTTACTGTCAGCGTTAATAATAGATGAAGGTTTCAGAATTTTTGATGCCTTACGTTCTAAGCCGTTTGATTTATAATGTCTCTGGAAAGGGAGAGATGAGGGCGGGGCAGGGGGAAGGCAGAGGCTCAGAGGCACCAACTGGGAGCTCAGCCCCCTCCTCCTTTGACAGATGGGGAAACTGAGGCCTGAGGAGAAAAGCGATGGAGCCACGTGACTCCAGCATGCCAGGACCTTGGGGATTCCAGATGCCCAACCCTGCCCAGGTCCACAGGAGAGGAAACTGCACCCAGGGTTGTTTTGATGGATTACTGCTTCTCCTTTGAGCTGAGCAGGTGTATCTCAAGTAGTCCCTGGAAGCAGCACTGATGGGCACCTCTGGCAGGGGCTGTGTGAGGCTGATTACAGGCTCCACAGAGGCAAAATGGCAAGTCCTGACTTCCCTTCTGCAAAGCTGCAAGCGGCAGCTACTGTGGGGCCTTGGTAGAGAGCAGGCAGCTGGGCAGGAAGCAGGGCTGTCGCTATCTCTGTTGGAGGAAGAGCTGGGGCAAGGGTACAGGGCTGTCCTAGGTGTGGGAGGCCAGTGGGAGGGCGCCTGCACTGGGGCCAGGCCTCACCACAGCCATACATCCCCCATCCACATGACCAGACATGCCACGTGGACAAACACCTCCCCCACCCTGCTCAGGTGACTCCAAATCGACTTGGTCTTACAGAGGCTGGGAGCCTTCCCTTGATTACATGGCCCCACCCCCTGCTGCCCTGCCACCTTGCAGGCCTTCACCTAGAATTCTCTTCTGCCTTCTCTAGCCCTCCTTGGCCTCTCAGCCTAGGCTAGGAAATCGGATCCTGCAGCCAGAGGGGCTCTTTTTTCTCTGCATCCCCAAGACCCCAGTCTTTGGGCCAGAGAAACTGGACCCAGGGCTGGGCACACCAACACCCAGACCTTCACCTTCACAACTGTCACCAAAAGCCCCATCTTACAACGCGAGTGTGTCTCGGCTCAGAGTCCTCCTTCCTCTTCCCTCAGGCCCTAAACACATCCAGGAGCCCTCATGGACCTGGCTCCAGTAGGTGGGAGAACACTCACACCCCCTGCCCTGCCTCCATTTCGGCACAAGGATAAGAAGTTCTCACAGGGCCGTGGTGCCCCGTGATCAGCACAGGCCTGATGCAGCCCCACAAGCAGCCACAGGGCCTGCAGGAGGACAGTAACCACTGAGAGCCACCCCCGCCCCACCCTGCCACCACACACTCACAAGGGCAGGGGGCGTGCTAATAACAATGATGATGATGACGGTTAGGGCCAGAACACTATCAGTGAGCCTGTCTCCCCATTCAACAGGCGAGAAGCTGGAGGGCTGGGGGGAACAAGCGCCTCCTCAGACATAGGCTGTCTCTGACCATCTCTACAACAGCCCCTCCCCCAGGCCCCTACCCATCTCCCTGGGTCATTACCCACTGGCTGGTCTGCTGGGCTCAGTGACCCCCAACCCAAGCATCAGCTTCACAAATGAGAATTTTTGTCTGTCTTAGCCACTGCCTTGCCCTTAGCACCTTGGGCAGCCTGGCACATAGTAGGTGCTCAATAGGTGCTTGTGGGAGGCTGAGTAGATAAAGAACAGGTGAGGAAATCCTGCCTCATGGGTGTGCATGCAGCCCCCCCAATGGCTTCGGGCATGGGGCCAGCAGTGGGGGAGGGGCGGCACTGGGTGCCATCACTGGTTCTCCCCCTTCCTGGCCTGCTGCTGTCATTCCATTGTCCACTCACTCATTCCCAAGGCCCCTCGATGCCAGGCCCTGTGCTCCCAGGCTCTAGAGTGCCCTCAGATGGCCACCCTGGAGCTCTCCTCCCAAAGGAGCTGGACACACAGACACACCCACACTCCAGACATGCCTCCATTTTCCTCCTCTATAAAACGGAGCCAATGAATCACTCATGTTGATTGGTTACATACTTATATGCAGGTGCTCCCTTCCCTACTCTTGCCACTCTCTGCTCAGAGACTGGCCAGTCTGCCTTGACTGCTTTCCTATCCCAAGCGAGGCCTGTGGCAGCCCCTCAACCACTGCCCAGTTAAAGCCCAGGACTCTAGCAGTGCCAGGAGAGCCGAACATTAGCGGGTAAAGGCTGCCAGGTCACTCATAATGGCTTTAATAATGGAGTTTCTGGAAGGGCAGCTAGTCAGCGATGGTGCACATTTCTGTGACTTCATTAGTGCTGCTAACCTGAGTTGTCACAGGAGGCAGGAAGGCAAGGAGGACAGGGGATGGGGCCATTCCATGCAATGTGTTTGCACTAAAAGGAAAAGACAACCCAGGTGCCAGGCTCCACAACTTGGCCAGTAGTGTGTGGGCTGGATTTCTGCCAGGAACCCTTGTGCAGGACACAACACATACAACTGTGCACTTTGGCCCCAGGGTTAGGCGAGTGTCAGCAGGAAACCCTTTCCCCAGACAGGTTTCCTGAACTGCCAGATCACTCAACCCAGGTGTGAGAACTTTCTGAGACCAGATGCAAAGTCTGCGTGTGTGTACAAACACATTCTTCTAAAGAGGATGCAGGACTTTTTTTCAGCTCCTGAAGGGCCCAGAGGCCTGGCAATCTGCACTTGAATCTGAGCCCAGAGTCTGGGATGGAGCACAGTAGAGAAGTCTTGCTGGAGCCTGGGAAGGGGTTCAAATGTGTTTGGGGACATGAACATTTGTCATTCCATTTTTCAAAAATTAGACTTAAGATTCGGAGCATCAAAACCACACGGGTTTTTAAAAGGGCAGATTTCTGGGTCCCACTCCTTAAAATCTGTGATTTAGGGTGGCCAGAGCTCAGGAATTTCCCCTGGTAAAAACTCAGGGTGGTTTGAGAAAAATGCCAGAGCTCCCAATGCTCTGATTTAATACGTTGTTATTGGCTCTGCTGTATGATGTTTTTCTTCTGGTCTTGGTGGGGAACCATGTGTATGCCCCAAAGCCCATCAAAACCCCCAAAGAGGCATCCATGTAGAACCGTGTAACTGGTTTCATGACTAGCTCCCTTTTGTTGCAGAAGTACCACAGGGGGCAGGTGTTGTGAAGGTTTTCTCACCACGCCCACCAAGCCACAGAAAGGCACAGGAAGCATTCCTCAAATGAGGAGTCAGATGGCTGGGCATCCCTGGGCTCTCTGGCCCCAAAGTGTGCTAAGCAGCCCTCACCAGCAAATGGATGTACCACGCCTGCCTCCTGAGGCAGGGCCAGCACAGAGTGCCCCATCTGTGCAGCACAGTAGACCATGCACCAAGGGCAAACACCAAATGAGACTCCTCTGGCCTGGGGTCCAGGCCACTCACCCCATGGCCTGGCCTCGGACACAAGCTCTTCTGTGTCTGGGAGTGAAGGGATATCTGTCTCCCTTTCTCCCAAGTCCCTGCATCCATACTGGGCCTGCCAAGGAGGCCTACAGGGCAGCTGGATGAATGGATCCATTCATCAATATAAACTGAGCACCTACTGTGTGCCAGGCCACAGGCAGGGCCCCACCCTGATGGAACTCAGTCTGGTGTGGGAAGAGGATGCACAAATAAAAGGTGTAATTGCCAGGGAGACAAGTGTTGAGCAGAGCATAACAAGTGATGCTCTGTGGAAAGCTCCTGAGGAGGGTGAGGGATTAACCAAGAAGAGGGAATAAGGATGCTCAGGAATGGAGCGCGATATGCAAAGGCCCTGTGGTGGGAAGCCAGTATGGTGAGTGCGGTTGGTGGTTGGCCCTGGGGACAGATCGGTGATATACCAAGTGCTGACATTAGATTTAGGGGGAGCCGGCCCAGTCGGACCTCTCACTCTCAGGCCCTCAGGGACCAGAAAAAGCTACAAGAGGCTGAGCCAGGGACATGAAGCGTCCTCCTTTGTTCGTGTTCGGGGATCGCCATCAGTGCGGACTGTATCCCCTAGCACGCTCTGATCACGCTCTTGTGGCGGCTGTCCCTGAAGCTGTCAGGCTTTCTCGCCGCACCCACTGCAGCGGACTTCTCTGTCCGAAGCCACCCGCACCAGTCCAACAGTGCCCCTCGCTCCTTGGGCCCCGCCCCCACGCTTGGCGCAGCCCATTTCCCAGCTGGCGGGGTTCTCAGAGGAGGGGTGGAAGGGGCGGGGCTGCTCCGCCTCTACACTAGAACGGCCAATCAGAGCTGGCAGTCTGGTTGGGGCGAGGGGGTTGGGGCCTGTGCGAACACAAAGGCAGGAAATACCAGGCGGCTCCCACAACGTAGCCATGACTACCTGCGCCCTCCAGCCGCGGAGCGGGAGGCTGCAGACTGGGGGATGACACTGGGGGTGTACCGTGCCCCACCTCGTGCCCGCAGGACCCAGGGCCTCCACTGCTTCGTCTGTGAAATGGGCTCACATTTTGCCTAGGGCTGAGTTCGCTTATTAATTCCAACACTTACTGAGTGCCTACTATATTCAAGGGCGAGAGATCCATCAGTGAACAAGACCGACTGAAAACAAAAACTCCTGCCCTGGCAGGGCTTATACTGGGGGAGGGAAGGGGTGGGGCTTGGAAGGGAGGCAGCTGACAAGCAAAAGCATAAGTGAATTGCGCAGGACGTTGGAAGGTGACTAAGTGCTTTGCAGAAAGCAGGGATTGCAGCAGAAGAGTAGGGAATGCGAGGGAGATGGCGCGTTGGTTTAAATAAGGGTGATCCGGCAGGTCTCACCTGGAAGCGCTGCCGAAGGAAGGCGAAAGGGGAGAAGAGGTCAGGTAGCTGCCTGTGCAGGAGCGCCCGAGACCGCAGGAGAAGCCAGGCAGAGGGCCCCGGCGGCAGGGCACGTGAGGAGGACCTGGCGGCCGCGGGCCACAGCACAGTCTCCGCGGGGAGAAGCGGAGGCGAAGCCTGGCGGGGGCGACGTCAGAACGAGCCAGGCCCGCAGGGGTCTCGAGGGGTCAGTGTCTGCCCCTCCCTTCCTCACCCTCTTCCGTGTTTGCCGTCTTTTCCTTCTCCCGCCACGGCCTTCTCTCCTGCCTGGGCTCAGCAAGGGCAGAGGGACCTGCATCACTGGCTGGGGCAACAAACCTGGCGCCACCCAGGGGCTAAGGCAGGGACAGGCGCTGAGGGGCCGCGTTCCTGCCCAGTTCCCTTGGCCCCGCACATCCCTGCCATCTCTGCATCAGACACACTCCCACCTCACCCTTAGGGGCCCATCACCTGTCACCAGGAGGCACGCCTCCCTGGTGACGAGCTACCCTCAACACAGACCCTATTGCAGCGCTGACCAGCACTCTGGTAACTCTCCTGCAGGAGGCATTTGCCCCTTCTCAGCATGGGGTGGAGGGAGGGGCAGCTGCTAAGTGGCAGAAAGGTCCTAGGAGAGCACTTGTCAGTCATCGGTGGCCAGGAAGAGAAGGCCTGGAGCAGATGGCCAGTGGTTAGCAGCCCCATGAAACGTTACTCCTGCGTGACAGGGCCTTACCCCACCACCTACAGGTGTCCTGCACAGGCCCAGAGCTCATGGAGGGGCAGGGAAGCCCTCCAAAACCTGACAGCTGGAAGGACAGGGAGCGCTGAGCCCTCAGAGAGGCGCCCCCTGCCCAGGAAAACATAAGCCAGTCACTGCTGCTTGGCCTGTGGACAGTTTGTTTCTCTGGACACTAGCCTGCTGCTGAAACACCTGAGAAGCGTTGTGTGCAGGAGACTGGGGATGGGCGGGGTGGGGGGTGCACGGCGTAAATCTCCCTGGGGCATGGGGCGTGTTACCAGGAAGAACTTTGGACAGGTGGGTTGTATGGAAGAATGGTGGGACAGTACTCACCCACAAGTGTCTTTCAGTTAGCCTTGTGCCTTAAAAGGTCATTTGAGCTCAACCTCCTTTCTAAATGGGGCTAATATAATAATGCCCACCTTGCAGGACTGGTGTGAAAACTACAGGGCCAATGTGAGAAAAGTGTTTGAAACGATGGGAAGGACTTGGTAAAGGAGGGCTCTGGCCATCAGAGAGACCTGGAGGAAGGCTTTGGAGCCAGCAAAACTGGTGTCTTCTCCTTGGAGATGCAGCTGGACTATATACTTCCCAGCTTACCTTGTAACTGAGCATGGTCACATGACTGAGTTCTCACCACTGAGTGTGAGTGGCAGTGATGCGTCCCTTCCAGGCATGAGCACCATACCGAGGTTACTGGGGAAGGCAAAGCCAAATCACCCTCCAGAGGACACCGCCCACCAACCAAGAACCTCTCACTACTGTCCCACATGAAGAATGGGCTAAAAATGTTAGGGTTTGTCTGTCACTGCAACTAGCCGTGTCCTCCATAGCACAGGAATTCACTTCACCCATTTGCTCATTTACTCATTCAGTAATATTTGAGGGCCCGCAGGCTGCGTATGCCTCCTGCTGGGTACTAGGGATCCAGAAGGGGTGAGTTGTGCCTTCCTGGAGTTTCTTGGGAGAAAGGCCATCCTAAGTAAATCCTCAGGGCAGGGGCGGGGCAGGAAAGCGTCCCTGAGATGGGATCTGAGAAAGAGAGCAAAGGGAAGAGAGAGAGTCAGACAGAGATCAGCAGAGGTCAAGCACCTTGGGCAGGAAGGAACACGGCCCCACCTCCTGACACCAGGGAAAGATGAGGCCACGTGGTCTATCTTCATCATGTCCCCTAAGCCTCAGTGTTCTCGCCGTTCAAATGGAGGCGATGCTAAGAACACTCCCACGGGGCACCTCTGAGTCTCAGGAGAAAACATTCATGAGAAGAGCTCATGGATTCTTGCCCACTCCTGCTATTGCCTGGTGAGGAGAAAGGCCTTTGCCCGCCCATGGGGTGGGGTGGGGGCCATCAGGTCAGGAGGCAGACGCAGGGAGGGAAAGCTCCTGATATTGCGTCTCCCGCCACCTAGGCTAAATATGAATGATGTCTCCAGCCATTAGGCAGCAGAAGTGCTGGCTCTCTGGGGAGGCAGGCAGGGCTGTCTCTGGAGGCAGCTCAGCAGGCTGGTGCTAAGAACTGGAACTGTCTGCTGATGAGCAGATGTTGGCTGCCATTTACCCTCTTTCCAGACAGGGGCAGTTGAGATGGGCAAATGCAGGATTGGGGAACATGCAGCTGATCTGGGAGGTGTACTTGCCACCATGTACCTAAAAGGGCAGGCAGGGGGGTGCCTGGCAGGGGGAGTATGCCTAGGAACTGGAGTCCCCAGTGACTTGGAGTCATACTACGTCACTCCCTTAGCTCATATACCTGCCATGGCTCCCTAGCTCCCTGCTACCCCTATTCAAGGCTTTCTCTGACCCCACCGCTGCTTATTCCAGCACTGCAGACCTTCATGCCACAGCTGCTCCCACTGCCACACTTTTCCTGTCACTGTTCTTGCCAAATTTACCTCTCATATCCTTTCATCTTCTCTGTCATCTTTTAAGAATCACTTGGAGTTCTAATTCTGGCTGAGCAAGCTGGCCAGACTACCTCCCTTCTGATTCTTAGCTTACTCACTGAGAACATGTGGAAGCTATTTCCTGCCTCACAAGGTTGTTGGTGCAAATTAAACACGACAACGTATGTGAAAAGCACCTAATGGCATGTGGCATGAAGTACTTATCTAAAAAGTAACCCCCTATCAACTAATTTTCTTGCAACACCTCCTCCAGGAAGCCTTCCCTGACCATACACCCCAGTTTGGGTTAGGCGTCTTCTTGTTGGTCCTTAGTTCCCTGGGCAAGCCCTGGCATGACACATGGGACAGCAATGACTTTTTTGAGCAACTGCCTCTATCCCCACTAGACTGTGAACACCTTGAGGGCAGGGACCTTCCTGGTGTGTGGCAGGTCACATGGTCACTGTCAGAGAGTAAAGAAGGGGTAGATGGCATGGGCCAAACCTCAGCCTTCACATGTGTCCCAAAAACTAAAAATATAAGTCTGCCACGCCCCTGGGAGGCAAGAGAATGAGCGTCTCAGATGCCCTAGTGCCCCGCCTCTGTACTGAGGGCCAGCTTGCCAGGATAGCCCTCTGGCTGCCCTCCAGCTCTGCCCAGGGCAGTCCTGACCTCAGCCAGGCACCCAGGCTCCTCACTAGGCTGACACTAATGGCAGCTTCTGGGTGGGAACAACCACTCCATCTCCTTCATCCTCTGCCAGCCACTGGCCAGCCTGTGGCCAAGTGCCAGGGGCCAGTCTGTACTCAGGGCTGGCTAGAGAAGGGGCAATAAAATATCCCAGGTGGTCCCAAGGATTTGGAGAGGTGATATGTGGGAGTCCATGAGCTGTCCCTATTTCTTCTAGAAACCTCAGGGGAGCTGTATGTTTCCCCCAGGGAGGCCACACTGACACAGATCCAGCAGGGCCCCTGTTCTGGGCCAGAGGCTGTCAGCTTGGGGCCCCACTGCCTATCTCCCCTTACCCAAAGCTCTGATCAGCAGTTATGGATGTCTTTGATTAGTAAGAAATGAAGGCAATGAGTTAGTCACTATGTAATACACTGTTTGGTGGCTGCTATCTTTCAAAAACATGGCTCATGTGTGTGTGTGTGCCTGTGTGTGTGAGAAATAATGAATGGGTTACCTCAATAAATGCATATGACACCCTGGGAGAGGCTCCAGTTTGCTCCTGGAGCCCTGTACATGGGGGGAGGGAGTGACAGCCACCAAAGAATCTTAAGGAGCTAGTGGGAGCGTCTGGCCAGGGGCTTGCTTGCAGAGGGACAGAGGCAGGCTGGCAGACTGGGGCTACGGGCACGGGCATACGGAAACCCAGCAGAGAACTGCAGCGGCCCATCCTACTGCCCAGCGGCTCCCCTGCCCAGCTCTGCTGCCTGTCTCTCTCTGGGAGAGGCATGAACAGATGTTTCCTTGAATCGGGAAAATAACGTTGGCTCCCAGATGGGCTGCGTCACAGAAGCGTGTCCTCTCCCTCCCTCCCTCCCTCCCTCCCTCCCTCCCTCCCTCTGTGACAAGGTCTTTCTTTCTGGGGAGCAGCTGAGCGTCAGAGGATGGCGGGTGGGTACAGTGGCACCAGCGGGGCATCTGCTGGCTCTGTTGTCACCCACGTCCCTGGAGGAGTACTTGGGAAGCACAAAGGCTTCCGCCTGCTGCTGCATGCGAGAGTGGGGCTGCAGGTGCAGGTGCAGGGCATTCTGTCCTGGAGGGGTGTGGGGGCCTGAAGGCCAGGGACACCCAAGACCTAGGAGGAAGGTCCCCCAGTCCTGAGCCCTGAGTCAGGCCAACCACATCAAGAGCCACAGTCCCTTTGTGGTCCCTGACCCCGCCCCTCCTGCCCATACCTAATCACTGTGGGTACAGTGTTCCCACTCCCATCACCGAGTCCACCCCTCCCCTCCCCACTCGCCAGGTAGGGGCCACCGGTGCTGTTGCCTGCACAGCCAGACTACCACCCCAGCCTGGGGTTGGGGGTGATGGGACTCCCTGACCCCCTCACCCTCCTGCAAGCTCTGCTGGAGAGACATTCTTCAAATGCAGGCCAGACCAGGTTACTGTCCACTTCAAAGCCATGACTGGCTCCAATCACAGAATAAAGAGGAATGCCGGGGCCAGGCCTCAGGGCCCCAGCCTCACCCAGCCAGCCCTCCAGCACAGACACACATGCACGCCCCCGTGGGGGGCTTCAGTGGAGGGGCTGACCTGGCAGGCCCAAGTCCTTGTGTCCCAAACCACCTCTCTTCCCCCAAATGCTTTCCCATGCTTCCCTCTGCTCTTCTCTACCCAACAACTGACCAGCACCTGTGCAGGTCTGGTCTGATCTGCCAGGCCTGTCGGGCCCTTCCTGACCCCCGTCCCAGCTGCCACCCTCAGCTACCCTTTCCTTAGGGCAGCCCTCAGACCTCATCATCTTACAGCCTGCTCCCCACTGAAGGGCAATTTACTGGTTTCTCAGCTTCCCTGGCAGGCCTGAGAACACCCCCTAAAGGCAGGGCCCAGAATGCACTGGAAAAAGAAACCAAAGACCCACATTAAACCAGTAAAAGCAGGCTCCAGGGAAGCCTGGCAAAGAACTTTGACCTATTATTTTATTTCCCTTCATCATTTTTCGCTTTTTCTCTTCACAACTATAATTTTTTTCCCTTTTGGAATTAATTAAAAATGATTTTGAATGAAAACACCCCAGGCTGCTCAGGGGAAGTTGCCTGCTACGGGCCCTGCTCCGAGCAGGAGCCTTGCCTTCCCCTTGCTCACACTCACAGCCACCCTGGCTGAGCCGGGACCATCGGGCCCACTTAGCAGAACAGCCAGTGGAGGCTGAGCACAGGACAGATGGGCTGGCCCTGGAACCCGAACTCCAAGCTACCGCAGGGGGCTCCAGGGTCTCAGAAAATGGGGCTGATCCCGGCCATCCCCAGGCACCGCAGAGTTAGCACACACGTAAGTGCCACCATTCACACAGTCACTCATATCTGTAAGTGAAGTCTCTCAGGCATTTACTATGTTCCAAGAACTGTGCAGGTGACACAGGGGTGACCAGTCCCACTACCCAAAGCAGAATCTTAGGAAGCAACACCTCCAGCTGGTCCCGTGGCCCTCCCCACTTCCGTCTCCCTTCCCCGCCCCCAGCACAGGACTGTCTCCCTGCCCCGCTAGGAGGCTGCAGAGAGGACCAGTCCCCAGCCAACCTAAAAGATGGCCCTGATCCGGCTACACCTCGTGCTGGCTCTGGATCCTGGCAGGCATCGCAGCCTCCAAGGGGCTTGTTACAATCTGACTCCTGGGCCATCCCCCAGGGCTGGTGACTCAGGCAGGCCCAAGGACAGGAACTGTGTGCCGGGCATTTCTGTATGCATCCTCCCAGAGGCCTGACCAGATGAACCCCAGGCTGTTCCCAGTGTGCTGCTTACAGGGAGGTGGCCTGGTACCTGGCAGCTGCACGTGGGGCAGGGGCGGGTGGGGCTGCCCCCACACTGAGGTCTGGAAACAGCCCCAGAGAGAGTGCCCTGGCACCTGCAGTGACACAGACAAGGCTGATGGGCCCAGGGGCCAGCAGTGAGAGGCTCCGGGGTGTGCCTCCTTACTGCTCCGGAGCCACAGGGTCCCTGCACCTGGGGGCCTGGTGCACAGCAGGGGTACAAGACATGTTTGGGGCATGGAACTGAGATTCCTTCCAAATCACAAAGACTACTGTTACAGTAAGTGCCTGCCTGTGGTGTTTTGCCTACAGGAGGCTCTTTAAAACTGGGGCTGGAATGAAGGTGTCTGAAACAGCAGAAAAGCTGTCTGTGCAAAAGCTGTCCGTGCGTCTGCCTGCAGAGATGGGCACTTACATAAGAACTACTGTGCACTTCCTGTGCACCAATGGAGAGTGGGCATGGGGACAAGCGGGGAGGCCCACGGAGTTGCAGAACAGTGTGTGTGGAAGGGTCCCGTGGAGAGAATGCCAGACCTCCCAAGAAACACACAGAATTCCTGGGGACAGCAGAAGAGCTGTAGGGGGAGCCTTCCCGTGCCTCCAAGGGACTCAGGCACAGAACTGTGGGGATGGAAACATCCCACATCACACACTTCTGTCCTTTCTCTCTCTCTTTTCAAAAACAATGAGTGCGGGCTGCGAACCAAAGCATCACAGGTTCGATTCCCAGTCAGGGCACATGCCTGGGTTGCAGGCCACGGCCCCCAGCAACCGCACATTGATGTTTCTCTCTCTCTCTCCCTCCCTTCCCTCTCTAAAAATAAAATAAATAAAATCTTAAAAAAAAAAAACAATGAACACTTTTCTTTAAAGGATATGATTTTTGGCAAAGTTTTTAGTCAGTTCAGTGCCAGGGGCTCAGGGGTGTTTACAAGGTGGGTAGGTCCTTCCAGACGGGGGACTGCAGACTTTAGAGAGCAGGCATGCACTCTACAAGGGTCCCGCCTCGCATCAGCCTCCAGATATCCTAGGCCTCAGCAGCAAGCATTCATTCATTCATTCATTCATTCATGCCACAAATACTTATTAAATGACCACTGTGAGTCCCAGGCTCTGGGTGGTAAGTCTGAAACCCGGATTGAGGCCAGGCTACGAGTAGAAAGCCCAGGGCAGGTGAGCTGGGCAGAGCTGTGTGTCACTGCCTGCAGCCTGCTCTCTGATGAGTGCCCCTGTGCTCCTGCTCCTTGGCCCCTCAACAGCATCACCTGTGGTCACAGGAGGCCACCCCCAGTTCCAAGCCGGCAGGCACCCAAGACAGGAATTATGGTCTCTACAAGCTGGTTACTGCGGCTGCCTTTTCAGCAAACATAATTCCTTTTTATTAGAAAATTAAAGAATAGGACCAGCTTGCCAAAAGAGCTGAAATGTGCTTTCCTGTGATATGCAGCGTCTGATAAAATAGATTTGTTCATCTCCCTCCTTTTCCAGCACCATCACCCCTCAACCAGCTTTCCCTCCTCTCATGCCTCCCCAGTGGCACCAAAGTGACTGCCCTGAGCTGGACCACGGTGGCAGATGCAGCACCCGGATGCAGGGTCCCTGCTGGTGCCACCCTGCATAAGGCAGGAGGGAACCTCTGTCCAGTCCCACTCTCTGGGTTTAAGCATTTTTAGAAGGATTACCCCAGGGATTCTCTGCCTTCCTGGGACGCAAAGGTTGCCTGTGGCCTCTGCTAAGCTGAGGGTGTCAGGAGGGAAAGGCAAGAACAATGTAGGACTGCCCCCGCCCAAACACCGCATTGGTCTGGAGACCTGGGAGCAGGAGGCTACAGGGAGCAGAGCACCAAGGGGAGGAGAACCCCTCACTGATACACAAAAAAACACCTATTTACAACCGCCCAGGGAGTTCTTTCTTATTGGGAAGTCCCCGATTCTCCCCTTTGTGCTGCAGAACTCACTAGCAAGGGCCAGGTCTTACTGATGTGGGGCTGGAGGGCCCAGGCGGGAGGGTCCTCCTTCCTGCACAGGAAATGGCCAGGAAGGTGGCCAAGCTGGTAACTAAGGTAGCTCCAAAATCAGGTTTTCTCTCCACTAATCTCTCTTTTTCTCTTTCTTTTTTTTTCTCTGCTGCTCAGTTGCTACCTTCCTGGTTCAGAAGGGACCTCGGAGGGGGTCGGGGGAGGGGGGAGTGCCATGGGAACCGGTGACCATGCTCTTGATGCCCTGGAGGGGGGTGTCATCTTAGGCACGTCTGCCCCTGGCCTCCCTCCAGAAGTCCCCACCACGTCCCTGCCACCTCCCTCCACGTCATGTCTCCCTGTTAGAGGGCAGATCTGCTCCCTTCACTCCCTCACTGAGTAACAAAGGCGAGAGGAGTTCTCTTTCACCTGCTCTCTTTGAAGCTTCTGCTTTGGCGTGACTAGCAGAGGCAGCTTTGTTCTGGAGAAAGCCAAGAGGGGTGTCCATCCTGGGGCCTGCAGGGCGGGGGTCAGAAGTAAACACAGCAATAGCATTGTTTCCCAGGCTCCTTGCCTGGGAGTGTTGTCCAGGGCAGCACAGATGGAGGGCTGGTCTGAGTGGTCAGAGCAGGTCCCAGAGGGGCCACCACTGGCCACGGGGCCTGCATCAGGTCCTTGCATGCTCTGAGCCTGGCCTCCTTGCCTTACAGGACAACTCAGCCCATAGGAAACCCCTGGCACCCAGTCAGGTCTCTCTCCCACCTGGCTCTTCTAGAGCTGGGAGAGGACGTACTTTCCCATCAGGTGAGTAGGCAGGAACAGCAGGGACAGTGACCCCTGTTCTCTGAGGGGGGCCGGGTGGGGCCCAGCGCCTCTGGCAGGTGTTCCAGGGGAAGACAGTGTGTCAGCAGCCACTGGGGCCTGGGGTTTCTCTGGATGCCGGAGCTGGGGATCCCGGGCCAGGTCTTCCCCAAAAGGAGGCCACAGGAGGAGCTGGAACCGAAGAAGCCCTGGTGTGGCCCCCCCATGTGTCTACACAGCCCCTGGCCCGCAGCAAGGGGGCCCAGAGCCAGCTCCCAGGGCTCTAGGTGGACACCAAACTCAGAGCCTCGGGCCAGGGTCCGCACAGGTAGGCAAGGCGCCCCCAGGGCCTCTGTGGGCCATGAGCCTCGGGAGTGGGTCCAGCCTAGTCTGTCACTCCTGAGGGGAGGGCTGGCAGCCTCATGGGGCTCCCTTGCCCTCCCAGTGGGGAGGCGATAAGGTCAGCTCAGCAGCATACCAGGCTGGCTGGTGCCTGGGACCCACCCCAGGGGGCCTCTGGGGCTCCAGAGCACCAGCCCCCCCCCCCCCCCCCCCCCCCCCCCCGCACAGGGAGGACCAAGTCCAGCTCAGGAGGGTGTGGCTTAAGGCCTCAAAATAGCCAAGTGGCCCTGGCCGGTGTGGCTAGGTTGGTTGGAGTGTCACCCCATAACCAAAGGGTCTCGAGTTTGATTCCCAGTCAGGGCATATGCCACAGGTGTGGTTCAACCCCTAGTCCGGCGCATGCATCCGCCTCCCCCCCGTTCGGATGTGTACGGGAAGCAACCAATCTGCACTTCTCTGTCACACTGACGTTTCTCTCTCCCTTTCTCTCTCTCAAAGTAATTTTTAAAAAAGTGTCCTTGGGTGAGGATAAAAATAAAATAAATATTAAAAAAAGACACCCAAGCAGTAGGGCAAGGAGACCCGTGGGGGAGGCGGGGTGTCGGGGAGCAGGTGTGGGGCTGTGTCTGGAGTTGAGACTGACAGAGCCGCACACTCCGCCGGCGGGAGGGGCCACTGCTGAGGGAAGCAGCACACATTCCCCAGGCAGCCAGGCTCAGGCTCCAGGCCATAGGCCTGAGCCCTCTCTGCCTGATTCCCCTGTGCTTCTCATCCCTGAGTCTGTCCTCTTCCTCGCCCTTTAAGCAAATCCACAGCAAACAGGACGGTGCAATGTAATTTGCACCCACTGTCTTTGCTTCCCCAGTTCCTGGGCCGGCTTGTCCCTTCCCATCCAGCCATCTCTGTCCCCCTCCCCCCTTAGAGGGCAGCAGCAGGCTGCTGCTGCCCACCAAAGACCAGCTGTGAACTGCTAGAGCCAGGGGCCAGGCAAGCCACAGTGCTGAGTGGGGCCTTGTTGAGCATGGATCGCATCTTAATAGTTTTTCCAGGGAGCACTTAATGGGCATGTGGCTCCCCAGTGTGTGCCGCCGGTGTGCCTGGAGGAGCGGCCACCTACCCCTGCCACCCCTGCCTCACTCCAAAGGCCTGTTTCCCTGGTCACAACAGCTGCACACCCTGGGGGTGGAGGAATTCCTGGGCAGGGAGCCTCACCCACACACAGTTCTGGGTGTCGGGGCACACACCTCAGCAACCACACTGAAGACAGCGCCGCCATTTTCCAAGCTCCTGAGACGGGGGTGGGGCGCGATGGGGAAGGGTGCTGGGCAGGGTCTGCGTGGCCCGGTCACCTTCGGGGACCACAACCCTGTGGAGTTGAGCACTTTGCAGATATTTTAGCCCCCCAAAGTCCTGCCAACCTGACCACAGGTCCTGTTTCCCAGATGGGGAAGACTGAGACCCAGGGGGACCACAAGCAGGTTCTCTGGCCTCCTGCAGCACCGGGCACCAGGGACTGACCAAGTCTGAACAAATGTGGTAGAAGCTGGCAGCCTCGACATTCTGCCCCAGCACCTCAGAGGCGCCCCCTCCCCTGACAGAAGCTCAGGAGGGTGGGCCTCGGGCCTGTCTGCAGCCCAGGGTTTTCTCCCTGTTTCCAAAGAGCCCCTGGAGCCCTCTGCCCCCACCAGCAGACAGGCCTAAGGCCCTGACCCGTGCAAGAGACCACCCGGGAGGAGAGAGAGAGTGAGAATGTGAGAGAGAGGGAGAGACAGACAGACAAAGGTGTGACCCAGCACCTAGCCCAGTCCGGATGCTGCGCCCAGCCTGACCGCAGCTGGGAAAACAGGCTCCTCAGCTGCTGGACCCCTCCCCCAGGCCAGCCATCTCACCCAGCCCTGAACCAGGAACTGGGCCTGTCGCCATCGCTGCCCGCCCTGCCTGACTCACAGCCCCCAGTGCAGCCCCAGACCCCCCCAACCCCCCAGGCCTAGCAGGAGGCTGAGGGCCTTGGGCGGCCATGCCCTATAGCTACCCGCACTGAGCAGCTCCCAGCATAGGCTGCCCCCAAACCCATGCCTGCCCCAGGCCAGCCTGATCGTCCTCCTCTCAGCCTTCCCCCACATTCTCAGGGGTGGGGGTGTCAGCCTTTTAACTCCGGTTTGCCAAGACCAGCCTAAACAAAGCCCACCCTGGACCCCGTTGGCCTGAGCTGCAGCCCTCCACTCCATGCCCACCACCAGTGTTCAAAGGGGGAGCCCCTGCCCCCCTGGGGCATGGAGGCTTTCACTGCCTTGTTCCTTCTGGGGTCAGCGGGGGGCTCCCCATCCTTCCCAGACCGGCCAGGCCCGCCAGGCCCTGGGTCTCTGTCCCTATCTCACAATTCTGAGGCAGGATCACTGAGGCTGAAATTTCAATTAAGGAAGAGAAATAATTACTCCAGGGCTCCAGGCTGGCTCAAGTGGTGACAGGCCTCAGTAGCTGCTTCCTTGGGGTGGGGAGAGGCGGCTGGGCACCCTTTCCGGTCAGCCTGGGCCCAGACAGGGATCTAGGCCTTTGCTCACATCAGCCCTGTACCCCACTGCTGGAACAAGGCTGACCTCAGTGTGTCCAAGGTAGGGAGGTCCTGGGGGGCTTGATAAAGGGTAGAGGCTCCTGGCAGAGGGCACTGGGGAGTAAGCTTCAGATGGATCAAGGAAATTGAATTAAATTAAATTTAACTATTCAGTCACTGTCTGTTCCTGCAGTGAGCCTGAAGGCTGCCAGGGCCCCCGGGGTGGGGGTGGGGGTGGGGCTCTGAGAGCAGGGCAGAGAAGGCTCTGGGCCCCTGGAAGTGGGGTCCAGCTCAGGCCTAGGGGAGGGGCAGCTCTGCAAGGGCCCCCCAAAGGCCTGTTCTTCCACTCACAGGAGGCAGGGGCCTGGGCAGGAACCTCTCCCCTAGGACTCCCATCTCCTGCCAAACAAGGGCCACAGGTGGGGGGGGGGGGGCAGCATTCCTGGGCCCTGTAAGTCACTCCCCTGCTCCCCCGTCTACTTAAAAGGTCTTCTGTCCCTTTAGCTCCCCAAAACTCCACCTCCAGAACTGTCCTGTCTTCCATCCAAAAATGTCCCTTCTCTGAGAATGATCCATTTCCTCTCTAGAAATGCTTCATTTTAATCTAGAAATTCTCAGCTCCAGAATGTTGCATCTCCAGAAATAACTCCCTTTTGCCTTCAAACATAATCTGTCTTCCGATATGCCAGCACTATCAACTCAAGGCTCCACCTTAGCTCCAAGAATGCTCCAATTCCAGAAATATCACATCCCATCTCCAGAGATGTTCCGTGTCAGTTCCAAAAATACCTCTGATCCAGAAGTGCCCTATTTTATTTCCAGAAATGCTTCAGTATCATCTTCAAACACACTCCCTTTCCAGATATATAACACTTTATCTCTAGCAATTGCCCATTTCCAGAAATGCTTAATTTCTAATAATGGTTGGAATCCAGAAAGGCCTCACCTTTATTCTAGAAAATGCCCTCTCATATCTCCAGATATGTTCTTATTTCATCTCCAAAAATGCCCTATTTCGTCTTTAGAAATGCTTCTCCTCCAGAAATGCTTTCCATCTTGTCTCCAGAAACGCATTTATCCAGTCTCCAGAAATACCATCTTATTTCTCGAAGCACGCCATCTCTGGAAGTGTTCCAGCTCGTGTCTGGGAATGCCCATGGTGTCTCCAGAAAGGTCCCATGTGGCCCAAATGCTGCAGCAACTCCAGACCCGCTTTCCCCAGGACCTCCTCGGGAAAGGCCAACAAGAGATGGGATGGCCTCTTCCTCCCCTGGCCCCGGGACCTACCTTCCACCTACTGGGCCTCCTCTGTAGCGGGAGTAAGAACAAAGGTCAGAGCTGTGCAGGCGGGAGCTGTGGTCTTTGGAAGGGGGAGCACAGCTGGTCAGGGTGTGGGCCCTTGGGAACCTGCCTGATCTGGAGGTGGGGGCAGTGAGAGGGACCCGGGGCAGGAAGGGATGGATGGGCCAGAAAGGACTCTCTAGGGTCTCCCTGCAGACACACCCTCATCGCAAACACATCCACCAGCCTGAGGACACACACTGGAGTTTGGTCAATACCTCCACAGTGCACAGAAACACCCACCCACTCCATCCCCACCCCTCAGAGCCCCTCACACACACATTCCTGTGGAAATCCAAGCAGCACTTGCAGCCCTACCACACGAGTGCACAGAACTTACCCAAATACACACACACAACACACACACAGGTCCAATGTCACAGCACTGTGACACACTGTCATCCTCACTCACATTCCCCAGGTCTCTCTGGGTCAAGTTTTGGGGACTCCAAGGGGCAGCAGCCCTCTGTTGGGCTCTCTGACCAGTCTGGGCTAGCAAGACAGAGCAACCTCGCAATGGCTGTGGGTCACCTGGGAAAATTCAGAGCTCCAGGCCTTTGGGCGTAGAAGGGACCAAAAAAGAGAGGAAGGTGCACACTCAGCACCTGCTTGCACATCTACCAAGATGGGCCGTTCTGCGTCTCCTGCAGTGGCACGGGCTGCTCCTGGGCTACTTCTAAATGACAAAATAGCTCCTCTTTGGGTGGAAATGAAGCCTTGCAATGTCACCTCCGTTCAAATAGCTGGGCACTGCTCTCCAAAGAAGTCGCAAAGCCTGCATCCTGCTGAAATTTCACATGGTGACCCTCTTCTCCTTGCCCTCTGACAGCTATGAGGGGTTAGGGGCACAGCTGTTCCTCCGCCTGGAGGCGGCTGCGGGGGGATGAGAGGCACCAGCACACGTGTGTGCAGACAGGAGCACCTCAGGGGCAGACACCGGGGCGGGCAGGCCCCACAGCTCCGTGCCTGAACCCACACTCAGGAAGGAAGGAGGCTGCCCCTGGTCTGCACCAGGCCTGTCCCGGACCCTTAGCAGGGAGGGACTTCCAGGACTTCTAGGTAGGTGGGAGAGAGAAAGGGCTCTAAACTCCTGATCACAGTTCCCAGAGGCATCAGCTAGCTCTGGTTGCTCTCATGGGAGGACGGTTACCGTTTATTAACCCTCCCGATTGGCCATCAGCCTCAATTAAGGGGAACCTCTTAAGCCCCCTTGTCTGATCCTTTGGGACCAAGGGCAGGCGTGAACAGACCTTGAGCACACCCTTCAATTTGCCCCCAGTGCAGATTCCTTTGCCACCCTGCACCTGGCCAGCTCTTGTCTAGCAGTGAGGCTTCCACACCTGCCCCTCACTCACCCTCACTCTCAACCCCTCTCAGGCCCAGAAGCCCCTTTTTTCTCTACCTAGACCTTCCCACTACTGTAGAAACTGAGATCCTCTCTCAAGAATGTGAAGAAAACCCCCCAAATGGTCAAACGTGAATCTGAATGCCCACGTGGGCATGGGGTCCAGGATGGGACAGAGCTGGGGGCCAGGCCTTGGCATGGAGGGATGAGAGCCCCCCTCACCCAAGCTCGGCTTTGGGGAGGGCCTCTACATGGGTGTTCTGTGTCCCTCACAACTGAAACCACACGGGCTCTCCTGCGACCCTCTTATTGCACGTTGTCACTTCAGCTAAAGGTTATATATGAGAACATCAAAATTCCTCCCTTGTGTGAAGTGCAACAGCATTTTTACAAATGCACAGGAAAACACAGTAATCCACAAGCGAGCTTTTATAGTAGCCCAGATCAAATGGACACTGAACTAGGAGTCAAGAATAGTGCTCCTTCTCCGACTCTTGCCCTCACTGGGCCCCAAAGCATGCCTCCTCCCCTCTTTCCTTTGTAGCTACAATGTGTCCATCAGGGATAGTGGGAGGGGCATATAAATGGTTGGGTCGAGGTATGGAACCAGCAGTGTCCAGCCAGGGAGAGGGTTCAGGCTTTGCCCCTGGCGCACTGTAACCGTGACCCAGGGAGGAGTGCTGGGCATCAGTGCTCAAGCCCTCAGAGCCCTCTCACATGTCCTCACTCCTCCCCTGGAAGACAGTCACACAGCGCCCATTTGGGGGTGCTGCCAGTGGACACCCTTTCCTGAAGTCTCGGCCAGAGATACTCAGCAGTTCCTCTGAGGATGGAGGTCTGTTCAGCACGGGGCAGCCCTGCAGTGGAGGCAGGGGAGGTAGGGACGAGAAGAAGGCCGGGGAGGAGGCTGCGTTCTAATGGGAGAGGAGCTAAACCTTCCCCACTCTCCCCGTCCTGCCCTCCTCCCCCACCTCCCCACTGCGCACCCTCCTGCCCTCACCCCTGCTGTGCCCCCTCCTGCCTTCTTCCGAAGGCTGGCGTCACACACAGTTCTCAGGGCCTGCAGATGGAGATTCTTGGGCAGTTTTAGTGACCCATGGAGGCTGTCCCCTCCTTCCTTCCTTTTCCTGGGTTTGGGTACATTTCTCCCTCTCTGTGCCAAGCCTTCTTTTAGGGAATTACAATCTGCTTGGCTTTAATTACTGGTCCCCAAGGACCACCACCTCTCTCCACAGCCATGACTTAATGATCCCTCCCAGGGCTAAATGAGACGCTGCAGGCCTGGGCCAGGTCCCTGCTTCCCTCTGGAGCAGTGTCCACGCAGCAGGGCAGCAGGGAGGCAGTTCACAAGGGAAGAACACAAGGAGGAAGCGCCGGTCCAGTGTCGGCCCAACCAGCTAGAATCGGAGCACTCAGGAAATGAGTCAGGAACTCTGAATCTCCCTGAAATCTGACAAATCAGGAATTCTGAGGGGGAAACTGAGGCTCTGAAAGGAGAACTGGCAGCAGCAGGTTACGCAGCCCCTCCAGGCCCTCCTGGCCTCACCTCCTTGCTTGGCCCTCTAGGCGGGGCCCTTGCGTGCGGGGAGCCCCTCTTCTTGTCCGACCTGTGCTGTCAGTCCTGTCACGCAGTCAAGGCCCCAGGTCACCTCGGTCCCCGCTTCTGCCTACGCCTCCCCTGTTCCCACCAACCACCTAAACTTCTGGAACTCTCCTGGTCCTTTCCCTCCTCCAGGCCTCCCTGCATGCTAGGTAACGCTGCCTCCTGCTGTGAGATGTGTCCCCTCCCAGGTCTGTGCCCTGGCTCCTTCCTTTGGGAGGCCTGCACCGACTCTCCTGAGCAGGGCCTGGGTGTGCCTCCTCTGGGTCAGACCCATGACGCTGTGTGCTGGATGCGGGACAGGAGAGTGAAGTGAAACTCGACCTGTAAACCAGGCATCCCACTCCCCTCCCTGCTGACCCCATCAGTGGGAACCCCCCAGCTGTAGGGACTTCACCATCACGCAGGAGGAGGGCTGGGCCAGGCCTTGGTGAGCCATGCAAACAGGGTCCTGGTACCCTCTGCTCCCACCCCCTGACTTCTAAGAGGTGGGTGGGTGTGGGCTGTGCAAGAGGCTGGCGTCACACACAGTTCTCAGGGCCTGCAGATGGAGATTCTTGGGCAGTTTTAGTGACTCATGGAGGCTGCGAACTAGAGGCCAGGGTCCAAACCTTGCCACAGGTGGGTTGCTGGGTTAGATTACAACACACACAAACCAGATGTCACAAAAACATCTGAATCCTGGTTCCCGAGAAGGTGCATGATGGACACCCCATATGCCACCCTGGCAGAGTGGAGCTGCCACCCCTCAGGAGAGCCAGGCACCTCCCAACCCCACCCCCACTCTCATTAGCACAGCCTGCTGGTCCTGCAGGCCCTGGAGGCTGGTGTTTGTAGGCAAACACGAGTTTATCTCCTGATCACTCCCCCAGGGCACACAGTTGCATTTTACAAAGAAATTCTGATGCTTTGACCCCTGGCAGTGATGACAGGAGGCTTCTCAGGCCCTGGGAAAAGCAAGAAGGGGAGATTCTGCAGAAAAGCAGATACCACACAGCTCCAGGTACTCTTGGGAGGTGGCACCTTGCAGGGATGGCCTGGGGCGGGCAAGGGTCTCGCTGTCTGCTCCAGTGCAAAGGGCTTTTTGTGGAGTGAGCCACCATCTGCCAGGCTCTCTCCCAGTTCTGCCCTCGGGAATGTGTAGAGGCTCACTTTCCTGCTCCCATCTGCCCCCTCTAATTCTTCAGAACATAATTTCTGGACCCAGAACCCTACTCTTGGTCAGGTTCCCCCTAAGAATGTGGGACCTGGTCCAGGAGAAACATCTCCTCCCTTTTCCCATCTACCTTTGATAATGCAGCCTCAGGGGGAAGGGTGAGGTCCAATGAACTTCTTAGACCCCCGGAGGCTCCTACTGAGATGACAGTCCCCTTAACCCCAGCCTGTCTCCTAGAGAGCAGAAAAGCTGTTAACATCTAGTCTCTCTTCGCAGAAGCCTGCATGCCCCTGCTGTGGCCACCCACAGGCGCCCTGAATGGACAGGTGCACAGAAGATACTTCATGAGCCCCTCTGTGTACCTGGATGCTGCCAGGCACTTGAACAAACTTGACCTGGTTTCCCTTACCTTCTGGACAGTCCTATCAGGAAAAAGCTATGATCCCCACTGCACAAAGAGGAAACTGAGGTGCAAAGAAGTGAACAAACCCTTGCTCGTGGCTAGAGCTCTCGAGTGCTTCTGGATGTGGCCGACCTAAAGCCGGGTCTCCCAAAGGCCAAGGTGAACCTGCTCACCCAACACCTACACTCTCACCAACTACAACACTGGATTCCAGGGCACAGACTGAGGGCCACCTGGTTTCTTATTATTATTATGACTTCTTTTTCCTGTTTTTATTTTAGTTTATTTATTTCTAGAGGGAGGGAAAGGGAGGGAGAAAAACATCAATGTGTGGTTGCTTCTCCTGTCCCCCCCACCCCCCCACTGGGGACCTGGCCTGCAACCCAGGCACGTGCCATGGCTGGGAATTGAACTGGGTACACCCTGTGGTTCATAGGCCGGCACTCAATCCACTGAGCCACACCAGCCAGGGCTTGACATTTTTTTCTAACTGTGGTCCTTCCGGGGCTGACTGCAGCTGAGATGACCAGGCAAGGTAGCACATGACTAGGCCCAGACTTCTTCCAGAAAGATCCTGGGGGCATATACCCTAGCAGTGTGGCGGCTGGCAGGCCCCATGGGGCACCTGTGATGGGTCTGGTGCAGAATCATCAGCCACTCAGGGAACAGTTGGAGGGAGAGGGGGAAGGCCCAACCCAGGCTGGCAAAGATGACATGAGTCAGATCAGAGCTACCCCAGCCAGTGAGTCCTGAGGCTCCCCACAGAATGGACCCTATGGCCCTACACACTGTGCAGCCTGGCCCTCCAAAAGGAACCCTCGGGGTGCCAGGGACACTGAGGCCTCAGTTCCCCACGGGTCATGCAGAGGGAGGGCCCCTCACTATGACTCTGGGGACTGCTAGGAGCTAGAAAAGGGGTCTGGGCCTTCGGCTCAGAGGACTGGGTCTAGCCCGGGATCCCCAACTTCTGGTGCTGTGACCTCAAGCACATCACTTGCCCATAAAACGAGAACCACAAATGGTGACTCTCAGGCTCAGTATAAACAATCAGGCTCAGTGCCAGGCATGGCTGGGGATCCACCGGGCCTGGTGGGGATCACCCAGCTCCTGGAACCTCAGAGAGCACCACCTATAGGAGCAAGTGTCTTTAAAATTCAAAGGAGTAGTTCCAACCAACCTCCTCACATTCCCCAACCCCCAGCCACTCAGTCCCCCCATGGTGAGCGCCCCGCTGTGGGCTGGGGCTTGGCTGAATGTGCCCTATAGTTGGACCCTGCCCCATTTTACACCCTCTGCTCTCAGCCTCACCCTCTCCTTCACTGGGGGGGGGGCGGGGGGGGCGGTGGGGGCGGTGGTGAGCAGGAATGGCTCAATCAGGGCAGAATCATTTTTAATTAACGGGCAGATCATTTCACAAGCTAATCTCCTTGGAGACAAGAGGGAAGGTGGTCTTTTAAGATTTTCTTTTGCCTTCTTCCATCCACCCCTCCGAGTTGAAGGCTGCCCCCACCCTTTCACCCACTCTGCCGCACCCTTGCAAGCAGCATGAAAGCTTGCGCCTGGGTTCCTCTCGGGGCCACTAGGAGGTAAGTGTGTGTTCACACACAGTCACACATAAAATGTGCTCAAGCTTGGGGGCACGCTCTCCAGAAATGCTCAAATGGCATCAGAGACTCACAGACAGGGACACACACAGACCCCTTAAAAAATATGCAAACAGAATCCGAGGCACACAAACGTGGGTACACACATGCCCAGGCCAGCACGCACCCCAACTCCTAAGAACATACAAACAGCACCTGACACAGACACAAACACACAGGCACCCACTGAGGTGGTGTGCCTATGGGGACAGGTCCTGGCTTGGAGACACCCACACTCACGGTGGGGGCAGGGCTGGGGGGCACAGGGCGCTCCAAGCCTCCCTGGCCTGCAGACCTCCTGGCAGGGAGATAGACAAAAGGCGCCTTCCCTGCACTAGGAAGTCAGAGCTACAGGTACCTCACCTCCACAAACACCCTGGCCCCAGCCCTGGAGACTGAAGTGTCTTGCCCCGTCTCCCACTGGGGAACCCATGAACAGAGAAGCCACCAACATCGTGCCTCTCTGTCACCTGGGTGGCACCTAATCTGGATCCTTCTGAGCCCCAGAGCCCCCCCTCCCCCCATCACATAGCTGTTCTGGCCAGCCCTGGCAGTGTCCTGGGATGTCCAGCCTTTCCTGGCTATCCAGCCCTGGCCACCCACAACACCACGCTGGGAGTGGTGTCCCCAGCTTCTGCCCCGGGTGCCTAGTGAGGCTGAGGGGAGGGTTCTCTCTCTGTCTTCATTTTAAATAGACCCTTTCCTTCCCCCATTTTCTTCCTTTCTGATCTCCCCTCCCTCCTTTCTTCTCTTTCCTTTTTATAAATAATTTTTTGGGGTAACACTGGTTCATAAAATCATACAAGCTTCCCCTTCCCCTCTTTCCTAATCCCTTCCTTTTTCTCTCATCTCCCCTTCCATCCTTTTCTCCCCTTCTCCCTTCCTTGCTTACCCTTCCTCCCCAGGGCGGGGTGGGGCGGCACTCCTGGGGTCCATCTGAGATCAGAGGGAGCGCTGAAAACAGAGCTGGGCCACCCCCACTCCCCCAGCGCGGGAGACTGTGCCGCCCCTGCTCCCAGCTCCTAAACAGACCCCGAGCTCGGTCTCCCATGAGGAAGCTGGGGCACAGGGACAGGCAGGAGCACAGCCAACGGCCCCTCTGACTTCTGCAGCCCCACCCCCTCAAGGCACCTACATTGGATTCTCGGCTTCTCTTTCTGGAAAATGGAGCAGCAAAGAGAAAGGGTGAGTGGGGAGAGGGCGGGCAACAGGGGCCGAATATCTGACAGGCGGCAGGCTGGTAACGCTGGTGACCCCAGAGCCCATGGGCATGGCCAGCGGGCACAACCCAGAAGGGCTCAGGAGCCTGTCTGGCTCTCCAGGGGGTGGGCGTGCTGGGTGCTTCTGCTCTCATGGTGTCTCAGTGCTCCCATCTGTGTGGTGGGCAAGGTCAGGCTAAGGGGGCCCTAGGGACTCTCCCAAGATGCCGGAACTGGAGTGGCAGATCCGTGACCCATCACAGGCTGCTGCAGCACCCAGCAAAGGCTGTGTGACCTTGGGACTCGCTTCCTGCCTCTGGGTACAGTCTCCTCCTCTGGCAAAGGAGAAGGATCAGGCAGGTGATTCATTGCCATGGCTCTTTTTGGTTCTGGTAGAAGGTTCTAGATTGTGCTAGAAGGAAAGAGAATAATGTGCCCTTCTCCAGGGAAAATGAGAAGCCCATTTCTCCTACTGCAGGCATGTCGGAGCCTTGCACATCAGCAGAATCATTTTCAGGAAATCATCTTAAACATCAAAAAAAGCTTTCTACATAAAATATAACCACCACCTCATTCACCAGGAGCATCCAGAACAGTGCACAAAAGATAGAATGTTAAGTAAACGATGGCACATCCACCAGATTGAAAGAGCCCGAAGACATGGTGTTTACGGAGAGCTGGTTACAAAACAGGAAAAGGCTCCCGTTAGCGTTGCCAAAGGAGAAGGCAGGATACATATCCGAATACAGAGAATGACGACAAAGCCTCTAAAAAACAAACCAACCACCAAGTCCACAAAGACTGCAAAGGATGACATCAAAACAGCATCGTGGTCATAGCTCACTGTCAGTAACCTTCTTTGTTTCTTTTTATTTTTCACATTTTCCATGAACCATATTTTCAAATGCTTACATCGAAAAGGTCTCTTAAAAAAATAACTAAATGCCTCCGATTGAGAAACCTTCCTCTTTCATTCATGTATTCATTCATTCATCACTGATTCATTCACTCCGAGGTTTGTCCAGCCCAGGCAGGACTCCTCTTGCGCCTGGCCTCAGGGCTCTAAGATCTGCAGGGAATGCCTCTCCCCTGCAGGAAACGGAAATTCAGGGAGGGTGGAGGAAAGGGAAGACAGCCCCTCAGATGACTGCCCAGCTAAGGGTTTGTGCCACGATGGGCCCTTTCTCCAGTGCGTGAGGAGAAATCAACCCTGGGGATGGGGCCTGCCCTCAGCACTCAGGGTCCCACAGTCGGGCCTTAAGGAACTCACCCTTAACTACCAAGCCTCCAGCTGTGGATGGCAAGGATGGAGGTGGCAAATGGGGCAAGAGCAGACAGGATGGGGGGACCAGTCCTCCTGGCAATTCTGCTTCTAGTTCTTGTGTCTCTAACCCTGGTAACTAACTCCTTTTCAAAGCCTCAGGGCTACAAACCGCTCCCTGACTATGACACCCTCTCTCCAGCTCTAATTTCAGTCTCCCCTAAGGTCCCTGAACGAGGCACCACCCAGCCAGGCCCTGCCCCAATGCAGCTGCTGCGAAGGGAGCACAGGCCAGGGAATCTACTAGCTCCACTCACTGTCAGCAAGTCAAGGGAGCCAACTGAGCGTTCCTGCTGTGTACGGGGACAGACATGCGGGGAGGGCGAACTCTACTCCTGGACAAAGACGCAGAAACCACTTGCCACCGCCCCCCCCAAGGTGCCTGCCCACTTCCCCAGGAACTGTCTCTTGAAGCAGGCAGAGGTTCCTTCACCTGCCTGGGTGTCCAGCTCGGGGTCCCTGGCTAGCCCTTCAAATTCACCTGGCGATCCAATTGAGGCAGGTCCTTCTTCACCTCCACTCCTGTTCCAGCCAGCCCTCCACCCCTTCCACACCCCGCAGGGAGCAGAAGGATCTGGGAGCTGTGAGTGACCTGGCAGCCCCCACTTTGAGTTGAGCCACCCTCAGGGTTGCGACCCCCCCACCAAATTCCCCTTGGTTAGCACACCCTTCTCACGGCCCCAGTGGAAATAGAAGTTCCCACTACTCTCCTCGCCCAGCCCTCGAGGGAGGGGATGAGGTGTCCGAATCACCGGGTCACCAGAGCGGCATCTGCTGTGGATCACAAGAGACAAACACTTCGTCATACACACATCACCCGTGGGATCACCTCTGAAGCCCGCATTGTACGTGAGGGGAGGAGGCCGAGGTGCAAGGAGGAGGCTGAGGTTGCGGGGGCCTCCGATGATCCTGAAGTCACCAGCCAATCACCAAGCCCAAGAGGGGCTCCAATCCACCGCCCCGGCGGAAAACCCAGGCCTCTGGCCTCCCTGGGCCCCTCACCTTGCCCCCACCCCCAACCCTCAAGGCGCCATACACTTCAAGGTCTCTAACCCAAACAAGCCCCTCCCCCTCCTCCGACACAGGGTCAGTAGTCCCAGGAAAGATCAAGCTACCACCAACCCCCACCCTGCCAGCAGAAATGCAAGATTTCATTGTCAGCCTGGCCATTCGGGCACGAGAACCAGCAGTTGCTAGCTCGAGGAGTGGGGAGGGGTCTCCAGGGGGAGTGAAGCTACTCCTCAGCTCGGTACAGATCCGGAAGCCTCTGGGGGTGGGAGGAAGGCGAGGGTGGGAGAGCACGACCTTAAGCGCTGGCGGGGGGGGCTGTGCTGGAGGCCAGAGGAAGCACCCGGAGGCGGCAGGGGCGCCAAGTTCCCTGGGAGGCTGCGCTCTCGGGAAGTTTCCCACCGGTTGCCGAAAGCAGGACAGGGCACGCAGACGGCCCTCGCCGGTCTGACCTATTCCAGGTCGCAGATTGCGAACTTGAACAAAACTCTTTCCTTCGGTGTCCCTCACCTCACTATCCGCGGCCACCAGCCCCTCCATCTCGGTATTGCGTTCCACCAGTACCACTGTTGCCGAGACCATGGAGGAAGGAGAAGGGAATCCCCATTCCCAGCACAACCAAACTACGGCCAAAATTTTTTTTAAAAGAAAAAAAAAAAAAAAAGGAAAGACATTCCTTCTCCCGAGGCCAATTCCCTCAACCGGCATGGAAAACCCCCAAACAGGCAAATCTGTAACTGCACCCAAGATTGCGGCGTGCGCGGGAGGGGTGCCGGCAGGGACCCCCGCCGGCTGCCCTAGGTTGTAGCAGGTCTGAGCGCCGCGGCGGCGGGGGCATCCGGGAGCCCTCGAACCCCAGAACGGCTCCCCAAAGACACAAAGCTCTGACGCCAACAATACCTGCGGGCTCCTCCTGGGTTTCCCAAGCACTGGCTTTACGCGTCTTGCCGTCTCTCTTTCCCCAGGCAGTCTTTCTCCTCCCGAAGCGCTGGTTCTCCCCCTAGCTTCTTCCACAACGCAGCAGCGGCCAGATGAGATCCTTGGGAGAAAAAAATGTGAGCGCTCGCACGATTCCTGATTCCTTTCTCTCCGCCGCTCACGGGCTCGCTCCTTTCTCTCTCGCGCTCCCGCGCGCGCCGCGCCTCTCTCGCCCCGCGCTTCCTTCTCAGCAGCCCCTGAGAGCGCCCTCAGTAGCCATTATTCACGGGTCGCCGGGGGACAGGAGGTAATTAGAGACCGCCCTGCGGCCGCATCCACTCGGAAGGCGCGAGGCAGGCGAGGGGGGCGCGCACTCGCGCGGGGAGGGGCGCGCGTCGAGGGGGCTTGGCGGCGTGCAGCCCGAGCCCCAGACGAGAGGGAGGGGAGGAGGGGGCAGAAGAGGAAGGGGGGCATTTGCTGCCGGGGAGATGCTCCCAAAGCTCGTGGGATGGGGGCTGTCCTGGGCTAGGAGGCTCGGTTAGGGTCTGGGGGTGGGGGTGAGTGTCTCTGTGAGCGCGCGCACGCGTGCTTGTCAGAGATTAAAGGGAAGGGAGTGAACGCTTAATATTTTTCCAGTGACTTACGAGCCGGTGGGTGAGCTTTTGGCTGCGCGTTTAAGTCCGTGTGTATCAATGAGGCTGTATATTTCTGGTCTGTCCTACGTGTGAATGTCACGGGGTATAGGGGTCTGGCTGCGAGCTGTGAATGGCTGCAAGCTGTGAATGTATGTGTCTCTGGGTCTCTGAGGGACCGAGTGATGTGGTGCCTGCGTGGGTCATGTTTTTATGCGATTGTTTATGGGGGAGGGTGGGACTGCGTGGGTGGGACTGCGCCTGTGCGGGGCTGTGTCTGTATGAGGTTTGTGTGTGTGGGATTGTGTCTGCGTGGGCTCGAGTGTGTCTGAGGGGTGTTGTGTGTGCGTATGGGCTTGTTTGCGATTGGGATTGCGGTTGCTGGGGCCAAGGGGCTGTGCATGGAAAGGGCAGTGCGCCTGTGCAGGACTGTGGTTTGGCGAGAGGCTGTGGTGTATGTCTGCAGGCAATCCTGTGTGGGGCTGTGCTCTGCGTGCGGATCTGAGGCCTGGCAGGCGAGGTTGGGAGGAAGGGGTCCGAGTGGCGTCAGGGATACCACCACCTCGGAAAAAGCCGCTTAAGATGCGAACAGGCTGCGATGGGGTCAGGGCGTAAAGCGCCGAGTAGTGACAGAGGAGGGGCGGGAGAGCGAAGGCGGAGAAGGAGGGAGACTTCATCCTTGCGCCCCCTCTCTCCGCACCGGAGACGCAGCTTGGAGATCCTGGCACTTGTGAGCCCCGCGGTCCTAGAGGCACTGGTTTTAGAAAACCCTGCTGGACTGGGAAAGTCGCCTAAGGGCTGGGGGCAGCTGGAACTGACTCTGGGGATATCTAGCAGCAGCCTGGAAGGGAGTGGTGAGGGTTGCCTGAAGAGGCGGGTCCTGGTGGGAGACAGCGGAGGACTAGGCCGAGACAAAGAAGAGCAGGCCAGGGACTTCAAGGTGGCCCGCACCTCCAGGTGCCCCTGCCGCTGAGGGATGGCCCAGCCAGGCGCGCTAAAGGCTGGCACGTGGAGCCCCGCACCGCTGCCGCGGCCCCTCCTTGCCTCAGTCTTAGAGCCGCCACAGACAACAGCTCCAGAGCCCCGGGGGCATGGAATTCTGCACCCTAAGCAGGCGCAGTAGTGGGGTTCTGAATGTGCGGTAGGGCACAGCCGCCCAGGGACTGTGATTGAGCGCTGGCCTGGCCAGCGCCTTGCTAGGGCTGCTCACTGCCCATGCAGGCATTCATTCATTCATCCACCCACCCTTCTCCCCAGACACGTGTCTGACCTGTCGTGGGTCTACTCTATTATCGATCATCATTATTGATTATTGAGCTACGGACCACACAGACTTGTCAGACCTGGCTCTCTCTCACGCTCCTCAGCCCTCACCTCTGCTTCCTCTTTCAGACTCCTCTCTGTTCTGGTAAGAGGGGAGGAAAGCAGGTTTTGCGGTTCAGTGATCCACCAAAGTCCTCTCCTCATTTCCCAACCCCCACCCTGCCCTACTAACGGCTCCATACATGGGTTGGGGGCCCGCTTCCTCCTACCCCTTCCCTGGCTTCACTGAGGCCCTTGGCTATCAGGCAGCTACAGGAGGGTGGCTACAGGCAGCACTTCTGCACCCCACCACCTGAGTGCCTCCCTCAGTCCAGAACCCTCTGGGCAGGGGGAGGGGATGCAGAAAGGGGTTTCATGAAAGGGTTGTTGTGCCTCCAGGTTCTTGGCTGAGGGTTATGTGGGCGCTGGTGGCACTAGTGCTCCAGTGGCCTGAGGAGTCAATCCCAAAGAGTGTCCACTGGGAAACTAAAAACAGAATCCTGAGCTCTAGCTCAGACCTGATCAATTCCAATGCCCAGAGCCTCACTGTTTCCTTGCACATGCTGTTCCCTCTGCCAAGGAATCAATATCTTACTGCTAGGCCTGGAGTGTCCAGACTCCTGAGTGTGGCTGCCCAGGGACAAAGAGCAGCCCTCTCTCCCAGAAATGGACCCAAAATGGCCCTCTGGGCTGACTGACCCCTGGCTCACCTGGTGAGGATGTGGCAGAAACAAAGGGGCTGACCGACTGTGAGCACCTACCCGCAGCCAGCAGGCCCTGGGCAGCCCAGCTCCGCCCTGGGCTTCTGGACTTTAAAAGGCAGACTGCTTAGTCTAACCTGGGGACCAGGGTCCCTTAGTCCTAAATAAGTCCTAAACAAGTCCTAAACCAGCTGGGTGAGCCAGGAGAGGCCCACTCTGTGAGCACCATTAGACAAAAAAAAAGCCCGAATCCCTGCTGGGGACCACCGAGCCAGCCATAAACTGTAACCCATCACAGTGCTGCCTGACCCTCAGCCTCAGACTCTCCCTCTCACATCCTGACTCAGCCACCTCCTCTGTGCAGACACCCACAAGGTCAAGGCTGGCAGGTGGGACTTTTGGGATGGCAGTGTTTGCCACCTTCCCTTGGAGAGGGCAGAGATATGCTCCCACCCCCTCCCTGGTTTCAGGGTGACCAGAAGAAGAAAAAAAGTCCATACAGTTGTTGAGACCCCACAAAATCAGCCACCACTCTGACCTCACTCCCACCCCCCATACCACTGTCCCGTGAATTTACAGGCACACTCTCATTTCAGGGCCTTTGTACTTGCTGGTCCCTCTGCCTGGAATGCCTTCCCTAGCTTCTAACGCACCACTTAATTTACTTAGTTGTGTATTTTGTATTTGTTTTTGTCTCTTTGCTCACTGGAATGCCCTCCATACCTGCAGTGGAGCCTGGCACACATTCCGTAAGTTTTTGTGAATGAATATATAAGTGAATGAATGAATGAGGCTGACCCAGCCCTCCTCCTGTGAACATGACCCAGCCTGGGGCTATCTCTTCTTTGAAACAACAGCCCCTTTAAAGAACAAGAGGGGTGGTTGGGGATAGAGGATACCTGGGCAAAGACAGGTCATGTGACTCATGAGAGGTCACTCAGGGAGTATGTTTCACAGATTCAGGATTCCGGGCACATGTCCTAGGGGTCTGAGGGAATGAGATGGTGGTGGGTGGCTTATCCTAAAGGAGAACAGAGCCCTGCATCTGTTCCAGGCGCTCTGCGTTTGTTGTTCCTGGCAGCGGTTGGGGAGATAGGGTGTCCAGATCCACAGCTGCCAGAGGGGTACAGAAGCCCCTACCTGGCCAGGACCCTTCTAATGAGAGTTATGTTGGAGGGTCATTAGGAGGGCCCCCCAGCGAGGATCTGCCCACCTCTGAGGGGAGAGACCCAGGCTTAGCGCCGTGGAAGGGCTCCTGGAGAACACCCAGCAGGACAACCTGATCCCTGCCTGGCTAAGTTTCCGGAGAGATTTTTCTCACCTCTGCCTGGTACAGAGCAGGTACTCAATACGCATTTAGCAAGTGAGTGAAGAAAGTGGCAGTGCCCAGGTTCAAGCTTAGGTCTGCGTGGCCCTGAAACCCTTGCTTGTTCTCTCAGACTCTACTGGCAGGACTCCATGGGATCACGGTGGCAGCACGTGCACACAGCAGGTGCTCCATAAATGCCCAGGGGATGCTGCCTGACTGGCAAGATCCCTGCTCAGGCCAGCGGTCTGACTCCACCACCCACCACAGGATTCCTAGTCCGGGCCAAGTGGAGGGAGGGGATCCACCCCCCTTGTTGATTGGTGGGAGAGTTCTATGGGGCAGGGCAGGGTGCTCACAGGACTCAAAGGCCCAGTCTTCCTGGTGAGGTGTGGCTGTGTTCAGGACAGCCTGGGCCTGGACACAGTGCCCCTTTTTGGCCTATCTGAGTAGCTGTTTTCATGCAAAGTATGTGTCTGAATGCTACTCCAGGGTTAAACAACAAACAGGAGCAGGGGGGACCCCAGGCATGGGCTTTGGGAAGGCAGGCAAAGAGGTCAGCAGGGCTGCCAGGTGTTGGACTCACTGACAGGCCACCAGGGACAGGGGTTACCCAGTGGCCACCCAGGTGGAGAGGCATTCGGACTTCAGGTGCCTGGACTCTACCCATCAGACCAGGCTGGTGCCACTGAGATCCAGACGTTGTGTCCAAGCTCAGGCCTGGTCTGGTCACCACAGGCCCTCCTCACCTTGGGGCTCTGTGCTCTCCAAGGAGAGGACAGGGCATCGGGCCCCTCACTTGCAAGAATGAAGCCCTGGGGTCAGAGGGGGCCAGGCAGGCGGAACGTCTACTCCACATGTTTGTGGAGTAGTCAGCCAGTGATTTCTAGTCTTTCTGCCTCAGATCAGCCACCCTTCCTATTTCAGAGACTGGGTCACTGAGGTCCAGACAGTTGACTTGCCCAAGGTCACAGCTGGAGTCTAGCAGAAATATTCATCCATTTAAGAGCACCAACTATGTTCCAGGCACTGTTCTAAGTGTTGAGGATTTGGAGCTAGTAATGAGACAAAATTTCCAGTCCTTCTAAAAGCTGTGATACTGACAACAAACAAATGAATGAGTAAATTATGTAGTATGTTACATTTAGGTGGAACAGTGCTGTTAAAAAAAAAAGCCAGGGAAGGGGACTTGGGGAGGGCTTTGTTCTTACACCGGGGGCTCAGGGAACTCACACTTGAAACCATTTGAGAACAGACTTGGAAGACTAAAGTGGTGAGGCAGGCAGCTACCTGGGGGGAAGCTGTGCAGTTTGCTGGAACAGCAAGTGCAAAGGCCCTGAGGCAGGAACAGGGCGGAACTTCTCAAGGAACGGCAGAGGGTGGTATGGCTGGAACAGAGAGAGCAGTGGGTGAGTGGGAAGAGGTAAGGGCAGAGAGGTGACAAGGGAGTGAGATGAGGTATCTCTGCAGTATTTTGAGCACAGGAGGGACATGACCTCTCTGAGGTCCTCACAGTATCCCCCTGGCTGCTGTAAAGAGAACTGGGGTGGCACCAGGGCAGAAATGAAGGTGGGGGTGGGTGGGAGCAGGCCACAAAGGTGACCTCTGCACAAGTCCAAGCAAGCAGTGACAGGGCCTGGCCAGGGAGGGGGCCACAGACAGCTGAGAAGGCATGAGATTCTGGATGGATTTGGAGGCAGGGCTGACAGGTTCAGCTGACACATCTATCCCAAGGAACCAGAAGGATGGAGCTGCGGTGACCACCCGGTCCTTCCACGGTGAATGGTCTGGGGCAGGTTCCCAGGGCTGCTGGGAGGGCGCCTGCTCAGGAAGGACTGACCCCACCCCCTCTGATAGGTTAGTGCCCTTGGGGCCAATCTGTTAGCTTAGCTGCTGAAGAGGCCATATTTCTCTGGGAGGTGCAGGGAACAGTGCCCTGCCCGGGTCATCACTGGGTGACCTGTCAAGTCACTTTCCCACTCCAAGCCTCAGTTTCCCTTTTTTATGAACATGTTGGGCCAGGTCAGAGGCCAGGGGCTCTGTCTGCCTTCTGTCTCCCATGACTCTTACTGTTCTCCCAGGCCAAATGAGTGAATCCGCTGCACAAACTTCCGGTTTGCGAATCGCTCCCTGGGCACTTTGCAGAGTGCCCACCGAATGCCAGGCCTTGTCGGGGCACCAGGGAGACAGCAGTGAACAAAACCAACAGTGCCTGCCCTCCTGCACTGGCGTGGTTACTAAGCAATTCCACCCTGTTCCTCTTCCTCCCCCACCAACATGCTCTAGTGCCCAGCACTTCCTGAGAGCTGGGACACCACGTGAGACTGGAAGCTAAACACTTGAGAAAATGTTTTTCTTTGAAAGCAAAGAACTTGATGTTTTAGCTGGGGGCAGTGGTAGAGCATCAGGATTATGAACACCCAAGTTCCCTTAAATTTTTACAACATTTTCAAACAGCTGGTATGTCTTGTCCCCCATGCTCCCACCCCAGGGGATGGCAGTCGAGGCCAGAGGAAAATCTGAAATCTACCTATTTAGTTTCTGGCCCAAGTTTGGGCAAGAAAAGCTGCTTGGCATCTACCTCTCTGACCCTGGGTACGGGTGGGGCACATCGCCATCTCTGCCTGGGCCTGGCCCTCAGCCCCAGAAAGGCTGGGCTGGGCTCTGCCCACCAATGCCTGGGACTGAGACCACTTCTTTTGCTGCCTGCCTTTGATCTGCACAACCTTTGATCTATACTGCCTGTGGCTTTTTCTGCCATCTGCCTGTCCATCCTTCTTTACTAGACTGTGGGAGACCACCAGATGAGGTCATACAACTTCAGACTCCAACAGGCCAGACCCACTCTCTAGGGACCCTCTTTTCTGGGCTGGGCTCCAAAGGAGGAATCTCAGCCTCTCTGTGACCTCTCCCTGCTCATCCCTGTGGCCCCCCTGCCCATGCCAGGGCAGCCTGTAGGCCCCACCCTGCCCCCACTGGCATTCACCTCTCTTTCTCAGCATCTGAGTGCCCTGGAGGATGCTGAACATGTGTCCCTGAGCTAGGAAGAGTCAAGGCCCTAGGTTCAGAGTGCTGTGTCTGCAAGAAGGGCTGGGGTGTGCGGGGGGTGGGGTTGGAATGAATGGAAAGAAGAGGGCAGCTGGAAAAGAAGGCAGACAGAGAGATGGGGAGAGAGGGGGGAGGAGGGTGAGAGATGAGGGGAGAACTGAGGAGAAAAGGGGCAAATGAGGAAGAAGAAATGGGTGAGGAGAGGGGAGGGCTCCAGTGAGACCTGAAGGGGTGATACCAGGAGGGGGGCGCACAGGGATCCCCACCTGCAGCCTCCAGGTTTGGGGTGGCACTGCCCCTGCTCTGCATTCTCCGGCCAGAGGACACCCCTTTGTTCTGGGCTATGACCAAGGTCACCCACGCCTGGCATATCTGGCCTGGCTGGGATCATGTCACAGCCATAGAAGCCATTCACAGAGCCACAGCCTGTGTGGCACCCAGCAAGGCCCACAGGGGCCTGTGCCCCCACCTTTTGAGGTACAGCCCAGGGTTCAAACCCACACTCTTGGCCAGGAAGCTACCGAGAAGTCGAGCATTGGTGTGGCTGAGGCTTATCCACTCCCCTGTGCCAATATAGACAGACCCCAGCCACTGACTGACCCCTGCCCTCTGCCATGAATGGACTTCCGGCCCCAGCCTAGTCTCTAGCCACATACTGTGGACATCTGGCCCCTGCTACAGATAGACCTCTGACCCCAGGCCCAGTCTGAGCCTGAACCCCGACGCTGGCAGAGGAGCACCGTGTGACCATCCCATGGATGCATTCCACCAGGCCACCAGGGACCCTGTGGGAGGCTAAGAGCCACCCCAGCTCTGAGATGAGCAGCACCATCAGCCCTGAACAGTCCGCACTGAGACTTCAGGGCCACACGTTGACGGAGGAGATCCCAGGCCCCCGGCACTGTCCCCATGCCTGGGCCAGCTTGAGCAGGCCGGACACAGACACAGACACAGCCCGAGTCAGACAGACTTGCGCCTGTGCCATGATCAGACCCACAGGTCTGGCCCGAGACCGTCACACACAGGCACACTCGCAGAGACACACTCGGCCTGAGACCCTCAGGGCCAACACACAGAGCACAGTCTGGCTCCACCCCCACCCATTCTCACGGGGCCGCACAGCCCCTCCGACCCAGGCCAGTGGGTCCCCAGGTGCCTGAGAATGGGAATGATGGCATCCCTGCTCCTCTTCCTCTCCTTCTGAGAGGCTGGGGAACCCTCGGGCCCCTCCCTTGGCCCCAGCAGCCTCTTCTGCTTGCCAGGAGGGGAACCCCACGAGAAGGGAGGGCTAGCGTCGCTCCCTCTCCTCCAAACTCAGGGCTGCTGCTAAGCCCTGGCTTCACAGGGAAGCCCTTGTCACAGTAGATAGGAGCCACCAAGACAGGCGTGAACACACACTCCCCCAGGGGGAACTACCTGGCACACTGTGTGTTCACACACTCACGAGATGATACACGTGTGCTAACATGTGCACAGACACAGGGACATGCACAGACCCCTCTGGGGAAGAGTGTTTGCACGTGCCCACACACACACACCTGCCTCCAGTCCTGGGTTCCCTGACCACTGGCTCCCGGGAACCCGGAGGTCTCAGGTGGCTCAACTACTCCTCACAGGACCCCTCCAGCCCCTTCCCAGCTCAGCTCAGCGCCCCGCAGCCCCTGTCTTGCCCCCACCTGGCAGTACTATGGATGCCAGCTAGTCTAGGGCTTCTGGCCCCCAGCCCTGAGCCCCAGACTGGTGAGGACCCCTCAAGTCCCCCTGACCACTCAGCTGCTGCCTGGACCTGGGCAGGGTTGGCCAGGTATTGCCCTTTCTGCTCAGGCAGCCTCCATCCCTGGGACCAGAGAGAAGGAGGCTCAGCCTCAGGGTGGGGGTGGGGGCAGGGAAGTCCCTGAGACTCAGGGGCCGTTCTGATGGGAAGCCTTTCCTAGGCGGGGGGGGGGCCTGGGTCTGCAGGGGCTACCTCTGAAGGATGAGAAGAAAACTGCTGGTCGAAAGGAGGGTTGGGGTGGGACATTCACTGTGCTGTGTGGATTTTTACTAAGTGTATGTATGGGGAGGGGAGGAGAGAGGGAGGGAGGGACAGGGGGAGGGGAGAGAAGGAAGAGGAAGGGAGGAGGGGGAGATTCTTGTGCTTGTACTTTTCCCTCTGGTTTGGCTTCATCCCAAAATTCCCTAATGGAACCCAGGTGACAGTTCCCCGGGTCGTGGGGGTGGCACACAAAGACAAAGAGAGTGCTAACTCTGCCAAGCACTTCCCGGGGGTCCTCCCAGCAGTCCTTTGAGGTGGGTGTCCTTTGCCCATTTTAGAGATGTGGAAACTGAGGCTCAAAGAGCAGAGGAGAGAGGCATGAGCCTGAGTGGTTTCGTGTCGAGCCTGAGCCCCTGCCCTGCCTTGTGAACTTCTCACAGAGGTGTTCTTGTTCCCTGTTAGGCCTTTGGCCCAGCTCAGGGCAGCCCGGAAGGCATGTGTGTGGAGAAAAGAGGGAGACTCCTGGCTTCAGCCACCCACCTGGGGGATGAGGTCATGGTTCCTTCCCTCCCCATACACCCTAAACCAGGAAAGATGCTGCCCTGCCGGCCCCCCAAGCAAGCCTAGCTCTGTGGCATCCTGGCTGTGTGTCCCCAGGAAGCTCCATGCCCTCTCTGGGCCCAGTTGCCACAGCTGTAAAGAGGGCTAATGCTTCTCCTGCTTAAGCTCCCAGGGAGGCAGCGGCGGAGGGGGTGTGGTATGGGCAGGAAAGCAGACTTCTAAACCATGTAATGTCTCTCTCCCTAAACTTAGCAAAGAGCTCACAGTCTAAGATCAGAAGAGGCATCTGTGAGAGCAGCTATGAGGGTCCTTCACTGGGCGGGCCAAAGCCAGGTCCAACCAACCACAGTCAGTGTGTCCTTCCAGTCCTGTTCCCATCCCTGCTGTGGGGAGAGGTTGCTGGTTGGTCAGCTTTCGTACAGAACCCACACAACTCCCAAATTGTGTGACAAGAGCCACACCCAGCTGCCTCCCATCACACTTGAGTCTCAGTGTTTTCACTTTTATTTTTTTAAGATTATTTATTTATTTATTTTTAGAGAGGGAAGGGAGAGAGAGAAAAACATCAATGTGCGGTTGCTGGGGGCCATGGCCTGCAACCCAGGCATGTACCCTGACTGGGAATCGAACCTACAACACTTTGGTTTGCAGCCCGCGCTCAATCCACTGAGCTACGCCAGCCAGGGCTTCAGTGTTTTCACTTTTAAAATGGGAGGACAGCAGGGCCGGGTGGTGTTGAGGATGGATGGAAACTGGTAGGTGAAAGCCACTGGGGTTTGCTACATTGTGAGCTCTCGACAAGTGTTGGTTAGTCTGGGGGTCATCATTCCCTCCTGGCCCATGGAGAGCTGTTTCTGCCTCTGGGGCAAGTATGAAACCCTGACTTCATGGTGCTGGTCTGGACATTTAATTTGGAAACACCACGTGGTTGTGTTGCTGGGGTGAAGGCCCACTCCACACTCTGCCCCCGGGGTCCAATGATGACACACATGCGTGCTCTGGGCGATCAGTCCCTGAGTCCTTTTACAGCCCCTAGAGGCCAAGTGAGGGTTGGGGCGAGGAGGGGCCTGGTGCTGTTGCCACAGACCCAGGAACTGGGGCTCAGAGCAGGAGCTGAGGAGGGTAGAAGCAAAAGGAAGACAGATTTCACCTCCATATAAGGAAGAGCTCGCTGACAGGCACAGCTGCCCAGAAATGGAATGAACGAGCTGCCTTGGGCGGCAGCGAGTGACCAGTGGCCCAAGGGGCGCAAGCTGAGGGAGGTGGTCTTTGGGTGGAAAAGTCAGGCAGACAGCTCGGACACTACCCAGGGGAGGGCCGGTGGGACCCCTGGTTCTGCAGCCTGGCCGAGGCCTTGCGAGCAGGACCGCAGCTGCGGAAGGTCTGTGCTGGGGGCCAGAGCAGGGGCCCCTGCCCCGCAACAGCCCCGCAGACAGAGCTCCAGAGCTGCGGTGGGTGGGAGCGACCTCGCAGCCCCTCCGAATCAGTTTCCTGCCCACCCTCCCACTGGGTCACAAAGCATTCATTTTATAGAGAGGAATACCTACATGTAGTCTTTAAAGTTGGAACATATACAGAAGTGCAAAGGAAAAAAGGAATCCAGGCCCCTCCTCTCCCGGTGGCGGTTGCTATTGCCTCCCATCTTCTCTGTGTGCATCTATTTTGGTTAGAAATCCTGGTGGGCTCTAAGTTTTTTTTATTGAGATACAATTCACCCTCTTCAAGTGGTTTTGGTATATTCACCCAGTTGTGCAACTATAGCCACCACCACCTAATTTCAGAACCTTTGCCTCCTCTACAAAAGGAGCCCCTCCCCGTGAGCAGCCCTGCCCACTCTCCCCCACACCACAGGCCCTGCCAGCTGCCACTAGTGCCCAGTGAGCGCAGTCACCGCTTCCCAGCCTCCCTGTGCCCACCCTGTCCCCTTCAGCCCCGGTGCTAGCCAAAGAGAGCCTGCCAAAGCCCAAGTGGGGCCACATCCTCCCCTCCCTCAGAACGCTCCACGGCTCCCACCTCACACAGGAGTTAAGACCAAACTCACACCTGGGCCTCCAGTCCCCTGCGCACTCTGAGCCCTGCTGCCTATGGCCTCAGATCTTCCCACTCTCACTGAAGCTCCCTCTGCTCTGGCCAAATGGGGCTCTTCGAACAGCGGCAGGCTCCAAGGCTGCCCCTTCTCCCTGGAGCATTCTTCTCCCATTGTCCACCCAGCTTTCCCTGCCCCCGAGCTCTGCAGCCCCCTTTCTTCTCCATAACACTGTCACCTGACAGACCCTCTGTCCCCTGAATTCTCCCCACTGAGATGGCAGTTCTGTCACTCAATGTCTTATTCACACCCAGTGCAGAGTTACACCTCATTGAATATTTGTGCTGTTTCCAATAATATAAACAATATGCAAGGAGCAATGCAAACCGAAGCCCTCACAGATCAGACATTGTGAACTGGTGGCCCCCAGCCTGTGCGCATACTCAGTTCAAACCGCTGTGCCTTTTATTAATTGAACCAGGGGCGGTCACACAAAAATCCAAACTCCTGCTTCTCTTGAAAACACAGCTCTGGCCATCCAGGGCTGCACACCTGCATGATGACCATCAGCAGGCACTGAAGGGCTGGGCCTGGGGGCACTGGTGCCCTGGCTCTGGGGTCGAGGGCTGCCTCTGCCAGGTGGGCCCTTCACAGGCAGGAGGCTGTGAGGTCCTAGGGGAACGTTTTGTTGCCCCTCAGAGACACCCAGATGTACCCCCCGGGGGGACGGCTTCCCTCCAGGAATGGTTGGAGTCCTCCCCTGTGGATGCTCCGTGCCTGACCCAGCCCACCTCTTACCTGCCTTTCCTTCCCAGGCTCATCAAGCTCCCTGTCACCCCTTGCAGCCACTGTGCCCTGTGCCTGTTCTCAACTTCATCCTTGTCTTCTAGGAGGTTCCCTAGGGCCTGTCCAGGGGCCTGGACGTACCTTGTGAGCTAGGAGAGGAAAGGGGTATGACCTCCCCCACCCCCAGCTCACTCAGGCCAAGGAGGCCCTTGGGAAGCTTTGTTGAAGAACTGAATGAACGGTACCCACCCTGAGAGCCAGGAGGAATTAAGGGATAACCTAGAATGGGATAACCTAGGGATGTGCCTAGAATGGTCCAACTGAGTCACAGTGCCCGCACACACTTGTTAATCACCTGAGTGCGCCAGTGCGGTGGCGGCGGCACGCAGAGGCACGATGAGAGAACAGCTGGGGGAGGCCTGCAGCAGGGACACAGGCCCAGAGAGAAGGCGGGAGGGCTGGAGCCCCGGCAGGAGAGGCAGGAGCGGGTGCAGTTGGGTGTGTGAGTATGCGCGTGCGTGCGCACCCACGCTGGGGAAGGAGGGGCTCCACGGTGGGCAGTGTTCTCTTGAGGCCTCAGTCTCACCTGCACCCAGGCCTCCCAAATCAGCAGCCTCTCTGACCGCACAGCCCAGCCCTGCCCCCCACCCTGGGGAGGTTTTCTGGTGCTTCCTGGGCCATGCCTTCCCATCCATCAGGATTTCACTGCATTCCTGTGAGTCATTCTCCAAACAAACCCAGGGAGGGAGAGGAGGGAGGCAGAGGGGAGAGGGAGGCTGGATGCAAACCTGGCCCTGGCTCCTCCCACTGCCTGCTCTCCCACTCTCATGCATGCTTGGGGCCCCCACCAGGAGAGCTCTGGAGTAAGCGTCTGGTCAGTCTGTGCCATGGACTTGCTGTGTGACCTTGGGCAAGGCCCTTGCCCTCTCTGGGCCTCTGGAGAAATAACCCTGCAAGACCCCACCTGCAAGGTGCATGAGCTTCTGAGGGGACTGTCAGTCTCCAGTGAGGCAGGGACAGGGTTGAGAGGGAAGATGTGCCGTAGTGTCCTTGAAGCAACCTCTGCCCACTTCCTTGTCTCAGGTCTCCCACCTTGGAAATGAGGAGAAGGCACGCCCTCAGCAGGCACAGGGGACAAGGGCACATCTGCCAGGTGCAGCTGAGCAGTGGCCAGAGCACAGGCAGATACCTCATGCCAATCCCAGGGCCCAGGCCGGCTGCTGGCCCCAGCCCAGGGCCATCAAGGCCTGTACTGAGGCCAGCCTTTTCCCAGGCAGAGAGAGGTCCAGAATGGGAAGAGAGCCTCGGATGGACCCGGGCTCTGGGGGTAGGGGAGGAGACCCGCTGAAAAATGGAGAAACCCCCACACCAGCAGTGAGGAGGGAGCCTCTGGCTGCGGCGGGGGAGGGAGGGTGAACATGCATGTGTGTGCTCACGGGAGCGCTCCCCAGGAGTCAGTGGCTGTTTTTCCGTGAAGAGCTGGCTTCTGAGTCACCGTCACTGTGCCTCCACCGCTGACTGGTAGGTGTATGCAACAGCCCAGTCCCTGTGCGTGTGGGTCTGTATGTGCTCTTGTGTCCTCAGAGCCCCAGAGCAAGTGTGTATCTGACCGTATGGCCAAGGGCTGGCTGGCAGTGGAGGGCATGAGAAGGGGGTGTGGGTGTCCAAGAACATGCCTTAGCAGGGTGTGCGGGTGTGCCCATGTGTCTGTGTCTGAGTGTGTGTGTGTGTGTGTGTGTGTGTGTGTGCCACCGCAGCAGGCTGGCATCCAGGAGTGAGTGTGTGTACAAGAGAAATTCCTCCTGAAACACCAGCTTTGGAACTGCCTGCCCTGGCCTCTGTCATTCTCTCTGGCTCTCCACCCTGGTGGCTGCACCCATACATGTGCATGCCCTGGGCACAGACTCCTAAGACTGGGAGCAAAGCTCCAGGCCTCTCCCATGCGCATGCCCTCACACATATTGCTTTGGACCTACTACTAGGATTCGATTCACAGAACCCAGGCAGTGTCCAGTAGGTCACAGATCAGGCCTGGAGGCCATAGCTGGGCTGGCAGAGGCAGATCAAGGCTGCAGTGAGGCCAGGAGCCTGAAAGGATGTGGGAGTGGGGGAAGGGAATAGACCCAGGGCCCTGGAGGAAGGAGACCTTGGGGACAGTCAGAGGGTGCTTGGCAGCTGCTGTAGGCTGGGACCAGAACACCCCACAGTGGCCTGCATGTTGGGGCGGCGGAGGGAGGGTCAGCTTACAGGCACAATGGGACAGTGGTAACCAGAGCTGAAGGCTAGAAGGCGGGTAGGGCCTCTGGAGGGTGGGTGATGAGAAGGAAGTCAGGGCCATGGGCACCTGGGGGCAGGGAGGGGCGTTTCTGAGTGTGTGAGAGAGACCAACACAGGGAGAGACCAAAAGGAGCCTGCCCCCAACACACCACCTGTGGACAGCACAGAGGCAGAGGAGGAGGCAGCATGCAGTCTGAGAGCCCCAGTCAGCCCCCAGTCCCGCCTCTCCCCTGCTCAGAGCCAGCTGCCTCCTCCAGGATGGCCTGGGCCCTCCACACGTGGTCACTATCCTGACAGGGGCTCTGGGCTGCTCCCTGAGCGTTAGGGGAAGCCCCAGGCTTCGGGCCCTTCTTCCAGTAGGAGCCCCTTTCGCTTCCCACCAGGAAGACAAGGTGGCTGGCCTACTCTGCCTCTGGCAGCAGCCGGCAGGGAACTCTGACATAGAGTGCCCCCTTTGTATCTGAAATGGTGGCAGCAGGGTCCCCCGGCACAGGGCCAGCTCCTCAGCCCAGCACGTACAAAGCTGGGGTGTCTGGGTTGTTTCCACGCAGGCTTAAGCTTCTGAGCACAGAGAACAGGCTCCAGTCAGTTAACTGGCACACGGCCCGGGCAGGCACCTGGTCTCTAGACGCTGGGCCACTGTACTGTGCCCCTCACCTTGTCCAGAGTCCCTCAGTTGTTAGAGGAGAGTTTTGGGTAAGCAAAGGCCATCAGTGGGAGGTGGGGACACAGGCACATGAAGGGTCCCTGAGCCAAATGTGGTAAGTGGCAAGCTGCCTGGGGAGGTCACAGCAGCCATGAAAGAAGGGGGAGAGACCCCAGGAGCATTAAGATCTCACCCTTCTGTTGTCCACTGTGGTGGGGGGGGGTCTCACTGGGGGCCCAGCCTCACTCTTGAGAGCAGCCCAGAGGGGAGGACTGGACCGGAGGATGTGGAAGCCAGCTCCTCCATCCAGTCTCGGCTGAAGGGTACTTGCATTGTTGGAGAAACAAGAGGCTTACTGAGCTTCCCAGAGTTCATCAAGGAGAGGCCCCCCACCCACCCTGCTGCCACCTCCAGGGTCGTACATTCCTGGAGAGGACCCACAGGCTAAGGGGTCACTAGGGGGAGGCAGTTGGGCAGCAAAAGGGATGGAGCAGAGGGGTGGCAGGGGCAAGGCCTGAGAGGTCAGGGTGCCTCCTCCTCCATTTTGGAGGGATGGGGTCCGCCTGACCCACACGGCTGCAGCCTCGGAGGCCTGGGTCGGGCTGCAGTGCCTCAGGGCCCTGGAACCTTCCCCTGGTCTCCATGCTCTGTCTGGCCTCTCAAGTCCCCAGGAGCCTGTGAGTCCCTGAACCCACTCAGGGCAGGCCTCAAGTGGCTTCCACCCAACTCAGGATGAAAGCTAAGTCCTAGCCATGGCCTAAAGGCCTCTTGTGAACCCTCTCTCTCACCCTACTGCAGTCACACTGGCCCCTTCACCATTTCTGCAACCTGCGAAGCATGTCTGTACCTCGGAGCCTTTGCCGAGCCCCTCCCTCCGCCTGTGGTGCCCTGCCGCTAGACAGCTGCACTGCTTACCTACCTCCCTCAGGTCTTTGGCTGTTCTGACTCCTCAGTTTAAAACTGCAAATATCTCTTGACTCCTGAGACTCTTCCCTGATGTGTTTTTTCTCAGTACATTTACCACCTTCTCATACCCTGCATAGCCCTTCACCAGAAAAGAAGCTCCACCAGGGCAGGGATCGCTGCTTTGCTCGCTCACTGCTGCGCACCTAGAACAGCGCCCGGCACATGGCAGGGGCCCAGTAAGTGTGTGTGGAATGAGTGAAACACACCATTATTCAAGACAGGAAAGCCTCCCTTTGAATGGTGAAATCTTTTTTAAAAAAAAGTCCTCCTTGCAGAAGTTTCGATTCTTTTTTTTTTTTTTCCTAAGAAGGCACAAGGAAGACACACATGCCACCCCGTCTCAGCTTAGGCCTCACCCCCAAATTAATGATTTGATCTTGGGTGGGAGGGTGGTTCTCATCTTCTTCAATGTTCAGTCCACCAGCCAACCTGCCTTCTGGATGTCTCCCCGGGCCATCACTCAGGCACCGACTCCACCCTGATTTCCCAAACCGTCCCCAGGCACTGTGTGGTGTGTCTGTCTGGCCCACCACTCCCACAGGCTGCTGGCGCTGCCCACAACCACTGGCCACCCAGGCCTGAGCTCTTCCTGCACCTGTGCCTCAGCCCAGCCCAATCTGGTCTCCCTCCCTCCAACCACTTGTCTTTCCTTTTACCAATGATTCCTCCTCATTGCTGAGCTCAGAGCACTGACCCAAAGGGCAAAGTCTCCCTCCAGCTTGGCCATTACCTGGCCCCATCTCTGCTGGCCAGACCCAACTGCCCAGGTGTCTGCCACTTCTCAGCCTATGCTCAAGCAGGACCCACTGCCCTGAATCTCGTTCCTTCCCTCTGTGGGGCTCTGCAAGTCTGATGCCCACCCTGCCCTTTCTGTGCCCCACCTCTGAGCCCCGCAAGGGAGGCCAGCCCTACCCCATTCTGGGCCATGCCCTGTTACTCTGCAGAACAATCTCCAGCTCCCCACCATCCTGTGGGCTCCTGTGGGCCTCCAAAACAGGTACTCAAGAGACATTTGCTGAACGAATGAACGAACGAATGAAGTACACAAATCAGTGAGAAGGTGAATGAGAGAGTAAGAGTCTGAGTAGAACAATTCTAGAAGTAGGTCAGTCATGAAGTCTCTTTTTTTGCCAGGTCCCCTCCGCAGCCCCTCGCTCTGTGCGGGCCTTTGACAGGGGTCACACTCAGATAAAATGCCCAACAGTCAGGATGGGCTTTGCAGCTGTAACAAAACCCTCAAATCCCAAGGGCTTAAAACAACAAAGGTTTGTTTTCCGTACACACTGCACATCCACTGAGTTGGCAGGGAGCCTCCGCTCACTGAACAGTCACACCTTGGGCTGCCTAGGGAGAGAGTTCTGGCCTCTCTGAGCAGAGAAATGCTCTACCTGGGAGAGACACAGATCTCATTGGCAAGCACTCATCACGTGACTCCACCTGCCACAAGCTGTCCAGGAAGCACTGTCCTACCACGGCTTGGGAGCATGAAGAACTGAGAATATTTAGCCCAAAGTCCTAACGACACCTCTAATAACACCCACAGCCATACAAACCACAGAGGCCACGTACTGAGTACTTCCTATGCTCTGGACTTGAAGTGGGGTTTCACTTAACATTCCTGGCATTATTCTGAGGCCAGTACTTGAACCAGTATGCCCATTTCCCAGATAAGACAACTGAAGCCCAAAAAGCAAAGCACTGCCAAGGTCACACAACTTATAAGTGCTGCCAAGGCTGGAGCTCCCAGTTATGTGATGTCAGCCCTCCTGCACCCCGCTGCCCAGCAGTCTCTCAGCTTCCCCCGCCAGGCTGGCTAGGGGTCAAGGGCTGCCTGTGCAGACAAGGAATCCCCATGTGAGGGCCATAGTGACTGCCCCCTGCCCCCTGAAAAAAAGCCTCCTCACCCTGCCCCATCCCATTCCCAGACCTCTCCAATAGGGCCCCAGAGGGGACAAGGCCAGTCCCAAACATTACTCAGAGAAAGCAGCGATTTGGCCAAAGTCCCATGGTGGGACTCTGCAGGACTGAGATGAGACCACAGGTCTGTCCACTGTGGCCTGACTGTCCCCCACTGCCATGGCCATACTGGGGTTCCGGAGAGTGCTCAGCCTCAGCCAGGGCCCCTCAGCAGTGGTGGTGGTCAGGTCCACTCCACCTTCCTAGCAGGTGGGTCCAGAGAGGAAGTGTCTCCAATCCCTGGCCCAGCAAACCTGTGGTCCTGAAGAGCTGGGATGTGCAGCCTAGAACCTCAGTGTTCCCAGGAACAGCCCGAGGGACGGAGGGAGGTGTGTCACTACTCCAAGGTTCCACATCTAGGATGTCTGAAAGCAAGGCCGGGGGGCCTTCAGAGAAGCCACAAGGGGTCTGTGGATATTGGCATGGCACAAAAGGAGAGGTCAGTGGAGGTGAAAACAGACCCACCTGGAGTCAGATCCCAGCTCTGCTCTGTGGCCTTAGCTTCTCTGGGCCTCAGTTTTCTCATCTGTAAAATGGGGTTGTGATTAAGAGTACAAATGGCATACCCAATACCTGACATATAGTAGATACTCAACAAACACTGTGGCCTTTGATTGTTACTTTTTTTTTTTTTTTACCCAGCAACCCCACCATCAATCTGAGCACCAGACTATGATTAACATCTTTCTAGAGCTATAGGGGAGCACCCACACCAGAAAGGACCCTGATTCTGGTGGCCAAGAGAATGCACTTCTCCCATGTAGTTCCTCCTGAAGGCTCCCTGCCTAGGTGCTTGGTCAGAAAGAGCTCCCATGATGCACCCAAACCCCACTTTGGAATCCACGTCCCCAACAGCACCTGACTCAGAGTGGCCAGCCCATCAGCCCAGCCTCCTCTGAGCCCATTCTTTGTCTAGAAGCCCGGAATCTCCAAGTCTCCTCACTCCCACCTCTCCCTTCCCCTACAGCTCCTGGGGGTGGAAGCAGAGAGGCAGAGTGGGGAGCTCTACACACAGCTCACTACCCCAATCGTCCAGTCTGAAAGTACTTATTGAGCACCTACTCCATGCAAAGTGCTGTGCCGATGACCACGAGAGTGACAGGATTGAAATGGGCATGGCTGCACCATCCCTTGGGCCCATAGCCTGAGAGGAACACAACAGGCACTAGAGGTGCAGCCCAGCCCAGTGGTTATAGATACAGGCCTTGAATTTGTACAAACCTGCATTCAAGGACCAACTCTGCCCCTTCCCAGCTGAGTGACTTTGGGTATGGTGCCTTACCCACATGGGCCTCAGTGTCTCCATCTGCAGAATGAGATACTACCAAATTCACCTCATGGACAGTAACAGGCTACCGAGTCCCAAGAGCTTTACACAGGACCTGGCATGTAGTAGCTGCTCAACCCATGTGAGCCTCATTCCTTGCCCTGACTGGCTAAGGGCAGAGCCCGAAGGCATGCCAGTGGAGACCTCCCCCCAAGGTTTCCACCACCTCATTAATCAGGGAGGACTGTCCACCCGGCTGTGATGCCACCTGACACCCCTGGCAGCCTGCCAGTTCACCTCCATCTCATCTGCAAGGACATCTGGGGACAGGATGGAGCTTGTCAAGTTCTGGCTGAAAGCCAGGCAGGCTGGGACCCCAGCAAACCAGAAGGGGCCCACCCAGCAGGCCTCAGTGACACTAAGCCACACAGGTCATTGTGACCTGCCCACAGCTGCACATGCACAGGCAGCCCATAGGGAACTCCTGAGGGCTGGGCTGGTGGGCGGCAGCCAGGCCGAGGCTGGGCCGTATCCTGAGGGCAGCGGGTGGCATAAGCCTGCTTGCCATCAGAGGGTCTAAGTTTGGACCTCTGGGCAGCAGGCAGCCACTGAAGGCTGTTGGGGGGCAAAGGAACCTCTGCCTGCCTCTCTAGCTTCGTGCCTCATCGTCCTCTACTGAGCTCAAGTGTCTGTGGCTGTTACTCCCACCCCCACTGTACCAGGCTGCGTTTCGCCTAGGCCTTTGCTCCAGCTGTCCCCTACCTAGAATGGTGTTCCCAGCTGATTCTCTGGAAACTGATTTGCTCATGTCTGCCCCTTTCTTCTGGGCTGAGCATAGAAGCCCCTGCCAACCTGCCCAGCCTGGGCTCGAAGACAGTCCTCTGCTTCCTCTACATCACTCTGTCTCACGTTAGAGGACAAGCGCTGCTTTCCAAGGCCGCCTCGCCCAGGCCGAGTCCTGGGAGGCAGAGCGGGGCTCCCCGCCAGTGGTCTCCAGGAGGACACTGCGCTTTGCTTTAGGGTTCTTCCTCAGAGATGACAGGGAGGTGATGCAGGAGCCCATTTGGAGAGACGGTGTGGTTGATGCAGGCCAGAGGGGAGGAGGGACCGAAAGGGGCAGAAAGGGGGTGCTGAGGTGGGGGAGCGGAGAAGGGAGGGGAACGAGGATGGGGCCGTCTTGGAGAAACCCCATGACAGTCTCACCTACTCCCTCTTCCCTTTTCTCCTTCTCTCTGAAGAAAGGAGAGGGGTGAGAGGGGAGGGACTGAGGGAGAGACAAGAGGACACAGGCTGGCCCATTGGGCCCAAGGCCCCACCTAGTGATGCACTGGTTGAGGGGGGAGCGGAGAGCACGGGCAGATCCCACAGGGAGTCCTCGCCTCGAGGCTTTCCTGAGGCTCCCATCATTCCCCACCACTGCCTGGCTGGTCTGTGTGGAGGGCTCAGGGCAATACTATGGCCCCAGCCCTGGGCCTTCCTGGGGTAGTGCAGAGAGGGGGCATTCAGACCAGACTGTCCTCAAGGGATTATCAGACAGGGCATAGAGCACACCCTCAGCCTGGGCTGCTGCACCCAAGGGAGGAACCAGATAGATCCCAGAGGGACAAAGGCTCCTTTTGGAGGGGCAGGGATGGATTTTCGAGAGCGAGAGGGGGCCCTTGTTCCAGGCAGTGGGGACAGTTTCTGAAAAGCCTCTGGTGACCTCTCAGAGGTCACATGGGATGCCCTCCAAGATGCCTGGCACACACTGAGTGACCACCACGACTACTGTTGGTGCAGAGCAGGGTGGCACCAGGTCAGTGGGCAGCAGCTAGTCCCCAAGCACCTTGAATGACAAACCAGAGACTACCAGGGCCAAGAGGCCGCAGGGAGGGTGATACCTTCAGTGAAGGACCCTGCCCTGCCCCAGAGTGCCGCTCCCCACTAGCTCTGCACTCAGAAGGTGAGAGGGGCTGGGCCGAGGCCAGCAGGGAGGCTCGGGCCACCCCTGCTGCCAGGCCTGCATAGGTACAGTTAAACCCACCCCTTGACCACCATTAAGCATTAAAAAGACCCTTGGAATGTGGTACCACCCCTGCAAAGGCAGAAGGCAAACACAGGAGGGGCAGTGGGGGTAGCCACCTGAGAGCTGGAGGTGGACCCAGGCTACCAGCTCTCACAGGACCACTACGGCAGGCCAGCCTGGGGTGGGGGCATGGGCCTGAACCCAACCCTAGGGCGTCCAGCCCAGGCCCCAAGAGTAGGGCTTCAGAGGGTGAGGGAGGAAGTCCAACAGAGAGGGGCAGGGGTCTCTATCCCAAAGAGACTGCTGGGAAAACTGAGACCAGGAGGGCCATGTGACTCACACAGGGTCCCCCAACTCGGGAATTAAAATCCAGGTCTCAGCTTGCAAGTGATTCATTTACTCAACACAATAGCAGTAGCAGCCAGCACTTGAGGCTGTTATAAGTACTTAAAAATTCTCTCACTTAGGGATCCCCTAGCAACTCCAGGAGCCAATGGGTACTTATTATTGTGACTCCATTTACATAGGAGGAAACTGAGGCTTGGAGAGGGGCACTGATTTACCTGAGGTCTCATGGCTGGTGAAAAACCGAGGGGAGGATTTGAAATTGGGCAGCCCGGCTCCTGAAGCTGGGCTCTTAACCACACTGCTACACAACAGGCCTGAGAGGAGTGGCCTGGGAGGGGTGGGACTGTGGCTCCGGGGAAACTCTACCCTGTGGACTGGACTAGACTGTAGTCTGCACCACCAAGCGTAGCCTCGAGGGAAGATGAGCTGTAAGCTGGAAACTGGGGTGAAATTACCCAAGGACTGCTCACTGCCAATTCATTTGTTTTTTTTCTCCCCAAACACTGGGTGGGCCTTCAAAATGGGTCTGTGGGCAGGATGTGGCAGGAGGGCAGTCAGTTTGCCTCCTCGGTCTAACACACAGCACAGTGCCTGGCAATTAATAGCTGCTCAATAAACTCATCCAATGAGTGAGCAAATGAGTACATGAACAAATGCCTCCCTCTACAACCGCGGGGCAACAGAGACTGCTTTTCCAATTTCATCTCTTCCAGGCTTCCTTCCGCCCAGCCCGGCGGGCGACTCTGTGAGAGCAAAAGGGCTAAGACAGAATGGCAGCTGGAGCCTGAGGCAGGAGCGGTGTGCTCTGTGGCTCCGGGCGTCCCCTGGGGCAATGCCTCGGGCATTCCAAACTCTAGCTTGTTGGCAGCAGATGTCTTGAGGGCCCTGGAAGAGGAGATACAGGCTGTCTGAGTTCCACTCAGAGATGATGGAGCTGGAAGGAAACTTAGATGCCTGAGGAGCCCAGAGAAGGTGGGCAGTGGTCTGGGGCCACACCCAGAATCCCGTCTCCTGACTCAGGCAAGTCCTGGCTGAGCCTTCCAGGTGCCTGGGAGCACCCTGCAGCCGGGGACAGGACTCCCTCCCTCCACCAGAGAAGCTCTTCGTGTGCTTGCATGCCTGTCTTGGCTTGTGATGAACGTGCATTCCCATACAGGAATGTGTAATGACACAAATAACTTGATTATTTGGTTACTGTCTTTTCCCCTTGGCCACGCCTCCCCAAGGGCAGGGATTATGAACACCCAGATCATAGCTGATTTCAGTCCTGGCACAGCAGACTGCAAACGTATCTGTCCACCAGATGAAGTATTATTACTATGAACAGTCACAGTGCCAAAGAACAATGAATACTAGTATGGACACTTCTGCCTCCCAAGTCCCTCCAGCACCCTGTGCCCTCACACAGCTGCCTCAGGGGTCCAGATGGGCCTTGATGCCCCCAAGAGCTGAGCTGGCTGGGGGCTGCAGGCAGGAGAAGGGCTCGGCCCCCCTCTTCCCAACTTGACCCTGAGACAGACCCGCCCCCTCAGTCGCTGGCTGGCCTGCAAAGGTATCTGTCCCAGAGGGGCCCTCAGCAGCCTCATTAGGAAAGTAGTGACAGATGCATTAGCTGCTAAGGTAGGGGGGAGGGGGAGCTGAGGGCTGTCACAAGGCTGAAGAAAACCAAATGCTGGCCACTTTCCCACTTTCTGGGCTACTGGGCCCCATCTGGGCGGGGGGCTGCAGCTAGGGAAGGGAGAGAGACGACGTCCCAAGTGCAGAGTCAGTCCCAGAGGTGGGACTGACTGCTGGCACTCGGGGCCCAAAGCAGGGTCTTCCCATCATTCCTCATCCCTGCTGCCTGCCTTCCGGCTGGACTCCACTGTGTGAGCCTTGGCCAGTCCCTTCCCCATCTGGGCCCTGGCTGTTCTGGTCCTAATGCTCTGCACAAGAAGAGCACCGGGGCCTGGGAACCCACCACAATGTCACAGAAGAAGAAACTGAGGCCCAGGGAGGGACTGCCCCAGAGCAGAGTACTAGAGTGAGAGCCGTGCTCTGTACTGGGGTTCTGGCTTGGCCGCTAACAGACTGTATGCCCTCTGGACTGCAGTTTCCCCATCTGTGAAATGTGGGCCTGACCCGTCCTGCCCTCTGAGGTCCTCCTGGTCTTTGAGCCACAGAGCAGGGGCCCTCCAGTTCCACTGGAAGAGGGTCAGACATTGTCAGTAATCCTTCGGCCCCCAAAGTCCATCCTTCCTGGAGGCTGAGGCCCAGAGTCCCAGGATTCAGGTTTGCCAGGCATCCCATTCTTTTCAGTGCCTAGGGCCAGGGGAGCAGATGCAACCCAGCCAGTGGCCACTGCCCCCATGGGAGGCAAAAGCCCTATGCCATACTCCACACACACAAAGGAACAGGCTTCACACAAAAGGACATACAGACAACACCCAGGCATACACTTAGGCCCCCTGCCCACAAATGCAGATACATACATACACCACACATGGAAAGAAGCAACCCCCCCCCCCCCCGCCCACCTAGTGTTACAGATACCACCATACATTGAGCACCCAAGACATGCTCAGACAAACCCACCCCCTCGGCTCAGCCCCTGCCCAAACACAGACAGCCACACACTGGTCCCAGTCACAAATGCAGACCCCCCACTCTACACAGATCACACATGCAGGCATACACTCAGCAGTCTGTTAGACTGCTCATACATGTGCCTGGATGAAGCAGTCATGTGAGAACCACCACCCCTTCCATGTACAGAACCCTGCAAAACAGATGTAGACAAATGCTGCCCACACACAGGCCGGAAGCCCAGGCACACACCTGTCCTGCCACTTGGTTACAGTTCCCCGGGGCAGGCAGCACTCAGCCCGGAAGAGCAAATCCAGATAAAGAAATCATGTTCGGAACATCAATCTCAGCCCAACCTGACTATCTCCTTGCTATAGGTAAAGCAAACTGGGTCTTAAATATTTTATAAATGAATAAACCTGTTCAGAGAATATAATTTACAGGGTGGTTGGCTGCAGGCTCACAACCTCCTTCTTTATCTTCTCATCTCAGAGAGCACACAGTGCTGGTAGCAAGTGATGGCTAGTGGGGGCACGAGGTCCGGTGTCCCAGCAGCCACCCCTCTGCCAAGGACATTATTTCTGGGCACAGGGGCACTCCGTGATTTTCCACTAAACCCAACTACTGCTCGGGAACAGGGCCCTGCATTCTCTTATCTCTTCGGCTCCCCCCTGCAAGCCTTGGATGCTTTTTGAAAGCCAACTCATCCCTGGCAACTGTGATTTTCCAAGGCCTGTTTCACACAGGGCTTGGATGTGTTGTAATCGAACTGTTCAGGAATGGGGGAGAAAATCTGAAAGCAGGGACGTGTGGACGTAAGGGCAGCTTGTAGCTGCGCTCAAGGGGCAGCTGAGCAGAGGCTATGCCTGGGGCCAGGCCCGCATGCCCCAAGGGGAGGCCGAGGAGCCCAGGGCAGCAGAAACTGGTTTCTAAGACAGAGAGGGAGAGCAGAAGGTGGGTAACAGGATCAACAAGGGGTCTTTGAGTCTGAGGCTGGGCAAAGGAGACCCCAGATGAGGCTGTCTGAAGCCTTGCTGCAGCCTTGCCCATCTGGGGCCAATTAGAGCCCCTTGCTACTGGAGTCTAAATATCAACTGGGCCCGTAAGTCTTCAATGTCCCTGCCCAGGCTGGAGGGCCTCCTGGGTCCCAGCAAGCAGCCCCTTCGGGCGCAAGCTGCTATCAGAGTTAGTGGCAGTGGGGAAGGGCTCCTGGGGTCCACAGTGGGGAGAAGATAAACAAAACCGAAGTGACTGTGCAGTCTGGCTCATCTCTGAAGCCCTCCCAAGAATGTGGTTCCGGTTCTCTCAAGACTCTCACCGACTCAGGAAAAAGGAGCATGATATTCAACATTAAGTGAGAAAAGGAGATCAAATGGTATTTACAAGAGAAGAGGTGGTGTACACAAACAAAATTCACCAAACCAACACCGGCACGAACAGTCAAATGTGGCTACCTTTGAAGACTGGGAGTATGAGAGCTGTTTTTCTTTTAACCTATCATATTTTCCAGGTCTGTAATAAACCTGCCCTCCACTTATGGTGAGGAAAAGAGCTATTAAAACCACCAAGTGCCTTCAAAACCAAATATACAGCACAACTCCATATTTTATATTTATTATATTTATGTTTATTGTATGTCTACAAAAAAAATGTTAACAATGGTTATGTCCTAGGGGTGGAATTAGGGAGTTTTTACTTCTTTTCCTGTATTTTTAGGTTTTTCTAAAATCAACATATTAATAATCTGATAAATTAATTAAAACTGAAATGCTTAGGACTGGGAAATAATTTTTATTGATTGATTTTTAGAGAGAGGAAGGGAGAAAAAGAGAAACATTAATTTGTTATTCCATTCATGTATGCATTCGTTGGTTGATTTAGGAGGAAGCTCTCTAATGAACTGAACCCAGCACGGGCAGGAAACTTTCTGATTTCAAGTTTGAGTCCCCACCCGTGGCAATTGAAGTCCCTTCTCACTCTCCTGTGCGCGCGCCCCGGAGGAGGCTCCAGCAGAGCCAAAGGACAGCTGCTCAACCGGCATACAACTTCCCTTCCCAGACCCACAGGCGGACATTAAATTCAGCTGCCTGCGTAGTCCAGGTAGGAGTGCATAGAGGCCAGCTGAGTAGGTGTCTCTGAGGAGACTTGGAAAAGGGGACGCTGCAGTGAACGGTAGAGAGCTGATGACACCCCCAGGAGCGGGGTGGGGTGGAGGCAGGGCCGGGTTGCAGCAAAATTCCAGAAGAGGCTGCCCCTGGGCAGGCGGGGTGCCCCAGCTCAGGAGGTAGGAATGTGTCTCCCATCCAGGCAGTCCAATGGCTGGGGACCAGCTGGACAAGGCCTATGCTCCCGCGCTGGAGGGAGGCGGCTGGGACGGAGGGTCCAGTCCCGCTAAGACAGGGGCCCTGGCCAGGGCGGGGAGGGGGCATCCCCGCCCCTCCTCTCTCCGGCCTCGCGCTGTGTGCGCACAACCCAGGGTGCTGCGGGGCTGCGGACTTTGAGGAAGCGTGGCCTGGAGCTGGAGACCGGTCCCCACTATTTCAGGGACCCCAAGAGCTGTCTCTCCACAGTCCCTGATGTCGGGTGGCCTGCTAGCCAGCACAGAACCGCGTCTCCGGGGACCCAAGCTGCCAGTGGCTCACAACCCTGAGTTCCGGGAACTATCCAGCTTCGGCGAAGGGGTGGAGCCTCGGCAGCGCGGAGCAGGCCGGGACCCAGCGCTGCCTGGGCAACAGGAGCGCCCCGCCCCTCCCAGTGCAGTGGGCAGTGGACCCCGGTGGGTCTGGGCCGACCCGAGGGGGTGGGCGGCGCGGTGGGCGCTGCGGCAGGGGACTGGAGGGGAGGGCAGGAAGCTCGGCATTTGCCCTCTCACTGCTCCCTCCGGAGGCCGGGGAGGGTAGAGGAAATGGCCCCGGAGGCTGTCACCGAGCTGCTTGCGTGTCTGGCCGGACAGCTCCCACCTAAGGCTCTCTCCTGAAGCCCCAGCCATGCCCTGCCCGGGAGAGGCGGGACCGGAATTTGACAGCCTCTCCCTCAAGATGGCTCCGTGCCCTCTCCGAGACAAGGCCCTGTCTTCCCGGCTCGGTCCCTTCCCGACATCCGGTTCCTGGGCCCCGGGCGGAGATGCCAAGGGTCTGCTACTGCACAGCACGAACCCGGGTCCCCTCTACAGGGCTGCCGGCGGAGCCTCAGAGCGCCCACTGCTCTGGGCAACCGTCCCTGCCCTCCCAGGAGACCCAGCTCGGCTGGCAGCTGCCCGGGTAGACCCTGACACCCTCTTACCCGTGACCTCCCAGCAACGAGGGGGCACAGGGGTAGGAGGGAGCTCCTATGGGTGCTCCAGGTGACTGTCTTCCCTGACCAGGTTCAGTGGGCAGACAAGTCCAGATCTGTCAGGGGGTGGAGTGGAACGCAGCTGGGGTTCAGCCAGGCTGGGACTCCTGGTGCCTGTCCACACCAGGTGGCACTCCTCACTGCCTGGCTGCCTGGCCTGGGCTGCTCTAACACGCAGAGTCATGGCCTGGCCACCTTCCTCCACCCCTCCCCACTACCACTGGCGTGGCTTCCCTTCTGAGCCGCAGATCTGCAGCCACACAAAGCCCTGTTTGTTTGCTTTCTCTGCTGTTCCCCCTGGATCTGATGTCTTTCTCTGCTACCTGTGGGCCTGGCTTCCTCTTCAAGCTGCCTTCCCAGCCAGCTGAAGGGTAGGAAGCAGCCATTCCAGTAAACCCTGACTCACAGCCACCCCAGAGTTCCACAGGTCCTCAAATCCCACCTCCGTAGTTCGAGGGGCACCCACCCAGCCAGGGTGGCCTGACTGCAATGGCCCTGTAGCCCCCTGACTGCTTCTCCGGGTATGTAGGGTGTCAGCTGGGTGGAGCAGCAGAGATGCCTCAGCCAGGAGCCTGGGCAGGGGGAGGGGAGCCAGAGAAGCCCCGCCAACCTCCCTGTCCTTTTGTGAGCAAGGCTGTTTTGTTTGCCCATCAGGAAGGTGGCCCCTGATTTCCCAGCAACCCGCTGGCTGCTGGGAGATAAGAAAATAAATGGGACCAGGAGGGCTGAATTGGAGGATGCCAAGAGACTCCCTTGTCTCATGGCCCTTGCCCACCCCTCACTCTTTTAGGGGTTTTTTAGGTATCTCAGGCTCTTGGATGAGGGCTTACAGGCTGCAAGGGGGACCTCCACTTGGTGGGTGCCCTGTCAGTGCCCACCTTAGGGAGCTCTGCAGTGTCTGGGGGAGTCCTATCAGGCAGAGGTGAAACAGGGCTTTCACAGGCACAGAAAAATAAACACCCGCATTCCACACCACCTTCTCTACCTTTCTCTCCTTTCAAATAAGGAAACCCAACACTGATACTGCACAAAGACACCACAATCTCACTAGCTCTACCCAGGGTGCTTTTAGGGCACCCTGCCACTTGGGTGGCCAGGGGCAGGATGGCCTCCCTGGGCCTCCCTCCTCCCCTTCCATGCAGAGTTTAACCCTTACACAGTAATTCTAGGATAAAGGAATGGCTATGCCCACTTGAAAGATGACAGGATGCTCCAAGAAAGAAAGCTGCAGAACTAAAACCGCCTCAGTTAGAATTCAAGCTCACTTTTGTCTGACTCCAAGCTCTAGAAACTTATAGTTGGTGATTATCTGCCAAATGGCTCAGTGACCAGCAGTCAGGGCTTGGCTTTGGTGCCCAACCGATGTGGTCTCCAATCTGGGCTCTGCCACTTGGTTGCTATGTGACCTCAAGCAGGTCACCGAACCTCTCTGAGCTTCAGTTTTCTTGACAATCTCTATAGGGCTGTTAATAAGGCTTAGAGGGAACCACCCGATGCCCAGTACAACAGCAGACATTCATTAAATGATGGCCTTTTTCCACAATCCCTCTCAGCATCCAAAGAAACAGGCATTCATTCACTTAATACTAGGCCCAGGCCTCTCCCACCTCTGCTTCCACCATCTGGTCCTGCCACCAGGCAGCCCCCAGTCACCATCTCTGGCCCTCTGGGATGCTCAGGCTAGGCCAAGAGCTGCCAGGCTGAGCTCCACAGCTTGCTGTCCTGCCCAGGAGACCAGAGCTTCTAAGTTTAATTAGCCAGGGAGGGGCCCCAGGGGACAATATCACCTCCATCCACATCCTGCTGGACTCAAGAAGAGAGAGCCACTCAATTAAGTCTGATTTGGCAAAATGTCTGCTTTTTGTGCTATTTCAGGCCATATGGGATTTTCTGTGCTTGTCTGAAAGGTGTCCTAAATACTGATCCTTTGACCTCCCCCACTCCTACCTGTTCGAGATGAAAATTTTGTTCTTTTCCCCCTTCTCTCCTTTCTGCTTCTCTGCATAACCTAGCAGAGAGACATAGATGAAAGGAGGGGCAGAGGCTGGGCCTGCAGAGGAAGGAGGCACTCCCCCTGCTCACACTTGTGCAGGTCCCACTGCTCAGTCCCCCAGAGCTCAGGATGCTAGGAGCTGTAGTTCCCTCCCACCAGGCAAAGGTGGCCATTTCTCTGGCTTGTGTCCCCTCCTCACCTCTGGAAGCCCCTGGGGCTGGGTCCCAATTTCTGTTGCCTCTTCAGACACACACCAAATGTCTGCCCTTCCCACTATACACTTTTGGACTTTCTGCCTCTGAGCTTTACTTGGGCTGCGACTCCTGCCTGGAAAGACCTCCTGAAAGGTGCCCACTCTGCGGAGTAGACAGCTTCTTCCCTCACTCTGCACTTCCCTGTCTTAGCTTGCAAGATCACTATATATAATTACAATAAATCCACACAAGTGCAATTCTCTAATGTCTGCTCGCTACCGGACTGTAAGCTCCACAAGGGCAGGGGTGGCACCCACTTGGTCACCACTATTTCTCCAGGGTGGGGCTTCCATTCACTTATGGACATCTTGGCCCTGTGGACATCTTGGGCCACTTTGCCACAAAGGCTGTTCCTGTGCATCGAAAGGTGTTTGGTGGCACCCCTGGCTTCTACCCACCAGGTGCCAGCACCTCCCTTGCGGAGACAACCAAAATGTCTCCAGAAAAGGTCTGCCTGTTGCCTGAGGGTTCTGCCCGCCGAGGACATTCCGATTGTGAGAACCACTCCTCTTGGACCCCTGCTCTGTGGCCTGGCACAGTGCCCTCCTCCCCCAAGAAATGAATGCATGGGGGAGAGGTATTTACCTCTTAACCCCTTACTATACCTCTTACCCCCTTACTATAATCGTTATACATTTCATTGTCTCATCAGGCCAGAAACTTCCAGAAGACAGGCTCATGTGACTGCTGTATATCAATGCTGAATGTCCATAAATATTTGCGGAAGGAATAACAACTAAAGAGCATCAGAAAGCACAGTATTAACATCCACTGTGGTTCCCCCTTCCCTACCACACATTGGATCACTGTGTGACTTTGCTACAGGAGCTGAACTTCTCTGGGCCTTGGTCTTTCTTTCCCATTCATTGTGATAATTCTTTGTCCTATAGTGTCAGTGAAAGGTTACAACTTCCCATCTCTAAGAAGCTGTAGCTCCCAAGAAGAAATCTTTCAGGTGATTTTTAATTTACATTTATGTTTTCAGAGAATTATTATTACTAATAAGCAATATTTATTAAGCTCTTTGCTATGTGTCACATACAGTTAAATGGCATTAGAGGCACCGGCTCATTTAATACTCCTAAAACGAAAACCACGAGGTAAGTGTTATTAGTTTTACTGTTTGATGAATGAGGAAATAGATGCTCGGAGAGCTGCAGGTGCCTGTCGCCTAAGGACGTCCAGATATGGTTTGGTGGACTCCGGCAACTGAGGATATCAATCAGAAAACACTTTCAGCCCTGGCTGGCATAGCTCAGTGGATTGAGTGTCAGCTTTCAAACCAAAAGGTTGTGGGTTCCATTCCAGGTTGGGGGACAGGCCTGGGTTGTGGGCCAGGTCCCCAGCTGGGGGCACGTGAGAGGCAACCATCTGATGCCCCTCTCCCTCTCTTTCCCCCTGCCTTCCCCTCTCTCTAAAAATCAAATAAAATCTAACAACAAAAAAGGAAACACTTTCATCTTCAATATTTGATACTGAAATTCTTCCTAAAGTCTGTGAAGCCCACGTGGTGCCAGGCAGAATTAGGCCTCTCTGGGTGATGAGGCCCTGGCAGGGCCTCCACACCGCCAGCCTCACCCTCTCCATGGCCTCTGCTACAGTGAGGGGTGCAAAGGCCCAGGAGGCCAGAGGTGGAGGAGTGCTGGGTCCAGCCAGAGCCAGGTGCTTGGCCTGCCCAGGTGCCACCCTTCTCAGAGAAGTCCCGGCTGGGACCAACCTCCCTCAGCATCAAGCTGGTCTGGGAGATTCTCCAGGGCAGGAAAACAAGTAGGAAGAGGAGGAAGCATTCTCTAGCACTTTCCATGTCAGGCCCTGTTTTAAATATTTTATCTGCATTAACTCACTAACCTTCCCAATAACCCAGTGAGGCAGGTGCTCCCATTCCCCCCATCTGACAGATGAGGAGACTGAGTAAAGGAAATAACTTGCCCAAGTTAGTAAGAAGCGAAGTTGGGATCTGAGCTCAGGCAGCTGAACTCCAAAACATGGTGCTTACCCACCATGTGGCAGAAATGTTCCACGTTAGTGGCTGTGCCCCAGCACCCTGGGGCAATGTGATCTATGAGTGCGCGAATGAATGAGTGAGTGAACAAATGACTCAGTTTGTAGTTACACTGCCTCTTCACTGCCTCGGAAAGCACAAGTTGCTGGATGCTTTCTCAGGGTTCCCCTGCATTGCTGGGGCAAAGTCCCCTTTGGAAACAAACTCTGACCAGAAAACTCTAATTCTCACCTGCTCTACCATCCAACAGACACGGCCTGATCTGTCAGTCTCCCGGCCTCCTCCTGACTGGGAAAGAAACTTTGTTTCAGCCAGTGTTATCTCACTGATAGTTGACTAGGTAGCTGCAACCTGGTGTGAAGGGGAATGGAAGAATAGCAATCTCTTTTTCCTCATGTGAAGTCTTTTAGCCATCCTGTGCACCAAAAAGTTGCAGGTTCAGTCCCTGGTCAGGGCACATACAGGAGGCAATCGATCAATGTTTCTCTCTCTCTTTCCCTTCCTCTCTTTCTGAAATCAATAAACATATTCTCAAGTGAAGATTTAAAAAAGAGTTAACAGCCACATGTGCTACCTGTAACTAGGAGGGGCTGATGACTATGCCCATTTTAAAGGGTCGTGGAGCTTCAGAGCAGGCAGAAGGACCTGGGGCTGAACCAAGGCTGGCCTGACCCGCATGTCTGTGTTTGTGGCCCAGAGCTCAGGGCCTCCGGAGGAAACCGATGCTCAGAGAGGGAAGTGACTTGCCTGAAGCAACAGTTGGAACTAAACCTCTTCCTGATTCCAAATGTAGTGCTTCCCCCACCATGCTGCACCGTGGACAGGCCCGTATCCAAGGAGGGAGCTCTGCTCAAGTCTTCATGTTCTCCAGGGAGCACCCCCTACCTGGAGCCTGTCCACACTGAGCTAGCCCCTTCCCCTGTTCTGTCAGTCCTCTCCACTGGGTCCCCTCCTTTCTCAGCCCAAGCAGTTGACCAGAGGAGAGAGAAGATGCCACCCAAACCAGGCTTTCTACCCCACAACTCCTAACCAACGGCACCCCCTACACATACACCCTGGGCCCTGCCACACCTGTTCCCCCTTCACAGGGCTCACTCCTGCCCCTCCCCAGCATCCTGGGTTCCTTCTCTTCTGAGCATGATCGCTTTGTGCAGAAAATAGACGGTGACCGTCCATCTCTCCCACAGATGGGGTGGCGCTGCAAGGCCAGAACACAGCACGCTCATCTCCAGGGCCGCGGTACACACAGGGCTGAGGGGAGAAGCCAGTGAAGGCACATCTGCTGAATGAAGGGACGGCAGACAAATGAATGAACAAATGTCCAGTGTTGTGGGAACCCACAGCACTTCTGGGTCTCTTTCCTGACGCTAAGCACACCATCTGGCAACAGGAACATCTCCCGCACTCTTTCTCATGTGTCTCCCCCTACCCCATCTCTGTCTCTCTCCATCTCCCCTTCCCCTCAACCCCTTCTTCTTCTTCTTCTCCTACCCCATCTCCGTCTCACAGAGAAGCAGGAGACAAGGTGTCTGTTTCAGCCTTGGGAGGCAAGGAGGAAGGTGAAGAGCATCTTAGGTGGAAGGAACAGGCCCGGCAAATGCACAGAGGCAGGATGTGTTGTGCATGCTGCGCCCAGGGCAGGAGGGCTGTGCTGGAGGAGGGAGCGGGGCAGATGGCGGCAGAGCAGGTGTAGGAGGCCAGAAAGAGCCCTTGTAGCCTGGGAGGGACAACAGACTGGACTTTTATCCACAATGCTGCCAGGCAGCACAAGCCCCTGGCAGTACCTGATGTGGTTGAGAAAGATCAGTCTGGTAGTGTGGCCCATGCTGGGAAGGGGCAGTGTGGAGGCAGGGAGGCCAGCAAGGAGACCCCAGCCAGAGCCCAGCCCCTTCAGCAAGCGGTCCTTCTGAGTCAGCCTTACCCCTTTTGGCCACGGTAGAGGCCACGTTCCTTTCAGCCTCCAAAGACATGCTGCATGTTCCCTCTGCCAGGAATGCCCCTCTCCTTCTTACCCACCTGTGTTTGAAGTTCCTGCTCCAAGTCCCATCTTCTATGAAGCCCCCACCTCCACAAGGCCCCAACTCTGGCCAAGACTGAGCACACTTGCTCCTGAATCCCAAAGCTCAGGTTGTCTGTCCCACCCGCCTCAGAACTGAATCACGCACCACCTTCCTCTGCTCTCCGGTGCTCGGGCAAGTCTCGCTGAAGATGCTGCCCTCCACTATCCCCCCTCATCCCCACTAACAGCTGCATGGTGCTTTCACAAGGGCCTGCTCCCAGCATCAGCCCCGGCATGAGCTCCCGTGACAGTGCTGGTGCCTCGGGTGGTGTCCGGGTCTCACTCACCCACTGGGCTGTGCTCCCTTGGAGGCAGCTGCGTTAAGCAAAGGACTTCAAAAAGAATGGGTCCCTGGAAAATATCTGTTCCTTTGGGGCCTGCTAACCCAGGTCCCTCTCCCACAGAAACACTGCTCGGTGCACACGGCCTCCCCTCCCCCCTCCCCACACAGCCACACAGGAGAAGGGGGCAGGATGTCCATGCCATAGCCGCAGGCAGCTGTTAAAAGCCACGAGGTACATACATAGGCTGCCATGGAAATAGAATAATAATGATGATGATGGTGGCGGTGGCAACTGGCACTTATAAGGAAAAGCACTGTTCCTTACGTGTTTATACAAATTAACTGATTAAATCTTCACTGCAGTCCTGTGGGGCCAGGACAGTTATCATTCCCATTGTACAGACAGGGACACTGAGGCACAGGGTGTTTGTCCCTGACTCTACAGGGACAAACGGAAAGGCAAAAGGAAGGTGCACAGTAAGAACCTGAGGTGTGTTATCACTTGAAGGAAAGAAAGCGAGGTTTTGGGGTGCGTGATGGCTGCACCGTGCGCAGCGAGACATCCAGAAGGACGTGCTCCTCTGTGACCTGGGTCCTTGGGAGGAGGCTGGGGTGTGGATGGCACTTTTACTCTCTATACTTTTTTTTTTTGCATTTTTCACAATGAGAAGAAAAATCCACATGTTACTTGAGTAATAAAGAGAGAACTTGGAGGGTAGAGGGTAGTAAAAGGTAAAGAGGGTCAAATAGATGGTGATAGAAGAAGTTTAACTCTGACTTTGGGTGGCGGGCACACAATGCAATATACAGACCATACATCATGGAAACGTGCACTTGAAACCTCTGTGATCCTGTTAACCAATGTCACCCCAATGGAATCAATAATTTAAAAAAAGAGAGAACTTGTTAGGGCCTCTTAATGTTTGCTGAATGAATAGAAGCCAGATTCATTTTCTAGCTTGTTTTTTTCAAACTCTGGTTATGACCCATTAGTGGACTGCAAAATCAATTTAGTGAGTTACAACCAGCAATTTAAAAAAAAAATCAGATAGATTAGAATAGAAAGTACCAGATCAACAGAGGAAGGAAAAGACAGTTATTTCACTAAACCTTCATTTCAGTTATGTACAATGGGGGTGAACAAAACTGCAACCTAAAATGTATTTCTTACCACAGGTCACTAGCAGTAATTTGAAAGTCACTGGTGTAGACGTCTTAGTCTAAAGAGGAATACAACAAGGGCCTGGCCTGCAAGGGCCTCTGGGTCCAGTGGGGGAGAAGGAGGGCTCTGCAGGGGCCGGTTCCTCTGTTTAGGGAGTCAGAGGGGCGCCTGGCTGTCGGGAAATGTCCAGTGGGGCCCACTCTAGATGCAGCTTCTGGGGCCTGGATCAGCCCCTGGTGTACTTTCTTTCCCTCCAAGGCTTTTGCTTTGGAGAGCCTTTGCCAGAATTTTGGGGTTGAGCCTCCCCCAGACCAGAACGTCTGCCCACTCCACTGTGTCACCTAAAAGGCCACTTCTGCTTGCCTAAGGATCTCTCCCTGGATGCTCCTGGGGCGCATTCCCCCACCTGTTGTCAGCTAGAAGACTCCTTTCCGGCTTCCACAGGAAGAGGACCAGGGAAGCCTCTGGAAACGCAACCAGGTGGTCAGGTGGTCAGTCGGCAGAGGCCCCACCACCCCAGGGGGAGCCTGACCGGTATAGAGTCAGTGCAGATGCAGAATGGGGGGACGGGGGAGAGAAGAAGAGACCCCAGCCTGGGGTGCCCGGGGAACTGGCGCCTCCACATCAGAGCTCGTCTAACCCACCTTCCTCCCCTCCCAGGGAAGCAAACTAAAAAGATAAAATAAAAAGAAGTAATTCCCCTGCTCTGACGTCAGCGTGAGGTCTTAACAGCCCAGCAGAGGCAAGAGACTGGATTGCAACCAGATGTAACGCTCTTGAATCCTCAACACATCACTGCGTTAGAAGAGAAATAAGGCGGGGGTACACTCTGGGTGGGAGGGAACCCTGCGGTCTCGCGTGGGCCCTTGAATCAGAGCCTGCTGAAACCTCGGGAAAGGAGATTTGGGAGAGAATATTCAGAGCTGGGAAGCTCAGGGCTCGGCTCCGCCATTCAGGCGCGCTGCCTCCCTTCCCCCAGGCCCCCAACAGCGCATTGTTACACAGGGTCTATCCATTCAGAGCCGAAAACCCAGAGCTCCCCCTACCCAGGGCTCCCAAGGCTCCAAGTGTCACCCTGGTCTCCTGCCACTCCCTTACCCCCCGCCGCGCTCAGCGGTGCCGCCTGATGCCCGGCTCCCACGTCGGTCTCCTGCTTCCAAGGCGCTGGAGGCCATCGGCCTGGCCGGCGCGTTGCTGTCTGGGGACATGGGGCTTGCGTGTCCAGTGCCCGGGACCGTAATGCCACCCTCCGAAGGGCTAGCGCGCCCGGGGCCTGGCCGTGTCGGAGCTCCCCGGGCCACTGGGGCAGCTTCCTGCCGGGTCGCGAGGCCTACGCACAGGCCCCGGCGCCTTTGCCTGGGTTGGGGCACCTCGTTGAACCCCTTAAACTCCATCTCCCCACACAGGCCCTACCCGCCCCTCGAGTCCCTGGCTCCCAAGCTGTGGCCCACATCCAGTCCCAAGCCCCACAAGGAGACGTCGGCTTCCTGCCCCCCACCCCCTGGGCGCACTCACAAAGTTCCTCTCCCGGCGCCGGGCGAATGCCCCCCATTTCCCCACCCCACTCTCAGAAAACACTTCACGCCCCCGAGCGCGCAGAGCTTCCGGCCACACTCGATCCAGGGTTCTAGCGCCCTTACGCCACGGACGGACCCCAGCCGGCCGCACAAACGTTCCTGAAGACCCTTATCCGCGGCGCAGGGCGCCCCCACCCTGCAGCTCCCCAGACGGCCATCCGGTGACCTCGCGCACACCCCCCACCCCACGCTACACAAAGCAATGACCCCGCGGACCCCTACGTGCCGGTTCAACGCACTTCTATTCTTCACCGGGCCTCGGATCCCGACGCCTCGCGCCCCTCGCGCCCCGGAGCTCGGTGCTCACCTCGGCGCCCCCGCTCACTCGGGGGCCCTGGGTCTGGCACGACGACTTGGCGGCCCCGAGGCCCGGTAGGCCATTGGGGGTCAGGGCGCGTCGGCCCGGCCGGTCCCGGGCCAGGCAGGAAGGAGGGTGGGCCGTGGCGCCCCCTCCTAGCGCCGGCGCTCGGGCCGCGGTCAGGGCGGCCTGCTGGTTCCGTTCGCCTCTCACCCTCGCCGCCGCCTCCTCGCTCTCCAATTCGCCTCTCCCAGCCCAGCCGCGGGCGGGGGCGGCACCCGGGGGCCCTGGGATCCGGCGGCGCTGGGACCCGGCCCTGGCCTCGCACCCAGACGGGCCTGTCTGGTGGCCGCGGGGAAATGCTATCCCTTATGCACAGGAAGAGCAAGCCGGCGGTCGACGCGTGGGGGGAGAAGGAGAGCTAGAGCGGGAGGAAAAAAGTTCCCGGGCGGCCTGGCTGCGCTCGCTCGCGGCCCCGGGCGCCAGAGGGGCCGTGCACGCCCCGACAGCACCCCCTGGCGGTCCGCATGCCCCACTGCGCGTCCGCCCGCCCGCCCGTGCGCCTTGCGGGAGGGAGGTTTGGTTGTGGGGTCCCAGTGGAGCCCTCAGAGACTCTCATGCTCCGCCTCGGGGTTGGAACGCCGCGGGACGAGGTTAGGGTGACTGCTGAAAGATCGGGGAGAGGATTTGGGCCGACGTCCTGCTCTCAGGTGCTTCCAGTCTCTGGCCTGGTGTCCAAGCCAGGTTCCCACTATTGCCCCATCATTAGCCCTCCCTGGGACCTTCCTTTGAAAGATTTTTGACTTCTGAATTTAATGCGCTGGATATAAATGTCTTCACTTTCTGAGCACCTGGTACCTTGCTTGGCTTTGAGGAATCCACAGAGGTAAGTGGTCCCTGCAGTTATGGAGCTGGTGTTCTGGTGGCAAGAGACGGACAGCAAACAAACGCTTATATATTAAGAGAAGATAATTGTAGGGAATGATAAGTGCTAGGAAGAAATTGGCAGGTGAAGTGACAGAGGGGAGCTCCTTAACTGGGAGTGTGAGGAGGAGGCCTATCTGGGCAGAGAGCTGCACAGCAGGAAGGAACTTGTCCCTGGCAGAGCGACAGGAAGAGCATCTTTGGCAGAGGGGAGAGCAAGTGCAAAGGCCCCGATACGGGACAGAGCTTGGTGGGTGAGGAGCAAGGGGACAAGCCACAGGCTCCCCAAAGGCAGCACTCTAACACAGGCCTGGGGTCTCTGGGGCTGCAGAGGACTTGGGAGGGCGGGATTTACATGTGACTCTAGTCTGTGGGGAAGGAAGCCACTGGCAGATGATTTTAAGTAGAGGAATGTCGAATGAATGAAAGAATGAATGAAACTATTAACTTACAGACTTCCTGACAGCTGCTGCTCCAAGTCTTCCATTCACCACAGCTCAGGCTGAAAGCCAGCCGCCAGCCGCTCGGGAAGACTCCCACCCCCACCCCAACTCTGGGGTGCATGAGTCTTATGGGGATGGTCAAGGCGTTGGAGCTCCCTGGTGGCTTGGGGACTAGTGAGTTCCTGTATCAAACCTGTTTCCACATCTGTCAAATAAGGCACTGAGGTTGCCAGGAAAAGTGCCCTTCTATCTTGGTAGGTCCCAGATGACAGTACGCTTTCTCTATATCTCATTTGAGTCCGTAGCCCCTTGGTGTGCAGGCTGGTCATAGTTCGCTCATGAGGAAATTGAAGTGCAGAGTGGTAAAGTCACCTGTGTGGTTCTCAGGCTGGAGAATCAGAGCCAAGACTTGTATCCAGAGCCCCTCCCACCAAGCACATGGGGAACGGTAAGAGCAAGACAGAAGCTGGATCAAGATGGGAACTGGGTTGTTGTAATCTAATTTTAAACACTGGCTCTGGAAGAGACAGCCTTGGTTTCTAAAGCTGGCTCCTCTGTGGCCAGGTGGGTGGCTTTGGGCAAACCATGTGACTTGCTGAGTGTCCATTTCTCCATCTGTAAAATGGGAGTGATAGTAGGTCCTACTCACCTGGGGCTGCTAAGAGAATTAAGTGAGGTAGGGACTGGAAGCCTTTAGCCCAGAGCCTGGCATGCAGTGAATGCTGTTAGCATTTGAGCTCAAATGCTAGATGTGTGTGGATGGTCCCCTTCATCAGTCCAGAGGCTTCCTTGTACCTCACATGGTCCAGCCCCCTGCCCTTCCTGCCTTAGCCTGCTCTTGGGGAGAACCTAGGGAAAGACCAGGAACCAGGAACCAGGAACATCAGTGGGCAGCAAGAAGAGGAGGCCCCTTGGGGGAAGGAGAAGGTGTGGGATCCAAATGCTAGCTGCTGCCATTTCTGAGCACCTACTGTGTGCCAGATGACTTCCATGTGCAGTAGTTTCCTAGGGTTGCTGTGACAATTGACCACAAGTGTAGTGACTTAAATCAACATGTTTATGCTCTACAGTCTGGAGGGCAGAAGTTTGAGATTGGCTTCACTGGGCTAAGGTCCAGGCGTTGGTAGGGCTGGCTCCTTCTGGAGGCTCCAGGGGAGAATCTGTCCTTGACTTTTCCAGCTTCTGGAAACCACCTGTATTTCATGGCTCATGATCACTTGACCTCCAGAAGCTGGAGAAGTCAAGGAAATAATTGCTTCTGTTGTCACATGTCCTCCTTCCTCTGACCATCTTTCTTCCCCTTTACAAGGACCCTTGTGATTACATGATGGCTACCTGGATAATCCAGGACAATCTCCCCACCTCAAGACCCTTAATTTAATCACATTGGCAAGGCAACCCCCCCCCCCCCCCCCGCCCCTTCTCTTGCCATGTAAGGAACTATTCATAGTTCCCAGGGATTAGGACCTGGATATTTTTGTGAGCCATTGTTAAGCCTTACTCTCCATGCATTCTCTGAATGCTTTCTCATCACAACTCATTTTACAGACAAGAAAATACAGGCTCAGAGAGGCGAAGTCACTTATACAAGGTCACACAGCAGGTAAGTTTGTTCACCTATTCTATGCATATTATTGAGTGCGCACTGTGGGTCAGACATCAGGTTAGGCTCTGGGTTGCTATGTAAAAGTTACCTATGAAAAGCAAGCTGTGAGGCACAGGCACTAAATGTAATGAGTCCTGTGGTCCTGTGGAAGAATATACGGAAGGCTTCCTGGAGGAGGTGGCTTGGGAGCTGAGATCTGAAGAATGATTTTCCACTAACTAAAACAGGTGGACTTGTGAGCAAGAGTCACTTACTTGTGGGGTTATCCATCCTGAAACTTCTCTGAGTGCTGCTTGCTGGCAGGGTGTGGGGCTTCTCGGGGATGAACTGGGAATGATCAGAGGTCACTGCCAGCATTCACCAGCATCCAGGAGAGTCTGCTGAGAACTGTTTGTCACCCTGGGCCAGATTCAGGTAAGAGGGTGAGGAGGGAGTGGGCTCACTGTGCAACACAGACGTCTGGCAGAGACAGTGTTGGTACAAAGATCTCAAACTTGCAGCTTGAAGGTGGAATCCAGGCCAGGATGCTGGGCTTGAAAGAGCAAATAATGTGTTTGAAAATTTTGGAGTTGAAATACCCTTAAAGACTCTAAATTCTTGGGCCCTACCACTGTGACCTATTGTTCCACATGCACATTTAAATCACCCAACTGACCATCAAAGGCATTTGAGTTTGAGATATTCCCCCCCCCCCCTTTCCTTCCTGGGGTTCTAAAGGCCTAGTTTTGCATCTGAATGGCCTTGGGCTTGAACTCCCCATAGGTTTTCTCATAGGCCAAAAGGAGACAATGACTCCTGCCTAGGGTGTGAGAGAGACCCCTGTGAGCTGGAAGACAGGGAAAGGGGAGGGATCTATCTCAAGAGAGAGTCCTGAGCCCTGAGGGAAAAGCTTATTACTGGCTCACTCAATACTGGGCAGGGGAGCACCCCACCAAGCCATCCACCTCTTTAGGGAGACATCCCCTCATTCAGTGCCCGGAACAGAGGCGCAGGAGAGGATGTACTTAGAGCAGGGAGGTGTGGAGCAGGATTCAGGTGGGTCCTGGTGCCCAGCCTGGGCTCACCCAGGCTGCCATCCTGCCCCTTGAGGGTGAAAGACCACTGTGGCACCAGTGTTCCACACAGTGCGTTCTCCTGAGCCCAGGCAGAGTGTGGGGTGGGCAGCAGGCCCCCATTAGTGGGTACGTGGCCAGCGTTTACTAAATATTTTTTACATGCTAGGCCCTGTGCATTTGGGCCTCTTATCTCCATTTTGCAGAGGAGATGGGAGAACAGGTTTAGTCAGTGCCCAGAGGAGTGAGGTGGAAAAGCAGAGGGACTGATCTCCCCAGCTCTGCCCCGTACCAGCAACGTGACCCCAGGCAGTTCTGAGCCCATGCTGAGCCTCTCACTTCTGCAGGGAGAGTGGAGGTGGCCCACCTCACAGGCTCGATGCAAGGTGTTAAAACCCTACTGTGCTGCAGAGCACTGTGTGGCTGCTGCAGCTTCCCTCTCCCAGCTCTCTGAATTGGCAGGTGCTGCTCCACTACCCCTACCCAAAGGCAAACGTGAGTGAGCCATTTCTTGCCACGCTCTAACCAGTGATTAGAGGCCGGCTGCAGGGAGGCAGGCCAGGGAAAGAGGTGGGGTTGCCCATTTCAGAGGGGAGCAGTGATGGGTGGGGCAGAGCAGCGAGAGACCCCTGGGCTTTCTGCAAAGAGAAGGTGACAGCCCTGCTTAGCTCCAGGGGAGTCTGAGTGCCATAGACTCCGGGCTTCTTTCCAGTGCCGGGGCTCCCGGACCAGTGGGCCCAGGCCAGACAGACATCACCACTGGGATGCTCCCAGTGGTGCACTCATGCACCCATTCATTCAGTCACTACACATTAGCTGAGCCCTGTTCTAGACTTCACCTTAGCAATGAAATGATGTGGGCTCTACCCACACCGCACCCAGCGGTCTGGTGAGCCAGACAGACATTGGACCCATTCTGGAGATCTCATTATCCCAAGAAAAAGACTGCTTGACTACAAATCCTCTTGCAACTGGGAACCAACATTTTTTAGTAATTGCAGAAAAGAAGTTAAATTGTAATTATATTAAAAAATAAAACTAAAACTATGAAAATAGTTACATTTTCTCTTCTATTCAACAAAATTTAGGTTAATATGCCAACTCTTAGATTAATGTTCTGATACTTAGAATGCAAAAAACTTAATTTCATGAGGCATGGTTTTCCCACAAAATTGCTTGATGGTCTTTGTGAGGTCCTCCAGGCAGTAACTGCCCAGAGGCTCCATCACAACCCCCTGTGACCTCCAGGCTACTGAGTTCTGTGACATTCAAATCACTTTCTAGTAAGCACTATGTCATCATTTTTCACATCGGGAGTCTTTATTGTTTAGAGAAGGCTGACCCAGCCAGATAGAGCTTTGATTTGTCAGCCCCTGTCGTGGACCTCAGGATTTCTCCAGCGTCGCTCTCATCAGCTTCATGAAATTCTACAACTTTGGCAAGGTTTGAAGATTTCCTTTGCTGTCAGCTTGCACACCTGGACCTGACAGGACAGATGCTGAAGGCAGGGGCGCAGAGAGATGCTGGTGCTAGCAGGGTGCGGTGTTTGCTCTGGGACTGTTTGTAAGTGGCCAGAACAGAAGCACATACTGTCATGTTTTAACAGCATTTACTTCCAATGCAGAAAACAAATGGCCAGCTGCCAGGGCCCCCACATCAAGACTAGCCAGGTCAGCACAGGACTGATTGCTTCTGGAGCTGCTTTAGAGAGAAAGAAAATTCCATCTTGTTTCAGCCATTGTGACTCTCTGCCATAGAACCTTTGTCCTACCTAATTTACTTGGTGTTTTGGTGCTAATAGCTCCTCGGAGGAATGTAGGGAACATCCCTTTTCACTTTCAGCTCAAGTGGTTCAGCCTGAGTTGATCCTACCTCTGAAATGCAGAGATGATTATATGACTCATGTTTAGCCAATCAAAGTGCCCCATTTGCCTGCCCACAGTGATCTGTTCAGGGATGACCACATGACCCATGCTTTCTGGTAGTTTTGCTGGAAGCGTTGAGCTTTGCTGGGGACCCCAGGGGTTGCTGAGCTGGTTAGGTGTAGGCCTGAGTAGAAGGCCCACATGGAGGGAGGGCATGTACAGTCACCCAGAGAGACAGCACCTGGGTATCTGGACCCACATCTGTCTGAAACTAAGGAACCTCTGGGCTTACAGTTATACAAAGGGTTAATAAATTCACCTTTTTACATAAACCAGTTTCAGTTGTTTTCTGTCACTTGCCACAAAGAGAACTGGGGTTGCTTTACCTGGAGAAGAAAAATTAGGGTGCAGAGGGCAGAAGTATGACCACCACCTTCACAGACCTGAGGGGCCACCCAGCCTCGTGTACTACTGCACAGATTGTGTGGTTCCAGGGGCGGGAGGGGGCGGGAGGGGGCGGGAGGGCCCAGAGCTGGGTCCTGACTCTCCATGAGGAGTGACGTTCCCACAGTCAGAACAGTTCAATGTGCCACTTTGAGAGAGCAGACATGCCGTTCCTGGGGGTGGGCGGACAGAAGCAGGATGTGACGGAGGGGCTCAAGCTGGCGCGGATAGCAGTCCTGTAATTGAAGGAATACGACTTGGTGCCTTGGACCAGCTTTAGAGGAGAGCTGGGAAGTATCAGTCACTCCCAATTTTTAATTGTAAACTATTAAAGATGTTCAAGAAGATACAAAAAATAATGATTTAGTGATCGCCCCCAAATCCACCACTGTTGGCTCAAGAACCTCACCAATGCAGGTGAGTTCCTGATGGCAGACCCTTCCACCTGTCTCCACTGCTCCCCCCTCTGGCCATTAGGCTTTTACTGCACATGCACCACTCGAAGGGATATGTGGTTCACAAGTCTTTCTTAAATGGAGGGGTTAGAATTGCCATACTTTTAGACCCTACAGATTTTTTTATTGCCAGTGGTGAAAATAAAAGTGCTCAGCTACTAATGAAACATGCCCTTTCTTTAAGTTTTAATAGAAAAGTATTACAAAAGTGATCCCAAGCAGTTTTCATTTTGTTTGTGTAAAAGCAACCCCCTCACCACCCAGCACCCTGGCCTCCCCGTCTTCCCAGTGCCAGGTGTCTGAGCAGAGGGTCACCCTCTGGCCGCTGTGAGGACTGAGGCCGAGACACAGCGGACCAAGCAGGGTGCGTGTTCCCTGGCACGCAGTCAGTGCTCCGTTACAGCACCAGAGTTCTTGTTACTCTCCTTACCACAGGGTGTTGCCCCACCCCCCAACCTCTCCTCCCTCCCTCACCGATGTGGCCCACTGACACTATCACCGATGTTGCCCTTTGGTCCTTGCCCGATCACAGCCTGTGTGACTGGTCCCCTTGCCTTCGGTTTCATCTCCCACCTACCCGCCTACCCACCCTCCATCTCCTTGTGGTGGCCCAAACGCTTTCTGCTCTGTGGCTCCCTGGCTTGCCGCTGCCCCTCCCCGCCCCCCCCCCCCCCCCCCCCCCCACACACACACTCACAAGGCTAGCCCGACCCATCCACATCCCTCTCTGCTCCGTCCCTGCAGGTGACTTGCAGGCCCCTCAGTGGGCCCACCCCTTACTCCCATGAGCGCCCCCATATGCTGTTCTCTCTGCTTGAGATGCCTTTCCCTTCTTGCTCTATCTGGATGCTCCCTTCACCCTTCTAGCTCAGCTCAAGACCAGGCGCCTTCAGGATTCTCTCCCAGATGTTCTCTGGTCACATCAGGCCTTTGCTTTCTCACCACTGCCCTCTGATATTCTTGGCAATCACTGTTCTTTACGAGTCTGTCTTGCTTCAGGTGACAAGTTTCTTGAGGGCAGAAAGGCTGTCTTCTTCAGAGTTTGGCAGATAGTTTTTGCACAACAGTTTTTGAAAAGGACACCATTTACTTTTATAAGCTCTTTGCACCTACCAACTCATTGTAGCCTCACAAGAGCCCAGGAAGGGAAGTACTCAATCAGCCCATTTTACGGGTCAGGAGGCCACTGTGGCTGTTAGGACAAATTGCAGCTAACCTGGAGGCTTAAAGCAGCACCTTTGTTCTCTTACAGTTCTGGAGATCAGGAGTCCAAAACCAGGATCCCTGGGTTGCGCTAAAGTCAAGGTGCCAGCAGGGCAGGTTCCTTCTGGAGGCTCCAGGGGAGAACCTGGGTCCTTGCCTTTCTCGGGTTCCAGGGGCCGCCTGCCTCAGCTCGTAGCCCCTTGTTCACATCACTGCAGCCTCTTGGTTCTGTTAGCCCATGTTCTCCTCTACCGTATCACATCTGTCTCTGCGTCTCTCTTAGGAGGACACTTGCGATTACATTTCGGCCTCACCCGGATAAGCCAGGACAATCTCCCCATCTCTGGATCTTTACCTTAATCACATCTGCAAAGTCCCTTTGGCCAACTAAGGTAACATTTATGGGGTTCTGCAGACTGGGAAATGGGAATCTTTGGGGGTCATTAATCAGCCAGCAGAGGTGCCTCCCCAGCAGCAGAGCTGAGACTCCAACCCAGGAGATCCGGTTCCAGTGTTGGTGCCATGGAAGCTCACCACCTGGCTGGCCATGCAGGGCAAAGCACTCCAGGCAGAAGGCAGAGGGTGGGTTGGCACACGGTAGAGAGGCAGAGGCAGTGTGGGAGGAAGTCCACACAGCTCTGTGCGGGGAGGAGGGCACAGGCTACGTGGATCCTGATGAGACATCTCTGTCCACAGGCATGCATGCTGGAAGTGGTGGCCAGGGAGGGTGTACCTGCCCCTCGGGCCTCCTCCCCATCTGTACAGCCCTCAGTGGTCAGCAGGGCCTGGACAATGGTCCTTCCTGACAACGCAGCACTTAGAACATGCCAGGCAGTGGGCCAAACTGTCCTCGTTGCTCGTTCAGTCTCACAGCCATCGTCCCTCACAGCCATCGTCCTTCATACACACATTCCATGGATGTTCAGAGCAAGGCCCGAGAGCAGTGCTGGTGTGTCTGGAGCCTGACCGAGGGCTGTGGGCACTGAGCCCTGCACTTCACAAGCTCACACCCACACAGCGCTCCCAGCAGCCCTGCAACACAGGTAGGTGCTCCTATCCCCCTGATTGCCAAGGGGACTGAGCTCAACACAGTGAGCAGTCACAGGGATGCTGAGAACAGTGCTGCGGAGCTGCAGGTGGGTGTGGAAGTGAGGGCTGGCCGGCCTCAGTCCAGTGCGGGGAGGGCATGCTGGCCCTAGGCTGTGGGATAGAATCAGAGGTATGGGGACAGCTTGGGTGATGTGAAGGGAGGGAGCAGGGGGCAGCTGGGGATGGGGGAGAAGGAGGGGTGAGGATGGAGGGGGATAAAGGGAATGGGGAGACAGGAGATGGGGAAGGAGGGAAAGGGAGTCAGGAAGGTCCAGGAGAGTCACCATAGTAACAGGAGCCCGCTCTGCTCTGAGGCTGAGCTGCCCCTGGGGAAGGAGATAAAATGTTTTCTATCGATCTCTGTCGGGAAAGTCATTGGTGATAAAGTCCTCCAGCCAAAACAAGGCTGGAGAGGCCTGGCTGCTGGGAATGCACACAACAGCTGCACAGGGTGGCTGTGTACTCCTGTGCTCACAGCAGAGCAGCCAGGATGCCCACCGACCAGGCCTGGGCTCAGATTGGGAGGTGACCACCCCAGCTGGGCGGGCTGGGCAGGGAGCCATAGGTACCTGTTCCTGCCTGATCTCCCCTTCTGCTCGGAGGGATAGTTGCACTCCATCTGCCCCCTCCCCTCTGGAGCTGTGATGAGGCAGGGTGGGTAGGTGGGAGGGAGGGGCTGGGATCCAGCTTTCTTATGGGCCGGTGTGACGCTGGTCTCTGCCCTTGGAGGTTCTTTCTCCTCCAGGGAATTGGTGGGATTTCCCAGGAGCCCCCTGGGATTGACAGTCCTGGCTGGGGGAGGGCTTGGCACTCTCAGGTACACTGGCAGAGCCAGGCCGGATGTCCAGGGCCTCCCTGGGCCAAGGGCAGCTCCAGCTCGGAGGTCATCTACGTGCATGCACGTTGCCCATGGGCAGCTGTGCACATGGGCTGCTGGGCTTTGCAGTCCCGTACATAGAGGCGTGCAGGGGTCACCTGGCTCTGCCCATCTCCGTGAGTGCCCACCTGTGTGTGTCTATGTGCTTCCTTCACTCCACAGGTGTTACAGCCTGCAATGCACCAGGAGCTGGGCTGGGCTGGGGTGCAATGGTGACCAAAGTAGGTACAAATCCAGGTCCTCACTGAGTCAGCATTTGAGGGTGGGAGAGACAGGTAAAATAGATAAGTAAATGTGCAGGTTGTGGTGGGGAAGTGCGGCGGGGAAGTAAAGGAGGGTTGGGGAGCAGGCACATAGTTTCCTCATAATGGGAGGAGGTCATGGAGAGTCAGAAGAAATGTGCTTGGCCAAGGGAACAGCCAGTGCAAAGGCCCTGAGGCAGCAGTGGGCAGGGACTACAGTGAGAGGGACTGTGGGGCTGTAGTGGGTGAGTTGGTCAGAGAGGAGGGACTTGGGTGGCCATGGCTGGACCTCTGGCTTTGATCCTGAGTGAGGGGGAGCAGGAAGAGGGTGTGACCTCCCTGAGACCTTTACAGCACCCCTGGCTGCTGTGAAGAGAACAAATGTGGGTCAGGGCAGGAGCAGGAAGGCAGCAAGGTGACTGCTGCATGAGTCTACATGGGGTATGAAAAGTTTCTAATCCCAGATAAATTTCAAAGGTAAAACTGGTGGGACTTGCTGGCATTGGGGTGAGGCAGAGAGAAGCCCAGGACAATCCAGAGTTTTTGGCCTGAGCAACTGGCAACGTGGTTGCCCGAGGCGGAGAGCCCCTGGCTCGCTGTGGGCATCTGATTGTTGCCTGCGGGCCCATGTGCAGGAGGCAGGAATGCGTGTCTGCATACATGGCTGTGGCCCGTGCATATCCATGTGTGCCCTCAGAGATCAAGGCCAGCATCTCAGGTTTAAGGGCTGGAGCCATTCGAGTCCACAGTGCCCAGCTCCTGGCCACGAGTTCCTCGGAACTTCCTGAGGCTCTCCTGCAGCCCTGAGCACCAGGCATGAGGGCAGTCTCAGCCAGACACATGCCTGCCTGTCTCATCCCTGCTGCCCCTGAGCCTGAGGGCTGGAAGCAGGCAAAAGGGAGAGGAAGCAGAGGGAAAGGCGGGCTGTGACGGGCCCTCAGGAAACATTGATGGGGTGAATACGAGCACTTTAGAACTAACAGCTCCCTGGGGCCTACTTGTTGAGGTTCATCCTGGAGCCTCTGAGAGGAGTAACCTGCCCAAGAGTAGAGATGTTGGCCCCCACCCTCCAGCTCGCCTCCTGGAAGTCAGGAAGAACCCCACTGGTCCACTGAGCTCTCAGCTTCTCCACTTCCCCAAACCCTTCCATCCTTTGGGACTGCTTCAGACCTTGGCGTCCGGGAGTCTGACGAGGCAGCTGGTGAGAATGCACGTCAGCCAGAGGGGCCCCCTTCTGCCACCTGTTGCTGTGTGATCTGGGGGTGAGTTACGTCCCCTTTCAGAGCTGACACTAGGTCCCTCTGAAACATGGACCGAGAGCGCCTGTCCTGTGGGCCCTCTGCGAGCCTCAGCTTCTCGGTCTGCCAGGGGGTCCATGGGAGGACAGGATGGGGCGGGCTGTGCAGGCCCCCACTCCGTGCCTGGGCCATGCTCATTTCTTCCTCCTCCCTCGGCACCCAGCCTCATTGCCCCAGGCTCCCACTCTGCTTTTCTGAGAGCTCCCCTTCTGGGGAGCGCCCACCGGGTCTCCGGCCCCAGGCGCAGGCCTGCAGTGTCTGTACCAGGCAGAGTCTCCACGTGGGTCCCTGTACACCACCCCAGTCCATCACCCAGCAGGCCGGAGCCAGAGCTGGTTGTAGGAACTGGCGCAGAGTGTTGGGGGCTCCAGCTCAGACCCCGAGTGACTCACCATGGCATACTGAAAGTGGCCCAGAAGATACACACGTCCTCATCCCTGGAGTGTGGGGCTGTCCCTTACATGGCAAAAAGGAGTCCTTGCAGGTATGACTGAGCTAAGGCTCTTCAGATGGGTGCAGTGTCCCGGACTATCCAGGTGGGCCCTAGATGCCATCACAAATGTGACTTGATACACACAGGGAGGCCATGTGACTGCAGAGGCTAGAGGGATATAGCTGTCACCCAAGGAAGGTCACAGCCCCTGAAGCTGGAAGAGGTGGGGACAGATTCCTCCCAGAGCCTCCAGCAGGAGTGCGGCTCAGCTGGCACCTTAATTCCAGCCCAGTGATACTGATCTCAGACTTCTGGTTTCCAGGGCTGCGGGAGAATAAATATCTTGTTTCAAGCCACCACCTTTGTTATAGCAGCCACAGGAAACAAATACACTTGCATTTTGGGATCCTTTAGTTATTTCCCTGCAGAGTTGGGACATGAGTAGACAGTATTGGGGGATGGTCATTCAACTCCTGCAGGTCAGCAGCGGCCTAGGGGACTGGGGTGGGGGGTGATGAGGCAGGGAGAAGGGAGGGAGGTAGCGGGGGTCCTGAAGATGGGACATGTCCTCTGAGCTGCTGGAGCTTCTGCACAGACCAGGACTGCCTGGGGACACCAGGAACAGTGGCCGAACAGGACTGCCCTGGCCCTGCCCTGCCCGGTCTCTCCAAGGCTCTTGTGTGTCACAGAGGAGCTGAGGTCTTCCCTGGAGAAGGCCACAAGCTTCCTCGGCCCTCAGAACTGAGGGCACAGAGTCGTTCCTGCCGCGGTGCACTGGGAGCTGGGAGGAGGAAGCCCAGAGTGTCTGCACACTCCTGTGTGCGTTGAGGGGTGAGTTTGGCACGTGCATGTATGTTGGGTTGTGGGGCCACAGACATGCCACACTCCCACACTGGCAGGAGCAGGTATGTGTGCACCTGGCATAGAACCAGCTGGAAACCCAGGTGTGCCAGGAACAGCCTATTTTCTTACTTTTTTTAAATCAACATAAATCCTGTTCTAACCATCCATCCTGCTGGCTGGTGGGACATTGGATCTTACCCATTACTGGTGCTCCCTTTTTCCTCCAAAGTGATGCAAAGATCCTGGGGCCACTTTGAGTCTGGCCATCACCTTTGGCCAGGCTGTGGGTGAGGACAGGTGACCATCTATTCCCAGCTCAAGGAAACACCAGAAAAACTCCCTTAACAGGAAAAGCATGGGGTCAGCCAGTTGAATTGGAGTGTGTGGCAGGGGTGGGTGAAAAACAGAACAAAAGCCAAATTAGTATTTGGTATTCATTTAGAACCCAAGAGGTGCACGGGGTGTCATTAGCCCTGTGTGGCCATTTGAATTTCAAATCGAAATGAAATAAAAAAATTTAATTTTGCTCCTCAGTCACACTAGCCACGTTTCAAGTTTTCATGAACCACCTGGGGACCAGCACGGAAGTTCTCCCACTGATGTGAGCGCTGTGCTTTTGAATGGAGTAACCTGCCTGTTTCATAGAGGGGGATGCCGGGACCAGACACAGAGAGTGGCTTGCTGAAGGTCACTCAGAGGAGCTGGAACCTTTGAGCTCCACAAGGCAGTGGCTGTGTCCAGCTCAGTTGCTATAGTAACCCCAGGGCTGCCAGGCAGAATGGGTACTGGTCCATGGCGGTTGCTGTGTGATCACCTGTCTCACCCTCGGCATCCCTGGGGGAAAATAGCTCTGGGAGAGGAGCTTATCAAAGGCTGTGTGACTCCAACCCTGCTTTGGTCTTGATACCTCACTTCTGTGTGACTCAGTTTCCCCATTCATGAGTTGGAGATTGTAACAGCCTCACAGGGTTACTGCATGATTTCTGTAAGTTAACCTGGGGGTGTGGGGTGCCACCCCAGGCCAGGCAAAGCTGATCTGAGAATAATGTGAACACAGAGGATAGGGAAGCCCTGAGTAAGGCTCTGCATGATATCTGTGAGCTGAGTCCAGGTGTTCCTGAAGCCAGTTATTTTCCAGTTATGTTCACCAATAATTTCTGTTGTCATTTGCAACTTAAAGACCAATGTGAGGCCATCTCATCCAACCCTGTGCCCCCAATACCCTATGGTCCTTCCCCATGGCAGCTGACTGCTTGAATGCTACTCATATGATGGGAATTTCACTACCTCATAAGGGAACTCCACAAGGGTAGAACTAATGCTGCCACTAGTGAGAGCGGAGAGTTGATTGTTCCTGTCTGGGGAGGGTGTGTGAAGAAAGACCAGGTGAGTGGTTGGCCAGGCTGTTCCTAAAGAAGCTCTCCTGATTCAGATGCAGCACAGGGTAATGGAGAGAAGACCCTTCATGATCCAACAGACCTGGGTTCAGATTTCAGCCCTGTCTGTGACTTGCTGTGTGACCCTGAGCAATAGATTTACCCTCTCTGAGCCTCACTTTCACCAACTGCAAAATGGGCTCCCTGGCAGCACTCACCTGGTAAGGACATGGTGAGGATTAGGGGAGAAAATGTGTGTGGAGTGCTGGGTGCATGCCCATGCCTGTCGAGCAGGGGACACCCGAGAGTGGGAACTTCATCCCTGATGTGGACGACAACAGTACATGTTCCACACATCTGAAAGGTCTGCTCTGTGGCCTGGAGGGGTGGTACCAGGGGTCTGCATGGAGGCCCTGGCTGCTGCTGCTCTGGGAAGCGTCTTCTGCAGCTGTGATACAAGCCCCAGCTCAAGGCCTTCCTGGAGCTGCTGTGTACAGCCTGAGCTGAGGAACTGTCTGTTGTCATGGTGACAGAGGCCCTCTGGAGTCCTAGGCCCACCAGTCACCTATGCCTGCTGTGGGTGCACAGGCATGTGGGTGTTGGATGCAGGGTGTGTGTGGTATGTGCATAGAATTCTTGGGTATGCGAGGCCATGTGCCTGTGTGCATATGGGATTTCTGAGCATGCAAGGCTGTGAGTATGTGTATGAGTGTGTGAACAGAATTCTTGCATATGTGAGGCTGGCTGTGTCCATGTTGTGGGTGACTCTGCATAAAGGCAACATTTGAGTTGTGTGTGGTCTGTGTGTTTGTCAGGGTGTGGATAGCATGTCTCTGTGACGCTGATCCTGGCCCTGAGGCAGGCATGGAGGCAGGTGCCTCAGGAAGAAGGGTGTGAGCTTAGGTATCCTTTGCTGTGACCCTGGATGGGTCACTGCATCTTCCTGAGCCTCTTCTATAAATACAAAGGGCCACAAATGGCAATTTGACTTGCTGCTTCATGCAGTCCTCCTATGAGACCTATGGTAGCAAAGTTACGCATTCAGTACACATCGACTGAGGGCTGACTGTGGGCCAGGCCCCGGGGACACAGCATGGTTTGAGCTCCTTCCTCAGACATCTTCCTTCTGCGGGGAGATGGACAGCACACAAGTAAGCACAGAAAACCCATAAGGCCAGGTATGTGCTGTGAAAAAGAGCAACAAGATCTGGGCCTGGGGCCTAGCCAGTGGCTCACCAGTTGGAGCATTGTCCTGTACATCAGATCATTGCAGGTTCGATTCCCGGTCAGGGCACATACTTAGGTTGTGGGTAATATTCTCTCTCTCTCTCTCCCCCACCCTCTCTCCACCCCCTGTCTCCCCTCCCTTTCCTCTCTCTTTAAAATCAATAAAAAACATATCTTCAGGGAAGGACTAAAACAAAAAACCCCAAAACAAAATTAAAAAACAAAGATGAGGACATGGGTGGTCAGGGAGGTGACCTTTGAGCAGAGGCCTGAAGGAGGGAGTGACAAAATCATGGGAAGAGCATCACCAGCAGAGGGAACAGCGAGTGCCGAGGTCCCAATGTGGGGCCAGAGCTCAGGTGTCCATGAGATAGTAGATGAGCCCAAGTTGTGTGGGCCCCACAGTGGGAAGGCTGTCAGACAACAGGCGGTAATGGGAGGGAGAGGGATGGGAGAAGAGAGGCTAGAGCCATCCACAGGTGCCAGGCAGACTAGGGGAATGGAGCTAATGTAGGCTGAGAAAGCTGGACAGCTTTTCACATTAGAAAGGCCAAGTAAGCCTGGGGACTGGTGTGGAAGATGCACAGGGGACAATTATAATTATTCATAATCATAATTGCCCTAAACTGAAAGCATCCCAAATATTCATCAACTGATAAATGGGTAAGCAAAAAATGGTACGTCCATACAGTGAAATATTATTTGGTAATAAAAAGGAAAGAATGACCAAATTTAGCTCTTTCTTTCACCATGTTTTGTTGGAATTTGGACTTTTCTCACTAGTTCTGGGCTATACAATTCTTTCCAGGCTACTTTGTAGCATTTTGAAAGTTTTGTGCATCACCTTCCATTTGAACTTTTTGGGGGAGGGATCTTGGAGGAGTTTCAAGCTGTGACTAGACTTCCAGTGGACTCACCAAAAAGTTTAACCCAACCTTGACTTTGGAGTCTTGTCAGATGCTGGCTCTCTAGCTGCCTCAGAAGTACTAGAAAAGACCCTTGGTGACTTGACTCTCAACCCAAGTACCAAATTCCCCTCCCTTCTACCAGGATGTTCACCCCAACAGCAGGGCAGAGGAAAGAACCTTCAGGGGCTTGGACTGGGGCTGGGTCAAGGCACACTCTGCAGGAGTCAGGGAGTATGAACATTGGCAACTGCTTGGAAAGAAAGGATGTTACAGGTTATTAGATACTGCAGCACCCTGTCTCTATTTCGAAAAGATCCACGGGAAACTTGAGATTAAATCAAGAGAAGATTCAGAGGTAGCTGTCATTACTGCCTATTTCACAGACATCCTTCTGATAATATTAGCATAAGATTAATTAAGACATTAAGCCACTTTAGCCATAAGCCTTATTGTCCCAGTTTTTTTTCTCACTAGTAATTTTAGGGTCATTATGTAGCAGCTTACAAACATTATGTTCAAAACAAAATGTTTGTATGTTTGCAGCTACTGTATGCTAGGACAGACCATATACCAATATTTTGATAATCGATGATCGCAGTTCTGTGATGTCTTTTTTCTTGCATCTCTTTCCTATCTACCTTGATGCCAGTAACTTATGAGGACCTTCAACCCATGGTCACTGGCGATCCCTGATTTGGTTTGTGGTGAAGAAGGACACTTTATTCAGTGTAAAACAGTTTAACTGTGATACAGCAGGGCTAAACAACAGTCCTGGAGCCAGGCCCCTCTCTGGGTAGACAGCTCTGCTGTGGGGCTGCTGACTGCACACTGCACACTGCATACTGCTCTTTGTGGTTTCAGCTCAGCCAGGGAGATACTGTCTTGCAGTCACCAATGGAAAAGAAAAGTGTCTTCCTGGAGTCAGAAGGGAGCTGGATTATAGGACAGAAGTCCCCACCCCTGGTCTCTGATTGGTTTTTCCCCATGCAAATATGGGTTCCAAATCCTTGAAGTTTGATTGGCCCAAAGACACTGTCCTGATTGGTTAGAATAGATCCATGCTGATTGGTCAAAACTATATAGCTCTGATTGGAGGAGAAAGCCTCAGTCCTATTGGTTGAAATAGGATTCCAGGAACTCCTTTATAGGACTGGCTTAATGGCAAAAAGCACAGGTAGCAGTTCGAAGCAGGCTTCTCAGTGAGGTGCAGTTTGCGTGAGAGGCCCTGTGTAGAAATGGGTGCTAGACTCTATTTCTAAAAATTTGAGCCCAGTTAGCCACCAGGAGTCCTTCTTAGTAGGTGTCTTTTTTTTTTTTTTTTAAAGACTTTATTTATTTATTTTTAGAGAGGGAAGCAAGGGAGATAGAGAGAGAGAGATAGAGAAACTTCAATGTGCGGTTGCTGGGGGTTATGGCCTGCAACCCAGTCATGTACCCTGGCTGGGAATCGAATCTGGGACACTTTGGTTCCCAGCCCGCGCTCAATCCACTGAACTATGCCAGACAGGGCAGTAGGTGTCTTTTTCTCCCCCACCCCCTCGGGAATCACAGGAATCTATGTAGTTTGCATGTGAATGACTTCACCATACTTAAAAGAAGTATACCTACACTTCTTTTATTGAAACACTAATAAAGAAGCACTAATAGGTTTTGAGTGTTGCTGGTGTGTTTTAGAAGTCTGAGGTCAGTAAGATGCAGCCCAATATGAAGAATTAGAAGCAAGTAACTTTTGTGGAAGGAACTTGTGTACAAAAAAGAAAATACTGGGTGGTTTGGCTAGAGCATGATTCATGCAGCATGCCTTAACTAGATCTTCTGGTTTTCAAAAATTTGAATAATAACACTTTTTTTTAGATGTACTATGTCAATTTTTAGTAGCAAATAAATGTTTGTATAGGGGATCTTATTTTTTTTTAAAGGAATGAGCTACCAGTGTATGTAAAAATACCAGTGAATCTCAAATGCATTATGTTGAATGAAAGAGGCCAGGTCAAAATTCTGGGACTGCCAAAGTTACAGGGACAGAAAACCAATCAGTGGTTACCGGGGTCTGGGAAGCAATTTTTTAGGGCAGTTTCACATTCATAGTAAAATTGAATGGAAAGAACAGGGATTTCCCATACACTCCTCCTCCTAGATCCCCTGGCATCAGCACCCCACCAGAGTGGTGCGTATGGCGCAGCTGATGGGTCAACATTGACATTTCATCATCCCCCAACGTCCACAGTCCACGGCAGTGCTCACGCTTGGTGGTGTACATTCTATGGCATTTGGACGGTGTATAATGTCATGTATCAGTCATTACAGTGTCACACAGAGTATTTTCACTGCCTAAAAATCCTCTGTGCCCCACCTATTCATTTCCCTCCCCTCCAAGCCCTGGCAACCACCATTCTTTACTGTCTCCATAGTTTTTCCTTTTCCAGAGTGGCATGTGGTTGGAATCAGACAGTATGCAGCCATTTTACCTTGCTTCTTTCACTTGGTGACATGCATTGAAGGTTCTGTCATGTCTTTTCATGGCTTGATAGTTCATGTATTTTTAGTGCTGAATAATATTTCATTGTCTGGATGTGCCACAGTCCCCTTATCCATTCACCTACTGAGGGACATCTCGATTGCTTCCATGTTTTGGCAACTATGGATAAAGGTGCTATACACATCCACATGCAGGTTTTTGTGTGGACGTAAGCTTTCAGCTCATTTGGGTAAATACCAAGCAGTGTGGTTGCTGGATTACCTGGTAAGATTGTGTTTAGTTTTGTAAGAAACTAATTGTTTTAGTTAGGTAGGGCTGCCATAAACAAAACCACCACAGACTGGGTGGCTTAAATAACAGAAGCTTATTTTTCATGGTTCTGGAGACACAACTTCTTGCTGTGACTTCACATAGTTTGGGGGAGGTAGGAGGGTAGGGAGAGACAGAGAAGATAAGTAGATACATAAATAGGGGAGAGAAAAACATAGCTTTGTTGTTCCAGTTATTAATGAATTCATCGATTGCTTCTTGTATGTGCCCTGACTGGGGACTGAACCTTCAGCCTTAGTGTATGGGATGACGCTCTGACCAGCTGACTTACCCAACCAGAGCCTCACTGCTGTTTTAATTTCCAGTTCCCTAATGATATATGATGTTGAGCATCTATTGACATACTTATTCTCCATCTGGATGTCTTTGGTAGGGTGTCTGTTCAGATCTTTTGTCCATTTTTTAATTGGGTCATTTTCTTATTGTTGAATATTAAGGGTTCTTTATATTTTTCAGTTATAGTCCTTTATCAGATATTTATACAGCAAACATTTTTCTCCTAATCTGTGGTTATCTTCTCATTTCCTTGACAGTTTTAAATTTTAATGGAGTCCAACTTATCTATTCTTTCTGTGATGTATTATGCTTTTGGTGTGGTATCTAAAAAGTGATCAATCAACTTTTGTTCTTTAAGGCTTAAAAGCCACTGAGATTTGGGGGCTGCTTGTTAATACAGCATAACCTCCCTTACACTGACTTGTGTGGCAATTAACAAGAAATGTTGCTTGGCCTGCAGAATCTGACTACAGAACTGACTGAGAGAGCTGTTAGCTCCACTACAATCAGAACAGTGAGAATCAGAAACTCCCCTAGTAGCCAATGAGATACCATTGCCACCACAGCAACCTCACAATACTCACAGGCTGTGTGTGGAGCATGGGTAGAGGCTACAGCAAGTGCCTTCCCAGCAGGAGGACCTACTCTTTCATGCCCTTCCTCCTGGTCCCACCAGTCAGTGTGGCGAATAGCCAGAGCCCATTTCCTATTCGGAACTGAGCTGTAAGGGATCCAGGAATATGGTTTCAGCTCCAACCTCACCACCCAGGGAGGTGTGGGAGAAGGAGGTGGGAGTGGGTGACATGGGCACTCAATCATGGTCAGCGCATTGGCAGCTGCCAAGGAAGGGCATGACTGCAGAAATGGAAAGGCAGAGAATGTGGTTAGGAGAGACGGTTGGAAGAGGAAAAGGAGTCTCAGAGTGGCAGACAGGCAAAAGGAAATGGATGCTGAGGGGAAGGTCAGGGCAACTATTGGCACTGGAGAGGGGGAAAGGTTGGCAGTGGGGCCAGAGAAGGAGGGAAAATGGATTATAGTTTGATCCTGCTACAGTGGATTGAATAGTGTTTCCCCATATTTCATGTCCACCGGGCCCTCAGAACGTGACCTTATCTGAAAATAGGGTCTTTGCAGATGTAATTAACCAAGGATCTCAAGGTTAACCATTCTGGACTGAGGGTGAGTCCTAAATCCAATGTGTGGTGTCTGTATAAGAAGAGGAGTGGACACAGAGACATATAGGAGAAGGCCATGTACAGTCAGAGGGAATGTATTGGAGGGATTGTCCCCAGGCCACAGGATGCCAGGAGCCTCCAGGAGTTGAAAGAGGCAAGGAGGGGTCCTCCTCTAGAGTCTCCAGCGGGGGTGCAGCCCTAGCACACCCTGATTTCAGATGCTGGCCTCCAGAATTGAGAGAATATATGCCTCTTGTGTTAAGCCAGTCAGATTTTGTTACTTGGCTATAGCAGCACAGGAGATGAACATACTCCTGTGCTGCTATAAAGAAAAGCCCAGCAACTGCTTTCTAACCCAGAAGGATGGCACAAAGAGAGGTCACTCTGGAATTGGGCAGGATGGCCTGGAGGTGAAAAAGGATGTGAAGTCCTGGCCAGCGTGGCTCATTTGGTTGGAGCATTGTCCCATAACCAAAAGGTTGTGGGTTAGAGTCCTGGTCAGGGCACACGCCTAGGTAGGGGTTTGATTCCCGGTCAGGGCTTGTATGGGAGTCAACCAATGTTTCTCTCTCATGTTGATGATTCTCTCTTTCCCTTCTTTTCTCTCTCTAAAAAACAAAACAAAACAAAAAAAATAATGAAAAAATGTCCTAGGGTAAGGAGAGAGAGAGAGAAAGAAAGAAAAGAGGAAAGAAAGAAAGAAAGAAAGAAAGAAAGAAAGAAAGAAAGAAAGAAAGAAAGAAAGAAAGAAAGAGAGAGAAAGGGAGAGAGAGAGGGAGGGAGGGGTGAAGGGCTCTCCAGGGGAGGTTGTGTGGCTCATCAGAGCCCAAGAATGTCCTGTCAGTCCCTGGGGACAGAGAGCCCTGATGGAACCGGGGTCCCAGGATTCCTGGGAGCATGTGGCCAGGGTCACCTCGCTGCTGGTGGAGGGGGCTGACCTCCAGGCCACCAGCCTTGGCTCTGCTCTGAGACTGTACATGTCAACACCCGCCAGCATTTCCCAACTTGCTGTGTGACTGTGGACAAGTCATGGCCTCATCAGGCTACTGGAAGAACTGCAAGATAAGGCTGGATAGGCCCTTAGAGGTCTTGAGTGTGCGGTAAGGCCGAGGGACTGTGGTGCTTGCCATGAGGGAGGACTGGGAAACACAGCTGGGTCAGTGACCCATGGCCTCCAGCAAGCTTGTGAGGATTTAGGGAAAAGGGAGGAATTCACCCAGAATCCGGCTTCCAAGGCCTGGGAATTTGTTAAGGGAGCAGAATGTCTCCTTCCCCTGTCCCAACCGAGGGTTCAACAGGGTGGACATCTAATGCAGGGGTCAGCACACTGTGGTTCAGTATCCAAATTCATCCTGCCACCTGTTTTTGTGAATATGGTTTTATTGGCACCAGCCACGCCCACTCACTTATGTGCCCTGTGTGGTGGCTATACTGCCCTGACAGTGGGCACTGTGGTCACAGCAACCTGTGTGGCCCTTCACAGAAGTGAGCTGACCCCTGCTCAACTGCCTCCCCTTGGTGCCACGTGCCATCCGGTGCCACGTGCAGTCCTTCAGGGTCGCTGACCCCCATCTGCAAACTGCCCTCCACCCGCTGCCACCATCATCCTTTCAACGCATCGCCAGCCCCTTCATCGTGGCACTTCCATCGCTCCCCAACAGACACAAAGCAGCCAAGGTCAGCGCTTCAAAATAGGAGCGGGCCCTGGCACTCCTCTACTTGAACTCTTGCACGCTCACCCCATTTCCTATTGCCCCTAAACTAAAGTGCACACTTCTTCTGTGGCCAGTAGGGACCAGCAGGACCCAGCTACCACCTACTCTTTGGCTTGATTTCCTCCCGCCTTCCCCCGTTCTTCCCTGAAATCATAGCTGATTCTCCTGCCCCAGCCCTTTGCAGACAGTTGCCTCTGCCTACCACTGGGTTGGCTCTTTCTTAGCCTTCAGGTCTCAGCTCAGGGGCTGCCTCCTCAGAGGGATTTTCCTGACTGGCTTAGCTAAAGCTCCAGGAGCTCTTAACCAAAGACTTATTCTGATGATTTTTAATTTATCTTTTATTTTAAATTATACATGCCTATATTTTAAGGAGTTCAATAGTTCTAAAGGGTTATAAACAACAAGGACAGCCTCCTTCTGAAACTTTTAGCTCTTTAACTTTTGTTCTCTCATTGTTTACTTCCACATCGATAAATAACTCATCTCCCTGCTTCTTGGTTCTTCAGCCCGCAGCGCCAGCTGCTGACTTTCCATTCTAGAAGCTGAAGATGCTGTGCCTCCCTCTGCCCCCTTGACGCCCACACGTGCATCACTTTCCAGCAGACTTATGTTGTGGTTTGAATTAGATCAAAATGTTGGCCATGGAGGTGAACTGCTGAGACTTGCAGCTGAAGCCCTTGAAGAAACAACTTCAGCTGCAAGGAGTGTGGTGAGGTGAGAGCTTGAGTGGCAGTGGATGCTGGGACCTGTGCTGGCTGTCCCACGGAAGTCCTGCCGCTGCCTAGTGCCCAGGTGCAGTGGCAGCTAAGGAGCTGGTCCTGCCCCGTGTGACTGCTCTGGAGCTCCCAGTGGGGTGAGGGCCAAGACTTCACTCTCCTCACCCAGCCTCATGTTCTCCTCTTTTCTCTCTCACAGGCTTTCCTGCCCAGTAAATGTCTTTGCTCTGAAATCACCTCAGCAACTGCTTTCTGGAGGATGTCACCTGACATGAGCCACAGTTGGTGTGTGTGCACATGACAATATTCAAGCAAATGCCCCTCACGGCCACACCACTGGGCGTGCTGTGGTGAAACACGTTTTCCCTGCAGCACTTGGTTCTCCTGCAGCCAGACCGGAGTGTGGGGTTTTGTTCTGTGTGTGATTCAACCCCTAGCCTCTGCCATTTGTCTAAACTGCCTTTCACTGCCTTCACATGCATTGTGCATCGTGAGTGCTGTCGGTTTCATCCCTCCAGCACCTCTCCCTGTCCTGTTCTGGCTTCGCTGCTCTTCTGCCCGATGCACAGCTCGGATCACCTTTGGGCCACTGCTCATCTCTCCCAGTGTGGATTTCCTGTCTCCTGTGTTTGTGGTTTCCTCTTTCCTGGTTTCCTCTCCTGTTTTGATCGACCATATCTTCCACCCTTCCTGAGAATGAGTATGGGGAAGTAGATTTATTGAGATTTTGTGTGCGTACATCTGAAAATGCTACCTTTCTACTTGGTTTTTAGTTTGGCTGGGTATAAAATTGAAGGCTGGAAGTTTATTTTCAACTGTTTCAGAGGCACTGTTCCACTGGTCTCTGGTTTCCAGTGTTGCCGTTGAGAAGCCTGAAGTTAGTCTGATTTCTGATCCTTTGCATGAGCCCCCTCCTCTCTTTCCTTCTCCTTGAAAGTTGTAGGAGCTTCTCTTTGTCCCTAATCTTCATGATGATGTGCTTTAGTGTGACTTTATTTTCATCCATTGTCTGGGTTCCTGGTGAGCCTTTTCAGCCTGTGAACTCTTTCAATCCTTCAGTTCTGGAACATTTTCTTACATTATATTATTGAGGACTTTCCCCTTCAGTTTTTCTGTACTCACTTTCTGGAAGCCATAAGCTTGGATGTTACCCTACTGTATGGATATGCCACATTTCCTTATTTTTCCTTTTCTATTTTCCCTCTTACTATCTTACTGCTCTTAGAGATTTCAATTTTATTTTTTAATCCTTACATTGAGGTTTTGGTTTCTGTAGGTGTGATGTGTGTGTGTGTATATATAGACACATGTGCTGTCTGTAAGTATAACCTGTAACATGTTATATAATATGTATTATAAACATATTACATCAATAATATAACACAGGCTTGGGCAAAAGTTGTTTACCATTGTGAGTATGGGAAACAGAATTTATTCTTATATTATTATTTATTGATTATTACATTATTTGTATTACAACCACAAACCTAGTTTTGTTCCGCCCTATATATTAATATAATATATAGATATAGATATAATTTTTATAGACTGTTTTTTTGTTCTGTGAATATTCTCTTTTATTTTACCCTGATTACAGTTCTCTTATCTCTCTGAGGATATTAATGAGGTTGTTACTGATTTTTGAAGTTTCCTTCTTCCTGTGGAGCCCCTGTTTCTTCCAAGTTGCTTTTTTATGTTTGTTGATTTTGGTTTCTTTCTTTACCCTCAGAGGATTTCTCCAGATTCCGGGTGATACCTGGAATCTTTAAAAGCACTGGTGAATCGCTGGTTGTGTTAGTTCTCTAGAGCTGCCATAAAAAGCACCACAAACTGGGTGACATAAACACCAGCAATTAATTGTCTCACAGTCCTGGGAGCTAAAAGCCTGAGAACAGGCACCTGCAGGGGCCGTCTTCCCCTGCATTCTCCTCTCGCCTCCCCTCTGTGAGTGTCTCTGCTGTGGTCTTCTCTTTGTATGACACCAGTCACGTGGGCTTAGAGTGGACTTCAACTGCCTCGTTTTACCGCAGTCACCTCTTTAAAGGTCCAGCCTGCACTTACAGTCACATTGGAAAGTGCCGAGTGTTAGCGCCGCAGTGTGTGGGTGAGGGGGTTGGGCACAACGCGGCCCCTCACACCCGCCATGCTCAGTTCCCTCCACTTCTTGGAAACAGCTCCCCAAAGTCATCAGCCAGCCCCGTGGTGCCTGTCCACCAGACCAAGGCTGCTCTTTCTTCCCCCGGCGGGGCCTTCCACTGCATGGGACCTCTGGCTCACCCAGTCCTCCTTGAGCTGCCACCCTCCCTTCCTGCTTCATCCCCTTTCTTGCCAGTGTCCCCCTCACACCTCTGCCTGCTCTGTCCCGGGGTCCCAGGCTTTTCGCTTTGCCCTCAGCTCATACCTCACATTCTGAGCATCCCCAGGGCTCTTTCACCCCTACCCCTTCTGCTCTTCCAGGGCTGGGGTCCAGTGGCCACCTGCATCCAGGTAACACTGGGTGGGCAGATGGACTGCTGATGAAGACACCTGATTCCAGGCCTCCTCTGAAGCTGTCTGCACTAGGACCTGGGGGTGGAGCCCAGGGACCTCCCTCAGTGATTTTCATGCATGCTACATTGAAGGCCACCTTTCTCAGGCAATCACCGCCACCCATTTAAGCACCTGCAAATATGAACTCACCACACCCTTCTCACAACCCCATGAGACAGGGACTGGGACTCCCTCCACCTTGCAGACGGGGAGGGAGGCTCAGAGAGATTACGTAACTCACCGAGGCCACACAGCCCATAAATGGAAGTGCTCAGATTGGAGCCCCAGCCAGCTGGTTGCAGAGCCTGTGGGTTAAACCACCCCTGCAGGTTTCAGAGACACCATCTCAGGTAATCTTGTCCATCGAGCAGCTTTATTCTCTAAACGTCTCTCAGGTTTCTGTCACCTCCTCAGACCTCCCTCCTAGGCTGCCAGCCCGCCTGTCCAGGTTCCTAAAGGTCATCCCCACCTGGAGTCTCTTGGGTATCTCTAAGCTGACATATTCTGGAACATATTCTTCATATTCCTCCCCAAGGGCTACTGCCCAGTGCTGCCCACCTTTGGAGGCCGCTGGACACTGAATCAGCCAACCTAAAACCTGGCTGGCAGCCCAAGCCCTTCCTCCCCCTCGGCGCCACCTCCGCTGTCCTCCTGATGTGCTCCACCAGGCTGCACCTCTCCTGCTTTGTCCTGCTGTCCCTACCCATCCCCAGACTCATTTTCCCTTCACCCTCACAGCCCCTGAGCCTCTCCCAGCCTCCAAGCCCTGCCACACCCCTGCGTCAGAGCCTTTAGCCTGCCCCAGGGCACCAGCTGAACTCTGGGCCTGCGCTTGGCTGGCAGGGCCACACACCAGCCTATCTCTGGCTAACTGCTCTGGTTGGTTTTCTGGTTGGTTTGTAATTCCCTGAAGACACCAGGTGGCTTCAAGGCCTCAAGGCCTTTGATTTCGGTGTTTCTACCTCCTGGTTGCAGTCTCTGTCCTTGTTTCCTTTAAACAATTTTTTAAATTGAGATAAAAATTTAAATAACATTCAGCTTATTCTAACCATTTAAGTGTACAGTTCAGTGGTTTCTACTTTACGGGGTGGGGCAGAAGTAGGTTTACAGCTGTGAGTATGAGAAACAGGGTTTGTTCTTGTGTTATTATTTATTAATTATTGTATTATTTTTCACACGAACAACTGTAAACCTATTTTTGCCCCAGCCTGTGTTCATAATGTTGGTAGCCACTGTTACCTAGATCTGGACAATTTCATTACTGCACAGAGGAGCCTGCACCTCCTCACGGCCCCTCCCCTGGTGTCCTGGCAGCCCCTAACCACTTTCCCCTTCCTATGGGTTTGCCTTTTCTAGACACTGCAAATAAATGGAATTGTACAATATGTAACATTTTGTGTCTGCTTCTTTTTGTTAGGAAAATGTTTTTAAGTTTCATCCACATTGTAGCATGTGTCAGTACTTAATTCCTTTTATGGCTAAATGATATTCTGCTCTGTATGTGAATGTTTTATTCACTCATTCATACGTCAAATGGACACTTGGGTTGTTTCCCCATTTTTGGCTAACTACTGTGAATAGAGCTAGTATGAATAATCAGGGACATGTTTTTGTTTAAACATATGCTTTCAATCCCCTTGAGTAGAGACCTAGAAATAGAATTGCTGAGTCATTCAGGCCCCTGGTGTGGGGGGGCTTAGCATTGTTCCCCTGGTCTTGAGGCAGAGACTGAGCCTGTGGCCTGGGTCCAGGTGGCCATGGGGGAGTCACTCCTACCTCCAGGCATGGATGGCTTTCTCACCTGCAGCTGCCTGGGGCAGGTTCTGTAGATTCCTGCACCCGCTCCCTAGGTCTACCATGGCAAGGCCACAGCCACAGGCACAGAGGCTTAAACAACAGAGACTCGTCTCACAGCTCTGGAGGCTGGAGGTCCAAACCCAGGTGCCAGCAGGGCTGGTTCCTTCTGAGGGCCATGCAGGAAGGACCTGCTCTAGGCCTCTCTCCTCAGCTTTCGGGGTGCCATCTTCCCATGTCTTCACATTGTCTCCATTCTGTGTGTGTCTGTCTGTGTGTCTGTCTGTGTGTCCAATCCCCCCTTGTATACAGACACCAGTCATGTTGGATCAGGCCCACCCTCATGACCTCATTAGGACTTGGTGAAATGATACTAATGGCTTAATTTGATCACCTCTGAAAAGATCCTCTCTCCAAACAAGATCACATTCTAAAGTGATGGGGACTAGAATTTCAGCTTATGAATTTGGGGGACACAATTCAATCCATAACAAGCTCCCAAATTCACTACTTGCCCTCAGATCCTTGCCTCAGCATCGGTGTCTGAGGGAGCCCACCAGAACCCTGCTTGTCTCCCAGTCTTGGTGAGAATGAAGTGAGCAAAGCAGAGCTCATGGACCATCTGCACCAGCCGGCTCCTGTGCCTGAGGTCCTCCCTGCACCTGACACAGTGGACCTAGCCCATGACCTTGGGGAGGTCACAGTGGTGGTGGCAGCGAGGCAGCCTGCAAACACACAAGGAAACTTCAGGTAGCAGAAGGCATCGGAAGCAGGGAGAGGGCAAAGGGCTGTCTGGGGAGGCTAGAGAGCCTGAGGCGGTCAGGGAAGGCCTTTCCGAGAAGGTGGCATCTGAGAAGATTCTGCCCTGGCCGTGTTGGGTATGCCTGTTAAAGGAATAACACAGTGGTGTCCCTGCCTTCACATCTGATGCCCCCTCCCTCATAGCCCCCAGCACATCTATTGAGAACAGCCCTGGGGAGAAAACCCTGGGGAAAAGCCCACCTCAGGCCCCAGGAGTGGGGATGGAGGAAGCTTTGCCTGCAGGAGAAAAATGGAGCTGCTCCAGAACTCCTGGAGGCTGTGGGAGAGCAGAGTGGTTCAGGGAATCATGATGGAGGAGGGGCATGTTACCAGGAGAGGGGAGGAGAGCTGTGTGAAGAAGCCATTCAGAGAGCGAGTGTCCCGTCCCTGGAGGTATTAAAGCCCAGCTGGATGGTGTCTTGACAGCATCCTGTGGAGGGAACTCGAGCACTGCTGGGGGTGCTTGGACACCTCTGAAGTCTGGGTTTACGTTAGAAGCACCTGGGGGACCAGTTGTCTGATTTTCAGCTGTGACGACACACTGGGCCTTTTCGCTCTCCCTTTGGTGAATTCAAGAGAACAAAACTGTCTTTGGCCTGGAATCTTGTGGGCACTGGGACAGGCTCCCACGTTGCCTGAAGTGCCTCTGTCTTACACCAGGTGGCACCAGTCACCTGGCATTGGGGTGGAAATGGACTCCCTTACAGGCCTTAAAAACAACAAAAATGGCTGGACAAAGCATCGCCTGAACCTGGAAAACCCTTAGGGAACACTAGCATTGAGCTTGATGTGAGTGGGCAGAATGTGGCCTTGTGGGAAGGGTCAGAACCAGCCTGAAGGCCTGTCTTAGCCCTGCCACCTGCAGCCCTGTGACACTAAGTCTTCACGTTGCCTCAGCTTCCTCGCCCCGTAAGTCAGGAACTAGTACTGTCTTGAAAAAATTGTTTAGTCACTCATCTTCACTGAAAAAACAGGCTCCTATGCACCATATACCTTTGACATAAATTTAAGGTTCTGCTTTAAAAAAAGTATAACGTGGGAAACTTGCTATTTATCAAAGTAAATGCCTTTAAACACACCAAGCTCTTCAAATTAAAGACTAAGAATAGACTTCCCGCCAAGATGGAGGTGTAGGTGGACACACTGTGCCTCCTCGCACAACCAAAATTCAGGACAACAAAAATTTAGAAACAAAAAAACAACCAGAACAGACAGAAAACTGAACTGTGCAGAAGTCCTGACAACCATTCATCTAGACTGGTTAGAGGGGTGGAGTCAGCAGCCGGTGGAGAGGGGTCACTGCAGGAAGAAGCGGTGGCGGGCAGACCCAGGCGTGCAAGGCACAGGCAGCAGCTAGCAGACCCCGGGCGCAGGCACGGGGAGTCAACGGGCAGACCCAGTGAGGTGCGCAAGGCAGCTGGCTGTGCACAGTCACACGTTTGCATGCAGATAAACCAGGTGAAAATGAGCAGTGAGACAGACCACGTGACCCAGGGCCCCAGCACTGGGAAATAAAGCCTCAAATCACCAATTGAAAACACTTGTGGAGGTTGAGGTGCCTGGAGAGATTCCCAGCCTCACAGGAGAGTTTGTTGGAGAGACCCACAGGGTCCTAGAATGTACACAAGCCAACCCACCCAGGAACCAGCACCAGAAGGGCCCAGTTAGCTTGTGGGACGCAGCAGAGAGGACTGAAATCCGACAGAGTGGAGCAAGCACCAACATTCCCTCTCAGACCCTGCCCCCACTTACAATGTTACAACCCAGTGACTGGGTTGCCCTGCCCTGGTGAACACCTAAGGCTCTGCCCCTCATACATAGCAGGCGTGACCAGACACCCCCCCCCCAAAAAAAAGGTTCAAAAGGAAAGAACAAATCAAAGCCTCAGAGTCAATACTTGCAAGTGACCAAGAGATAGCCAACCTATCCGGTGCACACTTCAAAACACTGGTGATTAGGATGCTCACAGAATTGGTTGATTTTGGTTGCAAATTAGATGAAAAAGTGAAGGCTACATTAAGTGAAATGAAGAAAAGTGCACAGGGAACCAATAGTGATGGAAAGAAAACAGGGTCTCAAATCAATGGAGTGGACCAGAAGGAAGAAAGAAACATACAATCAGAAAATAATAAAGAAATAAAAATTAGCCTTGGCTGGTGCAGGTCAGTGGATCGAGCGCTGGCCTGTGAACAGAAGGGTCACAGTTTCATTTCCCAGTCAGGGCACATGCCTGGATTGCAGGCCAGGTCCCCAGTAGGGGCTGAGTGAGAGGCAACCACACACTGATGTTTCTCTCCCTCTCTTTCTCGCTCCCTTCCCCTCTCTATAAAAATAAATGAATAAAATATTTTAAAAAAGAAAAGAAATAAGAATTTTAAAAAAATGAGGAGAGGCTTAGGAAGCTCCAGGACATCTTTAAACGTTCCAACATCTGAATTATAGGGGTACCAGAAGGAGAACAGGAAGAACAACAAGTGGAAAAGTTATTTGAACAAATAATAAAGGAGAACTTCCCCAATCTGGCAAAGGAAATAGACTTCCAGGAAGTCCAGGAAGCTCAGAGAGTCCCAAAGAAGTTGGACCCAAGGAGGAACACACCAAGGCACATTGTAATTACATTACCCAAGATTAAAACGAAGGAGAGAATTCTAGAAGCAGCAAGAGATAAGGAGACAGTCACCTACAAAGGAGTTTCCATAAGACTATCAGCTGATTTCTCAAAAGAGACCTTGCAGGCAAGAAGGGACTGGAAAGAAGTATTCCAAGTCATGAAAGGCAAGGACCTACATCCAAGATTGCTCTATCCAGCAAAGCTTTCATTTAGAATGGAAGGGCAGATAAAGTGCTTCTCAGATAATGTCAAGTTAAAGGAGTTCATCATCACCAAGCCCTTATTATATGAAATGTTAAAGGGACTTATCTAAGAAAAAGAAGATAAAAAATATGAGCAAACTCACAGTTAGTAACAACCATACCTAAAACAAAAGCAAACTAAGCAAACAATGAGAACAGGAACAGAACCACAGAAATGGAGATCACATGGAGGGATAGCAACCAGGGAGTGGGAGGAGGAGAGAGGAGGAAAAGGTACAGAGAATAAGTAGCGTAGACAGTAGGGAGAAAATAGACAGGGGGAGGGTAAGAATAGTATGGGAAATGTAGAAACTAAAGAACTTATGACACATGGACATGAACTAAAGGGGGGAATGTGGGTGGGAGAGGGTGTATAGAGGGAAGGGGAGCGAAGGGGGAAATGGGACAACTGTAATAGCATAGTCAATAAAATATATTAAAAAATAAAAAGACTAAGAATAAATTAACTCGATGTATTTGTTTATAAAAATAATTATTTATCAAAGAATGTTATATAATAGAGCTGCCTCATTGAACTGCCTCAGAGCTAATATCAACTGTGTAGCTTATTTTCTTTAACTCCAACTTGGGATAAAAATGATATGAATGAATATGCCATCAAATTAAGAGATATTGCCCCCAAAACCAACAGAAAATTTAAAATATAAAATAAAAACTGCTATTTATTTGTGAAATATTAAGCTTCTGAATGAGAAAAAAATCAATTTAATGTTTGGGTCTGTAGTTTTTTCTATTCAGTCGGCCCCATCAACCCCACTTACCCCAAATTCTGAAAAGTTGTTTTGAATTTTACCAATATATGAAATTGTACATAAATCTTGCCATGTAATATTTATTAAATTGTATACTTAAAAGTACATTTGCTATTGTGCTAATTTAATGTGTATTTAATATAAATGGGTATAATATATTTAATCATATATGACACTCTTTTTTTCCATTTTATTTTTATTTTTTAAATTTATTTATTTTTAGAGAGGAAAGGAAGGGAGATAGAGAGAGAGAGAGAAACATCAATGTGTGGTTGCTGGGGGTCATGGCCTGCAACCCAGGCATGTACCCTGACTGGGAATCAAACCTACGACACTTTGGTTCACAGCCCGTGCTCAATCCACTGAGCTAAGCCAGCCAGGGCCATATATGACACTCTTATTCAGATTTTAATTTATGTTAATGCACATTTCTTATTTCTGGTCGCTTTTGAAAATTTACGCACTAGATATATATTTTGTAAAAATAAAACAAATACTTCTAAATCCATAGATTTTTTAACCTTCTTTTTGTCTGTAAGGTTACAAGAAAAATCTTCTAAGTTATGAGGATGAGATGGTGATTGAGAATAGTTCCAGAAACTTTTTTTGAAAATTTAATTTACTTTTCTGTATTCCCTAAGAGTACTTATTTTTCAAAAAAGTTCCTATGAGGCAGAAAATTCCCTGATTTACTTTGAAATAACCATACCTAACTTGCTCTAGCAAACATTTCAACTCTGTTAGCTAAATGAGCCATATAATACCCTTGAAGATCAACCAGAGAAGAGAAAAATCTCATCTTCATGAGTGATTTAGAACTAAAACTTATTCTTTCAAAGGAGCAGTTTAACCTGCTAAATATGTTTCTTATAAGATCTTCATTTTAAGAAGGTATCTTTCCTGAAATGGTATTTCAAATGCTTGGCAAGTTACGGATGGTCGTTACCTGAGTATTCATCATGTTCTATCAGCTAAAGTTAGATTACCTCTTTTGTTTCTGGGGCAGATAAAACATTCCTACAGCCTTTCAAACTGAGTTTCCTTTGACAAACAGTAAAGAGAAGGCAGGCAGTCATTAAACTGAAGTCTCATGGTATATAAGCTAATTGTTGACTTTGCCATCAAAGAAGGAAGATAAAATTTAGTATGACATTCTTCCATTCAGCAAACTGTGGCAAAATCTGTATTTTAAAGTTGGGATAATGTTATGAATTCCCAAACATTTACTGGGAATATTCCTGTTTATCCAAGTATAATCCAGAAAGCCAACGGCACACTGAAAGCCCTTGATATGTCCAGCACTCACTGTGAAAACCTTCTGTTTATTCATCAGTTAACAGTCCTGCTTTCTACTTTTCAATTACATTTTAGAATAAAATCTATGACCATAAACTATGCATTGTTCATTGCTATCTCTTAAAAATGTCATTGCAAGTGCACTGTGCATATTATAGGAAAAGAAGGTAGCTCGAGACAGATATTTCTGTTTATTCACTCACTGTAGGAGAAGCTCTTCAGCTTGCCCTCACACTCAGGACAGCGCCGGTCACTAATGCTGACAAAGACGTGCTTTCTGACACATTGTCTTTTCTAAGGTTCAAACATGATTCTTGAATTATTGGAAGGATTGCTCTCAAGCCTTTGTGTTCCTGTTCAAGTTGAAATATTCTTTCCTGCTCCTTACAACCCAGTTGCTCGTTGGTTTCAATGGCCATTGCCACTGTTGCCCCTTCGTTACCTGGTCCACAGGTGCGGAGAGTCCATGGAGCGCTGCCGTTTTGGCTCCATCAGCTGCCTGGCTTGTCTTCTTTTGCTAGCCATGAGCAGCCCAAACATTTGCTCCCCAGACTGAGTTCCACCATAGGTGTTCCCCCAGGGACGTCCACAAGTCTTTGTTCTCTCGTTGCAGTTCTCTGATCTGTCTGTTTTCTTGCTGGATTCCAGTAATTAATGGAGACCGAGGCCAATGTCTCAAAAGTTCACTAAGTTCTTGAATTGCTTCCTGATGCTGCATCACCACTTACACTCACTTGTCTGCTCAGTCAGAGATCCTGTTGCATCATCATGATCTATCTCTCTCTCTCTCATTGGGCATCAGCAGGCACCTTCTCAACTGTGCAGCCCCTTTCTGACCACGGCAGGGGCAGTGGGTGTGGCAGTGGGGGCAGTAGGGGCAGTGGAGGCTCGGCCCTTTGCTGGCCTAGGGAGCACCTCTGCCCGGTGGCCTTGAGCAGTGGTCCAACGGCGCTCTGACTTGGTGAGCCTGTCTCGAAGGTTAGCGCAGATGGTTCGAATCTGTCCACAGTGCCTGGCTCGTGGCAGGTTTTCAATGAACCATGGTAACACTGCGTGTGGAAGATCTGCTGGGTGAGAACGCTCATCAAAGCCAAGTTCTCAACATCTAAATGGCTCCCAAAGGACTTTGGTGACCTTTCTCTCAGCTGAGCCCCTCAGTCCCATGGCGGGCACATCCATCACCCTCGGAGGTCTGGGCAGCTGCCCCCAGCCAGCCCTGCTCCTGCAAAGCCAGGGGCCTCCTTTCAGCGGCTGACTTGGCCCAGACAGATCCTCTCCTGGCCCCAACTTCACAGGAAATCAGTCTTTTGAAAAAATTAGTGTTCCTTTCTTTTCATGGTTTGTATTTCTTACTTGTTTTGTTGATAAAATCAACAGAGGCTTTTGCACTCTTTAGGGGTTCAGTGCAGATGGTGATGGTGAAGCCTTCTGCAGTTCCCTTCCTGTGGGGGCCTGTCAGCAGTGTGGTGGGCTCCCCCTCGGGAGTTCTTCCAAGCACATATGTAAACCCACATTTATATACAAATCATTGTTACTCTTGAAAAATAAAAACATGCTGGTATAATCATTCACTCATGTGTTCATGCTTTCAGCCCGTGTGGGGCATGGCTAGCCTCAGTGCAGTCAAAAGCAAGGCACTTCAAATTCCTGCCCTTGAGGAATGAGAAACAAGAAATAAATACTAGCACCTGCCCCGGCTGGGTGGTTCCGTTGGTTGGAGCGTCCTCCATACCCCAGAAGGTTCCGGGTTCACTCCCTGGTCAGGGTACACCTTCCATCCTGGGTCAGAGAGCGTAGGGGAGTCAACCGGTCGCTGTTTCTCTCTCACACTGGTGCTTCTCTCTCGCTCTCCCTTCCCTCTCTTGTACTAACATGTGATGGCAGTTGGCAAAGCAGGATAGGGAATTAGAGGGTGTATTTGTTCCTGCTGTAACATTGCCACAAAGAACAGAAATTAATCCCTTCCAGCTCTGGAAGCAGAAGTCAGAAACCATTGCTGCTGGGCCAAAATCAAGGTCCTGGCAGGGTGGCACACCCTCCGGAGCCTTGGCAGGTCCATCTGGGATTCTAGCTTCTCGTGGCTGTGGCCTTCCTTGGCTCTGGGCCACATTGCCCTGACCCTAAAGGCCAGCACCCGCTCCTCCCTCTGCCTCCCTCTCACAAGGACACACCCAACTGTGGTGAGGGCCCACCCTGAAAGCCCAAGGCAATCTCTCCATCTCAAGATCCTTTACTCAGTTACACCCTCTGCAGCCCTCTGCCCTCTTTGGCCATAAAAGGGAACATTCACAGGTCCTGGGGATTAGGACGTGGACTTCTTTGCGGGTTGGTGGGGGCACTTTTCAGCCTACCTTGGAAAGTGTCTGGGCAGAGGGAAGAGGCAGGGGGAGGGCTGTGGCAGCCTCATCCTGGCACATGGAGAGTGTGCAGATGACCCGGTCATCGTCCAGTTAGTAAATGAGCGAACAGGCTGCTGACAGGCCTGTGTCCGAGAACAGAAGCATGTGCCACAGCCTGTGACTGAGCACTGGCTACTGTTTCAAACGCCTGGGCATGAGTAGGAAGGACTGGCTGCAACACACATTTTCCTGGCTGAAACTGAGCATGAATGGGACTGTCTGCAGCTCGGCAGATACTGGTTTTGCCAGCAGCTCCATGTGGGGCTGCAGGCACCCTCACTTTAACCCTGCATGGTCACCAGTGTGTGAGAATGTGGTGGGCAGGGCAAACCTGGGACCCACTGCTGGCAGGGCCTGACTTTTGTCCTCACTGTGTGGCAGGTACTGTGAAGCCCTCTCCTCTCTGGTCCCTGAGGGCCAACCATGTTCTGGGCCAAGGTCTCAGTAGCCCCATAAGGAGCCCACTCTCCCTCTGGTCTACAATCCAGACTCCACCAGCTTTGATGCCTACTCCCTGGTGCTTTCAGGCCCCCTGGCTCTGCGAGGTTGCCTGCATTCTGGTTGCCAACAGGAGCAGTGGGTCAGGCCTGCCTCTGACCAGCATCCCTAGGCTCGTTTCCCCAGAGCCCAGTGCTGAGAGGCAGCAGGATTCTCTCAGAGGCTCTGCGCTTGAGATTCATTGCCATGCTGCCTTCTAGCTCTGCCTGGCAGGTCCGGACTCCTGGGACCACAGTGACTCCCACCAGGGATCTCTGGGCAATCGTACCAGCCAGGCTTACTGATGAAAAGGAACATTCACTGAGCACTTCTGGGGCCTGCACTGCCCCAGCATGTTGCTGATTCTCTTGGCATGCCCTCACGGCTGCTTTATGAACTCATCTTTAAGTGGGAGAAACACTGGGAGGCTCGGTAACACACCACAGTTAGCGGCCAGGAAGCAGTAGGGTTGGGAGCTGTGGCAGGCCTGCCCGGACCCAGAGCTGTCCATACCCACCCGAGTCCAGACCATTGCCCCTCTTTCCTGGGGCTCTCAGGCGATGAGGGGGCAGGCTTAGAGCAGGGCTTCACAAATGTGGGGAACAGCCCTGGGGGTAGGGATCTGGGGGCCTGGGCCAGCTGTCCCCAGTGCGAACAGGCTTGGCCAACCTGTCCTTCATTGGCTCCCCTTCCTTGCCTTCCTTTCCTGCAGTGCTCCTGGGGGGCAGGGAGTCACCCCTGACATCCTTGTCTCAGGTCGGCTCCTAAGGGGTTCCAACCTGAGATGTCATGAACCCCATGGCCAGCCAGCTAGATGCAGTGCTGGCCATTCAGTTCATTGTCTCCTCTACTCCTTAACAGTCCTTCCTAGCTGGGCAGCTGAGGTGGCTTGCTGAAAGCTGGTCACACAGCTCCAAGGCTGCAGGGCTGGCCTCAAAGACCTACAAGCCCAATTGGGCTGCTTCTGCTATGCCCCCACCCCTAGGTACAGGTGGGCTGGGCTGGAAGGTAGAGTGATTGAGGCCCCTCCCGAGGGCTGGGCCTTGCAGGCAAGTCCCCCCAGGGCACCAAGGAGAGAGGAAGCCACCACTCTCTTCCCAGAAATGGTTCTTTTTTTAAAAAATATTTTCTTTATTTATTTTTAGAGAGGAGAAGGAAGGGGGAAAGAGCGGGATAGAAACAGCAATATATGATTGCCTCTCATGTGCCCCCTACTGGGGACCTGGCCTTACAACCCAGGTGAGTGTCCTGCCGGGGAATTGAACTAGTGACCCTTTGACTCACAGGCCAGCACAGAAATGGCCAGGGCAGAAATGGTTCTTCTTGACAGGCACTGAGAGCCAAGGGCAGCCCTGGATCTTCTGAGGAGGCTAGGAACCCCACTCCAGAGGCCCCTTCAGGGCCAGCTGAGACCCACCCTGCTTCTCCCTGACAGATGACACTCCTCTTGGTTCAGCTGGTGCAGAGGTGAAAACAGGGTCCTTGTGGCACCCTGCTGCTTGCTCAGCCATTCCAGGCTGAGCTCTGAGCCAGGCCACTCAGATGTGGCCTCCACCTTCTCCCACTGTGCAAGCCATGAGTCCATAAGTGCTCCAGGGGCCAAGTGCATGGAGCGCCAGCACCAATGCTAAGGAAAACCATGGTTGCTCCAGGTGGGTGTGGTGGCCATTCTCAGTGACACAAGCAGGAACCCTGCACAGTTAGACATCTGTTACATGTTTGCATTAGAAAAATAGGTATCTAGCATCAAATGTGATTGCCTGAGTGTAATTGTTTGGGAGGAGGCTAAACTTCAGAAAGTGAATCAAATGAAAGAAAAATATGAAATGACCGATGCTATGGGACCATTTCAACAGACTGGATTGGAAACAGCTAGGACATTGGCAATGCCAAGAGATGGCAAGGATGCAGAGTCACAGGAGCTGTCATCCACTCCTGGGCAGTGCAAACTGGGGCACCCACTGGGGAAGACCATTTGGACTTATTTAGTAAAGTTGAAGATGTGCATTTTTGCTTCTTGGTATGGGCTTTGAAGCAGAGCTTCTGGAACTTTCATATGCACATGAATCATCTGGGGAATGTTTATTTAAAATTTTTTTCAATGTATACTTTAAAAAAATTATACTTTATTAATTATATCATTATAGTTGTCCCAATTTTCCCCCTTTGCCCCCCTCACCCCAGCACCCCCTACTCTGTCAGGTAATCCCCACACCATTGTTCATGTCCATGGGTTGTGCGTATAAGCTCTTTGGCTACTGCATTTCCTATACTGCACTTAGCATCCCACTGGCTATTCTGTAACTACCTATTTGTACTTCTTAGTCCTGTCACTTCCTCACCCATTCCCCCACACCCTCTCCCCTCTGGCAACCATCAAAACCCTCTCTGTATCCATGATTTTATCTCTGTTCTTGTTTGCTTAGTTTGTTTTTTAGATTCAATTATTAATAAAGATGTATTTATTGCCATTTTATTGTTCATAGTTTTGATCTTTTTCTTGAAAAATTCCCTTTAACATGTCATATAATAATGGTTTCGTGATGATGGACTTCTTTAGTTTTTTCTTGTCTGGAGAGCTCTTTATCTGTCCTTTAATTCTAAATGATAGCTTTGCTGGGTAGAGCAATCTTGGCTGTAAGTTCCTGCTTTTCATGACTTGAAATATTTCTTGCCAACCCCTTCAAGCCTGTAAAGTTTATTTTGAGAAATCAGCTGACAGTCTTATAGGAGTTTCCCTGTAGGCAACTGACTTCCTTTCTCTTGCTGCTTTTAAGATTCTCTCTTTATCTTTAATACTTAGCATCTTAATTATGCTGTGTTTCAGAGTGGGCCTCTTGGCATCCATCTTGTTTGGGACTTCCTGTGCTTCCTGGACTTGCATGTCTATTTCCTTCACCGAATTAAGGAAGTTTTCTTTCATTATTTTTTCCAATAGATTGTGGCAATTTCTTGCCCTTTCTCTTCTCCTTCTGGCACCCCTATGATGCATACGCTGGACCTCTTGAAATTGTCACAGAAGCTGCTTACACTGTTCACAATATTTTAAATTCTTTTTTCTTCTTCTTCTGATTGGTTGTTTTTTTTGCCTCCTTATGTTCCAAATTATTGATTTGATACTTGGCTTCATCCATTCTATGGTTTCCCTGTAAATAGTTCTTTAATTAATGTGTCTTTCATTTCTGACTGGATTTTTTATATTGTGGATTTCCTCACTAAGTTCTTAGAGAATCCTTATAACCAGTGTTTTGAATTCTGCATCTGATAGATTGCTTATCTTCATTTTGTTTAGCTCTTTTTCTGGAGTTTTGATCTGTTCTTTCATTTAGGCCATGTTTCTTTGTCTCCTCATTTTTGCAGTCTCCCTGTGTTTGTTTCTATGCATTGGGTAGAGCTGTTATGACTCCATGTCTTGGTAGTGTGGCCTAATATAGTAGGTGTCCTGTAGGGTCCAGTGGCACAGACTCCCCTATCACCCAAGCTGGGTACTCGAGGTGTGCCTTTCATGTGGGCTGAGTACACCCTCCTCTTGTAGTTGAGCCTTGATTGCTGTTGGTAGATCAATGGAAGAGATTTACCCAGGCCAGTCAGCTGCAAGGACTGGCTGTGACCGCTAATCACCAATTTCTGCCTTCTGTGGGGGATCAGCTGTGCAGGGGTGAGGTGGTAGTGCTCTGACCTGGTCTGTAGCTGTACACTGAGTGCTCTGGCCCTGGAGTTTCCTGGGTGGTGCAGGCCAATGTCATCCTGTGTTTTGCCCAGGGTCGCCCTGCCTGGGCTATAAAACAATCTGAGATGGCTGCTATCTGTGCTAGGCTTGGAGATTCCCAAGTGAAGCTAAGCTGTGTGTCTAGACTGGCTGCTGCTAGTGCCAGGTCTGGGGCCACTTAGCAAGAGGTACAGGGGTTGGGGGCTCACTGAGGCTGGCTGTTGCTTATTTAGAGGATTTAGGAAGTTGTGAAGCATGAGCCAAGACCAGCCATTCATATGGAAAAGTCTCTGTTAACAGCCCAGTGGGCCTGTAAGTTGGGTAGTGTGGGGTTTCAGGGGATCTCCAGGGCAGGGTAGTGTTAGGTTGATGGAGTTTCAGATATGGCACCTGCCTGCTGGCTCTGTGGCTCTGTCAGGGGGAAGATCCAGATAAGGGACAATGGCCTTGCCTGCTTTTCTGTCTGGGAGAAAGCTGTCTCCAGCTCTCATCTTGATGCCAGACACTTCAGTTCCTTCCTGTATGACACTGGTGACTTTTAAGCTGCTATCCCATTATTGGAGTTCAAAGGGAGTGAGCCTGAGTAAGTCCTTGTGTGGGTTCTTAAAGAGGAACTGCTTGGGATTCTAGCAGTTTCATCCATTGACTCAATCCCCACTGGTTTTTGCAGCCATAAGTTATGGGGACTTATCTTCCTGGCACTAGAACCCTGGCCTGGGGTACCTGGTGTGGGGCTGGGACTCCTCACTCCCTAGGTATCCCTCTCAAATTTTTATCCACCACATGTGGATGTGGGACCAGCCCATTCTGCATCTTCACCTCTCCACCAATTGGATGGATGTGGGTTTTTTAATTCCATACTTGTCAGACTTCTATTCTGCTCAATTTCTGATGGTTTTGAGTGATAGTTGTTGTATAGTTTAGTTGTAATTTTTATGTGTTTGTGTGAGGCGGTGAGCAGTGTTTACCTATGTAGCCATCTTGACCGGAAGTCTCTCATCTGGGGAATCTTGTTAGAAGGTAGATTCAGCCTCAAGAGGCCTGTGTGAGCCCAGAGCCTACCTTTCAGAGCACCTGCAGCACTCCCCAAGGTTCTTGGCAGCACTGCTGGTGACAGCCCCAGCTGGAAACAACTCAACTGGCATGGTCAGGGGGCCAGGCATACTTGGGGCCTCGACTGCCCCAGCACTTCTGATAAGTCAGAGCAGAGCCAGGCTTTGGGCCATGTCTCCCAACCCAGGACTAGGACCTTCACTGAGCCCCTGGTGCAGACAGTGGGAAGCCTGAAGCCTTGCCAGCCAGGCTCCTGTACTAGTTGAATCTGGAACATTTCAGTTCCTGATTGAAGAGAGTGCTGGGTGCTAGTTGAGTGCTGGCTGGGTGCTGGCTGGGTGCTGACTGGAAACTGACCATTGAGGTCTCCCAGGTCCTGGGCAACATGCTGGGGATCATCCAAGTTCTTCTGGGTGACCTTGTACAAACTTCATGATTTCTCTGAGCCTCAGTTTCCTTATCTGTAAACCAGAGATAATAGTAGCTCCTAACCCCGGAGGGATCGAAAAGTAACAGCCCTTAGCCAGGTCCCCTGTCCCTTCAAGCCACCCTGCCCTGCAGTGGAGCCTCTGTTTTTTCACTGCCCAAGTCTGGAGGCACTCAGGCAATGTGGGCAGGCCCGTCCTGCTCTCCAGGCACCCCACTCAGGGATCCCCCTTGGGCCCCTGGCATTTTTGAGGCTCACTCACTGCCTGGGAGCTGTTGTCTCCACAAGGAATGAGCAGTTCACGGAAGTGACTCCTAGAGCCTGCACACCCCAGAAAGCACCCGTCTCTGAGTTCTGGGCTGTGCCCAGGTGCAGGCAGGCAGGTTGGAGTTCAATGGGAGTGGACAGTCCATTGTGACCCACATTGCCCTCTTCCTGCGGCTCAGCTCTGGCCCCCCTCTGCCTCTGGCCTCTGTCTGGGCTTTGGCTCCGCCAGGAGAGCTGGTGCTTGGGTTTGCTGGCCCCCATCCTCCTGTCTTGCCACTCTGTGCTTCTCTCACTGTTCTGCTGTCACTTGGGGTTTCTTGATGTTTCTCAGAGGATCTTCATTCCTGCCTCCAGGCCTTTGCACCTGCTTTCCCCTCTGCCTGGACATCTCTTCCACAACATCTTTGCAGGTCTCAGCTCAACTGTTACTTTCTAGGAGGGGCCTTTCCCAGTCACCCTACCTAATGTTGCCCCCTAGATCTTGTCCATCATATTGCCAGCTTAAAATGGTGCTGAGTACTCTCTGTATGATTTTGACTGAGCACCAGCTCACAGGTGGACCCTGCTTGCCTTGTCCACTGGCGAATACCCAGTGCTGGGCACACAGTAGGTGCTCAAACAATGTGTGGAAGGAAGGAAGAGAAGGCTGACTGTGAGAGTGTAAGAGGGCTGCTTGTCTGGATACTTAAGAACTACAGGAGAGCAAGAGAAACAGGAGCCGCTGTGTGCCTGTGCTGCCCTCACAGAGGCTGTGCCTCCTGCAGGGAGGACATTGGGCTCAAACCCTGGACTGACTTACCCTTGCTCAGGAAGGCAAGGGGCAGCCACTTCATCACTTGGCCCATCCTGGGGCCAGGGCTGAGACTGGTCATGGGACCAGAGTGGCTAGAGGGAATCCCAGTGGCCAGGTTGTGGGCTTCAGGTCTGGAGCCGGCAGCATGGAGGCCAGTCTGGGGCAGTCCAAAGTGGATGACCCCAGGCTTGAGCAGGCTATGAGGTTCTGGGGCAGCTTCCCTTTCTCTGGCCACAATTTCAATTTCTGTGAAATAGTCCGTTCTTTAAGGGTCCTTCCTGGGCTGTTACAAAGATGCCCTGGTGTGATTTCTTAGAGGCAGTTTATGTTTTGGCCCCAGGACTGCTCAGGTAGGGGAGAAAGAGACTTACCTGCCTGCTCACCCTGGGGAGCCAGCCCATCCTCTGGCATAGGGGCCATCACACCAGGGCTGGGACCCCTCCAGAAAGGCTCAGGTTGATAGAAGCTATTCTCTGCCATCCTTGGCATTTCTGGAGCTGCTGTGCAAGAGTCATGTCTTGGCACATGGTCATCACTGCTCCATTAGAAAAGCCTCTCATTTCATTTTATTGTGTGACATGTTCCCTTGAACCTCCAACCCTCACTCCCACCCCCACACTCAAGGCTGCCACTTAACAAGACTGCTCTTTGGTCCTTCACTGTGTATCTGCCCTCCCTATTTGTGAGTGCACACAGTGTAAGCTCAGCTAGCGTCACACACAGCTCACACTGTTCCTCAGGCTCCTACAAGCAGCGTGATGTAGCCAGTGCTCCTAGTGCCCCTCGGGCACGGCTCTGCTCAACCACACATGTCCCACCAGAGCCTACTGGGTGTTCCTGTGCTTCCCCTCGGGATGGGCATCCAGGATGGATCACAGATGGGGAAAGCATGATGGGGTTAGTGGATACGCATGGTTTACTCTGGGGAACAAAAGGTGGATCCCACCTCCCATTGCAGCAAACCAGGGTCCCAATGGATCAAAGGCCTCACTTTAAAATTAGGTAAAGCTACGTCATAGAGGCAAGGCCAATCAAAATAAACATTGGCCAGTAGCTTTGTGACCAGGGTCTGGGGAAAATGTCTTAAAGAGTCTTCAAATGTCTCATATATGAGGGGGGACCCAAAACCTTAGAATTTATTAAAAATTGTATATTTACTCGTACATGTTTAAACTTCAGTCACTTTCAAAGTATTTTCTATCTGATGTAATACACCTAGTGAGACTTTTTTCCACTGCTCGAAACAGTGTTTGAACTTGTCAGTTCTGATGCCTTTAGGTGCTTCTGCCATTTTTTGTTTCACCTCTTCCACATTAGCAAAGTGTTTCCCTTTGAGGATTTTTTAAATCCTGGGAAACCAAAAAAGGAGCTCAGGGCAAGATGGGCTGAACAGGGAGGGTGGGGCATGGGGGTCATGTTGTTTTTTGTCAAAAGCTGCTGAACACTCAGCTCAGTGTGGGCAGGTGCGCTGGTAAATCACCCATCACGAAATGGGCAAACACGCTGAGTCTTCAGTCTTTTTTTTAAGAGAGGGAGAGAAACATCAATGTGTGGTTGCCTCTCACATGGCTCCCACTGGGGGATTTGGCCTGAAACCCAAGCATGTGCCCTGACTGGGAATCAAACTGGCAACACTTTGGTTCGCAGCCTGCGCTCAATCCACTGAGCTACACCAGCCAGGGTGAGTCTTCAGTCTTAAGATAAAAAAATTCACTGAAGCCAAATGCAGCCTCTCACAACAATGCCAACTGGAACGCTGATCCAGATGGGTTCCAAGAACACTCACCTAGAGGGGGAAGCCTGTACTGCAAGGGGCCCGCCCTCTAGAAGAGAATTCTGTGGGGTTTTTGTTTTGGTCCCCCCTTGTGTACAGGGTGGGGGGGTGGAGAGGGAGGGAGAGGGAGAGAGAGACAGATATGCAAAGGAGAGTCACTGACTCTGACCACATGGAAACGAAGGGTGTCTGCTTTGTGAAAGATCCCACACACAAAAATGAACAAATAACAGACTGGTAGAAACTATTTTCCTGGATGACAGTGTATAAAACACAATGATGGAGGTGGTGGCTACTTGTGACAAGTCGGGGCGTCCTTGCCTTCTTATTTGGTTTTGATGGTACCTGGCACTTCTCACACTCTTTGTTCTTCCTCCCAAAGAAAGGGAGTGGAAACCGCTAAGATTCTATCCTCCTGAGTAGCATCGCCCATGGGACCTCCCCTACCCTCCTGGCTCCCTGATGCCAACCCAGGTTCAAACTTCAGACTGACCAGGAGGATCCTTTGTAGCTGGTGCTGGAGAAGATGCCTCAGAGGCTGCCTGGAACACCGTCCATCTTACAGACAGGAGGCCAAAGCCCAGATGAGCACCCAGGGTGTGATGCTCAGAGCCGTGGTCTCACTGGGCTGTTAAAGGGCCCTTTATCTCTAAATACCCAAGAGAAGTCTCCCCTTGAGAGTCCTCTGGGTCCATAGTCCCCCCCATCACTCCCAGATGAGAGGGGCTGTCCAGGGGCAGCCTGCTGTGCTGCTGGGGAAAGAAAGGCCTGGGGCCCTGATGGACATTCAGGCACCGTTCAAGACCACCTGCAGGGCTGACCGGTGGGCAGCCTTCCCTCATGGCAGTGGGGGGGCTTGGCCAAAGGGGGTGGTGATGGTGGCGGTGTGTGGGCTGCTAGGACTTTGCCCCTTGGTACCTCCGCAATGCTGGGTTCCAGCCCTCCTGCTTTCTGCCTGAGGTAACCAGGCCAGCTGCTTCTCTGCCTCCTGCAGCCCGGGTCCAGAGGGTCCCCCCACCCCGGGGGGCCAGAGGAGTCCTTGGGAGAAGCTGCAGAGAGGAGAGATGTGGGTCAGGAGGGCGTTCATTCCCACCATCAGGGGCTGCCTACCTGATAGCTGGCAGCCCCATATTTCTCTGGGAGATGGAAGTATGGCTACTTACCACTATTCTTTCCATTTCTCTGGATTTTAGATAGTTTTCTTAAGAGGAAGAACAGAAAGGATCAGCAAGACTTGCTGGCTTAGGGTGGGTACTCAGAGGAGGACTGTGGAACCTGGCTGGATTCTATGTGTGAGCGTGTGTGAGAGTGGGCCCACATGTCTCCCCTTGGCCCCCCAGGAGTGGGCACAGGGGTCCTGACAATGGCTCTCATGACCAGCGCCAGCCAGGGGCCCTCCACACACCTCTTGTCCCTTGTAGCATCCCCAATAGGTCAGTCCCTTAGTTCCCACTTTGCAGAGAAGGAAACTGAGGCTCAGAGAAGTGAAGCAATTTTCCCAAAGCCCCATGGCCAGCCAGCTGCTGAACTGGGACTCAAACTGAGTCTGGGGCTTTCCTGGCCTGCAGCACGAAGTGCCTGGAGAGAGGCTGTGTTTGCACATTTCAGGGGGAGCTGTGCCCAGCTCAGATCCCTGGTGTGGGGTGCACAGGCTGCACCACCTGTGCCGCAGCAGCCCTTGGGAGTATCTGTCCTCCACCTGAGTCTGAGCAAGTGGGGGTCTGGTACTACGTGCATGACAGGAGCTCACCTTACCCTGCCCCAAGATCGAGATCGTGACAAGTCAGCACCGCTGATCCGTGGTTGGTGTGCAGGGGCCAGCAGGATGCACCCCAGAGTTGACATTTCCTTGGCTAAGCTCTTCATAGAAAGAAAACACAGGATGTAGGGTGACTACAGCAGCTATGTTTAAATGCCAGAGAGTTTAGTTGACCTTCTGCAGCAGAGAAAACTGCCATGTTCCTCACAAACACTCTCATCTCTTCTCTGGGGAGCCCTGTGCTTACGCACACAGCGACCCCACAATGACCGTGACCACCAGGTATTGCTGCGTGGCTGTGCACTGTCCAGCTCTGGGGAGGACGCCAGACACATCCAAGTCTGTGTACATGGGCCCCAGTGGGCTGTGCAGTGCCCAAACAGTGCCCCTGTGCATAGTAGCCCTGAGCCCCCAGGAACATTTCCACTAGAGAGACAGATGAGTGCACCCCCTAAAGCTTTGAGACAGCAGGTGTGCTCACCTTCTTGTTGATATATACCCCATGGAGTGGGAGAAAGTAGCCATTGTTCCCACAAAAAGGACCTGGGAGGGGATGACCTTCCCCCACAGCCCCCATCTGATGCTCACATTATGGTGGGCCCAGGCCTGGCTTGTGTATGGTCTCTGCAGCAGCCATCCTTGGCTCTTAAGTTCTCGAATGGACTTCCAATTTGCTTGGCTGCTGTGGCACCTCTCCCCTGTCCCAGTCTCCACCAGCTCACTAGGGCATCACTGAGTCCCAGGGGCTCAGGCCTGGTCCCTAAATGCCCCTGACTTCTTGTTCTCCCTCAGCTGCCACAGCCCAGGCATGGTCCGTCTCAGTGCCACTGCCTTCAGGGTGTGCCTGGACCCCTGCTTTCTCACCACCTGCCTCCTGCCTGTCCTGGCCACCGGCATCCGTCTCCTGACAGTGGCTTCAGCCTCTTCTGGCCTCTCCGCCTCAACCATGTCCCACTGCACACATGGCTTCTCCCTGCAGTGGCCAGAGGGGCCCGCAAGAAACTAAATCAAAAGAAGCCAGATGGGAAAGGCCACCTACTGCGGATTCCACTTATATGAAATGTCCAGCGTAGGCAAGTCCTTAGGGACAGAAAGCAGATGGGAGTCATTGGGGTGAGGGGGACGTGGAGAGTGCCGATGTCATGGGTGTGGGCTTCCTTTCGGGTGGAGAATGTTCTGGAATTAGTTGCACACCACTGTTGGTGACTACATGCCAGTGAGCTTGTTCTCTTTACAGTGATCACAAAGATGAGTTTTATGTTATCTCCGCTTTACCACAATAAAATCAAACAAAAGTAAATCCAATCTCATCGGACTAAAACCCTCCACTGGCTCTCCAAACACCATCAGGACAACCCCAGATTCCTGAGCAGGGCTGTGGGCCCAGTACCACCCGTCCCCGAGGGCTCTGCCTCCATCTCCCTCCCCAGGGTCCCTCCTCTAGGTACTTGCTCCGCTCTCCCCGCCCCCTCCCCAGAACTTCCGGGGCTGCCTTTCCCCCTCTCACTCTCAGAGGGGGCCTCAGCCTTCCGGCCCCCAGTCACCCTGCCCCACTGCACATTCCTGGGCTCTATTTTGTTCCAAGCTGCCCTTGAAATGGTGCTATTTACTTATAATTTGACTTCTTAATTCCTTTCATCAACCAGGAGGTGCTTTGACAAGCACTGGGGGCTTTCTTTGCCATCTTTGCTGCCAGTTCCTGAGTGAATGGGACATGGTGAGCAGCTGCCCCCAGGGACACAGTTTCTAGCAACTGGTACAGTGGCCTTTGGCTGGTGCCCCTCGTCTCCCCCACCCCTGTCTGCGGGAAAAGACCCTGAGCACAGGCCCCTGGAGCCCAGCTTTCTTCTTGCCTTTCAGAAACCTGTTTTCTTGTCCGTGGTGTTAGCAGGGGCCTGTCTGAATTCCTAGTGGGCTGCATCCCCCGCTGCCCTGCCCGGCCCTGTGTCTCCCCCAGCCTGCCCCTGGCTTGTTGTAGGACACACTGCTTGCCTGTGAGATGTTTCTTGGGGCTCTGGGGTGGGGTGGGGGCAGGTTCTCAAAGGTTGCACTCACTCTTCCCAGCATGGTGGGTTCCAGAGACTGGCAAGCAGGACAGGTGCTGTGGGCCACAAAGGGGTCTGTGGCCTGGACTCTGTCTCCCAGAGTCAGAGGTAGGGCTTCTCCCCCAGCCCTCAAGGAGGGGTGGTAGTTTGACCGTAAAGGTGAGAGAAAGGGCACCTAGGTCAGGAGAAACAGCTGAGTAAAGCGTCACAGGTGGTGACGGGGAGCACCCAGGGTGTGCCTGGACCAGACACTGGTGGAATGCAGTGGACTCAGGATGAGCAGCCCTGAGAAAACTTACCTCCTTCCAGTTACTTGCAGATTTTGAAGCAGCCCTGAAAACACACAGGTTTGAAAGAACGAATTCCTGCTTCGAAGGGTTTATCACAGCCTGTAGCCCAGGGACCCTACCATCACCATCTAATGCGGTTGGTGGTTGTGCTGTGGTTTTTGAATCCGACTATCCTCCAGTGGGCCTGCGTGTTCTTACCACTCACTCCATTTGTCTCAAGACACCTGGTGGCGTTTGATTTGGAGCTCCCTGCTGCGTCAGGAGACTATGCAAACTGGTGTGCTGTGAGCCCAGAGAAGAGGGGAGAGCACAGCTGGGCCGGCAGGGAAGACCTCTCACGGGTGCAACACTGACCCGCACCTGAAGGCTGCCCTCCTGGGGACACGTGGGGCCTGGTTTGGGGGCCAGAAATAGAGATGTGTTCTCCAAGGAGGTCAGCCTAGAGCTGGCACTGGGCATCATGGCATCAGTTTGGAGGGTCCAAGGGAAGAGGAAGGCCACTGTGCGAGTGGCTGGCAGCCTCAGCAAAGGCACAGGAGCTGTTGAGGTTGGAGAGGCCTGGCTTTCAGCTCTGGCTCCACCTTTTACTGGCTGCATGACCGCAGGCAAATATGTAATTATTTATAAATTTCTACCTGCTCATGTATAAAATGGGCATCATACTACTTGCACACATACACGAGGGCTTATTTGTGTCCTGTTCTGAGTACGTTACACATATCACCAGACTGAGTTTTCTGAATGAGTCTGTGAGGTAGGTGCTACTACCATTCCTGTTATAAAGGTGAGGAAACTGAGGCACGAGGAGTTTAAGTGCAGCTAGGGAGTGACCACGTTAGGGAAAGCCTGATCTGACCGCAGAGCTCACAGTCCGGACCCTCCTGCAGGTATTACCTCTGTGAGCCTCAGTGACACTAGCTGCAGAATGGGGGGTGGCCCAGCACCTCCCTGAGCAGACCTGAGGGACCACGAGGACATACACCTGGGACGTGCTCCATTTCGTGTCTGGTGCTTGGCATGTGTTGCTACTGCTGCCCTATCCCCAGCCCCCTGGACTTCTTGCTTTGTTTCCCACATGTGGCTAAATGGTGTCTGCCTGGGAGCGCACCTCCTTGCCCTGGCCAGTCTCAGTTCTGTATGCTTGGAATTCTGGATTCCCCGTCTGAGCCTCACGCAAGAAGACAGGGCTCTGGAGAGAGGTGACAGCTTCTTAAATGGGAGTCACTGTGCCTGCCGTTCGTTTTTCAGAAACCATGGGCCCAGCCACCTTCCTTGGAAGAGTGGCTCCCCTTCCATCTCCTGGGGACAGAGTCCAGTGTTGCCAGAGTGACTGAGAAGACCAGGCCTGATGGCTCTCTGGGTCTGAGGAGAAGGGGACATCTTGGCGACAGCCCCAGAAATGAGGGCTGGAAATCGAGACAGACTCCACAGACCTATTTCCTAATACCCATTTCCTTTGTGCTAACAAAACATTGGTTCATTTTTGAATCAATATTTTACGGCAGTCCTGACCATTTTATTATCCGGTTACTCAGCCTTTCATGCTTGTCATGTGACCCAGTTCTGCCAATTAGTCCTAAAGTGGAAGTCTCCTGGCAGCATTTCTGGGAAAGCTTTTGCTCTCCCCATGAAAAGAGAGACAAGAACATGAAGCTAGTGTAGCCCTTGACCTTTCCTTTCCTTTTAGCCTTTGTTGAAACCAAGTGTGGTGACTAGTGCTATGGCAGCCACCTGTGACTATGAGGCCAACGTGTGGGCATAAAAGTCAATTATATCAGGGATGGTGGAGTCAGGGTCCCTGATGCTGGCAGTTGCCTGCCTCTAGTTCTGTTCTGTGGGAGAAAAAAAAAGGAACTTCCTGCCTATTTGTTTAAGCCTCTGTTGGTTGGATTTTGGATTTTTGCAGGTGAATATGTTCCTGACACAGATGCAAAGGCCCAGGGTAGGCTGGGCTGGTTGTGGAGGGAGAGCGTGTGTGCGGAGAGACCTGCAAACAGGGCCTCAGCACTGCTGTGTGCTGCAGCCTCTGCTGGACCGTGGTGACGCTGGCAGGTCAGGACCAGACCCTCCCCTCGAGGGGTCACAGTCCACCAAAAAAGATGATACAAGTTGTGTAACTGGTGAGAACTGTTGCACAACTCTTGGGGTGCAAAAAATCCCTTTACTTTTAACAACTGGATCAAGCTCTAATTGAGAGCCCATGTGCCAAGGTTGGCAAAACCTACCAGAGAGTGTGATGAGGGAAGTGGGGATCGCTCAGGATCAACTGGGATCTTTGGGCTTGGACAGCCCTGAAAACGGTGGAAGGGGCCTTTGTGTTCCACCTCTGATGTTCCCATTGATCCAGTCTGGCTTTAGTTAAATAAGATTAGCTGCTAGAACAGGTAAGCCCTGAAATCTCAGGGTGTGACACAATGGAGATTTATTCCTTGTTCATGTCAGTCTGATGTGTGTTGGTGGTGGCCAGCAGCTGGGGTCTGCTTTGTGCAGTCATTCAAGGACCTAGGTCCCTTCCATCTTGGGGCTCTGCCTTCCCCTAGGTCTTTGGGGTCCTCCTCTTCAGTGGGGAGGTGGGAAAAGAGGAGGGACGGACATGTGGACCAGCCTGGGATAGGGTGACATCACTTCCTCTCAGGTTCCGTATCTTGGAACTCAGGCACACAGGCATGCCGAACTTCAAGCAGGGCTGGAGATGGAGACTCGTTGTATGCCCAGAAAGAAAGGAGAGCACAAGTCTGTGGACACCATTGGCCCTCAGAGGTGGTGGGCAGCAAGTTCCCTTCCTCATCTCTCCAAGCCCCCATCTACAGTTGCTCCTCCTCACAGGCAAGCCAGCCAATGGCCTCAAATCACCTGGGTCTTCCCAACTTAAAAACCTGAGCTTGGGCCCTCTCCAGGAAGCCCACCTGACTCAGGCAGTGCCCGCTTGCCCTGAAGCCCACCCCGCTCCCTGAGCCTGTATTTCTACCTAGGGTTATAACAAGCTTTCTCAGCCTCAGCACTTGCACATTTGGGCTGGATAAGTCTTGACTGTGGGCTATCCTGAACATGATAGGATGTTGGCAGCATCCCCGGCCTCTACTCACTATATGTCCATAGCACCTCCCAGCTGTGACAACCAAAAATGCCAACAGACATTGCCTAATACCCCTGGTGGGTGCGCATGTGGCAAAATCGCCCCAGGCTGAGGACACTGGATTAGCAGGCGCCAGGACTGTGTATAGGAAAGGCCATCTTCTCCCTGGTAGAGGTCTGAGGTGCAGGGAGGCAGGCAGGGCATTCATGGTGTCCTGGTGTGTCTATAGCATAAGTAAGTAAAACCAGTTCATGTCCCAGAAAGTCATAGTTAAAGTAATAGCTGGAGGAGATCAACATTGTAATGAGGTTTGTGTGGGGCTGGGCTATCTCAAAGGCAGGACCAATGGGTTAACTCTACAAGGCAGGGTGGGCGCTTTGCAAAAGAGGAGACATTTCAACCACATCATGAAGGCTGGAGGAGTTGGTCAAAGGGATGAGAAAGGAGGGGTCTTCAGTGGTTTTGCAAAGACAACAGGGTGCCTTCTAGGAGTTGGAGGGGATTTGATGTGGCTGGAATGTATGTGGGTACTGAGGAGCCACCTCCTCCAGGAGTCTCCTCCTCTCTGTCCCCATTGTCCCCCTGTAGGCCCACTGCACCACTAGTCGCACTGCTTTGGCTTGCTTCCCCTTAAAGCCCTGCCTTTTGTCCTGCTGTGTCTCAAACCCTTGCACATCGTAGGTACTGAGGAAATTGAATGAATGAATCTATATGTGAAGGAACTGATTCATGGAGGGTCTCCTATGATGGCTTGAGCAGATTGGACTTCTGTCTGGGCAATAGGGAGCCACTGCAGGGTTTTGAGAAGGACTGTCACCTGCTTTTGGCTGGAGGATGCTTTGGAGAAAGGGGTGAGGCTGGGAGACCGACTATGTAGATGATCCAAGCGGGATTCTGTAATTAAGCTGACCCATAGCCACAAGAGGTCCAACCCAGTCCCTAGCTCTGATCATAACTGCCTTCAGCTCCCTCTTCCCTGCCTCTGTCCTGTGCACAGCCCCTGCCAAGCATTTTTCACACCATTGTAACGACCTGCTTATGCTGTGTTCCTTTGAGCTATGGGGGCACCTACAGCTTATCATCGCACACAGGGCTTGCACAGCCCTGTTAGTCCCTGCAGTGTTCAGTATCACTCAGTGCTCTTTCCCCAACCCCCGCTATGCCAACTTCTCCAAAGGCTGGCCACTCAGCCCTCCCCCTGGCCACTATTGCTTGACTAGGATGGGTCACCTGACCCACTCCAGCCAGGTCTGGCACCCACACCCTCAGCCACCCTTCTTGTTCCGTGGATGGACACTTGGACCACGTGGAACCAACGGGACCTTATCTGTGGGGTTTGAACAGAAATGTATTGTCAGTCAGAGTTTTCTAGTTTGACTCCACTATGTTTAGCAGAACCAACTATGGCACCTCAGTCTCTGGAAATCTGAGATTTGCTTCATGTCTCAGCATCCGATTAGCACATCAGACATGGCCTTGAGAAGAATGGAGGCCCTACGCTTGCTGGGAGGACAATTCTGTGGACATCAACGAGGCACAGCTGGCTCATCCTGTTCAAATCTGTGGCCCCAAGGGCTTTTCCTGCCTTTCTCTCAGGTACTGAGGTTAGTATTTTAACTCCCACGAGACATTTATATTGTCACAAACATCTGCCATTCATTTACACTTGCCTATCCCGGTGCCTTCCTGTGGTCCAGGACTTTGGCTGGGATCCTGTCCCTCCTGCTGCTGGGATGGATTCCCTTAGGCTTTGTTTGACAATGTCTTTATGCCTTGTCTCCATTTTTGAGGGGTAATTTCACTAGACTAAGATTCAGTTTTGGCCCTCACTTATTCATTTATTCCTTTGTCTGGTAAAACATTCCATGAGTGCTAAGAGATGCTGAGGGCGCCAGGTGTAGGTGGTGTGGTGGTGGCCAGAGCAAAAGAGGTCCTTGCTCTCTGGGGAATGAGGGAAGAGTATACCTGGTAGAGGGAATGGGAGCTGTGGAGGCCCCGTGGCTGGAAGCAGTTGAGAAGAGGCCAGTGTGGCGGGAGCACAGAGAGCAAGATCTGGGGAGGTGGCCACACGTGGGCTGCACAGGGCCATGGTGATGAGTGACGCTTTGCCTTTGTCCTCACAAGGGTGAGTCAGTCTTCTCAGAGATGAAATTTCAACTGAACCCTGAAGGGTGACCAGGATGGAAAGAAACAGAGAAGCCAGCAGGAACATGATGCATTCTGAGCACAGGGTACTTGAATATGTGCTGGGTCCCATGCTGAGCTTTTTGTATCACGTACTCCATCCCAGGGAGGCAGGCTGAGTAGTGTTAAAAAGGCCAGGCCTAGCTTTGGGCAGGCAGCAGCTGAGCCCACATGACTGGCAGCTGTGTGACTCTGGGCCCCACCCTGCCACCTGATCTGGAAAGTCAGTGTAACATGCCTTACCTCCCAGGGCTGGTCTGAGGCTTCAAGATAACAGTGCCCAGTGTGTAACCTATAGCTTTGTAAGAGCTCAAGCATCCTACCTATTGTTTTTATGGTTAAGATTTCTTCTACTGAGAGCCAGAGAGGGTAAGTTACTTACCTCAGGTTACACAGCCAGGAAGTGGTGGGGGACTTCAAGTCTCACTTGGTTGTGTTGACTTCCTATTCATAGATCCTATCACTCTCTCCATCCCACCTATCCCATGGACAGCGTCACTGAGGCCCAGAGAAGTGTTCCCCGCTCTTAGGAATCCCAAAATTTGGGGCTGACAGAACTATTCCCCCTTCCTTCCTTCTTTCATTAGTTCATTATTGAGTGCCACCTTGTGCCAGGCACAATCCAGGGGCCAGAGAGAGAGCTGTGTATAAAAGGATAAAAATCCCTTCCCTCAAGAAGCTCTGTTCTACTAGGGGGATACTGACACTATGCAAAACAAGTGAGCTAAGTAAACTTGTTAGATGGCAATCAAGGCAGGCCAGAGAAATAAAGCTGGAAAGGGGATAGAGACTGGAGGGGGAATGCGACATCTGAGGGAACAGCATTCCAGGCAGAGGGCACAGCTTTCTCGAAGGCCCTGAGGTAATGGTGTGCCTGGGGTATTTCAGGAACAGCCAAGAGGTCAGCAGGAAGGCAGGGGTGGTGTGCATGGTGGACACTGAAGGGACAGGGAGGCCCCACCAGCACCAACATCCTACCTTGTGTTTACTGTGCCTTGGACTACTGGCTCCAGGTGAGTCTACTCCTGAGCCTTTTCTCCACAATAGGAGGCCACTGGGGCTCCTTCCTACAGGGGGGATTGGCTCATCACAACTGTGCTGCCCTGCCCCAGCTCCCACCTGGGCTCCTGCTGAACCTGCCACTTTCTGGTTCCTGGACTCCCCACAGGCAGGGTAGGGGCAATCAAACCTAAATCTAGGAGTGGGGCGCTGGGCATTGTGGGCATCCTCCTGGTTTTAAAGAACTCCTGAGGATATGGTTTTGGGTGATACAGGGAAGGCTGTCTGGAGAGCAGCTCTGGCTACCTAACCAGACTCCTCACTCCATGCTTTCTGGAAACTTGGCAGGGCCTCTGAGCTGCCACCCAGCTCTCCTGGGCCCTGGTGCTAGGCTGGTCCTAAACCCCAGTGAGTCCATGAGTGTCATGCATGTGATCTTAACAGTTGAGTCTTAGCTTTATAGGAAGCAAGGAGACAAACGGTTATTGAGAACTCTCTGTGTACTGAGCGTGTTTGTGCATATTGTTGAGACAGCACAGTATGAAACTAGGAAAATTCCTTGGCCAGTGGGCTAGGGAAACTGAGACAACAGTTTGAACACAATGGCTGAGCAATTTACAGCCAGGTGCAGATGGTCACCAGGGGGGAAGGCCTTCAGCACCTGGCAGGGGACATAACTAGGGAAATAAGAACCCCAGGGTAGCCTTTCCTCCCTGAAGACAACATCTAAGCCTCAGTTGTGTTTGAGCTCCAGGCCCAGAAAAGTAGCAAAACCAGGTGGGCAATGCCAGAATCAAATGGAATGACTAAAGACCCCCTGCTCTGGCACTGACCAATCAGTGAGACCAGGACCCTGAAAGGGCACACTTGGAGAACTGATGAATGTTCTACTGAAACTCTCCCCTGAGACCTCCCCTAAGATTCCTGCCTGCAAGAGAGAGATAAAAGCCTGAAGACAAAGGAACCAGTGCAGTGTGCTCTCCCTCTGGGCAGCAGTCTGTATCATTCCCTTTCTCCCTCACCTACCTTCCCCACTTTTTTCTTCACAGGTATGCACCTCCTAAACTCTAGGGCAATAGGCAGCTGGCAGGTTGTCCCACGCTGATCCTCTGAATCTGTCCTGAAGACCCCCTTTTCTCTGACTTCCCAGTGAGCTCAGGCAGCCCAGCCTAGGCTCTCCTGTTACTTCTTCTATACTAAGCCCTTCCTTGTTTCACTGTGCTCGGCTTTAATAAACGCATCCTCATAGTCACCTGGACTCATGTTGTGAAATCTTTCCTACATGAAGTCAAGAACCCACACACTACAGCTGGCCCTAGGCACACCCCCTCAGGTCTAGGCCCCTGCCTGGTAACATAATATGGCAACCCAAATGGGACGTTCCTTCTTGATCTTATGCAGCCAAGCTAGCTCACTTGCTGTGACTTGGACTGTCTCACTGTGGGTAGAATATTGGGACTGCAGAGACAAGATCACCAAGGACCACCTTGCATACCAGTACCATGCTAAGTACCAGCAGAGGCCCATTGTGCCCAGCTGCTCCTCCACTTGCATGGGGTGAGCTTGGGTGAGTTCCCTTGGAATTCCGGACATCCCTATTGGTATAAGGTAAGAGGCTAAATATCTTTGATCTGTGTTTTCTAAAATCCTTGAGGTAGAGGTAGAGGCTAAGGTTTGAGAAGGAGCCATGCTGAGGCAGGACAGGAGGAGAAAAATGGATGGTTAATTTTTAATGTTGGCTTTCAGTTGAAGTTGCTTTCTGTTGGTCTTAACAAAACCTTTGCTGGATAAATAAAAGTCTAGACTCAATCTACTTTGAAGATGTGAGGCTCTTACTCCCTCTGGCTCATCTCTGACATTGTTAGGCAGCTGAGGTGAATGGGAGGCAGAGATATGTGAGAGGGTTTGAAATGTAGATGCACAATTACTAGAAAACCCTTACTTACTTGCAATTACTACAGAAACTGGAAGATGTAACTAGAAGCAAAGAACTTAACATGGCCAAAATGTATCTCTTTTAATGCTTAAATTAATTTTGCATGCAAAATCAGTAATGCCGGCTCTAAAACTGAACAAAAAAATGGAAAGCTTATTTTGATTGCAAATTAGAAGCCCCTAGGAGGAACATAGGTCAATGAATACACTAATAGAAAGCAAGAAAGATCAGTTTTCAGGGCAAGCTCTGGCTGTGGCTGCCCCTGAGCCTGGGGTCTTGGCGACAGGCAGGCTATTGTTTGGGTGGCCCACCTGCTTCTTGGTTCTCCCAGGCCTGGTTTGAACCTTTACCCTGGCAGGTCCCTTCCTGGACCTGCTGGGGATCTGTACCTCGTCCTTTTTCCTGGTTTTCCTGGGTCGAGCTCTGTCCCTTCGTGTTGTTATTTTGGCTACTGCTGTGCATGCTTCTGGGGCTCTGCTGCATTGTCTGGTTTCTGCTGTAGGTGTACCCAGCAGACAGGTTTTTTCTTACTCTTCCTCTTCTTTCCATAGTCCTGGTGTGTGGCCTCCGTTAGCCCCAGGAAAATGCTTCCTGTCTGCTGCAGGAATAAGTCCCAAGGGCAGGGGACATGGCAGCCTCCCACAGTGTGTGAATAAACCTGTGCATGCTGTGGTTTCCTAATTCATGAAGTGCTGCAGCTTCCTGAGGAAGCAAGGTTACTGTCTGGTTTAGCTTCCCTGTTTGTTGAACTTAATGTCTAATCCAACAGAATTACCAAATAGGGTTTGCCGGGAAGCTCTTGTGGAGAAGTCTATTTCTATTGCAAAAAGCCAGGTCACCTTGGGGGAACTGTAGGAGGCTGAAGTGGGATTTGCAAAGAGAAAGCAGGTATGGGTGGGGTTGCTTGGGGGAGATTCCTATTTCTTTTCTCCTGGCTGATGGTTTTGGAGGGTTGAAGTTGTCATGGAGGGGGAAACTTCTAAGGCCCTTATACATACTTACCTGTTCTTTTCTGAAATTATAGTTTATATTCAACATTATTTTATATTAGTCTCAGGTATGTAGCATAGTGGTTGGACAGTCATATATTTTATAAACCAATACCCACAATATTTCAAGTACTCACCTAACACCATCCATAGTTATTATAATATTATTATGTTCCTTATGCTGCATTTTATATCCTTGTCACTTTCATGACTACCGATTTTGGATTCTTAACCCTCCTCTCCTGATCCTCCCCTCCGTGGCAACTATCAGTCTGATCTCTGTATATTTCTGCTTTGTTTTCTCGTTTATCCTACTCTATCTGTTCTTAAACCTGCCCAACACAGTGTCACCCTCCCTCAGAGTAAGCTTCTTTACCAATGGTATAGATAATTATACAATGTCTGTTTTTAAATTAGAACTTATTTCCTTCCAACTAGAAAATGTTATGGGGCAACACATATTTTTACAAACCAAATTGGCCCTGACTCACATAATAGCATGAGAGTTTTGAAAGCAATGATGCCAAAATGTCTTTTTTTTTTTTTCAGAAGGGTGAAATGTGTTTAGAACTAAATAAACCTGTTACTTGACCAAATGGGAAAATCATGATTTTAAAGGAACCTCCCAAGAAGAAACTAATCTTGAGACTGACTGAATGTTTGCTAACCATCTTTCTTTACCATTAATGTCCACGAGCACCTCAGGGACAGCTTCACAGGGTACCTGCTTTACTCAGGATGGCCCCAAACAGCCCAGAGTCCTAAGGGGGGCCTCTGACTCTTGACTTGCTACATACCTGTCCCTCCATGATGGGAAACCAGTCCACAGTGCCTCGCAAGTCCGCTTTTGGGATACATACTTGCCAACTAGGAGAAGTTTGACCCTATGTCTGTCAAGAAAAAGGCTAATCTTTGTCCCAGTATAAAGTGGGCAAGAAGGTTTGGCCAGTCAATGGCACCATTAATTTTAATACAATCTTGCAGCTGGAGCTGTTTACTATTCCCAGGGAAAATAGACAAAGTTTTTATATATTTAAATCTTTATGGCTCTCAGAGGTGACCCTAAGCTATGTGGCCTCTGTGCACTGGAAAAATGTACCCAGGTGGAAATAACACTTCAAAAATGGGTGAATGAACTTGTCAGTCCTTTACAAACATCTGAGTGGCGACCCAAATATGGAGGTATTCAAAATGACTGTCTTTGTCTTAAAAATGAAGTATTCACAGGGCTGGAGGTGTGGCTCCAAAACATTAAAGCCTGCAAATCCTCTTATCTTCCCAAGACTTCTGTTCATTCTTAAAAACTTATAGGTAATTGACTTTATGAAACCAAAGTCCTTCTAGGAGAAACTTGCTTTCCTTTCTTTGCATTTTTTGAAATGCAAATACCTGATCTTCTCCAAGGATGCTTGTCTGGGCCATCTTTTAAAATACAAATTCGGGGGTGATAGTTCTTATCCAAAGGGGGAAAACCTTAGCTATATATAAGCAAATTAATTGAATTTATTTCAGCTATTCATTTCTAAATTAGTAGATTATGATAAAAGTTATTGACTATCTAGATATTATGAAATAACATGAGATAGCAACACATTAATTGCCGAACAAGTCTTCAGTTCATCTGCTTTTGGATTTTTATTACAAAGAGGCTGTAAAGTGGATTTGGAGCTATAGATAAATGTCTTGTGCTTTCTTGGGGCTGTGTTTCATGAAAGTGAGTTTGCCAGCAGAGGAACCTGTGTTTCTAAAGGTCATGAAGCGGGTTCATAAAAGTCAATATAGGGAATGCTGGTTGCTTACTTTTTGGTCATTGTTGGAAATAGAGGTTTCTAAAAGTTAAAAGTTCAAATTAAGTTGTAAAGAAATTGTATGGCTTTAGTAATAGAAAGCATAAGTCATGGAGATGAAATTTTGAAGGACAAAGATAGAAAATGGGTTATGCTAAAGATAGTTATTTCTGAATGGATAAGAAAGTTTGTAAAAGTTATAGAAAGGTTTATAGAAGGTTGTGAAGGTTACAGAAGTTTGCAAAAGTTTTAAATTTGCAAAGAAAGAAACTTCAGTCAGGCTTTAGTACCCCTTCCTCCATCTAATTTCTCTCTGGTGACATTCTTTGATGACTCTGGTGGTACCTGAGTCATCAAAGACTGGTGCTCTGGAATTTTCATTACACTTTCTCTTGCTCTTGTCAGGATGGGAAACCTTCCTGTCAGCTGCAGAGTAAATCCATCTCGTCAACGCTGAGATAGAAGATACAGCTGCCCTCTGGACACGGAGTCACCCTACATGACTGTCCCCAAGTGTTACCTGGAACATGGGGTTGGATAAGTCAGGAACTGATCACTCCTGATGTCCAAAGGCACCCCTTCCTTCCCCTTTGTTTGGTGCTCTGGTCATTGGTAAGGCCACCGTCAGGGCACGGGGTAAACACATCCGTGGGCAGGTATGGAGTTGAGTCCCTTGTCTGAGTGGGGTACATCCATTCCCAGGGCTTCTAAACATGCTTTCTGTCTCTTTTGTTTGGTCAGCATGGAGCTGAGCACAAAGGTCAAATAAGCTTTCTCTCTCAAATGGGCTTTTTGTTTTTTCTTTCAGTGTGATATTGAGTCCCCTGTCTCAGTGGGTTAAATCCATTCCCAGGGCATCTGGCTGGTGCCCTGGTCATTGGTAAGGCCACCCTCAGGGCATGGGTAAATGGGCTTTCTCTCTCAAAGATGCTTTCTCTCTCTCTCTCTCTCTGCCTGTGTGGCTCCCTCAGAAGGGCTTTCTATTGAGTCCCCTGTCTGCGTGGGTTAAATTTATTCCCAGGGCTTCTGACTGGTGCTCTCGTTATTGGTGAGGCCACCCTCAGGGCACAGGGCGAACACATCCATCTCCTTGTATTTTTCTGCTGGTGTGGACTGTAACTCCTGGTCCTCCATCTGGAGCATATATCTTCTGTCACTGGGTTCCTGAACTTTCCGGGCCAAAGCAGCCTCGCCCAGGCTCTTCCTTGCTGCTTGATTCCTTGGATTGAAGCCAAGACTTTCTTTATTTCCATTGTTCATTCACAGTCCTTCAAACCTTCACTAAGAGTCAACAGGTCTTCCTGCTTGGTATTTAGGACCTTCCATCCTCTTTTCCAGTCTTCTGAAAAGTTGTCAGAAGCAAATGAGAAAAATCTTGTGCTTTCTCTATAAAAACTAGTAATTCAATTCATATGTATGGTCTTTGTGTTCAGTCTTCATGTGTATGGTCTGTATGCGATATGTTAGTCTGTATTACATGTGGTATATTTATGAAATAACTAGTGTATAATATTTTATTGGCCTAAAGATATTAAGTACTTATATAAATTAGCAGGATCCTGTGATCTGGACAAAATACTTGATATGAAAACCAGTTTTAAGTTTGATTAATGTCTATTAGAGTTATTACCATAAAATGCACAATGTTTAATATACCCAGGTTTACAAAAAGTTTGTGTGATGATTTTTGGTCAAGCATGTTTGATAACCTTCCCAAGTTTCAAATTTAAGAGACTTTGAACTGAGAAATGACTTTGAGTTATTCAAATGAGCTTGGAATAACTCAAAGATTTGTTCTCTTATAAAAGTTTTTTAACTAATTAGTCCTATTTAATATGCTTAAAACTTTGCCAAACAGAATAATAGTAACTATGTTCTATTGTATTTTTGTATACATGTATTGTATACATGTATACATGTAAAAAATACATGTATACATGTATTTTTTATCAAAATAGATGTTCTAGAAATTTCAGCCTGCCCAGGGAGGAACTTGCAAAGATTCAGGAAGCTCTCGGGGTAGCAGGTGACCTGTCAGTGACACCGGACCAGCCAAAGGTGATGGTTCCCATGGGGACATCAAGCAGTGATTCCTTAGGTGTTGTAACCTATGTGTTGGGAATTTATGAGTTGTTTCCGGTGTTCAATGCACACTTCTAATAAGTCATGTACAGCATTTTAAAACCTTGCATAGTGTTTGGTCTTTATATATATTGAGATTGTGTGTTGAATTGGAAAATTGGGCTTTGTGTTGTTCTTTTATGTCATTTCATAGTAATTATTTACCAAGAATTGTTATCTTGGAATGTTATATCTTACAAAGGAAAAAAGTTCTTTATCAATTGCATTTTAGTCAAATCTATAACCATGTCATTTTAAGTTCTGCCATTGACGAACAGTCATTGTTTTACTCTAATGCATTCACAAATATGTTAGGTCTTTGGAAAAGTTTATGAAAAGAACTCTGACTTACTTTAAATTCCAGGTATCTATGCAGGCCACATCTTTGAAGTAAATGGAGATTAATAGAACCCTGCCCTAGGTGGTGTGGCTCAATGGATTGTGTACCAGCCTGCGAACCACAGGGTCCCCAGTTCGATTCCCAGTAGGGCACATGCCTAGCTGTGGGGCCAGGTCCCCGGTAGGGGGCACTCGAGAGGCAACCACACACTGATATTTCTCTCTCTCTCTTTCTCCCTCCCTTCCCCTCTCTAAAAATAAATAAATATTTTTTTAAAAGATTAATAGAACCCTAAGGATTCACTAGATTAACTAGATTCATGGAAATACTGGCAAGTAATCAAGACAAACAAAATTGGTTATATGGGACCTAATGAACTGAAGATAATTATTATTCTTATGACTTTGTTCAAAATATTGATAACTTGAAATCTTGTTTTCCAGATATAAGGAAACTTGTTTTGTTTCCCCTAGAGCATGTGATAAATTATACCCACATAAGTAACACTGAAGAATTATATTTTACTCACCTCCAGAATTTGGGCAACTCTTAACGGTATTATTTTTCATGGCGATATGTTTGTTTGCATAAATCCAATAAGATCTGTTCTGTCTATAACAGTAACCAGTTTCCAAATGTGTTTTATTAGCCAAGTCTTTGTCTGGAATGTCATGTCTGAAAGAGACATGCCTGGACTCCAGATGTCACCAGAAAGCCTTAAGGAATTAAGATAGACTTTGAAGCCAATAGAGCCCCTTGGAGAAATGGCCATGAATCACATGGTTCATGATAGCCTTTCCAGATAAGGAATGAAGGTTGCTTCCCTGAAAGATGGCAAGGAAGGAGCCTCAAGACATTTGGGGACCTCAAGAACTTGAGGAATACACCCAAACCTACAGGTATTGCAGGTAAAGTCAGATAACAACTGTGTGGCTGGCTTTTTTGCCCCTAGAGGCTGACTAAAGCTCAGTCTGAAGGTTCCTTGTAAAATTCCAAAAAAGCAAATTTGAAAGAGCCTATATGATTAATTACTATTCTTGTGTGTTCATGCAAAAATCCAGGCCAAATAGAAACTAGACTTTAGTCTGGTTGATGAAAAATGAGGGTTATTTTATGGAAAGAAATTGTGTTTCAGTGGAAATCACAATGCCCAATAGTAAATATTGGACTGTAGTTAAAGTTTTATTTTCACCTTCAAACTGAATTGTATCCTGAATTCGATTCTGAATTTTTCTAGTTTTCTTTCAAATGAATGTTTCATTTTTTCTTTCATCCCTTGACTTGGAATTATTGAGAGCTCCTGATGCAGAGCTTCTGTATGATAAGCCATACAGAATTTACCTGAGCACCTGATGACATCACCAGAATTATTTAAACTGCAGAAAAAGAAGTTGTATCAGATTGTCAATTCTTAATTTCATTCCAGCAAAATGCTTGCATTTGGAAGTCTTCTCAACTGACAGTCTTGAAGACTCAGAAACTGGTTTTTGATTTGCTGTGTTCTGTTTTCATGTAGTGTATACTATGACCTTATTTATGCTTTTGCATGTTTACGCAGTATGGGCCACACTTTAGAAGTCCATCTGTATTGCCTGAACTTCCTGAAATGAGACTCAATGGTTTGGCTGAAATGACTTGTTGTCAGGACTAGATGATTGAATTGGAAACAATTCCATCTCATGATGCTTTGGGGATTCCAGCCTACCACTACTTTGGAAGAATTAGCTAATAGCCTTTCTGTTCTAATCTCAGATCCTATCCCTTTGTCTCCTTAGATCAGACAGGAAGAGACTTCCATACCCTACACAGACAGGGACCACATCCTTATCATCAGGAAGCAGTTACTGAAGAGAAAGAAACCCTCCTCCCTTTGTCACTCCTAAAAGATTTTAGGGATGAAAGTCTCTGAGGGGGGAATGAGACAGGATAGTAAGAAATCAGGAAAATTCCTTGGCCAATGGAGTAGGGAAACTGAGACAGATGATTGAACACAATGGTTGAGCAAGGTACAGACAGTCACGGGAGGAAGGCCTGGCAGGGGGCAAAAATGGAAAACAAGGACATCACCCTCAAGGTTACCTCTTCTCCCTGGCCCTTCCTCCATGGAGATGACATCTAGGCCTCAGTTGTGTTTCAGCTCCAGGCCCAGAAAAGTAGCAAAACCAGGTGGGCAATGCCAGAACCAAATGCAATGACTAAAGACCCCCTGCTCTGGCACTGACCAATCAGTGAGACCAGGACCCTGGAGAACTGATAAATATTCTGCTGAAACCCCCCCCTGAGACCTCCCCTAAGATTCCTGCCTGCAAGAGAGAGATAAAAGCCTGAAGACAAAGGAACCAGTGCAGTGTGCTCTCCCTCTGGGCAGCAGTCTGTATCATTCCCTTTCTCCCTCACCTACCTTCCCCACTTTTTTCTTCACAGGTATGCACCTCCTAAACTCTAGGGCAATAGGCAGCTGGAAGGTTGTCCCACGCTGATCCTCTGAATCTGTCCTGAAGACCCCCTTTTCTCTGACTTCCCAGTGAGCTCAGGCAGCCCAGCCTAGGCTCTCCTATTACTTCTTCTGTACTAAGCCCTTCCTTGTTTCACTGTGCTCAGCTTTAATAAACGCATCCTCATAGTCACCTGGACTCATGTTGTGAAATCTTTCCTACATGAAGTCAAGAACCCACACACTACAGCTGGCCCTAGGCAGACCCACTTTGGGCCAGGCCCTTGTCTGGTAACATAACTACCTCCAATCCTTATGGTTGTGCTCAAGAGATATTACTATACCTATTTAAAAAAAATATTTTATTTATTTATTTTAGAGAGAGGGAAGGGAAGGAAGGGAGGGAGAGAAACATCAATGTGTGGTTGCCTTTAGCATACCCCCAGCTGGGACCTGGCCTCAACCAGGCATGTGCTCCGACTGGGAAACAAACCTGCAACCCTTTGGTTCGCAGGCCGGCATTCAGTCCACTGAGCCACACCAGCCAGGCTTACTATACCTATTTTATGAACTGAAAGCAAATTTAGAATCAGGAAAGGTTTGGGTTTAATTCAAAGCAACCCAATAACAAATGTTAATTTTAGCAATAAAAGCCCACTTCAGTGATTGCAGGGAGTCATGCAGCCAGACCCAGCACCACTGGGGGAGGTAGGAAAAAGGAAGAAGGCAATGATGAAAGGCAGAAATGGCTTTTAGGTTTGATCCCCTCATTGCAAGTGTCAAACTCTTGGCCAGAGAGGTCATCTGGAACTGTCTGCCCTAGAGCCAACTTGGAGATGTGAAAGTGGCTTTCTATAACTGAAGAGCTATCAAGGGGCAAAGAGAGACAACTTTGATAGCCTGGGACAAGGTGTCAGCTGCCCATTTATTAAAGCTTCAGGAAGGGTGACTTGTGTCTGTATTACGAATGAACACCCCATGCAACAGTGGAGGAGGCTACCTTATGGGGTGGTGAACCTTCCATCACTTGTGGTAAGTAGACACAACTGATTTTATTTGCCAAGGATACCAAAAAAAAAGTGTGGGGGGGGATATTTTAGTGAAAGAGGTTGGCCTGGGTAATTATTTCCCTGCAGGCTCTCAGACGAGGGAGTTTTCAAAAGGCCAGGCAAAGAATTCTGCCCCCAAAATATCTTCAGCAGGAGGCTTTTGATCTTAACAATCCTGATCACATTTGAAGCTGTAGTCTGGTTTCTGCATGTTTGGGAGTTTTCTTTTTGTGAAGTGGCAGTGGGCAGGTTGGGGTGGAGGAGTAGATTCCTCCATTTGCATCAGCTCTGGTGTGACCTCTTGATATTTACCTTCTTTGTTCTCAAATAAACCAAACACACAAAAACTCATTTTCCTGGCTCAATAAAACAAGAGAGGCAGTCAGGTAGGTCAGGAGAAAACTGGGGCTTCTGTGAAATACATCTGGGGAATTCTCTGTAAGAGCCCTCCCCCTTGGTGGGCTACTCAGAATTGGCTCTAGTTCCAGCAGGCCCTGCCTGGAACCCCAGAGGGCATCTCCTAGCACTTATAACAATGGTGCAGTGGGCAAACCAGCCCTTGAGCACCTATTGTGTACTCAGCTCTGTCACATCAAGTGACTATTTAAGCAGTTCCCACAGCACTGTGTGGTGAATTCAGTCCTGTGTATTGCTTTTTACCAATATGTATTGTCCTTTTAGTTAAACAACTGAAAGTCAACAGAGTTACTGCATGCTCCAAAGCCAGGGTCTTTCCTGTCTCTTTGAGGGGCACATCCCATCCTAGGGCTATTGTAAAGGTTGGGCCTGTCTGTAACAGCAGGCAGCACAAAGGAGCATCTAGGGGCTTGCTCAGTATATGCTGGAGACTGGCCCATGCCCAGCGCCAAAGTGGAGTGCAGTAAGCAGCCTGAATCAGGAAGCAGCAGGCCTCCCATTAAGTCTGGATTCCCAGCTGCCTGGGTGACTTGGCAAAATATGGGAATCTCTTGAGTCTATTCCCCTATATACGTATTTAACACCTGGCTGCAAAAGGGACTCTCCTGGCACCCAACCAACTAAAATTCCGCCTACTTCCCCTAAATCCTTCCCTCTCGCTGCTCCTCCTCCATGGCTCACCAGCCTTTCCTGGATTCCTGAAGTGCCCCTAATTCTGCCCTGTATCCTGGTCTTTGCACCAGCAGTCCCTCTTCCAAGTCTGCCCTGCCCCCACACCTTGCTGTCTGGCACCTCTCCCTTGGTATCATCTAACCTAGCCCCCAGTTTTTTCCACTCTAGTATTTATAAAAGTTATAATCCTTTATTCATGTTTGTCTCATTACTTTCCGTTAGGAGACAGTAAGGGCCTGGATCTTGTGTTGTTGGCTACTGTATTCAGTCAGCAAACACCTGGTGAGTGAATGAAAGTGCAGGAGGTGTTTCTGGCTGGATAAAAACCGTGGAAGCCACGAGCCACGGGGCCCCGAGTCCCCAGGAGTAGCCGGGAAAACGAAAATCTCAGACATGGTCGGGCGGGGGAGTGGGGGGGGGACTGGAGCCTGGGCCAAGGCTGCAGGGGGCTGCGCCGGAAGCTGTTCACACCTAGAAGCTGCAGCCGCTGGCCCTGCTGCCGCCGGCCAAAGACATGGACGTCAGGTCGGTTGCAGGCCGGGTGCCCTAGTAGCGGGGACCAAAGAGAAAAGGGGGAACACCGAATCCAAGAGGACACTGCCGCGAGCCCTCCTCGGAACCCGCAGTCGCTACAGCATATGATTCTGGGACTTGTAGTTCTCGGTTCCTCGAGAGGCCGGCCCGCAAGCTCCAGGAAAGTGGCGTGCCGTGGGGATCAAGAACTACATTTCCCAGAAGGCGGGGAGAAATTGGGGTCACAGGAAAAGCGTCCCGACAGGCGGCGCTTTCCGTGCGCTATGGGGCCGGTCCTGGGGGCCAGTGTCTGCCGCGAGGCCCCCGCGTGGTCTGGCCAGAGGTGTTCCCCTGGTTGACAGGATCTGGGGGCCCGGGAGCAGAGCCAATGAGCAGCTCCCTGGCAGGGCCCGACTGCTGCGGAGGCCTCGACAATATCGAGTTCAGGAAGGTACTGAGCGCATTAGACCACCGGGAGTACACACAGAGGGTTCCAGAGCGCCCGAGTACCTGCGGCCCTGCGGGCACCGCCCCCAACGCCTGGTGGGCGGGTCCATTGTCACCCGGCAACGGGGGCGGGGCGTAGTGCGGCGGTGAGACTGCTGGTGCGAGGGCAAGCGTGCGCGTGTGTCTGCTTGTGAGCCACAGGGACTGCGTGTGTGAGGTTTCGTAGTCAGGGTTTCGATGCGAGTCCCTGAGATTGTGCATCTCTGAGAGTGTGTGGCTGGAGCTGCTCTGAGAGCGGGTTCGGGAGTCTGCCTGTGATTGTGATGACCAGCACACCCTGTGAAATGTACATATGTGAGAGTGAAGCAGGCATGCGTGTTTGGGAGTGTGGATGGTGGGAGCATGCTGATGTGGGACCTGGGAGGGTCCCCGCTGCGATTTAACCCACTGGGCAGGAAGCTTGCGCTGTGCTGTGGAATATGGCTTGTTTCCTTGGCGGGCGGGTCGGGGAAGCATCTGGCCCGGTGGGGCCGGGCGGAGCGCCTTTCTGGAGATCTAGTCGGCTGAGCTGGCGGCCTTTTTGCAAGTCGTAGGCCGCAGAGTTTGCCTTTTCATGGCGTCTCTCCCCTGGCTCCCGATTCCAATGGTTTCCTCCTTCCTGCATTTTCTCTTAGATATTGCATTTACCTTTTTCATCAATCATCCACTCTCCGTGGACCCCTAAGATGTATCTCTGTCCGAAGCAGCCTTTAATCTAACTAGGTTCCCTCTCCTCATTCATTTATACAACTGATCCTTACTGAGAACCTAGTTGGGGGACAGTTGGGGCCAGCTGTCATTGAGCTTCATGTTAGTGAGGGAGACAAGCAGCTGGAAACAGGACATTTTCTGAAGGAGATAAAGCTGGTCCATGTTTTAGGGAGTAGCTGGTGGGAGGTGGGATTAAAATCCCCTGATAGTGGTTTCCTGTCTGTGAGGGGTGGTCTGAGACCTGATGATCCAGCCAGTGGGACCACAGGCTCTGGGTGCAGGTCAGCCGGGCAGGGGCTCAGAGTGGGAAGTACTGTTCTGCCATGAAGAGAAGGCGAGCTCAGGGCTGGAGGGGTCAGGACTGGTGGAAGTGGATGGGTGGGAAGCAGAAGAGAGGAAGATGTCTATTATTATTATTATTATTATTATTATTATTATTTAGTAAACTCTTCCTTAGGGATAATATACAATCAGATGAGTGAGAGATCACATGGGTACAGCTCAGGCATATCACAAGGCGAACGAACCTTTCCATGGATGAGCACGGTGATCAAGTTGTATCATCACCACCTGCAGGGAGCCGCCCTGGGGGACGATTGTATTGATGACATTCCTAGCATCTTAAATTGTAAATGGCCTTTAGAGAACCTCTGGATGTGCATGGTCAGCAGTGGGACTGTGATTCATGTTTCCACCCCAGCAAATCTCAGATGCAAAGGGCACTTGGAATGCCGAAGAGGGACCTTTGGCATTGCCTGGCTCGGGTGGGCACTTCATGGACGAGTGACTCCCATGTGGAAGAGTGGCTCCCCATTAACCTGAGGTGGGGATGCCTTCCAGCCACCAGGGGGAATGCAGGAGCCAGGGGCCCCCTGCAGGCCCAGTGGGGCATTAGGGCCCTGCCTCTGGGTGTCTGAGCAAAGCCTGTGTTCCAGACTTAGAAGAGGGTCAGCCACGGGAAGGGGAAGATTAACTTGGTGTTTGCTTCTTTGCCCTTTTCTCCGGAGCCCGATGGGCCTGTACAGCTGGAGAGACCTGGGACAGACCACTGTGACCTTAGTTGACTAATGTTTCATTTTTTCCACTGCTGCCCTTGTTGGTACAGTTAAGCTTCCTGTTGCCAAGGGATTTCCCTTCAAAAAAGTAAAACAACAACACACAGCATTATGTATTTGTTTTATGTGGTAGCTTGCCTCCCTTCTCAGTGAAAATCTCTGGTTTTAAAGGATGTCAGCTGCTGGCCTGAGTGATCTTTGAGGTTCTTCTTCACCCTGTGGGCAGCTGAGCTGCAGGATCTCAGTGTGCCAGTCCAGAGCTATCTAAGAGCAATACAATGTGTCACATTTATAACTTAAACTTACCTAGTAGCCACATTTTAAAAAGTAAAAAGAAATTGGTGAGGTTACTTTTAACACATTTTATTTAACCCAGAGTATCAAAAATACCATTTCATCATGTGGCACTCTGAGTATTCAGTGACCACATGTGGTGAGTGGCTACCATGTTGTACCGAACAGTGCAGCTGTTGGGTGCAGTGTCCTTAACCAGCTATCTTCTGGACTTGTTCCATTTGGTACAGAATCTTAGTTTTGTTTTTAACTTAACAAAATCACCTGTTGGGGTGTTGAGTACACCTGCTGTAGCCTCGTTGACCAAGGCTTTTCTTTTTCTCACCACCGTGGAATTCTAGACCCTTGTTCCTCAGCTTGACAGCAGCATGAAACAAGCTGACTGATGGGTGGGTGGGAGCAGGGACTGCCAACTTGCTATGCATAGTCAGGAGCCCCTCCAGTACTCAGAAGATGACTCCAGAGGGGCTGAGGGGTGCTGGTTTCTTGAAGAACCCAGGCTGGCAGGACACAGTCAAGGTGGGTCTCCTTTATGCACATGTATCATCAGGTTCCTCTTCCATGTGGACTCACCTGGTCTTGTGAGCAGATGGGTGGTGTCAGTCAGTGTAGGTGTCAAGAAGTACACTACAGTTTCTTTATCTGTAAAACAGGGATAGGAATGGGGCTGTGATGAGGATCAAAATGAGATAAGGATGTAGAGGAGCTTTATGAATTGTAAAATGCATCCCACCTGACGGTGTTCTTCAGAAGGCAGTGTCCCTGTATTCAGGAAGCTTCGAGGTCATTTGTGATGTGGGAGGTTGAATAAAGCATTGGAGGCACAATGTTGGAGGCAGATATGGGATATCTTGATTGCCTTTTGGGCCAAGATGTTTGTTGACTGGACAAATTATTTTTAAAAGATTTTTATTTTTTTAGATTTTATTTATTTATTTTTAGAGAGAGGGGAAAGGAAGGAGAAAGAGGGAGAGAAACGTTAATGTGTGGTTGTCTGTCACATGGGCCCTACTGGGGACCTGGACCACAACCCAGGCATGTGCCCTGACTGGGAATCAAACTGGCGACTCTGGTTTGCAGGCCAGCATTCAGTCCACTGAACCACACTATCAGGGCTGTTTTTAAAAATCTTTTGGTGTTATTACTTTAGGTGAAATAAATATAGGCCATTGTATTGGATGACTCATTTTGTGAGGTTCTCAAGGACATCGTTTTTGTCTTCAGTATTTCTTGGACTAGAGTCCAGATGGCAGGGCTCCCCTCTGCCTAACCGTGGGGACAGTCCCTTCAGCTCCTGCAGCCTCAGTTTCTTCTGGCTCTGCTCAGCCCATCCTGGCTTGTCCTTAGTTGTCTGTGAAGATGGTGAATGACATTGATGTTTCGGTTGTCAGACCACCTCTGCATTCCTGGGATGATACCCATTGTGTCCTGACATGTTATCCTGTGGATGCATTACTGGATTTGATTTACTGTTACTGTGTTGAGGGTTTTGGTGGCTATGTTCATGAGGAATAAAGTTTATAGTTTTCTTATAGTGTCTTTGTCTGGTTTTAGTATTAAGGTAATGCTGGCCTCTTAATGTAAGTTGGGTGGTGGGCCCTCTTCTGTATTCTGAGAGAGATTTTGTAGAATTGGTGTTAGCTTCTCTTTAGGTATTAGGTAGAATTCATCTAATGAAACCTCTAGGGCCCGTGAGTTGAGTTCCTTTAATAGATATATGACTATATCTTCTTGAATAAATTTTGGTAGCTCGTGTCTTTCCAGGATTGGGCTGTTTCGTCAGAGCTGTTGAACTGTGGGCGTCAGCTGGTTCTTAGTGTTGCCTCCTTGCCCCACGATGTCCAAGAGGTGGTGGGGAGGCTCTACTTTTAATCCTGGAATTGGTAACTTGTGTCTTATTTCTCCTTGGTCAGTATGGCTAGAGGTTTATTGACTTTATTTTTTCCCAAAGAACAAGTTTTGAGTTTGATTTTTTCCCCTCTGGTTTTCTCTTTTCAATTTGATTGATTTTGGGTCTTTTTTCTTTCTGCTTGCTTTGAGTTTATTTTTCTCCTCGATTTCTTAATTTCTTAAGGACAAAGCTTATGTTACCGATTTGAGACTTTTCTTCTTCATTAATATAAGCTATACATTTCCCTCTTAACCTTGTATCCCACAATTTCTGATATGTTGTATTTTCATTTCATTCAGTTCAAAATACTTTAAAATTTCCCTTTAGACTTCCTCTTGGTCCGTGGATTATTATACTTTAACAAGTATCTTTCTGTTATTGATTTCTTTTTAAAAACATTTAATATATTTGATTGATTACGCTATTGCAGTTATCCCATTTATTTTTCTCCCTTTATTCCCATCTGCCCTGTACCTACCTCCCACCCGCATTCTCCCACCTTAGTTCATGTCCATGGGTTGTATAGATCAGTTCTTTGGCTTCTCCATTTCCCATGCTATTCTTAACCTCCCCCTGTCTGTTTTATACCTGCCATTTATGCTTCTTATTCCCTGTACCTTTTCCTCCATTCTCCCCCTTCCCCCTCCCCGCTGATAACCCTCCATGTGGTCTCTATTTCTGTGAATCTGTTCCTGTTCTAGTTGTTTGCTTTGTTTTTGTTTTTTTAGGTTCATTTGTTGATAGCTGTCAGTTTGTTATCATTTTACTATTCATATTTTTGATCTTCTTCTTTTTCTTAGATAAGTCCCTTTAACATTTTGTGTAATAAGGGCTGGTGATGACAAACTTGTTTAACTTGAGCTTATCTGGGAAGCACTTTATCTGCCCTTTCATTCTAAATGAAAGCTTTGCTGAATAGAGTAATCTTAGATGTAGGTCCTTGCCTTTCATGACTTGGAATACTTCTTTCCAGCCCCTTCTTGACTGTAAGGTTTCTTTTGAGAAATCAGCTGACAGTCTGATGGGAACTCCTTTGTAGGTAACTCCTTTTCTCTTGCTGCTTTTAAAATTCTTTCTTTATCTTTAATCTTGGATAGTGTAATTATGATGTGCCTTGGAGTGTTCTTCCTTGTGTCCAACTTCTTTGGGACTGTCTGAGCTTCCTGGACTTCCTAGAAATCTATTTCTTTTGCCAGATTGGGGAAGTTCTCCTTCATTATTTGTTTAAATAAGTTTTCAATTTCTTGTTCTTCCTCTTCTCCTTCTGGCACCCCTATGATTTGGATGTTGGAATGTTTAAAGTTGTCCCAGAGGTTCCTAAGCCTCTCCTCATATTTTTGAATTCTTGTTTCTTCATTCTGTTTTGATTGAATGGTTATTTCTTCCTTCTGCTCCAAACTATTGATTTGAGTCCTGGTTTCTTTCCCTTCACTGTTAGTTCCCATGTACATTTTCCTTTAATTCACTTTTCATAACCTTCACTTTTTTCTCTATTTTGTGACCATACTCAACCATTTCTGTGAGCATCCTAATTACCAGTGTTTTGAACTGTGCATCTGATAGGTTGGCTATCTCTTCATTGCTTAGTTGTATTTTTTTTTTCTGGAGCTTTGATCTGTTCTTTCATTTGGGCCATATAAAATTTTTTTGTCTTGGCTCACCTGTTATATAGTAAGGGGCTTGGAGCTTAGATATTTGCCAGGGTGGGGCAACCCATGTCTTTTCATTGTGGTGCTGTGGTGCTGTGGTGCTGTATGTCTTGGGGGAGGGGTCCGAGAGGAAAGAAGGCCCCTTTTGGCCAGCTTTCAGTCACTTCCTCTGCTACCCACAAGCACATTGGGCCCTTCTGATGCTGATTCCCGGTGGGTGCGTTTGTATACGTTCTAGGACCCTGTGAGTCTCTCCGACAAACACTTCTGTGAGGCCAGGAGTTTTTCCCGCTGCTGCAACCCCCACAGCTTTTTAGAGCCAGAGGTTTTGTGGCTTTATTTCCCTGTGCTGGAACCCCGGGTGGCATGGTCTGTTTCTTTCCCCAGTCGTTCCGCCTGGTTTATTTGCACACAAATGTGAGGCCAATCACTCCTCCAGCCACCAACTTGCCTTGGGTCGTCTCTACCCCAGCTGCCCGTCTCTGCCCCTCCTCTCAGTCTGCATGAAGTTTTCTTCTTTAACTCCTTGGTTGTCAGACTTCCACACAGTTTGATTTTCTGTCAGTTCTGTTTTTTTTTTTTTTTTTAATTTGTTGTCCTTCTTTTGGTTGTGGGGGGAAGCAAAGTTTATTTACCTACATCTCCATCTTGGCTGGAAGTCCTGTTATTGATTTATAGTGTAATTTTGTTATAGTTTAATAACATACTTTTATGCTCTTAATCTCTAATATTTAAATATTAAATATTTAATATTTGTTTCAGCCCAGAATGTGCCCCTCTCGGTGAGGGTTCTGTGTGCATCTGAGAAGAATGTGCCCTCTACTCTTGTCGTGGGCATTCTGTCAGCGTCAGTCGGTCCATGTGCTTGGTGATTAGGGCAATACCAATGTTTTGCCTTTCACTCTGTCAGTCACTGAGAGAGGAGTGTCAAGGTGTCTGACTGTAATTGTGAATTCATCTGTTTCACATTTTAGTTCTGTCAGTTTTTGTGTCAGGTATTAACCTCAGTTCTTTAACCTAAGAAGTGGGCATGCCTCCCGGGATTGCTGCATGGACTGAACACCATTGTCTAATAGCTAACATGTCCCAGGCTCCTCTGGTGCCAGATGCTTTGCTGAGTACTTTCCCTGTATGATCTCATTTAATCCTGAGAGTCCCGTGAAGGAGGTGCCACTGTTGCTCAAAGCTTACAGAGGACACGTGATGTGCCTAAGCTTACAAAGAGTGTCAAGCACGGGCAGTCTGGGGCAGACTTTGTTCCAGGACCGTCCTCTGCCCTGCCTCATTAAAGCCCTTGCAGGACTGGACGCCCAGTAACTTTCCAGTGAAGGTCAGCTGGCTTATTGTTATTATTGCCTTTACCTCATAATGTGTATTTAAGTAAACATAGTGGTGCTGACCTAGTGGGCTTGTCGGGGCCCTTGAGGGTGCCTGGAAGGGAAGGCTCTGCAGTTCACAATCCTGTGGGGGAGAAGGGAGAGGGGAACCCAGAGGAGAAGATGGGGACTTTGAGAAGCACAGGACCAAGCCACAGCCTCCACTCCCAGGGAGGCAGCCCACTTGGGCCCCATTGCTTGGGGAGCATGGGTCCTCAGAGCCTTTTGCCCATAGCCCTGGCCATAGCTGTTGAGTGAGGAAGAATAAGGAAACAACCTTCCCTGTCCTGAAGGGAGTTTTGGATTTAGGGGATTGGAGCAGCTGCTGGCCATTTCTTTTCATTGTGGGATTTAGGGATACTCCGAAGCTCTGTTTTTCCAGAAAGTGTCTGCGGTGGGTCACTGTGACATTGCGACATCTCAACAAGCCTCCTGCCTGAACGGGGTTTGCAGGGCATGCCCGACCTTCACCTCCGGTGCGGGCCCACGCTGCCTGGGTCAGTGTCCTGTCTCTGGCTTTTCCTGAGGTTGCATGTATTCCTGGGGGCCCTTCCAGAAGGAGCAGTGAGATGTCTGTCTGATTAAGTAAACAGAGGGAGGGGACACAACAGCCTGGGCCCTAAAAGCACCCTCTGGACCTTATACTTTCACACCTGTTTTCTCCTCTGTCCAGAATGTGACCTTGGGGGGACAGTCTTGTCACCCTGGGCTGCAACTGGTCAGGAGAGGCCTGCCTGTGTCTTTCTTAGAGGGCGGAATACCCTGATCCCAGCATGTGTGGGGGCTGGCCGGCAACCTTCTGTGGAGTCAGTGCTCCCCCACCCCAAAGCAGAGCAGGAACAATGAGATCAGGGAGCTGCCTTAGGATGAAACTTCTTCAAGGAAGAAGACTTTGACACATTTACTCTTAGTTTGGTCCAGGCACAGGGCTCCTAACCAAAAGTTGGCCAGTGCCTGTTGTCCAAATCAGCTGAGAGTGCCAGGGCATGTCAGGTTCCCTGGGAGAAGCTGGGGGCTGTGGTTCCAAAGATATCTCTCACAGTGACGGAGGGTCCTGCTGGATGACCTTGTCCTCTTGGGCTCCCACTGCCACCCTTCCTCCTGCTCTTCAGTCTATCTGGTATGTGGATCTTACTTGTGATCAATGTGATGACTCTCCATGCCCCTGCTGTTTATTTGGATGTCACAATGTGACCCTGGGTGCTGCTGACCTGTGGAGGTCACTTCCTGGAGTGTTCTCAAATCCCTCAGTAAAGTAAACCTGCCCCGAGCCACTTCCTTACCAATCCATGGGGCTGCGATAGCTGGCCCTGTCTGCCGGACCACGGGGAGCCCTTCCTGGCTGTGGTGGGTAGTGCCTCTCCGATTCCGGCCTGGAGAGCTCTGCAGTCTATGGCCTCAGAGGGAGTTCTCTTCCTAGAGTTATGGGGCAGGAGAAAGCCAGGGCCTCTGCTTCTTTAATAAGGTTGGCGTGGAGAGGGGGTTGGGGGGGGCACTTCCCTCGGTGATGGTGGCTCACAGGCCTGCAGGGTAGCTGAGGGACCCCCTGCTTTGCTCCCGTCTGACCCTGTGGTGGGTTCTCTTCTGCCAGTCCAGTTACAGCAGGGAGGTCTACCCTTTTGAGGTGGGTTTTATCTGGAGGGGGAGGTCTGCAGGGGCTCACCTCTGCTGCTTGGAATCTTCTGTGGACTGGGACTCATTCTATTTTTCTGAGCAGGCCTCTCCGGGCAACAGGAATCCCTGCCACTGTCCAGGGTGACTGGAGTACCTGATACTTTCCTCCCACCAAGGCGGGTTAACCCCAGGGCACTGGGACCCCAGTGGCCAGGAGGCAAGGTTTCAGTTTTGACCCACTGAGCCCTAATTGAGAGGCCTGCCCGGATGTCGGTGGCTGCTGGCTTCAGACAGTGCCAGCTGGTCAACCTGTTGGTGCCTTGGTTTCCCTCCTCTACCTCTGGTCCCACAAAAAGATGAAAGGAGCGCATTTCTTCTTTTTCATTTGCCTGGTCTCCTTGGGACTTTTATCCTTGTCCCTTTGGCAGCAGTGGCTCTAAGTCCTGACTGAAAGCCCAGTTTCTATCAAATCTGGAAGGGCTGAGCTAGCCAGGCGGGCGCTGCTCTCAGCCTGGATCTGGGGCTTCTCCCAGCCCCTGGCCTTCTTATCTGCAAAGTAAATGGAACAATAGTGCTTTTCTTCCTGGGTGGTTGGGAAGACTGCTGGAGATGAGGTATGTGAACTTGGAACTTTAAATGAATGCTTACTAATCTTGTGAACTGGCAGGCTTAGCATCTGTTGAATAACACTGAATTGAATTCTTGAAACTATCTTAAGCATTTGAGAGGATAGTGTTTACCCCAAGGGCCTGGTGGCAAAATAGGGGACAGCACCCCCAGCTCCCAGGGTTGCTGGGCGCTGGCGCTCTGTTCCCGAGGTGTGATCCACACTTGGCGAAGGCACAGTCCTCTGTGCCCCCTGGGGGAGGCCTGACAAATGAGCACCCTGGCTGCCCAGGCTTCGTCACCCCAGAGAGGCCCCTGTGCCCCTGCAGTCAGTGGGCAGTCACTGTTGTGGAGCTGCTCCTCCTTAGAACCCCCTGAACCATTTGCCCAGCTCTCTCCTTCCTGCTTCTGTTTACAGGGCTGGGTTCCCAGCAGGCTACCATCTGCACCCTCTACCCAGCTGGATGGGACTCTGTCTGCCCCTCACACTTGACCCTCCCTCCTCTTGTGTAGAGGCCCAGAGCTGAGGGCACGCAGGGTTTGCCCGGGTCCTTGAGCAGGTGTACATGCCCTGAGCCAGCCCTGGCCCCCACCAGGACCCAGGGAGGCATGGTAAAGACCAGAGAACCCTGAGATAGTATAGGCTGTGGGACATCAGTGGGCCTGGAGAGCAGGCCCTCAGGGCTGTGAACCTGGGCCTCCAGTGCTGTTTTGCAGCATGAGGTGCTGAGGACTTGAACTGTAGCGTATGGGGTTGGTGGGCAGTGGCAGGAGAGGGTGTTTTACTCCTCTCTGCTTGGTGAGAACTGGACCACAGCCAGCTGTACACCCCAACTGCAGGGGGAGCTTTCATCATCTGAACTCAGCTGCTTGATTGTGTTCAAGGGCAGGAGGATGGGGAACAGAGGAGTCGGGCTTAGCAGAATGGCACCCTGCCAGGACTCTCCTTGAAGGGGGTGTCTAGCCAAAAGTGAAGTCCTTGTCCATGGAATTGCCATGTAAACCCCATGGGACTCTCAGTGCAGAGTTAGCAAGTGGCAGGAAGCTCATGTCATGCTCCAGGTTACTGGCCCTGAGACTCAGGGGATACACCCAGGCCCTCAGACCCTTTGTGGGGAGCTGCCAGTGGCCAGGGAGCCAGTTGGCAGGGACTCCTGGGTTCCGGAGTTGAGGAATGGGGGTATTGGTGTCTGAGTGTGGGCTGGGTTCATCCGTAAATACCGAGCACCTAGATGCACACCCCAGGGACAGGCAGGTCTCAACCGGGGTGACCTTCCTTCAGTAGATTCCAGCCCTGGGGTTTCTAAGGACCTGCGGGGACCCTGCCCTCTCCTTGGTCTGGCCATCCCACCTCCTGTCAATGCTTGTGAACATTGCTGGATCTTTCAGCTTTAAAGATGCCATAAAAACAAATATTTGTGAAGCACAGTGTCTGGGCAGCTGGTGACTCTGACCACGCCTCCTGAGTCCAGTGGGATCTGCTGTTGTTCTCAGCTGCTCACCTGCAGAATGCTCACAGTGGCCCCTGGACAGTTCCCTGCCTCCTATGGAAAGCCAGAGGGAGGGGACCGCAGTCCCAGGAGCACAGGTGGCCAAGCTGGAGGGCCCCTCAGAGACATGCCTTTTGCTCCTGAGTTTTACTGATGATTGAATGAGGATCCCTGTTGGCTCAGCAAACATTTCCTCTTCATGTCAGGCAGAAGACACAAAAGGTGGGGGAGGAATGGCCCCTTGCCCAGAGAGCAGTTGCAGGATAGGGACAGATAATGAGATATTTGTAACGGGGTGTGCACTAGGAGACAAAGGAGGGTGCCATGGGTAAGGGGTGGAGGAGATGCTCCCGCTGAGTCTTGAAGGGTGAAGACTGGTTTGCTGGGGGAAGTTACAGAGGGAGAGAAGTTATTTCAGACATGTGCATAAGCCATTGGGAAAGGTGCAGCATGCCGTGTATGGGTGAAGAGGTAGGGCAGGAAGGCTGGCAGGTGGGGTAGTGAATCCTCATCTGTCAGTGAGTGCTGAGAGCTGTGAGCCCTGGGTTGGTGAGGAGGTGTGTGCTGGACATGGCAGCAAGTGGGGCTCTGTGGGCATCGTCTTGAGGGCCACTGGATATGCTGGTGTGTCAAACAGGGGAACTGTGGGATTGTCACACAGACTGAACCTGTGGATGGGGTAGGGGCAGCGGCAAGGTGTGTTTGGGCTAAGGGTTGCTATGGGCACCAGGTAGAAGGGGCAGAGATGAGTGTGACTGCCCGCTGGGGAGGGTCTGCTGTTCATCCCTCTGGAGTGGCTCAGCAGGACCAGAGCAGGGCTCTGTGTGGTTCCCTAGGCTGGCTTTCCTCCTCAAAGCTCCTTCCTATGGACAAAGCCTTGCCGTCAGACATGTTTAAAAAATGTGTCTTATTAGACAGAAGCCAGAACGTCCATTGGTTCAGCCCTGGGGTCTCGAGGCTTTGGGGTTGGGGCTCAGATGCCTCTAGCTCAGTTCTGAGGCCTGTTCCAGTTGCTTGTCCTCACGAGTGGCTGCACACTGCCTGGTGTGTTTCTAGGGGAACCTGAAGCTTCCTGCCATGGTCCTGGGCTTGGTAAGGCCCTGCTCTGAGAGCTGCCAAGTGTCCGCAGTTCTGACGGAGGCCAGGGTACAGCTGGGATGAGACAGAAGGAGCTGGAAGGCCCAGTGTGGCTTGCAGGCCTGCCCAGTAGGCACTGGCAATGCCCACAGCGGGTCCAGAGGCCGAGGTCAGCCTGAGGCAAGGCTGTGCACCCAGCACCTCTCCTCACTGTAGGCTGAGTGGTTCTTTTGTCATTCATTCATTAATGTACTCAGTGCTTCTGAGGTCACGTTCCCTCAGTCATTTTGCGCTAATGGTGCATGTTCCGTGCTTTTGTCAGTTCATTCATTCCTCACATGCTGTTAGGTTGGTCTGAATCTGAGGGCTTCGTTCTGCGTAGCTCCACCCTTGGCCACAGACAGGTGAAGGTTTGCTCTTGAGAAACACAGGCTGATGGGAGAGGAGGCCCACACAAGTGAAGGACATGCCAGGCCACATCCTCCACACTCAGTGGCTTTCTGGAATCTTACTACTGTCACACCCAGCAGCATTGTCTGGAGGGCAGGCTGAGTTAGGCCAGAAGAAGGTCCTGGTGGAGCACGTGGTGTGGAGGCTGCTGTTTATTCCCTGGCTCAGGGCTGTGGGGCAGACCTGGTCAGGGGCTTCGTCCCCCCCTCCCCTCTGAGTGGGAGGCAGATGCTTGGGGAAGAAGACACTGGGTCCTCAAGCAACAGAACCAAAGCACCATGAAAATAGAATTGTGGGGAAGATGAGAACTCTGACAGACTTAGACTTATTTTCCTTGAGTTGCATATGGAGAGTGACCAGAATGCTTTCAGTGCTCTGGGCCTCTAACACTCTCTCTAACAAGAAAAAGAGAAGTGCAAAGGGTAATGCAGGGACTGGGGACAGACTTACAACTTGAACTAGGGGAGGTGTCTTAGCTTTTAAAGAAAGAAATCAATGCTGAAAGAGTTCAGCTGTTCTCCCCTCTGGTCCCTAGTGGCAGGGCTCTCAGCTGTGGGCACTTCTGTCCCTTGGGGCATTCGGGCACGTCTGGAGACAATTTTAGTTGTCACTACTGGGGGAAGCTATCTGAATGGAGTTGGTGGGGGCCGGGGTGCTGCTGAGCACTGCACCATGCAGGGGCAGCCCGCCACTGTGACCGGTGCCTTGGTCCACACTGTGGAGGACGAGTGGCCATACTCCAGATACCATGAACTCAGTGTGTTGCACGTCGGTCTTTGTTTAAACACACAGGGAAAGAATATTTAGTCCACATGGTTGGGTGTTGCTCTGTAAACATGTGATGCATGCTGTAGAGACTCTGCAGCGCGCCCTGTCCAGTCTGCATGTGCTTAGAATGCCGCCCACTGGTGCAGGAGTGCAGTTGGTTTGCAACTCTGTAGCTCACCTGCTTTAGGGATAGGCTGCACTGTATTTTTCTCTCCTTTTTTAGACGGATGTTTTCTCTCTCTCTTTAAATTGAAGAGCAAACCCTTACTAGAAATCCATACCCCTGTTTCCTCCCTCTCCCACATCCCTGCCTCCCCAACACAGACAGCTGGGTTCTTGACGTCTGCTTTGAAAACTTTAATCACTCTGATAGGCAGAAGCTACCTCCTGTCCCTGGCTCCGAGAGGTGGCCTGCTACATACCCAGTGTGGCCTACTGCTGTTGTGTAGTTCATTTGTCTTCCAAGACTTGACTTTTTCACTCCTCGTGTCTCTGAGATTCATCCTTGTAATTGTAATGCATTCATTTCCTCTTGTTATTTAATGTTGCATACTGTGAACATACTGTCATGTAAAAATTCCATTCTCCTGTTGATAGATAAATGGGATGTTTCCAGTTTAGTATTATTCCAGACGAGGCTGCTATGAACCCTGTTGTGTACATGTGCAAGCATTTCTCCAGGGTATGCACCCAGGAGGGGAAGCATATCTGTTCTCCAAAGGGGCCACACAGATGCATGCTGTAAGTGCCCCGGCCAGCTCCTCTGCCAGGTCAGACCCTCGCAGCGTTCACTCCAGTGGGCCGTGCCTCTGTTTACCTTGCTGGGCCCCCATCATGGCCACTGGTTATTTTTCACCATTACACAAAATGATGTGATGAAACCCCGAAAATCGTAAAAAGTCAGTAACATTTTCAGTTCCAGAGGCAGGCTGGAGAGGGCAGAGCTGCCCTTGCGCAGGCTGACTGACTACTGGGTACAGTGCTCTGCAGGCCCTGGGTGGGCAGCCCAGGGAGAAACTCAACTGATTCCACAGGTAGTGTGCTCCAGGACTCAGTTTCCCATTCCAGTTGTGGTGACAATAATGAAAGAAGTGGGCATGACGTGCTGGAGGGCTCTAGAAAGCTGTTACTCTCATTGCCACTGCTTAGATGGACACATTAGTATTGCAGGTTTGCAGAGAGGGAGGCCTTTGCACATGCATTTGGCACACATGTGAGTTTCTCTGGGGCAGATGCCTGGGAGTGGAACTGTGGCTACATGGGAGTCCACCGGTTCAGCTCACAGCCTCATCAACACTCAACACACAGGACTGCCTGCCATTCAGGTGGTGGAGAAGAGGCACATCAGTTGCTTCGCTTGGTTTACTTGGTTGCTGGTGAAGTTTTGCATCTCTGCACATGATGTTGGTCCCTCAGGTTTGCTCTGTGGTCTCTGACCATCTCGGCACTCTGGTGATGCAGGTGTCAGGCCCACTGGGGTCACTTCCCATCAGGGTGCTGGACGCTCATCCTCTGAACCACTGATTTCCTTGTCCGGCATCCCTGCACACTGCTCTGCAGCTCACCTGGCTCCCAACAAGGCACGACACAGCTGACTGGGTTTTGGCTCTTCATCTTCAGTTTTATGAGATTACACTGTAGTAACCTTTGCTGGACTTGGACGTGTCTGAGCCTCCCAGCGTGTTCCCAGAGGGTAACTTCTGAGTTCTGGGGGCTTGTCGTTCCTTGGGCTACCCTATGTGGGGGCCTGGGAGGGGCCAGGAGGGAGCTGGGGGGGTCTCCTGCTGACACTGGCTCTGTCTCTGCAGGCAGACCTCTGCGTTATGACCTGGCTGCTGGGCTACGTGGACCCCTCAGACCCCTGCTTCGTGGCTGCTGTCTTCACCATCATTTTCAACCCGCTCTTCTGGAATGTGGTGAGTGCCACTGGATGGCTGTGCAGACAGGGGAAGAGCCCCCTCCCTTCCCTCTGTCTTCCTGTGGCCAGCATGGAGTCATCTCTTTTGCCGGCACCGGGTACGGGATGCTGACCAGGGAAGCCCACGGTGTTCTGGTGTGGGCAGGGAGCCCCAGGCTGATGCTGGGATGTCTGGGGCTGAAGGGCTGACCAGATGGGGCGGCCCACCTGTGCCCGGCAGTCTCACTCATTTTCTTGTTGGCGACATAGACTGTCTCAGGTTGGGGCTTCCTTTCCTCTCTGCTGTGCTAGTCAGTGGAGCCACGTCCTCGAGCTGCATGAACATGGTTATTTTTCCTAAACAAGGCTTCTGCAGAATGGTTTGCATGCCACTGGCCTGAGGTGTGCAGGCGGTGGGAACAAGCCTGTGAAGGGTGGATGTAGGAGACAGCTCAGCCTGTTCTCTGTGGGGGCAGAGGGCACTGGCAGGATGAGAGCTGGGGTGGCGACAGGCTGCGTGGGAAGTGGCCTGGGCCCTGAAGGAGGCCTGGGAGGGAGGACATGTCCTCCTGCCACAGCCTGTCCCTAAGACAGCACCACCCACCCTGTGATCTTGGAGTTGCCAGTCAGGCTGTCCCATGTCACTGCCCTGGGGGACAGACAGGGTGGCAGGCACTCTGGGAGCTGGGCCAGTGGCCCTGGGGCCACGTGCCTGGGTTTGCTGAGGCAGAGCCCCCGATACCCTGTGATCGCCCTTGCATGTAGCCAAAAGAATAAGGCCAAGTTCAGTGATAGCAACATCTTGTTCCAGGCTGTTTTCATTTCAGGTGACCCCTTGGTCCCCAGAGCAGAACAGGATGTTTTTCATCTGGTTTATGACTTAGGTCTTTCATCCATCTGGGGAGATTAGGAGTGATGGTGAGGCTGCTCCTCTCAAAGAGGTGGCGTTGCAAATGGCTGTCCCTCCTGTCCTCAGCATGCTGGGCCTGCCCTGACGCAGGCCTCCCCATAAGAGCTGGCATAGGGGCGCAGTGCTGTGGAGCCCCTCAGCCCTCCTTGCTTGAGGCTGCTCTCCCTGAGCCCGTGTATCCCCCACCCCACCCCACCCTTCAGCAACTGCAGCAGCAGACACTGAAGGGGGAGAGGCTGTGGCAGGCTGAAAGATGGCCCCAGAGATCTCCACAGCCCAATCCTTGGGACCTGGGAGGGTTACTGTGTATGGCAAAAGGGCAGCGAGGCTTGGCAGGTGTGATGAAGTACAGGATCTTGAGATGGGGAGATTCTCCTGGATTACTGGAGTGCTCCTAACTACAGTCAGGTATATCCTGTGAGGGGGGAGCAAAGGGAGGTATGGGGTATGGCCACAAGCTGAGGATAGCTATAGCCCCTAGAAGGTAGAAGAGGTAAGGAATGGATTCTCCCCCAGGGCCTATGGCGGGAGTGAGGCCCGGCCACAACTTGATGGTGGCCAGTGATGCTGATTCTGGACCTCTGGCCTCTAGAACTGTGAGAGGAGATAGTCCTGTTGCTGTGAACCACCCAGCTTGTGATCGTTTGTTACAGCAGCCGCAGGAAACGAATACAGGGTATTAGAGGGCTGTTGATCTCTTCTGGCAGACACCAGGGTCTGCTGGGAGTGTGCGCCGGTCTTTCTAGTCCACAGGCTTTTTCCCTATGGGCCTGGCCTTGACCAGCGGTCGTGCCGGTTTTCCCAGTGCTGTGGGTGTGGCTTGGCAAGCATATGGTCGGTCCTGGGGACACTTCCTCATGCACAGGCCCCTTAGCTACTTCCTGCTGGCCCTTCCAACCATGTGTTTTTGTGAGTTCATTTTGAAGCCGTGGGGTGGCCTATGGCAGTACTCCTAATAGCCATGTGGGTAAGGTGTATAAGATTTGGAAGTCAGGCAGCTCAGGTGTGTGCATTTGTAAAAGGCTTTTTTTCTTTTGTCAAAAGTTTTTGATTTGCCTTACTTTTGAAAAAAAAGTATTCATTGGTTATTTGTGGGAGAGAAAGAGAGCTCTTCAAAGTCATTTTAGAATGAGAGAAGTTCTGGAAACATGTTTCAGTTTCTTGAGCTGCCGCTGCCCAGGAGAGCAGCGGACGGGCACCGGCAGGCCAGCATGCTGGACCCCAGCTCTGCGGCGCAGTGAGAGGCCGAGCCTGGGAGACACTCAGTGACCCTGACTCAGCCCTCCTCACAGCTACTGCAGTACTCGGCAGGACTTGCTGTGTGTGCCGGGTTCATTTCCCATAGCATTTCGGGGCATCGTGGCAGCAAAGGCTGTTCTTCTCCCCTTTGGAAACAGGGCTTGAGGAACGTCGCTCATTTCAGTCAGGCGTTGTCCTGAACACTGGAGTGCTTGGTCTGGGCCTCGGGGAGCTGCACTTCTAGGAGGGGACAGTACATGGACACCCACAAGCAGGAGAAGGGTCGGGAGAGTAGGGAGAGCTGGGCAGGGGTGGCCTTCTAGCAGAAAGCTGCTCCTCTGAGGGGAGAGAACCCTTGGGTATCAGGAGAAGAGGGGATAGCAGGTGCAGAAGTCCTAAACAACTTCAAGGAACAGCATCTGTATGGAGTCCACTGGGGTGGGGGTCATGGAGGGCAGGGCAAAGAGAGGCTGGGACAGCGGCTAGGACTCCAGGCTTGGAGTGGGCAGCTATGGGATGAGTCGCCCGGCCTGACCTTGGTCTTCAAGGTTGATGTGGGCTTTGGTGAGAACACATGAGGGCAAGGGCAGAACTGGGAGCTGTCACAGCTGTGGGGGCCCAACACATGGGCAGGCAGCCCCTGCAAGGTGGGAGGAATCATCAGATGCTGAACCTGGCCTGAGGAAGGGTCCCCTGGATTCATAGGATCTGGTTGGTAAGCACAGGAGCGGAGGCAAATCTAGGTCTGGGTTGGGACCCAAGTGACTTATTAGGAAGAAATGTGCACGTGGTCTCCTAAGGGCTGAGTACAATCAAAATCCAGAAGAACTGGCTTTGGAGAACATCCAGGTTGGTGACCACATGGAGAAGTGGGGACAGTAGGGCACCCAGGGCACGGAAGTCCTTTCCTTAGACTCTGCTCTATGTGTCTCTTCTGTCTGGCTGTTGTTTTGTATTCTTTAACATCCTTTGTAAAAATCCAGTGTGTGATCTGGCTTCCTGAATTCTGTGAGCTGGGTAGACAATGTCGGAACTGAGTTGAATTGTGGGACACCCAGCTGTTGTCAGAGAATTGCTTGGGTGTATGGGAAAAAAATCTGGGGGCAGAATGGTAGAGGGTGTGGCCATCAGCGGAGATGGGACTGTGAGGCAGGCGAGGTTGTGGAGGATGAGAGCGCAGTTCCTGCCCTGTTGGATTTTTGATGTCCCTGAGATTCTAGGTGGCGATGGAGCCCATGTGAGTCTGGACCTGAAGGGAGTGTTTGGGGCCGGAGATGATGTTGGAAGTGCTGGGGTGTGGCTGCCCAGCGCTGAATCTGGCCTTGGACCCAGACCTGCCTGCTGCGCAGGGCCCCCTGTCCACCTCCCTGTGACAACGCTCTCGGCAGTGCTCCAGGTTGTTAGCCGGAGTGGTCTGCCCGAGTATTGGTGCCCCCCACCCCTCTCCCTCCAGCACTGTAGCCCATCTCTTTCCTCTTCCCACAACCCCCCAGCAGCCAGTGTGTGAGTCTCCACTGGCAGCACCCTGCCCCCCAAGCCTCACGCTCTGTGCTGCTCTGTCCAATGGAGGCTTTCTGCCTTCCTCTTCTTCGTTCCCTGGGGAAACTCTAATATCACTGGCCCTCTCTCTTGGTGGACACCTCCTTTTCTGTGCCCCACCTGCTTTTCCAGCTCACAGTCTTCGGGTTCATGTGAAAGTCCTCTTTCTCTGTCCGTCATTCACTCTCTTGGCGGAGGTTCATGGAGAACCGCTGTGTGCTCTGCCCCGTGGGAGCCCCTGGGAGCCAGGGGACACACTGTGCCATCTCTGTTCTCAGAGGCTGCAAACCGGCTTGTACTGAGAAGATGAGGTGCTACGTGGGGACTAACTGGGGCTTTTCCCCACATCTGTGTCTCAGCCCCTGGCCCAGAATCATCTCAGAGTTCCAGGAGCTTGTGGCCAGGTGTTGACGCCCCACCTGGGCATGTCAGACCCAAAAGGGAGCTGGCTCTTTGGGCCCCAGACAAGACTTCCTCAGTGTGTTCTCCTCTGCCATCCCCAAGAAGGAGGAGCCCTGTCCAGGGGCCCAGTGCAGAGTGCCTGGGCTAACTTTCCCTGCTTTCTCGCGCCCACACCCCCAAGACAGCCCTTACAGGTTCACCCACTCAACATGGGGCCACCACCACCATGGGGCAGGCAGCCGGTGCTTCCTGCCTCTCCCTGCTTCTCCCTGGCCCTCCCCACACGCACACTCGCTCACACACACATCATAAACACAGGGCCAGGGGTTGACCCCCACCCAGTGTCCTCAGAGGTGCTCTATGTCTAGCAGACAGTGTGAACCCTTTCACCCCGCCTGTGAGGTGCTGCTCTGGCAGCATCCTCTCCTCTGCACCCTTGGTCACTGTGGGTTCCCTCCTTTCCCTGCTGATTAGGCCTGTTGCCCAGGGCCCCATACGCCTGTGCTGTGGTCCCTGCTCCTCACAATGCCCTCCCCAGCCCCACCCTCTCGGCCAGGGTTGCTGACCGACCGTGGTGGTGGAGCTGTCTGGGGCCGTCCTGCACACTGCAGGATGTCTGACCATGTCTGGGTCTCCACCAGCCAGGCGTTGGTGGTGGTCCTGAGTCCTGATAGTCTCACATGTCTCCAGACATTACCAGGATCCCCTGAGGGCCTAGTTGCTCCTGTTGCTCTCAGTGAGGCAGCCCTTGGTGCCCACTGCTCGTGCCTGTGTGCCCTGCGCACCACTGCTTGGCCCTCAGCCTTCTTAGCCAGAGTGCTAAGAGCGCTGATGTGGTGCCTGCATTGTCCCCATGTGCCCAGCCCGGCACATGCCAGGTGCTGCTCGGAGGGCAGAGCATTGGCCTCACCGTGGGCTCGCACCCAGCACCACCTCACAATGGGCCTGCAGACAGTGTTGGCTGGTTCCTGAACTGGGTTCTTCCCAGTTTTCTGCTGTGGCCCCTGGTGGGGGAGGGCCGTCCCTCTGTGACGTTTGCATGGGCCTGACTGCGAAGAAGGGGGACTGCAGGGGTTTCCCTCTCCTGGGCCCTGTCATGGGGCTGGTGGCAGCCTGTGCACTGCAGCTCCTGGGACACCCTCTGTCAGGACTCGGGCAAGCAAGCCCATGTTAACGCAGCACAGACTGGAGCTCTCCCCTGTTGTTTGCAGGAGAAATTGTTCACATGCTTTGGTGTTGAAGGCAAACTGCTTGTCATGGGCACCAGAGCTGACTGAGGCACATTTGGATGCCCTGGTAAACCCGGCGGGTTTGTAGACAGTGACCATATAGTTAATCTTCCATGTAGGGATTCTTGGGACTAATAACCCTGCCAGGACCACACGTGTAGGTGGGGACTGGCCTGGCACGTGGGGTTCTTTGGCATTGAAGGTGTGCTTCTGAGGTTGTGCTCTTCCAAGCCCCCAGCCCCAGACTGCTCTGTCCCCCGCCCCCCCACAACTCCCACTCACGCCCAAGCCTGAGACCTGCCGCCCTTCAAGGGCTAGTGTGCAGCCCCCAGGACACTGCCGTCCTTGCCACGGCCCCACAGCTGAGCCCCAGACCCCCCTATCTGAGAGCAGGATCCATTGCTGGGATCTGCACTCCCTCACACGTGCTCAACAGAGTGAATGTATTTAGTGGGTGGAGTGCTGAGACATATCACGATCGGCTTTCCCAACCAGACTGGCCAAAGCTCCAGCTGGGCCCTGCTGGCGTGTGCTGGGCCCACATCTGCAGCACAACTGCCTGCCTGCCCCTTGGCCCTGGGCTTTCCTAGGTGCAGCCCTGGAGTCCCTCCATCCTGGCTGGTTACCCTAGGGAGTGACAAGGGAGAGGAGGCCTCTCCCAGAGGGTGAGAATGGGAGCAGGCAGCTCTTCCTCTCACCGCCTGGTGGGTGTGGAGGGTTCCTTGGCAGAGTGACCTTTATCCTTCAAAGTCCTGTGGCCCCCTGGGCTGGTGGTCTGAGCTCTTGGTTGTGGGCTGTGGAGGGAGCCAGGGCAGCAGGACAGCAGGTGGCGCTGTGGGCAAGGCGAGGGACTCCTGGTCTTCTCTCCCAGGCTCATGGAGGTGATGGTGAGGGCTGGGCAGAAGGGTGTGCTCTGCAGCCTGTCCTGCCCCTTGCTGCCCTCTGCCCTGCCTGAGTCCTCTAGTGCGCACTGGCCGTGCTGCCTCAGCTTCTGCTTTCACAGCCTCAACCAACAGTCTCTTGGCTCATTTGGGGGTGTCCTGGGGGATCCCCACAGGTGCCAGGAAACTGGCCCTGTAGGTGTTTCAGGCTGGAATGAGGGAGCTGGCCTGCTACCAGGAGGGGCCAGGTCCATGCCCTGTGTCCACCCTACCCTCTGGGCCTGTGTTTCTCCAGCCACAGGTGAGGACATCAGCTGAGGTCCTATCTGGCTTAGAAATGCTGGGACCCACTCACTACCAAGTCCCACTCTGGGGCGACCCTGTGCAGGGTACCAAGTGTATCAGCTGCCCCTCTTGAACTGGGATCTGATGAAAGTGAAGCCATCTGTTAGAGACCCCACCCAGAAAACAGCCCTGAGACGGGGGTGTGTGGCTCCCAGTTCGAGGGTGGCACAGGCTCTGCTGGGGTGATGGCTAGGCTTTCTGGAGGAGTGCCCGGGGCAGGAGGCAGGGACCAGGGTCAAGAAGCCCAACGGAGGGAGATGTGTTGGGAGAGAAGGGTCCCAAGGGAGGGTCCCACACACTGGCCTGCATCTCTGATTGTCCGCTGGAGTCTGGCAGTGAGTGTGAGTATGCCAGTGTGTGTGTGGGTATGTGTGGAAGTGTGAGTACGGGCAGGCACGTGTGAGTGTGCCTGTGTGACTCCCTCAGACACACAGGGGACCTGGGATGGGGGCGTGGACCAGGCTGTCTGAGACCCTTGCTCTTGTCTGGTTCAGAAACCTGGCTCCCAGGGCCTGGCCACATGCCCACCGGGCTCCAAGCCGCTGTTTCTGGACCAGGACGAATCTCCCTCAGCCAGGCAAGTCCAGCATTTGTAGGAATGCTGAGCTGGGCAATGGTCATAACCTGTAAGTGTTTTCTCTGAGCAGAGCTGGCTGGCAGGTTCTTGGTGCCAAGAGCACAGGACCACCTTTTTAGCGGCTAGCTACTTGTCCCTCCCGACTAATGTCACCTAGGCCACTGCAGCCCCCTGGGTCTCCTCCAGCCCCAAGCCCCTGCCCGGCTGTGCTCAGCTGGGTTCCTGAAGAACTAATGGTTTCACTGGCCTTGGCTCCATGGTTGTGGACAGTCTGCTCCTTGTCACCAGGGACCCATGCTCCCTCCCCTGGCCTTGATATTGGCTCAAGTACAAGATGTTCTTTGGCATCTGTGTGGTGTTCTCTTCTGAGCCAGGGTGTAGACTGGCATTTGGGCCAGAAGCAGCCTTGCCTGTCCACCTGGCCCCATGGCCCTGTCCGTCTCTGAATGGAGAGCCTTCCTGGACAGCAGTATCATTTTGCAGGGCTACTGTGAGTGGCCGGCTAGGGGAGACTCGTGCCATTGGCCAGGACGAACTTTAGAATCTCAGTGTCCCAGCACCATGCCGATAATGTGTCTGTGGCACTTTGAACTGGGTCAGCTCCTGGTCTCTGCTGGGATCACTGAGTGACACGGTTATGGACAGAAGGGAGGGAAGCGGGAGGAGGCTCTCCCCGTCCAAGCCCGGACCTTGTGCTCACCCTGGCGGAGCAGGTCTCTTCCATGAGCTCACCCTTCCTTCAGCTTTTGATATTCTAGAGGTGGGCTTTAAGCTTCCTCAGAAAGCCCGTGTTGTGTGGGGCTCCCGCAGGGGCTGGGTTTTGGTCCTGGCCTCTGCAGCACCATGTGTGTCTGAGGCATTCAGGTGATTGGGGCCCTGTGGATCACGCTCCTGGGCGAATGGTTTGGTGTCGGTGATCTGGGATCCTTCCCAAGCAGGGCAGGGGGACAGGTTTGGGTTGCCCCACCTTTTCCTGGGTATTCCTAGCAGGTGGGGCCCTCCTACTTAGATGTCCTTGCAGATCCTGTGGCCTCCAGGCCAGGCAAGTGCTTGGGAGGCTTTTCATGACCTGGACCCACCTACCTACCTCCACAGGGCACATCTCCTGCAACCTCCCGCCCTACCTCCCAGCCTCCTGCTCTGCAGATGCCAGCCTTCCTCTGACCCCTGCCCTCGTGCAGTCTGCTCCCTTTTTCTGGAAGGGCCTCTGCACTCTCTACCTGGCTACCTCCTATTCCCTGCACGGGCCTTTGGTGGCCCTGTAGCCAGCCTTCCCTGAGTAGCCATAGCTGAGCTGAGACCAGCCGGTGTTGGGAGGGGTGGTTGCAAAGGTGTCCCTCCTCCCTGGTTGGTGAGCCCTGGGGGGCCAGGTAAGGCAGTGCCTTCCTGTCTCCATCTGTGAGGGGTTGTACGTCCTCTGTCAGCCCCACGAATGAATAAATGAGGTGCCCTTGGGAGCTTCAGCAGGCTGGGAGCCGGCCTGGTGGGGCTGCTGTCTTCGCCCTTCCCTGGGTCTTCTTTTGGGTCCAGGTGAGGGGCATGGGGAATATCCAAGGCTAGGGTATTTATCTCATTTCACTGCTAACTTGCTCTGTGACCTGGCAAGTCCCTTCACTTCCCTGTCCCTCCATTGCTTTGTCTTAGGTCTGGAGTAACAGCCTTTGTTCCTCTTTCCTCATGACGTGGCAGCGAGATTGTTGGGCAGGGAATGAGTGTGAGAGGCTTTGGAAGCTTAAGTGCCCAGTGCCATATCCAGCTCTAAGGAGAGGCACCCACGAGGGCTGACTGGCAGCAGCGTGCCCAGAGAGCTCTTGTGTCACTGGAAACTTCCCAGCTTTGTGCCCAGCTGTGGGCCAAGTGCTGTCGCTCCTCCCAGAATCTCACACCCAGCAAACATCTGTGGCCTTAGCAACCATCTTGGAGTGTATTTCTGCAGTGGCTGGCCCCTTCCTTGAAGCCAGCGGTCAGGAATCAGCCCGGGAGAGCCTGGGAGACTCAGGAGATGGAGCGGGTACGTGTTGCTGCCTGATGCCATGGGCCCTGTGCTGTCCAGTGCTGTTGGACCCTCCAGTATCCTGGGTGCTGCTGCTGGGCTGTGGGGTTCTGGGTTGCCAGTGGCCCAAGAGGCAGCCCCATTCCTGCCACCTTTGTCCCCAGTCCCCAGTGTGGGGCTCAGCCAGGTTCTGGAGACCCTAGGGAAGGCTCCAGCATTTGTGTGGGTGCCTGTCCTACAGTAACAAATCTAGTTGACACAGAAGAGGGCATGGTGGTGCAGGCCTGGGGGCCTAGGCTCCCAGGGGTTTGGGGCTCAGGGGGCATGGCTGGGGGTGCCAAGGTGTACGCTGCACAGGGGCTGGGGATCAGGAAGAAGGACTGGACTCAGCCAAGGGGGTCTGTGCAGAGACAGATGGAGAATCAGGCTGCCTGATGGAAAATGGAAATTAGGAGAGGGTGGGAGGCTGAGCCTGCAAAAGTTTCTCAGCTGTGGTTTCCAGACTCAAGTGCCCACCATCTGGGGCTCTGGCCTAGTCTCAGAGGCCAGGCTTTGTGCACCAGGACATGGCTGTGCCTGTGTGCAGGTGGACACCTGCCAGCCAACACCTGTGCGCCCCTTTTTGCTTCATCCCATCGCCCCTTACTGAAAATGCTCTGGGTGAGCCCACTTGTGCCACTGGGGAGACAGCCCCTGCGGGGTGCAGACCAGTGAGTGAGGAGCACACACCAGCCTCCCTGTCACTGCAGTGTGGCCACCAGACTGACCCTAGGGAGCCACCAAGGGCACACACAGCAGGTGCACTCAGGTCCAGCCTCCCAGGGTGAGCTCACAGTGGGAGGGGCCTGTGGTGAGGGCCCCGCTACAGCAAGGGTGGCCCTAGGACTGGATGGGTTACCCTGCCACAGGGTGACCCTCAGCTTAGAAAAGGAGCACAGAGTGGGAAGTGGGCAGAGTGCTCGGGCACACGCTGGGCTTCAGTTATCGTGCCCTTCTACCCCCCAGCACGGCACGGGCACCGAATGAGAACAGGCGTGACGGGGATTGAGCAATGAATCTCAGTACTGTAGGAGGGGTTACATGATACGTGATTTATAAGTGGCATGTATTTGGTCTCCCTCCCAGTTACTGGCTGAGTTCTAAGATTCTTGGAATTTCCTAAGTGATAAGAGGGATCAAAGTGTCTCTTGTTCTGTTAATGAGGTGACTCTGGATAGCCCCTAGGTCTCCTCAGTGAGGAGCTGTATGCCAGTCAGAGAGCTGGAACTTTTTGTGCCCTCTGGGACCTCCAGAACATTGGGCGGAGGGGCTGAAGGTGAGTGTAATTGCCAGTGGAAAATGAGTTAATTAATCACACCTATGGTAATGAAGCCAAAGGATGGAGTGGGTGTGGGAGGTGGGGCAGCGGCACCCGGTGAGGGTGTGGGGGCCGCCAGCCCTTCCCCCAGATCTAGCCCAGAGCGTCTCTTCCGTTTGGCTGCCCCCGAAGTACATCCTTTGTCATGCGCTGGTGGTCTGGTAACTAAAACGTTTCTCCGAATTCCATGAGGCAGAATTCCATGAGGCACTCGGGCAAACCCAAGGAGGGATGTGGGGACCCCTGGGTATCTGACATGGGAGGGGGTGGTTTTGAAAGACTGAGCCCTTAGCCTATGGGATCGGATGCTCTCTCAAGGTGGATGGTATCAGAATTGAGGGGATTGCTTGGTGATGTCAGGAAACACACATTGGGGGTTCTGTTACTATTAATTTTATTTGCTCGTGCAGTTTTAATTGCCTTTTTGGTCAGGCCTCTACCTTGGGCCTAAACTTGCCCTTTTCCTGAAGTGTGCCCTATGCCTGTCTCTCCAAAATCCCGGTACTTCTCACCCAGTTTTGGTGGAGAGCTCGGCGAGCAATGGAGCCCGAGGAGGTCACATCCCATAAGGGTGGTGAACTTGGTGGGAGGGTTTGCCCCGCACAGGCAGGACGACCCCGAATTCCTGCCTGCTTATACCAGTAGTGACACCCCTAGGGACTGAGGCGTCTGCTCACTTGACTGCACCCACTTTCCCTTGGGAGGCTGGCTGCCCACCTGCATGCTGACTCAGGTGGCACAGGATGCTCCAGGGCCCCAGCAGAGTGCTCTGTATTTGCCTGCGGTGGGGGAAGTTGTCTGGGCCCTTGGGAGCTGTCCCAGCAGTGCTAGCATTGGATCCGTCCATTCTCAGGGCCCTGGAGAGCTCTCGGAAGTAGCACTCACCTGCCACCTGAACACCTGCAGAAGGGCTGGGCCTCTGAGCTGTTCTCTTCCAGGGGACCACCCGGGCTGCCCCTGGAACCTGTCCACCTGCTAGGGTAGAGGGGCTCTCCCTGTGTGGAGTGTGAAGGCCCGCCCCACCTGCTGCTCACTGTGGCCTCCTGTCTGCAGCACAGGAGGCCCCTCTTGCTCTTATCCCCTCTTGCTCTGAGACAGGCCAGGTGCTCCTGTGCCAGGTGTCAGAGGCACCAGCACCTGGCGAGGTCCCTTCCCTCAGCCTGGAGAGCCCTGGAGAAAGGGGTGCTGAGACAGATGTGGTGGGGGGCCTATCCTGTTCAGACCCTGTCCCTGCTCGGAGGTGGGGGGCGGCGGCGGTGGCATTGGTATGTTCTCAGCCCATCTCCCCAGCAGCCTTGGAGGCCAGACTGAGGCATTTTAGCCCTAGGGAACAGACAGAAGAGCCCTGGTAAGAGCAGTGACTTCTAGGGAGGGCACCCTCAGCACTGACTGTCATGAGTGAGCATCATGTTGTCATCACCACTACCACTGGGTGGGTTCAGTTTGGCAGGACCTGCAGAGGTCAGCCCCAGATTGTTCAGCAGCAGCAGCAGCAGCTGAGGACCAGAGAGGTTCCTTGACCTGCTGAGGTCACACAGCTAGGAGTGCCTAGGTGAGCCTGGCAGCCAGCGCACCCACTCCTGTGCATTGTCCACCCCCCAGCCCACCCCCAGGAAGGTTTGCCTGGTACAAACATAGCCCTAAATGGCAGTATGGCTTGGCGCAGATGGGGCAGAATGCAGGGATCTGCCAGCAGAAGAGGCCCTTGGAGCACCTGTTGGGATCTGGCCTCATGGTCCCCTCCCCCAGAGCCTAGTGCGCTCGTGTGCACCCTGCACTGACTTCCTGATGGCCTGGCTTCCTGGCCAGTGTTTGCCCTTTCTGAGTCAATATTATGGCTGCACGTGGACTTCCTATGGGCAGGGCCTCACGTGGGCCTGCCACGAGGGGCAGCCGCCCAGAAGGGATACCGCTCTTGGGGGAGGGTGGACGCAGGTGTCTTCAGGCCTGTCCTTGTCCTGCCCAGTCCCAGGAACCCCATGTAGTCCCTGGCATATGCTAGGCCAGACTCAGGATTCGTGGCCCAAGGGAAGGGCCAGCTGGTTACAGGGCAGTTCCAGGATGGTTGGGGACAGTGGTGGTAGCCCCGTGCTGCCCTGCCCCTCAGGCCTCCCCCTTGTCCCCCGCAGCCAGTCCTCCCTGCCCATCTCACTGGGCCAGGGGAGTGGGCATGGGCCTCTGAGCAGGTGAGCTGTCCTATCCATGGTGCCCCCTCAACGAGGGCCCTGGGGACGATCACAGACTTCCGAGCCTCCGCTTTCTCATCTGTAATGTTAGCCCAGCGTCGGGGCCTCCTTGGAGAACGTCACAGGCAGAACAGTGCCGGAGCTGGCACAGCACCTGCCACACCCATCCTTTCTCGCTTCTCGCTCCCAGCACTCGCTGTCAGCTCTCTGTGGCTATTCCTGTGGCCGATCTGCCTGGGGTTTCTGCCGTGGAACTGTCCTGTGGCTTTAGTCCTTCAGAGTGGGCTCAGGCAGGGTAGCAGGCCTTGGTGCCCAGCTCGGGATCCAACCACCTGGGTCTGAGTGGTGGGGAGCCATTGACCATGCCACTTTAGGCAAGGTCCTCACCTAAGCGCAAGGCTTCAGTCTCCTCCTTTATGAGACGAGTTCACTGAGGCATCCATCCCAGGGTTGCGGTGACATTAATGAATGACATGCAGAGCGGTGCCAGGCGCTGAGTCTCAGCTGGAGAAGTGTGAGCCCTTGTCTTCCAGGTCCTGCCTGGACCCGTGGTGACTAGGCTGCCTGCTGGTCTTTCTGTTTGTGTGATCTGACCTTGTGGTCCTGAGGAAGGGGCAGGGGAGGTGGTAGAGAAAGGGGAGAGACAGGAGAGGGTGTGCACGTCTTCTGGCCTTCACTGGTCACACTGCACATTGGCCACTGGGTCCCTGGCATATGCTAGGCCAGACCCGGGATTCACGGCCCAGGGGAAGGGCCAGCTGGTTACAGGGAAGTTCCAGGATGGTTGGGGATGGCGGTGGGAGTTGCAGCTAGAAAAGTGGCTTTGTGTGTCTTCTGAGGAGTTGGCACCTGCTGCTGGGGGTGGCAGGGGGCCAGTGAGGGGCTGCAGGGTCCTTGTGAGAATCCAGTGACTTGGCCTGCGCTTGGCCATTAGTGCTCATGCAGACATGTGCTGTGGCTGCTCTGGGCCCCCTCCCAGACAGCAGTGAGGCTGTGTGCACTCTGTAAGTATTGGTTGAATAAATGACTGAATAGATATCATGCCCCTCCTTTCACTCCTGTGCTGAGTTCTCTTTAAAAAAAATCTGCCAAAATCACACTGATTGACACTGATGGGAGGGCTCCGTTTGCTGAGTCCCCGCAAGCCTGCCAGCAGGGCACCGTGCCCGCCAGTCTGGTTCTCAGGCGTGGCAGGTGTTTGCATCTCTCAGCCTCTTTACTGACTGTCACACAAGTCACCCATCTACTGATGGACAAAGGCCCTGGCCTCACACCGTGGTTGATGGCAGAGGTAAAGGAGTCCAGATCTCATGCTGTCTCCCTGTATTTAAAGCCAAACACCTCTGCATGAGCTGCATCTGCAGGAGAAATGGACAAGAGATGTTGGAGGCACCTCTTGCCTTGCAGGATCCTGCCCCAAGGCCTCCTGGCTCAGCCTCAGCCTGCCTCCCGGGGTACAGGTCAAGTGCCCCCTCCCACAGAAGATTCTGGCTCTCCGGCCTGGAGCAGCTCTGGCCTTGGCCGGGTGTGTTTTGGGCAGCAGGAGAGAGAACAATCAATTCCCAAATGCTTCCCATCAGTTGCTGTGGCTGGAAGATGGCATTTTTCAAGACAGGCAAAGGAAAATATAAAGGGATCCATATGAGAAGTGTCTAGATTTTGCTAGACTTCCTAAGTAGAAGTACAGAGCTGAACGGGGCTGTGAACCTCAATTCGCTGAGTTGCTGGCTGTGAAGGATGCTGTGGAGGGTCTTGGAGGTGGTTCTTCCCAGAGGAGGCCACGTGATGAGAGGGGAGGACAGGGGAAGGGCTTTCCTGGCCTGAGCATCTGTGGGCTTAAAGGATGCAGAATTAGGGGCACTCCGAGGGTGAGGCAGCCTGGAGCATAATTTCAGGGGTCATCCCTGAAACAAAACCTGGGTGGCAGTCAGAAAAGATGATCCCGGTGTGTGGTGTGCCATTGCTTCTGCTCAGTCTCAGATCTGCCCACCACCTCTCTGGGAAAGAAGGGTGAGTGCAGGCGGAGAGTGGAAGGTCAGAGCACTCCTGCACCCCTGACCCCTTGCTGTCTGGCTGCAGATCTGATCTGTGGCTTGTACGGAGGGTGGCCACTGGGGACCCTGAGAGCTTGATCCCCAGAGCACAGCGTGGGAACCTCACAGCCTTGCTAAGCCTCAGCCTACCAGTCGTCCTCACACCCGAATGGAAACCTGCGGTTTCTAAAGACTGGTTTCTGGAGGTGGTGAGTGCAGGGCTGGGCCCTGCAGCCTCCCAGGCCCACAGAGGAACAGGCGGTCCTCGGCCAGGCTGGCAGGAGCAGCCTGTTCAGAAGACACTGTTCCCTGGGTGTGGGTTTGACACCTTCTACCATCTGGGCCGAGACACCTCCTCCCTGGGAGCCTGGAAAGTCAGGTGTGAGATCCAGTGGCCTAATTTTATGCTTTTAAATATTTATTTATTTATATTTATTTTTATAGATTTAGATACCAGGGACGGATTTTAGGTTTTCCTTTTTAAAATTTTTTTAAAAATTACAGTTTCTATTCAGTATGATTTTGTTAGTTTCAAGCATACAACACAGCTGTTGGACAGCCATGCACCTTATAAGGTGTTCTCCCCCGTATTCCCAGCAGACACCTTGGCCTGATTTTAGACTTTGGGTCTCTGTATGGAGACAGCAGTGGGATCATTAGGAAGAAACAAGAGCAACAGCAGCCAGACCTGGACCGCTTGTTAATGGTGAGCCAGGTCCCTCTCCACAGGAGAGGAACACATCTGGGGCAGGCGTTGTGGTCACCCCCGTGCCAGCCTGGAGCGCGCCCTCACTGAGCTGCTCGGTTCTCCTAGGGATGCGGGCCGCACTTCCCTTGCAGGTGGTGGCTTCTGTCCCGAGGGACAGAAGACCAGGCACATTCGAGAGTAACTGGGCAGATGAGATGACCATTGTCCAGACCTTTTGGGGGAGACCCAGAAGTTTCTCATCAGTGAACTTTCCAGTTTTCAGTGAAACGTAAATGCCCCGAGTTATTTTTGTCCCATCTTTTAAATCACACACATGTTCTTCCTAACGTCACACGTAGGTGGCCTTGCCCCCAGCAGCACAGACGTGGGCTCGAGTGCCTCTCAGACTGTTGCAGTGTGGGCCCACGTCCCTGCCTCTGTGGCCCCGGACGCTGCATTTTCAGGACCCTACCCTTGCTCCAGTATTTCCGGCTTCTCATCAGCTGTCATCTCTGCCCGTAGTGCCCCTGTCCCGCTCCCTCCTGGTCTGCCCCTCCCCCCACAGTTAGGCGTGTTGGCCTGAGACACCCCAGCACTGGAGCGGAGACCCCTGAAATGCTGCATCACCTCCCTCACCATGAAGGTCAGTGATCAGTCCCAGCAGCTGCCTCCAGTCCCTGCCTTCCTAATGCAGCCACCTGCCCCTCACGCCTGGGCTCAGGGTTGCGTTGTTTGTAGTGTCTCTGTAGTGCTTATGCTTACAATTGCAAGTGTTAAAGTAGGTAATACACATGCATAATAGAAATTCAAACAGGACCAAAGGCATCTAGTAAAAATATGTCCCTGGCCCCTTTCCCCTGCACCCCCTTGCCAGTTTTCCAGGACCCTCCCAAGATGTTCTGTGGGCACAGGTGCCTCTGTGCACTTCGATTCCCTCTTCTGCCATGTGGCAGCCTCCACACAGCCCACATCTTCCCCTTCAGAAAAGCAGAGGATGCTGATCTTAGGACAACTGTGGTCACTAACAATTGTGTTTCCTGAGTGCCGGGCCCTGTTCTAGTTAACCCTGTAAGGGGTTCTCAGTGGGTGTCAGAGATTGTTTGCTTTCTCGTCCATAGATCTACGCATTCTTTTTAGTCACTATTTGGTGTTCTGTCACATGGATGTGCTGTGAGTTATTCACCGTTCTCTCTCGGATAGACATTTACTTTATTTCAGGCTTTTAAAGTGAACACCCTTACGCTGTGTGTGTGGACACACGGGCAGTATGCCTGGGGTCTGCTTCTGGGCTGGAGTGGCAGGTCGAGAGCCAGTGTGGGTGTGACTGTGACCAAGACTATCAGGGAGGCCCAGCACCCTGTGTCCTAAATTGGACTGCCTGGTGTGGCTTGTGCATGTGACTTTTGATCCCCTGAGCCCTGTCCCAGCCTTGCATTTGCAAAGGCACCAGGCGCCCAGCCCGGTCAGGGCCACAGGCAAGCCATGCAAGCTCATCTGTAGACTGTCCTGCGGCAGGCAGAGACTGTGCTGTTCTGTTTTGTCCCTTCCTTGGGTGGCAGAGCACCATCAGTGTCCCTGTCCTCAGAGGTCATGGGGAATGTTCCAGCGGGTAGGGGGATTAGCACTGAACATGGTATTTGGAGCCCAGACTGTACCCAGCTAGGAGAGTCCTCATGCCCAGCTCTCTGGCTCCTCAGCGGGTGGGGCCTGTTTCAGGGACAGTTGCACCACTCTGTGAAGGGGATTGAGTTTCAGTCAGGACGCTGACTTTTATGTTCCTCCCTGCTGCTGGGCAAACAAGTCCCCCTTCCTGTCCTTGCTCTGCCCGCGGGAGCATGCGAGCATGGCATAGGTGCAAGGGGACCAAGTGGGTATGAGGGGACTGAGTAGCTGTAGGAGGGTGTGCCTCCCCCCTGTCTGCTGGGGTCCAGAGCCGATGAGTCCTCAGACCCAGCAGAAAAGCACTGCTTCTGCCCCTGGAAGGGGTGAGCTCTCTCAGCTGCAGCTGTGACTAATGGGCTCCAGGTCCCGGAGGCTCTAGCCTCGGTGGGGTTGGCCACAGGCTTGAAGACTCCCTGGGCGTCTTTGCAGTTTTCCTGGAAATCTAGGAGTATTCCAAAATAAAAGTTTATCTCTAAAAGGCCATGGCCACTTGTCACTGCAGAGGGTCTGTCTGAGGGCCTGGCCAGCGAGACTGCCGGAGAAGTCACTGAGTGGAGGTCTGTGCGCCTCTGCCTCTCGCTGCCTGGTGGGCTGCCTCCCAGCTCCCAGCCCCATGGCTCAGGGGCTCTGGGACAAGTCAGACCACAGGTCATGGATCCTCTGGGTTCCCTGAGGGCTTGGGCCAGATGAACCCTAGTCCTACTCAACATCACTCAAAATCCTTCTCCCTGCTCCTGCCCTTCCTTTCCATGACCCGCTAGTCATGGACAGCCCTTGTGGGAGGCCAAGTGTGCAGCCCACAGATTCCTGAGCCTGCTGTCTGTGGGCTGCAGGCCCTGGCTTACCTCTAAGGGCTCTTGTGGGGAGAGGGGAGGCGCTCTTTCCCCTCAGGACGGGGGGTGGGGGGCAGTGCCTGTGGGTACTAGCTGACGCGCTGTGCCGTCACCCACTAGGCTTCTTTGGGTAGGCCTGGGTGTTGGTGGTCCTGATCTGACAACTCTGGAATTCCAGATTCCTCTTCCTTCTCTTAAATCCCTTGTCCTGCCCTCTCCACCCCCTGTACCTGATCTCCCTTGTCACGGTGCTGGAGTTATTTCCCCCAAAGCTCAGTAGTGTGGTTGCGATTTCCTGTGTCCCTTGTGCCTCTGGCTTCCATCATGTGCAGATACCTTACCTTACTCAATACCAACCAAGCCCTAAGCTAAAAACAAAGCCCTGGAGCCTGCTCAGTTCCCGTCTCTTTCTGAACCCCTGTCCCTGGTGTCCCAGTGGGCCAGGCACTCGTGCTGCCCAGGATCCAGGTGAGAGGTGGGCATGAGGCCTGCAGGGGGAGCCTGGCCCGGCGCTGACACACCCGCAGTCCCAGGGGAGCACGTGGGAAGTGGGCCGATCTGGGCAGGAGACTGGGCACTTTCGCAGGCCCTGTTTTTCTGCCCAGATGACCCTTCTTTCTGTGCCTGATGTGGTGTCTCCTTTTCACCCCTCAGGCCTTATAGAGGCCTCCCTGACTCCCCCTCCACCCCACCAAGTTATTCTCTCTCCAAGCCCTGGTTCTTTGGCGACCATATCTCTGGCACGTCAGCCCACATGTGAGGCCTCCTAAGGACAGAGGGCCATGTCTGGCCTGTTCTTAGCGTCCAGGGCCTGGCTCTTGGCAGATGCGCCCTGGCGTCCCAAAAAGCAGCCCTGCGGCCCCTGACACCTGCACCTGGTGTCTGCCAGCAGTGGAGCTTGGGCTGGTTTGTAAACACTGCACTTGGCCTCTGCAGGTGTGAAATAGTGCCGCAGCGCTCCTGGCCTGCTGAACTGTTTCCTGTGGAATTACCTCCGAGTTCGCTGCGAGCACCCCGGGCACAGGAGAATGGCCTTTAGCTCAGGCCCTTGAGAAAGGCGCAGGCCCCCCGAACCTCTCTAGCTGGTTACTGGGCTTCATCCAGCCCTCAGCCTTGCACGGAGGCCCAGCCCCTGGCCATCGTTGTCCTTCCCTTTAAAAGGGAAGGAAAGAAGACTAAGCCCAGTGGGCAGAGTGCTGTGTCAGCATGCGGCAAACGGAATGATCCCAGCTCATCTTTGATGGTAGTTGTGAAGATGAGGAGGTGGCCTTCATTGGCATATAGACTTGGTAATCATCAGGAGTTCACTGGGATTTCATGGCCTGCCTCCAGATTGTGAGCCCTTCTTGGGCTACCAAGAGTCCACTGTGTTCCCTTGGCCACAAGCCAGGTCACCCTTCAGCCCTCCCCCTGGCATGGGAGCTGCTCTTCCTACACTCAGACCCTCCAGCAGTGGTGCAAAGGCAGCTATACCCGCCATCCCCCAGGATGAACAGTGAGGCTCCCCTGGGGCTGGGCACAGGCTGGCTTTGGAGCATCTTTGTGCTGCCTCTGTGAGCCAGCGACAGGCCAGGTGGTCTGGATGGGGAAGGTGGGGCATGTGGGGGTACTTGTGACAAGGTGCCCATGGGCTGCAGCCTATAGACCAGCAGACACCATCTCTGCACCCTGTTCTTCTCTTTCTGTGCCCTGAGCAGGTTTGGCAAATGTCAGAAATGCTCCTGGTTGTTTAAATCCTAGCAAGCCCAACAGCCCCTGGCCCGGCCACGTGAGGTCAGCACCAGCTTGCAGCCTGCTGCTGTAGATGTCCTAGGGAAGCCCGGCCGCATCCTTGAGGGAGCCCAGAATGTGGTGGGCTCAGGGCTGTGGGGCTGGCCCCAGGACCCTGGGGAGAGTCTTCCATGCCAGGGGGAGGGCTGAGGGGTGACCTGGCTTGTAGCCAAGGGAACACAGTGGACCCTGCATGGGTTGGCCATGCAGGTGGCAGTGGTGTCCAGCAGGTTCTGGCTCACAGCTTGGCTGTGGCACATGCTATTCTCCCTGACACTGTTACTTTCTTTCTTCCCCCGTGGCTCTGCTTGGGCCGCTGCCCATGCAGAAGTGACACTGGATATGCTCACTTAGCATGTTGGTAATTTGGCCCATGTGCCTGAGTGCAGGACCCCTGGGAGGTGCAGAGGAACCAGTTGTGGTGCCCTCTTCTGGGCTGGTCATAGACTGCTTAAGGAGGGAAGGTGGGTGCAGAAAATGCCTTGGCCCAGAAGACGCCTTGCCATGAGCAAGGTACAGGCAAGGAGGCTCAGGGGCTGAGAAAGGGGACGAGGCAGAGCAGACTTGAGGCTCAGGCCCCCTGGAGGAGACAGACTTTTGCAGGAAAAGACTAGCAGGAGAGGAAGAGGTTTCTCAGGCAGAGGGAACTTTTTTTAATGGGTAAAAGCATAAAGGTATGAAATTAAAGAATTTTAATTAAAGGTGTGAAATTAAAGGTATGAAACATAATTTTCTGTATATTTCAAGCATACAGAAAAGCAGAGAATGAACCTCCCACACTATCAAATAGTTTCCAGAACATCTTGTCTTATTTGCTGAATGGTAGCGTTTCTAGAACTAAGGACATTTCCTACCTCAGCACAGCTTCCTTATTACAAGAGAGAACATTTTGAGCAAAAGTTTGGAAGCAGGCAAGAGTAGGGCTTGTTCTGGAAAGGAATGAAGGAATGAGCCACTGTGCAGCTCTGAGAGGTGATGAGGGGGATGGGCTGTGTCTTGTTGTCACAATGTAGTTGGAGAGACGAGGCCGAGACCCAGGGCACAGGACAGATGGGGCTGCTGCTCAGGCCCATGGCGACGGCTCTGGGGCCTGCCCCCACTGGAGAGGGCCTCACAAGAGGAGGGTCTTCAGCATGGCCTTCCAGCACAGGCGTGAGGTTGACAGACAAGAGGCAGGGGACAGGTTCTCCAGGTGGCAGGAACAGTATGAAGAATGGAGGAATGAACGTGCTGGGAAAAGGCGTACAGCGCCTGGTGGGGTGCACCAGGGCAGACTGGGGTGTGCGATGGACCTGGGCCGGGATGCCTGCCAGCATGAGGCTTCACAGTGGTGGCTGGCTTGTGTTTGACCTTTCAAGGCTGACTTGTGTGAGTGGGTGAGGTTCTCAGAATGTTGTAGATGAAAAGCAGGCTCCAGTGGCCTGTCCTGTGACACTGCAGGATGGGCATCTCTCAGGCTCCTGCTGTCCTACCTAACATGCCCAGGAGAGGTCAGGTGCATCCTGGTGAGGTGCTGAGGGTCTGGCAGGCCAGACAGCCCCACTGCGAGTGCCCTGTGGGAAGCGGAGGATGCCAGTGGCCCTTGGAATGGGAAATGCTCTAGGGAGTTGATGAGGGCCTGGACCAAGGCAGGCTTACTCAGGACAAAGTCCAGGAATGGCCACCTCCTGTCACCTGGCTAGGAGCTTTCTCCTTCCTTCAGAGGACAAGTCTAGATCCCCCCGAGGGGAGTGCCAGAAGCTGCAGTAGAGCGGACCACACTGCCCGTGCCTCTGTCCCAGTCTCTCACACACACACACACACACACACACACACACACACACGGGTAAAGCTCCAGTCTGGTGAGAAAGTGTGCTTGGGACCCAGGTCTACTGGCCAGGATGTGGAGGAAGCAGCCCCACTTGCCGCTCTTCTTGGAACACCAGGATGTTGGAGTGGGTGGGGCTGTTAGATAGCATCTCCTGCCCCTGGGTACGGTCAGTCCCATCCTGTCAGCCAGAAGGAGGGTGAGCTTAGTGGCTAGAAACACAGGTAGTCTTCCCTACTTAGTTGTGTGGCATTGGGCAAGCTGCTTGACCTCCCTCTGCCCTTCTGTGTGTGCAGTGAAGTGCTTTCCTCGAGGTGGGTAGGACTCAGATGGTCTCTGGACATGGCTGCATGGTAGGTGCTCAGCTTTCCTGAGCCCACTGTGTCTCCCCCAGCCCAGCTCTGCTGCTCTCTGGGCTGCTTCCCACGAGAGGCCCTGAGACATTTCCCAACAAAGGCTGTGTTGCCGAGGCTTCTCAAGATAGGGTGCTGTGCCTTGGACTCTGTCCTCCTGCATGGTGACAAAGCTTTATGTTGTTATAAGTAACTGGCGGTCACTAGGGTCACTTCTGGTGAATCAGGCTCATGGTCAAGCTGTTTTAGAAAGGGTATGGCTGGATTTTGCCTTTTGCCTCACGCCAGTCTCGAGGCATTTCTGAGAGGCTGCTGCAGCCGTGCTCTGGTTGGGGCCTTGGGCCCCATCAAGGGGATGTGTGCCGCCCTCAGGGACTGCTCCATGGGGCAGTCACCTCCAGAGGCAGAGTGTCGGGTGGTTCTTTCCTAGGGCCTGGGCCGGGTGGAGGGCAATGAGCTGGCCAGGTCCTGAATCTGTTACGACTCTCAGGGGGACTCATTTGCACCGTGGAAATAAAGCTTCCACCCCCGACACGTGCCTAGGGGAATAGGAGGAGGGAGAGTAACTTGTGGGGTAGCGACAGAAAGGAGGGCCATGCTGGCGCTCCTCAGGCGAGCTTTCCGGCAGTGATGCTGTCAGTACTTGAGTGGGCTTTTGAGGGCCATCAAAATGGTGTGGAACATCACAGCCCTCCCTGGCGACCCTTGGGGCTGGGTTAGCGCCAGACTCTGACTCGTCTGGTGTCTGGTCCGGCAGGGCCTGAGTCTGCACTTCTAACTGGCTCCCAGGGGATGCCTCTGCTGCTGGTCTGGGGGCCTCGTTGTGGAGCAGAGCAGTGTCCAGGTGCCCCAGACCAGGCAGCATCTCTGAGGAATGGAAGCAGGGTCCTCTTGTCCTATAGAGTGGCCCCGGTGGCCTCGGGCCCTGCACCCTGTCGACGGCACGCAGGGCAGCCGTACTCTGCAGGGCAGCCGTACTCTGCAGGGCAGCATGGAGAGCCCACGGGCCTGGCCCTGCAGGGCAGCATGGAGGGCCCACGGGCCTGGCCCTGCTCAGCCTTGGCTCAGGCTGTCTCTGCTCCCTCACAGGTCTGGTCAGAGGGTCAGACCCGGGGTGGCTACAACCCAGCCTTGGAAGCCCAAGAGGCGATGTGAGTGCCAGAGTGGGATGCTGCTGTGGCCACAAGAGCCAGACTGGACTCTTTCCCATCGAAACACAGGGACTCTGCCCTGCGCCTGTTTGTGTCCCTGCTTCTGGCAGATGAGCCCTGGGATGCGGGTGCCGCCCCTCCCACCCCCCAACCCCACAGGCGCCCGGAGTGGGTTGTTGGAGGCTGTGTTGGTGGGAAGCCGAGAGGCCATCTGGGCCATGGTGAGGTGAGCAGCCCACCGGGGGTCACCTGAGCAGTGTCTCTGTCCCTGCCAGGGTCCCTTGGCTGTGCCACCCATCCACAGACATGGTCCTCCTCTCCTGGAGAGCCTGTGAGGGAGCTCGTTACCTCAGCATAGGGCTTCCCTGGAGAGGAACAAGGTTAGCTCTGCCGACCAGGCCAATGTCTCATGCCTGCTGACTGGCCTCCTGGCAGGTGTCAGTGCTGTCCTGCCTCCTGCAGCTGCGGCCAGGCCCCTGGGGGTGAGAGCCCCCCTCCCCTGCTGCTGCTGCTGCTGCAGCCTGGCCCTCCCAAGGGCCCCTGCAGGCATGCAGCCAGCTCCTTCCCACCTGCCTAGCTGAGAGGATGGCAGGCAGCCCCATACCCTGGAGCACTCGGAGGACTCTGCTGTCTCTGCTTCCCAGGCAAAGGGCAGCCTGGGTCAAGGTGGGGCATGGAGCTGGGCGCCAAAAGAGGTCTGAGGCTGAGAGGCTCATGCCCACCACTGCTGTCTTCTCCACCCCTGTGAGCCACCCAGGGCTCCCCTGCCCCCCTCCTCCCTCTGCAGGACCCCTGTGGATACCCTCTATGCTCTCTGCTGCCTACAGGCCCCTGCACTGGAATCCTCTGGGCTGCTCTCCAGCCTCAGCTCAGATTCTCTTTTCCAGGAAGGGGTGTATGTGCCCCCTGGCTCCGCAGCTCTCTGTGGCCCAGCATTCAGGTGCCTGCCCCTCACCTGCTCAAACTGGGGACCCTTCGGTTTGCAAGCTGGCACTCACTCAGTCCACTGAGCCACACCAGCCAGGGCTAAATTATGTGAATTTTATTTTTACCTTCATAAATCTGATCAAAAAAATTTTTAAGTCTCTCCTTCTAAAACTTGTTTTTCAGGAAAAAACAAAAAGAGCCAGCTGGCTCTAGGTGCTATGCTATGGCGATGTCGATGTTGATGTTGCATCTTCTCCCTGGCCTCGCCTCTGGCCTGTTGATTAGGGAGACCCTTTGTGTCCAGACCGCCCCTCGGGCTGAGTGCCACACACTGTCCCACTTTCTCTCTGCGGCTGGCCGAAGTCCATGTACATAATGACCAAAGAAGGCCGACCAGGTTGCACACTGTGTTTAGTTAATAGGTGAAGACCCACTTACTCTTTGTCTGTTTTTCCAGTGGCTTCATACAGGTGGGCCTTGTTTCATCTAAAACAAAAAAAATAAAAAGATCTTGAAGAGCTATGTGTGAATCAAACATTGTGAGTACAGTAGGAAAGCCCACGGACTGTGTCTAGATGAATCTCAGAGCAAACCCTTTGATAAAGCAATGACCTCTCTCATTCCCCTTAGTGCATTAAGTAAAATTTAGAAAGAGAATATGCCACATCTTCTTTATCCAGTTGTCTACTGATAGACACATGGGCTGCCCCACAGCTAGGCTATTGTAAATAATGCTGCAGTGAACGTAGGGGTGCGTTTATCTTTTCAAATTAGTGTTCTGGGTTTCATCAGGTAAATACCCAGAAGTGGAATTGCTGGATTATAAGGTTGTTCTATTTTTAGTTTTTTGAGGAACTTCCATACTGTTTTTATACTGGAGGCACCAATTTACAATCCTACCAGCAATGTAGAGGGTTCCCTTTTCTCCATATCTCCAAGTGGTATATATGTACAATGGAATGTTATTCAACCATAAAAAATGAAACCTTACCATTTGCTAGGTACAATAAGTCACAGAAAGACAAATACCATATGATTTCACTTATGTAGAATGTAAAGAACAAAATAAACAAAACAGAAACAGGCTCATAGATATAGAGAACAGACTGATGGTTACCAGATGGGAGGGGGTTGGGGCCTGGGTGAGGACAGTGAGGGGAATAAATGCAGAGTGCTAATTGCAGGACAGTCGTGGGGATATGCAGTATAGTGTCCAGAATGTAGTCAGTGACATTGACATAAGTAGGTGTGGTGCCAGTGGGCACTGGGAATGTCGGGGAGAACAGTGGGTGGCTTCTGTGCTTCCCATCAAGGTGGGGGCTGGTGGCATCCCTTTAGCATCCCTGCTGTGTTATTGTGGGACCCAGGCCCTCCCTGGTCTCCTGGGGCTGGGACAGGGAGAACACTTCACACAGGGCAGGTCTCATTTGGGTCCTTCCAGCCAAGCGGCCCCCTCCTGAGAGCACCTGCCAGCTGAGAGCACCTAGCCTCTGCCAGGGACCCCCTGAGGCAGTAGGTTAGATGCCAGGATATCACCCCAGTATGGCCAAGCATCTCCTCAGGAAGGACCCGGCACCAGCCCTACCACATCCCACGTGTCCTTCTGAGACTCAAGGGACTGAGTGCCTCATCTGTGGCTTTCCTGCAAAGCCAGGACTTGAACCCGGCAGTCTCCTCCCTAGGTCTTGCCTGCTCTGGGGCTCAGGGCCCCCCTGCAGGCAGAGCCCCTGAGCCCTGAGTTCAGAGTAGTCAGGGCTCTCCTTGCCTTCTCCTGCCCTATTTTCTCTTCCTTCCTACTTACCCCCAAAAGGCAAATACCCTGGATGGAGAGGTGGCCAGGAGACAGCGTGGTTCATTGACAGCTGGATTGACTGTACAGCGGTTCTGCTTGGGGCCAGCGCAGGGCAAGGCTCATGGCTGCCATGTGGGGCTGCATGGGGTGGGGGTAGGTATGGCTCCTCTGGCCCTGGTGTCCCTGTGGGGGGTGGGGCTTAGGGTCCTGTAGGAAGGGCTCTGCCCTCTTGGTGGTGCTGGACGCAGGGCTAAGGGAAGGCCAAGGTTGGGCTGGGGGCCTTGTGGGTGCAGGGCAGGTGGGTATGAGGCTCTGCTCAGAGGTGGCCCCCTTCTCTTCCTTCAAAAAATTTTAAAATGTCTTCTGAGTGTACATTTGAGTGGTGTTAAGTGCACTCACCTTGTGCTACCCCCTCTAGAACTCTTTCCACCTTGTGAAACTAAAACTCTGTGTCCATCCCATCCCCCATTCCCAGAGACCGCCTCTCTGCCTTCTGTCTCTGTGGGTTTTGTCATTCTAGGGACCTCCTGTGAATGAGGTCACATAATACTTGTCCTTCTGTGACTGGCTAATTTCACTTGGCATAATGTCCTTGAGGTTGGAGCAGGTGTTAGAATCACCTTCTTTTTAAAGGCTGAATAATATTCTATTGTATGTATGTACCACGTCTTGTGTATCCATTTTTATCATCGATGGACACTTGGGTTCTTTCCATGCCCCAGCTATTATTAATACTGCTGCACTGGGTGTACAGATATCTCCTTGAGGCCATGTTTTTAATTTTTTAAAATATATTTTATTGATTGTGCCATTACAATTGTCTCTTTTTTTTGAGACCATGTTTTTTTTTTAAACTGTAGTTTCTTTTTTTAAAAGATTTTATTTATTTTATTTTTGGTGAGGGAAGGGAGGGAGAGAGAATGTGCGTTTGCTGGGTGTTATGGCCTGCAACCCAGGAATGTACCCTGGCTGGGAATCGAACCTGGGACACTTTGGTTCCCAGCCCGCACTCAATCCACTGAGCTACGCCAGCCAGGGCTAGAGACCATGTTTTTAATTCTATTGGATATATACCCAGCAGTGGGACTTTGGGATCATATAGTAATTCTATTTTTAACATTTTGCAAAACTTCAGTACCATTTTCCACTGTGGCTACATGACACCATTCACAGTCCCACCTGCAGTGCGCAGGGTCCCTGGGTCTCCACGTCCTTGCCGGCACTTGTTGTTTTCCGGCTTTTTGACGAGAACCACCCTAATGGGTGTTGCAGTGGTTTGGTGTCTTATTTGGTTAGTGATGTTAGCACCTTTTCATGTACTTGTCAGCTATTCCTATATGATCTTTGGGGAAATGTCTTCAAACCCTTTGTCCATTTTTTGAGTTGGGTTGTTAGTTTTTTTTTTTTATTCTTGCCCCTTCTTCTTTCCAGGGCAGCACTGACCTGGCATGCAGGACATGCCATCTTTGTAAATGGGCTCAGAGAGTGCGGTTTGAAGCTCGTATGGGCACAGGAAAAGGAGCCAAATGTGGTCGTTGTTCAGCCTGCATCTCTCCCAGGCGCTCTGGTCTGCGCCCTGACCTGCACAGGCCTCTAAGGCAGGTCTTGCCTGCAGAGCCAGACCACCCACTCCCTGCCACAAGGGCCTGGTTTCGGTTCCCACTGCAGGCAGATTTCCCACGGGTTTGTGATATAGGCCTTGTGCCTCCCACTTGGGGTCAGATGGACCATTGGCTCCGTGAATGAGAGCAGCTTGGAAGGAGAGCTGATCCTGCCTGATGACCTCCAGTCTCCCGCTTAGCCAGACCACCTCCCACTGCAGGGGCATGCTGATAAGCCTCACCCAGAGGCGCCATATGACCACCCCTTACGTGGGGGCAGGGAGCGTTCCACACAATTATGGTCTTGCCTAAACCAACAGGAGCCACATTTTGGTAAACTCACCCTATCCAGTCTGTTCTTCCTTGTATGCCTCCCACACCCAGCCTTGAGCAAGGCATGCCAATGGAGTACAAGTTCTTGACAGAGGGTGACAAGTGTCTCCAGGCCCCCTGCCCCCAGAAGAAAGGTCTGGAAGCTGCCTGGTGTGCTTTGGGACCAGAGACACTGGTCCTCTCCAGGCAACCCTGGGTGGGTAAAGGAGGCCTTTGGACTTGGCTTTAGTGGTTGGGTGAAGTCAAGGCCAGAGGCTCAGGTTCTGGGTTGGGGGGAGTGGGTGCTGGGAAGGTCAGTCTTAGGTTTGTCATCTCGCTCATCCTCACTTCTTCTGAGAAGGCCCTACACTGTGGCCAGCAGGGCAATGGCATGATGCTGATGAGGTGGCTGCCCGAGTGAGGCCCCTGCCAGGCCCCTCGTGGAGGGGTCTTTATAGGCAATGAGAAGCCAAGAAGGTGCTGAGGGATGCCCACGCTCCTGGGTCGGGGTACCAGGGAGGGGTCGGGGCAGATCCTCTGCGCCTGGGTGAGCATCCCTTGCTCACCATGTACCCATGGCAGGTCACCCCTTGAAACAGGCCTGCCACTGCACATCCCTCATAGGGTGGTGCTGATCAAGTGGCAGAGCATACGGTGGAGCGCTGGGCATGTGTGAACTGCCATTGGGAGAGCTGTGGTTGTTATTCTGCAAGACCCTCACTCCGCATGAGGACATTGTGTCCTAGGGGCCTCGGCCATATGCAAAGAGAATTACAGGACCCACAGCCACTCCAGTTACTCAACCAGACACCGTACCAAGATCCCTCAGAACCCAGGGGAAGGGCGTGATGCTCGGACGAGGAACCCTTCTCTTGAGGTTCAAGTTATCGATTTTTTTCTTATGAATCATGCTTTGTGTGCTGTATCTAAGAAATTGCATAATTCAAAGTCATAAAGATTTTCTAGTATGTTTTCCTCTAAAAGTTTTAAAGGTATAAAATTTAGGTTTTTTCTAAAAAATATTTTATTTATTTTTAGAGAGAGGAAGGGAGGGAAAAAGAGAGGGAGACAAACATCAATGTGTGGTCGCCTCTCGAGTGTCCCCCACTGGGGACCTGGCTCACAGCCCAGGCGTGTGTGTCCTGACCAGGATTGAACCCATGACCCTTTGGATCGCAGGCTGGCACTCAGTCCACTGAGCCACACCAGTCAGGATATAGCTTTAGGTTTTATATTTAAATTTATAATCAATTTAAGTTCATTTTTGTATATGGTCTGAGGTATGGATTGAAGTTAACTTTTTTTTGTATGTGACATCCAGTGCCATTTGTTGGAAAACTATCTTTTCTCCACTGAATTGCCTTTGTGGTTTATTGTAGATCGATTGACCTTACGTTTACGGGTTTATTTCTGGTCTCCCTTTTCTGCCCCAAGGATCTGTCTGTGTCATTGCACCAGCACAACACTGCCCTGACTACTGTTGCATCATAACACAGTGTACCATCTGGTTTTATGAGCCTAAATCTGTTCTTTTTCAGGGTTGTTTTGACTATTCTAAGTTCTTTGCATTTCCCTATGAATATTAGAATCAGTTTGTCAATTTGCAACAAAAAGCCTGTTGGGATTTTAATTTGGATTGTATTAAATTGCCAGACCAACCAGGGGAGAGTTGATACCTTCATAAAACAGATTATCCTGAGCACATGATCAGATAGGGTTATGTCCCCATGAACCCATCCTGAGTTGAAAATACCGTAGGTCGAGAGTGAACCCTGCACGGCGCTGCCAAGCACTTGAGCACCCGCTGGGAGCTGTGGCTCCCCGCGTCATGAGAGTGCTGCATGGCAGCCATATTGAATAGCCCAGGAAAAGATCAAAATTCAAAATTCTAAGTACAGTTTCCACTGAATGCATATCACTTTTGAGCCATTTGCAAAGTCAAAAAGTCTTAAGTTGAACCTTTGTTAGTTGGAAACTGTCTGTACTGAGTCTTCAGACCCGGGGACATTGAGTATCTGCTCATTTACTTAGGTGTCCTGAAATTTTCTCAGCAATGCTTCAGTTTTCAGTGTGCCAGCCTTGCACATATGTGTAGATTCCATCAGATTTTCCCCATAGGAGGTCAAGTGTCTGTGATCAAAGACATCTTCCTTCTCTCCTCGCCATTTTGCAATGGTGAGCGGGTGGTGGGGTAGGCAGGCTTGCCTCAGCGTGGTGTGAGCTGTAGGTTTTCATAGACGCTCTATGTTGGGGTGAGGAAGTTTTCTGTGTCCCTAGTGTGCTGAGTTTGTATCAAGAAAGTATGTTAGATTTTGTCAAATGCTCTTTTGTGTTTATTAAGATGTTGGTAATGTTTTCTTTCTTTAGTTTGTTTGTATGGTGAATCACATTGATAGGTTTTCAAATGTGAAACCACCTTTTCACTCCTAGGTTGAAACCCACTTGGTCATGATGTATTATTCTTTTAATATGTTGTGGGATTCCATTAGCTAATTGGCTAACACTTTGTCCAGAATTTTGGCGTCTGTGTTCAGAAAGGATATTTGTCTTTAGTTTTCTTGTAATGTGTTTGACTTTGGTATCAGTTAATGCTGGCTGCATTGAATAAGTTGAATTTTTCAATTTTTTGGGAGACTTTGTACATAATTGGTATTATTTCTCCCTGAAGTGTTAGATAGAACTCACCAGTGAAGCTGTCTGGACCTGGGCTAAGCTGTCAATTTATTGGTATAAAGCTGTTCACATATTCCCTCATTTCCTTTTTAATGTCTATACAGATTTCATAGTGACATCTTTCATTCTGGACATTGAGAATTTGTATCTTTTTTCTTGATGGATAGAGATTTTCTCTATCTCTTCTTAGAGAACTAGCTCTTGGTTTTATCAATTTTGCCCGATTGTTTTTCTATTTTCTACTTCATTGATTCCACTCCAAATTTTCTTGTACTTACATGGGTTTCATTTTTCCTTCTTTTTAAAATATATTTGATTGATTATGCTATTACAGTTGTCCCATTTTCCCCCCGTTATTCCCCTCTGCCCTGCACACCCCCTCCTACCAGCATTCCCTCCCTTTAGTTCATGTCCATGGGTCATACATATAAGTTGTTCTGCTTCTCCATTTCCTATACTATTCTTAACCTCCCCCTATCTTTCTTCTACCTACCATCTATGCTGCTTATCCCTGTACCTTCTCCCCCTCTCTCCCCACCCACTCCCCCACTGATAACCCTCCATGTGATCTCCATTTCTGTGATTCTGTTCCTGTTCTAGTTGTTTGCTTAGTTTGTTTTTATTTTTGTTTTTGTTTTAGGTTTGGTGGTTAATAACTATGAGTTTGTTGTCATTTTACTATTCATATTTTTAATCTTCTTTTTCTTAGATAAGTCCCTTTAACATTTCATATAATAAGGGCTTGGTGATGATGAACTCCTTTAACTTGACATTATCTGGGAAGCACTTTATCTGCCCTTCCATTCTCAACGAAAGCTTTGCTGGATAGAGCAATCTTGGATGTAGGTCCTTGCCTTTCATGACATGGAATACTTCTTTCTAGCCCCTTCTTGCCTGTAGGGTCTCTTTTGAGAAATCAGCTGACAGTCTTATGGGGGAGCTCCTTTGTAGGTTACTGTCTACCTTTTCTTTTACTACTTTTAAGATTTTCTCCTTATCTTTAATCTTGGATAATGTAGTTATGATGTGCCTTGGTGTGTTCCTCCTTGGGTCCAACTTCTTTGGGACTCTCTGAGCTTCCTGGATTCCTGGAAGTCTATTTCCTTTACTGGATTGGGGAAGTTCTCCTTCATTATTTGTTCAAATAAATTTTCAATTTCTTGTTCTTCCTCTTCTCCTTCTGGCACCCCTCTAATTCAGATGTTGGAACATTTAAAGTTGGAACATTTAAAGTTGTCCTGGAGGTTCCTAAGTCTCCTCATTTTTTTAAATTCTTATTTCTTCATTCTGTTCTGGTTGAATGTTTCTTTCTTCCTTCTGGTCCACACCGTTGATTTGAGTCCCAGTTTCTTTCCTGTCACTCTTGGTTCCCTGTACATTTTCCTTTATTTTACTCAACATAGCCTTCATTTTTTCATCTAATTTGCAACTATATTCAACCAATTCTGTGAGCATCCTGATTACCAGTGTTTTGAATTGTGCATCCAATAGGCTGGCTATCTCTTCACCGCTTAGTTGTATTTTGTCTGGAGCTTTGATCTGTTCTTTCATTTGGGCCATTTTTTTTTTTTTTTGTCTCAGCGTGCCTGTTATGTAGTAAGGGGCAGAGCCTTAGGTATTCACCTGGGTGGGGTAACCCACGTTGCTGTTCTGTGACACTGTATGTGGGGGAGGGGTCAGAGAGGGAACAGTGGTGCTCTCTGCTGGTTCCCAGTCACCTCCCCCGCTACCCACAAGCAAACTAGGCCCTTCTGGTGCTGATTCCTGGGTGAGTGGGCTTGTATACATTCTAGGACCCTGTGGGTCTCTCCAGTGAACTCTCCTGTGAGGCTGGGAATTTCTCCTGCTGCCTCAACCCCCCATAGGTGTTTTCAGAGGTTTGAGGCTTTATTTACCCTCACTGGAACCCTGGGTTGTGCGGTCTGTCTTACTCCTCAGTTGTTCCTTCCTGTTTATCTGCTTGTGAATGTGGGACCCACCCAGTCTACAATACCCCGCCTAGCCAGGTCCACCAGCAACCGCCTTGCTATGAGTCCTCTCCACCTGGCTGCCAGTTTCCACCCCTCTTACTGGACTGGATGAATGTTTCTTCTTTAACTTTCTGGTTGTTGGACTTCCATACAGTTTCATTTTCTGTCAGTTCTGACTGTTTTTTGTTTTTGAATTTGTTGCCCTTCATTTTGTTGTGTGAGGAGGTAGACAGAGTCTATCTACACCTCCGTTTTGGCCGAAAGTACCTAATTTTTTCTTCTTTAGTCTTAAGATGGATGCTCAGACCATTGATTTGAGACCTTTCCTCATTTTCTAATATAGGTAGGTGTTCAGTGATGGATATTTCCCCTAAGTACTGCTTTAATAGATTTTCATATGGTGTATTATCATTTTCATTTAGTTTCCTCAGGTATGATGTGAGGTCATGAGGTCATGCTGCTGTGCTGGAACCTCCAGGTTGTCGGGGTGGGCAGCTGCTGCCAGGTTTACAAAAGGCTATGTGCCCTGACCTCTGTCTGGGGACCCTCTTCCAGGAAATCAAGTCCAGGAGTGAATTCACTGAAAGGGGAAGTCTTGGGTGCACCTCAAAACTGACTATTTACTTGACAAGCTGGTAGAAGGTATCAAGTGAGTAAGTGTGGACAGTAGTGAAAGGGCAGTGCAGCTGTGGGCAGCTACTGGACGCTGCCTTGTGCTGCTGGTTCCACATTCCTGGATGGGTATGCAGAGCAGGCTTAGTGCTTTGAGGACTGCAATGGCGCACTCAAAGGATCTGGAGGGACAGGGTGGCAGGGAAGTGGAGGTATGAGTTGGCCTGCAGCTTCTTTCGCTCTCTGGCCCAGGGCTCCTTGGGTGTGGGCAGCCCTGGCTCTGACTCACACCTTTCCTTTTCCCAAGGCCTTGGGACCCCTCCCTTCTTCTTGGACCTCCTTGGCTCCCAGGAGCTTCAGGTCAGTGGCTCCCCACCTCTCCTGGCCTCTCTGAGCCTTTGCTCACTTTTAAATGGAACCACCTGCAGGTAGGTGGAAACAGAGGAGAGGCCAGAGAAGTGACTCACCAGGCATGTTTGGTGGGAGCCCTCCGGGTGGCTGTGCATTCACGTGTTCACATGTTCACTTGTTCATGCTGGTGAGTGTGCCCTGGACTCTCCCTCCAGAGCAGCTCAGTGACAGATGCAACAACTGAGTGCAGATAGAGGGGGGATGTCATTTGAACTGTGAGCCAGGTCAAGAATTCCTCAAGTGAGTGCATGATGGGAGTTGAGAAGCAAGAAGGTCCTGGGTGTGGTTCCTGTGATCTAGGCCCGCCGGCCCCCCCCCCCCCCCCCACTCAGGTTGGAAGTGGGTGGAGTCCTGTGTGGGTGGGGCCTATTGCAGGTGGTGGAGTTGGAGGCACTGGCAGGGTGGCAGAAAGATAGCAGGGGAGCCAGTGTGTGTCTGGGTGGGACATGGACCATGTTGCCTGAACAGGAGGAGGGGGAGAGGACCACATCAGCAATTCTCACCTTTGGGTACATGGGCCCCTATGAAAAGCTCATGGAAACTGTGGTTCTGTTACAGAGCACAACAAGGGGGGCCTGGGAAGATATACTATTACTGAAAGAAGCCCCCAGGTCCGTTATGTCCGCCGCCAGAGGAAAGACGTCTCTCAATGCCAGAGATTTGTGAAAAGGAAAGGAAATGTTTATTTAATGCTATACAAACTTAAAGTAGTGACCTAATGTCTTTATCAAAAAATCCTAAAGTCCCTTAAAACACCCACAAACAGACACAGTCCTTCCTTCCTTCCCCCTTTGCCCAGTCCAGACTACTGTATCTCAGGAAAGGAAATAGAAGTCCATGGCTCAGGCAGTCCTCTGGTTATTCCCAGTTAGTACTCCATCTCGACTGGGAGACCTCCCTGGGTTCCTGGCACCCTCAGCTGAGTCGCCAGGATCTCTGCTAAAACCAGGCAGTGGTTCCTCCTTCTAAAGCTGCGGGGGTCCCCACTCTGGCAAAGGCATGTGGTCCTCTCTCCCCAGGCCACGGGAGTCCCCATTCTACCAGAGCCGCGTGGTTCTCCCTCGCAGGGCTGTGGGAGTCTCCACTCTGTCAAGGCTGTGTGGTTCTCTCCCTCAGGGCCGCGGGAGTCTTCACTCTGCTAAAGCTGTGTGGTTGTCCCTCTAATGGCTGCTGCATCTTGGTTTAAATCCCCACGCCAGTCTTCTTCTGCAGCCCCATTTCTGATTCCTCCCACACTCGGCTTCACATGCCAGAACTCATACCCTTCCAGCTTTACTGGACTGCCATCATGAGTCTGGGCAGGTGTGGCCCCAAGTCCTGGAGCCAATCATCTCCAAGCTCCCACGCAGGTGCTGTAACTTGGGGGACATGCCCCCCAGTTACCTCTTGGTGGGGAAGTTACTTCCATTCCCTTGGCTCTGAGCATGGCCACAGCTATTTAACATATCTAAGTGACCAGCCAAAGGCTATAGATATGTTAAATGACCATGCCAGAGGTTAGCTGCAAGGCTGTTGCTATGAGAAACAGCTTTCAAAGGCCCTGCTCCATGTGTCCCTTCCCCCAGCCCACACCTGAGGGGTGGGAGGGAGGACATCCAAAAATCTCCTGGACACCTTAAGTTCTGGACCCCATTTTAAATGCCTATTTGGGGGTCCCCCCTCTTGGCTGCACCCTGTAATAGTTCCTCTTTCGCAGAAGTCACAACACAAAAGCCCTTTACTCTTTACTTCAGTTTTAGGATGTTCACCGAGCTCTTAGACTAGCTTGCAGCGGGCATGACTTGGCTGATGAACTTGGAGATGCTGGGGCTGTAGGTGTGCTTTGAGTAGGTTTAGCTACGGAAGCAAGAGGAGGGCTGGCCAGGGCGGGGATGGATGGCAGCTGATCTGGCCTGGTGCACATTGTGATCCAGGGTATGTCTGTCCTCTCCTGGGGACACTGGTCCACCTCCGACTTTCTTCATCTGCATTGCAGTAGCTTCTCAGGCCAGCAGTCAGGCCTTCTCTATGCCTCAACTCCCACCCTCTGGCCTGCACTAGAAAGAAAACAAGCAGCGCCCTCGGCATCTCCAAGTGCCACGCTCCACACATGCACCCATAGCATTTCTCACACATGCTCTGAGCGTTTCGTGTGCATTAACTTATCCTCACAGCAACATGGTGAGGTAGGTCATTATTAGCTCCATTTTATAGGTCAGGAAACTGAGGCACAGAGACAGGAAAAAATCCATTCAAGGTCACAGAGCTAGTAAGTAGAGGAGCTGGTGTTTGAACCTAGAACCCCCTATTCTTGTCCAGCAAGCTGTCCTGCTGGGTGCCAGGGTAGATGCTCAACAATTAGTAATTTAATAAACATGAAATGAAGGAGCCTCTGCCTCACTTCAAATGCAGCATTCGAAAAATCCACCTTCATTGGCCCTCACTTCAAGGATATATTGGAAATTTAAACTGCAATAAGGAAGGTATTTTCGGAAAGGGGCCTCACTTTGGGGGAGGTGCTATCCAGGCTTCTACACAGGCTCCACCGGTCTATTCTGATGGGTCTGGCTTTTGTCCTGTTGACACAGAGGAAGGGGCTGGTGCTGGTGTTGTCAGTGCATGAGGCATCCTTGGCTTTAATTATCATTATTAAATTGCATATATTACATAAAAACAAGTACCCTTGTTATGAATGACTTTCTATGGCTCCCCCCCTCTTTTCAAAACATTCTGCTGTCACCCTGGCTGGTGTAACTCAGTGGATTGAGCACGGGCTGCGAACCAAAGTGTCGCAGGTTCGATTCCCAGTCAGGGTACATGCCTGGGTTGCAGGGCATGACCCCCAGCAACTGCACATTGATGTGTGTGTGTGTGTGTCTCTCTCTCTCTTTCTCTCTTTCTCTCTCTCTCTCTCTCCCTCCCTTCCTTCCCTCTCTAAAAATAAATAAATAAAATCTTAAAAAAAAAACACATTCTGCTGTCTAGCACAATACCTGACTTGTGGTAGATCCCTCAACAAATGTTGGGTAAATGGGTAGATGGATGGATGGATAGGTAGGTGGATATATAAGGGCTGGGGGCTGGGTAGGTGGATGGACTAATGGACTGAATAAAAAGATACTTCTCCTAGCCTTCCAAAACTGGAGACTTTCTCTGGTCTTTGAACTGTAGGCATTGAGAAGACATCCCAGATCGCCATCTTTCTCTCACTGGTGCTCACCCACATGCCTCCCATCTCTCAGTTGTTGTCACCCACCCTTGCTGTGTCCCCAGTGAGATGCTCAGTTGCAGGCTGCTTAGAAGGTCCTGGGTCTAATAGTGCCCTGGGTTGTCAGCATCCCTGAGTGAAGTCTCCCGTGCACGACACTGACTGTTCCCTGGCGCTGGGCTGAGCACACCGTGCAGACGCTGCACCACCCCCAACAGCTCTCCCTCGGGTCCGTGTTGCTGTTTGGAGTGGAGGAGATGGCCCAAGGCATGCAGTCTGTAAAGACGGGCCAGAACCCAAGCCTGGGCCTGCACTGGTTTACACGCAGATGTCCCAGGTCAAGAAGTCACCAATGTAACCAGTCACACACTCTGGCTTATGCCTGTGGCTCTGGGCTTCACAGCCAGCTGGCCACGGGTCTCAGTGGCAGAGACATCGCCATGTGATGTTGATGGCTTCTGGTTCCAACATGTCACATTGTTTCGGAGACTTACCAAAATCAGATTTATGTTTCCCTGGGGACACTGAGGAGCGTTATTTTTCTGGCTAATGGGGCTGCCCATCTTGGGGGCACATGGCATGCAGCAGAGACGTGCTGGAGGCCTGACATGTGAATTCCTTATGCAGTGGCTGCTGAGGCTAAGTGAACAGTCCTGGCATGTGGGCGACATGTGCACAGCTCCTGGGAGGGTGCCTCTGGCCCCTCTCACAATAGCCACGGGCACACGGGCCTCCAGGAGCCTCAGCTAGCACAAGTGCACGCGCCTGCCATGGTAGGGCTGCCTGCTCCTGCCCGCCCTAGGAGGGTGGGCTGCACTCACTGCTGCAGCCAAGAGTCTCCATACAAGGTAGCAAGCTTACTGTGGTCTCATTGTCCAGATTTTTCATTGCTAACTGGATGCCTAGGTTTTAATGTGAAAACTATGAATCTTGAATTGTTAGATCAAATATTTGTGAAGTGCTGTGAGTTTGACCAACACCCATCTTGGGCTACCAGTTGTGATCTGTCTGAACCCAAGGATGCAGTCCCAAGGGTGCCAAGAACAGAGCCCTGCAAAGTGTGAAAAAGATCTGGTAAGGGCTATAGGTGCTCACCTCTGGGGATAGACTGTGGAGTTGCCTCCGTTAAGGGCAGACCCAGCACCAGCAGTAGTCTGCCCTTAAAGGATGGCCACAGGGCTTCCCCAGGTGTTGCATGGGTCTGAGAAGTCAAAAAACTCAGTACTGGCTCTGGGAGCCGAGAGCCTGAGGGCAGTGATGGTCTCCGGCGTGGTGAGGTGCGAGTGCCCACATTTTTCCACCTATCACCAGCCTTCCTGCCAGCCTGGAAGGTGAATAGGGAGTAAGGGCTAGTTTTTGTATTTCACTGCTTACTTGGTGAGGCAGCATACACAGAATGAAGCGGTTTGCCTACAGACACAAAGCTGGTTGGGGACCCTCAAGGCTGGAATGAGGTCCCTGGATTTCCATCCCATTCGTTTCCCTCCTGCTCCACCAGCCTCTGCCCTGTCTCTTCCGCCCTAGCATAGAGGCTGTGGGAGAGATTTGCTTTAAAAAAAAAAAAAAAAAGGAATCGACATTGTGGAGGAAGAGGACTGCCTGCTGCAGAGCTGAGCTGGGTGAACCTGGTTGGGGGTGTGGGAGAGGCAGGGTTGCAATGTGGTAAACACAACACAAGGCCCCAGTTCAATTTGGATCCCAGGCAAACAACAAATGCAAAATTTGGGACAACTTATATAAAAATTTCATTTGTTGTTAATCTGAAATTCAGATTTACCTGGGGGACCGATATTTATCTGGCACCCTAACAAGAGGGAATTGGGCATGGGATAGGAGAGGGTGGGGCAAGTTTATCTCCATTTGGGGATTTTGGAAATCTAGAAGATACACAAAGCCAGGAGCAGTGACAGCAGAGCATCATGTCATTCTGCCTCCTGCCACATGTGCACACAGCCTGTAGGACGGTGACCTACATCATCCCACAGCCAGCCCCTGGCAGCCAGCCCCTGTAGCTGTGCTCCTCAGCCTGCGCCTGGCCCTGCCTGGGTCAAGTGTACACAGCTGGGCATTTGGGGAAGGGAGGAGGCAGCCCAAGGCAGAGAAGGAAATTCATCTTGGATCCAGCGAGGCCACAGGCTGATTGCCTTGAAATCACAGCCTGACGCACACAGGCAATGCAGAAGGCAGAGTGTTACAGGTATAGGGCTCACACTCCCGACGCTTCAGAAAAAAGGCCAGTTTGGCCCATGAACTTTGTACCTCTAACAATAGTAGTTATCCGTGGGATACCCTCTTGTCTTTTTCCTTTCCCATGGGGCCTGTGCCCAGGCCCCATCACCTGTCCTTGTTAGATTGCTCCAAAAGTGCATCTGTCATTTCTCTTTCTCATAGTTCATTATTAGTGTACAGGGGTACACTGGATTTTGCATATTGGTATTATTGATCCTGTACCCTGCAAGTTTACTGAATTGGATTATTAGTTCTAACAGAGTTTGTGTGTGTGTGTGTGTGTGTGTAGTCTTTAGGATTTTCTATATATAATATCTTGTCATCTGCAAATAGTGAGAGTTTTGCTTCTTCCTTTCTGATTTGGATGCCTTCTATTCCTTTTTCCTGTCTGATTGCTCCAGCTAGGGCTCCCAATGTTACATGGAATGAGAATGAAGACAGTGGGTGCCTTTGTCTTGTTCTGGCCTTGGAGGAAAAGGTCTCAACTTCTCACCACTGAGTATGACATGAGCTGTAGATTTGTCATATATGGCCTTTGTTACGTTGAGGTACATTTTTCTATACCCCCTTCATTGAGGTTTTTTACCACAGATTGATGCTGAATTTTATCAAGTGCTTTTTCTGCATCTGTGGAGATAATCAAGTGATTTTTACCCCTCATTCTGTGAGTGTGGTGTGGCACAGCAACTGGTTTGCAGGTGTCGAACCACCCATGCATCCCTGGGAGCAGTCCCACTTGGTTATGGTGTGCCATCCTTACATTGTATTGGGTTTTTAAAAATTAATTTGTTGTTGAGGTATAATTGACATACAACATTATAGTTTCAGGTATATAACATAATGATTCAATATTTGTGTATATTGTGAAGTGATCACCACAATAAATCTTGTTAACATTCATCACCATACATAGTTACAGAAACTTTTTCCTTATGATGACAACATTTAATATTTATTCTTTTAGCAACATTGAAATATGCAATAGTCTTATTAACTTTAGTCACCATGCTATACAGTACAGTGCCTGGACTTATTTTATGACTGGAAGGTTGTTCCTTCTGACCCCTTCACCCATTCCCACAACCCCCTGCCTCTGGCAACCACCAGCCTACTCTCTGTGTCTGTGAACCTTTTTTTTTTGCTGTTGTTACATTCCACATGTGAGTGAAGCCATAGGTGTTTGTCTTTCTCTGTCTAAATTATTTCACTTAGCATCATGCCCTCAAGTTTCATCCACGTTGTTACAAATGGCAGCATTCAATCTTTTTATGATGAATAATATTCCATTGTACATGTGTGTATGTTATGTGTATGTACAGGCCCCCCCCCCCCCCATTTTCTTTAGTTGATGCATTGCCAAATCCTGTTTGCTAGTGCTTTGTTCAGGATTTTCTCATCTAGGGTAGTCAGGAGTATTGGCCTGAAATTTTCTTTTCTTGTGGTTTCCTTGTCTGGTTTTGGTATGTTGACCTTGTAATACTAGTTTGGAAGGGTTCCTTTCTCTTCTATTTTTTGGAAGAGTTTGAGAATGATTGGTGTTAATTATTTAAATATCTGGTAGAATTTACCAGTGAAGCCATCTAGTCCTGGACTTTTGTTAATTGAATTTTTTTTATTACTGATTTCTATTTCTTCATGATTTAGTGTTGATAGATAGTATGTTTCTTGGAATTTATCCATTTCTTCTAGGTCATACAACTGTTGGCATATAAGATTTCATAGTAGTCTTTTATGATCCTTTGTATTTCTGTGGTATGATTTGTAACATCCTTTATTTTTTATTTTATTTACTTAACTCCTCTATTTTTCTTGATCAGCCTAACAAAAGGTTTGTCAATTTTGTTTACCTTTCCAAAAACTAATTCGTACTGTCATTGATTTTTTGTTTCATTTTTAAGATTTATTTTGCATTGTATTTTTTTCCATTTCCATTTACTCCCCTTATTCCCTCTTCCACCTCCACCCATTCCTCCCCAGCACTGTTCTTTCATATTGTCCTCTTAATCTCTATTTCATTATTTTGCTCTGATCTTTTTTATTTTCTTCCTTCTACTAACTTGAGACTTTATTTGTTCTTCTTTTAATAGTTCCTTGAGGTATAAAGTTAGGTTGTTTGTTTGAGGTTTTCCTTGTCAATTGAAGTAGGCCTGTATTGCTATGAACTTCCCTCTCACAACTGTTTTTGCTGCATTCCATACATGTTGATGGTTGTATTTCCATTTTCCTTTGTCTCGAGTTATCTTTTGATTTTTCTTTGGACTTCTTCTCGGACCCACTGATTGCTGAAAGGGCCTCTCTTCACTCCTCTGCCCAGCTGCTTTGGAGGGTGGCTGCGTCTCCCAGGGGACCTTCAGGGGGAATCCTGCACAGGCCGTACTGCTGCCCATCCTGCAGTGCGACCACCCAGTTGCCCTCCTGATTTAATGCAGATCAGCTCGGCCGGTTTGTGTGCCATGGGGCACAGATGGGAACTCAGCTCCACGTGTTGTCCTGGTAGACTCTGAGCTCCCTGAAGGCAGACCTGGCTGTGTGCCCATTTCTGGAGCGCCGCCCACAGTGCCAAGCCCACACCAGCGGGCCCCGGAGGAAGATTGGCTGAGTTGGGTTGAAACAACGTGGCCCACCAAAATAAAAAACTTTTGTCATCAAGGGACAATAAAAAGAATGGGAAAAGACTACTCACAGAATAAAAGTAGTAAAATTTGTAAATCATAAATCCAATAAATATCTACAGAATATATAAAGAACAAAAAGATAATCAACACAATTTCAAAAATGGGCAAAAGACTTGAATAGATTTTTCTTTAAAGGAGATATTCGAATGTGCAATAGGTGTATGCAAAGATGTTCACTGTCATCATTGGTCAGGAGGGAAATGTGAAGCCAAGCCATGACTTGACACTTTACACACACTAGAATGGCTACAGTTTTTGAAAATGGAAAAATAACAAGTGTTGGCAGGGCACGGAGAGATCGCAGTGCCTACACACACTGCTGATGGGAGCGTAAAGCAGTGTGGCCGCAGTGGGAAACGGCCTGACGATGCTGCGGTAGGTGAGACAGACACGCTCCCCAGAGCAGCACACAGACACCTGCGCGTGGGTGGGCACCGCAGCACTGTTTCTGACGGCCCAAAGGGGGAACATCCGCAGTGTCTGTCCGCTTTGGGGTGGATAAACAAAATTTCTTATTTTAATGCAAGGGACTATTACTCAGTCATAAAAAGGAATGAAGTGCTGACACGTGCTACAACACAGACGAACCTCAAAAAAATTCTGTTAAAAGAAACCAAAGTCAAAAGTCACATATTGTGTGCTTCTGTTTACATGAAACCTGCAGAACAGGTGGATCCACAGAGACAGAAAGTAGATTAGGGGCTGGAGGGTGAAAGCTGACAGGCTAGGGTTTCTGTGTGGGGTGATGGAAATGTTCTGGATTAGACCATAGTAGTGGTTGTACAGCTAAACACCACTTTGAAATTTTATTTCAAAATTAAAAAACAAAACAAAGCATAGTGGTCAGAATATGAAGGCTGTGACCCTGGGTCCTGCAGTGTCCCCTGGAGGTCACTGGGCCCTGGAGCCCTCAGCCTGCCCTCTCAGAGTGAGTCCCGAGCTGCCCAGTGTGGGGTGAGCAGACCCCACAGCCCACAAACCAAGGACTTATTTACCTTCTGGGGAATTGGGTAGCCTGGCCAAGGCCCAGGATCACCTCACTCACTTCTCCTGGACACCTTCAGCCTGGAAACCTCTCCCCACCTGTCACATACCAGGAAACCTGAGGACAGGTGCCAGAGCTGCCTCTGGGGCAAAATCATGGGCTAACCTGGAGCTGCTAATCGCTCTCCCACTGATTGAAGGAGCAAGGCAGGTGCATTGGGGAAGCCAAGCAGGTAGCTGGCAGAATCGGTGCTGAGGCCATGATGGAGGCACATAGACCCCAGATCCAGGCCTCCTGTAGTGACCCAGGAAAAAGGGTACTGGACAGAGCACAGCTACCTTGTCTACCAGCCATCTTCTCTCCAGCCCCTCCTCATGCATGTACCTCTTGGCACCCACTCCGTCTCTCCTTGGTCATTCACCAGTGTGCATGGTGCAGACTGGCAGTGACCTGGGTGCCTGGCAGTGGGGGTGTTAGAGATGAGCAGGGCAGGAGGGGCCTTCATTAAAGCTATCTGTTTACTTCACTTCACTGTTAGCTGTTGAAGGTTTATTGTAGGTGTGATTAGTTTAAAAATAAACTAAAAAATGACCCGCCTCACAGATCCTCTGCCACTGCCGCTTGCCACCGCCTTGGACCTTCCACTGCCCAGCCATGACCAACCCCACTGTGTTCTTCTACATCGCTGCCGACAGTGAGCCCTTGGGCTGCATCTCCTTCGAGCTGTTTGCAGACAAAGTTCCAGAGACAGCAGAAAACTTTCATGCTCTGAGCACTGGGGAGAAAGGATGTGGTTATAAAGGCTACTGCTTTCACAGAATTATTCCAGGACTTATGTGCCAGGCTGGTGACTTCACACGCCACAATGACACAGGGGCAAGTCCATCTACGGGGAGAAATGTGATGAGAATTTCGTCCTGAAGTGCACAGGTCCTAGCATCTTGTCCATGGCTAATGCCGGACTCAGCACAGACGGTTCCCAGTGTTTCATCTGCACAGCCAAGACTGAGGGGCTGGGCGGCAAGCGTGTGGTCTTCCGCCAGGTGAAGGACGCACAGAGGTTGTACCAGCCGTGGAGTGCTACAGGTCCAGCAATGGCAGGACCAGCCAGAAGATCATCATTATCGACTGTGGACAACTCTAATAACTTTGACTCGTGTTTCATCTTAGCCACCAGACCATTCCTTCTGCAGCTCTGGAGAGTACCCCTTCACCCCCATCTGCTAGGAATGTTCTATAATCTTCATGCTCTCAATGCAGTTCATTGGGTTCCATGTTTTCCTTACCTCTTCCGAGTCTAGCTGTTTTGCAAAGTTTATGATTATGAAATTAAACTAAAATTGAGAGCTTGAAAGTCTGTGCCTTGGAGGCACCGGGAAAGCAGGCGTAAGGATGTGGGCCACCCCTTCTTGGCCCTGCCCTGGTAGGGGGACGTTGTGCGAGAGCAGCCCTTGGGCTGGGCTCAGGGCTCAGGGCTCAGGGCTGGGTGGTCTTCAGGCTCCTTCGACAGAGCCTTCTGTCTGTTCTCAGCAGCCTCTACCCTGCTGCACCCCTACTCCGCCCTTGAGCCCACTGCAAGCATTGGGGCTGTATGCTGTGGCCCTCCCTCAAAGGGGCGCCTTTCCTGGCTGAGGGCACCTCCTGTGCTGCCAGGTCTCTTTCTGCTTCATGATGTGCTTGGGGTGTGTCTGCTGGAAGAGGGTGCAGCATGGTCTACCCAGACGGGACTGAGGACATGTGGGGATCCCCGCAGAGCTGAATGGGTCCATAGGGCAGGTGCTCCCTGTCCTGTTCCCTCCTCAGCCTCAGAGCCTCAGGGCCTGGGAGCACTGCCCCCCTCACTTCAGGTTTCTCCCAACGCACACCTCACATGCCTTTTTCTCTTCCCCATTCAGGTTGCAAGATGGGAACAGAAAACCCGAAAGCTGAGCCAAGCCATGGGCTCCCCCTACCTGGCCTGCTACGTGCTAGGTGGGGTCATCTTGCTCCTAAACGTCCTGCGCTCATACTGGTAAGCCCGCCCAGGCTGTGCTGCCTACCAGTCAGCTCGCTGTAAGAGCCCGGGGCTGCTGCGGTGCAGGGGTGGCCAGTGCAGGGGTTGCTGGGGTCCATTAAGACTCTGGAGACTTGTGTCTGAATGTACAGGGAATTCTGCTCTCTAAAGCCCCATGCCACAGCCTGCTATCCCTTCCCTGTCGGGGCCATCAAACTCCTATCAGCAGAGGGGTCCTTGTGACCTCGGAAAGGGATGGCACCACCTCCCTGGGATTCAGACACAGAGGACAAGGCCTGTATGGCCCCCAAGCTTGCATCCCTGGCTTCCAGTTTATAGACAAAGCCACTGTCGGAGTCCCTTCTGGTGAGTTCCAGGCAGGAGGCTGACCAGTGTCCCTGAGGAGGTGGGCCTCACCCAGACCTGGGCTGGTATTACTGAGTCCCCCTCAGGACCTGGGATGTATTATCCCTGTCTTCCTGCCTTCGAAGACAGAGGCCAGAGTGGGCAAGCTTGTTCCAGATAATGAAGCACAACCTACGCTCGGGACATGGGAGCAAATGCTGTCGCCCAGATGCAAGACAGGGGTTTCTGGGGTGGGATGAGGCTGTGGAGAGGTGGAGTGGTAGCAGTGGTCATATGTGGCCATGTCCAGCATGGCCTGTCCCCGAGCCTGGTTCTCACCTCCTGGGCTTCTGTGAGACCCACAGCAGCAGTGTACTAGCTCATGGAGTGCACATGGTCTATCTGGGTGGTGCTTTGAAAAAAGAGCACTGGTGCATGAGGGGCAGCACATAGGAGTGGTGAGGCTAGGGGAAGGCAGAGGGCTGGAGAGAGCCTGGCCCCTGGGGGTGCCTGGCACCCTCAGGGCCTGTGCACAGCCAGGACAGTGCTCGCATCTCAGCTTGAGCATGCAGTCTGGGCCAGGTGACTGTCCAGAGGTGCCAGTCTGTGTCCTGAGGCAAGAGTATGGGCATGGGCAGCTGTGCTGCCTCCTACCTTTGGTACCCTGTAATCACCACAGCTGTCCAGGGCTGGGCGTTTGAGCCCAGGCATCACAGGGGTGCCGAGGCTGGTGAGTGGCTGAGCCAAGAAACCAACCCAGCTGTCCCAACCGACCGACTATCCTGGCCCTTTCCAGGAAGCTTCTTGCTGTCTTAGTGCCGAGTTCTGGTTTCCCCGCCCATCCCTAGCTCAGTAATGCAGTCTCCCTCTTCTCACTTGAACAAGCCAGAAACCTAGGAGGCATTTTTGATTGTATCCTGATGTTACCAGGGAGAGACTCAAGTTCCCCGCTACTTCCTGCCCTGAGCTTGTTCCTCAGTTCTGCCTCATCTACAAGAAATTGATTCAAGTAAGAGACAAACACGTATAGTGCAAATGAGATAGCAAGCTTGTTTATGAAACACACAGGTGCAAAACTACAGGTAGGCTTTGACTAGTCTGAATGCCCCGTGTATAGGGAAATAAAGTTGTTAGTAAGTTTGTTCTATACACTTGAGTCGAGGCTACAAGTGGGCACTCAGCTAATTGAGTGTGCCAACTATTGGGGTTCAGGGGTTATATACCTTAGTCAGCTTCTAGGTTCCCCCTCCTTCTTCCCCTTCTATACCTTGGGAATAAGGTACAGCTATAAAGACTTTCCTTCTCTGTTAGTAAAGGCCCTTTGTCTCAGTGAAACTGCTACAGAGGCTTCCTTTCCCAGCACAGAGTCTCAACTCCCCTCTCTACCTGCACTATCCCTGCTTGTGATGTTCAGAATCCCCGGCAATCTTACTGGACTAGGCTCAGGACCGCTGAGTCAGTGGGTGAGGCACAGCTGCCTGCTCCTCTCTGCCTTAGTTTACTACCTGTCCTCCCTAGCACTGCCATCTTCCTGTACAGTCCAGTAGCACAGTCTGGAGTCGGCCCCCTTTGCCCTCCCCGTCTCTGGACTGTGCGCAGTGGCCTTCCTCTGCACAGCCTTGTGGAAATCTTGTCAGAGTAAGAGTCAAACTGAGTCATCCCTGCCTGGCCCCTGGCCCCTGGCTTCCCATTGCAGTAAAAATAACATGCAGATCATCCATGGCCTGGCTAATTCAGCTCTGGTCATCTCCTGCATTCCCACAGCAGGGCCTCTGCCCCAGCTCTCCCTCCCACATCTTTAGGGTCTGGCTTCCCCTGCTGCATTAGCTGTCAGCATCCATGGTGCCCCCTGGGGAGCCCTGCTGACTATATCCTGTGTGCAAGAAGCCCATGGTGCCTTTGTCTATATCGGTGGACTGCAGGCTCCATGAGGGTCACAACTGTGTGGGTCTCGTGAGCCACGTTATCCCCAGAGTGGAATGCTGACCCTGCCTCAGCAGTGATCAGTGAGTACTCAGGATAAATTCAGAGTGGACTGGGCCTGCACTGGGAGTCCAGCTGACCCACGACCTTGGAGAGAGGTCATGGCATGGCTGGAAGACTCCAACAAGATCTCTAAAAACTGGCGAGACTTCCAGTCAAGATGGTGGCATAGGTAAATGTGGTGTTCACCTCCTCACACAACCACATCAAAATTACAACTAAACTACAGAACAATTATCATTCAGAACCTCCAGAAATTGAGCTGAATGGAAGTCCTACAGTTAGGGAATTGAAGAAGCAGTCACATCAAGACTGATAGAAGGGGTGGAAAGGGCTGGTCCCGCACCCATGTGTGGCAGACAGAAATCAGAAGGGATAGCTCAGCTGCACGTGTGCCCCCTGGGGAGCAAGGGGTCCCAGCCATACAATAGGCCCCCAGCCCAGGTTCCAGTGCTAAGAAGAAAAGTTGTCCTAACTTCTGGCTGTAAAAACCAACAGTTGAGGCTGAGAAGGAGGGCTTCTGGAGTCCCAGGCAGTTCCTCTTAAAGGGCCTGCACATGGACTTACTCAGACTTACTCCCTCTAAGTTCCAACACTGGGCAGCAGCTTAAAAGGCACCAAAGACATATGGGAAGGAACTGGACTGTCTGGCATCAGGGCGAGATCTGGGGGGACAGCTTTCTCCCAGACAGAAGTCCTGACAGGCCACTGCTTCTCTGCTGAGCCCTCCCCCACAGAGCTGGCAGGCAGGCACCATTTCAGAGACTCCATCAACCTGGCTCACACTGTTTGCCCTCACCTGGTGACCCTGAGACCCAGAACCACCCAGCTTGTGGGCCCACTCAGGCTGTTTTCAGTGGCTTTTCCACATGAAAGGCCTATCTTGGCTCATGTTCCTGATTTTCCTAAAATCTCTCAAACAAACAGCATCTGGCCTCAGTGAGCCCCATACCTCTCACTAAGTGGCTCCAGACCTGGCACTAGCAGTAGCCAGCCTTGGTTCACAGCTTGGTTTTACCTGGGCACCTCCAAGCCCACACAAATGGTAGCCATCTGTGGATCACTTTATAGCTCATGCTGGATGGCCCCAGGCAAAACACAGGCAGGGCCAACCTTGGCCTGCACCTCCCAGGAGGACCCAGTGTTAGCACACCCAGTAGACAGCCTCTGACCATATCAAAGCACTGCGCAACTACCTCCACAAGTGATACAATCAGGGCAAACACAGCAGGCACAAGAGTGCCACTGAAGTAACTTCTGTTCTGTAGCATGAGCCCCTGCTCAGCTGATCCTCCTCGGTGGCTGGTGGTCACAGCCAGGCCTTGCAGCCATTCAGCCTGGGGGTAAATGTCTCCCATTGACATGCCAACAGCAGTCAAGGCTCAACTACAACAACAGGATGTACACACCCCATACAAGGGGTGGGGACGATGCATCCCTCAAGTGCCCAGCCTGGGTGATCAGGAGGCTGTGCCACTGGACCCTACTGGACACCTGGTACATTAGGCCACACTACCAAGCCTGGGAGATGCAGCAGCTCTACTAATACATAAAAACATACCCAAGGAGGCAGCCAAAATGAGGCAAAGAAACATGAAAGAACTGAACAAAACTCCAGAAAAAGAACTAAACAAAATAGAACCAAAAGCAATCTACTAGATGCAGAATTCAAAACACTGGTTATAAGGATGCTCAGTGAACATAGAACGTCAACAGCATAAAAAAAGGACCAGTCAGAAATGAAGGATACACTAACTGAAATGAAATGAAGAATATTTACAGGGTATCAACAGTAGAGTGGATGAAGCCTAGAATCAAATCAGCAATTTGGAATATAAGGAACACCCATTCAGAGAAGGAAAAAAAAGAATAAAAAAAAATGGGGATAGTGTAAGGAGTCTCTGAGACAACTTCAGTTGTACCAGCACTTGCATCATGGGGATGCCAGAAGGAGAAGAGAGAGCAAGAGATTAAAAACATATTTGAAAAAATAATGACAGAAAGCTTTCCCAACTTGGTGAAGGAAATAGATGTGCAAGCCCAGGAAGCACAGAGTCCCAGCAAGATGAACCCAAAGAGGCCCACTCCAAGACACAGCATAATTAAAATGCAAAAGTTTAGAGACAAAGGGAGACTCTTAAAAGCAACAACAGAAAACAGTTAGTTACCTACAAGGGAGCTCCCATAAGACTGTCAGCTGGCTTCTCAACAGGAACATTTCAGACCAGAAGATACTTGTAAGAAATATTCAAAGTGACGAAAACCAAGGATGTACAACCAAGATTACTCTACCAAGCCACATTATTATTCAGAATCAAAGGGCAGATAAAGTGCTTCCCAGACAAGAAAAAGCCAGAGTTCATCACCACCAAACCAGAATTGATGAAATGTTAAAGGGTCTTTTTAAGAAGAAAAACATATATCAAAAATATGAACAATAAAATGGCAAAAATACATATCTAACAACAACTGAATCTAAGAAAAACCAAAATAAATGAACAAACAGGACAGAAACACTTACAGATACAGAGAACATTTTGAAGGTTGTCAGATGGCAGGAGTGGGGGCGGGGGCTGGGTGACAAAGGTGAAGGGATTGAGAGGCACAGATTGGTGGTTACATACAGGACAGTCACAGGGATGTAAAGTCCAGCACAGGGAATCCAGCCAGTAATAGTGTAATAACTGTGCATGGTGCCAGGTGGGTAGGAGATTTATCAGGATAATTACTTAGTTATGTCATGCCTAATCACTGGGGTATACACCTGAAACTCATATAATAATGTATGTTAACTCTAATTGAAAAATTATTTTAAAAATAAAAGTTAAAAAAATGGCGAGTGCTCCAGACATGTAAACAGGAGGTTCATTCCTTGCCTTGCCCTTCTCTGCCCAGGCCTTGCCCCAGCTGTGACTTCAGTGCCAGCTGACACCGGTGTCTGCCTCTCCCTCCCATCTTGCTCTCCTTGAGGAAGTGGCTGTCTGGGGTTCTGGGGACGGGGCCCTGGCCCAGACAGGCCTGCTTCTGTCCCACCTTCACCTGCCGCAGCCTCCCGGCTCTGAATTCCCCAGCTGACTGGCAGGAGAAGCAGGGGGCGCTAGGCGTGGCCCTTACTTGCTGGTCTTCTGGTGGCAGGCGCCAAGCCTCAAGGTGCTGAGGACCTTCAAGCTCTGAGTGAGGTGGGCAGGGGTGTGTGGTGGGCCCTCTTTCCACTGCAGGTGTCCTCCTGTCCTTACTGATACCAGGTCTCGTGTTAATAGGATTGGTGCTAGAGGATGCTCGCACCCTCCGTCCCTCTGCCTGGACCACACATTGCCCTTTGTTATTATATATTTTGTACTGTGGTGGAATGTACACAAGGTAAAACATTACTGCATTAACCATCTGCACATGTATAATCCAGTGGCACTGAGCATGTTCACACTATTTGCAGCCATCACCACCGCCCACCTCCAGAACCTTTTCACCTTCCCAAACTGAGGCCCTGTCCCCATTAAACACTAGCTCCACATTGCTCCCTACAGCCCTGGCAACCGTCACTCTGCCCTCCGTTTCTGTGAGCGTGGCTTTTTGAGACCCTGCACCTAAGTAGAATCACTCAGTATTTGCCTTTTCATGTCTGGCCTGTCTTACTCAGCACAGCATCCTCAGGGTCTGCCCATGTGCTAGCATGTGTCAGGGTTTCCCTCCTTCATAGTGCTGCCATTGGTGATGTGGATGAACCTTGAGGACCTCATGCTCAGTGAAATAAGCCAGTCACAGGAGGACAAATACTGTGTGCTTCCACTTACATGTGGGATCTAAAACACCAGTCACAGAAACAGTCGAGTGGTGGTCACCAGGGTGGGGGCAGGAGGCACTGTGGCAGGTGAAGGTGGGCAGAGGGCACAAACTCCCAGGTACAAGAGGAGTAAATTCTGGGTCAGGCACAGCCTGGCAATCATAGGTAACAATCCTGCCTTGTGAACTTGAGGGTGGCTGTGACATGACCGTGCTGGGTGACCGTGTCACAGCACACACATGCACCAATCGTCACTGTGCACCTGCACTCACCCAACACTCTGTGCCAGTTATGTTGCAGTAGAACTGCTCAAATAAAATAAAAGCACTTTGAAAAAATTATTAGAATAGATTTCACCTCCTTTTTAAGGCTGAATAATTTCCCCTGTGTGGGGACGGGCCACACTGCTCACCCGTTCACCCACCAGACACTGGGGCTGTTCCCAACTTCCGGCTGATGCGAGTAGAGCATGAGGGTCTGGGTGCCTCCCTGCTTTTGGTTCTTGGGAGTGGACACCCAGGAATGGGGTTCCTGGGTCACATGGTCATTCTCTGCTTAATTTTTCGAGGGTCTTCCATACCATTCTCCATGGCGGCTGCACCCTTTTACATTCCTACCAGCAGTGCCCAAGGGATCTAATGTCTCTACATCCCAGGCAGTTCTCGTCAGTAGTGTTCTTTAACCACAGCCATCCCGATGAGTATGAGAGGGTGGGTGTCACACTGTGGCTTTGATTTGCATTTCCCTAGTCAGTGCTGCTGAGCATCTTTTCATGTGCTTGTTGTCCTGTTCAAGTCCTTTGTCCATTTTTTAATCAGGTAGTCGCGTGCTTGGCTACATTTGAGATAGTTATGTACGTATGATATCCTTGACCTGCAGAGCCTGAAATATTTACTATATGCCTCTGAGAAGAAGTTTGTGGACCCTCGACTAGCTCAGTCAAACCCGTAATTTGGGTCATCTTCATCAGCTGCCAGCAAACTTTTTCTGTTTGTAAAATCTACTAGTTAGTCTCCTGGGCGCTGTGGGGCCACATAACCACTTCACTCTGCTGGAGACGGCGCAGAAGTGAGTATAGCGGCCACTGGCTGCGGGTTGCCAGCCCCCGCTCTCCAGGAAAGGAAGGTTCTGTTGCTGCCATCGGACATCCAGGTACATCTAGTGGCCAATATCTGGAATGTGTGTCAGAGCAGCCTGAGGAAGGGGCAGGTGCCCTGGGTCAGTCTCAGCCCTGCTCCTGAAGGGGCTTGACCTTGAGCAGGCTACTGAGCAGCCCTTCTGAGTCTTGACCTCCTGTCTGTGAACAGGAGCAGGAGCCCCAGGCCTGCTCCCTGGCTGGGCTGCACTCACTGGTGACAGTGGGCTCTTCTCTCTCCTCACCAGCGATGTTGGACAGGTGGGTGGGGGCTTTGGGGAAGGGCTCGTGAGAACCCTGTCAGTACTACTAGCTCCTGCCTGTAATCCCTCCCCCTCCATTTTCTCAGCATGCCTTCACACACATCACTTCATTTGATTCCTAGATGTGTTTTGTTATTTTGCAGGAAAATACACATAACGGAACTTCTATTTTAAAACTACATAGTTAAGTGGCATTCAATACACTCACGATGTTGTGCAGCCACTTTTGTCTAGTTCCAGAACTTTTTGCCTCAAATAGAAACTCCTAACTTATAAAGGAGTTACCTGTACCTGCTCTGCCCCCTCCCCCAGCCCTTGGAAAATACTAATCTGCTTTCAGTCCCTATGGGTTTACTTGTTCTGGACTATTGCAGCGTGTCTGTGCTTTCTATAAGCTGAGCACTCTATGTGGGGAGGGGCAGAAGCCATCCGAGAGCACTGGGCAGTAGGCCTGCCCAGCATGGGGTCAGGGCCTGGTGGTCACCAACAGGAACAAAGGGGCAGGGCCAGGCAGCCTGAGGTGGTCCTCCGGGGCCTGCAGGGTGAACTGGCTGTCTGTCTGGGGGCCATTATTACAGACCTGTCTGCTCTGTCTGGGAAGGGTAAGTGTGCGGGCCTGGGGAGGGGGGGAGCGGGGACCTGATAGGCGGGGCACACCCTGCACAGAGCCGGCCTCAGCTGGAGCCAGCAACCTGGGGCCACCGCCTAACATTGAGCCTGTTGGGGGGGCACTGTGAGCACAGACAGGCAGGCCTGGGCTTGGCAGGATGGGCACTGCACCCTCCTCATGGCACCTGGACAGGATGGCAGCCTTGGACAGCGCACAGAGGTGTGCAGGGTGCCGGGAGCCCTGTGCCCTTCGCCAGTTAGTTGGTGGCGCTGTGTGCCAGTTTGCCATGGAACCACACCGGGCCTTGTGTGAATGGGCCTGCAGGTTTGGGGGAGGGGGGCCCCATTCAGCAGGAGCAGGGGTGTGGCTGGGGTGGGGACAGACCTCCCTCCCCACTCTGTTTGCCAGGGCTTGGGGCATGTGCACACTGCGCAGGGACTGGTCATATCAGCGCTACGTCAGCGTGTGTGTGGCTGTCCTCCCAGTGGCCCCCCGTGTGCCAGTCATCAGTTCACCAGGGCCTGGCAGCACTGTTCGCAGGGCGCAGTCCCGAAGGAGCGAGGGCACGGTGTTCTCCCAAGGCCTCCCAGCACCTCACCAGTGTGGGCACGGCTCAGCTCCCAGAGTCGAGTCTGCCTGCTGCCCAGTAGGTCGCCCCTCCCAGCACGGCAGCAGGCTTCATCCAGGCCGGTGTGGGCAGGGGTGTCTCTGATTTCTCTCTGACCTCTTCTTTCAGTGAATACCCCTGGGGTCCCTCATGATGTTCTTTTCAGTTAACTTGGGTCTACTGACTGGGGACCTTCCTCACACCCCTGAAACACCCTGACCTTGCCCCGCGTCGGTTGAGATGTACCTGGTGTTGGCGGGGCCTGGGCTCTGGGCTCTGATAGGCGGGGCACACCCTGCACAGAGCCGGCCTCAGCTGGAGCCAGCAGCCTGGGGCCACCGCCTAACATTGAGCCTGTTTGGGGGGCACCATGAGCAGGTCCGCAGGCCATGGGGGCCCTTTGGGGGATGCCTCCCTCGCAGGAAGGGCCTTGGTTAGAGGAGGGATCCAGAAGGAGGCTGGAGCCAGAGGCTGAGCCAGGTGCCTGGTGTGCCGCCAGGACACAGCAGGCTGTGGCCCCCTAACCTGCCTCCAACCAGGTTTCAGGATCTCAGGGGAGCAGGGTGCGGACAGCCTGAAGTCACATGGGTGACTGAAAGCTCAATTTAAGTTTTAAAAATAGAACTGGAGACAGACAAAGGAGTCTCTCCACTCCCACCCCCAGTGTAGAGTATTTCTAAAGGAAATTGCCTCCTATTTGTGACTCTTCTGTTCTAGAGCGTGTGGCCCTCAGAGCCACTGGTTCCTTAGTGAATTTTCTGTGGGGGATGGAATGTGCTTTCCTGACTTAATGGAGGGGCTGGAATGTCACAGGTCACTCAACAAGGCCCAGTCACGCCACCTCTTTAAACCTGCCACAGAGTACAGAGCCATGTGTTTGAGGGTGCCTGGCCAGAGCTGGGAGGGGCCCGGCCCAGCTCCTCTGCTGAGAAGCTGGGTGAGCACCAGGGGTGCTCAGCAGGGAGCTGGACTCCAAGGTGCTGAGGGAGCCTGGGGAGGTGCTCCCCCGGGACCCTCTCTTCCCATGGCGAAGGATGGAACGGAGCTGCTGGTGGAACCAGGAAGGCCCTGGGTCTAGTCTTGGGCAGCCATATGGCTGCTTCAGGGCTGCTGTGCCCCCACCACTGGCCCTAGGTCTGCTCCTTTTCAGGGATCTCTACTGCTCCCAGCCTGATGGCTTTTCCTGTGGAGCCGTCCCCGGGTGGGAGCCGTCCCCTGGGTGGGAGCCGTCCCCTGGGTGGGAGTTGTCCCCTGGTGGGCTGCTTCAGGTGCATCATGGCAGAGTGAGAGCTCCCCTTTCATTGGCCCTGCTGCTGGCACTGGGCCAGGAAGCGGACCTGCTACCTGGAAGGTGCGGATGAACTCTGGTAGAAAAGCTGGAGCTGGTCCCATCCTGGGCCCTGATCTGACCCAGCCTGGGCCTTGACTGGTCTCCCCACTCGGCTCCTTCTACCCATGGAGAAGCATTCCTGGCTTATTACCACAGGCCTGGAGGCCTTCTCTGCAGGCTTCCCCATGGGTCCATCTGTTTTGTGTTGTTTTTTTATTTTTTCTGGAATGATCTCCCTGCCTACGCCCTTCTGGTGAATTTCTTCTACCACACCTCAGCTTAGGCCTCACTGTGGCCCAGCAGGCTCCGTTGGCCTGGGTTTGGGGGTAGGAGTCAGCCCAGGCAGGGAGGGATAGGTACCAGTGGGGGCTGGGCATTGGGGAGTTACCCGAGCCCTCTTGTCCTCTCTCTCTGTGGCATGGTCCTTAATGCAGGGTAGCCCAGGCAGGATCCAGGGTCTGCAGGTGAGCCAGCCCTGAGTAGGGCAGCTAGCTTTGCCAGGACCCACACCCTCTCCATGCCCCCTGTTCCACCATGGCCTCAGCTGCTGGGTCGGCAAGGTGATGGTGTGCCTGGCTGCAAGTTCACCAGATCAGGTGAGGGCCTGGAGGAGCGTGGCATGGTGTGGTGACCGGGCACAGCGCTGGGCATATGTGACCCTGAGCCAGCCCGAGAGTCCTGGCCTGCAGCTACAGGATGACCCTGAGCACAGCAGCAGGAGGGAGAGCAGTGGGGGTGGAGAGCGGGGGTGTGGGCAGGGTGACCAGTGGCCAGGTGTACCCTGACACAGGGGTGCCTCCATTTGACAGGTCACTGTGCTGGCCTCTGTTGGCTGTTTGTTCACAGACTCTCTCCCCTCTGGAAGGAGTGGGAGGAGGAGGACAGAGGCTGCTGCTTTTCCTGCTCCTGGTGACTGTGAACTGTGACCCGCTCTGCCTGGAGTGTGCCAGGTGCCAGGGGATGCTCAGGGGAAGGAGAAGCAGCCTATGTTTTCTAAGCTGAAAGCAGCCAGATGAAAGTTCTAGGAAGGTAGCTCTTGGCTTAGTATAAGGATAGTGTTATGTCGATGTGAGTTTACAAGCGGGGTGAGTGAAGGTGATGAGTCTGTGCTGCTTGCAAGAGCCTGGCTGACAGGTATCTTATGATGATTGGAGGATGGATGGATGGATGGATGGATGGATGAATGGACGGACACAGGACAGACTAATGGATGGAAGGATGAGTGTGTGAGTAGATAGTGAGCTGCCCTGCTAGGAGTACATGGTACAAAGTAAGCGCAGGGAGTTGTCCCTCGTGAGGCAGATCTTGAGTCCTGGAAGTGGGAAATGAATGCTTGTGGCACATGCATGCCCTTGCTCCCACACACGCATCCTTTCTTTGGAGAGGGTCCCTCCCTACAGAGGCAGACCCTGGGTCCTGCTCCTGTGCATTACTGTGAGCCCAGTCCCTTTGTCCTCGCTATACCAGGCCTTCCAGTCCTCAGGAGCCAATAGGAAGACCTGAATTTCAAAACCCACAAGTATAGTCACCCCTTTTGGTCAACCCACTTGCCTTTTAACAGGCCTCACGTGGCTTGGCTCCAAAGGGAACAGCTGAGAGCTCTTCAGGTGTGGAAGACTCAGATGGGATCTCTGAGGTGCCTGCTGGGAAGTGGCCAGTCCTGCACAGGCTCTGAGGAGGCTGGGGCAAGGGCAGAGCTTGCCCAAGGCTTCAGGGCACCAAGTCCACTAGGGGAGTGGGACACCAGGACCACGTGGGATGCATGCCAGATGCGGAGGCCCGTGGACACCAGGATGGCCTGGGGCACAACCTGGAGCATGCGCCTTTAACTTTCTGAGGTTCACTTTCCTCCACAGTACCAGTGCCTCGCTGGACAGGGTAGGAGTGTGCAAAGTGGTGGTCTTTGGGCTGCATCTGGCCTGCTGACATGCACAGAATCCAAAACAGTTTTCATTAATCACCTATTTTTTGTTTGTCTGTCTTTAATCAGGATACTTCATATACAAGTCAGGATTTCTGACTTCTCTTGGAAAACCAAAAACCTGGCAGGCCTGGGCCCCCTTGGTGCTATTCCCTCAGGGCAACAGGGCACTGGTGCCTGGGACAGCCCCCTGGGCGGGCCAGTGCTCCCCTGGCACCCCGCCCCCTGCAGCCACTTCATCACCTGCCTGGCCCGGATAGGCACTGAGTTGGAGGCCCTTGGGCTGGCTCCTCTGGGGGGCAACTTGGAGGACAGGGGTCGGCAGGAGTGGCAGCCTCCTCTTCAAGGCAGTTACCCCATATCCCCATGTCCCCTACCTGCAGCTTCACCCAGGCCATGCTGAGCCAGCCCAGGATGGACAGCCTGGACAGCCCCGTGGCCCTCCTGGCGGGCCTGCTGCTCCTGGGGGTTGGCAGCGTGCTGGTGCTCTCCAGCTTCTTTGCGCTGGGCTTCACCGGGACCTTCCTAGGTAAGACCCCAAGAGCCCAAGAGCTGGGGGCTGGGGAGGGGCTAGAGCTGACCTGTTTGGGGTCTGGGGAGGAGCGGGGTCGCTGACTGCCCTGCCATCTGTGACAGCTGCATGGGACTTGGGGCACCTTCCCTCTTCCAGGCCTCAGCTCATCCCTGGTCAGCTTAGGAAGTGGGGCTCTCACTTCTCATCCTGCTGCTTGGCTGCCAGGCCAGGCAGGATATCTGTCTGCTGTGTCTGAACCACGAGCCAAGGCTGGAGCAGGACTAGAGTGTGGGGGCGGGGGCGGGGGGGACACCATCCCTTTTCGGCCCACAGCCCTGGTGACTTCGGGCTGGGGGCTCAGTTCAAGCCTGGCTGGAAGTCCTCATGACATCAGTGACTTCCAGCAACTTGGAAGCCCAGGAAGGAAAGCCACAGGGGATGGCAGCAGGGGCAAGGGTGACGTTGGGACAGGGAAGGAAAACAGGAGGTGGCCACTGCTTGAGGGGGAGCTCCTCCCAGCAAGCAGGTGGCAAGGGCAGGTGCCTGGCTGCCTGATGGGCTGGGTCAGGGGCCTGGCTCCCTCCCCCTCTCATCCCTGCCTCAGTTTTCCCCAGTGCCTGGGCAGCATCTGGTGCCTAGCTTGTCTGGGCACCTCTGTTCACCATGCTATCTGCGGGGCTCTGGGCTGGGCGCTGCAGGCCGCAGCAGGGGCCCCAGAATCCCCCAGGGGCATGTGGTACTATGGGGAGAGAGGCTCTCCTCTCAGCCCTGGGGCAAGGCCTGGCAGTGCCTCAGGCTCTGGTAGGCACCACAGGGAGTCTGGGGCGGAAAGAGGGGCACAGCAGGGAACCTGGGGAGAAGGGAAGTTGAGAACACCTGGTTCTGGCTGGTGGGCTGGGTGGGAAGGACAGGCCCAGGAGCAAACTTGAGCTCGAGGGACGGCATGCTGGAGAGGCAGGCAGGTCGGCTGGTGTACAGGGCCAGTGCGGGCTGCCTCGAGGTTGGGCAAGGCCACATGACTGGGGTCCCCAAAGGCCATGCGGGGGACTGACTTCACTCCCAGGGAGGAAGGGGCAATGGCAGGAGTTGGAAAAACCCTTTTTCGGCAATGATTGTCCTGGTGGAGCTGATGGCTAGGGTAGGGGTTGAGGGAGGCCAGGGAGGAGCAGTGATTGTGGTGTGGGCGTGGCCAGGCTAGTGGGAGGGAGGAGGGCACTGTGCTGGCCAGCTGCGTCCTCTGGAGACCTGGTGTGCACAGCCTCCCAGCGCTCAGGCACTGTTGCAGGGTAGACACAGAGCCAGGAAGGGGCTGGCATGGCCCCCACCACCCAGGGCAGAGTGGCAGCAATGCATAGTCAGAGCTGCTTGGTGAGGCTCAGTGGGAGGGGTGAGTCAGGGTGGGCGGGGTGAGGGAAGGGGCCTGACGGCACCGACCACTGTAGGCCCAGATGGACGGCCTAAATCTTGGAGGGCTGCTGTGCTGCATGTGGGTCAGGCAGCCACCTCCCTGCTGTGCATCAGCCCCAAGCAGGTTTCTGTGCCACCACCTCCAGACCCACCGGCCTCCTGGAGAGAAAGCCTCCCCAGCTCTCCTTGGGCCCGAGCCCTTTGTCCCCAGAGAATGGGTAGGTGACGCAGATCCTGCAGGTTCCTCCAGCCTGTGGCTGTCCTACTTCTGCTTTGGATGAAGGTCCAAGGGATTTCTGGGAAGAGGAACCCCTGACTCCAGGGCAGTGGGGCCCCCTGTACCTGCCTCAGCCCCTCAGCCACAAGGGCCGCTGCCCTCCGAGAGGTCTGTGTGCCCGTGGCCTAAGCAGGCCTGCCCCCGGGGGTCCCTGACTTGTATGCTGATAGACCTGCTCCCGCACAGCTTGGAGCCTCCTGGAGGGCAGGCCCTTTAGGCCAACCCCTCTCTTAGGGATGGTGTGGCCAGGGTGTGAGCCTTTGACCTGCCCTGCCTTGTCCACAGGTGATTACTTCGGGATCCTCAAGGAGTCCAGAGTGACCACATTCCCATTTAGCATCCTGGACAACCCCATGTACTGGGGCAGCACGGCCAACTACCTGGGCTGGGCCGTTGTGTGAGTAGTGGGCCTCCTGCCTGTCCTCCCACTGGCTGTCCCCACTGGGAAGACAGCAGCCTCACACCCCTTGTACAGCCGAGGGTGCCAGCCAGCTGTGTCCTTTGGGATAACTGCTTTGTGGATACAAACAACTCCTAGAACAGGGGTCGGCAGATTGTCCCTCACAGGGTCAGAGAGGAGTGAGGCTCGCGGACCCAAGGCAGGAGAAGGGGTCTGTGTCTGTGGGTTCCAAATGAGCCGGTATGACTGGGTGTCATTGTGCTCACTGACATTTGAGTCTCCTATGATTTTCAGGTGTCACAAAATATTGTTCTTTTGATTCTCTTTTAACCAGTAAAGAAGTACACACCATCTTGGCCTGTGCTAGGGCACCGGGGTGCTAGGGCAGTGGGGTGGGCAGCAGCAGCCCCCGGGACTGCTGCAGACCTCAGGGGCCCTGGCACCGGCAGGGCCTGCGTCTGTGCATGAACCCGGGTTGCAGAGCTCCTCACCCTGCAGCAGGACAGAGTCCCAGTGCCCACAGGAACCTGCAGGCCACAGGACTCAGTGCTGCCTGGCGAGCAGTCCGGCTCCAGCCTCCGCCAGGCCAGGCAGAGCATGCCCATCCAGAGCAGTTCTTGCTTGTGGAGAGTGTGCTGCCTCTACTTAACACCCGAAGACCACCTGCCTAAGTCACAGGTGTTCCCAGAGGCCAGGCAGGTTACAGAACACAAAGGAATCAATCTCAAATGGTAGAATGTCAGGACTGAGATATTCTGCCCTATGCCCCGCCCCCACCCCAGATCCGAGAGCACTGGGCGTTGAGTGAGGAACAGCTATAGAAGGGCTTGTGGGCTTGGCCGGGACCCGCCCCACACACCCCAGCTCCACTTCTAGACTGGGAAGCCCCTGGGCCCTCTTGCCCAGATGTGTAAGATGGGCTCTTGGGGGCCTCAGGCTTGCCTGCTCCACAGAGCACCTCCCACCAGGACCGAGAGGATGGGCCCTCCCCCTCCCTACCAGCATGCTGGCTGTTCCTTCCCACTTCCACCTCCAGTCTGTCCTTTCAAACTCAGTTTGAGGTGTCCTCTCCTCTAGGAAACCCTCCCTGACCCGCGCCCCACTCCCACTATGGGTACCTCATCCATGCTCAGATAGGGCCTTTCAAGGACAGAGCCCACACATGGGCCACCTCTGTGCCCAGCCAGAGCCTGGAATCCTGGAGTGAGAGATCACTGACCGCCCCCCGTGCCCCGCCCCAGGACTGTCAGTACCTGCAGGCCCCTCAAAGAGGACCTCAGCACACAGCCAGGTGGTGGGGCCTTAGCTGTGCTGGGGGAGGGAGCCCTCCATCCATCTTCCACCTGACAGCTCATCAGAGATAAACCATTAAAGGGGCTTCCAGACGCTGACTCGACAGGGCCGCTTCCAGGACTTTTGTAGCCCATCTGTCTCCCTTCTGGGCCCTGTAGGTAGGACTTCCCGGTGTCCGAGCAACTGGAGTGTATGAGCCCTGGTAGGCCTGGGCACAGGACTCCCAGGCCACTGGGTGAGGCCAGGCTCACAGCTGGGTCGCTAGGACCAACCCTGCCACCTCCCCAGGCTTAGCGCCAGGGCTGGGCTTTAGCATGTGGGCTGCTCTGGGCCCCGTCTCCTCATCTGCAGTCCTATGGCCACTTCCACACAGGACTGCCAGGGTGCTAGACAAGGACATGGCAGCATGGGGAGGCAGGAGCGCTGGACATAGATATAACAGAAACAAGAAGCAGGCACAGCTCACGTCCTGGGGTCCAGTGTGAGCCTGGCTGGGGCCTGGCTGAGGCTGGCAGCAGGGACCACGTTCCTTCCTGGTCTCCAGGGCCCCTAGTTAACATGGCTGCCCAGGTCATCCATCTTAGGGACCCCGTGGCCGTGAAGCCAGCACCTGGGCTCCACCAGAGCTGGCCCCTGAGCCCTGCCTGCGGGTGGGCCCCGGGTGGAGGGGGGCGAGGTCCAGCCTGTCATCCCCGCCTCCTCCCTGGAGGCGGTGCTTGTTCCAGGGAAGCACGCTGGGCCCAGGGACGAAGCTCCAGGAGGGCAGCCTTTGTCTCGGTTTGGCCTCAGCTTCTGCCTGTGAAGGTAGAGCCACAGGGAAGAAGGGGCAGCATGAGGCACGCTCAGCCTTCCTGGGACTGCCTGACAGAAAGACAGCAGGAGGCCACGGCAGCAGGGCAGAGTGTCCTCCAGCCACTGTCCTGGGGCCGGCCGCCTGGGCCCCCCTGCAAAGGAGGCAGTGCTGGGGACGCAGAGCCAACCGGCCATTGTCCCCGCCGCCCTTCCTCTCTCCTCCCTGGCTGTCTCGAGTGGTGACCCAGCCCCTGCAGAGTCCCTGGGACCCAGAGGACTACAGAGAAGATGAAGACAATCCAACAGCAGGCTCATGGGCTCTGGCACGCAGCTGTCACCAGTGCCCATATGGGGCCTGGGGACACCGTGCTTCGCCTTGGGAGCCTCGGTCCCATTTCTAGAAAACAGGGTATCGTTACTGGTGGACAGTGGTAGCATATTCTGTCTCTTGGAACACCCGCCCATTTAGAACAGGATGCACTTGACCACTTGGGAGATGCTGAGAGGACAGTTGTTCCTTCCTTTCCTGATCCACTCCTGCGACGCTCTGAGCTCTTGGCTGGGAGCTGGGAACGACCAAAGGGACCCTGCCTAAGGCAGCCTAGACAGGCAGGGTGCTGGTCCACTGGTCAGGCCCCAGACAGGGGTGGGGTACGCCCTGGCCACCCTGTTCAGCTCATGAGGTGCAGGATCCAACATGGTAGGCAGGGGGCCCAGGGCCAGGCCTGCCCACTAACTAGGCATGTCCTCTCCCTAGGCACGCCAGCCCCGCCGGCCTGCTGCTGACGGCAGTCGTGGCCCTCACCTATGTGGTCGCCATCCTGTATGAGGAGTGAGTAGGCACTGTTGTGGGCCTGGGGCTAGGGTTGCTGCCTGACATCACTGTGGCCAGCTAGCTGGTTCTCAGGACCAGGACAGGCTGGGTCAGCCAGGCCATGCCCAGCCACTGGCAAAGGGCAGATACGAAGCTCAGAGTATGCACAGTGGGGGCCGAGGGCCCAGAAAGACAGTCACTCTGTCCATGCCCCAGGGGGGCAGGGCTTAGGAGTGTCAGTGTTGCACCTCAGACCAGCTGACCAGAGCCTCCCCTGCCTCTGCAGGCCCTTCACCGCTGAGATCTACCGGCAGAAAGCCTCCCAGCCTGACAAGAGGAGCTGACCAGGCCATACTAAGGGTCTGCTCCTCCTGGCTGGCCTGTCCACCCACATGCCTAGCCCAGGAGTGCGCAGTGCCCGGCCACTGCTCAGTGCCTGCCTGGCCAGGGCCACCCCAGTGCCTTGGGAACTGCTGCCTTGGGGACCGTGGACATGCTGCTGGGTGGCCACTGAGCCCCTGCCCTGCTGCCCCCTCCATGTTTTAACGCACCAATAAAGGTCCCCCTACCCCAGCTTCCCGTCTGGGTCTCTGTCTGTCCAGGTGGGAAGGAATTTCCTGGAGCTGCTGTTACCCCGGCTCCAGGCCAGGCTGGCACAGCCCTACCCCTCCCTGAGGTGGCCCCACTGTCCCTGTGTGGCTGGAGGGGACTTCCCCACACACTGGGGCCTGCCTTGACCCTGACCCAGCATCCCCTCCTCCGCACCTTCCCTTCAGGGAGCCAGCCTGACCTGGAGGCAGGCATCTCATCACACTGGCTAGCAGCCCAGCACCCCTGTGTGCCAAGGGGCTCCCAGCCCCTGTGAGCTGGCATCCAGGGAAAGTGATCAAAGAGTAAAACATATGCTGAAAAAAATTTTTAAATTGTACATGTTGTTGTTTTTATTTACTTAATTCATTTATACTGTTTTTTTCAGAGAGAGGGAGAAACATCGATTTGTTGTTCTACTTAATTGATGCATTCGTTGGTTGATTCCTGTAGGTGCCCTGACCGGTATCACACTCACAACTTTGGCGTATTGGGATGATGCTCTAACCAACTGAGCTGCCCGGCCAGGACCATGGTGAAAATTTAAAAAGTGACATGAACATACCTGGTAGATGTGGGAGCCCATGGTCGATATGGTGGTCAGGGGCCAGGCCTTTCTGAGGAGGTGACATTTGAGCCGAGGCTGTGGAGGAAGGGGCCGGACCACGGATACCTGGCCTGCACCGACTCTGGCCCACCCTGCACTGGCTGTGTCACGTGAGGACTGTAGCGACTGGGTCACCCCGTTTTGGTAGCAGAGGATGAGGGGCTCAGAGAGGCTGGGTGGCTTATCCCAGGGGACACACGAGTGAGTGACAGCACGTGAACCAGAACCCAGGTCTGGCCCACCCTGAGCCCATGCCCCCTCTCAGGACCAGGACCAGGACCTCTCAGGGAGGGCTTGCCGCACGGGGCCAGGGGAATTCTGGCTCAGCCCTGAGCCGCTGGCTGAACTTGGCATCTCCAGCTACTGCTGCCTTTCTCCTGGCCCCTCTTGGGCCTCGTGTTGCCTCAGGGAGCAGGTCATGTGACCATTTGGGCCTGTTCACTGAGCCTGACCACAGCCCTGTGGACAGGGCGGCCCCGCCAAGGACACAGCCTCGGTCTTCTCCCCATTCGAGCTGGGCTCCACCTGTGCACATGGCTCCCTGGGCCTCAGTCTCTCACCTGTACAATGACCACTGTAGTCATGCCTGCTTGTGTATACAGCAGGTGCTCAGGTAGTGCTGGCTGTCACCCTTGGAACTCCTCCAGGCTTTCTCTGTGGCTCCTGTCGCAGAGCCTGAGAGGCACAAGCTGCATTTCATGCTTCAATCCCTGCCCGTCTGCCTGGGCCACGCCTCACTCAGTGCAGGCCTGGGAGCTCCAGGCATCTGGACCCAGGGGTCACGCACAGCTGTGGCCTGACCTGGCTCTGCTGTGGGGAACAGAGCTCAGGGCCAGGAGGAGATAGATGGCCAGACTGTGATGTGGGGAGCCAGTCAGAGGGAAAGCCAGACCTGCTGTGTCAGCAAAAGGCCCCAACACCAATCTGGTGCCTGTGGGAGGCCCCAGTGGGGTGGGGGGAGGGGAGAAACCTGATGTAGTGAAACAGCAAACCAGGGAAACAGTATGCAGGAGAAGCTGGAAGTGCGCCCCACTGAGATGGGGGGGTGGCTTGTACTGAGGAGGTTTCCACCCTCATTCAAACAAGGGCTCCAAATTCACGTGGTTTCACGTGATCCCAACTACACTGTTACAATTGGTCGACATGAGCTGGTCCGGTCATAAAGGTGCCAATGCGGGCACAGCTGTACAGCTCCACCTGCCCGGGGAAGGTCTCCCTCAGTCCTGCCCGGGGGGCTGGGCTGCAGGAGTGGAGCACAGCCCAGCAGGGGGCGGCCCACTGTGGCTTCCCTGAGAGTGGCTTTTGTAGCAGGCCTCTGTGGACAATGGCTGCTAGCCTCTGGTGACGAACTGGGTCCTCTTGGCAGGTGTATGTTTTGTTGGGGTTGATGGTGGGGCCCCTTTTCTCTCCTCCAGGCACTGGCTGTGGCCTGGGTGACAGGACAGGCAGGGCTAGGGCTGTCCGTGTCAGGAGCTGCTCCAGCTGGCGTGCCGCTGCGTGGACGTGTGGGCGCTTGCTGGCAGTTCCCACACGCCTCAACCCCAGGAGGGAGCCAGCCCGACTCCCCTCACGCTAAGCTTTCAAGAACCTTCTCAAGCCTCAGTGCCACCAGACCAGGCTGTGGCAGACACTCCCTCCTTGGGCCCAGTTGTCCACCCCAGCGCATTCCCAACATCTCAGATATTTTTAGGAGCTCTGTCCCACTCCCAGCAGGGAAACTGCTACACTGCAAGTCATGATATTTACAGGCAGGTTCGGCCTTAAAAATGCTGCTTGTTGCCAAACATAGGAAACAAAGTCATGTGTAACAATTACAAACCCAGACAACATAAAAATAATCCTGTAGCTGGAAGGATGGGCCGGTGGGAGTGCTGGGAAGAAGGAACATCTAGCTGGAGCCAGGATGGCAGGCTGGTGGTTATGAGGAATGGCCGCTGTCTCTGCCCGGCTGACCAGGGGGTGGAGGAGGGGCACTCACCTGTTGAAGATACACTGGGACTCAGCCTGGGTGGAGCCTGGTGCAGGCACAAGGGCCACCCCGTAAGAACAGAAAAGCGAGCTCAGTGGACAGAGCTGGGTGGTGGGCGGCTTTGAGGGGCCTTCGGTGCGTGGGGGTGAGTGCCTCCCCAGGGTTAGCCTCACTCCATGGGGTGGGGTGGGGGGGGTTCTTGCTTCTAATTCCTTTCACTCCGTGCCTTTCTGAATGTGAACGTTTTAAAAACATGAACATGTATTTTTAAATCAAGAGATATGCCTTTAAAAAAAGCAGAAATGAGGCAGCCCAAGCTAAGTGGCACCTCTGCCCACTTCCTGAGGAGCAAGGGTCCTGGCCGCTCTTGCAGAGGTGGGGCACACAGGCTTTGGGGCCTTCATCAGGCTCAATGGACCCAGCTGACCCAGGAGAACAAGCCTTACAACCTGGTGCCTGTGTGGCAGTGCAACACGCCCAGAAGGGAAAAGCCTGCTAGGTCTCCTAGGGGTGAGCTGGGGTCAGAATCTTGACCCTGCTGCCCTCTGGCCTCTGTTCCCTAAAGTGGCCCTTGGACTGGAGGCCATGGAGGCGTGGTTGCCTAGGAGCCACCGTTACTCCAGCTCCGGACATGGGCAGTCAGGAAGGGGCCACAGCCGCCCTGTTGCAGGGCCTCTCTGCCTGGTGTCTTCACGGGAGGCCCCTCTTCCGGGATGATGCCGGCCGTGCGTGGCTGTCCCTGCTCACATCCTTGGCTGGCCCTGTGGATGCCACGTGCTTACCTGCTCAGCGAAGATGGGGAGGGCAGGGGAGGCCAGCCTCAACAGGGACAAGAGTGGTCTTCTAGACACTGCCTCCGTAAGTGGCGGCAAGAATCCAGGCTGGCTGGAACTGTGGACAGTTCAGATCCAGGTGGCTCCCCATGTGCTGTATGCCTTTGAAATGACCTCATGGGGACAGCTGGAGGGGGGCAGGGTGCTCTGAGAAGTGGCTCCTGGAAGGGGCACAGGCGGCACAGGCAGAGGACAGCAGGTGTCTAAGCGCCCTGGGGCTGGAGCCCAGCCCTCCAGTTCCAAGCTGTGGACCCTGGCAAGTTGCTTCTCTCTGCCTCAGCTTCTCCACCTGCAACACACAGTAATAGCTCTCAGCCCTTAAAGGTCGCCATGAGGAAGACCTTAGAATAGCACCTGGCCTGGAATAAACCCTCTCCTGGCATCCCCCTGTGGAGAGTGTGAGATTTCACTGAATCTTGTCACAGAGAGGCTGAAGAGATGACCTTGGAGAACGCCTTCCCAGGCAGCTGAGATTCCACAGGCCCTATGCAAACAGCGGAAGGGTGTGGGCTGGCACCCCCAGGACGGCTCAGGGCACCCTGGCCCATGGGGGGGGGGGGTGAGGATGGGGTGGGGGTGGCACCAGCTAATGGCTCCCTTCCTGGATTCCTCCAGGTCAGACACAAAGCAAAACACAGCACAGCCTCATCTGTCGCCTCGAGGAGCAATGGCCTTTCCAGGAGCTCCAAGCTGGAGCAAACCAGCTCCAGACAACCTATTTCTAGGCTCTTCAGGAGTATCAGCCCACCCCTGGTTACTGATCAACCTCCTCATTTGCTCCTGACCCCCACCCCCACCCAGCCACCTGCCCAGTCCTGCAGCCTCACGGGTCACGTACTATTGTAATTACCAGGTCCTGCCTTCTAAACTGTTTGCACTGTCTCACCCACAATCACAGAACCAGAGCCACCATCTTCCAGAAAGCACTCTGAGGCCCAGAGAAGGCAAGAGATGTGTGGCAAGCCTAGGACCTTCCTCAGTTCATTCTGTGGCTTAGAGACCCAGCTCCCCTATAAAATGGAAATGTTCACCCAAGGTACTCTAAAGGCGCGCGCGCGCGCGTGCGCGCACACACACACACTATGGAGGAAAGGGGAGAGGACGTTGGCCTCCGCCTGACCAAGAAAGGGCAAGTTTCTACTCCTTTTTGGGCTGAAGACAGGAAAAGGAGGGGCATAACCCCTACTGGACTCCTCTGCCAGGCCCCAGTGCGAATGTGGTGGGGAAAATGGAAAAGCTGAGGTCTGCAGCAGAGTGCGGGGCGGGGGATGGCTCCTGCTGAGTGCGGCCTGCCACCCCAAGGCCCAGACCCGCACCTTCCCAGACCCCAAACTTGCAGCTCAGTGCCCACTGCAGCTCTGAGTGTGGCGCCCTCTGCTGCCTTCTGGCGGCCGGAGCCCGTGGCCCAGGACCGAGCAACCGCCAAGTGACGGGAACCTGGCTGGCACGGTGGGCTGTTTTCAGGCCTGGAAGAGGTAAGGTGAGCAGAGCCCTGGCATGGTGCCCAGCACCTGGTAAGTACCTGCTGTTACGCTGCTGCGACGACCGTATCACTACTGTTATTCTCTGGGAAAAGTGAGGCCCCAAGAAAGTGTGCGCTTTCTGGACGGGTTGTGTGCCGGAAGTCACAGAGGTCAGAGGCACCTGCGGGACCACAACTATGACGCCCTTGCGGCCGCTGACCGTGTGCGGTGGAAGAGCACAGGGTCGGCGCGTCCTTAGCCTTAGCTGGATCCTCAGCTGTTTCCTAACCGCCCCCAGCGGGGAGCAGCAGCTTGCTGCCCGAGGCGAGCGAGGGAGGGGGTGAGCGAGGGAGGGGGTAGCGGGAGGCTGCGGGCGTGACGCACTGTGGCGGGCGGGCGGGCGGGGCTGCCCCCTGGCTGCTTATAAAGGCAGACGCTGGGCGCGGAAAGCAGAGGGAGCGAGCGAGCCAGGGACTGTGTCCAAGAATCGGAGCAGCTTCAGGAGCCAAGCCCGAACCCAGCCACAGACAAGCAGATCCCCCGAGCCACTCTGCGACTCTCTCAGACCCTCGTCAGCCCACGACCCTTCTGCTCAATGAAACTGGCCGCGATGATCAAGAAGATGAGCCCGAGCGATTCGGAGCTGAGTATACCGGCCAAGAATTGCTACCGCATGGTCATTCTCGGCTCGTCCAAGGTGGGCAAGACGGCCATCGTGTCGCGATTCCTCACGGGTCGCTTCGAGGACGCCTACACTCCCACTATCGAGGACTTCCACCGCAAGTTCTACTCCATCCGCGGCGAGGTCTACCAGCTTGACATTCTTGACACGTCAGGCAATCACCCGTTCCCCGCCATGAGGCGCCTCTCCATCCTCACTGGTGAGCTGGGCATGCGGCCGGGCAGCGGTGGGGGGATGGAGCTGTGCCACCAGGAGGGCTGGCGCCAGCGAGGTCGTGACCTAGAGGGGCGGTCAGCGGGTCCACCGCCACACGCCAAGTTTGCACGTGGAGAAGTCTGAGTTACCTGGTGCGCGGCTGCTGGAGCCCCACCAGCTGGGTGACCCCGAAATTAAGACCAACTTAAGTTGTCCCCTTGGCAGCCCCCTCACCTTCCCCTCTTCTGCTCTTCTCCCATAGGAGATGTTTTCATCCTTGTGTTCAGCCTGGACAACCGCGACTCCTTCGAGGAGGTGCAGAGGCTCAAGCAGCAGATCCTTGATACCAAGTCTTGCCTCAAGAACAAAACAAAGGAGAACGTGGACGTGCCCCTGGTCATCTGTGGCAACAAGGGTGACCGGGGCTTCTATCGAGAGGTGGAGCAGTCCGAGATAGAGCAGCTGGTGGGCAACGACCCCCAGCGCTGCGCCTACTTCGAGATCTCGGCCAAAAAGAACAGCAGCCTGGACCAGATGTTCCGGGCACTCTTCACCATGGCCAAGCTGCCCAGAGAGATGAGCCCGGACCTGCACCGCAAGGTGTCGGTGCAATACTGCGAGGTACTGCACAAGAAGGCGCTGGGGAGCAAGAAGCTGCTGCGAGCTGGGGGCGGCGACCAGACAGACGCCTTTGGCATCGTGGCGCCCTTTGCACGCAGGCCCAGCGTGCACAGCGACCTCATGTACGTGCGCCAGAAGGCGGGCGGTGGCCAGGCCAAGGACAAGGAGCGCTGCGTAATCAGCTAGGACCCCCCTACCCCCAGCCCACGCAGAGGGCAGAGCGTAAGGAGTACCGTTGTTCGGAAGTCCAATCCTGTGTCCGGTCCAGCCCTGTGCCACGTGCTCGAGTGTGTAGTGGCTCTCCCCTCCCCAGACTCGGGGCCCCACTAACTGGGGAGGTGAAAAGGCCCGGCCACCTGCTCTGGAAGGAAGACCTGGGTGATACTGGAACCCCTTCCATCTGATTGCCCGTTGGCGCCCACCACCCTCACTGCTTGGGGGACAAAGGGCCAGCAGGGGGTGAATTTGTCTGGTTTGCCACAAAGACCCAAGAATTGGGAGGGTGTATGTGTTAATCAGCCACTCTTAGGCTTGGAGAAACCCACCCCCGCTGGAGGGTTAGGATGAATGGAGTTATCTTGTCTGTGATTCCGGGTTGCCATGACAGCTGGCAAAAGCCTTTGCCCTCTTGAAACTAAGGGGTGTGGGTCAAATCAGCCAAGTGACTTGTTTACATGCGTGTGTGAAACTGCGCAAAGGAAAAACAAAACTTGCACTTTAACAGTTCTGTTGTTGTCATGAACAAAATCTCATCTCGATGTTTATACTGTAAGACAGTCTTTATTGTTTTTTAAAATATAAAATAATTTAAAATGAAAAACCATGCTTTCTTTGCTTCTAGATATGGCAGGAGGGGGAAGGGAGGGGACGGGTTTCTACTTCAGTGGAATTAGGCTTACCTTCCCCAGAGCTGGCAAATAACCCTGGCATTCTGAAAACACCTTCAGTTCTCCTGGAAGAAAAGCAACCCCCTCCACGCACCACCCCCCCACCGCAAAAAAAAAAAAAAAAAAAAAGCTCCAGGTGACTGGGCTGAGGCCCTATTTGGGGAACAGTTCCTGAGGAGTCAGGGACAAAAACAGAGGACTTCAGGGTCATTCCCAGAGATGCATCTTTGTGGCTATTTACCTTAGGTCCCCGGTGGCCAGCCACAAAGGTCCCTGGGGCTGTGTTCCAACCTTTTTGTCCTCTACTCAGTGCACGCCCAGGGCGACAGCAGTGGTCAAACCTGAAACTCCCTGGGGGAGTGAGGTGCCACTCAGTCAGCGGTCACAAATAGGGAAGTAGGGCCCAGGAAGACCACTCTGCTGTGGGGCTGGTGCCTGACTCCTCAGCCTGGCCCCATGTCTGTGTGGAGACAGAACCACCCAGCCCCCCCACGCCCCTCCAGCTGCAGGAAGTACGTTCTGCTCCAGATAGGGACCCTGCACCCTTCTCTGTGTGCTCCTTTTGTCAGCAGGGAAGGGCACCTGCCCCCAATTCAGGACCCAGTTCTCTGCCACTCTTAATAGTGCAAGCTTGGGGCAAGTGACACCTGCCAAGCCTCATATTCTTTACAAGGAAAACACAAGAGGGTTATTACATGTGATCATTCAAAACTACTCAGCACAAGTGCCTGCCACCCAGTAATGCAAACCACTGGCCTCAAGAGGGTGCTCAGCCCATTGAGGGCCCCTCGATGTTGCCCCAGGTAGCGGTTTCAGCTGCGCTCTGGGGAGGGCTGCTCCCACCAGGGCTACACCCACCTCTGGAATGAGGGATGACCACCCACCAGGCCACTGAGCCCCTGGGAACAGATGCCAGCTCCTGAGAGGAGTTCCTATTTTTACGTTAGTTTAGCCATGTGAGGTGAGTGCTGGGGGAGGGGGGGCTTGGAGGGGGTGTGCAGTGGAGGTTGTCACAATTTGTTCTGTCTTCTCTAAGCAAAGTGAACATACCCAAGAAACATCCTACTATGAATTTCTCAGAACAAAATCCAAGATGTCCTGAGAGCGGAGCACCAGTTCGTTTAATTATACTCTTGAAAAATGTCACAAGCTATTAACACTGACATTTCAGCCTTGCAGGAAGGCCCCAGTGGTCCTGTATTCTATGTGATTCTTGTTTCATGGTATTTGGTCAGAGCCTTAAAACTGGCCCACACACTACTGTGAAATTTCAAGAAAATAACTGATTCAGTTAAATAATGGTCTCAGGGTAGAAGTCTAATATAGGTGACTATCCACTTAAATTCAGAGCCTGCTTTTCTGTCCAAAGCCACTGAAACTTGATATCCCCCTTCACACATCTGAGTTCCCAACATCCCTGCCATCTGACAGGTGGCTGGAGGGCCACAGGAACGGAACCCCTGCTAAAAACATCTTCAGCCAACCTGCCAACAAGGTCAGTCAGCAGGCATCCGTTAAGCCCCTGAACTGGTCAGCACAGGTTATTCGCTCATTCCTACATTTAAACAGTATTTGATTACTATTCTCACCTTATCCTTAAGGGGCAAATAAAACATCTTACCTGTAAGAAATTAGGGGTGTTTGTAAACATTTTATAAACCAGAAATTGGCTGCGTAGCTTCCAGGTACAGCTCACCCCACCCTTCAGAACCGAATCAGAACTGCTTGGTCACACCCATTTACCTGGAAGCCATCTGAGTCTGCGTTGAAACAAACTTGGCCTCTGGCCCTGTGTTAGGTTTGAGGTGGTGTGGCCACTCTTGGGCACTAATGGCTAAACAGGATGCCTGACAATGACAGGAAACTAAGGAAGCAAGAGCTAAAAGTAACAAGAACATGTAGGTTGCAGAGAACCTGGAGAAAGAACCATCTGGCAGGGTTCTGGCTGACATCCGCATGGACAGTTACACTGGCTCAAACATAAAAAGAAACAAACTGTTTTGGGAGAAAAAGCCACCCTGTAGCCTTTCAAAACAATGCCCTCTCGCAGCCTTCCTTTGCCACTTGAAACCCATGCCATGTGAGCACAAGGCCTCATCTGTCTAGAGGATTCTATGCAAATGTTGCATGGCACTGCTGTTACAGAACAATATGTATCTGGTACACAATGATCATGTCCGGGGGAGGAGGAGAGGCCTCCTTTCCTACTCTGCTCTTTAGATATGCCAGTGGAGCTGGAACACAGAGCAGATGCCCCCCAGAGGTAGGCGTGGAGCCCTCCATCCCCACTGCAGCCTCTAGGAACATTCATTACACATATATACACATACATACATATTCACATACACATACAAACACATACATGGAAGCTCTCACAAAACCAAGCTCCCAGGTGGGCTCCTCTCACAGTCAATCCCAAGTTCAGCTAAGGAAGCAGTAGAGTGGCCCCCACCCCAGTCAGCTACAGAGTCCAGAGCTGGCACTGACCCACACCAGCCTCGGCTCTCTCACGGGCATCCCTGAGAGCCCGCCACGTCTACTCCTTGGGGATCTCGAACATGCAGAGGCTCTTGTACTTCTGCAGAAGCTCGTTCTTGGTCCTGACTTGCTCCCGGAGGCTGTGCAGCTGCTGCTGCTGCTGCTCGGGGCTCAGGTGGATGCCAGGCATGGTGCTGATGACCTTCCGCATCTCCTGGAACTTGGTTTTGAGAGCGTTCAGGTCCTGGTGGACATCTGGGCTGTCCTTGTCCATGCTGCAGAGGTCAGAGGGAAGTCATTAGCGTTCACAGCTCAGATCAAGACAACCCTAGGCTTCCCTCCTCTGCATCTCACAGAACTCTTGCTTTCTGTCTGTCCCCTTACTTGGCTGTGTGAACCCAGAGAATAGGGACTGGTTCTGTCATGCAGCCTTACGGCAGGCATGTGACAGCTGCTCAGTAAAAGCGCCCCAGTGCCCAGCAGTGCCCGTACAGCCCCTCTTACAGCCTGCTTGCAAAACTAGATGCTGACATCAATTAGCTGAGAGGGCAGGACCCCTGTCTGCCCACTGACAGCTGTATCCCCAGTGCCTAGGCACTTGGGCACTCCAGTAGCATTTGCTGAAAGAATGAGTACTTTCAACAAATAAGTTTATAAATGTCTGTTGGATGAACAAACCATTACCAATATCAGGTGACAAAGGGCAAGCAAAATTTGTCAAAACACCACATTTCTTCTTATTTGAGCCATTTCCAGGCCAATGGAGAAACTATAAGCTAACAACAGCTAATTTTAGCTGACCTTTTGATCTTGAATTTGTTAACAGAAAAACTTATTTCTACAAAGGTATTCATAAAATTAAAATTAGTTACAAACTATTGAAAAATTTTCTGCAGGTATGAGCTCTCCCCTATCATAGTTATGTAAACTCCCTGCCTTCAGGTCAAGTTCATTTTAAAGGTAGGATCATTCACTTCAGCTATTATTAGTTGCCCGGAGATCCATGCTACCCTGTCACAGTTCAGTAGGTGGTTCTATAGGTCATAATCCATTGAGTCCTAAGAAGGGAAAGCTGTCAATGATTATTTTTAAAAAATAAACGTTCCCCCCTAGTGGGAAATTTCAACCCAGACAGTGCTAATTCATAGTTATCATTCATCACTTCCCTGATTGTGCAGACAGAATGTCCATCTTTCCTGGTGATCCTTTGGTCACAGCTCACACCTGGCAAATGAATGGCCGCTAGGGCCTGCTCACTACTTACTAATACTCTCAACTCAGAGACAGGGTATGGCACATCAATCACTCATTCTCAGGAATAAATGGCCAGGCATTTCTTATTGTCATCCGAGGCCCTCAATTTATATATGTCCACACTTAATGGGGTACCTTCCCTCAGTTTCTAGGGAGGAGTATTCTTTCTTTCTTCTTTTTTTAAGATTTATTGACTTGTAGAGAGAGGGAAAGGGAAGGAGAAAGAGAGGGAGAGAAATATTGATCAACCACCTCCTGCACACCCCCAACCAGGGACCTAGCCTGAAACCCAGACACGTGCCCTGACCAGGAGTCGAACTGCCACCTTTCAGTTTGCCAGACAACGCCCAGCTCACTGAGCCACACCTGTCAGGGCAGGAGTAGTATTCTTGAGAGCTGTAAGGAAACAAATCAGGAGCATGGTTTACTTTAGTTCTTTTGGGTCTCAGCTTTCATCCTCAACTCTGAATGGAAACCACCTATACTCCTGAAATCATTATACTTGGATGGCACATTTGTTAACAGTTATGGACTTAAGCTCTGAGGGACTTTTGAAATTACAGTTTTAAGAAAACTGATTAACATCACATAAGTCTGAAAGGACACAGTAAAAACAAACAAAAATAAATAAAAGCATGGAAGGAAGTTAGGATAACCCAGTTCTGGAGGCAAATATTACCTGACCCCAAAGAATTTTTAAATCTGAAAGTAAAAAGTAGACCATGTTTAAGATGCTCATTTCTGAAAGCCCCCAGATCCCAAGGGCTGCCTGTTCTTTCCCAGGTGAACTTTCAGTGGAGGGCATCATCGTCGTCAGGCAACAGACAAAGAGCCACAGGAAAGGGTCACCTGAAAGGTAGCTGAGCTGGAATGGGGTCACGCTGACCACAGCAAGGCCCCTCTGCACACCCCTCAGCCTGCCCTAGTTGCGGAGATAAACAGCATGGAACTCCTGGGATGAGAAAAACACTCTATTCAGGAACCAGCTCTCACTGGGTGGGAACCTGCTAGGCCAGGATGACTGTGCGATGCTTAAGCCAAGAGAAAAGAGGCCCAAACACTGAGTGAATAAAAGCAGAAAGCCCCAGATGGGCCTGCCTTTGTGTACGATGTTAGTCACCATCTAACTTTAGACAGAAAGGAGGAGACTAGGCCAGGCCAGGAAGTGCCAACGTTGTACTAACAGAGCAAGGTGAGGGTACTTTGGTCCCACCTACTGTAGTTTTTAAAAGGTGGACAAAATATCACTCCTATGGCTTGACTGACAGGCTATTTCCTGACAGTCTTTTGTGCACATCTGGGTGACACTGAGTACCATTTCAGCAATGGACACAGACATCCTGAATTTGTGTCACCAGAGTTCAGGGCAAACATCACAGGTTTAGGTGGGTGTATCAGAGAACAGTGTTTAGCATGGGTGTGTTAGTACGTATGGCACAGCTTGGTTTTTAGTGTAAGTGCTTTGGGACTCAAGAATGCAGACTGGCAACGACCGAGCCAAAGCATGCCCATGAGTAGCTTACAAGTATAAGGAACCCACCAGATCACTGAAGCCAACCGCCTCCAAAACCTGTCACTTCTTGTGACCTCTTGGTGACATCTGACTTAGTTTTCCATTTCTTTCTCCTCAAAACCTCCATCCCCTTCAGCCTCCTGCCCCTAGTGTCCTAGCTGGACCATCCTGGGACTAGTCCCTCTCACCCTCTCTGCCTCCCACACTAACTTCAGTGGCTGGCATCTTCTTAAGCTAGTGTCTTTGTTGTTGCTGTTATTATTTATTACGGCAGCAATAGGTACTTGAGTAGCAAAATTAAAATGACAGATACCAAGGCTTAGAAAAGTCCCCCTGATGTTGTGTCCCAGAGACAACCTCTGTTAATATGTGGTCTCTGCTGTTCCCCATTGCTTCAATATACACAGTAACATACAAATACACACGTTTTCACTGTGGCCACACTACACACATGGTTCTGACTCTGCTTTCCCCCCTTGGATGTCTTTTCCTGTTAACACATATAACACAGCTAAATTATCTGGCTGTTGATGGGTCTTTGGATATTCGTGGTTTATCATTTACAATTAGAGTAACATCAGACATTTTATACCTATATCTGTATGTATTTGTGTGAGTATCTTGGTAAGATAATTTTCCAGAAGTGGGATTTCGGGATCAAAGTTTATAGATACATTAAAAATTCTGACAGGTTACCAAATGCCCTCCAAATGCCCAGTGACTGTGGACACAACACTGCTCTCCTCCCACTCTCGACAATACTGGCCATTATTTACTTGTGGTCAGCTGTACTTCTCTGCCCCAGTTCTGCCTGCATGTAAGGGGACTGTGGGAGAGAGTCTTTGAATTCCACTCTTACCCTTGCTTTTATCTATTTCTGACTTACATGTGAAAAAAAACTTTTTAGGGAGGAATAACAAGATGTTTTGTTAAAAGAAGTCTGAAAAAACGACCCCAAAACACTGCTCTACAAAACAGTCCAGAATGTGTTTGTCTGCTCCTCTGTCTTCAGATGCTGAGAGTGCTGCCCAGCCCTCCTTTCTGAAATTCAGCTTCCTTGTCCCAACAGTTACCAAGAATTTTCTCCTTGGAGACTTGCAAAGCCAAAGGAAACTCACTGCCTCCTTAGCACACTCAAATTCAGATGAAGGGTGCCCCGTTCACACAACTACGGTGAGCTAGAAGCACAAGCTTCGTGCCCCACTGTTTACTCAGCTGCCAGTCCTGCCAACACCACTTCCTATGTACCCCTCAGGTCCCCTGGCCTCCTCCTCGTACTGTCACCAGTTTCCTACAGACCCAGGTCCTCTCCCTCTCCTAATCCCCTTTTCCCCACCAACCTCAACAAAACTCAAGTCTGTGCTAAAAAACTTCAGATGATTTCCCCACTTCCAGACAACACCTGCCGGCAGGTTCCCTGCAAAGGGAGCTACCCAGGCCCACACACATGGAGCCTCCAATCTCTCAACATCCCATTCTTCCCAAGACCCAGGATGAATGTTCCACTGTTGGCATTACTCATGTTGCACTAAGTAACTTCGAACCCATGTGGCTGCCTTCACAGAGCCTGCATCCCAAGAGGTGCTTGGTAGGTTATCCTGCATGAACAAAGATGAAGTGGTACAGGAGAGGGAGAGAACAGGCTTGTAAGCAGGCCTAGAAATAATTCTTCCCAACAGGCTACAAATGTCCCCTGTCTGGGGGCTCACCCTTTTCACCTGGGACTTGGCTGAAGGAGAAGAAATTGAGTGGCAGAGAGCGCTGCAGTAACATGAGTGCAGACAAGCCCGGTGGAACCGGTGGGTTATCTTGTAGACTCTGCTAATGTGGACGCTACTTCCTACACAACCCAAGGATGGGCCTCAGCTGGCGTGGAAGGCCAGTCAGATTAAAACAGATACTTGTGTGGGGAGAGGCAGGTCGATAACACCCTGGTCCCATAAAAGAAGTCTTACAGGGCTCTGAGGTCTTGTTGACCTGCCTCAACAACAAATGAACTTGTTTTAAGCAATACAGCTCCAGCTTAAAAGTTCTAGGGCAAAGTAGTGTGTTCACCACTTGAAATATCTCCACAGTATCGAAGATGATAGCTTCCCTCTACTTACCCAGCTACCTAAAAAATTACTGAACTAAAAAATTAAATTAAAAAATGTCTAAGTACCCATTTTGACAAAAATATTTTTACTAGGTGAGCCAAAGACATCAGGCAAGGCAGTAACAACTACAATTCACAATTCCTAAGCTGGGACACCTTAATTCTAGACTCAGATTTAGCAACTTTGAAGGAAACAAAAATTATAACTTTCCCTGGTCCAAGAGGCCTCATTTTATTTCTTCTTTATTATATATGTACTTCTATACCATGGCTTTTATGCATACTAGAAAAGGTCTCAGACAGTTGGGATCTATAAAATTTCTTACAGGCATAAAAATGAGGTTTTTCTTTTCCCTTTCCTCATTCTTTGAAAATGACATAAATGTTAGTTTGGACTTTTCATTTAGCCACAGACAAGACACCAGGAAGGATGAAAGTGCTCTGAGCTGTGGAACTCCTCTCCAACCCCAGGCCAGTGCACTTCAGCCAAAAATATGTGGCATTTCCCTGGGCAAAGAGGGGGCAGCAGGCACACCAGCAGAGGTTCTGGAGTGTGCACAAGTCTGATGACTCCATCTACCCACAGGGCACTCGCATGAGAGTGACTCACGTGGGGCTTTGTTACATAGTTCAGGCAGGAGATTTGAAGATGTTCTGCAGAGATCTCTGAATGGAGGACTAAACATTGGCAAAAACAATTTGGAAAGATTTTTTGAGCAGAGAAAAATTAACCCCTTAACATACACAGGATAAACTAGAGAGACAAGAGGATGAAGGTAAAGAGACAAATTAAAAAGTGATTATAAGATCCAAAAATGAGGTTACAAAACTTGGACCATTAGTGGTGTCGACAGGCCCACTGGAAATAGAGCAGCAGACTAAAGCCTAACTGTTCTACTAACCAAAAGCATAAGGTGTCTCAGACCTGTTCCTAGGAAATGGACTGGGAAAGGTAAAGATGCCCCTGGTGAATCCTGACAAGAAAGAGGACAGAGAGATTTGCCTTGAAAGACAATTCAGTAGTTCTGCAAACAAAGTGTAATGATGTACTTTATGCTGAACTTTTTATAAATGTTTAGTTGTAAACTTAACCCTTTTATACAAAATAAATCAAGTGTGTTTATTTAAAGAAAGAAAGAAAGAAAAAATGCCATGTACCATGAAGATTTGACAATGAAAACAGTTTGGTACTGGAGAATAGAATTTCCAGAATTTGATCAGGAACATGGGAACTCTGTGTATGATAGGGCAACAGCTCAAGCAGAGAAAATCATAAATATTCAGTAACAGCAGTGGGAAGATATGGCTAACTGGAGGAAAACCTGGGCCTCTCCCTTACTCTTTCCATCAAAATAAACCTAGCAGCATTAAAGAATTAAAAATAAAAAATGAAACCATAAGAGTCCTAGAAAAAAGGATCAACATCTATGATACTATTAAAGTAGGCCTTCTACCTAGGACCAGAACTCAGAAGCCATAAAGGAAGATCTTAATCAATCTGCCTCATAAAATGATGCACTTCTGAACAACAACAAACCCCCTCGAGTCAAAAGAAAAGCAACAGCTCCAGGAAAATATTTAAAATACACTTGACAAAGGCATACTTCCTTACTGTACAGAGAGCCCATAAAAGAGGAATAACCTAATAGAAAAATGGGCAGTTTATAGGGAAGAAAATAACAAATGACATATAAAGTTGCATATGAAAAAATGATTTACCTCATATAAGACACAGATTGATACCATGTATCATTTCTGACCTATTAGATTAGCCAAGATTAAAAAGTTAATGGTGATGGAAGGGGGTTGGGAAAGATACAAATACACTGTTGCTGAGGCATAAATTGGTGCATTCTTTAGGCATTTACTAATAGTGATCAAAATTTTAAATTCACAAATCCTGTTGCTGAGGACTCTTCAAGTATTAACACAAGAGAGTTAGAAAAAGAAATCCATTTTTCATTTTACATCTTTCTAAATTTGCAATTTTAATTTTTTTTAATAAAATGTTTTCATTAACCTAATGACGTAGTACTCTAAATTTTCACCAGAACAAGAGAGATTAAACTTATTTCAGCTTTTACTTCCTCATTCACTCCCTAGGTGAGGAGTAAACAAATAAAAAAAGCTACAGAAAAGGAAGAGACCAGGTGAACGAGGTGGTCCTGGCCTGTATTTCCTTCCCCCAGGCCCGCCAGGACCATGTCCTTCCTACCTGGCTTCCCAGCCTGTATGCTGAGATACCACATCCACCTGATGTGAGCACAAATCTGACTAAGCCACCCTGGGGTCCAAAAGCTTCATTAGCTCCCTCAAAGGACAAAATCTCACTTCCTGAGGGGGACACACAGTCGTCAGCATCCTGGCTTTTTCCACCTTTCTAGCACTCCCTTCCCACCTTGGATTTGTGTTCCAGCCCCACCAAAGTGAATGGACCTGCATGAGTTGATGCTATTTCTTGGTGTCCCATCCTTCCACATGCTCTTCCCACAGTCCCACCCCCATCCTCCCTCCCATAATCTAAGATTCATCACTGGTTTACCCCTTCATGAGCCTTCTGACTCCTCCGTACGTCACAAGGTCTCCTCTCCCGTCACTGCCCCATCTTCTTCCCTCCTTAGACTAGAAACTCACATACATGCCTAGACATATTTTAAAATCAGATCCTAGCCTTTTTTCATGGTCACCGTATCTCTCCTTCTCTTTGTGCCTACTATGTCAACCAAGTGGCTTTTTGTGTTCCTCTTTCGTCCTTTCTTCCTAGGGGTTTTCTTCAAATGCTTAGTAAGCTTGGTTATCCACTCATATGAACCAACTAGGTTCTTTCCTGGGGGACCCTCAGTGACTTTTCCCTTGGGCTGGTCAGACACTCACAAGAAGGTACCTCTATTTCTTTTGGCTGCCAGTGGAGAAGACAGGTGGGGGAAGGCAAGGGTGGGGTCTTAGTATTATTCAGTGTGTGAACCTTGTCTTAAACCCTATTTTCAGAATGGTTCCCTCCCCTCAAACTCCTGCAAAGTGCCTAGTGTCTCTGCAGTCCAGATACTCTCTGACTCATTCTCTCCAGAGAATAAATCTTGGGAAAGAGCAACCCTTTGTCTTCCAAACTGAAAGAGGGGTGGTTACCTGTCTGCTTACACTTGGGGGAGAGAACTATGGAGATCTCCTTCTTAAACTAACTTTTAAGTAATCCTCCTATTCTCGGTCCCACTCCCCCTCTATTTCCACAGGTCTCTTCCTGAGATTTAGGGGGAGGCCATGGTCAAAAGCAGCTGCTTCTGGCTGCTTCTTGGGGCTGAGAGTGGGTTAGCCCTTGGCTATCTGCTTTGTGGCAATTATCTCCTCTCCTGTTTCTTTTTTGTTTTGTGTTAAAAACCAAACCAAGCCAAACAGCCCTGGCTGGGAGGCTTAGCTGGTTGGAGCATGTCCCATACACCAAAAAAGGTTGTGTGCTCAATCCCTGGTCTACACACATACCTAGGTTGTAGGTTCAACACCCCGCTGAGGTGCGTACCTCACAACTGACCAATGTTTCTCTCTCACATCAGTATTTCTCCCCTCCTCTACTTTCCTCTCTCTCTCTCTCAAATCAATAAACTTATCCTCAGGTGAGGATTAAAAAACACAAAACACACAACTTTTCCTTGTCCTTTTAGAGAAAACAAACACATGTAACCAACCCATCAACATCTTCACCAGACTGCTCTTGAGTACGCCTCACAACAATCTTATGATTCAAGTATTATTAGTCCCATTTCACAGAGAAAAAGAGGCTCAGAGAAGCTAAGTTGTTTAACCATGGTCACCCCGTCAGTACATTATAAAACTACAGTTCAAATCCATTGTTTGAGGCCCATTATTGTTATTCACGTATTAGAGATGAAAAAAATTAAGGCCTTAAAAAGGCTATGTATTCACCAAGAGCACACGGCAAGCAAGCCTCAATATGAGATCCAAATCCAAGGCTCTGCCCTGGAAGCCCATGTTTACTCAGTGTACCTCACAACCCCATTTAAGGGCAGCCCGACATGACTGCTCTACTGGGGCTCAAGAACGTACTCCCAGGGGCCTAAGAACTATCTCTGGGACCGTGTCCATTGTGTTTTCATTTCTCCATATTTCTATTAAAACCAGTATATTTGTGATCCAGCTCTGCCCTGGGGCTGCAGGGGCTGCATCTGTATTTGTGTTTGCAAGCTCACTGCAGCCAGAAGAGCCACCTGATGATCAGAGGCGAATTCATGAGAAGAGAACACAGTGTACTCCGCCCTATGAACAGTATGGTCACACCAAGTGAAACCAAAGAAAGCCGGGGTGCACTGTGAGAACAAGGCCTTGCAGTTGCTTGAAAAGCGAAGGATGCGTCAGGCAGTCCCATCTCAAGTGAACCCAGTCTGGCTAAACTCAGAACAAGCTGGGCCATGACAGCCAACACTTGGATGTTGTGAGGAGCAATTCCATTTCAGCCAAACATCCAAGAGGACAGACATGTTCCCTTGAGTGTCACTGCAACTGTAAACCTGTTTTAACTTACTTTGTTTTGGTTTTCAATGGTTGGGTAAGAACTGTTAAGCTGAGCAACTTACACCTAGTACCGTGTGGACATAAATAACAGCAGTAAAAATAGCTGGGCCAACACAGGATTCACGAGGCTTTCGGCTGCATTTTTAGCTTCCTTTGCACTGTAAGCAGGCTCCGTTTCAAAGCTCAGGTAACCTGCAAACTGGCCCAAGGACCGCAACCCCTGCTCTGACGGTGTGAGACCGGCCTGCAGGGATCAACTCCGGAGCAGCTTCGTGTGTTTGCTTTGACAGTTCTCTTGGTCCCCCTCCGCACCTCCTGAGCTAGGGGTTATTCCCGATTGTGTCCTCTTCCCTCTCACTAGTGAGCGCCCCAGCGAGCGAGCAAATGTGGGGGTGGAAGCGGCCCTTTTTAGTGTGCACATCGCACGCAGCAATGGGCCATCCTGGGGAAATTATACATGTCTGTTAGAGCTGCTGAAAGCAAAGCGCAGTGAGCACCACCCTGTGTCACGGATGAAAGCCCGGGGTTCGACGCCGGGCTTGCCCTAGGAGCGCAGGGTCGGTTCTCGGTGAGCACACCCGGGCGCCCATCACCAGGTCTGCCACTTGAGGCTCCGAGCATCTGCTACCTCAAGGACAGCCCAGTGCGGCCTGGTCGAGGCCTCTTCCCACGAGTCTCGGCTTCGCCTTTTTGAATGGGGGCGTCTCCGAGCGCGCCTAGGTCCCTGCCGCTCTGCAACGGGACGAGGAGTGCGTGCCCGTGGTCGGTCCTACAGCGGCCCTTACCATTTGATGATGTTGTGGACTAAAGGTAAGAAAGAATAGGTCTCCTCCTTCATGGCCGCGGGGGAGGGCGGCCTCGGCGCCGGCGAAGGCTGCTGCGGCGCGGCGACCGGCGGCGGCGGCTGAGGCTTCGTCTCGGGCAGCGGTGGCTCGGCCGGCAGCGGTAACGCATCCTCGGCTTGTCGCCCGGTGGCCAATCCGGCGGAAGCCATGGCGCTCGGGACTCCGCGAGTCAGCCAGTCGATGGGTCAGTCAGGAAGCAGGACTCAGGCGGCTAGCGGCCAAAAGTGTCGCGGAACCCCTGACGTCACTTCCGCACGCCTGTGGGGGCGGGACCTGGAGGGAGGCCGGGAGCTTGTGCGCTAGGGGGCGGGGCGGGGCGGGGCGGGGCGGGGCGAGAGGTGGGGCGGGGCTCGCTGTTACTAGGCAACAGGCGGTGAGCGGGTGTGGGGTACCCTGAATTTGGTGAAGATAGCTGAATTATCATTCAGGAATAGGAGATTTATTTCAGAAAAACAATTTATTCTCGCTCACTTGACGAAGAGGGCCCAAAAGCCACTCATAGAGAAAGCCTGGAGGTAAATAACCGTCAGCATGGCCCAGCCTTCAAGGAGGCCTTCGGAAGAAGCAACTTGAATTGCGAGGACCTGTTCTGTGAAGCTCTGGGCCTACCGGCGCTGAGGACTCAGGGATGTAGGACCCACAGCCCTGCACCGCGCAGAGACCCCCAGGAGAGCGAGCAGCCCCTGGCCAAGCTGGCGGGGCAGGGCTCCGTGCTAGTTCCAGAAACGGAGAGACCTCGAGATTGCTCCCCCCGAATTCCTCAAGGCTGGGAGGGAAATAACTAATAATTCAACATTTAATATGCATCTTCTAATGTTGTGCTGGATGTGAGAGGAGCCGTGGGAAGGCTTCCTAATACAAAGCAGAAGGGGATTGGTGTCAGGAATAATATCATATCCGGGAAGAAAGTCAATGTCTCCATGTGTGGGCCAGTTTCTTAAGCCCCTAGGCCCCAGTGTCCTCACCTCTAAAATCTGCTTTCGTTCATGGTCATGGCAGAGCCTAAACTGCTTTCTTCAGATACATGATTGACCTCCAAAGGTCTGGTTTAAAGACACCCTAAGATTCAAGGCCAAAGTGGGCAACTTTTGGGGGGGGTGTAGGTATGTTCCTCAAAACAAGTATAATTTCTGGGCAATGGAGACACCTATCGTAAGCCTAGCTAGTGGGTGGAAGAAGACATGAGCTAGGAAAGCATCATCCTTCCTCAGGCTACCATCACAGGCCGTTATAGAGAGGCCAGGAAGTCCACATTCTGGTAGCAAGAGTTGCAGTCACACTCCAGGCCAAGGAATGGTCCCAAGGAAAGTGGATGCCAACATTAGCTGAGTCAGGAGAGGTCTCTGGAGGTAGAGGCTAGGGAAGCTGGATTGCAGAAGGAGGTAGAGGAGTAAGAGGATGTGCCATAGAGGCTCTCGAGTAACGCGCCTCAATGCAGCTTTCTTTGGCAAGAACTGCTCATGGCCCCCAGTGGGAGAGCAGGTGGAAGGAGAGGCTGAAGGGTTTTCTTCCCACAGACTGTAGACTGTTCCATGAAGGAAGAGTTCAAGAGTCCTGGTTGAGAGTAGAGGAGAAAGTCCTGTTGGGTTAAGACCAAGCATGTTTGAAGAGGCTGTGTACCCGTGGAGTCATCTGGGGAAACAATGATGATATAATAGTAATAATAATAATAGTAATTGCCACAACCACCATAGAATAAAAGTAGGTACAAGGCACAGAGTCACAATCATTATCTCATTTAATCCACAAAAGAGCCCTAGCAGGTAATTATTTTATGCATTTTGTAGAGGACGAACCTGAGGCTTACAATGGTTAAGATACCAATCTCAGGGTCACACAGCTTGCCTGACACTGAGCTTATGGTCTTAACCAACATATGGGAGATCTCAGGTCCCTACCAGTTCTGTAAATTTGTGATTCGAAATGTAGAAGTAAAATTTTTACTCAGAATTCAAAAAGCAGTCTAACATTCACCAGTAATATACCCATGGTGCCCTGGCTGGGTGGCTCAGTTGGCTGTGTTACTGAATGCGGGTCCAGCTGCCTGCGCCTACAAAAGCCAGTACTTGAGAGGCAAATACTGATGTAAAGGAATGTGGTTTATTTTGCAGATGCCAACCATTTGGAAGATGGGGCACTCATGTCTCAAAGCCCATCTCACGCCTCAGTGCAGGCAGAGGTTTTTGTAAGGAGGGAGAGGGAACAGAATAGAGGTCAGGGGAGAGGGCTGCAAAGTTCTCTATGTGCAGACGAATACGGTCCATTCTGATAAGCAAAGAGCATCATCCTGGTTTCACACCATCCTGACTGTGCATCATCCTGGTTTCACACCATCCTGACTTCACATCATTCTGGATTGACATTTGAAAGTCAGCAAATCTCCTGGAGCTGGGATGCCTGAAGGTCGGAGTCTATCTTTTGCAGTTAGTTCCTAGGACTCTTAAACAAATATGCTGTTTATCCACAAGCTACATATTAGAGTCAGAATTACAGAAACAATGTCTGAATGGTGGGGTGGGTTATAATTTTCCATTATTATGATTTTCCACTGTTACAGTTACCGTGTCATCCCATGCACCAAAAGGTTGAGGGTTTGATTCCCAGTCAGGGCACATACCTAGGTTGTGGATTCAATCCCTGGTTGGGGTGTATATAGGAGACAACTGGTGGATGTTTCTCTGTCACATTGACATTTCTCTCCCTTTCTCTCTGTCTCCCTCTCAAATCAATAAAAAACATCTTTGGGTGAGGATTAAAAAAAATAATATCCCCATGGCAATTGCATGTCATCTTTTCCCCTCAGTGGTTTTATAACTTAATTACAAGCCTCACTTTTATTGTTGACAAAACATGAAGAAACTTCTTTTTTAGAAAAATTAAAAAATACTTTAGGTATAAATAAATATAGCTCAAGAAAACCAGTTGAAACATAGGAGGCATGAATAAGAATATTTGCATTGACAATTTGCCCTAAAAATAGTTAATATAATTAGTGGCAAAGAGTAAAGCTGATTTCATAACATTGTAAGCGGATACCAAAAAAAACCCCCTGCTGGTTTCATTAAAGCTGAAATTGCCTAAAGAAATATGTGTCTGTTCATAACTGTTTTATTAAAAGCCAAAAAAGCAGATGTTCTATTGATATGTAAGGACTGTATAATGCTAGAGACGTCATCAGATTAAGCTGTTTGTCATTGCTTCCTTGGGCATATTCACATTTTCTCATGGGCTTTTCCAGGCCAGCTGGCAGTCACAAGGTCCAGCTGTCGTAGAGCCAGCTCCCTGCCTGCAGCAGCATGATGTTGCGCCACCTCACCTAGTGCAACCATGAAGCCTTCCAGCAGACTGAACAGGTTATTATAGATAAGTCACTTAGAAAAGTATCTGTGAACAGTAAACAGACCTTCAGTCTATTGTTCAGACTGAAGGCTTCCTCCTTCCCTGACTAAAAAAACCCAGACTGACAGCATTAAGAGGGAGGATCTAGATCAAAGCTCTCGAACAGATAGACAATGTAAGCTGTAAATCAAGCCACATACATCGTTTTCAATTTTCTAGTAGCTACATTAAAAAAACAAAACACAAGAAACAGGCAAAAACTAATTTCAATATAGTTTATTTAACCCACTATAACCAAGATACTATCATTCCAACATATAATCTATATAAAAATTATTCGAAGTATTTTACTGTTTTTCATACCATCTTAGAAACCCAGCTGTACTTTACGCCTACAGCCCATATCAATTCAATAGCCATGGGTCTGGTGCTCAGTAGCCAAACGTGGCCAGCAGCTACAAGACTGAATGGTACAGTCTGAGGGATCAATACGTGCCAGCATAGAGCTCAGTCTCAGCAAAGAGAGGAAAAAAGCAAGTTGCACAAAGAAAATAAGAGTATATTACTACTCAGGGAAATGTTCACACATGAAAAATGACACTATGTATCATCCATAGATAGAAGATGCACATGTAACAATACCTTTAAAAGGAACTACAGTGAAGGGTATACCTCACTGCAGTGTCAGTGCCTGACAGTGAGCTTTTCACTGCTGTGGCATCCATTTCAAGGACAGACTGCAGGTGACACAACTAGATAGAGAGCCCCCTGAAGTCTCTGGGCAACCTAGATTGATTGACAGTTTGACTACTTGCTTTCCCTTCCTGTGCTTTAATTCCTGCTCTTATGTTTTAAATTCAACAAATAAGAGGAACCATTGAAAATCTAGACACCCGCACTCTCCCCCCAATAAAGACAGGATCCCAGGTCTTCTCTCTCTTCTCTCTTTCTTGTCTCCCTGTGACCTGGAAATGCTGTGTACCCTCAGGAGTTATAATAAACCTGTTTTGCAAAGTTCCCTGATGGTTATTGTTAAGGTGTGTCTTGCAATTAATGTTACCAGACCCCAATACTGGAATCTGTCTGCCTGGCACACTGGTTCAGGAGAAGTGCATATGCAAGACTTTGCAGTGTAGAAACAAGGTTTATTGGACAATTGACCAATTCTGAGTGTGGGGAGCCAATGCTGTGAAGACCGGACTCCTCGAGGCTGTGCAGGTTACAGATTATATAGGGCAAAGCCACAAGACACTGTGGGTATGGGGGTTCCATCACTGTGCTGGGAGCTGATTTGTCAGATGTGAGGGAAGGGTAATTGATAATTTCTTAAGCTCTGAGGTCTGCCCTGTGTTCTTCTGTCTGGTCTGAAGGGAAAGTAGCCAGGGGTCAGTGAAGAGGGCTCAGGTGTTGAAACATAATTTTGGTCAAGATGTTATCTTTAGCCTGCCAACTATTGTCTTCTGGCTGCCTTGGGGTTTTCTGCTTATCAGGGGAAAGAATAAATCTATGAGGGGATACATATAGAGAGATATGACTTCTAGAGCTAGGATTTAAAACTAAATTCAATTAACATCATAAGGACTCCCGGGTTTCCAGAACTATAAGAGCCAGGCCAGCCCGTTGGTTCGTGGAGACTGCCATAAGAGGGGTGGGCTTGGGGGGGGGCGTGTCCCAGGCATCCTGGTGATGGCATCACTCTGGACTGGCTGAGAAATGCAAAACACTCAAAGTCCATGGTACAGGGATGGGAATACAACAGGCACTGTGACTTTGTAGCATCATATTTTTAAATACATATACATTTTTATATAATATAAGTGGACTTGAAGCAAATAGAAAAAATATGAACAATTTCCAAATTGGGTGAGGTACAAGGGAGCTTGGTACATTAGAATCTAAGCTCTGCTCCTTTCTGGCTTGTGTAACCTTGGACAAGTCATTTAACTGTCCTTTGCCTCAGTTCTCCTCATCTGCAAAGTGGTATCAATAGTACCCACCTAATAGAGCTGCTGTAAGGGTTACAGAAGTTAATGTACAGCTTCAAACAATGCCTACCACGTGGCAAAAACACTGTTTAAACTGTAGCAAACTACTGCTACTGCTTTTAAAAACATTTCTCAAAAAACCCCTCATAATTATTCTTTATGAAACAAAGTGTGTACAAAAAACAAATACAAAAACCAGACTACATCTAAGAACTGAACTCTCAGATACTCTGAGTGGACCTACACCACAAACACTGAGAATATGTTTGTGACACATTTCTGCTGTCTGGGTTCCAAAAATAGCTACTGTTCTGTTGGACAAGCAGTGAGGGAATCATTAAACCGATCGTGTCATTGAATGACTGGGGGCTTTCTCATCAAAGCTATATTCCTACCTGTGATTCATCCTTTTCTGTCATTAACCTGAGCCTCTCTCAGGATGAAAAAGCTACATGCTTCTTTGATTTTTGTGAGCTAAAAATATATATATATAGGCAGCAATCATTGTTCAGGCCAAATGGGAATGCCACATACACCAGGAACAGGCTCACTCAAGCCACGATTCGTTGCTCAACCTCAAGACAAAAAAAAAAAAAAAAAGCCTTTTCTTCAGATGTCCCCTGTGGATCACTTTTCTTCTCTCTCTGGACTTCACTTGATTTTTTCTTTTTCTTCTTTTCAGCTATGCTCTTCTCACTCTAAGACAGTCCATTGTGCTCGGTTCTGCAGCTCACTTCTTTTGGTGGTTTAATTCCTCAGAAGCACTCATTTGCAGCATTTCAGCATGAGCATTTGCCTATATTTTTTTCTGACTCAACATTTTCTCCTTAAGTATTTCCCTGTAGTCCTTATTCCTTGTTCTTATTCTTTTTTGCCAGACCTCCACCAGCTTTTAGTAAATGGACAGGCAATGCATTTCAGGAACTAGTTTTTATCTAAAATGGTTCATTATTGTTCTGATAACCATATTCTTTCTTATCTCTTTACTAAGTCATTTCAATCAAATTATTAGTTAGCCAAGTTTTTTTTCTGTCTACCAGCTGCTCCCTAATAGCCTCAACCTTAACACTTTCTGTTAATCCATTTTTTAAAATTCTGTTTTTCTGAAAAACTCTTTTTCTCATGGTGGCTTTTTTCATTTCCTCACTCTTCAGTGCCTCCCTTTTCCCAGAAGTTCCTTTGTTTCCCTTATTAGATTTATTATAAATCTTTTGACTCTTGACTACTAACTCCAGTTGCAAACTTTTGTTTAAAATGATTATGCAACTGCCCTGACTGGTGTGGTTTGGTGGATTGTATGTAGTCCCACAAACCAAAAGGTAGCCGGTTCGATTCCTGATCGGGGCATACTGGAGAGCAGGGTTGGGAATGGAGGGAAGCCTTTTGCAAGGGAGAAGGATTGCTGTCTTCAAAAGATGCTGTACATGGTGTCTAGGGGATGGTGCTGCTGCACAAGCAGAGCTGGTGGACTGCTTCATGTTTCAGCAGATGGTGTTGCTCATGGGCTTCCAAAGTGAGACCTGTTGTGCAGACAAACAGGCAAGTGTTTGTGGGGGGTGCGCCTGGTGGTGCAAGGGGATTGTAGTGAATCAAAAAACTGGAGAGACTAAAGGATCTCCATGATTTAACCCTGAGCGGGGCATTGGGTGGCCCACCTGACAGCAGAATAAACTTGCCAAGGAAGTGCCAAATAAAATAAAAAGTAACGTTGTCACTTGGCCTTGAGAGGCATTGTCCTTCTCTGAAAGAGGGACTGTAAAGCTCCTACAGGAGCACGGGCCCAGCTGTCCTTCGCAGTATCAACAGCAGCAGCAAGATCTGAGTCCTCCGCAGGCAGCACCTGCTTTATCTGTGTGTGTTGGACCCAAGGCTTGAATCCTGTGAGCTTCAAGGAAGGGTGTGTTGTCAGCAGGACATCATGGGGACTGGTCCGTTGTATGGGTAACTCCTGGTCAGGACCTTCAGTCTTCAGGTTTTTCAGTAAGACTCCATCTCCTGGCAGGAACAGGTGTAAGGGCTCATCAGACAGGTAGATGAACCTTCAAAGGTGGTCTAATGAGGTTCATTAAAATATCCCTTCCATAATGGGTCCCTTCACATAGGTGTTTGAGGTTGGTCTACACTAGAGCCCCAGGAGTAAGGTCAGACCATGCGTGTGGATCTTCCACACAGAATTAGGGTGAGTGTTACAGAATCCCCATTCGTGGGCCCTGCCTCATCTTGTTCTGTGTAATGAGGTTTAAATTCCTACAAGTCCAGGTGGAGAATTAAAGCCCCGAGAAGTGGCAGCCTCAGGCAGCTCATCTTGCTGCTTTATCAGTAGCTTGGTTTCCCTGGCTAGTTTGTGAACGCTCCCTATGGTGCCCTGGGCAGTGCATTATGGCAACCTGGCTCAGTTGATTCACTGCCTCTAGCAATTTTAAAATCTCTTTTGCATGTTTGATATCCTTATTACCCAAAGTTAAGAGTCCTCTTTCTTTCCATATTGCCCCATGGGTATGGGCTAGCATGAAGATATATTTAGAGTCAGTATAGATTTAACCTTCTTCCCCTAGGGCAATTCTAAGGCTCTGGTGAGGGCTGTTGGTTCAGCCTTGTCAGCCGAGGTTCCTATGGCAAGAGCCTGGGCTTCTATCACCTTGTCTATGGTGATGACCGTGTACCTGGTCGCTGACCATTCTGCAGGAAGCTGTTTTAGTCTGTACATAATTCCCTGTTGGGTTCTGTTAGCAGCTGGCCCAATAGATACAGTCTGGAACACTGTCAAGTGATTTCTACGCAATCATGCTGGAGATCTATGCTTCCCTCTGAATCCAGCAGTAGGGTGACCAGATTTAAGGTAGTGGTGGTTTATAAGCTAACATTTGGGTTACCTAATAAAACAGTCTGGTACTTTCCCATGCACCCTCTCACTCTCCTTTCTGTTCCAATAAGATTAGGGCCTGGTGTGATACCAGTACTGTAGCAGGCTGTTCCAGAGTGAATTTTCTGCTTCCTTTAAGGTATTACAGGTAGCTGCCACTGCCTGGAGGCATGCAGCCATCCTTTCGTTATGTGACCTAGTTTCTTTGACAGGCAGGCTATGGAGTGAGGGGTAGCTCCCAGGGTCTGTGTTAGTAGCCCAAGTCTAGTTCCTGCCTTTCATGAATGTGTAATTTGAAAGGTTTCTGTGAACTGGGCAATCCTAGTGCAGGAGCTGAAACTAGTTTTCTCTTCAAAGTGTCAGTCTCTTGTCCATTCAAAAGGTTACATTTTTGATCCCCAAGCTGGCATCCTAGAGTCGGAAGGAAGGCCTGTTTCTGTAATCGTCCAGTCACTCCAGTAGGCACCGCTGCAGCTGAACTTTTCTTGGTTAGTTTTGTATTTCGCACTGAGCATGTAACTCCCATATCTATGAGATGTATAGGGGAGCCCCTGGGCCTCCTCATTTGTTGTTAGATTCATCATTCTTCTCTAACATTTCTTGGCGATAGTTTCTATCCTTTTTATTTTTCTTTCTTCTTTTTAAGATTTTGTTTATTTTAGAGAGAGGGGAAGAAAGGGGAAAAAGAGGGAGAGAAACAGTAATTGGTTGCTTCTCCTATGTGCCCGGACTAGGGGACTAAACCTGCAACCCAGGCATGTGCCGTGGCCAGGAATCGAACCAGGGACCTTTCGCTTTGTGGGATGACGCCCAACCAACTAAGCCACAGCAATTGGGGCTGTCCTTTTTGTTGTTCTTTTTGAGTTTTGGGTAATCCTTTCTCCAATGGCCCTCCTCTTTTCTGAAGGTACACTGATTGGCACCTAGTGGGTCTTTCCCTTTTCCTTTCAGGTCCTGCCTCTCCTTCTGGTTTCCCTGCACTGTTTCTAAGAAAACCATGGCCTGTTTTAATTTCTTTGTTTCTTGGGCATGGTAAACTTTAAAGACTATGTCCACCCACTGGAAGAGATTCATTCCCGATGCCCTGTCTACACACTGGAGTTTCCTTCTGATATCCAGGGCACTTTGCCAAATAAAGGTCACATTCACCATCTGGATATTTTCTGGTGCCTGTGGGTCAGCATTAATGTGCTTTTGATAGGCCTGATAGATCATCTCCAAAAATTCATAAGGGTTTTTGTTTGGTTTCTGTTCAATGGCATGTATTATATTCAGGCACTCCTATGTTTAGGCACTCCTTTCTTAAGCCCTTCCAATATGCATTTATTCAATGGCCTAGGAAGGCTAGATCCCTGCTATTTGGGTCTTAGCTGGGCTCTATCAAGGCAATTGCCCTGATTTGGTTGGGGGATCACATTGGGATTCTATTGATGGAGGCAATGAGCCTCCTCATTATCTTTATTTAAAACTAGCCACCTTCCATCTGCCATTAGCCAGATGTCAAGAATAGCCTGTACATCTGCCCAGTTTGGATGATGAGTGGCTAAAATTGAGGTGATAAGATCTGCCATTCTCTATATGAGGAGCTGGAATTCTTCCAATTCAGGAACTCTGAAGTGGAGAATGAAGTATGGGCCCAATAGTAGTCAGTGAGCTGGCCTTATTTCACCTATAAGGTATTACTGACACAAATGGAATTGTCTTGCTCTGGAATGAGATGCCCCCTGGCCAAGTTGGGTGCCCTGCCAGGCCTTTGAGTGGGAGATCATTTCTCCTCACACAGAGGTGGATCTGTCATCCCTCTGGACCCTATTTCACAGATATCTAACAGCGGGAGAAATCTTGCTGCTGCTAATCTGGCATCCCCTGGGTTCAGGGGATTAGAGACTCATTTTCTTATTTTTCTTTTCTTCCTGTGTCTTACTATCAGGGAGGGATTTTAAAGCCAATTTCCTTCTCTGCATCATTAATTTGGTCCCTTTCCTTGCCAAATCCATATTGTATAAAGTCATAAATGCCTGGGCATAAGGGATTCCATCTCATTTTCCTGACTTTTGGCTAAACAATTCCAATTGTATGATGGTGTGGTAATTTAGGGAGCTAGTTAGAGGCCAATTTTCTCCATATACTAAAGTATACATAGGGCAAGTATTGTTACAGTAGAAAATCAATTCCTTTTTGGTCATTAGATCATAGCTGTACATGGACTAATCTGCTAAAATTTAGCCCAATGGGTTCCCTTCAGGAGTCAGAAGAGAACAACTGATGATGGTTTGAGAGTACAAACACCAAGCCATAACCATAACACAAACTCAGACAAAGCGGGAACATGTAAACAAAACTCATATCCGTAACTCCATTATTTCACAGGAGTGCTCACAAGCAAGTCTTAGTGTCTTACTGAAACTGGAAAAGCTGGCGTTCGTGCTGCCTGTTACATACTGAACCAATACGTAGAGACAGGGATTGAATCTTTATGGGTGCTTTATTCAAATGGCTGGTGATCTGAGAAGATGGAGGGTTCATACCCTAATGGACCATCTTACATTTCCTTCCAAGCCAGCCTTTTTATAGCAGAGAACAAGGTGCAGTGAAGGGGTTTGAAATTCAGGGAAAATTAGATGAAAAACTTCAGCATTCTCGTCCCAGGCAGTTAGCCGTCTCTGGGCCGGTGAGCAGGCCTTTGTCTCTCCCTGATAGACTTTGTCTGGGGTTGTGTTATCGTTATGGTTTGGGGTTTGTATTTTCATGCCATCATCAGTTGTTCTCTTCTGACTCCTGAAGGGAACCCATTGGGCTAAATTTTAGCAGATTAGTCCATGTACAGATATGATCTAATGACCAAGAAGGAATTGATTTTCTACTGTAATAATACTTGCCCTATGTATACTTTAGTATATGGAGAAAAATGGCCTGTAACTAGTTCCCTAAATTACCACACCATCATACAATTGGAATTGTTTTGCCAAAATTCTCCAGCTGTGCCCCAGGAGGTCTGCTGTCTTTCTCTGGAGTGGTGGGCCATACCTGCAGTTCCTGAAACAATAGCTTTAACTTATGCATTACCACATAGGCTCATTAACTATTTACTAAAAATTTTCCAACTTGTGAGTCCCCTATTATTATCTCCTGACAACCAGTACTACAGTGACCCTAACCTAACCCAAATGGCACACAGCCTGAGTGGCAGGGATAGAGGACCTCCAGGCTGCACTCCAGTTCAACTTACCCAGTCTTGGAGTCCATCTGCTCCTCAGACCTGTTTTCTTTCATCACCAGGCATTTCAGGTGGCTGACACATTGAGATGGAGTGTAGGGGTGTTAGGAAGGGTATTAAGAAAAGTTCCCAGAAGTTGCTGGTAAGTCCCCACAGTCCCTCTCTTGGGGTCAGCCTGCTACAGGCAGTTAGGAACCCAGCCTAGGTCCTCTGGGACTTCCTGAGGCCCATGCCATCCCACCAGAGTCGCAAAAACTGTAAGAAAACAAAATTGAGGTTCCACTTCCTGCCGCAACAAAAGCCAGACTTGTGAAGCAGGTGCTGGTACAAAAGGAAAGAGGTTTTATTGAGGTGCAATGCAGCCTGGGAGAATGGTGGACTTCCATTTCAAAGACGAGCGCCCTTTCCCTGCGCTAGCACACGGTTCTTTTTTCTTCTTTTCTTTCTTTCTTTCTTTCTTTCTTCTTTCTTCCTTTCTTCCTTTCTTCCTTTCTTCCTTTCTTCCTTTCTTCCTTCCTTCCTTCCTTCCTTCCTTCCTTCCTTCCTTCCTTCCTTCCTTCTTTTCTTTCTTTCTTTCTTTCTCTCTTTCTTTTGGACAATTATTGTTTAGTGTTTATTTCATAACCATAAACTTAACTCTGCAAACCAGCTAGACTTGGAAGGGGTAGGGAAAACATGGAACCCAATGAACTGCATCAAGAGCATGAAGATTATAGAACATTCCTAGCAGATGGGTGTGAAGGGGTGCTCTCCAGAGCTGCAGAAGGAATGGTCTGGTGGCTAAGGTGAAACACGAGTCAAAGTTACTAGAGTTGTCCACAGTAGGTAATGGTGCTCTTCAAGCTGGTTCTGCCATTGCTGGACTGGTCATGGGTTGGTCTGAGGCTGCGGTGGCGTCTGCAAGGCTGCCACCAGTTCTTATAGGTATAGAGAGGGGAAGGCTTTTTCCCTATCCATTCATCTTTCTAGCTTTTGGGTACTCTGGCCCTATCAATTCATAATTGTAGATTTTTGGCACTCGTGCTCTCATCTTTCTACCTTTTGGGTGTTCAGATCCTATCCATTCATCTTTCTAGCTTTTCACACGCTGTGTGTAAGAACTGCCCTGTGCCGTCCTCCTGACCAATGTGGGAGACTCCCCGTGCTCTGGCTGACTGTCTATGGTAGCTTTTCTCCTATGCCTCCTCATGGCAGATGAGAAGCAGGAGCCCAAGGAAGGTGAATGTCTTGCCTAAGGTCGCACACTAGCTGGTGGGAGAACCAGCCATAGAAACAGGAAGAAGTATGTGATATTGGCATCAGGAAGAAATCAAACACCAAAGAGGACAGCCGCTTTCCCTGATGAGGGAGTTTCCAGCTTATTTATACTACCTCCCTAGCACTTTAATTGGTTTTAAATTCACAGAAAAAGCACATTGTCACTGTTTTTCCTGCTTTGGAAATATTAAGGGCCGATATCGAGGAGAGGGCATGAATGCAGCAGCTCATAAGTAGGCAATGCGTACTGGAGAGCAAGTCATTGCTGGTTTGCCTGGAGATGGGGAGCCACATTGGGACCACGAGTCTCCGCAGGCAAAAACAGCAGGGCACAAGTAGAGAATGAGCTGGGGTCTCTGACAGTATTGCATACAGTTGCGCAGGCCAACCTCCACGGTTCTTATTGGGTGGGGAGGAGAGGCCATTCTGTTACCTGCCCTCAAATACATCCTTAGTGACAATTTCCTTAACACAATTTTTCCTTACATAATTTTAACATAAAATAATATTATTTTAGAATCTCTTAACTAGAATACATATTTAACAAAGGAATGTTTTTTTTAGTATGAATCACTTTTTAATGAGAACAACGTGCATAAATGACAGAATAGTATCGTCATGGGCAGATGGTGGTCACAGAATACCCACCAAATTTATTCTGTCCAAGAAAGGGGGGAGGAGAGTGGGGGGACACAGGGAGCTCACAGGCTGCAGTTGGAGCCCCATTGCCCGTGGATGATGGGGTTGCTGACTGTCGGCCTGAACACGTCAGCTGAACTTAAGCAGAGTTTGAAAGCATGGCATGATAATACTGGGTAAGCCTTTCCCTGGGTAAAACATCTGAATCAGTTCATTGAAGATCAAAAATATACCCTGTAAACTAACACATCATTTTACATTTGCTTTTTCTTCTCACTACTGCAGCAATGATGTGTGAAAAAAACTGTCCAGTTCCACAAGCAGTTTGCCCCAGGCCACACCAGGCCCTTTCACCAGCCCATCTGGTCTGTCCAGCAGTCTTGATGGCTGTGGCTGTCCAGTCCGTGGGGACCAAACAAGAGTTTTGGGGGCTGGACAGGGCCTGTCCAGAACACTAGGTGGGATGGGGCAGAGGGAGGGTGCAGGAGCTGCCAGCTCAGTGTAGACTTTGGTTCCAGGTGCATTAAGAGCGGAGGTCGTGATGTGAGAGGTGTGAGGTCATCCTGCTTTGGGTCCCAGCCTCCCAGTGCATTTGGCTGCCACATGCTTGTCTCACCCCCTCCCAGCCCACTCCCCTTAATGGAGGAATTTGGGGGATGCAAAAAAACACATAAAAGAAAATAAAAACTTGTTTGCAAGTACTTAGAGATATCCATTCTTAACATTTCACTGTTTGTCTTCTACATTTTAAATGTATATGTGTATTCTTAAAACAAATTTGGGATCCTATTGTTTCATAATTTGCTTTTTTAAATCCTCTTAGCACTTTGCCCTGGATAGCTTTTCCTTTAAGGTAATATTAACCACTTACAACATGGTTTTCAATAAAAGGATGTGTAGGAAAAGAAAAACTAAACCAAAGAGAAAAAAACAGCAAATTTCTACAAAAGGTCAATAATAGTAAGGGTCGTTTGTGGGACCAGACACCCTTTAAAGCCTCACAGGATTTGGGGGACTGTTTTTGTTGAAATGAGGCCATTTTCACTTCCTCTGGCATTCCTAGTTTTTAAGCTGTCCTGAAATCTCATTTCAGTCTTTTAAACTTTTTAAAAAGGAAAATTGTTTATTATTGCTCCCTTAGCACCACTTTCTGCCCAAGGGCGAAGGCACCAGACCTTAAACCTACCTGCCTGCCTACACACCCACACCTCTGAGCTGCCCTGTTGCGCATGGCTCTGCACCAGTTAGTACTGGCTTACCCACTGGGCGCAGACTCCCAGCCACAGGGGTGGCAGACAAGCAGGTGAGCAAGGCACGCCCTATGATGGTCCAGCCCTGCTATCTCCCAGCCTGAGGACTGGTGGTCCCACTGAGTATTGAACAGGCCAATCCTTGCTTTCATACTCCTCCTTTGCTATTGCTTTATCAAAGTCTCAAAAATCCGTGGGTAACACAGTACTGCCTTTGAAAAACTATGGAGAGAAAAGCAACGCCCCCCTCTGCCTGGCTACAACCCCTGTGGACCTCACTGTGATGGGCACCCAGGTAACATCCCTCTGCAAGCAGCAGCACACAAGCTTTTCCATGGTGGGCTCAGCGGATTCCTGAAGCCTTGAGAAGGATTATTCATTTATTTATTTATTTATCGAGGTGACATCAGTTAATAAAATTATATATGTTTCAAGTGTACGACTCGATAACATGCTATCTGTGCACTGGATCGTGTGTTCACCACCCCAAGTCACCCTGACCACCTCAGCCTGTGATGATGACAGGATGCATGATGGTGGCCAAGAGAGCAGGGCATTCCAAGGACTGAGAGTGATGGAAGTCACACAGGTGTTACTTGACTTGTACAATTAAAAAAATGAATGAATAAAAATAAAGAACTGGTGGACATACAGCTGAAGGCAGCTGCCACAGTAGGAGTAACAGTCCCTCTCCCGTTTCTGGATCTGAGTCACAGCCTGTGAAAGGGAAGGAAGGCCAAGTGTCCTGAGGAGGGGTCTGCAAGAATGCCCGAAGAACACCTCAGCTATTTCCCGGGGTGACAGTATGGGGCCAAGGGGCCTGCCCGGGTTGTTGCTGTTGGAGTCAAGTTCTAGTTGACACTGAAACTAGGGCCCCTGAAACCCTGGGAAGTCCTCTGGGTGGAGTGGTGGCCAAAGGAAGCCACATCTGGCCAAAGTCCATCTCATAGCGGATTTAGTCACCACCCTGCACCCCCTTTTGCCCCTTCTTGGTTACATAATTGCATAGACATACTTAGATAAGGGTAGAAATCAAATTGTTCCCCTGTTATGTGCAGTAAGAGCCAATGCGATACAAAGGGTCAGGTGGAGGGTGCCTCGCCAAGACGGTAATCCAAAGCAATCCTGCCTCCCAGGAAGAATTCCCGAGATTAATACACCCATCAAAGATGCAGGTGTGGAAATCTCCATCCAATTCACCTGTCTGCTCCTGAAACACCAGATGGATCCTGGGATCAGGGGATGATGATGGACACCAATAAATTTAACCAAGCAGTAAGCAAATCAGTTTCAACCACCATACCTTGGAACAGATCAACTCAGCCTCTAGCACTTGGTAGACACGGTAGCCTGGTAAATACATTCTTCTCAGTCCGCATTGGTATACAGTCAGCTTGCACACGGGAAGAGCACCAGGTATGTTCATTCACTGCTTTACCTGTATTAACCCTTCTCCCTGTTGTACTGCAGTCTCCAGGGATGCTGATCATGTTGAAATTCCACGAACATCATGCTGACTCACACACTGATGACTCCGCATTGCCTGGGCCTGGGAAGGTGGCAGCTACCCTGGACTCCCCAGTGGGACATGAATGTGCTGGGGTGGGGGCGGCTGGGTAAACTGAAGAATTGGGTCCTGCCGAGTTGATGAAATCTGAAGAGGCCCAGCGGGCTGGCACTTCAGGACTGTTATCCTGAGGTGAGGGCTAGAACTTGCTGCCCCACTTGCCCCTGCCCACAGAGAGTCTCAGTCAGTGCCACCCTTTCACTTCTGCAGGCCAGACATCCCGAACACGGGAATGCTGCTGCAATCCGTTTTGGGGTGATTGAGAAATTACTAGTTTTAAGCGGAGCCCAGAGCAAGAACAAGCTCTACAGAAGAACGAGGCTATGGAGGAAGTGAGTCTAGCCCTGACCCAAGAGTCCAGAGACAGTGTGGTGGGCGAGGGGCTGTGTGGAGTCTCCAGGAAGCACAGACAGGAGAGCTGCAACACAGTCCCAGGAAACAAGGACACTCGTTCCCCAGCAGGTGCCTGCTCCTGGTGTTTTTCTGGGCCATGGTAGAGATGAAGCATTGGAACCTGGGACATTAAGAGACTCTGTGGCCAGATGACCGTCATGAGCTGGGCATTAATCTCAGGTGGGTGCAGAATGGTCAATCAAATACTTAAAAATACTAAATTCAGGTTTAGGACTGAGCAGTCACAGGGTCTCAAGTAAATGATGTGGATATGTGACCAGAACCCTATGTCTCCACCTGTTGCAACAATATCTCTCCTTCAGTACATACCTACAGCCTCCTGGTGTGGCAGGGAGGAGGTCTTCAGGACTAGCTGACAGAAGAAAACCCCAGCCATGTTTGCACATTGGTCTGTATGCTGTGCTGGTGCCAGTTGAAAATGCGCAGCCACTCACTAGAGCCACATTCAGCAGCGACCTTGCAGGACAGTGGGAAAGGGAAGGTCTTCAGTGGGTGGAGTCTTGAGCATAAGCCTGGCTGTCATCTCTAAGGTTACACATAGACTTTTGAGCAGTGGAAAATGGCTTGCTTGTTTGATGAGGGGCCCTGTGGGCAGGGTTCATCTGAAATTTAAATTTTGAGATTATCTGGAAAATACTGGAAGACAGGAGACTGGGGAGCCTGGGAAGGAGGGACGGAGTCAGATCTGTGGGAGTGGCTCCCACTCACACAGGTCTCTGTGGCCCACATGGTGCCCAGCGGAGGGCGTCTGCTGAAGAGGGGACAGCGAGCACACAGGGGACACTCAGCCTGTGCGTGTCAGCTGGGATTTCACCAGTGTCACCCAGGATGACGCAGTCGGCCCACGGGTGGGAAGACCGTGGTGCTGCTGTGGGTACTGGGCATGGTCCCTGCCACTAAAACTGATTTGGTTCCAGGGCTGACAAATGCCAGCCCGCCAGCACAGGGCCCACAGCAGGCTCAGGACCAAGAGCCATTCCCGGGGAGGCACCCAGACCCACTGTCTGAGAGCAGAGCTTTCTGTCTGGAGGGAGAGGCAATTCCCCAGTGTTCTGTTTCTCTTCTCTAAATACAGAGGTTTTTTTCTTTAATTCTTTAAAAAAAATTTCAGTTATAGTTTACATTCCATTTTATTTAGTATTAGTTTCAAGTGTGCAGAATAGTAGTTAGACATTCTTTTCAAAGCGTCCCCTGATAATCCCAGTACCCACCTGGCCCCACATGTAGTTAGCGTGATGTCACTGACTACTTTCTATGCTGCCCTCCACATGACCACCGCGCTTCTGCCACACTCTTATTTGAAGGACCGTTGAGTGCTTAATCTCCCTGTCAGCGTGCTGTCCTTAGGCCAGGAAATGCTTATGACAGAGGAGGTTCAGCAACAGGATGGGCACAGGACACAGGAGCCATAGCCTTACCATATATTACATTATCCAGAAGCACTTGGCTCAATAGTGCAGTGGAATACGGTACTTTGTCTCCAAATGTCAAAATACAGGCATACTTCATCTTATTGCACTTTGCTTTATTGTGCTTCACAGTTGTTTCATTTTTTACAAATTCAAGGCAAGACCCTCCACCAGCAAGAAGATGGAGACTCACTTCATCACAATGGTCTGGAACCAAGCCTGTGTTATTGCTAAGGTGAGCCTTTATATATGTCTGACACCTGATGGATGGAACTAAAATCAGCACTCTCACTATAGTGCCTGTCAGTCCACATTTCCATCTCTGCTTCTCATCCTAATCCTAGGCTCCGTGGGAATGGAGGCCATGGTTCCTGGTGAGAGTGGGAAAGTGGTGTGTACACTAGGGGCTATGATGAGGGTTATACTGAACTTAAATCTGTGACTACCACCTGTGCACTTTCAATTCTTAATGCCAATGGATCAGCTGTCAGAGAAGGGAGTTGGTATGTTGGTTGGAGATAATCAATCCTGACTATTATGAGGAGCTAGAGTAGCTGACACAAAAATGGGGACAGAGAGGATTATGTTTGGGAACAAGGCACCTATTGAGCCAGCTCTGATGCTTAAGTGCCCAGTGATAATGGTGGACAAGCAGTGACAGCAACCATGACCTAATGAGGGCAAGGGACCTAAGAACTCAGACCCCTTTGGTTGGACATCAGACCAATCGACAGTTATAGCATCAGGGTCAGCTGCAGGGGTAGCTTTTTTTTTTAATCTAGAGAGAGAAAAAGGGAGGGAGGGATGGGAAGAGAGGAGAGAGGAGAGAGAAAGAGAGAGAGAGAGAGAAAGAGAGAGGGAGAGGAAGAGAGAGAGAGAGAGAAACAGACAGAGAAACACTGATATGACAGAGAAACATTGATTAGTTGCCTCCTGTATGTTCTCTGAATGGGGATTGAACCCACACCTAGGTATGTGCCCTGACTGGGGATCGAACCTGCCAACTTTTGGTGTACTGGATGATGCTCCAACCAACTGAGCAATCTGGCCAGGGCAGGAGTAGCTCTTGTGCGAAGAGCTACTAATCTCTTTTTAGAGATTATTGCTGCCACCCTGCAGAAAACTCAGAGACAGACTGGACCTGAGGACTGAGCTGGGCCTAAGCAGAGCAAGGAGCAGATTGCACCGGGCCCCTCTTGTGCTGTACTGCAAGTCTCCTCAGCCCCACTCATACTCTATGCCTGCCATGGTGAAAGCTTTGACCACCTTCCAGTGGGTGCAGCCTGGCAGCCCAGATCCTTTTCAACCACCTCTCACTCCAAAACTCAAACCTCAAGCCTCTCTGGCACTGCAGAGCAGAAGGCCTGCGATGCCCTCAGTGGGGGTGGGAGGAGTGGAGGATGCAGGAGGGGAAGCCACCCTTGAACAATAGGTGACTGGAATCTGCAGATTAATGTTCCTTTGGTCTTGAGACATATTTCATAAAGCTTCTAAAATGGTCTCATGCATAATCTTCAAGTAAACTATAATATTCACCACTAGAAGCTAACAATTGTTTAGGAGTTGTGCAATTAACTGATGAATGTGCAGCTCTGTGAGAAATTGATAAACATAGTCAGGCTAGGCATTGGGAACAACTTGGAGAGTGCTCTTCCATCTTTCAGTCACAGTGTGTTTGCCTCTGGAGCACGGAGTCCTCCTGGCCGCCTGAAGGAAGGGCCCCGAGAGGCTGAGATGGAGCCTGCAGCCGGAGGGCTGAAACGGAGGCTTTTGGAATGACAACCACTGTGAGGGGCAGGAGGAACAAATCTAAAGCAGCTAGTTTCTGTGTGGAAAAGGGATTTAGTCAGTAAATGCCAAGGCTGGATGAAATTTAGATAAAATAATTTAATGGAACACCAAAAGAAATATTATTTAACAGAGTGGGTAGGAAATTCCTTGCACTAGTTTAATCCAAGAGATGGCACAAGAAGAAAATAGTTTTTTAATTCATAAAGGATTTAGGTAAATTCCTCTTTCATTGTATCACAAGTTAAGAGAATATAGAATGTTTCAAGTGAATGGTTTGAACTTTAAGATGGACACAATTGTAATAATAACACTTGGTGTGTTGTTTTATAGTTTGTAGTAAGCTTCCTCTGCAAACCCTGGCAGCCCATGTGTACTTCTAACTCCTACTTTCCCTCTCTGACCGGTATTCACGTCCAGCCCATAAATTCTGTTTTGTTCCATTGTACATGGCACAGATGTATACACAGTGGGGGCTTGATTAACATTAAGTGAACAAATGACATCCTTTGATCCTCACACCTGACATTGTCCCTTTGTGGAGCATGCAGGCCCTCCCACAATATTTCTGTTTTTCATTTTGAAATATCACACACATGCAGACAGGTTCATAAGACATGAAGGTACAGCTTCTAAATTTGTGCACAACAGACATACTCATAATACCCAGATCAAGAAACAGAGCGTGACAAGCATCTCAGGAGCCACATTTGTGTTCCTTTCCAGTCCCAGCTCTCCTCAAGGGCAGCCACACTCCTGACTTCTAACACCACTTTGACTGCTTTTGAATTTTAAATAAATGAATGCTAGAGCAGTTACTTTTTTTCTGGCTGCTTTTGCTCAACATTATGTTCGTGAGATTAACCCATTTCAGGTGAGTAGTCGTAATTCATTCATTGTCATTGATATAAATTGCCCTATTATGTGACTATCCCTCTATTTATCCACTCTACAATGGATGAGCATTTAGGAAGTTTCAAGATTTGGACTGTTGCAGGTAGTGCTACTACTAACAATCTTATATATGATTTTGGTGCCCCTTGGAGGTCTGGGAATACAGTCACTGGGCCACAGGTGTGCATGTGTTCAGCATTAGTAGACATAGCCACTTTTCTAAGCTAGTTATTCCACTCTAGACTTACATGAGCAGCATGAGAGTTTCTAGTTGCTCCAGATCCTCATCAGCACTTGACATTACTGTTTTTCATGTTAGCCATTTAGTTATTCCACTCTAGACTTACATGAGCAGCATGAGAGTTTCTAGTTGCTCCAGATCCTCATCAGCACTTGACATTACTGTTTTTCATGTTAGCCATTTGGGGAGTATGTATTTATATTACCTTCTACAACCTTTTACAAGACAGGTTGGAGATAGGTAACAGGAGAAAGGTGTCATGGCAGTTTGTGATTTCCAAAAAATGGCTGCCACAATCTCTCCCATCCCACATGGCTTCCTTATTGTGACTCTGTCCCTTCTCCCATCAAGAGGTGGGATCTATATTTTCTCCCTTGAGCCTGAGTGGGTTTGGGAGTAAGGCCAATGTGTCTTCTAAGGCTGTCTGTCATAAAAGCTGATACAGCACGAGAAATAAAGCATATGATCAAATGATCTTTGGCAAGGGTGCCAATACTACTCAGTGGGGAAAAGACAGTTTCTTTAGCAAATATGGTTGAGAGAATTGGATATCACCAACCTATTTGATGGAGACTTTAAAGCCCTGGTAGTCAAAATGCTCATAGAACTGATTGAGCTTGGTCGAAAAATGAAAGAACAAATGAAAGATGCCCAAAACGAAATAAAGCAAAATACTCAGGGAACCAGACCAATGATTTGGAACAAAAGGAAGAAATAAACATTCAACTGGAACAGAATTCAAAAAAGTGAAGAGAGACTTACCAACCTCTGGGACAACCTGAAATGCTCCAGTATCCCAATTTAAGGGTGCCAGAAGGAGAACAACAGCAAGAAACTGAAAACCTATTTCAACAAATAATGAAGGAAAACTTCCCCAATCTGGTAAAGGAAATAGACTTCTAGGAAGTCCAGGAAGCTCAGACAGTCTCAACGAAGTTGGACCCAAAGAGGAACACACCAAGGCACATCATCATTAATTTACCCAAGATTAAATATAAAGAGAGAATCTTAAAAGCAGCAAGAGGAAAGGAGAGAGTTATCTACAAAGGAGTCCCCATAAGGCTATTGGCTGATTTCTCAAAAGAAACCTTGCAGGCAAAAAGGGGCTGGAAAAAAGTATTCAAAGTCATGAAAGGCAAGGACCTACATCCAAGATTGCTCAATCCAGCAAAGCTTTCATTGAGAATGGAAGGGCAGATAAAGTACTCCCCAGATAAAGTCAAGTTAAAGGAGTTCATCATCACCAAGCATTTATTATATGAAATATTAAAGGGACTTATCTAAGAAAAAGAAGAAGATAAAAAACATGAACAGTAAAATGATAACAAACTCACAACTATCAACAACTGAACCTTAAAAAAAAAGAAAAAAAAAATGAAAACAAAAACTAAGCAAACAACTAGAACAGGAACAGAATCAGAGAAATGGACACCACACAGAGGGAGTTCAGTGGGAAGCGGGAAGGGAGGAATGGGGGGGAAGGTATAGAGAACAAGAAGGATACTTGGTAGGCATAAAATAGTCGGGGAGAGGTCAAAAAATGGTACAGGAAACAGAGAACTCAAAGAACTTATATGTACACCCATGGACATGAACTAAGGAGGGGAATGCTGGAGGGCTGGGGGGGGGGTTGCAGGGATGAGGGAGGGTTAAAGGGGGAAAATTGGAGAAACCACAATAGCATAATCCATAAAATATACTTTAAAAATAAACAAATAAATAAATAAGTAAAACTGTTTTGTCTTAAGTTTAATTTTTCCGAGTTTTTTAGTGGATTCTTTTGAATTTTCTGGATAGTCCAACCTCATGACCAGCAGTTGATGATGGTTTGCCTCTTGCTTCCTAATCTTTACAATGCTTCCTCCTTCCTTCTTGTCCTGTTGGCTGGGCTGAGACCCCCTGGATACCAGTGGGTAATAGCCTCAGGAGCTGCTGTTAGGTTCTTGACTCAGTGGGAATATGCAAGTGGTTTACTGCTAATTGTAATCCTTTCTTAGTTTTTGGTAAGATTGTAAGTTAAAGAAATTTTCATCTATTTTTAAGGATTAATTTGTGATTTTCCTGATGAGCTTAATTCATTGGTAAGTTTAACTTTGGTTTAATAGACAGTCTTAAAGACTGGACATGACAGAAAATGCTACACGCTGGTGCCTGGATGATGTTGCCCACACAACAAAATTTCCCCTGAGACTGGACTGTGTCTGTGAAATGTAAGGTGCTGCTTGAAGCCGGGAAGACGCTGCTGAGGCATCACCTCCACGCCCTCCATGTAAAATTCTCTTTGAAGACCAGTCTTTGTCAAATGAAGGAGTGGGACTAGATTTCTGCCCATAAAATCCTCTGGCTATGGGGATGGAAAACTGAAAGGTAATACATATTCAAACCCCAAATAGTTATTTGGTGGTGGTAGTGGGGATACTCTTTATTTTTAAGAAATTCTTTAGTACTGTTTTATGGCCTTTTTCATAAAGAAAGGGGTATATGTGTGTGCGTGTGTGGTATGTTTTAACCACAAATGGTGCACTACAGCATTATGTGTTCTCGCTGGAGAAAAAAGAACCGGCAAACTGAATTTAATGGTCTGAGTCCGGAGGATTACCGAGGGGTGAATATCCATATCTGACTTTCTGTGGCTCTGTTTTTCTGTCCTGTTTCTGTCCTTTGATAGCAAAACTGAAGCCCCATGCATTGGGTAGCCACAGAACTGGACTGAACTGGACAGAAAATCCACTCCTGTCTGATATCACCAAGTTTTCTGCTCTGGCAGAGCAGCCAGCAGCATACAGTGGGCTAGTGGCAGCCCCTCCCTCTCTGCCCAGCCTTCCCCTGAGCCATGCTGCACAAGGCTGAGTGTGGGGCGGTAGAAAGTCCTTCTGAAAACTGGGTCAAAAATGTTTGCTCCAATCTCTCAGCTACCTCTCATTGTGATGTCTTGTCCAGATACTCACAGATCCTTAAGCTAGACAGCTGGGTTCAGAACCCAGCTGCATCACTTACGGGGCCTGGGTACACACATGACATCCGTTGTCTCAAGAGTGAACTGGGGGTAACAATAAGCACATTTATGTCAGAGGGCTTGTGAAGATTAATTGAATTAATCTGTGTAAGGGGTGTTGTGCTGTGCCTGCATGCAGTGAGTGCTCAGTAAGGGGCACAGTGGTGATGGAGGGGGTAATGCTGGCATTGGTTGTGATGGGAATGCTGGTGTAGAGATGATAGTAATGAGTGTGGTGATTGACAGTGGTGTTGATTGTGGTGATTATCTTGTGTTAGTGTCAGCCTATCAATTGCGATGCCAAACAGAACTCTGGGTGCTCACCTGAGCCTGGGCCACGTGTGGCAGCCCCCACAGACATCGTCCCTTTCAGAGTCATCACTGTGCCTAGACTACCATTGTGGTTCTTATTATGATGGTGAGACACCCCTCAGCAACAGCCATCAGGGGACTTTGAAAAAAACAAGGTTATTACTCACAGGTTCTGGAGAGTACATGGTGTGCCAGCGCCACACAGCGAGGTCACAGGTAGAGGGGGGAGAGAGAGAACCTGGGGTTCTGCTGTTATTGGGGTTGAAGGTAGGGTGCCTAGGGTGTTACAGGTTCACTCTTCATTGACAAATACAAAACATAAGAGTGAAAATTACCTAGGTCATCCAGAGCTTCCTTAAAGGGAACTTTATTTATCTAGTTGCGTAGCTAGTCAGTGAATCATACAGCTGTCAACGTGCTTTCTGGAGTTGGCTGTCTTTTAGATGGATGCCTCGGTGGTCAAACACTGTCAGACGCCTGCCTTACAATCAAAAGCACCTATCAGGCACCCACCTTACAACCAAAAGCCCCTGTCAGGTGCCCGCCTTACAATCACAAGCTTGCTCTCTGTCAGGCATTTACTCTACAGTGATGATGGTGATGATTAGTAACGCCTTGGGCCAGTTTCTACATTGGGAAATGGAGGGCATGTGACTAACCAGTTTCCAAGGCCTAGTCCAGGAAGGCTTCTGTGAAATTTTTATTATCTCTAGAATCAATTCAAAGATGTTAGCAGCAGGACCACACATCTGCAGGGTCCTGAGTTCTCCTTCACAGCCCGAGTTTAGCTTCTGTAGCTCACTGAGGCCACTGAGCAAGCAGTAGGCCTGACTTCTGCAATGATGTCCCACAGTTCTTGAACAGTGCTGCTAGGTCTCGGGACTTGGAGACTCATAGAGTAGTGACCCATGAATGTGTCCATCTCTGCAGAGAAAGAATGGATGTCCTAAGAGGGGGTAAATGGTAAAAAGAAAAAGAGAAAGGATAGTCTCTGAATATTCTTAAATGAAATTGCCCCTTCCTGGGCACCTGGTGAATCAGCAGGTTGACTCCCAAAATCCCATCTATTTTATTTTATTTTGATATGAGGAAAAAATTTAAATTATTTTTCTTTTTATTATTTATTATTTTTATTTTTTAAATTATGTTTCATTGATCAGTCTGTTTTAGAGTTGGTCAGTGTTACAAATTTGAAATCACAGAGCAGACCTGGTTTCCTTACTGCTCGCCAAGGAGGCCTGACTCCTAGACCCACCTCCATAAAACCCTCTGCAGTTTACCTCCAAGACCCTCACAGTGACCTGCTAAACTGGTAGTGGTTTTGAACCCCTGTTCTGTGGGTGGAGGCTGTGTTTGGGGGCAGGGGGCTGAGCAGCAGAGACCCACCACAGCCCCGGGACAGGAGGATTTGCTGAGCACTGCCCTCGAGGGCTCAGTTCTGGAAGCAGGATGTGAATTCTCTGTTTTGTCCTCATTTTCCATTTCTGGCCTCGTTAATGACTCAGAATTTCACTGAAGAGGGAAGAGCAGCAGAAGTGACTGAGACACACTAGTGGCTTATTAATGTCTGTGTTGTGGGGGAGAGAAGTCCCTTTGCTGCCCCACCCCTGCTCCTTCCAAGGCAAGGAGGCCTTGTGGAAAGGGGGGACAGCTCCACGGAGCAGATGACTCACAGTTGGGTGAGCACACTGGGTGAAGAGTCCAGGGCAGGCTTGCATGTTATCCACCCTCCGGTTCTGAGGACCAGAGACTTTCGGATGGTTGACGTCCTCGCTCCATTGCTGTCCTTTAACAAGTCCTTTTCTTCTCTAGTTTGCTCCTCCCACCTTAGCCTCAGGGGCGGTTGTGCTGACTGGATTAAGCCCAAGGGGACTGATTATATGAGAGAATAGACTCTGTTTTTGGAGGGAGGGTTTTTTGTTTGTTTGTTTGTTTGTTTGTTTAGAAACAAACAAAACAAACAGGTTCCTGTGCCAACCTCACCAAACTGAGTCCAGCCTCCCTGCTGGTGCTGACAGCCTGTCCCAATGAAAAGCCACGCACAGCCGGCACCCCTCCCTGTGCATCTAGTCTTCTCATTTTTAAAATTGGAATTTTTTTCTAATAAAGGAACTTTGAAAAAACAATAGGTCTCAACATAAATACATTTTACTAAACTATGGACGTAACTTGACAGGTTTTTCATTTGCTGCTCAGAGCTTCCTTTGAACATGCCAGTCAGGGCAGCCCTCGCAGACGACATGCTCATGGTTTTGTGAGCCAGGCTGGCATCCCGGAACTGGCTTCCAGAGAGCTAGCAGGAGTATTGGACTGCTGAGAATGAGATGGAGAAAATCCAAAGGGACTATCTTAAGAGTGGTTTAAACTCATAAAATGAAGGAGCAGTCCAAGTTCTGCTTCCCCTTGTCAGGGCTCCTGCTGGGCCTCGCAGAGCACTTTCTGGTGTTGTGTCCAGCATGGGCACTGGCCCGCTGCCCCGGCAGAGGTGGGCCAGGATGAGGCTAAGCAGATCCTCACCCTGAGAGGAGCTTGAGGCTGGGCCAAGAGTGGAGGGCTGCGGTAGGAGCCAGGCCAGCCATAGCACAAGGGCCAGGGGTGGACTTGATGGAGTCGGAAAGACAGAGCAGACCTGGGTGCACCCAGAGATGACAGAGGAAGCTGCTGCACAGGGACGGTCCACCAGGGCCCTACTCCTATGAAGAGGTGTGACCACTGTTTCTACCATCGCGCAGTCCGCCTAGAGCCCTCGCTGTGTTTTTAAACTCCAGCTACTACTTTGACACTTTACACATTAATGGCAACTATTTGATGACAGCAAATTAGTTGTTCCTCCTACCAGTCTATAAGCTTCCTAGGCAACAAAGAATCTCACATAGCTCCTGATTCAGGTACCTAGGGACTCTAGGTACTGCTCCAGGTGACCAGGTCCTTAGGGACTCCGAATAACCCAGGTACTGCTCCACAACACCTGTCCCAGGCACTTAGACAATGCTGAGCACAGGTGCCCAGGGTGGGATGCACAGGAATACCGTGGGGTGGCATGTGCTTTGCTGTTCACAGAGGACTTCCACAGACACCTCATCTCTATTTGCTCCCACAAGAGAGCTGGGAGGTGGGTAGGTCGGGCAAATGAGATTCAGGAGCTACAGGGTCCACATTATCAATCAGTAAAATGAGCCTGCACAGACTTCCCTGTCTGTACAGAAAAAATGAGGACACTTCTTTCTAAAGATTGGCTTCCCCTCTGAAAACTCCTGTGAAATTAGTGTTTTCCTGTCATTAGGATGGTTGCAACCGAACAACGTGCAGGCTACTGTCTGCTTGCTCCTCAGCCCCACGACATGCTGTACGCATCTGAGTGAGGCCCATTTGCCTCAGTCCAGATGTCAGGGTTTGTGCTGAATTGGGTTTCTGGGGCTGCATTCATGGGTGCCACTTGGCAGGGAAAACAGCCAGTGCAAACAGCTCTTGTGTGCTCCCAGCCTGACCTAGTTTGGCTAAATAGGGGCAACTGCAAACCCAACCACAGGGAACACAGGGCAGGCACCCAATGTGCGGCAAGTGGAGGCCCCAGGCTCTTGGAACCTGCACGTATGGGAGAGCCCAGACTGGAAATGGGGGAGGATGACAGACCCACACCACAGCCGGAGCCTGGCTTTGTTCTCAAGGCCCACTTTCAGGTTTCAACAGGGAAGGTCTCTTGAATTTTCTCTATGGGTCCAATTGCTCACCTGGGCTGTGGCTGGAGTGTTCTCAAGACCCAATGGTGAGCAGTGCCGATCATCTTAAAAGCCCATGAATGGGTGCCAACGTGAGGAACTGGGCTTGGTGCAAGTCCCTGCAAGCAGGTGGGGTTGGCGGCAGGACTTAGAGTCTAAGAGACAAACCTGGGGGTGGCAGAGCAGGCAACAGGGCTGCAGCTGGGCTTGACTGGGAAGCAGTGTTTAATAAATAGCAGCAACTACATGCTGTGTGCTAAACCTCAAGTGAGTTTCTTGTACATATATTATCTAATGTAATCTTTTAACAATTTAAATTCAGTGACAATTTCCATCTTCAGCTACTTGTGCATTGTTCTCGGCACTGGGGATACAGCAGGGGCAAGAAGACTTTCAAGATCTGGCATTTGGGGGACTTCTCCAGGGGGTGGAGAAGCACAATATGTGAACAGAGATGGAGTTTCAGGCGGGGATGTGACCAGCTCGAGCCCTGGCTCCAAGCTGCACTGTTGGTGCAGACACTGCCTAGTGGTTTCCCAGCATTGTGTTCTTCAGCGGTGGCAGAGCCCCAGGCTTTGCCTGCAGACATGGTCAGAACAAAGACTTCCTTTTCCCAGAATGTTCGTCTAAGTGAAGCTGTTTACTGAGTTAAGGCCGACAGGATGTAAATTGAAGTCTACATAACATTGCAGGGCATGACTCTCCTCCCTGATCTGAATTTTGCTGCCTGGGATGTGAACATACTAGATGAGACTCCAGCAGCAATCTTGGACCATGAAGAAAAAAATATTTTGTTTAGCTTGTGGTTCTTTGGGAATTTTATTTCTGTTAGTCATGGGTGAGCCTAATCTTAACTAATATAGTCCCTCTTAGTAGCTGTGCAGCTTTAGGCCACTGGCTCAAACCTCCTGAGCCTCCTTTTCCTTGGCTGTAGGATGGGACTGATTACACTTCTGTCCATTTCACACGGCTGCACGTGCCAGTGGCCATCAGATCGGAGTGTGCCTCAGAACCACTGGGAGCTTATCATTAAAATGCCAAGGGCTGAGTCTCACCTGCGGAGCTTCTGACTCATTAACACCTTGAACATTTGCATTTCTAGCAAGTTCTCAGCTGCTGCTGCTGCTCAGAGATCGTGCCTTCTAACGGCAGCCCCACGTGGGTGCCCCTGCCTCAGGAGGGACACAGCCCAGCGCACACCTTGCCACACACTGATTGGGTCCCCCAAAGTCTGGAGGAGTGAATCTGACTCCAGCGCTCTTTCCAGAGGCCTCCAGTGCAAGGCCTGCAGCCAGTCCCCAGGAGGGACCTCTGTGTCTGGCCTCTGGCCCACTTGTCCCCCTGCAAAGAAGAACCCCGAACTCTTACTTGACACGGGCTGGGCCGTCGCTCAAGCCTTCTGCAGCAGCACTACCTCTGGCCCTTCCTCCTGCTCCATTCGTTGTCCTGTTCCATGTGGTGGCGAGTGGGTGGGGACAGCTCCCTGGCCCAGGGCTGCCAGGTGGTGAGTGGGACTGGGATGCACTCCAGACATGTGCACCAGCCACAGGAAATGTCCTTCCCACCCTGAAGAGTCTCATGAGAGGTTGAGGGTAAATGTCAGGGCTGGGGCACCCTTTCTCCATTGGCCACCTCAGTGCCACTCTGCTCTCATTGGAAGGGAGATACATGTGTCCCTCTAGGAGACGGCAGGTTCTGTCCCTGGAAAGCCTGCCCCCAGCCCACACCAGGAACCTGAGCCCAGGACAGCATGGAGGCAGCAGTTCCCTGTCTTGTTTACTCCAAGCCTTGCCAGCTTCTAGTGGGCATGGGGGTTAAGATTACACCACTGCCCAGCATGTGGCAGTCCTGAGAGGACTGTTAAGATGCACAGGTGTCCTCACACTAGGGGCTGTGATGACAGGCTCTGGGCCAAGTGCTCCTTAGTTATATGACCTTGGATGAGGGGCTGAACCTCTCTGAGTCTCAATTTCCTCCCCTGTATCCATCAAAGTCCTTGGTTATAAGCAACACAAACCAGCTCTGCTAAGTGGAAAAGGCATTTCTGCAGAGGATATTGATGTGCGACTTGGGTGCCAAAAGACAGGTCCAAGAATGTTCCTAAGAGTGTTTTCATCTGTCAGAGCTCAAACTGGAATCACCAAGTGCCCATGAGCAGCAGCATGGCTGAGCCAGTCATGACAGTCACCGTGTTACCAGACAGGCACCAGCAGGAACGGGTGTGCCTCAGGCCGGCCTGTAGTGTGTGGGCTCTTGATTTTGTGCAGGAAAGATTTCACAGCATGAGACCAGGGCCTAGGCTGGCCCTGAACTGGAAAAGCCTGAAGCCAAAGCCAGGGACAGTGAGACAAAGGAAGGGCTTAGGGTAGAAGCAGCAACAGGACAGCCCAAGCAGTGCTCTGCTTTGGCTCCTTAGAAATGTTCCAGGAAAGAAGTGAGCCAAGGTGGGACTGCTTTAGCTCATCGGGAAGTCAGAGAAAAGGGGCCTTAGAGAGGGGATCAAGGGGTTAGTCTGGTTTGAGCTGCCGCTGCCCTCTGCTCCCCCGGGTGCAAGTCTTCAGGGGACACTTAGAGTGTAGGGGGAAGTAGAAAGTTCATGTGCAGGAAGGGGCATGGGCATACTTTAGGGTGAGCCTGTGCTACATCTTTATTCTGAGGATTTTTATCTTTTTTCTGCAGTTGAGAATCTTAGAGGAGAATTTCAGCAGAATATTCATTAGTTTTCCGGTTGCAATTTAATATACTGATGGATCAAAATGAGTGTATAGGGGATTTTGGAATGTTCTTTGGTCTGTTATACTGTTTTACTTTTATCTCGGATCTATTTGGCTTTTAATAGGGTTTTTGTTATTTGTTCCCCTAAGTTCATGTGTCCTTGGGTTCAGTTAGCACAAATGGCATTAACTGGGGCTCTGTTCTCTATGTCCCTGACCAGGGAGATTTAAGCTGTGTGCTCTGGTCAGGGAGGAGTAATGTAAGCCACTCACTCTCAAATGTCCTTGGTCAGGGAGGGTAAGGTCTTACGATTCATCAGTTAGCTGTAAGTTGCTCAAACTGTTGGGCCCTGTTTAATTTTCTTGTCCCAGTTTCCCCATTCCATTCACCCAGGAACTTTCCTAACTTCTTGCTGTCCTGCCTGAACCACACAGCAAGGGAAGTGAAGACACACCAACTGCGTGCAACAGCATGGACTCCTCTCCCCGACCTGACGTCAGGAGGAAGAAGCAGACGCACAAAGAGCGCACACGATGTATTTCCATTAGCATGGCATGCAGGACAAGTGAAGCCGATCTGGAAATTGGACAGGGGCTGCGTGCAGCAGGAAGGGCACCGGGGAGGCACTCGGGCTCGGCCACGCTCTGTTTCTTCATCTGGGCTCGGGTCACTGTGTGTCTTCACTATGTCAAAATTGATTGCGCTGCATGCTTAGCATCAGAAAAATTTCCTTTAAGTATATGGTGCTTGGATAAAAAGTTAACTTCGATCTAAAAAGGGTCGGGGGAGCACCTTTGTTTGCTCACAAAAGCTTTAGGAGGGTCAGGGAGCTGGGGCTGAGAGCCATACAGCCCAGAGCACTGCTTGGAACTCAGCACAAAGCTGGTCTCAGGAGGCCGCCTAGGCTGGCCCTGAGCTGGAAAGGCTTGGTTTAAAAAGCCCCCCTGCCAGCTTTTAGCTCTGGGATCCTGGGCAAGTTGCTAGACCTCTCTGAGTCCTAGCTTTCAGCTCCTACCACCACCACTGACCACACTAGGTGCTGTCCAGACACATGGCCCACTCATTGCAGAGTGGACCCTGTGTGACCCACTCCTTGGCATCACAGCCCCTGACAGAGACTGGTGTGAGTGTGTCTGTGTGGACGGCCCTGGACATTTGCCAGAGCCCTGGCCATGAGAGAGGCTGGGAGCAGGACCTGGCACTGGCGGAGGCTCCACAAGACCAGGTGGGTGTTTCCTCAGAGGCCCCCAGGGATTCTGGTCAATGGTCTGGTGAAGCTGAAGCACCACTGCTGTTGTTTTTAAACTCCCCCAAATTGCCCTGAATCTTTATCTTTGAATCCTGAAAACTTTTTAAAGGGAAACAATGAAATATCCAAATGCCCCAGAGCTGTTAAAGTTTCTGTCCCTTCAAACCCAATACTAATGTACCTTGCTTTATGTTAATCTAAGGTATGTTATTGAAGTTTAGCAAACTCTGCCCTGGGGGGTCATTTGCCAAAGGGCCTGCTAAATAAAGACTGTTTCTAAGTGGTACTTAAAAAGCTAAACTATGACTCAGTTTCGCTGCATCATAAGTGCTTTAAATAGTCATTTCCAACCAAGGTAGCTTTAGGTACACATAAAGTGGTTCTGTGTGGAAGTCTGAAGGAGCTGTCCTGGAGGTCTTGATGGTCTGGTGATTAGCCAGCCCCGCAAGACCACATACTCTGGGTCTCAGCTATACTTGTGTGTCATGGAGCATTAAAAAGAAATAAGGAAATGCAGGAGAAAGGCATCTAATTCTGGGAAGGATGTGAAGGTTGCTATAACATGGGACTGACCAGGTCATTGCTTCTTTCTTGAGTCCCTTTGGCTAGTCTTTTCCATAGTTGGAAAAGGCCACCTGGTTTAGTTTCCTGTGGCTGCTGTAATAAATTGCCACAACCCAGGTGGCTTACAATGACACAGATTTGCTCTCTCAGTTCTGGGGGCCAAAAGCCTGCGGCCGAGGTGTGGGCAGGACTTCAGGCCCCTGAAATTTCTGGGGGAGGCTTCTTCCTCACTGCCCCCGGCTCCTGGTGGCTCTGGACGCTCCCTGGTTTGGGCTGCATGACTCCAATCTCTGCCTCATCTTCGTGTACCTTCTCTCCACCTGTGTCTCCTCTTCTGTCTCTTACAAGGACACTGCCATCGGATGTGGGGCCCACTCGGACAATGCATGGTGATCTCTTCTCAAGATCTTCCATTGCACCTGCAAAGACCCTGTTTCCAAATAAGGTCACCTCACAGGTTCTGAGATGTGATATCTTTTGGGGAGCTGCAGTTCTGCCCACTACACCAATTTTGTTTAAGGTGCATTTCTACATTGGACCTAGTTCGGTTCAGGGTTCTGACCACAAAACTATGCTGTGACCCTGCTCTGTATTCCTGATTTGGCAGCATATCAACTTCTGAATGTAACCTAAGTTCCTGTGCCTGACGCTTCAACAGGCCAAAACTCAAAACCTCATTGTTTGGTGTAAGGAAAGGTTTATTGACCGAGAAGGTTCGAACTGAGAAGATGGGAGGCTTAATGGTAACTCAAATCCATTTTTCCCCAAAGCGAGAGTAGGGAGGTTTTATGCAGCTAGAGAGTGGGGAGGGGGAGCTGCAGGGACCTGGAGAGAAGTCATATTTCTTTAGATAATGCTTTTTTGTGTGTGTCAGGTTCCTGGGTGATATTCTTTCCTTCTGCAAAACAAATTCACAAATTCTTGCCGTGACCCTGATGTTATCTCCTTTTGCCTCACAAAGGGAAGCACATCAGCAACTTAGAACTAAATTGTGAGAAAAAGGGTGCTGGGTTGAAGAACCAACATTCTGCAAAATATCTCATAATTGTGCATCAGTGATATTATCTGTAAAGCAAAAAGCAGAAACTAGACATCTTGTGACCTTTGTTAGGTTTTTAAGCTGCCATTCTTTTGCGCTTGACTAGCTATATTTTTCTATTCTCTCAAGCAAAGTACAGTCTTCAGTATTTCTACTGGAACTTGCTTGACAGGTAGACCTTTATAACGTGATCAACATGCTTTTTAAATCTTTGACTCTAAGCTATGTGAAGCCAAAGCAATTGAAACATTTAATTGAAGCCTATACCTGTATCTCCAGGCTCCATGACCTAACACCTAAACATGCCAGGTCAAGAAAGGCCTTTCCCAGAGGGGGCCTCCAGCGAGCCAGGGCCAGAATTCCCTCACTCCCAAGCTCTGCTTCTTGTGGGTGGAAGAGCTAGAGTAGGGAGTCAGGGGACGTTCAATACACAGATTCCAACTGAGCAGGTTGGGTGGGGCCCCACAGCTTGCATTTCTAACAGGTTCTCAGGGGACACCCACAGGGCTAGCCCAGGACCCCCACTTGGAGCAGCATGAGGAACACCTGGTTTCACCCCTGCACCCTGGTCTGGGAGGCCCATTCTCTCCAAGGAACAGTGGTGCAAGGAGCCATAGATTATGTCTTGAGAACCTGGTGTGGCAGCCCCTTCTCCAGGCTCAGGAACAAGGCCAGGGCTGAACCCATGAGGGTTCAGTCTGCTCCTCCAGTGAGGCCTTGGGAACCCTGGGGGCCAAAGGGCACTCCTGCTCTGGTTAAAATTCCAACAGAGCCAATGACCTTTCAAGAAAAATATGCATTCTTCCTGCCTGCTTCCTCCAAACCCCTCTCTCAAATACAGTTCACACTCCTGTACTCAGATGAGTCTTGGCCACTCCCTTTTCTTTGCACCCCTACTGCAGCCTTGCCAGCTGCCTCCTCACCCACAGGGTGCAGACAGACCAAGGCGTAGAGCACCCCTCCTGCCAGCCTGGGGCACAGCAAGGCAACCAGCACAGGGAAGGGGAGGCCGTCAGAGCACTGAGAAGAGACTTGGCTCCCAGGAAATGGTGTCATTTCCTCATCTGTGTGAGCTGAGGGCCTCAGCCATGCAGCAAATGCAAGCTGTCCTTAGAGGACAGCACTCAGGGAGCCTGACCTCGAGACCTTGTGGAGAGGAGGTTCCTGGGCTCTGTGGATCCTGCCTGGAGGCTGAAGGTGCCTGGGAGAGGCTGGTCTGAGTGCAACTCTGGATGCAGTGACCATCCCTTGGCTAGGGAAGGGCATTGCCTGGCCCTCACAGGGCTCAGCAATGTTCCACAGTGAAGAACAGGAAATGAGGGCAGACATGTCAGAATTGTGCACTGCTTGTGTCTGAACTTTGAGATTGCTCATGTAACTGTGAGGAGAAAACAATTGGTTATCTGAAGAGAGACATGCATCCCATGTAATATGACTCCACAGTGTTGGCTATCTGTCACCTTACTCTTATGTGACATGAAATGGCAAGCATCGGTATTGTCTACAAAACAGCTACAAGTTCTTTTAGAAGGAAGTCATACTCCACAGAGGATACATTTATCCTTGACTTATTTATTTGAGGTTCACCAGCCCTTGTTTTGACCTTCCTCACCATTCTGTTTATGCTGGGCAAATATTAGGCCAATGAGAAGTGCCTTGCCTGATGTTTGGCTGATGTTGGCATTGACCTTTTCAGAAAGTTTCCTAACCAGACCATCTCTGGATGGCTCACCACATCACTTTCTCAGCTCCTCACCATCATGCACCCGCCAATAAAGAAGTGGCAGCTATTTTAGGCAAGGGACAATAGATAGCCACTTTCCCCCCAAAAGCAGCTGGGTCTGACCAGTGGTGAAGTTGCTCTGCACCACGCCCAGGAGGACAGACACAGCGAGTCCCTTGGACGATGGTCCTGAGCATCTGGTCCATCCCTTGGGGACTTATGGGCAAGAGGGAAGGAAGGAAGGGAGAAGAGACACGGCAACTGGTGATTAGGGTTGATATTAGCTCATGATGAATGGTAATGTTTGGATCATCAAAGCACACACGAGTGACTGCACAGGATTGGCAGCATGTCTGCAGCAGGCTTGCTGGGGAAGGGGCCCAGGTGTTGGACACTAAGTGATTTAGGGTTTGTAGGAGAGTTAGGGATAGTCATCTGAAAAAGCAGGGCTGGGCTCAGATTACCAGGGAACTTGGAGAGCCAAGCAGGGGACTGGGTGGGAGGTGCCCCGGGATGCTTTGTCTGGTACAGTGGGGCATGGGGCATTGGAAGAGCATGCTCATTACGTACCTCTTGAAACAACTTCCTTGGTTCAAACAGCCCATAATGAAACCTCCTTGATTCTGGCTCATTTTCCATGGTAGGCATTGCTTCAGCCAGAATCCCTGGAGGATTTTGTTGAAGCAATCCAGGGACTCTTGCTGCATGTCACCAGTGGAATTGCACAATTGTGCTGCAGTAGCCGGGGCATGTGTCACATGGCTCTTAACACAGAAGGCAACTGACAGATCTTTGAAGGTGTCCTTCTTGTTCAAATCTCAGCCCCTTTCCTATCTAGTTCAGGAGGGAAAAGTACAATTGTAAATATGATTTTAATCTGCAAATGCACAGTGCTGAGACAGTCGGAGCAGTTGTGTAGTATCAGTGTGATTATAGTTATGAAACTGTGAAATTCAAATTGTGTAATAATCACTAATAGGGTTATTTTTAAAGATTTTATGCATTTATATTAGAGAGAGGGGAAGAGAGGGAGAGAAACATCAATGTGTGAGAGAAACACCACTTGATTGCCTCTCGCATGCCCCCAGCCAGGGGCCCGGCCCACAACCTAGGCATGTGCCCTGACTGGAAATCAGACTGGTGAACTTTTGCTTTGTGGGATGACACTCAACCAACTGAGCCATGCTGGTCAGAGCACTAAGATTATTAAGAACTGCTTTGAAAATGGTCTGAGGAAACTTGTCCAAGTAACTCTCTCCCTATGAAGTGAGAAGGAGACCGTAACATGCGGTATCAGCTACCTACCCCAAAACTTAGTGTTTTGGAACAGCAGTGACTATTCATCATCTTGTACCATTTTTGCAGGTCAGGGAACCAGGAGAAGCTTGGCTGGGGGTTCCGGCTTGGGGTCGATCAGGCAGATGCAGCCAGGGCTTTGTCATTTGAAGGCTGGGCTGGGCTGGGCTGGAAGGCTGCTCCGACAGGGGCTTGTCCCCACACCTGGCCCGTGAGTTCTGGTTATTAGGGGGAGGCCTTTGATTCTCACGAGGTAGACTCCTTCGCAGCTCTGGCTTCCCAGAGAGAGATTCAAGGAGAACAACGCAGAAGCCAGTGTTTTTTTATGATCTAGCCTTGAAGTCATTTCTGCAATAGCTTGTTGGTTCCCAGGTTAGCCCAGTTGGTAGGGAGAGGACTGCACTGGGACATAAACCTCAACAGAAAACAAAGTTGGAACTGCTACCGCACTGTCTTGTTGTTGGCCCCACTCTGCAGCACTTAGTCCTCACTCATGTGATTTGATATACGAATAGTTAGAAATTGCTGAGCTTCTGAATGCAAAGGAGCAGGTTGACCCTTCTAAGTGTGCCAAGCCAACCATTTTACGCACAATTCGATGAAGGCCCAGGATAGAGGCTGCATCAGTCACTCACCTGAGCACTTGGAGTCTACTTACACTTCCCTCCTGGACAGTCTCATTGGTGTAGACAGTTTTGTATGTCACATATCCTCATCCATCCAATGTGGGCCCTGTGGTCACACCGTCCTTTGGCGACAGGGGTGAGCATGGGACCCAGGTCTGCCAACTGTGGGCAAGTGATGGAGCGAGGCTATCAGAATCCCTCCATGAAATTCAGTATGTGGATTCTGGGAGAGACAGTTTCTCTCTTGATCTGAAATCCTCAGCTGAGAATTTACTGGGTGTGCTGGAAGCTGTCAGAGAATGAAGAAGAAAAAAAAATGAAAGGAAAGAGATCCAAACACCTGCTGGCGGATCCATTTTGTTCTCTCCAATTATGTGAGACAATAAAAATACGTCCCTTTTTGGGGAGTTTTGTTCATCTAATGTGGAATTCCACCACCACAACTAGAAAATAACAGGATTGGTAGTAGTGACAAGCAAGTGAAGAGCAGGCTCCGCTTCTGTGTGACAGCCTTAAATGGACCAACTGCCCAGACCTTGCAATCTACAGCCCAAAACAAGGGCCCTTTTCCCAGCACATAAGGAAAAAGCAAGCAAAAGTTAGGCATGAACGGGCCTAAAAGTGAGCCAGAGCTGCCTCCTGGTTTGCCCGGGATGATCCAGCATCAGGTGACCCTGCCCAAGTAGTTTTCTGAGTCTGCATAGCTGGAGCTCTGTGAGGGCAAAAACTTTTCTTTTGTGGAAGTCTCCTTCTGCACATTTACCAATAAGCATTTGAAAGTGGCTTCGTAATGGACTAAACTCATAAAGTTTGTTATTTTCGTAATAGCTGGTGTTGAATGAGTCCTAACTATGCTATGGGCCTCAGGCCAAGTGCTTTACCTGCAGTACCTCATTTAATTGCCACACCAGGAACAGGGAAGTTTCTATTATTATCCTCATTTTACTGGCAACAACACGGAGGCCCTAAGAGTTGGTAACTTTCCCAGCGTCACAGGCTGTTGGGGCTGCGACCTCAGTCTTAACACCAACATGTTTGACTCTGGTTTCTCTAACCCCAAGCACTGACACACAGTCTCTCTAGCTGCCCTGGTGGTTGGCACCAGCTGAGGGCTTGAAACCAAAACACAATGTTCTCTCAGTGTTATTAGCCATTATCATCCCTAATGGGCGCCGACAGTGTTTTCCTGAGAAAGCCTGGGGTGGAACACTCAGGGAGCTGAAGTGGCCAGGGCCCAGCCTGGTATTTATTTCACAAGCCACTTGTGCATGTCTAATTGTGTTTTCTGTGTCAGAAAGTTGAACTGTGCTTGTTGGAAACTCCTTAGGAATCTGGCCCAGGGATTGTTTGTGATTTCAGGGCTGCGTGAGGAATATGCCAGGTGGGGATGGGGGTGGTTGGGAGGGGTGGGTCAGAGGGTGGGGCGGGCAAAAGGGAGAAGGATATCAGCTCCAGTTGGGCTGCCTGCCTAGCAATGAACCAAGTATCCAGGATAGTGCCCACCACCCTTCTCCTTCTTTTGTTTGTTTTCCCTAAACCTCTATTAATTTATTCCTGCAGGCAGACATCAAAGAGAATATCTGGCTAGCTGTGGGCAGGGAAGCACATGTTTCTGGCCCTTACAGTCTCTTTCAGTGGTGGGACTGACCTGAACCAAAGCAAAGACTCTCTTCACCTCCCAGGACCCTGCGATGGCAGCCAAGAAGCTGGCAGCCCTGTGTCAAGAAGTGCTTATGCATTCCCATCCCAGCCCTTCTCATCAGGTCCACCCAGTTCTCACTCCGGCCCCTACAACCACAGGAGATATCCTAGCACTTAGCTTGCAATTGGGGCATCCTGCCAATAGGGGGATAAAGTTACTTTGGACTAGGCTAAACTAGCAAGGATTCTATCTGAAGCCTAATTAAAAGTCATTAAGATTAATTTTTACCCTCCATGTTTTGTATCACATTGAACACTCTCCACGAAGAGCACCAAAACAATGTGGCATTTAGAACTACCCGGCTACTTCTTAAAAATTAATTCAATTTTTGACTGCTGTGAAATTCACCTAACAAAATTTTTAATGATTTTTATGTGTACAGTTTAATGGCATTAAATATATTCCCACTGTTGTGCTACCATCATCTCCAGAACACTTATCTTGCAAATCTGAGGCTCTTCCCATTAAACCCTAACTCTTCGTTCTCTCCTCCCTCCGCTCTACTTTTTGTCTGCGTGAATTTGACAACTCTAAGGGCCTCATATAAATGGAGTCACACAATACTTGTTCTGTGTCTGGCTTGTTTCACTTATGATATCCTCGAGATTCACCCATGTGGCGGCATGTGTCAGAATTTCCTTTTTAAAGGCTGAATAATATTCCATTGTGTGGATATACCACATTGTTTATCTATTCATCTGTCTATGGACAAAGTTGCCTTAACCTTTCAGCTGTTGTGAATAATGCTGCTGTGAATATGAGTGTAGAAATATCTATTTCTGCTCCTGATTTTAATGATTTTGAGTTCCTGAACCCAATTCCAACGTGGGAGAGGAGAGTTTCCCCACACAAACAAGCAATTCTCTGTCACCAGCTGGGTGTCCTACCATTTAACTCAGTTCTCACACTATTTTCCCAGAAACAGCATCCTGGCATAGGTTAAAGGCTCAGTCCTACAACACTGTTTCCCTCCTGCCCTACCCCATACCACCCTGCCCTTCATACTTGAACCACAAGTCCAGGTTGTTAACTGGGCTTCTGACCTAAGGGCTACAGATTAGAGGTCCTCACAACCAACCCCTTGAATCAATCAATTTGCTAGAGTGGCTCACAAACTCAGAGAAACATTTTACTTACTGGATGACTGGTTTGTTTTAAAGGGCTGCAACTCAGAAACAGCCAGGTAGAAGAGATGCACCAGGCATGGTATGTGGGAAAGGGCACAGAACTTCCACGCTCTCTGTGCACACCACTCTCCCCGAATATCTTCATGCTCACCAGCTGGGAAGCTCTCTGAATCCTGTCCTTTAGAGTTTTTATAGAGGCTTCATTACCTCTAGGCATAAGTGATTAATTCATTGGCCATTGGCAATTGATCTAACCTCCAGCCCCTTGCTCACCCCTAGGGTATAAAAATCACACGATCAAATCAATAGATGCACAAAAATCATTTGACAAAATCCAGCATCCATTTATGTTAAAAACTCTCAGCAAAGTGAAGATAGAGGGAAAGTACATAAGTGCAATAAAGGCCATATATGACAAACACTCAGCCAACAAAACACTCAATGGGGAAGAGCTAAAATCACTTTCCTGAAAACCAGGAACAAGATAAAGATGTCCACTTTAACCCCTTTTATTTAATATAGTACTGGAAATTATAGCCACAGCAATCCGACAAGAAAAAGAAATAAAAAGCTTCCAAATTGGAAAGGAAGAAGTAAAACTTATTATTTGCAGATGAAATGATGCTGTATATAGAGAACTCTAAGGGGTCCACCAAAAACCTGTTAGAACTGATAAGTGAGTTTAGCAAAGTAGCAAGGTATGAAATTAATATTCAGAAATTGTTTGCGTTTTAAAATTTTTTGTTGCATTTTCCCCATAATCACTTAACTCTCTTAGACCCCTCTCCCCTCTGCAGTCACCACTCTGTTGTCCATGTCCATGAGCACTTTTTCTTTTTGGCTCGATCCCTCCACGCCTTCACCTCTCCCCATCCATAGCTGTCAGCTTGCTCTTTATCTTTCAGCCTGTCTCTATTTTGCTTGTTAGTTCAGTTTGTTCATTAGATTTCACGTATGAGTAAAATTATATGGTATTCGTCTTTCTCTGACTGGTTGATTTCACTCAGCATAATGTTCTCCGGGTCCATCAATGGTATCACAAAAGGTGAATTTTTCTTTCTTTCTTTCTTTTTTTTTTTTACTGCCGAGTAGTATTCCATTGTGTAAATGTCCCACAGTTGTTTTGGCCACTCATTCACTGATGGACACTTGGGCTGCTTCCATATTTTGGCAATTGTAAATAACACTGCAATGAACATAGGGGGTGCTAATGTTCTTTTGAATTAGTGTTTGGGGTTTCTTCCAATATTCCCAGAAGTGGGATCACTGAATCAAAAGGCAGATCCATTTTTAATTTTTTTGAGGTATACTGCTTTCCACAATGGCTACACCAATCTGCTTTCCCACCAACACAAAAGGGTTCCCCTTTCTCCACATCCTTGCCAGAACTTGTTGTTTGTTGATTTACTGATAATAGCCATTCTGACCAGTGTGAAGTGATATCTCATTGTGGTTTTAATTTGCATCTCTCTTGATGATTAGTGATGTTGAGCATCTTTTCACATGTCTATTGACCATCTGTATGTCCTCTTTGGAGACGTATCTATTCAGGTCCTTTGCCCATATTTTAATTGGATTGTTTGGTTTTTTGGTGTTGAGTTTGGTAAGTTCTTTATAAATTTTGGATATTAACCCATTATCAGATGTATCAGCGAATATGTTCTCCTATTCCATGGGTTGCCTTTTTATTTTGTTGATGGTTTCCTTCACTCTAAAAAAACTTTTTAGTTTGAAGTCTCATTTGTTTATTTTTCTGTTCCACTTGCTTGAGGAGATATATCTGACAAAATATTGCTGCCAGCAGCGTCCAAGATTTTACTGCCTGTGGATTTTTATGGTTTCGGTCCTAATATTTAAGTCTTTAATCCATTTTGTATTTATTCTTGTGTGTGGTGTAAGAAGGTGATCTAGTTTCCTTTTCCTGTGTGTATCTGTCCAATTTTCTCAATACCATTTATTGCATAAACTATCTTGAGCCCATTGTACATGCTTGCTTCCTCAGTCGAATATTAATTGACTATAAGGGTGTGGGCTTATTTCTGGGCTCTCTATCCTGTCCTATTGATTGATATGTCTGTTTTCATTCCAGTACCATGCACTTTTGATTACTATGGCCTTGTAGTATAGTTTGATACTAGACAGAATAATTCCTCTAACTTTATTCTTTTTCAGAATTGCTGTTGCTATATGGGGCCTTTTTTGGTCCAATATAAATTTTTGAAATATTTGTTCTAGTTCTGTGAAATACATCATTAGAATCTTTATAGGAATTGTGTTGATCTATAGATTGCTTTGGGTGGCATGGACATTTTAATGATGTTAATTCTTCCTATCCATAAACACTGTATGTGTTTTCACTTATTTGTATCTTCTTTAGTCTCTTATAATTTTGTGAGTATAGGTCTTTTACATTCTTGGTTAGATTTATCCCTAGGTATTTTTTCTTTTTGAAGCAATTGTGAATTGAATTGTTTTTTAATGTCTCTGATAGTTCATTATTGGCATATAAAAATTCAGCTGATTTCTGAATATTAATTTTGTATCCTGCTATTTTGCTGAATTCATTTATCAGTTCTAGAAATTTCTTGGTGGAATCCTTGGGGTTCTCTATGTACAGCATTATGTCATCTGCAAATAATAACAGTTTTACTTCTTCCTTTCCAATTTTGAGGCCTGTTATTTCTTCTTCTTTTCTGTTTGCTGTGTTAGGACTTCCAGTTCTATGTTGAATAAGACAGGTGAAAGTGGACATCCCTGTCTTGTTCCCAATCTTAAGAAGAACACTTATAGTTTTTGCCTATTGAGGATGATGCTGGCAGTGGGTTTGTTGTATATGGCCTTTATTATGTTTAATTATGTTCCCTCTATTCCAAATTTGCTGAGGGTTTTTATCATAAACGTGTGCTGGATTTTATCAAATGTTTTTCTGCATATATTGATATGATCAAGTGGTTTTTATCTTTTATTTTGTTTACTTGATGAATCACATTCATTGATTTGTGGATATTGTACCAACCTTGCATCCCTGGAATAAATTCCACTTGCTCATGGTGTATGATCTTTTTGATGTATTGCTGTATTTGTTAGGTAGCAGCTAGGAATGAATGGCCAGAGAGGAAGGCTTCCACCATTACAATCGAACGAAGAACTTAATACAGGAGGCTAGAAACAAAAGAGACATGTCTCACCAATTGACTCAGCAGTCCTGAGCTTGGTTGGATAAAACTGCTGGGTGCCCCAAGCATTATGAGCAAAATAGCACAGGAGAAGGGAAGAGTCATTGAGACTGTGCTGAGAAATGGGGGTTTCTGTAACAATCTTATTAAGATTGCTAAGTGTCTTGAACATCACAAGCAGGAATCATACAGGAAGGGGGGAACAGTTCCTGAGATTCTGTGCTGGGAAAGGAAGCTCCTATAACAACTTCATTAACTAAGGCAAAGAGCCTTTATTAACTGAGAAAGAAAGTCTTTGTAGCTGTACATTATTCTAAAAGTGGGGAAGGAGAGGGAACCTAGAAGCAAGCTGTGGTATATAACCCCTAAACCCCAATAGTCAGTGTACTTAGATTAGCTAAGTACCCAACTGTAGCCTTGGCTCAAGTGTATAGAACAAACTCACTAACTTACTAACAAATATACTAACAACTTCCTTTTGTATGTGGGACATTTAGATATGCCAGGCACCTGCTTGTAACTCCGTGCTTGTGCTTGTATGTGTTTCATAAATAAACTTGCTGTTTCATCTCCACTGTATATGTTTGTATCTCACTTGAATTATTCTCTTGTGGTGAGACAAGAAGTGAGGTGGGGGAGAAGGCCTCCTGATTCAGATCTCTCTCTCCCCCATCTTAACATACTCAATTTGCTAATATTTTGTTGAGGATTTTAGCATTTATGTTCATCGGGGTACTGGCCTATAATTTCCTCTTTATTATAGTGTCATTATCTGGTTTTGGAATTACAGTAATGCTGACATTGTAAAATGAGCTTGGAAGTCTTTCCTCCTTTTGAATTTTTTGAAATAATTTGAGAAGGAGAGGTATCAGTTCTCTTGGAATGTTTGGTAAAATTCACCAGTGAAGCCATCTGGTCCAGGGCTTTTGTTTGTTGGGAGTTCTTTGATTACTGCTTCAATTTCACTCAGTGTAATCTGTGTATTCAGATTCTCTGATTCTTCCTGATTCATTTTTGGAAGACAGTAGTATTTCTAAGAATTTATCCATTTCATCAAGCTTGTCCAATTCATTGACATATAATTGTTCCTAAAATCCTTTCTTACAATCAATCCTTTGTATTTATTTGGTGTCATTTGTTATTTCTCCTCCTTCATTTCTGATTTTATTTATTTGGGCCATCTCTTTTTTTTTCTTGATGAGTCTGGTTAAAGGTTTGCCAATCTTGTTTATCTTTTTAAAGAATCAGCTCTTCGATTCATTGATTTTTTTGTATCAGTTTCTCAGACTCTATTTTGTTTGTTTCTGCTCTGATATTTATTACTTCCTTCCTTCTACTCACTTGGGGCTTTGTTTGTTATTCTTTTTCAAGTTCTTTTTAGTGTAAAGTTACAGTGTTTATTTGAGCTACTTCTTGTTTTTCTGAAATAGGTCTATAATGTTATGAATTTCCCAATTAGGATTGCTTTCCTGGTCCCCATGAATTTGGGATTGTTGTGTTCTAATTTTCATTTGTTTCGAAGTATCTTTTGATTTCTTCCTTCATCTCATTATTGACCCATTCATTGTTTAATAACATGCTGTTCAGCTTGGTGTCTTTGTGTATTTTTCAGTGTTCTTCTTCTGATTGATTTCTAGTTTCATGGGATTGTGGTCAGAGAAGATGCTTGATATGATTTCAATCTTTTTAAATTTATTGAGACTTGTTTTATGTCCTAACATGTGGTCTCTCTTAGAAGATGTTCCATGTGCACTTGAAAAGTATGTATATCCTGCTGCTTTGGGGTGAATTGCTCTGAAGCTATCAATTAAATTCACTTGATTTAGTGTGATCTAGTGTGTCATTTAAGGCTGCCATTTCTTTGTTGATTTTCTGTCTTGAAGATCTATCCACTGAAGTCAATAGAGTGTTAAAATTCCCTGCCATGACTGTATTTCTGTCAATTTCTCACTTTATGTCCATCAAGATTTGCTTTACATAGCACTCTTATGTTGTGTGTATGTTGGTTGCATAAATGTTTACTCGGGTTACATCCTCTTGTTGGATTGTTACCTTTATCATTATGTAATGTTTCTCTTTGTCTCTTACTATAGACTTGGTTTTAAAGTTTATTTTGTCAGAAAGAAGTATTGTTACCCCAGCTAATTTTCCCTTTCTATTTGCATAAAATATCTTTTTCCATTCATTTACTTTTAGTCTGCATGTATCTTTTGATCTGAGGTGGGTCTCTTGGAGACAGCATGTGTATGAGTCTTGTTTTCTTAACCATTCAGCTACCCTCTGTCTTTTGGTTGAAGCTTTTAAGCCATTTACATTTATGGTGGTTATTGATAGACAAGTATTTATTATCATTATATTTTTTAAACTATTTTCCTCTGTTTTTTTTTTTTTTTCTTTTTGCTCTTCTTCTTCTTCTTAAAGCAAGCCCTTTAACATTTGTTGCAGTACTGGTCTGGTGCTCACAAACTTCTTTGGCTTTTTCTTGTCTGGGAGGCTCATTATCTCTCTGTCAATTTTAAATTTTAGCCTTTCTGGGTAAAGTAGTCTTGGTTGTAGGTCCTTGCTTTTCATCACCTTGAATATTTCATGTCAATCCCTTCTGGCCTTATGTTTCTGTTGAGAAATCAGATGACAGTCTTATGGGAGCTCCCTTGTAGGTAACTACCTGATTTTCTCTTGCAGGTTTTAGGATTCTCTCCTTGTCTTTAATGTTTGACATTTCAATAATGATATGTCTCGTGTGGGCCTTTTTGGGTCCATCTTGTTTAGGACTCCCTGCATTTCCTGGACGTGTTTGTTTTTTCTCTTCATCAGACTAGGGAAGATTTTGGTCATTATTTCTTCAAATAGGTTCTTGATTCCTTGCACACACTCTTCTCTTTCTGGTATTCATATGATGCAGATGTTGTTACACTTCATGTTGTTCCAAAGGTTTCCTAAAGTCTCCTTATTTTTTAAAATTCTTTTTTCTTTTTGCTGTTCTGCTTGGGTATTTATTTCTAACTTGTCTTCCAGATTGCTGATTCAGTTCTCTGCTTCATCTAACCTACTGTTTATTCCTTCCAGTGATTATTTATTTAAGATACTGCATTCTTTATTTCTGACTGGCCTTTTTTTAATTGTTTCATTGTCTTTTTTCATGCTGTTGAGTATCCTTATAATCATTACTATAAACTATATCTGATAAATTGTTTGCCTCCACTTCATTTAATTTTTCTCCAGAATTTTCTTGTTCTTTCATTTGGGGCCTGTTTCTTTGCCTCCCTATTTTGTCTGCTTCTTTATATTTGTTTCTATGTATTAAGTAGATTTGCACAGACCCTGCTGTTGTCCTATGTCAGATGCTTCCTGTGACTGTCCCTGGGCAACCTGTTTGGAGCTATTGCAGCTTGTGGCTCTCTCTGCTGGACCTGCATGTATGCAGAAAGAACCAGGTTTTGTAAAAAGGCTGGCTTTTACCCACCAGGCTTGGTGGAGGGTGAGCTAAAATCTCCAAGCTCCCAGACAGCCAACCTTGCCTTAGGGTGTTCTGTTAGTCTTTGAAAGCCTCTGACTGTATTCCTCAAAAGCTAGGCTTAAGCTTCACAGGGTGGGGTGAGAGTGATTCCTGAGGGTGGGGATATTGCTCCCCACCTCCCAAGCTGATGCCTTTAGGACAGGAATGTGCCGCCTGAGAAGGATGGTGTCTGCAGTATGAGAAATGACTCAGCACAAGGATCCTAGCAGCTTTTCCTTCAGTTCTATTCCCAGAGCCACCAACCCCCTACTCTCCTCATGCATTTCTAGTACACCCTACATTCTCTCTGCTGGAGCCCAGGGTAAGTGGCTGCAAATGAAATTTTTGTGCGCTGGCCCTTTAAGAGGCTCTCTGCATCTATAGCCATCTCTCCCTGGCAGACAGAAATCCTGCTTTTCACAACCAGATGTTATTTGGATTCCTTTTTCAGTTTTGGTGGTGTAGGCTAGGGAGGCCAGCTTGGGGTTTAGACCTCACACTTCTTAGAGGGAATTCCCTGATGGCTAAAATATTCCTCTGAACCTTCAGCTGTCACCCACCGGAGCCCAGCCAGCCCTCTAGTGCCTGCTCCACATTCCCTATTAGTCTTATTGTGGTGAACTTGTTTCTTCCATCTGTCCTTGATTACAAGGCTTCCAGATAGTGTTCACTTGGTTATTCAGGATGATTTTCTTTAATTTAGTTATAGATCCAGTTTGTTCCTAGGAGGGAGCTAGTGTAGCTTTTACTTATTCCTCTGCCATCTTCACTCCTTGTTTGCATTTTCATACACTAATAACAAACTATTAGAAAAAAAAATTTTTTAAACCCAATGTACAAGTGCATAAAAAAATACCCAGGAATAAATTTGGCAAAGGAGGTAAAAGACCTGTACTTGAGAATCCAGATGACACTGAAGAAAGAAATTGAAGAAGATACAAATAAATGAAAGTATATACTATGTTCATGGATAGGAATAATTAGCATCATTAAATATCCATACTACCCATACAAATCTATAGATTCAATGCTATCCCTGTCAAAATATCAATGGCATTTTTCACAGAACTAGAATTTTTAAAAATCTTAAAATTTATATGGAACCACAAAAGACTGCTTCTTTGCCACAATAGTCACAGCAATCTTGAGAAAAAATGAACAAAACTGGTGGTATCACTCTGCTTGATATCAAACTACATTACAAGGCTATAGTAATCAAAACAACAGGGTACTGGCATAAAAACGGACACACAGATTGATGGAACAGAATAGAGAACCCAGAAATAAATCCACACTTATATGATCATAAGCTATGACAAAGAAGGCAAGAATATACAGTGGTGGTAAATACAGTGTCTTGAATAAATGATGTTGGCAAAACTGGACAAATACATGCAAAAAGTGAAACTAGACCATTTTCTTACACCATCACAAGAACAACTCAAAATGGATAAATATTTAAATGTAAGACCCAAACCCATAATACTCATAGAGGAAAACAATAAATTATTTGTCAATGCTCTTAGTACTATTTTTTTAATGTCTCCTCAGGCAAGGAAAAGAAAAAAGAAAAAAAGAAACAAATGGGAGTACATCGAACTAAAAACTTTTTGTCCAGAAAATAAAACCATCAACAAAATGAAAATACAACCTACTCAATGGGAGAAGATATTCTCTAATGAAACATTTGATAAGGGGTTAATATCTAAACTATATAAAGAACTCATACAACTTAAAACTAAAAGACAAACAATTTGATTAAAAAAATGGCCAGGGGACTTGAATAGACGCTTCTCTAAAGAGGACATACGGAAGACAGTAACCAGAGGGGAGGAGGAAGGGGGATAACAGAGGAAAGACAGGGAAGAGTCATCAAGGAACATGTGTAAAGGACCCCTGGACAAAGACAATGGGTGGAGGAAGATTGAATGTGGGAGGTGGGGGTGAGTAGGGCAGGGGAGAGTAATGAGGGGAAAATGGATACAACTGTAATTGAACAACAATAATAAAAAAAAGACATGCAGACAGCCAATAGACATATGAAAAAAATGCTCAGCATCACTAATGATCAGAGAAGTATGAATTAAACCCACAGTGAGATATCATCTCACATCTGTCAGAATGTCTATTGTCAATAAATCAGCAAACAACAAGTGCTGGTGAGGATGTGAAGGAAAGGAACCCTTGTGCACTACTAATTGGATTGCAAATTGGTGCAGCATCTATGAAAATAGTATGGAAGTTCCTTAAAAAATTAAAAATAGAAATACCATTTGATTCAGCAGCCCCACTTCTGGGTATCTATTTGAAGAAATTGAAAACACTAATTTGAAAAGATGTATGCACCACCATGTTCATTGCAGCATTATTTATAGTCAAGATATGAAAACAACTTAAGTGCCTACTGATAGGCAAATGGACAAAGAAGATATGGAAGTCACAACATAGCATGGGGTAGGTGGATCTTTCTCGTACCTTCTCCCAGAACCAAAATGGAAATAAAACTAAATTGGGGAACAGTTACCCTGAATTACCAACAGAAGACTATATGAAGAGGAGACTTTTAACCAACGACAAGCAGAAACCACCTTGAGACTGGTAGGAAAGGTGGGGTCATGAAAGGGGCTGGCCCCACTCCCACAGGTAGAACGCTGAGGTTAGAGAACTTTGGAAGGTTTGCTCTGAGGGGAATGAAGCCTATACTCCCTACTGGGCTCCCCAGCTTGAAGTGTCAGTGCTGGGATCAGCCGCCCATGAAGCATCCAATGATGAAAGGTGGTGGGGTTTCTATCTGCCAGGGAGAGATGGAGCCCACTGAAGACAAAGCTACCTTTTTTAAAGAGCCAAAGCACAAGATTTTCACTAACAACCACTTACCCTGGGCTCCGAGGAAGGGAGGGCCATGCGAACCAGAGTTGCCTGAGGAGATTCTGGAATGGAATGCTTTGGGGAGGGATGTGGGGGAGTGGCTGACAGTATCTTTGTGCTGGGTCAGCACCACAATATCACAGCAGTCATTTTTCTTGAGAAGATCTAGCCCCTCCCAGGGGAATAAGCCTGGGGAAAAAGCAGTTACCCCACCTTCTGAGATGTCACTCACCCCACCCTCTGGAATCCCGCTTGCCCTACCCTGCATCTTAAAACCTACTGAGGACACAGCAGCATAGGCAGACTCAGAAGGTATTACAGATTGCTTTGGGTGCAGTCATTTCTCACACTTTCCCAGGAACCAGACTGGTGACTTCTCTTCACAGAAGAGTTGACTAAAACATCCAATTGAAACACCCTCCTGGTTTCTGGCAGACTCAAACTCTGGGGTCCAGAGGCCACACCCACCTGTCTACTATGGGCTCTGCCCTGCCAAGGTCAGAGAAGTAATCTGGGACAGACTCAGACATGTGGCTCTGAAGAGGAGGAATACCCCCTCATGGGAGATGCAGGTGTCCTATCCTCCCAATTCCACCAGAAACCCTTTCAGAAACAGTCTTTTCAGTGACTAAGACTGACAGCCAACCAGCCAGCAGGTAGAGACAAGTGGCGGCAGATCCTGTGGCACCTCGGAATGTTTGCTGACCTGCCCCTGGGCCTTGGACTAGTAAAAGCTGGCCTTGGAGTACAGCTTGGCCCCCCTTCCCATGCAGCCAAGCCCAGTGGAGGCAGCCACAAACTGTGGATCACTTGTAGCTTTGAACAGGTTGCCAAGGACCACATGTGGACAGCATCTGGCATTGGCTTGTACCAGCTTCAGACAATATTGGAGCAGTATCCAAAGAGAGACCCCAACAGGCAGACACTAAACTCTTCTGAGATGATTTTGACTTTGCTCTTCTTCATAATTTTCTTTTGTAAAAAACTATATTTTATTGATTATGCTATTACAATTGTCCCATTTTTCTCCCCTTTATTCCTGCCGCCTTGCACCCGCCCCCCCACCGGCATTTTTCCCGTACTATTCTTAACCTCCCCCTGTGTATTTTTGTACTTACCATTTATGCTTCTTATTCTCTGTATCTTTTTTTCCATTATCCCCTCTCCTCCTCTCCACTGATAACCCTCCATGAAACCTCCATTTCTGTGGTTCTGTTCCTGTTCTAGTTGTTCACTTTGTTTTTGTTTTTTAGGTTCAGTTGTTGATAGTTGTGAGTTTGTTGTCATTTTACTGTTCATAGTTTTTTATCTTCTTTTCCTTAGGTAAGTCCCTTTAACATTTTATATAATAAGAGCTTGGTGTTGATGAACTGCTTTAACTTGACCTTGCCTGGGAAGCACTTTATCTGCCCTTCCATTCTAAAAGATAGCTTTTCTGGATAGGGTAATCTTAGATGTAGGTCCTTGCCTTTCATGACTTTGAATACTTCTTTACAGCCCCTTCTAGCCTGCAAGGTTTCTTTTGAGAAATCAGCTGATAGCCTTATGGAAACTCCTTTGTTGGTAACTGTCTCCTTATCTCTTGCTGCTTTTAAGATTCTCTCCTTATCTTTAATCTTGGATAATGTAATTATGATGTGCCTGGGTGTGTTCCTCTTTGGGTCCAATTTCTTTGGAACTGTCTTAGCTTCCTAGACTTCCTGGAAGTCTATTTTCTTTGCCAGATTGGGGAAGTTCTCCATTATTCTTTCAAATAAGTTTTCAATATCTTGCTCTTCCTCTTCTCCTGGCACCCCTATGATTCAGGTGTTGGGACATTTAAAATTGTTCCAAAGATTCCCAAGCCTCTCCTCATTTTATTGAATTCTTGTTTCTTCATTCTGTTCTGGTTGATAGTTTATTTTTTCCTTCTGGTCCAAAGCATTGATTTGAGTCTCGGTTTCCTGCCTGTCACTGTTGGTTCCCTGTACATTTTCCTTTAATTCACTTTTCATAGCCCTCACTCTTTCCTGTATTTTGTAACCATACTCAACCATTTCTGTGAGCATTCTGATTACCAGTGTTTTGAACTATGCATGTGATAGGTTGGCTATCTCCTGATCACTTAGTTGTATTTTTTTTCTAGAGCTCTGGTCTGTTCTTTCATTTGGGTCATGTTATGTGTCTGTGTTGTGGCTCTGTACATGGGAGAAGGGCCCCCCCAAAAAAAGCCACTTGGTGGGGTCTTGGCTGGCTTTCAGTCACTTTCTCCACTACCCACAAGCAAATTGGGCCCTTCTGGTGCTGATTCCCAGGTGGGTGGTTTTGTGTATATTCTAGGACCCTGTGGGTCTCTCCAATGAACTCACCTGTGAGGCTGGCAGTTTCTCCCACTGCTACAACCCCCACAGGTTTTTTTTCAGTCAGAGGTTTTGAGGTTTTATTTCCCCAGGCTGGAACCCTGGGTTGTGTGGTCTGTCTCACTCCCTAGTTGTTCCTCCTAGTTTATCTGCACATGAATGTAGGACTGCCTGCTCTGTCAGCTGCCACCTCTCCTGGTCTGTGAGCTGCTGCCTTGCCCACACCAGTCTTTCAGCTGACACCTTGGTGCAAGTCCTCTCTGCCCCAGCTGCCAGTCTCTACCCCTCCTACTGGTCTGGATGAATGTTTCTTCTTTAACTACTTGGTTGTTGGACTTCCATACAGTTTGATTTTCTGGCAGTTCTGGTTGCTTTTATGTTTTCAAACTTGTTGTCTTTCTTTTGGTTGTGGGAGAAGGCACAGTGTATCTATCTATGCCTCCATCTTGGCTGGAAGTCCTTCATTATTTTCTTTATTTTTATTTTTTATTGCTTTTTAATTTTTTTCCTTTTTCTTTCATAGCTCTTCTTTTTCTCTTTTTCTTTGTTACCCTATTTTTTTCTTGAATTTTTTTCTTTCTCTTTCTCTTTTCTTTTTTGTTCTGTTCCATTCTTTATTCTTATTTTTTCTTCCTTCTTTCCTCCCATATTCTTTTTTCTTTACTCTTTTCTTATATTCTTTTATCTTTGGTTGTTGTTTTTGTTATTGGGCTTTTTTTTGGTTTGTTTTTGGATTTTGTTTTGTTCTGTTCTGTCAGCACTTTGTACAGCTTGCACAAAGTGGTAAGGGTTACCATAGCTGTGCCTCTCAGTCAGCCAGCTTACAAGAAGATCCAATCCATGCATGGGCCCCAAAAATCAAGACCAAATTACAACAGGAGTGCCCACATAACCCACACATGATACGTTCCTAGAGCACCCATCTTAGGAGTTCAAGGAGACTGCATACTGGTTCCACAGGACACCTAATAGATAAGGCCACCCCACTAAGATCAATTATATCTAAAACACAAAAACAAACACAAAGAGCCAGCTAAAATGAGGAGACAAAGAAACAATCCCCCCCCCCCCCGCCATGAAAGAAAGTGGTGAATCTCTAGAAAAAGAGCTAAATGAAAGGGAGGTAAGCTATTTATCAGACATATAGTTCAAAGTAATTGTTATAAGGATGGTCAAGGAGCTTACTGAGAACTACAAGAAACATATTAGGAACTATAATACAAGGAACTTAGTGGGAACCACATCAGCATGAAAAAGGACATAGAAACCATGAATAAGAACCAGTCAGAAATGAAGAATGCAGTATCTGAGATGAAAAATATACTAGAAGGAATTAAAAATAGTCTAGATGAAGTAAAGGATCAAATCAGCAATTTGAAAGACAAGGTAGAAAAAAACACCAAATCAAAACAAAATAAAAAGAAACAAAACAAAACAAAAAGAAAAAAGGCTTAAAAACAGCAAGGATAGTTTAAGGGAAATTTGAGTCAACATGAAACATAACAATATGTACATCATAAAGGTACCAGAAGGAGAAGAAAGTGAGCAAGGGATAGAAAAGCTGTTTAAGGAAATAATGACAGAAACTTCCCTAACTTGGTGAAGGAAAAAGTCACAAAGTTCAAGAAGCACAGAGAGCCTTCTTGATAAACCCAAAGAGACGCACACCAAGACACATCATAATTAAAATGGCAAAGTTTAAAGACAAAGAGAGAATCAAAGGCAGCAAGAGAAAAACAGTTAGTTACCTACAAGGGAACTCCTGTAAGGCTGACAGCAGATTTCTCAACAGAAACACTTCAGGCCAGAAGGAAATTATTCAAATAATGAAAGCAAGGATCTGCAAAAAGACTACCCTATCCAGCAAGACTATCATGTAAAATTGGAGATGAAATAAAGAACTTCCAACAAACACAAAAAAGGATAATGGAGTTCATCACCACCAAACCAGTATTGCAAGACATATTAAAGAGACTGCTTTAAAAAAAAGAATCAGAAAGAGAGAGGGACATGGGTATAAAGTAAAAATGGCAATGAATGAGTACTTATCAATAATAACCTTAAAAGTAAATGGATTAAATGCTACAATAAAAAGAAATAGAGTAGCTGAATGGATAAGAAAACATGATTCATATATATGCTGTCTACAAGAGACCCACCTTAACCCTCGTTGGTGTAGCTCAGTGGATTGAAGGCCAGCCTGCAAACCAAAGGGTCACTGGTTCGATTCTCAGTCAGAGTACATGCCTGGGTTGTGGGCCAGGTCCCCAATACGGGGCATTCAAGAGGCAACCAAACATTATGTTTCTCTCCTTGTCTTCCTCCCTTCCCCTTTCTCTAAAAATAAATAAATAAAATCTTTTAAAAAAGAGAGAGACCCACCTTAAAACAAAAGATTATATAGACTGAAAGTGAAGGAATGAAAACAATATTCCATGTGTTGGAGAGACCCCCACGGAGACTTAGAGCATACACAAGCCCACCCACTGGGGAATCAGCACCAGAAAGGCCCAGCTATCTTGGGGGAAGCAGCAGAAGGGACTGAAATCTGACAGAGAAAGGAGCAAGCACCATTGTTTCCTCTTGGACCCTGCCCCCACATACAATGTCACAACCCAGCAACGGGGTTGCCCCACCCTGGTAAACACATAAGGCTACGCCCCTCACTAGTAACAGGTGCAATAAGGTCCACCCCCCACCCAAAAAAAACTGGCTCAAATGGAAGTACAAATCAAAGCCCCACAGCCAATGCTTTTAAGCGGCCAAGAGATAGCCAACCTATCAGATGCACATTTCAAAGCACTGGTGATCAGGATGCTCACAGAATTGGTTGAATTTGGTGGCAAATTAGATGAAACAAATGAAGGCTATGATAAGAGAAATGAAGGAAAATGCACAGGGAACCAATAGTGATGGAAAGGAAACTGGGACTCAGATCAATAGAATGGACCACAAGGAAGAAAGAAACAACCACACAGAAAAGAATGGTGAAATAAGAATTAAAAAAAAATTAGGAGAAGCTTAGGAACCTCCAGGACATCTTTAAACGTTCCAATATCTGAATTATAGGGGTTCCAGAAGGAGAAGAGGAAGAGCAACAAGTGGAAAAGTTATTTGAACAAATAATAAAGGAGAACTTTCCCAATATGGCAAAGGAAATAGACTTCCAGGAAGTCCAGGAAGCTCAGAGAATCCCAAAGAAGTTGGACCCAAGGAGGAACACACCCAGGCACATCATAATTACATTAGCCAAGATTGAAGTGAAGGAGAGAATCCTAGAAGCAGCAAGAGATAAGGGGACAGTAACTTACAAAGGAGTGCCCATCAGACTGTCAGCTGATTTCTCAAAAGAGACTTTGCAGGCAAGAAGGGGCTGGAAAGAAGTGTTCAAAGTCATGAAAAACAAGGACCTACATCCCAGATTGCTCTTTGCTTCCATTGAGAATGGAAGGGCAGATAAAGTGCTTCTCAGATAAGGTGAAATTAAAGGAGTTCATCATCACCAAGCCCTTATTTTATGAAATGTTAAAGGGACTTATATTAAAAAAAGAAGGTAAAAAAACATGTATAGTAAAATAACAGCAAACTCACAATTATTAACAACCACACCTAAAACAAAAACAAAAACAAACTAAGCAAACAGTAGGACAGGAACAGACCCACAGAAATGGAGATCACATGGAGGGTTAGCAAACAGGGGAGTGGGAGGAGGAGAGAGGGGAAAAGGTACAGAGAATAAGTAGCATAGATAATAGGTAGAAAATAGAGGGGGGAGGGTAAGAATAATATGGGAAATGTAGAAACTAAAGAACTTATGACACATGGACATGAACTAAAGGGGGGAAGGTGGGTGGGAAAGGGTGTGCAGCATGGAGGGGAGTAAAGAGGGGGAAATGGGACAATTGTAATAGAATAATCAATAAAATATATTAAAAAAGAACAAAAACAAAAAGAAAAAAAATATTCCATGGAAATGAAGAACCCCCAAAAGCTGAAGTAGCAATACTTATATCTGACAAAATAGGCCATAGCAAGAGACCACTACATGATACTAAGAAGATCAGTTGAACAAGGGGATATAACCCTTGTAAACATGTATGCACCCAATACAGAAGTGCCTAAATATATGGAGAAAATTTTGGTGGACTTTAAGGAACACATCAATAGCAGTACAGTCAAGTAGTGGATTTTAGTACCACACTGCGATCAATGGACAGAACCTACAGACAAAAAAAAAATCAACAAGAAAACAGTGGCCTTAAACAACACATTAGATCAAATGAATTTAATTGATATTTGCAGAACATTTCATCTGAGAGCAGCAAAATATACATCCTTCTCAATGCATGTGGAGATTCTCATATGCATGTTAGGAAACAAAATAAGTCTTAACAAATTTAAGAAGATTTAAATCATATCAAGCATTTTCCTGGATTACAATGGCATGAAACTAGAAATCAACCTCAATTTTAAAAAAACATTTAAATTCATGGAGAGTAAATAGCATGTTATTAAATAATAAATGGGTTATCATTGAAAGCAATGAAGACATTGAAAATTATCTGGAAACAAATGAAAACAAACACACACCAACCCTAAACCTAGGGGACACAGCAAAAGCAGTCCTGAGAGGGAAGTTCAAGCAAGAAAAATCTCAAATAAACAATCTAACCCTACATAAGGACTAAAAAAACAACCACAAAAAAATCCTAGAGTAAGTAGAAGGGAAATAATCAAAATCAAAGTGGAAATAAATAGCATAGAAACTAAAAAACAATTCAGAAGATCAATGAAACCAGGAGGTGATTTTTGAAAAGATAAATAAAATTGACGAATCTTCAAGTCAACTCATCATGAAAAAGAGGGAGAGAAACCAAATAAAGAAAATCAAAAATTAAAGAGGAGAAGTAACAACTGATATTACAGAAATACAAAGGATTGTAAGAAACTATTATGAACAACTATGTGCCAAGAAATTGGACAACCTGGGTGAAATGGATAAATTTCTAGAAACAATCTTTCAAAAATTAATCAGGAAGAATCAGAAAGCCTAAACAGACTGATAACAACTACTGAAATTGAAGCAGTAATAATAATAAAGAAAACCTCCCAGCAAACAAAAGTCCTGGGCCAGATGGCTTCATAGGTGAGTTTTACCAATCATTCAAAGAAGACCTAAGATGTATTCTTCTCAAACTATTCCAAAAATTTAAAGAGGAGGGAAGATTTCCCAGCTCTTTTTACATTATCTTAACACCAAAACCAAATAAAGACACAACAAAGAAAGAAAATTATAGGACAATATCCCTGATGAACATCAATGCCAAAATCCTCAGTAAAATACTAACAAACTGGATCCAGCAATAAATTTAAAAGGTTATACACTGCAATCAAGTATACTTTATCCCAGAGATGCAATTTTGGTACGATATTTTCAAGTTAATAAATGTGATACATCACATAAACAAAATGACAAATAAAAATCACATGATCATATAAATAGATGCAAAAAAAGCATTTGATAAAAATCCAGCACCCATTTATGATAAAAACTCTCAGCAAAGTGGGAATACCTCAACATAATACAGGACATATATGAAAAACCTACAGCTGACATCATACTCAACTGGCAAAAACTAAAAGTGTTTCCCTGAAGATCAGAAAAAAGACAGAGATGTCTCCTTTCACCACTCATTCAACATAGTATTGGAAGTCCTAGTCACAGGAACAGATGAAAAGAAGAAAGAAAAGGCACCCACATTGAAAAGGGTGAAGTAAACCTTTCATTATTCAGGGACAACATGATATTGTAGACAAAACCCTATAGATACCACCAAAAACCTACTAGACCTAATAAGTGAATGCAGCAAAGTAGCAGGACACAAAGTCAATACTCAGAAATTGATTACATTTTTATAAAACAATAATGAGCTATCGGAAAGAGAGACTAATAAAACAATCCCAGCAACCTAGGTGCCCAATGATAAATGAAATGGATTAAAAAACTATGGTACATTTACACAATGGAATTCTATGCGACAGAGAGAAAGAAGGAGCTCCTACCATTTGTGACAGCATGGATGCAACTGGAAAGCATTATGCCAAGCAAAATAAGCCAGGCAGTGAAAGACAAACACCATATGATCTCACCTTTAATAGGAACCTAAACAACAAAACAAACAAGCAAAATATAACCAAAGACACTAAAATAGAGAACAGGCTGACACTGACAAGAGGGGAAAGGGGAATTTCAAAGGAAAAGAGGAAGGGTTTACAGGAACAAGTATAAAGGACACATGGACAAAAACTGGGGGTGGGGCTTGGAAATGGGAGGGAAGTAGGAAGGGCTGGGGGGTGGGCTGGGATGAGAGTAAAAGACAGAAAACTGTACTTGAACAACAATTAAAATTTTTTAAAAAGCCCTGGCTGGCATAGCTCAGTGGATTGAGCGCAGGCTGTGAACCAAAGTGTCGCAGGTTTGATTCCCAATCAGGGCACATGCCTGAGTTGCAGGCCATGGCCCCCAGCAACCACACAATGATGTTTCTCTCTATTTCTCTTTCTCCCTCCCTTCCCCCTCTAAAAATAAATAAATAAAAAATCTTTAAAAAAGCATAAATATAATTTAAAAAATTTTTTTAAAAAGCAAAAAAAAAAAAAAAAAAAAAACCAACCCCAATTCCATTTACTATTGCAACAGAAAAATAGGGTACTTAGGAATAAATTTAAACAAAGAGATAACAGAGCTGTACTCACAAAGTATAGGACACTGAAAAAATTGAGGAAGATACAAATAAGTGGAAGATTGTACCGTATTCAAGGACTGGAAGAATTAACATCATAAAATATCCATATGATCCAAAGCAATCTATACATTCAATGCAATTCCTATTAAAATACCAATGGCATATTTCACAGATCTAGAATAAATATTTCAAATATTTATATGGAACCAAAAAAGACTCCAAAATAGCCCCTGAAATCTTGAGAAAGAACAAAGTTGGAGGTATTACAATACCTCATATCAAACTATACTATAAGGCCACTATAATCAAAATACTCTGGTACTGGCATAAGAACAGGCATACAGATCAATAGAATAGAACAGAGAGCCCAGAAATAAACCCACACCTTTAGGGTTAACTGATATTTGACAAAGGAGGCAAGAGCATACAGTGGAGTAAAGACAGTCTCTTCAATAAATAGTGGGGGGAAAATGGACTGGTATGTGCAAAAAAAATCAACCATAGACCATCAACATATACCACACATAAAAATAAACTCAAAATGGATTAAAGATTTAAATGTAAGTCACAAGACCATAAAAATCCTAGAAGAAAACATAGGCAGTAAAATTTTACATACCTTGAGTAGCAATAGTTTTGCCAATATACCTCCTAAAATACTGGAAACAAAGGAGAAAATAAATAAGTGGGGCTACATCAAATTACAAAGCTTCTGTTCAGCTAAAGAAATCATTATCAAAATGAAAAGGGAACCCACTCTATGGGAGAACATACTTACCAATGATACATCTGGTAAAGGGTTAATTTTCAAAATGTATAAAGAACATATACAATTCAATACCAGGAAGACAAACAATCCAATTAAAAAATGGGCAAAGGACATGAATAGACACGTCTCCAAAGAAAAACTACACATGATACATAGACATATGAAAAAATGTTCAATGTCACTAATCATCAGGGAGATGCAAATTAAAACCACAATGAAACATCACCTCACACCTGCCAGAATGGCTACTATCAATAAATCAACAAACAGCAAGTGCTGGTGAGGATGTGGAGAAAAGAGAACCCTAGTACATTGTTGATACGAATGCAAATTGGTGCAGCCATGGTAGAAAGCAGTATGGAGGTTCCTAAAAAAATTAAAAATGGAACTGCCTTTTCAGCCAGCCATTCCACTTGTGGAAATATAACCGAGAAACCTCTAGATCAAAAGAATATATACTCTCCTATGTTCATAACAGCACTATTTACAATAGCCATGATCTGGAAATAGCCTAAGTATCCATCAGTAGATGAGTGGATAAAAAAGCTGTGGTACATTTACACAGCAGTAAAAAAGAAGAAACTTTTATCTTTTGCAACAGCATGGTTGGACCTGGAGACTATTTTGCCAAGAGAATTAAGCCAGTCAGTGAAAGACAAATGCCATATGATCTTAATTATATGTGGAATCTAATGAACAGAATAAACTAACACTGTGGGGATTGCCTGAGGGAAAGGGGAGACTGAGTGGGTATGCAAAGAGGGGGATAATGTGGAGATGAATGTAATAACATAAACAATACAATATAATTAAAAAAAGAAGTCATAGTACACACATACAATGGAATATTACTTGGTCTAGTACAGAATGAAATTTTACCATTTGTGACAACATGAATGAACCTAGAAGGTATTATGGTAAGTGAAATAAGTCAGACAGGAAAGACAAATGCCATATGATTTCACTTATAAGAAGGGGGACTCAAAAAAACCCAGAATTTAATTATAAAAAATGTGCATTCTTACATGTTTAAACTTCAGTCACCTTCAAAGTACTCTCCATTTGCTTGAGTACAACTATCAAGAGTTTTTTCCCACTGCTCAAAACAGTTTTTGAACTCATCAATTTTGATGCCTTTTAGCGCTTCCGCCATTTTTTGTTTCACCTTGTCCACATCAGCAAAATGTTTCCCTTTGAGGGCTTTTTCACCCAGGGAAACAAACAAAAAACATTACTCAGGGTGATATCAGGTGAATAGGAAAGGTGGGGTGGGAGGGTCATGCCATTTTTGGTCAAAAACTGCTGAACACTCACCACCGCGTGGGCAGGTGCACTCATAAATCACCCATCATGAAATGGACAAATGTGTGGAAAGAATCTCCAAAAAAGTTTACTGAAGCTGAACACAGCCTCTTACAACAATGGCAGCTAGTGCACTGATGCAGACAGGCTTCTAGAACACTCACCTCTAGGGGGAACACTGTACTATAAGAAGCTTGCCCTCCAGAAGATAATTCTGGTTTTTTTTGGGGGGGAGGGGGTGTCCCCTCTTGTATATGATGTAGACCCTGTGAAAAAAGATAACTACTAAGAAGGGCTCCTAGTAGTTGAATTAAAACTTTCAAAACAGAGTCTACCAGCCATTTCTACACAGGGGTCTCTTATGCTAACTGCAATTTATGGAGAAGTCAGTACCTGCCTGTGCATTGAACCGCCTCCCTGCATTACGTTTCTGCCACTTGAGTCAACCCTTATTAAGGAATTCCTGGAATCCTTTTTCAACATATTTAACAGAAGCTGTGCAGCTAATCTCCATTGGCTTCTTCCCTGACCAATCAGAGTGGCTCCCTTCTAACCAATCATGACAGTGTTTTCTAGGCCAATCAAACTGCTAGGGTTTGGAGTGCTCATCAAAACAGATCAATCAGCTACTGGGGATGGGCACTTCTATCTATGTAAATCAGCTTCCCTTTGGCTCTGGGAGAGTGTGTTCCCTTTCTACCAAAAAGTGAAGTCTTGAGTTTCCCAGCTGGAGCTGAAACACTAAAAATGAAACAAAGAACATGTCTTGCCAGAGCATAGCAGACCAGCACAGAAACACAAAGGAGAAGAACAGGGCAGAGCAGAGCTGTCTAGCTGGAGGGCCTTGGGCCTCTGTGCCCTAGGATTCTCTGGCCCCAGGGCCTCCTAACAGCCTGGATGTTTTCACAGCCTTGCTATATCACAATTGAGCTGTTTGCACTGAATAAAATTTCCTTCTTCATTGAACCTTAAATTGAGGATTTCTGTGGGCATTTAATTGGTACCAATGAGAAAACAGAAACAGACTCGTAGACACAGAGAACAAACTGATGGTTGCCAGATGGGAAGGTGTTTGGGGGCCTGGGTGAAAAAATGTGACCGGAGTAAGAACTAAACATTTGGCAGTTACAAAATACTTATAGGGATGTAAAGTACAGCATAGGAAATGTAGTCAATAATGTAATATGTATTAATGCTGTCAAATGGGTACTAGAGTTATTGGGGGTATAACTTCATAAATTATATAATGGTATAACTACCATGCTGTACACCTGACCCTAACAGTAAATGTCAACTGTTATTGAAAAAAAATTAAAAATAAAAATTAAAAAAAGTGGGATGGATTAGTTTTCTTGGCAACCAGCCCCCATCCTCAGGTGGGGTCCAAAACTCACCTTATTAACATAACAAAAGACACTTTTGTCTCTCACCACATAGGAAATTCCAAGGTTATAGGAGATCTGTGCTAGAAATGGAGGGAAATCAAATATATTTTCTCATTATGAATCACAATATCACAGGTATATATCCAGAAGTTGAATTGCTGGATCATATGGAAATTCAACAAGTATTTATTGGGCATCTACTGTGTTGCCATTTGAGACTGGGATTGCGGTGGGAAGGTGAGGGAACATCTGGTGTGCTCACAATGTAGGCAGAGAAAACTGTAGCTGTGAAGGGAAAACAAAGGCACGTGAAAACGAGCAGCCACCTTGTCTACTACAGCTGTAATGGAAGAAGGGCTAAGCTTAGCTGAGAGCCTCACATAGAGATGGATGTCCAACTACTGGAAGGGATTCAAAAAGGAAGTACTTCATTAACTTGAGTCTGAGCCTGGTTTCCCTGGGCCCTGGCTGGATTACCTCTCAGTCTTTTAGAGGGAGACGAAGGTGACTGCAGAAAAGAGGTGACTCTCCCCAGCCCGTCTGCATGGGATGGTAGAATGCCTGAGACAAACCCTGAGAGTTAGCTGACACTGAGCCTCATGAGGCCCTGCCCCATGCCTGATCCCCCCTCCATGGGGGTGGAGAGTAGGACTATAGCCTTGAATCATGCTGGGGGACAGTGCACTATTGACAAGCCATAAGCCATATCAGTCTCTGCCCTAACCACTCTAGACATCTTAGCTTACTTGTGTGGCTGGAAACAGAGGGAAAGGCTGGTACTCAAATGTTGCCCGAAACGTGGAAATGAAGTTTCCTGCTCTCCACATCCAGAATGTTTTTAGACTCTAGGCCAAGGCCACAGGGTGAAGTAGGCTTATGCAAAGAGCAGTTCCTAAATGAGACAGATGGAGACCAGGGATCACATGTTCACCAGCTCTCTCAAGTCACCTTGAAGCACAGAAGACTAACTACTTAACCAAGTTTTCAGTTATGCAGACTCCAGACCACCCATCTCTAGTACCTAGGGTCTTTTGGCTGGTGAGGACTCCTCATGACCAGAGTTAGGCCCCACCAAAAACTACAGATATGCCCTCTAAATCATCAAGAAAAAGTAAAATGACCTCCGGTTTGGTTTTTGTGCTTGTTGTATTTTATTATATTTTAATATTTTGAATTTTGGTGACTTAATGTGGCATACAAAGGTCTGTCCAAAAGGTATCCAGCCATGTAATATGAAAAATAAAGACATTTATTGAAGAAGATACAAGATACAAGAGAACTTCCAGTCAAGATGGAGGCATAGGTAAACAGGCTTTGCCTCCTTGCACAACCACAGAAAAAATACATTACAAAACATTATAAACTACAAAACAATTATAATACAATTATAATACAACACAAATATCACCCAGAACCATCAGAAAATCAAGCTGTGTGGAAGTCTAACAACCAAGGATTTAAAGAAGCCACATTCCTCCAGGTGGGTAGGAGGTGTGGAGACACAGAGAGAGGTAGAAAGGCAGTGGAACGAGAGGTCCCACATTTGCATACAGTGGATAAAAATCGGGATGGATACTTTGGGAGTGAAGGATCCCAGCCCCAAACCAGACTACTCAACAGCCCAGGGTTCCAGCGCCAGGAAGATAAATCCCCATAACTTATGGCTGTAAAGACCAGTGGGGTTTGGGGTGGTGGAAGAAACTGCCAGATTATCAGGGGACTCCTCTTGCAGGGCCTGCATGGACTTAGGACTTACGTAGACCCACCTCTTCTGGGATTTAGCACCAGGACAACAGCTGGAAGGACACAAGTGGCATATAGGGAGAAAGTGAAGTGGCTAGAAACAGGGTGAGTGCCAGGAAAGAGCTTCCTCCCAGGCAAATCTCCAGAAGCCAGGCAGCAGCATTGTCTGCTCTCCCAGCCCTCCTCCCCCTCCTCCCACACGGAGCCACAAAGCAGTGAAGTAGATTACTCCACCCTGGCAATCACCTAAGGCTCTGCTCCACACAGCCTACAGGTTCACTCTTCTACAACAGGCCATTCTACTAAGTCAGGGAATCAAAGCAGCTCTACCTAATAAACAGAAACAAACAGAAGGAGGCTGCCAATTTGAGGAGACAAAGAAAAATGGCCCAACTGAAAGAACAGAACAAAACTCCAGAAAAAGAATTAAATGAATTGGAGATTACCAACATATCAGATGCAGAGTTCAAAACACTGGTTATCAGAATGCTGAAAGAACTCATTGAGTATAGCAACAGCATAATAAAACCCAAGCAGAAATGAAGGTTACATTAAGTGAAATAAAGAAAAATCTCAGGGAATCAACAGTGGAGGGAATGAAACTGAGAGCCAAATCAATGGTCTGGAACACAAGGAAGAAAAAGTCATTCAATCGGAACAGCTAGAAGAAAAAAGAATGAAAAAAAATGAGGATAGAATAAGAAGCCTTTGGGACAGTTCCAAACATACCAACATCCAAATCACAGGGATACCAGAAGGAGAAGACGAAGAGCAAGAAATTGAAAACTTATTTAAAAAATAATGAAAGGAAACTTCCCTAATTTGGTGAAGGAAATAGACATACAAGTCCAGGAAGCACACAGAGTCCCAAACAAGTTGGATCCAAAGGGGACTACACCAAGACACATCATAATTAAAATTCCAAAAGTTAAAGATAAACAGAGAATCTTAAAAGCAGCAAAAGAAAAGCAGTTAGTTACCTACAAGGGAGCTCCCATAAGACTGTCAGCTGATATCTTAAAAGAAACTTTTCAGGCTAGAAGGGACTGGCAAGAAGTATTCGAAGTGATGAAAAGCAAGGATCTATAACCTAGGTTACTTTATCCAGCAAAGCTATCATTTAGGATTGAAGGGCAGATAAAGTGCTTCCCAGACAAGGTAAAACTAAAGTAGTTCATCATCACCAAGCCATTATCATATGAAATGTTAAAGGGACTTATTTAAGAAAAAGAAGAATATCATGCCTTAGCTGGTGTGGCTCAGTGGATTGAGTGCCAGTCTGTGAATCAAGGGATCACTGGTTTGATTCCCAGTTAGGGCACATGCCTGGGTTACGGGCCGAGTCCCTAGTGGGGGGTACGCAAGAGGCAACCACACACTGATGTTTCTCTCCCTCTCTTTCTCCCTCTTTTTCCCTCTCTAAAATAAATAAATAAAATCTTTTAAAAAAGAAAAAGAAGACCGAAACTATGAACATTAAATTGGCAACAAATTCACAACTATCAACAACTGAATCTAAACAAATAAACCAAGCAAACAACTAGGACAGGAATAGGGTCATAGATGTGGAGATCATGTGGAGGGTTATCAGCAGGAAGGAGGAGGTGGGAGAATAGGGGAAAGGGTGCAAGGACTAGAAAGCATAAAGCACAAAATAGGGGGATGTTAAGAATTAGTATAGAAAATGTGAAGCCAAAGAACTTATATGCATGACCCATGGACATGAACTGAGGGGGGGACTGCCTGAGGGAGTGAGGGCACTGGGCAGAGGGGGTCAAAGGGGGAAATTTAGAACTACCGTAATAGCATAATCAGTAAAACATATATTTTAAAAAGATACAAGAAACATTGTACATAGGACAATGACTCCTCAGCCTCCTTCAAACTAGGCACCTTGGGACCTCACTCAGTTCTCCCAATTGCCATCAGCTGCTCCATCATATTTTCCTGAATCTCAATGATGGTCTGAAATCTCTTCCCTTACAAAGGTAATTTTAGTTTTGGGAAAAGCCATAAGTCACAGGACACCAAATCTGGGCTGTAGGGTGGTTGAGTCACCTGGGTGATTTGATGTTTTGACAAAAAACTGCAAGAGATGTGACACATAAGTGGGTACATTGTCATGATGAAGCTGCAAATCACCAGTTGCCCATAGCTGTGGCCTTCTGAATCACCTGAATAGTTTCCACAGAGGAATGTTTAAGCTTAACACAAAATTGGATGCAGATTCATTGCTCTACTTGCTCAGTCATTTTGAATGTGACAGCTACACAGTACACATGCTCACTCAACAGTATATACTGCCCTCACTGACCAGTAGAGTGATATTGTCATTATTCACACATGTGCATTCCAGTCCATGCTCCTTGGCTGCCCGTTTACATTGATGTTGTACAAACTGTTCTCATTATATTCACAGTGGTTGGACTTCTTCCAGACAGGCCTCATATAAGCTGATACTCTACTCACCCAAATATGTTATCGCCACAGTATCCGATCTCCTAATCCTTATGAATGGAGAAGGGCAGCATGGGGTGTGAAACCTAAGAAATTGTAAGAACTGTGGCCCAATGGAAAATTTGCCACAGCTGAGTGCAGGGCCCACCCATCTGTGTCTTCATTGCATGATTTTGTGGACAGCGTCATTTGCTGTGGAGGCACAGGCACAGAGCCTGGCTGCCTCATTTACCTCCTCACAGGGGAGAGGCACTGTTTAATGTAGTAAAGATTTGTAACCCATTGGCTTAGGAGGCCAAGGCAGTAATTCGGTGACACCAGTTCATAAGTCATTGGTAACCTTGGGGGTGGGAGGCAACAGGCTTGTCCTACAGCCTGGTCACTGCCCCTGACACAGCCATAAAAAGTGACTGACAGGCCAATTGAGGACTCCAGTGCCTCCCAGAAACAATCCACAGCCTGGCCTCCGACCCTCAGGAGGGGTACTTAGGAGATCGCCCCTTACAGACAAAATTTCCTTTTCTCCAAGTATGCCAGACAGGGTGACTCATTCTCTGTGACCCAGGTTAGCCTGAACATGCAGAGGCACAGGCTTCCTGAGGGGATGTATAAGAAAGAAAAATGGGGAAGAGTCAGGGAGGTTTGACTCTGACTTTCATGAGAAGAAACTATAAGCCCCGAGACGTAGGAACAGAAGGTGGCATCTTAGCGTTACGTCACCTTCACACACAGAACTCAGAAGACTTCCCAGGGAGGTACATGAGTCAGAATCTTCATCTGCTGTAACTGGACAATGGCTTTGAGGTCATCCCTCCGTCCCACGGCCAGATGATGACTGAGCCCTTGCTGTGTGCTGCTGTGCTGGGTGCTATGGAGGCTGCAGAGGGGCTTGGGAATGGAGTCTCCTTCAGTAGGAGAGGGGAGCCTACTGAGTGCAATAGATATTATGGTTAACTTCCCAGGTATTCTTCCCTTCCTACTGATGGAACCCTGACATTATTCAGGGATGGAGTAGAAATTTCTACATTTCAGAAAAGATAGTCCCTGGCTTGGGGTAAGAATGTGACTCAGTTCTGCATGATGGAAGTGTGCCAGAGGGCTTATGGGAAAGACTTACAGTGGCCACCCTGACTTTGAAGGAGGCATGATGGCTAGAGCTGCTGCAACCATCTTGCAACAATCTTCAAGACTAACAAATAGGCAACACAATGAAGATGATGGAAGAGAAGGAAAGAAAGATTTGCTTGGGTCCTTAATAACTCCATTGAGAAGGTGAATCAATGCCTGTAGCTCTAACCTCACAAGTTCCTACCATGTGGGAAAAATAGCCTCCAGATATGAGGCCATTATTGGGTGAGTTTCCTACTACTTGCAGCCAAAATCTTCCTGACTTGCATTTTTGATATGGGTGAGTATGGAAGCAAGAGAAGTTAATTGTCATTTGAGTAGATTAGGGGTAAAAACAAAGGTGGACAGGCATGTAATTTAAATCTTAAGGATATAATTTGTGGTAGCTAAAGAAAGATCATTCTGAAGGAAAAGGCAATCTATGCAGCAATAATAATATAATGTCTTTATTATCTGCCTGCTCCAGGCAGCATCCTAAAGCCTCTTCACACACAGAGTCTCATCGAGTCCTCAGAACAAACCCATGAGGCAGACAGCACCATCACACGCATGTAGCAGAGAGGAAACAGATTCAGAGAAGTCAGCTTCCTCTCAAGTGGAACAGATGAGATTCCAATTCCCAGCTGTCTGACTGCAGAACCTTTGTTCTGAATACTCACATATTCATCTTAATCTGAGACTATTCCCCAGATGAAATGATATTTAACCTGAAACTTGAAGGATGAACAGAGGTAAGAGTTCAGGTTAAAGGAGAGGTGGGGAAAGTGATTATAGTTAGAGGGGGCTGAGTAGCAGATGGGTCGAGAGAAAGCACCAGAAACGATGCAAGCACATGATTATTCACCACAACGCTGTTTGCAAGAACAGTAGAGTGGTTATAACTGACATGTCCTTCAGTAGGAGATTGTTAAAAATGGCTGTGACACGTCTGTGCAGTGGAATGTCTTGCAGCCATAGTAAAGAATAAAGATGTCACAATGTACCACTCAGAAAAACCCGCCAGGATACAGTAAGGGAAAGGCTAAAAGCAGAGTGTTATTAGCATACTTTCTGCATGAAAAAGTGGACACAGGAAGCGTGTCTGTTTCTATTGACTCGTGCATACATAAAAACTCCAGAAGGAGCAACAAGAAACTGAAACTGTGATCACCTATATGTGTGGGGGACAGGGCAAGTTGTTGCCATGTAGCACTGCGCTTTTGAATGTTTACCTATTGGAAAATAACACACAAAGTTTAGAAAGCACAGGCAGTTGGGGAAACTGCCTGAATCTGTCAGTGGCACTGGGGAGTGGGCAGTTGGTGGGTGGAGGGAGGCGGGACACATGCAGGAAGGGACCTGAGTGAGGAAATGAAGACTTCGGCCTTTATCCCACAAGTGTTGGAGAAACTGGATGCTTCTTTAAAAAGCTTTTTATTAAGGTGCAATGATCCAGGCTTGCTTTTGTTCACTTTTTCTTTGGCATTGTTGCTGCACACACAGTGCTGGGCACCTACCTGCTCCTGCATGCCACAACAGCAGGTGGTGTCTGGCTACCCCTCTTTTCACAGTGGCCAGATCAGCCTGCTTGCCTGCGTTGCCATCTCTAGTGTTTTAGGCAGAAGAGAGTCCTGAGCTGTCTTGGATTTTGGGGGTCCCCTGTGACTGCAGTGCAGAGAACTCAGATGTAACCTGGTCCTCAGGATTGGGGGCAGGGGGCGGTGTTGAAGAGACTCTTCCTTCTGCATTTGGCTATGGGCTAGAGACAAGTGGAAATCTTTGTGGTATTAAGGGAGGGAAGATATCATTTGGCCAGTGATGCACTGAGCAGCCAAGGGAGGGATGTGGTCTGAGCAGCCAGAGGACTGCCAGCCCTCTCTGAGGTTGGTGCGATGGAAAACGTGAGGAGAGTGAGGGTGGAGAGGCAGATGGTGAGTTCTGCTTTGGGCCAGTGGAATTTGAGAACCTGAGGTAGGATCAAAAGAAATGTTGACAGGCCAAGCAGACCTCAGCAAAGAGGCCCGGGATGGAGGTGCACATCCAGGAGACCTTGGAGTATGAGAGATCTCCCTGGGGGACAATAGAAGCAGAAAGACGGGGGCCAATGTTTATGAGCCAACCTGATGACCCCTAGCCCTTGACAGAGCCACATAGCAGGGAATCCACCCACAGATGAACAGGTTGTGATCTTGGGGAGGGTGTGTGACCTCAGTGCAGAGAGCTGAAAAATAAAGGGAAGACATCTGCTTCCTAAACTACAAATCTGATTAAAATTCTTCCATGTGAATTGATAAAGCCACTCAGGAATACTGGCTGTATGAAAGGCAGTGTAAATGTCTACTTTAGGAGTTAGTGATTCTACTCCCAGGTCAACATCTGCAGACACTCACACGTGTTCTTGGTACATACCAAGAACACAAGAAGGGTTGTAGTAGCTCTGTTCATGATAGCCCCACCCTGGAAACAGCCCCAATGAGCCATCAGTGGTAGAATGAATAAGTGACTGTGCTTTGTACTGCCTAGGGGCGTGGTGCTGCTGAGAGTGTACAAACTACAACTATAGTCCACCATACTGCTAGACAGGACAAAGGTCTCAAGGTCTGGGCAGTTTTTACTAAATGCATTCTTGTTGACAGTTCAAATATAGCACAGCATTTTGCAGATGCTACTGTAAACAGGATGACCTTGACATGAGCTCAACAAGATATATGTAACCAACTGCAAAGAAGAAATCAACATGTAATTGACTAACTAGTGTACATAAGCAATGGCTAAGCCTCCCCTTGGGAAACAGAGCTTTGGCTGTGTATCCTATCTCCTTTACTTGCTGCAAGTAAATAAAACTACCCAGCAATACCACCTCTTTTTCTTTTTCTTTTTTAAAAAGATTTTATTTAAACAGTTAAAAAAAGATTTTATTTATTTATTTTTAGAGAGAGGGGAAGGGAGGGAGAGAGAGAGGGAGAAAAACATCAATATGTGGTTGCCTCTCACTTGCCCCCACTGGGGACCTGGCCAACAACCCAGGCATGTGTCCTGACTGGTAATTGAACCAGCAACCCTTTGATTTGCAGCCTGCACTCAATCCACTGAGCTACACCAGCTAGGGTTGCTTCCTTGGTTTTGAACCCTGATTTTAGACAAGGCAGCAGTGTGCCCAGCTAAAAGACTACATGTCTCAGATTCCATTGTGGTAAAGGGAGACCGTGACTCAGTTCTAGCTGACAATGAGGCAGTGGATGGTGGGCTCCTCTTACATTTTCCTCTTTTCATCTCCCTGCTGCCTGGAACATGGATGAGGGGCTGGTTCTCCTTCAGTCATCTTGAGCTATGAATTCACCCTGAAATTAGAAGCCATGTGCTGAGATGGTGCAGGAGAAAGAGAAAAGTAGCCTGTGTCCCCTTGGTGACGCTAACGAGCCCTGAATTACCTGTATCCTGACTTCTTTTCCATGAGTAAAAAATAAATTGTTTTCTTACTCAAGCCACTCTAATTTTTTGTTATAAGTAGTTAACCTCATCCAGAAACTTCTCTTAAAAAAACAACATATCTACTAACCTGGGTATACACTGTTAAAAACCAAATTTAACTGAATAAACTTGAAAATCTAATTGGCTTTATTCAGTTCATGAACCTGCAGCATCCCATTTAGCAACCAGAAGGGCGCCCAAGGGGTTGTACAAAGGGACAGATTTCTGTAGGAAGAAAGGAGGGGCAAGGGAGCTGTTCACAGAAAAGATTGTTTTGGGGGCCCAGACATCTTTTCTTTGGGGAAAAAGAATTGGAAGGATTTTATTGTGTAAGATTGCCTCTTTTTTCATTAGGATAGATAGGATCACATGACAGATTACCTTACCAGTGCTTGACTGGAAAGATCAAGGCTCAGAAGATTATGTTTTGGGGAGAGGTCGAAACTGCAATTAGATCAGGTATTACATCTTGGTTTGGTATCATGGGATTTTAGCACAAGTTATGCCATTTTGGCCCTGTGGTTTTTCACTTTAACAATACTTCTTTTTTTCTTTTTCTAAAAGTATATTTTATTGATTATGCTATTACAGTTGTCTCATTTCACTCCCCTCCACCCTGCACACCCTCTCCCACCACATTCCCCCACTTTAGTTCATGTCCATGGATCATGCATATAAGTTCTTTAGCTTCCACATTTCCCATATTATTCTTACCCTCCCCCCTCTATTTTCTACCTACCTTATTCTCTGTACCTTTTTCCCCTCTCTCCTCCTCCCACTCCCCTGTTGCTAACCCTTCATGTGATCTCCATTTCTGTGGGTCTGTTCCTGTTCTACTTGTTTGCTTAGTTTGTTTTTTTTTATTTTTTGTTTTAGGTGTGGTTGTTAATAATTGTGAATTTGCTGTCATTTTACTATACATGTTTTTTACCTTCTTTTTCTTAGGTAAGTCCCTTTAACATTTCATATAATAAGGACTTGGTGATAATGAACTCCTTTAAGTTGACCTTATCTGGAAAGCACTTTATCTGCCCTTCCATTCTAAATGAAAGCTTTGCTGGATAGAGTTATCTTGGATGTACGTCCTTGCCTTTCATGACTTGGAATACTTTCTTCCAGCCCCTTCTTGCCTGCAAAGTCTCTTTTGAGAAATCAGCTGACAGTCTGATGGGCACTCCTTTGTAGGTTACTGTCTCCTTTTCTCTTGCTGCTTCTAGGAGTCTCTCCTTCATTTCAATCTTGGTTAATGTAATTATGATGTGCCTGGGTGTGTTCCTCCTTGGGTCCAACTTCTTTGGGATTCTCTGAGCTTCCTGGACTTCCTGGAAGTCTATTTCCTTTGCCAGACTGGGGAAGTTCTCCTTCATTATTTGTTCAAATAACTTTTCCACTTGTTGCTCTTCCTCTTCTCCTTCTGGACCCCTATAATTCAGATGTTGGAACGTTTAAAGATGTCCTGGATGTTCCTAAGCCTCTCCTCATTTTTTTGAATTCTTGTTTCTTCATTCTTTTCTGTGTGGTTGTTTCTTTCTTCCTTCAGGTCCACTCCATTGATTTGAGTCCCAGTTTCTTTGCCATCACTATTGGTTCCCTGTACATTTTCCTTTATTTCACTTAGCGTAGCCTTCATTTTTTCATCTAATTTGTGACCAAATTTAACCAATTCTGTGAGGATTCTGATCACCAGTGCTTTGAACTGTGCATCTGATAGGTTGGCTATCTCTTCGTAGCTTAGCTGTATTTTTTCTGGAGCTTTGATCTGGTCTTTCATTTGGGCCTTTTTTTTTTTGTCTTGTCACACCTGTTACATATGAGGGGCGGAGCCTTAGGTGTTCCCCAGGGCGGGGCAACCCAGTTGCTGTGTTGTGACACTATATGTGGGGCAGGGGTCCTATAGGGAACAGTGGCACTTGCTCTGCTCTCTGCTGGATTTCAGTCTCTTCCACCACTTCCCCCAAGCAAACTGAGCCTTTCTGGTGCTGATTCCTGGGTGGGTGGTTTGTGTATGTTTTAGGACCCTGTGGGTCTCTCCAATGAAGTCTCCTGTGAGGCTGAGAGTCTCTCCTGGCATCTCAACACCCACAGCTGTTTTCAATTGGTGGTTTGAAGCTTTATTTCCCTGCACTGTAACCCTGGGTTGTGTGGTAGGTCTCACTCTCCAGTTTGGCCCGGTTTATCTGTGTGTGAATGTGGGACCGCCCGGTCTGCCAGTTGCCTTGCATGCTGGCGTCTCTCTACAATCTGCCACCTCGCTGGTTCTGCCTGCTGCAGCCTGAGCACCCAGGATCCACCAGTCACCGCTTTTTTCTTGCCACAACCCCTCTCTGTCCAGCCACCAAATTCTGCCCTTCCAACTGGTCTAGATTAATGTCTACTTTAACTCCTTGGTTATTGGACTTCCATACAGTTCAATTTTCTGTCAGTACTGTTGTTTTTTTGTTTCTAAATTTTTATTGTCCTTATTTTGGTTTTGGGAGGAGGCACAGTGTGTCTACCTACATCTCCATCTTGGCCAGAAGTCTTGGGATTCTCTTTTCTTCTTGGATTTGTGTGTCTATTTCCTTCACCAGGTTAAGGAAGTTTTGAGTCATTATTTCCTCAGTTAGGTTCTCAATCCCTTGCTCTCACTGTTCTCCTTCTGGTACCCCTACTATGTGAATGTTGTTACACTTGGTACTGTCCCAGAGGCCCCTTATACTATCCTTATTTTTTTATTTTATTTATTTGTTTATTTTGCTGTTCTGATTGGGTGCTTTCTGCTACTTTGCTTTCCAAATTGCTGATTCAGTACTCGGCTTCATCTAATCTACTGTTGATTCATTCTAGGTATTCTTCATTTCTGCCTTTTCATGGTTTGTTTTAATGTTTACTATCTCTTTGTTGAAGTTATCACTAAGTTCCTTGAGCATCCCTAAAGCCAATATTTTGAACTCTATATCTGGTAAGTTGCTTGCCTCCATGTTGTTAGGCTTTTTTTTCCTCGAGTTTTGTCCTATTTTTTAAATCTGGAACATGTTTCTTTCTCCTCATTTTGGCTATCTTTCTGTTTGTTTTTATGTGTTAGGTGTCTCTGCTATATCTTTCAGTCTTATACTGAGGTGGCCTTCTGTAGTAAGTGTCCTGTGAATCCCAGTGGTTCAGTCTCCCTGGCCACCTAAGCTCGGTGCTCCAGGGGTGTCCTTTGTGTGGGCTGTGTGTGCCCTGCTGTTGTAGTGGAGCTGTGATTGCTGTTTTCAAGTGCTTGAGTGGGACTGACCCTCAGGCTGACTGGTTGTGAGGATTGTCTATGACCACAGCACGTGGAGCCACTGTATGGAGGCTGACCCCATGGAATGGGATTTGTCCCTGGAGAGCCCTGTGCCTGCTGACACCACCCTTTTGGAGTACCATTTGTGGAGTTAATTGAGTGGTGCTCTTTTGTGGGCTGGACCCAGCCAGTAGGCATGTTGGTTCTGGGCATATCGGGAGGAGCTCTGATGTAGGCTAGTGGCAGATGCAGGCCTGAGTGGCCCAGGGCTACCTGTTAGCAGCTAAAAGCAATCCGTAGTTGGTAGCTATACATGCTAGACCTGTGTGGTCATGCTGTTAGCTGAGACTGGCTGCTACGGGCTTGGAACAGGTCAACAAAAGGCACCCTGAGGCCTGCTGCCACACATCTGCTATTCATAAGGCTCAGCTGCTGAATGAGCCTCAGGTGGTACTCAGGAAACCCTCAGAGTGTGGTGAGTGGTGTTCACCAGATTAATGCAGATTCAGATTTTGTACCAGTGCTGATCTGAGGCCACTTGGCAGAAGTCTCAGGGTACACTGAGGCCAGCTGCCACCTGCTTGGGGCCCATAGGCCTTTGCAGTGGACTGCAAAGGTCCCAGGGACTTGTGAGGGTAGACCTAGTGGAGTGTGCACCATGCTAATGTAGACTCATATTTGTCCCTGTGTGGGGAGGGCTTGGCACAGGGAGAATGGTGGCCCTCACTCTAGATGTGTCTGGCACCCCTGAGCTTGGCCGGAACTTAAGAATTTTTAAAGAAAGATTGAAGCTTTGGTGAGCCACAACTGACTGACTAACTGCCACCTGAAGAGAGGATAGAAGCACTCTAAGATTACAGTCACATACCTCCTAACATGAGACATCGGGTAGGACACACCATCACTTCTGTGGTGATTTTCCATATAGCCTCAATCTAATCATAAGAAAACATCAGACAAACCCAAATTGAGCAACATTTTACAAAATACTGACTGGTACTCTTCAAAAGTGCCAAGGTCATGAAACATAATGAAAAACTGAAGAACTTTTATGACTGGAACAGAAAAAGAATGTGTACAAGATCAGCACACCACAGTCTGTGGGCTGATCTGGCCCTCTGCCTGCTTTTGTTAATAAGGTTTTATTAGCACACAGCCACACCCATCCACCTGTGTATTGTTTATGGCTGCTTCTGTGTCAAAGTGGTGACTATGAGGGTACATTTATTAAAGCTGAGGACAGTGAAACAAGGAAGGGCTTAGCATAGAAGGAAGAAGCAACAGGAGAGCCTAGGCTGGGAAGGTCACTGGGAAGTTAGAGAAAAGGGACTTTGGAGACAGTTTCAGGGGTTCAGCTGTAACAAGCTGCTACTGCCCATTGCCTTAGAGTTTAGGAGATGAATGCCTATGAAGAAAGAAGTGAGAGGTAGGGAAAAGGAAATGGAAAATGGTGTCAGCCCAGAGGGAGAACATGCACAGCGGGTCCTTTGTCTTGAGGCTTTTACCTCTCTCTTGCAGGTGGGAATCTTAGGGGAGGCCTCAGGGGAGGGTCTCAGAATATACATCAGTTCTCCAGGTGTGCCCTTTCAGGGTCCCGGTCTCCACTGTAGGGTCAGTGACTGGGCAGGGGGTCTTTAGTCATTGCAGCTGGTCCTGGTGTGGCCCACCTGGTTTTGCTGCTTTTCTGGGCCTGCAGCTGAAATACAACTGAGGCCTAGATGTTGTCTCCAGGGAGGCAACCTTCTGTATCAGCTGTAATTGCTTGGCCACTGTGTTCAGCGCTCTGTCTCAGTTTCGTCTCCACTGGCCAAGGAGTTTTCCTGGCTTCTTACTATCCATCCCAGAAGGGGAAGCACCTCTGTTAGAAAAGGAAAACCTTTCCCATAAATCTTCAGCAGATTTCTGCTTGGTGCTCATTGTCCACAGCTCTGTTCATTGTTATTGAATTTCTGTATCAGTTGAGATGAGCATGATATTTTTAAGTGTTGGGTAGCATTCATCAATGAAGCCATTTGGTCCTGGGCTTTTCTTTGTTTGGAGACTTTTGATTACCGATTCAATCCCATTACTAAAGACACATGGTATCAGAATTTGTAGCCAGACTTGTATACCTCCACCATCCTTGTACCCACTAAAAGAGATTTTATGAGTATGTTTTCTGTGTGTGTGTACATGCACACACACAGACCAATGTTCTCTCTGCATTCCATTGTTTCAAGATGGCCCATTGGTTTACTAAACATGAACTATTTTCATCTCCATGTGAATTGCCTAACTTCTCCCTCCTTAGTTCTGAATGGTATAATTTGCCTCACTGTCTTTGGAATTTTCATGTTTATGTGAATTCCCCATATACACATATAAAGACTTCTCTTGGTAATCTGCTGAATGCCATTTGAATTATGTGACCAGCTAGAAGAACTAAGGAAAAGGGGAAAGTTCCCTCATCCCTGACACTATAGACAAGTGAATTGTGTCAATGTAAGAAACATGCAAACCTGTAGAGAATTTTTGTGAGTTTATTTGGCACTGATGACAATTACCAGGAAGCAAAATCTCAATGCATTGAGGAAATGCTCTAGAAAATTGCAGTTTTGCATCCTATTTTATATATTACAATCACACTCTTATGGAGCGGACTGGGGCCCATCCACGTGCTGCGTGGTGAATGACCCAACAATTCCTCCTGGAAGGAGTAGGTCTTTGTTTACAACATTCCGAGCTTGGGGAACCCTAGTGCACTCACACTTTGAGCTTAGTTTTCCCAGGAGACACAGCACTTCCCATGGTCCCCACCAGGCTATGAGTCAAAAGCCCCCAAAATGTCCCATGTTCTTATCTGGTCTCAATCCAGTTGTGCAAACAGTTCTTTAATCCCTCTGGAAGGTACTGAAATTACCATCCTCACACACCATCCTTGTAACAGGGTGCAGCCAAGGAGGGGCCCCAAATGGGAATTTGTAATGGGGTCCAGAACTCAGGGTGTTCGGGAAATATTAGAGAAAAAAAATATATATGATATCCTCACCCCCACCAGTCTGAGTTGGGGGATGGGACACATGGAGCAGGCCATTAAAAACTGTTTTGCATAGCAACAGCTTTGCAACTAACCTCTGTCATGGTCATTTAACATATCTATAGCCTTTAACTAGTTTCATAGATATGTAAAATAGCTGTGGCCAAGCTTTGAGCCATGGGGATGGGAGTGACTTCAACCCAAGATGTAACTGGGAGGCAACTCCCCCTGGTTACAGAGCCTGTGTGAGAGCTTGAAGATGATTGGCTCCACACCATGGGGCCATGCCTGCTCGGACTTACTATGGCAGCCTAATAAAGTTGGAAGGATATAGGAATGCTGTCAGGTGTAACTGATTGTGGGAGGGGTTGGAAATGGGGCTATAGAGGAAGATCGGTGCGGGGATTAAAACTCAGGCACAGCAGTCATATGGGATCAGGCTTTGGAGGAGTTGGAATCATGCAGCTTTAGGTTGCTCTCTTTTGCCACATGGCTTAGCAAGCAGGAGATACTTTGCCTGGAAGAAAAGGGGTGAAAGGACTCTTCCTGGTGGGCCATGAGAAGGTGCCACATGGCTTTGGATTAACTGGAGATCTTGGCAGCGACACAGCTGATGGTGCCGAGAGCCTGAATCATGGACTTCTACTTTTTTTCCTGAGATACGGTACCCTGAACTGGGCAAAGGGGAGAAGGAAGGGCTGTGTGCATTTGTGGGTATTCTAAAGAACTTTAGTATTTTAATGAAGACAGTAAGTCATTACTCTAGGCCTGTATAACTTTTAAATAAATAATGCCTTTCCTTTTCACCCATTTCTGGCATTGAGAGACTTCTTTCCTCTGGCAGCAGGCAAAGCAAACCCAGTATAGAAGGGCAATCCCTGGAGAAAAAGGGGGGGGTCCTTTTGGTAATATGTCATTCACCCCCCTGCCCTGGTCTGTTCTGTAACATCCTCACATCAGCCTCCACATAATAAATAGTCAAGAAAAGGCACAAGTCCTGAGTGTCCAGGTAAAATCCAGGTGCAGCAGGACAGCAACTTGCAAAGAAGTCCTTTGCAGCTCCGGAGTCCTTGGCAGCACATCTTTTAAACATAACTATGAAGCTAGCCAAGTTGCTAAAGATATGCAAAATCTCCCAGTCCCTATGCTCTGATTTCCCATCTCCCAAACCAAGGCTTGGAGGTTTTTTTTCTGCACCCTGCTCTACACCCCATATATATATAAAAAAAAAAGGCACAAAGGGTTAAATGAAATCCATTATTGATAGATTAAGGAGGTGGAGGAAGGCAAAGTAGGGAAACCCCTGGGAGTGAATTAAAAAAGTAAAATGATAGATACATAGTTCTTTTACATAGATGAGTGATGCAGACCCCGGATCCTGGGGTCCGCAGTACTGTGGATGAGATACGAGACAGATTCACAGACTACCGAGTCCTGTGGAGGAAAAGAGACAGCACAGCCAGTCTCTCAAGAGGCGAGCACCTCAACCCTTGCCTTGACAAGCTTTTATTAGGTCCAATTTGCACGGGAATACAGGGTGTATATGTAAAGCTCATCAATCATTGTCAGGCAGAAATGATTAAACAATAGATAACATTCAAAGAACTCTGAGGGCTTATTCTGAGTTAGGGTCAGATAGTTAAAGGGTCATAAAACTTTGGGGAATGAACTCACTTCCTGCTTGGACCCTTATCATTTAAATTGAGGGTATTAGCAAAGTAGGTTTCATAGGATTTTATGCATTCTTTCTTGGGCCTGATTGCCCTAGGGAACCTGTCCTTTCCAGCACAGGGCAGCACCCACCTCCAGCATTGTTTCGAGCTTAAGTCAGGCAGGGGAAGTAAAGTAGCCAAGAGATCAGGAGACTTCTTGCAGACAGAATGAGGACAGGCTATGTTAAAGCCGAGGGGCAAGGGTCCATCACTCCTTTTTCTATAGCCCCTCAAGTCCTTCCCTGAGGGCCCCTTTGTGACCATGACTGTCTTAGGTCCTCCCTCTTTTGAGGAATCTTACCTGTCTTTGGCTAACGAGTCATCCGCCCAGGATGAAGCAGGGTGAAGAGAAAGGGGGCAGAGGAGGTGCCCCTACAAGGAAGATAAGCTTTGTCTTCTAAGTGGCTTATGGTCCCAAGGTCCTTTACTCAGCCTTAGCCATGGGGGAATACAACTTCTGAAACCAGGCAGGGCAGTTCCCAACAGATGGGTAAAGGATAGTTAGGAGTCAAAGATTAACAGGATAAAAATAACACAGTGAGGGGATTTGTGGTCTCTGCTCTAATGAAGTGGTTGTGCCCCAGGGGTTTGGACAAAGGGAAGTTACCTTGACATTCTGAAAGTATGTTATCACAGATACAAAAGGAAATATGAAACTGATACAGAGAGATCTGGTCAGATCACTGGGGAGTAGTAGAGAGGGGCCATAGGAGGAGGTTGCCTGAGAGAATAGTAAACAGTGTAGGACGGGACTGGCTGAGAAGCTGAACACCTCTGGTGTGCATCGGATTATGGGCCAGAAGATTAAAATGAAAAGAAGGCACAGACTTCCTTTTAGGCTCTCTTCCTCAAGGAAGCCTTAGGTTGCCTGGATGAGCATGCTACAGCTGTTAACATTTCCCAAAGGATGGTATTTTGGATGGATTTTGGGTGGGAGAGGATACTCTGGGCACAGCCTAGGGCTGGGCTGGCCTGGCAGAGGGTAGCAGGGTTATTTTTCTTCAGGTGTTCTAGAGGGGACAGGCTAGGAGGCAGAAGCCTACCATTCCTCCAAAACTGTGCAAATTTTGTGCCTTATGCTGCTTTAGTTTCTAAACTAATCCTATAGAAATAAGATAATAAAAACTAACAGGGGAATGATAGAATTCAGGTGTTAAAGAGTTTAGTCTTAAATGATAGGTTTTAGTGATTAAAGCTACAACTAAAGAGTTAAAGATTTTAGCCTTAATTGATAGGCTAAAGTGACTAATGCACAGGAAAGGTATTATTCCAAAATTGTGTAGCTTTTTGAATAAAGATTCCTTTCCTTTATCATTGAAACTTTGCCTAGAGGGTGGCAGGGGGAGTAGGACCCCACTTGCTATTTGGTAACAAAAACAGAGAAGTTAGCATTCATGCTGCCTGTCACTACCAAAACCAGTAAGTAGAGACAGGATTGACTCTTTATGGGCACTTTATTCAGATGCTGGCAATCAGAGAAGATGGTACATTATGGACCCTCAAAACCTGTCTTAACATCTCATCTCAAGCTGTCATTTTTATAAGGAGAAGAAAGGGTAGGTAAGGGGTTTGGGGAAAAAGGTTAACTGGATAAGAGTTGCCGTGTCCCTATGATTTTCCTAGAACTTCTTTATCTGTTTATCGACAGTTCATCTGGTCACAGACTTCCCTCCTGCGAACACAGTGGCCTAGATAGCATCTCCACGGCTTGTAGGCACCCTGGAGTACAAAAGTGAAATTGCTTGTCACCTTCTGGAGTCACGCATTTCAGTGGTCCTGCATTCCAGTTCCTGGAACAATGGCTGTCCACCTGCATTAATCACTTAAGCCTATCAACTAAGGCTAAACTCTTGAGTTCCCCTCTCATTCCTCCACGTTAGTTTTTAAATATCTTAAATGTATAAGATTAGTTTCATTAAAAAATATGCCCTGGGTGTGGCTCAGTGGATTAAGCTCTGGCCTGAGGACCGAAAGGTTGCTGGTTCAGTTCCCAGTCAGGGCACATGGCTGGGTTGTGGACTAGGTCCCTAGTTGGGGCCTGTGAGAGGAACCAATCAATGTTTCTTTCTCTCTCTTTCTCCCTCCTTTGCCCTCTCTCCAAAAATAAATAAATAAAATAAAATAAAAACATAAAGGTAGATAAGAATCATTAAAAATCACTTAGCTGTAAAATTAACAGTCTTTCCATATATTAGAAACCATCCCGCCATTATTTTGACATGACTAAAGGCATAAGATACATTAGCAGTGGTGTTCAGTTCCTCTCAAACTATTTTATTTCATTTTATTCTGTTTATTTTTTTAATTATATCTTCTTGATAATGCTATTACAGTTGTCCTAATTTTTCTCCCTTTGCTCCCCTCCAACCAGTGCCCCCTATTCCCTCAGGTAATCACCACACCTTTGTTCATGTCCTTGGGTCATGAGTATAAGTTCTTTGGCTACTCCATTTCCTAAACTGCACTTTATATCCCCATGGCTATTCTGTAACTACCTATTTGTACTTCTTCATCCCCTCACCTCTTTGCCCATTCCCCTACATGCTCTTTCCATCTGGCAACCATCTGGTAAATAACTTTTTTTCTCTCACTGCTTTTAAGAGTCTCTTTAGTGCCCTGGCTGGCGTAGCTCAGTGGATTGAGCGCAGGCTGGGAACCAAAGTGTCCCAGGTTCGATTCCCAGCCAGGGTACATGCCTGGGTTGCAGGCCATAATCTATAGTTGGTTGTGCAGATCTCATCTATAGTTGTAATTTTGATGTGGTTGTGCAGAGAGGCAAGCCATGTCTGCCTGCACCACCATCTTGACCGGAAGTCCCAAAATTTGTGTTTTAAAAGATGGCTTAGACAAGAGTTCTTAAAGAAGACCAAATACTTGCATTTCAAACATGTAGGGAAAGAAAAGCAAGCTTCTTCCAGAAGGACTTTGGTTTCATCAGGAAAAGGGGTGGAAATGTGCCTTGAATTGACTTTAAAATGCCATTTTTTCTCTACATTGAGAGGCAAGCCCAGTTTTTCTGAAGATTTAGCAGCTCTCAGTGTTTTACAGTCTTGGAGCGGGGTGAAATTTTCTCCCTTTTTGTACCGTGTTTTTACTTATGGGGGGCACAGTGGAGCCAAGCCTTGTTTCAAAGGGGAGTTGAATGCAAGACTTGGTTTATACAGGTAAGGAATAGTGTCACTCACTGCTGGGTAACATAGATTAAAAGAGCATGGATTTACTAGAGTGCAGCTCAGCTGAAAAACAAACACAGCAATTACTCTGTAGCAAGATAAACGTGAGCTGAGGGGTGGTAGAGTGAGGCAACTTTGAATGAAAAGACATAGTTAGGACAAGGAAGCCTGGAATCCCAGCTGAAGGTTAAAATCTTTTTTTTTTTAAGATTTTACTTATTTATTTCTAGAGATAAGGGAAAGGAGGGAGAAAGAGAAGGAGGGAAACATCAAGGTGTGGTCACCTCTCATATGTCTTCTACTGGGAATCTGGCCTGAAATCCAGGGATGTGCTCTGACTGGGAATTGAACAAGCAACCGTTTGGTTCACAGGCCTGGCTCAATCCACTGGGCTATACCAGCCAGGGCTTAAAGGTTAAAATCTTGTCTCCTTCTCTCAGTAACAAAACCTAAGCAGGGGATCAAGACAGTAAAGGTCGAGTTGGAGGGTAGTATTATAGGTAAGAGATCTGTTCATAGGTCAGCCTTCCTGGTCACCCAGTTTGTATCAAGGCCAGGCTGTTGCAATAGAAAATCAAGCACTTAGACTTCAGGTCAGTAAGTCCAAGAGCTTTCAAGATACATACCAATGAGTGTATCTCCTTGGGTGGGCCTGATTGAGTATTGCCCAGGGTAAAGGGGAAGGATATCTCAGAGTGGGGGAAAGGTTTGAGAAGAGCATCCCCAATTCAGACGACTTAAAAGTTGCGGCCAGAACTGAGTGTCCTTGGGCCTGATGGCAGACCAAACCCAGCAGGGAGATGGTTGGAAGCATCCCTCCCAGTCAAACACCTGTGGAACTGATAGACCCAGTACTGAAGTTTATGACGAAAAGAGGGGATAGGCTGTCATTTTCAACAGGATGTTTGTGTCCTGAAATCCAGAGAGATTTTCTGTTCACTGGCCGTGAAGATGGGTGAGGAGAAGGCTGTCTGCAGGGTCCAGAGAGATGGAGAAGGATTAGAATCCTCTCTCCAAACCTCGCAGAGACAGGGTTAGGGGGTTAGCCCAGGTTGAGCTTCCACTGCCCACTGCTCCCCTAATTGTAAGTCTCAGGAGGTGGAGGAGAGGGAAAAATAGAGAATGTCCCTGTACGGGCCACCGAAATATTAGGGTGGCTGGTGACATGGACTGAGAAAGAATTCACAAAGAGAAGAAAGTGTAGGGAGTAAAGTTTTTAATTCACTCTCCAAGAAAGGAGAGGGGCATGGTGCAGAGGGATACACCAGCGCAGGGTGGGGGGCTTTGAGCTTTTATTGGATTATAATAGGATTATAAAAGGGTCGGGGTGGGGAGTTGCTCTTGAGTGACCCCTGGGCTATTAGTGCTGTCACAAGAGGCTGCAGTTTGCTCCAAAGTTATCTTGTATCTGTGGTTGTAGGGAGTGGTTAGTGATGATCTGTTATTGCTCTCCAGTCATTTCCAGTCCTGGGGACACAAACTCAGATGAATAAAGTGGCAATCATGTTTAACAAGGTCATAGGCCTGCTTAGCAAGTGGCACCATGGTAGCAAACAGGGCTGGCTTTGTCCTTTCACCCATGCTCCCTTGCTGTCTCTGAACCTCCTTGCATGTGGGGTCTCTGACTTTCTCATCTAGTCAGGGTTCCTGTACATACGCAAATTTGGTGATTGTTTCTTGCTAATCTGTCTCCTATCTATTTGATTATTAGACAAGCCAGGACAACCTTGAGGGTGGAGGAAAGTTTGTCCCTCCCCCACATGGGCATCCCCATTTGTAGATATAAAAACTGAGGCTCCCATGTCTCCTTGTTGGTGATACCACCTATAGAGAGAGGAAATGCTCGGATCCCTTCAAGGTGGCAGTGCTCTGAGGTTCCAGGTCAGTGGTGGGACCCTGGCTGGATCCCTGTGAGTCAGAGGAAACATGCTACTCAGTAGCATGTCTTGGCATGTTGTTATCACCCAAAGTAGTGCAGGAAGTAAGGGTGGAGCTGATTTTCTCTCCTTCAGGCTATTTTCAAAACAGTGCAAACTTCCTTGATCTTCCCCCTATACACAAGGCCTTCCCAATTCGTGGTGGATTCACTGCCAAATTGGTTATTTCCTTACATGCCCACAGAGATCTGTGGAAGACAGGAGGTGCATTTCCTCCCAGGGACAGGTAGGTGCCTCCCCCTTGCCCCTGGGAATTTTCCATTGGAAACTGTTCCTGGCTCTTTCAGGAAAGGCTCCTACTTGAGGGCAGCGAGGAGTGAATGTGGCTCTTTCTTCCCCTGCTTGTTTGGCTCTTTCTCCCTTACCTCAGATGTGTGTGGCAACAGTGCATGAGCCCTGTTGTTCTCCCCTGGCCTGCTCCAGCACAGCCCATCCCAGCCACCAGTGGTCACCAGACACATGTGGGGTGGGGTGAGCACCGAGCCAGCTGGACACAAACCTCTGCTGTCACCTTCTATGGGATGGAGCTGTCATCCAGACAGGCAGGTGCCTCAGACGGCTTGAGGCCCCAGGGAATCCCTCTCTGCTGGGGCTCTGCTGCGGCCACGCCCATGCTCCATGAAGGAGGCTCCACACACCCTGTCACTGCCTCCAATGGGTGTGCCTCTCTGCCTCCCTTTGCTCTTCATGCTGAGGTTCTGTGCGAGGTTCTGCTTAAAAAGACAATTCTAGGATTGAAGAAGAACCACCCAGTTCCCATCTCATTGCTCCCCCAGACAGGTTAGGAAGCAGCCCAGAGAGCGGTCAGAGCTGCCGGAAGTCACCAGGAGGTGGGCTATGAGGGGTGCTCTGCTTGCTGTGGGCTTTCTCCTGCTCTGCCACACGAAGACCCCTGTGGGAATATTGCCATCAAGCTTACTTATTGCTGTCTGGTTTGTCAGACCTGACATTGGTTTAGGGCACTTTGCATTTTGTGGAGTATTTCTTATTGAGAAATGAATCTAGGTCAAGGGGAGGACCAAACAGAAATAGACAACATTTGCAGGGGCCCAATAGTGCTTCTTGGGGCTCCCTTGAAGCAGACCTGCCCCCTTTCCTTCCTCTGCAAGCCCTTATCTTTCCAGAATCCAGATCTCCTGGTTCCTAATTCTCCCCTCCCCCATGTTATAGAGAAATGTCCAGAACATGACAAGCACCCCCAGTTCCGCTGCCTTCTCTGCCTTCACCCTGTGTATCAAAGGGATTACCCAGTGACGCACAGAAGGCCTTCTGGTGTTGAGGGATGGTTTCCCACAATGTCTGAGGTGGTCACTTAAACACAGCCTGTAGTGCTTCCATTTACAGGATGCTGCCAACTAAGTTCTGGAGCCCTTTCCTTTTGATGGTCCGATGGTCCATGGACCCTCAGGGAAGCAGGAGGCTGGCAGGGATGGGGGTGGGGTAGGGTGTGGGGTGGAAACAATGCTTGATCGGATGAACTCTGTTATCTCTGTTTTAGCCTTGCAACAAGCCCAGGAGGGGCTCCCTGTGCCCCATTCTCTGGCTGGGAACGAGGCTCCCAGAGGTGAGTGAGAAGTGTGCCATGTGGCAGTGGGTGTTGCCTGCGCCTCGGCCCCACATCCCTGCCCCTGACTCTGGGCTTCCTGAGGGGCTGCTGGGGGGCAGCCAGGCATTGGGGTTTGGAGAAGGAGACCTGGGTTCATGCCCTGCTTGGGTGCTGCCTACCCTCTAGACCTTGAGCAAGTTCCACAGCCTCTCAGACCCTCAGCCACCTCATTTAAAAATGGGAATGGGTGGTTAGGAAGAGTAAGCCCAACATATAATGTGACAGGTGCCCTGCAGGTCCCGAACCATTGTTGTCTAGATTAGTGTCACTATCGCCCCAAAGACCGTGTGCCTGATGTGGGGTTGGCGGCATTGCCCCAATGACCCTGGCAGTAGGGCAGGAGGTAAACACTTTCTTAGGCTGCCAATCCTGAGCCACCCTGACACTCATTTAGGGCAGGGTACTAAATGGCAGGAGGGAGGAAGCTCACACACCAGGAACTAAGGAGAGTTCAGTGAGGGCTCACTGGTGAACATCAGCAGGAGAAATGAACCCACCCCAGGGCTGGCAACTGGCAGGGGGCATGTGGGGCTGTCACCACCCCTAGGCCTGAAGGGCAAGAGGAGGGAGCAGGTACTGGGACCCAGGGAGAGTGGCAGCTGGGTTGACAGGCTGTCTTCCACAGAGGACACAGCCACTGCCAGCCCTTGGCCTGGGAGGGACAGGGCTGACAAGCACCCCAACCCCAGTGCACTCTGCCCTCATTCCTCCCACTGGTCTGACCTCATAGGCAGCCGGAGAGCCAGGGGGGTTGTGCAAGCCAGCCTCCCCAGACAGGGATGGGGCAGATCACAGACTGGAAGTGCAGGGGTGAGGTGGGGACAGGGCAGTGTAGGTGGTCTGCCCTCCTCCTGGCTCTGGGAGTTCATTCATTTCACTGCCTCATGGAGCAGTTGGTTTTCCCAGCTGCCTGCCAACTCGCCATGCTGGGTTTCTCCTCTGCCCACCTACCCCCAAATCCGGACTCTGAGTCTGCAACATTACTGAAAGGCAGCAGCTGCATATTGCCCAGTGCAGAGAGTGGGAGGTAGTGTGTGTGCTGCCTGTGGGTTCACAGGAGAGTGTCCAAAAGGCACTTACCAGCCCCTTAGTCACAGGGCAGCTGGGGAACTGACTCTGGGGGCGCAGGTACCCCAGCCAGCTGTCCACATCCTCCAGGCCTGTGCTGACCAGGCTGCAGTTATTTCCCCATGGATACACCTGAGGTTGAATGTGGACACAAGGAAGTTGTTTTTTCCTGGCTTCTGTTTAAAATTGTTTCAATGGCCTGTTGGTATGCTGGTCCCATAGGCCTCTTTTCCAGCTGCTTCTGATAAAAGATCAAGGGCAGGCAGACCAGCCAGACATTTTCCCTGGGGCCCAGGCTGCACATGAGTTTTCTCATTTCACCCTTCTATGGCGGGAATCCCTGGCTTCCTCAGGCTGCTGAGGAAATGTTGGTTCAGGAAGCTTTTTAGGCCTCTCCAGTCAGCCAGCTCGCAGGTGGAAGAGCCGAGACTCACTTTTGGGCCTGACTGGAATCGGAGCTCATCCACCTTGCTTGCTTGGTGGCCTGCAGAGCCCTGCTGCCCCTCAGGCCTCCCTCTGGCCCAGAGCCATCCAGGAGCCTGTGCTGATGCTCAGCAGGGAGAGCTCCCTGGAACATGTTCGCACTTAGACATTAGTGGGCCAGCCTCCAGCCTGAGCCTTGTGGCCCGCCGCCCAGCACCCATGGGCCCCCTGCAGCCATGTGGCTGGTGGTCTGGTTGCCAGTAGGTGAAAGGAGGAACACCACCCCTACCCCTGGTCTGAAAATAGCTATGTAGGCTGCTGTGTCTCAGTCATTTTCTTTAGTCATTTTTTAAGTTGAGGTAAAATTCACACACTATAAAGTTAAGCAACAAAAGTATACAATTCAGTGACATTTAGTAGATTCACAATGTTGGGTAACCAGTACCTCTACCTAGTTCTGTGAATTTACCTGTTCTGGACATTTCATGCAAACAGAACCATACAGCATTTGTTCTTTGCTGACTGTCATCCCTCAGCATAATGCCTCCAGGTTCACCCACGTTGCAGCAAGTGTTGGTCCTTCATGCCCTTTTATGACTGAATGATACTCCACTATGTGGATGGGCCACAGTTTGTCCACACGCCCACTGACAAACGCTTGGGTGGTTTCTGCCTTTTAGGGATTGTGAGTAATGCTGCTGTGAACATGCAGGTACAAGTTTTTGTTTGAACACTTACTGTCAGTTTTTCGGGTCAATAGCTACTTAGGAGCAGAGTTGGCAGGTCATAGGGTGACTCTGTTTAACTTTGTGAGGAGCATGACCCCATGGCTCACCTTTCTCTTTAGACAGAGGTCAGGGTCCTTGTGTTGTTGGTGTATCTCTTCTGTGGGGTCCAGTCCAGTGTAGGGGTCTGCCCTGCCTGGTCTCAGGAAGCTGTAACCCGTCGTGGCTAAGGCTGAGTGGGAGACCTCTGGACCAGGAGACACTAAGGAGACAAAGCTTATCTCACCAGCGGTCTCACTGGTGGGACCGCTGCCTGTTCTGTGCCTGGCTCCCATTGCTTGGTCGGTAGTCAATGACGGGTAATAATTCTCTGAAGAGGATGAATCTAAGACAGACACGATCATGTGGGAAAAGCCTCAGAGGGCTGTGGAAATGAGGGGGGATCAACCCTCGCCCCTTGGCTTTGACAAAACCTGAGTCCTCATTCTGCCTGCGAGACATCCAAATCTCCTGGCTGCCTTTGTCTCCTCTGCTTGACTCAGGCCTGCGGAAATAACAGGGGCAGTGCAATCCAGACCAGAGTCAGCGGACCTCAGGGGAAATTAAACCTGGGGCATAGAATATGCAAGATCCTGTGAGACCTGCTTGCTGGAGGATGTTCTTGAATTAGAATATGAAGGCATGGACAGGAAACGAAACTAGCTTTTAGGTCCTATAGCCTTTTAAGTGATAAAACCCCAAACTCAGTGTGAGCCCTGTCAGCCCTTTTAAAGCTATCTATTTGTTTGATCTTCCCTGCCAGACTGTAATCAACAAACTATATCTGTATTCTTAATAAAAGCCTGCTCGGGCAGAACAGTGCAGCACTTCCCCCTTGAGAGAGTGGTCGTGACGTTCCTATTTCTCCATGGGACTCAGTAGTCTGTGTGTATGCTTTCTCGTGTCTCGAGCATCTGCAGTGTTCACGGTCACTGCAGGCCAGTGGCTGCCTCAGTCCAGCTCAGCTGTAGACCTGGGGTGCCACAGCTGTGGTAACCTCATAGGTATGTGTGCAGACTTCACTTGCCAGGCTGTGGTTCTGATCTGTGTGTCATCAGGCACGTGCAACCATCGCAGTGAACTACCCTGTGCTTCTCTGGGCCTTTCCAAGATGCCCCCAGCACCCTTCCCCCAGCACCTCCCACCCACCCCTCACCCCCACTTTTACATTCTCACAGGAACTGACCTCGGTCTGTGTGCCTCCCTATCTCCCAGCTGCCTTTGGTCAGCTGTGGAGGCTGTGCTCTGCTGGAGGGCAGCCTACTAGTAGCAGTGGGAGGTGAACTCCAGCCCATGCTCTGCCATTCAAGCTGTGTGCTTGGGGCAGCACCTGCCTCCAGGGGCATGTTTTCTCCTTTACACAGGTGTATCCTGTGGGCTGCTGCTAGCTGTCAGTGTACCAGTCTCTGGTGGGTGTGCTTCACAGTCAGTCCCCTGTCACAGTCAGCTCTACATTCATTTATGATCTTTCTTCTCACCTGTGGACATTCACCTGTACCCCGACCTGGGCTCCACAGGTTATCACCATAACCAGTGGCCTGCTGGTACACTAGCAGCTCACTCCAGTGACCCTCTGCCCTGACCCCATGGACTCTGGCTTCCCCCTGCCCCAGGAGTTCTAGCCCTGGTACCCTGGCTGTACTGGGTCCTGGGCTCCTGCCACTGGCTCCTGAGAACTCCCTTCTCCCTTCAAGACCAGGATTTGGAGCTTAGACCCCCCAACCAGGCCCCATATTCCACCCTGAGCTCCTCCCTGGTGTGGTGGCCTCCCTAACATGCTCAGTGCACACACATGCCCTGTCACAGGGCAGAGGCTCCTTTGTAAACACACTCCTATATGGACATGACACATGTTCACACACACACGTGCACATGTACAGGTGTATGGCTTACATGTGCACAATGTGCCCAGTCTTTCCTTCCTCTCACCTTTGGGGGGTGTCTGTGATTGAATCTGACTATAAGACAGACCCCATGAGCATAATTACTCATGTGAACCAGTGGGAGGCTAGGGCCATGAGGGTTCACCTGCCCTGTGGATGCAGCACTTTGGGAGCCGTGAGCCTCTAAGGCCCTCTTGGCCCTGTAGAGTGCACGGCCTGCTGTGAGATGCTTGTGCCAGTGGTCTTCCAGGTCCTGTGCCCTCAGAGTGTGCCCAGAATGTGCCCGTGTGCAGAGAGGGTGAGGACAGGGCTCCAGTGGTTGTCCCCATGTTGGCTTTCTCTCTCCTTGCCCTGTGTCTCTTTCCAGCAGTGCATCCAGGAAAGAAAGGTTCACTGAGAAGGTGATGTTGACACAGAATCGGAAGGAGGTGAAGGGAGCATGTTCTGTGGGTGTCTGACGGAAAAGTATCACAGGGAAAAGGGGAACAGACTATGCAAAGGCCCTATGCAAAGGTGGGACCATGAGAGTTGTGGCCAGAGAGAAAGGAGTGGGAGGACTCAGGCTGCAGCAGGTGGTGGGAGCCCTGGGGGTTCTGTGTAGAGGAGGCATGGCTGCTGGGAGGAGAGCCAGCTTTGGGGGCAGAGGAGTGAGCCGGGAGGCCCAGCAGGATCACTGCCTGATCCAGATTCCACAGGTTTGGGACTCAGAAGCAGGTCCCTAAAGGGAGCTGCTGGGCAGGCATCTGCAGGTCTTATAATTTTTTTCTCAGTGAGGTATGATTGGCGATCCCATTGTCAGATATGAAAAGTGTCTGAGTCTAATCTAAGGTGAGCATGCTAAAGGTGAGGGAGGTCAGGGCCAGACTTCAGTGGGGCAAGTTCAGGGTGGGCAGAGGCCTGAGGATGCTCTGCTCCTGGATCAACCTTGGCCCTCTTTCGAGTTCCTCAGGACCCTCATTGCCCAGGCTCAGTCATCTTTGTTGTTCTTCATGACAAGCACTCCTTTCTCAATGCTGTGGGCATCTAATAAAATAGCTTATTTTCCCCTGCACATAATGTCCCCAATTTGACCCTGCCCACTTGTTTTCCTTAAGGGCAGCATTTGGCTGGCTTGAATTTATTTTGTGGCCCACTGTGACACTCAGGTTTTCTTCTGCTCCTGATTGCACAATCTGGATTTATCTCTTCTAATGTGCTGTTTGGAAAATGTGCTCTGTGTTTTCATTTTGACAGGTTGCTCACCTTGCAGCAGGAGAGGCTAGGCTGTGCCCTTCCTGGGGGAAGGTGGTAGGCCCATGGCACTGATAGTGGAGACTGGCACAGGTGAACAGTGCCCATGCGCACAGTGGCTGAGAGGAAGCCGGCCCTACTTGAGCCTACCCCATGGCCCCTGGGTGGGACAGAGGGCCTTCTGTGTCTAGGATATACTAGTCTCCCTCCATGTGTCCCCACAGAAAGTCAGTGTAACTGTGTGGCAGGGTGGGGGGTCTACTCATGCTCTGAGAACCTCCATTCTTTCTGAAAAGCAAGTAAGCAAAGCACTGACCCCCTGCTTCTCTGAAAGACTTAGTACCAGCTCAGGCCTGTCAAGTGTCCAGGCACTTCGGAGCACAGCAGCCACTAAATACCAAGTGTAGTTGCACATTATTATTGTTATTATTGTTATTACCCCTAAAAGGAGGTAACTGCTGTGACCTACTTGGGGAGCTCTTGTAACTAACGGTCTTGGAGGGCTGCAAATACAAGTGTAACTGGGAGGTGGTGGTGAGCTCTGGGCAGTGAACCCACATCTGTTTGCACAGGCCTCTTGTCCCCTTTCCTGTATCTTGGCCAGAGGCCTTCAGAGTATTTCTCGAGGGAGCACTCTGAGTGCCCAACCCACTCTAGGGTCTCTGCTCTGAGCTTGGCCAGTAGGCTGACAGTGGGAGCTGTTCTCTCTGGCAAAGGAGAACAGGTGGACACTCTGTGATTCTGAACACAAGGGCAGCACTGAGGCTGGGCCTCCCTGGAAGGCCCTGAACCAGGGCCTGAAGTGGCATGAGACCTCCAGCCCTCTGTGCATTATGCTACTTGTGTGTGTGTGTGTGTGTGTGTGTGTGTGTGTTATTAAATTCAACAAATACTCAACCAAGAATGAAAATAGTATTGGGTTGGCCAAAAAGATCATTTGTTTTTTTCCATTCAATGGCCCTAGTGGTACTTTGTTATCTTTAACTTCATTCAAAATAACTTTGCTAGATTGCACCGTGAGTGTTGTCATATCAGCGTGCATTTTTTAAAAAACATGAAATTTGGTGAATTTTCATGTAGCTATTTCACATTAAAGATAGAAGGAAATATACAACATTTTTGGCATATTATGTTCATTATGTCAAGAAAGATAAAAACACAACTGAAATGCAAAAAAAAAAAAAAAAAAAAGGTTTGTGCCACATGTGGAGAAGGGGAGAAGGTGCTGTGACTGATCAAACATGTCAAAAGTGGTTTTCTAAGTTTCATGCTGGAGATTTCTTGCTGGTTGATGTTCCACAGTTGGGTAGACCAGTTACAGTTGATAGTGATCAAATTGAGACATTAATTGAAAACGGTCAACTTTATACCTCCTGGGAGATAGGCAACATACTCAAAACATGCAAATCAATAGTTATTGGTAAAAATTAAAAATGTGTCTTTTATGGAAAGAACTATCTGGACTTTTTGGCCAACACAGTATGATAAATACCTGCATACTCACCACAAGCATTTTCTTCATATTTGCTTCCATTTCTCATACAGAAATAAAATACAATAGTGGCCCCTCTGTGTTCCAGTTCTACCTCTCCTCCCTCTAGCATTTTCTATTGTTGCAAGTGCTTTCGGGCTTTTAGTACTATGTGTGCCTGTGTTTATAAACATGACCTCTTATCACTTTGTATGTTTATAAGCATTTTGCAAAGAATTTCCCATGGATTTTTCCTTCAGCAGCTTGCTTTTCTTCCATTCACATTAGGTCTGGGGCCTCTCCCAGTCAACGGAGACAGGTCTCCTTTTGCATGCTCACTGCTGTGCTGGGTTCAGAGGAATGGCTCCACTACAGTGTTTCCAGTTCACTGTTGAGGGGCGTCAGGTTGTCCCTGACCTCTCACTCTCCAGCTTGTATTGGTGTGGGTTTCTCAAGGGTGGAGCCAGCTGCCTGGAGAGGAGCTCACAGGGCGTAGAAGTGAGGATTCGGGAGCAGTGAAACCATGTCACTTTTATCTGCTGTCATAGACAAGTTGCCTCAAAACTTGGTGGTTTCAAACCACGAAAACTAGAGGATAGAGAGCCCAGAAGTAGACCCACATTAAGGATAGTCAGCTGATCTTTGGCAAAGGAGCACAGGCAACATATTGCAATAAAGAGTATTCTCAACAAATGGTATTGAAACTGGACATCCACATGCAAAAAAATTAATCTAGACATGGACGACACACACTCCACAAAAATTACCTCAGAATGGATAACAGACCTACCTGTACAACGCAAAACTAGAGAACTCCTAGAAGAGAACACAGGAGAAAACCTAGATGACCTTGGGTATGGCGATGACTTCTTAGATAAAACACCAAGGGCGTGGTCTGTGAGAGAAATAATTGATAAACTGGATTTCATCAAAATTAAAAACTTCTGCTGTCTGTGACAGATAATGTCAAGAGAGTGAGGAGACCAGCCATAGACTGGGAGAAAATATTTAAAGAAAACACACATGGTAAAAGTCTTCATCTTAGTCTGTTTGAGCTGTTATAACAAAATACCACAAATTGGTGGATTATAAATAGCAGAAATGTAATGCTCACAGTCCTGGAGGCTGGAAGTCTGAGATCAGGCTGTGGCAGGGACAAATGAGGCACTGTTCCACATCACAGACTTCTCCCTGTGTCCTCATGTGTCAGATGGGGCAAGGGAGCAATCGGGGGCCTCTTTTATAAGGGCACCAGTCCCATTCATGGGGGCTCTACCCTCATGACCTAATTACCATCCAAACACCCCACATCTAAAAACCATCACCTTTGAAGGTTAGGATTTCAACATATGAATTTGGAGGGAATACAAACATTTGGACCATAGCAGACTGTTAACCAAAGTATTCCGAGAAAACAAATGGACTGACTAAAAAATGGCCCAAAGACCTTAACAGACACCCCACCAAAGATATACAAATGGCAAATAAGCATATGAAAAGATGCTCCTTATCATAGGTCATCAGGTAAATTAAAATTAAAATAACACCTATTAGCGTGGCCAATATCTAGAACCACGATAACACCAGTGCTGGTGAAGATGTGGAGCAGTAGGACTCTTTGTTCGCTGCTGGTGGGAGTGTAGATGGCACGGCCACTCAGGAAGACAGTTTGGTGGTTTCTTACGGAACTAGACACACTCTTACCATGCAATCCAGCAATCACACTCCTTGGTATCTACTCAAGGGAGTAGGAAACTTATGTCAACACATTGTCCAACCTGGTCCCTCTGTCACAGACAAGGAAGCTAAAGCTCAGAGTATAGGTGGCTGCCCCAAGGTCACATGGCCAGGATTGGGACTGGCTTTCCAGCAACTGTGACTTTATTGGAAAATGTTCTATGACACAGAAACCCAGAGATAAAATTCTAACTCTGACAGAAGCTTCATAGCAGCCCCCCTCGACCTCTCTGCCCTGAACCCCTAATCCCAGGCTTCCCAGACACAGGGTGATAGGTGCCCGTGGGCTTGCAGTGCCTCTACCGGAAATATCCCCATCCAGCCTTGTGGCAGCACCAGCCACCTGGAAGCACGAGGTGCCCTACCGCAGAATGCTTACACTTCATCGTCCCTTGCAGAGGGGGAGCTCCCAGACTAATGTTTCCCATGTCTTCCTGCTCAGCAAGCAGTAGGAGGATAACAGTGTTGAATGAGTAAATAGGATTCTAAAGTCATTTTTGGCAGGGGCAATCTGAGAGGGCTGTGTGGAAGAGGTGGCCTTTGGGCCAGGTTCTGAGTCATAGGTAGAATTAGAGGAGGAGGGAGGAAGGATAAGGACGTACCAGGGGGCAGAACAGGCTGAGCAAGCCTCAGAATGGGAAATCAGGTGTCTGTAGAGAGAGCAGTGGTGCCCAGGGGGAGCACTGGATTGATGGGGCTGCCGGGCCCTTTCATTAGTAAGTGCCCCGTGAAGAGGTACTTTGAGATGAAGAAAGTATTCTATTGCTCATCAGACTTTCCACGCATTCATTCATTTACTTATGTCCACAAGGACTTAACAGGTGTTTTTCACTCCGTGGGTTATAATCCATTATTGTTTATTTTGATTCTCATATTATTCTTGTTTGGGGCCAGCGGGAGCCCCTTTCAAGATGGTGCCTGTATCTTTTTGACAAGTTTCCATCATATTTTGAACACTGTTTGTGGAGCTCCAGGCACTCTCTCTGCCTTCCCTGTCCCAGCCCTGGATTTGACCATTTCTCCAGAGTCCGGCATTCAGGGAGGGTGAATTAGAAGCTGCGATCTGGGCAGTGTGTGTGCTCTTAGCTATTGCTGTGGTGCTGCTCCCAGGGCCTCCCTGCAAGCAGAGCCACATACATCTCATATCTACGTATATGGAAAATCATGAATTTATGTGGAGCCCTTTAATTTCAGGTCTGATGGAGGAAAACTTGAACTCTTTCTCCTGTACCCTCCTATGCCTTCCAACCAGGGCCCTGTAACACAGATGGACAAAAGACCAATGGACAGACAGGAGAAAAACAAGCAGGAGTTCGTTAGCATGCACACATGCACACAGTTGTCCAGTGGTCAACGTAGGAAATGTTCAAACCTATAGAGAATATTTGGGGTTCATTTGAGCCAAACTGATAACAATTGGCAGGAAACAAAATCTCAGTGGACTGAGAATTTGCTCCAGAAAATGGCAGGTTTGTACCTTATTTTATACATTATAGTTAAAGGAGAAGGTGTAAGGGGTTCCATGAAATCTATTGGTGATGGATTAGGGAGGCAGGAGAAAGCAAAGCAGGATTGGGGAGAACCTCTGGGATTGGATAAAAAGGTAAAATTATAGACACATCATCTACATAGATGGGTATAGGGTGATCTGGCTGTGACATCTGTCAACCCGTTGATGGCCAGGGTTGATTCAGCTGATCTGGCTGGCTAGGCAGGTGTGCCTGTCCTCTGTCACCGATCCCTGTGTGTCCCTCCCGAAGCTGTGTGCTCAGTTGAAGAGGACGACCTTCCCAACTAGGGGAGAGGGCTGGTCTTCAGTCAAGGGTATACGAGCAGCTGCGCTCCCCTGCTAGAACCTCCAAACAAGCTCTCAAGGTGCATAGGTGGGTACAGGACAATTAGCAGCCAACAAATAACTCAATAACAGTAACAATGAGGGGGTTTGTGGTCTTCACTGTGGTCCAGTATCTGTGCTTTGAGGGGTCCAGAAAAAGGAAATTACTCAGACATTCCAAAGGTATGTTATTGTAGATGCAAAAAGACAATAGACAGGCTCAGCTGAGGTAAAGATTGACTTTTTTCAGGGAAGGTTAGAGCCTAGGACGTGATTACCTGCCATAAACAGCTTTTAGTTAGTAAGTTTTAATTTCAGACCATTGTTTCTGGTTACTTTAGGTCTCTGAGTTTGTAAGGCTGCCACATAAACCTCCCTTAAACTTGTCAGGTTGAGTATGTGGCTCATTTTCTTCCACAGGATGAGGAATAACAGAACAAGGTGGTTCAAACCTGGGCTCATCTAGCAACTTAACAAAAGACCAAACTTTTCAGGGAAGTGACAACACAAAGGGAAAGCACTTTGCACTTCTGGGGCAGCCAATTGTGGGAAGGTAAATAACAAAAGCTCCCTTTTCAGGCCTTCTTTGCCAAAGCTATGTGGACCCCATAAATCATGACTGACCCTAATTGTTTCATGGGCCTTTATCCTCAGGAGTAGAAAATTACTGAAGCACCCTGAAGACGCAGAGTCTCCAGGAACTTATGAAACAGGACATACTAAACTGCAAGGACCAGACTGGACCCTGCACCCAAAGATAACTTTGAGACAAGCTGCAGCACAGCAGAAACATCCTGCTCTACAAACACCCCAATCTCCTAATAAAAGCTCACAGCCCCCACCCTTCAGGGCTGGTGTATCCCTCCACACCACACCCCTCTCCTCTTTTGGAGAGTGAACAAGAACTTCACTCTCTGCTCTTTCTGCTCTTTGAGAATTCTTTCACAGCCCAGGGCACTGACCACCCCAACAGTAAATGCCTGGGGAAACTAATGAGAGTGAAGGGCTAGAGAGTAGGTTGTCATGCACATTCTGTGGGGGCCTGCTGTGGCTGCTCAGGGTGGAGTTGTTGCTGATGGGTAATGTCTCTCCTTCCTGGAAGAGAGGGGAGGGGTACACTTTCTACAAATTTGTGTCTAGTTTTTAAGCAAATAGGGGGAAGGCAGAGGCCTTTTTTTGTATTTGCTTCTTCTCAATCGCCGTCAGCTCAAGATACTCCTGTCAACATGGCATGTTTAAGGTGACAAGCTCTGCCATCCTTCATAAGCCAGTGTCACAGGTGCGTCTGGGTCTCTCCCTTCCCATATTTGCAACTCTCTCCTCTGACCATAAGACTCCTGACTCCCAGAGCCTCCCCCTTCATCGTTCAGCTCCCCTGCTGGTATAGCGACACCCTTGTTGCACTGGCTGTCCTGGCCCCTGCTCATGTCCTGGGGCTAGAAACCATATCTGTCCAGGACTCCACCAAAGCATGAGGCCAAGATCCCTGAGGAGCAGGCAGTGTGCTTTTTTCCAGCTGCTGTGACCTTTGGGAACAAGAGATGCCTTGTCAGCTTTGAGCTGTGAGTTTGGCATTTCAGGCAGGATTTTTATGCATTCTCCCCACCTTCCTGGTCATACAGGAGTGTTTACTGGAAAAGAGTGTCTTCAGTGAACTCCTTCTGAACTTGCCACACACACAACCTATGCAGGTGAATCTATACACTCACCTTACAAGTCAGAGGCTGACACTCTACCCTTAGAGAACCCTTGTGGTTTTCCTATTAAAATGCAGTGATGGGCAGACTTCCAGTCAAGATGGCATCATAAGTAAGCATGGCTCACCTCCTCAACAACCACATCAAAATTACAACTAAAATATAGAACAACCATCATCCAGAACCATCAGAAAACAAGTTGAATGGAAGCCTGGCAACTATGGAATTAAAGATACCACATCCATCCAGACTGGTAAGAGGGGCACAGACATGGAACAGACTGGTTCCACAACCATATATGGTGGATAAAAATTTAGGAGGGATATCTTGGGAGCGAGGAGTCCCAGCCCCACACCAGGCCCCCCGGTCCAGTGTTCCAGTGACAGGGAGATAAGTCCCCATAACTTCTGGCTGCAAAACCCAGCAGGGATTGAGTCAGCAGAAGAAATGTCTGGAGTCCCAAGCAGCTCCTCTTAAAGAGCCCACACACAGACTTACTCAGACTCACTCCCTCTGAATTCCAGCACCAGGCTAGCTGCTTGAAAGGCACCAGTGGCATTGAGGGAGGAACTGAAGTATCTGGCATCAAGGTGGTAGCTGGGGTACAGCTCTTTCCCAAACAGAAAGGTGAGCAGAAGCTATTGCATTGTCCCTTTTCTGAGTCCTCCCTCCACGGAGCCACAGAGCTGGCAGGCAGGTGCCATATCTGAGACTCCATTAACCTGGCTAACACTGCCCAGCCCTGGAGATCCCCAGAGACTCAGTCCTACCCAATTTATAGGCCCACCAAAGCTGCTTTTCCATATGAATAGCTGCTTTTGGCTCATGCTTCACAACTTCCTAAATTCTCTCAAACAAGCAACAACCAGCCTCAGTGAGCCTCCAGACCTTTTACCTCTTGCTAACTGGCCCCAGGTCTAGCACTAACAGCAGCCAGCCTAGATCCACATCTTGGCTTCTCCTGGGAATCTACAAGGCCAGCACAAGTAGCAGCCATCTGAGGTTGCTCATAGCTCAGGCAGGGTGGCCACAGGCAAAACACAAGTGGAGGCTGATATTGGCCTGCACCACCTGGGAAACCCCAGAGCCTGCATACCCAGTGGACAGCTATAGATCACATCAGAGCACCACCATCCTTCCCCTACACAGCTGATCGTCTACGGAGGGCGGAAGTTGGCGATCAGTTGTCGTAGTCAGTCCTTGCAGCTGACTGGCCTGGGTAAACCCCTCCCATTGATCAGCCAACAGCAATCAAGTCTCAACTACAAGAAGAGGGTATACTTAACCCACACAAAGGGTGAACCTCAAGTACCCAGCTTGGGTGATAGGGAGGCTGTGCCACTGGACCCTACAGGATATCTATACATTAGGCCATGCTACAAAGACAGGGAATCATAGCAGCTCTCCTGAAAACATAGAAAAAAAACACAGGCTGACAAAATGAGACAAAGTAGCCCAAACAAAAGAACAGATTAAGACTCTAGAAAAAGAACTAAGCAAAATGGAGACAAAAGCAATCTACTAGCTGCAGAGATGAAAACACTAGTTATAAGGATGCTTGATGAACTTAGTGAGACATCGACAGCATAAAAAAAAGGACCAGTCAGAAATGAAGGATACACTAACTGATGAAGAATAATTTACAGGGAAACAGCAGTAGAGAGGATGAAGCCAAGAATCAAATCAATGATTTGGAACATAAGGAAGTAAAAGACAACCAATGAGAATAATAAGAAGAAAAAAGAATCCAGAAAAACTGAGGATAGTGTAAACAGCCTGTGGGACAACTGCAAGTGTTCCAACATTTGTATCATAGTTGTGCCAGAAGGAAAATTAGAAATCTATTTGACACAATAATGAAAGAAAGCTTCCCTAATTTGGTGAAGGAAATAGACATACATATCCAAGAAACACAGAGAACCCTAAACAAGATGGGCGCAAAGAGAAACACACCAAGACACATCATAATTGCAATGCCAAGAGTATCTTACATTAAAGACAAAGTGAGAATCTTAAAAGCAGCAAAAGAGCCCTGGCTGGAGTGGCTCAGTGGATTGAGTGCCAGCCTGTGAACCAAAGGGTCACCGGTTTGATTCCCAGTCAGGGCACATGCCTGGGTTGCAGGTCAGGTCCCCAGTAGGGGGTGTGCGATAGGCAACTGCACATTGATGTTTCTCTCCCTCACTTTCTCCTTCCCTTCTCCTAAAAAATAAATAAAATCTTTTTTTTTTTTAAAGCAGCAAGAGAAAAGAAATTACTTACTCACAGGGGAATTCCCATAAGACTGTCAGCTGATTTCTCAAATGAAACTTTGCAGACTAGAAGGGATTGTCAAGAAATATTCAAAGTATGAAAAACAGGGACCTACATCCAAGATTGCTCTATCTAACAAAGCTTTCATTTAGAATGGAAGGTCAAATAAAGAGCTTCCCAGACAAGGTAAGGATAAAGGAGTTCATCATCACCAAACTCTTATATGAAATGTTAAAGGAGCTTATTTAAGAAAAATATAAAAACTATTATTAAAATGGCAATAAATACATATCTATTAATGACTGAATCTAAAAAAATAAACTAATCAAGCAAGTAGAACAGAGGCAAAATCATGGATACAGAGAGCATTTTGATGGTTGTCATATGGGAGGGAGTGTGGGGGAATGGGTGAAGAGGTGAGGGGATTGAGAAGTATGAATAGGTAGTTACAGAATAGCCATGGGGATATAAAGTACAGCATAGGAAATGCAGTAGCCAAAGAACTTATACTCGTGACCCAGGGACATGAACAATGGTGGGGGGATTGCCTGAGGGAGTGGGGGATGCTAGGTGCAGGGTGAAAAGGGGGGAGTTGGGACAGATGTAATAGCATAATCAATAAAATATAATTAAATGCAAATGGCTCTCAAAGGAAGTAACTCTTTAAATGAGGGGAAGAAGTGAGGAGAAGGCAGGGCTCCTTCACCTCCTGGGCTGTGGGCTTACTGTTAGCTTCTGGTAGAAGGGTTGACAGTTCACTCTACACTTACTCCTGGTGAAGGAGAAGAGGGATGGAGCTGGAGGTGAAGTGGACTGTGCAGAGGTGTGGGAGACAGTTCAGAGCTCCCAATGTTATCTGTGGTGTTGGCCATGAAACATTGTTACCAGTGAAGTTCTTGAGTTTTGCAAAGAAAGAATTCAGAGCCAAGAACTCAAATTATGAGAGAAAGTTTATTTACAAAATTACAGAGGTACTAAAACTGAGCTGTGGAAGAAATGGGCTCAGGGAATAAGTTACAGAAGGGCCCTCAGAGCTTAGGATAAAGAAAGATGAAGGTAACACACCTTGGGAGAAGGAGAGGGGGAAAGAGAAATGTGCAGGCATGCTCCCAAGAGGAAGAGAGCTCTGGGTCCTTTTTCTTGAGGGTCTTTTTTTAAAAGTATATTTTATTGATTATGCTATTACAGTTGTGCCAATTTTTTCTCCCCTTTCTCCCTCTCTGCCCCGCATGACCCCCGTCTTCCAGCAATTCCCCTGTTAGTTCATGTCCATGGGTTGTACATATAAGTTCTTTGGCTTCTCCATTTCCTATTCTATTCCTAACCTCCCCTAGTCTATTTTGTACCCACCAGTCATGCTTCTTATTCCCTGTACCTTTCTCACCATTCTCTTCCTCTCCCTCTCAGCTAATAACCCTCCATGTGATACTCATTTCTGTGATTCTGTTCCTGTTCTAGTTGTTCACTTTGTTTTTATTTTTTAGGTTCAGTTGTTGATAGTTGTGAGTTTGTTGTTATTTTACTGTTCATAGTTTTGATCATCTTTTTCTTACCTAGTCCCTTTAATATTTCATGTAATAAGGGCTTAGTGATGATGAACTAACTCCTTTAACTTGACCTTTTCTGGGAAGCATTTTATCTGCCCTTCTATTCTAAATGATAGATGATAGCTTTGCTGGATAGAGTCCTCTTGGATGTAGGTCCTTGCCTTTCATGACTTTGAATACTTCTTTCCAGCCCCTTCTTGCCTGCAAGATTTCTTTTGAGAAATCAGCTGACAGCCTTATGGGAACTCCTCTGTAAGTAACTCTCTCCTTTCCTCTTGCTGCTTTTAAGATTCTCCCCTTATCTTTAATGTTGAATAATTTAATTATGATGTGTCTTGGTGTCTTTCTTCTTGGGTCCAATTTCTTTGGGACTCTCTGAGCTTCCTGGACTTGCATGTCTAGTTCCTTTGCAAGATTAGGGAAATATCCCTTTGTTATGTTTTCAAACAGGTTTTCAATTTCTTGGTCTTCTTCTTTTTCTGGCATCCCTATGATTTGGATGTTGGAACATTTAAAGTGTCCCAGAGATTCCTAAGCTTCTCCTCATATTTTTTAATTCTTGTTTCTTCATTCTGTTCTGGTTGAATGTTTATTCCTTCCTTTTGTTCCAAGTCATTGATTTGAGTCCAAGTTTCCTTCCCTTCACTGTTGGTTCTCTGTATATTTTCCCTTATTTCACAATGTATAGCCTTCAATTCTTCCTTTATTTTGCATCTGTACTTAATCACTTCTGTGAGCATCCTGATTACCAGTGTTGCCAGTGTTTTGAACTCTGCATCTAATAGGTTGGCTATCTCCTCATTGCTTAGTTCTTTTTCTGGATTTTTTATCTGTTCTTTCATTTGGGCCATATTTCTTTGCCTGGGTGCACCTGTTACATTATAAGGGTTGGAGCCTTAGGTATTCACCAGGGTGGGGCATCCCACTTCACTGCAGTTGTGGTGCTTTATGTGGGGAGGGGGTCAGAGAGGGAACAACGCCACTTGCTTGCTTACTCAGCTCTTGCCCCACTTTCCATCACTTCCCACAAGCAAATTGGGCCCTTCAGGTGCTGATTCCCAGTAGGCTTGGCTTGTGTATGTTTTAGGACCCTGTGGGTCTCTCCAGTGGATTCTCCTGTGAGACTGGGAGTTTCTCCCACTACTGCAACTCCCACAGGTTTTTACAGCCAGAGCTTTTGAGGTTTTATTTCCCTGCACTGGAACCCTGGGTTGTGCAGTTTGTCTTGATCCCCAGTCGTTCCCCCTGGCTTGTCTGAATGTGGGAAATCCCATCTGCCAGCCGCAGCTTTGCCACATGTTCTCTCTGCCCCAGCTGCCTGTCTCCCCGCCTCCTACCAGTCTGGATGAATGTTTCTTCTTTAAATCCTTGGTTGTCAGACTTCCATGCAGTTCAATTTTCTGGCAGTTCTGGTTGTTTTTGTTTTTATCCTTCTTTCGGTTGTGTGAGGAAGCAAAGTGTTTCTACCTATGCCTCCATCTTGGCCAAAACCTCTGTCTTTAGGGTCTTAAATACTGGGCGTATAGAGGAGGTCTTAGGGGAGGATCAATAGAATATTCATCAGCTTTATGCAGTTGTACCAAAATGAGATTTATTCCCTTAACTTCATCTGTGCTTGGGTGTGGCTAGCAACAAGGGCACAAATGCACTGACCAGATTTCAGTGATCTATCTCCCTGAGTAGGTGATTTAAGCTATTTACTCTCTGGCTGGGGAGAAGTGTAAGCTATTTACTCTTAAGTGTCCTCAGCTTAGAAAAAATAGGATTTTGTGATTTACTAGGTGGCTGTAAACTGTTGGCCATCTAACTATCTGCCTCAGTTTCCCTATTCCACTTGTCCTGGCTGGCTGTCCTGTCTCAATACAAGATGTGCAAAGCAGGCAATTCCATGGGCACAGAGAGCAGATAGGTGGTTTGCAGGGGATGAGGAGGTTAATGGAGAGACTGGGATGTGGGTGAAATACCACCACTCTTATCGATTTTCACCAACCCAGTGAGCAGGGTAGTGAGGGTGAGACCTAAGGGGCTCTCACTTCTTGCACCAGGCACCCAGCCAGCACAAACCAGCTGGGTGCAACCCACTTTGGGGACAGTGCCAGGTGGGGAGTTTGACTGGGGCATTACACCTGTCAAACAGTAAGGCAGGTGTCCTAAGGTGAGCTCAGAGAGGATAGAAACCCCCTGTGGAGCAGAAAGGCAAAACCTTGCTTGACCTTGACTTTCAGTACAAATACAGACTGTGAAAGTGGGGCCTCATGATCCTTCTGACCTTTTGCCAATGTGTATGGGGTTTTCTTTTGAGGCAGCAAAAACATTTTGAAAGTAAATAGAGGTGCTGGTTGCACAACACTGTCAAAGTACTAGATGCCACTGAAATGTTCACTTTTAAATGTTTAAAAGGATACATCTCTGTGTATTTTACCTCAATTAAGAGGCATATCCAGTCAGAAACAGAACAGCGTGGCCCCAAGGAATCCATCTCTGTAGGCTTAGAATAGGGGTGTCAAACTCATTTTCACTGGGGGCCACATCAGCCTTGTGGTTGCCCCATTAGCCTTGTGGGCCAAAATAATTTTGGAACTGTACAAAAGTAACTACTCCTTCACTGTTAAGGAGTTGAAATTACATTCAGCCCTTTGAGGGCAACCAAGAGGCTGATGTGGCCCCTGGTAAAGTGAGCTTGATACCCCTGGTTTAGAAGATGCTTACTGGTCAGAGTCAGTCCTCACAGCTATTTCTCAGCCCTTGTGTAGTAAGCTATGGGTGGCTGTCAGAGCCCTGGTGACCTGGGCATCGTCATCTGTGCCTGAGGCCTAGGAGTCAGCTTCATGATAGAAGACCTCAAGAGGTAAAAATGTTACCTTTATAGTTGATAGGCTTAAGTGACTAATGCACATGGAAAGCGGCTGTTCCAGGAACTGGAATACATGACCACATGACTACAAGAGGTCCACAAGCAATTCGACCTCGTGCTCCAAGGGGTCTGCCAGCTGTGGAGCTAGTATCTGAGCCTTTGTGTTCCAGGGAAGGAGTGTCCGGGATGCAGATAAATAATTGTTGATCAACAGATAAAGAAGTACTGGGAAAATCATTATGGGACTGCAACATTTGCCTGATTAATCTTTTTCCAAATCCCTTACCTACCCTTTTCTTCTCTTTCTAAAAAGTTCATCTTGAAAATGAGATGTTGAGATGCTTTTTAGGGTATATAATCCATCATCTTCTCAGATAGCTAGCATCTGATTAAAGCACAGATAAAAAAATCAATCCCCATCTCTACTTATTGGTTCTGGTAGTGACAGGCAGAATGACACTAAGTTTTCCAGTTTGATTTTCTGGTCACTCTGGTGGGACACCTTTGGGACTCTCTGGTAAGCCTGAGTATTTGCTAGGAAGTCTCTTTGGCTTCCTGGACTGGGGGACCCCAGGATATTAATTTGGAGATGCCCTAGCAGTTTCCAATTATTTCCTCATGGGAACTCTCCTTCTTTAATTCTTGGCACTCCCTGTTGCCTTCACTTTTGATTGAATTACTGCACTTTCTGGTTCAGGGTTATAGTCCTGGGTTATGGCTTATTACAGTCATCAGGAATTAAGATGCCTTCTGGTTTGTGTGATAGAATGGGGTGGAGAGAACCTCCATGCTGGAAAGACAGCCTTTTGGCTAATTGATCAACCTATGCTTATGACCTATGACTAAAAATATGATTTTTTTATTGTAATACTGCTTGGCTTATGTATAATCTGGAGTCAAGAGCATGCTGGCCATTTAAAAGGTCTTTAAATTATTATACTATACTGCAGTTAGAGTTGTTTTGTCAAAGACTGGGAAATGGGATGAAATGCCTTATGTACAGGCCTTTATGACTTTGCATAATAAAGATGCAGGATTAAAAGCAAAAAGATTAATAGTCTAGAGAAAAGAGACTTTGCCTGTGGCAGACAGCAGAAGCTCAGGAGAGGGACCAGGGAGATCAGAACGTTTGGCTGCTGTGAGCATGGTCAGGGGCCCCACTGTCCTTCCAGCGCTGGGGGGGATCATCCTCCTTACTCAGCTGACAGAGCCAGAGGAGGTGAGCTGGAACTGATCTCTCTGTCCCAAACCTGCCAGGGAACCAAATTCAGTGGAGGACAAGCCCCCGTCAGACAGGGTAATCATTTTGGAAGGGAAAAGGGCACTGAAAAAATGAGAGCCCCAATGGGGAAAAGGAGGTCAGAGTCTGAGAACCTGAGAGTTATGATGGGAAGAAGAAATAGCTCTAGTGATGAATGATGGGGCCCAGAAGTTCAATTATTGCAACAACTTATTAAAGTCATCCCATCCCCTCAGGAACCTTGAGTAAAACTACAGTATGGGAACAAATTGTAGGCCTTTTAGATTGATACCAAAGCAACATATTCCACAGTCAACAGACCTCTAGCTGAATGTAACTGGAATTTCTAGAAGCCCCAAAAGCCAGTTTTTCTTAAAGTCATTTGAATGTGCTATGGGAGATATGCATTTTTTCTTCTGGGAAGGGATTTGTTGTCAAAACTCCATGCTCAAATCACTTTCTTTCCAGAAGAACAAGAGCTTGACCTACAGGTCCCTCCAGAGCATGCCCAGCAGTTCCTTATGTAACCACAGGAAGGAGGAGGAAAGCAACTCTGGCTAGAAGAAATTGAGAATCAGGTAAACCCCATTGTGTGGACTGCTGGAAGGCCGGGAAGGGCTAAGCAAGCCTCCCCTGTAAAAGCTGACCTCAAACCAAGGGCAGGGACCTCTGGAAGGAATGTGCCCAATAATTCAGAAATTTTAGGAATACAGACTCTTTTGGCCCTGCCGCTCCCTGTACAATACAAGATTTAAGGGCCATAAATGGCATCATACAGAGCAGTATACCTGGGCATAGCCTCTGGTATTCAGTATTGGACTGGACAGATGCTTTCTTTTGTATTCCGGTTGACCAAGACTCTCAGCTGTTGCTTGCTTTTAAATGGCAGGACCCGGAGTCTCGGGTCAAGACTCAGCACTGCTGGACAGTCTTGCCACAAGGTTTCAAGAACTCCCCAGTGATTTTGGGGAGACCCTGAGCTAGGGCTTAGAAGACTTAAAACTAGAAGGAGGAACTCTGTTACAATATGAACATGCATCATTTAACTAATACAACTACCTTGAACCATTTGGCGTCTTGTGGCTATAAAGTATCCATACAGAAGGCCAAGATTTGCCAACGAGCAGTAAGGTTTCTTGAGTTCCTACTCGAACCTGGTAGAATGACTCTTTGTCAATGAAACTAGACCACACTGTCCAGGGGACCTAACCTGTGTTGCTCAGCACTGTACAGGTACCCTTGACACCTGTATTGTTGCTCAGCCTCAATACAGTACTTGTTGTGTGGTTGCTGGGTGAACAACTGAACCACAGGCTTCTGGCACGAGGCACCTCCCCAGCCTTCTCCCTGCAGCTCTGCTGCTCACAGCTGCCTTCATCTGTGTGCCCAGGCCTGGGAGTGAAAGGGAAAAGGGGGTAGGGTGAGGAACTCTCAGGGGACCCCTGATGTATTGATGTGGAAGTCTGGGGACCCAGAAGTCCCAACACTTTGTCCTATCTGTTTGCACTCAATTAGAAGGGGTGCTGAAACCTTCACCCCACCCCTGTAGGGGACCCTGCAGGGTCAAACGCTATAGGTCAGCCCTGCCAGGAGGAAGATATCCCCTGGGTCTCAAGGGTGGTAGGGGAGGGAGGCTTGGAAAGGGGCTGAATGGCTCCAACAAGACAGCATGGCAAGGGACCAGGCAAGGCAGAGAGATGATTGCAAAAGTTCAGTGATGTTGCTGTGCTATGTTCCCATTTGGCAAGAGGCCCACGGCATTGCAAAACCACCACTTCAACTACAACCCCAAGAGTGTTCATAAACAGCTCAAGTCTGCCTGTTCAAGACATAAAACAGAGTCACCACATGACCCAGAAATTCACTCCCAGCTGTGTACCCCAAAGACTTCAAAACAGGTGTTCAAACAAAAGCTGGTGCACAGGTGTTCATAGAAGCACTAATCCAATGGCCCAAAGTGGAAGCAATCCACATGTCCATCGACAGATGAATGGATAAACAAATATAAACAGAATACAATGGAGTGTATGCAGCCACAGGAAGGAAAGACGTACATACACTTGCTGCAACATGGATGGAGCTTGAAGATACTATGCTGAGTGAAAGGAGCCAGATGCAGAAGGCTACATAGTATGAGCTTTCATTTATATGGAAATATCCAGACTGGACAAATCCACAGAGATCTGCCATGCTGCGTGGGTTCAAATTCTGACTTTACCACTTACTTGCTGTGTGACTTTGGGCAAATCAGTGAATCTCTCTATGCCTATGATGATAAATGAGCTGCTTTACGGCATTAATGGAAGAACTCAATGACTACTATTGCAAAGCACTAAGAGTAAGTACCATGGTTTCTGGTACTCTAGGAGTGTTTGAACTTTTTTCACTCTTATCTAGATTTTTGGAAAATCTCCACTGAGAAGCCACTAGACCTTGAAAGAAAAATAGGGTTCACTAGATGGGGAAGGGGAGGGGCTAATGTTAGCCATCACCCACGAGGGCCAGGTCCTAGGCCGGGGATTTTATAGCCCTTCTCTTAGGGAACATAGGTTCCCCAACATGCCAATGGTGACTGTTAACCAACACTCCCAGGTTATAGAGGAGGAACTAAGGGTCAGAATGGTTAAAACCTTGCCACAAGTTACAAGTGGCAGAGCTAGGATTTGAGCCAGGTCTGTCTAAATACCAAGCCATTCTCCACGGCCTCCAGAGGATTGTCCTGGGGGCAGCTCCTTTGCCAGGGGGATGGTGATTGTGCAAAGTTTCTGCAATAGGATGACTGGTTATGCTTTTCCTTTGGTTTTCTTTCTTTGTTCAAAAATCTGATCATATAAAAGAAGGGAGACCAGCCATTCTACTCTGGGGACGGTAGGGTCTCCTCCACCCCTGGGCCTTGAGTAGCACCAGCTACAAGCTGGAAGCAAACAGCTGGTTTCAGAAAAGCCTGCCTTTCGCATCGCTCCCTGTGCCCCTCCTGCCCCCATCCTCAGGACAGAGGCAGAGACTATGAGGCTGCCCCACCAAGGTCTCTTCTTCCTACCAAACTCCCTGTGCTGCAGATGTGGGAACTGGGGCCCAGGACACCCTGTTTGGACTTTAGTTTTCTTTTCTGATCAATGGATAACAGAAGTGTCTGTGGAAGGCAAAACATTCTTTTGGCTGGTCTAATAATCAAGTGACATGAGACAGGTTAGCAAGAGAAAATACCAAATTAAATACATACATATGTATGGGACCCCACACATGTGAGGGAGGCAGAAAGCCTACAGGCAGAGAGGCTCAGAGACAGAACGGAGCATGGCTGTGTGGCATTCTGAGCCAGGATGAGGGAAGGTGCCTTGGGGGCCTCACAGGGTCAGTGCAGGATGGCAAGAAGAGCAGGTGGTTAGTGAATGGAAGTCTGCTCACCCTACAGATACGTCAGAGGGAGGTTTTCTCTGATCATCATTATATGGGTAAGGCCCGTAATTCAAGTTCACCTAGGTAGTCAAGGGGTTGGGGGCAGAAGTTTTTCCTGAACCTGTGGTGAAAGTTGCCTTTAGTTCAAAACAATCTGCCTACCATAGAGGCACATCTTGGGGTGAGTCATTCAAAGCCCCACAGAATGATGGGAGCCAATAGGCAAACCCTCATCTTCCCAACCCTCTGGGTTTGGGCAACCCGAAGTAGGTTGAACACAGTCACCCAAGAGGTCCCCAAGTCCCCAGCAGGACTGAACCTCAGCTGCCCACAGAAGTAACCTGCTGCAATGACCAGGTGCCTCAGTTAGTTGGAGCAGCATTCTGTACACCAAAAGGTTGTGGGCCCGACTCCTGGTCAGGGCACATGCCTAGGTTGTGGGTTCAGTCCCTGATAGGGGCATGTATAAGAGGCAACCAACATCTCTCTCTCTGTCTGCCCTCCTTCCTTTTCCTCTAGAGTCAATAAATTTGTATTCAGGTGAAGATTAAAAAAAAAGAAGGGACCTACTCACCCCTATACCTGGTGATTGGACCACTACTCCTAAGACACAGGACCTGGCGTTACATTAAGAGCTAGCATTCAATTGTATGCCCACAATGACCCAGGCTCTCAATAATAAAACAAGAAGTCTTTAGTTTTCATGATTTGTTTTCATCATCGAATCAGTCAATATAGTTATTTTTTTTTGCTGTAGTAATGACAACAAAAACAAACAAAAAAACAACTCAAATCACAATGGGTCTTTCTTGGCAGATTTTCAGGGACACAGACTAAGTGATGCTCTACTATCCTATGATACCACCATCTCAAAACGAGACCTTTGGCTTTGCCCAGGCAGAAATGAGGACATGGAGAACCACACACTGGCTCTCCAGGAGGCAGCATCAATCATGTCTGCTCTTATTTCATTGCCTAAGAAGTCTCATGGCCACACCTGCCTTTGGAGAATGGAGGGTGGAGTGTGCTTCCTGTGTGCCCAGGAAGTGAGAACTGGAGCTAGTGAGCACCAGTCAAGCTGGTTACAACATCGTCCTTCTCTCACTGCGTTGAAAGGAGAGGCACTAAGGCCCACAGAGGCAGCTTAGCAAAGGGTCCGTGGCTCTGCCATCACTCCAGCTCTAGGCCATGGTCCTTCTGAAGATTCGTGAAGGTGGCTCTGCTCTCCACCCTGCACTCCCCATCTCTGAGCCAATTACTATTGTTACATAATGGTGCAACCCAAAACTTAAGGGCTAAGACAACACTATTGTTTCTCACAGTATCTGTGGGCCAGGAATTCTGGGAGGGCTCAACTGGGTGGTCTTTCATGCAGTTCATCCTGAGCCACTGGGTGCAGATTCACCTCTCCTTCTCTTGGTGTGACCTCCAAGCTTATCCATGTAGACTAATTGGGCTTCCCCACAGCATGGTGACTTCAGACAACTGTACCACTTCCATGACGTTCTGGCAAAGAAGCAGAAACCACAGTGCCTTTTCTGTCTTGGCCTCAGGTTGCTTTGCACACGTTTGATTGCTCCAAAGTGAGTTATTCATCCACCCAGATTTGAAGTGAGAGGTAAGGTCATGTTTCAAAGAATGCTCCACGAAGGTATTAGTATGGCCACCACAACCTGCATCAGAAGAGGTAATGGGGCGAAGCTTTGCCACGTCCTGGGAGACCCCCTGACACTGAGAACAGAAGGTACCAAAGCGCCCAAGCAGGACTTACTCAGATGCCTCACCCAGGTAGCCGGCCCCACCCCATGAGTCAGCACTGTGTTTTCGGGTTCACGGAGTGCTCAGTTAATACCTGGACTGAGGACATGAAACATGGTGGCACTGAGGGACCCTGAAGGGACTCCAAGTGCTATCAAGACTGTGTGAGGCCAGCAGGGTGGCCATCATTCCCCGATGGATGTGTGTGGCCTGTGTCACACTGCAGGCACATGGGTTGCAGAAGAGTCCAGACTAGGGCTCAGAACTGCTGACTCCTGTCCCCACAGCCTCAAAACCCATGGCATGGGGCCACCGGGACCCTTCCTCAGGAGCAAATGGTAGAGCTTCTTCAGAGAAATCGGTCAAAGTGACAGGAGGAGGGGGTGGTGAAAGGAGGAAGCTGCCTCCCTACTATCTCCTGCAAAGAAAAAGTTCTTAATCACTCACAGTGAAATGAGAATCAACTTGTCCACACTTCTCTTATGTCACATCATGGAAACTAAGGCATAATTGGGGGAGGGGCTTGGCCAAGGTCATCCAGGTGGTTGGCAATGAAGCTGAGCCTGAACCATGTTCCTGAGCCCCTGGCCAAGGTGAGGGGTCAGGAATAGGACTCAGCTCAGCGAAGCAGAAGGCAGATGTAATCCTGCTTTCCAAACACCACAGTGGGTACCCAGCTGTTCAATTTTTAAATTTTTGTCTTTTTGTGTTAACTTTTTATTAGTTGATTTTAGAGAGAGGAAGAGAGGGGTGGGGTGGGGCAGACAGATAGACATTGGATTGATGTTCCACTCATTGACACATTCATTGGTTGATTCCTGTGTGTGTCGACCAGAAATAAAACCCGCAACCTTGGTGTATTGGGACAGTGCTCTGAGCAACTGAGCCACAGGGCTGGGGCTGTCATGTCCTTTTAGATGTTTTCACTGGCCATCCGTCCCAGGGCTGTGAAAACAGATTTGCACAAAGACCCACTAGGCTAGGGAGGGGCTGACCTGAGTATGCAGCAGGAGGAGGCAGAGCTTGGGAGTGTGGCAAAGCCTGATGAGTGTCCCTGAGCAGAGCTGGCCGCCTTGCCTTGTTTCCTGTGTCTTGCTCCTGGGCTTAAGAACCAGGGTGGAGGACCCCTGCTGGAAGAGGCATAGGCTGTGTCTCTGGGTTCCAGGAGGAGTGGATCAGAAGACTCCAGTGGGGCAGGACACATCAGCTACCTTGGGTTTGACTCTTCCAGGAAGCCCCTCAACCTTTCCAGGGGGTACTTTACCTCCCAGGAGGGTGACAGACAACTACTTTGTCTCTCTTCCTGTCTGGTCCCTTTAAATACACTTGGCCTTCTGGAAGCCCCACCCAGGAGGCTGCCCTACTGCCCAGAGGGCTCAGGGCTAAAGGAGGGACACAGGGCTCTGGATATCACTTCACCTGTTTCTGTCACTGTGATTTGCACATGATTTATATATTGCAGATGCTCACCGGTCCCTGTGCCAGGTGCAGATGGAGCTCAGAAAGGCAGGCTGTGACCTTGGAGACACTCAGTCACCCGGGGAACAGCATGCACATGGGTCATGGTGAGAGCAGGCTGACAGCAGAAGGCGTCATACCAAGCGGAGGCCGTTTTGCCTGTCTCCTCCCCCATGCCCCGACAAGAACAGAGCTTCAGGCACTCCTACTCTCCTCTGCCCCACAAGCCCCTTGACTCCTTGGTAGATTATATCTGAGATTTTGATTCCAGATGGTTACTGAGTTTTAAGCAATCAACATTTATTTAGATTTGATGTTTCACTAGTTCTTTGCTCACCACTGTTTCTTGTATTCCATTTATTGGATTGAATTTTCTTGCTAGGGCACATCAATTAATATTTTCACAATGAAATTTTCTTTTCAATGCTGAACATTTGAGACATCACATGTCTTCAAGGTGTGTTTTATTCTTACATTTGGCTGGGTATAGGATTCTGAGTTTGAAATTATTTTCCCTGAGAATTTGAAGATAATTGCTTCATTTTCTTTCTGCTTCTGGTATTACATTCTTTTGCAGGAAGTAGGATTTGTGTCTAGAACTACTTTGAACTTTCCATCCCAGTGCTCTAGAATTTCAACACTCTGTTCAGCAGGGACCCCTCTCTGCCCATCCTGCCTGGCACCATGGATCTTCGATTAATCAGAGTCCTGGGACAATTTCAGTCTTAGCTCTGGGAAATCCCTGCTCTGAGTTCCTGTCTCCTTTTGCACTAGGAAACAAAATTTTGTCTTCCACGTCTCTTTTTATTTTGTACTTTCTATCTTTTTGTTCTTTTGTGTTATATTTGATGAATCATCAGCTTGATCCATCAATTCATTTATTGAATGTTTCTGCTCTTCGGCCCATTTAGTGTTTATTCCCCAATGACCAGACTTTAATTTGCTAAATTCTGTACTCATTCTTTCTGAGTATCCAATATTCTAGCACATCCTTCTGAGGATATTGACCACATTTTTTCTGAATTCTCATCCTGATCACATTGACTCCCTTTCCTTGGGTGTCAATCCTCTCATTTGGGAGTTTGATGCCCCCTGTTCATGGGGCTCATCGTGTTATCTGAGGTCATTGAGCTGCAAGCATCCCAATGGTTGCCCCCAGCCTCCTCCGCTCATTGTGGGGGAGCAGCCTACACTACCCGACGAGCCCTAATGTTCTGTGCTAGGGGCTCCCATCCTCCCTGGGTGTCACCAGTCTGCCAGGACACTCTCTCCTCCATCCTAGCACTCACACTCACCCCTCCCTATTCCCCTAAAACACAGATGCTGGTGTTCTCTGTGTGGCCCAAGCATGTGCGCATGTGCATGCATATGTACATGCATGTGAGGGCCTGTATGCGTTCTTTACGCACATGTGCTATGGAGAAGGGTTCACTCACCTGGTGGCTCCTACTGAGGCACCACAAACAATCATTCTTCCAGGGACTCAGGGCGCTCTCAAGAGCCCAGGGCCTCTGTCCCCTTGTGCCCTTTGCAGGAGCTACCCTTCCCACTACTCTCTCCCTCCATTGGGCCCAGTTGCCTTCCATGCTGAAGGTACCTATCACTGTTCCTGCCCATTTGGTTGGGACTGGGGAATATGGGGAAGGCTGCAGTGACAGCCAGCCCCCCACTCGACTCCCACTTCTGCAGCCTTAGGCAGCTCTGAATGGCAAAAAGGCCTGTGGAGTCAAACAGAACCTGGGCTCCACTTTCTCAGCACTATTTCCATAATATTAAAATGAGCTGTTATTTTTACCACACTTTATAGTAACGTAGGAAGATTGGTGGTGTGATCAAGTATCTGGCACATGCTCAGTAAATGCGAGTCCTCCCCCCGCCCCCATTCTCCCACCGTCTCCCCATTCACTGACACAGGAAACACCTGTCCTGAGTCTGAGTCTGGAGTCAGTGGTTTGGGCAGGCAGTGCTGAGGGGTGGGGAGAGGCAGGCGTCCCCATGTTGGGGACTGGATGTCTGTGAGGTCTCTCTGGGGGAAGACAGAGGCAAGCAGGAGTGAGAGCTGTGTGGAGAGGGAAGGGAAACTGTTGGCTAGGAGTGAGGTAGGTGGGAGAACAGGGCAAGGTTGAGTGTGAGGGATGGTGGAGCCAATGATATTGATAGTAAGATAGTATGCCTTGTTCAGGGTCAGAGGTCAGGGACTAAAATGCCACGAGGGGTCAGGAGATAATATGAGTGCTAGGGTGAGGACAAGTCTTCCAGCATGCTTGCAGGAGGGACAGGACATTTATTTAAACGCTCTGCTCAGCACTGCTCAACCACAACAGCCACTAGGTGTCCCCAGGCCAGACTGACTCCTGGGCTGCTCCAGGCAGGGGGCATAAGAGTTCCCTGAAAAAATGCTGTCGTTTGCCCCTCTGGTTGGTATGGAGTGCCTTGTGAAGGAGAGGAGGTAGGAAGTGTGCCTGGGGCCCCACAGTCCTGCCTTCTCCTCGACGGCCAGTGCAGGACCACCTCTGCTTCTGTTCCTGTGGCCTCAAGTGTCCCCACACGTTGTCCTTTTAGGTGGGAGTCAGGGATGATGGGGTTCATCCATTAACGCAGCCATCATTAGCTGAGATGCCTTCTGCACACAACCCGAGCCTCACCCCCAGGAGTTTCCAGAATGTACAGGAGGTCCAAAAGAGATGCTAGCGGTTGGGAATTCCAGGATGAGACCTGAACACCAGGCAGGTGGGGCCCAAGGGGGCTATCATCCAGAACTGGTCGTCTGTCGCCACTCTGTGGCCGTATCTGGGAACTGCAGCTACCGCAGAGGGCCTGCATCACCTGCTGTCTTTTCATGTCAGAACGAGGCTGGGAGGGAGCCGCAGAATGTGGGTAGAAACACTCTGCATCCCAGGCTGCATCCCTGAAGCCCCACTTCTGTCACGGCTTCTAAATTTTAAATGCCCTGCTCATTTCTGGCCTCCTCCAGGCTCCAGCCTGTGGGTCCCAGCCAGTTTTTGCTGAATCCAATCAAGGATTAAAAAAATAAATAATTTATCCCAATTGCCAACCAACCAAAGTGTTCGCTGGGCAGGTGATTTGGTTTCTGTTATATGCATTTCTGTCCTTCAGAGTCACTTCATAACAGCCCCAGCTGAGCCTTTTGAGGACTGCAGCCTTGTGACAAAGGCCGGCCTCTCCCTCTGTGAGGCCCAGCGCCTGGACTGGGCAGCTGTGGACAAAAACCTGCAAATGCAGCTGCTGACACACACCGAAACAGGGCTTGGGGGGATGGCAGCCTGAGTCCCCACCAGAAGGCCAGAGGCTGGGTTTTTTACAGAAAGCCTTCCAGAACTGGAAGCAAATGGCATGTGCCAAGGCACAGGCAAGGTACCTCCAAAGGACTGCAAGGACTTTAGGGTGCCTGAGGGAGGAGCACAGCGGCAGTGCAGGGGGTCTTCCTTGAGTGCTAAGGAGCCTCCGCTCCAGCAGGGAGAGCTGGTGGTTTAGGTATAGGCCTAGGCCAGCTGGGACCTGCACAAACTCCCAGCTCAGAGGCAGGATGACTTTTGTCCTTGGGCAGTCTGAAAGTCTGAGGGCGGTGGGTGTTTGAGGTTTATGGCTGGAGTCAAGGTTTTCTGCTGGCAAGGTAGGCTGGGTACTGGCCCTCAGCCTGGCTGACACCCACAGCCAGGGCTGACCTGGCCCATTAGCTTAGGGGGCCTGAGGGGAGCTCAGGTCATTTAGCTTTCATTCCCTTCCTGCCATGGCCTGTGCCCTCCTGGACCCCCACCACCACCCTCCACCCCACCCCTGGCTGCCATGCAGTATTTCAGGTGAGCCTGGCTACTCACTGGCGGCCAGATCTGAACAGATGTCCCTGGTTCTCCTTTGGTGACCGCTGAGCTTCCACCTTGTTTCATGGAGTAGGTCGGTTGCCCCTTACCCCTAGGAGCAAGGTTCTGGAATAAATAACTAAATGACTGTCCCTATTTCCTGCAGCCCTTTCTCGAGGAAGCTGACCAACTCTGGAAACCAGGGAAGTGGCCTTGCTAAGGTCATGCCCCGAGGGGTTGACACAACCCACCCCTCTCCAGCTACTCGTCAGGGCCCCTCCCACTGTCCAGCTGCCTTCTGGGTCTATAGGCTCTGCTCACTGGATGGCCTGGGGCTTGTCAGTGAACCTCTCTGAGCCCTGGCTTTCTGGGCAGGTTATAGGAAGGGCCAAACTCACATGCTGAAACTCCAATGTGCACGTGTGAGTTTGTCATTAACTATGACTGGTCACTAATAATGTATCACTGCAGGGTTCTTCTTCACTGCCAACTAACACTTAGTCTCTTTCCACCTAAAACGGTCTTCTTTGGTCTCTAAGTCAGAGTCTTTACAGGAGCACTTAGTTCTGCTAAGGGGACACCTGGATCTAAGAGTGGCCATCTGCTGGATGTGCTGGTCACACTGCCCTTCCTGCTTTCAGGACTGAGCCCCAGCTGCCAAGGTCACACACAGGCCACGAGTGAGGTCTGCTCTCACAGCCCAGGCAGCGCCAGGGTCACCTCACCCATCTTTGGTGGCCACCCTCTGAACTGCTGACCAGCATCCTCATCCATCTCCGCAGGCTGAGGGCACTCTGAATCCTTTCCTTGCGGTGCCAAGGGGGAGGTGGGGTCCTGGGGCATGCTTCAGACCATCTGCTCACGGTGCCACAGCTGCATGGGGTGGCTGCCTCACCCAGCGAGGGTTTCTGCTCGAATTTCAATCCCTTCTCATGCCCAGGCACAGGGGCTTCAGTGCGGGCTGGGTCGGGGGAGGGTCTCCCAGGGACCTCGCTCCAGCTGAGGCATCCCAAACTGGAAGGCCACTTTCTCTCCAGAGAGGCTTACCCAGGCCATTCCCTCCTCCTCCCTCAGCCCATAGGCTTTCTGTTCCAGACCAGACCTTTCTGCGCTACCTGTCCAGAGCCAGTGGGCAACAGAGCTTTGCTTGAATGGCAGGAATACAGGGGAGGACATGGGCAAATCCGGACAACAGGGGTTGTTTACAAAGTGTCCTTGTCTCTGTGACATACACCCTCCCTTCTGCCTGCCCTGTGGAAGCAGTGAGCTTCCCTCCTTCCTCTCTCCTGCCCTCGGCTTGTCACCAAGGGCCAGGTCAGCCAGACCTCTGGTCCTAGGAACCACCTGCTCTGGCCTGACCGGCTCCCACCTACCTGCCAGTTTCTGCTGCAGGCTGGGCCCTGGATGCCCACCTTTAGATGGAGGCCCAGCTCAAGAGAGACTGGGCTTTACCCATGGACCCTGGATCCTTCTGGGAATCTAGGTCGGCCGTCAGGACTGGACGTCACAGCACAAGCCAGAGTGAGGTGCCTGGCTGGATGTCTGGCACCAGAGGCCTGGCCCACCCTCCGTCAGGAGTCCTGACCCTGCCAGGCCCACAGTCCCATTGGTTACTGGGAGTGACCACAATAGGGTGGTCATGAGGTCACATAAAGAGCTTGGCTGTGTCCAGAGCACAGTAAGCGCTAGAAAACGGCTCTCATTGCTGCTGCAATACCAGAAAGGGTCCCACATGGGATCCAGGAAAGTGAAGAAGTTACACTGAGCCTTTCTGCCCAAAACCCCTGGCTGACCCAGAGTTCCCTCACTCCTTCCAAGGCTTCCAGCCCTGCAGCTTGGGGTCTTCCCAACCTTTCCACCTGGGGTGGGGGCCGAGGTGTTTCAAGGCCAGCAGTGGAGAAGGCAAGAGACCATACTGGCACAGCACCGAGTCTTGGGGTTGGCAAACATGTACTTCCTTTTCTGCAGTGCATTTCATGGTTCTGAAGCAAAACAGGCTTCTCACGCTGTGAAGAAAGTCACTTTTATTTCCACCAGGTGTATCCTGTGTGACAAAAAGAAAATCAAAGAGTTTTGTGGACCTGGCCCCTGCCATCGGCTGTTTCCCAGGCTCTGCCTTCCCAGCACCATCACTGCCAGCGCCCTTGCAGGCCAGGCCCCAACCCTTTCCTCTTTGCTCTGGGCTCCAGTCCTGCTGCCTCCTTCCTGCAGGCTCTGCTACACACCCTGCAGCAAACATTGCCCCAGGGTCTCTGCATGCTCCTCCGCCAGCCGGACGTGCTCTTTGCTCTCCCACCCAGGTCTCACCAATGCGATCTGCTGGGAGCACCCTCCGACCTTGGGCTGGCCAGGGTCCTACTCCACCTGCTTCCCCAGCACCTGAACTTGTGGTCCTCATCATAATCGCAGTGATTTGTTTATTACTGCTTGTCTGGGATGATTTGCCCCTGAAATTATCTTTCTCCTTTAACCTGAAGGCTGCTAAAGTGGCTGCTACCTCTAGCTTAGCAGAGAACAAAGGTGGCGACCCACAGCTTCAGAGTTTCTAGCCCTGCCATTAACGTTCATGGCAGAGATCCATTTAAAAGAAAAGATTTTGGAAGGGTCAACCTCTGGAGGATCTGAAGCAGAGTACCCTAGTTACAGCTCGGTCAGGAGCAGGCCCAGAGTCAGGGCTGGGCATGAGCAGCAGAGTCGGCAGAGGCCAGCGCAGGGAGGAAAGGGCTGTGGGTGGTAAGTAGGCAGGGGTGTCTTACTGCCTCAGAAGGAGCAACTGTCTCTCATGGGTGAGGGGCATCCAGCAGAAGTGGAGTCTCACAACTGAGCTCAGGAGAACTGGCCATCCCATCAGTGCCAGGACCCACTGGCCTGGTGACGCCAGCATGAGGGGACCGTGGAGTCCAGATACCCTCACCACTGCCATCCCTGCACGGAGCAATTCTGGCCCCCAGTGCAAACCACTCCCTGGGCAGGAGGAGGAGAAAGAGACTAAGACAGGACCTGGTGGGATTAAATTTGTCATCAGCAGAGTGAGGACCCAGCACAGAAACGAATGAAGTAGCTTCTCTGCTCCCCGGTATTAAAGTCTGAAGGTCAATGATGTTAGACGGAGGGCGGAGCCAGGTGCACCTGGTTTGCTGCTGTGCCCTGGGGCCGGCACACACCCTGCACAGAGGGGCACTGGCAGATCTCCTTCTCCTCTGGAAGGCCAAGTGCAAGGGAAGATGCTGCTCCTGTTGGGCCAGGGTCTGCAATTCTCCAGACAGTCAGCACTGGGGGTCTCAGAGGGCCCCAGTAAGTCTAGACCTGACAACGCTAAGCAAGAAGGAAAGAGGGCATGGAAGGCCGGAGGGGCATGAACTGCTATTGACGGGGAGGAGGGCAGAGCGAGCCAGCTGGGAGAGGGTGGCACTGTGCTGCTTACCGGACACTGTCTCCCAGCCCTCGGATGGGGCGGCGTCCTCCTGTGCACAGGGCGAGGATCTCGGAGCAGCCGAGGAGCCAGTACCGCCAGGTCCTGCTTCCTTCCAGGGCCTCATGCCAGGGCTCTGGACACAGCCCTGTTTGGGCCAGGTGGCCTCGGGGCCACCTGGTGCCATAGCACATACTCTTCATCTAGACTCACCTGCAAAGCCCCCTACTCTGTCCCCCAAGAGATGAAGCTAGACAAGGAGGGGCCCTGCTTTTGGCCTAGCCAAGAGTCCTCCCTCTCTAATTTGGGGTGACAAGCTCAGGCTCCTGATGGCCTGAGAGCAGAAAGGCAAGGCGCTCTGCCAACCCTGAGCCTCAAGGCCCCTCATCTCTCGTCTCACCTGCCCTGCCCCTGGGGAACTCAAGAGTGCCTGTCACTGAGGGCCGAAGGCCTGCCAGGATCCCAGAGATGGGACAACTAGGGGTTCCCTGCAGAGGGAGTGAAGGAGGGGGCAGTGGCGGGGCAGGAAGTGGACGAGTGAAGGCCCCCGAGACCACATGAGAAAGTGTGGAGAGCTGGTTGACCAGCCTTCCGCTTTCCAGTAGGTCAAAGGAACAAGAACTGAGACTCTAACATCAGCCTGCTCCCCCCTCACACAGCCCGTGGGACCCCACAGGAACATGGCTGTGGGAGCACAGCAGAGGTGCGGGGCGCTGCTCTGGACCGGGGTAGGGGGTAGGGTGGGCATTGGAAGGGGTGGCACTTGCTAAATTTGACCATTAGTGTGGGGTGTGGAGTTGGGGTGGCCAAGCCCCACTATTACCAAGGTCCTACCCCCTCAGCCCCCATACAGAACCCAGTGCTCAGGGTAGGGAAAGCTGCATCCTCTTCAGCTTCGCATCGGTGTGGTGGGATGGCTCAGGTACTCACAGGGTGTGTGGCTAGTGCCCGGGGCCTGGTGCTGAAGGATCTTGGGGGTGGCGGCTAAAGGAGGCCACAACTTCAGGTGACACACGAAAAGCATTTATTTTTCAACAAATGTTCAAGCCTGATGACTCTGCTGGGTCCTGAGTGGGACCAGGGATGAGGAATGAGGACCCTCTGGCTGGTCAAAGGTACAGCCACATGCATGGCCCTGGAGCTCAGTGAGGGCGCTGGAGGCCCCAGACTGGGCAGGCAAGGGGTCAGGGGCCATGGCTCAGGGTGTGAGGGGTCATACCACCTGACGCTGCTCATCACCCTCATCGATGAAGAGGTGGCTGGCATCCTCACTGCCAGGCTGGGCCACCAGTCTGGGGAAGCAGGGACACCCTGAGAGAGGGAAGGAGGACTGCTGGTCCTCTGAGCGATGCCCTTGTCCCCCCTTATCTGGAGCAGCCTGGCCACGGCCTGAGGGCCACCTGCATCTCCGGGCCGCATGAGTCTTATCCAGTGCCCATGGGCCAGTCCTGCCCCGAGATCAATTTAAGGCCTGGTGGGGCTAGGATGAGGGAGGAGATATGCAGTGGGCCTGGGGTGTCTGAGAAGGAGCCCCTGGACCAGAGCACTAGCCCCTAGACCCTGAGCGCCATGGGGGAGCCCAGAGCACAGTCCCCTCAGCAGGGCCGCTTGCTGTCCAGAAGGGCCTTCCAGTCGTCCGCCCAGGAGAGCAGCCTGCGGCTGGGGGGCTGCAGCGGCAGGTGCCGATTGTGGCAGGCTGTGAAGAGTATGTGCTCCCAGCTGGGGTTGGGCTCGGCCCCTGCGAGTGGGAAAGCAGCACTTAGTCTAACACAGGAGCCTGGAGAGGCTGCCTGGGGCCCATCACGCAGTTCATCTCTGACCCCCTGGGGTCGTCCCCCCCCCCCCACCATCAGGTCCATGGTGACTGCACTGGCACCCATCTCATGGGGCTCGAGGGGTTAAATGAGGTGTCCCCAACAAGCAGCGGCACAGTGCACAGTGGGGCTGGGCAGTGACTGTGCTTCTGTCACCACAGTCACTGTCCAAGGCCAAGCCTTGCTGACGCCTGGCCTTCCTCTCTCCACGCCCAGTCACCTCGACACTGGCCAGCGCTAGCTGTTGGCCATGGGCCCCGTGGGGCCCCTCCCCCAAGCTTTAGTCCGCATGTGCACACTGGCACTGCCCCTTGGGTTACGGCCTGGCCCCCCGCTCCTTCTGCACAGGCCTCTTCCCTGCTTCCCATGGCTGGAGATGGAAGTCACAGGGGTCTCTGGGACCCTTGGAGTCACAGTCCCAGCTGGCACTGCACCCTGACTCTCCCGGAGAAACTGTGTGGTTTGGGAGGTCAGGTGTAGGTGCACTGTGATTCTGTCCTCTGGAAACAGGGACTAGTATAGAGGTGGGCATGCTTCCCAAACCAGCTCAAAAAGCCATTAGGGGAGAAATATGCTGTTATTTCCCCACTGAGGGGTCCTTATTCTCTTATAAGATTTAACTCTGACACTGTGAATGACTACCAGCAGGAAAGATCCTGCCTGCGTGTGTGGCACACCAGACCAGAGATAGGAGATAAAGATGCTGAATGTGACTGAGGTTGTCTGGATGCCTAGATTCAGCCATGCCTGAAGGCCTCCTGCCCCACCTTCTCAGGAAAATAAATTTCCCTCTCCTTTTAAAGACAGTTTAAGGTTGGTTTGTTGTTTTTTTGGGAGGGGACATCCATAAACAAAAGGGACAAATAAAGCTCCCAAACCACCTTCACTTTTCTGTATTATATATTAGGTTCCATTCAAACTGCTTTTAGGAAAAAAAGGAGGTTCTTCTGATGAAAATAAACATTTGGAAGCCAGAGTTGCATCTTCATTTAACATGAGAAGGCAAAACTCCCTGGTGTAAGAGGCTCAAGGCAACCCAGTGAGTTATGCTCAGAGCTGGAACCTGGCTTCCAGACCACACGCTGGGAAGAACCTTGTCTTCCCAACAAGAGGCTCAGTGCCAGGCTCAAGGCTGGGCACCTGACACAGCTGGCGACTAAGTGGGGGCCGCTTGGGACAGGCCCAGCCCCATGCACTGTTTGTCTGAGTGGCTCCCAGCCATCTACACTGGCTCCTTACCTGCCCAGGCCACTTGCCTGTGATGTCCGGCCGGTCGTCTATGAGAAGGTCAGCAGAGACCACGGTCTTGTCTCTGGTCAGCACCACCTGCTCCAGAAAGTCAGGGCCAAGGTGCTTCTCAACCCAGGCATACTGCAAAGTGAACAGGCAGAGGGGAGAAGAGAGTGCCGTCAGGACTGCGCACAGGTTGAGAGCTGTGGCAATGGCCAGGCTTTCTCCAGGACCAAGGGCCAAGCAAGGGAGACACGCTTATCCCATTGGCAGCAGAGGAAATGGACAGTCAGTATGCAGGAGGGTGCAGCCAGAGGGTCCCCAAAAGAAGGATTTGTAATGGGGTCCAGAACTCAAGGTGTCCAGGAAATATTAGAAAGATATATAGGATGTCCTCACCCTCTACCACAGGTGTGAGTTGGGGGAAGGGACACATGGAGCAGGACCATTGAGAGCTGTTTTGCATAGCAACTAACCTTTGCAGCTAACCTCTGGAGTGGTCATTTAACACATCTATAACCTTTAACTGGTTGTGTAGATATGTTAAATAGCTGTGGCCATGCTCTGAGCCAGGGAGATGGAAGGAACTTCCCCCCAAGATGTAACTGGGAGGCAACTCCCCCTAGTTACAGCACCTGCATGAGAGCTTGGAGATGATTGGCTCCACGACATGGGGCCACCCCTACTCAGACTCATGATGGAGCCCAGTAAAGCTGGAAGGATATTTAAACCCAGACTCAGCAGCCATTGAAGAGAAGCATGCGCTGAAGCCATGTAGGGAGGATCATGCACTTTTGGCACAGGGGGACCCTCCTCCCCAACCCTGCAGCCATGAGAAGAATTACCACGCAGCTTTAGCAGAGAACCACTATGTAGCTTTAGCTGGAGATCCCGGCAACACAGCTGATGGTGCTGGAAACTGAGGGAGGCCTCCCAGCTGACATGGATTACTGGGAAGAACTAGGGACTGCCTGAGCCATGGAGTTCTATTTCTTTCCCTGAGATACAGTATCACAGACTGGGCAAAGGGGGGGGGGGGGGAAGGAAGGACTGTGTGTGTTTGTGGGTGTTTTAAGGAACTTTGGGATTTTGACGAAGACATTAAGTCATTACTTTTAGTCTGTATAACTTGAACAAATAACTCCTTTCTTTTTCACCAATCTCTAGCATGGAGAGCTGTAATTCTCTGGCTTAGCAAAAGGTGAACCTAGTACAGGGGGACCCCAGGAGAAACGGGGATCAATTCAGTAGCACTGTGGGACCCTCCTCCCTGGTGGCCAACCAGGGAAAATCATGGGAGACCACATGCACAATAGCTTTAAAGTAATACAATTACTTGTACATGCTCAGTAAAAGTCCACCAAAACTAGCCAGGAAGGATCCACCTTATAAGAATAAAGTCCCTCCAGCCCATGAGGTCAATCTCTGCTTGGAGTTGGCCTGCTCCCATGTTCTCTGCTATAAACTCTGGGTGTTGGGTTCAATTCTTTGTCCCAATCACTAAGAACCTGGTTACCTGTGCCCACCTGTGACAAGTACAAAGGTGTGATTTGTCCATATCACAGTCCCAGATCCAACCCAGACTGCCCCCCCACCCCAGCTCTAATGCTACTCATGCCTGGTGGCTGCCTCCTTCCCACCGGCTCAACCTGAAAATGCCTCACACCTGTGCACACACAGGCTCCAGGAACACAGGAAACGGGGATGGAGATCAAAGATGCATTGAAACAAGCTGTTACTTGATACTTGGGAAAGTGCTACTGATAGGGGACTCAAGACTTGGAAAATTTTAGCTTAAGGTAAAAAGCTGTAAGTCTAGCAAGTAATGTGTATGTTAAGCTTTTGTTTCAGAAACTACAGATAAGGCCCATCCTGGCTTCTGGGAAAAGCAGCCAACCTCCTGGGGCACTGGCTAGAGATTACCTTCTGGGGACATGTTGGAGGCATCCGCCCCTTGGGAACAGCTAACTGCGGAGAACAGGAAGGCTGCAGCTTCACTCACCTAATCCTCCTTGAATTTCAAAGCCCTCACTGCACCTTGTTTGTCCTCCCCCACCCCCTTATAAAAGATCTGGCCAGGAAAAGAAGGCAAGATGGTTTGTTAGGGTATGAACCCCCCATCTTCTCGGATCACCGGCCATCTGAATAAAGTGCCCATAAAAGATTCAATCGCTGTCGTTGCTGATTGGATTTGGTAGTGACAGGCAGCCCGAACGCTGGTGTCTTTTCTGGTTACATTGCAAGATGCTGTCCTGCTACGCCTGGATTTTACCTGGGCACTCGGGACTTGTGCCTTTTCTGGACTATTATATGGAGGTAGATGACCACATACCCCAGATACTGAAGAAGAGCTGCTGTGTGAGGATGGTGACTTCAGTACCTTCCAGAGGGACTGGAAAACTCTGCACAGCAGGATTAAGACCAGATAAGAACATGGGACTTTTGGAGCTTTTGGCTTAGAGCCTGGTGGGGAGCAGGGAAGTGCTGGGTCTCCTAGGAAAGGAGAGCTTTGAGCTGAGGTGCTCTAAGCTCTCCCAAGGTTGGAATGTTGTAAATAAAGACCTGCTTCTTCCAGCTTTAATTGTTGGGTCTTACAACAAGGCACCACGGGAATGAGTCTGGTCTGCTTGGTAACAAGAAAGCTTGGGCTGTTGCCCTCTGGCTGTCCTGCATCCTCCCCCTTTCCCTGTAGTGTGTGGTCTTGGTGAGGGGTGCACTCCCACCACAGGCTAAAATGGGTCCTGCCTGCTCCCTCCAGAGCCTCCTCCCTACCACCACCTCACTGCAGGATGCCTGGGCCACCTACTGGACTCTGTGGGGCAGCCAGCATCATGAGGGAGCCTCAAGAGCAAAGACAGGAGCCCCTCCCTGCCAGAGTGCCATGGTCCCAGCATTCCCCTGTCCTTCCAAGGTCTTTCTTAATTTCTGCCTTCAGCCATTTGCCAACAAGCACCTTCAGCAACAGACCCTGTTAGGTGTATGAATTTTAACCAGCGTCAGGTTTGAAGTAGTTGAGGGACCAGATGTACTTTTTTTGAAAGCACACCCTTGTTCTGGCGCAGAGAACTCCAGAAGCCACAGCACAGGTGGGCGTGGCCCAGGCCTCAGGGAGCTAAGGGGCCCCACACAAGGCTTCCCGGGGAGCCCATCTCCCCGTGTGTGAAAGGGGTACAAGACCACAGCTGCTAGGGATTGCCTGTTTCAGGTTGAATGGGCACCATGCAAAGTGCCACAACAGCTGTAGAAAGTCTCCTTAATCTGAAGAGTGGGAGGGTTGAGCTGGTGAAGGCAAAGTGCAGACACCAGGAGGCAGGCAGAGCCCCTGCCATGACCTGCCAGTGCAGCGGAGCTCAGGGTGGCCCTGCCTGCTGGCCCAGCTCCAACCCGCCCTGTCATCCCCTCCCTTTCTGTGTCCCCTTCTTTTGATTTCTTGTCTGTGTTATGCTCTTCCCCACTTCATTAGCTTCACACAGAACATTCCCTCTGCCTGGAACACTTCCTGCCACTGTTTTTTCCCCATGCGCACACACACCCACATGCACCCCCTCTCTCCCAGCCCAGCAAGCTCCTGATCTTTCTAAAGCTGCATGTCCTCAGCCTTCCCTAATTCACCACACTCTGTCCTTCCTAGCAGTGGCTACAGGTGTAGTCATGTGCCTGGGTACTTATTTGTTTCACATCTTTCTGCCCCACTTGACTGTAAATTCCCTGAGGTCAGGGACCATGTCTCAATGAATAGTTGTTGAGTGACCACACAAACCAAAAACAAACATATGATAGTAAGAAATGTGTCAGTGTGGGCCAGCCCTGCCCAAGGGAGAAGACGCTGATTCTGAAGCCTCATGGCCTGGATCACAGGGTGGTCCCACAACGATCTGGAGGCCATTGGGCGCTCTCCTGCCTCTCAACGGCCCAGTTCTGGCTTCCCCTAATATCACTGTAAGTCCACGAGTCTGGCAGAGCCAGGTTTCACAAACTACTTGTGGAGAAGGACCAGTCGTTTTCTGTTTTCAATTTCCAATTGACCCTGGACCAGTAATTCTGCAAGATCTGAAATGCAGTCACATGTTTGGATGCTGCATCCATGTCAAACAGCCAGCACAGTTCTGAGCTGCACACACCAGTCCCTGCCTTTCTTTCCTCTGGGCCAGTGCGGTCTGTAGACCACAAGTGGGGTAGCTCTAAACAATGGGTTTTACTTAGGAAAGTGACACTAGGTTCACACCTTCCAAGGCTCATGGTGGTGAACAGATTCTCTACAGATAAAGAAGCTCAGAGGCTCAGCCTCCAGGCCCTCGCCCCATACCCTGCCTCACAGCTCCTGAACCCCAGAGCTCCCAACCCATGCCCAGGCCTCATGTCCTGCCCCCTGCCACCACCACTCCCCAGGTGCAGGCAGAAACCTAGTGTGGACACTTGGCCTAAACAGGCAGCACGGGCTTTTCATCACTGAGTCTCCCCAGCAAGTGGCCCAGACCTCGATACAATAAAATGGTTTATACCAGTGCCCCTTCAAGGAACTGCTTTGGGGGTTAAATGTGAAGATGTACATGCAAGTCTTGGCATGGCACCTGGTGCCTAGGAAGTACTCAGTCAAGGTGGCAGGACAAAGAAATCTGGCTTTGGTCTCCCCGTTGCCTATGGTTCGGGTGCATCTGCCCTGCAGAGCCTTGGGCAAATCTTCAAGACTCCAAGACTCAGGATTCTCACAATGTTGTTGGGGGGTTAAGTTACATAAAATCTATGTAGGATGCGCAGAGTAACACCTGGCATATAGTAAGTACTTAGTAAGTGTTTTTGTTACAACTAAATTTTAATAACCCCAAATAGTACATAAAAGCTACTCATACTAGTCAACTTGGCAAAGTCACAGGATATAAGGTCAAAATACAAAAATTGCTTGTATTTCTACACAGCTGGATATTGAAATGACACAATACCATTTACAATAGTGCCAAAAATACAAAACAGGCTGGCCATACACTTAGAAATGGTTAAGATGGTAAATATTATGTTATATGTATTTTGCCACAACCTTTAAATGTTAAAAAAATAAAGAATTAAAAAAATGCCCTGGCTGGTGTAGCTCAGTGGATTGAATGTGGGCCAGTGAACCAGAGGGTCACCGGTTCAAGTCCTGGTTGGGGCACATGCCTGGGTTGCTGGCCAGGTCCCCAGTGTGGGGCACGTGAGACACACCCACACACTGATGTTTCTCTCCCTCTCTTCCTCCTTCTCCCCCCCACTCTAAAAATAAACTAATAAAATCTTTAAAAAATTAACTGTGCAAAAAATATGAAATGAGGATTAAATTGAACAAAATATGTGAAAGACTGTATAAAAACTACATATCACTGCTGAGAGAAATTTTATAAGATGTAAATAAGTGAAAATGTATAAGTGTTCATGGGTCAGAAGATTCAGCATTGTCAGCTCCACAGTTATGACGCAATCCTAACTAAATTCCAGCCAGGCTTTTTGCAGAGACTGACAGGTTGATTCTACAATTTATATAGAAATACCAAAGACCTAGAATAGCCAAAACAATTTTTAAGTGAAGAATAAAGCTGGGAGAACTCAAAGTAATTACTATAAAAACAGCCCTGGCTGTTGCAGGCCTGGTCCCCAGTAGGGGGCGCGCGAGAGGCAACCACACATTGATGTTTCTCTCTTTTAAAAAAAAAATAGAAAAAAAGAAAAAAAGGGGGGAAAATACCAGCCATGGCTAGTGTGGCTCAGTGGATTGAGTGCTGACCTACAGACCAAAGCATTGCCGGTTTGATTCCCAGTCAGGGCACATGTCTGGGTTGGGGGCCAGGCCCCCAGTAGGAGGTATGTGAAAGGCAACCACACGTTGATGTTTCTCTGCTCTTTCTCCCTCCCTTCCCCTCTCTATAAATAAAAACATTAATATAAAAAAGAATTCCTATAAACTATTTTTTTAAAAACTTACTATAAAATTACAGTAACCAAGAGAGTGTGGTATTCACACAAGGATGGCTGTTAAGAAACAGACACACAGCTGCCAAGGTAATTCAACAGCAGAAGGTAACTTCCAACAAAGGAACAACTGGACATCCATAACACTCCATAAAAACATCTGCCACATATGAAGATTGACTCAAAAAGGGTAATTACCTAAATATAAAACCTAAAACTATAAATTCTGCTCTTCAAAAAATACTGGTAAGAAAATGAAAAGACAAGCCACAGACTAGGATAAAGTATTTGCAAAAAACATTATCTGATAAAGACCTTCTATCTAGAATATATAAAGACCTCTCTCACTATTAAGAAAATAAACAAGCCAATGAAGAATTAGTCCAAAAACGTGAACATTTCATCAAAGGAGGTATACAGAGGGCAAATAAGCAAACACATGATGTTCATTCAACATCATCAGCCAGCAGGGAAATGCAAATGAAAACCATGATCCCATACGCTTGGCCCCTAGTGGAACAGCAGACATGGAAATGACTGACAACACCGAGCGACAACAGGAACGTGGAGCCACGAGAGTTTGCACCTTGCTGGTGGAAAGGCAAGATGGGATCGCCATTCATAAAACCAGTTTGATAGTTGCTCCTCGCCATGTAAGTTAAATACACATCTGCCACACAGCCCAGCCACTCCACTCTGAAATTTACCCTGTTAGATAAACGCCCATGTCTACCCAAAGATGTGGACATAGTCTTTCTGAGAACTTCATTCACAAACTCCCCAAGCCGGCAACATCCCAAATGCCCATAAACTGGCCAATGGATAAACTGTGGTAGAGACATAAAGGAGAATGCTGATCAGCAATTAAAAGGAATAGACTACCGATCATGCAGCGAGCGGGATGAACCTTGAAAGGATCGTGCTCTGTGAATGTCAAAGGCGAGGCTGTGTACTGTGTGGCTCCACCTACCTGGCATTCTGGGAGCGGGAGTCACCCAAATCAACACCACCCAGCAAGGGGGTGGGGGAGGGGAGGTGCTGGCCGCAAAGGGAGTACTTTTTCTAAAGATAGACTTTATCTTAATTGTATTAACATGTACTGGGGTGACATTAGTTATAACATTATGTAAGGTGCAAGGGTCGTAGGTGAAGAGTATGTTCATTTTTAGGAGGAACTGCTAAACTGTCTTCCAAAGTGTCTGTACCACCTGCAACGCCACCAGCAACGGCGAGAGGTCCTGCTGCTCCACCTCCTTGCCAGCACTGGGTGTCTGCAGTGTCCTGGGCTCGGGCCATTCCAGTCACTGCGAGTGGCATCTGGTTGTTGTTTTAGTCTGCATTTCCCTGATGACACATGCTGTTGAACATCCTTTCACTTGCCATCTGTACATCTTCTAGGGTCAGGTGTCTGTTCATGTCTTCAGTCCATTTTTTAAAATCAGGCTGTCCATTTTCTTACTGTTGTGTTTCAAGAACTCTTTCTATATCTTGGATAATAGTACTCTTATCAGCTACATCTTTTGCAAATATGTTCTCCTGATCCATGGCTTGTCTTCTCATTCTCCTGAGAATGAGGTTGTCTTCTGACAATGTCGTTTGCAGAACAAAACTTTTTAATTTTAAAGAAGTACATCTTATAAATTATTTTTTATTTTTCAAATACAGTTGATATTTTATTTTACAGTTGAATGTTATTTTATACTAGTTTTAGATGTACAACATAGAGGTAAGACATAATTTACAAAGTGACCTCCCAATAAGTCTAGTACCCACCTGGCACCATATATAGTTATTACAATATTATTGATTATATTCCCTATGCTGTACTTTATGCCCCTATGATACATTATTTCTTTCTTGAATTGTGCCTTTGGTATTATATCTAAGAAGTTATTCCCATACCCAAGGTCATCTAAGTTTTCTCCTATGTTATCTTCTAGGAGTTTTAGAATTTTTTTTTAAGATTTTACTTACTTATTTTTAGAGAGAGAGGAAGGGAGGGAGAAAGAGAGGGAGAGAAACATCAGTGTGTGGTTGCCTCTTGCACACCCCCTACTGGGGACCTGGCCTGCAACCCAAACATGTGCCCTGACTGGGAATTGAACTTGAGACCCTTTGGTCTGCAGGTCAGCATGCAATCCACTGAGCCACACCACACAGGGCAAGTTTTATAGTTTGATTTTTGCATTTAGGTCTATGATCAATTTTGAGTTGATTTTTGTGAAAGGTGTAAGATGTATACGGTTTTTGTATAGATTTTTTTTATGTGGATATATAGTTGTCCCAGCAGCATTTGTTAAAAAGACTATGTTTGCTTCATTGTATTACCTTTGATCCTTGTCACTGATCAGCTGACTATATTTATGTGCGTCTTCATGTGGGCTCTCTGTTCTGTTCCACTGACCTATTTGTTCTGTCACCAATGCCACATAGTCTTAATTTATTAAGACTACTATGTTTCATAGTAGGTCTTGAAGTCAGTTTGCATTAGTCTTCCAACTTTTTTCTCATTCAACATTGTATTGACTATTTGGGGTTTTCTGCCTTTTCACATAAACTTTAAAATACCAATTTGTTGATATCTGCAAAATAACTCACTGGGTTTCTGACTGCATTGAATTGAATCTATAGATCAGGTTGGGAAGAACTGACATCTTCACAATATTGGCTTCCTATCCATGAACATGAAATGTCTCTCCATTTATTTATTATTTGAATTCCTTCATCAGGGTCTTGTAGTTTTCCTCATATAGATCTTGTATGTATTTTGTTAGATTTACATATGAGTATTATGTTTTGGAGGTGCTAATATAAATAGTATTGTTTTTAATCTCAAATCCACTTGTTCATTGCTGGTATATAGGAAAGCAATTGATGTTTATACATTAACCTTGTATCTTGAAGCCTTGCTATAATCACCTATTAATTCCAACATATTTTTCTTACAATTCTCTCAGATTTCTACATAGATGGTCATGTCATGTGCAAATAAAGGTAGTTTTATTTCTTCTTTCACAATCTGTATATTTCTTATTTACTTTTCTTGTCTTATTTTGTTAGCCAGGACTCCCAGTACAGTGTTGAAAAGGAGTGGGGAGAGGGGACATCCTTGCCTTGTTGCTGATCTCAGCAGGAAAACTTCTAGTTTCTCACCATTAAGTATGAAGTTAGCTGTACGTTGTTCGTAGATATTCTTTATTAGACTGAAAGTTTTTTTTATCATCATGGGCATTGGATTTTATCAAATGCCTTTCTGCATATATTGATATGACCACGTGATTTTCTACCTTTGACCTGTTGATGTAGTAGATTACATTAATTGGTTTTCAAATGTTTGATTTGCTAATATTTTGTTGAGGATTTCTACGTCTATGTTCATGACAGATAAGTTGAGAAGTATTCCTTCTATGTCTGTCTTCTGGAAGATATTGTAAAGAATTGTTATCATTTCATTCTTAAATATTTGGTAGAATTCACAAGTAAATCCATCTGTTGCTTTCTGTTTTGGAAAGTTATTTATTATTGGTTTAATTTCTTTAATAGATACAAATGCTCTTTGAGTTACCAAGGGGTTATATCCAGATAAACTAATTATAAGTTGAAAATATTGTAAGTCAAAAATGCATTTTAGCCCTGGCCAGTGTAGCTCAGCTGGTTGGAGCAATGTCCCATAGACCAAAAAGTCATGGGTTCGATTCCCAGTCACAGTATAAGTTGTGGGTTCAGCCCCCAGTCAGGGTGCATATGAAAAGCAACCAACCAATGTTTCTCCCACATAGATGTTTCTTTCCCTCTCTCTTTCCCTCCCTACCCTCTCTCTCTCTAAAAAAAAAAAAAAAAAGCACTTTAATATTACACCGTAGAATAGTGGATCTATCACTCTTGTGATTGTGTGGCTAACTGGGAGCTGTGGCTCACTGCCACAACCCAGCATTACTAGAGAGCATCATGCCACATATTGACCAAAATTTGAAGTATAGTACTCACTAAACATGCATTGCTTTTCTATAGTACAGTAAAAAAATAGGTAAGTCAAACCATTGTAAGTCAGGGACCCTATGTATAGGCCTATTCATATTGTCTATTTATTCTCGTGTGAGTTTAGCTGATTGTGTCTTTCAAGGAATTGGTTCATTTTTATCCAGGATATCAAATCTGTGGGCATAGAGTTGTTCATAGTATTCCTTTATTATTATTGATATTTTAATCTCCACAGGATACAGTGATGTTCCTTCTTTTTTCTCTATTGATTTCTTGTTCCAATTCCATTGATTTTTGCTCTAATTTGTATTATTCTTTTCTTCTACTTACATTGGGTTTAATTTGTTCTTTTTCTAGTTTCCTGAGGTGGACACTTAGATCATTGATTTTAGATCTTTCTCCTTTTTTAACATACACATTCAATGCTACAAACTGCCCTCTAAACACTACTTTTGCTGCATCCCATACATGTTGATAAATTGCATTTTCATTTTTCTTTACTTCTATTTTAAATTTCAGTTACAATCCGTCTTTGACCTGTGTGTTATTTAGAAGTGTGGTGTTTAATCACCAAGTGTTTTTGGATTTTCCTTAATTTGTTAAGGTGTGTATTATGGCCCAGGATGTGATCAGTCTTGGTGAATGTCCCATGCGAGCTTGTGAGGAATGTGTATTCCACTGTTTTCAAACACAGCAGTCTTCATATGCTGGCTATGTCCAGGCGGTGTCATAGAGCTCTGCTATGTCCTTATTTTTCAAGTCTGGCCATTTCTGACAGAGGGGCACTGAAGTCTCCAACTGTAATAGTGGGTTCATCTATTTCTCCTTGCAGTTCTAAAAGTTTCTGCCTCACATATTTTTATGTTCTGTTGTTAGGCACATACATATTAAAGATTGTGCCCTGGTTGATGTGGCTCACTGGACTGAGTGCCTACCTGAAAACCTCAGAGTTACTGGTTCTGTTCCCAGTCAAGGCACATGCCTGGGTTGCAGGCCAGGTCCCCATTTGGGGGGTACATGAGAGGCAACCACACACTGATGTTTCTCTCTCTCTCTTTCTCCCTCCCTTCCCCTCTCTCTAAAAGTAAATATATAAAATCATTTTAAAACTTAAAGATTAAAAAAATATGTTGTTGACTTCTTGGATAATTGACCCATCTATCACTATATAACGTCCTTTCTTATCTCTGGTCATTTTTCTTGGTCTGAAGTCTGTCTTGTCTGAAATTAATGTGGCCACTCTCACTTTCTTTTGACTAGTGTTACCATGGAATACCTTTCTACATCCCGTTCTTCACTTTCAATATGCATGTGTCTCTACATTTAATATGTGTTTATTGTAGACAACATGTATTTGGACCTTGTTATTTTTTTATCCACACCAACAATCTTTACCTTTTAGTTGGTATGTCTAGACCGTTGACATGTAAAGTGGTTATTGACAGAGTTGGGTTACTATCTACTATCTTTGTTACATATCTATTTCTATACGTTGTCCTTGTTATCTGTTCCTATTTCTATCTTCCATTCTTTTTCTACCTTTTGTGGTTTTCACTGAGCATTTTATACAATTCTACTTTCTAGCCTTTCTCAGTTATCAAGAAGCATCTTTCTGGTGGTTGCCCTAGAGTTTGCAATATACATTTACGATTAATTCAAGTCCACTTTCAAATAACAGAATACTGCTTTGCAAGTAATACAAATACCTTACAATAACAAAGTACCCCTGGTTCCTCCCTCCCATCCCTTGTATCATTGAGATTACTAATTTCACTTATACAGAAGTCATAGTTGTTACTAATATTATCTTGACAATATTAAAAATAAAAAAGGTTTTATTTTACTTTCATTTATTTCTTCTATAATGTGCTTCCATTCTTAAGGTAGATTTGATTTTCTAGCCTGTATCATTTTCCTTCTCTCTGAAGAACTTCTTTTAACATTTCTTTCAAGATAGGTCTACTGGCAATAAATTCCCTCAATTTCTGTTTGTCTGGGAAAGTCTTTCTCTCCCCTTCTCTTTTAAACATAATTTCACGGGGTACAGAATTGTAGGTAGTGGGTTTTTACTCTCAACATTTTAAATATTTTACTCTACTTTCTTTTTTTAAGATTTTATTTATTTTTAGAGAGATGGGAAGGGAAGGAGAAAGAGAGGAAGAGAAACATCAATATGTGGTTGTCTCTCACGTGCCCCCATTTGGGGACCTGGACCACAACCCAGGCATGTGCCCTGACTGGGAATTGAACCGGTGGCCCTTTGTTTGCAGGCCCTTGCTGAATCCAGTGAGCTACACCAGCCAGGGCTATTCTACTTTCTTCTTGCTTGCACGGTTTCTCAGAAGTCATATGTAATTCTTATGTTTGTTATAGGTAAGGTGGTTTCCCCCCCCTCTGGCTCGTTTCAAGATTTTTTTCTTTACCTTTGATATTCTACAGTTTGAATATGATATGCTGAGGTGGAGGGTTTTGGTGAGGGCGGGGGTTGCATTCATCCTACTGGTGTTCTCTGCACTTCCTCGATCTGTGGTTTGGTGTCTCACAAAAATTTGGGGGAAATCCTCAGTCATTACTGTGTCAGGAATTTTCTCTGTTTCTTTTTCCCCTTTCTCCTTCTGGTATTCATATTACATACATGTGATACCTTTTTGTAGCTGTCCCGTATTCTTTGATATTTGGTCCCATTTTTTTGTTTTGCAGTGATCTTTCCTTTTGGCTTTTCAGTTTTGGAAGTTTTTACTGAGATATCCTCAAGTTCAGAGATTCTTTCCTCAGCTGTATCAATCAACTTATAAGCTCATCAAAGGCATTTTTCATTTCTGTTAATAGTGTTTTGGGGCTCTAGCATTTCTTTTTTATTCTTTCTCAGAATTTCTATCTCTCTGCCTGCATTATTCATCTGTTCTTATAAGTTGTCTATTTTTTCCATTAGAGTTCTTAACATGTTAAACATAGTTGTTTTAAACTCCTGGTCTGATCATTATAACTTTGCCACGTCTGTTTCTGATGCTTGATTTATCTCCTTAAACTGTGTTTTTTGCCATTTGGTTTGCCTTGTGTGTGTGTGTGTGTGTGTGTGTGTGTGTGTGTGTTTTTGAAGCCTGTACATGCTGCCCCAGGTGAAAGCAACTGCTGTAAACAGGCCTTTAGAAATGTGGTGGGGAGGGGCAGGCGGGGGCGGGGGGCAGTGCTCTGTAGACCTGTGATTAGGTTTCAGTGTTGTCTTTTCTTCTTTGGCCTGATATTAAAGTGTTGTAATGGAGTGCAGCCAGCCGCCACCCCCCCAAAAATAAGAGGAATTTGAAACAGGGTCCAGAATTCAGGGTGTCCAAGAATTATAAAGTATAGGATACACCCACCCCCACAAGTCTGGGAGATGGGACATATGGAGCAGGGCCACTAAGAGTTATTTTGCACATCAACAGTAGGCTAGCTTCATACCTAATATGCAAAAATGGTTATTTAACCTATCTATTAACAGCTGGCTAGCTTTGTGGATATGGTAAGTAGCCATGGCCATGCTTTGAGCCAGGGAGGTGGGAGTGACTTTGTCCCATGATTTAACTGGGGGGCAACTCCCCCTGGTTACAGAGCCTGCATGAAAGCTTGAAGATGGTTCTCTCCATGTCATGAAGCCATGCCTGCCCAGACTTATTACGGCAGCCCAGAAAAGCTGGGAAAATACAGAATGCTGGCAGGTGTAGCCAATTGTGGGAGAAGTTGGAAATAGGGATTTAAAAACCCAGGCGCAGCAGCCATGCGGGTTGGAACCATGCAGTTTTGTAGGCAGAGAGGGGCCTGCCTTAACCATGTGGCTTAGGAAGCAGGAAAATGAGATGCAGGAGTCATGAAGAGCTCTTTTAACAGTTTGGAAGAATGCAAGAAAGACGTTGCAGGAAGGAAAGGGGTGAAAGGACTCTTGTTGATGGGTCATGAGAAGGTGCCATGTAGTTTTGGAGTAAGAACTGGAGACCCCAGTGACACAGCTGATGGTGCTAGGGACCTTGGGAGGCCTACTAGCCAAGCACAGATTACTGGGAAGAACCGGGAGCTGTCTGAGTCACAGACTTCTATTTTTTTCTGAGATACGGTACCCCAGACTGGTCTGATTGTGCAAAGGGGGGAAAGGAGGACTGTGTGTATTTGTGGCTGTTTTAAGGGACTTTGAGACTTTAACAAAGACGTTAAGTTACTACTCTAAATCTATATAACTTTTGAATAAATAGTTGCTTTTCTTTTCATGAAACTCTGGCATTGAGAGCTATAATTCCAATTCTTAAGGGTGGTGAGCAAGGTGAACCTAGTATGGAGGGACCCTGGAGAAGGGGGCAGTCTATTCAGTAACAGTATCTTGTCCCCCCATGTTCTGTTTTGTAACAGTGTCTCTATATTTCTCACAACAAATGTTTTACTGGATGAAAGCTTGGATAAAATAAATGAAATAAACTTATTCTTTAAAATTAAACTTTAGATATTCAAATTTTAATAGTTATTATGTGAATAGTGACCATGTTTTTATTTCAAAATCAGATAATTTAAAAATATTTTTGCATGAAACTGGACAAGAGAATATTCAAGCTATGGATTGGGAGAGCTTTTGGTTTTTGAAAAAGGGAAAAAGAGAAAGCAGTCTAATAAACTATAATGTATCTGGAAAAATTTACATTTCACCAGTCAAAAGGACAGAGGCTTTATGAAAGGAAGCCATCTCCGAAACCTTACTTACCTAAAATGGATGGCTATCCTGACTATAAAAATGTGGGGCTGAGCCTGCTCCCTCTCCAACCAATGAGCTGTTTCTAAAGGCAGTAATGTGAGATGACATGGGTTCAAATCCCAAATCAACTACATACTGCTTGTCAGGCCTTTTGTCAAGTTTCCTTAACCTCCTTTATAAAATGCAGGTATTTACCCTTTTGGGTTTCCATGAAGATTAAATGAATTAATTCATATGACATGTTTAAAACAGTACCTGACTCACATTAATCACTTTTTAAGTGTTAATGCCTATATTATTTTTATTGCTAGGGAACATGTTCCGGCAAATATTTTTCTATTGCATAAACAAGATGACATTTTACAGCGTACCTCATAGATATTGCAGGTTCAGTTCCAGACCACCACAATAAAGCAAGTATCTCAATAAAACAAGTTGTAATCATTTTGCTGGTGAAGGGACATGTCAGTTTGTAAAATATGTAACATCTGTGATGCACAGTAAAATAAACTATGGCTGTAGTCACAAAAAATCAAAGCCCTGATGGATGGGCCTGTCTCAAGTCATAATTTCTTTAAAGTTATTTTTATAGAGAGAGGGGAAGGGAGGGAGAGACAGAGAGAAACATCAACGTGTGGCTGCATCTCATGTGCCCCCTACTGGGAACCTGGCCCACAACCCAGGCATGTGCCCTGACTGGGTATCGGATCAGCAACCCTTTGGTTCACAGGCTGGCAACTCAATCCACTGAGCCACACCAGCCAGGGTTCAAGTCATATCCTGACTTATATCAAAAACAACAAAGACTTTAGAGGTGTAAAGATAAATATGACATTGCTCACTTTCACTGTTTATTAATTATATTACTTTGGACAATCTATTTATTGCCTAAAATGCTTTTTTAAACCATCTATCTACAATGTACTATTTTTTAAAATTTAGGTATAATTGACATACAACATTATATTAATTTCAGGAGTACAACAAAATGATTTGATATTGTATATATTGAGAAATGATCATCACCATAACCTAATTAACATCCATCACAATACAGTTACAATTTTTTCTTGTGAATAAAAACTTTTAAGATCTACTCTCTCAGCAACTTTCAAATATAAAGTACAGCATTATTAACTATAGTCACCATGTTATACATTACATCCATGGGAGTTATTTATTTTATAACTGGAAGTTAGTACTTTTTGAATCCCTTCATCTGTTCCACCCCACCCCCTACCCACCATCTCTGTTAACCACTAGTCACTTCTCTATATCCATGAGCTCGGGTTTTCCTTTTTGACAGTCTTACTGTTTGCACATGTAAGTGAGACCACATGGTGTGTCTTTCTCTATCTGACTTACTTCACTACAAATAATTCACTCACAGTCCATCCCTGTTGTTGCAAATGGCAGGATTTCCTTCATTCTTTTTGTGGGTTTCTATGAATAAATATCCACAACTGGAACTGCTGGGTCCTTTTTTGTTTCTTCTTATAGCCTTTGTTTTAAAGCAGGGGTGTGCAACCTTTTGGAATCTCTGTGCCACATTGCAAGAATAAGAGGTGTCTTGGACCACACACATTAAATACATTGTGACATGTAATCACACACAGGCACACACACACAAAATCTCATAATGTTTAAAGTAAATTTATGATTTTGTGTTGGACCTCATTCATAGCCATCCTGGGCTACATGTGGCCCATGGGGAGCAGGCTGGACACCCCTGTTTTAAAGTCTATTTTGTCTGATATAATACTGCTGCCTCAGCTTATTTTGTCATTTCCATTTGCACAAAATATCTTTCTCCATGTCTTTACTTTTAGTTTCTGTGTGTCTTTTGAACTTTATGTATGGGTCTTATTTTATAATCCATTCAGCCACTGTATGTCTTTTGATTGGAGCATTTAATCAATTTACATTTAAAGTAATTACTGATTGATACGTAGTTGTTGCCATTTTATTATTCATATTTTAAAAATATATTTTATTGATTATGCTATTACAGTTGTCCCATTTTTCCCCTTGACTCCCCTCCACCCTGCACACCTTCTCCCACCCACATTCCCCCCTTTAGTTCATGTCCATGAGTCATACTTATAAGTTCTTTAGCTTCTACATTTCCCAAACTATTGTTACCCTCCCCCTGTCTATTTTCTACCTACCATCTATGCTACTTATTCTCTGTACCTTTCCCCCCTCTTTCCTCCTCCCACTCCCCTGTTGCTAACCCTCCATGTGATCTCCATTTCTGTGGTTCTGTTCCTGTTCCAGTTGTTTGCTTAGTTTGTTTTTGTTTTTGTTTTAGGTGTGGTTGTTAATAATTGTGAGTTTGCTGTCATTTTACTATACATGTTTTTATCTTCTTTTTCTTAGATAAGTCCCTTTAACATTTCATAAAATAAGGGCTTGGTGATGATGAAATCCTTTAACTTGACCTTATCTGAGAAGCACTTTATCTGCCCTTCCATTCTCAATGAAAGCTTTGCTGGATAGAGCAATCTTGGATGTAGGTCCTTGCCTTTCATGACTTGGAATACTTCTTTCCAGCCCCTTCTTGCCTGAAAAGTCTCTTTTGAGAAATCAGCTGACAGTCTGATGGGAACTCCTTTGTAGGTAACTGTCCCCTTTTCTCTTGCTGCTTTTAAGATTCTCTCTTTATCTGGACTTCCAGCCAAGATGGAGGCATAGGTAGTCCCACTGTGCCTCCTCGTGCAACCAAAACTAAGGACGACAAAAATTTAGAAACAAAAAACAACCAGAACAGAGAGAAATGAACCGAACGGAAGTCTGACAACCATTCATCCAGGCCGGTAAGGAGGGGCGGAGTTGGAGGCCTACAGAGAGGGGTCGAGGGGCCCCGGCAGGAAAAAGCGGTGGATGGCAGATGCGGGTGTGCAGGGTGCAGGCAGCAGTTGGCTGACCCCAGAAGCGCATGAGCAGCTGACGGACCGGTGGCAGACCCTGGGCGTAAAAAGCAATGAGCAGACCCAGTGAGGCGCGCAAGGCAGCTGGCTATCCACAGCCACACATTCAAGCGCAGACAAACTAAGTGAAAATGGGCAGCGACACAGACTGCACAACCCAGAGACCCAGCGCCGGGAAACAAGGACAAGCCTAAAGGCACTGACTGAAAACACCTGTGAGAGTTGAGGTCAGGAGATTCTTTCAGCCTCACAGGAGGCTCCTTGGGGAGACTCACAGAGTCCGAGAGAGTGCACAAGCCCACCCGCCCGGGAGCCAGCACTAGAAGGGCCCAATTTGCTTGTGGGAAGCAGCAAAGGGGACTGAAGTCCTAGAGAGAGCAGAGCAGGCACCATTGTTCCCTCTCGGACCCCGTCCCCACATACAACGTCACAACCCAGTGACTGAGGTGCCCCACCCTGGTGAACACCTAAGGCTCCGCCCCTCATACATAACAGGCATGACCAGACCAAAGGAAAAGAAAATAAAATAAAAAAGATGGTTCAAACAGAATTAAAAGCCCCAGAGCCATTTGTTTTAAGTGACCGAGAGATAGCCAACCTATCAGATGCACAGTTCAAAGCAATGGTGATCAGGATGCTCACAGAATTGGTTGAATTTGGTCATAAATTAGATGAACAAATGCAGGCTATGATAAGAGAAATGAAGGAAAATGCACAGGGAACCAACAGTGATGGAAAGGAAACTGGGTTTCAAATCAATGGAGGGGACCAGAAGGAAGAAAGGAACAACCAAACAGAAAAGAATGAACAAATAAGAATTTTTAAAAAAATGAGGAGAGGCTTAGGAACCTCCAGGACATCTTTAAACGTTCCAACATCTGAATTATAGGGGTACCAGAAGGGGAAGAGGAAAAACAAGTGGAAAAGTTATTTGAACAAATAATAAAGGAGAACTTCCCCAATCTGGCAAGGGAATAGACTTCCAGGAAGTCCAGGAAGCCCAGAGAGTCACAAAGAGGTTGGACCCAAGGAGGAACATGGCAAGGCACATCATAATTACATTACCCAAGGTAAAAGTGAACGAGAGAATTCTAGAAGCAGCAAGAGATAAGGGGACAGTCACCTACAAAGGAGTTCCCATCAGACTGTCAGCTGATTTCTCAAAAGAGACCTTACAGGCAAGAAGGGGCTGGAAAGAAGTATTCCAAGTCATGAAAGGCAAGGACCTACATCCCAGATTGCTCTATCCAGCAAAGCTTTCATTGAGAATGGAAGGGCAGATAAAATGCTTCTCAGATAAGACCAAATTAAAGGATTTCATCATCACCAAACCCTTATTATATGAAATTTTAAAGGGACTTATCTAAGAAAAAGAAGATAAAAAATATTAACAGTAAAAAAAGACATCAAACTCGAAGTTAGTAACAACCATACTAAAACAAAAGCAAACTAAGCAAACAATAAGAACAGGAACAGAACCACAGAAATGGAGATCACATGGAGGGTTAGCAACAGGGAAGTGGGAGGAGGAGAGAGGGGGAAAAGATATAGAGAATAAGTAGCATAGACAATAGGTAGAAAATAGATGGGGGAGGGTAAGAATAGTATGGGAAATGTAGAAGCTAAAGAACTTATGACACATGGACATGAACTAAAGGGGGGGAATGTGGGTGGGGGGCTGGGCAGGGGGTGAAGGGGAGTAAAGGGGGATAATGAGACAACTGTAATAGCATAATCAATAAAATATATTTAAAAAGATTCTTTATCTTTAATCTTGGCTAAGGTAATTATGATGTGCCTTGGTGTGTTCCTCCTTGGGTCCAGCTTCTTTGGGACTGTCTGAGCTTCCTGGACTTCCTGGAAGTCTATTTCCTTTGCCAGATTGGGGAAGTTCTCCTTTATTATTTGTTCAAATAACTTTCCCTCTTGTTGCTCTTCCTCTTCTTCTTCTGGTACCCCTATAATTCGGATGTTTGAACATTTAAAGATGTCCTGGAGGTTCCTAAGCCTCTCCTCATTTTAAAAAAAATTCTTATTTGTTCATTCTTTTCTGTTTGGTTGTTTCTGTCTTCCTTCTGGTCCACTTCATTGATCTGAGACCCAGTTTCCTTTCCATCACTTGGTTCCCTGTGCATTTTCCTTCATTTCACTTAGCGTAGCCGTCATTTTTATCTAATTTGCGACCAAATTCAACCAATTCTGTGAGCATCCTGATCACCATTGCTTTGAACTGTGCATCTGATGGGTTGACTATCTCTCAGTCACTTAGCTGTATTTTTTCTGGAGCTTTGATTTGGTCATTTGGGCCTTTTTTTTTTTTTTTTTTTTGTCTTGATGCACCTGTTACATAGTAAGGGGTGGAGCCTTAGGTGTTCACCTGGGTGGGGCAACCCAGTTGCTGTGTTATGATGCTGTACGTGGGGCCAGGGTCTGAGAGGGAACAATGGTGCTTTCTGTGCTCTCTGCCGGATTTCAGTCGCTTCCCCCACTTCTCTCAAGCAAATTGGGCCCTTCTGGTGCTGATTTCCTGGTGGGTGGGTTTGTGTATGTTCTAAGACCCTATGGGTCTATCCAACAAACTCTCCTGTGAGGCTGTGAGTTTCTCCTAGCACATCGACCCCCACAGGTGTTTTCAATTGGTGGTTTGAGGCTTTATTTCTCTGCACTGGGACCCTGGCTTGCGAGGTCTATCTCGCTCCCCAGTTTGGCCTGGTTTATCTGTGCACAAATGTGGGATCACTTGGTCTGCCAGCCGCCTTGTGTGCCACGCTGTGCTCCACAATGCACAGTCTTGCTTGGTCCGCCTGCTAACATCTTGCACGCCCAGAGTCCACCAGTCACCACTTTGCCACAACCCCTCTCCACTCAGCTGCCTGATTCCACCTTCCTACTGGTCTAGATGAATATGTCTACTTTAACTCCTTGGTTGTCAGACTTCCATACAGTTCAATTTTCTGTCAGTTCTGGTTGTTATTTTGTTTCTAAATTGTTTTTATTTTGGTTGTGTAAGGATTCACAGTGTGTCTACCTATGCTTCCATCTTGGCCAGAAGTATTATTCATCTTTTTTATTGTTTTTTTCTTATTCTTAAAGAAGAACCTTTAACATTTCTTATAATCCTGGTTTTGGGGGTGTGAATTCATTTAGCTTTTCCTTGTCTGGGAAGCTCTTTATCTGTCCTTTGTTTTTAAACGATAGCTTTGCTGGGTAGAGTATTCTTAGTTGTAAGTCCTTGGTTTTCATCAATTTGAATATTTCTTGCCAATTTCTTCTGGCCTACAAACTTACTGTTGAGAAATCAGCTGACAATTTTATGGGAGCTCCCTTGCAGATAATTAACTGCTTTTCTCTTGCTGCTTTTAAGATTTTCTCTTCATCTTTAACCTTTTGCATTTTAATTATGAAGTGTCTTGGTGTGGTCCTCTTTGGGTTCATCTTCTTTGGGACTCTGTGCTTCCTGGACTTATATGATATTTCCTTTGCCAAATTAGGAAAGTTTTCAGTTATTAATTTTTTCAATAGGTTCTCAATCCCCTGCACTTTCTCTTCTCCTTTTGGTACCCCTGTGATGAAATGTTGGCATGCATAGTGTTGTCCCAGAGGCACCTCAAACTATCTTCATTTTTGGATTCTCTTTTCTGTTGTTCTGATTGGATGTTTTCTGCTACTTTATTTTCCAGATTCCTGATTTAATCCTCTGCTTCATCTAATCTACTATTGATTCCCTTGAGTGCATTCTTCATTTCAGTTACTGTATTCTTCATTTCTGAGTGGTTCTTTTTGTTTCCTATCTCCATTTTTATGTTTCCTATGTCTTTGTGGAAGTTCTCAATGAGATCATCTCTTCTTCCTCTAAGTTCTTTGAGTATCCTTTTAACCAGTGTTTTGAACTCTGCTTCTGGTAGATTGTTGTCTCCATTTTGTTTTTTTTCTGAAGTTTTGATCTGTTTTCATTTGAAACATGTTTCTTTGTCTGCTCATTTTGGCTGCATCCCTGTGTTTGTTTCTATGCATTAGGTAGAGCTGCTATGTCTCCCAGTATTGGCAGAGTGGCCTTATGTAGTTGGTGTCCTGTTGTGCCCTGTGACACAGTCTCTTAATCTTAAGACAGTGCTCTAGGGCTGTCCCTTGTGTGGGTTGTGTGTGCCCTCCTGTTATAGTGGAACCTTGACTGCTGTTGTCACATCAGTGGGCAAGACCCACCCTCAGGCTGATTGGCTGTGAGGACTGGCAGTGACTACAGTGGAGGAGCTGTTGTGCAGGGGCTGATCCTGTGAGGCAGAATTTGCTTTGGTGGGGCTCTGGTGCCTCCAAGTCCTCCCTTAGGATGTGTCATTTATGAAGGTGGTTGGGTGTTGCTCAGAAGTGGCTACAGTCTCTTGCATACCTTCCTGGAGTGGACTGAAGCTGGCCATCAGATGTGCTGATTGTGGGGTCTCTTGGGAGAAGCCCTGATGCAGGCCAAGGTTAGTCGTTGCTTGTGTTCTGCCCGGGGCCCCTTGGTATGAGCTACAAATGATCTAAAGATAACTGTCACTTGCGCTAGGCTTGGAGGTGCCTGGGAGAGGCCAGCTGCCACTAGTGCTGGCCTTGGAGCTACTTAGTAAGAGGAACACGGCAAGCTGAGGCCAGATACTGCTTGTTTGGGATTTGTGAACCTTTGAGAGATTTTAGGAGAGTGCACAGCACAAACCAAGACAGGTCATTTGTATGGAAAAGCCACTGGAAGTGGCTGGAGTGAGTCTCCAAGTCTGGTGGAACGGGGGTCTCAGGGAATCACCAGGGTCTGGCAAACAGTGATAGCCAGATGGATGGAGTTTCAGATACGGCACCTGAGCCTGCAGGCTGAGTAGGGAAAAGGCTCAACAAAGAAACAATAGCCTCTGCCAGCACTTTGTTTGGGAGAAAGCTGCTCCTCTAGCCCTTACTCTAAAGCCAGACAATTCAGTTCCTCCCCTTATGTTCTTTGCATACTGCTCCTCCAGCCCTGGAACTCAAAGACAGTGAGGCTAACAGTGATTGAGTCCATGCATGGGGCCTTTAAGAGGAATGCTTGAGACTCTAGAAGCCCTCTGTCTCACCTGAATGGAATACCCTCGGGCCACAATCTCCACTGGTTTTTATAGCCAGAAGTCACAGAACTTCTCTTCAATGCACTGGAACCCTGGGATGGTGAGCCTATTGTGGAGGTGAGACCCATCACTCCTATGAGTGGACCTCCACAACCAAGAAACCCCTCCCAGTTGTCAACTGCCACATGGGTGTGGGAACTTCCAGTTCTGCATCTCTGCCCCTCCTACCAGTCTTGATGTGGCTTTTTCTGTACATCCTTAGTTAAAGGATTTCTGCTCAGCTAGATTTCAGGTGGTTCTCAATGATGACTGTTCTGTAGTTTAGTTTTAATTTTAATGTGGTTGTGGGAGGAGGTGAGCATAGTGTCTACCTCCTCTGTCATCTTGACTGAAAGTCATATATATATATATGATATATATATATATATCATATATATATAAAAGATATATATATATCTTTTCAAGTCAATGCTTTTGTTTTCTCTGGTTAAAAACACAGAAGTGGAATTGCTGGATCACAGGTAGTACTATTTTTAATTTTTTTGAGGAAACTCCATACTACTTTCCACAGTGGCTGTACCAGTCTGCATTCCCATCAACAGTGCACAGGGGTTCCCTTTTCTCCACACCCTCACCAGCACTTGTTTGTTGATTTACTGATGATTGATTAGTGATGTTGAGCATCTTTTCATAGGTCTTTTGGCCATCTATACATCCTCTTTGGAGAAATGTCTATTTAGAACTTCTGAGCCTATGCTTCTTGTCTGTGAACTCCAGGAGTGCCTCTCAGGGGGCAGCAGGGTGGGGAGGGGCTCCTTCCTTCAGTGGATGGGTGACTAGGGGGCTGAAGTGGAGTGTTTCCCTTCCCCCAGGTCATTCAGGCTATGTTAAGACAGTTCCCCTTTGAGGGAAGGCCTTGTTAAGAATAGAACATTGCCCTGGCTGGTGTAGCACAGTGGTTTGGGCTCAGGTTCTGAACCAAAGGGTTGCCAGTTCAATTCCCAGTCAGAGCACATGCCTGGGTTATGGGCCAGATCCCCAGTAGGGGGCGCATGAGAGGCAACCACGCATTGATCTTTCTCCCCCTCTCTTTCTACTTCTCTTCCCCTCTCTCTAAAAATGAATAAATAAAAGAACAGAACACTCGAGCATGTCTCAAAATAGTTACTTTTTTCCTGCCCCTACAAGAACTTAGGTTCAAAACTTAGCTCCTTTTTTTTTTCTGAGCTTCTGGGAGTCGTGTAAAGCTCTTGAAGGTAAAATTCACAAAAGTGTGGGGGCTCTGGTGACTGGGCCTGCAAGGGATGCTTTGGCCTGACTGTGATGGTGATTATTTGTTAAGGACCTCAACTATATTGAGTTTACATTACATCTTAATAAATTAGAAGCAAAAAAAATTATAAGAAGGGCAATTTTTAAAGACCTTTGAGTATTCTGCCAAATTATCAACCAGAAGGATTTTATTAGTTTCTTTCTACCAGCCATATCTGAAAATGCTGGTTTTTATAAACCTTTACCAACACTAGTTATTATAATTTCAAATTATTATGATTCTAATAATTATCATTCTAATAGAAAAAATCATTTCAACTTTCACTTCTTTACTAACAAAGTTAAGTAATCTATGCTTACGTTGACTGTGTTTTTTGCTTTTGGAAAACTTTATACTAGCATCCATAGTGCCTATTTCTATTGTGCGTTCACTACTTCTCAAGGGTTTAACAAGTCACTGCCATGGTGACTGTCCTGTGGGCTTTTGTCACTGTCTTGGTTTAGGTCCTCATTATAGTCTATCTGCATCACTGCAGCCGTCTCTGTGTGGTCTCCAGGCTGGGAGTGAAGTCCACCAAGTGACTGGCCATGCTGCTGCAGGGAGCTTCCAGAAACACCAACACGATTTTTGACCACTTTGCTTAAACACCCCTCAGAGGCCTCGCAGTGCCTGTGGCAGTGAAGTGCAAACTCCTGATTACTAAAGGCCCTGCCTGCTTATTCAGCTTATCTCCAGCCTACCCGTCTTATACCACCCCACCCTCCAAGCTCCCCCTTATGCCCCTTTGTGTTTGCACTGCTGTTTGCAATACTCAGAACTCACTCCCTGCACTCCTTCGCCTGCTCATTCCCATGGGTGACTCATTGCTACTTTCCCCAAGAATGAGCCATGGCTTCCTCCTCCTGTGTGACCACAGAGGTTGTGACGTGGAGTGACAACCCACTGTCTGCCTGCCAAGCTGTCATCAGCTCCGAAAACAGAGATGGGCATCTTTTTAAGTGTTATAGCAGGTGCTTGGGAACTGTTTGCTGAATGAATGAATTCATTACTTCCTTAAATTCAAACACAGCACAGCCTACATTTTATATTTGAGGTTAAATGAAAAGGTTCAATTCTGGGGTAGAAAGAAACATAGCAGAAGGTTAACAGCATTGCTGTATCTCGGTACGAGGATCAAAGAGCTGGGGTTTTGGTTTTTTCCTTCATTTTAATCAAGGCATCCACTGTCACTGCACCCCTTCCTCTGGGAACAGCACCTGAATTGTCTTCTGTGAAGCCACCTCATCCTTAACAGGGCCCTCAGGAGGCCCACCCACCCATTGCCACAGGCCAGGTGTGGTCCCTGAGCTTGGCTGGTAAGCTCTTTCTCCTAGAACGTGGCTTGGGCATGGAAACGCATGGGTGGAGACTGGCTGGAGCTGCAGCCCTGCGGCCCAGGTGCTGAGGAGGCCATCTGTGGCTCTGGCTCCCACACAGCTGGTCCAAGGCCTGCTTCCTTCAACTTTCCTTTGATTCTCTGGGCAATCCAGCATCCTTCTAATAAAGGAAGGATGCTGGTTTTGTTTTAAGTTGGCTCGGTGCTGTTGATATTGCTTGTGACAAAAGAGTCCTAACTGGTACCCTCTTCTCACACAGCCACTGTGCTCTGAATCTTCAACAGTGAGCACCCTGTGGGCAGGAGAGGCTAAGGGTGGGGCTACGAGACACAAAGACCTGGGCCCAGCACCACTGACTCAGTAGGAAAGCCGCTGCCCCTCATTCTGCCTCTGTCTCCATCTGGCAGATCAGAAGAATGCCGTTGACCCTTGAACTGTGTGGGTTTGCACAGGTCCACTTACATGCGGATTCTCTGCACTGAACACCTGCCCTGGTTTTGATCTGCAGCTGTGAGTGTGTGGGTAAAAAGGGCCAACTGTATGCTCTATGCCATTTTATATGGGGACTTGAGCATCTGTGGATTTTGATATCCACAGTGGGGCAGGAGGCATCCTGGAACCCATCCACTTCAGGTGCGAAGGGACAGCTTAAGTTTAGGGAGTCAAAAGTTATATGCAAATTTTTGGCTGTGGGGGTAGGGACTTGGTGCTCCTTATCCCCATGTTTGCCAAGGGTCAACTGCATTTCTGTTTCACAGGGAGATGCTGTAAGCCCTAAAGAGATTACTGCCAGTACAGCACCTGCCACAGTAAAAATGCTGAGCAACTCTGAATGCTGTGGCTCAGTTGGTTGGGTGATGTCTTGCATAGTGAAAGGTCCCAGGTTTGGTCCCCTGTCAGGGCAGGTGCCAGAGGCAATTGATCCATGTTTCTCTCTCACATGGATGTTTCTCACCCTCTCTCTCTTCTTCCTTCCCCTCTCTCTAAAAGTACATAAATAAAATCTTTTTAAAAAATAAAATAAAAGCACTAACTAAATGGTAAACATTATTACTGAAAGATGTTTGATAACTCTGTTGAACAAATAACTCTATTGATCCAACAACAAATACTGAGTGCTTACCACATGGCAGGACCTGTGCTAGGCACTGGGATCAGTAGTAAGCAAGAGTCATAGTCCCTGCCCTCATGGATTTTGCAGTTTAGTGGATGAGACAAACAGATGACAAGACATAGATGAAGAAATAAATCCATTTCAAACATGGAAAGTGTTATACAGGAAACAAAGGTCTGAGAGGTGGAACAACAAGGTGGAGGAAGAATGTATTTTAAATATGGTCAGATGCTGTGGGGAAGCTGCTGGGCTGAGGCCCAGTGAATGAAGAGGAAGAAACCAAGCAGGCAGAGGCCAGCATGTGCAAGGGCAGGAAGCAAGAACGCACTGCATGCTTAGAAGTGGAGGAGCACAAAGCATCATGAAGGGAGAGGACAGGACTCTGGGATGGGTGGGAGGGGTGGTGAGGCAGGGCCTTATAGGTCATGGAGAGTGTGTGTGTGTGTGTGTGTGTGTGTATCGTATGTATACACTTCCTTTAATCCTATTTTAAGTGCAGTGGGAAACCATTAAAATGTTTTAAAGTAGGAGGCTGACATGATCTGCTTGTGAAGACCTCCTGTGGCTCTACGTGGGACTGAAACGAAGGCAGTTCAGGAGGCTCTCTCAGTTCTGGAAAGAAATGCTGAGGTGGTGGCAATAAGGAGAGGGAGAAGCAGACAGATGCCAAATATCAGAAACGGGCAACAGGAACTATGACTTGTCAACGTGCTAGAGGTGAGGGGTCAGAGGGTGTCACCCGGACAGCCCCCACTTCTAGCCTGGGAGGAGCGGGATGGGAAGGACAGCACCAGGGATGGATATGGCAGGGCTGAGCTGCCTGGAATTCAGAGGACAGTCCTGGGCTGAGGCTACACAGGGTAGATGGCAGGCATACAGATGATACTTAAATCCATGGGAATGGGTGACTGACAGCCATCTTGTCAATCTTACACCAATAAGCACTAGATAAGTATCCCGACCTCCAGTACAAGCCCTACTGAAACAGTTACTCTAGCCCAGCAGTTCTCAAAATTAAGAATGTACCTGGTAGGCTTGCTTAAATACACTCAGCTGCTCCCAGAGATTCTAATTCAGAAGGTTGCAGGGGTGTCCAACCTTTTGGTGTCTCTGGGCCACACTGGAAGAACTGTCTTGGGCCACACATTAAATACATTCTGACACGTAACCACAAAAAAAAATCTCATAATGTTTTAAGTAAATTTAGTTTTGTGTTGGGTGACACTCACAGTCACCCTGAACCACATGTGGCCCGAGGGCTGCAGGTTGGACACCCCTGGTCTAGGGAGAGACCAGAAAACACCCACTTCTATTAAAGTGTCCTGGGTGTGCAGACCCTGCTGGCCTGGCGGCCTGACTTTGGGTCACTGCTCTACTGCAAATAGTGGACCTGGCCCTCAGTCCTAACTCCACACTTAGTGACTCTGGGGAAGTTATTAACTCCCCTGAGTTTAACTGAATTCATGTTTCTCACATGTTCTAAGGGTATAAGGATAACCATGGAGTGGGGTGCTGTGAGTATGCAATGAAATGGCGGGGGCCGAGCACTGTACATGACACCACAATAATTGCTCGGTAAGTGTGAGTTCCCAGTCCACTGAAAGCACAGAGAAGTCACCCAGTGCTGGCTGACTATATACATTTTGCTTCTAATACTGAATTGGAGAGAAGAGAGGCAATGTGAAGACACTCAGGAGAACTCCTGCTGAAGGGCTGAGCCAAGCCATTGACCAGGGAGGCCCTGGGCTTGGCAAGGGCTGCTTGAACTTCCTCAGGAGGGGCCAGGCCCTGGACCCAGCTCTGGTGTGAGCACCCACCTCCTGGACAACAGACCTTCCCTCTGGTCTGGTCAACCACAGGTTCTCAATTTCCAGAAAAGTTTCACTTTCATGCAATTCTAATATTTTCAAAAAGAAGACAATGAGTATGTAGCAAAATTCAACTATTTCACCTTTGTAAGACTTTTTGTGTAAATAAATTCGTACGTTCTAACGTGAATTTGGGTTGCCTCCAGTCCTTCCACAGACATTTTCTCCCCTTGTCCCATCCTTCACAAATGACACTGCACTGAAATGGGGACAGTCACCCTCTCCAGAGAGCCTGTCACATTCACTGGACTCCATCCAGACAAGGTAGCAGAATTTTGGACTGGCACTAGGGAAGGTTGTCAGGGAAGGAGACCCTGGCACAGAAACAGGAGGAATCGATGGGAGAGGAGGCAGAAACAAATTCACCACAGCCGGCGGCAGCTGTGTGGGGGTTCAGTGCCCTTCTTGCTAGGCATGTGGAGAGCCAGCACCCCTTACCTATGACCCATGGGGTAAAGTGAGAAGAGCAAAGCACCAAACCCTCTGCAAGCAAGCGCACAGCTCACCTTCTCATAGGGACAGTACTTGTACCTCTTGATGGGGCTCGTGCAGATGAAGACATCAGTGCTGTGGGAGAGGAAGGACAGTAAGCCTGGGAGCCACATCCGGGCCCTCACCCTGCCCTCTGATTTGCTACACCATGCCCACCCACCACCTGGAAGGCATCAACCCACTACTTAGGGCAGCCATATGGGACCCCACTCCCAGCCCAGGCTACCAGCTCAGGGGTGGGCATTTGACTTATAGCAATTCTGAACGGCCAGACACAAAAATTAGTGGGGCTAATTGGATGCCCAGCCTGGGATCTAAACAGAAAAGTACTGAGACAGAAGCATTTATAAGAGAGGGATTCAAATAATGCAGAGCAGGTTATTGAGGGAGAAAGAAACCCTGAGGATGGTCTGTGTCCAACCAAGCCTGCTGGCAGGGGAAGCAGTGGGGAAGAGCCCTGACCCACCTGGCTAATACCCCGACACTGGAAGTCCCGTTAAGACAGATGTGGCTCTGCTGAGGCACCTCTTCCCTGATCTGTGTTTCCATATTCAATGTGGGAGCTAACCTTGAAGGGCCGCCCAGGAGCCCGCTTCTCCCCACAGCCCCAAGGGCCCCAGTCACTCAACAACACAGGCCTGTGGGCCCAACGGTCTCATAAAGCCAGCGCGGCCTCTGGGACAACTGGCTCATCAACACAAGCCTGTGAAGATTCTCCTCATTCCTTTTCTCATTGGTAAATTAGTCCTATGAGAATCATCAGAAAGCATGTGCCTGTGACAACCTTGCTGCCCAGCCCCACACCGCTGCATCAGTCCCCTGGACCTGTGGCCTCTCCTTGACATGCTCCCACCTCCTGCCTGCACTGAAGCCTGGCCTCCCGGGAATGCTGGCTGCCCACATGAGCTCGGAGGGGAGAATCCCAAGCCTCTAACCAGGGCTTGGTCTCTCTAGTGACCAACCCCACCCAGGAGCCACCCATAGTCACCCCATTAAAATAAGAGATGCTCCTTATGCTCTTGTCACTCAGGAAGTCACAAGGTTTTTAGAAGTCTGTGCCAGACACCAGGAACAGAGACCAATATATACTGTCTAATACCTTACATCTTCCCTGAACTCCAGGCTTACATCCTCTGTGGCCTGTTAAATATCCCCACTTGGACATCACACTGGAATCTCAGATTCAGCCTTTCCAAAACAGAACATGTGATTCTCCTGACCCCCAAAAACCTGTCCACCTCAGCTAATGGCACTATTACATATATCTGACTTCTCTAGTGAATTAAAAAAAAAAGGAACTAAAAATCACCCTTTTTCCTAACTTCCCTCCACTCCCAACGTGTGAATTGTCTTTCCAAAGCATGTTTCAACCCGTCACCTGCTGCCCACGGCTGTCATCTAACCCAGAACACAGCGCCTCTCCCTGCAAACACCTCAGACTTGCTCCCCAGCCTCCAGCTCCACCCCCACCTCCACTCAGCACCTAGACTGATTGTTTTCAGCTCTCCTGAGGTACTGTAATGGGGGGGAGGGAAGAACACACACACACCCAGAAATGGGGGAGGGGTTTGAGTTGCACACGAGTGACATCAGACTTGGCCCCCTAAATATAGCGGTGGAAGAGGGGCAAAGGCCACCATGGCCAACACTGGCCCTCCTTGGTTGGAAGGCTGGACACTCCCACTAGCTTTTGGTGCACATGGGACTCTGGAAGAGGACTTTTGAAAGAGTGAGACAGAAAGCAAAAGGGCAGTTGGTTCTTTCCCCTCTTCTGGTGGGGGACTTGTCAATGGTCGCCAGAAAACCTGTCAACAATGCCCAGTGCAGGCCTGTGCACCGAGGCCTGGGGGCACAGACTCTGGAAGATTTCTGAAGCTGGGCAGAGAGTGGAGACCAGCTAAGTCACCTGCGTCCCTAAAACTTTTGGGTGGGAGAGGAGGTTCCTGGTGAAACCTTGAACTGAGCTGGCAGATGGTGACAGAGTGACTTTTCTTTGAAGCTTGCCGTTATTGCCAAAGACCTTGGTGATAACAGCACTGTCAACAGATTTTTGTTCTTGTGTTATTTTCAGTTCTTGGACCTGTGTAGTGGTTGTAATGAGACTATTTTTGATGTCATACTCTGACTTCTTCTTTCCCCTCCCTTACTGTTGTTACCCAGATATTTTAGGCAGAAAGTTGCCATTAAATCAGATTCCTTTCTTTTCCAGTGAACTCCATCTTTGGAGATTTTCATGATAGGCGGAAAGCAGTAGGAGCCCCCTACTGGCTGGGTTCGGTAACTGTAACTCACATGCAATAAACCATACACATTAAAAAGGCACAATACTGTGCCGACATTTATGAAACACAGACCACCACAATCAAGATAATAAATATATCTGTCAATCCCCAAAGTTTCCCAGCACTCCTTTGTCATCTCTCCCTGGCCCACCCCACCCCTCCTGGGTCCCGGAACCATTGACCTGCTTTCTACCACCGTAAATTGGAATGCATTTTCTAAAATTTTATGTAAACGAAACCATAGAGCATATATTCTTTTTTGATTGGATTCTTTCATCCAGTAACATTATTTTGGGGCTGCATTCATGTTCTTAAGTGTATGAATAGTTTGTTCCTTTTGTTAAATTGAGTAGACTGACTTTTTGAGACAGTTCCATTAAGATATAATTCCCATACTATAACAGCAACCCATTTTAAGTGTATAATTCAATGACTTTACAAAGTTTTACAACAATCACCAATTTCAGAACACTTTCACCTCCCCACAAATCAACCCTGTCTCCATAGCAGTTACTCCCCATTCTGCCCTTAGGCTTAGGAAACCACCAATCTGTCTCTGTGGATTTGCCTATTGTGGGTATTTCATACAAATGAAATCACACAACATGTGGAGTTTTGTGACCAGCTTCTTTCAAGAGCCATCCATGTTGTAGCATGTCAGTGCTTCGTGCCTTTTTGCTGCTCAGTAATGTCACATTGTATGCACATGTCACATTTTTAATGCATTTATATCATCGGTAGACATCTAGGTTGTTTCTCCCTATGAACAGCACTGGACACATATGTGTTAATTCTCTTGAGTACGTTCCCAGGAGTGTGGTCACTGGGTCCTATGATAACTCTATGTTTAACATTTCCAGGGGATATTTTCCAAAATGTTTTCCATAGCCACAGCTCCATTTTACAACCCCACCAGCAATGATGAGCATTCCAGAATCCTCTCCTCTCCAACACTTGCCATCACCTGTCCTTTCTTTATCATATCTAGTGGGTGTGAACTAGTTTCTCATTGCGGCTTTGATTTGCATTTTCTTAATGATTAATGATATCAAGGCAAATTTTCATGCACTTATATATCTTATTGTACATCTTTTTTGTATCTTTTTAAAGAAATATGCATCCAGATGCATTGCCTTGAGCCCATGTTTTTAAAACCTAAGTTCAGTCACATCTCTCTATCTTCAGCCCACCCCCACTGCGCCCCATCACAACTGCCCTCCCTTGGTTCAGGCTGCACGAGTCTACTTTGTGTTCCACAGACAAGCTGAGTCCTTAGCCAGCCTGGAGCCCTCACACAAGCTCTTCTCTCGGGCTGGAGTGCCCGGCACTTCACAGCTTAGTTCATTCTTATCCTTCAGGCCTAAGGTCAAGTGCCGCCCCTTCACGGCCACCTTTCCCATCCAAAGAAGCCCCTTCTTCATGTCCTCCCTAACATGTCACTTTGTTTATTTCCTTCACAAAGCTTATTACAAGCTGGTGTCTGATTTTCAAATACATCCCCAGTGTTAGTACGGGGCCAGGCAAATGGTAAATGACAAATATGTATATATATGCATACACATATATATCTGATTAGTGAACGAATGAGTAAGTTTCCTCATTCCAGGCTCTACAACAGAGTAATGACAGCCATGTTTAAACACAGGTTTAAGCATGTCTAGACTAATCCTTTTAAATAAGTGATGTTTCCTTCAAAAGTAGTCCCCGAGGAGGTGCAAGTTTTGTTCTGACACTGCTATAGCTTGATACATGTTTGAAGTTATATACAATATGATAACAACTATGGACAAAATATATAGGAAAGAAAACTTAAGCATAAACACCAAAATATAAGAAAGTGGTGATTTCAAAGTCATCGAGATTATAAAGGATTTTTTATTCTGTATTTTATTTTTCCAAAATCAACCATAAGCTATATATTTTTCAACCTTTTCTCTTAGGGACTAACCCGGGTAGCCACTTGCAGTCACATCAGAAAGTACTCATTGCTTTAGATATCATGTGTTTCTTTTATACGACACACATGGAAATCCATTACATTCTAAACACTGGGGAGATTCAGATAAGACTCACTTATTTTCTGGCAGTGAACTCCAAGTAAGTGTTGGTTATTTTTACCCATCAAATGCCCCTTTCAAGGACCATTCATATTGACTGAGGATATTTTATGTGGACCATATACTATGCTAACTGCTATGGTAGGATACCTGCTGAAAGAACAAAATGTCCCACTGGGCACCTATCAGAATTTTCAATGCACATGGCTTTGATCCAGCTTTCCCACTACTGTACAGAAATACTTGCACGTGTGCACCAAGACTCTCATGTAGCCCTGACACACAAGAAAAAATGAGAAATGACTTAAATGTCTACATGAAAAATCATTAAATAAATTATGGTATATATGCATGATAAAATACTACACAGTAGTTTAAAAGAATAAGAGTTCTATAGTATTGATATGGAAAGATATCTAACAGATACTGTTAAGTAAAAAAGAGAAAGCTACAGAATAATATAAAACAAGACTGCATTCCTGTTTTTTGTTTGTTTAAAAAACCCAACTATTATGTGAATATTCATTCAGCAAAAATCTGAGTGTGCACCGTGTGCCAGCTATCACTCTCAGGCCATGAACAGAGCCATAGCCAAGACAGTCCCTGACCTCAGGGATGGCATTTGAAAGGGAAAGGGACAGACATAGATACACAGTTTCAGTAGAGAATGTAACAGGGCAGCGGGGCAGGCTAGGCAGGGATGGCGGCCACTTCAGCTGCTGTGGTCACTTCTTTGAGGAGGTGACATTTAAGGTGTGCGGAACTGAAGGATAAAAATGACGTGGTCATGCAAAGGGGAGAAACATTCTGAGATGATGTAATCTGAGTGAAGGCTGTGGGACCAGAAACACTCCCTGTGCATCCACTGGGCAGGAAGCAAGCCATTGTGCCTGGAGCAGGAAAAGGTGGTGGGAGGGTGACAGGGCGGGGCTGTGAGAACTCTTCCCAAGCCTGGCAGAGTTAGGGTTTCATTTCAGTGCAACAGGAAACCAAGATAGAGTTTTAAGAGGGAACCAACATCACTAGAATTTGGCTTAAAAGTATCACTCTGGGTGTTAGATGGAACACAGAAATTTCCAAACCCACACACAAATACATACACGAGTGCACTGTAAAAGGTCTGAGAGCAAAACACCAAATTGTGAGCCAGGGTGGAAAGAGTGGGGTTGAAGGGGGTGGGGGTGAACAGGCAACTACACTGTTCACAGATTCCTCATCGTGTGAGGTTTTCATAGAATATACTCATAAATTACTGAATAATTTTTTTAAATTAGTCACCACTTTAGATATTCCAAACAAGCTCTCCAGGGTGTGAGGTGGTGTGTAGGGGGCGCAGTCTCCTGCTCAGCGAGGACACGGCAGGGCAAAGAGCCAGTCCCTTCGGTGGGCAGTTAGGGTCTTTGCTCACACTGTTCCCCTCCAACCTAAACCCCCCTTGCCTTCCCCACCCAGCAGATTCCTTTTTATTTTTTAAGATGACAGCTTGTGGACGGAGGGGGGGAAATTGAAAAAAGAATTGGGACAACTGTAATAGAATAAATAATGATAATGATGATAATAATAATAATAACAGTAATAATAATAATGACAGCCTGCCTGTCTGAATTCCCGCCCTCCACTCACTCGTGCTGACATACTCCAGCCCTTTCAGAGCCACATTCTAGTGTCTTGTATACTTATGAACTCCAGGAAGGCAAAAACTCTCTTGTCTACGTCTCTATCTGCAGCACCTGGAACTGGGCCTACTACGTAGCAGGGGCTCGACAGATTTTCATTAAGCTATGTGTTAAACCCTGGTCTTTGTCTGCTATGGTACTAGGCACACGGCTATCTGCTTAGTTACTGACTAGACCTCTCTCTTGGTCCAGACTTTGGGCAACAATGACTATAGGAATCTTCTCCCCAGTGAAGAGCCAAAAGGCAGGTGAAGTACCACCATCAGGGTCCAGACTTACACTTCCCGGACTGGAACTTCTGCAGAAGTGTAAACAAGGAGGCTCAGACAGAAAGTGTTCAGGACAGAACACATCTGAAGAAAGCTGCATCCTCTGCTACCCCAGTGGAGAGTCACAATGCACATGAGCAAATGGAAAGCTCTGAAAATTCCTACAGAAAAAAGCCTTAATTCAGTGTTTTCCCAATGGTTTTAGTTAAAGAATTCTCTTTTTTTGCATACTATTAAATCTTTTTAAAAAATTTTAAAAAGATTTTATTTATTTAATTTTTTTAGAGAGGGGAATATAGGAGACCGTTCTGTGTGGTGTGGGCCCAGACAGGACCCACAATCACAGATAGGTTCTCCCATGGGGAATCAGGCCTGCATTGTACCTAGGCCGCTTTGAGACTTGCTTTTGCTAAAACTCCCTCACCCTAAATTGAGGCAGCAAGTGCTTACTGTAACTTCCTAAAGACTGTGCTAAACCTCCCCAGTATGGAGTGTAAGGGGTTCAACCACTTTTCCCTTTGCATTTGCAAATATCTTTCTTCTGTGATGTAATTAGTGGCATTGGCTCCTTTGTTTTCTGTAAAAGGTAACCACCTAAAACGAACCTGTGCATAGTAAATGAAGACCACCAGGTAATGTGCCTGGAGAAAAGCAATAAAGGCTTGTCAAGGCAAGGATGGAGGCTTTTTCTCCTCTTGAGAGAGAAGCCATGCTTTTCCTCCACAGGACTCGGTAGTCCGTGTGAATTTCTTGTGCCTCATCCACAATGTGGCGGACCCCACAAGCTGGGGTCTGCATCAGGGGAAGAGGGAAAGAGAAGGAAAGAAACATCAATGTGTGGTTACCTCTCACATGCCCCACACAGTGGGGGCTGGCCTGCAACCCAGGTGTGTGCCCTGACTGGAAATCGAACTGGCGATGCTTTGCTTTGCAGGCTGGTGCTTAATCCACTGAGTCACACCAGCCAAGGTGCATACTTATTAAATCTTACAGAATAATAACAAGAGCATTTACAGAGCATCTACTATGTGCCAGGCACTATACCAAGGACTTTTTCATCCTCATTTTGCAGATGAAGAAACTGAGACCAAGAAAGTTTAATAGCTTACCCAACATCTGACAGATTCCAGACAAGCCCAGGTCTGAGCCTGGGCAGTCTAACTCCAGTTAGGACTGAACCTTAATCACTCCTCTATCCAGCGCCTCAGAACCCAGTCAGGTGAATATGATCCAAGAAATGTGGGTCCAGATAAGAAGAGAATTTTGAAAAGATTTAGTGCAAACACACATATTCTTTGCCTTTCCAAGCTCTTGTGACAGACAGATAGAACTTACACAACACTACTTCACTATAAATCAAGTGCAAATGATAAACCAACATAAAATATACTACTCTGCAGGACCTAGGCTAGAGGTGCTGGTAAATTACTGATCAAACAAATCCACAGTCAACTCAAACTCTAAGCATTTTGTGTTTCTCTGATGCCTATTTATCATATCAGAACTGTAAAAGCTGACAATTTGGGGAGATACTTGTATGGTACAATGAAGGACAAGTCACAAATTATGTTTGATTTGTCATTCAGGTTGCTAAATTCAAGCAAATTTGCGACCAATTAAAGTTATGCAAGTCGAGAAATAAACCCTAACACTTATCATCAACTGATGTTTGACCATAATGCCAAGACAGTTCAATAGGGGAAGAAAAATCTTTCCAACAAAGAGTTCTGAGACAACTGAATTTCCACATGCAAAAGAATGAAGTTGGACCTCTTTCTTCCAACACATGCATAAATTAAGTCAAAATGGGTCACAGACCTTAATATAAAAGCTAAAACTATAAAACTCTTAACAGAAAACATAGGAGCAAATTTTGGTGACCAAGATTAGGTCAAGGATCCTTAGATGAGATACACAAGTGACAAAAAAAAATAAATGAAACTAAACCAAAATTAAAATGTGTGTGCCTCAAAGGACACCATCAAGAAAATAAAACAATGCCCTGGCTGGGTAGCTCAGTTGGTTAGAGCATTGTCCTGGTACTCCAAGGCTGTGGTATGCATTCAATCCCAGGTCAGGGCACACGCAAGAATCAACCAATGAATGCATAAATAAGGGGAACAAGTGGATGTCTCTCTCTCTTCCTTCTTTCCTCTTTCTGAAATCAATGAATTTAAAAAAAGAAAAAACAACAATCCACAGAATGAGAGAATATATTTGCAAATCATATATCTGATAAGGGAGTTATTATTTAGGATATATATGAAATTCTTACAAGTCAAAATAAAAAAAGGACAAACTAGTTGAAAAATTTAGCAAAGGATTTGAATAAACATTTCTCCAGAGTATATATACAAATGGCGAATAAGCACACAAAAAGATGTTCAACATCCTTAGCCATCAGAGAAATGCAAATCAAAACCATAGTGAGATACCTCTTCACACCCACTAGGATGGCTAAAATATAAAAGATAATGACAAGTGTGTATGAGGATGTGGAAAAATTGGAGCCTCCATACACTACTAGTGCTAGTGTAAGATGGTGTGGTCACTTTGGAAAAGCTTGATGGTTCTCAGAATGCTAAACATGGATTTCCATGTGACCCAGCAATCCTAAAATGAAAATATATAACTGCAGCCCTGGTTGGTATGACTCAACAGGTTGAGCACAGGCCTGCGAACCCAAAGGTCACTGGTTTGATTCCCAGTCAGGGCACATGCCTGGGTTGTGGGACAGGGCCCCAGTTGGGGGCATGCGAGAGGCAGCCAATTGATGTTTCTCTTGCATATTGATGTTTCTTTCTCCCTCCCTTTCCCTCTCTCTAAAAAATAAAATCTTTTAAAAACAGTTTTAAAAAAGAAAATAAACAACAACAAAAAACATTTACATAACAAGTACAAAAGTTCAAAACTACATTATTCTTAATATCTAAACAGTAGAAACAACCCAAATGTCTACCAACTGATGAATAAAGAAAATATGACATAGCTATACAATGGAATATTATCCAGTAGTGAAAAGTAATGACCACAATATACACAAATATCAAATTATTATGTTAGACATCTGAAATGAACATAATATGTCAATCATATCTCAATTTTAAAAAGTGATATAGGGTATGCAAATCAGAAAAGTGTGTCTCAGTAGAGGCAAACTTCTGTTTGAAAATGCCGTGGCCTAATTAAATACAAATTCCATTAAAACAAAAGAAAGAATAAAATGCTCATTTGTACTACAACATGGATGAACCTGGAAACACTATGCTCAGTGAAAGAAACCAGTCACAAAAGACCACATTTTATCTTAAATGTATATGAAATGTCCAGAATAGGCAAATCTACAGAGACACAAAGTAGATTGTAGTTGCCAGAGCTACAGAAGGAGGGGCAGGGATGGGGAGTGACTCCTAATGGGTATAGGGTTTCTTTTGGGGGTGATGAAAATGTTCTAAAATTGACCGTGGTGACAGTTGTACAACCCTGTGAATATTCTAAAAACCATCAAGTTGCAACTCTAAATGGGTGTATGGTCTGTGAATTATATCTCAATAAGTCTATTTAAACCAAGTTCTCGGGGAAGCACATCATCTGTAACCTCTAACAGGCTTCACTGGATGGTACGGGATGGGGGTGGAGTACAGACTTCAGTCCACAGAACCAATCATTGTACCAGAACAAAACAGAGCTATCTCACATGATACCCGTCCTGCTTCATTGCCGCCCTTTCTCATTACATCTGCTATTACACCTCCTCATACACTGTACTCTTTTCTTTTCAGAACTTATCACAATCTATGATTATCTTCATTTGCATGATTCTTTGTTTAACATCTGCTCTCTGGCTGAACTGTAAACTTCTTGAAGGCAAGAACCATGTTTTTTTTCGTTTCTGCATCATTGGTATCTAAGTCATTCTCAGATATTTGTTGAGTAAATGAACTTACAACACCTAGTGAACCATGTCAAATTGGACTCAATATTTTCTCAAGTTGCTGAATCAAAGTATGTTAATATCCTACCAGTGGAATCTGTTTTATTCAGTTAGGTTTTGCATCAGGTCAAGTGATGATGGAAAGGCATGGCCCTGTGCAGGGCGTGAAGAGAGAGAAAGGAGAAGGAGAGGGAATGGGTAGAAGCAAAAGAGGGATTGCAGGAAGGTGCAGATGCTGGAGTGGGAAGACAAACTTACTTTTCTAAGTTGGCCATCTGCTTCACAGCTTCCACAGCCCCTGGCAGAGGCTCAAGGTCAAAAAAGAAATTCTCTGACTCCCATATGCTGATGGCCTTCTCCTGAAGAGAGAAGCAGGTGAGTCCAGGGCCATCCACACCTTGCCTCCTGGCAACGAGGATGTCATAGCTGAAAAAGGCTGCTAATAAGAAGAGGGTGGGCCTTCCACATTCCTTTTGCCCCCCCCCCCCACACACACCCAAGGACATATTTCCAGGCAGGAGGGGAATCCAATGGAGTATGTCTGAGTTCCAGTGCTCCCAAAGCAGGGCCTGACTTCTGCAAGGGTCCAGCAAAGGCCAGCTAAGGTGTCAGGGATTGTGGCTTCCAAAGCCTGCTCTGCTGGAAGCACAGATAAAGCTTCGAGGGACCAAACATCAAGAACAACATGTTTGCTTGATTCTAATGGCCGGAGGCATGCTGGAAGCTCTGAGGATGGACCAGGTCTTGCCATGGCACTTGTGGACCCTAAGAAAGAAGACACCTACTAAGAAGGGCTCTCACTAGCTTAACTGGACTCACATTTTAAAAAACAGCCTAGCAGTCATATCTACATAGGGGTCTCTCACACAAACCACACTTAAGGGAGAATCCTGCACTAAACTGCCTACCCGAACTATGTTCCTCCCATGTGAGCCAGCCGTTATAAACGAGTTCCTGGTATTTCAACCAATAAGACCAAGGCTTTCCTCATCTAATTAGAGCTGTATACCTATATTCCCATCAGCATTTTCACCAACCAATCAAAGCAGCTCCATTCTGATCAACCAGGACAGTGATTTTTTGTAACAATCAAACTGTAAAGATTTGGAGTCCTTATTTGCATGAGGACAGACCAATCAGGGACCCAGCACAGACTTTGGTCTATATCAGTCAGCTCACCTCTGGCACAGAGGTCGATTTCCCTTTTCACTGAAGGCTGGAGGCTGGGCTTCCCCAGCTGGAGGTGAGCTGCTGAAGACATCCCCACACCAGGGAAGACAAGACCAGGCAGAAATGGAGTGGAGTTGTCTAGCTGGAGAGGGGTGCCCCAGTTTCACTGCCCTGCAGCTTCATAATGGAGTTGTAACACTAGTGAGCTATTTTTGAAGCCCTGCTCTATCACAATTGAGCTGTTTGCACTGAATAAAGTTGCCTTCTTCACTGCCCCGCAAATTGAGGATTCCTGTTGGTGTTGAATTGATGCCAATGACCACTGGTTAACACCCCAGAGTCCTTAAATTCAAGAGCCACACAAACTCATGGAGATCCTTTAGAGCACTGCTATGCCATGGTTGGGGGGGCAGGGGTGGGTGCATATTTTGGGGGTGGATAGTCAAATGGTCAGAGTTCCAGGCTCATCAATCAGAACAGCTCTATCCCCTGTGTTATGGGTTGGGCTTCGAAGAAACATTGTTTAAAAGAAAGAATTCTGCAGCCTTTAAAGTTCGAAAGCCAAGAATCCAAGTCCCTCATTTGCATGAGAAAACCAAGCAGGTAAATCGCTTCAGAAGCAGAAGCGATTTACCTAATGTCACACTGGAACACAGTGGCCAAGCAGGAGAACCTCCGTCTCTCAACCCTGGACTAGGAGTTTCAACCTCCTGCTGCTGAGCCAAAACCGAGTTTGCAGAATGCCACACCTGTCCAGGGGTGGGGCCAGGGTAAAGTGACAATGAAAGGACAGACAAACTTCCACCTCCGAGAAGCAAGAACCCAAGTCCTGCGTGCTGTGCAGAAAGTGCCTCAGGCAGGTCAGAAGGTCCACATCCCAGAACAGGTGCCGCCACCATGTGAGGTGAGCGGGTATAGTGTAACTGAGGTCACACTGGCGACTATGCGGAGTTAAGCAAATGTGTGTTTATTGCTAACATGTTTTTCCTTTGACCCTCACATCCCACAAAAGGTAAGAATTGCTATCCCCAACTTACAAACAAGGAAACTGAGGCTAACAGATTTTTTTCGAGGCCACTTAGGGTGTCACTATCAGAACTTTGAGTTGGGGCTCCTAACTCCCCTGGAGGCTGTGTAGCATGGTGGAAGACGAGCTCCATGGAGCAGTCAGAAGTCCTGGTTATCGCTGTGTGGCCCTGGGCTAACTGCCTCGCCTCACCATCAGCGTCCCAGCATTTCTTCCCTCCTCCCTTCACTCACTTGCTCTGAACCCTGGTCAAGGCACTTGCTCTCTCTGGGCTCAGCTCCTCAACAGTCCTAACAGTGCGAGATTCTAAATGAATTCAGGTGAGCTATGCCTCCCACCTCTGCCATGCTCACCTCTCAGGGTGCTGTGAAGATCAAATGGAATATGCATAGAGGGTATTTTCTAACATAGAAATGCCTACATATGTAAGCTGGGTTGGTAAATCGGTCGTTTGTTTTCAACCAGAGATGCAGGGCCAGCTGGGCCAAGGAGAGACACAAGGATACCCTGCTGAGCTGTGCTGGTGATAAAAGGCATGTGTCCATCTCTTAAAATCCGATTTTCTGCAATGCTCTCAGAAGCAGAAGAAACCAGATCAGTCTCAGAACACCCCCACCTTAGTGCTGCATGAGCTCTGTTCTTTTCTTTGTACTTGGAAAATGGCAATTCATCTCCTTAGACCTGGAGGCTACACCTCTGTACAAAAGACTAAAAAAGCCACTGTCCTTTTCAGAGTTGGGGATAGGCTTAGTTTCACCACCCTACTATATGAGGGGGGATGCAAAAAACCCAGTTTATTCATAAAAAACTGTGAATTTATTTTCACATGTTTAAACTTCAGTCACCCTCAAAGTACTCTCCATTTGATGCAATACATCTATTGAGACGTTTTTCTACTGCTCAAAACAGTTTTGAGCTCATCAGTTTTGATGAACACTTAGTGGGTGTGGGTAGGTGTGCTGTGAATCACCCATTAAGAGATGGGCAAACACACTGAAAGAATCTTCAAAAAAATTCACTGAGGTCAAACACAGCCTCTCACAACAACGCCAGCTGGTGCACTGATACAGATGGGTTCCTAGAACACTCACCTTGCAGGGGAAGCATGTGCTACAAGGGGCCCACCCTCCTGAAGATAATTCTGGGATTTTTGAGGGGTTCCCCCTCATACTCCTGGGAGGAAATAAGGTGCCTGTATTGCCAATGCTGAGCATTGTCTATAAATGAGCACAAAGAGCAGCAGAGCATGCTACTGAGGCTGCAAAAATTACTGGAGTATCTCTGTTTAAAGTTTTTAATCAGGTAGCAGGACTGGGAGAAGTCAGCCCTGGGCTCTGGGAAAGTTGCCCGGCAAAATACCTGGTGTTAACAACCGGAAACAGCACTTAATTTCCTTTTTAACACCTGCCCACTCAACAAACCAAAATTATTGTCAAGTTGCCTTTTATAAGTCAGAAGGCTGCTGGGGAGGCAGATGTACGTAGGTTTGAATCCTGCCTGAGCCCCTTACCAGAGATAATAATGTCTACCTCACAGAAAAGAGGTAATGCAACCAACAGGTGGTACAAAATAGGTTCTAATATCATCATCATCATCATCAAATCCTCTGACAGTCACCTGAAGTGGTGCCTCAAGGAAAGCCAAAAAACACCCAGACGCTTTAAGTTTGTGCATGGCAAAACAAACAAACAACCCCCCCCCCAAAAAAAAACAACCTGTTCCTTTCACGAAATACCTTAAATTTACAAACCGAGCTATCTGTCTGCACGACTGCCAGGACGTCTCCCGCGGTCCCCATCACGGTCTCGGAGAACAGAGCACACTGGGAATCGGGGGTCGGGGAGGCGGTGTGCAGAGCTCAGGTTTGGCAGGGCGAGCGCTGCACCGGGAGAAGCCGAGGAGTTGATCCCACGTCAACTTGACCACGGACTCACTGTGTGAGGCCCACAAAGTCACTCAACCCCCCCTGGGCTTCAAATTCCACAGGGAGCTATGCTTTTATGGAAAGGGGGAAAAGAATGGTAAAAACACAAATCCATGATAATGAAGAAATGGAAATATGCCTACGTCAGGGGTTAAAGAGGACTTTTGTAATGTTTACTTCATTAAAAAATAGAAGACTTGAAGGTAAATACGCCACAAATTTCAAAGTCAGCTGATGATATAGAGGTAGGTATATTACGCTTCAGAGTCCCCTGAATTTTGAGAAGGTCCTGGTTGACAGCCAATAGTAACTGAGCACAGGGCTGCCCGGCCGCTGCCCCCTCCCCCCCACCGGCTCCTTTCCAGGACTTCGATTCACTCCGAGGCTCCGCGGGGGTGGGAGGTGACCCACGCAAGGTCACGCAGGCTGCCCCGCCCGGGGTTGGGAATGCCGGCCTGGGTCTCCCTGCCCCCGGGGACCCGGGGCCGAGGTGGAACCGCGGGGACTCGCAGGATGCTCACGCTCAGCCCGGGATGCAGGCGGTCGTACTGCTCCGACACCCAGAAGCCGCGCCGGTCCTCCAGCGCGATGAAGGGCTGGTCGGGGAAGCGAGCGCGGAACTTCCTGAGGAAACCGCCCTCAAAGTCGGCTAGTACGCCGTCCAGGTCCACCAGCACCCGCAGGGCGCGGGCGCCCGGCTGGCCCGCCTGCCCACCCGCCGCCCAGCGCCGCCCGGCCGGGACCGCCGCTCCACGGGGCCACCGCGCGCACCAGCCACCCAGGCAGATCATGGCCTCTCAAGTCCTCTAGCCGCGGCCGGCGGGGCTGGGGCCGGCGGAGAGACTCGATGCGGGGAGGAGAAAGCTCTGGAGCCGGAGCGCGCGGGCAGTGGGGGTTAGGGGTGGGGGGTCGCGGGGAACGAGCGCGCAGGCTCCAGCCCCAGAGCGAGGCTGCGGCGTGCACCTCACCCAGGCGCGTGGCCGCGCTGCCCTTCAAGGGACAGGCGCCGGCGCGGAGACGGGGGCCGGAGGAGCGTGGCTTCGAAGACAGGCCTGCGTGCTGGACTGTCTCCGGAGCATCCACTCTCCAGCTCTCCACATATTCTCCCAGGCCTCTGGCCCTGGGCCCCCTCCTTCCACTGTAGCAGCGAGGATGGAGCAGGCCGTCGGAGCAAGCCTGTGTCCCTGAAACATTTATTGAACACTTTTCCGCGAACGAAACAGGGTTCCTGACATCCTGAAACTTAGGTGTTGGAAGGAAAGACAGACAAAAAGCAAATATGCCTACAAAACAGCCAAAATACTTCCAGGAAGTGTGATTAGTGTGAAGGAACCAAACAGTGAATATCTGGGGAGAGGCTGATATTAGAACAAATACATACCTTGTAAACATCACAAAGCCTTAATAAAACTGGTGGTTTTAAAATAAATCTATAAATAAGCATGTTGTGATATACCCTGGAATGGGATGATGGTGAGGTGGAGGGACTGGTGGGGTGGTTAGGAAAGGCCGGTTGTGGAAGGCGATGCTGAAGGAGACACACATGATGAGAAAGAACACGCAGAAACCCTGCAGGCGAGTGGCCCAGACAGCAGCAATGCTTGCTGAGTATCTCCGGTGTGCTTGATGGTGGATATCAAGCAGTGAACAAAGTCCTCACGCTCATGGAACTGACATTTTTGGATCTTTCTGGAAGTACGGTAAAGTGATCCAAACTGAGGTCAGAGAGACAGCCAGTAAGAAAGCAGTGTGGCAGTTGGGAAAGTACATGGGCTGTGGGATCCCATGACCCATGCCACATAGTAAGTCTTCAGCACCCTAGCACAACTGGTCACTCTAATGGCATCTCCTGAACTCAAGGGTGGAAATGGAGACCAGGTTTGATTCATGCCTGCGTTCTGAGTGAATGAGTGCACAAGTGAAGGTGAAACCTGCAATAGCTCTTCCCTCTCCTTCTCTGACTTCCGACTAAAATTTCTTGCCATGCTTCTCCACTTTGATAGTCATTCTGTTCTATGACATCACTATAGAATAGAAAAAAAAAGACATCACCTTATCTTTTTTCATAATTCTACTATAAAAATTTTGATACAAAAAAGTTTAAAGAACTGTACAATGCAGAGGAAAATGCTCACCACCTGGATTTTGTAGTTAACAGTTCACTATATTTCCTTTACCGTAGTCCGTGCACCCTCCATCCACCCACCCATCATCAGTCCACTTTATTCTTCAGTGCACTTCAAAGCCAGCTGCAGACAGCAGTGCCCATTGCCACCGAACACATCAGCCTACGTAACCTTAGTGAGGGCAATGTATTTAAAGGTAAATTTTACAAGTGAAATACACAAGTTTAACTTTATCATCCTATGGGTTTTGACAAATGCATCCCGAGCGAGATGCAGACCAGGGCTGTCGATGGAAGAATCTGCAGTGATGGGAAAGGTATGTGCTGTTCAGATGCAGTGGCCACTAGCCATTGTGCCTATCAAATAATTGAAATGTGGTTCCTGTGACTGAGGAGCTAAATTCCCGATTGTATTTCACTTCAATAATTTACATTTAAATAGCACTAGTGACCAGTGCCAACTTAGAACATCTCCACCTTCTTGGAAAGTTCCCTCCTACTCCTTCGTCAGCCCTGTCTGCCACCGTTCTAATTTTTTTCAGCACAGATGAGTTTCGCATCTTCCAGGACTATAGAGGAATCATACGCTATGTGCTTCCATGACTGACTTCCCTCACTCAACATGTTGTTGTATGTATTGGAAGTTTGTATCTTTTATTGCTGAATTCATTTTCATTGTGTGAATATACCTCAGTTTACCCATTCTCTCACTGATGGACATTTAGCTGTTTCTGGTTTGGGGCAATTATGAATAGAGCTGCTATGAACATTCATACAAGTCTTTTTGTGGATGCATTTTTTCCTCTGGGTAAACACCTAAGACTGGATTGCTGAGTAACAGAACAGGTATAAGTTTAGTGTTACAAGAAACTGCAAGTCATTCTTCAAAATGATTATACCATTTAACAGTCTCACAAGCAATGTTTGAGAGTTCTGTTAGCTCCCCATCCTCACCAGCATTTGATGTTGTCAATCTTTTTAATGTTAGCTGTTCTGGTGGCTGTGTAGTGGCACCTCACTGGGTTCTATTTGCATACAGCACCATTATTTTCTTTATTGTTTACACGCAGGTTGTTGTTTCTGGCCTTCTCCCTTTGGAATGTATGTTCCATTAGGGTAAAAACTCTGTGTGGGTTTTTTTGCTAATATGTTCCTACTGACTGGAAAGGGCTTAGGATATAGTATGTGTTCAATAAATTCATCCATATGTATATCCAACAAATAGTTTTTGAGTACCTTGAGCAGGGCAGATGTTATTATTCCCATTTGACAGGTGAGAAAATTGAGACTAAGAGATAAGAGACTTCACCATGTTCAATATAACTGACAATAAATGCTAATTATAGCTAACATGTGGGTGCTTACTGTGTGTCAGGTACCATCTAGGCTCTTTTTGTAAATTATCTTACCTAACCCCCACAAAATTTCTCTGAAGAACACTTATATTAACCCATTTTAAAAGATAAAGACACTGAGGCACAGAGAGGTTGGTTAATGTCCCTTGGTGTGGCAATGAAAAAGCAATTTTGATATTCCTCCCTTCAAGTGGTGGAGTTGAATTTCTGTTACCTTTGAAGTGGGCTGGATTTAGTTATTTAATTTTAATGAATAATGTAATGGAAGTGATAGCTTATGATTTTTCAAGAATAGTTCATAAAAGACTGTGGCTTCCTCCTTGTGCTCCTGCACTCACTCTCACTCTCTCTCTCTCTTTCTCTCTCTCTCTCTCTCCCTCTGTTTACTGATGTACCATGTCAGAGGATGCTGCAGTGGCTGTATGGAGACTACCTCATGAAGAGGAACTCAGCGTCCCAAACACAACTGAAGAACAGAGACCTTCCAAGCACAGACAGCACTTGGGTGCGCCATCTGGAGGCAGGGCCTCTGTCCCCAGTCAAGCTCTCAGATGGTGCGGCCCTGATGGACACCTTGACTGCAACCTCGTGAGAGACCCTGGCTCAGAGTCAACTCATCTGCCTTCAGATCTGTAACCGTAAACTGTAGGAGATAGTAAGTATTTGTTGCTTCAAGTCTCTGAGTTTTGGGGTAATTCTTACACATCAATAGGTCCCTAATACACTAGGTCACTAGTGTTAGAACTGGGATCGAAATCCAGATGGTCTGGCTTCAATGGCCACAACGTTCACAGTGATATCTGTCCATCAGTGAGCGTCTGCCATGTGCCAAGCCTTGGGAAATGCTCTTCTGGCATTAGTGACTTTGGTTGGAACCTGGCACCTCGATCTCTGTACTGTACACAGTGACTGGGATTCAGGCTCTGGAGCCCAGCAGCCTGGATTTCAACCCTGACTCTGTCACTTATCAGTCTGACACTCTGACATATCTTTAAACATCACTTGGATTAAATTTCCTCATTTGTAAAATGGAAATAATAGTAGTCTATACCTCATAGGGTCTTAATGAAATTACATGGGTTTTTACATTTAAAACATTTAGAACTGGATCATACACAGAAAAGACAATACATATCAGTTGAATTACCTCGAATGTCATTTTCTATCAATTGTGGTGCAGCATGCAAAGCACTTTATCTTGTATCTTCACAATGACCTTATGACATCGACACCATCATTTCACAGGGTAGGAATAGCCTCACCTAGGGGAAGTGACTTTTCCCACGTCACAAAGCTGATAACTACAGTGAGTCTGTGAATCAAACCCATATGCCTTCCAACCAATCCTTCCCATCATGTTATCTCCCACTGTGTGCATTTACCTAGACTTTCTGCTAAATGGGTTGGCAGAGAATTCACACACTGTGCTGGGGGCTTTCCATATTCTCTTCATTCACCCACACACCCAAGCAGTGAGTCTTTCACTAAAATGTTCCCCTAGGTTCCCTCCCATATTTAGCACACAAAAGGTGTAAAAATGTTCTTATTGAATTGCAAATGGCCCGACGTGTACACAAGCTGATTTTTTATAATAAAAGGGTTATTTTTGTCTTAATGGTAACAAACACAGCTTACCAAAAATAGTATCTTGGATAAAATAGATAGCTCCTTATCTATTTTAGGAGCTGAGCTCCTAAAGCTCATCTATTCCAGGAGCTGAGCAGGAACCCAGCACCTGGGCCTGTGCCCCCTTCCATCATCCAGGCCAGTGTTCACTGGTGGCCTCTCCCAGCCGACATGGCATCTGAGAGGGGAACAGAGCTTGGCTTGGCAATGTCAGATCCACTCAGGGTCCTTGTTTTCTCCATAGGGTGTAGCTGCTTATACCTGTCCCTACCCTTGTGCTAGTCTATTCTGAGGTGCATGTGACCTTGTTAGCCTTCTGGGGTAGCCTGCTTGCCCTGCTATTAAAACCTGTGTCCTGGTTTTTCACCTCTTTGCAAAGTCCTCTTACTGAAGCTTCCATGTTCTGACCACTGTACTTGCAGCACTGGATACATCTGAGTCACCTGTATGCCCTGCACAGGTCACAGCACCTAGGACACTCCCTCAGGTCTGCTTAGTACTAGACACCTCACTCAGATATGGCAGGTCTGCCAATGAGAGGCTGTGCTGACCCAGCATCAAGTTAGCAGGAGCCATCTCAAAGAAGACTTGACCAGTTCCCTGAGGATGCCAGGGGAGCTCTGGGACTATTGTTTGTTTCTGATTGGCCTGCCCCATGGGATTTTCAACTCTGGGTCAGAAGATGCCAGGGCCAGCATCTGACTGCTTCCCTGTTTAATTTTATTCAAGTGCTCAGTTCCAGAACTCTTTCCCATTTCCCCCTAGGTATCTAGAAATTCCATTTCCATAGAGCTCACTCTACGTCAGTCTTATAGCAAACCTCAAACAGAACACCATGCTTTGCCTTTGGTATACAGAAGGAGTTTTGAAATTGAGAAATCGCTACCAAAAAGCTGGCTTTGAATCAAATAACCTTTTTGTTCTAATTGCTGCTATCTGCCTTTCCCCTTCTGGAGGGTAACAAGCTTGATGACTTAAGCTTTTTCAGCAAAGAAGTAAAAAGAAAGAAGCCAGCTGGTTGATAAGGAAGGGTATGACAGGCTATATTTGAAATATACTGTGTGAAATCAAACAAAGAAAAAATTAAAAACTTCATCAAAAATTTTAAAATGCATGCTTCAAAGGACTACCAAGAAAGTGAAAAGATAAACTATAGAATGTGAGAAAATATTTGCAAATCATATATCTGGAAAAGGGCTTGTATCCAAATTACATAAAGACCTCTTACAACACAACAGTAAAAAGTCTTCTGGCCAAGATGGCAGAGTGGGTAAATGCTGTGCTCGCCTCCTCCAATGACCACATCAAATATACAAGTGAATTATATAACCACCCCTCTCCTGACAACTAGCTGAACAAAACACCTATAGTTATATATAAAGAAGAAGCCACATCAAGACTGGTAGAGAAGGAAAATAAGCTGACCCACAACCATGTGTGATGGTTAAGAATCAAGAGGGATATTTAGCTGTGGAGGTCTCCTTGAAGAGCGAGGGGTCTTATCCCCATGGAGGGCTCCCCAGCCTGGGACACCAGTGCTGGAAAGAGGATTCCCCAAAACATGTGCTTGTGAAAAATCAGTAGGGATTCTGTCTGGGTAAGACGGAGGGCTACTATAGACCCAGGTATCTTCCTAAAGAGCCCAAGCACAGGCTCAGTTCTTCACACTCATCTTAAGCTTCAACAGAGGGAGAACAGCTTGGAAAGTGTCAGAGATCTATGGGCAGGATCAGATGTACCTGGCTTCAAGGCAAGAGCTGGAGGAACAGCTCTCTCCAAGACAGAAGTGCTGGCGGAGCTCATTGTTCCTTTGTTGAGCCCTCCCCCGTATGGCTCGTACGCACAAGCAGAAGCCAAATCTGAGTTTCCGTCAACCTGGCTATCCTGCTTGCCCCACCCTGGTGATGCTCACAGGTCTCACTCCGCCTAATTTGTGCACTGGCCCCAACTTCTTTCAGAGGCTGTTCATGACAACAGCTGGCCTTGGTCCCTGCTGTGGACTTTCCCCAGACCTCTCAAAGATCCACAAACCCAAAACAAGCAGTGTCTGGCCATGGCATGCCCTGTATATCTTTCTAAGTGGCCTCAAGCCTGGCACTAGTGGCAGCTTGCCTCATTCCACAGCATAACCACTCATAGGCACCTCCAAGACCAGTACAGGCTGCTACCAACCACAGATCACTCCCTAGGTCCTACCAGGAGGCCCCAAGCTAGGCACAGATGGAAGCTGACCCAAAACCCCTCCCACGAAGCCCAACACACTTGGTGGCCAGCTTCAGACCACACCAGAGTACCACCTAAAGAGCTTCACAACAACACATCCAAAGAGTATATTTGGCAGGCAGCAAAGCCTTGCTAAAGTGAATCTGGCTCTGTGGGGTTGGCCACGCCTGCAACAACTTGTCTGTTGTAGTCATGGCCAGTCTTCACAGCCAGTCAGCCTAAGGTTCAACCCCACCCACGGACATGCCAACAGAAATCAAAACTCAACTACACCTGGCTGGCGTAGCTCAGTGGATTGAGTGCAGGCTGCAAACCAAAGTGTTGCAGGTTCGATTCCCAGTCAGGGCACATGCCTGGGTTGCAGGCCATTGCCCCCAGCAACCGCACATTGATGTTTCTCTCTCTCTCTCTCTTTTTCTCCCTCCCTTCCCTCTCTAAAAAATAAATAAATAAAATCTTAAAAAAAAAAAAAAACCTCAACTACAACAGTAGGGCACACACAACTCACACAAGGGACATTTCTGGAGCACCCAGCTCAAGTGACGAGGATGACTGTGCCGCTGGGCCCCACAGGTCACCCTGTACATAAGGCCACCCTACCAAGACTGAATAATGTAGCAGATCTACTTAATTCAAAAAATAAACACAGCCAAAACGAGGAGACAAAGAAACATGTCCCAAATGAAAGGACAAGACAAAACACCAGAAAAAGAACTGAACAATAAAGAGGCAAGCAATCTACCAGATACAGAGTTCAAAAACACTGGCTATAAGGATTCTCAAGGAACTCAGTGAGAACTTCAACAAAGAGATAATAAGTATAAAAAAGAAGCAGTCAGAAATAAAGAATATAATAACTGAAATGAGAATACACTAGAAGAAATCAATAGCAGATTAGTTAAAGCAGAGGATTTAATAAGCTATTTTGAATACAAGGTAGAAAAAAATACCAGTCACAACAAACAGAAAAAAAAATTAATGAAGATAGTTTAAGAAACCTATGGGGTAACGTTGGTTTTAACAATATTTGCATCATAGAAATACCAGAAGAAGAGCAGAGAGAGCAAGAGATTGAGAACCTATTTGAAAAAATAATGACTGAAAATTTCCCTCACTTAGTGAAGGAAATAGACACACAAGTCCAGGAAGCACAGAGAGTTCCAAATAAAATGAATCCAAAAAGGCTCACCCCAAGACACATAATAATTAAAGTGGCAAAGGTTAAAGATAAGAAGGAAATCTTAAAGGCAGCAAGAGACAAGCAGTTAGTTACTAACAAGGGAGCTCCCATAGATCATCAGCTGATTACTCAACAGAAACTTTGCAAACCACAAAAGACTGGCACAAAATATTCAAAGTAAAGAAAAGCAAGGACCTACAAACAAAACTACCCTACCCAGCAAGGCTATCATTTAACATTGAAGGAGCAATGAGGAGCTTCCCAGACAAGAAAAAGCTAAAGCTGTTCATCAGCACCAAGCAAGTATTACAATAAATTTTAAAGGGACTTCTATAGGAAGAAGGAAAAAAAAAACATAAATACAAACAATAAAATGACCATAACTATATATCTATTAGTAATCACTTTAACTGTAAATGAATTAAATGCTACAATGAAAAGACATAGAGTAACTAAATGGATAAAAAATAAAGATAATATCCATACACATGCTGTCTACAAGAGACCCATATCAAATTGAGAGACACATAGACAAAATAAAGGGATGAAAAAAGGTATTTCATGCAAATGGAAAGGAGAAAAAAGCTGGGGTGTCAATACTTAATTCAGACAAAATAGTCTTTAAAAAAGGGGTATAATGAGACAAAGAAGGACACTATGTAATGATAAAGGGATCAAACTAACAAGAGGATATGACCCTTGTAAACTTTTATGCACCCAACATAGGAGCACCTAAATATGTAAAGCCAATATTGACATAAAGGGAGAGATCGACAGTAATACAGTCATAGGAGGGGATTTCAACACCCCTTTGACATCAATGAATAGATTTTCAAGACAAAAAATGAACAAGAAAAGAACAGCATTAAATTATACATTGGGCCAGATAGACTTAATTAAGAATTTTGGGGCATTTCACATCACAGAAGTAAAATATACATTCTTTTACAGCACACATGGAACATTTCCCAGGATAGACCATGTGTTAGGTCACATAAAAAGTCTCAATTAATTAAATAAAACCAAAATTATAGCAAGCATCTTCTATGACCACAATGGTATGAAAGTAGAAATCAATTAGAAAAATAAAAAGAAAAACATGCAAATACATGGAGGCTAAATAACATACTGCTAAACAATCAACGGGACTTTGGCCAAGATCAAGGCATAGGTAGATATGCTTTATTTACTCACACCACCAAAAGAAGGACAACAACCAATTTCAAAACAAAAAACAACCAGAACTACCAGAATATGGAACTGTATGGAAGTCCAACAACCAAGGAGTTAAAGAAAAAATATTCATCCAGACTGGTAAGAGGGGTGGAGAGGATGAGTAGCAAGGCAGCAGCTAGTGGACCAAATGGTCCCACATTCATGTGCAAATAAATCAGGAGGAACAAATGGGAAGGGAGAAAGGCCATGCAACCCAGGGCTCCAGTGTGGGGAAATAAAGCCTCAAAATTTCTGGCTATAAAAACCTGTGGAGGTTTCAGTGCAAGGCAAAACTTCTAGTCTCACAGCAGAGTTCATTGGAGAGACCCATGGGATCTTAGAATGTGCACAAGTCCACCCGCCCAGGAATCAACACCAGAGCAGCACCTAGCATGGTGCAATTCCCTTGTGGGAAGCATGGGAAGTGACTGAAAGCAGGATGAGAGCTGAGCAAGCAGCATTTTTCCTGATTCCTTCCCCTAAGACAGTGCCCCAATGCAGCAAAGAGGTTTGCCCCACCCTGGAAATTACCTAAGGCTCTGCTCCTTAAAATGTAACAGGTGCACCAAGATGAAGGATGCCACAGTGAAAGAACAGATCAAAATTCCAGAAAAAGAACTAAGCAATGAGGACATAGACAATCTATCTGATACAGAGTTCAAAACACTGGTAATCAGGATGCTCATAGAAATGATTGAGCTTGGTCACAAAATGAAGAAAGTAATGAAGGCTACACAAAGTAAAATAAAGGAAAACATACTAGGAACCAACAGTGAAGGGAAGGAAATCAGGACTCAAATCAACGATTTGGAACAAAATGAAGAAATAAACACCCAACTGAAACAGAATGAAGAAACAAGAATACAAAAAAATGAGGAGAGGCTTAGGAACCTCCGGGACAACTTTAAATGTTCCAACATCTGAATCACAGGGGTTCTAGAAGGAGAAGAGAGAGAGCAAAAGATTGAACATTTATTTGAACAAATAATGAAGGAAAACTTCCCTAATCTGGTGAAGGAAATAGATTTCCAAAAGGTCCAGGAAGCCCAGAGATTCCCAAAGAAATTGGACCCAAGAAGGAACACACCAAGATATATCATGATGAAGTTACCCAAGATTAAAGATAAAGAGAGAATCTTAAAAGCAGCAAGAGCAAAGGAGATAGTTGCCTACAAAGGAATTCCCATAAGACTATCAGCTGGTTTCTCGAAACCTTGCAGGCAAGAAGGTACTAGAAAGAAGTATTCCAGATGTAGGTCCATGAAAGCCAAGGACCTACATCCAAGATTACTCTATCCAGCAAAGCTATCATTTAGAATGGAAGGGCAGGCAAAGTGTTTCCCAGATAAAGTAAAGTTAGAGTTCATAATCACCAAGCCCTTATTACATGAAATGTTAAAGGGACTTATCTAAGAAAAAGAAGATCAAAACTATGAACAATAAAATGACAATGAACAACTGTCAACAACTGAACCTAAAAAACAAAAACAAAAACTAAGCAAACAATGAGAACAGGAACAGAATCACAAAAATGGAGATCACATGGAGGGTTATCAGTGGGAAGGGATGAGGGAGAATGTGGAGAAAAGGTACAGGGAATAAGAAACATAATTTGTAGGCACCGAAGAGAGGGAGGTTAAGAATAGTATAGAAAATGGAGAAGCCAAAGAACTTACATGTACAACCCATGGACATGAACTAAGGTGGGGGGAATTCTGAAGGGTAAGAGGGGTGCAGAGAGGAGGGGGATATAGGGGAGAAAAAAATGGGGCAAATGTAATAGCATAATCAATAAAAGATACTTAAAAAATACTTTCCGGTCTCAGGGAGGCATGCTTTAATGCAGTTTTCGTCACCTATTCTGGTTTTGGGGTTTATTGAGCTTCTTGAATTTTCCAGCCATTATTTAAAAGATTTCCAGCCATTACTTCTTCAATGACTATGTGGGCACCAGCCCTATGCTGTAAATTTTATTATTTCTTGTATGTTATTGATAATTGGAGCTCCATGACTGGAAAAAATAAGATGTATCATAATCAAATTGCTCAAAACTAGTGATAAAGAGAAAATCATAAAAGCCTTCAGAAAAATAAAGACAAATTATCTACAGAGAAACAAAGATAAGGGTAACAGTAGACTTCTTGTTAGAAACAATGCATTAATTTTGTTAAATGGGTAAAGGATCAGAATATAGTTCCTGGCCCCATTTGCAATGTGTGTGTGTTGAGGGCGTGAGGTCCATTGTACCATCAAACAATTCTCAGACACCAGCAAGGGACTGAGAATTCAACTAAATTTTGATACTGTGTATCCAGAGATAGCATTGGATACCACAAATTAGAGTTCAGCACTATAAGACATTGTCTCCCCCAACACACACACACACACACACACACACACACACACACGCTTGAAGGCACCAGTTACAAATCCAGACTGTTACCTATACTTCTGACTGACTGGCAACGGGTTGGAGGTCCAGTGACCCCCACCAACTCGGAATGCCATCACAAATCCAAGCTGTTACCTCTCCTTCTGATTGTCTATAAATCAGAAGTTTTCACAGCACCCTCCTTTGGTTTGATTAATTTTCTAGAATGACTCACAGGACTTGGGAAACCCAATTACTCACTAGAAAACTGACTTCTTATAAAAGAGTATAACTAGAAAAATAACCAGATGGAAGAGATGCATAGAGCAAAGTATGGAGAAAGGGCACAGAGCTTCCACGCCCTGTCCAGGAGTATGACTCTCTGTTTCCACATGTTCACCAACCCAAAGCTCTCAGAACCCTCGCCTTTGGTTTTTTATGGAGGCTTTACCACATAAGCACAATTTCCTACATCACTGGTGCCGATAATTGATTCAATGTCCAGCCCACCCTGTTCCCTGGAGGTTGTGGTGGGGAGGACTGAAAGTTCCACCCCTCTAATCACTTGGTTGGCCACATTGAAAACCAGCATCCATTTTTAGTACTTCTACAAGTTGCCCCATTAGAATAGCAAAAGACACCTTCATCACTCTCAACACTTGGGAAGTTCCAAGGGTTTCGGGAGCTCTGAGCCAGAAATTGTGGACAAAAATAAAATATATCTGAGAACTATATTTTAGTCATCTGAATGATATGCTTCTTTCTTAAAAAATAAATTATTGGATCAAGGGAGATTTAAAATGGAAGATAGATTCCAGAAGAAGATGACACTGGGGTAGGAGGGAGCAGATTCCACTTTTTCCTACACGTGGGAGAAAATCCTAGCTGATCTATAGAGTAAAAGGGCAAACAACCAACAGTACCTCAACATATGAAAATAAGAGACCCAAAATTCTGGCGGAACTGAAAAACCAGATGGTAAGGAGAGTGCTTCAGGACAATAAGGTCTCAGGGACCAGTGCGGGGTCCAGGGGGACTACAGCCCCAATCCCAGCACCCACTGCCAGGTTTGCCACAGGGTCCTTGGGAGAGATCCAGGGCAACTGCTCCCTCCCCAGCCAAACAAGGTCGGAGCGGCACAGGGAGAAACCCGGTTGCTAGCAAACACACAGGGGCTGTGAGCACCCTTGGAGTCTGTGGACACTGACAGAGTTGAGAGTTGTGAGACAGGCCCTGACCCCCATAGTCACCAGTCTGGGTAGAGAATTGGGCTGTGGGAGAGGCCAGGCCATTGTATGGAGCTGCAGGCTTGAGTAGGAGGAATTTCTCAAAAAGAAAAAGTGAAAAGACAGACACTGTTTGGGGAATTCTCCTATAGCAATAGCTCCAACCTTCCTGCAACCCAGCCAGGTAGCAATCCAGAGGTTGCACAGAAGGTTGTGCTTGTGTGGAGGACCCTGTGCACCCCCATAGCACTGGGAAGGGTGAGGCAGCCTGGCTGAGTGCTCATGTGCACACACGCGTGAGCGCACCCCTGAACCCCAGTCCACAGCGGTAACCCTGGGGAAAGGCCTGGATCCCACACCCAAGGCGCAGGGGAGAGGTACCAGGATAGCTCCAAAGACAGTGTGCACTGACTGAGTGCATATTGGGAAGGAAGAAAAGCAATACCAATTGCCCCTCAGCCTACCACAGCCAGCAAGACCAGAAAAACCATTTTGGCCACTTTGAAATCTAGAAAAATAGAATTTTATTCTATTTTTATTTTTTTAAATAATTTTCAATTTTTAAATTTTCATTATTTTTTTCTTTTTCAATTCCTTTTCCCTCTCTTTCCTTCTTTCTTCCTTTGTTCCTTCTTCCTTTCTTTCCTCCAATTTTATCTCTTTTTCCTTCCTTCCTCTGCCTTTTTTTTTTTTAATACCCACAAGTAAGACCAAAACAAAACAAAACAAAACAAAACCCAAAACCCTGGAACTGTGAAAAGACCAGAGTTGGACCCAAAGAAGGGGCATCACAACAGCTGTGACAATGAGACAAATTTCAGTCTTTCCTATTACAGAAAACCTGCAAGTTATTGCATATTTGTATTATTATTTTTTCCATTTTCTTACATCTTTTATTTCAATAGTATTTTTGTATTTCTCTTCGTTCTGTATAGTCTGCTTTGCTAGGCTGGTTGTATTGTATCATTTGACAGGTTTCCCCTGATACCTTTTTCATAGTGTACTGCTAATTTACTGTCTTTCACTTCACTTGTGTCCCATTAGCACACTACTCAAGCTCCTATACTCCTTATTCTTGTTAACTAGATCACATAGATTTTTGTCATATGATCATTGCTTTAATATTATAATAGCTGTTCCATATAATTGTAAATACTTCACAACACCCCTCCCAGATCTTAGCCCACTTCACAGTTTCCTGAACTCTATTACTGTAGTGGTTAACTCTATTCTCTCACACACTACACCTATTTACTATCCTTTATTCTCACCTTACCTCAGAATCTGACCTCCCACAACCTTACTGCTTTCTACATCCAACTGTGAGTGATTGTGAATCCTTCCTTCCCCAACAAGAGTCTTATCTCCTTTCCATCCTTTCTAAAAATTGGCTAGTTGGGTGGAAGATCATGGTTAACACTATACATACCAAAAGGATCTCCTATCTCTTCTCTTCTGGCTGCTACTGTAAATATCATAGAATACTCTTTTGCTGTCTTAAACCATTTTGCCTTCCCCCTCTAACTGATCACAAAAAAGAGTAGGTGGAAGCATTGAACACCAGGATATCCACTGGAAGAGGAAACCCAACAACAAAGGAACCACTAACACATAACAACAGAAGAAGGTGAAGGAGGGAATGGAAACCACACACCTCAATCTAGGACCTATCTGGAAATACAACTAAACAGTGGAGACACTACCCAGTACAAAAAAAAAAAAAAAAACTGAACAAGAGCAAGAGAGAATCCTCAAAACCTTATACCCATGGAAGAACTACCCTCAACACAACCTACCCTCACCAGCACAACAAAATACAAGAGGTGGTGGACAGAGTGACTTTCATTTAACCAGCTGGTGGGAAAGACCCACCAAAGAGAGACCCAACAACAATCAAAATCCAAAGACAAACACAGAGTCAACTTAAATGACAGCCCAAGACCAGTGAGCTTGAGAGATCAAGGAGAATGAACTGCTGAATCTCACAGGTATTATACCACAGAAATTTACACCATAAACCCAGGGAGCCAGAACAGATCAATTTAAGAAGCTGAGGCTAACAAGAGTCTCACAAACAATGGGAAGACAAAGAAACAATCCCCAAATGAAAGAAAAGGAGGAAGCCTCAGAAAGAATGCTAAATGAAAGAGAGGCAACTCAACTACCAGATATTGAGTTCAAAGCAATGGTTATAAGGAAGCTTAATGAGCTCAGAATGAGCTACCAGAAACTACAGGGAAGCTACAATGAAGTCACTGCAAACTATATCAACATGAAAAAGGAAATAGAAACTATCAACAAGGGCCAAGAGGAAATGAAGAATACAATTTCTGAACTGAAGAACACAGTAGAAGGAATCAAAAGCAGGGTTTATGAAGCAGATGATTGGATCAGCAAGCTAGAGGACAAAATAGAAAAAAAAAAACACCCAGAAAGAGAAAGAATGGAAAAGAGGTTCAGAAAGAATGAAGAAGGATTAAGAGAAATGCAAGACAATATGAAATGTAATAATATCCATATAATACGGATATCAGAAGGAGAAGAAGAAGAAGAGCATGGGATAGAAACACTATTTGAAAAAGTAATGATGGAAGGCTTTCCTAATTTGATGAGAGAAAAAGTCACACAAATCCAGGAAACAAAGAGTCCCAATCAAGAGGAACACAAAAAGGCCCACTTCAAGACACATCATCATTAAAATGGCAAAATTCCAAGACAAAGAGAGAATTTTAAAGGCAGCAAAGGAGAAACAGGAAGTAACATACAAGGGAGCCCCAATAAGGTTAGCAGCTGACTTCTCAATGGAAACACTCAAGCCAGAAGAGAATGGCAAGAAATATTCCAAGTAATGAGAACCAGAGGTCTGCAACCAAGGCTACTTTACCCAGCAAGGCTCTCAATCAAGATAGAAGGCCAAATAAGGAGCTTTCCAGACAAAAGAAGCCTAAAATAATACAACTCTACCAAACCAGCTCTGCAAGAGATGCTAAAGGGACTGCTTTAAGGAAAGGAAGAGAGAGAGAGAGAGAGAGAGAGAGAGAGAGAGAGAGAGAAACACAGGCACATAAATGGCAATGAATAAGTACCTATCAATAATAACCTGAAACGTAAATGGTTATTATTTATGTTTCCATAATAAATGCTCCAATCAAAAGACATAGAATAGCTAAATGGATAAGAAAGCATGAAACACACATATGCTGCCTTCAAGAGATCCATCTCAGAACAAAAGACCTACGCAGGCTGAAAGTGAAGGGCTGGAAACAAATCTTCCAAGCAAACGGACAGGAAAAAAAGCTGGGGTGGCAATACTCATATCAGACAAAAGAGACTTCCAAAAAAGGGCCATAAAGAGAGACGCAGAAGGTCACTACCTAATACTCAAAAGAAGAATGCACCAAGAAGACATAAACATTGTAAATATATATGCACCCAACATAGGAGCACCCAAATACATAAAGAAAATCTTAGAGGACTTCAAGAAAGATATTAATAGCAACACAATTATAGTAGGGGATTTTAACATCCCACTGTCAAAAATGGACAGATCTTTCAAACAAAATATCAACAAAGATATTGTGGCATTGAACAATGCCCTAGATGAAATGAGCTTAACTGATATATATAGAGCCCTTCATCCCAAAGAAGCTAAATACACATTCTTTTCAAATGCACATGGAATATTTTCAAAGATAGACCACATGATAGGACACAAAGCAAGCCTCAACAAATTCAAGAAAATTGAAATCATACCAAGCATTTTCTCTGGCCACAAGGGACTGAAACTAGAAACCAACCCCAAGGGGAAAACCCAAAACACTCAAAATCATGGAGATTGAATAGCATGCTATTAAACAATGAATGGGTCAAGAATGAAATTAGGGAAGAAGTCAAAAAGTTCCTGAAAACAAACAAAAATGAAATCACAACAACCCAAATCTTATGGGACACAGCAAAGGCAGTCCTGAGAGGGAAGTTCATAGAGATACATGCCTACCTAAAAAAGATAGAAACATTTCAAACAAACAGCCTAACCCTACACCTACAAGAACTCTAGGAACAACAACAAAGACAGTCCAGAGCAAGTAGAAGGAAGGAAATAACCAGGATGAGAGCAGAACTAAATGGCATAAAGACTAAAAGCACAATTCTAAGGAACAATGAATCCAGGAGCTGGTTTTTTGAAAAGATAAACAAAATAGACAAGACTTTAAGCAGGCTCATCAAGAAAAAAAAAGAGAAAGAATCCAAATAAACACAATCAGAAATGAAAGAGGAGAGATTACAGCTGACACCACAAAAATGCAAAGGATTGCAAAGGATACATAGTAAGAAATTACTATGAAGAACTGTATGCCAAGAAATTTGAAAACCTAGGTGAAATGGACAAATATGTAGAAAAATATAATCTTCTAAAACCCAATGAAGAAGAACCAGAAAGCCCGAACAGACCAATAACAGCAGATGAAATTGAAACAGTGATAAAAAAAAATCCCAACACACAAAAGTCCGGGTCCGGATCATTTCACAGGAGGATTCTACAAAGCATTTAAGGAAGAGCTAACCCCTATCCTTCACAGACTATTCCAAAAAATCCAGAATGATGATAGACTCCCAAACTTTTTTTATGAAGCCAGCATCATCCTAATTCCAAAACCAGACAAAGACACAACAAAGAAAGAAAACTTCAGGCCAATATCATTGATGAACATGGATGCTAAAATCCTCAACAAAATAGTGGCAAACCGCATCCAACAATACATTAAAAAGATCATACGCCACGACCAAGTGGGATTCATCCCAGGGATGCAAGGATGGTTCAATATTCACAAATCAGTAAATGTAATACATCACATAAACAAAAGCAAACACAAAAATCACATAACATGATCAAATCTACTGACATGATCATATTAATAGATGCAGAAAAAGCATTTGATAAGGTACAGCACCCATTTATGATTAAAACATTCAGCAAAGTGGGAATAGAGGGAGCATTCCTCAACATAATAAAGGCCATATATGAGAGACCTACAGCCAACATCATACTCAATGGACAAAAACTTAGAGCTATCCCACTAAGATCAGGAACAAGACAAGGTTGTCCACATTATTCTATTCAATATAGTATTGGAAGTTTTAGCCACAGCAATCAGAGAAGAAAAGGAAATAAAAGGCATCCAAATCTGAAAGGAGGAAACAAAAGTGTCATTGTTTGCAGATGACATGAGAGTGAACATAGAAAATCCTATAGACTTGGCCAAAACACTGCTTGACCTAATAAACAAATTTGGCAAAACAGTGGGATACAAAGTCAATATCCAGAAATCAAAGGCATTTTTGTACACCAACAATGAAACAGCAGAAGCAGAAATCAAGAAAAGAATCCCATTCGATATAGCAAAAAGAAAAATAAAATACCTAGCAATAAACCTAACCAAGGAGGTAAAAGACCTGTATGCAGAAAACTACACAACACTGAAGCAAGAAATCAAGAAAGACACAAACAAATGGAAACATATACCGTGTTCATGGATTGGAAGAATTAACATCATCAAAATGTCCATACTACCCAAAGCAATTTACAGATTCAATGCAATACCTATTAAAGTACCAATGGCGTATTTCACAGACATAGAACAAACACTTCAACAATTTATATGGAATCATAAATGACCCCAAATAGCTGCTGCAATTTTGAGAAAGAAGAGCAAAGTAAAAGGGATCACAATACCTGATACCAAACTGTATTACAAGGCCACTGTAATCAAAACAGCCTGGTACTGACATAAAAACTGGCACATGGACCAATGGAACAGAACAGAGAACCCAGAAATAAGCCCAAGTCTCTACGGTCAATTAATATTTGACAAAGGGGACAGCAACATAAAATGGGGCAACAATAGCCTCTTCAACAAATGGTGTTTGGAGAACTGGACAGCTACATGCAAAACAATGAAACTCGAGCACCAACTTATACCATACACAAAAATAAATTCAAGGTGGATAAAAGATTTAAATACAAGCCATGACACCATTAAAGTCCTGGAGGAGAACATAGACAGGAAAACCTCAGATATTTCATGCAGCAACATTTTTACTGATATGTCCCCCAGAGCAAAGGACATAAAGGAAAGAATAAACAAATGGGATCTCATTAAAATAAAAGCTTCTACACAGCTAAAGAAAAGAGTATTAAAATAAAAAGAGAACCAACTGTATGGGAAAACATCTTTGTCAATGATACCTCAGACAAGGGTTTAATCTCCAAAATATATGAAGAACTTACATGACTCCACTCTAAGAAGACAAGCAACCCAATTGAAAAATGGGCAAAGGACTTGAACAGACACTTCTCCAAGGAGGACATACAGAAAATCCAAAGACACATGAAAAGATGCTCAATATCGCTAGCTATCAGAGAGATGCAAATTAAAACCACAATGAGATACCACTTCACACCAGTCAGAATGGCCATCATAAAGCAACAAACAACAAGTGTTGGAGAGGTTGTAGAGAAAAGGGGACCCTAGTGCACTGTTGGTGGGATTGCAGACTGGTACCACACTATGGAAAACAGTATGGAATTTCCTCAGAAAACTAAAAATGAATCTGCCTTTTGACTCAGCAATTCCACTGCTAGGATTATATCCTAAGAACCCTGAAACACCAATCCACAAGAACATATGCACCCCAATGTTCATAGCAGCACAATTTACAATAGCCAAGTGTTGGTAGCAACCTAGGTGTCCATTAGTAAATGAATGGATCAAAAAACTATGGTACATTTACACAATGGAATTCTACGCAGCAGAAAGAAAGAAGGAGCTCCTACCCTTTGTGACAGCATGTATAGAACTAGAAAGCATTATGCTAAGCAAAATAAGCCAAGCAGTGAAAGACAAATACCATACGATCTCACCTTTAACGGGAACCTAATCAACAAAGCAAAGAAACAAGCAAAATATAACTAAAGACACTGAAATAGAGAACAGGCTGACAGTGTTCAGAGGGGAGAAGGGAGGGAATTTCAGGGGAAAAGGGGAAGGGTTTACAGGAACAAGTATAAAGGACACATGGACAAAAACTAAGGGCAGGTCAAATGGGAGGGGGTGGGGTGGGCTGGGTGGGTGGGCTGGGATGAGAGTAAAAGATAGAAAATTGTACTTGAACAATAATTAAAACAAAATTTAAAAAATAAAGTGGGAAAAAATAAATTCTTTACTTTTTATTTTAAATTGTTTTATTTTTAATCCTCACTTGAAGATATATTTAGTGATTTTAGAGAGAGAGGAAGGTGGCAGGGGCAAGGGGTGATGGGGGGACATTGATCAGTTCCCTCCTGCATGCACCCTGACTGGGGATATAAGCTGCAACTTAGGGATGTACCCTGACTCAGAATCAAACTTGCAACATTTTTGGTGTGCAGAATAGCACTCCAGCCAACCGAGCTACTTGGCCAGGGCTATTTCTTATAAATCATGTCAATGTGAGAAGTGTTCAAATCTGTAGAGAATTTTAAAATGAAATTTATTGGGCCATATTGGTTAATAGTATCACACAGGTTTCACATGCACATTTCTCCGACCCGTGATCTGCGTCCAGCACACTGTGTACCCAGCACCCAGGGTCAAACCACTCCTCGTCACCATGTGTTTAACTCCTGTGTAGAGAATGTTTGTAACATTTTATTTGTGCCAAATTGATGACCTGTGCCATCATTGAGGGAGATCTCAAATGCTCTTGGGAAGAACAATTTTGCAACTTCTTTTACACTTCAGAGTTAAGGAGGGAATTAAAGGAAAATACATGGAGGTAGGAGAAGCAAGGTGGGAACTGGATCACAAGGTAGTTGATGAGTTGATGTGCTTCCTTGAGGTTGGGTACGGCTCATTTCAAAGGTGTGTTCACCTAGGTGCATGGAAACAATGGACCTGGCTGGTTTAAAGCAGACATAAACCTTTTCCTAAAATGGTATATTATCACTTGCTGACCATGACCTGTCCAGTTAGGAATTCATGATCAGATCACCCTGTGAGGTCACTTTCCATAGAACCCTTTTTCTTGTTCACAATCACAATATTGCAAACTCGAATAGATATTTTTTTAAAAGATACATGCATGGCCAGTAAGCACATGAAAAGATGGTCAATATTACTAAGCATTAGGGAAATGAAAAGTCAAAACCACAATGAGATATCAGCCTAGGAAAAAGTCTTGTAAGAATTTTTGAGCCAAATTGATGACAATTGGTGGGAAGCAAAATATCAATGGATTGAAAAAACACTCTGGAAAATGGCAGTTTTACAGCTTATTTTATACATTAAAATCAAGGGAGGAGACATAAGGGAGGTACAAAAAAAGGTATTGGTGATAGATAAGGGAGGCAGGAGAGAACAAAGTAGGGAAATCTGGGATTGGATAAAAAGTAACAGTGATGAGTGCAGGATAGTTAACACTCATGGCACACAGAGATGATGTGCAGGGAAAGAAAATAACAGTGAGGGGCTCTGTGGTGTGTGGTCAGATGGGAGGTTGTGCCTCCAAAGGTCTGGAAAAGGAAATTACTCTTGTGTTTCAAAGGTCTGTTATCTTGATGCAAAAAGACAATAGGCAGGCTCAGTTAAGGTGAAGACTGACCTTTGTCAGGGAAGCTACAAGCCTAGGACATGAGTACCTGCCATGACTACCTACCATGATTTGCTTTTAATTAGACTTTTTTTTTTGTTCAGACCATCCTATGTGGTAACGTTTGGTCTCTTAGTTTGTAAGACCCACCATATAGGCCTCCCCTGAGCTTGTCAGGTTTAGTATGTGGCCCCCTTTACATCCACAATAGCTATTATAAATAGAAAATAACAATGATACATAAAAAAATAAAAATCCTTCCACATTGCTGGTGCAAATGAAAAATGGTGCAACTGCTATGGAAAACAGTATGGCAGTGCCTCAGGAAATCAAAAATAGAACTACTATGTTATTCAGCACCTTCAGGCGTACACTCAGGAGAATTGAAAACAAGGACTTGAACAAGCATTTGCACACCCTTGTTCATGGCAGCACTACTTATACTGGCCAAAAGTTGGAAGCATGGATACACAAAATATGGTATGTACATACATTGAAATATTATTCAGTCTTGAAAAGAAGAGATATTCTGACACACACTGAACATTGATGAACCTTGAATTATGCATTATGCCATGTGAAATAACCCAGTCACAAAATGTGACATGATATTCTGTTTACACAAGATGTCCAGAATAAAGGTAAATCTGTAGAGACAGAAAGTAGACTATTTGGGGTGCACTTCTGGCCAAGATGGAGGCATAGGTAGACACACTGTGCCTCCTCACACAACCAAGATAGGGACAATTTAGAAACAGAATAACAATCAGAACTGACAGAAAATTGAACTGTACGGAGGTCAGACAACCAAGGAGCTAAAATAGACACATTCATCCAGATTGGTAGGAGGGGTGGAGTCAGGCAGCAGGGCAGAGAGAGGTCACAGAACAAAGAGCACTGGGGCCAGCATAAGGCATCCCGGGTGCACAAGACTGCAGCAGGCAGACCCTGGGTGCACAAGCGGTGGCTAGCAGACTCCAGGCAAGGGGTGGCAACTGGCAGACCCAGAGAGGCAGTGATTGTGAAGTGAGGCACTGTGAGCAAGGCAGCTGGCTGACCTGGCGGTTCCAGGGTCCCAGCGCTGGGAAATAGACCTTCAGGCACTGATTGAAAACACCTTGGGGTTTGAGGTGCAGGGATAGACTCCCAGCCTACAGGAGAGGTGGTTGGAAAGACCCACAGGGTACATAAGCCCACCCACACAGGAATTAGCACCAGAAAGGTCCAGTTTGCTTAGGAGAAATGGTGGAAGGGACTGAAGTCCAACAGAGAGCAGGGCAAGCGCCATTGTTCCCTCTCAGACCCTGCCCCCACATACGGCTTCACAGCCCAGCTACTGGGGTACCCTGCCCTGGTGAACACCTAAGGCTCCACCTCTCACTATATAACAAGCAGGACAAGACAAAAAGAAAAAGATGGCTCAAACAGAAGAACAAATGAAAGCCCCAGAATCAACACTTTTAAATGACTAAGAGATAACCAACCTATCAGGTGCACAGTTCAAAGCACTGGTGATCAGGATGCTCACAGAACTGGTTGACTTTGGTCGCAAATTACATGAAAAAATGAAGGCTACAATAAGTGAAATGAAGGAAAATGCACAGGGAACCAATAGTGAAGGAAAGAAAGCTGGGTCTCCCATCAATGGAGTGGACCAGAAGGAAGAAAACAACATACAATCAGAAAAGAATGAAGACATAAGAATTCAAGATAATGAGGAGAGGCTTAGGAACCTCCAGGACATCATTAAACATTCCAACATCTGAATTATAGGGGTACCAGAAGGAGAAGAGGAAGAGCAACAAGTGGAAAACTTATTTGAACAAATAATAGAAAAGAGCTTCCCCAATCTGGCAAAGGAAATAGACTTTCAGGAAGTCCAGGAAGCTCAGACAGTCCCAAAGAAGTTGGACCCAAGGAGGAACACACCAAAGCACATCATAATTACATTACCCAAGGTAAAAGTGAACGAGAGAATCCTAGAAGCAGCAAGAGACAAGGAGACAGTAACCTACAAAGGAGTTCCCATCAGACTGTCATCTGATTTCTCCAAAGAGACTTTTCAGGCAAGAAGGGGCTGGAAAGAAGTATTCCAAGTCATGAAAGGCAAGGACCTACATCCAAGGTTGCTCTATCCAGCAAAGCTTTCATTTAGAATGGAAGGGCAGAAAAAGTGCGTCTCAGGTAAGGTCAAGTTAAAGAAGTTCATCATCACCAAGCCCTTATTTTATGAAATGTTAAGGGGACTTATCTAAGAAAAAGAAGATAAGGAAAAGAAGATAAAAACATGTATAGTAAAATGACAGCAAACTCACAATTATTAACAACCACACCTAAAACCAAAACAAACTAAGCAAACAACCAGAACAAGAACAGAACCACAGAAATGGAGGTCACATGGAGGTTTAGCAACAGGGAAATGGGAGGGGGAGAGAGGGGAAGGTATGGAGAATAAGTAGCATAGATGGTAGGTAGAACATAGACAGGGGGAGGGCAAGAATAGTATAGGAAATGTAGAAGCTAAAAAACTTATGACACATGGACATGAACTAAAGGGGGGAATGTGGGTGGGAAAGGGTGTGCAGTGTGAAGGGGAATGAAGCGGGTAGTGGGACAACTGTAATAGCATAATCAATAAAATATATTTTTAAAAATTAAAAAATTAAAAAAGAAAGTAGATTATTGGTTGTCAGGGGTGATAGAGTGAGTGAAATTTAAACTGCTAGGAGACATGGATTTTGGTGGGGGTGATAGGAATGACATGGAATTTGATAGTGGTGATGGTTATGCAACAGAGTGAATATACTAAGACTCACTGAAGTATACATTTGAAAATGGTAAATTTTTGTGTGAATCACATATACAATGACTACTAAGGAAGAGTAAGAGGAAAGAATTTTTATTTTATTTTTATTTATTTACTTTCAGAGAAGGGGAAGGGAGGGAGAAAGAAAGGGAGAGAAACACCGATGTGTGAGGAACACACCCATCTGTTGCCTCCTGCACACCCCCTACTGTGGACTTGGCCTGCAACCCAGGCTTGTGTCCTGACTGGGGGTCAAACAGGCAACCCCTCAGCTTACTGGCCAACTCTCAATCCACTGAGCCACATCAGCCGGGGCAGAAAGAACTTTTTAAATGTATAAAGCTGAAAGGAGAAGTGGACAAATTCACAAATATTATGAGAGATTTTAACATCTCTGTCTTAAAAACTGATGGAACAAGTGGACAGAAAACCAGTCTACTTGAAGACTTGAGCAATGCTGTCAACCAACTTGCCCTATTACATAATACTCCACATACAACAGCAGCACACACATTCTTGTCTAGAGCACATGAGGCAGAAACTGCAGGTGGGAATCAAAAAATTGCACCAACACTTTAAAAAGTGTTATGGCAGTTTATCCTGCTATTCCACTTTTGGCTATATGAGGTGGAAGCCAAAAACTGGAATTTATTTATAAAGTTCTGTATTTATTCTTATATGTTTAATCATCAGTCACCTTCAAAGTACTCTCCATTTGATGCAATACACCTATTGAGACACTTTATTCCACTTCTCAGAACAGTTTTTGAACTTGTCGATTTTGATACCTTTTAGTGCTTCTGCTGTTTTTTGTTTCAACTCTTCCACATCAGCAAAACGTTTGCCTTTGAGGACTTTTTTCACCCAGGGAAACAAACGAAAAAAATGTCTCTCTGGGTGAGATCAGCTGCATAGGGAGGGTGGGGCACCAGGGTAGGGTTGGTTTTGGTCAAAAACTTCTGAACACTCAACACGACGTGGGAGGGTGTGCTCATAAACCACACATCATGAAATGGGCAAACACATTGAAAGAGTATTTCAGTGATTTTAAAAAATCACTGAAGCTGAACACAACCTCTCACACAATGCCAGCTGGTACACTGATACAGACTGGTTCCTAGAACACTCACCTAGTTGGGGAAGCCTGTGCTACAAGATAATGTCTTCCAGAAGATAATTCTGTTTTAGTTTTTGTTTTTGTTTTTGTTTTTGTTTGAGCTCCCCCTCATATACCCAGGAGGAAAGAAAGTATATGTTCATATGAAGAGTTGTATAGGGATGTTCATAGCAGATTTATTTGTAACAGCCAAAAGGTGGAAACAATCCAAATGTATCTATCAACACATGACAGACAAACGATCTGTGGTACACATATAATAGAATATCATTTAGCATAAAAAGGTACAAACTAATGATAAGTACAGAACATGGATGAATCTTGAAGTAATTTTGGTGAATGAAATAAACCAGATTTGTGTGTGTATGCATGTGTATGTATGGTATGATTCCATTAACATAAAATTATAGAAGATTCACACTAATCTATTGTGACTGGAGCCTGTCTGTGGTTGCCAGGGAGCTGGGGAGCGCAGGGAGGAGAGAGACTGCAAAGGCGGCAAAGGGCACTTGCAGGTGATGGGCACATGTGCTGCTGTGACTGAGGTGATGGTTTTGCAGGTGTGCGCATAAGTTAGACGGTTTCAAATTTTTTAAAAAATCATCAAAATTTCATCATACTTTAAATGTTTGGAATTTATTGTATGACAATTACACCTCAGCTTTAAAACAAAAGTTTTATCCAAGAAACGGAAGGAAAGAAATAAAATGAAATGGAGAGAATATTCAGATTGCTACATGGCCAACTTTTCCTGAGTCAACAATCAGTTCACCCCTTGAACTTCCCAGTAACATAAGCCAGTAACCCCCTTTCTAAATTAAACTGGTTTAAATTGTGCTTTCTGTCCCTCACAACTCTGCATCCTGGGCAGTACAATTCTGAGCTCTGAATGATTGGCATGAAGCCCAGGATGGAAGTAGGGCATGGGTGCCAGGAGTTAGAGGCATCAAATACTTTTGGAATTTTAGAAGTAGAAGTGGAAGCAAAGGAGAGCAAGGTGGGAAAGCTCCTGGTGGCCTTGCCACCACCAGGGAATGGCTGGTTTGACACACCTGCACTGCTGACACACACGCCAAGGACACTGCTCTCTGCTGGGTGGGGGCTCTGGGGAGTTGCCGCGTGCTGTCACAAAAAGAAGCTTAGACTGGATTCTGTCAGTTCAGATCATGATCCCGCCTCTGGCACTCGTGTGCTGTGTGACTTTGGGTAAGTCATAGCTCCTCTCTGGCCTTCACTGAGTCATCCATAATAGGAAGGGGTCTACAAAGTGGTCTCAGACAAATTGTCCTTGATTGTGTCCATCTTCCCACAAGACAAATTCTGCATATGGCTGTGGGAAGAAACTTGGAGCTGCTGATAAGAGAATGATCATGAATCTGAGAATACGAGACACTTTGAAGCCAGTAATTTAGATCGCTGTATTAAGAATGATTGGGAATCAGATTACAGGACTATAGGGTATGTTTTTGTCTGGGTTCTTTTTCCTCACCCTCTCACCCCTTATGATCTGTGGCCCCCAGTTGTTATGGAAGGTTGCAACTGTCCCACTGCCTGACACTGAATGCTTTCCCCATCTGCACATTTCCCACATGCCCAATATTCTGCCAGTAACTAGCAGCATGTCTTTGGCTAAACCCCTAAATCTCTCTGAGCACCACTTTCCTCTTCTGAACAATAGGGAAATTGTGGCAAATAAGGATAGGCTAGGTTATGCAGCAGTAACAACCAGCACCCAAATCTCAGTAGCTTAACAAAAGTTTGTTTCTCACTCATTGTGGGAGTCATCCTCTCAAATGATTCCCTGTGAACCCTGCCTCCTGGCAGTCATGCTTTTCAAAAATCCCTAGTCTTGAGCCTAGGTTACAAAAAGACTGTGACTTCAGTATGCTTTGCTCCTTCTTCTCTCCTGTCCCTCTCTCTCTGCCTCTGTGTGTGTGTGTGTGTGTGTGTGTGTGTGTGTGTCTCTCATCTACCTGCCATGCTGTGGAGAGGCCCACATGGCAAAAAGCTGGGGTAGATCCTAGCCAACAACCAGCCAGCAACTGAGGTTCCACAGCTGGAATCCTTCCAACAGCCATGTGAATGATCCTAGAAGCTGACAGTCAAGCCTTCAGATGGGACCACATTCCTGAACAACAAACACCTTGAGGCTCTGGGGGGAGAGTCCTTAAGGCAGAGATGTCCAGCTAAGCCATGACAGAATTCCTGATCCACAGAAACCGTGAGTCAGTAAATGTTTCTGAAATACAGAAGGCCATGTCCCTAAGTGTTGGGGTGGTTTGTTACAGAACTACAAGTCTAATCAGGGTTCTGACCGGGGAGACACTATACGCTGGCGCTCAAAGTCCTGCTCCGAAGTGACACATGCCATCCTGCCTGTGTTTCCTAGGCCAAATGAAGTCATGCAGTCATACCTACACTTAAAGGGCATGGGAGGGAGAGAGACAGAATAATTATGAACAGCCCCACGACTCCCACAATAAAATTGGTCTTGAAAGATTGTTGCAGGGACAATGCCATTAATGTGCTGTATCGACACCCTTGTACCTACAAGTAAGAGAAAATACCATGTGAATTTAATAAAAGCTTAGAGAGTAAAGGAAATTTGAGAGTAAAGGAAATATTTTCTGGCTAAAAATTCTTCAGGCAGGATTGCTTCTGGTATTTAGTGACTCACGGATGGATGAGGCTGGTCTGTTTCTGTCTTCTCTGCTCTGTGTTTTGAGATATTAGATTCACCCTAAGCTTCACCCCCTTTAAGGCCCCAAGGTCGCTGCCAGAAACCCTTAGGGATGAAAGTCCCTTCTTCAACCCAGCAGGGAAGAAAGTTCCCAGGAGTCCTAAACTTACCCCAGATTGGATCAGCCGAAGTCCCACACTGAAGGTAGCTGGAGAAGGGTGGTAACAGGATGTGCTGGAGGGTGGCTCCCTTGGTCACCTGCTCAGCTCTCCACCAGGTTGTGCTCTCTGCAACCACATGGGTCTTCCAAGGGAAGGCGGAGTGTGTAGAAAGTGTTTATACCACTATCTGACATTGTTCCTCCCCACCAGATGATCTAATATTCCTTTCTTTCAAGTCTCTGCACTTGGTGAAGATATTTCAGTGATGAATCGAAAAAACTTCTACTAGATCTGAAAATGGTTTACAAATGGAAAAAGTTGGACAAATGTAGGAGACCATTGCTACTGTTATAGACAAGCAGTACTCAACTGAGACACACCAGTATTCTCCTTCCTATATCCTAGCCAATCTGGCATTTTTTCTTTTCCCTTCTTCACCAAGAAATATACCAAGTTTGTTTGGTCTTCAAATCTTGGCATATTACATTCATTCCTCTCTCTCTGGATTTCGTTTCTCCAGACCTTTAAGTGGCTCCTTCTCATCCTTTAGTTCTCAGAAGCATTTTCTGACCTTCCTAAACCCCATCACAATGTTTCATTTTCTTCATTACAGGTATTACTGTCTGAAATTATTTATTTATTTATTTGCTTACTGTCTTACTCAGCAAAGCAGAATTTCATATCAGCAAGTACTTGCAGTCTTGTTCACAAATATTCTACATAGCAGCATCCAGCACAGGGCTTGAAACATATTAGACACAAGGTAAATGTGTGTTTAAATAATTAAATAACAGATAATTAAATGTAGCATCTCCACCCACTGCTGTGCTTTGCTATAAGGCAGGGGTGTCCTACCTTTTGGAGTCTCTCCACCACACTGGACGAAGAGTTATCTTGGGCTACATATTAAATACATTGCAACATGTAATCACACACACACACAAAACTCAAAATGTTTTAAGTAAATTTATGATTTTGTGTTGGGCTACATTCAATAGTCATCCTGGGCCACATATGGCTCACAGGCTGCAGGTTGGACACCCCTAAAGTGTGTCTTAAGTAATTGCCAGATTTTACAAATGACTAGCTTTTAAAAAATACAAATTAGAATATATTCAAGGTTGTCCTTGTAACCATATATTCCAGTTATTTCATTCTTGAAAGGAAGAAAGAAGGATGGAATGGTATTTAGCTGTTTTGAAGTGAGTTTCATTTGTGTCCTGGCTCCTCTGTGCTGCAATCCAGACTTTCTCAAACTTTTGTGTGCATCAGAAAGATTGCAGGGATTGTTAAACTCGGATTGTAGAGCTCCACCCTCAGAGTTTCTGATGCATTAAGTTTAGAGTGGAGTCCACGGATTTGCATTTCTAAGAACTTCTCAGATGATGCTGATGCTGCTGGTTGGGGAAACCACACTTTGAGAACAGCTGCCACAGTCTAAATAGGCAAGAAATTTTAAAGTAACAGTAGTAGCTGTGGCTATTTTTAAATTATTGCAATGTTTTACTTCTCTGCCACATATTTGGTTTTCATTAAATCCATGCAAATCCATGGAAATGTGTCCTGTAAGTCAAGAAGATCTCTGTCTGGTATGTTGCAAGAGATCAGAGACTGAGAACCAAATGCTGACATAGGACATTCAGGGGCAGTTTTCAACTTAGAGTACGTGTTCAAGTCATCCATCTAAACTTTTATTTCCATTTCTACTTTCAAGGTACAATTATAACAGTTATATTTCTTTATTTTTTTTAAAAGAGGCTTTATTTATTTTTAGAGAGGGGAAAGGAGAAGGGAGGAGAAAGGGAAACATCAATGTGTGGTGGCTTCTTGAGCACCCTCCTACTGGGGACCTGGCCTGAAATCAGGCATGTGCCCTGACTGGGAATCGAACCATCAACCCTTTGGTTATCAGTCTGGTGCTCAGCCCACTGAGCCACACCAGCCAGGGTTTTTATTATATTTCCTTGTTGGGTACTGCAATAGATTCCTAAATGGTTCTCTGAAGTTATCTATGTGAAGTCAGGACACATAGAGTATGTGAAACCTTTTCTAAAAGCAAATCCAATCATCCCACTTGCTTGCATAAAACTGTCAGTGGCCTTTCAAATTTCTCGGGGAAGTGTACCATATCTTTAACACAACTTACCTGATGTGAACTCAAGTAAGTTCACCTTGAGTGAGTTCAGCTGTTTACCTTGCAGCTCCATCTCATACCAGTCCCTCCAACCACCTCCTTTCAGTTCCTCAATCTCTATAGTGTGCTTCTCTCAGCCCAGAGTTTAGCACATACTGTCTTCTCACAATTTCTTCCTCCCTTACCTTATTAACCTCTATTCTTTCTTCAGAGCTCAGTTTGTGTCCTTTCCTCCAGAGTGCCTTCCCTCTTGCCCTGGCTGGTGTAGCTCAGTGGATTGAGCATGGGCTGCGAACCAAAGTGTCACAGGTTTGATTCCCAGTCAGGGTACATGCCTGGGTTGCAGGCCATGACCCCCAGCAACCACACATTGATGTTTCTCTCTCTCTCTCTCTCTCTTTCTCCCTCCCTTCCCTCTCTAAAAAATAAATAAAATCTTTTTTAAAATTTTTAAAAAGAATTCCTTCCCTCTTGTTTCTGGGCAAGGTCCAGTTCCTCTGCTGTGCTAGGTGCTGTGCAACAAGTGCAGATTTTATAAAACCTTGTTTCACTCCTTCAGAGCACTACTCCCTTTTGGGGGGGTCTTTATTTGTGTATTATTGGCAGGGAAAAAAGGCCATGACTACTTAGCACACACACACTGTAGATGCTCAATAAACATATGTTGGGTGAAATTTAAAATGTATATTTACTTATTTAGTCCTTTTTATGCACCAAATCCTGGGTGTGGACCCGAGAAAGATTACCTACTAAGAAGGGCTCCTGTGGATAAATGGGCGAAAATTTAAAATCAGATCCTAGCAGTCATTTCTACAGGGGCTTCTTTTGCAAACTGCACTTCACAGAGAAGCCTGCAGTAAGCCATTGGCCTGGCGCTAAACTGAACTGCCTGCCTACACTCTGTTTCCTGCTAGTTGAGCCAGCCCTTATAAAGGAGTTCCCAGAATCCTATTTCAACCAATAAGACTGAAGCTTTCCTCATCCAACTAGAGCTCCACAGCTATATCTGCCCCGCCCCCATCAGCTTCTTCACCAACCAATCAGAGCAACTCCATCCTGCCCATCAGGACAGTGACTTTTGGACCACACTGGGAGGATTGGAGTCCTGGTTTGCATGAGTATGACCAATCAGAAACCAGGAGCAGGAACTTCTGTTTATATAAGTCAGCTCCCAGAACAGTAGGTAGTTTCCCTTTCCCATGAAGAGTAAGGGCTTGAGGTCTTTTGGTTACACCTTTCTTTCCACTGAGGCTGAGGGCTAATTCTTTGGGTGGGAGCTGAAACACAGAAGATGAAACACTAAGATGTCTCACTAGAGCCAGAGTTATCTAGAAGGAGAGGACCTGGCCCCAGGCTGTTTTTCACAGCCATGCTGTATCACAATTGAGATATTTGCACTGATAAAATTTCCTTCTTCACTGAACCCCCCAAAGGGGGCTCCTTTGGTGCTGAATTGGTCCCACAGCCTTGGTTGATACCTGCTGGGTCCTTAGCATGGTGCAGAGGCGTGTAAGACAGAAGCTTGATGCCAGGGGAATTCCATGCCAATTAAGAGCAATGAATGTGGTATGCATTATGGAGACAAATGTCTGCAGCAGAGAAGTGGATATATGAGAACAACAAGTGCTTACGGTCAGGGTGAGAAAGACAGATCAAATCCACGCGGGGAAATCAATTCAGTCAACATACAACTTGAATGGAAACATAGTTCTAAAAGTGTTTTTGGTGATTGAGGTTATTGTAAGAATTTACAGGTGGGGAAAACCAGATAGAGGATTGCCAAATAACTTTTCCCCAGACGATTTCCCAGCACTCCTAAGTGATGTGAACACAGGTTGCCTGCCTGGCTCCAGTGTCTATGTTCTACTACCTCGCAGGATTCTTGCCAGTAGCCGTTAAGCGGACATGAATGATTTGGCCAGGTAAAAAATGGGCGTCCATTTCTAGCAAAATTCGGAAAATATGTGCCAGATCATGAGTTCACTTTCTCCCTTTGTCCACCGTCCCCATTAAATAGAGGGAAGGCTTTCCCAGGTGCACGAAATGAAAGAAGGAAGAGAAAGCTAACTTCCGGCTGTGGCGAGCGGCAGAACTGTTTCCAAGGGAACAGCAACTGGTTCCCAGGTGGGTGAAATCTCGCGGTGCTTGACAAGCGGAAGTGACGTTGGATGCTCGTGAGGCCTCTGTGGATCGCCGGCGCCCCACCTCCCAGAGCGGACACCTTTTCCCGCGCGAGCTGGCTCTGGTACTCGGGTCGCCCAGGGGAAACATGGCCTCTGCCCTGGAGCAATTCGTGAACAGTGTCCGGCAGCTCTCGGCTCAAGGTGAGGCCCTAGGCTGGCTCTCCGGGCCGCGGGGACGGGCCTGTCTCCCCAGCCGCCAGTGGGAGCGGCGGGACCGCGCTGGCAGTGCCAAGCCTGGTCTCCGGGGCCGGGCTCGCTGCGGCGCTTAGGCCGGGGCGGGATCGGGCGCGCCTGGTGTGGCGGAGTTGGAGCAGCCCCTTCGTGCTCTCTGGCTCTGTGACTCCTTCCCTCTAGGCCCTGCGTTCGGCGAAGCAGCCTCCTCCTCCCCTAGGGGCCTCCGGGCCCCTCTTACCCACCCTCCGGCTCCTCGCTTGACATTTGGGGGGGCGGTGACTTCCGTCGGACGCCTTCGCGAGCGCCCCCGGTCCCTTGGGCTCCCCTCACCCGTGGTGATTGGTGCCCTGGACGCCGGTCCCCGCGGCGCCTCCGTGCCAGGCCGAGGACAGCGGGCGTCAGGGTGAACCTTTTCTGGGCTCCTTGGCTCAGAGATTCTGCTTGGCGGCCTCTCGGCTGCCGCCTGCGCCTAGTTTAGTCCTGCAGGACGTTCAGGAGCCTTCGCTCGTTGGACGCCGGTTTCTAGGTGTACGGTTTTTGACCATTATTACTTTGCTCCTAATTTTCATGCAGTTTGGTTCATTCATCTCAGGACTCAATAGAGCTTTGGACTCAACAATTAAAGTCCATTAGCTGCTGGCTGTGAAGTTCCCTTTATCCATCCTTTTTCTTCGTCTGTAAAACAAAAATAAGTCCGTGCTTCGTGGAGCTGGCAGGATTGAATGAGAGAAACCATGTAAAAGCCCTGGAAAAGTGCTCATCATATGCAGTACATAAGTACAGTTAGCAATTGTCAACGGCCATTAATTATAATCCTAGGAGCTGCGTGACCTTGGACAGTCACCATCAGTCTCCATTTTTCCCCACCTCACTGCTATTGGTGAGACTTAAGGATCTAGTTAGGAAGACCTGCCTAATGAAATACTGCTGCCCCTCGTTTTCTTATTTTGATAGTAATTAGGTTCACGGGTAAGGTACAGAACTTTCACTCTGTATGAATGAGAACCTGTTCATTTATTCATTTGTGACACAAACAGTTATATTTTCTGGATATAGTATGCTTAAAAGATTGGGTTGGAATCCTGTCTCAGTACTTAATGGGCAAGCCACTAATTTCCTAGGACCAGTTTTCTCATTTACAAAATGGAACTAGGGCTGTTGAGCAACAGGAGGGATCACTTGGGGTAAAAGCTCTGTGTATATGCTCTGTGGCCAGATACCACTTTAGGAACAGTCTGCCAGGTGGAGATAAATATACTTTTACTGCCCTCGGTTTCTGCACCTCACCTTCACAGTATAGTACATGTTTGGTGAGTGTTTTCTCCATTCTTGTTCAGAATTTATAAACATGGACCTTCCGTGAAGGGAATATCATAATTTCCAGCCTTCACTGATCAGAGGAAATTTCACTGGCCATAGCCCTGGTGGGACTCATTGCAGGATATGCCCTGAGACACTTAAGTTTACTTTTGACTTCTCCCCTTGGCCCTGCAGTAGTTAATCTTAGGATTCATGGTACCCTGGCTTTTAAGTCTCAGCTCAGCATTGATTATTTAATTGGGGAGAAAAACTGGACTGAAATGCTTGTTTCTGGGTGCCTCAAATCATTGTAAACATATTTTAGAATAGGGGGTTTAAAGGGGGGGGGCATTTAGCTGGAAGATGCTGCGTATTCATACCTACCAGTGAGATCTTTAATAAAATGGATAGTGAGTTGCTCTTTCCTAGTTCAACTTGTATTATTATTGTCTTGAAAAATAATATTTAATATGATCACAGATTTTTTTCTTGTTTTGCAGTGCATGTGATAATGAAACATTTCCTTTATTTTTGGTAAAAGTTATCAAATTTATAGATATTATAGAAGTCTCAGAAATTAAATTATTAAAGTTCCTAGCCACAATCACTCGGATTTTAAGCTTTACCGTATATTTCGACTATAAGAAGCCACCCCCCATCTGGGAGGAAATGGGGTGCACCTTACAGTCCGAATGTAGTGTACCTAGCTCGTTGGGGGGGGGGGGGTGGAGCTGGGTCACAGGTTATTAAATATTTTTACCACATTTTTCACTAAATCAAAATTTTTTCCTGTTCTCTAAAACCAAAGTGCATCTTAGGATCCAGTGCATCTTATAGCTCTAAAAATAGTGGTATATTACTATAAATCACTTTGAAAAAGGAAAAAGTACCCAGCTGCCAAATAGAAATAGCTAGTATGAGTAGTTTGTGAAAGTTCAAAGTGTAAAAGAGACTACTGAAGGAGGAAGTTTGAGATTGATGCCCAAGGGCTTGTATATACTTTCCCACTCCCACCAGAAACACAGCTAGTGGCGATATGAGAGTAACAGAGTGTGGCCATAGTGTTTATTATTAGAATATTCTATAAAATTGGTAAGTCTATTTCAGAGAAACCAATTTAGGCCTAATTAGATTCTATGCTTTAGCTGTCATGGCATTGTGGTGTAAGGGAAAGAAGAGTGGATCCCAGGAAACTCTGCTGTGTTGATTGATGGGCGCTGAGGTAAGCCATGTATGTGAAGTTGGAGAAATGAGACACTCTGCACCAGAGTTTATGTGGACTTTCCTAATCACCGCATCCCAGGTGGTGGAAAGATGACACAGAAAGGACAGATAGCCAACCAAGTTAGCCATGAGAAGAGGGATAGGTGAAGGTCCAGGGAGACCCAGGCAGACTTCTGAGCAAATTATACGAGTCAGGTAGTGGAAGGATGTAGGGGGGGATCACAGGCATAGAAGCATAAAGGTGAGAGGGATATGGAATGCTGATTGGATTTTGAGCTGATGTGACCAAAGAGGAGGTGTGTGAAGGCAAGTAGCAGGATGAGGCTGGGGTGGCAAAGGCACAGGAACCAGTTACTGGGCTGAAGACATTTAGACTTCTTTTTATTTCTTCTTCTTCCTCCTCCTTCTCATCCTGGTTCTCCACCTCCCCTTCCTCCTCCCTCCTTCTCCTTTCTTCAGTTCCCTCCTCCTTCTTCATTTGAAAGAGAGAAACATTGATTTGTTGTTCCACTTATTCATGCATTCATTGGTTGCCTTCTTATATGTGCCTTGACCAGAGATTGGGACCCACAACTTTGGTGTATTGGGACGATGCCCCTAACCACTGAAGCTACCCGCCAGGGCGCATTTGGACTTCTAAAGCCATTGGAGTAATTTTGATTGAATTTTGCATTTTAGAAGAATCACACAGGTACTGATGTAGATTATGGCTGGAGGAAAAGAATGGACATTGAGGAGATTTGTGATGTAGTTAGATAAGAAATGATAAGGATATGAACTAAGGCAGGGGAGAGAGAAAGGAATGGAGCTGAGAGACTTAGAAAGTAAAATGAAATCATCTTTGGTGGACATTCTGGATACAGAGAGGGAAGCTGAGTAGTAGTGATAGCGTGTGCATAGTCTCTGGCGTGGGGGGCCAGAAAAGGGAATGTAGGAAAAGGAGAAACTTTCAGAGGCCAGAGGGATATGGGAGATTGAGTTTTGAGACTGGGTGGGGTCATTTCACTTCTGGCCCTTCCTAGTCCTCATCTCAAATGAAGGAGATAGAAGAAATCATATTTAGGCATTTCTTGTTCTGAGGTATGAAATCTGGTTATACTTCCTTTAGCTTGGTTAGTGCTATAACTGAATGACATAGTGTTATTCCTGTTTTCCAGGGCAAATGACTCAGCTTTGTGAACTGATCAACAAGAGTGGGGAACTCCTTGCAAAGAACTTATCCCATCTGGACACTGTGCTTGGGGCTCTGGATGTACAAGAGCACTCCTTGGGCCGTCCTTGCTGTTTTGTAAGGGGCATCTTCTTTTATAGTTTTGTTCTGTCTGAAACAACACTTTCTGATTTTTTTTTTTTTTTTTGGTGTAGGAAGTAAACCATGTAAACAACATTGAACTCTTGCACAACTAAAGTCATCTCGTAGTATTATGTTTTAGTCATTCCAAGCTAATCATTGTTTTATTAGGTTTTCTTGGTTTATCATTTTAAACTGTGTATATTTATACAAAATTTGAAATTTATTTTAAAAACAAGTGACCATCTCAATTGTGGGCACTGTAGTTTGTATTTTTGTGAATACTTTTATTTGTATAGTCCATCAGATTGTCCACATTTTCTGACTTGAATATAAAATAGGGAAGCCCTGACTAGTGTGGCTTAGTTGGTTGCATATTATCCCACAAAACGAAGGTTCACTGGTTTGATTCCTGGTCAGGGGACATGCCTCGGTTGCAGGTTCAATCCCTGGTTGCGGCGCATATGAGCTTCTTCCCTTCCCTCTCTCTAAAAATAAATAAGGAAATAGGGAAGAGTGACAAAACAGGCCATGGTGGAATACATTGAGTGAGATTACCGGTAATCAATAGCAGCATTGCTTTGAATTCTCTTCTCTTCTAACAAGTTTACACTGTTTGAGACCAAATTAAATAGACCTTATTTCAGTAGGGTTCCTTGTAACTCCTGTGTACCTGACAGTAGAATTATATTTCTCTTGATATTTTAGTATTAAAATTGGGATGTTATGATTTCATGAGAGTTTCAATAATATAAAAAAACCTGAGAATTTGTAGAGCAAGGGTCAGACTTGACTTGCACTGGGACTCCAGAGACAAAGGTAAAGAGCAAGAATACAGTTTTAGACAAGGAACTTTGTCAAAATGAAAGGGTGGCAGGGGTGTCCAAACCTGCAGCCCATGGGCCACCTGCAGCCCAGCTATGAATGCAGCCCAGCACGTAAATTTACTTAAAACATTATGAGATGTTTTGTGATTACCCATCACAATGTATTTAAAGTGTGGCCCAAGACAACTCTTCTTTACCCAGTGAGGTGCAAAGATGCCAAAATGTTGGACACCCCTGGAGCTTTGCTCTGCAGTACTGTAGCCACTAGCTATATAAGGCTATTTAAATGTAAATTAGTTTTAAAGAGTTAAAGATTCATTTCCTCAGTTGTACTAGCTACATTTCAAATACTCAGGAACTACTGTGTTAGGGCAGATGTAGAACATTCTGTCTTTGCAGAAAGTTCTGTTGGAGGGTTGCAAGGCTGGTAACAATTTCTACTGCCTGTGTTTGCTGATTAAAAGAACAGATAGCATGTATATTTTCTACACATAATTCGCATGTACAAATGGGTGGGCAGAAGCAGTTTTGCAGTTGTGAGTACATGAAAACACAAAGTTTATCCTGTATTATTTTTTATTTATTTATTTATTGTATTATTACTAACCTACTTTTTGTCCGCTCATATATGTATTTCAAGTGAGATATATAGTAACATTCATGAAAGCATTTTTTGAATCTATAAGGTTTTACTATTGTATATCAGTAAAAGGAAACCTAGAAAGAACCCTGAACTTATTTCAGAGTACCTGATTTTAATTATGTTCTTCCTATTGAGGCATGTGGCCCTTTGCTTCATATTTTTATTTATAAAATGGAAATCACAATGCCTTATGCGCTTATTGTTGAAGCCCAAATGAGATTGTTCAGACACATTGACAACTGGAAAGTGCAGTGATAGGTATATGGTGACACTAGTTGAATATTACTATATAGCTCGAAGTACACATTGAAAGATTGTAGGAGAAATTGTGATTAGGCAGAATACCCCTTTCATTAATTTTTTTGAAATTAGTTTCAGTGTTTGTTGTTGTTGTTTTTTAAGAAAAGAGCTTTTAAATTTACTTGTAAGTAATGCCTGAGTGGTGGTAGCTTGGTGTGGTTTCTCCCCAAAACCTGTCTTTATCCCCCTCTCAGCATTCACTGTGGATAGTTGAAAGGCACCATCTGCCAAGGACTCAGGATGAGGCTCTTTTTTCTCAGCACCTCTAATTTTCCCGTCCGTTCATCAGATCATTTTTTCTCCCGGCTGGACCACAGCATCGCTGGAGTCCTGGCAGCAGCATTTTTAACGTGAATAATGGCCACAGTATCCTGCTATGTGGTTTGGAGCTCTTGTGCCATGTCCCAGTCAGCCTATTATCTTAAGCGCCGGAAAAGCAACAACTAGCTTTTTAACTGAGTTACATAGTCCTGACCACATGGAGCTCAAACTAAAATATTTTTAAAATTTTTTGCTTAAAAGTTTATATTCAGTTCCTTTACAATATTAGGATGACATGATACTTGGCCTATTTAAGGGAATTTTCTTTTTGAAAGCTGTTTCTTTTTAAGCATATTTTCTTAACTTTTTTTTTTGTGTTTGTGTTGTGATCAGAAAACCGGTCAGGAGAATCTCAGAGAGTCTGTTTCTTAATTTTATATTTTAAAATACTGGGACTCATGACTGGGATGGGAGTAAAGGACAGAAAACTGTACTTGAACAATGATTAAAATAAAAATTAAAAAAATACTGGGACTCATTGTTGGATGGACTCCTGGCTTTGGTTGCTTCTGTGTTTTCACCCCATGAAATATCAAGATAAATTGATTCTTTCTCTTTATTCTCGATTTGTGAAGTTTTCTATGCCCAGTGTCCTGACTTCGAAACATTATTCTCACAGGTTCAGCTTTTTATCAGTACTTGTAATGGGGAGCACATTCGATATGCAACAGACACTTGTAAGCTAAATCACATTTCATTATTTCCATTAAATGTATTTTGTCTGTCTTGTCATTTATATTTTTAATATTTTGTTATTGTATCTAGTTGCTGGGCTTTGCCATCAGCTAACGAATGCCCTTATGGAAAGAAAACAGGTAAGTGATGTCATTCAAGTATTTATAGTTCTATTGTAATATCTACCAAATACAATGAACTAATTGGTTAAGGTTTCAGATTAGTACCAAACATTCTAACACTTAGGTATATATGGTCCTTTCAGAGTACTCACCCCCTTCGCTATAAGGGCAGCTAGTCCCTGCTGCAGGTGAGGACTGGGGACAGGGAAGAGGAGTGCCTCAGGGAGGCTGCTAGTGCTGTGACTGTTCTTGGAACTACCATTCTGGTGTCCTTCACATTGTAATATGCTAGGGTTTGTTTTAAAACTTTTCAAACTTTTAATTATGACATAAATTTAGGTTTACAAAGAGTTGTAAGAATAATATAAACAATTCCCATATATCCTTCACCTAGATTCTCCAGATAATTAACATTTTACCACACTTGCTTATCCTTTTCTCTCTTTTTGTTCCTGAGCTATGGAAAGTAAATTGCAGATATGGTGCCCCCTTATTCTAAATACTTCAGTGAGTATTTCCTAAAAAATAGGACATTCTTTTACATATACAAAGTTCAACATCAGGAGATGAATGTTGATATGATCCTTTAACAATTTACTGGTCTTATTCAGATTTTGCCAGTTGTTTTGCTAATTTTTTTGTAATAAAAATCTCAGTTCATGGGTCACACAACTTTTTCCTTCAATCTGGAGCAGTTTTTTTGTCTTTAATTTTTATGATACTAACATGTTATAATTTGGGTGTTTCTTTTTGATTTGAAATTGAACTTTAAAACTAGTTGTTCTAAGGAGACTGAAAACCAAAAGAATGAGTTGGTATTTTGTAGAATACTGAATAATTGTGGTTTGAAAGAGATGGTGAAAAAAAAAAGTAAAAAAATCTTTACTGAAAAAAAAAACAGTTATTCAGCTATTTATTTGTTTACTTTTTGAATTACATTTTATTGATTATGCTGTTACAGTTGTCCCCGTTTTTCTCCATTTGCCCTCTCCACCCAGCGCCCCCAATCCCTCAGGTATCACCACACCTTTGTTTGAGTCCACGGGTCATTCATATAAGTTCTTTGGCTACTCCATTTTCTGTGCTATACTTTACATCCAGGTTATTCAGCTGTTTTATAGTCACATCTCCTGTCTAGAAACTGACTGTATGTCACTTGACATTTGGTCCTTGTTATTAATAATCAGGGCAGGAAATGGTCCATTTATAACTTGTGGTATCTGTTTCAATAGTAATGTATTGTCAGGGAAGAGACGATGTTGTTGGAGAGCATTTACAGATGATACCTAGACTACCCTAAGAGAAAATGCCAGCCCCCTTAAACACAGTTAAGATTATTGAGCATCGGATCAGGTCACATCTGTTGTAAATAATTTGGATTTTTTTTTGTATATTTAGATGTAAATATAATAAACTGTTGGGAAAGTAATACTGCTTTTGATTATTTATCTTCACTTAAGAAAACATTTTTTAATTGAGAATTTTTTTTTAATTGATTTGAGAGAGACATTGATTTGTTGTTCCACTTATCGGTGCATTCATTGGTTGATTTTTGTATGTGTCCTGACTGACCGGGGATCGAACCCACAACCTTGGCATATCGGGATGCTTCTCTAACAGACTGAGCTACCTGGCCCAGGGCAAAAAGCTTATGATTTAGACGGTGGTGCTGAATTACTCTAAATGTCATAAGAAATGGCTTAAGAAAACATTTTTCTGACTGAATAGGGACAGTCCTGAAAGAGTATGGAAACCTCATGTTGTTATTTAAAGGAACCTATCAATTAGTGTTATTTTTATTTGTAAGTGACAACATAAGATCCAATGTGCTGCCATCTTTGAGAACTTATCTGAAAGAGATGTCATTTCTGACAGCCCCTGCGAGGCATTGGCATCCTTAAGCAAGCCATAGACAAGATGCAGATGAATACAAACCAGCTGACCTCAATACACGCCGACCTCTGCCAGGTGAGCAGCCAGTGAGTGGGAGATTGAATGTGGGTTTGCTTGACATCATATTAGATAAATGAAGACAATTTAGTGGAGATTGATAGGTCCTAGTAGTTGGAATTATTAAAGTACATCTGTTGTATAATAAGGAAATTTTCAGCAGCTCCTGGATACCAACTGTGCTCTCCCAGTAAGCTTGTGATGTGAGTAGAACAGAGTTATTGATGGTTGTGACATTAAAAAAATCTCAGGTTACTTTCTTTTTTAGGAATCTTGGAATCTGAGAATAGACACATGTAACTTTTTACATCTTAAAATGTTATTAATTTATTTTATTGTACATGATTCAAAATCAGGCAAAAGGTGGATATCTAACGAAGGCATCCCTGCTGCCCTGCCTCACTCGCCACTTCTCAAAGGAAATCTGTGTCAGCAGCTTCTCGTTTTGCCTTCCAAAGATAGTTTGTGGATGTATAAGCAAATATGTCTATATTTTCTCTCTCTTTATACAAATAGTAATAATCTATATGAACCCTTATATATCTTGTTTTTTTTCTAATTAATGTATCTTGAAGATGATTCCATATCAGTGCTTTACAGCTACTGAGTATTCCATAATATGGGTTTGACTAGTTCCTATAGGGCATTTGGGTTGTATCCTTAAAGAATAACAAGATATGTGAATGATTTCAAACACATATTCTAGTTTCAATGAAGATATGCCTTTTTCCTTTTTTCTTTATTTTTCATCCTTTTAAAAACTTTTGTGATTGAAGTATAAAATATATAAGTGCTCTAATAGTAAATGTACAGTTTAGAGAGTTTGTAGCTATGTTATCATCATCCATATACCAAATGTTGCCATGTGCTTGCTTTTTTTTTTTAAGAGAAAAACATCAATTTGTCATTTCACTTATCTATGTATTAATTGGTTGATTCTTATACATGCCTTGACTGAGGATTGAACCTGCAACCTTGATGTTATCAGGACAACACTCCAACCAGCTGAGCTACCCAGCCAGGGCTATGCTTGCTTTTTTGTTATACTGTTCCCTACACTTACCTAAAGGATTTAAAAATTGAAAAAGTATAATCAAAGAAAAAACTTCCATTTTTAATCACATCATGTTGATCTGTTTCTAGTCCACTAGTTCAGCAAAGAGAAAAAGGACTCACATGTTTGTGCATCTGTAAACAGAATGGGTGGTAGGTAAATTGTTAGCTGAACTTGAGTTCATCTGTGGAGCACTTGCTCTCATGGTTAGTCAGTCTTTTACAAAGAAATGCTAATTTATTTTGAATGCTTAAGAGAATGGAATAGTTATGTTGACATGTAGGCCATTTTAATCAATAAATTAAATGTAAAAATGTGAAACAAAATATTTTCTGGAACTTTTTGGAATCTACGAATTTGCTCCTGCCAAAGCTTGCCAGAGCACAACTAAAATGACAATTTAATGCATTTTTTTATAGCTTTGTTTGCTGGCAAAATGCTTTAAGCCTGCCCTTCCATATCTTGATGTGGACATGATGGATATTTGTAAAGAGAATGGCGCCTACGATGCAAAGCACTTCTTATGTTACTATTATTATGGAGGGATGATCTATACTGGGCTGAAGAACTTTGAAAGAGCACTCTACTTTTATGAACAGGTAATCTTACCTCTCTAAATGCCCCTAAGATTGCTTTGAACTTTTGTGATCAAAGTCATGTACAACTGGAGCTGATGGAGTCTAGGCCTCTGAGTTTCAGGTGCAGGTCCTTTCAAAGACTATTTCTCTGTGGCCATGCGAATGGTGGTAGTCTGTTCCTGAAGTTGAAGGGCAGGAGCAGTGGAGGGAAGAGCACTATGACTGGGGTCTAACCTGGGCTCTGCCACTTGTACCCTCTCTGATTTGGGTTATGTTCTGTACATCTCTTGACCTTTATAGCTTTCTTTGCATTTAGGGAGGAGATTCAACTGTTACACATTTTATTTTAGTAAGTAAAACACTCTTATGGTTCAATCAAATTCAAAGGATATCAAGTAGTACACAGTGAAAAGTCCCTCCCATCATTGTCTGTGTCTGTGTAATGGCCTCTGGTATGTAATAGGACATATTACATAATTTGATACAACATTCTGAGTTACTTAGAGTTTGAAAATGAGATCTACAACATGGGTGGGGCAAAAGTAGGTTTGCTGTTGTGAGTACATAAAACATCATTGATCATCTATTTATTACTATATTTTCTTTTTTAAAAGTTTTTAAGTATATTTTATTGATTATGCTATTACAGTTGTCCCATTCTTTTTTCTCTCCTTTTGCCCCTCCTCCTGGTACCTCCCCTCTCTCCAGCATTCTCCTCTTAGTTCATGTCCATGGGTCTTACGTTGTAAGTTCTTTGGCTTGTCCATTTCCCATACTTTCTTAACCTCCCCCTGTCTATTTTGTACCTACTATTTATGCTTCTTATTCCCTGTACCTCTTCCTCTATTCTCACCCTACCCCCTCCCTATTGATAATTCTCCTTGTGATCTCCATTTCTGTGATTCTGTTCCTGTTTTAGTTGTTTTTAGGTTTAGTTGTTGATAGTTGTAAGTTCGTTGTCATTTCACTGTTCATAGTTTTGATCTTTTTCTTTTTCTTAGATAAATCCCTTGAACATTTCATAAAATAAGGGCTTGGTGATAATGAACTCCTTTTATTTTACCTTATCTGGGAAGCACTTTATCTACCTTTCCATTCTAAATGATAACTTTGCTGGATAGAATAATCTTGGATGTAGGTCCTTGCCTTTCATGACTTTGAATACTTCTTTCCAGGCCCTTCTTGCCTGCAAGGTTTCTTTTAAGAAATCAGATGATAGTCTTACGAGAACTTCTTTGTAGGTAACTGCCCCCTTTTCTCTTACTGCTTTTAAGATTCTCTTCTTTTTAATCTTGGATGATGTAATTATGATGTGTCTTAGCACGTTCCTCTTTGGGTCCAACTTCTTTGGGACTCCCTGAGCTTCCTCAAATTGTATGCCTATTTCCTTCACCAGATCAGGGAAGTTTCTTTCATTATTTGTTCAAGTAAGTTTTCAGTTTCTTGCTCTTCCTGTTCTTCTGGCACCCCTATGATTCAGATGTTGGAGTGTTTGAAGTTGTCCCAGAAGTTCCTGAGCCTCTCCTCATTTTTTTTTTTTTATGTCTTGTTTCTTCATTCTGTTCCAGTGGGTGTTTATTTCTTCCTTTTGTTCTAAATCATTGATTTGAGACCTGCTTTCCTTCCCTTCACTGTTGGTTCCCTGTATATTTTTCTTTATTTTACTTTGTGTATGTAGCCTTCATTTCTTCCTTCATTTTGCAGCCATACTTAATCATTTCTGTGGCCATCCTGATTACCAGTGTTTAGAACTCTGCATCTGATAGGTTGGCTATCTCCTTGTCGCTTACTTCTTTTTGTGGAGATTCCCTCCCCCCCCAAAATTTTATTTACTTACTTTTAGAGAGAGGGGGAGAAACATCTATGTGTGAGAGATACATCAGTTGGCTGCCTCTCTCACACCCTCAACTGGGGACCTGGCCACAACCCAGGCATGTGCACTGACTGGGAATCGAACCTGCAACCTTTTGCTTTGCAGGCCAGCTCTCGATTCACTGAGCCACACCAGCCAGGGCTTTTTGTGGAGTGTTGATGTGTTCTTTCATTTGAGCCATATTTCTTTGTCTCGGCACACCTGTTTTGTTATAAGGGGTTGAGCCCTAGCTGTTTGCCAGGGTGAGGCAACCCACTGTGCTACGTTGTGGCACTGTATGTTGGGGAGGGGTCCGAGAGGGAACAGTGCTGCTTGATCGACTCTCCCCGGCTTTGAAGAGACTGGGAATTTCCCCTGCCACCACAACCCCCACAAGTTTTACAGCCAGTGGTTCTGAGACTTTATTTCCCTGCCCTGGAACCCTGGTTTGCAGGGCCTGTCTCCCTCCACAGTTGTTCCTCCCAGTTTATCTACATGCAAATGGGGGATCGAGTGCTCCACCAGCTGCCCTGGTGCCGTGTCCTATCCACCCTGGCTTCCTGTCTTCACCCTTTGTACTGGTCTGGATGAATATTTCTGTAACTCCTTGGTTGTCCGACTTTCTTACTGTTTGATTTTCTGGCAGTTCTGGTCGTTTTTTGTTTTTAAATTAGTTGTTTCTTTCTTTTGTTTGTGCAGGGAAGCAAAGCATATCTTACCTATGCCTCCATGTTGGCTGGACTTTATTGTATTAATTTTCACATGAGCAGCTATAAACCTACTTTTACACTACCTGTACTGGCTAATACTAGGGTTTTAAGATAAATTTGTCAGAAGTTAATTAGTTCTTATTTTAGTTGTAGCTTATGTTAAAGTAATAAAGGATATTTCAGGCCTTCAAGGAGCTTACAGTTTAGTTGAAATGCTAACACATAAATACACAGGCATACATCTGTGACTGAGTGTTGCGTCAGTGAGTGGAGGTTGACAAATACTACCAAGAGAACCTCAAGAAAGGTCACCAGAAGGTGAGAAGGTGCTGGTGTCATTAAAGGATGGGTGTAGTCAGGTAAAATCTTCAAGAGTACACAGTCAGGAATTTCAGTTCTTTAGGAAGTGATAAGCACATGCTTCATGACCACTGAATGCATTATCATTGTGCAGTCCACTGTAATAACTGATCAGCACACTGAAGCAGGAAAATGTGCAATGTACTTAGGAAAATATTTCTATCACACATAATTGAACTATTAAAAACATTTTTATATTTATAGATGGAAGCCTTTTACCTGAAAATATACGTAGTCACTGACTTTCCCCTAATGACAATCATTGTCTAGTGTTAGTCTCCTTCCTGCCACTGTCTTTTAATGATATGCATGTAGTTGTAGATGGTATATTGATGTTTCACCCTAATTTCAGAAGGTGAAACATTTTTTACAAAGTTTTTTTTGTTGTTGTTGCTTTTATTTATTTATTTTTTATATTTTTTATTAAATATTTTATTTATTTATTTTTAGGGAAGGGAGGGAGGGAGAGAGAGACAGAGAGACCGAGACATTAATGTGCGGTTGCTGGGGGTTATGGCCTGCAACCCAGGAATGTACCCTGGCTGGGAATTGAACCTGGGACACTTTGGTTCCCAGCCCGCACTCAATCCACTGAGCTACGCCAGCCAGGGCAGGTGAAACATTTTTTTACTGCTTCAAAAAAATTCCAAAAGAAGGGCATACTCAGTGAAAAAAATTCAGTACAGCATTGTATAAAGCCAAAGGTGAAAGCATCTTAATTTTCTCATATTACACAACCTAGTTAGTTTACTAGTTCTTGATTGGTGGAACTGTCAGTTGACTTTGTTATGTCACTGTGAAAACAGTGCTACAGTGGGGACCCTTCTGTGTTGATGGGACTGGGTCTGTAGAGTCATCTCAAAGAGGTGCCATAGATACTTGGTAGTTTTGGTTTTGATATGAAATATTGGGCTGATTGGGTATGATAGTTTTCAGTTCTTCTTAACCTTCATAATCCAAGTGAAGGAAAGTGAAAAGGCAGCCACAGAACGGGGAAAAAAAACATCTGCAGATTATATTTTTGATAAGAGACTTATATCCAGGGTATACACAGACCTCTTACAACTCAACAATAAAAAACCCTAAAATTTAAAAATGAGCAATGGATTTGAATAGATATGTCTCCAGAAAAAAATACACAAATGGCCAATAAGCACATGAAAAGATACTCATCATCATTAGTCATCAAGGAAATGCAAATCAAAACCACTATGAGATACCAGTCCACACTCTCTAGGAGGGCTAAGATTAAAAAGAGATCGCTGATACTAATAGGTGTTAGTGAGGATGTAGAGAATTTGGAACCCTCATAATTGCCAGTGGGATTATAAAATGGTGTGGTCACATTGCAAAAGAGTTGGGAGTTCCTCAAACCGTTAAACATAGAGCTTCCATGTAACCCAGCAGTTCCACTCCTAGGAATATATACCCAAGAGAAATAAAGATAAATGTCCACACATAGTGGCCAAAGACTGAGATAACCCAAATGCCTATCAACTGAGGAATGAGTAAAATACAATACATCCATACAATGAAATATTATCCAACCATGAGATGGAATAAGGCACCGATGCTACAACACAGATGAACCTACAAAACTTGTTAAGTGAAAGAAGTCAGCCACAAATGGCCATGTACTTATGATGACATTTACATGAAATGTCCACAATAGGCAAATCCATGGAGACATAAAGTATACAGTAACAGTTGCCTGGGGCTGAAGGGAGGAGGGAATGGGGAGTGATGCTGATGGGTGTGCGTTTCTTTTGTCAGGGGGATGGAAAGGTTCTGAAATTAGATAGTGGTGATAGTTACACAGCTCCGAACATACCAACACCACTGAATTGTATACTTTAAAAGGGAGAATTTTATGGTATGTGAATTGTATCTCAGTAAAGATATTATTAAAAAAAAAACAGGACACTTAACATAAGTACTGTTTTTTAATTAAAAACAGTACATGCAGTTGATAGTTGCTTCCTGCTATGGTGTACTAACTTCACATGAAACCTTCTTCTCTTGTTCAGGCTATAACTACCCCTGCCATGGCGGTCAGTCATATCATGTTGGAATCATATAAAAAGTATATACTAGTTTCTTTGATATTGCTTGGAAAAGTACAGCAGCTACCAAAATATACATCTCAAATTGTGGGTAGATTCATTAAGGTGAGTTTGTAAAATAAAACTGATTTCTTAAGTCCACAAGGAAAATGTAATGGACATGGGTCTATAAATTTACATCGTCTTGTTGTCAGCTCTCCCAACAGCTTCAGGTTACCTGGCATTTATTAGCTGTCTGCTGGGAGCAGCAGTTCTGGCAGAATCTCTGCTTCACTCCAGTTCATGCACCTTCTGATCACCTAATAGGGACAAACTGTTTCTCAGAAATGTTTTCAGAGTTGTTCTCTGGGTAATGATAGCTTAGGTATTTAATCTCCAATAAGGCTTGATTTTTTTAAAACTTACTATAATTTAGTAAAAATACTGAAAAAGCATTGCTCCTGTTGTTGAACTCTCCCTTTCCCAAATGTTGGAAAATCTTACAAGAGCTCCCATTTGAACTTACAGGTTCTGCTCACTGGACTTAGGTTTTTACCGGCTAGGCTTGATGAGATTTTTATGTTGTCTTGTTGAAGAAACCCAAATGTCCCTCACCTAAGAGCCCTGTTGTGGTTCTCAGGTCTCTAGGCTGCCTGGTCACAAACCAGGGGCTGGGCAGAAGGCCGTTAACAGAGATCCCATGGAGGACTGAGAGGCAGGCCAGGTTCAGGGCAGCCATTCTCAGATCACTTGGGAGAACACCCATAGTTCCTTTAGGGTTCCCTGTTTTAGAAGAAATGCTTTTATAAAATGGTATAATTCATAAGTGTGAGAAGTTTATTTATGATGATATCATAAAGGGTGAAAAGAGCACAGACTTCAAGAATAGAAATATAGGTTTGAATCCAATTTATGCCTGTGCTCATGACCACTCCCCATTCTTTTGGACCACTGTCCTAATTTCTTAATGTTTTAAAAAATTTATTTATTTTTAGAGAGGAGAAAGGAAGGAGAAAGGAGTGAAAGAAACATCAATGTTTGGTTGTCTCAAGTGCTTCCAACTGGGGACCTGGCCCGCAACCCAGGCATGTGCCCTGACTGGAAATCAAATGAACCGGCAACCCTTTGGTTTGCAGGCCAGCATTCATTCCACTGAGCCACACCAGCCAGGTTAATATTTAAAATAAAGGATAATGTGTATAAAATGAAATGCCTAGAGCAGCTCAGGCTCTTATTAGGCCCGTAGCCACCATTAGTCCTCTTGTTCCTTCCTCAGCAAAAGGAGCAGGTTGACCCATTGCACTTGGGGAGGTGTGTGTGTGTGTGTGTGTGTGTAGGAGTGCAAGAGAGAGTTGAGAAGGGTAGAAATTCTGCCTTCTTTGCAACAGGGGAAAAAAACAAACCAAAACAAGCCCCTGATAGGAAAAAGAAAAGCTGTACATGCCTTTACCAAATGCAGTGCACTTTCACCTGCTGTTATTTGTTCTGTACCACAAAGTTTTTTTCAACAGTAAATTACACTCTAGTGAATTTCTGACTTTGGTCTTAAAAAGTAGGCATTTGGAGCCCTGGCTAGGTGGCTCAGTTGGTTGAAGTATTGTCCCAATAAGCCAAGGTTGTGAGCTCAATCCCTGGTCAGGGCACATACAAGAATAAACAAATGAATACATAAATAAATGGAACAACAGATGGATGTTTTTCTTCTCTAAAAAAATCATTAAAAAAAAACATTTGGCATTCATTGGGTAAGTTATAATTTGTTTGGTGACAAGATACTGAGTGTACTTGCTCAAAATACAGTACTATGTTTTCTTTTGCCTCCTATACAAATTTTACTCCTCTAACATTTTAATTTGATTTCTCCTCCCACCCCACTCCAAACTTTTAGCCACTTAGCAATGCCTACCATGAGTTAGCACAAGTTTATTCAACCAATAATCCCTCAGAACTCCGCAACCTGGTGAATAAGCACAGCGAAACTTTCACTCGTGATAACAACATGGGACTGGTGAAGCAGTGCCTGTCCTCTCTCTACAAGAAGAATATTCAAAGGCTAACCAAGGTGAGGACGTGCTGCCTGCCCTCAGGTGCCATCTCCTGGCTCCTGGGACTCCCCCCTTCTCTTTTCCTTCCCAGTGGTGAAGAAGCAGGCACAGTGATGAAGTGCAGCAGGGCTTCTGTGCCAGAGCTCTCGCAACCAGTGTCTTAAAGTTTGATTTATACCTTTTGGTCTTTTTAGGGCTAGAGCAGGGTTTTTGTGAAGAGCAACAGGTGAAGAGGAAGACAGGTAGGAGAAAGGTAGCCTGAGGGAGGCTAACAGTTCTGTGGGCAGGTGGGCAATGAACTTCACAGGGCAGGTGCGGTCCCTGTGGCCAGCCTGGGAGCCTCAGGCTGTGCTCACCTCTGTTTGCATACAGTGCTGCTCTGACATCCATGACTGTTGAAGCCAGAGGAGAATGAGCTAAGTACAGTTGAACTGTAGAAGATAAGTCAGTTCTAAAATAACCGGATGTTTTTTGGCTATAGAACAGTGTAAAGGAACTATGAAATCCCATGTGAGCTAGGAAGGCATATACTGCAAGGAATCGGAAATGGAGTGATAGCAGGGTAATCAAAGAGAGGTTTGGTTTTTCTCCTGAGAAGTCTGGCCAGGCAGCGGTTCGAAACTGGGGAGACCTTGGGGAAGCTATCTCCATGCATTCCTTCTGCCTGGTGGTGGTGGCAGGTTGAGGGGAAGCAGCAGAGAAGCAAGAGTAGCTGTGAGTGTTACTGGGAGGGACGCTGGGCTCTAGGTGCAGGGTGTGGGAGGGATGGTGGGTTTGACAGTCTGAGGGGCCAGAGAAAACAGTGGTGAGTGGGAACCTGTTGTTCAGGCTGGAAACCACGCAAGGGCGGAGGAAAGAAGGTGAGTTAAGTGGTCGCTGAACAAGGAAAGGAAACTCATGAAGACTCTAGAGAGAGTAACTACAGCTTCCTGGCTAACATAAGGAAGTTGGGGAATTTATAAAAAGTTAATTTGTAAGATGAAAATAGAGTGTGAAAGAGAAAGCAACTCAAGAAAGATTAAAAATGACTGTAACCTGTCAGAGAAAAACCAACTTGACCCATAGGCAAAAAAAGACTGGGGTCCAAGGGACTCAAGGTAATAAGCAGCCTAATTCTTCCCACAAAATTTTCTTTTTGGTCCCAGTGCCAGCATAACCACTCTAAGTTCACCATCAAGAGGTAGCCATTGAGAAAGAGCTGTACCCCATTTGGGTCTAGTACTTGAGGTACAAGTAAAAGAATCAAAATATTGCCAAGGTTAAAATATGGTATACCTCACAATGTTAAATTGCAAAAAAGCAAGTAAAAGTTAAAAAGAGTTAGACCTTAAGAAATATAATAAATAGGCATCACTGCCAAAAGCAACTGTCACCTATCTTGTGAAGCAGGCAACCACCAGTTCATCCCTTAGGAATATGTTTATACTTGGAGAAGTCTGTGTAGGAAAGTAGGGTTTTCTGGTCTGGATAAGTTTGACCAGACAGACAGGAAATGCCAGTCTCACGTGTTCTGACTCCTGGTGGATTGAGGTCCCCTGAGTGATGAGCACTGCCTAGGGACAGGGAGGAGGGCCTTTGTGGCTGCTGGCGGCAGGGACAGTGTCGTCAAAGGGCATGTCTGGGAACTTGCTGATGGTGGCCATTAGACTTTTGGTCTTTGTGTCCCTATTCAAGAAGAATAGAAGGGGGTGAGGGGGAGCAAAGGATTTTCTAGCCATGTATGTCTCTCTCTTATTCAACCTTGGAAAATAAAAGCTTTTTCAGAAGTCTCATCAGGTAGACTGTGTGTCCGTGCTGGTGACAAGAGCCTAATCCCATAGCGGATTCAAGTCTCCATTTGTTTATACATTTTAGCTTTGAATTTTGAAGAACTTACTATATTTTATTTCATTGGTAATAGGTTGACAATACAACATTAAAAAATACAAAATTCTTATCTAGTTCATGTATCCCAGCCACTGTTTTTCTTCACCCAGAGGCAACCCAGTGCTACAAGTGCCTTGTTCATGCTCCCAGAGTGACTGTGCTCATCTCAGTGCTCACTGTCTCTTGCCCTCATACGCAGTTGTCCCTTCCTTCTACTCTGATGTTAGCATGCACTTGTATATTTAATGATGTACATATCTTGGATTCTTTTTCAGTTCATAAATAGTTCTCACTTTTTAATTTTTTTGCAAGTCCATAGTAGTCGCTTAATGTAATGACGATGCGCTGTCCTGAATCAGTCCTCTGTTGGTGGGCATGCAGGTGGTTCCCCCCTTCTGCTCTCACAAACAGTGCCAAAGTGAGTAACCTGGCACACGTCATTTCAGGCAGGCCAGAGAGTGTAAGATACACATTTCTAGCAGTCATCATTCTAGAAAACTGATGACTAAAACCACTGGGTTCATCAATTTCAAGTCATCCTCACAACAAAAAATTATTTTGTACAGTAATGGAAAGCAAATTTTCGGTGATTTACTAGAATTCTGTACACATTTAATAAAATGTCTTTTGTCAGTTGTTTCTACCTGTGATGAATTCTACTCTGAAATTTCAGACCTTTTTAACACTATCGTTACAAGATATGGCAAGTCGGGTACAATTATCTGGACCACAGGAGGCAGAAAAATATGTCCTACATATGGTAAGTATGTTTTCATTTTTATAAACTTACGGGTGGATTTTTGTCTTTGTAAAAGTAACAGGTGTTCATTATGGAAAATATAAAAAAAGAAAAGGGGGTGGGGAACATCCAAAGTAAACTCCTGTGGATACTTTGGTTTTTTCCCTCGTGATCTATGGGTTCTCCAGTCATAGTGATCCTATCATTTACATGGTGTTTCCTCTTTGTGCTCATTGTCAGCTTCTGTAAACATCATTTAAAACCCTCATGAAACGTTTGATATACAGAGAGCCATAAAACAGTGCTACTCGCTGTGCTGGTCCATGAAAAGGTCCCAAGCTTGTGCTCATGTGCAGGTCAGGCACTGCTTCTGTCCCTGGCACAGGCCTGCTCAGCGAGGTGGCAGCCAGACCTGGGCCCTCCCACATGTCAAGCAGTGTTGGGGGAAGGTTGCCAGAGCAGGAGCCCAGATGCTCAGCACCCAGCCTCAGAAGTCAGATGTGACCAGTGTACCTGACACACCCATTTATCGCTTCTAGTCGTACCTCTCCACTCCCCAGATTCAGATAAGCATCCTTTGGCTGACTGCATGATAACCCACCAAGTTGGTATATTGTAATCTACCTACCTGTTCAGTACATACATGGCTCTGAGCGGATCCACCAAAACAAACCTATATCCTCAGCTTAGGGCAGGCAGATACCAAGTGTGGGAAGTCAGCATTCTACATTGTTCTGCTAGTGGTCTCCCCTGTGATTTCAGATGCCCTGCCACGTCAGGATTGGGAGTAACAAAACTGTTTTCCATTGTGATAGTGGAGTATTTTATTTCCATCATTCAGTTTACAAATGTTTTGAGGTTTCAAAACATTTAGCCTAGCCCTCAAATCACACATATATCCCAAACAAACACCTTGTCCTACTAAATCAACAACCTCAGAGCATCTGCTCAGGGCACCTTGCTAACCCTGCAGGGGTTGTAAGGCGTGAGTAAACCACAGGGTCTCCCTGGGATCCACTCCTCAGTGGTGAGTGAGAAGACACACACGAGTGGTTCTGACACCAGCCAGGGCACAGGAGTTTACAGGATGCTTTGAAGGGTCAAAGGGCAGGGGGATGGATTCTGAACACTGCATAGCCAACCTAGACAGAGCCTGCTAGATGTTTTGTCCGCCATGGAATGTTGGCCATGTCTGGAGACATTTTTGGTTGTCACAGCGGCAAGGAGGCCAGGGTGCTTCTAAACATCTTACTGTGTGTGGAACACCCACACAGCAAGGAAGCATCTGGCCCAAAATGTCAGTGCTGCCAAGCTTGAAAAATCTTGCCCTAGCATGTAAGATCCATGAGGGCAGGAAGTTTTTTTCACTAAGACTTTATTTTTTTAGAGCATTTTGAGGTCAAAAGCAAAATTGAGGGGAAGGTACAGAGATTTTCCATTTACCCCGTCCCCACATATACATAGCCTTCCCCATTATTGTCATCCTTCACTAAAGTGGTACGTACGTAAGTGACAGCTGATTAACCTACATCGACATATCGTCATCACTCAAAGTGCATAGTTTACATTAGGGTACACTCTTGTACATTCAGTGGGTTTGGACAAATGTGCAGGGGTGGGCAAAAGTAGGTAGGTTCACAGTTGTGAGCATGTGAAACACAGAGTTTATTTTTGTGTTGTTTATTTAGCCTGCATGTCTTTTCCATACAAATGACTGTAAACCTTTTGCCCACCTCGTGTAATGACATGTCTACATTGTTATGGTCTCATGCAGAATATTTTTACCACCCTAAAAAATTCTCTGTGCTCTGCCTGTTCATCCCAACCCGAGCAACCACTGATCTTTTCACTGTCTCCATAGTTTTGCTTTTTCCATAATGTCATATAGTTGGAATCATACAATATGTAGCCTTTTCACATTGACTATTTTTACTTCAGGTTATGCATTGACGTTTACTCAGTGTCTTTTTATGGCTTGATAGCTCATTTCTTTTTATATCCATTGCCTAAATATATCACAGTTTATGCACTCATCTGTTGAAGGACATCTTGGTTGCTTTCAAAATTTGGCAGTTGTGAATAAAGCTGCTATAAATATCCAAGTGCAGGTTGTTGTGTGGACATAAGTGCTTGACTCACGTGAGTAAGTGCCAGGAAGTGTGGTGGCTGGGTCCTATGGTTGGAGTGTCTGCAAAGCTAGGTTTTCTCCTGTGTTCTCTTATAGGAGTTCTCTAGTTTTCGGTTGTATGTGTAGGTTTGTGATCCATGTGGTAATTTTTGTGAAAAGTGTAAGGTCTGTATCTAGATTCATTTTCTGTATGCAGAGTTGTTTCAACCCCATTTGTTGAAAAGACTGTCTTTGCTTCATTGTATTGCCCATGCTTTGTCAAAGATCTATTGACTGAACAACAATTAAAATAAAATTAAAAAAAAAAAAAGATCCATTGACTGTATTTATGTGGCTCTATTTCTAGACTCTCGGTTATGTTCCATTGATCTATTTGTCTTTTTGCGGTGTGAGCAGTGGGCATTACCACACTGTCCTGATTACTGTGGCTTTATAATAAGTCTTTTTTTGTTGTTTTTCCTTTATAATAAGTGTTAAAGTCAGGCAGCCACAGTCTCTCAGCTTTGTTCTTCTCTTCAATCTTGTGTTGACTTTCCTGTGTCCTTTTGTCTCTCCACATAAACCTTAGAATCAGTTTGTCAATATCTATAAAATAACTTGGTGGGATTTTGACAGATTGTGTTGAATCTATAGATCAAATTGGGAAGAATTGACATCTTGATAGCATCGTCTTCCTATCCATGAACATGAAATAGCTCTCAATTTATTGGGGTGGCCAACAAGTTCATTGCATTTTTTCTGTAAAATAAAAGACACATTTTTCATTTTCACCAATAACTTTATTGATTTGGATTGAGTATGTCAGCTATCTCCCACTATTAGCTTCTAGTGGGTAGAGGCCAGGGGTGCTGCCAAACATCTTCCAATGCACAAGATGGCCCCACAGCAAAGGATTATTTGGCCAAAATGTCACTAGTACCAAGAAACTTCGCAAAGCACTTTTGACATGTTCAATCAGCCACAGCACCTTCTCCACACATTGCACAAATCTTTTCTTGCATTTCAGTTGTGTTTTTATCCTTCCTGAAATAATAAAGTATAATACGCCAAAAGTGTTGCATGTCTTCTTCTACTTTCAGTATTAAAATGGCTGCACAAAAATTCACCAATTTTGATAAGTTTTTTTCAAAATGTGTGCTGATATGACAACTGTCACAGTACAATCTAACAAAATTGTTTCAAATGAAGACAACTAAGCGCTACTAAAGCCATCGTATGGAAAAAACTAAACGAACTTTTTGGCCAACCTAATATTTAGTTCTTTGATTTTCTTCATCAGACTTTTCTAGTTTTCCCCAGATAGATGTTATAGATATTTGTTGGGTATATTCCTAAGTATTTCATTTTGGGGGGGAGGGATGCTAATGTAAATGGTACTGTTTTAAATTTCAAGTTACACTTGTACATCGCTGGTATATAGAGAAGCAAGTGGCTTTTGTAGATTCAGCATGTACCCTGCAGCCTTGCTGTAATTGCTTACTAGTTCCAGGAGTGTTTCATGGTTGGGATACTTCCAGATTTTCTGATTTTCACAAATACAACTGTGAACACAGACAATTATATTTCTTCTTTTACAATCCATATACTTTTTATTTTATCTTCATGTCTTACTGTATCAGCTGCAGTACAGTGTTGAGAAGGAGTGGTGTGATGCCTAGTTACTGATCTTTGTGGGGAAGCTTCAATTTTCTTACCCTAGGATACTAGCTCTCAGGTTTTTGTAGATATTCTTCATCAAGTTAAGGAAGTTTCCCTGTCTCCCAGGTTTCCTGGGAGTTTTTGTCACGAATGAATATAGAATTTTATGAAATGTTTTCTGTGCATGTGTTGGTTTGATCATGATCTTTTTAGCCTGCGGACTTTAATTGATTCCCACATGTCTCACTGGCTTTGTTCACCTGGATAAATCCCACTTGGCTTTGGTGTATAATTCTTTTTATATATTGTTGGATTTGCTTGTATTTTGTTAGTGTTTTTGTGTTTATGTCCATGAGAGAAAATGGTACAGTTTTCTTGTAATGTCTCTGGAGTTGGTATTAGGATGACGCTGGCTTCATGGCCTAAGAGGGGCTATGCTCCCCCTGTGTCTGCTCTCCGAAAGAGATTGGCCTTACTGCTTCCTTGCCTGACTAGTAGAGTGCACTGGTGGGCCTTTCTGGGACTGGTGCTTTGTTTTGGAAGGCTATTGATTATTGATTCGATTTCTGTAATAGGTACAGGCCTATTCAGATTGTATGTTAGGTATTTTTTAAGTAAACACTTTATTGAAGTATAAACCACATAAAGAAAAGTACTGCAAAGTATGAGCTAATTACATTTTCCTAAAGTGAAGACACCTGTGCCACCGACACCTCGCTCATGGGTTGGAGCGTCACCGGACCCCAGGACACCTTGTGCCAGCATCCCACCTGCTCCTGACTAGGAAGGCTGTTAGTATCTTGACTCCTAGCATCCTGCCTTAGTTGTGTTTGTGTTTGAGCTTTATTTAAACTATAAAATGAAACATACAGTATTCACTTTCTGGGATCTGGCTCTCTGCTTAACATTATGAGATTCATACATAATGTCATGTGTAGTTTTAGTTCATGCATTTAGGGTTCCGTTCTAATCAGATGAACATGGGGTTGTTTCTAGTTCTAGTTATTACAAAAGGCTCTGCTATAGTGAACCTGGGCTTGCATTTCATTTGGATCTATTCCGTTCCCCTTTTGAAGAGGCAGCTCTCTGTCCGACATGGTTGGGCTGGCTGCTGTACCATTAAATTGCATCTCTTCCTTCTAAGGCTGGAGAGAGGAGGCCAGTGCAGGCAGCCCGGTAACAGACAGACTAGGTGTTCTCACCCTGTGGAGCAGTTCGTTAGGAATAACAATACATGTCTGCCACTTTTCTTGGCTTCTCACTTTTTAACTTCGCGGACAGGATTTGGACCAATCAAATAAGCCCGCAGTCACTGATGCAAAGAAAGAGCATAGACCTTGAAACTACCTTGGAATCAGCATTGGCAGAAAAGTTTTCTTGAAGGACCAGAAACTAATTTCTACAGAGGTAAAACAAAAATATGTTAGTATTTCAGGCTTCTGGCCAAGATGGAGGCATAGGTAGACACACTGTGCCTCCTCGCACAACCAAGATAGAGACAACAACAATTTAGAAACATAATAACAACCAGAACTGGCAGAAAATTGATCTGAATGGAAGCGGACACCCAAGACGTTAAAATAGACCCATTCATTCAGACCCGTAGGAGGGGCGGAGTTGGGCAGCTGTGCACGGGTTGCAGCGTGGAGAGCACAGAGTATTGGGAGTAGGCGTGTTAAGGCATCCCAGGCATGCAAGACCACAGCGGGCGGACCCTGGCCAAGGGGTGGCAACCGGCAGACCCAGTGAGGCAGCGGTTGTGAAGTGAGGCACTGCGTGCAACCCAGGATCCCAGTGCTGGGAAATAGAGCCTTGGGGAACTAATTGAAAACACCTGTGGGGATTGAGGCACTGGGAGAGACTCTAGCCTCACAGGAGAGGTCCTTGCAAAGTCCCACGGGGCGTTCAAGCCCACCCATACAGGAATTAGCACCAGAGGGGCCCAATTTGCTTGGGGGAAGCGGCAGAAGGGACTGAGGTCCCACGGAGAGTGGAGCAAGCGCCATTGTTCTCTCTCGGACCCCGCCCCCACATAAACATCACAACCCAGTGATTGGGGTACCCCGCCCTGGTGAACACCTAAGGCCTGCCCCTCATATTTAACAGGTGCGACCAGACCAAAGGAGGGGGGGATGGCTCAAACAGAATTGAAAGCCCCACAGTTTTTTTTTAAGTGACCAAGAGATAGCCAACCTATCAGATGCGTAGTTCAAAGCACTGGTGATCAGGATGCTCACAGAATTGGTTAATTTTGGTTGCAAATTAGATAAACAAATGAAGGCTACAATAAGTGAAATGAAGAAAAATGCACAGGGAACCAATAGTGATGGAAAGAAAGCTGGGTCTCCCATCAATGGAGTGGACCAGAAGCAAGAAAACAACATACAACCAGAAAAGAATGAAGACATAAGAATTCAAAACAATGAGGAGAGGCTTAGGAACCTCCAGGACATCTTTAAACATTCCAACATCCGAATTACAGGGGTACCAGAAGGAGAAGAGGAAGAGCAACAAGTGGAAAACTTATTTGAACAAATAATAAAGGAGGAATTCCCCATTCTGGCTAAGGAAATAGACTTCCAGGAAGCTCAGATAGTCCCAAAGAAGTTGGATCCAAAAAGGAACACACCAAGGCACGTCATAATTACATTTAGCCAAGGTAAAAATGAAGGAGAGAATCCTAGAAGCAGCAAGAGACAAGGAGACAGTCACCTACAAAGGAGTTCCCATCAGACTGTCAACTGATTCCTCAAAAGAGACCTTACAGGCAAGAAGGGGCTGGGAAGAAGTATTCCAACTCATGAAAGACAAGGACCTACATCCCAGATTGCTCTATCCAGCAAAGCTCTCATTTAGAATGGAAGGGCAGATAAAAGTGCTTCTCAGATAAGGTCAAGTTAAGGGAGTTCATCATCACCAAGCCCTTATTTTATGAAATGTTAAAGGGACTTACCTAAGAAAAAAGGAGATAAAAAACATGTATAGTAAAATGACAGCAAACTCACAATTATTAACAAGCACACTTAAAACAAAAAACAAAAAGAAACTAAGCAAACCACTAGAACAGGAACAGAACCACAGAAATGGAGATCACATGGAGGGTTAGCAACAGGGGAGTGGGAGGAGGAGAGAGGGGGAAAAGGTACAGAGAATAAGTAGCATAGGTGGTAGGTAGAAAATAGACAGGGGAGGGCAAGAACAGTATAGGAAATGTAGAAGCTAAAGAACTTATGACACATGGACATGAACTAAAGGGGGGGAATGTGGGTGGGAGAGGGTGTGCAGGGTGGAGGGGAATGAAGAGGGGAAATGGGACAACTGTAATAGCATAATCAATAAAATATATTTAAAAAACAAATATGTTAGCATTTGTTTTTTTAATGCAAGGGCTATGTAAATTATATATAATGAAATTAATGTTTAAAGATAATAAGCACAATTTGAAAGCATTGTGCTAAGGGATACAAGACATGAAAGACATGTATTGTATGATTTCATTTATAGTAATGCCCAGAAGAGGCAAATTCAGAGAGGAGAAAGTACATTGTGGTTGCCAGGGGCCGAGAGGATGGATGGGAGAATAGGGAGTAACTGAACCCCCACCACCCTCGTGTGGGGTTTCCTTCAGGGTGATGACAATGTTTTGGAACTGGAGAGTAGTGGTGCTTGCACACTGCAAACGTACTGAATGTCGCTGACTTGTTCACTTAAAATGGTTAATTTAGGGGACAGCTGTAATTTAACAGCAATAATTTTTTTTTACAAAATGCTTAATTTACATTATGTGACTTTTACCTCACATGTAAAATAAAATAGAAATTAAAAAATTAAAGGTGTGGATTTTTATGAGTGTCAGTTTTGCACTCCATAACATCACTAATGGTGCCTAGACTGTACTAGGTATTCAGTAAATACCTGTTGAATAAACAGTTAGTGCTTAAAAATACATACAGATTTTATGTTTTTACTTATTGCTTTTTGTGCTTTCCCCTCTTTGTATTGAAGCACTGTGAATTCAGATATGTTCAGGTCTAATCTGTTTTCCTGATGTAGTTGTTGTTGTTGTTGTTGTTGTAGATAGAAGATGGTGAAATTTTTGCCAGCATTAACCAGAAGGATGGCATGGTCAGCTTCCATGATAACCCTGAGAAGTACAATAACCCGGCCATGCTCCACAACATCGACCAGGAGGTAAGTGCAAGTGCCAGGTGTTCATTTGTTTTGATTGATGTTTGAGGTGTTGTGTTTGAAATACTGCCCCTTTGCTCCCAGATAATTTTAGTTTTAAATACAGGTAGTTCTCAACTAGCTTCTAGGAACATCTTATAATTAGTATAATTTCATCCACATCCAACTGCTACCTCTAATGTAGAGTCTGTCTTTATGGTGAAATGTGCTCGGAGTTCCAGGCCAGGGGGTCAGAAAACAATGCTGTGAAGAGTAGGGTACAAGAGGAAAGCCATCCTAACACTGTGATTGGGCGGCAGCCATGGGCCTTGGAGCTGCTGCCCCTGTGGCTTCTGAGGCCCTGCTCCTCTGGGGGCCACTCTGGGCTCTGGACATGAGCTGGAGTTGTGTGGGTGGTCTCTGTTCTTTAGCCTTGCTTAGGGAAATGAACAAAACACAGAGGAGATGCATAGTATACTTCTACAATCCCTTTTGCAATTCAAAATAAGGAAGAAAAATCCTGAAAACTAAGTGTTTTTTGGTAACTCATTTGATGGTAAATGTCACCTGAAATGATTTATAGTCTTTGTTGTACTTAGTGTGAATGTTTTTAGTTTTCACTGCACATAATAATGTGTTTGATTATGTGGTGCTACCCTAGATCCTACTAGGATGTTAGGTAAGGCACAGTACTCATACTGTATTAAATTTCTGAATTCAAAAACTCTGACTCCAAAACGAGCGTAGCCCCAGGGGATCGGGTCAAGGGACCATGAACCTAAACCTGCTTACCCTCACCCTAAACGTGTCTGTCACACAGATGCTGAAGTGCATAGAGCTGGACGAGCGGCTAAAGGCCATGGACCAGGAGATCACCGTGAACCCCCAGTTTGTGCAAAAGGTGATTGATTCAGGTTTTCCTCCTTAACAAAAAGTGGGCTGGGTGGAAGAGGAAGAGGAATGTGGACTCAATTTCAGGGTGAACATTCAATTGCCAGGAGTTCTTCAGAACCTTTATCACTAAGTTCCCAGAGACTGGTGAGGGGTATTTACAGATTGGAAGTTGCTTAGAGAAGATGTGGGAGGAACCTGGAATTGCCTCCTCTCCAGGGTGCAGCAGGATAGGTCTATACACAGACACACAGGGGCCTGACCCCAGGGAAGCCCGGGTGTGCTTATCAGACAAGGGCAGACAAATACAATGTCTCATTCTCTTCCTGTGCAGAGCATGGGATCACAAGAAGATGATTCTGGTAACAAACCATCCAGTTATTCTTGAAACAAGTGGCCATCCAGATTGAAGGAAGAGAAGCGCTCACCTTGGCCAGTAGCAGGTGTTAGGAGGGCAGCAGGAAGGACCAAGCCTGTTTCACCTGGACAGGAGGGAATTCCAGTTTGTGTTGGCTTCTTCAGTCCTGTGTGCTTTCAGAAAACCATTCTCTCTGCGAAGGAAAAAAAAATATCAAACTTTAAAGTCTGTTGTGAACTTATTTATCCCCAGATTAATGTTGTTACTGCATTAAATCTACCTTTTTGTTTTAAATTACTCGAACATTGATGTGTCTTTGTATTGCTTTTTCCCCACCTGAAAAGTTTTTTTTTAACATTTTGAACAGAAATGCTCAGATTTTTAAAACTTTTAGAAAATTTGGATCTAAAGTTATCAGTTGTCTTAAAAATAAAATAAAATGAAAACTAGGAGAGTCCATAAGGCAGAAGCTAATTCTTTATGATTCGAATTGACATGCATTTTAGTAACAGTATGAATTGTGAATTAAAGAGATGCTGGTGCACTCTTTCTAACCTTCAGTATGTACTCTCCATGCTTACAGTCTTGAGAATGGCTTGCTTATGTGGCAGGTGCCAGACTTCCCAAACTCTCTCTCCTAGGTGCATTTTCATTTCAGCTGCGCAGCTATATTTTGATTATGTTCATGATCCCCCTGCCATAGAATTCTGATGCCTCCGACTAGGGTTTACTGATTTAGCCCCCAAATGGGGTGGAGCCTTTGAAAAGTGTGGTCAGATTAAACTAGTATTTGTTCCTTAAAAAATGTTTCTCTTGTCCTGGCTGGCGTGGCTCAGTTGGAGTATCATCCCGTAACCAAAAGGTGGTGGAGTCAACCCCCAGTCATGGCACATGCCTGTGTCGCATGTTCAGTCTCTGGTCAGGGTGTGTGAGGGAGCAACTAATCAATGTTTCTGTCTAACACTGATATGTCTTTCCCTCTCTACCTCCTTCCCTTCCTCTCTGTCTAAAATCGTTAAGATTGTCCATGAGCGAGGATTTAAAAAAAAAAAACAAAAAAAACCACATTTTTCTCACTATAAACATTCACTTTTTAAATGTGTCAACTTGTATAGTCAATCACATTTTCATTATTTACAAAAAGAAACGAGCCCCATGAGTCAACATAAAAAGTTGCCCCTGATAGAGGCATTGGGGGTCATGTGGTTCTAATGTGGTAACTATTCTACTTTACTGCCACAATACAAATGACAGTGTCGTCTTCCAATGACACTTATACGAAAGTGGACAGAGGGCTGGGTTTGACCCCTCGTCCAAACTCTCAAGTTCTCCAGCTCAAATTAGTACTACCCATGGACTGCATAATTTCCACTTACACATTCCTGTCCTTAGGAAAGAAAATGTTTAATGGAACTCTTTTATCAGTCTAGAGAATTATAGACATTTGTTTTTTAAAAACAAAATTGGATAACTGATTTACCTGGGTCTGAATTAAAGTCACCTAAAATGTGTTTGAAAATCCTGCCAGTTGAAACTATTTAAGTAAAGAGTAACTCTCGTCCGGCCAAGATGGAGGCATAGGTGGACGCACCGTACCTCCATGCACAACCAAGATTGGAACAACAACAATTTAGAGGCAGAGTAACACCCAGAACTGACAGAAAATTTATCTGAATGGAAGTCGGACAGCCAAGAAGTTGAAATAGACCCGTTCATCCAGACCACTAGGAGGGGCAGAGAGGAACAGCCGGGCGTGGAGAACAGGGAGAATTGGCCGCATAAGGCAACTGAGACCGCGTAAGGTTTCTGGGGTGTGCAAGATCGCAGCGGGTGGACCCTGAGTACACAAGCAGCAGCTGGCAGACCCAGTGAGGCAGTGATTGTGGAGCAGGGCAGGGTGCGCAACCCAGGATCCCAGGGAAAGAACTGAGGTCACACAGAGAACGGAGCTACCGCCATTGTTCCCTCTCGACCCCACCCCCACATACAACATCACAATCTAGTGACTGGGGTGCGCAGCCCTGGTGAACACCTAAGGCGCTGCCCCTCACCGTAAAAGGAGCAACCAGACCAAAAAAAAAACCCCAAAAAACAGGAGAGAGAGATGCCTCAAACAGAAGAACAAATCAGTGCCCCAGAACTCATCCTTTTGAGCGACCAAGGAATAGCTAACCTATCAGATGCACAGTTCAAAACACTGGTGATCAGAAAGCTCACACAATTGGTTGATTTTGATCGCAAATTAGATGAACAAATGCAGGTTACCATAAAAGAAATGAAGGAAAATGCACAGGGAACCAACAGTGATGGGAAGGAAACTGACATTGAAAACAATAGAGTGGACCAGAAGGAAGAAAGAAACAACCAAACAGGAAAGAATGGAGAAATAAGAATTCAAAAAAACAAGGAGAAGCTTAGGAACCTCCAGGACATCTTTAAACATTCCAACATCCAAATTATAGGGGTACCAGAAGGAGAACAGGAAGAGCAACAAGTGGAAAAGTTATTTGAACAAATAATAAAGGAGAACTTCCCCAATCTGGCAAAGGAAATAGACTTCCAGGAAGTCCAGGAAGCTCAGAGACTTCCAAAGAAGTTGGACCCAAGAAGAAACACACCAAGGCACGTCATAATTATATTAGCCAAGGTAAAAATGAAGGAGAGAATCCTAGAAGCAGTAAGAGATAAGGGGACAGTCACCTACAAAGGAGTTCCCATCAGACTGTCAGCTGATTTCTCCAAAGAGACCTTACAGGCAAGAAGGGGCTGGAAAGAAGTATTCCAAGTCATGAAAGACAAGGACCTATATCCCAGATTACTCTATCCAGCAAAGCTTTCATTGAGAATGGAAGGGCAGATAAAGTGCTTTCCAGATAAGGTCAAGTTAAAGGAGTTCATCATCACCAAGCTCTTATTTTATGAAATGTTAAAGGGACTTATCTAAGAAAAGAAGATAAAAGAAAACATGTGTAGTAAAAGGACAGCAAACTCACAATGATTAACAATCACACCTAAAGCAAAACCAAAAGAAACTAAGCAAACAATTAGAACAGGAACAGAACCACAGAAATGGAGATCACATGGAGGGTTAGCAACAGGGGAGTGGGAGGAGGAGAGAGGGGGAAAAGGTACAGAGTATAAGTAGCATAGATTGTAGGTAGAAAATAGGGGGAGGGTAAGAATAGTATGAGAAATGTAGAACCTAAAGGACTTATAAGTATAACACATAGATGTAAATTAAAGGGGGGGATGTGCGTGGGAGAGGGTGTGCAGGGTGGAGGGGAATGAAGGGGGGAAATGGGACAACTAATAGCATAATCAATAAAATATATTTAAAATAAAGTCTAAGCAATTAAACAGAAAAAAAAAGTAACTCTCTTGTGGGCTCTTAATGAAGTGGATACTTAGGTTTTTCTTTCAAAACAGATTCATTAGACCACATTATTCTGAAACTGCACTCAAAGGGGGCACGGTGTTAGGGCCTCCTGCTATCTGCAGACCAGGCATCTCTGCCCCTCCTGTGTCAGTCGGGGAGGAGTGCTGGCTGTAACCTGTCTGCTTTACACCCACCTGCATTCTACTTTCTGACTCTGGGGCTAGAGCCCTGCAGACAACTTTTCTTTTTTGCCGGCTGGAGGCAGAGCAGAAAGCTAGGGGAGAAAAAGGGACAGGCTCCGTGCTGTCGGCTTCCTGTGCAACAGATGGCCCCAGCAGCAAGTGGCCTGGGTGCTTCCTGCACACCTAGAGACCTTGCACACCCACGTTCCCACAGTCTGGGGGCCAGTTCCTTGGGGCACCTCCTCCAACTTTCTAAATTCTATCTCTTCCTTTTGTTCCCCAACTTTTTTCTTCTCCAATACCTGGTTAATGGATCTACTAAATCATTTCTATAAAAGAAATTGGAGTGGCCCTGGCTGGCATAGCTCAGTGTATTGAGCGCGGACTGCGAACCAAAATGTCGCAGGTTCGATTACCAGTCAGGGCACATGCCTGGGTTGCAGGCCACGGCCCCCAGCAACCACACATTGATGTTTCTCTCTCTCTCTCTCTCTCTCTCTCTCCCCCTCCCTCCCTCCCTTCCCTCTCTAAAAATAAATAAGATCTTTAAAAAAAAGAAATTGGAGTGGTTTGTCTTCTGACAGGAGTTACTTTTGAAAATCTTATGGGGTCAAGGAGATGCATGCCCTCTTTTGTTATTAAGGGAATGTAAGACTTAACACATGCTGCCCCTGAAAAATCTGTTGCCTGACTATGTCTGTGTCCTGTTTTTGAATAGTTATCAGAATCTGTATGCTGCACAGCCTGCTTGCTGAATCTGTTTCTGTTACTAGTTAACACAGTCTTAGCTGTTTCTTTAATTCTCAGCAGCAAACTACTCTGAACACATTTCCTTATGAATACCTGTAACATTTCGGTGGTGCCAGAAGAAAGTAAGTTTGCCTGAGGGAATTAGGGCAGTTTCTGAGGCCCAAGGATGATGTTCATTAATGGACCTAACAGTTCTCTGAGGACTTTTCAAGTTTGTCTTTTCATGGGACTCTCAGGTGTTAATAAGTACTCGGAATTAATGAGAATAATTGTCCTCAGAATCCAATACAGGTTTCCTCTGCTATCCAAAAGTAGAGCATTCCTGTGAAACCTTTCGTAAACTGAAATGACATGAAGCAAAGAAGCAATTACCATTAATTTTTATGGAAAAAGATTCTAGTTTTTCCAGATCCCCAAAATAGCATACCAAGTTAAACCAAACAATACATAAAACTTAATACTGACATAGATAGATAGATAGATATTTTAAAAAGCCAAACACAAAATAACACCAACATATAGTGCAAGTAGGAATGAGATGATAAATGCACGGGCTGTGAAAAGTGCAGTGAGCTTCTTCAATGCCTTACTGCTGCAGAATAAATGCTGAGCACTATTTTTGCTATCCACCTTTTTTCAAAAAAGTGAAAATCTTCAGTTCTTTCAGTTAATGAAAATATACTAATGTAGGTCTTTTGTAAAAGCCAAGTGGCATGATCCAAACTTTCAAAAAGTGGGGATGTCTGTACTTACGCAGCAGGGGTCCGCACTTATGCTGGCACAAGGTGTCCTGGGGTCTGGTGATGCTCTAACCCACGAGCGAGGTGTCAGTGGCACAGGTGTCTTCACTTTAGGAAATGTAATTAGCTCATACTTTGCAGTACTTTTCTTTATGTGGGTTATACTTCAATAAAGTGTTTACTTAAAAAATATCTAACATACAATCTGAATAGGCCTGCACCTATTACAGAAATAGAATCAATAATTAAGAACCTTCCAAAACAAAGCACCAGGCCCAGGAAGGCCCACCAGTGCATTCTACTAGACAGAAAAGAACTTGAATTTTGTGTGTTTCTATTCAAATTGGTACTGAGTGAAATGCTGAAAGGGACAATGTTTAACTTTTAATATACTTTCTTAATGTGTATGCTTGGTCTGAAATAACTCCAGTTTGGGATATACTGGTATAAGGTATTCTTTAAAGAAACATCTGGTTGCATGTTTTTGAAATGGCAGTATTTTCTGAGCCAAATAATGGACAGTAAGGTAGAGGGATTTTTCTGCCATGTATGGATGACACTTTAGTTAGTAAACCAAATCCCCAATTGTTAGGTTGTAGTCGTTCAAGAAACCAGATGGACACAGCGAGCCAAGGAGCAGGGTTTATTAGCCGGGAATAAGAGGGGAAGGTGGAACCAACCAAGGGAGGTTGGGACTCACTCAGTTGTTCTTAGGGCAGGGTTTTTAAGTGCAAAAACCCACGAAGGGTAACTGGTTGGGGTGTCAGAGTCTGACTGGCCAGAGCTGGTTGCTGGGTGCTGTTATCTGCTGACCATTGTTCTTGATACATCTTGTCGGCCTCATGTTAAAGCTGCATCTTGTCATGCCGGATAGGCCGACCCCAGACCCCAATCTTAGCTGAGCATCTGTTTGTCCTGGGTAGGGTCGGCAGGCAGTTTCCCACAGGGCAGTTTCCCACAGTGCAGTTTCCTGCCTGGTGACTTTCCATTCCTCCTAGGCCCGCCTACGTCTGTCACAAACTAAACAAGGTAATAGAACTTTTTAGAGTGGTACCTCGGTACTCGTCATTAATTCATTCCAGAACTCTTGAGGAGTGCCGAAACTCGTGAGTACAGAACAATGAAGCATTTTCTCTTACAGGGCAGCATTGTGACTCATACAGGTTCTAGCAAGCGCGATGAGTCCTGAGCAAGCCCAGAGTGGTGAAACATTTTTTTCTCATCAAAATGCAATGAGTACATGGCTTGATGAATTCTGAAGCCGATGAGTACTGGGGTATGACTGTACTTCTGTTAAGCTAAATGTAGAAGGCCAAAGTGAGAGGCAACAAGCACATTTATTTGACATAAAAAAAGAATAGCTACTCAGGAAGCACTGATTCAGGCAGAATCCCAATGTTTTCATTAGGAGCCAAAGACAAGGGCTATTCATGAGGGAGGGAAGGGGTTGATGTCAATAGAAGGAAGACATTTCTACTGGTGCAGATAAGCTAACGTCGGCAATGCTAGTTCTAAAGCTTTTTAATTTCAGTCTCATAGCCATCAGTCCTATAGTCCTAATATCTGCTTTCTTGTTATCCTTGCAAACAGTTCTTTGGGACCCCAAGTTGCTTAGGCCCAGTCCCAAGGTTATTTTGCCCTGCTTTAACCTTCCAAGGTTTCAGGCATATTGTGTAAGGCAGCTCCTCTGGCATGGCAGCTCCGGCTCCATTTAAAGTGGCTGTTTACATAACTTTGTTACACTGTGAAAGATACCAGCTAGCCTTACTAAGAGAATAATTATTCTCTTACTAAGGGTCAAGTACTTTTACTTTTTTAGCAAATAATTTTACAGAAGGGCAATTGAAGACAGGTTTTTAGTTATGCTGAACTATTATTGGTGTTCAGGTGGACCTACCTTGTTCAATTCCCTCCTCTTCCTATGCCAATCTATAAGTTGTATTGATTAGTTGCTTTTCAAAGATTCACTGTGGGGTTTGTAATTTTTTTCAAAACAATTGGTTTGTTTATCTCTCATTACAAGTGGTTGAGGGAGGCATGCAGGACCAGAGCCTCCAGGTACCCTGGCTCATTTAACTTGACCACTTCAGCTTCTAGAATGTTCACTTTCAGTTCATACTTCTCATTCATGGTTTCAAGATGGCCTTTGCACCTCCAGGTGTCTTACCTACAGTCTAATCCAAAAGATGGCTCATGGAGTAGGATAGGTCAGTGTCTGTATTTGGAAAGGTCCCCAGGAGTGCTCTGCAGACCTGTGCTTACATCCATTAGCCTGTGACTGTGTCACATGGTCACCCTGCATGAAAGCTCTCAGGTCTTGTTTGAGACTCCTCCCAGTCCAAGACCGTGAGGCCAGGAGCCGTTGGGAGTGGTGGTTTCCTCTGAGAGCCCTCCTCCCTGTGCCTCCCCACACTCCTTCCCTGGGGTTTGTAAGTTCTAAGTTGATTGGGTTGTAACTTGAAATGGTAGCCAGTCTGTAGAACACATCTGCACAGAAGTCTGAGCACTTGCAAGGGGCCCAGAGAAAGTCAATAGCCAGGAAAATCAGATACGATATTTTGGAGTAGGACAACTAGGTGGCCTACCTTTTGGGGGGCAGTTGAATTACTTAATGATGGTGAACAAAGAAAATCCTATCTGCCTCCCTTCCTATCCGATTCCTAAAATCAAAAGTTGAGACCAGAGAACTGTTGCCTAATGAACTGTTAAAGTTATTATTAGACTAACAAGAAACCATTTGGTAACTTAAAAGTAGTGAGTATTACATTAAAACACAAAAATCCTATCAGTTGAATTCTAATTGGGTGAGGGTGCTAATTTTTAAAATCTCTCTAAAATTGCTATGTTAACAATGCTGAATTAACAATAGTGTGTTTTTTAAGGGAAAATGTTGGACTACCACTAATAGCTCTTGCTTGCAACTGGATGGACACTTTTTATGCAGAGTTGACTTAGAGAGTGTACATGAGTCTCATCTTCCGAGATTACTATCCATTGTCTGCTGCCTTCCAGACACTGTCCCTTCCCACACTGTCAAACATGCCTGAAAACATGGAGTTGTCTTGGTTGTTGGGAGAAAGGAAAGCCTAGGTTAATTTTTTTTATAACAAGGAGTCCACCCTTAAAATAATGTGTGATTAAAAAGATTAGATCCAGTTGCTTACAAATGAAACATACCTCCTTTTTCTGAAACTGCAAAACATGGTGATTTGACTCAAAGATAAAGCCAAACTGTATTCTGTAGCTGCGTGAGACCATAGGTTGGTGAAGACATATCTAAAACACCTCCACAAGAAATTGCACAAGGAGACTTGACATGACTTTGACCTATTGTTACAGAGCAACAAATGGGGGCCTGGGGTGATATACTATTACCGAAAGGAACTCCCCAGGTTCATTATATCCGCTGCCAGAGGAAAGATGTCTCTCAATGCCAGAGATTTGTGAAAAGGAAAGGAAATGTTTATTTATTTAATGCCATGCAGACTTAAAGTAGTGATCTAATGTCTTCATCAAAACCCCAAAGTCCCTTAAAACACTCACAAACACACACAGTCCTTCCTTCCCCCTCTGCCCAGTCTGGGGTACCATATCTTAGGAAAAGAAATGGAAGTTCATGGCTCAGGCAGTCCTGGGTTCTTCCCAATAATCCGTGCTCAACTGGTAGGTCTCCCTCGGTTCCTGGCACCATCAGCTATGTCGCCAGGATCTCTGCTAATGCCGGGTAGTGGTTCCCCCTTCTAAAGCTATGGGGTCTCCACTCTGGCAAAGCTGCGTGGCTCTCCCTCCAATGGCTGCAAAGAGGCAGGGGTCGCCACTCTGCCAAAGCTGAGTGGAGATTCTCTGCTAAAGCCAAATGGTGATTCTCTCTCACAGGGCTGTGGGAGTCCCCACTCTGGCAAAACCGCGTGGTTCTCCCCGCAGTGGCTGCCGTGTCTGGGTTTAAATCCCCATGCCAATCTTCCTCTGCAGCCCCATTTCCAACTCCTCCCACAATTGGCTACACTTGCCAGAACTTGGGGGAACTGCCCCCCGTCCCCAGTTACATCTTGGTGAGGAAGTTACTTCCATTCCCCTGTCTCAGAGCATGGCCACAGCTAATTAACATATCTGTGCAACCAGTAAAAGATTATAGATGTGTTAAATGACCACACCAGAGGTTAGCTGCAAAGCTCTTGCTATGCAAACAGCTCTCAATAGTCCTGATCCATGTGTCCCTTCCCCCAACCCACACCTGTGTGGGGGGAGGGGGGAGGACATCCTAATATTTCCTGGACACCTTGAGTTCTGGACCCCATTCAAATCCCTATTTGGGGCCCCCCACTTGGCTGCACCTTGTTACAGTGTGGTCTTGGCAACAGGTGCCCCTAAAGCTCTCGTCAGCCTGGATGCACAGCTATCATTACCTATTCAATTAAGCCTCTTGGTTTAGTAGTAGGAAGACAGAAAAGCATCAAGACATCTTTTATTCTGTTTTAAAATAATTAAAAAATTTTTCCCAGTTATAATTGACATGCAATATTATATTTTAGGTGTGTAACATAGTGATTAGACATTTATATAACTTACACAATGATCACTCAATATGTCTAGTACCCATCTGAAACCAACATACATACTTATTACAATACAGGGTGGGGCAAAATTAAGTTTACAGTTTATATGGAAAGTAATACAATAATAAATAAAATACAAGAAAAAAATTTGTGTACTCTCAACTATAAACCTACTTTGCTCCACCCTGTATTATTGACTATATTTTCTATGCTATATTTTACATCTCCATGACTGATTTTATAACTGGCAATTTGCACATCTTAATCCCACCCTTTTTTCACCCATTTCTCCAAACCACCTCCCATCTGGCAACCATCAAAATGTTCTCTGTATCTATGACTGTTTCTGTGTTTGTTTATTGTGTTTTTTAGAGTACATATATAAGGGCGCACCCCCCCAAATGGAATTTATTTATAAGAAATTGTGTATTTATTCTTTTTTTTTAAAGATTTTATTTATTCATTTCTAGAGAAGGAAGGGAGGGAGGGAGGGAGAGAGAGAGAGAGAGAGAGGGAGAAACATCAGTGTGCGGTTGCTGGGCGTTATGGCCTGCAACCCAGTAATGTACCCTGGCTGGGAATCGAACCTGGGACACTTTGGTTCCCAGCCCGCGCTCAGTCCACTGAGCTGTGCCAGCCGGAAATTGTGTATTTATTCTTATGTGTTTAAACTTCAGTCACCTTCAAAGTACTGCATTTAATGCAATACATCTATTGAGATGTTTTTCCCCACTGCTCAAAACAGTCTTTGAGCACATTGGTTTTGATGCCTTTTGGTGCTTCTGCCATCTGTTTCACCTCTTCCACATCAGCAAATGTTTCCCTTTGAGGACTCCTCACCTGGGGAAACAACAACAAAAAAAGTGTCTGGGCGAGATGGGGTGAATAGAGAGGGTGGAGCACAGGGGTCATGCTGTTTTTGTTCAAAAACTGCTGAACATTGAGTGTGGTGGGGGCAGGTACATTTGTAAATCACCCATCAGGAAATGAGCAAATGAGTTGAAAGAGTCTTCAAAACAAATTCACTGAAGTGAAATGCATTCTCTCACAAAGCCAGCTGGTGCACTGATGCAGATGGGTTCCTAGAACACTCACCTAGCGAGGGGGAGGCCTGTGCTACAAGGGGCCTGCCCTCCAAAAGATGATTCTGGCTTTTGGGTCCCCCATGCTATACATAAAACTATATGATATTTGTCTTTTATTACTTTTTTCTTCTTTATTGAATTTATTGGGGTGACATTGGTTAATAAAATTATGTATGTTTCAAGTGTACAACTCTGTAACACATCCATCTGTGCACTGTATCATGTGTTCACCACCCCAAGTCCAGTCTCCTTCTGTCACCATTCATCTCCCATTTATCTTCCACCTCCTTCCCCCGCCTTCCCCTCTGGTTATCACCCTGCTGCTGTGTTAATGAGGTTTACAGTTGTGAGTAGCAAAGCAGAGTTTATTCTGCCCTGGCTGGTATAGCTAAGAGGATTGAGTGTGGGCTGTGAACCAAAGGTTTGCTGGTTCGATTCCCAGTCAGAGCACATGCCTGGGTTTCCGCCCAGGTCCCCCCAGCAGGGGTAACGTGAGAGGCAACCACACATTGATGTTTCTCCCTCTCTCTCCCCCCTTCTCTAAAAATAAATAAAACCTTTTTAACAAGTTTATTCTTGTATTATTGTAAGTTATTCTATTATTATTAACCTACTTTTGCCCACCCCTGTATGAAGTTTGTGCTGTCCGATATCATGAGGAATTGGATTAGTAAGAATAATTAAACCTGTAAAGGCAATGCCTAACCTAATTCCACTCCTACTCCTTAACCGGTAAAAGACGAAAAACAAATTGCAATTTCATTCTTTTCTCATGTCCTCTCTTCAGCATAACACGGAAATTCAAAGAGAAAGTGACACCCGTTTCTACTTGAGGATGGGTGATGTTCTGTTTCCCAACGCTTCAGAACAGCTACGCTCTGGACACCCTGCCCAGCGAGGGCGACTGACTCCGGGTGAAGGGCGCACAGCTGAACCCGGGTCGGAATCTCCTAATTCCAAGAGCCTACAGTACATCGTACACGTATGGCTGTAACACTAATTTTTAAGCGGACAGGTTAACATGCGCCGAGGTTTTTACGAAGTATTACTAAATAACCGATTAGTAAATTTCAACTCCGCCGAACCATCGAACCATTCAGGTGCCGTAGGCAGACTAGGGAGGGGACTGAGATACGAACGTACGCACTCACGTCCCGCGCACTCTGGCCCCGCCCCACATGGAGGTCCCAGGACCGCCCACCGGCGTTGCAGGTCTTGTCGCGGCGGCCGCCTCCCACCCGCCCGGGTTTCACTGACGATGGCTTCTTGGGCAATTTAGTCATCACCAATGGCTTAAAAACCAAATTTAAATTACAGTGCTTATTATGACGCTGAGACCTTATGTTTCTTTCAGAAGTCTTAGGAAGGCTTCATTTCCCCTCAAATCGCTTAAAAAGTTTTTTTAAATTTAAGCATTTCCCCCCATTCTTGAAATGGTTTCCTCCAGTAGCCCGGCACGGATTGAACCATTTCGAGATTTTTGGTGGGGGACTTGGAATGCGGACGGCGGAAGGGGGCGGTGTGGGGCGTTGGCTCCAGGTTCCCTTCCGGCCTCGGCGTAGCCCGAGCTCGCGGTCAGGTCGAGGGCGTGGGACCCTGCGGGGCCGCGCTGATCCGTCGACGGGGCAGGGCTCTGACGGCCCGCGCGCCCCCGTTGGCTGGGTGCAGGGGACTGCGGGGCCGCGTCACACGGCCGGCACTCGGCGCAACGGCTGCGGTCGGACCCCCAGAGTTCTTGGCAAGCGTGGCTGGGGCTGCCCCGGCAGGAGTCGGGAACCGGGGCTCGCAGGTGCCGGCGGGCTTCTGCGGGGCTGGGCTCCGGGCCTAGGAACTGAAGGTGGGGCCCAGACCGAGCCTTGGCAGAAAGACGCACTATCAAGTGCGCGGCTGCCTAGAGCGCCGCAGGGCTGAGAGCTTCCTCCGCCGGAGTTTAGCTTCTCCATTGGACAGTACCGGCCCTGCGTGGTCTTTGCAAGGCTCGGCGGTTTGTCCAGTGAGTCTGAGGCGCGGGGGGGCGGACTGGGGCAGTGGGGAGCCTCCGTGGAGGTGGGAAGCGCTCCTGGCTACGGGGAACAGCAGAGAAAGGGAGTGGTCTCGGGAGGCGAGGAAGGGGAGTGAGGCCGGGACGAGGAAAGGACGACAGCCTTGGGTTAGCTGAGAGGCACAGCAGAGGTCTGGGTTGGTAGGAAGTGGGTTAGATAGTGAGGGGGTGGTTGGGGGCCGGAGAGGAAAGGAGTTGCCAGGACCTGAGATATGGGGCAGGGGTGTCAGGGTGGGGCACATCTGGGGACTGGAAAGCAGCGATTGTCCACCGTGTGCACACGCAACGCCTGACTCTTGAGGCAGGGCCGCTGACCTCTTTTCCCTTAGATTGCCAAGTAAAAAAGTGACAGCAGCCAACACGCAGTAGCGTCAGTGGGAATTAATCAAAATTATACATATTTTTTTATCAGATTGCCAACATACATATTTTTGGTGTGCTGCAGAGTTTTGGCCATTAGTGTATGTGTGCCAGGAGATGAGAAAGGTTGGAAGTGGCAGCTCTACAGGGGTGAGAAACATGACCCAGGGTCCTCGCTGGCCGGGATCCGTGTCTTCTGAGGCTAGAAGATCATCCTTTGGTGGGGTGGGCATGGTCAGGCGCATCCCTTTTCCCCTAGCCCAGGGATTGGTTCCTTGTGGAGTGACACCCCAGGTGGTCCTCCCCAGGCACAAAGGCAGAGAGCAAGGAAGGACTTGCTGAAAGGAGGTACTGGTTCTCTGGCCCTTGGACCCCTGGCACACCCACGGTGTCTACTCAGGTGGTAGGAGGGACTCCCAATCACAGCAGAGGAAGTACTAGAGCCACAAGGCTGTCTGTGTCATCAAGTAACTGAGTAGTAATGGCACATGACAGTGTTGCCCTTCCAGTGTCAAGCACCAAGGAGCTCTGTGAACAGAAATGCAGGTGAAACCTGTAGAGGTACAACAGCAGAGCTACCATGTGGGGTCTGACCAAGAAGGAACGGTCTGTGGAACTTGCCACTTGGTACCAGCTGACTTACTGAGGCTTTCCTGTGGGAGACCAGTTCAAGAAGCTGCATGGGGTTCTGATGCCAACCACTGGTTAACAGATGTTTGAATGCAGTATTTATTTGCAAAGTGTTCATGGTTAGTGGCATCTTCAATTCTCTGTGGCCCTATGAGAAGACCACAGAGTGGGGACGAAGTAGACCCAGGTTCAGGGCACACCACAGCAGTGGGAAGTCCATTTGGAGGTCACCATCTGGGTCCACCCAACCACTGTGGGAGGGGACGTGGACAAGGACCCAGCCTCTTGGGCAGGGGGGGGATTTCTTCCTCTGCCTTGGTTCTGGAAGGTTTGTTGGAAAGGAAGAACTGTTAAGCCTACTCCAACCAAATTGTTTCCCTCTGCAGACACCTGGCAGAGATTGGAGTAGGGGAATGAATGAAGAGTTAGCTGACCTCCCACTCTCTAGAACTCTGGTGCACGTGTGGTGGTTAACTCTGAAAAGGGGGGTTGGGCCCTCTTTCCTCAGCTTTCTGGTGGTGCCTAGAGAGGCTAAGGAACATACTTCATGTTGCATGGCCCATAGGGGCTGGAGACAGGCTTTTTTCCAACCCTGAATGTCTGTGTGGCTCTGGAGGCTAAGTGTAATTTAGGGCATCTCACTGCCTTCCAGCGGCTGCTGGCCTTCTTACTAAAAGCAGGAACTAGGATGAGGACTGTTCTTTAGCATTTCATATGTTACAAAGATATTTAAGTATATTTTTATTTCAAGAGACCCTTTATGGAATACCGCAGTAGAAATGTAAGTGTCAGCAAAGACTTTGTGCTGTCAGCTTGCTGTCAGCTAGTGCTCAAAAGGCAGAGGCCTCCGAAGCCACTCAGAGCCCCTGGGATCCCCAGTTCCACGCTTGTATTCCACTTTGAGGTTGACTGTAAGCTGCTTGAACTGTTTTTGTGCCATGAAGTCCATTGCTCTAGAATTAGCTCTGATTTTTTTCTTTACCTACAAAACATCAGGTCTTAGCTGCTGTAGGACTGCCATTGTCCTACCTACTCAGTTGGAAATGGCCTGGAACGTCTGGTCTGGGTGGGACAGTGGACATGTGATTCTGCCAAATACTGGGTTGGACAAAAAGTCTGTATGGTTTTTTCTGTAAAATAAAACAGACATTTTTCATTTTCATCAGTAACTATTGATTTAGATTGAGTATGTTTCTATCTCTCACTATTGGCTTCTAGTGGGTAGAGGCCAGGGGTGCTGCTAAACATCTTCCAATGCATAAGATGGCTCCACAGCAAAGGATTATTTGGCCAAAATGCCACTAGTATCAAGAAACTTCGAAAACCACTTTTGAAATGTTCGATGAGTCATAGCACCTTTTCCATATAATGCACAAATCTTTTTTTGTGCTTCAGTTGCATTTTTACATTTCTTGAAATAATAAAGTATAATACACTGAAAATGTCGCATATCTTCTTCCATCTTCAATATTAAAATGGCTGCACAAAAATTCACCAGTTTTGATAAGTTTTTTTAACATGCATGCTGAGATGATAACTGTCACAATACAATCTAACAAAATTGTTTCTAATGAAGTTAAAGACTAGTAGAAGTTAAAGTGCTACTAGAGCCACCATACAGAAAAAAGTGTTATGGACTTTTTGGCCAACCCAATATAAAAGTTTGTGTCGGTGCCTCAGATGAACCTTGGCCGAGGGTGCTGCTTTGTGTGGATGTCCTGTGAGAGGAACCTTTATTTCTCTTCTGTGCCTCTCAAGGGAAGATGTGGCCTTTACCAGGGTCAACACTTCTGCCTTTAGTTTGGATCCCTATACTTCTTCCTCAATGGATTTTTTTTTTTTTTGGCCAGGATAGCTTTTCTTTTTTTTTTTAATATATATTTTATTGATTATGCTATTACAGTTATCCCATTTCCCCCTTCTCTCCCCTCCACCCTGTACCCCCCTCCCACCCACATTCCCCCCTTTAGTTCATGTCCACGTGTCATACTTATGAGTTCTTTAGCTTCTACATTTCCCGTACTATTCTTGCCCTCCCCCTATTTATTTTCTACCTACCATCTATGCTACTTATTCTCTATACCTTTTCCCCCTCTCTCCTCCTCCCACCCCCCTGCTGCTAACCCTCCATGTGCCCTCCATTTCTGTGGTTCTGTTCCTGTTCTAGTTGTTTGCTTAGTTTGTTTTTGTTTTGCTTTAGGTGTGGTTGTTAATATTTGTGAGTTTGCTGTCCTTTTACTATACATGTCTTTTCTTTATCTTCTTTTCTTAGATAAGTCCCTTTAGCATTTCATAAAATAAGGGCTTGTTGATGATGAACTCCTTTAACTTGACCTTATCTGAGAAGCACTTTATCTGCCTTTCCATTCTAAATGAGAGCTTTGCTGGATAGAGCAATCTGGGATGTAGGTCCTTGTCTTTCATGACTGGGAATACTTCTTTCCAGACCCTTCTTGCCTGTAAGGTCTCTTTGGAGAAATCAGCTGACAGTCTGATGGGAACTCCTTTGTAGGTGACTGTCCCCTTATCTCTTGCTGCTTCTAGGATTCTCTCCTTCATTTTTACCTTGGCTAATGTAATGATGATGTGCCTTGGTGTGTTTCTTCTTGGGTCCAACTTCTTTGGGGCTCTCTGAGCTTCTTGGATTTCTTGGAAGACTGTTCCCTTTGCCAGATTGGGGAAGTTCTCCTTTATTATTTGTTCAAATACGTGCTCAATTTGTTGCTTTTCCCCTTCCGATTCTGGTACCCCTGTAATTCGGATATTGGAACGTTTAAAGGTGTCCTGGATGCTCTTAAGCTTTTCCTCGATTTTTTGAATTCTTATTTCATCATGCTTTCCTGTTTGGTTGATTCTACCTTCCTTCTGGTCCACTGTATTGTTTTGAGACTCATATTCCTTCCTTTCAATGGATTTTTAAAAAGATTTTATTCATTCATCCATTTATTCTTAGAGGGGAGTCGGGGAGAAAGAGGGAGAGAAGCATCAGTTGATTGCCTTTTGTGCACCCTGACTGGGGGACCTGGACTATATCCCAGTCAAGTGCCCTGACCAGGTATCAAACTGACGACCCTTCACTTTTCGGGGCCACTCCTGACCTACTGAGGTATACCAGTCAGGGCCACAGTGAATTTTTAAACCATTTTCCTTGACTTCACTGTAGTGAACTATGTGAACCCTTTATTTGAATTCGTCTATCTGGGTCCCCTGTGGTTGTGCTCGTGGATACCCTTGGTGAGCTCCCCACTTTCTGTGGCCAGAGCTGCTATTTTGGGGCAGCTTCTAAAGCACTCACCCAATACCTATTAAGTGGGTGCCTGCCATGGGCTGGGCAACTGTTGCGGACAAGACAAAGCTGCTCCACTTGGGGAATGTTCATTGCAGTAAAATAAAGCTGGGGAGGGGAGAGAGTGACAAGGCTGGAGGTGAGAGGTGAGCCGCTTTTCTGAGTGGGCTAATTGGTGGGGGCACTCCTAGCAGGGGACACACAAGGAGAAGCTGAATGGTGAGTAGTGAAAGGCCATGGAGAGTGTTCAGGACCTTTGTCTCCAGCCTCTCTGGTAGCACAGACCAGGGAAGTACTCGAGGCCTCCCTGCTACCTTTCTGCCGCTGCCCACTCCCCTGGGAGCTCTGCATTCTCCTGGCCACCCCTCATGTCCCTGTGTCTGGTCTCCAGGCGTGACTTCCTGTCAGACCAGCTGATGTTCCCACGGTAGCCATCTGAGCTCCAGTCCCTGCCTCAAGGGCAAGAACAATGGCTGTGGCCGCCCATGGCAGGTGGTGGAGTTAGCAGGCAGGCTAGAAAGCAGGCTCTGAGCAGGGCCACCTGCAGGCACACCCCTCGGTGGGGCTGTTGAGCAGGCTGTGCCCCAGGACGCACTTTCCCAGGGACTTCCATGTTCACGCCGATGCTTCGCTTTCCTCTAGGTTCAGTGTCCCAGGCCAGCACCTCTGCCTGGCCACACCTGTGCCTGTCTGCCTGCTGGGAAACGAGGACAGAGGGTGTCCGACCTTCCTTGGCCTTGTGAGGGATGGGGTCCCCTAAAGAGAAGAAGGCTCCTCGTTTGTTTTGAGCAATGTTATCTAATAAAACTGATGATGGGACTGTTCCATGATCTGCACTGTCCCTTTAAAATGATGGGATGAGCCCACTATGGCTAGTGCACACTTGAAATGTGGTCAGTGACACTGAGGAATGGGGCTTTTCAATTTAATTAATTTAAATGAGTTGCCACATGTGCTCATGGCTGCTGTGTTGGACAGTGTGGGACTGGGGATTGTATGTACCCTCTGTAGCCTGGCTTCCAGGCCCTCCCATGTGACACATGTCACATAAGATGAGCTGGAACTGCCCCTCCTCCATTTCTTTGCTCCTGTGTTCTTGTTTCCAGGCCTCCTCCTGCCTGTCCGCCCATTGGATGTGCTCCGACCGACGAAGCTTTGCCTGACTTTTCCCAGCCAGAGGGCACTTGTGTCTGTACGTGCACCAACTGCTCTCCCTCCCTTGCCCTCAGCTGCTGTGCTGGGTGCCACCCCCATGTCCGCCGCCAGGACTCTACTTCTCTCATCATCCCCACTTTGCTCACTTGGTCTCTGGGGTAACTCTGGAGTTCACCTCACTGCCTGCCATTACCTGTCACCCTGTGCAGCTCTTCCTCCCCTTCACCTCTTAGCTCTGGAGGGCCCCTGCTCCAGTGCGGCGCTCCTGTCCTCACCCAGCACTGACTGCCCTGCTGGGCTCTGCCCCCGTGTTCCCGCTGTCCCTCCAGCTCTGCACTCGAATGCTCACCAGGTGTCAACTCTGGGCCTCCTCCTTGCCCACTCCTCCAGTCCTCTCTCTTCCTTTTTTATTGGTCTAGGTGACTTTGCTCCCTTCTTCACGGTCTGCAGCCCGCCCATGAGCTGTCAGTGGGGGTACAGTCATGGTCAGACTGCTCCTTTCCGCCTCACTGCTCACCCTGGCCTGGGCCACCACCTCTTCTCTGTGAACGAGTAGGAGGTGGCAGCTGGTTTTCTTGGATCCCCCCTGGCTCCAGAAGTCTGTTTTCTGCACAGCAGCCAAAATAACCCTTTTAAAATAAGATTCTATTTATGTTTCTCATGAGAACCCATCAAAGGCTCTCCAGTCCCTGAAAAAAAAAAATTCAGGGTCTTAACAAGGCCTAGAAGGATCCCTGACATCCCCTCCCTCCTAGTTTTCTACCCTTGTTCCCCGAGTTGTGCTGACATTCAGACCCTGAGCTGTGCTCTGCAGCCCCCCAAGGCTCCCTGCCCTCAGCCCCTTCAGTTCCTGTCTGAGAAACCTGTCTGAAACCACACCCCTCCTCTCCAGGGATTCTGCCCTTCCATTCCCAGTGCTGCCGTCCGAGAGGGTTGTTCTCTGTGTACCCTGGAGCCTGCCCACTGTTTGAACTGAAGGGCTTTCTCTGTGATCGTGGAGTGACATGTTTCTTGCTCTGTTTGCTGTAACTCGTGGGCAGGGACCTGCCTGTCTGTCTGGGTTCCCCTGCACCCATTGCAGTGTGGCAGAGTAGCCACCCGGGCCCTGTGCTCCAGAGCTGCCACAGTGCTGGGTGGGGACACATACAGGCCAGCTGATGGTGTTTCCCCTTCTCCCCCAAAACAGGCTCCTGTTGTCTCTGCAGCACCATGAATGCCATTGTCGCTCTCTGTCACTTCTGTGAGCTCCATGGCCCCCGCACTCTCTTCTGCACTGAGGTTCTGCATGCCCCACTTCCGAAAGGGGCGGGGGACAGCCATGGCCAGGGTGAACAGGCGGAAGAAGAGGAGGGCGGCATTCAGATGAGCAGTGGGACCTGCACTCACAGCCCAGCTGAAGGGGCTGGCGCAGAGTCCAGCAGCCCAGGACCCAAAAAGTCGGACATGTGCGAGGCAAGTGTCTCGGAGTGTTGCGGTCATTTCTTTACAGGGGCTTGTACTTGTGCTGTGTGAGGGACCTCCTGGCAGTGAACAGGTCCCAGGGTGTAGGGGGTGGGACCTGACAGAGGTGTGGTTTTCAGGGCATCTGTGCAGACCATTCTTCATGGAGTGACTTTGCTTCTGTCTACATCCCCTTAGTTCTTTCCCTTCTTCCCAGCTTTTGCTTTTCCAGGCCACTCTGTGCCAGCAGCACACTGCTGCTGCCACTGTGACAGGTACCTTTCAGCCCTGCCCTGTACACACTCGTGTTCATGCAGCAGCCCATCCCAGGCTCGCTTCCCTCCACCTGGTGTTCTCAGGTGCTTCCTCCTTGTGGGGTCCAGGGGCATTCCCCTGTGCTGCTTTGTCAGCTCTGGGGAAACGGGGTCTGAGTTCCCTTACCAGGCCACTTCCTTGTGTGAGGGACCTGGGTTGGAGCTTGAAGTCAGAGGTAGTGTTGGATCTGTGTTCACACCACGCTGATGTCTGTGGCCTCCTCCTGAGACCCCAGAGCTCTGTGTGGGCCCCTTGGCAGCTTTCAGCCTCAGTTTTGCCTTCTGTATGATGGGGATTCTCACTAATTATCTCAAGGCTGTGCTTTGGATTAAATGAGATAATGTGTGCAGAGTTTTTTATAACACCTGCTACACAGGTGCTCAGTTGCTTAGGTCTGTTATTCACACCCTGTGGAAACATGTGGCCTTTGCCTCCTGCTTCTCCTAGTCAGGAAACCCTCAGGTAAGTATAACTCTATATGCCAGTTATTATAGGAAAACAGATGGTGGTTTGCAAGTTAGAAAGTATGTTGCCTGCTTCCTGACTAACTGGTTTTCTTCTCGTCATGGGCAGGGCTGCCGATCACTTGCTGTGGGGCACCCTGGGTATATCAGCCATGATAAAGAGACTTCGATTAAATATGTCAGTCACCAGCACCCCAGCCACCCCCAGCTCTTCAGCATCGTCCGCCAGGCTTGCGTGCGGAGCCTGAGCTGTGAGGTGAGCACCTGTGATGTGGGAAGGGAGGCAGCTGTCTCCTTGGGGACCTCCTACTTGCCAGGGCTCCCTGACCAGTCTTGGTGCTGGCTGCGGAGAGGAGGCAGAAGGCAGCCCTGTCGGGCAGGGAATGGGCAGGTCTGGGAGGTGGGCATGGGGCAGCCTCTGTCCTCAGAGCTCCAAAAGGTGTCATCCTGCATGCAGGTGTTCTACATGGTTGCTAGCTTATCATCTTAATCATGAAACTTTTATTTGTTGGTTCTTCATGGATATATTTCTGAAACATGAACTATTTCTAGGATATGTAGTTTACCCTATCAAACATCACCATTTTTATTTTCTCAGTCGTCATGTGTCCTCAGACTCTACTGAGGAGGGAATCCATTTCTTTCTATACCACATGGCTGCTGTTGTTGAGTTTGAGACTTAGTTTCTGTATTTTTATCTGTCACAAAGAATTCATAATCCAGTTACTGAAACTTCTTTCACCACACCCACTTGGTCAGACATCCTGAGCTCCCTCACTCCTGGGTCTCGCTGACATGGTTGCTGTGCACTCATCTTCAGCTGTCCCCTGCTCTCGATGTCCTGCCACTAATCTGCTAGCAGCAGGCAGTCATGTCTGACAGAATTGTGTGTCAAGTGGAGGTGACTGTCCTGAGAGAGCCCTGGACTCTCTCCTGCAAATAAAGAGCAAGGTCGTGTTACATGGACTCTGCAGTGGCCCTTCTTACCTGCCAGTGTTCCAGGGTACTGCAGGCGAGCGATGCCGCCAAACTGGAGTCTGGGATGGACTGGTCATATGTGTAGGAGTTACTGTGGCTCAAGGTAGAAAAAAGGAATGAACCTACTTTAACGGTCCTTGCATTTCATGATAACAAATGTTATCTTTAGAAGTTCGATCCCAGGAGCTGATGAAAGCAAAATTTTCCCCTCTCAACCCTGCCCTTCTACTCACCCTATAATTAACAGTGGCTCATAAGGGCAGAAAGGATGCTCCAAGCAGGAGGGTTTGATTGTGTACCATTAAAGCAAGGAGAGGACAGTGTCCTGGAGGGGCTGTGCTTCTGTCCCAGGTTTGCCCTGGTCGCGAAGGCCCTATCTTCTTTGGGGACGAGCAGCATGGGTTCGTGTTCAGCCACACCTTCTTCATCAAAGACAGCCTGGCCCGGGGCTTCCAGCGCTGGTACAGCATCATTGCCATCATGATGGACCGGATCTACCTCATCAACTCCTGGCCCTTCCTGCTTGGGAAGATCCGAGGGATCATCGATGAGCTCCAGGGCAAGGCTCTCAAGGTGACGCCCACGACTGGGGCAGCGGGTGGCAGTGGGCTGGAGCAGCATGCAAGCCGGCGGCCCTGTGGCTGCTGCTCTGTCTACGCTGTCAACTCCTGGCTTCAGGGTCAGGGGAGTGGCCATATACCTAGTGGTCCGCCAGCCCATCCTGCTGCTTTACTGGTCTTTCTTGAGTGTTGTTCAGCCCTCGTGTCTTTGCTGCAGTCAGACACCATGGTTTCATCCCCACTGTCTTTGCTTCCTCTGACCTCCATTCTGAAAGCTCACTTACTGATCGTGCTGTGGGCTCCCCCCTCCACCTTCTGTGTGGCATCTCAGGACAGGCAGCAGACGTCCCACAGAGGCTAGCCTTAGTGACCCAGCACACTTCCCACAGACAGCGTGTGCCCTCAAGCCCCAGTTGTTTCTTGTTCATGTTTCTTGTTTGTTGCTGGGACGTGGGGAATCTGCTCATTGTAGGGTCCCGGTAAGTGCAGCGCCAGCCATGTTGAATGGTGCTCATTCGCCTGCTAGAGGGAGTAGGGGGTGCTGGTCACATACCCCTGCACCCCCAAGCTCTGAGTCGTGAATGCCTCCATGTGCGCAGAAGGGGGAGGACTGGAAATACTTGGAGAGTAACAGTAATGGCTACCTTGAACACATATACTACCTCAACATCTATCAAGTGCTCAGTGAGTCTGTGGTAGGGGATACAGGAGAACCTCTCATCCAGGTCTTCTCCTCAGGTATCTTCTAAGGCAGCTAGGGAAACAAACCATTCTGTGTGCAGGTACAAGACTGGTGGCATTTTTTGTACTCTGCATCAAGGAAGCAGAGCGGGGCAGTCTTCAGGAGTGGCATCTTGAAGGTGGCTGTGAACAAGCTGGGCTGCTTGGCTGATTTGTTCAAGGACTACCGTGTCCTGTGCATTTCAGGTGTTTGAAGCCGAGCAGTTTGGGTGCCCACAGCGAGCCCAGAGGATGAACACAGCTTTCACACCGTTCCTGCACCAGAGGAACGGTAATGCCGCCCGCTCACTGACCTCCTTGACAAGCGATGACAACTTGTGGGCGTGCTTGCACACCTCCTTTGCTTGGTAATGAGATTCTCAGCTCTTTCAGCAACTGTTAGAATGAGAGCAGTTACCGGAGGCTGTTTGGATTGTGCCCGAGACTGGGGAGAAGAGCCATCAGTACCTCCATGGTGTGTGCTTGTTTAGTGAGCACTGAACTGGGTGCCGTTGTCCTCCAAGTAGGTGGCAGGCATTCTTATATAGAACTCACTCCCCGGCGATGTTTTAAAAATGACATCTCTATTCTGAAACCAGTGACCCCCTCCCTTCTTTGTACACATTTGTCTCACACAGCTTCCATGGGTCAGGAAGCTGAGGGTGGTGTGGCTGGCCACTCCTGGCTCTGTTTCTGAGGAGTTCTGCATCAGCTGGGGCTGTGCTACCTGAAGGTTCAGCTCCCTTATGGCCGGCAAGTTGGTGCTGGCTCTGGGCAGAGGCTCCTCCCCATATAGGCGTCTGAGCTGACTTCCCTTGGAGTGATTGAGGGAAGAAAGGCTGAGGTGGGACCTGCAAGGTCTCCTTGCTCAGCCTGGACAGGCACACATTATTTCCAGTGCCTGCTGCTGGTGAGAGGCTTGCTGGTCCCTGGGACCAGCCTCAATAGGAGGGAAGGGTTAGTCTTCACCTTTTAGAGGGAGGAGTGTCAGCGAACTTATGGGCATGTTTGAAATGACCACAGTTTGCCTTATGGCCAGAGCTGTTTTTGTTCCTCCGTTGCTGGAGAGACTCCTTCCAAAGGCTCCCGCGGATTCTCGACCCTGAGCGGTGTTAGCCCAAAGTTGGTGTCTTGTCGTTTAAGGTTCTGGTGAATGAGGGTCCTCGGGGGTGCATCCTCAAGGGCAGCTCCCCAGCACCTGCAAACTAAAGAGAAGGGTCTGTGTCCCCACCCATCTGATACGCATTCCTGCTGTCCTTTAAAAATCAATTTTCTTAGGGAAATTTTAAAACAGCCCCAAGTAGAATAAATAGTACAATGAAATATACACCCCCATCATCTAGCTTTAGCATTACCAACATTTCACTGTTTTTTCTTCTGCCCTCTCACGTTCTCCAAGGGAATTTTTAAAGTAAATGTTAATTGTATCATTCCAACCATAAAACCATTCTCATATCCAACACGTGTCATCCAGCCCAGTCCCAGTTCACTTTTCCTGTTCTGCCTCAGAATTGACTTTTGAATTGGATCAGAACTCAGTGCGTAGGCTGTTCTAAAGCTCTCAGTCTGGGATAGTTCCTCCCACACCCCAAGCCCTGGTTTTCTGCACCTTTTGTGGGAAGACCTGGGCCATTTGTTTTGGACTTAGCCATCATATTGTGGTGTTGCTCCGCACGTTTCTTTACCCTGTTTTCTATAAACTAGTAGTTAGATCAAGAGGCTTGAAGGGCTTTAGGTGTAGTTTTCATTTTGGCAAGAACACATCACAGCTTTGTTCTTCAGGCTCCTGAAAGCGTGCGGCAGCCGGCTGACCGAGAAGCTCCTAGAGGGTGCACCCACGGAGGACACCTTGGTCCAGATGGAGAAGCTCGCGGGTGAGAGGGGAGGGGCTGGGCTGGAAGCCCTCTGTCTGCAGTGGCTGCTTGGGGTTGTCCCAGCCCCGTGGCCTGCTCCATGCCAGCCCAGGGGAGCTGATGGCGGGGCCTGGGAGCAGCAGCTGCAGAAAGCTTGTCCTTTAGTCTTGGTGTTTGTACTGTGATTTCCTATCTCATTTTCCTGGACAATCCCATGAGTCTCTGATCCCAGGCCGGTTGGGAAAATCCATCATTAGGGCTGTCAGGCTGTATAGAATATTGACTTAGCGAAGGTTTTCTTATCCCTATTTTATCATTAACCAAGTGCTAGACAGTCTCTTATTTTTTGCCCTTTAACAATAAAATGTTCTACTTCTTTCAGTTGGACCCAAGGCTTCCATCAAGGGCAATGGTTCCCAAACCTCACTGGGACCTGGGCAGCCTTGACAGGCATGTGGTCAGACCTTCGTGTCTGGACTCGGGGGCCTGTGCGTTTACATCACCCCGCAGGGGCTTCTGGTGTGGAGCCCAGCAGCCAGGAACCTCTGGTCCTGGTCCTGCTGTGTTTCTCCTTTAGAGATGATTCAGTGTTTGTTGATTCAGGTTCTCAGTCTCAACTCCTGGTGCGTGTTGTGTGTACTTTGTTACTAATAATGCCTGATCTGCTTCAGTTTGTAAGCAACTGACCTTCTTAATAAGTTGGAGCTGTTTCCAGGTTACTCCTGTAGCCAGGTGACTTACACACACTTGCATTCAAACATGCTCTCCTGAGCAGGGAAGAGGGAGTCGAGTTTCGGTGAGAGCAGAATGTGTTCAGAGAAGAGAAAACCTTGTCACTGTGCATTGGTTGTCCCTAGAATAGTTTATTATTGTAGGGAAGATGGTAAGCATAGTCTGTGGGTGAGATTCTCTCCTACAGAGAGCCAAGCATATCAGGACAAACACTTTTAGCAGAGATGGAAATGCAGGGCTTACTGTCACATCTTGGTTTGTGTTCTGGTCAGAGAGGTTCCAAGTACATACTTGGGAGTCAGACACACCTGCCTTTTGATCCTGCTCCGCTACTCTGCATCCTGTGTGCACGGGCATAGCCCCATCCTTGTGGGTCTTACCATTTGTGGAGATTGTCAGGAAGATTAATTGAAATAATAGATATTTCCTTATCTTTGAAGTGGGGAGAATAGTATTGACCTTGTGTGTGGAAGCCCTTAGAATAGTGCCTGTCTGCGGAGAAGCTTGGTAAATACAAGCTTTTGCCGTTCCTACCATTTGCTTGGAGTTTCCCACCCACAGCGCATAGCCAGCAGTCTTGCAGTGGTGTGCTTGACAGTGCAGGGTAAGGCTCCAGGCTAGGCACACAGTGACTGGACCGTCCAGCCCTTCCGAGGGCTCCGAGAGCAAGGTGGCATAGCCAACTGGCCAAAACCAGGAATCAGTGACATCTGGTGGTTGAACCATGAGATGTTTTGTGCTGAAGTGGTCATGTAAGGAGACTGTTGCATCCAGGAAATGAAGGAATCCAGGGGACAGCATGTTTTATAACCATTTTATTGTCTGTCTTGCAGATTTGGAAGAGGAATCAGAAGGCTGGGACAACTCTGAGGCTGAAGAAGAAAGAGCCCCTGTCTTGCCAGAGGGCGCAGAGGGGCCGGAGCTGACCAAGTGCCCCACAGACTCTTCCTTGCTCTCAGACTGTGATAGCTGGCAGCCCCGGAAGCTGTCTGTCTTTAAGTCTCTTCGGCACATGAGGCAGGTAGGTGGTAGAGGGGTAGAGCCCCGATCAGAAACTTGGGAGGAGAGTCCAGTCCTCACCTGCCAGCTCATCTGTGTCCAGCACACTTTGTCCTTTGGGCCCATTGTGTTCAAGACCCAGCAGGGATTGGCTGGCCAGGGGTAACCAGGAACCTCCTTGGTGGGGGATGAAGCCACCAGTAGGCATCTGGAGTGTCTTAGCTGCAGGGTTGGTGCTGCCTTTTCTTTGATGACATAGGTGTTTTCTTAAAAGAAAGGCCTGGAGGGTAGGCTTCTGATGGTTTGCTAATCTTGTCATTCTAGAACCTTTTAAAGGAACTGAATAGCTTTTTTTTTTTTTTTTTTTGCATGCAGCCTAGATGCTTTGCAAATCTAGAATGATGGCTGCTATAAGAAATTGGAAACAACTTGAATGTTCAACCCTAGTAAATGCGTTCAAACAATGGACTATCATTAAACACAAGAAAGAAATGCGATACATTGTGTAGGGTGGTACATAAATATTTACAGTCATACAGTACTGCTTAGCAATGGGAATACGTTCTGAGAAATGGGTTGTCAGGTGACTTCATAGTCGTGTGAACATCACAGAGTATGCTTACGCAGACCTAGATGGTGTGGTGTGGCTGCTACTGTGGGTGTACGTGCTGCGCTTTTGTGCAGCTAGCAGTGCGGTAGGTTTGTTTACCAGCATCACAGCTGACACCTGAGTAATGCTGTTACTTCTCAATGGCTGTGACATCACTAGGTAGTAAGACGCTTTCAGCTCCGTTACAATTTTATGGGACCACTGCCATGGGGTGAGTGGTCTGTCATTGACTAAAAAGTCGGTAGGCAGTACAGGACTGTCTGTGCACCAAAGACAGAAGTCTCAGCCACAGCAGAAGGAAGGCATTGCTAGAATACAAGAGCAGGTTGTCTGTTTGTGTAACCCTCTTCTGTATTTATTTTTACAATAAGCATGAATTTTGTCAAAAGATAGTTATTTCTGTTTTGGCAAATGGAGTAAGAACTGATTTCATGGCCAGTGCTCTGTGGGACTTCTGGATGAAAAATGGTCACCCACCCAGGTCATGGGTTTGCCTGAAATCCCCCTTGTGTGCTTGCATGGATGAAAATCAGGAGGACTCTTGAATTTCCCCGGAGGTGGGAGCATTTCGAAGAGCTTGGGGTACATTGAAAGGCAGTGTCGTAGTCCCTTTATGTGTGTGTGGTCATGTTCACGAGCCATGAGACAATGACTGGACTCATAAATGTTGATGTCGGGGGGGTCGGTGAAAGGGGGGCTCCAGACAGAGGCTGGTCTAGGTTGAAGCAGAGTAAGGATAGGCAAACGAGGTGGTTGTGACTCTTCGATGACTCCCAGGTTGAAAGTGTACTAGCTCTAAAGGGCACTGGCTGTTGGGTTGAGCACGTCAGTGTGGCCTTTCTGGGTGGGGTGTGTGTTGGGCTTGTGTAGAAGCCCTTGCTCTGCATAGGTCCTGAAGTCTCATGATGCCTGCCACTGACTTTGAAGTGGTTCAGCAAAATGAGCTGTGTGTGCAGAAGGAAGGTCACTGTTGCAAAAAGCTAATACTTTTTCTGCTTCAAGGTTTTGAAAATAAAATTGGGAAAAGATCTTATAAAATGTGCAAGATCAGGTTTTTCAGGTATGAATCCGGGGTTTCTACCTGCCTCCCTCCAACCTCCAGCCCTCCACCAAGACTCCCTGAGATGAGGAGTGGTTTTCTCCTGACCCGCTGCCCTTTACTGCGAAGGGACGGTTTCTGATGAGCACACAGGTAACACCGGTGAGCAGAAAGCACTGAACTCTGTCCCTCAGGTCCTGGGTGCCCAGTCTTTCCGCATGCTGGCCTGGCACGTTCTGATGGGGAACCAGGTCATCTGGAAAAGCAGAGACCCCGACCTGGTGCTGTCAGCTTTTGAAGTGCTTCAGGTAGGAGGGTCCCTGTTCCCATGTGCTGCACCGCAGGGCCTTATTGTCCATAGTGGGCTTTAAAACTAACCTGACTTGGGGTGTGGCCCTGGGGGCATCAATGGCTCAGTGAGAGCGGCATTCCTGCATCTGAGGTCTGTGTGCCTCCCCACTATCAGCAGTGACAATCCTTTATGGCACAGGTGGCAAACACAAGGCCTGCAGGCCAAATCCGGCCCTCCACCTTGTGTTATCCGGCCGAGCACCTTGTTTCTACCCAGCGGCAGCACCAAGCTCTCGCTTACTCCTGTACTATTAAGGAGTTGAAGTTACATTCGGCCCCTTGAAGGCAACCTCGTGGCTTATGTGGCCCCCAGTGAAAAAGAGTTTGACACCCTGCTTTATGGGTTTTATCTCCAGTGGAAGAATCTGTACTGTCCTGACAGGTTGACAACTAATTATCCTGTCCCCCACTCCCAATCCCTGAACCCCTCTCAGAGCCACAGGAGTGGCTCATGGCTGCCAGAAGCAGGTCTGCCTCAACAGAGAGCAATCTGCATGGGTTGTGTGGGGTGTGGACATAGCCTGCTGTCTGTCCCAGAGGGGTGCCAGGTGCCAGGGCCTGAGTTTGGCTCTGACATACTTAAGTCATCAGAAGGCATGGGAGGACCTTCCACCTGCCTAGGACTTTGAGGGCACAAAATGGCTATGACACAGTCTCTCAGAAAACTTATAATCTCTTTGTCAAATGAGGAAACACATAAACATCTGAGAAACAAAAGAACTGCATAAGAATTAATACCATAAAGTGAAGGGCAGTGCGAGTCACGTATGACTAGTGGCCAGCACACACCGTTAGAGGGCAGAGTGACCAGGAACGCTTTCTGGGAAGGGGGAGGATTTGGGTTGAGCTGTACAGGGTCTGTGGCGTGTGAATGATGGAGACAGGCAGGGTGGGGGGTGCCCTAACCAGTGTCGGTCCTGAGTCACTCTGTCCTTTCTAGACCATGCTACCAGTGGGCTGTGTCCGTGCCGTCCCTTACAGCAGCCAGTACGAGGAGGCCTACCGGTGCAACTTCCTGGGGCTCGGCCCACATGTGCAGGTGCCTGCCCATGTGCTTGCCTCAGGTGCGTGCCTGTCCTGTCTGGTCTCGTCCCTGCGCCTCCAGACTTGGAGGTGGGACTGGATCTTCGCGTGCATTCCAGGGTGTTGCCTGCCAGCCTCAGAAGCAAGAGGGCCCATGTTGTAGGACCAGCTTTCCCAACACCATTGGGCCTCTGTTTCCTGTCTTTAATACGGCTGAGGGTGGGGCTAGCCAACCCAGGGCCTGGTTCTCTGTTGAGGGCAGACCACTGTCACCACCCTGGCAGTGGGAACAGCCCCAGTGGATGTCAGACAGTCGCAGTGCTATCCTGGTGGGAGTGAGTCGTGTGCTGGGTAGTGACAGCGTGCCTTCATTGTCCTTTGAGAAGTCTCGTGGTCTTCCCTTGCTCTTTCACTGTCTGGCCCTACTTCCTGGCCCTCTCCAAGTGTTTTCTTCCTTTGATATACCTTTTGTAAATAAGAGTTTATTTGAGGCAAAACTGATGACATATGCTGGGAGCATGATCTCAAATGTATTTTTATGCCTTAAATACATCCTTCACATCCGTGAGTAGAGTAGGGCTTGATCAGCCTGGCTGCACCCTCAGTGCTAACAAGCTTTCTCCTCTAGGCAGACAACCAAGAAGCTAATCAGCATCGCTGTCCTTTGGTTTAGGAAGTTCAGGAGTCAACCTGGGTGCACACCCCAGCCTCCCAGAGTAGTCAGGGCTTCTCTGAGCGTGCTTGTCAGGGGCAGTCACTGTGCTCCCAGGCAGTTGGGAAGTCTGTTGGCAGAGCATTTGGCACTTAGCAGCCCCTAGCTTCCTCTCTGTTCAGCACCAGACTGGGTCTCGGGTGCCTGAGAGGCAGCTCCTTTTTTCTGGGTGGTGTTCAGAACATGGGCCCTGGTTTCAGATACAGGCTTGAAATTCTTACCACTTCCAGCTGTGTAACTTCGGGCAAGTCCCTGAGCCGCTGGGTCTGTTTCCCTGTCTATAAAATGGGGGTAAGAGCAGGGCTTCTCTAGCAGTCACAGGGCTGTTTAGTATTAAGCGAATTGAGGTATATAAAATAGTAATTATTATAAAACAATATATTGCTAGTTTAACTAAGGCAAAAGTTAAACCTTAATTATTCACAAATACACCACAGAGAGTTTGAAATGCAAAGCACTAATCTCAGGAGACCGGAGTGACTCCCTGGTTAATCTGAGATAACTGGGAGCAGCAGAGTTGGGGCTGTTACAGAACTGAGAGGTGCATTTGCAGAGCGGTGTGCTTTGTGTTGCTGCAGAGTTTGCTGTTGTGGTGGAAGTCCACGCAGCCGCTCGCTCCAGCCTCCACCCTGCCGGCTGTGAGGACGATCAGCCTCTCAGCAAGTACGAGTTCTCAGTGACCAGTGGGAGTCCTGTAGCTGTAGACAGAGGTGGGTGCTGCTGAGTGGGCTGCCTTCCCCCAGAATGAGAGTGGGAAGGAGGGTACTCCCCCTGTGCTGAGCGTCCCGCTTCCTCCCACCCTGTCCCTAGTTGGCCCGACCATTTTGAATAAGATAGAAGCTGCTTTGACTAACCAGAATCTGTCTGTGGATGTGGTTGACCAGTGCCTCATTTGCCTCAAGGAAGAGTGGATGAAGTAAGTGCACCCCACCTGGGTCCCTAGAGTCTTTGATGTCTGTTCCTGGGGAGGGCTGGACTACCACCGGCAGTGGGTCTGCTGAGGAAAACCAGAGCTGTTTCCAGGGAAAGAGGTGAGGTCATGGCTGCCAAGAGAGGTAGTCCAGAGTAGAGGTTAAGAGCGTGAGTTCAAATACCCACTCCACCACTTAATATATTAGCTGAGTGCCTCTGAGCAAATGACCTAGTGCCCCCAAGCCTCAGGCTGCTCACCTGTGAGATGGGGGTGACATGTGTTTCCAAGGGAAGCTGCTTAATTAACTTTAAAATTTGAAAGTCAGATCATAGATGTTCTTGTTTTACTAAAGCAAGTTACTTTATTTCCTCCTGCCTTCTTAAGTAGTTTTTTGGGGGGTAATTTTTAGTAGTTTAATTAGTCAAAACATAGTCCTGATTTCCAGTAGTACAGAGAAGCTTAGGATCAACCAAGTCCTTTTATGAATTTAAGGAAAATTTTCTTCTTTTGTCTATTTTCCCTGTTTTGATGCACCAGCCACATTACCCAGGGCAGTAACTGCTGATGATTAGAGACTGCTAGGTGTGCAGGAGTGGGCCACTGCCTGATGCGCTGTCTCTTCTCAGTGCTTGCATTCCAGTCCCACTTGTGGGGCTGAGGTTGACTTTGAAGCCACTGGGGCCCCAGGACCAGAACTCTGGTGACCGTGCTGTGGTGTCTGAGTGTTGTGTTTGGTTTTCCACAGCAAAGTGAAGGTCCTTTTTAAATTCACTAAGGTGGACAGTCGACCCAAAGAGGACACCCAGAAGCTCCTGAGTATCCTTGGAGCATCCGAGGAGGACAATGTCAAGCTGCTCAAATTCTGGATGACAGGCCTGAGCAAAACCTACAAGTCACACCTCATGTCCACAGTCCGTAGCCCTATGACCTCAGAGCCTCGGAATTGACCCCGCTGTGGACATCAGCATGATGTGCTTCTGGGACATGGGGATGGCCACCCTCACCATTGTGCTCCCATTTCCGAACTGCTGGTGTGGAGCCGTTTCTGAGCAAGGAATGGAAATTGTTGGGGCTGAATTGTGCCTGTGGGGGGTGTTTGAGCCTGGTGTAGTTCTTGGGGCCATCCCACAAGCTGCTCCAATTGCCCCAGCCTGAAGAGGACACTGGGAGACTTGTGCAAGGGACCAGTCCCTGCATTGGTGCACCCCTGTGAGACAAGATGAAGGAAATTGTGTGTCTCCAGTCTCTTGTGCACTTAGATATCAAAATTTATAAGGAAAATTTTAGTTACAATATCATACCCTGTCTCGAGGTTAACATTCAAAACTTTCTATTCTGAAATTCAGCAAGAGTTTTCCAGGCTTTATATGCATGAATATATGTATTGCTACAGTTGTGGGTTTCCAAGACACATGCTGACCCTTATCTTAGTCACTTTACTAACCTGATGTTGAGTTAGGGCTCTGGGAAAGGCTTTTGGAGTGAAGAGGATGGATGTGTTTCTTATAGTTACACCCTCTGGAATGCGTGTTCTGAAGTCTTGTGACCACCAAGGCTTCTGGCCATGCTTTCCTGAGGTTGCTTTAAAATTGCACACTGCATGGTGGAAATGGGAGGGAGGTGGGGAGGGATGGGTGGGTGAGCCGGGATGAGAATAAAGGACAGAAAAAATGTAATTGAACAACGATTAAAATAAAAATAAAAAATAAAAATTTATTTTTATTTTTAAAAATAAAAAATCACACTGCAGTTGGACAAGCCCCTCATCTTTGTCAGACAAAGATGATACTTTGCTGAAATGTTCAGTGGGGCTGTTTGGCTGGCCTGGCGCACTGTGTATGCAGTTTAGAACCCCCCCCCCCCCCGCCATAGTTTTGTTCCACAACACATTTTTCTTTGTTGCTTTTTTAAACATTCACACTTGCCAGCAGTTAATTTTCAGAGCATAATGATTTAAAATAGTTCTATCATCTCAGTGTGCATTTTTGATAAGAGTTCATGGTTTAGAGGGATGTTGCAGCAGTTTTGCTGATTTCTTTAGTTTTTTGTTTAATATATAGTTAACATGAAGACTGAATTTATATGACTCGGTGTCTGTATCATGCAAGAACACCAAAACAATAAAGCTGTATTTTTATAAAATGTTAACTACTGGATTTCATTGGTTTGGTAACTAAAGTTTTCTTGGGACCAATCAGAAAATATGGATAAAATAACACCAGTAATGATATAAATAAAGACTGGTAAACTGGTTAATTTTGGTTAATTTCAGCCCATGGCACAGCAACAGCCACCCAGTCCCCAGCCACGTTCGCCTGTTCCTGCAGCAGCTTGCACACAGCATATGAGTGTTAGGGTGGGTAAAAAGGACCCTGTCCTAACTGTTATGGGTCTGTACCAATCACTGATGCTACTTGTGATCACAAAGATGCAAAGAGGTTGGGAGCCATGTGGCACCTCTTCCCTTACTGCAAGCCCCTCCTCTAGCTGACGTGGTTGCCAGAAGCCTTAACAGACTGGTGCTCTCTCCCACCCATTTCATTGTTTTGTTTTCTCCTTTCAGGAGCCAGGTATGACAGACCAACATTCAAAAACAACTGCATGTGTGGGAAAAATTAGAAAGTGGCTGCACACCCATGGAAAAGCTAAGAAAAGACCTGAGGAAAAGGTTCCCATTGAGGGAACATGTTCACATTGAGGCTTGTTTGTGGCAAAGACTGTGGCCAACAACTATAAAAATAAATAAGTAAAAATAAGAACAAAGCTGGGGGGGTGGGGAGCAGTATCTGATTTTTGGAGTTAACACATTATTAGATTTAAATATCCAATGTTAAAAAAAAACTCAAGGCATGCAAAGAAATAGGAACATGGTCAATTCAAAAATAAATAATATTTAAAAAAAATATGAAAAAAAATAATTCAACAGGATCTGTCCCTAAAGAGGTTTTAATGGCAAATATATTAGTAAAGACTAAAGCAACTGTCTTAAGCTCCAAGTACTAAAGGAAAATGTGGAGTACTAAAAGAAAATGATGTGTGAACAAAATGAAAATGCTGTCTGGAGTCCGCCACACCTGGCGCCCAGGAGGAACAGGGACGCAGAGGCCATCAGCCATCGTAAAGGCTACCAGCCATTGTTGTGACCAACACCAATGTGGTTGGAACGCGCGCAACAGCACAAGTAAGGGCCCATGGCCCCCAGTGCTCTTTGGCAAGGTCGTAGGGTGTGTTATATTTCAGGGAAAAAGGGATATTTTTCCAAGGTTGCCCTCTCCTGTGACTGCACTCTCATTAGTAAGCAGAAGCTTTGCTCTCTCTATCCAGCAATTGCCACACCCCGCGGGCACTGGTCCAGCATTTAAAAGCCACAAGGGCACTCGCTGCAACAAAGCCTCCTGTGACAGGATGAGTTGGATGTGGGCCTGGAAAGAATAGTAGGTTTTCTGCCAACTGCAAGCAAATGCCCACACAACGAGAGGCACACTGTAAAAAACACAAGCTCATCCCCGCAGCACAATCCCCATTCAGGTTTTAGGCTTGGGGAGAGAGCAATGAATTTTCCTTTCAGTTAGCTTTTTTTTCTTACAAGCGCCTCTACATATTCTTTCTTTAAAAGCTGCCTTTTGCAGCCCTTTTGATTCTGCCTTTTCCCTCCACCCATCCGTAAACAGAAAAGCAGATATAAATGAGTGTTTCGGTTTCAACCAGACTCCAAAGATTGCTTTGAGAACTCAAGAGTTAGTTAACAAGGTTGTTTATGAGTGTTTCAGCTTCTTGTTGAAGCACCGAAGATAAGAGGCATTCCTCCCTCTGGCTTGAGATCTCAAGTGTTCCTATGTGAGTAGGGGCCTTGCGGAGGTGTCTGTGGTCAATCCCCGAGACATGCAGGGGCCTCACAGGGAATGCCAGTCAGTAATTTACCTTGGCTCGGTCAGGGAGCGCGATATAAAGGTTGGTCACCTGGCACTTCGAGCCCCCCTCACAGTCTTAGATGCGTGGGAAAAACCTGAAACCCATAAGCTGGGTTAGGGTACCCTGCATACCAAGCAGCCCTCCTCGACTGTCTCCCACCAACAGTACATTTTTGACCTACCACACTGTACTCCCCAATAGCTAATTAGCTAGGGTTTAGTACAGGCTGTGGAGTCTGAGAGGGCAGAAATCGAAAGTAAAAAAGAAACCTTTTAACAACACAAATGGGCTTTCTCAAGAACAAAAGCAATGTTTTATGCTAATTCAGCCATATTTTAAAGCTGTTAAATATCTCTCTGATAAGGGACCTGTAGACTTAGTTATTTAAGAAAAAGTTGGACAGAAGTTGAAACAGCATCAGGTGGTGTGAGATAAAGGCTAGTGTCTCACTCCCTCCTTTAGAGGATTTAATTTGAAAATACTGGTTTGCTTGAATTTTATTTTTATTTCTGTTTGAAAAGTAACGTCTCAGTCTCAAAATGTTTTAGGAAATAGAATGAGATCTCTAACGTTGTTACATCATAAGAATTCTACTCAGAAAGAATTTAAGTTGATAATTTAAAAAAAACTTCCGGCCAAGATGGAGGCATAGGTAGACACACTGTGCCTCCTTGCACAACAACAATTTAGAAACAGAATAACAACCAGAACTGACAGAAAATTGAACTGTATGAAAGTCGGACAACCAAGGAGTTAAAATAGACACGTTCATCCAGACCAGTAGGAGGGGCGGTGTCAGGCAGCAGGGCTGAGAGGGGTCTCAGAACAAAGAGCATTGGGATCGGGTGTGTAAGGCCTTCCAGGAGTGCAAGACCGCAGCGGCAGACCCCTACTGAGGGGCAGCAACCGGCAGACCCAGTGAGGCAGCGATTGTGAAGTGAGACACTGCATGCAAAGTGGCTGGTTGACCTGGCAGTCCCAGGGTCCCAGTGCTCGGAAATAGCCTCAGGGCACTGACTGAAAACACCTGTGGGGGTTGAGGCACTGGGAGAGACTCCCAGACTCACAGGAGAGTTCGTTGGAGAGACCCACAGGGTGGACAAGCCCACCCACACGGGAATCAGCACCAGAAAGGCCCAGTTTGCTCAGGGGAAGTGACAAAAGGCACTGAAGTCCGACGGAGAGCGGAGCAAGTGCCATTGTTCCCTCTCGGACCCCACCCCCACATATAGCATCACAACTCAGCAACTGCGTTGACCCACACTGGTGAACACCTAAGGCTCCGCCCCTCAACATAACAGACGTGACTAGACAAAATAAAAGTGGCTCAAACAGAAGAACAACTGAAAGCCCCAGAACCAATACCTTTAAGTGACTGAGAGATAGCCAACCTATCAGATGCACAGTTCAAAACACTGATGATCAGGATGCTCACAGGATTGGTTGACTCTGGTTGCAAATTAGATGAACAAATGAAGGCTAGAATAAGTGAAATGAAGGAAAATGCACAGGGAACCAATAGTGATGGAAAGAAAGCTGGGTCTCACATCAATGGAGTGGACCAGAAGGAAGAAAACAACATACAATCAGAAAAGAATGAAGACATAAGAATTCAAAACAATGAGGAGAGGCTTAGGAACCTCCAGGACATCTTTAAACATTCCAACATCCGAATTATAGGGGTACCAGAAGAGGAAGAGCAACAAGTAGAAAACTTATTTGAACAAATAATAGAGGAGAACTTCCCCAATGTGGCAAAGGAAATAGACTTCCAGGAAGTCCAGGAAGCTCAGAGAGTCCCAAAGAAGTTGGACCCAAGGAGGAACACACCAAGGTGCATCATAATTACATTAGCCAAGGTAAAAATGAAGGAGAGAATCCTAGAAGCAGCAAGAGATAAGGGGACAGTAACCTACAAAGGAGTGCCCATCAGACTGTCAACTGATTCCTCAAAAGAGACCTTACAGGCAAGAAGGGGCTGGAAAGAAGTATTCCAAGTCATGAAAGGCAAAGACCTACATCCAAGATTGCTCTATCTAGCAAAGCTCTCATTTAGAATGGAAGGGCAGATAAAGTGCTTCTCAGATAAGGTCAAGTTAAAGGAGTTCATCATCACCAAGCCCTTATTTTATGAAATATTAAAGGGACCTTTCTAAGAAAAAGAAGATAAAAAACACATATAGTAAAATGACAGCAAACACAATTATTAACAACCACACCTAAAACAAAAACAAAAAAACAAACTAAGCAAACAAGTAGAACAGGAACAGAACCACAGAAATGCAGATCACATGGAGGGTTAGCAACAGGGGAGTGGGAGGAGGAGAGAGGGGGAAAAGATCAGAGAATAAGTAGCATAGATGGTAGGTAGAAAATAGACGGGGGGGGGCAAGAATAGTATGGGAAATGTAGAAACTAAAGAACTTATGACACATGGACATGAACTAAAGTAGGAGAATGTGGGTGGGAGAGGGTGTGCAGGGTGGAGGGGAATGAAGGGGGGTAATGGGACAAGTGTAATAGCATAATCAATAAAATAAAAAAAAAGAAAAGGAAAATATCTCACTTCTCTCAGACAGTAAAAAGCTCAAGGAGAAAAACAATGAGAAAGTGTGTCTTTTAAATACTCAAAATCTTCCTCCTGGAGACCTAGACACTGCTTTGGTCCTGGAAACAAGCTGTGCCAAACTTAGTATTTCCCCTGCCTCTTCTCAAGTCTCCCTAAAAATTTCAGGGGCACTAGGTAATGAGACAGCTCACTTTTGAGCACACTCAAGCAACTCAGTAATCACCAAAACCAAAAAAACATAAATGTATTTGCCAGTGGGAGAAAAAACTGTTTCTGAAAGTTGTGAAATGTCCTCATAAATTTGTCCATCTAAAGCATGCTAATTACTTACTTTTAGTTGTCACTATAAGTTGAGAATTTTAATTAAATTGGGAAAATATATGGTTTTGGTAATGAAAGGTATAAATTATGACATTTAGTCTTGAAAAAAATAGGATTGAATGTGGGTTATTCTAAAGTCGGTTATGTCTGAATGAGTTAAAAGGGCAAACTAAAATGGGCTAGAAAAGTTGAAGAAGGATTGTGTAAGTCGAAGATGGTCTGTGTAAGTTGAAGGAGGATTGTATTAGGGAAAAAGAAAAAAGGAGGATAAGAAAGTGAAGAAAAGAAAGAGAAAGAAGGGATTAAGAAAGTGAACGATTATGAAAGAGAAGGGTAAGAAGAAATAAAGGAAAAGGATATGTGCCACATTCCTGTGTAGCATGGGAAGGAAAGACATTAGAGTGAGTGACTGAAGAAGGGAAGTAGAAGTAGAAAAAAACAAGAAGAAGAAGGAAAATTAAGCATCTAATTTTTGAAAAACTGCTCCCTACCTGTTGCAAACTGGAAGGCCAAGAGTTAAAGGCTTAAAAGAGCCCTTCCAGAAGGGCAAAAATCAGACCCCCAAAGCTAAACAAAAAACATAATAGAAAAAGTTAAAAGACTGTTTCTTTATCATTCCCAAGCTCAGCAAATTATTAAAGAATGCCATGACTGTCAAGCCCTTACTAAGGTACCTCCATCCACAGGAGTTAACCCTCAAGGACTAAGTTCCCAAATGATTTGGCAAACAGATGTCACTCATTACTCTCCCTTTGGAAAACTCAAATACATTCATATTTCTATTGATATTTATTCTGATGCCCTACATGCATCTGCTTTGACAGGAGAATCTGCTAAAGAATATACAAGCCCATTGGCTTTAGGCCTTTAGTTATTTAGGACAGCCTGAGCAAATTAAAACTGATAATGGCCCAGGATATCTTTCCCGTTCTACTCAAGCCTCCCTTCAGTGTTGGAATATCCTTACAATCCGACCGGTCGGGTGGGCAATTGTTGAATGGGTGCACCATACCCTTAAAAACCTTCTTAAAAAAAAATAAAAAACAGGGAGTCAAGAGTCTACCCCCCCCAAATTTGATTATGTTAACTATGTTCACCTATGATTTTCTAAATTGTGATGAATCACTCTGTACTCCAATTAAGAAACATTTTCAGAAGAAAGAAACAAAGTCATCTTATCCTCAGGTTCTATACAGAGATCCACTTAGAGATGGCATTCAGCTGGGCCCTGTGGACCTCTTAACTTGGGGAAGAGGGTATGTGTGTGTTTCCATCCCTACAGGTCCTGCCTGCCTTCCAGTTAAAAGGGTGAAGCCTTATCATGAACAAAACAGACATTAAGCTCCACTTCCTGGAGATGAAAGCCAATCAGCTGACAGACCAGATGGCCCAGCTGACACTGAACAGCCAGAAGGAACACAACTACCCACGGTGTCACACACAGAAATGCTTCAACAGGCCCAGATTGATCAAGAAATCCTGACTCACCTTTCTGCAGTCAAATCAGTCCTCAGCTGGATCGGTGAATGCCAGGACATGCTAGTGACCCATCAACAGCTGACCTGTGATCCTGGTTTCTCCAAACTGTGTGTCACCCCACTACAATGGAACTCCAGCCAATACTCCTGGAGTGATATTCAACATTACCTAAGAGGAGCTTTTTCTACTAATTTAAAGGGACAAATTAATAAATTGCAACTGGGATTACACCAAAAGTTGCAGGACATTCAACACTTAACTAAGTAGGAGATTCTTCAAACCCTTAATGATAATCTTGACTTGTTAAACCCAAAACACTGGTTTGATGGACTCAACCTAAGACAGTGGTTCATTGGAGCCACTTGTTTACTGATTTTAATAATGCTTTATATATTATGATGCATTTACAAATTATTTGCCCAGGGTTGCAAAAGAGACCAGCAAGTAGCAAGTCTTGGGGCATGCATCACCACAACAGCCTTAACAAAAAGAAAAAAAATGGGGAATTGTAGGGAACTGGTTTGTTTCAGTCTGGCAAATGTGACTCAGCTCTGTATAGAAAACCTATAGAAGTGAAGTGGTGGACAGAAGCCAGACCTTCAAACCGAGTTTTCCCATGGGAATCAGGCCTAGAAAATGCATTATGACTGCTATGGCTTGCTTTTGCTAAAACTCCATCACCCTGGTCTAAAACAACAAATGTGTATTGTTTATCTTCAAGGTAATTTCCAAAGCCTGTGTGAATTCTCCCAAGGACAGAGCTAATCAGTTCATCTCCATTCCCTTCTGCATGTTATTTTTATTTCCTTGATTGTACCTAAAATGTAGACAATAATATCCTATGTAATAGATAATAAATCTTTCTCTGATGTAAGACCCAAGAAAAACAATAAAAGCCTGTCTAGGCAAGGGTCAGGGCACTCTCCTTTTGAGAGCGTGGCCGAGGCATTCATAGACACTCTCCCCTTGAGAGAGTAGCTGTGCCATTTCCTTTTTTCTCCACAAGATTGCTGTCATCCGTGCATTTATTCTCATCTCCAGCCACAACAGGTGGACTCTGCTGGCTGGAGTCCACCACATGAAAATATCAAAAGACAGAAACCTAAAAATAAACCAAGAAGAAATTCCAAATCAGAAAACTAAAATGAAAAAAAACTTACTATAGGGAGTTAAAGGCATATTTGAGCAGTCATAAGAAAGAATCACAGAACTCGAAGATAACATAATAGAAATGTTTGAGACTAAGGAACAGAAAGAAAAAAGACTGAAGAAAAGTGAACAGAGGCTAAAAGTCCTATGGAACACCATCAAATGGACCAATATAAATATCATGAGAGTCCCAGAAAGAGGAGAGGGAAAGGGGAAGGGAATATTTAAAGAAATGGCTGAAAGCTTCTAAAATTTGATGAAAGATGTAAATATAAACATAAAAGAGGCTCAACAAACTCCCAAGTAAGATTTAAAAACACCAAGAACATTATAATCAAACTTTCAAAAGAGAAAGCAACAAGAGGTGAATCATCATATGCAAGGAATCCTCAATAAGATTATCTTCAGGTTTCTCATCAGAAACGTTGGAAATCAGAAGACTGGACTAGTTCAAAGTGCTAAAAAACAAAACAACAACAACAAAAGTAAACCAAGAATCTATATCCAGAAAAACTATCCTTAAAAGTGAGGGAGAAGTTAAGACATTGCCAGATAAAAGCTAGATATACCGTTCATGACCGGTAGAGCTGCCCTGCAAGAAATGCTCAAGGGGGTTCTGCAAGATGAAATAAAACGACACCAGACAGTGCCTCGAAGCCACACTGACATACAAAGATCTCAGTAAAGGTAAATGTGTGAGCCATTATGTAAGCTAGTATTGTGACAATAGTTTGTAACTACCTTTGGTTTCTTATAATTTAAAAAAAATGTAAAGAAAAATAATGTAAAAGCTTGTATTACTATAACTTTGATTTGTAACTACAAATCTTGTTTTCGATGTAATTTAGGAGACTAATGCATTTAGAAGAATTAGTTTATATGCTAGGAAGATGTAATTTGGTGATATCAACCAAAAAGTGTGGGGATGGAGCTGCAGTGTTCTTGTTCCTGAAGTTAAGCTGCTATAAATTGAAATTAGATACTATAAACTTAGGACATTAAATGTAATTTTTATGTAATCATAAAGTAGCTATAGAATATAGACAAAAGGAAAGAAGTTAAAACATTTTACTATAGAAAATGGACAGAGAAGTGCATAAAATGAGTGACCAAAAAGCTATATGGCATATAGAAATCAAAACTCAATGACAGAAGTTAGTCCCTCTTTATCAATAATTACTTTAAATGTAAATGGATTAAACTCTTTAGTCAAAAGACAGGAACTGGCATAATGGATAAAACACAAGATCCAACAAGATGTCATCTATGAGAGACTGACTTGGTATCCAAAGGCACAAGCAGGTTGAAAGTGAAATGATGGACAAAGGTCCGTATGAATAGTCACCAAAAGAGGGCAGGAGTGGCTGTACTAATATCAGATTAAATAGACTTTAAATTAAAAAAGGTTACAAGGGAGAAGGACCCAATACAGCAACAAGATACAGCAGTTATGAACATGTATGCACCTAATGACAGACCATCATAATATATGAAGCAAAAACTGACAGAATTGAAGGAGAAATAGTTCTACAATAATAGTTGAAGACGCCAATGCTCCACTCACAACAAAGGGTAGAACAGGCAGAGAGAAGTTAAGTAAGGAAATAGGGGGCTCAACACAAATGAAACAGATTGAACAGATACAGAGCACTCCAGCCAACAGCAGCAGAACACACATTCTTCACAAGTACACATGAGACACTTCAGGTTAGACCATGTATTAAGGCCTCAAACTAAATCTGAATAGCTTCAAAAACAGATACACAAAGTACCTTCTCTGACAAAAAGTTGGAAAATTCACAAAATTGTAAAAATTACATAGCTATTTTTTATGGAAAAAAAAAGAAATAAGGGAAATGAAAAAATACTTAAGAGATAACTGAGAATGAAAACATAACAAACCAAAACTATGGGACACAGTGCAAGCAGTGCTGAAGGGAAGTTTATATATATATGCTTACATCAAAAAAAAAATCTTGCCCTGGCTGGTGTAACTCAGATTGAGTGCCGGCCTGTGAACTGAAGGGTCGCCAGTTCTATTCCCAGTCAGGGCACATGCCTGGGTTTCAGGCCAGGTCAGAGCAGGCGGTGCTCGAGAGGCAACCATACATTGATGTTTCCCTCTTTCTCCCTCTCTTCTCCTCTCTCTAAAAATAAAATATTAAAATTAAAAATCTCAAACCAACAATCTAATTTTGCAACCTAAGGAACTAGAAAACAAATAACAAAGCAGACTCAAAGCTAGCATAATAAAGAAAATAAAAATTACAGCAGATGAAAAGACTAACATCTTAGGTTGAAAGCCATTGTTTGAATAAGCTCTCAATAAATATTATGCATGAATTTTTTTTTGTTTTTTACTTTTCAGTTGAAACACCAATACATGTAAAATGCAACAGATAGTCTGGCTTTTAATCTGTCATGCTTTTGCAATATGTACAATATGTGGTGGCATAATCCTTCCTAAATGTTCTTTTTGAACTTCCTGGTAGGGAATAATTCCTGGGACAGCAGAGGGGTTGGTACCATGGGTGACATTGAAACAATGCTTTATTCTGTATCTCTGTTTTCTTCTGTGGACCACTCTTTATGTCTTGCTTCTCTCCTTTCTTGTTTCTTGATGATTTAATTTCTCCACTCAACAATATTATCAAGAGCCTATGGTATGTAAGGTATTATTCTAGTAGTTAGAAATACAGTTCTCTGACCTCTTGAAACTTACCATCTTATGAAGAAATGAAAAAAATAAACAACTTAAGTGAAAATATTTACTATGAATAAACCAAGACAGAGTGGTAAGCAAGAGCGGTGCAATATTGGATTGGAGGGTGAGGGAAGGCAACTCCTCTCACAGGGAAGCTGAAACATGAGTGACGGAAAGAGCAAGCTATTTCTTCCCTGTAATTTTTCCTTCGCTCAGGCCCACAGATTTAAAACTATTAGAGCAGAGATAAACAAAATACAGAATATAAACACAAAGAACAAAAATCAAACCCAAAGTTGGTTCTTCAAAAATATGAACAACATTGAAAAACCTTTAGCTAGGTGGACTAAACAAAAGAAGACTAAAATTACTAAAATCACAAATTAAAGTTGAGGGGACAGTACTACCTATTCTACAGAAATTAAAGAGGATTATAAGAGAGTACTGTGAACAGTTACACACTAACAAATTGGATAACCTAGATGAAAGGAACAAATTCCTAAATACATAAAACCTACTAAGATTAAATCATGAAGAAATGAAAAAATCTAAATAGACCTATAAGTAGTAAGGAGATGGAATCAGTGATCAAGTATCTTCCAAGAAAGAAAGGCCCTGGAGTTGATGACTTCACTGGTGAATTCTACCAAACAAAGAACTAATGCCAATCCTTCCCAAACTTTTCCCAAAACCTGAAGAGGAGGGAACACTTCCTAATTCATTTTATGAGGCAGCATAACCCCAACTAAAGCCAGAAAAGATACCACAAGCAAAGAAAACTACAGGCTAATATCCCTTTTGAACATTGATGCAAAAATTCTCAACAAAATACAAGCAAACAGAATTCAGTAGCATGTTAAAAGAACTGTACACCATGACTAAGTGGGATTTATTTCTGGAATACAAGGTGATTCTATACAAAATATATCATTGTAATATGCCACATCAACAGAATGAAGGAAAAAAACCCACATGACCATCTTAATTGATGCAGAAAAAGCACTTGACAAAATTCAATACCTTTTCATGGTAAAAAAAAAGAAATACTCAACAAAATAGGAAGAGAAGACAAGTACATCCACATAAGAGCCATAATACAGCAAATCTAATAGCGGTGAAACACTGAAAGTTTTTCATTTGAGACTTAAAAAAAACAAGGCAAGGGTGCCCACCTCACCTTCCATTCAACACAGTATTGGACCTTCTAATCAGAGCAGTCAGGCAGGAAAAAGAAATAAAAGGTATCCAAATGAGAAAAGGCACAGTAAAATTATTTGTTTGCAGATAATATGCTCTTATACATAGAAAGTCATAAAGACTCTACAAAAAATAAATCTCTTAGAGCTAATAAGTGGATTGAGCAAATTAGTAGGATACAAAGTCAACAGGCAAAAAAAAGTTGCATTTCTAACACAATCTTAAAAGAATTACAAAAATGATTCTATTCACAACAGCATTAAAAAAGAATAAAATAATGAAGAATTAATTTAGTCAAGAAGGTGAAGACTTGCATAATAAAAGCTATAAAACAGCCCTGGCTGGTGTGGCTCAGTGGCTTGAGTGCCAGCCTGCAAGCCAAAGCGTCACTGTTCAGTTCCCAGTCAGGGCACATGCCTGGGTTACATGTGCAACCCAGATGCCCAGGAGAGGGTGTGGGAGAGGCAACCAGACATTGATGTTTCTCCCGCTCTTTCTCCTTCCCTTCCCCTCTCTCTAAAAGTAAATAAAATCTTAAAAATATAAAAACTATAAAACATTCCTAAAAGAAATTAAAGATATAAATAAAAACACATCCCTGTTCATGCATTGAAAACAATATTGGTAAAGTGCAACATTACACAAAGCTACCCACAGAATCAACACATGCAATCCCTACCAAAATCCCAATGACTTTTTCTCAGAAGTGGAAGAATCCATCCTTAAATTCACATGAAATCTTTGTTTGTTTTGTTGATTAGGTTCCACTTATAGGTGACATCATATGGTATTTGTCTTTCACCACCTGGCTTGTGTCACTTACCATAATGCTTTCCAGTTGCATCCATGCTGTCTCAAAGGGTAGGAGCCCTTCCTTTCTCTCTGCTGTGTAGTATTCCATTGTGTAAATTCACCATTGTTTTTTGATCCATTCATTTACTGATGGGCACTGAGGTTGCTTCCAGCACTTGGCTATTGTGCTGCTATGAACACTGGGGTGCATAGATTCTTTTGGATTGGTGTTTCAGAGTTCTTAGGATATAATCCCTGCAGTGGAATTGCCACGTCAAAAGTCAGTTCCATTTTTAGTTTTCTAAGGAAATTCCATACTGTTTTCCACAGTGGCTACACCAGTCTGCATTCTCACCAACAGTGCATTAAGGTTCTCTTTTCTCCACATCCTCTCCAACACTTGTTTGTTGATTTGTTAATGATGGCAATTCTCACTTCTGTGAAGTGGTATCTCATTGTGGCAAGAAAAATACAACCAGAGACATTGAAATAAAGAACAAACTGACAGTTACCAGAGGAGGAAGGGGAGAAAGATAATGAGGAGGGCCATCAAGGAGCATGTATAAAGGACACATGGACAAAGCCAAAGTGGGGTGGGTTCAAGGGTGAGAGAGGAGATGGTTGAGGCAGGTGACATGGTGAGATAAAAATGGAGACAATTGTACTTGAACAACAATAAAAAAATTTCACATGAAATCTCAAGGGACTCCACATAACCAAAACAATCTCTTTTTTCAAGATTTTATTTATTAATTTTATAGAGAGGGAAGGAAGAGAGAAAGAGAGAGCGAGAGAAACATCAATGTGCGGTTGCTGGGGGCCGTGGCCCTGACTGGGAATTGAACCTGCGACAGTTTGGTTCTCAGCCCATGCTCAGTCCACTGAGCTACGCCAGCCAGGGCCACAATCTCTTTTTTAAAAAGGAATAAAATTGGAGTGCCCCACATCCTGATATCAAAACTTACTATAAAGCTACAGTAATCAAAACAATGTGGTATTGGCATAAAGCAGATATATCGACCAATAAAATACAATAGAGCCCCCAAATAAACCCTCACAAATATGGTCAAATGAATTTTGACAGAGTGCTAAACCATTTAAAGGGGAAAACACAATCTTTTCAACAAATGATACTGAAAAAAATGAATATCCATATGCAAAAAGTTGGATGTTTTCTAGCACTATTTACAAAAATTTACTTAAAATGGACCAAAGACATAAATGTAAGACCTAAAACAATAAAACTCTTAGAATAAAACATGGAAGTTTTGTCCTAAAACTTCTTTTTAAGAAATTCTTTTTATTGTTATTTTTAATTTTTTAAAAATTTTGTTTATTTTTAGACAGAGGGGAAGGGGGAGAGAAAGAGAGTGAAACATCAATGTGAGGTTGCCTTTTGAGTACCCCCTACAGGGGACCTGGCCCGTAGCCCAGGCATGTGTCCTTTTTTTTTTTAAATACATTTTATTGATTATGCTATTACAGTTGTCCCATTTCCCCCCCTTCTCTCCCCTCCACCCTGTACCCCCCTCCCACCCACGTTTCCCCCCTTTAGTTCATGTCCATGTGTCATACTTATGAGTTCTTTAGCTTCTACATTTCCCATACTATTCTTGCCCTCCCCCTATCTATTTTCAACCTACATTCTATGCTACTTATTCTCTATACCTTTTCCCCCTCTCTCCTCCTCCCACCCCCCTGCTGCTAACCCTCCATGTGTCCTCCATTCCTCCATTTCTGTGGTTCTGTTCCTGTTCTAGTTATTTACTTAGTTTCTTTTGGTTTTGCTTTAGGTGTGGTTGTTAATATTTGTGAGTTGGCTCTCCTTTTACTATACATGTCTTTTCTTTATCTTCTTTTCTTAGATAAGTCCCTTTAGCATTTCATAAAATAAGGGCTTGTTGATGATGAACTCCTTTAACTTGACCTTATCTGAGAAGCACTTTATCTGCCCTTCCATTCTAAATGAGAGCTTTGCTGGATAGAGCAATCTGGGATGTAGGTCCTTGTCTTTCATGACTTGGAATACTTCTTTCCAGCCCCTTCTTGCCTGTAAGGTCTCTTTGGAGAAATCAGCTGACAGTCTGATGGGAACTCCTTTGTAGGTGACTGTCCCCTTATCTCTTGCTGCTTCTAGGATTCTCTCCTTCATTTTTACCTTGGCTAATGTAATTATGATGTGCCTTGGTGTGTTTCTTCTTGGGTCCAACTTCTTTGGGGCTCTCTGAGCTCCTTGGATTTCTTGGAAGACTGTTCCCTTTGCCAGATTGGGGAAGTTCTCCTTTATTATTTGTTCAAATACGTGCTCAATTTGTTGCTTTTACCCTTCCAATTTGGGTACCCCTATAATTCAGATATTGGAATGTTTAAAGGTGTCTTGGATGCTCTTAAGCTTTTCCTCAATTTTTTGAATTCTTATTTCATCATGCTTTCCTGCTTGGTTGATTCTATCTTCCTTCTGGTCCACTGTTTTGTTTTGAGACTCAGATTCCTTCCTTTCACTATTGGCTCTCCTCCGCATATCTTCCTGCATCTCTTTTATGGTAACCTGCATCCTTTCATCTAAATTGTGCCCAAAAGTCAACCAATTCCGTGAGCTTTCTGATCACCAGTGTTTTGAACTGCGCATCTGATAGATTGGCTATTTCTTAGTCGCTCAAAAGGATGATTCCTGGGGGACTGATCTGCTCTGTTGAAAACATATTTTTCCCTGTGTCTCCTTTTTTTTTTCCCCCCGGGTCTGGTTGCTCTTGTTACAGTGGGGGGCGGAGCCTTAGGTGTTCACTGGGGCTGGGCACCCCAGTGGCTAGATTGTGACATTATATGTGGGGGCGGGGGTGGGAGCAGGGATGGGAGGGAACAATGGTGGTAGTTCCATTCTCCTGGGCTCAGACCCTTCTCTGGGCTCCCGGGCTGCGAGTTCTGCCCTGGTCCACAATCGCTACCCCTCTGGGTCTGCCAGCCGCAGCTTGCGTACTCAGGGATCACCGCTAAGTTCTGGAGCCCCGGATTGCTGTCACACCGATTTCGCGCCAAACTTTCCCCAACCTCCGCGTGCCGCCGACCCACGCCAGCCCCACGCCCGCCCGACTCGTCTTCTCCTACCAGTCCAGATGAATGCGTCTACTTCAACTTCTTGGCTGCCTGACTTCCATTCAGATAAATCCTCTGCCGGTTCTGGGCGTTATTCTGTCTGTAAATTATTGTTGTTCTAATCTTGGTTGTGCGAGGAGGTACGCTGCGTCCACCTATTCCTCCATCTTGCCGGAAGTCTGCATGTGTCCAGATTGGAAATCAAACTGATGACCCTTTGGTCCGCAGGCTGGTTCTCAATCCACTGAGCCACACCAGCCAGGGCTGTTATTTTTCAATTTTTTATCTTTTCAATGGGAGTTAACATTCAATATTATTTGTATTAGTTTCAAATGTACAGCTTAGTGGTTAGACAATCATATACTTTCCTTCAATACTTTCAGTAGCAACCTGGCATTATACATAATCATTACAATATTATCAACTATATATCCTAGGCTGTACTTTATAACCCATGACTATTTTGTAACTGCCAATTGTACATCTTAAGACTTTCACCTTTTTCACCCAGTTTCCTACCCCTTGCCTCCTGGCAACCATCAGTCTATTCTGTGTATCTGTGTGTCTGTTATTGTTTTGTTTGTTTATTTATATTTTTTCCAGTCCATATATAAGTAAAATTACATGGTATTTGACTCTCTAGGTCAGAGGTGGCAAACACAAGGCCCACGGGCCAAATCCAGCCCTCCATCTTCCTTTATCCAGCCCGGCACCTTGTTTCTACCTGGCGGCATCGCTGAGCTCTCACTTAACTCTTAAGGAGTAGTTACATTTATACAGCTTTAAAATTACATTTGGCCCTTTGAAGGCAACCGTGAGACTGATGTGGCTCCCCGGTTAAAATGAGTTTCACGTCCCTGCTCTAGGTTCATTCATGCTGTCACAAATGGTTTCATATGGCTGTGTAATACTCCATTGTATATATGTACCACAGCTTTTTTATCCAATTATCTACTAATGTACACTTGGGCTACTTCCAAATCTTGGCTATTTTAAATAATGCTGTAATGAACAAAAGGGTGTATTTTGAATTAGTTTTTGAACTATAATTATAATTTTGAATTACAATTTTTTGAATTAGTGTTTTGGGTTTCTTCAAATATGTACCCAGAAGTAAAGTTGCTGGGTCATACAGTGGTTTCATTTTTCATTTTTTGAGGAAACTCTATGCTGTTTCCCACACTTGCTGCACCAGTCTGCATTCCCACCAATAGTGCATGAGGGTTCCCTTTTCTCCAAGTCCTCACCAACATTTATTGTTTGCTGATTTATTTATGACAGCCATTCTGACTGGTCAGGTGATATTTCATTGTGGTTTTAATTTGAATCTCTCTGATGATTAGTGCCATTGAGCATCTTTTCATATGTTGATTGGCCCTCTATATGTCCTCTTTGGAGAAGCATCTATTCAGGTCCTTTACCTATTTTTTAATTAGATAGTTTTTTTTTGGGGGGGTAGGATGATTTCTTTATAAATTTTGGATATTAAGCTCTTATCAGAATATGGTGTGTATATTCTCCCATCAGTGGGCTGTCTTTTCATTTTGCTGATAGTTTCTTCACTGTGACAGAACTTTTAGTTTGGTGTAGTTCCATTCATTTATTTTCTCTTTAGTTTCTCTTGCCCAAGGATGGATGGAGATATATATATAACTAATGGTAATGTCCTAGACTTTAATTCCCTTATATTTTCCTCTAGGAGTTTTATTGTTTCAGTCATACATTTAAGTCTTTAGTTCATTTTGAGTTTATTCCTGTATGTGGTGTAAGAAGGTGGTCTAGTTTCATTTTTTGCATGTTTGTGTCCAATGTCTTCAATATCGTTTATTGAATAGACTGTCTTTACCTAATTGTATGTTCTTGCCTCCTTTGTTTTTTAATTTTAATTACATTTTATTGATTATGCTACTATAGTTGTTCTGATTTTCCCCCTTTGAGGCCACCACCCAGCACCCCCCATTCCCTCAGGCAATCCCCACACCATTGTTCATGTCCATGGATCATAGGTATAAATTCCTTAGCTTCTCTATTTCCTATACTGTACTTTACATCCCCATGGTTATTCTGTGACTGCCTGTTAGTACTTCTTAGTCCCCCACCTTTTCTCCAATTCCCCCATACCCTGCTCCCACCTGGCAATCATCAAAGTGCTCTCTGTATCCTTGATTCTGTCTTTATTCTTCTTGTTTGCTCAGTTTTTTAGATTAAATTGTTGGTACATATATATTTATTGCCATTTTATTGCTCATAGTTTTTATCTTTTTCTTAAGTTTTTTTAACATTTCATATAATAAATGGTTTTGTAATGATAAACTCCTTTAGCTGTTTTTTTGTTTGTTTGTTTTTTGGTCTTGGAAGTTCTTTATCTGTCCTTCATTCCTAAATCATATTTTTGCTGAGAAGAGCAACCTTGGCTGTAGGTTCCTGCTTTTTATGGTTTTCAATATTCTTGCCAATCCCTTCTTGCCTGGAAAGTTTCTTTTGAGAAATCAGCTGACAGTATTATGGGAACTCCTCTGTAGGTAACTAACATCTTTTCTCTTCCGTTTTTATTTTTTTAAAAGATTTTATTTATTGATTTTTAGAGAGAGAGGAAGGGAAGGAGAAAGAGAAGGAATAAAACATCAATGTGTGGTTGCCCCTCACACACCTCTTCTGGGGACCTGGCGCGCAACCCAGGCATGTGCCCTGACTGGGAATTGAACCTGTGACACTTTGGTTCGTAGGCCCACGCTCAATCCACTGAGCTACACCAGCCAGGGCATCTCTTCTGCTTTTAAAATTCTCTCTTTCTCTTCAACCTTTGGCATTTTAATTGTGATGTGTGTTGATGTGGGGCTCTTTGCATCCATCTTGTTTGGGACTCTGTGTTTCCTGGACTTGCATGTCTACTTCCTTCACCAAATTAGGGAAGTTTTCTTTCATTATAGTTTCAAACAGACTTCCAATTTCTTGCTCTTTCTCTTCTCCTTCAGGCACCCCTAGTATGTGAATGTTGGACCATTTGAAGTTGTCACAGAGGCTGCTTATACTATCCTCACTTTATTTTTGGATTTTTTTTCCTTCTTGTTTTTCTGATTGTTTTTGCTTCCTTATGTTCCAAATCATTGATTTAATTCTCAGCTTCATCCCCTCTAATGTCATTTCTGTGTAAATTGCTCTTTATTTTAATTAGTGTATCCTTCATTTCTGACTGGGTCTTTTTTATGCAGCTGAGGACCTCTCTAAGTCCCTTGAGCATCCTTATAACCAGTGTTTTGAACTCTGCATCAGATAGATTGCATATCTCCATTTCATTTAGTTCTTTGTCAGGAGTTTTGATCTGTTCTTTCATTTGGGACATATTTCTTTGTCTTATCATTTTGGCAGCCTCTCTGTGATTGTTTCTATGTATTAAGTGAAACTGCTTCAACTTCCTGTCTTGGTAGCGTGGCCTAATGTAGTAGGTGTTCTGTAAGGTCACCTACCTACCAGTGGCACAGCCTCCCCTATCACCCAAAATGGTACTTGAGGCATGCCCTTTGTGTGGGCTGAGAACATCCTCCTCTTGTTGTGAGCCTTGGTTGCCATGACAGGTCAATGGGAGGGGTTTACCAGGCCAGTCAGCTGCAAGGATTGACTGTGACTGCTGACTACCAACTACTTCCCTCCACGGAGGATCAGCTGTGCAGGGGCATTGTGATGGTGCTCTGATATAGTCTGTAGCTCTCCACTGCTGTGCAGGGCCCTGGGGTTTCCCAGTGGTGCAGGGCCATGTCAGCCCCACATATGTTTTGCCTGGGGCCACCCTGCCTGGGCTATAAAGCAATCTGAGATGGCTGCTACTTGTGCTGGGCTTGGAGATTCCAGGTGAAGCCAAGCTTGTGAATCCAGGCTGGCTGCTGCTAGTGCCGGACCTGGCCCACTGAGGCCTGCTATTGCTGTTGAGAGGATTTAGGAAGTTGTGAAGCATGAGCCAAGATAGGCCATTTGTATGGAAAAAACTGCTTGGGTGGGGCCCATAAGTTGGGCTATGGGCCCACCCACTCAGGGAATCTCCAGAGTGGAGCAAACCGTGTTATCCAGGCTGATGGTGTCTCAGATATGGCACCAACCTGCCACCTCTGTGGCTCTGGGGGTGGGAGGTTTAGCAAAGGGACAAAGGCCTCTTGCTTGCCTTGATTGCCAGACACTTCAGTTCCCTCCCGGTATGCCACTGTTGCCTTTCAAGCTGGGACCCGGGTGCTGGAGCTCAGAGGGAGTGAGTCTGAGTAGGCAAGGCCGTGTGTGGGTTCCCCAAGAGGAACTGCTTGGGTCCCAAGCAGTTTCATTACTTGTGATCAGTCTTTTCGGATTTTCTTTTTCTTCTTGATTTAGCTTTGGTAGATTGTATGTTTCTAGGAATTTATCCAATTCATCCCAATTGTCTAACTTATGGCATATAATTATTTGTAGTATTTCTTATAATCCTTTGTATTTCTTTGGTGTCAGTTGTTATTTCTCTTTTACTTCTGATTTCATTTATTGGGGTCCTCTGTCTTTGTCTCTTGATGAGTCTGGTTAAAATTTTGTCAATCTGGCTTATTTTTTTCAAAGAACCAGTTCTTGGTTTCATTGATCTTTTGTGTTTTTAAAACTCTGTTTCATTTATTTCTGCTCTGATTTTATTATTTCCTTTCTTCTACTCACTTTGGGCTTTGTTTGCCAGTTTTTTTCCAGTTCCTTTAGGTGCAAGTTTAGATTGTTTAGTTAAGTTGTATTTTTTTTTTGAGGTAGGCTTATAATGCTATGAATTTCACTCTTATTATTGCGGAAAATAACTCTCATGCAGGGGGAGATGGCGAGGCACAAACTTTTATTATGCATGGGCTCAGAGGGGTTAACTACCCAAATTCTCTGAGCAATGAGCTTTGATCTCTCGGGGTTTAAATAGCCCCAGGATTCCTGCCTATGTGGCGAAGAAAAGTTACAGAAGCCAGATGTGGAGGGGGTTAGTGTCCGACCTTGAGATAACTGGTTGTTGCCTTGGAAACGGCCTCTGGTCCAGCTCCTACCTAAGAATAGCTACTGCTCAGCTATGTCCTGTCACATTAAAACAAAAGGCACTGTGAAATTTTGCAGGTGTTACAGGGAGCACTGCTTATCAATGAAGCTGCAGAGCATAGAAGCTTTTTCATGGGGTTTTCTTTTCCTGCCACATTCCCCCCTTTGATGATATAAGGTGTTTTATCCCTTTTAGCATCACTATATACCTGGCTATAAGGCTGAGGTCCTTGGGAGGGTTACAACTGCTGATACTGGTGTTGGTACCGCTGGGGGGCTAGCACGTTGGTGGCTGCCCTACGAGTTACTGTGGCCCCAGGTGACGGACCAAGGTCCGGAGGATGTAGGGTGCCATATGCCTGACACCTCCAGGTCTGGTATTCTATGGTCCTGGATGTTACTCCAGTCCGGTATACCTTCCCTCCCTAAGTGCAGAAGGATTGCTGTGGCTGAACGCAACCAGATGGCATGTCAGTGGAGGAGCTGAAAGCTGACCCTGAGAGATAGTAAGAGACCACTCTACCGTTGAGCATAATTCTATGCCCGGGGGTATTACATTTGCAGGCTGGGGCTGAGACAGAGGCCACATTTGTTAAGCAAAGCATACAATAAACCCAAATGCAGAGACCAAACAGAGATAAACTACTCCTAGGGTGATCTGCTCTGCCGGATTCCATTCCACAGGGGCACAGTCACTAGTCCAATTCCCAATGCTCCTGCGATGGTGCCAATTAAAGTCAGGTACCCTGCAGAACACTGGTCCATTCCTTGGTGTCTTCTTTACTGGCTGGCGTCCTCCACTGCCTCAGCGTGGGTATTCTAGGTGCAGGCCTAGTCCTTGGGTTCTCGGGATTTGCTGCTGTTTTGGCCCGGCTGTAGTGGATCCAAGGGGTGACTCCTGCAACCTAGGAAATGCTAGCGGCAGCAAGTTCGTCCAGGGCAGTCCAGTTTTCTGGTCTGTGTACCCGGCGACTCTCCTGCCCTCAACCATATAGCTGCTTCCATCCATGTAGTGGGTGACATCAGGTTGGGCCAGGGGCTGGTCCTGGAGGTCTGGCTGGCTGGCGTGGACCACTTAGGTTACTTCAAGACAGTTATGGTCCAGCTTTCCAAGTTCTGCTGGTAAGTAGGTGGCTGTATTGACTTGTTTCATGGTCTTAACATGCACCCTCAGGTTTCCTTGGAGGATGCCCTGGTACTGAGTCAGTCTAGGGTTCGACAGCCACTTATGCCCCTGCCCAGCAAGGAGGCTGTTTACTGCGTGTGGTACATGAAAACTGACTTCTTGGCCTAGAGTTAACTTGTCTGCCTCTTGTAAGAGGGTTACGGCAGCAGCGGTTGCCCTCAGACAAGGTGGCCAGCTGGTGGCGACATGGTCCAACTGCTTAGATAGGTTGCCATGGTCCGACAGGCTGGGTCAGGACCCAAGGGCTGCCTTGTCTCTCTTGTGGGTATAAAGATCAAAAGGCCACCCCAGCTTTGACAGTCCAAGGGCAGGAACATCACTGAGGCATCCCTTGATATCTTAGAAGACTTTCTCTTAATTTTCTCCCCATTCTAGGGGCTTAATGTCCAGACCCTTCAAAGCCTGTTAGTAGGACCGAGTTCCACAGCAGCAGGGTGCAGGCTGGCTTTTCCTCAGGAGAACGAGCATTTTTCTCAGAAATCAGATGAGGTTCTGGAGGGTGTTGGCAACTCTGCCATTTTCTGTCCTCGCCCCTGATCACACCGTGAGTACTTCCGACAGGCCTGGTTGCTGAGCTCTGCATCTGGTGACACTGCTGGAGCCCCGAGGGAGCTTGCAGGCCACTGGGGCAGGCGAACCCAACGGAGCACTGTGAAGGGCCATGACAGAGGACTGCGCGGATGGCTGTGGGGGCACTTCAGATACACAGCACGTGCCCTCTGCAACTCGACATGAAGAGTAGGAGTGTGTTCAGGATGTGCTTCTGGTGATCTTTCCTTAATTCAGCCAGGTGCTTCAGCAGCATGCATTCCCTCCCAGCACCGTTCCTGGGATGGGCCGCCAGGAGGAGGTCATCCATGTACTGCAGAATTGTCAGGTCCATCCCCCCTTAGCAAGGGGCTTCAGGTCTCCTACTAGGGCTTCCCCAAATAAGGTTGGGGAGTTCTTAATCCCCTGGGGCAGTCTAGTCCAGGTTAACTGAGTCTTGACTGCAGTGTGCGGATTTTTCCATTCAAAGGCAAAAATGGGTTGGCTGGAAGGTGCCACAGGAGTGCAGGACAAGGCATCCTTCAGATAAAGGCAGGTAAACCACGTTGCTGTTGGGGGAAGCTGGCTCAGGAGGGTGTACGGGTTCAGGATAACCGGTGGAGGGTGACACGGCTTCATTGACAACCCACAGATCCTAGACAGGCCGGTACCCGCTCCCGTCCGGCTGCCATCATGGGTCTGGGCAGGTGTGGCCCCATGTTATGGAGCCAGTCTTCTCTGAGCTCCCACACAGGTGCTGTAACTCGGGGGAACTGCCTCCCAGTCACATCTTGGGCGGGGGGAGTCTTTATCTCCCTGGCCCAGAGCATGGCCACAGCTATTCAGAATACCTAAGTGACCAGCTGAAGGCTATAGGTATGTCTATGACTATGCCATGGATTAGCTGTAAAGCTGCTGCTGTACAAAACAGCCCTGCATGTTCTCGCTGTGTGTCCCTCCCCCAACTCACACCTGTGGGGGAAGGGATGAAGACATCTTAAAATCTCCTGGATACCCTGAGTTCTGGACCCCATTTTAAATGCCCATTTGGGGTCCCCTCTCTTGACTGCATTCTGTAATCATCTCTCACTTCAGATATACACCCACTTTAAATTCTTTTAAAGGACAATGGACGAAGGTCTCATCTTCTTGTAACTGCTTCCGGCTGGAAATGGACATTGTTCTACCTATCTGTGGGTCAGGGGTGCCCTGAAGAGGGGGTGCAGCATGGAGGAAGTCCTTCCTGTAAGAGGAAGGACCTTACAGAATCCTGGTCAGTTGGCTGTCACCAGAAAGTCGCAGGCTCGGTGTTCAAAGACTGGCATTACTGGACCGTTGGCATCCTGGCCATATTCTGGAGATGACAGATTTGGAAAGAGTTGGAAGGCACAATTAAATCATAGCCACTAAATGACAAAGGCAGGGGATTAGGTAAAGAATGGCTTATTTGGAGGAAGGTGTACAAGGCATGCTACACCTATCCAAAACTCTTGTGGCTCATTATACTTTACTCGGGCTGAGGGGAATATATTAGGATTTTCCTCCTGCCAGATATCTGAACCTTTCCTGTCCAAGCCATCAAGACAGAAAAGGGAAAATCAGTTTTACAGTGAAGCCCACAGATTGCCCAAACTGCTTACTAACTCAGTCACTCAGTTCAGCCAAACCATTGAGTTTCAGGGGGTGATGATGAAGAATGGACTCCTTAAGTGAGGCCTATATTGCAACCAATCACTCAGGTAATGAAGTCATAGGCATACGTCCTATGAAAACAGAAGAACACACAGGTTAATTCACACAATAGTCCCCAAACCAGTTTCTGTGCCTGAGACTGTCTTTTGAGAAGACATTCAGTTGCAAGATCCTTCCTGCAATGACATTTAGCAATGGCAATTTGACAGGTCCTCCATACCTGTAAACTGTACATCTTTGATGATATTACAAAACCAGTTTCAACTTTCAAATGAAAAGGTGCTTTCAAGACAGTAAGCTGCGTCATTCTGGTGTCCAATACTGAGCATTGTGATTTTCCTTGAACCACAATTTTTCTCCTTAAGATCACCCTCCCTGTTATTAAAGGGACTACTTTGAGTTTTGCTTCATTTTGACCGTTTGCATAAACACACCAAAAGCAGCCTGGATTACTTATGATTTTTAATTTCGCTTTGCTGGAACTCACACAGGGAACCTTTAGATTGACTTCTCAATCTGCCCCTCGGGTACAGAAGCAGAGCCACACATCTGCCATCTGGCTTTGCCTGTACCAGTTGTTTTACTCAGATCCTTGAAGCTTCCATTGTGCCCACAGGTTCCTTTTTGGACATCTTTCATGAAAGCAACCTTCGTTCCTTCCCTGGAAAGGCTGCCATGAACTGCACAACCAACCAAAGTACCAGGCTTTTCTTGTGGATTTACACTAGCTTCGCAAGTCAATCCCAGTTCCTCAGGGCTTTCTGGTGATGACCAGAACCCATACATGCCTCCTTCAGACGTGACATTCCAGTCAAAGCCTTGGTTAACAAAAATCACTATCAACTACTGGTCTTACTGGTTTTATGCAAAGAAACCTTATGTCTTCACTCACTCCTTCAGAATGCCAAATTCTGGAGGGATCAGGTAGGAAGAAAAATACAAAGCCTGAAGGAAAATCTTTTCCCTTCTGATATTTACTAGGTTTTAAAAACTTTTACTTCCACAGATTTTCTGCAACATTTATAAACCCTCTAATTTCTTTCATATTCCTTCTGATATCTATCAAGATTGTATCTCCATGGCTTATATTTTCTATTATTAACTAACACCACATAATTCCTTCCTAAAACTTTTACTTTTCCATTTATCTTTGTAGTTTCCTACAGACCTTTTTCATATATATATATGTATATATATATATATATAATATTATATTTTTAATTTACTTTTCTACAGAGTGTGAAGTTTCAACCTTCCCTGGAATCCTCAATTTCCTTGTTAGAGCAGGTACGGAGCAAAATCCAAAACACAGAGTTCCAGAACAATACACAGGTAGGAGCATTCTTTTGCACCAATGTGTCCATCGGTGCCTCGCAGAGACATGCTCCTTCAGGCCCGTTTTTTTGGCAGAGACATGCTGCTTTGCCTCTGTGTGAAGCACTCATCAGCCCCAAATGACCCTTCCTGTGTCCTGAGTGGCAAAGGCATTCTCCCCAACCAGTTACAGGCGACCTTTCTTAGGTTTTACAGGTGACCTTAAATAGTACAGAGGGTTTCTGATCAGAAACAACACCAATGTTAGAAATTTGCTCTTTTCCCACAAAACCAGAAAACAAATAGTTGAGGTTTCCTTTACTCCAGGTTTAAAACTTTACATTCTTTATACATAATTTTACTCATTCAGATTAACCATCATTCTCTTTTAATCCTGGTTCCTTTCCCACTTTGGGAAGGACTATATTTAATCTCAGCATGTGGCAGCCAAAAGTCCCTGGCACTGTAGGTACCTTCCACTAAAATTCCCTAGATTTGCAGGGACATCCTGCAGCTTTCTGAAGCTCAGACCCTGAAAACACCCTATAGGTCAGACGCTCACCCTTCAACCTCAGTTCATGTCCTTCAGAACCAGAGCCATTCCTGTCAGAACCAGTTACACAGAGAACCAGACTGATGCAGTGCCCACACAGCAGCAGCATACAGCCTATAACCTGAAGAGAGCCGTTAGCGTGGCGCCTTGCCCAGTTCCAAGATGGTGGGGCTCTCACGTGACCCATCATCCAAGATGACGACAACCATGCACACTCCACCCTCCACGGTGGGGCACTCACGTGGCTCGTCCTCCATTTTACCCAAAATGGCCACACACCCACATGGCTTGTCGTCCAATTTCCAACATACATGCAATATAGTACTGTGGCAGAACCACCCCCCTATGATGAATTCTCCCGATCGGCTCAGACAAACAAAGGAAAAGGGGATCTTTCGCATGCCTGCTGCAGGTGAGGGCCCGATCAGACTCCATAAGCCTGGCCGGCTCGTGGAGTCACAGATACATTCACACACAGTCACACAGAGTTTCCTCCCCCGAGTAGGAGTCCGATGGTCTGGGTCTTGGCCCAGACTCCCGAATTTTTCCAGTTGAGAGGTGATCAATCTCTCTGTGGTCTCGGGTCCGGTCCCCGGGGCACTTACTGATTCTGATTGGCACCTCCAACAGTTCATGGTTCGTCTCTCCTCCTCCACCCAGGTCTTAGAGAGCTGTCGGGGACGTGGCACGGGAGTCTCTGCCCCAGGAAGCCCGAAACAACCGGGGCATGTGCTCTTTCTCTTGCAGCAGCGCTCTCCCGCCAACTCCCCCAGTTGCCTTCACAGGAGGCAAAATGCCTGCTCGAGTGAGTGGGTTTCCCGGTCAGGTTACCAAAATGTTGCGGAAAATAACTCTCACTAGGGGGGAGATGGTGAGGCACAAACTTTTATTATGCATGGGCTCAGAGGGGTTAACTACCCAAATTCTCTGAGCAATGAGCTTTGATCTCTCGGGGTTTAAATAGCCCCGGGCTTCCTGCCTATGTGGCGAAGAAAAGTTACAGAAGCCAGATGTGGAGGGGTTAGTGTCCGACCTTGAGATAACTGGTTGTTGCCTTGGAAACGGCCTCTGGTCAGCTTCTACCTAAGAATAGCTATTGCTTAGCTATGTCCTGTCACATTAAAACAAAAGGCACTGTGGAATTTTGCAGGTGTTACAGAGAGCACTGCTTATCAATGAAGCTGCAGAGCATAGAAGCTTTTTCATGGGGTTTTCTTTTCCTGCCACATTAGGACTTCTTTTTCTGTGTCTTATATATTTTGGGTTGTTGTGTTTCCATTTTCATTCATCTCTAGGTATATTTTGATTTCTTCCTTGATCTCTTTGTTAACCCATTCATTGCTGATAACATGTTTTTTAGCCTTATATGTTTGTGTGTTTTTAAATTTTTTTCTTGTAAATGATTTCTGGTTTTATATTATTATTGTCAGAGAAAGATGCTTGATATGATTTCAATGTTCTTAAATTTACTGAGGTTCATTTTTAGTTCTAATATGTGGTCTATCTTAAACAATATTTTATGTGCACTTGAAAAGAATGTATATTCTTCTGCTTTAGTGTAAAATGTTCTGAAAATACTAATTAAATCTATCTGTTCTAGTTTGTCACTTAAGGTTGCTCTTTCCTTTTTGATTTTTCTGTCTAAAAGGTCTATGCATTAATGTCAGTGGGGCTTTGAAATCCCCTTCTATGTCTGTATTACTGCCAATCTCTCCCTTTATGTCCACTAAGATTTGCTTTATATATATAGGTGCTCCTATGTTGGGTGCATATATGTTTAAAGGGTTACATCCTCTTGTTAGATTGACCTCTTTATCAGTATATAGTGTCCTTCTTTGTCTCTAATTATAGCCTTTGTTTTAAAGTCTATTTTGTCTAATATAAGTATTACTACCCCAACTTTTCTTTCATTTCCATTTATTGGTCTAATGTGTCATTTAAGGCCTGTGTTGTCTTGTTGATTTTCTCTCCAGATGATCTATTCTTTGATATTAATGATGTCAAAGTACCCTACAGTTACTGTATTGTGGGGGTGCTCTGCTCACAGAGGCCCCGCCCCTGCCCCCGGCCACCATGGGTAAGAATAAGTCTACCAAGATATGATCTACTTAGGGAGGAAAGGTGGCCAATCTCTCAAAGGAAAAGGGCCATAAAACTTTGGGGAACAAACTCATTTCATGCTTGGACCCTTATCATTTAAATTGGGGGTATTAGTAAAGTAGGTTTCATAGGATTTATGCATTCTTTCTTAGGCCTGATTGCCCCAGAGAACCTGCCCTTTCCAGCACAGGGCCACACCCACCTCCAGCATTGTTTCAGGCTTAAGTCAGGCAGGGGAAATAAGGCAGCCAAGAGATTAGGAGACTTCTTGCAGACAGAATGAGGACTCAAGTTATGTCAAAGGTGAAGGGCGAGAGTCCATCACCCCCTTTTTCTGTAGCCCCTCAAGTACTTCCCTGAGGGCCCCTTTGCAACTGTGCCTGTCTTAGGTCATCCCTCCTTTGAGGAAACTTACCTGTCATTGGCTGACCAGTCATCTGCCCAAGGCCAAGCAGGGTGAAGTGAAAGGGGGCAGAGATGGTGCCTCTACCAGGAAGATAAGCTTTATCTCCTTAGTGGCTTATGGTCCCAAGGTATTTTTACTCAGCCTTAGCAATGAGGGGTTACAGTTTCTGAAACCAGGCAGGGTGGTTCCCAACACTGTATTATTGTTGATCTCTCCTTTGTGTCCATCAATATTCATTTTATGTATTTAGGTGTTTCTATGTTGGGTATCTAAATGTTTGCAAGGATTATATCCTCTTGTTGGGTTGAATTATTTATCATTATGGGATGTCCTTTTTTGTTTCTTTAAAGTCTATTTTGTCTGATATAAGAATTGCTACCCCATCCACTTTGCCTGAATTCTGCCTAACCAGCAGTTGTCTATCACCTAACTATCAGTGGGACTGGTGGCTCACTGACAGAGCAGCCTTGGACTGAGCCATGGTAGCTAGGCTCAGACTGGGGCTGCTGCTTCTGGTGCTGCTCTTACCCATGCAGATTTATTCCAACCAAACAGTTACTGTAATGCCGACAAGTAACCCCTCCCATGACTAACCCAAGTGCAGCGAATGCCACCACCAAGGCAAGTGATGGTGCTCTGCAGTCAACTGCCATCTCTTGGTGATCTCGTTCTCTCTTCTACATCTCTGCTGTTAAAAGACTTAGGGCAAGAAATGTCTATGCTTCTCCATCTTCTAAACCCAATCCAAATGGTGTGTAGTATAAGGAAAAAACAGGTCTTCACTGAATCTAATTCCACACCTAATTTTATTGACGCAGAAAATGTTAAGGAACTCAACTTTGATTGATCTGAACAGTATGTTCAAAGTTTGACTAGATGATGCATGTCAATATTAAATATGCTGGACTTTCACATACAAGATGAAGAAAAACATATCCAAAATTAGTTCAGAGATGGTTTTCTTAAATGTGGCTTAAGATGTATAGACACATAAAATTCCACCTTGAAAATGGATATCTAGATATAAAGGATGGAATTTGGAACAGAGTTGGTTTTCCTTTGGTTCATTACAGTTACAAGGCCATACAATAATTAGGTAATGCAAAACGCTATGGTTCTATTTACATGTACATAAGAAGGAACTTCCAGGTGTTCCTACAAATACTCACTATATTATTGTTTCAGAGTACTAATTTAATGTGGATGTAACTCTCGATAAAGTTTTACATTGTTAAGCTATCACTGGTCTCTTGGGAACTGAACACTTTCCTTTGAGGCTTTTGATTTGACATAGCATTAGACTTTTTGTGTAGTAATTGATATGTACCAGGGCAATGATGGATTGGAATCTACTCCATGTCTAAGCATAACCAGTAAATTTTGCTTATATTCAATGAGAACACCAGATTCATCTAGCTAGACTAATTCCAAAGAGTAGAAGTACACTGATGTCAACTAATTTCAAAATGCTTTTTATTTCTGCATATGTTGAATACTTTTTACAATTTAAAAAATGATCAGTTTAGAAAGTTTTGAAAAATCTTAAAATTGAAATGGCAAATAATATGAAGAAGCCAAAACTGTACATTAGGTATTTGGGAAGTGAAGACTGGAGGCTTACACTAAATTCAGAAAAACTTTTATTCTTTCTCTGTACATACTTCTTCAAAAACTATGAATCAGAATGGCCACATTTGGAACACTTTCATTTGTTGGCCAATATTTTAATTTTTAAAAAGATTTTATGTATTTATTTTTAGATAGAGGGGAAGGGAAGAAGAAAGAAGGGGAGAGAAACATCGATGTGTGGTTGCCTCTCATGTGCCCCCTACTGGGGACCTGACCTGCAACCCAGGCCTATACCCTGACTGGGAATCGAACCTGCGACCCTTTGGTTTGCAGGCCTGTGCTCAATCCACTGAGCTACACCCACCAGAGATTAGTCAATATTTTTAGATAGTTAGAACCTGATCCGCAGCCTAATGTGGGCTTGATTTTGGAAAGCAAATATTGTTCACAACAGCCTCGATGCTCACTTTTTAAAAATAGACATTCCCTAAAGTCTTTTGTTTGAAAGATCACACACTGATGCTTAAATGATCCAGCACTTTGGCCATGGTAATCTTGATAATGACAGTCATTTTTTTTCCATCTTTAGAAACCTACCCAGGAACACTACACCAAGGAGATCTTCAGCTACTGTGTGTGTGAGTGAACACTCCCTTTTGTTTTGAACCTGAATGCTATATATCTCTTTTAGATTGTGTATTGTGTTTGTGTATTTATGCTTTGATTCACAGTAATTTCTCATATTATGGAATTGATTTACATTAAGCACAAACCATAAATAAAAAGAAATAGCTGAAAAAAAATAATTGCAACTCCAGCTATTTTTTTGTTTTCATTTGCATGAAATATCTTTTCTATCCCTGTCTGTGTGTCTTTCAGTACCAAATGGGTCTCTTGTAGGAAGCAAATGTATGGGTTTTGTTTTCTCATCCATTCAGCCATCCTATGTGTTTTGATTGGAGAATTTAATGCATGTACATTTAAAGAAATTATTGATAAATATGTAGTTATTGCCATTTTATTATTAATATTTATGTTTGTTTCCCCTCCTTCTTTTTAAGGAAGACCCTTTAACACAGGGGTGTCTAAACTTTTGGTGTCTTTGGGCCCCACTAGAAGAAGAATTGCTGTCTTGGGCCATAAATTAAATACATTGTGACATGTAATCACAATGTATAATGATAATATTTTAAGTAAACTTATGATTTTGTGTTGGGCCGCACTCACAGCCATCCTGAGCCCCACGCGGCCTTCGGGCTACAGTTTGGACACCCCTACTTAACATATCTTGTAATACTGGTTGTGATGATGAGCTCCTTTAAATTTTTCTTGTCTGGGAAACCTTTATCTATCCTTTGATTCTAAATAATAATCTTGCTGGGTAGAGTTGTTTTGCTTGTAAGTCTTTGCTTTTTATCACTTTAAATATTTTGTGCCAGTCCCTTCTGGTCTGAAATATTTCTTCTGTTGAGAAGTCAGCTGAGAGTCTTAAGGTAGCTCCCTTGTAGGTAACTAACTGCTTTTCTTTCTTGCTGCTTTTAACATTCTTATTGTTTTTAACTGTTTGCATTTTAATTATGATGTGTCTGGGCCTCTTTGGGTCCTTTTTGTTTGGTACTTTCTATGCTTCCTGGACTTGTATGTCTATTTTCTTGACCAGTTTAAGGAAGCTTTCAGTCATTTCTATTGCTCTCTCTCTCCTCCTTTTGGTACTTCTATGATGCAAATATTCTTATGCTTGATAATGTCTCAGAGGTCCCTTAAACTATTTTAATTTTTTAAGATTTTTTAGCCCATTTTAAGTTGTTATTCTTTTCTTGTTATTGAATTTAAGAGTTTCTTATATATTTTGAAAATTAACCCCTTATCTGATATATGAGGTCTGTCTGGAAAAAGTACCATCATTGTTAATACAAGAATGGTTTGTGCGACATCAGTGTAACCTGGCAGCCAAGGGAAGTGGACTGGAATGTGCATGTGTGAACAATGACAACTTCACTGTACTGGTCAGTGGGGGGTGGTAGACACCACTGAGTAAGCATGTATACTGCGTGGCCATTGCATTCAAAATGCCTGAGTGAGTAGAGCAACTAATCTGCATCAGATTTTGTGTTAAGCTTGAACAGTCCTCCGTGGAGACTATTCAGATGATTAAGAAGGCTTTAGGACATGATGTAATGAGTGCAGCACAAATAAAAATGTGGTGCAAACACTTCAAAGATTGTCAAGAATCTGTTGAAAGTGATCCACATTCTGGAAGGCCTACAACAAGCAGAATACCTGAGAATGTTGAACGTGTTGAATGTTGATGGACTATAATCAGCAAAGACTGGCAACTGACTGTTGAGAACTAGAAGCTGATCAGGGATTATAGAAACTACTGTATCTGAGATTTGGATGCAGGATATTGGCATGAAATGTGTTGTGGCAAAATTCATTCTGCAGCTTCTGCTACAAGAGCAGAAAGATCACTGTGTTACAGTTGCTAATGACACTGGGAGAACTGTGTGAGGTCCCAAGGTACCTACTTTGAAGGGTCTGAGGTGTCACTGTCTTATGTACAATGTCTCTATTTATCATAGTACATGGCTGGATGCTTTCTGAACAGACCTCTTAAGGTTTGCACAGACTTTTAAAAAAAGACTTTTTAAATGTTTCTAGAGCTCTTTTAGGTTCACAGCAAAACGGACAAGGAGGCACAGATATTCCATATACACCTTCCCCACACATGCACAGCCTTCTCATTATCAAGATTTCTCACCAGAGTGGTTCATTTGTTACAAGATGAACCTACATTGACTGTTTGCATAGACTTTTAAAAATAATTTATATTTCTCTATTGAGAGTCTGTTAATTCATTGTAATTACACTTTTCTTTAATTCTTCTTTTAAAAAAAAGATTGTACTTATTTATTTTTAGACAGAGGGCAAGGGAGGGAGAAAGAGGAGAGAAACAGTGTGTGGTTGCCTCTCACGTGTCCCCTACTGGGGACCTGGCCTGCAACCCAGGCATGTGCCCTGACTGAAAACTGAACCAGTGACCCTGTGGTTCACGGGCCGGCACTCAATCCACTGAACTACACCAGCCAGGGCACTTTTCTTTAATTCTTTAAACATGTTTATAAGAGATATTTTGAAGTGTCTTATTTTTTCCCTCTAAATTCAGCATCTGGGTCCACTCAAACTTATGTTTTATTGGCTACCTTTAGGGTTTTTCCATGGACCTGAAGTGGTTGCTATTGACCATGTCCCCCAATTTTGCTTTTTGCAGAGGGAATTGACTGCCTCTTTATACTGCCACAACTGGAAGTTGCTCTTCTCACTCTTTATTAATGAAGAAAGTGAGGCTCAAAGAGATGAAGCAACTTGCCCTAGCTCATGCAGCCAGGAAGTGGGAGAATCAGAGTTAAATTCATAGGCTCTATATTTAAAAAATAAGTTTTATTGAAAAATAATCGACATACAATAGTTTATGCTTATTTAAATCAAACAATTTGATAAGTTTCAACATATACATTTGCCTATGAAACCATCTCCACCATCAAAATAAAGCTCTCCATCACTTTGTCTCCCTTTGTAATCCCTCCTGCCCTTCCCCATCCGTAGGCAACTACTGATCTCATTTCTGTCACTACAGTTTACATTTCCTAGAATTTTGTGTAAATGAAATAATATAATATGTACTGTTTTGTCTCTTTTCACTCAGTGTAATTGAAATTCATCTAACACTGTAGTATGTACCAGTAGTTTAAATAGTATTCCATTGTATAGACATGCAAAAGTTTGAGTATCTAGTTATTAGTTGGTGGGAATTTGTGTTGTTTCTAGATGAAGGTTATTACAAATAGCCTTCCGTGAACATTTGTAGACATATCTTTGTGTGGACATGTGCTTTCATTTCTCTTGGGCTATACGTCAGAATGGGATAGCTAGAGCATATGGAAAGTGTATGTTTAACATTTTGTATAAATTCTTAATTTAAAGATAATGTTACAGAACCAGCCAATAGTGTGCCAGAACAGTAGGGTTTGATTACTTGCCTCCAAGGGGCATGACTCCAGAGACAAGAGTTTGGTGAAAAAGGAATGGTTGTTTATTTAAAGGTTATACAGTTTTAGAGTAATGGTAGATTTCTGCTGTTAAGTCCTGCTCCCTTTAAAACGCCCCAAAACAAATGGCCCTGCCACCCTCTGCCAAGCCAGACCCATTTCAGAACATGCTACTTAAAAGTACCATCCTTCAGAAACACAGAAGTCTGCTGCTCAGCATTGCCGGTCATAGTTCTGCTCCAAGCATCTCTCATGAGTCGTTGTGCACCTGGTCAGTCCTTTTTCACAACGTCAATTTCTCTACTCTGGAGCCGCTTTTTCTCCAGCCATCAGCTCACCAGCGTGCCTGTGTGCTTCGCCAGGCAGGTTCCCCATAGCACCGTCAGCTCTGCTGCTGTCTTCTGTGTGGGAGGGGGGCTGAGGATGTTTGCACACCAAATGGTCTTTGGGAACCTGCCAAATCTCAGGACTTTGGGTTCACTATGGCCTACTGGGCTAGCCAGGGGAAGGGCAAAAAACCTACGGATCTTGTGTTTCCCAGAACACTGCATTTTAAAGGCTCAGCTCAGAAATTCCTGCGTGACTGAACATCAGGCTCTTCCTACATACAGTGTGGCAGCATCTGCCATTTTTGTCAGCTCCCTGTTGTCTTTGACCCTCTTTTGAGTGCCATTTTTAGTAAGGGCAAAAGTTTTCCAGCTGCACACAGTGCACAAGCATCTATTTGTCCAGGGTGGGGCATCGGGCCCCTGCAACTCACACAGGCATTGTATGAGCTTCTCCTCCCCCTACCCCACGGTATGTCATGAGTGGTCCTACTGCTGGCACATGCAGTCTCATTGCATTTGTTTACAGTTTGCTCCTGGCAGCAGCCCCCTTGCACAGCCCCACCCTTGGAAAGGCACAGGCTGCCCAGTTGCTATTTTAATATTCCATACTTGGGTCCCTTGCTTTTTCAGTGACCTCTGGTCCAAACTACCCTGTTACAATAGCACAGTTTTTTCACATTCCTGGCACTCATTTTCTTTTATTGTTAGCATCTTATCTTACTACCATACATTTGTCAAAGGGAAGAAACTGACACTGGTACATTACTATTAATTAAACTCCAGACTTTATTTAGGTTTCTCCAATTTTTCCACTAATGTCATCTTTGAGTCCCAGGACTCAGTCAGACCAGGGTACTACATGCATTTAGTTGTCACATATCTCCAGTCTCCTCTGGTCTGTGGCAGTTTCTAAGTTGTTCCTGTTTTGTTGTTGTTTTTTAAGATTTCATTTTATTTGTTTTTAGAGAGGGGGAGGGGAGGGGAAAGAGCGGGAGAGAAACATCATGTGAGAGAAACATCGATTGGTTTCCTCTCAAATGCCCCCAACCAGGGACTAGGCCTGCCACCTGGGCATGTGCTCTGAATGGGAATTGAGCCACAGGGACCTCTTGGTTTGGGGATGATGCCCAACCCACTGAGCCACACCAGCCAGACTCAACATTGCTCCATTTATTCATGACCTTGGCAGTATGGTAAAATACTAGCCAGTTATCTTGTGGAATGTGATAGCACGTCCTCCAATCTGGATTTCTGATGTTTTTTCCTCCTTACTGAACTGGTTATGGGCATTGGGAAAAAATCTTGCAGGGGTGAAGCGCCTTCTCATCACATTACACTGGGCACATGATGTCCACGTGACATCTCTGGTGATGTTAGCTATCATTTGGTTAGGGCAGTATTTACCAGTTTTCTCCATGTAAAGTTTATTTTCCTGTTTTCCCCAGTATTCACAAAGTCTTGCCTACCCTCAAAGGGGCAGGGAGATTTAGTTTAACCTCTTGCGTGGAGCAGGCATATCTACACTTATTATTCAGAATTCTGCAAGGAATACTTGTGAATTTCTCATTTCTTTAGTCATTTATCTACATCAGCATAGATTTGTATATATGTATTTTATACTTGGGTTATAATCCAATACTGAGTTATTCATTTTGTTCCTCAAATTGTTCCGGATTTGGCCTTTGGGGATTCTTTTAGGTTGGTTCCTATGTCCTTTGGACATGTTGCTATGCCTTTGCTTTTTTAACATTTCCTTAATTTCTGGAAATGCAAGATACCTCAGGTTCACCTTATGTTTCCCCTGCTCAGTCCTAGAATCAGTTATTTCTCTAAGGAGCTCTGGTTCCTTTTATTGGAGAGTGGTATTTTGAAGCCAGGATCTGGGAGTTAGGTGCATGCATTGCTGACTGTGGTGACATTACACACACACACACACATTGCTAAACATGCATTCACATGTATCTCTCACAAGGATCATTCTAGCCTTCCCCACAACAGAGAGAACCCGGGCTCTGTCTACACGCCAGCCACTTACTAGTCCAGTCAACCTCAGTATGTGTGTTCAGCTGTTCCAGAATTGCTAACTATCCCCCCTTGGGGAACACAGCGTTCATGTGTAGTTCCCTTTGCGTTTAATCATGTACTTACCAGTCGAAACAAGTTTTCCAAGGTTACTTAGGTTAGCTTTGTCCATCCAGGGGCCGGCTTTTGTAACAAGTGAAAGTCATGAAACAATTGCAGAGGATATAGCATTTCCAGTTGATGACCAGAGAAACTTCGATGTAGCTACGGGAATTATTGAGTAGGATTCGGCAAAGAGGAAACAGGAAAAAAAAAAAGTCTTACCTTTTCTTCTACCTTTTTCTGTTAAAGGTAGCAGCGTAACCCTCCCAAGCGATACAGTGGGCTCAGCGCTTGCTACAGCACCATGGCCTTATCCTGCACTGTTTATGCTTAAAGCAGAATAGGCATCTTCAAATAACAAGATTATATTGCGAGGGTGGAGAAAACACCTATCCCTGGACTTGGTACCTGCTCTATCCCACCACGCCTCCAGCACCTTGACATTCTTCAGCTATTTGACATTGTTTCCAGACCCTTCTCCCAGAGCCTCCCGCACGGCGAACGGGAGGTAGGAACTGAGAAGTCAGCACTGCTCTGTCGCTCCAGAAGGGAGGAAGGGCTGGGCTGTCGCAGACTTTGTGGGCTGCGGGCAGTGTTCGGGTGCTAGACGCAGAGGGCAGTCTCTAGCTTTGATGGTCTGTGCAGGGCGTGCGAGGCCCAGGAACGGCTAGGTGGTGCGGCCTACTGTCCTTGACCCGGCAGGATGCGCTTGTGCAGTGGGGCGGTGGGTGGAGGGCAGCAGTAGGGGGGTGAGACGCGCAGGAAGGCGGTGAGGGCAGCGGTAGCACGTGGCGGAAGGGGGACACGCAGGCGCAGTAGGGCAACAGGCAGAGGTCAGCAATAGCCCGTGGGGGCAACGCGCAGGCGCAGTGGGGCTGCGGGCGGCCGCATGCAGTTGGCGGGCGCGCGGCCGTTGGGAGTGGTGGGCCTGTGATATTCGGCCCTCCCTGGTGGCATGGGGCGGTTACGCTGGCAGGCGGTGGCGGTGGTGGCCGTGGGCCTCGCGCTCGCCCTGGAGGCGCTGCCCTCAGCCCTGCGTTGGTGGTGGGCCGGGCGGCGGCGGAGGCCACGGCACGAAGTTCTCTTCTTTCCCTCGCAAGTAACCTGCACGGAGGCCCTGCTGCGGGGGGCGGGCCCGGGGCCCTCGGCACCCCCAGCGGGCTGCCGGTGCGGCCTGCCCCACGGCGAGAGCTCCCTGAGCCGCCTCTTGCGCGCCTTGCTGGCTGCCCGCGTGAGCCTGGAGCTTTGCCTCTTCGCTTTCTCCAGCCCGCAGCTGGGCCGGGCAGTGCAACTGTTGCACCAGCGCGGGGTGCGCGTCCGTGTTGTCACTGACTGCGACTACATGGCACTCAAAGGCTCGCAGATCGGCCTGCTTCGCAAGGCAGGTAGGCCAGATGCCCAGGCTGGGGTCTCAGGCCGGGAGGAAGACCTGATACCTGGGACCATAGGCAGAAGGGAGAATGTCAAAAGCAGATATTTGGGGACAGGGGCCAGAGTACAGGTGAGATCCCATTTATTCCCCATGGGGGCTTTGTGAGGTCAGGGCAGTTTATTCCGGAGAAACTCCAGGGCCATCCATAAAGGGCTCCTGTCTCCACGCGGTGGGAGCGCTTTTGTGCAGGTAGGTGTCATGCCAGATATGAGCGTGTGAGCCGGTTGCATGTTCCCAGCAGTGGAGGAAGATCTGGGAACTCCCAGAAGCCAGGGGTGTGCCCACGCACTCCCGGGAAGCAGACAGAGCCTCTGGGAGTCCCCACGACCCTCGTTGACCCTCGTTGGCCTTGGGACCCAATAGGGAATGCCCGTGTCTGGGCAGAGCTGGAGGTGTAGCCCAGCCCGGACAATTGCAGCCCAAAGTGAGGATGGCTTAGCCTGACAGTACTTAGGAGATGAGGGGGAGGCTAAGGATGAAGTCATGAGTCCCCCCACCAGCAGACTGTGCTTGCTCATCGGAGCAGGTGTACAAAGACTGCAACGGTCAGGCTTCAGGGTTGAAGGAAAAAAAGGCATTTCACCTTAAAGTACACTAGTGAATTTCATGCTCAGGGCTTCTGAAGTGAATAAAAATAATATTCTAAAAAGTGCAACTAAAATATTCAGTTGATGAACAGTTTGTTTCTGCAGCTGCAAAACACTTGAGAAGATCTATTTTTGGCCAGCTGACCTCTCTTTCTGGGGTGGGGGACAGATCAAATCCTGGTTTTACCTGTGAGTCCCTAGTCTCACCCTTCTACCTCTGTGTAATGCAGTGTCCTGCAAGCAAGCTCTGGTCCTTGCGTTTTGTATGTTCGGTGCATGTCTCTTGACCTGCATATATCTTTTCCACCCTTCAATTCTGGTAGCCCAGTGACAGAAAGGCATGAAGAGCCCTTGAGAACTCTGCAGGCTTCCCTCTGGTCCCACGGTGCTCTGAGTCACACAAGCACAGGCATGATCTCCTGTGACCCGGGAGGCAGAGAAGTCTTTCCCAAGTCAGGCTCAGCTTGCCCACTCTGCCTGGGGCTCTCCAGAGGTGGAAGCACTTTCATCCTCTGGTGCTGCTGGCATCCCGTGTAGGCAGAGCTGGAAACTGAGTTCACACAGTGAGGATATTCACTTCCACTCCTCTTGGCAGTCATGAGTTATCCTAAATCTGCTGAGCCTTTTAATGGGAAACTTAGGCATGACCCGTTTTATTTAGGTAGCTTTTAGAGAACTGCAAAATGTCAGGTTTGGAAAGAGCCTTAAAGGGCACTGCAACCAGCTCCCTCTAAAAGCTGATTCCTCTCTGAAGGCACTCCAGCCATTGTTCCTCCTCCATCTCTTCAACAAATACATCTGCATGCCAGTGTTTGCCTGGCTTGGTTCCAGGTGCCAGGGTCATGGTGGTGAACAGGACCAGGACCCAGTAGGGAATCCAGCCAAAGCATGAGTACTTAACAGTAGGAAGAGGGGCCAGGACATGTGAGAAAACGGTGTAGAGGAGTGATGTGCCAGCAGAGCTCAGCAGTGTTGGAGGTGTCTGAGGGAGCCTCCTAGCTTGAGGAACAGCAAGTACAATTGCTGATTTCATAGCGAGATATCCCCTGGGGCAAAGGTTGAAATAGTAATGAGGAGAGGTTGGCTTCGGGGACCCTGAATTCTCTCTGGCTGCCTCTCACCCAGGCCTGCTTTCTCCTGTGCTCCTTCTCCCTCAGGCCCAGGCCCTCTCCTTACAGAGTTGGGTGCAGCTTCCAGCCTGGGGGTGTTTTCTAGGGCACCCAGTCCTGGGCAAAAGTGAGAGGCGAGGAAACCACAGCCAATGATGTTTGCTCTGATGGCCTCAGGCCAGATGAATGACAGTGATGCTGGTTGGTATGGCCTCCAGAGGTGTGGACAGGGTGTGGGGTGGGCTGTTCCCAGAGGAAAGTAATTTAGGAGAGCAGTATCTGCATGCCTGCCGTGGTCCTTGCTGCCTTCAGGACCACCTGTCCCCTCCTGTGCCTGAATGCCCCTCAACATCCCCGCCTGTGAGCTGGTTGTGGCTGGTTACTGTCTGGCTCAGCCACTACCACCTGCCCAAGTGACAAGCTTCACCCCTTTCCCACCAATTTGGAGAAAAATAGCAAAGTTAGTAGCTGCTAGCAAATGTCCCCCCTTGAGGAGGAGCTGAGCCCTGTGAGGGAGGGCTTGTGGAGGCGGTGGTGAGAGCCAACTTGCCCTTTTGCAGGTATTCAGGTGCGACATGACCAGGACCTGGGCTACATGCACCACAAGTTTGCAATCGTGGACAAGAAGGTGCTGATCACCGGCTCCCTCAACTGGACCACACAAGCCATTCAGAACAATAGAGAGAATGTTTTGATTATGGAGGATGAAGACTATGTAAGGCTTTTTCTGGAAGAATTTGAGCATATTTGGGAAGAGTTTAACCCTACAAAGTATACTTTTTTCCCACAAAAGAAGAGAAGTCACTGAAGCTGTGCTGTCACCTCTATCTTGAGTTGGAGGGGGAGAGGTGTTTAATGTCGCAGAACTTTTGTTACCACCAGTTGAAACCAGAGCAGATCTACAAGGAACAGGACCCGACTGGCTGGTGTCCACCCAGAGCTGCTGTGAGCTACGGTGGCAGATTCTGCATTCTGTTTGAGAGAGACCCTAACATTGTATAAAAGATTGTTCAGACTGAATGATTCTTCATTAAAATACTGAAGTGAACTAAAGAGAGTTTAGTGTTAAAAAGGAGAAGGAAATTTCTTTAGCATCAGGTCAGTTGTTCTGGACTGAACTTTGGTTTTTCCTTCCACCCAAAGTAAATGCAGCCATAGCTGCTTGTACTCTTGCAGGTACCTTGCCTGGTGCCTGGGTTGAGAACAGATGGCTTTCTCTCCTGCAGCCACACAAAAAAGGGGTGAGGCCTGTTTCAGGGTTGAAGACCGTCTGACCCCCTTTCTTGATTCTAGAGAATCTCCCCCTTCTTGGGTCAACTTCATCAGCTCGACCCTTTGGGTGTGTCCAGAATCTCCCCTTTTCCAATTGAACTGATCTGGTCCCCACCCAGCACAGCTGAACCCTGGGATTTGCTCAAGGTGGTAGACCCAGTGTTTTCATCCCTGCTGTTCATCAGCTCCGTGGGGACTTATTGGCAAGTCTGAGTCAGAAGAGGGAAAGAAGAGGTTAGGAAGGAAAGCAGGTGACAGAGCAGTGCTGGGCTGGCAGGAGCAGAAAGCTGACTTCCAGGCCACTCGTGGCGGCAGTGGCCACTACAGCAGGCATGCCGTTCTCTCACCCGGGCTTCTGGGCATGATTATGCTTTAAAATGAGCACCTGAGACATTCTTCATGCTTGGCAGCTTCTGTTCTCTTTTCATGTGGCTTGGTACGTCATCTGTCAGGAGGTTCAGAACCTGCTTCTTTTCTGTATGTTGTACTTTTAATTTTTAATATTCTCACATTCAGGTTGTGTGTTTAGAAATGGCCTTCACTTTAATTACTGTGGACTTTGCTAAATCGCATCTTTTGGTCAGTGTAATCAACCATGAAATACCCAAAGAGGAGAATCCAGTTTCCTGTTGTGGTACCTTACAGATCCACTTGTATTCTCAGCCCAGTGTTTTACATAGGTAATTAGAAGAGCAGGTACCTTACATACATTTGTGAAATAGTCCAATTTTTTTTTCAGAACACGTGTCTTTAGGTAGCTCCGATAAAATGCGAATGATTGTTCACCATCTTGTCATGTTTTGTGTATACACTGTGCAGCTGTCCTGAGGTCTATCTGGTGCTGCGTGGGTCTCCTTCCCACCACTGTCGACAGCCACTGGGAGAGACTGTTCAGTGTTGCATGTTTTTCCTTTTTAAAAGTTACCTTTGACTTACAGAGTTGGATATGTAAAGTCAAAAGTTAATTTTTCTTATTTCTTGTGATCAGAAATCACAAGAAATGGTTTTACATTAAACATGGTTTTTTTTTGTTCGTTTTAATCTGAGTCTACTCCAGCAGGGTGTGTTCTGAAAAAGGGAGAGTCTGTAGACTGTCTCCTGAGTGATGAACCGTGTGGTTCTGAACTTCCCACACATCTGAATAAATGTTCTTATTCTGGAATGGTAGTACTGTGTGTCCTTGCCTTTTACTCAGTCATTCAAATTGTGGCTGCTCTTTATTAAACAAGTAAAACTTTTGGGGGGAGGAGGCAACATACAGCTACTTAGAAACTGTTGGTGAACATAGGAGTCTCTCAAAAGAGAGTAAACTCTGAAGGTGTTCCTTGAGGATGTTCTGAAATGTTTCCAAACATACACACTGCTTCTGGTACAGTTTCTAGCCTCTGCATGACTTGTGACAGTGGGTGCATGTGCAGCATGCTCCCCCCATGCCTGGGTTTTCTTCCAGAAGCAGGCTGGCATTCCAGTGCAGAGCACAGCATCAAATGTGTATGAGGCGATCTAGCCAAGCTATCTAGACTGCTGTTTTAAGAATTGTGAAATGATGTCATCTCCTAATTTTTAACTTTATATTGTTTATCTTGTTTTCATCATCTCTGCAGTGATGGGGAGAGTTTTAGATTAATAGTAAACCTTTCTGAAAAGAACTTGCAATAGAAGAAAACCTCCTCAGAAGGCACAGGGGCTGTGGAATGCAGGTCACGACTGAAATCTGCCTCTGAACTGGATGCTGTTTCGTGTCCACTTAGACAAGGTGTCTGCACAACATGGCTGGAGCCCCTGACTGTGGGCTGGCTGCACCCTGCTCTGACAGGGGAGATGTGGTGAGGCATAGCCAGACTGGGACCAGGAACTGACTCTGGCACATCTGGTCTGTCCGGTGAGCTGGCGGAGTTCACATCAGGTTTCAGGGGCTGTAAAAAAGCAAATGAACTAGGTAGTTGATCTTTAGTTGATTCGGGAGATACTTGGGGCCCAGTAAGTGGCTTTGCACTGAGCAGCAGTTATTTGGGGGCTAGTCCAGCCCTGGGCAGTCATTGAAAAGATCCCTGGGACAGTGGGTATACCCTGTCTCTGACCTCCTGCAGGTATGGCTGAGTGTGGAGTAGAGTCCAGCTGCGTGGGGGTGGTGGAGTGCGTCTTCTGAAGCTACTCTCTTTGCTACAAGGTTCAATCTCTGGCACCCCTAGAGAAACTTTTTATTTTATTTTTAATCATATTTTGTTTATGCTATTACAGCTGACCCCCTAGAGAAACTTTAGAAGAAGTGATTTCCCCCGGGGAAGCTTGGCAGTTACTTCATGGGAGGAGTCAAGCGTACTTACCCCAGTGCGTAGACTCAGCCAGCATCCTGGTTTCAGCTCAGGGTTGTCATTTAAACTGTGGGGCGGTGATACAGCTTAACAACAAACCTGATACACAGAGTGATTCACATTGGCACAATTAAGTTTAAAATCTTTTAAACTCTTGCAACTCTTGTGATTGAAAAAACATTGTCATGACAGTAGTACACAGCCTTCACAGTCTACCAGTAACCATCACAAGAGTATTTGAATGAACAAACACAACTATCATATTTTGCCATGTATAATGTGTACCCACGTTTTTGTGCACATTATACATGGGATTGTTATACCCATGGTATGTACTCCTTATACTCACGTATAATGCACATCCTTATTTTTCCCTGAAAAATCTGGGAAAAGAGTATACAAAAAAGTACATGGCAAAATACAGTATATTGTATTTTGTTTTATTTTTAAACATCTTATATTTTCTCCATTACCATTTAGTCCCCTTATTCCTCCCTCCCCCGACAATCACCACACTGTTGTTCATGGCCATGAGTCCTCTTTTCCCTTTGCTCGATCCCTCCACCCCCTAATTCACCCACCTACTAGCTGTCATCTGCTCTTCATCTATGAGTCTGTCCCCATTTTCCTTCTTAGTTTGTTCATTAGATTCCACATATGAGTGAAATCATATGGTATTTGTCTTTCTCTGAATGGCTTGTTTCACTTAACATAATGAATGTTATTTCGAGGTCCATTCATACTGTTGCAAAGGGTAAAAATTTCTTTTTTTTTTTTTACAGCCAAGTAGAATTCCATTGTTTAAATATAATTGTTTTATCAACTCATCTATTGATGGACGCTGGGGCTGCTTCCATATCTTGGTGATTGTAAATAACAGTGCAGTGAACATAGGGGTGCTAATGTTCTTTCAGATTAGTGTTTTGGTTTCCTTTGACTATATTCCCAGAAGTGGGATCGCTGGGTAAAAAGGCAGATGCATTTTTAATTTTTTGAGGTATTTCCATACTGCTTTCCACAGTGGCTGCACCAGTCTGCATTCCTACCAACAGTGCAGAAGTGTTCCCTTTTATTCACATCCTCACCAGCACTTGTTGATTTATTGATAGCCATTCTGACAGGTGTGAGATGGTATCTCATTGTGGTTTTTTATTTGCAGTTCTCTGATGATTAGTGATGTTGAGCATCTTTTCATATGTCTATTGACCATCTGTGTGTCCTCTTTGGAGAAGTGTCTGTTCAGGTCCTTTGCCCATTTAAAAAAATACTTATTTTTAGAGAGGGAGGGGAAAAAGGGAGAGAAACATCCATGTGTGGGTGGTTACCTCTAGTGTGCCCCCTACTGGGGACCTGGCTCACAACCCAGACATGTGTCCTGACTGGGAATTGAACCAGTGACCCTTTAGTTTACAGGCTGGTGCTCAGTCCATTAAGCTATACCAACTGGGGTCTTTTGCCCATATTTTAATTGTTTGTGTGTGTGTGTGTTGATTTTTGTAACTATTTTATAAATTTTGTATATTAACCCCTCATCAGAGTGTCAGTGAGTATGTTCTCCCATTCTGTGGTTTGTCTTTTTATTTTGTTGATGATTTCCTTTGCTGTGCAAAAGCTTCTCAGTTTGATGAAGTCCTATTCATTTTTTCTTTTGTTTCCCTTTCCTGGGGAGATATATCTGATAAAAATTTCTATGAGCAATGTCTGAGATTTTGCTGTGTTTTCTTCTAGGATTTTTATGTTTCAGGTCTAACATTCAAGTCTTTGATCCATTTTGAATTTATTCTTGTGTGTGGTGTAAGGTGTCTAGTTTCACTTTTCTGCATGTATCTGTCCAGTTTTCCCAGTATCATTTATTGAATAAACTATCTTTAGTTCATTGTATGTGCTTACTTCCTCTATCAACTATTAAGTGACTATAAAAATGTGGGTTTACTTCTGGGCTTTCTGTTCTGTTCCATTGATCTTTGTGTTAGTTTTTATGTCAGTGCCGGGCTGTTTTGATTACTGTAGCCTTGTAGTATAGTTTGATATTAGGTAGCATGATTCCTCCATCTTTGTTCTTTTTCAGGATCACTGTTGCTATGTGGAGTCTTTTGTGGTTCCATATAAATTTTGAAATGTTCCAGTTCTTTGAGACACGTCATTGCAATCTTGATAGGAATTGTGTTGAATCTATAGATTGCTTTGGTAGTGTGGACAGTAGAGTGGACATTTTAATAATGTTACTTTGTCCTATCCATGAACACGGTATGTGCTTCCACATATTTGTATCTTCTTCAGTGTCTTACAATTTTCCGAGTACAGGTCTTTTACATCCTTGGTTAGGCTTCTTCTAGGTATTGTATTCTTTTTGAAGCAGTTATGAATGGAATTGTTTCCTTAATTTCCTTTTCCGTTTGTTACTGGCATATAAAAATGCAGCTGATTTCTGGATATTTATTTTGTGTTCTGCTAGTTTGTGGAATTCATTTTTCAGTTCTAGTAGTTTCTTGGTGAATCTTTGGGGTTCTGTATGTACAGTATCCTGTCATCTGGTACACTGTACTTTAAAGTACTATATTAGTTCTTTTGAATTGATTTTTAAAGCAGCTGGAGTTCTGGCCAAGATGGAGGCATAGGAGAAGTGCTTCACTTCCTCACAAACCAAAAGGATAACAACCAATTTTAAAACAAAAAACAACCAGAACTGCCAGAAAATCAAACTGCATGGATGTCCGACAACCAAGGAGTTAAACATTTATCTAGACTGGTAGGAGGGGTGGAGATGGGCAGCAGGGCAGAGAAGATGCCTAGCAAGGTGGCAGACTGTGTGGGTGAGGCAGTGGCTGGCTGAATGGGCCATCCCACATTTGCACATGGATAATCCGGGAGGAACAAATGGGGTGCAAGACAGATGGTGAAACCCAGGGTTTCAGCGCGGGAAGCTTAAGATTCAAAACTTATGGCTGTAAAAATCTGTGGGGATTGCAGTGGCAGGGGAAAACTCTCAGACTCACAGGAGAGTCTGTTAGAGAGGCCCCCACTGGGTCATTGAGTGTACATAAACCCACCCATATGGGAATCAGCACCTGGAAGGGCACAATTCGCTTGTGGGAAGCAAGGGAGGTGACTGAGAGCAGGGCGAGAGCTGAACAAGTGGCACTGTTTCCTCTCTGACCCTTCCCACATACAGCGTCACAACACAGCAAAGTGGATTGCCCCACCCTGGCCAGTACCTAAGGCTACCCTCCTTCACAACATAACAGGTGAGCCAAGACAAAGAAATAAAGCCCAATGAAAGAACAGATGAAAACTCCAGGAAAAGAACTAAGTGATGAGGAGATAGCCAACATATCAGATCCAGAGTTCAAAACACTGGTAATCAGGATGCTCACAGAAATGATTGAGCTTGGTCTCAAAATGAAGGAAGAAACTAAGGCTATAGAAAGTGAAATAAAGGAAAATATACAGGGAACAAACAGTGAAGGGAAAGAAACCAGGGCTCAAATCAACAATTTGGAACAAAAGGAAGAAATAAACATTCAAATAGAATAGAATGAAGAAACAAGAACTAAAAAAAAAAATAGAGAATTTGGAACCTGTGGGACAACTTTAAATGCTCTAATATCTGAATCAATAGGGTGACAGAAGGAAAAAAGGAAGAACAAGAGATTGAAAACTTATTTCAAAGAATGAAGGAAAACTTCCCCAATTTCACAAAGGAAATAGACTTCCAGGATGTCCAGGAAGCTCAGAGAGTCCCAAAGAAATTGGACCCAAGGAGGAACACACCAGGGCATATCATGATGAAGTTATCCAAGATTAAAGGTAAGGAGAGAATCTTAAAAGCAGCAAGAGAAAAGAAGACAGTTACCTACAAAAAGAAACCTTGCAGACAAGGGGCTGGCAAGAAATATTCAAAACCATGAAAGGCAAGGACCTACATCCCAGATTGCTCTATCCAGCAAAGCTTTCATTGAAAATGGAAGGGCAGATAAAGTGTTTCCCAGATAAGGTCAAGTTAAAGGAGTTTATCACCCCCCAGCCCTTATTATATGAAATGTCAATGGGACTTATCTAAGAAAAAGAAGATCAAAACTATGAACGGTAAAATGACAACAAACTCAAAACTATCAACTGAACCTAAAAAAGGAAACAAAAACTGAACACACAGAAAAGGAAAAGAACCACAGAAATGGAGATCACATGGAGGGTTATCAGTGGGGCAGTGGGACGGGGCGAGGGGAGGAAAGGTACAGAAAATAAGAAGCATAAATAGTAGGCACAAAATAGGGGGAGTTTAAGAATAGTATAAGGAATGGAGAAGCCACAAAACTTACATGTACAGCCCCTGGACATGAACTAAACGGGGGGGAGGGGGATGGTGGAGGGTATGGAGGTGCACGGCAGAGGAGGATAAAAGGGAGAAAAACATGGGACAACTGTAATAGCATAATCAATATACTTTTTTAAAAGCAAATGATTATTTTAAAAAGAACACTACAATTAATATTCATATGCCATGAAATACACCTTTTTAAAGTATGCAAGCCAGTGGTTTATAGTATACTAACCAAGAAGTTGTGCAACCATCCCCACTGTTTGATTCTAGAACATTTTTGTCACCCCAGAAACTCTCTTCCATTCGTGGTCATTCCCCATACCCACTAATCTGCTTCCTGTCTCTATGGATTTACCTGCTGTGGAGATTTTACATAAATCGAATCCAACAATATGTGGCATTTTGTACTTGTCTTCTTTTCCTTACCATGTTTTTAAGGGCCATTCATGTTGTAGTATGTGTATTTCACTTCTTTTAATAGCTGAATGATACTCAATTGTGTGGATGTACTATGTTTTGTTTACCTGTTCATCAGTTGATGGACATTTGGGTTGTTTCCACCTTTTGGCTATTTACAAATAATGTTACAAACATTCACACTTGTGTGGACATACGGTTTCACCTCTCTCGAGTAAATACCTAGCAATGGAATTGTTGGGTCACATAACCTGTTTAAACACTTGAGAAACTTGCGAGACTATTTTCCAAAGTGACTACACCATTTTACATTCCGATCTGCACTGTAGGAAGGTTCCTTTTTCTCCACACTCTCACCAATAAAAAGTTATCTGTTAACTTTTAGTTATAGCCTGCCTAAGAGGTGGTCTCAATGTGGTTTTGACTTGCATTTTCCTGATGACTAATGATATTGATCATCCTTTCATGTACTTACTGGCCATTTATATATTTTCTTTGGAGAAATGTTTATTCATATCCTTTGCCCATTTTTTTCATTGGGTTGCTTTTTTATTGAGTTACAAGAGGTCTTTATATATTCTGGACACCAGTCCCTTATCAGAAATATGATTTGCAAATATTTTTTTCCCATCATTTGGGTCATTTTTTTCTACTTTTGATGGTATTGTTTGCCATTACTTTTTTCCTATTTTTTTAATGAGTAGAAAATTACATTATTAATTTTGATATAACTCAATTTATCTGATTTTACTTATGCTGCTTGTGCTTTGGGGCCATATCTAAGAAACTAGTGTCCAACCCAAGGTCACAAAAACTTGCTCCTGTTTTTTTCCCTAAGAGCCTAAACAGTTGTAGCTCTTATATTTAGATAAATTTTGAGTTAATTTTTGTGTATGGTGTGAGGTAGGTGGTCCAACTTGACTCTTTTGCCTGTGGATAGCTACTGTTCTGGTAGCATTTGTTGAAAAAATTATTCTTTTCCCAGTCAGTGGTCACCCTTGTTGAATATCAATTGATTGTGAATGTAAGAGCTTATTTCTGGATCCTTAATTCTGTTCCATTGATCTGTGTCAGTCCATATGCACTGTCATTTTTTACAAAGACGTTATTTATATTTAGAGAGAGGGGGTAGGGAGAAAGGGAGAAAAACATTGATGTGAGAAACACTGACTGGCTGACTCTTACATGCATCCCAACTGGGGACCAAACCTGCAACCTGGATGTGTCCCATGATTGGGAATTGAACTGGTGACTTCTCCCTTTGTGGATGATGCCCCACCAGCTGAGCCGTACAGGTAGGGGCCATATGCATTATTTTGATTACTGAAGCTTTGTAGCAAGTTTTGAAACCCAGCAGTATGAGTCCTCTTTTTCTTTTCCAACACTGTTTTGGCTTTTCTGTGTCCCCTTACATTTCCATATGAATTTTAGGATCAGCTGGTCAACTTCTACAAAAAGTATCTGGAATTCTTATAGGGATTGTGTTGAATCTGTAGACCAAGTTAGGGGGTATTCCCAGTCTAACAGTAATTTTGTCTTCTAGTCAATGAACATGGCATGCCTTTCCATTTACTTAAACCTTTAACACATTTCGTACTGCTCGCGAGTTTTCTCACGTTTTGAGCACCTCAATCCACAAGCAAAAATGAAGTATAAAGTTTCTGCTATCGGAAGAGTCTCGCAAACGATGGGAAGACAAGAAACAATCCCCAAATGAAAGAAGGAAGCCTCAGAAAGAATGCTAAATGAAATAGAGGCAACTCAACTATCAGATACTGAGTTCAAAGCAATGATTGTCAGGAAGCTCAAAGAGCTCACAATGAGCTACCAGAAACTACAGGGAAGCTACAATGAGCTCCTTGCAAATGATATCAACATGAAAAAGAAAATAGAAACTATCAACAAGGGCCAAGAGGAAATGAAGAACAGTTTCTGCTATCGGTGGCGGCGAGAGACTGGATAATGGATGATAATAATAAAGGCTCTCCAGAACCAGAGACAAATCTGCCCAGCCCTTCCCCTGGGGGTGCAAGGAGAGCACCTCGTAAAGATCCACCTAAAAGGTTGTCAGACGATATGAAGCAGCATGAACCTACATGTATTCCAGCGAGTGGAAAGAAAAAAACTCCTACAAGAACCTGCAGAGTTTGTGCCGCCCATGGAAAAAGGAGTGAATCTAGACACTTACATAAATTTTGTTTGGTCCCTCTTCATAGGGGAAAATGTTTTACACAGTACCATATGTTAAAAAAGTATTAGGAACTTTAATTGTTTAATTAGTTGTTTAATTGTTTTTGTAAGTAAAAATGTTATAATTATTGAAAAACAATACCTAAAGTGCATTATGATCTGTAGTTATGATGATTTAAATAACGTGCAGTTTGCCCAAAAACGTGCAGTCCCTGGCGTATGTCCTAGGGATTTCTATGCGATACACAATGTGTTAATTTCTTTAATGTTTTGTAGTTTCCAGTGTCACACTTTTTTACAAAAATTCTTTTCAGTATCACAAATGGAATTGGATTCTTAATTTGTTTGTTATTAGTGTGTAAAATTTAATTTGTTATTGTGTAGGAAATCCTGTATCCTGCAAACTTGAACTTTTATTATTTTTTTGGTGGATTCCTCATATACAAGATCATGTCATTTGCAAATAGAGGTAGTTTTACTTACTCCTTTTGATATGGATGCCTTTCTAGTTTTTCTGGTGAGAATCTTCAGTACAGCGCTGGAAGGACACCCTTGTCTTTCATCATTCTGTGAGGCTAGCTGTGGGTCTTAGATTCCCTTTATCAGATGAGGAAGTCCCCTTCCATTCCTTATTTTTGTTTGTTTTTTTAGTCATCCAAAGGTGTTGGATTTTCCAGATCTGACTTTTTAAATTGCACTTACATAGCTTTAAAAATTTAGTTAAAAGTTATATTAGAATACCATATTAAACTAGTTGTATGTTGACCAGAATAGTTTTAATGAGTAAAAAATTACTGAAACATCCTTAAACCAAATAGCACTGAAAATATGTATCTTCTACATGTCTGTACTTAATTTTGTTTTTGAGTTTCACAAATTCCTTAAGTTGATTTCTAATAGGTAGGCAGACTTTAATTTTCTTGTTTATCTGAATAAAAGTTTAGATTCCCACTTTTCACATTTCATTTCAGAGGTTGTGGCAATATTGAAAAAAATTCTCATTTTAAATTTTAGTAGGTTACAACTAGAATTTTGAATGAAATAGAATGGAGACATTTTACATGAGTGTATACTACAGAATATATCCTAGTAAGGGTGCATTATTTTGGGTTGTGGTTATGTGTGTGTGTGTGTATTGGGTCATTATATACGATTCATTTTTTAGAAATGAAAAGTAATGCTTTACTGCAAATCTATTAATAAAGGGGCAGGTATGGGACAGTTATAGCTCTTCCTCTCATCAGTATTTCTGTTGCCTTTAGGCCCTCTGAAGGTTTCTATATAACTAAGCCAATGTACTTTAGATTCTGGATATAAAATTTTTCTTACTATGCATTGCATATAAACATGTAAAATTGGATTTTTATGTGAAATCTGATTTTAAAATGCTGACAACTAATCCAAAACTTTAAAAACACTAAAAAAAACGCAGATATAAAAGTAAAAGCAAAAACCTCATTATAAATCTGTAGGTTTTTGACTAGTTTCTGACTTTTGACCTAAATGCCTATTCGGCATATGTCCCTCCATTAAACAAAACCTCATTCACAGCATGCAAAAGGTGATGCAAAAATAGTTTATTATGATATACTTTATGTAATGTTAGGTAGTATTTACAAAATAGAAACGATCAGCTATATCCATAGAAATCCAGCATGTCACACAAAGGAATAAATATTTTGACAAAGTAATTCAGTTGTAGTGAACAGTTTATTAGAAACTTTGTTTTTTTAAAAAAGCCTAAAACTAAACCATCACATTCTTGAATTGTCCAAAACAGAGAGCATCTTCACTGACCAGGCTCTTCTCTTCGGGACCCCAGCAGCCAGGTAGAGAATGACCCACCGGGTAGAATCTGTTTCCAGGAACTGTCTCAGGCCTGGGGCTGCTGGTGGAGCCCAGGTGTGTGCTAAGGAGTCACCTGGGCCCCTTAGGCCTCTGCTTTCTTCAGCAGGTGACCTTTAGTTTGGTGAACATTATCATTTAGCATTAGGGCAGAAATTAAACACCAGTTACTTTATCCAAGTTTGTTCTTTGAACACGCATCACCTGCCTGTTGAAAGAATTAGCAGTGGCAGAAGTGATTGCTGCAATTTACTTCCAGACTCCTCACGCCAGGGAAGTGATCTACATTTTTTCACTGTTTGTATAGCAGCTCTCCCAGCAGGCTGGCATAGTATGTTTTTGTCTTCAGTAGCTGAATTGAGACATTCACCCTGATAGAAAAATCACTGATTATAATAGTTGAGGAACCACTTAGTAAATATTACTTAGGAAAAGCACATGAAGTAATTCTTAACTGGTTTGAATCCTAACAATAAGTCAGCAGATATATTGTAAATATGAAAGGTAAATCCTAAAATCGTTTTAACTGAAGTTTTGTGATATAAACATAACAATTTAGTGATCTGAATCTATTCCTAGCTTTCTATAAAACTGAAATATGCAATATAGTTAGTTGTAAAGGGGGAAAGCGCAAAGGCAGCAGGCGGGCCGAGTACACCTGATGATTCCTTCACCGCAGGCTCCAACTCCGTCTGGGAAGGCCCCCAGCAGTGCTGTGATTTCAGACTGCTGCTGAGTTTACCTAAGACTTCTACATCTTCCCGTATTGGACCATCCAGTTCTCAAGTATTTTGTGACTAAATGCTTGCTTACCTATTGGATGGGTATTGTGAAATAACAGCTTTCTGAGTTTTGTGACCTTTATGCTAATAAACAATACAACCCCAGGGCTGGAGAAGTCCAGATGCTCAGCTGGACTCCACACGTAGTGCTGCCCAGGGACAGACCCCTGATGCCAAAACTGCCTCCTAACAAGTCTTAAATCACTGTACGAAAGGATCTGGTAAAGATGTAACCATCATGTTCTTCTTTTAATTTTCAGCCAGGATTTTTTTTCCCCCTGCCAGGACTTTAAATAGCTCTACCAATAACAAGTATTCGAGTTTTTTCAATGAAAAACAGTGTTTGGCTGTGGGGTCATCGTTATTGTAGATACAGTATACAGTCTTTAAAACCACCTGTTCAATGACCAAAGCTTTTATAAAGTCATTAAAAGCATTTCCTTATAATGTTGAGTAGGGTTCAATGTTGTACCCAAAGCTGTTCTCCCTACCTTAAAAAGCAATTATCTGTATATAATTTAAAAAAATATTTTGTCACAAAAACCCTGTAGTAACTTCTGAGTAATATTTACACTGCTTAGTCTGAATAATATACATACAGGTTACTTTGAAGAAAAAAAAAAAACAGCTTCTTTTAAATACAGAGAAATTGGAAGCCATTCTGAGTACTGTAGCTGAAGTCACACACTTCTGTGTGCACACCTAGAAGAAAGGGACCCAAGGTGTGTTATGCCATTCTTGGGAGCGGTCTAGTGTGGAGTTATTACTCCTGCTCTGTGAGTCTTTAGCTGAAAGACTTCAGAGGAGGTAGGCCTCTACCCATTACAGAGAAACATCAAGACTTGAAACTTACTGTGCTCAAAAGGACCAAGGAGAGAAGCCCGGTCTTTTCCAGTAGACAAAACAAGAGAAATTGATAATGTGAACTGTCATACAGGGTTTATGTCAAATCTTCCTATGACAGAATCTAAGAAAAGAGGTTTCACTAGACCTCACTTAAGGTTGATCCTTATTTAAGTTTTCAACTGTGGAAAGTGTGAACTTGCCAAAGGTGTTTGTACACATGTGAGAACATACAAGACTGTACACAGTGCACCAGCCCGTCCCCCCTATCCTGTCTCTTGAGGGCAGTCTGAGAACTGGCAGTACTTGGCCTGTTGTGGAAGAAGAAATGTGTCCCACAGCGCCCTGCTACTTGGTGAAGGACTTGACCTTTAGACCTGGTCTCAGGTGAATAAAAAGACCTTTTCTACGATTAGAAGTCTAACGTCTGGCTGAGCACAGGCCTTTTAGGGATTTGGTGGCATGGAAAAGCTGGAGGAGAGGCGTCTGCATACTGGTTAACTTGTAAGCATGACCTCTGTGGAAAGTCCCCTGGCGGCTCCTTAGTCCACACTGACTGAGAAAGGGACCCTCCGCTGGTCAGTCCAGTAACTAACTCTTCTCTCAAGAATGACAAGGGAGAAGACCCTATGATGAAAGATAGAAAAAATGGTGTGCAAATACCTTAATTTTAAGGACCTTTAGAATAAAGTTTTCAGCAGCATTCTTCCCAAGTCCTTTCATAAAGGTCCAGTGGAGGCTACTGGACCAGGGCACTGAGGACTGTTCACTAATCTCAACCGAGTAGAGAAAATGTTAGGGCAACAGTTAAAATTTATTTATAAAGCAAATTCCTATTTAACATAAAACACTGCAGTAACTTGGTTGTCCAGGATTTTCAGGGTATGACATATTCCATTGATTTTTCCAGAGAAGTGAAACTTCCAATTAATGTGCCAAGTTTTTTCTTCTAGCATTTAATTCCTTTTATGTACAACACTATATACTTCCCTGTCCTTTGTAAAACTTTGAAAATACTTAAAGTCCCATCCCACCCCTTTTGGTGATAAAGGGAGTGACTGAATCCTTTTTGAAATTGTGTCTATAAATGAAAATATTAAATTCCAACCTTCCTTAGAATAATAATGTGTAAACTTTTACTTCATGAAAAATAAATGTTGATGGGTCGTATTTTCTTCACTCTAACTGAAAACAGTTTTGAATCCCTAAAGAACTGTCTGAGACTTAGACATGTCAGTCAGTGAGTGAGCGGCCAAGTGTGGCTAGCCGTGAAGACACCACACAGGCATCAGGGAGTAGGGAGCAGGAAAGGCTCCCACTGTCCCCCTCTCCGAAATGAGGCCACAGGCCTGACAGGCAGCTGACTACACCAATGGGACCTAGGCTGCTCAGGCCAGCCCTGGGCCTCAGGAACCAGGGGGGCTCCAGCAAGTGTGGGAAGGGAGAAGCTTTTCTAAGGGAACCACCCGGCCAGCTCCTCCCTATGACAGAGCTTGCACCTGGGGCACCATGGTCCTTTACTTTGCTGGAGGTGGCAGGATACCAGCACACCCTTGTCATTTCAGAGCTGGAGAAAAGAGGTCACAGGGCTGTCACTCAGCCTCCAGGCCCTGCAGGGTTTGGGCAGGCATTGTGCCCGCCCCTCCCCACCCAAGATGAGTGTAGAAACAGACTTGCTAAAAGGAACCCCAGGCAACAGTGATAAAAGGACCATGTCCCACCTCCCTCTGTGGTGAAACAAATGATATAAATGCATCTCCATAGAAAACGCTTTTTAAGCCATCCATTTTGTTTCCTGGCCTTTCAGTCAGAATTCCTTTCAGGCAGATTCCAAGAGTCATAACTGTGTTTTTTAAAAATTGCAATTTCCTCTCTTCAAAAGTGTGGCCTGTGCGAGGCCCCTGACGCTTAGTGTTGGGTCAGTGAGCAAGTGACTGGATCTGGACACTGCAGGACTTATAGGGAGCGTCCTCTGATCTCAGCTCCTCACAAACCCATACATTCCCACCACGGCCTCCAGCGGCCCCTCCCAAGACGGCCAGCACTTCCTCCCAGAAATTCAGACTTATCATGATGCCTTATTGCACTTCAACTTCTAGTGGCCAAGTGCTCTGTCTGCCACTTCACCCCACCCAGTGTCATACCTCTGCCAAGGAGGCTACTGATAGCCACAGTCCTCTGGAAATAACACCCTTCAGATCTGCTCAAGTACTGGCATCACAAATGGTAAAAGAACTGGAAAGTGCACGTGCACGCTGTGATTAGTATATATGTTCACAGAAGTGTCAAATGAAGTTTTCCCATTAATATGTTTGCCACAGTTTATGTGTAGGTGCTAGCAGATTATAAATGAAGCAGTAAATATTTACAGGAAAATAGTTACAACTGTGAAGAGTTGTGCTTGTTAACATTTGGCTCCCTGGGGAGGGGGATGCACCCGCTGCTTGGCTCATGCTGGGAGCAGCAAGCACAGAACACTGGGATTCACCGTTCCCTATGCTTCCCTGGCCACAGTCCCAGCAGTGGCTCAGGCCTCACCTGAGGACCTTTCTGTAACAATACAGAAGCCAACCTGACCTCCACACTGTTATTTCTTCTCTCCTCAGTGGTTGGTTAGGTGGCTAAATTCTTCCCTGGGGTTTAGTGGATTCATGGAACACACGGAGGACACTGTACAGCAGGGACTGTGGCAGGACCATGGTGGGACACGCAGGCTGGAAGTGAAGGCCCTCTTTGTTCTGTCCTGTGTGCTCATTCTAGTTGGAGACCAGGACTGAGCACCGGGACACCCAGCCCTGGCTTGGAGGCTCACAGTTGTCGTCAACATGAAGTGGCACTCAGCCAGGCCAAGGGAGGCCCGTGCACTGTGTGGGAGGCTGCAGCACAACCAGCCTTTTGTCAGAGTGCCCCCATTTCTCAGCTACCTTAGCATTCACAGTCCATTTCCTGGTAACCCCAGACTGAATCAGCCCCTGGCAAACGAGTCCTGTTGTTCTGGGGTGAGTGGGAGAGCCCTTTACAGAGGCCACCATGATAAGAGGTCTCCCTCAGTCTCTCTTTGGCCCCCAAATGCTATACCTAACACATTTGTTCCCCAGGATTCCTGAGATCTCATGTCAAAGGACAAGTTAGTAAAACGAATGCTCTTTTGACCTATTCAACTGCAGATTTCAAACCCTCACAACAGAAGGCAGATAGAGCTTGACTCCATGCAGGACCTGCCTGGAAACCTCAGGGAAGGTGGAGGGAAGCAGTTGCCTGGTGAGAAGAGTCCTTGAGGCTGCAGGGCACTCACAAAGGACACCAGCTTGATGAGGCAAGTTCTCGGAAGGAGCAACATAAAACCCTAGTGCCCAGACAGCCACACAGAGGACCAGCAGACAGGCCCGTCCCTCAGATCTGCTGAGTGTCACAGCACTCTGCCCCAGAGGACACCTGCTGGAGAGAGTAGGACTGCAGGTCCCAAATATTCCTTCTGCTCACTCCCATTCTGAACATGATACAGAAAGGTCACCGTCCTTTAAAAACACTGCCAATCTACATGTCAAGGGATATCTGGTAAGTAGAATTTAAAAAACAGAGCTGACCTTTTGAAAACATAGAAGAGCCCTCACTGGGAGGGGCTCAGTTGGCTAGAGCACCATCCTGACACGTCAAGGTTGCAAGTTTGATTCCTGGTCAGGGTGCATACAGGATACAACCAATCAAATGTTTCTCTCTCTTTTCCGCCCCCCCTCCCCCCGCCCCCCGGCCTCTTCCTCTCTAAAAATCAATAGATGTCCTCAGGTGGGGATTAAAGGGCAAAAAGAAGTAAAACAAAAAAAAAAAACCCACAGAAGAAGAAAGCATCACGCAAGGCAGTGATAGGTGTGAACAGGGAAGGCCAAGGCCAGCATGGACCTCTGCAGCCACTGCAGTGAGCAGTGAGCACCAAACAAGGGCCTTTTGTCTAGCCTTTCTGGAGCTCTTCCCAAATGACCTTGTTCACTAATCTAGAAACTGAGCAAGACACCTCTACATTTTTATCCTCAAGTGTCTGTGTACCCACAGACTATCAAACTCACGCCAGCAGTACAATCAACAGACAGACAGATGCAGCATGGTCAGAGGGAGCTCCCCGAAATGTTCTGCTTGCAGCCTGCCCCTCGCTGCTAAGGCAGCAGAGCTGGCCCCCCTTGGTTTTGTTACACCCTTATCTCAGGATGAACAGCTGCCATGGGCCCAGAAGAAAAACTCCAGTTTATGGTCTTTACAAGAAGTGTTGTAGAGTGTTTTGTGGTGGTTACAAAGGTCTTATTCAAACTGCTAAATAATAGGTTTACTTTAGGTTCTCTAAATGCTAAAAGAGAACTCTTCAGGTCAGATTAATTAGAGTTAAGAACACAAAATAATGGGCCATTCTCGTCTGGTTTTGACATCCTCTGCACTTTCTCCTTGACTTAACATAGGGGTCTTCCCCTAACCTTTTCAAAAGTAACATGGGGTTTATTTGCAGAGAGGTTACAGAGGTAAATCACCTGTCCCCACAAATGATACCCTGGGGGAATTCATCATTATTGGCAATTACAGTCTGAAACCCCAGGCCACAGGTCAACAGGCCAGGCAGGTATGGAAAGACCAGACTGGTGACCAAGAAAGGACCGAGCAGAGGAAGGAATGAGAGGGGTGGGGTTTTGTGCAAGATTTAATAAAAAACAAACAAAAATAGGAAAAGCTGTTTTCGACATTTTTAAGGTTGTGAAAAGTTTACCACAATCATCTGGGGTGCGGTTTTAAGCTGCATTAGTGGAACAAATATAAAATGCTGACCTTCCCGCAAGCTAACAGGTGGTGTACGCCACACTCTTTGCCCTGCTCCCCCAGCTCCTCCCACAGCTAGCAAGTTGTCAGTGTTGTGATCTAGGGAAAACCACATCCCAATGGCTTGTTGTCTCTCCAAGGGACCCAGTATGCAGCGCAGCTACAGCCCCCTGGGCCCAATTCTCTCTCTCTTCCTCCCCAGTGCTCTTGGTGAGACAGAGCTAGCTTATCGATAGGCTGCTGGGCCTTAATACTGACAGTGAATGAGTGAGGCGGACGACAGCAGGGACTCCCAACACAGACCCAGCTGGAGCAGATGGCCCTTGCAGCCTCCACTGCTTGGATTGTTTTAGAAGACCATGGAATAAAAGGTCAGATAGAGACAGTAGGAAGTTGGAGTCAGCACAGCAGGGAATGGTGTGAACAACCCATAAACTAGTCTCTCATGCATCCATACCCACAGTTAATAATGACAATAACAATAACAATAATAATAATAATAAAAATAAAGGTACAGACGAAAAGTAGCATTTGGGTTGTGCTGCCACAAGCTGGGAAGGGTGTGTGTTCAATCGGAATAGGACAGTCAGTCTTTCTTCAAGTCCCTGGATTCAAAGAGCTTCAAGCGTTCTTGCACCGTCAAGCCTTCCTTCAGACTCTGGGGAAGAGAGCAGGAGAAAACCAGTTAACCAACAGGCCTATTGCTGGGGTGCAGGCTGCAAGCGGAGGGGTGTAGGGCGGGGGTGGGAAGAGCTCCTCAGAGATTAGTGGGGCATGCTAAGGAGAGAGTGGCCTCCTCTGAAATGGTGTTATCTGGATGAAAAAGGGGAAAAAAATCAGAGAAAGAAGACCATTGAGTGTAAGAAGCTGAATTCCGAGCTTAGGGCTCTTTAGATAAGCAGCTATTAGGCCAATTCAGCCAGGAAAAAAAGATTGTGCCAAGAACTAGAGAAGCAGCCTTCCATGTCCTCCTGAGTGTGGGCCCCACCACGTCTGCTTCCCGGGCAATCATCATTACCCAGAGGCCTAGTGCCAGGAGGACTAGGGCCCCTGGGGCACTGCTGCCAGAGTGCAGGCCAGGGACCCGCCTGCATGCCCCCTGGCAGTACCTGCTCTCAGACTCACCCCTTGCCCCTGCCCCCATCATGAGAAACCCTGCTGGATTTACTCTTATGGGGATTTGGGAATATGTTGACATATCTACTAAGATTTTCAAAATGTAAAACCAACACACTGTTCTTATGGGACTCTGGGAAAGTTTAAATCTGTGTATCACTACAAGTGATACTTGACTCTTGGGTTTAATCTCCAGATGAGAAAAGTGCATCACTTTAAAGCATGACTGGGATGGTAGAATCCCGGCACTGGCTGGGACTGGCCTGGCTTCCTGGTCACCCATAGCAATCTTCCTGCAAATCTCAACACTGGACCCTAAGAAGCCAGTTCCCCCAGCTTCTGTGTGCCAGAGCTGACGAAGAGAGCTTGATAAGACACATGCAGCTCAAGGCCGGCCCCAGTGCAGGGCATACCAGTTTCAGTGACATATCTCATCCGTTGGCCCTGCAGGCCTGGAGAGCCCAGCCTGTGGCTTCAGAGTGGGCACTGGGAGGGGATCTGTGCGACCGAGCTTCCTCCCAAGTCTGAGGGAAGTGTGCTGCGCCCTGGTGTCCCCCATCCTCACCAAGAACAGCTCTGCTTGCTTTTTACACTGTGGAGCTGTGTGTGTGTAAATGATGAAGTGACTTTAAAAAAAAAACAAACAAGGGGTCCAACGGCTAGTCTTTTCTAACTCACTGGTCCAGATGGACCTCCACATTAGGGTCACTTTTGAAGCTTGCCACTGAGTGGGTCAGAGAATAGAAGGAGATCCATATCCCATTCCAAACCAGAACTTCCATTAATGCACACAAGGCCTAAAAAATCCTCTCGAGTCTCTTTTCCTAAGCACTTCAGGTCAGGAGGTGGTGTCAGGAGGTGTTTCATCCAGGTGCTGGGCACAGGTGGGGTCACCCTGTAGAAGGCCACCCTGTCCTGTGCCATGCTGCTCTATTCTGGCTGGGGACACGCCCTTGAGACAGCAGTGAGCCACTACTCCTAAGACCTGAGGGACAGTAAGTGTCCTGCCTCTGCGTGTGCATCCTCTGCACACTGCCAGACACCCTTGAGGGACATCCCTGTAGTGCTCAAGGACAGGAAGTTGGGGAGCAGGGTGAGGAGGGGTAGTCCAGGCTATGACAGGTCCAAGTCTTCACATTCAGTGCCATGCACTGCCGCACACTCCGGCTGTTCAACACCCTCCCTGCCTCCCTGTGTACCCAGAGAAAGGCCCTTGGGGTGCAGCCAGCTCCCTTAGGGCTCATTCCTCCCACAGGGCTGGTGTGTCTAGTAAATACTGCATGAAGACCCCAGGAAAACATGCTTTCTGGATGCGATCCCAGAAAAGCTGCGCTGTTCTTAAGCAACAAGCTTGCTTTGACTTTACGATGCTGAGACTTCATACTTTTATGTGAGGCATGATGTTGAAACAGCATAAATGAAAGATGTAAGTCCATACATGTTAGATCCCATGTCAAAAAGCACCAGTGACAGATTTAGTTTCTAGACGACTTCATCCTCATCCTCCTGTGGGGGCTGGGTGGTGTCTCCAAATACACTCACAGAAAAGAACAGCACAAACCCTCATCGGAGTGCCTGCTGACCTGCCTGGCATCACCAAAGATGTCCATGAGGTCATCTGCAAGGCCCCACCTTTTTACCTGGGCCAGCAGGACTGCCCTGCACAGCAAGGCCTTTCTTCTTACACTGCTGAGTCCTGGCCAGGGTGGCCATGGGTCTTCTCACGGTCAAGCCACATGTGAACTCACACCCTTCTTTGGGAGACCCTCCCTGGGTATGCCTAACAGTTTTCTTTTTCTACCTTGGTTCTAGCTGGTCCTGACCAGCGTACCAGGTTCTTCCAGTGTACCCTGCTGCAAAGGTCTTTTCAGTGACTTTCTGGCCTTTCATCCAGAGCCCCAGGACCACCCCCACCCCCCACCCCCCCTGACAAGGTGGGCACTGCAACAAGGCTTCCCTAGAAGGGTCCCAGTAGAAGCTGTGTCACCTGTTATTTACAGGCACAGGGGAACTTAGAGCAGCTGCAGTTAAGCCTCTAATGAGTAGAATCTTCAAGAAGACCATAAACCAAATAACAATTTTTCCTTTTGCTAAACAGTGCTTTTCATGTCTAAAGTGAAAAAGTTGCAACTAAGTTTTCAATGAAGGCTAAACAACATTTGGTCATAAGTGGCTTATGACTGCAGAATAATAAATAAAATATCAACAAAATAAAGCTCTTCCTAAAGAGCAAAACCTTCACCCCAGAGGATGGGGCTTGTCTGGACTGAGGACGAGCTGTGGGTAAGTGAGAAGGAGCCTGTGCTGTCTGGCCCTAAGGCGGAGTCAGTGTCCCTATGGCAGGAGCCTGGCCCAGCATGTGGTTTTCCTGCTGCCCCTAGCCCCTCACCAGGGAGTGAGCGAGGTCAGACCAGCTAGGCTAGTAAGCACAGTCTACAGTGAAGTACCATGCGACCGGATGCCTGGCCCTCCTGTGGAGACCAGGAGGGCCGGGCTGAGTGCCACTGTCCTCTCGGTCATTTTCAAACAGATGGATGTCTCAGTCAGCTCTTCAGTGTCCTCACCTCCTTTTTTTATAGCACTGCCTTTAATGGTACACAGTGAAAAACTTTTGCTTTGTTAAAAATGTCCTGGTGAAGCACCCCAATAATGTGTGGTTGTCTTGCTCTGCCGAGCTGTTTTCCTAAGCTACACCCATGAGGGATCGGCTCCCTGCATACCCCAGCTTGGCCCTGCCTCAGCCGTAGACTGGGTGGGGGTTCTGCAGCAGACTCTACTCGTCAGTGGCTGCTGGTGGGTCAAGCCTGCCTCTTGACAGAAGGCAAGAGGGCTTTCCCCAAGAAATTGGAGTGCACAGAGCATTTGACATGCATGCTGGACCTGGGCCTGAGCCCACCCACGAAGCTGGCTCTGTGGGCTGGCTCACCAAGCTGGAAGGGGAGCTCCTCTCCACCAGGGATCAAGTCTGTTACAAGGTTATAGTGCCAGTTAACTCTCCAGAACAGGTTACAGTAATTTTACTTGGATTGTGTATGTGCCTGCTGGAGCATCATGAATTAAACAAAGTCACAATAAAACAAGGAGCTTGCTATGGAGGTGTGAGCAGTGCATGCAGGTAGCACCCTCTGGAGGGTAGCAGGTGGGTGGATGGTAAGAGGTGGTTTACCTACATGACAAGGGACCTGGAAGCGGGCTCGTTTCAGTTATCCCATGAGACCTGCTCAATTACGGACTGTCAGAGGAAAGAGCAAAAAATAAGACACACACAATAAATCCTAAAAGCAACATGCTCATCACTCCCCACCCCCCGCCCGTCCTTCTCTTGTGGAGGCGGCAGTGGGGCAGGGACTGATCACTGGGGATTTGCTACTATGAGGTTGGGGAGAAAGGGTCAGGCAGCTTCCTCTCCCAAAGGCAGGTAGAGTCAGTATTCAACTAGGGGAGTGTAAGGTAGAATTCATTCCACTTCCTGCTCCTCACAGGCCTAGCCCTCCCACTGTGTCTGTAGGAGCTGGTTCCACTGCTGCATGAGGGAGACAGGAAGCCAGAGCTGGCGCCAAAGGGTGAGCATGTGGGGCTAGGCGAGCTCTAGGCCCTGGGGACCTTCCACCACTGCCTGTCCTGGGCTCTGATTTGTGCTCCTCTCCCTGACCTCTGCCGACCTCTGTGAGCCCCACATAACCAAGCCTGGATCCCAGACCCACCTTGGATCTGATGTTCCTGAGTTGCCGACTCACACAGGATCTGTCCTTTTTTAGAAAGTCAGGGTTGCTTTTAGATTTCATTATATCTGAAGAAACAAAGGAACCTATTACTTTGTTTTCCAAAGTCCTCTGGAACCCTAGTAAATCTTTAAAAACTTCCCAAGCTGATTTTAGTGCCACAAACTTGACATTTTCTTTAACAACTTTAAGAGTAATCAAAGCCAATAACCATAAAACATACTAGATCTTTTCCAGAACAATTCAAAGCACAACTGGAGGACATCTGTATGTGGGGCACTTGTTCAGCGTCTCCCCCCAATGGGTGTGACTGTAGGTGAAGCCATGCTTTCTGTGGGGGCCACTTGGGACCCCTCCCTCTGGAGCTGCGCCTTATTGGCTGAGCAGACCAATGGTCCCCATGATTCATTTACCCCCTTCCTTCTGAGAACCCAGGACTGTCATAACACAAAAGAGTCAGACCAACTCCTTCTCATAATCCACCCCACACTGAGGCAACCATTAACAGCATGGTATACTGTCCTTTAAATTTCTGGAAAATGACTGTTTAAACAAACATACCCTGAGCCATATCATATGTCCTGGGTGTGTAGTTAAAAACCAAAACAACAAAAAAACAATGTATTTATTGATCTCTACTCATGTCAAAACAAAAATATCTGATATTTAAAAAAAAAACACCTTTTATTTTGCTGGGTCCTTTGTTGGTCCTTGTTATAGCCTTTGTTTTTGAAGTCTATTTTGTCTGGTATAGGTATTGCTACCACAACATTTTTTTGTTGTTTCCATTTTCATGAAATATCTTTTCCATCCTCTTACTTTCAATTTGGATCTTAAGTGAGTCTCTTACAGGTAGCATATATAAGGGTCTTGACCTCATATCTATTCAGCCATTGTATGTTTTTTGATGGGAGCATTTAAAGTAAGTATTGATAGATAAGTATCTATTGGCATGTAACTATTCATATTTTTTTTATCTTTTCTTCTTAAAGAAAACCCTTTAACATTTCTTGTAATACTGGTTTGGTGGTGATGAACTTTTTTGGCTGCTTCTTGCCTCAGAAGCTCTTTACTTGTTTTTCAAGTCTAGATCACAGCTCTGCTGAGTAATCCTGTTTGTAGGTCCTTGCTTTTCATCCCTTTGAACATTTCTTGCCAGTCCCTTCTGGCCTAAAAAGTTTCTGTTGTACTTCTTAATCCCTTGGGCATTTCTTATAGGTAACTAACTGCTTTTCTCTTGCTGCTTTTAAGATTCTCTTTGTCTTTACCCGCTGGCATTTTAATTATGATGTGCCTTACTGTGGGCCTTCTGGGTTCACCTTGTTTGGTGCTTTCTGTGCACCCTAGTGTCTAGTTCCTTCACCAGGTTAGGGAAGCTTCTGTCATATTTTCAAATAGCTTTTTCAATCTTTTGCTTTATCTCTTCTCCTTCCAGCATCCCTATGATGTGAATGTTGGTACCCTTGCAGTTGTACCAGAGGCTCCTTACAGTATCCTCAAGTTTTGTATTCCTTTTTCTTTCTGCTGTTCTGATTGGGTGTTTTCTGCCTTGTTATATTCCAAATTGCTGATTTGATTCTCTGGTTCATCTTCTCTACTATTGATTCCCTATAATGTATTCTTCACTTCTGACTGGTTCTTTATGTTTTCTATCTCTATTTTTATGTTCTTTATGTCTCTTCTGAAATGCTAAGTTCATCTACTATTCCTCTAAGTTCACTGAGCAACTTTATCACCAGTGTTTTGAACTCTGTATTTAGTAGATTGCTTGTCTCCTTTTTATTTAGTTCTTTCTCTGGAGTTGTTTCCCTGTCCTTTCATTTAGGCTATGTTTTGCTGTCTCCTCATTTTGGCAGTTTCTATTTGTTAGGTAGAGCTGCTACATCTCCCAATCTTAAAAGAGTGGTCTTGTATAGTAGGTGTCCTATACGGCCCTGTGGTGCAGTATCCCTTGTCACAGGAGCCTGGCACTCCAAATATACCCCTTCCCTGTTGAGCCTTGACTGATGCTTGCACATCAGTGGCAGGGTAAACAGGAGGGATTTACCTGAGACCAACTGGAAGGGAGTCCTGGCTGAGAGCACAGCAGAGGAGCTGCTTTGCAGGCGCCAACTCCATAGAGCAGGACTTGCTTCAGCAGGGCTCTGGTGCCCAATGAGTCTGCCCCTTGAGTGTGTTGTTCATGGAGGTAGTTGCTTGGTGCTTTGTGTGGACTGAAGCTGTCCACCAGATGTACTGGCCAAGGCCAGCCACTGCCTGTGCCCTGCCCAGGGCCACCCAGCTTGAGCTACAGAATGATCAGCAGATGGCTGCTACTTGTGCTGGGCTAGGAGGTGCCTGGGAAAGACCAAACTGTGAACCCAAGCTGGCTGACACTAGTGCCAAGCCTTGGGACACTTAGCAAGAGGTATGGGGCATGCCAAGGCCAGATGTTCTTTTGGGGGGGTTTGTGAACCTTTGAGGGACTTTTTAGTAAAGCCTGCATGCAGCAAGCCAAGACAGGCCATTTGTATGGAAAAGCCACTGGAAACTGCTTGGGCAGACCTGTAAATTGGGTGGGGCAGGATTCTTAAGGAATCACTGGGGTGGGGGAATAGCCAGGATGATAAGATTCAGAAATGGTACCCACCTGTGTGTGTGTGTGTGTGTGTGTGGCAGCAAAGTGACAACAGCCTCTGCCAGCACTTCTGCTTGGGAGAAAGTTCCCCTTCCTTTTCTAGTCCCAAAGCCAGACAATTCAGTTCCTCCTTGATGTCTCTGGCACCTTTTGAGTTGCTCTCCAGTGTTAGAGCTCAGAGTAAGTGAGTCTGAGTAAGCCTGCACAAGCCCTTTAAGAGAAACTTCCTGGGACTCAAGGAGCCCTCTGTCTCACTCAGCCTCAATCCCCACTGGTTTTTAGAGCCAGAAGTTACTGGGATTTCTCTTTCCAGTGCTGTATTCCTGGGCTGGATGCCTGGTATGGGGCTGGGCCTCTTGACTCCTCAGAAGGGAACCTCCACATCTGAGATATCTATTCTGATTTTTATCAAGCACACATGGCTGTTGACCAGAATGTTCTGCATCTCTGCCCCTCCTACCAGTTTCAATGTGTCTGCATCATTATATTTTTAGTTACAGGACTTCTGTTCAGCCTGACTTCATGAGATTCTGAAGGATGAATCTTCTGTAGTTTAGTTGTAATTTGATATGATGGTGGGAGGTGAGTGCATTGTTTATCTACACTGTCATCTTGACCAGGAGCTCCTCAACCGAATCTCTTGTAAAAACTGCATAGTAGTTCACTGTGTAGTGATGTCACAGGCCTTCTGTTTGATGGAAGTAGAAGACTGTTTAGGGAGAATCAGTTTTTTTGCTCTTATGTACTGTACTAAATATTCTTGTTGGCACATTTCTATGCATCTGTTTTTTTTTCAGAAGTTAAACTGGTAGGTCACACGATGTATACATTCTTCCCCTAATTCTAAGTTATCCTTTCTCATTGTCGCCTGGCTACCTGGGGCTCTCCTCTGAAACAGCCACTGTTATCATTTCTTTACCCACCCAAAGTCAGCTTATAGTTGGATTTTAAATTCTGTGTCACTCCCTTCCAGAAAGACTGCTACCTTATCATCCCAGCAGTGATGCACACAGTTTTCTCTCCACCCATTTGTCAGTATAGCCACTATCCTTAATCTCTGGCTAGCTGAGAAAAAAGTTGAATTTTTTGGATATTAGTGACCTAAGACATCTTTTCATTAGGGAGCATCCTCCCCTAGCTCCTCCTCCCATGGCCATCTGCACATTTTATTGTAAAACTCTAGGATCAAGCAACTAGCTCTCGCCTCCTCCACCAAACTGTTGAGTTCTTTACGAAAATGGAAAAATGCAACCTTTCATCACTATAAAAATATGCATTGATGGCGTGATTTCCCTTAGAAGCAATCAACATAGTGTCTGCCACCAGTGCACCTATAGGACAAGTTTCCTACCCCAGGGCACCTGCCAGCTCATGGGCCAGCGTCCCTCTGGCTGTTCTCTGTGAGGAGATGTATAAGACTAAAATCAGAAACATAAAATCAATTCTCTGCTGTCACTCAAAACCCAGTTAACTCTGAACAAATCCCCATGAGTTGCTGAGTCACAACCCAGAGCCTGAATTGCTCACCATATCCCGACACAGGGGTGTTCTCAGGGGATTTTTCACCCAGAGCTTCTGTGGCTGTTTTCAGCTGCTCTTTCAACCTGCTGATATCGCAGTCAGCCTTTGCCCTCACGATGCTGAGCTCTGTGTAGATGTCTTTGTACTTGTCACTAGCATATTTCTTGTCCTTGAAGATAAAAGGTCAGAGAAAACAGTGGTTACAAGCAGGCCAGGCAGTCTGTCTCCCAGGGGCTGGAATGCTTCTGCCAATTGCCTGGGGAATGCATTAGTAGCAGGGGAGGCAGGCTGCCCTGCCTGGTTTTCCAAAGGCAGAAACTGGACACAAACTGAAACAGGCATAGATAAGAGTCTCCATCTGAACACAAGACAGGATCCTGGGGGGCTCTTGCAAGCTCAGGCATAGTGTGGACTGGTCAATCCTAACCACCAAGGACCTCCCTATACTCCAGCCTATAAAACTCCCTCTCTGTCTTAGATTTCCTAAGGAATCCTAGAGGACACTGGCAACCGACCGAACTCTCGCTTCCCAGGATGACATTTCTCGCAGATCTCACCGTCTTGCCAAAGCACAAAGGAGGCATGGAGAACAACAAAGATATAGGAGACCAGGTAGACTTCTCATTTTTACCTTACCTGCATGAAGTGGGTTTTCAAGAGAATTCAAATTTGAAAACATGCCTCATGAAAATAAAGTCTATTCTAGAATAGCCTGAGATACTTGCTGAGCACAGGGACCTCTGTGAGCTCTGCAGACAAGTGTCCCCACCCCTTTCTGAGCCCATTCTGCAGATCCACCCCTGTGGGGGTGTGCCCGTACCCGCAATGCTGTCTGGAGCTCATCCTTGAGAGAGCTGATCTCCTGTTTTAGGTACTGTATTTCTGATTCCTTGACTCGTAGTAAGACCTAGAATGAGAGAGCAAAAGGACTTTTGGAGTCTTTAAAGCAAAGACTGAGCAGAGAACTCCCCTCCACACAATGAGGAGCAGGCAACTTTCTTCTCATCCTCACCAATATACAATGGAAAATGCCAGCAAATAAAATTTAAATACGACTAACAGCTTAAACATTACATAAAGACACAGAAAGAAGAAGAAAAGAATTGTGGCAATTCTTCCTAGACATGAGGACTCTGGATCCTCAGCCTGGAACCAAGGCAATTTCCTGGACTGAGCCTGAGACAGTGTCCATGAAGATGTCCTGTTGAAACTTTTGTTGAATGTACTCTCCCTCTCTTCCACATCTTTTAGTAAGAGATATTTTCATGATGAAATTTTAATTGGGAAGAAATCTAAGTGCTTTCACAACTGCTGTATGTATAAGGCTGTCTTATACATAGAAATTAATCATTCTACCTTAAGATGAACCTATCAGATTCTGAATAATAGAGTGTTACAGAATCTCAAGCAGCTACAGTGTCCACATAGTTATTAAATGTTTCGTTTTAGGTGATCAGTGTTTGTGGTGTGGCAGAAGTAGAGGAGAGTAGCAGAGTAAGAATGGGGTTAAAGGTCCCCATAGCACAAGAGGGGTCCCATGCTGCCTGGAAGCTGTTTTCTTTGGCTGTCTTCGAGTGATTTGGATCTTTCCATGTTCTCTCCCTCCAGCTGCCTCCAGGTCTCATCTCTACAATGATTCTATAAGCTTTGGACCACTCCTTGATCCCCACTTAGGCCTTGTGCAGTGCAGAGCTGGGTGAAGGGGGAGCCAGGCTCCGAGCAGTACCTCTAACTCATAGGCATCCTTGCCCTGCGTGAGAGGCGAGCCAGCAGCCTCCCCGCCAGCATCTCCAGTCAGCAGTGTCCGTAATCGTGCAATTTCTGCAGCCAGGCGGTTGTTCAGCTCCTGGGGTCAGCAACAACAAAACAGGGATGCTCAACAGAAATTCTTGGGGGCCTCAACCACGTAACACAAGCAGGAAAGGTTGCTCTCTCATAACACTAAGCAGAAATGAGTAGACACAGGCAGCCATGAGCAGTGCTTGTGCACACCATAGCTTTTTAGGTTTAACATGTTTAGGTGTTAACAGCCTGCAATTTATATCCCTGTAGAAGCCATCTGTGTGGGCACTGTATTTTGTAGAATTGTGTATGCAGGGTTCCACTATCTTTGGTACCTTTTTATCACTATTACTAGTGGTAATCTGTGTCATGGTTTGTCCCATTTGAGTTTCTATACAATTAGGTTCTCCAGCTCTCCTCCTACTCACTTTCTGTACCTTCTTTCCAACTGACAAATGTTTATCAGGCCACTGCAGTGACTAAGTGGAAACAGTCCTGCTGGAGCACCCTCATACAGGTTGGCCATAGGCCTGTGGAGGCCTTGCGCCTGAACCAGGCCAACATGTCTGCTCAGTGCCTGGGGATATGAGCAGTGGGTTGTGAGGATGGTGCTCCAATTTGGAACTCAAAGAGCTTTTATCAAACTAAAGCTACCTCTAGTCTATCCATTAGCCAGGATTTTAAATGCATCCCAATTTTCTGAGAAGTAGGCAAATTTTGAGAATATCCTGACAAAAATAAATGTGAACAGTATATGGTCTTGACTGGGAGACATTTACACCTGGTCCTAGACTTGGGGACAGGAGACCTGGACAGGGTGCAATGATCCTGACAGGCCCTACCAAGCAACAACAAAGCAGAAATTCAGAGATGCTCAGAAGAAACTGAGACATCTTAGAGTCCAAGTGTAAACACCTGGTTCATATGGCAGGTGGCCACCGCTCCAGCATGTGCAGTGAGTTTCTGTCGACATACTGGCAGATGTCAGATGTTGGGGAAGTGCTTGTAGAGAGCTGGGGCCACCCTGAAGTTGAGGCCTGGCCCCTAGCTTGAGCATGGGCTCACCTGATTGTGGGCGTTGAGCTCCTGGTTCTCACGTTGGCACTGCCGTAGGGCCTGCCGCTCGGCCTCTAGCGCCTGGGCGAGGTGGGCATTCTCCAGGCACTTCTGTGAGTACTGCTCAGAGAGGACCTCCAGCTCCCGCTGCACCGACTGCAACTCCTCCCTGGGGACAGGGCACCACTCACTCCTTTGCCTCCTCCCCACCCCAGAGCCCGCCTCTACAGGTTCTGTGTCCCCACTGTGAAGCTTGAGGGGTGATGAGACGAGAGAAAGAACTGTTGAGCAACACAGAGCAGGCCCTATGCATTTTGTTGTCTCAAAAAGTTTGTACCCAACTAAAGAGAAAACTTAAAAAGTACTTTAAGTTTATAGAAATCTATTCTGTACCCTTCCCTCACCCTCTTTCAAGTAGCTCAGCAGTCCAACAGACAATACCTCTCTTGTGAAGTCAGGAGAGAATTCATTCACTTGTGCCAAAACAAATGTCTTGTTCCCGAGAGAAGTCAGATTTGCACTTTGTTTTCAGCTCTAACTTTTGAGGCAATCTTTGTCTGATAACGCAGTCCCAGACTCTATTCACCCATAAAAAAATCAAAGCATCACGATGATGTTCTGTCACCCCAGACTCCTCGAGAAGGGCTGGATGTCCCATGGGTAGAGCTGAGGATACAGGGCCTCAGGGCAAGGCATCCAGGCCCTGCACACCGTCACCCCCTCCAGCCAGGATGAGAATGACAGTAGTCCACAGGAGGCCACCCACTCGGCCCTGGCGCTGAGTGCACTAAATGGAAGCCCTGGAACAGGCAGGGGCCTCAATTCTTTGATATCACTAAGACCCCAGTAAAGGCTGGCTCTACATGGCTTTCACAGTGACTAATTCAAGGACTCCCAGTAGTGGCAGGTCTCAGAGGGAAAAACATGAGCAGCTATGCTGCTGTATTCCCTCCAATCTCTTGCTTGTAAAAAGAGAATCAGCACATGTGCTTTTTTAAAGAACGTATGACACATGGTTACTTCTGTAACGCATGGTCATGAAGCATCAGGTATCAGGCCCAAGACCAGATTCCTTTCTCGAGAGCTACTGAGGAGGCAGCAGCTGACGGATAGAATGAATTCTGTGCCTGGCCTGAGAGGAGTCCTGAAAAATGGCTAATTATATAAAATTTCCTTTGCTGTACCTCATTCTCTGGAGTTTGGTAATCAGTTTGTTTGTTTTAGTAACGGGAAGCCCTTGGGCCATGAGGACTAGTGGCTTGCTGACCCTCAATGGCACTCAGCCCCTCTGGAAAAAAGGCTCTGAGCTGCCCTCAGTGCCCCCCTCAGGAACCCCATCTATGTGGCTCCCACAAAAACACAGGAAAGGCACCCTTTCCCATCTTAAAGGCCACCCTCCAGACCCTCCCGAGGGGATGAAACTGACTTACAGATACTGTCGCCGCAGGGCCTCGATGTCTGAGTTGATGCTGCTGATCTGGGACCGCTGGCTCTTCTCCAACTCGCGCTCCATCTCCTCCCGGTGGGCATTCTTCATGGCTTCAATGGCTGTGGGCAAGGACATGGCCATCAGCACTAACAGTCTGGGGGCCATATAAGACAGTATGACCGCTCCCCACAGTTACTGCTTAACCCATTGTAGTCAGGCTGCCTCTCCCAAACTCATTCTCTCGGGTGGATACAGGTGCATTCGTTCTTTCGATGTTAAATAGAGACCAAACTGACTAAATAAATGTCAATGTTAAATTCAAGCATCAGTTTATAAAACAAGCAAGCTTTTACGTTAGTTTATTTTCCTTCTGGGTACTAAAGCAATAAACCACTGGAAAGTATAATTACACAAAGGGAGGGCAACATAAAAGCAACGGCACTGTGTTTTCTCAGGACACAGTGCCATTTGCTTTGTGACAAAGGTTTTTTGTCAGGTAGAAGCTACAGTCTGATGTTACAGGCCACTCTGTGCAGAGGTCTGTCAGAGGGGAATGCCACCAATGGGGCTGATGCGGCCGGGGGAGTCACACATGTAACGGGGTGTGTTGGAGGTCAGCGAGCTGGAGTGCTGACTTTAGGCTTGCAAGCTCTCTCTGAAAGGGCTCCTAAAACCAGCCTTTTCCACAGAGAGTACTGTCAAAAATCTTAGGGGAGAATCCAGGATGGTGGTGGGATAGGTGAAAGTTACACTCATATTCTTCCTAGCCCAAACTGGAATTAAATTAAAATACAGAACAAGTAACCTGAATAATTGACAGAAGACTAGTCTTATAACCAAGGATTTGCAGAAGTCACATTGCAACTGATAAGAACAGCTGAGATGCAAGAAAAGCTGGTCCTGCGCCCATATGCAGCTGTTGAAAATTTGGAGGGATATTTCAGCTGCAAAGGTCCTCTCTGAGGAGTGATGTCTCAACCCCATGTCAGGCTCCCAAGCCCAGAGCACCAGGGCTGGGACCTGAAGACCATGATAACATCTGGCTGTGAAAATCAGTGGGGATTCTGTCCGCCAGGGATAGAAAGGAGTCCGCTAGAAACCCCGGTACCCTCTCTCAAAGGCCAGTGTACAAAATCTAATTGGCAGCCATTCACCCTGGTGTCCAGTAGAGGGAGAGCAGATTGTAGTGAACTGGATTTATGTAAGGACAGACTGGGTTGGGTGGCTCCAGGAAGAAGCAGAAGGAACAGGTGCCAGGGTCCTTGTGCTGAGTCCCTCTCCCAAAGGCTCACAGATGCCTTCTCTCCTGGGCTGAGCACTCCCCTCCCTGCAGCATCAGCCTACAAGAATGCACTATAACTAGTCCTACCCTCTGACTCCCTGTCCTTGCACCCTGCTGAGCTCATGACTATAGAGGAGTCAGCTGCCTTAGTCCATGGCATGTAGGCTTCTCTGAAGGGCTCTTGAGGGCGAACCCAAGGTGAGTGACAGAGACTGAGTTGTATGGCTCTGGAGCAGGGACTATCCCCCACCCCCAAGATCCACTAGCCCCATCCTCACAATCCCTACAGCCCCACCTGCCAAACTGATACCCTGCAAAAATAGTCAGCTGGCTATGGCCAGCCTGGCCTTTGGGGCATACTCTCTTAGAAGACTCTCAAGGAGATATGGACAGGCTCAGGGACAGACTAAGTTGTGTGGCTCCAGGGTGAAGGCCATTTTCCCCTTACATGCCTGACTGGTGCTACAAATCCTGTGCAGAGCCCTCCTATCATATGGTAAAACTGTGGTCTCTTTGGGCCTGAAAAACTCTGCTGGCTGGCCCCAGCAGATGACTCAGAGACCCCACCACACCACAAAAACCTACAGGCACCTGGCAGGTGGAAGGTGGCCTCAGTATACCCTGAGACTTTTGCTAAATGGCCTCAGCCCCAGGACTGGTGCCGATTCTGATCTGTATCAGTATTGTGAACACTACTTACCCCTTCCTACTGACTCACTGAAAATATACATTACACAACTGTCAAAAAACTTGCATACTGTTAGAAGCTCTTTCAGTGACTTAGCCTGATAGTCAGCCAGCAGGTGGAGGCAGATCACGGGGTGCCTTGGGACTTTTGCTGACTTGCTTCCAGGCTCAGTACTAGTGGAAGCTGGCCCTGGTCACCAGCTTGGCCTCTCCCATGCACAGTCAGACCCAGCAGAAGAGCCACAAACTGGGGGAATTGATTTGTAGCATCAAACAGGTAGCCTTGACATTGACCTGCACCACAGTTCCTTCCACAAGGCCCCAGAACCAACACATAAAGTGGAGGAATTCAGATCACAAAGCAAGAACCACTTAGCTTCACAAGCAGCAGGTCTAAAGGGAGATCTTGGCAAACAAAAGACTGCTGGGGTGGATTCTGCTAGTGGGGTCAGTCCCCACACAGGAGCTTGTACATTGCCATTGGGGTTGATCTTCACAGCCAGCCAGCCCAAGGGTCAAATACACTAATGAAGGAGCCAATAGCAATCAATACTCAACAACAATAGGAGGTGACACATAACCCATAAAAGAGACATTTCTGGAGCATCCGGCTCAGGTGACTAAGGAAACTGCATCACTGAGCCCCCACAGGACACCCACTAACCTAAGGACACCCTAGCAACCACAAGGCATAGCAGCTTTACCTAATACACAGAAACAAACATAGAGAAGCTGCCACAAGGAAAGACAAAGAAACATGCCCCAATAAAATAATAGAAGAAAACTTCAGAAAAAGAACTAAATAAAACAGAGGCAGGCAATCTACCAGATACAGAGTTCAAAGCAATGCTTGTAAGATTGCTCAAAGAATGGAAAAGAATGGATGAACTCAGTGAGAATTTATAGAGATAGTAAACAAAAAAGGACAAAGAAACCATAAAAATGAACCAAGCATAAATGAAGACTATAATATCCAAAAGAAGAATACACTAGAAAGAATGGCAGGTTAGATGAAGCAGAGGATCTAATCAGCAATTTGGAAGACAAAGCAGAAAGCAGAGCAGCAAAAAAACCCAAATGAGAATAGTTTAAGGGATCTCTAGAAAAACATCAAGCATAACAACATCTACAGGGGTACTGGAAGGAGAAGAGAATGATCAAGGAATCAAGAACCTATTGGAAGAAATAATGACTGAAAATTTCCCGCATCTGGTGAAGGAAAAGGACACACAAGTCCAGGAAGCACCGAGAGCCCCAAACACGATGAATCCAGAAAGGCCCACACCAAGACACATCATAATAAAATGGCAAATGTGAAAAACAGAGAGTCTTAAAAAGCAGCAAAAGAAAAGCAGTTAGTTACCCACAAGGATGAAGCTCCCATTAGACTGTCAGTTGATTTCTCAAAAACAAACATTTCAGGCCAGAAGGGATTGGCAAGAAATATTCAAAGTGATGAAAAGCAAGGACCTACAACCAATATTACTCCACCCAGCAAGACTAACATTAAAATTGAAGGGGAATTGAAGAGTTTCCCAGGCAAGAAAAAGCTAAAGGTATTTATTACCACTAAATCAGAAGTGCAAGAAATGTTGAAGGGACTGGGAGGAGGGGAAGGAGGAGAAAGAAATAAACAACATAATTAAAAGACAAAATGGCAATAAATGCATATCTATCCATAATCACCTTAAATATAAATGGCTTAAATGCTCCTATCAAAAGATATACGGTAGCTGAATGGATAAAAAACAAGATTCAGCCCTGGCCGGGAGGCTCAATTAGTGGGAACACTATTCCGTACACCAGAAAGATTGTGGTTTGATCCCCGGTCAGAGCGCATATCCATGTTGCATGTTCTATCCCTGTTCAGGGTGCATACAGGAGGCAACTGATCAATGTTTCTCTCTCACATTCTTCCTTCATCCCTCTAATATCAATAAAAATATCCTTAGGTGAAAATAAAAACAACAACAACAAGAATGATATATATGCTGTCTACAAGACACCCATGTCAGAATAAAAGATATACTAAAAGATATACACAGACTGGAACTAAAAAGAATGGAAAAAGACATTTCACACAAATGAAAATGAATAAAAAGCTAGGGTAGCAGGACATATATTAGACAAAACAGACTTTAAAACAAAGGCCATAATAAGAGACAAAGAAGGACAATTCACAATTACAAAAGACTCAATTTAAGAGAAAATATAACCATTGTAAACATTCACACACCAAATACAGGAGCACCTACATATAGAAAGGAAATCTTGATGAACATTGAGAGATTAACAGCAATTGTCATACTAGGTGTTTTTAACACCCCATAGACATCAATAGCTAAATCTTCCAAATACAACACCAACAAGAAAACAGCAACCTTAAATTACACACTAGATCAGATAGATTTAATTGATATTTTCAGAGCATTTCATGACAGCAGAACACACATTTTATTCACATGCACATGGATCATTCTCTAGGATACAACATATGTGAAAGACTCAAAAACAAGTCTCAATAAATTTAAGATTGAAATTATATCAAGCATCTCCACCAATCACAATGATACAAACTTAAAAGTCAACTACGAGAAAAAAACTGAAAAACACATGAACATATAGAGACTAAATGACAGGCTACTAAACAATGAGATCAAGTAAGAAATCAAAAGATACCCTGAGACAAATGAAAATGGAAACACAACCACCCCAAATCTAGGGAACACTGCAAATGCAGTAGTAACAGGGAAATTCATAGCCATATAGGCCTATCTCAAGAAAAAAGAAAGATCTTTTGCTACCAGATCTTGCCCTGGCTGGTATGGCTCAGTGGATTGAGCATGGGCCTGTGAACCAAAGGGTTGCTGGTTTGATTCCCTGTCTTGGCACATGCTTGGACTGCAAGCCAGTTCCCCGGATGGAGGAGCGTGAGAGGCAACCACACATTGATGTTTCTCTCCCTCTCTTTCTCCTTCCCTTCCCCCTTCTCTAAAAATAAATAAATAAAATATTTTTAAAAAAGAAAAAATCTCAAATAAAGAATCCAGGAGGAAGAAGATGGCGATGAGGTAGGAGGGAGCAGATTCCACTTTTCCCTACACGTGGGAGAAAAACCTAGTCGATCTCTGGAGGAACAGAGCAAGTAGCCAACAGTACCCCAGCATATATGAAAATAAGAGATCAAAAATTGTAGTAGACACTGAAAAACCAGATGGTAAGGAGAGTGCTTCAGGACAATAAGGTCCCAGGGACCAGTGCGGGGACCAAGGTGGCTGCACTCAGAGGCCTGGCACCCACCGCCTGGTCTGCCACAGGGTCCTTGGGAGAGAGACTGGTCAACTGCTCCCTCCCTGGCCAAACAAGGTTTGAGTAGCACTGGGAGAGACCTGGTTGTTTGAAGTTGCAGAGAGGGGAATAAGGACTAAGTGGCAAACACACAGGGCTGTGAGCACCCACGGAGTCTGTGGACGCTGGCTGGGGCGAGTTGAGAGTTGCACAGTGATGGGCCCTGACCCTGATAGTCACCAGTCTGGCTGGAGGATTGGCTGTGCTGGAGAACTGGCTGTGCAAGAAGCCAGGCCGCTGTACAGAGCAACTAGGCTTGAGTAGGAGGAATTTCTCAAAAGGAAAAAGTAAAAAGAGAGACACTCTTTGGGGAATTCTCCTGCAACAATCACTCAGGCCTACTCCCCACCCAGCTGGGCAGCAATCCCAAGGCTGTGCGGAAGGCCCTGTGCACCCCCATAGCACTGGGACGGGGGCGCACCCGAACCAGTGGGGCTGAGGCAGCCTGCCAGAGCAAGCGTGCGTTGCACCCCTGCCCACAGCAGTAACCTCAGGGAAAGTGCGCTCCCAGGAAGGACTGGATCCTACACCCAATGCGCCAAGGAGAGGTGCCAGACTAGCTTTGGGGAGAGTGCACAGGAGGCTGACTGAGTGCAGATCGGGAAAGGAGTAAAGCCATACCAATTGCCCCTCAGTCTGCTGCAACCAGAAAAAATGGTTTAGCCAGTTTGAAACCAACAAGAGCCTTTTTTTCCATAAGTAATTTTCTGACTTCCAGCCAAGATGGAGGCATAGGTGAACGCACTGTACCTCCACACACAACCAAGATTGGAACAACAACAATTTAGAGGCAGAATAACATCCAGAACTGACAGAAAGTTTATTTGAATGGAAGTCGGACAGCCAAGAAGTTGAAATAGACCCGTTCATCCAGACCGGTAGGAGGGGTGGAGACGAACAGCCAGGCGCAGGCTGCGGCCTGGAGAGCACAGAAAGTTAGGAGCACAAGGCATCTGCGGCATGTAGGGCATCTGGGACACGCAAGATCACAGTGGGTGGACCCTGAGTACGCAAGCAGCAGCTGGCAGACCCAGTGAGGCGGCGATTGTGGAGCAGGGCAGAGCGCACAACCCAGGATCCCAGAGAAGGGACTAAAGTCCCACAGAGAATGGAGCAACCGCCATTGTTCCCTCGCAACCCCACCCCCACATACAACTTCACAATCTAGCAACTGGGGTGCCCAGCCCTGGTGAACACCTAAGGCTCCACCCCTCACTGTAACAGGAGTGACCAGACCAAAAAAAAAAAAAAATGGAGAGAGATGGCTACAACAAAGAAACAAATCAATGCCCCAGAACTCATCCTTTTAAGCAACCGAGAAACAGCCAACCTATCAGATGCACAGTTCAAAACACTGGTGATCAGAAAGCTCACAGAATTGCTTGATTTCGGTCGCAAATTAGATGAAAAAAAATGAAGGCTACGATAAGAGAAATGAAGGAAAATGCACAGGGAACCAATAGTGATGGGAAGGAAACTGGGATTCAAAATAATAGAGTGGACCAGAAAGAAGAAAGAAACAACCAAACAGGAAAGAATAAACAAATAAGAATTAAATAAAATGAGGAGAGGCTTAGGAACCGACAGGATATCTTTAAATGTTCCAACATCTGAATTATAGGGGTACCAGAAGGGGAAGCAGAAGCGCAACAAAATGAAAACGTATTTGAACAAATAATAAAAGAGAACTTCCCCAGTCTGGCAAAGGAAATAGACTTCCAGGAAGTCCAGGAAACTCAGAGAGTCCCAAAGAAGTTGGACCCAAGAAGAAACACACCAAGGCACATCATAATTACATTAGCCAAGGTAAAAATGAAGGAGAGAATCCTAGAAGCAGCAAGAAATAAGGGGACAGTAACCTACAATGGAGTTCCCATCAGACTGTCATCTGATTTCTCAAAAGAGACCTTACAGGCAAGAAGGGGCTGGAAAGAAGTGTTCCAACTCGTGAAAGACAAGGACCTACATCCCAGATTGCTCTATCCAGCAAAGCTTTCATTTAGAATGGAAGGGCAGATAAAGTGCTTTCCAGATAAGGTCAAGTTAAAGGAAATCATCATCACCAAGCCCTTATTTTATGAAATGTTAAAGGGACTTATCTAAGAAAAGAAGATTTAAAAAAAAACATGTATAGTAAAAGGACAGCAAACTCACAATTATTAACAACCACACCTAAAACAAAACCAAAAGAAACTAAGCAAACAATTAGAACAGGAATAGAACCATGGAAATGGAGATCACATGGAGGGTTAGCAACAAGGGAGTGGGAGGAGGAGAGAGCGGGGGAAAGGTACAGAGAATAAGTAGCATAGATTGTAGGTTGAAAATAGATAGGGGGAGGGTAAGAATAGTATGGGAAATGCAGACGCTAAAGAACCTGTAAGTATGACACATGGACGTGAATTAAAGGGGGGAATGTGGGTGGGAGAGGGTGTACAGGGTGGAGGGGAGTGAAGGGGGAAATGGGACAACTGTGATAGCATAATCAATAAAATATATTAAAAAATTTTAAAGAGTAATTTTCTAATTTTTATTATTTTTTATCTTTCAATTCCATTTTCCTCTCTTTCCTATCTTGTTTTATCCCTTCTTCCAAGATTTCCATTTTTATCTCTTCTTCCTTTCTACTGCCTTTTTTTTTAAATACCCACAACTGAGACAAAAAACCTGGAACTGTGAAAAGACCAGAGCTGGACCCAAAGAGGGGGCATCCCAACAGCTGAGACAGTGTGACAAACTTCACTTTGCAATTACAGAGAACCTGCAATTTATTGCATATATGTATTATTTCTTTCACTATTCTTACATCTTTTACTTTAATAGTATTTTTGTATTCCTCTTCTTTCTGTACAGTCTTCTTTGCTTGGCAGGTTAAACTGTATCATTTGACAAGCTTTCCCTGTTCTCTCTTTCACAGTGTATTGTTAATTTACTGTCTCCCACTTAACTCGTGTTCCATTAGCAACTACTCAAGGTCCTATACTCCCTATTCTTGTTATCCAGATCACACAAATTCTGTCATATGATTGTTGCTCTAATATTATTATAAATAATAGCTGTTTCATACAATTGTAAATACGACAGAACACCCCTCCCAAATCTTAGCCCACTTCACGGTTTCCTGAACTCTATTACTATTGTGGTTAACTCTATTCTCTCATACCTCTTTTCTACCCTTTACTCACAACTTACCTCAGAATCTGACCTCCAACAACCCCAAGGCTTTCAAGATGGAAGTCACAATCCCTTCCTCCCCAATAAGAGTCTAATCTTCTCTCCATCCTTTCTAAAAAGTGGCTAGTTGGGTGGAAGATCATGGTTAACACTATACATAGCAAAAGGATCTCCTATCTCTTCTCTTCTGGCTGCTACTGTAGATATCATAGAATACTTTCCTGCTGTCTTAAACCATTTTGCCTCCCCCCTCAAACTGATCACAAAAAAGAGTAGGTGGAAGTGGTGAACACCAGGATACCCACTGGAAGAGGAAACCCAAAAACAAACGACCACTAACAGATAACAACAGAAGAAGGTGAAGGAGGGAATGGAAACCACACAAACCTCAATCCAGAGCCTATCTGGAAATACAACTAAACAGTGGAGACACTACCCAGTACAAACAACTTAACAAGGGCAACAGAGAATCCTCAAAACCTTGTACACATGGAAGAACCAGCTTCAATATAACCTGCCCTCACCAGCACAACAAAATACAAGAGGTAGTAGACAGAGTGACTCTCAGTTAACCAGCTGGTGGGAAGGACCCACCAAAGAGATACCCAACAACAATCAAAACCCAAAGACAAATACAGAGCCAACTTAAATGACAGCCAAAGAGCAGTGAGTTCAGGAGATCAAGGAGACTGCACCACTGAATCTCACAGCTATTCTATCACTGAAGTTCACACCATAAACCCAGGGAGCAAGAACAGATCAATTTAAGAAGCTGAGGCTAACAGGAAGAGTCTCACAAACAAAGGGAAGACAAACAATCCCCAAATGAAAGGAAAGGAGGAAGCCTCAGAAAGAATGTTAAATGAAAGGGAGACAACTCAACTACCAGATACTGAGTTCAAAGCAATGGCCATGAGGAAGCTCAAAGAGCTCAGAATGAGCTACCAGAAACTACAGGGAAGCTACAATGAACTCACTGCAAACTATATCAACATGAAAAAAAAAAAAAAAGAAACTATCAACAAAGGCCAACAGGAAATGAAGAATACAATTTCTGAACTGAAGAACACAGTAGAAGGAATCAAAAGCAGGATTTATGAAGCAGAAGATCGGATCAGTGAGCTAGAGGACAAAGTAGAATAAAACACCCAGAAAGAGCAAGAAAAGGAAAAAAGTCTCAGAAAGAATAAGAGAGATTAGGAGAAATGCAAGAGAATATGAAACATAATCATATCTGTGTAATAGGGATACCAGAAGGAGAAGAAGAGCAAGGGATAGGAAACCTATTTGAAAAAGTAATGATGGAAAACTTCCCTAATTTGATGAGAGAAAAAGTCGCACAAATCCAGAAAACACAGAGAGTCCCAATCAAGAGGAACCCAAAGAGGCCCACTTCAAGACACATCATCATCAAAATAGCAAAATTCCAAGACAAAGAGAGAATCTTAAAGGCAGCAAGGGAGAAACAGAAAGTGACATACAAAGGAGCCCGATAAGATTAGCAACTAACTTTTCAATGGAAACACTACAAGCCAGAAGAGAATGGCAAAAAATATTCCCAGTAATGAGAACCAGAGGACTGCAACCAAGGCTACTTTACCCAGCAAGGCTCTCAATCAACATAGAAGGCCAAATAAGGAGATTCCCAGACAAAAGAAGTCCAAAAGAATACACCTCCACCAAACCAGCTCTGCAAGAGATGCTAAAAGAGCTGCTTTAAGGAAGGAAGAGAGAGAGAGAGAGAAAGGAACACAAGTACAAAAATGGCAATGAATAACTACCGATCAATAATAACCTTAAATGTAAATGGACTAATGCTCCAATTAAAAGACATAGAATAGCTAAATGGATAGGAAAGCATGACCCACACATATGCTGCCTACAAGAGACCCACCTCAGGACAAAAGAACTACACAGACTGAAAGTGAAGAGCTGGAAACAAATATTCCAAGCAAACGGACAGGAAAAAAAAGCCGGGGTAGCAATACTCATATCAGACAAAAGAGACTTCCAAAAAAGGGCCACAAAGAGAGACCCAGAAGGTCAATTCATAATACTCAAGGGAAGAATCCACCAAGAAGACATAAACATGGTAAACATATATACACTCAACATAGGAACAACCAAATACATAAAGAAATTCTTAGAGGACTTCAAGAAAGATATTAACAGCAACACAATTATAGTAGGGGATTTTAACACCCCACTGTCAAAAATGAACAGATCTTCCAAACAAAATATCAACAAAGATATTGTGGCATTGAACAATACCCTAGATGAAATGGACTTAACTGATATATACTAGAGTCCTTCATCCCAAAGAAGCTAAATACACATTCTTTTCAAATGCACATGGAATATTTTCAAAGACAGACCACATGATAGGACACAAAACAAGTCTCAACAAATTTAAGAAAACTGAAATCATACCAAGCATCTTCTCTGGCCACAAGGGACTGAAACTAGAAACCGACCCCAAGGGAAAAACCCAAAACACTCAAAATCATGGAGATTGAATAGCATCCTATTAAACAATGAATGGGTCAAGAATGAAATTAGGGAAGAAGTCAAAAAGTTCCTGAAAACAAACAAAAATGAAATCACAACAACCCAAATCTTATGGGACACAGCAAAGGCAGTCCTGAGAGGGAAGTTCATAGAGATACATGCCTACCTAAAAAAGATAGAAACATTTCAAACAAACAGCCTAACCCTACACCTACAAGAACTCGAGGAACAACAACAAAGACAGCCCAGAGCAAGTAGAAGGAAGGAAATAACCAGGATCAGAGCAGAACTAAATGACATAAAGACTAAAAGCACAATTCTAAGGAACAATGAATCCAGGAGCTGGTTTTTTGAAAAGATAAACAAAATAGACAAGACTTTAAGTAGGCTCATCAAGAAAAAAAGAGAAAGAATCCAAATAAACACAATCAGAAATGAAAGAGGAGAGATTACAGCTGACACCACAAAAATACAAAGGATTGTAAGAAATTACTATGAAGAACTGTATGCCAAGAAATTTGAAAACCTAGGTGAAATGGACAAATATGTAGAAAAATATAATCTTCTAAAACCCAATGAAGAAGAGGCAGAAAGCCTGAACAGAACAATAACAGCAGATGAAATTGAAGCAGTGATAAAAAAAACTCCCGACACACAAAAGTCCGGGTCTGGATCATTTCACAGGAGAATTCTACAAAGCATTTATGGGAGAGCTAACCCCTATCCTTCACAGACTATTCCAAAAAATCCAGAATGATGGAAGACTCCCAAACTCTTTTTATGAAGCCAGCATCATCCTAATTCCAAAACCAGACAAAGACACAACAAAGAAAGAAAACTTCAGGCCAGTATCATTGATAAACATACATGCTAAAATCCTCAACAAAATACTGGCAAACCGCATCCAACAACACATTAAAAAGATCATACACCACGGCCAAGTGGGATTCATCCCAGGGATGCAAGGATGGTTCAATATTCACAAATCAGTAAATGTAATACATCACATAAACAAACACAAAAATCACATGATCATATCAATAGATGTGGAAAAAGCATTTGATAAGGTACAGGCATCCATTTATGATAAAAACACTCAGCAAAGTAGGAACAGAGGGAGTATTCCTCAACATAATAAAGGTCATATATGAGAGACCTACAGCCAACATCACACTCAATGGGCAAAAACTAAAATCTTTTCCACTAAGATCAGGAACAACACAAGGTTGTCCACTTCCACCACTTCTATTCAATACAGTGGAAGTTTTAGCCACAACAATCAGACAAGAAAAGGAAATAAAAGGCATCCAAATCTGAAAGGAGGAAACAAAAGTGTCATTGTTTGCAGATGACATGATAGTGTACATAGAAAATCCTATAGACTCAGCGAAAAAGCTCCTCAACCTAATAAATGAATTTGGCAAAACAGCGAGATAGAAAGTCAATGTCCAGAAATCAAAGGCATTTTTGTACACCAACAATGAAACAGCAGAAGCAGAAATCAAGAAAAGAATCCCATTCGATACAGCAAAAAGAAAAATAAAATACCTAGCAATAAACCTAACCAAGGAGGTAAAAGACCTGTATGCAGAAAACTACACAACACTGAAGAAGGAAATCAAGGGAGACACAAACAAATGGAAACATATACCGTGTTCATGGATCAGAAGAATTAACATCATCAAAATGTCCATACTACCCAAAACAATTTACAGGTTCAATGCAATACCTATTAAAGTACCAATGGTGTATTTCACATAGAACAAACATTTATATGGAACCATAAACGACCCCAAATAGCTGCTGCAATTTTGAGAAAGAAGAGCAAAGTAAAAGGGATCACGATACCTGACACCAAACTGTATTACAAGGCCACTGTAATCAAAACAGCCTGGTACTGGCATAAAATCTAGCACATGGACCAATGGAACAGAACAGAGAGCCCAGAAATAAGCCCAAGTCTCTACGGTCAATTAATATTTGACAAAGGGGACAGCAACATAAAATGGGGTAACAATAGCCTCTTCAACAAATGGTGTTTGGAGAACTGGACAGCTACATGCAAAACAATGAAACTCGAGCACCAACTTATACCATACACAAAAATAAATTCAAGGTGGATAAAAGATTTAAATATAAGCCATGACACCATTAAAGTCCTGGAGGAGAACATAGGCAGGAAAACCTCAGATATTTCACGCAGCAACATTTTTACTGATATGTCCCCCAGAGCAAGGGACATAAAGGAAAGAATAAACAAATGAGATCTCATCAAAATAAAAAGCTTCTGCACAGCTAAAGAAAACAGTATTAAAATAAAAAGAGAACCAACTGTATGGGAAAGCATCTTTGTCAATGATACCTCAGACAAGGGGTTTAATCTCCAAAATATATGAAGAACTTACATGACTCCACTCTAAGAAGACAAGCAATCCAATTGAAAAATGGGCAAAGGACTTGAACAGACACTTCTCCAAGGAGGACATACAGAGGATCCAGAAACACATCAAAAGATGCTCAATATCGCTAGCTATCAGAGAGATGCAAATTAAAACCATAATGAGATACCACTTCACACCAGTCAGAACGGCCATCATAAAGCAACAAACAACAAGTGTTGGAGAGGTTGTAGAGAAAAGGGGACCCTAGTGCACTCCTGGTGGGACTGCAGACTGGTACAACCACTATGGAAAACAGTATGGAATTTCCTCAGAAAACTAAAAATGGATCTGCCTCTTGACTCAGCAATTCCACTGCTAGGGTTATATCCTAAGAACCCTGAAACACCAATCCACAAGAACATATGCACCCCAATGTTCATAGCAGCACAATGTACAATGGCCAAGTGTTGGTAGCAACCTAGATGCCCATTAGTAAATGAATGGATCAAAAAACTATGGTACATTTACACAATGGAATTCTATGTAGCAGAAAGAAAGAAGGAGCTCCTACCCTTTGTGACAGCATGGATGGAACTAGAAAGCATTATGCTAAGTGAAGTAAGTCAGGCAGTGAAAGACAAATACCATATGATCTCACCTTTAACAGGAACCTAAACAACAAAACAAAGAAACAAGCAAAATATAACCAAAGACACTGAAAGAGAGAACAGGCTGACAGTGTTCAGAGGGGAGAGGGGATGGAATAGGGGAAGAGTTTATAGGAACAAGTATAAAGGACACATGGACAAAAACTGGAGGGGTGTGGAAATGGGAGGGAGGTGGGTAGGACTGACAGGGTTGGGCTGGGATTGGGGGAAAAGACAGAAAACTGTACTGGAACAACAATTAAAATTAAATTAAATTTAAAAAAAAGAAGAGGAAGGGTTGTCAAGAAATTGTATAATGGACCAATGAACAAAGCCACAGGGGGTTAGGACTGAAGGTGAATGTGGGGATGTGTGGGGTGGGGGAGAGTCATGGGACGAATATGAAGACAACTGTACTTGAAGAACAATAAAAGAAAACAATTCACACACACACACACACACACACACTCCATCTTTACACCTAAAAATCCTAGTAAAAGGGCCAACACAGCCCAAAGTGAGTAGAAGGAAGAAAATCACAAAAAGTGGAATGGAAATAAATGAAATAAAGTCTAAAAAAAAAACAATAAACAGATCAATAAAATCAAGAGCTGGTTCTATGAACAAATAACAAGACTGATAAACTTTCAACCAGATTCATCATGAAAAAAAAAATGATCCGAATAGAATCAGAAATGAAAGAGAAGTAACTGACACCACAGAAATATAAAGGATTATAAAAAAAGGTATTAGAAAAAACTGTATGTCAACAAATGGAACAATCTAGAAGAAATGGACAAATACCAGAAGCATATAATCTTCTAAAACTGAATCAAGAAGAAGTGGAAATCTGAACAGACTTATTACAGCTAATTAAATGGAAGCAGTAATAATAATTAAAAAAAAGAAAACCAAAAAAACTCCCAACAAATAGAAATGCTGGACTGGATGGCTTCACAGGTGAATTTTACCAAACATTCAAGAACTAACAACCTATAATTCCCAAACTATTTCAAAAAATTCAAGAGGAGGGAAGCAACTCAATATCGTTTTATGAGGCCAGCATTATCTTAATTCCCAAATCAGATAAAGCCACTATAAAGAAACAAAATTAAGGCAATATCCTTGATGAGCACAGATGCTAAAATCCTCAACAAAATATTAGGAAACCAAATGAAACAATACATTAAACAGCTCACGCACTATGATCAAGTGTGGTTTTCCTGGGATGCGAGGTTGGTACTATATCCACAAATCAATTAATATGATCTATCACATACACAAAATGAGGATAAAAACCACATGATCACATCAACAGATCTGGAAAAAGCATCTGACAAAATCCAGCATCCATTTATGATAAAAACTCTCAGCAAACTGAAAATAGAGGAAATATACTTCTACATAATAAAGGTCATACACGACTAACCCACAGCTAACATCATACTCAATGGGCAAAAACTAGAAGCGTTTCTCTTAATATCAGTAACAAAACAGGGATGTGCACTTTTACCACTCGATTATTCAACCTAGTGCTGGATGTCCTACCCATAGCAATTAGACAAGAAGAACGTAAGACATCCAACTCGGAAAGGAAGTAACAAAACTGTTATTATTTGCAGATGTCATGATACTGCATATACAGAACCCCAAAGAGTCCACCAAAAAAACCTAAGTATAAACGAATTCAGTAAAGTAGCAAGACACAAATAAATATCCAGAAATCAGTTGTATTTTTATACACCAATAATGAACTAACAGAAAGGGAAATTAAGAAAAGAAACCCATTCCCAACTGAATAAAAAAAAAATACCCAGGAATAAACTTAGCCAAGGAGGTAAAAGATCTGTACTTGAAGAATTATAAGACATTGAATAAAGAAACTGAAGGAGATACAAATAACTGGAAGCACATACCATGTTTATAAAGAACATACATCATTAAAGTGTCTATACTACCCAAAAATCTATAGATTCAATACAATTCTTATGAAAATATCAATGGCATATTTCACAGAACTAGAACAAATATTCCAAAACTTTATATGGAACCAAAAAAGACCCCAAATAGTCAAAGCAATCTTGGAAAAAAAAAACAACAAAAAAACCCCCCAAAAAACCAAAGTTAGAGGTATGATGCCACCTGATATGAATCTGTACTACAAGGCCACAGTAATCACAACAGCATAGTACTGGCATACAAATGGACATAAACCTGGCCAGTGTGGTACAGTTTGGTGGAGTACTGTCCCATAAACCAAAAAGTTGTGGGCTGGATTCCCAATCAGGGCACATGCCTAGATTGTGGGTTAGGTCCTCGGTCAGGGCATATATTAGAGTGAACTGATTGATGTTTTTTGCTCAAATCAATGAGCATGTCCTTGGGTAAGGATAAAAAAAAATGGACATGCCAATCAATGGAACAGAACAGATTCCCAGAAATAAATCCATGCCTGTAAGGTCAATTAATATTGGACAAACGAGGCAAGAAAATTTAATGGGACAAAGACTATATTTAATAAATGGTATGGGGGAAACTGGACAGATACATGCAAAAAAATAAAACTAGATCACCTTCTTACAACATACACAAGAATAATATCAATATGGATTAAAGACTCAAATGTAAGAGCTGAAACTATAAAAATACTAGAAAAAAACATAGGCCTATTTTTTAGTGATATTTTTTCCGATATATCTCCTCAGGCAAGGGAAACAAAAGGAGAAAGAAACAAATGGAACTACATCAAACTAAAATGTTTTTGCATAGCAAAGAAAACCAACAACAAAACAAAGACAACTGCTGGCTTCTGGCCATGAGGCAATGCTTGTAAACATGGTACTTGGAGCCTCCCACAACCCCATCAAAACTACAACTAAATTACAGAACCACCATCATTCAGAACAGTTTGAAATCTGGCTAAACAGAAGTCTTAAACTAGGGATATACATACAGGAGCCACACTGAGGCTGGCAGAAGGGACCTAGATGGGGAACCGACTGGTCTCATACCCATGTGTGGTGGTTAAAAATTAGGAGAGATCTCTCAGCTGTGGAAGTTCCCCCTGAGGAGCAAGGAGTCCCAGTTCCACACCAGTGCCCCACCCCAACCCCCAACCCAGGGTTCTAATGCCAGGAAGAGAAGTCCCCATAACTTGTGGCTGTGAAAACCAGTAGAGATTATGGCTGAGTGAGACAAAGGGCTCTGTAGTCCCATGCAGTTCCTCTTAAATGGCCCTCACAGGCTTACTTGGACTATACTCCCTGAGCTCCAGTGCTGGGGCAGCAGCTCATAAGGCACTAGAGACATATAAAGAGGGACTGAAGTGTCTGACATCAGGACAAGAGCTAGGGGACAGCTTTCTCCCCGACAGAAGTGCTGGCAGATGCCACTGTTCCTCTGATGAGTCCTCTCCCCAACAGAGCAGGCAGGTGCCATATCTGAGTCTCCATCAACTTGCCTAACACCATGCCTGTACATGGGATTCCAAGACCCTGTACCACCAGACTGCGGGCACACCAAAGCCATTTCCAGTGGCTTTTCCATACAAGCAGCCTGTCTTGGCTTGAAATGTAGAATGTCCTGAAATCTCTCACACAAGCAGCATCTAGCCTTGGCATATACCATACCTGTAACCAAGTGGTCCTAGACTCAGCATTAGCAGCAACAAGCCTTGGTTTGTAACTTGGCCCCTCCCTGGTACCTTCATGCCCAGGATAAGTAGCAGCTATCTGCAGAGTGCTTTGTAATTTATGCTGGGTGGCAGATGACCTTTGCTAGCACCCCCAAGAGGCCCCATAGCCAGTGCACTAGGCAGACAGCTTCAGACCAACCACCTCCACAAGCGACACATTCAAGGGCTGAACTTGGTGGGTACCTGAGCCCCAGTGAAGTTAGTTTTGCTCTAAGAGGGTCAAATTCTCTACAGCAGACCCTCCATGATGGTCGTAGTCAGTCCTTGAGCCCATCAGCCTAGGAGTAAATCCCTCCCATTGATATGACAACATTAGCCAAGGCTCAACTATAATACAGAGGGTACACACAAGCTCCTGTGACAAGGGAAGCTGTGCCACAGGGCCCTACAGGACACCTACTTCATTAGGCCACTCTACCAAGACTGGGAGACATAGCAGGTCTACCTAGTGTGTAGAAACAAACACAGGGAGGCTGCCAAAATGAGGAGCAAAGAAACACGTCCCAAAATGAAAGAACAGAACAAAACTCCAGAAAAAGAAATAACAAAATGGAGACAAGCAATCTACTAGATGCGGAGTCCAAAATATTAGGTATATGGATGTTCAATGACCTTAGGGAACAGTAGATGTACTTAGTGAGAGCTCCAACAAAGACATAGGAAACATAAAAATGGAGATAGAAACATAACAAAGAACCTGTCAGAAGTGAAAAACACAGTAACTGAAAAGAAGAATATGTTACAGGGCACCAAAAGTAGGTAGAGTAGATAAAGCAGAGAATCAAATCAGTGATTTGGAAGATAAGGAGGCAGAAAACACCCAATCAGAACAGCAGAAAGAAAAGAATCCAAATACTGAGCATACTGTAAGGAGCCTCTGGTACAACTTGAAGCGTGGCAACATTTGCATCATGGGGATACTAGAAGGAGGAGAGAGAGAACAAGGAATTGAGAGAACTTTTTAAAAAATGACAGAAAACTTTCCTAACCCAGTGAAAGAACTAGACATACAAGTCCAGGAAGCACAGAGAGTTCCAAACAAGGTGAACCCCAAAAGGCCCACACCAAGAAACATCATAATTAAAATGCCAACGGTTAAAGACAAAGACGGAATCTTAGAAGCAGCAAGAAAAAGTAGTTTTCTGCTTAAAAAGCAGTGTACCTACAAGGAAGCTCCCGTAAGACTGTCAGCTGACTTCTCAACAGAAACTCTGCAGGCCTGAAGGATTGGCATGAAGTATTCAAAGGGTTGTAAAGCAAGGACCTACAACCAAGACCACTCTATCCAGGAAAACTATCACTTAGAATCAAAGAACAGACAGAGAGTTTCCTACACAAGAAAAAGCTAATAAACAAGTTCACCACCACCAAACCAGTATTATAAGAAATGTTAAACGGTCTTCTTTAAGAATGAAAGATCAATAATATGAATAATAAAATGGCAATAAATACCTATCTGTCAACAATTATTTAAATGCAAGTTGATTTAAATGTTCCAATCAAAGGACACACAATGGCTGAATGGGTAACAAAACAAGACCCTTAAATAAGCTGTCTACAAGAGACTCACTTATGATTGAAAGACACACATCTGAAAGTAAGGATAGAAAAGATGTTTCATTGAAAAAGAAATATTAAAATAAAAGCTGTAGTAGCAATACTTATACCAGACAAAATAAACTTTAAAACAAAGGCTATGATAAGAGAAGACAACAAAGGACCCAGCAATTCTACTTCTGGGCATTTATGTAAAGAAGCCCAACACCCTAAATCAAAAAGACATGCATGCACCCATATGTTCACTGCAGCATTATTTACAATAGCTAAGATATGGAAACAACCTAAATGTACATCATCAAATGAATGCATGAACAAGTGGTGCATATATACAATGAAATGTGACTCATCCATAAATATAATGAAATCTTACCATCTGCAACAGCATGGATGGACCTTGTGCTAACGGATGGAGGGTACTGTGCTAAATGAAGTCAGGCAGAGAAAGACAAATGCCCTATGATTTCACTTATATTTGGAATCCAAAACAAACAAACATACAAAAACCAAACAAAATAAATGAACAAGCAGCCAAAACAAGGCTCATAGATACAGACAATTGTTTATGGTTGCCAGATGCAAACAGGTTTAGGGATGGGTGAGAAAAGAGAAGGGAGTAAGAAGTACAAATTGCTCGTTATAGAATAGTCATGGGGATATAAACTACAATACAGGGAATATAGTCAATAATATTGTAATAAGTATATATGGTGTCCGATGGGTACTAGATTTAACAGGGTGATCACCCCATAAGTAATAATCACAGGGTTATACACCTAAAACTAATATAATATTGTACACATCAACTGTTATTAAAAATTAAAAAAAAATATTTTAAAAAAAGACAACCAACTGACTGGGAGAATATATTTGCCAATGGTACATCAGATAAGGGATTAATATCCATAATTTATAAAGAAATCAGACAACTCAACCACCCAAAGAAATAATTCATTTTAAAAATAGGCAGGGGACCTGAAGTGACACTTCTCCAAAGAGGACATACAGATGGTCAATAAACATGAAAAGATGCTCAATGTCACTAATCATAAGAGAAATGCAAATTAAAACCACAATGAGATATTACTTCAACCTGTCAGAATGGCTATAATCAATAAATCAAAAAAAACAAACAAATGCTGTCAAGTATGGGGAGAAAAAGGAACCTTTGTGCACTATTGGTGGGAATGCAGACTGGTGTAGCCACTGTGGAATACAGTATAAAGGGTCTTCAAAAAATTAAAATTGGGAGGATTGAACAATTAAAATAAAAATTTAAAAAAATGTATATAAAAAAATTAAAATTGGAAGTTCTTTATAACCCAGTGGTTCTACTTCTGGGTATTCATCTGCAGAAATCTAAAACACTAATTCATAAGAATATATGCACTGCTATGCTCACTGCAGTATTATTTACAACAGCCAAGATATGGAAACAACCCAAGTGCCCATCAATAGATGAATGGATAAAAAAGCTGTGGTATGTATATACAACAGAGTATTAGTCATAAAAAAGAATGAAACCTTACTGGTTTCTGACAACATGGATGGATGTAGAAGGAATTACGCTAAGTGAAATAAGTCAGAGAAAGACAAATACCATACGATTTCACTTTTATGTGGAACCTAAAGAGCAGAAGTGCTGGCAGTACTTCTGTTCTGTTTATTGGCAATAAACACACAAAATTGAAACAGACTCATATATACAAGGAACAGACTGATGGTTGCCGGATGGGAAGGGGATTGAGGGACTGGATAAAAAACGTGAAGGGATTAAGAAGCACAAATTGGTAGTTATAAAATAGTAACAGGATATAAAGTACCGTGTAGGACATATAGTCAATAATAATGAAATTACTATGTACAGTACCTGGTGGCACTGGAAATATTGGGGAAACAATTTATAAAGTATAGGATTGCCTAACCACTATTCTGTTCACCTGAAATTAATACAAAATAATATTGAATGTAAACTATAACTGAAAAATGAAATAAAGAAGAATTTTCTTGGATCGTGAAGCTCAAATTTCAAACAAAAGACAGCACAAAGATCAATCATTACTCTGAGCTGTAAATTCAGCTCAGGAAAAGTCCTCCATCTGTCCTGCCCTCTGGGTTAAACTGGCCACCGTGCCCAGCTCCCACCTGAGATGGTGGCCGCAGTTTCCTCAGCCAGGAGACGGTCTTTCTCCTCCCGCAGTTTCTCCAGTTCCCGCTGGTGCTGCCTCTGGAGATCTTCAATCTTTTTCTGGTGTGTTTCCTCCATTGCTGCAAACCCACGTTCACATGTGGCCTGCAAGATACAAAGGGGACTTTATCCTTTGTTTCTTTGAGTCGGGTGTCCTGTTTAACAAGCCAGCAGCAAGGCCTGCTCCAGACAACACACTCTCTGAAGGTGAGCACTGAGCCAGTGGGGTCACCAAATGGCTGTCTGGAGATGTTCACTGATGATACTGAGTATTTTATGTTATGAAAGCACTTACAAAAGGGTGCTTACATCTATAAATTGTCTTATTTGTGTGACCTGAATCCTGTGAAGAGTTGGCATTGTGAGTGCAAGAGGCTGCAGTGGAATCTAAACTAGCCCATCCTGGACCATGATAGAGTTACAGGAAGGACTGACAAGAGAGGCGAGTGTGCTGAGGCTGGCCGTGTCTGGTTTGAGTTTACGCAATGAGTAGCTCTCAGCACCAGTGCATTTCACAAATAAGTCACAGTCATGACTTTGTCAGCTGGAGGGCTCCAAGGGGCCTAGCCCTGCCACTGTCTAGCTGGCTACCCTCAGGGGGTCATTTAACCTCTCTGGTGTCCATGAGGGAATTACATTAGGCTATATGATCTTTTCTCTTCCACCCTGCGTCTTCCTTCTTTTTCTTTTGAAGGAGTACAAAGAGGGGGTACAAATTAACTAGTGACTGCACTGATTGTATTGAGACACAGAGCAGAAAAACTGTTCTCTAAACCTGCCTATGCCTCATTACAACCTGTCCTGGTTTTTTTACCTGGAACTGCAGGGGAAGGACACAGGTATGGCCCTAAGAAGGGACTGAACCATCCCACAGCTACACTGGGAAGCCCAGGCCTGGCTTATCAAAGTTGCTCTTGTCAGTCGGGCAGGTAGGTGTCCCACACAGATGCAAAGAGGTGGTGTGTATAGCTGTTTTGTGCACGAAGTCACACTTTCTGTCTAAATTCTTTGCAAGATCTGTTTCTGAATAGCGACCAGGCCTTTCAGTGATTTTTTTTTTAAATGGAAGAAATGTGGCATGCTACATTACAAGTGCAAGTATAGTGGAGGCTTCCTCCTTCTGACCCTATATTATTTGGTTGATCTTCTTACACATGGATTCAAGAAAAAAAAAATTCCAAGAAATCAAATTACCATGCTTGGTTGTCTTTAAGCCACCACAGTAATTGTGAGGCCTTTCTGAGGTTCTCTATTCAGTATTTTCAAACTCATGATCACAGTCTGGATATCACTGCCACGGATTTGTTGTACTGGGCATATGGTTTTAACTGTTGTTCACTATTAACTGGGCACTACTTCTCCCAGAAGCTCTGCCTGGAAGCTGGTGGTCTCCTTTCACCACCCACATGCTACAAGGTAGCTGGGGGAATCCTGGTGCTGTGTCTCCTGGCCCCTCACCTGCTCTCCACCCACCGTCATCTTTCCTGTGTGGTTTGGTTCACATATGGCTTCTTGGTTAACACACAGCTAGTAGATCTTGTAAGTATTAGTTTGATTTGAGTGCTTTAAAATATTTAAATAATGGTCAAAATTCTTCCCACAGAAACTCTGAGGTACCTTTGAAGACTAGTTGCTTCCTTGGAGAGCATATGTGTTCAAAATAATTTCTCTGTAAACAAATTTTGATTTTTAAGCCAAAAATCCCTGGGATCAATAATTAAGTTCCTCAATGACTATTGTGCAGAATCACGAGGGAAGGCTTCAGCCTGTGGCTGTGGCAGAGGGGCCATCAGGCCCAAGCCTCAGGCTCCCCAATCCAGACAAAAAGCTGCACAAAGTAACAGCATTAGCCAGGTCCCCTCAAGAGTTCTGTCTGGTTCTAATTTCTGTGTGTTCAAGGGTGTTAATGAGAACACCATGGACCTATGTCACCACTGAAGGACACTGGGTCCTGGCACCATCTGTGGCCAGTATTCTCTTTCCTGATATCTTGCTAACTGGGGTGTGAGGCAACCACTTTGCCCAAAGCCTTACGTAAGCCCAGCTGACTGATGTGGGAGCTGAAACAGCCTCACTGTGCAGCAGGCTCTGGTGGAGCAGACAGTAAACAGTCCCTGTGGTGGGGAGCAGGCACTCAGGCCCCTTGTGCACTCAAGATATGTATGTGCCCAATCACTTGCCTATGCAGAAATGCTGGGGTCTTGTGGGTAGGGAAAGCATTAGGACAATGTTTGCGCAAATCACTTTTAAAGGCCCACCTGAATGCTGTGCTGACATGCACTGACTATCACAGGGGCATCATTTGAGCACATTTGGAAAATAGCTGTTGAAGCTTTCTCATAATTCATTAGTTTTCAAAAGGGTTTGACCAAGCACAAGAACAGTGAAGACAGCCTCTTGGCCACCCAGGTGCTTGCTGGCAGCAACACGTACTTGTCTTAGATGAGTGGGCTATGTCATCAGTAAAGAATATGCTGCCAACATAGAACACATGTCTAGTTTTCTTTCAGAGCTCGAGGCGTGAATTGCTGGGAAACAAAACCATATGCATCTTGCTGAACAGCAGCATTAGCACAATGTTTGGCAACAGCAGCAAAGCAGCCACCTGCAGTGGGAGCTAACTCTGTGCTGCATGGGGGTCATCTCACTGGGGGGCCGATTGGAGACTGAGGGCCTGAGACAGACCTGGGCGGTTTGTGGTGTAGCTCCAAGAGATGGTGAGAAGCTGAAGAGGATGTCATCAGTGAGCTTAGGGGATTTACTGGGTAGCCACATGCACACACACAGGTGTCTCTTCATAAAGGGGAAGGGTAAGAAACTGAACCCCTTCACAGCCTGGAATGTCACCTTTGAGTGCCAGGACCTGGGTATTCTGCCTAATGAGGTAGAATGTGAAACAGGGTAGGGGTGTGGGGGACAGTGACAAGAAAACTATGATTTCTCAAAGCTCCTAAGAAGGAATACCAACAGCTGAAAGTTGCTCTTAAATTCCTGACACAGAATGCCCATTAAACACTAGTTCCCCAGAGATTTGGGATGGGAAAGTGACTCTTAACAATATATTGCAAATAGTCCTACCTTTGGGGAACCACAAACTCTGTTCTCTTAGGACAGTTAAGAAGACAGTCCTTCAAGAGTGCCTCTGGACTGTCTATCCTGGGTAGTTCTCCTTAAGTGTGGGTTTGCACCAGCCTGGAGTTGGGGTGGGAGAGGGTGAGGCTGTGAGGGGCTGAGGAGGAGAACAGGGGCTTCCCCTGCTGGGGGAACACAGAGCAGCTTCCAGAAGCAGGTGGAAGGGCTATGGAGAGACTACACTTCCTCTCTCACCAGTGATCCTGTTCTGCTAGTTCTTTCCTGGTAGGAGATACTGAACAGGATGCTAGACCCTAACTCAGGGCCTGCTCTGGGGTCACACCATGGTAAGTGAAGAGTCAAATATACAGAATGTTGACCACATTCTGTTTACACAGTAACTGAGGGCCAAGAACTATCTCCTAGCTCCACCCTGAGAGTCCAATACACCAGACACTGCCCCCCAAAAGCAGGCAAGTGCCTGCCTCTTGACTGCTTTACAATTAAACGATGCTTCAAAACCTTAAGGTTCTCAAAGTCTTTCTGGTACTTCTCCCGCAGCGTGACTGTGTTGCCCTCTAGGTCCTTGTGCTCCAGCTCCTCCCGCATGATGTCCATCTGTGCCTCCAGCTCCTGGATGCGCTCTCTCAGCCCTGTCATGGAATCAGTCTCCCCAGTGGCCACCTGCAGAGGCTCCTGGGACTGGTCAGCTGGCCAGATGGAGGCAGGCAGCTCCTGGGGGCTGCCAGCCAGGAGAGTTTCTGGGGGCCGCCCCTGGTAGTGGCAGAGTCTCTCCTGCAGGCACTGGAGGTTCTGGGAGTAGTGCACCTGCAAGGTCCTCAGCTCTTCCTCATGGATGGTCTGTAGCTCTTTGACCTTAAGCTGGAACTTGTCCTCCAGGGTCTGCATCTGCTCCACGTGGTGCCTCTCCAAGTCCTCCCTGTCTCTGACGGAGGCATCCAGCTGGCTGAGGACTCTGCTGTGCTCAGCCTGCAGTGTATTCTCTGCTCTGTTTAACTGCTCCACCACACACCTGATTTCCTCCTCGTACCTCCCTTGCAGGGCAAACATGTTCTCGCTGTGCTTGCTTTCCACTTCTTCCAGGTACTTCTGCTGATGGTCTAGCTGGGTGACCTGGGCCTTGAGCTCTGCATTTTCCCTTTGAACAACAGCAATCACTTCCAGGTACTCGCTCTTCTGCTTCTGGAGAAGTTCCTTGTATTCCTCCCTCAGGGCCCCTACAGCCTGCTCATGCTCCTGACAGGAGGCCCCTGTGCTCTGCCAGGACTCCTTGTAGCACTGGAGTTCCTTTTCATACTCCAGCCGGATTTTGCAGGCTGCATAACATACCTGCGCCTGAATAATTGCATCTTTAACTAATAATGAAGAATATTGACCAAGGCCTCCCAAATAAGTGTTATAGGAAAGATTTTGGGATACCTGAAGAAGCTTCTGACAATCTCTTACTGATTCCACAGTGGAGAAAGAAGTTAAAGAGGCAGATATATCTCTTAAGAGGCTGGCCTTATCTTTAAGCTGCAGGGCGAGTTCTTCCTGAATAGCAACGAGGGTCCCAGAGCTCTGATCAGACAAATGAAAGGGTTCCTGGGAGCTGGCTACATCTTGATGACTCAGTTCTTCTCCTAAAGAGCTCAAGTCCCAGGACACCTGCACACCATCTGCAATGACTGCTGGAAGCGTGAGGGCTTCCGAGACCTGCTGCATCACTTTCTCAAATTCAGGGGTTTGGTAGGTTCCCAGGATTTCCCTCAGCATGTGCTTATGCTGCTGCAGGGCCGTCTGGGTCCCCCGGAGAGTCTCCTGGATGCTCTGCAACCGACGGTGGAATGACTCCCTCAATGATTGCACAGCAAAGCTGAGCTCCGCCCTGACCCATGTAGCATCTGCCAGGGCAGGGACCAGGGCTTGTGGGATGCTCTGCTGCTCACCCCCTGATGCACTGGCTGCCTCTCCTCCCAGCATCCCAAGGTGCTTACTCAGGGACTCAACCTGGCTCCAGAATTCACCATCCACCAGCACCTTCTTAGCCCAGGTATCTGCTGCGGCCCCAAGACAGACTGCAGCACTTCCAGACTCTAGGGGCAACCTCCCTGACTGAGAAATCTCATGGAGAACGCGTGAGATATCTGATGTTGTATTTTTTAAAGAGTCTGCTATTTGGTTTATCAGTGAGGCTTCCAAAGCTATTTGATCAGAAAGTAGCTTGAGCTGCTCCTGCTCAGTCAGTTCAGGCAGGTGAGATGGCTGCTGCGAAGTCTCTTTCCCTTTCTCCAAGATGCTCCCTTCCTCTAGCTGAGCATGGGCCCCACTGTCTGCAGGGGCTGGCCAGTGACGTAGGGCCTGGATGGCGTGGACTAACACTCTCTCCATGCTGGCCAGGGGGCCCACTTCTGCCTCCTGTGCTTCCTCCTGGCCAGACCCCGGCAGAGATCGTAATTGTTCACGGCAATTTTCTAGGCAAGCCAAGGCCTCAGTGTTTTTTACGTGGAAATTGCCAAGCTCCCCGACGTGATTTTCAACTATCTTTGCCCTAGCCTGTTTTTCCTGCTCCAGCTGGGAGGCCAGCATGCCAACCTGGAGGAGGCTGGCACGGAGCTGCTCTCGGAGCCGTGCCTCGGTGCCGGCCCACTGGTGGTGCAGTGTGAGCAGGGCCTCCTGGCTCTGGCCCTGCTGGCTCTCCAGCTTCACTGTCACATCTTTGAGCTTCTCTTCTGTGATGTAGAGCTTGGTCTCCAGGGAGTGTATTATGGAAAGGTAGGTGTCAGAATCACTGGCTGCAGGGAGAGAGCTCAGGGTGGCCTCTGATGACATGCTTTCCTCTGAGGGTGACCGGTCCTGACTAGTGTCAGAAGACGTGCTGCTGGTCCAGGTCTTCTCGGACCCATCAGGCTGGGTGTATTTCTGGCACTGGATTGTGGAGAACCGGATTCTTTGCCTTTTCACACTGGGTACCCCCTGCTCACATTTTGCTGTGTTCTTTGAGTGCCCCTCCTTGTCAGGCACTTCTGACTTTGGGGGCATCATGCTCACTTCTGTCCTAGGGCTGCTGTGCCCATGTTTCTCCCTAAGAGCAGTCTCTGGGTCGTCCTCCTCGAGTCTCAAGGGTGGAAAGCCTGGAGATGAGCCTGAGGCTCGGAGCTGTGGACCTGAAAGTGCAATGCCGTCCTCTTCTGCTTCTTCCAGGGAGCTCTGCAGCTCCTCGACTTCCTCTAATGATGCCTTCGTGAACTTCCTTAAAATCTCTTCCTTTGTCTGGAGCTTCATTTCTGTTTCCTCTAAGCTGCTCCCCAAGGCAACCATTTTAACCAAAGCCTCATTGAGGTCCTGATCTTTCTTTTCCAGAACTTTCTCATGCATTTCCTTGATGTGCTTCAGCTCTTCCTCCTTTTCTTTCAGCAGAGTGTGCATGCTCTGGAGCTGGCTGGCTACTCTCCTATAGGAGTGTTCCAGGTTCTGGTAGTCTGCCTCTCTTCCCCTCAGCTTCTTCTGAAGCTCAGCAACGTCCCCATCAGACAGGGCAACGTGCTCCATAAGCTCCTGGAACCGCTGCTTGATCAGGTCCCGCTCGTCTCTGAGGCTTTGGACATGCTCAGCCAGCTTGTGGATGCTGGCCTCCTTCACCCGCAGCTGCTCCTCCAGCTGGTGCACGGCCTCGCTGCCCTCAAACCTGGCACTAAGCTTCTCCTTCTGGAGGAGCTCCATCTGTCGTTCGTGGTCCTGGAGCTGGTCCTCATAGGCACTGGCCTTGTCCTCCACCTGCCTCAGGTTCTGCAGCAGCACCTGCTTCTCCTTCTCACAGCTCTCCAGGAGCAGCTCATAGTTCCTCTGCAGCTTCTCCTCCATCAGCCGCTGGGCCTGCTCACTGGCGCTGAGCTGCTGGCTGAGATCAGTGATGCGCTCCTGCAGCCTTTGCACCTCCTTCTGCCGGTCCCTCTGCAGCGCCTGTTGTGTTTCCAGGTCCTGCAGTGCCTGTGTCTTCTCCAGCAGCAGGGCCTCTGTGCTCTTGAGCTTCTGCTCACTGGCCTGCAGCTGACCACTCAGTGCTGCCTTGCTGTGCTTCCATTCCTCCAAATGCTCACAGACCTTGTCCTTCTCCAGTTTCAGGTCATCCTTGAGCTTGGCCAGTGCCTGTTCCTTGATGGTGAGCTCAGCAGCAGCATTGCTGAGTCTCGCCTGAAGGCTGTGGATCTCAGCCTCGTGGTGCCGGATTGTATCCTTGGCCTCCCCGTAGCTGCGCTTCGGGGCCTGGGTCTGCTGGGTGGTTAGCCCCTGGCGCCGGCACTGGACCTCCAGCTCCCTTTGCTGATCTTGATTGACTCTGTGGAGCCTCTGCCAGGCACCAGGTTGGGAGGTGGCCACTTCAGTCTTAAAAAAACCGATTAAACACTGGTTAGAAACACTCGGGCTTCCCAGTTCTGAGTGTCACACCTCTGGCCAGGGTCAACCACAGAAAAGCTCCTTGGTGGGTTTGCTGATAATTATCCTCGGCACAATTTTTTTCATTTAAAAAAAATCCAACAAATCATCTTAATTATTTTGATAAGTGTTGCTTCCAGGTAAACAGAAAACATGAATAACAACATCAAAACAACTCTAATCGAATAGCTTCTAGGAGAAGTAACCAAACAAAAAGAATAATGGAATAAACAGGTAAGCAAAAACAAAGACTGAGAACAAGAGACAGGAAGGAAAGAAGGGGGAGTAGAGCATGGGCATCTGTTTGTTTTGCAAAACAAAAGGTACACAGCTCTAGACAATCAACCCTAGAAAAGCACAGGAGGCAGGGTGCAAGTGATGTCACTTCCTTCTAGGACAGGGAGAGAAGGAAGGGAAGCAACTGCTCAGGAATGTCAGCAAGGTGACATCTGAACATTTTCCTTTCGGAAGTGGAGCTTGTCCTCTACAGTAACAAGAAGAACTAATCTCTACCTGTAAGAAGATAAAATGAGGAGAAAACAAAAACCATGGAATAAAATATGATAATAAACAAAACAAATAAACCTTCATGGAACTCAAATAAGAAACTGTGAAGAAGCATGCAAAAAACAAAACACAAATGAAACAAAACTCCCCAAAAGGTAAGGCATGCAGACTAGACAGGACTAATAACAGGAAAAAAAATAAGAACATGAACAAAAGTGAGAATAACCCAGCCTAAGAATTTGGCCTGCCTCAGTCTGCTGGGGAAGCCACAGATGTGACACTCAGTTATGTTATTAAGTTATAATAACTGCAACTCCACTGCAAGTCCAAACCATGCAAGCTCCTCCTCCCAGCACAGTTAGCACAGCACCCTTCCTGGGCAGACTCCTTCTGACCCTTAATCCCAAAGGTCCTTGCTCATTCTGACTTCTGATTATAAGCATTCCCAAAGTGTGAAGGGAGGTAAAAGCAACCTGCTATTAGACCTAGTGAGAAGGTGTTTAGAAGCCAGTTCTGCCCAGTGCCAACTGATAAGAGCTTGGGTGCAGGATCATGCAATCATCCAAGCTAGACACAGAGGTAGGTTCTGAGGTTAAGATGTGCAAACTCTGCTGCTAGTATCTTTACCACCTGATGTTAAGTGAATTTGTGTAGGATGGGGGCCCAACCAAGGTTTAAAAAGATGCTCCTCTGATCTGGAGGTTCTGCAAAAATGACCCAGAAAGCCCACAGTGAGCTCTGTATGAATGATGCCCACCATCATCAGCTCCTGGAGCACAAAAATAACTGAATTGGCACAGCAATAACTATGGCAGAAAGGGCTGGAGAGGAGGGTGCAGGGCACACAGGAGCCCAGGGCCACAGTCCAAGTTGGGGAAAAAAGAAATGGAAGAAAGAAAGAGAAAGCAACAAAAATGGCATGGATAGCAGCAGGAAGGCAGACTCTGCCTAGAGGGTTCTCAAGGTACCCAGGACGACTTGGAGGCAGCCAAGGCATGATGATCTGGAAAATGTTGACGAAGCAACTATTCATAGACCTGGAATCACCGAGAGCCTGAAGGGCCCTCAGGACAAGGTGTAAGTCTGGACAATCTAGGAGAAGCTACTGCTGTGGGGTAGGGGACACCAGCTTATGCTGGTCAGTGGCAGAGCCTACACTTAAACCCAGAACCCTGACTTGACAGCTGAGTCCTCAGCTTTGGTGGAGTCCTGTTCTATCACCCCATTTTGCTTTTCTCCAGTACTCATTCGTCAGTTGTCTCTCCCCACCAGCACGTCACTCCACAGGGCAGGAGTATGTTATTTTCTACTCTAGAACTAGAATAGGGCCTAGAATGCTGCAGGACAGCCAGCCTGCACTGGCCCACCCTGTCCAGCTGACCTACTGCCTGGGGAGACACCCCCAGTAGTGCTCAATGGTCTCTGTGAATCTGCTTGCTGAGCAGGACTGTGGCACAGAGATCTCTGGTGGTGGATACTGAGTTTGGGCCCTCAGCTTAGGACTCAGGCTGTGGCTCTCCTCATCTCCCCTTCTAGGCTGGCTCAGGGCTGGGTAGCCACATTTTCTCCCTCAAACTTCAGTCTAGGTAGAAAGAAGTCGGGCCATTGGGCTAGTGGTAATAGCCTAGGTCTACCTGTAGGTATGGTATGGACACAGAAAAGGAAGGAGGACCCACTGCCACATCTGCCACTAACTTAATCATAAGGAGGCACTTGGCTGGCTGTTACTCAATTTCTTCAATCTGTAAAACAGGCCTACTACTGTTTTTTTTTTTTTTTTTTTTTTTTTTAAATAAACAACTTAGAAGTGACTTGCAAATGTATGGTATTTATAATAAATATATATTGGGTTACTTTGAGAGGGAAAAGAAAAAAAACACCAAAATTATTTTATTAAAAAACAAAGGAAAAACCCTTAGATACAGAAGTTTCAGGCTCTGAAAGCCATAGTCCTGGGGCAGAGAAGCCAGAGGATGGCACTTGGGAGAAGTGGCCCCTGCTCAGGCAGGTTTTGCACATTCCTAGCCTGCCGGGGTCCTTTCCATGGAGGCCCTGAGTGCATCTTGAGCACCAAGGTGGCCCCTTAGCCCTACCTGCAGCACGTAGCCCTCCCGGGCACTCTGCTCCCGGCCCAGAGCCACTCTCAGTTGATCCTGCAGGAGCCGGTTTTGCTCCAAAAGGTCTGAGGCCTCCTTCTGGCTCTGCTCCAACTGTTGGCAGAAAGACATGCATTTTAAAGCACCATGATAGTAACAGACAGAAGCAGCAGTACAGTGCAGGCCCAGAGTGACATTTCTGGCAGGAGCTGGGCTGAGCACAGAGTCCTCCCTGACCTTCCAGAAGTCAGGGATAAGCTACTCTGCCCTGAAGTGCAGCATCTGGAACAGAAGGCCTCAACTGTAAGTATTTTTTGGACCATAAGATACACCTAGGTTTTAGAGGAAAATAGGGAAAAAATTTTGAAGCAAAAAATGTGGTTAAAATATTTAATAACAAATATTTCACCAATGTAAATGTAAACAGAACTCAACAGCAGCATTAACAACCATTATTCCTCCCAAATTTGGGGGGAGTGGGGGATGCATCTTATAGTCTGAAAAATACGGTATATATCAATAATATAGCAGACTTGCGGACCTGTTACCCTGAATGCTCACAAAATTTTCACACCTGCTTAAGGTTCCAGTACTCAGACCCCACCAGAAACTGAGACTTTGTGCCTGTACCAGGAGGAAGTTCATGCTACTGGGTCCTTTCTGCATCCCCAGCATGGTCAGAAAGTCCAATGCTGCCCCAGGCAAGCCTCATTCCAGGCCCTGCCTTGTTTCCCACTACAACAATTCTACTTTTATACAATGGATTCCATGTAAAAGTCTGCAAAGAGGATTCCTGAAGTATTCCACAAGATGTGAAAAGTAAGCAAGCTACTTCACACTCTTCTTGCGTTCAAATGGTTTTGAATTCATTCATTCTTCTATTCATCTCTTTCTCAAACATTCTCTAGGTGCCTACTGGGCCACTTGGGCCACTGTGCCTGCCCCGCCCTGCCCTGGAGGCTGCGGGAAGTGGGAGAGGTAGAGTACAGTAGATAGGGGGGCACTGCCAGGATGTGCTGTGAGAGGTGCGGAGAACTGACTTTCAGACATCGCTTTAAATAAATGTATGGTTCAGCATATGGTCTGCTGGCCAGCAGGCCCATTTTTGCAGCTGAGAAGTGTGAGTTTGAACTTTTATTTACTACACACTGTTTTTATTATCTTATTTACAAACATAAAAATTGGAAATAAAATCAAACTGTTCATGCTAGTGATAGCCTCATAAATCTAATAAACTAGGAAAAAAGAAGTTTTGTGTGCTTTTTTTTTAAAAAGAAGAGAAGTAAAGGCAGACCAAAGTGACAAATGTTTAATTAGCTAATGTAAAAGAACACATTGGAACCATGAAACTGTTTCGGGGGTACTGCCAAGGGAGCTCTTTGGCCAGGAACTCCCTGCTCAGACTTATAAACTCACTGAAGTTCCCCAGATTTGGTTCCTACATGTTTTTATGAAGGAACATATTATGCTTTAAATGCAGGGGCTGGTTGCTCATCTCTGCATCCAGATGCCCTGAGAGGCCTGCTCCACAAAAAGCCTCCACAGTGTAGCCCATGCTGACTAAAGTGAGTTATGTTCACCTGCTCACCCACCAAGGGCCTCTGTTTTATCTCTCAAATATCTAGAATCCTTCTGCTTCTTGCTGCCTGCTCTGCACCCCCTCATGTCTCATCGAAGGTTACCAGGCTGCTGAGTGAGCACTGGGGCTCTTCTCTGCCTCCAGCTTTGGCCTGCTCGACCCAGGGTTGCTTAGTGAGGATCAAAAATTAACTCTGCTCACGTTCCTCTTCAGCCTGAGTACACAAGGCCCCTACCTGGGCTCTGCAACCCTCTTCTCTGGCCACCCCTGACGATGGCAGTGCCCTCGTCACATGGCAAATTACTCTGTCCTTCTGGAAAGGTCTGGTGCCCCCTCCCTGCTACCCGGCATGAGCTGGTACTTCCTGTACCTCTCACCAACTATACTGTACTCTTAAGAACCTGTCTGCCCATGTGTCTATCTTCCTGAATGGTTTGCCAGCCCCTGAGGGGAGGGAACACATCTCCCTCAGTGTTATGCAGCTGAACCACTCAGGCCACCACCAGGCACCATGGCTGCTCAGGAACCCACCCACCTGTCCACTTATGGCTGCCTCTAGTCATTACCTCCTTTTCCAGCAGAGAGGTCAGCTCATGATTGGAGAGCCTATCACTTCTGTCCTCACAGGACAGGTGCAGAGGAGCAATGGGCACCTGCTTTTCTTCCCGTAGAGGGGTGGTCTCCACCTGATGCCACCGCTGTTCGATCTCCACATGGACATTCTGTGTCTTGGGGTTGGGGGGCACAGGCAGCCCTGGGCTCCGATCAACCTCCATCCGCAAGCCTGTATCATCAGTGGCTGGCCCATCTACAGTGTCAAGCACCCCGAAGCGCTTGCGGCGTTCTTCCCGCCTCCGAGCACGTTCCCGCTCCAGCTCTCCTGACTCTGCCTCCGGGAACGTGTCAGGGGTCACTGTGGCACTGGCCCTCTCTTGAGCCAGGGCCTGCTGCAAGGGGCGGAACTCAGCCCAATCAAAGGTCTTGGAGCGCCCCTCCCGTCTCCGCTCCCGAGCACGGCTCCTCTTCTGCTCAGGGTCTGGCTCTCTGGGCTCCACCTCTTGCTTCTCACTTGGCCTCAGGCAGGTCTCAAAGGGGGAGCTATTCCGGTTCTTCTCCTCCGGCAAGGAGCTGGGGGCAGGGGGCAAACAACTTATCAGGTATGACTCCAGATGCTCACCCCAGCAGAGGGCCATAGCTCCCTTGGAGCAGGGCAAGAAGGGATATTCTGTCATCATTTCCTCAGAGGGAACCTAAACTGAGTTTGAGTGAGAGAGAAAGAGCCACAGATAGCCTACGGGTTTCTGGCAGGAAGATATTACAAGGGTCTCCTAACTGAGGAGATGCAGTAGGGGAGTCTCACAATAGTCCTATCAGTAGGACAATAAAGCACAGGGAGCCCCTACCCTGTTTAGAGCCAAGGTCGAGAGCCCTGACAGGCTGCACAAGGGACAGCCACTGTCCAAACCCTTCATGAGGGAGGCTGACCCTGTGGCATGCACACACTTACTGGACAATGGTGACAGAATGAATGGGACCAGCCGTGTCTCTTGAAAGGACCAAGGTTTTTAATAAGCAGGGAAGTAACACGGTCAGGTCTGTGTTTTAGGAAACCCACTCTGGTGGCTGCTGTGGTAGAGGAATAAGAGTAACAGGCCTGAGATGACCTGTGAACAACTCAGATACATCACCCAGATGGCACCAAGGAGCCCATCCCATGCAGTGGCCCACTTGACAGGTGGAGAGCATGACCGTCAAGGGCACTTCTGCTTGCCCAGCAGAAAAGTCCATGCCTTTTCCCAATTTGCCTCAAAGCAAAGGTTCCTGAAGAGGAACCCACCTGGGCAGCAGTAGGGCAGAGGCATCAGTCATGGCAGTTGGAGGCAGGGTTCTCCAGGCTCTATGGACTAATCCCAGGGACTCGCAGCCTGAACAGTAGGCAGGGGGAAAATGCAGAATCAGGAGCCACTGGGGGTTCCAAGGGAAGGTGGGGGTTCCAGGGAGCACCCATGTTTAAATGGGGGCCAAAGAGAAAGGATAGAGTCAAAGAGGCACCCAAGGAGAAGAGGACGCAGTCGCCACCACCCGCTTGGCCACCCATGCCAGCAGATACTTAGTGAAAAATAAACAGCTCCAGGGTGGTAGGTAGGACCTGTGTTTTCAGTTCAAGCCATATGCGTATTTGAATAAAAACTCTCCAGAACAGACCTTCTGATAGCTCTGAACTGAGAACTAGAGCAGGCTTACAGCAGTGGGATAACATGGAAAATGGGAAGCCACAGAACCAGTCTCTCCAACAGAGAAGCCCGCCTGGGAAAAAGGCACCTCCTGTCTTCCCAGACAGGAAGCCCCTACATCTCCCCACCAGACACAGGGGGCCTACAGTGCCTGGCTTCACCTGTTACCTCTGATGTTTGTATCTGTTTCTAATTGTCCTTGGGACATAGCCTTGTAGAGTTAAAAAACAAAACAAAACAAAACAAACTTATTTTCCTCAAACTATAAAAGCCCACATCAAATAAGCACAAAGGCTGAAACAAACTGGAGAAACAAATTACTCCATTAACTCGTAGTGAGAAAGACAGTCATCACATCAAGCTTCCCATGGAGACAAAAGGCCTGCCTGCTGTGGCAGGAGCTGATACCCAAGTGTGCAAGGGAGACATGCATGCCAGCCTGGGAGATGCCACTTGTAAGTCATGTGTGCACAAAAGTGTGTCCTTTATTCCCGTTCTGAGGCCAAAGCCACATGCCTGCCCTGAGACATCCCAAAGCTGACAGCCCCCAGACAGATCCTCAATCTGATGCACAGAGCCAGGCCTGGCTAGGACAGGGTGGCAGGTGATTGTCACTGGCTAGAAGCCCTGACCTGAGGCCACCTGGCTCTTGTGTGTCCATCTCACCTCCCAGAGACCACACAGCAGCCTGGGCAGAGCAGCCTGAGCTGCCTGTCTTGCTTGGCTGTGGGGGTGTCCTCCAGAGCTCAGAAAGTACACTGGCCTTGTGAGGCTCCAGCTTCTCCTCCTGAATGGGAGAGAGCTGAGGGGTAGCTGCTGGGCTGCCAGCGGATACAGCCCCATGAGGATGGGGTTACCCTTTGCCCCTGCACACAGGATGTGCTCCCCCAACAGGATACCACAGAGTGGGTCCTGGTCACCATCTCCTGGTCTTACCAACTCAGGAACAACCAACTATTCTGTTTGTTAAATAATGAACAAACAATATGAATAAACACAGAGGTGAAGGAATTGTTATTTTGGGTTCCTTCCCTTTCTTCTTGTCCAAAGAGGTACACTGTCACTAAGAAGAGGCAAGGACTTCAAAAAGATTTAGGACAATCACAACTGCCCCAGGCCACCAGGAGGCACACAGCAGGCACCAGGGTCACCTGGAGTGTGACTTCCAGTGCAAGAAATACACTTGCGGAGTCATTTAAACTACATGCCTACAAAGTGCCAATGAGAGTTCTCAGAACTGGCGAAGGCTCTGACGCCTTGATGCGTGCACAGCAGTGTTCTGGGCATCACAGAGCCAGGCCCCTACACTGGAACCATGTCTTCATTCTTTTAAAATGAAACCCAGCCAGTTTCTAATCTTCAGGGTTAGAGGAGGAAGGTACACAGTGAATCATGAGATATGTGAACTGAAGTGTTATGGCGGGGGATAGTTTTCCAACTTAGGCTCTGCCACTAAGAGTTTCAGAGAATTTTTCTTGATACATAGAAATCCAACAGATGCAGGAGTGAGGTGAAAAAACAAACAAACAAAAACAAGAAAAAGAAAAAGAAATGCTATTGCAGCCTATGGGTACAGCCTCCAGTGAAGCCCAGTGCCCACGCCCACTCCAGAGGGGCCTATCCCCTAAGTTCAGTTCTGATGGTGGCCCAAGTGAAACTTGTGTAGCTCCACCAACCAGGCTCACAGAAGGAAGAAGCAACCTGACACAGAGAACCAGGAAACCAAAAAGAGAATGAGTGTTGGGGGGTGGGGGGGCGCGGCAGCAGGACCTAGGATGGAAAGAAGAAGGCCATGCTGGGCCAGGCTGAGAGCTCAGGTCCCCAGAAGAAGCAGCTGTTCATGTACAGGAGTGAGGCAGAGGCCCCTGGGGAAGGTGGTTCCCTTGAACTTTACCTTGTGACATCCGGGGCAGAGGTTGGATGGACATGCTTCATGATGGTCTGGATCCAATTCCGCCGGATCCCAGATGTCATGGCAGAGAGGGTGAATTCGCCCTCCTTTGTCTACAGAAGAGACAAGGCATTATCAGTGACCACTGTCAATCTCTCCACCTGCCTCCTGCAGGGAGGACTATGGCTAGGTGGCCATCTTAGGAGCACCATGTATACCCTGCTTAGGATAAACTAGACCTGGAGAGCAAAGGAAACAGCAAAGCTATGAAGACACTAACCTGCTTTCACTGTCAAGGCTAACTCAGGTATCTCCCTCTCCAGCAGATTCAGCAGGCATTTACCGAGTACCTACAATGTCCAGGCACTAAGGCGACTCACCCTGCCCTTTAAGAAACTCACAGACTAGAGGGAAGGAGAGTGTGGGTATGTGGGGAGCAAGTGGGAGCCCAGCACAGTGGGGCTGAGCTGGGCCTTGTGTGGTGAGGAGGGGTGGTAGGTGGGTGGGAAAGAGGTACACGTCCCAGGCAGAGGAAGCACGAACAGCTCACCCCAGTACCCTGCAGCCACACTCACTGGGCACACAGGGCAATCAGGGAGAGGCCAGGCAGGCTGGGGTGTGGTGGAAGCCGAGTCTTCAGGCTGAGAAGAGGCAGGGAGGCCTGTTGGACAGTAAGGGCAGTTGTCTATGAAGTCAGAATTAAGGTGGTGGCAGGATTGGGTTAATAGGGAAGAGGGAGGGAGGCACTTCTAGGACAACCCCTAGGCCCCCTGACTTGGATGAGCTGGTGGGACATCAGCTGAGACAGAGGAATACGTTTACAGCAAAGGGGAGTGCACAGCCTGGGCGGGGGTGGGGGGAGGCCAGATACAGCAGCAGGGAGGAGGCAGCATGGCCTGCAAGGGTGAAGAATAAAGAGTGGCCTCTGAGGTGCAGTCTTCATGTCTCCTGGGGGCACAGCAAGGTGCCTCCTGAGAAGGGGAGAGATGGAAAACATGGAGGGGTGGTCTGCATGGAGTCTACTTCCCTGCTTCTGCACCTATAGACTCCTGTCTTCCAGAATGAGGGTGTCAGTCCTTTACTTTAAGCTGCTCAGGCTACTCAGGAACACATTAGCAAATCACTGAAGGGAAGATGAAATTACCAAGATAGTTTTGGGTTGGGTACTGACATGGCCAGGGAGCAAAACACAAGAGACCACACATGGGCCTGGAGTACTGAAAACACAGCTTGGACTTGACCTCATCCTCCACTTCGGGCCCCCCAGAACAGCCCATAACTCATCTGTCCTTGGGTTTTCCCTTGCTGTACTCCTAGAGTGGGGCAATGGCTTCTCAGCTCTCCGAAACACTGGCCCCTTATGCCTTGGCCCTCCTCTGCCCCTGAGACCTGCTCATACTTGCCGTGGGGTCTTTTGCCTTCTCTCATTCCCAGAGGTGGGCGTTCCCGTGGTCTAATCTCAGCAATCTCCACATTCTCCCTCATGGCCTCATCTTCCATCTTAAGTGGGTTCCTTCCCAATAGTAGGCCCACACTGTGGCTGCCTGTCTAAGTGTTTGTAGAAAGCCCATCACAGCCAAAACTCCAGAGGCTCTATACCTTTTTTATTTGTAAGTGTATTAAAAAAAAGACTATTTATTTATTGCTAGACAAAGAGGAAGGGAGGGAGAAAGAGAGGGAGAGAAACATCAATGTGTGGTTGCCTCTCATGCACCCCCTACTGGGGGCCTGGCTCGCAACCCAGGCATGTGCCCTGACTGGGAATCAAACTAGCGACCCTTTGGTTTGCAGGCTGGTGCTCAGACTAACGAGCCATACCAGCCACGATGCTCTACACCTTTTGCTACACACTGGGGCACAAGATCTCAGCCCTGCCTCCTCCCTCATCTGGCCAAAGTTACAGCCCACATGTGTTTCCTCTGCAGTGCCCTGTAGCCACCCCTTCCTTTTCTGCCCGCCACCACTGTGCCTGTCTGGCCTCCTGCCTCTCTTCACCTCCTTTAACTGCCTGCATATCCTGTTGGATGTCTTACTAATGCACAACTACCTTGTGTCGTCCAGCACATTCCAGCATATTCCACAATCTCAGGAGAAGACTGACTTCCGACTCAGGGCTCTTGTGGTGCTGCTCCTGCCTAGCTTCTGCACTCAGCTCCTTTGTAGGTGTCCCGGCCAGGGCAGGGACATCGCACATTCATTTGTCTATCCTTGCCTCTCAAGAACTCAAAGCTGCCTACTAACCCAGGCCAAGACCCCTTCAGAACCCATCCTTTCATGCTAAGAGCAATCTCTACGGACCTAGGTCTCTCTCAGTCCATGCAGCTCACAGAAAAGTGTCAGAACTTAAGATAAGCTCCAGCCCCAGGGCAAAATAAAAAGGGTCAGACTGATGGTTGAGAGTAAACTGCATGGCTCAGACCTTAGAATAATTAAGTTACTACTCAGTGCTCACTTGTTGACTTAAAAAGCTACCTCTTACCTCAGGATACCCTGCCCAGAGAAACCTGCTCGTTGACACGAGGAGATCAGGGTGAGGGAGGGGGTACAGTATGGGGTCTACCAGGAAGCTCAGGACTAGCTCACTGAGCAGATCTGTTCCTCCTGCAGGGACCAGGAGCAAGGGAGCATCATAGCAGGGGGTGGGGAGGTTGCTAAGACCCTAAGATTCACCAACTCATGCCCTGGGCCTCATGCCAGGCCATCTGTCCATATGACTTGGCACCCCACACGGAGGACATGCCATGGCCAGTAGCCTAGGTGGGTTGGTGGCTAGACTTCTCTTTGTAATGAACACAATGGTGTTCGGGTGTGAACCTCAGTCTCCTTGAAGTTTGGTTAATATGAGTCAGTCTCAGGGTGCCTGATCTACTGAGTCCAGTGATAAAGCTGAGTTTTTGCACCCCGAGATCTGAAGGTAAGACCCTATTAAAGGTGACCCCACTGGAGTTACAGCCTTCTGTGACAGAAAAAGTCCCCTGCAGTGGCAGCCCTGTCTGTCAGGCTGTTTTCTACCCACCACATACTCACAAGGCTCTTGTGAGAAAAGAAATTAGTTTCATACAAGGAGAGGACTAGTCTTTGTCCCAGCTCCTGAGCAGCAACCCCTGAATCCTCATTACTTAGGGTTGGGGATGGCTACACTATAAAGACCAGCCATAAAGTGGGAGGGCTAGGGCTTCAGCCCCATGTAAATGAGCCAACCTCTGAGGGCAGGGCTGGAGGTTGTGCTGGACCCCATGGACATGACTGTCAATCATGACAGTTGTGAAACCCCAATCAAAACTCAGGACTCTGGTCCTGGGTGAGATTCCTGGGTGGGAAGCTCTGTGTGTCACTGCACAGCAACACCAGGAGGGCAACGTGTCCCCTGGGACACAGGAGCCCAGGCAACTCTGAAAGCCTCCCTTCTTTTGGTGCTCCAACTGGTGTCCTTCTCTAAAATGAAACCACAGCTGTGCTCTTTGAGTCATCCTGGCTCATTCTTGAATCTGAGGATGGTTTGGGGAACCCCCAAACTTGCAGTTGGTGTTAGAGTGAGAGCAGATGTGTCAGTCAGGTGACTGTGTCCTAATCTTGACCCTGGCTAACTCCGGGCAGCCCTTGAGTCACCAACTTTAATGAAATGGCCAATGAGGACTGTCATCTTTATTGAACCAGGTTATTTTTTTTGAGTGCAAGGGCAATGACTTGCTTCTCTGAGTCCCTCACAAAGTTGTGGGGAGAAAAAAGACTTCATGAATTTTCAAACTCATGAGTAGAAGAATAAACTAAAGAGTAAGTGAATAAAAACCTACTACTCTGAGATTTAAATAATTAATACTTTCATTCTTATTTCCCGTACCTCACATATCCTTCCAACTGTCCCAAACTCCAGGATTAAAAGAAAGAAAAAGAATCTTCAGTAATAAAAAGCTTCTACACAGTCTTGAAAGATGCTAATATCCAATTTTTGCTCAGATCACAAACTGGGGGTGGGGACCAGGTGCCACAGGCCTGAGGACAGAACTGGACAAGATGCTGACACTCATGGAAAAAGAGCATCTCTTGACGATGCACATGAGGTCACGCCTGCCCACCAGTGCCCAGACCAGGACATCAAGTGCTCAAAGACACACCCCAGCCAGTCAAGCCTGTGTCGCCCACCTCTGCACCCAACCTGTTTCCAAACTCCACCCCTGGGCTCACATGTATCTGAAAGCCATAATTTCTCTGGACTGGATACTCCGTGACATCATAACATGTAGACAAGTCAATTTCCCCATCCAAGTCAGCCGCCTGCAGAGAAAAATGAGAAGACATTAAGAGATTTAGAAATGAAAGTCAATACTAAACAAACATGTCTTCACAAGTGACTTTGAGGGCTGGCCTTTTTCTTAGTGAGCATATACCCTCATAAGAAGTGAGGACACGCCTGGCCTTCATAGCACAGACACACCAATGCCACCATTCTCCATGGGTATTCTGCCAAAGAAATTCCATGCTGATAGTTCTCTAACATACTCACATCAGAACTTCTTCACACTCGTAAAAATTGAGGACCCCAAAGAGTTTTTATGTAAGCTTTATCTATTGACATTTACTATGTTAGAAACTAAGCTGAAAAAAATTTAAACATATCTAATCACTTAAGGATACAAATAAGCCCATTTTATTAGTAAAAATATTATTTAAAAAATCAGTGATAATACTGTTTTGAATCTTTACAAATCTCTTTGATGTCTGCTTCTCTTATCTGTTTCTGCATTCATTCTGATGGATATATTGTTTTGGCTGAGGTATATGAAGACAGTCTGGCCTTTCACAGAAATGGACTTGAAAAAGGGAGACATTTTAATAATCTTCAAGTAGTTGTGGTTATTTTTTTGATATGTGGTAGTTATCTTGAATTTATGCAGGGGTGTCCAACCCTTTGGCATCTGTAGGCCACACATTAATACATTACAACACATAATTACAAAAAAAAATCTCATAATATTTCAAGTAAATTTACGGGTTTGTGTTGGGTCATATTCATACCCATCCTGAGCTACATGTTGGACACCCCTGGGACTTAAAGGTTAACTACAAAGTGGAATCTGAAATCATATCAAGGAACTTTCTGTACTCAGTTACATCCAAATCCACGGTGTTACTGTATCCTCTGAATGGGTCTTTTACCTGTGCCCAACTGTGTAACATTATATATTGGTCATTTGGAAAATAATGAGTTATACACTTCCTATGCTGACACATCTCATTATATGAAATCAAACACTGCATCTGTTAGTATCACCACCTATTTGGTCAGGAGAGACTGAAGTAAAGGAAAGCTGTCAAGTTCATGATGGTGAATAAAAGTTTTCCAAAGATTCAATTTTTGCTTGAAAGTTCATCTTGTAGCACTGGCAACAAATACTGCCTGTTGTTTCCCTAAAGGAATAGGCTCACTTGGTTCATTCTAAAGAAAATGTCTGCTAACCACCAAAACTGAATGAGCAATTTGTGTATGAGCTGTTCTTGCAGGTAAAGTGAATGATCCACAGGAGATGCTGCTGGCCAGTGGGCAGCACCAACAGCGGGCACAGGGCTGCCCCACGAAACAGCCGTCATACTTGGTGTGCAACAACAGTGACGTGTACTTACTGCAGATTTCAAATCATGAGAGTATTAAAAAGATGAGTCTTCAAGGACTGAGACTTAATGAAATCAGTAACTTTCTTAACATTGTGAGTGTATGGCAGTAAAGAACACAGGACCGTTGGCCACTGGCTGCTGCAGCCTGTGTCTGGGCTAAGGCACCAATAGCCTCATCCACTGCTGCTTGTGCAGTCAGTACAAATGTTAATACGATAAAAAAAGAAAACAGCATCTTAGTGTTACAACAATAGTCTTGAGTATCCCAGCCCTCCTAAGGTGTCTCCAGGGGTCTACAGCCCACACTCTGAGAACTGCTGGTTTATATAAGTGGCAGTCACACATGACTGTTCGGTTAAACACACACACGTTTCTGTATTCCCTGCTATTAGGCACACCAGAGGCCTGCCACCCTACCCTTCCTAGTCTTATATCACCAATATCTTTCCACTGGGCTCCATTAAAAACTTAGTTCATTTAGGTTCAGGGTATGTAAATATATATATGCCCTCCTGACCCCCTACCTACCCCCCGCCTCAGACAGGTATTTAGGTTCTCTTCAATCTCCTGCTATTTCAAAGGAACAGAATGACTAACCTTGGACACAGATCTTTTTCTATTTGTAGATATATCTTAAGGATGCTTGGAGTGGACTACAAGGGAAAGGTTAGAAACACACTTGCTAAATTGTTCAAAAGAATGACTTTTTTGTAGGTGAGAAAAAACAGCTCCTCTGGTTGGTCCTTCATCTGCAGAATGAAGACTGTCAACTAGGCTAACCAGATTCATCTGCCACATTCCATCTTTGTCCAAAAGACAAGGGATAAACAAGATTTTAGCTTAGTTCTTCAAGACTCAATTCACCATAAAATCTCTTTGTAGGAAAAACAAAAAAGCTCATCTTGAGTTTTAAAATAAGACATCTTTCAGTGTTTTTCAAACAGAGAAAAAAGTTGCTCAAACACACTATGCCCAGGTAACTAAAGCAGGGCCTCAGAAGATGCATGTTCCAGGCAGGAACCAGTCATGAGACTATCAAAAGCAGGTTCCACTACATTCAGACTTCCCACCAGATCTGGACTGGGGAACCCAACATGGCAATGTGGACATCCATCAATAGACAAAGGGGCTGAAGCCCAGGAGAAGCAGTGGTGCTTGGGGGCTGTGGGCTCCCAGATGCTATCTGAACCCCTTCAGCTATCTCCCCAGTGGGAGCAAAGCCAAGATACTCACCTCCTCAGCCACCGAATCCCTATAGTATCTCAGGCTTTGATCAGCAAGGACGAACCAGTGTTTCTTCCACTGAAATGGAAAGGAGAAGACAGACTAAACTACTATGTAGCACACTTACTACTCTGAAGTGACCCATGCCCAAGTCCTAGGGCAGCTCCTAGAGCATGTGAAAAGGCAGCTACTCCTGCGAGTGGCAGAGGACTCAGTGTTTAGGCCACAAGGCAATCACGAGCACATGCTGTTGGGGCACTTGCTAAGCCTTGGCTCCTCAGTGACAAGGCAGGTGGGAGAGCTGGGGTGGGCCACTGGCCATGGGCTCTATGTAACCCAGTGGTGTGTCTGGCGAATAGTGCTTTGCAGCTCTCAATTTCAACTCCAGGGCTGCAGACAGGGGGCTGGGCTGAAAGGTGTCTGTGCAAACAGAATCTTCATCTGAAGGAGGCCACTTGTAAGTTATAGCCACTGGCTGGTTAACCAGAGGGGTGCGCCCACCTGCAGCTAGCATGTACAAACCAACCAGCCAGATTCCCAAGTCTTCACTGTGAGTAGCAAGGGGGAGACCTGAGTCTTCGGGCAAGGCCAAAAGGGTTAACATAGAGGAGAGAAGAAAAGAGGATGTTTCAGCAGAGCTGCTCAGAAAGCAGGTGTGGGAGAATGGGCAGGCAGGGTCTCGGTATGACCTAGCAGGTTTCTTCTCATGCCTCCTGGGAGGTCTGGCATTCTAGCCCCATCCAGGGTCAAGGTGGGGCTGGCAGGTCCAGCTGTAAAGGGCTCTTCCTGCTTGAGTCTGATTGTGAGAATGTATCATAATGGCTCTTTCAGGACTGGGGGTGAGCTGGTATCTCTGACAGAGTCTAGCTGCCTCAGCTGCTGTCTCCTTGTCCGTCTTGTGTGCAAGCACAAGCCAGCCCTACAGCCAGAGGCTTTCTCTGTCCCTGGGCAATATCAGCAGGTAGGGAGCTAGTGTTGAGAATGTCTCCATGGCTTGAGGCCAAGGTCACTGCTGGGTACAGGACAGCAATCCGTCACATTGGCAACAGGTAGGCCTGGTGGTGCATCTCCAAAAGCTCCACCCCTGCTGTAGAAATGGGGGCTGTGAACCTCCATTTTTCTGAGGAGATGGGGGTCCTGGCCACAGTCCTTGCCCATGAGACCAGGGGGTGTGCTGGAGGTGAGGGGACAGAGCTAGTGTTCACAGATTAGCCAGGGATAAGGCCGGCTCAGCCTCGAAGCTGCTCCCCAGCCCTTCAGAAACCACAGATCTCTGCACACTAACCTGGCCATCCTCGTACTGCTTGGTCAGCCAGCCTTTCTTGAAATTCAGCAGGTCAGGCTGAAAAAGAAAAAAGAACAGTTCAGAGGGAAACACTGATACTCCAGTCCTGGGCAAAGGGTGACCGACAGAGCAGACATTCTTTACAGGTGAGGAGGGCACCAGGAAAAGGGGTTTCTTCACCTATCAGACCAACCTGCACAGGTCCCTGGCCCCAGGTTGTGCTGCCTGCTGCCTGATCTGCAGGCACACACATCTGGGAAGAAGCAGGTGCTGCATTTCATAGGCTACTGTGAAGGAAGAGAGCTCAGCCTCATGGCCCTGTGAGCGGCTGGGCTGCCTGGTGCTCTGAGACAGGCCCTACTCCATTTGCCTGAGAGGCGGAGAAGAATGGCTCAGACAGACAGTCATTGAGTGTGGTATATGAAGGGAAAGGTCTGCAATAACAGCTTGAGGGGGAATTCAGAAGTTCTTGCAGAAGACACAGAAGACAGAGAGAAAAGATGAGATGACCAAGAAGCAGACACCATGTCTGGTCCTCAGTGAGATGCAGCAGCAACTTTACCAAGACCCTCAGGCCACTTATCTGTACCAGGATGACTTTCAGTCTCCAGTTCTCTACAAGGAGCAAAACCGGGACAACAGATAAGAAAGCAGAGGGTGCACGCCCGCCGGTAGGGCCTGAATGTGGTGCTATCCCTGCTGGTCCATCCTAAAACCTGTGTTGTTCAGCAACCCACGAGGATCACCTGCGGCCCACCTGGACCCTGCTTATGTTTTACGTCTGGGTTATCTATAAGGCTGGTGCTTCAAAGAGACATGGACCATCCTCCCTGTCACTGGTCATGCTCTCCACTTTTCCACAGCCATCTTGACCAGAAATAGGCTGTGACATCTGTTTGCAGTGCAAGGTCTGAGAGGGCATTAAGAGAGAACAAATGTGTAGTGACAGGCCAAAGATCAGCAATACCTGTTCTGGGAGCCTCTGCTCCAAACCCTTGAGCCAAAGTCAGAACTCAAGGAAAAATCCTCCAGGTAAGAAACCTCCTGTCTTTGCTCCACAGTTTCATATTGGTCTTGGTGGTGGCCCCACACCTCAGTGGGGGAGAGGCAGCACCATCCCTGGGCTCCTGAGGAGGCTAAGGACAAATGCAGAGAGGAGCCCTAGGTCACCAGGCAAGGAACAGCTATCTTTTATCCTCTGGGCCTCTGGCCTGTCGCTGCTGGTGGGAGCGATGGTGCTGCCTAGACTCCGTCCAACTGCTCCCCACCTGTACAGCGACTGTTGTGGCTAAGGTGGCCTGGAGCAAGGGCCTCTTCTCCCTTTATGGTGAAACCCCATGAACGGGACCAGTGCTCCCAGCAAGAGGGGACTCCTGTTACCAAACTATCATGGAAATAAATACCCCACAAAAGAAGAACAGGGGTTCTGTGCTTTGGCCCTAACCCCTGGAGTCAGGGGACTGTTGCTGTGGTCACGTGACCTCCAATGGACTGTTGGAGCTCAGGAGGTCTACAAAGCCCAGGAAAGGGAAAGAAACAGAGCAGCTGCTTCCCACACATAGACATGAGGGCCTGTGCACAGAGAGGACAGCCAGCCCAGATGCATGGACAGAAGCAGACAGCGACCTCAGGTGACAGAAGCAGCAGCAGCAGCAGCAGCAGCATCGCCAGGCCTTGGTGCTTGGGCGCCTGGGCTCACCGTCAGGGAGGACTCCATGGACCTCCTGTCCAGTGACTTGGCTCTTCGGTGTGGAGACAGGGGGGAGGCTGAGGCATCCGGGAGAGGAGCTGTGGGGGCTTCACTGGGGAGGTCCTGTGGCAGAGAGTAGCCGCCAGTCAGTATTAAGTGTCATCCTGGGCAGGGAGCAAAGAGTCCGGCAGCCAGAACTGTGGAAGAATCAGACCTGCAGGGACCCTGCTCCCAATTGCCTGCTGTTTTTCCCGGAGCAGAGGGCAGGAGCCAGTGTCTGGACTTCCCTCCTAGCACCTCTGTTTTGCTTTGGGCATGAGTTCTGCGCTGCCCTTGCTGTTGGTGCAGCCTTGTCACCATCACTCTCTGGGTCCCACCCCGCCCCTTGTTTCTTGGGGTCACAGAAGGAAGATTTCTGAGTTATTATGTGGCTGCATGTAGAGGAGCAGGGCACCTTAGGAGCCCAGAGAGAATCTGGGGAGGAAGATGAAGATGAGACCCAGCAAGGCCCCGAGAAGTGGGTGGAGGACTGGATGAGAAGCCCACCGCGTGGAGCAAAGAAATGAGGGCTACAGCTGCCTCTTGAGAGGAGGAGGAAGAACACTGTGCAGCCCTGAGGCTGGGCCACCTCAGGGAGGAAGAGAGGGGCTCTAGTACCACCCAGGATCTAAAGATCCTTAGAACAGCCTTTAACAGAGATGAATAAAGTTCTGACAGGAAGATGCATAAGATAGGCTTTTCTTTAAGAATTTCGAGAGTTGGAGGCGATGAGAGAACCAAGCAAACTATGAAAGGATGGTGGGAAGCCCAGCAATAGTGTGTCCAGGTGTGTGCTGGGGGCTGTGGAGGAGGTATGAGGCCATGTGCTGACAGGCCCCACCCAGCATCCCAGTACTGCCCAGGCCTCAGTGCTCACCCGCTTCCTGGGGAATGCCCTCTTCTCACTACGGCCCTGGCGAGTGTCGCTTGATGGTGAGGGTCCAGCTGATAAGTTGGTTTCCATGTGCTCTGCCTTCTCAATGTCCAAGGCCTCAAATTTCTCAATTACCTGGGACCTCCTGCAAGAGAGGATAGAAATCTGCTGAGGGGAGAGAGGGTCACCCCGCACCCCGAGGTGGGCTTGATCTCAAGCTGCAGAGGGGCTCCTTCAGTCAGCACCCCCACAGCTGGCCCATCCCAGCCTTGCCTGGGCCTCCACTTCTGCAGGGTGTATTGGCTATGCACACAGCACACTAGGCCAGTTCACCTTGGACATCTCTCCCTGAGCTCCCCCCCCCACTACAAAGGGTGGAGCTGTGCAGGAGGGGGCAGCAGCTCATGGGCAAGGGCCTTCCCTTGCCCTCTGCGTCCCCACCTCAACACTGGAGGTCCCTGCATGGTCTGCCGCACAGACACCCGGCAATCACACAGCTTATCAGCAGGCATCCTCTCCAGAGCCACAGATACGATAAGAAGGCAACCACCACCTTGGAGAGGACAGCCCTATCCTCATCAAATTTCTAGCAGATCATGATGCAGCCCCCACCCCAGGGCATCCAAATTTTAGCAAGAAAAAGGCCCATGAATTAACATTGTTTCTGCCAACAGTAAAAAGAATAAAAAACCAAATTAAAACAAAACAAAGCAAGTTGATTTCATGTGAAAGGGCCGGCGGCATCATCACGCCATCTATGGCTGGAGACGGAGCTGAGATGGGAGCGAAGCAGGCGGAGGAAGGGCGAGTAACATCACACAGCGACACAGCAGGAGAAGGTGGAGAGGGGCAAGACCTGAAAGAAAATAAGGCTGGAAAATAAATAAACAGGAAAGGACTGCTTTTAAAAATCAAATAATGATAAATCAAAATTATCCAAAGAATTAAAGAAACAAAACCCGAGGTGATCACTGCAGAGGGGAGACCATTCTTGTCCCTGAGTCACGAGGAGTCTTTGCAGTGGGTGTGGGCAGGGAGGCCAGGTGGGGCACACTGGGGGCCTGGGTCTTGACCACTGACAGGTCACAGGACCAGGGGCCTGTTCTCCAACAGCGACACCCAGCCAAGTGCCCTGAAGGTGCCTCTTGGGGAAGGTTTTGCATTCTGGAGAAGTGGTAGAGAGTCAAGGACAAGAGATTAAAGGTCTAAGCCCAGAAGACTAAAATCTATGAGAGAAGAAGCAACCTCAAAACCTGAGACAGCCCCTCCCCCTACGCAACCCCAGGCCCGCTTTTTCTCAAGGAGGGGTACCATTAAAAATGGATCTTAGTGTGTCTTTATCAAGGAAGGCTTAATACCAAGGCCAGAACTCTGGGGCACCTTCATGATCTCCTCTTCCCTATGCTTCCACAATAAAAGTGGGAGCCAGCGCACTAGGCTTCTTGCTGAGTCTTCTCCAGGAACAGCATCTGCTACCAGGCCAGCCTGCCAGAACCAGCAGCACAGGGTGGCTGAGGGAGGGCAGCAGGAGAGGGCATGCATCTGAGCACAGGAAGCTAAGGCAGAGGCAGGAGTTCCTAGGCCACAGGAAGCTCTTGCAAGTGCTTAGCCTGATCGGGTGGGTGATGCAACCCCAATGCCCAATTCTCCCAGGGATGTTTAGAAAAGATTTCAGGCCCACTCCCAGGCCTCGGGGCTGAGGCCTGGGCCTAGAGACCCCTAGGAAGGACATGAGGAACAGCACCTGGCTGAGTCACAGGCAAATGGCATGCTGCAAAACTGCCAGGGCCACAAAGAGAAGAGTCAGAGGGAGAGCACAGGAAAGCGGCACTTGCTGCAGCCTCTCCATGTGGGTGGGCTCTGGGGAAGTCAGCTGTGTTTTCTTTGCACGATGGGAAGTTTTTAGTTTGGTTTCCTTGAAGGACTGCATGTGTGGCCACACACATTTCCCTGAGCCAGCTGACAGCACAGAAAGGAGGCACTGTACCTCTGCTCACCAACCCCTCCAGGTGCCTAGCCCAGGGGTGGATAGGACCCCATGGGAGCTGGTCCTGGTATCAGTCAACAAGAGCCATGGCCTCCCCATGCTCACTCAGCAAAAACTCACCAACCAAGAAATATGTTAAAGGCTCTGGAGCAAATCTGAAGAGCATAGCTGATCAGCCCACACAGGAGTATTCAACTCACGGTCATGGCTTTTTGGGAAACTCTCCAGCCTGGCTGCTGGGCAGGCTAGCCTGGCTCACCTGCCACTCTGGGTAGGTGAGCTCTGGCCACTGTGACCAAACAACCACCTTCTACCACGGGATTCTGCTCTATTCAACCAGGGAGACAGGAATCTAATCAAGCACAGGTCAGCTACTTGGGACCAAAGGGCAGATCTCAGGAAGTGACAGCAGCTAGCCAGATGTCATCAGGGTCAGTAAGAAAGTGACATTACAGTGTTAGGAAGCAGAGCCAGTTGGGTCCCAAGGGTGCCAACACCACATAAAAACCCATGGTGGCAAAGAGCATGCAAAAGCAAAGCCCCAGAAATGCTGTCAACCCTAGGCCACTAGACGAGAATGCGTTCAAAGCCAAGCAGGCGTGCTGAATGTTAATTCTCTGGTCTGTCACTAAACCAGGGCACACTGCCTTCCACACAGGAGCCTTCCAACACATGGCCTGCCCGCAGGCCAGCGCAAAGCCTCTCCAACCCTGGCTGCTGGCCTCCTAAATCTCTGGCAAGTTCCTTTTCTTATACATTTCCTTAATCTCTTAAAGGACAGCCTTGGCCTAGTCTGAGTCATATCACAGGAGCAGGGCCTTTCCAGTTAAGGGTCCAGCTGGATGTATGTCCCAGTGCCACTGCTCCGGGTTGTTCTGATGAGGAGCCACCCTGGTTCTGAGCCCCTCTCTCTGCATCTACACAGTGGGGTTGCTGATATAGGCACCTCATGGGGTAACTAGTAAAATGGGAAGCCAGCCAACTGCTTGGTGGGGTACCTCCCAAGCAACAAGGTTTCCTCTCCCTGTCTCTCAGAATTGGGAACATTCTGTTTTCTTCTCTTTTCAAGACCAACAACTCTGGGTGTCTTGTCTTTATCCTGGAAATTAACCCACAGATCCATAGGTCCTTTCTACCTGGGGCATGTGATAGAGTGGGTAGGTGTTTGGAAGAGAAGAAAACAAGAGAAAGGCATACTATTCCTAGTCGGCCCCTTGAGGGGAGCCCACTGCCTGCCTGCCTGGCTTGTCCCCACAGCATGTCCTGAATTCTGAGCTTTACTCAGGTTTTGGTGAAGCAGGGAGGATACTCTGTGAACACTTCTAGAATTTAGGCCTAAACCTTTTTGAAAGTGAAATTCTCTGGGAACCTAATGAAAACTATGGATTTTTTCCTCTGGAAAAAAGGTATATAAAAATTTTGGAGTGGTTTAGAGGCGTCAGTGAGCTTCCAGCAGCCGACTGGTTATCTGAGTGAGAACCTCATTGTCAAGCAAATAAACAAAGAGAGACAAAGGCTGTTTACAGACTCAGGGTAGAAGCTCTTATGGGAGGGGCACTCAGGCACTCTGGTCCAGACATGGGCTTGGAGGCCTCTGAGATGGAACCAAGCTGAAGATCAGGGCCAGTGGGACAAAGCAAGGGCAGACAGAGCTGTCCCCTCTCAGACTACAGTCAAGTTCCATACCTCTCTGTCCCTGGCCCTTGTCCTAGGCCTATCATCCAAGCCCCTCCCCTCCCCAAGGAAGCTGTGGCTCTGCTGAGTCTCCCCATTTCCACATTTCAGCCAAGCCTAGACAAACAGCAATGCTGCCAGGCGCCCAGCAGCCTCCTAGGCTGCCTTGGCTGCCCTGTGCCTTCCTGTGGGAGCAAGAGCTCGAAGGAAAAACTGGGTTCCCACTCTGCTTCCTTGAGCATGGCCACTTTCCCAGCATCTCCTGTCAGGCTCTTCACCTGCAACTGGAACTGGTAATGACAATGAGAGCTTCTGCTACCCTCTGCATGTCTAGGGTCTTCCTGTTTCCACTGTCTCCTCAGAGAACAGACCTGGGCTGGGAAGAAGATCAATCCACATAAGGCCCAGAGAGCTGAGAACTTGCCCAGAGGCCCTTAAGGTCCCAGTCCTTGGAAGCACTCATAGGGATCAGCTGACCTCACCTAAACCTCTGGGTACTCAGAGACCCTACATTCTTACCACTAGAAGCTGAGTTCCGGAACCAGAGTCCAGGGTCAGGAGGGAAAGGTTCCCCACTTGCTCTGAACAGAAAGGAAGGACAAGTGGACTCCCCAAGGAAGGCTTAGGAAACACATGTGTGCATGTGGGAGGGGAGGAGGAAGGGAGAGGAAATGTGTAAGACAGCAGGTGAGAATGTGTAACAGAATACATGAGTGTGTAACACTGTATGTGAGTACGTGTATTAGAGAAAATGGGAGAGTATGTGGGAAAGGCTGTGTGTAAAGGTGGGGGAGACAGTCTGTGTGCCTGTGTGTGTACACATGTGCAAATGCATTCAGCCCTCTAATCCCCTCCTTACCTCCGCTCGTTGCCAAACAGACGGGCCACCTCTTCCCTGCCAGGGCTCCGGGCCCGAGTGCTACGCTCCAACCGCCTTCTCTCCACCTGGAAGGCTTCTCGGTGGCTGATCCTGATGGCCTTAGGGACGTCGGCCAGGGTGGCATACTGCCTGCTGGCTTTAAAGGCAAGGGTGCACCCCAGTCTCTCTGCTCCCCGCCCCCCAGTGCTGCTGGAGTCCATGTGAGCGGGGGGCTGGCTGGCCACATCCAGAGAGCTGAGGTAGCTGCTGCAGACCATTCGACAGGGGGGTCGAGGACCTGGGGAAGGAAGGGGATGACCAAGCTCCTGGGAGGGCGGTCCGGGGCCACTATACCTGTTATTGGGAATGCTGGGGCTGGGAGGGGAGACTGGCTGGGGCAGCTGCTGCTCCTCGGCCTTCAAGTCCTGCTTGGTCTTCTCCAAGGAGAAGTAGCCGCTTTCCACCCGGACTTTGCGGCCATAGTCCATGCGGTCGCTGCTCATGGTGCTCTCCTCTGGGGGGAGGTAGGAGACACACTCAGCATGCTGCCATCTTGGGTTTCTGAGGATGTTTTTAAAAGTCCACACAGATCCAAACACAGACCTTCTTTCTACCTCCATCTCCAAAGGCCAATGTGGTTCCCCAAGGGCAGGCAGGGGATGGGAATACATTTCTTTCCCATTGTGCCTCATCCACTCCTCCCCTAGCTTGGCTTACTCACAGCCAGACTGTCAGGGAGCCCTACACTTCCAGACTGGGGACATGAGTGAAAGAGCAGGCTCCTCCTCCTTGCAAAAAATGTTGTCCTACCAACAACTATTTCTTACCAAATATCGAGGAACCAACTTTTAGTAAATTCTGGGGAGGGAAGGGGTAGAGAACATTTATGGAAACCAGAGGCATAAATGAATTTTAGATACAGATGGGTATGTGCTACCAAATGAGGACTGAGGCCTCATATGGCCAGAGCAAGCACAAAGCACGTTTTGGCCTGAATGAGCTGGGTCAGTCACAATCATCCAGTTGTCTTCAATAATCTGGACAAAGTATAAATAGGAAAGGCCAGGCTGTGTAGAGTTTTCAATGGCTTGGATAAGGGAAGGAGGCAGAGGCAGCTGCCCTGCTTCTGCTCAGGCAACTCCAAAGTGCTCAATGGGGAAAGCATGGTGGTGCCAACTGTCCTCTCTCTCTGGCACTGTCTTCCCCTACTTCTCTTAGGGGCCTGGCAGAATGGGACAGTGAGGATAAGGGGAAGACAACCCTAACTTATAGGAGACCGTTCTGCATGCCATGCACCCAGCTCCCAGTGGAAAGCGAGGTCCGATGCACAGGACCCACGTCCACGGATAGGTTCTCCCGTGGGGAATCAGGCCTGCATTGTACCTGGGCCACTTGAGTACTTGAGACTTGCTTTTGCTAAAACTCCCTCACCCTAAATTGAGGCAGCAAGTGCTTACTATAACTTCCTAAAGTCTGTGCTAAACCTCCCCAGTATGGATTGTAACCGGTTCAACCACTTTGCCCTTGGTCTGCAACAACCTTCACTTTGAAGTAATTAGTGGCATCCTCTCCTTTGTTTTCTGTAAAAGGTAACTACCTAAAGTGAACCTTGCATAGTAAATGAGAACCTTGCATAGTAAAAAAAAAAAAAAGGTTTCGATTTTCTGCTCATCGCCTTAACACCAAATTCATGTAATGTGCACAGAAAAGCAACAAAAACCTGTCAAGGCAAGGCTCGGCGTGTTCTCCTCTTAAGAGAGTGGCCATGCTGTCCCTTGTCCTCCACAGGACTCGGTAGTCCATGTGAATTTGTCTCATATCTCATCCATCAAGCCACGGACCTCATGAGCCCGGGTCCGTGTCACTAACTACTGCTGCTCTCCAGACACAGTGGACTCTTCTGCAGTTCACTTGGCCATGAAGACAACGCAGCCACACTGGACAGGACATAGAGGCCTCCTCATATACAGACCTCGTCACAGAGCATGTGGACTCTCACAATGCCTGTCTGGGCTGACTGAACAGGGGCTACCCTCCTTCATGGACAGGACTCCAGAGCTAGAGGGGCCAAATCCAAGCTGGAGCCCAGGGATCCCAGCCCCACCAGGCCAGGCCTTGCCCAGGGCTGATGAATCGAGAAGGTGAGAGAGCCCGAGCAGGGGCTCACGACCAAGCTGTGCAGGCTCCGAGTGGCCCCAGGGCCAGCTCTGTAGGGATAAAGGCCTCTTTCAGCACTTCAGAGGTGAGCACTTGAGCCAACCTGGCCACTGCTTACCATCTTTGCCCTCCAGCCCAGATTCCCTCAGGGTGCTGGTCGCAGGAGGCTGGCTCTGGCTGGGACTCTGAGCTGGATTCAGGCTATTCCCATCTGGCTGGTCCTTGGCCCTCATTTCCTCCTGCCAGAGTGTGGACTTGGTGGTGGGGACTTTCTCTGCACCGGGGATGCTGCTGCTGCTGGTGGTGACAGCCATCTTGGCTGGCCCTGGCTCCTGGGGGAGAGAGTGGTGTCTGTTCAGTCACAAGAGCACACAGCCTCAGCTGGTGCACAGGTCTTGGGTGCCTGGGTGTGGCTACCGGGGGAAATACCAAGATCAACTATACAATATCAGGGTCCAGAGTTCCCAGAATGGGAAGGCTCAGAAAACAGAGATGGCCTAGTCAGGGTAGAAAGTCCTTCTGGATGGCAGTGTGGCCTTTTCTTCTCTGCAGTGCCAGCAAGCAGCCCCAAAGTGCTTGGTCCTGTAAGCCTCAGGCTAGTCTTGGCAAATACATACAGCAAAGGTTTCGATTTTCTGCTCATCGCCTTAACACCAAATTCATTCAAGTTTTCCCTGCCCACAAACCCAGACATAGCCCAGAGCAGCAGACCAGGCATTAAAGATCACAAGTGGCTAGTTCAGAGCCTGTCATTCCTAGACTTCCAAGTGCTTAGGATATGACTAAAGGCAGCTGAGATGGGGAGAAGAAAGAACACACCATGAGACGGGCCTGCTGGGGGTAGATGAAAAGCATGTGTATACACAGCATCCACATTAGGGCCAAACCTTGGCCTCACCTACTCTCTTATTTTTGGTCCTAGGATGTTAAAATGAAACACCTGGGATACTATATAAAGGAAAGAGACATTAGATGCAAACAAAACATATCAGTTAAATCTGCTCCCATCCCTTCCCATCCAAACAAGCTCAACAGGACTCTGCAGCAGATTCTGCAGCCCAGACAGGGGCAGTTTCAGTCCCATCTGTCCGGGTCAGATAAGTGCTGCTCCACAGGAGAAGCAGCTGTGTGGGAGGCACTTAGACACAGGGAGTCCAATTCCAGAGTACACAGAGAACCTTCACTCAGCACTGCAAACCACAGCCCAGGCAAGGGTGGGGCAGGACTACCACCTTCCCTGCAGTACCGGCTCGCACCCTGGCACAAGCCCCCTGCCCGTCTCAAGGCCCTGGGTGCCTGCTGCTAAGAGGGTTAAATGGCTTTGGAGGCCTCTCAAAAGTGAGGCACATCTTAACTGTTTTCTCCAAAATCTGAGGAATAGTGTACAAGTGCCTACCATCCCACTCCCATCCTAGTGGCTAAGTTTCATGATCAGAAACCTACTTTAATGTAGCCAAGATATGGGGCCTTGTGAAGGTTACAGACAATCAATACAGGTTTTGTGTGTGTGCATGCAGACCCAGCACAACCACCAGTGGATTATTTATTAACAACTGCTGGCATCAACTACACTGGGCTCTGGCTCGGCACTATCAACATCCAGTCCACAGCAGCTGAACTCACAGGGGAGAGAGAGGAAGCCTGCACAGCCCGTAAGGGGAAAAGTGAGGCTCCAAGCATTTCTCAGTCCCAGGCACCCACAGAAACAAGAGAGAGGCCCAGGATGGTGTGGGGAGGTTTGCCTTGGACGGATATCCTGGAAGACCCACTGAGAAATCCAGGTACCATGTGTCCCAACATGAGAAGATGGCCATTTTGTTGGGTTGAAGCTTTCTATAGCTTTTCAAGGATTCCAGACCTCATGGGAAAGATAAAGCCAGGATGCTTTTTCCCACAAACTCAGGACACATATGACTTATCACTGTGTTAAAACTGCCTGAAGACCTAATTCCCAGGCTGGAGATTCCCGAGAGCTTTGACTCCCTCAAAAGAAGTGGATTTCTTGGAGAAAAACAGTGATGGTTTCTTTTTCCTGAGGGCTCCAACAGAACCACTGACCTAAGAAGACCCACCTGCAGGGCCACCTGTCTCTCCAGTCAGCACACTGCCCTCTTACTCCATGCCATGCCCCCTCTTGGCAACCCAGGGCCTTCTGCCCCAAAGGCCAGAAACCAGAAGCTGGGCTGCCTTTAGTGGGTTTAGGGTGGAGTTGGATTCCTCCTGCAGAGCTGGGCAGGGGTAATGTGAAGACCATTCTTGGCGAATCGATCCCCTCCGTGGAAGGGATGCTAGACCAGGGCAGGCAGAGGTTGCCAAAAAGTGCCAAAGAGTAGGGAGCAGGCGTCTGTGCCCATGAGGGCCATGGCCCTGGCTGCCAGTACCCTGAGCCCCACCCTGTCGGTAAAGTGCCTGTGGCACATGCACACCCCTCTTTGATGCTTGGGATGACCCTAGCACTGGGGAGGAGTGGGGTGACAGGGATCTCCAGAGAGAAAAGTCCAGGCCTGAGATCCAAGAGGCCGTGACTGGGCACTTAGGCAACATAAGCACTAAACAGCTTATAGACCCAGATCTGGCCCTGGGTTTCCCACCTTGTGTAAGGCCAGTAGCAGCCACAGGTCCCTGCCCATGCTCCCCACTTCTGATAGATTTTCCCAGAGTATGAGGGCCCTGAACAGTGGCCAAGGTCCATGGGGAGTTTTTTTCTCCCATGGTAGCCTTGCTTCCTCTTGCCTCTGGGCCAAGTGAGCAGGAACAGAGGGACAGTCTGGCAACAGGAACAAAGCCACACTGGCTTCCAGTAGAGGGTGGGTGATGAGGAGAAGTCTGGTCTCTGGGTAACACTGCTTTTCTTTCTCAGAGCAGGTATGTAGAGGGTAAGATGAGGTACCAGCCAGGCCAGGGCTGCATGGTGCCAATCTCTGCCCCCCACACTGTCACTGCTGTGGCAAAGAGGATGCTGGGGTTCATGCTGACCCATACCCTGGCTGCTTGTACAAGAGGAAGGAGTGGAAGCACTAGGTTTTCTATGTGTTAGTCCCCGTGTGGCTGGGACAGCTGCACTGCTCAGGACTGTCAACACTGTGATAGTCTATGCTGTTTATCTGGCTGCTCAGAAAGGGTTTTCATAGCAGGGAGCAAAGACAAAACAGGGTAAGAAGGGGGCCTCTGCATCCTCTGTGTGCTAATCAGACCCCTTCTTTGGAGGGGGTTTCATTGAAAGCCTTCCTTTCTACTTCCAAGGCATGAAAACTGACCCAATGGGAGGAAAGGCTCTGACCTGGAGCAGGGTGCAGTAGTAGGCTCCCAAGTAGAAAAGAAGATGCCTAAGAAGAGGTGGCACCTCACAACACATGTGGTCTGAGAAGAGCTGAGTGGATCAAAGGAGCCAGCCTTCCAGAGCCCTACTTGATAAAGCCCGCCCCCTCCCCAGCCTACACACCTGGCTAGGGAAACACATGGCCCCCGGTCTCCCAGCTCTGGAATTTGGGGGGAGGACAGTAAGATCTCCATTCTCCCTGTCCTGGTCATACAAAGAGTAGATTATTGTTCCTTCTCTAGATTTCCTGGCACCAAGAAAAGCAGAAGTCTTTCCTCCTGGAATAAACAGGGCCCCGATAAGAAGCATTTCCCAGGAATCCATGCCTTTCAGACCCAGGCTTCAAAGGCTCTGGTTAGGGCAAGCCTTTCTCCTCCTCCTGCCTCCTCCATGGCCCAGAGGCTGTCTGCCCTCTCTGATGTTCTCAGCAAACCACTGGGTGCCTGTACTCTTTGTGGCTCCCACTTCCAATTGCCTGCGACACTTCTTGAAGGGGAACCCTGGGCTCTCTGCCTGAGTTGCCAGATGGCAGGGTGCAGCAGAGAATGCTTCTAGCTCCCCATTGATTTGATCTGAAGCTAACCAGGGCCATGGAAATAGAGGCCAGAGTGTGTGGTCCTGGGTTCTTGTTTCCATAGGGGCCCCTAAGGCTTTAGGCTTCCCCCACAGTCCCATCTGACACCAGAATACCTTTAGCTCCAGGCTGTGGAGGGCAAGCGAGCCCAGAGATCCCCCAACTCTCCTCTGGAGAGGCCCACATCACCCCATGGGACAGCCTTACAAGAAGCATGAACCCTGATAACAGTTCAGCTTCCAGAAACTAGTGGCCTCAAATAGAATGCTCTGGAAAGCAAGGGGCATAATGAAGAAACCCTGGGAGGGGCTGAGTAGAGGAGGCTGGGACCTCAGGAGCTAGCAAGCAGCCCGCCCCCCCCCGCCCCCCCCCCCCCCCCCCCCCCCCCCCCCCCGCCAGCAGCAGGCAGGACAGATAGCAGAAGGGACACATGCTGTGCATTACTGATCCTCAGCACCTGGCCCCCGCCCCCTCCCCACTGGAAACCTCCTGGGGAAGCCCCAAGCACTCAAGCAGACCACCCATGCTGTCCCAGTAATGGATCCTTCCCTGTGGCTCAGAGAGGAGCATGTAGCCTACATGCCATCAGGAGGAAGGGGGGACATGCTGGCTGATGATCTCCTCAGTTCTCACCTGACGCTTTCCTCAACCCCCCATTTTCAGCTGGGTCATGAGGCCTTCTAACCTCCCAGAGTGTTCTCACTTCTCCCCAGCTTCACCTTGGGGAAGCTATCTGGCAAACCCATCGCCTACCTGTGGTGTGGGAGGCTCCACTTTCCGCTTCTTCTTCTGGTTCTGCTTGTTGGTCCTGGGATAAATCATGAGCATCTCTAACCATCTGGGGAGAAAAGAGAAGAGAGGAGGTCAGATCCCTGCTCTTAAGGGATTAGGACCCTGCTCTGATGAGTGGTCCAAGCATTTATTGTGTGGGTCCAGGCTTCACCCTGTGGCCAGGCTTCATAGCAGCCCAGATTAGAGCCTGCCACTGCCAGAGCAGGAAGTGCCAGCAGCATTGCAGGATAGGCACAGACTGTGCTGAGACCAGGCTTGGATGCTGACCCTGCAATGACCACTGTGATGATGTGGTTAGAGATGATGTGAGCTCCACCCAGGTGGAGAGGCAGGGTTGATCACTGGCCTCAGAGTGCAAGACATGTCACTGTTTCCATCACTGTCCTTATCTTCAGGGCTTAGACCCAATCCTGTAACTGTACTCTAGAATGGATTTGGTTAGTGCACAGTTGGGTTGCAACTGGGGGCCATTTAGGGCTCTCAAAGCAGAAATAAGGAGACTTGCAAAAGAAGTTCCCCACAGCAGGTCACTTTAGGGGTTGAGCAAGCAGCTGACCTCCTCCACCCATTTGCCCACCTCTGGGCCATACCTATATGAGGGGGAACCCCTAAAACCCCCAAAATTATCTTTTAGCAGGCCCCTTGTAGCACAGGCTTCCCCTGCTAGGCAAGTGTTCTAGGAACCCGTCTGTATCAGTGTACCAACTAGTGTTGTTGTAAGAGGCTGCATTTGACCTCAGTGAATTTTTTTGAAGACTCATTTGCCCATTTCGTGATAGGTAATTGATAAGCGTACCTCTCCATACCATGCTGAGTATTCAGCAGTTTTTGACCAAAAATGGCATGGCCCCCATGCTCCACCCTCCCTATTCACTTGATCTTGCCCTGAGATACTTTTTTGGTTGTTTCCTCAGGTGAAAAAAAAGTCCTCAGTAGGAAACGTTTTGCCACTGTGGAAGAGGTGAAACAAAAAAAAAATGGCAGAAGCACTAAAAGGCATCAAAATCAACAAGTGCAAAAACTGTTTTGAGGAGTGGAAAAACGTCTTGATAGGTATAGTGCATCAAATGGAGAGTACTTTGAAGGTGACTGCAGTTTGAACATGGAGGGTGTACGTAATTTTTTTATAAATTCCCCTTTTGCGGGGAGGGAGTCCCCGTCGTACGGTGAGGGCACTGGGCACCTTGGCCACGTTGAAGCCTTGCAGAACTGCCCAGGAACCCACATGCTGAAAAGATCACTCAGATCAGTATCAGGACGGGCAGCAGGGGAGCATAGGAAGAGCAGAGGGCTTTCATCTGGTATCTGCTATGCTGTAATCACAACCCTGCATGTCTCCTAGCCCCTGAGCTTCAGTCATCGTCTGTGGAGCCAGGGTCTACATTAGGCCCAGATATGACCACTGCCTGCCTCACTGGAGGTTTGTTAACATCTGGGTTAGAGGAAGAGGGGTAGGAGGAATGGAGGTCAGGAGAGGGCGTGGTGGTGAAGAATGGCTCAGGGCTCTCTCCAGAGGGGATGGTACTGCAGAAACACTGGTCTACTTCTTCCCAGAATACCAGGTTCCAGGTTAGGTCTGCTGCTAGCCTGTGACCAGGGCCAGGTTGTGGGGTTGAGCTGCAATGTGAGGTAGAGTCTGCATTGGGAGCACCCTGGCTGGAGGCTACTGTGACCACTGGCACCCCAAGCTGGGACACAGAGAAGGGCTGGGGTTGTTAGCACTCAGAGGTACTTCTTTAATTTGAGGTTGAAAGAGGCCTGGCCAATGGCCTTCTGGGACAGCCTCAGGAGGATGTGCTAGTTGTTTAGCTGACAGCTGGTGGCCAGGAAAGTAAGTTTGGGAGTGGGGAATCACAGGAATCAGTGGGAGCTGAGGGGCTACCCTCAGCCCAACCCAGATTTACTCCTCCAAAAGCCTTCTCAGCCTCATCTCTCCTCTCTGACTTAAAGGATGAGTGAATCCTCTCCAAGACCCAGTGCCTGTGCTCCAGCCACACATGCTCACTGTGCCTGTACCACATGCGCTGGACCATACAGAACCAATAGCAGATATCCCAGGAGCAGACGCTCCCAGAAGGCAGATGTTGCAAGGGCTCAGGAGCCCAAGCTCAGCTCTTCTGGACTGTCAGCTACCTGAAAACCTGGGCCCTCTTTCCACTTCCTAGGGTTTTCCCTAAGCCTCTGCATGGAGTGTGCTCAGGGCAGTGATGACCCAGAGACTTTCTACTCTTCCACTTGGACAAAAGAGCCAGTGTGCACAGCAGCCCTGGAATGACTCCTGTGAGTGTACACTGGGCACAACAAACACGACGTGGCCTCCATTGTCAAGGGCCTAGCCCTGGCTGAGGAAGCAGATGTGCACACAATCTTTTTTCTTTTATAAGAGCCAGCAGATGGAGCCAAACACCTTGCAGAGGAGGGCTTCCTGGAACAGTGGACACTCAAGCCAACTTTAATAGCCTAAATGTCTAGGGATTATTTCAGACTGAGGACACAGAGATGGGAGACAGCTGAGGAATGTATAGTAACAAGCACCTCAGTGCTTAGGGTGGAGGGAGTGGGGCTGGAGGGCTGGAAAAAGTCACCAGGGCAGCCAAGGAACTTGGACTTGACCCCCAGGTAATAGGATTTAGGTAGGAGAGAGGCAAAATTACAGTGCTTTAGGGACTCAGCCCATTGTGGTTGAGTGATGGAAGGTTAAGATGTAGTGAGAAGAAAGGAGGGAAACCAGTGAGAGGCTTAAGGAAGGCATGGCAGCCCCAGAAGCAGGTCTGTGCCAGCAGAGGAGAGGCTCCAAGCAGGCAGGACCCTGGGGCAGCCTTAGCAAGTGGGTGCATATGGATGAAGCAAAGGCAATGGAAGGTGAAGCCAGTTTCTGGTGTGGTGACTGGGCATAGTGGTGCTGTCTGTAAGTGGAAAGAGGGGACTCAGAAAAGCAGACATACTTAGGGAAGAAAGTGATGGAAATGCCACTCAACTGTGCCAAAAGAACCTAGTCCAGGGCCCTGCTGGTGGACAGGGAGCACCGCTTCCCAAAATGCAGAACAGACTCACCCGCTGATAATCTCCTTGGTCTCTGCCCGAATGAAATGCTCCTTCTCAGGCGTGAGAATGCACAAGGAGAACTTCTGGCCCGTCCGGCCCTCTCCGTCCACCACGTCTGTGCACTGGTTCATGTTGATGGTGCCCTGAGGGAGGGTTGTGGGCTGCAAGAAGATGAGGCAGGGACACTCAGAAACCAGCTCTGAAGAGGCGCAGTTAAGGCAGCATGAACCATCCCCACATCCCCAAGCCCTTTCTGACTCTTGTGGCTTCATGACAAGCACCTGAGCATGGACCCCCAATTACAAGAGAGGCACAGGGTGTGCTCTGCCTCACCCTGGCCCTCAAAGCTCCACTCCCTACTTGTCCCCCACCCCCGGAAGGAGGGTGACAGGCCTGCTCTTCTCAGAGGATACCCAGCTGGACATTCCTTCCTCCCTGGAAAACAATATCCCAGCTGGTAATGGGGAAGGAGGAGAGACAGGAAGGGGACCACTCCCTGAGGACAGCTGGGAGAACAGAGGCAGCTAAAAGCCTGGTCTTTAAGAGGTTACTCATCTAAGAAGGCAGTGAAAAAAAAAGCTCCAGAGGGGGTGATTTCAAAATAGCAAGGTTATTTTTAGAGGCAAGGACAGGGCCAGAGAGAAGCCACATCCTTGAAGGCAGGCTGGGAGGCGGGGAGGCCAAGCCCGCCAGAGGCAAGTGAACTACCATCACCTTCTCGGGCTGCAAGGCTGCCTGGCTAGCGCTGCAACAACAAATAGTAACTTCTTTTCGTTTTCTGACAGCAAAGTGATTAGACATTGAAATTAGGGACAGAACACCAAAAACAAGAAAAGACGACTTTAAGAAATTCCTACTGAAGTGAAGGGTTAACTGAGAGGACATTCCTGCACAGCCATTGTTTTCACTGGGCACATGGCCACCAACCATAGACAAGATATCCCAGCCAGTCCTGAAGCTGGATATGATCACGGGACTCTGTTACCGACTGCTCGGCAAGGCTTCTCTGTGTGCAAAAGGAGGGCTCGACCTCCTTCCAGAAGTGTCAATAAAAGGCGAGGGCATAACAAGCTAGGACTGAAGGAAATGAACATTATTCAATGCCTGTGTGTCAGGATCTCACAAGTACCTCTTCCATGCCCACTTAAATATGGCTTACCATGAGGCGGGCATTGTCTATTCCTATTACATCTGCAGGAAAGGGAGCAGAGAGAGCAGCAGTCACTAACGGAAGGAAACTAGTTCAGGTCCACACCGAGAGCTGCCATGAAAAAAACAGTGCCTTCTGTGTCTACCAGCAGCACCTCTAGGATGCCTCTCACTGTCCTGTGTGCTTACTGAATGCTACACTTGGTCCCACAACCTTCCAAGCCTAGCAATACTGTCACCCCACTATTTGCCCCCTCACTATTCTGCCCTCAGCTATGTCTCCCACATGCACTGAGCTGGGCAGATTCAACCAGAAGTATCCATATAGCCCCCAGGCCTGAGTCAGGCCTTCCTTGCCGTGCCGGGACAAACCATACCCATCTCCATTCTCAGCACCAAGAGAGAGCTGCTCCTTAACAATCCACGTCCCACGTGCCTGCCTGGGCCTTGTGCTAGGAGAGCAAGGGCAAATATCTAGGCTGTAGCCCAAATCCAGCAAGGAAACTCCTCACCCCCAGTGCTGTCAGCAGAGAAGCCAGCTCCATCCAACTACATCCCTGCCCTAATTCTGCATCTCCAGAGGGTAGGAATCCAGGCCTTCCACAAGGCTGAACATTACCTACTTTTGCTCATTTCATTTTCTGAAAAAGTAATGGCTGTTTGCAGGCCAACCAGCTCTGCTATGATGCCAAGTTATGGGTTCAGTCCTCGCCTAGCAATGTCACTAATAGCCCTCTAGCTATCTGGGAAACTCTGGACCTCTTCTGGCCTTTGTATTGCACCAGCCTACATGACAGAGCTGCTAAATGGCTGATGATGATTTAAGCATGAAGTGACCAAGCAGGAGGGCCCAAGACATGTGTCTCTTTCCAGGGATATGACCACATTCTGCTGAGAACCCAGCCTTCCTACTTACCATTTGCCCACTGGCCCATAAGAGGCCGAGGGAACTTCTGCCCACCGCAGGTGAGGCACCTGTCACAGGCCCACTTAGGAAATCCTGTGACAGCAGCTTCACCACACTGAGAACCTCCATGCCCACCCATGTCCCAAGGAGGTGCGTTTTAGGGAAAACAGGCTTCCTTCATTTCTTGTTGGATTCTGGGCAGGTAGGAAGGCATTCTTCCCAGAGCCAGAGGGAAAGAAGAGGAAAGCAGGACAGAAACACAGAGAGCGGCCATTCAATCATCGAGGGGGTGAGGAGTGGAGGGCTCTGATTTTGGCAGCTGTGCTTCTGGAACTAGAGGCAGCTCATATGAGAGACCTGGGTGGAATGGGAACTGTTCATTTTGTGGCCCCCTCTCTACTCCCTCATTCAGATGGGAAAACAAAAGTCCCACAAAAACAAAGGCTTTGACCCTTGGCAAAGAGGTACTCACAAAATCTCAATATCAGAAAGAACCTTTTAAGGTGAAGCCCAACCCCATCCACTGAGTTCCTGCAACAGTTTACGTATTTCCTAAAGTCATCTGACCATGACAGAGAACTGAGCATTTCATATAGGATGAATGCACGCATCCGTATACATGTGTGAAATGAAAACTACGGGAAAATATCCTCCCTGTAGGTACGCATTCTATATTATCTTTGGTCATGCCACAACTGACTTCAGTAGGAAAAACACTGGTGACAGCAGTCAGCCAGCATGTCTGACACGGCCAGGAACTGGGGCTCAGTACACACCAGGCAGGACATGAAGTGTCCACCTTTTAGTGAAGCCCATCAGTGTATGTCCATCAGTAGATGCATAAACAAAATGTGGTCTAGCCATATAGCAGAATATTACTCAACCATAAAAAGAATTGAATACTTCAGTAAGGATGAACCTTGAAAACATTGTGCTACGCAAAAGAAGCCAGATACAAAAGGACAAATATTACATGATTTAATGATTTAATTTTGATGCACTATCCAGAACAGGCAAATCCTCAGAGACAGAAAACAGGTTAATCGTTGCTAGAGAGGGGGTGGGGGCGGGAGCCAACTTACACAGACAGACCCAGGAGTGACTGCTTAATGGGTATGGAATTTCCATTTGGAGTGATAAAAAAAGTTCTGGAGCTAGATAGTGGTGATGACTGCACATTATGAATGTACTAGATATCAATGAATTGTACACTTTAAAAGAGTTAAGTTAAAATGGTGAATTTTATGTCATGTGTATTTTACACCACAATAAAGAAATGCCTCACCCTACAGAGTTGTCATCAGACTAGAGATGATCCCATGAATCGAGGGCCCAGACCAGCACACAACCCCTGCACTTTGCCTCTTGTTTTTTAGCACTGACACACTCTCCACCGCACACTGGTGGTGGTGGGGAGAAGACAGCTTATTCAATACATCTTTCCTGAATGCTTGTCACAGGAAGATGGAAAGAAAGCTTTGGGCACACTTCTCTCCTATCCCAGGGCAGAAAGGAGGCTGGCAGGGTGAAGAGAACTGGCCTGGCTAAACTAGAAGATGCTCCAGGCATCACTGACCTCCTGAGAGGGGAGGAAGATCCAGGACTCTGCGCCAACACTGGAGGCCAGTTACCAGCCCTAAGGTGACTAACAGTAGGATCTTTCAAATGATGGCCAAACCAAGGGGTTCATACAAGAGCAAGCAGCTCGCATATATCCTCCATGTCTCCCCACTTAAGGCCCTGGGGGAGATCAGAGTCTGGTTTCCTGGCCACACTCCAACAAATGGGAAGGGGTGTGAGGGGGTGTCTGTCCTCTGTGGAGCACCAGACACCTCATTTGCAATGTGTCTCTGACCCTCTTCCCCACAAGCTCCTTGGCACACACAGCCTAGTTCCAAGTGTTTTGTCCTTTTCATCCCACTCCCAACTGATGCAAACCAAGTCAGGGAGGTGGAAGCCTCAAACCTGGGACTTGTTCTGTATGTATGTATGTATGTATGTATGTGGGGGGGGGGGGGGGGGGCAGATGAGGTTGCTGGTGGGGGGGAAGTATGCAGCGAAAACAGCTGGCATACAGTGGTGAGGTCTGTGGCTTCTATTCTCCCAGGCATAGCACTTGGATCCTCAGCACTGTTCCAACAAGAAGAACCCGGGGTTAGGCCAGCCTTGATTATAATGGTCTCCCTATAGTCACCAGTACTGGCCTCAGAAAGACCTTTCACAAGTGTAGATCTGGCCAGGCCACTCTCTGCCTCAGCTGCTCCAAGAGCCTCAAGCCCAAGTTCTCTGTCCTATGTTTGAGGCCTTCAACCATCCTGGCCTCACCTCCTGCCCCTGCTCACAGAACTGGGTGACCCACAGTTGCTTGCCAAACAGGCTGGCCTCCTTCAGTGCCGGAAATGCCTGCCTCACATCCCTTACCTCTTGGATAGTCACCTTGTCCTCTCTGAAGGGAACGACTCTATGTATAGACCCTAGTCCACTGATGAGCCTGCCCATCTGTTCTCCATGCTAGACTGTGAGGTCCTTGATAAAACTAATTTGATTTTCCTCTATACATCTATGTTGGCACTGACCAAAATGAGCTTCGGTACATGTTTTTTAATGCAATCTGGACAAACCAGCCCTCTAAAATTATATTGCAGATTCATTTATAATACATAAATATTTATGCTTTATTTCTAAATAAAGATTTAATAATATGTGATACATAATAAATATTCTATTTATAAGTATGCTTTATTTATAAAATAGGAATACCCAACCATGCCAAACACCATGTTTGTAAGCAATAGCGACATGACACTTGTGTGAAGGCCTGACCGTAACAAGGCTTCCACAATTTGAGGGACACGAGACAGAGAAGCTGATGTGAAGGACAGTCAGGGTCCAGAAAGTGAATTCCACCTCCAGGTCCTCATGGTTCTGGCTCTGCAGCCACCAGGCCTGGGGCCAGGACTGTGGCAACTACTATAGAGATAGTTGTATTTATTACTGTAGAGATAATAAAGGTAAAAGGCAAGAGGTGGGTGTAGTGACACTGCATAATTCCACTTACGTGAAATGTCCAAAAGAGGTAAATCAATAAAAACAGAAAGTAGATGGATTAGTGGTTGCCAGGGGCTGAGGGAGAATTAGTGGGTGATAAAAGGGGTGCAGGATTTCTTTGAGGGAGGATGAAAAATGTTCTAAAATTGGATTGTGGTGATGATTGTACAACCCTGTGAATACACTTAAAGACAATGACTTATATACTACAAAATAAAACAAAATATTGCAGATTCAGAAAATAACCAGGGTGGGAATGGCAGCCAGTAGGCTAGCCCTTTGAGAAGCCTGCGTGGCTCCACTCAGGTTCCTGCGGTTCCTGTTGCTACCTCCAACCCAGAGCTGAAAGGTGCTTAATGTCTCTTCTCCCCTTGCCCCCATGCTCCAGACATGGAAACTGAGGCCCAGAGAGGCATGAGAACTAGAGCCCACGTTTCCAGCTCCTAACCCACCTGAGCATGTGCCCTCTACCACAGGAAAAGGAAGAGAACACAGCAGCTAGGGCCAACCATCCCCAAGGAGCCACCTTTTGACCTATCAGGCTCTGACTCTGTCTCCACATAAGAGAGCTGAGCACTCTGCTGAGAGGTGGCCCCACTGGAGATGACAATCCTGTCACTAGCAGGTTCCTCTTTGAACATTCCACTCTGGCCCCATCCAGGAGCAGTGTGGGCTTTCTGAGGCATTCAGGGCTTCCATGGATTCAGTGGAACACAAGGAGCGTTTGCTAATCCCAAGTACCAAAGGAAGCTGTGGGAAGAGGGACCAGTGAGCCCAATACTGTACATGCCAAAGTGCTCTGGGGATGCTGGGGTGCTGCAGAAATGACCCATTCAGGGCTTTGTCAACCAGCCAAACTCCCTGCATTCCTGCGACATTATTAGGGTATGCTAAACTTATTTTTCAAAGGAGAAAACAACATAACAAGGACCTTTTTTGCTTATTGCCAAGGCCAGGAAGTTCCTTCTCGCACCTGCTGTGCCAGACTGGCCTGCTAGTGCAGGCTGCTGACTGGGCAGCAAGATGCCCAGGCTCCCACCAAGCAGTGAAGGGCCCTCTGCCAGGAAAGCTTTCACCACATAGCCAAGGTCAACCTTACTCCTAAGACTGGGGGCAGAGCCATGCAGGAAGAATCGCTCTCCAACTCCTCAGCTGACCCAACAAGTATAGTAGCAGAACTCCACAAGAACCAAGTGCCCATTACACCATACACAATAATGAATTCAAACTAGATCAAAGACCCAAATCTGAGAGCAAAAACTATAACACTTTTAGAAGACTGAGGGCAATAGCTTCATAACATTCAATCTGACTATGACTGGATATGACACCAAAAGCCAAGCAACAAGAAAAAGTGGATAAACAGGGCTTTTATCAAAATTACAAACTTTTGTGCCTTTAAGGACACTATCAAGAGAGTGAAACGGCAATCCACAGAACTGGAGAAAATATCTGCAACTCACATATGTGATAAAGGATTAATATACAGACTATATAAAGAAGTCCCAGCCCTGGCTGGCGTAGCTCAGTGGACTAAGCGCGGGCTGCGAACCAAAGTGTCGCAGGTTCGATTCCCAGTCAGGGTACATGCCTGGGTTGCAGGCCATGGCCTCTAGCAACTGCACATTGATGTTTCTCTCTCTCTCTTTCTCCCTCCCTTCCCTCTCTAAAAATAAATAAAATCTTAAAAAAAAAAAAGTCCTACAACTCAACAGAAAAAGAAAGGAAGAAAACAATTTAAAAGACTTGAATAGGTGACTTCTGGCCAAGATGGAGGTGTAGGTAGACACACTGTGCCTCCTTGCACAACCAAAATAAGGTTGGCAACAATTTAGAACCAAGATAACAACCAGATCTGACAGAAAATTGAACTGTACAGAAGTTGGACAACCAAGGAGTTAAAATATACACATTTATCCAGACTGGTAGGAGGGGCGGAGTTGAGCAGCTGGGTGGAGAGGGGTCTTGGCACAAAAAGCGGTGGCACCGGACACATAAGGCATCCTGGGTGCAAGACCCCAGTGGGCAGACCCTGGGCACACAGGCAGCTGGCAGACCCAGTGAAGTGGCGACTATGAAGCAAGGCACTGAACGCAAGGCGCCTGGCTGCCTGGGCCACATTCATGCGCAGATAAACCAGGCAAAATTGGGCAGTGAGACAGACCACACAACCCAGGGTCCCAGAGCCAGGAAATAGAACCTCAGGACACTGATTGAAAACACCTGTGGGGGTTGAGGCGCAGGGAGAGACTTCCAGCCTCACAGGAGATTGCGTTGGAGAGACCCACCAGGTCCTAATATGTACCCAAGCCCACCCACATGGAAATCAGCACCAGAAAGGCCCAGTTTGCTCGGGGGAAGTGGTGGAAGGGACTGAAATCTGACAGAGAGCGGAGCAAGCACCATTGTTCCCTCTCGGACCCCTGCCTCAAATACAGCGTCACAACTCAGCAACTGGGTTGACCCACACTGGTGAACACCTAAGGCTCCGCCCTTCACTATGTAACAGGCGTGACCAGATTTTAAAAAATGGCTCAAATGGAAGTACAAATCAAAGCTCCAGAGCAAATACTTTTAAGCAACCAAGAGATAGCCAACCTCTCAGATGTATAGTTCAAAGCACTGGTGATTAGGATGCTCACAGAATTGGTTGAATTTGGTCACAAATTAGATGCAAAAAAAAATGAAGGCTACGATAAGAGAAATGAAGGAAAATGCACAGGGAACCAATAGTGATGGGAAGGAAACTGGGACTCAAATCAATGGAGTGAACCAGAAAGAAGAAACAACCAAACAGAAAAGAATGGAGAAATAAGAATTCAAAAAAATGAGGAGAGGCTTAGGAACCTCCAGGACATCTTTAAACGTTCCAACATCCAAATTATAGGGGTACCAGAAGGGGAAGAGGAAGAGCAACAAGTGGAAAAGTTATCAGAACAAATAATAAAGGAGAACTTCCCCAATCTGGCAAAGGAAATAGACTTCTAGGAAGTCCAGGAAGCTCAGAGAATCCCAAATAAGTGGGACCCAAGGAAGAAACACACCAAGGCACATCATAATTACATTAGCCAAGGTAAAAATGAAGGAGAGAATCCTAGAAGCAGCAAGAGATAAGGGGACAGTAACCTACAAAGGAGTTCCCATCAGACTGTCAACTGATTTCTCCAAAGAGACCTTACAGGAAAGAAGGTGCTGGAAAGAAGTATTCCAACTCATGAAAGACAAGGACCTACATCCAAGATTGCTCTATCTAGCAAAGCTTTCATTTAGAATGGAAGGGCAGATAAAGTGCTTCTTAGATAAGGGCAAGTTAAAGGAGTTCATCATCACCACACCCTTATTTTATGAAATGTTAAAGGGACTTATCTAAGAAAAAGAAGATAAAAAACGTATAGTAAAATGAAAGCAAATTCACAGTTATTAACAACCACACCTAAAACAAAAACAAAACCCAACTAAGCAAACAAGTAGAACAGGAACAGAACCACAGAAATGGAGATCACATGGAGGGTTAGCAACAGGGGAGTGGGAGGAGAGAAGAGGAAAAGGTACAGAGAATAAATAGCATAGATGGTAGGTAGAAAATAGACAGGGGGAGGGTAAGAATAATATGTAGAAGCTGTAGAAGCTGAAGAACTTATAAGTATGACACATGGACATGAACTAACGGGGGGGAATGTGGGTGGGAGAGGGTATACAGGGTGGAGGGGAGTAAAGGGGGGAAATGGGACAACTGTAATAGCATAATCAATAAAATATATTTTAAAAAAGGGCTTGAATAAACATTTCTCCAAAGAATATACACAGGTGGCCAATAAACACATGAAAAGATGCTCAGAATAATTAGTTACTAGGCAAATGCAAATTAAAAGCACAATGAGATGCCACTTCACACCTATTATGTTGGTTATGATAAAAATGCTGAGAATAGGTGTTGACCAGGACATGAAGAAATCAAAGCCCTTGTGTGCTGCTAGTAGGAAGATACAGTGGTGCAGCCACTGTGCAGAACAGTGTTGCAGTTTCTGAAAAATTTAAACAATTACCATATTATCCAGCAGCTCCACTTCTAGGTATATATACCTAGGAAGAACTGATATTAGCATCTGAAATAGATAGCTGTTTCATCATGTTCATAGCAGAACTACTGACAATAGTCAAAAGGTGGAAGAGACCTAAGTGTTAACTGATGGATGAACAAGTAAACAAAAATGTAGTACATACATACAATGAAACATTATTGCAGTGTAAAAAGAAGTACAATTCTGACATATGCTACAATACAACACGGACTGTGTTAAGTGAGATACACCATACACAAGAGGACAAATATGATTGTTCAGTAGGTCTGAAGTTTCAATGTGAGAAGACTGGAGAGAGATGGTGGTGATGACAACAGCAATGTGAATGTGTTTAATGCCACCAAACTACAGACTTAAAAATGGTTAAGATGGTAAATTTTATGTTATGTATATTTAAACACACACACACACACACACACACACACACAAGTATCCAGGGCAACTTGGGATTCCAGACAGAAGGAGGCACCTCATTTAGGCCAACATGTTCCTTGCGTGGAAGTGGTCATTCTACAGATGGAGCCTGGTCAACTGTGGCCCAACTCACAGTGGCCTTGCATTAGGTCCTTCCCAGTGGGGAGGACAGAACAGAATCCTCAGTGGGCACAGATCTCCTACCTAGCTTCCTACCTCTCCCCATTTCCCACCCTTGCTCAAAGGGAGGAACAACATCCCACCACACACAAAAAACCGTGGGATTCTGGAGCATTGGTCCCTCCCCAGAATCCAGCTGCATTAATACCCTGTGGGGTATTAATACCCCACACCACAGCCATGCCTGAACAATAAAAGAACTATTTTTCTGAAAGCTGTATTATGTCACAAATATAAGCAACATACAAATGAGCATCTGTTACAAGTATGAGCCCTCTGCCTTAAACAGGACTAGTACAGGTCTGGTTTACCCCAGAGCCAGAAAGTTATTTACTTAGCTCCAGCCCTTGGAGTAAACCCATCTTTTTTCCCCATCAGCCAGACCACTAAACTCTGCCTTCATGGTTTTGCCTGTCCTGGTTTCCATCTGGCACCTGTGCCCTTTCTTCCTCCTTGGCTGTTCTGCCTGCACAAATGTCCCTTGTCTCAGTCTCTGCTCCTGGTGAGTCACAGTTTGGGAGTTGACCTAAAAGGCTCCTAGAGGAAGGACACTGTCACCTGTCTGACTCAAGTCTGGACTCCTGAGCCTGCCTCCTTCCCCTTTACATTTATAATCATGTCTGCAGAGAGCAAGAGAAGATATTTTCATGGTCCTGTCTAGAAGACCACCTAACCATCTCAGGACCAGCAAGACAAATGTTTAGGTGCAGACTGGTTCACTCAGTTATAGGTGCATGTTGACTGAGAGCCATCTACTGAGCATCTACCTTATGGAAGGGGCACTGTTCTTGGCTGGTGCTGGGAATAGAGGTGAGAACAGGACCAAGGGCCCGCTCTAAGAAAAGCTCACTTTATATTTATGGTGATGAAGGAAAATAAGAGAAAAACAAAGAGCTATCCAATGTCAGGTAGTGGTAAGTGACAGGAATAAAAGGAAATCAGGCAGGGAACTAGGAAATACCTGGGGAGGTGGACCCACGCACAGTCCATGCAGAAGCACAGTGGAGAAGAAAAGTTAGTTCTGAGGCCATGGAGAAGGGAGGAGCTGGGTGTGGCCTGAAAAGGCTGGCAGGCAGGCCTGCAGGCAGGAGAAAGGGAATCCCCAGTGGCCACGGCTTGCTGGGACAGAGGATGTCATCTGCAGTGGAGGTGAGAGAGGGCAGCAGTCTGACCCTGACAAGTGAGGAAGGCAGAAGAGACGGTTGGACGAGAATGCTAATAGCACTTGGCGCGAAGAGTGGCTGGATTTGAAATATATTGAAGGTAGAGCCAAATGGCCTTCAGGTATGTGGTGGGTGAGGAAAAAAAAGCAGCCAGGAATGACCCCTGGGGTTTGGGTCTCAGTGACTCAGGGTTAGAACAGGTGCTAAACTAAAAAACTAAATTTCCTTTCTGTTTCTCTATACTTGGCCTATACTACAGCTAGCTACCTTTCTCTGGCATCTCTATGCCTCTGCCTTTATGGAAAACAGATCCTTCTAGGCTGATACCACAAGTGACGGGGCTCAGATGGGCAGGACAAGAATGAAAGCAGCAGAGGCAGGGAGAGGGGAGAGGAAGAAGCCAGTGGCCCCCCTCAAGCCTTTGCTGCGGCTAACCTTGGGACATTCTAGTAGCAACACTGGGGTGCCCCCAAAATCACGGGAGCTGAAGAGACAGAGGACCTGATACCCACCCAACTGGTGGAGCTGAGAAGGCCTCCTGGAGATGGCCAGGGGCTGAGAAGATGGGCTTACTGGGGCAGGGATGTGGCAGGCCAGGGAAGAGGAGTCCAGGGCAGCAGGGCAGTACAAAAGCAGCCCCAGAGGGCAGAGCCTGAGCAATAAGGGAGGCTGAAAAGGACTTGAACTCAGCTTTATTCTCAGATGCAAAGGGGCATGAAACCAGTGTTTGTGCTGACAGCCTGTGTCACTGATCAACAGAAACAGCTTCCTTTTGGCAGAGAATCATGTCCATCGTAGCTGGAGGGCCTGAGATCCTATTGGGTACCCAGCAGGTAAGGAAGCAGAGGCCAGAGGGGTCAGATGGCCATGGGCACAAAGGCAGCCAGGCAGGGTCAACTTCAGCATCCATGGGGCTCGGAGCCACCAGGTGGCTTTCCTGGAGCCAGGGAAGCAAGGACATGGTGAGTTGGGAGTAGGAAGGTCAGTGTTGATGCCAGATATTGACAGCTCACGAACAACCTGGAGACAGCCTTCCTCCTTCCTGGTTCCCTTCCCAGTCCCTTTCTCCTGCTCTGAAATGCCTCTCTAGGAAGCCCCAAGCCCAGTCCAAGGAGGCCATCTTCCTCCAGGCAAAGCTGGGCTTCTCACCTAGGAACACAGAGAAGGTAGCTCGGAGACAGGACTCACACAAGTCAGCACTCGACAGAGGCCAGAAATAAACAGAACCTGGCTCCCAGGAACAACAAGCAGTGGAGAAAAGGGTCCAAAATCATGTCCTGCAGTAGACTGAAGCAGCCGAGGCTATTTACTCTAGAGAATGAGGGTTGACTGAGGAGGGACTGGGGATAGGGCCACTGTCTCCAAAGAGCATTAACTCAACAAACACGTACTGGATGCCAGGCCCTGGGGACCAGTGATGAGTGAGATGTGGTTTGTGTCTCAGGAAGATCAGCACTGAAACACTGGTATGAACACAGCCTGTGGACAGTGCCGTGCACAGGCCAGAAAACAGACAGTAAGTAAGTGTCTTAAAAGGCTCCTCATGGTATAAGGATCACAACTGTCTGGATGGAGAGACCAAGTTCCACATGAGATGAGAGAGCATATTTATTAAGGGCTTTATTTTATAAATGAACATTTTATTCCCATAAATTTGAGGCTGGCATCATCTACATTGTAGATATATTGAAAAACACTCAGAAAAGCAAAGCAACTGCTACCAACAGCACTCATCCATTTAGTAGACATTTACTGAACACCTACTATGTATGTACTGGGCACAATTCTAGGTATTAGGAATACAGTAATGAACAAAACACAAAAATCTCTGACCTCATGAAGGTTACCTTACAATCTAGAGTCAGACAAGCAAAATAAACACACAGTGTGCTTGTTAGGTGGTTGTGGTTATGAGCCACAGTGAAAAATGAAACAGCAATGAGAAAAGGAGTTTGGGGTGTGAGGTCATTTTGAACAGGCCAGGAGGAAAAGGCTTCCCCCCAGGGCCAGGTAAGCAGAAGGCAAGGGAGTGAGGCACAGGTAAGGGGGAGGACAACCCTGACAGAGGGAGACTGAAGTGAAGGTCTGACCTCACACCCAAGCTCAGGATACAAGGGGGAAGAGAGAGAGTAGAAGGCTGCTAATCCTTGAGGTGCTGATGAAATAGTTATTCCTCAATTCTCCTTTTGGGTCTGCTGCCTTGGTTTAATCAGACAGAAAAGTTTGAAAGAGTCTTGTAACTGAAGTGTAACTAGTCCTGGGAAGAATGCTAGTTTAAGCCTCAACTGTCACTCTCCTGCTCACTCACTCACTGGCTGCCCTTCCTCAGGCCTCATTCCACAGTAGAGGCAGGATCTGGAGTTCCCAGGACAACAGGTCACAGCAGTGGAGTACCCAGGGCCTTGGGGAGATAAAGGGAAATCCCTTGGTAATGTTCTGACCGTGACCAGAATCCAAACATTTCTAAGTTTCACTCCCATGATCCCAGTTCCCCTTGTCCTGTGGCTGGACACCAATCTGGGCTTCCTGGCTAGGTAGAGTGTCCTTTCCACTCTTCAAGGGCAACTATAATGACACTTCATTTCCCAGTCCTAGAATCGGCCATTTCTCCAAAGAGCCCTCATTCTTTTTACTGGAGAATGAAAGTAGAAACCAAGATCTGGATGCTAGGCATGTTTGTTCAGTTGGGGTTTTGCTGTCTCTAGGCCTCAGCTGACAGAACAAGGAAATACAGTTGCACATAACTCTGTATAACACATATCTCCCTTGATCTCTATATCTTTATTTGTCTCTATTAAGCTAAACACACTGATGTCTTCAACTCTAATCCAGTACCACATGGTTAATTCTAGCCTCTCCCTTGCCTGCTTGTGACCTCACATTCCAATAGTGCTATCCATTCACTTAACCACCCAATGCCAGTACAGGGACACAATGGTTTCAGAATTGTTAACCTGTGCCCTGAGGGAAAGGACTGTCTGAACCGGAGCACAGTGCTTACATAGTCCTTTTGCCCTCAGTCTGGCAAATTCCAAATGTACACAATTACTTTTTACACCACTGCCTGGAAGCCCTCCAGTGAGCTACAGAAGAAGCAGCTGTCACAGTCCCCATACACCCAACTACTCAGCAATGGGTGGAGTAGATATTAAGTATTTTATACTTTCAGATTTTCAGCATGAGTTTTTGAACCCTCTATTTGAGGGCACATTGGTTAAAAAGGGAGGAGAGAAAACTGAAGATAGTAAGGAAGATACAGGGGAGGGAAAGAGAGGGGGCTAACTAAAGGCACTTTGGGGCAAACGCTGCGTTTCCGGCCTTGTCTGAGCGGTCTCTGTGGAGAGGAGGCAGCTGGAGAGCAGGCAGCAGAGTGGCATGCAGGCAGGCTGAAGCAGTCTCGGCCTTATATGGAGATTTCCACATTCTATTCACAAGGCCTTCAGCTGCCACTACCCCTCCTGGAAGGTACAGAGTGCTGCCATTCCACATGATTTAACCGCTTTCTTGCCTAAAGGCCAGCCAGGTAGATGTGGAAAAAACAAGCTGCTGTTTGCCTCAGTGAGACCAAAAGCAATACAGCTGTTGGGGGCCATAACATCCATTGGGCACCATCTGCGGCATCTCCCCTTTCACCTTCCAGTACTGGGGTCTGCAGTGAGGAGAAGAGGCTTGAGGGAGACCAGAGCCTCACTACTAAGGCTGAAAGAAGGCATGAGATCTTAAATTGGAAGACTTAGAGCTTAAAGCAATGATCTTCAGGGTTTGCTTCTAGAATCACCTGGGGAGATTTTTAAATAGAGGTTCCATTCCCAGAGACTTTGATTTAAATTTTCTAGGGTGGGGCATGGGCATCAAAAGTATTAAAAGGTCTCCTAGTGCTTCTAATGTCCAGCCAAGGTTGGGGACAACTACCTCAAAGGTAGACCCTGATCTCTGATGCCACCGCAGGCATCTCTGACAGCTGGCTGGTCATCCAACTGTATTAAGTCACTAACAGCTTTTGGCTGGGTGAAAGAGGACCCACTGCTTTCATGAAAGCAATGAAAGAGGGAGAACAGAGACAAAACACATCGGTAAAAAGCTTGTTGTTACAGGGTGACAGTGGGAGGCCATGGGGGTGTATAGTGGATATAATCACGAATATGATTTCATAAGGTGCCCCAGCACCCAGAGCTTAAGTTAGCACCCCAACAGGCCATTGGGCAGCCTGAGGGGAAAGGGGGGAGGAAAGGCAATCCTCTCCCCTCTGGTGACACCGAAAACCTTAGGAAGGTGGGAAGGCAGAGACTGTGCAGGCAACTGTACCACTTACGAGAGACGTGTGAGAGGGAAAGGAATGTGGCCAAGGCTGCCACATTTCTGTGTGACGAGGGGCAAAGCCCAAGAAATGAGGAAAGCAGACTCCCACACCTGGAGCCTCTGCCCTGAACTCTGGGTCTAGCTCCTTTGGCTTCTGATCCGAGGAGCATCTGGATGGAGACCAGCATGTGCGGGGGTGGGGTGGGGGGCGGGCAGGCGCGGTGCTTGTTGCCAGCCTAGGGGCAGTACTGAACGGCAGAGCTCACTGGCGGACACAAGCGCGCCCCCTTCCTGGCAACTACATGCAGACCCAGAGAGAAGCATGCCAAGCCTCACAACCTGGGTCCAGCATAGATCTCGACTTAGCAGGTCCCACAAAAGCTGGAATCCCAAAGGAGTTCAAATCGCCCTTGGGGAAGAAAGTCAGATTTATTTCAAGAACCCAAACTACTTAGAGACAAAGAAACTTGAGACTGAGCTTGTAAATATCAACAATTACTGGGCTGCCCACCCCTCCCCGCCCCCCTGCTGTTCACATTTCTGAACACTGAGTGGGGCAGAGGGGATATGAAAAGGCAGGGGACCCTCAGGATAACCTGTACCTGGGGCCTGCATACTGAGTTTCCCTGAATATAGGCCAGTTCAGGGCTGCAGACCTCAAGCCCTTCCCTTTGCCCTACAGACACCAGGCTCCAGGGAAACTAGGGTGCCCAGGACAAAGAGAAGAGAGAACTGTGCTCTGTGGAACCTGGGCATCTACCTATACCAGCAGTGCCAGGCTCAGGGTGTACCTGCTAGGCCCTCATTCCGACTGCATGCTTGGAGAAGGAAACTGGCCTGTGACTAAGAGCCCTGAAATCCCTCTAGTTAGAGGGCCTGTCCCTAAATGCCAGGGAGACAGTGCCCAGGCTATCTGGGCTCCACTCTCTACCCAAACCTGGCAGCAGGACCGAAGTCCCTGTCCTGCACGGCTCCTCAACCCTTTCCTGAGGACCCTTGGGGTTTCTCATTGAGAGGGGCTGGAGCCACCCATTGTCAATCTAGAACCCTGGAAGAAGTACCCTTTTCTTCTCAGACACAAGTGTTTCCCCTCAATTCACAGAAAAAGCACCAACACCCTCCCTCACAGGGCAGGGAGCCTGAAGTACATCAAAGCCTGATGCCCTCTCATTTAAAGTTCCAAATGGCAGGAACAGGAGCAAAGAAATAACCAAAATGTGTGAAGATATAAAAGGCGTCAAGTCTTACTCCTTCTGAAGACTCCAGTGAAAGGACTGTTAAGTACCAAGAGCCTCACAAGCGTTACAGAAAGGCCTGCGATAGAGAAAGAAGTCATTATCTTGGCTGTTCTCACTCATCTCTTTTCCACTGGAAATTTCCAAATTTACACTTCCTGAGCCTCAACATTGACACAGTGATGTTTTAAGACCCATCTTTATAATTTGCTATTCCCGACATGTCCTTCCACACATGAGAAAACACACAGATGGGTCAGTTATGAAGACTTAGCAGCAATCTTTGCGCACACGTGGGGTGCTTTACCATGAATGAAGCTTCTCCACCCTGATGCAAACCCGGCCTCTGAGACGGACAGAGGTCTTGCTCACAACAGAGGCTGACTTGCCTTCCATGAAAGAGCTCTCCATCCCAAATCTCTCCCACTGGCATGACCAAAGCCTTCAACTGGTCAGAGACACTGAGTGCTCAGGAAGACTCAGCTCTGAATCAGCACCCATCCTGTGGTGGGCCTTGTCCAGCACACGGGGCAGGAAGGAGAGCCTTTCCCAGCCCCGGGGGACCGGTGGAGCTTCTAACAGGCCCAGGCAGGAAGAGGATATTTGGGAAGGTGGCCTCCAGAAGTGTTCTGGGCACTCCCTCTCAGAAATGATCACATCTCAACTCTTTGAGACCACAGGCTTTGCTCACACTGGTGTTTCCTTTGCTGCCAGCCACCATCAAGTCCTCTGGGCAGAGGTGCTCCTACAAGTTGATGACAAAGGGGCAAGAAGCAGAAACACCTAGAAACAATCACAAACTCACTGGGAAATCCCAGGGTGTGAGAATCAAGTTTCCTTTCACTTATCCAGCCAATCAATGGACTAATAAGCAGAAATGGTCCTGTTTCCACGAGTTCTACATCCATGGATTCAACCACCAATTTGAAAATATTTACGGGGGGGAAAAGTCAAATTGTTGCTGACATGTATTATGTAGTTAGGCCTACAATGATTGCATCTGTACTGTAGATTTACAGACATTTTGTCTGCTCAGTATTCCCTAAACAAAACAGTACAGCTATTTACATTGTATTAGGTAGTATAAGTAATCTAGAGATGGTATGAAGTGTACAGGAAGATGCGCATGGGTTATACACAAATACTATGCCTTTTTATATAAGGGACTTGAGCATTGTGGACTTTGGTATGTGAGGGGCCCCGAAACCAGGACCCCATGAACACCAAAGAAGACAGTACCAGACCCCTCTGTTGTGCTCGGCACCAACAGGGCTGAAAGAGACATGGCAACCCAGGACAGCACCCTGCCTTACTGCAACATCCCACAGACATTTACCTCAGACAAGCCCCCTCCACCCCAAACCCACCTGGAGATGCTATGCTTCCTGAAAACTAAGGTATACCTTGTGGTGTGGTGTATGTGCTTTTCTGCATGTGTGGTTTACTTCACAAAAGGGCTTTTAAGTCTCCTTTTGGGTGGGAGATGTCCTATATGGGGCAGGAATCATGATTTTAAAAATCAAGAAACTCAAGTGTATTAAAAAGGCCCTGCCTATGTTGAGGAGCATTTTTCCTCTGTGGGGCCATACCCCAGGGAACAGAACTTGGCTTGAAAGCCTCTCCTCTTTACAGGACTTCAGAAAGAAACAGCCTCTCTTGTGTCAGGGCCTCAACAGAACCACCGGCACCTAGTAACCACCACCACCCCTCCCCCACTTCAATGGCTGTGACTTAAGAGGCAGTCTGCCAGCTGGCCCTGGAGGCATAGGTTTTTCTGCCTGGAATGGGGACCTCGTGCCTCTGCTCTCAGAGGGCCACAGCAGTCCTGCCCAGTAAGAACAGCACTGGGGTAGGAGCTCCTATGCAGCTTTAAGAGCAACTCTGCCTACCTGTGTCTGCCACAGACTCTGATGGGCAGCCCCAAGACTCAGGAGATGGCAGCAGAGGCCACTGGGGAGCTAGCCTGGAGTTGGCAGGTGAAATGGCCTAGCAGCATCGCCCTGGCCCCACCACGGCCCTCCCCCACCATGGGGCCATTAAACCCGCCCTGTGGAACAGAAGGCAGCATTCCTAGACACTGGGAGGAAAACAATGCCCCTCTCTCAGGTTACAGAGAGTGAGACTGGTATCTGCTGGAGGATGAACAGTTCAAGGCTATTTCTAGGTTTTGGTGTGTGAGGTTTAAATAACCCTAAAGTGAGGAAAACACAATACAAGATGAAATACAAAAGAAAGCACTAGAACACACAGTGTGGCAATTTGGGGCTGTCCCACAGAAGTACCTGAAAGCAACAAGGAAGGACCCTCACAGCTCCATGTGCCAACCACTTCCCAAACCAGTCAGAACCCCAGTAGAGCAAGCTTCTCTAGAGACAGAAGACTTTTATCAAGTGGCCCACACTGGGGCCCCAGAATGTCTCAGGAAATAACAGAGTGCAGGATTTCGAATACAGCAGGTGGCCCACACTGCTGGGCCTCAAATACTCTTTCCAAAGAAAGATGGAAGGCGAGACTGGAACAGCCCACATTCAGAAAGGAGAGGACACTCCCTACAGCAAGATGGCTGGCCCACAAGCACCTGGGTGACGGGCTGGCGGAGGCTCAGCTGAGAAAACACAGCTGAAAGAAAATAATCAGGTATCTGTCTTTGTGGTGCAAGTAAAGGGGATATGATGGGGACAAAGAAAGGATGGTGAAATGGTTCTATCTTAGTGGCTTCCCACTCAGACCTGACTGTACCCTTGGTCTATCTGTAACAGAAAAGGAAATATGACACGCACAGCTACCAGCCAACAGGAAACAACCTTCATGGTATATCTTCTCTACTGGAGTCACATAAATAATTCTCTATCAGGTAAGAAAAAATAAATTTTGGCAATCCATAACCACTAGTTCATATGGCCAAAGGCTCATAAACAGCAGCAAAACCCATGAACATGTGGCCCTAGCAGGATCACACCTGGCCTGTTTCACTATGTGCATCCCAGAAAAACTGCTGCTCAATGGGCCAAGGAAATGCCAGGTACCTTGTCTGACCATTCTTTGAATAACGGTGGCCTAACAATGTGACCTTAGGCAAGTTACTGAGGTTCTCTAGGCCTCAGCTTTTCTCATCTATAAAATGGAGGTAAAAATAGTGCCTACGTCATAAAGGCTGTCACAGAGAATAAATGAGCTAATGTTTATAAAGCAGTTAAGAACAGCAGCTGACACACAATGCTTAAAAGAATGTTTTGACAAATAAATAAAATACATGTTCTTCATTATCATCCTAGTTTTACTTATGATAAGACACATTGAGAGGTTAAAGTTTTTTCCAACCATCAGTAAAATACAAATCAAATTCATGAGATACCACTTCACACTCACTGGGATGAGTATAATGAAAAAGATGGATGGGGACAGGTTTTAGGGAGGATGTGCAAAAATTAAATCCTTCATCCATTGCTGGAGGGAATGTAAAATGCTACAGTCACTTTGGAAGACAGTTTGACAATTCCTCAAAATGTTAAACAGTTACCATGTGACCTGGCAATTCCACTCCTAGATACATATACCAGAAGACTGCAAACACAAATGTCCTCACAAAACTTGCACAGAGTGCACAGCAGCACTATTCATAAGAGCCCCAAAGTGGAAACCACTCAAATGTACACCAACAAGTAAATGGAAAAACAAAATGTGGCCTATCCCTATGATAAGAGTATTATTCAGCCTTAAAAAGGAATGAAATTCTAACACATGCTACTACGTGGGAAAGCCTTGAAAACACTGCATTCAGTGAGAGAAGACACGAAAGACCACAAGTTAACAAGATCCCACTGATATGAAATGTCCAGAGGAGGCAAACCTATACAACAGAAAGTTGCCCAAGGTTGGGGTCACTGAAGGAAAATGGGGGTGATTGCTACAGGGTATGTTGTTTCTCTTTGGAGTGATGAAAATGTTCCAAAATTGACTGATGATGCTGCATAAAAACCACTGACTTGCTGGCTTTAGATGGGTAAATGGTATAGTATGTGAATTACATCTCAATACAAGTGTTACCAAAAAATGTTTTTTACTTCAAGTTATATAATTAGCAAGTTGCCAAACCAGGGGCTAGAAGTCGGAGTCTTGCTCACCTGACAGGCCCCAGCCAGCCCTCTGTGGCCTGTTTCTGGGTTTTCTGGACACACTGGCCTTCACTTCCCTGATATCTCCATGTATCAGGATTTGTAAGAACTCATGAAGCCCATGCCAAACAGAAAGTCAAACAATGTCATGTTTGCCATGGAAAGATTCTGTATTAACAACCAAACATGCCATCCTGACCTCAACTGACTATCCGACCTCATTCCCGCTCCTGGAGGCTTCAGCAGAGCCACGCCCCACATACAAGGCCTCAGACCAATATCCCCTCCATCCAAGTACAGCCAGGCTCTCATCTAGGATGTGGTGGAGGGAGGAGGGAAGGGGTAAGAAACACATATATACAAATACTCCCCCACAATGGGATACACCAGGAATATCTAGGATGTAGACAGCAGGGGCAGGAAGGAGTCCCCACCTCCTTCCTCCCTCACAAGGACAGTGTGACCCCCAAGGCTCCCCTAGACAGCCTAGAGAATTTACTCTGCAGATGAGGAAATTCCCGTCTCTCCTGAGAACCTTTCCTTCTCTGCCTCTCTGACTTCAGCTCCTCCGGGATCCCTGCAGATCGCCTCCAGCTCTCCACTTCCCCCCACCTGGTATCTGCAAGGAGTTGCAGCACTTCCCTCCACAAATGTCCCTGCACCTGCCCCCCAGTAAGGCCTTGAGCTCCCTGAGATGAGATGGAAGGGCCCTTCCTGTTTCCTAGATTAATAGCAGAAACAGAATAGACACTTATAGATCACCAAATGAAGGAACAAGCCAGCAAACAGCAGGTGCCTCCTTTCCAAAAGAAAAGCCAAGGTCCGAGGGGCTCAGCTCAGGGGTGTATTACTGCCCTGAGTGCTAGTCAGGGCAGCTGTCAAAACAGACACCAAATGGAATGGCCAGAGAGCATCACTTTCAGACAGTGCCCCTTAGAAAGAGGCCAAGAGCTAAGATACCCAGATCAGTGTGCTGGGTCCACTGCTTCACAGAAGTCATTTGTTTCTTCGAACTTCCAGAATACCCTGGCACAAGAAGTAGCAGGTCCTGGCCACTGTGATGGAGCATGAACCCTAGCACACCCAAGTGAGGAAGCTATGCCTAAAAGCTTTTCCAGTTCACTCATAACAACCATACACAGTGGGCATGACTCTGCCCACTGTCAGGGTGAAGAGAAGGTAGCTCAGACCTGCTGAGAAGCAAGTTAGGAAGGAGGCAAGGAGCCTTGGTCTCACTCTCAACCCCACGCCCACACAGCAACAGCTGTCCCACAAGTAATCAGGATAGGCTGAATCCCTGGAGGTGCCCAGAGGAAACCCTTTCCCATCATACTGCCCCTAAAGTTCTTGCCTGCTAATGACCCTCCCAGGCACACATGATAAGCATTCCTTACTAGCACAATAAATGTGCTACCCACCTCTCCTCAGAAGCTAATTAAATGCCTTGAGTTAACTTCAGTCCCAGGATTCTGTACTTGGGATGAGCTGAGAGGCCAGGGGAATTTACTGGATGACCTCAATTGTCTCCGAAATGTTGGCCCACAATTCCAGATGGTGTTGGGGTTGCAGGATGAAACCCTTCACTCAGGTTGTGAATATATTCCACATTCTCACAGCTGCGAGAGTCATACAAAGTTCCTTTATTTGGAGGAAAAGCTAAATGACAAACGTTCCCAGGAAAACACCCTGCCTCACATCCTATGAGATGTCCTATTGCTAAAAAGGAACAAAGAAGCTTCACTCAAAGATTTGATTCTTGCAGCACAAAACAAAATGAGGGCATCAGAACTGAGGGAAGTGGTGTGCAAAGGGCCATTGTCTGAGGCAGGATGTTGCAAGAGCATATTTGAAACCAATCTGTTTTCTCACAGAAAATTATGCTTCCATCTTTTTCAATATTCTTTCCACTCCCATGACATCCCAATACAGAAGATAAGCGAGGGAGACGCTCCTTCACCAACAGGGATTGTATCAGGAAGGTACCAGCATCAGTGCTGACAGCCTACTGGAGATTACTTAAGAAACAAAGCAGGGGCCAGGAAGGGGCAGGGGTTCAACAGCGAGAGCCTTTGTCTCCAGCAAAAAAAACAGATCGTCCTGTTTGGGTCATGAACATCAACTCTTCCCATGAAAAAAGGGAAGGACAGATAGTTGGATTAAAATACAAGGTGAGTTGGCTAAGCTTCAGAAAGGCCTCCAACTAGGCAGCTTACTAAACATAGAGGCCACCACTTCCAAAACAGCCAGGACAACTAACTGGATACCAACAACACCACTGCTGCTGGCCTGGGGTCAGAAGAATGCACCCGGTCTAAGCTTCCCTCCAGCAGCAGGGATGGAGAACACAGGGCTCCCAAGAGGCCAGGCCACAGTGCCAGGTTTCTCTGTATGGGAAGCTCACTGGACCAGAGGAGGCAATGAGGACTTCTTAGCTGTATACTTTGCCAAAACTTTTACTCTAGACTTTCACCAACATGTCAGGAAGTAGAAGTGACTCAGTAGCTGCCTGAAGTAACCAGGACTTCTGATTCTCAGCTCAGTATTTGCTCTACCACACCACCTGCCTCAAAGGAGACAAGACCTCAGGGGGGTGGAGGGAACGGATTAAACAGTACAGGTAAGACAAGGAGATAGGAGGCACCCCACAGAAAGAACTGAACATGATGGCCCATAGAAAACTGAACATGAGAGGTTGGCTATACCTAGAGGTGGACACACTCTCAGCCACAGACATCCAAGCATGCATTATGGACACATGTTGCTAGCTGTACAATATTCGCTCTAGGGGCAGATACATGCTAGACAGAATGGTTACAAGAGGGATAAATAACTGAGGTCAAGCCCCAGAAGACATGGGATTTGGTGGGACAAGGACAGGATAATGAACCCCATCCAAATGTTTTTCTAGATGTCAGCCCAGAATGAATAGCACAGAACATCTGCTTCTGTGCTGCCCAGCAGGCCCAAACAACCCTAGAGAAGCTTCTCACAGAGACTCGGGTGTGCCACAGTCCTCAGCAATAGGCACTCATTAGCTGGGTTGGAAATGCAGGAGACAGGGAGGATAGGTGAGCCGCCAGCAGGTGTGACCTGGGTAACAAACAAGTATATGACCCAGCACATGGGGCACTCAATCCAGCTATCTCCTTAACTCCTCAGAACCCTGAAGTGGAGGCTATTCCCAGTGCACAGAAGAGTGAGGGATGCATGGAACCACTCCACCTTCTCTATGTGCCCTCCTCCTCCCCACAGGGCTGATATGTGAGGCCTCAGCCCTGGGCCACACACTGGCCCCATCATAAAGACATGGAAAAGAGGCAAAGGGAGATAGTTGCCTCTGGAGGCCCAGGTATTTTAGGGCCTGGCAGTGGGAAGCCTCAGAGGTTTACTTCTTTGGGGTCTCCTGTAATGCCTGACAAAACAGAACACAAGGCAGGAACTTGTGAAGGCCAAAGGACAGAAGGGACCCCTGTTGAGCTTAACAGAGTTGATAGACATCACCTTCCTACCCCAAGGCCTGGCCTTGACTAAATGGCTACATTGAACAGTAACAGCCCTTAGGAATAGGGAGGTAAAACCTGGAAATACCTCTCAGATAATTGTCCCCAACCAGAAGTTCCTTCCTTCACAGGCCTGTCTTCCTAGGACTGCCACACAAAGCACAGGTAGACCATTCCTTGCCTAGGGGGTCAGTAGGGGGAGACAGAGCCTCAGGCCCTCTAGGCACAGCTGTGGGAGCTGGTGGCCTGGACAGGCCCCTCTAGAGAAACTCATACTGCCACTATCTCTGAGCAGTTTACAAACTTGTAACAAAATCCCTAAGCATCAACACTATTTGTCCTTTTAAGTTCTAGTTCCAGAAGTCTACTCTCAAGAAATAATTCCCTCAAACAGGAAAATATATGTACAATTGGAGTCCTTGCTGTTTTCTACACTACTGTCCAAATGTTTCTGAAGTTTTTTTCTTTTACAGAACATGACAAACACATTGTTTAAAACAAACAAACAAACAAACAAAAACCCTGGATATAATACTACCAAAATGTTAAGCTCTGTTTGTTAAGCAGCTGGCAAGCACTCCTGCACCTGAGAGGAAGGGCCTGCCTTCCTGGCAGAGCATGCCTTCACTGCTTGAAGAGCCACAGTGAGAAGGAAGTGGCTACAAGTTACCCTCCCCACTCCCTAGAGCCTGAGATGAACCCCCCAATGACACAGAAGGGTGGCAGGGAAGACAGGAAAGGTAGCTCCCCTGAGTTCTCGTTCAATGTTAACAATCATCCTAAAAAGCTGCAGTTACTCTTTCCATTCCACAGATGGGGAAACTGAAGTTTGGAGAGGTTACAAAAAGTGTTCAATGTCAACTAGCAGGTGGCAGAACTGAAATTCAAATCCACACATCTCAATCTATTATTTTCTACAGATTTCTTTTTTCCCCCCAGTACAAAGAATTTATTCTTCCATTTTATTTTCCCAGGGAAATGAGGAGAAGGAAAAAGTCAGCATGTGTTTTACAAAATGATAGATATCAAGTGGAAGTACCCAGCACAGCAAAACCAACCATCAAATAAACAGTCCCCAGTAATGGAGGTCGCCAAAGCCCAAGGCGGCTCAGTCTCCTGGAGTTCAGAAATGAGAAGGAATCGAGGAAAGAACAAACAGGTACATGCTTTTCTACCCTCCCTTGCTCCCACCCAATAAATTCAAAATTTCACACAAAGCTTTGGTTTCTAGCAGTAAACAGGAGTTACATTCGTCCATCTCCTATTAAATAATCTTGTAGCTTTGACCTAAGATTTTTGCACCTGCATAAAAGTTCCTGAATGACTTGGATATACATTCACCTTCCCTTTCTTGGTCTCCCAAACCCACTTTCAAATGAAAGGCCCACTCATTGCTCCTCTACCCGAGGATTAGAGATTAAAACACAGCAATCTAAGTGTTTGGCCTAAATCACCTATCAAGGAAAGGTCTGGACTTGGTATTGAGAAAAAGGGATGGAATATTTTTTGCTTCTTCAGAATTTTTTCACAAATCATTTAAGAGATGGGGTGACACCCATACATTTAATGTATGTGTGTGCAGGTATGGGGGCTTTTGTGGGGGGGGGGGTGCAGATAAAAAAGGAGACGAAGTAGGAGTCAAGTTTTTAGGGCAGAAGATCTAGTCCAAAATAGAAAAGAGGGGAAGAGGAACCAAAGAAAGGATGATTCAAGACCCCCCCACTTCAAGAGGGATCCCAAGCTTATGTTTCAGATCCTTTTTGCCTGGTGCAGAACCTTTTGTCAAAGATGCTTTGGCTATTTTTCTCAATACAAAAAGAAGTCTGTAAACAGTAAAACCTCAAAAGAACATGGAGAAAGACCAACACATTTATACAAACTAGGCTACTTTGCAATCACCAAAATCAGCTACTGTGTGGCCAGCCCAGACAAATACATTAACTAGAGGGGGGAGCAATTAAAGGAGACAAGAACCCAGAATCAGACACATATAACCCAATGCATTCTATTGCATTTGCCCCGTTTCAACACAGTCAGGTAGGTTTTTGGTGATCTCACAATATGTAAATGAAACCCGCTTTTCTCCTTCAGCTACTATGACACTAGTCATTGCTGCAGCAGGGAAAGGCACTGGCCCTGGGCGTCACAAAGAAGCCATCACTTATGGTCTCTCTGAAGGCCAAGAGGAAAAGCAAAGAATTTTTAGAAGTTGAGGAATTTAGTTGTTGCTTCATATATCCATCCCTGGACACCTCAAAGTGGGTACAGAGGTATTGTTTTTAAAACCTATCTTTATTAACTTGTTTTTGTTTTTAACATGCACACACACACCCCTTGTGCATGGTAAGCCTAGCCCAAACTAGTAAGGGATGGATCTGGTGTGTAATATGAGTCCCAAACCCTGGAACTAGAGGTCTGGAATAGGAATCCTTGGTTGAACATATACAGGTAACCCTCACCTGATCTTAGCTTCCCTTCTGTGCCTTTCACCTAGCCCCGCCTCTCCTAACCTCTGCACCAACCACTTATTCCTGTTCAGACCAATCTACAATCTTCCAGTAGAAGTAATGGGGTCATCCAATTAAAATCTAGTCTTCCACAAGACACTGAAGATGGAAGGGTTTTAAGAAGGCACTATGGCAGGAAACCCAGCTCTAATTGGCAAAAAGGAGGTAGTTCAATAGGCAATACTCTCCAAATAGTTCTCCCTGATGATAAAAACAACCAAAGTATACCTGAAGTGCAGACCCGGAGCTGCTGCCCACTTACCCTTGAGATTACTCATGTACCTGAGAACACAGTGCAGGAATGAGGATTTTAGATTAAAATAAACAAAAATACTAAATGAGGATATTTATGTTATGACAAAAAAAAGTTAAGCCCTGGCTGGTGTAGCTCAGTAGATTGAGCGTGGGCTGCGCGAACCAAAGGGTCATCAGTTCAATTCCCAGTCAGGGCACATGCCTGGGTTGCAGGCCAGGTCCCTAGTACGGGGAGCAGGAGAGGCAACCAGACATTGATATTTCTTTCCTTCTTTTCTCTCTCTCTAAAAATGAATAAATAAAATCTTTTTTTAAAAGTTAAAATGCACAAGGTGTGTCATTTGCACACAACTAGTGCAGCTGGCATCCTGAAGAAAGTGGGACCCAAAGTGCAGTTATCCAACATACCAAATAAAGTTGCATTGGCCCAGAAATTGGGTGGGGGTGAGCTTAGGGGCAGCAGGTCTACAGCTGTTCCCCAACCATCCCCTTTGCCTACAGTCACAACCCATTGCTTACGGCAATTCTCAGAACCCTATCCAAAGAGTGGGGAATAAGGAAAAACCCTGCTGTACCCGAGAGATTCCTTCCCACAGAATGTAATCATTTGTGGGCTGGGTTCATCAATCTGATTTCATGTTAATCTTTCACTCCAGCAAGGGAAATATTATCATTACATATCCTTCTTTAGAAAGAAAACAACTTCCCTGTCCAGATCACTTTCAAAAGCTGGAGACTCAAACAAAACACGCACAGAGGGATTTCCCCCAATCCCTCACATAAATTCGGATAGAATGTGGTTGGAGTTCCTTTGCCTCCCCTCTCCTCTCCACCAAGAAGAAAGAGGGGCTGAGGCTATAGAACCCAGGCTGAGATACATGGCAGTGTCAGCTGCCCCTTACTCACCCTGTCCCCGCTTTCTCCATTCTGCTGATTGATGCCTGCTCCTTGAAACTTCCTGATCACAAAAGGGTAGGCTCTGACACACTGTAGCTTAAATCTGGGCATCTGGGAGCAGGGCAGGGACATGGATTTCTTCTTCTTCATCCCAAAAGTAGGCTGGCTTTCCCTGAGCTGGGGGTCTATTGGGCCTTCAATGGACATGAGGCCACCATATGGCGAATGCTCTGGCAGAAGTGGCACTTCTTGGGCTGGGGTGGCAGCTTGCATTCCTCGGCATGATAGTCTAGACCCCCACAGTTGTAACACCTGTCTCCTTTTGATCTGTGCTTCTGCACATTCTCCCCTTTTGTTCATCTCTCACTTGCAATACAGAACACCCCACCAGGTGACCCCACCAGGGCCAGTGACTCGAATAGATTCCAGGCCCTTGGTGTACTACTTAAAGGTGAACTCTACTGCCTCACCCTCTTTCAGGCTCCAGAAGCCCTCCACGTGCAGCTTACTCTGGTGCACAAAGACATCCACTGGTGGGTCAAGCGTGACCCCTGCATGGGTGGTCATGGACAGGAAGCCAAACCCCATGCCCACATTGAACCACTTACAGATGCCAGCACCATGCAGCAGCAGTGGTTCCTCTGCTGCCGAGGCCACACCTATCAGTGCCTTGGCAGGGCCACCTGCAAATTGCTGGAGCCCATGGTAGTCAGCTAAGCCTGCCACCTTGGGCCCTAGGTTGGGTGGCTATTAGCTCCAGAGAAGTCCGGAGGCAAAGGTGTAGCTCAGAGAAGAGGCAGCTACATCTTCCCCAGCACTATTTCCTACAGATTTCCTGAGGACAGACTCATCCAATTCAGTTCCATTTTGACTGGTTCCATAGTGGGGAAAAGCCCCGCTTGAAGTGACCTGTGCATCTGGACTGCCCAAATGGTTGTGCTGTGTTCCTAATGACAGTGTGTGCACACTGGACTCTAATTCTGGACAGATTTACCTGGGACATTCAGGAGGGACAGCGAGGCACTCTAAATAACCTGGATCTCAAGTCAGAATCCCTTTGGACTGGTGAGCTGTGAGAGTTCCCGGAGTGACTTGTGACCACCCCACACTTGTGTCTATTTATGCAGCCTTCTGCCTAGGACTGCTGCTGTGCAGAGGTAAAACTTGACCAGAGTCACCAAAGGCCTCTCATTTTCTGAATGTTTGTCCCTCCCCCAAATTCCTATGTTGAAACCCTACTCTGGTATTAGGAGGTGTGGTCTCTGGGAGGTGACTAGGATTAGATGAGGTCATGAGGGAGTAGCCCTTATGAATGGGATTAGTGCCCTTCTAGGAGCCAGGAGAGCGCTTGCATCCTCTGCTTTCTGCTTTGTGAGTACAGGAGTCCGCCATCTGCAACCTGGAAGAGGACCCTCCCCAGAACTTGACCATGTTACATCTGATCTGGGACTTCCAAACTCCAGGGCTATGAAAATAAATTGCTACTGTTTATAAGAAACTCACTCTATGGAACTTATACAAGCCCAAGAACTAAGCCATAGAACTAAGACAAGCCCAAGAACCAAGCCATAGAACTAAGACAGCTTCCAAGAGTCAGCCCCACCCCCAGGGAGAAGACACACAGCCCCTCCGGAAGGCTGGACCATTCCTGAGTGCACCCTGCTGACTGTCAACCATGACAGGCTGACGTCAGAGGTGTGGCGCCTTGAAGGAGTTCTCCTTTGGGACTAACTCTAAACCAGTAAAACAGAAAAGGTCCTGTCATCATTTAAACTCCACAACGTTTATAATTGGAAAAAGCAGCCGTTTTCATGGCATCTGCTCTCTTGCATATATAAGTGCCACCCTTAGTTTCAAGATCCAAACCAATCTTTATGTATTTTTTATTGTCTACATTTTAAAGGTCTGCAACACTTTAACAAATCTAAATAGGAAAATTTAAAGTTACAAGAAGAGCAAATAAAGGGATGGCTTTTCCCATTAAGGACATGGTGCCTTGTCAGTGCACTCAGATGGGATTCGGTTACGCTGGGAGTTCTCTGCTGGAACCAGGGAGGGCATAGTACTGGGTGAGCCATTCCTTCTGTGACTGGGCAAGAGGTTAGAAAGAAGGGGCTTGGATGGAAGGGGGAGGAGGAGGAGCAAACAGTGTTCAGCTGGTTCCCCATTTGCAAAGCTTATGCCTTTGACACAGCTATTTTTGGGTTTGGAGGGGGGTGGAATTCTTCTCTACTCTGCTTGGCAGCTGCTCTGCCCTAGTTCCCTCTCCCGGCTCCTCCTTTCCACAGCTCTCTTGAAAGAAGGAAGCAGACCCTTGAGTATTCCTCCCCTCCCAGCCACCCCTTTACCCCACCCCCATACTCTCAGAGTATCTGTAGGCCTCACCCACTTGCTTGTGTTTTTTATACAGAGCTGGGAAAATGTGGAAATAAATAAAGCCTCAATTAGGCAAGCATCCAAGAATTGGGAGTGGGGCAGGGCAGGGGTCTAAGGCCCCATCCCAATGCAGGAATGCCTGAGAAAGCTCTGGAAGCCTCAAGCTGCTAGGCGGCTGGAGACTTCCCACAGTCTCCCTTTTGGTCTGTGCTGAACAGGCAGGCTCACAGCGAGGGGCCCAAGAGCCCAACCTTACTCCCACACCAAGACTCACCAGCAGGCTCCCTGCCACCCAACACACAGAAGGACGAAAGGGGTCCGCGTACTTGCCCCCCTCTTTCTTCCTCCTTGAATCCCATCTTGGAGCAGGAGGCAGGGCCCTCCAGTGTAGACCTGGACCTAGGTGCAATGGTAGTCCTCTAGATGGAACAAAGGCAGTTCCCCCCTTTTAACTGTGGAAACTCAGCCATTTCTTATTTATTCCATTCTGAGCCTGGAGAGAGCAATGAGAGGGAGATCTTATTTCTTGCCCTAAGTTGAGGGGTAGGGAAGAATCATATTCTAAGGGAGGAGACTGGACAGGAAGTGGTTCAGATATTTTTAGAGACATGGGAATTAAGTGAGCAGGGACCTTCTGGAGCCAGAAATGACTTTGTTTCAATCCCAATGCTGAAAGGCCAAACGGATAGGGTTCGGAGCAAGGGGCCTGGAGTGTGGCAGGGGCAGGATTAGATTCCAGGGAAGAGAAGAGAGGAGCTGAGTGAGAGCTGAGATCCCTGCAGGCTACTCCACTCTCTCTGCTACAGCTGTCTGGTCAGTTTCAGCATTTATACAAGCTGTGCAAGTCACCACCTCACAGCAGCACTGGGTGGCACTGAATCAGGGCAGGACATTGAGTGCAGCACCCTACTTTCTTCTACCCTCTGCAGTAGGGTGTCCTCAACAGCCCACCCAACTCTCAGAAGAAGGGGTCACAAGAGGGTGGGGTGAGATGCCAGTCACCCTAGCTCCCTTTGTACAGATTCTGGTCGACAGTGGAAGGATCAAATGCAATCTAAAATACACATTTTCAATTATCTGCAAGCTTCCAATGAATGAGGTTACCTCAGTTCTTTGAGACCACAAATACACTCTTAAACCTCTGTGGGGTACCTCACTCAAGAAGCATCCTTCTACAATCTCCAAAACAGCTACAAAAACCAGGACGTAGAACCTGGAGATGAGAAAAGTGTGTGACCTTAGACGGCTTCCCACTGCTGACGGAGTGCAGCGTTTCCAGAACACGATCTGGCAACAACTATCAACTGCCTCCAAACTGAACACACTCTGGGAGTCTGTGCTGAAGAATTATATAAAAAGAAAAGAAAAAACTTGAACCCAACAAAAATATCCAACCGTAAGCACTAGAACAAACAGCCATTTGATGGAAGAGTATGTAGCTATTAAAGACTATACTTCCGCCCTGGCTGGCATGGCTCAGTGGATTGAGAGCGGGCTGTGAACCAAAGCATCACAGGTTCGATTCCCAGTCACGGCATATGCCTGGGCTGCAGGCCATGGCCCCCAGCAACCACACATTGATGTTTCTCTCTCTCTCTTTCTCCCTCCCTTCTCTCTCTAAAAATAAATAGAATCTAAAAAAAAATTTGTTAAAAAAAAAGACTATACTTCTGATGTCAACATGAGAACTGTTAGAACAGTTCTATTAAAGATGACAGGGTTGTTGTTTTTTTTTTAATTCTTAATTTTAAGCCTCAGATAAGTATACAAACAACACCCCAAGACATCAGTATATAACCACCACAATATCAAGAGATTTTTATCTTTGGATAATATATGGGCAACTTTGTTATCTGCATGCTTTCTTATTTCCCAAAGTTTTCACAATGAATATACATACTTTATTTTTGGCAGTAGGGGTGAGAAACTACTATTTCTTTAGCCCCAGCTTTTCCCACCACCTGGGTGCTTTGGCTGGTCCCGCCTTCAGTGTCAGACACTCCCTCTACTTAGAAGCACCTCCCTCTCCATCTCCAGATTATCCCCAATTTGCTTCTCCCAGGAAGCCCCCGAGTTCACCAGCCTGGTTCCTGTAGCTGAGTAGCGGTTGTGTGCCTATGTTTCTCCTTCCTTCTCTGTCTCTGTCTCTGTCTCCGTCTCTCTCCCTCCCGCCCCCCTCCCACCCCTCTCAGCACTTATGTACCCCATGATGGCGGACCCCTCCGTTTTCCTGACTACAGAATGTTAGATCCTGGAGGGCAAGGACCCTTTCTCATCTTTATTTTTCCAGCTACCAGCCCACCCATGGCACACAGCCAGCAAACAACCAAACAACAAGTGAATGAATGAATTCAGCCTCTCCCATGGTTTCCAATGGTCCCCAGAAGAGAGTCATCGGGAAAACATTTAATGTGGGAAGAAGGACAATACAACAGCACTATGTGGGCTTGTCTATGTGGCCCTGGGATAAGGACAGGCCCAAGCCACAGATCTCCCTGATGGCATTTCTCAAGGCAGCCAGAATATCAGTTGCAGAGCCTGACTGGCCCATGACAACAAGGGTCTTATTGTTGGTGTAAGAGATGGCTGGGCCCCATCACTGAAGGGCCTCATTCACCGGAGGAGATTAGATAAACGGTCTCTCTCTAACTTTTTTGGAACAGCAGTCATCATTAACCCTTTGGCTCAAACCAGAAGAATCCATAATTTCAACTATTTATGAAAATATCTCTTCCTCAATAAAAGGTGTAGACAATACGGTTAAATTCAGAAGCTAAAAATACACATATCACCTGGCAGGCACACGAGCATTCACTCTCAGACACACATACCCCAGCACCCCCCCCACACACAAGAAGCTATAGAGACCCAGAGGAACATGACCCACACAGGACAGAACGAGGACAGAAAATAACAATAGTACAGAAACAGGGGTGGGAAGGCAGAAGGGAGATGCCCACCCTGGACACCAAGCAGCATGCGCCCTCAGTGTGCACACCGAGTCATGAAATGGAGCAGTGGGACCAATAGGTAAACATGGCTAAACATGTTCAAGTCCCTGCTAAAACCCTAATAAAAATGACCACAAAGGAATTCTTAAAAGATATAAATTCTGAAGGACAAAAAAACTAGAGGAGACAGCAGCAGATATGGGAATATTAATTAAATTTTGGAATGTAGGAAGTGGCTGTGTGCATGGAAAGTAACTAAGTAGAGCAGAGAAAGCCTCTGGAGGGAACCAGGGGGAAACAGGCCGGCACTGTCCTGGAACTCTAGAAAGACTAAGGCCTGGAGGCTCCAGGTCTCTCTGACTACCAGGGAGGCCGACAGCAGAAGAACAAGTCAGCACCTGTGAAAGGAGCCCCAAACCCCAGGGGCCCAGCTCCCACCAACAGCAACCAGAGTCTCTGGGTCTCTGGAAAGGCCCTGGACTAGGCGGCAGCCCTGGACTAGGCGGCAGCAGGCACTGCTGTGGGGAGAGAGGGTGGAAGCTCAGTGGAAGTATGCACCCTGAGAGCTGAGGTCTACCCCGTAACTCTAAGTCCTTCTGTTGCCCATACATCTCCCTGGACTGGAGATGAGAGGACCTTGTCTGGGGAAACTAAGCAGCCCAACAGAAAGACCACTAACTGGCTTTCTCCATGGCCTAGAGATAAGAGGTTTTGTATTTAGACACATTTGGAGGTCTCCCCAAAGTCACCAGTTCCCTGCCTATCCTAAAGTAAGGTCAACCAGTCAATACACCAACATATACCCTGCAGTCTCCTTCTTAAATACAAGCTCTCAGCTAAGGGTCTACACTCATTTTAGAAAGCCCAAGACCAAATTAAGCAGAAAGGGAACTAAGAGAGCAAATCAGACCAGAGACAATAAAACTTCAAAATAACTGAAATTAAAAGAAAAAGCATTGCATTCACGAAACATGAATAAGATGCTATAAAAAGATAAAAAGGGGCACAGAGGACAAAATATGAGCTCTAAAAATATGATCACTGATATAAGAATCAGAATAAAAATACTGAAATATGGTAGCTGGAATAAGAAACAAAAGGTTTAACACAAGGTTAATGAAATCTCAGGCATGATAAAGAGATGCAAAAAAGATAATAAAATTAAAGACTCTGTCCAAAAGAATTGACAGCCAAGTAACAGGAATTCTACGAAAATGAAGCAAAGGAAATTACCAGAGGAAAAAAAAAACACAAGAAAACTTTCTGGACCACAAGGACAGAATTTCCACACTAGTACATACACAGGCTTCTAGCTCAATGTAAAAATGTAAACCCATGCCAAGGCGTATCTTCATGAAACTTTAGAACTCAATTCAAGAAGCTCCTAAAAGTTCTCAGAAAGAAAACTCCATTTATTTACAAAAAAACAGGAATCAGAGCCTTTGTATATGAACTTCTAAACAGTTATGGTAGGAGTTAAAGACAAAGAAGAATGCCTTTAAATTTCTAAGAAAAATTATTTCCTATCTAACATTCTATAACTAGTCCAGCAGTAGCTGGACTATAACCAGTCAAGAGTGTGGGTAAGAAAGACATTTTCAGACATACAAGCTCTCAAAATTTGCTTTTCCCGTGTGCCTTTGTCAAGGGGCTTCACCAAATGCAGAAGTAAACAAACAAACAAAGAGGTCAATCTAAGACACCCAGGAGAGAAAGAAATGGAACTTCCAGATGGGAAGCAAAACCCAGGTCAAGAGCTCTGCGGCACGCCTGGAGAAGAGTCAGTCTAAAGGCAACAAGACGATAGAAGGCTCCGCAATGTTACTTTGAAAAAAAGAATCATTGTACTAGGTACTTGATCACACTAAGAGGAGTTTTATAGTTCTGTCAAAAAGTTAAGAGTTCAACAAAGGTTAAACAGACAAACAATGAAGGTGGGGGAGGTGATTATTAACTGTAAGAGAATATGAAAAGAAATACAATCCTAGTTTCCTACATGACTTGAATGTATACTTTCCACACAGTAATTTAAACACATAGTCATTTACACATTGATTCAACCCTAATATTTAAGTATATTGGTAGGATAGAGAAAGGCTGAGGAAAGATGCAAGAATACATGTGTGTCTGCACATACGGAGGTGTGCGTTGTGTGTGGCAAACCACAAAGATGAAAGAACTAATCCCTATCTTCAAAAACTCAAGAAGTAACAGTGGTAAGTATTAGAATTCTCTAGCTATACTTCCTCTGGGAACAGGCTCAGGAGTAAGGAAGAAGTGGGGAAGAGTAGTGGACTTGCATTACAAGCCTCTGGTTACATTATTTGACTGCAAAATGCATGCATATATTAATTTGGGGGAAAAGCCCCAACAATGCTTTTAAAATTCCCACGGGGCTTATTTTCAGCCTTTGTGTATGTCGGGGAGCATAATAAGATCCCAAAGTAAATACTGAGGTACAGGAAGAGAAATGGATACACATTACATAACCCTCCAAAACACTGCCCAACTGTCACACCAATGAGAATATAAAATAACTTCCACAGGTCCGGAGAGACTGACCTCCTGGGCCCTCAGGTAAGCAGTTAGCTCTGGGTGCTACTTCTCTTTAGGATGTGTTCATGCATTATTTTCTTCATTGGGTAAGACCATTAGAAACAAAGAACTGTTCCTCTAATTCAACAACCTCAAATAGGGTATTTGGTGGAGGAAAGTTTGTGTTGCCCGAAGCAGTTATGAAAAGATCATTTCTAAGGTTGTTACAGTTTAGAAACTTGACTTGGGGTTTATTATAAAATTTAAACCACATAACTGAATGTGTTCTAAAATTAGGCAAACACTTTTTTTTCCAACAGGATAAGGCTAATAATATATGGAGGAAACCAGCATGACCAAAACTGCTACCAGGCTAACAGATGTTCTTATTCTTATATACTACTAAACCAGAGGATCTATACAGCAGACTTCTCCCTGCTTTTACCCCTTCAAATCACTGCACAGGCCACCCTCACAACATCCTTGAAGAACAAACACCTGTGATCGCACAAATAACTGTTAATGAATGAGCAAACAGAACAGATACACGTTTTCATGTACATTCCCTTCTGCAGATATCTGGGCCTTCCTTTTCTCTGGGCAGCAGTGACAGCCCTCCCTAAACACTGCTCTTGGTGCATGCACAGGGGTCCACAGCACAGGATGTAGGTTCTCATACAAGAAGACATTTCAATGTCCATCACCATAACCTGCATGAGCTTTTTTCTTTCCCCACAGGGCCTATGCAGGGCAAAAAAAAAAAAAAAAAACCCACCGGTAAAAATGCTGAGTGACCCTCAGAGGAAACCTTCACTCCTCTTTTCCTGCTTAACAAAGGTAGGACTTGGGCTTACTTCAGCAACAGCCGTGGCCTGGTCCAGTGGGCCAAGGGAAGCAAATAAAGAGAAAGAAAGGAGCATCAGGGGCACCTTCAAAAATTCCCACCAATCATGCCCTGGCCTCCCCCATCCCCATTCCTACCACAGTAAAAAGAAAGAGAAGACAAAGGATTACAGATGTGCACCTTTCTAAAACCCAAACCTCAAGGACAGGGCTGTTGTTTGTGTAGAATAAATAACAGTGTGTATCTGACACAGACTCACAGCAGTTACTCTTTTCCTGATAAAGTAATACAAGCTTTCCACACTATCATAACAAGTCTCAGGACATGAAGCAGAGCAAGTTGAGTCTGTCTACATGGATGAAGTAAGTTTATTTGAAAATAGTGACTCTGCGTTTGCTACACTTTGCATGATAACACCGCCTTTGTTTGGAGGAAGGAGAGACAATGCCTTAGAGAATATGCTAGAAGTGAGCAATGAGATAAAATGGGCAATTCCAAATAAGAGGGGGAGAAGAGGAAGCGGGGGAGAGGGAGGGATGGGGGAGAGGGAGAGGTGCATGAGACAGGAGAGGGAATGGACAGAAAGGGGGGACACATGTGCCAGACATGACCCAGTGAGGTAAGGGTTGGTGAGGTATTTGGGTTGTTTCCTGCTAAGGACTCTCATCTAAAGCTCAGCCCCAGTACCTGCCCTCTTCCAGTATAAGCTGCCACAGCACTGCCAAGAAATAGTATAACCCTGTTTACAATGACACTCTGACTGCATTTCACACTCCCAAATGTTAATGTTTATGTAGCAACCATGCCCAGGTACACCTGGGTCGGGGCTGACTGTTTTCTTAACTTTCTCTCATATAGCATGAATTATGTTCTCCTCTTCTCTTGGAAAGGAGGCCCCCAAAAGTAAGAAACCTGATGCATTCTCTTGAGACACATGCCAGCACTCTCCTATTGCAGTCCCTGGCCACCATCATGCATTGTATTGTGCTGTCCTCTCGCTCTTCACACCTTCAGCTCTCCCAAGGGTGTGAAGAGAGCCCCAGCAGCTTCCACCTTTCAAGTCAGGTGGGGCAGGAAGGAAGGCTGAGCAATGCCGCATTGTGAAGAGGGCCCAGGATGAGGATGGGCTGTATGGTGCTGTAACCACTGCTGGGCGACCCTTGACACCCACAGTTACAAGTGCCTACTACAGACAGGAGGGTCTGCTGGCACAGAAAACATGAAGGTGTGTCTGTTTCTCAGTCACTCGCAGCTCATTAAGAAAGGACACTGCCCTATTCATACAACCCCACTCCAAGGAGTGAGAAGCACAGCCTGGAGTGGACAGGTGTCTCTGAAAGCTACTGGTAGGTGTCTGTGGAGGCCTCTCCTCCCCTCTGGGTCTGTTTCAACTGTCAAAGCTGAGGGCTAGACTAAAGGATGCTTCTGAGGACCTTGCCAACACCACAATATCAACTGTGCCCCTGGCCCCTTATGAGACATCCAGGACAGCCCCCTACATCACTGGGGCCAGAATGTGTGACAGTGCTGACTGGGCCTGCTCCTGTGAATGCACTGGATGTTGGGCTGGGCATGTCCTCCACACTCAGGTGTCAATGAAACCTCACCCCACCCCACCCTACTGGAATGAGGAAAAGAGGCAGCCTAGCCCTTTAATTGCCCCTTGTCACTTCTCAGTGCCAGCTGGGTATGCTGTGGCACTCAACAGGTATCAGCAATCCAGCAGATTTAGCACAAATCACACCACAAAGGGGTAAAGACTTCTGCTACGGTTTGCCCTGCCATACAAGGGCTCTTCAAACATTAACCATGCAAAGCTCCAGAATCCTTGAGCCAGTAGGGATGTCTGAGAACTGAGCCAGAGCAGCTCCACCCTCCAGGTCTTTGACCCATGACTCCATGCAAGTACCCCAGCTCTGCAAGGAAAAAAACCTTATCCTTAGGCAAGTTACCGCTCTCCCCACAAGGCCATTTCAAAGATTAAATGTGAGCCTAGTGAGAGCAGCTAGCACTCGTAATTGGTCCATGGTTTCTTTTTACCTCTACATTTATCACACAGGCAAGCTGGTTCCAAACAATGTGCATGGCTACCTGGAGGAAGTAAGCCTCAGGCTTCTGCCCTGGATACAGCCACCACACCCTTTGACAGACAGCCTGATGTCACTAATAAGCATCTTCACATACTGACTTCTTGCTGAGGCATGGGCACCTCAAAACACTGTTGAGCTACCATATCCTCATTGGTTGACAGGGACACAGATACAACCCCCCTCAATAGATTGAGAGGAAGGATAATGAATCACTCACGCCAATATTAGACTTTGAGGAACAGTCTGCCCACCACCCTCCATCCAGGAAGCCCAAAAGGAAAGTTACCTGAGGAGGGACAGAAAGCTGGGCTAGAATCTGAACTTAGAATAATGCTTCAAACGCCCTTCTCCCCTTCTCCAGGACAAGGGTGCTCCCACGTGGCTGGAAGTGGGTCATACCTGGGACTACACAAAGTCCTTTAAAGCCTCCGCAGTTTTCAAGGAGTCTCTGTCCTCCTCCACCTGCACTGTCTTATTCATGCATCCAAGTGTCCCACAGCTTGGTAAGCAACACCACCCTTGTTAGAAGTAAACACAGACTCCTCAAGGATAGCACAGAGACTCTTTCCTCCCTCACCTCCCTGGGGTCCACTAGAAAAGGACACCAGGCCTTGCTAGTACAACACCTCTCACTTTGTGGGGATTGTCTCAACAAGCTGACTCAAATCAGAACGGCACCAGAGCTCTGTGATTCCAGGCTCCATGTCTCATGACTGGGGCTAAACTACTTCTCTATCACCCTAATCAGCATCAGGGGCCGGTCCTTTCAGGTCCTTTCCTACGCTGACATTCCACGACTGATTATACTGTGAAAACACAGACAGCTATGGAAGGAGGGACATGCGACACCTGGTGGGACTATGCTATCAGGGATCATCTTTGGTGGCTCCAGTTTCTTCCTTTCCCTCATCTATGTAATGCCTTTTCTGTGTCTGGTGCCCACATCTCAGGCCCAGGAGTGGTAGCCGGGAGAACTATTTAACCTTGCCCAAAACAAGAGTGAGGGAAGTACCAGAGAGGGTGATGATGCAAAGAAGAGACAGCCACTCCTTCTGGTCACATGGAAGTAACACTTCTCCCAAGAAGGTGGCTGGCCCTTCCCACTGATCTCCCGGCCTGGTCTAAGGCAATGCCACCCTCCAGACTGGCTCAGATCATCTCTTTTGTGGAAACTTCCAGGCAGAGTCTGCTAGCCCTACTCTGTTCCCAGAGCACTTCACATTAGCTCCTTCTGTTCACACCCTCTATGTCAGCTGAGAAATGGCATTCAAAGATTCCCATTTCCCAGTCTGCAGAACCCGTGTTACCTTAGTTGGTACAAGGGACTTTACAGATGTGATTAAAGTAAAGATCCAGAGATGGGGAGATTGTCCTGGCTTATTCAGGTGAGCCCGAAATGTAATCGCAAGTGTCCTCCTAAGAGAGACGCAGAGACAGATGTGATACGGTAGAGGAGAACATGGGCTAACAGAACCAAGAGGCTGCAGTGATGTGAACAAGGGGCTACGAGCTGAGGCAGGCGGCCCCTGGAACCCGAGAAAGGCAAGGACCCAGGTTCTCCCCTGGGGCCTCCAGAAGGAACCTGCCCTGCTGGCACCTTGACTTTAGCCCAACCCAGGGATCCTGGTTTTGAACTCCTGATCTCCAGAACTGCAAGAGAACAAAGGTGCTGCTTTAAGCCTCCAGGTTAGTTGCAATTTGTTATAGCAGCCACAGGAAACTAACACAACTACTACATAATTAGCCCCACTTGCTTACCATTGTCTCTGAGATTCTACCAGTGGAACCATTCCCTGGGTTTGGAGACCTTTCCCACCATAAAGAACGTTCCATTCCCTTCCCTGACAAAGAAAAGATTCTTCTGAAAAAGTGTTTGTGGAGTAGAGGGAGGGCAGAAGACACTGACAGCAACACAGTAAGCTGCCTACACACAAATAACATCTTAAGTGGATTGGCTTATCAGAATCTTAGTACTTCCTATTTCCCAAGAAGGTCCAAAGCAAAAGACGTGGTCAGGCGGGAAGAGCTGGGTGCACATAGGGTGGGGTCCTGAGTAGGTGGTGGAGCAAGAGGGACATGAGAAGTAAGGGTACAGGGACTTTGCCCCGGAAGGCTCTGCAGCCTGGCTTCATGTTGCCAAGACGTGTGTCTGTGAGTATGTGAGGACTGCATGCACACAGTGAACAACACACTAGTACTAGTTACCTGGCTGTTTTTCAACCCAAATGTTTTCTGCTGCTACCTTCCATAAAATGACTTTTTCAATAGTTCTCTCCCTGCTGCTATTTAATTAGTTTCCTAACCCATTATTTCAAGCTGTTTACTTTTCTAATACCTAAAGTCATTTCTCTCTCTGCGAGGAGGGACCTGCCCAGCCCATTATCATAAACACCCACTCTGCAGGCCACAGAGAAGTCCATTCACAGTTCTGATGATCTCCAACAAGGGTGCCAATGAGGCCCGTCCTCTGCTGCCATCCAGGAGCAGAGCGAAGGCCACAAAATTCCCTCCACCAGCCCAACAGAACTGCTCCTCCAAACACCCATCACCTCCTTCCATCACTAAAAGAGTTGTGCACACTCCAAGAGCTGGACAGATGGCACCTAAATGGATAAGATGTGAAACCATCGCCAGCCTCCTCTGTTAATTAATCATGGGTGTCCAGAAGTCTCCCCACTCAGAAGCTGCAGGCACACTGCAGGGGAAGACAGAGAGAAGAACGTGGGGTATCTCATTATGGCTCATGGGCACTGAACAGAGAGGCAGGCAGGTAATTACTATTTTTCTGTGTTTGACTCACCACTTATGTAACTGGGACGAAAGGTAAGCACACTGAACAGTTCTAGTGAGAAAAGACTGGTACTTATCATGCAACCCGAAGTTGCCAAGTTCTCTCAGTATGACGTAAAAGTCAGAGAAGGCAGATTCTCAGGGGGTGCTCTTCTTAAAATGTTTACAACAGACTCAAGCACCAGAGTCAAGGACAATGGCAGACCAATTGACTCACCACCCTATCAGCCAACATGCACTGAGCTTCTCCCACACCTGGACATACTATTCAATGTCCTGTCTATGCAGACAAATACCAGGCCTTGCCTCAAGGTGTTCACTGTCCTGCAGAAAGGGAGGCCCTTGTGGAGATAAATGTCCTGGGGATAAGGGGCAGAAGAAGGAAGGTCACATCTGACCTCGGTCTTCTCTAGGTCCTTGACAATAATTCACGGCTTCCAGCCCAGCCTCCCCCCCCCCCCCCCAACCTGGCTGGTGTTTGCTTGTTCCCTTCCACCTGACCCCCTTTAGCCACTCGTTCCTGTATGCCACCTCTAACTCTTCCCTCTCCAAGGTTCAGGCCATCCATGTAAAAGATCCTAACACCCTAAGTACAAATAAATGCCTGTACTGCCCCAGACTCCGGCCCCAGTATGTGAAACAGGGAGCCCTCTCCTCCCCACCACTACCCAGATTGGAGCCAGGAAAGCAGGGAACATAGCTACTCACTCCTCACTTATTAGTTCAGGCACCATGAGCCAGTCTGTGACCTCCTGTGCTGGGTCTCCCTACCCATAAAACAAAGGTCTAGATCAGGGTCCTCCAGAAACCCCTCTGATCTAACCCCCAGTAGTCTGCTCTGTTTATCACCCAAACAGTCCATTATTAACCATTGGTGGCTTCCATCCCCCAACTGATCCCTATGTGGAAAACATCACTTGGTTCAGCATGCAGAGTTATAAATGACCAGAAAAAGCTACCAGAGGCAGAACAGTACACTTTCCAATAAATATCAAGCTCAAACACCTTAACAAGCCTGTGTCTCCAAGCTCCTACCCAACTCAGGTGAAAACTAAGGGAGCAGAGGCAAAAGTTCAGCTCCCAGGTTGCAGAGAATAATATGTGCACTGAAAATCCCAGAGAGACACACAGAAAATGCTCCTGCATCTGCTAGGTTCATTCTAGTAGACGAAGTCTCATCCACCACATTAAGGGAAAAAGGCATGTGGCACTTGTATGCTTCACCACTGACCCCCTATCTATTGCCAACAGGACTTCGTTGTCAGTTGGCTCTGAAGACGCCCCATCCCACCTGGGCTCACCTATGGTATACCTCACTCACTGTAACATTTCAAAATCACTTAAAGGTGGCCCAAAGTGGCCTGCAGGAAGCCCACAGGCTGAGCACAGGGGCTCACACTCCCAGCAATCACCCCTCATCCTGCTATTTACTCCCTGCTGCCAGGAGACTACCGCGCAAACACCACAAGGACTGCACTAGTACCTCACCTTCCAGCCAAGGAAGGCCTTGCATGCATAATATATACTTTAAGATTCTAGTTTATCTTTAACATACTTAAGTCATTAAGCATTGAATTATTACAACACCCCTCCCAAAGAGGCAAAAAGTATTTTTAGTTGCCATTATTAAGGAAAGATGGGATGAGGGACTCAGATCTAAGGAAACTAAAGTGGGCAGGGTTCAAACACCTCAATACACTGGACTTACCTTCTAAACACCCCTGCTGGGCCACAACTCCTGAATACTCCCAGGATGTGTCTACCTGGACAGCTAGCACACTGGGCCCTGGCCCACTGAGTAGCCAGAAGCCTCACTGAGTAGCCAGAAGCCCCCTGCCTGTCTCCCAGCTACTCTCCACTTTTCCGCCTAAACATCAGCCTCTACACTGGCCTCAAAGGTTATCTAGAAAGACTGTTGTTCACGCATCAGCCAACAGGGGCAAACACTCACTACTTTTGAAAGGTTCAGAAAACAAGTTAAGCATTGTGGAAAAATAAGTTAGTTAAATGGTCAACACATGAAGAAGTGCCTTGTCCATGCAAGCACAGGGACAACCTGCCCCAGGAGGACATCTGTCAGTGCACACCCTTCACTCCGGCTGCAGAGGGGCTGGGGAAGGGAGGGATTGCAAACAGTCTACAAACTCAACTAAAGTAGCACCAGATCATACCCATTTTAAAATCTGGATTGGCCCTGGCCAGGTAGCTCAGTTGGTTAGAGAGTTGTCCCAAAGCAGTAAGGTTATAGGATCAATCCTTGGTCAGGGCACAAAGAAGAATCAACCAAAGAATGCATCAATAAGTGGAAGAGCAAATCAATGTTTCTGTCTGTCTGTCTCTCTCTAGAAATCAATAAACATAAAAAATAAAACTGTATTAAGGCTCTGTGCAGAATTCCACTTGGCAGAAGTCTCCCAGCCTATACATGAAAGCACCTAGAGACCTCAACAGAACACAGTACATCCCAGGGACATGGGGGCTGCTCTCCCTCTTTGGCAGCCCCCATCTTGCTCACAGGCTAGTGTGAGGATGAAAACAAACACTTCTGTGTTCAAAATTAATTTTTAAAACTATCATTATTATCACGGCAAGCAAAGCACTGGGGAAGAGCAGCGGAGTAAAGGAGGAAAGGAAGGTTGTCCCAGGCTCACTGCAGACCCAGCAATGCTGTGAGGTTCCTATGCAGGGAAAACAGGCAGAGAGGAGGGCCTGGCTCAAGGCCATTTATCCAGAAACAGCAGAACTTAATGAAAACCCACATTTCCTGGACTCCCAAACCAACACACTTCCTACACTCCTGGGGCTCCCAGCGCCTACCATAACAGGCCTACTTCCATCCCCTGGAAGCTAAAACCATTAAGAAAAAAGTATGAAGGCCAAAGCATGGCCCAACGCATGACAGACTTTAAAGTAAATCTAAAAACAGGAGACTAATCTGTAAGATATCTCCTGATTCTCCATCGTGCCCCATCCTTCGAATATGAGGGTTCCCTGTGCCTGAGGAAGCTTCTCTGTCTCTCAACTAGGCACAGGGACTAGCAGGTCTAAAATTAGTTTAGTTCAACGACCTAGAAGACACAAGGGGAATTACTGGAATTGCCAGTCAGTCTGTGGCTACTGATACACCCAGGGGGTAGGCAAGATGCTGACAGTGCAGCCTGGCTCTTGGTGGGTGCCACTGGGCCATTCCCCCGTTGCACTCGGACAGTAGAGGCGGGCTGAGCCAGCCAAGCTAGACACAGCAAACAACAGGATAGCTGGGGAAAAGACTCCATCACTCTCCCAGAAGGCTTCTCACCTGTTCGAAAATCATAGTTCTGCCATTCAGAAGTTGAGCAACCCCACAAACCCCTGAGGCCTCCGTATCTCCATCTGTGCAATCCATGTTGTGGTGAGGACCACAGTAAAGATTGTGCCTAAAGAGCCAACACAAAGTGCTGGGCAGAGCGTGCTGCCCCTCCCCAACCCCCATGACAAGTAGGAAGGAGGCCAAGACGTTGCCCATCCTCCCAGAAGACATCTCTGACTCCCCAGGCCACATACAACATGACTAACAAGTGCATCACAGTATTTCATCTTCACATGCTCACGTGGGTCCCAACAGGCTGTGAGCTTCACCATGAGAGGGGTCTTCTTTTGACCGCAAGCCCTTTCCCTGCAGGTATGGACACAACAGCCACCATGGTTACCAATGAATCACATACACTGGGCTGTCTAGATAAGCTCCAAGTGGAGGGAAACACAGCCAGAGTTTAAAGCAGGGGTTCTCAAATATGAGTCGTTCCTAAAAAATCATAGGAAGTGGTTACTTAAACTGTGGACACACGGGCCTGCCCTCAGGAGATTCTCCTGCAAGGGAATGCCTGCACAATGATGTGATGAGAGAAGAGTGAGAGAACCTCAAAGACAGGTCCTAAAAGCAGTAGGGCTGAGCTACGAGGTCCCCTCTCCTCACTCTTCTATGGCCTTGGGTACCTGTGTCCTATTCAGGGGTTTCGTGGCCTAAATTTTTCCAAGAATAAAGTGGGCAAAGGTCCTGAGGTCAAAACAACCTCTGGGACTCTGTCCTAAAGGACGCAAACTGTCAAGGAGCCAGAGACTAACCTGTTAGCACTCACTGTCCTCTGAAGTGTTCAGACCAAGCTTACAGCTTCACACACGAGCACACACATCTTAGAGTAGCTACTCTGGCTGGACCTTCGCATCCTTTAGAACTGTCAAACCCACAGCTACTCCCCAAGAAAAGCACACACCACTTATGTGAGGAATCTAGAGAAGTCAAAATCAGACAGAAAGTAGAATGGGGTCTGCCAGGGGCTGCAGGGAAGGGGACTGGGGAGTTAGTGTTTAACAGGGACAATGTTTCAGTTTTACAAGATGAAAGGAATTCTGCAGATGGATGGGGTGATGGTTGCACAACATGAATGTGCTTAATGCCACAGAACTGTACTCTTAAAAATGATTAACATGGTCAATTCTGTTACATGTATTTTACCATAATTAGAAACAAAGGAGGCTCAGACCATCTTTTTGCCTGCTTCCAGGAGGGAAAAGGAAGAGAACATGAAAACAAGGGCCCCAGAACTTCACTGTGCAGTGTGCCCTGCCCATATCTCGGGGCCTGCTTCCCCTTGGGACTTGGTGTTTCTCTGGGAAAGCCTCCTACAGTGGCCTTTGGATTCTGAAGATGCTAGCATATTTGCCTTACATCAGTCCCCAAAAGCTCAAAAAGAAGTATCAGAATTTGGTAAAATAATGGGTGGATTGCAGGAGGGAAAACAAAAGTAGAGGATAAAGGCAGCAGTCTGAGTTCCCAGACCCCTCACTCTGCCCACGGCTGGAACACCAGAGGCCCAACCAGGGTGCTCAGGGTGCTTGTCTGTGAGGCTGTCCTGGGCCTACCACGCCTAAGCTTGCATTTGGGAAATTTCTCTTCCTTTTTTGGGAAAACTGCCTCTCCTCCACACCCACCAGTTATAGGGTACGTGGGTGTAGCAAGAAAAAAACTTCCCCCAAAAGCAAAAGTGACTCCCAAAAGGGTAGTCACAACCCAGAACCTTGTGGAAAAGGAAGGCAATAATTAGTTCCCAGAAGGTCCAAACCTAGTAGAAGACCCCAAGCAGAAAGGGCTCTCAAAGCAGCCCCTGAGGCAGGCACTTGCCCAGGGACTGAGGCCCATCCTCCTCCTGGGACTCCTGATACCCACAGTGACTGCTTTGTGCCCCTCTTGATCCTAGTAAAGGTGGCCCACACAAGTTCGCCCCACTTGGTTCTCTGGGGCCCTCTGGAGGGTGTTCTCCTTTCTGCTGAGGCACCATTAAAAACTGCATGCTCACAATACTCCTAATCCCTCTCCCAGAAGCACCCCTGCTCCCATCTTCTCAATCTGAAAGCAGCAATTCTGCAACTGTGCATTTACAAAGATGCCAAGTTCAACTGAACAAATATTGACTGGGCCTCTGCCATCTAAGCCCCAAGCCAGACAATGCAGAAAAATACCAAAAAATTATCAGGGGAACCCCAAAATGGGAGGGGGGCCACAATTTAGTTGGTAAGATAGCATTTAAATAAATTAAAACAAATAGTAATATTTTATAAAAGCGAAGTAACAATTTGAAAGGTATTGTAACTAAACATTAAGGGCAAAGTCCAACCGTTGAATGCTATGAAAGTTATTACATGCAGGTTAACTAGGGAGGTCCAGAGGACAGGACAGTGATGGAGCTCAGCTTGGTGGGAGTGGTAAAATCAGTGGTGGCTGCCAGCTGCTCAGAGCTGCTGCTCTTGGAGACCAGCACCAAGATGGGGCCATTACTCAGGTGTGACGGTCCAAGCATGCCACAGGAAATGGTACCTATGTGCTCCCTAGGTAAAAGCCATGCATAAGCAGTTCTGCTAGCCCTGTGGTCACCTGATATGCAGGGACACTCTATGGAAACCCCTCCATACCAGAAACAGGCCCACCCCTGTCCCCTGCCTGACACCTACGACACCAGCCAACTTCCCTCATTCCTAGAAAATCTGATGACTGAATCCTTCTGTACCTTTGAAGAATGGGGATGATAACAACTCATATTTTATTTTTAAAATATTTGAAAAATTTTAAAAAGTCACTGACAAGATCTCATAGGGTTTCTAAGCCTTGGCACTCTTGACATTTGCTGCCCGATCATTCTCTTGTGGGTGGAGTGGCTTGTTCTGTTGTGCAAACAGCATGTTTAGCAGCATCCCTGGCCTCCACCCACTAGAGACCAGTAGCAACCCCCTCCACCCCACACAGCTGTGAGAATCTGAGATGACTCCAGGCCATGCCAGGCCTTGGAGGCACTGTGGTCCCCAACTGAAGACCACAGCTTTAGGTACTCAAACAGAACACTTCCAGCATGGCTAGAATCCAGTCTGCACACACCCTGCCTGAAAGAACTTTCAGCTCCAGGTCTCAGGATCCTGCTGGCCAGGTGGAAGCAGGAGTCCAGGCTTCAGGAAAGCTGACCCTGGTTTGGAGCTCCAGGATCCTGATGATGCTCATCCAGTAAATGGCCGTGAAGAACAAGTCTTCATGCAAACCACTGGGGAACAGGAGTCTTCCTGTAAGCCACATGGCAGTGGCTGCTGATGCTAACCACTGAGCAGCTGGGCATGTGACTGCCCTCTTTACCCAGCCTCTTCCAAGTGCAATCCTAATGCTTCCTTGCAACTGTCCCCATACATAAGAGAAAATCCTTACCTGCCTAAAATGTTTTTTTAAGGTATTTCAAAACAACCACCACTGATTTTTTTCACCATCACAGAAATAATGCCACTATGTTCCCTGGAGGTGCAGTGTATCTGTACTGCCCACAGTTTGAGTAGATCAGCACTAACTCATGGGATCAATCCCTTAAGCTCCAAGGTCATCTGCCAAAAAGTCGTCCATGGCCCAAAACTCTCAGCTCTGGGTATTCCCCCAATGCCCTATGTACAGTTAAAGTTTTTCTTGAAGCTTCTTTCTTTCCTCCCGTCACTTAGCACAGCTCCACTTCTGCCCTAGCAGGGCATGAAATAATACCCAACCAACATCCAGGTTGCTGGGAGACCAAAATGTCCTTCAAGGTGTCAGTTCTCATGGCTCCATGGCTCTTGGGATGCAGCATGTGCAGTGCGTTTGTGCCGACACAAAGGCATCTCCAGTAGTCACCCTCTTTGTGCTTGTGAAACTGAGCTGAAGGGAATAATGAATTGTGTTGGACTCCAATTAGGCCCAAAGAAAGATTTCCTGACCAGAATAACTGATCTTCAAGGAAAGTCCATCCCAGCCTAAATATAATCCAGTGACATCTGAGGCTCCTTCTCTAATTATTAGTCTTTGCAGGACTTCAGAATAGGCCAGCCAGGCAGAAGGAGGACAAGTAAACCTCAAGGCTCTTAGCAGCCCAGCTCCCACCCCAGAGCTACTGCAGAAATGATAGCTAAGTATAACACACAGAAGCAGCACTCAGTTACCTCCATGTCTGCTTCCTTTCCTCAAAGAAAACGAGGGTCCAAGTGAAATCAGTGCCCCTGCTCCCACCGCCAGTAAGTTCTACTACCCTACTGGCATACACCTGCAATTCAGGTACCTCAAACTACTCTGGACCACACATGTTTCTATGGCAAAAATCCTCTGTGGCCCATCCACACTGAACAAATATGCTCACAGAAGAATGAGAAAGATGGAAGTTCTTTTTAAGAAGAAATCAGGAGATCTAAGATGGCGTCGGAGTAGGAAGGCGCAGATTTGGCTTTCCTCTGCTCAGGGGAGAGAGTCCTGACCGATCTTTGGAGTGGAAAGGCAAGCAACCAACATATTTCAGCATTTTTGAGAACGGAGGACCAAGGATTGTGGCAGAACCGAAAGAACAAAGAACAGATCGCTGCATCAAGGTAGGCTCCCGGGACAGGCGTGTGGTCCCGGGGCTGCAGCCCCAGGCCCGGGGGCCGCGGCTGGGTTTGCCGTAGGGTTAGTGGGAGAGAGCCAGGTCGGCTGCTCCCTCCCCAGCCGAGCAAGGTCTGGGCGGCTCTGGGAGGAGTCCAGGTGCTGGCGGGCACACCGGGTGGCGAGCAGCTTTGGAGGCGGTGAACGCCAGAGCCGAGTCGCGCTGCGGACCCGGACTCCCAGGGTCACCGTTCTGGCTGGAGCTTTGGCGGTGAGAGAAACCGGGCCACTGGAGAGCAGCGGGCTCGATCGGGAGGAATTTCCCAAGAGGAAGGAGTGAATGGACACAGACACTGTTTGGGGAATTCTCCTGAAGTGATCAGTGGCTCTGGCCTGTTTGCTCCCCAGCTGTGAGCGCGCAGGCTGCGGACAGGCCGCGCCCGCTCACCGGAGCCCGGGGAGCGCAGGTCGCGCCGGTCGTGCCGGGCGGCGGACGGGCCGCGGAGCCAGTGCGAACCCCACGGGCCTAAGAAGAAAAGCCAAACAAGTCATCCTTCAGACTGCCTCAGCCAGCAAGAGCAGAAAAACCAGTTTGGCCACTTTGAAATCAAGAGACTTTTTAATTTGATCCTATTTTTTTAACAATTTTTAATTTTTTAAGTTTTATTGTTTTTATTCTCTTTTGATTTCTTTTTCCTCTCTTACCTGATTTCTTGTTTTATTCCTTCCTCCTTCCTGTCCTCCAATTTTATCTCTTCTTCCTGCCTTCGTCTGCCTTTTCTATTTTTTTTCTTTTTTAAATTTTTTCCTAAATACCTACAAGTGAGACAAAATCCTGGATCGGTGAAAAGACCAAAGTTGAACCCAAAGAAGGGGCATCACAACAGCTGGGACAGTGAGATAAATGTCACTCTGCTATTACAGAGAACCTGCAAGTTATTGCATATTTGTATTATTATTATTTTTCCAGTGTTCCTACATCTTTTTTTTAACAATATTTTTATATCCCTCTTATTTTTGTATAGCCTGCTTTGCTAGGCTGGTTTTATTGTATGACCTGACAGCTTTCCCCTGATATCTCTTTCTATACCGTATTACTAATCTACTGTCCATTAACTCACCTGTGTCCTATCAACATACTACTCAATGTTCTGTACTCCATATCCTTATTACCTAGATTTCATAGATTCTGCCATATGAATGTTGCCATAATATTATTGTAAATAACTGCTGTTCCATGCAATTGTAATTACTTCACAACACCCCCCCCCGCCAGATCGTAGCCCATTTCAAAGTTTCCTGAACTCTATTACTGTAGTGGTTAACTCTATTCTCTCACACACTACACCTATTTACTATCCTTTACTCTCACCTTACCCCAGAATCTGACCGCCCACAACCTCTCTGCTTTATAGATCCAACTCACAATCCTTCCTCCCCCAACAAGAGTATTATCTTCTTTCCATCCTTTCTAAAAATCAGCTAGCTGGGTGGAAGACCACGGTTAACACTATACATAGTGAAAGGATCTCCTATATCTTCCCTACTTGCTACTACTGTAAATAGCATAGAATTCTCGGTTGCTGTCTTAAACCATTTTACCCTCCCCTCCATCTGATGACAAAAAAGAATAGGTGGAGGCGGTGAACACCAGGATACCCACTGGAAGAGGAAACCCAACAACTAAGGAACCATTAACAGATAACAGCAGAAGAAGGTGAAGGAGGGAGTAGTAACCACACAAACCTCAATCCAGGACTTATCTGGAAATACAACTAAACAGTAGAGACAGTACCCAATACAAGCAACTGAACAAGATTTCTTTAAACCTTGTACACATAGAAGACTCAGCTTCAACACAACCTGCCTTCACCAGCACAACAAAATACAGAAGTTGGTGGACAGAGTGACCCACATTTAACCAGCTGGCGGGAAGGAACCACCAAAGAAAGACTCAACAACAATCAGAACCCAAAGGCAAACACAAAGCCAACTTAAACAACAGCCCAAGACCAGCGAGCTTGGGGGGGTCAAGGAAACAGTACCACTGAAACTCACTGCTACTCTACTAAAGAAGTTCACATCATAAACCGAGGGAGCCAGAACAGATCAATATAAGAAGCTGAGGTGAACAAGAAGAGTCTCACAAACAATGGGAAGACAAAGAAATACTCCCCAAATGAAAGGAAAGGAGGAAGCCTCAAAAAGAATGCTAAATGAAACAGAGGCAATTCAACTATCAGATATTGAATTCAAAGCAGTGATTGTCAGGAAGCTCAATGAGCTCACAATGAGCTATGAGAAACTACAGGGAAGCTACAATGAACTCAATGAAAACTACATCAGCATAAAAAAGGAAATAGAAACTCTCAACAAGGGCCAAGAGGAAATGAAGAATACAATCTCTGAAATGAAGAACACAGTAGAAGGAATGAAAAGCAGGATCGATGAAGCAGAAGATCGGATCAGCGAGCTAGAGGACAAAATAGAAGAAAACACCCAGAAAGAGCAAGAAAGGGAAAAGAGGTTCAGAAAGAATGAAGAGGGATTAAGAGAAATGCAAGACAATATGAAACGTAATAATATCCGTATAATAGGGATACCAGAAGGAGAAGAAGAAGAACAAGGGATAGAAAACCTAGTTGAACAAGTGATGATGGAAAACTTCCCTAATTTGATGAGACAAAAAGTCACACAAATACAGGAAACACAGAGAGTCCCAATCAAGAGGAACCCAAGGAGGCCCGCCTCAAGACACATCATAATTAAAATGGCAAAATTTCAAGACAAAGAGAGAATCTTAAAGGCAGCAAGGGAGAAGAAGGAAGTAACATACAAGGGGGCCCCAATAAGGCTAACAGCTGACTTCTCAATGGAAACACTCCAAGCCAGAAGAGAATGGCAAGAAATAATCCAAGCAATGAGAACCAGAGGCCTGCAACCATGACTACTTTACCCAGCAAGGCTCTCAATTAAGATAGAAGGCCAAATAAGAAGCTTCTCAGACAAAAGAAGTCTAAAAGAATAAACCTCCACTAAACCAGCTCTGCAAGAGATGCTGAAGGGACTGCTTTAAGGAAAGAAAGGAAAAGAGAGAGTGAGAGAGGATCACACGTACATAAAAGGCAATGAATAAGTACTTATCAATAATAACCTTAAACGTAAATGGACTAAACGCTCCAATCAAAAGACATAGAATAGCTGATTGGATAAGAAAACATGACCCACACATATGCTGTCTACAAGAGACCCACCTCAGGATAAAAGATCTGCACAGGTTGAAAGTGAAGGGCTGGAAACAAATTTTCCAAGCAAATGGACAGGAGAAAAAAGCCGGGGTAGCAATACTCATATCTGACAAAATAGACTTCCAAAGAAGATCCATAAAGAGAGACCCAGAAGGTCATTTCATAATACTCAAGGGAAGAATTCACCAAGAAGACATAAACATAGTAAATATATATGCACCCAACATAGGAGCACCTAAATACATAAAGAAAATTTTAGAGGACTTCAAGAAAGATATGGACAGCAACACAATTATTGTGGGGGATTTTAACACCCCTCTATCAAAAATGGACAGATCTTCCAAACAAAACATCAACAAAGATATTGTGGCATTGAACAATACCCTAGACGAACTGGGCTTTACTGATATTTACAGAACCCTCCATCCCAAAGAAGCTAAATACACATTTTTTTCAAATGTACATGGAACATTTTCAAAGATTGACCACATGATAGGACACAAAACAAGCCTCAACAATTTCAAAAAAATTGAAATCATACCAAGCAATTTCTCGGATCACAAGGGACTGAAACTAGAAACCAACCCCAAGGAAAAAAACCCAAAACACTCAAATTCATGGAGATTAAACAGCATGCTATTAAACAATGAATGGGTCAAGAATGATATTAGGGAAGAAATCAAACGGTTTTTGGAAACAAATGAAAACGAACTCACAACAACCCAAAACTTATGGGACACAGCCAAGGCAGTCCTGAGAGGGAAGATCATAGCGATACAGGCCCACCTAAAAAAGTTAGAAACATTTCAAACAAACAACCTAACCCTACGTCTACAAGAACTCGAGGAACAACAACAAAGACAGCCCAGAGCACGCAGAAGGAAGGAAATAACCAAGATCAGAGCAGAATTAAATGACATAGAGACTAAAAGCACAATTCTAAAGATCAATGAATCCAAGAGTTGGTTCTTTGAAAAGATAAACAAAATCGACAGGCCTTTAAGCAGACTCATCAAGAAAAAAAGAGAGAAAACCCAAATAAACACAATCAAAAATGAAAGAGGAGAGATTACAACAGATACCACAGAAATACAAAGGATTGTAACAAATTACTACAAAGAGCTGTATGCCAAGAAATTTGAAAACCTAGATGAAATGGACAAATTTCTAGAAAAATATAACCTTCCAAAACTCAATAAAATGGAAGCAGAAAGCCTGAACAAACCAATAACAGCAAAAGAAATCGAAGCAGTAATCAAAAAACTCCCAACACACAAAAGCCCTGGACCAGATGGTTTCACAGGAGAATTCTACAAAGCATTTAAGGAAGAACTAACACCTATCCTTCACAGACTATTTCAAAAAATCCTAAAAGATGGAAGACTACCAAACTCTTTTTATGAGGCCAACATCATCTTAATCCCAAAACCAGATAAAGACACAACAAAGAAAGAAAACTACAGGCCAATATCGCTGATGAACATTGACGCTAAAATCCTCAACAAGATACTGGCAAACCGCATCCAACAGTACATTAAGAAGATCATACACCATGACCAAGTTGGATTCATTCCGGGTATGCAAGGATGGTACAATATACGCAAATCAGTAAATGTAATACATCACATAAACAAAAGCAAAGACAAAAACCACATGATCATATCAATAGATGCAGAAAAAGCATTTGATAAGGTACAGCACCCATTTATGATAAAAACACTCAGTAAAGTGGGAATAGAGGGAGCATTCCTCAACATAATAAAGGCCATATATGAGAAACCTACAGCCAACATTATACTCAATGGGCAAAAATTAAAATCTTTTCCACTAAGAACAGGAACAAGACAAGGATGCCCACTTTCACCACTTCTATTCAATATAGTACTGGAGGTTCTAGCCACAGCAATCAGACAAGAAAAAGAAATAAAAGGAATCCAAATCGGAAAGGAGGAAACAAAACTGTCACTGTTTGCAGATGACATGATAGTGTACATAGAAAATCCTATAGACTCCACCAAAAAACTGCTTGACCTAATAAATGAATTTGGTAAAACAGCGGGATACAAAGTCAATATCCAGAAATCAAAGGCATTTCTGTACGCCAACAACGAAACAGCAGAAGCAGAAATCAAGAAAAAAATCCCATTTGAAATAGCAAAAAGGAAAATAAAATACCTAGGAATAAACCTAACCAAAGAGGTAAAAGACCTGTATCCAGAAAACTACATAACACTGAGGAGAGAAATCAAGGAAGACACAAACAAATGGAAACATATACCGTGTTCATGGATTGGAAGAATTAATATCATTAAAATGTCCATACTACCAAAAGCAATCTACACATTCAATGCAATACCTATTAAAGTACCAATGGCATATTTCACAGACATAGAACAAACACTTCAAAAATTTATATAGAACCATAAACGACCCCGAATAGCTGCTGCAATTTTGAGAAAGAAGAGTAAAGTAGGGGGAATCACAATACCTGACAGTAAACTATACTACAAGGCCACTGTAATCAAAACAGCCTGGTACTGGCATAAAAACAGGCACATGGACCAATGGAACAGAACAGAGAGCCCAGAAATAAACCCAAGCCTCTACGGTCAATTAATATTTGACAAAGGAAGCAGCAACATAAAATGGAATAAAAATAGCCTCTTCAACAAATGGTGTTGGGAGAACTGGACAGCTACGTGCAAAAAAATGAAACTCGAGCACCAACTTACACTTTATACAAAAATAGATTCAAGGTGGATAAAAGACTTAAATATAAAGCGTGACACCATTAAAGTCCTAGAAGAGAACGTAGGTAGGAAAATCTCAGATATTTCACGCAGAAACTTTTTTACTGACTTGTCTCCTAGAGCAAGGGACATAAAGGAAAGAATAAACAAATGGGACCTCATCAAAATTAAAAGCTTTTGCACAGCTAAGGAAAACAGTATCAAAATAAAAAGAGAACCAACTGTATGGGAAAACATATTTGCTAATGATACCTCAGACAAGGGTTTAATCTCCAAAATATATAAAGAACTTACATGACTCCACTCTAAGAAGACAAGTAACCCAATTAAAAAATGGGCAAAGGACTTGAACAGACACTTCTCCAAGGAGGACATACAGAAAATTCAAAGACACATGAAGCGATGTTCAATATCGCTAGCCATCAGAGAGATGCAGATTAAAACCACAATGAGATACCACTTCACACCAGTCAGAATGGCCATCATAAACAAAGCAACAAACAACAAGTGTTGGAGAGGATGTGGAGAAACGGGGTCCCTAGTGCACTGTTGGTGGGACTGCAGACTGGTACAACCATTATGGAAAGCAGTTTGGAACTTCCTCAGAAAACTAAAAATGGATCTGCCTTTTGACCCAGCAATTCCATTGCTGGGACTCTATCCTAAGAACACTAAAACACCAATACAAAAGAACCTTTGCACCCCAATGTTCATAGCAGCACAATTTACAATAGCTAGGTGCTGGAAGCAACCTAGATGCCCATCAGTAAATGAATGGATCAAAAAACTATGGTACATTTACACAATGGAATTCTATGCAGCAGAAAGAAAGAAGGAGCTCATACCCTTTGCAACAGCATGGATGGAGCTGGAAAGCATTATGCTAAGTGAAACAAGCCAGGCAGTGAAAGACAAATACCACATGATATCACCTTTAACAGGAATCTAAACAACAAAACAAAACAAAACAAAAAACTAGCAAAATATAACCAAAGACACTGAAATAGGGGATAGTCTCACAGTGGCCAGAGGGGAGAGAAGAGGGATTTTCAGGGGGGAATGGGTAGGGATTACAGGAACAAATTTGGAGGACATATGGACAAAAACTAGGGGTGGGGGTAATGGGGGGAAGGGGGGAGGTTTGGGTGGAGGGGCTGGAACGGGAGTAGGGGGGAGAAAACTGTACTTGAACAATGATTGAAATAAAAAAAAAAAAAGATTAAAAATACTAAAAAAAAAAAAATCAATGAGGTGATAGTTAATAAAGGATTAGGTGTCATACTTATTAATTCCATACATAGATAACATACCCATTAATTTACCCCAGAAATAAATTAGAGAAAGCATCAAAATGCAAAAACTAGCCCTGGCTTGTGTGGTTCATGGATTGAGTGCTGGCCTGTGAACCAAAGGGTCACAGGTTTGATTCCTAGTCAGGGCACATGCCTGGCATGCAGGCCAGGTTCCCAGCTGGGGGCACGTGACAGGCAACCACACACTGATGTTTCTCTCCATTTCTTTCTCCCTCTCTCCAGAAATAAATAAAATCCCCCTTTCTCTAGAAATAAATATCTTTTTTTAAAAACAAGCAAAAATCAGGATGCATGTGTGGAAATGGACCCATCTGTGGCCTATTCCCCTATTAGCTGTAATAACCACCCTAAAAGTCCAAGGGCACAGTCTCTGAGGTCCTTGGGGGATGGTGGAGGGAGTGGGGGAGAGGCAGGGACAGTCATCTCTGCTCACACTTCCAGAACATGCTTTTACCCTTGAAGCAAAGAAATGAACTCTGGGTGGGATGGGGCCAACATATTTTACATGGTGTGACTAGATTTTATAGGATAATCCCAATTTAAAAATGCAGTCCAAATGAATGCATAAATACTCACATACTCAAGTAGAACCAGAAAAGGTGCTCAAATCATCCACCTTCAACTCTTTGTAAAGCTTGGAATTTGCTTATGCCTTAGAAAAGTTAGGAGACCAATCTTCTTTAGAGGAAAAAATGAGGATACCAAATGGGTGGAAAAAGAAAAGCCAGAACATTCTGCCTGATTGGTTTTCGAGTTTGCATCTGGACCAAGAGCCATAGTCATCCAGCCCAGGAAGCGGGAAGCAAACCAGGTGGGTGGCAGGGCAGGAAGGAGCCTGTATGCCCTGGCTTAGAGACCAGAAGAACAATGACAACCAGCAGGCCTCTGCAAAGCAATTGGATGTGCAGAAACAATAATAGAACTGAGAGGCAGTTTTAGGACTACAGCAGGGGAAGGCATGTGTGTTCAACTTCCACATGCACACCCAGGGCCAGCCCCCGATCTGCCCCTGCAGGTCCATAGCCTGTTTCCCTTCTAATTAGGAATGCTATTGCCAAGACCAACCCCTGTTAGCCTTGGACAGATGGACTTCCTCCCTCATTACTTAACTCTCACCCATGACCACTGAAGATGTCTCAAACCAAAGGTCTGGGTTTTGAAGGGTCATCTTTATCAGTTGTCATAAGTTCTTCAAAAATTCTGGGTTCCAAAAGAGAAGTCCAAGTGAGAGCACACAGATGCTGTACTCACAGATGATGCAAATGCAGCCCCAAAGCAGTGGCCTGGAGAAGACAGAAATGGTGAGTGGGCAGAGGAGAACACTCACCATCTCATCCAGGGCGTAGCGCAGGAGTCCGTGTTCATACAGGATAAAGAACCGCCGCTGCCACTTCTGTAAAGGAACCCAGAGTAAAAGTTTAGGAGGGTTCTGGCCCTGATCTCCATGTGCTAAGTCCCTGAGTCTGCCAAACCTGTATCTAAAGAACTCTGATTCCACAGCTTCCATTTCTGAGGCAGATGGCAGGAAAAGAAGGACCCAAGGCAGAAGAATGGTGATTTATTAGCCAGGACTGGGTCAGAGGAGAGGCCCAAGCCACACAGTGTGTTTCCACATAAGTTATTCAGATTTAACAAGGTGCCTAGTTTATTTTAATTTGCAAGTTCCTCAGGAACAGTGACGTCTTGGTCACCTGTTTGAATTCTTTATGTACCTAGCACAGAGTTTATCATATAATATGTATCAATATTTATTCGATGAATTATCTGACATGATATGGAACCACCTGAGAATTGCAAGCACTGATTCCCTACTTCTGAAAAAATCTAGGAAACTGCTATAAAAGGGTGTCTCGATGACCCATAGGGAATGGGAGACAGGGGAAAAGGTAGCCAGGCTCTAGTACTCACTGAGAAGTGAGCTAACAAAAGTCAAAACTGAGGAGCTATGAGACCAGTGGGGACAACTCCAATGTCTAGGAGTGTGTCACTGACAGGGTGTCCTCTCTCTGTTCTCCAACCAAAGGCCAAGTACTGGGGGCCAATGGTGGGCCAATGGCACTGAGAGAGAATGAAAAAGATCATGAGGGCATGTGCCTTCCTCATGAGGATCTCATGGCCTATTTTCACCACTTCAAAAAGCTCAACATAATTCATACTTTTATGGGCAATAAGGCCACAAGAGCGATCTAAAATATCATGCCTCTTTTCTTTGGGCCAGAATTACATCATTTATAATAATGATTTTCCCATTAGAAACTGGGAATGGCAATTCTGTAAGACCTAAATATAAATGGGAAAAAGAGCTGCTTCCTGGTTACTGCAGGCATTGAAACACAGTCCTCTGGCCTGGGTGGCAGAAACAGGACACTCATCCCCTTACAAAGAGGACCAGTAGAGGATTGGTTCCACGCTGGGTGTCCAAGGGGAAACTGCCTAGGAAACATTCCCAAGGCTCCAATTTGTAGCCTTTAAGGACAAAGCCCACTGTAGTAGGAATCCCAAAGAACCAGACACAGGGCATGTGGGGCACCTTGCTGCCCCCAACAAGTATAGTGTTCAGAGTGGCAGCAGCAGAGATCAAGAGGCAGTGAGAGGCTCTCTAGGAGATCAGAGGACAAGAAGGGAGCAGAGCTGCAGCAATGAGTGGGGTATAGGTCACAGCACCTGGAAAAGAGCGTTTAGAAAAGGAAACATATCGTTTTCATTGGAGTCAAATCCAAAGGGGATCCCTGGCAGAGGAATAAACCACTGGTCAGGAACAAGGCACCAACAGCCTATGCACAGCAGGAACCTGCATTGGGCTGGAGTGCCCAGGAGAGCAGGAACGAAAGCAAAAGTTGGTCCTCAAAGCCCTCATCCCTTCACTAGTGCTCATTTGCTGAGCCCCTAGCTGGATGGGGAGGACAGGAGGAGAGGAAAGTGAAGAGGGAAGGAGGGAGCTGCAGGAGGCAGGGCCCTGACACTGAAGGAACTGGGAGCCTAACTAGCATAATTGCAAACATTTGCTGAACTGCCCCTTTGCCTTTTCCATTAACTATTTAACTATTCCATTTAACTATTCTAGAGTCAAACTGACCCATGAAACAGGCAGCACCATGTGAGAACTTATTTTGAAGGGAGCACTGACCTTAACTAAGTGTAACTGAGACTTTTCTTGTGGGTTCTATGAGCTTTCCAGTGGGGTTCCTTGCTGACCCTACCATTCAGCAATCCACTTGTCAACTCCACATCTCCTTCTTCCTTTCTGTCAAGTCACCCTTAGGGAAGCCCCTCTCTGGTCCCTCCCTCCCCAGGAGTTCACTGATTCCCTTACCCGAGACCGATGCACTGGGTTGTCAAAGTCTGTCCCATCTGGAGCCAGGAGCAGCCAGCCACCATAAATGGGTTTTGCCTAGAGGAGAAAAGGGCAGGTAGTCAGTGGTCTTGGAACAGAGAGAAAGAACAGGTTTAAATAGTCAAATTAATGACAAGCACTTGTGAGAAACAGGAAGTCACCTCTGCCTAGCACATTTCACACATCTCATTCCCCAGCCACAGGCTGGGTCTCCAAGTAAGATGTGTGACAGCAAAAGGCTCAGGGGAGATCTGCAGCACCTGGCACAGAGAGTGAAACAGACAACCCAGTGGGAAGATGAGAAACTGCAGAGTACAGGACCTCCTAAGGAACAGATGCCTCTTTCAAGTTCCTGATCAAGCCACCAAGATCAGAAAAAATGGCATTTTCTTCAATAACCATTTGAGTGCCGGGGTATGCCAGGTACTAGGCATATCACATGAACAACACAGTCAAATACCCTCATCCTGACGGTCTGAAACAGGGCCTGGAAGAAGAGACACTGCTTCAGTGCTCACAGCTAGCACTGGCAATGAATCACCAAATCACTGGCTGTATTGAACTTGGGCTGAAAACCCTTTGAGTTTCAATTCTTCCATTTGAAAGTAGGGGTGGATAATAATCATACCTACACCTCATGAAACTTATGTGAGGATGGATGAGATAAAGCAAAGGAATGTAAATGGTGTAGCCATTGTGGAAAACAGGTTGGCAGTTCCTCAAAAGCTTAAACGTAGAATTCCATACACTCCAGAATTCTACTCTTAGCTATACACACCCAAGAAAACTTAAAGCAGGTGCTCAAATAAAAACTTGGACATGAATGTTAGCAGCAGTGCAGACAATGACCAAAAGGTAAAACAACCTAATGACCATTAATAGGTGAATAGCTAAATTGTGGTGCATCCATGCAATGGCATATTATTCGGCAATAAGAAGGCATAAGTACTGACACATACTACAACATGGATGAACCTTGAAGGCTTTATGCTGAGAGAAGGTAGACACAAAAAACCACACATAGTGTGATTCCACTTTTATGAATAGATAAATCCAGAGAAACAGAAAGCAGATTAGTAGTTGCCAGGACATGGAGGGAACAGGAGATGGGGAATGAACATTAACAGCTATGGGGATTCTTTTTAGGGTGATGAAAATGTTCTGGAGTAAGATAGTGGAAATGGTTACATGACCTTGTGAATATGCTAAAAACTACTGAATTGTACACTTTAAGAGCATGAATTTTACGGCATATAATAGATCTCAAAACCTAAAAAACTGAGAAAAAAATACTGAGTATATTGTTTGGCCTATAAGTACTATTATACTTTTATATTCAAGGAATTCTCCTCATCCAAGACCCTGGCAATAGGAGCTCAACATGAACTAAAAGATCCAGACAGATACTCTGGTTCTGCCTCCCTTTTCAGCCACACCCAGCTGGTGAGAAGGGACTGGAAAAGCCATAAACAGGCCTATCTGTCCACTACACTTTGATGGGCAGTAACACAAATTAAAACCCAACCCCCACCTTACACAGAAGGAATGATCTGCGGGTGAGCCTTAGGGGTCCTCCTGCCATATCACTTCATTTAATAGCTGTGGAACCTGTAACTCAGAGAGGGAAGGTCACTTGCGAGAGCTCACACAGTATCTGGGTGAGCCAAGAACACTCTTTTTTCTTGGTTGCTGCAGGGTCCTCAAGGACCCCAGGGGAAGCACACTGGCTTTTCCCCACGAACGTGAACAGAGCAGGTAAGAGGAGCTGTGAGCAAGGGATATGGAGTGGGCTTGAAGGGAGGAGGTGAGAGGCCAGCTTTGATGAAACACAGGAGTGGGTACTGGCAGTGAACCAGGGATAGATTAGAAGGACGCAATGCAGAAGGGCCATGACACAGGGCAAGAAACAAGTGCCCTGGGAGGAGGAGTAGGCTTGGAAGTAGGTAACATTCCATCAAGAACATTTACCAAGGCAAATTCATAGCAACAAGAGGCAGGTGAGTGGTTGCTTATGGCCGAGGGATAGAAGGATTCAGGGATTAGAGCTAAGAGGTACGAGGGTTCTTTTAGGATGAGGAATATGTTCTAAAATTGATTGTGGTGATAGTTGTACACCTTTAGGAATATACTGAAAATCATCATTGTACACTTTAATTGGGTCAATTGAAGGGTATGTGAATGTTATCTTAATAAAGCTGTTAACAAAATCATTTACCAAGGCCCACGTCAGGCAATGGGCAAGGAGAGATACATAAGAAACTGCTCCTATCCTCCTGGGCTCACAGTCCAAAAGAAATGTAAATTAATGAAGCCTCTTCCCACACCTAAGAAAAACCGTATCTGGGGAGGGGCCAGGGAGCGGGTCATTTTGAAAGTTTTCAAGTGACACTGCTTCACTCCCCCTGCCACCACCAAATTTGGGAAAATTCATTCAAAGAGATAGGTACAGAGGTTTCAAAGGTCAATAACCTAGTCTGTTGATTTGCAGGAAGGGTGGTGGAATGTGCCAGACACAGAAGACGGAAGGCGAGCAAGAGGCAGCAGGCACAGGCCTGACAGAGTAGGGGTGGGGCAAGAAGCACCTGCAGGGTTGACTTGGCGCCTACAGCTGAACAACAAGAACCACCAGGTGTCCATTCTGCAGCTCCAGGGTCACTGGGAGACCCTGCCACCCTGCACTACCATCTAAAGTGAGCAAATGGGGGAGCAGAAATGACTCTAAAGGACATGAGTCTCTCCCCTACATACACACACAGGAGGATAGACTGGGGTAGAGAGGGCTCTCTGGGCACAGGCATAGTGGCAGGAATGCTGTGTTACGGGGACGGTGAGGAAGGGGCCAAGGTAACAGAGCAGATCAGCTCATGCTGTTTCTTAAAACTTCTCGGCACCTCTTACTAAGAACATCCAGACTCTGGAACCTAGTCCAGAAGCCTGAGAAGTCAAGCACCAGGATACCCAACTAAGATAATCTGTCATCCTGACCTGGCCAACTGGCCCAGGAAGTACTGCAGTTTTTCCCAATATTTCTCAGGCTATCTAAAATGCCCACATCAGACCCAGTCGTGTCAGTAAGTCCAAAAGCACCCAGCAGAGCCACTGTCATGAGTGGTTTTGTAAGGCAGCAGTTCCCCCATCACAATTCTCACCTTCTTCTCTGGGTCAATGCCTCCAACAGGCCGGAAGGCCCTCTCTTCCTGAGAACCCCTAATAACTTGAACCACAACTTTGAAACAGACAACTAAGGAACCCAAGGAACCTGGCACATAGCAGTATGCTCTAGAAACTCTTAGTGGTATGCTAGCTAGGTTTTTTTTTGTTTTCTGGCTTGTTTTTGTTTATTTGTTTGTTTGTTTGGGTGGGGGGAGGCTGTGCAGAAGCAGCTCTCTATTCAGTCAATCCTGAGGGTCCAAGTTGGGCTGTAAGGACCCAAAGGCTGGGGCTGGGTTGTTTCAGGCAGGCTACCCAGGTGAAAGCACCAATAGCCTATACCTACACCCCATGTACAAGACACTATGTGAAAGAGACCCCTGACCTGCTTCTCTTCCAGTTCAGCACAGTCTTCCCTCACAGACCCAGTAACACAGTTTGCTCTTCCTTCTGGCTGGTCTCTGCGAGGAGGCTGCTGGTGGTCTGGGCAGACTCCCCAACCGAAAGCCCCTCCAAATAGGGTTCCCTGAAACTTCTGCTTCCTGGAAGATGGGGTAGATATCATTTTCCCTATTCTTCCAATGTATAAATAAAACCCTGGACACTGTATATGAGACAGACCAGAGAACACTCTGCAAAGTGAAGAAAAGACAGGCAGGATGGAGACACTTCAGGACCCAAGAAACCACAAGGAGGTGAGGGGGCCTTGGGTTTTCTTTTTGCCTCTGTCCCAAAAGGAGGACTGTAGGAGCAGGCAACCTGGGAGAGCCAAGAGGCACAGACAAAATATAAAAGCTTGTTCTCCTCAGCCAAAGGTCCAGGGAAAAGACAGCCTGGCAAGACAGAGAACTCTTAAGACAATAACCACCCTCCCTACTCCAGCCAGATACCACAGAAAAGATGCAGCCTGACCCCCACCATGACAGCAAAGGCTAGACTCCCACCTTGCTGGCTGAGAGGAGTCCCAGCACCCCTGCTAGGGAAGTATCAGGAGGCCAGGTAGGGAGCTAGGATTTCCATCTCCACGCTGCAACAACAAGGCACCCTCCCTCTCCCTGTTGGGACAATGTCAGAGGGGGACATCTGCGGAGTTGAACTCCCCCTCCACCCCCACAGTAACAAGGCACCTCCCACCTGAGATGTCAATGTAAGCCAAGCTGGGGGCGGGGCGGGGTGGGGAGGGCCTGTGCTTCCACCTAAAAATAAAAAAGGCAGGAGCTCCCCTTCCCCTGATGAAGTAGTGTCAGAGAAATCCAACTGATAGAGCAGGGTCAAACACAATCCAGAGTCACCTAACAAAAATGTCCATGTTTCAGTCGAAAAATCAGTATTGTACCAAGAACCATGAAGGTTGTAAACTGAATGAACAAAGATACTTGACAGAGGCCAACAATGAGGTAGACATATCAGAATTATCTGATGATAAATTTTAAAGCAGCCATGCTAAAATGCTTTAACAAGAAATTATGGTCCAGTCAAGACAGAGGCGTAGGTAGACACGCTTCACCTCTTCAGGCAACCATAGAAAGAATTACAACTAGATCTCAAAACAATTAACACCCAGAGCCATCAGAAAATTGAGCCATATGGAAGTCTGACAACCAAGAATTTAAAGAAGCCCCATTCAGCCCTGGCTGTTGTGGTTTAGTAGACTGAGCACCAGCCTGAGACCCATAAAGAAGCCACATTCATCCAGATGGGAAGAAGTGGAGTAGCAGAGATGGGTGGAAAGGCACAGAAATGTCCTGTGACAAGGAGAGGCAGCAGCGGAGGCAAAATGGACAGTCCCAAATTCACATATGGTGGATAAAGATCTAGAGGGATAACTTGGGAATGAGCCATCCCAGCCCCAGGCCAGACCGCACAGCCCAGGGTTCCAGGAAGATAAATCCCCATAACTTCTGGCTGTAAAAACCAATAGGGTTTGCGGCAGCAGAAGAAACTGACGAATTTTTAGTAGACTCCAATTATAGGGCCCACACAGGCTTAGTGCGTATGCAAACCCATGCACTCTGGGACTCACCACCAGGACAACAGCTGGAAGGGCGCCAGTCACATATGGGAAGTGAGTGAAGTGACTTGAAATGGGACAGGTGCCAGGAAAACCTCCTGAATGAAGCCAGGCAGCAGCACTGACCACTCTGTAATCCCTCCCCCCACACACAGCCACAAAGCAGTGAAGCAAGTTGCTCTGCCCCAGCAATCACCTCAGGTTCCACCCCACACAATTTTCAGGCGCCTCTTCTGTAACAGGCCACACTACTAAGACGGGGTGTCAAAGCACTTCTCCCTAATACACAGAAACATACACAGGGAGTCTGTGCCAAATTGAGGAGACAAAGAAATATGGCCCAAACAAAAGAACGGAACAAAACTACAGAAAAAGAACTAAATGAAATAGAGATAGCTAATCTATCAGATGCAGAATTCAAAACACTGGTGATCTAGAGGCTCAAAGAACTCAGCGAGGATGGCAAATGCATAAGGGAAGAAATGAAGGCTACACTAGGGAGATAAAGAAAAATCTATAGGGACTCAACAGCGAAGTGAAGGTGGCCAGGACTTGAATCAATGATTTGGAACATAAGGAATAAACAAACATTCAACCAGAATAGCAAGAAGAAAAAAAGAATTAAAAAAACCAAGGAGAGTATAAGGACCCTGTGAGACATCACCAAATGTACCAACATCTGAATCATAGAGACACCAGAAGAAGAAGAGGAAGAGAAAGAAATTGAAAACTTACTTGAAAAAACAATAAAAGAAAACTCTAATTTGGTGAAGGATATAGACATACAAGTCCAGGAAGCACAGAGAGTGCCAAACAAGTTGGACCCAAAGAGGAACATACCAAGACACATCATAATTAAAATGCCAAAGGTTAAAGATAAGGAGAGAATCTTAAAAACAGCAAGAGAAAAGCAGAGTTACCTACAAAGGAGTTCCCAATAAGACTATCAGCCAATTTCTCAAAAGAAACTTTGCAGGCAAGAAGGGACTGGCAAGAAGTATTCAAAGTGATGAACAGCAAGGACCTACAGCCTAGATGACTCTACCCAGTAGTTATCATTGAGAATTGAAGGGCAGATAAAGTGCTTCCCAGATAAGGTAAAGCTAAAGAAGTTCATCATCACCTGGCCAGTATTACATGACATGTTAAAGGGACCTATTTAAGAAACAGAAGATCAAAACTATGAACATTAAAATGGCAACAAATTCACAACTATCAACAACTGAATCTAAAAAACAAACTGAGAAACAACTAGAACAGGAACAGAATCATCGATACGGAGCCATTTGGAGGGTTATCAGCTGAGAGAGGGGAAGTGGAGAATGTGGGAGAAAGGTGCAGGGATTAAGAAGCATAATTGGTCCTGGCTGGTGTGGCTCAGTGAATTGAGTGCTGGCCTGCAAACCAAAAGGTTGCCCATTCGATTCCCAGTCAGGGCACAAGCCTGGGTTGTGGGCCAGGTCCAGTGTTTCTCTCCCTCTCCCTTCCTCTCTCTTTGAAAGTAAATACATAAAATCTTTTCTTTAATTGATTTTTAAAAAACTCCCCCCAAATAAATCTCAGACCCAAAGAGTTTTATTAGAGAATTCTACCAAGTGTTTAAAAAATTAGTACCAATTCTACAGTCTTTTCCAGAAAACAGAAGAAAAAACACTTTCCAAGTCATTTTATGAAGCTACTATTAACCTGATATCAGAATCAGACATGGTACCAAAAAGGGGGAAGAAAAAGAACTACAGACCAATATTCCTCATAAATATAAATGCAAAACCCAACAATATTAGCAAAATGGAATTCAGCAACACATTTAAAGAATTATATACTATGACAAAATGGGGTTTAGTCCAGGGATGAAAGGCTGGTTTAGCATTTCTTTTAATTCAATGTAATCCATCATATTAATAGGCTATGGAAGAAAAACTCTGTGATCCTACCCTTCAATGCAAAAAAAAAAAAAAAAGCATTTGACAAAGTTCAACACACATTCATGATTTAGATGATTTAGAAAACAAACAAAACAACCCTGGAAAGTAGAAGGGAGCTTCTTCAACTGATAATGAGCATCTCCAAAGAACTAGAGAGCTAACATTACACATAATGGTGAATGGTGAAAGACTAAATACTTCCCTCTAAGATCAGTAACTAGGCAATGACATCCACTCTCAGACCTCTTATTCAACAAGGGGGTAGAATTTCTAGCCAGTACAATAAGGTAAGGAGAGGAAATAGGAGGCACACAGATCAGAAAGAATAAATAAAATATTTACAGATGACATAACTGTCCAAGTAGAAAACCACAAGGAACCTATAGATATAAGATTGGTATAAAACATCGACTGCATTTCTATACTAGCAATAAATATGCAAACATCAAAATTAAAAATGTACTACTTATAATCACTTTTTAAAAATTAAATACTTGTAAATGTAACAAAGTATGTAGAAGATTTACATGTTGAAAACTATACAGCATTGGTGAAAGAAATCAAAGATCTAAATAAATGGAGAAACATAATCTGTTCATACACTAGAAGACTGATAATTCTCCGCATTGATATACAAGTTTAATGTGATTACTATCAAAAGCTCAGCAAGACTTTTTGTACAGACAAAATTATCCTAAAATGCATTTTAAAGGCAAAGAAACTAGAATAATTTTTAAAAATTAAAAAAGAATAAAGAAGGAGGAATCCATATAACTGACTACCAGTTTTATTATTTATCCACAGTAATCAAGACTGTATGGTATTAATGGAAGGTTAGACACAATGGAACACAGAACCAGAAATAGACCCACACAAATATGCCCAACTTAGTTTTTAACAAAGACGCTAAAGCATTTCAACAGAGGACACAGACTTTCAACAAAGGGTGCTATAGCAAAAGTAGACACCCACACCCTGGCTGGTATAGCTCAGTGGATTGAGCACAGGCGGGAAAACCAAAGGGTCGCTGGTTCTATTCCCAGTCAAGGCACATGCCTAGGTTGCAGGCCAGGTCCCCAGTGGGGAACACATGAGAGGCAACCACACACTGGTGTTTCTCTCCCTCTCTTTCTCCCTCCCTTCCCTTCCCTTCTCTCTAAAAATTTTAAAAATAAATAAGTAAATGGACATCCACAAGCAGGAAATAAATAATCCTCAACCTTATACAAAAATTAATTCAAAATGGAACACAAACTTAAGTTATCAAATTAGACTTCATCAAAATTAAAAACTTGGGCTCTACAAAAGACCCTCTTAGAAGGACAAAAAGGTAAGCTACCAAGTGGGATACAAAATTTGCAAACCAAATACCTAACAAAGGACTAGTGTGCATGTGTGTATAAAATACATAAAAACCTTTCAAAACTCAATAGTAAAAAAACAAACAATCCAATTAGAATGGGCAGAAGACATGAAAAGGTGTTCTACATTAAGAAAATACAAATTAAAACCACATTAGATATTACTACACACCTATCAAAATGGCTTAAATTTAAAAAACAAAACAAAATGGTGAGAACAGGAAATGCTGACAAGAATGTAAAGAAAGTATAGTTGACCTCTGAGCATAGGTTTGAACCACACAGGTCCACTTACTCAAGATTTTTTTCAATAAATACCTGTACTGTTTTCAGTCCATGGATGTAGAGTCTGTGGGTGTGGAGGACCGACTGTATGCACTGACCTATGCCATTTTATATAGGGGACTTGAGCATTCTCAGATTTTAGTATTTCGGGGGGGGGGGGGGGTCTTAGAACCAACCCCCTGAGGATACTAAAGAAAAACTAAGCTTTGGAAGAACCAAAGTTATATGTGGATTTTTGAATGTGCAGAGGGGAGGGTTGAGGGGGTGGGGGCAATACCCCTAACTCCTACATTATTCATGGGTCAACTGTGTATCACTCATACATTGCTGGAAAGAATGTGAAATGGTACAGCCAGTCTGGACAAGTACAGTTTCTGAAAAAACTAAATATGCATCTACCATACAACCCAGCAACTGTACTGCTGGGTAGTCCAGCAAAATGAAAACTTACACTCACACAAAAACTGTACACAAATAATTATAATAGCTTTATTATAATAGCCAAAAACTGGAAGCAAGGCAGATGTCCTTCAATGGGTGAACATTAAACAGTTAAACAAACTGTGGTACATGACACCCTAGAATACTAGTCAGCAATAAAAGAAACAAACTGTTGATAGACGCAACATGAATGAATCACCAGCGAACCATGACGAGTGAAAAGCGAATCTCCAAAGATTTCATGTTGTACTGTTAACACAACATTCCTGAAAGGTGGACTTCACAGGGAGCACAGATGCATGGCTGCCAGGGGCTGAGGAGGCAGGAGTGGTGGGAGGCAGGTGGTGTGGCTGGAAGGGTCCTGGGAGAAGGACACAGGGGATCTCAATGTAGTATCTCTTACAACTGCAGAGGGAAGCTACAATTATCTCAAATTAAAAAGTTTAATTTAGAAAAAGAAAATCAAACTTGTTACTTCCCGAAAACTCGCTTTTCACACACACAGGGATAATACTGGAAGGGAGACCTGCCACAGCCTGAGAGCCAGAGATTCCAGCCACAAAGGCCTCAGCACCCACTGAAATCCACTGGGGTCTTCCTCATGCAGGGCTACCTAACATGACCCTCAGCTGTACTGCATTAGTTCTCCTAGCCTTTCCAACAGCTTCTGGAGACTCCATGCAAGCTCGCATACACACCGTCTCTCAGGCCTGTCTACCTGACCACAACAAGGTTCTTGCTTTCCTCAGGCAGATCTGGGTTGCATCAAGGAGAACCCCAACCGTCTCAACTCAGGCCAAATGGGCAGGCCGCAGACAGGGGAAAGAGCAGGTGTCCTGGTCTGCTTCTCACAGCATTGTCAGGCCGCCACACTGATGCTTCCCAGAAACATACAGGCCTCTGGACCCAGCCACCCAATCACAACCAGTTCCAAGGCATCTAGAACATCACACACTTGGCTCTCAGCTCCATGTGGCCTGTCTGTGGCTCAACAAGCAGGGAGGGGGAAGTCACTGAGGGATTTCTAACAGGTGGTTAACTTCACTTCTTCCCATCCCCTTGATGCTCACCCGCCCTCAAATGAGCATGTGGCATTGTTACAGGCAGTCAGATATGTCACACAATATGGTACTAAAGGGGAGAGACCCAAAACTACCAATGCAAACAGGTCCCACCTTCCCTTCCCCTTGGTAACATCCCATCATCCTGAAGTCCCTTTATCATCTGGAGCCCCCCACCATCCAAAACTCACCTCCACAGACAAATCAAGCCTTTTTCTTATAAAAGGGTAATTCACTGTCCCCTACGAAGGCCCCCTCAAAATCCCATGCCCTCCCTTCAAATATGGTAACTGACCCAAAGCTAACTTATTTACTGAGAGCTTACTGTGGCTGCTATCAACATTAATGTAAGACACTCCTGCCTCCCTCTTCTCTGAACTGCTCTGTTTCACTTATACCTCCCAGGGGAACAAAAATATGTTTCGGACCTCTGAGCTTAAACAAGGAGTTTTCTGTGTGGTAGGCTCTTCATCCCATCCTGCTGGCAGCCCCCTGCCCAACCTCCTATGTCTCACCTCCCAACCCCAAGCCATCTATATTCCTTTTCTCTTACAACACCTCAGCTCACCGTGGACAAGACTCATGTTTGTTTAGTGAAGTACCCAGTACCAAGCAGGGCTCTGGTGACTGAATGAGAAAACACATGAACGATTCAATGGACACACTTACTAGTCACCACGACACAGCTGAGAATCGAACTGCTCCCTAACTGTTGTCCAAGTGCTGTTGGTGAGGCCTTCCCAGCCAAGATGGTGAGCCCAAACCACACATCTGACTTCCACGTGTGGAGCTCCCCGGTCCCTAGGAGATATCAGTCAGCACCAAGGGACAACCAGCAAGAAGACAAGCTGCACTTCAACTATACTTCTCCCTTCTCTAAATCCAATCCCCAGTCACACTACCATGTGTGCCACACTGGCGAAGACCAAACCAGAAGCACTATGGGAAAGCTGGAGCTCCTAGAGAACAGCAATATGGCAAAACACTGGCATCTCCATATTCCTGCCCCAGTAACCGCATGCCCAGAAATTGAGCCTAAAGAATACCACAGAGAGAGGCAAAAAGTTCCACTCATGATTTAGGCAGAACTCAATGCCCCACAAGGAAAAATGGCTAAATGAATGCTAATTTATCAACTCACTAAATTGCACAGCTATTAATTATAAATAACTAAGGAGTTCAAGAAACCCTTGGGAGTATGACTCACAGGATTCCATCAAGTTAGTGCATCCTGCACAGAAGTGGGTGATTTCATTCTCTTGGATGACAGGCACCTTCTGGAGGTATTACGCAGAACGTCCCCAGGAGCTGCTCTGAAGCTGGACTCCCCTAAGGTGTCAGAGATAAAAACATGAAGTGCACACAGTCCCTCCCCCAAGGGGCTCCAGGTCTAATGAAGACTGATGTGGGAATAAGCAATCAGAGAGTGGGATGTGAGAACGTGGTCTCTGTTTATAAAAAGCATAGAAATGGAGACAGATTGGGAGTCAACAAGAAAACTGCTACTGTGTTAACTGTCAGGATCATGAACAAGTCTTGGGGTTCTTTTTGCTTATTTTTACTGATTTTTTGTAAAGTAATGCTGCTACATGGCAGCCTATACTCTAGTCTCCACCAATGGCCTGACCTAGCAGCTCAGTAATGTGAAGACCTGGCCTGGGGACCAGGAGGCCCAAGTCCAAGTCCTGGTTCTATGACTTAGTCATTGTATGGCCCAGTGCAAGACATTATCCCCATGAACCTCAGCTTCATCATCTACAACATATGAAAATACACATATCCTTTCCATATTATCTTTTTAAAAGTACACCAGGCACGAACAAACACTGGGTAACAATGCCTCGGAATCAGAGACATATATCCCAGCGCCTACATGGGGCCATGCTAGTGTTCAAAACAACCTGAGAGTGGGGACTGGGGGCTGGCAGTGTTCAAGGGAGTAAGCCTCACAGTAGAAGTGGCAAGTGGGGGGTCCCAGGACAGTGTGATAGGCAGGACTGCAGAGGCCAATCCAGAGGTACCAGACCCCAGGGCTCCCACCTCTCAGGGCAAAAGCGGAGCATGCAAAACACGAGCTGCCTTCATACCAGGCTGAATGTCTGAATTCCAAGCAGAGTAATGGTCCTAATGAAAGCTCCACACAGGCCTGAAGAAGGGTCCATACCAATAGGGACCAGTATCCCAGCTCTAAGGAAACTCCCAGGACAAATATGTATTTCTCTGGGCCAAAGGGGTTGGGCAGCTGCACTCAAGCATTAAGTATGAGACAAACAGCCCTTTGGTAGAGGGTTCACTGAATGACCTATGAGAAGAATGTGTGTAAATTGCAGCTAATATATTTTCTATGGTTTTGAGGTGGTTCTTGCTCTTTTCTTTTTTCCAAAAGAGTTTCTGTGGAAATGCTTTCACACTCACAGCAAGCAACCTGTTTAATATTTTGTACGCTTTGATTCAAAAAAGAGAGACAAGGACTGGGTAGCTGCCATCTGGCCATCTTTATAAGCTTGTAAATCATGGAAGAGTTTTGCCTGGGCTGGTGTGGTTCAGTGGATTGAGTGCCGGCCGGCAAACCAAGGTGCATTGGTTCAATTCCTGGTCAGGGCACATGCCTGGGTTGCAGGCCAAGTCCCCAGTGGGGGTGTGTGAGAAGCAACCACACACTGATGTTTCTCTCCCTCTCTTAAAAAAACAATCATGGGAGATTTCAAGGTCACCTGTCTTTTCTGGGGCATTTAGATATGTCAGTAAAATGAGATGTGAGCGCATGTCAAACTCCAGTCTCAGGTCGCACCCCTGCCAAGATCTCACTGTGTCCTATGGCCACCCAGAAGGGTGACAAGAGAACTAGACAACTCTAGGCCCAAGTACACTGAGGAGGGAAGTTTTTCAGCAGAGTCATGTGCTCACCTGCCTGACCCACACCAGTGGTCAGCACACACCTTGACCATACCCAATAGGGTCATGAACCCCAGGAAACTGGGACTTTTCTTTTAGAACAAACCTGCCAGGCCAGTAAGCACTGGTCATCACTGCAGACCCTTTGAGAGGCCACAAACAAACCTGCCCCTACAATGCGATGTGAACCAAACCATGCTGGAGCAGTCCCAAGATTCACTTGGGGCTCTTAAGCCCTGGATAACACCATCCTGTTGTCCACTGTGTCCTGTAACCAAACTACATTCCTCAATGCGGGCACCATCTGCTAACACAGGCTTCCAGGGCCTGTCACCTGCCTCCAAAAGTCAGCAGAGAACAATTGGCCAATACAAAAATATTCATAATTGTGCCACAGCCTCCGCAAATGTCTCAGCATGATCAGGACCCAGGGCCAATGTGACCAGGGCAAAAAATCCAGCCTACAGCGTGAGAAAGGCTGCTGTTCTGTCAGTTGGTGGAAAGCATGAGGTATGTGGCCCACAAAACACACATGTGATCTAAGTGAGCACACTGGGAAGTCTTTAAAAATGCCCATCAGTTTCCTGTCTTAGTCACATCTGCTCTACTCCCCACTGTCATCAGAACTGACGCCCATAGCTTATGAGGCTCCAGGTATTGGGTTGGCCAAAAAGTTTGTTTCCTTTTTTCCATATAATGGCTCTGGTAGTGCTTAATTGCCTTTTGTCTTTTAACTTCATTTGAAATAATTTTGTTAGATTGTGTTGTGACAGCTGTTACATCCATGTGTATTTAAAAGGAACCTTTCAAAATTGAATTTTCGTATAGCCATTTTAATATTGAAGATGGAAGAAAATATACAACATTTTTGGTGTCTACGCCTTATTATTTCAAGAAAAATAAAAATGGAACTGAAACAAAAAAAGATTTGTGCAGTGTATGGAGAAAGTGCTGTGACTGAGCAAATGTGTCGAAAGCAGTATGCGCCCTGGCTGGTGTGGCTCAGTGGATCAGCACCGGCCTGCAAACCAAAGAATCATGGGTTTGATTCCCAGTCAGGGCACATTCCTGGTTGTGGGCCAGGTCCCCAGTAGGGGGTGCACAAGAGTCAACTACAATTGATTGAGGTGTGAGCCAAGGCCACCTGGCCCCATACCTGGCCCCTAATACTCGACACAGCCTCTCCACAAGTGAGCCATGCCCGAAGGTGAAGGCTGGAGCCATCCCAGCAGGAAGTATATTCCCAAGTGGAGTATTCTCCTGGGCAGTCTAGTCCTGACTAGCACAGCCCTCAGAGCCTTCCCCAGACATCCTTGCAGCTGAGACCTAGGGCCTGCATGTGGCCCCTTTACAGAACTCATTACTATACAATGAATCAACCACAAACCACCTTTCCACAGAGCTGCCCACCCAGATTGGTCAGGCCCCCTGGGCATTAAGGATCTGACAGAGATAGTGGGGCTCTTTTCCAAAAGGAATGCTTCCTACCTGTGCAAAGATGTAAATGTGAGCACAGGCTCACACCTCCTCCATACCCCAGGAAAAGCAGAGTAGGGTAATCCCACAATTTATCACCCAAACTGGGACACTTTGGGGAAAGAACAGTGACTGTAGTAATTATACCAGGATATACAGCCCCAGAATTTTGAAGAAGGGCGGTTTATCAACCTTTGCTGCCAAGGCTGGTAATACAAAGATGACAAAGCCGCTCAGAATACCCACAGTGAAACACTGGCACAAAAAGTGGAGCAAAGGGAAAGGAACTCCACACAGTGGAACAGAGAGGCAGAGTCTGGGAGAGACTTCCATGAGGAATGAGCAAAGGACTAACTTCAGAAGTGAAAGCCAGAGAAAAAACAACACAATTGAGCCAGTGTAAGGTCAGCTGGTAAACGCAGAGATTCAAAATGCCCTCCAGAGGCAGTGGCAGAGCTTTTACACACAGTGCTGCCCCACCTGGCAGTGTGTTTGTTATGGGGTCTGGGATTGAAAGGCATACCAAGAAGAAAGGACACATCCCAAAAACTCTACCAGGCCTGGTATCCTCAGGGCCTCTCCTCCAGAGCTGCCACAAAAACCCCAAAACTCACAACAATCTTTTCACAGTCCCACCCCTCTCCTAAAGCAAAAGTAGAACAGGGTGGAGACAAAGACACCCAATAAATACTTGGTGAAACAATGACCATAGTTCTAAGTAATGTGATCTGATGGCCTGTTGGTTTTGACACAGAACGTGTTCTACCAATGCTGCCACACATTTGACCATGCCTGAATCCCAAGCTCTGTGTGTGTGTGTGTGCATGTGTATACATACATGCACAAATAAGTGTATGTAAGAGTAAGGCCAACACGAGGCTATGGAGCATGCTCCTGGAGACCTAGAGTACCAAAGACGGAGAGCACAATGGTGGTAGCATCTGTGGCATAAGCTACACATGGGTACCAAATGTCAAACAGAAAAGGACAAGAGGATGGGAAATGAAGATGTCAAATACAAGCATAACTCAGATGGTTCTAGACCACCACAATAAAGTGAGTTACATAAATATTTGGGTTTCCCAGAGCATATAAAAGTTATGTTTATACTGTACTATAGACTATTAAGTGCGCAACAGCATTATGTTTAAAAAAATGTACGTACCCTAATTTATAAATATTTTATTGCTTAAAAGTGCTAACCATCATCTGAACCTTTAATGAGTCATAATCTTTTTGCTGGTAAAGGTGTTGCCTCAATGTCAATGGCTACTGAAGGCTTGGGTGGCTGTGGAAATTTCTTAAAAAAAACAAAACAAAAATGAAATCTGCTGCATCAATTGACTCTTCCCTTCACAAGCAAGTTCTCTATAGCATGAAATACTGTCTTGATGGCATTTTACCCACTGCAGAACTTCTTTAACAACTGGAGTCAGTCTTCTCAAATCCTTTGTTATCATTTCAACAATCTTCACAGAATCTTCACCAGAAGCAGGTTTCATCTCAAGAAACCATTTTCTTCACTCATCCGTATGAAGTAACTGCTCACCCATTAAAGTTCTATCAGGAGATTGCAGCAGTTCAGTCCCATCTTCAGACCACACATGTAATTCTTGTTCTCTTGCCATTTCCACTACGTATGCAGTTATTTCCTCCACTAAAGTCTTGAACCTCTTGAAGTTATCCATGAGAGTGGCATCCACTTCTTCCAAACTCCTGTTAATATTATACTCTGACCCATGAATCACAAATGTTCTTAAAAAAAAAAAGATTATGTTTACTTATTTTTAGAGAGGGGAAAGGAGGGAAAAAGAAACGGAGCGAAACATCAATGTGTGGCTGCCTCTCCAGCGCCCCCTACTGGGGACCTGGCCCACACCCCAGGCATATGCCCCGATTGGGAATCAAACCAGCAACCCTTTGGTTCGAAGGCTGACACTCAAATTAACTGAGTCACACCAGCCAGGGCCACAGATGTTCTTAATGGCATCTGGAATGGTGAATCCTTCCCCAAGGTTTTCAATTACTTTGCTCAGACCCATCCAAGGAATCACTATCTACGGCAGCTGTAGCCTTATAAAACATATTTCTTAAATGATAAGACTTGAAAGTCAAAGTTACTCCTTGATCCCTGGGCTGCAGCGTGGATGCAGTGTTAGCAGGCATGAAATCAACACAAACCTCATTGTACACCTACCTCTGTCAGATCTCTCAGGTGACCAAGTGCATTGTCAGTGAGCAGTAATACCTTGAAAGGAGTCTCTTCTTCTAACCATAGTCTCAACAGTTGGACTTAAAAGATTTAGTGAACTATGTTGTAAACACATGTGCTTACAACAAAGTCATGTAGGCTTTGTTGTTCCATATATAGAGCACAGGCAGAGTAGGTTTAGCGTAATTGTTAAGGGCCCTAGGGTGTTCAGAATGGAAAATGAGCACCGACTTCAACCTAGTCACCAGCTGCATTAGCAGCTAACAAGAGAGTCAGCCTGTCCTTTGAAGGTGTGAAGCCAGGAACTGACTTCTCCTTTCTGGCTATGGAAGTCCTGGATGGTGTCCTCTTCTAATATAAGGCTTGTCTACAATGAAAATATGTTGTTTAGTGTAGCCACCTTCATTGACTGTCTTAGCTAGATCTTGTGGTTACCTTGCTGCAGCTCCCACATCAGCACTTGCTGCTTCACCTTGTGCTTTTATGTTATAGAAAAGGCTTTGTAACAGGGTACAGCCAGGGACCCGCCCCTTCACCCACCACCAGAGAGGGGTTTGTAATGGCATCCAGAACTCAGGGTGTCCAGGAAACATTAAAAATATAGGATGTCCTCACCCCCTCAAGTCTGAACTGGGGGATGGGATACATGAAGCAGGGCCACTGAGAATTGTTCTGCATAGCAATGGTTTTGCAAATAGCCTCAGGCATATTCATTTAACATCCATAACTTTTAACTGGTTTCATGAATATGTTAAATAGCTGGGGCCCTGCTTAGAGCCAGGGAGATAGAAGTGACTTCAACCCATGACTAGGCAACTCCTCCTAGTTACAGTGCCTGCTTAAGAGCTTGGAGATGATTGGCTCCACGCCATGGGGCCATGCCTGCTCGGACTTACTTGCCTGCTTGGACTTACTATGGCAGCCCAGAAAAGCTGGAAAAATAGCGGAATGTTGGCAAGTGTAACCAATTGTGGGAGGAGTCGGAAATGGAGCCACAGAGGAAGACTGGCCCTGGGATTTAAAACCCAGGTGCAGCCCTGGCTGGCGTAGCTCAGTGGATTGAGCGCGGGCTGGGAACCAAAGTGTCCCAGGTTCGATTCCCAGCCAGGGTACATTCCTGGGTTGCAGGCCATAACCCCCAGCAACCGCACATTGATGTCTGTCTGTCTGTCTCTCCCCCCCCCCCCCCCCTTCCTTCCCTCCCTAAAAAAAATAAATAAAATCTTTAAATTTAAAAAAAAAAAAACCCAGGTGCAACAAACATGAGGAAAAAAAGGGACCACAAGGCTTTGGGTGCTCCCTTTTGCCATATGGCTTAGGAAGCAGGAGAGAACTTGCAGGGAAGAAAAGGGGTGAAAGAACTCTTGCTGGTGGGCTATGAGAAAGTGCCACGTGGTTTGGGATTTACTGGTTTGGGATTATCCCAGCAACACAGCTAATGGTGGTAGGAACCAAGGGAGGCCTGACAGCTATGCACAGATTACTGGGAAGAACTGGGGACTACCTGAGCCATGCACTTCCATTTCTTTTCCTGAGATATGGTACCCTGGGCTGGGCAAAGGGGGGAAGGAAGGACTGTGTGTATTTGTGGGTGTTTTAAGGGACTTTGGGATCTCAATGAAGACATTAAGTCATTACTCTTAAGTCTGTATAACTTCTGAATAAATAATTCCTTTCCTTTTCACCAATCTCTGACATTGAGAGCTGTAATTCCCTGACAGTGGGCAAGACAAACCTAGTACAGGGGGACCCCAGGAGAAGGGGAGCATCCATTCGGTAATAGTATTTTGTCCCTGCCCGCCTCCCCGGTCCATCCTGTAACAGCTTCTTTATCTAAACCTCATGAACCAGCCTCAGCTAACTTCCAACTTTCCTTCTGCAGTTTCGTCACTTCTCTCAGTCTTCATAGAATTAAAGAGAGTTAGAATCTCACTCTGGATTAGGCTTTGACTTAAGGGAATGCTGGGGTGGTTTACTTTTCCATCCAGACCACCAAAAATTTCTTCCTATCTTTCTTAAATAAAGCTGTTTCAATTTCTTATCATCCATGTGTTCCCTGGAGTAGTATTTTTAATTTCCTTCAAGAACTTTCCTTTGCACTCACAACTTGGCTAACTGTTTGGCAACAAAAGGCCTAGCTTTCAACCTGTCTTGGCTTTTGATTTAAAGGGTGTCCAACCCATGGCCCACAGGCTGCATGCAGCCCAGGATGGCTATGATGTGGCCCAACACAAAATCTGAAATCTATTTAAAACCTTTTCTTCGCTCATCAGTTTTCGTTAGTGTCTGTGTATTTAATGTGTGGCCCCCAAAAACTCTTCTTCCAGTGTGGCTCAGAGATGCTAAAATGTCGAACACCCCTGAAAGTGAGAGTTGTGCAAGTCTGCCTTTCATTTGAACACTTACAGGCAACTGTAGGGTTAGTATTTGGCCTAATTTCAATATTGTTGTGCGATGTTTCCCCAAAAAATAAAATTAAGAATCCCAATGTGTCACTTGAGACCTCTCTAATATTCCCTTGAATCCCCTTCCTATCTATGTTTAGAGGGAGCAGGACTGAACCATCACTACTAGACTGAGGGAGACCTATAAAGAAGAGGAGAGATGAGTGAATGGTGGGTCAGTAGAGCAATCAAACACACAAAGTATTCATTGATTAAATTTGCTGTCTTATATGGGCAAGGTTCCTGGCACCCAAAAGCAATTACAATAGTAACATCACAGATCACTATAACAAATATAATAAAGTTTGAAATATTGTAAGAATTACCAAAATGTGGGAGACATGAAATTATCAAATGGTATTAGGAAAATGGTACTGAATAAATAGACTTGCTTTCTGCTTTCTGCGTGCTTGCTACAACCTTAATCTGTAAAAACAACCGGTCTCTGGGAAGCACAATAAAGTGAAGTGTGATAAAAGGATGTATGCCTGTAATAGTCTGGCATAATGTGAATTATGACTGCAAACCAAAAGCAAGGTGGGGGTAATAACTATTTGGAGACATAAATTTTTTGAGGTATAATTCACATCCATACAACACACCCAATTAAAATGTACAATTCAATAGTTTGTGGTTCATCCATCACAACAATCAATTTTAGAACATTTCATCACCTCAAAAAGGAACCCTGTATTCTTTGGCTATCACTTCCCAAACCCTCTGTCCCAGCCCCCACCCCAGCCCCTGGCAACCACTAATCTACTTTCTGTCTCTAGAGTTGACTCCTATGACATTTCCTGAATGGAATCAGAAACTATATGGTTTTATATGAAATAAGCAACTGGCTTATTTCACTTAGCATAATGTTTTCAAGGTTTACCCATGTTTAGCATCTGTCCATATTTCATTTTTATGGCCAAAGAATATCCCACTGCACAGATGTGCCACCGTTTTGTTTTTCTGTCTTCTATCTATTCTCCACTTGCTGGACATTGGGCTGTTTCCACCTTTTGGTGGCTTTTAACATCCTCATACATTTGGTGACTGTTCTGAAACCTCCTTTAAGAACCCAAAGAAGTAAAGACCACTATCAATCTCAAGCTTGGACAATTAGCTCCTTAAAGCCAAAAAAGGGAAAAAGGGTTGAAGAGGATTTAGAGGTGGGGAGGGGGTCCTGAAAGGTTCCTTATAAGTAGCTTGGGGGTTGGGCAGCTCCAGCTACACAGACCAGGCAGAATCTGGAAACCTGCACAGGCCTTCCCACAAAGATTTGCTTACCAAAAAGGACATGGAAGGGCTGGCTGGAGAGGCAGGAGCAGGGAGTCAGAAAGGAAGAAGGGATAGAAAACATGTTTTCTTTAACAACAATGGTAGTGTTACTAACAGATCCTAGTCCATGGGGATAGCTCTCATTAACATTAAAGACATCAGCCCTGGCTGGTGTGACTCAGTGGACTGAGTGCTGGACTGTGAACCAAAGGGTCACCAGTTTGATTCCCAGTTAGGGCACATGCCCTAGGTTGTGGGCCAGGTCCCCAGTAGGGGGCACTCAAGAGGCAACCACACTGATGTTTCTCTCCCTCTCTTTCTCCCTCTCTTCCCCTCTCTAAAAATAAATAAATAAAATATTTTTAAAAAACAAAACATTAAAGATATCAAAATTCCTGTCTAGTCACCAAATCCAAGGGCCAGGATTAGGGGAGCATTTTAATTCCAAAGAGAACAGGCAATTTTCCTGAAGCAGATTGCAAGTGTTGATCCAAGTTTCCCAAAAAATAAAGTTAAAAATCCCAGTGTGTCCCTTGAGACCTCTTCAAGATTCCTCTGAATCCGCTTCATGTCAACATGTTTAGAGGGAGGAGGACTCAAACATCACTCCTAGACCACAGAATCCTAACCTCCTTCTCCATCCTAATTTTCGACCCTAGTCCCAACCCTCTATCTCCAAGGGGAAGGGCTCTCCATCTGGCCACCTCCATGCCTCTTACTCATGTGTCTGAACACCAAGCTCCAGGTCACATGGGGTTTGGAAATTATCAAGCACCATTCAGTGAACGGGTGAAAAGACTGGGGTCATCTTGCCTCCTGGCCACAAAGTAAATCAGTGGCAGGGCCAGGAGAATGACCTGATCCAGGCTGTAAATCCTCACCTGGGAGGATTTACACGGGGGCGACCTGGCAGGCACTTTAGATGCTCCAGCCTCCAACCTAAAACATTCTAGTCACTCTGACTTCTCCCTTCGGAAAGCTACAGAGCACAGCGGTAAAACATTTTTTATGCAAAGTGACTTCTTTTTCCAAGTCTCAGACTCCTCTTACAGTCAAAAGAATGAAAGCTACCCCACTGTTTTCAAATGGAGTCCCTACCACATGCTATGTACCTTACTAGCACTTCATTAGGCCTCAGACAGCCCTAGGTGGTAGGAAGTAAGGGTGGGTTGCCAGAGGAAGCAGGCACTTGTCTGCAGTGGCCCCCTTGTCACTCTCCGTCTGACACCTAACTCAGGTATCAGCCCAGATTCTGCACTTGCATCAACTCCGTAACTGGCATACTCACCTCGGCTCCTATCAAAGCACTCAGGCCTTCATGAAAATGGCCCAAGCCCCAGAGACCCCTTGGGGTCTGTGAGCCAAATCTATTTTTATAAAAGTATTAGGTCATCATTTGCTTTTTTCACTCTCATTCTTTCACTAATTTAGTATAGGGTTTCCAGAGGCTACAGGACTTGATAATACAATGGATTAAATGCAGATGATATGAGAATCCAGCTGTCTTTATGACAGATGTTACAGAGATTTGCAAAAAAGGTAAAATAATACGACTTTTCTCAAAGATTTTTTCGTTTTGGAAAAGCTACTTTTCTGAATACAACTGTTATATATGTGAACATGTAGCAGGTTTATTTTTAAATGAATTAGGAAATATTTTTTCAATTTCTCAGTTTTAATTTCCAATGCAGTAAATACCATATTACATAAACAAAAGCCTTCTGAGGGCCTCAATAACCAAGAACTAAAAAGGGTCTGCAGAACAAAATGTTTAAGACCCAGTGACCTAGCCAATTGCCCCACCCCCACAGCAGTACACCCTCAGGTCATAACTATCCTGTCCTGCCCCCATAACACCCTTGCTTCTCTGGCTGTTCTACCAGCAATGTTGCTCCAATCTGATTACACTTCTCTGGCTCTGTCAGACCAAATACAAATGATCCTTCAGGTGTGTCTCCAGGTTTCTACCTAAGCGTCCTTTCCCCTCAACAGCAATACCTTAAAAGGCCGCCTCTCACACCAGACCTGCCTCCGGCAGCTGTATCACAGTCCACCTAGAAAATGAACAGGTTCCTCCACACATCAAGCCGAGAAACCCTCCAGTCAACAAGGCAGACCTCTGCCACGGAGATGAGGGAAAGACAGGGGGCTAAACCTCTATGCTGGGAACACCTCCTTGTGGGGCCCCTCCTCTGGATCCCAGCCACTAAAGCTGAAACACGGGAAACACCAAACAACTTAGGCATTTTGAATACTGTATATATTTTATATATATATATATATATATGCTACTTAATGTTCTTTTGTAAACATCAAATATTTCATTACATTAAAAATATTAATGCAAGGGTTAGAGTAAATCATTGTTTTTCAAACAGTGAAGATTCCCAGAGGTTATGCTTCAAAGGCCACTGCATAACGAGGGGTGGGGCATGAGGGTGGAGTGAAGTAGTCTCACAGGGGCGCCATTTCTCCTCCCAGCTTTCACATATGTGAGCTCCACATTCCATTTCAAGGAGCTCCATGTTCTACAGCTAAAAAAATAAAATTTGAAAACTGGTAACAAAGTGGCAAACTGGCCAGATAAGGCCTTTTCCCTCTATCTGACTCCACAGGATGGGCCCTCTCACCAGCTCCCCACTCACCTTCCCACTCTGCAGTGCCCCAGAGTCTCCCCATGGTGTCTAGCCTTCAAGTCCCTTACACCTCAGAGCCCCCTTCCCAACATCAGGATATGCCTCTGCTTCTTGGCAGCTCAGCTGATCTTCGAGTTAAACAAAAGAGGAGGAGTGAATGAAGCTCAAAGTGGCTCCGCCACCCCTGCACACAGCCACATCTGCCACCACCTCAAAGCCATGTAGACAGTGCTTGCGACCCTGAGGGTGGCCCTGGGCTGCAGGTCTATCTTGGGCCCCTCCAGGTGAGGAGCACTGAGCTCTGGACAGCATTGTCCAGGTTCCACCATCTCTCCTGTGCCTCCTCCCACCCAACAGGATGTAGTGCTGATGTCTGACTTGATACACTGACTCAAAACACAGCATTAACAGAATTACCACCGGACCCGAGAACTACACCTCATATCTCTACCCAGAATAACAGACAGTAGGTGTAGAACAAACACATGTTCATAGACCACTACTGACACCAGCCAAAAGGTGGAAACACCCCAAATGTCCACTGACAGATGTACAAAAAAACAAAATGTACTGCACCTTTACAGTGAAATATTAGTCAGCCATGAAAAGCAATATGGGGAGTGGTAGGGGGGAATGCAGACAACTGTACTTGAACAATACAAAAAAGCAATGTGTACTGACTCATGCTACCACATAAATGAACTCTGAAAACATGCTGTGCACAGGAAGCCAAGCAAAAGGTCACATACCCTATCATTCCATTCTGATGAAATTTCCACAATAAATAAATCCCTAGAGACAGTAAGCAGACTGGTGGTTGCTGAAAACTGGGAGTGGGAGCAGAGAGAATAGCCACTTAATAGTTACTGGTATTCTTTTGGGGTGATGAAATGTTTTAAACTACAGAGTGTTGGTGTTTGCACAACACTATGAATGTGCTAAATACAACTGAACTGTACTCCTTAAAATGGTTAATTTTTGTTGGGTGAGTTCCCCCTAACCCCGCCCCCCCCCCCCCCCCACACAGAGCTCACTAGATCCCAGACACACAGCTGATGGCCCGCTCTTCAGTCTCCCCCTTACTCCCCAACTCAGCTGCCCGCTCAACCCTCTGCCCATCCACATACCCTGAAAGCCCGGCCCACGCTCAGGACTTCTCCTCTCTGGACTGTAGCAGCTAAAGAAAGAGGGGGAAAATGACATTAAAAAAACCCTCTTCCCTGTTTGGTCTTAACAAGGAGCCCATAGCCATGGGATTTTTGGACATGGTATCATTTGTGGCAGAGAGAGGAATGCTGGAGAATGAATGGGGACAAATATGTGGGATAACAGCTTTGCATGAAAGAGTTACACCCTGTCACTCAAAAAGCAGTGCTTCCATTAAAAACAGGTAGGAAAAAACAGGTAGGAGAAATCTAAGTTCAGCCCAAGCCTTATCCTCCAACCATACCCTTCCCAGCATACCCACACCCTTCCAACAGGGCAGCCCCTACCCCCCTGGACACAAAGGACCAAAGGCCATATACACACTAATCCAGAAGGCCCCCCTCATCTGATTCGGGTTAGCATGGGAAATGGTGGAAGGAGGAGTCCCTGGGTCAGACTGCCTGGGTTTGCATCCCAGGTCTACCACTTAACTGTACTGCCCTTGGGCAAGTTACAATATCCTCTTTCCATCTCAGTTTTATAATTTCTCCACTTCATAAGGCTGCCGTGAATATAAATGAGTTAATAGTGTCCTGGCACTCAGCAATTACTGTTTGCTATGTATGAATGGCACCACCATCTCAATAAATATTCCCAGAGCATGTCAACTGCTCCTTTAAGTACAGGAAAACCTCTGCATCATAAAAGGCTGTATGGCCAGGCTAGCTGGCCCAGCTCCTCAAAGAAGACTTTTAAGCTCACAGAGTTTCTAGGCAGGAAGGGAGATGTAGAGACTGAGAGTCAGGGGCTCTTTGCTGAGATGGCATCTCCCTGTTAGAAGAGCCTGTTCACAGGCTTTTGAAAGGAGCCAGCTCTACTTGTTAAGATCCTAAGAAGGGTCCCTTGGCAGAAAGCTGCACTGCACTCCCTTTGTAAAGGATAAGAAGGCAGCGGGGAGGAGGCCTGAAGGACCAACCTAGCTGGCAGAATCAATGCTGGGGACCAAAGGGCCAAGACATATCTTGGCCAGATCTCCTGCCCACCTGCCCAGTGATGGGACTGGACCTGGCTGTTCTTTATCTTCATCTGGCCATTTCATCCAGGCCCCAAGGTACAAGGGCTTTGATTCCCAGACAACTGCTCCCAAGGACACCAGTGGGATAAGCGGCTTCTCTTAATCCCTCTACCTTGCTGATGGCAACTCAGACACTTACAACGGAAGTGACTTTCTGACATCAGGATATGCCTCTGCTATTCATAGGACCTGTACTGTGCACTTCCGTGGGCATGGCAGGGGCTCCAGGGTGGCTGTCGATCTGGCCACTATACCCTGAAGCAGCACTGCCCTCTAATGTTGGCTCTTGGGCAGATGGCACCTGTCCTCTTCATTTCCTGCCTACTAAAAATTGTTAAAACCGATTAAATCTTACATTGGGTTGGCCAAAAAGTTCATTTAGTTTTTTCCATAAAATAAGACACATTTTTCATTTTCATCAATAACTTTATTGATTTGGATATTTTGAGTATGTTGGCTATCTCCCATGTGGTATAATGTTGATTGTTCTCAATTAATGTCTCAATTTGACTGCTATCAACCTCAACTGGTCTACTTGACCGTGAAGCCTTATCCAGTGAGAAATCTCCAGCATGAAACTTCACAAACCACTTTTGATATATTCAATCAGTCAGATCACCTTCTCCCTACACTGCACAAATCTTTTTTTTTTTTTTAGGTTTCAGTTGCATTTTTACCTTTCTTGAAATAATAAAGCATAATACACCAAAAGCGTGTCATATTTTCTTCCATCTTCAGTATTAAAATGGCTGCACAAAAATTCACCAATTTTAGTAAGTTTTTTTTTAATGCACGCTAATACGACAGCTGTCACAATACAATCTAACAAAACTGTTTGGAATGAAGTTAAAGACAAGTAAGCACTGGTAGAGCCATCTACGGAAAAAATTAAACAAACTTTTTTGTCAGCCTAATACTTTTAAACAAGGCTGGAAAATCAAACTCAAACAAACAAAATGACTATAGCCTTTTCAATCCCTGGGGGCTAACATAAGGAACTTGCTAGGGTGATGCCAACCAGCACAGTGGGAGAGGAGGCAGCCTGGACTTTTGTTCCATGGTGTGGGGGTAGACAGAAACAGAGGGTCAGCTGTCGCACAAAATTAGAGGCAGGTCCCCTCTCTGGAGCAGTGCTTGCAAAACAAACCCCATTCACTGAGTGCCCACTATATACCCAAGCACTTACACAAATTCTGCACTTGCTATTTTTTGTACGTTCTACCATCCTCACAGGCACCCCAAAACATGGTTTTCAGAGGAGGAACATAGACATAGACTGAGTAACCTGCTCAATTAGCATTAAAATGGAGCCAGAATGTTAACCCAAATCTGTCCTGAAAGTCTCCCCCACACTGCAATTCCATTTTACTTGAGCACATTTAAATGAAAAGTGGAACTGTGTCACATTTCTAGGTCAGAGTGGGTGCCCAGACAGTAGACAACTAAACAGCCCAACTTTACTGAGGCTGAGGCTCCCTGTACCCAGGTTGCTAAAAAGGCTATGGGTGTGGCATCCAGAGACCCGGGAGACGCAGACTCTTTCTCTGGCAGCCACTGCCCAGGCCCCTTTAGCTATGGGCCAGGACTAGTAGGAGGTTAAGAGAACAGGTCTGAAGGTGCGTTAAGGAGCCTTGCTGTCCTGCCTGTTAAAACCTGTGCTTTAGGACCTACAGAAATCAAGGACACAACAATTTCCGGATTGTGAATTCCTGTTTCAGGGGGAAAAACAGTACTTCCTACTCAGGACTATGCCAAAGTTATGGTCACTACCATTGACCAGCAGCCCGTCTGGGGAATATGGGATACCCCAAGGCTGAAGAGATTTCAGAACCTGCATAAGACCTGCAAAATGTCCTGAACTGCCAGACTCCCCAGATAGCCCTACACACCCTAGCAACTAAGAAAACCTAATCAGAGTAAGGCCCTGTTTTTTATAGCAAAGGTTATCAGAAAGGGAGGCCAAACAAGACTCTGGAAAAACCACAATGGCCTAGGCAGGTCATCGAATCTCTGAGCCTCAGCGACTCCATCTGCTCCATCTCCAACTGGGGGCAATCCCTCACTTGCTTAATGGACAGAGATCACCCAGCCCCTGTAGGCCCCTGCTCCCATGGCTAGAAATTGGAAGTCCATTAAATAGCTCTGATTTATTTTGCAATACCCCAGCCTTCTACAGAAACAGTACAAGTTTACAAGTCAAAGTGGCCTTCCCAAGGAGAGGGAGGACAGACTCCTGGCCACAGGAACACTGGCCTAAAGCCTCATGGGACCAAGTTCTGTATTGCAGCCCCATAGCTAGGCAGCTCGGTGGCCTTGAGCAGGCCACCCAACCTCTCTGGTGGCCATCCCACCACCAGCCCCTCTCTCCTCCCCAGCTGTCAAGGGCAGAATGAGTTCATGGTATATAACACTTGATTCAGTGCAGCAGAGGCTCAGGAGGATTCAACAGGTCCCTGTGCTCCCTGTCACTGCCAGCAGCCCCAGTAACTTGGGTAGATCATTGTCCAGGCAGGGCAACATGCAAACACCAAACTGAGCTTGAGGAGAGGAAGGACCCAGAGGCTTACAAGTTTCAGGCAAAAAACAGGCTATGGTTTCATGTGAACTAGGGTGACCCTGACTGAAAAAAACCAGTGAGTAGCCTGGAAGATTCCAGTTCCAGTCTACAGAGACAAAATGCCAATGAATCAATACACTGGCTCTCTCACTCCCAAAGAAAGTGATAATACAATGGGAGCAGTGGGGCTGGGCATTCAGGGGTTCCATCCCAGGGCAGCTGTGAAACCACCTCGGATGATTTCACAGAAACCTCATAGGCTAAAAATGGAAGAACCACAAAATATAGAGAAGTGACAGGAGGCCACAGGGATGAGAAGCAGAGGTGGCCAATCAAGAAGCCAAGCTCCAGGCTCCTACCCCATGTAGCCCAGAACTGTGTTGCTTTTTTTGTTTCATTGGAATTTCCACATGCAATTCCTTTGAGTAAAAGACTCCAAGACTTAATGAAAGTTTGAAAACCACTGACATGATCCAACTCAGTCATTTAATATGGGAAAGAAGCTTAGAGAGTGAGTTTCCAAGGATAAATGAAAAGCCTGTTTTCTCAGGTTGAATGCTTCCAAATTAGCATCCAATGCTCTTCACACCTCTCCCTGCCCACCTACCCTCCCCACACACAGCATTATGGGGTCACAGTGAGTTACTTCCCCGTGTCTCTTTTCCCTGGTTGCAATGTGCTCTCCTCTCTTTCAAGGATGAATAGCAGCTTGGGAACAATTTAAAGATAAATATTCCAAGTGAAATTTCTTTATTTCCGCTAATCAACGTCAGAGTCCAGGAGACAGCCCAAAGAAAGGCTATTCCCACAGGCATGGTCCTCGGGATGCTTCCTGGAATATTAATTACCACAAAGGGGCTCAGCAACATCCACCGACCTGGCCAGCACCCTCCCTTCATTCCATTAGCACAGCACAGCACTCCTAGTACACAGAATATGTGTGGGCACCCGCTTTATGGGCAGGAAACCGAGGCACAGAGAACATAATTGACCTTCCTCGGTCACTCTGCATGGTTTGTGCCAAGAATAGAACATAGGTCTTCCATTGTAGTCCTTCTGTTTAGCAAGGGAAAAAGAATTCGGAGACAAAGGTCAAGTAGCAGGCTAGAATGCAGCTCGAGTGGAGGGCAAGGGGTGGGGGGGGGGGCAGCTAGGCTACAGCTGTGAAACACTCAGCAAAGACAAAGGGCTGTGTCAGATGCAGCTACCACATCCACCAATGAGCATAGAGGGGCACACCAGCCTGCCCCCCAGGTTCTCACTGTCCACAGGACAGGATAGCTTGGCCCTGGTGGGCACCCTCCTCTCTTCCGTCCCTGAATGGGGAGCAGGTATCAGAGGCCCAAAGCTCTCAACCTCACTAAAAAGAACCACCAAAAATGATGTAACATTTAAGGAAAGAACCCCTAAAAGTTGGCAAAAAAAAAAAAAACACTAAAAGGGTGAGGGACACAAAGAGGAGTATCAAGACAACCAGTGTCTATACAACACCCCTGGAGGAGAGAAACCCACAAGCACAGCCTGCCCACCCTGTGCTTCACCCTGGGGTCTAAAGAGCCCGGCCATGGGCCAGGCTGCTGCAGTGACAGCTACATGGTCTTACACTGTAGGCACCCATCACTTGTGGCTGTGGAGCCTTGGGAAGTGGTTGGTCTGAACTGAAAGGTGCCATAAAGGTAATATTGCACATAACTTCTTTACCTGTTGAAATTATAATATTTTGGGTATGTTAAGTAAAATATAATTAACTTCACCTGTTTCTTTTTACTTTTTGACTATGGCAACTAGAATTTTTTTCTTTTTTTAAATATATTTTATTGATTATGCTATTACAGTTGTCCCATTTTCTCCCCTTCACTCCCCTCCACCCTGTATACCCTCTCCCACCCACTGCCCCCCCCTTTAGTCATGTCCATGTGTCATACTTATAAGTTCTTTAGCTTCTGCATTTCCCATACTATTCTTACCCTCCCCCTATCTATTTTCTACCTACATTCTATGCTACTTATTCTCTGTACCTTTTCCCCTCTCTCTCCTCCTCCCACTCTCCTGTTGCTAACCCTCCATGTGATCTCCATTTCTGTGGTTCTGTTCCTGGTCTAGTTGTTTGCTTAGTTTCTTTTGGTTTTGCTTTAGGTGTGGTTGTTAATATTTGTGAGTTTGCTGTCCTTTTACTATACATGTTTTTTCTTTATCTTCTTTTCTTAGATAAGTCCCTTTAACATTTCATAAAATAAGGGCTTGGTGATGATGAACTCCTTTAACTTGACCTTATCTGAGAAGCCCTTTATCTGCCCTTCCATTCTAAACGAGAGCTTTGCTAGACAGAGCAATCTGGGATGTAGGTCCTTGTCTTTCATGACTTGGAATATTTCTTTCCAGCCCCTTCTTGCCTGTAAGGTCTCTTTGGAGAAATCAGCTGACAGTCTGATGGGAAGTCCTTTGTAGGTTACTGTCTCCTTATCTTTTGCTGCTTCTAGGATTCTCTCCTTCATTTTTACCTTGGCTAATGTAATTATGATGTGCCTTGGTGTGTTTCTTCTTGGGTCCAACTTCTTTGGGGCTCTCTGAGCTTCCTGGATGTCTGGAATTCTATTTCCTTTGCAGAATGGGGAAGTTCTCCTTTATTATTTGTTCAAATACACAACTAGAAAATTTTAAATTACATTATATGGCTGGTCTAACCCAGAGGTTGGCAAGCTAAGTCTGGCAGGCCAAATCGAGCACACTGGCTTTTTAGGGCCCAAAACCAAGACTGGATGTTGTATTTCTAAATGGTTATATTATACTATATAAGTATCTATGTCAACCCTTTGATGTAGCCTGTTGGCCTACAAAGCCTGAAACAGGTGTCCCCAACCCCTGGGCCAAGGGCATATTAGGAACCGGCTGCAAAGCAGGAGGTGAGGGGTGGGGGGCCAGTGGCGGTGAGCAAGTGCGTACTGTTTCCACTCTGCCACCTCCCCAACCCTGCCTCCCTCGCCAGTGGAAAAATTGTCTTCCATGAAAGCGGTCCCTGGTGTCAAAAAGGTTGGGGACCACAGACCTAAATAGTATCTACTATCTGCCACCTAAAAAAAAGTTGTTAATCTCCCATCTAGACTCTAGAAACCAACCAACAGATATTCACTCCAAATAGTACAAGAAGTAGACAGGAGATTTGGGATTTAGGTGTGTGCACGCACATGCCCTTGTGATTTTTGTACATTTTTTTATTAAGGTAAAATTCACATAACATAAAATTAACTATTTTAAAGTGAACAATTCAGCAGCATTTAGTATATTCACAATGTTATGCAGCCAGCATTTCTATCTCGTTCTAGAACATTTCATCACCACCGAACTAGAACCCCGATCCCATTAGCAGGCACTCATCCCACCCTCCCCCAGAACCTTGACAACCACTAATATGCTTTCTGTTTCTGTGGGCTTACATATTCTGGATATTTCATATAAATTGAATCAATTCACTTTCCATCATGTTTTTGAGGTTCAATTATGTTGTAGCATGTCTCAGTACTTCATTCCTCTTTAAACTGAATAACATTCCAATGTATGGATATGCCACAATTTGTTTATCCATTCACCCATCAATGAATATTGGGGCCATTGCTATGTTTTGGCTACTGTGAATAGTGCTGTTATGAGCATATGCATAAAAGCATTTGTGTTATAATCTTGGAAAGAACTTCATAAGCATGAGATTAAAACTACAAACTATAAAGGGACACATGAAAATTTATCTGTGTTCATGTTTAAAACTACCATATGATAAAGAGAAATAACAATACATAAAAATTTAAAAAGACAAGTGTCACGTTAACATCTAGAACAGAAGTCAGCAAACTATGGCTCACAGGCCAATTCCTGCCAACTGCCTGGCTTTGTAAATAAAGTTTTATTGGAAACAGCCGTTTCTCATTAGTTTATGTGTTGTCTACAGTGACTTTGCACAGCAGCTGTTGCACTATAATGGCAAAGTTCCATAGTTGCCACAAAGATTATATGACCTAAAAGGCTAAAATATTTACTATCTGGCCTTATACAGAAAAAGTTTGTGGACCCCTGCCCTAGAGTATGTACAGACAGCTCCTACAAATCACTGAGGGTACCATGGGGGTTGGGGGGAAGGAACTAACCCAATTTAAAAAAACAGGCAAACAATAGGAACTGGCAATGCACAAAAGAAATAAAATGCATTCAAGAAATATTATAAAAAGAGGCTTAACCTCACTGGTAATTAGGGAAAATACAAAACAATTAAATCACTTGATAATATCCAACCCTGGCAATGGTATGACACAGGCGTTTTAGAAGGGCAGTTTGGTGAAATCTATAAAAAAAAATGTAATGCACTTGATGTCAACCCAGTCATTTTTTTTAAGTATTTGCCCTCAGAGAAACACCTGTATTCATGCAGGCTCACATACACCCAAAAGCATTTGGAAAGTTGTTCGCTGAAGCATGTACTGTTTATAACAGCAAAACCCAGAATGATTTTAGTACATTTTTATTTAATACCATAAAAAGAGTTGTAAGACGTGTTACCAACCAGAAAAAAAATAATGCTGCAAATAGGTCCATACAGGTGCAGTTAAAAAAGGCTTTAACTGAGTATTTGAGTCCATCTGTACACAGAGAAGTGCCTAGGGGAGCTGAAGGGTGAATGCTGGCCTGTGGACAGGGGTGGGACTGGAGGGTGCCAGGACAAGTAATAACAGACTGTTGCTCATTACTCATCCTGGATCACTCCAAATTCCAGTGGGGAGGAAAGAGTAAGGACCTCCTCTGCTCCAAATCAGTAATCTCAAGGTCCCTGGTGGGATACTCAAGGCCTGGCCTCCTAGACATCTTTTGTAACATATCATCTTGACATGATTCTCCTCACCATGTGTTTATGGGATGGCCACTGTAGACCCTTAACATGAGTAGGGGACAGAACAGTGGATGAAGAATCCTGACTGTGTCCCTGCACTGGGCAAGCTGCTACCTTCTCTGGGGTTCAGTGTTCTCATGGTTAAAAGTAGTTTGGCTGATCTTAAATCTCTTCCAGGTCTGACTCTACAATGCTATTCCTGGGAGAGGTTTCTGCACCTTTCTGGGGGAAAACAAACAAAATCCAAAGCTGTGGAAAAAAGCTCGAGTCTCAAAGAAATGTCTGCCCCTGGGACAATGACATCCCAGGGCAAAAGCCCATCTCACTGCCTCACTGATCTCAGTGCCCTCACCTCTTAGAGAGGAGGTAGCCTTAATTATCGCTGGTCTATCTTATAGTCTTGATGGTCTAAAATAAACTCAGGGCAGGGAAGGGAGCAGGAAGCAGGGACTTGGGGGAGGCTGATGGAAATCAGTTGGTTGAGGTTTTCTAAAGGAGCCATGAGGATGAGAGTAATAAGGGGGGGTCGGAGGACACAACGGATGCAGAGAGCAGCTAAGGCTGTTGGCAACAACCCTGAGTCTCCCTCCTCTTTTCAAGAGCAGTTTCTTCCTGAAAGATCCCAGAAGGTAGAAGGCTGACCTGATCTCACCCAGCACAAACAACGCCACTCATTATTTCAGAAACTACCATTCCAGTTGTGCCCTGGAACTTAGGTCTGTTTTAAAACTCACAATTCAACTGTCAGTACAGTGAAAGAGGAAAGTACTTTAAATTCGTGACCCCATTCCTTTGAATCAAATAATAGATTTTTAAAAATTTCTTAACAGATTCAACCCAAATATGAAGATTCCATTCTAGTTTATCTAAGCTTAAGAATCAGAAAGTAAGTACCCAATTTATTGATTTTGGCAGCTGCCTGAAATAACCAGTAAACTCTCTCAGAATAACCCTTGCTGCCCTGGTGGGTAACTCGGTTGGTTAGAGCATTGTTCCCATATGCCAAGGTTGTGAGTTCAATCTCCAGTCAGGGCAGGTACAAGAATTAACCAATGAATGCATCAATAAGTAGAACAACAAATTGTTTTTCTCCCATCCTCTCTCTCCCTAAAAAGAAAAAAGAAAAGAAAAAAAAAGCAAAGCTTGCCAAGGTCAGGAACTTCCTAAATCCAAGTTTACTATTCTATTGGTGGTTTTTGTTTATTTTTTAAATTGTAAAACAAAAGTCTAATATCAGTCCTTCCTTTTCACAAAAGCCTGGTGAGTGAGGTAAGCCAGAGATCTCTACTCCCAATTTATAGAAAAAGAAATTAACTATACAAAGACAAAAGGGACTGTTCAAGGTCACGTAGCTGAAAGTGACAGCCAAGACTAGAAGCAAGGTCTCCTGACTCCTGGTCCAGGATCCTCATCACCACATAAACTGCTTCCCAGAAAAAGGCATCCAGTCAAGAAGAGGTAATCTCCCTTATAAGCCCAACCCACAGCACAGAACACCTTACCAGGAAGCAGTTCTACCCTTCCCAAGCTGACCTGGCTCTTCTGTCCTAACAATCCCATGACTTTGCAGCCTTAAGCATTGGATTAAGTTTTTTTTTTTTTTTTTTTTTTTTTTTTTTTTTTTAAAGATGAAAGGAGTCTTTTCCTGGCCATTGGGAACCCGACCTCAGAGGAAGACATTAAGTCCCAGCACAAAACTCTTGCCACACAACTCTCCACTTTCCTCAGCTACGTAAACAGGTCAAACCCTGTGAGTACTTAAGTAGCATTAAAAACAGCCAGGCGGATGAACTTCAAAGCGTTATCTCCTTTCTAGGGGTTCTTCTGAAATAGTAGGGGCTTAAACTAGCCTCTCCCAATTCAGAAGGAAATGGACAAAGAGCTCCCTTGGCCTCCTCATTCAGGAGCACCAAAGGAAGCTCTGTAAAGGAATGAGACTGGTGGAGAGGGCAAGGGGGCACACAGACTTACCCCAAGGGGTTGCAGACAAGGCTGCTGCAGGAAATCCAAGAAATCCGAAAGTCCCCAAGACCACCCGAGTTCCAGAGAACCCAGGAACACAGGCAGCTCAGGCAGCAAGGTTCCCAAACGCCAGTGGGGACAGCAGCCCAACTTCCTGGGGAGCTGTTACCAATACAAATTCCCTCATCTCCTACCACTCCAGGGATGGAGGGTGGGAGGGCAGGACTCTGTATTTTTAAAGACTGTGACTCTGAGGCAGGTTTGGGAGCTATTGAACTATCCCAATGACCTCCTTTGACAGATAAAGCAAGAAGCAAACCGACTTTCCGCAGGACCCACAAGTCTCCTTATTCCTTGCCAAACGACTGAAGAGCTGGGCCGGTGGAGGCGAGGAGCAGGGAGGGGGGAGCCCCAGCCCTACGGCCTCCAGTTTAAGTTCATGAGCAAGACCCTGCTCTGCAGACTTCAGGACCCCTCACCTCTCGAACCACTGACACCGACAACGACAAACAAGGAAGGCAGTCCGGGTCTGGTAAGGGGAAGCCACAGTCCCCCGGCCGACTGGGCCCCTCTGGGCGGACAAGTCTAAGTTTGGTCCTAAAACAGACTCTGCAGGGGTCCGGTAAAGCAGCAAAACATCCTAAAGCGCTTTGTTCCTACTAAGAAAAACCAGGCGTTTTTGAGTCACCCAAAAAGCATGAATCACACGGCAGGGCTATGGGAACGGGAAAGGATGTTATTTTTCGGCATACTTGAGGATTTTCCCTTTGTCCCGAGTCTATCAATACACTTCTCGACCTCCCCCCAACTCCCTCCCCCAAAGACTCACGCACATTTTTTGTTCCTTTTTTATTTTCCCTAGGAGCCTTCAGATGCACCCCCCACTCCCGCCCGCCTCGGGAAGAGGCACCGTCTGCTCTCTTTACTGCAGCAGGGCTGTGGTCTCACAGGCGTAGGGACCCGGGGGTGGGAAGGGCGGGGAGGCGCCGGCGCCCCGGGCGAGGCACTCGCACGCTCCAAAGCCGACCCCTTGAAACACCCAGCGCGGCGTCCGCGCGCCTGGTAACTTCCAGCCCAATGGGGACACCGGCCACACTGCGCTGGGCTAGGGTCTCCGTCTCCCGGGCAGCCCTGGGACCCCCGCCCGCTCACCTGCGTCAAGTCCTCGTCGTTGAGCAGATGCGACTCGCGAGGCTTGAAGCAGTTCTGACACTTGCTCTTGTTGAAGATGTTGGCCTGGAATTTCCTGCACGGGTTCTCCTTGGCCGCCGACATGGTCGGCGCGGCGGCACGGCGAAGCCCGACGGCCCGGTCCGGCGCGCTCCGCGGCGGACAGCGGCTGGAGGGGCGGCGGCACCATGCACAGCGGGCTTGGGAGACTAAGGCCGGGCGCAGAGCGAGCGCCGCGGCAAGCCCTCGCCGGCCGCCGCCTCACAGCCGGGCCGCAGACACAGGCCAGAGCGCGTCCCCAGCAGTCAGGGTGGCTTCGCGGACGCCGGGATGCAGGCCGGGCCTTTCCTCGCACGACAGCACTGCGTTGCACGGCACGCCCGGGCACCTCCACTCCGGGCCCTGAGCCCCAGGCCCTCACAGAGCGCGCGGTCCCCGCCGCCCACCCGTACAGCCACCGCCCGGGCGTCGCGAGCCCATGGACGCGGCCTTCTGGGCCCGCTGCCTCCCCGCACTCAGGCCCGCCCCTCAGGTACCGGGTCGCTGCGGGTTCCTGCAGTCGGTACAGCCGCGAGTGCCCCGGGCACCCCGCGGCCGCAGCAAATGGTAGCGGAGCCTCACGCACTCCCGGGGCTGGGCGGGCGGGTGGGCGGGCGCAGGGGAGGAGGAAGCCTGAGCGGCAGCGCGAGGGGCGGGGCAGCGCCCAGACGGAACGGAGGTCTTGTAGACCAATGGCAGCGCCGAGCTTCAGCTAACAAAGAAACCCCTTGGCCAATGGAAACCAGGGGCGGGGACAAAGGGCAGCCGGGCGTAAGGTAACTTGTGTTTACGAGGAAGGTGGGGCGCCGGGATGGGACGTTCAGGTTTGGTGGACTGGTGCCGCGGCCCTCAGGGTCCTGACAGCTGCAGGGGCAGGGGCTGGGGCTGGGGCGGGGGCGGGAGCCTGCGGGAGGGAAGGGATGGAATCGACCTCGCGGCAGGCTCTCTACAAACCTCTTACTTCCAACATTGCCTTACGGTGCCCATCTGGACATCCCAGCCCAGCCTGGAACGGATTGCTTTAACACCTACTATGTGGCAGCTCTCCCACCTCCATCGTAGAAATCATACTCAGCATTCCAAGTGCTTGATATCCATTAAAGTTGCACAGTCTCTCTATTGTCATCCACATTTTACACACGAGGAAACTGTGGCGCAGAAAAGGTAAGAAATAGGAGGTAGGGTTTCAAGGGATGACTAAAAGATGTCAGCCTCCAACAGCTGTCAGTTCTATTATAGGAGATTAGTGAGGGCTGACTCTGCGCCAGACCCTGAAGTAGGACTTCTCACTCTCATTAGGTGCTTGGGGAAATTAAGGCTCAGACCCCCGAATTAACTTGTGCAGTTTCCTGGCCAAAAGACCACCTGGAGAAGAATGTAAAGGAGGCACAGGCAGAATATTCAGGAGGGGGAAATGCGCTCTTTGCGAATATAGGGGCGCTTCAAGGGGGTAGGGAAATTTAAGCAGATAGTGAGAGGTTGAGGAAGAAGGAGTAGGACCAAGGAGGCTAAAAGACTTCATGACTGCCAGATCATTTAGGACCTTGAATTCCAACCTCAGGCGTATAAATATCATCTTGCTGGCAGCCAGGAGTCAACCGCTGAAGTCTTTAAACAGGGTGAATGAGCTAACTCAGCCCTTACAGAGGAGGTGACATTGAAGCATGTGTTAGTGGCAGCCACAGCAGCTGTTGCTTAGGGAATGGGAAGGTTCTAGGAGAAGCAGCAAATGAGCGAATGCTTCCAGAGCTCTGTACTTTTCCACTGATCATCTGGTGAATATCTCAGGGTGGTAGATTTCAATTTAGTAAGATGCTTTCCTCCAAAGGCAACTAAGGGAAGGTGGATCAAAGTCTTGAGCAGCCTGAGGGAGAAAGAGCAGCTCTACCCCTCACTATCTCTGTGACCTTGGGTAAGTCGCTTCACCTGCCTTCTGCCTCAGTTACCTCATCTACACAATTGACATGATTGTATGGTTGTTGTGAGCATTACGTGATATAATGCTTATTGTGAATCTAAACAAAGGGTATTTATTGTACTATTATTGCAAATTTCTGTTGGTTTAAATCTGTGCCGTGTGTGTGTGTGTGTGTGTGTGTGTGTGTAGTGGGGTAGACAGACAATTCTAGCTTGTATAGAATACTCAGAAACTGATACCAGTGGTGGCCTCTAGGGAGGGAGCTGGGTGGTTGAGAGGTGACCTACTTTTACTTCTCACTGTTAAGTCCTTTTGTTCCCTTTGGATTTGGTATTGTGTGAATGTACAACTTATTTTAGAACAATTTTTAAAAGCCATACCCATGCCTCAAGGCCAACTCAATGGCCACTTCCCTTAAGAAAATCCTTGGCATGTTCTGCTCAAGTCAGTGGATACATCCACTCCCTGCCTTGTACAGGACGAGTCCACAACTGGGGTTATACAGAAGCATTTGATTCAAGCATGCCTGGAAGGAGCTTGCACTTGAGCAAGTAGAGGAACAGGAGGCAGACAGACAATTTAATCCAGGATACTATGGAGATCCAGACTAGGGCACACAGCTGCATACACAGCTTCAGGGACAGCTCCTTAGAGGAAGCAGTGCCTGGGCTGACCGAGTAAGACCCAGCCAGGAGGAGGGAGAAGGAAGGCATTCCAGACAGGTGCTCAGGGTAGAGTCTCAGGGCCTTGAAAGCAATGGGTGTGTCCGTGAGTACAAACACCTTGATGTTACTGGGTAGTGCAGAGAGATGAAAATAATAAGCAATGAGAATGATTGAGAGGATTAAATAGATGGTGTATGTGGAGGTTTAGCATATACATGTGAATACGTATTATGACAGATTAGAGCTCAGCCTCTTTAGGGAGATGGGTGTTGTTATTGTATAGTTATTATTTTATCTCTATTTTACAGGAAACACATATGAGGCTTGGGGTATTTAAAGAGCTTACCTGTGGTCAGAATACAGACCCTTTAAGTGAGGGTCAACACCCGAATTGCCTGGGCAATGGAGAACATTAACTCATTTTTTTAAAAGATGAAAATAAGGGCTGTTGGTTTGGAGAATGAATCAGAGGTAGAAGACTGGAAACACGATAGATCAGGAAACTACTACAATAGCACAGAGAGTAAAGAAGGTAGGGACATGAACTAAGTACAGGGTCAGCGGGAGTAGAAGAGAATGAATGTGGGAAATACTTAGGAGGTGGAATAGCTACATGCAACCTTTCACTGTGCTACTCTCTCAAACTTGACTAGACTTTGAGCACCATGAGGGCAGGACTGGATCTGATTTCCTGCTACAGTTCTAGTGCCTAGCTCAGTACCTGGCACAAGGTAGGTTCTCAAAAAGCACACAACAAGTTAATGAATGAAAACTTACTGTTCTGCCTTTTATTGTCATATCTCTCATCCCAGATTATAAAATCCATGCAAACAGGGTTGGTGTTTTATAGTCTTGGGTTCCATTTCCAAGGACCTAGAACAGCATTATGCACAAGGACAAATAGTGTGAACATGTAAGCATTCATGGGCTGAATACTTAAGATGTGCTTACTTGAGTCCTGGCTGGTGTAGCTCAGTGGCTTGAACACTGGCCTGAGCACCAAAGTGTTGCTGGTTTAGTTCCCAGTCAAGCTGAGGGCTAGGTCCCTGGTGGGGGGCACATGAAAGGCAACCACACATTGATGTTTCTCTCCTTCCCTTCCCCGTCTTAAAAAAATCTTAAAAAAAATAAACTTTCCATTAAAAAAAAAGATGTGCTCACTTTATTGTATGTATCTCAATGTACAGTATAATGTACATCTGAAAGAAATAATAAACAAAGAAACAAACATGCAAATGCCACTCAGGTGGGCCCCAAATGCAGCTAAATTCTGCTCTGTGCATCTGACAGCTGCCCTGGGAAATGTCCCTGAATCCTGTGAGGGAGACAAACTTACACACACACACAAGTACCCACTCTTGCATAAAGCTATAGAACACCCCACATACACATAAGCACATACCCACAAAAGTAGCCGCTATTTGACCTCTATCACCACAGACTGGTTTGTTGTGTTCTTGAACTTTATATAAGTAGAATCTGCAATCTCTGTATCTGGTTTTTCTCACTCAGTAGGCCTATGAGATTCACTTGACCTGTGTTGTGTGTGTTGATACTTCATGCTGCTAGGTAGTCCATTGTGTGGAAGTACTATACAACAATCCATCTATCCATGCCCCTGTAATTGGCCATTTGGGATGTTCCCAGTTTGGGCTATTATGAATAAAGATCTTAGACCATCCTTCCTTGTGCATGTCTTTTGGTGGACATAAATATGTATATCTGTTGGGAAAACCCGAGAGGGTGATTGCTGGGTTGTATGGTATCAACCAAAGACCATAGTTGTAAATTCAGTGACAACAGGCATCTCCAACTTGGGATTTGGTAAAGGGGGACAGACTTTTATTGAGTAAAACAGCTCAATTGTAATATAGCTTGGCTACAGAATAGCAAAACTGTGATACAGCCCAATAGTGGAACAGCATGGCTCTTCCTGGCCAGGGCAAAAGCCAGGATAACACAGCCTTCAACAGCAATTGAAATTTTGCTCCCTGAGCCAAAGGCAAGCTTACTTATAGAGAAATCCCCATCCTTGGTTCCTGATTGGTCTGTCCTCACGCAAGTGAGGACTCCAAATCCTTATAGTTTGGTCCAGAAACTACTGTCTGGTAAGAATGAAGCTACTCTGATCGGTTGGTGAAGATGCTAGTGAGGCTATTACAGCAGCACAGCTCCAATTGGACAGAGAAAGTCTCAGTCCTATTGGTTGAAATAGGATTCCAGGAACTCCTTTATAAGGGCTGGCTCAGATGGCAGGGACACAGCACAGGCAGGCAGTTCAGTGCAGTCTTCTCTCTGAAGTGTGGTTTTGCAAGGGAAGCCCCTGTTTAGCAATGGTTGCTAGGCTCATTTTAAAAATTTGAACCCAATCAGCCACCAGGAGCCTTTCTTAACTGGTATGCTGATTCTCAGGGTCAACATAAGTGAAAGTTTAACTGAATAGGAAACTGCTAAACAGTTTTCCCAACTTGAGAGCTGGCAGTCCTCTCACCTTTTATTTTCTAATAACTGATAATAAATTCACCTGGGCGGGGGGACAAGTAAAGTCTATAGATTACCAGCGCCCTCTCATGGAAATTCTGAATCAGTATATCTTTTGGAGTTCAGGAATTTCTTTTTTTAAATGTGTGCCAGGAAGGATTTCTCATTAGGTAAGTTTTAGAAATAATGAATGGAGCCAAGGTTTTCAGATCCTGGGGGATTAAAAAAATACCTACTCCCAGCTCCCATTTCCAGAACTTCTGGTTTAATTGACATCTGGAAAAGTTCCTTGGGAGATGCTAATGTCCAGCGATTAAGGGAGAGTAGAGAGGAAAAGGCTTTGAGGTTGCACAGACCTGGGATCAATCGCAGAGGAGGTCCCATCTCAGGTAGCTGTTGCTGCATGAAACCCCCCACTCCTACTGCAAGTAATGGCTGGCCCGAAGTTTTATTGCCTCTCATGGGTCTGTGAGCTGACTGGGCTCAGCTGAGAAGTTCTGCTGCTCTTGCTGGGGTTCTTTCATGCGAGGGCAAGCAGATGGTGACCAGGCTGAACTGCTCCCTTCTCCTCACAGTCTCAGAGCTTCTCCTTTCCCCATGGTCTCTCTCTGAATCAGTCTTTCTCTCTGACTCTTTTAAGTATCTTTAATTAATTAATTAACCCTCACCCAAGGATATGTTCACTGATTTGAGAGAGAAAAGGAGGTGGGGAGAGAGAGAGAGAGAGAGAGAGAGAGAAGTGAGAAATCTATGTAAGAAAGAAATATCAGTTGGCCGCCCCACCCCCCACCCTGCAAACACCCTGACCTGGGTTCAAACCTGCAACCTAGGTATGTGCCCTGACCGAGAATCGAACCCACAACCTTTTGGTGGATGGGAAGACGTTCCAACCACCCCACTAAGGCTCTCCCTAAGTCTCTGAAGGCCCACATCAGGGTTCCCCAAATTGTTCCAAGAGGAAGGAAGCGAAGCTACCAGTTGTCATAGAGCCTAGGTCTGGTACCAGTGCTGTCCCCAACTCCAGGTAGGAGGGGACTACACGGGGTTCAAATCCCAGGAATCATCAATCACTGGGGCCATCTTTGAGACTAGCTATCACAAACAGTGTCTACATCATAGAGTTATTATGAGGACTTTTTTATAATAGTACCTGAAATATAGTAAGTACTCAAAAACTACTTATTATTATGCCTATAATCCCTATGTTGGGGATGGCAATTTTTTTTCTGTAAAGAGCCAGAGAGTAAATATTTTAGGCTTTATAGGCCATATGGTCTCTGTTGCAACTACTCACCTCCCCATTGTCACATGGAAACATTCAGACAATACATAAATGAATGAGTGTGGCTGTGTTCCGATAAAACCGTACTTACAATAACAGGCAGTGGTCCAGATTTGGCCATTTCTCTTGGGTCCCCTCTTTGCCTGTTGCATGGGCCTTCCTTTCCTGGCCAGTCTCTCAGAAAGCTCAGTCTCCCTGGTCGTGGTGTAGCCCCTGTCAGCCAGATGTCAGGTCTTGGGGAATTCCATGGCTCTGAAGCACTAACAGTGTGTTGGGCTCTGTACTGGGTGCTGGGTATCCAACACCTATAATCTCACTGAACCCAGCTATCACCATTTGAAGTCACCTCTGTCAGTGCCAAGTGGTGCCTGATAGGGGTCCTTAGGGCCCTCCCCTGATCTTCTGTCAGTCTCCTCAAAGCAGCCCCAAATGAACATATACTTTAATTTAAATGGTGTATATTTTAACTAATATATGCTTAATTAATACACCTACTGCTTCCCAGAGTGCTGTCTGGGATTAGTATTACTCTCACTTTACAGATGAGGACAAGTACCTTATTCAGGTTTATACAACCAGTAAATGATTAGCCTGGGTTCAGACATGGGCAGCATGTCTGTAACCACTCCCCTTTGCAGCCTCCAGCCAAGGATGCTGCTTACCAGGAGGGGAATACAGGAAGCCTGGGCCCTGCCTTTCCCCAAGGCTAAGGTGGCTGCTTTGGAACTGGAAAGCAACATCAGAAGATCTTAGAGGCCCCTTCCAGCTTTTACTGCCCGATGCTTTTCTGCTTCAGGCACCAAATGACAACAGTCCTGAGATGTATACCAGGAGAGCATGCCAGACATTAGACATACAAAGCCCACCAGAAGGACATTGTAGCCATTATGTGAAAGTGTTAAATGTGCATAACCTTCACACTAGTGAGTGCACTTCTAGAAAGGCAGGTTGTAGAATTGCTCACCCAGGTACCCAAAAGTATGTCATGTACAAGTATGTTCACTGCATCACTATTCTTAACAGCAAAACCTGAAGATGTGCCAGCTGTTCACTATTAGAGGATCAGATAAATTAAGTATGGTTTTTTTTTGATACAGGGTAGAGCTACAAAGCTATTAAAGAATGAGAGAGTGTTGAAGTGGTCAACTGTCTGCAAAATACCATCCAAAAAAGTTTAAAAGCTAGTGAGAAAATGGTGTGTAGAGTATAGCTCATTCTTGTCATATGTATTTTTGTGTCTACAATATACATAGTTAGCTTTTAAATAGAAAAGAACTGGAGGCACATGCAACTGTTATAATTAACAGTTAATTATAAAAGAGGTAAAAGAATGGGGACTCTCACCTAAGCTATAGATTTATATTGTATTTGAACTTTTTAACAGACTTGTTCTTTTATTAATATATGGAGTCATAGGATGAAAGTTGGTGTTCCTCTTACCCAGCTTTAATAATCAACTTATGACAGGCCTCATTTCAAGCATATCCCCACACCCATTCCCTCCCATACTATATTGAAGCAAATCTCCAAGTTGTATCATTTCTTTCATAAATTCTTCAGGGCATGTCTCTAAAAGATAAAGACTATTTTTTAAAAAGTAGCCACAATACCATAATCACAGTTTAAACAAACCCAACAATAATTCTTTAATAGTACCAAATGTCCAGTAAGTAATTTCCAGTTATCTTATAAAAGCATGAATTATTTCTATAATAAGAAAAAATAGTTGAAAAAGAAAGAGCGTTACTCCAGAGGGTAGATCGGTCCAACTCTCTCCTGGAGGTGTGTTTAGTGATGCTTATCAAAGGCCTGACCATGTGCTTATCTTTTGATCCAGAAATCCCAACCCATGAACTTATTCTGAGAAAACAAAGTGAAAGAAGGACACAGGTGCTGTTTCCCAGAGTGAACAGTGCCTTGAAGTTTCTTGAAAAATATTTGTTGAATCTGAAGCTGAGATTCTCTGCAGCTTTGTTTGTAAAAGGAAAAAACCAAAACAACAGAAATGTATGACATTAAGATACTGGCTACATAAATCAAGGCAGATCCAAAAAATGGAATATTGTTTTGTCATTTAAAATCCGATTGTACTAACACATGTAGATACTCTCCCTGTGAGAAGTGGAGCTTAGTCTCCCTCCCCTTGAATGTGGTGCGGACTTCATGATTGGTGTCCAAAGAATAGAGAATGAAAAGGAGAAAAACAGTACTTTTATAAGGGTGAAACCCAGAAGATGCTCCTTACCTTAACATCAGCAGTGATAAATCAGGTAAATATAAGGCACCCCTTGATATAATGTGGTCTTCCCTCTAAACTGTAACCCTAGTCTCGTCATGAGAAAAACATCAGACGAACTCAAATTGAGAGGCATTCTACAAAATATCTGAGCAGTGCTCTTCAAAACTGTGAAGGCCATGAAAAACAAGGAAACACCCAGAAACTATCATGGACCAGAGAAGCTGAAGGAAACAAGTTAGACTGAATGCATGTGGGATCCAAGATGCGGTCCTGGAAGAGGAAAATAATTTGTGGAAGAACTGGCAAAGTGCTAATACAGCCTGTAGTTTAGTTAATAACATTTTACAATAATGCTAGTTTTTTAGTTTGGGCAAATGTACCATAGTTATGTGAGGTGTTAACATTAGAGGAAGCTGGATGAAGAGTACACTGGAACTCTGTGCTCTCTTTGCTTTAAATCTAAGGTTACTAGAAATATTAGTATTATTTAAAAATATATAGAAAGATAGTGTGGACCCCGAGAAAGAACATACCCACTAAAAAAGGCTCTTGGTGCCTAACTGGGTTTAAATCTTTTAAAAACCAGTCTGGCAGCCATTTCTACACAGGGGCTTCTCATGCAAATTGCACTTTGTGGAGAACTCAGCACTAAACTACCTGCCTCTGCACTGACTGCCTGCCTGCACTGTGTCCCTACCATCTGAGAAGCTCTTATAAAACAGTTTCTGGAATCCTATTTCAACCAATAGGACTGAGGTTTCCCCCATCCAATTGGAGCTGCATAGCTATATTCCCATCAACATTTTCACTGACCAATCAAGGCAGCTCCATTCTGACCAATCAGCAAAGTGCCTTTTGAACCAACCAATCTGCAAGGATTTGTAGTCATCATTTGCATAAGGACAGACCAATCAGGAACCAGGAGTGGGGACTTCTGTCTAAGCCAGCTCCTCTTTGACTCTGAGAGCATGCTTTCCCTTTCCACCGAAGACTGAAGACTGTTTCCCTGGGAGTTGAAGCACAGATGTTTCATGGGAGGAAACCAGACCTGCACAGGCCAGGGCAGACTGTCTCAGAACAGAGCAGCAAGGGACAGAATGGAGCTGCCTAGCCAAGTTATCTAGCCAGAGAGGGGCCAAGCCCCAGAGCTGCCTCACAGTTGTGTTGTTTTCATAGCCCTGCTGTATCACAACTGAGCTGTTTTGCACTGGATAAAGTTCCCTTCTTCACTGCACCCCAAAATGGGGATTGCTGTTGTCATTGAATTGGTGCCAGTGATCACTGGTTGACAATATTTATTAACTTAGAAATGTGCCCTGGCTGGCGTGGCTCAGTGGACTGAGTGCAGGTCTGCGAACTGAAAGGTCATCCATTCAATTACCAGTTAGGGCACATGCCATGTCCCCAGATGGGGCATGCAAGAGGCAACCACACATTGATGTTTCTCTCCCTCTTTTCTCTCTCTAAAAAAAATAAATAAATAAAATCTTTTAAAAAAGAAAATGTATTCATGATACATGAAGAGGAAACCTGTGTATGGTCTCATACAGTTTTTGCTCAATGAACCCTTTTTTTTTTTGTAAAAAATTACTAACAAGGTGTGTGTATACATGACTAGATAGATAAATGTGAAAATATACACATATTCAGGAAAGCAAAAGTCTGGAAGCACATATTTCTGGGGTTTCAGACTCAGAAGCCTTAAGGTACCAGGTGGGTAGGAACCGCAGTTACTTTGCTGAGCTACAGTGTTCATCATCCTTCTGAAATGGGCAGCAGCTTTTGTGGCCCTAGCCTGTTGGTGACCTGTAGCCCTTGGAAGCAGTCCTGACAGATCTCTCTTTTCAAAGAGCCTCTAAATCCTGGTTGTTACACAAATTTCTAGGGCTTGCTCAGCTAGAGGAGGAGGGCCTTCAGGGTCACATGGCCAAAGAGAAGGGGACTTGAACTAAAAGTGGTGGGCAGCACTGACCACCAGCTGGACTCCATCCACCTTGTTCCCACCATCAGCATCAGGGCTGGAAGGATGGCCTGCTGGCCAGAGCAGGGACCAGGGAGAGGTTGCCCCTCTGGTGGGCAGCCCTGCTGGGAGGTGGGGTTTGCTTGGAGCCTGAATGCCAGGGTTCTGACCCTCTGGCTCACCAGATCACTGCGGGGCCATCACTCTGTGTGTGTGTGTGTGTGTGTGTGTGTGTGTGTGTTATAGATATAGAATTTCTTTGGGGTTCTCTATGCCTGTCCAGGTGGTGTCTGGCTGACTTCAAGAATATATATAGGCATGACCGTGTTATGTGTCTACCTGTGTATTGGCACGTTTATCCAAAGGTCTGTGACGGGATGAATGTATGTGTGAGTTGTACAAATGTGTCCATCTGTGTATCTGTTGTATTGTGTTTGTTTGCATACCTGTCGTACAGATGGACATTTTAGCTGTGTCCCCACCTCTGGGAGTGTATGCTGGTGTCCGTAGCTGTGTGTGTCTGGCTGAGTGTATGTATGTGTGAATGTGTGTGTGAGTGTTGGATGGGGGGGGTCAGGAGGTCAGGGTTCAGGTCACTCACAATTAGCACCAGCTTGTTGATTCCTTGTGCTAGGTTCCTGCAAGTCCTCATAAGAAGCTCATAGGGTCCAGCCTTTGAGCCTTACCCACAAGGTAGCAGTGAACTGGCTGCAGGGTCTGAGCTTAGAGAGCCTAGACTCCACTCCTGGTGCACACACACACTGCAACTGCCAGCCTGTGCTGGCCTAGATCCTGGGGGTCCCTTGCCCCAGCCGGCCAGAGAGACTTTGATCCAGGATGCAGCCTCCATAGCGTGCCACCACTTCACTGAGTCCCACAAACTTACGTAAAGCCCACTTGTTCATAGGAGATGAGCATAGCCCAGCCTGATTTGTTCCATCCCCAAACACAGGCTTGGGGTACAGGGAGCCTGTCTCATCGCCATTCCTATGATGTCACTGGGGAGATTGGGAAATCAAGGAGATAGGTAAATGGGACTGGCTTGGGCAGAGTGAAGAAGCGGGAAGCCTCAGAGACTTAGGGCCAGAGGGGCCCTTGGACAACTGCTGGTCCAGTCCCCTGTTTTATAGATGAGGACACTAATCCCAGAGAGAGCAAGATCCTGACCTGGGGTCACACAGCAAGTCCCAGGAAAAACCAGCATTCTCTACAGAGAGCTGGGTAGCTCCAGAGTTCTTGGTCCTTAGGAGTCATTCATTCATTCATTCATTCATTCAACAGATATATATTGAGTATCTACTATATCCCAGGCCCAGTTCTAAGCCCAGGGGGATACAGCAGTAGACAAGACACACACAGCCCTTGCCCTCACAGAGCTTATACTCTATTCAGAGAGACAGACAATAAACAAAGAAATGTTAAGTCATATTAAGGGTTTGGGGGAGGGGAGTACACCCTGTGATACATTAGACTCGCTATCTAATATGGTAGCTTCTAGCCAATTTAAATTTCAACTAAGTAAAATGAAAAGTTCCTCAGTCTCAGTAGCCACATTTTTGGTGCTTATTAGGTTCACATGGGGCTGGTAGTTACTGTGCTGGGCAGCACAGAGGGAGGATATTTGCATTATCACAGAAATGCCCACTGGACAGTGCTGGTCTGGAGAGTGAGTAGAAGGGCTGGATTGGTGGATGGCCAAGGCTGGTGACATCTGTTCTGCCCTGAAGCGAGGGAGCCAGTTATGTGATGATGTGCCAGACAGAAGCAACTGGCAGGTGCACAGTCGAATAGGAATGAGCATGGTGTGTTCAAGGCCCAGAGAGAAGGAGTGAGGGGTGAGGAGAGCAAGGCGGGATGGGGGAGGTTGATGGGGGCCTCTGGGGTCTTGATAAGAGTTTCTGCTTTGTTTTAAGGACATCAGCAAGCTATGGTATGGGGGGGGGGTGTTAAGCAGGCAATGACAATTTTTAAAAATATATATAGAATGGGTTCATGGGAGGCAAGAGTAGAAGGAAGGAGACCTAGTGAGAATGCCACTGTGTCACAGAGAGGAAGGTGATTGTGATTCAAGAGACAAAGGGGTAAGGGAGAGAGCCACCAGGTATATCCCAAACCTTAGGGTCCTGGGTCAAGCCATACCTGAAGCTAAGTTTCACTTGATCCCCAAGCTTCCCCCTCTGCTCCTCTTGGTTTCTGGTCACTGACTTGAACACCTTCATTAGTACAACCCATCTGTTTCCCCCTCCCCCACATGCTGCCTAAGTGGTCACTCGGACCTACTCCCCAGGGTTCTCTAGGTACCCTGGGTCCAGTTTCTTTTCTAGGGCTTTGCTGTTCTCACTGCATCCCTGGGACTCAGAAGATAGGCCTGTGTAGTTGTCTTGGGTTCATGGGAAGATACTTAAGTCATTTGGTGTTTTATTAACTTTGCCCTCCATGATGATTATCTTGGAGCTAGGAAGGAGAAGACGGGAAAAACCAGTTTGCATTGGGACTAGGGGGTACTAGAAGAGAAGGCTTGGGCTTCAGCTGCAACAACCTTAGGGACTTTGGTTGGATCTTAGAAGGAACTTCCCCTCTGAAAAAAGCTGATGCATAGCCATACTTTACCAGTAGAGGGGACCCTTAAAGGCCCTAGGAACAGGACAGGTGACCCACTCCCTGGAGTAGGGCTGCAGTGACCTGCTATCTGTTCCTCAAATGTCCAAATCTCATCTTCCCCCAGGACCTTTGCACTTGTCCTTCTCTGCCTGGAATGTTTTTCTCCCAGGATCCCAAGGATGGCTCCTGCATCCTGCTTGGCACTTCTCACTGTGAAGTCTTGTCTGTCTTCTGTGCTAGAATGTCAGCTCCCTGAAGACAGAGCTGTTGTTTATCTTGTTTCCTTCTGCACACCTGTGCCTGAAATAGTGCCTGGCACATGGGAGAGACTCTGTGAGGCTTCTGGAATGAATGTGTGGCCCAGGTGAGCATGTCGGGCAGCCCCACACCTTGCTGCATGATCTCACCATGACCTCCCAACAGCCCTGGGAGGAAGGGGCCCACACTCTGTGGATTGGATCTGGAAACTGAGGCTGAGAGAGGCAAGGTCACTCACCTGAGGTTGCATGGGCAGTGAGTGGCAGGCCTGGCCTCGAGAGGCCTGCCGGAGAGGCAGGAGGGGCAGAGGTTGGGCAAGGCTGCCAGCACACTGCCTTTCCACATGATAGCTCTTCAATTACCCTTGGGCTCCTGCTTCCTGCTGAGCTCCACCTGGACACTTCCAGCCACCTGGCATCCTTACATATGGCTGCTACTTGAGAGCACTTGCCTGTGGTGCAGAGTGGAGGGCCCTGAAGCCCAATGTCACATAGCGAATGAAGAGTTACAGTCAAAAGTCATGTCTATTGTGGCCTGCTAATGGACCAAGCCCTGGGTACTTGGTGGCTCCACTGGCCAGGGGACAGGTAGACTTGCCCTCTTGGGTGCACTTGGTCATGCCCTGGGCTTACATCAGCTGAGTGGACCTGGGCCACCTCTCTGAAGAATGCAGCCCATTGCCCTGGCTGGCGTAGCTCAGTGGATTGAGCGCGGGCTGCGAACCAAAGTATCGCAGGTTCGATTCCCAGTCAAGGCACATGACTGGGTTGCAGGCCATGACCCCCAGCAACCACACATTGATTTCTCTGTCTCTCTCTTTTTCTCCCTCCCTTCCCTCTCTAAAAAAAAGTAAATAAATAAAATCTTTTAAAAAAATAGTATCTCTTTAAAAAAACAAAAACAAAAACAGAATGCAGCCCATTGTTAGCAATCTGCCAAGATTCTTTCCTGACCAGCCCCACCCAGAGAGTGCCCGTCCAGGTTGATCGGGTGACTGGGGGAGGTGCTAGAGGATGGCTGACCTTCACTTCCCTGCAACAGTCTGAGCAGCTCCAGAAACGAGGACAAGAGTCCCCATCACTATCACCTTTCAAACACATAGACATAGGACTTTTAAAATGAGAGAGTGAAAAAAATACGTTATAAAAATAACATCTTTAGCACTTACCCAATGCCATGAGGATTCTAGGCACTAACTTGTTTAATCCTCACAACATCTCTCTAAAGGGGGAGTGTGATCATCACCCCCATTTTGCAGATGAAGACCTGAGGCCTGGGTGACTTACCCAAGGTCACAGAGCTTGTGTGCAGGGAGCCAGGACTCGTACCCAGCATAGCCCTGATCCTCACTACTCTAAACAAGTACATCGAACAGCTAGCTCTCAGCACCATGGTGGGCCCCAGACATCACTCTGGAGCCACATGGTAGGGCCCAAATGTTGTGTCCCAGCTCTGTTCCATTCTTGTGCATGACCTTGGGTGAATCACCTCCACTTACGAGATCTCAGTTTCCTCATCTGTAAAGGGATGGGGTCATGATACAACCCCTGCCCCCAATGTCCCTGTGCGCCATTTCTTATGAAAGTGAAATGAAGTCCTGGGTGCAAACTGTAAGGTGCCATGTACAGGAGAAGATGGCCTTTGGCTCTTAGGGCCTGGCTTATATGGTGATGATTAATGCATGATCCTTACCTTGATTACATTCCCTGCACATAAGAGACCACATCAAAGTCACCTACCCTTCCACAGGGCCTGGTCCAGAATTTGCTCAAAAAAGTCTTTATGGACCACATGACCAATGTGCCATGACAGCTAAAAGTGCACGCTCTGACTGGAGCAAGCACTTTGGAAAACTGTTTGGTAGAACCTGCTAATACTAAACAGATGTGCACCAATGACTGAGTCATTTTCATTCCTGGGCATCAACCCAACAGAAATAGGTGCTTATGCCCTGGCAGGGCAGTTCAGTTGGTTGGAATGTCATACGTTAAAAGGTTTTGGGTTCAATCTCTGGTCAGGGCACATACCTAGGTCGCAGGTTTAATCCCCAGTCAAGGCCCATATGGGAGGTAACCGACTGATGTTTCTTTCTCATATCAGTGTTCCCCCCCCCCTCTCTCTCTCACACACACACACACACACACACACACACCCCAATATACATATCCTCAAGTGAGGATTAACTGTGTCCACAGGCTATACAGATATGCTCTTTGGCTGATCTCTTCACCTTTTTTAATCCAGTCCCCCCACTCCCCTCCCCTCTGAGATCTGTCAGTTTATTCCATGTATCCACACTTCTGGTTCTGTTTTGTTCATCAGTTTATTTTGTTCATTAGATTCCACATATAAGTGAGATCATATGGTATTTGTCTTTCTCTGGCTTATTTTGCTGGGGGAGGGGGCGGGGGCAAGGTGGAGGTGGGCAAAGTGGGGGAAGTGGGGCCACCTGTAATAGTGTCAACAATAAAAAACAATAAAAATAAAAGTATGTAAGTAAATAAATAAGTAATAAAAATCTTTATTCAAAGAAAAGAGAAGAGAAGAGAAAAAAGGAAAGGAAAGGAAAGAAATGAAAAGAAAAGAAAAGAAAAGAAAAGAAAAGAAAAGAATGCTTATGTCCACCAAGGGAGACATACAAAAATGTTCACCATGGCTTTATTTATTCCCAAGAACTGGAAACAGGGAAATGTGATATATTCACACCATAGTATATTTCCCCACGTTCATACTCAATATTAGGAAATAAACTGCCAAGAAATGCAGCTACATGGACAAACCTCAGAGACATAAGGCTAAGAGCAAGAAGCTGGACACAAAAGCCAGACACATGCTATGTGAATGAATCAGTTAACAAGAATTTCAAGAGACAAATGAACTTATGGTACTAAAGGCCAGATGAGCGGCTGCCTCTGGTGCAGGAGGACATTGCACAGAAAGCAGCATGGGTAGACCGCCCAGTTGTGGACATGCTCTGGGGGTGATCCAGAGGTGGTCACACACACATGCATGTGTCCATCAAGCTGTGTGCTTCAGATTCATGTACTTCATGGTACGGAAGTTATACATAGTTTTTTGTTTTGCTTGTTTTGTTTTTAATGAATAATCTGAAAAGAAAACGCAGGAGCTAGGATTAAATCTGGCTGCTATTTCCACACTGAGCAACCTTGGTGAGGCACCTTCCCTGACTCACAGAGCCATCACCTCTCAGTGAGGTGGTGATACCACTACTACTACTGTAACCAAGAGGCTCTGCAGGGTCAAAGCAGGATGTGAAACACTTAGGGAGTGCCTGGTCCAGAGGAAGTGTTCAGTAATGGGTAAGTATCATCATTAATGAAAATTCTTATGCCAGAAGTTGTGAGACATTTATTCAACAAATATTTACTACGTTCTCCATATGCCAGACTCAGGGCTGGACTGAGCTCTGTGGACAGAACAGTGCACAGTGCAGACCTAGTCCTTTCTCACAAGGAAACCTGGTTCCTTCACTTATTCAACACAGATGCACTATGACTAGTCCCAGGTTGCACAGCTGATAATGCTTTGGCTCCTCTGGCTATTCCAGAGGTCCCTGTCCTGTGACCAGCCCTCTGTGCTTATCACCACCAAAGGGGCAGATGGAAGTGAGGCAAGTTCATTCCAACAAGGGACGTGAGTTAGTGAGTGAACCCTCAGCTTCCTGGCCTCACTGCAGGCCTGAGCCAGAGCACAGAGCCTACCTGCCATGCCTGTAGGGCCCCCAGAGGGAGGGAGCCAGCCTCTGGTTCTCATCCTGTACACTAGTACTCACTATGTCAGCCTCCATCTCTTTTGATCTACTTTCTCATTCTCCTCCTGGGGCTTCTTGGGACCATCTGCCTCCAAAACAACTTCTCCTCACATCTACTGCAGAGAGCTGGACTTTGGCCGTGTGGTGAGAACGTAGGGGCAAAGACTGGGTGTATGTGTCTGGCTGCCCTCCAGGATGGTGGTTTGTCACTTGTTCATCTCACGGCTCACAAACTAATTACTAAGTTCTGCGGCACACCAAAAAATACATTTTTTTGCCAATCTGACAAAAAAAATAGGTATAATTTTGCTGTGTGGCTATTGTCCTTTTTAATCTGACAGTTGGAGGGAAGGAGGTCTGTGCCCTGGACTAAATGTCAGGTGTTTCTTGTTTCACAAAGGTTTGCGTGACATCAGTGTGCAACTTGTGGATTCTGGGTGACAGTCACTGCTCCAGCACAGCCACCTAGGGGGCCTGTTCTCTTTCAGGAAGGTTCTGCAGAGAGTAGAGGGCCTTGCTGTGGCATTAGCCTTGACCTGGCTGCCTTCCTCAGTCCTGAGTCCCTCAGGGGGCCACAGTTACCTAGGGAAGGAAGGCCAGCATTCAATACAACTACATCTTTGTCCTGGCCCCAGGGAGAGAATTTCCATCTACCTAAGGGGCAAAGCTCACCCAGAGCACCCCTCAGATGCCCTATTGCCCCTCTCTGCCCTGAGTACCCCAAACACCCAGCTCTGGCCCCACAGGGCACTGGACCCTGCCCGTGGACAACTAACAAACCCCAAGGCTACATGGCCTTCCCTGAAGGTCTCTGAAGCTGGGCTTTGATTTTCCTCCCCTTCCCCCACATGGCCTGTCTACCTTCTGTTCCCATGGCCTCTGGGGCTTAGTGACCTTTGCAAGGCTGGGTAGGCTGCTCTGGAGTTTGATGCTGGGACCATAGGACACAGGGCAGTGTTGGGTCAGGTGTCTGGGGGTGCAGGTGGCAGAGGCCCTCAGAGGGCCAGAGAGATGCTGCAGGCCTGGATTCCAATAGCCATGGGTGCTTCAAGTCCATTTGTCTTGCCATGAATCCTCCCAAGCTCTGCATTCATAAACAAAGCAACAGGAAAGATAATAACGTCTTCTTATTTGGGGACAGGTCTTTACACAGGTGATCAAGTCCTAATGAGGTCATGAGGGTGGGCCTGATCCAACATGACTGGTGTCCATATACAAGGGGGAATTGGACACACAGACAGACACGCACAGAACGGAAATGATGTGAAGACACAGGGGGAAGATGGCATGGCCCTCAGAAAGAACCAGCCCTGCAGACACCTGGGTTTGGACCTCCAGCCTCCAGAACGGTGAGACAGTTTTTGTCTTTTAAGTTTTCCTCTCTGTGGTGCTTTGTTTCAGCAGCCCTACCAAACTTATATTCACCTTTATTGAGACACGGTCGATCATGGAGCAGCACAGGTTCGAATGGCACAGGTCCACTTATGCAAATTTTTTCAATAAATATGTTGGAAAATACTTTTGAGATTTATGGTCATCTGAAAGAACCCAGAACTGTGTAGCCCAGAAATATTTTTTTAAAAGTAAGAAAAAGTTAGGTATGTCATGAAAGCATAAAATATATTTAGATACTAGTCTATTTTATTATTTACTACCATAAAATATACACAAATCTATAAAAAATTAAAAGTTACCAAAATGCACACAAAAACATAGACCACACATGGCACCATTCACAGTTGAGAGAAATGTAAACAAATGTAAAGATGCAGCATTAAATTATAACTGCATAAAATCAACCGTGGCTCATGCCGTACAACTGTAATAATTTTGTAGCCACCTCCTGGTGCTATTGTTGGGAGTTCATGCTGAGATTATCTGCTTAAAACACCATATCATGCTAATCATCTCCACATGAGCAGTTTGTCTGTTCAGTAAACTGTACATTGCAATAAAAAATGATCTGTCTCAATGCGTATTTTTCATTATGTTGTGCAATGCCACAAACCTTGAATAACACCATGGGACCCATACAAAGTGGCACCACTGATGCTGGAAGTACTCCTGAGAACTTTACTTTCTTGAAAAGAAAAGTCATTGATTTACATGAAAAGGTTGAACTGCTTGATTTGTACCATAGATTGAGGTCTGCAGCTCTGGTTGCCCACCTTTTCAAGATAAATGACTTCAGCCTAAGGACCCTTGTAAAAAAAAAAAAAAGGAAAGGGAATTCATGAAGACTTTGTAGCAGCTCCATTAGCAGGCACAAAATCCTTACACATTTTACAAAGTACATTTTAATATTGTATTAAGCATGTAGCTTTTATGTGGGTACAGGATTGCTATAAAAAAGCATACCTATAGACTAATATGGTTTGAGAAAAAGTGAAGAAATTATATGACAACTTAAAGCAAAAAGAGGGAAAGATCCAAAGCTGAAGAAGGTAATGCCAATAATGGGTGGTTTGATAATTTTAGAAAGAGGTTTGGTTTAAAAATGTCAAAATAATGGGAAAAGATGTTTCTGCTGACCAAGAAGAAGCAGATGAGTTCCCAGATGCCACTGTGAAAATCATTAAGAAGAAATAGGTATTGGCCCTGGCTGGTGTGGCTCAGTAGATTGAGTGCTAGCCTGCAAACCAAAGGGTTGCTGGTACAATTCCCAGTCAGGGCACATGCCTGGGTTGCAGGCCAGGTGCCCAGATTCGGGCCTGTGAGAGGCAAGCACACACTGATGTTTGTCTTCTCTTCTTTCTCCCTCCCTTCCCCTCTCTCTAAAAATAAATAAATAAAATCTTTAAAAAAAAGAAGAAATAGGTTTTTAATAAAAGTGCCCTATTCTGTGGGGAAAAAAAAGCACCTTGGACATTATTAGTGAGGCAGAAAAGTGAGCCCCTGGTTGAAGGCAGGAAGGGACAGGCTGAATGTGTTTTGTGCATGATCCAGATTGCCCTTGTCTATAATGCTGCTCACACCCGAGCCTGGAGGGAAAAGATCAACACCAGCTGCCAGGCTTTTGGTTGTGCAACAAGAAGGTCTGGACAAGGAGAACCCTTTTTCTCGATTGTTTACATTGATGCTTTGCTTCTGAAGCCAGAAAGTACAATACCTTGCCAGTAACAGACTGCTTTTGAAGTTACTTTGACACTGGACAGTGCCCCCGGCCACCCAGAAACCCATGAGTCCAACACTGAAAGCATCGAAGTGGCCTACTTGCCCCTGAACATAACGTGTTTAATTCAGCCTTTGGGTCGTACAGACTTTAAGGCTCTTTATACAAGGTACTCTATGGAAAGGAGTAGGGTTGTTAAGCTACGGCAGAGAGCCCCTCTGGAGAGAACATCGTGAAAGTCTGGAAGAATCAACACCATTGAAGATGCCATCGTTGTCATAGAAAAGGCTGTGAAAGCTATCGCACTGCGAGCAGTAAACTCCTGCTGGGGAACCCTGTGTTCACATGCTGTGCATGACTTAACAGGACGTACAACAGAGCCGGTCACGGAAATCATGAAAGAGACTGGGGATCTGGCCCAAAGGTGGGGGCGGGAGCTTTAAGATATATGTGTCTTGGAGAAATTCAAGAGCTAGTAGGCATCACACCAGAGGAATTAACAGAAGATGACTTCTGTTAAAACCAGAAAACATTTGACATCAGATAATCTGGCAGAAGGGTTCTAATTATGCAAGGCTGCATTTGACTTCTTTTATGACATGGACCCCGCTATGATTTGGGCACTAAAACTAAGGAAATGGTGGAAGAAGGATTGGTACTGTATGGACACATTTTTAAATAAATGAAAAAGCAAAGAAGTCAGACAGAAATTATGATGTATTTCCATAAAGTTACGCTGATTGTGCCTGCCTCTCCTGCCTTCCCTTCCTCCTCCTCAGCCTTTTCCATGTGAAGATGATGAGGATGAAGACCACCTCCGCTTCATGAGTAGCAAATAGTCATGAGACCATACAGTCAGTACACTTGTTTGTTGTGTATGTGTGTCTTTGTATAAAAATCTAATAACTGCACAGCAAGAACTGTGTGAGATGTTTCTGCATCATCATCATCATCGCCGGAGGATTCGTCATATAGAACATCGTGTGCAGGACTTGAGTGGAAGTGGATGGTCTATTTTTACATAGACATGAGATGAGTGATATTTAATATAGAATTAATAATGTGTTAATTTTCTTAGTGTTTCATGACTTACCCTCAAAGAAATAAATTACAGTATTGTGTGCCTCTCTCTGTCTCGTAATTGGAGAAACTGTGTATCGGCCTATCTTCACAGGTAAATGGTTTTCAAAAAATGTAACAATGTTCCTTATTTTAAAAAGATTTTATTTATTTACTTTTAGAGAGAGGGAAAGGGATGGAGAAAGAGAGGGAGAGAAACATCAGTTGCCTCTTGCATGTGCCCCAACTAGGGACCTGACCCAAAACCCAGGCATGTGCCCTGACTGGGAATCAAACTAGCAACCTTTCAGTTCACAGGTCGGTGCTCAATCTGCTGAGCTACACCAGCCAGGGCCAAATGTTTTCAATACTGTATTATGAATGTGGCTGTAATACTGTATTCCATAAAATTTTGTAACGATTCATTCCTTACTGTATAGGTTAGGCTATCATGAAGTAATTGTATCAATTACACTAGGCTACCATAAAGCAATCATTTGCTGCTTCTTTGTCATAAATGCATGAATTGTTAATGCCTGTCAATAAATAGAATTTCTTTTTCAGTTATCTTTTCCTTTTTTATTGACAAGAGAGAGAGAGAGAAACATCAGTTTGTTGTTCTGCTTATTGATACATTCATTGGTTGATTCCTGTGTGTGCCCTGACCAGGGATTGAACCTGCAACCACAGCTCTCTAACAAACGAGCCATCTGGCCAGGGCCTTTTCATTTTCCGATGTCTAGTGTTAGTAATATGTAGAACATTTACAGTGTTTTGAATCATGTAAGACAGCATTATATTGATGTAGGTACTGACAGAAATGATTCATCTTGTAAACATATGACATAGACTTATAGTATTGATAAATATAGAATAGTACTATAAATGTATTCTATCTTCCTTATGATTTTCTTAACAATATTTTCTTTTCTCTAGCTTACTTTACTGTAAAAATACAACTTATAATATCAATACATATAATATATAAAATATGTGTTAATTGGCTGTTTATGTTACTGGGGGGCCTTTCAATCAACATTAGGCTATTTGTAGTTAAGTTTGTGGGGAGTCAAAGTCACACCCACATTTTTGACTGTACAGGGTGAGGGAAGGTGCATTTGATGCATGTGTTATTCAAGGGTCAAAATACAAAGAATCTTAACAAATATCCATGTTCTTAGCCCTTTAAAAGTGTGAACATTTTTCCATAGCTCAGATCTTCTTTCTAAAACAAAACAAAATTACACATCAACAAATGAATGGATATATAAAATGTGGCATGTCCATGCAATGGAGTATTATGCAGCCTTGAAGAGGAATGAAGTACCAATATATGCTACAACGTGGATGAACTTTGAGCACATTATACTAAGTGGAAAAAGCCAGTCACAGAAAACCACATATTGTATGATGCCATATATATATGAAATGTCCAGAATAGACAAATTGCATACCGCAAAATCACGTGGTAATTCATGCACCACAAAATTCACTCATTTAAAGTATACAATTCAGTGCTTTTTATTCTGTTCATGGAGTTGTGCAACTCGCAGCGTGATCTAAATTTAGAGCATTTTCTTTACTCCAGAAGAAAAGCTTGTACCTACTAAGTAGCCATTCTTCATCCTCTCCACCCCTGAGCCCCTGACTCCTACTAAATGTACTTTCTATCTCCATTGACTTGCCTATTCTGGACATTTCATATATATATGGCATTATACAACACGTAGTTTTCTGTGACCGGCTTTTTCCACTTAGTATAATGTGCTCAAAGTTCATCCACGTTGTAGCATATATTGGTACTTCATTCCTCTTAAAGGCTGCATGATACTCCATTGCAAGGATATGCCACATTTTATATATCCATTCATTTGTTGATGTGTAATTTTGTTTTGTTTTAGAAAGAAGATCTGAGCTATGGAAAAATGTTCACACATATTAGAATGCTGAGAACATGGACATTTGCTGTGTTTCTTTATATTTTTCTGGATGTTTGAAAGGTTTCATCATTTTTAATGCTAATAAATATATTTTAAACATACACACTAGAGAATGAGTCTGCAGCCACTGAAGGAAGATTAATGGTTGTTGACATAAGAAGGGAAAAAACGGGTCTAATATTAAAGAAAAAGAAAAAGGATTCCAGAACACTCTTTCCCAATTTCCTGTGTCCCTGTGACCTCTGACAGGACAGGGATGCCACCTAGCAGCCTTGGACACAAGCCTTGCTAGAGTGGGGTCACACTCACGGTGTTCTCTCTCAGCTGCCTTCGAGCAGGCCCGGCTCAGGAAGTGTGGAATGAAGTTGGTGCTCAGAGAAGTGTGGACTATTTCCTGAGGGCAGTGGGCCCAGCTACTGTGGGCAGGAGCCAGCCATGCTCACTTTGGCCCTGCAAGTGCCAGCATCCCCAGCCACTGCAGCTTTCTGCTCTCCCTCCTTGAAGGCTCCTTTCAGCAAGGCCTAGGTAACCTGCCTCACACACTGATGGGGAGCTCCTTGCCTTACAAAGCAGCCCTCCCTCTGACAACCACCAGAGATGGGAACCCCAGGATCACCTTCCACTAGGCACAGCCCAGTGTAAAGGTCTCAGAGGCCAAATATGTTTGGAAGCCACACCTGTCCTAATGCATCACCACTGTTCATTGAATACACAATGTGTGCCAGGCCTCAGCTCTGGGCTTCATGTTGAGTTTCACCCTTTGAGCAGCTTTGAGAGGAGGACCCTAAGGACTCCTATGTGAAAAATGGGGCTCAGAGGCAAAGCACTGGCCAAGATCCCATGACTGGGGAGGGGCAGTCGGGACTCAAGTTTATTCTAGACTGCACACCCTGCTTGTTAACTCACAGCACCAGCAGCAGGTCAAAGGCTTAGCTGACGGTGGGGTCTCAGTTACCTTAATGCATGGGAGCAGCCCACAAGGCCCACCAGGGGGCAACACTGCTCTGGGCCTCCCAGATGCTGCTTGTTTACAAGAGCTTTTTCTGGGTGTTTGTGGCCAGGCATTGAAAAAAGCTGCCTGTGTTATTGTGAGTCCATTTGAATTTCATCCTGCATATATTTCACAGCAGGGAAATCTACATTTTTCACCCAGGACGGTATGTCAATGGGTAAGAATTGTGCCACGATGGCGAAATTTTAGGTGTGGTGGTGGAAATGTAGCCTGAGGCCTAGAGGAGAGGACCTCAGACCCTTCTGTGGATTGGAGGTAGAGGGAGCTGCTGGGTATGCTCACCCCAGTCTAATGAAAGACCAGGCCCTGCCCCGGCCCAACTTGCTGAGCCCAGAAGGACCTCAGCTGGTCCCTCCCTTCCTTCAGGGAATAGGTACAGTAGTGTTTCTCCTGAATGAGCTTTAGAAGAAGCCAAGATGGGGTTGGGAGGGAGGGCAGACCTCCCACAGGACTGGCTTTCTTTCCTTGAAACCTTGAAGAGTAAGATTGTATAGCCTCCCCTCTGTGGCCCAGCACTGCAAGCAGTCAATGATGCAGCGAAGAACAGGCACCTAGAAGGCCTGGAACATGGCTGTCTGCAGCGCAAATGTTCTCAGCTCCCATTGCCCTGAACCACAGGCAGCTAAGCTGATGGGCCCCTCCCACTTCATTTGAGTCCCAAGAATGTTGTCAGCACGGCCTTTCTCAGGATTGCTGGACAAAGGGCATGGGCAATTTTAGGACTCCCGGGATTCTGGGAATTGTCTTTGCCCCCCACTTCCCTGTCCCCCAGCTCAGCAGATCTGGAGCTGGAAGGGACCTTCCTCTACTTCCTCCTTAAGGGGAAGCTGAGACCCAGAGGGAACAGGCACTTGCCTGAGGGCATGACAGTTTTGTTAGTACAAGGAGCCCTTGCCCTTGGCCTCTCCCTAAGAAACAGTGTGCACCAGACTACTTGGGCCCCCTCGAGGCTCCCAGCCCCTGGGTTGGACAGTCCCAGCAGCAGAGGCCAGTGGTGATGGTGTTCCCGGAGAGACACCTGAAGCAGCTGGAAGAGTGTTGAGCAAGGAGCCAGCATGCTGGGCTTTAGCACTGCTTGCCCAGACTTGCCGGAAGGATCTCCATGGATCATCTTGTTTCATTGTAGGAGCTTGGAGGCCGGAGGGGTGAAGCAGGCTGTCCCTCAGCCAGGAATGAGAGGTGTGAGGAGCAGGAGGACGTGAGGTCAGTGCAGTGGCGTCAGATCTGAGGTCAGATCACTCTGGCCTCATAGACAGAGCCAGGCCACGAAGACACCAAACAATGATAAGCAGAGGAGGGCACATTGGACTTCATTTCTCCATTTGTCAGTTACTGTTTTTTGCTGTGTATAATATACTCCCATGTATAATGCACGCCCATGTTTTTTGACCCAAACTTTCAGGAAAAAATCTTTCACTTTTTATTTATTTATATTGAGAAACAAAACCGATTATTGTATTCCAGGGTATTATTTTGCATACAGATATCATTATTGCTTTCTAGAGTTACACTTTTAATGCATAAGCATAAATAAAAGAATTAAAAACTTATATAGATACAGAATTAGTACTACTCATGTATAATGTGCCTCCTTATTTCCCCCCCCAAAATTTGGGCAAAAAGTGTGCATTATATGTGGCAAAATATGGTAATTGCATGCCTGCCCAGTCATGGTTTTGCCATCCTTGCATGTTCTTGCTTCCTGACCAGGGTGATGATGCCAAACAAACCCAGAGCTGTGAGAGCACAGGAGAGGTCGGGTTGCTGCCCTGCCGCACCTGGTGCACCTGCAGCACTGCATGTGTAGCAGAAATACAAGACTACCAGGCAGGTGCAGGTAAATCCTCTCCCTCCTCCCATTTTCTCCTTGCCCTTCTCTCCCAATATTTCTTCCCAACAGACTGAAATGAACTCACTGAAATGCAAGGCATCTGTCTCAGCAGCTGCCCTGAGGTTTAGATGATGGTAGGAACAGAGCAGTTGTGGTATCAGCTGTACTTGTCCAAGTACTGTTGGGGGAACCTAGACAATTCCCTTTCCTTCTCTGAGCCTCAATCTAAAGTGGGCAGAGGGCAGAGGTGGGCAATGAACAGGTCGTCAATGGAAAGCTGTATGAGGACTCAACCCATGCCCATGCCCCTCCCTATGTCCCATGTGGTGAGAATGGTCATAGCCCAGATCCCAAGTCTCAGGTTCAGTTCTGGTCACCTCCCTGCTCAACCTCCCCACAAATGGCTTCTCTGCACACCTAGAACTACATTTGGTTGGCCCCCAAGCATCCTGGCCTCATGGCCTGGACTTGCTTCCCTCTCCTGCCTCACCTCTCTCCCTACTGGCCTCCTTACTGGGATCTCAAATGTCTGCTCTTTACTGCCTCATGTCTTAAACTAATCTTTGCAGGCCACCCTCTCTGAGCTACTTTCCCTGCCTGCCCCTAAATAGGTGCCTCAGAGCTGCCTGCTCATGTTGTACCCAGCACTTGAGCTTTGAGACTTGGAAACTTGCTTTGTGGCCAGCACTTACAAGGCTGGAAGTTCCATCCAGTTAGGCAGCAGATTCTCTTGGGCCTCACCTGGCATCCAGCACACTGGAAGTAAGTAATGACAAATTTGGAAGTGCATCCTGGGTTTATAGCAAAACCTAGGACTGTCCTTGGGTATGACACCAGGGTCAGTCTGGAGAGGGTCCTGTCCAGGGGTGGCCTGGGAGTGGGAGTGCTGCCAGGCCCCTGTCTGCTGCCACCTGCCCCTGAGTGGGTGGGTTGGGCCCCAGCGGCCTTGCACACAGCTAGACAGGTTTCCCAGCTAGTTTGGCAGGATTGCTGTGGATAGCACCACGCCCTACAGAGCAACCCATGCTGACACCCATGGCCAGGTCACCTGGGGAAAGGCCTGGCAGTCTGGGCCAGGAGACCTGGCCAAGCCTCTCCCTGCTCCCAGGGGTACCCTGGCTTCCTGGCCCTCTCTACAGGAGTCACACTCAGTAATATCCCCAGGTACTCTGCCTGAACTGCAGGGTCAGCAGCAGGCTGTGTGGGAAGAATGGGAATCCCAGTTTTTTGTGGCTGGGGTGTGGAAATGGGGCAGCATGTGGGTCTTTTCAAAGAACTCCACTTTCACTAGTGTCCCCCAGCCTGAGACAAGGATCTGAGTGCAGGTGGCTTATGTAGAAGTGATCCAAAAACACCATAGTGAGTGGGGAAGCAAGACAGGAAAGCGAAGGAGCCCAGATGGGCTGCATGAGTGGGGACTAGGGCTGCCTCCCTCGCAGAGCTGTCCCCAGAGCTAGCCCAGCCCAACCACCAGCCAGCTGGTGCCTCCTTCTCCCACAGGCATTGGCTGTGGGCTGCTCTAGGGTTGAGGGTGGTAGGATTCATTCTGCAGTTTCCCCTGGGACTCAGAGTGTCATGGATAAAGCCCTTCCAGGGAGGCCTAGGGTAGCCCTGTGCTCGCTTCAGCTACAATCTTTCAGGACCTATGTGAGGTCATCTAAGGAAGGGTGGTTTCCACAGGGAGTCCCACTCTTTTCTCCCACTGCCACCCCTTCAGCATGAGCATGTAAAACTTTTGCGGGATGCCCAGTTATGCCCAAGAATACTCAGAATACCTGCCTGTCTTTCTGGTTGCCTGGACAGCAACCGTCTGAGCCTGACGTGTCTTGGGTCCCACCAGCACATGGCCTCATCCTGCCTGACTCTGCCACGTGCTGTGCTCCGGCCTGGCTCACCTCCAGCCCTTCCCTGACCCTTGGCTGCCCTTTCCAGCGCCAAGGGCTTTCTTGCTCTGTTCTCATGGCCTAGTATACGCTTTGCCCTGTTGTTTCCATTCTTACCTGGTCTTGATCAGGAATGGTTTCCTGGCTGACAGCCTTCTGTATAGGGGACATTCTCCCTGTGGCCTCCTTATCCCTGCCCAGCAGCTGTCAGGGCTATGCTTCAGAGCAGGTTCACTATTCACTTGTTAGTGTCCCCATCTGGGTGTTGTGGCACCCAGCCTTTCAGGAATGTCTGGGGAATCAATGAACAGGAGCCCCAGGCCCACAGGTGTCCCTAACGAGGTGCACAGCCTGGGTTAGCATCTCCCCTGCAGCACCATGTCTCCTTCGTCTATGGCAGAGCAGGTCCCCACCTTCCCCATGGCCTCTGCTGGCTCTGCCCTTTGAGGGTCCAGGACAGAGTCATCGAGGGAGATGTGCTATCCACACTCCCAGAGCCAGAAGCACAGAGGCTCCGAGGCCAGTCAGTGCCCTCACCTTCCCCCTGCTGCGGGGACCCATGGGCCACTGTGAAGACAGGGCACTAGTCACCTAGGACCTGAAATGGGAGGCACTGTGGAGAAAACAGAGTCCCTGCTAGAGGAGGGAGACACCCCACCCAGATGCTTTCTGTGGACCCTGAACCCGGGGAAGGCAGGCACACAGGGTGCAGCTCCTGAAATCACTGACACCACTAGGGAAAACTGAGCCCAAATGGAACACGGCTCAGGAGGGCATGGACGAGCTCACAGAAGCAAAACAGCAAGTGAAGAACCAAGCTTTGGAAAGGACTGATCTGGTCACAAGATTTCGGTAACAAAATTCACGGGCAGCCTTTGGGCTGAATGTGCTCCCTCTGCTGCCATCCTTGAGACATTTTGCTCAAGACTCAAATTTTCTTAATGTGTATCAATAAGAGAAATAAAATTGCAATAGAAAAATGAGCAATAATATGGACAGATTATCCACAGAACAGGAAACACAAATGACTCTTAAACTTATGAAAAGATGTTTAGTCCTACTGAAAATAGAAATGTGAATTGAAACTATATTTTAATACCATATTTCACCTATCAGATTGGCAATGATTCAAAACTTCAATAATGCTGTGTTGGTGGGTGTAGGAGACAAGTACTACCATATATTACTAGTGGGACAGAGCTATCAAAAATGTTTAAATGGCCCTGACTGGTGTGGCTCAGTGGATTGAGTGCTGGCCTGTGAACCAAAGGATCACTGGTTCTATTCCCAGTCAGGGCACATGCCTGGGTTGCAGGCCAAGTCCTCCACTAGGGGGCATATGAAAGGCAACCACACATTAATGTTCCTCTCCCTCTGTTTCTCCCTCCTTTCCCCTCACTCTCTAAAAATAAATAAAATCTAAACAACAAAAAAAGTTTAAATGCATGTGCCTTTTGACCTGAACATGCATCCTAGGAATTTGCCCTGCAGGGACTTTCACATGAATACAAATGACACCAGTACAGGATGCTCACTGCAGTATTTTTTTTAATAGCAAAAGACTGGAAACAACTTAAATGCCTGTCAGTAGAGAATGATAAGCTCTATAGAAACATTTCCACTCACTGAACACTAAAGCTGTTAAAAAGGAATAAGGCAACTTTTTATGTTCAAATTTGGAATGATCACCTAAATAAACTACTAAGTGAAAAGAACAAGGTTCAAGGAAAAAGTGTTATACTTGTACATACAATTGTGAAAGCCCTAGTTTCCTATCTCCTAACTCAGGGTGTGCACCTTTATCCTGTTGTGGCCTCTGTGCCTGCTCTGCCCAGGTCTGATCCAGGTGTCTCCATGTGGCCCACCCTGGCCTGGGTGTGCTTTGCCTTCCAACTGTTCTCACCTGAGATTCTTCAGAGTGGGCTGTCCCCAGACTACTGGAGTCACTGTCCCTCCTTGAAGAGGGTTAAAAGTGTCCCCTTTCTCCAGGATGGCCTTTAAAAGGGGATGACAGGTGGGGGAGCATGAACACCCAGCATTTTAGCTCAGGCTAGGAAACTTGGGATGTGGCTCAGTCTCTGCAGACAAGGGGAAGAGGAGCTCCCCTTGGCGGGTCTCTGCTGGGCTCGCAGCCTCGCCTGATTTCTTCTCTTCTCTGTCTGGGTCCCATCCTGCCCTTCCCACTCTCCCCAGAGGTGCTTCCTTAGCATACCACTGCCGCATTAGTCCAGGTTTGCTTCTGGGGTCTGTGACCCATACACCTGCTCTCTCTGCCAGCTCCTTACCTCTTCCCTGCCTTCCCACATGCATGGAGGGCTTACAATGCTAGATACCTCCTCACAGTAGAGTTGTGGGTAATATTAATAAAAACACTAAACAGTAATATTAACAAAACAGCTACCATGTACTGAACAGGGTCTCTGCGCGAGACCCTGGGTGGGGCATTGATCTGCATCACCGCACCTCATCCCAACCACAGCTCTTATGATGTAGGTATTCTGATTGCTCGCATTTTGCAAGTTGGGGAACTGAGGCTCCTAGAGCTAAGCCACTTGTCCCAGATCCCCCTTGGGAAGTAGCAAGGGGTTTTGAAGTTTTTATTTTGAAATCTGGCTCGTGACCAACTCATATCCACTATCATATTGAAACTAACATAGTGTAGTGAGCATGAAAGCTCGATGTGCCAGGAAAATCTACATTTTCAAAGAAGGCAAAATAGGGCAAGGTTTGCTTTTCCAAAAGATTCTCTACTCTGCAGTCTTCCTTTCATAAACACATAGCCCCTGTTTCAGAAGCAAATCCTGAAATGAGGAATGGGACACTCAGGGTGGGCAGAATTTGGGCAGCAGCCATGCTTGCAGGTGAGAAGAAAGTGGGGTCTGGAAAGGTGCCAGGTCCCCACTGCAGTGAGCTAGGGCGCTCTGGTTTCCTGGGCACCATGAGACAGAGTAAAGGAACTGTTGCATAATTTACTAGAGAGAAACATTTGCATAATTTACTAGCAAGACTCCCTGCATTCCAATCCTGCTCCTCCTCCACAGCCCACGTGCTGCCACGAACAGCAAAACCCCACCCCTGGCCCTGAAGGCTCTGTGTCCAGACACCAGAGAGGTGAGTCAGCCCTGGGAGGAAGGAGGATTCCTGGAAGCCAATCCCACACTGAGATGCCTATAAAAAACTTAACTATACAAAAAAGTGCTGTGAATATAAGTAAAACCCATGCAGCACCCCAAAACCCTAGCCCCAGCTTGCTTCCCTGTAACACCCTGGAATGCTATGCCCACTTTCACACCACTCCTGCCAGGGGGAGGGTGAAGGGGAAGATGAGCTGCAAAGAGACAGTGGTGATGCCGACACTGGCCCACAGTATCCACGTCATTATGGATGAAATGAGACATTCGCATGAACTACTGAGTCCTGTGGAGGAAAAGGGACAACATGGCTTTTCCTCTCAAGGGGAGCAAAAGCCTTGGCCCTTGCTGTGACTTTATTGGGTTTCTCAGCACATTACATGATGGTCCTCACTTACTATGCACAGGTTAGCTTTAGGTGGTTACCTTTTACAGAAAACAAAGGAGCCAATGCCACTAATCACATCACAGAAGAGGGATATTTGCAAATTAAAAGGCAAAAGTGGTTGAACTGGTTACATTCATCCTTGGAAGGTTTACCATGGATTTTAGGAAGTTACTTTGCAGTAAATGTCCTCAATTCAGGGCGAGGGAGTTTTTTAGCAAGAGCAAGACTCAAAGTGGCCTAAGCACATTGCAGGCCTGATTCCCCACAGGAGAACCTATCCATGGGTGTGAGTCCTGTGCATCTCCGAGTGGGAGCTGGGCCCACACCACACAGAACTGTCTCCTACACAGTGGTCTTGACAGACTGTGGTGAAGTATCTTACTTGCGCAAAGTTTCACACAGCATATGCTCAGGCCAAGGACAGGGTCCACTCAGCAGACCAGCCAGAGGCACCCACATCCCAGCAGGAACCTTGACCTGAGAGTTCTACCCAGGAGAATCCTCCATATTGGATAAGCGATTGCTCAGAGTCCTTTTCTCTGTAGGGTGAAGCTTGAGTTTGGGCCCCACCAAAGATGGGGCAGGAAAAACACCTCACAGGAAGCCAAGAGCCCAATGAGATGCTGAAAAATCAAGAAAAATGTAAGTGTGTTTTGGTGGGAGCTGTACAAGGACATCAGCTCCTAAGGTGACTAGTACATGGGGTTGCCCTCAGCTTGACCCTCCTGCTCTCCTGGAGACCCTGCCATGTGGCTCCTAGGAGGAAACTGGGTTCCCCCTGCCCTAGGCATCCCTGTGATAAGGCACCTGAGCTCACCTGAGTCGCCACTACAACCAGATGGCGCTGGTATCTACACAGGATCTAAACAGATGTCCCTTGCACTTTCCACATACTTCACTGCTTTTCTGATCCAGGGTCTTGGTTCTTCCCTTGCACCTATGAGTAAGTCAGGGGCTTTTGACCATGTTGGCTGATAATATTTTTATTGGTACTGATAGTTGATAATATTTACTATTGGACTGCATTGACTGATAATAATTTTGTGGCTTGTGCCTCACCTGCAAAGGAGGAAGGACTGCATGTTGTTCCTGCTGCTTCTCTGTCTGGAAGAGTGACAGCCACATATGAGGCTTCGGATGGATGAAGGACATTGACTGTTGGCTGGGCCCTTTGCAGAAGGAATGGGCATGCTGTTGGTGTGGATTATGTCCTTCGTTCTCAGGACAGCTCCATTGTCCAGATAAAGGAAGGCTCAGAAAGGAGAACATGCTTATCCAGGAAGTGGTGAGGCTGGGATATGAACCTGTCAGACTCAGTGCCTCCTTGATAAGATAGGAAAGGGGAGCAACCTGATTCTGAAGGAAGTAGGGAGGGCCGGAGCAGGGTGGAACCACATTCCCTGCCACCCTGCCCCTATGTTCCTAGGGTTCACATGGCTCTTTTCTTCTTGTCTGTTCTTTCCTTCTCCACAAGCCCTGCTCTTACGGAGAACAGAAGAGGAATATGTGAGAAAAGCACGTTGAAAGAAACGCAGTGCACAGGGCCCCAAACCTGTTGCCTGTGTGGACAGCACCTCCTTGCAAGGTGAATGTCTGCCGGTGAGGAAGTGACTCGGGCATCCAGGGAAGGGATAAGAAGGAAGGAAGGAGCCGTTCCTCTTCAAAGGGTTTCCTGCCCTCAGATCCTGAGGAGCACTTGGTGTTTCTGTCTGCGGAGGACCACCCCAGACATGCCAGCCCAGCACCCACCTGTCTCCTGCTATGGGAGCAACCTCCTGGGCATCACCTGTTAAAGTTACTAAGTTCCCAAGGATTGAAAATAAATATAACAAACAAAGTGGCTTGTGTTCTTTACAGAGGTTTTAAAACACAGAAAAGTATAATAGAAAGATAAAATGATTTGCCACTTGGAAATAACCACTTTCCTTCCAGCACTTTGTGGTGACACATTCAAACATTCAGAGTAGTTGGAAGAACTGTATGAAGAGCTCCCACGCACTCACCAATTAGATTCTGCAACTCACACTTCTGTTTCTTGCTCACAGCTCTAGCTGTTATCCAGGCCTGGACTTATCTGTCCATTTATCTTTTTTTCTGATACATTTCAAATTAAGTTGAAGACAACAGTATGCTTTCCCAAAACACTTTTTTAAAGAATCTTTTTTAAAAATGATTTTATTTATTTATTTTTAAAGAGAGGGGAAGGGAAGGGGAAAGAGAGGGAGGGAAACAATGTGTGGTTGCCTCTCACACGCCCCACACTGGGGCCTGGCCTGCAACCTAGGCATGTGCCCCGACTGGGAATGGGACCTGCCACCCTTTGGTTCGCAGGCCTGTGCTCAGTCCACTGAGCTACACCACCCAGGGCTCCCAAAATACTTTAACATGAATATCATTAATTAGAGTGAAATAAAAAGCTTTTCTTATGAAAATATTCAGATGCTCAGAAGAGGAAAGAACAGTATAATCTATGGGAACACCCAACCCCCAGGCTCACCAATCATCAGCACTTTTTCAGTCTTGTGTCATCTATCCCTTACCTTTTTTAGAAATAAAAAATCACTGATTTTTAAAAATTTTGATTATTTTTTGTTGTGCGAGTAAAGTTGTCTGCATTTACCCCTGCACCAATCCCCACTGACTTTTTAAAAGTAAGTCTTACTTTAACTTGCAAAAGCAATACACACTTGAGCCCTGACTGGTATGGCCCAGTTGGTTGGGCATTATTTCACAAAGTGGAAGGCCACCAGTTTGATTCCAGCTCAGGGCACATGCCTGGGTTGGGGGCCACGTCTCCAGTTGGGGCAATGAGAGAGGCAACCGCTATTTTTCTCCCTCTCCTTCTCCCTCTCCTCCTCTCTCTCTAAAAATCTTAAAAAATGAAAGTAATACATACGTGCACCCATCATAATAATTGTTGACTCAGGCATTTGATGGATGCTAAGTTATGAATAAAAACTTGGTGGGGAACAGTACATTCACAGAGAACTGTCATTCAGAAATTACTTACTCATTACAAAGGGAACACTGAGCTTCCCCTGGAGATACTGGTGGGCAGCCCCTTAATCAAGGGATCCACACTCACATCGCCAGGTGTGAGCCAGGCCAACTTGGTGCAACTCCCATTGTGATGCTCCAAAAACACCAGTGTGGGTTGAATCCCCAGGAAACATCAGACCAACACAAAGGGCATTATAACACGAAGCAAGTGTCTATGCTTATTAAAAATCAAGATGATGAAAAAGAAAGAAAGCTGAGGAGCTAGCTCAGGATTAAAGGCAGTGGAGGAGGTGTGACCACCAAAGGCAGTGCCTGAGCCTAGTTTGGCGGGTGGGTTGGGGGAAAGTGCTATAAAGGATGTTACTGGGACATGCGGCAACATTTGGGTAGGGACTGTATACTTGATAGATTTATGATAAATTTCTGAATTTCATCTACTGTGCTGTGGTTAAGAGGATGCCCTTCATCTTAGAATCTTAGGAAGTCACACTAACTGGGGTGAAGGGCCTGGGGTCTATGGTCCACTCACAAGTGGCTCAGAAAAACAACTTTATATTCACATATAGATCATGATATATAATGATAACATTATAAATAACATATCATATATAATGTATAATATGTAATTGTTATCACGAATGGTGAAAGAAAAAATAAATGTGATGAAATGCTAATGAGTGACTCCAGGTGAAGTCTACACAGAAGTTCCTTTTTAAACCCAGGTAAATTTTCTGTAGATTTGAAATGATTTCAGAATAGAGCATTTTAAAATAATACCTGCACACAGAGAGTCTAGTCATGTGCAGGAAGGCAGGGCTCTGCTGGCACCTGGGCCTCCACTCACAGCTCTCAGCCCCGCCCGGCGAGCGGCTGCTGGACAACCACACTGCCGCTGTCCCTAGACTGTGCAGTCTCGTGTCCTGCCCTTTGTGTGTAGTGTGATTGCATGAGCATTTCTCCATGTTACCAAATTTCCTCAGGAAATGTCACTTTGAATTGTCCCTTAGCATTATGCCCATGATTTCTTTAGCTAGTCCTGTTTTTTGGAATTTATGTAGTTTTCTGCTTTTTCACCCCTGTAAATGATGCATTGATGAGCTGCTTTCTATGTTAATCTCTGCTGCCCCTCTGACAGTGTCCTCAGGAAGATTCTGAAGAGGGAGTACTAGGAGGAGGGGACTGCGGGCTGTCAGAGGCACTGGGTAGGTCCTGCTGAGCAGCATTCCAGACCGGCCAGACCAAGGCACGCCCAGAGGGCATGCACACCCACTCCCTGGCAAGCTTGGTATTATTACAAATCATTAAAACATTTGCCAGTCCAAGGTGTCCCCATTGGATCTGGTTGTTTTCTTTGATTACGGGTATATCCATTTCTGTTGTCCTTCTGTGCATCATCTGTTAATGATCTTTAGTCCATTTTTCTTGGCCTGTCACTGTTTTTCTTACTGATGGGTAGTGGCTGTGAGGACTGACATGCAGTGATTCTTGTGAGGAGCTGCAGCAGCACACAGAGGGCCTCCAGGCCACTGCCTGGGTTGCATTCTGGTTCTGTTGCTTGCTGGCGGTGCTGCCCAGCTGGGCTGTGCACCCACCGAGTGCCTCTGCTTCCCCTTCTGTGGAAGGGGCTGATGAGGGTAAGGGAGCTAATCCACATGCAGTGCTCAGACCCATGCACCACACACACCATGAACTAAGAAAAATGGTGCCATTATTTGCACATTAAGGAAATCTACCCTTAGTCCTACTGTTGCGAGTTGTGCCCTCCCCACATGTGAAGGCTTTGGGTTCAGCGAGTGGGGGTGGCCTCAGGAGCTGGCAGAAGAGCCACCAGAGTCCACTGTTCCGTGAGCAAAGGTTTAGGGGAATGCCTACCACTTAAAAACATTCTCAGAGCCACAGTGATAGGCCTCTTGGCTCCAGATCAAAACCCAAGTTAGTCCTGAGGTAGATTTCACAACTTCCTTTAAGAGATGCCTTCAGCAGCCCAGGCCTGGGTGTGGCTTCCCCCTGCATGGCTAATCCAGCTGCCCCTGCTCCCCCAGAGCCTCCCCTCCCTACTTGCCTTCCTTGGAGGTGCAGGGCCCTGTTCCTGAAGAGAACCCCACCACAGTTTGGCAGGTGAGACTCACCTCAGAGCCAGGTGAGGCCCTGAGAGGTCAAGACTGGGCCCTCTCAGGTTCAGCTCATGCCCTATTTCCATCCCTCCCATGGCTCAGGAGGGGAGGGGCCTGGTGCCACTTACCCCATTTTCCCAGCCTGCCCCTCACTTCCGGACTCCTGGGGATCCCTCTGGTCGGTGTGGAGGAGGCTGGGCAACTCGAGCTACAAGTCAACATCCACACTGGGGTGGCCCGAAGAGGTCAAATGCACCCCGACAGCTTGGCTGTAGCTGTCCACATCCTGGCCTCTGGGGAGTGGCCCGGAGCTTGTAGGGGCTTCTCAGTCCAACCCTGTCCCCTGTCACCTGACCTCAGGGTGACCTTTCTGTTGGTATGTAGATAACTCCACCCACTCTTCACACAAACCTCTGCCACCACTTCTCGAAAATCAGCCAGCTATGTGATACTTAGAATCACTTCCCTGGGTTTGAAAGCCATGCTGGGAGGCTGCTGCACCTGGTGCCACACTGCCATGAGAAGAAACCTGTCTTACATCGCTGCCACACAGAGAGCAGGGTCCCCACACTGAGTCCCCACAGACTATGGCAACAGAGTGCCATCAGCTGCAGCACCCAGCCCAGTAACACCACACGCCCGAGATGTGTAGGCTGCAGCACCCGGAGCTCTGGCCTGGCTTGGCCCCTGCAGACAGGACTGGCTGACTCCTGGCTGAGATAGAAGAACACCTCCATTAGCTGGGAGCAAAGCAGCGCTGTTGGGTCTTGGACTTCAGGCAAGTGCTGCATAGTGGGCCCAGAGCTGGAGAGAGAAAATGCCTTATCTTAAAGAGCTTAAGAGTAGGGGTCAAAAAACATTGAAAGGGTTAGGCAACCATGAGAAACAAGGGCTTACACCCATTTTCCAAAGACTGTTGTCTTCTACAAAAACTGGAAACAAATACTCACCAACAGCATGTAAGCGGAAAAGACACCAGTGTTTGGGCTGCCTGTCACTACCAAATCCAAAAAGCAATGACAGCGATTGAATCTTTTATGGGCACTTTATTCAGATGGCCAGGGATCTGAGAAGATGGCCGGGTTCATATCCTAACAAACCATCTTCCCTTCTCTTTCCTGGCCAGACCTTTTATAATGTGGGCGTGAGTGGATAAACAAGGTGTGGCGAGGGCTTTGGAATTCAGGGAGGATTAGGTGAGCAAAGTTGCAGCATTCTTGTTCTGGACAGTTAGCTTTTCCCAAGGAGGGTGGTCGTCTGCTCTCCCTGGAACAAAGGTTCAGATGTCCCCAGGCAGTAATCTTTTATCAGTGCCCCAGGAGGCCAGCTGTTTTCCTAGGAGCCAGGATGGGTCTTATCCGTAGTTTCTGAAACAAAAGCTTTAACATACACATTACTTGCCACACTTATAACCTTTTACCTTAAGCTAAAATTTTCCAAGTCTTGAGTCCCCTATCAAGCACACTTGATAAAGTGTGGTATGTTCCTGCCATGGGTCCCTACACAGCAAAGAAGAAGAACCAGGTCTTCTCCCATGCAGTAGCTCAGATAACACCCACGGAGGCAGGAGAATGCAGACAGAACAAGAGCACAGACAGAATGATTCCATTAGATGAAATTCAGAAACAGGTAAAGCTTATCAGTGGTGATGGAATCAGGGCAGTGGTTTCCTGGGGCGGGGGTGGGGGTACTGGAGGAGACACAAAGGAGCCTCCCACATTTGGCTACAGCAGTTGGCACATCTGTAAGAAGGCAACAAGGTGCAGGCCTAAGTTGGTGCACTTCACTATAGGAGACGATTCTGCATGGTGTGGGCCCAGCTCCCACTGGGAGATGCACAGGACCCACACCCATGGATAGGTTCTCCCATGGGGGAATCAGGCCTGCATTAGACCTAGACTGCTATGAGACTTGCTTTTGCTAAAACTCCCTCACCCTGAATTGAGGCAGCAAGTGCTTACTGTAACTTCCTAAAATCCATGCTAAAACTCCCCAGTATGGTGTATAACTGGTTCAACCACTCTTCCCTTTCCATTTGCAAATATCCTTCTTCTTTGATGTGATTAGCAGCAGCATCTCCTTTGTTTTCTGTAAAAGGTAACCACCTAAGGCAAACCTGCACATAGTAAATGAGGACCATCATGTAATGGGCCCAGAAAAGAAATAAAGGCCTGTCAAGGCAAGGGCCCAGGTTTTTTTCTCCTCTTGAGAGAAAAGTCATGCTGTCCCTTTTCCTCCACAGAACTCGGTCTGTGTGAATTTCTTGTATCTCATCCATAATGTAGTGGACCCCACGAGCCGGGGTCCGGCTCGTAAATTATACCTCAATTTTAAAGGGAAGAGACAGGAATAAGATAGGGGCCTGTTAGAGTCCATTGCTGCGGGCCTTTGAGGGTCAGCTCCTTCAGTCTACCACTGCCCTTGCCCCATAGCTCTATGAGCTGGGAGCTGAACTTGCTTTTGCCAGGAGAACATTGCTGGCCTTCTTCCCCAGTCTCTGAAGCAGGAGGCCTGTGACGGCCCAGGAATTTGCATTTCCAACGCTCTCAACCCTCCGTCCACAGGCAATCCTGAGGCTGCTGGTGCAGGCAGGTGCTCTGAGAACTGCTGGCCTGTGCACTTGAATAGAAGTGGATAGGTACATGCCACAGCCAGGGCAGGGGCTCCTCCAAGCTCAGGAGCATGCAGGCATATTCAGGGGCACACTGACGGAGTGACACTATCAAAAAAGTGAAATAAGCAAGAGCTAGGGGGTTCCATGGAGGGAAATCAGAGGAAAAACAGCAAGGAGGAAGCCAGTGAGGCGGCTGGCATTCAGTGTCTGTGGCCAAGGTGGGGGGATGGGGCCTTTGGCTCTGCTGGGTAGGGGTGGGAGGGGTTCTTTTGAGTGATAAAGCTTGAAAATAGGAGAAAGGTTATGACTTCTATTGAAAAATGTGCCTTCCCACAGGGAACTTATGGTTCCAAGTTGGGAGGTGAAACAAGTTATCTGTGGTCATTTACCTGTGACAATCCCAGAAATGTTCCCTAAAGGGCAGAGGGGAGCCATCTCACTAACAGCAGGTGTGACTTCACTGGCTGGGCACCTGAAGTCAGCGGGGTACACTGAGTGGTCAGGCTAGATGCAGAGGCCCCGAGCCCTGTCTGGTAACCCATGGGCGGTAGCTGAGGCAAAGGGCAGGTGGGGCAAATGTGGGGAGCAATACAGAAGTGGGTGCGTGTCATGGTAGGGAAAGCCTGCCCTGCTCGTAGATGAGAGGATAAACTGGTCCCAAAGGAGCCATCCTTGATTACCTTCCCTGCAGGTCTAATGGCTATAGGACTTCTCTGCCACTGTTGTTTTTTAGTTCTGTTATTCACACACACACACACACACACACACACACCCAAAAGAATTGAAAGCAGGGGCTCAGATAGATATTTGTACATCATGTTCACAACAGCATCATTCACAGTAGCTAAAAGATATAAACAACACAAGAATAATCGATGGATAGACAAAATGTGACCCATACATACAATGGAATATTATTCAGCCTTAAAAAGGAAGGAAATTCTGACACCTGCTATCACATGGATCAACCTTGAAGATGCTATACTCAGCGAAATGAGCCAGACAAGAAGGCAGATGCTATATGATCCCACTTATGTGAGGTACCCAGAGATGTCAGAATCATAGAGATAAAAGACTAGAATTGTGTTTGGCAGGTGCTGGGGGAAGGAGCCTAGAGAATTAGTGTGGATTGGGCAGAGTTTCAGTTTGGGAAGATAAAAAGATTCTGGAGGTGGATGGTGGTGATGGTAGCACAATAATGTGAATATGCTCAATGACACTGGACAGTACACTTAAAATTATTAAAATGGTAAATTTTACATTATGCATATTTTACCAACAGAAAATGTCATTGTGTGCCCAAAAGGAGTTCTCCCTCTGCTGCCTCCCACCCCCAACCCAATTCCTAGGCTAAAGGCTGGGCTTGTGGGCTGATGAAATCTTTTCCCAGCCACTATTCGCCAGACAGATTCCAGTGTGGAGAAGGAATGAGGTTCCTGTACTTAGAATACAGGTTCAGCTGCATGTGACTTGAGCAGATGGAGGTCTGTTTCCCCTGTGTTGGGTCTAGAGGCAGGTAGTGCAGGGGTGGCATGGGGACTCTGCTCCATGCAGTCATCCAGGGACCCAGGCACCTCTGGCGATCCCTCAGGTGTTTCTCTGGTCCACATGGCTCATTTACCACCATGTCTATATCCTTAGTAGCCAGGGGAAGAAAGGAAAGAAGGGGCATGCTTCCTCCTTTAGGATGTTGCCACTGGATCTCCATCCTAGGCAGGGAATGCTGTTGCTGTGTGGTGCACTACCTTCCCCTGCACTCTCCATAGGACATCAATTGCATTCCACCGAGGTGTGTACTGGATTACTCCTCGAGAGAGAAACTGCCACAAGATGTAAATTCAGCTGACAGCCTCCATCAGGGCAGGCTCTGCTCTGGAGCACTGAGTGGGCAAACTGGGGTGCCCTGTCACTCTCCTGCTTCCTCTGCTGTGGGATGGAGCATCCCCCACATGCTCATGCTCCATCTTTTATGTATACATACATATATGTGTATACATGCATACATGTATGTGTAGATACATGTGTAGATACACATCTACACATATGTGTAGACACACATACATGTATGCATGTATATTTACACATATAAAATTGATTATGCTATTATAGTTGTCCCAATTTTCTCCCTTTTTCCCCTCTGCCTTGTACCCCCATTTCATCTGGCAATTCCCCCTTAGTTCATGTCCATGGGTCATGCATATAAGTTCTTCTGCTTCTCCATTTTTTTAAAAAAAAATATCTTATTGATTATGCTACTACAGTTGTCCTATTACCCCTCTTCACTCTCCTCCATCCTGCACACCCTCTCCCACCCACATTCCCCCCGTTAGTTCATGTCCATGTGTCATAAGTTCTTTAGCTTCTACATTTTTCTTGCCCCCCCATCTATTTTCTACCTACCATTTATGCTACTTATTCTCTATACCTTTTCCCCTTCCCTCCTCCTCCCACTCCCCTGTTGCTAACCCTCCATGTGATCTCCATTTCTGTGGTTCTGTTCCTGGTCTAGTTGTTTGCTTAGATTATTTTTGTTTTTGTTTTAGGCGTGGTTGTTAATAATTGTGTTTGCTGTCATTTTACTATACATATTTTTTATCTTCTTTTTCTTACATAAGTCCCTTTAATATTTCATCAAATAAGGGCTTGGTGATGATGAACTCCTTTAACTTGACCTTATCTGAGAAGCCCTTTATCTGCCCTTCCATTCTAAATGAAAGCTTTGCTGGATAGAGCAATCTGGGATGTAGGTCCTTGCCTTTCATGAGTTGGAATACTTCTTTCCAGCCCCTTCTTGCCTGAAAAGTCTCTTTTGAGAAATCAGCTGACAGTCTGATGGGAACTCCTTTGTAGGTGACTGTCTCCTTATCTCTTGCTGCTTCTAGGATTCTCTCCTTCATTTTTACCTTGGCTAATGTAATTATGATCCACCTTGGTGTATTCCTCCTTGGGTCCAACTTCTTTGGGACTCTCTGAGCTTCCTGGACTTCCTAGAAGTCTATTTCCTTTGCCAGATTGGAGAAGTTCTCCTTTATTATTTGTTCAGATAACTTTTCCACTTGTTGCTCTTCCTTTTCCCCTTCTGGTAGCCCTATAATTTGGATGTTGGAACACTTAAAGATGTCCTGGAGGTTCCTAAGCCTCTCCTCATTTTTTTGAATTCTTATTTCTCCATTCTTTTCTGTTTGATTGTTTCTTTCTTCCGTCTGGTCCAGTCCATTGGTTTGAGTCCCAGTTTTCTTCCCATCACTATTGGATTCCTGTGCATTTTCCTTCACTTCACTTAGCATAGCCTTCATTTTTTTTTAATCTAATTTGTGACTGAATTCAGCCAATTCTTTGAGCATCCTGATCACCAGTGCTTTGACCTATGCATCTGATAGGTTGGCTATCTCTTAGTCACTTAGTTGTATATTTTCTGGGGCTTTGATCTGTTCTTCCATTTGGGCCATTTATTTTTTGTCTTGATGCACCTGTTATGTAGTGAGGGGTGGAGTCTTAAGTGTTCTCTTGGGTTGGGTAACACAATGTTGCTGCATTTTGACGCTGTATGTGGGGGCGGGGTCTGAGAGGAAACAATGGCGCTTGCTCCGCTCTCTGTCAGGCTTTAGTCCCTTCTGCTGCTTCCCCCAAGCAAACTGGGCCTTTCTGGTGCTGATTCCCATGTGGATGGGCTTGTGCACACTCTAGGACCCCGTGGGTCTCTCCAACGACCTCTCCTATGAGGCTGGGAGTCTCTCCCTGTGCCTCAACCCCACAGGTGTTTTCAATCAGTGCCCCAAGGGTCTATTTCCCGGGACTGGGACCCTGGGACTGCCTGGTCAGCCAGCCGCCTTGCACACAGTGTCTCACTTCACAATCGCCGCCTTACTGGGTCTGCCGGTTGCCACCCCACGCCTGGGGTCTGCCAGCCGCCACCTGCACTCCCAAGGTCTGCCCGCTGCGGTCTTGAGCATCTGGTATGCCTTATGCACCTGGTTGCACTGCTCTTTATGCCTCAACCCCTCTCTACCCGGCTACCTGACTCTGCCCCTCCTACCGGTTTGGATGAACGTGTCTATTTTAACTCCTTGGTTGTCTGACTTCCATACAGTTCAATTTTCTGTCAGTTCTAGGTGTTATTTTATTTCTAAATTGTTGTTGTCCCTATCTTGGTTGTGTGAGGAGGCACAGTGTATCTACCTACACCTTCATATTAGCTGGAAGTCCCAATTTGTACTTCTTTTTTTTTAAAAGATTTTACTTATTTTTCGAGAGGGAAGGGAGGGAGAAAGAGAGAGAGAGACATCAATGTGTGGTTGCTGGGGGTCATGGCCTGCAACCCAGGCATGTACCCTGATTGGAAATCGAACCTGCGACACTTTGGTTCATAGCCCGCGCTCAATCCACTGAGCTACGCCAGCCAGGGCCTCCAGTTTTTACTTCTTAATCACTGCACTTTTTCCTCCCTTCTCCTGCTTCCCCCTCCCAAATGGTTACCCTTCCAAATGACTCCATACCTATGATTCTGTAATGCTGCCTCTTTACTGACTACAGGCATACCTCAGCACCCTGCTTGCATTTCTTTCTAATTTCATCTTGATGCCAGAGGGCCCAAACTGACACCATTGCTGTGGGTTGCACCCCCTGGCACATAGAAGAGAGCCTGGCATACAGCAGACACTTAACATCTCCCAAGTGAACCAAGAAAATATAAGAGAGATTCAACAAATATGTGTTGACCTGAGCAGATTGCAAAGCAGTGGGGAACCAGTCATTCTCCAGTTCACCTGGGAGTGGGATTCTCCTGCCACATTGGCTGGAACCCCTTTGCCAATGAAAACAGACTCACTCTAGCTGCAGGTTGGGGTTTTCCTGAGCCCTAGGGGGCTGAGTCCCCTCAGAAAAGGAGTCTGACCTGCAAGACTTGGTTCTCTCCCCAAGACATACAGCTGTCCATATAGCACCTTTGGGAGAATTAGAAAAAGGCACCTGACTTGGAGAATGCAGCACAGACTGGACAGACACCACCTGCCCCCTTGGTTGGACAACTTTGTGCAGGGCACAGCCTGACCTGCACATGCAGGCCCTGCCTCTGCTCCCCTCACCAGCAGTGACAACCATTATCATTTTAGCACGCATCCTTGCACACCTTTTTCTAAACATTTACTAACCACTATATTAATCCTTGCATGCTGATCCTGGATGCTGGGCTGAGGGATGTTCAGTAAAATTTATAAGAAACATATTTATGAAGCACTTTTATATTCTTCCCTCTCAATACCTCAAACACTTTTTAAGTGGGAGCTTTGGAGTCAGATGTGAGTTTGAGCTCCAGCTCCATCGTTTACTAACTGTGTGACTGGGAGTGAGTCACAGTCTCTGGTGAGCCTCTGACTTCTCATGTTACATGGAGCAGACTGGGCATTTGCGCTTTTGCCCACTTGACTTACAGAGCTGAGTTTTCTCTGGAAAGCTGCTGTACCTGCAGCGTTGGACTGTGTTGTGTGAGGAGGCCCAGATGACCCCCTTCAGCTCTGAGTGCATGGCCAGGGGCCTAGCTGAGCAGGTAACACTCCCAGGTCCTCAGCAGTTGGTTTAAGAAAGGACCTGTGGCGACACTGGGAGTCAGAAGTGCCCCTGCTGTGACTCACCAGAACAGCAGGGGCAGCTCCCTTGCCTTGGAGTTGTGGAAGTTTGGGGTGGGGTCAGAGTGCTGTGTGGAGATGCAGAGCATGTGGAGAAGGGGAGCCAGGGCACAGAGAGAGGGAATCGCCAGTGATGTCACCCAAGGCCCACATCTAGCCGCCTGCTTTCCTGTGACCTGGTCCCTGCCCATGTCCCCTTGGCCTTCATGGAGGCGACCTGCCATACCTGCTGGTGGGACTTGAACATCGATGAGGCAGTCCAGAAGAGCCAGAGAGTTAGTGCCCCAAAGTGATCCTCAACCAATGGGGACAAGAGGTGAGTGGTAACCGCCTGACTTCCTCGGTGTCCCGTATGACCCTGAGATGTGTTTCTGGGAAGATTCCCAGAAGTGTCACTAACCCATTAACACACCTGCATTGGCCCCTCCTGTCCTCCTCTTGCTTCCCAACACCTACACAGTGCTTTTTGGGGCCACCCCCAAACATGTGACTTTGGGAAGACCCCAAACGAAGATGCTGAAGCAACGGATCAACCCCTCTCTCTGTCCCTCTCTTGCTTTCTTGCTATCTTTCTCATTGAGCCAGTTTGAATTGATTTTCTTCATTTGCAACCATAGGAACCTGGTTAACTCTGACTGTGATGACAACAAGTGGCTTACAGAATTATTGCAAAAACAGCCTAGCGTGTCTGAGGTGTGGACTGTGCATCTTGTGTGTAATAGATGCAGTTCCCTGCTGCTGTCCCCGGCCCTCTGACCCAGAGACAGGCTGAGCCTCTCCAGTGTGACTGGGAAGGGTGTCCTGGTGTGGCTTTTAGGGAGGGTTCAGGCAGTCTGGCTAGATACTCGCCATATCCATCTGCACCCTCCAACCTCCACCCTCTATAGCACGTCAAGTGCCCATAGCAGTTGTCATTTGTTTAAGTTCCCTTTGAGTTATTTATTTTATTATTATTTTTAAATCCTCACCCAAGGATATGTTTATTGATTTTTAGAGGGAGGGGAAGGGGGAAAAAGAGAGAAGGAGAGACAGAGAGAAAGAGGAACATTGATGTGAGAGAGAAATATCGACTGGTTGCTGCCCGCACACTCCCAGAACCGGGACTGATCCCACAACTCAGGAATATACCCTGACCCGGTATTGAACTTGCCACCTTTTGCTGTTCAGGACAAAGCTCCAAACAACTGAGCCACCCAGCCAGGGCAAATTTAGTCCCTTTTAAAATTGATCCAAACACCAGGGAGCACCCAGCTCTTTCCATCGGACAGTCCACATGGCTCACAGTACCCCTCCAAGGCCCCATCGTGTACTGAGTGCTGCCAATACCTGTTCTCAGACCCGCCGAAATGCAGGGAGCTTCCTTCCTCTGGTGCCATCACCACTGAGCTTCCCTGAGTTTGACACACACACACACAGAAACATGCACAAATCCTAATTAAAGAGCTTGCCCAATCTTGAAAAGTGAACACACCCAAGAAACTGCAGTCCAGATGAGAAACCAGCATTGTCTCGAAGGTGAACTTACCCTGACTTCCCACCATTGTTGCCTGGTTTTGAACTTTATGTTCACAATGAAGTCATTCAGTGCACAGCCCTGTGTCTGACTTCTGTTGGACAGGATGCCTACAAGTGAGATCTGTGTTTGTGTGTGAGCAGTGAATGGCTCATCTACATTTCTGTGTGGTCTTCCAAGGGCTGGACACAGCTCAGTCTATTTGTCCATTTCATTGTATATGGATGTTGGGTCGTTTCCAGTTCTCCCCCTCCCCAGTATTACGGATCGTGCTGCTTTGGTGCTTTCTTTCTTATAGTAACTAGATGGAGATCGTAGGACCCACAGAGGGAAGGAGTGTTCCGCTCTTGCTTCTCCCTATTCTGTGCAGTATCGGGGGTTACCTGGTACCTGTATGATCCTATTCCAGAGGGTGAAATTCTCCAATGATCTTAAGCAGGCTTGGGCACCAGAGCTGGTGGGGCTTTTTCAGTGACGTAAAGGGGTCCCCTGCTCCTGCAGTCAGGTTTCTGTGAGCAGGACCAGGTGGTCCTGTGGTGGCAGGAGCCAGGAAGAGAGAATCCTGCTGTTTCACTTTGGACCAAAACTGTAGACCTGTGGCAACATCTATATTAGTTAGGAATTGTATCCAGTTGCAAGTACCAGAAACCCAGAAGGTAGTGGTATAGGATAGAGGTTTATTCTCACAAGTCAAAGGCATAGGGACTCCCAGACAGGTGTGGACTTCTAGAACATCACCAGGAACCTACACGTCCCCTGTCCTTCTGCTCTGCAGTGCTTAGTTCCGCTCCCTCCTCCAAATCACAAAATGGCCACTGGATGGTGTTTGTTTTCTCTAGTTTTTTTGGAAGTGCTACCTAACAGCTTCTGCTCAGATCTCAGTAGCTGTCCTTATTTGTATGGGGAGTGGGAAACATAGACCTTTAGCTGCTCACCTGGTTACCAAGGAAGAAGGGAAGAAGCCGTACTGGACAAGCCACGAGTAGGCTCCAGGCCAACATCCAATCCAGCTTCTTTTACCTGATTTGGGATACTGAAGAACAAGGAACTCTCTAGTGCTAGCAATTGCTAAAAGCAGGTGAGATTGATTTTTGAAACAGAATGCTTAAGCGGGCTGTGCTGATGCCACTGGTTCTCCTTCCTTGTGGGCCTGCAGTGCACCCTTGGGAAGGAAGCACTGTCCTTACCTTAAGAACAACCTTTAAACATTAGAACCTAGTAACTGTAGGTGCTTTTTGAGATAAGGAAAGGCTGTATTACATGACAATGCCAGGCAGGCTCCAGCTCTTTGGTGCGGGTGGGGGAATTTATGCAGGATTCTTAGGCTGAATCTGGAAGTGGGTGGTTTATTCCAGAGCAGTCTGGCCTCAGCCTGACTCTTCAAGGAGCTCAGGGGTGGAAATTCCTTCTCAGAGAAAGTTGAGATGGAAGCGGGGGCTTCCAGACATTGACACTTGCCAGTCATTAGCTGAGGGCCGCAGAGCAGAGAGGGAGGAGAGCACTTTCTGGCTCTCCAGGCTCTGTCCCAGCAGCCCCAGGCAGGGCCTTGTCTAGGGAAGGGTGGGAGCCAGCACCCAGAGCTGGAGTGAGAGCGCAGGTCTGAATGAAGGGACCCAGGCAGATGTGGGCTGAACATTACATACCTCCTTTACACCCATAGCCCCTCTGAGAGGTCAGGTGGAGAAACTGAGGCTCAATGAAGAAGAGTGACCTTGTTCAACTAACTGTAAGCGCTGGGATTCTAACCCAGATCTGAATGTCACCAAAGACCCCAGGCTATGTCCATGCTTACCTTTCTCTCTTTTTATTCAGTCACTGGCAGGCGTTTACTGAATGCCTGCTGTCTGTAGGCCCCCGACTCAGGCCCTCCAGCAGGGAGGCTGCCTGCCCAGCTGCTCCTGGGTATCCTCCTCTCCCAGGCTGAGCCTCAGACTCATTTTCCCTTTAATGTCGTCAGGAAACAGGCCATCTCAGATGTCATCACAGTGGCTGGGCACATAAACACAGGGCCTCCTGAAGAGTGAGTTCATGGGAAGGCAGGTGAAGAGGCCCGTGGGGGAGATCCAGGAGAGATGGGCCAGAGAGGTCTGTGATTTGACTTCAGCATTAAGTGGCTGGGACCTGCTTCTCCTTGGAGTGAAGATGACTCATCCACTGACAAAGCCTGCAGTTCAAGAAGGTGCCACTGGGAGAGGACTTGGTGAACTTGGGGGTCCTATCACAGTGGAGGAGGGGGTTCAAGGGGGCAGTTGACTTGTCAAATCCCAGAGCTTTACTGGGATTTGACCACTCACTGGCTGTGTGACCTTGGGCCAGTTAATGAACATCTCTAGGCCTCCATTTTCTCACCTTTGAAATGAAAGGAGGCCTCACAGAGGGCTTGGGAGGATTCATGGAGTTACTGAAATTGTACCTGGAACATACATAGTACACATACTCCACAGGGTTGACAATGGTGATTCAAGTGGTTGACAGGACTGTCTGGAAGGCCCCCCCCTCCCTGGCCCTGGTGTGAGGCTCACTGTTGCCTCCCTCACCCTGAGTCCTGTGTTCTTGGAGCTCAGCTCTCCAGCCTCACCTGCACGTCTTTCCATGCCAGTGAGTGTGGAGCAGGAGCTTTGGCCTTCCTACCATCTAGAGAGACTAATACTGTCAGATAACTTTTCTCGAGTGCTTAGGATGGGCATTTTCTTATTCATCCCCACCCCAAACAAGTTGCGTAGCCACCCCTGACCTGGCTCTGCACAGCCAGTGCAGTTCATGCGGCACGTTGGTGGGAGGCTCAGGAAAGGGCCCAGCCCAGGCCAGGCTAAGAAAAGATCGGTGAGCAAAGGAATGAATGAATGAGAAAATGTGTGAGTGGATATTCTGCCCTAGGCCAAGCCAAACTGCTCACAGAGGTTGCTTCCTAAGGTTCTGGGTAATATCCATCCTGGTGCTGCCATGGGGTGGGGGTAGGGGGCCAGGAGCTTGAGGGGTCTGCAGATGACTGTCAGATGCTGAGGTGGGCTGGGTGGGTCCACTGGGTGAGACAACTCACGGAGGCTTGTTGTGAGGGCAGGGGTGGGGGTGTGCCCTGGAGTCCCCTTCCTCTTCTGGCTTCCTGCCTGCTGAACGCTGCGGACATGGGCCCTGTGGACCCTCAAAGGGCAGCCCAGAGGCTTTCTGGAGGGACTCAGGAGGCCCTGCTGAGGATGAGGGTCAGTGCTATAGTCACTGCTGGGGGATAGCTGCTAAGTGCGAAAGGGTAGAGCAAGGTACTCTGGGGGCCCAGGAGGGCCCTAGACAGGAAGTCCTGCGAGTGTGTCTCAGGCCAGACTGCCCTTCTCTGCCCATCACGCTGTGCAGTGGTGCACCTGTGGCTTGCCACTCTCTACCTTGCCTCCCTCTTCTGTGGAAGGGACCAAACGGGATGCCCCCCACCGTACTCCTCAGATTCCCCATTCTACAATACACTCTCTACCATCACTCGATTGGGTTGGCTCCTTAACATGTGAGGACACAGACACAGAAAGGAGGAGGGAGTGCCTGAGGCTGCCCAGCCACTAAGTGGACACTATCGCTGTCCTGCCTGGAGGCCACCTCCAGAACCCATTTCTTTATGCTGAAGTCTGGGGACACCTGTGACTGACCTTGGGGCTTTATCCAGTTGTAAGAGAAGGTGAGTTGAAACAGCTGGGGTCTAGGAGTCACTGCCGCAGAAGTTCTCAGCCCACAGGTGTGGGGTTGGCACCCATGGCCTTGGGTGGGCAGACTCCAGGACAGGCTGCACGCTCTCTCCCCTGCTCTACAGGGGGGGCTGAGCCCCAGGGCCCCAGTGGTAACATCCTTGATAACAAACCCTTTATAGGTCCCTTCCTTTCCCTGCCCCACTTGCCCACTCCCCTGACAGTACATCCTAAAATCAAGTACTTACCCTTGAATCCTTGCCCCAGAGTCTGACTCTGAGACTGTCCCACCTTGCAGGTCAGGTGCTGGATCCAGACAGCGGAGCTCCAGAATCTACGTTCTTAAACACAGCTTTCCAGATCCCTCCCGTTGAGAGTCCACGAAGGGTTGCAGCCTTCCCGTGAAGCCTGATACCAAGTAGAGTGGCTGCTAGTGTTACTATTTGTATTTGTGTCTCTGCTGTCCCGGGTGGGTGGGAAACGATAGTTTTGAAAGCCCCTGGCAGCTCCGGTCTTTCACAAGCAGCCTGGCGAGCATCGTTTCCTTGGTGACGGGTGCCCCTAACAGAGCCTGTAAGCAGTACCCAGCACCTCCTACTTACTGGCACACCCACTGGGGATTGTTTGGTCAGCAGACCACTGACAGGTGAGAGGGGGGAGGGTCCACTGCTCTCCCGTGCCAGGGCTGGGACCCCGTTTTCCTGGTTGGATCCCTGCATCCCTGGTCAATGTACTCCATGCATCATACAGCTCGAACTCTTTCATCCCACCCCATCTGCCTCTGAGGACGAGTCCCCTGCAAAGGGAGGCAACACAGCCTACGGGTGCACATCCCCCAACGCCCACCTCCCAGCCTTGGCCCCCAGGAGGCAGCAAACCCAGCGCAGGAACCTGTGAAGAAAGGGGCTGAAGCGTAAGCCAGGGGCGACCCCTGCTGGCCACAGTTGGGAGAGCCGGTGCTCTGTGGGAAGTGGGCCGCGAGGGCCTTCACCCAGGCGGGTGGCCCATGGAACCATGGATAGCACGGAGGTGCGTCCATGACAAGGTTTCCCTCAAAGCTGCAGTAGTTTGCTAGATCTACATTAAAAAATAGCACAATTTGGGGACTTAAAGGAACAGAATTCTCTTACAGTTTTGGAGGCCAGAGTCTGAATTCAAGGTGTCAGCTGGGCCCCGCCCGTACTGGAAGCTGAGGGGAGGAGCCTTTCTTGCCTCCGCCCCAGCTTCTGGTCGGGGGGCAGTACAGACGCACCACTCCAGTCGCTTCCTCTAGTCTTTGCGTGGCCTCCCTCCCACTGGACACTGAGTCCAGACTTCCCTGGATCAGGGCCCACTCTAATGCATTGTGATCTCATCTTAACTTGATTACATCTGCAAAGACCATAGTTCCAAATAAGGTCACATTCACAGATCCAAATGGACATGAATTTCGAGGGCTCACTCTTTAGGCCCAGCACAAAGGCCTCAAACGCTACCTCCTCCAGGCAGCGTTTCCCTGGTTCCCTGGGAACAAGGGGCTGTCCTCTGAGCCCTGGCAGGGCCTGTGGGCCCCTGGGTAGGGCCCGCATCACATTTATGACTGCACATTTATGACTGGACACAGTGGTTGTGTAGTTTGTTCTCCCTGGTGAGTCTGCCTCTTGGCCCCCGACTGAGGCATCACCTCCTCTGGGAAACCCAGCCTGCTCCCCAGTCCCTGTTCTTTCCCCATTACAGGGTACAAGGGGGACAGTCCCCAAGTCAGTGCTCAAACTGCAGCAGGATTTTTTCCATCTCATCAAGGTGCTGTCATGGACACCTAGACCTGGAGAACTTACACTGGAATTCAGGTTTCTCAGAATGAACCCATGGAAGGAATGATCAGGTTTCTGTGGTGTGGCACTGGTCTCAAAATGCATCTTGAAGAAGGCCCGCCTTTGTCTAAGTTGCTTAGTGAAAGGGCTACAGTTGTTTAAATAGTTTGAAGCAGCCCTGGCCAGGTATCAGTTGGTTAGAATGTCATCCCGATATGTCAAGGTTTCAGGTTCAATCCCTGGTCAGGGTGCATGCAAGAATCAACCAATAAGTGCACGAAGAAGTGGAACAACAAACTGTTGTTTCTCTCTCTGTCTCTCTCAGATAAAAAAATAAATATATATTGAATAGTTTAAAGCAGCAGCATAGTAAATACTGGTGTTTAATTCTTGAAGAAGTGTGGGTCCTGCCAGCCAGCAATTCCAAAAATGATGGTCAAGATTGTTTTGATTGAAGTGCTTACAGAAAATGGGGATAGTCTAGGCAGGGCAATGGATGTCTGCCCAGAGCATTTCCTGTCTCTGACAGGCAGGGCACCTGTGTGTGGAACGTGGAAGCACAAAAAGAAAATTGGTATGTGGAATTGTGCTTCTGTGATTAAACTGGTCTGTGAATCAAATGTGGAAAGTGCCAAAAAGGAAAAAGAAAACTTATGTCAACACATTGTGCCACATTTGGAAAAGAGAGGGGAGGTGGAGGGGTGGGTAGGGAAATGGGCTGGTGTTGACCCAACCTAACCTAGACAGGAGGGAGGTCTTAGGTAATCCCTCTGCTTCTTGTTGTGAGAAAGAAAAAGGAGTATATTTATAGTAGACAACAGTTATAATTATATTAAGTGGCAACTTTTAATATTAAATTACTTACTTCTGTTGATGACATTCCACAATGTCCATTAAAACCATCTTAAGTGGCTGTAGAACTTTGGTTCCACGGAGGGCGAGCATGGCCCTTAAGTGCCCCTCACTGTGGAGTTGTCAGGGGCTTTCCAGGCTTGGGTTTTAAAAAAAGATACTCAAATGTAGGGTTAAAACTTTGACCACAGTTTAGACCATTTCTTCTGGATGGGTTCCTAGAAGTAAAATTCATAAGTCCAAGGGAAGAATGATTTTTTTCTTGATCAGATATTTCAAACTAGTGGCCCTAAGCCAATTTGGCTCTCAATTTTTTAAGTGCATGTCAAGATTTAAAATAAAGATTTCTTTTTAAAATTCAGACTTCCAGCTTCCTTGGAAAATCAGAGCTGCTCAATCAATGTAATAGACCACGTTGGTGAAAGTCTGAACGTTTTTCCCCAGGATAGAAATAACAAAAATGCCCATTTCACCACTATTATTCAACATATTGCTGGAGTATTTAGGCAGAAAGAAAAGAAAAAGAAAGAAAGAAATTAAAAAGGATGATGTAAAACTATCTGTATTCACAAGGTGACATGATCTTATAGGTTGATAATTCAAAGAATCCACTGAATGACTATTAGTTTTTTAAGTATATTTTATTGATTATGCTATTACAGCTGTCCCAATTTTTTCCTCTTTTATCCCCCACTAACCCTGCACCCCTCCACCCTCCAGCATTCTCCTCCACCTTAGTTCATGTCCATGGGTGTTACATATAAGTTCTTTGACATCTCCATTCCCCCCATCCCTCCCTTCTCCCTCCCCACCAAAAACCCTCCATGTGATGTCCACTTCTGTGATTCTGTTCCTGTTCTAGTTCTTTGCTTCATTTTTGTTTTCATTTCTTTTAGGTTCAGTTGTGATAGTTGTGAGTTTGTTGTCATTTTACTGTTCATAGTTTTTATCTTCTTCTATTTCTTAGATAAGTCCCTTTAATGAACCAGTTTAGCAAAGTTTCCAGGTACAAGATCAACATGCAAAAATTGTTTTTATTTCTATACACCAGCACTGAACAATCCAAAAAGGACCACTAAGAAAATAATCTCACCTTCAATAGCATCCAAAAGAATAAAATACATGGGAATAAGTTTAACCAAGGAGGTGAAACATTTGTAAACTGATAACTATAAAAGACTTGCAATTGAGGAAATCATGGATTGGAAGACTTAAGGTTGCTGAGGTGCAGTGCTACCTTAAGCCATGTATGTGCACATAACTGCAATCCTTGTAAAAATCACAATGGCTTTTTTATTTTTTAGAAATGGAAAAGCTGATCCTATAATTCATATGGAATTTCAAGGGATCACAAATATCCAAAATAATTTTGAGAAAGAAGAACAAAGTTGGAGAAGTCACACTTCCTGATTTCAAACTAAGCACAAAGCTACAGTAAAAACAGTGTGGCACTGGCATGTGGCTAAATATATGAATTAATGAATTGGAGTGAGTGCCCACAGTCAACCCAAACATACACGGCCATTTCGTTTTGATAGGGATGTGAAGACGATTCAGTGTGGAAAGAACAGACTCTTCAACAGATGGTGCTGGGACAGCTAACTATCTATGCAAAAGAGTAAAGCTGGGCTCCTACCTCTGACTGAGCGGGGAAACTCACTAAAATGGATCAAGCACCTAAATGTGGAGTGAAAACTATTAAGCTCTTAGATGAAGACCAAGGGGAAAAGCTTCCTACCTTGGATTTGGTGAAAATTTATTGGACATGACACCAAAAGCACAGGCAACAAATGAAAAAATAGATAAATTGGATTTCATCAAAATTAATACCCATCATGCAATGAAGGACACTATCACAAGATAGGTAACCCAGAAAATGGGACAAAATATTTGCAAAGCATATAGCTAATAAAGGCCTAGTGTCCAAAATACACAAAGAACATATAACTCAACAACAAAAATGGTGAACAACCCAATTTTAAAATGGACAAAGGTGGGTTGTGGGCCAGGTCCCCAGTGGGGACTATGTGAGAGACAACCACACATTGATGTTTCTCTCCCTCTTTCTCTCTTCCTTCCCCCTCTCTAAAAATATAAATAAATAAAACCTTCAAAAAAGTAAAATAAAATGGGCAAAAGTCTTGAATAGCCTTTTTCCAAGGAAGACATACAAATGGTCAGCAAGCACATGAAATAATGTGTAATATCATTAGAGAAATGCAAATCAAAACTACAATAAGATACCACTTCACCCTCACTAGGATGGCCATAATTTTTTTTAAAAGTAAAGTCACAAGTGTCAGCAAAAGTGTGGAGGAGCTGAACCCTCCTACACTGCTGGTGGGAATGTAGAATGGTGCAGCCGCTGCTAAGAACAGTTGCATGGTTTCCCAGAAGTTAAACATAGAGTCACCATATAAACCCCACATTTCCACTGCTAGGAATATATCCAAAAGAATTAAAAACAAGTACTTGTACACAAGTGTTAATAGCAGCATTATTCATATGGCCAAGAGGTAAAGACAACCTAAATAGACACTGACAGATGAACAGAAAATGTGGTGTATCCATACACTGGAATACTATTGCCATAAAAAGGAATGAAATACTGATTTATGCTACAACATGGATGAACCTTAAAAGAAAGAAGCCAGACACAAAAGCTCTTATGTTGTATGATTCCATTTTATTAAATGTACAGAATAGGTGACAGAGACAGAAAGCAGATTAGTGGTTGCTGAGGGCTGAGGGCAGGGGCATGGAAAGTGACTGCTGATGGGGACGAGGTCTCCTTCTGAGGATGAAAATGTTCTGGAACTACATGGTGGTGATGGAAGCACAACATTGTCAGTGTACTAAAAGCCACTAAATTGCATATTTTGAAATGGTTAAAATGGTCAGTTTTACCTCAATAAAGTTTTTTTAAAAGACTAGAGCTGCCAGGGTATGAAAGGAGCTCACTCTTTTCCGCCTGGCTCTGGGGCACTCTGCAAGGTGAACCTCTAGTCTCAATTCATATTATCAGATTGCCTTTCAGAAAAAGTTTAATACATTTATACCACCACTCAGGATCTAGGGGAGAGCTGTTTTCACCCAGCCTGATCAGAACTTCAACTATCTCACTTCAATGAGGAGAAAATTGAGGTTCAGAGATGCTAAGTGACTTGTTCAATGACACATAGCCAGTGAGGACAGTCTAGGAACCCAGGGCAGGGCTTCCAAGCTCCCCGATGCTGATGGAGGCCCCAGTGGGGATGAATCCCCAGCAGGAGGGAGACAAGGACTGCTGCGGCCCCCACTCTGAGAGCTGATGTTAGTCACCTTTGCCAGGGACCATCTTACTTCAACACCCTGTAGAGTGAGATCTATCATATGCTTTTGCTTAGAAAAATCATGGCAGGTTTTGCCAGTAGCATTTCCCTAAACTTGAGTAAATGCAAGCGGCTTACCTATTCTCTTTGGAGAGAACTCTCTTTGGCTCTTCCATGGCACCTAGAAAACACCTTACATCATATGTATATGTGCCTAGTATAGGTTCATTCATTTCCACTATTTAGATCTTGTTGCTCCTTCCCATAGGTGGATGAAAACCAGAAACCACTATATGGAGTGAACCCAAAAAGACAACTATCATTTATTCATCAATTCACTCAACATTTACCAAACATGCAGAACATACTAGGCTCTGTGGGCAGATACAGAGCTGGAACAACGTCACTCTGCTTTCATTAGTGTCCAATTAGGAGACAGAAACCACACCATCATGAGAATAAGGAATGTTTAATATAAAGAATTATTAACAAAGGATTAGTGTAACAAAGGTTTCACTAAAGAGAGATAAAGATAATTCTAAAGAACATAGCAATACATTACTGAGAACCACCTGAAGACTAGCTGAACAGAACTCTTATAACTAATGGCATAAAGAAACCATGTTGAGACTAGTAGGAGGGGCACAGATGAAGAACAGACACATGCACAGTCCCACATGCATGGTGTGGCAGTTGTGAATTGGGAGGGGTGTCTCAGCTGCGGGGGTCCCCCTGAAGAATGAGAGGTCCCAGCCCCACACCAGACCCCCAGCCTGGGGCATCATTGCCAGGAAGAGGAGTTCCCATAACATCTGACTATGAAAATGAGCTGGGATTGCATCTAAGAAAGACAAAGACACAGGGCTGCTAGAGACTGAGGCACTTCTCTTAAAGGAACCATGCACAGAGCTAGTGGGGCACAGGGTTCATGCCATTTTTGGTTAAAAACTGCTGAACACTTATTGGGGTGGGGGTGATGTGGACCCCAGCTCATGGAGTCTGCGACATTGTGGATGGGGAAAGACATTCACATGGACTACTGAGTCCTATGGAGGAAAAGGGCGAGCAGCTCTGTTGGCAGGAGAGACCTGGTTCTTCTTGCTGATGCATGTAAAGAATTACATATCATCAAATCTAGTAGTATGCAATCAGTTTATTAGTGGCCCGTTCCCATGGAAGAGAACAGCAATGGGTAGAATAGGGGGTAAAAGACAAAGTTTCAGGGCAAAGCAGGGTGACATAAGCAAGAGCAGCTGAAGATCAGGGTGGCAAGCCCCTGGGCAGCCTGAGGCCGGGTGGCCAGAGAGAGAGAGAAAGACAGAGAGAGAGTCCTTTGTTCTCAGGACTTATATAGTTGGTGGGACAGGAGGGAAAACAGTTACATATTGATTAACGGGTAAATGTGGCACCAGCTTTCCTGGGGGTTTGCTAGCCCAAATTCTTATCTTGCCCCAGACCCCATTTGTTCATCTTGTTGTAAAACAAATACATGACAGGAGGCAGTTAATTAAAATTAGGGCACTTTCCAAAGTTATTTATGGGCTCTTTCTGTAAGCATCAGGGACTCCCTTGTAAAACAGATAGTGACCAGAGGTAGGCAATTAACCAAGGTTGTTTTATGGGCTCTTTCTTTGGTCACCAGGGACCCTATCCCACATTCAGCCCTTGGGATGAAAGCACAGTTTCAAGGCTTTCTTTCCCAGACAGTGGAAATGCTACATAGAATTTCAAGGACTTTCCTTCTTTCTTGCTAATATAGTGTTTCTTGTGATGTTGGAACACCTGGCAATATTATCAGACCAGGCTCAGGACTACTGAGTTAGCATGTGAGACTTGTCTCCTTCCTCCTTCCTGCCTCGGTTTACTATTCATTCTACCTAATTGGTAAAAGGTGTTTCCTGCAACCAGGGTGATAAATGCTGGCCAGTGATAGTATTGCAGTCTCAGAGTTCTTTTGATGCTGTCTCCTGCCTCAGCTTTGCTCTCAAGGGGAACAAAAGCCGAGGCCTTTGCCATGACAGGCCTTTATTTCTATCTCTGGGCACATTACATTATGGTCCTCATTTTCTATGCACAGGTTGCTTTAGGTGGTACCTTTTACAGAAAACAAAGGAGCCAATGCTGCTAATCACATCATAGAAGAGGGATATTTGCAAATGAAAAGGCAAAAGTGGTTGAACCGGTTATACTCTTCCTTGGAAGGTTTAGCATGGATTTTAGGCATGGATTTTAGGACGTCACAGTAAGCACTTGCTGTCTCAATTTAGGCTGAGGGAGTTTTTGGCAAAAAGCAAGACTCAAAGCGGCCTAGGTACATTGTAGGCCTGATTCCCCATGGGAGAACCTATCTCTGGGCATGGGTCCTGTGCATCTCCAAGTGGAAGCTGGGCCCACACCATGCAGAACAGTCTACTATATGTGGAAGAGTGCTTTCATAAATAACCCATCAAGAAATGGGCAAATGTGTTGAAAGAGTCTTCAAAAAAATTTACTGAAGCCAAATGCAGCCTCTCACAACAACTCCAGCTAGTAGGTACACTAAACACTCACCTCATCGGGCAAGCATGTGCTACAAGGAGCCCACCTGACAGAATATAATTCCAGTTTTTTGAGGGATCCTCACCTTGTAAAACATTTTCTAGGATAGGTCTCATGTTAAGTCACAAAATGAGTCTTAATAAATTTAAGATTGAAATCATATCAAGCATCTTCTCTGATCATAATGGTATGAAGCCAGAAATCAATTACAAGAAGAAAACTAAAAAACATTGAAACATGCAGAGGCTAAATAGCATGCTATTAAACAATGAATGGGTTAACAATGAGCTCAAGGAAGAAATTAAAAGATACCTTGGTGTTACAGAACACAAGGGCCAAGGGAGGGGCACACTGATATACTATTACCGAAAGGAACCCACCAGGTTCATTATGTCCGCAGCCTTATAGAAAAGACGTCTCTCAATGCTAGAGATTTGTGAAAGGGAAAGGAAATGTTTATTTAATGCTATACAGACTTAAAGTAGTGACCTAATGTCCTCATTAAAATATCAAAGTCCTTTAGGATACCCACAGACGCCCACAGTGCTTCCTTCTCCTCCTGCCCTAATTCGAGGTACTGTAACTCTGGAAAAGAAGCAAACCTACATCTTTCAGGCTCCTAGTACCATCAGCTGTGTGATCATCCAGACAGGATCTCCAATTAGTACATAGCCGTGTGGCATCTTCTCATGGCCTATTGGCAAGAGTTCTTTCACCCTTCTTCCAGGCAAAGTCTCTCCTGCTTCCCAGGCCACTCGGCCAAAGGGAGCACCCCAAAGCTGCCTGGTCCTCTTCTATCAGAGCTGCGGGGGTGTGCACTCTGGCCAAAACTACATGGTTCTTCTCTCCACCAAAGCTGTGGGGGTCCCCACTCTGGCAAAACCTTGTGGCTCTCCCTCTCATGGCTGCAGGGGTCCCCACTCTGCCAGAAGTGCATGGCTCTCTCTCACATGGCTGCAGTGTCTGGGTTTAAATCCCCGAGCCAGTCTTCCTCTGTACCCCCATTTCTGACTCCTCCTACAATCAGTTACACCTGCCAGCATTCCTGTATTATTTCAAGTTTACTGGGCTACCATCATAAATTTGGGCAGGGGTGGCCCCATGTCATGGAGCCAATCTTCTCCAAGCTCCCATGCAGGCACTGTAACTCGGGAGACCTGCCCCCAGTTTCATCTTGGGGGGAATTTTCCCCCATCCCCCTGGCTCAGAGCATGGCCACAGCTCTAAGCGGCCAGCCAAAGGCTATAGATATGTTAAATGACCATGCCAGGGATTAGCTGCAAAGCTGTGGCTGTACAAAACAGCCCATGTGTCCCTTCCCCCAACTCACACCTGTGGGAGAACGGGTGAGGCTATCTTATATATCTTTCTAATATTTCCTAGACACCTTGAGTTCTGGACCCCATTCCAAATCCCTATTTGGGGCCCCTCTCTTGGCTGCACCTGTATCATTGGTACAAATAAAATTGAAAATACAATGACCCAATATGTATGGGACACAGCAAAGAAATACTAAGAGGAAAAGTCACAGGAATACAGGCCTATGTCAAAAAATAAGAAAAAAGACTTCCAGCCAAGATGGAGGTGCAGGTAGATACACTTTGTCTCCTTGTACAACCAAAAGAAGGACAACAACAAATTTAAAAACAAAAACTAACCAGAACTGCCAGAAAATCAAACTGCTTGGAAGTCCAGCATCCAAGGAGTTAAAGAAGAAACATTCATCCAGAATGGTAGGAGAGGCAGAGAGGGGTAGCTGGGGTGGAGAGGATGCATGGCAAGATAGCAGCTGGAGGACAGGGTTGGGGAGATGGTGGCAGGCAGACCAGGAGGTCTCACATTGGTTTGTGGATAACCAGGAAGAAGAACTGGGGAGCGAGACACACTGTGCTACCCAGGGTTCCAGCACCAGGAAATAAACCCTCAGAACCTCTGACTGTAAAAGTCTGTGGGAGTTGTGGTGGCAGGAGAAACTCCCAGCCTCACAGGAAAGTTTGTTGGAGAGATTCACAGGGTCCTTGAAAGTACACAAATCCACCTACCTGAGAATCAGCACAGAAAGGCCCAATTTGCTTGTGGGTAGCAGGGGTAGTGATTGAAAGCCAGTGGAGAGACAAGCAAGCAGCATTGTTCATTCTCTGACCCCTCCCCCACATCCAGCACCACAACCCGGTGATGTGGGTTGCCCTGCCCTGGTGAGTACCTAAGATTTTGGCCCTTACAATGTAACAGGCACACCGAGACAAAAAAATATGGCCCAAATTAAAGAACAGATCAAAGCTCAGAAAAAATACAACAGAGTGATGAAGAGATAGCCAACCTATCAGATGCACAGGTCAAAACACTGATAATTAGAATGCTCACAGAAATGGTTGAGTATGGTTGCAAAATAGAGGAAGAAGTGAAGGCTATGCACAGTGAAATAAAAAAAATGTACAGGGAACCAACAGTGACAGGAAAGAAACCAGGACTTAAATCAATGTTGTGGACCAGAAGGAAGAAAGAAACATTCAACCAGAACAGAATGAAAAAATAAGAATTCAAAAAAATGAGGAGAGGCTTAGGAACCTCCAGGACAACTTTAAACGTTCCAACATTCAAATTATAGGGGTGCCAGAAAGAGAAGAGGAAGAATAAGAAATTGAAAACTTATTTGAACAAATAATAAAGGAGAACTCCCCCAATCTGGCAAAGGAAACAGACTTCCAGGAAGCCAGGAAGCTCAGAGAGTCCCAAAGAAGTTGGGCTCAAGGAGGAACACACCAAGGCACATCATAATTACATTAGCCAAGATTAAAGATAAAGAGAGAATCTTAAAAGCAGCAAGATAAATAGGAGACAGTTACCTACAAAGGAGTTCCCATCAGACTGTCAGCTGATTTCTCAAAAGAGACCTTACAGGCAAGAAGGGGCTGGAAAGAAGTATTCCAAGTCATGAAAGGCAAGGACCTACATCCAAGGTTACTCTATCCAGCAAAGCTATCATTTAGAATGGAAGGGCAGATAAAGTGCTTCCCAGATAAGGTCAAGTTAAAGGAGTTCATCATCACCAAGTTCTTATTATATGAAATATTAAATAGACTTATCTAAGAAAAACAAGATGATAAAAAATATGAACAGTAAAATGACAACAAACTCAAAACTATCAACAACTGAACCTAAAAAAAACCCAACTAAAAACAAACACAAACTAAGTAAACAACTGGAACAGGAACAGAACCATAGAAATAGAGATCACATGAAGGGTTGTCATGGGGGATGGGGCAGGGGGATAATGGGGGAAAAGGTACAGGGAATAAGAAGCATAACCGGTAGGTACAAAATGGACAGGAGGAGGCTAAGAATCATATGAGAAATGGAGAAGCCAAAGAACTTATATATATGACCCATGGACATGAACTAAGGGTAGGAGCAGTGGGAATGCTGGTGGGAGGAGGGGTGCAGGGCAGAAGGGAATAAAGAGGGGGAAATGGGACAACAGTAATAGCATAACCAATAAAATATATTTAAAAAAAAAAAACAAGAAAAATCTCAAACAATGTAGCCTTATAACTGAAGATACTAGAAAAAGAAAAATACAAATCCCAACATGAGCAGGAGTAAGGAAATAATAAAGTTCAGAGAGGAAATAAAAGAAATAAAGACTCTAAAAACAATAGAAAAAGTCAATGAAACCAAATGCTGGTTCTTTAAAAAGATAAATAAAATGTATAAACTTTTAGCCAGACCCATCAAGAAAAAAAAAGAAGAGAGAGTCCAAATAAATAAAGCCAGAAATGAAAAAGGAGTGACAATTGGTATCACTGAAATACAAAGGGCTGTAAGCAAATTGTATGACAACAAACTGGACAACCTGGAAGAAATGGATAAATTCCTAGAAATATACAATCTTCCAAGACTGAATCAGAAAAAAAAATTAAAAATTTGAACAAACCAATAACTACTAACAAAATTAAGCAGCAATAAAAAAACTCCCAACAGACAAGTCCTAGATTAGATGGCTTCACAGGTAAATGTCACCAAACACTCAAATAAGAATAACACCTATCCCTCTCAAACTATTCAAAAAAATTGAAAAGAGAAGGTTCTTAAACTCATTTTACTAGGACAGCATTACCCTGATACTAAAGCAGTGAAAGACACTACAAAGAAGAAAAAGAAAGGAAAGAAAGAAAGAAAGAAAATGAAAGAGAGAGAAAATTATAGGCCAGTATTACTGATGAAATAGATGCAAAGATCCTCAACAAAATATCAGCAAAGTGGATTCAGCAATGCAAAAAAAGTTCATATAGCATGATCAAGTGCAATTTCTTCCTGGGATGCAAATTTTATTCGATATATACAAACCAATTAACATGATATACCACATAAAAATGAAGGATAACAATTATTATGATCATATCAGTAGATACAGTAAAAGTAATTTACAAAATTCAGCATTCATATATTATAAAAATTCTCAGCAAAGTGAAAAGAAAGGGAACATACCTCAACATAATAAAGGTCACATATGACAAAGCCAGAACTCATATTATAACTCAACAGTGAAAAGCTGAAAGTGTTGCTCTTCAGATGAGGAACAAGACAGGGATGTACACTTTCACCACTTTTATTCAATATAGTATTGGGAGTCCTAGCCACAGCAATCAGACTAGAAAAAGAAATAAACTCATCTTAATTGGAAAGAAGTGAATCTGTCATTGTTTGCAGATGACATCCTGCTATATAACCTGTATAGAGAACCCTAAAAGATTTCACTAACTACTATTAGAACTAATAAACTAATTCAGTAAAGTGGCAGAATACAAAATTAATATTAAAAAATTGCTTGCAATTTTATATACCAATAATGAACTATGAGAAAGAGAAATTAAGAAAACAATCCCAGACACAGAGTGTAGACTTTCAGCCAAGATGGAGGTGTAGGTACACACTGTGCCTCCTCGCACAACCAAAATAAGGACAACAAAAATTTAGAAACAAAATAACCACCAGTACTGACAGAAAATTGAACTGTATGGAAGTCGGACAACCAAGGAGTTAAAGTAGACATATTCATCCAGACCAGCAGGAGGTATGGAGAGGGGTCATGGCAAACAAAAAAACAAAAACAAAAAAGCAGTGGCTGGTGGACCCCAGTGGGTGCGCAAGGCGGCAGTGAGCAGACCCAGCAAGGTGGCTAATTGTGGAGGGGCTTGGCACCCAAGGTGGCTTGCAGAACAGGGTGGTCCCACATTCATGTGCAGATAAACCAGGTGAAACTGGGAAGTGAGACAGACTACGCAAACCAGGGTTCCAGCACCAGGAAATAAAGTCTCAAAATGCCATTTGAAAACACCTATGGGGGTTGAGGTGCCAGCAGAGACTCCCAGCCTCATAGGAGAGTTCGTGGAAGAGACCCACAGGGTCCTAGAATGTACACGAGCCCACCCACACTGGAATCAGCACCAGAAGGGCCCAGTTTGCTTGGGGGAAGTGGCAGAAGTGACTGAAATCCAGCAGAGAGCTGAGGAAGTGCCATTTTTCCCTCTTGGACCCCTGCCTCACACACAGTGTGACAATGCAGTGACATTGTGTTACCCCACCCAGGCAAACACCTAAGGCTCTACCTCTCACTACATAACAGGCGCATCAAGACAAAAAAAAAAAAAAAAACCCAAACGAAAAAAACAGATCAAATCTCCAGAAAAAATACAACTAAGTGATAAAGAGATTGCCAGCCTATCAGATGCACAGGTCAAAGCACTGGTGATCAGGATACTCAAAGAATTGGTTGAATTCGGTCACAAATTATATGAAAAAAATGAAGGCTATGCTAAGTGAAATGAAGGAAAATGCACAGGGAACCAATAGTGATGGAAAGAAAACTGGGACTCAAATCAGTGGAATGGACCAGAAGGAAGAAAGAAACAATCAAATAGAAAAGAACGAAGAAACAAGAATTCAAAAAAAAAATGAGGAGAGGCTTAGGAACCTCCAGGACATCTTTAAATGTTCCAACATCCGAATTATAGGGCTACCAGAAGGGGAAGAGGAAGAGCAAAAAGTGGAAAACTTATTTGAACAAATAATAAAGGAGAATTTCCCCAATCTGGCAAAGGCAAATAGACTTCCAGGAAGTCCAGGAAGCTCAGACAGTCCCAAAGAAGTTGGACCCAAGAAGGAACACACCAAGGTGCATCATAATTACATTAGCCAAGGTAAAAATTAAGAAGAGAATCCTAGAAGTAGAAAGAGAAAAGGAGACAGTTCCTACAAAGGAGTTCCCATCAGATTGTCAGCTGATTTCTCAAAAGAAACCTTGCAGGCAAGAAGGGCCTGGGAAGAAGTATTCCAAGTCATGAAAGGCAAGGCCCTACATCCAAGATTGCTCTATCCAGCAAAGTTTTCATTTAGAATGGAAGGGCAGATAAAGGGCTTCTCAGATAAGATCAAGTTAAAGAAGTTCATCATCACCAAGCCCTTATTTTATGAAATGTTAAAGGAACTTCTGTAAGAAAAAGAAGATAAAAAACATGTATAGTAAAATGACAGCAAACTCACAGTTATTAACAACCACATCTAAAACAAAAACAAAAACAAACTAAGCAAACAACTAGACCAGGAACAGAACCACAGAAATGGAGAGATCACATGGAGGGTTAGCAACAGGGGAGTGGGAGGAGGAGAGAAGGGGAAAAGGTACAGAGAATAAGTAGCATAGATGGTAGGTAGAAAATAGACAGGGGGAGGGTAAAAATAGTATAGGAAATGTAGAAGTTAAAGAACTTGTAAGTATGACACATGGACATGAACTAACGGGGCGGGGGGAGTGTGGGTGGGAGAAGGTGTGCAGGGTGGAGGGGAGCAAAGGGGGAAATGGGACAACTGTAGTAGCATAGTCAATAAAATATATTTTTTTAAAAAGAAAACAATCCTAAAAGACCTGAATAACACTTATCCAAAGAGGACATATAGATGGTCAATAGACTGATGAAAAGATGCTCAACATCACCAATCATCAGAGAAATGCAAATTAAAACCACAATGAGATATCACTTCATACCAGTCAGACTGGCTATCCTCTATAAATCAATAAACAGCAAGTGTTGGAGAGGATGTGGGGAAAAGGGAACCCTTTTGCACTGTTGGTGGGAATGCAGACTGATGCAGCCACTGTGGAAAGCAGTATGGAGGTTCCTAAAAAAATTAAAAATGGACTATCATACGATCTAGCAAATCTACCTCTGGGTATTTATCTGAAGAAATTCAAAACACTAATTTAAAAAGATATGTGCAGCCCTATGTTCATTGTAGGATACTTTACAATAGCCAAGATATGGAAGCAACCCAAGGGTCCACTGAACGATTAATGGATAAAGAAGTGGTACTTATATACAATGAAATATTAGTCATAAAGAAAAATGAAATCTTGCCAATTGTGACAACATGGACAGACCTGAAAGGTATTATGCTCAGTGAAATAAGTCAGGACAGAGAAAGACAAATGTTGTATGATTTCACTTATATGTGGAATCTAAAAAACAAATTAAATGAACAATCAAAACAGAAACAGACTCATAGTTACAGAAAACAGACTGAGGGTTGCCAGACAGGAGGGATGTTGGAGAGATGGGTGGAAAAGGTGAAAGGAATTAATATGTGCAAATTGCCACTTATAAATAGTCACAGGGATATAAAGTACAGCATGGGGAATACAGTCAGTAACATGGTAATAACTATGTGTGGGGTCAGATGGGAACTAGACTTATTGGGGGGATCACTTTGTAAGCTATATAAATGTTGAGTCATTGTATTCCTAAAACTAATATAATATTGTATGTCAACTGTACTTTAAAAATCAAAGAAAAAAGATGAAAATATTTTAAAACTGACTATTGTAATGGATGCACATACTTGTAATATGTTAAAAAACAATGAATTGTACACTATAATGGATGAATTGTGTGGTATATAAATTGTATCGCAATAAAGCTGTTTTTAAATGATAAAAAAAAAAAAAAAAGAACACAAGAATAGCAGAATAGGGAGCAGCTGCTACTCCTAGGATGAGATGGAGCAGGCCGCACCAGCCCAGACCTAACTGGAGTGGGCATGTCTGTCAAGCTGCATGGAGGGGGCATCACTGTGGAGCATGTGCCTGCAGGACTTGCTGAAGATCCACCCTCTGGGGCGCCAAGTCTCAGAACTCACTAATAAGCCCCAGGGGGAGTTGTAGGTGCATGTGCGAGTGAGCTATACTAGGCAGGATAGTCAGGAGGATATTCCTGAGAATGGGAAATGTGACCAGAGACCTGAAAGCTGTCAGAGGGGAAGGGCAGGTGGAGGGAATGGGGTGGGTTGTGGGGGCAGTAAGGGGTGGTGGGGGGACTGGATGAAAAAAGTGAAGGGTGTTAAGTCTGAGTTGTTCAAGAAAGTAGGTGGTTGCAGTGAGCCAGGGAGCAGGGTTTATTAGCCAGGAATACGAGGGGAAAGTGGAGCCAACCAAGGGAAGTTAAGACTAGCTCCTTTGTTCTTAAGGCAGGGTTAAGTGCAAAAACCTGTGAAGGGTAACTGGTTGGGGTGTCAGAGTCTAATTGGCCAGAGCTGGTTGCTGGGTGCTGTTATCTGCTGACCATTGTTCTTGATACATCTTGTCGGCCTCACGTTAAAGTTACCTGTTGTCATGCTGGATACACTGACCCCAGACCCCAATCTTAGCCGAGCATCTGTTTGTCCTGGGTAGGATTGGCAGGCAGTTTCTCAGGCAGGCAGTTTCCCATGGTACAGTTTCCCACGGTGCAGTTCTCCCGCCTGGTGATTTTCCATTCCTTCTAGGCCTGCCTAGGTCTGTCAAAGGGATCAGCCAAAAATCATATATGCATGACCCATGGACACAGATATCTGTGTGGTGTTGGCCAGAGGAAAGGGGGTGCTGGGTGGAGGTGGGTGAAGAGGGAAAAGGGGGACATCGGTAATAGTCTCAACAATAAAAATAAAGTTAAACAAACAAACAAGTAAGGGAATGGCAGGAAGAGCATTCTGAGCAGTTGGAACAGCAATTGCAAAGTCCCGGAAGAAAGATCTGCCTGGAGCAGTCCAGAAACTGCAAGCAGCTGTGGGCTGGGGTGGAGAGAGTGAGGGTGGGAGGCAGGAGATGTGCTCAACAATGCAGTTGGGGCAGATGAAATAGGGCTTCAATGCCAACATAGGACTGTTAGCTTTTATTCTGACAAGTACACACACATATTTCAAAATAAGAAGTCACAAGCTTGTGTAAGAGATTATGGGAGTTTTGAAGAAGGAAAGATAGCTTCTAGCTTGGGGAGTGCTGGTGAGAGCAGCAGCTGAGTGAAGAAAGGACAGAGCTGTGCCAGGAGGAGTGAGGCAGCATTCTCAGAGGCGGCCCTGATCGGGGTCCTGTCCACAGCAGCTTGTGTGAATAAGCCAAGATGCAGAGCTGTGGCCACTAGCCACTGTAGCTACTAAGCACCTGAAATGTGCCTATTGGGACTGAGAAACTGAATTTTACAGTTTACTTTAAAGTTAAATTTAAGTGGCAACCAAAGACTAGTAGGCAGCACATTGGAGAGTAAGAATATAGGTACATGGTGTGAAGCTCCTTCCCTGGGGGAACCCTTCCACAGCTGTAATCGAGTAGAACCAGGTGGGTGCTAATGCCAGTGGGACTTTACCTTGTTCATGTCCTCCCCGTGCTCTGGTCAGCTGTTTGGTCTGGCCACACTGCACATCTCAAGGTTAGCTCATCAGCTCAGCTTATGACAAGTTAGCAATCAGTAGATCTGTTTATTCTATTAAAAACTATTTTATTTGCACATTGATCTTGTTCTTTGCCTGCCCAGTAAGTCATCTGGTCTCCCAAACATCTGCTGGTCTTGTGCCAGCAGTGGGGAGGATCTGGTCAAAACAAAATCCCATGGCCTCTACAGATGTGCCCATCTGAAAGTAATGCCCACCTTTCTACCAGGAGCCAAGAATACTTTGGTTGCTAATTTGATCCCCAATATGTAGTGAAGCTCTTTCTCTCTTTCCTCTTTGGGTGTTTGCTCTATCAGTTTTCAAAAACAAAATGCTCCTGTATGCAAAATTCTTAGAATGGTTGTGGTGTCCAGTATGTTCCTTGTAAAACAAATGCATTTTGCTGTGGTTTTACCTAGTTTCACAACCTCCCATGCAAGAGCTGTGCAGTTGTTTGTTTTTTTAAAGATTGTATTTATTTCTTTTTAGACAGAGGGCAAGGGTGGGAGAAAGAGAGGGAAAGAAACATCAATTTGTGGTTGCCTCTCATGTATCCCCTACTATGGACCTTGATCCACAACACAGGCATATGTCCTGACTGGGAATCGAACCGGTGACCCTTTGGTTTGCAGGCCTACTATCAATCCACTAAGCTACACTGGCCAGGAGAGCTGCACAGTTTTGAAGGAAGGCATACAGAAAGCCTTGTGGGTGGGAATCAGACATGGAACATTTGGATTAGTGACTATTGTAGATCAGAGCTTCTCATCCTCAGCACTATTGGCATTTTGGGCCAGATAATTCTTTGCTGTGAAGCTGTCCTGTATATGGTAGGATGTTTGTCAGCACCCCTGGCCTCAGACCACTAGAAGCCAGTAGCCACCGGCTCCTAAACCCCCTCTCCCCCTCACACTGCCCTAGAGGCAACCAGTAGGGTCTCTATGCTTGGCCTCTGGTTGCCTAGGGAGCGGAGTGGCCTTGGCTGACAACACCCTGGTGGAGACAAAACCTGGGTGAGAGGAAGAGGGATGCATCTAAGGCCTCTGAAGTCACCGATATTAAGGATGAAAGTGCAAAGACTCTGGACCCCCACAGGTGAACATTTCATTAGATAGAATTCTGGTGGGTTTTCAGGCCTTAAACAGAAAGATTACGTTCGTGAGAGATTCATGCAAGCACTCTGCCCTCACTGCTTCTTACACATTTATTGTTCTGAGTGCCAGGTACTGGGGGTGTGCTGATGAATAAACATAAGCTTAATAAATTATTTGACAAGTGTTTACTGCCTACTATGTGTCAGACACTGTTTAAGCACTAAATGTAAAAGTCAAAATTCTCCAGAGAACCTAGAATACCCAAAACAACTTTGAAAAAGAACAAAGGTGGAGACTGTAATCAAGAGTGTGTAGCTATAGACAAATAGATCAATGGAACAGAATGGAGAATCTGGAACAGTTTGAAATCCATATGCAAAAAAGTGAACTTGGACCCATTTCCAAAATTAATATAAAACAGAGTTAATATGCTATATGCAAAATTTAACCCCAAAGGGATCATAGACCTAAAAGCAAAACCTGAAAGTATAAAACTATAAAAAATTTTTGAGAAAACCTTGGTTAGGCAAAGATTTCTTAGCTACAACACCAAAGGCACAATCCATTAAAAAAAACTGATAAATCATTCTGCTGTTTAGTCAATGCTGTTAAGAGAATGAGAAGGCAAGCCACAGGCTGGGAGAAAATACTTTCAAATTATATATCTGGTAAAATACTTGCATTCAAAATATATAAAGAGCTCTCAAGGCCCAATAATAAGAAGCAACCTAATTTTTCAAAATGGGCAAAAGATTTGAACAAACACTTCATCAAGGAAGATATATGAATAACTAATAAGCACATGAGAAGATGTTCAACATCATTAGTCATGAAAACTAAAGCTATAATAATATATCACTGCACTGCTATTAGAATGGTTAAAATTTAAAGCCATTTTAAATGGTTTGCTTGTGACTCAGTGGATTGAGTGCCAGCCCACGGACAAAAAGGCCACTGGTTCAGTTCCTAGGGCGTGTGACAGGCAACTGATGTAGGTCTCCGATGTTTCTCTCCCTCTCTTTCTCTTGCCCTACCCATCTCTCTAAAATAAACAAACAAAATCTTAAAAAATAAAAAGCCTGACCATTGCATGTCTTGTTGAGAACGTGGAGCAACTGGAACTCTTATTGCCTGCTGGTCAGAATATAGACTGTATGACCATATTGAAAAGTTATGAGGGAGGTTCTCAAAATTTTAAACATACACCTACAATATGATCCAGCTGTTCTACTTCTAGATGTTTACACAAGAGAAATGAAAAACTGTGTCCATACAAACATGTACACGAAGGTTTATAGCACCTTATTGGTAATCACCCCAAACTGGAACAAATCAAGATGTCTATCAACAGGAGACTCAGTAGGTGAAGCAACGGAGTGCTACTCAGCAGTGAGAAGGCATGGCGTGTCCTGGAGGTGGCAGGTCCTTGACAGCTCAGGGTCCAGGGGTTTAGAGGCACAGCCAGACTCCCCAAGGTTTTCCACAAGTTCCCCTCATTCAGCAAAACCTGACCTTCTCTCCTTGGCCAGGGGCCAGGGGGGCAATGTCCAATGCCCCCTGCTTGGACATTGCTCTGCAACAGCCCTCCCCCCACTCACCCCTCACTCACTTGGCCCGGACTGTGCAGGCCCCCTCTCTGTTGCTCCTCAAACTTGCAGGGCCTGTTCCTTTTGCATGTGCTGTTCTGGAATGTTCTTCCACAGAGAACCACACTGGTCCCTTTCTTCCTACATCAAGTCTTTATTCAAACTTCACATTGACACAAATCTCCTTTGCTACCTATGGCAGACTAAACACTGACCACAGAGATGTCCAGGTCCTAATCCTTGGGGTCTGTGGGTATTTCCTCTGATGACAAAGGGACTTGGCAGATGTGGTTAAGGTAAGGGTCTTGAGATGGGGAGATGATCTGGATTATCCAGCAGAGCTCTGAAAGTCCTCTGCTGTGTCCACAGGAGCGGGAGGCAGAGGGAGAGTGGCGACAGAAGGAACAGGTGCCATGCTGTGGGCCATGAAGCTGGAGAAAGAGCCAAGGGAGCTGGGAGAGAGGCAGGACAGCCTCCCTGGAGGCTCCAGAAGGGCCAGTGCTGTGGCACCTTGACGTCAGCCCAGCAGCAGAGGTTGGGACTTCTGAACTCCAAAACTATGAGGGAATAAGTGGGTATTGTTTTAAGCCACCAAGTTTTTTGTTTGCTTGTTTTCTATGGCAAGCTACAAGATATTAATAAGCCACCATATTAAAGCTGCAGTTCCCACACCTGGAATTTTTGCCTTCCTTCCCTGCCTCAGTCTCCCTCAGAGCCTGTACAGGAAAAACTCAGTTTTCCTCCTGTGTAGGGAAACACCCTAATATGTCTTTCTTTCCCATGAGTCTCACTCACACAAAACACTTTACTTCTGACACTTATTGTCATCAAATGTGTGGAGGTTTTCCCTCCACACCAAATCGTTCTCTGCAGTGCCACCTGGGTATCCTGCACTTTAGCTCAATTCTGACACTACGTACCCAGAGACCATGTCAGATCTTACAGGGTGAGGGCTCAGTCCCCTAAGGCTGCCCCTCCCCAGCACATACACACACTACAGATGCCAGTCCCAAGTCCAAGTTGTTACCTGGGCTTTTGACCAACTCACTATAGGCCAGGGGTTCCAACGACCCCTCCTTGGGTTCAATTAATTTGCTAGAGCGGCTCACAGAACTCAGAGAAATGCTTACTCACATTTACCAGTTTATCAGAGGCTGTGATAAGGACACAGATGACCGGCCAGATGAAGAGGTGCAGGATGAGGTCTGGGAGAGTCCTGAGCACAGGAGCTTCTGTGCCTGTGGAGTTGGGGTGTGTCACCCTCCTGGCGTGTGGTTGTGTTCACTGACCCAGAAGCTCTGTGATCCCCTACTGGTGGGATTTCATGGAGCTTCCTCACATGGGCACGACTGGTGATTAATCCACTTCCAGCCCCTCTCCTCTGGGGACACATGGGGGTGGGGCTGAGAATCCTAAACTTCTGATCCAGGCTTGGTCTCTCTGGTGACCAGCTCCACCCAGGAGCCACCCAGGAGGCACCCAGAGTCATCCCATTAGAACAAGAGATGCTCCTTGTGCTCTTGTCACTCAGGAAGTCACAGGGGTCATAGGAGCAGAGCCCAGTGTATACATTTGTTTCAGTTAACTCTCAGGGCCCTAATCGGCATCTGATACACTGTATATTTTACTCACTCATCTTTTTCATTGCATGTCTGTCCTGAGTAGATAACACACTCAGAGAGGGTGGTGATCCTTGGTCTGTTTCATCCGTACTATATGCCCACCTCCTGGTAGATGGCAGGGTTCTCAGCAGCTTATGTGTCAGGATGTTTCAGCTGTTGAAAAAATGCATAAAAGATTTTAACATTTAGAATAGTGCAAGAAATAATTCACCAAACATCCAGTGGGCCTTGTATGTAATGGCGGGAGCTTGCTGCACAAGTCCCTTCCTCCCAAGCGCACCAGTGCCTTTCCCTTCCCACAAAGTAGCCATTCTTGTGAGTGTGATTGGTGTGTTTCCAATCCATTTTACATATGTGAGTATGAATGGCTCACACCCATGCCGCATGGGGTCAGAGTGTGCACTCACACCCGTGAAGCCACACTGTGACCTGTTTTTTTTACTCATGTCATGTTTTTGAGAGTCTGCAGTAGAGGCACACACAGACCTGGTTGATTCCTTTTGCCTGCTGTGCAATGTTCCACTGTAAGAATATATCACATTTTATTCATCCATTTCCCCACTGATATATCAAGCAGGGTCTGGGCAGGAAACAGATGAAGCACAAAACAAAAAGGAACTGAAGGAATGAACTCTTTAGAAAGAAGTGAGCAGGGCCAGGGAAAGCAATACGCAGATCTTTCCTGCTAAGTGCGGTGTGGGGCCTGGCCAGCCAGGCTGTTCTCAGACAGAGAGTTTTACCTGAGAAGAAGGGCATGGTTATTTAGGTCTGCAAGTGAATGTACCTCACAAAAGAATTTACTCCGAGTCACCTCCTGGAGAGTCACCTCAGAGGACTCTCCACAGGGGCTTTCTTTACACAGTGCCATCCCTGTAGTTTTGCCAATGAGACTCTATTGAACAAGCTGCAATTCACAGGAAAATGTAGGACAGAGGTCCCAGAGCACATCCTCAGCACATTCCTTGTTAGGCGTCTGTAATTCTCTCCCCACCCACGAGGCCTGGCCCACCCACCACACAGAGGAGCAGGGGACATGTGGGGCCGCCAGGGCTGCCTGGGCCCTGGGGAGTGCCTGGCAGGGGAACTGCAGAAAGAATTCTCTTCTGCAGAGAGAACACAAATGCCCGCCTTTTTCTCACTTCCTCTTTTGAGCCTGAGAGTGCTGGCCTCCCAGTGGACGGCAACTATTTATGGGTCTTGGCTGCTCCGTGTGAAACCTTGGTCCCTCCCTAGAGGAAAGAGTAGGGGGGTGAGGGGGGCCCAGGTGACCTTGCCTTTGGCCTGGGGTGCAACAGGCCCAGGTGCAGCAGTTACGGTCTCAATGAAACCCACTCTGGAAGGTCAGGGTGGTTCTGGCAGGTTCCCTATCAGATAAGCACTGTGCATGCTGTATTTATAGATGCTCAAGGTGTAGGTTGGGACTGTTTGTTGGACAACAATATCCACTCTCCCAGATTTTGACAAAAGGAGAAACTGAGGACCAGGAGGTTGCATGTCTGGTCTAAAGTTACATGCTTTTCCTACCTATAGCCATTCCAAGGGCCCCAGGTCTTTCTTATTTACCCTCCCCACCCCCCACCACAAGGCCCCCTGGTCCTGTCACTGAATTTTACACCAGCTCAGACCAGTGTCTGCCTTCCACCATCCACTTATGTTGATGTCCTTCCCCCTCCCCCAAACCTGGACTGTGAGCTCTGTGAGCACAGGAACTTTAATTTATGCCAGCACCCTTGTGCACAGTAGGTACTTAATTAATGCTTGTGGATGGAGCAAGTAAAAAGTCTGCTTCCAAGTCTGCGTGTCCTCTCTGAGAGGGCTGGGGTCCCTGGGCAGGAGAGCTCAGAGCCACGCAAGAGCTGGGGCTCCTTTTGGGGCTCAATGAAACTTTGTAACAGCCAGAGTCAGTTAGGAGAGCACAGACCTCACAGTCAGGCCCTGTGGAAGAAGATCTCTGCTCTACCATGTCTGAAACTATGGGCAAATGCTCAGTTTCTCTAAGCCTTGACTCCCTTGTCTGTAACAAGGGGGCCATGACAGCATCTACGTTTTTCTGAGGTTGAAGCATTGTAAAATAAAATTTGTGCCCAGCACATAGTAGGTGTTCAGTTCTTTGTGGTCCCTTACTATTCACCTACTGCTCACCCAGCACACACACACACACACACACACACACACACACACCATCACTTTCACTGTGGGAACCAGTCCCCTCCTCCTTCTGGGGCTCCGACTGCTTACAGACAGGGATGCCAGAGGCCTTTACACAGAAACCAGCCCCTTGCCCACTTCGTTCTCTCATTCATGCAGCAATTATATATGTAATGCCTTTCAGCTGTGACACAGCTCCAGACACCAGGACAATGACATCAAGATGAAGCCTCTGGGCTCCTAGAGCTTACCTGGGGAAGAAGATGACCTACCTGTAAGCAAGTGGGCAAACCAGCTCCTTCTAAGCAGTAGTGCTCAGAGGAAATACACCAGATCAAAATGGTAGGGAGTGACTGGGACTGGGCCTCTGGCCAAGGTGGTTGGGGAGGCCCCCCTACTGAGGAGGGGCTGCTGCAGAGAGACTGGGTCATGCAAACAGCCCACAGCTGAGTGGTCCTGACATGGAGAGCAGCAAAGGCCCTTAGGTGGGAAGATGTCAGGCACACCTCCAAGAGGAGCAGAGGGAGATGAAGGAGAGGGAGCAGGGGGGCAGTAGGGCCAGCCTACGTGGGGCTTTGTCTAGGTTGTGCTCCTGGCTTTGCACTTCTCCCTGCTCAGGACGCCTGTAAGTCAGCAGACTGTGCACGTGAGAGCTTGCCAAGCCACACTGTGGGGCCCAGCCCCATCTTCTCATAAAGGACCCGGTTCACTGGTTTTCCTTCCTTGAATAGGTCGCCTCTACCCAGCAGAATCCAAAGGAGCTACAAGATTGAGAGTTTTGCTTATTTTTAATTTCCAGCCTTCTCAGTCATTCATTTATTCATTCAACAGATATTTGTAAAATGCATATTGTCACTGAACAGGTAACTGGACTCTGTGGAGAAGTAAGACACTGATGCCCTCTGGCAGCCCAGAGCCTGGAGGATTCAGTGCCTCAGCTTTCCTACCCACACAATGGGCAGGCTAGACCTGACATCCATAAGGCGGTACTTCTGTTTTAGAGTCGTATGATGATGGAGAAGGGAATATGTCTGCCCAACATCACAGGTATAACAGAGGGCTTGGGAGTGGGGGCAGAGAGAGAGAGAGACAGAGAGAGACAGAAAGGTAGAGAGAGGATTCTTAGATCAGCAACCCACTCTTCCTTCCTGTGCTGCAGTGAGAGAGAAGTGCTTTTAACAGCCTTCTCTGTCTCCCCACCCAGAAACCTGGGCCAGAGGGCTGGTAGCAATCTGCTGGGCTGCACTCTTGGTTAATGATTTCTCTGCTCATAGCCAAGGGGTGGGGCAGGACCACCAGAACCCCTTCTTTCCCTGAGTCCTTCTTTTATTCTCTGGGAATTACCTGGGCATGTGGGAGGAGTGCGCAGGGGCAATGTTGCATAAAGGGAAGTGTTTGGGCACTGGAGGCTGATCATACAGCAGTTCTATGACCCTAAGCAAGTCAGTGTACCTCTCTGACCCTCAGGCTCCTCTTCAATGAACTAGAAATACTAATAAACAAATCCCTGAGAAGACTAAATAAGGTCTGTAAAGTGCCTGGCACATGGTAAGCCAGTAATAGGTGGCAAGTATTATCATTAGTAGAAACATAGGAACATTGTGGGTTCAAAAAAATGACATTCCCTCCAGGAGAGCCACCTGAGATTAGCTGATGCAGCACCTCTACTGGCTCAGGGTGGCTTTGGGGCTACCAGCTGTCTGCAGAGAAAAGTGTACATTCACCAGCAGCTCGGATGCTCACACCGTGAGCCTTTCCACCACCATGTGCCCTGCTGTCACACCCATTTCTTCCCAGTGTGTGCCTGTTGGCCTCTAGGAAGCACCTCCTCCTCCCAAAGGTCAATGAATGTCTGTGCACAGCCTCACTAGCAAGAGTGAAAAAGGCAGGTTAAAGCTACCAGGTATCATTTCTCATCTGTTAGATTGCCACAAATCTGACCCTACATGCAACAGTCTGATGTTATCCCATGCAGATACAGACATGTGGAAATGCAGATAGTCCCACGCTGCCTGTGGAAGTGAGTATTAGTGCAACCAGTTTGGCAATATCTACTGAAACTGGGAAAGTGCACATCCCACAGTTTGGAGGTCCTGTCTGAGAACATCCACCCAAGAGATACTCTGAGATGTTTGCACAAAGAGGCCTGAACTGCTCTGGCCAGAACAGCATTGGTCACAACAGCAAGGCTTTGGACACAATGCTCCTCAGTAGAGGAGGGAGGGAAGAGTAGGTGTGGAATGCCATACCGCAGTTAAAAAGGAACAAACCAGCTATATATGAATTATTATGAGTTGATCTCAACAATGTTGGTTGAAAACAGGAAGATGCATAACGATATATATAGAACACTATTTTTATAAATACCTCAAAATAACTCAGGCAAAATAGTGGTAATTACTGTATTATTCATAGATAAACACATATTTATAAAGGTATAAAAGTAAACCTGGAAGACAGAGATGTGTTGATGATGGTGGTTCCATCTGGTGAGGCGAGGGGAGGGCAGTGGTTTCAGAGCTTTTATTGTATTGTTTTCTTTCTTTAAAGAAAAAATCGAAGGCAAATATGCCAACCTTTAACATATAATTCTTAGTGATGTGAACGGGGGTTTTGTTATATTATTCATGGTTATTTTCTGTATATATTTCAATAATGGAAAATTTAAAAAGGTCTTTTTCACAGAAAATGCTGACTAAGAAATGTAAGAGGAATGACAGGTTTAGAAAGTCATTCAAAAACAAGACAAGGTAGTCTTACTTACTTGCAGCAAGTAAAGGAGGCAGGATTTATATTCAAAGCTCTACCTCCCTGAAGGGAAGCTTAGCCATGGTTTACATGCACTATTTGGTCAATCATACATTGATTTCTGCAGTAGGTCCCCGTCAAGTTCATCCTGTCACAGCTGGTCTGTAAAATACTGTGCTACATTTTAACAGTTAGCAAGAATGACAGTAAGAATGGCCCAGACCAAGCTTGAGACCCTTACTTAAAAATGGCTCCCTGAGATTTTTCACTCCTCATTCTTTTTAAATTGAATTTATTGATTGATTGATTGGTTGATTTTTTATTGATTTTGAGGGGTGACATGGGTTAATAAAATTGTACAGGTTTCAGGTGTACAATTCTATAATACACCACCTGTATATTGTATGTTCACCATCCTAAATCAAGTCTCTTTCCACCACCCCTTTACCTTATTCTACCTGCCCTCGACCCCTTTCTCTCTGTCAATCCCTATACTGTCATTCAAGTGTTTGAGTCTTTCTTTGTTTTGTTTGCTTAATTCCTCCATCCTTTTCTCCCAGCCCCTAACCCTTTCCCCTCTGACAGCTGTCAGTCTGTTCTCTGTACCTGTGAGTCTGTCTCCATTTGGCTTGTTAGTTCAGTTTGTTCATTAGATTCCACACATGACTGAGATCATATGGTACTTGTCTTCCTCTGACTGGCTTATTTCACCTAACATAATGCTTTCCAAGTTCATCCATGCTGTCACAAAAGGTAAGATTTCCTTCTTTTATATTCCTGCATAGTATTCCATTGTATAAATGTACTATTGATGGGCACTTGGGCTGCTTCTAAAGCTTAGCTATTGTAAATAATGCTGCAATGAACATAGGGGTGCATATATTATTTTGAATTAGTGTTTCAGGTTTCTTCAGATATATTCTCAGAAGTGGAATTGCTAAGTCATAAGGCAGTTTCATTTTTTATTTTTTTGCATTAACTAAATGCTTTCCACAGTGGTTGCACCAATCTACATTCCCACCAACAGTGCACAAGGGTTCCCCTTTCTCCACATTCTCACCAGCACTTGTAGTTTGTTGATTTATTGATGATAGTCATTCTTGCAAGTGTGAGGTAATGTCTCATTGGGATTTAATTTGCATCTCTCTGATGATTAGTGACATTAAACATCCTTTCATATGTCTATTGGCCATCTGTGTGTCATCTTTTGGAGACCTGTCTGTTCAGGTCCTTTGCCCATTTCTTAATTGGATTGTTTGTGTGTGTGTGTGTGTGTGTGTGTGTTGAGTTTTATAAGCTCCTTATAAATTTTGAATATTAAGCCCTTATCAGATGTATTGGCAACTATGTTCTCCCATTCAGTGGATTGTCTTTTCATTTTGTTGATAGTTTCCTTTGTTGTGAAAAACATTTTCAGTTTTATGAAGTCCTATTTATTTTTTCTTTTGTTTTCTTTGCCTGAGGAGATATAAAAAATGTTGGGATGAGAAATGTCTGAGATTTTACTGCCTATGTTTTCTTTTGGATTTTTATGATTTCAAGTCTTTGATCCATTTTGAGTTTATTCTTGTGTATGGTGTAACAAGGTGGTCTAATTTCATATATTTTTTAAAGATTTTATTTATTTATTTTTAGAGAGGGAAGGGAGGGAGATAGAGAGAGAGAGAGAAACATCAATGTGCGGTTGTTGGGGTCATGGCCTGCAACCCAGGCATGTACCCTGACTGGGAATCGAACCTGCGACACTTTGGTTCACAGCCCGCACTCAATCCACTGAGCTATGCCAGCCAGGGCCTAATTTCATATTTTTACATGCATCTGTCCACTTTTCCCAGCACTATTTATTGAATACACTACCTTTACCCCAAAGTAGGTTTTCACCTGCTTTGTCAAGTAATTAACTATAGAGACATTTCTGGTCTTTCTATTCTGTTCCATTGATCTATAGTCTGTTTTTATGCCAGTACCAATGCTGTTTCGATTACTTTGGCTTTGTAGTATAGTTTGATATTAGTCAGCATGATTCTTCCAACTTTATTCTTCTTTCTCAAGATTGCTGTGACTCTTCAGAGTCTCTCATGGTTCCATAAAATTTTGAGATATTTGTTCTTGTTCTGTGAAGTATGCCATTGGAATCTTGATAGGAATTGCATTGAATCTAAACATATGCTGAATCTAAAGGTATGGACATTATAATGATATTAATTTTTTCTATTCATGAACATGGCGTATATGCTCCCACTTATTTGTATCTTCTTCAATTTCTTTCTTTGGTGTCTTATAATTTTTCAAATACAAGTCTTTTACACACTGGTTAAATTTATTCCTAGGTATTATATTTTTTGAAGCAATTGTAAATGGGATTGTTTTCTTAGTTTCCCTTTCTGATACTTCACTACTGATGTATAAAACTGCAACTGATCTCTGGATATTTACTCTGTATCTTGCTACTTCACTGAATTCACTTACCAATTCTAGTAGTTTTTAGATGGAATCTTTCGGGTTCTTTATATACAGTATCATGTAATCTGGAAATAATGACAGCTTTTCTTCTTCCTTTCCAATCTGAATGCCTTTTCTTTCTTCTTCTTGTCTGAATGCTGTGGCTAGGACTTTTAGTACTGTGTGAATAAGAATGGTAAAAAGGACATCCCTGTCTTGTTCCTAATCTTGAAAGAAAAACTTTTTATTTTTTTCATTTTTTTAAAGAAAGGCTTTTAGTTTGTGCCCATTGAGTATGATGTTGGCTGTGGGTTTGTCATATATGGCCTTTATTATGTTGAAGTATGTTCCCTTTATTCTCACTTTGCTGAGTTTTTATCATAAATGGCTGCTGGATTTTATCAAATGCTTTTTCTGCAGGTATTTGCTGCAGAAAATGCTGTTTACGAGGTCTATAACATTTATTGATTTGTGGATATTGTAGCAACCTTGCATCCCAGGAATAAACCCCACTTGCTTATGATTCATTATCTTTCTAATGTATTACTGGACCTGTTTTGCTAATATCTTGTTGAGGATTTTAGCATGTATGTTCATCAGCCTATAATTTTCTTTCTTTGTTGTGTCTCTGTCTGGTTTTGGAATTAGAATAATGTTGGCATCATAAAATGAGCTTGGGAGTCTTTCTACTCTTGAAATTTTTGCAATAGTTTGAGAAGGAGAGGTGTTAGTTCTTCTTTGAATATTTGGTAAAATTCACGTGTGAAGCCATCTGGTCCAGGACTTTTGTTTATTGGAAGTTTTTGGATTAATGCTTCAATTTCAGTAGGTGTAGTATGTATATTCAGATTGTATGTTTCTTGAAATTTATCCATTTTTTCCAGGTTGCCCAATTTGTTAGCATATAGTTGTTCATAATATTTTCTTACAATCCTTTACATTTCTTTGGTGTCAGTTGTTATTTCTCCTTTTTCATTTCTGATTTCATTTATTTGTGTTCTCTCTCTTTTTTTCTTGGTGAGCCTGGTTAAAGGTTTGTCAATCTTATTTATCTTTCCAAAGAACCCGCTCTTGACTTCATTGACCTTTTTTAGACTCTATTTTGTTTATTTCTGCTTTGATCTTTATTATTTCCTCCCTTCTACTCACTTTGGGTTTTGTATGTTGTCTTAAGTGTAAAGTTAGATTGTTTGTTTGAGCTTTTTCTTGTTTCATGAAATAGGCCTAATATGCTCTGAATTTCCCTCTTAGGACTTCTTTCTCTGTGTCCCATAGATTTTGGGTCGTTGTGTTCTCATTTTCATTTACTTGGGTCCTTGTAGGTATCTTTTGATTTCTTCCTTGATCTCATTGTTAATGCGTTCACTATTTAGTAACATGTTATTTAACCTCCATGTCCTTGTGTGTTCTTCAGTTTTTTTCTTGCGATTGATACCTAGTTTCGTACCGTTAAAGTCAGAAAAGATGCTTGATATGATTTCAATCTTTTGAAATTTATTGAGGCTTGTTTTGCACTCTAACATGTGGTCTATCTTAGAGAATGTTCCATGTGCATTTGAAAAGAATGTATATTCCTCTACTTTGGGTTGTAATACTCTGAAGATATAAATTAAATCCATCTAATCTAGTGTGTCATTTAAGGCTGGTGCTTCCTTGCTGATTTTCTGTCTAGAAGATCTATCCAATGATGTCAATGGTGTGTTAATATCCCTTACTATGACTGTATTCCTGACGATCAAGATTTGCTTCACATATTTAGGTGCTCCTAGGTTGGGTGCATAAAAGTTTACAAGGGTTACATCCTATTGTTAGCTTGCTCCCGTTATCACTATGTAGTGTCTTTGTACGTCTCTTACTGTAGCCTTTGTTTTAAAGTCTGTCTTGTCAGATAGATATATTGATACCCCAGGTTTTCTTTTCATTTGCATGAAATATATTTCCATTTTTTTTAGTCTTTGTGTATCTTGTTCTGAGGTGGGTTTCTCATAGACAGAATATATGAGTATATGAGTTTTCTTTTCTTATCCAATCAACTACTTTATGTCTTTGAATTGAAGATATAAACCATTCACATTTAAAGTGATTATTGATAGGTATGTGTTTATTGCCATTTTATTTTTTCAACTATCTACCTCTGTTTGTTCTCCTTCTCCTTTGCCCTCTTCCTCCACCTGCTTTTCCTCCCCCTCCTCCTCTTTCTCCTCTTCCTCCTTCCTCTTCCCATTCTTCCCCTTCTTCTCTTCTTCCTCCCCTCCTCCTCCTTTTTCTTGTCTTCATCTTCTTCAACTTGTTCTTCTTTCTCCTTCTTCTTCCCTTTCCCTGTCCCTTTCTATTCCTCCTTCTTCTTCAACCTGGCCCTTTAACATTTCTTGTAATACTGGTTTGGTGGTAATAAACTCTTTTGGTTTTGTTTTTTTCTGGAAAGTTCATTATTTCTCCTTCAATTTTAAATGATACTGTGTAAAGTAGTCCTGGTTGTAGGTCCTTGCTTTTCACTACTTTGAATATTTTATTCTGAAAGGTTTCTGTTGTGAAATAAGCTGACAGTCTTAGGGCAGATCCTTTGTAGGTAACTAACTGCTTTTCTCTTCTGCTTTTTAGACTCTCTCTTTAACTGTTGCCATTTTAATTATGGTGTGTCTTGGTGTGGATCTCTCTGGTTCATTTGGTTAGGACTCTCTGTGCTTCCTGGACTTATGTGTCTTTTTCCTTCACCAGGTTAGGAAGGTTTTTGGTGATTATTTTTTTCAAATATGTTCTCAATCCCTTGCTCTCTCTCTTCTCCTTCTGGTACACCCCTATGATGTGGAGGTTGTTATGCTTCATGATGTCTCAAAGGTCCCTTAAACTACCCTCTTTCTTTTTAGTTCTTTGGACTTTCTGCTGTTTTTATTGTGTGTTGTTTTCTACCTTGTCTTCCAAATCACTCATTTTATCCTCCGTTTCATCCAACCTCCTTTTTATTCCTTCCAGTGTATTCTTGATGTCAGGTACGGTATTCTTCATTTCTGCTGGTTCTTTTTCATGGCTTTTATGTCCTTTTGCACATGTCATAGTTCTCACTAAGTTCCTTGAATATGTTTATAACCATTACTTTGAACTCTGTATTTGATAAATTGCTTACCTAAATTTCATTTAGCTCTTTTTCTGAAGATTTCTCCTGTTCTTTCATTTGGTGCCTTTTTCTTTGTCTCCCAATTTTGGATGCCTCTTGTGTTTGTTTCTATGCATTAGGTAGATCTTCTATGACTCCAAGTCTAGGTGGGGTGGCCTTATATAACAGGTGTCCTGTGGGACCTAGTAGTGCGGTCTCCTTGATCATTTGAACTGAGTGCTTGAGGAATATCCCTTCTGTGAGTTATATGGACCCTCCTATTGTAATTGAGTCTTTATTGCTGTTGGCTCATTTGTGTGTGGAATCAACTCTCAGGCTGGCTGACTGTGAGGCTCAACCCTGACCCAGTGTGTGAGATACTGTGCAGGTGCTGACCACTATACATGAATTCACCTCAGCTAGGTTTAGTGCCTGCTGAGCTCTCCCTTTGGATATGCTCTTTGTGAAGCTTACTGGATCCTGCTTTGATGTTGTCTGAAGCAACACTGGGGTATGTTGGTTCTGGGCCTCTTGGGAGGTATTTTGGTGCAGGCCAGTGCCAGACGCTGTGTGTGTCTGGGCCTTGGCAACCTGTTTGGAGTTAAGAGTTATCCACAGTTTGTGGCTACATCTGCTGGGTTTGGATGCTTGTGAAATGGACCAAACTGCACACCAAAGCTAGGTTTTACCAGCACCAGGCCCTGGTACAGGTCAGCAAAGTCCCAAGGCACCTCAAGATCTGTCGTCACCCACCTGCTGGCTGCCTGTTAGGCTCAGTCACTGAAGGAGCATCCAGTGGGAGGATGGGGCTTGTGGATCTCCTGTGAGAGGAAGGTGCCATTCAGGCTTCAGAAAAAATGGTAGGTGTAGTCTCTGCCCTAGTGCCACAGAACTCAGTCTGTCCCAGATTTTGCCCCTGCCTCAGCAGAGCACAGCCACTAGGAGTCAGGTGGGTAGGGCCTTCAGAGCCCTGACATTGAGTCTGCTGGAAGCTGGGAGGTAGTTCTTTTGAATCAGCAATGTGGTGAATGTGCTAGTCAGGTTCAAGGAAAGTCGGGGGAATGACTGCACCCAAAAGCTGGACAAGTCAGTCACTGACACCCCCTTAATCTACCCAGACTTCTACACCCTGGCCAAGGCAGCTGACTCCTCAGCAGGGCCCAAGCTCTGTAGGGTGGGGCAAGATTGAGCCCTGAGGCTAGGGCTATTTCTTTCTCCCAGGCTGATGCCACATAGAAGCAAGTGTTCCAGCCAAGAAAGATGGTGTCTGCAGTATGGGAGAGTGACTCAGCACAGGGAGCCTGGTGGCTGTTCCTTCACCTTTCTCCCCAGAAACACAAACCCCAGTCTCTCCTCATATGACTTTAGTCTGCTCTGCCCTCCCTCCACTGGTGCCCAGAGTGAGTGGCTACAAACAGGTTTTGTGCATTGGCTCTTTAAGTAGGTGTCTGTGGCTTTCACAGACTCTATCTCTCCCTGGTGGAAAGAATCTGTGCTGATTTTCACGGCCAGATGTTATGTGGGCACCTTCCTGGCTCAGAGCCTGGCTATAGAGCCCTGCTTTGGGTTTACACCCCAAACTTCTCATAGAGACCCCCACAGTGGAGATATCCCTCTGGAACCTCAGCCACTTCCTGTGGGAGTGGGGCCAGTCCTTTCTGCATCTCTGCCCTTCCTACCAGTTTCAGTGTGACTTCTTCCATAAATTTTTTTGGTAATAAGACTCCTCTTCAGCTAGTCTTCAGTTAGTTATTCAGGATGATCATTCTTTAATTTAGCTGTAATTCCAGTTTGGTCCTAGGAGGAGGTAAGTGTAGCTTCCACCACCATCTCCACTGCCATCTTGAAATTGCAACTTCACATCTCTTTCTTGAGGGAATAGGGACGGGGGCCATCCCTCTGTAACTGGTTCCTGCTGAGCATGGATGGAGTGTGTGTTTGGATATGGAGCCATGAAAATCTCTGGCTGCCTGACTTATGGAAGCATTGGGGCCCCTTAGGTTCTGGGGGTCCTGAGGACAGAAGGGCTTGAAAAGAGCTCTACTCTAACAGGAGAAATGCATCATAAAGGGTGAGGCAGCAGCAGGAAGAGCCAAGGAGACGGAGGCCCTGCCACCCACGAACTCACACTCTGGTGGGGCTTCAATGAGCAAGATAGACCAGGGTGACAGCCCCCCTGAGGACAAAGGAGCCAGCAAGGGAGTGAAGGGGAGGTGCTATCATATTTGAATCTCTTCCCATAAAATTCAGGGCACCGAGCCATGGTTTTTATTCAGGGGTCACCTACTGAGCTGCTAGGACAGGTAGGATCTGGGCAGGAAGTGACCCTGTGGAGAGGGCGAGCCCAGTGGATGAAGCCCAGTAACCCCAGAGGGGGAAGAGATACCAGATGGGACAGGTCTACACAACATGCAGTCGGCATCCCATGGTTTCTCAGCCATACTGACGCTTGTTGCCAGGTGGCCGAGTGAAGAAATGTACCTGGTAAGGCATCTGGGCCTGGGGAGGGAGGCTGGACACAGCCTTCTGCATCCGCTCCCCTGGGACAGTGCACCACAGAGGAGCCCCCTGTGAGGGCAGCAGACTCTCCCAGGGAACAAAAGCTCTGTGCGTGTACACACAATCACACACAGACGGGAGGAGAATAAGGCCACACACGTGAGGCCACCCTGTCCCGGCCCACACAGCACAGGGCCCTCTGTGATCAGACATCCTGTTAGACACCGTCCCCCAGTTAGCCGGCTACACTGCTGCAGCTCAGAGGCAATCACCCCTCTGAAAATCAGGATTCAGGGAGAGAGAACCACTCACTGGCAACCTCTTTGTCCCCCAAACCGACTGTGTAGCAGGCACTGGGACGAGCCTTGAGAAGAGCAGATCACCTGAGGTATGTACAGCCCACAGTTCCCACCTCTCACAGACTGCAGCTCCATCACCCCTTGTCCCCAGTTTGGAAACAATAGGAGCTCAGGACTGAGAGTGAAGACAGGAAAGAGGTGCAGGCACAGGTTGTCATGAGACAGAAAAGTAAGGACAGTCAGCCATGCGGCAGGGGCTGCTCACACGAGGAGCCGCCCCGTCTCACTTCGGTCCAGCTGCAGACGCCGGCACAGCACTCACCCCCTACTGCAGTCCCAGGTCCTGGCTCCTCTCCTTGTCTGGTGTCTGGACTCCTGGAGCCATTGGGCTGAGAAGGCCTCCCAAGGCTGGCCCCAGGTCCCAGACACGTGGGCCTGTGGGAGGCAGAGGACAGGCCAGGCTGCCTGGCTCACCTGCCACAGGGCAGACCCAGTCTGCTGAAAGGACCACTCTGGGTGGTGTGGCCTCCCCACAGCTGTCTCTGTCCCAGCGCACACTTGGCAGAGCGGTGTTCTGTTCCTAGCCCCCATGGCTGCCTCTGCTGGGACAAAGCATGAGGTTGCCCCACTCTGGGCTTCCTGGCAGGGCCATCCCTGGTCAGCCCGTAACACTGCACTTGGAAAACAGTGCCTCCCTAATGCACAGCGGACTCCCAGCCTGGAGCAGGGCTGCCCTGACAGGATGGTTTCCTAGCATTGACCTGTTCGTCATATTTCTCAATTTATGTACAGCTTAAGGTCTTTAAGTCAAATAAACAGACTTCTTTTTATCTAATTCTGAAGAATGAGTACACTCCAGGGGCTGCAATCAGTTATCAAATTTAATTTTCCCATAGCCGGCACATTTACATATAAGACAAGGCAAACACAAATGTCCACACAAAGGACAAAATCCATCTCCTGCAGGACAGACAATCAGACAACCAGACCAGAGATTTTGTTATTGAGAATGTCTTGGATTGCCCTGCAGACATCCCTCAACCCTCGGGTCAGGCCCTGAATATGGCATCCCGGAGACAGTTTCTGCCTGACCAACCGGAAACAAGCGCACACCAGAACTGAAACTACCTTTCTGACAACCCTAACGGGAATAGAAACGCTACTTAAAGTGACTACCCTCTCCCCTGCTGAAGCACTGCACAGAAGAGGTTCAGGTGGCCACTCTGCTTCGCTGTTGAAGCTCCCATGCTCAGTGCCGAGGGGGAGTCTCCCATAGAACAGACTCCCGGTCCAGTGAAGACGCAGGTGAGTAAGGCCTGGATGAGCTGTCACTGCCGACTGCTCCTCCAAGTGCCCCCACAGGCCCAGAGGGAGTTCTTTTAAGAGTCCCATCCACTGTCACCAAATCTGTTACTGAACTCAAAGGGTTCACCACTTGCGGTGCTCTATTCAGAAAAGAGACATGCTTGTTGCAAGGTAGTTTTGTTTACTTTCAGCAAGTAAAGGAGAGCAGGTATTCACACCCAAAGCTCTGCATCCCAGAAGGGAGCTTAGCCATTGCTGGTAAGCACTATTTGGGCAATTACACATTGATTTCCATCGACCATACTTACTGGGTTGGGTTCCTGTCAAGTTCATCCAGTTACAGCTGGTCTGTAAAATACTGTGCTACATTTTAACAGTTGGTGAGAATATTGTTTGGTAAGAATGGCCCAGACCTTGAGATTCTTGTCCTGTCTAACAATTTGTCCTTTCTATTAGTTATTAGAGTTCTTTATATATTCTAAATACAAATCTCTTATCAGATATGCATTTTGCAAGTATATACTCGAAGTCTGTGGATTGTCTTTTTATTTTCTTGTTGCTGTTCTGTGAAACAAAAGTTTTTAATTTTGATGAAGTCCAATCTCTTCGTTTTCTCTTTAATCATTTGGGCATTTGGTATAATTGCCTAATCCACAAGTTTGCACCTATTTTCTTCAAAGAATTGTCTGCTTTTAAGTCTTACATTTAGGTCTATGATCCACTGTCAGTTAATTTTTGTATATGGTTTGAGGTAGAGGTGGGACCAAATTCATACTCTTGGACGTGTCTCAGCACTGTTTGTTGAGAAGCTGTTTTCTCCCAGAGAATTATCTTGGTACCGTTGCTGACAATAAATTGAACATAAATGTTAGGCTTTATTTGGGGACTTTCAATTCTATTTAATTGATCTGTCTATCAATATTCCAGTACCACACTGTTTTATTTTACTCTTGCTTTGTAGTTAGTTTTGAAATTGGCAAGTGTGAGTCCTCCAACTTTGTTTTTTCTTTTTCAAGATTGTTTTGGCTCTTCTAGGTCTCTTGCACTTCTGTATGATTTTAGGATTAGCTTGTTAAATTCTGCAGAAAAGCCAACTGGGATTTTTATTGGGATTGCATTAAATCTGTAGAAAAATGTGGGGAGTACTGCCATCTTAACAATGTTAAATCTTTAATCAATGAATATGGAGGGTCACTCCATTTATTTAGGCCTTCTTTAATGTCTTTCAACAATGTTTTATTGTTTTCAGTGTACAAGGTTTGCATTTTTTGTTAAATTTATTCTGAAATATCTTATTCAAAACATTGTTTTTTGATTTCTTACAGTGTTTCTCTATGTATATAACAACATATCAATTAACAGGTTAAAATTTTCCTCCTTTTTGCAGAAAGAAAGAAGGAAAGCAGGGAGGGAGCTTATAAGCCATGTTGTTATAACAGTACTTTGTTTTGTTTTTAGTTTTGTTTTCCCACTTAATACATCTTGGAGTGTTTTCCCTAGCAATACACAGAGAGCCTTCTTATTCCTTTTATATAACTGTACAATAGTCCAATTATAAACTTCCTATAATTTACTCAGTCAACCCCCCATTAATGGACATTTAAGTTATTTTTGATATTCTGTCATTACAAATATTTCTGCAATGCATTTATCATTTTGCACTTTGGGACAAATCCCAGAGTTTAATCACTGTATTAATGGGTAAATACATCAGTAATTTTGACAAATGTTGACAAATTGTCCTTCATGAGGTCACTCCTATTTCCTATTCTTCCATAATAATGAGGCTGCCACATTCCTTGTGACCTTGCCACAGGTGTCTTTAAGCATCTGGATTTTTAATAATTTACTAGGTGGAAGATAGTGTCTGTGTGGTTTGAATTGTTTTATCTCTAGACCAGGCATCTTTATGCTGTTTTTCCTTGTCTGTGAGTTATCTGTTCATTGCCTTTGCCTGATTTTTTGTTGGGTAGCTGGTCTTTTCCTTTTTGTTTAGTCTTTAGATATGAATTGTAAATATTTTGTTCCCATTTTCTGTTTGTCTTTGGATTTTGCTTAAGGTGTTTTTTGTTTGTTTGTTTGTTTGTTTGTTTTGCCATGCAGAAGTTTTTGTTGGGCTGTTTGTTTTGTGTAGTCTATTTTATCAATATTTTCTTTTACAGATTTTGGATTTGGGGTCATAGTTAGATAGCCTTTTCAAAAATAATTTTATTCTATTTACACATTGAAATCACTGGGCTATTCTTTTTTAATCTAAGAGAAATTATTTTCTGTGCTGGTTTCTGGCCCAGTCACTTTGTCTGTATCAAGGATCCTTCCCCCTAAGTTCTATTTTGTTATTTATTTTGAATATTTTATTTTATTTATTTTTTAGAGAGGGGGAAGAGAGGAAGAAAGAGAGGGAGAGAAACATCAATGTGTGGTTGCCTCTTGCATGCCCCCTACTGGGGACCTGGCCCACAACCCAGGCATGTGCCCTGACTGGGAGTTGAACCAGCGATTCTCTGATTCACAGGCTGGCACTCAACTACTGAGCCACACCAGCCAAAGTTCCCCTAAGTTTTATGTGGATAGGGAAATCAAGCAGAGGAGGGAGCCAAATGGAACTCAAATAGTATCCCGGTCCAGCTGTCTGTAGCACAGTGCCAGAACCAGGATGGCTTCTGATTTCACAAGTCTTTACTGAGGACAACTATGTGTGAGCACATATGAAGGACCTGCACTATGCCTGGTACTATGGAAGGCACTGGATGCAGAGAGGAATGACACAGCATAAGGAGCCAGAGGAGCTATACCCTCAACTGTCAAATTACAAAACAAGACACATGACTAGGTTGTGGGTTCTCAGGCCACATGATCATCCAGGAAAGTACCTGTGAGACAGCTCAGAAGAGAGGCAAAGTAACAAAGCAGCTCTGGGGAAATTCTTGATGCTTGAGCTACAAGTTGAGATTCCAGGAGCAGGTCCCAGGTCTGGAGTACTAGTTTGAGGCAATATAATTGATTATAAGTAATCAATTATATTTTATACCACTTACATCAGAATATTAACTACCATTTGGCACAAATGGCACAAAGACAAATCATGTCTTTGTCCAGGCACAAGGCCAGCCTACACTCTGCATTTTGCATGCCCTTTCCCAGGGCAACCTGGCTGTGACTCAGCTGTATTGTCATCACACAGGTTCTGTCGCTTTCACACACATCTGTCATTGAACTGTGGCAAATCCATTGTCAAAATCAGCTAACAGGAGGTAAAAATTACAACAGGCAGAAAGCTGAGAGAGTGCCTTCACTGTTCTCCCAGGACCTATTCAATAATTTAGTTCTGACTTTAGATCTAGCATGGGAAGGCTCACCCCTCCAATCTCTGGAGTTAATGTTGGGTGAGAGTGGGGGCTGACAAGGGCAGGTCTCAGAGCTATTTTCAGTATTTCAACAAAGCCTGGTGAGAAAACATATACAACTAACTTAAATAAAAATCCACATTTTCCTCTTCCTTCTTCTCCTCCCCTCCCTCCTTTTCCTTCTTGTGCCCCACCCCACTGCCACCTCTTATTTATCTCCTCCCCCTTCTTCATAATTGATAAAAGTGAGGTTGTAAATGGTCATTGCCAATTCTCTTGTGTCACCCAGGTTTGGGTCTGTGGCCTCCTCCAGGGCCTACATCCCACCTCCCCACTGAGATCCCCTCCTGCCTGCACCCCACCAGTGACAACATAGCTCACATTGTGTTCACTCAAAGATTGGATGAGAAATTCCTCCTGTCTCAAAGCTTTTTACTATCCTCTCTTTTCAAGTCCCACTGACAGAATTTTTTGGCAAAATTGTGAAGATCAAGAATGAGGAGCCAATACTGTCATCCATCTGCTCCTTCTCATGGGGACAATACCCCTCAGACCACTGTGGAGAAAGAGACAAAATTGTCTTAGGCCCTTGTGGCCCTTTTATTTTTTTCCTGACCCAGACCCAGGCTTTGGCAAACACAGCACATCATATTTTGAGGAGGGTAATGTCAATGAATGCAAGAGCTCTGAGGGGCTATGCCTTTACTGGTGTGCGCTTGCTACCATGAAAGGTCAAGCATTTGCCACTTATACAATGCTCACAATGGCAGTCCCACTTTATGGACAGGGACACCAAGTTCCAAAGAGGTGAAATTCTGCCCAAGGCTACACAGCTAGGGAGTGCTCAACCTGGGACACATAGTCGGTAGTTCCCAACCATTGTTCCTCGTGGCTTTGCTGGGTTCACTCTCATAGATTCTCAGAATATATGCTTACACTGCTAGTTCTTGACTTTTCAATTTTAGACATTATGAATTGATTTCTTGCTTAACTCTTTTTAAAAATATATTTTATTGATTATGCTATTACAGTTGTCCCATTTCCTCCCATTCATTCTCCTCTGCCCTGCACACCCCTCCCACCCACATTCCCTCCTCTTTAGTTCATGTCCATGAGTCATACATATAAGTTCTTTGGCTTCTACATTTCCTATACTATTATTAACACCCACCCCATCTATTTTCTACTTACCATTTATGCTTCTTATTCCCTGTACCTTTCCCCCCTCTCTGCCCCTCCCACTCCCCTGTTGATAACCCTCCATGTGATCTCCATTTCTGTAGTTCTGTTCCTGTTCTAGTTGTTTGTTTAGTTTGTTTTTGTTTTTGTTTTTGTTTTAGGTGTGGTTGTTAATAACTGTGAGTTTGCTGTCGTTTTACTGTTCATATTTTTATCTTCTTTTTCTTAGATAAATCCCTTTAGCATTTCATAAAATAAGGGCTTGGTGATGATGAACTCCTTTAACTTGACCTTATCTGAGAAGCCCTTTATCTGCCCTTCCATTCTAAATGAAAGCTTTGCTGGATAGAGCAATCTGGGATGTAGGTCTTTGCCTTTCATGACTTGGAATACTTCTTCCCAGCCCCTTCTTACCTGAAAAGTCTCTTTTGAGAAATCATCTGACAGTCTGATGGGAACTCCTTTGTAGGTTACTGTCTCCTTTTCTCTTGCTACTTCAAGGATTCCCTCCTTCATTTTTACCTTGGCTAATGTAATTATGATGTGCCTGGGTGTGTTCCTCCCTGGGTCCAACTTTTTTGGGACTGTCTGAGCTTCCTGGACTTCCTGGAAGTCTTATTTCCTTTGCCAGATTGGGGTAGTTCTCCTTTATTATTTGTTCAAATACATTTTCCACTTCTTGCTCTACCTCTTCTCCTTCTGGTACTCCTATAATTCAGATGTTGGAATGTTTAAAGATGTCCTGGAAGTTCCTAAGCCTCTCCTCATTTTTTTGAATTCTTGTTTCTTCATTCTCTTCTGACTGGATGTTTCTTTCTTCCTTCTGGTCCACACCATTGATTTGAGTCCCAATTTCCTTCCCATTGCTGTTGGTTCCCTGTACATTTTCCCTTATTTCACTTAGCATAGCCTTCATTTTTTCATCTAATTTGCAACCAAATTCAACCAATTCTGTGAGCATCCTGATTACCAGTGTTTTGAATTGTGCATCTGATAGGTTGGCTATCTCTTCATCACTTAGTTATATTTTTTCTGGAGCTTTAATCTGTTCTTTCATTTGAGCCATTTTTTTTTTTTATGTCTCCATGTGCCTGTTGCTTAGTAAGGGGTGGAGCTTTAGGTGTTTACCAGGGTGGGCCAACCTACGTTGCTGCGCTGTGATGCTCTCTGTGGGGAAGGGGTCTGAGAGGGAACAATGGTGCTTACTCTTCTCTCTGCAGATTTCAGTCACTTCCCCCGCTACCCACCAGCAAATTGGGCCCTTCTGGTGCTGATTCCCAGGTGGGTGGGCTTGTGTATGTTCTAGGACCCTGTGGGTCTCTCCAACGAAGTCTCCTGTTAGGTTGGGAGTTTCTCCCATTGGCCCCTCAATCCCCACAGGTGTTTTCAATCAGTGGTTTGAAGCTTTATTTCCCCTCACTGAACCCTGGATTGCATGGTCTGTCCTGCTCCCCTGTTGTTCCTCCCGGTTTATCTGCACTTGAATGTGGGACCGCCCACTCCTCCAGCCTCCACCTCCCTGGGTCTGCTAGCCACCGCCTTGCTGCAAGGCCTCTCCACCTGGCTGCCCATATCCATCCCTCCTACTGGACTGGATGAATGTATCTTCTCTAACTCCTTGGTTGTCGGACTTCCATACAGTTTGATTTTCTGTCAGTTCTGGTTGTTTTTTGTTTTTTAAATTGTGTCGTCCTTCTTTTGGTTGTGTGAAGAGGCACAGTGTGTCTACCAATGCCTCCATCTTGGCTGGAAGTGTCTTGCTTAACTCTTATATTGCCATTGCATACACTTTACCTCCCCTCCACCCAGTGTCTCACAGCACAATGCTGAGTTAGATCCACAGAGACCATGAACAACTCTGCTGCAGGGAGTGGGGCTGACCCTATGGTGGACATGGTGACCCCAGATGGAGGTGGGAGGACCAGCAGACATTACAGCCAGACAGCCTGACACATCTGCCCACATTAACACCCTCAGGGTTTTCCAGAGAGTCTGTAAGCAACCAAAAGTGTCTTGGATCCCCCTAGCCAACCAGGGGGCTCATAGACTGCTTCCTTTGCTGCCAGCTAATCAGTTTACTTCAGAATCTAAAAAGTTCTGCAGTTGCCCCTGTCATTCCCATCTCTAGAAGCTCTGTTGTTGCCTTTGTTCCTTGACAATGATCTGTCTGTCCTCATGCAAATGAGAAAACTATGCTGTAGTAGACATAATTCAGAGCCTCTGAATTACTCCTTGATAGTTGTTTACTTATTTATGATAATGTAAATTTTGTTCACATTTACTATAATTTCCCAGGAATTGGTAACTCTTCAATTTTCTCTGTATGTGTCAGCTCTGTGACAGATTCAGCCTGTCAATTGGTCAACCATCCTCACTTATCTATTGTTCCCAGGTTTTCATTGGAGAAATTCCTCCTCTTTTCTCTTATTTTAGCTGGGATGGGATTCCCTCCACACCCACAAGCAGCCGTCCCTAGGGACTTCTTTCTCCATCATTCTGAGGATTTCTACATTCACCTCTTTGCCAAGATGGGTCCTGTTTTTAGCCCCCTCTTCATTTTTTTGATTTACTCCCTAGATTTGATGGAACACATACTCCAGTAGCTTACTAAGAAATGGTGTGTGGATGGAAGATAACATTTTTGAGATCTTGTATTCCTCATAATGTCTTTATTTGACCCATACTTGATTGATAATATATATTGTTCTAGACTAAAAATAAGTTTCTGTCATAAATTTGCAGCATTGTTCCACTTTCTTTTTCCTTCTTGGTTCACTTTTTTGTGGTAAAATATATGTAACAAAATTTACCACTTAATCATTTATAAGTGTGCAATTTAGTGGCATTAAGTACATGCTTTCTATCGTATTACCACCACCACTATCTATACCCAAAACTTTCTCATCATCTCAAACATAAATTCTGTGCCCATTAAACAGTAATGCCAAATTCTCATCTTTCCCTTGCTTTTGGTGACTTCTAATCTACTTTTCAATTCTATGAATTTCATTACTCTAGTTGCCTTATAGAAGTGTAATTATACAATATTTGTCCCTACCTGTCTGGGTTATATTACTTGGCATGATGTCTTCAAGGTTCATCCAAGTTGTACCATGTGTCTGTACTTCACTTGAATAATTGAATAATACTCTAACATACATGTATATATAACATTTTATTTATGCTTTCATGTTGATAAACACTTCAGTTTTGTACTTTTTTGGCTATTGTAAATCATATTGCTATAAATATTGGTGCACAGGCATCTGTATGTACACCTACAAGTTGAATTGGCAGGTCACATGGCAGTTCCATTTTACATTTTGAGAAACCGCTGAACTGTCTTCTATAATGTGAATGTCTTCACATTCTCATGAGGTTTCCAATTTTGCACATCCTCTCCAACACTTGCTATTTCCCCCTTTTTTTAAAAAAGAAAACTGTATTAACTTAGAAGCATTCAGAATGTCAACAAAACGGTTTTGTTTTGTTTCGTTTTGTTTCGTTTTGAATTACCGAGTCATCTTCAGTGTACAGAATAATTCTGTAGAAGCTGCATCTGTGAGAACTACGGCCGGACAAACTGCCACGCTCACACAGGCCTGACAGGCGCCACGCCCCTGCGAGCGCCTGCTCCCCACTCCAGGCTGTGGGCGCGCCAGCCCCCACGGGGCGCGAGCAGCTAGGATGTCACAGGGAAAGCGCCGTGTTAAGGTCACATTTGACAGGGTGTTCATCAGACGGAAAAAGACACCGTGCAGTAAGTATAAAAACAACCCTTACACAGCCTTACATTTCAAAAGTTTTCCTTTAAAAAGATTGAGCTGTGTATAGGGTGATTAAATGCTTTATAGACAAGAAAAAAACTGCGCAACAATCACCTTATTCATCATCACCATCTTCCTCCTCCTGTTCATCTTCACTCTTTTTCTCGCCATTATCAGCCTTGAGGCTACCTTCTCGGCCTCCTGGGCCTTGCTTGCCTTTAGCTTGAGCCACAGCGACCCCACCCCTGAGTCTCTTTGGGCGGAGTCGCCTTCCCACTTCCTTTGGCTGCGCCTCCCCTGCCCCAAGGCCCTGCGTCACTCCCTGGGGCTTTGCAGCATCGCCCTCATGCAGGCTAGGGGGGATGCTCCTCTAAGATTTTGGTCGGATACCCAGAACAAAACAAGACAAAGGCCGAAGGGGGCCTCTTGGGTGCACTGGGGATTCCGAACTTGTTATTTGTTTCCCCTTCCGGGCAACCTAGTTTTCTATTCTCTCCGAAGAGCCTTGCCATCTTCCTGCATCCCTGGTTCTTCAGCCGACAGGCTCCACCTCGGAGGGCTCCGTGGAAGCTTCTACCGGCGGGCGGCCTCGGCCTCCTGTGCTCCTCCCGGCAGGCTCCTCCCGACAGGCCCGAAAGAGGAGGGCACAGATGATGTCATGTCTCCCGGCCACTGATGGTCTCTTTTTCCCAGGTTGAGTCACTTTTGTCAGCCAGCAGAGTCGCCCTGCGCCCACCGCTGGGGAATGCTCACACCTGCAGGGCGCTGTCCCTGGAGCCCTGTGTGCTGCTAGACCAGCCTCCACGTTCCTTTTTTCATAATAGTTGTTGTGATGGTGGTGAAGTGGTATCTCATTGTGGTTTTGATTTACATTTTCTTCATGACTGGTGATGTTGAACATTTTTTTGTGAGCTTATTGACTATGATATATATTCTTTGGAGAAATGTTGAATGGAATCTTTTGAGGAATTTTGACTTGAGTTTTGTGTTTGTTTGTTTGTTTTTTGAAATTGAGTTTTAAGAGTTCTTGATATATTCTGGATATCCCTTAGCAGAGATATGATTTGCAAATATTTGCTCCCATTTTGTGAATTGTCTTTTCATTCTCCTGATAGTATATTTTAGTGCACAAAAGTTTTTAACATTGATGAAGTCCAGTTTATTTAGGTGTCATATCCAAAGTGTCATTGCCAAATGCAATGCATGAACACTTTCCCCTACTTTTTCCTAAAAGTTTTATAGTTTTAACTCATAAGTTTATGTCTTTTATGTATTTTAAGCTAACTTTTGTATATGTTGTAAGGTAAGAGTCCAACTTCATCCTTTTGTATGTGCATATCTAGTTCTTAGCACTATTTGTTGAAAAGATTGTCTTTTCCCTTTTGAAAGGTTTTGGCAACTCCACTGAAAATCAGTTGACCATATGTGAGAGTTTATTTCTGGGTTCTATTTTATTGCACCAGTCTGTGTATCTGTCTTAATTCCAGTATCACGTTATACAGTATTACTACTTTAGCTTGCAGTAAGTTTTGAAATCAGGATGGAACTTATTTTTGTGTGTTGCTTTTGTATCCTGCAGCTTACTAAATTCTTTCATTAGGCCTAACAGTTATTTCTGTGTGTGATTTTTAGAGATTTTTACATGTAAAATTATGTTATCTGTAAACAGAGATCATTTTATTTTCTGCTTTCCTATGTGGATACCTTTCATTCTTTTTTGTGCCTAAGTGCTCTGGCTAGAGCTTCAGTACTCTGGTGATTAAAGCAGTAAAAGCAGGTATTCTTGTCTTGTTGCTCTTAGGGGAGAAGCTTTCACTCTTTCGGCATTGAATATGATGTCAGCTATGGGTGTTTCATATACGGCTTCTGTCATGTTGAGGAGGTTTTCTTCTGTTTCTACTTCACTGAGTGTTTTCATCATGAAAAAGTTTTGAATTTTGTGAAACGGTTTTTGTGCATCAATTAAAATGACTGTAGATTTTTTCATTATTTTTTAAATTATATTTTATTATGATGTTATTACTGTTGTCCCAGTTTTCCCCCTTTGCTCCCCTGCACCCATCCCCACTGCCATTCCCCCTGGCAATTCCCACACCATTGTCCATGTCCATGGGTCATACATATATATTCTTTGGCTACTTTATTTCCTGTGCTGTACTTTACAGCCCCATGACTATTCTGCAACTACCAATTTGTACTACTTAATTTCTTCATATTTTTGCCCAAGTCTCATGCCCCCTTCCCATCAGGCAACCATTAAAATGTTCTCTTGACATCTCCAGCCAAGATGGAGGCGTAGGAAGGTACACTTTGCCTCCTCACACAACCAAAAGAAGGACAACAGCAAATTTAGAAACAAAAATTAACCAGAGGTGCCAGAAAATTGAACTGTATGCAAGTCTGACAACCAAGGAGTTAAAGAAGAAATATTCATCCACACCAGTAGGAGGATCAGATATAGGCAGCCAGGGCGAGAGGACTCATGGCAAGGCGGTGGCTGGAGGACCAGAGCGGGTGAGGTGGCAGCTGGCAGAATGGGCAGCCGGCAGAATAGGCGGCCCCACAGCTGCATGCTGATAAACAGGGAGGAACAATTGGGGTGTTAGACAAACTGCAGCCAGGGTTCCAGTGTGGAGGAAATAAAGCCTCAAAACCTCTTGACTAAAAAAATCTGTGGGGGTTGCAGTGGCAGGAGGAACTCCTAGCTTCACAGGACAGTTAGCCACAAGACCAAACAAGGTAACAGGCAACTTCTCCAGTGGGCTTTTCCTAGCTTCCAAAGTCAATCTTAGTTCCTCAAGGCTTTCTGGTAACAACTAGAGCCCAGGCATGCCTTCTTCAGGAATGACATTCCAGTCAAAGTCTTGGTTATTAAAAACCATAATTTGAAACCCATCTTATCAGTTTCATGCAAATAAAATTTTATAACATTACTTATTAAGAATGCCAAGTTCTAGATGGATCAGGTAGGGAGAAAAAATACAAAGCAAAAAGGAAAATCCTTGTCTTTCCATTATGTGCCAAAATTACACTTCCATGCCTTATATCTTTCATTGCTTTACTCCCTAACCTATTGTAAAGTTTTAACCCTTAGGGACCTGAATTTCATTTCAAAACAGAAACCAAAAAAATCCAAAGCAAAAAACTGAATTACAGCCCTGGCTGGTGTGATTCAGTGGATTGAGCACCGGTCTTCGAACCAAAGGGTCACTGGTTCGATTCCCAATCAGGGCACATGCCTGGACTTCAGGCCAGGTCCCCAGTAGGAGGAGCATGAGTGCCAACCACACATTTATGTTTCTCTCTCTCTCCCTCCCTTCTCCTCTCTCTAAAAATAAACAAATAAAATCTTAAAGAAAACAATTACAAAGAATAAAAAATGAGAAGGGACTTAAATTAGCCTTAATCTTGTCTCCCACCAACTGGTCCCACTAGCTGGTCACACATACAACCTTTTTCATGTCCCAAATGGCACAAAGTTGTGATGGTGGAGACATTCTCTTGCCACAGCTGGCTCTATCTAGCACCGGATGACATTTTCGAGGTCCCAAATGGCATAAAGCCCCAAATGACAAAGATATGTTCTCACCCCAACTCGATTCTACCCAGCACCAGTGGCATGAAGCCCCAATGGTAGAGGTATTCTCTCATCTACCAGTGTGTCCACTGGTATCCTGGCAGAGACATAAGCTCTCACCAACTAGTCTCATGGCAGACATGATCCTTTGCCCCAGCCTGCTGTAACTGGCACAAGATGACTTTTGTTATACTCAGATGGCACAAAGCACCAAATGGCAAAGACATGTTCTCATGCTAACCAGTACTGCAAATGACCTTTATGAGGTCCAAATGACATGAGGATCCAAACTGCAGAGACGGAGGATTCTCAGTATAAACAAAACTGTTAAGTTCCCCAAGTTTCCAAATGACCAGAAAGCAAGAAACAAAACAAAACTTAAAGCAATAAATAACTTAACTCAAGCACTGATGTTTCTTTTCTTTCAAAAAACATTTTACACCTATCTATGGCCTCTACCTCCCCGGGGGGGATCACAACCCCCCAGCCCCTGCTTTTTTTAAGCTTTCTATATGCCTTACAACTTTCTACACACCTTCTGCAACCTTCATAGACCTTCTTACTCACTTAGGGATAACCATAACTCACTTTCAATCCTTGTTCTCGTTAATGATGGGATGGACCACACTCAAACTCAGTATCTGCAAGCTAAAAGTCCCTAAATATGCAAACACATTAATAAAGTAAAGGAACATTGTCATTTTGCATTGGGCCCTGCTGTCTTCTTCTGAAGTAGAAATTTCAAATCTCCTTCCAGTTCAGGTCCAGCTTTCCTTTTCAGCATCAACCACAGCAGCAGGGTTCAAACCTTGCTCAGGTCAATGCCCATTTTATTCGTGTGTGGTGGATCCAAGGCTTAATTCCCATGAGCTTCAGAGAAGAATGTGTTGTCAGAAGGGTATCATAGGGACCAGTCTATTGCTTGGCTAACTGCTGTTCAGGTCCTTGAGTCTTCCAAGTCTTTAGTATGACTCGGTCCTCCAGTTGGAAAAGGTGTAAGAAGAGCTTGTCAGATGGGTAGGCAGACCTGCAATGAGCAAACTTGTGCAGAATGGTTAGTGTTTGCCCTAAATGTTGTGCATATTGCTTAACTTTCCACTCATGCTCCAAATCTGGAGGGGGGGGCATTCCCAGAACTAAGATTGGAAGGGTCTCCCATAAAGTACTTCAAAAGAGCTTAACTTAAGCCCACTTCTGGGTGCTATCTTAATCCAGAGCAAAGCAATGAAAAGTGCCTGGTCCCATTGCAAATATGTTTCCTTGAATATTTTTGCCAGGGTCCTCTTTACTGTGTGATTCATTTTCTTAGTCTTTCCTGTAGATTGAGGTCTCCAGGATGCATATGGTTACAATCTTATTTGCAGTGCCTATTCAACCTTCTGGGAGATCTTGGAGGTGAATGATGGTCCATTGTCATTCTGAATGCTGTGAGGAAGTCCAAACCTGGGAATTATTTCTTTAAGTTTCACTACCTCAGTTGTCTTCTCAGTTCTGGTGGGGTGTGCTTCTATCCATCTGGAAAAATGTCTACAAAAACTAATAAAAATTTGAAATTCCTTCTGGTTTTAGGCATTTGCATAGTCTACTTGCCAGTCCTCAAATGGGTGTAATGCTTTATATTATGCTCCTTTTTTAGCTTCAGTGTGTTCCATCTTAGGATTGTTTTTTGGCACGTATCTGACAGCCTTGGGTAATCCTCTGAATGGTCCTTTGTAAATGGAGGCTCTTTAAAAGTGGACTAACGAGGCCCATCAAAGCATCCCTTCCATAATGGGTCCCTTTATGTAGGTGCTTGAGGATAGGATACACTGCAGATTTGGGCGGTAAGATCATACAGGGGTGTTGATCTTCCACATAGAATTGGGACCAGTGTTAGTGAACCCTCATTCATGGGCTTGTTCCTCATCTTGTTCCATGAAATGAGGTTTAAATTTTGCCAAGTCCAAGCAAGTGATCAAAACCTCTAAGTGTTGCGGCCCTCTGGCTGCTTGTCTTGCTGCTTTCAGCAGTTTGGTTTCCCTGGCTTGTTTGGGAACCATCTTTTTGGTATCCTGGGAAGTGCATTATAGCAACCTGGTCTGGTGGATTCATCGTCTCTATCAATTGTAAAATCTCCTCTGCACGTTTAACATCCTTGTTCCCTAAGGTTAAGAGTCCTCTCTCTTTCCATATTGCTCCATGGGCATGGACTACCATAAAAGCATACTTGGAGTCCATGTAGATGTTAATCTTCTTTCCCCGGGACAATACTAAGGTTCTCCTGAGGGTTATGAGTTCAACTTTCTGTGCTGAGGTTCCTGGTGCAAGTGCTTGGGCTTCTATCTCCTTGTCTAAGTTGACTACTGTGTACCCAGCTCGTCATTAGCTGTTGTCCATGAAACTTCTTCCCTCTGTGTACAGCTCCCAGTCTGGTGCCACCAATGGTTGGTCCAGTAGATCAAGCTTGCTAGAATAAACGTGGTCAATAATTCCAAGGAGTCATTGTAGGGGGCTGAGTTTCCCTGTGTCTGGGAACAGAGTGGCTGGAATCAAAGTTGTGGCAGTCTGAAGGGTAGATTTGGGTGTCCAACAGAATGGCCTGGTATTTCCCCATGTGCCCTGCTGTTAACCAATACCCTCCTTTCTGTTACAATAAAGTTAGTACTTGGCATGGCACCAATACCACAGTAGGCTGTCCCAAAGTGAAATCTTTGGCTTCCTGTGCAATGTCACAGGTAGCTGCCCCTGCTTAAAGACATGGTGGCCATCCCTTTGTCATGTGATCCAACTTCTTTAAGAGATAGGTTATGGGTCAGGGAATATTTCCTAGAGCCTGGGTTAGTAAACCCTGTTTGATTCCCTGCCTTTCATGAACATAGAGTTTGAAAGGCTTCTGCAAATTGGGCAGGAGCTGAAACTAGCTTTCCTTCAAGGTATCAAATGATACCTGATAGTCTCTTGTCCATTTGAAAAGTTCAGAGTCCAGTCCTTCTAAGGAATCATGCAGTGGTTTTGCTATGAGTACAAAGTTTGGAATCCAAATTTCACAGAACCCTATAATCCCTAAGAACCAATGAAGTTGCCTTCAGTTTTCTGGGATTTTTTAGTGTAACAATGAACTGTTACAACAAATCCCTGTTTCAGTTGAAATCCTAGGTATGCCACTTCTTATTTGCAAATCTAGGCTTTGTGAGGTGATATCTTTTTTAAAAAATATATTTTATTGATTATGCTATTACAGTTGTCCTATTTCCCCCCTTTACTCCCCTACACCCTGTACACCCTCTCCCACCCACTTTCCCCCCTTTAGTTCATGTCCATGTGTCATACTTATAAGTTCTTTAGCTTCTACATTTCTCATACTATTCTTACCCTCCCCCTGTCTATTTTCTACCTACAATCTATGCTACTTATTCTCTGTACCTTTTCCCCTCTCTCTCATCCTCCCACTCCCCTGTTGCTAACCCTCCATGTGATCTCCATTTCTGTGGTTCTGTTCCTGGTCTAGTTGTTTGCTTAGTTTCTTTTGGTTTTGCTTTAGGTGTGGTTGTTAATAATTGTGAGTTTGCTGTCCTTTTACTATACGTGTTTTTTTTTAAAAATCTTCTTTTCTTAGATAAGTCCCTTTAACATTTCATAAAATAAGGGCTTGGTGATGATGAACTCCTTTAACTTGACCTTATCTGAGAAGCCCTTTATCTGCCTTTCCATTCTAAATGAAAGCTTTGCTGGATAGAGCAATCTGGGATGTAGGTCCTTGTCTTTCATGAGTTGGAATATTTCTTTCCAGCCCCTTCTTGCCTGTAAGGTCTCTTTTGAGAAATCATCTGACAGTCTAATGGGAACTCCTTTGTAGGTTACTATCCCCTTATCTCTTGCTGCTTCTAGGATTCTCTCCTTCATTTTTACCTTGGCTAATGTAATTATGATGTGCCTTGGTGTGTTCTTCCTTGGGTCCAACTTCTTTGGGACTCTCTGAGCTTCCTGGACTTCCTGGAAGTCTATTTCTTTTGCCAGAATGGGGAAGTTCTCCTTTATTGTTTGTTCAAATACATTTTCAATCTGTTGCTCTACCTCTTCCCCTTCCCGTACCCCTATAATTCAGATGTTGGAATGTTTAAAGATGTCCTGGAGGTTCCTAAGCTTCTTGGGTTGTTTTTGAATTCTTATTTCTCCATTCTTTCCTGTTTGGTTGTTTCTTTCTTCCTTCTGGTCCACTCTATTGCTTTGAGTCCCAGTTTCCTTCCCATCCCTATTGGTTCCCTGTGCATTTTCCTTCATTTCTTTTATGGTAACCTGCATTTGTTCATCTAATTTGCGACCAAAATCAATCAATTCTGTGAGCTTCCTAATCACCAGTGGTTTGAACTGTGCATCTGATAGGTTAGCTATCTTTTGGTCACTCAGTAGGATGAATTCTGGGGCACTGATTTGTTCTTCTTTTTGAGCCATCTTTCTCTCTCTCTCTCTCTTTTTTTTTTTTTTTTGGTCTGGCCGCTCCTGTTATGGTGAGGGGCAGAGCCTTAGGTGTTCACCAGGGTTGGGCACCCCAGTTGCTAGATTGTGACGTTGTATGTGGGGGCAGGGTCGAGAGGGAACAATGGTGGTAGCTCCATTCTCTGTGGGACCTCAGTCCCTTCCCTGGGGTCCTGGGTTGTGCACCCTGCCCTGTTCCACAATCGCCACCTCACTGGGTCTGCCAGCTGCCACTTTCATACTCAGAGTCCACCCACTGCTATCTTGTGCACCCCAGATGCCTTAGGTGCTCCCGGTTGCCTTATGCGCCCAACTCTCCCTGTTCTCCGTGTTGTGACCCATGCCCGGCTGCTCGTCTCCGCCCCTCCTATGGGTCTGGATGAACAGGTCTGTTTTAACTTCTTGGCTGTCTGACTTCCATTCAGATAAATTTTCTGTCAGTTCTGGGTGTTATTCTGCCTCTAAATTATTGTTGTTCCAATCTTGGTTGTGTGTGGAGGTACGGTGTGTCTACCTGTGCCTCTATCTTGGCCGGAAGTAGTGAGGTGATATCTTATATCCCCCTTTTGCTAATGATTTAGGACTGCAATGGTGTTGAGTAAACAGTCCTCATAGGTGCTGCTAGGTACAATGTGTCATCTACATATGGTAGAAGAACTCCTGATTTCAATCGAATATCCCTTAAGTCATTGGCTTTACCAGATGTAGTCAGAGTTATTAAGTCCTTGCAGCAAAACAGTCCAGCAGCACTGGAGTGTGGCTTTTGTGTCTGGGTCCTGCCATGCAAAGGCAAACAGCAGTTGAGCCTGTTCGTCTATTGGGATGCAGAAAAAGGCACCCTTCAAGTATAGAACTGAAAACCATATGCTATTTCCAGGCACCATGGTCAACAGAGTGTAGGGATTAGGCACCGTAGGATGAATGTCCTGAAAAATGTCATTTATGGGCTCTAAGATCCTGCACAAATTGATATTCATCCAAGTGAGGGTTTTTGACTGGCAAAATAGGAGTGTTATAGGGAGCTTGTTATGACTGAATTAGCCTTGATTTTAAGAACTTCTGAAATACTGGCTGAATCCCCTCTAAAGCCTCCTTTTTGAGGGGGTACTACTTCTTCCATGGGAATCTGTGCCCCCTCTTCCATGGGAATCTGGTCTTTTAGGTTAACTTTTATGGGTTGGATGTTAACCACTTTACCTGGGGTTCCATCAGTCCAAACGGTTTGATCCACCTGTTCATAGATCTCAAGTGGGAAGAGTTCACCTCTGGGGCCTTCCAGACAGGTCAGAAGCGCCTGGAGCTAGAGGGCATCTTCCAGTAGGACCTCTATACATAGTTGCTGCTTTTCAGGAGAAAAAGTTATTTGTGCATGAAGTTTGCAAATTAAATCTCAGCCCAGCAATTAAATAGGGCAGTCTGGCATGTTGAGAAAACTATGTATGATCTTTCGATCACAAAGATGGCATTCTAGAGGTTGAAGGAATGCCTGATTTTGTAATTGTCCTGTCACTCCAGTAACCATTACTGTATCTGAACTTTCCTTAGTTACTTTTGTATTTAGCACTGAGTATGTAGCTCCCATATCTGCAAGAAAATCAATTGGCTTGTTCCCCACCATCAACTGTGCCCGGGGCTCCTGTGGTGATACAGTACTATGTTGGGAGATGTCCAAAAGAGCCCCTGGGCTCATCCTCATTCATCATCAGACTCCCCTCACCTTTTTAGCATTTCCAAGAGGGTTTCCACCCCTACTTTCCCTTTTGAGTTTCAAGCACTCCTTTCTCCAATGGTCCGCCTCCTTGCAATAAGAACATTGATTAGCACCTAGTGGGCCTCTTTTTTGTCTTTAGGGTCCCACCACTTCCTCTGGTCTCGCCACCCTATTTCTAAGAACATCATGGCCTGCTTTATCTTCCTTGCTTCCCAGGCATTGTAGACTTTAAAGGCTAAGTCTACTAGCTGAGAGGGATTCTTTCCAATGCCTCATCTAAACACCAGAGTTTCCTTCTGATATCCAGGGCACTTTGCCCAATAAAAGTCATGTTCACCATTTGCACATTCTCTGGTGCCTACGGATCAGCATCAGAGAATCTGTACTCTGGAAAGTGTACTTTCCATACGTCTGACAGATCCTCTCCTAAAACTTGAGATGGGCCCTCATCTGGCTTTTGCCAAAGAGCTAGTATCATGTTCAGGCTCCTTGCCTTAGGCACCCTTTCCTTAAGCTCTTCCAGAATACACTTTTTGTAATGTTCCAGGAAGGGTAGGTCCCCACCATTTGGGTTCCAGCCAGGCTCTGTCAAGGGCATTACCTCAGCTGGGTTGGGGATCCCATTAGGATTCTCTTGGAATCCTAATGAGATCCAAGGGAATTGGGCCTTTTCATTAGCCTTATTTATAACCAGCCGTCCCGCATCTGCTATTAACTAAGCATTGAGGAGAGCCTGTAGACCTGGCTGTGTTGGGTGATGAGTGGCAAAAATGGAGGTGATAAGGTCTGCCATTCTCTGAGGATCATCCCTGTATAAGGGCTGGAATTCTTCCAATTCAGCAAGTCTGAAGTGGAGAATGGAGTATGGGCCCAATAGTAGCCATCCAGCTGGCCTTCCTGATTTATTCCACCTATAGGATACTGCCTCAAAGGAAACTGCTTTGTTCCTGATAGGGAGGCTCCCTGGTCAAATTGGGTACCCTTATGGGTCTTTGAGGGGGAGACCCATCCTTCATCATACAGGGGTGTGGCCAATGGCTCTTCAGGCCCTATTTCATGGGTAGCCTGAGGGAGGGATGACAACAGAGGGAGACCTCCTGCCATAAAATTTGTGTCTTTTGAATTTAGGGCATTAATGAGGCCTATTTCCTCATTCTCCTTTTCTTCCTTTATACAGTCAGGAAGGCATTTCAAGGGCCTTTGACTTCTTTGCACCATTAAGTGGACCTCTGTCTCTGGTGAGACCCTGTTATGCAATGACATAAATGCCTTGAAATAGTGGATTTCATCCCATTTATGCAACTGTTGACAATACTGTTCCAGTTGCATAATAGTATGGTGATCTAGGGAATCACCCATGGGCCACCTTTCCCCGTAATCCAAAACATACATAGGCCACAGGGTATTACAGTAATAAACCAACACTTCCTTAGGCATTGGATAATGGCTATACATACCCTAGTCTGCTAAAATCTACACAGTGGGCTCCCTCCAGGAACCAACTCGGAATGGCTTCTGCTGGCCCAGATACACAACAGGCCCAACCCTATAACCAAAAGAAGCCAGGCAACCCGGGAACATACAGAGAATATTGGCATCTACAACTCCATTATTTCAACAAATGCTCACCAGCAAGTTTTTCTGTCAGCCAGTCTCACAATCAGTGAACTCAAGCAATGGCCTCCCCAACAATGGCCAGTTCTCACCTGGACTCCAGTTCACAGCCCTAAAACTCAAGTGATCCTTCCTCCTTCCCAGAGTCTATTCCTTTCCCAGACCTGTTTCCTTTCTACCTATCAGGCATGTTCAAGTGGCTCACGCCCCAACAGTTGTGTAGAGAAATTCCCAGCAACTGGGAAGTCTCACAGTCCCACTCCCTGGTAGAGGGGGTGGGGGGTTGACCTGCCACAAGCAGCTAGGGACCCACATTGGGTGCCACTGCTGTAACCAAACAAGTGGGGTGCCACTTCCTGCCACCCATAAGCCACAACTCTGGAGACAAGAGTCTGATGGAAAGGCAAATGGAATATATATACACACACACACACACACACACACACACACACACACACACACTTGATGCCCACTCTTGTCCCTGCTGCTAGGGGAGCAAGCAACCTGCTTTTGGGTGGCCACCACGGTGGTTTCCTGCAGATTTTCATGCCAGGAAAGGACCACAGGCCACCTCCAGGCACCTACCTCCCAGGCCCTCTTGGCCCTAATCTCCTATCCCTACCCTGCTGCCCCCTTGTTACAGGCCTTGCTCCTGGCACTGGCAGTGCTCTGGGTCAGGTGTGAATTGCTCAGGGAGGAACATGTGGCCTGGCCCTCCCTGACTGCACTGGGGCTGTAGCCAAATGGCCTGCACTGGCATGGGCCACAGGCAGGCAGCAGCCACTATGGCTTCCTGCTTGGGATGGGGCATGGGGCTTGTGGGCCCGAGCTGGAGGTGTGGGGCATGGATAGGCAGCAGTTGCCATGGCTTCCCACCTAGGGGAGGAGCACAGGGCTTGTAACCCTGGCCCTCTCCTAGTCTGCTGGCCGAGTCTCCCTCTGTCTGTGCCCTAGCCTCCCCGCTAACCTCTTCCTGAGCCTCTCCACCCTCACCTCCAACCCCAAATCTACTGAGCTCCTGGACAGGTAGGTCCTGGAGTGCTATGGCAGCGTCACTAGCAATCCCTCTAGCAACTCAGCCCCCAGTCATTCACAGTCTTCAGTGCTTCTCCACCCCTCCCCCTTTCCAGTGGGGCCGCTCCCCCATTACACTAGGACTGCGAAGAAGACATTTTAAAAAACCTAGCCACACCATGACCAGTGTGATGTGGCTCAGGTTGGGAGTCATCTTGAAAAGCAAAAGGTCACCAATTCAATTCCCGGTCAGGGCACATGCCTGGCTTGGGGGTTTGGTCCCCTAGTGCCTCGGAGAGAGTGTCTGAGGAGACCTTTGATCTTCTGCCTGGAGTGCAAGGGGCCATTGCCTGCCAGGAGATGAGAATGTGACTGAGGTAAAGCCCCCTTTATATAAATATCTAACCAATACTTTCTTCATTACTTTGCCTTCCCATTCCCCACTGTCAGAGATACTTGATGCCTCCAGTTCAAGAAATTGCCCAGGGTTCTGTCCCCTCTAGGGACACCAGAGCAGAGAGATCTTAGACCAAAGTCACTCATCCTCACCATCTGCCTCTCATCTTCCAAAATGCTGTTGATATCTGTCCCCTGCTAGAGTAACTTCTTCCATTCTCTTTTCTTTGAGAACAAATATTTTTTCCTGCTATCTTAGGAGGGTTTCAAGAGGGCAAGAAAATAAACCCAGGTGTTTAAGTTGCTATGTTAAACAGGGAGCCACTGGTCTTTTCTCAGCTTCCTTTCATTAAAAAAAAAAAAGATTAAGTGCCTTGCAGGGTGTTTAAAGGCAAAGTTGTTGGGGAAGCAAGTGTCATGGAATCAGACAGAGCACGATAGGGACACAATAGGTTCGCACAGCAGAAAAACTCATCACTGCAGGCGGGTTGCTGACAGGCCCAGCAAGAGGGAGGCGTGCTTGATACCTCCTGGGGCCGACACACACAGACATCAAAGCCCAAGAATGGTCAATTTAACAACCTCCAGTGATAAAAGTCAGGAGAGAAGTTACCTCTGGAAGTGGATATTGGCCGGGAGAGGGCCCAAGGGAGTCTTCAGGGTGCGAGACATGTTCTCTGCCTTAGTGTGGGCAGTGGTGACACAGATGCACAGTAGTCCCTCCTACCTGCTGTTTTGCTTTTTGCAGTTTCAGCTACCCCCAGTAAGCGGTGATCCAAAAATATTAAATGGAAAGTTCCAGAAATAAGCCATTTATAAAGTTTTAAGCTGCACACCATTCTGAGTAGCATGGTCCCGCTCCGTCCCTTTGCCCAGCATCTCCACTGCACACACTTCGATTATCAGAGCCACTGTCGCTATGCTGCTTGTGTTACTTTACTTAATGGCCTCAAAGCACAAAGACTGTGACGCTCCCCATTCAGATACACCAAAGAGAAGCCATAAATTGTTTTCTTTACGTGAAAAGGTGAGTACAGTAGAATAAGGTATTTTGAGAGAAGCCACATTCACATAACTTTTATTACAATACATTGTTATGAATGTTCTATTTTATTAAAGTTATTGTTGTTACTCTATTACTGTGCCTAATTTATAAGTTAAACACATATCACAGGTATGTATGTGTAGGGAGAAAATAATATATATAGGGTTTGGTATTCTCTGCAGTTTCAGGCATCCCCTGGGGGTCTTGGAATGTATCTCCCACAAGAAAAGATGGACTACCGTACTCATAAAGAAAAATTTATCAAGCTGCACACTTGACATTTGTGTATGTTACATATGACATTGTGTGTGTGTCATACCTTAGTTAAAAAATGAAGGGACATTGTCAGTTATTTAGTGCTTGCTGTATGCTAGACACTAGCTAGGCCTGCTTTTGTTTTTATTCATTCATTGAGCACCTACTTATCCTAGGTACGTACTATCTAGGTTCCGAGGAGCCAGCAGTGAACAAAAAATTATATGGAACCCCTACCCTCATGATGCTCACTGTTAATATCAAATAACCATACTCAGAAAAGTGAAGCGACAACTAAAGGGCATATCCGTGTGCAGAAGGAGGGTGTGTCTCCTTGTCCGTCCGGGTGGGAGGGTCAGAGTGGGTCCCCTGAGGAGATGAAGTTGAAGCAGTGATCTAACGGGAGAGGAGGAAACAACCAGCTGAGGTGGAGGAAGAGGGCATTTTATGTTAGTGGAACAGCATGTGCCAAAGTCCTATGGTAGGAAGAGGCATGGCACATTAAAGAGGGCAGAGAACAGCATCAAGGAGGGCATGGCTGATGTGAGGGAGATCAGGAAATGCAGGCTCAGGGAGGTGAGGTGGCTGCCCCAGGTCCCCTAGCTACCGCAGCAGGGGGTGGGGGCCAGTGTTGTCCAGGTTCCCCTCTGCCCCTGAGACAGAGAGTGGGGACATGAACAGGAGAGGTCACCTGCTGTCCAGCCTCCAGTGGTATGCCAGCTGCCCTTATGCCCCCTGCCCCTCCACTCCACAGGGCCTGTCGTCACCATGGAGCCATGCCCCAATGAGCAATACTGGGACAACCTGTTGAACGTCTGCCACTCCTGCAGATCCATCTGCAACCATCGGATTCCACGTTCCTGTACAGCCTTCTGCAGTGAGTTCTGGGACTTGAACCAAGAGGGTGGCTGGATCATCCATCTTTACCTCCCTGTGGTCCCTCTGGCCCCACTGCACTTGGGTGCCTGAGGAGGGGTTGTGGAAGGCCATGTGCAGTGTGGCATCCCTTTGCCCTCCATCTCTCTGCCCTGGCCACACTGGACTCTCTGCAGTTTCTTGAACATACTGTGTTCTTTCCTGCCTCAGGCCTTTGCACCTTTCATGTGAAAGAGCATTTCCTTATTCTTTTACCCGTGGCTGTCTCCGACCCAGCCTCAAGGTCTCAGCCCAAATGCCAGAAGTCTGATTGCCCAACAGAAATTAGGCTCCCTGTCCTCTGTTCTTCCTTTCTTTTGAAACTTTTTATTATAGAATTATCAAACATGGAGAGGATAGCATAATGGACTCCTGTTTACTCATCAGCAATCAGCTTTAAAAATTCTGCCTTTTTATTCCCCAACCAGTTGTTTTAGCTTCTGTATTTTAAAGCAAATCCAAAACCTCATATCACTTACCTGTACATGAATCGCTAACACACAGGGCCTTTAAAATATAACATCAATATCTTATCACCCCCAGAAATAATCCCTTAACATTGTTTTACTCAGGCCATACCTAATTTTCTCTGATTGTCTTGAAAAATACATTTTGCTTGCTGTTCTTTTGCATTACTTGTTCTTTTCTTTAGTGGAACTTATCACAACTTGTACTATGTTCTGTCATGTGTATTTGTTACACATCTGTTTCAACTGCCAGACTGTCAGCCTGACACATAACAAGTGTTTCATAAATACTTGTTAAGTGGAGCTCAGAGAGGCTTAATGACTTGCCCAAGATCACACAGCATGATGGTGGAAAAGTTAGGATCTGAGCCAGAATTCTCTGACTCCAAAACCATGACTGTGAGTCATTATCCATTAATGAAGTAAAATACTCATGGTGTCATTCTGCAAGTATTCATGGGACTCTCTAGCCCCTTTAAAATAGGAATTTCACATGACGCAATAACAGAAGGTGGGAGAAGGTAATGGGAGAAATGACTACATATTAAGCTATAAAGGTAAAGTATCATAAAACACCACAGTAGGGAGAAACCACCTCCAGCTGATAGGTTGGGGAGCAGAGGGGTGTTCTTAAAGGAAGCGCCCCCTGAAATGGATTGTTAGAGCTTGCAGATGTGAAAGTCAGATGAGGAGGAAGGGCACCCTGGGGAGAGGAGCAATTGTGGGCAAAGGCATGGACATGGGAAAACACAACAGGGAAGATCAAGGGCCAGAGGAAAGGTTTGTGAGTCAGGCAGTGAGGGTTGGTGGTCTGGGGAACTCACACACCACCTGCAACAGCCACACTAGGGTCCCTGAGGAGGGGAGGAGGTCACAGAAAACCCCAGGAACACTGCTGCCATCAGGCTAACTCTGTCTCATGAGTGGCAGTGGCAGTGGTCCTGTGTGGCTCAGTAGAACCCTGGAACAGGGCAGGGCGAGGGCAGGGGAGGCCACTGGTAAATCAGGATCATTGGAGACTTTCCTGAAATCCTGATTTCACCATCTCTATGGTCTTTTTATTAATCTGTCAAGGGCATAAGTGTTCATGTGTTTGTATTGCAAAGAGACACAGTGAGTATTCTACTTAAACCTTCCGTTAACTGGGCATTCATGTGTTATGTGTCAGATATTGTGCTGAGGACTTCGCATCCTCATAACAACCTTGAAAAGTCAATGTTGTTATTACCCCTCACTTAGAAATGAGGAAACTGAGGCATACAGAAGTTAAGACCCTACAACTTGCACGTAGTAGAAGTACTTGGCTTTGAAGACTGTATTGTTAACTTTCGTCTTGCATTGCTCCTGAAACGTGCTCTTAGAAGTCCCCATGGGAGCCACATTTTTATATAAATAGGATCTTATTTTAAAGACAATGGAAATATGCCCTGGGAAAGTGTAGATTTTTTGCTTATGCTCTCACTGTTGCTCTCTTAATGGAAGTGTGACCACTCTTGCTGTGCGTGGCTTCTGCTGCTTGGCACTGATGCCTGTATAAACTCCTGCAATTCTCATGTATTACTAAGGCAGAGGAACTACCAATATTTTGAGCTTTCTTACCTTCTTTCCACACACCTATCCCAACTTGCCAAGGAGAATGCTGGCTTGTCTCTCTAACCCTTATTTTGACATAAAATATTTTTCTTCTTTATGAGGCTTGAAAAATGCAAGCAAGGAATTTAGTGACACTATAATTGCCTATATAACAGTTTTAAAAGATAACTGAAAAGTCCTTGCATGTATAGCAACTAAAGCATGCACTTCTAAATAATCTGTAGGTCAAAGGAGAAATAACAATGAAAGGTAAAAACATTTAAAACTAGATATAAAAATACTACATATCAAAATTTGTGTGACATGGTTAAAACAATACTTGGGGGACTGTTGTCCTCCTTACATTTGGATATTGAAAAAGGACTAGGATTACCATGGAATGGCTTTTGGGGAAATAGATTGTGATTTTTTTAAAACTTTGAATGCCCTTTGAGGCCAGACCCACAGTTTCTAAAGGTCTTCATTACATACTAGCATCACTCATTTCTGTCTCCCAGAGTCACTAAACTGTCACAAGGAGCAAGGCAGGTACTATGACCAGCTCCTGAGGGACTGCATCAGCTGTGCCTCTATCTGCGGACGTCACCCTAAGCAATGCACATACTTCTGTGAGAACAAGTTTCGGAGCCACATGACCCTACAATCAGAGCTCAGGAGACAGAAGACTGGGAAAGCTGAAACCAAATCAGACAACTGGGGAAGGTACCAGGGATCAGAGAACAGAGGCTTAGAGGCAGGTCCAGGTAAGCTGCCTGCATGGTTTGTGAGTGGGTGGAAGGCCAGGCACCAGGACTAACTACAGAGGGTCTTCAGAGTGGGAAGTCAGGAGTCCAGGTACAAGAAGGTCATCACAGGGTGAAAAAGATGAAATAGGCAAAATACCCAGAAGTCTGCAGGCAGGTAGGAAGCCGGAGAAGAAAACACCTGATCATTGAGAAACTTTTTCTAAATTAAAAATTTTTTTCAATTAAAGTTGGTATACAATATTATATTAGTTTCAGATGTACAGTGCAGTGATTAGACATTTATATAACTTATGAAGCAACCCCCCCAGTAAATGTAGTAGCCACCTGACACCATACATAGTAACTACTATATTACTAACTCTATTCCCTATGTTGTACTTTACATACCATGAGTGTTTTCATAACTGGAAATTTGTACTTCTTTTTTTTAAAAAGATTTTATCTATTTATTTTTAGAAAGAGGGAAAAGGTGGGAGAAAGAGAGGGAGAGAAATATCAATGTATGGTTGCCTCTTGCATACCCCCAACTGGGGACCTAGCTGCAACGGAGGCATGTGCCCTGACTGGCAATCGAACTGACAGCCCTTTGGTTCACAGGCCAGTGCTCAATCCACTGAGCCACACCAGCCAGGGCAAAATTTGTACTTCTTAAACCCTTCACTTTTTTTATCCTCCCTGGCACCCTCTCCCCGCTGCCAAATCTGGTAACCATAAATATGTTCTAACTATGAGTTTGTTTCTGTTTTGTTTATTCATTTATTTTATTTTTTAGATTCTACATATAAGTGAAATCATACAGTATTTGTCTTTGTCTGACTTATTTCACTTAGCATAATATTCTCCAGGTCCATCCATGATGTTGCAAATGACAAGATTCCATTCTTTCTTTGGCTTAGGATATTCCATTGTAAATAGGTATCACATCTTCCTTTTCCATTCAACCACTGGTGGACATGTATGTTGCGTCCATATCTTGGCTATTGTAAATAATGCTGCAGTGAATACAGAGGTGCATATATGTTTCCAAATTGGCGCTTTGGATTTGTTTAGGTAAATACCAAAAGTGGAATTGCTGGGTTATAAGGTAGCTCTATTTTTAATTTTTCTGAGGACACTCCATGCTCTTTTCCATAGTGGCTGCACCAGTCTGCATTCCCACCAACAGTGCACAAGCATTCCCTTTTCTTCACATTCTGACCAACACTTGTTGATTTATTAATGACAGCCATTCTGAGAAGTGTGAGATCATATCTCACTGTGGTTTTAATTTGCATTTCCCTGATAATTAGTAATGTGAAGCATCTTTTTATATGTTTATTGGCCATCTGTGGAGAAATGTCTGTTCAGGTCCTCTGCCCATTTTTTTAAATTAAATTCCTTGGTCTTTTTGGTATTAGGTTGTATGAGTTTTTATGTTTTGCATATTAACCCCCTATCAGATGTATTGTTGGTGAGTATCTTCTTCCAGTCAGTGGATTGTCCTTTCATTTTGTTGATGGTTTCCTTCAGTGTGCAAAAACTTTTTAGTTTGATGAAGTCCCATTTGTTTATTTTTGCTCTCATTTCCCTTGCTCAAGGAGACATATCCAAAAAAAAAATTACTAAGAGCAATGTCAAAAAGTATACTGCTTATGTTTTCTTCTAGGAGTTTTATAATTTGGGGTCTTAAATTTGTCTTCAATCCATTTTAAGTTTATTTTTTTTATTTGGTGTAAGAAAGTGGTCCAGTTTTATTCTTTTGCATGAATCTGTCCAGTTTTACTAACACCACTTATTGAAGAGACTATTTTTATTCCATTGTATATTCTTGCTTCCTTTACATAAATTAATTGACAATATAGGTGTAGGTTTATATCTGGGCTTTCTATTCTGTTCTATTGATCTGTGTGTCTATTTTTATGATAGTACAATGGTGTTTTGATTACTACAGCCTTGTAGTATAGTTTTATATCAGGCAGCATGATACCTCCAACTTAGTTCTTCTTTCTCAGTATTGCTTTTGGTATTTGGGGTCTTTTGTGGTTCCATATAAATTTAAGGATTATTTGTTCCAGTTCTGTGAAAAATGACATTGTTATTTGATAGGGATTGCACTGAATCTGTAGATTGCTTTTGGTACTATAAGCATTTCAATGATGTTAATTCTTCCCATTCATGAGCACAGTATATCCTTCCATTTATTTGTATCTCATTCAATTTATTTCACCAATGTCTTTAAGTTTTCTGAGTATAAGTCTTTTACCATCTTAATTAAGTTTATTTCTAGGTATTTTATTCTTTTTGATGCAATTGTAAATGAAATTGTTTTTTAAATTTCTTTTTCTGATTGTTATTGGTGTATAAAAATGCAACTGATTTCTGAATATTAATTTTGTATCCTGCTAGTTTTCTGAATTAATTTACCAGTTCTAATCTTTTTTTTCTTGGTGGAATCTTTAGAGTTCTCTTTATATAGTATCATGCCATCTGCAAATAATGACAGTTTTACTTCTTCCTTTCCAATTTGGATGCCTTTTATTTTTTTCTTGTTCAATTGCTGTGTCTAGGAATTCCAATACAATATTTCATTCCTAATTTTATTTATTTGGGCCCTCACTCTTTCTTGAATAAGAGTGCTGGCAATGGACAACCTTGTCTTGTTCTTAATCTTAAAGAAAAAACTTTCAGCTTTTCATCTTTGAGTATGATGTTAGTTCTGGGTTGGCATATATGGCCTCTATTATGTTAGGGTATGTTTCCTCTATTCCCACTTTGCTTTTTATTATAAATGGATGTTAGATTTTTTTCAAATAGGTTTTCTGCATCTGTTGATATGGTCATATGACTTTTATCCTTCATTTTCTTTGGTGTATCATGTTAGTTTATTTTCAGATATTGAACTAAACTTGCATCCTAAGAATAAATCCCACTGGGTTATAGTGCATGATCTTTTTAATTTATTGCTGAATGTGGTTTGCTAATATTTTGTTGAGGATTTTTGCATCTATGTTCATTAGGGATATTGGCCTAAAATTTTTTTTGTAGTGCCTGTCTGGTTTGATATCAGGGTAATGCTGGCCTTGTAAAATGAGTTTGGGACTCTCTATCTACTCTTCAACTCTTTGGAACAGTTTGCGAATAGGTTGTAATTCTTCTTTGAATGTTTGGTAAAATTCACCTGTGAAGCCATCTGGTCCAGGGCTTCTGTTTGGTGGAAGAGTTTGGATTACTGATTCGATTTTGTTGGTAGGTATCTTCCTGATTCAGACTTAGAAGATTATATATTTCTAGGAATTTATCCATTTCTTCCAGGTTGTTCAGTTTTTTGGGATATGGTTGGTCATATTAATCCTTTTTATTTCTGTGGTACCAGTTATCACTTCCCTTTCATTCCTGATTTTATTTATTTGGGCCCTCACTCTTTCTTTCTTCATTTGTTTGGCTAATAGCTTATCCATTTTGTTTATCTTCTTTTCGGGTACCAACTCCTGGTAGATTAATTGACTCCATTTTGTTTGGTTCTTTTTAATGGAATTTTGTGCTTTCTTTCAGATGAGACATGTCCCTCTGTCCCCTCACTTTGACTGCTCCTCTGTTTGTTTCTGTGTATTAGGTAGATCTGCTATATCTTCCAGTCTTGCCAGGGCAACCTTATGAAGTAGGTTTCCAGTGGGTCCCTATGGCTCATCTCCCTAGTCACTTAACCCAGGCACCCCAGGGGTGTTTCTTTTATGGGTTGTGTGTGCCACTTTGGAAATGATGAGAAGTGTCCCCTGAAGAGGGCATCTACCAAGTGCCAAGCATTGAAAACGATCTAATTATCCTCCCAGAAAACACCTCTTGGTTCACCTCCCCTACTCTGTGGTGTCAGAAAGCATAGGAGGGGGTATAATGTGGATCCATAAACACTTGGTGCTTACACTGGTCTTGGCTGTGTAGTGGAGAGGCAATGGGCCTGAAGCTTCCAGGGGGCCTGTTGGTTTCTTTCTATTGCTGTGACTTTCCTCATAATAACATCATTTCCATGAGACCAGAGCCTAGTGCCAAGATACTAGAACTTGATGGCTCATTATTCCTCATGACTCTGGGGTTTGGCTGGGGCCAGTTTGTGCTCAGCTGGCCCACCTAAAGGTGGCTCTGCTCTGTATGTCTCTCATCCTCCTCCTAGATCAGTGGTCTGGGAAGCTGGTCCTGATAGTAGAAGTGGAAGAGGTAGAAAACGCAAGGCCTCTTGATGCCTAGGCTGGGAACTTGCATTGGATCATGCCTTCTGCATTCTCAAGTGGCAAAGCCAGTCAGATTCAAGGAGAGGCAAATACATCCATCTCTTGGGGGGAGAAGAGGCAAATAAATTTGTAGCCATGGTGAGTTTACTGTGGGTTTTAATCTAGCATAGCCTCTTTCTCATGGGAGGAATGAAGATTGCCATGCAGAGGGCACGGGTTCAGAGGGGTGAAGAGCTGAACCATGGAAGCAGGGGGTCATGCCTGCTGCTCCCATATCCAGTGACCTATATGCCTGCCCAGTAGTTGGTGACATATCTGATTCTTCCAGCCAAACCTGGAACCTTTCCCACCTCTGATGCTTCCCATCTGGATCAATCCTACCCACCTGACAGATCAAGAAACTAAGTCTCAAAATTTGAAGCTACTTGCTGCAAGTTGCAAAGAGAATGCACAGTGAGCTGGGATTCAGGCTCAGTCTATGGGTTCTCAAAGTTTCTCCACTCTAAGAGCAAAATCCCACAGTGGTATCCACGGGATATCACTCCCTGAAGGTAACCTGCTGCCCATGGGACACACTGCATCATTCCTGTTTGTGACCACCAGTCAAGGCCCATCCTTGGACGGCACTGGGTGGAAGCTGGGAGCCTCATTTTGGCTCTGGGGATGGATCTTCCTGGATGAGTTAGATGGGGTTGTGTAAGGACATGGTGGGGAGACAGTTAAGTCAGCATGGCCATGCCTGACCCTGCATGCATCAGCCATTGCATTCACACCATCAGCCCTTGTAGGGTCCCCTGGTTCCCTATCCTGCAGTGCCTGCCCAGCTCCAGGTCTCTCCAGAGTTCTGGGATTAGGTCTGTTCTGCTCTTTTCTCTGACTCCTGAGTGTGCTTGCATGGCAGGAGCTGGGACTGATGTAGATCATAAACAGAAGCATGGGGCCACGTGCCCAGGAGAGAGACCAGGTATGGGCCTGTTTGAGGGCAGGGACTGCAGGACACTATGTGACCAAGCCACATCCAGCTACACATAATGGTGGGTTCCCCGAAGCCTGCCGCCCCCACTCACTCCTCACCACTGTGGGCCCCAGCTTAACCCTGCTTCTGGTCTCCCATCCATCCTCTCAGACTGTCATTCATTAATGTGATTCATTACTGCAGAGGGTGTGATGTGCATGGGGGAGGCAGCCTGAGCAAGGCCGATCCTGTCCCCAGCCCCACACAAGTCACAGTCTGATGGGACAGACAGCAGATGGATAAGACTCATGCAAATGATAAGTTAAGCTCAGTGCATGGTGCCTTCCTTGCCCCCCATCACACCCCAGACTGACTGGGTGATGGTGTAGTCTTTGGAGCCAGACTCAGGTTCCACCCCTTAGTAACTGTGTGCTCTAGAGCAAGTTACTTCACCTCTCTGAGTCTTGGTTCTGTGAGACTGAGATCATGTGACTTCATGGAGTTGGGAAGATTCTAAGAGATTAGGCTGTGAAAATCAGTGAGAGCCCACACAGCATATAGTAGCTGCTCATTTAAAAAGAAAACATGTGTTTAAGAGACAAGGTGGAGGAAGGGAACAGTGCGTGCAAATGCTGTGAGGTGAAGGAATGGAGCCATGGAGAGCTGGGAGGAGCACTGTGCTAGATACTGGAGATCTGAGCAGAATGAGAGTAAACCTGCATCAGGGAGTCCCAGGCTGGGGAAGCATGATGGCCCCTCTGCAAAAGCAGGAAAGACCTCCACCCAAATTTGGGGATATTCTGGGTACTGAGACTGATGGTGCCACTCACTGGCCCAGAGGGTATGGAAGGCTGTGACACAGTGATGAGGCTGTCAGCAGGGAGAGCAGGGCAGGCTCCCATGCTTGTCTGACAGTGGTTGAAGAGCATGGGGAAGGTGCCCAGGCTGGGGTTTCCTGGTGGCTGTGGCTGGGCACATGTATTCCCCTGTGCAGCAGGGCCTTACATAACTTGAATCTGCCATTGGCACCAAAGCAGGGAGCACGCAGGCTTTCCTTTGAGCTGGCCCGGATCGGGGGCTGACGGAGAAGCCTCGAACACCAAACTGTGGAGTCTGACTGCTTACTCCAAGAAGACAGATGGTGGGTGACTCCAGGCTGAGAGAAGCTTTCTGTCGTGGGTTGGGGGTGCCATACACGGGGAGGACTGCAATGGAGGAGGGCAAGCTTTCAGGGGCAGCTGACGAGGGCCCGGGGAGGAGTCAGATGCCAGACACCAGAGGGCCCTGCCTGCCAGACCCTGAATGGGAGACTGGTGTGCTCCTGGAGGCAGGGGAGTGGCCATGGGATAAGGGGCCTGAACTGGACTGTGCCCCTAGGGATGGAGAGTAGCCCTGGTGGCAGGGACCCTGCATGAGGCAGTTTCTGGCAATAAAGGAGGCCACAGATGACAACAACTTGGAATGGAGGCAGAGGGGCAGTGCACTGACATGGGGTTGGTGGGACGGAAAGGCCCCGATATTGGGCCAGCTGTGCATGTGTTGCACACAGCAGTCCCCAGGCCCACAGTACCTTGGCCCAGAGAGCCTATAAACTCCATCCTGGAATAACGTTCTAAAGTGCATCAAACACAACACATAGGGTTACAAAGAAACCAATGGTGTTTAGATACTGACAAAATAGTGCCTCAAAATAGTAAACCAAATTAAATATTACCAAAATGTTGCTCACGTTGCTTATCAGAGTAAATGTATGAGTTTCTCCATCAACGTGCTGAATAACAAGATGGAGTGGTGGGTGGGCTAAGGGGCCTGAGGTTTCCACGTGCACAGGCAAGATATGGGGATCCCTGTGATTCTGCTTGTGACACAGGCATTGCCATAGCTCAAACTGGTGTCTGGGGCCTCTGCTCACATTGGAAGCAAAGGCTAACTTTCTGTTGGTCACCAGTGAATATGAAGATTTGCTTTTCCTACTCAGGTCCATGGAGCCCCCAGACCCTCCCCAGGGGCCCTGGAGTCCCAAGCCGGGAGCTCTGGGTGCAAGCTGGGCCCTCGCCAGCCCCCGTGTACCTGGCCTCCAGCCCCCGTGTACTTGGCCTCCAGCCCCACCTCCCTGGGCAACACACTCAGGCCTCACAGTCTCCACAGAAGTCTCAGGAGGCCTGGTTCATTCTGGGTTTTGAGAGTGCAAGACAGTGCCCAGCAGGTACTGGAACCCTGAAACACACAGACATGCTCTCAGGTCTGCAGAAGCTCTGGGCAAGGATCCTTCCTGCCTCTTTTGGCTCCTGGTGGCTCCAGGCATTCTTTGGCCTGTGGTCACATCACTCCAGTCTCTGCCTTTTTTGTCACATGGCCGCTCCTGTGTGTCTGTGTCTGTCTTCTCTCCTTCTCTTCTCTCCTAAGGACATCTGTCATTGAATTTAGGGCCTACACTAATCCAGGACAATCTCATCTCCAGACCCTTAACTTATACCTGCAAAGGTGGAAAAAAGTTACACTCTTTTTTTCAAATAAGGTTATATTTTCAGGTTATGAGGGGCACATCTTCAGCATGGGTGTTGGGCACCATTCGACCTGCTGCATGGAGTGAGGAGGAGGGAGCCCAAGAGCCCTGAGTTGTGTCCTCCCATGTGCAGCTGACGCCAGCTTTGGGGCAGCCAGGACCACCACATGGGTTAGGGATCTGGGGAGTGTCTCACCTGGAGAGCTTGGACTTCACTGGACTAGAAGATGGCAGCTGTAGCCACAGGAATGGAAAAGGTTACCAAGGGACCCCCATGTGAGGGGAGAAAGGATGGAGTTGGAAACCCTGTGGTGGGGTGGTCTGCACCTGAGGCTCAGGAGAGAGTCCACAGAGGCCTGGGATGGAGCAGAGCCTGACGGGCTGTGTGTCCATGAGGACAAACTAGGAGGAAAGTTTAAAGAAGTCGGTCACACCACAGAGAAGGTGCAAGTGTCCACCAGCTCTGGCCACAAGGAGGTCAGGGGACCCTATGAAGGGCGTTTCCGGGTGTCCTTGGATAGAAGTGGCCCCTGACCAGAAGAAATGGCCAGGAGCAGTGGGTTCTTCCACTCTGCAAGCAGAGATCCTCTCTCACCATCCGTGAGGCAGTAAGCCAGGCCTCTTTCTCTCTTCCCCATTTAGCCTCGTTACCTGTCAGTCCCTTAATGCACTTGGGTCCATTTTCACCCATTCCCACCATATAAGAATGTGGAGAGCAGGGCCCTTCAGGCCCCATTTATTCTCCAAAAAGTTCAGGGTGCCTAGCCTGGGCCCAGAGCTCCTCAGGCAGGGGGCAGGCAGTGGGACTGGAGCCAGAGGAAGGTGTGGGGAAGCCAGGTCAGCAGTGTCCAGGACAGCAGGAGGTGTGGGGCGCCTGCAGGGGGTTCAGAGTGGGGAGGGACTGGGGGAGAGAAGGGAGCAAGGCTGCCAGAGCCGGAAGACAGGCTCACCGGGTGGGAGCTTGGCTCACTGGGCATGTGAAGAGGAGAAACACAACAATGGAAGTTCAGTGGTTTGCAGGCATTTGTGTAAGGTGGGAAACAGCTGTTTTCTTGCTGTGGTCGCATCCAGAAAAATCAGGGATCAGCACTGTTGGGTCAGGAACAATGTCACTTTTGTCCTAGGAATTGCTCAAGGTTTCCTTTCATTTGGGAACTGGAGCTGAACATGATGTCCCTGCTGTTGGCTTTTTTTTTTTTTTTTTACCTCAGGGTGTGGTCTGCTGTCTCTCTTGACTCCCTCCACTGTGCTCCCTCACCCTGACTTCAGCGAATGATGTCACAGTGGAGCAGCCCCATGCTCCCCTGCCTTCCAGGGCTGAACAGTGAAATCTACTAGATAAAACATTGGGAGCAGAAGCCAGAGAGGAGAGGGTGAAGGAGTGGAGGTGCAGAAAAGGAGGCTACTCTGGGGAACGCAGGCTGTGGGCGGAGGGCCAGCAAGGGCAGGAGGTGGAGCTGCACTCAGTACTTCCTTTGTTAACTAGAGAATCTTGAGTCTCTGGAAAGGCCATGGGCATGACCCGAGGCCAGGGAGAGGCTGAGACAGGAGTAGCTACTGACAGTCTGCGTAGGCTCCGGCTGCCCCCTCACCCTGTCCTGCTGCAGCTGTGAGTGTGCCTTCAGCGGTCCACCCTCAGGAAAGGTGGCACCAGAAAGAATGGGGACTTGGGGACCCCAGGCCTCGACTGGGTGGTGGGTGGAGTGGGGGATGTGGCATTCTGGAAACAGTGTCTCCCCTACCCCCTCCTGGGCAAGTGTCTCTCTCTCTCTCTCTCTCTCTCACACACACACACACACACACACACACACACACGAGACTGGGGAGGGTGCTCTATGCGAACGCCCCCCTCCACAAGTGCAAACATTCATCCAAATATCCCCAGCATGTGTAGGACGTGGGGGAAGATGGGCAAGTGCAGGATGTTGGGTGGGTTGTCGGCATGGACATGTCTGTGAGCCATGCACTGGGTCTTCTGTGAGGGAGGAGAATGCCTCACACACTGGAAGCCACACAGCCACTGCCCCAGACCCACTTCTGCTCCCAGGACGAATCCCCTGCTAGCTGAGCTGCGGGGGGGTAGGCGTGGGGGTTGGAGATTGGCCAGAACATTCCGCTCTCATACGCATTCACATGTATTCCTCACATGTGCCGAGCATCTGCTGAGAGACAGGAATATCACATCCCATTTTACAGATCAGAAACAGGCCTGAAGTTGAGTATAATATCCAAAGCCACATTCAACTTGAGCAGTTGTGGCTGCCAGGCCCATGCTCACAGTCCCGCCTCCCTGCCCTGGTTACCCTGTCTGAGGCCACGGCTGCCTGCATTCTTGGCCCAGCCCCTCAAAGCCTCTTTGCTCTGCCCCTAAGAGACAAGTTATATAATACTACCCAGCTGGCCGTCCCAAACCTGAGCTGAGGGCAGCAGTAGTCCGAGGCAATTCTATTTTTAGATGAGAGAGGGCTTTGGAGACAGTAAAGAAACAAAACAAATCCAAAACAAGAAAGGGCTTGGAAAGAAACTGTGCGCTGGGGCCAGCAATCAGAAGCTGTGCATGCTGCCCCGGGTGGTGGTGCTCTGGAACTGCACTGCAGGAGGCTGTGACCCCAGCACTCGATTTTCAGGCCAAGACAGAGAATGTATCCCTTTTCTGACAAAAACCTGTGAGTGTAAACCTGTGCTCCTGGAGCGAGCACACACAGTGAAGCACTTGTAAGGCCTCTGTCCCGTGGGGCCCTCGCTGCAGACAGCCGAGCAGGCCCTGCCCCCGGCCAGACCCAGCGGTGACTGAGCTGCCCACGCAGTGCAGAAAGGAGCACGAGGCAGCTTTCCTGGCAGTGGCCCTGTGAGCTCCTGGACCTCTGTCTTCCCCATCCTCTGGTCAGCCTTTAACCCGAGTTTTTAGAGGCGTGAGCAGCTGTGAGTTATTTTTCTGTTTTGAATAGCTGATACACACAGATCATTTTTAAAAGAAAGTATTGAAAAACTGGGGGAAAGGTCTCCATCCTACCTCCAGTGCTGGTTTCTCTGCCCAGGAGCAGTGTCCACTCCTAGTTTTTTGTTTGTCCTTTCATGCGTACTCTCATCTACAGCATATTGCAACCCTGTGTGTTTCCTAGCCATGGAGGTGCTGGAATGCCCGCTTCTCTGTCATCACTCCATGTCTCTGGAGGGCAGTTCCATCTCAGGACAGACAATGTGCCATACTCATTTCTGTGTCGGGAGCAGTGCGTGCTGTGGGTGTGCCAGGGCCTGTTCAATGTTTTCCTGCTGATGGGCAGTTAGGCCACAAGCTTTGCTGTTACAGATGAAGCTGCAATGAAAGCCTGTGTCTGTGAGGGGGCACACCTGGAGGTAAAGTTACTGAGTCCACAAGATCAGGAAAGTGCATTTTCAAAGTTGGTAGGTGGTTCCAAATGGCCCTCAAAAGAGGCCACCCCCCTCCCCCACCAAGGATTTAGGTGCCTCCTTCTGAGATACTGGAAAGTGACACCTTTTGTAGTTTTAATTTGCTTTTCTCTTACTCCAGGGGCTTTGAAAAGTTTGTCTTAGGTGTAGATTGCCAGGCAGGAGCTTGTTTCATCTCCCACAGGAAACCTCAAATCACTGGTCTGGGCAGAGGGATGATGAGGAGCTGGGATAAGCCCTTCATTCCCTCCAGAGCAGATAAAACAGACATCTGTTTTGTCTCTCTGAGCCTCTCTGTTCTGGTTGCCTACTGAGACATCCAAAAGCCACCTCAAACTTAGTGGCCTACAAATAACCGTTGTATTTTTCCCATAATTCTGTAAGTGACCAGGCTCGGCTGGGCAGTGCTGCTGCTGCTGCTGCTGCTGCTGCTGCTTGCAGTCTCCTTGTAGTGTCAGGCAGACAATGCTGGTGGCATGGCCAGGAGACTTGGTGCAGATGCTGAGATACCTCCCCCTCCCCATGCAGCCTCTGTTCGTGGTGGGTCCGTGATGTGGCTCAGGACTCACAGAGGAGCCACAGCTGAGGCTTCCAGGCCATTGCGGGGCCTGGGCTGGGACTGGCCCAGCGTCACCTAGGCAGCATTCTCCTGGTCAGTGAGGCCCAGCCAGCCTGGTATGAAAGGCAGGGTGTGGGAAGGTGGTTTGGGGGCCATCTCTGAACACTCACTGTCTAAAAATCGGCCTGGGTGTTGGAATTCATGCTGAAAACATTTGAAATATTCCAATGTTTAAGGTGGTCTTTCTCTTCAAATCAACATGGCAGTTCATTTGTACTTTGCAGCAAATCTGGTAGCTAGATAGACATTGCGTCTCTGATGTTGATCCAGCCAGTGTGATGTTTTCACTTTATTCCAGAGGCAAGTAAGAGGTAAACGGATGGAGAGTCCTAGGGGTTGAGAAATGTGGATGTCACCTTGCTCTGCCCTGTGACCTGTGAACTTTCCCTGGGACCCTTCACCTCTTAGAGCCCCAATCTCCAGATATGTAGCACCAGTGTGCAGCCTGAAGCACAGGGGTGGGGATCTTTACTTCTCCTCCCTTATGGCCTCACAGTATGGGGGGACTCCACCCACAGAGCCCCCACCCCACCTCAGTCCACCACAGATGAGAATAAGTCTACCAAGACATGATCTGTTTGCAGGGCAGGGAAGGTAGCCAATCTTTCAAAAGAAAAGGGCCTTGAGCCTGTTCCTCTATGGGCTTTTATTGGGTTCAGTTTGCACAGAAATACAGGTAAAACTTATCAGTCATTGCCAGGCAGTAGTGATCAAACAATAGATAACAGACAAAGAACTATGAGGGCTTATTCTGAGTCAGGGTCAGTTAGCTAAAGGGCCATAAAACTTTGGGAAATAAACTCATTTTATGCTTGGACCCTTATTATTTAAATTGAGAGCATTCTTAGCAAAGCAGACTTCACAGGATTTTATGCACTCTTTCTTAGGCCTGATCGACCAGGGGAACCGCCTTTTCCTGCCCAGAGCTTCACTGCCCTCAGGCATTGTTTCAGGCTTAAGTCAGGTGGGGAAGTAAGGCAGCCAAGAGATTAGGAGACTTCTTGCAGACAGAATGAGGACTCAGGGTATGTCAAAGCCAAGGGGTGAAGGTCCATCACCCCCATTTTCTATAGTCCCCCAAGTCCTCCTCTGATGGCCCCATCATGACCACGCCTGTCTTATGTCATCCCTCCCTTGAGGAACCTTACCCAGCATTGGCTAACCAGTCATCATGTCCCACCTGGGGCCAAGCAGGGTGAAGTAAAGGGCAGAGGTGGCACCCCAGCCAGGGAGATAAGCTTTGTCTCCTTAGTGGTTTATGGTCCCAAGGTCTTTTATTCAGCCTTAGCCATGGGGGTTTACAGCTTCTAACACCAGGCAGGGCAGTTTCCAAAATCGCAGAGCTCTGGGTGTTGGGCCCCAAAGTTCTGCACTACCAGCCTGGTGTGGGGGCATTAGCCACCTGGAGCTCCTGCTCTCCCTGTGTAAATATCATGGTGACACGTGCCCAAGCCATCACTTGATAAAACCGCTGGCTTTATGGAGCTACAGAAGGAAGAGGGCAGTGTCTACCCTCATGGCCTCTGTGTGGCCAGCCCAGGGCTCTGTCCTGCAGTCCATCAGACTCACTCCCAGCTGCAGCTCTGTGAGTGGGAACTGGGTAACTTTGAGATGGTTTGTTTTATGCCAAATGGAATGTAAAATGGTGCAGCCAATGTGGAAAAGTCTGGCAGTTCCTCAGAAAGTTAAACCTAGAGTGTACTCAAGACTCAAAAGTTCCACTCTGAGGTATATATACCTAAGGAAGTTGAAAACATGCATTCACACAAACACTTGCACAAATGTCCATAGCAGCATTATTTATAATAGCAAAAGTTGGAAACAACCCAGATGTCCATCAACAAATGAATGGATAAATACAATGTGGTATGACCATACAGTGACATATTATCCAATCATAAAAGAGAGTGAAGTCCTGACCCACGCTGTATGGATGAGCCTCAAAAACATGCTAAGTAAAAAAAGCCAAACACACAGGTCACCTGTAGTCTGATTCCATTCACATGAAATGTCCAGAACAGGCAGTGCCAGGACCCAGGGAGGGGGTCGGTAGTGGCTGCTAGTGGGTCCCTGGAGGTGAGGAGCAGACATCCTCAAAGGAGGTGACGGTGATGGTTGTGCAACTTTGTGAATGCACTACAACCCACTGAGGTGGACATTTCTAAATGCTGAATTGATGGCATATGAGTTATATCTCAGCTTTTATAAGCAAGTAATCCATTGTCCTTCCCAGGAGCAGGAGGGTTTGGGAGCTGCTGCAGGAAGTGCCTGCACACAGCGAGAGCTTATAGGCGGTCCCAGTAATGAATATATCACATACACATCATATTAACTTGGGCTCATCTGCCTTTCTACTCTGGGGCCTAAGAGGCACTCCAATTCCAGGGCCCAGGAAAAGCTTGGATTTGTGAGAAATTTCAAGGGGAAGGCTTTGGTCCTGGGCCGAGTCTTCCTCTGGCACCCAAACCAGAGGCTCAAGGCCCTGAGAAGTAGGGCTACCAAGTGCCTGGTTTTCCAGGGCTCTCCTGCTTCATACCTGCAGTCCAGATTCACTGGCAACTGTGCCTGGCTCACTCTCAAGGGGTGTGCCACCCACTTCTCCTTGGAGGAGAGCACAGGTCAGGACAAAGACATCTTCCCCAGACCACTGTCCATTCATCTGTCCAATCACTCATCATTCTGCCTCTGGCACTGCCCCATTCTATGCTCATAGCACATGGAGACAGCTAACAGGGCCAGCTGGAGAGGGATCCCACTCTGGGCTTCTGGAAGGTGTTGTTGTCAGCCTGGAGTAGAGGGTGTTGATGTCTTTTGAGGCTAGAGCACATGTCAGCCAGGCCTCAGGGCGAGGCTGGGAGCCACCTCCAGTAGCCAGATAGGCCCCTAGCTGGAGGTGGCAGGGGCCTGAATGAGGGCAAAGAAAAACTGTGGGGCAGGGGTAGCCATCTGATGGGGGGAGCACTTCAGGAAAGGGTCATGGGCAGTGATACTCTTGAACTCAGGCCTCACCACTGTCTTGCAGCCACCCCAGGGCTGACACTGAGTACCGACCAGCTGGCCCTGGTCTACAGCAGCCTGGGACTCTGCCTCGGTGCCATCATCTGCTGCTTCCTCCTGGCCGTGGCCTGCTTCCTCAAGAGGAGCGGGGACCAGTCCTCCTGCCGGTGTCCCGCAGGGCTGTGTTGGTCCTGGGCCAAGTCCTCCAAGGGTGAGCATGAAAAGGGGGTCTTCGCCTCCCACTGCTTGTGGGATGAGTTGCCAGCCTTTGCTCTGTGCTGATACCTCCCTGCTTCCAAATGGAGGGCATTTGGCCAGCTCTTCCTGGCCGAGGTCTGCGACCCTGCAGTCTTCTTCCTTTGTTGGTGAGTCAGGTTCAGAAAAAAAGGCAAGGAGACAGGGCACCTGAGGAAGAGCAGGTGTAGGGCAAGGGCCACAGGGTTGTCAGGGGCCTAAAGGGTTTGCAGGAGGCTGGGCAACATGGGGAGGAGGAGGTCTTCCTTGGGGTGTAGGGGCAGAGTGTGAAAGCCTGCTCCCACACAGGCCCCCAGGCAGGAGGGACAGCACCGGACAGCTGCCATGGCCACAGGGAGGTGGACGCTGGGAGTGTGGGGGTGTGCCATCTTCGGGAGGCATTTTACTCTCCCAACAACCCAGCCAGCTGTCCCTGGGGTACAGGCCTGAGGAGGGGGGTTGGGGCCCAGGCCAAGGCCCTCTTCCCTTCCTACACAGATCACAGAACGGAAGCTGGGAGCACAGCACACAGGCCGCAGGAACCTGTGGAGACCTGCGGCTTCTGTTTCCCCAAGTGCGGGGTGCCCACCCAAGAGAGCTCGGGCCAGCTGGGTGCCCCCAGCCCCACGAACGATGGGAGGTGTGGGTGCCCCAGCCCTGCAGTGGCTGGAAGGGCCTGCATGGAGTCCTTGTCCCCGGAGGGCACTCTGGAGGCTGTGTGCTGGCCTGCCCAGGAGGGGGGCCCAGCTGTGTGAAAGGGGGTGGGGGGATGGGGCATGAAAGGAGGGAAAGAAAGAGAGGGAGGGAGGGTTGGAGGCAGAGAGAGAGGGAGAGGAGAGGAGAGGGGTTAGTGAGGGAGAGATGGGGAAAGGGAGAGGAAGGGGACAGGAGCAGAGGGACGGGGGAGAACAATGGAAAAGGGGACAGAAGAGCAGGGGGTGCCAGGGTGGGAGACCTCACTGTCCTCATCCCAGGTCTTCACTGCAGGTTGCCATCACCTAAACATTTCTGCAATAAAGTAACCTGTGCTTGCTGGACTCAAGTCTCCAAGAGCCCTTCTGTAGGAGTAAAACCTTCCAGGATGCCGGCTCCTTCCTGACACTCATTTTGGTCATGTCTTCCCCTGGGGTGATTCTGAAAGGCCCCACCTCCCAAGCTGCCTCCCTTGGCTCACTGCTCCCCTACAATGCAGCTGCAGCCCCCAGTTTCCCAGGACATACATGTTTCCTATCCACTCGGCTCCAGAGAGGGCTTGCCGACCTGTGGGGCTGGAAGCAAGCAGTGGGTGCGTGCTGCAGAGGGGGAGCTGCGGAAGGGCCCTCAGAGCATGTGTGCCTACAGCCATGCCTGGATCTCGAGGGCAGGCATTTCTGTTGGTTTTACAAAACCACTCCCCACTGTGCCTCCTCAGGAAGGGAAGGAAGGGCAGTGTGCACATACCTGTGTGCTGAGGGAGTATGCATGTGCACATGTGTGTACACAATGTCTGTATACACAATGTGTGAGTGTGGCAGGGTGTGGGGTGGGCAGGAAGGGGCAGGCTGGCTGAGCTCAGGAGTATTCTCACTTGTGCCCACCTTCAGCCATATCTACCATCAACCTGAGTTATTAGTTGCTTAATATTTTTTCTCCCTTAATTCACTTTTTCTTCTAGATCTACTTTAATTTCATGCTAAATTTTATGGGCTCTGACTGATAACACTAAGCAATTCACAATTTTAGATGTTACCATACGCCAGGCGGCTTAGACATCCGACCTCTACTGCCTCCCAGTTTTGGAGGGGAGGTGTCAGACGTCCAGGGGTGGCAGAGCTGGTTGAGGGAAGGACCTAGTCCAGGCCTCTCTCCTTGACCTGTGTTTTCTCCCATTGTGTCTGTGTCCAAATTAGTTCTTTTCATAAGGACACCAGTTGTTAGATTAGGCCCATCCTCATGACCTCATTTTAACTTGATCACCTTTGTAAAGACTCTGTCTCCAAACAAGGTACATTGAAGTTCTAGGGCTAGGACTTCAGCACCTGAATTTCGAGGGGCACAGTTCAGAGCCCACCCCTGCTTCATCTCTGTCTGCAGGCGAGTTGGTTTCCACAGAGTGTCCACCCGGCATGCAGCCCGCCTTAACAGACAAGTGGGGGGCGTGTCAGCTGTAGTGTTTCCTGCCATGACGCTCAGTGAAAGAAGCTTCTTATGGTCTTTGAAGACTGGCACTAAAACCCCATAACTAGTGCAGACAGTAGCTGGCTGCTGCCCAATTCTGACGCTGCTTAGAATGTGGCAGCTTGTCTGAAAGGTGTGTGGCCAGTTATTTGCTCTTTCTGTGGTTTCCCAGTTTTACCTGGCTCTGGCTTCCACCAGGCAAAAGTAATTTGGGCTTTTTACCAGCTTTTAAACTACTCTTTTGAGTTTATGTTTTTTATTTGTTTGTTTTTCTAAGACAGGGATCCATCCGTTGCTACAGAGACTATCTGAAACTGAGAATACTGTCCTCCTATCCATGCTCTGTGTCTGTTGGTTCTTTCTCCAAAATATATTCTGATTCCCACCCCTCATTACAGCCACTTGAAGCTGAGCTCTTGTCGCTTTTCTTTTTTTTTTTTTTTTCTCTTGTCACTTTTCACCCAATGATTGCACCAGCCCCCACTGGCCCCCCTGTTGCCATCTTGTCTCCTAATGAAAAGGACAAGAGAGTAAAATCCCTTGGACTTTGTGGACCACACAGTCCCTGCTGCAGGGCCCACACACTTGGAAACAAGCGGGGTGACTCCTGCTTGGATAGAACTGCCAAGGAGGATAGTGGGGTCTGGACCATGGGCCATTGCTGGTCAACCCTGTCCTGCTTCCTGACTTGCTTGAGACGTAAGTGACACCTAATAGTATGTAAGTTTAAGCTGTCGATTGGATATTTATTAATTGCAAATTGATGATCACCAGATCCTGTCACATAGTTACCATTTCCTTTTTTTTTTTTTGTGGTGAAAACATTTAAGATCTATTTACTTAGCACTTTTCAAGTATATAGTGGAGTGCTATCAGCTATAATCGCCATGCCGTCCATAGACCCCCAGAATTCGTCAGTCTTATAATTCTAAGTGTGTACCCTTTGACCATCACCTCCCCAGCCCCCAGCAACCAACACTCTACTCTCTGTTCCTCTGAGCACTGATCTTTTTATTTATGCCTCTAATTTTTAAATGGTTGTTTACAATACACATCTTTAATCACAGTCAGCACTCAGATTACAGTGCTGCACGTGGAGGGAGAGAGCCTGGTGGGGTGTCGTTCCCATGCCGCCTCTCGTGCACCTGTGCCAGGCGCTCGGTCTCCACGCAGTCTGCAGAGTCACGACACAGTGTGCCTGTGTCTGCTTCAGAAGTTCAGTGTATTTTAGCGTAATGAAAAATAAGGAAACATTGCCTTTCAATTTTACTTTCATTTCTGGAAATTCTCATTTTTGTGTGCGCAGATTCAAGTGTCTGGTATCATAGTCCTTCCACCTGAAGGACTTCTTTTAACATTCCTTATCCTGCAAACCTGCAGGAAATGAATTCTCAGTTTGTGTCAGTTTGGAAAAGTTTTTCTCTTTCACTTCTGAAAAATATTTTTTCTGGGTATAGACTTTACAGTCGCCAGTTTTTTCCTTTCAGCATTTTAAAGCTATTACCCCATTATCTCAGGCTTGCATGGGTTCTGACGAGACACCTGCTGAAATTTCTAGCTTTGCTCCTTTGTAACTATGCCTTCACAATGCTCATCTTCCCTTTTCTAGCAGTTTGAGTATGTTGTGTCTATAGGAGGTGCTTTTTGATTTGTGTTTTTGTTTTGGTTAGGTTTTTGTGATATATCCTGCTTTGCAGTCTCTGAAATTTTTGGATCTATAGTTTGATGTATTTCATTATTTTAAAAAAATATTTGCCATTATCTCTTCAAACTGTTTGGTGTTTATTGTCCCGTAGCTCTGGTATCCTATTGCCCCCCCCCCCCCCCCCCCGGCCCCCTTCCTCTTCTCTTTGTGTTTCAGTTTGGGTAAATTCTATCAGTCTTCAAGCTCACTGATTCTTTCCTAATCTGTGTAAGTTCACTGGTGGGTCCAGAAAAGCCATTCTGTATATGTTACCATGTGTTTTCGTTCTAGCATCTGCACTGACTCTTCTTCATAGTTCCATCTCACTGTAGAAGCTCCCCATCTTTTCATGCGGTGTTCCACATTTTCCATGACAACCTTTCACATATTAATCCGAATTATCTAAAATTTTCTGCCTAATACTTTCACCAGCTGGATCATCTTCGAGTCTGGCTCTGTTGATTGGTCTCTTGGTAGTGGGTCATTTTACTTGTTCTTTTGTGTGTATTGAAATTTGTAACTGAATGCCAGACCTGAATAGAGAGACTGAAGTAGGAAGTGTTCATGCCTGGAAGTGGGCACACCTTTTCTCCTGCTAGGCGGAGAGCGTGAGGGAGGAAGTCAACTGAGGGAGTCAACTGGTGTGGGTTGTTACTATGGGCACCTCAGGGCTCAGATTCCCCTACTGTGCCCATGTTCTGGGGTGGGGGCTGGGTTCCCAATATTCCGACTCCATCCTCACAGCCCTACACCTTCTCTGTGTGCCTCTGCCTCTAAAGCGTCTTTCTCCATTTTTTTTTTGCCCTCCTTTGCGGCAGTTGGCCATCACTTGGTGCTTGCTGACCGGGTGGGGAGGCTGTGTGTCCTCTTGCTCCATCTCAGTCTCAGGCAGGCCCTGTGCCCCTGGGTGGGAGGATGGGGCTTTGCAGTGGCCCTCCAGGCCCAGGGATGTTTTTCTGTCCCCAGCTACAGTGAAGGGGATTCTCCTTCCTCCCTCCTCCCAGTGTCAATGGGTTTTCACCTATACCTTGAGGCCAATAGGGTTTCTTTCCCCTTTTCAGTAGTTTGCAGCTTTTGTTTGCTAGTGGAAGAGTCCATGTGGGCCTGCATTTACTTCTGCTGCCATGGCCACATCCTGCCCAAGCCTGCACCCCGAGAGAGGCTCTCTGTGGTCTCCCACTGTATGACTGATATTTCCTTTTTTATGAGGGCCCTGTGGAAGTCTGTAGAGAAGAGCCTGCATGTGGTGTCATCTCCCCTTGTCTGCAGTTCTCAGCTCTACTCATACTACCATTAGCCATTCTTCTAAGCCTCAGCAGAATTCCTCTTCCCCTTGTGCCTGGCTGGTCTGCCTTCCTCCCTGCCCTTAGCTGCGGTTGGCTGGTGTCATGTCCTGTCTCCTTGGGGGTACCTGCTTTCCTGCGACGCTAGGCTCAATGGCTGCCCTGCAACTTCAGTGCATGGATGGGTTCAAGATAAAACAGCGCTGTAAATTATCCAGCTTTTTATTTCTAGGGAAGGAGTGGGCCCCTCTCTGGCTTTCTACTTCCTAGCTGGCAGCTGGAAGCCAGAGAGATCTTTTTTAAAATATCAGTCATATCATGTCTTTTCACTGCTTAAACCTTTCAATCAGTTCTAGACACAGAGTAAAATCCAGCCTCCTACAAGGGCCTGTGAGCTTCACATGGTCTGGTCCCTGGCTTCCTCTCAACCTTAGCATGTATCATGCTCCAGCACCTGCCACCCTCTACCACACTCATCCTCACTCTCAGAGTTGTTTCATTCCCTACTCCTGCCCCAAGGCCTTTGCTGTTTCTGGTCCCTCCACTGGGAATGCTTTTCCATGGTCACCTAGGTCAGATGGGGTGCTTCTGCCATGCAGGCCTCAGTTTCAATGCCACCTTCTAAGAGGTCCTTTCCTCTACCCAAAGTTTCCACCTCTCCCTGATTCCTTAAAATTCTCCCTGAATCAGATAGTTTTAGAAGCTTCTCAAAATTATTGGGTTTGCCAAAAAGTCTTTTATTTTCTGTAAAATAAAGACACATTTTTCATTTTCACCAATAACTTTATTGATTTGAATATTTTGAGTATGTCATCTATCTCCCACATGGTATAACATAGATTGTTCTCAATGTCTTGATTTGATTGCTATCAATTTCAAATGTTCTATCTGACTGTGGAGCATTGTCCAGAAAGAAATCTCCAGCATGAAGCTTAGCAAACCACTTTTGACATGTTCAATCAGTCACAGCACCTACTCTCTACACTGCATAAATCTTTTATTTGCATTTCATTGCATTTTACCCTTATTGAAATCATAAAGTATAACAAAAATCTTTTCTTCCATTTTCAATATTAAAATGGCTGCACAAAAATTCACCCTTTTAATGTTTTTTTTTTTAAAGATTTTGTGTACTTATATTTAGAGAGAGGGGAAGGGAAGGAGAAAGAAAGGAAGAGAAACATCAAGGTGTGGTTGCCTCTCGAGCATCCCCTGAGAACAGTTGTTCCGGGCAAGGCATAAAACTGGCCTGTCTGCCACTGGGTCTCTGCTTCCAACAGAAGGGGGAAGTTCCCAGGCCAGCTTAGCAAAATACCTGGTTTTTCCTTCCTATTTTATTTTGATACTTTCTCATTTTAAGACTAATGAAAGGAAAAAACAAATGTATCCTAGGAAACCGACACATGGGCTAGAAAATGCACCTTCCCTTGCTACTCAGAAGGCAGACGTCAGGTCCTAAGGAGCCCCGGACTTTGACACATCTCAGGTTTGGGTTTCTAAAAAACATTTATGTAAATCTTAAAAAAACAAAACAAAAAAACACCATTTATATAAATCTTACTACATGCAAAGCATTTTTCTGAGAACTTGACATACATGAACTCCGTTTTTCTGTATAGTAACCCTATCACACAGAGGGAGTACTATTAGTGTCCCCAGTTCAGAGATGGAGACTAGGTTTGACCAAGCAGCTCTCCCAAAGACAGCCAGCACTGGCTGTGTGCCCAGGCAGTCTGGCTCCGTGCTCTAGTCTGACCACCAGTCTGCGCTGCAGCGAAGGTTAAAATTACAGCAGAGAAGCTGGCACTTCCCTCTCCTCTCCCAGTGAGGAGCCTCTGCGAAGGCTGAGAACCACAGGGACATGTGGCATGGGAGGCTTGACAGATTCTGTCTGCAGACCAGGAGGAACTGCCCCCGGGTCGTCGTGGAAACCAGACTGTGACCCAAGATAGAGACCCAGTGGTCACACACGCGTCCCCCGATACGCTGATGTTCTGTTGTTAGAGTCAATGACAAATCACCAGTGCAGGCTGGACCCCACAGCAGATACGCTGAGTGTCCTCCAGTTTTCTTCCAGGACAGATGCACTGTCCCGTGTATCTGCAACGTTCCACCTCGAGAGCTCAGGCCCAGTCTCTGCCCTTGGGCAGGTCTCTGCCCAAAGGAAGCCTTATCGCAGAGCCTCCTCCCCCAGCCTGTGTAAGACACTCGCCCGTGGCTGCCGCGCACTGTCTCTTCTCCACAGTGCTTACCACAGCTCCCGTGTATCCTTCCCCCCACCACAACAAGACTTTGGTCTTTCTTATCCCCCAGTGTCCAGAACAGAGCCTATAGCATATGGACCATCAAATACTCACTGAATGAATGAATTTGGGTGTTTGACCAAATCATTTCTGTAAAGTCCTTTCTGGTTTTAACATTCTACAAAAATGCAGTTAATTTACAATATATTTCCTCTTGCTCTCCTAGCTACTTAAACCCATTTATAGTGATTGGTGTCACCATTATCAGAAGCAGGGAGGAAAAGTCTTTATATCCATCCACATCAGGGTTGGAAAGGCTTTTCCAGACCATCCGAGTTAACTCCCCACCTTCCTGCCTTACAAATCCCAAGAGGCCTCCAAGGGAAGTCACCAGCCCCAGGAGCACCCCCAGTAAGTGTGGAGCCCCCAATAGAACACTCATTTCTTGTCTCCTGGGAAGAGCTTTCCCCACCACACTCAGCTGGTTTCTGTGGGTCGCATTGACCAGGACAGAATGAGGTGTCACACGGAACTCTAAGAAGTCAAAGTGAGTCTTCATGAATCTGTTGCATGAAGAATAGTCTCCAACTTAAATGAGCTCCCACACTGAGGTAGTGTATGGGATTTCAGGTGGACAGATCTCTTCCAATGTAAAAGATGGAGTATGCCTCTTCATTTAGCAAAACCTGTGTGCAAACAGGGAGCTAGGGACCCAGAGAAAAGAAGGGAAGAAACAGTGTCCTGTCCTGTGAAATTGGTCTGGGTTGGTGCTTCCAGTTTTCTGTGGATTAAACTGGCCAGCCTGCCTGTTGCCTGATGGAATTTCATGCCTGTGTCAGAGATGCAACAGAATGTGGTGGCTGGACACTGTGGTGACCCCCAAAGTGCCCCAGGGCTGATGTGTTCAGTCCCACTCCAGAGGAGGCCTGCTTGTTGGTGGCTCACAGCTGAGTCCTTCTGTAGGAACTACCCTCTAATCACCAGGGCCACCTCACTCACGCCTCCACTTCTTCCTGGGGACCATCTGATTCCATAAGAGCCAATGTGGCCTAACTCTGTGGGGCCAGCCTGGCTGGTACCCCCAGAGCTCCCTGGAGGGCTGGCTGAGGCCTTTGTTATGAGTACATTGCACCCCAACTTCCACACCTGACCTTGCTCCCCTCCCTGTCACACTCACCTGCCCATTAGAGGCTGAGATCCTGGATCCCTGGTCCTTCTGTCCTTTACTGACTACACCGGCTTGCCCATGTTCCAGTGGCTCTCCTGGGACAGCGCTCTCCCAGTCTGAGATTCTGCTGCTTTGTATCTTTCAGCCGGTTCTATGTCTCAGCGGCACCCAAAACCAAGTTCTATTCTTTCATGAGCCTTTAACTAAAGGAAGCAATTCCACAAATCCTTAAGATGTAGCTCCTGTTCCCCCAACATTTCTCAAGAGGCCAAGCTCCGAGTCTGCTTGCCATCCTGTGCCAGTGCTCTTGATGTCTCCAAGGCCAAGCCTTCCTACTCTCTTGTGCTCCTGCCACACGGGCCTTCAGCCTCCACCAGGACTCCAGCTGCCTCAGGGCCTCTCCTCAGAACCACTGGTAATGTCACTTCCAAGTGCAATCCATGTCCTTCAGATTGTGTGAATACCACAGAACACTTATTTCCCTTCCTGCGAGTGTCTTGGAAACAGGGCCTGGGTTCTCTAGTTATGGGCATCACAAGCTACGTGGGACAGTCACTTATTCAATGAATATCATGGACCAAGCACTATGTTAAGTTCTGTGAAAAGGGTAAATCTGGCCTCTGCCAATTTTTAGTTATTCTTTTATTGATGGAGCTCAAGACTATCTGGCTGATGGGGACACTGCTTGATCATGGACAGTGTCAGGGCAGAGGGAAAGAGAGCACAGAAAAGCATGCACTGGTCCTCAGAGATTCTGCCCAGAAATTAAACATACTTCTTATCTTTAAAAGTAGAAGTGTATTCTACTTTCCATTCTGTGGTTATTTCCCCAATGTGAGTGCACACTGGGCACACTTGACGACCAGCAGTGTTCCCACATTAACTGTGTGATTATTGGATGAGGGCTACTAAGGCTGGAAGAATAGTGGAAGTCTCTGGAACTCCACCTCCTACAAGTCCGACAGATATTAGAGAATGACTATAGACTTTGACACGCCTAGAAGACATTGCAGATTCAGTTTCAGGCCACTGCAATAGAGCAAGTATTGCAATTAAGCCAGTTGTAATCTTTTTGCTGGTAGAAGACCTTGCCTTAAACTTGCTTTAAAAAAAAAAAAAAAGGCAACATCTAAGAGGCACAATAAAGCAAAACCATGTCTATATTACAAACCTAATCAAGGCTTATCAAATTGCAGTTGCTGCCAGATGTGCTTTTACTGGAGCAAATCTACATGGTCCCCAGCTAAGTATATATCCACTGACTTTGACAAAGGCCTTTCTCTGCACCCACTGGTAAACCACCAAAGCAGTTTGCCGTCATCTGCGGGGCCAACAGTACACCCTCATGGTATAGCCTAGACTCAGGGTTATATTAATTCCTTCTGCTATAATAGAATCTAGAGAAATATTGACCATCTTGATATTACATAAAATATTACACTGGTCCACAACATTGATGACATTTTGCTGATTGCAGCTGATAAGCAGGAAGTAGCAAATTCTACAGATGCTTTAATAAGAGTGAACCACAACATGAGAAATAAACTCAAAACTCAGGGTTCCTCAATTCAATGAAGTTTTTTGGGGGTTCAGTGGTTTGAAGTATACCAAAATGTACTCTTCAAGGCAGAAGACAAGTTGCTGTACTTCACACCACCTACTCCATAAAAAGCAGCACAATGCTTACTTTGCAGGCCTTGTTGGGTTTTGGAGGCAGCATATACCTTTCAGTGTGTTAACTTGATCAATCTGCAGAGGCACCACATGGCTCCCAATTTCAGGTGGGACCACTTGAGTCTTACAATCCAGAAGATCCATTCATACTCAACGGTCCAGGGCAAACAAGGAGGCTTTATGGAGATCTTAGCAAGGACCAATCAGAGAGAAAGAGCACAGCCCTCCAAGACTTCAAAGCAAAGCAAGTCAAATCTATATCCTCTTCTGGCAGATATTTCTTAAAGAGAGCTTGTTTGCTTCTAGGACTTAATAGAACAAGCTGACCATGCAGCAGAGGATCTCATAACACACTGAATGTTGTCTGACTTTCTTAGCCTTAAGGCTGGTTGAGTCCAACAGCCATAGGGGATATGGCATTTGAGACTGAGTTGGGCGCATGCACGAAGTACTGCAAATTACACGAGCAGGTGGCTAACTTGATCAACAGACACTTGTGCATGGCCTCCTCAAGTGTTCCTTGTGACCAGATGGCTGAGGCTAAGTGTTCAGGACAGTGATGAAGGAAATACTATGAGTGGGAGGGAGTTGGACCTGGACACCTGGTTGCCCGCCTTGTCTGGAATGAGCAAGGCCTGAAAGTACTGATCTACATGGGTTTATGGGGAATTGCTAATAGCCTGGCTGGATGATCAAGGACTTGGAACAGGATTTAAACATGAGTGACCAGATCTGGATTGGACAGATCTCTCCATGTGGGCAGACTGTGCAGGTATCTGTACCAATGTGCCCATGAGAATCCAGAGAGAGGATGCTCTCAATGATTGGGGGCAAACCAGCATGCCCTGTGGGTGTGAGTTAGCTTCCTCACCAGCCACCATGCTGGCTTGGCAGGCTCATGAACTAAGTGGCCATCAAGACAGAGGTAGAGGCTAGAATAGGCTCAAGTGACATAGATTTGCCTTGTCCAAGGTTCACTAGGATGACTTCTGCAGAACGCCTAACCGGCTAACAGAGACTAACACTGAATGCTTGGGATGACATTTCCCAGAAGGACCAGCTAGCTACCCAGTAGCAGGTTGACTACACCGGGCCTCGTCTATCACAAAGGCAGAGATTTGTCTTCCCTGCAATAAACCCACATGCTAGATGCAAATATGCCTGCCCTGTATCTTGGCACCTCTGTCCACTATTGCAACATCCCATGCAGCATTGCTTCTGATCACAAAATCCAATTTACAGCAAAGGACATGCAGCAATGAGCTTCTGTCTGTGGAATTGTTTTTAGTCCATTACCCATCATGAGGATGCAGCTGAGCTCACAAATTCTCTGCTATGGTGATGGGGTTCTTCTCTTCTGGATGACTTATGCTTTTAACCAGAGACTGTTGTATGGCACCGACTCTCCCACAGCTAAAACACCCTGGTCTGAGGGTCAAGGGGTCACAGGGTGATGGGCACTTTTCAGCATTGCAATGAAATTACCAAACTACAAATTTTTCTTGTTCTTGTCCTGGAAAACTTGGGCTTTGCTGGTTTGAAGGTCTTGGACCACAAAGGAGGAGCTTCCCCTGGGGGGACAACCCTATTTCTATTTAATATGAAAAGACTGCTACACAATGGGGACAGGAGGACCAAGGCTGGAACCCCAAGGGATTTCCTGGCACCTCTTGGTATTTCTGTGTAAGGAAAATGAAGGAACTTCCAACAAAAGCTCCCCAAAAAAGAACACGTCAGAAATGAGGGTTTTGGTCAATCAGGTAAAGACCAGCTGAGGTCTGAGGGCAAGGGAAATGTGCAAGGTAAAGTGGAAGGAGGATGCTACAGGTGCGAACTATAGCCCTGTGACCAGTTACGGAATCAAGGACAGCAGAGACTGGGCACATCTTCTATTGGCTTATTTATTTGCATATGCTATGTTCTCATCACTTGAGGAGCTTTCTGTAAATGCATGTCCCTATACCACATCTTGGGTCTTGTAATCAAACTCTGCGAAGGACTCCCCATTTAAAGAAGCCTCTCTGATGACTTTTATGCACACCAAAGCCTGAAGCCCTGCGGTAGTTCTGAATCCAGGATATGTCACCACCCTGCCCACAGGAAGGGAAAAAGAGGGGCAAAGAGGCAGTAGGCCCAACCGAGAATAAGGAAACACAGGCTGCAGCTCTGGGCACTGGGTTCGGTGGGCTTCCTCCACTGGACAGGCCTGCCTAGGTGGTGCCCATGCCCTGGGGACTCTTGTGCCCTGGACCTCTGTTTGGCTGCTGGTGCTAGGAAGAGGACAGAGCCAGCCAATTCTCAGAAGAAAATGTAGTTTATTATGACACAGGAAACACTACAAGCCATAAAGGGAGGGGGAAGAGTCAGTTTCTCAAAATAACAGGTAAGAGAGAGGTATAAACATCTTGGTAATTAAATCCATAGCACAATCACTGAAATCTTTTTCTTACAATTTTTGTTTTTAGTTATAACAATCACTTCAGTTGTCAAAAACAAAAACACAAAAACCTGGCAACTAGACACAGTGAAAGCCAAACCACAAATGCTTGGGTCTATGTGGTACAGGACAGAGGGTCTGGGGACATTCTAGCACCCGACGGGAGAGACGCTGTGCTGTCGGAGGAGATCTGGCCACCCCACCCTTGGGTGGCCCCAGCCCGACTCTCCCAGCGCTCTACACTGCTCAGAACTCACTACAGACATCTGAAGAGGAAAAGTCCACCTGTTCACTGGGAAGTGCTGAAGTGACAGCCAGCAGTTGAGAAACACAGGTCACTATACACACACTGGTGGGAGTGGAGGGGTACCTCATGATTCCTTAGTGGTCAGACACACTTGGTCATTATAGGAGCACCTACCCAGGGGTGGTTATTAGGAAACAAAAACACCCTTTTCCTGAATTTAAGAGCTGGATTGAGGGCTTAAAATTTTTTTAAAAAGGGGATAAATTCCCAAAGCCATCATGTAATATTGTGTTCCTAATGAGATAGATTCAAACACACACATCTTGCACAGCACCTCCTCGGCACAGCTGAGCCTCTGAACATTAACGAAGACAGGAAGAGGTCTAGGGGAGCAACCGATCTGGGAAGCAGGCTGGCCAGACCACAGGTAGGTAATCTTCTAGAAACTCCATGGCCAATACATCTGCTTTGTCCCCACTGTGCATTCAGAACACTCCAGTCAAGTAGGAGGATACAAGGCAGCCAACTGCAGGGAGAGACTTTACGGCTCAGAACTCCACAGGCTGACTTCAGTCAAATTTGTTTATTATTAGAAGACCACCTCTCTCCAAAAGAAATCTTCACAGCAGGCCACCCCCACCCACGCTCAAACACACGTGGCCATATCTAAAAGTCTGCACCCTCCAAACTTCTCCAAAAACACTTGCTATTTTAAAACATGCCTTAAAAGCTGTGTTCCACAAATGCAGAAATATAATAGAACGAATGAAGTGAGCGTTCAAAACCTTATCACTAGGAATTTTGCCATAATGATGATTCTGCAGTAGAATCGCTGCTTTGCATTTCCTAGCATTTTCCATTGGGAGTAACTACTTGACTCTGTTGGGACCAGCTTCCTCCTATCTAACTGGCTAACAGCTCGATCTGGCCCACTGCCTGCTTCTGTATGGCCTGTCAGCTAAGAATAGTTCACACATTTTTAAACGGTGAAAAAAAATTCACAAAGTGAGAGAATGATATGAAATTCAAATTTCAATGTCCATAAATTAAAGTCTTATTGGAATAAAGCTAGGCTCATTTATGTATTATCTATGGCAAGAGACCCAGAAAGTCTAGTATCTACCATTTGGGCCCTTTAAGAAAAAAGTTAGCTGACCCTTAAATGATGATACTCTCCCCTAGGAATGCATATGCCACAGCTCAGACACAGACTGGGCTCTCAAGACAAGCACAGCATGTTTCACAAACTACTGAAGCAACTTCTCTTCCCCTACATCTCTGGGTTAAAATTTCTCAGAAATGGACAAAAACCTGGCTTGGAGTGTTGGATACATAGATGCATACAAGACACCTCACAGGGACCAAGGTGGCTCCTTAGCCAGCTCTCTGCACAAGCTTGTTCACAGAGTCCCTTTTCCTGCTACAATTTAAACTACACTGAATGAAATGCAGAGGCACTCAGCCACTCTGGCCAGCACACAGTGACAGGACAGCTAGTGGGAAAGGCAGCCAAGAAGAAAACATGAGGAAGGGAAACAGTAAAATCATCAAAAAATGCTTCAATTGCTCAAGAGTAACACGACTGAACCAGTGACACCCAACTCACACCCACCAGCTTTAACCAGGGTGTGGTGCTTCCAAGGGGGTGGGGGTGGGGGGTCAGGTCACAGTGGGGACAACAAAACAGCACCAAAAGCAAGATTCACTCAAGAATGAAAAAGCTACCTAAATTTCATTATTAACTCTATTTATCCACATTACTAACATTACATTTATCAAATTCACCACTGTGGAAAAGAAGGAAAATGAGGGGAATGAGAAAATGCCTACTTGTAGAAAAGTGAGCAACACCCAGGCTGACACGCCACATGCAGCTGACACTGTGTTATCTGTGGAACACACATGCTCAAAAATCCCAGTGTCTTCAATTACACAGGCTCTACTCACAAAAGCTAAGAGTTCCATACTATACATATTTAATACGAAGACTCACGAAGATACTTGCAAAATCCTGTCCTTGCACAGCTATTGTTTTCTCTACTGCTTTAATAAACCCATAATTAAAAACTGACCAGCGCCTTTTGAAAGTGTACCATCACATGGCAGAACTGAAGCACCAGGGCGAGGCTGCTCCATGCCATGAGGGCACCCACCCCACACACGCACACGCTGTTTGAGGAGCAAAGGAGATACCCTTGTGATGTATCTACTCTGCCACTTCCCATGCAGAACACACCCATTGTTTCGCTTCTCTGCTTGCAGTCCTGAGAGCCTTCCCACCACAGTGCATGGAGTGGTCCACCCCCGGGCTGGTGGCAGAGGGCTCTGATGCTCCTGGGGTACTTCCATGTGGGGGGTGGTAGCATGAAGTTGGGTGATTGGGGGTCATTTTGTGAGACCTTCATTTTTCTGACCAGCTGAGTAAAAGGCTACTCATATTCCAGGACCTGTTTGTGGTAGAAGAGCAGGTATCTGTGGAAGCAAAGACAGAGCGTGTTTATGGTCTAATTCATGACAACTCAATGCAAAACAACCTCCCCGGCCAGAACCTTGGTCCCATGGCCTCAGTACTCACCAGCAGTCTGATTTCTTGCTGGGACGGTTTTTGGTTCCTAGTCCCCAAGGAGGGTCCTCAGCTAGGTAATGGCAATGTCCCTACCAAACGCCAGAGTCCCCTATGTCCATCCCCTGCCCATTCACCAGGAAGCCCTAAGTCCTGTCAGTCCTGCCTGCCATACAGCTCCTGAACCAACCTCTCCTGTCTGGGACAGCCAGAGCCTCAGGGTCAATGTCCCACCCTGTCCTGTCCTGTCCTGTCCAGGGCTGCCAGGGCCTTGGGTCAGTGTGACTTCTGATAAGGCTCCCGCAACCCATTCAGTCTGACCCTCCAGGGCTCCACCCCATTAACTGCCCACAGTCTGTCCCTCCTCTGTAGACCTGCCCTGGGGGCTCCCCCACACCTGGGAACCCACAGATGCACCTCTCAGATCATGCAGCTTATCCCTGGGGCTAGGAGCCTACTGCCAGTCTCAAGACTAAGGATTCAGCAAAGCTGAAGGTGGATGATGATGTGCCAGGAAGGAATAAAATGGGAAATGAGAGAGGAGCTGCAGAGGGACCCACATGTCAGCTCTTGTCAAGACTAAAAGCAATGACCACCGCCCCATGCTCTGGGTGAGGCTTTTAACCAAGTGTACTCGCTCAGGCACATCGTCCTACCCAGTGGCCCTTCAGGGTCGGCATCTTGTCCAGAACAAGCCTCATTACTCCAGCCACCAAAAGTGACCTTTCTTGAATCATACTAAAAACAGACATGGCTTTGGGCTCAGACACCCACATGGGGCAACAAACCACCCCCAACGCACCCCTCACTGTCCAGCACATCTTCAATGCTGGCCTTGGTGATGATGGCATCATCACACTTGAACCACTGGTCCTTGTGCTGCCGGATGAAGCTCGTGTAGTGGCCACTCTCCAGGGTCCCTTGGTGGTTAACAACTGCAAACAAGGAGTATCTGGTTTGAAAGGAAATGAGTTGGGAGAGATCAGTGGTTAACTCAGTTTTATCATTATCAGAAACCACACAGCCCGAACAGTTGGAGACCTGTGCAGTGAGGGGTCTCCCTGGCCCCCAAAATCAATGCTGGAGGCCTGGGAACATGGAGGGACAGAGGGAGCCTGTGCGGCCTCTAGTCTGCAGAGCAACTGGTGTGGGAGACACTGTAACCACTCTCCCCTTCATCCCATTGGCTGGCCACACCAGCAGTGGAAAGGCAGTCAGAGAAAGAGCAGAGGCCTCGTCATGGTGCCAGCCAAGGAAGAGGTCACAGAGCCCAGAATTCAGATGCCAAGCTTTTGCTCCAGAACTGCAATGGCCAGACTGACCCTCACTCACACCTGGAGCCCAGGAGAAGGGCATCAAGCCCCTACATAGGAGGGAACATTTACAGTAAAGGTGTGAAAAGTCCTTTCCTAATAGTGGGCTCAGGTATTTTCAAGAGAGACCGATGGGCAGTATGGCAGTGACCAAAAGAAGCAGCCCTGCCACCAACCACTCAGAAACGCAGCTGTCTCCCTGTGAAATGCTGGGGGCCCCCACCTTGCCCACCCCCTGGGAGCCCCAGGTTCTCCCCACTGGGCCCCGCAATGTCAGAGCACCCACACAAGGCAGCACTCACTTGTTGTCATTACTGAGGCTGTCTGCTGGCTGCTGGTACTGCCCGTTCATCCTGCTCTCTTTGCTGTAACAAACAACAGTGACACTCAGAGCCCTTTAAACCAACCAAAGCAGCAACGATGAACCTTTTTTACCTCATGGCACATACAAACTAATTACTAAAATTCTGTGGTTCACCAAAAAATATCTATTTTTTGACCATCTGAAAAAACAAAAGAAAACAAAACAGGTATAATTTTGATTCATTCACACTGGACAGCTATTGTTGCGTTGGCTGTTGTCATTTTCTTATTTGATGATCTAAGGGAAAAGAGGTCTGTGCCCCTGAATAAACAGTCAGGTTTTACAAATTCTTCCACCGTGCTGGCATGCTGCAGTGCACTGGGTGAAAATCACTGAAATGAAGAGAAGCATGGACTGGATGACACCAATGTTAGTGGGGGCTTACTATGCCAGGCACTGTGTTCACTTTATATATACTTGCTAGATCTTCCAACAACACTCCTTTCTAGGCAGAGATCATCCCCCTGTTAAGGCGAAGAAACCAAGGCCCAGGCTTAGGATGTGAACTACTGAGAGTATACCTGCCATTAGGCATGGGGCCAGCCCATGTGCATGGGGTGGCACACCTCCCAGGAAAGAATGAAATCTTTCCTGGGCCCTTCTAAGGAAGCACAGACCTGCCAACACCTTCTTGCTTTGAACCACAAACTTTGTGGTAATTTGTTATAGTGGCCTTTGGAAACCAACAACTTGTAGCCTGCATATTATTAGTAACTGTTGCTTTTTTTTTTTTAGGGTAAATTTTAAGTGGTCTATGGTATGAAGATTTGAAAACATGATAAATGTAATCTACAAATGCAAAATCAACTATGTTTCGCCACATTCCAGAACCAGATGCAGCAGCTAAAATACTGCCTTTCTGCAGGGACTCCATCTTTATTTCTGAAGTCCGGGAGCTGATGAAGGGCTGCTTGGAAAAACTCACAGCTGAAACAGGACATCTGAGGAGAAAGAATTCATTAAGCTGAAATGTGTCCTGAGTGAAGATCAGGACAGTAATTGGTTTTAGCAGTTGTGGTTCTATCAGTGTCTGCAATTGTCTCATCAGGGAGCTGGTACACATCATGGAACTCACAAAGCCATACCCTCCCAATGCCAGACACAGCTGAACAAAACCTTCCATACCTGGATGCCATGAAGGGGGTCATGTCCAGTACCAGGGGAAAGGACACATATGTGGTAATCTTTCGCCGCAGTTTGGCCGAGTGTTCAAATCGCTACAGAAATGGGGGAGAGAAGAGGAATGTTGCTGTAATGGGCTTCCTCCAGGGGTGCTTCTCTGTGTGGTCCCCAAATCAGGCTTTTCATTAACGCTGATTGCCTGCTGGCCATATCTGGAGCTTACAGAGCCAATAATACAGTATCTACATAAATCTAATTTATGGGGTTCAAGTGAAATCTTGAAGTGACTGTTCAAAGTGATGAATACCCAGTGCACAAAAAAGTAATCTTACAACAAACTCAACGAAGTGCAAGGTAAGAGAAAACAGAGGCAATATCTGTAACCTCTGGGAGCAAAAACAAATATATCGTTCCTTTCACAAGACAAGAGGCATTCTTTTGACTATATCAGAGGCCACCAAATCCACACAGGAAGCTAAGAATAGTTTCTTGTTTTAACATATTTGAACTCAAAGAAAAATCTGAAACAGATTGTATAGCTGCAAACCTGAAAATACTATCTGACTCCTGGACTAGGTCATAATGCTAAGGGTCTTTGTTTACTTTTAAGTAAAAGAAAAACAGAAAACCTGGAATGAGGATGGAAGAAATTAGGTAGGAGTAGTAAAACCATAACAGCCCCACCCTCAGTGGAGCAGCTCGCACCCTATCTTCATTCTGCACTGAAGACTTTCTGTTCATCACAACAGATTTCTGATGGCAATGGGAGACAGGGGAAGGTACAACTTAACTATCCTGGTTCTTCAGCACACTTAGGGAGTTGCTGTAATTATGAAACGAGCTCTGTACACCACACCGACTGGCTCTAAGTTGTACTAGGAACTAAAAATTGAGCCAGCTGCTGGAGCTTTCCTGGAAAACTTACTTTGAGATGGAAACAGGCGACAATGGGCAGTTTCTTCATGGTGAGCTGCTTGGTGGACTCCTGGTAGCTGTGACAGCCACTGCATTTGATCTTGGCGCTGCTTCCCAAGTGCTCCGGTCTAGTGAATCTGCAAGGCATTTAAAAATGTATTTTTAAGAAAAAATACAAAGAGGTAACAGGGAAAACAGCTACTTTATCACTGTCAATGAATTAATTTTCCTATTAAAAACATACATACCATATGTCTGTTACCTTCCTTCCTTATCACTTTAAAAAATACCTTACAGCCGAATGGATAAAAAGACCCACATACATGCTATCTACAAGAGGCCCACCTCAGAACAAGAAACATATTGATTAAAAGTATAGGAAAGGAAAATGATATTTCATGCAAATAGAAATAAAAAAGTAACTGGGGTAGCAGTACTTCTATCTAACAAAGTAGACTTTAAAACAAAGGCGGGTAACAAGACACAAAGAAGGAAAGAAGGACACTACATAATGATAAAGGGAGTGATCCAACAAGAGGATGTAACCCTAGTAAACTTTTATGCACCCAACACAGGAGTACCTACATATATAAAGCAAATCTTAGAAGATTAAAAAAAAAGAGAGAGACTGACAGTAATACAGTCATAGCAGGGTACTTTAACACTGTACTGACATCACTGGATAGATCTTCCAGACAGAAAATCAACATGGAAACAGTGGCCTTAATGACAAACCATACCAGATGGATTTAATTAACATCTTCAGAGCATTTCATGTCGAAGAAGCAAAATATGCATTCTTTTCAAGTGTAAATGGAATGTTTTCTAGGAGAGACCACATGTTTGGACACAAAACAAGTCTCAATGAATTTAAAATGACTGATATCACATCAAGCATCTTCTCTGACTAAAATGGTATGTAACTAGAAATCAATCACAAGAAAAAAAAGACACAAAAATATAGAGGTTAAATAACATGTTACTAAACAATAACTAGGTTAACAATGAGATCAACGAAGAAATCAAAGATACTTTGAAACATATGAAAATGAGAACACAACCCCTCCAAATCTATGGGACACAGCAAAAGCAATCCTAAGAGGGAAATTCATAGCATTACAAGCCTACCTCATGAAACAAGAGAAAGCTCAAATAAATAATCCAACCCTACAATTAAAGGTACTAAGGGAGGGGAAAAAAGCCCACAGTGAGCATAAGAAAGGAAATAATAAAGATTAGAGTAGAAAGAAATGAAAAGAGTCTAAAAAAAATACAAAAGATCAATGAAACCAAGAGCTAGTCCATTAGAAAAGATAACCAAGATCGACAAACCTTTAACCAGTCTCTTCAAGAAAAAGAAAGAGGACCCAAATCAATAAAATCAGAAATGAAAGAGAAGTAACAACTGACAGCAAAGAAATACAAAGGATTATAAGACAATATTATGAACAACTATATGCCAACAAGTTAGATAATCTAGACATAATAAATTCCTAAAAACATACTATATTCCCATACTCAATCATGAAGAATCAGAAAATTTGAATAAACTGATTACAATTAATGAAATTGAAGCAGCAATTTAAAAACTCCCAACAAACCTAAGTCCTGGACCAGTGGCTTCACAGATGAATTTAACAAAATTTCAAAGAATACCTCTCCTTTTCAAACTATTCCAAAAATATCAAGAGGAGGAATGACTTCCAAGTTCATTTTACAAGACCAGCATTATCCTAATTCCAAAACTAAAGATACCTACAAAGAAAGAAAATTATAAGGCCAATATCCCTGATATGCTAAAATCTTCCACAAAATATAGCAAACCAGATCCTGCAATACATTAAAAAGGTCATACACCATGATCAAGTGGGATTTATTCCAAGAATGCAAGGTTGGCACAATATGCACAAATCAATAAACATGAAATACCACATAAACAAAATGAAGGATAAAAATCACATGATCACATCAATAGATGCAGAAAAAGCATTTGATCAAATCCAGCACACATTTATGATAAAAATTCTCAGCAAAGTGGGAGGAGAGGAAACATACCTCAACATAATAAAGACCACATAAGACAAACCTATAGCCAACATCATACTTAACAGGCAAAAACTAAAAGTGTGTCCCTTAAGATCAGGAACAAGAGAAGGATGTCTGCTTTTACCACTCCTATTCAGTGAAGCACTGGAAGTCCTAGCCACAGCAATCAAGGAAGAAAAAATTAAATAAGATTCCAACAAAAAACTACTAGAAATGATAAGTAGCAGGATACAAAGTAAATACCCAGAAATCAGTTTCATTTTATACACCAATAATGAATCATCAGAAGAAGAAACTACAAAAAAAAATTTTTTTAGTGTTCTAAAAACCAAAACCAAAAAAACCCCTGAGAAATAAGTTTAACCAAGGATGTGAAAGATCTAAACTCAGAAAATTATAAGGAACTAAAGAAAGACACTGAAGAAGATACAAATAAGTTGAAGCACATACTGTGTTCATGAATAAGAATTAACATCATTGAAATGTTTATAGTATCCACAGCAATCTACAGATTCAATGCAATTCCTATTAAGATACCAATGGCATATTTCACAGATCTAGAACAAATAATTCTGAAAATTTATATGGAACCACAAAAGACCTTGAAAAGCCTCAGCAATCTTGAGGAAGAACAAAGTTGGAGGGATCACAATACCTGATACCACACTATACTACAAGGCCACAGTAAACAAAACAGCATATCCTAGAGCAATGGAACAGAATAGAGAGCTGAGAGATAAACCCAAGACCTTTAAGTCAATTAATATTTGACAAAGGAGGTAAGAGCATACAAAGGAGTAAAGAGAGTCTCTTCAATAAATGGTATAGAAAAATTAGACAGATATACGCAAAAAATGAAACTAGATCAACTTCTTACACCATACACAAGAATAAACTCAAAATGGATTAAACTTGATCCACTGTTAAGACTAAAAACCATTAAAATCGTAGAAGAAAACACAGGAAGTAAAATCTTAGACATTTCCAATAGCAATATTTCTCTGATATATTCCCTCAGGCAAGGAAACAAAAGAAAAAAAAGTAAACAAATGGGATTCTATCAAACTAAAAAGTTTTTCCACAACAAAGGAAACCATCAACAAAATGAAAAACCCACTGAATGGGAGAACATGTTCACCATTGATACAGCTGATAAGGGGTTAATATCTAAAATTTATAAAGAACTTATACAACTCAACACCAAAACCAGAATAAAACAAAAGCAATCTAATTTCTCCAAAGACATACAAATGGCACATAGACATATGAAAAAATGTTCAATGTCACTAAAATGAGATAATCACCTCACACTGTCAGAATGGCCATCATTAATAAATCAATAAACAACAAGTGTTGGTGAGGATGTGGAGAAAGGGGAACCCATTTGGGCTGTTGTTGGGAATGCAGACTGGTGCAGCCACTGTGGAAAACAGTATAGAATTTCCTCAAAAAACTGAAGATGGAACTATATTATGAGCCAGCAATTCTACTTCTGGGAATATAGCAAAAAAACCCAAAACACTAACTCAAAAGAATATATGCACCTCTATCTTCACGGCAGCATTGTTTACAATAGCCAAGATTTGGAAGAAGCCCAAGTGCCCATCAGCAGATGAGTGGAGATTAAAGCTGTGATCCACTTACACAGTGGAATACTACTCAGTCACAACAAAGAAGGAACTCTTACTATTTGTGAGAGCATGGATGGACCTAGAGGGTATTGTGCTGAATGAAATAAGCCAGTCAGAGAAGGACAAATACATTATGATCTCACTCATATGTGGAATCTAATGCACAGAATAAACTGACAAACAAAACAGAAACAGAAGCATAGAAACACAGAACAGGCTGACGATTACCAGAGGGGAGAGGAATTGGTAGGCTGGGTGAAAAAGGTGAAGGGATTAAGCAAAGGAAAAAAAAATTCATAGACCCAGACAACAGTATGGTGATGACTATGGGGAAGGGGGGTCAGGCCAGGTAGAAAAGGGTAAAGTGGGGATAAAGGGTGATGGAGGGAGACCTGACTTGGGTTGGTGAACACACAATACAATATACAGATGATGTAATATGGAATTGTGTAACTGAAACCTATACAAGTTTATTAACCAATGTGGCCCAAAAAATTCAATGAAAAAATAAAAAGTAAAAAATACTTTTGAGTTTTTTAAATGAAAAGTTTGGTGAAAATAATAATTTTATTATCATAAGACTCAGCCTATGAAATCTGTCCCAGAAAAATGGAAACTTGTGTTCTCATACAAACTGTACAGAAATTATCCAAAAAAAGAAAAACAAAAGAGAACAAAACCACAGAAAACAGCTGGAAGCAAGGCAGATGTCCTTCAATGGGTGAATTAAACAGTTAAACAAACTGTGGTACATGACACCCTAGAATACTAGTCAGTAATAAAAGAAACAAACTGTTGATAGACGCAACATGAATGAATCACCAGCGAACCATGACGAGTGAACAAGTGAATCTCCAAAGATTTCATGTTGTACTGTTAACACAACATTCCTGAAAGGTGGACTTCACAGGGAGCACAGATGCATGGCTGCCAGGGGCTGAGGAGGCAGCAGTGGTGGGAGGCAGGTGGTGTGGCTGGAAAGGTCCTGGGAGAAGGACACAGGGGATCTCAACGTAGTATCTCTTACAACTGCAGAGGGAAGCTACAATTATCTCAAATTAAAAAGGTTAATTTGAAAAAGTGAGATGGGGGGAAATGGTGACTTTCTTGTGATGGAGACCGATGACGAGATGGAAAGGCTGCACTGATACACCAGCCAACACCTGTGGCATAAGCGATGCGGTAGATACTAAAGATGAGAAACCATAAACAGATGCTTCAGTCCAGTTTATAACAAGTTTTTAAAGTTTAAAGCTGAAAAACAAACAAAAAAGTTGATCTTTTGACAACTGGGTCTGGAAGTGCTTGTTTAACCTTTCCGCTATCTCCACCTGGGTAGGACACTGCCCTCAAGCAAGGCTGACCCAGCTGCTGCAAGGTGCCCAGGAAGTGAAGTGCAAGGACAGTCACATCTTGTGGTGAGGGAGCATGGAGCACAGCCCCCAGCATGTTCGCTGCACCCTGCGGGAACTAGCCCACACACCCAGCCCCCATCAGCAAGGTCCAGGGTGTGGCAAGGTCTTTGGACACACGACCTTGTCTTTTCAACAAAGAAAAGCCACAGGGGAGCTAAAGTCTGGATTCTAAAGTGACTACAAGAGAACAAAGAACCAAATGTAAAGTGTGGACCTACTTAGAATCCTGATTTGAACAAATTTTAAAACATAGTTAAAAAAAAAAGCCATCAGTGAAGTTGAAACACTGGCTGATGGTCGGAGGCAGGAGAGCAGAACATGCCATTAGCAGTAAAGACTTTGGGTATACAACAGAGCGGCCACAACATGATTCCCTCCTCTAATTTGCCAGCCAGAAACACAGTTCCACCCCACCCCAACCATAGCCAGGAAGTGCCCAGTTAACACTTGCTCTTCCCTGATCTCAGCAAGCTCCCAGGGCCCACCTTGGTTGGCAAGTCCTCAAGCAAGGGATCATTATCCGGCAAAAGGACTGTGCACAGAGGAAAAAACAATTTTAGAAGCTGAAGTCCAATGCCAACCTGTGGCTAAAATTAAGCACAGGACTCTGCTGCCCCTCGAGGAGCTCTAAGCAGTGGACAGAAGGTACAAAGCAAGCATCTGAGGCAACACCCTTCCCAAGCCTTGTGCCTGGCTGCCAGGAACAGCTCCATCAAGGAGCCCGAAGTGCCTTTCTCCCCAAAGAACAGGTGAAACAGCCCAGAGACCTGCTTCAGAACTCCTTTTAGAATAGGTTCAAGCTTGTGAAGTCAGACTGGAGGTGTAAATACCCTAAGTACCCTTGAATTTTGATTCACATACTTCCTGCCAATTACATTTGTTTTGCTAACTATTCTCAATTAAGCAACCAATCAATAAGCACACTCTTCCTTGTGATTATACATTTAAAAAAATTTATACCAAGCCAGTGCAAAATGCTCAGCAGCTAAAAGTCATCTTTTGAAGTTTTCTTTTTATTCATCTAGAAGTTTCTCATAATTTGTCATTTTTCTTTCCACATGTAGTGCCCACAAGTTCACATGACCCCAAACTCTTGTCATCTTAGCCAAACTATGTTAACCTCAACCCGCCAAACCTGCTTCAGCACCAAAAAGAAAAAAGTTCCGAACAAGTCCCACAGTGTCAGAATGAAGAGAATTTTACTTCAAATTTCCCGTAGTCAGAAATTAAGAAATTATATAAGATAAACAGAGACCGATTTACATACCTTCTTGAGTATCTACCCGTGCCTCACCTTTCCCATTTGGGGAATCTTCCACCCTAGCTGGGAGCCACCAAAGTGGACCACACCAGCCAGTATGTGCTCTACCCACCCCCAGCAACATGGGCACCAAACTTGGCTCTGTCAGATGCACACTCCTTACGGGGACTTTGCACCTGGAACAATTATTCTAGAGAGGCAGATGTGGGAAATCTTGTCTTTAGGGGACCAGCACTCTCACTGCACTGGGGGATGGGGGGCAGGCAGTGGTGGGCTGCATACTTCTGGATGATGGTCCCACCCCTCCCATGGTTATGACCTGTTTGCTGAGCCATGTTCTCAGCCTTCCCATGGATTCTATGAACTACCCCATGTCCTCACCTGCTTCAGTTCATTGGAGTGCGCACCTGCCATTTGTAACCTTGCAGAACTATGACAGGGCAAAGGCACTCACTCACCACATCTACTAGATGCCCAGCAGCACACTAGTGCTGTGGAGACACAGAGACAGAGGGAAGCAGTCCCCTCCCCCAAAGGGGCTGCATTTCAATCTGAATGGAGAAAATACAACATACCAATGTACACAAGTTGAAATAGTAGTAAGACAACAGAGAGCCAAGGGTGCAGCATGAGGTCCATGGAAGCCTCAGAGAAGCAAGCGGCTCTGAGGGGTGCTGCCCTGTTCCTAAGAAGGCAAGCATGTCCAGCTGAGGCCACTCCTCCACGAAGGACTCAAGGCTCACAACTCAACTGTCCTGCACAGTGCTGCCAGCATGACAGCCACTTGGCCACTTGCAGTTCTTATGAAACACTTGAAAACCTGAGCGGTCTAAGAGTTAAAAATCACATGTACTTTACTTTTAAATCCTCACCAGAGGATATGTTCAGTGATTTGAGAGAGACAGTGGGGGGGAGGAGACACGGGAGAGACATCGATGTGAGAGAGAAACAGTGATCGGCTGCCTCCTGTACACTCTCTGACTGGGGATCTAACCCACAACCTAGCTACATGCCCTGGCCAGGCATCACATCCACAACCTTTTGATGTATGGGATGCTGCTCTAACCAATGGAGCCAGGGCAAAATCACATGTACTTCCACCAGCTTTGTGATCTACTCTCAATGTAACTTGAAAAGGGAAACTAGAGTTAGACAAAATATCTTTTCTCAGACACTTGAGCCCTGACACAGAGCTTCCCATGGACTTTAGTTTGATAAAGTGTGTTTTCTTCCTTATTGTCTGCTCTGTGAGCAAAGTTTCAATTTTATTGAAACTTACCATGACATTTAATTTTGTTGTAAATGCTGTCATGAAAAATCAAAAGATTACTTATGTTTGTTTTCCAAGTTAAAAATCTGATACCTCAATATATTGGGTTGACCAAAAACTTCATTTGTTTTTTTTCTCCCGTAAGATGGCTCTAGTAGCGCTTAGTTGTCTTCAACTTTATTGAAAACGATTTTGTTAAGACTGTATTCTGATAGCTGTCATATCAGCGTGCATTTAAAAAAGAACTTATGAAAACTGGTGAATTTTTGGTATAGCCAATTTTAGTACTGAAGATGGAAGAAAATATGCAACATTTCCAGCATATTATGCTTTATTATTTCAAGAAAATGCAACTGAAACACAAAGAGATTTGTGCAGTGTAGGGAGAAGGTGCTGTGACTGATCAAGTGTGTCAAAAGTGGTTTGTGAAGTTTCGTGCTGGAGATTTCTCATTGACGTTCCACAGTTGGGTCGACCAGGTGAAGCTGACAGTGATCAAATTGAGACATTAACTGAGAACAGTGAACGTTATACCATGTGGAAGATAGCTAACATATTCAAAATACCTAAATCAATGAAGTTACTGCTGAAAATGAAAAAAAAAAATGTGTCTTTTATTTAATGGAAAAAAATATGGACTTTTTGGACAACCCAATATACCTGGATCTGTCAATAAACAAAATTAATTTTAAAATTCTAAACATGCAGCAAGGTAAAAACTAAGAAGCTTGTTCCTCTTCATAAGAAACACTTTTACCTAACAAGAACACGTCTGCAGTAACCTTGAGTTAACGTGAGTAAAAGAAAATAAAAATTGTAAAACACTAAATATAGTTTAGGAAGGGTTTCTGGCCTTGCCGTATTTGTATGTAACAGCTATTGAAATGTTTTATAGCAACTGTGCCCTCAATCTCATGGCTTATCTAAATTGATGATGCAGTAAATGAGTGTAAATGCAGACAGAATGTCACAGATGTGTTTTCATCACCTGAAAACCACAAGCCTCAGCAAGAGGGGCCGATGTACTCTAATACAGGTTATTTGCCACAAAGGGTGCAGGACCTTTACCTTTTGCTGTCTGTTAACTTACACTGGGGGTGGGATGGAATAGTAGCTGTGATGTGACATCCTACAATGCAAAGCCAGGTGGACAGAATATCCAGTCACCTTGCAAAAAAATGTGACAAACTAGTAGAAGTCACTGGGCACCAACAGTAGCTGTTTGCAGGTTGGCCTATGTTTTCTCATGTTCCATATTGAACATGTAAAAGCAAACAGTGCTGGGACCCTGGGTGGCCCTAAGTTTATTAGGGCTTTACTTTGACCAACCACTACTAAGCAGTCTCAAGGCCAGGAGACAACTACCTGCAAGGAAAGCACTTAATTTTTCTGCAGAAGTGCCGGCACATTTCTTACCTTCTCAAGCAGTCTGTCAATGTTGTGGTCCCTGACGCGTGGCTGTCCCCGTTCACCACACTGCCCTCACTCCCTGGGCTCAGAGGCCAGAATGGAGTGGAAGAGCCAGGCAGATCTAAACTGATGTCCCAGAAGGGGTCTATTGTGGTAGAGACCCCACTAGAAGCAAAAGAAGACAGAGACATGCATGAGAACTGATACCCAACCACAGCCTCAGGGGGACCACTTCAAGGGCTGTATCTCAGGCACTTGGGTCACAGACAGCTCTGTCCTTTTCCCAAATGGCATCTCAGGCCAAAAAAAGGTGTGCTCACACCCAGTGCACCTTGGGCCTCCAGGCCCCAGGGAGGGACACCATGCAAACCACACAGGCCAAGGCTGCTTCTGAGGCAGTGGTCTCTACACCTAGAAGACTGGTACAATCATTTCAGGACTTTTTCTGGGCCCCACGTCTGGTAGCTCTGAATGAATGGCTCCATGTCAGCAGCATCAGAGACCTGAGAACTGCGAAGCCCTGGCCATGACTCGGACCTCCAAGCATGTGTCACACACAGAGCAGGCACCAACTGCTCAGTACCCCAAGCTGAACAGCAGCATTTAAAGTCTTATCTACCAAAGCCAATTCCTTTCTGGAGATTTATTTTAAAATATACCAACAGGAAACTCACAGACTAGGAAATTTACTATGGAAATTAAACAATATAAATGTGACACAATCTCTTGCTGGTGAATTTCAATGGTATGGGACCAAGGAAGCAGCTACTTAAAGCCATGAGTGTAAAGTGCTTAGTGTGGTGGCCCATGAGAACAGATAGAAAATTGCATTTGTAACACTTGCAGGCAAAGCCGACTCTTCCACTATCTGGTCTGTCCTATACAAACTGCAAGTGGTAATCCACTATAGGTTTTAAAATTTTAGTGGATCATGACCAGGGTCTTAAAAAAGGTTGAAGGGAAATAACGTGGGAATGCACTGGGTGAATGAAAGGGTTCTAACCTCCCCACCAATGCACTTGACCCTGGGAAATGAAGGCTTTGAGCTCTAACCAAGGAACTGAAACCTGTAGAGAATTTAGGGACACTACCTGAGAGAAAGTGGAAAAGGAGAGTGTGAAATACTTCAAACTAACACACTTTGGAGCCTTGATCAAGCATCTGCCCTATGTGGCCCAGTCTCTGAAGGGGGCTTTTTTTTTTGACTCCTAGTTTCAGGGGCCGGAAGGAAAGCAGAGATGAGGACAGTAACAGGTGGCCACACCTGAAGCCTTGCAGCCCCAGGGGGGACATTGCCCTGATGTTCTTCACACTCAGGGCGACCTGCTCATTTCTCGTGCCCTTTCTGGTGGGGTTATTCATCCCAACACATGTTAATGTCTGTCTAAATAAAACTTCCTGCTTCTCACCTGGCTGCGCAGCAGCTGCTCCACCATCAGCCCCATGTCACCAAGAAAGCATTACTGGGGTGGCACTGACTATATATTACAGTCCAGGAATCTAAAAATTTGAAAACTTCTCAGAACACAACAGTCTACAGATTAAAAAAGTACCATGTCAATAAGCAGCATCAGTGAAGTCAGTTTCCCTGAAAGCACCTGGGCTCCCCCATTATGATCTGGTCAGCAGGGCCTAAAAGGTACTTGGCCTTCCAGAATACTCCATGTCCAGTGGAAAGCCTCCACTTACTGGCAGACTTGGCAGGTGACATCCGACTGCAGTCCCCCTGTGAAGATTTGGTCTATGATGCAGTTGCAGTGGTTGGGGTTGTTGGCCTTCTTCCCATTGTCATCACCTGGGGAAAGACCAGACCTCTGTGATTTACATCTGTGCCCCGCTCCTGCCCTCCCACCCAAAGTCAACAAGTTTCCAAGAGCCAGAGACCCAGGACACCAGGCCATTCAAGCAGAGAAGCACCATGAAGTCAGAAGTGCCAACACTCTCCGAAGGGCCACAGAAAATACTTCATATTCAAAAGACAGACATGGTGGGGAAAGGGGGATGACCAAGCCAGTCTGTTTTATTTTCAATTTTGTCTTTCCCACTCCCTAGGAAAATATCCTTAGCTTCTTTCTTGGCATCAAAATGCACCTGATGCCCAGAGGACTGGGGCCCAGGCATGTTAGGGAGCAGAGCTTACAGCCGGCTGCACAGGCTGTGAGGGCCGATGGCTATGTTTCTCTAGTCCCAGAAAGGTTGGAAAACAAACTAAAGATTATTTTCTCCTCTTGTAAAAGCAAGCTATATGCCCTGGCTGGCATAGCTCAGTGGATTGAGCGTGGGCTGGGAACCAAAGTGTCCCAGGTTCGATTCCCAGCCAGGGTATACATTCCTGGGTTGCAGGCCATAACCCCCCAGCAACTGCACATTGATGTCTGTCTGTCTGTCTGTCTGTCTCTCCCCCCCTTCCCTCTCTAAAAATAAATAAAATCTTTAAAAATTATTAAAAAAAAGAAATGCACATTTGAGATAACAATAAAATATCATTTAAAAAAAAACAAGCTATAAAGAACCTATTTAGGATATTTCCACTGTTTTTCTTATTGGGGGAAAAATACCATGAGAACGCAAATCAAACGGTCCCACATGCCCGCCCCCTGCAATGGCATGAGGTACCAGCCCACACCTTTGCAGTGCCGATGCAGGACGTCCAGAGCTGCGATGAGGAACTCATGGGCATCCTGCTGCTCGTACCCTGCCAGGTGCCGGGCGTGAGTCCACACCAGGTGCAGCAGCTTGTACGGGATGTGGGGCGATCGGTGCCCAGAGTAAAACTGCTCAGAGAGAGAGAAGGGGAAACAAAATCCCTTGTCAGGCATATATGCTACACTCTGAACACAAAGCACACATGCACAAAAATACTTCACAGCTGCCTAAAATCTGGACTCATGAGACTTTGAGTCTGCATATCCATTTTCTCCCTTCCTACCATCTAGTTTTCTACGATAAGCTTAGATGATGAATTATGATGTGTTTGTCAAGAAAAATAGATGATACACTATAAGGTGAATTCTGCTGTTTTCAAATGTACCTTAAGAAACCCAAGCCTATCTGTATTTATCACCTAACAGTGCCCAGGGAAAATGGCTGAAATCCAAGAGAGGAAGTGACACAATTGCACCTGCCTTTCTCCCGTTTGGGCCCAATGATTCTATTCAGTTTGCTCACTGCTGTGACCCCAGCAGCTACTGGCATGCTGTGAACATGAAGACACTGGGTCAGGCTAGACCAGATGTGAGCAAACTTTTCCCTGAAATGGGCCAGACAGCAAGTGACTCTGGCCTGCAGCTCTCAGGGTCACTGACACAGATGGCATGTGCCTGCAGTTCCTGTGCCTGATACCTGAAGGACATCTGGGATGTCCCAGCAGCCTGTGCAACAGGCAACAGCCTCACTTTGTGGGTGGGGTTGCTGGACTGCCTCAGCTCTGAGAGGCTTTTCTGCGGCCACCGAGTGGAGTGCAGAGGGCCCAACTTGAGGGTCCTTGAGCCATCATGATCAGGGACAGACATGGAGAGGACAGACATGAGTGTGGCTTACAATCCAACCAGGGAAGCAGACCCTGATGCTTGAGACACAGGGTCACACAGACAGGTCTGGGGAAGCACACCCACAAGGTGTAGCGCTAGAAGAGACCCACAGTCCCAAGAAACAGAGTGGGGAGCAGTGCACGCATGTCCCCACGCCTCCTGGGAGTCCAATGGCAGACTACAGGGGAGGCCGGTCTCCCACAGCATCACAGCCCGACACCAACCACTGGCTGTGCCACTCTCTGAGATTCTTCCTCCTCCTCTCAGTCAGCTCCATGCCTCGAAAAATGATGTCAAGAGTCTCCTACCTCATGTTGCCTCTTTGGAAAAATTTGAATCTTCTATAATAAAAGCATACAGTGAAAACTTACTCATTAGGTCAGGTTTTAGAAATGTGCCTTCCTTTATTATATATCGCAGTCAACTTACTCTATTTTTTAAAAAGGGAAAGAAAAAATGTAGTGACAGAAACATGACACAGCCCAAGTCAGTGGTGCTCACCTCCTGGAAAAGGGATGACATCTCACAGACCAGGCAGGAGCTGGGGCTCTGCATCTCACAGCGGTGCCGGTCGGAGAGGAAGAAGTCTCGCAACAGCGGGGTGTGCGTAAGGGCCTGGACGATGCAGTTCATGAAGCACGTGTTCCCCAGGTTGATGAGCCCTCGCAGACCTGGGAGGGCAGGCAGCAGAGGGGTGACTGGGGCCCGACCCACAGGCACGGCTGGACCCCGACGGGATCGCAGCAGTGCCAACAGTGACGTGTCTGTGTGCTTTCGCATATTGATTCAAGAGAAAAAGAGCAGAAAGAAATGTCAATGTGTTTGACATTTTTATGCCACTTTTAAATGAACGAGACGGAATTCCTCTTTCATCACCATCACTCCCCTGGCCTCATGCCCCACCCTCCCCCTGCCATTCAGCCATTATATGTAATGTTCTGATTAAATTACCCAAAGAATTCTTTAACCACAGGCAACAGGACAGGTCAGAATGGAGCCCTTCTAATAACAAAACTAGCTTTTAAAAATGTTTATAAAATGTATTCCTTCAAGTCTCAGGAAACCCAGAGGACACACTCACACACTCATTTCACCCCCTGGAGACAACTGCACGCAACTCCACCTGGCAAGAGGCCCTGAGCCTTGTACACAGGTGGGCTCTGCAGGGCAAGGACCCTCCCTCTCCACCTGGCACCACCCCCCAAGCCGTAACAGGTCCCCACAGAGTGCAGGTGCTCAAGAAGTGGGCAGTAAGCATAAGGATGAAGCAGAGTTACTCTGGGACTTAAAGTACTATGTTATGAAACCCACATTTTTACATCTACAAACTTGAAACGCTAAGAACCAAGCCTGACGTGGAGAGAAAACAGGCCACCACTCCAAGCACCGTCACCCACCTACCTATGGTGCAGTTGGAAGTGATCTTTCGCCTTTTCGGGTTATGCTTTAGCAGTTCAAGCTCGCGTTTGCTTGGTTCCCACGTTGAAAACTTCTCTCCAACACCTAAACAGATGAAAACCAGGTCCAGGTGTTGTTAGCTACATTTGCATCTTGTGTCACAGATGGTGGTAGCAATGCACTACTACTCATAGGGCTGTCTTTCAGAGGTGCACCCATAGCATAAAGTGCTTCTAAAACCCTATGATGATGCAGCAGGCTGAGCAGAGACTGTGCTACAGCCACACTGTTCCCTTCAAGAAGCAAGGCAACACCTGCAACTAATGTTGCCCTGACCATGATGCTGTGGTGGCTGCTTCCCAAAGTCTCAATCGTGAAGACAGAGAGACTGCGGCCTTGGCACCCTTAGAAGGAATCTCTGGTGAATAAGCAACACTGACAGACAGAAAATGTATTTTTTCAAATATATTTTGAAAAATACATCTTGTTGAATAGATGTGCCCATAAAAGATGGAAATGAAACACAATAATGCTATAAATGCTAGTAAGTGTCACATTTCACCCTACTAAACACACAATTCACACCGAGGCACTTGTTCCATGCTACTGAAAATGTCTATAATTCAATAAGCTTTGTAAGAGTACCATCTGCTCACAGGTGGAACTGCAGAAAGACTTTAGAAGAATTCTGCTTTACTTCAGCACCTGCATCTCTCAGCCCTGTGCTTTAGGTGTTCTGCCCAAAGGAACAGGACACTCAGACTCAGTGGCAATGTTACTACATTTAAAAAAAACCCTTACTCAACAACATGCTTATTGACTTTAGAAAGATGGGAAGGGGACAGAGAAACATCGACTGGTTTCCTCCTGTACGTATCCCCACCTAGGGATCGAACCCACAACCTTTCAGTTTATGGGACAACCCTACAACTGAGCCACCCAGCCAGGGCAATGTTACTAAATTTTTGAGGGGGAAAGAATAGGGGTTAAACTCCTTGTTCTCCAGAAAAGATTTGTTAAAAAGCAGTAATTCTGATCATAACCGTTTTAATTCCTTCTCTCTCTCAAAAAAATGGGGCTGTTTCTAAAGCAGAAGCAAAGGCTGGGTTGTCTCTTTGTAAACACTAAGGGCTCTGCTGGTTGAGAGATGCCCCCAGTTAAGTAGGGGAGCTGCACCCTCCACTGTCCTAACAGCACAGGCATATGTGGGAGATAGAAACTAAAAGAGGGGGCACATCAGGGTAGCCGAAAAGAAATGAATGAACAATAAAGAGAATGGATGCAGTATGTCTGTGCGTCCCGATGAAGACAGTGTTCATGTGGATGGAAGACAGGAAAGGAGGAGCCTGTGGGGGCACTAGGGCCACAAGGCGCTGCACAGGAGAGCCAAGTCCCACATGAGGGGGCTGTTTGCGCAGGTCATTACACTCTCCATCTGGCAATTTTAAGTCTCTGTTAACACAGATCGAACATGACCCAAGTGGTTAAGAGCTTGAAAAGAGATTCTATAATAATGTCATCAGAAAACAGCCTGCCCTCCTGGAAGGAACCAGGTACATACACACTTATACATACATACTTACATACATACATACATACATACTGAATATTGCTGAAGAAATGCTGCTTTCTGGAACACTGGAGAACTAAGAGCAAACTACTCATCAGGGGCCACCTGATGGACCATCAGGCCATGGGGACATGGCCTTACTAGTGTGATACCTATGAACAGACCCTTAGATGGGAGAACATCAATGTTGGTGCATGTTTTTTCTCCACCCCAGTGGAGACCCTCACAGCAGCCACAGGCCCTTGCAAGACCTGGGGCAAAGGACAGCTCTGGGAAGCTGCAGGAAGTGATGGGCGTTTGCACCTGCACGGCCAGTCCTCCTACCTGCCTGTCCTGGATCCTAGGCTGGCTCCACAGGAGGAGGCACACAGGTGTGTGTGTGTGTGTGTGTGCACATGCACACTTGTGCATGGGGATGGGGGTATCTTTCCACTGAATAGCAAATATCCAGCTGTCTCCTACCATCCCCCTACACCAACTGTCTCCCTACACTAATTGTCTCCCTAGATATTGATCCTTCTTTCAGTGAGTCTGCCCTCGACAGACATGAGGGAATCGGGACTAAGAAACAAATGAGGCAGGTGAATATAGGCAAGCCCAAACCTTGCATTTTCCCAGCTCTCTGTCGTTCCTCTTTGGCAATGATTTCCATGTCCTTGTCATAGATGTAGTCCTGGCATAAAAAGCAGTAGATGCCTCCATACATCAGTTCTATGGCTGAAAAGACAAAGGAAGAAAGTGACAAAACATAATTAAAAATGAAAAGGTAATGCTTAAGAACACAAATCAAATACACAAGTTTTTTAGACAAGACTCTTTATAGCATTTCCCTGCTCTCACATCGCAGAACCCTGTTAGCACAAAAGGGTTCGTTCCCCTCGTCTGCCCCACGCACATGAGGTCTTTTCTCTGGAAGCTCCCACCAAAGGCCAAGGCATCAGGGTGAGAACAAGGTGCCATATTTGTATTTTATAAAGGACCTAAGAGTCAAGTAGCTGGGGACCCTCTGCCTTTTCTCTGAAAGAGCAATATTTAAAACAAGTTTCCCCTTGTTTTAAATGAGAAATCTTGGCCTGATATAGAGGAACCACATTTTACTACATTGAGAATTTCTGGTACCATTACAAAAAGAATGCAGTAATTATTTGCCTACTCTTAATTTTTTCAACCCTCACCTGAGGACATTTTTTTTATTGGGGAGAGAGAGAGAGAGAGAGGGAGAGAGAGAGAGAGAGAGAGGGAGAGAGGGAGAGAGACGGAAAGAAAGAGAGAGATAGAGGAGCACTGATATGAGAGAAACATCGATTGGTTGTCCCATGTACGTGCCCCAACCAGGAATGGAATCTGCAATCTTTTGGTGTATGAGCCAATGCTCCAACCAACTGCACCACCCATCCAGAGCTATTCTTACTTTAAAATAGCAGAAATTATCCTTTCACCAGATAATCTGACTTCTTGACCCTGAACTGCCTATTACCCACCTGTGAGTGGGTCCTGCATCCTTTCTCAACATCTATACGACATGGTGACACCTGGCTCCTAATTCCATCATTATAAAGATATAGAAGATAAAGCCCCTTGAGCAATGGAAGAAAGGTACTATTTCAATTCAACTAAAAAGAACTGTTTGTCCTGGAGACACCAGGCACCTTGGGTGTGCAGCACAGAGGAGACAGCGCACACCTCTGGAGTGACTGGTACTGACCCCACTCCACCACTCAGCAGCCATATGCCTCCAATAAATGCCTCCATCCCCGCATGTCAGTTCTGGTGGTAACAGTAGCAGCACTGACACCTCCCAGTTTTCTACGATAGTTAAATTAGTACATGTAAGCACAGCACACATGCTGGTAAACAGTAATATCTTAATAAATACCAGCTTTCCCCTATCTCGTGTCTTTAGGTAGCATAACACAGATCAGTACTATCGTGGTGGATCTGTAAAGCCCCCTAAAACAGATCTATGAAAACATGAAATAGCAAGTTAAGAATCCCATGCTTACCCTTTACCCCTCCCAAGAAACTGAGAAACCCCGACAAACTCTGCCACAGCTGTTCCCAAGAGCTCAGCCAGCTTCCCTTTGGCACCACACGTTCTCACACAAATGAAAATTTTCAGAGAAACAAAGGTATTCAGTGAATGCCGTTTTAAAATATGCTGAATGTACAGCCAACAGCAAAACCACCAGCCTGGGAAGGTGCATGTTCAAGTCCCTCCAAGAGTCCCTTTTGTAGCACTTTCCCACGGCATCACTTTATCACTGTACAAAACCAGTGACATCAATGGGGATCAACAGTGGGAAAGGACAGTGCTTCCGACAAATAGTGTTGGGACAACGCATCATCTGCATGCAAAAGATGGAAGCTGGACCCTTACCTGACTCTGTGTAACAAAAACTAACTCAAAATGCATCAATGACCTAAATATAAGAGCTAAAGTATAAAACTCTAAGAACAAAACAGGAATAACTTTTCATGACCTCAGGTCCAGCAATGGGCTGCCTGCTATATTTAATATCAAAAGCACAAGCACAAAAAAGAAAAAAAAAGATAAAGTAGACTTCATCCAAATGTATAAGTTTGTGCATCTGAAGATATTAAGAAAGTGAAAGGGGAACCTATAGGGTGGTATAAAATATCTGCAAACCATCTACCTGGTAAGGGCTCACAACCCAGCAGAATATGCCATTTCACTCTCAGGTACATAAACAAAAGAAATGAAAACATACATCCACGTAGAAACTTTCACATGAATGCTTATAACGGCATTATTTATGAGAACCAAAAAGTAGAAAACAATCCAACTATCAATGGATGAGCAAACAAAATGTGGTACATCTCCAAAGAGCCATGCAAAGGGACCTCCTTTGGCCACACAGGGAACAACACACTGACACACGCTATAGCAGAGATGGACCTTGAAAACAAAAGGTCACATAGTGTGGCCTTTTAAATACAATGATTCCTTTTAAATACAATGTTCAGGGTTATTTTTATAGAGACAAAAAGCAGATTAATGGTTTTCAGGGGCTGGGGGAAGAAGAGTCTGGGGATGAAGTTTTAAAAGTAGAGATGATGGTTATACATCATAAATAACTAAAATGTTTAACTGTATGTTATGCACATCTCACTTCAATATAAAACTTAAAAACTGAAAGCAACACATACATTCAATATAGTTAACTTGGAAAATTATTTCAGTCATAATATCTATTCCAAGGACAAAGCCCTGACCACATGAAGCCCAGGAGCTGATGTACAACAGTCCAGCCCCCTGGAGAAGGGAGGAATGAGCTGGAGAAGGGCCCTGCAGTGTAGGGGCTCTGTGTTGGCTTTGTTTTTGTGCAGTAGCTTCTTCGGCAAGTTCCAAGCCACCAGTGGACACAGGCACCCTGGATGGGCAGGTCTTTCTCCCTCTGGTCACAGGGTGCCCTTGAGAATGGAAGGAAAACATCATCAGCTCAGAGGTGAGCTGATGCCCTGCACCACCCACTGTACTCTTCTAAGATGCACAGAACGAGCTAAAGGCATTACTTCCACACTGTATGTGGCTCCCACAGGCAGAATCCAAGTACCCCTGTAGCTCAACATAAGACAAAAACCTGTATGAAACTAAAAAGTCTGAAATCAAACAGCTCCAAGTTATCTCACTCTCCCCCTCAGCTTCCTAGGAATCCAACACTCAGGTCAGGCTGTCTACCAGTACAGATGAAGTGGGTCGACAGCTGTTGCATGGAAAATACAATCATTAAATAGTAATACAAGAATACACCCTGTTTTGTGCACTCAAAACTGTATACCTCTTGTTGCCCCACTCCATATATGAGCAAATCTGACTGACTACACCAACTTAGAATGCTTTTTTTGTGTGGATGCATTTTTATCTCATTATGGCAATTTTACAGGGCAGGATGGACAAAGAAAGGCTGCCTCATGAGACTGCCACCAAATCATTCTTATCCCTGCCTAACCTTCCACAACCACCCCATTGCTACTTACATTGTTCGCAGATGCGCCATCCCCAACATTCAGGCAAGACGTACCTCAGCCCTCCTCACCACCTGGACACAAAACTGATTCCTGCTTTGTTAGCACTTATACAAAGTCTTCAATATCATGGACTCAAAAAAAAGCAAGATCTTTCTTTCATTTCATAACTTGTTTCTTACATCAAACTTCATAAAAACTTTTTTCTAGCAAAAGTAGAGGCAGAGTCATCAATCAGGTTGATGAAATGAATTAATACCATAAATTTCTGAAGTGAACTTTTAAATTTTATTTTTCAATTACAATCTACCTTCAGTATTTTCTTTTTATTTCAGGTGTACAGCATAGCAATTATACAATCATATTTTTCAGTATTCCCCAATTTTTTTTAAGATTTTATTTCATTTTAGAGAGAGGGGAAGGAAGGGAGAAAGAGGGAGAGAAACATCAATGTGTGGTTGCCTCTCATGCTCCCCTTTACTGGGGACCTGGCCAGCAACTCAGGCATGTGCCCTGACTGGGAATCCAATCAGTGGCCATTTGGTTAGCAGGCCCGTGCTCAATTCACTGAGCCACACCAGCCAGGGGCCCACTGATATTTCAAGAACTCACCTGACACCATATATGGTAACTACAATACTGTTGACTACATTCCCTATGTTGTACTATAGATCCCCATGACTATTCTGTAACTACCAATTTGTATTTCTTAATCCCTTTACCATTTTCACCTAGCCCCTTGACCCTCCTCCTCTCTGGCAAATATTAATCTGTTCTGTGTCTGTAAGTCTGTTTTGTTTATTTTGTTCTTTATATTCCACATATATGTGAAATCACACAGTATTTGTCTTTCTCTGACTGATTTCACTTTAGCATAATTCCCTCCAAGTCCACCCATGCTGTCACAATAGGTAAGATTTCATTCTTTTTTAACCACTGAGTAGTATTCTACTGTTTAACTGTACCACAGCTTCACTATCCACTCATCTACAGATGGGTACTTGGGTTGCTTCCAAATCTTGGCAATTGAAAACAATGCTGCAATGAACATAGGGGTGCATGTATTCTTTCAAATTAGTGTTTTGGGATTATTTGATAAAAACCCAGGAGTGGAATTGCCAGGTCATAAGGCAGACTCATTTTTTTGAGGTAACTCCACATTGTTTTCCACAGTGGCTGTACAAGTCTGCATTCCCACCAACAGAGCACAAGGGTTCCCCTCCCCCCACATCCTCACCAGCACTTGTTTGATTTACTGATGCTAGCCATTCTGACAGGTATGAAGTGATATCTCATTGTGGTTTTAATTTGCTTCTTTCTGGTGATTACTGATGCCTGAGCATCTTTTCATGTCTATTGGCCACATGTATGTCCTTTTTGGAGAAGTGTCTATTCAGGTCCTCTGCCTACTTTTTAATAGTTTTGTTTTGTTTTGGTGTTGAGTTGTCTCAGTTCTTTATAAATTTTCAATACAATCCCCTTATTGGATGCATCATTGGCAAATACCTTCTCTTATCCAGTAAAGATGTCTTTAGGGTTTTTTTTTTTAAGATTTTACTTATTTTTTTTTTTCTAGAGAGAGGGGAAGGGAGGAAGAAGTAGAGGGAGAGAAACATCAATGTGTGGTTGTCTCTCATGTGCCCCTTGGTGACCTGGCCTGAAACCCAGGCATGTGCCCTGACTGGCAATCAAACCGGCGACCCTTTGATTTGCAGGCCGCACTCAATCCACTGAGCCACGCCAGCCAGAACTGCCTTCAGGTTCTGTTGTTGGCTTCCTTTGCTGTGCTAAAATTTTTCTTTGATGTAGTCCCCTTTTTTTTCCTTTTTGCCCAAAGAGATATATCAGAAAATATATTGCTAAATGTCTGAGATTTTTACTGCCTACGGTTTCTTCAAGTATTACATTTAAGTCTTCAGTCCATTGTGAGTTTATGCTTGTATATAGTGTAAGGTGGGGGGGGGGGTCTGCCCACAGGGCCCCCTCAGCTGCCATGGATGAGAATAACAAGACATGATCTGCTTGGGGAGGAAAGGTGGCCGATCTCTCACAGGAGAAGAGCCAAGAGCCTTTTCCTTAATGGCTTTTATTGGGTTCGTTTACACAGGAATTCAGGTGAAGCTCCTTACTCATTGCCCGGAAGTATGGGTCAAACAATAGATAACAAGGAACTCTGAGGGCCTATTTTGAGTCAGGGTCAAAGAGCTGTAAAACTTTAAGGAACAAACTTACTTCTTCCCTGGACCCTTATCATTCAACTGAGAGCATTCTAAACAAAGCAGGTTTCATAGGATTTTACATATTCTTTCTTAGGCCTGATCACCTGGGGAACCTGCCCTTTCCAGCACAGGGCTGCACCACCCTCTGTCATTGTTTCAGGCTTAGGTGGAGCAAGGGAAGTAAGGCAACCAAGGTATAAGGAGATTTTCTCACAAACAATAAGGACTTAGGCTTTGTCAAAGCCGAGGGGTGAGGGTCCATCACCCCCTTTTGCTGTAGCCCCCAAAGTCCTTCCTTGGGGGCCTCCCACGTGACCGTGCCTGTCTTAGATTGTTCCCTCTTTGGCTAATCTTACCCATCATTGGCTAACCAACCAAGCATTGAGGGCCAGTCTGGGTGAAGTAAAAGGAGCAGAAGCTGTGCTCCTGCCAGGGAGATAAGCTTTTGTCTCCTTGATGGCTTACGGTCCAAGGTTGTTCCCTCAGCCTTAGCCTTGGCGGGGGTTACAGCTTCTGATACCAGGCAGGGCAGTTCCCAACAATAAGGTAGTTTAGTTTTATTTTTTTGCATATATCTAATTTTTCCTAACACCATTATGGAGGAAACTATCTTTACCACACTGTATGTTCTTGCATCCTTTGTCACAGATTAATTGACCATATAGATATGGGGTTTACTCTGGGTTCTCTATTCTTTTTCCACTGCAGTTGTAGGTATTGCAAACAGCATGATATTGAGGTGCCAGCTTCCATGTGTTCGTAGTAAAACAACTGGTTTATGAACACACCTACAATAGGTATTTGTTTTGACTTAAATCATCTTGCTTCTTAAAAACACATTAGGAAAAAACCAGACATACTGCTTCTGTCAATCTCGACTTTGTCTTTTGCTATGTGCTCTGCTTATAGGGAGCTCTAAAAGACATGGATTAATGCACTAATTTTACAAACTTGGGGAATACCATTTTCAATAGTGCTACATGAAGTATTTTCTTTCTTTCTTTTCTTTAATCCTCATCTCGAAGACATTTTTTTTTCCCACTGCTTTTAGAGACAGAGGAAAGGAGAGAGAAACATTGATGGGAGACTAAAGTATCAACTGGCTGCCTCCCATATGTGCCCAAATCCAGACCAAGGATTGAGGTTGGAAGATCCAACCCACACCCTAGGCCTGCACCCTGGCTGGAAATAGAACCTACAACCTTTCACTCATAGGATGATGTTCCACCCAACTAAGCCACACCTGCCAGGGCTATATGAGGTATTTTTGGAATAGGTTCTCTGGCTTGTACCTTTTGAAAGTGAATTTCTTCCAGATATCCTAACAATCTCACAATCACTTAAGAGAAAACACAATTAATCTGAAGGAAGAAAACATTTAATGACCATGCTGAGAAAACAAAGCTAAAAGCAGAAGAACTGTGCTTTATGTTGACTCCCAGAAGGTATGAGTTAAATTTTCAGGTATATGAAAGGTAAATTTATCTTGATGCCACACAAAGTGTTGTTAGGATTTTCATGACCTTGTATTGTTCAGAATAAAAAAAGTCATTACTGAAAGCAAAAAAGCCATCTATGTACATCCAACTTTATGTCAGTATCAGTAACCTAATATTGCATTCACGATCTTTCTTTGTAAATTTTTGCCTAATCTAATTCCTGACCATGTTTTTCAGAGGAAAAGATGAGGGCCTAATATTCCATGAAAGAAAAAGCACTTTTCAAAGAAAGCTGAGTATAAGAAGTAAGCCACCATAATTTATCATTTAAGGTTACATAAAATATTAACATCTACTTAAATACTGTAAGACAAGCTGGGTAAAATAACCCATTTGAGTTCAGTTTACCTTTCATTTCCCCTGTGGCGTTTCACAAGGAGGCCACAAATTGTTTTAGATGGAAGAAGTGGACTTTTGGAAGAGTGGAACTGCAAATCCAAATCTAAAGAGCAGAACATCAAGGGTGATGGCTACTCCTAATGTCCAGTGGGACCAGTCAAAGGGTGCCTTACCCAGGTTGTGCCGTTTCGACTTGGCATGTTCATGAATATGTTTCTTTGCGAAACAGCCAAAGAAGACACAGTGGAGGCAAGAGTGAAGCCTCTTCAGGTGGACACCACAAACATGACAGATGCACGACTTGGCCTGAAATTCAGAGAAAAGAATTAAAAACCAGCACATGGTATGACAGTTCTCAGAGAGAAATACTGAAGCACAGTGATCCATCGGCAAAGGGCACAGCTATGGGAGGGAAAGAAAGCAGGGGACTTCCTCTCCAAGTCTTATTATGCTGAAAGAGCATTCTGTTAATCCTTTCAGTTATCTCCAAAGGTCCTTAGTTCACTCAGCTCAACACTAGCTCCATGTAAGAAAACAGCCCACAACCTCAGTTACTGACACTCGTGAGCTCCTTGGATGGGTACCACCTGCAGCTGTAGGGCGTAGCCTGCGTTCTGTTCCCCCACCCCAGCTCCCACATTCCCATTCCAGGCTAGCAACACACAGCCTCTTTGCCTGGAACCTGGATATCACTTTAAATTTAATCCAGGGTCCCCAGCCACAGCAAATTTAGAAGCAATAACTACAGAAACAGACAGGGACATGAATCAGAGAATATACAGGAACAAAAAAGAAATAAAGAAAAGAAACAGTTTTTGCCCATAACTAGACCACAGGAACCTAAAATCTGAATCACAGCAGTGACGAACTTGGTGGGGGACAATTCTTACATGCCCACAACATGCAGGCGTGTCAGTGTCTGAGCACAGTGTGACAACCACATTTATTTTCATTGTAAATTCCAAGACAATCAGACTGAATGTCCAGCCTCTGCGATGACACCACCCACAGTATGTAAGTCCCTTCAGTTTTTTCAGGGGGGAGAGGGAGCCAAACTAAGTTATAAGATAGGGTATGCAGAAGGGAAGGGTAAAATCCAAAGTGCCTCTGAAAACAGCCACTGGCAACACAAACAGTCTATGCCACCTGCTGTGCAGGGCACTGTCCCCTCACCTCTGGGCTAGGGAGACGCAGGCTTGTCCACTTCCTGAAAATCCATTGAGGTGTGTGCTTTCTTTAACAGGATAAGAAGCCTTAACACAAAATAATAGCACACAGAGGTCGTATACCTGGGTATACTGAGAGAGACAATGAAATACTATGAAACTTAAGGAAGAACAATCACACCTAATTAAGGGGAATTGGAGGAAATCATATTAGGTTTGTTTGGAAGAGGTAGAATTTGAGCTGAGAACTCAAAATTCTATCTAATCCTATGGCATGTTTGTTATAAAGGGTATGATCTTAGTTCACATAAAGTAAAGAGAATTAACGCAAAGCAGAAAGTCCTGCTATCCCTAAGAGCAAGGAGGGAAAAAGCATTCATTAAGCACCTAATTTCTCCCTCTGGCTAACTGTTATATGTTTGCAGACCTGGGACTCTCAACCATAGGTGACTAGCACCAATCAGTAAAAACAGGGTTTCCTGAGATGATGGATTACACAGCCAAGAGACTGCTTCTCTAAGTAGCCAACCAACAGGCAATAAGCACTAAACATAAAGAACAGGAGCCTTTCTCTGATATATTCATGAAAATCTCAACATTGTCTCTTGTATTATTAGTTTTCTCTGTATCAGCACTACCCAACAGAACATTCTAGGATATTGGAAATGTTCTGTATCTGCACTTTAATGTATAGTAGCCATTAACCTCACGTGGTTATCGAGTTCTTAAAATGTGGCTAGTGCCACCATGAAATTGGATTTTCACTTCTGTATCATTTTAATTAAAATTTAAATAGCACTTTTGGCTAGTGACTATTGTACTGGACAGCATAATTCTAGATCCTAAAATAAGCAACTACTAAACTACAGAAAGAGTTCTTTTCATAATATCTGTCTCCTGAGCTCATTTACCATAGGAGCCAAAGCACAAAAACTAGAATTAACCTTGGATAACACAAATAATACAGTATTCACATTTGTAGGTTTGAAAACAAAACTCAAGATGTTTGAACAGGCAGGTGATTAGTACCACCAAGTACTAATGAAAACAGGTACTGATGTGAATGACTTACTTATAATCAAAGCCAACTGTCGACTTCTTGTTTACTTCTTTAAGTCTTGCATTCAGCTGTGGCCATGGTTAGTGCAGCAGACACTGTGACTCACTCAGTATCAGTTACAAAACATGTAACAGGGTTCAACTCCTGCTTCTGCCACTTCCTGGCCATGCAACATTGAGCAAGTTATGTAATTTCCCTTTGCCTTAGTTTCCTCACTTTTAAAATATGTATGCTTCTATTTCATACAGCTGTTATAAGAATTCTAAGTAAATTGACGCTTTTAAAGTGCTCAGAATATTGCCTGTACATATTATCATTTGTAGTGGGCTGTGCACCACTGTGTAGTGGGTTCTAGCGGTTTGGAGAAGTATGAGTAGGGCAGTCGTAGGGGATTTTTTGGGCAGCAAAACTGTTCTGTGTAGTAGATGTTGTGATAGATGCATGACACTATGCAGCTGTCAAAACCCACTCAACTCTACAGCATAAAAGCAAACCTTAATAAGCCAATTTTAAATAACTGGTTAGGCAGTCAGAGGGTGCCAGGACAGACACAGGCTATGAACACAGAACCTAACTGCATTATAAATGTATGACATAACCTCCCTGAAAAGGGTGTAGAGAAAGTTTTGGGGTTTTTATTTACAAGTTTTGTCAATGTTTTTGTGACCAAATGACACAGGAACTCAACTCTCGTTTATATCAATCAGCCTATGGTAAAATTGGTTTCAATAAATGTTGTTTCACTTCAAGTCGCAGTTCCCAAGGACCTCCTGATGTTAAGTAAGAACATATTGCATAGACATGTGCATACACAGTGAGCATGCACACAGCTGTCTCCCAGCTATGTCCCTGAAGGCCAAGAAGCCACAAAACCCCAATATTACCAAGCCCGTGCTCAGAGAGTATTTTCTAATTCCATCTCCAATAAAAAGAACCAGTGCTCCTTGGAGCAGACTCTAGGGTCTAAGCAGAAAATATACCAGAGGATCCTTGAACATCTTGCAATCCAGAAAATAAAAGTGCTCGACAATAAAACACAAATGTTGAGGGTGCCAAAGGGACACAGAAGCCACCCGGAAGAGCTCCCAGTAGCTAAACCCAGAACAATCTGAGCAACAAAATAAGTAACATAGTATTAGATTATAATCTATAGTATAAAATATCCGCAAGTCCATACAGATATAAATGACTGAATACTGTGCATGGATGAGAAAGGGTGAATCTTCAATAGAAAAATCACAATTGATGTAGAGACCCTCTGCCCTCAAGGAGGTAGTGCAGGACCACTGACTCCCTAAGTGCCCATGCACAGCCCCTGCCCCCAAACTCAGCCCGGAGAGATGCTGGGAAAACTCATTTCCCTTCAGTGTGGCCACCTGGCAGCCATGTGGTCAAGCTTAGCATTAACGATGGTGAGTCTTGTCCACTACATCATCTCGACAGACCTGAGAGGGCCACTTCACCTCTGCAGCCTTACTTCTCACCCCATAACCATGAGAAAAACATCAGACAAACCCAAATCGAAGGCCATTCTGCAAGAATGCTGACCAATATTACTCAAAACTGATGAAGTCATCAAAATAAGGATGGTCTGAGAAACTGTCACCATCTGAGAAGCCTGAGACACAGTGACTAACTATAATGCAGGATCCTTCACGGGGTGCTGGGGGGAAAAGGATTAGGAGAAAACTAGTATGATGTGAATACAGTGTAAAGTTTAGTTCATGATAATAATCTTATCAAGCTCAGCCACTATTTGTGACAAGTGTACCACAATAAAGATGTCAATCACAGGAAATGGGTGTGTGAGAGAGATATGGGAAGTCTGTTATTTTTATAACTTTTCTGTAAATTTAAAACAATCATTAATTTGCATACAACTAAATGCACACACAAATGACTACAAATGAAACCGGAAATGTGCCCTGGCTGGTGTGGCTCAGTGGACTGAGTGCCAACTTGCAACCAAAAGGTTGCCGGTTCAATTCCCAGTCAAGGCACAGGCCTGGGTTTCGGGCCAGGTGCCAGTAGGGGGTGCATGAGAAGCAATCACACATTGATGTTCTTCTCCCTCCCTCTAAAAATAAATAAATAAAACCTTAAAAACAGAACAAACCAGGAAAGCTGAGTAAGATGGGTAGACTGTACTGAAGATGGACTGCACCGATGTCCACATCCTGGTTGTAACACTGTACCACAAGTTTGCAAAATGTTACCATTGGGGGCCACTGAGTTAAGGGTACATGGGATCTCTATTATCTTTTACAACAGCATGTTAATCTATAAATATCCCGAATAAAATTGTCATTAAACAAACAAAAACCTTTTCTAGACCTGGCCTGGTAGCTCAGTTGCTTAGAGTGCTGTCCTGATACACCAAGGTTGTGGGTTTGATCTCTGGTCAGGGAATGTATAAAAATTAACCACTAACTACATAAGTAAGCTGATAAGTAGAACAATAAATTGATGTTTCTCTCTGTCTTCCTCTTCCTCTCCCTAAAATCAATTAAAAAATTAATCAGAAAAATAAATTTAAAAAATAAAAAAAATACCTTTTTTCTATTTGAGATCTTTTATTGGGAATGGCTTATACCCCGCTTAGTGTGAACGGTGTAATATTTTATTGTAATGATAAGAAAGATTCAGTCAATCAATCAAGCAAACTGTTCATTCTTCAAAGCAATAAAGTTTGAAAAGAAAAAAGTTAACTTAAAAAAAGGGACATATTCAAAAAATAAACTGAACTTAAAAAAATTATAAAAAGGAGGAGGAGGAGGAAAGCCAGGAGAAGCTCTCTGCGTCTTTCAATGCAGCAGCAAAGTACACAGCTGGCTGTCAAGAGAGTCAGTCAGTTGTTTGTGGAGCTGATAACACAAGTATATTTCATGGCTCTTGATCCAATGTCTAGCAGATCCTGGATGTCAGCTCCCAGGTATTCTGTTATTCCCCAACAATGATGTGTACTCAAAAGATCAACACAGAGATTCATTCATATTTCAGGACAGGCACCTAAGACTCCAGAACTGAAATAGCATTGATAAAAAGAGATGATCAGCAAAGAACCCTAAAGTAAACAATTTTCGAAAACACTGACTTAAGATAAATAACACAAGACCATTTTTCAACTGAAATGCTCTCCCTTCCCCCAGTACAACCCAAGCCCTGACAGCACCCCTCTAAAACACTGATTATCATAGCCCCTCCCTTCTTAAGCACGAGTCCACAAACCTATAGTCATACTGTCACTCCGTAAAGGTGCGAAATGGGAGCTAGAGCATTATTTGTACTCCATGACACCAGACTACCTTAAATTGTCATGTTTTACATTTAATTTTTTATTTGTCTCCTTTATCTACCTCCCCTGCTCCCAACTGTTTCCTATTACAATAAATCATTCCTAAAGTTCAGTTTAAAAATACATCTCAGTTTCAACATCAAATAGAAAAATCACATTTCAATCCATCAGCAAACCAAGACAGTTAATTGCCAAAAACTATTCCTTCTCTACATGGATTTTTAGGATTTAGTTTTACAAATTCTTAAATTCTCCGAGTCGAAAGCTTCTATACATGTATGAAAGGGAAAATACACAATGCTGTTATCATTCAATGGTAACCATTTACAACAGAGCAGCTGCTCTGTACATGAGTGAGTGAAATCTATACACAGAGGCAACAAGTGACAAAAGGAAACAATGTACGCATAATGTATACTTACATGACAAAAACACGAAGATGTATCTTTCCTTTATATATACACAAATATTTACAATTTTAAAAAAGTCTGGAAGACCCAGAGAGCAAACAGATTTTAATAGTAGTTACCTACTATTAGGGGCCAGGGAAGGCTCACTTTCTGGAAGTCTTTAAGGTATTTTATTTTTACGTACTGAGAACATACTCATATTATCATTTCTGTTTAACTATTTCTTTTAAAAACAAACATGAATTCATAACTTTTAATCTTCCTTGTAAAACTTACCAACATCTGAGCATCTATCTATCCTGTGCATTGGAATTTTCATTGAACATCCACCAATAGTCTGAATTTTAAGGCAGATATTACCTTGCCATGTGACACCTACTGTTTAAATGGTCTTTTAACAATAATGATTTCAATTCCTCAAGAAAAAAATCCAGGGGTAAGAGCTAACTCTGAACTGATGACAGAATGGGAAGTTCAGAAAAAAAGATAGACTCACCCCACTTTCTTCCAAAGGGTGCCCATATCATAATTCTGTAAACAGTTGTGTTAAACTACAAACACAGAAACAGAACAAAACAAAAACAAAACAAAACATGCCAGAGTAAGGTATGACTTCTGGATCTTAGAGCCTTCACCTACCATTTCGCAGACTGACATCCTTTCTTCTAGCTCTCTTCCCAGACAAAACATTTCCCTAAGGATCTCTACCCAGAGTCACTTTCAGCGCAAAACCCTAGGCCTCAGAAGCCTTCAGAAGTAGTTTCCCAACCTCTGAATCACTGCCCAAATTAAACCAGACTCAATTATGGTCCAAAGTTACTAACGGTAGGTTTGACAACCCTTTTTCACCTCTGGTAAAGCATACTGGTAAAAGTATGTATTATAGCTACAAAAGGGGCTCATTTTGAGTGCAAGTTCCTATAAAATTTAGTCACAGTTTAGTCGTGGAACAATTCCAAGAAAAAAATGATTATTTAAAAAAAATAATACCTGTACCCCAAATGTCTATATGTTCAAAATATAATGCAGACTATGTTAAATCTTACTAGGCAACAGAACTGAAAATCCCATTTCTTATTGTTAGTTTCCATCTTGACACACAAACCCTTAAGTGGCAAGGCACTTGTTTCATTTAACACAAGCCAGAAACGCAAAGGACAGGCGCAGGCAACAGCTGGGAGTCCTCCTTACATTCAGTGGTACAAGTCAAGCCTGAAGTGGGCACAGAGTTACCAAATCTGACCATGTTCTTTTCACTCTCCACCTATCAAAAGAAGAATCAAAGTTTGGATACAAAGACTCTAACCCACCTGTACTTAGATGAGAAAAGTTTTAACTCCTGCTCACTCAGGGATTCACTTCTGTAGTTACATTGTAGTTGAGTTCAGTCTCACAAGGGACCTTTAGTTATTTACAAAGATTATAACATAAATTGGCATTTTTATAGGAAACAAAATATATAAACTGTCCAACTGTAACAGTTAATCAGGGTTAAACTATTTCTCAAACCAGCTCTTTCTAAATGGGCCACTAGAGAGTGCTAGAAACTCAGTTACATAGGACCCAAACTAATGCAAGAAAATAATCCCTGTAAAATCTAGAGAACAGACAGATGAAGGACATTCTAGTTCATGGCTGGTACAATACCAAAAGGTACTGCAATAATGACAGACCTGAATTTTGAGAGAAATATTTATCACCACTTCGTGTCTGTCTGCTATAGCTTAAGTTGTTTCTTCAACAGCTTTCACACTAAGCAACTAACATTAAAACAACAACAAACTAATCCAAGCCACATATAGCAAAAGATACCTTTCTTCAGGAAATGAGGCAAAGTTAGGGATAGATTAAACCTGACTCTCAACTTTGTTAAAAATTATGGGGGAGGGGAAAAAGAGGGGGAGAGAAGGGAAAGAAGGTGTGGAGAAAGGAAAAGAGCAGGAGATCACCTACTTAATCTAGTGTGGACATGAATCTTACATCACAGAAGTGTTGACCCAACAGTGCAGCGCAGTGACAAGATTATCATCAGACAGCAAGCGTTTCAACCAGGTGATTTTTTTTAAGGGCACACAATTCCATCAACAATGATTTCACTCCCACCCCAACGTACGTCTGTTTCATCTGATTTCAGTTCATCCTAAAAGGTAATGCTTCCCAACACTATTACTGATAAAAAGAAATTTAAGCTTAACATTCAAATCAGCGGTGTTAGTTTTCCCATTAAACAAAACAAAACAAAAACATGCCATGCAAGGTGGAAATCTCAAACTCCCAACCTCAGCCTGTAAAATTGCAGAACCGCCCTTCATTATAAAAACCAAGTTTTACACAGATTAAAGAATGTCGTTATTTTCTGATTTCCAAATTATTAATAAGTTAATCACTTGGATGGAATGTATATCTGAAAAATAATATGAGCCTAAAAAAAATATTATTTCCTCAGTGTCTAATGTAGGTGATTAATTGCTTGCTAAAGCATCTGATGGAAGAACGCATGCCAGGTTCTACCTTCACATCAGACTAACCTTCTTTTAACTCTGCGGAGGTCGAGATAAAAAAAAATTACAGCGTAGGTCGCTTTATCTGTATCTGTCAGATAAGCCGCGACCTCCACCGCTACCAGTGCCTCTCGTATATACGTGGTTGTGCTGATACCGACATGGTTTTATTAGACGTGGTTCTAAAAGGCAACATGTCTCGCTAACCCGGCTACCACATCCAACCACGCCCAAACATGAATAGTTAAAAAAAAAAAAAAAGCCATCTGCCTATATTTGTTCCTGCAGACGCTGGACTCGGTGTAGTGTTTAGCCAAATACAGCAGTAATTGCACCCTAGTAACAAACCCAGTCTTGACACACGGTTGCGCTCCCTTGGTCCAGGTAATCCTTAATGGGTACTCGGGTACACAATGCGTACTCAAGATGGTGGCAGGGGACTGACCTCACTGCAGACCACCACACAGGCCCCGGAGAATCTCTGTTGCCCTCCTAATTTTTTGTTTCATTTTTTTCTCAGTGCACACATCCTCGACCCCGACCCCTCCCACGCCTGGAGGATTCCTCCGAGTGGCCCCGCTCCGAAACGTCGGAGAGAGTGGCCTCCTCCGCACTAGGCTTCCCACGCAAACCTGAAAGAGAATACGCCCCTTCACAGAACTGCACTGGCCCGCCCCAAAACTGAACACTCTTCCCCGTCCCAACCCTCACTCCCCGAGCCTCGCAGCAAAGACCAGCGTAGGAAAGAGACCCCGGGGGAGGAAGAGGAAATGGGGTGGGGGAGGGGAACGAGACAGAAAGGTAAAAGAGCACTCTTATGCCCCACCCCATGGGGGCGCACAGCCACGAGGGTCCGCGGGAAGCTAACAAGCCCTCCCTGCCCTTTTCCTCTCGCCCCCAATCGGGACCAGAAACAACTCCACCCACGCTGACCCGCCGGGTGGCTCGGATCTGGCTCCCAGCCCGGCCCGCAGTTTCCGGGGATGGGGCTCACCTTGCGCTTGCGGGCCTCCGCAGTACCGCACCACACGAAGCACTGGTAGATGGCCCGCAAGTTCTGCTTCCAGTTATCCACTTTGAAGCTACTCAAGTGCGTACAGCCGGGCGGCGTGACCACCAGCTCCGCGTCCATGGCCTCGCTCTCCGGCTCCGGCCGAGACATCACGGGGGGCAAGGCCCGACCGCGAGCGGGGGGCGGCGAAGGGGAAGAGGACGACGCCAGTGTGGCGCTGGGACTGCCAGGCGGCGCGCCCCGGATGTCAGAGGGAATGGCGCTGGGACAAAGCGGGGCAGCCGCGAGGTGGGGGAAGCCGACGAAGATTGTGCTGTGCAGGCGCCGGGGCACAAGCGGCTACCAGCCAGATGCCGTCCGCCAGGCGATGGCCGGGTTTGCGGGGAGCAGGGGTGCGCAGGGAAAGGCGCGTAGGCCGCGGGCGCCGACTACGTCATCGCCCCGCCAGCTGCAGGCATCCAGAGCGCAGGCTCCAGCCACCCCCAGGCCCCTCCCGCTGCTCTGGGACTGCCCCACAGCCTGGGCAGTGAGGGCTAGATGGTATCGAGGGACCGCCCTCGCGCTTACGCCATTGGCCACCCACCAGCCCACAGCCCCTGCACTGCTGGCGAGAGCTGTCAGTACAGCCCCTCCAGTTCGTAGCCGCCTCCCTGGCTGCGGGCGGCTGGCGGATAGGCGTTCCAGTCTCCCACCGAAAACTGGGGAGGTGGGGCTTCGGGGAGGACGGGGTGTCTCGGGCTGCACTGAACCAGTTTGCCCCGGCCCGAGCTATGCCGCAAAGAGGCGGAGCCACAAGCTGGGCTTGCGAATCCCTGCGGTCTCGCCGGGCCGCAGACTCTTAGTTCGCCTTCTCGGCAAAGGCCGCACATCCGCAGTTCACGGTTGGTTCCGTTGACAGCGTAAGCCATCCTTCTGGGACCCTCTGCACGGCTGTCAATCTTCGAAGCTTTCCCAGACACTACGGTGCCATCACCGTGAACTGGAACTGCTACTATCTGCTTGGAACTGCTTCAAGGTGCAGCTTGGGGTCCCTCCCCACCAGGAACACGCAGTCTGATTCAGCGCTATCCAAATAAGCAGGATGCACACTGCATATCTAATTTAAATTTTCTAATAGCGACATTTTGAAACATGAAAAACAAGTGAAATTAAGTAGCAAACTTTAATCCAATATGGCCAATATTATTTCAGCATGTAAGTAACATTGCAGAATTATTCATTATTTTACAGGTTTTGTATTTGGTATTTTACACTTAAAGCACATCCAGTTCATAGTAGCTGTATTTCAAGTGTTAGGGGCTATCATATTGGACAGCACAGGTCTATTCAGTGCATATGTGACCAAACCAGGGCGGATTGTGAAAAGACCTTTAAAGACAAATGCGAACAATATCTTGGGGAGCCAAGGCCCAAAAGATCTGGGAAAACTTGGAGGCCGTGTCGTGCTTTTTACCTATATTGACTGCAGCGTTAACCTGCTTTGCTGCATTCTTGGACAAGTTGAGAAAACTGAAATTTATGTGCAGGCCAGTCCAAAGCTACCGCAAATTAAAGAAAGAAGAAAACAGAGAGAGAGAGAGGGAAAGAGAGAGAGAGAGAGAGAGAGAGAGAGGGAGAGAGAGAAAGAGAGAGACTAATGGCATTGCAATCCAAGATGTAGAGTTTAATGGACTGGGGACTGGAATAAATCTTTTCGAGGTTAGAACAAATTGCCAAGCACACTTTTGCCTGGGCTTGGGTCCCTGCTACTTACAATGTATTCCACCCCCCTACTCCATAGCTTATGCTGCATAACCTCCTTCAGGGACTATCAGATACTGCTTTGGAAGTGAGGCCTTCCCCTGACACACTACTGAAAACTATAACCACCACACCCAAATTCTCCATCCCCTTACCCTGCTTTTTTTTCTCAAGAGAATTTATTTATTTGTTTATTATTTATTCTGTGGCATAAAAACTCCATGTGGGTAATGATTTTTGTGTTTTATTTAGTTCTATATCCCCCAGTGTCCAGGGTAGTGTTACAGGGTGCAGCCAAGAGGGGGGACCCCAAATAGGCATTTGAAATGGGGTCCAGAACTTAAGGTGTCCAGGAGATTTTGGGATGTCTCCATCATCCCCGCCCCCACCCCACCCCGCCCAGAGTGTGGGTTGGGGGAAGGGACAAATGGAGCAGGGCCATTGAGGGCTGTTTAGCATAGCAACAGCCTTGCAGCTAAGCTCTGGCATATCTATAACCTTTGACTGGTTGCATAGATATGTTAAGTAGCTGTGATCAGCCCTAAGCCAGGGGAATGGAAGTAACTTCCCCACCCAGATGTAACTGGGGGGGGGGGGTCCCCTGAGTTACAGCGCCTGCGTGGGAGTTCAGAGAGGATTGGCTCCAGGACATGGGGCCACACCTGCCCAGACTCATGATGGCAGCCCAGTAAAGCTGGAAGGATACAAGTTCTGGTATGTGAAGCCGAGTGTGGGAGGAGTCGGAAATGAGGCTGCAGAGGAGGATTGGCCGCGGGGATTTAAAACCCAGACTTGGTGGCCATTGTGAGGAGGAGAACCACGCGGCAGCCCTGGAGGAGAGAACCATGCAGTTTTGGCAGAGTGGGGACTCTCCCTTCCTGCAGCCCTGAGAGAGAGAACCACGTGGCCTGGCAGAGTGGGGACTCCCATGGCCCTGGGAGAGAAGACCACGTGCCTGTGCCAGAGTGGGGACCCCCACAGTTTTAGAAAGGGGAACCACCACCTGGTTTTAGCAGAGATCCCGGCAACTCAGCTGAGGGTGCCAGAAACCCAGGGAGGTCTCCCAGTCGAGATGGAGTACTAACTGGGAAGAACCAGAGGACTGCCTAAGCCATGGACTTCTATTTCCTTTCCTGAGATACGGTACTCTGGACTGGGCAAAGGGGGAAGGAAGGAAGGACTGTGTCTGTTTGTGGGTGTTTTAAGGGACTTTGGGATTTTGGTAAAGACATTAGGTCACTACTTTAAGTTTGTATAGCATTAAAGAAACATTTCCTTTCCTTTTCACAAATCTCTGGCGTTGAGAGACGTCTTTCCTAGGGCGGCGGACATAACGGACCTGGGGCCTTCTTTCAATAATAGTATATCGTCCCAGGCCCCCCTTGTTGTATGTTCTGTAACAGTAGTACTAGGTACATGAAGGTTCTTAAAATTACCCGTTGAATTAATTAATCTAAACAAACTTTTAAGATCATTCTCAATAAAATAATGGTTAAGTAAGGTGCCCTATGCATATGTTAGAGAAAGGAATATCCATTTACTAAAAGTGACATCACAAATAGTCTCTAAGTCATGAATTACAAATTATATGTGATTCACCTCTATAAACATTTAGGAATAGTCTAATATCACTGGGTTTACAAATATGATTTGGTTTCAAGAATGTGTACTTAGAATTCAGTCCCCTAATATCTATAATAAATAACATGTGTCATTTAACAATGGAAGAATTCCTGTGTGCTCTACTTGTTATAAATAATTTTAAATGATCTGTAATTCAAGCCCTGGCTGGCGTAGCTCAGTGGATTGAGCATGGGCTGCTAACCAAAGTGTCTCAGGTTCGATTCTCAGTCAGGCCACATGCCTGAGTTGCAGGCCACGGCCCCCAGCACATTGATGTTTCTCTCTCTCTCTCTCTCTCTTTCTCCCTTCCCTCTCTAAAAGTAGATGAATAAAATCTTTAAAAAAATAAAATGATCTGTAATACTAATAGGCATACACATAGGTAGATTAAAACAGAATGTATCCTTTAGAAGCAATTTCCAAAAGAGGCATCGACAGAGCTGTTTAGTACAACATTTGAGCTGGGGGTAGGGGAGAGTGATGTTGAAAACATCTGAAATGGCCCTTAATGGAAGAATGGTTGAAGGAACTATGGAATAGACATTCTAGGGAATTCTATGTGGGTTTTTTTTTTTAAATAAAAATGTCTGCTTTTTGAGCTAGCTCCTTTCCCCATTAGAAAACAACTGTATTGCTAAAAAGCAATCCATTTATTTAATCATGCTCTTTTTATGCCATTTTAATTTTCTCCACCATTGTAAGACCTCTCTCTACTTTTCACTTTCAGTGTTCAAACATTTTTTTCAGGAGAATTTGCATCATATCTCTGTTTCTGTTTCTTTATTTTCTCCAGTTAGAAGATTCAATATATCGCCCACTTTCACTGTTTTGCTTTTCATCCACAATTTTGTCTCATTCAGCCTGAGCTCACCTTTGTAGAATGCACCTTCCATTTCATTTCTTCTAATGTCTAGGCCTGTCTTCAGGATAACATCATACTGAAAAGACTACAGTACCTTTTCACTTCTTAGGGAAGTCAAGGCCCAAAATATCTGGGAAAACTTGGAGGCTGTGTGGTGCTACTCACCTATACTGATTGGAATATTAACCAGTTTTGCTGCAGGTTAAAATCAGTGGATTTTTTTAGGAAGCTATGTTACTTTTGAGTCTTATGGAAAAATGGGAAAATATATTCTGGAGGTATTAAAAGCCCTGTGAATCCCAGTAATAAAATGTTATGGAAAAGTGTTTTTACAATTTGGTGCATTTATTTTGGAACTAAAAAAATATAAGTATCAAATCCAGGAAGCACAGAGTTTGTGTGAAGGTATCCTTCATTGCGCTCCTCAGAGTCCAATCCGTGCACCTGGTTTTCCCAGAATACTGGTGGGCAATCTGGCACTAGTCATAGCCATGGTGCATATAACCTTCCCAGGTCCTCAAGGTCAAGGGAAACTAGACACTTTCGTCCTCAAGCTCCCAGCCTGTGTTGGGAGACAGTAGTAGGTGCCAAGCCCTGGGCAGACAGTGTCAGCCCACGAGGCTCCCAAGCCCTTTTAGCCGCAGGGCATCCCGAAGCTGACCTGGCCAAAGCAGGACCTGCAGACTCATGTGAAGATCTGGCAGAAGTGCACAGAGGTGCTGAAGCCTCGCTGAGTCTCTGTTTCACAGGTACTGGCAGGGACGCCTAAAGTTTTTTTAAAAGTGAAATATCTGTAAGTACTAATATGGAAAGTCTACAAGACATAAGTAAATAAAACAAATTGCACAATAATACAGACAGTATGCTTATATTCATGAAAAATATCACTATATGTATGTGTGTGTCTTTCATTAATCCCATCACCTTCTTTCATCCAGTCCTCTGACCTTTCCCTTTGACAGCTGTCAATCTTTTTCATGCATTCAGGCCTCTGTTTTTACTTTGTCAGTTTATTTTATTAGATTCCACATATAATTGAGATCATATGGTATTTGGCTTTCTCTGACTGGCTTATTTCACTCAGCATAATAATCTTCAAATCCATCCATGATTTCACAAAGGTAAGATAGTAAGATTTCCTTTTTTTTTTTTTATGGCCAAGTAGTATTCTGTTGCGTAAATGTACCACAGCTTTGTTATCCACTCATCTGATGATAGGTGCTTGGGCTATTTCCACATCTTGGCTGTTGTAAATAATTCTGCAATGAACATATGGGTGCATATATTCTTTTGGATTAGTGTTTCTGGATTCTTCAGATACATTCACAGAGGTGAGATCACTGGGTCAAAAGGGAGTTCCATTTTTAAAAAAGATTTTATTTATTATTTATTTTTAGAGAAAAGGGAAGGGAAAGAGAGAGGGAAACATTAATGTGCATCCCCTACTGGAGACTTGGCCCACAACCCAAGCATGTGCCCTAACTGGGAATCAAACTGGCAACCATTTGGTACCCAAATCAGCACTTAGTCCACTGAGCCACACCAGCCAGGGCAGGAATTCTGTTTTTAATTTTTTCAGCAAATTCCATATTGTTTTCCACAGTGGCTGCACCCATCTGCGTCCCCACCAACAGTGCATGAGGGTTCCCTTTTCTCCACATCCTCAGCAACATTTGTTGTTTGTTGACTTATTGATAATAGCCACTCTGACAGGTGTGAGCTGATATCTCATTATGGTTTTAATTCACATCTCTCTGATGATTAGTGATGTTGAGCATCTTTTCATATGTCTATTGACCATCTGTATGTCTTCTTTGGAGAAGTGTCTATTCAGGTCATTTGCCAATTTCTTAATTGGATTGTCTTCCTAGTGCTGAGTTGTACAAGTTCTTTATATATTATATTTTGGAAATTAACCCTGCTCCCATTCACTGGATTCACTTTTCATTTGGTTGATGGTTTCTTTTGCTGTGCAGAAGCTTTTTAGTTTGATTTATTTTTTCCTTTCTTTCCATTGTCTGAGGAGTTATACTGGCAAAAATATTGCTATGAGAGATGTCTGAGACTTTACTACCTATGTTTTTTTCTAGGATTTTATGGTTTTGTGACATTCATTTAAGTGTTTTATACATTTTGAGTTTACTCTTGTGTATAGTGTAAGTTGGTAGTTTAGTTTCTTTCTTTTTTTTTTTTTTTTGCATGTACCAGTCCAGTTTTCCCAACACTATTTGTTCAGGAGACTGACTTTACTCGATTGTATACCCATGCCTCCTTTGTCAATAATTAATTGACCATTAAGACATGAGTTTATTTCTGGGCTCCCTGTTATTTTCCATTGATTTATGTGCCTGTTCTTATGTCAAAACCAGGTTCCTTTAAATATTATGGTCTTGTAGTAAAGTTTGATATCAGGAATTGTGATGCCTTCAACTTTGATCTTCTTTTGCTTCTACTTGGGGTCTTTTTGCCAAGTCTTTGGTTCCATATACATTTTTGGAATATTTGTTATAGACTTGTGAAATATGCCATTGGTATTTTAGTAGGAATTGCATTGAATCTATACATTACTTTGAGTAGTATGGACATTTTAATGATGTTGATTTTTCCAACCTGTGAACATAGTATATGCTTCCAGTTCTTTGTATCTTCCAAAATTTCTTTCTTCAGTTTCCTATAATTTTAAAAGTACAGGTCTTTTACCCCTTGGTTAAATTTATTCCTAAGTACCTTATATATTTTTGTTGCAATAGTAAATGGGATTGTTTTCTTAATTTTGCTTTCTGATAGTTCATTAAAGGTGTATAAAAATGCTTCTGATTTCTGAATATTAATTTTATATCATGCTATTTTTCCAAATTCATTTACTAGATCTAGTAGTTTTTGGTGAAGTCTTTAGGGTTTTCTATATATAGTATCATATGATGACACTATATATATATATAATATATATAGTATCATAGATGAATGAATGTCATCTATGAATGATGACAGTTTTATCACCTCCTTTCCAATTTGGATGCCTTTTTATTTCTTTTTTTTTTCTCTGATTACTGTGGCTAGGACTTCCTGTACTATGTTGAGTAAGAGAGGTGAAAGCGGACATACCTCTCCTGTTCTTAATGAATAAGACATACCTGTCTTGTTCTGTTCTTAATGGAAATGTTTGTAGTTTTTGCTCATTAAGTATGATGTTGGCTGTGGGTTTGTCATATATGGCCTTTATTACATTGAGGTATGTTCCCTCTATTCCCACTTTGCTGAGTTTTTAATCATAAATGGTTGCTTGATTTTATCAAATGCTTTTTCTGTACCCATTGATGTGATCATGTGACTTTTATCCTTCATTTTGTTTATGTGATGTATCACATTTATTGATTTGCAAATATTATATCAACCTTGCATCCCTGGAATAAATCACACTTGATCATGGTGTATGATCTTTTTAATATGCTGCTGCATCTGGTTTGCTAATATTTTGTGGAGGATGTTAGCATCAATGTTCATCAGGGATATTGACCTATAATTGTGTTTCTTTGTTGTGTCTTTATCTGGTTTTGGTATTAGAATAATGCTGGCCCTATAAAAAGAGCTTGGGAATCTTCCCTCCTCTTGAATTTTTTGGCATAGTTTGAGAAGGAGAGGTGTTAGTTTTTATTTGAATGTTTGGAAAAAGCCATCGGTGCAGGACTTTTGTCTGCCGGGAATTTTTTGATTACTGCTTCAATTTCATTAGTTGTAATCTGTCTATTCAGGTTTTCTGATTCTTCCTGATTCAGATTTGGAAGATTTTATGTTTCTAGAAATGTATTCATTTTGCCCAAGTTGTCCAGCTTGATGGTATATAGTTGTTTAATTTCTTACAATAATTTATATTTCTGTGGTGTCAGTTGTTAACTTCTCTTTCATTTCTGATTTTATTTATTTGGATCCTCTCTCTTTTTCTCTTTTTTAATATATTTTATTGATTATGCTATTACAGTTGTCCCATTTCCCTCCTTCACTCCCCTACACCCTGTACACCCTCTCCCACCCACTTCCCCCCCTTTAGTTCATGTCCATGTGTCATACTTATAAGTTCTTTAGCTTCTACATTTCCCATACTATTCTTGCCCTCCCCCTGTCTATTTTCTACCTACCATCTATGCTACTTATTCTCTGTACCTTTTCCCCCGCTCTCCTCCTCCCACTCCCCTGTTGCTAACCCTCCATGTGATCTCCATTTCTGTGGTTCTGTTCCTGGTCTAGTTGTATGCTTAGTTTCTTTTGGTTTTGCTTTAGGTGTGGTTGTTAATAATTGTGAGTTTGCTGTCCTTTTACTATACGTGTTTTTTTAATCTTCTTTTCTTAGATAAGTCCCTTTAACATTTCATCAAATAAGGGCTTGGTGATGATGAACTCCTTTAACTTCACCTTATCTGAGAAGTACTTTGTCTGCCCTTCCATTCTAAATGAAAGCTTTGCTGGATAGAGCAATCTGGGATGTAGGTCCTTGTCTTTCATGAGTTGGAATACTTCTTTCCAGCCCCTTCTTGCCTGTAAGGTCTCTTTTGAGAAATCAGCTGACAGTCTAATGGGAACTCCTTTGTAGGTTACTATCCCCTTATCTCTTGCTGCTTCTAGGATTCTCTCCTTCATTTTTACCTTGGCTAATGTAATTATGATGTGCCTTGGTGTGTTCTTCCTTGGGTCCAACTTCTTTGGGACTCTCTGAGCTTCCTGGATTTCCTGGAAGTCTATTTCCTTTGCCAGAATGGGGAAGTTCTCCTTTATTATTTGTTCAAATACATTTTCAATCTGTTGCCCTTCCTCTTCCCCTTCTGGAACCCCTATAATTCAGATGTTGGAATGTTTCAAGATGTCCTGGAGGTTCCTAAGCTTCTCCTCGTTTTTTTTGTTTTTGTTTTTGTTTTTGTTTTTTTGAATTCTTATTTCTCCATTCTTTCCTGTTTGGTTGTTTCTTTCTTCCTTCTGGTCCACTCTATTGCTTTGAGTCCCAGTTTCCTTCCCATCCCTATTGGTTCCCTGTGCATTTTCCTTCATTTCTTTTATGGTAACCTGCATTTGTTCATCTAATTTGCGACCAAAATCAACCAATTCTGTGAGCTCCCTGATCACCAGTGTTTTGAACTGTGCATCTGATAGGTTATCTATCTCTTGGTTGCTCAAAAGGATGAGTTCTGGGCCACTGATTTGTTCTTCTGTTTGAGCCATCTCTCTCTCTCTCTTATTTTTTTTTTGGTCTGGTCACTCCTGTTAAGGTGAAGGGCGGAGCCTTAGGTGTTCACCAGGGCTGGGCACCCCAGTTGCTAGATTGTGACGTTGTATGTGAGAGCAGGATCGAGAGGGAACAATGGTGGTAGCTCCGTTCTCCGTGGGACCTAAGTCCCTTCCCTGGGATGCTGGGTTGTGCACTCTGCCTTGCTCCACAATTGCCACCTCACTCAGGGTCCACCTGCTGCGATCTTGCGCATCCCAGATGCCTTACCTGCTCCTGGTTGCCTTATGCGCCCAACTCTCCCTGTTCTCTGCACTGCAACCCGCGCCCGGCTGCTCGTCTCTGCTTCTCTTACCCGTCTGGATGAATGGGTCTATTCAACTTCTTGGCTGTCCAACTTCCATTCAGATAAATTTTCTGTCAGTTCTGGGTGTTATTGTGCCTCTAAATTGTTGTTGTTCTAATCTTGGTTGTGTGTGGAGGTACGGTGCGTCCACCTATGCCTCCATCTTGGCCGAAAGTCCTCTCTCTTTTTTTCTTGATGAGTTTGCATCCCACATATTATGGATTGTGTGTTTATTTATTTATTTATTTCATTTCCAGGTAACTTTTGATTTCTTCCTTGATTTCATTGTGAACACATTCGTTGTTTAATAATGTGTTATTTAGCCTCCAAGTGTTTGACTGATTTGCATGTTTTTTATTATAGTTGGTTTCTAGTTTCATACCATGGTGGTCAGAGAAGATGCTTGATATATTTTCAATCTTTTTGAATTTAGTAAAATTTATTTTACATCCTATCATGTGATCTGTCTTTGAGAATATTCCATGTGCACTTGAGAAGAGTGTATATTCTGTTACTTTTGAATGAAGTGTTCTCTAAATATCAATTAAATCCACTTGATCCAGTTTGTGGTTTAAGGTTGCTGCTGCTTTGTTGAATTTTAGTCTGGAAGATCTATCTAATAATGTCAGTGGGTGTTAAAATCCTCCATTATAACTGTATTGTTGTCAATCTCTCCTTAATGTTCACCAAGAGTTTCTTTACATATTTAGGTGATCCTATATTGGGTGCATATATGCTTACAACAGTTATATCCTCTTGTTGAATTGATCTTCCTAGTATTATATAGTGACCTTCTTTGTCTCTTGTCATGGATTTTGTTTCCTTTTTTTTTTTTTTTTTAAGATTATTTATTTATTTATTTTTAGAGAGGGCGGAAGGAGGGAAAAAGAAAGGGAGAGAAACATGATGTGCAAGAGAAACGATGATTGGTTGCCTCTTGCATGTCCCCAGCTGGGGACCCAGCCCACAACCCAGCCATGTACCCTGACCAGGAACTGAACCCGCAACCCCTCAGTCTGCAGGTCAGTGCTCAATCCACTAAGCCACACCAGCCAGGGCTGAAGTCTATTGTTTTCTGATATAAGTATTGCTTCCCCAGCTTTTTTGTTTATTTGTTTCCATTTGCATGAAATATTTTTTCCATTCCTTCACTTTCAGCCTGTGTGAGTCTTTTGTTCTGAAGTTGGCCTCTTTGAGGCAGCATATATGTGGGTCATGTTTTCTCCACCATTCAGCTACCCTATGTCTTTTAATTGATGCATTTAAAGCTTTTACATTTAAGTTATTATTGATAGGTACTTATTTATTGCCACTGTATTCTTTATACCTATGTTTCTTTCTCTGTTTCTATTTTTCTTCTACTTAATGTAGGTACTTTAACATTTCTTGCAATACTAGTTTGGTGGTAATGAACTCCTTTAGTTTGTTTTGGGTTTGGGGGTTCTGGGGGCTTTTTGGTTTGGTCTGGGAAGCTTTTTATTTTGCCTTCAATTTTAAATGACAGCCTTACTGGACAGAGTAGTCTTGGCTGCAGGTCCTTGCTTTTCATCACTTTGAATATTTCATGCCATTCCTTCTGACCTGAAGTGTTTCTGTTGAGAAATGAGGTGACAGTTTCAAGGGAGCTCCTTTGTAAATAGCTAATTGCTGCCTTTAAGATTCTCTCTTTGTCTTTAACCTTTAGCATTTTAATTATGATGTGTCTTTGTTGAGTCTCTTTGGGTTCACCCTGATTGGGACTCTCTGTGCTTCCTGAACTTCTGTGACATTTTGCTTCACCAGTTAGGGGACTTTCAGCCATTAGTTCTTCAAACAGGTTCTCTATGCTGTGTTCCCCCTCTTCTCCATCTGGTACCCCTATATGCTTAATGTTGCCCCAGAGGTTGCTTACACTTTCCTCATTTTTAAAATTCTCTTTTCTTTTTGATGCTTTGCTTGGGTACTTACTGTTAACTTGTCCTCTAAATCATTGATTTGATCCTCTGCTTCATTTAACCTGCTTTTGATCCTTTCTAGTGTATTCTTCATTTCTGACTGGTTCTTTTTTATTGTTTCTATGCTCTTTTTAATGCTTACTATCTCTTTAAGTTGTCACTAAGATCATCCAGTCTCCCCCTAATGTCCTTGAGCATCCTTATAATTATTGTTTTAAACTCTGCATTTGGTATTTTGGTTGCTTGCATTTCATTTAATTATTTTTCTGGTGACTTCTTTTGTTCTTTCATTTGGGGCATATTTCTTTGCCTCCCCATTTTGTCTCTGTGCATTAGGTTGATCTGCTTTGACTCTCAAACTTGTTATGGTGGCTTTATGATGTAGGTGTCTTGTTGGGCTCAGTGGCACAATTTTCCAGATCATGTGAGCTAAGTGCTCCAGGAAAGTTTCTTGTGCATTATATGCACCCTTCTGTTGTAGTTTAGTCTTGAATGCTGTTGGCCCTTTTGTGGATGGAGTTAACCCACCAGGCTGACTGACTATAAGTATAAACCTTGATCACTGTATATGAGTTGCTATGCAGGATCTGCCCCGGAGAGGTGGAATTATTCCCAGCAGGTGTGGTTCCTGACAGAATCCCCTTCGGATGTGATGCTTATGTGGCTAGTTGGGCCAAGGTCTGCTATGGTATAAAGGCCACCACTGACTGATTTGGTTCTGGGTCCACTTGGGCAGGGTTCAGGTGCTTAACAATGTCAGATGTTGTGTGTAACTGGCCTTGGGCTACCTGTCTGGAGCTACCATGCTCTTCACCGTTTATGCCTTCATCTACCGGGCCTGGTTGTGCTTGGGAGGGGCCAGTCTGTGTACAAGAATTGGCTTCTTCCAACTTAGAGCTGGAGGCAGATCTATAAAGGGTCCAAGTCTCCCTGAGGTCCGCCTCCACCTGTCGGCTACTCCACCTCCCCCTGAGGTTGCCTGGTGTTTCTCCAGAGCCTTCTGAGGAAAGACTGCAGAGTTGGCCTAGGCTGGCTGTGACCCACAGACTCTTCCACAGGTTGTGAGCTGGGTTGGTGAGGTGACTAGGGTCAGGAGGATGGGACTAGTGAGTCCCCTACTTAAGGGCTGTGTGGTCAGGCACTCAGTAAGGGGAAAGTGGCCCCTACTCCAGAGCTAAACCACTCAGTCTCTAACTCTAGCTCCCCCAGGAGGAATGCATCACAGGTTTATGTAGGGTGCACCCAGCCATCGCCCCCTGCAGGAGAAACTCAGCAGGACAGAGCCACTGACACTGGGAGGGGGGATACAGTTAAGAGTCTCCCACTGGGGGAGGTGTCAGTTGATCCCTGAGGAGATTACCAAGCTCTTTGTCCTAGTCCCCAACAATAGCCTCCAAAGGAGACACACTCCGAATGTCCCAGCTTCAAGTAGCCTTCCCTTCCTCACCTCAGAACTGATCTTAGCAGGATGGGGCCACTGGGACTTGGGGGTGAAGATCCAAGCAGTCCTTTGTTGGGGGTGGTGCCGACAAGCCTGTAGGAGGGGGCAGGCACTTCTTCCCCTTCCAAGTATAGCATGGGCTTAGCTTGCAGGGGAGAAAAAGTGACTGCCCCATGATGTAGCCACACAACCCAGCACTCACCTGTCTGGTTCCTGGACAAAACTTTCCTTTGGACACAGTACCCTGAAAGTCCCAGTTCTGCATGGCACTCTGATTCAGCCTGCATGACTGAACTCAGAAGGGCAGGCCACAGAGTGGTAGGGAAAGCTAAGTGATTCAACAGGCGAGAAGCTGCTGGCTGTTTGCTTTAGTTGGGGAAGAATGGTCCCCTTTCTAAAGCAACACAGTTCAGCCACTGTCTGAGTCTTTACCATGTGCTTCTCCAGAAAAAGACCACTCAAAAGGTCCCTGCAGGGTGCAGCCAGCAGACCCCTGTGCAAAACCTGAGCACAGCAGGGTGATGGCACCAATAGATGAGAGCCAGGCAATGCACTTCCCCAGCTGGTGCTATAACAATACGAGGGCTCCACTCTGGGAAGGTGGCATCTGGGTCTCTAGCAGACGCTCTTCTCTCCCAGGTGGACTGAATCCCACTGATTTTCACCACCAGGTGCTATGTGGACCCCTCTTCCTGCCTCTTGCTCTGACTGGGAATCTCTGCATGGCATTGAGACCCCACACTCTTGGGGGAGGGAGTTTTGCAGCCCTGACATCCCTCCAGCTTCACAACTACTGCACATGGGTGTGGGGGCCAGACCTTTCCATATCTCTGCCCTTCTTACTGGTCTCTGTAGCTTCTTCTGTAAATCCTTGGTTGTAATATTTTAATTCAGGTAGCTTTCAGTTGGTTATTCAGGTTGATTGCTCTATAATATATTTGAAATCCAATTTGGCACTGGGAGCAGGTAAGTGTAGCTTCCACCTACTCTGTAGCCATCTTGGAATCCCTGTTTACTTATCTCTTAAAACTGGAATAATATCAGCTCAATGTTCCTATTAAAGCATGTGGCAAGGAATAAATGAGAAGAGCAAAACTCTTAGCACATGCCTGTCATTTATTAAAGACTCAAGAGCCCAGGCTGGTGCAGCTCAGTGGATTCACCCTAGGAGTGAATCCTAGTGAAAAATAAGTGACCTAGTAAAGAATTTACTTCAAAAAACATTTGCCACTATCCATGGCACTGTACCAGCCTGTGAACCAAAAGGTCATGGGTTCGATTCCCAGTCAGGGTACATGCCTGGGTTATGGGCCAGATCCCCAGTGAGGGGCATGTGAGAGGCAATCACACACTGGTGTTTCTCTACTCTTTGTTCTCCCTCCTTTCCCGTCTGCCTAAAATTAAATAAATCTTTTAAAAAATGGAGCTACTGTTAAAAAGACTCAAGAAATATCAGCAATTATTGAACTGGTAACTTATGGAGCATTGAGATGTTTAAGACAAGATCCCTCTTTAAGAACCCCACATGTAGAGGGATAAACAGCATTATTAACAGACAGTTATAGTTATACAGGGTCTGACACAAATAATGCCCTTTTTATTATAAAACCTTTTATTATAAAATCATAAGCATGTAATTCTGCAGCATAACAATATCACAATCAAGCAAACCATATGACATTTTAGGTGAAATGTTCACATTGCTGTCCACCTCATGTGAGACATTCACATACCCTACCAACCACACTCAAGCAAGCCTTACTTCTGCTGGACCCTGTATGAATCACAGTCTTAAAGGAAAGTCCAGGTAATATCAAAACACTCCAAGACACATCAAATGTAACCTCACCTAGGCATCACAGTGGAGGGGATTCAGAAATGTTTGCTATGTATTACCTAAGTATGGGAGGATGGGCAGGAGTTTGCTAGTTTTTAAAAATAAGTGACCTAGTAAAGAATTTACTTCAAAAAACATTTGCCACTATCCATGGCACTAACATGGCCTGAAATGTATCCTCTATATTTATCTGTCATTGTTTAAATTTGTTTTCAATTTGAACATTTCAAACAATGATGAAATTGTGCTTCCATGATAGCCAAGTAATATTCTAGACCAGTGATTTTTCAACTGATATGCCACGGCACCCATTGTGCGTCAAGACTTTTTAAAACATGCAACACCTTACTGTTTAGGAGCACTGACCTCTTTTTCCTTAGATTGTGAAATTTTTAAAAAATGACAATAGCCAACACAACAAAAGCCATCTGGTATGAATGAATCAAAATTATATCTATTAGATCAGCAAAAAATACATGTTAATGTATTTTGTATTTGCTAATTCTGTGGTGTGCCACAGAATTTTATAATTAGCTTACATGTACCACAAGCTGAAAGAGGTTGAAAATCACTGTTCTATACCAATCCTCTCCCTCAGATAACAGCTATGAACTCTGGACAGAATACAAAAACAAATCCCTGAAGACATTGGTGATTGAAATGAAGCAGACAAACTTGGGAGGGAATAGACACTTGGAAGAAGGGATCTGCCCAAAACAAGCAACCTTTTTTTATTATAGCTTATAGGCCAGGCCATATTTGGAGGAATGCAGACAGGAGGCTAAAACTCTGATAGAAAAACCCACAGTGTTTCTGGACTGAAGAAGCAGAGGTATGAGTGTAGGACAATTAAAGCCACTGAAAAGTGAGGAGAGTCAGAGAAGAGGAGTCCCAGGGTTGGTGTAGAAACTACCCCCAAGTATCTATTTGACCACTGAATCACTTGTGTGTGGGCAAACTTTAAGCAGCCCAAATAGAACTAAAATAAGGGAACAGAGATTTAAACTTCTACCCAAGAAATAGATAAATTTGAAGTAAATTGCCTTTTAAACAAACTCTTTGAAGGTATATAATAAGATCCATACTTTCAATAATGAAACACTCATAATGTTCAGCATACAATCTGTAAAACATGTATAGCAACATTAAAATGGAGCTGTGAATGCCATGACAAAGCAACTGCCATTTCATGTCTTATGCCTTAAACCTTTGGAAAGTTGAAACAAGACAAAATATCCTTTGGACCGGACAGGAAGCAACACTGTCCCAGCACACTGTTCGCACAGGTAACAAGAGAGCAAATACTATGATGACCAGACCGTTGACTAATGGACTGAAAATTAAAAACATTGTTTAGGATGAACATCACTGTGTCGGCTTATGTGCACCAACAGAAATGCTTTGCCTCTATTAACGCCATCATTCCCTCCCTTTCTTGTGAATGCCCTTGTCTATCTCCTGATGAGAACCCTACTTGGGCTTCTAAGCAGAAGTGCTTCCTGAATAACTATTCTTTTTTTAATCTCAAATAAGTTCTTGTTGCCTCTTACTTTGAAAAGCCTTTTATTTTTAGGTTATTAAATCCAAAATTATTTGACATATGAAGACAAAACAGAAAAATACAATCCATTCTTAAAAGACAAACAGTCACAGGTGAACAACCCTAAAATGTATCAGATATTGAAAATAGTATATGCAGACTTCAAAGCAGCTATGATAGCTGTGCTCAGTGAAGTACAGGAAAATTCTCTTGAAATGAATGAGAAGACAGGAAGGTAGAGAAGACAGTAGAGTGGAAACTTATAAACCAGGAGCATCAAACTCATTTTCACTGGGGGCCATGTCAGCCTCATGGTTGCCTCCAAAGGGCTGAAATAATTTTAGGACTGTATAAATGTAACTACTCCTTAACTGTTAAGGAGTTGAAATCACATTCAGCTCACAATTACTCTTATAATTCCCTTTCGTTTGCAACATTTTTCCTTGTTAATCTGTAAGAAGTAATCAGTAACATCCTTTCCTTTGTTATCTATAAAAAGTAATCACCTAAAGCAAACCTGAGCATAATGAATGAGAACCCTCTTAGATGTATGCTATTAGAAAGCAATAAAATCCTGTCCAGGCAAGGGTCGATGACGTGTGAACTGGCCCACAGTGTCTGTGGCATTATGGATGAGATACAAGATAAATTCACATGGATTACCAAGTCCTGTGGAGGAAGAGGGATGGCACAGCTACTCTCTCAAGGGGAGAGTGCCTCAGAGCAGCCTGGCCACTCCCTCAAGAGGAGAGCTCCCTGATCCTTGCCTCGACAGGTTTTTATTGGCTTTCAATTTGCACAGGAATACAGGTAAAACTCATTAATCATTGTCAGGCAGTAAGGATCAAACAATAGATGGTATACAAAGAACTACAATGGCTTATTGTGAGCCAGGGTCTGTTAGCTAAAGGGCTACAAAACTTTGGAAAACAAACTCATTTCCTGCTTGGACCCTTATCATTTAATTGAGAGCATTCTAGACAAAACAGGTTTCACAGGATTTTACATATTCCTTCTTGGGCCTGATCACCCTAGGGAACCTGCCCTTTCCAGCACAGTGCTGCACCACCTTCTATCATTGTTTCAGGCTTACGTCAGTCAAGGGAAGTAAAGCAGCCAAGAGATTAGGAGACTTCTCACAGACGGAATGAGGACTCAGGCTTCGTCAAAGCCGAGGGGCGAGGGTCCATCACCCCCTTTTGCTGTAGCCCCTCAAGTCCTTCCTTGAGCCTCCATGTGATCATGCCTGTCTTAGCTGGTTCCCCTCTTGGGTAATCTTACCTGTCATTGGCTAACCGATTAAGCATTGGGGGCCAGTTATGGATGAAGTGAAAGGAGCAGAAGTGGTACTCCTGCAAGGGAGATAAGCTTTGTCTCCTTAGTCACTTATGGTCCAAAGGTCACTCACTCATCCTTAGCCATGGGGGGGTTATAGCTTCTGAAACCAGGCAGGGTGGTTTCCAACAGGTCAAGGCACTCTCTTTTTCTCCACAGGACTTTGGTAGTCTGTGTGAATTTGTTCATTGCATCCACAACATATGGGCTCTGCAGGATGGGGCCTGCATCAAAAAACTATACTTTCAGGGATCATTTCTATAGTTAGTTACTAGAGAAGTTTCTCTAAATATGTAGAGCACCCAAAACCATGGCAAGGAGGTGCACTGTTCTCTCCTGAGCATGAAACCAATTGGCAGATTTCACAACTGCCAATAGCCATTGATCATCATTCTTCTCTTCCTTTGGAAGAGTAAGAGGGAGAGAATGCAGTCTGATTGGTGAAAAAAAAAGTTATACATCATAATGAAGTAGGATTTATATCAAGGATGCAAGTGTGGTTCAACATCTACACAGCAATTAATGTGATTCATCACATCAGCAAAACCAAGCATAAAAATAACATGGTCATCTCTATAGATGCAGAGAAAGTATTTGACAAAATTCAACATCCATTTATGATTTAAAAAACCTGTCAACAAAGAGGGTATATAAGAAACTTAAATCAACATAGTAAAGGCTATATATGACAAGCCCACAGCTAACATCATACTCAATGGTGAAAAGATGAAAGTTTTTCCTCTTATATCAGGAAAACAATAAGGATGACAACTCTCACTACTATTATTTCATGTAGTATTGTAAGTCCTAGCCATAGCAATCATATAAGAAAAAGAAATAAAATCTGATTAGAAAGTAAGAAGTAAAACTGTCACTATTACAGATAACATGATACTATATATAGAAAACCCTAGAGAATACACCAGAAAATTAATAGACAATAAATGAATTCAGTAAAGTATACGGGATACAAAATATACAGAAATCCATCATGTTTCCATACACTAATGACACATGAATTGAGGGAGAAATTAAGAAAACAATTCCAATCATTCATGATTTAAAAGGATTCATATCATTAAAATTACCATACTATTCAAATCAATATACAAATTCAATGTATTTGTCTCAAAATTCCAGTGCTATTCTGAGAACCAGAACAAATAATGTCAAAATTTACACGAAATCACAAAACATGAATAGTAAAAGCAGTCTTAACAGAGAAGAACAGACTTGGACTTCCGGCCAAGATGGAGCCATAGGTACCTACAGTCTGCCCTCTCACACAACCAAAATAAGGACAACAACAAATTTAAAAACAAAAAATAACCAGAACTGCCAGAAAATTGAACTATATGGAAGTCTGACAACCAAGGATTTCAAGATTAAATATTCATCCAGACCAGTAGGAGGGATGGAAACAACCAGGGTGGAGAGGACTCATGAAAAGGTGTGGCTGGAGGGCCTGGTGGGGTGGGATGGTGGTTGGTGGATAGACTTGACCAGGCACCAGCGGGTGGAGTGGGTGGCCCTACATTTGCATGCTGATAAACTGGGAAGAACACCTAGGAAGTGAGACAGACTGCACAACCCAGGATTCTAGTGCAGGGAAATAAAGCCCCAAATCCTCTGACTGAAAAAAACCTGTGGGAGTTGAGGTGGCAGAATAAACTCCCAGCTTCATTGGAGAGACCCACAGGGTCCTAGAAAGTACACAAACCCACCCACCTGGAAATTAGCACCAGAAGGACCAAATTTGCTTGTGTGTAGTGGAGGAAGTGACTGAAAGTTGGCTGAGAGCAGCGACTGAGAGCAGTGACTGAAAATTGAGCAAGCAGCAATTTTCCCTCTCAGACCCCTCCCAAAATAAAGCACCAGAATGCAGCAACAAGGGTTGCCACACCCTGATGAATACTTAAGGCTCCACTCCATACTATGTAACAGGTTTGCTGAGAGAAATAAATATGGCCCAAATGAAAGAACAGATCAAAGCTCCAGAAAAAATACAACTAAGCAATGAAGAGATTGCCCACCTATCAGATGCACAGGTCAAAACACTGGTGACCATGATACTCACAGACTTGGTTGAATACGGTCACAAATTAGAGGAAAAATGAAGCTATGCTAAGTGAAATAAAGAAAAATGTACAGAGAACTAACAGTGAAGAGAATAAAACCTGGACTCAAGTCAACAGTTTGGACCAGGCAGAAAAAATAAACATTTAGGCAGAACAGAATGAAGAAACAAGAATTCAAAAAGATGAGGAGAGGCTTAAGAACCCCCAGAACAACTTTAAACATTCCAACATCCAAATCATAGTGGTGCCAGGGGGAGGAGAGGAAGAGCAACAACTGAAAAGCTTACTTGAAAAAATAATGAAGGAGAAATTCCCTAATCTGGCAAATGAAATAAGACTGCCAGGAAGTCCAGGAAGCTCAGAGAATCCCAAAGAAGTTGGACCCAAAGAAGCACACATTGAGGCACATCATAATTACATTAGCCAAGATGAAAGATAAGGAGAGAATCTTAAAAGCAGCCAAAGAAAAGCAGACAGTTACCTACAAAGGAGTTCCCTTAAGGCTATCAGCTGGTTTCTCAAAAGAAACCTCATAGGCAAGAAGGGGCTGGAAAGAAGCATTCCAAGTCAAGAAAGGCAAGAACCTACCTCCAAGATTACTCCATTCAGCAAAGCTATCACTTAGAATGGAAGGGCAGATAAAGTGCTTCCCAGATAAAGTCAAGTTAAAGGAGTTCATAATCACCAAGCCCTTATTATATAAAATGTTAAAGGGATTTATCTAAGAAAAAGGTCAAAACTATGAAACAATAACATGAAAACAAACTCACAACTATCAACAACCAAACCTAAAACAAAACACAAAGAAAAACAAACTAAGCAAACAACTAGAACAGGAACAGATTCATAGAAATAGAAATTACATGGAGGGTTATCAGTGGGGAGGGGGCAGGGGGAGAATGGAGAAAAAGGTACAGGGAATAAGAAGCATAATTGGTAAATACAAAACAGACAGGGTGAGGTTAAGAATCATATGGGAAGTGGAGAAGCCAAATAATGTATATGTATGACCCATGGACATGAACTAAGGTGGTGGGGGGATGCTGGTGGGAGGGGGTACAGAGCAGAGGGGAATAAAGGGGAGAAAAAATGGGACAGTTGTAATAGCATGATCAATAAAATATACTTCTTTAAAATATATTTTATTATGCTATTACAGTTGTCCCATTTCCCTCCTTCACTCCCCTCCCCCCTGCACACTCTCTCCCACCCACTTCCCCCCCTTTAGTTCATGTCCATGTGTCATAAGTTCTTTAGCTTCTACATTTCCCATAATATTCTTACCCTCCCCCTGTCTATTTTCTCCCTACTGTCTATGCTACTTATTCTCTGTACCTTTCCCCTCTCTCCTCCTCCCACTCCCCTGTTGCTAACCCTCCATGTGATCTCCATTTCTGTGGTTCTGTTCCTGGTCTAGTTGTTTGCTTAGTTTGGTGTCTTTTTACTGTTCATATTTTTTATCTTCTTTTCTTAGATAAGTCCCTTTAACATTTCATAAAATAAGGGCTTGGTGATGATGAACTCTTTTAACTTGACCTTATCTGAGAAGCACTTTATCTGCCCTTCCATTCTAAATGAAAGCTTTGCTGGGTAGAGTAATCTTGGATGTAGGTCCTTGTCTTTCATGAGTTGGAATACTTCTTCCCAGCCCCTTCTTGCGTGTAAGGTCCCTTTTGAGAAATCAGCTGACAGTCTGATGGGAACTCCTTTGTAGGTTACTATCCCCTTATCTCTTGCTGCTTCTAGGATTCTCTCCTTCATTTTTACCTTGGCTAATGTAATTATGATGTGCCTTGGTGTGTTTCTTCTTGGGTCCAACTTCTTTGGGGCTCTCTGAGCTTCCTGGATTTCCTGGAAGTCTATTTCCTTTGCCAGATTGGGGAAGTTCTCCTTTATTATTTGTTCAAATAAGTTTTCCAGTCATTGCTCTTCCTCTTCTTCTTCTGGTACCCCTATAATTTGGATGTTGGAATGTTTCAAGATGTCCTGGAGGTTCCTAAGCCTCTCCTCACTTTTTTTGAACTCTTATTTCTTCATTCTTTTCTGATTGTATGTGTTTTCCTTCCTTCTGGTCCACACCATTGATTTGAGTCCCAGTTTTCTTCCCATCACTACTGGTTCCCTGTGCATTTTCCTTCATTTCACTTAGCATAGCCTTCATTTTTTTTCATCTAATTTGTGACCAAAATAAACCAGTTTTGTGAGCATTTTGATCAGCAGTGCTTTGAACTATGCATCTGATGGGTTGGCTGTCTCTTGGTCACTTAAAAGTATTGGTTCTGGGGCTTTGATTTGTTCTTCTATCTGGACCTTTTGTGTGTGTGTGTGTGTGTGTGTGTGTGTGTGTGTGTTGTCATGTCTGTTATGTAAGGGGGGCAGAGCCTTAGGTGTTCACCAGGACAGGGCAACCCAGTCACTGGGTTGTGACATTGTAAGTGGGGGCGGGGTCTGAGAGGGAACCATGGTGCTTGTTCCACTCTCCATCAGATTTCAGTCCCCTCTGCCACTTCCCACAAGCAAATTGGGCCCTTCTGGTGCTGGTTCCCGGGTGGGTGGGCTTGTGTACATTCCAGGACCCTGTGGGTCTCTCCAACACACTCTCCTAGAGGCAGGGAGTATCTCCCAGCACCTCAACCCCCACAGGTATTTTCAATCGGTGGCTTGAGGCTTTATTTCCTAGTGCTGAGGCCCTGGGTTGCACGGTCTGTCTGGTTGCCCATTTTCACCTGGCTTATCTATGTGCAAATGTGTGACTGCAGATAGCCAGCTGCCTTGCATGCCTCACTGCATCTGCTCATTGCCTCCTCGCACCTGCACCCGCGCCATGCACTGTCGGTGGGTTCTGCTAGCCGCCACCTGTGCCCTGCACACTGGGTCTGCCAGCCACTGCTTTTTCTTGCCACGACCCCTGTCTGCTGGCCACCCACTCCGCCCCTCTTACCACTCTGGATGAATGGTTGTTGGACTTCTGTACAGTTCAATTTTCTGTCTGTTCGGGTTTTTTGTTTCTAAATTTTTGTTGTCCTTAATTTTGGTTGTGCAAGGTGTAACAGTGTGTCCACCTATGCCTCCATCTTGGCTGGAAGTAAAAATATACCTTAAAAAAAGAAGAAAAAAGTTGGGAATATCACACACCCTGATTTCAAACTATAGTACAAAGCTATAATAATTAAAACAGTATGGTACTGGTGCAAAAACAGACACATAGATCAATAGAATAGACTACAGAGTACAGAAAGAACCCTTATTTATATGGTCAATTAATCTATGACAAAGGAAGCAAGAGTATACAGTATAGGAATAAGAGTGTCTTCTACAAGTGGTGCTGGGAAAACTGGACTGGTATATTTTTTTAAATGAAAGTGGACTGATCTCTAATATCATGCACCCAATTAAACTCAAAATGAATTAAAGACTTAACATAAGACCTGAAACCATAAAACTCCTTGAAGGAAAAATAGGTAGTAAGCTATTTGACATCAATCTTAGTAATTTAAGCATATGTCCCCTCAAGCAAGGTAAAGACAAGCAAAATGAACAGATGGTACTTCATCAAACTAAAAAACTTCTGCACAGTGAAGAAAATCATCAACAAAACAAAAAGGCAACCTGCTGAGTGGGAAATTATATTTGCAAATGGTATATCCAATGGAGGATTTATAGCCAAAATATATAAAAAACTCATGCAATTCAATAACAAAAATAACCCAATAAAAAATGGGCAGAGGACATGAACAGGTATTTTTCCAAAAAAGATATACAGATGGCCAACAGAAATACAAAAAGTGCTCAACATCACTAATCATCAGGGAAGTGCAAGTGAAAACCACAGTGAGGTATCACCTCATAGCTATCAGAATGGCTATTATCCAAAGGTCAACAAGGAAGTTGGTGAGGATGTAGAGAATAGGGAAACCTTGTCCACTGTCGGTGGGAATGCAGCTTGATGCAGCCATCATGGAAAACAGTATGGAGATACCTCAAATAACTAAAAATAGAACTGCCGTATGATACAGTAATTCCACTTTTGTTTATCCAAATTAAGTGAAAACACTGACTTGAAAAGATATATGCACCCCTGTGTTCACTGCACATTAAGTATAACAACATACAGAAGCAATCTAGGTGTCCATTGATAGATGAATAGATAAAGGAAATGATGTATATTCCAAAGTGTTAAGTTCAATTCAAGGCAGCTTCCCTGTTCTGTTAAACTTTGAGACATTGAAACACAGGCTAGGGGAGATGATTGGATAGAAAGCATTGCTCTATTCCAACTTCCAGCCAAGCAAGACTGAGGCATAGGTAAACATGCTTTGTCTCTGTGCACAACTACAGCAAAAATCACAACTAAACTACAAAACAGTTTCACCCAAATTCATCAGAAAAGTGAGCTGTATGGAAGTCCAACAACCAAGGATTTAAAGAAGCCACGTTCATCATTCATCCAAATGGGTAGGAGGGGCAGAGGCACATTGAGAGACAGCAGAACAGGAAGTCCTACATTCATGTGTGGTGCATAAAAACCCAGAGGGATACCTCAGAGAGCAATCCCAGCCCCCAATCAGACCACCCAGCCCAAAATTCCAGCACCAGGAAAATAATTCTCCATAACTTCTGGCTGCAAAAACCAGTGGGAATCAGGGCATCAGAAGAAACTGCAGGATTCTCAAAAGACTTCTCTTAAAGGGCTCACAACAGAGTTAGGACTCACACAGACCCACACCTTCTGGGATTCAGCACTAGGGCAATAGCTGGAAAAGCACAAGTGGCATACTGGGGAAGGAGAGGAAGTGAAGTGACTGGCAAGGGGGCAAGTGTCAGGGAGACAGCTTCCTCTCAGGTAATCTCCAGAGGCCAAGCAGCAGCATTGTCCCCTCTTTGACCACTCCCCCACACAACCACAAAGTGTTGAAATGGGTCATCTTGCCCTGGTGACTACCTAATGCTCCACCTCACACAATTTACAGGTGCCTTTCCTACAATAGGCCATGCTACTAAGACAGGTAGTCAAAGCAGCTCTACCTAATACACAGAAACAGACACAGGGAGGCTGCCAAATTGAGGAGACAAAGAAATATGGCCCAAATGAAAGAACAGAACAAAACCGCAGAAAAAGAACTAAACAAAACAGAGATAGCTAATCTATCAGATGCAAAGTTCAAAACACTGGTGATCAGGATGCTCAAAGAACTCATTGGGTACTGCAACAACATAAAAAAGACCCAGACAGAAATAAAGGTTGCATTAAATGAATAAAGGAAAGTCTTCAGGGAACCAACAGTGAAGGGGATAAAGCCAATATTGAAATCAACGATTTGGAACATAAGAAAGAAAAAGCATTTTATTAGAACAGCAAGAAGAAAAAAGAATTTGAAACAAACAAAAAAAACTAGGAGAGAATAAGGAGTCTCCGAGACATCTTCAAACATACCAACATCCAAATCAGAGGTGGTGCCAGAAGGAGAAGATGAAGAGCAAGAAAATGAAAACTTATTTTAAAAAACAATGAAAGAAAACTTCCTAATTTAGTAAAGAAAATAAACATACAAGTCTAGGAAGCACAGAGCCCCAAACAAGTTGGATCTAAAGAGGATCACACCAAGACACATCATAATTAAAATGCCAAAGGTTAAAGATAAGGAGAGAATCTTAAAAGCAGCCAGAGAAAAGCAGACAGTTACCTATGAAGGAGTTCCCATAAGACTGTCAGCTGATTTCTCAAAAAGTACTTTATAGGCAAGAAGGGACTGGCAGAAGTATTCGAAATGATGAAAAGCAAGGCACTACAAAGGTGGATTACTCAATTCAGCAAAGCTATCATTTAGAATGGAAGGGCATATAAAGTGCTTCTCATACAAGGTAAAGCTAAAGGAGTTCATCACCACCAGGCCAGTATTACATGAAATGTCAAAGGGAACTATGGGTATACAAAAAAGAACATCAAAGCTATAAACATTAAAATGGCAGTAAATGCAAAACTATCAACAACTGAATTTAAAAAACAAACTAAGCAAACAAAGAGAACAGGAACAGAATCATAGATATGGAGAACATTTGGAGGTTTATTAGCTGGTAGAGGGGAGTGGGAGAATGGGGAAAAAGGCAGAGTGATTAAGAAGTACAAATTGGTAGGTACAAAATAGACAAAGGGATGTTAAGAACAGTATAGGAAATAGAACTGTATAGAGAAACCAAAGAACTTATATGTATGATCCATGGACATGAACTAAGAGAGGAGGTTGCTGGAGGGAATGGGGGCACCAGGTTGAGGGGGCAAATGGGAAAATCAGGACAACTGTAAGAGCATAATCAATAAAATATATTTTTAATTTTTTTAAAAAAGAAAGCATTGCTCTATTCATTTACCTTTTGGCCTATAGTGGGGAGGGGGGGGGAAGGGTGTATATATATTCAATGGAATATTACTCAGAAATAAAAAGAATAGAATCTTGCCATTTGGGACAACATGGATGGACCTAGAGGGTATTATGTTAAGTAAACTGAGTCATACAAAGAAAGATAAATACTGTATGGTTTCATTTATATGTGTAATCTAAATAACCACAACAACCAAAGCAAATGATCAAACAAAACAAAGACAGACTCATAGAAAGAGAGATTCAACTGATGGTTGCCCAGGGTTGGGGAGGGGATGGATGAGAAAGGGGGATATTGTCAATAAGACTGTGGTATGAGTGCATGGTGACAGATGATAACTAGACTTAGTGTAGTAATAACGTTGTAAGGAATGAAAATGCTGAGTCACTTAGTTGTACCACTGAAACTAATATAATATTGTATACCAACTATACTTAAAAATAGAAAATAAATGACAGGGTACCAGAGGGAAATTTGGATATTCAAGAAGAAATGAAGATCATCAGAAGTGGCAATTTTCTGGGTAAGCATAAAATTTTTTTTCTCTTAATGTACTTAAAATATATATGACTATTCAAACCAAAAATTATAACATTGTCTTCAGGGGTACTGTAAAGCAAATGTCTGTGTCCCACCTAAATTCACATGTTGAAACCTAATCCCCAATGTGATGAATTTTGGAAGTGAGGCATTTAGGAGATGATTGGGACATGAGGCAGAGCCCTCATACATGGGATTCGTGCCCTCATAAAAGGACTGCAAAGCAGAGCACTCCCTCCCACTTGTGCTGTGTGAGGAGAGGGAAGAAGCTGCCCATGAATCAGGAAATGGGCCCTCACCAGACACTGATCTGTTGCTGCTTTTGGACTTCTCAGCCTCCAGAGCTGTGATAAATAAATTTCTCACCGTTGTTTTTAAGCCATCCTATTTATGGTATTTTGTTATATCAGCCAAACAGACAAAGAAAAGGGGGTTATAATATATAGAGATATAATACATATGACAGATATGTATTATACAAAGGATAGAAAGGAGCAGTCAGTGCACTTGTAAGCTTACAAGAATTCTATGTTTTATGTAAAGTGGTACAATATTAAATTTCAGTAAATTATAAAGGATAAGGATTGATATTATAACCCCTAGCAGACACTAATAAGAATGCAAAGCAGCAGAGCTAAAAAGCCAATGGATAACTTAAAATAGAATTACAAAAATAATGCAAAATAAGGCAGGGAAGAGATAAAAGAGAAACAAAAATCAGAGAGAACAAACAAAAATCAAATAACAGAATAATTAACTACAGGAACAAATATAAAATATGAGTAATTCCATCAAATGCTCCTAGACTGGAGGACTTCCATTCCCCTCGTGACAGCAATCCAGGGACAGATTTGGCCTCCTGTTGTGAACAACCACCACCACCAGATGCAATATAAGAAACAACGGTTTCCAAAGATTGGAACCAAGAAGTGCAGAATGGTGCTCCCTGATAGAAAGGAAATAAAGTTGAGGGGCCCCTACTGTCACAGCTTCCCAACTGGAGAGCATCTGAGACTCCAGAACAAGGAGAGGGAACCACAGCAGGACCCCTGGAACTTTCCCCATTTTAGCTCTGACACTCTAGGTCTAGGGGATCCCTCCATCCTGGGCAAGCATGAAAGGCTGGCCACTCAACCCATCAGAGAACAACAACCTCCCTGAGCTGGGGATGCGGGGATATAAAGTTGTCTAGAATTCACAGGACAGATCACCAGCAAAGAGAGAGGAGCTGCAGAGAGAGTGTTTCAGAAATCTTCAGGTGGTCCCCTCAAGTCTTCGGCTTACTGGCCAGTGTAGGCATGTCAGTGAACCTAAGGCAAGAGAAGTAACTGCCAGAAAGGAGCAGGTATAATATTCCTGGAGTTAGCCTAGGGCCGAAAACAGTTCCTATTCCCACCTGCAAGAGCCAAGAAAGCTTATGATGCACAGGCACCATGAAGAGCACTCAGAGGGGTGTGGAGCCCGACATGTGGGTAGAGCAGCCCTAGAATAAGGCTGTTCTGGTCATTCTTATATGGCATAAAGGCCTGAAAGGATCAAACTGCTTCCAGCAACTTAACCATGATCCAAAACAAAAGCAAAATATATTTAAGGAGTACAAATATAAGAAACAAACGGGGGGGGGGGAGAAAAAAGCAACCAAACAAGGTAAAAGTCACAATATTTGGCATTCAATCAAAAATTGCCAAGTATGAAAAGAAGCTGGAAAATACAACCCATAATAAAGAGAAAGACCAATAGTGAAAACAGACCCCCAAATAAAACACACAATAAATTTAAAAGACAAAAACATTACAAGAGCTGCTGTAAATACATTCTATATGTTCAAGAAAGTGGAGGAAAGATGGAGAATAGTAGATAGAAATGTGGAAGATACCAAAAGACAAACAAAGAAAATAGACTATTAGCTGAGGCACAGCTTCGAGAAACCAAGTATATGTGAAATAGGAGGAGGAAGGGAAGAAGACTCACATACCCACATCATCCCTAACATACTTAGAAGTCTTCCAATAACTGAATCAACATCAGTTTTTCAATGTCTATTAATTCAGTTCTTCAGTCACACTAAGTGACATTTCAAGTGCTCAATAGCCGAATGTGGCTTTGGGCCACCATATTGGGCATCCCAGGTATAGAGTAAGAAGAATAATGACATTTACCTATGTTAAGAGCTTGTCAACTTGTGTGAGAGTTGCAAACGGAAGGAGCAGGCCATGTGAACAACTCAATGCAGAGAATTAGGCCATGTGGAAGGTTCAGGATCACCGACATAACTATTCCAGTAATCAGCTCAGTCCACCTGGGTCACAAACCAGAACCCAGGCACATTTCTGTCCACAGTCGAAGCCACAGCAGCAACAGAGACTGCAAATGGCATAATGCCCTCCCAGCATCTTGATGCATGTGCGAGGTGCCCCTGAGTACACATTGGGGGCTTCAAATTTCAGAAAGACATCCACAGGCAGGGACCATGGCTGTGGCACATCGCCTATGCAAATTTAAGATGTGGCCCCGAAGCCAAATTTCTCCTTGATCAGATGTGATATGATATGTATTGCCTGACTATCTCTTGTCATGCAAATTATCTTGAATTTTGTAAAGACAAGGCAGAAGAAAGCTATATAAACAATTTTTTCTCCCTTTTTTTTACATCTATGTCACTTTGCAGTTGCAAATAATGAAACACACAGCACCTTGTTTAAGCATAAAAGAAGACCACCAAAACCCTAGGAGGCTAGAATCATAACCTCTCCACAGTTACCTTTATCAGAAAATGCTCTCAGAAAAAGCTTTTCACATCCCCTACTGTTACCATCAGAGCTGGGGGAGTTTCCCCCGTTGGCCAAGATGGCAGCAGGGGGAGGTTCTTACACTGAGTGCACCCAAAACTAGAAAAATGAATGGATAGAGCCTGAGCACACCATAAGCTAAAAAGACAATTGGATAGGAGAAAGCCCTCCCCTCCCTATCCTTAGAAGAAGCTTGGGCTAGAACAGGAAGGAGAGATGGACTTTGAGACAGGAGTCCACCACTCTCCCAGGTCACATGGCACCTGAATACTGGCCTCACAAGTTTGGCTTTTGTTGTAGCAGGCAGCCAACCGTTTGTGTTGTTTGATTACACCGCCACTTTTTTCTGAAGCTGTGTCACATAGGGCACACCCAGCTGGTGGAAACTGTTCACATGTCCCTACTGTCGTGGAAGGGGAGTCTGGGAAAGTGAGTTCCTGGCTTTTCTACCTTGAAGAGGAGAAACCATTAATATGGAACATCCCTCAAACACCAGATGGCTGTTCATGAGCCCCTGGGAGGCCTCTGAGGGTGACAGAGGTCCAGCTCAGCACCCCACTGGTGTCACAAATGGAAGAAGAAAGCTAATGTGTTTCCTTTGATGTTGGTGTAGGAGTATAATTTTCAAAATATGAGAAAACATAATTCTGGTGTAAATAGTAGTAAGCACATCAAAGTACTGTTCAACTCATTCAAGGGAACCAGCAGGAAGATAAAGATAGGTCAAGAGATCATATGGGAAAATGGAATTTTTATAGTTAGTGGGGAAGAAAGGCATGATGACATAAGGTCTGCTAATCAGACTGAAACTGCATCATCATCCTATAGCACAGTGGCTCTCAGCTTGAGCCTCCCGCAGAGGAGCCCTGGGTGCTGGGCCCCACCCCCAGAGTCCATGCTTTCATGGGTACAGGGTGCATTTCTTAAACATTCCCCAGTGATGCTGATGCTGCTGGCCCAGGGACCACACTCTGAGAACCACTGCCCTCCAAGGAAATTTCACAGTATGCTTTGGGGTAGTCTTCTCTGCTGGTCATAAAAGAAAAGCATTGCTCTTTATTTGCCATCTACTCATTGATCTTTAAGTTTGAGAGAGTCATAAAATGTCCAAGTCCTAATCAAAAGTGAATACAGTAAGCTGAGCTTCATTCCCTTAGAGAGCAGATGAGCCATACTGTCTAGCACAACATCCAAAGTCAAGCTTTGGGTAAGTTTTCTTAACAGTGGTGCTGATTATATAAATCATACATACACAAGCATACACAAGCATAATGTATTATTATATATTTTTTGCACTGAGTCATCCAAATTGTCAACCAAAGTAAAGACTGCTCTGTATCACTTTGGATATTATTTTCTACTAACAGAAAAACAAGTAGAAAAGAAAAATAATATTACCATCCTTGTACGTTAACCTTTATAGTTTTCTTTGGGTTATTATACATATATCATTTGATCCTTGTCATGATTTCTAGGGACACATAAACTGAGACTCAGGGACTTAACCCTCAAGGTCACAGTGAATGTGGAGTGTTATAGAGTGTCGTTCCCACGAAATGCAACATGAGGGATATCCTGATGCCCATGAGGTGGCTCTGGCCACAGTAGTTTAAGCCTTGTTCACCCTCCTCATTTTGTTATTTTGTTACTAGTTTTACAAAATGAAAGCCTTACTGGTTTGCCCTAGCATACTGGGGCCTCTTGAAATAGCTTGGCTATTAAAATTCCCCTATGCATAAAAGAAAGTGCAAAAGAAAGTTGTTGTTTTTTCTAGAATATCTAGGAGTAGCTATCTCAAAATGGTGCAAATATGGCATTTTTTTTGTCAGAATTAAAGTCAGAAATTCTAGCAACTCATTTAGGATGTCGCACCTCTTCAGGGAGAAGTACTTTTTGACAACTGTGTTCTGCCACTCACAAGCTTGCCAGGGACTCCAGAAGTCAAATCACACCCCCTGGCTGGTGTCCTGGTTTTGGGGATGAGATGACCCCCTGCTGGCAGTGCTGCCTTTGACCAAAAGCGTGGACCCTGGGCAGGCTAAGCAGAAAAGGTGCCAGGCTGCAAGCACCCCACAGCCTGGCAACAATGTCCACTGCCAGGTGAGGGGGGAGGAACAATGGCTCTTCCTTCTAAGCCACCTACCTCTCTGTCTCTGTCTCTGTCTGCCTGTCTGTCTCTCTGCCATCTTATATCTCCATCTCTGTCTCCATGTCATCTCTGGGGTCCCTGATGAGTCACTTCTGTTGCATGTGTGGGGGAAGGCACTTTACAGACTGTCAAGGAGAGCATCCTGGGAGGGACAAGAGGCTCAGTGTGGAATGGGCCACGCATACTTCCCTGAGGGAAGGAGCTACCACACTCACAGCTTCTCCTTCCAAGAAAGGAAGGGGTGTGTGTGTGTGTGTGTGTGTGTACCTCAAGGCACACTTACAAGCCACCTAATGCTTGACCAGATGATCTTTCCTCCCCTTCAGCGGCCCCTATCAGGTGGCTGCCCATCCTCATGGCTTCTATCCCAACCCCTTTTTGTATCCGCTTCCATTCCTTGCTGAACAGCAGAGCAGAGTGTATATGAGCAGAGGCCTGGCACCAGGCTGCCTGGGTTCAGTCCTGTCTCCAGCACTTACAGGTGTGTGATTTCCAGCATATTAGTGAATCATGCCTTAGTTTCCTCATTTGTAGCATGGGGTGACAGGCTTGTCTTAAGGTTTAAATAATTGAATAATTGAATCTCCATGAGTAGAGAATGAAGGGCCTGCATGGCACGTGGTAAACTGGGGTCAGGCATTTGTGCTGCACAACTTAGAAGAACAGGGCACGGGCCGGGTGGGGCCCCAAGGAAATGAACACCATCATCGGCATAAGAGTATTGACTGAGCACCTGCTGTACGTTGGGCATTGTGGTGTTCGTGTGAGAGCCAGCACCCTGCAGGGGGTACAAGGAAGCCCCCTCACAGAGGAGGTGATAGGAACTAGACAGGTTAGACAACTTGTCCAAACACACAACATCTTGTTCCCAAACCCAAGCTTCCCCTGTGCCTGGCTGCCCTACTCATACTTCCTGTTGACATCAGTACTGCCCCATAAAGAGACAAACACAGATTGCCTTACGCAAGCCAACCCTGTCAGTCTCAGGCAGAGAGGGAGGAGAAGTGAGTGGCTGCCTCCCCACCCCAGGAGCACCCACGACTGAGAAGAAAGGAAGAAGGTCTCTATCAAGGACAAGCCTGGCAAACTTCACATTTTCCTGGGCTCTAGCACCGAGGTGTCCACACTGTGGGCCTCCAAATGGGCAAGAAGTCCGTTCCCCAGAAACTTTCAGCACCCCCCCACAGATGCAGTCATTCTCAGCATGCCCTTGACACTTGACAGTTTGGCACTGAGAAGCCTTCCTCAGCAGGAGGTAGGACTGCTGTGTGCTGTGTTCAGAACTGTTTCCAAGGACGAGCAACCTGGATGTTCCAACAGAATGGGAAGACAGTTCTTTCTCTTTCCTTGTGACATCTCCTAGTTGTCGTCTTCTTTGTTTTTATTGTTGACACTGTTACAGATGCCCCCATTCTCCCTCTTAGCCCCCCTCCACCCAGGCCCCACCCCCTGGCCTTCTCCACATCGTTGTCTGTGTCCATGGGCTATGCATATGTGTTCATGTGTTCTTTGGCTAATCTGCGAAGACAGCTCTTTACTTGCTTCTGCCTGGAACCATAAAGGTAAAGCCTTATGCTAGATGCCACCCCTTCTGGCACTGGGATGCATGAGGCCCAAGGTGGTAAGAGCCGAGCAGACTGAAATGTGTCCCTGAGATGGCCACCAAGAACCTCCAGGGTCAACTCAGCCCAGATGGCAACTGGGAATGGCTAGGTCTTTGCAGCAGGTGGCAGGAGAGGGTGCCCCACTGGCCACCCCTCTCTGGCCCACTGGCCACTGAAGCCAGAGGCTGGAGCATGGGGCTCTCGTTTCCATCCTTGGGATGTGCTTTTCAGCTCACAGGTTTTTCCTGTTTGGGTGATAAAGGGGTCTCTTTTCCCTGTGACCCCTACTGCTCCTGTTGTGCAAGGAGGCCTCTCCTCTGCACCCAGATGGCACCCTGGCACGTTAAGAGACCCAGTGGGGCCATAAACACAGTGATCACCGACTGGAGGCCTCACCAAGCAGGCAGAAGGGCTGCCCTGCAGGCTGTCTGGCCTGCCCTCCATTCCCCTCTCCTTCCCAGCTCTCCTGGCTTCCAGATAGTGCTGTCCAGACAAGTGCCAGAGGGCCAGTGTCTCCACTGCTAGCACTCATTTCAGCTACCACAGTATCTTGCTTGGATGATTGCTCTCAACCCTAACAGATCTCTCCCTCTCTGTTCTACAGCAGCCCAAGGGAGTCTTTCTGAGCCTGTGGCAGGTCCTGCTGTCTGCTCAGAGCCCTGCAACAGGCCCTGTTTCAATCAGAGTCAAAGCAGAGTCTCTGAAACAACCCAAAAGTCCATCAACGGATGTGTGTTCTGGTCAACAAACTGGGGTACATCCATACAATGGCATGTTACTCAACTATAAAAAGGTACAAAATACTGACACATGCCACAATGTAGATGAAGCTTGGAAATCTATGCTAAGTGAAAAAAGCCAGACACAAAGTACCACGTACTGTATGATGCTATTCCTATGAAAGGCCCAAGATAGGCAAATTCACAAAGACAGAAAGTGGTTGCCAGGAGCTGGGGGATGGGGGAATTGGACAGGACTGCCTATAGGAAGAGGGTTCCCATTCAAAGTAATAAGTGTTCTAGAACTAGAGATGGCGGATGTATACACTATGAATGGACTTCGTGTTGCCGAATGCTTAACTTTATGTTATGTGAATTTCACTTCAATAAAAAATTTTTAAAGTATTGCATTAAATTAATAAAAATGGTTAAAGTAGTTAATATTATGTTTTGTGTGTCTCACCATACACACACATACAGGTTAACTCTTGGCAAGGAGGCACTACTGCCCTCCCTCTGTCCCTTTGCTCTTTCACTCCAGTCACACTCTAATACACCAGAGCCATACGTAGGCTCTTCCCCAGATATGGCTTGCTCCCTCATCAAGTTTTTGCTCAAGTGTCACTTTCCCAGTGAGCTCTTCCTTACCATTATATTTAACACTGCAAACATCTCTTCACTCAGCATTTTTAGCCCACTTTATATTTTTTCCACATCATATTACTGTTGTATCATGTTTATTTTCTCTGCCTCTGCACCAAAATGTAAGCTCCTTACAGGTAAAAAAATGTTATTGATACATACTCAGGACCTAACCCATTCCTGACATGCAGTGATTATATTTTTTGAAAGATTGCTTTATGCCACTTCATTTTTCTAAAAGGCCTACATTAGTACCTACTTTTGCTAATTGAAAGACTCTGAAGAGGATTTTTGCTTTTACAAAAAAAAAAGACAAAAAGAAAAAAATTGCATTCAGCATTTGTTTTGCAGCAAGGCCCTGTAGAAGTCGTATCCACACCCCAGGCAGCAAGAGGGGTTTCACAGCTCATTCCCAAGGGAGCTATACTCAGCATCTCAGCACCACAGCTTTGAGCTGCATCTGTGAGCATCTACGCTTCACCTCCATTTACTCTGTGCATCCATTAGCAAGATGTGTCCTAAGGTATCAGGAAAGCCTAAGAGAGCTCCTACAAGCGTTATGCTTGATATAAAATTGATCATAATAAGTGTTTAGACCAGGGGTGTCAAACTCATTTTCACCAGAGGGGCACATCAGCCTTGTGGTTACTTTCAAAGGGCCAAAATAATTTTAGGACTTGTATAAATGTAACTACTCCTTAACAGTTAAGGAGTTGAAATGACATTTGGCCCTTTGAAGGCAACCATGAGGCTGTTGTGGCCCCTGGTGAAAATGAGTTTGACACCCCTGGTTTAGACTGTGATGAAAAATAAATAAAGATATTGAACAGGCATTGAATTTTGAGACCAGGCATGCTCAGAAACTTTTTCATCTATGTTAATGGTAAAACTGTGCTTCCCTTGACATCATTTCACTTTACATGGGAATGCTCTGCTTTTGAATAACAAAGGGAAGCCTGTGCTGTGCTTGCATGTAGATGGATGAGCTAGACTCGCCTGCCCTCCTGCCCAGAGGCTCCAGCACTGCTCTCCTTTCCTGTACATCCTCCTTACCCCCATCCCCAAGTCTGCAGCTTCCTTCTCCTTAGCCCTGCCTTCTCTCTGCCTGAAGAGCTCCCCTTGGCCTTCAGGGGCTTCTTCCTATTTGTCCTTCATCAAATCCTGCTCATTCTTCCCGTAGAGAAAATCTACTTCCCTCCCTCTCCACACCCATCACCTGGTCCTGAATCCTTGGCTAGAGACCTGCCTCATTCCGTGGTTGCTTACTCCAGAGTGATCTTTTATAAGCACAAATTGGATAACATCACTCCATCAACTTCCCGATGGCCTTAGAATAAAACCCAAACATTTTCTGAGTACTGAGTGAGCCTGGCCAACCTCACTCCCACCTCAGGGGAGTGGTACAGGCTCTTCTTTCTCCCCCCAACTTTTGTTGTCACTCAGATCTGCAATCAGAGGTCAGACCTCCAGCAACTCTCCTGACCTTGCTGGGGAGCATCCCTGCACCCAGAAGTCACCCAGACAGTGTCCTGCTTCCTTTCCTTCACAGTGCCAAATCTGGATCTCCCCTCCCTCCAGTGAGGATGCTGCCCCTGAGGGTAAGGGCCCTGGAGTGTGTATGCTGGTGCAGACCAGCATTCTTCATTCCTGCTGCTCCTTAGGATCCCTGGGGGACTTTTTATAAAGATCTAAGGCCCAATCCACACCCTTCAAATCCATTTTTATCATTCTGGGGGCAAACAGAGGCATCATTTTTTGTTTTTGGGGTTTTTTTAAAAGCTCCTCAGATTATTCTAATGTCAACCTCAGGGTTGAAAAGCAACCATTTCAGGACCCCAAGATGGTGGCTGAGTAGGTGAGAGCTGAATCCACTTGTTCTTGCCCCCAACTCAGACTTTTGGCTGACCTTCTGACAACTAACCTGCACAATCAATGGAATCTTAGCTGATGTGAAGTTCTGAAGCCAAGGAGTACAGAAGATGCTTTGCACTGTCCAGTAAGGAAATGTTATAAATTGAAGGGGAAATACCCTGTGCATGGTGCCTGCAGCAGTGGAGAGACCAGACAGAAATTGCAGCTTTGGAGTTCCCTCTTGTCTCAGAGCAAGGGGCCCTAGTCCCACACAGGGATCTCCAACCATAACCGAGACAGACTTGGGACGATATATGGAGTCTGGGAGACCCAGGCTACACACACACAGCAAGCAGCATATCCATAGTGGTAGCACCAACCTGGAGAGTTCCAAACAAGGTCTCAATCTCCTAAAACAATCAGGTTGCTGCACCTGAGTCTGTCAGAGGCATCGGCAGGATGCAGCCAGCTGTAACCATGAAAAACATTTTGCTTTTTGGGGAGGAGGTATGTGCAGAGAACCACACGCCGACTCAGTACTGCAGTGTGGGTACCACATAGAGACTTTTTAAAAGGAGATGAAAGGTGGCTGGGCAAAGACCCTGCAGAGAGACCAGATTGAAAGCACAGTTTGTTCCCACTGAATCCAGCTGGTCAGAGAATTGTGCAACAAGGGGTTTGCTGGACCCCACCTAAGCTGGCTAGCAGGCCAGGGGCTGCTCAGGACACAATTCTGGACTGCAGTTCCTGAATAGGGCAGTGGGCTAGGAGACAGACAGGCAAGAGTTGAACACCAGAGATTCTTTGCAGTCAGGCAGACCCCCTGCAGAGTAAAAGCATCTGGGAAGGGAAATGCGTGCACAGCACCCCGCACCCCCTGCAGAATAGTCTGGCTAGGCTCAGAAGCTCCCTGCTGGGCACATATTCCCAATGAAAGAAAAGGAGAGGCCAAGGGGAGCCTTTCTGAACTTTTCTCAGTCACAAGACCAGCTGGTTGCTTTGGCTTTTATACATAGCTGCCATCAGTGCCAGGCAGGAAAGAGCTGACCCTCTTAGATTGGCCCTTCACATGAAACCGACAGCTAACTCATCAGAAACTATACTTTATTGGAAATAATCGGGGACAGACCAAGACAGGTGGTATAGGAGCAGGGGAACATACCTATCTTCCCTGAAGATTGAACAGCACCTCCTGGAAAGATTCAGGGTCCCCATCCTCCACCTGATCTCACCAGAAGCCCTCTCAGTAACAGATGGGGGAGTGATAAGACTAAGCCTAACAGCAGGACTGCAGATAGAAACAGGTGGAGGAGGTACCTGCAATGCTTTCAGACATCGGATGACCTACCCCTGGGCCTTGTGCTGATAAAAAGCCAGCAGGGCAGACCAGAAAGGACCATCCCAGACACAGCCAAGCCTAAAGGATATAGCCACACACTGTGGATTGCTTGCAGCCTCTAGCAGGCTGCCTAGACCTAGACAGGGATGGTGTCTGATAGTACCAATGTTGTGTTACAGAACAGACCTAGGGCAGGAGTGGGTGAACAATATACTATTACCAAATGGACCCTTCCTTGTGCTCTGGGGGTCCCCCCCTACTAGGTTTGCCTTGCCTACCACCAGGGAAAGATGACTCTCAATGCCAGAGATTGGTGCAAAGGAAAGGAATTGTTTAATCAAAAAGTTATGTTACAGAACAGAGCCAAGGGGGGTACGATATACTATTACTGAAAGGACCCCCACACTAGATTCACTATGCCCACCACCAGAGGAAAGATGTCTCTCAATACCAGAGATTTGTGAAAAGGAAAGGAAATATTTATTAAAAACTATAGACTCAAAGTAGTGACCCAATGTCTTCATGAAAATATTAAAGTCTTTTAGGACACCCACAGATGCACAGTCCTTCCTTCTCCCTCTGCCCTAATCTGGGGTACCATATCTCAGGAAAGAAGTAGAAGTCCGTGATTCAGGCTCCCGGCACCATCAGCTGTGTCACTGCCATGATCTCCAGTTAATCCAAAGCCATGTGGCACCTTCTCATGGCTCACCAGCAAGAGTCCTTTCACCCCTTTTCTTTAAGGCAAAGTCTCTCCTGCTTCCTAAGCCATGTGGCAAAAGGGAACACCCCAAAGCTGTGGGGTCTCCACTCTACCAAGGCTGAATTGTTCTCTCCTGCCAAAGCTGTGGGGGTCCCTACTCTGCCAAAACCTTGTAGTTCTCCCCTCAAATGGCTACCGTGTCTGATGGCCAATCTTCCTCTGCAGCCCCATTTCTGACTCCTCCTACAATCGGTTACACATGCCAGAATTCCTGTATCCTTCCAGCTTTACTGGGCTGCCAAAGTGAGTCTGGGCAGGCGTGGCCCCATGGTGTGAAGCCAATCATCTCCAAGTTCTCACTCAGGCACCATAACCATGGGGAGTTGCCTCCCAGTTACATCCTGGGTGGAAGTCACTTCCATCCCCTTGACTCAAAGCATGGCCACAGCTATTTAACATATCTATGCAACCAGTTAAAGGTTATAGATATGTTAAATGACCATGACAGAGGTTAGCTGCAAAGCTGTTGCCATGCAAAACAACCCTGCATGTTCCTGTTCCATGTCTCCCTTCCCCCAACTCAAACTGGTGGGGGCAAGGACATCACATATATATTTTTATCTAACATCGATAAAACACCCTGAGCTGGCCCAGGGTGTTTTCCTGAACACCCTGAACACCCTGAGTTCTGGACCTAATTACAAATCCCTATTTGGGGGCCCCCTTGGCTGTACCCTGTTACAGTTACACAGACTTAGAGTAATGGCTAATGTCTTCATTAAAATACTAAAGTCCTTTAGAATACCCACAAATGCACACAGTCCTTCCTTCTCCCTCTGCCCAGTCCGGGGTACCATATCTCAGGAAAAGAAGTAGGAGTCTGTGGCTCAGGTAGCCCCTCAGTTCCCAGCACCATCATGGAGAGATGATGGCTGTGTCACTGCCATGATCTCCAGTTAATCCAAAACCATGTGGCACCTTCTCATGGCCCGCCAGCAAGAGTCCTTTTGAGGCAGGAGACAGCATAGGAAGAACTCTGAGACTGCAATACTGTTACAGGACAGCATTTAGCACCCTGGTTGCCAGGAAACGCCTTTAACCAATTAGGTAGAATAAATAGTAAACCGAGGCAGGGAGGAGGAAGGAGACAAGTCTCACACTCGAACTCAGCAGTCCTGAGCCTGGTCCAATAACATTGCCAGGTGTTCCAATATCACAAGAAACACTATGTTAGCAAGAAAGAAGGAAAGTCCTTGAAATTCTATGTAGCATTTCCACTATCTGGGAAAGAAAGCCTTGAAACCATGCTTTCATTCCAAGGCCTGAATGTGAGAGAGGGTCCCTGGTGCCCAAAGAAAGAGCCCATAAAACAACTTAGGTTCATGGTTTACCTCTGGTCACTGCCTGTTTTATGAGGGATTCCCTGATGTTTATAGAAAGAGCTCGTAAATAACTTTGGAAAGTGCCCCAATTTTAATTAACTGCCCCCTGTCATGTATTAGTTTTACAACAAGATGAACAAATGAGGTCTGGAACAAGGTAAGGATTTGGGCTAACAGACTCCCACACATACCTAAGCTTGGGTAGTCACATTCCCCCAGGAAAGCGATTACCACATTTACTCATTAATCAATTTGTAACTTTTTTTTCTCCTATCCCACCAACTATATAAGTCCTCAGAATGGTAGGGGACTCAAGACTTGGAAAATTTTAGCTTAAGGTAAAAAGTTATAAGTCTAGTAAGTAATGTGTATATTAAATCTTTTGTTTCAGAAACTACAGATAAGGCCCCTCCTGGCTCCTGGGAAAACAGCCAACCTTCTGGGGCACTGATAAACGATTACCACTTGGAGGCATCTGGGCCTTTGTGTTCCAGGGAGAGACAGATGACCTCCCTCCCCTGGGAACAGCTAACTGCCCAGAACAGGAATGCTGTGGCTTCGCTCACTTAATCCTCCTTGAATCTCAAAGCCCTTATGGCACCTTGTTTATTTCCTCCCCACCCACCCATCCCCCCTTATAAAAGGTCTAGCCTGGAAAGAAAAGACAAGATGGTATGTTAGGGTATGAACCCACCATCTTCTCAGATCACTGGCCACCTGAATAAAGTACTCATAAAGAATCAATAGCTGTCATTGCTTATTGGGTTTGGTAGTGACAGGCAGCCCAAACGCTGGTTTGGGCTGCTGTCTTTTCCGGTTACAAGAACAAAGGGCTCTCTCTCTTTTTGGGGCTCTGGATGCTCTTGGCTCTCAGGCCTTTGGGCCTGTGGCCACCCGGCCTCAGGCTGCCCAGGGGCTTCCACCCTGATCTTCAGCTGCTCTTGCTTATGTCACCCTGCTTTGCCCTGAAACTTTGTCTTTTACCCCTTATTCTACCCATTCCTGTTCTCTTCCATGGGAATGGGCCACTAATAAACTGATTACATACTACTAGATTTGCTGATATGTAATTCTTTACATGCGTCAGCAAGAAGAGCCAGATCTTTCCCTTCAACACTTTCACCTCTTTTCTTCCCAGCAAGGTCTCTTCTGCTTCCTAAGCCACATAGCAAAAGGGGGCACCCCGAAGCCACGTGGTCCCAACCTTTGCCTAAGGTCTCCCCGTAACTTTCTTTTCTCTCTCATGTAAGCACTGTAACCAGAGGGAGTTGCCTCTCAATTATATCAGGGGTTGAAGTCACTCCCACCTCTCTGGCTCAAAGCAGGGTCACAGCTATTTAACATACCCACAAAGCCAGTTAAAAGTTACAGATATGTTAAATGACCATGCCAGAGGTTAGCTGCAAAACTGTTGCTATGCAAAACAGCCCTCAGTGGCCCTGCACCATGTGTCCCATCCTCCAGTTCAGACTTGTGGAGGTGAGGACATCCTATATATATGTATGTATATATATTTTTAATATATTTAAATAAATAAATAAACATTAAATATATATTTAAATATATATTTCCTGGACACTCTGAGTTCTACACCCCATTACAAATCCTTATTTGGGGCCCCCCTGGCTGCACCCTCTGTCAGTTGGATCCAGAAGGAGAGGTCTGCAGCCAAGCACTGAACTCTGCTGAGATTAATTCCACCTCATTCTTTTTCACTGTTTGCATGAGCTTTTCTTTTGCTTTTTAACATTATTTTCTTTTACTTTAATTTTGTTCTTACTAGTTTACTATCCTTTTAAAATTTCAAATCTCATATTTTACTCTTCCCATTTCTTACTCCATTTTGTCTTCTTCCTTCCCTTTCTTATTTTCATTTTAACATGAAATAAATGAAATACATCTTCATTTATTTTTTCTTTTTATTTGCCTCATTTCTTTTCCTTACTCCTATTATTTCTCCTCCCTTTATCCTCTCAAATGCATTTTTCTTTCCTTTAGTCATCTCATGTATTCTTTTCCTCTTTCTTATAATAATTGTATTCTCTTTCTACCTTTATTAATCTTTGCTCATTTGTTGTTGATATTGCTGTGGTAGTTGATTATTCTTCAATTTTGTTCCTTTTTTTCAATCTTTTTTGTATCAAATCTTGTATTTTACTCTTCCCTTGTCTTACTTCATTTTGTCTTCTGTCCTTTTTACTTTTGGTTAAACCAAAAGTGACATTTTATTTTTTCCCTTTCTTTACTTTGTTTCTATTCCCTACTCTTATTATTTCTCCTCCCACTATCCTCTTAAAATCACTTTTATTTCCTTTAGTCATCTCATATTCTTTTTTACCTTTCTTATTCACTTTCCACTTTTGTTCATCTCATTTGTTGTCATTATTGCTGTTGTTGTAGGGGGTATTTTTGCTGGTGTGGGTTTTGTTTTCTGTGTTGTTTTGTTTTGTTCTATCAGCACCTGTACCACAGCATAGGATATCGAGGAAATTGTACCACTGAGTCCCACAGGACTCCTACCACAGAAGGCCACCCCACAAAGACAGGGAGTCAAAACAGATCAATCTAGACTTCTGGCCAAGATGGAAGCATAGGTAGACACACTGTACCTCCTCGCACAATGAAAAGGACAGCAATAAATTTAAAGACAAAAAACAACTGACAGAACTGACAGAAAATCAAACTGTATGGAAGTCTGACAACTGAGGATTTAAAGAAGAAACATTCATCCAGACCACTAGGAGGAGCGGAGATGGGCAGCCAGGTGGAAAGGTGGCAGCTGGTGGACCCCAGGAGGTGTCTTATTGCAGACCAGGTGGTCCCATATTTGCATGCAGATAAACTGGGAGGAACAACTGGAGAGCGAGACAGATTATGTAACCCAGGGCTCCAGCACAGGGAAATAAAGTCTCAAAGCCTCTGACTGAAAACATCTGTGGGGATTGAGGTGGCAGAGGAAGGAACTTCCCAGCTTCACAGGAAAGTTCATTGAAGAGGCCCACAGGGTCCTAGAATGTATACAAACCCACCCACTCTGGAATCAGCACCAGAAGGGCTCAATTTGATTGTGGGTAGTGGGGCATGTGACTGAAAACCGGCAGAGGCAGAGCAAGCAGCACTGTTCCCTCTTGGACTTCTCCCCCGCATACAGCATCACAATGCAGCGATGTGGGTTGCCCCACACTGGTGAACACCTAAAGCTCCACCCATTACTATGTAGCAGGCTTGCTGAGACAAAAAAAAAAAAAATGGCCCAAATGAAAGAACAGATCAAAGCTCCAGAAAAAATACAACTAAGTGATGAAGAGATAGCCAACCTAAAAGATGCACAATTCAGAACGCTGGTAATCAGGATGCTCACAGAATTGGTTGAATTTGGCTGCAAAGTAGAGGAAAAAATGAAGGCTATGCTAAATGAAATAAAGAAAAATATACAGGAAACCAACAGTGACAGGAAGGAAACCAGGACTCAAATGAACAGTTTGGAGCAGAAGGAAGAAAGAAACATTCAACCAGAACAGAATGAAGAAACAAGAATTCAAAAAAATGAGGAGAGACTTAGGAACCTCCAGGACATCTTTAAATGTTCCAACATCCCAACCATAGGGGTGCCAGAAGGAGAAGAGGAAGAGCAAGAAATTGAAAACTAGAGAGAGGAAGATGGCGGCATGGTAGGGGGGAGCAGATTCCACTTTTCCCTACACATGGGAGACAAACTAACCAATCTACGGAGGAACAGAGCAAAAAGCCAACAATATCACAACATTTATGAAAATAGGAGATCAAAAATTGTAGTGGACATTGAAAAACCAGATGGTAAGGAGAATGCTTCAGGATAATAAGGGCCCAGGGATCAGCTCGGGGACCAGTGAGGTTGCAGCCCCAGGCCCAGCGCTCCCGCGTCTGCCTCAGGACACTGGGGAGAGAGCGGGGTCAACCACTCCCTCCCTGGCCAAACAAGGATTGAGCAGCACCGGGGGAGGCCTCCTTGCTTGAAGGCATAGAGAGGGGAGTGAGGACTGAGAGACAATTACACAGGGGCTGTGAGCACCCACGCATAACCCTGGGAAGAGTGTGTGCCCCAGACTGCATGACCAAGGGCAGCCTGGCCTCGCGAGCCAGTGCCCCCAACCCGGAGAGAGTGTGGTTTTGTGGAAGACCCAGACCCCACAGCCCTGAACAAGGAAAAGGTGCGGGTGCTCTCCAGGATCCCTGATGCCCAAGCCGTGAATTTGCGGAAAGTGCGCGCCCCCTTGGCATCCTCAGAGCTCACACCGTGAACCCAGAAAAGTCATGGAAGCTCCGAGGAATCCCGGAGCTCTTGGCAGTGAGCTCCAGAAAGCATGCTTAGGAGTGCCCCGGCCCACACTCAGGGCCCTGCAGAGAGGCACCAGACCAGCTCTTAGGAGACCACACTGCTAGCCCTGGGGACAGTACTCAAGAGGCTGACTGAGTTCTGATTGGGAAGGAAGAAAAGTGATTCCAATCGCCCCTCAGCCTGCTGAAGCCAGCAAGTCCAGAAAAACTGGTTTGGCCAGTTAGAAACAAACAAGAGTTTTTTTGTTTTGTTTTGTTTGATTGTTTGATTTGATTTTATTTTTTAAAGTAACTTTTTATTTTTTAATTCTTATTATTTTTATATCTCTCAACTCCTGACGCTTCTCTTTCTTTCACTCTAGTGTTATCCCTTCTTCCTTTCCAAATTTATCTCTTCTTCATTCCATCTTCTGCTTCTTTTCCTTCTTTTTTTGTGAAACTGCAAGTCATTGCATATTTGTATTATCATTTTTTCATTACTCTTACATTTTTTACTTTAATAGTATTTTGGTATTCCTCTTCTTTCTGTATAGTCTTCTGTGCTTGGTTGGTTATATTGTATCATTTGATAGGTTTCCCCTGTTATCTCATTCATAGTGTATGGCTAATTTACTGTCCTTCATTTGTGTTCCATTAGTACACTACTCAAGGTTCTATACTCCCTATACTTGTTATCTAGATCTCATAGATTCTGTCATATGATTGGTGCTCTAATATTACTGTAAATAAGAGCTATTCCATACTATTGTAAACACTACACAACACCCCTCCCAGAACTTAACCCACTTCAGGGTTTCCTGAACTCTATTACTGTAGTGGTTAACTCTATTCTCTCACACACTACACCTATTTGTTATTCTTTACTCTCACCCTACCTCAGAATCTGACCTCCCACAGCCTCACTGCTTTCTAGATCCAACTCACAATCCTTTCCTCCCCAACAAGAGTCTTACCTTCTTTCCATCCTTTCTAAAAAGTGGCTAGTGGGGTGGAAGATCACAGTTAACACTATACATAGCCAAAGGATCTCCTATCTCTTCTCTACCAGCTGCTACTGTAAATATCATCGAATACGCTCTTGCTGTCTTAAACCATTTTGCCTTACCCCTCCAACTGATCACAAAAAAGAGTAGGGGGAAGCTGTGAACACCAGGATACCTGAAAGGGACTTCACCACTGAATCTCACAGGTGTTGTACCACAGAAGTTCACAGCATAAACCCAGGGAGCAAGAACAGATCAATTTAAAAAACAAGAAGAGTCTCACGAACAATAACAAGGCAAAGAAACAATCCCCAAATTAAGGGAAAGGAGGAAGCCTCAGAAAGAATGCTAAATGAAATAGAGGAAACTCAACTACCAGATATTGAGTTCAAAGAAATGATTATCAGGAAGCTTAATGAGCTCAAAATGAGCTACCAGAAATTACAGGGAAACTACAATGAACTCACTGCAACTATATCAACATGATAAAGAAAATAGAAACTATCAACAAGGGCCAAGAAGAAATGAAGGATACAATTTCTGAACTGAAGAACACAGTAGAAAGAATGAAAAGCAGGATCAATAAAGTAGAAGATCAGATCAGCAAATTGGAGGACAAAGTAGAAAAAAATACCCAGGAAGAGCAAGAAAAGGAAAAGAGACTCAGAAAGAATAAAGAGGGATTAAGAGAAATGCAAGCCGATATGAAGTGTAATAATATCCATATAATAGGGATACCAGAAGGAGAAGAAGAAGAGCAAGGGATAGAAAACCCTTTTGAAAAAGTAATGCTGGAAAACTTCCCTTATTTGATGAGAGAAAAAGTCACACAAATCCAGGAAACACAGAGAGTCCCAATCAAGAGGAACCCAAAGAGGCCCACCTCAAGACACATCATAATTAAAATGGCAAAATTTCAAGACAAAGAGAACATATTAAAGGCAGCAAGGGAGAAACAGGAAGTAACATACAAGGGAGCCCCAATAAGGCTAGCAGCTGACTTCTCAATGGAAATGCTCCAAGCCAGAAGAGAATGGCAAGAAATATTCCAAGTAATGAGAACCAGAGGAGAACCAGAGGTCTGCAACCAAGGCTACTTTACCCAGCAAGGCTCTCAATCAACATAAAAGGCCAAATAAGGAGCTTCCCAGACAAAAGAAGTCTAAAAGAATACACCTCAACCAAACCAGCTCTGCCAGAGATACTAAAGGGCCTGCTTTAAGGAAAGGAAGGAAGGAAGGAAGGAAGGACGGAAGGAAGAGAGAGAGAGAGAGAGAGAGAGAGAGAGAAGAGGGAGAAACACAGGAACATAAATGGCAATGAATAACTACCGATCAATAATAACCTTAAATGTAAATGGATTAAATGCTCCAATCAAAAGACATAGAATAGCTGAATGGATAAGAAAGCATGATCCACACATATGCTGCCTACAAGAGACCCACCTCAGGATAAAAGACCTACACAGGCTGAAAGTGAAGGGCTGGAAACAAATTTTCCAAACAGACAGGGAAAAAAAGCCAGGGTAGCAATACTCATATCAGACAACATAGACTTCCAAAAAAGGGTGAAAAAGAGAGACCCAGAAGGTCACTTCATAGTACTCAAGGGAAGAATCCACCAAGAAGACATAAACAAGGTAAACATATATACACCCAAAATAGGAACAACCAAATACATAAAGAAATTCTTAGAGGACTTCAAGAAAGATATTGACAGCAACACAACTGTAGTAGGGGATTTTAACACCCCACTGTCAAAAATGAATAGATATTCCAAACAAAGTATCAACAGAGATATTGTGGCATTGAACAATGCCGTAGATGAAATGGACTTAACTGATATATATAGAGCCCTCCATCCCAGAGAAGCTAAATACACATTCTTTTCAAATGCACATAGAACATTTTCAAAGATAGACCACATGATAGGATACAAAACAACCCTCAGTGAATTTAAGAAAATTGAAATCATACCAAGCATTTTCTCAGATCACAAGGAACTAAAACTAGAAACCAACGCCAAGGAAAAAAACCCCAAACACTCAAAATCATGGAGGTTAAATAGCATGCTATTAAACAATGAATGGGTCAAGAATGAAATTAGGGAAGAAATAAAAAAGTTTCTGGAAACAAATGAAAATGAATTAACAACAACCCAAAATTTATGAGATACAGAGAAAGCAGTTCTGATAGGGAAGTTCATGGCAATACAGGCCTACCTAAAAAAGATAAAAACATTTGAAACAAACAACCTAACCCTATGTCTACAAGAACTTGAGGAACAACAACAAAGACAGCCCAGGGCAAGTAGAAGAAAGGAAATAACCAGAATCAGAGCAGAATTAAATGACATAGAGACTAAAAGCACAATTCTAAGGATCAATGAATCCAGGAGGTGGTTTTTTTAAAAAGATAAACAAAATTGACAAGCCTTTAAGCAGGCTCATCAAGAAAAAAAGAGAGAAGACCCAAACAAACACAATCAGAAATGAAAGAGGAGAGATTACAACTCATACCACAGAAATACAAAGGATTGTAAGAAATTACTATGAGGAACTGTATGCCAAGAAATTTGAAAACCTAGGTGAAATGGACAAATTTCTAGAAAAATATACTCTTCCAAAACTCAATGAAGAAGTAGAAAGCCTGAACAGACCAATAACAGCAGATTAAATAGAAGCAGTAATCAAAACACTCCCAACATCCGAAAGCCCTGGACCAGATGGTTTCACAAGAGAATTCAATAAAGCATTTAAGGAAGAGCTAACTCCTATCCTTCACGGACTATTCCAAAAACTCCAAAAAGATGGAAGACTCCCAAAATCTTTGTATAAGGCCAGCATCATCCTAATCCCAAAACCAGATAAAGACACAACAAAGCAAAAAAAAAAAAAAAAAAAAAAACCTTCAGGCCAATATCACTGATGAACATAGATGCTAAAATCCTCAAGAAAATATTGGCAAACCGTATCCAACAATACATTAAAAAGATCATACACCATGACCAAGTGGGATTCATCCCAGGGATGCAAGGATGTTTCAATATTCACAAATCAGTAAATGTAATACATCACATAAACAAAAGCAAAGACAAAAATCACATGATCATATGAATAGATGCAGAAAAAGCATTTGACAAGGTACAGCACCAATTTATGATAAAACACTCAGCAAAGTGGGAATAGAGGGAGCATTCCTCAACATAATAAAGGCCATATATGAGAGACCTACAGCCAACATCATACTCAATGGGCAAAAACTAAAATCTTTTCCACTAAGATTAGGAACAAGACAAGGTTGTCCACTTTCACCACTTATATTCAATATAGTACTGGAAGTCACTGTTTACAGATGACATGATAGTGTATATAGAAAATCCTATAGACTTGGCCAAAAATCTACTTGACCTAATAAATGAATTTGGCAAAACAGCGGGATACAAAGTCAATATCCAGAAATCAAAGGCATTTTTGCACACCAACAATTAAACAGCAGAAACAGAAATCGAGAAAAAAAAACCTCCCATTTGATATAGCAAAAAGAAAAATAAAATACCTAGGAATCAAAGAGGTAAAAGACCTGTATTCAGAAAACTACATAACACTGAAGAAAGAAATCAGGGAAGACACAAACAAATGGAAACATATACTATGTTCATGGATTGGAAGAATTAACATCATCAAAATGGCCATACTACCCAAAGCAATGTACACATTTAATGCAATACCTATTAAAGTTCCAATGGCATATTTCACAGACATAGAACAAACACTTCCAAAATTTATATGGAACCATAAATGACTCTGAATAGCTGCTGCAATTTTGAGAAAGAAGAGTAAAGTAGGAGGGATCACAATACCTGATACTAAAGTATATTACAAGGCTACTGTAATCAAAACAGCCTGGTACTGGCATACAAACAGGCACATGGCCCAGTGGAACAGAACAGAGAGCCCAGAAATAAACCCAATCTCTACAGTTAATTAATATTCAACAAAGGGGGCAGCAACATAAAATGGAGCAAAAATAGCCTCTTCAACAAGTGGTGTTGGGAGAACTGGAAAGCTATGTGCAAAAAAATGGAACTCGAGTACCAACTTACACCTTACACAAAAATAACTTCAGGTGGATAAAAGCTTTAAATATAAGTTATGACACCATTAAAGTCCTAGAGGAGACCATAGGCAGGAAAATCTCAGATATTTCACGCAGAAACTTTTTTACTGACATGTCTCCTAGAGCAAGGGACATAAAGGAAAGAATAAACAAATGGTATCCCATCAAAATAAAAAACTTCTGCATGGCTAAAGAAAACAGTATCAAAGTAAAAAGAGAACCAACTGTATGAGAAAACATATTTACCAATGATACCTCAGACAAGGGTTTAATCTCCAAAATATATAAAGGACTTACATGACTCCACTCTAAGAAGACAAGCAACCCAGTTAAAAAAATGGGCAACGGGCTTGAACAGACACTTCTCCAAGGAGGACATACAGAGGATCCAGACACATGAAAAGATGCTCAATATCGCTAGCTATCAGAGAGGTGCAAATTAAAACCACAATGAGGTACCACTTCACACCAGTTAGAATGGCCATCATAAACAAAACAACACACAACAAGTGTTGGAGAAGTTGTGGAGAAAAGGGAACCCTAGTGCACTGTTGGTGGGACTGCAGACTGGTACAATCACTATGGAAAATACTATGGAATTTCCTCAGAAAACTAAAAATTGATGTGCCTTTTGACCCAGGAACTCTGCTGCTGGGACTATAACCTAAGATCCCTGAAACACCAATCCAAAAGAACCTTTGCACCCCAATGTTCATAGCAGCACAATTTACAATAGCTAAGTGCTGGAAGCAACCTAGGTGCCCATCAGTAAATGAATGGATCAAGAAACTGTGGTATATTTACACAATGGAATTCTATGCAGTAGAAAGAAAGAAGGAGCTCCTACCCTTTGCAACAGCTTGGATGGAGCTGGAAAGCATTATGCTAAGCAAAATAAGCCGGGCAGTGAAAGACAAATACCATATGATATCACCTTTAACAGGAACCTAAACAACAAAACAAAGAAACAAGCAAAATATAGTCAAAGACACGAAATAGAGGACAGGCTGACAGTGACCAGAGGTGAGAGGGGAGGTAGTTTTAGGTGGGAATGGGAAGGGTTTACAGGAACAAATATAAAGGATACATGCACAAAAACTAGGGCGGGGGGTGGAAATGGAAGGGAGGTAGGGAGTGATGGGTGGGTGGGCTGGAATGGGAGTAAAGGACAGAAAACTGTACTTGAACAATGATTAAAATAAATTGTTTAAAAAAGAAACTGAAAACTTATTTGACAAAGTAATGAAGGAGAACTTCCCCAATCTGGCAAAGGAAATAAGACTTCCAGGAAGTCCAGGAAGCTCAGAGAATCCCAAAGAAGTTGGACTCAAGGAGGAACACACCAAGGCACATCATAATTACATTAGCCAAGATGAATGATAAGGAGAGAATCTTAAAAGCAGCAAGAGAATAGGAGATAGTTACTTACAAAGGAGTCCCCACAATCAGAATATTGATTATATCACAGTCTCTCTTATGACTAAATTTTGCCACATGACTAGGTTCTAGCTAGTATGATTGGAGCACAGGTAATATATAGAGAAATGCCCTTTAAGGGGCAGGGCTATGATTTTTCTTCCCCATTGCCCTTTTCTTCTTCCCCAAGGCTGAAGTTGAAGGTGATATTCTCCCACTTTATACAATGCAGACCTGGGCATGACTGAGGGAGGGAGGAGACTGGATTCCAGGCCCCTGGAGTGACCATTCCAGCCCTAGATTTCTTATACTCAGACAATTTTAAAGTAAACTTTTATTTTGCTCAAGCTTCTTTTGTTTCATGTTTTTGTTAAATGTGGCTAAACCATAGTATAACATATATAGACACCTGGAATAGGGGATGAAATCAAGGCCTGGCTGCAGTGGCAGAGGTGACAAGAAAGAGGATAGCTCGTCCTGTAATTGGAAGCAGGTAGGGGTGGGATTGGAGTTCATACTACAGTTACAGGGAAAGGACAGCTCCAAAATATGGGGAAATGGGCAGGCCTTAACCATAGACCTAAAAATATAATAGGCTAAAGTATGCAAAATGTGCTAAAGGAGTGGCAGTGGGCTGGCAATCTGCAAAATTAGATATCTCTCCAGTGACCCCACATTCTAACCTAAACCTCAAAGGCCTTGTGGTTCTGTATTTTCAAACTGCCAAGTCATAACCAAATAATGAATCAGGAGGAGATTAACGATGGTGGCAAAGTAAGTAGAAGTTACACTCACCTCCTCCCAGGTCCAAACCGCAAGTACAAGTAAATTATAATACAATCAACCTGAATAAATAGTTGAAGACTAGCTCAACAGAAGGCTTATAACCAAGAATTTACAGAAGATTCCTCCTCAAGACTGGTAGAAAAAACAGAGGCAAAAAAGGTTGGCTCCACTCTCACAAGCTGTGGTTGAGAATCTGGAGGGATATCTCAGCTCCAAAGAGTCCCCCTTAAGGAGTCAGGGGTCTCAACTCCATGCTGGGCTCCCCAGCCCTGAGTACTAGAGCTTGGAAGAGGTGCCTACATTATACCTGACTGTGAAACAGCAGGGATTCTAGAAGTCTGCTGGGTAGGTAATCAGGTGCCCTCTTAAAAAATCAATGTGCAAAAATTGGTTCATGGCCACTCACACCAGGCTCTAGCAGACAGAGGGCAGGTCACAGCAAGCTGGAGTTGTGTGAAGTCAAACTGAGTTGTGTGGCTCTGGGAAGAGACCTGAAGAGTTAGTCACCAGGTTCCCTGTGCTGAATCTCTCTCCCATACACAGACACCATCTTTCCTGGGCTTAGCACTCTCTTCCACACTGTCTCAGCTTGGGGGAATGTACTTTCTGTATCCTCCCTATTCCTTGTCTGTCTACCCTGAATAGCTCACCCTCTGTGCAGGAGTCAGGTGCCTGAGCCCGTGGTGTGCTTTTTTTTCAGAGCTTAATTTTATTTATTTTTCAGGTAGAAGATCAGATATGAGGGTTTTTAATTGTTATTCTATTATAGTTGTCCTAGTTTTTGCTCTTTGCCCTCCTCTGCCCAGCCCAACCCTCCCAGCTCCCATAGTCAATCCCAACACTGTTGTCCATGACATGAGTCATTCATAAATGTTCTTTGCCTAGTCTCTTCCCTTCCTGTCCACCATTATCACCCTCCCCACTCCCCTCTGGCCACTTTAGTATGTTCCATGTTTCCATGCTTCTAGTTCTATTTTGTCCATTAGACTCTTCTAACTGAGATCACATGGTATTTGTCTTTCACCAACTGACTCATTTCACTTAGCATAATAATCTACAGTTCAATCTAAACTCAAAATGGACAAAACACTTAAATATAAGTCACAGTACCATAAACATTCTAGCAGAAAATAGGCAGTAAAATTTCAGATATTCCGTGTAGCAACATTTTTGCCACTATATCTCCTAGAGTAAGGGAAATAAAGAGAAAATAAATAAATGGGGCTACATCAAATTAAAAAGCTTCTGCATGGCTAAAAAAAAAACCATCATCAAAATGAAATGGGAACTGACTGTATCGGAGAACATATTTGCCAATGGTACCTTGGATAAGGGTTTGATCTCCGAAATATATAAAGAATTCAAATAACTCAACACCAGGAAGACAAACAATCCAATTAAAAAATGGACAAAGGACCTAAACAGACACCTCTCCAAGGAGGACATACAGAGGGCCCACAGACACATGAAAAAATGCTCAATATCACCAGCTACTAGAGAGATGCAAATTAAAACCACAATGAGATACCACCTCACACCTGTCAGAATGACTGTCAGTAACCAACAAACAAGTGCTGGCAAGGTTGTGGAGAAAAGGGAACCCTAGTATACTCTTGGGAATGCAGAGTGGTGCAGCCACTATGGAAAACAGTATGGAATTTCCTAAAAAAATTAAAATGAAACTACCTTTCAATCCAGCGATCCCACTGCTGGGGTTACAACCTGAGAATCCTGAATCACCAATTAAAAAGAACCTATGCACCCCAATGTTCATAGCAGCATTATTTACAATAGCCAAGTGCTGGAAGCAGCCTAAGTGCCCATCAGTAAATGAATGGATCAAAAAACTGTAGTATATTCACACAATGGAATACCATGCAGCAAAAAGAAAGAAGGAACTCCTATCCTTTCTGACAGCATGGATGGAATTAGAAAGCATTATGCTAAGTGAAAAAAGTTGGGCAGTGAAGGACAAATACCGTATGATTCACCTATAAGTGGACCCTAATCAACAAAACAAACAAATGAGCAAAACAGAACCAGAGACTTGGAAATAAAGAACAAACCTACCGTGACCCAAGGGGAAGGGGAGGGCAATAGTAGGGTAAAGAAGGGGAAGGGGCACGCCAAGGAACATGAATAGAGGGCTCGTGGGCATGGACAATGAGGGGAAGTGATTGAGTTTGGGAGCTGGGGGGATGGGACAGGGGAGAACAATGGGGAAAAAGGTGGGACAACTGTAACTGAACAACAATTTAAAAATCGCCAAAAAAATAAAGTAAATTATAGCAAGCATCTTCCCCAAACACAATTGTATAAAACTAGAAATCAAATACAAGAAGAAAACCGAAAACACACAAACACATGGAGGCTAAATACAAGTTATCCAACGATGAATAGGTTAACAACAAGATTAAGAAAAAACCCCGCAAAAGATACCTGAAACCAATGAAATGAAAACAGAACAACCCATGATCTATGGGAAATAGTATAAGCAGTCCAAAGAAGTAAATTTATATATTACAGACCTATCTCAAGAAACAAGAAAAAATCTCAAATAAACAATCTCACTTTAGAGCTAAAAAACTAGAAAACAACAGAATAAGCCCAATGTGCATAAAAGAAAGAAAATAATTGAGATTAATATGAGAGTAAATGAGAAAGAGTCTAAGACAACAACACAAAAGATTGATGACACTTAAACGCAATGAGAGAAATTACTCATTACCAACAGGGAAACAATGTTATGATTAATAGCTAACTTTCCACAAAGAATGGCATCAGGACTTCCAGGCCCTGTTGGGCATGTGAGGTGTGAAGTTGTCCTTTCATCCTAACAACAAGTAAAAAGCTGAACAAACTGAAAAATCAACCATCTTGTTTTAGATCCATCAGTTGAGGTCACAAGCACAACTGCTGCCCACCCCCGCACCCCCACCTGCACCATTAGAATGACAGGCAGGTGCACAGAATCACAATCTACTAGAGCAGAAGCCTGGGGTAGGAAAAGTTGACAAATTGCCAGAGGCTCAGTGTGGACAGTCTGAGAGTTAAGAACTTCAGAGGAACCAGTCAAAGGAGGGCCCACACCCTTGTGAGTTTTACCTCTTTTACCTCCAGGAGCTCTACCAGGCCTCACAGTGAATGCTGGAGAAAAAGCCCCTTGTGCTTGGGAGGAGGGGGAAAGTAACAATTTTGAAATATGTCAGAGCATCCTGTCCTGAATAAGGCCTCCCCTCAGGAGAAACTATTTTCTGAGAGCCTAACCTGCCTAGGGACAGGGAAATACCTAACTTACTATCTCCTTCTAGCCAACCTGTTCCACCTAAGGAGAAGGAAAAAACAAAACTGAGAAGAACTCATGAAGTTCACAGTCCACTGGCATAGTCTTACCAAAAGACTATAAGACCTGACCATAGAACTATACAGGGCCCAGCAGAAGTAATGCCTGCTTGAGTGTGGTTGATAGGGAAATAACACTGGTATAATAATTTATAGTTTTAATTTGAATATTTCACTTAAAATGTCATATGGTGTGCTTGAGTGTGATATTGTTGTTGCAGAATTACATGCTTATGATTTTGTAATAAAAGATTTTGCAATAAAAAGGGGTGTTATTTGTGCCAGACCCTGTATAAGGCTTCTTCTGCCCCTGCATAGCTAAAGGCTCATTTACTGCTTTTCTTTTTTTATTATTTATTTTATTGATTATGCTATTACAGTTGTCCCATTCCCCCTCCCTTTATTCCCCTCTGTCCTGCACAGCCCCTCCCACCCACATCCCCCACCCCACTCCCTCTTTAGTTCATGTCCATGGGTCATACATATAAGTTCTTTGGCTTCTACATTTCCTATACTATTCTTAACCTCCCCCTGTCTATTTTCTACCAACTATTTATGGTACTTATTCTCTGTACCTTTCCCCCCTCTGTCCTCCTCCCACTCCCCTGCTGATAACTCTCCATGTGATAACCATTTCTGTGGTTCTGTTCCTATTCCAGTTGTTTGCTTAGTTTGTTTTTGTTTTAGGTGTGGTTCTTAATAACTGTGAGTTTGCGGTCATTTTGCTGTTCATATTTTTTATCTTTTTTTCTTAGATAAATTCCTTTAACATTTCATATAGTAAGGACTTGGTGATGATGAAGTATTTTAACTTGACCTTATCTGAGAAGCACTTTATCTGCCCTTCCATTCTAAATGAAAGTCTTGCTTGATAGAGTAATCTTGGATGTAGGTTCTTGCCTTTCATGTCTTGAAATACTTCTTTCCAGCCTCTTCTTGCCTGAAAAGTCTCTTTTGAAAAATCAGCTGATAGTCTGATGGGAACTCCTTTGTAGGTTACTGTCTCCTTTCCCCTTGCTACTTCTAGGATTCTCTCCTTCATTTCAATCTTGGGTATTGTAATTATGATGTGCCTTGGTGTGTTCCTCCTTGGGTCCAGCTTCTTTGGGACTCTCTGAGCTTCCTGGACTTCCTGAAAGTCTCTTTACTTTGCCAGGTTGAGGAAGTTCTCCTTCATTATTTGTTCAAAGAAGTTTTCAATTTCTTGTTCTTCCTCTTCTCCTTCTGGAACTCCTATGATTTGGATGTTGGAATGTATAAAGATGTCCTGGAGGTTCCTAAGCCTCTCATCAATTTTTTGAACTCTTGTTTCTTCATTCTTTTCTGTTTGATTGTTTCTTTCTTCCTTCTGGTCCACACCATTGATCTAAGTCCCAGTTTTCTTCCCATCACTGTTGGTTCCCTGTGCATTTTCCTTCATTTCACTTAGCATAGCCTTCATTTTTCATCTAATTTGCAACCAAAGTCAACCAATTCTGTGAGCATCCTGATCACCAGTGCTTTGAACTGTGCATCTGATAGGTTGGCTATCTCTTGGTTGCTTAGTTGTATTTGTTCTGGAGCTTTGATCTGTTCTTCCATTTGTGCCATTTTTTTTTTGTCTTGGCACACCTGAGCCATGAAAGGTTAAGTGCCTAAGGCAGGTTCTGCCGAAAGGACTGATGCACTTGAACTGACTTGGAACGTGCAGGTAAAAATGCTGGAGTAACTCATCCCAGTGTAAAAAGTCCACCTGCAGCCACACAATTATGGTTCCTTAGAAGAAAGTATGTTCTCGGTGGAAGGGATGGATTGCAGCTCTTTTCTTTCCAAGTTTTCTGCCTGCTTGCATTCCTTCCCTCTAGCCTACTGCTTTTCTTTTAACTAGTATATCATGTCTGCCTTTCAACAAAATGTTACCAGGTACACTGAAAGGCAAAAAACACAGTTTGATGAGACTGAGCAAGCATCAAAACTAGTCAGATATGACAGCAAAGTTGGAGTTATCAGAACAGGAGCTTTGAAAAACTATGATTAATATGCTGTGGATGTTAAAGAAAAAGCAGGTAACACACAGGAACGGGTGGATAATATAAGCAGAATGGAAAATCTAGGATAGAATAAAAATGAAATGATTGAGATAAAAAACACTCTATGAGAAAAGAAAAAAATGACTTTGATGGGCTCATTAGTAGTAGGTATGGCAGAGGAAAGAATCTCTGAGCTTGAGCATATATAGCAATAGAAACCACCAAACTGAAAAGCAAAAAGACAGAACACAATATCTAAGAACTGTGGAACAACTACAGTGTATGTAACATATATGTAATGGAAATACCAGAAGGAAAAAAAAAAGCAGTATTTGAAGCAACAATTATTGATAGTGTTTCCAAATTAATGAGACACCAAATCACAGAACCAGGAATCTCAGAGAATATTAAGTAAGATAATGTGAAAATCCTCCTACCCCAGCACCAAAAAAACCACTTAGGAATACCACAGTCAAATTTCATAAAATCGGAGATAAAGAAAAAAATCTTAAGGCCAAAGGAACAGAATACCTTACCATAGTTAAGATCTACATCTGACTTCTCAGAAATCATACAAGCAAAAACAGAGTGGAATGAAATATTTGCAGTATTGAAAGAATTAAAAGTCTACCAACCTAGAATTCTGTAGCCTGAAAAATTATCCTTCAAAAGTGAAGAGACAATAGAGACTTCTCAGAAAAATTGAGGGAATTCATTGCCAGTATTTTGGCCTTGAAAGTAGTGTTAAAAGAAATTCTTCACTTCCGGCAAGATGGAGGAATAGGTGGACTCGCCGTACCTCCTCATACAACTAAGATTAGAAAACCAATAATTTACAACAATAATTTACTATCAGAATAACACCCAGATCCGGCAGAGGATTTATCTGAATGGAAGTCGGGCAGCCAAGAAGTTGAAGTAGACGCGTTCATCTGGACTGGTAGGAGAAGACGAGCCGGCGGGCGTGGGGCTGGCTCCGGTCGGCAGCGTGCGGAGGTCGGGGGAAGGTTTGGCGCGAAATCGGCGCAAAAGCCATCGGGTGTGTAAGAAGGCAGCGGTGATCCCTGAGTACGCAAGCTGCGGCTGGCAGACCCAGAGGGGCAGCGATTGTGGACCAGGGAAGAACTCGCAGCCCGGAAGCCCAGACAAGGGTCTGAGTCCAGGGGAACGGAACTACCGCCATTGTTTTCTCCTGCCCCGCTCCCGCTCCCGCCCCGCCCCCACATATAACGTCACAATCTAGCGACCGGGGTGCCCAGCCCCGGTGAGCACCTAAGGCTCCGCCCCCCACCATAACCAGAGCAACCAGACTGGAAAAAAAAAAAAAAGGAGAGATAGGGGAAAAAAAAACAAAAAACCATGTTTTCAACAGAGCAGATCAGTCCCCCAGGACTCATCCTTTTGAGCGACCAAGAATTAGCCAATCTATCAGATGCACAGTTCAAAACACTGGTGATCAGAAAGCTCACGGAACTGGTTGATTTTGGACGAAATTTAGATGAAAGAATGCAGATTACCATAAAAGAGATGCAGGAAGATACGCAGAGGAGAGCCAATAGTGAAAGGAAGGAATCTGAGTCTCAAAACAATACAGTGGACCAGAAGGAAGATGGAATCAACCAAGCAGGAAAGCATGATGAAATAAGAATTCAAAAAATTGAGGAAAAGATTAAGAGCATCCAAGACACCTTTAAACGTTCCAATATCCGAATTATAGGGGTACCAGAATCGGAAGGGGAAAAGCAACAGATTGAGCACGTATTTGAACAAATAATAAAGGAGAACTTCCCCAATCTGGCAAAGGGAACAGTCTTCCAAGAAATCCAAGAAGCTCAGAGAGCCCCAAAGAAGTTGGACCCAAGAAGAAACACACCAAGGCACATCATAATTACATTAGCCAAGGTAAAAACGAAGGAGAGAATCCTAGAAGCAGCAAGAGGTAAGGGGACAGTCACCTACAAAGGAGTTCCCATCAGACTGTCAGCTGATTTCTCCAAAGAGACCTTACAGGCAAGAAGGGGCTGGAAAGAAATATTCCAAGTCATGAAAGACAAGGACCTACATCCCAGATTGCTCTATCCAGCAAAGCTCTCATTTAGAATGGAAGGGCAGATAAAGTGCTTCTCAGATAAGGTCAAGTTAAAGGAGTTCATCGTCACCAAGCCCTCATTTTATGAAATGCTAAAGGGACTTATCTAAGAAAAGAAGATAAAGAAAAGACATGTATAGTAAAAGGACAGCAAACTCACAAATATCAACAACCACACCTAAAGCAAAACCAAAAGAAACAAAGTAAACAATTAGACCAGGAACAGAACCACAGAAATGGAGGGCACATGGAGGGTTAGCAGCAGGGGGGTGGGAGGAGGAGAGAGAGGGAAAAGGTATAGAGAATAAGTAGCATAGAATGTAGGTTGAAAATAGATAGGGGGAGGGGAAGAATAGTACGGGAAATGTAGAAACTAAAGAACTCATAAGTATGACACATGGACATGTACTAAAGGGGGAAATGTGGGTGGGAGGGGGGTACAGGGTGGAGGGGAGAGAAGGGGGGAAATGGGAGAACTGTAATAGCATAATCAATAAAATATATAAAAAAAAGAAATTCTTCAGAAAGAAAATAACACAGGTTAGAAACTCAGATCTATGTAAAGAAAGGAAGCATGTTGGTGAAAGAATAAGTAAAAGTAAAATAAAAACATATTTTTCTTAATAATTGACCTAATGAATGTCAGTTTGCTCAAATAATAATAGGAAAATGTGGACTTTGAGTCAAGATGGAGGTGTAGGTAGACACGCTTCTCATCCTCATGCAACAGCAAAAAGAATTACTCTAAACCTAGAAAAAAAATAACATCCAGAAATCTCAGAAAATTGAATGGTATGGAAGTGTGACAGCCAATGATTGAAAGAAGCCACATTCATCCAGATGGGTAGGAGGGGCAGAGTTGTGAAGACAGGTGGAGAAGCGAGGAGATGCAGAGTGGTGTGGAGAGGTGGCAGCAGCAGCAGCAGCAGCAGCAGCAGCAGCGGAACAGACACAGGTGGTCCCACATTCATGTCTGGTGGTTAAAAATAGGGAGGGATACCTTAGCTGTGAGCAATTCCTGACCCAGACCAGATCACACAGTCCAGAGTTCCAGTACCAGGAAGATAAATCTCCATAACTTGTGGCTGTAAAAACCAGTGGGGGTCGGGGCAGCAAAGAAACTGCTGGGTTTTCAGAAAACTCTGCTTAACAGGACTGCACAATCTTAGAACATTCTCAAATGCACCCACTCTGGGATTCAGCACCAGGGCAGTAGCTGGAAGGACACCAGTCACAAATGGAGGCACTCTCCCCATGACTGGAAGTGACTGGAAGCAAGTGAAGTAACTGGAAATGGGGTGCGGTTTGCCAGGCAAACCTTTAGAAGCCAGGCAGAGACACAGTCCCCTCTCTGAACCCTCCCCCCACACAGAGCCACAAAGCAGTGAAACAGGTTGGCTCACCCTTGCAATTACCTAAGGCTCCAACCCACACAATTTACAGGTGCCTTTTCTACAATTGGTGACCCTACTAACTCAAGGAGTCAAAACAGCTCTACCTGATACACAGAAACAAACAGGTGGGGGCTCCCAAACTGAGGGGACAAAGAAATATGGCCCAAGTGAAAGAACAGAACAAGCCCCCAGAAAAAGAACTAGATAAAACAGAGATGACCAACCTACCAGGTGCAGCGTTCAAAACACTGGTGATCAGGATGCTCAAATAACTCACTGAGTATGGCAACAATATAAAGGAAGAAATGAAGGTTACACTAAGTGAAATAAAGAAAATTCAACAGGGAACCATCAGTGAAGGGAAGGAAGCAAAAACTAAACCAATGATTTGGAACATAAGGTAGAAATAGACATTCAACCAGAAAAGAAAGAAGAAAGAAGAATTTTTTAAAAACCCAAGGATAATATAAGTCTTACCCTCTGGGACATGTCCAAATGTGCCGACGTCTGAATCATAGGAATGCAGGAGAAGAAGAGCAAGAATTCAAAAACTTATTTGAAAAAATAATGAAAGAAAACTTCCCTAATTTGGAGAAGGAAATAGACATACAAATCCGGGAAGCACAATGAATCACAAACAAGCTGGACCCAAAGAGTACCACACCAAGACACATCATAATTAAAATGCCAAAGGTTAAAGATAAACAGGGAATCTTAAAAACAGCAAGAGAAAAACAGAGTTACCTACAAGGGAGTTCTCATAAGACTATGAAGTGATTTCTTTGCAGGCATGAGGGGACTGGCAAGAAGTATTCAAAGTGATGAAAAGTAAGGACCTACAGCTAAGATTACTCTACCCAGCAAAGCTATCATTTAGAGTGGAAGGGCAGCTAAAGTGCTTTCCAGACAAGGTAAAGCTAAAGAAGTTCATAATCACCAAGCTATTATTACATGAATTGTTAAAGAGATTTATTTAAGAAAAAGAAGAAGATCAAAACTATGAACATCAAAAAGGCAACAAATTCACAACTATCAACAACTGCATCCAAAAAATCAAACTAGGCAAACAACCAGAACAGGAACAGAATTATAGGTATGGAGATCATTTGGAGGGTTATCAACTGGAGGGGAGTGAATAGGACAAAAGGTGCAGGGATTAAGAAGTACAAATTGGTAGGTAGAAAATAGATGGGGATATTAAGAATCGTATAGGACATGGAGAAGCCAAAGAACTTGTATGCATGACCCATGAACTAAGGGTGGCATTGCTGGGGGAACTGTGGTACTGAGCAGAGGGGTACAAAGGGGGTAAAACTAGGACAACTGTCATGCCATAATCAATAAAATATACTTAATAATAACAGGAAAATGTGTTCAATTAAAAGTATGTTATATATACATGTGTGTATATGCATATATGTGTAATATATAAGTGAAGTGAATGACAGCAATGATATAAGAGATGCATGAGAGGAATTAGGAATATGTTGTTACTTGTTATTACCTGTGAATCGGTACAGTGTTTTGAAAGTTGTGAAGGGATAAAGAAATACAGATTGGTAGCTACAGAACAGTCATGGGGGTGTAACATACAGCACAGGGAATATAGTCAATAATATTCTAATACCTGTGTGTGGTGTCAGATGGATGGGATTTATTGGGATCACTTAGTAAGTTATGTAATGTCTTCTCATTGGACTGTACACCTGAAACTAATATAATAATGTATGTTAACTGTAATTGAAAAATGAAAAAATGATTTAAACACAAAACAAAACAAAATCTTTCCCTTTCAGTAGCCCTTTGGAGCTCCCATTTGTTTGGTCAATGCTGTCCCATTCATGGACCACCTAATAAAACCAATCAGATCTTCATTTATACTCCTTGATTTTTTGGTTTATTTTTGCATCAGTATTTACACTGTTTCAATTACCATGCCTTCCTATTAAGTCTTGCTAAGAGTAGCACATATTGCCCAACTTCGTTCTCCCCTCGCCCCAAGTTCATGGAACCCAAAGCAAGACGTTTCCAGTTTTCCTCCAGAAGACCAAGGCAAGACCTAGAGGTAAGACCACGCCCTGCAGACCCTAGCTTCCTGCGCTTCCTACCTGTGCCTTGAGGGCAGAGCGTACAATGCACTTGCGCAGCCTGAAGGCTGTAATTGGACAGAGCGTGGCGAAGGGGGTTACGTCACTTCCGGGGTGGAGATTGCAGCTGGTTGACCAGTGGGCTCTGCTGCAAGCAGGTAGGAGCTGGGTGTCAAGGGGCGTGGGGTCTGCACCCAGCAGAGGAGCATAGGCCTATTCCAACGCTGATTCTTGGCCGAGTGAGGGTTCCCGGGATGTGTAAAGGCAGAGCGAAGGAGGCGGGCTCCGAGACGCGCCGGCCGAGCTCGAGCTCGCGAGCCGCTTTCCTGCTGTCTGGAATCCCCCAATCCTGGAGGGAGTTTCGGCGCAGGTCCTCACCCTGGAGCCTGGCTCTGGCGGTTTCTCTTTGCGGAGCCTTCGGCTTTGTTGAGCTCTTAGTCTCGGTTTGCGCGGGTGGAAATGGGAGTATTGAGGCGGCAGGACGCCCACGTCCCGACGAGTGAGTGTTCTCGGCTTGTGCCTGTTCTTTCTACACCGCCTGGACGGGACCCTATCAGGGCCACAGAATATGGCATATGCTGTGTCATTTAGCCAGAGCGTGTGCAAGGCATGACCAAGAGTTACGCACTACTGGCGGGTTGCACTGTAGCTTGGGGTTAGAGAATTCGGATTAGCAAGGGAGATCCCAGTTTTCCGAGGCAGGCGAGAGTGCCGACTCTACAGCATTCCTGGGAATGGCTCTTGGAGATGTCTCACTGAGATCCTTGGTTACTCTGCTGCCTTCTGGTTGTGCGATTTTGGCAAATGTCTTAAACTCTTATCGCCTGTGTCCTCAGCTGCAACTTTGGAAATAACACATCCACTCGTAAAGTTGTCACGCATAAATGAGGTTGCACGTGGAAGGTAGCCAGCTAGTGTCTGGCAACATGGGGAGGCTTCCAGAATAGCAGTTAACTGAAATTTATGTAGTCCTAACAAGGGTTGCTTTAAAGGAGGCATTATAAAAATGGATATACATAAGTTGTGTTTTGCTGAATTAGTCTTTTTTTTTTAAGTAAACAGGCACAACTAATTTATTTGGAATTTCTTTGGGATCATATATTTTAATCCATTACCTTGGCCAATGGGGTAGGTTGGGGTTCTTTTATTGTAGAAACTATAGATTCTGAAAAGACCATTTTTGCTATTGGGTGTTTGTTGTCATCATTTGAGGGCTTTAGATCGACTAGGGACCTGGTAGAAACACTAGTACGATAGTTACCAAGTGCTACTGTATGGCATATGCTGTGTCATTTAGCCACGAAGGAAGTACTGTTTTCAATCCCTTTCTACAGATGAAGAATTGAGGCTTGGAGAAGTGAAACGATGTGTCCAAAGTTGGAAAATCTAAGAGGACAAAAACGAAGTTAAAGGAGGTGTATTGGCATAGGTAGAATGCACCAGGGAGGGGGTAGGAGGTGATTGTGGGATGCTAGAAAACACCAGAATGAATGGATATTTTCTCTTGGCACGGAGTTTCCTACTGGCAGAGAAGGGCAGTTGTCTTAAAGGCAAAAGCCTGTTTTATCTGCATGTCCTCGGCTAAGGTCAGCACAGCTTAGGTTTTGCAGTGAGGTTTGGAACCCTGCTTCCCTGAAGTAATGGATTCCTGATGTGCTTTGCTTTAAAAGAATGAGATACTCTACACAAGAGTATGCAAGCCATATAAATGCATGATCATTTCACATTTAAAAGATTCTTAGCTTTATAAACCGATCTGTTTTAGGGTTATTATAGATAACACATTCCTCTAGTATACTTAAAATACTTGTTTTATTCAGGTTTGTAACTCTGCATAAAAGGAGCTCTGTGCACTAGTCAAAAGCATGAAATGTGCCTATCCTACATACAGTCTTTTTTGTCACCATTATTTAAAAACAATAGTTAGTATTCATTCAGTGTTATGTGCAAAACACTATGCTAGCATTTGATTGGACCATTCAGTTCTCACAATAACCCTGTAAAATGGGAACAATTGTCTTCATCTATAGAGAGAAATGGGCTCAGAGATAATAAGAAATTTACTCAAAAGCACAGAGTAGGAAGGGCAGAGCCAATTCCATGTCACACTCAAACCGAGTGCTTATCTATGATTCATTCCTTCATTTAACAGATATTTATTATTATTTTCATTGGCTTTCCATTTTAATGTAATCACACACTTATTTCTTTATTTTATGATTGTCAAGGACCTGCTGTGGGCCAGACTCTGAGATGTGGGGGATACAAAGATGATTGATTAACAGATATTTATTGAATACCTACCTTGTACTAGCATTGTCCTAGGTGTTGGGTATTACAATCATGGCCAAAACAGACACAGACCCTGATCTCAAGTTGCTTGTAATTATAGCAGGGGAGCTAGATAGTAAACAGAGAATCTCAAACTATTAATTGCTATTGCAGTGCATGCTATGGAGGGTGGTAGAGGTTCCTACCAGAATGCATAATGGGGTTGCCTGGTAGTGGGAGGAAGTAGGGATAAACAGTAAAGGCTTTCCTGAGTAAAGAAACATTGGGTTGGCCAAAAAGTCCATTTTGTTTTTTCTGTCAACTAAAAGACACATTTTTCATTTTCACCAATAACTATTGATTTGGATATTCTGAGTATGTGGACTGTCTCCAGCTGTTGGCTTCTAGTGGGTAGAGGCCAGGGGTGCTGCTAAACAGCTTCCAATGCACAAGACAGCCCCACAGCAAAGGATTATTTGGCCAAGATGTCACTAGTACCAAGAAACTTCATAAACCACTTTTGACATGTTTGATCAGTCACAGCACCTTCTCCATACACTGCACAAATCTTTTTTTGCGTTTCAGTTGCGTTTTTACCTTTCTTGAGGTAATAAAGCATAGTATTCTGAAAATGTTGCTTATCTTCTTTCACCTTCAATTTCAAAATGGCTGTACAAAAATTCACTAATTTGGTAATTTTTTTTAAACATTGTATTTCATCATATTTGTCTGTGGTTTGCAAAATGATTTAACAAATATTTTTTAGCCCCACTATGGTCCAAGCCCTAGGATACAAACATTATGTATAAAGACACTCTTTCCTTATTTTGTGCATAATTTAGTTAAAGTTTTATTTGCTAACCACGTAAGATGCTGCAATTGTTTTAGCAACATTATTATTTAACATATTTGTGTAGCTTCTACTGTGTGCTAGACACTGTTCTAGGAATATAGCATCTGCAAACAGACATGGTTTCTGTCCTGATGAAACTTAAGCTCCTGCTGGGTCTGGAGGACGGAGTTGTAGAGGTAAGCAAGAGTCAGACCACGCAGGTCTCATCCATGCCAAAGATTGGGGCTTATCTCGAGAATGGTGGGGAGCCATTGAAGAGTTTCAGTCACAGGAGTAGCACCAGCAGATCTGTGTTTATTTTTCATTTATTAAATATTTATTGATGATGCTATTACAGTTGTCCCATTTTCCCCCTTCATCCCCCTCTACCCTGCACATCCTCTCCCACCCACATCCTCCCCGTTAGTTCATGTCCATAATCATAAGTTCTTTAGCTTCTACATTTCCCATACTATTCTTGCCCTCCCCCTGTCTATTTTCTACCTACCATCTATGCTACTTATTCTCTGTACCTTTTCCCCCTCTCTCCTCCTCCCACTCCCCTGTTGCTAACCCTCCATGTGATCTCCATTTCTGTGGTTCTGTTCCTGGTCTAGTTGTCTGCTTAGTTTGTTTTTGTTTTTGTTTTAGGTGTGGTTGTTAATAATTGTGTTTGCTGTCCTTTTACTATACATGTTTTTTATCTTTTTTTTCTTAGATAAGTCCCTTTAACATTTCATCAAATAAGGGCTTGGTGATGATGAACTCCTTTAACTTGACCTTATCTGAGAAGCACTTGATCTGCCCTTCCATTCTAAATGAATGCTTTGCTGGATAGAGCAATCAATCTTGGATGTAGGTCCTTGCTGTTCATCACTTTGAATACTTCTTTCCATCCCCTTCTTGCCTGTAAGGTCTCTTTTGAGAGATCAGCTGAGAGTCTATGGGAACTCCTTTGTAGGTTACTGTCTCCTTATCTCCTGCTGCTTCTAGGATTCTCTCCTTCATTTCAATCTTGGGTAATGTGATTATGATGTGCCTTGGTGTGTTCCTCCTTGGGTCCAGCTTCTTTGGGACTCTCTGACTTTCCTGGACTTCCTGGAAGTCTCTTTCCTTTGCCAGATTGGGGAAGTTCTCCTTCATTATTTGTTCAAAGAAGTTTTCCACTTGCTGCCCTTCCTCTTCCCCTTCTGGAACCCCTATAATTCAGATGTTGGAACGTTTAAAGATGTCCTGGAGGTTCCTGAGCCTCTCCTCATTTTTTTTGAATTCTTGTTTCTTCATTCTTTTCTGTTTGATTCTTTCTTTCTTTTTTCTGGTCCACTCCATTGATTTGAGTCCCAGCTTTCTTCCCATCACTATTGGTTCCCTGTGCATTTTCCTTCATTTCACTTAGCATAGCCTTCATTTTTTCATCTAATTTGCAACCAAAGTCAACCAATTCTGTGAGCATCCTGATCACCAGTGCTTTGAACTGTGCATCTGATAGGTTGGCTGTCTCTTGGTTGTTTAGTTGTATTTGCTGTGGAGCTTTGAGCTGTTCTTCCGTCTGGACCTTTTTTTTTTTCTTTTTTTTTGGTCTTGTCACACCTGTTACATATGAGGGGTGGAGCCTTAGGTGTTCACCAGGGCAGGCAACCCAGTGACTGGGTTGTGACACTGTATGTGGGGACGAGGGTCTGAGGGGGAACAACGGCCCTTGCTCCACTCTCTGTCGGATTTCAATCCCTTCTGCTACTTCTCCCATGCAAACTGGGCCTTTCTGGTGCTAATTCCTGTGTGGGTGGGCTTTTGTACATTCTAGGACCCCATGGTCTCTCCAACAAACTCTCCTGTGAGGCTGGGAGTCTCTCCCCGCACCTCAACTCCTACCAGTATTTTCAATCAGTGCCCTGAGACTCTATTTCCTGGTGCTGGGACCCTGGGTTGCGCTCAGTGCCTCACTTCACAATTGCCGCCTTGCTGGGTCTGCCTGTTGCCCCCTCTCCCCATGCCCGGGGTCTGCCAGCTGCCGCCTGTGCACCCAGAGTCTGCCCACTGAGGTTTTGTGCGCCCGGGATGCCTTACGCACCCGGTCCCACTGCTCTTTGTGCCTTCACCCCTCTCCGCCTGGCTGCCCAACTCTGCCCTGGTACCAGACTGGATGAACGTGTCTATTTTAACTCCTTGGTTGTCGGACTTCCGTACAGTTCAATTTTCTGTCAGTTCTGGTTGTTAATTGTCGTCCCTATCTTGCGAGGAGGCACAGTGTGTCTACTTACGCCTCCATCTTGGCCAGAAGTCCAGATCTCTGTTTATTAAAGATCCTTTGGCTCCTCAGTAGAGGCAGAAGTTGATCAATTTTAGGGCTATTTCAGAATTACGATTAGAGGGTCTTGGTAACAGAACATATGAGGTTCTCCTGTGGGGTGAGAAGGGAGAGGAAAGTGCCTGGGCTAATTCTTCCTTTTCTGGTTTGTGCATCTGAGGTAGGAGGTCCTGGAGGAATAGCATGAGTTCAGTTTTAAATGTCCTTAAGATAATATAAGTAGAGGTGCCACAAAGGCAGTGGTATAGGAGGATCTAACCCTTAGAAAACAGGAATGGGCTAAATCTCTAAAAAGCTCTTGTCAGGGATGAATATTTTGCCTGATATTGAGGGACCCCCCCCCACCAAAAAGAAAAAACAAGGTGGCCCAGTAGAAAACGTGGAATGTTCTTCACATTTATGTAAGGGGAAAGTTAAAAATAAAATCTCCTGTCAACCTAGAAAATGGTCTCTACCAATGTAGAAAGAAAGAAAATAATTCTACTTTGGAATAAATATTAACCCAGAATGGGATGCAACACAGCCTAATCTGCTAATGAGATTAGAAAAACAAAAAAGAAATCCCATCATTTACAATACATTACATAGTGTCTTGAGATTAATGGTAATTTATCCTCTGTAAGAAGACCTGAGGGCACCAGTTGCCGTCTGTTCTCCTTTATAGTTCACTCTAAATTCACCTGGTAATTGGAGTGGATGTCTGTGCTAGTTAATTGTCTTTATCTGAAGGAAAAATAGAAAATCTGTAATCTCTTAGAACAGTAGTCATGTAACCTCCCAGGGTGACCAGGAGTTGGGGTGCTGTCTTCTTTGATGTTTATTTACATTTAAAAGAGATGGTTTCTAGGCTTTTCAGAAAAAGGTACCTGGGTTTTATCATTGGCTAGAGTTCGTTTATTTAGCCTTTTAGAAGATTTGCATACTTATCAAAAGGACAAAGGAAGGAAATAAAAATACTAGGTTTTGAAGTGCCCTAGGAAAAAGAAGGGAGAAAAAAAGATCTCTCCCTTTGGCGACTGGGAGAATTCTGCTTTTAAAATTACTTACAGTGTAGCAAAATGTTGAACTGGAAAGTGCACAGTATGGGGATTTTTTCTGGAGATGAGTTTGAAGTGAGTTCTCTATACTTGTGCATGGTTAGGATGCCCTCAAGTGGTCAGATCTAGCCCATAATGTCTTTTCATTGACTTAAAGAAAAATGTTACCAGTGGTTTCACATCCTGCTGGGTTCCAGCCAAAACTCTTGTCCCTGGTAGTCAGTGCTTTGAGGACTTGTCTTGTTCTCTTTCATGTCACTGATGCCATTTCTCACACCCATTCAGTTGTACACATAGCAGCCCTTTTGTGACTGGTAATGGTCTGATTTTAATGGGGAAATGAACTCTCCATTAATCTATCCTGGAAGGCCATAAGCATGGGGATGGAAATGGAGATTGGCATGTAAATTTACCTTGAAAACTTCTTGCCACCACCAGCGTGAGTTCAGCCAGTTCCTTTGAATTCCATCTGAGTTATCCTTCCCATCTTAAATTCACACTAACCTGAGACTTGGCCACTAAAATGCTCTTTGGAGGGAGAGGTATGCTGATGGCAGCCGAATTACTTGAACATTGCTAACCAATGGTTTGAGCTTACTTGCTGTAGTTTGCTCTTATTTTGTTAAGTAAGCACATGGTTGTACTAGGAACACTAAGTTTTGAAGTGAAATGTAAATTCTTCCAGGTTTATGTGAGTAGGACTTAGCAGTTGTTAAATTGGAAATTGTGTTAGTAAACTACTATTATTTCAAAATTCTCTGAATATGGTAGTATAATCCAGAGTGGTTTAAAATATTAGCTACAATAAGTGAAGAAAATTACAACAAGTTCCCATTAAGCAGTGAGTTTATTTACATTAAGTTATCCCATAAAAGCCTTTGTACTCTGTTCAGGTGATAAGAACTGAGTTAGGGATCTGCTCACCTCCAGACTGTATCAGGCCCTTCCTATTTAAGCTGCAAGTAAGCATTGGTGTTTTTTTTTGTTTTGTTTTATTTTTTTACATGATCCCCTGTTTAATGCATGTAAGAGTTAAGAATGTGGGCTTTATTTAGAGTCTGAATACTTGGTTCAAATCTGTTTTGCCATTTGCTTGCTATGTGACTTAGGTGCTTTTATCATTTAGCAAATGGAAATAACTATCATACCTTCCTCATAGGATTGCTGTGAGGATGAAATAAGATCATGGGTGTGATGTTTGTAGCCCAGTGTCTTGGCACATTGCAAACACTAAAAAGGCTAGTAGTTGTTATTAATATTTTTTCCACAATAGCCATAAATGGTAATAGGCTAAAAGTAACCTTCCCTTTAGTTTGTTTAGTAATCTGTGTACTAATATTGTTTTAATTAATTGTCATGTATGTTAGAAAGAGTTACAAAACAGACAAAAGATTAGTTATATTGGAAATAAAAATGTACTTTGGTTTGAGGAGTTAGTATTTATAGTACTTTGTACTGCATTCAAAGGAACAAAGGATTGTGACATTAGGCTTCATAGCACTGTGTAACTATAAAAAGCATCTGAAAGCAGCACATTCCTTCTTTTCCTGTCATTTTCCAGGTCTTTACAGAGGGTGAGCTTCTTCTCTCATCTTAACCTGGAGATTTACAAACTATGACAGTAAAATAGTCTTACATACCTGTGTGTGCACCTTCCAAGAGCCCAATCCAGCACCTTGCACAAAAGAGTTGTAGTTTTTGCTGACTGCTGACTCTTTGAAATAGCAATTGGACCCTGAAGTCCCAACACCTGAGTCACAGAGATAATCATTCTGTGAGGGAGCCTGAGGTGTTAAAGGTGGTTGGTTTGCTGATTTCTTAATATGCTGTTCATTTGTTCATCATTCATTTGGCAACATTTATTGAACATGTATCCACTTTGTGCTAGCACATTAGGCCACCAAAGAGAGACCACGTATTGACTGATCAAGTACAATCGAGTTGTCTACAAGTTCTGGCAGGAGGCACCAGGCAATTCTGGGCTTCCTCCTTGATCTTGTGGAAGAATATTACACTGTGTAGAAGCATCTCAATTAATGAAAATGGGAATAAAAAAGAGAAAGTCACTTCATTGTTCATTGGTAGATAAGGAGAGGTAAAGAAATTTAAACTAATTAATTCAGCTTTCCATTAGTGCCAGGCACAGCAAGAAGATTGATTTATGCCTTTTTTCTGTTCCTTCTCTTTACTTTCTGACATTACCTACCATCTTTCTAGCTAGAGAACCTAGCAATTGTAGTGACAATATCTGTTATTTATCTGGGTCATATTAAAATCTTAGCAGCCCTGATCAGTGTAGCTCAGTGTGTTGGGCATCGTCCCACAAAGCAAAAAGTCTCCAGTTCGATTCCCAGTCAGGGCACATGCCTGGGTTGCAGGCCTGGTCCCCATTGGGGCGCTTGTGGAAGGCAGCCAGTTGGTGTTTCTGTGTCTTCTTCTCTTCCCTCTCCCAAAAATAAATAAATAAGATCTTTTTTTAAAAATGAAAACTTAACATACATATCCTTATATAATTCTTCCTGCAACTGTGTAACACAGATATTAGACATATTCTGCAGGTGAGGAAACTGGTTGAGATATTAAGTCCAAAGACACTTAGCCTGATTACTGGTTTGCAAACCAAGGTCAACCTGGTTCCAAAGTCAGTATACTGTATTAATAAACAGTTGAAATTATTATTCACACCTCTCATTTATATTTCAATAGAAAGATGGTAGCTGGCAACTTATTGAAAAAGCAAGATAGACTTAAATTTAAAAAGATACTACTTAGTGGAGGAAAAAAACACGGAATGATAAAAAACAAAATTTCATTCTGTATTGTGTCAGAAGGAAGAAGGAAGCTGTGGCTGGACAACTGTATCAACTGTCATGAGGCCAAGGGAACTGGATAAAGGGAGGAAATGTGAATTTATACAGGAAGAAAGTTTTGCAATCATTAGCATCTTCCTCCCCAACTTTAAGGATAATTGCTTTCTTCCTCTTGATATTTTTAATTTAACTTTGCACAGATAAGATCTTACAAGGCATCTTCTAAAAGACCCTAAATGATACGCAGTATTTGATAAGTAAGACATTCAGATAGGAAAATTTGTGACACATTTCACTCTGATTAGGTTTGTGTTATTGTCAGAATATTAATTTCTAGCAGTAGAAAAAATTTTATTGGACCTTGGGACAAGGGAGAAGTCTTTGGTATGGCAGAGTGAGGAGGTTGGCAAATCTCAAAAAACTCAACTATAAAACAGGACAAAATTGTCAAAAGTAACCATACTAGAGGTCTGGAAATTGACCAAAGACATACAACAAATGGGGAAGCATTTATTCAAGAAAAAACTACTGATCAGCCCTGGCTGGTGTGGCTTGGTGGACTGAGAGCCGCTGGCCTATGAAACGAAGGATTGCTGGTTTGATTCCCAGTCAACCTGGATTCCACAACTTGGGTTGTGGGCCAAGGCCCCAGTTGGGGATGTGTGAGAGGCAACCACACTTTAATTTTTCTCTCCCTTTCTTTCTCCCTCCTTTCCCCTGTTTCTAAAATTAAATAAATAAAATCTTGCAAACAAAAGAAAACACTGATCATTAATTAGGTAAAACCAGTGAGAATCTTAATATTCCTGCCTGGAGCTGCTTCCATCCCTTCACCTCAGCTCATCATTCTTGCAGCCCTTTGACCACAGCAGGGCAGGCGGTGGAGGCCAGCAATCTCACTGTTAGGGAGGCCAACCACTTGGAATGGAGAGAAAACAAAACAAAACGTCATGCCCAGCAGCTTTGTCATTAAGGGTAGCAATGTTGATTGCAAGTGTGTGGTGAAGGCTAGTGGCTTTGCTAGTCTGAGGATGTGTCCCTAACTGCAAGCATTGTACCAGTGGACTAGCTAGGAATTTAACACATCCTGTAAGTGAGCCAGCCTACACCGGCTTAATAAACTATCACACATCCTGGATGGCAGGAGGGAAGAAAATAATAAAGATCAGAGTGGAAATAAATGAAAAAGAGTCTAAGACAACATCACAAGATCGATGACACTTAAACGCAATGAGAGAAATTACTCATTACCAACAGGGAAACAATGTTATGATTAATAGCTAACTTTCCACAAAGAATGGCATCAGGACTTCCAGGCCCTGTTGGGTATGTGAGGTGTGTAGAAGTTGTCCTTTCATCCTAACAAGTAAAAAGCTGAACAAACTGAAAAATCAACCATCTTGTTTTAGATCCATCAGTTGAGGTCACAAGCACAACTGCTGCCCACCCCCGCACCCCCACCTGCACCATTAGAATGACAGGCAGGTGCACAGAATCACAATCTACTAGAGCAGAAGCCTGGGGTAGGAAAAGTTGACAAATTGCCAGAGGCTCAGTGTGGACAGTCTGAGAGTTAAGAACTTCAGAGGAACCAGTCAAAGGAGGGCCCACACCCTTGTGAGTTTTACCTCTTTTACCTCCAGGAGCTCTACCAGGCCTCACAGTGAATGCTGGAGAAAAAGCCCCTTGTGCTTGGGAGGAGGGGGAAAGTAACAATTTTGAAATATGTCAGAGCATCCTGTCCTGAACAAGGCCTCCCCTCAGGAGAAACTTTTCTGAGAGCCTAACCTGCCTAGGGACAGGGAAACACCTAACTCCACCTCCTTCAAGGGAAAGCCGGATAACTATGTTAATTTCAGACAGAACAGATTTAAGAGTAAGGAAAGTGATCAGGAATAAAGAGGGATGTTATATAGTGATGTCATATAATGATGTCATGTATGTTACAAAGAGTTATAAAACATGTGAAAGATTAATTGGAAATAAAATGTACTTCTGGCTCGAGGAGTTAGTATTTAGTACTTTGTACTGCATTCAAAGGAATGAAAGATTGTGACATTAGCTCTCATAGCACTCAGTAACATATATTCCAAAGACATAACATTTCTTAACGTGTATGCACCAAACAATAGTGTCAAGGTATATGAGGCAAAAACTGGTGGAACTATAAAGAGAAGTAGATGAATTTACTGCTACAATTGCAAAAGTCAACACCTCTGTTTCAGAAATGGAGAGATCTAGCAGGCAGAAAATCAGTGAGGACAAAGGAAAGCAGATTATTATATGGAGGGGCATAGGTGACAGTCTGACAGGAGAGTCACAGCTGGGTGGTCTAGGAGATGGCTGAGAGGAAGGAGGGGAGAAGAGTAGTGAGGAGCAAAGATGACCCCACTGCCCCCTTGAGCCTGTATATGAGGGTCGTGGGAGGGGGAGCAGCACTGCTGCAGAGGCCTGCAGTGAAATCCATGTGCTCAGAAGGAGCTGGACACTGTTGGAGTAAGAAGGTGAAGCAGCCATTCAGAGTAGAGGTTGAAGATGCAGGGAACTTTGCTGATGACAGACCAAGAGGACCACAGGGTTTCAGAATACGGGAAGGGGTAGGAGATGGGGTCAGAGCAGAGTGCACAAAATGATTTGGGATTTGGGAGCCAGGGGCTGCCTCAGGAGGTCTGGACTTCCTGTGGTGACTGACCATAAGGGGCATTATGAGACTGGCCCCTGTCGTTTCCAGGCAGATGTGGCAGGTTGGGCACTGGGAGGGGCTGGGGCTGGGAGGCCTTGCTGGGAACTTCCACTGGACTCCTGCTGACAGGTTGGAGGGAGGGTGGTTACTCATGACCCTGTGGGTAGAGGATCACCACCATGGTGGCTCATTCTCTCTCAGTAGACAACTAGAGAGATCCTCAAGGGTTTCAAACTTTAGTCCCATTAAAATCATCAGGGAGTCAAGATTCTCAGGTCTCACCCTTTGTGGTATTATCAGTTTCAAAGGTCTGCATTGGGTGAGGCCCTTGATTTTCTTTTTAAGGTTTTATAAATTTATTCATTATTTATTAGAGAGGGGAAGGGAGGGACAAAGGGAGAGAAACATCAATGTGCAAGAGAAACGTTGATTGGTTGCCTGTCCAACACCCCAACCAAGGACCTGGTCCACAACCCAGGCATGCACCATGACCAGGAATTGAACCAGCAAGCCCTCACTTTGCTGAATGATGCCCAACCAACTGAACCACACCAGTCAGGGCTTGATTTATGTTTTAACAGGTGCTTCTCATGCAGGTAGTGATTGGACTACAAAGAGTAACATAGTTCTGAACCAGCATGTTCATAAAATATATCAGGAAGTGAGGCCTGAAAGAGTCTGGTCACTTACTCTGCAGTCAGTCATCTGGTCTCAGGTCCCATGAAGGGCCCACCCAGATCAAGTTCCCCTCTCCCCACACCAGGCTGCCTTATACAGATGCCAGTATAACTTGACATTAGTCAGTTTGTTTCTCTTGGTGTTCTACTTGTATTTATTAGCTAATTTTATCTTACAAGGTTGACACTTCTAGTGCAGCTAATTATTCACTTTTCCAACTTCACTTTAGCAAAGTTGAGCATGAAGGAGAAATTACAGAAATGCTCAAAGATGCACAGAAGTAAATACAACAGCAAACCCTCTTTTACCCATTACTCAACATCACCAACCATTAGCATTTTGCCATACTTAAATCTTTCATTTCCTAACTTGTAAGTTTGATTTTAAAATTTGCTTTCATGTCATTCTGTGGCTAAGCTTATTAATGCTTATATGATTAGAAGAAAAGCATTTATACACATATATATTTATATATGCTAATATAAATACAGTTTAAAAGATAGCCCTTATGCTATTATACTCTGACAATAAATATTGTGAATGCATAAAAAATATTTTCAGTTTAAGGAATTTTTTCTTTTAATGTAGACTGAAATTTGACAAATCTTTTTTAACTAAAAGCCTCTGAGAGAGAAACGGGAATATTATGTAAGGGGAAAAGTTGGAAATCTGCTAACATTGGATGAAATGATTGATCAAGTACTTACTGTGGCCTGTCCTGAGAAGGTATAACTAAGTCCTCAGGGAGCTATTTGCGAGGATGCTGGGAAAATAAAGTGATAGGGTACTAACTAGGCTATTTTTAAATGAAAGCTTAGAGGTTGGCAGTGGAACAACCCTGTCAGGGTTTTAGGCTTTATTTTTCCTTTAGTCCTTCCAGTATATAAAATACCTTCCCATGTGTTCTCTTGCATGAATGTCAGTGCGCTGCAGGGTCTAAGTAGGGGCATTATTAAAACTTCCAGAGTAAAGACCATTTCCCAGTTAAATTTAAAACTAGGATTTTTAGGTCTAAAAATTCAGGGCTATCCATTATCCCAAATAAATTACATTAAGGCAGATTATCTAAGAGAGAGACAGTGGATGGAAGCAGGTTAATAATTTATAATTCAAATTCATGAGAAAACCAAACAGTTCATTAGAATTCAAAATGATCAATTATGAGCCTTTTTGAAATTAGACAGCATTTAATATTTAATCCTCTGTGAAAGATGTACTTAATTTTTTTTCTTTGCCATAAAATATGCATAACATAAAATTTACCATCTTAACCATTTTTAAGCATATAGTTTAGTAGTACTAAATGCATTCATAATGTGCTGTTATTATCACTGCCTGTCTACAGAATTCTTCATCTTTTAAAACTTAAACTCTGTGTCCATTAAAAAATAATACTTCATTCCCCCTATCCCCAGCCCAGTGCCTGGCAACCCCATTCTACTTTCTGTCTCTATGGATTTGACTACATATGTCATAGAAGTGATTTCCTACAGTATTAGTTCTTTTGTAGCTGGTTTATTTTCCTTAGCATGTACTCAGTGTTCATCCATGCTGTAGCATACTGCAGAATTTCCTTCTTTTTTAGGGCCAAATAATATTTCATTGTATGTAACTTCCAGCCAAGATGGAGGCATAGGTAGACACACTATGCCTCCTCCCACAACCAAAATAAGGACAACGACAATTTAGAAACAAAATAACAACCAGAACAGACAGAAAATTGAACTGTATGGAAGTCCGACAACCAAGGAGTTAAAGTAGACACATTCATCCAAACCGGTAGGCGGGATAGAGTCAGGAGGCCAGGTGGAGAGGGGTTGTGCCACAAAAAGTGGTAGCACCAGGCTCGCAAGGCACCCTGGGCTTGCAAGATGGCAGTGGGAGGACACTAGGGGTGGGGTGGCAACATGCAGATCCAGTGAGGCGGCAATAGTGAAGCAAGGCACTGTGCGCAAGACAGCTGGCTGACCGGGTAGTCTCACATTCGCATGCAGATGAACCAGGTGAAATTGGGGAGCACGACAGACTGTGCCACCCAGGGCCCCAGTGCTGGGAAATAAAGCCTCAAAACACTGATTGAAAACACCTGTGGGGGTTGAGGTGGTGGGAGAGACTCCCAGCCTCACAGGAGAGTTTGTTGGAGAGACCCATGGGGTCCTAGAATGTACAGAAGCCCACCCACCAGGAATCAGCACCAGAAAGACCCAGTTTGCTTGGGAGAAGTGGCGGAAGGGATTGAAATATGATGGACAGTGGAGCAAGGGCCATTGTTCCTTCTCAGACCTTCGTCCCCACATACAGTGTCACAACCCAGTCACTGGGTTGCCTGCCCTGGTGAACACCTAAGGCTCCACCCCTCATACATAACAGGTGTGACAAAGAAAAAGAAAAAAAAGAAAAAAGAAAAAAAAAAAGGTGCAGACGGAAGAACAGCTCAAAGCTCCACAGCAAATACAACTAAACAACCAAGAGATAGCCAACCTATCAGATGCACAGTTCAAAGCACTGGTGATCAGGATGCTCACAGAATTGGTTGACTTTGGTTGCAAATTAGATGAAAAAATGAAGGCTATGCTAAGTGAAATGAAGGAAAATGCACAGGGAACCAATAGTGATGGGAAGAAAGCTGGGACTCAAATCAATGGAGTGGACCAGAAAAAAGAAAGAAAGAATCAAACAGAAAAGAATGAAGAAACAAGAATTCAAAAAAAAGATGAGGAGAGGCTCAGGAACCTCCAGGACATCTTTAAACGTTCCAACATCTGAATTATAGGGGTTCCAGAAGGGGAAGAGGAAGGGCAGCAAGTGGAAAACTTCTTTGAACAAATAATGAAGGAGAACTTCCCCAATCTGGCAAAGGAAAGAGACTTCCAGGAAGTCCAGGAAGGTCAGAGAGTCCCAAAGAAGCTGGACCCAAGGAGGAACACACCAAGGCACATCATAATCACATTACCCAAGATTGAAATGAAGGAGAGAATCCTAGAAGCAGCAGGAGATAAGGAGACAGTAACCTACAAAGGAGTTCCCATAGACTCTCAGCTGATCTCTCAAAAGAGACCTTACAGGCAAAAAGGGGCTGGAAAGAAGTATTCAAAGTGATGAACAGCAAGAACCTACATCCAAGATTGATTGCTCTATCCAGCAAAGCATTCATTTAGAATGGAAGGGCAGATCAAGTGCTTCTCAGATAAGGTCAAGTTAAAGGAGTTCATCATCACCAAGCCCTTATTTGATGAAATGTTAAAGGGACTTATCTAAGAAAAAAAAGATGAAAAACATGTATAGTAAAAGGACAGCAAACTCACAATTATTAACACCACACCTAAAGCAAAACCAAAAGAAACGAAGCAAACAACTAGACCAGGAACAGAACCACAGAAATGGAGATCACATGGAGGGTTAGCAGCAGGGGAGTGGGAGGAGGAGCCGGGGGGCGGGGAAGGTACAGAGAATAAGTAGCATAGATGGTAGGTAGAAAATAGACAGGGGGAGGGCAAGAATAGTACGGGGAATATAGAAGCTAAAGAACTTATGACATATGGACATGAACTAAAGGGGAGGAATGTGGGTGGGAGAGGGTGTGCAGGGTAGAGGGGAATGAAGGGGGGAAATGGGACAACTGTAATAGCATCATTAAAGTATATTTAAGAAATTTCATTGTATGTATATACTGTATTTTGCTTATCCATTCATTGGTCAATGGACTTTGGTTTCCTTCTAAATTTTAACAGTTGTGAATTATGCTGCTATGAACACGAGTGTATAGGTAACTCTTTGAGACCCTGATTTCAGTGATTGGAGTTTATATACCTAGCAGTGGAATTGCTGGATCATGTGGTAATTCTGTTTTAAATTTTTGGATGAACCTCTGTGCTGTTTTCCACAGTGGCTGTGCCATATTACATTCCCACCAACAGTGCACAAGAGTTCCGGTTATTCTATATCCTAATGGGTATGAGGCAATATCTCATAGTTTTCAGTTGCATTTTACTGATGACTAAGTGATGCTGATCATCTTTTCATACACTTACTAGCCATTTTTATGTTAGAAAAATGTCTATTCAAGTTTTTGTTCATTTTGGAACCAGGTTGCTTTTTGTGTTTTTTAGTTTTAGGAGTTCTGTATATATTTTGGATATTAATCTCTTACATGTATGTGATTTGCAAGTATTCCTCCTATTATGGGTTGCCTTTTTATTCTGTGTATAGTGTCTTTTAATGTGCTTAATTTTAAAATTTTTGTTAGGTGCAATTTGTCTAGTTTTTTCTTTTGTTCCCTGTGCCTTTGGAATCATAGACAAGAAATCATGGCCAAATCCAGTTTGAGCGTCTGCCCTATGTTTTTTAAAACTTAAACAAGGAATATTTATTGGTTCACAAAACTGAAAAATCCAGAGGTGACTAGCTTCAGGCATGGGTGGATCCAGGAGCACAAACATTGTCACCAGGACTCAAATCTCCATCATTTGGCTCTGCTTTCCTCTGTACTGGCTTCATATTCTGACTGGCTCATTCGATATGGTGGACCCTGACCCTGTGTTTTATTCTGAGAGTTTTTGTAGTTTTAGGTCATACATTTAGGTCGTTGATCAATTTTGAGTTAATATTTGCATATGTTGTTAGGTAAAGATCCACCTTCATTCGTTTGCATGTGGATATCAAGTTTTCCCAGTAATACTTGTTGAAAAGTCCATCCTTTCCCCAAGGGTCTTGCCACCATCGTCAAAAATCATTGGACAATATATGTGAGGATTTATTTCTGGCCTCTCTATTCCACAGATATATATGTCTGTCTTAAATCCAATATCACACTGCTTTGATTACTGTGTTAAGTTTTCAAATAAAGAAGTGTCAGCAAAATGCAGACAACTACTTGAACAACAATAAAACTAAAAAAAACTGAGAGCATTCTAGCATTTGTTTTTCTTTTTTCTTTTTCAAGATTGTTTTGGCTATTCTGGGATATTTGAGATTTCATTTGAACTTTAGGGTGGGTTTTTCTATTTTTTCAAAAGTTGTTATTGAGATTATTGCATTGAATCTGTAGATCACATTGGCTAGTATTGATATCTTCAACAAGATTAAATGTTCTGACTTGACATCTGCCAAGGGAACATCCATAGGAATATATTTAGATGAAAAAGATTCCTCCATCCTGAAATCACTGAGTTGGTCTGCAGCCCCCTTGGTTGTTCTGTGGCAACTAGCATTAATTCCTATTGGTGTAGATGCCTCGAAGGGAGACATTTCCTTAAGAATATCCCTTTCTATTCTTTCCTCTGTTTTTTTCCCCCACTTCAGCTCTTGTCAGTGGTTTCTTTGGTGTTCTTCTGGGTATGTCTGAGAATTCAGTGATTGGTAGAATGGGAGCTGCATGCTTGAAATTTCCAGTCACCCTGTTGACAACTAAGATTTCGTTGCTTAAAGCCATTATAGTTTCAGGTATAGGAGTACTCTCTGAAATTATTGTACCATCTATACAAAAATATTCTGAAGTATCCACCCTTTTCCTCAGAGTTCTTCTCAGCCCTTTTGTGGCTTCCCTAGTTAATGCCTACAGAGGTCTGTCTTTTGAAGATCCACTTGTCCACTCAATCTCAGTTATCCCAGTTTGGGAATAGCTCTGATTGGGTCCAGCTCTTCTTTGCTTGAGTGTTGGAGTCTTTGCTCTGCCCTTTAGTGGTTCTCTCTTCTCAAGCTTGACCTCTATTTTAGGGTCTTCCTCGTCACTGTACCTGTCAAAGTCATTACTTCCATTCTGTTTTGTATTTTCTGCCAAAGAAGAAATTGTTGGCAAAGGAGTAGAAGGTCTTGATTCTGTTCCTTGTTCCCTCAGTTTCAACAGCTTTTGCTTATATAGCTTCCTGGTTGTTCCCACAATAGGGCCAGGATTCACCCCATACTTCGCAAGCTGGTCTGGAACATCTTCATTAGTGAGCTCTGTTACAGTTAAATCATCTCTAAGGGGTGCTCCCAAGTGGATTCCCAAGTGGATAAAAATTTTGCTATTTGTTGTTGTGGCTGTTTGTTTGTTTGTTTGTTTTTGGTCGGCCAAGCTATGGAAACCAACCAAGTAAATCCGTTCTCTCCTCCACCTCTTGATGACTCCGGAAATTCCAACTGAATGATATCTCTTTACACATTCAATTTGGTCTCCTATTTTTATTTTTTTAAAGATTTTATTTATTTTTAGACAGAGGGGAAGAGAGGGAGAAGGAAAGGGAGAGAAACGTCAGTGTAAGCGAGAAACATTGCTCAGTTGCCTCTCCAACTAGGCACGTGCTCTGACCAGCAATTGAACCAGTTCACAGGCTCACGCCCAGCTCACTGAGCCACATCACCCAGGGCGGTCTTCTGTTTTTAATAACTGTGTAAAAAACATTTGTGTACACTTGTTGACTCAAGAGCTAAAATAATGTGATTTCACCTCAGTCAATGTAGTGTTCCATTGAAAAGCAAACAAGATACTATATAAATGGACTTCATTTAAATGTTTTGGACTTTGGACTAGTAGGAAATCACTTCGTGCTATGTGAATAATTTTTTTTAGCTCTGGAACTTTTTGTGGGCTTAATTTGTTTAATGTGGACATCTTATTTCATTTTTGAGAAAAACATGTTGTTTCTGTGTATTTGGGAAACAAGAAGGGCAAAATGTATAATGTGAAGTTACACATTTAAATACTTTGAATCCTTACAGAAAAGATTTAAGAACTATTCTCTGCTGTATAAAAACTTCAGAGATACATGAAGCATGAAATTGTAAGAGAAAAAGTAACTTGAGGTTATAATTTTTGTAAGAACAAAAAGTTTCATGGTGTTTTATGGGGAATAGTATAGCAATAATCTCTTCTGTAACTTTTATTAATGTAATGTTGTTATTATAGTCGTACTGTGCTCACTATTTAAATGATTTCTGGTATCCTGAGTGTCTTACGTCAGTAAGACTCATTTAAATATAGTTGGATTTTAGCAGAGATCTTTTAGTGTAACTTACATGCACATATTTTAGAGGACTGTTAGCTCACTGTATGTGTTTTTAAAAGCTGTTTAGCTAGCTATAAGGCTATAGTTGGAAAACTGTACTTTTTATTTACAGCAAAAAATATTGTCAATCCAATTAGCTACCAAAATATTTTTTAGATAAATAAGTGTGTGTCTGTTTAGAAGTTAGAAACTTTACACACTGGTCTTAGTTTCCATTTGGAGTCCTTATTGCATTGTCTTCTGTTACTAAAACAAATTTTGCCAAGTTTTTTGCCCCCTATTTCCCAACATAATTTGATGTAAAAAGTGCAGAAGGTATTGCTTTTAAATTACATAGTAAACTTTTTTTGGATCTACAGTAGTTAATATATGAATTTGTAAACTCTGAATATAAGGTGGGCATTATGATTGTATTCTTGAAGTTGGTTAACTTTATTCTTTGTGGCTGATTTTTTTTTTTCACCTAAAACTTACCTCATGTATAACTTGGTTAAGTAATTGGAATTTCAATAGAATCAAGTAAAACAAAAATTTTATAAATCACTATTTTTTTTAAAGATTTTTATTTATTTATTTTTAGAGAGGGAAGGGAGGTAGATAGAGAGAGAGAGAGAGAGAAACATCAATGTGCGGTTGCTGGGGGTCATGGCCTGCAACCCAGGCATGTACCCTGACTAGGAATCGAACCTGCGACACTTTGGTTCGCAGCCCGTGCTCAATCCACTGAGCTACGCCAGCCAGGGCAAGTAAAACAAAAATTTTAATCTTACTCATTTGAGTTATTGATTTTATGGTCTTTGACCATAAAGCATAGTAAAAAATAAGTTATTTTAAAATATCATCTGAAATAAAAAGATACTTTGAAAAGGGGGAAAAAGCTGAAGATGTATATTTAGGTCAGCACACAATTTTGATTTGAATTAACCCTATTCTAATATTTAGCTTTTAGATAACTTTGTAGACATTTTTCACTTGCCAGTTTACCAGAAGCCTGTGCAGGCCAGGTACTGCAGAGGGAGTGAGGGGCGTGCTTCTGGATCAGAACTGTTTGACTCTCTGAGGAAGAGTGTTTCTTTGAGATGAGCCACGCAGGGGGCACATTTTACTCAACTTTTCTGCTGTAAGGTAGTAGCGATCTACTTTCACTTGCTTTGTTTTAAAACTGTTTTCTATTTTGTTTTAAATCTTTTATTTATAAGTAGAAATTGTGTGAAGCTGCATTTAATGTTTAAAAATGTGGGATGATAAATCAGACTTAATATGTATGTAAGGTCAATTTTCTAATAGGAAAGGTATGGTCCAAAATAGCAAGAGTAGGACCAGGTAAAAAATGTAGTCTATTTTTTTAAAATGTGTATCTGGTCTTTTGTCTGTGTCTGTTGTATTCTGCTAGAATAAGTGTGTCCTTGATATCATTGCAAAGCATTTTTCCCTGATTAACTTGTAGATGAAGACTTTACAATATAATTCAACAATAAAAAGTAATTAACCTCTAAAAAAAAGATTAAATGTTCTAATCCATGAGCATGGTATGTGTTTCCATTTATTTATGTCTTCTTGAATTTCTTTCAGCAATGTTTTGTAATTTTTCCTTCCTTGGTTAAACCTATTTCAAGTATTTAATTCTTTTATCTGTTATTATAAATGGAATTGTTTTTGTAGTTCCCTGTTCAGATTCTCATTGTTCATGTATAGAAATGCAACTGATTTTTGTATGTTGACTTTGTATCCTGCTACTTCACTGAATTCACTGATTAGTTTTCATACCTTTGTCTGGAGTCATTAGGGTTTTCTACATATAAGAACATATCATTTGCAAACAGACACCTTTACAGCTTTCTTTTCTGTTCAGGTGCTTTTAATTTTTCTTCTAACCTAATTGCTCTGGTTATAACTTCCAGTACTATGCTGAATAGAAGTGGTGAAAGTGGGCATCCTTACTTTGTGCCTGATCTTAGAGGAAGGTTTTAGTCCTTTACCACCAAGTATGGTTTGCTGTGGATTTTTCTTCTGTGGCTTTTATTGTGTTGATGTATTCCATTTATTTCTACTTGAGTTTCTTTTTCTTTTTTTTAAATCATGAAAGGGTGTTAAGTTTTGTCAAATGCCTTTTTTGCATAAATTAAGATGATCATTTGGGTTTTTTTTCTTTTGATATGACATATTACATTGGTTGAGCCATTCTTACATTGAAAGAACAAATCTCTTTGGCTATACTTTGCTTGCTTGTGATTGGACAGGAGAGGGGAGAAGATAATGGGGGGAAAGGGTGAAGGGTTTACAGGAACAATTATAAAGGACACATGGACAATAACAAGGGGGGAGTAGAAATGGGGGATGGAGGTGGGGAGGGCTGGGGTGTTGGGGAGGGGTGGGGGAAAGGCAGAAAACTGTACTTGAACAACAATTAAAAAAAGAACAGCCCTGGCTGGTATAGCTCAGTGGATTGAGCACGGGCTGCGAACCAAAGTGTCGCAGGTTCGATTCCCAGTCAGGGTACATGCCTGGGTTGCAGGCCATGACCCCCAGCAACCGCACATTGATGTTTCTCCCTCTCTCTCTCTCTCTCTCTCTCTCTCTCTCTCTCTCATCTCCCTCACTTCCCTCTCTAAAAATAAATAAATAAAATCTTAAAAAAAAAAAAGAACAAATCTTACTTGGTCATGGTTTATAATCCTTTTTAATATGCTGCTGAATTATACTTGCTAGTGTTTTGTTTGTAGGAGATACTGGTTTGTAATTTTTCTATAGTGTCTTTGAATTTCACAGCAGGGTTATTCTGGCCTTATAAAACTAGTTAGGGAGTATTCTTTTCTAGTCAATTTTTTTTAAAGTTTAAGGACAGATATTAGTTCTTCTTTAAATGTTTGGTAGAATTCACCACTGAAGCCATTGTTGGGAAGATTATTTATTACTGATTTAATCTCCTTAGTAGTTACCAGTCTATTCAGATTTTCCATTTTTTTCATAATTTAGTCTTGGTAGGGTTTTTTAAAGGAATATCCCTATTTAATCTACATTATTCAATTTGCTGGCATACAATATTCATTGTATTCCTCATAATCCTTTTTATTTTTATAGAATGAGTAACAGTGTCCTCCTTTTCTTTTCTGATCTGAGTAATTTGAATCTTCTTTTTATTCCTTTTAGTCCACCTGCCTAAAGGCTTGTCAATTTTGTTGATTTTTTTGAAGAACAAATTTTGTTTTCATTCACTTTTTCTACTGTTTTTCTATTATCTAATTCATTTTTCTCAGCTCTAATATTTATTATTTTCCCATCTTCTATCTTTGCCTTTTGTTTGTTCTTTTTCTAGTTCCTTGAGTTGTAAGGTTAGGTTGATGATTTGAGATCTTTCTTGAATCATAATATAAGTTTATAGCTACAGAGTTCCCCTTTAACCTTGCTTTTGCAGTATCTCATAGGTTTTGATATGTTGTGTTTTAGTTTTCAATCATTTTTAAGAATTTTCTATTATTTCTTGTGCTTTCTTCCTTGATTCATTGGTTGTTTAAGACTTTATACATATTGGGAATTCTCCAGTTTTACCTTGTTATTAATTTCTAATTTTATCCTCTTGTGGTTGGAGAAGATGCTTTATATCATAACTTTTTTGTGTATCAATATTTAAAGTAGTCAGACATAACCTATGGTCTATCCTGGAAAATGTTTCATGTGCATTTTAGAAGAATATGTATGCCGTTCTTTTTTTTAAATTTTTATTTTATATATGCTGTTCTTGAGTAGAGTGTTCTAATATATTGTCAGATCTCACTGCTTTATTGTATTGTTTAAATCCTCTATTCCTTATTTATCTTCTGTATAGTTGTTCTTTCTATTATTGTGAGTGGGGTATTGAAGTCCCCAACTATTATTGTAGAACTGTTTATTTCTCCTACAATTCTGTTAGTCTTTGCCTCAAATATTTTGCTGGTCTTTTATTAGGAATGTAAATGTTTATAATTACTACATCTTTTTGTTATATTGAGCTTATTAATATAAATATCTTTGTTCTTGTAATATTTTTAATTTAAAGATTATTTTTATTATATTTTAGTTACAGCTTCCATTGCTCTACTTTTTACCCCTGCTCTCTAATACTCTATACATAGAGTACCTTTCCTAACTTCCACTTTATGCTATGTGGTATTCCACTGTGTAAATGTACCACAGTTTTTTGATCCACTTATTTACTGATGGGCACTTAGGTTGCTTCCAGCACTTGGCTATTGTAAATTGTGTTGCTATGAACAATTGGGTGCATAGGTTCTTTTGAATTGATGTTTCAGGGTTCTTGGGGTATAATCCCAGCAGTGGAATTGCTGAGTCAAAAGGCAGTTCCATTTTTAGTTTTCCGAGGAAATTCCATACTGTTTTCCACAGTGGCTGCACCAGTCTGCATTCCTACCACAGTGCACTAGGGTTCCCTTTTCTCCACATCCTTGCCAACACTAGTTGTTTGTTGATTTGTTCATGATGGCCATTCTCACTTGTGTGAAGTGGTATCTCATTATAGTTTTAATTTGCGTCTTTCTGATGGTTAGCGATGCTGAGCATCTTTTCATATGTTTCTGGGTTCTCTGTATGTCCTTCTTGGAGAAGTATCTGTTGAGGTCCTTTGCCCATTTCTTAACTGGGTTGTTTGTCTTCTTGGAGTGGAGTTGTGTAAGTTCTCTATGTATTTTGGAGATCAAACCTTGTCTGAGGTATCATTGGCAAATATGTTTTACCATATAGTTGGTTCTCTTTTCATTTTAATGCTGTTTTCTTTAGCCATGCAGAAGATTTTAATTTTGATGAAATACCATTTGTTTATTCTTTCATTTATGTCCCTTGCTGTAGGAGACATGTTGGTGAAAATAGTGCTGCATTGACTATCTGAGATTTTCCTGCCTATGTTCTCCTCTAGGACTTTTATGGTGTCACGACTTATATTTAAGTCTTTTATCCACCTTGAATTTATTTTTGTGTGTAGTGTAAGTTGGTGATCAAATTTCATTTTTTTTTTTTGCATGTAGCTGTCCAGATCTCCAAACACCATTTGTTGAAGAGGCTATTTTTGCTCCACTTTATTCTTTTGTCCCCTTTGTTGAATATTAACTGACCATAGAGACTTGGGTTTATTTCTGGTCTCTCTATTCTGTTCTATTGGTCTATGTGTTTGTTCTTATGCTAGTACCAGACTGTTTTGATTGCAGTGGCCTTGTAATACAGTTTGATATCAGGTATAGTGATCCTTCTTACTTTGTTCTTCTTTCTCAAAATTGCTGTGGCTTTTCAGGTCATTTTTGGTTCCATATAAATTTTTTGAAATGTTTGTTCTATGTCTGTGAAATATGCCATTGGTACTTTAATAGGTATTGCATTGAATCTGTAAATCACTTTGGGTAGTATGGACATTTTGATGATGTTAATTTTTCCAGGCCATGCATACGGTATGTTTCCATTTGTTTGTGTCTTCCTTAATTTCCTTCCTCAGTATTGTATAGTTTTCTGAGTACAGGTCTTTCACTTCCTTGGTTAGGTTTATTCCTAGGTACTTTATTTTTTTTGTTGCTATAGCAAATGGGATTTTTTTCCTGATTTCTGTCTCTGATCTTTCCTTGTTGGCATATAAAAATGCCTTTGATTTCTGAATACTGACTTTGAACCCTGCTGTTTTGCCAAATTCACTACTAGGTCGAGTAGTCTTTTGATAGAGTCTATGTAGGGTTTTCTATGTACACTATCATATAACCTGCATACAGTGACAGTTTTACTTCTTCCTTTCCAATTTGGTTGCCTTTAATTTCTCTTTCTTGTTGATCAGTGTGACTAGGACTTCCAATACTATGTTGAATAACAGTGGTGAAAGTGGACATCCATGTCTTACTCCTGAGGTTAGTAGGAAAGCTTTTAATTTTTGCCCATTGCATGTGATGTTGGCTGTAGGTCTCTCATGTATGGCCTTTATAATGTAAAGAATGCTCCCTCTATCCCCACTTTGCTGAGTGTTTTTATCGTAAATGGGTGCTGTACCTTATCAAATGCTTTTTCTACATCTATTGATATGATCATGTGAATTTTGTCTTTGCTTTTGTTTGTGTGGTGTATTAGGTTTATTCATTTGTAAATGTTGTACCATCCTTGCATCCTTGGGATGAATCCCACTTGATCATGGTGTATGATCTTTTTAATGTATTGTTGAATGTGGTTTGCCAATATTTTGTTGAGGATTTTGGCGTCTGTGTTCATCAGCGATATTGGCCTGAAGTTTTCTTTCTTTGTTGTGTCTTCATCCAGTTTTGGAATTAGGATGATGCTGACTTTGTAAAAAGAGTTTAGGAGTCTTCCCTCTTTTTTTTTTTTTTTTTTTTGAATATTCTGAGAAGGATAGGAGTTAGCTCTTCCCTAAATGTTTTGTAAAATTCTCCTGTGAAGCCATCCTGTTCAGGGCATTTGTGTGCCAGGAGTCTTTTGATTACTGCTTCAATTTCATTAGCTGTTATTGGTCTGTCCAAGCTTTCTGCTTTTTCTTCATTCAGTTTTTGGAGATTATATTTTTCTAGAAATGTGTACATTTCACCCTGGTTTTCAAGTTTGTTTGCATATAGTTGTTCATAGTAATTTCTTAATCCTTTGTATCTCTGTGGTATTGTTACCAAACAAAGAGGGGGGGCTCTAGAGGCAATATACTATTACCAAAAGGAACCCCCCAGGTTCATTATGTTCGCCACCAGAGGAAAGACGCCTCTCAATGTCAGAGATTCGTGAAAAGGAAAGGAAATGTTTATTTAATGCTGTACAGACTTAAAGGAGTGACCTAATGTCTTCATCAGAATCCCAAAGTCCCTTAAAACACCCACAAACACACACAGTCCTTCCTTTCCCCCTTTGCCCAGTCTGGGGTACCATATCTCAGGAACAGAAATAGAAGTCCATGGCTCAGGCAGCCCCCAGTTCTTCCCAGTAATCCGTCTCAGCTGGTAGGCCTCCCTCAGTTCCCGGCACCATTAGCTGTGTCGCCGGGATCTCTGCTAAAGCTGCAGGAGTCCCCACTCTGGCAAAGCCGCAGGGTTCTCTCTCCACTGCCCCAGCCACGTGGTCCTCCCTGCATAATGGCCGAGGGAGTCTCACTCTGCCAAAGCCGCGTGGTTCTCTCTCTAAAGGCTGCCACATCTCTCTGCTCTTACGTAGGCGCTGTAACTTGGGGGACCTGCCCCCCAGTTACGTGTTGGGGTGAAGTTACTTCCATTCCCCTGGCTCAGAGCATGGCCACAGCTATTTAACATATCTATATAACCAGTTAAAGGTTATAGATATATCAAATGATGACGCCAGAGGTTAGCTGCAAAGCTGTTGCTATGCAAAACAGCTCTCTGTTGCCCTGCTCCATGTGTCCCTTCCCTTTACTGGTGGGGGTTAGGGTGAGGACAACCTAATATTTCCTAGACACCTTGAGTTCTGGACCCCATTTCAAATCCCTATTTGGGGTTCCCCTCTTGGCTGCATTATCAGTTATAATCTCTCCTCTTTCATCTCTGATTGTTTTTATTTGGGTCCTGTCTCTTCTTTTCTTGATGAGGCTGCTTAAAGACTTGTTGATTTTGTTTATCTTTTCAAAGAGCCAGCTCCTGGATTTGTTGTGGAAAATAACTCACACACGGGGGAGATGGCGAGGCACAATCCTTTATTATGTGCTCGGGCTCAGAGGAGAATCTCCAAATCCGGAGCAATGAGCTTTGTTTTCCCGGGGTTTAAATAGCCTCGGGCTTCCTGCCTACCGTAGTGAAGCAAAGTTACAGAAGCCAAATGCGGGGTTAGTGATGACCTTGAGATAACGACTGTTGCCTGGAAATGGTGCTGGTTAGCTCCTACCTAAGAATAGCTACTGCTCAGCTATGTCCTGTCACATTCCCCCTTTGATGCTATGAGGTGTGTTATCCCTTTTAGCATCACTATATACCTGGCTGTAAGGCTGAGGTCCTTGGGAGGGTTACAACTGGTGTTGGTACCACTGGAGGGGTAGCACTTTGGCGGCTGCCCTACGAGTCACTGTGGCCCTAGGTGTTGGACCAAGGTCCAGAGGATGTAGGGTCCCATATGCCTGACACCTCTGGGTCTGGTATTCTATGGTCCTGGATATTACTCCAGTCCGGTATACCTTCCCTCCCCAAATGCAGAGGGATTGCTGTGGCTGAACGCAACCCAACGGCATGTCAGTGGAGGAGCTGAAAGCTGACACTGGGAGATAGTAAGAGACCACTCTACTGCTGAGCATAATCCTGTGCCCGGGGGCGTATTACATTTACTGGCTGGGGCTGAGACGGGGCCGAATTTGTTAAGCAAAGCATACAATAAAAGCATACAATAAATTTTCTAGGGTGACCTGCTCTGCAGGGATTCCATTCTGCAGGAGTCACAGTCACTAGTCCAATTCCCAATGCTCCTGCGAAGGTGTCAATTAAAGGCAGGTACCCTGCGGAACACTGGTCCATTCCTTGGTGTCTTCTTTACTGGCTGGTGTCCTCTGGTGCCTCAGCATAGGTATTCTAGGCACAGGCCTAGTCCTTGGGTCCTCGGCATCTGCTGCTGTTTTGGCCCGGCTGTAGTGGATCCAAGGGGTGATTTCTGCAACCTAGGAAATGCTAGCAGCAGCAAGTCCGTCCAGGGCAGTCCAGTTTTCTGGTTTGCGTACCCGGTGACTCTCCTGCCCTTTACCATATAGCTGCTTTCATCCATGTAGTGGGTGACATCAGGTTGGTACAGGGGCTGGTACAGGGGCTGGTCCTGGAGGTCTGGCCAGCTGGCGTGGACCTCTTCAGTTACTTCAAGACAGTCATGGTCCAGCTCTCCAAGTTCTGCTGGTAGGTAGGTGGCTGGATTGACTTGTTTTATGGTCTTAACATGCACCCTCGGGTTTCCTTGGAGAATGCCCTGGTACTGAGTCAGTCTGGGGTTCGACAGCCACTTATACCCCTGCCCAGCAAGGAGGCTGTTTACTGCATGTGGTACGTGAAGACTGACTTTTTGGCCTAGAGTTAACTTGTCTGCCTCTTGCAAAAGGGTTACGGCAGCAGCAACTGCCCTCAGACAAGGTGGCCAGCCGGTGACGACATGGTCCAACTGCTTAGACAGGTCAGCCACCAGGCGTTGTTATGGTCCGACAGGCTGGGTCAGGACCCAAGGGCTACCTTGTCTCTCTTGTGGGTATACAGATTAAAAGGCCAGCCCGGCTCTGACAGTCCAAGGGCAAGAGCATCACTGAGGCACCCCTTGATATCTTGGAAGGCTTTCTTTTCATTTTCTCCCCATTTTAGGGGTTTGATGTCCAGACCCTTTAAAACCTGGTACTAGGGCTGAGTTTCACAGCAGCAGGGTGCAGGCTGGCTTTTCCTCAGAAGAACGAGCATTTTTCTTAGAAATCAGATGAGGTTCTGGAGGGTGTTGGCAACTCTGCCATTTTCCGTCCGCACCCATGATCACACCGTGAGTACTTCCAACAAGTCTGGTTGCTGAGCTCTGCATCTGGTGACGCTGCTGGAGCCCCGAGGGAGCTTGCAGGCCACTGGGGCAGGCGAACCCAACGGAGCACCGTGAAGGGCCATGACAGAGGACTGCGAGGATGGCTGTGGGGGCACTTCAGATACACAGCATGTGCCCTCTGCAACTCGACATGAAGAGTAGGAGTGTGTTCAGGATGTGCCTCTGGTGATCTTTCCCTAATTCAGTCAGGCGCTTCAGCAGCATGTGCGTTCCCTCCCAGCACTGTTCTTGGGATGGGCCACCAGGAGGAGGTCATCCATGTACTGCAGAATTGTTAGGTCCATCCCCCCTTAGCAAGGGGCTTCAGGTCTCCTACTAGGGCTTCCCCAAACAAGGTTGGGGAGTTCTTAAACCCCTGGGGAAGTCTAGTCCAGGTTAACTGAGTCTTGACTGCAGTGTGCGGATTTTTCCATTTAAAGGCAAAAATGGGTTGGCTGGAAGGTGCCACAGGAATGCAGGAGAAGGCATCCTTCAGATTAAGGCAGGTAAACCACGTTGCTGTTGGGGAAGCTGGCTTAGGAGGGTGTACGGGTTCGGGATGACCGGTGGAGGGTGATGGCTGCTTTGTTGACAGCCCACGGATCCTGGACGGGCCAGTACTTGCTCCCGTCCAGCTACCATCATGGGTCTGTGCAGGTGTGGCCCCATGTCATGGAGCCAATCTTCTCCGAGCTCCCGCACAGGCACTGCAACTCGGGGGACCTGCCTCCTAGCCACATTTTGGGCTGAGGGGGTCTTTTTTTATCTCCCTGGCCCAAAGCATGGCCACAGCTATTCAGCATATTTAAGTGACCAGCCAAAGGCTATAGATATGTTAAATAACTATGCCATGGATTAGCTGTAAAGCTGTTGCTGTACAAATCAGCCCCGCATGTTTTTGCTCTGTGTGTCCCTCCCCCAACTCACACCTGTGGGAGAAGGGATGAAGACATCTTAAAATCTCCTGGATGCCTTGAGTTCTGGGCCCCATTTCAAATGCCCATTTGGGGTCCTCCTTCTTGGCTGCAGCCTGTAACAATCCCTCCTTTCAGATATACATCCACTTTAAAATCTTTTAAAGGACAATGGACGAAGATCTTATCTTCTTGTAACTGCTTCCGGCTGGAAATGGACGTTGTTCTATTTACCCGTGGGTCAGGGGTGCCCTGAAAGGGGGAGTGTAGCACAGAGGGAGTCCTTCCTATAAGCGGAAGAACCTTATAGAATCCTGGTCAATTGGCTGTCACCAGGAAGTTGCAGGCTCGGTGTCCAAGGGCTGGCGTTACTAGACCATTGGCATCCTGGTTATATTCTGGAGATTACAGATTAGGAAAGAGTTGGAAGGCACAATTAAATCATAACCACTAAATGACAAAGGCAGGAACTTAAGTAAAGAATGGCTTATCTGGAGGAAGGGGTACAAGGCATGCTACACTTATCCAAAACTCTTGTAGCCCATTATACCTCACTCGGGCTGAGGGGAATATATTAGGATTTCCCTCCCTCCAGATATCTGAACCCTTCCTGTCTAAGCCATCAAGACAGAAAAGGGAAAACCAGTTCTAAAGTGAAGCCCACAGATTGCCCGAACTGTTCTCCAACCCAACTGATCAGTTCAGCCAAACCATTGAGTTTCAGGGGGCAATGATGAAGCATGGGCTCCTTAAGTGAGGCCTATATTGCAACCAGTCACTCAGATAATGAAGTCATAGGCATACGTCCTATGAAAACAGAAGAACACACAGGTTAATTCACACAATAGTCCCCAAACCAGTTTCTGTGCCTGTGAGACTGTCTTTTGGGAAGATGTTCAGTTGCAAGGTCCTTCCTGCAATGACATTTAGCAATGGCAATTTGACAGGTCCTCCGTACCTGTAAATTGTACATCTTTGATAATATTACAAAACCAGTTTCAACTTTCAAATGAAAAGAAACTTTCAAGACAGTTAGCTGCATCATTCTGATGTCTAATACTGAGCATTGTGATTTTCCTTGAACCACAATTTTTCTCCTTAAGATCACCCTCATTGTTATTAAAGGGACTACTTTGAGTTCTGCTTTTCATTTTGACTGTTTGTTTGCATAAACACACCAAGAGCAGCCTGGATCACTTATGATCTTTAAGTCTGCTTTGCTGGAACTCACACAGGGAACCCGTAGATTGACTTCTCAGTCCGCCCCTTGGGGCACAGAAGCAGAGCCACACATCCACCATCTGGCTTTGCCTGTACCAATTGTTTTACTCAGATCCTTGAGGCTTTCATTGTGCCCACAGGTTCCTTTTTCATTTATATATATTATATTTTTTATTTACTTCTCTACAGAGTGTGAAGTTTCAACCTTCCCTGGAATCCTCCATTTCCTTGTTAGAGCAGATACAGAGCAAAATGCAAAACATAGAGTTCCAGAACAAGACACAGGTAGGGGCATTCTCTTGCACCAATGTGTCCATCGGTGCCTCGCAGAGACATGCTCCTTCAGGCCTGGTCTTTTGGCAGAGACATGCTGCTTTGCCTCTGGCTGAAGCACTCATCAGCCCCAAATGACCCTTCCTGGGTCCCGAGTGGCAAAGGCATTCTCCCCAACTGGTTACAGGAAACCTTAAACAGATCTTTAAGTACAGAGGGTTCTGATCAGAAACAACACCAATGTTAGAAATTTGCTCTTTTCCCACAAAACCAGAAAACAAATAGTTGAAGTTTCCTTTACTCCAGGTTTAAAACTTTACATTCTTTATACATAATTTTACTCATTCAGATTAACCATCATTCTCTTTTAATCCTGGTTCCTTTCCCACTTTGGGAAGGACTATATTTAAACTCAGCATGTGGCAGCCAAAAGTCCCTGGCACTACAGATACCTTCCACTAAAATTCCCTAGATTTGCAGGGACATCCTGCAGCTTTCTGAGGCTCAGACCCTGCAAACACCCTATAGGTCAGACGCTCACCCTTCAACCTCAGTTCATGTCCTTCAGAACCAGAGCCATTCCTGTCAGAACCAGTTACACAGAGAACCAGACTGATGCAGTGCCCGCACAGCAGCAGCATACAGCCTATAACCTGAAAAGAACCCTTAGCTTGGCACCTTGCCCAGTTCCAAGATGGTGGGGCTCTCATGTGACCCGTCATCCAAGATGACGACAACCATGCACACTCAGTCCTCCACGGTGGGGCACTCACGTGGCTCGTCCTCCATTTTACCCAAAATGGCCGCACACCCACATGGCTTACTGTTTGATCTCCAACATACATGCAATATAGTACTGTGACAGGAATCCCCCCATGATGAATTCTTCCAATCGGTGCTGACAGACAAAGGAAAAGGGGATCTTTCTCACGCCCGCCGCAGGTGAGGGCCCGATCAGACTCCGTAGCCTGGCCGGCTCATGGAGTCACAGATACGTTCACACACATAGTCACACAGAGTTTACAACTTTTCCTTCCCTGAGTAGGAGTGCAGTGGTCTGGGTCTTGGCCCAGACTCCTGAATTTTTCTGGTTGAGAGGTGATCAGCCTCTCTCTGGTCTTGGGTCCAGTACCCGCAGCACTTACCGGTTCTGATTGGCGCCTCTGACAGTTCGTGGTTCGTCTCTCCCCCTCTGCCTGGGTCTTAGAGCGGTTGGGGACGGCACAGGAGTCTCCGCTCTGGGAAGCCCGAAACAACTGGGGCACGTTCTCCTTCCCTTGTGGCAGGGCTCCCCCACTGACCTCCCACCCCCACTCCCCCGGTCACCTTCACTGGAGGCAAAATGCCTGCTCATGTGAGTCACTTTCCTGGTCAGGGAACCAAAATGTTGCGTAAAATAACTCACTTGTGGTTGGGGACGCGGCACAGGGGAGATGGCGAGGCACAATCCTTTATTGCATGCGCGGGCTCAGAGGAGAATCTCCAAATCCTGAGCAATGAGCTTTGCTTGCCCGGGGTTTAAATAGCCCTGGGCTTCCTGCCTATGTAGCGAAGCAAAGTTACAGAAGCCAAATGTGGGGGTTAGTGACGACCTTGAGATAACGACCATTGCTTGGAAACGGCTGCTGGACAGCTCCTACCTAAGAATAGCTACTGCTCAGCTATGTCCTGTCACAGATTCATTGATCCTTAGAATTGTGCTTTTAGTCTCTCTGTCATTTAATTCTGCTTTGATCTTGGTTATTTCCTTCCTTCTACTTGCTCTGAGCTGTCTTCGTTGTTGTTCCTCCAGTTCCTGTAGACGTAGGATTAGGTTGTTTGTTTGAAATGTTTTTATCTTTTTTAGATAGGCCTGTATTGCTATGAACTTCCCTCTCAGGACTGCCTTCTCCGTGTCCCATAAGTTTTGGACTGTTGTGTGTATATTTTCATTTGTTTCCTAAACCTTTTTGATTTCTTCCTTGATTTCATTCTTAACCCATTCATTGTTTAATGTATTAGTTTTTTAAATGTTATATAGAGAGCAGAAAGTCGAGTTAAAAACCATTGTTATTGTAATTCTACATTTTATAATTGGTCATATATTACCTTTATTAAGATCTTTTTTTTTAAGATTTTATGTATTTATTTTTAGAGAGGGAAGGGAGAGAGAGAGAGAGAGAGAGACATCAATGTGCGGTTGCTAGGGGTTCTGGCCTGCAACCCAGGAATGTACCCTGGCTGTGAATCGAACCTGGGACACTTTGGTTGGCAGCCCGCGCTCAATCCACTGAGCTACGCCAGCCAGGGCTAGATCTTTATTTTTTTTTAAATTAAATTTACTAGGTTGCTATTGGTTAATAAAAGATCTTTATATCTTTATTTGGCCTAGCATTGTTTTTTCTTTTATCCTCACATGATGGGATGTTTATTGATTTTAGAGAGAGAAGAAGGGAGAGAGAGCAAGACAGAAACAGAGATACATTGATATGAGAGGGAAACATCGATCAGTTGCCTTCCATATGCTCCCCAACTGGGGATCGAACCCACAACCTAGTTATGTACCCTTACCAGGGCTTGAACCCACAACCTTTTGGTGTGTGGGATGACACTCCAGCCAACTGAGCCACCCAACCTGGGTTTAACATTACTTTTTAATGTCATTTCATTACACTCCGCAGGACTCCCATGAGTATTTATTGCAGGGCAGGTCTAGTGATAAACTCTTGGCTTTTATTTACCTGGGGATGTCTTAATTTCTCCCTCATTTTTTATTGAGGTATAACTGAAATATAATATCATATTAGTTTTAGGTAGACAACATAATGATTTCATGCTTATACATACTGAAAATTATTACCACAATAAGTCTAGGTAACATCCTTCACCATACATCATTATAAAATTTTTTCTCATAATGATAACTTTTACAATTTACTCTGCTAGCAACTTTTAAATATGCAATACGGTATATGACCTATAGTCACCATGCTATATATTACATACCCATGACTTACCATATTTTTTGGACCATAGGTGCACCCAGGTGTTAGAGGAGGAAAATAGGAAAAAAAAATTTGAAGCAAAAAATGTGGTGAAATATTTAATAACATAACTAACATAATATTTCACCAATGTAAATGTAAACAGAACTCAACAGCAGCATTAACAACCAGTATTCCTCCCAAATTTGTGCTGGGGGAAGAAGGGGTGCGTCTTATAGTCCAAAAAATATGGTGCTTATTTTGTGACTGGAAATTTGGACCTTTTAACTTGCTTTACTCATTTTGCCCACTACTCATTACCTACCTCTAGCAACCACTAATCTGCTTTTTCAAAGTATGAGCTACTGTTGTTTGATTGTTCTTGTTTTTATGTTTTATATGTAAGTGAAGTCATACAGTATTTTTTTTTCTCTGACTGACATATTTCATTTAGCATAATACCCTCTAGGTCCATCCATGTTTTTGCAAATGGTAAGATTTCATTCTTTTTTATGGCTGAGTAATATTCCATTGCATGTATGTACCAAAACTTTTTTATCCATTCACCTATTGATGGGCACTTGGGTTGCTTCCAGATCTTGGCTGTTCAATACTGCGTTGAACATATAAGTGCATATGTTTTTTTCTTTTAAAAATTTTCTTATTTTTAATTACAATTTACATTCAATATTATTTTTGCTAGTTACAAATGTACAGCATAGAGGTTAGACAACCATATACTTTACGAATGGTTCCCCCTGATATTTCCTGTACCCACCTAACACCATACAGTTATCACATTATTGATGTTCCCTATGCTGTACTTTACATCCCCATGACTATTTTGTAACTACCAATTGTAGTTCTTAATTCCTCATCTTTTTCATCCAGTCCCCCACCTACTCCTACTCTCTGGTATTTTTTTCAATTTGAGTTTCCTCAGACATATATCCAGAAGTGGAATCAATAGGTAATAAGGCAGTTCCATTTTTAATTTTTCTGAGGAAACTTCATACTATTTTTCATAGTGCTGCACCAATCTGCATTACCACCAACAGTTAATAAGGGTTCCCTTTTCTCTGCATCCTCCCAGAGCTTGTTTTTGTTGATTTATTGATGATAGCCATTATGATAGGTATGAAGTGGTATCTAATTGTGGATTTAACTTGCATTTCTCTGATAATTAGTGACATTGGACATCTTTTCATATATCTATTGTCCAATTTTATGTCCTCTTTGGAGAAGTGTCTGTTCAGGTCCTCTGCTCATTTTATAATTGCATTTTTTTGGGTACTGAGTTGTCTTGAGTTTTTATAAATTTTGGATATTAATACCTTATCAGATGTGCCATTGGTGAATATGTTTTCCCCTTCAGTGGGTAGTCTTTTCATTTTGTTGATGATTTTCTTTGCTGCACAAAAACTTTTTAGTTTGATATAGTCCCATTTGTTTGTATTTTCTTTTGTTTCCCTTGGCTGAGGTGACACATCAGAAAAAATATTACTAAGAGAAATGTCTGAGATTTTACTGCCTATGTTTTCTTCTGGGATTTTTATAGTTTTGAGTCTAACTTTTAAGTCTTTAATCCATTTTGAGGTTACTCTTGTATATGGTGTAAGAAGGTAGTCTACTTTTATTTTTATTTTTTGTACATATCTGTCCAAATTTCTGAATACCATATATTGAATATACTATCTTTACCCCACTGTATACTTTTGTCTCTTTTGTCAAATATTATTTGACCATAAAGCCATGGGTTTATTTCTGGGCACTCTATTCTATTCTATTGATCTATATTCTGTTTTTGTGTTGGTGCCATGCTGTTTTTTAAAAAGAGATTTTATGTATTGATTTTTAGAGAAAGAAGAATGGAGGGAGAAAGTGAGGGAGAGAAATTTTGATGTGAAAGAAACAGCGATTGGTTGCCTCTTCCATCATATGCAAATAATGACAGTTTACTTCTTTCCAATTTGCGTGCCTTTTATTTCTGTTTCTTGTCTGATTGCTGTGGCTAAGACTTTCATTACTACAGTATGTGGAATAAGAGTGGTAAAAGTGGACTTCCTTGCCTTATTCCAGAATTTGAGGGAAATGCTTATAGTTTTTGCCCATTGAGTATAATGTTGGCTGTGAGTTTGACATATATGCCTTTATTGTATTGAGGTATATTCCCTCTATTTCCACTTCATTGAGGATTTTTCTCATAAATGGGTGCTGGGTCTCATCAAATGCTTTTTCTGCAACTATTGATGTGGTCATGTTATTTTTAACCTTTATTATGTTTATGTGGTGTATCACATTTATTGATTTGTGGGTATTGTGCCAACCCTCTCATTCCAGGAATAAATCTCACTTGATCATGGTGTTATGACTTTAATGTATTGCTGGATTGGTTGGCTAATATTTTGTTGAGGATTTTAGCTTCTATGCTCATCAGGGATGTTGGCCTATCCCTGATTGTAGGGTCTTTATCTGATTTTGGAATTAGGATAATGCCAGCCTTGTAAAATGAACTTGGGAGTCTTCCCTCCTCTTGAATTGTTGGGAATAGTTTGAGAAGGATAGTAGTTCTTTGAATATTTGATAAAATTCACCCGTGAAACCATCCAGTCCAGGGCTTCTGTTTGTTGGGATTTTTTTGATTATGGCTTGAATTTCACTAGTTTCTCTGTTCAGATTCTCTGATTCTTTCTTACTCAATATTAGAAGATTGTATGTTTCTAGAAGTTTATCCATTTCTTCCACATTGTCTAATTTGTTGGCATATAGTTCTTATTATTTTCCTACAATCCTTTGTATTTTTGATGTCAGTTGTTACTTCTTCTTTTTCATTTCTAGTTTTATTTATTTGATTCTTCCCCTTTTTTTCTTGATGAGTGTGGTTCAAAGTTTATGAATCTTATTTATCTTTTCAATAAACCAGCTCCTGTTTTCATTGATGTTTTGTATTATTCTTGTAGATCTATTTTGTCTCTTTCTGCTCTGGTCTTTATTATTTCCTTTCTTCTACTCACTTTGGACTTTTATTGTTGTTCTTTTTAAAGTTTTTTTAGTGTAAATTTAGATTATTTGAGATTTTTCTTGTTTCCTGAGGTAGGGTTGTAATGCTATGAATATCTCTTTTAAGAACTACTTTTGTTGTGTTCCATAGATTTTTGGGTTGTTGTGCTCTAATTTTTATTTGTTTCCAGGTTATCTTTTGATTTCTTCCTTGATCTCATTCATTGTTTAGTAATGTGTTATTTAGCCTTCATGTCTTCATGTGTTTTTCAGTTGGTTTTTATTTGTGATTGACTTTTAGTTTCATACCATTATGGTCAGAAAAAAAATGCTTGATATGATTTCAGTCTCCTTAAGTTTATTGAGACTTGTTTTATGTCCTAACATGTGGTCTAGTCTAGAAAATGTTCCATGTGCACTTGAAAAGAATGTATGTTCTGCTGCTTGTAGATGAAATGCTCTGTAGGTATCAGTTAAAATCATCTGATCTAGTCTGTCATCTAGCCCTCCATTTCCTTGTTAATTTTCTGACTGGAAGATATCTCTTTTGATGTCAGTGGGTTGTTAAAATCCTCTATGGTAACAGTATTACTATCCTTCAATATTTGCTTTGCATATTTAGGTGATTCTATATTGGGTACATAAATGTTTACAAGGGTTACATAATTTTGAATTGTTCCCTTTATCATTATGTAGTGTCCTTCTTTGTCTCTTATTATACCCTTTGTTTTAGTGTCTATATTGTCAGATATAGGTATTGCTACTCCAGCTTTTAAAACATTTTTATTTGTAGGACATATTTTTCTCTATCTTTAGTATTTCCTAAAATACTTTTAGTCTGTGTGTATCTTTCATTCTGATGTGGGTCTTTTTTAGACAGCATATACATGGTCTGTCCAGAAAGTATCCATCCATACAATATGAAAAAATAGAGACATTTATTGAAGAAGACATGAGGAATATTATACATAGGACAATGATGCCTCAGTTCCCTTCAAAGGAGGCACCTTGGGAGACCTTACCCAGTTCTCCCAATCACCATCAGCTGCCCCATCATATTTTTACTGAATCTCATTGACAGTCTGAAATCTCTTCCCTTTCAAAAGTTATTTTAGTTTTGGGAAAAGCAAGGAGTCACAGGGTGCTAAAGCTGGGTTGTAGCGGGGCTGAGTCTCCTGGGTGATTTGATGTTTTGCCAAAATCTCTGTATGAGACATGATGCATAAGCAAGCACATTATTGTGATGAAGCTGCCAATCATCAGGTGCCCATAGCTGTGGCCTTCTGAATCATCTGAATAGTTTCCACGGAGGAATGTTTAAGCTTAACACAAAATTTGATGCAGATTCATTGCTTTTCTCGCTTAGTCATTTTGAATGCAACAACTACGTAGTATACATGCTCACTCAACAGCTTCTACCACCCCTACTGACTAGTGCTGTGAAGTCATCATTGTTCACACATGCACATTCTAGTCCACTCTCTTTGGCTGCCAGGTTACATTGATGTCACTCAAACCATCCTTGTTATATTAACAATGGTTAGACTTCTTCTGGACAGACATTATATACATCCTTATGTCTTTGCAGCATTATTTATAATAGTCAAGATATGAAAGCAACTGAAGTGTCCAATTGCTAGATGATTGTATAAAGAAATTATGGTACATATGTACAATGGAATATTACTTGGCCATAAAAAGAATGAAATCTTACTATTTGCAACAACATGGATGGATTTAGAGAGTATTATGCTAAGTGAAATAAGTGAGAGAAAGACAAATGCCATATGATTTCACTTAATGTGGAATATAAAGAACGCTGTAAATGAGCAAATAAAACAGAAATAGACTCAGACAGAGAGAACAAACTGATGATTGCCACATGGATGGGGATGTTGGGGACTGGGTGAAAAAGGTGAAGAGATTAAGAAGTACAGGTGGTAGTTACAAAATAGTCATGGGGATGTCAAGTACAGCATAGGGAATATAGTCAATATTGTAATAACTATGTATTTTGCCAGGTGAGCACTAGACTTATCAAGGGGATCACTTTGTTAATTATATCAACCATTAGTGTCTAACCATTATGTTGTACACCTGAAAGTAATATAAAATAGTATTGAATGCCAACATAATTGGAAAAATTAAGTAAAAATTTTAAAAGATGTTAATTTATATATAGCAGCACAGCTCCAGTTGGACAGGGAAAGTCTCTGTCCTGTTGGTTGAAATAGGATCCCAGGAACTGCTTTATAAGGGCTGCTCAGATGGCAGGGACACCGTGTGGGCAGGCAGGCAGTGCAGGCTTCTCCCTGAAGTGTAGTTTGCTTGAGAGGCCCTGTGTAGAAATGGCTGCTACACTGGATATTTAAACTTGAGCCCAGTTAGCAACCAGGTGCCCTTCTTATTCTCAGGGTCAAAAATAGTCTTATTGAGGATCTCTTGTTTGTGATGAGTCACTTCTCTTTTGCAACTTTCAAGATTCTTTTTTTGTCTTTGTGTTTAGAAGTTTTGGTTATAAAATATCTCAGTATGATTCTCTTAATTTATGTTACCTGGAGTTGTCAAGTTTCTTGGCTGTTTATTTTATGGCTCATCAAAGTTGGAAAGCTTTCAGTCACTATTTTTTCAAAACTTCTGTCTGCCCCTTTCCCTTTTCCTGGGACTTCTGCAGTGCCTCTGTTGGTTTGCCTTATGTGTCCCACAAGTTCCTTACACTCTGCTCACTTTTCTTCAGCCTTTTTGGTCTGTTCCTTAGAGTCAGTAATTTCCCTTGTTCTATATTTCAGTCACTGATTCTTCTGCCTGCTCAGCTCTGTCCTGATGCATATTTTTCATTGCAGTTGTTTTCCTTTTCAGCTCCAGTATTTTCCTTTTGTTTTCTTTTTAGGCTTTCTGTGTCATTTGTATTTCCATTTTTTTTTCTGGTACAGTAATTGCTTTACTTTCTATACATCCTCATTTAGTTTCTTAAGCATCTTTAGATAGTTGTTTTTATATTTTTATGTAGCAGATCTACATTCAGTTCATTTTCAAGGATAATTTCTCTTGCTTTATTTCTTCTTTGAGTGGGTCATACTTTCTTTCCGGTGTCTTTGTGTACCTTTTGATTATTTTGATGAAAGTGGACATTGGAATTTAATAACGTGGTAACTCTGAAAATCATGTTTTTTAGTCTGTAGCATTCGATGTTTTTTCTTTTTATTTGTTTGTTTATTGTTTTTTAATCTTCTTTGCATGTCTCTGTGCCAAGGATCAGCTTAGTCTTCACAGGTCTTATCTCTCAGCCTTTTCCTGGGCATGCATGGTCACTTTCAGTTTTCTCAAAACATTTAATTGCTTTCGTATGTCCTGCTCTTCAGTTACTGGTTCCCAATAGGGAAAAAGAAAATGAAGAAAGGATAAAATGATGCAGGTCCCTTAAATACTCTGGAAGTCACTTCAGGAGAAGGGGGAGGAGGTGCAGCAATGGCTGCCAGCTCCTTTGCATCTCTGTGATAAGTAGCAATCAGCAATTGGAGCACAGATCCCTAATAGCATAGATCGTTCTGCCCACACTCATTCTCTTCAGCTGTGTGCAGGTCGCTCCAGGATCTGGTGTACAACTGCCTGCCACTGCACTGAGAGCTGGAAGTGATTGAAATTAACCACAATTTACCATCCAGGCTTCTCCTGGAATTTTCAAGTCCTCTTTAGTCTCAGAGTTCCAAAATAGTTGTATCAGACAGATTCTGTCAGTGCAGAGACAGATTTCTAGTGCTTCCTACTCCACCATTTTCCTGGAATCCTTCTAACGTAGTTTATTTGTGAAACTGGTACCTGTGCACAGATCCTGTGAGATACCATGATCTGAGCTCTAGCATTTCCTTTTAAACACGCTGGATTCTTGATTTCACATTTCAGTCAGCACCTTTTGTTGATGTTGTTATACATAATTTTTTAAGGTGATAATCTAGAATTTGAGAGTCACAAACTAGCAGCTGCCCCTGGTTGTGTGTTGTGAGGCCAGCACAGTGGTTTGAATTGTTTCACCTTTGAATTAAAGCTTTATGTGAGGCCTGTCCTTTAGCTAGAAATAACCATGGTTATTTCTTTCATTATCACAATTACAGTCATTTAATTTTTATTTCTTTGTTTGCTGTCAGTTTTTCTGTCTGGGCTGTGAGTTCTACTTTGCTCAATTGCCTTATACCCTTGGTCCGCACACACTGTCTGGTAGTAGATGGTACTTGATAAACAGTTGAGTGGATGACATCCAGGACCTGAAATGCTCCACAGTGTGGGAAGTGTGGGTATAGAGTAATCAGTTTTGTCTTTTTTACCAAACATCCTTAACATGAACAGTCTTTAAAGTTGCCAGCTTGGCTGCCATTGCTCAGTTCATCTCTGAAATCCTCTCTGGGAATTGCCTTTTTTCAGTCATTTTATGAATTGGCAGCCTGTTTGTTCAGGACGTTAGCATGTACAAAGTGCTTTCCTGTCTGTTGTCTCCTTGAAATAGTTGTCCCCATTTTGAAGTTAGGATAGTTAGTTGCAGACAGTGAGTAAATTTGCCCGAGTTGTACAGCAAATGCATGACAAAGTGGACTTGAACTCAGCTCCCTGGTATCGATGTGGTGCTTTTTCTGCTTCACCCCCACAGCAATGCCTTTGTTGGGTTTCTGTCCAGGGACCAGGGCCTCCAGGATGCAATCACTCCAGCATCTTTGTTTTCTAAAGCACATTGGAAATCAAAATTGTTTTTTGAGTCAAGATGTCTAGGTAGCCATCATAAGTACTGTGTTTTTGTTTTTTATTTTATTTTATGTTTTTAGGAGACTTCCGATTTGCAGTCATAAAGTGCTGTTTTTAAAAACTGAACTAAGACTGACTCATAGTAAATAGTTAGCCCCAGCAGCCTGCTCTTGTGTTGGTAGCCACCCTGCAGGGTCTGAAGCTGCACGTGTCCCCTCTCTTCTGCTTTCTGAACCAGGACGGAGTGTCGCTGTGGAACACTGCTCTCTTTCAGTTTGGTTTCTCTTCCGAGGACCAGACATTCAGGTTCCTGGTCTGAAGTGTCCTCCAGCCTTCCTTTTGGTTTTATTTTAACTAATACCAGCCTGGCTTCCTGGAAACGGGCAGTCTTAAGGCTGGCATCCCAACATACAGCCTCCAGGCATTTGTCCATGGCTTGTTCCAGCATTCCAGAGAGGGCTTGCTGACCTGCTGGTCTCCTCTGGCCTCTAATCTAAGTCACACTGCCCGAGCTCAAAAGACCAGAGAAGACACTGGTGCTGGGACCCACCACTGTTATGGCAGCTGCCACCTGAGGTGGGACTGTTTTCTTTTTTTCCAGTTGAACACAGCCTTAGCAGCTGCTGCTTATTTGCCGCATACCAAAACAGAGCAACTTTACTCTGCTTTACTCTGTGAAAATATATACCTGTTTTCAGATATGGGTCATAAGCGTGGCCCATAGCTTATGTCACCTTTTATAGTCAGCTTTTTTGAGCTAATCGTCAATTATAACATTATAAGAATGGGGAGAGGTATGTGGGAATGAAAGATCCGAACTCTTGGTCCGCACCAAGGCAAGGTGCGCACCACCGCACCACCGCAGCAAGGAGTGGCTCTTGGTGACACTGAGCCACTCCTTGCTGCATGATTGCAGCACCCTGCCTTTCAGATGGACGCTCTCTCTGCCCTTTAGCCTGATTTTCTTGTGTATAACGTGGCAAATTATGACTAAGCCTTGCAGACCTGAAATCATTATTAGTTTTTAACCTTGAAAGGTTTTCAGATTCCCTCCTTCAGTTTTCAGGTGTGCCTGTCAGTGGTTTGATTTTTGTGTGGTTTCTAGGTAGATGCCAACAATCTGTTTTATATTAATAGTTCAGTTTTTAAAATTTTTATGACCGGTTGAGAGAAGAAGGAATATTAGGAACAGATCTCATCTGTGAAATGTAATGTAGAATTTTGACTAAAGCATGAGGAGGGGGACAAATGGCATAATAGGGGACATTTCTGCTCAGCTGATTTCTTGTTTCTAGTTTGAGGTTCTGAAAGTCCTTTTAAAGAACTTCTCAGTGGAAAATAAGAGAGCAGCTGAATTGCGAATCACAGTGAGAAGCCATAGACTTCCTGGCTGCCCAGGCCCAAGTAACACCTGAGAAGGAACTTTCTACCTTCACACTCTTTTAACCCTGCCGTAGTTTGATATATGAGAACCCCAGCAGATGGGCTCAGTGTGTGAATACCTGAACTTGAACTCCCTTGTACCAGTTAGTGTGGCTCCTGATGTAAGGTCATGCCACAAGTTACTTTCCTGCCAGTTAAGGGTGGTTGTGACTACAAGTGCCGCCTGACCTTGCACACAGTGCCCTCTGTGGGTCTAGACCACCTGTGACCTACGGATTCTGTTCAAAGGGGGGCTAGCTCACCTTTTTTTATTGACCACCCCCTCTCTCTCTGTCTCTCTAGGTCTGTCCTGCTTTCCCATGTGGCTCATAGTGGTCCCTTCTTTCTACAGGCTGATCTCAAAATGCTGGAAATCATGAGTAAGATTTTTTCCCAGCTCCTTTTTTATACCATCCATCTCACCTTCCTAGTTGTATCTGAAACTAGTAGTTAAAAGGCCTTTGATATAAAATGCAAAACTTATAAACATATTAAAGTTCTTCTTATATGCCATTTTCATAGGGAAAAAAGGCCTCCTTTGAACTTGCTTTACATAGGAAACTTATTTCCTAACTTGGAGTTGTGGCCAGCCAAGGACACAGTTGCTTTCTTCCACTTTGGAGCTGTCACTTTTACTTGGAGAAGGCCCCCAGGTGCTGAATTATCTCTGGTCCTGGCTCTCTTGGCCATCTTGACTGCCAAGGGTGAGACAGGGAGGAGTTGACCCCATTGACTCTAGAGCCTGGGAAGCCCTGCAGCCCTGGGGCATGGCGGTGCGACCCCAAGCACTGCGGAGTGGAATAAAAGTTGGGAAGACTTTAAGAATTTGAAAAACTTCCAGGAAGAGTTGACATTGCTTATGTGACCAGCTTAACCCGGTCAGGGAAGTTACCCTGAAATTGAACCTGATTCTCTGAAATAAATGGCCTACTCTGGGGCGTCTTTTCCCGCCATCACCATCCTGTGTTAGCTGAGGAGAGTCAGTGTTGATGTCTCATTTACTTTGCATTCTGATTCCTTAAAAACTCGTGAGACTGCATACAGGTGTGTGCTATGCCCACAGAAAGCTGGCCCAGGGGCCAGGGATGAATTCCTTTACCTGGTGCCATATTTGCCTTGTGCAAAGTGGTCCCCAGGGCTAGGAAATCATGGCCAGCACACAGCGTTGTGTCAGGTGCTCAGGGCATCCCAGAAGTGTGCAAGACAGTGTGTCATTTTCTCTCCTTTTTCATGTCATAGATTATTGGCTCGGGTTTTAACTAGGGGCGTGCAAGTGCAGTCTGTTAGCTGCACTTGTTTTCCAGTAGGAGGTCCTGTCGGGGGTGGTTTATTTGTATCCCGCCCTTCCCGAGTGTGGGGAGACCGTGGAAGGGGTTACTTTCAAAGCTTATCTGGTCTCTCCTGTGTTGGCCTCATGACTGTTAGGGTAGCCACAGTGTCTGACAACCAGTTCTCATAAACTAGGGACTCTTTCAGACAACCTTGGAAGCCCAATAGCTGAGAAACTGACTCCTGGGCCAGAAGCCACCAGCTAGTTGGGCTATAAGGGTGCTGACTGCAGCCAAGTTTGCTGAGTGCTTACCCTGTACCAGGGACCCTGCACATATTTCCAAGTCCTGATGCGTCTGACCTCGTAACAAACCTGCGAGGCAGGTACACGCTTGCCTTCCTTTTACAGATGAGGGTACTGATGCTCAAAGCCCTGAGGACCCTTAGCAGACTGGAAAGTAGCTGAACTGGGATGTGAACACAGACAGGGCGGGTTTATCCTTGTGACCCCTATACTGCCGTCACGTAGCCCTGGGAAGGCCCCCAGTAGCACCTGCAGACCAGAAGAGTGGTAGAGGCGCTGGTGCTTGATGTCAGCCAAATTTTTGAGTACTTCCCAGGTGCCAGACAAAGGGTCTTCAGGTCCTAGCATCTACCCTGGGATTCAGCTTGAGTTATGGGCCAGAACACCTGGCTTGAGCTTCCTGCTGGGGGCAGGGGTGATGCTATTAGTACCTGGGTAGAGTTTGAGACTTCAAAACCCACTTTAATTACCTGTTCATCTAACTGTAGACTTGGCACAATGTAGGGTGAAAATGAAATGCATCCACTTAGCAGTGGCTGGGGGTTTTCAGAAGTAGATTAAGTGGAAGTTGATGGAAAACAGTAATTTTATAGCTGTTTATCCAAGAATGTTATTTTTTTAATCCTTACTCAAGGATATATTTATTGATTTGAGAGAGAGAGGGGGAGAGAGAGACACACACACACTCATTGATGTGAGAGAGAAACATTGATCGGTTGCCTCCTGTATGTGCCCCAGGTAGGGATCAGACCTGCAACCCAGGCATGTGCCCTGACTGGAAATCAAACCTGCCACCTTTTGGTGTACAGGATAATACTCCAACCAACTGAGCCACCTGGCCAGGGTGAATGTTAACCTTCTTATGGCAAATGAGAATTTAGGTGTATTTGGAAAGGCAGGTGAAAAATTGAACTAAACACTAAACTGCCTGAGTTAATAGTTCAAATTGGAGCAGACAGAACCCTTTTGCCTTGGAACAGTTTAGATTTGATCAGAACAGCTCATTCCGAACCTAAATTTCAAGATTAAAGTAACTAGGGAGGTAGGGGGTCCCTGCTGGTCTTGAGTGGGCTCTGGCTTCATGACATTCACAGAGCTGATGTTGCCTTGGCGCAGGAAGCAGAAATATTTTTTTAAAAAATGAGGAGTTGAGGAGATGGGACGTTTAGTAGGTGGGTGAGGGTTTTACATAGTTACTTCCGATTTGATGGATAATTGTATGCTTCAGGCTGCTTCACAGGAACCCTGCCCTTGGTTCCCATCCCCTTCCTTCCTGAAGAGAATCCTGTGCTCACAACATCACAGCCCTGGAGGCAGACCGTGGGTGGGCTTTTGAGTAATGGACTCTGGCCCACATGCCCAGTGGCCTCACAGGGCTTTTCTTTCAAAGTGACCAACATAGTGTTTCTCCTCACTAACTCACCCTTGACCTTTATTCAACCTCGCATTGTCCCCTCTTAGCTGTTGTTGCTTTGGGCTAGGGACATAAGTGAGTAATGGTGAAGACTTGGAGGAGTAAGGAAATTAGGGGCAGTTGTAAGAGACACGGATACGTTTCCTTAGAATTGACTGCACACTGTTGCATAAACACCTGTGGCTCCTGGTTTCCTCTGGCTGCCTGTGAGTCACCAGTGACCTCTAAGTGAGAATGTGCCCAGGGCACTGCAGGGTAGCCTGCTAAGCAGCCTGAGTCAGTGCCTGCACTTGGCCAAGGGAGCTCCAATGAGCTGGACTCCCTCTGGGTGTCCATGAGCCCTGTGGCCGGGAGCACACTTGTGGACCATCCCAGATACCATCCATCTGTTCAGAGAGGGATAGAAAGATTGCTATGGTTTTCTTTGTCCTTTTAAAAAAACTAGTTTCACAAATACCCAGAAATTTTAAATGAGAATAGGTATAACTTAAGTTTCCCAAAACAGGTTTCTGAAGCAGAATCAGGTGAGTACTGATATGCTCGTCCGGGCTGCTGTGCACCTCTGAGAGGTATCGTCAGGCCTGTGGTGCAGCAATCTGCTCGTGTCCATGCAGAGTGAGAGTGTAGTGCCCAGGACTGGACTCAGAGCTGAGGTCCTCACAAGAGACGTCTGGGCTCTGTCACACTAACAGGAATAGGGTTGGCAATTGTCTTGAGTTCTCTCATTTTGTCATTAATTTATTTGGTTTTGGTTCTTCCAGGAAGCGTCTGCAGACAGTGGGGGTCATGACTTCCATGGCCATCCTGCCCCTGCTGTTCGGCTGTGTGGGCATCTTCAGCCTCTTCAAGCTGCTGCAATGCATGTGGATGAAGGCTAGCCTCCAGGATGCTGTGGTGGTCATAACAGGCGCCACCTCAGGACTGGGACGAGGTGGGTCCTGGAGGCAGTGCTTGCAGGGGGAGGAAGGTCATCCTGTGCTTGCGGAGCAGCTCAGCTACTCGGGGACCACAACACAGGTGCAAATAAGGGAAGCAGGTTGGTGACTTGGGAACAAGAGTATGTCGCCATCCTCTGTCCAGTTGGTAAAAGCAAGAGCTTGAGGGCAATGAGACTTCCAGCATCCATGTTGGTGGCAAAGGCCAGTGAGGAAGGCCATGGTAAATTGGAGCCTGCATGTCCCACCTAAGGCGGCAGCCTTGCTCAGCTGCAGTTGGTTGTTGAAATAGAACTTTTTTAAATTTTTTTTTAGACTTTATTTATTTATTTTTAGAGAGGGAAGGGAGGAAGAGAGAGAGAGAGAGAAACATCAATGTGCGGTTGCTGGGAGTTATAGCCTGCAACCCAGGCATGTACCCTGACTGGGAATCGAACCTGCAACACTTTGGTTTGCAGCCCGCGCTCAATCCACTGAGCTACGCCAGCCAGGGCTTGAAATAGAACTTTTATGTGAAGGCTCCCAATTTTTAAATGTCGACAACTAATTACCTCCTTGAGGGTCAAAGAAAGCATGCCTTTTCCTGGATTCAGCCAGCATGTCTGGTTTATGGCCTTTTGTTGACTAGCTGAGCCTACAGCTGTACCCTGGCCACAACCTTGGAAGGGCTGGAAACAGGATGAGTGCAGCCTCAGCTCATTGAGTTCCCCAGCTTAGTACCGTTCCAGTTTGGAGAGCACACTGAGCTGCTGGATCCTAGGAATTGTGCGGTGGACACAGGTCTGGAGCCAGTTGCTGCCCCTCCTCTCAATACAAATGACTCTAGAGCTGTCATCATTTCCCTTCCAAACATGTATATTGACTTTGGCAGTGAAGGGGAGAAATATATGTCACCCCCAAATATGCCATGTTGGCATATTGATTATTTTGAATTAAAGGTATTTAAGAAACAGCTGGTGTAAGAAGCACAGGACCCTCTGAGCCTCCTCTGTTCCCTTGGAAACAGAATGCATTTCCCCTGTGACAGTGCCCTCCCTGATGTAGTCAGAGGTGCCAGGTGGGCACTGGAAACATCAGGGAGCAGGAAGACACCAGTAGAGCATGTGATTATCTGTCCACTATGCTGCACACCTGAAGCTAATACAAAATAATGAATGTAGACTGTGATGGAAAAATCTTTTTAAAAAATGCCCTCGCTGGTGTGGCTCAGTGGGTTGAGTGCTGGCCTGCGAACCAAAGGGTTGGCCAAGTTTGATTCCCAGTCAGGGAACACGCCTGGGTTGAGGGCCAGGTCCCCAATAGGGGGAGCGTGGACGGCAAACACATATTGATGTTTCTCCCTCCCTTCCCCACTCTCTAAAATTAAATAAATAAAACATTTAAAAGAAAAGGTGTCCCCCCCGTACTAGAAAGTAGAAGGCATCTTTATCATGAGAGATGGTAAATTCAATGCCAAGAAGGCTGTATAAACAAACCATGTTAATTCTTTACTAATTTACTGCTCAAAGCTTAAACCCCTTTTTTTCATCAATTTTCACTAATTTATTGGTTTATTTGTTTGTTTTGTCTAAAAGGTACTAAAACGGCCTGCTTTGCTCACTTCTTAAAGCCTTATATTTGTGGTGGGGGGATCCTGTACATATAAAATTAAAATTTTTTTTCTCCTATTGATCTGTTATACCAATTTAATTATTAGACCAGCCATAGCACTTAGAAGGGAAGAAAGGAAGTTTTCTTCTCCTACAGCAGAGCATACAGTGGGCAAACTCAAGCATGTGGCGTGGAGCCCCCTGCCCTTTCTTGCACCTACACACACACATCACCTCCCCGCAGTAGCTGCCCACACTGGAGCCCAGTTCCATGGGAGGCGGAGAAGCGCCCCTAACTGTGGTAAACTTTCCATTGCTGCACTTTTTGGTTGGTGATAGTATAGCCAGCGCTGATGAAGTGCTTCCCGTATGCAAGGCTCTGGAACAGGTAGGACGAACAGATGACAGACAGGGCTGTGTTCCTCAGGGAGCCTGAGATCTAACTGAAAGAGGCAGGCACCTCTCTCAGCATACTGCCTTTTCAGTAATGGGTGCTCCCACCGAGCCTGGTGGGAGGGCCTGCATCTGTGTGTGGGGCTTGTGCTTTGTATCACTGAATCCTTGCAGATGAGATGCAGAGAAGGTATGACTAGCCAGAAAGGGTGAGGCCAAGATTTAAGCCCACATCTGACTCCAGAACTCATTTTTGTCTCACTTGAGGGGAGAGCAGAAGGGTGAAGCCAAGGAAGAGAAAGGGTGGGCCAGCAGGGAGGGCATTGCAGAGCCGGCCCAAGGCTAGAAGCAGCATGGTTGTGCAGGGGCTGGTAAGCACTTGGGGTGTTGCAGGAGCATGGAGGAGCAGATGGGGCTTGTGTTGCAGTCAGCCAGGGGGACTGGAAAGGCTTTAGCTAGTATCGACCCCTTTGTACACCATGCTGATATTTAGGTGAGGTCTCCAGGGGTGACCCCTGGGTCTGTCATTAGATACCCAGACATGTTGCATAGGGACAGCTGCCTCCAAGCCCTTTACCACAGTTGGTCCTCTGACCTTACTCAGATACTATATATAGGCAGTCACCAGATGCTTCTCTTAATCTTGGAGAGAAGCATTTTTTTTTTGAGTCCTTGAGGAGTATTTCAGAGTTGGCTAGAATGGAAAAGTAGGGAATTGTGGGTGCTCCAGTATGTGGATGTTTGAGAAGGACTTTCGAGACAGGCATTGTTCTCTTCATTGTTCCACATTTCCTCTTCCAGACACTAAGACTGTAAAGGGAGTAGCAAATGTAATTGGAAAAAGCACTGCATGTATTTAGATAGATAGAAAGAATGTCAATCATTTCCTGAATTCCAAATCACTCCGCTTATACTTGGCCCTATTCAACATCTTAGGGACAGGATTCCATTTATGTCTTTCCCCTCCAGCCAGATAAAACAGGGCCAGACTGACAAGTGCAGCTTCTCAGGTGCAGACAGTCCTGCCGCCAACGGCCTGGGCACACTGCTGTGCAGAGGGAGACCCAGCGCCGCCCTGGGTGGCTCTGCCCCGTGTTAGGGCTCAGGAGGTTCGAGTCATGTGATGGACCTATGACAGCTTCCTACAGTTCTCCTGTTTTGTATATTTATGTTGCACATGCTTGTCCTTGTAAAGGGACAGGAGGCTCTGGAAGCCCACTTTAGCCAGCCTAAGCCCTGAAGCTGTGAGCAGTTGCCTGAATGACAAAAGCCAACAGTGCAGGGAAGGCAGGGAAGTTGGTACCTGAGACAGGTACTCTTTTTCTTTTCCCTTGACCCTCTGCCTCCTTGTATCAGCTTTTTCAAAAATGAAAGTGGAATCCTTCCAATTTCTGTTATTTTCATTTCTGTCATTTCCTACACTAATGTCTTCCCTTTTTGGCTCTGCTCGGAAGCAAAGCTTAAGCAGAATGCAGGTGACCATTTTCCAGAAACTGTTTATATACCAGCATGCCTCCCCACACCTGTGATTCTGTGTGTCTGCACCCTTTAGTGGCACCTCACAAAATGCCCATTGTGTTGGTCAGGACAGGACAGAATGGAGCAAGGAAGCCAACAGAACTGGGAATTCCTAATCTTTGGGAATTATTTAGCAAACTGAATGAGCAGTTCTGGTCTCAGGAATGCTTTGAATGCAGCCCACCCCCACCCCCACCCACTCCAGCCCCTGAAGCCTTTGCTGCCCTGTTGAGAAGAACAACAGGGTAGGCAGGATAGTGGCTGTGACCCTGACCAGACCATCCAAGGACAGACAGAGAAAGCGGGGGCTGCAGCTGTCTCTGGACTTGTGCCCTTTGTTGGGCTGAGCCAGAGAACAGACAAACCAGATCTTCAAAGATGATGACACAGTACAAGTGAAAACATATTGATTTAGTACACTTAGCACCTCCTTCCAGAAAGCTCCACCTGGGGATGTGCAGGGAGGTGTGGGCCTGGGTATGGCAAAGTGGAAGCTATAGGAGAACCGAAAGGCACAGCAGAGTGCAATGAAAGGGCTTTGCACCCTAAGACCTTCCAGAGGTCAAAACTTCCTCTCTTCCTGGAGAATCCTAGAATTTCTTCTCTTCTCAGAAGAAAGGTTTGGAAGCCTTTTAGCTTTAAGGAATTTTGACACTTTTGTGGAGGAAGGACTGTGAGACCGGTACACTCTCACCTGAGCCTGGACCCTCCCACCTTCCTGCCTCATGGAGAGGAAGTGATAGCCTTGATCCCTCACACTTCTCAGAGCAGCTCCAGGGCAGCCCTGTCCCTTCTGTGAGCCAAGGGGGCACTGAGCCCCTCCTGACCACCTCAGCTTCTCAGACTCAGTCTGGGACAGTGGTTGGCTTGGGGCTGAGGGGTCTGTGTGTTACAGAACAGGGCCAAGGGGGTATGATATACTATTACTGAAAGACCCTCCACTAGGTTAGCTTGTCCGTCGTCAGAGGAAAGATGTTTCTCAGTGCCAGAGATTTGTGAAAAGGAAAGGAAATGTTTATTTAAAGCTATACAGACTGAAAGTAGTGACCTAGTATCTTCATCAAAATCCCAAAGTCCTTTAGGATACCCACAGACAACACAGTGCTTCCTTCTCCCTCTGCCCTAAACTGGGGTACCGTTTCTCAGGAAAAGAAGTAGAAGTCCATGATTCAGGCTGCTGGCACCATCAGCTGTGTCGCCGTTCAGGATCTCCAGCTAATCCAAAGCTATGTGGCACCTTCTCATGGCCTACTGGCAAGAGTTCTTTCACCCTTCTTCCAGGCAAAGTCTCTCCTGCTTCCTAGGCCACATGGCCAAAGGGAGGACCCCAAAACTGCGTGGTCCTCTTCTACCAAAACTGCGGGGTTCCCCACTCTGGCAAAGCCACGTGGTTCTTCTCTCAATGGCTGCTGTGTCTGGGTTTAAATCCCCGTGCCAGTCTTCCTCTGCAGCCCCATTTCCGACTCCTCCCACAATCAGTTACTCCTGCCAGCATTCCTGTATTATTCCAAGTTTACTGGGCTGCCATCATGAGTCTGGGCAGGTGTATCCCCATGTTGCGGAGCCAATTTTGTCCAACTCTCACACAGGTGCTGTAACCAGGGGGACCTGCACTCCCAGTTACATCTTGGGTGGAAGTCACTTCCATCCCCCTGACACAAGGCATGGCCACAGCTATTTAACATATTAATGCACCCAGTTAAAGGTTATAGGTATGTTAAAAGACCATGCCAGAGGTTAGCTGCAAAGCTGTGGCTATACAAAACAGCTCTGTATGTTCCTGCTCCATGTGTCCCTTCCCCCAACTCACACCTGTCTGGGGGAAGGGGTGAGGACATCCTATATACCTTTCTAATATTTCCTGGACACCTTGAGTTCTGGACCCCATTCCAAATCCCTATTTGGGGCCCTCCTCTGGGCTGCACCCTGTTACATGTGCAGACCTGCTCAGGGGGCCTGTGAGGAGACGAGACCTTGGGTGAGGACACGCATTGCTTCTTTAAACACTTGTATTTCAATTTTCACCAACAGTCAGTTTTCAGAGCATTTTTTAAAAGGCAGATTAGAAATACAAAAGCAACACTTCTATAGTACTTTTTTAAATGGTCTTTGTATCTACTGTAATTCACTCCATTCCAGTGCTGCTTTCATCTTTCATCTTACATAAGAGGAAAGTGAGAAACACAGGTCGTAACTTAACCCAGGACCACAGAACCAGGAAGTGTGGGAAGTCAGAGTTGCATACAGGAAGTCTAGTCTGTTCTCTGGACCACTGGGCTGTACTGGTTTTCATAAGCTGTCAGTTTTCAGAACATTTAGTTGGGACATGTATGGGGGCAGGGCAAGCGAGAAACAACAGGACCTCACCCTCTGTTCCAACCCCCTGCCCCCTAGGTTAGTACAGCATCCTGGTGGCCTCCCCTCCCTGCCCCTTCTCCTTGACCTCAGGGGGATTAAATGGGACCCTTGCTGGGCTAGTCCTACTGAAGCTGCTCCACCATAGCTGAGCACAGTCCCTTACTGAGATTTTGATGCAAGAGCTTGGAGGAGACAAGTCAAAGGTCCCTCCTGTCTGGCAGGGGAGCTTTGTTGATGTGAGCCCAGAGCCCACTCCTTATTGTGGGGAAGCCAGGCTGGGGAGGTGGAGGAAGGATATGCTGGCATCAAGAGGGCTGGGTCCTGCTGTCAGAGGCCCTGGGAAGCCCCCACACCTGTCCTTCCACATCTTGGCCATTCAGCCTTTTTTTTTTCTTAATTCTTGAGCTGTCCTAGGATCCTCCTGATAAATCTCTTTTGGTTTTGCTGCATTGTGAGTTGAGTCTCTTTTTCTTGCCACAAAAAGAATGTTGACTAATAAAGGTGCCCAGATAGTTCTGGACTCTTCCTTGCCATAGCCTTAGTTGATGTCCTCATCGTCACCTGGAATGTAATAAGTGGGCTCAGTGGAGCCTGGTCTTTTTCAGTCTCCTTCCTTCCTACCCCGCAGGAGGGCGCCTTTTAAAATGCAGCCCTCCTTTAGAATATTTTGCTGTTGTAGGCACTCAGCAGGTTTCATCTCTTTGCTCTCCAGTCGTATTTCACAACAGAGCAAAGCTGATGAACTTTCCACTTTCTGCCCCAGCTGCACTGTCTGTGCCCCCTCAGGCACTTTGCAGACTCTGCACCCTCGGCCTCTTGTACTCTCCAGAAAACAGCCCCTCAGGCCTCCGCAGCCCTTCTCAGCAGAGTCCTGTGTCCCCTGTGTTTCTCTGGAACCCTGTAAGCAGCCCCGGGAGATAAGTACCTGTTGCATTCAAGTGACCTGGGAAACAGCTGGATTGTGCTGGAACATAGGCCTTGACAGACATGCTGCACACAGCTCGCCCTGCCTATCACAGGCATATTGCTTGATCTTGCTGAGCTTTTTCAGCTGTGAAAATGGGGATAATGCTCACAGAGTATTCAGAGCTGAAGATGATTATGGGTGTTCTGGACATAGTACCCAACAGATCTGTCAACCGGTCCCTGTCTTTTCCTTGCCCTGTGGATGTCTGTCACATCACTGAACATGAGCTCTCTAAGGCAACAACAGAGCTCATCAAGCTCTGGACCTGATTCCTACCTTCATGCCTGGGCCATAACTAGGGCTAATATACATGTGTTCAGTGCATGTAGAAACAATACATATTCTGAAACATTGGGCAAGTTTGAACTGCACTGGGGAAGAAAGGCATTGTTTCTCTGCCATCAATGTTCTCTTTTCTACCTTTAGAATGTGCCAAAGTCTTCTATGCTGCAGGTGCTAAGCTGGTGCTCTGTGGCCGGAATAGGGAGGCACTAGAAGAGCTCACCAAAGAACTCACTGCTTCTCAGGCCACTAAGGTAAGCCCAGGGGTGTGTTTTCTGTGGGGAGGGATGCAGTTCATTTGCTGAGAGAGTGGCCCACTCCTGGGCTACTAGGCATGTAGGGCATCCACATGGTCACTGTACTGGGAAGGTAGCAGTTCTCCACAACAAATTGGGCTCCACAGCCTGAGGAAGAACTGTCATATAGTTCAAATTACAACCCCACCACTTACTAGCACCACTCTCCTCCCGCTTTTACCTGGCTAATACCTACACATCCCTCTTTTTGTTGTTGTTGGTGGGGGGAAACAACAGGTTGGTGATGACTTTAAAAATTTTAATTGTGGAAAACGAGACATGACAGAATGTTTATCATTCTACGCATTTATAAGTGTACAACTCAGTCACATTAATTGCACTCACACTGTATGTTGTTATCACCACTGTCTATACCAAAACCTTTTCATCATCCCCAGCACAAATTTGTACCCCTTAAACAGAAACAAAAACAAACACAAACTAAGCAAACAACTACAGCAGGAAAAGTACAATATTTGTCCTTTTAGGTCTTATCCCTGTCTCCCCAGCTTCCGGAAACATCTACTTTCTGTCTCTATGAATCTGCCTATTCTATATGCCTCATATAAGTGGAAAAATACAATATTTATCCTTTTGTGTCTGGCTACTTCACTAAGCATAATGTCTTCAAGGTTCATCCATATTGTAGTGTGCATCAGAATTTCATTCCTTTTTATTGGCAGAAAAATATTGCATTTTATGTATGTACCATATTTTGTTTATCCATTTATTTGTTCCTGGTCACTATAGTTGTGTCCACCTTTTGGCTATTGTGAATGCTACAGTGAACATTGGTGTACGTGTATCAGTGAAGTCCTTGCTTTGAATTTTTTTGGATATATACCTAGGAACAGAAATTCTTGGTCAACTGGTAGTTTTATGTTTAATCATTTCAGGAATTGCCACAGTGTTTGTCGTAGCAGCTATACCATTTATATTCCTACCAGCAATGCTCAAGAGTTCCAGTTTCTCCACATTGTAGCCAACACTTATTATTTTCTTTTTTTAATTATGCCCATCCTAGGAGGTATGACCAACTTAATTTTTTGCATACACTTTCTAATTTTTTATTCAACATAATTTTTTATTAGTTTTTTAATTTTTAATACATTTTATCAATTATGCTATTATAGTTGTCCCATATTTCTCTCCCCTTTATTTCACTCTGCACCCCACCCTCTCACTGGCATTCCACCCTTAGTTCGTCTCATGGGTCATACATTTAAGTTCTTTGGCTTCTCCATTTCCCATATTATTCTTAACCTCCCCCTGTCTATTTTGTACCTACCATTCATGCTTCTTATTCCCTGTACCTTTTCCTCCATTTCCTTTCTCCCCCTCCTAGCTGATAGCCCTCCATGTGATCTCTACTTCTGTGATTCTGTTCCTGTTCTAGTTGTGTGCTTAGTTCATTTTTGTTTTTTAGGTTCAGTTGTTGATAGTTGTGAGTTTGTTGTCATTTTACTGTTCATATTTTTGATCAACTTCTTTTTCTTAGATAAGTCCCTTTAACATTTCATATAATAAGGGCTTGGTAATGATGAACTCCTTGAACTTGACCTTATCTGGGAAGTACTTTATCTGCCCCTCCATTCTAACAATAGCTTTGCTGGATAGAGCAATCTGGGATGTAGGTCCTTGCCTTTCATGACTTTGAATACTTCTTTCCAGCCCCTCCTTGCCTGCAAGATTTCTTTTGAGAAGTCAACTGATGGTCTTATGGGAACTCCTTTGTAGGCAACTGTCTCTTTTTCTCTGGCTGCTTTTAAGATTCTCTCCTCTTTGATCTTGGGTAATGTAATTATGATGTGCCTTGGTGTGTGCTTCCTTGGGTCCAACTTCTTTGGGATTCTCTGAGCTTCCTGGGCTTCCTGGAAGTCTTATTTCCTTGGCCAGATTGGGGAAGTTCTCCTTCATTATGTTTTCAGGTATGTTTTCAATTTCTTGCTCTTCCTCTTCTCCTTCTGGTACCTTCTCCTTCTGGTATTTGGATGTTGGAGCATTTAAAGTTGTCCCAGAGGTTCCTAAGCCTCTCCTCATTTTTTTGAATTCTTGTTTCTTCATTCTGTTCTGGTTGAATGTTTATTTCTTCCTTCTCCAAATCATTTGAGTCCTGGTTTCCTTCCCATCACTGTTGGTTCCCTGTATAGTTTCCTTTATTTCACTTTGTATAGCCTTTATTTCTTCCTCTGTTTTGTGACCATACTCAACCATTTCTGTGAGCATCCTGATTGCCAGTGTTTTGAAGTGTGCATCTGATAGGTTGGCTACCTCTTCATCACTTAGTTTGTTTTTGGAGCCTTGATCTGTTCTTTCATTGGGCCATATTTTTTGTCTTGGCATGCCTGTTATGTAGTAAGGGGTGGAGCCTTAGGTATTCACCACAGTGGGGCAACCCGTGTGGCTGTGTGCTGTGTTGGGGGAGGGGTCCGAGAGGGAACAATGCCTCTCTTTCATCTCTGTGCTGGCTTTCAGTCACTTCCCCCTCTACCTACAAGCAAATTGGGCCCCTCTGGCACTGATTCCTGGGTGGGTAGGTTGGTTTATGTTCTAGGACCCTGTGGGTCTCTCCAGTGAACTCTTCTGTGAGGCTGGGAGTTTCTCCTGCCACCACAACTCCCACAGGTTTTTTTCAGTCAGAGGTTGTGAGGCTTTTTTTCGCTACACTAGAACCCTGGGTTGTGTGGTCTGTCTCCCTCCCCAGTTGTTCCTCCCAGTTTATCTGCATGCAAATGTGGGACTACCTGGTTCTCTAGACGCTGCCTTGCTGCGAGTCCTCTATGTCCTGGCTGCCCAACTCCATACCTCCTACCAGTCTGGACAAATGTTTCTTTTTTAACTCCTTGGTTGTTGGATTTCCATACAGTTCAATTTTCCGGCAGTTCTGGTTATGTTTTGTTTTTACATTTGTTGTTGTCTTTCTGTTGGTTGTATGAGGAGGCAAAGTGTGTCCACCTACACCTCTTTCTTCATTTTGTATTAATCTCAAGTGTACACAATAGTAGCTAGACAGTCATAAACTCTACACAGAGTTCCCTCCATCTTCATTCCTAGTACCATCTGGTGCCATATATACTACTTATAATATTATTGACTATATTCCCTATGCTGTACTTTATTTTTTTAAAAGACTTTATTTATTTATTTTTAGACAGGGGAAAGTGGGAAAAGGGAAAGAAACATCAGTGTGTGGTTGCCTCTCACATGCCCCCTACTGGGGACCTAGCCCATAACCCAGGCATGTGCCCTGACTGGGAATCGAACCAGTGACCCTTTGATTCGCAGGCTGAATCAAAGTGGTTTGATTCAACCACTGAGCCATACTAGCCAGGTCTGTATGCTGTACTTTATGTCTCCATGATTATTTTGTAACTACTAATTTGTCCTTCTTAATCCCTTCAAGATCTTTACCCAGTAGTCCAACCCCCTGTCCTCTGGCAACCTGTCTCAGAATCTGTTTCAATTTTATTTTTTTTCTTTAGGTTCTACATATTAGTGAAATAATAAGGTATTTGTCTTTCTCCAACTGACTTATTTCACTTAGCATAATACTCTGTAGGTTCATCCATGCTATCAAAAATGGTAACATTTCATTCTTTTTTATGGTTCAGTAATATTACATTGTGTAAATGTACCACAGCTTTTTTATTCACTCGTCTATTGATTGGCACTTAGGTTACTTTCATATCTTGACTATTGTAAATAATCCAGGGTGTGCATACTCTTTTTTATTCATAAATTTTTAATTTATGTTTTTACATTTATTTTTCAAATATTTTATTTATTTATATTTAGGGAAAGGGGAAGAGCGGGAAGAAGAAAGGGAGAGAAACATCAATATGTGGTTGCCTCTTGCACACCCCAAACAGGGTACCTGGCCCACAATCCAGGCTTGTGCCCTGACTGGCAATTGAACTGGTGACCCTTTGATCTGTGGGCCAGACTTAATCTATGGAGCCACACCAGCCAGGGCTTGTTTTTTTATTTTATTTATTTTTTTCAATTTTCCATATTTTTAAAAATTGAATTTATTGTGGTGACATTGGTTAATAAAATTGTATAGGTTTTGGTTATATAATTCTATAATATACCATCTGTATATTGTATTGTATGTTCACCACCTCAAGTCAACTCTCCTTCCATCACTGTTTATCCCCCTTTTTTTCTACGTCCTCTCACCCTACTTTCCCGTGGTAATCAGCATGCTGTTGTCTATGATTTTTTTTCCTATGAGGTTTTTTTTTTTGCTTAATCTCTTTACCTGTTTCACCCAGCCCCCCAACTTCCCTCCTTTCTGACAGCTGTCAGTCTGTTCTCTGTATTTATGAAACTGTTTCTATTTTATTTATTTTGTTCATTAGATCCCACATAGGAGTAAAATCATATGGTATTTGTCTTTTCCTGACTGGCTTATTTCACTTAGCATAATGTTCCCCAGGTCCATTGATGCTGTTTCAAAGGGTGAAATTTCCTTCTTTTTTTTAATACTGTGTAGTATCCCATCGTGTAAATTGTACCCCGGCTTTTTTTTATCTACTCATCTACCGATGGGCACTTGGGTTGCTTCCAAATCTTGGTTATTATAAACAGCACTGCAGTGAACATAAGGGTGCACATATTCTTTCGAGTTAGTGTTTTGAGTTTCTTCAGATATATTCCCAGAAGTGGAATCACTGGGTGAAAAGGCAGATCCACTTTCAATTTTTTGAGGAAATTCCATACTGTTTTCCACAGTGGCTGCACCAGTCTGCATTCCCACCAATAGCGCATGAAGGTTTTCTTTTCTCCACATCCTTGCCAACACTTGTTGTTTGTTGACTTATTGATGATAGCCATTCTGACCAGTGTGAGGTGATACTTCATGTTTTTAATTTGCATTTCTCTGATGATTAATGACTTTGAGTATCTTTTCATACGTCTGTTGGCCATCTGTATGTCCTCTTGGGAGAAGTGTCAATTAAGATCCTCTGTCCATTTTTCTGTTTGTTTGTTTGTTTTGGTGTTGAATCTTACAAGCTTTTTATAAATTTTGGATATTAACCCCTTATCTATATATCATTTGCAAATATGTTCTCCCATTCAGTGGGTTGTGTTTTCATTTTGCTGATAGTTTCCTTTGCTGTGCAGAAGCTTTTTAGTTTGATGTAGTCCCATTTGTTTATTTTTTTCCTTTTGTTTTCCTTGATCCAGGCAATATATTAGAAAAAATATTGCTAAGAGAAATGTCCGAGATTTTACTTCCTATGTTTTGTTCCAGGATTTTTGTTGTTTAAGGACTACGCATATTTGTCTTTAATTCATTTCGTGTACTTTTGTGTGTGTGTATGTGTGTGTATTGTGTAAGAGGGTGGCGTATTTTCATTCTTTTGCACATATCTGTCCAATTTTTTAAAAGATTTTATTTATTTATTTTTAGAGAAAGAGGAAAGGAAGGAGAAAGCAAGGGAGAGAAATATCACTGTGTCCCCCTACTGGGGACCTGGCCTGAAACCTGGACATGTGCCCTGTCTGGGAATTGAACCACTGACCCTTTGTTTCACAGGCCAGCACTCAGTCCACTGAGCCATACCAGCCAGGTCTGTCCAATTTTCTTTACACCATATATTGAATAGACTATCTTTACCCCATTGTATGTTTTTGCCTCCTTTGTCAAATAGTATTTGACCATAAAGGGATGTGTTTATTTCTAGGCCCTCTATTCTGTTCCATTGATCTATGTTTTTAAGTCAGTACCATTCTGTTTTGATTACAATGGCCCTGTAGTATAGTCTAATATCAGGTAGCATAATTCTTCCAACTTTGTTCATCCTCAAGATTGCTGTGACTATTTGAGATGTCTTGTGATTCCATGTATATTTTTGGAATATTTGTTTTAGTTCTGTGAAATACACCATTGGTATCTTGATATTGCTTTGCAGAATATGGACATTTTAATGTTTACTTTTCCTATTCATGAACATGGTATATATTTGCACTTATTTGTATCTTCTCCAATATCTTTCCTTGGTGTCTTATAAGTTTCTGAGTACAGGTGTTTTACATATTTGGTTAAATTTATTCCTAGGTGTTTTTTTTTACTTTGATGCAGTTGTGAATAGGTTTTGTTAGCTTCTTTCTGATAGTTCATTATTGGTGTTTAAAAATGCAACTGATTTATGATATTTATTTTGTACCCTGCTACTTTACTGAATTCATTTATCAGTTCTAGTAGTATTTTGGTGGAATCTTCAGGGTTTTCTATATATAGTATCATGTCTTCAAGTAATTACAGTTTTACTTCTTCCTTTCCAGTTTGGATGCCTTTTATTTCTTCTTATTTGATTACTGTAGCTAGGACTTGCAGTACTATGTTGAATAAGAGCTGTGGAAGTGACATCCCTGTCTTGTTCCCAATGTTAAGTGAAACGCTTGTAGTTTTTGCCCATTCAGTATTGTGTTGGCTGTGGGTTTGTCATATATGGCCTTCATTATGTTGAGGTATGTTCCCTCTCTGCCCGTTTTGCTGAGAATATTTATCAAAAATGGATGCTGGATTATATCAAATGCTTTTTCTGCCACATGTGATCATGTGGGTTTTGTTCTTTATTTGTTATATGTTGTGTATCACATTAATATTTTTAAGTTTTATATATTTATATTTAATCTTCCCCCCAAGGACATGCTTATTGATTTTAGAAAGAGAGGAAGACAGGGAGAAAGACAGGGAGAGAAACAATGGTCAGTTGCCTTTCCTATGTGACACAGCAAGGACCAAGTCTGCAACCTAGGTGTGCACCCTGACCTGGAAGAGAACCCATGACCTTTCAGTTTGTGGAACACTGTCCAACCAACTGAGCCATGACAGCCAGGGCTGTGTATCACATTTGTTGATTTGTGGATATTGTCCCAACCTTACATCCCAGGAATAAATCTCACTTGATCATGGTGTACGGTCTTTTTGATGTATTGCTGGATCCTGTTTGCTAATATTTTGTTGAAGATTTTAGCATCTATGTTCATCAGGGATGTTGGCCTATAATTTTCTTTCTCTATAGTGTCTTTATCTGGTTTTGGAATTAGGATAATACCAGTCTCATAAAATGAGCGTAGGCGTCTTTCCTTCACTTGAATATTTTGGAATAGTTTGAGAAGGATAGGTGTTAGTTCTTCGGATGTTTGGTAAATTCACCTGTGAAAACATCTAGTCCAGGCGTTTGGTTTCTTGGGAGTATGTTTTATTATTACTGCTTCCATTATACTAGCTATAATCTCTCTGTTCCAATTCTCTGATTCTTTCTGATTCATATTTGGGACATTATGTTTCTAGGAATTTGTCCATTTCATCCAGATTGTCCAATTTGTCAACATACAGTTACTCATAATATTTTCTTGATAATCCTTAGTATTTCTGTGGTGTCAGTTATTACTTCTCCTCTTTCATTTCTGATTTTATTTATTTGGGTCCCCTCTCTTTTTTTCTTGATAAGTCTGGTTAAAGGTTTGTCAATCTTGTGTATCTTTTCAAAGAGCCAGCTATTGTGTTCCTTGATCTTTTGCATCTTTTTTTTAGACTTTCATTTATTTCTGCTCTGATCTTTATTATTTTCTTCCTTCTACTCACTCTGTACTTTGTTAGTTGTTCTTTTCCAAGTTTAAGTGTAAAGTAAAATTATTTATTTGAGATTTTTCTTGTTCTTTGAGATAGGCCTGTAATACTATAAATTTTCCTCTTAGAATTGCTTTCCCTGCATCCCATAGATTTTGGGTTAACTTGTTTACATTTTCATTTGTTTCAGTGTGTCTTTTGACATTTTTCTTGATCTCATTGTTAACCTAGTTATTGTTTAATAACATGTTATCTAGCCTCTTCATCTTTATCCATTTTTAAGGTTTTTTTCTTGTGATTCATTTCTAGTTTCATACTATTATCATCAGAGAAGATACTTAATAGGATTTCAGTCTTCTTAAATTTAAAAACAAAATTTACTGTATTTTTCCATTACCATTTAGACCCTCCCCCTGCAATCACCCCACTGTCATCCATGTCCATGAGTCCTTTCTTCTTTTTGATATCCCTTCACCTCCTAACCTCCCCCCTTAGCTGTCATCTTATGAGTCTGTCTCTATTTTGTTTGTTAGTTCAGTTTGTTCATTCGATTCCATATATGAATGAAATCATATGGTATTTGTCTTTCTCTGATTGGCTTATTTCACTTAGCATAATGTTCTCCAGGTCCATCCATGCTATCACAAAGGGTAAAATTTTCTTCTTTTTATGGCTGAGTAGTATTCCATTGTGTAAATGTCCCATAGTTGTTTTACACACTCATCTACTGATGGACACTTAGGGTCCTTCCATATCCTGGCTATTGTAAATAGCACTGCAATGAACCTAGGGGTGCTGATGTTCTTTTGAATTAGTGTTTTAAGTTTCTTCTGATATATTGCCAGAAGTGGAATCACTGGGTCAAAAGTAGTTCCATTTTTAATTTTTTGAGGAAATTCCATACTGCTTTCCGTAGTGGCTGCACCAATCTGCCATTCCCACCTACAGTGCACTATGTCCTCACCAACACTTGGTGTTTGTTGATTTATTGATGATAATTATTCTGCCAGGTGTAGGGTGATATCTCTTTGTGGTTTTAATTTGCATTTCTCTGATAATTAGTGATATTGGTCATCTGTATGTTCTCTTTGGAGAAGTGTCTATTCAGGTCCTTTACCCATTTTTAATTGGGTTCTTTGTTTTTTTAGTGATGAATTTTGTAAGATCTTCATAAATTTTAGATATTAACCCCTTATCAGATGTATCAGAAAATATGTTCTCCCTTTCAATGGATTGTCTTTTTATTTTTTTGATGTTTTCCTTTGCTGTGCAAAACCTTTTTAGTTTGATGTAGTCCTATTTGTTCTATCTTCTGAAATTTATTGAAACTTGTTTTGTGGTCTCACATATAGTCTCTCCTAGAAAAAAGTCCATGTGCACTTGAAAAAAATGTGTATTCTGCTGTGATGGGGTGATATGCTCTGAAGATGTCAATTAAATCCATCTGATCTCATGTGTCATTTATGGCCACTGTTTCCTTGTCAATTTTCTGTCTGGAAGATCTATTCATTAATGTTAGTGGGGTTTTAAAAATTTCCTACTATGGCTGTATTACTGTCTACCTCTTTTTTTTTTTTTCTGTCCATCAAGAATTGCTTTACATATTAGGTACTCCTGCAAGGTCTGTCCAGAAAAAGTGCACCATAGTCAATATAACCTGAACAGTTTGCACACCATTAATGTAACCTGGCAGCCAAGGGGAGTGGACTGGAATGCACGTGTGTGAACAAGGATGACTTCACTGTACTAATCAGTGGGGGCAGTAGACACCACTAAGTGAACATGTGATACAGAACCCAGCTCGTGGGGTCCACGTCATTATGGATGAAAATGAGACATTCACAGACTACCGAATCTGGTGGAGGAAAAAGGATGGCATGGCTTTTCTCTCAAGGAGAGCAAAAGCCTTGGCCCTCGCTCCAATGAGCTTTTATTGTCTTACTGGGCACATTACAAGAAGGTCCTCATTAACTATGCACAGGCTTGCTTTAGGTGGTTACCTTATACAGGAAACAAAGGAGAGGATGCTGGTAATCACATCACAGAAGAGGGATATTTGCAAATGAAAAGGCAAAAGTAGTTGGACCGATTACACTCATCCTTGGAAGGCTTAGCATGGTTTTTAGGAAGATGCTCTGCAGTAAATGTCCTCAATTCAGAGTGAGGGAGTTTTAGCAAAAAGCAAGACTCAGAGCAGTCTAGGTACATTGCAGGCCTGATTCCCCACGGGAAAACCTATCCATGGGCGTGGGTCCTGTGCATCCCCCAGTGGGAGCTGGGCCCACACCATGCAGAGCAGCCTCCCACAAGCATGTATACTGTGTATACTGTTGTTTAATCATTTCTGCCTGACAATGATTGATGAGCTTTATTTCTGTGCAAATTGAACCCAATAAAAGCTTGTCAAGGCAAGGGTCGGGGCCTTCTCCTCTTGAGAGAGTGGCCAAGGCAGTTTCCCCTTGAAAGAGTGGTTGCACTGTCCCTTTTCCTCCACAGACTTGTTAGTCCATGTGAATTTCTCTAGTCTCATCCTCAGTGTGGTGGACCCCACAAGCCGGAGTCCGCATCAAGCATATATATGGGTCTTGTTTTCCTATTTATTCAGTTATCTTATATCTCTTGATTAGAACATTCAGGCCATTTAAATTTTAAAGTGACTATTGATATATACATATTTATTTCCATTTTGTTCTTTCAACGAATTTCTTCTTTTCTCTCCTCTCCCACCTCTTCCTCCCTCTCCCCAACTCCTTCTCCCCTTCCTCTATTTCTTGTGATACTGGTTTGGTGGTAGCAAATTCCTTTAGCTTTTTCTTTTTTGGGAAATTATTTATTCCTTCTTAAATTTTAAATGATAACCCTATTGGATAAAGTAGTCTTGGCCATAGGTCCTTGTTTTTCATCACTTTGAAAATTTCATGCCAGTCCCTTCTGGCCTGAAATGTTTCTGTTGAGAAATCAGCTCACATTCTAATGGGAGCTCCTTTGTAGGTAATTTTCTCTTGCTGCTCTTAAGATTCTCTCCTTATTTTTAACCTTTGCCATTTTAATCATGATGTGTCTTTGTGCAGGCCTCTTTGGGTTCATCTTTTTTTAAAAATTTTATCGATTTATTTTTAGAGGGTGGGGAAGGGAGGGAGAAAGACAGAGAAACATCAATGTGTGGTTGCTTCTCATGTGCCCCCACTGGGGATCTGGCCCACAACCCAGGCCCTCAATCCAGGCATGTGCTCTGACAGAGAATTGAACCAGTTACCCTTTGGTTCACAGGCCAGCACACAATCCACTGATCCATACCAGCCAGGACTCTTTGGGTTCATCTTGCTTGGTGCTCTGATATTTCTGCACTTGTGTGTCTTTTCCTTCACCAGATTAGGGAAGCTTTCTGTCATTATTTTTTTTACCGTGGTTCTCCATCCCTTGCTCTCTGTCTTCTCCTTGTGGTACCCCTATGATGTGGATGTTGTTACGCTTCAGGTTGTCCCAAATGTCCCTTAAACTATCCTCATTTTTTTCATTCTTTTTTTTTTCACTGCTCTGATTCAGTATTTTTTTTTCCTACCTTGTCTTCCAAATCACTGATTTGACCTTCTGCTTCATCCAACCTGTTTATTCCTTCCAGTGTATTCTTGACATTAGACATTGTATTCTTTATTTCTTCATATTCTTTTTTTATGTGTTGTATGATTTTTTTTATGCTGTTGTAGTTCTAAGGTACAAGGTACTAAGTACCTTGTAGGTTTCATTAAGTTTCTTGAGCATCCTTATAACCATTTTTCTGAACTCTATATCTGTAAGTTGCTTACCTTCATTGCATTTAACTGTTTTTCTGCAGATTTCTCCTCTCACTTCATTGAGGCATATTTCTTTGTCTCCCCATTTTTGGTGCCTCTTTGTGTTTTTTTTCTATGCATTAGGTAGATTTGCTATGACTCCCAGTCTTGGAAGGGTGGCCTTAAGACTTAGGTAGGTATCCTGTGGGTCCAGTGGCACAGTCTCTTTGATCACCTGATTGGGGTGCTCCATGAATGTCCTGTGTGTGGCTTATGTGGGCCCTCCTGTTGTAATTGAGTCTTGATTGCTATTGGCCCATTTATGCTGGGATCAACCCTCAGGCTTGCTGGCTGTGAGGCTTAACCTTGACCATAATGTGGAGGCTGCTCTGTTGGTACTTTCCACATGATGCAGAATTCACCTCAATGGGGTCTGGTGCCTCCCAAGAACTCCCTTTGGATACGCCACTTGTGACACTTATTGGATCCTTTTCTGATGTTGTCTGAATCTGGGTGTGTTAGTTCTGGCCTTCTTGGGAGGGACTTTGGTGCAGACTAATGTCTGATGCTGCCTGTTACTGCCCCTAGCAACCTGTTTTAGCTACAAATCCATCCCCAGTTTATGGCTGTTTTTGCTGAGCTTTGGTGTGCATGGGAAGGATCAATCTGCGTCCCAATGCCAGGTTTTACCAGCACTAGGCCCAGGGGCTGGTCAGCCAAAGTCCCAAGCTCCCTCAGATCTGCCTCTGCCTATCTCTGCCTACTGACTACCTGTTAGGCTCAGTCATTGAAAGAGCCTCTGGCAGTACTCAAGTTACATTAGGTAGGTCCTTAGTGAGTCCAGAAGTGAGTGGTGTTCACTAGACTGATACAGGTTCAAACTCAGTGCCAGTTCTAGGTCTGAGGCTGCTCAGCAAAAGTCCCAGGGTATACCAAGTCTGTCTGCCACACACTGGGTGCTTGCACACCTTTGTGGTGGAGTCTCAGGGAGTCATCAGGGCAAGGCTGGCAGAGTTTATCCAACTCAAGCAGACCAAGATTTGGCCATGTGAAGGTAAGGCTCTTCCCTGCTTGGGCGTGTGAGAGGGAAATGGCCCCTGTCCCAGAGCCACACAATCCAGTCTATCCTGGATTCTGCCAGGTGGAGCCTGAGCTCAGCACTGGTAGGGTCTCTGTGAGAGGCAGGATGGGGCTAGTGGATCTCCCATGTGGTGGATGTGCTGGTCAAGCTTCACAGAAGGTAGGAACTATAGCCCCTGCCCCACAGCCAAACAACTCAGTCAGTTCCAGATTCTGCTTAACCCTTGGCAGGGCAGAGCCACTGGGAGCCAAATGGGTCAGTCCATTCGAAGCCCAGAAGGTGGGGCTAGAGCGTCTTTCATGAGGAGGAAGCACCAGTTGGTTTCTTGGGTAAGTGGGAAAAATGACCCCTGCTCCAAAGCCACATAACTAAATCACTGACATTCCCTGAGTCTGCCCAGAACTCTACACCCCATAAAAGGTGGCTGACTCTAAGCAGTGCATAAGTTATGCAGAGTGGGAAGAGAGGAGTCCGGAAGATGGACCAGTGATTTCTCTGAGATGGATGCCATATGAAGAGGATTGCTCCACCCAAGAAAGATGGTGTCTGCAGTATGAGAGAATGACTCAGCACAGGGATGCTGGGGGCTGTTCCTTCAGGTCTCTCCCCAGAGCCACGCACAACAGACTCCCACATGACTCTAATCTGCTTCACCCTCTCTCCTGCAGAGTCCAGGCTACAAACAAAATTACGTGCATTGACCCTTTAAGAGGGGTGCCTATGTCTCTATTGGACTTCCATCTCTCCCTGATGGACAGAAGTCAATCCCCACTGATTTTCACAGCCAGATGTTATGTGGGTACCTCTTCTAGCTCTGGTCCTCTGGGCTGATGAGCTTGGCTTGGGGATGAGACCCCATGCTTCTCAGCAGGAACCCTCTGTGTTTGAGATATCCCTGTGGAACCTCAGCCACCACCCATGGGATGAGGCCATCCTTTTTCATGTCTCCACCCTTCCTACCTGTCTTAAAGTGGCTTCTTCTGCAAGTGCTTGGTTGTAACTATTCTTCATCTGGTCTTAGTTGGTTATTCAGGATGATTATTCTATAATTTATTTGTAATTAGTTTGGTCATGGGAGGTCGTGAGTGTACCTTCCCTCTACTCTGCCACTGTCTTGGATCCATGGCCAACTTAATTTTAATAGCATACAAAATCTCTACACTGGTACACCTCTGTCCTCCCCCTTCTGCTATTTGTCATAGATTTCATCTTTATACTTTGCTCATCCAATAACATAGATTAATAATAGTTTTTAAATGCATGTTTCTAAATTGTGTTGAAAATGAATGGTAAAGTTACAAACCAAAATTACAATAATACTAGCTTTTATTTATTATTATTTTAAAAAATATAATATCAAGCCCTGGCTGGTGTAGCTCAGTGGATTGAGCATGGGCTGCGAACTAAAGTGTTGCAGGTTCGATTCCCAGTCAGGGTACATGCCTGGGTTGCAGGCCATGACCCCCAGCAACCCCACATTGATATTTCTCTCTCTCTTTCTCCCTCCCTTCCCTCTCTAAAAATAAATAAATAAAATCTTAAAATATATATATATATATAATATCAGCTTTTAAAATTGTCCATGTATTTAATTTACTGCCAATCTTTAGTTATTCAGATGGCTTTAAGTCATATTGTCTAGCTTCCTTTCATTTCAAACCTGAAGGGCTCCTTTTAGTATTTCTTGCAGGGCAGTTTGTGGTAACAAACTCCCTCAGCTTTTGTTTAATCTAGGAATCGTAATTTCTCTCTTATTTTTGAAAGATAGTTGTGTCAAATATAGAATTCTTGGTTGACAATTATTTTATTTTAGCACTTTGATAAACAGTCTTCTAGCCTCCAAAGTTTGTGGTAAGTCAGGTGATGAATCTTGTTGAAGATCTTTTTTTATGTAAGGAGTAGCTTCTGTCTTGATGTTTTCAGAATTCTTTGTATTTTGATCATTTTATTGTAATGTGTGTAACTGTGAGTCTCTGAGTTCATCCTGTGTGTTATTGAACTTCTTGGATGTGCAGATTCATAGTCTTAATTTTTTTAGCAATTATTTCTTCAAATATTATACCCTTTTTCCTCTCTCCTCAGATTCCCACAATGCATATATTGATCCACATGATGGTGTCCCATACGTCCCTTAGGTTCTGTTTAGTTTTCTTCATTCTTATTTTCTTTTTGTTCTCAGACTTGATAATTTCAATTGTTCTGTCTAAAAATTCACTAATTATCTTTTCTAGTAACTCAAATCTCCTATTGAAACCCTCTAATATATTTTTCATTTTGGTTATTATACTTCTGAGTTTCAGAATTTTTAAAATAATTTTTATTTCTTAATTTATATTTTCATTTTGTTTATATTCATACATCCATTTCTGCCTTTGTCCATTTTTTCCTTTAGTATTTTCAGCATCTTTAAGACAGTTGTCTTAAAGTCTTTGTCTAGTAAGAAGCCCATCATTTGGGCTTCCTCAGGTATGTTTTTTGGGAATATATATATATATATATATTAACATATATATTTGGGAATATATACATATAAACACCAAAGAAAATATGTGACTTCTTTAAATCTACTGGAAGCCACTTCAGCTAGTAGTGGTTAAAAGACACCAGTCTGCCTCCATGCTGCACCTTGATGCTCAGACCAGCAATCTGCAATGAGAATAATACCCAGATATTTGGAAGACAAGGTCTTATTTCCTACCTTGGCTCCCTCAAACTGCACCCACCAGAGTGTTTGATTGTCTTTCCCACAACTGACTGCCATAGGGCCAGGTGGACTGGGGATGGATAGCCACCACTGAGCTGATGGCTAAAAATGACCAAAATATATATAATTTGCCAGCCCAGCACTCTTCCCGAAAGCTGCAAACATTCATATAGATTCCAAAGCTCCAAAATACAGTCATACCTCAGTACTCATTGCTTCAGAACTCATCAGACTCTGTACTTGTTGCATTTTGATGACAAAAAATATTTCAGCAGTTGGCACTTGCTCACTACTCGGTACTCCTTTCTCACGATGAAACAGTGGTAGAGCTGTCAGTCTCATGGTAGCTCATGAACAGTTCCGTACTTGTCAGTTTTAGCACTTTTTACAAGATTTGGAACAAATTAAGCATGAGTACCGAAGTATCACTTCAGGGAGCTTCTATCAGTACAATTGTCCAGGTTGAAAGATGGATTCTTGGCACTTCCTACTTTGCCGTCCTCTCTGATGTCACAACTTTCTGATTTCTTGTTTAACTCACTTGAGAAGTCCTCTAAGTAAGATTGCTGAATTATTCATTTCTCTAGTCTCTTATAGTTCTTTGTGGCATTCTTTATAGTTTGTCTCTCTTCCCCACTAGACTATATGCTTTAGGAGGAAAAGAACCCTATATATCTTATTTTCTGCTATGTTCCCAGTGTCTGGCACCTAGGGATATATAGAAAATGTTTCATGAACAAAAAACTAAAGTGACCTAACCTGAGAAGGATAGTGCCTCTCAGCAGGGTCACTGTTTAACTAGTTATAATATACAGCACAATGCTGGTATAAGGGAGCCATGATTAATAGCTCCTGTGGTAATCTGCACAGTATCCTATATCCTGTGAGATCCCTGTCCTGTGGAACTTACTGTCTGGCTCTAATAATAATTGTCATTTCCATGGAAAAGTTGCCCACCTCAGATGCAATCACTGTAGGCAGGATCCCCCAGGCCACATCTCTTTAGAAGAAAGGTGCTTCAGCCTGTATCATTTCATGCCCAGTGGGCCACTCTAACTCTGAACAGCAGGGACATGTGGCTCACATGGCCTGTCACTCTGAAGGTGCATTTGATTTCTGTCATATCTGACCAGGTGCAGACACACAAGCCTTTCACAGTGACCTTCGACCTCACAGACCCTGAGGCTGTTGTTGGAGCAACAGCTGAGATCCTGCAGTGCTTTGGTTATGTCGATGTACTCATCAACAATGCTGGTGTCAGCTACCGTGGCGCCATCCTAGACACCACCACGGACGTGGACAAGAGAGTCATGGAGACAAACTACTTTGGCCCAGTAGCTCTAACGAAAGGTGAGTCTTAGATGAAAGAAAAAAGAACACTGATGTGTGTGTTGGGGGGGGGGGGGGTTGTTTGCCATGACCAGTGCAGCTAGATCAGTCAGGTCCCGAGGAAAAGCGATGGGGGATTGAGAAATAGAGACAGAGTCAAAGCGGGGTCAGGTGGAGTCCCTTCTCTGGGATGCAGAGGAGGGAATTGTTTATTGGTGACACAGTCAGGCTGTATATATTGAGCCAGCTTTGAAGCAGAACGTCAGAAAGACAAACCGCAAGGCTAGGTACATTGTATTTTTTAAGAACATTTGCTGCTCCTTCTTGGTACAGTGATATAGCAGCAGCCAAGTCATTCTTTTCTTAACAACAATCTATCAGGCAGTCTTCCGTGGCCTGGGGCAGCTGTGCTGAAGCCGAGGCCTGCTTCCAACCCTTTTGGCAAGCATTATCCTGCTTGGCTCTCCACATTTGTTGTTTTTCACATCACTTGGTTCCTTGTTAGCTGAATGTTGCCTGTCTTCATCCTCTGTTTTACGTTGGAAAAGGTGCTGTTGTTTACAGCTTGGGTGCTGGCTTCTTCCAGATTTTTATTTGCATTTTCTCTATCTTCTTTCTAGCCTTAAATCAAGATGCTCTCTTCAGTGACAGCTTCCTTTGTACAGTATCGCCTCCATTTCCTCTTAGTGTCGTGCATAAACCCCTGCATAGTAGAGATACTCTTAATGTCCAGGCACAATTTCCTTCCAGGGGAGAGCTCTCCAGGAAACTGAGCTGGCCATTAGTGATTAGGCCTCTGTCTGCAGCTCTCTGTCTCTTCCCCCCTCCTCCCCTCTACCTGCCAGCTGGAAGTCTGCCAGGCGCAGGAGGCCTAAAAGTTCCAACAAAACATGGGCCTCCCCATAGAGGGCTTTCACCATTCACCTCCTTTGATCTGATGAAATCTAATAAGTGAGGCCACCCCCTCTCAGCATTGGGTGCAGTGACCAGAAGACAAGTCCTCTTGTAAAGTCTCTGACTTCTTTCCTTAGCACTCCTGCCCTCCATGATCAAAAGGCGACAGGGCCACATCGTCGCCATCAGCAGCATCCAGGGCAAAATCAGCATTCCTTTTCGATCAGCATGTGAGTACTTCCTTCTCCCTCCCCCAAGTGTTCTTCGTTTTTGTTTTTTCCTGATTATAGAAATACCACATTTTCTACCCAGAATGCAGACATTAGAGAAATACTCAATACAGAATATGAAGGAACTTCATCAGAATGTGTTCTCCTGAGTAGAGGATGTCCAGTTCAAGTCCCAGGTCTACTCCTTAGCCCCTATCTGTGACCTTGTGCAGGTGTTCCAACCATTCTGCCACCCCAGTCCTCATCTGCAAAGTGGAGATGGGCTCTGCTGAGTGAAGTGTTTGGAGCAGCGCCAGGCATAAGTACCATGCCTGTGTTAGTTGCAATTATCGATTACCATTGCCCTCAGGTACTGTCACTTCATATCACTCTGGGCATTTCCCCCCAAGCTTTTTCTACATATGATCAAACATACAAAAAATAGGGTCACGTTATGCATACTGTTTTGTGACTTGCTTATTTCACACAGCAGTTTATCTTTCTACATCAATATATATGGATTTACCTAATCCTTTTAAGTGGATATATAGTAATTTATTGAATTCATATATGACATAATTTATTTAGCCATTTTCCTGGACACTTGAGGATTTTTTCCCCTTCAGTTTTTGACCATTAACAGTTATATACTACATAGAACATCCTTAAATATTTATGTTTCTAGGCACTCATGGGAGGGCTTTAGTAAAATAAATTCCAAAAAGTTGAAATAGGTAGGATCAAATAATCAAAACTGCCACATTGACTTGCAAGTCACACTTCACCTCCATGTATGCAAGTGGCTATGCCAAAATTTTGAGATATTTCATTCATCTGTCTGCCATCATGTAGCAAGCAAAAAGAATCTAACTTTCTTAAGAGATTTCAAAGGTAATTTCACAGGCTGTCTTACTGACTCCTGTTCTTTGCTCCAGCCTTTGGAAATACTTAGAGCCAACTCATGCTCTCACCACCTCCAAATGCTCGACTCAGCCATGCCCAGCAGACTTGGCAGAGAAGGCCGGGAGGGCAGAGCTGCTTCAGCACTTTGGGAGCATGGGACAGACATCCAACTGTCTGACCTGGAAATATCACAGAAACCTACTCTTTCTTTCTGAGCCCAGCTGTACATTTTGGTTCTAGTTGTAGATCCTCAGGCAAGTTAACTTGTCTGATCCTCCATTTCCTTTCTTATGAAATGAGTCTTACAATCATCTTACATACTTCACAAAGTTGTTTTAAAGATGAAATGAGACAAATGAAGATGAAAAGTCCTTTGTAGCCCTGGCTGGTGTGGCTCAGTAGATTGAGTGCTGTCCTGTGAACCAAAAGGTTGGCAGTTTGATCCCCAGCCAGGGTACATCCCTGAGTTGTAGGCTACATCCCCAGTTGGAGGGTGTGAGAAAGGCAGCCAATCAGTGTATCTCTTACGCATTTATATTTCTCTCCCTCTCTTTCTCCCTCCCTTCCACTCTGTCTAAAAAAGTAAATTTTTAAAAATCTTCAAAAAAACATCCTTTGTAAATTATGAAGCACTGTATCTATATTTCTTCCTATGCTTGTATCTGTTTTCACCTCCTGTCCTCAGATAGGACATTCATCTAAGGCTGCTAAAATAGTTCTGGAATATATATATATATATATAATCACCAATGATAAAGCAAATGAGGTAAACTGTTAATAATAGGTAAGTCAAAGTAAAAGATATACCATGCTCTTGGTATGAAACTATTTCAAAAGTTTACTTTGATTTAGTCTGAGTTTTGTTCTCCACTTAGCTTGTGACTAAAGTAAATCACACGTGGTTGGTCTGGGCACATTATGATGACCAGCATGAATGTGGTAGCGCCTCCTGAGCACAGTGGTGAGTGCTGATGTCTTCTCATAAAATGAGAGAGCAGTTTTATCTTCCCCACGGTACTGTGGTGAGGACCAAGTCAGGTGATCCAGGCAGTGTAGTGAGCACCATGCCTTGTGGGTAGGAGGACTGAGTACTTTCACACCCGTGGTGATGAGTAGGTCACCATAGCCTGGCTGCTGACCTGCAGCCTGAGAGCTCTGGGAGACTCATTGTCAGGGTACAGCCTTCTATTCTTGGGATCCCCAGGATGACTCCCTGTTCTCAGTCCTTGGGCCTGGACAGCACTTCTGGAATCACGCTGATAGGAACAGGCCTGCCCACCCACCTACCCACAGACTACTGATGTGGCCTTGCAACATGACCTAAACCAAAGAAGCTGGCCCCAGAAGACACTGTAGCAAGTTCAGACACTTGAATTTCTCATGTGACTTGTGGCAACACTTCCTGGTGTTTTCCCCTTCCTGTTTTATTGGCCAGTGGATGCCCCTTTCCTAAGGCTGAAACACTTAGAACTCTGAATGGGGGAAACTGATTTTCAGTGCGGATGCCATGTGTTTCCCAGGAATATTGTAGGGTCACTGTGTCCCCTTCCTCCTGTTGTGGAGCCATCACTGAAGAATAGTAGTAGCTGCATTTCTTAGAGGTGGAGCAAGCTCAGTAGCTCTTTCTGATGAAAAGCCACTCTGTGGAAGTTTGTTAAACAAAATACATTAAGAGAGCCAGTCTTGGATTTTATGCATACACGCTCCTGTGCATGCAAGAATGCTTACTAATAACATAGCTTCGATGAAAAAACCTGGAAACGACCTGTGAAGGGCCACTTCTGAAGTCCAGGGACTCATGGAGGAGTGTGCCAAGTCTGCATGACTGGCATGGAGGCAGTCGAGACTGTTGTCACTAGGGGAAGGCTACTTGCAGGAGTAATAGGAATAGTATGAGCTCTATTAACATCACATATATGCATATGCACACAGGATATATAAAAAATAAATCCTGAGACACCATTAGTGTTGGTTACCTCTGGAGAATGAAATTCTTCAGGACTTGGAATGTACGACTTGTATTTTTTTTTACTTTCTATCCTTGTGTATTATTTGAACGTGGAATAATTTTTCAAAATTCTTAGAGTATATTTTATTGATTATGCTATTATAGTCATCCCATTTTTTCTCCCCTTTATTTCACTCTGCACCCCACCCTCTCACTGGCATTCCACCCTTAGTTCGTCTCATGGGTCATACATTTAAGTTCTTTGGCTTCTCCATTTCCCATATTATTCTTAACCTCCCCCTGTCTATTTTGTACCTACCATTCATGCTTCTTATTCCCTGTACCTTTTCCTCCATTTCCTTTCTCCCCCTCCTAGCTGATAGCCCTCCATGTGATCTCTACTTCTGTGATTCTGTTCCTGTTCTAGTTGTGTGCTTAGTTCATTTTTGTTTTTTAGGTTCAGTTGTTGATAGTTGTGAGTTTGTTGTCATTTTACTGTTCATATTTTTGATCAACTTCTTTTTCTTAGATAAGTCCCTTTAACATTTCATATAATAAGGGCTTGGTAATGATGAACTCCTTGAACTTGACCTTATCTGGGAAGTACTTTATCTGCCCCTCCATTCTAACAATAGCTTTGCTGGATAGAGCAATCTGGGATGTAGGTCCTTGCCTTTCATGACTTTGAATACTTCTTTCCAGCCCCTCCTTGCCTGCAAGATTTCTTTTGAGAAGTCAACTGATGGTCTTATGGGAACTCCTTTGTAGGCAACTGTCTCTTTTTCTCTGGCTGCTTTTAAGATTCTCTCCTCTTTGATCTTGGGTAATGTAATTATGATGTGCCTTGGTGTGTGCTTCCTTGGGTCCAACTTCTTTGGGATTCTCTGAGCTTCCTGGGCTTCCTGGAAGTCTTATTTCCTTGGCCAGATTGGGGAAGTTCTCCTTCATTATGTTTTCAGGTATGTTTTCAATTTCTTGCTCTTCCTCTTCTCCTTCTGGTACCTTCTCCTTCTGGTATTTGGATGTTGGAGCATTTAAAGTTGTCCCAGAGGTTCCTAAGCCTCTCCTCATTTTTTTGAATTCTTGTTTCTTCATTCTGTTCTGGTTGAATGTTTATTTCTTCCTTCTCCAAATCATTTGAGTCCTGGTTTCCTTCCCATCACTGTTGGTTCCCTGTATAGTTTCCTTTATTTCACTTTGTATAGCCTTTATTTCTTCCTCTGTTTTGTGACCATACTCAACCATTTCTGTGAGCATCCTGATTGCCAGTGTTTTGAAGTGTGCATCTGATAGGTTGGCTACCTCTTCATCACTTAGTTTGTTTTTGGAGCCTTGATCTGTTCTTTCATTGGGCCATATTTTTTGTCTTGGCATGCCTGTTATGTAGTAAGGGGTGGAGCCTTAGGAATTAGCCTGGGCAGGGCAGCCCAGGTTGCTGTGTTGTGGCACTGTAGGTGCGGGAGATGTCTGAGAGGGGACAAAGCCACTTGCTCAGCTCTCATCCCACTTTCAGTCACTTTCCCCACTACCCACAAACAATTTGGGCCCCTCTGGCACTGATTCCTGGGTGGATGGGTTGGTTTATGTTCTAGGACCCTGTGGGTCTCTCTAGTGAACTCTTCTGTGAGGCTGGGAGTTTCTCCCACCCCCAAACCCCCATGGGTTTTTAGCCAGTGGCTTTGAGGCTTTCTTTTCTTGCTCAGGAACCCTGGGTTGTGTGGTCTGTCTCCCTCCCCAGTTGTTCCTCCCCATTTATCTGCACACAAGCTTGGAGCTGTCAGCTGCGGCCTCACCCACCCAGTCCTTCAGCCACTGCCTTGCCTGTGTCCTCTCCACCCCTGCTGCCCATCTCCGCCTCTCCTGCCAGTCTGAATGAATGTGTCTTTAACTCCTTGGTTTTTGGACTTCCATACAGTTCAATTTTCTGGCAGTTCTGGTTGTTTTTTGTTTTTAAATTTGTTGTTGTACTTCTTTTGGTTGTGCAAGGAGGCATAGTGTATCTATGTACATCTCCATCTTGGCCAGAAGTCTCCTAAAGTAGAATAATTTCTGACTTAAACAAAAGTTGCAGGAATAATACAAAGAAGTCTTATTGTAACCTTCATGCAGATTCCCCAGTTGTTAACATTTTATCTGTATCATGTTTATCATAAAACACATTTGCTTTATCATATTCTGTGTGTATACATGCACATGTATGTATATATGAAATTTATAATTTTTCCTTCCTGAACCATTTGAGTGCAGTTGGAGACATGTTGCCCTTTTCCTCCTAAATACTTCAGGTGTTTCCTAAAAACAAGGACTAAATGTACTTCTCAAAATAAGGAGATGAACATTGCTATAACACTGTAATTTTATCGTCTTAAATTTTAAAACCAGTTTTCTGAATAAAGAAAAGCATGAATGGGAATGAATACTTGGTCTTGTCCCAGGCCACGTCCCATACCAGCACACTCACCTGCCTCTGGCCACCAACCTTTACAGATGCAGCCTCCAAACATGCGACCCAGGCATTCTTTGACTGTCTTCGTGCTGAGATGGAACAGTATGAGATCAAGGTGACCATAATCAGCCCCGGCTACATCCACACCAACCTCTCTCTAAATGCCATCACTGCTGACGGCTCCAGATATGGAGGTGAGGCCCCTTTTCTTTTCTTTCTTTTTTCAAAGATTTTATTTAATTTTAGAGAGCGGGGAAGGGAGGGAGAAAGAGGACAAAAATATTGATGTTTGAGAGATACATGGATTGTAACATCTCAAGCACCCCCAACTGGTGACCTGGCCCACAACCCAGGCATGTGTCCTGACTAGAAATCGAACCAGTGACTTTTTGTTTTCAGGCCAGTGCTCAATCCACTGAGCCACACAAGCCAGGGCTCTTTTCTTTTATAAAAAGCTGTTGGTTAGCCACAGTGAGACATTCTGCTTATATCTGATGATTCTTTGGTCATTTATTTGAATATAATTTTTAAAATGAAAACAGCTATAAGTGTTGGTTATATATATGCTGATTAATCATTCACCATTAACCACCCATTGCAGCTATTGGACAGGGCCCCTGTAGGCCAGGACCTTGAGGGCTGGAAAGGAACTTCCTAAGCAGAAAGACTGCCAGGCTTCCAATAAACCCCTTGTCAATGAATTAAAGGGAAGTTAGTGTGAATAAACCTTATGGAAACTATGGGTTGCTTGACTCAAATGGTTCCACACCCACTAAGCTTGAGAAAAACTGATTTCAAGGTACTCAAAGCAACAAGCCCAATCTTGTGGGGTTAGCCTGGGTGCTCCAGTCTCAGAATCTCCTTGCTTCAGCCAATAAGAGTGCTGAGTCACCTGCAGTCACCACTAATAGGCCCAACTGCTTGGCCCCAGGATACAGGCAGGCCAAGCAGAGACCAGTCGGTTTCTACCTCTCAGGTAGATTGACCCCTGGGTGCTATTGCTATGGAAGCCAGCTTTGCCTTCCCAAGCTTGAATAGGGCCTGCCTACCCCTTGAGTACTACTGTCTTCTATGTTTTGTCTCCCTGGATGTGAAGGATGTGATCTCTTGGGCCTGTGCTCTCCATTCACCAGGGGCCTCTTGGTCCTACACCCACCACAGCCCAACCTGAACCAAGACTACCCAGGCCTTGGGGTGCAGCTGCTGTCTCACTCAGCAAGTCAATAGAAACCAGACAGAGACACAGATCCAGAGAGACTCATATTTATATTATTCATACTTAGCAGAATCATTTTAAAAAATTTCCTCTGTGGCATTTAAAAATAAGCAACAATCAGAAACCTCTTGTTCTTCTGTGTTAACCAAAACATGATGAGAACACATGCTGGTAGGAAACTCAGGCAATTTGGATAACTTACAAAAGGGTTTTTTATTTTATTGATTATGTTATTATAGTTGTCCAAATTTTTCCCCCTTTGCCCTTTTCCACCTGGTACCCTTCTTCTCTCCAACAATACTCCCCCTTAGTTCATGTCCATGGGTCATGCATATAAATTCTTTGGCTTCTCCACTTCCTATACTATTCTTAACATTCCCTTGTCTATTTTAATCCCTGTACCTTTTCCCCCATTATCCTCCTTCCACTTCCCCACTGATAATTCTCCAAATGATCTCCATACCAATGATTCTGTTTCTGTTCTGGTTGTTTCCTTAGCTTTTTTTTTCTTTTTATATTCAGTTGTTGATAGTTGTGAATTTGTTGCCTTTTTAATGTTCATAGTTCTGATCTTCTTCTTTTTCTTAAATAAGTCCCTTTAACATTTCATGAAATAATGGCTTAGTGATGATGAACTCCTTTAGCTTTACCTTGTCTGGGAAGCACTTTATATGTCCTTCCATTCTAAATGATAGCTTTGCTGGATAGAGTAATTCAGCCTTGCAGTGCCTTGCTTTTGATCACTTTGAATACTTCTTTCTAGTCCCTTCTTGCCTGCAAAGTTTCTTTTGAGAAATCAGCTGACAGTCCTATGGGAACTCCTTTGTAGGTAACTATCTGCTTTTCTCTTGCTGCTTTTAACATTCTCTGTCTTTAACCTTTGGCATTTTAATTATGATGTGTCTTGGTGTGGTCTTCTTTGGGTCTAATTTGTTTGGGACTCTACTTCCTGGACTTGTATGTCTGTTTCCTTTGCCAAAAATAGGGAAGTTTTTTTTTTAATTTTTTCAAATAAGTTTTCAATTTCTTGCTCTTCCTTTTCTCCTTTTGCCATCTCTATTATTTGGATGCTGGCACATTTGGAGATGTCTCAGAGGGTCCATATACTCTCCTTGTTTTTGTTTTGTTTTGTTTTGAATTCTTGTTTCTTCTTTCTGTTCTTTATGAATGTTTATTTCTTCCTTATGTTCCAAATCATTGATGTAAATCCTGGCTTCTTTCTCTTCACTGTTACTTCCCTGAAGATATTTCTTTATTTCACTTAATGTAACCTTCATTACTTCCTTTATGTTGTTGCTGTACTCAATGAGTTCTTTGAGTATCCTGATCATCAAAGTTTTGAATTCTTCATCTGATAGGTTGGCTGTCTCCCTTTTGTTTAGTTCTTTTCTGGGGTTGTGTTCTATTCTTTCATTTGGGCCATATTTCTTTGTCTCCTTGATTTGGCAGCCTCCCTCTTTGTTTCTGTTTATTAGGTAGAGCTGCTTTGGCTCCCTGTAAAAGACGCCTGTAAATTGTGTGGGGTGAAGACTTATGTAATCACCAGGGTGGGGCAACCCATATCACCACTTTGTAACTCTATGTGAGGGAAGGGCTTGGGGAGGAGACTGTGCTGCTGCATGGTTTCTAGGGGTTTGCTCAGCACCTGCCTCATTTCCAGTCACTTCACCCACTCCCCATATGTGACTGGTGCCCTTCCAGCTGTTGCCCTGATGCTGCAGAGTAGGTGGGTTTATATACTTTTTAAAAAAAGATTTTATTTCTTTTTAGAGAGGAGAAAGGAGGGGGAGAGAAAGAAACATCAATGTGTGGTTGCCTCTTGCATATCCGCTACTGGGGACCTGGCGTGCAACCCAGGCATGTGTCCTGGGAATTGAACCAGTGATCCTTTGGTTCTCAGGCCAGCACTCAGTCTACTGAGCCACACCTGCCAGGATGGATTTTGTATGTTTTTAAGATCGTGTGGGCTCTTTAGGCAGAGTTTCCTGAAAATCCAGCAATTTCTTCTGCTCTCAACCCCCACTGGTTTTTACAGCCAGAAGTTATGGGAACTTATCATCCTAGCACTGGAATCCTGGGCTGTGCAGCCTGGCATGGGGCTAGGATTGCTTGCTCCTAAGGTGTCCCTCCCAATTTTTATCTACCACATGGAAATGTGGGACTGCCCGTGGCCATTCCATCACCTTCGCCACCTCTCTGCTCTATCTCAGTGTCTCCACCCCTCCTACCCATCTGGACAAAGGAGGCTTCTTTAAATCCTTGGTTATTGGACTCCCATATAGTTCAATTTTCTGACAGTTTTGGGTGTTGTTTTTAGATTTAGTTATGATTCTTTTTGTGGCTGAGGAAGGAGGTGAAGCATGTCTACCATGCCTCTATCTTGACCAGAAGTCCACAATTAGTTTCTAATGGTCTGTGATAGTGGCCTCTCCTCTATGCCTGCCAATTGGTCCAGCTTTGTTGGGAAAATTGTCAGATTACTAGGGATCAAGAAACATCAATTGCTGCTAACCAGCCTAACACCTCCTAAACCTCCCAGACACAAACCAACCGAAGATTTTTCTCCTCCATATTCTAACTGAATATGGAGGACCTAGGGTGTGACATCCCTTCTGACTCACTTCTTCACTTTCATTTTAGTGAGCTTGTAGTGCATATGGGTGTCATAGTCTTCTTCCACCCTTGCCTTGCAGAACTTAAGCCCGGCCACCCAAGTTGAATTTGATGGTTTAACATCCTTAGTCAGTGGTTTCAAAAGGCAAAAATGCCTAAGGTCTGAAAACCCCTCTTCAGCTGTGGTGTGAGGGGCTAGCTCTGAGACCTCTGAGACCTCACCTAGGCCAGTCCTCATCTTTTTTTTTAATATTTTATTTATTTTTTTGACATAATTGGAAGGGAGGGAAAAAGAAAGGGAGATAAATATCAATGTATGGTTGCTTCTCACACGCCCCCACACCGGGGCCTGGCCCACAACCCAGGCATGTGCCCTAACTGGGAATCGAACGAGGGACCTTTTGGTTCACAGGCTGGTGCTCAGTCCACTGAGCCACACCAGCCAGGTCTGGTCCTCATCTTTTGTTGTACGCCAGCTCTGAGCACCAACTGAGGCCCCTTCTACCTTGTTCCCATGTCCTACTCACATCTCTTACCCAACTCACATGCTAAGCCACAGAATGGGTCCTCATTTCCTGAAGTACAGGAGAGTCAGGGATGGTGGCATACCACCTGCCTCCTGACTGGGAGGAGCTTCATGATGGAAAATCTGGTGAGCCTACCGAACAACAGTCGTTGGCAGCTTGACTTCAGACAGGGACTTTTGCTTTTGCTTCATGTGTTTCTTTTGTCTATTTTAGTTATGGACAAGACCACGGCCCAGGGCCGAATGCCTATGGAGGTGGCCCGAGATGTTCTGACTGCTGTGGTGAAGAAAAAGAAAGACGTGATCCTGGCTGACCTGTTGCCTTCCTTGGCCGTATATCTGCGAACTCTGGCTCCTGGGCTCTTCTTTAGCCTCATGGCCTACCGGGCCAGAAGGGAGCAGAAATCCAAGAACTCCTAGTGCCAGAGTTGTGTATTAAGGGATGTTTGTCTGACAGGTGGGAAAGATGGAGGTACACGTGTCCTGCAGATCCCTGGAAAGACCCCTGCTGGCCAAGAATGAGAAAACAAAAAGGTGTCTTCCCAGCTGTGTGGGTTAATTCTTAAGGAGTCAATGTGGATCTGGGTTTTAATACTGAGAATATGAAATAAACGAATGGACTGTTAAGAGTCATAGTCCTTATAGACTAGAATAACCATGTCTCCTTGGAATTCTAACCTCCGCCAGCTCCTAGAAAATGTTTCAATCTTGACATCAGAAGACAGCCTGACATCACCTTGACCCAGTTGTTTTCATGTTTGACTTACCCAAGACCACTTGCCTAACTGGTTTGGTAGAGTCCATTTCCAATAGTAAAGGGAGAAGGCTATAGTTTAAGATGGCATTATTCATATCCATTCCTAGGGTCCTACAATATGTCATTCAGCACAGCAAAAGGCTAATGTGATCAATCATATGACATATCTCAAGTGATACCAGCTTTAGTACCAAAAGGCATTCCCCGGTTTCCTTGTTGACTCCCACCCAAAGCCCATAGGACCAGGGACCACTCCAAGATGAATTTCCTGAGATGGCAGCCAAGGGGGAAAGGAAAACCCTCATGATCCCATGTGTCCTCTAGTATGAGGCTCAGAAACCCAGTGAGGTGGCAGGGGTTCTACAGCTGTGACTGCTCCCTGGTGAAAGCAGCCCATTTGTTAGCTGTGACAGTGGCAGAGTAGCCAGAAAGGATGCCTGTGTTCACCTTTCTGACTTATTAACAATATATGGTTGAAGTTCATTGAATAAATGAACTTCATACTCAACTTTAGGGTGAAACTTTTCTCGTTATTGAAGCTGACAGTGGAAATTGTGGATCAACTGTTCAGGCTTCCCTGAATTGGGATAAAAATTTCCTACCATATTACACTGTTATCTTATATTACATCCTAATTGTGAACCTATGGAGCTTGTATTTTAAACAGCTACTCAAAATAGTGGCCAAAGGCAGCCTGTGGTGTGGGTGTTCAAGGCTCTCAAGTTTCCTGGAAGTAGGAGGACAGTGAGTGGATTAGATCTGGTGACCTATCCCAGTTCCCAGCACGGCCTGAACATTCTAGGAGCCCGTGGTTGCAATGTGGATATAGATGTGATGGGTGGCTTTTCACTCTCCTCCGAAACCATTTACCTCCCTCCTGACATGGAAGAGAAAGGTGCATACTCTGCCATCAAGGCAACATCAACTGTGTTGCTGAGGTGGTCAGTTTTGGAGCAGTTTTGACAGTGGCCTGCTGAGCCCTGACTCAGGTATGGGCTGGGAAGTGGACCTTGGAGCAGACAAAAAGGGTCTCAGGCTAGATATGACACTTGAGTCATATTCAAATACCACTGAATGTTTACTTATCATTTTTTAAATACTTTCTAAAACTTAACTTTAGAAATTTTGTATCCTACCATATAAATGGAAAATAATTTAACACAAACCAAAACACTAAAATCTAGCTAAATCCACTGTCTACTAAAGGCTGTGTCTAAAGCCCATCTGCTCGTGAGCAGATTGGCAATATCAGATGTATGAGAGATGTGCTCACCACACACAGATGTTCCTGGTGGCTTCAAGGACAAGGAAAAGGACTAAAAAAGACCAATGATGCAGTGTTCTTTGATGTCCATGTTACACCTAAAGCCATCTGGGTGCCTCTGGAGTTCCACACCCCTTCCTGGAGAGCACTGTGTGGGTAAAGGCCTGTGGAGCCTGCTGCAGTGATGGCAACGTGGATGGCAATGCAGCACTTTGCTGAGGACAAGTGCACCCTGCACAGGAGCGCTCCAAAGATGGGAGCTGGCCCAGGAATAGCCTGGCCTTTGGCTCTTGGAGTGGAGTCCCAAACCCACACTTGAATGTGAACATCTGCCACCAGTGGTAGTGGTGTTCGCTTCTCTTTTCTGTCCTCAAAGGTTGTTTTCCCTGTTCATCTCTTTCATCCTTGATTTCTGCTGGGTAGGTTTGAAAAACACGATTCTGAAGTAGTTCTGCCTTCAGAGAAAGTTCAAAGGTACTTTCCACTTTACTGTTCAAAATTCCTGGTGTTTCACTGGTTTGAGGGCAGAAGCAAGCTGTCTTGTGCTTCATGCTAAAATCAGAGTCTGCAAAACAAAACCAAATGAGTTTTTCCAGACAGAAGCACTGCACATCCACTCTGCTAATGACAGCAGCTCATGCAGGATTCAATGGCGTGAGTGCACAGCTCCCTGAGCACGCTGCCTGGTTCCCAGGAGGCACTGAAGAAAGAGCTTCCCTACCCTTCCTCATCATGGACAGCTGCAGAACCAGATGTGAACACTACTTTGGGGGCAGTAGAGACTATATCAAGGAAAAGTTAGGAAAGGGTCTGCTCCTCCACAATTCCTGATGAGTTGGGCTCTTGCTCTTCTCTGAAATTGGAGAGAAGTGGGCAGTTAAAACAACTCAGGTACCAGGTTGATTGCATGATCCATTCACTGAACTAGTAAACACAGGACTGACGTATGTAGACTCTGCAGAGGAGAGAGCCTACCTGACTTGGCCTGTGCCTTCTCAGTTGGCAGTTATTTAATGTTTCTTTGAGAGCATTGTGGTATGTTACATGTGAGCATTTCCCGCTTGTCAGTGACGTCTTTGTAAAAAAGGGCAGAACAGGTGAATCAGCACCCACAGCAGGACAGGCCATCCAGACCTGGCAGGTGTGGCTCTGTTGTGCTCCCTCCCTGCCCTGAGGTCCACAACACCACATCCTCTCCTCTCTGGCACAGGATACAGAATTAAGGTGGCATTTCAGAATCTGGAATCACTTTGTTCAATGCACATGGCTTGTTTCTGGTAAGTGCTTCTGCTCGGCTGACCTGAGACGGCCACTGCTTGTCTGCTTCCAGCCGCCTCCCCCATGAAATGTGATCTGCAGGCAGGTCCAGAGCTGGGTGACTAGAGAAGACCCACCATGCCCACCCAGGAACCAGCAAACATCTGAGCAGTTGTGGGAACTGCAGTCACTACCAGTTTACTGTGATCCACATGGCCAGACTACCATGTAGGCAGCTGTTTACCCAGCAGTATTTTAGCCCCTAGCACTCAACTGAATTACTATCTCTAGGACCCTTAGATTTATATCAGTTTCTCAACCTTGGTGGGCCACAGGTCCCTTTTGAAATCTTTGTCAAAGCTTTTCCCTGCAGAAAAGAGCCCAGTCACTCCCTTCATGCCTTCTTATGCACCCCTTCATTTACTTCCTGATATGATCTTCCAGATGGATCCTTTAAAAGTAGGGGGAAACTCAGTCTGGCTGCCTCTGAAAGATGGGCCCTTCAGAAGAAGTGCTATGGAACTCTTCAAGGATGGCTGAGAACAGAGGCTTTAAAGTTGCAGTTAAGGCAGGGGGCTCAACTTATTTGTGAAGTGGGTAATTTCCCATTTACCAAAAGCTGTAGGGGGAATGTGGAAGATGACGCATATACTATGTTGTGGGGGGAGAGACGCAGAGGAGTCAGCACCTGTGGAATGGGGGCACCAGATGGGCAGCTAAGGGTGCTGAAGAGGGCTCCTCAAGGGTGTTCCTCAAGGGCTCTTCCCTCAGCCTCAGGCAGTGGGTTGGCCTTGGTATATGCCAGGAATAGTTTCAGTGCTTTAAAAATATGCAGATGTTAGTTTGTGTCCTCCTAAATCAGAATCTGGACAAGAAGTCACAGGCCCTAGTTCTCCACATGAACCCAGAGACCCAGTGACCTCTAGGCTTTGTCATCCTATCCAAGGAGCAGGGCAGCTTCGGTGGTCCCCTACCACAGATTGCAGCAGCTGCTGCAGGCACAGTCATAGAAAGAAAAGACACCTGGAGTTGAAATTCTCATCATTTTAATGGTCAATAGCTTCTGGTTGGCTCTGGATGATACAGTTAAACAATATACTTAAAGACTCCCACCCCAAGCACATTCATACCCCCTCAGCTTCCATCCACATTCCACTGCCCAGACTTGCAGTCTCAGACTTCTCTGTGGGTTACGGAAATCCACATCTTAGTGTGATGAGTTGGACAAACCCCTGGTACATTTGTGATGTGTTATTTTTTTTAAAATAACAACTATTAACCCAAACAGCTTCCCGGACTCCGTTGTCTCACGGAGCAAAAAAAATGTTACTGTGCAATCTGAATACTCTGTTGTCTCCCACTGGTTGGGTTGTTGGCTTCTCTCCCTGTTCTAACTGAAATCATACAGCATAGAGTTCATAGATCTTCTTTACACAGTACACCAGGGCAGCAAGCGCTATCGTGTTGTGCAGTCTCTTTCTGTGCAAGTCATCCTTCCGGACCAGCACCACAGGGGTGGAGGAAGTGAGTGTGTGCAGGGGCAGGCGGGACAGTTTATAAGCATCGTACTCCACTTGGTACTTGCAGCAAGGGTCAAACTGCCAGGAGATTCCATAGAGGGTACAGCAGGCCAGGCTCAGCACGCCAGCGGGTAGGGAGATATAGTGGGAGTAATCTAAGGGCAGTGCCAATGGGGTGAAAAGACAAGCAGTGCCCGCCAACACAGTGGTCTTGTGCAGACAGTTGCCCACGGTGATCCAGCGGGCAGTCTCGTCACCAATGCGAGTGGGCTCGATCACGATGTACTTGTATTGGGCTTCCAGGGCCTGCTCCAGCTCGTACTCAAACTGGTCTTGCGCATTCTCCCCATTGTAGATCTCGTGCACGATGTAACAGTCTGTGGCCGACAAGCTCACCCTTAGGATGGAGGGGTGGGAGAAGGACAAGAGTTAGGCTGGCAGCACTGACTCCATGGTCTCTGCTGAGATGGGAGGGGAAGGCCCCTGAAGGGGAGTCTGGGCCTCAGGCTCCGCAGACAGCCTGCTCTCTCACTGACAGAATAAAAACATCTCACTGATCTTTCCATTTCCGTCTCCCTTAGAGTCAATATTCAAGATAATCAGTAAAGAACTTTGTCTCAAAGAATAAAATAATGAAATATAGAACGATGCAGGAAAAGGACTACCCTGCCCTCTAAGAAGCTGATAATCTACAATACGCACTGGGCCTGGCAGTTTGTCTACTGCAGTGGACGGGCAGGTCTGACAGTCAGCAGAGGGGCTCCAAAGAAACAAGAAGGATTTCAGCTCCAATCACATTAATACACTCAGTACAGAAGCCTAGGGTCAGCAGGATGAAATCTGCTCTTGGTTAATCAGGGCAACTGCAGGATACTCTGATGGAAACCAACAGACCCCTGAGGCAGATAATACCAAACACCCTGCACTTTGCATGGTTCCAAAGCAGTCATCCTTGACTTGCAGAACACAAGGTAAACAGGGTCATTTTTGTCTTGGGTGAATGAGAACCAAACTCCTCTGACCCTCGCAGAGGGACGCTGCACAAAGCCCACATGGCCCTCCCCAGGCCAGCAACCCTTTGATTTAATTAGAAAAAGATGTCTCAAGAACAGTCATGACTCTGACACTTAATGGACATAAAGATCCCATGGGGCCCCCAGGTATGCCTGCCCATTCAGACCCTACAGCCCAGGACTGTGTTTATTGTCAGCGCTTCTCTCAAATGCTTCTCTCTCTCTCCTAAGAAACACTAGCCACAAAGACCCAATTCAAGTGGCTGAGTTGACCTGACTTTCCCCCAGGACTAGGGATGGGTGACAAGACCCTCAAATGGAGTCTTCTAAAAGGCTAGGCTCCGCATCAAGGCCAAACAACAGCAGTGACCACGGGTCAAAGGGGCATTTTAGGCAGTTTCAGGATTTTTCAGTCTGAGGACTTTCTGATGCAAACTTCCCATCCAAAGCAGAATCTTCCCACACCCCTGATGGGCAGACCTTCTTAGAGACCAGCACAAAACTATTTGTTTTCACTTGGCTTGTTTCAGTCTGTCCAGATCTTTCTGAATCTCCATACTGCTGTCCAGCATGTATACTGTTTCTCCTGGTTTTGTGGTATCTGTTCATCTGAGTAGAAGCCCTCTTTAGCCCAGCCTCTGAGAACACTGCTGGACACAATTCTTGAGACCGGATCAAGTTGCTTAACCCGTATTAATATAGGCTGTGCAGAGCCATCTTGTCACATGCCTCAGTGAAAACCAGCCCCTTTCCTTCAGCAATCTCTGGGCTCCCCATCTGGCTCCTGGTGGTTACTGCTCTCTCCACCTGAGTCCACAGCCCTCCACCTGGGCCTCTGGATCAATGAGTTGGGACACACCAGGGAAGCATGGCCCACCCACGGAGCTCTGACTGTCCAACAGGAAGTACAGCCCTAAATGCTCACCAATCCCAGGCCCAGCGGTTCAGACAGTCTAGCACGCACACACCACATGGCCACTCAGAGCAAAGCCACAGGGGAGCTGGGCCCAGAGCCTCCTGGTCACCAGACATGCACATTATGGCCCAGTGAAGTCTTTTAAAACAAGGTCACCCCCTAGAACCTGTGTTCAGGATTAAAATGGTCCCAGCCCTCCTTCAAAGATAAAAGCAATTACATGTTAAGGTGGTGGAAACTGGATTTTAGGGGCAAACCTTAAGGAAAAAGGACGGGATCAGAGAGCAGGAAGGATTCAGCACGGTAAAGGCTACTTTTAGCAAACAAATAAGCAAATCTAAGAGCAGGGTTTCCCTTTAGTTGGAAAATGACTAATGTTCTCCTGTGGTCACATTAGAATGAAAGTCATTGGTAATGGGCTGGCAGTGCCACCAAGTGCTGTGGGTGGAGCATCCTCTGGGATGGGTTTCCACTCACAGGTGGAGCCACTTTAACAGAAAATACCGGTTGGGACTCAGGAACTCTTCATCCTGAAAAGGTAACCATAATTCACCTAAGCTCAGAGAAGCCTCCTAATTAAATAAAAAACCCCAATTAAACTGTGTGCACCGAGGAGAAGCCATTTCCTGGGGTCGGACAAGAAGCCTCCTAACCATAGGATGTTGCCAAGCACCTTGCTATTACATGAGTGCTCTGGGTCACCTTTCCAGGGTGTTAATGAGCCATTTCTGTAAGAATCCACTGGAAGTGTATGAAACAGGAAAAGTCGGGCTTTCCCTTTGGAGGCCTTTAGGGACTTTTTCCATTTGGTTTTAGTTCAGAGGTAAAGCGGAGGTCATTTCAATTATCACTCCCAGGCAGGACTCATGCACTACAAAGCCTAAAGGTGGCAAAGAAGGGAACCTAAGAGGAAGTCCCATGAGACAAGAAGGTATGCAGGGACCAGAGGAGACGGGCTCCCCAGCAGGAGATCCTGGCTCAGAGATTTCCTTTGTATTCTCAAGTTCATCAGCTAAGAGAGGAAGAGGAGAAAGATAAGGACAAGGGAAGAGGAGAGGTCAGATCATTCATGATCTGTGAACTGAAGAGGGGGCACTTCCTAGTCAGTTGTATGTCCTGCTAACTATTACCTCACTGTTGGAAGCTTTCTGGCCACAAAGTCACCTGGAGCACTCAAAGCAAAACGTCGTTATCAAGGTTGGGATTACAGAATGTTCTTGCCAGGCCCCAAATCTCCCTCAGTCATGCAGGGCCCTTCTCTGCCCAGTGGATTGTAGCCATCCTAAAAGTTATGAAAAACAAAAAACAAAAAACAAACAACACCTTTAGGCCCAGTAAGAAAATGCCAGTTGGAACCATAGCACCTGGCACAGACTACTCTATCTCAGGAACACATCAGTGGGGCAGATCCCACCTCACCCTACCCCCTGCTGACTGAGCACCTCCCCAGGTAACCCCGGCCCTTGTCTCTGCAAGCCCCACTGGCATCCACCTGCACCTTTCCGAAGCCATCCTGGGGGCAGAGGAGACCATGCCCTCTGGTTCCTCAGGTAAACGTGGTAGGCAAGGCCACCTCCTGTTGTTTGGTAACATGGATTAGTGCATGTGTCCATGGGTCCCATATAGCCTGGAAAGGCGTGAGAGGCCAGTACATCTCACTGCTGTGGTCAAGTGTGCCCACATCAGCCCCAACAGCACAGGGGCCACAGTGGGCAGGCATAGGCAATTGGTCACCCTGCGCTTTGGCCACGGGTAGTCATAAACACCACAACTCAAAGAAGCATGTGTAGACATAGGTGCACATACTACCTAGTACTCATGTCCTGAGCCTGCCAAAGCATGCCCTACTTCCTGGAGCCCCATGTCTTACTGTGGGCAGGTCACCCCGCTCCTATCCCATCGTCGTAAACCAACTCTCCATGGTGTGAAGACAAGAACATCACCACACTGGAGTGACTTCCAGGCACCTTCAAACAAGGTGGTCTTGGCAGCCAGCCCAGCCAGCAGTGCTGCACATACCGCCTGGAGGCCCACCAATTCCTTTATGTAAAGCCAAAGCCATTAGCCCCCATTCAGGAAAGGGATTCTTAGTTTCCAATGGAAACAGATGAAATCTGAAGTCTAGAGATTTCTTGGATTTCATCTGATGGACAAGGAAGGAAACAGCAAAGTTCAAAACAAACATGGATGCACTAGTAAGAGGTCCCCTTTGTCAAGCAGTCAGCACCCATTCCTTCCACCTGGGCTGTGGCAGCTGAGACACCGTCTTCCCCCGCAGATGTAGGTTTTAAAGGCAGCCAGGACCACCAGATTCAGTTCTGTATGGTTAACAAGAACTGGTACTTCAGAAACCTGGTAGCAGGGGACACCCTGGGGAAAGCTGCCCCAGCACCCACCCTCATACGGCTTGCTTTTGTTTCTGGGTCAGATGTAACTCAACTAAGGAAAGAATCCAATTAGAAGGTTGCCTTGAACCATTTCAGAGCATCACCAGCCAACCCCCAACATGAACCTAGTACACAAGAGCAGATTTTTTAGAAAACTAATCGGAACCTCTTGATCCCACGGCTAGAGCACTGTCCTGATATACTGGAGTTCCACAGGAATCAACCAGTGAATTCATGGATGGGTGGACCAACTAATTAATGTCTGTCTCTCACTCCTCTCCTCGCTCTCTAAAAACAATAAAAATTTGAAAAAGAGAGGAAACACTGATAACAGAAAAACCTCTAAGAACTAAATTTAAGTGACAAGTACGTAACAGTATTTATAGTATGGTACCTTTAGTGTATTTTTTAAAAGGTATGCATTTCCTTTTATATGCATAGAATACTTCTGGACAGATATACAAATACCTGAGAATTATGTCACTGGAGAGGGGAACGAAGTGGCTTCAGAGAGAAAAGGGGGGCGGTCCCCTTTTACCAAATGACTAGAACCTTTAGTGCTCTCAGCACAGGGCTTTTCTTCCAACCAAACCCCGTCTGCCAGCACTGGCATCAATCTACATGCTAAGCCCTTTTAATGAACCTGTGGAGCAGAGCATCAGCCTATGTGAGCTCAAGTGGCTGCTGCAGACACTGCACTTGTAACTGGGGTTCTTGAACTTGCCTTCTCTTCTTCCTTCAACCACTCAGCCTGACACCTGACCCTCCTCCCCTCTGAATAGGCCCTGGCAGTACTCAGGAACTACTCATCAAAGGAGTCCTCTAGAAATGCTGGCTTCCCATAGGATCTGTGCACCTCCTGGTCCCCCAAACCACTGCAAAGCTGATCTCAAAGGAATCTGGGATAACAACTATTCACAAACATGGAATCCCAAAATCTGGAGACACCTCCCCAATAGTCAGAGCTGCACAAGAATGTTCAGAGCAGCATTGTTTGGTGAAAGTAAAAAATTACCGACAAGATAAAACCTTGACATCCTCCACAAGAGCAAAAATGAATGGAGTAACAGCTGTACACTTCGCAGCTCATCACATGGACAACAGAAGGAAAGCAGGTGTGGAACACATGCATTTGAACATTTCACGTACACAATTCACAAGCACACAGAACTAAAGGATGTGCTATTTAGGAATGTTTTCATGTATGGTAAGTATGAAGAAAAGCAAGGAAATGACAGACAACTCGGGGGAGGTAGCCTCTGACTAGGGGAGGGGCATGTCAGCTAGGGTAATGCTAGTTTTCTATTTCTTTGGCTGAGTGTTGAGCACAGTTTTATTAATTTTTAAAAATTATGGTAAAGCACACATAACAAAATTTACTACCTTAACCATGTTTAAATGTACAGTTCAGTAGCATTACATAAATCCATATTATCATACTGAACTTTTTCATCCTGCAAAAATAAAACTCTGTCCCCATTAAACTCCCACCCTACCACATCCAACCATTCTATTGATACTTTGTTTTTATGAACACGGCTATTCTAGGCACTTCACATAAGTGGAATCACACAGTCCTTGTCCTTTTGTGACTGGCTCATTTCACTTGGCACAATGTTTTCAAGGTTCATCTCTTATACAACATGTGAGAATTTCCTTCCTTTTCAAGGGTCAATAATATTCCAACATATGTATATATTAAACCACATTTGGGTTATCCATTCATCCACTGATGGACACTTGAGTTATTTCCACCATCTAGCTATTGTGAATAATGCTATGAACATCAGGGTAAAAATATGTTTGAGCCTCTTCAATTCCTTTGGATACCTACAAATGGAATAGTTGGATCATATAGTAATTACAGTTTTCATTTTTTGAGGAACCGCCATACAGTCTTCCAAAGTGGCCGCACCATTTTACATTCCCATCAGCAGTGCCAGAGGGTTCCAATTTCTCCACATCCTCACCCACACTGTTTTTAGCCATCCTGATGGGTGCGAGGTGGTATCTCATTGTGGATTTTATTTATACTTGTTTAAATAACATCTTTAAAGAGTCATACATATGGTAGGAAGTTTATGACTCATCAAAAATACACTTCTGATGTGTTTAACACAATTTTTAAAAATCCAAGACAAACTATGGGGGGGGGATGGAGTATCAAACATGTTATATACAAAAATGGTCAATAACGGTTTTCTTTGGATAGTGGCCTAGCAGGTGACTTTTAAATTTTATTTTTCTTCATATTTAGAATATTATATTTTAAAAAATTAATGTGTGTTTTTAAATAATGGGAAGATTAATTGTAATCCTTTTCTGGAAAAAAAAATGTTCAACAGCTCTATTTCCCTTGGGTTGAAGAGACCGGAGAGCCATGGGCCCTCCAAAACCAAGGGAAGCAGTAGGCAGATCACTTTCCTTGCAGCAGCTTCTGGGTGCTGCAGAGAAGCCTGCGATTGCAAGGAGCAAACCCAGCACCTTCACAGGTCTGCGTGAGCCTGAGCACAGGCTCGTGGTAAGGTGCCTTGCTGGTCTCAGCCCCCTGTAGCCCTGCGAGTGAGGATAAGGAGAGTCCCGTGCTCCTGTTGCACTCAAAGGAGCACTGGCCAAGAGGCCCTGCAAGCCACTGTTCTTTTCTGGTCATGCTGGATCCAGAACCAAATACAACCAGAGTGGAAGCCCTTGCCTAGGCCCATTTTCTGGAGTGGCCCTGGGCTCCCAGGCAGGACTGAGGCATGAGCTTCCATCTGAAACACAAAAGGATGTTGGCTCCAAGCTCCTTGGAAGCAGAGTGTGCATTTTCATCCTAGCATCCTGAGCACTGGGTCTGACTGAGTGTCACAGGCATTAGTGGAAGCATGTTGGAAATAAGTGACAGAAAAAAAAATTAGAGTAATTAAGAGAACAGGTTTAATTAAACTAGGTCTATATGTCATTGTGCTTTCTACCTAATAAGCATGAGGTCACTTGATCACCAATGACATGTGAGATACTGAACTCTATCTATACTTCCCAGGTCTAAGAAAACCTACTTTTGGATAACCAAAAATTGCTTTCTCCAGAGCCAAAGAAAGCAGTAAAATTCTATGCTGCAGACATAAAGACCAGACAGGACAAAAAGGCATAGGCATGTAGCCCAAAATATTGAGAAGAGTTCCAAATAGGTCAAGGAACTTACTTCCACAGGGCACCTGACAGTTTCATCTGCCACATGCAAGAGAACACTTTCCTCCTCGGTGCTCTGGTAACTGAGCAGCTCTCAGCTTTGGGCACAAGAACACAGTGCACCAAGTGTGAGAATCAAGAGGCCTGGATTCAAGTTCCCTCTCAGTCACTTACAGGCTTTGTGTCTGAGGGCAAACTCCCTTGCTACTCTTAGTCAGCTTCCCTGGTATCAAATGGAGCAAAGATCTAGCTCTCCCAGAGTGCTTCAGCTAAGATGGGATGGGGGCTGGGTGTGCAAACCCAAATGACAGCAGCAAAGCACCACCCAATTTAAGGTCCATGCAGCTGTTTAAATTAGGTAAAATTAAAATATTCAGTTCCTCAGACAAATGAGCCACATTTCAAATGCCTGAAAGTCACAAGTGGCCATCTTAATGAAGAGCCTAGAACTAAAGAACTGTTACGGCTATTAAGTGATTATTAGCTTTCCCAAGAACTCTGTGGCCCATAAAGTTTTTGCTGATGCCAGGAGAGAACACGGTGGTAGCAGGGAGGTTCCTGTGTGTGCTCACTCTGTGGAGTGCTCTCAACCCTCCCACCCCGACACCCCGTCCTCACTCACTGAGGTACATGTCTCCCTCTCCCTCAGAGGCTCAGGGCAGAAAAGCCGAAATTGGGCTTGGCCTTAGCCTCCTTCTCACCTTCCTGGACAGATCATTCCTCTGCTTCAGCAAGTTGGGCCTTGAATGGGAATGCAGCCTAAAGGACTAAACCACAGAGGCACAAGTTATTGCAGCTGGAGTCCAGATTGCTCAAGTGAATAAAGGAAAAAAACATGTCTAAGACGATGAACCCCAGCAGATCCTAACCTACGATATCCAACTTCTGGGATCAGAGCACATGGCCTGCTGTGCACATGTCCACCTTCTGCCAGCCAGCTGGGCGGGACCTACCCCCTCAGGGTTGCACACGTCCAGACCTGGGTGCAGATGCTGTGCCTTTGTGGCTCATCCAGATCAGGAGGAAACATTTCCACCACACACTAGAGCTGCAATGGGAGTCTGTCACAAGAGGTCAACTACCACAAACCCTTAAAGCTCCTGGGCTCTAAAAGGAAAGGACTGGATCAGAACTAGGGGAGTGTGTGCCACCTACCCACATTGCTCAGCTGAACTGGGAACTGAACCCCCACCAGACACCTAGAACCACATCTGTCTGATTCACAGATTAGAGCAAAGCTGTCAAAAGATCAAGTAGCAAGGAATAAAGTGTTCTACAAAATGATGTGCAAGTAATCCCCCAGAACTGGCTGCCTAAAAGTACAGTAGCAGATGGCTGCACCTGCCAGGGCAGGGTCAGGCTGCAAAAAGTGATTTCACCTGAAAACCTGAGCCTTTAGTCCAACATGCCAGACCCTCTGAACACCCCCAGGCCTTTAAGCAGGGCTGCTGCCTCTAACTACAATCAGAACCAAATGGAGTGCACCTTCATGAGAGGAGAAAGGCAGGAGCTGAGAGCAGTCACAGAGAGTTCAGGGTGTTCAGGGGCCTTGACAATGAGACAAGCAGCCCAAGGGGACAGGCGGGACCATCTGTGAGCTGATCCGGGTCGGCACCCAAGTGGCAGAACACACAGATACCTGCACTGTGCCTTCCTAGTTGGGCAAGTGTGTCTCAAAGACGTCGACAGGCCAAGTGGCAATCTGTTTCATGTGCTCGTTGCCAGAGTGCTGAATTTTGGACAAGAATTCGGGTTACAGCTCAGAGTCTGATGTTCTTCATTACAAACACTGTTGATTTCCTAGATTTAATGGAGTGAAGAGAAAAATCAACATGCAAGAAGCTTTCATTTTGATATTTCCACCCCCTCCCATCTTAGTCTAGACCACCACCGTCCTTCCTATCAATAGAACTTCCTCAGTGACAGACAGGTTCTCTATCTGTGCTGTCCAAGATGGCAGCCACAGCCACACATGGCTACCAACACCAAGCACTGAGGAGCTGAATCTTTCATTCTACTTTATTTTCCTTAAATTCAATCACCACATGTGACTAGTGGCTACTAAATAAACACAGCTCTAGACTCAAGAACCAGGTAAAGCAAGACTCCACACCCTGTGTATTCTAAACTTAACCATCACTGACACACAGCTGACGACAGTAATCCTTGTGGCCAATCTGACTCCAGAGCCTTTAAATACAAGGCCTGCTTTGGAGTCTGTAGCCACTGGCCCATCTGGAAAGTTTGCTCAAAGCACTGCTCTGTTCCCACCAGTGCCCCAAACCAGACAATGTTTCCTTCAGTTTCAGCATAGGGCAGATTCCAACCAGGTTTGTGCAGCAACTCAGGAAAGTGGTTTTACAACGTGGAGCTGAGATTTGAGTCAGCACCCAATGTGACATGGAACAAAGTCTTTTAAGAGAGCCATAAACAGCCATATTTCAGTCATAAGAGCCAGTAATATGCTGGGGCCTCGTAATCTATGGTGTCTGCCAATCAATTAATCCAGCCTGCCCCACCCACAGAACAGGAATGGAGGTGTGCCCAGAAGTTAGCTAGCTGGCAGGGGTGGGGGGTGTGTGGGAGGATTATGTTTCCATCTCCCCCGCTCAGCATGGCAGGCCCTTAGGGAAACCTGACTCCTCCAGCTAGGGCCTCACAGCAAAGGCAAATGGAGTGCCCATATGTTCCCCCACATCTCCACCCGCACCACAGCCTATCACCTGGGAGACAGATGGTGCCAACAGAGGGGTAACCCCCTCAACAGTGCATTACCTAGGAGAAGGGATAGTGTCACCCAAACCACAAAACCAGATGCCCCATTCCCAGCTAACACACATCATCTGCATGTGTGAGTAGAGCATTCAGTTCCTGGCCAAAGGTTTCGACCTGACACCTAAAGAGACCAAGCAGGTAACAGCAATAAGTCAAGCTGTCAAGTGAGGACTGATGAACTAGAAAGGACTTGACCTGACCAAAAAAAGTCAGCCACCACTCTTTTCAAATACAGAGGGTGGGGTGTGTGTGTGTGTGTGTGTGTGTGTGTAAGAAAAATCTTTTATTTCATAAGTGCTGGCAACTAATTTAAATTCTCTTAACTAAGCGTCCAAAAAAAAAAAAAAAAAAAAGAACAGTGTATGGACTGTTGGTTTGCAAGCTCAGTTTTGAATTAATGACTGTCTCCAATGAAGGAGAAAACATTCCCAATATCTAATATTTTTAGACCAGTAAAAGCTTAACAGCCCCTGCCTATATGATGTCTGGGGCATCCCAATATGGCCCTTTCAGTTGTTTTTATCCAGTAGGGAGGAATGCCTTTCTCTCTGATACTCTTTTAAGCTTTCTAAACAGGTTATTTCCTATTAAAGGAAATTACTAGCAAGATTAATAATGTTTGCATTAAACATTATTAAAGGATTAATGTTTGCATTAAATATCTTGAAAATGTCTCCTAGTTTTAAAAACCATTGGGAAATCATCGAGGTCCCTTCTTTCATTTATTTCTATGGTCTGCTCTAAGAAATACAAGGTTGGGAGTTGGAAAAACAAAAATATCTGCTTGCCATTTACTGCTTTTCCAAGGAACAGGAAATTCAGAACAATGCTGGATAACTCTGAGTTAAGCTAAAGTTAACTCTTTAGCTTGAAATACAAGCTAAAGGAATCTGTCTGAAATTGCCAAACAGGAATAATCTCCTAGGCTGGGAAGACCATCTGCAGGCAACAGCAACAAATATTTGATGGACTCAGTCAAAGAAAAGGAATAATGCAGAATAGAGGAATTGAGAGAAGGGAGAAAGAGAACTTTTCTGTTTAACAATCTTCACCAAAAAGACAGAAATAGCAAACATAAAAACTTCCCTTTCTTGCTGTCCTCTGCTATACCAATCATACCCTAACAGAATCGACAGGACAGTTTATCCAGGTGACCCCGCCAATGCACACCCTATCCCAAACTTCTAGTGGCTTCTATTCGCTGAAACTGCTTTCCAGAAGCAAAAACTCTAAGTTCAACACAAAAAGTACCCCAATCACATCTTCTAGAAACCAGTTCTCTAAATCAAGATCCACTTTGGAAGAAACAAGCTCCTAGCTCACTACCCACACACCATTCATTAGGAAAGGTCACTTTAAAGGACTTTCACGGCAGGCGCGCTTGCAGAAAACCATGTAAAAGTAGTAAGAATCCCTTCTCAGGGAAGTGACCAGCTGTCGGTCGGAGAAACACAACTGGCGAGGGTTAGGGTTCCCCGGCGTAGAAGAGCAGAACGCATTTACCCTCCCGCAGCTGGGCCGTTCTGTGAAGGTTTCCCCCTCCTTCTCCCTCCCGGGAGCCATTCCTCGCCACGTCAGGGGCCGCTGCCGAGATGGCCCGAGTGTGGCCAGGCAGGACGGGAGCCTAGGACGCCGTTCGCCCCTCGGGCAACTAGGCAAGTCCCTTGAGCTGGCGCGGCCCCAGCCTCGGCCCAGGTCCTAAGCCTTCGGTGGAGTCCGCTTCGACCCGGCTCGGGAGGGCGCCGGTTCCCACCCGGATTCCGAGTCGGCTCAGACTGGAATCCCGCGTGCCTAGCTGAGGAACAGAGGGAGGGTGGGCGAAAAGAGACAGCTCAAAAGCTAAGCCAGGGAGAGCTCTGCATCCACAGGAGGCCTCACCGGGTCATCGGCTCCTGAGCCACATGCCCGGAGGCGAGCAACAAGCCTCCGATCTCACCTCTCTCGGGCACTGCCACCACTACTGCTCGGGCCAAGACGCCTCCTTCCCCACGCGGCCATCTTGGAGACACTCTGCTCGCGAAAGTCTCGCGCCAAGGCGGCCTTGGGAGAGCGGGCGGGCGGAAGGGAAATGTAGTACTCTCTGCAACATGCGACCGCTCAAGAGGTAGAACCTGAGACACCTCTGAACTACAATGCCCACAGTGCACCGCGCTTCCGTAGCCCGCCTCTCCGAGGTCCCCTGGAAAATGTAGTCTTTATCCCAGGCGGTGTACTCGGGGCTGTCCAAGGGAGGGTCCTATTCACGCACCTTTTTAGAAATTGAAGTTCCCTAAAGTTCACAGCTTGAGAGTCAAGCTCCCATCCGCTTTTACGTGCTGGGGTTTCGAGAGCAAGGAACTAAAGCGGAGTGAAATGGGAGGTGCCTACAACTCCCAGAGGACCTCGCGAGAGGTGTCGCGTGTTGCCCGCTGGGGCCAAGGGGCATCGCGCTTTCTGGGCTGTCTGTGAGCCTGCCGCTTCCTGGCTGGGTCAGCCGCGGGCGAATCCAGCCTGGGGCCTCGGCATCACGTTAGGCGAAGATGACTCGACCTGCCCTTGATAACTAGCTCTGACTTTTAAGGTCACCGAGGGGCGGGAGACGCCCCCGGGCCCCTCTGGGAGGCGGTTGCAGTTCTCGCTCCATTCCCCAAATTACCTTTACTTCAGCAATCCTTTGGAGATGAGACGACTTGGTCCCGGCTTCACGGAGGCCTCTGCTAGCAAGTTGTTGGAAGAGAATCTGTAAGCAAAGAAAGAACTACAACATGTGGTCAATGCTATGGGAAAAATAGTTTCCTGCCATAGAGAAGAGTTTATTTTAGATAGAGCCACTGGGCCCTTTCAGTCCCGGCCAGCCACACACCCCACTAGTACTGTCCGCAGTGAACGTAGCCTCATATTTGGGTGTCTTTGAAGGCTCATGCTGAATGAATCATCCCATCTGATAGGAGCCCTGCCCAGAACATGGCATTTTCCTACCTGGACCGTGTTGTAGAGTCAACAGTCAGGATGGACTAAACAAACTCAGTGATTCCTAGACTCCTGGAGACCTGTGGGCTAATTTGGGGTGGGGGTAAGTCCTTTGAAGTTTTTGAACGTCTAGCCCCTGCCTTTCCCACAGGCAATATTGCTAGACATTAATTGGTTTCATAAATATTTGAGCAACTCATGCCTAAGTGTGCTCCAGATTCAGAGACAGAGGAAGCACAGCACCTGCTCTCAGCACCAGGGTCTAGGGGAACTCAGCAAGCCAGGACAGGAGGGCTGGCAGGTGTAGATGCAACTCACCAATGAGGATTCCTTTGGAGTTTTCTTTTATTAGTGTAGGTAGTTAGATATTAACAAAGGAAGGAAGCAGCCATGGCCGGGTAGTTCAGCTCATTAAAGTGATGTCCAGATATGCCAAGATGGCAGGATCAATCCCTGCCAGTCAGGGCACATACAAGAACCAACCAAGAAGTGCAAATCTGGGTGGAACAGCAAATCTCCCCCCAACCTTCTCTCTCTTACACACACACACCCTGTCCTCTCTCTCCAAAATCAATTTTTAAAAATCTTTTTTACAAATAAAGGAAGCGAGCAAAGAGAATCAGACATTAAGAAGCCTAATCAACCAGGGAGCTGAATTGGATAATAAGCCTATTTTGTTAGGAAGTTGAAACATTCATAGGAAACCTAGGGGATTGAAGCATTGCTCTACCAAGCGGAATTACACTCCTACTTCCTTCATGTAGGAAATGTTGCCAGTGGAAATTGGGTTCTTCCACAAGATCACAAAAAAGGCATTTCAGTGGACCCACACAAGAAAGGTTGTGCTGTGGCAAGGTTTATTCAGGTAGAAGTTTGCCCCTGGGTTTCCAATGATCTATCTCCCTTTGTCCCACCATGGAAAAAGTCCAACCATGTCCTCAGCAAGGCCAAAACAAAGGCCAGTGTCCAGAGTTTCTGTTTCATGTTAAAGCTTAGTTCTTTAGAGCCTGTGTGGTCCACTGTGGGCCCCAGTTGGCTGCTGGACCCACATGGCTGTGTGTGTTCCTGGGCCGGAGAGAACACATGAATGAACAGGGTGTGTGGGGGTTACTGAGAGAGAGAGCACTTTGTTCCCTTGGGGTGATGACCAAGAGCTTTTTCAAAAGAACCAATCAACACCCCAAGCTTTTGCAGGCTGTTGAATCCACCCCCTAGCCCACAGGTGGCAAACAAGACCCACAGGCCCTCCACCTTGTTTTATCTGGTCCAGCACCTTGTTTCTACCAGGTGGCAGCTCCAAGCTCCTTGCCTCTAGTTAAGCAGTAGTTACATTTATACAATCCTAAAATTACATTCCGACTTTTGAAGGCAACTGTGAGGCTGATGTGGCCCCCAGTGAAAATGAATTCGACATCCCTGCCCTAGCCAAAGGGTCCCCTTCTCAGGTTAGTCTGACAGTCCTCTACAGACAAGTGCTTCCCCCTGCACCATTTGACTTCTGTTGCACACATGCTTACCTCCTCCTGCTTCCCCAACAATCTGGTACCAGAGCGGGTTGGGAGAAGAATGTTAATCCCCTTGGCTGAGAAATGCTACCATCCCCTGGAGTTTGTGAAGCTATAGCTTCTGAGCTAAGCAAACAGGCTTATGCTCACCAGTTTATTAAACTCAGTGTCTAATCTCCTTTGCTTCCTTTCTTATTAATAACTAGTTAACTACCTACAATAACAGAAGTACCAGCTTTCCAATCTCCTGGGTACAACTGGCCTATTCACCTAGACTATGCCAGTAGGAACTAAGATAATGACCATAAAGACCTGTCTGTCTAGTCTGGGAAAAGGAATTGAGTTGGATAAGAAACACAGAACCCAGAAGATCTAGGAAATAGATTGGTTAGGTGGAGGACCAAACACAAGCCTGTGAAAGGTTGGGAAGTTGATGGGTTACTTTGAAAGAGTGCCTGGTCCTTCCCAGGCCCAAGAATATAATCCAAGCTTAACAAAGGCCTGGGGTTCAGTAACACACATTTGCCTGTCTGTGTGTTCCTGCGCTCACACAGTCTCTCTAAATAGCAGCCATGTGGACCTCCCAGCCTCTTGGTGTCTGGCGGCCACGTGGACAGCAAGCACAGGCTCCAAGTGCGCGCCTGGGCACAGCACCAGGCAAAACACAGCTGGGAACAGACTAATCTGGCCAGATGGGGACAGGGACTAAACTGGACTGAGCCTTGGCATGACACAGACTTTCAGGTCACTGGCCCTATTTCTGGGCCTGATGAAGATAAACCTGGACTTTTTCCACAGTGGGATGGAGCTGAACCAGGGACAGTCCTTTGTGTTTGCTCCAGCTTCAGTGAACCTTACCACCACAGCACACCCCTCCAACTGTGGTCCTGAAATGCTTTTCTTCTGACACCGCAAGGACCCCACTTCTACCAGCAACACTTCCAGGTCACATTCTCTTAATTTCACATGAAATCCCCTCAGTCCCTCATTAAATTCCACCAATTTCAGGTCCTTAGCACAATCTAGAGACTCCTCCATAGTTTGCAGGTCGTCTACTTCTCGAGCTTCAACTGCCTCTCTCACCTGACTGGAACTTGCCAGGATAGCAAATACAGGGTTTGTGGGTCCCCAGATATTCTCTGCTTTGCCTGAATGCCTTTCTCTCCCAGTCAATCATGCTTCTAGACCAGCAATTTTCACCTGGTGCCACAAGAATTTTTAAAACATGTAATACCTGACTATTCAGGGGCATTGATCTCTTTTTTCTTAGATTGTCATATTAAAAAAAACGATAGCAGCCAACACAATAGCCCTCAGTGTGAATGTACTGTGTGGAACCATAAATATATAGGTCATATAATAGAGTTACATCTTATTGGTCATGTCACATAATAAATTTGCTTCTGATTGCTTAAATCTTAGTACCATGAATCCTTATTTACAAATATAGACACCTGATTTTTTTAAACAGTCACTCTGGAGCAAAAAAGGTAGGTAATTACTTTTATTATTTTTTTGTAAATCCATCAAAATTATATCTATTTTTGTCAGATAGATAGATATTCAGATAGACAAAAATACAGTACACTTTTTGGTATGCTACAGAATTTTATTAATTAATTTATGTGTGCCATAAGATGAAAAAGACCAAAAATCTCTGTTCTAGATTTTGGGCCTGTCTGATCCCTCAGAAGTGCATACAACCTCTTCCTGTAGGGTGTGCTAGAGGCTTCTGAACAACTACCATGCTGCTATGTCACTACCTACAGGTAGGTTGTTTTTCCTGGACCAGTGTAGTGATTAAGAGGGTTTCTAGGGATTCTAGACAGCTGCGTTTGAAGCCTGGCTGCACACTGTGGTATGAGGCTGCTTATCTACTACTCTGTTTCTCAGTTTTATGGCTTGTAACATGTGGTTGATATCAGCACCTCTCTTACAAGATCTTACATAACATGACACATGTATGGAACTTAGAAGAGCACAAGGTAACAATGAGAACTTGTCAGTGCCAAGCCCTGTTCTAAATATTTTAAGTGACTTAACTCTTGATCTTCACAACAAACTTATGAAAGTGACACTGTTATAATCAACATTCTCATTTTGTAAATGAGGAAACCAAGTCCAAGAGGACCCGAATGCCTCGCCAAGGTCCCACCGTCGGTCCGTAACACACCAGTATTTCAACCCAAGTTGCCTGGTTCTACATATTATTGTACAGTATACTATGGTGCCTCTCAGGAAGAGCTCCAGAAATCCACCATCATTGCTAACAAGGATAGGTCCCGGGCCCACGTTTAGCACATAGAGGAAGTGTTAGTGCTGAAACAACCGGATAGGATAATCTTCCTATCTCCCAGCCTCTTGCGTTTAACTTCATTTTTTTTTAAAATATATTTTATTGATTATGCTATTACAGTTGTCCCATTTCCCCCTTCACTCCCCTCCACCCTGTACCCCCTCTCCCACCCACATTCCCCCCCTTAGTTCATGTCCATGTGTCATACTTATAAGTTCTTTAGCTTCTACATTTCCCATACTATTCTTGCCCTCCCCCTATCTATTTTCAACCTACATTCTATGCTACTTATTCTCTGTACCTTTTCCCCCTCTCTCCTCCTCCCACCCCCCTGCTGCTAGCCCTCCATGTGCCCTCCATTTCTGTGGTTCTGTTCCTGTTCTAGTTGTTTACTTAGCTTCTTTTGGTTTTGCTTTAGGTGTGGTTGTTGATATTTGTGAGTTTGCTGTCCTTTTACTATACATGTCATTTCTTTATCTTCTTTTCTTAGATAAGTCCCTTTAGCATTTCATAAAATAAGGGCTTGGTGATGATGAACTCCTTTAATTTGACCTTATCTGAAAAGCACTTTATCTGCCCTTCCATTCTAAATGAGAGTTTTGCTGGATAGAGCAATCTGGGATGTAGGTCCTTGTCTTTCATGACTTGGAATATTTCTTTCCAGCCCCTTCTTGCCTGTAAGGTCTCTTTGGAGAAATCAGCTGACAGTCTGATGGGAACTCCTTTGTAGGTTACTGTCCCCTTATCTCTTGCTGCTTCTAGGATTCTCTCCTTCGTTTTTACCTTGGCTAATGTAATTATGATGTGCCTTGGTGTGTTTCTTCTTGGGTCCAACTTCTTTGGGGCTCTCTGAGCTTCTTGGATTTCTTGGAAGACTGTTCCCTTTGCCAGATTGGGGAAGTTCTCCTTTATTATTTGTTCAAATAACTTTTCCACTTGTTGCTCCTCCCCTTCTGGTACCCCTATAATTTGGATGTTGGAACGTTTAAAGGTGTCCTGGATGCTCTTAGCCTTTTCTTCGATTTTTTGAATTCTTATTTCATCATGCTTTCCTGCTTGGTTGATTCCGTCTTCCTTCTGGTCCACTGTATTGTTTTGAGACTCAGATTCCTTCCTTTCACTATTGGCTCTCCTCTGCGTATCTTCCTGCATCTCTTTTATGGTAACCTGCATCCTTTCATCTAAATTTCGTCCAAAATCAACCAGTTCCGTGAGCTTTCTGATCACCAGTGTTTTGAACTGTGCATGTGATAGATTGGCTAATTCTTGGTCGCTCAAAAGGATGAGTCCTGGGGGACTGATCTGTTCTGCTGGAAACATGTCTTATGTCTTTCCCTATCTCTCCTATTATTTTATTTATTTATTTATTTTTCCGGTCTGGTTGCTCTTGTTACGGTGGGGGGCAGAGCCTTAGGTGTTCACCGGGGCTGGGCGCCCCAGTCGCTAGATTGTGACGTTATATGTGGGGACAGGGGCGGGAGCGGGGACGGGAGGGAACAATGGCGACAGTTCCGTTCTCCTGGACTCAGACACTTCCCTGGGCTTCTGGGCTGCGAGCTCTGCCCTCGTCCACAATCACTGCCCCACTCGTTCCCCCAGCCGCTGCTTGCGTACTCAGGGATCACCGCTGCGTTCTTGCACCCCATATGGCTGTCGTGCCGATTTTGTGCCAAATTTCCCCCAACCTCCGCGCGCCGCCGACCCGCACCAGCCCCACACCTGCTCAGCTCGTCGTCCCCTACCAGACTGGATGTACGGGTCTACTTCAACTTCTTGGCTGTCCGACTTCCATTTAGATAAATCCTCTGACGGTTCTGAGTGATTTTATTATGACTGTAGATTATTGTTGTTCTATTCTTGGTTGTGCGAGGAGGTACAGTGCGTCCACCTATTCCTCCATCTTGCCGGAAGTCCCCGTGTTTAACTTCTAACATGCTCTCTGCTTCTGGTCTGTTGACTTGAGCTGAGTCCCCCGGAATGTTGCCCCTTGATCACTGTTAGTGCACAGACATCTTCTGGACGTTTATGGGCAGATTCAGTCAGCATGTAGTAACTGAGCACCCCTGGAGGACAAGACCTAAATGGTGGAAATTGGGATTCCATGGACTCCCATGCTGTGGAAACTCTGAGAAGACCATGACCTGCTGGCAGACAGGCAGGCAGTGGGAATTTGGGACCTGGCTGGTCCTCAAAAACAGTATGTCACTTCTCTTACTACCTTTTTATTTATTCATTATTCTAGCAAATAACTGGTGAGTGCACACACTCAATGCCAGGTGTGCTTAGGCACAAGAGACACAGCAGTTAGTAAGAAAAACACAGTTGCCCTGTCTAGGTAGCTCAGTTGATTAGAGCATCATCCCCATATGCTAAGGTTGCAGGTTCAATTCCCAGTCAGGGTACATACAAGAATTAACCAATGAATGCATAGATAAGCGGAACAACAAATGATGTTTCTTTCTCTCTTTCTATTTACCTATCTCTCCTTTCCTTGCTCTCTCTCAAAAGGCAAAAAAAAAAAAAAACAAAAAAAAACCAAACAAACAAAAAAACACTATTCCTGGTCTCATGGACTTTCTAGTCCAGTGGGAAAACAACTAAGTAAATAGATGTTTTCAGAGTGTGTTAAGTAGTAGAAATTAAGCAGGATGATATAATAGTGCAAAAGGACCCTTTTCCAGATGGTTAACATTTGCATGGAACCTGCATGGAGAGAAAGAATGTGGACAGGAAGTGCTGGAGATAGTCTGTTCTTCACCTAGAGAACAGGTGTGAGGCTCTGGAGGGCCATTGGAGCTCAGCCCAGGAATGGGACCAAGGCAACTGGAATACAGTGAGGGAGGAGAGCTCCTGGGTTTGCCCTTTGGTTAAGTCATTTCTTCCCTCTGTGCAATTTTCTCAACTGTAAAATTATCATTTTACCTATATTAGTGTCTATTTAGGGGGGTAAAGCCACACTAGGTATATCAAACAGAAGGAATTTCATCAGACCATTGTTTACAGAGGTGTTGGATAAGCAGGAGAAGCAAGGGAATAGTAAGGACACCCTCAGACTAGTAACTTGAGGGACCAGATCTGGCCACTTAGGTATAAGAGCAAAAGCAAAAATAATATTTTCCAAAAACCATGATTCCTGCTGCCAGAAATCACACTTGCTGGGGCTATACTGACATGCAGCTTTTGCCACTGTGACAGGAGAGTGAGAAGCTAGGAAAACTCTCCTGTTCCTGGGAAAATGGAACAGGAAAGCTAAGACTAAAGGTGAAATAAGACCAGGCACTTTGAACACTTTATAGCCAGCTAGTGAATTACAAAACCTTAACTTCACCAACCAAAGACCCTTGAGAGCAAGTGACTTGCACCGCTCCTCCCTGACCAGAGAACACATAGCTTAAATCACCCCAGTTGGGGACATAGAGGACAGAGACCTAATTAATGCCACTTATGCCAACTAAACCCAAGGACAGGTTAAGTCAGAAAAATAAATAACAAAAACCCAATTAGAGCCAGGTGGATCCAAAATAAGAGTAAAATAATGAAACAGAACAAAGAATAATCCCAAATTCCCCTATGCACTCATTTTGACACATCAACATATCAAAAATGCACCTGAAAACTGATGAATATTCTGCTAAAATACTAAGATTCTCCTAAGATTCTCATTCACAAAAGAGAAATAAAAACACTCAAGACAAAGAGCTGTTGCAGGCTCACTCTAGAGCACTCCGTGACCCTTCTTGGGCATGAAATTTTTACTTTCTTTCTCCTACACTCTAAGGGTCCCCATAAGACTTGCAACCAGGGGAGCAGAGGGCAGTGGCAGCTTGACCCAGGCAAACCCCTTGATCCCGTCTCCAAGGCTCCTTCTCTCTGACTTCCCAGTGAGCTAAAGCAGTCCCACCTTAGCTCCCTTTTTTTCTATAATGTTTCTAGGCAGTCAAAGCAGAGCACCACCTGGGCTCTCCTGTTGCTTCTTCTACCCTAAGCCCTTCCTTTGTCTCACTGTCCCCAGCTTTAGTAAATGTACTCTCCAAATCACCTGGAGTCATCCTGTGAAATCTTTCCTTCATGAAATCAAGAGCGCACACACCACAGGCCGGACCAGGGAAGATCTCTGGGACAATGCCTGTCCAGTAACATTCTGGCGTCCAACATGGGACCTGGAGTTACCTTCTCTTCCTCAATTTCTGTCTCATTCATCCTACGTACTTCTCATCACCAGTAGGGGGAAACTACCTGTCAGCAGTGGAGTTAATTCTTTGTTAAAAAGAAACTTGTCCATGCCAAGATGGAATATAAACCTGCCCTCTGTACATGGAATCACCCTCCCAAACACCATTGTCCCCAAGTGACATCTAGGTGACAGAGTCCAGTGAGTCAGGACCTAACCACTCCTCACGTCCAAAGGGACCCCTGCCCTCCACCCTTGTTTGTCATGGAGTTGAGCCCCTGTCGGAGTGGGGTAAATCCATCCCTGGGGCATCTAGCCCTAGTCCTCTGTAAGGCCACCCTCAGGGCACAGGGTAGATGTGTCGACAGCACATTTCTCTACTCACACCATAACTCCAGGTCCTCTGTCTAAAGCATTTATTACACCAATTCTGCCAACTGCACTCTTTTTGTGCTACATTGCATCTTCTGTTACTGGGTTTCTCTCTCTCCTCTCTGAACACAATTTGGGATGTTACATGTGCTAATTCCTTAAATTAGACCAAGACTTTCTTTGTGGACACAACCCATTCATGACCTTTAAAGCTTTCACTGATAGTCTCAACAGGTTTTTCTGCTGGGTAATTAGCAATGTAAAAAGTGGGGGTAAGTTCAAGTTTTAAAACCCAAGCCTGAGCTCTGGCTGGTGTGGCTCAGTGGGTTGAGCGCCAGCCCACAAACTGGGGTTGCTGGTCCAATTCCTGGTCTAGGGCATGTGTCTGGGTTGCAGGCTAGGTCTCCAGTTGGTGGTATGTGGGAGGCGACCACACATTGATGTTTCTCTCCTTCTCTTTCTCCCTCCCCTCCCCTCTCTAAAAGTGAATAAGGAAATCTTTAAAAAAACCCCAAAAACCCAAGCCTGATATTTCCACCTCCACTTCTCCACCCTTCTTAAAGGTTGTTAAGAACAAATAAAAAATATATACTGTCTTCTCTGAAATTATTAATAAGACTGCTTATGTGCATAATTAATAAAATAAGAACTATCTCCAATGTTTTTTTCAGAATCATGTGATCTGGGAAAATATTTAATATTAAAGCTGGTTTAAGTTTGGTTAATGTCTTGTAAAGTTATTAACACAAAATACTGAAGCATTAATTACTAGACAAGTCTCAAGTTCACCTACTTTTAGATTTTTATTACAGGAAACCTAAAACATTAATTTAGATCTGTTAATGAGTCTATCTTATTCTTTATTTGAAGTATGTCTCCTAAAATTGAGTGTGTTTGCCAAAAAAAAAAACTATTCCTAGAAATTATGACATATATTCATAAATTTGCCAATCTAAAAATATTAATTACTTACTTTTAGTTGTCACTAGAAATGAAGGTTTCTAAAAGTTAAAAAATTATAATTAAGTTGGAAAAAATATAGGTTTAAATGATAGAAAATATAAGATATAAAGATATGCTTTTAAAGAAGAAAAAGGTTGTTTCTAAATATCAAAAACTAAACTAATATAAAACTGATTTAATTCTTTTTTAGTCTGTTACAGAGAAGAAATAAATTTTTCTACATCGCCTAAAAAGCAAAGATTCTGTGTTTTATTAAAATTGTTATATGTCATATTGTGTTAATCAGATACTTAACTTTCAAGAAAATCATCTCTCTCTATCCTAAAAACTGAGGCTTTGTTAGTCTCTATTAATGTTTCATACCTATTATTGCCACCTTAGGTAAATAAATAATCTAATATTATTTTATAACAATATATAATGTCTAGGTCAAATATATTTGACAAATTTCTCAGGATTTAAATTTTATGGAATTTTATTTTTTAATAGTTTATTTTAAAAAGATTTTTATTTAGTTTGTTTATAGAAAGGGGAAGGGAAGGAGAAAGACATAGAGAACATCAATGTGTGATTGCCTCTTGCCTGCCCCCAACTTGGGATCTGGCCTGCAACCCAGGCATGTACACTGACTGGGAATCGAACCAGTGACCCCTTGGTTTGCAGGCCAGCACTTAATGCACTGAGCCAGACCAGCCAGGGATAATAGTTTATTTTTTATTGTTTTTTCCCCATTACTCTTTATCCTCCTTATACTCTCATCTACTTCCAACCATAGCTCTCCCCTCCCCCAGTATCCCCCTTACCAATCACCACACTGCTGTCCCTGTCCATGAGTCCTTTTTCCTTTTTGCTTCACCCCTCTACCTCACCACACCCCCGGAGCTGTCAGCCTACTCTCTATGAGTCTGTCTCTAGTTTGCTTGTTAGTTCATTTTCTTCATTAGCTTCCACATGTGAGTGTGATTATATGGTATTTGTCTTTCTCTGATTGACTTCTTTCACTTAGCAAAATGTTCTCTAAGTTCATCCATGCTGTCACAAAGGGTGAAATTTTCTTCTTTTTTACAGCCAAGTAGTATTCCATTGTGTAAATGTGCCATAGTTGTTTTATCCACTCATCTACTGGTGGATGGACGCTTGGGCTGCTTCCATATCTTGGCAATTGTAAATAATGCTGACATAGAATAATGCTGAAAGAATAATGGACATATTCTTTCAAATTAGTATTTCAGTTTCTTTGGATGAATTCCCAGAAGACGAATCACTGGGTCATAAGACAGTTCCATTTTTATTTCTGTATCTGCTTTATCCTTATTTTTAAGTATATTTTATTGATTATGCTATTACAGTTGTCCAATTTTTTTCCCTCTGCCCAGTACCCTCCCTCCAGCATTCCCCCTGCCTTAGTTCATGTCCATGGGTCATATATATAAGTTTTTTGGCTTCTCCATTTCCTACACTATTCTTAACCTCCTCCTGCCTATTTTGTACCTACCAATTATGTTCCTTATTCCCTGTACCTTTTCCCCTATTCTCCCTCCTCCCCCTGCCTGCTGATATCCATGTGATCTCCATTTCTGTGATTCTGTTCCTATTCTAGTTGTTTGCTTAGTTTTTGTTTTTTTATATTATTTATTTTAAAAAAGATTTAATTTACTTATTTTTAGACAGCGGGGAGGGAGAAAGAGAGGGAGATAAACACCATTGTATGATCACGCCCCTCCCCATGAACCCCCCACTGGGAACCTTAATGCAACCTAGACATGCTCTCTCACTGGGAATCAAACTGGTAACCCCTTTGTTCCCAGGCTGGCGCTCAATCTACTGAGCTGCACCAGCCAGGGCTGGGGGTTTTTTCAGGTTCAGTTGTTGGTAGTCGTGAGTTTGTTGTCATCCCATTTTTAATTTAAAGATTTTATTTATGTACTTTTAGAGAGAGGGGGAGAGAGGAAGAAAGAGAGGGAGAGAAACAGCAATGTGCAAGAGGTCATCAATCAGTTGTCTCTCTCATGCCCCCAGCTGGGGACCTGGCGCACAGCCCAGGCATGTGCCCTGACTGGGAATTGAAGCAGTGACCTATTGGTCCACAGACCAGTGCTCAATCCACTGAGCCACACCAGCCAGGGCTCATATTTATGTTTTTTGAGGAAACTCCATACTGTTTTCCATAGTGGCTACACCAATCTGCATTCCCACCAACAGTGCAAAAGTGTTCCCCTTTCTCCACATTCTCCCCAGCCTTTGTTGATTTTTTGATGATAGCCATTCTGACCAGTGTGAGGTGATATCTCATTGTAATTTTAATTTGCATTTCTCTGAAGATTAGTGATGTTGAGCACCTTTTCATATGTCTATTGGCCATCTGTGTGTCCTCTTTGGAGAAGTGTCTATTCAGGTCATTTGCCCATTTTTTAATTGGGTTGTTTGTTTTCTTGGTGTTGAGTTTTATAAGTTCTTTGTAAATTTTGGATATTAACCCCTTATCTATGTATTATTGGCAAGTATGTTCTCGCATTCATTGGGTTGTCTTTTCATTTTGTTAATGGTTTCCTTTGCTGTGCAAAAACTTTTTAGTATGATGTAGTCCCATTTGTTTATTTTTTGCTTTTGTTTCCCTTGTCTGAGAAGATATATCAGAAAAAAAATATTGCTTTGAGTTTTGTCTGAGATTTTATTGCCTATGTTTTCTCCTAGGATTTTTATGGTTTTAAGTCTAACATTTAAGTCTATCATCCATTTTGAATTTATTCTTGTGTGTGGTGTAACAAGGTGGTCTGGTTTCATTTTTCTGTACATACCTGTCCAATTTTGCCAATATCATTTATTGAATAAACTATCTTTAGCCCATTGTATGTGCTTGCTTCCTCTGTTGAATATTAATTGACCATAAAGGTGTGGGTTTATTTCTGGGCTCTCTATTCTGTTCCATTGACTTATGTGTCTGTTTTTATGCCAGTACCATGCTATTTTGAATACTATGGTCTTATAGTATAGTTTGATGTTAGGTAGAATGATTCCTCCAGCTTTGTTTTTCTTTCTCAAGATTGCTGTTGCCATTCAGGGCCTTTTGTAGTTCCACATAAATTTTTGAAATATTTGTTCTAGTTCTGTGAGTTACGTCATTTGTATCTTGATAGGCATTACATTGAATTTGTAGACTACTTTCTCTAGTATGGACATTTTTATGATGTTAATTCTTCCCATCTATGAACACGGTATATGCTTCCACTTATTTGTATCTTCTTTAGTTTCTTTTCTTCAGTGTCTTATAATTTTCAGGATTTAAAATTCTTTCAATTTTTTTATTGTTTTCAAGTAAATTTTAAAAGACTTTCTCTTAACCTAGAAATAGCTTTGAGTTATTCCAGTTAGTCCCTGTAATACTTCAAGGAGTTATTTTTTGCCCCTTAAAAGAAAGTTTAAACTAATTAGGCTAATTTAATATATTTAAAAATATGTGGGAAGCTTTTTCCAATAAAAAATAATAACTATATTCTATTTATATACATATATTTTATTGTTAAAATAAATGTTCTAGAGATTATATGAAAAATCTCCAAAAGTCTACAAAATTCTGATATACTTTCATTTGTAATTCTGATTGTCATTTTGGAATGGTATGTCTTGCAGAAAGGACAGGGTTCCATTTCAACTGCATTATAATCAACTTTGTGAAAATATCATTTGGGTTTTTATCATTTAAAAACAGTCATTGTTTTATTCTGATGCATTTGCAAATACATTTCATCTTTTAAAAAATCCTTTAGAAAACTTGGACCTATTCTAAATTACAAATTTCAAAAAACAAATGTACAATTCACACCTTTAAACTAAACAAATATTTATAGAACTCGGAGAAATAACTAAATTGACAGCTTGTTTGGTGCCCCATGTCTGGTACTGGAGGCCTCCTGAGCAGCCATCAGCAGTGCTGGCCAGGTGAAACAGAGACAAGATGGGCGGCACCAAAAGCATTCCCTGGGATCCCCACCCTAGGGCATCTCCTTAACAATCAGTACACCTTTAAGGACAATAACCAAAAGAAAAAATGCCTCATTTTATTTTGCAAAGTTGCCTGGCCTTAATACAAACTCCGGGACAGAGATACCTGACCTGTACATAATTCTCTAAATTATAACACTATTTTCCGATTAGTTTGTTTTGCAAAAATGAAGGCAAATGGAGGAAAATACTTCATATTCAGGTGTTGATGGGCCTTTACTAAGGCAGGGCTTTAAAGAAATCTCGTGGGATGTGTGTTCCCACAATGCCAGAGGAATTAGAGGACACCTTCCTCACAGCTATGGCAAGATGCCTCCTTTATCTCTTGGCGGCAGGGGGAGGGAGGGGGTCAAACAAAACCAGTCCAAGGGTGGAACAGCCTGTTTCCCAGCTCACTCCTCTGCCACCGCCCCCCAAGGGCAGCTGCCACTCTTTAATCCCTCCTCTGCTGTAGAACTGCTGGCACTCATCCCTGCTTACAGTCTTGCCACCCCCAGAGCGGAAATCATTGTCACTGGAACCCTACTATGTTACCTCTGAGGGAAGTGGCAAACAGGAGGCCTGGTGAGGTAATTCTTTAGGTACGTGTGTCCTTTTCTTCTGACCTGGCCCTTTCCAAAGAAAAACTCAGTCAGTTTTCCAACGACCCTAGCAAATTCACAGAGGGGGTTTAGTCAGTTGACACTGATTTATGACCTGACTTGGAGTGATTTACAAATTGTCCTTTCCCACTATTGTCAGGGTGGTCAGTGAGGCAAGCTGGGAAAGCATTCACAAAGAGAAGAAAGTGCAAAGAGTAAGGTTTTATTCACTCTCCAAGAGGAGAGGGGCATGGTGCAGAGAGATACACCAGCACTGATGGGTGGGGGCTTTGAGCATTTATGGGATTATAATTGGATTATAAAAGGGTGGGGGTGCTGTTGTATGGCCCCTGGGTTATTGGGGATGTTGTAACAGAGGAGATTTTGTGTGGTTTTGAGGGAGTTGCAGTTTGTTCCAATGTTATCTTTTGCCTGCGGCTGTGGGGAGTGGTTAGGCATGTTCTGTTCTTGCTTTCCAGTAATTTTCAGTCCTGAGGACATAAGTTCAGAAAAGTAAAACAGCAGTCATGTTTAATAAGGTCTCAGGCCTGCTCACTAAATGGCACCACAATAGCAAATGGCACCAGCTTTGTCCTTTCAACTGCTGCACTGTTGATAAAAAGCAGCACATGCAGAAGCTGCAAGGACTTAATGCCAATGAATTAGCCAGTCGTCATACTCAACATCACATATACCAACCACAGGGAGGCACAATCCCAGATCAGGGCCCTAATTGGGTCTATTAAATTGGGACAGATGAAAGATGAGAGGGAAGGGAATGCTGGGACGACATGGTCACTTGTCTCATAGAAGGGGTGAAAAAATATATACTATTAAGCCTGTTAATTATGACAAAATAAAAAAATTACTAAAAAAAAAAAAAGCCCTGCTCTATTGGGACAATTAACAAAAGCTTTACAAAAATACACAGACATTGCCTCAAAGTCTGTTAAGGGCCAAGCTCTTCTGGGGACACATTTTATCCAGCAGGCAGCCCCAAACATCAGAAAAATATTATGAGAACTAGCCTTGGGACCCCAGACCCTCATTGAGTGACTGGTAGAGGTAGCTTTCAGGTTTTTAACAACCAAGACAAGGCAGAGGAAGAGCTAAAAGCCACCTGATGGAAACAAAAGGCTTACCTTGTAGTCCTAGCTTTAATCCCTATACAACCTCAGGGTCACCCAGCGCCTGGACTACCATGGACATCAAAGGGGCAATGTTATTCTTGAAGACAAGACGGACACACAAAGAAAGAATGCACATACTTGATGTAGGGTCAACTACCTCCTGGGCCCTTTGCTTTCTGCCAGAGGGAAGGCCACTGGAAAAATGAGTGTCCTAGGCTCCAAAGGGAACCTAGGACCTCCAAACCAACAATGGTTGAAACATCCAGGAATTGACGGTGCCTGAGGCCTCCTACTGCCCCCACCAACCATCTGACCATTACACCAGCGGAGTCTTGGGTGACTCTTAATGTGGCATTTAAGCTCATTACATTTTTATAAGACACGGGAGCTGCTTGCTCCACTCTGACTCACTCACCAGGGCCTCTTTCTTTCAAAACCTGTTTGATCACTGAAATGTTAGCAGGAGCAGTTCTGCCTCAGGCCAGACTGCAGCGTGTGGGTTTTTGACTTCATGCAGGAACGATTTCACCATTTCACAGGATGACTCCAGGTGATTTACAGAGTATGTTTACTAAGGCTGGAGACAATGAGAGAAGAAAGGGCTTAGGGTAGAAAAAGCAACAAGAAAGCCCAGGCGGTGTTCTGCTTTGGCTCTCTAGTCATGTTATAGAAAAGCAGTGAGCCAAGGTGGGGCTGCTGTTAGCTCACAGGAAGTCAGAGAAAAGGGAGACAGGATCAGGGGGTTAGCCTGGGACAAGCTGCTGCTGCCTACTGCTCCCCTGGTTGTAAGTCTCATGGGGACCCTTAGAGTGTAGGAGAAAGGAGGTAAAAAGTTCATGCCCAAGAAGTGTCATGGACGTGCTCTATGGGCACTATCTGCACCAGGGCTTTTTCTTGAGGGTTTTTAGTTCTCTTTTGTGGATGTGAATATTAGGGGAGGGTTTCAGCAGAATATTCATCAGTTTTCAGGTGTATTTTTAGTACATTGATATGTCAAAATGAGCGCATAGGGGGATTTGGGATTATTCTTTGTTCTCTTGTATTATTTTACCTTTATTTTGGGTCCATTTGGCTCTAATTGGGTTTTTGTTATTTGTTCTCCTGAGTTCATCTGTCCTAGGGTTAGGCTGGCACAAATGGCATTAACTGGGTCTGTGTCCTCTCTGTCCCCAACCGGCGTGATTTAAGCTGTGTATTCTCTGGTCAGGGAGGAGCAGTGTAAACCATTTGCTCTCAAGTGTCCTTGGTCAGGGGAGGTAATGCCTTGTGCTTACCAGCTGGCTGTAAGCTGTGCAAGGTGCCTAGCCCTGTTTAATTTGAGCAGGGCCCGCAGTCGTAGTTGCTGGGGCTCTGCTAACTCACAGCTGCTGCCCTCTCTATGGCCTGAGATGCACCAGCTCAGGACTGTGGTGGCTTTTACACCTTCCCATCTTCCAAACCCCTGCCAGTGCCTCCCACTGGCAGTCAGCTGGCAAGGAGGTCTAGGAAATTCACAGACTTCCAGCCCTCGCTGCAGAGAAGAGTCTAGAAATGTAAGTGTGGGATGAAAACAAAGGACACTATTCACATATCATGCAGGGTTCTACTGAGGGGTAGAAATGAGTATGTGCTCAACAGAGTATGCTCATTTTATGTTTCATAGCATATAGTAGGCACTCAGGAAAGGCAAATCTTTCAAAACCATATCTTTGGTATAATATTTCTACAAAAAAAATTTGAACTTACAGTTAAAACATCAACATTTAGCATTTTAAAAATAGAATTTGAGCCCTGGCTGGTGTGGCTCAGTGGATTGAGTGCCAGCCTGCGAACCAAAAAGTTGCTGGTTCAATTCCCAGTCAGGGCACATGCCTGGGTTGCAGGCCAAGTTCCCAGTAGGGGGCACACAAGAGGCAACCACACATAGATGTTTTTTTCCCTCTCCTTCTCCCTCTCGTCCCTTCCCTAAAAATAAATAAATAAAATCTTTTAAAAAATAGAATTTTAATTCAGAATGAGTAATATATTCACATAATATAAAATTCAAATTGCAAGACAACATGCAGTGAGAATGTTTCCCTTATCCTATCTTCCCATCGCCTAGCCTTTGACGTCTTCTAGTGTTAGTATGGGCGTTTATATTGCGTATTCTTTACAAAGTGCCCACACACAGGCAAGTGTGTACATATTTAAAAAACACTGTTTTCTTTTACCCAAAGAGCACACACTGTGCACACTGCGCAGTGTCCTGTTTTTTTCCCTTAACTGTGTCTTGGAGGTCACTGCCAGCACACATGGGATTGGTTTGTACAGCACATGGCACTCTGTGATGACAGGTGCCATAATTTTATCAGATGGTCCCCAGCAGTCTTCCACAGTTGCAGATGCTTCAGCCGCTGTGCTTGCACACTTACTGGTGCCTGTGTGCACCTATTGCTGTGGGGTGATTTCCTGAAGAACAGTTGCTGGGTCAAAGGGCCCATGCACTTGTCACTTTGATAGATATAGCTAGGCCACCCTGCACTCCCACCAGCAGCCTACAACACGGCCTGTTTCCCCCCAGCTTCACCAGCATGGCCTTCACAACATCCCCGCTGAAACCCAGACATCCAGCGGCAGAGGCCAGCTCTCCCTGCTGTGCCTTGTCTGGATTCCTGAACAACAGAATCTACAAGCAGAAAAAATGTCTGTTTTTTAAGCATAAACACATTTATTTACTAACCAAAGGGTTGGCCCTAATTAAACTAACACTTGGAAATAGTTGCATGTAAAATGTTTGTGATGAAGATAACAGAACAGTAATAGGGGAAAAAAAGCATGGAGAGAGATTTGCTCATTGAACTGAATTTATTTATCCTCACAGCTAACTCCTGTCCAGAAGGATGATGGAATTTTTACTCAATTTTTTCATAGATCCAAGTACAGGTGACATTGTTCATGATGCGATCCACCACCATTTGCCCGCCTTCCAGCTTTCTTGTGATTGTGCTCTCCTTCCCTCCCACTCCTGATGTCGAACCAGCATGCCATTTACAAAGCTGCAGATGGTCTGAATTTTTCTGCCATCAGCTGTATTTTTTTCAAACTTCTGTCCCAGGTTACATGAGAACTGTATTATTTTCAATGTTCTCTTAGTTTTTATAGTGAGGTTTTTCCATCAAAAGTAAGGATGAAGTCTGGTTTGGCCATGGCACCCGTTTTGCACAGAGCCATTCCCACACCTAGTTCCTTCATGTGCTCATTGAAGCTGTTGCTCTCCACTAAGCGCCATCTTCCTACCAGTTACTGAATGATGGCCATGGTAGGTGCAGGAGGCATGCGGGCCACCACAGAAGAGAAGAGTCCTGTGCTAGAACTGTGGCCAATGGCTGTTGTTTTATGCCACCGTGTTTTGGGGTGGCTTATTACACAGCAATACATAGCTGGAATAGCCCTAAAATCCTATTGGCAGATGTTCTCCACTTGGTGCTCCGTGACCTGGCCTAATGGTGCTCAGCGGTGCAAAAGCCTAGTTGTCAGCTGACCAGCAACCAGCCAGTGTCCCCACAGGATGTTCCTGGGAGCCTCCATCATCCCTCCCAGCAGCATCCCACCTCAGACGTGTGCACAGCCTGGTTGTTAGTCAGGTACGCGCCTGTTATTCAGAGGTGAGCAGCGGCCACAGTTTTACAGCAGGAGTCTAAGAAAGGCATAGACTGTCCTGAGTCCTCTTTGTGCCTCCTTACTGGCAGCCAAGAGCAGTCAGCCAGGGGAGCAATCTCACTCAGCAGTCACAGGATTGAAAGGAGAAGTCTTACTTACAGTACAGTATGTCACCAACCCTTGCTGAGCACCTACACTTGTGACAGAGAATGAACAAGGCCCCTGCCTTCCATCATCCCACTTAATGAGCCCTTAATTCAGGGCTGTGGGCAAACACAGAGCACAGATACAGAGGGTGACATGGGAATTCCAGTTTTAATATGTGCAAGGTCCTGGACCATGTTGGTCACACCAGGATGTGTAAGCAAGACCAAGATGGTTTGATAGTGATAGTGCCTTTTTAGAGCCCAGTTTATAACCTGCAGCACCCTCACAATAAGCTGGTGAGACATCTATTAGTATTTTGATTTCACAAACAGCTGGGGGATGGCCAGAGGAATGGAGAAATTTAGGATATTTTTAGGACATTAAAATACAGCTAGGGCTTCCAGAACAAAGTACTACAGACTCGGGGGTTAAAAAAAAACAGGAATGTAAATTTTCTTAGGATTTTGGAGTATAGAAGTGCAAGATCATGATGTTGGCTGGCTGGTGTCTCCTGAGGCCTCTCTCCTAGGCTTGTAGGTGCTGCCTACTCACGGAGCCCCCTGCTGCACATGTGCCACTGCACTGCTCCCTCTGTGTGCAAACTTCCTCTTCTTGTGAGGATGCAGGCGGATTGCATGAGGTCTACCAACATGACCTCATTTCACCTCACCTCTTTAAAGAAACTATCTCCAAATATAGTCATATTATGAGGTACTGGGGGTTAGGACTTCAATGTATGAATTTTGGGAGACATAGTTCAGCCTATGACACACTCCTTCCCAGTTTGGACTGAAGCCATGAGTGAAGCAAGGCCCTTTGTTGTTCACACCCTGAGTGACCATTGCCACCCTCCACCCTGAAAGAATTGGGAAGTCAAAAGGAAGACACACTTAGGGCAAGGACTCATGGGCAAGGACACTTGTTTTGGATTCCCTAGACAGGGGCCCAGTGGGCCGCTGGAGGGCCACAGGCAGCATGTGTAAAGGGGCGAGGCTGTGTGGCCCACCCCTCCCCAAAGCACCAGACACAGAGAGAGGATGGGTCTGTGCTGCAGCTTGTTACATCCCCAACAGGGTAGACAGGGATGGGGGTGAGGGTCCGGCATTGTTTTACATACTGTGCTGCCTAGGGGACACCTGAGGAATAAGGGGACCCCACCAGGAAGTTGGGCCGCTAGATTCCTAGGAATTGAAAGAACCGAAAGGCTGGTCACAATGGGAAGCGCATCAGAAGTGCCTCGTAGTTGGGCCACTGCAGAAGGTACAGAAGCCACTGTGAGCCATCATATTCTAATATTTCCTGTTCTCAGCACACAATTCATGGTAGCCAACAGGTGCCAGAATCTAAATGGCCATCCCCAGATGATGGATAAACTAAATGGAGTACAGAGGAGGGCAGTACTGACACATGGTACTGTGTGAATAAACCTTGAAAATTTTATGCTGAGTGAAAGAAGTCATTCACAAATAGGAAACTAGTGTATGATTGGTTTCTTGTACATGACATATACACAATAGGCAAATCTATAGAAACAGAAAGCAGGATAGTGGTGGCCTGGGGTGAGGAAGGGAGATGGGGAGAGAGACTGCTGATGGCACTGAGGTTTCTTTTTCAGGTGAAGAACACGTTTAGGAACTAGAGAGAAGTGATGGTGGCACAGCACTGTGAATACACTAAATGCCACTGTATTGTAGTCTTTAAAATGGTTAATTTCATGTTGTGTGAATTCCACCTCAGTTGTTTACAAAAGTGACCATGAGAGTGGAATTCATCATTAGACCTCTCACAGGGCTGTGGTTGGGGGAGCCCCTGTCCCCTCTCTCTCCCCAGCCCTGTCCACCAGAAATACTGGCTGTGGAGAATGACATGTGGGCTCACTCAGCTCTCTCACTCACTGAGCCCTGTGCCAGAGCTCACAGGACGCTGGGGCACTGAGGGGGAGAGCGGTTCCAGTGCTGACCGTAAAGAGATCCTGGGATCCATACACGTCCTTATAAGTTTTCTAGTAGCCACATTTTAAAAACGAAAAAAGACAGGTGAGTCGACCTAACTGAAAAATAAAAAATTTTAAAACAGAAGAAAGTCCATGAATTTGTAAAAAAGAGAGAGATACAATATATTTTATTTAACCCTATATATGAAAATAATTTAACCCAAAATATCCCCAAAATTCAACATGTCAATACATAATCAATTCAGAATTTACAAATAAGATACTTCATATCCTTTTTTTTTTTCATACTGTGTCTTTGATATTTGGAGGTAATTTCATACTTAGAGCATATCTTAATCAGGACACTGAATTTTCATCAGGAATAGTTAGTCAGTATTTAGATTTCATAAAGTTCACAGTTGAAAAAAAGAATCACATACCCAAGTTGTGTCCAACATACTCAAAAAGTTTCCAATAAGTAAATTGCCTGTTGGTTTTAACATTTGCATTTAAATAAGTTATAATGGAATAAAGTTGAGAATTTAGTCACTGGGTCACACTAGCTGCATTCTGGTCTCCATGTCCAAGGTGGCTTGGTGACTTCCTCATGGGCTGGGCAGGAGGTCATGGGGTGTTTGACAACAAGTGGAGGGCAAGAGGTGGCGAAGGTGGGGCAACCCCTTCCAGGGTCAGGATGTTGCTTGCCAGGAAAGGAGAAGTGTCCCAGGCTTGGTCGAGCCCGTGAGGACCCACCCCTGTGCCTGCTCCCCTGCAGCCTTCTAGACCCACCTCAGAGGAGGCCTGGCATAGGGTGGGTGTGGCCCTTGCTACCTCCCGTGAAAAGGAAGGGGCTGGTAGGACAAGAGTCAAGGTCATGTTTCCTGGGGTTGGTGTGAACTGGATGCCCGCTCAGCCTGCACACCCCAGGGGTGCACTCAGAGGGGCGCCCGGGCCTCTGGGCCCAAAGCCATGGGCTTGGAAGCAGGTAGTGAGATTCTCAGAGCCTCAGAGCCAGGGTGCGGGGGATGGGGCACAACAAGGTCATCCTGGTCTCCTTGCTGGGGTTCCCTCTCCGCAGCCAGGACCCCGATGGCCTCTCACACCAGGCACAAATGTGACCATTCAGCTGAATGGGGGAAAGAAGTGGCATCTGAGACTGTCACATCTGATTGGGTTTTAGGATGAAGATGGAAAAGAATGCCTGACACAAAATAGGAGTTGGTGGGGAGGAGGGAGCAACATGCCCTGTCCTCCTGTGTCTGTCCTGCCTAGGAAGGGAGGAGGAGAAGGAGCTGGGAGAGAAAGGGCCAGCAAGAGAGACCCCGGGGAGAGAGCACACGGAAGAGGGGAGGAGTGCTGGTGGCCGCAGGCACTGGAACCAGGACCCATGGTTCTCAGTGTATCAGTCCCCTGTGGCCGCTAACTAATGAGTGCAGAAGCCTGAAGACAGTGTCAGGAGAGCTCTGCCACCAGGGCTCCAGGGGAGACCCCCTTCGCCTCTTCCCCACTGGTGTGCATCACTGCATCTCAGCCTCTGTGGTCAGGTGCCTGGGCATGTCTGATCTCCACCTGGATAATCCAGGAGCATCACCTCAGCTCAAGATCCTTCACTACATTGCATTTACAAAGACCCCTTTTCCAAGTGAGGTGACATCCATTGGTCCTGGGGGTTTAGACGTGGGCATATCCTTCAACCTGATGCAAAGTGATAGGGGGATAGATCCTTTGCAGGGAAGACCCTGTTGCTATCACAGCTGTCCCCAAAGGGATGGGACTGCTTGGAAGGCAGTGGCCACCACAGAGGCTTTCAGGCTGATGAGCAAGGAGGGAGTTCCAGCATGGGCTCCCTGACCTTTGCCTGGTGGGTGGACTTGGGGATGCATGGAGTGTGAGGGTTGCGGGGGGAGGCTCTTGGGCTGGGGCCCTGCTCCCACACCTGTGTCTCTTTCTGTTAGCTGTATCCTCCTTCCATTAAATGCTCTTCCTCACCTGTTCCAGAGTGTTCTGAATGGTGTCTGGTGGAAATGCTCTCCTGGGTGTCATCCAAAACTGGGTTTCCACCCATTCTGGAGCCAGAAGACATGGTGGTGTGTGTGAGGGGCAGAGAGTACACATTTGGGAAACCTAGAACTAAAACTTGCTCTGAAACCTTTAGGCTACAATGATAAAAATGAATTTAGAAGAGGTCGAATCTGGTACATTTAACTTTTTTAATTAAGAAAAAATGTGTAGTTTTCTCCATTATATATTCATTCAATAGTTTTTCAACTAATACTGTGAGCACCTGCTTGTATAATAAATTATACAAGTGAGACAGACATGTTTCAGAGGGTGTGGTGCCCAGTGAGCAGCACAGCCCCTTCCTGGCTGGCCAGGGCTCCAGAAACCCTCCAGCGGCCCTCCAGGAAGCGTGGAGGGGATTGTTTCCCAGGCTCCGGCTATTAGTACTGCCACTTGTCACCTGGATGACTTGAGGGCACCAAGAGGGACAAACTTGGGAGCCAGTTGCAGAACCCCTACCCCAGCCACCCATCCAGTCCATGGAAAAGACCATTGCCTCAGCAGGGCATCTGCCCAACAGGGCCGTTTCTGTCCCTATAAACACGTCCCCACAGGAAGGGTGAGCTAGCGCGATGAGCTGCACAAACCATCTGGCCCAGGTGTCTTGTATCTCAGTGCCATAGTCAGAAATACTGCCCTTGGCTTTTAGAGCTAGCACTGGGTGGAGAGTCAGTGACCTGGGCTCTGGCCCCAGTGACCTCAGGAGATTGAAATGGCCCTGAGGTGACCTCCCCTGACCTGCCCCTTTTCTCCCGGTGCAGAAGTGAGCAGGGACCTGAGTTTGCCATTTGGGTTCAATCTTTAGTCTACCCTTACTATTATTGCTCTTTCACTGGGTTTATTTGAACACTGAACTATGTTTATTTAAAAGGGAAACTCTATATGACTTTCTAAATGTAACATCTATATTATGTGCTGTTAGCTACAAAAATAAATACAGTGAAAACAAAAAAAAAGGTCATTAAATTCTAGTTAGATATCATGACTACCCTACACCTCCCTTGAGGGTGGGGGCTTGTGCAGTGGGTTTGGGACTGCCATTGAACTCTGGCTTTGTGACCCCAAGATTGTCTTGCTGGCCAGCCCACCTTTGGAGAGATGTTGCCTCACACTATGAGTGAGGAACACCTTGCAGAGCCTAGTGCAGGGATCAAAACATGGTCCCTGTCCTTGTTCCTACACCCAGAACCCACACATGGATTTGGGTGCTTGGATTCCTCACAGAGAGGCCCATGGAGGCCTGGGGACACACCAGGATATGTCCAGGCCTGTGAAGGTGAAGGTCTGCATTTGAGTTCTAACTCAGGCACCAAACCAGCTAAGGGACTATTCATTCATTCAACAGGTATTTATTGAGCATTTGCTCTGCGCCAGATGCTGTGCCAGGGCTGGGGTTTCAGCAATAAACCACAGGTGTAGTACAAGTGTGGTCCTGCCCCAGTGTAGCTTTCATTGCAGTGGCAGGAGATGCTCAACGAACAGGAAACAAGTTCCAAATAGTAACTTTGGATCAGGACAGACAGGGCAATGGATACTATCGTGAGGAATAACATTTCAGATAGATGGAACAGCAAGTGAAAAGCCCAGAAGCAAGAACAAACTTAAGCATTTGAAGAATAGAAAGCCTGTGCAGCTACGTGTGATGAACCTGAGCCCGGGATGCAGCACAGTCTCGGCTTTTACCCTCAGAGAAAAGGAGGGCATTGGGAGTTTGGAGCAGGAGAGAAACACAAGTTGCCTGAGATTTTAGGAAGATCTTTCTTGTTTCTGTGTGGGGAGCTGTCCAGAAGGGGAAAAGAACAGTCTGGAGGCCACAGGTCTGGTGAGGTGACGGGCCCTGACCTAGGCTGGCCATCATCAAGGGGAGTCTGGGAGCCACGTGTACACACATGTGCACTTCACACACAGAGCCCTTTTCCACCCAGAGAGACCACAGTTTGGATCCTGACTGACCTCTTGTCAGCAGTGGGATGCTGGGACATGTCATTGAAAAGCCTCACACCCACCCATTTCATTCTGAGTACCGCCCTCTCTCACCAGGGTCTGCCATGACCTCCTCGTCTGCCTTTCACTCTTTCTCCACACCCCAACAACAGTAATTCTTTCAAAACAGGTATGGTCATGACACATTCCCTGTGTGAATTCCTTTAATGGTTCCCATAACCTTCAGCAACAAGTCTAAATGTGTGTCAGTCAAGGGATTGTAGTCTAACAAACAGACTGAACAATACTTCAGAGACCAGATATAACACAAGTTGGGTTTTGCCTTCATGGAAGTCTAGAGCATGCGGCTCCTGCCAGGGGATCAGGGACCTAGATCATCTGCCCCAGGCCTCCGTCTCTCCCCTTCTGTGTCTATCCAGCAGAGAGGAAGGACAAGTGGAGCGAGGTACCACCTTTTGAAAGCTTTGGTCCACTTCTGCTTGCAACTGACTGCTACAGAGGCTAGGAGACAGTCTGTCCAGGGAGGACAGGAGAGGATTTCTGGTAAGTTACTGTGTCTGCAACAATGTGTCCTCTGGTCACCAAAGGGTGGTTTCCTCCTCTCTCCACTCACACCCTCTCCCAAAGGGTCACCTCCACCCCCACTCCCCACTTGCTCCAGGGCTCCTATCTCTTGGAGACACATCATATTTTCCACCAGTATCATCCTGGATCTAGAGGTAAAACCCACGTCACTGCCTGCTCTAAACCTGAATGAAACAGGGGACCAGGGAGATGAATGCAGGCAAAGCTCATGGACTGGGCCAGCAACAATGGGGCTCCATGGGGTGGCTTTGTGAGGACCCTGCCGTAGCTCAGCCACTTCTGTGCTCTGGACCAACCACCTCTCCCATTTTTCTCCATGGCCACATCTGAGTGGGATCTACACACTTTTTCCAGCTCCTTTCCTGTCCACATAGGTATAGCTTCAGGAACCAGGCCTTAAGCTCATGGTTTCTGTGGTAACATATACAATTCTCCCTCAAATCTAGGAGGTTTCCTTCCAGTAAGTTTCATGTGACTGCACCCATGGTTCTTTTCTAACATGGGTTTCAAGAGGCTTTATTTCTTTGCTTCTTTGTCCCCTCATCTGGCTCTGGGTCAGTTTACTGATGTTTACTTCCACAGCATCTCAGACAACTAGCTAATGGACCAAGTTAACAGGTTCATCTCATCTTCCCCATGGGGCTGAGGCCTTTGTAGAACTGAGAACATTTTAACGGGCCTTTGTTGCTTAAAGCATTTTTCAGTTTCATTTCCTGTTACTTGGGGTCCTGGAGCAGTTACCTTTTCCAACACTACAAGTCCCCTGACTCTTTCATTCCCCTTTCTTTTGTTTGCAAACTGCATCTTGCTGGCATAGATCTCTTTCTTACACCTTGCTATAAAATTTATTTTGTTTGAAATGAAAGGAAAACCCAACACCATTGATACCCAGATCATTCTAACCACTTCCCTCTAGAGCCACAGGCTTATAAGTCCCTGGTCTGCCCTTCAAGTGATTGCAGGTTAGGATTTTAACAAACATTTTACCCCTGCATAACAAGAGATTCCAACTTTCCACTCTGCAATATCTATCTCCTTGTTTCCTGCTGCCTGATCTCCAAGTCCATGCTACATATTCAGCACCATACTTCAAGGTATTAGTACAGTATATCGTATAACAAACAGATCTCAAAATGTAGAATGCTTAAAATGCTATAGACATGTATTCCTCACTCACTAACAAGCCAAAATGAGAGTTTGTTATTGACAAGTGGTTTTTCTCCATGCGGCAACTCATGGTGCCATGTTCTTTACAGCTGGGAGATTCACCATCCCTAAAGCCTGGTCACTGACAGCACCCCACAGTGGAATGAGACAGACAGAGCCTGGGAGGAGCCCATTTCCATGCACATTCCATCAGCTAGAACTCAGACCCAGGGGCTCACCTGCTATGAGGGAGGCTGCTACATGCAGCTGTGTGTCCACCATGGAAACAGACTGAGCTGTAGCAGCTTCCATCAAATCACAAGGCTCTCCATCATCAGGACCCACCCTCCTCTTCAGGCTCATTTCCTGACTCCCTCATGCATCTTTGAGACATGCCATAAATGACTGCACTGCTAGGCCATTGCTCATAATGTTTAGCCTATCCAGAGCTCTCTTTTCCCTTGCTGTTCCATCTGCTCATCCTTCCTTCCTTCCTTCCTTCCATCCATCCATCCATCCATCCATCCAACAATTGTTGTTGAGCATTAGCTACATGCCAGGCACTGATCTGGATGCTGGGAATGTTGAAATGGATAAAACAAAAAACAAGAAAACTCCTCTGCTCATGGAGCTTGTGTTCTAGCAGGGAAATTCAGATAACAATAATAAACAAGATAAACCACTTATATAATGCAAGAAGAAAGCAATGATTGGAAAAAATAGAGCAGGATAAGGGAATTGGGGAGGGGGTGTGACCTGAGAAAGGAGGCCCAACTGAGTATGTGAGTGAGGGACACCTGAGGATGTCTGAAGCTAGAGCATTCTGTGAACATGGAACAATGCATGCAAAGGCCCTGGGGTGGGAGTGGCTTCCTGGGTGTGAGAAAGGGCAGGGAGCTGTGTGGCTAGAGAGTGGCGGAGATGAGGTCAGAGATCATGGAGATCAGGTTGTGTGAAGCTTGTGGACTGGTCCCTTCACAAAGCACACTCACCTTTTGGATACTCCTTCCTCTAGACAGCATTCCCAGGCCCTCCACACCGCAGCAGGCCCCCGCTTGTGGGTGCTGGCAGCCTTGGCACAGAATTTCCTTACTGCGAGTGTGCCTTCTCTGAAGACGAATTCCCATCAGCTGTGGTCGTCCTGTGTCCTCACTGAACACACAGGAGTGCCCAACGTGGGGACGGAATTGGCTTTCGGAACCGATTTCTGGATCAATTGGTTTTCTGTAGGAGGAAGAGGGCTCTCCCCTGGTAGGCATGTTGGAAGACCTGAATGAGATGGCCTGGTTTTATGGCCTCGTCTGTGTACTTAGTTAGCCTGTTCATCTTGAGAGAGCAGATTATTCCCCAACTCTCTCTAGATTCCTGAATGACTGTGGAGGACTTATTCTTTCCCACCTCAGCATCTTTCCACATCTAATATGTGACTTCATTCCTGAGTGGCCTCCTGGATTTCAACAACCTTCAGAAAGAAGCTCTAAGGGGGGGGGGGGGGGCCTCTTCTGACCTCCTGTGCTCCACCCTCTCTGCAATGGAGATTGCCAAATCTCACCCCACAGGGTGGCCCAATGGCCTCCCTGATTGATGGCCTGCAGGTGTCCCTTGACCCAACCACAAGCTTACAACATGCCATCCCACAGCACCCTCGTATCAATGGAGATGACATTCCACCAAGCGTGATCTGTGGCCTCACAGCATCCTGAAGTGGCTGGCCAGCGTGGTCTGTCATCTCCATATCCAACATGCTGTCTTAGCCTTCCGGGGAGATGGGTTAGGATGATGTCAGGTGCCCTGCCCATAGCAGGCAATGAAATTCCTTATTTCATCCCAATTAGTTGGTTGGCATCTAGACCCAGTCCTCCCCATCACAGAGGGCCTACGTGTCTGCAAGCTGCACTTCCCAGTGCACTGTCTGTTCATTTCTGCTCATGGGAGGTCTTGGCAGGAGACCAGGAGGCAGTGAAGAACTGTGTCTGAACTTGGTGAGTTTTACTGGTGGCAGCAACAGTGACCAGTGTGCATGCATTCCTGGGTTTTTGTTCAGGCAGTGAGGTCCCAACAGCAGCCCACGGACCGTGGCTTTGGGTAACACTCCTCTTCCCCCAGCTCAGCATAATAGCAGTTTCATGCACTTACTAATATTTGGGTCACCTCACTTTCACACCTTTGCTCTCTTCCTTGCAATAGTCTTTGTGACCAGTCCCCCTACACTAAATCCTATCTGAAGCACCTGAGGCCGTTTCTGCTTTCCTGACTCTACACAGACTATTCTTGGTAGCAGGAATGTTATCTGAGGAATCATCTTTTATGCCTGGAAAGCTGGGGTTGGTTATCTGACTTAATGGGTAGCAGTAATGACCTTACCATGCAGGGCAAATGGAGCCCTGGAAGTTCACAGCACTCAGTGGCAAAATGACTATTTAATATCGCACCCTATTTTAAGAGTGTAGGGTGAGATGCCTCTTGAAGGCAGAACTGGGAGACTGATTGGCTGCCACCCCAGTCACTGTGATGGGGACAACAAAGCTGCAAAGTTTTGGTGTGGGCTGGCTGCTGGGACCACAGTCAGCAGAAAGGAAAGTGTAAACTCAGCCTAAGGTTCAGGCACAAAAACTAAAGAGCATCTCTGACAGCCAGAAAACAATCTCTTTAATATCCTATAGCCATAAGGATACAACTGAAAACACAATGCTGCATTTGATCCTGCAGGCTGCAGTTACAAGTTGAATTCACAGTCTTGCCGGCCCTCTCATATAAAATTTAGGGTGTTGATTTGGAAGAAGTGGGACCCTGAGAACAGTAGAGGGGACATTTGGGTGGCCTTCAAATCTGAGACTCCAGAACTAAGGAACAAGTGTATGGTTGCATGCTCCATCAATATCCCTGTCACAACCCAGCTCTGCATGCAATGTCATCATTTCAATGACAGCCAGGCATGCCTAATTAGCCTTGCACCTTGTGGTTCAAGACAGAACCCACCTCAGCCTTCCAAATGACCAGGGAAATTCCAAGAAATGTTATCTTGTGTGTTGCCCTCCAAGGCCATCTGTCACCTAAGTGGACATAAGGCTTCATGACAGATAAGGGCACATCACTTTACAAAGAAGGCATATATCCTGTCCCCAGCCTCCCAGCCACATACGCAGTAACCTAACTCTCACCCCACTGAGCTGTTTCCTCATCCACAAGATGGGCCTGATGACTGGCATCTCACAGGGCTGCTGGGAGACTCCAGTGAGACCAGACTGTGGAGGGCCTGGCACTTGCAGGGCACTCCTCTTCTTCAAATGGCTGGGGGTGGCACTGTAACCCCTGAGGTGGGAATTAGGGCAAAAAACATGCCACTTAGGAAAAAATCCCTGCCTCCCTGGGCAAGGGAACAGGGGGACAACACAGGGCCCTGGGCCAGGTAGAGGACTCTCTCTCAACCCTGTTCTAAGGCCATTGTGACTTGACTCCACAAGCTTGTACGGGTGCCCCACCTCTTTCTGCTGGACCAGAAGCCCCAAGAGGAGGCTTTCTAGGGGTAGAGGAACATGTCTATAGTGGAGGCTGTGTGAAGTGACATGACAATCTCTTCCAGGTAACTGGCTCCCAGCTGCTCTGCAGGTGAGTGTGTGACCAGGGCCTCCAAGGGGCCTTACCCTCTGGGGTAGGCAGCTGTTAACAAAGCACACAGAAAGCATGGTGCCAGAGCCCCTGACAATGCCACTGCCATCTTGCTGCAAGGCCTCAGCCAAGCCCTGGTGCTTGTCAGAGCCTTACTCTCTGTGCTTGCGAACTGGGACTATGCTGCCAATCACACAGGAACAGATGCAGGGCTGGGGGACTGACCTCCCGCCTAGCCTGCTCTTTCAGTTCCTCACACCCTGTGGGCCACCAAAGTTGGCTGTGCTTCCATCTATTCATTGGTAAAAGTGGCCAGGATTCAGACTGCCAATGGGGTAGGGCAAGGCAACCTGGGGATAGCAGCCCCTGGCCAGAGAGAACCTGCTGGGCCTCCTCTAGTGGCTGCCCTGAAGCCACACGCTAGACCAGCTTTTATTGAAATGTATGTCAGGCAGTCTGTTCAGGAATTTGACAAATATCAAAGGGAGGTCTGGAGCCTTGACCCAGACATCCCCTAGAATGGGTCCTGAGTAGGAAAGGCACATGAGTTACTACCTTTGGAGATGAGGCAAGTAAGAGAAACTCAAAGCAAGATGACAGGAGAGCAACCTGCTGAAAGGGGGTGGGGAGGTTCCCTCCTCCAGATCAGGGGCTCCCAGGGCATCATCACAGGGGGAGCAGACGCTGGGATGTCAGATACCTGGGGCAGCACTAGAGGCAGGCCAGCCATGGCACAACTGGCCAAGTTGGCTGAGGGCTCCAGGCCAGGGTCTGCTGCGCCCCCAGCCTGGCAGAGTCAAGCTGTTGCTGCTGCCTCAAGGCTCCACGGGAGCCCAAGGGCTGGAAACAGCATTAGACCCCTGAAACGGCAGCAGCATTGTAAGGCAGCAAAGAGGCCAGGTCATACTTGAAGGAGCTGAATACACACTGTTCCTGGGCCCAAGGCTACATGGCCCTCCTCCCTATCCCCTGGAACCTGAGCAGCTCTTGGTTTGCTTATGTTGCTTGCAGGCTGGCCTAGGCATGGTAAGCTGCCTGCTGTTAGAACACAGGTTCAGGCTGGGACACAATGGGGACAGAAACAAGTCCTTTCTGGTGTCACCTGCTCCTTAGCACCCTACTTACCCTGGGATCCTATGTATAGGGCACCCTCCTGGAACATGGTCACTATGTCCCATAGGCTGTGAAGGGAGGTGGCACCAGCTCATTGAGCCACTTGAGTTTTCACTACAGAATCTGTGCTTAAACTTGGCGACAGATGAATGAATGGGGAGGATGGTCCTAGGGAGGGACCTAGACTTTGGGCTGGCCTGCCTACTCGGAGGCCTGCAGTCCACCATTTTTCTTGAACGTGCTAGGAATGGACAGCCCCAGCCTTGGGAGGGATCCAGGAGCTGAGTTCACCTCTTGCCAGCAATTTCTGGGTTAATCCCCAGCACGGTGGGGGCCCAGGGAGTACACTCACCCTCCCAGTAGCATGTTGCAAACAGCTGGGGAATACAGTAGGAATCGGGTGCTGTTTGAGCTCTTGGGAGTTCCTGGAGGCCAGAATGTGCATGTGCAGATCAAGATGTTCCTGACCCTTGGTGGGAAGATCTGTGTACAGGGCAACCCCACTGTTGCAGTGGTGGTGGTGGGGGTTCGTCCCTAAGCCTAGGAAGAGAGGTGCATGTACAGGTTGCCATGGTAACCAGCACCCCCATCCCCTGGGGTCCCCAACCCCAAGCCTGAGGCCTGGAGGAAAAACATCACTCTCAGGGATTCACTGTTAACTTGTGCCTCAGCCCCAAAGGAACTCCAACTCCTAGGGTCCCCTCCTGCCCCACAGAGGAGCAGGTGCAGAGATCTGGCTTGTGGGGGGAACAGGGCACTAGAGTCAGGACCCTCAGCCCTACGTAGTCCCTTAAAGGGAGACCACAGAAACACTAGTGCTGAGCAGAGGGTGCTTGGGTGTGTCTCCCAGGCCACTATCAGGAAGACTGGTCTAGGAGGGGCCCTGTAACCCCAGGCAGGTCACAGACCACGCTGGGCCATAAGCTCACCATGATATCATCAGATATCAACATGATATCTTACAGCTGTAAAGGAAATCCCTCCACAGAAATGTTTCTTTTGGGGTAGTAAGGATGATTTTTGAGGACAGTTTGCCTCCTTTCTACCTCAGCTCCAAAGGGTCCTTTCTGAGAAAGCTCACCCACAGGGCAGCCAGGAGGCCAGCAAGTGGTGGGAATCCCTGCGATGCTTAGCCAGACCTGGAGCTGGCCTCTGGCAGACAAGCACACAGGGAGGGCAGGGCAGCCACAGGGGACAGGGACCTTGGTTTCCTGCAGAGCTGACAGACAAGAAAGCAAGGAGTTAAGGGAACGGGCACCAAGGAGGAAGCAGCCAGTGCTCCCGCTGTCGGCCTCTCCACTGACACACAGCTTGGAACTCAGAGTTCCGCGTGTGTGCATGGGCTCATGTGTGCACCATGGGACCAGAGCCAGTGCCCTGGCCGCCCACATCAGGGAGGGCTGCCCCTTGCCACTTCCTGCCAAGGCACACAGCTGGAGGAAGACAAGAGGCAGCACTAACAGCAGCCACAGCTTGGTGCTGCACCTCTCAGAAGTTGGCACGTAGTTTCTTATTGCTCTTCTCAGCTTGGGGAACATACTCCTCATCTGCAAAAGGACAGAGTAAAAGGCAGTGGCGGCGGGGGGTGCCAAGACAGCCCATCTGCCAATCACAAAGCAGGGAACACAGATGGGACCCAGAATGGCCACAGGGATGCCCTGTCCACGTCCCAGTCCTGGCCACAGGTCCTCAAAGGTCTGCCCACAACAGGCCATGTGGTCTTCTGAGAAGCCAGCCAGTGTCTGCATAGCAGGAGCTGCCGCACTGCAGCTACCTGGCCTCCCCTTGGCCACAGTTGCTGGACTACTGCCCATCCTTGGCCAGCCACCACCAGGGGCCGCAGATGAGCATGCTTAAAAAATAACTCTGAGAAGTCCCTCATGGGATCGAGGTTTCCTGAGAGCACGAAGAGAGCCAGGGCGATGGCTGTGAGGAAAGGTCTGGCAGGAACACGCCCACCCTGCAAGCCAGGGTCACGGCTGCAGGCGTTCCAGGTACTGGGGCAGTGGGTTCTCCTTGACATACTTCTGGATGTACCAGCATGTGAGATGGGCCTTCAGGTCCTCCTCCACCACGAAGTCCAGAGCAGCCTGAGAGCCAGAGAGAGAGAGAGAGTGGTCAGTGCCCACACCCAGGGCTCATAGTAGCCTAGCCCCCACACCTCCCAGGCTGTTCCCTCTGAGGATGGGAGCTGGCTGCCCATGAATACCCATTTTATCCAGTCTGCAATGGAGGTAAGGGGTGCTGTCACCACCCCCATATTTCAGTTGGGGAAACCGAGGCAGAAAGCATTGGTAAATTGCCTGAAGCACATGTCACAGGAGAGAATGGACCAAGATTGGATCCTGAGCTCCTGTCCAAAATTGCGCAGGAAGCAGCCTCTACACAGGGCAGCCAACAGCCAAATGGCGGAGTGGGTAGGGGTTGAACCTGGAGAAGCCCACTCCATTGCAGCTCGTCTGTCCCATAGCCTGTCCTTTCCAATCTCATGGCCTATGTGTCCCCGGTGGGGAACATGCCTGGCCCTTACACAGTTGGTCCGTTTGACCTTCCAACACCCTGAGATGGCCTTGGCGCGCCTTACTGTCCAGTTCACACCTGATTCTGGAGTTTATAACCTAAGACTCTCTTGTAACAAGAGTCTAGTCTAATCTCCCATTTTGCAGATAAAGAAACTGAGAGCCCAAGAAAGTGCCAAAGTAACTGCCACATGGTGTGAGCCCATGTGTCCTAGCGGGGCAGCACTCTCCAAGGTGAGGGTGGGGCCCAACTCCCCTTTACCCAGGTCCACAAATCTCAGTTTCCTCATTGGTCACATGGAGGGTGGAGGAGGAAGAGAGGCCTGGAGGGGCTGGGCAGGAAGAGCAGGCTGAGGGAGGAGTCTGGGCCCCAGGAGCAGCACTCAGGGAACCTTAAGGCCACCCTTGGCTCCAGTCCCCTCACTGAATCCAAACCTGCTCTCCAAGCAGCCTAGAGTTTGAAGTGCTTTGGGGATGAAGCAGGTGAGGGCAGGGAATGGGGCATTAGCCGAATGACGGACATTCATCATCCACTTGTTCCAACAAAGTTTATTGAGCACCTGTGACATGCTGGGATCCCAGCCAACAAGTTCCAGCAGGTGTCAGGGGCCCTGGAGGCTTAGCTATGTAGAACCCGGGGCCTGGGCCCAGAACTATAGCCACCAGCCCAAGAGCCAGGAGTGGGCAAAACACACTGCCTGACCATCACCAGCCCCTGGCTGCAACCTGGTGGCAAGGTGAGCACCTGTCTGCACTCTGGCCAAGAAACAGGCCAAGGGTGTATGAGTGGGAGGGTTAGCAACTCTACCCCCACCTCCCTACCTTGGCAAGGTGCTTGGCAATGCCACGCCCACGGTAAGCATCAGGGACCTCGGTGTGCTGCAGGTCCACGATCCGCTTGCCCACGTACTCGTAGAGCAGGACAGCCCGGTCGTGGCACCCTGCAGAGGGAGGTGGTGGACACATGAGGCCGTGGAGACTCCAGGGGCCTGACGGGCACTAAGTTTGGGTGCCAGGACAGGCATTTGGAGCCAAAATGCTGAAGTTGGATCCTAAATAACCTCTCTATGCCTCACTTTCCTCATCCATAAAATAGGGATATAATTAAACATTCCTCATAGGATTGTTTGGAGAAATGAGATTATCTTCATAAAATGCTTAGAAGAGAGCCCGGAACACTCTAGGCCACCATGAGACTGCTATTATTCTCAGGCTCAGCATCCCATGACTCCCAGTGCCCTTACAGCCTAGCTCCCTGTCCCCACCTGAGCTCCCCCTGGAGGGCATAGAGCCCCAGGCCCAGCGCTAGATGTAGAGCAGGACTCCGCAAGCCCTCAGCTAACCCAGAATCTTGAGACAAGAGAGCAGGCCCAGAGATGTGCCAGGACTACTTGCTGGACCCTTGGAAGGTGGGAAAGGGTGGCACCAGTGTCCACAGGAAAGTAACACTGGGCACCTAAACAGGAACAAACTGGCCTTTGTGCCCTCTTAGGCCCACTCAGACTGGAGGGCACCAGTCCATCCCAAAGTCCTGCTGGAAAAAATTTAACTGGGGTTCCTCCAAAGAAAGTATTTAGTTTCCCATCTGTCTCTGTCCATCCATCTGTCCAACCAGACCCACCCATTCATCCCCCATCTCCCTGCCCATCTACCTCCAAGCCATCCCATCTACCCACCTGTCCACAATCTGCCCAGCAGTCTTATTTAACAAATGTTTATTGAGCCCCAGACACTGTTTCAGGTCCTGGGGCTACAGCAATGAGCGAGCCTGACAAAAGCCCTGCTCCTGCAGAAATCACTAGAAGAGGGGCAGAACCAAGAAGTGGGCAGGGGGTGGAGAAGAGGAACTGCTGGGCAGAGATGAGACAGGAAAAGGAGGAGTGGGCTACGTGGTGTCAGGGAGCAGTGTTCTAGACAGAGAGGACAGCTAGGACAAAGGCTCTGAGGCAGCCGTGGGTGAGAGAGAGGGTGGAGCAGAGGCAGGGAGGTGTTGGCGGCAGGCTCGGGGGAAGGTCCTGCAGAGCTTCCTAAGCCATCATGAGCAGGGAGCCACAGCAGGGTCCTTGGCAGAGGAGGGACAGGATGTGATCACAATGTCAGAGGATCCCTCTGGCTGCTACACGGACAGTGAGGTGGCTGCTGCACTAGCCCAGGTAAGCATGTAGGTCACAGACAGAAGGAGGGAGCAGGGGTGTGAGGAGGGGTCAGACTCTGGTGGGGCTTTGATAGTGTAGCTGGCAGAGTGTGCTAAACAGCTCAGATTTGGTGAGAGAGAGGGAGGGGGGAGGCAAGCACAGCTCCATGGTTTGTCCTCTCAGGTAGCTGTGAGCATATGAAGGAAGCAAGCTGGACTGGGGGAGAGTCAGGGCCATTTAGCCAGGAGCAGTCAGGAAAGGACAGGGAGAGGGCACAGCTGGTACGAAGGTCCTGAGGTTAGAATACACAATTTACTGTCCCTAAAAGAAAACACGTCACTGCCAACTGTGTTTCCTGAATGTTCAAAAGCAAATTCTATTTCTTGTTTTTCACTTTGAAGCACCATTGAGAATTTGCTAAATGCTGCCTGAACATGGGGCCTGTGGTGTCACAAATGGGAAAGTGACAGGCTGAGGGATGCAAACATCCGGCCCAGGGTCTCACAGCAAACTGGGCACCAGAACAGGGTCCCACCCCAAGCAGGAGGCTTTCTCATTTTTCCCCAAAGCTCCAGGAGTGAGGCTAGAATCCACCTCCCCGTTTCCAGATGGGGAAACTAAGACCCAGACATCCACATCCCACAGCAGGTCAGAGGTAAAGCTGAAACTCAGGCCTGCAGACCCTGGGCCCAATTGTGTCTTTCTGGTCCACCTCAACACATGCTGTCTCCTGCCTCCAGGCCTTTGCCTAGATGGTCTCTTCTGCCTGGAGTAACCTTTGCCCTAATCAGGCCCTGCTGAGGGTGGCCCCTTGCTCCACTTCCTATCCTATGCAGGCTCCAGGGGCCCCAGCACCTCTTCCTCGTTGCCAGGCTGCTGCTCTGGCCCCCAGTGCTACTGCCCTGGCTGTGTAGCATGGGACTCAGTTCTCAGCTCCCACATCTACTAGGGTTAATCCAACTCACTCAGAACAGGACAGCAGAGACCCAGAGGCTACGTTGGGACTGACGCAGTCACTGAAGGAGGTGCCTGCCTGCCCTGGCCACTCTGTTACCCCAAACTCATCAAGGGTCTACTACATGTCAGGTAGGGTTTCAGGTGCTAGGTGTGTAGCAATAAAGAAAACTGACCAAACACTCCCTCCTGAAGGGAGACAGGCAATAAGCAATATCATTTTAAACAGTACAGGATTCGAAGGTGGTAGACTGGAGAACACAGCAGAGAAGGGGTCGGGGGCAGGGCTGCCATTTTAAAGAGGATGCAGAGAACAGGCCTCTCTTGAGCAAAGACCTGAAGGGAGTGAGGAATCCAAGAGGAGACGTGGGGGATGAATAGTCCAGGTGGTGAGTGCAGCATGTGCAAAGGCCCTGGGGCAGAACGTTCAGGATGCAGTGAGGCAGCCAGGAAGGCTGGGCTAGAATGAGCGCAGACACTGGTAGTAAGCCACATTGAAGGTTCTGGGGCCAAATCACGTGGGGGTCTTGCAGGCCACTAAAAAGATCTCAGCTTCTAGGCCATTCCATGCCTAAAGAGAGGGAGGTGGTGGGGTTGCAAGTCCTTGAAAGCCTGCTAGTTTTCCTCTGTTCATTTGTCTACTCTCAATCAACATTCCTGAAAGCAGCCACTTGGGCCATGGATGGACTAGATCTCAAAATGGCCTAGGCTTGTCCCCACTCCTGACCCTTATCCCTCAGCTCCTGATAGCCACATGGGTTTGGTCACCACTGCGTTCCCAGTGCCCAGCCCAGGGAAGACTCTCAGAGAGATATTTGTCCTACAAACAACTGTTGTTCTCTTTCTGCCACACACACTAGGGGTTTGACGCCAACTTGTGGGTTACCAGCACACCCAGCACTCTAGCCTTCCCAAGGCCTGGCCCCATGCCTTCACCTTCGAAGAGCCAACAGGTGGCAACAGCTGCAGCTCACACCTGTGAGGCCCTGGCACAGAGCAGACCTGTATTCAGTTCTCTCTAAATACTAATTCTCATAAAAACCTTACAAAATGGGTAGGATTCTCAGAGCCCTGTTTACAGATGGGAAAACTGAGGCTCTGCGAGGCAGTTACACACAACTTGGTGTATGGAGCTGGCTGGACACAGTCTGAGCTCACAAGGTGGTTCTTCTGGCTGAACGAAGAACAGAGGGCATGAGAGCCGCCAAGGTAGACCTGGCTCCATGTGAGGGAAAGGACATGGGCTACATTGGAGGGAAACAGTACGTTAATGATGCCCCCCTTCCACACCCCCCATGGGCTGGACCATACCACATTGACTAGGGAGGAATCAGATCCTTAGTCGGCAGTCTAGAGTACCTGGCCTGTGACCTGGCACCTTGGCCTTAGAGGGCCTGTAAAGGCCACCCAGTCCCAACTACCCACACGAGACACAGCCCAAATGTCCCATTCCTCCCCCAAACCTGCCTGGAGAGGCCTCTAGAGTCTTCCCTGGGCTGGGCACTGGGAATGCAGTGGTGACCAAACCCATGTGGCTATCAGGAGCTGAGGGATAAGGGTCAGGGGTGGGGACAAGCCTAGGCCATCTTGGGATCTAGTCCATCCATGGCCCAAGTGGCCTGGAGGCATGGCCAACCCCTGTGGCTCAGGCCAAGACCTTGGGGTCCTCCTTGCCTTGTCTTTCTCTCAGACTCTGAGCTGATCCTGAGACAGGTCCACGGGCACAACTTTCAAAATATGCTTGGAATCTGGCCACTGGTCACGTCTCCATGGGCACCCAGCCATGGAAGCTGAGTCAGATCCCATCTGTCCTCTGCTCAGGGCCCTGGTCACCACTGGCCTCCTTGCTACTCCTTACAGACACCCGGCTCTCAACCCCCAACCTGCCAGGCTGCTCCCTCTGCCCAGCATCTCTCCCACAGGAGCCTCCCAGGGTTGGCTCCCCCTCATTACCCAAGGTGAGCCCAAATATCACCTCCCCAGAGACCTCCCCTGACCATCAGCAGAAGGCAAGTGCAGGGCTATGTCATCACCCTTTTACCCTGGGTGCCACACCCATCTGGCATGAGCATCTGGGCGGCTGGGCCCTAGATATCACTATCTCTGCTCATGGCACTGTGGGCAGAGCCCAGGGCATGGCCTAGCCAGGCCCAGGACCTTCTCAGGGGTGGGTTCTGCAGGCTACACCAAGACTCTTGACTAGCATAAGGGCTCAGTACTTGCTACTCTTGGGGGCCATAGGAATAAGCCCAAGGCAGGGCAGGGCCCTGGGTTCCAGTTCCAGCTCTGCCAGGTGATTTCAGACTGGTCCCAATACCTCATGCCCAAGATTTCACCTGTCCTAGGACAATTGCCTCCTCCTTCCTGGATCTGAGAATTACAGCAAGACCACAGACTGAATTAGTTTTGAGAAAAGTTAAAGGTGCTCAAGTTATGAGATCCTACCCAAGGGTCTCTTCCCCAGTACCTTCCCCTGGCCTCAACCCCAGGACCAAAACCCCAGGAAGTTATCAGAGGAGGTGGTCACTTAGAAATCATCTTCCCTGGCAGGTGGGAAAGAGGAGGAGGGGCTCTAGGTTGCGATGTGGGTCCCGTGCACAGAGCAATGACCGCCACCATCTCTGTTCTGCCAGCACCAGCTCTGAGTGGTGGGCCAGAGAGTCAGAATGCCCACTGTACTGATGAGGAGAGTGGGGCCGGGAACCCTGCTCCCTCTGAGAGCTGAAGAAGCTGACCAGGGACAAGTGGGTACAGGAGCAGGGAACAGGCCCCAGAAGCACCAGACTGCATTTCAGGTATCTCCACAGGCAGATCCCACTTTGGGATGGGGCCACAAATTGGTGGTTCAGAGGTAGGTTGGGCAGAAGGGGTTGCAGTTTAGGAAAGCTAAAGGGGACCAGCCAACACAGCCAGGAAGCATGTTGAGGGCAGACCATAGGAGTTACCCAGGAAAGTCCACCCACAGACCCAGCCCATCCCCTCGCCAAACCAGGCATTCCTCCTGCACACCCTGCTCAAGGACACAGCTCTAGGTGGCCATCGTGGGATGCTGTGGAGTATTGGGGCTTCCTGGGAGCAGCCACACGTTTCTGCAATGGCCTCATGTTGAGGGATCTGAAGGCTACCAGTCCTGTGGCTGCACACGCACCGGGCTGCCTCTGGGGGTGCTGAAGAAGGCCAGAGGCAGCTGTAGACTCTCCAGAACCTCAGACTTCCAATCTCGAAAATGGGGGTTGGGGAGCATATGGAAAGCACCAGGATTCTAGGACCCGCAAATGACCCTTCTTCTTCTTTTTTTATTCCAAAACAGAGATTCATTTATTAAGAATTAGTTTCTGCATAAAAATCACCACTTGTTCCTCACTGGGTTTTTAACACACATCAAGTGTTTGGAGATTCCTGTACACACCTTAACACTTTAAAACATACAGCTCTTTTCAATGCCAGGAAGGATAGTTAAGGCAGTGAGGCTGTTCCTGGGTCTCCCCCATGAGACAACATGGTAGGTAGTTTCTTAGGTAGGAAAGCTGTCCCTGAAGAAGGTAATTATGCAGAAGTATGCAAATTCAGTCACCTCTGATTATCTGTGCCTGACAGATTTAAAATAAAGTCCCCTTGGTCATGGTCACCGAAGGCCCGCTGGCTGCTTTCAGCTATAAAACCCTGCCTGGGGGGAGACAGTAAGGAGGGGCAGGGTCTGGGGATGGTGCTGCCAGGCCATGCTGTGCAGCCACAGGTCAACACTCACCAGTTTGCTTAATAAAATCCACAATAGGGGTATCATACAATTTCAAATCAAGCCCCTGGTGGTCTTTAAAATACCCAAACACCATTAGAAGGACATGTGCTTGTTTTTAAAGTGAGCTGTGTGACAAGGCTCCCCAGAGTTATGCTCTGCATGGGGGGAAAATCCCAAAAAAACCCTAAGACTTGACTTATTAGCAACATTGATTTTTACCACACTTACATGAAAGGGTAGTCAGTTTCTGCTCCTGTGAAATTCAAAGGTGATTGAGAAGTAGGATCGTTATATAGTGCTCCACTAAGATAGACCCCAAAAATGACTTTTAAAAAACCAAGGCCCCTGGCCAGACTCTGGGCTGCTGTGGCGAACCAGGCCAGGTGCAGCCCTACTTGATTCCCAGTGATTTGGGGTTGTCTGTTTCTGCAAGTGGCTGCATGCAGGGCAGTGCTCCTGGACACTTGAGCTCACATTCGTCTCGGTGTGCAGCTTGTAGATGACATCAACAGTGGCCGTGTAGTGACCAGGAAGAGGTGGCCCTTCTCTAGGCACTCCTCCTTGTCACGTCCCGGCTGTTGGGGAGAGTGTCCAGGAGGCTGGGCTCATAGGGCATCATCGCCTGGAAGATCCTCTGCATGACCCAGCCCTGGTGCTTCTTGAGGGGCCAAATCCTAGGCCTTAGTGGTGTTGATGCTGATGAGATTAGGCAATTCTTGTCCTGCTCCCCATCACAGATGCTCTGGAGGAAGACCTGGATGAAATGGAGGCCTCTTTTCAGCCACATCAGCACCAGCGTGGCCCCCACTTTGGGCCACTCTGCTTCACACATTTCCTTCTCTGCCTCCAGGTTGTTCTGCAGGGTCCAGAACTGGGCCAGGTCAGTGTCAGACACAGCTTTGATTTTCATCACATTGCCACTTAATGCCCACCTTGATGGGAGCAAACATGGGGACCCAAGGCAATAGAAGGGTGGCAGATGGGACACCGCCTCAAGGAAGGGCCAAGTCTCCAGCTGCTTGTCTGCGGGTGGTGGCTTCAGCAGGTGCCACTCCAGGGCAGAGGCCCATGGTGATACCCCAGCCCACCGGGCATCCTGTTCAGCACTGGGGTGGTCACTGCCACCTGCCACAGACTCTGGGGATGCCAGCATAAGACCATTCTTCTTGAAGCAAGTGGGTCACTTTGGCTGTAGCTGAAAGGGATGAGGGAAGGCCAAAGAAATGGCCACCCAAGGCTGGGGCACAATTCTGGCTGAGCTGCCACTGGCTGAATGGCTCTGTGCCCTGTTTTCCCCACCTATGAAATGGTGACATACAAGCTAGCATTTCAGAACCTGGATCTGGTGATCAGACAAGTCTGAACTCCAGCGTTTCTCACACCCCATGCCAGCAAGACCTGGCCAGGGTTCATTTCCATCTGTCCAGAGCTGGCATTCGTTCCCATCTCTTCTCATACTGCCTGGACTAGCAGCCCCCCCGCTCTTCCCACCCTGTCCTGCTCCACCCTGTTCCCTTAGCCCAGCCAGAGGGAACCTGGGACATCCCTTCCACTCTCTGCTCAGGACCCTCCACGTACTCACTTCATCCAGAGTCAAAGTCAAATCTTTACAATCTGCTATGACCCTTCTCTCTCTGTTCTTCCACCCCTGATGCCCATCGGGCACCACAGGGCTTCTATGCTTGTGGTTCCTTCCACTTGGAATGCTCTTCCCACTGCAGCTCCCTTCCTTGCTTCTGCTAGGTCTTTACTTCAGTGTGGCCTTCCTAGGGAGGTACTCCTGGACACCTGATTCTAAACAACAGCACTTCCCAAACACACCCTCCCCTGCCCAGCTTTATTACTCACAAGGCCCTGTTTCCTAGGACACCTTACACTGGACTTATTGCACAACACCCTCTACACTGTCAGTCCCATGAGTTCCTGACACCCAGAACAGTATTCCACTCAAGTGGAACACTTGAGTGTTCCAGAACACATTAGCCACTCAAGAGGGACTAAATCCTACCTCTTCTACCTCCAAGGTACCCCTGGGCGAGTCACTTATCTGCCTCTGTCTCACCTGTAACATGGAAGAGCAGTTCCCCTCACCCCACCCAGCAGCGCTCTGAGGCTAGCTAGCAAGCACACGAGGCCTGCCTGGAACACGACAACTTAATGAATACAGCTGCTAAAACTTCTTCCCTCATTGACAACCAGAGCTTGCTGGAAGCTTGTCAGCCTAGCTTTGCCATGAGGATGATCGAGTACTGGGAGCCCTAGGGCCACCTGGCTTCACAGCCCTAGTGTTCACAGCTCTCAATGGGCATGATAAGCTGGCTACCAGGGCTAGCCCTGCAGTACAGACACTAGGACAAGCTGCTCCCTCTCCAGCTGAGGTAGGGTGGGGCCCAGAGAAACAATCCCACTCTGCATACCACCCCCCACCGCCCCCACTGCCACTGCCAGACTGGACCAGGCTGGGCTGCAGGGCCCTGGCATGTAGGCTGGGGAGAGACAGGTAGCCTCACACTGCTCCCTGGGCTTGGCTGGCAGATCCCCGGAACACTTTCTAGTTAGCTAGCTATCTGGCAAGTAGGTTCCACAAGTGGGAAAGCTTAGAAATATGGCTGGGCATGTTCAGCTCTGACCATGGCCAGCTCTTTGTGGGCGGGGGGGGGGGGGGGGGGGGGGGGCGGGGGGCGGGGATTGTCCTTTGGCTGAATTTAATTCATTTGAAAGAAAAAGAAGGAAAATGGTGAACATCCTTTTTCTTCTGTCTCTGAGTATACAGGACTACCTGAGCCCTCAAGAGATGCAGAGGCCTCTCTGGAACCTCAAAGGAGAGATTTGAAAAGCCAGAGACCACTCTGTTATACAGGACAAGGGTCTCAAGGTCTGGGCCATTCTTACTAAGTGCTATTCTTGCTAAACGTTAAAATGTCGCACAATATTTTGCAAACCAGCTATAAACAGGATGAGCTTGACAGGAACTCAACCTCATAAACATAAAAGTAGCCAACTACAAGGAAGAAATCAATGTGTAATTCACCAAATAGCATACAGAAGAGATGGCTAAAGCCTCCCTTAGGGGAGGCAGACCTTGGGATATAGATCCCTTCTTCACTTGTGTCAAGTGAACAAAACTACCTTTTGAGAATGGAACACGCCAAGCAACGAACCCCTTGATGTTGGTAACCCCTCCCTCCAAGAGCACAAGAGCAGCCAGGGCCCTGGTCACCACAGCCAGTTGGGCCAGAGCACTGGAAGGACTTGCTTTCAAGCGAAAAGAACACAGTGTTTAGAGTTCTGACTCCAGCACTTTGTAACACTAGGAAAATCACTCCTGCCTTGTGGCCTGAGCCTCAGTTTACTCATCTGTGCTGTGGGATGGTGGATGCCCACATCACAAGTATGTGCTGGGACCTGGTTTGAGATCTAGCCCACCCCAAGGGGGTGGGAGTACCTGAGAAATGTCTCGGCCCAGCTCCCGGCCTCTCCTAATTCATCCTAAGAGCAGGTTGGAGGAACCCAATTCCAGGAGCCAGGGTGGGCAGGACCCTATCTCTGCTCTGCCCCAATTCACTGTCCAACCTCACACACGCTTCTCTTTTTTTTTGAGCCTCTGCCTTCCCTTCTGAGAAACGGGCACAGTGGCCTGAAAAGGCCTTTTCAGCTTGGACATTGCCACAGGGAGCAAACAGGGAAGGAAGAAAAAGGTATTAAAGCAGGAGGGTGGGAAGCAGGGAGTTTACGGTCCTCCATTTTCTCTCCCAGAGACCTCTTCTTAGGAGGAGTGTGGGATAGTAAGTAAAAGAATCTTTCTTTACAGGAAATGAAGGCGTGACTTTGCCATCTGGTTTTAAAAATAATGATCAGTCCACTAGCACTTATGCCACAGGCACTGTTCTAAGTCTTTGCTGTTATTACAACTTTCCATCCTTGTAACCAGCCAGGAGGTATGCATTGGTGTTATTGCCATAGTAGGGATGGAGACTGGGGCACGTAGAGAGGAGGCAACTTGGCCGGTCTCAGAGACATTGTACCTTCCCACCCGCTCTGGGGCAGAAGTCCAACTCTTCCTCAACCCTAAGTATGCCCACATGATTCTTCCAAACCCCTCGATGCAGAAAAGCTAAGGGACAGCAAGAAGCTATCTAACACCCAGGGAGGGAAGGGGGGACTTTCCGGTCAAGGCTGACTCCAGGATCTCAAACAGCAGCCCTCAGCAAACACCGGAAAACAGCCGGGCCTTCAGCAGGTGCGAGTTCCCAGGGCCTGAGGCAGGGACTGGTGGCAGGCAGCCCCGCTCCTGCTTCCGCCTTCCCCGGGGGCTCTGCGCGGCCGACCCGTCCCGCGTGGGCGCGCTTCTCCCAGCAGCCCGCCCCTCTCCCAGCAGCCCGCCCCTCCCCCGCTCGCCAGTCGGCCGCGCTCCCACCTAGCGTGCCAGTCTGAACCCCCGGCCGCGCCCGGCGCGCTGGGCGGGACCTCTGCCCTAGAGGCTACCCTACGGAGCGCGCTCTCGACGCGGCTCCGGGGCTGTGGACCCGGGGAGCACGCGCCCCAAGTTGGGGGCGGCTTCGGCGGGTCCCGGTCGCTCGAAGACAAAAGGCCGGGGCGGGCCGGGCATCGCGTTACCGTTGAGCCGCACGGTGAACTGGCGGCGCCGACGGTCGTGCTCCACGCGGATCGGGCAACCCTGCTCCTGCGAGCCCACGGGCACGGCGGCCGGGGAGTTCGCCATCTGCGCGCGGGGCAGAGGCCGCTCGGACCAGCGGCCCGGTCCGGCTCCGCGGGGCCAGAGCGCTCAGACGAGGGGGCGCGGGGCGGCCGGGGCTCTAGGAGGCCGGGAACCCGCACCGGAGAGACCGCAGGCGGCGGCGCCGAAACTGACACACGAATGCGGCCGCAACAAAAAAAAAAAAAAAAAAAAAAAAAAAAAAAAGGGGGGGGGGGGAGGAAATCAGCTGTGAGGTCACGTGCGGCGTGCAGCCAGTGGGCGCGAGACCTTTTTGTTTTGATACATTCCATCCGATTCTTAAAGGGGCCGCAGGCCTGCCGCCACTGTTTCACTTGTAGCTCTAAACAAAACGCGCACGGTATCCTCCCGGGGTCACTTTTCCTTTTTGCGTTTGACCCACTTGCAACTTTGGGGTCCCCGCACGGACCGCTTCTCAAAAAGATATAATGACATGTAGGAAAATTCTAATTATCACCTCGCAGCCACCATTTATTAAGCTCTTGCTGTGTGCACGTCCTGTGCACAGCTACAGGAAGCGCTTAGTAAGGGCTCACTGAGCTCAGTGAGCATTCTCATCACAAACCTGAGAAAGAAATATGCTTGATTCTCTTATACATGAGGAAGTAGAAGCTGAGGGCAGTGAAAGACCTTTGTTGAGGTCACACATAGCTGGGGCCTTGGGAGGGTGGGTGCTATGGGTTCCACCCATGTTAGAAGTCCTGTTTGAGATGGGAGCCAAAAGCTACCTCTCCTCAAAAGAGGCCAAATTGCAGAAAGAGGTCTTGGAGAGCCCTGGATTCAATTCAAAGATGGGGAAACTGAGTCCCAAGAGGACGAGGGACTTGCTTGAAGACAAACCGGACTTTCAGGGGTTCAGGTTTCTTGTGTGTGAAAGGGAACTTGAAGGCCCTGGCCCGTAGCTCAGTAGGTTGTGGGTTCAACTCCTAGTCAGGGCACTTAAAAGAAGCAGCCAATGAATGCACAAATAGGTGGGACAACAAATAGATGGTTCTCTCTCTCCACCCCCTTCCTATCTGTCTCTGAAATCAATAAATAATAAAAAAATGAAAGGGAACTTGATTAGGCCCCTGCCCCCAAATTTGCTCACATCTGAAGCTACCCCCCCCACCCATAGCTGCAACACTGAATCACATGACAATAGGTTACTTTTTACTAGTTTGCTAATTAAAGTGTCAGCTTGATGTTCACTGCCATGTAACCATGACCCAATCAAGACACATAACACCAGTGTTTCTATTGCCTCCTTCCAATCAGTGCCCCATCCCCTGAAATAACTACTACCTTGACTTCTCCTATGATTAATTTGCTTTTCCCAGGACTTCACATAAATGAAATCAGAGTATGTCCTGTTTAGTGTCCAATTTCTTTTGTTCATTTTATCCTTGAAATTCATCCATGTTGGAGGGGGTATCTTTTCCATTACTGAATAGTTTTCAATTGTGGGCATTTACCACAATTTATCCACCTGTGATGTGTGTTGGGCTTATTTGTGGTTTTGACTGTTACGGATAACCCGCCATGGACATTCTTCATCATATCTTCTTTGTGTTATTGTAGTGTTCCTCGTGGGTGGCTGCCAGGAATGGGCTGCCAGGTTTTACAATAGCTGCATCTTGAGTTTCATGAGAAATTGCCAGACTTTTTCAAAGTGGTTGTATAATTTTACACTCCTACTGACAACTTTGAGAATTTGGTATTGCCAGTCTGTTCAGTCTTTATTTTAGCTGTTCCGGGGAGTGTGAAGTCACTTCTCACTGGCTTTAATTTGCATTTGCTAGTGGTTAATGAATGGTGTGGAACCTTTCTTTGTGTGCTCCTTGAGCATTAGGAAATCTACTTTTGTGAAGTGCTTGTTTAAGTATTTTGCTTATTCATTTATTCTTTTTGATTTATAGGAGTTCTTTCTATAGCTTGGCTATGTGTCCTTTGTCAAATATATGCATATTTATTGAGAAAATGATAGCAAATCTTTTTTTTTAAACAAGCGTGTGTGTGTCACTGAGTTGGGAAACAAAACAAGGCTGGCAAGTGAGTCATTCTACACAAGGAAACAGAAAGATTGCTGGGGTCAGAGTGGTGGTGGTGGTGGGTGGGGGGAGGTTTGACCTCAGCTGAGTCAGGGCTGGCTGTAATCATGAGTAAGCAAGATGTGATCTTGTATGTGTGTCAGGTGACTTCTTCGTCTCCAAAGAACTGGAGTGCTGTGGGGAAGCCAAAACAAGGGTCTGCAAATTCCACTAACAGGCTATGCTGTTTTCCTTTCTGGGCCTTTGCAGGTAATGTTGCCCAAACATTGCTTTCTTCCGGAAGCCCTAACTGATGCTCCTCAGTCAGCCTGGGTCCAGAGGACATTCCTCCTCTTCTGGTCCCTGGCAGGGCACAGTGCAAGCCAAGCCCAGCATGAGAACCCAGGATCCTCCGTTTTTGACTCCCTTCTTTGTCTCCTACTTTTAAATAAATGTTTATTAGCTTATTAGGATCTTTGAAACTTCCAGAAATCCTTTGTGGAACAAGGCAATGTATCTATCAATAAAAGAATAAAGCAAGTGATTAATGTTTGCTGAGTTGAATGGATTTACTGTACCTTTCCACCCCAAAACACGCTGGTCACAGACAAGATCTTGGGGAGGAGTTTCTGAATGAACGTGCGACTCCTGAAGTTAGAAAGCAAAGCTGGGTCCCAACAGTCTTGGGATAGATGGGCCTTGGGTGCTGAGAGCCCCCATGGCTGGGGCCTGGCAGTGCCATGTGGAGACTCAGTTGTATGTGTATAGGATATCATTTATTCAGTCAATCAGTAATTCATTTAGCAAATATTTATTGAGCACCTACTGTGCACCCACCACTATTCTAGAGGGACATGACAGTGAATAAGACAGACCAAATTCCTTGTCCTTCTGGAGCTACATTCTAGGGGAGAAAGAAACAATGAGCAAAGAAGGAAATAGGTGTATGGTTCATCTCCAGTGCCCCAGTGAGAGATTCAGTAGGGTGGGGTGTGGGATGGGCCTTTGGAGGTTTGAGGACAGGGTGGCCAGGGAGGTTTGAGGACTGACCTCAACTGATTGGACTCTTCTAATGAAAGATTTAAGGAGGCAAGAGAGTGAGTCAAGAGATGTTGGGCGAAGAGTGGTCCAAGCAGAGAGAATCAATGCAAAGGCCCCGAGGTGTGTTTAAAAAACACACTGGGGCCAGTGTGACTGGGGCAGAGTGAGTCAGCAAATAGGAGGAGAGGCTAAGGCACCTGAGGGCAGACCAAGGGCTCTCCCTGACTACAGTCAGGCCTTCAGCTTTTACCCTCAGCCAGGAGGGAGCCATGGGACAATTTTGAGCAGACCGGAGACATAGCCTCAGGATTTTTTGTTTGTTTGTTTGTTTGTTTGTTTAATATTGGAAAATTTTAAATGTATATGTAAATAGAACAATAAAATGAAGCCCAGCATATGCATCTTGATTGAGTTTTTTGTTTGTGTTTTTTTTAATAAGAAAATTCAGATAGAATTTACATAAAAATTACACTTTTCAGAGTATACCTTCTGAATGTATAACCTCATGTGACAGATGTATACCCTCATGTGGGTATATATATACCACCACCACAACCTAGTTATAAAGCAATTTTATCACCCCCTATGTCCCTATGCTCCTTTAACCGTCCCCAACCACATCTCCAACTTATTTTCTGTCCATACCGTTTTACCTTTTCCAACATGTCATATAAAGGTAGTCATGCAGCATGTGGCCCACCATATCTGTTTCTTGTAGTTGGTGTGATGCCTCTGTGACTGGCTGAGGGTGCTGAGCAGTTGGCAGGTTGTTCCATGGAATGATGTGTCAGCCTCTGTTTTGAAGATCCCTCTGCATGCCACATGGGGGATGGACCATGGAGGAGAAATCCAGATATGCAGTGACAACCATAGCCAGTGCCTACTGTACTGAGCTCTTTGGTTCTCACAGAAATGCCATGTGGATGACTCATTTTACAGATGAGGTCACATAGCTGGCAAGTGGCAAAGTCATATTCAAACCCAGCACCTTCCTTCTCTGGACCCAAGAGTGGGACGGTCTCTGTAGGGTACCCCTTGGGGGACTCCGTAGACATTTGCAGATGTTCTGACTCACAGTGGTGGGGCCAGGGAAGAAGCTGAGTTTGACTTGGGAATCCTGAAGGCCAATCTCAACTGCCACCACCTCCAAGGGACCCCACCATGTGCACTCACTGACACCACCACCCCACAGCAGAAGAGAGGAACTAAAGCCCCATGAGAAGGTCCCAGGAGGGCTAAGTGATAGATTTAGAATTTTGAACCAACCCTAGCCTTGCTGTGACCTTGGCTCTGTCCCTCTGTCTCTCTGTTGGGTCTGGGTGGAGTGAGATTGGGTAGGGCAGGGTGGAATGCCCACCCTGGCCACAAGCCCAGCATTCTTCTTGGTGAGCCCCCACCTCCTTATCGCATCTGGACCCCAGCCTCCCATACCCACAGCCAGAGCCTCTGCATGTCCTTAGTGCCTTCACTGTCTTTCCTTCCTGAGTGTGTGCATGAGGGGTGCTCAGTTGACATTCTCAGCATAAACAGAAAATGATCAAGAAGATAAAAGTCCCTCGTAAACCCACCTCTGAAGTCCTTCAATCTTCACAGTTGGGCTCTGTCCTTCTAGACATCTCTTTGTTCTTGTAGCTACTCATTTATTCATGTACTTATTCATTTGCTTGCTTGTTCAATGTTTACTGAGGAACTACTATGTAGTCTAGATTCTGGGAACACAGCAGTAAAGAAGGCAGACAAAACCATTCACATGGACCTTTGTACACACAGAGTGTTTTTGCCAACAAAATGTAAGTATATGCACTGTTTTGTAGTTTTTCTTTTTTCCATTTAACAATATACTGAGTCAACTGTTAATATATAGAAAACCACAAAATCATCCTTTAAGGATATTTTAAATTTAACTTTTGATTAGGTAATATAGCCACATGTTTCAAAAACTGAAGCTCAGAATGTACAGGCAATCGGGACCACCTGCTTCTGACCCCTCACCTACCATCGTCCCCCTTCTGTCCACTACACAAAGGGATGCCTTTTTCCTAATTTCTTATGAACCTCTTGAGTTTTGTACACACACGTTTTTAAACTGTAAGAAAGCACATAACTCAAAAGTTAAGTACATATATCTCTTACCAGTGTATTCTGGAGCTCCACCCATGTTAGCACATTGCCAGTGTCCTCATGCCTCTTCCCAGCTACGTAGTCTTCCACTGAATGAATGGCACGATGTTGTAACAGCGGTCTAGATGATAACCATTCCCTTTGATACATTCCTTTATTGATGGCTGTTTGGGTCATTTTTAAATATGGCTTCTTTGGCTCAGCTGTTGATTCTTCCATTTTAAGGATATGATAATTATTTAACCAGTTTCCTATTGTTGAGGATTTAGATCAATTTCCAGTTTTTCACTGCATGGCATTGTGTTCGTACATGGTTTTGTCCACCTGTGTGATTATCTTCTGAGAAAACTTATACCAGCAGCAGCATCTACTGTGTGCCCCTTATTTGCCAGGTGCTGTGTAGACTGCTCCAATGTGCATGACCTCATGAGTCCTCACACCCACCCTGAGAAGCAGAGATCATACAAATGAGGGGACTGGGCTTTGGAGAGGTTGAGAGCTGTTCAATTTTCTCCTTGGTGGTGGAGAGTGGAGCCAGGATTCCAACCAGTGAGGCTAAGTCCAGAGTCTGACATCTGGGTGGAGGACAAGCTCCCATGATGGACCTAGCAGGAGCCCTATGAAGAGATGGGACTGCTTCCTCCCAAGAAGACCTGGAGGCCTTGGGAGATCATCTGGAGTGGATTGGGGGTTGGACCTGCAGTTCCCAGGCAGGTTCTGTGACTGGGAGAGACAGGCCAGGTGTTGGACAAAAGGGTACAGTGTGGTGTGTGGCAAAGTGGAACTGCTGCTCGCTCTGGCTGACTTTATGTTGGAGACCTGTTTTGAGTTTTTCAATAGGATCTGGAAGTCAAAGAATAAAGTGAGGTCTCCTGATCTGTAAGTAATGGCTATTGATTGAAAAACATGGTTACCTGTGTCTGCCCCAACTCTCTGATGGCTAGGGAAGAGAGAGAGGATCTGTCAAACTCTTAGCAGTTGGTGGATCCAGATGAAGTCCGTATACATACTCATGGCAGAATTCTGGCCATTTTCCTGGAGATGTAAATTTTTTCAAAATAAAAAATTGAGGGGAAAAGAGATAAAACCAAATAGAATATGTGAATCTTGGTTAGATACTGGTTTGAAAAGTTTAGACATATAAGATATTTTGGGGCTAATGGGGTACTTGAACATGGACCATGTGTAAGCTGTCTGTGGAATTACTGCTTTTTTCTTAGGTGGGACAATCATATCACACTTACAAGGAGGATGTCCTTGTTCTCAGGGGATACATCTGGAGGGTAAGGAGCAAAAGGTTATGATGTCAGTAACTTACCCCTAAACAATTAAGAAAACAGTATCTGCCTACATGGGGAGAAAAAGAAGCACAGAGAGAAAGAGAGCACAGGGGCTGGTGTGAACAATGGGCTTCAACTTCTTATGTGCTCGTAATTTTCATAATCAAAATTGGAAAATGGTGGGGAGAAAGGAACCATGTGAGTAAAGAAGATATATGTGGGGCTAGTTGCCAGTTGTCATTCAGCCCAGTTCATACCCACTGCAAGAATGGGAACTGAGGTGCAAAGAAGAGGAGAGAATGTCTTTTTTCCCCACTGATTTACCTTCCTAATTCAGTCTCCTTCACTTGGTGTGGGAGCGAGAGTTTGGCTGGGGGGACTGGCCACAGTCAGCACTGCCCAACTCTTTCGCTTGCCACCCTCCTCTCAGAGTGCTATTAGAGTGCCACAGGAGAGGGGAGAGACTGAGGCCCAGAGCAGAAGAAATGGACTGACTGAGTTGCATATGAAGTTGGGTAGTACAGCTGGTCCTCAGGGCCTCCCGTCTTTCCTTCTGTCCCTAGACAAGGACATGGCTTTGAGTCAACAGGCCCAGCTCTGCTATTGGCTTTGCTGTGTGACCTGGGGGACTCACCGAACTTCTCTGAGCCACAGCTTTGGGTGAGGAGTTGAAGAGGTGATACATGAGAGGCTCCTGACCCCTGTCTGTGCAGAGTCTATACTGTCACATATCCCCCTTCCCGCACCACCCTGAAATCTCAGCATCTCCAGGTTTTGTGCCAGCCCAGGCTGCCCACAGGGCCAAAGCCTTTGCCTCCAGACCTTCTTTGCCCCTAACCCCAGATCCACTGGCTGCTGGTCACCCCAAGCCTCACTGCAGATCTCTGTGTATCCCCTCCTGTCAGGGTTTGCCACCAGCCTTGGAGCCAACACGTTCTCCTTCTAAGCTCCAGTTTCCTCATTTGTGACATGGCAGTAATGGCCCCAACTGTTTTGGGCTTATTTTTGTTGTTGTTAATCAAACAGACCTCCTTCTTCTGCCTCCAGTTTTAATAAGGTATGATGTATATACAATAAAACTCACCTATTTAAATGTAAGTTTGATGATTTCTGACAGATGTATACGTTTTTTAATGACCACCACAAAAATCATGTAGAACATTCATTTCACTCTCAAATTTCCTTCATGCATCTATGCATTTAATCCCTGCCTCCAGCCTCCCAGCACGTACTGCCCTGCTCCATGTCACTTTAGTTTTGCCTCTTCCAGAATGGCACACAAATGGGATAATGCTGAATGTTGCCTTCTGAGTCTATCTTCTTGGACTTGGCATGATGCATTTGATACTCACCCACATTGTTGCCTGTATCTGTAGTTGGGTTCTTTTTTTGCTGCTGAGTAGTATTCCATTGATCAGTGTACCATAATTTGGTGTTTCATCCTCAAATTCATGGGCATTTGAGTTCTTTATTTTAATTATAATGACTAAATATGTGAATATTTACATACATGGTGTTTTTGGGGGGTACGTGTAAGTGTGGGTTTTCATTTCTCTTGGAAGTGGCAGGCCTGGGTTGTAGGTAGGTGTACTTTTAATTTTATAAGAGGCTACCAAGCTGTTTACCAGAGTGATTGTGCCATTTTGCATTCCTACCAGAAATGTGTGAGTTCCAGTTTCTGCACACCCTGTGCAACACTTTGAATTGTCAGCCTTTTAAATTTTTGCTCATTCTAGTAGGTGTGCAGTGGAATCTCATTGTGGTTTTAGTTTGCATTCCCCTAACGACTAGTGATGCCAAGTTTATTTGCCACCCAGGTATCTTCTTTGGTAAAATGTCTATTAAGGTCTTTTGCATATTTTTTAAATTGGGTTGTTTCCTTATGATTGAGTTAGAGGAATTCTTTGTATTCTGGGTATAAGTTCTTTATCAGAGATGTGTTTACCAATATTTCTCTCCAGGTTGTTTTGAGGATAAATAACATAATAACACGTAGGTAAATGGTACCCCTTGTCACTATGATGCAGATCACTACTGCTATTTTATGACTCCTTTTGTGTCAATGGCTAGAAAAAGATTCATGCCTCTCAGCAGCTGCAGTGGTGGCTCCTCTGTACCAAAACCCTACCAATCAGGTCCCCTCTGCTGGAATTCCTGAGGCAGGCTCAGCCCCCACTGGAGCCCAGGATATCTATGTTCTGTTGGTTGTTCATATTTAATAGTCATTTATCAGAGGCAACCAGCTGGCCCTAGCTGCTTGGCTGGGCCGAGAGAGGCTTTGGAGATGGCCCTGCCCTCTCAGCCCTGACCATGTGGCAAAGTCACACCCCTCCCCCTCTCCTCCACCCACAGAGTGGCTCCTGATGCTGGGTATGCACTGACATGTCCCTTCATTCAACCTCACCACACACCCAGCGTTTGATTCCCATTTGTCAGATGAGACAACTGAGGCTTGAAGAGGCAATGTCGCCACACAAAGCTCCACAGCCCAGAAGGGGTGGAGCAGGTTTTTTTGCACTGACATTGTCATTGGCTCTCTCTTCATTTAGCAAACATTTATCCAAGTCACACATATTGCCAGGTCGAGTAGAAAACAAATGGAGGCAAACTGACTAGTAGGTGCCCAGCACAGGGCTCTGCATGAATTATTTCATTTGAGGCAGTAGCTCTCATGTTCCATTTTAAAGGTGAGGAAACTGAGGCTTGGAGAAACCAACTGATTCACTCAGTAAATTAGTGGCAGAACAGGATTTAAACCCAGGCATGCTGCCCTCTCAGCCTGAGAGCTTGACTGCTGGGCCAAACTCATGGTCTCTATTCATTCTGTGATGCCTGCCCTGGCCTGTGTGGCCTGCCATTCTGAGAGTGCCCAGGAGCAGTACATGCACATCCTCACTGACTGACCATCACAACAACTTCCAAAGCCTCATAAATGTTCCCATTTAACCCTTGTTCCCTTCCCCCTTCAAATTTATTATGGCTCCCCATCTCTTCACCCTTATCCATGATACAGTACTGCTTCTTGGATTCCCCTCCCCACTCAAGTATCATCTTATTTTTTAAAGTCTTCCCAATGGAAACATGCTGACTCTGCTCACCAGGGCTTGCTGTGTGGAGGGTGACACTGTGCGATCTGTTCAGATTAAGATGCCCTTTGCCCCAGCCATCCTCCTTCTGGGACTGTCTTCTTCAGATATACTTGCACATGTGGGAAGTGATGTTTGCATGAGGTTACTACACATTGTAAATACAAAAGTCTGGAAGGCCTACCAGCAGGGGGCCACTGAAGTACATTGTGGGAGTTATCTGGTGGCTACTTTGGAGATGTAAAATGAATGAGGCTGCTCTCCATACACTGAATCAGAAGGATATAGGATCTGTGTGTGGTGGGGGGGTGAAGTCCCAGAGATGTGCAGGATAGTGAGAAAAGAACAGATACTGCCTTGTCCTTGCAAGAACACATAAAGGGCTGAGTCCTGGGAGGGTGTCCAGTTGTCCCCCAGGCAGGGGGACAGAGGTGGGAATACTTTTTACTCTGTACCTTGTCACCTTTTGAATTTGAAATGAACTATCCCCCTCTTCTGGGAAGCCACCTCTGATTCACTATCTAAGGTGTCCCAGCCATGGTGTTGTTTTGGGTAATTCTGAGGTCCTGCCCTTTTCTAAATGTGGCTGCACCAGGAGTTGTGGGGAGGTGCCTCCTACCTGCCCTTCCCTTGTGTGTCTTTGGGTCCAGCTGAACCCCCCCAGAGGGAAGGGCCAGACTGAGGCTTGTCTTTCAGGGGAGTCCAGACATCCAGCTCAAACCCCTAGCAGGCCGCTGAGGTGGCCCAGACCCAGAGGCCTCTCCAGAGCTCAGCCTTGTTGAGTTCTGAGTATGTGCTAGGCACATTCTAATCCTCACTCTCTCTTTAAAGTAAGTACCATTCAACCCCCCCGCCCCCACTTTACAGAGGAGGAAATTGAGGCTCAAAGCAGTTATGAAACTCGGAGACTCACTGGTGTCACACATAAGGAAATGCGGGAGCCAGGATTCCACCCCAGAGGTTATCGTAGCCTGTTGCGGGAGGCCCTGCAGCCCAGAAATGCTTTCTCTTGCCCTGGATGACTGGGGACCCAAAGATGAACCAGGGCTAGGCCTTTGGGCTCCCATCCAGTGTGACGGGGGCAGCACAGGGTTTTCAGGAGCACAGAGAAGGCAACACTAATTCTGCCTGCAGCAGGGGTCGCCTGGGGGAAGTGGGGCTGCCACTCAGCCTGGAAAGGCTAAGTGGCCATCACACCCTTCAGCTCAGCATGTCCTCCAGCATGGTCACCGTCTTCACTCCCATACTTACTGCCCCGCCTGGTTTCATCTTGGTGACTGGCACCCTCCTGCTGTTCTCAGAGGAGACTTCAAGCCTCCCCATTAATCTGGCCTCCTCCCTTGGCGTCCACTCTCTTTTCACCAGCCACTGAAGCCCCTGAATCTGTTTCACATCCCGACCCTACCTTTCATCTCCACACCTGTCCCATCTGGATTTGCTCCAGCCTCCTCATTGGAGAAGGAGATCCTTGCCAGGGTCCCTGCCCTAGGAGACATGCTGACAAACTGGAAAGTTGTGGCAGGTGGCTCTGTCAGTGGTCACTGTCCACCATAAAATTCAGAAGGGGTGTGGAGGCTTTAAATAATGTCTGTGTGTCCTCTGTCATTCTTCCCATTTTGAGGTGGGGGTCTATGTCTCCTCACATTTAAACTAGGTGGTTTGCTTCAACCAACAGAATAAGGCAGAGTGACAAAGTGTGACTTCTAACATTCTACTATAAAGGGCCAGCCAGCTCCTTCCTGGTTCTCTTAGGCCACTTGTACTGGTGTCCATAGGACATGTTGCGAGGAAGCCCAGGCCAGATGCAGAGGCTGCGTGCAGGTATCCCCGTTCCAGTTGGCCCCACCCAGAGTCTTCCCAGCCCAGGCACCCACATGGAAGTGCAGGTGTCTGCAGATGAATCTGGCTGGAGTCTCAGACATCATGGGACTCCATTATAGCAGGCTGCTGCTGCTATGCCCTGAGCATCATAAAATAGTTGTTTTACCTGTGTTTGGGAGAAGGGGTTGTAATGCAGCAGGGGATAAGCAGATGGGGGATTCTGTGACTTTCCCCATCTGTGATCAAACCATTCCTATCTCGACACGTATCTGCTGCTGAGGGGCTGGCTTGGAGCTCAGCTCAGGGTCAAACCCTCTCCTGTGAAACAAGGGGGCTGAATTAGAATTAGGGAATATTGGCTGTGACCCTCTGCTCCCTCCAAATCACTACACACACTCAGCCTCTGACACCACTGGAGTCTGGAGCCTTGGGTCACTAGATAGTATCAAGTCCCATGAGGATCTCAACTTGGATAATCTAGGAAGGCTGCATGTAAGAGGCAGGACTTGAGTTGTAAAGAACGGGCAGCATTAAAAATAACCATGGTATTTGTTTACATTAAAATGTTTAATTAACATTCATTGTATTAATGGATTTTACTAACATATTAAAATACTATATATTTAGTATATATTAAAAATAACACATGGGTCTTGCAGAAGTATTTGACAGAAAAAGTATGAAGAAGGAAAACACATTTCTTGCAATACCAATGCACAGATATCACAATGCTAATCTGTTGGAGTATTTCCTACATTTCTGCTCTGCAACTTGGACCAGGCTGCAACTTTTAATAAACTTTCCCAATGGCTCAAGGCAGAAACCAGATGGCAAAAAGAAGAGTTCCCACACATGAGCTCATGTTTGGGGCATGTGGCCCCCAAGGAGGATGCTGGCTTGGTGGGCTTCTTCTGGTCCTGTATGTAGCCCCTAAGGACCACATTATCTCAGCAGTTCTCCCTGCCATGGCCCAAGTTCTAGGTAATTCACAGAACAACCTCACGGGGGCACAGCTCGGAATGTGCAAGGTCGAACATCCTTCCTGCCACCCATCGGCTCACTAGTCCTCAAGCACAAACCATGACCTCTGCTAACTGAAAAGTAAAAGGGCCCCGAAAAGTGAGGGGCAATGAGCATTTATCAAAATCAATAAGAATAGCTACTGTGGTTGCTCTGATTCAGGCAGAATCCCAAATAATGTCCTGATTAGGAGACAAAGGCGAGGGGTATTTATGAGAAAGGAAAGGGGAACAATTACATCAATAGAAGGAAGACAAGTGATGTTAATTCTAAACAATGTTTTAAATTTTCAGTCCAGTGGTCATCATTACTGGTTTCTTGTTATCCTTGCAAATAGTTCTTTGAGACCCTGTGTTGCTTAGGCCCAGTCCCAAGGTTATTTTGCCCTGCTTTAACCTTCCAAGGTTTCAGGCATGTTGTGCAAGGCAGCTCCTCTGTCATGGCAGCTCTGGCTCCATTTAAAGAGGCTCTGTTTACATTATTGGAAATCTATGCTTGGGAAAGCAAAGGAAGCCACTTGTCTAAGTGAGCCTGGGACACCCTGACTGCCTGCCCAACAGATGCCATAATCAGTCTGAGTGTTGGGCACCAGGGGAGGAAATGAATTCCTTCACTGATGGCCTCAAGTATTCCCCAGCAGCCCCCCTTCCCTGGGGGACATTTGTCTTTCCACCCAAGAATGTTTGCAGTTCCCCAAGATCAACCTCTTAAGCTTCCCAGAGGCTGGAAAAAGGCCATTAGGGAGGATGGAATGGCCAGGCCTTTGTGGAGCAGGTGGGAGTGGCCACCAAGGGCACTTCAATGGCAGAGCTTCTCCAGCCCAGGCTTCAGGCAGCACCTGCGCCCTGCTGATCTTCAGGAGTTTTCTTTTGAGAAGACATAGCCTCTTTGCTGAACAGGGGGGTGGGAAACAACAGTGAAAAAATTACTGTAAACAACAAGTGTTGATGAAGATGTGGAGAAAAGGGAACCCTTGTGCATCATTGGTGGGATTTACAGACTGGTATAGCCACTGTGGAAAACAGTATGGAGGTTTCTCAAAAACTTAAAAATGGAACTTCCTTATAATCCAGTGATTCCACTTCTGGGGGTATATCCAAATAAATCCAAAACACTAATTTGAAAGAATATGTGCACTCCTACATTCATTGCAGCATTATTTACAATAGCCAAGATATGGAAGCAGCCCAAATGCCCATCAATAGATGAGTGGGTAAAAAAGAATGAAATCTTACCATTTGCAACATCATCGAGTGAGGTGACCAGGGAGGGGGGAAACACCTGTTCTATAAACCTGGAAAAGGACAAACAAATGAATGCTTCCCAGTCTTCACTAAAAATCTCATTTCCATTTTGTCTGCAGTATTGGACCTAGAGCAGGGCTATCAAAGTCATTTTCACCGGGGACCACATCAGCCTCGAGGTGGCCTTCAAAGGGCCAAATGTAATTTTAGGACTGTATAAATGTAACTACTCCTTAACTAGGGGCAAGGAGCTCTACATTCGGCCCTTTGAAGGCAACTGTGAGGCTGATGTGACCCCTGGTGAAAATGAGCTTGATAGCCCTGACCTAGAGGGTAATTATGCTGAGTGAAAAAAGTCACACAGACAAAGACAAATTCCATACTATTTCAGCTATTCAGATTCAGTGGAATCTAAAGAGCAAAATAAACAAACAAAATTAAAACAGACTCATAGATACAAGACTGATGTTACCTGAGAGGAGAGGGGTTTGGGGGCTGGGTGAAAAGGTAATGGGATTAAGTACAAATTGGTAGTTTCAAAACAGTCACGAGGATGTAAAGTACAGCACAGGGAATATAGTCAATAATAGTGTGATAATTCCGTATGACGGAGGACCCTTCAAAAACCAGAATTATCTTCTGGAGTGGTGGCCCCTTGTAGTACAGGCTTCCCCCCCTAGGTGAGTGTTCTAGGAACCCATCTGTATCAGTGCACCAGCTAGTGTTGTTGTAAGAAGCTGCATTCAGCTTCAGTGAATTTTTTTGGAAGACTCTTTCAACTCCTTTGCCCATTTTGTGACAGCTGACTTACTAGCGCACCTGCTCACACTGCGCTGGTGTTCAGCAGTTTTTGACCAAAAACCATCATGACCCCCGTGCCCCACCCTCCCTACTCACCCCATCTCGCTCCCAGAGCCTTTTTTTTGTTGTTTCCCTGAAGGAAAAAAAGTCTTCACAGGAAACATGTTACCCATGTGGAAGAGATGAAACAAACAAACAAACAACCCTGCAGAAGCACTAAAAGCTATCAAAACCTCAAAATCAGTGAGTTCAAAAACTGTTTTGAGCAGTGGAAAAAAGTCTCTATAGGTGTATTGCATCAAATGGAGAGTACTTTGAAGGTGACTGAAGTTTAAACATGTAAGAATAAATATAGAACTTTTTATAAATAAATTCTGGTATTTTTATTGGTCCCCCTTCACATGGTGCCAGGTGGGTACTGGAAATATCAGGTGATACACTGTGCAGTGGTCCCCAACCTTTTTGGCACCAGGGAGTGGTTTTGAGAAAGACAATTTTTGTATGGTGGGGGGGGGCATGGTTTTGGGATGATTCAAGCATGTTACAGTCAAGCTCACCTCCCACTGTACAACCCTGGGGCCTAACAGGACGTGACCAGTACCAGTAGGGGGCCAGGAGGTTGGGGACCCGTAAAGTATATAATTGTCTAACCACTATGCTGTAAACCTGAAACTAATACAAAAATACTGAACATAGACTGTAACTGAAAAATAAAAATTTTAAAAATTGATATTGTTTCTGCTGAAAAGCGTTCCTCACAGATATCTGAGAAGTACCAACCAGAGGTGATATGGGGCTTGACTTAGGTCTGCAAGGGCTGCGGGGCACTACCTGGCAGTCCCCTTGGAAGGCCCCTGGCCCAGTGGTCACGCCCCTGCCAAAGCCCCTAAGCAGCCGGACCCTCTCGCCTCTGCCCCCCTGCACCCCCGTCGTGAGCACCGGGTTGGGGTGGGGGGCACCTGTCCGACCCGCAGCAGACTGCCAGGCTGCGTCCAAGTCCGCAGGGCACCACGTGACTGGGCGCAGCCAATAGGGTCCCTTTGGGGGCAGGGGGTGGAGAGCTGGCTAGGGGCCAACCCAGGCTCTCCAGCGGGATGCCGAGTGGGGATTGACCGCAGTGCCCCGCCTGGCAGCGGCAGACATCCACGTCGCCCTAGGGAGTGACTTGTGCTTTTTTTTTCTTGCGTGTGCGCCTGGCAGGCTGGAGAATCCCCGAATGACTCAAGATCCTCTAATAATGTTCCATTTTTGGCCTTCCACTCTTTTGTCCTGTCGACCTCCTAACCTCCTGTCCTGCCACTCCTGTACTCCCCTCCTGCTTCCGCTGTACTTTTTAGCTCACTGGTTTTTTAGTTTCTTCTTAAAGTTTATTTTTTATTCTTATTGAACTAATGCATGCACATAGTGTTCAAAGTCAAACAGCACTACAAGGCTTATAAGAACAATTAAAGAACAGCAGCTGCCTGCTCACATCCACGGACAAAGAAATTGAACATTTACTGGGCGCCAGACTCTGTTTCAGCACTGGAAATACAGCGGTGACCCAAGTGGACCAAGTTCCCTACCCTCCCACAGTGGCTATTGTAGTGTAACTGCCTCCAACCCTTTTAGCTCTTCCTTCCATATTTCTCAATCATATGCTTATACTGCTACTTCTTTTCTTTCTTTTCAACTTTAGACAGTATCTTACGGCTCCTACTATAGGTGAGGCTTTAGTTCTCTTACACGTGGATCCCTGCACTTCTCCTCCCCCACTCTCATTTCATCACATATTGGATACATCAGTATTTGGTGTTTACAATGTAATGATTATGTAAACATTGTTTCCAGCCAAGCTGTTCAGTACTTTAAACCTACATTTTCTATTTTGTATATATTTTTCAAGAGTTAATTATTGCCTTGTGTTTTTATTTATTTATTTTTTTGGCATCAAGCTGGGCACTCTGGGGATCCTTTCAACCTGGAGGCTCAGACCCGGGAGGGTCTGAGAAGTTGTAAGGCATAGCCCCCCTCTTACAAAGTCTTAGTTCATGTTGTTTCCACTCTCACCTGCTCCTCCACTTCCAGAGGAACTTGGTGCCTCTGGAAGTGGAGGCTGAGTGTTTCCAGGGGGCTGGTCATGTTGGTAGTCTGGCCTTAGATTGGCTCTGCATATTTTTATTTCACTTCCCTCCACTCTGCTAAATTGGTTAGTGTTTTTTATATTTATTTTCCAGCTTTGAAAATTTTGTAGATTCCTCTTGTCCCTGTCATTGGCTTTCCTGTTCTCTTTGCCTTTGTGAGTTTGTGCCTTAATGTTTTAAAATTTTAATATCATTTGATAGAAAGCAGGCTGACAGGTCTGGGCAGGGGTTGGGGGCTGGGTGGCAAGGATCCAGCAAAAAAAAAAAAAAAAAAAAAAGGAAGAAAGAAGAAAGAAAAGAAAAAGAACTCTTGAACAGGGACAACAGTGTGGTAATTTAATTGCAGGGGTGAGGGAAGTGGGTGGAGGTGGGAGAGGGTATAAGGGGGACAACTGGTAATGAAAGAAGTACAATAAAAATAAACAATTTTTAAAAAGAAAAATAAATATTTACTGTAATTTTAATGGGGGTTTGGGAGGGAAGGTGGAAAAATAACCTTATTCAGTTCATGGTTAATTAAAAGTCCCCCTCACCTTCTCTCTGAGTGCCTTCTGTGTGCCATGGATATTTTAAATCAGTACCTACCTCAAGTTTCACATGGCCTTTTTTCTTACCCAAGTTTGACTTCAGAGGACACTTCTTTCAGAAAGGTCTTCTTAACCACCCTGTCTAATGGAGCCACACCAGTGCCTCTGCACATCGCCTTTCTTGACTTTTGTCATAGCCCTTACCACTATTTGAAAAATAATTAATATATTTACTTCCATTGATGTATTTGTCTTTTTCTCAATCTCCCCCAGAAGGCTGGCTCCATGAAGGCAGGAACCATGTATGTCTTGTTCTTCACTGTCCCCTCAGCACTCAACACAATGTCAGGCAAAAATAGATCCTTAAGAATTTATGTCAGGTAGCTGGATGGGTTTGAGCTACGAGATGAACTTCAGCAATAACATAAGGAAGAAGCTGGTCATGGTCAGAGTTCCAGGGGGATGGAAGACACTGCCAGTGAGAGGGTGAGTCCCTCATTGTGGGAGGCCTGTAAACCCAGGCGAGGGGTGACTGAAAGGGAGCAGGAACACTGAAGAAAATGGGTGTGGTGATTTGCAAGGCCTGGAAGAGACAAGTGTTGCCTCAAGGTCACTCAGTTACTTCCTGTGGGAGCCAGGACTCCCCTCAGGTTTGAAAACAGCCCTTCGCAGGCAGATATTGGGATGTACCCAGGTCGTGGAGTCTCCTGGTTCACATGCATTCTACCTTTCCTCACCCTGGTCATATGATCTTGGGCAAGTTGTTTGTCTCAGCATTTGAAGTACTTCTGCCCCATACCATGGACTTTCCTCAACAACTCTGAGGTCCTGAATTCCAGATAGCAAGCATGAGCTGTCCAATAAAATGCTGATATGCAGAAGGTTTTTCCGATGACCTGGGTTTAAGACCTGATTCATCCCTCCTAGCAGTGGGACCTGGGCAAGCTGCTTGAAGCCTTGGGCCTTAGCTTCCTTGTCTGTGAGATGAAGGTATAACTCCCTGGCCTTATCAGGCTGAGAGGCATCAGGTGTCAATCAATGCCTATACCCACCTCCCAGGCAGAAAGTGACACATGTGAGGACCAGACCAGGAACAGGCAGGGCTCTGAGTTGGGGTTTCCAGGGTGCCTGTGCAACTCTGCTGCATATGGGGCAGAATAGACACGAGAGCTCCATCAGAAGCAAAGAGCTTGGCATCCTTCTAGAAAGCAGCTTTGTTTTGCTCAGAAGAAGGGTGATACAAACCATTTCAATGGAATCTGGTATAGGAAAAGGCAGGGAACACTATGTCCATCTGATTGTTCCAACAATGGCTCTGCCATTACCAGTGGCACCTCTCTGAACCTCAGTTTTCCCATCTGTTTCTTACCTTGCTGGGTTGAAGTGCGACTTCCTCCATTCCACAGTTGTTCACTGAGTAGCTGCTGTGGTGCTGGGGAAACCTCAGTGACCAAAGTAAAGTTGAAGGTCCCATGAAGCTCCCATGAAGCTTGCATTGGAGTGAGTCCATGGAGATGATGTGTTTTGAGGAATTAGGACATAGTAGGTGATCTAAAAATGGTACTTGCTGTTTTGCTAGTGGAAACATCTAACTTGTATGAATTCACCCTTTGAACTTGAGAGTGGTTACAGTTTAAATTAGAGCAAGTTGAGCCCTGCCCTCTCTTGCAGTTTTCTCCTTCTGTGTGCTGCTTCACTTCAGAGCCTGAACCTGAGTGAGAGTCTCCTGCCTCTCTCCAACTCTCCAAGGGTAGTTTCTAACTGCCCCAAAATTCTACCTGCAGCCAGCCCAGTGCTGGGCCTGAAGAACCAGCCCCAGCCCCTGCTTTTGAGCAGCACAAGTCTGAATGGAGGTGCAGATGGGGATGCAGCCACTGGCAGAGCTGGGGTTCCTGGTAAGAGGGGCCAGGGTAGGGCCACTTAGGGATGGTGGCTCCAGGGAGAGTCTCCCCTCCTGGGTCCTCTTGATGGGGATAGAAATGAGTCAGGTGGAGAAGGCAGGGAAGGGCACTCCTGACTGTGGAAAACGCCTTTGCAAAGAAAGTTCAGGGAGGGAGAGCATGGTTTGGGAGTGGCTTGGACTGGGGACATGTCTGGGGTAGTTCCTCACTGAGGGAGCCATGGCAGGTTTTGGAGCTTGGCCAGCTCTGTATTTTCAAAGGCTGTCTCTGGTTGCAATGTGGAGGAACTGGGGGCAGGAAGCACAGAAGAGGAGCAGGGCAGAGAGGGTCGCTGGAGAGCTGCCCAGAGCTCCATAGAGTGGCCAGCTCCTGTCCAGCACCATGGATTGCATCTGTGAATGAACTGAGCCTGTGGCTACTCCATGTGCCTGTACATGCTTTTGTGCCCTATTGTGTTCATGAATGTGTACATAAGTTATTGGGGTGTGTGGACTTACACAGGTTTAAAAGGGGTCCTGTGTGTTGGCACTGTGGCAAAGACGTGTGAAATGAGCAAGAGTGCACATAGGTGAGATCAGAGGCTCCAACATCTCCCACCACTGTAGCCATACTGGTTATTCCCTTACGAGCCATCCATCTCAGGGCCTTTGTACATGCTGTTCCCTCTGCCTGGTGTTGGTTCCCCCAGACATCCCCATGACTCCATCCTCAGGTTTAGGCTTACATTACCTTCCAGTGAGGACTTTTCCTGACCTCCTTCTTTAGAGCTATAGGCCCCAGCCCCAGACATACTCCATGTCCCCTTCTCTCCTTTCTCCATAGTAATTATCATGCTCTGACAGACTATAATTTCACTTAGGCATTTTGCTTGTCTGGCTCACCCACCAGCCCATCATCTCCTGAAGGCAGGGAGTTGTGTCTGTCTTGTTCAGTGTTGTGTCTTCTGTGCTAGGTACACCATAAATGCTCAATAAATAGTTGTTGAATGAGCTTCTCCAATGCTGGGTTCAACCACCCTCTCTCCAGCCCTCTGTCACCCCAGGTCCTGCCCACCTTAGCTCACACCCACATCAATGACTTTGGTCATATTCTTTCCACGTGTGCCTCAGTTTCCCTGAGTTTGCAGAGAGAGGTATTTGGGACTTTTCCTCTAGGAATTAGGGAAAGAAACAGCCTATTGTGACCCCATCAAATACTCTCCTGTTTTCTGAGTGATGTGCAAGTTCCCCAGCCTCACTGTACTACTTAAAGGTGAGGGAGGCTGACAGATGCTTCTGCAACCAGCTCAGAAGAGAAAAGCAGCTGTTTGGTGGTGTTCTTTGCCCAGGAGCAATGCAGCTCTCCATTGTATCCTGGCCCCTTTCGTACCTCCAACCCTTTCCAGGGAGACTTTTTCTTGCTTCTCTGCCTGACAAGCTTCTACTGATCCTTAAAGGTCCAGTCTCAAAGTCACCTCCTCTCAGAGCCTTCCCTGACCTCACCCACCTGGTGGAGTCTAGCACCTCCCTGGGACTCTTGGTCATGCAATGTATTTATAGCATCCCACATGGAGTTTTGTACTTCTTGGGCTGTCTGTCACACTCCCTGACTAACCTTGTCAACTTCTCCAATTGGAAGGGCCTGATCACATAAGCACCTGGGAAGCCAGCACTGGGACTAGAAGCTTTTATCAATGTTTGTGGAATGCTTCTGTCCTTCCTTTGTTGATTCCTCAAATATTTATTGGAAACCTACCTATGCAACTCGATTCGGGCTGTGCATCAGGGAATGCAGCAGGGAATGAGTGGCAAGATTCCTGCCCAGGAGTGGCCTACAGGTTACAGGGGAGACAGATTAAAAATAGTAAATAAGAAAGGCATTGGTAGCATGAATGATGTTGAAGATGAATTAAGACTTATCTGGGCATGACTGGGAAGGCCTCTTAAGAGAGTTCATTTAAGAGGAGGCCTGCAGAATGAAATAGGGAACCGCTCCAGTAATTATGGTGAGAGGGTAGGGGGGAAGATGTTTTAGGCAGAGGGAATAGCAGGGAGCGGAGGCCCTGGGGGCAGGATCGGAATTGGTATGTCCAAGGGGCAGCACTGGGACCCCTGAACATAGCAAGGAGGAGAAAGGGCGAGGGAGAACATGGGAGGAATGGAAGTCCGAGCTGTCAGCAGGGGACTGAACCCAGAAAACCCACTGGGCCAACCCTGCAGTCCTGGTAGGGAGGTAATTGCAGCTGGGTGCCCATTTTCAGGTGGATAAGCAGCATTTCCCTTAGGGGAAATGACTAGCCCAAGGTCACATGGTCCATTTTGGACAGAGTGCTTTGGGCCACTCCAGCTACCCAGAAGTGGTAAGGCCAGCATGCTTTCTGTAGGAGGTGGCCCACAGTGGGTTTACAAACATTTTCTGGGCATTTAGTGAGTGCCAGTCCTTGAGGCAGTCAATTCCAAGCCTGAGTTCTGAACTGATTTCAGAAAGGCCTCATTGTCCCCATGGAACAGGCATGGATGGAGCTGTTCAGTGACTTCTAGTAAGAGGCAGAGTTGACATTTGAACCTGTGACTTTCCACCCACTGACTGGGAAGGGTAAGCAAGAGACACAGGAAGAGAATAATGATAATTATAGTTCTCCCTCCCTTATCTTCATTTGGACCTCCTCATCGCTGTATGGGTGGGGCCCAGCAGGATCACCCCTATTTTACAAATGGGCAAGCAGAGGTCAGCACCCCTGCTCCAAGCATTTCTAGCAGGTGGTGAATCTACTTCCATCTTTGTGAGGAGCCTGGCAGGCCACACACTCATGCCTGCCCTGAGGCAAAGGGCTGATCCCTTGACCTTTGCAGGTGCTTTCCACCCTCTCTAGGCAGTAGCTTTCAATTGAGTCACCTGATCCCAGCTCCAGATTGATCAGTGGCTCCTCAAATCTACCAAGGTTCCATGTGGGAGTAGAAGCGGGGAATGGCCCATCTAGCCATTATACAGATGAACAGACTGAGGCCCGAAGAGGAGAGGAGACATACAAAGGCCCAGGAGACAGTCAGGATAAGTTCTTTGTCCAGGCTTGCAGACTGGAGTAAATGTATTGAAATACCATCTTACTCTGAGACTTCGTTTCCCCATGTGTACAATGGGGGAGGGCAGTAGCAACGCAACCATTGAAGCTACATTTACTGGCTTCTACCTAGGTACCACCGAGTTCATCACTGTATCCCCCCAAAGCGTTCACAGTGCCTGATGCAGTGCAGGTGCTCAGTGGCTGTTCGCTGAAGCAGGGAATGAACGCGCCTTGCTGGGCTTGTGCTAAGCCCTTTACAATGTTCAGTCAAACGTTTACTGGGTAAAGCCCGGTGCCATTCTCATCAGCAGCCCCAAAGAGGCTGTTAGGGTCGCTCTTTTAAAGAGGCGAAAACAGCTCAAGGGGTGCCTGACATGCCCAAGGTCACCCCTCTAGAAGGTAGTCGAGTGGGGATCTGAACCTGGAGCTCACTTTTAACTCCTCTGCAGCATCCTACTTTCCCGCGTCCCAGGCCCAATTGAGCCACCCTAAAAGATTCTGGTTTCTTTCAGATTACGAACCCGGGGAAGGCCCGCAAAGAGCACTAGCGGGGCTCAGCGGGCTGGGGACCTGAGGGGGCCGGGCCTAAAGTTTGGGAATTAGCCGAACCTGCATCTAGACAGGCGGGGTAAGGGACAAAGTTCTCGCTAGGGAGGGGGCGGAGCCTGATTGGACCTGGGTTTCCCGATTGGCCGGAGGCCTTGACAGTAGGAGGACCCGGGTCTGGGCCAGCAAGGGGCGAGGCTTGTGTTTGACAGACAAGGCCAGGCAGATTTTTGATAGGCAAGAGACAGGCCCCGGAGACTGGAGGGCCAATGGGCGTACGGGAGCGGGGCCTGCGTGGGCGCCTTCCGAGCCGCCCTCGCAGCACAGCACAGTTCGGTTTCAGCGCCTCCAGTTGCTTACACGTCCTAGCTGCTGTCGCCTTCAGCTCCGGATGCCTCTGCTCGTCGGCACCCGGGCCGCCTGACTGCAGCAATGAGCGTGCTCTGCCCGGATCGAGCCTGCTGCCCTCTAGATTAGTCCCTGCCGCAGCCCTCGGACCCGCCCGCGCTATGGAATCCCCCGCCTCCAGCCAACCTGCTGGCATACCCCAGTCCAAAGGTAGGAGCAGCAGGACGGGACTTCGGTTGACTCCCATGCTGAATCCGGGCCCAGGTGGCGAACCCGAACTCTGTGTGATCCCACCACAGCCCGTTCCGGACCTGGGTAGTACCCCAGCCTCCTCCGGGTCCGAGTCTGGGACCTCACCTGCACCACCGATTTAGGCCCTGGCTTTGCACCAAGGCCCAGACTCAGTCTAAGATCGCGATCTGATCAATCCTTCCCAGGTCGGGAACTCTGACCTCCTTTAGGCCGGAACTGCACCCTGGACAGGAACTCTTCCAATCTGGGTCTTTCAGTTGAACCCAGCTGAGTCCAGGTGGGATTCACTCTGATACTGCACCCAGTTGCCCTTCCACTCCTGGGTCCCGGGTCTGTATCCAGGCTGTGGTTTGGCTCCCCATTTGGGCCCCGCGGGGCTCCTCTGCCACGGATCTCACTGTAACTGCTACACGCCCTCACCCCCACCCCATGAGCTGCCCTGGCTCTACCTCAGCCCAGAACTCCCAGTCCTCCTCTTCCCCAGCTCTCGCCATCCTTGTAGGCCCCACAGGGTCCCATCCTTGCTGTCTTGCATCCTGTCCTGCATCCCTGTCCCCTGGGAACTTCTCTTGGCTTCCCACCCCTCCCTAGCGCACATTGGCTCCTCCTTGTCATGACTTTCATGCTTCTCTCTGCACTGGGGAGCTGGGAAACTGGGGAGCTAATCCTTCCCCCAACCCTCAACCCTCGCCCAGCCCCAGTGTCTCTGGAGTTGATTGCTACCAGGTCTGTCCCTGCTGTTTGTGGGTTCTGGGCCAGCTGCCAGCCCAGGGTGCTGGCTGTGCAATGGGCTCGTTCTTGTCTTCTCCAAGTAGCCAGCCTTCCTGGAAATTTTTGTGAGGTGGCGGTGCTGCGGTGGCAGCAGGATTTGTCATGCAAGGGGGGGGGGGCGGGGGATGAAACTTGGAGGGTGAAAGGGGGATTTTTTGCAGGAAGAGGAAAGGATGTTTTTGGCATGTCATGGTCTCAGTAGACTGGGTTGTGTGAGAGATTTCCAAACTGGACATAGCTGTAATGAATGGGCTGCCTCAGTCCAGCAGCAGGAGTGTCAGTCAGTCTCAGTTGCCTTACCTGTAAAATGGGAGTAATTGCACCTACCTTCTCTGGACTCTGGGGTATGATGTGAGATAGTGAATACTAAAAGGTTTTAAGCAAGAGTGAGTGATGAGGTGAAGACCTCAATGGTGCCGGTGCATAGTAGGTGCTTAGGAAGGACAGTTGCCGTGCAGCCCTGCTACCATTGCTAGCTGTTTTATTTTTATTTTTTAATTTTTGCTAGAAAGGGCTCAGCCATGTGGGGTCAAGGCCTTGCCACTGCTTTTGTTGTAAATGCAGAGTTGGTTGGAGTGGGGGGAGGAAGGTAACAGCTGGCACTCAGTGGGCCCCTAATTAGGGGTTGTCTCTACCTCTTTTTCTCTGGAGGGGCCCAGGCAGTGGGAGGGTATGTGGAGTCCTGGGGAGGGGCTGTGGTGGCTGTGAGCCAGAGCCCAGATGGAGGTGGGCAGGGTAATTACATCTTACATAAGTGGGAGGTCAGCTCCCTGGCCATTGCCCAACCACTGTGAGTAACTCAGGAGGCACTCGAGGGGGTTAGTGTCTGAGGAGGGACTTGCACTGCACAGACTTTGTGGAGCCTGGGAACCAGGAAATCATATACTTCTCCACTCTGGAAACATGGGAAATCAGAAACTTTTCTCCAGCTTGGGGTCTGGGCCTCATGAAAATAAAAGTTAATGTAGGTATGTGAAGGGAAAATGCACTTTGGGAGACACTACTTGATCCCCCTATGCTGTTCCACTTGGGTCCTGGCTTTGCCCTCCTTGAGTCCTGCAGAGAGAGACCAGGATGAATTTCTAGTTTATGAGTTCAGGTAACAGGTAATGTTGGGTGAGTTAGATGGAGGTCCTCCCCAAGGCCCAGGACCCTGTCAGCCATTTTGGGATTTGTGAAAGAAGTCGGTGGGAGAGCCACAATGCTCCCTCCCCAAACGAATGGCAAATGTCTCAAAAGCTCCCACTTATCAAGCATTTTTTCATGGGCTCTGAGCTCTTTCATGTATCCCTCACAGCCCCATTTATAGAAGAGGAAACAGCATCGGAGACATTCAGTGCCTTGCCCAAGGTCGCACCACTGTGACAGATAGAGCTAGGGTTCTGCTTGGTTCTATGCTGGATGTTTGAGCTGAGCTGGTGGGACACCCCCTCACTGCTTTACATCTGAGTCCAGCACAGGTGTCTCCTCCAGCCTGCGCCCAGCCTGGAGGACAGATTAAGCCAGAGGTGCACCCTCTTGTGTACATCCTTTACAACTGGCACATTTCATACTCACTACAGTCCCACCTATCTGACAGTTGGTAAAACCAAGGTCAGACAGAAGGATGTGTGGCTGGACCAAGTCCATAGAGCTGGCGCTCACCTGTGCCCTCCCCATCCTGGGCCTAGGGCCGCAGTGTGGTGCTCCTCTCTGGCTCCTCAGAGGAATTTGAACAAAGCAGGGTGTGGTTGGCACTTGACCTTACAGGAACTTTACCTTTGAGTTTTCTGCCTTGCAGTGGGTGCCCTGCTTCATCCTCTGTGCCACTGGCCTGAGGAGTTTTCCATGAGTACTTGAGGTCCCAGGGCCCACAACCCTGTTGGCTTTCCCTGGCCTCCTCACATATGCCATCTTTGGCTGGGGTCAGAAGCCAAAAACAGCTGACACTGGGGCCAGTGGGCAGGGGCACATTTGGTCTGCATGGTGTTGGTTTGCTGCCTCATGCTACATTTGTCCTTAGGGACGCCACCGACCCTGCCCCTGTGCACCCATGTGGGCCCTTCATGGTTGATCTTCATGCAGCCCCTGACTGCGCCATGGTACACTGATGCTGCAGGAAGCACTGTCTTTGTCTGTGCCCTGCTTGCCCTGGTCGCTGTCCTGCTTCCACCCTCTGTTGTGTCCCTCTCCAGCTGTTGAAAAGACTGGAGGGTGGCACCTTGGGGACTTCCTCTATCTCTGGTGTGACGCACAGGAAACTATCAGCCAGCCTGTGGCCCAGGGCCTGAAGGGAGCAAAGGTCTCAGTTGCCTGTGTGGGGACCAAGCCAGGGTAGTGGGAGGCTTCTGGTGGGTGAGTCAGCGGGCACTGGGTGTTGACTCACCCTCTGGGCATGCCATACTGCTGGCTGCTGTTTAAAAGGGTGATGGCCTGCTAGCAGGTGGGTGAGGAGACTGGGAGCCCCAGCCTCACAGGTCAGCATCTGGCCCTGGCTGGGCACTGGAGGTGGCCCCCTTCTTGGACCTCAGCCTTGGCTGGGACCACCCCTTTCTTCCAGGCAGGCCCTCCTGGCCTGGTGCCTGACACACCCCGGAACTTCCTTTGTTAGGCAAGGGCCCTGCTTCCTCTTGCTCATGGAGCAGGAGCATGTGGTGACAGCTGTTTGCTGCCCTTGGCCCTGGGGCTCCTCAGCTCAGATGCATTGCTGGGTGCTCTGGGAGGCTGAGGAGCAAAGGTGGTGCTGGGTTGGCTTGAGCTCAGAAGACAGGAGTATAGGGAGGTGCCTGCAGTCAAATCCCAACCCCGCCTCTTTTGCTGTGTGACATGGGACTCGTCTTGTCTGGCACATTCACTGTACTCTGTCAATACTTTCAGTCCCCTGGGCGTGGCCCACATTTCTGATGAGAGGCCTTGGTTTCTTCACTTGTAGAATGGGAATGGGGACCCCACCTGTCTATCTTGCTGGCAGCCAGAAGGATGGATGTAGACAAACTCATTTCACTTTTGCAAGACAGGAAGCGAGGGGGGGCAGTGCAGTGCGCAGAGCGTGAGCTTAGAGGGTGGTGAGTGGGCCTGATTTGAATTCTGACTGGTTCCACTGCCCTCTCTGATCCTGTCTCCTCTCCTGTAAAGTGGGAGGAAACACCTGTCCCTTACAGGGTGGTGGTCAAGATTGGAGATAGTGTTTGTCAAACGAATGGCATCTGTTATTATTTTTGTATTGCTGTGGTGATGGCAGTTGTTCATTGCTGGATGAGTAGACAGAACTGGGACTTCTGATTATGACCTAGTAATCTCTGTGACATGATGGTTCTCAGGCTGCAGGGTCCTGTAATGCCACCCTACTCTTTCCCCACTGGTCCTAAGCTGGAGCTGGGGGCTCCCATGGTCTCTTGGGCATACCTGGGGAGGCTGCTGAGGAGCAGAGAGGAGTGGGTGCTACAGGTCTGCCCCTCCCAGAGCATCATGGGGAGGTATGGGATGGTCAATCAAGAAGACAGGAGCCTCCTAAGCCAGCCCCTCAGTTGGTAGAACTTTATTAATGCCAGGCACAGGTCTAGCTGAGGGGACAGAGAGGTGAGTGGGGAGTGACCCGACTCTTAAAAAACTCCACCTGGGGAGCAGGAGGCTTTGGAAATCATGGTTGTGAAAGTCCAGACCCAAGGCCAGGTGTGCTGGTGGGCCTGAGGTGTGCAGGGCCTCAGCAACCATTGGCTGACCTCAGGTGGGGAGTGTCACCATTTGATGCCAGAGGAAGAACACTGGAGACCCAGCATCCCAGCCGGATGGGGCAATGATGGGGCAGGCCTGCTCTGAACTCAACTCCTGACATTGGGGCTCGCAGCCTTGGAGCATTGCCCACATAAGTCAGGCCTGCTTGCTCAGCCATGGAAACCCAAAAGCTGCATGGAAAGGGCATGAAGATCAGATGGTGGCAGTCTGATAGGCCCCTTGCAGCTCACAGACACCAAGCCTAACTTTGGAGAGGGTCACTGGGCTTCCCCCATACCCCAGTCACAAGGTCCCTGTCGCCCTCCTCCTGCCCTGAGGGTCTCTCTGTGGGCTATCATGACTGAGTTGGCATTCCAGGAGCCACTCTGGCTTCTCTGGGACCCTGAGACCCTGTGCCAGCTGGTGGCCTGTCCCCAGTGGCTCTGTACCAACTTTCTGTCATGTCTGGGCTGGGGCTGTACCCTTCTGTGCTGACACATCCTGGGCCAGCCCTACCCCAGCATGTGGGACCTTCTATTAATTTTTTAATTGTATGTATATCTTAGACACCAAAAGAATATATAGAATGTACCTCTCTATTTTAGAGAATAAAAATAAAATTAATTCAGCACACCCAATACTCAGTTAAAGAAGTCCTGAAGATTCCCTGGAATTGTGTTTCCCTAACAACTGTCCTGACTTTTAAATTAATCATTTCTTTACTTTTTAAATTATTTATATCTATTTTTGAAAATTTTACAGGAGTGTATTTGAGCCAAACTGATGACATAGGCCAGGGAACAAGATCTCAAATGTTGTGGAGAATGAGTTTTGCACCTTCTTTTGTGCCTTTGGAATTAAGGAAGGGATGTAAGGATGATAACGTGAGGGTGGGAGAAGCACTGTGGGGATTACATTACAGGAGAGTTAAAATTATTGCTCTTTTGAAGGTGGTCCATTTTAGAAGGAGGGTCTCAAAGGGGGCATTTCACAGGTGTGTTCACCTAGACGCACAGGAACAATGGGAAGGGCTTGCTTAAGGAAAAGATAAGCCTTTTAGTAAAGAATTTATATGCTTGGGACATATTTGTGATCAAATCATCCTGTGAGGTTACTTTCCATAGAACCCTTTTTTTTTGTCCACAGTTCCCCCTTTTGGTCATAAATCAATCTGAAGGATTCACTGATGACCAGCCTTTGGGTTAGATACTGTCTGCGGTCTCACAGTGCTAAGAAGACTCACTCCTAGGAATTCTCAATATTGACCTCATCTTGTTGACTGCTGGGGATGGGGCAATGCTGTTACCACTGGGTCTGAGTTGAAGAACAGGTAGATGGAAGGCAGTCAGGTTTTCAGTGCAAACAAATAAACAAAAAACCAAAACACACATAAAAAACCCACTCTGGATCAGTTCTGTCCTGTGAATTCTAATGATCTAAGTTTTGCATTCTGTCCCATTTTTCTGCATTTGGCATCTAGTATAACATTTACACATGTTCAGTAACCATGAACTGTTCAGCTATATAAAAAACCCCAAAGGACAAGTATAATTTTCATGATTAATATTTTTGGCAGACAGGTAAAGACAATCATACCAAATGATATTCTGAGTTGAATATCAGTCCACAGGCATACAGGCCTTGTTGATGTCTTGGGACATCCATCTGCCTGTGGTGTCAGCAGCTTCTCCTGGAGGAGTCTTTGATGCCTGTTGTAGGTAGAGGCCAGTGTCAGAGGTGCAGTGGATGTCCATTCATGGTTAGGTGCCTGATGAGGTCCCTTCCAACAAGGTTGGAGAGTGTCTTTTATTTGATGTCTTTTCAAATAAAGAAACAAAATCAACAGGTGGCAGTCAATGATTTTTAAAGTCTTTGTATTCCGCAAGCCTGCTATGAAAATAGGCAGTTACCTATTTTGCATTTCCTTGAAGTGATTTTAATCACACATTGACAATAGTGTAAGGTGTTTCCTTTTGATAGCATCAGCTCCTAAATTCCTATATCTAATTTAATTCCAGCTTAAATGCATAAAGGAATGTAAACATTGAAAAAATGGGGAGCCAGAAAATCAGGGTTTCCATAGTCCTGACTATTCATTTTGTTATCATTTAACCTCTAGAAACGTATTTCATATACATCAGTCAGTTATTAACATGGACTTATTTTTGTAAAATCCAGGCAAAATAGAGACATGTCTGTTTTACTTAAACCACCAAACTTAAGCTAGATTTTATTTACTAAGGGTTAATCCTAGATCACATGAAGTTGGAAAGCATTTCAGTTAGTTTCTATATTTCCGAGAATTTTAGAATACCCAATTCTTAAAATTGCCTTTAAATTAATTTTAATAATACCTTCTGGAAGTAGAAAATTATCTCACATTTAAAACATACATACATAGACTTACACAGACAGACACAGAGAACAGTTGGGTCCAAATTCTGTTTTGGAGGAATTTACAATTTATATCTGTCCTTGACAAGTGAAATTCCAAGTGACCTTCCCCCTTGTAAGATAAGGACAGCTATTTTTTTTAGTATATTTTATTGATTATGCTATTACAGTTGTCCCAATTTTTTTTCCCTTTGCCACCCTCTGCCTGGTACACCCTTTCCCTCCAGCATTCCCCCAATCCCCCTGCCTTAGTTCATGTTCATGTGTTGTATGTATAAGTTCTTTAGCTTCTCCATTTCCTATACTGTTCGTAACCTCCTCCTGTCTATTTTGTACCTATCAGCGATGCCTCTACCTTTCCCCCCATTCTCCTCCTTCTCCCTCCTAGCTGATAGCCCTCCATATGATCTCCATTTCTGTGATTCTGTTCTTGTTCTTGTTGTTTGCTTAGTTAATTTTTGTTTTTTAGATTTAGTTGTTGATAGTTGTGAGTTTGCTGTCATTTTATTGTTCATAGTTTTGATCTTCTTCTTCTTTTTTTAAAGATTTTATTTATTTATTTTTAGAGAGGGAAGGGAGGAAGATAGAGAGAGAGAGAGAAACATCAATGTGCGGTTGCTAGGAGTTATGGCCTGCAACCCAGGCTTGTGCCCTGGCTGGGAATCGAACCTGCGACACTTTGGTTCGCAGCCCATGCTCAATCCACTGAACTATGCCAGCCAGGGCTGATCTTCTTCTTCTTAAATAAGTCCTTTTAACATTTCATATTATAATGGCTTGGTGATGATGAACTCCTTTAGCTTTACCTTGTCTGGGAAGCACTTTATCTGCTCCTCCATTCTAAATGAAAGCTTTGCTGGATAGAGTAATCTTGGATGTAGGTCCTTGCCTTTTATGACTTGGAATACTTCTTTCTAGCCCCTTCTTGCCTGCAAGGTTCTTTTGAGAAATCAGCTGACAGTCCTATGGGAACTCCTTTGTAGGTAACTCTCTGCTTTTCTCATGCTGCTTTTAAGATTCTCTCCTTATCTTTAACCTTTGGCATTTTAATTATGATGTGTCTTGCTGTGTTCCTCTTTGGTTCCAACTTGTTTGGGACTCTGTGCTTCCTGGACTTGTATGTCTATTTCCTTTGCCAAATCAGGGAAGTTTTTTTTATTTTTTCAAGTAAGTTTTCAGTTTTTTGCTTTTCCTCTTCTCCTTCTGGCATCCATATGATTTGGATGTTGGTATGTTTGGAGATGTCCCTCCTGGTTTTTAATCGCCATATGTGAATGTGGGACCACCCATCCCACTAACTCGCCCGCTGCACTGTGTCCTTTCTGCTCTGCCACCCTCTCTCTGCCCCTCCTACCTGTCTGGGTGCATATTTCTTCTTTAAATCCTTAGTTGTCAGACTTCCATGTAGTTTGATTTTATGGCAGTTCTGGCTGGTTTTTGTTTTGAGGTTAGTGGTGATCCTTCTTACGGTTGTGCAAGGAAGAGCAGTGGGTCTACCTATGCCTCTGTCTTGGCTGGAAGGCCTAAGAAGGACAGCCAGTTTTAATACTTCAAAGAATAGAGTTGACACCTAAACAACATTATAAGTTGATCCATTTATCTAAAAAACTTCAGCTCTATTTTTTTGGTAAATTTTTTAATATAGTTTATCTTAAGGGAAAAGGCTATTTTAAGTTTTTTTTTTAAATATTTATTTTTAGAGAAGGGTAAGGAGGGAGAAAGATAGGTAGAGAAGCACCGACGTGTGAGAGAAAGGTCACCTCTCCCACACCTCCTGCTGGGACCTGGCCCACAACCCAGGATGTGCTTGACTGGAAATTTAACCGGCAACCTTTCAGTCAGCTGAATGATGCCCATCCATCTGAGCCACACCAGTCAGGGTCATTTTAAGTTCTGAGACAGTCTCTAATAGTCCTTTCTTCTCTTTCCTCTCCTTCCTCCCTCCCTCCCTCCTCCGTCCCCCCCTTCTTTCTAATTTTATAGCTCACTTTTTCTAGTTTTGCGCACACAAGATTAGTTTAGAAGGTTCAGAACATCCTCATCTCGGTCACCTTAGTAGTAATGGGAGGCTCCCTGTCTTGGGGCTTGACAGCCTGGGAGGCAGGATTTTCCATGTCAATTTTGAGATCTATAGCCTGAGCAAACTTCTAGAGAAAACCAGCCCTGACATGCACATCTCCAGACAAGACATGTGGTGAATATTTCTATAGGACTGCTTTACACCCTACAGGAAATTTTCCTCAGGCAACTGCACAAAGATTCTTTGTCACCTAAGAATACCCAGGCAAGGGCTAGCAAGAGCTTACCTGACGCCACTGGAACCATGATGCTTTCTAAGGCACGGGCTCCTCTTGGGGTGAACCCATTCCAGGGCTTCCTGCTCTTTCCCCTGTGTCTCCCTCCAGTTTCTCTGGGATCAGCTGTACTACTACACAAGACACTTTGTGGCACCTGTTTCCACCATTCCCTCCACACTTGGGTCTGAACAACTATTGTCACTCCACTTTTTGGGTTGGGGAAGCAAGTGTCCTTTCTGTTTTGGAGCTAAAGAGGTCTCCATCTCTCATTTAACCAGCAAAGAGTTTTGTTCAGATTGTCAGTAAGCAATCCAGTTAAAAAGCCTAAATTAAAAGCAGCAACCCATTTTTTCCCCGCTTTCCTGGGGGTATCTTAGCCCTCATCTATCTCAAGGATTTTCTAAGAATAGCTCTAATAAAGTCATGGCTTGCTGCTTACAGCAAGGAGGCCTGGAATTCTGAGAGAAGACTCACCCAGGCTCACCTGAGGAAGAGCAGGGAGCAGGTGGTGCACAATGGACCCTTGATTGTACCTTGCACCTGGCCCTGGTCTGCAGGGTGGTCCCGGATGGGCTTCTTCTAAATCCTGTCTCACTATGCCAAGTAAACGTCAATATATGAAACATCCAAACCTGTAAAGAATGTGTATGCGAGGTTATTTGAGCCAAACTGACAAACTGATATGCCAGGAACAAGATTTCAAATGCTCTCCCTTTACTATTTTTTAAAATCGAGCTCTCACTTACATGTGGTATATTTAAGCTCACTGTTCTGCAGAATCCCCAGGCCCACATCCACACCATGGTTCGTGGGGCCAGCACTGGTATGTTAGTGGTGGGGAGAGGCTAGAGCCAGCCAGCCGGGTTCAGGCCTGTGTCCTCCACTCAGGAGCTGTGTGGGCTTCATTTCCTCACTTGCATCATGGGGATGACACTCACACCTGCACTGCACGGTTGAGAACTCAGTGGCTTAGAGTTCACCTATACCAGTGTTTGCAGCTGTTCTTGTTGTTGCTGTGACTCTTAAATTCCCGGGCTCACACTGTGCAGTGCTTGGCCCATACAGCTGTGCTGACAGCCCTGACTTTCTTTATCTGTGTGACTGTGCTGATGACACAGCTCCAAAGGCTTGTCCTAAGGATTGTGTTAGCCAGTGGGCGTGAAGTGATCAGCACAGGGCCTTAGGTGTCCATGGCAGTGTTTGGGCACAATGAAGTAAATGGGGAACTGGGGAGCATTGCTGGGCATCCAGGATGCAGGTGGTTTGTTGATGTTGGTGGTCGTTGGCTGTTGAGGCTTGGGCAGGATGCCTGTTCATGACTGCTCTGGGTATGGGATTGGAAAATGTTCCCTGCCCTCTTTGTTCTTCTGCTTGTAGTGACTTGGCATTCTAGTCTTCCCCTCACCCTCCTGCTACTGGTGCTGCTTGCTGCCCATCCCAGCTTGCCTAGGGCAGGCCCTGTGTTGTGGTTGGATGCCCAATGCTGAGCCTGTGGGGACTTCCAGGTGGGAGAGGCTGGTTTTAAGCTTAGCTATGTCCTGACTCCCTTTGTGACTTCCTCAGTGTTCTCATCTGACCCAGGGGAATAAAAATACCCACCTCTCAGGCTGCTGTTGAAGATGAGAAGCATGAGACCCATCAAGTCCGGGCGTATATTAGGTGCCCAGTCAGTGCTTAATTTGCACCTGAGCTACATATCAGTGTTTTTACCACCAAGAATACCTTTTTAGGTATTTCTTCTATCAACTGTATTTGGTAAGATTTTGTTTTGATACTAATGATAATAAAAGCAAGAATGGCATTTGTTAAGGAAAGGCACTTCTGCCATTTTGTCCAGCCAGGAGTATAGGGCCCATCAGTGTTCCCACGTGGCCTGGGGGAGCCTGGATAACCCTACACTGGCCCCACACACGTGGGAGCTCAGCCAAGGAGCCCAGGCACCAGGAGGGCCCCTGAGTCCCTGGGAAGGTGTGGTGTCACTCAGGGAATATCCCTCTGCGGTCAGAGCCTCTTGAAGCCTGGGACTTGGGTGTACAGTCTGGAGGCCCACTTCGCCCTCTGGGGGCCCACTCTGCTGTCTGAGGATTCACCTTAGTAACTGGTGGCCTTTGGGCCAGGGCCCAGGTAGCCAGTGATCCAACCCCATTTGGTGCCAGGCATTTAATATGCAGAATCTCATTTAGCCCTCTTGGTCACCTAGCATCATGGGTGTGTTTTTCCCCCTTGAATATCACTGAGTTTTATGAGTACATAGGCCTAGAGTGGAGAGTGACTTACTGAGGTTTCACAGATCCTTCTTTGAGCTAGGCTTTGTCTTAGTAACCCTGACTCAGTCTTGTTCTCTCCAGGAGGTCAAGGCCTTTACAATCTGCAGACTGTCAAGGGAGGAAGCTGACGCTCAGGGAGGGGATTTGACTTGCTTATGATCACATAGCAGCACAGATTTCCTGGTACCAAAGCCCGTTTCCTCACTCATTTTCTGTCGGCCTCTGCCAAGGAGGCTTGGGGGTGGGGGACACGGCATGGCTACAGCTGAAGTGTGGGGAGCCAGGATCTGGTGACCCTGGGAGAAGCACTGGTCCAGTTAGCTTGTGGCCTGTGTTTAAGTCCTGACTGTCCTGCTGCCCTGGTGTGTGACTCTGGACAAGTTCCCTAGGCCTCTGGCCCAGTATCTGCACTGGGTAGTCTCTGAGCACCACCAGTTCTGAGCAGGTCCTGCTGCTAAGAGCCCCTGAGAAGGACACCAGGAAGTGGCTGTCACCTTTAGATGAGAAGGACACTGAGTCCCAGACCTACAGCAGCTCAGGACACAATGTTTAAGTAGGGTCTCCTCCTTTCTTATTATTTTATTTAAGTTACTTACATTTCAGTAGCTGGTACTGTTCATGGTTAGGAATCGCAAAGGTACAAAAAGATAGCTCTTTGCTTTTCCTGGACTCCTCTGTGAGAAGACCAGCATCTTCTCTCTCTCACAAATTCTGCTCTCTTCCTCCTGCTCCTACTGTACCTAGGACTCAATTTTCCCTCACCCCACAAAGTGTTTCCCTGCCATCCTGCTGAGGAGCCCACCAGACCCTTGCCACTCCTCTGCCAGTCTGTGGATTTTAAGAACCCTGAGACCCTTGGTACAATGGACGTAAGAAAACACTTCCCTCATGGGGCTGCTAAGAGTATTAAGAGAGTAGCCATCTGGGGCTGAGGCCTGTTGTTATCTTGGGTACCCTGGGTTTCCAGATGACTTCGTCTAATCTTCCACATGTCAGGCACTGCTAAAGCTTGGCAATGATAAGCTCCTTGGACATACCTGATAATCCTGGGAGGTTGGTCCACTATATCTATTTCATAGTTGAGGCCATGTTGCCCAGAGAGGTTAAGTCACTAAGCTCACATGCCTGAGGGCATATGGCTAGGAAGTGGCTGAGATACAATTTGAACTCAGGCTGCTTGGCTCCAGAGTCAGTACATTTTGCTATCTGCCTCTCAGATAGTAACTCCAAATGGTGACTTGTGAGAAGTGACAGGAGGGAAGCCAGTTGGACACTAGGACAGCCAGTAATAAGGGGACTTAGCTGGAGCAACCAGGAGAGCCTCCCTGAGTAGGTGGAAGGTGAGGATTGTATACCAGCTAGGATGAAGTTTCAGGGAAGAGCATTCTAGGCAGCAGGAACAGAATGTGCAAAGGCCCTGAGGTAGGAAAGAAGGTGGCTTCTTCAAGAAATGGTGAGTGGGAGGAGACAAACACAGGGCTGACAAAATGGTGGGAGTTGTGTCTGCATGCAGAGTGCCTCTTTGTTCTTTGCATGCTGCCTGTGGTACTGCCGGGAGGCCAGTGCAGGCCGAGGACACATACACACCTGGCGCTGTGCCCCTCTGCACTGGGGACCCTGCAGAGAGAGGCTGGCACACTTCTGGTTTGTGGTGGTAGCTTGTAAAACTGTTGTGGTGATGGCTGCCACAGTTGCTTTGCACCTGGGCAGCCTTGGGCTGCCTGGCTATCTGGGCCCAGTGCTGATGTCTATGGCAAACAGTGGCAGCATGTGGTGGCCTATGGCCTCTTGTTGTCTCCATGGCAGCCTGACCCACTCCTTCTCACAGCTGGCACGGCTACCCCAGGGAGACCATGTCACTCCAGATGTAGGCCTGGTGACCCCGCCATATGGGCAGGAGGGCAAGAAGGCCGACCATGTGCCTCCCATCCACCCAGTGCATGTGCTTGCAGCAGCCTCTGCCCCTCCTTAGGCCTGGGAGGAAAGCAGGTGGGAGCCCACCTTCACCAAGTGTCTCATGCCTCCTCACACGGTCTTTACTCACCTGGCCTGGACACAGGTGTGGGAGCTCCCTTGACAGATAGGCAAACTGAGGCTTGGTGAGGGGCACGCACCTTGTGACAGTCTTCAATCCCAGAGCAGGAGAGGGGTGTGCAGGATGGAGACAGAGGAAGGTGCGAATGGGGCCAAGAATAGATTAGTGTAGGGGAGGGGTGGCTGAGCCCTAGCCAAACCCCAAATGAGTTACTACTTTAACATAAAATATTTTACTTCCTAGTTACAAAAAGCATCAAGTCAAGAATAAAAGCTACCCATAGTTCTATTACTTAGGATGAAATTTTCCACCTCTGTGGAGAGGCTGATGATGACCGTGGTGACCATTTCTGGTCTCTTGTAGGACCGCCTGCCGAGTGCCAAACCCTGTGCCAAGTGCCTTGCAGATGAGACCTCATCTTGGCAGTCAGTTGGGCATTTCTCTGAGGTCCTCCCCCATGGTTTGGCACCTGTGGTGCAGAGAGGAGGGTCCCATGAGTGGTCTCACCCAGGGTGCAGAGCTGGGCTTCCTTGGGGTGCCACATGGCAGACAGTGTTGGGTACATTGGCCTGGCAGCGGCCTCCAGCAGCCTGGCCAGTGGTGACCTCAGAAGACCCAGGGACAGCACTGAAGTGGCCTCAGGAATGAATGGTCCTGCATGCCTTGGCTTCTCTCTGTTTTCATCTTGCCCTGTGGGCTGTACTGGGCCCAAGGAGACCTGGGGAGGCCTCTGGGCTCCTGGTCAGCAGGAGGTGCCACTGTGCTTCCTGTTGGAGAGTGTGACAGGTCTGTTCCTCTGAAAGTTCCTTGCAGGGGCGATGCTGTGAGCCACCAGCCTGGTCTGTCAGGGTCTCTGAGTCAACAAACCCAGGTGTGCTCCCCAGCCAGACCCCTGACTCACTGTGCAGCAACTTCACCTTTGAGCCTCAGGTTCCCCAAATAAAGTGAGGCTAAAGTCTCCTCTGTTAAGGTCGAGATAGGGCCACATGTGTGATAGGCTGCCTCTTTGTTGGATGAAAGCTTTGAATTGAGACCCACCCACCCCTGACAACCATCAGCTTTGTCTTATTTCTAAAACGAGGTGAAGGTGCCTCTCACAATGAGGTCATGGTTAGGCGACTGGTGCACCCCTATGCAGCAGGGAGTGAATGGCGGGTGCCCAGTGAGTACAGCTGCTACTGCTGCTGCTGCTGTTATTACTGTTTGTGGAAGCTGCTGTTTCCTAAGGCCTCTGGGTCAGGCTCTGGGCAGTGCAGTAGCTCTGATGTGGGCTGAGTGTGAGAGCTGTACTAAGTGCTTTACTTAGTAACTATGAAGTAGGTGCTGTTTCTATCCCTATTTCATGATGAAGGATAATGAGGCTCAGAGAGCCATAGAGAGTGGCCTGAGGTCACCCAGCCTGTAAGGGGCAAAGGTGGGATTTGATCTTAGAGCAGAGAGAACCCATCCTTTTGACCTGGCATCTGAGGGTCCTTGAGGTGGCTTCTGTGGAGAGATTGCTGTGCTCTGCCCCCTACTCCAGTATAGACACTGGGAGCCCGTCCCTCTGTGTGCTGTGTTTCTTTGTCCTTCATCAGCTCTGAGACATTTGGACCCAGGCCCTGTCTTCCCAATGGTAATAATAACCTCATCCCATCACTTGACATTGGTGCCAGGCAGCCTGGCCACTGGACCTGAGCGTGCAGGCCCCTGTGTTAGGTTCTCAGATGAGGCACTGAGGTCACACAGTGGGGCATGGCAGAGGCTGAGTTTGAACCCGGTGCTGAGGAGGCTTCAGGGCCGGGACCGACCAGTACTCTGTGCACACCCATGGTGAGCCTTGCATGGTTTTCAGCTCCCCAGGGGCCAGAGTGTGTCAGCAGTGGTGGTGTAGGGTGGGCGGGAAGGCAGAGCAGGTGCCAGGGCTATGAGGAGAGGCAAGAAGGTCTGTCCTGCAGGAACAGGCACCTGAGCATCACCATTTCTGTTGAGTGGTTTTGGGGATTCATGGTCAAGTCCCAGCTCTGCCGCCCACGCGCTTTGTAACCTGGGCAGATCACTTCCCTTTTCTGGGAAATGGAGCCCCCAGTCTGGGTACCTGGCAGCAGGAGCTGTGAACTGAAGCCTGCCTCCCTCCTTGAAGGGACCCCTGCTGTCTCCAGACCTTGCTCTCCTGCCTGTGACAGGATGCTATGTCTTCTTCAAAGGGCGGTCCTGATGAGAGCCTTCTCCTCCACTGTGCCAGCCCCAGCCATGTCCTGTGCTCCACAGTGGTGAGGTTCCTGGAGCACTACATCGCATGCTGACCTGGCCACACTCAGCTCATTTGAGAAGCGTAGAGCTCAGCCACACCAGGGCTCGGGAGGGCCAAGCCCCTCACCCATCCTCAGGGTGGAGGGGCAGAGAGGCATTGCCCTGGGACTCAGGCCCACCAGGCACCCTGATGAGGGGAGTGGGTTTTCCGGCTGTTTCTTGGACTGGGCAGCAAAGGCAAGAGCTGCAGGTGGAGAGAAATGAGTCCTGGGCTTCGGCCAGGGGCTCCCCAGCCTGTGTCTGCGCCAAGTCTCCCAGCCACCCCTGAGGTACATTCTAAGGTGCATTCTAAGGCTTAGAGAAGGGGTGGGTGGCAGAGCTGGGAACTGAAAGGAGCTCCCTTGGTTTCAGATGTGCCCACAGAGGGCAGTGCCCAGTGGGGAGGGCATGTTTTCGTTTGCTAGAGGCCACCAAAACAAAGCACCCCAGGCTGGGGCCCTTCCCAGAACCTTACTGTCTCACCTTACCATCTGTCCCTTTTAGGAAAATCCAAGAGGAAGAAGGACTTACATATATCCTGTGTGTCCAAGCCGCCCATGCCCAACCCCACGTGAGTCTGCCTCTGTGTCTCCTCTGGCTCAGCCTGGAGAGGTTTCCTGGAGGGGGCTCAGGGGACTAGAGCAAGCCGCAGGGAATGTGCACTAGGCTGAGCTTTCTGTGAGCCTGTTGAGTGGGGGGTTGGGTGGGGGGAAGGAGGGTGGGCTGCAGGCATCTTGTGTCAGTGCTGGGCCTCTTCGCAACTTATCTCAGAGATGTGAAGGTCAGGCCCTGTGGCCCTGGCACAGCACATGCTCAGTGATGGAGGTGCCTTGAGGTGTGCTGCCTCCTGGGGATAGAACATGCCTCTGGACCCAGTGCCAGGCCGTTTGCTCTTTCTCTCAGAGGCTCAGGGGGTCTGTTTTCTCTCCACAGCCCCCCCCAGGAACCTTGACTCCCGGGCTTTCATCACCATTGGAGACAGGGTAGGTGCTGGCTGCAGCCTGGGGGGACTTCATGAATTTTCATCTGACGTGGGCCCAAGCTGACTCCTTAGGGCCACTGGGAGGTGGCTGTGGGTATCAAACAGAGGTGGCTTTGGAGAAGAGCCTCACTCCTTGAAGGCTGGCTATTGGGCCCTGGGCCTTCCATTCTCTGACCTTCCCATCTGGAATGGGGACAGTGGCCTGCCTCATGGGGCCTTGCTGAGTTTCCTGACCTTAGAGTTTGGTCCCATATGGCCTGTGGAAACAGTGTGTGGGACATGCAGACTCCTAGCCCAGCTGTTGGGCCATGCCTGGGAGCCTGCACTCCACGTGCAGCTCTGCTGGCTTGGGCAGCAGGGACTGAGACTCCTGGCTCAGGGGGCTGAACCTCACCTATCAGCAACACTGAGGGGCTCCTGGCAGAGCTCTTACTCCAGGGCCTCTCCTTGGCCGATAGCATCCCTCAGGCTTATTTTTTCTCCCTGACACTTGTCACTGATGTGCAAATCACCTACTTGCCTGTTTGTTTGTTTGTTTATTTATTTATTTGTCTGCCTCTAGCAATATAGGGCAAGAGAGAGAGTAGGAGGCCCAGGACCACGCTGCTTACTGTGAGGGCAAGACCCTTGTTTTGTTCCATGTCCCCAGTGCCTAAAACAGACTCACACATAGTAGGTGCTCAGTAAATACTGGTTGAACGAGTGATTCGGCTTACACACCTGAGCAGGTTGGGGGACAGGAGGGAAGGGGGATCTCTTGAGCTCCCTGTGTCCACTGGGGGCATTTCACAGGTGATCTTATTTACACCTTGTGATAGCCCTTGGGTATGGGTGCTACGCCTGTTTTATAGAGGCTCAGAGAGGCTAAGTGACTTGACCCAGGTTACACAGCAGGAAGTGGTTGGTGCAGGAGTTGAGCCCAGGTCTGAAACACTGGCTGTCTTCTCTTTCCAGTGCCCGTGCCATCTCCACTGACTAAGGTGAGGGCCAGCTCCTGATTTTTGACCTTCTCTCTTTTTTGTACCCCAAGAACTTTGAGGTAGAGGCTGATGACCTGGTGACGATCTCAGAGCTAGGGCGCGGAGCCTATGGCGTGGTGGAGAAAGTACGGCACACCCAGAGCGGCACCATCATGGCTGTTAAGGTAAGCAGGGAGCCTTGCCAGGGAACGCTGGGCCTCAGGTGCCCAGGATGCTGCCTGATGTGGGGCTGAGCATGCCCAGCCCTCATATGAGAGATGCGGGGGGGGGGGGGGGGGGGGGCGGGAAGTCGCCTCCTGCCGCCTGGCCCCTTACCTACAGCCCTCTCCCCTGCAGCGGATCCGGGCCACCGTGAACTCCCAGGAGCAGAAGCGTCTGCTTATGGACTTGGATGTGAACATGCGCACGGTTGACTGCTTCTACACTGTCACCTTCTATGGGGCCCTCTTCAGAGAGGTGTGGCCTTGGCAAGAGGGTGGGAGGCGGGTGCTGGGCTAGGAGCTGGGGGCTCAGACCACCCTGCCCTTACCTTCTGTCTGCATACCTGCCCCATCCATCTAGCCTGCAGCCTACTTTTGATCATTTTGGGCCCCTAGCAGATACTTGCTGAGTGTCTGTGAGGGCCAGGTGCTGGGCACAGGGATGAAAATAGGCCCTGCCTACCTGGGAGGCAGAAGAGCAGGGCTCTTGAGAGCCCGGGCCCAGGAGTCTGAATGCCTGGCTTCTTTGCTTCCTGCCTTATTTTTCTGGTCTATGAAATGAGACCAGTGAGTGATTGTACCCACCTCACAAGGCTGTCATGAAGATGTGGCCCAGGGCCTGGCACACAGTGAGTGTGCCGCAAGGTTGTGTGACCACCTGCCTTATCAGCATCCTGCCAGGAGGTCCCTGTGGATGTGTGTGCAGATGTGATTCTGGGTCTGTGGGGCAAGAGGAATTGGGGAAGCCCAGGGAATGCGACCTGTGGGGCTGCAGGTGGGCTCCTGATGGATGGCATGAAGGGCTGGGTATGGAGTTAATGGAGACCAGAGCCCCTGTTAGATGGGCTTGGTCTGTGATGGTCATTTACCACCTGGGGTTTAGGGGCAAGGTCAGGGGTCTCCCAGCCCAGCCTCACTTTTTGAGCACCTGTGGGTCCCTGACCGTGCTGGTGGGCCAGACCCAGTGGTGGGTCAGTCAGTGCCTTGTCATCCACATGTCTGGCTAAGTGCCCACTGTGTGCTAGATTCAGGCTGTCTGTCCCCTTGCTACTGAGGAGACAGACACATACCCAGACCTTGCTGCATGCTGGGTCAGAGCTGGCAGAGAGGCCAGGGGACCTCAGGCTGCCCCAAGGAGATGTTGCACCCAGACTTCCCAAGAGGGCTGTCATGAAGGACATGCAGGGATTTGCTATACGGGTGGAGGAGGCAGAGCACTGCAGGTGAAGGAGGTTGCCCCCAGCCAGGGCCAGAGCTGGGTGAGCCGTGTCCTGTGTCGGGGGCATTGGGGCTGAGGCAGGAGGGCTCTGCAGTGCTGGGTCAGGGGCCGAGCCACAGACAGTTCCTGGAGGTTCCTGTTGGAGGGACATAGTCAGCCATGTGCTTTAGTCACTTCTCCCTGGAAATTACCATGAAATCAAGGATCAGATAGGGGAGACCAGAAGTGACAGGGCTGGGGGAGGCCAGTGTGTGGCCCCAGCAGTGTAGGCAAGCCTGGAAGTGGGCAGGTCAAGAGATTTTTGGGAGGCAGGATGGGAGGAGCTAGGAGCTCCGTAAATCTCAGGGTTGAGGCATGGGCAGATGTGTCTGCAGAGGCCTGGCCGGAGCAGGCACCAGGCAGGCTGTCCTGGCACAGGTGCAGCCCCAGGTGGGCCTGAGCTAACCTCTGGGCATCCACCCACAGGGAGATGTGTGGATCTGCATGGAACTCATGGACACATCCCTGGACAAGTTCTACCGTAAAGTGCTTGATAAAAACATGATGATTCCAGAGGACATTCTGGGGAAGATTGCTGTGTCTGTAAGTGGCCTCAACTCTTGGTGGGGTTGGGACTTCCAGGTACATGCCAGAGGCCTCAGCCTGGCCCCAGCAGGCCCAAATCCCAATCTAACAATGGTATTTTGGACAGAGTTGGGCACCAGGGTAGTCCTGAACCTGGATGACTGCCCCCCAGGGGCCCAGCTCCTCAACCGTGGACCAGAGCCTTTTTGCTAAGGAGACCTTGGAGCCTAGGGCTCTGAGAGCCACACGGATTTGGCAGCTTCTGGGTCTTTAGACCTTTGTGTGCAACTCCCAAGCTTCCTAGACCATTTAAAAAATGACTTAGTATTTACAATTGTGTCATCCTGAGGCAGCTCAAAGAGGAATCAGCTAAGCTGGAGGAAAGGTTAGCATCCAAATGTTTGCCTTTTGAGGTGCAACATTGCTAGAGGAGGGTAGCAACACTGGGCGCATTGTGGCAACCAGAGCAAAAAAGGAAATGGGTATACCCGTGGCTTTTAATTCTGGCTGCATTGTGTATTGAGTCAGAATTTTGGGGGTAATTTCTCAGGCTCCCCTACTCTGCCCTCCTCAGTGGGACAGTTCCAGCACATAGTCCACTAACTCTGCTGAGGGAGGGAAAGGAACCAGCAACGCCTCAGAAGGGCTGGGTTTTACCTAAGAGCCTGCGAGGGGATGGCAATGGCCCCAGGGAGGGGGTGGGTCATAAGCTTACGGGTTCTGCTATGGTTTCCAGTACATCATTTCCTGGGTAAATGCTTGGACCCAAGACTCTGGTCCCCTTGGGTGGGTTGGAGAAAAACAGAAGACTAAGTGTGTTTGAACTGAGGTTGCCAGGTTTCTGGGGCAGAGGTTGGAATGCAGACCAGAGCCTGGGTTAAAGAGGGGCTGGTTATAAGTGGAAGAATGAGACACATGGACATGGATGGGGCTCTTGCTGTTCTGTTATTGTTGGTGCGACCAGAAATAATACCAGTTCTATGTCTCTGTCCTATATACCAGATCGTGAGGGCGCTGGAGCACCTGCATAGCAAGCTGTCCGTGATTCACAGAGGTCAGTGCCTGCCTGACCCACAGGGGAGGTCCCCAGGCATGCATGGTCTCACCCAGTCCCCATGGGGTGGGTGCACCTCTCCCCCATTTCCAAATGAGTTGGCTGAGGCTCAGGGAAATGATGGGTAGGGATGAGCCTGCTGGGGTCAGGTGCTGAGATTGCTTCTCAGTCTAGGCCACTCTCCAACTCTCCAAGCCATTTTCCTTTGTCCCTGCCCCAGAACCAGTCCCACCCCCCAGCCAGCTTCTCTTAGGTTTGCTGCTACTCAGAGCAAGGACTAGATGGGCCTTTTCCCTGGGAACGTGACTGGTTTTGTTTGGATGTATTCTTTGCATATTGTGAAATGCACAGATCTGTAGTTACTGGTTGATGAATCTGTTCAGTTTACACTCATGTAACCCCTGCCCCTGGCAAGATATAGTATGTTTCCACCCTTCACTCAACCCTAGAAAGTTCTCTTGGCCCTTCTTGGATGGCTACTGTGCTCCATGTCCCCCCATGCTCCTCCTCTGTTTTTTCCATAGTAGGTTGTTTTTTCTTGTTCTTGATCTTCATGTAAATGGACTCACACACATGTGCCTTCTGCCCAGCCTCCTTCATTGGGCTTAATGTTTCTGAGATCCACCAGGTTGTTTATGTCACACTTCCTTCCTTTTTATTATTCTGAGTAGTCCTCTTAACCCAATGTACTGCTTTTCACAAAATTAATTAGACTAAGCCCATTTGGCCACTGAGTAGCCATCCCAACCCCCACCCACAGCTCACCACTGTTGGCAGTTCAGTGTGAAACCTGCCAGATCTTTTTCTGTGCATTTCTATGCTATGCACAACCCCATAGAAAGCACGTGGAATGTGTGTGTGTGTTTGCTGGAAGATTCCCTGCTGTGCAGCCTGCTGAATATTGCTCTTGAATCATGGGCCAGGCCCCAGGTTCTCATGCAGACCTGCCTCCTGTGCTTTTGGCTGCTGCCCTGTGCTTCCAGGCTGAATTTGCTCACCCTTTGGCCTGGACACTTGGGTGATTTCTGGGTCTCACTCTGTCAGTGAAGAACCCCATAGCCCAGCCGGGGAAGACCCCAGAGCTATCTAGAGGTTGTACCAAGAAGTGTGGGTCAAGTCCCTACCATGAGGCTGCCTATGCCAGGATGTGCGTGCTTCTCTGGACCTTGTGTCCACTGTGCTGGTGACCAGCACAAAGACGCTGTCCTGGGTATAGCAGCAGAGGCCTGACTGCCTTCCCCGCTTGTGGCCTGGCCAGTGGCTGCAGCACATCCTCATCGAGTTGTCACCAAGCCTGTGAACTTGGGCTTCAGTGGTGCCTCTTGTAGTCTCAAGTTGCTTCTCCACTCCCTATGCCCTGGCAGTATCTGCCCCTGGGGTGGCTGGGGCATGGGAGAAGTCCACTGCTGTCCAGCCAGGGCTCCTGGAGCTGAAAAGGCCTGTTCTGTCCCTGGCAGATGTAAAGCCATCTAATGTCCTCATCAACAAGGAGGGGCACGTGAAGATGTGTGACTTTGGGATCAGCGGCTACTTGGTAGATTCTGTGGCCAAGACACTGGATGCCGGCTGCAAGCCCTACATGGCTGTGAGTAATCCTCTCCTGTCCTATGTCTGGGGCCATGGCTGCCGGTCAGAAGGGGATATCCCTGGGAGATAGCTGTCAGGTCATGTCCCCTGTCCATCAGTGACAGGGCCTCCCACAGAAACCGCCTTTCCTGTCCCAGAGGTGTCCCCTGCAGCTCAGCCTGCCCAGGCAGTCCCTCTTACCATTGCTGTTAACTGTGCCCTGAAGTGCCTGTTTGGATGACCAGTGTTATGGACACCCATGTAGAGGCAGCACATGGGGTCTGTGCAAGTCCTCTCCATGCCCCCATTAGCGTCCTGAAGGTGCTCTTCCCAACCCCCAGTCGGGAGTCCTTCAAGGCAAGGTTTGGGCCTTCATCACGAGACACTGGCCCTTACTGGCCTCAGTTTTACCATCTGTCCCATGACAAGGTGGGGTAGGATGAGCTTGGGTGCTTGGGTCACCCCTGTTCTGGTCCCTTCCTTTGAGTAGGTGTTTATGTCTCCCTGGTCCCTCTTACAGCCGGAGAGAATCAACCCAGAACTGAACCAGAAGGGCTACAACGTTAAGTCTGACGTCTGGAGCCTCGGCATCACCATGGTATACTCAGGGCAGGGGCCAGCCCTGGCTGGTTGGGTGGGGCCAGGGAGGGGCCCCTCCTGTCCGTGAGCTTTCGGAGGGCATACCAAATTGTTCAGAACCTGGAAAAAAGTGTTAGCTTCACAAACTGAGAAGAAAATGTGCCATCCAAAGTTATGGTATATTAAAGGTAATGTCTACAGGTGGCATGAAGCCCTTCCTGCGTGGTGAGGGCACCCTTCCCAAGAGTTCTGGACACCTTGTGTCCACTTGTCTGTTGGGTTTTCTCCATAGCTCTTGATGCTTGTCGAGAAATCATAGCCAATCCCACATTAAGTGAACTCCTGGTACACAAATAATTTTAAAAACAAAATGATAAAAATCTTAAATTTTTTTTTCATAGCAAGAAGTATGTTGCCTATGGGGTCCAGTGCAGTTCTATGTGTGGTACAGTGCACATGGGTCTTGAGTGGGGTGGGGCAGGTGCCCAGCCCTTGGCTGAACTGGAGTGGCTGCATTTTACGTCTAGGGTAGGGCTAGACCTATGTGACTCTTCATTTTCAAGAATTCTCCATCAGAGTGCTGGCTCCTACTCAGGTGTATGTTGAGGTTTAGTTAGTTATTTTTAGGGAGGCTGCTTTGGCACGGTGTAGCATGGGCTGGAGGGACAGGAAAAAGACTAGGATGCCGTCAGGGGGCACACATTTGTGCACGAGGCCTGTGAACTCAGGAGAATGTTGCTGTCATGGCGGCCCCAGCATGCAGGAGTCAGTCCAATGGACTTACTGGCCTGAGTGGTTGTTGCCTCCCACACTCTGTCCCAATCATTGGAACTAATGGTACGGATTTGTTAGCATTTTTCAAGGGGGTGTCAGCACCCTCCCTGTCTCAGTCCCTCTGGCTTCCCGGTGTTGGAGACAGAGTGCAATCAATAATCAAAATCAATCAGTAAAATATATGGAGCAGGGGGATGTGGAGAAGAGTTAAGTGGGGTGGGGAGTGACTGGGTGATGTGAGCTGAGCTTCTGGTGGAAGGGAGGAGAGGGGCCTGCAGGGACAGAGGTCCAAGACAGGGCATGCCTAGTGGGAGCCTGGGGCCCAGATCCGAGAGGAAGTTAGGGAATGTCAGGGTGAGAGTTCAGGGTCAGTGGAGATGTTTTAGGTTTTCCTGAGGCTGCAGTTATTGTCACAATCCTTGTCATCACCATGTGACTGTAATTTTATAAGCTGTGTCTGTTTACAATGTCTGGGAAAGCATGAAAGTCAAAATCATTTTGTCAGAGGCAAAAATAGAGGAACTGGTGATACTTTCAATTTTCCTTAATGCTACAGTTAAATTTTTTTCTTTTTGAAGTGGAGAGGAATATTCACAAGTGTAAAGGTGGATACTATATCTGCAGATGAAAGTTTTTCAACTCCCCAGTTAAAAAAAATAAGACCAATTTCTTTCTGTATTTACAGGCTACACATGAGTGGTTAGATGTTAGAGACCCCACTCATGACCCCTTCATACATACATTCACCCCAGCTCCCCTCCCTCCCTGCCATCTGTCCATCCAGCATCACTACTGGGGACCAGACACATTCTAGTGACCTGATGTCTCTGGGGGACTTAGAAAAGTGTGTGCTAGGTGCATAGTTCAGTTACCAAATGCTGTACAACAAACCACTTCAGAACCTAGTGGCTCAAACCAATAATGGTTTATTTCTTTTTTAAGAAAATGTGTTTGATTTCTTTTTTTAGGGAGAGAGAGGAAGAGAGAAACACTGATATGAGAGAAAAGCATTGACTGTTGCCTCCCATATACACCCCAACTGGGTATTGAACCTATAACCTAGGTATGTGCCCTGACCAGGAGTCAGACCTGTGACCTTTGGTCTGTGGGATGATGCTCCAACCAACTGAGCCACGTGGCCAGGGCAGTTTGTTATTTCAGATGTGTCTGCAGTCTGGGCTGGACTCAGCTTGGTGAGTCGTCCACTCCACATGGTTCTAGCTGGAGTCAGGGCTGGGCTGGGCAGGAAGGTTCAAGAAGGCTTTACAAATATGGGGCTTGCACCAGATTCCTTAGGGCAGGCTCGTTCGCTGGGTGTCCTCATAGCATGGAGATGAGCTGTGGTGACTGGCTTCCATGAGGGAAGTGAACATCACAAGCCAGTGCAGTTCAACCGACCCTGGCTCTGGAACAGGGCACTAGCAAGCATGTCCCGGGAGAAGAAGTTGTGGTGGCCACTGGGAGTGTAGCTGCAATGGTTAGAAAGTTGTAGAAACACTATATAGAAATGCAGAGGAAAAACAGGAAAAAAATCATGGTTGTTCTACTCCATACACAGCCTGGCCAGCCCCACCCCCCCTGCCCCCCGCCCCCCTTGTCAACTGCCAACACTGCGTTTCCTTTCAGACATTTGCCTCTTTGTAAAGGAAAAACATTATATATTTTTTTTTATTTTGCTTTTTCACTTAGCCTCATATAATATTTCTCTGGATTGTTTTAAATCCCTATAGGCATCTCTTCCAAAGCATTTACAACCATCTGCCACTGTACTCAGCCAACTTCCTGATTCAGGACATTTCCCTTGTTTGTTTTTTTCTTTTGACTTGAAATCCCTGGCTGTCCTGGGGGAGGGAATGATAAGCACTGCACATCAGGCTCGCCTCTCTGGGTGGCCTCTCTTCTGGTCCTCGCTGAGCCTACCCTGTCTAGCTCTCTGTGGGCACTTGCCCTTTGCCACAGAACATTTGGCAGAATACACACTGGAAGGCTCTTGGCCATAATCAGTGTTGACCAAGCGCTGATCATGTGAATACTCATCTGGTGTCACAGGGCATGCCTCACAGTTGCCCAGGGAACTCAGCGCCCTATGACAGTCTGATCCTTGGTGCTGGATGTTTAGGCTGCTTTTTAATGTTCACTATTACAGAGAATACCATCCCATGTGTCTCTGTGTCCCGATGCAATTTTTGTTGTTTTCCAGTTTTTTAAACTCTTTAGAAAAAATGACCAGGAAAGGGATTACCAGGCAAAGGTCTTGAACATCTTTCCTTTGTTCTAATTATAAACTCTGACAGGCCTCTGGGCCCTTCTGGGGCAGCCCATACAGGGTCCTCACTTCTACTTGTTGGAATCAGTGAACAGTATAGGAAAGCACAGGCTGAATTTATCCTGGCGAAATACACACACACACGGAATTACACCCACACGCATTTGCGCTGAGCATATCCTCCATCTGTGGGGTGTGTTTATGTCTTGCCTGGAAAGGAGCCTTTAGCCTTATGGAAAGGCTCTTGCTTAGCACAATAATTAGTGATCTGTTTGGGCGCCAGTTGCCAACATGAAGCATTGGTTTGAGTTGAGGTGTCTTCTGTTCATTGTGGTTATTATGCCACAATGCCACTTCTTTCATCAAGAAGTCTCTGCCATTTTAAGCAGGGCCCTGGGTTGACCTGATTTTTTTTTTTAAATTTTGGCAGTCACAGTCAGAACTCAGAGTTTGTCATAAGCTAGCCAGGTTTTCCCAAAAATAACTTTCTGCCAATCTCAGGTGAGGCATGGGCTAGGTGCCTGGCATATGTGCAGAGCCTGGGTGGCCCTGAGGTCACAGGCCGGGAGGTCCAGGTCCAGGTCCAGGTCCAGCGGGATTGACAAGGCCATGCTGGCTACATGTCCAGGGGGTCCAGGAGAAACCATGATGGGGACAGAGAGTGGAAGGCTTCCTGGAGGAGAAGGCATTGGAAATACACCTTCCAGGGTGTCAGCGGGAGGGTGGTGGGGAGCTGTGGAGAAAGAGGGGCTGCTAACTTCACTACTTGATGGGGCCTGGAGCAGGTTGTTACAGAGTGAAGGAGCCAGTTGGATGTGGGCTTCATGTCTGACACTCGGATTGCCTCTTCTGTAATAACGACAGGGGCCCAAGCCAAAGGCAGTGGATGCTGAGACGTGGTAGGGAGGGGCATGGCTTCTGGTGGACAGTGAAGCTGTTGCCTGGCCAAGTTCCTTTGCCAGCTACTGCCTTGCCGAAGGGCAACCCAGGGCTGCCAGCTCCTCTGATTTTTCCAGATTCATTGGAATCTGGATTTTTTATGTAAAATCTGAATTCAGATTGTTTAAGAACCCAAGGATGGTCAATCTAGTCACAGCTCAGAGCAGGATCTGCTCCATGAGCTGTAATTTCTGCCGACTTGGTCAGAGTAGCCAACCACTGTCCCCTCCTGGTGTTCACCTTTGCCCTGATGTCATGTGTCTGCCCTTGACCTGCCTCTTAGTCCAATTCCAAGTGCTGGGCCAGGACAGGGCAGGTTCTGAAAATGCCCTGTTTCTGGGTACAGAGTGTGGGTATGTCTGACCTATTGCCACTGTCCTCACTGCAGATCGAGATGGCTATCCTACGGTTTCCTTATGGGTCCTGGGGGACCCCATTCCAGCAGCTGAAGCAGGTGGTGGAGGAGCCGTCTCCCCAGCTCCCAGCTGACCGTTTCTCTCCTGAGTTTGTGGACTTCACTGCACAATGGTGAGTCTCCAGCCCTGCCCCAGCCAGACCGCAGCTCCTCTCTGGGCCCTGTTGTCTTCTCCTTTAGCAGACAACCCCCCAGAGAACATAGCATCACAATGCGCAAGGTGGAAAGAGCACAGGAAAAGCTGACAGGCTGTGACTTTGGGGGAGGTTTTAATACAGTCCTTCTGAAAGTACACAGGCCCAAGGAGACTGAAAAGAAAACAAAAAGCTTTTAGAGGTTTGAATAACATAAAGAAATTAACTTTTATTGATGTTTGGAACCTTGTACCAAATTAAAGAATGCCTATGGGAACCTTATAACAGTTGTGTGTGACATTACAAAGGAAGTAGGAGACAGGAAAAAGGCAAAGTCAAATAAGCTGTGTTCTCTACCCATAATTAAGTAAAATAAGTCCATAACTAAAGAGGAAAAAGACACATGGAAATTCAAAGTAAATTTTTCTGACTCACTCTTGGGTTATAAAAGAGATGCCAAAAACAAAATTCTAAGCTACTCAGAAGTGAAAGACAGTGAGAAGAGAACACATTAACATCTGTGCGCTGTGTGTAAAGAGACACTCAGAGGAAAACTTGTAGCCTTTATTTCTTTTATTAGAAAATAGAAAGGACTGGAAACAAATGAGCCTTGCAAACAGTCATCAGTCACCCTGACTCCTCTGAATTAGGGCCTCCCCTCGCCCAGGCCCTGGGATGAGGAATTGCCCCTCCTGGTTAAGGACACCAAAGATATGATTGTTAATGGTGGCATTTCAGTATCATTCCAATATTAGATTCATTGGAAGTTCCCTAGATTGCTATGGAGACAAGAAAGCTAGCACCCCAAGAGGCAAAGAACATAGTCCAAGCCTCTCTAGTTTGCACCCACAGATCCCACTCCACCCTTGGGTGCTCTCCAGAACAGTCCTGCTCCTTCCCTGAGCCCCTGGAGCGCATGTGTGCCCTCTCTGCCGGTCAGGGATGTGCCCAACTGGCACAGGGGGGCTGGACTTGCCCTCAATGCCAGCCAGGCCCTAGCATGCCCTGTTCTCTCCTAGCCTGAGGAAGAACCCTGCCGAACGCATGAGCTACCTGGAGTTGATGGTAAGTGGGTGGGAGTAGCACTGGGCTGGCTCCCTGGGCAGAGGGCTGTATCCACATGCATAGAGGTAGACAGCTCCCCTGGCTTGCCCCTGCATGAATTCATTCAGGCAGTCATTTACTCCCTGGCTCCCTCTCTCCTCCATGCTGGGCCCTGTGGAGGGGCAAATAGGCAGTGCTGTGGCAGAGGGTGCAAAGGGATGGGGATGGGGCAGGCAGGTGGACTCTTATCTGAAGGTGTCAGGGGAAGCTTCATAGAGGAAGTGACATTTGAACTGGGCCTAGAAGGATGACTAAGGATTTACCCATGGATGGAGAGAGCCTTCCAAGCTGAATGCCCATCATGGGCAGAGGCCTGGCATGTGTGGGAAGAAGTGCATTCAGTGTGGCTGGATGGTGGTGGCAGAAGGGCAGGGGAGTGAGCCATCAGTGCTGTCTCTAAGAGGGAGGGCTTCCCAAGAGTGGAGGTCCTGGGAGGATGAGCAGGAGTTTGCTGGGCCAAAGGAACACACAGGTGCCTGGGCTGGTTTGGGGAAGTGCGGGGCACCTCTGCCTCATGCCTTGTCCTATCCCCCATTAGGAACATCCTTTCTTCACTTTGCACAAAACCAAGAAGACAGACATCGCTGCTTTTGTGAAGGAGATCCTAGGAGAGGACTCATAGGGGGCAAAGCCCTCCAGCAGCCCAACGCCCCTCTGCTGGGGCAGTGCTTGCCCACGCCCATAAGCCGTTGCTACCCTGGCCTTGGGCATTCTGGGAGGCGTCATGGGAGCTGGTCCCAAGTCCCAAAGAACCAGACTGTCAGGGCTTCCTGCCAGGCCTAGATGGGCCCCACCAGTGCCTCTGTCCCGTACCAGTGCCTCAGTGTCTCCAAGGACCGTCTTCAGCCCCTGAGACCCTGGACTTGGAGGGGCCTGGATGCCCCCACCAGACGTTGCTGCCCCTTGCAGAGAAGGCAGCTGGTACCTGTGCACAGGCCACATTGCCTTGGCCTAGCCTTGGATGCCACCCAAGTTGTATGTTTTTTTAATCTCTTGACTGAATGGACTTTGTACACTTTGACCCAGGTGCCACATTTCTGTCCCAGCATCGGTAGTGGGGACATAGGGATGGGGATGTGGTGATAAGCCACATGAATCCTCCTGAGCCCCCTATGAGGGAGATGCCAGAGCACTCTGAGGCATCCCCCGGCATTGGCCAGAGGGCCTCTAAGGGTCACCATCTAGCTCTGCCTCTGCCTGTCACCTCTAGGGGTGTCATTTAACTTTCTATTTTTATTTTTTAATTTATCCTGTTTGGGTTTCTTTTCATTTCCTTTTTGCTATGTGGGCTTGGCTGTTTTGTTTCTGTTTTTGTTTTGTTTTGTTTTGTTTTTGCATGGTTTGGAGCCAGATTAAGTTTTCTGCCACCTCCTAGGGGACCAGCAGGCCAAGACCCATCCTCTCTGCTCAGCTGGGGCCTAGGAGCATGGGTTTAAGGTCTCTGCCCAGAGAGATGCTCTCCTTGGGGACTGGCTTGACAGGTTATGGATTTGCTTTTAGTGTTCTCATATATATGTATATAATTTTTTCCTTCCTTCTCCTTCCTTCCTTCCGTCCTTTCTTCCTTCCTCCCTCCCTCCCGCCCTCCCTCCCTCTGCCTTGGGTCCTATTCTTGATGACTTGGGGCGGTTATCATATTATTGTTTTAATAAAAAAATTAAAAAGTGGGCCAGAAGGTTGTGTGAGACTCACAGAGGTAAGTCCATTTCTTGGTGAAGGTCTGTGGTCTATAGAAGGACCCTTGCCCTGGGAGAGGGTCAGGCATTGTGACCTGGGGACCCTGTGCTGTCACACATGAGGGTACCGAGGTTCCCAGAAGGCTGTGATGAGGCACCAGGCCCTGTGCTGGGTGCCGAGCAGAGCAGCAGACACAAGCCCAGCCACTAGTAGGGCTGCGTGTCCCACTGTCATTGAAGAGTGCTTTTAGAGTGCTGGCCCCAGGCCTTGACATTGTCATTTCATGAAGGGTGCTACGTAATTAATTGTCTTGGGTTATATTATGTTGTTATAACTAGTTTATAGATGAGAAAACAGGCCCAGAGACCTGAAGTAACTTACCCAAAGACACGCAGCTTGTAAGACGGAGAGACAGCCTTGGAGACAGGCAGTGGTGCCCTGGGGAGGGCTTTGGGGATGGGGTGGGGGCAGCTCAAGGAAGGCCTCTGCCAGGGTCTAGTCTGGCTCTGTGATCCTTAGGGCCTGGGCAAGGCCAGAAACCGTCTTCCATTGGTCTCCAGCAGAAAGGAGTTTACTTGCTCACCTAAGCAGAACTGTATGTGGCTGCAGGCACAGTTGGATTTAGGAGTGTGGTTAATATCCTATAGAACTTGTGCCCACCTTAGCTCTGTTTTCTGTCAGTTCCATGCTCCGCTCATGGGGACATGGCAGGACCCAAGGGCTCCTACCAGCTTCGCCAAGGGGCTCAGAACTCCAGCTGAAGTCCCAGGGCTGGTTTATTGTGTGGGAAGAGGTCGCATGCTCTTCCCCAAGCAAATCACAAGCCAGTAGGATCAAACTGGTGAGTCAGTTGACCCCACATCTCAGATCAGAGCAGGGCCTCCCTAGCCCTACAAGGGAAATGGGGGCATCTTCTCAGGGCTCATCTCTCTAGCTCAGTCTACGACTCCCCGCTTCCTTAGCTCAGCCTGTCCCCAAATAGCCTTCAGTTTGGCACAGGCCTCAGCCTATTAACCCTTACCTAGCACAGCATTTGACAATTTCAAAGCACTTTTGTGCCCCCCTCCCCCCCTTCCATGATGAAGATGTGTACTTGCCTTGGGGCAATTGCACAGACTGTGCCCCCTGCCTGGAAACCCCTCCCCCGCAATCTGGATCTCCCATGTCACAATCTCTGCCAGTGTAGCTAATTTTTATTTGCTTCATGTGGGCAGATTTCACCTGCCACTGTTGTGTCCCAAGTGCCAGCACTTAGTCAAGGCTCAGTCAACCTTTGTTGAATGAAATCACAGAAGAATGAACACGAAATAACGCAGGAGGGAGTGAAGGAGTCCCAAAGCCATGTGTGTGTGGGTGCGCGCGCGGTTGTGTGGGTGGCTGTGTGCGCGTGCGCGGATTGGCCGGGTTGCTAGTGTGCACGTGCGCGTTCAGTGCAGGCCAGACCCGAGTTCCTGGGGCCCGGTCGAAGTCGTTCCTCCTGTAGCCACCAGGAGGCGGCAAAAATCCAAGTTAGACCCATATGCCTAGGTCCCTGCCCGGCCTTGGCCTCCACCAACTCCTACCCCCTTCTCCTCCCTCCTCTTTCCGTAAGTCCGAGAGGGGCCAGGGTCCTGCTCTGGGGCTCCCGCCACTCAGCTTAGTTCTCTACCCTTGCAACACAAGCCAGCTGGCCTGCCTTTCTGCACTTCCTGTCCGTCTCTCCCCCATTTCCATGCCTAGGCCCCACTGGGAGCTCTGGGCCTATGTAGGGTGACAGACGGGAGTCTGATTCCTCCACATATTCTCATGGGAGCACAGACCTCTACACCTGGCAAATTACAGTTTACAGAGAACTCTGCAGTTTACAAAGGACTTTGCATTTTGCCAAGAGCAAGGCTGTTTACAAAACACAATTTACAAAGTAATTTACAGTTTGCAAAGCCCTCTGTACAGGATGACAAAGCACTTTATAGTTTACCAAGTAAATTATAATTTGCCAAGCAGTGGTCAGATTAGTAAGCACGTAATTCAAACACCAGTGGTTTACAGGTTCAGTTATTATTTACTGGACCATTCAGCTTTTACAAAGGTGTCCAGACATCCAAGCGGGGGAAGTCAGTGTGTAGGTCAGTTTGATATTTACAAAGTACCTGTCCAGTCCTCAGGCCCTTAACATTTTATACAACCCATGACCCCAGTGAAGGCTCCCTACCCTGTGCCTTGCCAGAATGGCAGGGTCCTCTTCCTAGGCTGTGAGGTGGAGTTCGCAGGCACAGGGGCTGGGCCAGGACCTTCTAGTTCAGATGTCTCCATTGCCCTCCTGACTGTAGGAGTTGGGTAGCTATGTGCCCCAGACCTGGGGCTAAGGAGTCTGTATGAACCAAAAAGGGCAGAGACGTGGTCTTTGTTGTGAGAGACTTTTTATCAGGCACATTCAAGCCTGGTCTAGAGTGGGATGACTGCCCTTGAGGGAGGATTTGGTCAGCTTCTTCCTGGAGGCCAGGGAAGGCAGCCTTCTTGTTAATATTAGCTCAACCTCTCCCCTCCCCAGAATCCTGTCTAAGCCTCCCCATTGCCAAAAAAAATCACTCATGCCATCTTCGCCCCACTCCTGCCCACCACTCTCCCATTTGCTCCCTGAGCTTCAGCCTCTCTGTGCTTAATCACATCAAGCCCAGAGCTGCCTCAGAACCTTTGCACCAGCTGCCCTTGCTGCCCAGAATACTGTCCCCCAAGATGTCCTGTTGGCTGGTTTGGATGTCTCTGCTAAGATGTTCTTTCCTCACGAGGCCTCCTTGACTGCCCATCACTCTATCCCCTCACCCTGCCATGTTTTCTTCATACTTATTTTGTAAACAATAATATTAACAGATCTGCTTTTAAAGGTAGGCAGAGCTGCTACACCAGAGGAACTGCTTTGCACATCTCATGCTCAAACCTTGGAAGGTTAAAAACAGGGCAAAATAACCTTTGGACTGGGCCTACCAGCCTTGCTTCTCAAAAAACTGCAAAAGTAACAAGAAAGCAGTTATGATGACTACTGGGCTGATGACTAACTGACTGAAAATTAAAAACATTGTTTAGGATGAACATCACTATGTTATCTGCACCAATAGAAATGCCTCCCTTCTATTGATGTAATTGTTCCCCTTTCCTGTCTCATAAATCCCCCTTGCCTTTGTCTCCTAATAAATAAGGACATTATTTGGGATTCTGCCTGAACCAGTGCATCTCAGATAGCTATTCTTATTGATCTCAATAAATGTTTGTTGCCTCTCACTTTGAAAGGCCCTTTTATTTTTAGGTCAGCAATGTATTTACATTCTTGTCCACTGATCACCTCTCCCACTGTACTGGGAGCTCTTCTGTGTCCAGGATGAGTCTGTTTTGCTCAGAGCCTGGCATGGAGGGGGCTACGACAGAGGAAATGGCAAACGTCGGGAGGGTGTCCTCTAGTCCCCAAACTGAGCGCAGAACCAGGGCAGTGGCCTAGGGATCTTGGCCTGCCAGAACTGTACCAAAGTTTGGCTGGAGGAAAGGGTGGGGGCTATAGTTCTGCTTATTCTGTGCATCAGTCCTGGGAAGGCTCTCCAGGAGCAAGGCAAAGCCCTCATTGTATTGACTAGGGACTGTGTGCTTGGAGAAGGGAAACAACCGGCTGAAGGCCACACAGCAAACAGCACCAAAGCTGGGAAATGAATGACCAAGTGGTCAAGGTTTCCCAAACATTGGGTAGCCTTTCTCTGTGTCTGAAGGCAGGGCTCCCTGTGTGGCAGAAGACTACATACAACACAGCAGTCCTAGGAATAGAGATTAAAGATTACTCCCCAGCTTATTATTGTTTTTAAGAAAGAAGGGAAGGGAAGGAGAAAGAGAGGGAGAGAAACATTGATGTGAGAGAGAAGCATTGATCAGTTGTCTCATGTATCCACCCTGGCCAGAGTCCAAACCTGAAACCTGGTCATGTGCACTGACATGGAATCAAACTGGTGACTACTTGCCTTGCTGGATGACACCCAACCAAAAGAGCCCCAGCTTAATTTTTAAAGCCTGTCTGGTAACTGGCCCAGGAAAGGGGAAAGGGGCCAGCAGGCGCCTCCCTCTGCCATATTTGTCTCCTGTTGGTCATGTCCCTGGCTGCTTTGCAGGTGGGGGCAGTGACTGAGCAGGACTGGTGTCATCTCCCTCCCAGCAGAGACTTTAAAATATATATATATTTTATTGATTATGCTATTAGTTGTCCCATATTTTTCTCCCTTTTATTCCCCTCTGCCCTCTACCCCCACCCACCATCATTTCCCCACCTTAGTTCATGTCCATGGATCATACATACAAGTGTATATATAAGTATGTAAGTTCATGGGTCATACATATAGGTTCTATAAGTTCATGGGTCACACATATAAGTTCTTACACGTTTAAGTTTTTATACATATAAGTTCTTTGGAAATGGAGAAATATGGGGAACTTCTCCATTTCCCATACTATTTGTAACCTCCCCTGTCTATTTTGTACCTACCACTTATGCTTCTTATTCCCTGTACCTTTTCCCCCATTCTCCCCCTCCCCCTCCCTGCTGATAACCCTCCATGTGATCTCCATTTCTGTGAATCTGTTCCTGATCTAGTTGTTTGCTTAGTTCATTTTTGTTTGGTTTGGTTTTGTTTTTAGGTTCAGTTGTTTATGGTTGCAAGTTTGTTGTCATTTTACTGTTCATATTTTTTATCTTCTTTTTCTTAGATAAGTACCTTTAACATTTCATATAATAAGGACTTGGTGATGATGAACTCCTTTAACTTGACCTTATCTGGGAAGCACTTTATCTGTCCTTCCATTCTAAATGATAGCTTTGCTGGATTAAATAATCTTGAATGTAGGTCCTTGTCTTTCATGACTTTGAATACTTCTTTCCAGCCCCTTCTTGCCTGCAAGGTTTCTTTTGAGAAATCAGCTGATAGTCTTAGGGGAACTCCTTTGTGGGTAACCGTCTGCTTTTCTCTTGCTGCTTTTAATATTCTGTCCTTATCTTTAATCTTGGGTAATGTAATTATGATGTGCCTTAGTGTGTGCTTCCTTGGGTCCAACCTTTTTTGGACTCTCTGAGCTTCCTGGAGTTCATGGAAGCCTATTTCCTTTGTCAGATTAGGGAAGTTCTCTTTAAGTATTTTTTAAATAAGTTTTTAATTTCTCGCTCTTTTTCTTCTCTTTTTGGCACAACTATGATTTGGATGTTGGAACATTTAAAGTTGTCCTGGCGGTTCCTAAGCTTCTCCTCATTTTTTTGAATTCTTGTTTCTTTTTTCTGTTCTAGTTGAATGATTATTTCTTCCTTCTGTTCCAAACCGTTGATCTGAGTCCCAATTTGATAAACATAGCACAGCCAATGTATACAGGGTAGAACAGAAGTAGGTTTAGAGTTGTGTCCATGGAAAATAAAATAATTAATACCTCATACCCAGGGCAGTCAGGTTCTTCTGGAAGCTGCAAAGGCTCAACCAGTTTCCAGCCCTACCTGAAGCCCCCAACACTGAGGAAGACCTGGGTGAGCCCAGAAACCCAGAAGTCCTATCCCAATCCCCACCCCCAGCCTGGGCTTTGCCCAGCCCAGTGATTCGCCTGCCCAGCCAGTTTAGTTGCATCCATCACCACCAGTCTTGCAGAAGCTGTGAGCTGCTCTGTTCCTGTCCTGGGCCCATCTTTGGTGGAACTTGGAGGGAGGAGGCTAGGGAGACAGCAACAGCTTTAATTTCTGGTTGAGGATACACTGGCCCAGGAGGTTGTTTCCTTCCTAGCTCCCCAAACTCCCATGGTCCCCAGTGCCCAGGGATTCAGGGAAAGAGGACCCAGCATAGACTCTGCAGCAGAGTGATGTCTGGATTGTGCTCCACAAGGTTTGGCACATGGGAGGTGTTATTTGGTATCTACTGTGTGCCAGGCAGCATTCTAGAACTGGAGCTACAGCAGGACTAAGACAGACTTGGATCTGCCCTGGCAGATGTGAGAGTCTGCAGCAGAAGCAAACTCACAAAATGCTTTACAAAGCATTTCTTACTTTTAAAATTATAACTACCAGCCCTGGCCAGTGTGGCTCAGTTGGTTGGAGCATCATTCCATTAACAGAAAAGTCACAGCTTTGATTCCCAGTCATGGTACATACCTAGGTTGTGGGCTCAGTCCCTAGTTGGGATGCTTACTGGAGGCAACCAATTGATCTTTCCCTCACATTAATGTCTCTCTCTTTCTCTCTTCCCCTTCCTCCCTCTCTGGAATCAATAAAAATATGTCCTTAGGTGAGGATTAAAAAATAAAAAATAAATTATAACTCACCAAGGAAAAACATTGAATTAAATTAATTAAACTTAATTATAATTATTTAAATTTAATTTCTTCTTATGAGAAATATAATACTAAGGAATAAGATTTTGTCATATAGATGTACCATTTAAGTTTTTTCACTCCCCCAAGAACTAACTTTTGCCTCCCTTGAAAATTGATGGCTAAGAAAATTATAAATTGCACTAGTGCCATGAAGGAAAAGGAGGCACAGTAGACTGGGACTCTTATTGGATGCATGGTAGATAGCCCACAGCTTCAGAAGCCTCTGTGTAAGGGGGGATGGCAGCAACAGGAGGAGTGGAAGTTAAGTAGGCAAGGAGTGCATTCAGCATGCCAGGAACAGCCTGTGCAAAGGCCCTGAGGTGGGAGGGGACCTGGTGCTACTTGGGAGTCAGATCACATGGGGCCCTGCAGGTCATGGCAAAAACTCTAGACTTTATTTTCAGGCATAAGGGAACTCATTAGAGGGTTTTAAGTAGGGGAGAGACGTGATCTGATTTACATTAAGTGGCAAAGGCTCAGCCAGGTTCCAGCCCTACCCGAGGTCTCCCAGATGGTGAGGCAGATCTGGGTGAGCCCAGAAACCCAGAGATCTCAGTGAGTCTCAGTGAGAGAAACTTGGGGAGAGGCAGATTAGGGCCTCGATCAACAGAGTAGTCACTCTGTGCCATCTGGTATGAAATGTTCTTGTCTCTACCAAGTGAATGGGTGCCTTTCTGCCTCAGACCCTGCTCCATGCCCCTACCAACATGAAGATTTTTCTACCCCCCATCCCCAGCCCTTGGGTCAGACAGCCTTGATTTGACTCTGTTCATCCTTGAAAATGTCATAGCACTTCTCTGAGACTCAGTTTTCTTATCTGCAAATCAGGGGTACTAACACTGATCTGACAGGATTATAGGTGGTTTCAGTGAAACCCTGGAGGACACAAAGACCCATCATAGACCTGGCCCACTGTAGATACTCAGTTAATATATTTGTCCCTTGGCTCCTGACCTCCAGCAGCCCTCCTGGGCATGTGCAGTACCAGAGAGTGAATGATGAGCATTAGGCACTCTGTTCTTCAGGCTCCAAACTCATTCTTCTTCACACAGTTGCTTTCAAACCAGAGCCTCATTCCCTGTGGTCCCCCTAGTGTGCACATCTGTGGCCAAGATGAGCTTGCCTTTTAAACCTGGTCTCAATGTCTCTCCTGGACTGAAATATTTCACAGGCTACTGAGGGGACAGACCTGCCTATCTTGGGGTCCCAGGGGCAAAGGCAGAGCCCGGCTGGTTGTCTGACCCTCTGTTGGAGCCCCTTTGGTCTCCTCTGTTAATGCATGACCTTAAGTAAGCCCCAGTTCTTTCAGGGCACCATTTTGTTGGTTGTCAAATGGAGTGGAGAGAAACACCCCCTCCCCCAGCCTGCTTCTTTGATTGATCTCAGTGAGTCTTGATGCAAAAAATTTGAGGGGTGGGGCACAGATTAGGGCATCCAGGTCTGCCTCAACATCTGGGGGACCTCAGGTACGGCTGGAACCTGGCTGAGCCTTTGCCACTTAATGTAAATCAGATCACATCTCTCCCCTACTTAAAACCCTCTGATGACTTCTTCCCAAGATGGCAGTCACTATCTGCCATCTTGTAAACTTAAAAATATAAGGGCCATTCAAGATAAAAGGCAATAAGCATTAACTGAGATCAGTGAGAATAGTTTTGGGGGAGCTCTGATTCAGAAGGAAGCCTAAACAATGCCCAGACATTGTTCTGATTAGGAGACAGGGTCAAGAGGGTATTGGTGATAAATGGAAGGGGAACAGTTATAGCAGGGAAGCATTTCTACTGGTGCAGATAACATAGTGGTGTTAATTCTAAATAGTGTTTTACTTGTTCAGTCCAGTAGTCATAATAACTGCTTTCTTGTTATCTTTGTAGTTTTTTGAGAAGCAAGGTTGCTTAGGCCCAGTCCAAAGGCTATTTTGCCCTATTTTAACCTTCTAATGTTTGAGGCAGGTCATGCAAGGCAGCTCCTGTGGCATGGCAACTCTGGTTCTACTTTGGAATGGTTCAGTTTATATAATTATTCACAATCTCTTGTTCATTCTCATGTTTCTGCCAGGACTTCCCTTCAGAATTCTTGGTTGCAAGGAACAGAAGTGACTCTGTCTACTCTAGGGTTTACAGAGAGGATAGGATCGCCTTTAGGGTCTGAGGAAGCTAGAGGGGCCTGGGCATCCAGGCCAATCTGAGCAGGATTCTACTGTGGCCCTTGCCCCAGATACTAAGTTCAAGAGTCTCAGGCAGTGGTGGCATATCGAGCAAACCAGTGTCTGGGAAATAAGAAACTGTCTACCCAGGATTCTACACAGGAGGCTCCTTCCCCAATAAGAAGGGATTTAATTGTTGTACAGCCACCCCAACCCAACACACATATTCACTACACTTCCCCATTTCTGCCTGTGAACTTCTACTCAACCCTCAAACTCACTTCTGCCAGTTCTGCCTTTGTGAGGTTCCGATATTAGTCATGCCTTTTTCGGGGTTCTACAGCCCTTTCCTTCCCTCTCTGCTGCCCTAGTCCCACTGGGCAGCCATGCTTCTGTCCTAGTCTGCTTCCTATACCAGACTCTGCTCCCCTGAGACCGCATTTATTAAGTGCCAGGCATGGTCCTGTACACTTTGTATGGGTTATTGCATTGAATTTTCACAACAGCCCTGGGAGGTGGGTTGCCTTTCCCATTTTACAGATGATAAAAATCAAGCATAGGGATGCTAGACCATTTGTTCAAATCACACAGCTGTTGAGGGGAAGAGCAGGGACCTGAACCCTGGTAGCCCGGCTCTAAGGGTTGGTGTGCTAGGAGTGTTTACCCTCCTCGGGACAGCTCCATTCAGGAGATGGCCCCTTGGCTTCTCTTCCCCTCTCTGGTGTTTGAAGACAGTGCCCTTCCTGCACCCCACCCCAGAGTAGGTTAAATGCTCTGCATCATGCCTGGGGAATCATGTTGAGAATACACTCATATTGGCCTCGGTCTCTACATCTGTCCCTGTCTCCCTTTTCTGTGGATATTTCCTAGGGTTTCCTTGCATTCAAATCTTTCCCTCAGTGTTTGACACTGGGAAACCCTAAGGAGATGGTGCCTCTGAGAATGACAGTAGGCAAGGTGAGGCCTAGCAAGGGTTCCACATCCGACCCACTGGAGTGCTCAGTAAATGGCCCTGCAGTTACATGGGGAGCTTTTCTACCCACTGGGGCTGCCCCACTCTCCTAAGTTCTCCTGGCTCCCCACAGAATCTGGGTCTGCTTCCCCAGGTTCTCTGACAGCTTTAGGTTTTCCTATCACATTGCTCCTCCCCTTGCTTACCCACCCCAGTCCCTCCCATTCAGTCGTGTGGCCTTGGGCAAGTCACTGCACCACTCTGACTCTCCTCCACACTCTCAGCCCCATGTGCCGGGCCCTTCTCAGGGCAAACACCAGCAGGGTTTACTCAGCAACCCAATCTCAGTTCTCATGGCATCTGCCAGCACTCCTGGCTAAGGGTCCCAGGGGAGTGGGACCCTTTGGGGCTGTGGTTAATCTTGTCTGGGCCACAGTGTGAGGAGGGCAGCTGAGGCTGGTGGGAAACGTTGACAGGGTGGAAATGACAAAGGACCCAGAAGTGCCTACCACCCACCACTCATGTGCAGAGCCTGCAGATCTCCTTATGGGGACTTCATACCTAATGACCCTTCTTCTGTGCTCTTGGCTGACTGCTCACATATTGGTCCTGTTTCAGAGAACAGCTCTGGGGCCTGCTTCACCCTGTACAGCAGAGTTGGAGTGCCTGGGAAGTGATACCCACATCCCTGGGTACCACCAGCCAATCTACTGCCATAGGAAAGCCCAGCTCCTTGCCTTAAAATTGTACAAACTCAGAGGTGTAATCTATATACCAGTGTTTCTTGGGATCAGGACTTGGCCAAGACCAAATGCATGCTTGCTTGGCTTCTGCTCTCTGCTGTTTCCCTTGCTACTTTACTGGTTTTTGCCAGAACTTTCTTTATGAAGTACTGACACCTTGACCCATGCCTGATGCTCTGCTTCTAGGAGAACCTGACGTATGACAACTTGTGGGCCCTGGGCATCATGGGTGCATTTTAACAGAGCAAATTTATTGGTAAGGATCTAAGTTTGGCTGTTTGTTAAAAACAATAAAACCAAACTGATTATGGTTTGAACCAAACAGATAATTATTTTTCTCTCTGGTAACATTGTGAGAATTTGTAGTAACATTGGGGACCACAGGGGATCAGGGCCTAGGTTCTTTTTACTTTGTTGCTCTGCCATTCCTAAAGTGCATGATGCATTTATCCATATGACCTAGGATGGTCTCCAAGTGCCAAGCCCATGTTCTGTGTGACAGGGTCGGGGACAAGATGAAGCATATGGCACATCCCTTTTCTTGAAGGGCATAACCAAGAAGCAGTCCATCATTGGTTCACATTACATTGGCCATGCTACCATCACATGGTCATCCCTAGCTTCAAAGGCAGCTGGAAAATGTAGTCTTTAGATAGGCAGCCAGGTGCCTGCTTAAATACTAGGGCCTCTGTGACTGTAGATGGTGCAGAGTAGAAACGGGGGAAATCTACCAATTCCCAACAAAAATAAGGAGGACAAAATACTTTTTAAAGCTGGAACACAATTCATCTTTCAGCAAGAACAGTCTTTGTTTAAGAAAACATGAATCTAAGATGGCGTCGGAGTAGGAAGGAGCAGATTCGGCTTTCCTCTGCTCAGGGGAGAAAATCCTAACCGATCTATGGAGTAGAAAGGCAAGCAACCAACATATTTCAGCATTTTTGAAAACAGAGGACCAAGGATTGTGGCAGAACCTAAAGAACAAAGAACAGATCCTAAGGGGAGTGCTGCAACAAGGTAGGGTCCCAGGACAAGCGTGTGGTCCCGGGGCTGCAGCCCCAGGCCTGGGGCCGCTGCTCGGTTTACCATAGGGTCCTTGGGAGAGAGCCAGGTCAACTGCTCCCTCCCCAGCCGAGCAAGGTCTGAGCGGCTCTGGGAGGAATCCAGGTGCTGGCAAACACACGGGGGCTGTGAGCACCTTTGGAGGCGGTGGACACCGGAGGGGCTGAGTCGCACAGTGGACCCAGGCTCCCACAGTCACCGGTCTGGCTGGAGCTTTGGCGGTGGGAGAAGCCAGGCCATGGTGGGAGAAGCCAGGCCACTGTGGGGAGTGGCGGGCTTGAACGGGAGGAATTCCTCAGGAGGAAGGAGTGAATAGACACAGACACTGTTTGGTGAATTCTCCTAAAGTGATCAGTGGCTCCAGCCTGTCTGCTACCCAGCTGTGGGCGTGCCGGCACGGGCGCACCGCCCACCGGCCCACCGGCGAACGGGCGCAATGGCGCACGGGCGCGCCTGCAAGGAGAGCATCCCCGCACACCAGCCCACAGCAGTAACCCTGGGGAAAGACCTGATTCCCACACCCAGGGCCCAAAGCTGAGGAGCCAGTGCGAACTCCACTGGCCAAGGAAGAAAAGCCAAACAAATCATCCTTCAGCCTGCCTCAACCAGCAAGAGCAAAAAACTGGTTTGGGCCACTTTGAAATCAAGAGACTTTTTAATTTGATTCTATTTTTTAAACAATTTTTTAATTTTTAAGTTTATTGTTTTTATTCTCTTTTGATTTCTTTTTCCTCTCTTACCTGATTTCTTGTTTTATTCCTTCCTCCTTCCTGTCCTCCCAATTTATCTCTCTTCCTTCCTTCCTTCGTCTGCCTTTCTATTTTTACTTTTTAAAATTTTTTCCTAAATACCTACAGGTGAGACAAAATCCTGGATCTGTGAAAAGACCAAAATTGAACCCAAAGAAGGGGCATCACAACAGCTGGGACAGTGAGATAAATGTCACTCTGCTATTACAGAGAACCTGCAAGTTATTGCATATTTGTATTATTATTATTTTTCCAGTGTTCCTACATCTTTTTTAAACAGTATTTTATATCCCTCTTCTTTTTGTATAGCCTGCTTTGCTAGGCTGGATATATTGTATGACCTGACAGCTTTCCCCTGATATCTCTTCTATAACTGTATTACTAATCTACTGTCCTTTAACTCACCTGTGTCCCATCAGCACACTACTCGATGTTCTGTACTCCCTATTCTTGTTACCTAGATCTCATAGACTCTGTCGTATGAATGTTGCCATAATATTATTGTAAATAACTGCTGTTCCATGCAATTGTAATTACTTCACAACAACCCCCCCCCCCCCCCCCCGATCTTAGCCCATTACAAGTTTCCTGAACTCTATACTGTAGTGGTTAACTCTATTCTCTCACACACTACACCTATTTACTATCCTTTACTCTCACCTTACCCCAGCATCTGAACCGCCCACAACCTCCCTGCTTTATAGATCCAACTCACAATCCTTCCTCCCCAACAAGAGTCTTATCTTCTTTCCATCCTTTCTAAAATCAGATAACATGGGTGGAAGACCACGTTGACCTATACATAGTGAAAGGATCTCCTATATCTTCCCTACTTGTACTCCTGTAAATAGCATAGAGTTCTCTGTTGCTGTCTTAACCATTGTTGCCTTCCCCCTCCAACTGATGACAAAAAAGAATAGGTGGAGGAGGTGAACACCAGGATACCCACTGGAAGAGGAAACCCAACAACAAAAGGGAACCACTAACAGATAACAGCAGAAGAAGGTGAAGGAGGGAGTAGTAACCACACAAACCTCAATCCAGGACTATCTGGAAATACAACTAAACAGTAGAGACAGTAACCCAATACAAGCAACTGAACAAGATTCTTTAAACCTTGTCCCATAGAAGACTCAGCTTCAACACAACCTGCCTTCACCAGCACAACAAATACAGAAGTTGGTGGACAGAGTGACCCTCATTTAACCAGCTGGTGGGAAGGAACCACCAAAGAAGGACTCAACAACAACCAAAACCCAAAGGCAAACACAAAGCCAACTTAAACGACAGTCCAAGACCAGTGAGCTTGGGAGATCAAGGAAACAGCACCACTGAAACTCACTGCTATTCTACTAAAGAAGTTCACAACATAAACCCAGGGAGCCAGAACAGGTCAATATAAGAAGCTGAGGTGAACAAGAAGAGTCTCACAAACAATGGGAAGACAAAGAAATAATCCCCAAAGGAAAGGGAAGGAGGAAGCCTCAGAAAGAATGCTAAATGAAATAGAGGCAATTCAACTATCAGATATTGAATCAAAGCAGTGATTGTCAGGAAGCTCAATGAGCTCACAATGAGCTACGAGAAACTACAAGGAAGCTACAATGAAAACTACATCAGCATAAAAAAGGAAATAGAAACTCTCAACAAGGGCCAAGAGGAAATGAAGAATACAATCTCTGAAATGAAGAACACAGTAGAAGGAATGAAAAGCAGGATCGATGAAGCAGAAGATCGGATCAGCGAGCTATAGGACAAAGTAGAAGAAAACACCCAGAAAGAGCAAGAAAAGGAAAAGAGGCTCAGAAAAAAATGAAGAGGGATTAAGAGAAATGCAAGACAATATGAAACGTAATAATATCCGTATAATAGGGATACCAGAAGGAGAAGAAGAAGAGCAAGGGATAGAAAACCTATTTGAAAAAGTGATGATTGAAACTTCCCTAATTTGATGAGACAAAAAAGTCACACAAATCCAGGAAACACAGAGAATCCCAATCAAGAGGAACCCAAGGAGGCCCGCCTCAAGACACATCATAATTAAAATGGCAAAATTTCAAGACAAGAGAGAATCTTAAAGGCAGCAAGGGAGAAACAGCAAGTAACATACAAGGGAGCCCCAATCAGGCTAACAGCTGACTTCTCAATGGAACACCTCCAAGCCAGAAGAGAATGGTAAGAAATAATCCAAGTAATGAGAACCAGAGGCCTGCAACCACGACTACTTTATCTAGCAAGGCTCTCAATTAAGATAGAAGGCCAAATAAGAAGCTTCTCAGGCAAAAAAAAGTCTAAAAAAATACACCTCTACTAAACCACTCTGCAAGAGATGCTAAAGGGACTGCTTTAAGGAAAGAAAGGAAAAGAGAGAGTGAGAGAGGATCACATGCACATAAAAGGCAATGAATAAGTACCTATCAATAATAACCTTAAACGTCAATGTATTAAATGCTCCAATCAAAAGACATAGAATAGCTGATTGGATAGGAAAACATGACCCACACATATGCTGTCTACAAGAGACCCACCTCAGGATAAAAGATCTGCACAGGTTGAAAGTGAAGGGCTGGAAACAAATTTTCCAAGCAAATGGACAGGAAAAAAAAGCCGGGGTAGCAATACTCATATCTGACAAAATAGACTTCCAAAGAAGGTCCATAAAGAGAGACCCAGAAGGTCATTTCATAATACTCAAGGGAAGAATTCACCAAGAAGACATAAATATTGTAAATATATATGCACCCAACATAGGAGCACCCAAATACATAAAGAAAATCTTAGAGGACTTCAAGAAAGATATGGACAGCAACACAGCTGTCCATATTGTGGGGGATTTTAACACCCCACTATCAAAAATGAACAGATCTTCCAAACAAAATATCAACAAAGATATTGTGGCATTGAACAATACCCTAGATGAACTGGGCTTTACTGATATTTACAGAACCCTCCATCCCAAAGAAGCTAAATACACATTTTTTTCAAATGTACGTGGAACATTTTCAAAGATTGACCACATGATAGGACACAAAACAAGCCTCAACAATTTCAAAAAAATTGAAATCATACCAAGCAATTTTCGGATCGCAAGGGACTGAAACGAGAAACCAAACCCCAAGGAAAAAAACCCCAAAACACTCAAATTCATGGAGATTAAACAGCATGCTATTAAACAATGAATGGGTCAAGAATGATATTAGGAAAGAAATCAAATGGTTTTTGGAAACAAATGAAAACGAACTCACAACCCAAACTTATGGGACACAGCCAAGGCAGTTGTGAGAGGGAAGTTCATAGTGATACAGGCCCACCTAAAAAAGTTAGAAACATTTCAAACAACACACCTACCCCTACGTCTACAAGAACTCGAGGAACAAGAACAAAGACAGCCCAGAGCAAGCAGGAAGGAAGGAAATAACCAGATCAGAGCAGAATTAAATGACATAGAGACTAAAAAGCACAATTCTAAAGATCAATGAATCCAAGAGTTGGTTCTTGAATAGATAAACAAATCGACAAGCCTTAAGCAGACTCATCAAGAAAAAAAGAGAGAAAACCCAAATAAACACAATCAGAAATGAAAGAGGAGAGATTACAACAGATACCACAGAAATACAAAGGATTGTAAGAAATTACTACAAAGAGCTGTATGCCAAGAAATTTGAAAACCTAGATGAAATGGACAAATTTCTAGAAAAAATATAACCTTCCAAAACTCAATAAAATGGAAGCAGAAAGCCTGAACAAACCAATAACAGCAAAAGAAATTGAAGCAGTAATCAAAAAACTCCCAACACACAAAAGCCCTGGACCAGATGGTTTCACAGGAGAATTCTACAAAGCATTTAAGGAAGAACTAACACCTATCCTTCACAGACTATTTCAAAAAATCCAAACAGATGGAAGACTCCCAAACTCTTTTTATGAGGCCAACATCATCTTAATCCCAAAACCAGATAAAGACACAACAAAGAAAGAAAACTACAGGCCAATATGGCTGATGAACATTGACGCTAAAATCCTCAACAAGATACTGGCAAACTGCATCCAACAGTACATTAAGAAGATCATACACCATGACCAAGTGGGATTCATTCCAGGTATGCAAGGATGGTACGATATTCGCAAATCAGTAAATGTAATACATCACATAACAAAAGCAAAGACAAAAACCACATGATCATATCAATTGATGCAGAAAAATCATTTGATAAGGTACAGCACCCATTTATGAAAAAAACACTCAGTAAAGTGGGAATAGAGGGAGCATTCCTCAACATAATAAAGGCCATATATGAGAAACCTACAGCCAACATTATACTCAATGGCAAAAATTAAAATCTTTTCCACTAAGAACAGGAACAAGACAAGGATGCCCACTTTCACCACTTCTATTCAATACAGTACTGGAAGTTCTAGCCACACCAATCAGACAAGAAAAAGAAATAAAAGGAATCCAAATCGGAAAGGAGGAAACAAAACTGTCACTGTTTGCAGATGACATAATAGTGTACATAGAAAATCCTATAGACTCCACCAAAAAACTGCTTGACCTAATAAATGAATTTGACAAAACAGCGGGATACAAAGTCAATATCCAGAAATCAAAGGCATTTCTGTACACCAACAATGAAACAGCAGAAGCAGAAATCAAGAAAAAAATCCCATTGAAATAGCAAAAGAAAAAATAAAATACCTAGGAACAAACCTAACCAAAGAGGTAAAAGCCCTGTATTTCAGAAAACTACATAACAATGAGGAGAGAAATCAAGGAAGACACAACTGGAAACATATACTGTGTCATGAATTGGAAGAATTAATATAATCAAAATTGTCCATACTACCCAAAAGCAATTTACACATTCAATGCAATACCTATTAAAGTACCAATGGCAATATTTCACAGACATGGAACAAACACTTCAAAAATTTATATGGAACCATAAACGACCCTGAGTAGCTGCTGCAATTTTGAGAAAGAAGAGTAAAGTAGGAGGAATCACAATACCTGACACTAAACTATACTACAAGGCCACTGTAATGAACAAACAGCCTGGTACTGGCATAAAAACAGGCACATGGATCAATGGAACAGAACAGAGAGCCCAGAAATAAACCCAAGTCTCTATGGTCAATTAATATTTGACAAAGGAAGCAGCAACATAAAATGGAATAAAATAGCCTCTTGAACAAATGGTGTTGGGAGAACTGGACAGCTACGTGCAAAAAAATGAAACTCGAGCACCAACTTACACCTTATACAAAAATAGATTCAAGGTGGATAAAAGACTTAAATATAAAGCGTGACACCATTAAAGTCCTAGAAGAGAACGTAGGTAGGAAAATCTCAGATATTTCACGCAGAAACTTTTTTACTGGCTTGTCTCCTAGAGCAAGGGACATAAAGGAAAGAAGAAACAAATGGGACCTCATCAAAATTAAAAGCTTTTGCACAGCTAAAGAAAACAGTATCAAAATAAAAAGAGAACCAACTGTATGGGAAAACATATTTGCCAATGATACCTCAGACAAGGGTTTAATCTCTAAAATATATAAAGAAGTTACACGACTCCACTCTAAGAAGACAAGTAACCCAATTAAAAAATGGGCAAAGGACTTGAACAGACACTTCTCCAAGGAGGACATACAGAAAATCCAAAGACACATGAAACGATGCTCAATATCGCTAGCCATCAGAGAGATGCAGATTAGAACCACAATGAGATACCACTTCACACCAGTCAGAATGGCCATCATAAACAAAGCAACAAACAATAAGTGTTGGAGAGGCTGTGGAGAAAGGGGGTCCCTAGTGCACTGTTAGTGGGACTGTAGACTGGTACAACCACTATGGAAAGCAGTATGGAACTTCCTCAGAAAACTAAAAATGGATCTGCCTTTTGACCCGGCAATTCCACTGCTGGGACTATATCCTAAGAACACTGAAACACCAATACAAAAGAACCTTTGCACCCCCGATGTTCATAGCAGCACAATTTACAATTGCTGGATGCTAGAAGCAACCAAGATGCCCCTCAGTAAATGAATGGATCAAAAAACTATGGTACATTTACACAATGGAATTCTATGCAGCAGAAAGAAAGAAGGAGCTCCTATCCTTTGCAACAGCATGGATGGAGCTGGAAAGCATTATGCTAAGCGAAACAAGCCAGGCAGTGAAAGACAAATACCACATGATATCACCTTTAACAGGAATCTAAACAACAAAACAAAAAAACTAGCAAAATATAACCAAAGACACTGAAATAGGGGATAGTCTGACAGTGACCAGAGGGGAGAGAAGAGGCAATTTCAGGGGGGAATGGGTAGGGTTTACAGGAACAAATTTGGAAGACACATGGACAAAAACTAGGGGTGGGGGGTAATGGGGGTGGGGGGGGGAGGGGTTGGGTGGGTGGGCTGGAATGGGAGTAGGGGGGAGAAAACTGTACTTGAACAATGATTAAAATAAAAAAAAATTCAGGATATGGCATTTTGCAGGCAACCTGGCAGGCAGCTCTTTCTAGTGTAGCCTGAGAAAAGTGTAGCCTTAGAGAAAAAAAAAAAACAAACATGCTGGGGATTCTGGGTGTGTAAAGTGGGGCTCCTGTCTGGGAGGGCCAGCACAGCACAGGGAGCCATGGGATTCTGGGCAGCCTTTGGAGACATGCAGTGTGCCAGAACATCCCTGAGCAAGAAGCTGGGAGGAGGGGCAGAAAGTGACCAGGGAGGAGCAGCCTGTAGTGGAGAGACCCTCATTATAAACCCCAACCTTCTCTACTGTTCAGTTAAAGTGAGACATGCATAGCAGCCTGGGAGGATGCTACAGATCAAGGAAAAGGAGTCAGGTGTCCACAGGAGTCCAGCCAGGCAGGCAGTGGAAATGATTTCAAAAGACAGCCAAATTGAATATAGGGCACTGAAGCAAGTGGGGATATTGGACCATTAGCTTCCTGAGGATTTCCAAAGAAGCTTTAAGAAAACCAAATTTCACCTACAAGTGTTCAGGGCAATTTAATTTAAAATATTAATGGGTGAGACATTCAAAGGGTGAGATGAGAGGCAGTCCCAACTTCTGGGCTCTGGAGGCCCCACCAGTTGATCTGCTAGAAGCTTGCCTCTGACATGCTTGCCAAGGGCTGTGCGGGGATAGTGTCTGACATTGGCTTGCAACAGAGAAACTCTAAGGAGGCCTGACCAGCACAATGAGTGGCCAGCTTTGGACAACACTGGAGCAGGATCAAAGGGGCTTCACAATCAGCATATCCAGAGGCTGATCACAGCAGGCACAAAAATATGCTGAGCACTTGAACAACAATTTGTATGATGTGGTTAGGTTTGAGTCTCACAGTCAACTAGCCTGAGGGTCAAGCTCACCCATAAAGGAGACAACAGTAATCAAGAACCAACTACAACAGGAAGGCCCACATAATCCACACAAGGGACATTTCTAGAGCAGCCAGCTCAGGTGATCATGGAGACTGCACCTTTGGGTCCCATAGGACAGTTATACTACAGAAGGCCACCCTAACAAGTCTAGGAGTCATAGTAGTTCTATTTAATATATAGAAACAAACAGAAACAGCAGCCAAATAGGGATACAAAGACATAGGCCCCAAATGAAAGAACGGGGAATCTCCCGAAAGAGCTAAATGAAATGAGGCAAGCAATGTAGCAGAACCAGAGTTCAAATTGATGGTTATAAGGATCCCCAACAGCATGAAAAAGGACACAGAAAAGATAAAACACAATCAGTATGAAATGAAGAATATACATCTGATACACTGGAAGGAATAATCAGTAAGTTGGATGAGGCAGGGGAACTAATCAATGAATTAGAAGAGAAGGTAGAAAAAAAATCAGAGTAGCAAAAGAAAAAAAAAATAATAAAAACAACAATGGGAGGATAGTTTAAGGGATATTTGGGGCAACATGAAATGAAACAATATCCACATCATAGGGGCACCAGACAAAGAAGAAGGAGAGCAAGGCATAAGAACCTGTTTGAAGAAATAATAACAGAAAACTTCCCTCACCTAGTGAAGGAAAAAAGTTATACAAGTTCAGGAAGCACAGAGAGTCCCAATCAAGATGAACCCAAAGAGACCCACCTCAAGACACATCATAATTAAAATGGCAAGTGTTAAAGACAAAGAGAGAATCTTAAAGGCAGTAGGAGAGAAAGACAGAGGCAGTTACCTATGAGAGTTCCCATAAGGCTGTCAGCTGATTTCTCAACAGAAACACTTCAGGCCAGAAGGTAATGGCATGAAATATTCGAAGTAATGAAAAAGAATCTGAAACCAAATTATTCCATCCAGCAAGGCTATAATTTTTTAAAATTTATATTTTTATTATTTATGCTATTACAGTTCCAATTTTCTCTCCCTTTCCCCACCTCCACTCAGTTGTACCCCTTTCCATACCCCAAAACCTATCCCCATATTTTGTCCATGTCCATGGGTTGTGCATAATATTCTTTGGTTAATATCTTCACCTTCTTTCCATCCCATCACACACCTGTTTCCTTTCTGGAAGTTGTTAGTCCTGCTATTATTTTGTTCATTGGTTTATTGTGTTCACTAGATTCCACATATAAGTGAGATCATGTGGTATTTTTCTTTCAATTACTGGCTTAATTAACATAATTTTCACCAAGTCCATCCATGTTGTTGCAAAATGTAAGAGTTTCTTGTTTTTTACTGCTGGGTAGTATTCCATTGTGTAAATGTACCACAGCTTTTTTATCCACTCATCTACTGATGGATATTTGGGCCGTTTCCTGCAGTTGGCTATTGTAAATAGCACTGCTATAAAAAGGGGTGCATATGTATTTTATATTGCAGTTTTGAGATCCTTGGGGTCTATTCCTAGAAGTGGAATCACTGGGTCAAAAGGGTTCTATTTTAAATTTTTTGAGGAACCTCCATATTGTTTTCAACAGTAGCTGCACCAGTCTGCATTTCTACCAACAGTGCACTAGGGTTCTCCTTTCTCCACATCCTTGCCAACACTTGTTTGTTGATTTATTGGTGGTAGCCATTCTGACAGGTTTAAGGTCATATCTCACTGAGGTTTTAATTTGCATTTCTCTGGTGATTAGTGATATTGAGCACCTTTTCATATGCCTATAGATGCTGTGTATGTTCTCTTTGGAGAAGTGTCTATTCAGGTCTTTTGCCCATTTCTTAATCAGGTTGTTGGTCTTCTCAACTTTTTCTTTGATTAATTCTTTGTATATTTTGGAGATTAAACCCTTGACAGATGTATCATGGGCAAAAATGTTCTTCCTTACAGTAAGTTCCTATTTACTACCCATCTTTTCATCTAGGACTCTTATGGTGCCACAACTTACATTTAAGTCTTTTATCCATTTTGAGTTTATTTTTGTGTATGGTGTAAGTTGGCAGTCTAGTTTTATTATTATTTTTGCATGTACCTGTCCAGTTTTTCCAACATCATTTATTGAAGACATTGTCTTTCCTCTATTGAATGCTCTTTCCACATTCGTCAAATATCAATTGACCATAAAGGTGTGGATTTATTTCTAGGCTCTCTGTTTTGTTCCATTGATCTGTATGCCTGTTCATATGCCAGTACCAGGTTGTTTTGACTATAGTGGCTTATAATGTAATTTTATATTAGGTATTGTGGTCCCTCCAACTTTGTTCTTTCTCAAGATTGCTGAGGCTATTCAGGGTCTTTTTTAAAGTATTTTTTTATTGATTATGCTATTGTAGTTTTCCCAATTCCCCCCCCCCCCCCTTATCTCCCCTCCACCCTGTCCACCCAACCCTCCAGCATCTTCCTACTTAATTCATGTTCGTGGGTTATACATATAAGCTCTTTGAGTCCTTTGTTTCCTATACCATTTTTTATCTTTCCCCATCTATTTTATGCCTACTAATTATGCTTCTTCCCTGTACCTTTTCCCCCATATTCTTCCCTTTCCCCTCCCCACTGCACTCCCTCTGTGTGATGTCCATTTCTCTGATTCTGTTCTTTATCTGGCTGTTTGCTTAGTGTTTGTTTTCATTGTTTTTCTTTTCTTTTAGATTCCTTTGTTGATAGATATGAATTTGTTGTCATTTTATTGTTCATATTTTTTATCTTCTTTTTTCTTAGATAAGTCCCTTTAACATTTCATATAGTAAGGGCTTGGTGATGATGAACTCCTTTAACTTGACCTTATCTGGGAAGCACTTTATCTGCCCTTCTATTCTAAATGCAACCTTTGCTGGATAGAGTAATCTTGGACGTAGGACCTTGCTCTTCATGACTTCAAATACTTCTTTCCAGCCCCTGCTTGCCTGTAAGGTTTCTTTTGAGAAATCAGCTGATAGCCTTATGGGAACTCCTTTGTAGGTAACTGTCTCCTTTTCTCTTGCTGCTCTTAGGATTTTCTCTTTGTTTTTAATCTTGGGTAACTTAATGATGATGTGCCTTGGTGTGTTCCTTTTTAGGTCCATCTTCTTTGGGACTATTTGGGCTTCCTAGACTTCCTGGAAGTCTACTTCCTTTGCCAGACTGGGGAAGTTTTCCTTTATTATTTGTTCAAATAAGTTTTCAATTTTTTGCTGTTGCTCTTCTCCTTCTGGCACCCCTATAATTCAGATATGGGAATGTTTCAGGTTGTCCCAGAGAGTCCTCAGCCTCTCTTCATTGTTTTGGATTTTTGTTTCTTCTTTATGATCCAGTTGGATGTTTATTTCTCCCTTTTGTTCCAAATCATTGCTTTGAATCCTGGTTTCCTTCTTGTCACTGTTGGTTCCCTGAATATTTTGCTTTATTTCATTTTGGGTATCTTTCATTTTTTGACCAAGCTCAATCAGTTCTGTGAGCATTTTGATTACCAGGGCTTTAAATTCTCCATCAGTTAGGTTGGCAATGTCCTTATCACTTAGTTTTGAGATTTTGCTGTGTTCTTTCATTTGGACCATATTTCTTTGTCTTGGCACACTGGTCTGGTTGTTCTAGTTGACTTTTTCTTTAATTCCTTGGTTGTTGGAACTCCATGCAGTTTAATTTTCTGGTGCTTCTGGTTGTATATTGATTTTCAATTGGTTGTTATCCTCTTTTTGGTTGTGGGAGGAAGTGAAGGGTTTCTACCTACACCTCCATCTTGGCCAGAACCCCTTTTGGTTCCATATTAATTTTTTGAATATTTGTTCCTGTTATGTAAAATATGCCATTGGTATTTTAACAGGAATTGCATTGAAAGTATAGATTGCTTTGGATAGTATGAATATTTTAATGATAATTATTCTGATCCATGAGTATGATGTATGCTTTCACTTATTTGTATCTTTCTCAATTGCTTTCTTCAATGTTGTATAGTTTTCTGAGTACAGGTATTTTCCCTTCTTGGTTAAATTTATTCCTAAGTACTGATTTTTCTTGTTACAATAGTAAATGGGATATTTTTTAAAATTTCTCTTTCTGAGAGCTCATTATTGGTATATACAAATGGCATCAACTTCTGGGTATGGATTTTGTAGAGGATATAACCCTTGTAAACATATATGCACCCAATATAGGAGCATGTAAATATATTTTAAAAAACCCTTGATGAACTTCAAGAGAGAAATTGACTTAAAGTCAGCCATAGTAGGGACTTTAACACCCCAATTACATCAATGAAAAGATCTTCCAGACCAAAAATGAACACCTAAAAGAATTAGAAATAGAACAACAAGAAAATCCAAGAGTAAGTAGAAGGAAGGAAATAATACAGATTAGAGTAGAAATAAATGACATAGAGGACAAAAAATACAAAAGATCAATGAAGCCAGAGCTGGTTCTCTGAAAAGATAAATAAGATTGATGATGGAGGAAGATGGCATTGGGGTAGGAGGGAGCAGACACCACTTTCTCTTACACATGGGAGAAAATCCTAGCTGATCTATGGAGTGAAAGAGCAAACAACTAACAGTACCTCTGCATATATGAAAATAAGGTACCAAAAATTGTAGCGGAACTGAAAAACCAAATGGTAAGGAGAGTGCTTCAGGATGATAAGGTCCCAGGGACTGGCAGGGGGACCAGGGCGACTACAGCCACGGGCCCAGCGTGCACTGGGTCTGCCACAGAGTCCTTGGGAGAGAGCCAGGGCAACTGCTCCCTCCCCATCCAAACAAGGTCTGAGCAGCATTGGGAGAGACCTGGTTGCTTGAAGTCAAAGAGAGGGGGATTAGGACTTGTGACAGGACATAAATGAGCAGTAGCCATTCTTAGATAGGAGCGGGACAGCAGCCATTCTCAGACAGCAGCCATTCCCAGATAAGCAGTTATCTCAAGGTCGTTCGCTAATCCCCACTTTTAGCAGCTGCACTCCCTCCCCTCCTCCTTCTGCCTGTGTAACAAGAATATAAGGAAGCCCCAGCCTAAGCTGGGTGCCCAGAATTTGTAATTTATCTCCTCTGGGTCCTCATGTGTGAATAAACTCCACTTCATAAACTCCCAGGCCGTCTGAGTGGTCTTTTCTATAACATTTTGGTTCCCTGACCGGGAAATGACTCACACGAGCAGGCTGTTGCCTTCTGTGAAGGCGGCCTTGGGGTGGCTGGTGGGGCCTGGCAGTGATAAAGAGGTGCGTGCGCCCCAGTGATTTCGGGTCCTGAACATCCCGGGCTCCGCAGGCTCGGCCCCCGGACCGCTCTTTGACCCAGGCTGGTGGGGTGCGAACTGGTGGTATCTGGGAAGGCGCCAATCTGGAATCTGGTAGGTGCCCCACAGGGACCAGGAGCCCGAAAACCAGGCCCACTCTTGGAGTGGAAGGAGGGACTGATCACCCCTCAGGCCAGAAGGCCCAGGCAGGGCTCCCACAGTTCAGGAGGCCCAGACAGGGTTCCCACAGTTTGGGCAGGTGGGAACGTAATAAACTCGGTGTGTTTGTGTGAATGACTGTGTTTGTTGCTCCACGGGTGGAAGCCTACGGAGCGTGAGTGAGCCCTAACCTGCGGTTCCTCGGTCTGTCATACAGCATAATGGCTGAGAGTTTAACCCGAATTCTACACAAGCAGCCTTAGCTAAGATGGACCTAAGTACCCCGAGAGGGGTGAGGCCAGGCGGGCGACCTGGCCCCCTTCCCTTGTCTGTCAGCACCGATCGGGAGAATTCATCATGGGGTGGGGGGGTCCTGCCACAGTACTATACTGCATGCATGTTGGAGATTGGGCAGCAAGCCATGTGGGTGTACCACCATTTTGGGTAAAATGGAGGACGAGCCACGTGAGTGCCCCACTGTGGAGGGTAGAGTGTGCATGGTTGTTGTCATCTTGGATGATGGGTCACCTGAGAGCCCCTCCATCTTGGAACTGGGCAAGGTGCCAAGCTAAGGGTTCTTTTCAGGTTATAGGCTGTATGCTGCTGCTGTGCGGGCACTGCATCAGTCTGGTTCTCTGTGTAACTGGTTCTGACAGGAATGGCTCTGGTTCTGAAGGACATGAACTGAGGTTGAAGGGTGAGCGTCTGACCTATAGGGTGTTTGCAGGGTCTGAGCTTCAGAAAGCTACAGGATGTCCCTGCAAATCTAGGGAATTTTAGTGGAAGGTACCTGCAGTGCCAGGGACTTTTGGCTGCCACATACTGAGTTTAAGTACAGTCCTTCCCAGTGTGGGAAAGGAACCAGGATTAAAAGAGAATGATGGTCAATCTGAATGAGTAAAATTATGTATAAAGAATGTAAAAGTTTTAAACCTGGAGTAAAGGAAACCTCAACTACTTGTTTTCTGGTTTTGTGGGAAAAGAGCAAATTTCTAACATTGGTGTTGTTTCTGATCAGAAACGCTCTATACTTGAAGACCTGTTTAAGGTCACCTGTAAGACCTAAGAAAGGTCACCTGTAACCGGTCAGGGAGAATGCCTTTGCCACTTGGGACCCAGGAAGGGTCATTTGGGGCTGATGAGTGCTTCAGCCAGAGGCAAAGGAGCATGTCTCTGTGAAGCACTGATGGACAAATTGGTGCAAGAGAATGCCCCTACCTGTGTATTGTTCTGGAACTCTGTGTTTTGGATTTTGCTCTGTGTCTGCTCTAAAAAGGAAATTGAGGATTCCAGGGAAGGCTGAAACCTCACACTCTGTAGGAAAGTAAATAAAAAAAATATAATATATATATATAAATAAAGATGGTCTGTGGGAAACTGCAAAAATAAATGGAAAAATAAAAGTTTTAGGAAGGAATTACGTGGTGTTAGTTAATAATAGAAGGTATAAGGCATGGAGATACAATCTTGGTGGATATCAGAAGCTGTATGAAAGAAAGAATAGAGGGTTTGTGAGTGTTACAGAATGTCTGGAAGTGAAGGTTTTTAGAAGCCCGGTGGACATTAAGAGGGAAAGGATTTTCCTTCACACTTTATACTTTTCTCCCTACCTGATCCCTCCAGAATTTGGCATTCTGAAGGAGTGAGTGAAGACATAAGGTTTCTTTGCTTAAAACCAATAAGACCAGTTGCTGATAGTGGTTTTGTTAACCAAGACTTCGACTGGAATGTCATACCTGAAGGAGGCATGTATGGATTCTGGTCATCACCAGAAAGCCCTGAGGAACTGGGATTGACTTGCGAAACTAGCGTAAGCCCACAAGAAAAGCCTGGTACTTTGGTTAATTGTGTGGTTCATGGCAGTCTTTCCAGGGAAGGAACAAAGGTTGCTTTCATAAAAGATGGCCAAAAAGGAACCTGTGGGCACAATGGAAGCCTCAAGGATTTGAGTGAAACAACTGGTACAGGTGAAGCCAGATGGCAGATGTGTGGCTCTGCTTCTGTGCCCTGAGGGGCAGACTGAGCAGTCAATCTAAAGGTTCCCTGTGTAAGTTCCAGCAAAGCAGACTTAAAGATCATAAGTGATCCAGGCTGCTCTTGGTGTGTTTATGCAAATGAACAGTCAAAATGAAAAGCAGAACTCAAAGTAGTCCCTTTAATAACAGGGAGGGTGATCTTAAGGAGAAAAATTGTGGTTCAAGGAAAATCACAATGCTCAGTATTGGACATCAGAATGATGCAGCTAACTGTCTTGAAAGTTTCTTTTCATTTGAAAGTTGAAACTGGTTTTTTAATATCATCAAAGATGTACAATTTACAGGTATGGAGGACCTGTCAAATTGCCATTGCTAAATGTCATTGCAGGAAGGACCTTGCAACTGAACACCTTCCCAAAAGACAGTCTCACAGGCACAGAGACTGGTTTGGGGACTATTGTGTGAATTAACCTGTGTGTTCTGTTTTCATAGGACGTATGCCTATGACTTCATTACCTGAGTGATTGGTTGCAATATAGGCCTCACTTAAGGAGTCCATTTTTCATCATCGCCCCCTGAAACTCAATGGTTTGGCTGAACTAAGTGGTTGGGTTGGTGAGCTGTTTGGGCGACCTGTGGGCTTCACTTTACAACTGATTTTCCCTTTTCTGTCTTGATGGCTTGGACAGGAAGGGTTCAAATATTTGAATGGAGGGAAATCCTAATATATTCCCCTCAGCCCGAGTGAAGTATAATGGGCTACAAGAGTTTTGGATAAGTGTAGCATGCCTTGTACCCCTTCCTCCAGATAAGCCATTCTTTACTTAAGTTCCTGCCTTTGTCATTTAGTGGTTATGATTTAATTGTGCCTTCCAACTCTTTCCAAATCTGTCATCTCCAGAATATGACCAGGATGCCAATGGTCCAGTAATGCCAGTCTTTGGACACCAAGCCTGCGACTTTCTGGTGACAGCCAACTGACCAGGATTCTGCAAGGTCCTTCCCCTTACAGGAAGGACTCCCTCTGTGCTGCATCCCCCCCATTCAGGGCACCCCAGACCCATGGGTAGGTAGGACGACATCCATGCCCAGCTAGAAGCAGTTACAAGAAGATGAGACCTTCATCCATTGTCCTTTAAAAGAATTTAAAGTGGGTGTATATCTGAAATGAGAGATTGTTACAGGGTGCAGCCAAGAGGGGGGATCCCAAATGGGCATTTAAAATGGGGTCCAGAACTCAAGGTGTCCAGGAGATTTTAAGATGTCTTCACCCCTTCCCCCACAGGTGTGAGTTGGGGGAGAGACACACGGAGCAAGAACATGCAGGGCTGTTTTGTACAGCAACAGCTTTACAGCTAATCCATGGCATAGTCATTTGACTTACCTATAGCCTTCTGCTGGTCACTTAGATATGCTGAATAGCTGTTGCCATGCTCTGGGCCAGGGAAATTAAAAAAAAAAGACCCCCTCAGCCCAAGATGTGGCTAGGAGGCAGGTCCCCCGAGTTACAGTGCCTGTGCGGGAGCTTGGAGAAGATTGGCTCCATGACATGGGGCCACACCTGCCCAGACCCATGATGGTAGCTGGACGGGAGCGGGTACTGACCCGTCCAGGATCCGTGGGCTGTCAATGAAGCAGCCGTCACCCTCCACTCGGTCGTCCCGAACCCGTACACCCTCCTGAGCCAGCTTCCCCCAACAGCAACGTGGTTTATCTGCCTTGATCTGAAGGATGCCTTCTCCTGCATTCCTGTGGCACCTTCCAGCCAACCCATTTTTGCCTTCAAATGGGAAGACCTGCACACTGTGGTCAAGACTCAGTTAACCTGGACTAGACTTTCCCAGGGGCTTAAGAACTCCCCAACCTTATTTGGGGAAGCCCTAGCAGAAGACCTGAAGCCCCTCACTGAGGGCGGGGCCAGACCTGAGGATTCTGCAGTACATGGATGACCTCCTCCTGGCAGCCCCATTCCAAGAACAGTGCTGGGAGGGAACGCATATGCTGCTGAAGCGCCTGACTGAATTAAGGAAAGAACACCAGAGGCACATCCTGAACACACTCCTACTCTTCATGTCGAGTTGCAGAGGGCACGTGCTGTGTATCTGAAGTGCCCCCACAGCCATCCTCGCAGTCCTCTGTCATGGCCCTTCACGGTGCTCTGTCAGGTCCGCCTGCTCCAGTGGCCTGCAAGCTCCCTCGGGGTTCTGGCCGCATTGCCTGGCGCAGAGCTCAGCAACCAGGCCTGTCGGAAGTACTCATGGTGTGATCAGGGGTGCGGACGGAAAATGGCAGAGTTGTCAACACCCTCCAGAACCTCATCTGATTTCTGAGAAAAATGCTCATTTCCCTGAGAAAAAGCCAGCCTGCACCCTGCTGCTGTGGAACTCGGCCCCTCTACCAGGCTTTGAAAGGTCCAGACATTAAGCCCCTAGAATAGGGAGAAAATGAAGAGAAAGCCTTCCAAGATATCAAGGGGTGCCTCAGTGATGTTCCCTCCCTTGGATTGCCAGAGCTAGGCCTGCCTTTTGATCTGTATACCCACAAGAGAGACAAGGTAACCCTTGGGTCCTGACCCAGCCTGTCGGACCATGGCAATACCTGGTGGCTTACCTGTTTAAGCAGTTGTGTTACAGAACAAACAAGGAGGGGCCTGGGATGATATACTATTATTGAAAGGAGGCCCTGGGTCCGTTATGTCCGCCGCCCTAGGAAAGACGTCCCTCAATGCCAGAGATTTGTGAAAAGGAAAGGAAATGTTTATTTAATGCTATACAAACTTCAAGTAGTGACCTAATGTCTTTATCAAAGATCCTAAAGTCCCTAAAAACACCCACAAACACAGTCCTTCCTTCTTTCCCCCTTTGCCCAGTCCAGAGTACCGTATCTCAGGAAAGGAAATAGAAGTCCATGGCTCAGGCAGTCCTCTGGTTCTTCCCAGTTAGTCCTCCATCTCGACTGGGAGACCTCCCTGGGTTCCCGGCACCCTCAGCTGAGTCACCGGGATCTCTGCTAAAACCAGGTGGTGGTTCCCCCTTCTAAAGCTGTGGGGGTCCCCACTCTGTCCAGGCTGCATGGTTCTCCCTCTCTCAGGGCTGCGGGAAGGGAGAGTCCCCACTCTGTCCAGGCCGCGTGGTTCTCCCTCTCAGGGCTGCCGTGTCTGGGTTTAAATCCCCCGCGCCAATCTTCTTCTGCAGCCCCATTTCCAATTCCTCCTACACTTGGGCACACTTGCCTTCAATCTGCTGTCTTCTCCAGCTTTTCTGGTCACCATCGTGGGTCTGGGCAGGTGTCACCCCATGTCATGGAGCCAATCTTCTCCCAGCTCCCACGCAGGCGCTGTAACTCAGGGGACCTGCCTCCCAGGTCCCATTTTATGGGGGCAGTCCCTTTCCATCCCCCTGGCCTTGAGCATGGCCATGGCTATTTAGCATATCTAAGTGACCAGCCAAAGGCTATAGGTATGCTAAATGACCATGCCATGGATTAGCTACAAAGCTGCCCTGCATGCTCTTTCTCTGTGTGCCCCTTCCCCCAACTCACACCTGTGGGGGAAAGGGTGAAGACACCTTAAAATCTCCTGGACACCTTGAGTTCTGGACCCCATTTCAAATGCCTATTTGGGATCCTCCCTCTTGGCTGCACCCTGTAACAGTTGGACCATGTCACCACTGGTTGGCCACCTTGTCTGAGGGCAGTCGCTGCTGCCGTGACCCTCTTGCAAGAGGCAGTCAAGTTAACTCTAGGCCAAGAAATCAGTCTTCATGTACAACACGCAGTGAACAGCCTCCTTGCTGGGCAGGGGCATAAGTGGCTGTCGAACCCTAGACTGACTCAGTACCAGGGCATCCTCCAAGGAAACCTGAGGGTGCATGTTAAGACTGTGAAATGAGTCAATTCAGCCACGTACTTACCAGCAGAACTTGGAGAGTTGGACCATGACTGTCTCAAAGTAACCGAAGAGGTCCACGCTAGCTGGCTGGACCTCTAGGACCAGCCCCTGGCCTGACCTGATGTCACCTACTACACATGGGATGGGAACAGCTATATGGTTGAGGGCAGGAGAGTCACCAGGTACGCAGTAGTGGATGACTGCGGAATAGTGGAGACTGCCAGATGGGAGAATATATATATACCGCAAGGACAAGCTAGCAATGTAGTAAGGCAGTGCCATGCCCTCACCCACATGGGCAGGACCTCCCTAGAAAATCTGCTGAAGAGGTATTTCTATTTCCCCAACCTGGCAGCACTTTGTGCTTCCGCCTCAGCACAATGCCTAACATGTGCTTGGAACAACACCGCCGGACACCCAGAGATGAGGCCAGGATACAGCACACAGGTAGACAACCCTTTGAAGACCTGCAAATAGACTTTACTGAAGTCAGGCCTAGCCGAGGGTTTAAATACCCCCTGATGATTGTGTGTACCTTCTCTGGATGGGTTGAGGCTTTCCCCACCAAGACAGAGAAAAGCCGGGAAGTCACCTGAGCCCTCCTGAGAGAGGTAATCCCAAGGTATGGATTGCCTGTGACCATTGGAAGTGATAACGGGCCAGCCTTTGTCTCACAAATCGTCCAAGAAACAGCTAAGCTTCTGAACATTGAGTGGAAACTATACACTGCCTATCGACTCCAGAGTTCTGGGAAGGTAGAGCAGATGAACCGGACTCTGAAAGAAACCTTAGCTAAATTCTACCAGGAAACTGGACTGCCCTGGATGGACTTGCTGCCGCTAGCATTGCCTAGGTTGCAGAAATCACCCCTTGGATCCACTATAGCCAGGCCAAAACAGCAGCAGATCCTGAGGACCCAAGGACTAGGCCTGCACCTAGAATACCCACGCTGAGGCAGTGGAGGACGCCAGCCAGTAAAGAAGACACCAAGGAATGGACCAGTGTTCTGCAGGGTACCTGACTTTAATTGGCACCTTCATAGGAGCATTGGGAATTGGACTAGTGACTGTGGCCCTGTGAATGGAATCCCATGGAGCGGATCACCCTAGGAATAGGTTTATCTTTGTTGTGGTCTCTGCATTTGGGTTTATTGTATGCTTCGCTTGACAAATGCGGCCCCTGTCTCAGCCCCAGCCTGTAAATGTAATACCCCCGGGCATAGGATTATGCTCGGTGGTGGAGTAAGATAGTCTCTTACTATCTCTCAGGGTCAGCTTTCAGCTCCTCCGCTGACATGCCATCAGGTTGTGTTCAGCCACAGCAATCCCTCTGCACTTGGGGAGGGAAGGTATACTGGACTGGAGTAATATCCGGACCATAGGATACCAGACCTGAAGGTGTCAGGCATATGGGGACCCTGCATCTCCAGACCTTGGTCTAACCCCTGGGGCCACGGTGACTCATAGGGCAGCTGCCAAAGTGTTAGCCCTCCAGTGGTACCAACACCAGTATCAGCAGTTGCAACCCTCCCCAGCACCTCAACCATATAGCCAGGTATATGGTGATGCTAAAGGGGTAAAAGCACTTTATAGCATCAAAAGGGGGGGACTGTGACAGGACATAACTGAGCAGTAGCCATTAGATAGGAGCGCTTCTTAGGTAGGAGCGGGACAGCAGCCATTCTCAGACAGCAGCCATTCCCAGATAAACAGTTATCTCAAGGTTGTACGCTAATCCCCACTTTTAGCAGCTGCACTCCTTCCCCTTTCTGCCTGTGTAACAAGCATATAAGGAAGCCCCAGCCTAAGCTGGGTGCCCAGAATTTGTAATTATCTCCTCTGGGTCCTCATGTGTGAATAAACTCCACTTTGTAAACTCCCAGGCCGTCTGAGTCATCTTTTCCATAACAGACTAAGTGGCAAAAACACAGGGGCTGTGAGCACCAGTGGAGTCTGTGGATGCCGGCAGAGTTGAGAGCCATGCAGTGATGGCCCTGACCTCGATAGTTCCTGGTCTGGCTGGAGAATTGGGCTGTGCCAGAGGCCAGGTAGCAGTATGGAGTGGCAGGCTTGAGTAGAAGGAATTTCTCAAAAAGAAAAAGTGAAAAGAGACACTGACACTGTTTGGGGAATTCTCCTGAGCAGCCACTGTGCTCCGGATGCCCCCCACCCCCACTCCCCCACCCGGCTGGGCAGTGATCCCGAGGTTGTGAGGAAGGCCCTGCACACCCCCATAGCACTGGGAAGGGTGTGCACCCAAACCCGTGAGACCGAGGCCAGCCTAGCTGAATGCGCACAAGCCTGTACCCCAGCCCACAGTGGTAACCACAGGGAAAGTGCCCTCTGAGGAACACTTGGATCCCACACCCAAGGCGCCAACCTAGCTCTGGGGAAGGTGCATGAAGTTGACTTGGTGAAGACTGGGAAGGGAGAAAAGCCATACCAATAGCCCCTTAGCCTACTGCAGCCAGCAAGACCAGAAAAACTGGTTTGGCCGATTTGAAACCAACAAGAGGCTCTTTTTTTTTTTTAAGAGTTTTATTTCTTTTTTTAAATTATTTTTTAAAAGATTTTATTTATTTATTTTTAGAGAGGGAAGGGAGGGAGAAAGAGAGAGAGAGAGAAACATCAATGTGCGGTTGCTTGGGGCCATGGCCTGCAACCCAGGCATGTGCCCTGACTGGGAATCGAACCTGCAACACTTTGGTTCACAGCCCGAGCTCAATCCACTGAGCTACACCAGCCAGGCCTTTTCTCTTTTTTTTTAAAATTAACTTTTTATTTTTTAATTTTTGTTATTTTTAATCTTTCAATTCCTTTTCCTCTCTTTCCTTCTTTCTTGTTTTATTCCTTCTTCCTTTCTTTCCAATTTTATCTCCTCTTCCTTCCTTCTTCTGCCTTTTTATTTTTTTAATGCCTACAAGTAAGACAAAAAAACCCTGAAACTGTGAAAAGACCAGAGTTGGACCCAAAGAGGGGGCATCCCAACAGCTGAGACAGTGAGAGAAATTTCCCTTTGCTACTACAGAGAACCTGCAAGTTATTGCATATTTGTATAATTATTATTATTTTCATTATTTTACATCTTTTGTTTTAATAGTATTTTCATATTCCTCTTCTTTCTGCATAGTCTTCTTTGCTTGCTTAGTTATATTTTATCGTTTGACAGGTCTCCCCTGTTCTCTCTTTCACAGTGTATTGCTAATTTATTGTCCTTCACTTGACTTGTGTTCCATTAGCAACTACTCAAGGTCCTATACTCCCTTAGTTTTTCAGATCACATAGATTCTGTCATATGATTGTTGCTCTAATATTATTGTAAATAATAGCTGTTCCATACAATTGTACATACTTCACAACATCCCTCCCAGATCTTAGCCCACTTCATGGTTTCCTGAACTCTATTACTGTAGTGGTTAACTCTATTCACACACACACTATACCTATTTACTATCCTTTACTCCCACCTTACCTCAGATTCTGACCTCCCACAACCTCAATGCTTTCTAGATCCAACTCACAATCCTTCCCTCCTCAACAAGAGTCTTACCTTCCCATCCTTTCTAAAACATGGCTAGTTGGGTGGAAGATCACGGTTAACACTATACATAGTCAAAGGACGTCCTATCTCTTCTCTATTGGCTGCTACTGTAAATATCATAGAATACTCTCTTGCTGTCTTAAACCATTTTGCCTTCCCCCTCCAAATGATCACAAAAAAGAGTAAGTGGAAGCTGTGAACACCAGGATAACCACTGGAAAAGGAAACCCAACAGCAAAGGAACCACCAACAGATAACAGAAGAAGGTGAAGGAGAGAGTGGAAACCACACAAACCTCAGTCCAGGACCTATCTGGAAATACAACTAAATAGCAGAGAAATTACCCAGAACAAACAACTGAACAACAGCCAGAGAGAATCCTGAAAACCTTGTACACACAGAAGAAACAGCTTCAACACAACCTGCCCTCACCAGCACAACAAAAAACCAGAAGTGTGGACAGAGTTACCAGCTGGTGGGAAGAACTCACCAAAGAAAGACCCAACAACAATCAAAATGCAAAGACAAACACAGAGCCAACTTAAACAACAACCCAAGACCAGTGAGCTCTGGAGATCAAGGAGACTGCACCACTGAATCTCACAGGTATTCTACCACAGCAGTTCACACCATAAACCTAGGGAGACAGAACAGATCACTTTAAGAAGCTGAGGCTAATAAGAAGAGTCTCACAAACAAAGGGAAGACAAAGAAACAATCCCCATGTGAAAGGAAAGGAGGAAGCCTCATAAAGAATGCTAAATGAAAGAGAAGCAACTCAACTATCAGATACTGAGTTCAAAGCAATGGTTATCAAGAAGCCCAATGAGCTCACAGAGAATTACCAAAAACTACAGGGAAACTACAAGCAACTTACTGTGAACTACATCAGCATGAAAAAGAAAATAGAAACTATCAACAAGAGCCACGAGGAAATGAAGAATACAATTTCTGAATTAAAGGACACGCTAGAAGGAATCAAAATCAGGCTAGATGAAGCAGAGGATCAAATCAGCAAGCTGGAGGACAAAGTAGAAAAAAACACCCAGAAAAAGCAAGAAAAGGAAAAGAAACTCAGAAAGAATGAAGAGGTGTTAAGGGAACTGCAGGGCAACATGAAACATAATAATGTCTGTATAATAGGGTTACCAGAAGGAGAAGAAGAAGAGCGAGGGATAGAAAACCTGTTTGAAAAAGTAATGATGGGAGACTTCCCTAATTTTTTTTTTAATATATTTTATTGATTATGCTATTACAGTTGTCCCATTTCCCCCCTTCTCTCCCCTCCACCCGGTACCCCCCCTCCCACCCACATTTCCCCCTTTAGTTCATGTCCATGTGTCATATTTATGGGTTCTTTAGTTTCTACATTTCCCGTACTATTCTTGCCCTCCCCCTATCTATTTTCAACCTACATTCTATGCTACTTATTCTCTATACCTTTTCCCCCTCTCTCCTCCTCCCACCCTCCTGCTGCTAACCCTCCATGTGCCCTCCATTTCTGTGGTTCTGTTCCTGTTCTAATTGTTTACTTAGTTTCTTTTGGTTTTGCTTTAGGTGTGGTTGTTGATATTTGTGAGTTTGCTGTCCTTTTACTATACATGTCTTTTCTTTATCTTCTTTTCTTAGATAAGTCCCTTTAGCATTTCATAAAATAAGGGCTTGGTGATGATGAACTCCTTTAACTTGACCTTATCTGAGAAGCACTTTATCTGCCCTTCCATTCTAAATGAGAGCTTTGCTGGATAGAGCAATCTGGGATGTAGGTCCTTGTCTTTCATGACTTGGAATATTTCTTTCCAGCCCTTTCTTGCCTGTAAAGTCTCTTTGGAGAAATCAGCTGACAGTCTGATGGGAACTCCTTTGTAGGTGACTGTCCCCTTACCTCTTGCTGCTTCTAGGATTCTCTCCTTTGTTTTTACTTTGGCTAATGTAATTATGATGTGCCTTGGTGTGTTTCTTCTTGGGTCCAACTTCTTTGGGGTTCTCTGAGCTTCTTGGATTTCTTGGAAGGCTGTTCCCTTTGCCAGACTGGGGAAGTTCTCCTTTATTATTTGTTCAAATACGTGCTCAATCTGTTGCTTTTCCCCTTCCGATTCTGGTACCCCTATAATTCGGATATTGGAACGTTTAAAGGTGTCTTGGATGCTCTTAATCTTTTCCTCAATTTTTTGAATTCTTATTTCTTCATGCTTTCCTGCTTGGTTGTTTCTATCTTCCTTCTGGTCCACTGTATTGTTTTGAGACTCATATTCCTTCCTTTCACTATTGGCTCTCCTCCGCGTGTCTTCCTGCATCTGTTTTATGGTAATCTGCATTCTTTCATCTAAATTTCGTCCAAAATCCACCAGTTCCGTGAGCTTTCTGATCACCAGTGTTTTGAATTGCGCATCTGATAGATTGGCTAATTCTTGGTCGCTCAAAAGGATGAGTCCTGGGGGACTGATTTGCTCTGTTGAAAACATGTTTTTTTTTTTTCCCCCTGTCTCTCCTTTTTTTTTTTTTTTTTTTGGTCTGGTTGCTCTTGTTATGGTGGGGGGCGGAGCCTTAGGTGCTCACAGGGGCTGGGCACCCCAGTCGCTAGATTGTGACGTTATATGTGGGGGCGGGGCGGGAGCGGGAGCGGGGCGGGAGAAAACAATGGCGGTAGTTCCGTTCCCCTGGACTCAGACCCTTGTCTGGGCTTCTGGGCCGCGAGCTCTGCCCTGGTCCACAATCGCTGCCCCTCTGGGTCTGCCAGCCGCAGCTTGCGTACTCAGGGATCACCACTGCCTTCTTGCGCGCCCGATGGCTCTTGCGCCGATTTCGCGCCAAACCTTCCCCCGACCTCCGCGCACTGCCGACCCAAGCCAGCCCCGCGCCCGCCGGCTCGACTTCTCCTACCAGTCCGGATGAACGCGTCTACTTCAACTTCTTGGCTGCCCGACTTCCATTCAGATAAATCCTCTGCCGGATCTGGGTGTTATTCTGATAGTAAATTATTGTTGTAAATTATTGGTTTTCTAATCTTGGTTGTACGAGGAGGTACGGTGCGACCACCTATTCCTCCATCTTGCCGGAAGTCCGACTTCCCTAATTTAATGAGAGAAAGAGCCACATAAATCCAGGAAACACAGAGAGTCCCAATCAAGAGGAACCCAAAGAGGTCCACTTCAAGAAACATCACAATTAAAATGGCAAAAGTCCAAGACAAAGAGAGAATCTTAAAGGCAGCAAGGGAGAAACAGGAAGTAACATACAAAGGAGCTCAAATAAGAATAGCAACTGACTTCTCAATGGAAACACTCCAAGCCAGAAGAGAATGGCGAGAAATATTCCAAGTAATGAGAACCAGAGGTCTGCAACCAAGGCTACTTTACCCAGCAAGGCTCTCAATCAACATAGAAGGCCAAATAAGGAGCTTCTCAGACAAAAGAAGCCTCAAAGAATACACCTCGACCAAACCAGCTCTGCAAGAGATGCTAAAGGGACTGCTTTAAGAAAAGGAAGTAAAAGAGAGAGAGAGAGAGAAAGGAGCACAGGAACAAAAATGGCAATGAATAACTACCTATCAATAATAACCTTAAATGTAAATGGATTAAATGCTCCAATCAAAAGACATAGAATAACTGAATGGATAAGAAAGCATGATCCACACATATGCTGCCTACAAGAGACCCATCTCAGGACAAAAGACCCACACAGACTGAAAGTGAAGGGCTGCAAACAAATATTCCAAGCAAATGGACAGGGGAAAAAAAGCCAAGGTAGCAATACTCATATCAGACAAAATAGACTTCAAAACAAAGGCCATAAAGAGAGACCCAGAACCTCACTTCATAATACTCAAGGGAAGAATCCATCAAGAAGACATAAACATAGTAAATGTATATGCACCCAACATAGGAACTCCCAAATACATCAAGAAAATCTTGGAGGACTTCAAGAAACATATTGACAGCAACAGGATTGTAGTGGGAGATTTTAATGACCCACTGTCAAAAATGGCCAGATCTTCCAAACAAAATATCAACAAAGATATTGTGGCATTGAATAATGCCCTAGATGAAATGGACTTAACTGATATATATATAGAGAGCCCTTCATCCCAAGGAAACAAAATACCCATGCTTTTCAAATGCACATGGAACATTTTCAAAGATAGACCACATTATAGGACACAAAACAAGCCTCAATGAAGTCAAGAAAATTGAAATCATATCAAGCATTTTCTCTGACCACAAGGGACTGAACCAACCTCAAGGTAAAAATTAAAAAACACTCAAACTCATGCAGATTAAAGAGTATGCTATGAAACAATGAATGAGTCCAGAATGAGATGAGGGAAGAAATCAAAAAGTTTCAGGAAACAAACAAAAATGAATTCACAACAATCCAAAACTTATGGGACACAGTGAAGGCAGTCCTGAGAGGGAGGTTCATAGTGATACAGGCCTACCTAAAAGAGATAGAAACATTTCAGATAAACAACCTAACCCTACACCTACAAGAACTGGAGGAACAACAACAAAGACAGACCAGAGCAAAAAGAAAGAAGGAAATAACCAAGATCAGAGCAGAATTAAATGACATAGAGGCTAAGAGCACAATTCTAAGGATCAATAAATCCAGGAGCTGGTTCTTTTTGTTTGAAGATAAACAAAATCAAGAAGCCTTTAAGCAGGCTCATCGAGAAAAAAAAAAAAAAAAAGCAAGAGGACCCAAACAAACACAATGAGAAATGAAAGAGGACAGATTACAACTGATACCACAGAAATACAAGGGATTATAAGAAATTACTATGAAAACTATATGCCAAGAAATTTGAAAACCTAGGTGGAATGGACAAATTTCTACAAAAATATAATCTTCCAAAACTCAATGAAGAAGAAGCAGAAAGCCTGAACAGACCAATAACACCTAATGAAATTGAAACAGTAATTAAAAAGTTTCCAACACACAAAAGCCCTGGACCAGACTGCTTCACAGGAGAATTCTACAAAGCACTTAAGGATGAGCTGACCCCCATCCTCCACAGGTTATATCAAGAAATTCAAGAAGATGGAAGACTCCCAAACTCTTTTTATGAAGCCAGCATCATCCTAATCCCCAAACCAGATAAAGCCATAACAAAGGAAGGAAACTTCAGGCCAGTATCGCTGATGAACGTAGATGCTAAAATCCTCAACAAAATACTGGCAAACCACATCCAGCAACATGTTAGAAAGATCATACACAATGATCAAATGGGATTCATCCTAGGGATGCAAGGATGGTACAATATTCACAAATCAATAAGCATGACACATCACATAAACAAAATGAAGGACAAAATTCACATGATCATATCAATAGATGCAGAAAGAGCATTTAATAAGGTACAGCACCCATTTATGATAAAAAAAAAAACAACCACTCAGCAAAGTGGGGATAAAGGGAGCATTCCTCAACATAATAAAGGCTATACACGAGAGACCTACAGCCAACCTCATACTCAATGGACAAAACTTATAGCTTTCCCACTAAGATCAGGAATAAGACAAGATTCTCCACTTTTACCACTCCTATTCAGCATAGTACTGGAAGTCCTAGCCACAGCAATAAGACAAGAAAAAATAAATAAAAGGCATCCAAATTGGAAAGGAGGAAACAAAATGTCACTACTTGCAGATGACATGATAGTGTACATAGAAAATCCTATAGATCCCACCAAAAAACTACTTGACCTAGTAAATGAGTTTGGCAAAATGGTGGGATGCAAAGTCAATACTCAGAGGCCAAAGGCATTTTTGTATGCCAACAATGAACTATCAGAAACAGAAATCAGGAAAAAAAAATCCCAATTGCAATAGCAACAAGAAAAATAAAGTACCTAGGAATAAACCTAACCAAGGAGGTAAAAGACCTGTGCTCAGAAAACTGTACAATACTGAAGAAAGAAATTAAGAAAGACACAAACAAATGGAAGCATGTACCATGTTCATGGATTGGAAGAAATAACATCATCAAAATGGCCATACTACCCAAAGCGATTTATAGATTCAATGCAATACCTATTAAAGTACCCATGAAATTTTCACAGATATAGGACAGACATTTCAAAAATTTATATGGAACCAGAAATGACCCCAAATAGCTGCAGCAATTTTGAGAAAGAAGAACAAAATAGGAGGGATCACAATACCTGATGTCAAACTGTATTACAAGGCCACTGTGATCAAAACAGCCTGGTACTGGCATAAAAACAGGCACATGGACCACTGGAACAGAACAGAGAGCCCAGAAATAAATCCAAGTCTCTATGGTCAATTAGTATTTAACAAATGGGGAAGAAGCATAAAATGGAGCAAAAATAGCCTCTTGAACAAATGGTGTTTGGAGACCTGGACAGCTACATGCAAAAAAAAAAAAAAAAAGAAAGAAACTCGATCACCAACTTACACCATACACAAAAATAAATTCAAGGTGGATAAAAGACTTAAATATAAGTTGTGACACCATAAAAGTCCTAGAAGAAAACATAGGCAGGAAAATCTCAGATATCCCATGCAGCAATATTTTCACTGACATGTCTCCTAGAGCAAGGGACATAAAGGAAAGAATGAACAAATGGGACCTCATCAAATTAAAAAGCTTCTGCACAGCTAAAGAAAACAGCATTAAAATGAAAAGAGAACCAACAGTATGGGAAAACATATTTGCCAATGATACCTCAGACAAGGGTTTGATCTCCAAAATGTATAAAGGACTCACACGAGTCCACTCCAGGAAGACAAATTACCCAATTAAAAAATGGGCAAAAGACCTAGACAGACACTTCTCCAAGGAGGACATACAGAGTGCCCAGAAACATATGAAACAGTAATCACTCAGCATCACTAGCCATCAGAGAGATGCAAATTAAAACCACAATGAAATACCACTTCACACTGGTGAGAATGGCCATCATAAACAAATCAACAAACAACAAGTGTTGGAGAGGATGTAGAGAAAAGGGAACTGTAGTGCACTGTTGGCGGGATTGCAGACTGGTACAACCACTGTGGAAAACAGTATGGAGTTTCCTCAGAAAACTAAAAATGGAACTGCCTTTTGACCTGGCAATTCCACTGCTGGGATTATATCCTAAGAACTCTGAAACACCAATCCAGAAGAACCTATGTACCCCAATGTTCATAGCAGCATGATTTACAATAGCCAAGTGCTGGAAGCAACCTCAGTGCCCATCAGTAAATGAATGGATCAAAAAACTGTGGTACATTTACACAATGGAATACTATGCAGTGGAGAGAAAGAAGAACCTCCTACCCTTTGCGACAGCATGGATGGAACTGGAGAGCATTATGCTAAGTGAAATAAGCCAGGCGGTGAGGGACAAATACCATTTGATCTCACCTTGAAGTGGAACGTAATCAACAAAACAAAAAAGCAAGCAAAATATAACTAGAGACATTGAAATTAAGAACAATCTGACAGTAACAAGCAGGGAGGTGGGAGGAGATAATAGGGGGGAGGGGGAAGAGTTTTCAGGAACAACTATAAAGGACACATGGACAAAACCAAGGCAGGGTGGAAGCAGGGGAGGGAGGTGAGGATGGCTAGGGTGGGTGGGGAGTGGTGGGGCATAAATGCAGACAGCTTTACTTCAACAACAATAAAACAATTAAAAAAAGATTTTATTTATTTATTTTTAGAAAGAGGGGGAGGGAAAAAGAGAGGGAGAGAAACATCAATGTGTGGTTGCCTCTCATGTGCCCCCTACTGGGGACCTGGTCACAACCCAGGAATGTGCCCTGACTGGGATCAAACCAGTGACCCTTTGGTTTTCAGGCCAGCACTCAATCTACTGAGCCCCACCTGCCAGGTTAAAGCCAAATTTTTAAAAATTCTTTTCTAATTGTTTCACAATGTTCTATACCATTGTGAGGATGAGATCTCTTGGCAGATTAGGGGTCATTTTGAAGTTTTAGGAGGTCCCAGTTAAGATTTTTAATACTATATTAGGTAAGAAAAGAAAATTAGAAAGTCAAATCCCAGAACAAATATACAGATAGTAGGTCCCCTCGTTTGGGACCCTGAAGTTCCTGGAAAAGTGCAGATCACCCAACCAGTTCAAATTTGCTTAAAGCCTGGGATAGCCCATCCCCATAGGTAACAGGATCCTATCAAATGGGAGGCCCTAGAGGGTCTGCAGCCATCACAGAGAAACTTGTAATACATGGGCTGCTGGTACCCTGTCAGTACCTCTGTAGTACTCCAATCCTATCTGTTCTTAAAATAACAGGGGAGTAGAGATTAGTGCAGGATTTAAGACTAGTTCACAAGGTTGTTGTTCCTCTCCATCCTCTTGTAAACAACCCTTACACCATACTCACCCAAGTACCAGACTATACTCAGTGGTATACACTTTTAGACTTAAAAATGCCTTCTTTGCATCCCTGTCCACCCAGATTACCAATACCCATTTGCACTTGAGTGGACAGACCCCAAAACAATGACCCATCAGCAATATATCTGGAAGGTACTACCACAAGGAAGTTAGAGATAGTCCTCATCTGTTTGCAGAAACATTAGAAAAACATCTAAGGGAGTTACAATGACAAGAGGGAGTCATCTTACAGTATGTAGATGATATCCCAGTCAGCAGCCCCTCGAAGGAAGCCTCAGATCATACCATAATCCAAACTCTGAATTTCCTTGGGGATCAGGGATATCGAGTCTCTAGGAAAAAAGCCCAAGTTACCAGACAGAAAGTAAACTATTTAGTATATATCCTAACCCCAGGATTTAGACAACTATCACAGGAAAGAATAAAAGCAATCACTGAGCTAACACCACCTGCTACCAAAAAACAACTCTGCTTTTTCTTAGGAATGGCTGGGTTCTCCAGAATTTCAATCCCTAGCTTTGGACTAATTGCAAAACCCTTATATGAAGCTACTAAAGGACCAGATATTGAACCCATTATATGGGGAAAGGAACATGATCAGGCAATAAAATCAAGCAGGCCCTAGTCAAAGCCACAGCCTTAGACATCCCTGACTTAAACAAAACTTTCTCTTTTTACATAGCAGGGAAGCAGAGAATAAACAGCTTTAGGGGTATTAGTCCAATGACTAGGAAATGAACCTCAACAGGGTGCATATTTCTCTAAAAAGTTAGATGGTGTAGCAATCAGGTGACCTCTGTGTCTAAGAGCAATTGCAGTCACAGTCATGCTAACCAAAGACAATGCTAAGTGAACTCTTGGGCAGAAGTTAGAAGTTCTCTAACTCCAGATCAAGTCCAAAGTGTATTAGAAATGAAAGGGCATCTCTGGCTAATAGATTAATCAGATATCAGGCCCTTATTCTGGACAATCCCGAAGTAACTAAAAACCTGTAATACCTTAAATCCAGTTCCTTAATGCATATAGAATCATCTCCAGGCTTAATGTATTCCTACTTAGAGATTATTAATTTTATCTATTTCAGTAGAACTGACTTGCTAGACGGACCCTTAGAAAACTCTGATGAAGAGTGGTTTACTGATGGAAATAGCTTTGTACACAATGGACAGAGAAAGGCAGGATATGCAGTGGTTAGTTTATATGCCACTGAGAAATGACCCCTTCCACCCTTGACCTCAGCCCAAAAGGCTGAAATTATGGTCCTTACCCAAGCTCTCATTCTAGGACAATAAAAAAGGATTGGTATCTATACAGATTCCAAATATGCCTTCCTTGTTCTGCATGCTCATGCTGCTCTATTTAAAAGAGGGGGGGTGCATAGCGTTAGGAATTTCCCCAATAAACATGGACCAGAAATCCTAAATCTATTAGAAGCAGTTAAGCTCCCTGAGCAAGGGGTAGTCATGCATTGCAAAGGCCACTAAAAGGATGTGTCCCCTATTTCCCAGGGAAATAGAAGGGCAGACCAAGAGGCAAATAAGGCAGCACTAAAGACTGCCAAACAACTGACTTTATTCCCTTTCAGGAATGGCTCATATATCTAGCCCAGATATAGCCCAGATACATCTGGAGAGATATCTTGGGCTTCAAAGCAAGGGAGCATCCATGAAGGACCTTAGATATACATTGGCCATAAACTCTTCCTTCCTCAGGCCTTATAATGGAAATTTTTAAAGGTTTTGATAGGAAGAGATACCAAAACAAAAATGGTTACCAACTTATTTGTAGGCAAAGGACTAAAAATTACCACAAAGAATATTTGCCAGGCCTGCACCCTTTGTGCCTACGACAACCCTGGGGGGGGGGGAGACATCCCTTCCCCTACTGTTAGAGCCTATTCAGCAAAGAGAAACCTATCTAGGAGAAGATTGGAAGATTTACTTTGCCAAAATACCTCCCTGTAGAGAATATAAATACCTATTAGTCCTGATAGATAAGTTTACCTGATGATAAGGCTTTTCTGACAAGGATGAAGAAAGCCACAGAAGTAGCAAAAACCTAAAGGAAATAATACCCCAATTTGTCCTCCCACACTCCCTACAGTTGATAATGGACCACTCTTTACATCTAAGATCATTCCATTGATCTCTGAGGCCCTGGGCATAAAGTGTTACCTTCATTCTGCTTAGAGACCTCAGCACTTTGGAAATGTAGAATGGGCAAATCGGACCTTGAAAAGGGCATTGGCAAGACTCTGTCAAGAAACTTCTGAAAACTGGTTTAAATTACTACCTATAGCACTCATGAGAATCAGGGACCCACTAAGGTCAATATTAGACTCAGTCCATTTGAGTTGCTATAGTAGTAGACCTTTCTTAACTCTAGATCTGATATCTGATACAGAGACATATCAAGTAGTTAAGTATACGATAAACTAGGAAGGGTACAAAATACACCACCATAATATGGAAATAAGGTCTTACCTTCTCTCAAGGGAAATTTCCAGGCCACTGTATCTCTGGGAGATTGGGTACTTAGCCCTAAAATATAAGGGACCCTAGCAGATTGTCCTGAGTACCTCCATGGCTTTGAAGCTGCTAGGGGTAGATAGTTGGGCCCATTTTTCTACAGTAAAACCAGCAGATCCTCCCCTGGACCACAGAAGAATCTGGACTCCACTTATACCTGTGAAACCTTAGAACACTTCAAATTTCTGATCAAGAAAAAGAAACCTTAAAGATAAGTCAGTATGAAACCTCTTCTTGCTAACAGTCTGTACTCTTTCTTTTCCTTCTTGGGTCAATAACTCTCCTTTCTAAATTGACCAAGGTTTGATCTGGGGAAATCCATTTAAAAATTGCTGGGTTTGGGACTTCTGGTCAAGATGGCAGCATAGGCAGACATGGCTTGCCTCTTCACACAATCATATTAAAAGTAAAACTTAAATGTAGAACAACCATCACTCAGGCACGTCAGAAATCAAGCTGAATGGAAGTCTGAAAACTATGAAATCAAATTGAATGAAAGGCTGACAACTACAGAATTAAAGAAACCACATCCATCCAGACTAGTAGGAGGGGTGCAGATGCAGAACAGGCTGGTCCCACACCAATGTGGATAAAAATTCGGGAAGGATATCTCAGGAGTGAGAGGTCCCACACCAGGAACCCAGCCCAGGATTCCAGTGCCTACAGGATAAGTCCCCACAACTTCTGGCTGCAAAAGCCAGCAGTGACTGAGTCAGGGAAGAAAATTCAGGAGTTCCAAGCAGTTCCTCTTAAAGAGCCCACAAACAGACTCACCTAATCAGAGTCACTTCCGCTGAGCTCCAGCATCAGGGTAACAGCTTGAATGACACCCTTACAGGGAGGGTATCATTTCTCCCTTACAGGGAGAAACTGAAGTGTCTGTCTAGCATCAAGGTGAGCAGAGGCCATTGTCCCTTTGTTAAACCCTCCCCCACAGAGCAAATAAGCTGGTGCCATATCTGAGACTCCAGCAACCTGGCTAACACTGTTTGACCCACCTTAGAAATCCTCAGAGACTCTACCTCACCCAACTTACAGGTCTACCCAAACTGCTTTTACATAAGAATGGCTGGTCTTGACTCCTAAGTCCTATCAAACAAGAAACAACTGGCTTCAGTGAACCCTAGTGGCAGCCAGATTAGATTCACAGCTTGGTTTCACCTGGGAATCTCCAAGCCCAGCACAAGTAGCAGCCATCTCAGATTGCTTTACAAATAAGGCAGTGTGCCCTGGGCAAAACATTGGTGGGGACTGACCTTGACCTGCACCACCTGGGAAACCCCAGGGATAGTGTGCCCAGTGGACAGCTATAGACCATGTTGGAGCACCACCATCCTGCCCCTGCACAGCTGATCCTCCATGGAAGGCAGAGGTTGGTGGTCAGTGGTCATAGCCAGTCCTTGTAGCTGACTGGCCTGGGTAAATCCCTCCCATTCATCTGCCAACAGAAACCAAGGCTCAACTACAAAAGGAGGGAGTACCCAGCTTTGAGTGATAGGGGAGGCTGTGCCACTGAACACTACAGGATACCAACTACAGTAGGTCACACTTCCAAGATGCAGAGTCAAAGCAGATCTACCTATTACATAGAAACAAACACAGGGAGGCTGTCAAAATAAGGAGACAAAGAAATATGGCCCAAATGAAAGAACAGATCAAAACTCCATAAAAATAGCTAAATGAAATGGAGATAAGCAATCTATCAGATGCCGAGTTCAAAACATTGTTTATAATGATGCTCAAGGAACTTACGGTCAGAAACAAAGGATACACTAATTGAAATAAAGAACAATTTACAGGGAAACAACAGTAGAGTGGATGAAGCTGAGAATCAAATCAATGATTTGGAATATAAGGAAACAAAAAGCAACCACACCGAACAACAAGAAGAAAAAAGAATTAAAAAATGAGGATAGTATACACAGCTTCTGGGGCAACTTCAAGAGGTCCAACATTCACACCATAGGGGTGCCAGAAGGAGAAGAGAAAGAATATGAAATTGGAAATCTATCTGAAAAAATAGTTGTTGCGCGTGGGTCACTGGCCAGCAGTGACCACGGAACGCTGCAGGTGGCTCGCCGAAAAACACACGAGAAAAAAAAACACATGCACAGAGACAAACCAGTTTCTGTGGGGAAGTAGGGACGAAATGGCCACCCCCCCCCCCAGTGGGGAGTGCACCGATTTACCGTCCATACACGCTTTAATTGGGCTCATTTTGCATAATAATTCAGGTAAAGTACAGTACTCACCAGGGGGAAGTAAGGAACTATAGAAAACAAGGAACTCTGCTGGTCTATTTTGAGTTGGGGTCAAAGAGCTGTAAGACTTTGAGGAACAAACTAACTTCCTCCTTGGACCCTTCTCATTCAACTGAGAGCATTCTAAACAAAGAAGGTTTCACAGTAATTTACATATTCTTTCTTAAGCCTGATCACCCAGGGAATCCGCCCTTTTCAGCACAGAGCTGCACCACCCTGTCATTGTTTCAGGCTTAGGTGGAGCAAGGGAACTAAGGCAACCAAAAGATAAGGAGATTTTTCTCCCAGACGAGGAGAACTCAGGCTATGTCAAAGCCGAGGAGCGAGGGTCCATCACCCCCTTTTGCTGCAGCCCCCAAAGTCCTTCTTTTGGGGGGCCTCCCAAAGTGATCGTGCCTGTCTTAGGTCGTTCCCCCCATGGGGAATCTTACCCGTCTTTGGCTAACCAACCAAGCTTTTTGGGGTTCAGTTATGAATAAAGCAGCAGAAGCAGCATTCCTGCCAGGGAGTAAGCTTTTGCCTCCTTGCTGGCTTACGGTTCCAAGGGCGTTCCCTTAGCCTTAGCCTAGGTGGGGGTTTCAGCTTCTGATACCAGTCAGGGCAGTTTCCAACAATAGTGAAAGAAAACTTCCCTAATTTGGTGAAGGAAATAGACATATGTCATGCAACCATTCAAGGCTGGGCAGGTTAACGTGGGATTTGGTCAGTCAGAAGAAAATATACATCAGGATGTCTGACATGCCTTTATTCTGGGGTGGGGCAATCCATGCTGGTGGGAAGTCCCAACTCCCTTATATACTAAATGAACACAAAGCCGGCTGGGTGCCAACATATGGCAGCATTGGTTATATTACAGAGCTTGATTCTGCACACGTGGGCTCTTATTCAAGGTTATATGAACACTGCTGAGTCATTATTGCCCAAATATCTGTGTGAGGGAGCCTGAGTGACTCCATTGTCCCTATAACATACAAGTCCAGGAAGCACAGAGAGTCCCAATTATGATGGATGCAAAGACACCCACTCCAAGACACATCATAATTAAAGGGCTAAGGTTAAAGATAAACAGAGGAACTCTTAAAAGCAGCAAGGGAAAAGAAATTAGTTACCAGATGGTTGTCAAATGGGAGAGGAGAGGGGAAGAATGGGAGATGAGGTGAGGGAATTATGAAGTACAGATAAGTAGTTATAGAATAGCCGTGGGGATGTAAAGTACAGTATAGGAAATGGAGTAGCCAAAGAACTTATACACATGATCCATAGACATGAGCAATGGTGGGGGGATTGCCTGAGGGATTAGGGGGTGCTGGGTGTAGAGGAGGAAAAATCAGGACAACTTTAATAGTATAATCAATAAAATATAATTTAAAAAAATAAAAATAAAAATTTCTGGGTTTGTCAACACCAACCACAATGCAATGGGCAACCTGGTAGAGAAACAAGTCAGTCACAACAATTTCAACACCCAGAACCGGACCAAGACAGAATCTGGGCAGCATTAGGAAGAATATCCCTAACAGTACTCTGGGCCAAATGAACTAATGTACACTCCAAGCCTCAAAGTACTCTTGCCAGTCAGAAACCTGAGTGGACTTTTACGTAGATTACTTACTGGCCCAGGAGGGTAGATTTGCGCTCTAACTAATACTTCTTGATAAACTTATCAGGTCAAATGCAAACAAGTGGTGACAAAATACAGGGTCTGGCAGAAGTAAGGCTTGCTTGAGTGTGGCTGGTAGGTTAATAATATGGGTGTGATGACTTATAGTTTTAATTTGCACATTTCACCTAAAACGTTATATGGTATGTTTGAATGTGATATTGTTATGTTACAGAGTTACATGCTTATTATTTTGTAATAAAAAGAGGGCATTATTTGAGTCAGACCTTGTTTTACAGCAAGCAATGTAGCTAAAAGGATTGTATCCTGGGAACCCAGAAACTATCTGGGATACCATTAACGGATACATTCCCTCAGTAACTTGGTTTCTGCCTCAGTTGGGACTTACTAGTCTTTTGCCCTTGCATCTTTAAAGTGTTGGTTATATCTATATCTTCCAGATTCATCACATCAGGATGGTGATGCTCCAGAGTTTTCAACCAATCCCTAAGGAATCCAATGCCAACACCTTACAACATGTGGCATCCATGCCAGTCTCAGGAATTCCTCCCCAACCACTAAATGAGATAGGGCAAGTTTCATGGTTCTAAGCAAGCAGACTCTACTGTCTCATCCCAGCAGGAAGTAGATACAGAAGATTGACCATCCTCCCTCAGCAACCCTGAAAAATAATTTTTGAGAACCATGTCTCTCAGGGGGAAGTTGAGGCAGGAGATAGTGTTACAGGGTGCAGCCAAAAGGGGTGCCCCAAATAGGCATTTGAAATGGGGTCCAGAACTTAAGGTGTCCAGGAGATTTTGGGATGTCTCCATCCCCCCCACCCCCCGCCCAGGGTGTGGGTTGGGGGAAGGGACAAATGGAGCAGGGCCATTGAGAGCTGTTTAGCATAGCAACAGCCTTGCAGCTTAGCTCTGGCGTGGTCATTTGGCATATCTATAACCTTTGACTGGTTGCATAGATATGTTAAGTAGCTGTGATCAGCTCTAAGCCAGGGGAATGGAAGTAACTTCCCCACCCAGATGTAACTGGGGGGGCGGGTCCCCTGAGTTACAGCGCCTGCGTGGGAGCTCAGAGAGGATTGGCTCCAGGACATGGGGCCACGCCTGCCCAGATTCATGATGGCAGCCCAGTAAAGCTGGAAGGACACGAGTTCTGGCATGTGAAGCCGAGTGTGGGAGGAGTCGGAAATGGGGCTGCAGAAGAAGATTGGCCGTGGGGATTTAAAACCCAGACTTGGCGGCCATTGAGGAGGAGAACCATGCGCAGCCCTGAGAGGAGAGAACCACGTGGCTGTGCAGGTGCAGAGAAGATCATGGCCATTAGAGAGAGAGCCACACAGCTTTAGCTGAGTGAAGACTCCCGCAGCCCTGAGAGAGGGAGAACCACGTGGCCTTGACAGAGTGGGGACTCCCATGGCCCTGGGAAAGAAGACCACGTGCCTGTGCCAGAGTGGGGACCCCCACAGCTTTAGAAGGGGGAACCACCACCTGGTTTTAGCAGAGATCCCGGCGACTCAGCTGAGGGTGCCAGAAACCCAAGGAGGTCTCCCAGTCGAGATGGAGTACTAACTGGGAAGAACCAGAGGACTGCCTAAGCCATGGACTTCTATTTCCTTTCCTGAGATACGGTACTCTGGACTGGGCAAAGGGGGAAGGAAGGAAGGACTGTGTGTTTGTGGGTGTTTTTAGGGACTTTAGGATTTTTTTGATAAAGACATTAGGTCACTACTTGAAGTTGGTATAGCATTAAATAAACATTTCCTTTCCTTTTCACGAATCTCTGGCATTGAGAGACATCTTTCCTAGGGCAGCGGACATAACGGACCCGGGGCCTTCTTTCAATAATAGTATATCATCCCAGGCCCCCCTTGTTGTGTTCTGTAACAATAGAATAGGAAACCCCAAGACACTGCAGCTCTCATCAATCAGCATCCTGATTTCCAAGAAATGCCTTGTGACACCTAATAATAATTAGCACTGTGGTTTCCTCCCTGAGTTAGCAATCATGGAGGATTGTGGGAAATCACATGTGTAGAAGCTTAAGTAAAAACTTTATAAAGCCTGTAACCCTTCAATAGAAGGGAGCCATTTCCTGGCCAGAGATGGCCTGCTTCCATGTCTTGGGAAGTATACTTTCCTTATTAAATTTCCCACTAGCTTTGCTTTCCAATATCTGTGTAGTCAGTTCAATTCTTTGTTCACAACCACCAAGAACCTGGACCCTGTCTCCATCTGCAACAATGGGGGTCTGGTATTCAGGGGTTCAGGCCCCTCCACCTCACATGCAGCTCTGTCACTAAGATGACTACAGTTGTGAAAGTTAAAGGTGGAGGAGGCACACCAGGTCTTAGCTGCTTCAGTCTGAAAGTGCCATGAATTGTGGACACTGGAAGGACTTCCTCCACACTCCCAGGTGGGGTGATCACAACAGGCCTACAGAAAGGTCTGAAGGGTTGGAAGCAGAGCAGGCCCTGTAATCGCTCAATGCATTATTTACTTATTTAGAGAGTAAACTCTCAGTGTCCTATTCAGGTCCTGATGAAAACCATTTTTGTTCATTTTGAAAGTTCTGGGACAATTTGCTGATATTAAGAAATTACTACTACATGTGAAGTATTAAATAATGATATTGTCATTGACTTCTAATATTTTATTAACACACTGAAATATGTTTGGATGAAATTACATGATGTCTAAGGTTAATGGGATGAATGTCCCAATTGTTTGGGAGGGAAAGGGGGTGAAGGAAGAGATGAGAGAGAACTGGCATGTGTTGATCACTGTTGAAACTGGGTGCTGGGTACCTAAAGGCTCATTACTAGCTTTAATTTTTTATATGTTTGAAACTTTAATAATAAAAGGCTTATCTATGGAAATGTTGCACAACAAAATATATATAGAGAAAAAAGGCTGAAAGGTCATAAATCAAAATGCTAGCTATACACTTAAACTTACATAATATTATATGTCAATTATATCTCAATAAAAATAATTTTTAGAAAATATTAGCCAAAAATAATTCTGGCAGATGAGATTATAGGTAAGTTTTCTTTTCAAATTGCTCAACATCTTCTAAAATTTCTACAAAGAACACATAGCATGTTACAAATTTAGGAAAGAAAAATTAAGCTAAAGTAACCCATCCTTCCTATGGGCAAAGGTTTCTCTCAGGCTCCTCATGTGCACAGGTAATTTGGCACACCCAGAGCAGGAAGCTATTTGGCTGCACAAATCGTGGCCCTTACAGGCAAATGTAATTCACTTGGCCACACTTCTCTTCTGGGAATCATGCCCAAGAAGTCATCTAACACCTGAAATGACAACGAAGCTTCCTGCTCAAGGATGTTCTAGTTACGAGAGTAAAAACTTGGAGTCAGGGGCTGTGTCCAACAGCAAGGGATTATCTTGGTGAAGAATGACACATTAGAACAATTGACTGGTAAGCAGCCATCAAAGCAGTGATTATTGCAGAGAACACCTAAGGCTTAATATGTGTGAACCAAGACTGCATGTCTGACATGATTTCAGTTGCAAACACGTAGGAAATGAATGGAACCCAATAACCAACCTCAAGGGGCACCCATTAATATATTATTTTGTTTTGTTTTTTGTTTATCTAGAATTTTTATTAAGCTTTTTATTGTTTATACTATTACAAAAGTCCTCCATTTTCAGCTCCTCTGCCCCCTCCACGCAGTCCCCACCCTCCCCCTGGCCTTCACCACATTGTTGTCTGTGTCCATGGGCTATGCATATATGCATATATGTTCTTTGCTAATCTCTTCCAGTCCTCCCACCCCCTCCTTTCTGAGATCTGTCAGTCTATTCCATGTATCCATGTTTCTGGTTTTCTTGTTTGTCATTTATTTTATTCATTAGACTTCTCATATGAGTGAGATCATATGGTATTTGTTTTTCTCTGACTTATTTCGCTTAGCATTAATACTCTCCAGATCCATCCATACTGTTGAAAAGGGTTAATGTTACTTCTTCTTTATGGCTTCATAATATTCCATTGTGCACATGCACCATATCATTTTTATCTGCTATCTGGGCTGTTTCTACATACTGGCTGTTGTAAATAATGCTGCAGTGAACATAAGGGTGCATATATTTTTTCTGATGGGTGTTTTGGGATTCTTAGAATATATTCCCAGAGTGGGTTTGTTGGTTCAAATAGAAATTCAATTTTTAGGTTTTTGAGCAAACTCCACAGTGCTTTACACAGTGGCTGCACCAAACTCTATTCCCACAAACAGTGCACTAGGGTTCCCTTTTCTCCACATCCTTGCCAGCACTTGTTTCTTGATTTATTAATGGTAGACATTCTGGCAGGTGTGAAGTGATATTTCATTGGGGTTTGCATCTTTCTGATGATTAGTGATATTGAGCACTTTTTCATTTGTCTACTGGACATTTGTATGTCACATTTGGAGAAGTGTCTATTCAAGTCCTTTGCCCATTTTTTAATTGGATTGCTTGTCTTCCTGGTGTTCAGTTGTATAAGTCCTTTATATATTTTGGATATTAACCCCTTATCAGATGTATCATTGGCGACTTACATTTAAATCTTTTATCCATTTTGAGTTTATTCTTGTATAGGTGTAACTTGGTGGTTGAGTTTCATTTTTTTTATGTACCAGTCCAATTTTCCCAACATCATTTACTGAAGAGGTGGTTTCTATTCTATTGCATACTATTGCCTCCTTTGTCAAATATTAATTGAACCTAAAGGTGTGGGTTGATTTCTGGACTCTGTTCTGTTCCATTGATCTATCCACTGCCTATTGTGCCAGTACCAGACTGTTTTAATTACAATGTCTTTGTAGTATTGTTTGCTATCAGTATTGTAATCCCTCCACCTTTCCTTTTCTTTCTCAAGATTGTTGGGGCTTTTCAGGTTATTTTCAGAATATTCAGGTTATATTCAGAATATTTTGTTCCATATTAATGCTTGGAATATTTGTTCTAGATCTCTGAAATATACGATTGTTATTTTAATAGGAATTGCATTGAATCTATAGATTGCTTTGGGTAATATGGACATTTTAAAATGCTAATTCTTCCAATCCATGAACATGGTATATGCTTCCACTTGTTTGTTTCCTCTTCGATTTCTTTCTTCAGTGTCCTGTAATTATCTGAGTCTATGTCTTTTACCTTCCTTATTTAAGTTTATTCCTGGGTACCTAATTTTTTTTTTTTTTTTGCAATTGTAAATGGGATTATTTTCTTAGTTTCTCTCTCTAAGAGTTCAATATCATGTATGAAAGTACCACCAATTTCTGGATATTAATTTTGTGTCCTGCTACATTTCTGAATTCATTTGTTAAAACTAGTAGGTTTTTGGTGTGCAATATCATGTCATCTGTGAATAATAGCAGTTTACTTCCTCCTTTTCTTTAGGATGCCTTTTATTTCTTCTTCTTGTCTGACTGCTGTAGCTAGGACTTCCAGTACTATATGGAATTAGAAAAGTGAAAGCACACATCCCTGTCTTGCTACAGATCTTAAGGGAAATGTGTAGTTTTTGCCCATTGAGGATGATGTTGGCTATGGGTTTTACATATGTGGCTTTTATTCTGTTGAGGTAAGATCCCTCTATTCCCACTTTGCTGAGAATTTTTATCATAAATGGGTACTGAATTTTATCAAATGCTTTTTCTTCATCTATTTATATGATCATGTGATTTTATCATTCAATTTGTTTATGTGATGCATCACATTTATTGATTTGCAAATTGTACCAGCCATGCATTCCCCAGACTAAATCCCACTTGGTCATGGTAAATGATTTGTTCAATGTATTGCTGTATTCAGTTTGCTAATATTTTGTTGAGGGCCTTAGCATCTATGTTCATGAGGGATATTGGCTTATAATTTTCTTTCTTTATAGTGTCTTTATCTGATTTTGGGATTACAATAATGCTGGCTTCATAAAAAGAGTTTGAGAAGGACAGATGTTTTTTTTTTTTTTTTCTTTCTTAGAATGTTTGGAAAAAAATCACCTGTGAAACCATCCCATCCAGGACTTTCTGTTGGGAGTTTTTTTATTACTGCTTTAATTTTATTAGTTATTATCAATCTATTCAGGTATTCTGATTCTTCCTGATTGAGTATGGAAAGACTGTACAATTGGAGGAATTTGTCCATTTCACCCAGGTTGTCCAATTTCTTGTCATATAGTTAGTTGTTCATGTTATTTTCCTAAAACCCTTTGTATTTCTTCAAAGTCAGTGGTTATTTCTCATCTGTCATTTCTTTTTAAAAATTTTCTTGCTTTTTTAGAGACTATTTATTTATTTTTAGACAAACAGGAAGGGACGGAGAAAGAGAGGGAGATTATAAACATCAGTGTGTGGTTGCCTCTCACATGCCCCCTACTGGGGGCCTGGCCCAGAACCCAGGACTATGTGCTGACTGGGAATCAAACCAGACACTTTGGTTCAGAGGCCAGCACTCAATCGACTGATACACACCACCAGGGCTTTTTGCCTTTTTACTTGTTGTGCAATTACAATTGTCCCTGTTTTCCCACCATTGTCTCCCCCAAACTACCCACCCCCACCTCCCACATTCATCCTCTCCCCCACCATTGTCTTTGTCCATGGGTCTTCATACATGTTCCTTGATGAACCTCCCCTTTATTGCCCCATTACATTTCTGATTCTATTTATTTGGGTCCTCTCTCTGTTTTTAAATTGCTTGCTGTTGTTGCAGTAAAGCTGTCTGCATTTATGCCCCACCACTCCCCACCCACCCTAGCCATCCTCACCTCCCTCCCCTGCTTCCACCCTGCCTTGGTTTTGTCCATGTGTCCTTTATAGTTGTTCCTGAAAACTCTTCCCCCTCCCCCCCCATTATCTCCTCCCACCTCCCTGCTTGTTACTGTCAGATTGTTCTTAATTTCAATGTCTCTAGTTATATTTTGCTTGCTTTTTTGTTTTGTTGATTACGTTCCACTTCAAGGTGAGATCAAATGGTATTTGTCCCTCACCGCCTGGCTTATTTCACTTAGCATAATGCTCTCCAGTTCCATCCATGCTGTCGCAAAGGGTAGGAGGTTCTTCTTTCTCTCCACTGCATAGTATTCCATTGTGTAAATGTACCACAGTTTTTTGATCCATTCATTTACTGATGGGCACTGAGGTTGCTTCCAGCACTTGGCTATTGTAAATCATGCTGCTATGAACATTGGGGTACATAGGTTCTTCTGGATTGGTGTTTCAGAGTTCTTAGGATATAATCCCAGCAGTGGAATTGCCAGGTCAAAAGGCAGTTCCATTTTTAGTTTTCTGAGGAAACTCCATACTGTTTTCCACAGTGGTTGTACCAGTCTGCAATCCCGCCAACAGTGCACTACAGTTCCCTTTTCTCTACATCCTCTCCAACACTTGTTGTTTGTTGATTTGTTTATGATGGCCATTCTCACCAGTGTGAAGTGGTATTTCATTGTGGTTTTAATTTGCATCTCTCTGATGGCTAGTGATGCTGAGTGATTACTGTTTCATATGTTTCTGGGCACTCTGTATGTCCTCCTTGGAGAAGTGTCTGTTTAGGTCTTTTGCCCATTTTTTAATTGGGTAATTTGTCTTCCTGGAGTGGACTCGTGTGAGTCCTTTATACATTTTGGAGATCAAACCCTTGTCTGAGGTATCATTGGCAAATATGTTTTCCCATACTGTTGGTTCTCTTTTCATTTTAATGCTGTTTTCTTTAGCTGTGCAGAAGCTTTTTAATTTGATGAGGTCCCATTTGTTCATTCTTTCCTTTATGTCCCTTGCTCTAGGAGACATGTCAGTGAAAATATTGCTGCATGGGATATCTGAGATTTTCCTGCCTATGTTTTCTTCTAGGACTTTTATGGTGTCACAACTTATATTTAAGTCTTTTATCCACCTTGAATTTATTTTTGTGTATGGTGTAAGTTGGTGATCGAGTTTCTTTTTTCTTTTTTTTTTTGCATGTAGCTGTCCAGGTCTCCAAACACCATTTGTTCAAGAGGCTATTTTTGCTCCATTTTATGCTTCTTCCCCATTTGTTAAATACTAATTGACCATAGAGACTTGGATTTATTTCTGGGCTCTCTGTTCTGTTCCAGTGGTCCATGTGCCTGTTTTTATGCCAGTACCAGGCTGTTTTGATCACAGTGGCCTTGTAATACAGTTTGACATCAGGTATTGTGATCCCTCCTATTTTGTTCTTCTTTCTCAAAATTGCTGCAGCTATTTGGGGTCATTTCTGGTTCCATATAAATTTTTGAAATGTCTGTCCTATATCTGTGAAAATTTCATGGGTACTTTAATAGGTATTGCATTGAATCTATAAATCGCTTTGGGTAGTATGGCCATTTTGATGATGTTATTTCTTCCAATCCATGAACATGGTACATGCTTCCATTTGTTTGTGTCTTTCTTAATTTCTTTCTTCAGTATTGTACAGTTTTCTGAGCACAGGTCTTTTACCTCCTTGGTTAGGTTTATTCCTAGGTACTTTATTTTTCTTGTTGCTATTGCAATTGGGATTTTTTTTTCCTGATTTCTGTTTCTGATAGTTCATTGTTGGCATACAAAAATGCCTTTGGCCTCTGAGTATTGACTTTGCATCCCACCATTTTGCCAAACTCATTTACTAGGTCAAGTAGTTTTTTGGTGGGATCTATAGGATTTTCTATGTACACTATCATGTCATCTGCAAGTAGTGACATTTTGTTTCCTCCTTTCCAATTTGGATGCCTTTTATTTATTTTTCTTGTCTTATTGCTGTGGCTAGGACTTCCAGTACTATGCTGAATAGGAGTGGTAAAAGTGGAGAATCTTGTCTTATTCCTGATCTTAGTGGGAAAGCTATAAGTTTTGTCCATTGAGTATGAGGTTGGCTGTAGGTCTCTCGTGTATAGCCTTTATTATGTTGAGGAATGCTCCCTTTATCCCCACTTTGCTGAGTGGTTGTTTTTTTTTTTATCATAAATGGGTGCTGTACCTTATTAAATGCTCTTTCTGCATCTATTGATATGATCATGTGAATTTTGTCCTTCATTTTGTTTATGTGATGTGTCATGCTTATTGATTTGTGAATATTGTACCATCCTTGCATCCCTAGGATGAATCCATTTGATCATTGTGTATGATCTTTCTAACATGTTGCTGGATGTGGTTTGCCAGTATTTTGTTGAGGATTTAGCATCTACGTTCATCAGCGATACTGGCCTGAAGTTTCCTTCCTTTGTTATGGCTTTATCTGGTTTGGGGATTAGGATGATGCTGGCTTCATAAAAAGAGTTTGGGAGTCTTCCATCTTCTTGAATTTCTTGATATAACCTGTGGAGGATGGGGGTCAGCTCATCCTTAAGTGCTTTGTAGAATTCTCCTGTGAAGCAGTCTGGTCCAGGGCTTTTGTGTGTTGGAAACTTTTTAATTACTGTTTCAATTTCATTAGGTGTTATTGGTCTGTTCAGGCTTTCTGCTTCTTCTTCATTGAGTTTTGGAAGATTATATTTTTGTAGAAATTTGTCCATTCCACCTAGGTTTTCAAATTTCTTGGCATATAGTTTTCATAGTAATTTCTTATAATCCCTTGTATTTCTGTGGTATCAGTTGTAATCTCTCCTCTTTCATTTCTCATTGTGTTTGTTTGGGTCCTCTTGCTTTTTTTTTTTTTTTTTTCTCGATGAGCCTGCTTAAAGGCTTCTTGATTTTGTTTATCTTCAAACAAAAAGAACCAGCTCCTGGATTTATTGATCCTTAGAATTGTGCTCTTAGCCTCTATGTCATTTAATTCTGCTCTGATCTTGGTTATTTCCTTCTTTCTTTTTGCTCTGGTCTGTCTTTGTTGTTGTTCCTCCAGTTCTTGTAGGTGTAGGGTTAGGTTGTTTATCTGAAATGTTTCTATCTCTTTTAGGTAGGCCTGTATCACTATGAACCTCCCTCTCAGGACTGCCTTCACTGTGTCCCATAAGTTTTGGATTGTTGTGAATTCATTTTTGTTTGTTTCCTGAAACTTTTTGATTTCTTCCCTCATCTCAGTCTTGACCCATTCATTGTTTGATAGCATGCTACTCCATCTCCATGATTTTGAGTATTTTGGGCTTTTTGTTATTTTCACTTTTTAAGAACATCATCAAAAATGTCATTGAAGAGGGATTGGACTGATACCATTCTCTCCTGGAATGATCTGAAAGGTGTCAACCATTTGTTCCTTAGTGTCCTCAGTTAGGGAAGATAAAACTTTGTGATTTATTAGCTTGCTGTAAATGGCTCAAATTATTTGGCCTTTTTAAATTATTTTGTCTCAGTTTCCTTTATTCTGCCTCTCAAGGAATCTCTGTAGCTTCTTACTATCCTGCCTCAAGATCTGCCTTTGGATGATATTGTAAAATTTAATTTAAGGGAAGTATTTATTAGAATTGAGTATGTTAAAAGTCTCAGAAATGTGGAAACTAATTCCAATGCTTTTCAAGCTCATATCATCTATGATTAATTGCTAGTCAATAAAAGCTGTGTTTTGTGAATGAGGCCGACTCCGAGCAGAAATGCTTCCAGCCCCTCAAAATGGGTACCCTCTTAATAAAAACCTATTTCCTTCCCCACAAGTTTTTGTGTTATGCTTGTACTGGGCAGCGACAAGCAGCTACCCCAGGCTGCCTGTTTATATGAAGATGGATGTAGACCTTGCCCTCCTTCTGCTAGTGACTGGTACCAAGGCCTGGAAGACAGGGACCAATTTAAGATTACAAGAGGGAGTCCAGCTTTTGTGGGAAATGTCAAGGGAAGGCTTCTAAAGGAAAGTTGCCCTTGATCTAAGCCCGGAAACATGTATAAAAATTGGAAAGATATAAGAAGAGAGACATTTTACTTAGAGGGAGAATCTTACTCAGAGATCTGAAAGTTAAATGCAAATATTACTTCATAGGAAGCATTCAGGTGAAGTTGACAGAAATCTCAAACTATAGTAGCTTGAATAATAAGGACAATGAAGTATGCAAAATGAAGAAAAGTTAAGAGGCAGCTAGTTCCACACATCAATGGAACCCCAGGCTTTTTACATCCTGTTTTTCCCCCTTCAGTGTGGCTTTTGTTCTTAGGCTTATTGCCTTCTTGTTGCAAGATGGCTGCCTCAGCTCCAGCCATCACGCCATTTTACTACCACCTTCAAAGGCTGGAGTCAATATAAGTGTATCAGAAGGATCATCTTTCCAAGTCTTCTCTTATGTCTCACTGCTCAGAAGAATGGCAGTGGAAAATGGAATTCTATGACTGGGTTAGACCAGTTGGGATTCATCCTCTGGAGCTGAGCTGTTTAAGAGAATTTCTGTGATGATGGACATGTCTAGATCTGTGCTGCCCCTTTGGTGCCCACTAGCCACATGTGGCTAATGGGCACTTGAACTGTATGTAGCTAATGGGACTGGGAAATTTAATTTTTATTAAATTTAATTTTAGTTAATTTACACTTAAATAGCTGCATGTGGCTAGAAACTACACTAATGGACAGCACAGCTCTAGAGGCTAGGCACTTTGCCTTTGTTGAATAAGGTCTTAGTTTGGTTATTTGGGGAGAAGGCAGATGGTTGCTGAGAGGGCAACCAACTGGCCTATTCAGTGTGTGTTAGAAATCATGTGTGTGTGGGAGTGAGTGGGTTGGGAAAGAGGCATTAGAGAAGGGTGTGTGACCTCAAACACTTTTGGCTCTTTCCCCAAGGTTGAAGAGAACTCACCCCAGGAGTGGAACTGTGTGCTGGATTCACTGCCTGCAGACTTTCAGCCCTCCCTGAGCTCTGTGAAAAGACCAGCTTCTTCTGCAGCATTTCTGAAGCTTTGATTTCCTGCCTCTGCTAAAAGTTTTCCAGCTGAGGGCCTTTTTCCAGAGAATGAAGGAATAGACACAAAGCACAATTCCAAATGTCATTTACCCTCTCCTAAATCACACTCTTAACCTACCTCTGGCCCCTCAGACCAGAGTGTGAGACTGGAGGAGTTAATCGTAGGTGCATTTTGTGGAAATATGCATGTGAACCTTCAGAGAGGTGCACCTCTAGCCTGTTTCACAGGTGAGAAAGGTGAGGGTGTCCCACTGGACTGGAAGGTGGGACATGCGTCTGTCCTGGCTCACCTAGAGCAGCAGGGTCTCTGCTATGAGGCCTCTGGAGCCAGAGCTGGCAGCAGCCACAGCTATAACTCAGGGAAAGTCAATGGAAATGTTGTTTGGGTATATTTTTAACCTTGCTGGCTGTGAGTTAAGTTTGGCTATTCATTCATTTATTCATCTACCCAATACATACCCACTGGCTACACTGTAAGCAGACTCTGTTGAACACGATCTGCTTCAGTGGAGTTGGTCTATTAGGGTTAAAAGACAACTGAGAAACAAATAATCATAATTAGAGTCATAGGCAGTGTTCCTGTAGAGGAATGAGGGCCGGGGAGGCTTTTCCAGCATTTGGCTACACTAACAGGAAGCCTCTCAGAGGAGATGACATAAAGGCGGGCTTGAATAACGAGAAGCAGCCAGCCATGCAGGGCACTGGGGCAGAGGTAGGTACAAGGGGACTGTGGTGAGGCACAAACAAAGTCTATTGGAGGAGTGGAGAGAGACCAGGGTGGCTAGAGAGAGTGGGCCACTAGACTGTCCAGGCAGACAGGGCCACCAGGCTTGGCTGGAGGTTGGGGGTTCAGCAGCAGGGCTGTGTGTCCCTGCCAGAGGAAGCCCTCGTGCTCCCTCTCCAATTGCTGACTTGACTGGCCCTGGCCCTGGCCCTCCAGTTTTTGTGGGGTCAGCAGGAGACTCAGGCCTTTATGGAAACCCAGCTAGTGTGTCACAGACTGCTCATTCTCAGTAGTCCTGAGGTTGGGGAAATTTTCTTCCCATCCTATCCTGTAGTTCAGGGTCACCATGTGCACCCAGAGTGGTGACAGGACTTGCCCAAGACCACAGGACTGGTGAGGGGCAAAGTTGAGATGAACCCAGATCTGAAAATCTCTGAGGTTGGTGGTGTCTCCTCCTTGACACCAGTGGTTGTTAAATGAATTCATTTTGTCAACCTTTTCTCCTAAGATTCATCTTATAAAGTACATAAACCTAAATACAGCTTGATTTATGTTTACATGTGTCCACGCATGTGGCTAACTACCCAGCTCGGGAAACAGTGCTGCCAGCCCAGCCCCTCCACAGGCAGCATCATCTGGACCAATGTCACCAAGAATCATTTGGCCTGTCTTTGAGCTCCATGTCTGTAGCACCATGCAGTGCATGCTCCCTCACACATGGCTTCCCTCATTGAGGGCCCTGTCTGTGCAGCTCATCTGGAGGAAGCCTGTGTTGGCCTCTTGCTCTTGCTCTTGCTTCAGCTGTGCTGTACTCCATAGCACAAACATACATGGTTTGTTTTTCCTTGCCCCTCTTGATGGCTTGCTTTGATTTATGGCTATTCTGAATAAAGCTGCAAGAACACTGTATCTTCTGATGGACATATGTCTTCATTTCCATTGCATTCACACCCAGGAGTGAACTTGCTTGGTCTTAGGCTTTATTTGTCTGCAGTAGATACTGCAAGACTGCTTTCCAAAATGGTTGTCCTAATTACACTCTTGCCTCCACTGTATGGAAGTTAACCGTATGAAATGGGGGTAAGAAAAACCAGGGCCCATGAGCCCTGATATATACAACAAGTGAGAAGCTAGATACCAGATTCAAGACAGAGAGGGAGCCTGCACCCTCCCCTCTCCCACCCTATGCCCCAGTAGATCCTAGGGTTCTCTGGAACCCAGTTTGAAAATCCTTGATCCAGCCCAGCCAATTCCAGCCCTGGATGTGTACAGTAGTAATGGGCATGGGCAAAGGGCAAGGCTTGTTAAAATATATATTCTGCAGCTCCATCCCTATAGAGTTTGATGAGAAGTCTAAAGTGGAGGCCCATTATCCACATTTTTTACACCCCCTACCCCGTGGGCCTCACCCAGTGACTCAGACCCACTACTGGGCTTGAGATGCCTCAGAAATGCATTTTCCTGGAGAAGTGTAGCCAGATGGTGCCTGGGTTTTATTTCCTTCTAACTTGCTTCAATTCAGGTCCAGGCAAATCCACACATCATCAAGTACTACTGGGACCCAGACCTTTGTGGGGCTGGAGGTTGGGGTTGGGGAGCATGGCCTCTGTACTCCAAAGGTTCCCATGCTGGCAGGAGGAGTGGTGCTGAATGGGTTATTTTAGGGCAGAGCTTGGGGAGATGGCTGGAATCAGGGGACAGTAAACAAGGCCCAGTCCCCCCAAATTAAATTGTCTGGGACGTGATGGTTGCACACAAGTTGGCTATGCTCTCTAGTAAGGAAAGAGAAAAGGGTGTACCCAGTAGAAAGATCAGCAAATTCCAAAGCCATGGCAGGTGCAGAATGCCGAATTTCCCCTGGGGCTGCAGGCACACAGGGGAAGCCCCACTGGCCAGCAGGAGGCCAAGCAAGCTGTGAGTCCCCCTCATTATCTCCCTTTTGTTACCATTCAGAGCAGAGTCAGATAAAGGAGACACCCCTTCCTCATGCCCCTCAAAATAGGTTGGCCCTTCTAATCTCTTTGGCAGGGGCCAGGCTTCCCACTTGACTAATGAGCAGCCAGTGCAAAACTGTCAGGAGCAATTTGAAGGCCCCCTTGGCCTAAGCTTTATCTGTAACAATACATTTTTATTAATGATGCTTTTAATAATGCAACCCTAACTCCCAGCAGAAACGGTCATGGCCACCTATCTGCTGTGTGCACACTTTCCATTCACTGCTGCTGCATCCCTTGATTTCCTCCTTGCAGATGGGGATGAGGCCCATCAATACCTCAGTCTCCTCACCTGTAAAATGGGGATATGGTGTGTATCAATTTGCTACTGAACTACTACAAACATCCCTGAAATTCAGGGATACAAAACAATAACAATGTTATTTACCTCACAATTCTGAGTTGGCAGTTTGGGTTGGGTTCAGCTCTTCTCGATTGGGTTTGCTCACTGTCTGCAACCTCACCTGGGATGGCTGGGCCTCATTCTCCCAGAGGCTGTCTCACTCCCCAGCAGGCCAGACAGGTCAGTCCATGCAGCAGCAGCCAGGTCTGCAGCATGATAGTGGAAGCTACAAGGCCTCTGAACATGGAGCTTCAAATCTGGCCCAGCACCACCTCTGCCTTATCCTATTAGCATTGTAAGTCTCAGTATTTGCACCCGTTCCAGGCCAACTGGCTTTGGCCTGACAATTCAGTAGATGAGACATTCCCAGGTTAGGCTGTGATGCTCAGGTCCCAACACAAAGGTGTTGTGCAGGTATGCTTCAGGAGGCAGGAGGATGCAGGCTCAGGCACAGAGGCTAGGACAGACCTGTGTGGAGCCTCCAGAATATAGTGAGAGGGTCTCTAGGAGGCATGGCGTGGGGCCCCCCTCCAGGCCCTACTCTGGGAGCAATCTGCTCCCCAGGCCCTGGTCTGCCTGCTTTGCCAGCTCTCTGGCTGTCTTACAGTCTTTCTTTCCTTTCTCATGTGTTTGTTTTGTGTCAGTCAGGCAAGGGGCGATACCCCCAGCAACTGCTCCTTGTCACCTGGGGAGGAAACTTCAGTGTGAGGAGAACCATAGAGCTTGGTGTTTCCCAAGCTGGGACTTACACCAGGGGTGCCTCGGCCTCTGGCTGGTGTCTCCTGGGTGGCAGGGCCACAATAGCAGCAGCTGCAGCAGCAGCACTGTTTGCTATGCACTCCCTTGGGCTCACCTCACCCCCTTTTGTTCTCATGATAGCACCCTGGGGTAGGTCTTATTAAGCCTGGTTTTTAGGTGAGGAAACTGAGACACAGAAAGGTGAGTGGCTTGCCCAAGGTCACACAGTGAGTCAAGGTGTGGCCCTGGGAAGTAATCACTGCTCAGCTGACAGGCCTCGGGAGCCCAGGGGTCAGGACCAGGAGGTTCTAGCCAGCTTCCTTGTCTGTGTCATGGTGCAAAACATTTCCAGCCACTTCTGATGTGGGGCTGCTGTCACCTGCCACCATGAAGATGGGGAAAGTGTGGCCCACAGAGGGCGTACAAACCCACCCCAGGTCATGTAGATGGCACAGGGCAGGGCCGAGAATCACTCCTAAGCAGTTGGGACTCTAAAGAATCCTGAATCTTGGCTGCCCTGTGGGAAGGTTTCAGGCTCCAAGGGATCAGTGAGGCTGTCTTTCCCTCTCAGGGATGTCTATTCCTCAAATCTTTGCTTTCTGGAATTTCCTCTGACCTGGGCATAGGGAAGAGAAACCCTATGACAGGGAGCTTTGGCTAATGGGCAGCTGTGGGCAAGAACAAGGAGCCTGGCCTGGCTCCAGATCCATCTGCTCTGAGGGCCTGGCTGTCTGACCCCTGTGACTCAGGCAGGTTCTCTAGGCAAGGAGGGTCTCAGAGACCCCTCAATTTATAGCAACAGCAGCAACAATAATAATATAGCTCTCATTTCTTGAGCACTTCCTGCGTGCCAGATGCTGTCCCAGAGCTTTGTGCACTTCACCTCACTTCCTCCTGGAGCAGAGCTGTGACTGCATTGCTGCCCCCCATCCCCAAAATGAAAAGCAGAAAGAAGTGCAGAGAGGGTGAAGAACTTACTTCCCTGGGTAGCTGAGGAAGGGGCTTAGGGTTGCCCTAAGATCTTGCTCTCTTCATCTCAGACCTATCACTGATGGGTAAACTGAGGCCTGGGGAGAGGAGAAGTCTCACCTTGGTCTCTAGTATTTGAAAGAAGAGCTAGGACCCAAAACTCCAGGTGCCAATGATAATGAAGGGATGAGGGGCAAGAGGCCCCTTCACCTGCCCTGGCCTCAGTGTCCCCATCTATAAAGTGAGATGTTAGCAGCACCTGCCTCAGAGGAGCCATTTGAGAGTAAAGTGAGCTAATACCCATAGAGCAGCCCCTGTGAACACTGGCTGTCACAGCCACATGAGTGGTTGGCATGGATGGGGTGCCAGGACTGAGTTCTCTCTGCAGCCTGACAAGGTGGCTGGCATGCCCTCCCATGTACAGACCAGCTCACAGAGGCACAGAGATAAGGAGATGGCCTGAAGGCCTGAGCAGGAACGTAGGTCATGGGTGCAAGTGGCGGTGCCCTGCAGAGCTCCACAAGGACACGGCCCACTCACCCCCAGCCCTGCCACAGGGGACAGCTGGGACTGAGCATCTGGTGGATCCCCTGCTGGGATCCACACTGAGCTCCCCAGCCTCAGCCAGGGCCAGCTGGCCTGGTGGGGACTGGATATTTGCCTCACACACCTCAGGGTGCCTGCTGGTGGCCAGGGGCGCTGCCCAGAAGTGACTTTCTTGATCAATGAGAGGCCTATTCATGTTCTGCTGACCAAAAATTAACAATAGTGATAAATGCTCAGGTGGCCCTCTCGTTGTGCCAGGCTTATTCTGAATACTGTGCACACTCACCTTAATCTCCTCACAATCACCTGGGGCAGGAAATAGTGTCAGCCCATCCTGCAGATGGGAACGCTGAGCTGGCAGGCAGTTTCACAGCTGGTGAGCAGCAGGGTTAGGCTTTAAACCTGGGCAGTGGGCCTAGAGGCCTCACCTTAACCCCACTTTGGGGGGCAGGTATTTTATTATTTTATTATGTGTTTCTTATTGGGGAAACCAAGGCACTGAGGGGTGTGTGTATGTGTGTTTCCCCCAAGTCCACCTAGCCATGAAGGAATGAAGCTCAGATCTGAACACAGGCTCTCCAGTTGCAGAGGCTGTGAAAGTCACCAGGCCACCATTGGTCCCACCATGGCCTCCACCTAGCCCCTCACTAATTAGTCCACTGAACCCCTTTTATCAGCTTTTCTAGCCATTTCACACCTTTACCTCAGGCCCAGGCCCGCATGTGTGAGCTCTGGTGGAGGGTGGCCTCCATACCTTCATGTGCCCTTCTGAGAAACAGCCTCACAGCCCCTCTCTAGAGGGCCACCCAGGGCTTGGGGAGGACGAGCATCGCCCAGGGGGCTCATATGACACTCCAGGCTCCTGGACCCCTCCCTATGCTCTAGGCTCAATTTTGGAAGTCTTCATGGGGTTGCCAGGGCTCTGTCGAGACCCCTGCACAGCCTCGCCCCCTGGACTCGGAAACTCACTTGGCCTGTATGGGATGTAGTGAGAGGCCCTTTCCATCTTCCAACATCCTTGACTCCAGAATCTGCTCCCCACATCAGGCCCTTCTCTTCCCTTTGAACCATCTGTCTTGCTGTGGAAGAAGCTATTCATAGCCATGTTGATGCAAAATTTATAAAGTGTGGCTGGTAGGGCCAAATCCATTCTGGCACAGGCTGCACCCCCCTACGGGCAGCTCTTCCTGTGTGTGTGCCTATGCCTGCGGGCATGCACACAAGCATGCATGTGGGAGAGGGCTGGATCCCTCCCCCACCCTTTCCCTCCGTGTCCTCTCCCCCTTGCCTGCCTGCCTGAGTTTCTAGTCCTAGGGTACCCAGACTTAGCAAACTCAGTCTGTTTAGGATGGAGGGGACATGGCTTGCGGCATCAACTCTCTCCCTTTTTCATGTTTCACCTGCACTCATGCCTCCATTTATTTACCTAAAGAAGGGCTTGTTGTTGCCATAGGAATGAGACACTCTGAGAGCCCACACCATGGACCCAGGCACTGCTCTAATGGACTCATTCAGTCCTTATAAGACCCTACAAAGAAGCTGCAGTTATATGCCTGTTATGTGTGGGTAGAGTGAGGCACAGATAGAGCAACCAGGGTCCGAAGGAGGGAGGACTGGGAAGTGGAGGAGCTGGGATTTGAACCCTCACCTGTCATTTACTCACCACTGCTGACCCAATGTGTGACCCTGTCTCCCTTGCCATCATGTTGATAGACTGATTGCCTACCCTTGAAGAACCCATAAGCAGGAAATTTCTGGGCTGGAAGCTTTGTAAAAGACTGATATCCATCTCTTTCCCAGATGGGTGGGTAGGGCCCAGGGAAGAGATATGAACTGACCAAAGACACAAAGAGATGGCTGCTCTGGATCAGCTCTCAGCCACTGGTGGGGGGACCTCTAGCCCTAGATGTGGTCTGGGACAGCTTGGGAGCCTCACCTACCCTGGGCTGCCAGCCTGACCACCTAGACCTCATGCAGATGCTGTGGCCCCTGCTGGCAGGGGCTCCCAGGCTCTCCAAGAGGAGACTGACACCACGAGGCATCTCGTGGTGCCTCAAGAGGCACTCTGCTCCTGGCACACTCACCCACTCCCTCTCTCAGTCCTGTAGTGGCCCTGCAGCAGGCCCTCTGCTTACCCGACTCCACAGATGAGGTGAAGAGGAGTGCCCAAGGTCACACAGCTGGCAGGTGGCAGAGGAGGTATGGCATGCAGGTGGTCTGGTTCATATGTCAGCTGTTGCTTCTGCTGTAGTTCTGTGGTGGATCTGTTCTGTCCCTGTGGGTCAGAAATGGAAAACCTGGTGGGTTTTTCCATTTTAATTGAGGTGACATTTACATAACATAAAATTACTCATTTTAAAGTGTAAAATTCAGTGGCATTGAATACATTTACCATTCCAGGACATTTTCATCACCTCAAAAAGATACGTTGCACCCATTAGCAGTCACCCCCCATTCCCCTCCACTAGCCCCTGGCAAACTCTAGCCTGCTTTCTGTCTCTGTAAATTTGCCCATTCTGGACGTTTCATACCAGTGAAATCATACAGCATCTGGCTTTTGTGTCTGGCTTATTTTACTTTGCATAATGTCCTCAAGGTTCATCCATCTTATAATGTGTGTCATAACTTCATTCTTTTTTATGGCTCAATACTATCCCATTTGTTTATCCATCATCTGTGACATTTACATGCAATGTGGACATTGCATTGTTTTGCCTTTGGACATTGTGAATAATGTAGTTATCAACATTCATGCACCAATTTTATGTGAACACTGGTTTCAGTTCTCTTGGTGGAGACCCTGAGGGATCAGATATGGCCCTTGATGTTTTAAGGTTCCTGTTCTTGCTGGTGAGGCCCTGATAATCATCCTTGTGATAAGCACCCCTGCTTTGCTCAGCTAGATGTATGCCTTTCTCCTCTGCTCCCCTCTGGCCTACGTGTGTCTTTCTTTCTGGGCATAAGCATCCTGTCTGTCCCCCAAGGCTGTATTTTGCTTCTTCCCTCCCTTGTTACTGGGGGCTCTGGCCAGGATCCTAGGGCTCCAAGGGAGCAGACCACCAGCAGGGAAATCAAGGTTTATAGGGGGAAAGGGTCTGGCCCAGTGCAAAGACCCGGGCTGGTATTTGACCTCAGGCCGATGGGACAAGTCCTGGATCCTTACAGTGTCTCTGTCTGTCTCACAAGGGACATTGCTCCTGGAGATAGCCAAGCAACAGGACGCTCACTTCTCATTTTTAGGGGGCATCAGCTTTCCTCCAAGATCTGGGCCAGAATGTCACACTTTTATGTAAAAACAATGCCGGCTGGATTCTGCATTGGAATGGTAACCTCATATGAGTTTTTCACCCTCAATCACAAGTGTTCAAGAAATATCCTGGCCTGGGTAGGCAGAGACATGCCAGGGACCTGTCCTTGCCACAGCCCCCAGCTGCTCAATGTGGGGGTGTGTCTGAAACTCAGATGACCTCCTTGGGGTGTGCTTTTGGGATGGGTCTTTGCTGTCCCTCTGCTTGCCCAAAAAGAAACAACAGCTCTCTGTCACTGTCTGGCTGCCTCTCTGAAGCCCTAAATTGTAGGGAAGGAGGCCCTTCTATGCAGGAACATGGTTTACCCACCAAGGGCCCTGACACTGATTGGGACTTTGGCGTTTATTTTCCTTCCTCCAGGGACTTTGGCTCTACTCAATTTGCAGCACCTCCACCCCCTACCCTTCTGAGCTTCAGTGGACACTTTGTAAATAGTGAACTGATCCTTGGATCTGTCTCCCTTAGGATCCTATGTATGCCCTAAAACCGTGGTGTTTGCCACTCTCTTCTCTGTGCAGGTGAGGAAACTGAGGCCTCCAATGAGGTCAAGCTTTTTCCAAAGTTACATATTGGCTATGGGAGTGGGGATGGGTCAGGAACCAGCTCCTCTGACTCCTGCCTGAGGCATAAGTTTGTCTCCCTTCATTAAGCCCTGAGTTTAATGCCAATATGTTCTCAGGTCCTGGATCCTTAGTGTCCCCTTGGCCATGAGCCCCTGCCCCTGCATCAGTCCCTGATGAGGGTATTGGGGTACTGAGAAGGAGATGAACCTTTCAAAAATGTTGACTAAGCATCTACCCTGAGCTAGGTAGCCCTAGTGCATCCAGGGACGCCTGGAACAGGGACCTTGGCCTCATGGAGCTGATATTCTCCTTGGAAAGCAGTCACTAGCAAGATCCAGGGGGAGGTGGACACCAGGAAGACAAAGAATGCAGGGAATGGTAAGACAAAGGTCAGGGAAGGCCTCCTGGAGCAAAATCCTGAACAGAGTGAGGGAATGAGCCATGAGATGTCTGCAGGTGGGGGAGCAGCAGGTGCGAAGGCCCTGAGGCCTGTCTGTGGTTGGCCATTGGAGGAAGTTGCTTAAGAAACAGCAGGGATCACAGTCGTGGTCCAGCCTGCAGACACGTTCAGTTTGGCCTACAGAGAATTGACTCTCCTGATGATTTTAAAATTTGGAACTAGTGACAAACATTTTAAAATCTAAGATTTTTTTATCATGAAAAATCTAGATTTCCAGCCTCTCTTAAGGAACCAAAACTCTGATAACACCAAGGCCTAATTTTGGAAATCTAGAATCAAACAGCATCCACCCCTATACCACAAATTTCCTCTCACTACACTCTCTTGCCTGAGTGCTGTAGGATTTGTGCTGGTGGCTTTGGCTAGGGTCATCTGTGTGTTCCCTCAGAGGATGGGACACAGGTCACTTAGGTGCCGCTGCAGACTTTGCTTCTCTGTATTCCTTCTAGAGCAAAAACTGGTAACTGAAGCATTGAAGCACCGTTGCACCAAATGAGGCAGGACTAAAAGGCTGCACAATATCGTTTTCCTAGTTCTCTCCAGTTCCTGGAGTTCACAGCAAGTTTTCTACCACTGGAAAATCAGGGACACACTTGCCCCTTACTGTATCTATATTGCCCCTAACTGTAAAATCTCAGGTATGTTGCCCTGGCTGGTGTGGCTCAGTTGATTGAGTACAGGCTTGTGAACCAAAGGGTTTCCGGTTTAATTTCCAGTCAGGACATATGTCTGAGTTGCAGGCCAGGTCCCCAGTAGGGGGCATGTCAGAGGCAACCACACATTATGTTTCTCTCTTTCTCCGTCCCTTCTCCTCTATCTAAAAATAAACAAATAAAATCTTTAAAAACACACACAAAAAACCCTCAGGTAGGTTTCCTTGTCCCTGGGTTAAGTTACTGCACTTCTCTGATACCTCTGTTTTCTTGTCTGAAAAATGAGAGGAAATAAGCATTGATTTGTGTAGCTCAGGACTGAAATGGGAGAAGTCAGGGTCTTTGATGTTTAGGGCTAAAACTCTTACATATGTTCAATTTAGGGTCAAAGAAAGATTTGGGGACATGCCATCTTTTAGTTTGAAGCCAAACACAACCTGGCATGCATGTTGAGATCTGGGGTCAAATCACCCTGTCTGTTATCTTTTCTTCTTCCTTTCCTATCTGGCCTTTGTCACCCATTCATTGTTCAACCCCTGCCTTTGAGCACCTGTTGTGTGTCAGGCCCTGGAGGCAGGGCCTCTAATGAAAGTCTCGCTGTTGTCCCTACCCCTTACCCAACTGGAGCTTGGCAGTGGGAAGGAAGAGAGTTTTCAACTGACTCCCTCCATTTTTGGCAGCAGCTACACTTTTTCATGGCTTCAGGAGGGATAGTTTTCTGATGGTGCTGTTCACTGGTGTCTACTCTGTGCTGGCATCATCCATGTAGCCAGTTCCCTAGGAGGAGCTCTCTCTGAGGGACCTGGAGGCGCGCTGCTTCCTGGCTGCACACACTACAGCACTCTGGCTCAGTCTCTTTCCTCACCAGACCTGGGAGTGTCCTGAGGATGAGGGACCAGCTGCTTCCTTCTCCAGTCTGCAAAGTCCAGGAGTGACATGGAGAGACGTGCAGGAACCATTCCCATCTCACCAGTATCCTATGAGCTGGGCACTCTGTAAGCCCTCACTACATTCTAATAGGTAGGTAAACTAAGGCATGTGTTCTTAACCCCAGGCTCACAATGGGGCCTGTGCAGCTGAGCAGGGGGGAGACACTGGTCCAGGCCTTCTCACATGCATTGATGTATGGATGAATGGGAGAAGCAGGGCTCTTGTGTGTTTGGGGGGGTGGGAACTAGGTCTGAGTCCCCGGCTTGCTGGGGATTTGCCCACCACTGTCTGGTCCCTGATCCCAGGCAGGCCAATGTTAAGCTCGAGGCTTTGGCTTGGCACAGAGACCCAGAGCAGCCAGGGAACAGAACCAGGTTAATGGGATTGTCCTCCCAGCTGCTACCCTGAGCAGCTGAGACCCAGAGATGGGCATGAACGGGCCCCATAGAGAGATGGTGATAGGGCTGGGACAAGAGCCTGTGTCTCTGCCTGCTTTCCACCTACCGTACTGAAAAAGGCTATGTCTGTCCCAAAAGTAAAGTCTATCCTCAGACTGCCAGCTTTTGCTGCAACCCCAACCCTAGCCCAGACTTCCTCTCCTCTTGCTCCACTATGGCCTCTACCCTCCTTAAATACCACAAGCTTCTTTCAGCAACAGGCATCTTCCCTTGCTCTTCTCTTGGCCTGGGATACCCCTCTCCCAAGTCCTATCACTCCATGAGGATGTCCTCCTTGACCCCCAGTGTGCTATGGTGCTCATATCTGGGTGCTTACCCCTCAACTTTCTCATCACTGAATGTGATCATGCATTGACACCCTCTCTGGTACCAAGGGGCAGGGGCCAGGCCTCCTTGCTGGCCACAGTGCCTGACCCAGGGGTCCTGGTATGTAGCAACTACTCGGTCAGTTGGAGGAATGAGTAAAGCCTACTGGGCACCCGGCACTGGCACGAACAGCTTCTGCATGTTCTAATTCATCCCACCTTGCAGATGAGGTGGCCAGAGTTCAGCGAGACTCACAGACCTGCTCAAGGATGCATAGCTGGGCAGTGGCAGAGGTCAAGGGTGGGAGCTGTGTCATTGTCAAGACAACACCATGGGTCATTGAATGGGGAGGGTGAGATGGAGAAGTCCGTGGTGGTGTGGGGCCCAACTTCCAGGCCTGGGGGCCTGGGTTTTCTTTCCTTCTGTCTTGTTGGCCTCTCCCATCTGCTGCTCTCACCTCTGCCCCAGAGCCCTGCCTGATGGAGCAAAGAGGGGCCCTCAACCATCCTGCCATCTGAGGGGTGGCTCCACCTTAGACAGGAGAGAATTCAGATTCTGGAGGACACCCAGCTTTCCCAAGGCTGACCAGTCAAGGGGTCAGGGCTGTGGTCACCAGCTGTGATGGCTAGGGCTTCGAGAAGGCCTCTGATGCAGTCACCTCTGATGCTGTCACTTCATGCCACTTCTGGAATGGGTAGAGTCAGGGCCAGTCTGGTGGCTCAAGGTTGTCTCAGAGAGCCAGCTGCCACACCCTGCCCTGAGCATGCCCCTGAGCATGCCCCTGAGCCTGGCCCTGGCCCCTGGAGGCCCCTCAGGGGCACCTCATGTACACAAGACACATCATGCCCCAGAAGGTGGGGTTACCTGTTCTGAGGCTCCAGTAGACATCTCCTCTGGTCCTGGTGTTCAGAACAGAAGCACATGCCCTTCTAGCAGCAAGGGAAACTAGGAGGCAGAGCCTGACCTCCAGTCTCTGGGGCAGTTAGCATTGGCCTGGCCACCAGGGCTTGCTTTGATGTCTTTCTCCTGCCCCCTTAGTAGCAGATGCGATGGACTCTGGGCCCCAGACATAGGATTCCTCTTCATTCTTTTTCCCAGAGCCTTCATATACTCAGGCCAGACCTATTCCCTATACAAGACTCTTCTTAGGACCAGGTGTTTTGCTGGTGTATGGGGTGGTGGGGGGTTGTGTGGCTCAGAGGGTCTGTTTTGTGGTCTCGATTTTGCATCTTGGGCCTGTGGTTGAGTCTGGCAGGGCCTTCTCACAATGCCAACTCCAGGAACCTTGAAAGGCCCCAGCCTGTGAGTTTATGGGGTCCTGTTACACACTCAGAGAAAGGCTACTCAGAGAGGCTGAGCTACCTGCCTGCTGTCACACAGCACCTGCCCTTGCTGTGCACTGTCTCTAGACCCCCCCCCCCCCAGGCCATTACTCCTTCCCTCTCCCCCTCTTTTCCCAGAAGCTTGGAACTTGGGGTCAAATGGGGTCTGAGGGCTCAAATCTAATCTTCCATTCTGCCCAAGGTCACACAGCATTCAGTGGCAGGTGGAACCCCTCCCAGGCCAACAAGTCCACTGCCTCTGCTGGGCTGAGTCCTCATAGGGCACCATGTGGGGGCCCTGAGGAAGGAGAGGATGTAGTGCAGTGTGGGAGTACTAACCTTTCCCTCACTGGTCTCTCCATGGGAGTGTAAGACAGAAAGGCATGATGGGCACTTGTTTCCATGGGTCAGGGAGCCAGTTTGGTTGTGTGAGGGTGGGGGCCCCTGTCTCTGAACCTTGAGAGGAGCCAGCTAATATGAGGGTGCTTCAGGGTTGGCAGCCTGAAGAGTGAGCTGTAGTGGGAACTTAGCTGGCTGCTTCCCTGGTGCCAAGCCCCATGGTGAGGAGGGGGGTGATTGATGTGGTCCTGTCCTGGAGCAGCCAGCAGGGAAGACACTTCCAGGACAGCACACAGGCACTGCTAATCATACCCCATGTAAGCTGGGCTGTGTCCAGGCTGGCTCAGGGCTCTCATGAAGGCCCTGCCACAGCTTTGGCAGCCTAACTAGGGTATGGGTCTCCACCCCACTAGCAACATACATAACTACAGAGGAAGCAAAAGGAAGAGACCAAAAATCCGGGGCCAGGGATACGCTTTGCTAACATCTGGGATGTTGCCTCTACACACTTCCTTAAACATTAAATACATCTTACTCTTCTTTTTTAGAATTCTATTTTATTGATTGTGTTATCATTGTTGTTCCAATTATATCTCACTATTCTTCAGCAATATTTGCTGTGTACCTTCCTGACCACTGGCAGTGTGGGGTGTCTTCTGCACCATCAGGTCCTCTGCGTGAAAGGCTGTCCCTCTGGCTGGATGGCAAGCCCTTTCCAACACTTAGCTATTCAAACAGCACTGCTGTGGCAGTCCCAAGGTCACAGCTTCCATATGTCCTAGCTATTTCCAAAGGATTTGCGTGCCATTGTCAAACTCCTGGGTCAATGGGTTAGCAGGTTTCATTTTTCTATTGAATTTTTAATGGATGCACTGTGTACAGAGCATTAGGGCACAACATGGATGGCTCCTGCCTTTCTCTGTCCTCCAGCCTCTCACGGCTCTCTAGAGGCAATAGCTGGATTTCCTGTGTGTCCTTCCAGGGGCCTGCATACATATATAGCATTGGTACAAAATCTTTTTTTGTGGTTCTTATTTTGAACAACAACAAATACAAAAAAAAACATAGCATGTGTAATGTTGTTCTATACCTTGCTATTTTAAAAAACTTGATATATCTTGAAAGTTTCTCATGTCAGGATTGAAGGAGCCATGTTGTTCTTTTTCTCTGCTTTGTGATATTCTAGGTAGGGTGTCACTGATATTCAGTGCTATTTAGTGCATCAGCGCCTCATGGTGGGCATCCTGGTGTCTGACCTTTTGCTCTTGCAAACAGGCTGCAGTGAGTATCTTTGCTCAGGTGTCACTTCACACATATGCAAAGATATCCATGAGCTAAAGTCTTCAGTGGGCCTGGTCAGGCAGTCGTTCTGACAAGCTTGCTTAAATGGTCCCTTCTGTGGCGGTCATCTGGGCAGTGATGAGTGTGGTGCCCAGTGCCCTGAACTATGCTGGGATCTTTGACAATCTGATGGTGTAAATGGTACATCCAGGTAGATTGAAGTTGGTTTGCATTTTTTAGAGCTGGAAAAGGTGGGGTAGGGGTTGAGGGAGGCACCCTTGGCCTGGCAGTCAGCTCTCACATGGGTAGGACAGCACTGACCATACTCAGGGTTGATAAGGGACCCAGGGGTCCCAGATACATGTCAAAGGCAGGCAAAACATCCTGAGAGATTAACTTTGGTGGAGCCTTTAAATGGGTGAAGGGTTTCTTCAGGTTAGAAGGAGAAGGAAGGGCACTCCAGGTAGGTGCAGTAGCACAGTCAAACACAGGGAGGTGTGGAAATCAGGATGGGCTCAGGGAATTGTGAGGTTGTTGGCTTTGCAGGAGGGGACAGGGACAGGGGGTCTTGCCAAGGGCCTCAGTGTGTCCTCTGGACACTGGGGAGCCAAGTCATGAGAGGTAGGAGGGAGGTCCTAGGGAGGAGTGCAGGGGCAACCCTAACGAATGACCTTTAGCCAATAATGAGCCCAGAATGGAGTCAAGGCCAATGTTTTATTCTTGGCCATGCAGAACCATCAGTCACCAGCTCCTGCTGCCCAGCTGGCACCACATGCTACCCCAGGCTATTTTGGACTTGGGCTCATCTCCCTGTCTTCCAGATCCCATTCCTTGCTGGGATGGGGGTGGGGTGCTTGTCCTGCTCAGAATGATAGGCCAGTAGCCAGAGGTCAATTCCTGCTAAGCATCTGGGTAAACAGAGGTTCAGAAAGGTACAATGGTGTGATCAGGATCCTGCCGCGAGGAGGACTGGGACTTTTGTGTCCCCCATGCAGCCCTGAGGCAGGTAGGGGGCTGTACTCCCATGTGACAGAAGGGGTATGGAGAACCATGGGTGCTGGATAGCAGACCAGATCCCATGGTGAGTCAAAACCAAGCCAAAGCTGGAGCTGGTCCCACTGTTGTCACTTTTCCCAGGTTCTTTGCTCACCATGTTGCCTCTAGGAAACAGGCATCCTGAGCCCCCAGCGGAGCTCAGTTCCAGTGCAGTGGCTCCCTCATGCCCTCCACAGATACCTTGGAGACCTCCTCAGGGACTGTCCCCTGCCAGCCACTGGGGCCTTGGGGACGGGTAGTTCCTGACCACTGCCTGAGCTTGAGTCTCTTTTCTCACCTCTTTGCAGCATGAACCTTCAAAAGGACAGACAAGCAGCCTGGAAATCCCAGAACCTTAGGGGTCCTGGCAGAGGTCCCTCAGAGAAGCACCAGGTTCAGAGAGGGAGGAAACCCACCCAGGATAACATAGTATGGCACTGACAGAGTGGGGATAGGGCAAAAAGAAGGAGCACATATTAATTTGTTTTTACTCTGTGCCTATAGTGTTCCTGCTGCTCGACTTGCTGCATCTCAGTTAATCCTCAAGAAAAACTCTGGGTGATCTTGGTGATAAGGCTGATCCATCCCCAGAGCAGTGACCACTTACTCAGGGCTCCTTTCCCAAGGTCAGGGCACCTAGCCTGGGGTTCAGGGGAGCCAGAGAAAGCAAGGAGACACATGCAATGACCCTTGGTGTTGAGTGTCCCCACCGGCTGCTTGGAGATTTAGAACTGGCACTGTAGCAGAGCCCACGGAGCCACTGTATCACTGGGCCTGCATGTTTCTCAAAGCGGGGTTCCTTGGGCTCCCAGGGTGGCTGAAGCACTTACTACATACTAGATGTGGTCCCATCATCTCTCCTTCTCTCTGCGATGGAGCTGGAGGCTTGAGCTTTGGGCTTCAGTGTGAGCCCTCCCTGCTGTGGTCTCATAGAGGTCGTGGCAGGTCCTGGGATGCCTCTTGGTCTTGGAACTGTGCCTTGCCTGGGCACTCCAGGAAACCAGTGTGGTTGGAGCCAAGTGGATGACAGACAGGGGGTGCACGATTGTCAGAGGGCTTGGGCTAGATCATGAGGGTCTTGTTGCCAGGTCTCCACTTGCTCACTAGCTCCTGTGTGATTTCAGGCAGAGGACAGGCAGGGTCCACTTCATGATCTAGCCTCCTTGTCACACTAGCCCTGAGATAGTGGGGGGGAGGGGGCGCTGGGGATTTGGGCTTGCCCCTTAGGACTCCATGCCCTCTGAACTTGGTCCATGAGGATGTGCCACTGTGTTATCTGGGTGAATACCACAAAGCTCCCTGCTAGGCCCTGCAGGGGTGTGCTGAGGACTTGAGGACCCAGTGGACTCCTACCTTTGGTCCCGGGAATCTTGGGGGAGACTCAGAATGTGTCGGAGAATGAGAGTGCTACTTCCTTTCTGCATCAGGCACGAAAGCCCTCCCTAAAGGACTTGGAGGGAGGATCCTCAAGGAATGCCTCTGTTTCTCTGCCAAAGAGTCCAAAGTGTTCTCTGCTTCTTGCACCCTCATTCACTCCATGTGACGGCCCAGGGGACATCCTTGTGCTACCCTACCTCTGCTTGGCCTTCAGGGGTTGGGGGAGCAGAAAGGGTCAGTTCTGTCCCCACTCCCATCTCTTGCTTTAGAGGGTGATGAGTCGGCCAGCCAGGGGTTAAAAGCTGGAGTCAGGTCTGACTCACTGTTTTGTCACCCACTAGCAGAAGGACAACCTCTCTAAGCTTCAGTTTCCTCATCTTTAAAGTGGAGCTGGAGTGTTGACTTGGGAAGAGGAGCTGTGTGTAATGTATGTGGTGGGCACAGGTGTCCTTACTGTGGTTCCATCTGCTGGGGCCCCACCTGGCTCAGGAAAGCTCACATCCCTGGTCCTCCAGTGGTGCATTCTCTGCCCTGGCCTGGCTGGAAGCCTCAACCTACACTCCTCTCCCCTTCTCTTATTCCTTCCTACCTGTTGGCTGGAACTGGCTTGGTCCCCATCAGGTCACTAGGATGGGTTGGGCACTGGCCATCCTCCGTGGAGACCCTCTTTGATTTCTAGGCATCTTCTGATCCCCTAGATGTGTATCTGAATCTAGATGTGGAAAGCCAGTCCTTGCCTATGGGATGTGTGGATTCCTGTGGAGCCCCTGGCGGGCTGTCATCATGCCTCTGCTTGCACACCTCTGAAGTTCAAGGAAGCAAGAAGCCAAGCTGGTGACTGACTGGTGTGCCTTCCTTGAAGTCCAAGGGCCTGGATTGTGCCTTCTGCCTGAACTATTCTGGCTGTGTGATGGTGGGTGGGCTCACCACCGCCGCCCTCTGGGCATCAGAGACTGCAGGAGGCCTTACAGGGGCGGTTGAGAAAGCCAGGCATTCTTAGGAGAGAGGAGCCCACAGGACTTGCACAAGTGTGAGTATATTGACCCTACTACGAGGAGCATTTGATGGATGAAGTCATGGTCTGCACTGTCATTTCCACTGACTGGGAAGGATGGGGAGATTACTGGGGCCAGGCCAGGAGGCAAAAGGTTAGTGCCAATGCCAGGCTCTGAGTGGAGACATCCCCCTCTGAGCCTCAGTCTTCTCTTCTCTGGGTAGTGAGCATGCCAGGCCTGGGTGGTCACCCCAGAGCCCTGTGTCCCGCTTCTGTCCTTCCTGGACCCAAACATTGCCTGAGCTGTCTTGTTGTCTATGGACACACTGGTACATTCATCCCTTTTCCTCCCTATTGCAGTGCTACCTCACAGAGGACAGGGATGCCATCTGGCTTGCTTACCTCCCTAGTGCCCGGAGCAGTGCCTGGCACATAGCAAGTGCTTGATAAAAACTGTTGAATGAACGAATCTGATGAATGCACGATTGTTGGTCTTCCTTATTCTATGACACTTATTGGGCACCCACTTTGTGCCAGGCCCTGTGCTAGGGACTAGGAACCCCATGGTGACAGATTAATAACCCCACCCTTGTGGAGCTGACATTCAAGTTGGGGGATTGATAAATATCAGGTGGAAATTAGGTACTTTGGAAAAATAAGGCAAGGGAGGGGGGCCCATACTGCCAGGGCAGGAGGGGTTGCACTTGTAAATCTGGTTGTCCAGGAAAGTCTTCCTAAGCAGGCAACATATGAATAAAGACTTGACATGGTTAAAGAATTAAACAAGAATCCATTTGAGAAAGAGCATTCCTAGCAGAAGGAACAGCAAATGCAAAGACCCTGAGGTGGGACCATTCCTGGCATTTTCAACTCAGGAAGTAGCAATTCCTCACTTTCCCTCACCCCACACCCAGCTCCTCAATGAATCCTGTAGTTGTACCTGCTGAATTCCAAACCGGACCACTTCCCTCACCGCTACTGTCATAGTCATCCTGCCACTGGACTAGAGTTGTGGCTGCCTCACAGCCTCCCTGGGTCACACTTGCACATTTAACCTCCTCTTTGCATGGCAAGTGGGAGTAGCTTAGAACACAGAAGACGCCATCCTTACAGCAACTGTGAAAAAGAGTTTGGTGATTACACCAAGAGTTACTATAGGACCCAGGAATTCTACTTGTATGTATAGTCTCAAGAGAAATGAAAAAAGGCATCTATACATGTACAGGTACACACATGTTCATACATCAATATTCACAGTTGTCACAAGTTGGAAACAACTCTAATGTCCATCAAAAGATGCATGAATAAACAAAATGTGATGAATCCATACAATAGAATATTGTTCAGCCATAAAAATGAATAAAGTACTGATATATGCTACCACATGGATGAATCTTAAAGACATTATGCTAAACAATAAAAAGCAGACACAAAAAACCTCATATTGTAACATTCCATTGATTTGGAATGTCCAGAATAGGCAAATTCACAGAGACAGAATATACATCATATTCTGGGGCCCTGGGTTTCCAGGGACTAAGGAAGAGGAGAGTGGGGAGTGACTGTTAAATGGGAGTCAGTTTTCTTTTGAGGTGATGAAAATATTTTAGTTCAGAGCCCTGGCTGGCATAGCTCAGTGGATTGAGTGCGGACTATGAACCAAAGTGTCCCAAGTTCGATTCTCAGTCAGGGTACATGCCTGGGTTGTAGGCCATGACCCCCAGCAACCGTACATTGATATTTCTCTCTCTCTCTCTTTCTCCCTCCCTTCTCTAAAAATTCCCTCTCTAAAAATAAATAAATAAAATCTTTAAAAAATATTTTAGTTCATCCATCCACCCATCCATGCACTCAACCACTCATCCCCTCACCTATCCATCCATAAATCATTTATCTGCCATCCATTTAGTCATCTCAGTTTGCCTGCTCACCCCATCTAACTGTCCATCCTTCCCATACATACACTCACCTGTTTGTTGACTCATCCATCTGTCCACATGTTCATCCATTTTCTTTCTTCATCATTTATTGCATCTGTCTCTGCATTCATCTCTCTTCAGCAGAGATTGTTCTTACATCTGACTCCAATCTGCTCACTAGAAATCTCCTCTTTACCTTCCACTGCTTATTGATCCAACTCAAACTTTAAACTTAGTGACACTTCAAGGCCCTGGAAAGCTATCATCTCTCCTCTCACTTCTCCTACTGTTGATTCCAGAAGTTAGTGTGCACTAGGCACTGTGCCTGTTGTGCCCAGTGGGTAAATTGTCCCCAGCTTTCCTCCTCTGGCCTGGATTGGAAGCTGCTCCTGAGGGTCTGGACTGGGGTCCTGAAGCCCAGAGAGGAAAGGTGAGCCATGATCACGGGAGCCGGAAGGGAGGGGATAAATAGGAACAGATTGAGGAACTGGGCCTCAGTTTCCCCATCTGTAATGAGGGGATGAACAATGATGACCTTGCCCCACATTCTAAGTGGGTCCTTGAGCTGCCTGAGTTCCAGAGTGGAGGAAGGGTTGTTTGCTCCTCCCTTTTCTCCCTGCCACTTACTCTCTTAACAGTCCTGATGACCCTGGACTTGGGAGGGAAGTGCTTGCTGTGGGAGGAGGCATCTCAGCTCCCATTAGCACTGTTAATAGCCCCTGGGGAATCAGGGGTCACCTGATGGCAGCTGTAAGGCCATTAGCAGTCCATTAACCTCATCTCCTTTCTCTCCTAACCCCTGCTTTACCTCAGGTCCTGCCCTATACTTCCTGGCAGAAGTTCTGGGCCCCCACAGCAACCCCATCAAACCTCAGAGGCCCCATCAATGGTCAAGGCCCAGTCCGCCTGTGCCTGGTCCAAGTGGTGGAGGACAAAGACAAGAAGTATGGCAGGTGTAAGCTGGTGGCTGGACCCACTGAGCTAGTGGTGAGGGCAGGTAGATGTGTCCTGTGGGGCAGCAACTTAGCACAAAGTCCCTTCTGTCCTTTGAGAATAGAAGTTGTGTGCTACTTTCTGCTTTCTCTCCCAACATATGTGAAGTGCATTTCATTCAGTTGGAGCTGTGCCAGGTCAGTCAGTCAATCAACAAATGTCCATTGAGCATCAGACTTTGGGCAACAGGGCATAGACTTAGACTCTCTTAATTACAGAAGATTCACCAATAGCTAACTACTTGTTGAGCACCCACTGTATGCCATGTCCTGGGACACAGCACTGAAAGAGACAAGCATTCCAGCAGGGAAGATGAAAAATGAACATGTGAAAGAATAAATAGGACAATTCTCAAAAGGATAGTACCATGCAAGAGACCAAATGTGGTGTCATGTAAGACAGGGATGGGTGGCAACCAGAGAGGGAAAGAGAGGTGGGAGAGGACACAAGGGGCCATAGGAGTTTGGATTCTTTTTGTTATACAAAGCAGAGAAAGGGCACGATCTGGCTCAAATTTCATAGGATCCCTCTGGCTGTTCTTGAGGCATGAAAGGGGCTAAGACTGTAAAAAGGCTACTACATGAGTCCTGGTGAGCCAGATGGTGGCTCTAACTGGGCTAGGAAAGTGGAGGGGGGATAGATTCAGATCTGCTTGAGTCTGAGTCACCAGGAATTAGAATCCTCATGAATCTTAGAATTAGACTCCCTTAATTAGAACAAGAATAAGAAGCCTCATAGAATCCTGGCATTAAAAGCTGGCAGGAAGCTCAGGGGGACCTGATTCATCTCCTCTGGCCTCAGCAACCCAGCACCACCTCAGCCTCTGCTGAAATAGCACCCCCTCCTCACACCCGCACTGTAGTGGCTACTTTAAAGGGCCAGCTGCTGAAAAACCACCTCCACTGGGTCCCTCATGGTGATGGTGGCCTTGCAACCCAGCCTGTCTCATGAAGGGGAAGGGTCGTCAAGGAACATGTATAAAGGACCCATGAACAAAGACAATAGGGAGGGGAGGATTGAATGTGGGAGGTGGGGGTGGTAGGGTGGGGGAGAGTCATGGTGGGGGGGGAATGGGGACAACTGTAATTGCACAAAAATAAAAAAATAAAAGCATAAGTCATACCATTTAAAAAAAGAGATTTATGTGATTCTCAAGAAGAACTGATGAGGCTTATGCCATCATTCTTTCCATTTTATAGATGAAGAAACTGAGGCTCAATGAGGGACTGGGCCCTGCCTGGTTCCAGGACCTGGTCTCAGGGTGTACAGGGCCAGAGAAGAGGGGCAGGTGTGGCAGGAAGAGAATATCTGGCACATTTTGTCAGCCAGCTGCCTGCTCGGCCTGCCAGGGGAGGGGACCAAAGAGAGGCTTCACTGGAGAATGAATGCTCAGTGGTGTCTTCATTGGGAACCTCGAGGACAAAACTGTTATAAGGGTTCAATTATTTTATAAGGAGCTTGCCAGTGCCAGGAGAGAGCTGCAATATTTGCAAAGCTGAAATATGTGTGTGGTGCTGCCGCAGGGGCATGGAGTTTCTTTTTCCCGGTTGGGAGGAGTCAGCCTGATATCTATGCCTGTAAGGTCCTCTGCCTCACAATTCTCTCCCCTGATGAGTCACTGATGGAGGGGCCTCAGGCATGTGAGGGACTCTTTGGTAATGATCCAGAAACTGACAGACCCTCTCTCCTTTCCCCACTAGGTGGGGAAGGGGCAGAGATGTAGGGAGCTGGGCTATTGCAGGGCTACCAGGTTGACACTTTTTGTGGCTCCCCAAAGCCCTCCTGTAAGGATCCAGCCTCCACGACCTGCCATGCTGAACCCCTCAGGCCCTTCCTATGTCCCCACAATGAGCCACTCTCATTTTAAACTAGTCCTGGGAGGTTCCTGCCTCCAGGCCTTTGCCATGCAGTTCTTGTTGCCTGGAACAGCATCTTTGTTCTGTTCAGGGAACTGTTCAACTGTTCTCTCCTCAGTAAACCATCTTGTGGACCTCACTTGCCACAGTTTGGTCGCAATATGTCCAAATCAGCCCCTCATGGGGCTTTGGTTAGCTCATCAATTCAATGAGAATCACATAGAAATTTCAGAATTTTGAGATGTCAGAGCTGGGAGGGACAGGGATCTCTAGGCACAGAGAGAAGTCACAGGCCTGGAGAAGGTTTCTAAAGAGGGTCTGACAGAGATGAGATGCCCCCAGGGACTCTGTCCCACAAAGCCTGGCCCTTAGCAGGTAGTCTGGGCTAGTGATCAAAGCAGACATTACTGTTATCATTTTATATAAAAAACCTTAAATTTTAAAATAATTTTTAGAAACATTTTGTTTTCATAGGCATATCTGGGAATGGAATAGTGGCTGGGAAATGGTAACCTCATTGCTGGGGCTTCTCAGGAGCTGGCCCCAGGGGCCCTAACCCTAACCCCGATCCTAACCCCTTGGAGAAATGGAGATACTAATTAACCCAGTGGTCCCAGGGCCTGTGGGAGGCCTGCAGAAAGGGCTGGGCTCTGATCACAGAGGCTCAGTGATCCTGACAGTGGTTGTAAACGTCTGGGGGTAGGACACGGGTAGGAGCAGCCCTCTTTGGAGCCCTTCCCAACACCCTACCCTGGCCCAGAATCAGGGGTCTGGATGCAGCTGGGGAGCAGCAGGAAAGGAGCAGGATCAGGAGCCTGATGGCAAAAGGAAGCTGTCCGGAGGCCCTAAGGGAAGCTAGGGGGTTCAGCGAGAGGCTGCCTGGGCCCCCACAGCCTGCAGCCCTGGTACAGTGGCCCATTTTACAGAGGTCAGGGCAGAGGAGAAGAGAGAGGAGGAAGAGCAGAGCCTCTATCCACATTCATTCATTCACTCATTCATTCCTTTGTTCATTTATTCTCCTGTTCACATCGCCCTCTTCCTCCCTCCCTTCTTTAGTTCAGTAAATAGTTCCTCAGCTCCTATTGTGTGCCTGAATGCATATTGAATATTGGGGGTAATGGGCCAGAGGGCTTGTTGATAGTCTGGGCTGGAGAGGATTATGGTCATCTGAGAATAGGCAGCTGTCCCCCTTCCTCCTCTGCCCTACACTTCTTCCACAGGAACCCCAAAGCCTCTGCAGGATCCTGTGTAGAGGGCAAAGACCTAGTTAAGTTTGAAGTTTCTGGGAAGGTTTGGGTCAGATGCTACAATGATCTCTGGATGTGAGAGATAAGTGAGAAAGCTAATGCCATAAATGATGAAGAAAGGAAATAGATGGGTAAACAGATAAATGAGTAAATGGATGGATGGATGGTTGGATGGTCCAGATGTTTGGGTGGAAGAAGTATGGACAGACAAATGGATAGATGAATGAGTGGGTGGATGAATGAATGAATAGATGGGTGGATCAATTGATGGGCAGTCAACTGGGTAGACAGATGGTTAAGAAGAAGATGATGATGATAATTATAATAAAAACACCTATTGTTTATTGAAGGCATCCTGTGTGCCCTGCCTGCACTCCACACACTCAACCTCACTTAATTTTCATAACAATGTAATGAGACAGGGATTTATGTTCCCATTTTATGGATAGAAAACTAAGTCTTAGAGATGTCAAATGACTTATTAAGGCTCACAGCTGAGAAGAGGCTGAGTTGGCTTAGCTTTCAGTGCTGCCCTGCTCTACAGGACGGGGTCCCCCCCACATGAGTGGTCACCCTTTAGGGGCAGGCATCCTGTCTGGGCACTTTCAAGGCTCCCACCAGCTGCCCTCTGGAGGAAGAGGTCTCTGTGATGATCTGTTGGCTCTAATCTGATGTTTATGGTTATATCTGGCCCCAGAGAAGTGAGGCAATGAGAGCAGCTCACCCATACCTTGGCCTCCACATTACACTGGCACCTGGCAGCCCTGCCTGTGGGGAAGAGGGTGTGGGTGGGAGGGCATCTGGCATGATTGATGCAGACAGAGGGACCCTGTTCCAACCAGTCCTGAGATTTCCAGGGCCTGTGCTCCATCTGGCCCCTCAGGCCCCAGCCTCATCTCTCTGAGTCTTGGTGCCCTAAGGAGACAATGGGCAGCTTCAGGAGCAGCTGGCTCAGTGGGATGTTAGAAATGTGCAGTGAAATGATGAATGTAAAGTGCCTGGCACATAGTGCCTACTTGGTTTGCACCAATGACAGTTCCAACCAGCTCTGCCATGTCCTTGTGGGAGACCCTGGGCATGTCACTTCTCTCTGAACCTCAGTCCTTTTCTCTTTAACACTGGGTGTTTACCTTGCAGTGTTGTTAAGATTCTATTCTTTAAACAAAACTTTATTTTTTCCTAGGCATATTCTAGGTGCTAGGGATACAGCAGTGAATAAAACAAACATTCCTGCCTTTGTATATACTTACATATGTAATTTATTTAACATGTAAGTGAAATTGTGTGAGGATGACTGATATAGAAAACCATAAAACTGGGGAAGGGATGATGGAATGGGGAGCAGTGCAATTTTTAAATAAGGTATTTAGAAAGAACACCTTCTCTGAGAAGAGACATTTGACGGATACCCAAGGTTGGAGAAGAAGTGAGCCCTGCAGAGATCAGGGGAGAGCACTGTGGCAGAGGGAGGGCAAGTGCAAAGACCCTGGAGTGGGCAGGGTTGGCTGTGCTGGGGAAACAGGGAGAAGAGTGAGAAACAGGGGACAGGAGATAAGATAGGAGAGGTAATGGGGGCTTGGAGGCTGTGGCTGAGTTGGGAGTCCTGGATGGGTGTGAAGCAGATGGTTTTCCAAGCAACAAAGGCTGGGTGATATGAGAGGAAGGGGCTGTTTCTCTCCAGTAGAACAGCCTCCCCCTTCTGCTGGGCCCTTTAGGGACTCAGCCTTGCTCCCCTCACCCTCTGCTCTATCCCAGCCCTGGTTGCCCCTGTGGAGGTTTCTGGGGGCTGGTGGCTGCCCTAGACGAGGCCCTAGGCAAGGACTGTCCTTAGGAGCTGAAGAGCTTGTGGGACCCATGCTCCACAGGCTGTGGGAGACAGCCTGTCATGTGACACCCCAAACCTGGGCTGCCTGCTCCAAGCACAAGACAGGAGACTGTGGATGGGAAGGCAGGCACGTGCCCAGAAGTGGCATGAAGCCCACATCACTGCTAGTGTTGCCTCTGGAAACTTTATCTTTTCCATTTGGAAAGTTTGTTTGTCCAAGTTTTCCTGTGGCAGAGACCCCTAAGGATGCCCACCACACAGCCAGGCATAAACTGAAATTGTTTCAAAAGCAAAATGGTAAAAATCCTTTCTGAAACTCCCACTGCCCTCCCCAAATAATGCTGGGAGTATGGGTGTGTCCAAACTTCAGAGGCCCAGAGACTGGTATGGCTGAAAGGGGCCCCTCCCCAGGATGGGGCCTGATGGCAGGGCCAGTGCTGGCCTTGCCCAGCATGAGCTATGTGCTGACACAGCCCTGCATTCCCCATCTTGCTTCCCTCACTGCACCCATTTTGTGCCTAAGCTGTGGCTCAGCCAAAGGCCCAGGACAATGGTGCCCTGGCTCTGGCCCTGACCTTGTGGCTATGCCTCACTGGCCTGATCTCTGCATATCCCTTCCACCCACACACATGGGACAAGCTGACCAGAGCCCTCGTCCAGCCACCCTAGGCCTTCTGCTCAGGGACAGCTGGGTCTTGGCTTACTTGCATACCTCTTGTGATGCAGTGCTCACTACCATGTTGGACTTTGAGCTCCTTGGATCTTTAGAAAGATTGTTTTTTCCTCTGACCTAACATAGAGAGGCTTTGGCTTCCATGAGACCTAGGTTCTACTAGCCATACACACCCAGCTCCCAGCACTATCTCTGTGTGCTTACTGCTCCCTCTCCACTCCTACTTTAGGTACCAGAAAACTGGGGGGAACTTGAACTCTGAAACCACTTTCCTCTGGGAAGGGAGCAGTGGTTAGAAGTTACTTCATGGCTACATGACCTTGGACTTCATGTCCCTGTGACTCAGTTTCCCTCATCTTTGAAATGGCAAAATGCTCTAACTGGGGGAATGAAGATCTAAGTGAAGAGGGCCACCTGGGGAATTCAGTGCATTGGTCACAGGGATGGACTGATGTACTCTGAGGTCTGTGGGGCTTCCTAAGAAGCAGGGGGTTCCAGGCCCCAGGGTTCAGCCAAATTACCAGCTTTCAGAATTCAAGGAGGGGCTACTTTCTCCATTCGACTCACCTTCCCCATTCAAGAGCCCCCACCTGCCACTGCTGTCCATGTCCTCCTAGCCCTCCCAGCTCTTCTTGTCACCTTCCCCTTCCTCATTCTTTGAGTGCTAATTTCAGGGGCTGGAGATGGTGGGCTTGCAGGGGCTTCTGGAATGCCCAGGATGCTGGGGAAGGATTGATAGCTTCAGCTGGTGATGAGAGGGTTCTCTGTGCAGACTTGGAAACTGGGGCTCCAGGGTAAATAGCGTGAGGCCTCTCCAGGGCATGAGGGAGCCAGAAACACCTCCCAACTACAATACCCTGCCTGTTCCTCCAGCCAGGGCTCAGACATCCCCACCTGATGGGTTTTAGACATACTGGAGATTTTTCAGACAGATATGCAAGGCCCAGAGTGAGGGAGGTCCCATGCATATAGGCCCAGGACTAGATGGTGGGGCCTTGGCAGGAGATTGTAGGTTAGTGGGTTCAGCTGTATCTCAGTGCCATTTCTCAGACCCTTTCCTGTGTCTCGAACCCCTCCTCAGAATCCTGTCTTACATGCATCAGATAGCACACAGGATCCCAAAGGTACCACAATAGTTAAAAAGTACATTGTGATAGGTGAAATATGTCCTTTTTTAATGGCTGCATTGATAATAAGGTTGAATAGCAGGTTTAATCTCAACAACAATTTCAGGTCAGCAATAAATGCAAATGACATTTGGGAAGAGGTGGGCGCTGTCAGTTTTCTGGGTGATAACATCCCAGGCACTGCTGAGGAAAGTAGGGTTTGCTGCCTCAACTCACTGTCCTATGAAACACTAAATTCCAGCATTTCCAGATAGAAGTTAGTAAATGTAGTGATAATTTGCTCCATTCAAATATGTGGACCCTGAATTCCATCCCAACATTTCCCCAATCCTGCACTCCCTGCCAAGGACAGACAGCACCAGAAGCAACAGCAACAATGCCACATTTGGTGACCAACGCTGACAAAGGATGATCTCTGGTCTTAGGGAGGCCTTGCATTGTGTCAGACAGTGGGTGAGTGCTTTTCCTTCCTGTGATCTTCATCACAGCTCCGCAAAGCAGGCACTAGAGTAGTGCCTATTGTGCAGAAGAATAAACTGAGGCATAGTGAGATTAAGTGTCTTGCCCAAGGCTGCACAGCTTGTGAGTGCTGGTGTCAAGATTTGAACCCAAGTCTTTCTGACTTCATATCCTGTGCTATTACTCACCCCTACTAGAATGCCTGGCACACAAGTGGGGCTTAATAGATGTTTGGCTCATTTAAAGGGTCATTGCTGAATCCTCTTTGTTCACAGAGGGACATTCCCTTGGGCTGGATTTACAACTGATTCTATATCTTTCCCTTCCCTAGGCATGTCAGTGGGTTTTGTTTAATTTTATCTATTAAAAGTTTCTTTTAATCCTCACTTACAGACAATGTTATTGATTTTTAGAGAGGGGACTGGGAGGGAGAGAGGCAGGGAAACATTGATGTCAGAGGGAAACATTGATTGTGCACGTGCCCCTACTGGGGACAGAATCTGCAACCCAGGCATGTGCCATGACTGAGAATTGAACCTATGATCTGTCAGTTTACTGTACAATGCTCCAACCCACTAAACCACACCAGCCAGGCCCAGGTCAGTGGAGTTGATACTAATTGCCCCTGTGCTGTTGCTGGGCCAGCCTGGGGGGAAGTTTACTCCAGCTCTAGGACCACATTCCTTACTCTAGACCAGCACCAAAGCTGTGGTGAGGGTTTAACCAGGCAGAGATACAGGCAGGAAGGGCACTCAGCCAATGGAATAGAGGGGGCAAAGGCATGGCAGTGGGCACTCTAGAGCCCTGCTGGGGGAGCCACGCAGGCCCCTCCTGCCAGCAAGTCTTCCTGAGCTGTGGTCCAGCCAGGTTGTCCCACAGGAGCTTCGGTGAGATTCAGGTCATCACAAAGTGTTTATTAATCACCACAAACAGGACAGGGTCAGACAACTCTGAGGGGAGTTGGGAGTAGAAAGGAACCAGGCTTGGAAAGGAGCAAAGGGGTGTGTTCAGGATGGGCAGTGGGGACTGAGGCTTTTTGGACCAGCCTCCCAGTCTCCTCTTCCTTTAGCTTTTGGTTATTTTAAAAATTAATTAATGTTGGGGACACATGTCCTTGGACATGGTATAAAGACACAAAAGACTTACAGAGCCCAGCTCTCCAGGTAGCCAGTTTCTGTTATCTTTTTCCAGAATATTCTACCAAACACACATGTGTATGTGCATGTCTCACTTAAAAAAGAAAACCTGATGGCTTCCAGTACCTTCTCTTCAGCCCTGTGTTTTTTTCACTATGTCTTAGAGAACTTTTCCCATTAGACTCATTCAACAAGTATTAATTGAGCACCTATTAAGTGTTCTCATGTGGCCAGACTGACCAGGTGCCTGTTTTCACGGAGCTGATGTCCTTATCTTCTTGCAGCTGCACTGATGAATACTGCTGGGCTCCCACTCCCGGGAGTGCCCCACAGGCCGTTGCTGCTCTTCAGTGAGAAACTTGGGCACACTCACACATCTTGCTGCCAGTGTGCAAGCAGCTTGTGGGACAAATTCCTAGACATGGAACTCTTGGGATAAAGAGGCATGCCTTTTTAAGTTGACCAGCTGTCACCAGATTGTTATTAAAAGGTTGGGGTTTGGGTTTCAGGTGGGGAGGTGATCCAGGTGGAGAGGGAGACATGGGATGGAGGCGGGATGTGCTTGGGGAGGGAGGCAGAGGTGCCGCCTTGGCCTTCGAGAAGCCTCCAGTGTGAGGAAAGGCAGGATCAGAGACGGACAATGACCCTGGAGAGATGTGATGGGGCAGCCCAGGAGGCTGTAAGTGCCTGAGGAAGTGCCCGAGGCTGTGCCCAGGACACAATGTGGGAGTGGGAGCATTCAGGGAGGCTGCCAGGAGGAGGCCTCTTCACTGAGCACCCACTGTGCATCTGTGGCTGTCCTGGGCTCTTCCCACATATTACGTTGAGAGACCTGACAGCCCTGTAACCTCCTGGATGCTGGGCCCCGTCATAGGGGAGCAGCATGCCTGTTCCACAGCTGATAAAATGGAAGCTTAGTGGCTGAGAGCAAGAGCTGAGGCCCCAGGAATCCAGTCACCTTCTCACTGCCCTGTCTCTGAAAATGGCCCAGGCTTTGGGGGCTCCTGTAAATGGGGGCTTCTGCCATGACTCCTAGGAATGGACCTCAGCACACCAGAAAGCCTGTCCACCCCATCTCTGGGCTGTCAGGCTTTATTACACTGACAAAACAACTTGATATAAAAACATTGCTTATTGTACAAACTGCAGAAGCCCTGAAGCTATAGGATATGCCCATGTTTGACATGCCCAAACTACTCTCATTCCTTACAACCCACACAAGCAGAAGAGGGAGGCTGAGCTGCAGCTTGCTGGGTGAGCACAGGGCCTGGATGCAGGCAGGTGGGACCGAGACCAAAGCACTGAGAGAGCAGGTGTGGGCATTTGCCTCCATGCCCAAGTGCAGGTAGGACAAGGTACCCTCTAAGCAGGACACACTACTAACAGTTTCATCTCCAAACTTCCCTTTGCTAATGCAAATATGTCTGTAGTTTTTCTTAACATAAACAGGATCAAGCATTAGGCCCCATTCTGCTTCTTGGTTCTTTTTTGGTGGGTAGGGAGGAGAGAGAGTGGGTCCTGGCCAATTAACTCTCCATTGGCAGTCCTGAGAAAACTACGTCTTTCTACTTTAGAGCCAGGTCCACCTTGGAGAAGACTGAGGTCCAGGACTTCAGCTGTGCCCCCTTGTGAGGAAGGAAGGCTGAGGGGTTAGTCACCAATTTTGGGGGCACAGGCCCCATTCCTAGTGTTGTGGGCCCACATGGGGACCCCCACATGGGGGTCACAGCATGGAGGCAGGCAGTACCCACCAGGGCGAAGAGGGCAGGGTAATTTGCTGGATTATTTTTGTGAGGAGGGAGGCCTTCTTGAGGGAAGCTATTTTTAACAGTGAGAGAGGAGGAAGTGACTTCTCTCCCTCCCTTTACTGCCCTTTATTCCTGTCATCCTGGGACCTGGGACCTGCAGGCCTTGCCTGCCTTCCTGGAAACTTTCTCTGTATAGAGGAAGGAAGGAAGAAAGGGAAGAGATGAGAGGATGCCCTTGGCCTGTGCCACCTCATTTATCTCCTCACAGCTCTGTCATCTGTTAGAGAGGAGGGTGAGGAGGTATGAGGGGCATTTTGAAGTCCTTGCTGGTCTTTTGTTTTAAATATAGATTTTATTTATTTAGAGAGAGGGGAAGGGAGGGAGGAAGAGAGGGAGAGAAAAATCAATGTGTGGTTGTCCCCCACCTGCCCCACGCTGGGGACCTGGCCTGCAACCCAAGTATGTGCCATAGATTGGGAATAGAACTGGTGACCCTGTGGTCCACAGGCCAGCACTCAATCCACTGAGCCACACCAGCCAGGGCCCTTGCTGGTCTTTTTAAACCCACCACTTCCACAAGCAGCCCCTGAGGACATGAAGAGAAGTATTAGAACCCATCTCAAAAATCCCTTAAATTAGAAAAGGGATTGTTTGGGTTGCAAAACTCTAAAGTGCAGGGGTATATCTAAGGGCTCCAGAGGAACATACCTGGAATCTTGTGTCTCTCAACAAACATTTCAGCCCTGCTCTCCTCTGGGTGGGTCTTGTTTTAGGGGGGTCACCATATGAGGGGCAAAGGGGGCCCCAGCAGCTCCTGAGAAATAAAGCTCCTTCTTTTCTGGCTGATTCAGCCAAAGTCTGGAGCCAGTCCTCATTGGCTGGCTTCAGTCACATGCTCATCCCTCAGCCAATCACAGTAAAGTTCATAGCCAGGCCTGGCTCACTTGCCTACCCCTGGGCCCTGGGAATAGTCCCAGTCCCCAAGGAACCGAGTGGTAGAGAATATTGGGTATAGGTGGTGAGTCCCTAGAGAGCAAGGTTCCCAAAAGAAGGGCCTAAACAATGGGAGGACATAGACCACTGATTCCTGCAAAGTTGTGGAGCCAGAACAAAAACCTCCTGATACCTAGGAGAGGCCAGATCATCCAGAGCCCAAAGCCCTGGCTGGCTGTCAGCCCCATTGCTGTCCCTCTGGGCTTCTAGCAGCCCATCCTCCTGATAGCTGAAGCTCCAGGGGTGGCAGGGAGGAGGGGCAAAGGCAGTGGGGTGAGTGTCAGAGCTCATGAGGAAAATAAGTCAGTTGGCCAGCTCTAGGCTGAGTGGATCAATGCCTACTTCCTGATGGGGTGGGTGGGGCTCCGTGTTCTGTTTCCAAGGCCACCAGCCATTCCTGAAGTTCTGTTCTCCTCAGATCAATGCCACAGGGTCAGCCTTGGGTCTGTGGGTACCTGGGGACAGGAAGGGGCATGTGGCCTCAAATGAGCAAGACAGTCACTTTTTTGACCTCTGCACCTTTACCCCTTCCATAGCACCCCTGACAAAGACTCACTGAGGCTGGGTAGCTCACATACTCTCAAACAATCCTTTCACCCCAACAGCTCAGCCCCATCTGGGTGTCATTTCTTCAGCTACCAATTGGGGTGGCATTTTTATACTTACTAGCGGGACCAGTCACAATATCATCCTCTATGATGTGTTCATGCAGTGGGTATTAACTTGGAGCCTGGCACAGACCAAATGTACACTTGGCATCATCCATTGTTACCATCACTGTTTTTATTCTTGGGGAAAATGGCACTGAGAGAAAGGACTGGGCTAAGGGTTGGACTCCTGGGCCTGGGTTTTTTCTGCTCTGCCATTCACTACCTGAGTTATCAGGGGAACCTCCTTTCCCCTTGGCCCTGGTGGAGTGTAACACTGCACCTTGTGATTTCTGGCCATGGGCTTTGTGCGTCCCACCAGAAATCTATGTCCGGACCAGCCAGGCACAGTTCTCTCTGACTGCCGATGGGGGTGGAGGTAAGAGGCAGGGCAAGTCCCAGGCCCTGGATACTTGCCTGGAGGAGGAGGCAAGGCTCTGCTGGGAGTAGGCCTGTGATCCCCTGGGTCTCCCCATCCTGTGTCTCTTTGTTCTCACTCTGCAGATATTCATGGCAGGCCCACTGTGTGTTGGGCCCTGGGCTGTGAGCATGCTGGACAGATTTGTCCCTGTCTTACAGACCTGACATGCCTTGGTGGAGACCAACAGGAAATGAAGTGCCTCAGTGTGGGAAAGAATAAAATGGGCCATTGGAGACCCTGGGTGGGCTTCCCCATGAGGTGCTGCTTGAGCTGTCCCTTAAGGAAGAGTAGTTTGGAGACAGTCCAGTGACAGAATTAAGCTAATGGCATCTGAGGGCCTGAATAACTGGCCAGTATGTCTGGAACAGGAAGGCCAAGGGGGCTGGGTGAAACAAGGGCAGATAGGTCCTAGGCCTCAGGGACTTTGGCTCTCACATCTGCCCTAGAAGAGTTTGAACTGGGCAGGGACTCATTAGCCTACTTACTTTACATTTCAAGGGTCTCCTGACACAGAGGCTGGGGATGGGCTGAGGTCTGGGGCAGGGGGTTGGGGGTAGGAGAAACCTGGTGGACTCCTGGGAGGAGGTAGCCCTCGAGGCACTTGGATACTGGAAGGGTTCTGGGGCCACTGTTGAAGCTGCCTGTGGTATCAGACAAAGAGTCACCAGTGAGGGACTGTCTGGTTTTCACATATCAATCAATGATTAATTTATGACTGAAACAAATGCATTGTCATTGTCATATTAAGACATAAATATTATAAGAACCAGCAGACTGAGCCTGCTGCCCACTCAGACCAGCAAGCTCCAGCCAGCAGGCTGCTCCTCCAGCCAACCCCTTTCATGCCCTGATGGCTCTGTGGCTTTGGAAGCAATCTTCCCCTCTTAGGCCTTGGTTTCCTCAAAAGAAGTGGCTCCAAATGGGATGAGGGGACCTTTGGACTCCAAGCCTGTGGCTCTGGGGATGCCAGATCAGCAGATGTGTTTTGAATGGCTGCTATGTGCCAGGCCCAGGGCTGGGAGGGAGACTGGACCCTACCCTGGAGGGGAAGAAAGATAATTTCATATTGAGGAAAGCCAGGCACTGGGCAGAATCAGAGAGGGTTGAAAAGGTATGCTTGTTGCTAGAACTCCTACTGTGTGTGGGACACCAAATTCCCTTTCATCTTATCAGCTGCATGGATGTCATGAGAGGGACATTATTACTCTTGTTGTTGCAAACCCATTTTATAGAGTGGGACCTCAGCAAGGGACATGTCTGGGGTCCCTCCACCTGGCCCTGGTTGCAGACACCCTGCTCGACACAAGAGGAAGCAGCGATGCTCTGCCTGGCTGTGGGCCATGCCCTGGGAGGGCTCTGAGCCCCTTCGCTCACAGGTAGGAAGCCATGGGGCAGGCATGTGAGCTGGTTAGCAAAACCCCTGTGCACATCCCTGCCCCTCTGTGCCTTCGTCTCTGCATCTGGAGCATGGGCACCCCACATGACTTGGCAAAGGACCATGCATCCAGCGTCTGTAACAGCTGCTTGTGTGGTGTGATTATGATTGAGGATTGAATTCTGACACAGGAGGTGGATCAGGGGGTGGGAGGTGGAGCCTAAAGGGCAGTAGCCTGGGGAGTCAGGCCTGCACCTCAGCAGGGACCTTCTTTGCTCAGTAACCTTGGGTGAGACACTTGCTGTCTCTGTGAAAGGCGTTGGATAATGGCTCTGGGGGTGTCTCTGGGCCCAGGAACAAGATGTGGCTTGCCTTCCATTGGCTCCTTAGTAAGCAGCAAGGTGAGCACTCTGTGTGTGTGTGAGCATTAGGGTTGAGAGTGCCCTAGGCTCATCCCCTTGTCCTAGGAGCTGTTAGAATCCTAGACACAGAGGTATTCCAGATGTTTCTGTCCTTTCCCCAGCTAAGACTCAGTCTCCCAGCAGAGGGGCATCTGCTAGTTCCTCTGGGGAAAGGAGGGAGGAAAAGGTGGGCATCTGAGTCGCTTCCTTCCTCGGTCACTTTGATGGAGTAGGAAGAAAAGTTTCCTGAGAGCTTTTGGTCCCCTGAGAGGTTGGTCTCCAAGGAAGAGGAAGAAAAAACCAGGACACTGTGTCCCAGTCACAGGCATTGTGGGGGTGTTTGGCTGGAATCTCCTGGGATGTCCCTCTCTCATTCCTGGCAAACGGCAAGGCTCTGGTTCTGGGATCAGACCTGGCTTTGAGGCCTGGCTTCACCTTCAACAGTTCTGTGACAGGCAAGTGACCATCTCTCCCTGTGCCTCAGCTCTTTTACCTGTAAAATAAAGCCAGTGACTCCAGAGGGTCACGGAGCCAATACAATAACCCTAGCAAGGTCCTGAGCACAGAGCCTTGCATGTGTGGAGTGCCCTGTTACCCAGTCAGAGCTGTGCTAGGTGCTCCAGGTAGACTACATCACAAATCCTCACTGCAGCTCCAGGCACTAGGAAATTTCACTACCTCTACTTGATGAGAGTCTAGCCTGGAGAGCTGAAGTGATCTGCTTCCACAGCTGGCCAGTGGAGGTTGTGGGATTTAAATCCCAGACAGCATGAGGTTGATGAACTCTCTGGGCGGCCTAGACCAGGTGGCACTTTCCACCTTCCCAGGGCCAGGAGACTGGGCAGGATCCTAGGCTGGAGCCTGGGGCAGGTAGGGCCTGTAGACTGCACTGTCTGAGCGGCCAGCAATCTGGGCGTTGGCCAGAGAGCCATCCTCCTCGGTTAGAATCCTGCAGCCAGTGTCCCTGCTGTGCAGACACATAATTATATTTCACATTAAAGGGGAAGCTGGAGGCTGAGGAGGCTTGGGAGTCATTTCAGACTTGTGCTCTGGGCACAGACCAGCATCCTTGACCCAGTCCTGTGGCTCCAAGACTGAGCTAGGGGTCAGACTAGTGATAAAGTGGGGTCTTCCTAGGCCAAGGCCCAGCTGGTTAGGTCTGTCTGCCAGGATAAAAAAGATCTGAGAGATCTAAGGCCCAGACAATCGGCCCCAGGAAGCTGGGAGGGCAGGACTCCTGGGGACAGGCTGGGAAAAAGCCTGAGCCTCCAGAAGCAGGGCTGTGGAGAGGAGGGGTAACATGGAGGTCAGGTCTGCAGAAAGGGAGGCCAGAGGGAGGAGCCTGGAGAGGATTAGAGAGAAGCTAAACAGAGTTCAAGATAGGAGGGGAGAAATGCTACTAAAGAGAGGGGGATGAAGTGTGTATAAGTGCGCATGCCTGGTGTGCAAGGGGAAAGGATTCTACAGGAATGCACAAGCCAGGATCTGGGTGCACACGTGCAGAACTACCCTGAATGTGCACACATGAGTGTGTATGCCACAGTGCATTTACAACTATCATGTGTGTCAGGGCATGAATTTTATATGTGTAGATGAACTTGTCTACTGGCAGTGTTGCAGGTGCATGTGCAAGGTCCCCTTGCCTGTGTGTGCACACTCCCTATGCACCTGCTTGTGCTTGTGTCCCTGGAGGACATGACTCTGTGTGTGCACGCGCGCCAGTGCCCGCGCGCGCGCGCGCCCCAGTGGGCAAGTGGCTGGTGGTGTGTGTGTGGGGCGCATTCCGGGGCTGCAGAGGCGCTTAGCTAGGCCAGGACCCGGGTGGGTGGGGGCAGCGGCTGCACGTGGCGGGCGAGCTCTTGTTTGAGAGTTAGAGGAGTTGCAGAGCTGGATTCTGGTAGCGGCAGGGCACCGAGCTGGGTGGGCGCAGAGCCTCAGCCTCCCACCGCTTCCTCATTCTCCATCCCTCTCTTGCCGCCTTCCATTGGCCTCGCCGCGGCCACAGCCTCCCTGGGAACTGCAGTGAGGGTCGAGGGGCTGGTGAGGCTGCAGCCCGCCGGGAGGCGCAGGGTGCGGGAGTGTGGGGAGCGCGCCCGGCCTGCCAGAGATCAGATAACAGTCAGCGGGGGAGGGGTGCATCGCCCGCGCTCACAGCCCACGGAGCGAAGGACTACAGAGCGCTGCCTGGAGCCAGCGCCGGGTGCCCTGGGGCATTGTCCAGGGGCGTGACCCCAACTCATGGCTAGACCGAAGCTATTGGAGGTTGGAACTGATGCGCCCCTCGGCATGGAGCGCCCCCGGGTGCTGCCCTAAGGCGGCGATGCAGCCTGTGCGGCGACGGCGGCGTCCGGGGCCAGGAACGGCAGCTCAGAGCTCGGAAGACGCGGAGTGTGCCGCGCCCCGGGCACTGACCGAGGTAAGTGCAGGGTCACCTGGTTCTCTCTGGGGCCCGGTTTCTCCTCCCCGCAGGCCTCCTCTGGGCTCCGAGTGAGCACGAGGTAGTGCAACAACTGGGAAAGTGGGATTGGGAGGATTTTTCCTCTCCTGGTTTTCTGTTTGTTTTTTTCTCTCCCCCCCTCCATTGGTGAGCCTTTGGAGGAAATGCTGACTGCAAGCTTGTCTTTCTCTGCCATGTCTTCGGCTACTACGCCACCAGGAACTTTGCTCCTTGCTAACCTTCGTTCTGGAGGTGCTTTGGGAAACTTTGAGGCGTTCTCGGTCCCCTTTGGCCGACTTGCACAAGGGGGTTCGGGAGGCACTTTCGTGCGCAGCATCAGCCCCTATGTATGACCTTCCCGGAGACCTGGGGATCAGGGTGGGGAGGGGGGCGATGTCCAGGAGTAGTCCGAAAAATGCCTCAGGCCAAGATCTGAGGGTCCTTGGAGTCCGCTTCGCTTTTTCTCTTTCTGTGCTCTAATGGAGTAAAAATGGTGTTCTCCGCCGGTGAACGAGCCCATGACTCCGACCCAAGCTTTTTGCTTTTAGAAATGGGCCTTGACCGTGGAGGGTATGGTCCCACAGCTGAGTAACCCCTGAGGCGTGAGGGCAGGGTCCCTGCGAGGTGTGCCTGTTGGCTCTGGATGTCTGGGGGGGGGGGGCAGGGGGGGGGGGGGGGGGGGGGGGGGGGGGAGGGTGGTGCACCTGGAAGGCAACTGGGTGGGGAGCTCCTGGGGAGACTTCAGAACGGAGCTGAGGCCCAAAGGGGTGTCTGGTGCTTGTTCAGATGGAATGTGCACACTTCATGGGAATACTTTAAAACCTGTGCTCAGAATGGGAGGTCACAGGAAAGTGTTTCTTTGGAGGTGGGCTTCAGTTCTAAGAGGTTCTTCTGCCTCTCCACAGCCTGGACTTGCTGGGACCTGGGGCTACCTGCTCCCCATTTTCTAGGGGACATGACCATCCTGGAGTGCTGTCTGTGACTATTTCTACTTTCTTATTTATTCCCTGTGCTCAGGCTGGAGCCCTGGAATAAAGTGCTGGGGAACCCCTTCCATCCAAATCCACATCCTGAAACCCTGGTTTATAGGTTCTGTCTCTCTGAAGCACAGAGGCACCCTTTGGTAGCTGAAATCAATAGCCTCCTCCTTGAAGGTGTGAGCCTAGGAGGCACTAGCCTTCTGGCCTACCCCCCACCCCACTACTGCCCTGCCCCAACTCCAGCTTCCCCTTGTGCTATGTTGCTCCAGACTCTAGACTGCTGCCATGTGGCCACAGAGGGTCAGGTAGGAGATCTCAACCATGGGTACTGTCGTGGGAGGCTTATGATAGAATAAACCCTGCCCTCAACCCCCTTCCTGGGTCCTAAGAGACTCCTCTGCATAGTCTTCCCACAGCTTTCTGGTGATCCCTTCCTTTCAACCAGGGGATCAGAGGTTGGCAGCTCCAAGAGAGGTACTTTGGAAAGGCTCCCATCAGGTAGGGTCAAGACCCCTGGGAGAGAGCAGGGTGCAGAAGGGTAAGGGCTCACTTAAGCACACCTAGGGACAAGAAAGGGGTTTCCATTTTGCTGGGTAATGGAAACTTTTCCACTGGTGCACTGTTGAGTATACACAGTGGATACCCTTCATGCTGGGTGTTAACCCAGACCTGGCAGAGACAGGCCCTAAGTCCCCAACCACCTCCTTTTCCTCCTCTCCAGGTGAGGGCACAGCAGAGCCCCTTCCCCAGCTTGAAGGGAATGACCCTTGTCTTGGGAAGGGGACAGAACCTGAGTTTGTCAGCCTGTCCCTGGACCCCAACCCATGCCCAACTGCCATGTTGGATTCCCATAGGGCTTCCAGGCTGCTCAGGAGGGCACCCTTTCAGATGAGTGTCTGGTGGAGGGATATTCAGGGAGCTGTGCTGTGCTGGGAGGAACAGGTGCCCAGAGAGGAGCAGGGCCTTGCTGAAAGCCACATAGCAAGCCAGGGGTTTGAGCAGAAGCTTCCACTTAGCTCTCTGCTGACAGGCCTCCTGTCCCAGGGTCATTGTGCCCCATCCTTCAAATCTGCCCAAAGCAGGACAAGGCACTTCAACTGCTTCTGTGTCAATGAAATAATGACAGCAACGACAATAGTTATGACAGTAACAGGGACAGCAGCACCCTGCAGCACTGGGACCCGGTCTGCCTGTGGGCAGTTTCCTCTGGCCTGGCTAGGCTTCCAGTGTCCTGGGCCATAGTTGGCAGTACTAATTGTGGCACCCGGAAGCCTTGGTGTACGTCTCAGGTGAAAGTGACTGCGTCATCACTCCTGGCAACCTCTGTGGCCCTTGCTCAGTCCCAAACTGAAGGTTGTGGTGCCTCCTCTCAGGCCACCTGATGTCTGCCCTCAGTCCTGCTGCTCCCAGGCCCAGTGCTGCTGGGCTGGGCCAAGCCTCTGAGAGGTGCAGCTGATGTCCACTGCTGTGTCCCTGACAGGGCTTTGCTGTGACACATGGGTACACCTGCCTCTCCACTGGGGCCACTCCTGGAGCCCTGCCATGGGCTTGCATGGAGGAAGGTCTGGGAGGGAGGCAGTTTGTGGGCAGCAGGAGGAGTGGGGCTGGGTCAGCCCCTGGGAGGCTGTAGTGGATGTGGGCTCAGTCCCATGGGACTGCTGCACTGGGGAATTGGCAGCATTATGGAGAGACAGCTAAGACTGAGGATGAAAGAAGGCTGGCTAGATACTGGGTGATGGGCCAGGCAGGGAGCCTAAAGATTTCAGAGGAGTCTTGGGGTGGGGTAGGGTAGGTGGGCCAAGGTAGCAGGTTTTCTAGGGGGTCTGGGGGTACAGTCAGGACTGGTACCTTGGCTGGTCACTGGCTGAGCGATCAGCTCTCTGTCAGCTGATTTAATTTCCTAATGGTCTGCTAGTATGGAATGTGGCATCAGCTTCATTATATAGACAGGAGGTTTGAGGCACTGGGAGGGACTGGAACCCATGCCCCTCAGTCCCAGGGTCCAGGCACTCTCCCAGGGACAGAGCTGTGTATTTTCTCATTCCATAGACACCCTGCCAGGTACATCTGTGTGCCAGGCTGCCCATGGGGCTGCCACGATGGCATGACATCTCCTCTTCCCACCCCTTCCCGTGGGGCTGGTCCCACATAGGCCTGGGGGTCTGCTTGCCTTCTCAGCTCCCAGGTTGCATATCCCTGGGACCTAGTGAAGGCCTGGCCTGCAGTTGGTGCTCACAAGTGTTGGTGGGTCAGTGCCTGGGTTGCTTTCTCTGGCCACAAAGACTTCAGTGGGCCCTGTTGTGTGGCATGGGTTGTGGCTGGTGGGTGGCTCAGGGGGTGGAGACCCTGGTCCCAGTGCAGTGTCTAACATACAGAAGGTGCTTAATGAACCAGTGTTAAATAAGTGGGGGCCTGGCCCTGCCCTTGAGGATCTCAGTGTTTAGAAGAAGACTTCAGGGCAGTCAGCGAGGGCTTGCAAGACCTGTGGTGTGACTGTGGCTGAGTTACTTCTCCTCTTGGGTCTCAATTTGTCGTCTGCAAGGTGGGACTGAAGCCCCAGCTGAGGAGGCTGCTGAAGGCACCAAGGATGAGAGAGTAGGAATGTGAGCCTCCGCGTGTGCCTCTGAGCAAGAGGTCTCAGCAGAAGCAGGCATATGGAAAGGGAGCTCTGTGAAGGAGGGGATGTCAGCGTTTGTGATGCCAGAGCCTTGGGAATTCGTCATTCCAGTGCAGCCTGCCCTTGGGCACTTGAGGCCGAGAGAGGGTAGGTGATCTGTTGTAGCAAAAGAGGGCCTGAGATGCAGGCCTCCTGCTCCTGCTCCCTCCCTATAACACAGACAGATGTTCCAGACCTCAGGTCTTTCTGCGTGGTTGCTGAAATGGAAGCCTCAGAGGCAGCGGGGACCTCAAAGACTCCAGGTCTGATTTCCTAATTGGCCTTCTGTCCTGGTACATGGGACACATATTGGTTACATGGCCAAGTAGGAGTGGAAACCCCTTTCTCAGTAGCCCCAGGGAGCAGGTCTATGCTGCCTGTCATCAGTGCTGCAAAGTCAGTGGGATTGGCCTCCTGGCTCCTGTGGGGGACCACCTCTGCCCAATGGCTGGACTGGCCTGAGCTCAAGGATGCAGGCTTGGAGAAGGCCAGGGAGCAAAAATTAAAGCCTTCAGAGTATAGGCTTTTGTCAGGACCACCCCAAGCTGCAGCTGCTTGAGCTCTAAATGTGCATTTGATACACTCTGGGTGCTTTAGTCTCAGCAGATCCTTGGGCTCAGGATGCTCTCATGGTTCTCCTCTCCTGCAGAACAGAAGCCACACTCCTCACCATGGTCCCCAAGGCCTGGCACAGTCTGGTCATCATTACTGGCTTCATTTCCACTACTCTTTTCTTTCACTCAGGCAACTTGCCTTCCTCCTTGCTGTGCCCCCAAAACACCAGGCCTGCTGCTGCCCCAGAGCCTTTGCACTTGCTGCTCCCTTTGCCTGGAACACTCTTCCCAAAATCTCCACATATCCCTCTGCTTTACCACTTTCAGATCTTGCCTGGATGCCATGTCCTCCATGAGGCTGCTCCTGGCTTTCCTGAATAACATCATGGCCTCCCTTTCCCTATACTCCTTCTCCTGCATTTTTCTCTTAAAACATTTTTAATTGAATTTATTGGGATGACATTGGTTAATAAAATTATATAAGTTTCAGGTATATAATTCCTCAGTACATCATCTGTATATTGTATTGTGTGTTCACCACTCTGAGTCGAGTCCCTTTCCAACACTATTTATCCACCCTTTACTCTCTGCTACCTCCCGCTCCTGCATTTTTCCTATGTAGAACTTAATGCCATCTACCACACGATGTTTTATTTGCTTATCTTGTTTATTGCCTGTCCCCTAAAATGTAGGCTTCTTGAGTGCAGGGTTTTGGGTCCAGTTCACTCCTAGCTGATGCCCAGTGCTACAGCAGTGCCAACTGTTTGTAGGGGCTCAGTAAATGTTTAGGGAATGAGGGGTTGGCTTGTTCATGCGTGGTGCCTGACGTGGAGTGAGTGCTCAGTAGCTGTGGGAACCAGAATTATTGTCCCATTCTGCAGATGAGAAAACTGAGCATCAGAGAGGTGACATCACTGTCCCAGAATGATGAAGCTTGTTGGGGGCAGAGCTCTGAGCCTTTGGCCTGCCATCTGTCAGTGTCAGAGAGCATGAGCTGGCATTTGTTTCAGGCCCCTACTCTGCATTGAGCTATATCTGTGATCTTACCGGTTTCGAGCTCTGAGCCTACTATGTCCCTGGTACTTGGCTTGTTTCCAGCTTAGGATGTCCCCACTGCACCCCTGTGAGAGATAGAAGCTGTTCTTATTGCAGATCTGAGCAAACTGAGGCACTGGGAGATCCACTGCTCAGCTGTCATTGGCCCCTGCTTCCCATCCATGAATGGCTAACCCTTCCTTCAGGAAAGTGAGTGTGGGCCAGCTGCAGGGCTGGCCTGGCCCATGGCTTGGTGTCTCCATTTCTTGCTCATTTAAGCTTTTTCAGGTGTCTATTGGCCATTTGTATTTTGTGTCAGTATGTTTTACTTCCCCTGCACAGTCTCTTTTTTGAACACGACATCCAGGTTTAAAATTCTTGTTTTTTATTTTTTGAGATTTGCTATTTTCAACTTGAGCAGCTTCCACTTTACAAAGACTCACATGCTTCCTGCTAGGTTCTGTCTCGGTCTCCCACTGCCTGGGGCAAGGCGAGGCATACTTGAGCAGACAGGTTCCAAGGGGCTGAGACCCTGCCAGAGCTGCTGGGCTCCACCAGATGCTGGCTGTGGCCTGTCTGGTGGATCTGACTTGGGCAGGGCACTGTCTTCTTGAGGCTCACCTCTGGGGCAGACAAAGGACTGGGACCTCACGAGGACCAGAGTTGTGACCAGCTTGCCTGTGGCTGTCACCAGCTTCTGACCTGTTGTTACCCTGTGAGGGGGTGTCTTGGGGTGGAGTGAGATATAACATCCCCATTGTGGGAATGGGCAGCCTAAGGCCCAGATGGGGACAACCACAGCCAGAGGTGGTACAACTCTTTAGAAGCAAGGGGTGGAACAGTAGATGAGACCCTCTGCCCCACGAAGCCTTCTGGCAGCTATTTGGAGACTTGCTTAGGGAGCTGGGGCGGGGAGGAGGGAGCATGTAGACATGGGGAAGTGCTGAGCTGTGTGTGTGGCTGTGCGTGTGTGTGGGTGTGCATGTGTGTGTCCATGTGTGTGCACGCTGGCATGTGCGCTGTATGTGTGTGTAATGGAGAGGCTAAAAGGCCAAGGACAAGAGAGGTCAGGGAGAGGTTGTGTATCCCCCATCCCCTACCCACCTCCCTCTCCTTCCAGCTGCAGCCTGAGTCTCTTGAGCTGGTGACTGCAGCCCTGCAATTCTCCAGCACTTAAAGCACAAATTAATCACCACTGGCAGCTGGTGTTCTGGGTGGTAGCAGCCATGCTACCTACCCAGGGGCTCCTGGCCCCTGATTCTGTGCCTCTGGGCTCTTGGTTTCAGGCCAAGTCCAGACCAGACTTCCATCAAGGCCTGTGGGGACCCAAGGAGGACTGGGAAGGGCTGAGGAAGGCTGTCCTGTCTCTTCATAGGGCCAGAACCTGGCACAGCACAAAGTGTGTGGGCCTGTATCACAGAGGGAGGGCATAGACAGGTGAACTCCTGGGGTTCCTGAGGGTGCTGGGATCTTGTAGCAGGTGGGGAGCCTAAAAGTGGGCCTTGTGGAAGTAGAGTGTGCACAGGACCGGGAACCCCCGCTTAAACACCATCTCAGAGATCAGCCCTCAGCCACTGTTATCTTGCTGGCCCCCCCTTCCCTTCTCAGAAAGGCCTCATTTGTCATTTGCTTTCAAGAAGTATCTCTGTACCAAGTGTGCTGTGCCCCATGCTAGGGCTGGGGCTGATGTCTGGAAAGGTGGAGAGGTAAAAAGAAACAAGTAAACAGATACATAAAGAAGTACACAGACTTTGTCATATTCTTTTGTTCATTATTAAAATTTTTAATTACAAGTGTTACATGCTCACAGTGAAATAGTAAACAGGTATAAGGGTAGAAAGTGAATTTCTCCTTTTTCAAACTGTCTCCAGCCCCACCCAAAGCTTTATATTCTTGAGGTGCTCATCATTAGAGAACCTTCTAGACTGTCTGGGTGCTTATGCAAACATGTGAATGTAGTTATATAAACATGCCAACATCTACAGCTCATTTTCCTCTCTTCCTTCCTTTCTTATTTCCCCATACGATCATTCCATACTTGCTGCTCTTGCTGGAGCCCAGCACCCTGGACCCAGGGACTTCATCCTCTCTTTTCATTGGGTTGAGGGCTGCATCAAGAGCCTCCAGATCATAGACTGTTAGCTGGGGAGTCTTTGAATGCACAGAACCATCAAAATGCATGGGTCATGGATTCTTTGATGCGTGAAGTTGTAGCCTGTTTGAACCAGAGACTGGGAATTGCAGAATTGGCTCATCTTAGCCCCAGGAGAGGTGCTAAATCATTGCCACCTTCCTCAGACACTCTGGAAGCATTTGGAAAATCCTGACCTCTTGGCTCCATCCCCAGAAATTCAGGTTTGGAAGGTCTGGGATAGAGCCTGGGAATCCACACTTTTCCATTTCCCCAGTAGCACAGTCCCCGGCCCAGCCCCTTGTAGGGAAATCACCCCCTTGCAGTCAAGAACCCTGACCCTGGGGCAGGTCCCACCCTCTCTGGGCCTCCGGGACCTCTGGGCCAACCCAGTTCCTACTTGGTGCCCTATAGGCAAGTAAAAGGCCACCACTCTGCTTGAACACAGCAGTGAAGGTGCTTGCCTCCATTATGTGCTCTTTTACCATTCTCATATGGGGAGAAGACCTCTGTTTGGGGGAACTGGTCAACCCTGATTCACCTCCGAGCTTCACCCTCTTAGGTGCCCACTACTCTGTCATTCCTGTAAGGTGTTTTGAACTCAATCTGAAGGACAGTCCCCACCTTGCTGTACCAAGGGCCCCTGTTGGAAAGAGCCTGAGAGACTGAGTCCATGAGAGGTGTCAATCACCTCTGGTGCTCTTCTTTCCTGAGCCTCAGTTTCCCCATTTGTGAAATCTAGGCACCTGTGTTCTCATCCCCTCTCAGCGTTGGCTCTTCAGGCAAGGCAGGGGAAGGCCTCATGCTTCCTCTCTCCCTGGTCTCCCTCCCTCTGCCTCGTGGGCTGGAGGCTCAGCTGTCTATCACTGTGGCCTGCTGGGCCTCAAGCTGTTGGCAGCACCTGCCAGGATAGGGCAGCCAAATATCCCTTCCCCAGGCCCTGGGAACCTTCAGACCATTGGAAGGGGTGGCTTAGAAGTCTTTGGGGCAGGCCAGCTCTCCTTGGGGGCTGCATAATGGAATAGACCCTGGTTGCCCTCTTCCTTTCCTTTGCTGGCCTCAGAGGTACCCATAGGGCCTGGCCCTGGTCCTACAGAAGATACCCTGGCCCTGAAGCTCTAGGGCCAGAGTCTGGGCCCCATCCTGACTCAACTACTCTCTTGGTGGCCTCAGCCCCAGCTGGGTGGTCCCAAGGGGCTCTCCACTCACTCTGTCCCAGATCAAGGGCAGGTAGACAGGGAATGAGTGGCTGGGGAGTAGCTCCCTGGGAAACTGACCTGATGAGCCTGTGGTCTGTCTCCTAATCTGTGAAATGGGAACCCCAGGGCAAATTGGTTGAATGAATCTATACCTTTAACATTGTGTCTGGGGTGTGGAAGGAGCACTAGGGCAGCATTCCAGGGGGACAGTCACTGAGGTCCAGAAAAGAAAACAGGGGCGAGGACAGTGGGGAGCAAAATCGGACCCTGTATTAGTTTTCTGTAGCTGCTGTAACAAATCACCACAAGCAGGGTGGCTTAAAACAATGCAGTTTTATCTCTCAGTTCTGGAGGCCAGAAGTCCGAAGTGAAGCTGTCAGCAGGGGTCCCACCTTTGGAAGACTCTGAGGGAGAAGGGTCACGTGTCTTTCTCCTGGCCCCTGTGGCTCTTGGCAATCCTCCATGTCCTTTGGCTTAATTTTTAATTGCTGCCTCTGTCTTCACCGAGCCTTCTTCTCCCTGTGTCTTCTTTTGTTTTATAAGGACACTCGTCATTGGATTTAAGGCCTATCCTTATCCAGGATAATCTCATTTCCAGATCTTTAACTTACTTATATCTACATAGACCCTTTACCTAAATAAAGTCCTGCTCATAGGTACTGGGTGACCATATCTTTTTCGAGAGCCCATATTCAACCCATTACACATGATCAACCTAAATACAGTGTCCTGTATCCTGACTTTGTCTTGTTTTAAAAGAATCTTGTATTTTAACAATGTATCTTGGAGACGTATAGTGTTGGGGTTATGTGCTTGATATCTGCTATTTACCAGCTGTGTGTACTTGGGCAAATTATGTAACTGTTCTGCGTCTCAGTTTGCTCTTCTGCAAAATGGAGGTATCAATGGTCCTTACCCTCATGAGGCTGATGGGAGCAATCAGAGGTAACATGGTGAAGCTCTAGGACAGGGAGGGTGTAGTAGATGGCACCTTTTGTTAGTGCATTGATTGGCAAAGTGGTTTTAAAATTTAACTGGTATTTCCTGCATGAGGCTGAATTTCCATTTAGTTCACTTGACTTATTTGGATGCACTTCTAGGTCTCTGTCCAGCCCTTAGCTGTTACTGCACATAACTCTGCTACAAAGATCCAGCAACTTATGTCCTCATGCCTGGACTATCTGAGCAGAAAGTTCTGGAAATGGCCCTACTGGGTTGGATGGCCTGTGCCTCTTGTGACTTTTGAGAGCAGTCACTACTGTGACCTCCATGGTGTCATTCCAGTTCTCCCGCCCCTTGACTGAGTGAAGCATGCCTGGTTTCCCCCATCCTGGACCCTCTACCCCCATGGACACCAGCACTTCCTGTCACCTAGACCCTGTCAGTCCTGGCCATGAAGAGCGGGGCCTCCATGTCAGTTACTTTCCCTACATTTTTCTTGTTTCAGGGCCAGGTGGAGCATCCTTTCATCTGAAAACACCTTCCTGTAGTCCCTTGTCTGGCAGCTGCCAACTCCTGTGAGAAGGTTATTTCCCCAGCCACCCTCCCCCAGGTTGAGGTCTGGGAGTTGGGTGGGATGCTTCTGCCCAATGTGTGGCCCTTTCGCATCCTAGTGGATCTTCATGGTGACCCCAGGGACAGGAAGTAACTGTCCCATTTTATAGATGCCAAAACCAAGGCTCAGAGAGGCCACACAGGAGCCTAGTGCAAGCCTGGAGCTCAAGAGAGGCTCCTCAGGCATCTGGGTTTCTCTGAAAGCTCACTGTTGCTGGAGGGGTAGGGCAGAGTTTCACCTCTGCCAGCCAGCCCCGCCCAGCCCCCTTCCTGGGCTGCCAGACAGTGTCCCTCTGGAGATGGCTGATGTACTGATGAATTGCTGTCATGCCCTGGCCTGATCCCATGTGGCCTGGGGAGCCTGGGTATCCTTGGTCCCCTCCCTTGGCTCCTGGATGCTGTCAGGATATTTTGGGGGTTTAGCAAAATGCATGCCCTGGTGATTAATTCGGCAGCCTGTGGTGTCACCAAGTGCCTTCATTTCTCAGGAAGTGGCATGATGTTGTGCTGAGAATTGGTACTCAGAAATAATAATGAATAATGACTGCTTGCCCGGTGCCTTCTGGTGCCAGGTGCTGTGCTCAGTGTTTTCTCGAACATCTCATTTAATTCTGGAAACATCCTGGCTGGGTGGGGAGCAGGGCTTGAGAGAGGAGGCCACTGAAGGAGGTGGGTGGCCAAACCGCATTTGAACTCAGACCAGAAGCCTTGCGAATGGGCCTCAGTTTTTCTCCAATAGCACAAAGTCCTTTAAGAATGCCATGGGCTCTGCTGGGCTTTCCTCGGAGGGGAGGAAGGGATGCCCTGTGCTGAGGACCTGGAGACGTCTTGTTTGTGAAACATCTCAGACTTGAAGTTGCAGAGCTGGCCATGAGCCAAGGTAGTCTGGATTTTAATGGGCATGCCCCTCTCTACCTGCTGTGTGACTAGTGGCAGGCAGCTTCACCTCTCTGAACCTCATCTCCCTACTTTGAGAAGTGTGGCTTTAAACTGTGGGGGCTTTAATCACAGTTTAAACCATGATTGTATGTGCCAGGTATGAGAACTACTTCAGAATTCTAGATGACAGGGGTCTCTCTCTGAGTACTGTAATTTTCTACGGGGAGACACTGAGGTCCCTGATGGGGAAGGAGGGACTGGCAGAGATGATACCCACACTGAGTAACCTGCAGCCCTTCATCCCCTGTGCTGGAACATGGGTCTGGTCTAATATTCCTTATTCTTATTTCCACAGGACTAGGATAGAAAGGCAGGTCTTTGCTTGAGTGCCTACTGTGTGCTGGGAGGCTCATTCAGGGGAAAGGTTTCGGTCAAGGTCTTGCTAAAACTCTCAGGGTGGGGATCCTGCCCCCTTTATCCACTTCTTAGACAGAGATGGGGCTCACATCAGCCCCATGTACTGAGAGCCCCCACCCTCCCTTGGCTGAGTGTGGTGCTTCTGTAAATGTTAAGGTAGGTGCATCAGGCTGTCCATGAGCATGTCCATAAATATTGTGAGATGCCCGAAAGTGTGATGAAGGCAGGTTTGCTGCTTTGGGAGAGAATGGAGCTGTTGCTCACTTATTTATTCATGCACTTATTCACTTAACTCTGGATCCAAAGTAAGTGAACTGTGTGGCCTGAGTAGAAGTCTTTGAAGAGAGCAGGGGTGTGGGGTAGGGATGAGGTGGGGTGGTGTGTGGCAGAGCACAGAAATTTTCCAAGGAAGTAGGCTCCAGCTTCTGGTCCCACAGGAGGCTGTGTCACTGATGCTTCCCAGAATGAGTGTCCAGCCAGTGGTTATTTGTCTTTGTTTACAGGTGACATGATTGTCTCTGTAAAAAATCTGAAAGAATTGACAAAAAGGAAAAAAAAAACCCTCCTGAAACAAATAAGCAATTATTAGGAGGGTTGCAGGATACAAGGTTAATATTAAAAAGTTGATTGATTGCTTTCCTATATATCAGCAAAGCACAAATGGAATTTGAGATGAAAAATATCATTTACATTAGCTCCTCCAAAATGAAATACTTAGGCATGAGTCTAGCAAAATATGTACAAGATCTACATGAGGACTGCTATAAAAATCTGATGAAGGAAATCAAAGAAGGACCAACTAGATGGAAAGGTATTTCATGTTCATGGATAGGAAGATAACATTGTCAAGATGTCAGTTCTTCCCAACTTGATTTATAGATTCAATTCAATCCCAACCAAAATCCCAGTGAGTTATATCATAGATATTGACAGATTCTAAATGAATTTTAAAGAAAATGGAGAGGCAAAAGACCTAGGACAGCCACAGTATTGAAGGGGATGAACAAAGTTGGAACACTGATAGTACACAACTTTAAGACTTACTGTAAAGCTACAGGAACCAGGATGGTGTGACTTTGGTGAAAGAATAAACAAATAGATCAGTGGACAGAATAGAGGGCCCAGAAACAGAACCACATGCATTCAATGGATCTTTGACAAAGAATCAAAGGCAATACAATGAAGCAAAGACAGTCTTTCCAACAAAGGGTGCTGAAACAACTGTATATCCACATGCAAAAAAATGGATCTAGATACAGTTCTTACCCTTCAGAAGAATTACCTCAAATGGATTGCAGACTTAAATGTAATATTCAAAATTGTAAAACTCCTAGAGTATGATGGAGAAAATCTAGATGACCTTGGGTATGGTGATTACTTTTAAGATAGAATACCAAAGGTGCAGTCCATGAAATAAATAACTGATAAGCTAGACTTTAAAATTAAAATTTCTGCTGTGCAAAAAGTATTGCCAAGTGATTGAGAAGCCACGGGGATAATATTTGAGAAAAAGACACATCTGATAAAGGGCTGTTATCCAAAATACAAGGAACCTTAAAGCTTAAAAATAGGAAACAAACAACCTGATTATAAAAAATGGGACAGAGCTCTGAACAGATATCTCAATAAAGGAGATACATGGATGGCAAGTAAACATCTGAAAAGATGTTTCACATCAAATATTGTCAGGGAAATACATGCAAATCAAAATGAGATACCAGTATCTGAATGGCCAAAATCCAGGACTCTGACATCACCAAATGTAGGTAAGAATGTGAAACAACAGGAACTTAAATTGTTGGTGGGAATGCAAATTGGTATAGCCACTTTGGAGGACACTTTACCATCTAGTAATCTAACTCCTTAGTATTTACCCAAGGAAATTGAAAACTTATGTTTACACAAAAACCTGCACATGGGTATGCATAGCAGTTTTATTCATAGTTCCCAAAACTTGGAGGCGACCAAGATGTCCCTCAGTAAGTGAATGGATAAGGGGACTGTGTCACATCCAGACAATGGAATATTATTCAGCAGTAAAAACACATGAACTATCAAGCCATGAAAAGACATGACAGAACCTTCAATGCATGTCACCAAGTGAAAGAAATAAGGTGAAATGGCTGCACACTGTCTGATTCCAACCACATGCCACTCTGGAAAAGGAAAAACTATGGAGACAGCAAAGATCAGTGATTGCCCAGGGTGGAGAAGGGGAGATGAATAGGCAGAGCACAGAGGATTTTTTAGAGCTGTGAAGCTGCTCTGTACGACACTATCATGGCAGTTACAAGTCATTCTACATTGTCCAAACCCATAGAAAATACACCACCAGGAGTGAACCCTAGGTAAACTATGAACTTTGGACACTTATAATGTGTCAGTGTGGGTTCATAGACTGTAACAAATGAAACTCTCTGGTGAGTGATGTTGATAATGGGGGTGCTGTGCATGTGTGGCATGGAGGGTATGTGGGAAATTGTTACGAAACTCAAGGGACTCACCACTTAGGTGCTCTATTCAAAAACAAGAGGTGCCCTGGCTGACGTAGCTCAGTGGATTGAGTGCGGGCTGGGAACTAAAGTGTCCCAGGTTCGATTCCCAGCCAGGGTACATTCATGGGTTGCAGGCCAGAACCCCCAGCAACCGCACATTGAATCTCTCTCTCTCTCTCTCTCTCTCCCCTCTTCCTCCCTTCCCTCTCTAAAAATAAATAAATAAATAAAATCTTTAAAAAAGGATTTAAAAAAAACCCATTTATTTAAAAAAAAAACAAAAAAAAAAACAAGAGGTGGTTGTTGCAAGGTAGTTTTATTTAGTTGCCCCAAGTAAAGGAGACAGGGGATTTATATCCAAAGCTCTGTGTCCGTAAAGTGCTTCTATACACTATTTGGTCAATTACACATTTATCTTAGTTTCCTACACTTACCTTTTGGGTTGGGTTTCTGTCAAGCACATCCTATTACAGCTGGTCTATAAAATACATTTTAACAGCAGGCAAGAATAGCATTTAGTAAGAATGGCCCAGACCTTGAGGTCCTTGCCCTGTCTAACAATTCTTCCCTGAGATTATTCACTCCACATTCTTAAGGGAATAGGAACGGGGGCCATCCCTCTGTAACTGGTTCCTGCTGAGCATGGATGGAGTGTGTTTGGACATGGAGCAGCGAAAGCCTTTGGCTGCCTGACTTATGGAAGCCTTGGGGCCCCCTAGGTTCTGGGGGTCCTGAGGACAGAAGGGCTTGAAGAGAGCCCTACTCTAACAGGAGACATGCATCATAAAGGGTGAGGCAGCAGCAGGAAGAGCCAAGGAGACGGGGGCCCTGCCACCCACGAACTCACACTCTGGTGGGGCTTCAATGAGCAAGATGGACCAGGGTGACAGCCTCCCTGAGGACAAAGGAGCCAGCAAGGGAGCGAAGGGGAGGTGCTATCATATTTGAATCTCTTCCCATAAAATTCAGGACACCGAGCCATGGTTTTTATTCAGGGGTCACCTACTGAGCTGCTAGGACAGGTAGGATCTGGGCAGGAAGTGACCCTGTGGAGAGGGTGAGCCCAGTGGATGAAGCCCAGTAACCCCAGAGGGGGAAGAGATACCAGATGGGACAGGTCTACACAACATGCAGTCGGCATCCCATGGTTTCTCAGCCATACTGACGCTTGTTGCCAGGTGGCCGAGTGAAGAAATGCACCTGGTAAGGCATCTGGGCCTGGGGAGGGAGGCTGGACACAGCCTTCTGCATCCGCTCCCCTGGGACAGTGCACCACAGAGGAGCCCCCTGTGAGGGCAGCAGACTCTCCCAGGGAACAAAAGCTCTGTGCGTGTACACACAATCACACACAGACGGGAGGAGAATAAGGCCACACACGTGAGGCCACCCTGTCCCGGCCCACACAGCACAGGGCCCTCTGTGATCAGACATCCTGTTAGACACCGTCCCCCAGTTAGCCGGCTACACTGCTGCAGCTCAGAGGCAATCACCCCTCTGAAAATCAGGATTCAGGGAGAGAGAACCACTCACTGGCAACCTCTTTGTCCCCCAAACCGACTGTGTAGCAGGCACTGGGACGAGCCTTGAGAAGAGCAGATCACCTGAGGTATGTACAGCCCACAGTTCCCACCTCTCACAGACTGCAGCTCCATCACCCCTTGTCCCCAGTTTGGAAACAATAGGAGCTCAGGACTGAGAGTGAAGACAGGAAAGAGGTGCAGGCACAGGTTGTCATGAGACAGAAAAGTAAGGACAGCTGGCCATGTGGCAGGGGCTGCTCATACGAGGAGCCGCCCTGTCTCACTTCGGTCCAGCTGCAGACGCTGGCACAGCACTCACCCCCTACTGCAGTCCCAGGTCCTGGCTCCTCTCCTCCTCTGGTGTCTGGACTCCTGGAGCTATTGGGCTGAGAAGGCCTCCCAAGGCTGGCCCCAGGTTCCAGACACGTGGGCCTGTGGGAGGCAGAGGACAGGCCAGGCTGGCTGGCTCACCTGCTGCAGGGCAGACCCAGTCTGCTGAAAGGACTGCTCTGGGTGGTGTGGCCTCCCTGTAGCTGTCTCTGTCCCAGCCCACACTTGGCAGAGCGGTGTTCTGTTCCTAGCCCCCATGGCTGCCTCTGCTGGGACAAAGCACGGGTTTGCCCCACCCTGGGCTTCCTGGCAGGGCCGGTGCCCTGTCAGCCCACAGCACTGCCAGTCAGCAGACTCCTATAGCCATAGGGGCCTGTGTCCAGGCTGAGTGGGGGCCACTTTCCAAGGAGGGATGCAGCTTAGAAGCAAAATAGTCCTGCCTGTGGGTACAGAGAGTAAGCTTTCTCACCTCCACTTGTCCAACTCCAGCCTCCCCACAGCTTTGGAGGGGAGAGAAGGAGCGAGCAGGCAGCTGATCAGACAGGAAACTGGTCTCAGGGGTCTTGGACTGGACTGGGCTCTGACACAACGGATGTTCCTGCCCAGAGTTAGTGACCTCAAAACCATCCTTCTGGATATATACTTCTTCATATAAATGGACAGGGAACCAGTAAATTACTTTTTTAAGATCTACCAGGGCAGCTAGAAATAGGTGTTCCAATATTAATGAATTTTGGGCCTTGCTCAACCCTACTCTTCACTGCAGGTACCAGGTTCCTTGACTGCATACATTCACAGGTACATGCAGACATAGGACACTCTGACCACTGTAAAATGTTTGACAGATTTTCCCACCAGAATAAAAGCAACTCATTTTCCTATATCATTTCCATCTTCCTCCCATACTACGTGGCTAGGAAGCCCAACTTTTTGGCTTCTGTTACTCAGAACACATACATGTGGCTGATTCTACCTGCTTCACTTCGCCAGTCCAGTAAAGCTGACTCAGACTACATTTTTAACCCTTAGCAGACTTTTCTCTCTTTTTCTTGCACCAATCCAATCAAGTGATCTTAGTTTTATTTGATTTTCAATACTCCCAGGATATCGGGCCTCTGTACCACATCTTTGGTAAAACTTCTGGAATCACACCTACTAATAGACCACCTCCTTATACCAATGAGACTCTTTGAAGAGATGGGGCATGTCATTTTTCCTTATCCTTCAGAGGAAGAGGAGCAGTGGGGGTCTTATTCAAACGCTCATAGATAAAACTAGTAATGCTTCCCATGTAACCCAAGCATATATCTTTATACCGGGAGCCACAGACTGGCCCTGGAGTCCCACAGCCAAACCTTTGCTGCTCCGTCCTGCTGTTTCCAGATCACCTCCCCTGGAAACCATGGGGCTCCTCCGGGAAGGTGTCTCACTATGTTCAGGGAACTGAGTGGGTACCATTCCCATTTCCCACTGTGAGTTCTGCCCTGGCGCGGTGGATCCAGACAGTGCCCTCCCTGGGTGGAAGCAGGGTGGGGAGGGGTGCAGGGGAGAGGCTTATGTGTGGGCTGTAAAGGCTGAAACCTGAGGAAGTCAAGAAGCTGCACTGAGAAAACAGTGCCTCCCAAATGCACACTCCCTGCCTGGAGCAGTTTCCTACCACTGACTCATTCGTTATATTTCTTAATTTATGTAAGAGCTTAATTTCTTTCTTTTTAAAGATTTTGTTTATTTATTTTTTAGAGAGAGGGGAAGGGAGGGAGAAAGAGGGAGAGAGACTGATGCATCAACCAGCTGCCTCTCACCCCAAACTGGGGACCTGGCTCGCAACCCAGGCATATGTCCTGACCAGGAATTGAACTGGTGACCCTTTGGTCTGTAGGCTGGCATTCAGTTCACTGAGTCACACCAGCCAGGACAAGAGCTTAATTCCTTTAAATCAAATAAACAGCGCTTTTTATCCAGTTCCAAAGAATGAGTGCACCCCAAGTGCTGTATTTGATTATCAAATTTAAACTGCCCTCCCCGCCACCTCCGCCTAGCTGGCACATTTACATATAAGACAAGGCAAATGCAAATGTCCTCACAAAGGACAAAATCCATCTCCTGCAGAACAGACAACCAGGCAACCAGACCAGAGATTTTGTTATTGAGAATGTCTTGGATTGCCCTGCAGGCGTTCCTCAGCCCTCCAGGTTAGATCTAGGTTGGGCCCTGAATCCAGCATCTGGAGACAGATCCTGCCTGACCAACCAGAGATTGTCACCCAAGAATGCCTTTTTAGTGTGGCTTCTCTCAGCGGATTGTTTCTACGACATCCGTGTTGTAGATCAGTGCTTCAGTCCTTTTTATGGCCAGGGGAGTCTTCACTATATGGATACACCACATTTTGTTTGTCGTTAAGCAATTGATGGACCTTTGGCTGCTGTGAATCATGGTGCTGCTGTGAATATTTGTGCACATGGTTTTGTTTGAGCACCTGTTTTCAATACTCTTGGGTGTATACCTCAGGGTGAAACTGCTGGTCCTGTGGTAGTTCTCTGTCTAAGCTCCTGAAAACATTCCAAAAACTGGAATTATCTTCTGGCAGGCCTCTTGTAGCACAGGCTTCCCTCACTAGGTAAGTGTTCTAGGAACCAGTCTGTATCAGTGCATGAGGGGCATTGTTGTGAGAAGCTGTGTTAGGCTTCAGTGAATATTTTTTGAAGACTTTTTGAACAGGTTTGCCCATTTCATAATGGATGCATTATCAGCACACCTGCCCACACCTTGCTGAATGTACAGCAGTTTTTGACCCAAACAGCATGATCCTCATGCCCCACCCTCCCTATTTACTGGATCTGGCACCCAGTGACCTTTTTTTGTTTCCTCAGATGAAAAAAATCCTCAAAGGGAAATGTTTTGCCAATGTGGAAGAGGTGAAACAAAAAACAGCAGAAACACTAAAAGGCATCAAAATCGATGAGTTCAAAAACTGTTTTGAGCAGTGGAAAAAAGGCTTGATAAGTGTGCTGCATCAAATGGACAGTACTTTGAAGGTGACTGAAGTTTAAACGTGAGAGAATAAATACACAATTTTTAAAAAGATTTTAGTTATTTGTTTTTAGAGAGGGGAAGGGATAGAGGGAAACATCAATGTGTGGTCACCTCTCACATGCCCCCTTCTGGGGACCTGGCCCATAACCCAGGCATGTGCCCTGACTGCAAATTAAGCCTGTGACCCTTTGGTTTGCAGGTTGGCACTCAATCCACTGAGCTACACTAGCCAGGGCTAAATACACAATTTTTTAAATAAATGAATTCGGGTTTTTTGGGTGCCCCCTCATATTACCCCTGAAAGGCATCTTCCAATATTAAAGCACCTCTCTGGAGCCCCCTAGCTCCTGCTTCATTTCTATCAGGAACTACACACCTCCCAGGTGGTATCCCCATTGCTTTCTTCAATTGCTCCTCTTGGCCTTTACCTTTGTGATGCAAGCAAAACTGTTGAGGTTCACGGTCACCTTCAGTCTTCATCCTGCGTGCCCTCGATCCCCTGGGAACACCTCAGTGGCTTGGCATTTACCCTGTCTTCTAACCCTGCGACTCAGCCTCCTCCCTGAGGTCTGCTCACCAGGGTGTCCCCTCCTTCCCTTGTGCACCTCAGCCCATCCCTTACCCAGCTCTCAGTTTTCATTCCTAGTCCATTCCTTTCTCCTACCTCCAGGCTCAGCCACCCGCCTGCTCATGTGGGTTTCCCTGAGGTGTCTTCAGGTGCCTCAGATTCTCCATGGCCAGAGCTGAGCTCCTACCTTCTCCAGAGCTTCTGTCCCCTCCCTACCTCTGTCCCACTCTTTGAGAGAAGATGAGGCTGCTACATAGGCACCAAGGATGACCACCCAGAAATTCACAGGACAACTCCATGGGCGAGGAGTGCTAAGCCGGGCTTCCTCCTTTTGGCAAGGCTACTTCCTGGCTCCACTGATTCACCATCTGGGGTTCCCATCTGGGCTTCCCATCTGCACAGTGAATGTGAGTACACAGTCTCTACATGCTGATGCTGTCCTTCCAGTGAACCCAGGTGCCTTTTGTAGATGGGCAGGTTTGTGGCCTGTGCAGGGGGCTTTCTGAAGGGGTTTCCCCTCCTCTAGCACTTCCTGAGAGGCAGTGACTTCTGCAGGAAGCAGTTTAGGCATGCCACAGAGCTCTTCTGAACCTTAGTTTCCTGGGTGTAAAATGGGAATAATCTGCCCACTAGAGTTCCCAGTGGGGCTACATGTCCAGGGGTGCCTGTGGGCCTGGCACACAGTAGACACTGCATGTTCTTACAGGGTTATGGACACAGACATGTGTGTGCTCAGCAGTGCTCAGTTCAGTGGGTGGGGCTCCCCAGGAAAGCATGTGTCTGCCTGGTTCGGTGGGGTAAGTAAAAAGCCAGGCAAGGGACAGCTTTCCCTCCACAGGTTCTCTCACTCTGTGCACCATCCCCTACCCCCCACAAGGCTACAGCTGTTTAAGGCAAGAGACACTGGCCCAGCTGATCCCCCTACCCCTAATTAGCCTGTCAGCACTGAAATGCTGGTGGGAGCCCCCCTCCCCACCAAGGCTGTGCCCAGTGGTTGGATTTGGAGGGGATCCAAGCCAGCTGGTTCCCCTTGGCCTGGGGGTGCTAGGCTAGTGCTATTGAGAGAGTGGGGATTTATGGACTCCCCTCTATTTTCCCCTTCTCACAATTGGTGGAACCTAGGCAAGTGGGTTCAGAGGGTGGGGCCTGGGGCCAGCCGTGTAGACAGGGTCAGGCTGTCTGGGTGGCAAACAGCATAGATAGGTTGTGGCCCACAGGGAGGGCTGTAGCTTGGGGGCAGTGTAGAGGGATGTGGACTGTGGAGAGAGATGGAAGGCCTAACGGCAGGCATGGGCAGGAGAGACTGGGGTTCCTTGGCTGTGTGTGCTGTCACCAGTGGAGTGCGTGTGACCTGAGGGCACAGGTGGGGGAGGGCAGTGAGGGCAGTACGGGTGACATGGCTTGGGCCCCCAGTGCCACATGTTCTGATCCTCAGTAACTTTCAGCCACTCTTGCCCCACCCACCACTCTGTGGAGGGGACCAGGTTGCTTCTAAGCTAGGGCCGGAGTTTTAGTCCACTTGTCTTTTGAGTCTTTTGTTGTCTGCCTGCATCTCCCCAACTCCCAGGTTCTCTAGCTCACCTGTCCTCCTGCCCCCAACACTCCCTCTTCACACACACATTTGGCTGGGTGGAGAGTGCAGGTTCCTGGATCTCAGGAAAGGACAGTTACTTTCACACATAAACCTGGAAGGTGCCTTTCTCCTGTTATCTCCATTTACAGATGAGGACTTGAGGCTCAGGTTTAAGGGATTTTGGGGGGCCCAGGTGCTCTACTGAGCCCTGGCCTAGGTGTTGTTAACTGGAGGTCATTGATACCAATTCAATACCAACAGGAATCCCCAGTTTGGGGTACAGTGAAAAAGGAAACTTTATTCAGTGCAAAACAGCTCTATTGTAATACAGCAGAGCTGTGGAAGCATCATGGCTATGGAATACCTCAGTTGTGATGCAGCATGACAGCATGGCTGTGACATAGCCTTGGGGCCAGGCCCCTCTCCAGGTAGACAGCTCTGCTCTCCTCTGCACTAGTCTGCACTAGGCTGCTCTTCCTGGTATGCAAGAGCCTGTGCAGCTCCATGCCTTTGTCCAGCGCTTCAGGTGCTTTGCTGTCTTGCTCATGGAGCCAATGTCTGCAGGCAATTGATCTGGCACCAGGCCCTTTAACATCCCTCTGGGGGCCTCAGACCCCTATATGGGCTGACGTACCACCAGGGGAGAGAGACATGAGTGGAGGGAGGCCAGTGGGCCCAGTAGGGTCTCTTTCTTCCAGGACTAATTGCTGACCACGCACTCTGCACTAGGTGCCTACTCATCCTAGTCCTTCCACTTTACAGATGAGGCCAAAGAGGCCTGGATGCATGATACAGTCCCACAGGTCTGAAGCCAGCCCCACAGCCCTACTTCTCCTCTGTCCTGCTCTAACACTTGCATATGGGCTGCTGAGTGGCAGAGCAGGGCTCCTCGGAGGTTAGGTTTAGTGGGTGCCACTGAGGGGCAAGGGGATCATCCCCACTGCAGGACACTGCTGGTCACCAGTGCTGGCCTCTCCCGCCTGCCCCATGAGCTGTAGCAGAGAGGGGAGTTGGAGTCCTGGCTCTGTTCCATGTGAAGAGTCCAGTGTTCTTAGGCCACCTCTCTATGTCTCAGTTTCCTTGCCTGCCAAATTATAATACCTATTTCTTAGGATTCATGTGAGGCTTAAATGAGAGACTCCAGGCAGAATCCTTGTGGACAAGGCCTGGTGTACAGTGCCTGCTCGGTAAACACAGGATTTCATTACAGGTTGTTCTTGTTCTGAATACAGCCTTGGAGACCTTGCTCCATGCCTGGCCCTGTGTTGGAGGCCTCCAGATTGAGTTAGGACTAGAAGCTTATATGGAGGCTGGGATCAGAGGGGATGCCTAGTGTGGTCAGAGCTGTGACAGCGAGAAACCCAGAGGCCACAGAGGGTTGGATGAGTTCTCACATCCAGCCTGGGGGACTGGAGGATGTGCCAGAGGCTAGCCTGGAGCTGGGCCCCCAGGTGTGGGGTGGGGTAGGGGGAACAGCCTGAGCAAAGGAATGGAGGTAGGAATGGCTGGGAGTTCAGTGTTGCTAGAGGTAAACCATTAGAAAATGTCAGTTCATTTTCTTTCTAAGAACACCTTTCAGGCCTTGCTGGAGCCATAGAAAAGGGGTGCGTAGGAATGCATGAGGACCTCTGGAGCTGGCAGGCCTGCATACAGACTGTGAATACACAGCATGCTGCCCAGAAGTGCTAATGATGCGAATGCTAATAATAGTGATAATGATGTTTCTCTATGCTGTGCACAGTTCTAAGCAGTTTATGAACTTAGTATTCCTCACAAGAATCACATCTTCATACCCCCATATTATAGGCAGAGAAACTAAGGCCCTGAGTGGTGAAGTGACCTGCCTAAGATCTTGCTATAGGAGTGGCAGAGCTGCTATTTGAACCTGGTTGGTGTTCAGGCAGGGGTTGTGGACTGACCTGGGGAGAGAGCAAATGTGTTCTGACTCAGGGTGAATGGGCAGAGCTGCTCATGGGCAGAGCCTACCCTGCCCTGCTCTGTCCTGCTGTATGGCCCAGGCATAGCTTGTCCTCTGGGTCCCTAGGCCCCTGGGCCACTGTAGCTGGGTGGGGACCCCCCCCACCCCCAAGCTGGGCTACATTCCTCCTGTTCCTGAGTCCCTGTCAGGCCTGGCACAGTGGTTACTCTGGGTCCCCAGCTGGTAGGCACTAGATCGGTGGTCACTCAGAAGTGTCAACTGCCCTGGCTTTAGAGTTGGAATAAGTATGAGGGGCTGGTTGGCTCTTAGTGCTTGTTGAGGATGGAGATAAGTGCTGTTCGCACCTGGACTTGCTTTGTCTCCACAACCCTGTGGGAAAGGAGTGACATCCTCCAGGCTAGGAAATTGAGGCTCAGGGAGGCTCAGCTGGGTGCCTGAGATATACAATCAGGGTGTCACAGAACTAGTATTTGAACTCAGAGTCAGCCACAGCAAAGCCTGTGCAATCTTTATTCAAGCAAGTGTGCTGTCTCAGGCTGTGCAAATGACATGAATGCCAGTCACAGCACCTACTAGCTGGGCAATTACTGCTTGCAGACCCTGTGCTGGCCACCAAGTCCTTGCATGTCCAGTACTGCCCTTGGAGGGACTTTTGGCACTCAACTTCCAGATTTGGGATTTGAGATTCTAGCTGGCTCTGTTCCCAGAAGTCTCAGGAGAGGCTAGGGATTATGGGATGCCCTGGGGTTGGGCAAGGGGTTCCCAGAATTCCCAGCCCAGTGTGGACGTGACTGGGCCTGTCAAGCTGGGTGAGGGGCCCCTTCTCTGTGAGTTGATGAGGAGAGGTCAGCGTTGTGATTCCTGATCCCTTCATACTTGTCTCTGTGCTGACAGCTGGGTCCTTGGAACTACCAGAGCCAGCCAACCTGGGCCTCCACTTGGCATTTGAGAAGTAGGTCTGGACATTGAAGCACTGAAGAAGTCAGGTGAGGAGACCCCACATGGCTGTGGTTTCAGGCAGCAGTGCTCACTGACTGCACTGAGCCATTCACATCCTTTTGGGGGCTGCTCCCTGGGCACGTCAACAGAATCACCCAGGGCAAGGATTGGAACACATTACTAGTCCAGGTCATCTGTCTAGCATTTATTCTTGGCTGTGCAGTCCTGGGAAAGTTAATTCACTTCTCTGAGCTTTGGTTTCCTTGTCTGTAAAACAGGGATCATGATGGGGCATATCTCAGAGGGCTGCTCTGGGATTCAGGGAGGCCAAATGCTGCATAGTAAAGGCACAGGCTCTGGTGCCTTTTGCCTAACTTTTGTCCCGACCTTTGCCTTGTATAGACTGTTGGCCTCGGGTAAGTCACTTCACCTCTTGGAACCTCACTTTCCTCATCTGGCAAATGAGGATAATAGCAGACTCATTCCTATAGGACTTCCTCAGGACACAATGAGCAGAGGGCCTGCCACAGGCTCTCAAGCAAGAGCTGCCCTCAAAGAGTGGGAGAAACCACAGGTATCTGCCTATAAAGCCGAGTCTGCTTCCCAGACACCCCTGTGGGGTTCAGTTCTGGCTGCCCATGGGCAGCGATCACAGTGCTCTTGTCCTCATGCACTCTGATGAAATATAAATAGCATGCGACATTTTTTAGTGAGATTAGGGAAGGAGTGTCAGTGGGTTGGGCCCTGCCAGCCAGAGGTAGTGAGGCTGATGAGCTGGCCGTGGGGATGAGAAGGAGATAGGAGCTTGTGAATAAATCACCACTCGATTAATGGACTAGCCATGGGGTGGCTTGTACAAGTAGTGCATTAATTGTCCAGAGAAGGTGACCTCTGTGTTGAGTGGCCCAGTGTCCCCTGGTGTACAAAGTGCCTGGTGTCTGGAGTGCCCTTCTCTGGGGCTCAGTGAATCTGGGAGCAGGCCTTCCCCAGATCCTACAGAGGCATGGTGGTGGGGTGCGGGAAGTATGGGAGGGCACCTCATCCTACTTGCTGTCCTCTGAGGTGGGCTCCCCTGTGCTCTGAAGGGTTTCTACACTGGGGACACATGGCCAGTCAAGCCTCATAGAGGGCCTCTCACCTGCATCCCAGCTCCCAGCAGCTTTCAGCTGGGACAGGATGGGGCAGGTCCTGGGGCAGGTCCCGGTGCAGGTGGGGCAGCTGTGAGCAGAGCTGACTCCATCCCATCCCTCCAGCCCTTTTTTTTTTTATTTCTCAGCCTCTTTGGGCTCGGTGGTTTGAATCCAAGCTGTCCCAATGTGGCCAGTTCCTGCCGTGCTGTCAAGGTGACCAGACTATCTGCTTTGCCAGGGTTGGGCGAGGGACTATGGTGCATGCACATGCACATAGCCTGGGCTTGTGTGCATGTGTGTTGCCATACCTGGTACACAGGTGTGCATGAAGCTCAAACACACGCATGCCTTTGTGCAAAAGCAGACACACAGAGGCCTGGCCCCGAGTGTCCAGCACCAGTGCTGGTGTTGGCGCAGGTTTGTCCTCATGAGGACATGTGCACTTAGTTTTCCCACAGAGGAGCAGAGGTACACAGCTGACATTTACATCACCTGCAGACACACACCACTGCGTGTGAGACTCGAGCTGTTGGATTGCTCACTTCATACCTTGCATTTTCATTCCCTGCATCCTCACCTCTGCTTGAGCACCTTCTCTGGCCGCCAGTCATCCCCCTTGCCCTGCCACCCTCAGTGGACAACACCAGGCCATGGTAGCACCTCTCACCCCAGCACCATGGGGTTTCTTTGCCACTGGGGGGATAATGAAGGTGCAAGTTTTAGGCACCAGTGGGCCGGAGCCCTGGTGCCTGCCATGGTGAGGTGTTCATCAACACACCTGGTACTGACTGCTATCCTTCCCTCTCTTTCTTTCCCTGGGGTCACTTCCTAAACTACCTGCTCCCAAGTCTTTGACTCGAGGTCTGTTTCTGGGTAAATGCAAAGTGGGAACAGGTGCACACATATCCCTGACAATCCTAGAATAACATGAACTATATTCCAGGTGACATGTTCATGAAAGGATGGTGCATACATGAGCACCTGTTGCGTACTGGACCATGACCTGGGTACCTTGCATCCACTAACTTCATTAATTCCCAACAGTTGTACCAGGGAGGCTCTACATTAGGCCTATTTAACCAGTGTGGAAATTGAGGCAAGGATTAATAGTACAAATGTTCACCTTAGAGGTGGAGGTAGGGCAAGTTAGAGCATGTAGAGGCCAGGACCAGGCATAGGTCGAATCCATACCTACCTCACCCTACCACATCCCCGCCCCCATTTGCTGGTAGATGCTGGTGTGCAGGTAGAAAGGGGGAACACCCTCATTCATCCTCTCAGCTCTGGCCCTGTGCCCCTGCCACCAGGTGCACATAACCTCTCCAGGGTGCTTTGTTTAAGAGGGTACAACCCCTGTGGCATTGGCTGGCCTGTCGCTGTGGGCCACTGGATTCTCTACTTTGTTTCTCCCTCTTGGAGAACATGGAGACCCAGGCAGCCTCTCCTAAGGTTGTTGGACACTAAATAAAAGCTTCAGGAAAGAGAAAACTTTTCCTGGGACTTTCAGTAGCTGCCTCACCTGCTCTTAGGGCAGAGTCCTGCTGGTAAGACCCTTTGTTCTAGGACAGATGCCCTTAATCTTACCTCATTCTTCTGGGAACAGGCTCAGAGAGGGTCAGTGGCTCAAGGTCACATAGCACAGCAGGGGCCAAACAAGGTCCAAATGCCAGGCCTTCAGCACACCAGCCCCAGGCTGTCTGCAGCCCCTGTGTCCCCACAGCATCAGTTAGCCATGAGGGACAGGCAGTGGGAGCCATTCAACTAGGAGGTGGTCCTGGGCCATCCAGAGAGACTTGTTTCACCTAGGGACATTAGGAGTAGGTGTATGTGGTCAAGTGCAGGGTCTCTGTTCCCATGGCCCTCAAAGTCCTAGATTCTCATGCCAGTTCTGCTGTGGACTGGCCATGTGGCCTTGGGCAAGGTACTCACCCTCTCTGAGCCCAGTCTCTTGTCTCTATTGAAAGACATAATTGCATGAACTGAAGTAGCATGTGTCAATGTTTGGCATGCCTCATGCATGATAGTGTACAGTTTCAGTTCCTTAGGGTTGGAAAGGCTTGCCTGGTTGGTGAGGTTGGTGTGAGACAGCTGTGGAGTCAGAATGTCAGTGAAGTCACCCTCTAGCAGTGAATGCCTTCCCACTCTGACCCTCATTGTACATGAGGCTGTGCCAAGAGCAGCCTGCACCTCACCCAGGAAAGGTGAGGTAATAATGCATGGAAGGGTGATGCTGTCAATACCTTTCCCTGTGTTCCAGAAAATTCCTCAGGTTCATGTTCCTGGCCCAGGCCCTGGGAAGACTTCCAGGGTACTTTGGGTTTGGCCTTGGACATTGTAGATGGGTCACGTGCAAGACTCCCTACCTGCCCACCCAACCCTTTCCCTCTCAGACCTCAGCTCCTCCTTGCCTGTTCCAAGCCCTGGCTCTCTCCCAACCAACAGGATGATAGCTCCCCTAGGGGGTTATCTAGCACCTCCTGCAGCCTGAATCTTTTCCATTTATTCATTTCTCCTGAAATGTCTGTCTCCTCTCCCATCTGTTCTGAGCACCAAGGCAGCAGGGGCTTTCTACCCTGTTCACACTGTGCCTCACCTGGGGCCTCAAATGACTGGTGCTCAGTGAATATGGGCTGTGGAATAAATGGACGAATAAGGAAGACACAGCCCAGGCAACTCCACCATTTCACAGGGGAGACCACAGTCTCCACCTGTTTGGCTGTGGATACTTTTGATGTCCACAACACATGGGAGAACCCACATAGGATCACAAAGGAAACCAGAAATGTGACCAGGACCCAGAGGAGCTTCTGATTTGACAGACAGGGAAACAGGTCCAGACAGGGCAAGGTCCTGTGACAAGTTGAGACCGAAGTGGTCTTGGAATGGACTAGAGCCTTGCCTGCCATGTAGCAGTGCAGGCCTCAGGGGCACGGTTGAATTAGACTCCTGAGGGGCTTTGAGACTTGGTTCCCGTTGCCCTCCTTAGCCTCCTCCTGGGAACTGGTCCCAGGCTCCGGACAATCAGACCTAGGCCCTGGCCTCAGGGACCTCCTGGCTGCTGGGATACTCAGAAGGATAGGTAATTGGTGCCCAGAATGGTCTGGCCCAGGACTGACAGAAGCACAAGGGGTTGGGGCTTGGGGGTGGGTATTGACGTTGCACAGGAGGTAGAGGGAGAATGAGGAAGAGAGGGCATTGTGCAGAGGGTCTGGCATGTAGGCAGAGCAGGGAGGTGGGAAGCATTTCCTCTGAGTGCCATTTCTGGGGCATGGTAAATGAGGAACAGGGCCCGGGCCCTCTCTGAGAGCTGTTCCTGCTCCCTCTCACCTATTCTGCCCACTCCCTGGCACTTAGCTCCAGCCCCATTGCTCTCCCTCCAGTTTCTTGAACACACAGAGCAACATGCCAGCCTTAGGGCCTTTATCCCTGATGTTCTAGAATCGCTGTTTCCACATTCTCTCAGAGAGGTCTTTCCTGTCTAGGACAGTGCCTACCCTGCCTCCAGCATAATCTGTGTTCTTTTCTCCTCAACATGGTTTCTGTTTGTCTTGCCCCACTCAGATGACAGCCACAGGCACATAGAGGTGCAGGAGATGAGTGAGTAAACATCGAGTGTGGTTCCAGTGAGCAGGTGGAGGCCTTGGCAGCTCTCTCAGAGCTGGGCTGTAAGGAGAACCCTGGGTGGAGTGATGGACCCATCCTATTTTCCTGGGCTCTGAGCTCAGAACTCAGCCTTTTGCCTATGACAGTTGAACCCTATGACCCTCAGAGGCCTGTGAGGCCCTCCCAGGGAATATTCTGGTCCCCAAACAAAGCCAAATTTGCAAAATGACGAGGAAAAGAAAAGGGAAACTGAGAAGGCAGCTGTCCCTGTGTTCCCCCAATAGAGCTTTTGGGTCATTGCAGGACAGAGGCTGGGGGCTCAGGACATGGTCCTGCCTGGCCTTTGCCTAGACAGGCCTCACATTGGGCCCAGCCCATGTTGAAGAAATATGACCTCCAAGATGGGGCTCCCTGCACCACCCCCATAGGGACAAGCAGGCCTGGAGGGCTCCTTAGGGAGGAGGTGGCTGGAGCACAGAGGGACCAGAGGTAGGATACCTCAGTGGCAGACTCAGCTCTGTGTCTTATGACTGGTGACCTTGGACAAGGCTGTGCACATCTCTGTGCCTTATTCCCTCCTTTGTCAAAGATGCTTAAACTATCCTACCTGGAATAATCTTTGATGCAATGCCAGGTACTCACTGAAGTCAGGCACTGGTTCCAGGGGCCCAAGAAACATGTTGTGGGGACTTGGCAAGGAGCACCAGTGGACCCAGGGACATCTTGGAAGGCTTCATAGAGGGGGAGTCATCCTTTGAGCTCAAAGGATGCATCGAGTTCCAGAAGGCAGGGCAAGGCATTTTGCAGTGAAGAACCAGCTTACACTGAGGTTCTAAGGTGTGGACATTCTTGAGACATTGCTTACTGAGGATTGCATGACCCTCAGTGGGGAGCCCAGCCCTAGCCCTCTGTTTATTCCTAGTGTGTGTCCTTTTCTCTTGTTGATTTATAAGAACACTTTGTACATTAGGTACATCAATCTTTATTTTTTAGTAACAAATGTCAAAGAAACAAAGCATTTATATTTTATTTTCCTTATGGTGGGTTTCAATAAATAGCATCATAAATATTTTTATGTTGGCAAAATTTCCAGCCTGACAAAATTTATTTGTGGTATTTTTTTTCTTTTTTGGTTTGGGATGTTCTTTTTTTTAATTGCATTTTTCCCACTACTACTTAACCCCCTATGCCCTCTTGCACCTCTACCCACTTACCTCCCCCTACTCCCCACAATCACTGCACTATTGTCCATGTCCATGAGTCCTTTTTCTTTTTTTGCTTGATCCCTCCACCCCCTTACTACATCTTTCCCAGAGCTGTCAGCTTGCCCTCTATCTATGAGTCTGTCTCCATTTTGCTTGTTAGTTCAGTTTGTTCATTAGATTCCATGTGTGAGTGAGATTATATGGTATTTGCCTTTCTCTGACTGGCTTATTTCACTTAGCATAATGTTCTCCAGGTCCCAGGATATTTCTTGTTACTTAATATCAAGTATTTGCTATCCCACACTTATACATGCTGGGCACTTAAAAAATGTCTGAGACTCCAGTTAGGTTGAAACTTGAAAACTTACTGCTGGAAGAAAAATACGAGTCTTTGCTCACTGGGTTTCTCCCTCTGGAGTTCTTTCTGTCCATCTGCTCATTCCTTCCTGCTTGGAGTGAGGTCCAACTGAGGCCCTCCAGTGTCCTGTGACCTCTCTCCAGCATGAATCAGACCCAGAGATGTGATGGTGGAAGTGTGTGTATGTGTTGCAGGGGGGCAGAGATTTCGAGCTGGTCAACTTCCATGTATTAACTTGCTGAAGCACCATCATCACCCCATGAGATATATACCATAATTAATGCCATTTTACAGGTGAGAAAACTGGAGTTCGGAGAGTTTATATGACTCGCCCAATGTCATATAGGAAGGGACAGAGACAAGATAGGAACCCAAGCCATATTGCCCCAGAACTCATACTTTCAAACTCTCCTCTGGGATCCAGTTCAAGCTAATTAATATGCATTCATGGCCTCTCATAGCCCCAGTCTCTTTCATGTGTTGGTATAGTGCTTTGGCTGCAGTGCCTGTGCACCTAGGCACTCGATACACCTTCTCCTTCCCTGTTATTAGGTTGTGCCGCTGCCTGTTTCTCTACACCGCCTGCATCCCCTAATCCCTTAGAATCCTGGAATCTCGGGCTTGGAAGGGCCAGCCCTTCATTGGCAAATAGGAACAGGAAGTTTCAGAGGCAGGGAGGCCTTGGCCTATGCCCAGTGTGTGAAGAACAGAGCCAGGTGTGCTCCTTGGTATATGGAACTTGGACCTCCACTCATTGTACTGTGGTTGGTTTCAGGCTGTGTTCTCTCTGCTTTTGCTGCTCCCTCCAGGAAACCCCTCCACACCCTAGCTGGGTGAGATGCCTTCACTGGGATTAGGTGCTGCCTGAAATAGCCACTCTAGCAGAGAGTGCTCAGGGATCTCTGTCCTCTGCTGTTCCCAGAGGCCTGGGGCCAAGGACACTCTGTCTCCTTTCTGCCCCTGCCTCCTGTAGAAGGATGTTCTCGAGATAAAAATACCCCTGGAAACATTCTCTGGTGCCTGGCCTGACCCGTCATCCACCCCTGGGGCCAGAATCTCCTGCCCTGGCTTCCCTCAGGTATCAGAGGATAGACGTCTGCCCCTTCTGGAGACTTGGTGCAGCTTTCCACTGGGGTCAGTGTCTCCAGCCTGTCTCCAGACCACAGAATGGGGTGGGCCTGAAGGGTCGTGGGCACTTGTGGTTTCTGCAGCCAACACATACCAAGCATTGCCTGCTGGTCAGTGCTCTCCCAACCATAGAGAAGCAAGGGAGCTAGGCTGCTCCCTGGCGGAGGGAGCTCATGGCTCACTTGTTTAGTTGACTGCCGTGGCACATTCGGAAAGCATCACTCGGGGCCAAGTAGGAGGGTTGGGGATGTGCCAGCTTGAATCCTGCTGGGGACCCCTATTTCTGCTCTGAGCTTCCTGTGCCAGCTGCCAGAGCTGGAAAACCCCTGCCAGAGAACACTGGGAGGACCTGGTGCTGACTCTGGGTCTACTGTGTGCCACCTACTTGGCAGGCTCCCGAGGTAGGTGGAGTCTACCCATTTTGCAGATGAGGAGGCTGAGGCCCAGGGAGAGGTCCACGGTAAGCTGGGAGAGTGGCCAGGCCTTCAATTTGGGAATAAGGACTCTCTTTCCCCTTGTGTGCCACCCCTCCTAGGAGAGTTGATGTCATGTTGGCAATGATGACAGCAGCCTCCTCCTGGAACCCTGCTGTGCCAGGCCCTGTGCCCAGAGCATACTTCCCTCATCACATTGAACTGCACATCCCCCGGGACTCTAGTCATTAGCCCATTTTGTGGAGAAGGAAGCTGGGCCTCAGGAAGGGGAAGTGCCTTGCCCTGTTCCCCAAGTGTCAGCCCTGGCCTTGGCTGACAGGTTGGCACTGGCAAGAAGGTGCAGGGGGTGCTCCAGTCTTTGTCCAGTTCCTGCCCTTGCTGGCTGGGAGGCTGAGGGCCAGTCTGGCCTGTTTGGGCTCTGGCTGCCCCTTTGTTGTGTGTAAATCCTGCCTCCCTCCCACCCAGACTACCCCATCCAGAACTGTGACCATACATGACCCAGGAGAACGTGTAGTAAACTTCAGATGGCTGAACTCTCATCACGGGCTGCTGCAGGGCGGCAGCAGGAGCACTGGACAGGGCATCTAGAGACCTGTGTTCTTGTCTTCAAGGTGCCACTCATTCAGTTGCTTTGTAATCTTGGGCAAGTCACTTCTCTGTGCCTCAGTTTCCCTATAGAATGGAACTAATTTTGCCTCCCTCATGGGTGAGAACCAATCTGACAGACTGGATTTGTGTGTCCAGAGAAAACACCTTTAAGGAGATAGAGAGTCAGGAATGAGGTTGAGAGAGCCTGGGGCAGGCCAGATGACCAGCAGGAAGCCAGGAGGGGCAGGCTGTCCACCCTCATCCCTTCTCCCTAACCTTTTATGGCTCCCATTGCCCTATGACAGATACCTCCTCTGCTCACAGTTCCAGCTCTTAGGTGACCTGAGGCAAGGGACTTAACCTCTCTCAGCCTCAATTTCTCCATTTGTCCAGTAGGAAGAACCATCTATCTTTCAGAGTGGGGCCTTGAAGGCTGGAATAACTGAAGCCAAGAGCTGACCACGCAGGGCCAGGCACAGTGTGGGCCCACTCAAGGGGACAGGCATAAGATTAGAGACCTAGGCACAAGTCCTTGCCATGGGAATTCCCAGCTGTGGGCAGTGGTCTGTGCTGGAGCCTCTCTGAGCCTCAATTTCCCCATCAGTTTTGAGAGTGAAAGACCCAAGAGAGGCACTGAAGGGCCTAGGGAAGCTGCTCAGGGAATGATGAGGGATGGGGAAGCAGTGGGTGAGGACTGGGAGTTTTGAGTTGACAGACTGGAGGGACCATACAGGCCATTTCCATACAGAGTAAGCAGAGGCCCAGAGAGGGGAAGTGACTCTTCCAAGGTCACATAGCTTGTGGGAGGCAGAGCTGGAACTTGAACCCATCTCTGTTTGCCCATTGCTATTATCTGCCCCAGGAGGCTTATCATGTGTGGTGACCCATCAACAGTTGCCTTAGTCCCAGCTAGAAAAACCAGTGTGACAGTGGATTACAGCCAGCCTTGGATGTAAAAGGGTAGGGCTTCATGGGCTCAGTGGCTGGCAAATGGGGGAAGGTGAGAAGGGCATCCCAAGTCAGCTTGCCTCTGGAAATTCACAGAGTATCTTCCCAACACATTCTTCTGTGATCCTTACAGCAGGATCCTTATGCAGGAGATGAAAGCAGGGGGCCCCTTTGACAGATGGGAAAACTGAGGCTTGGGGATTGCAGGGACCACATAGGATGTGTGTATGTTCAAGGCAAGTCTCTGACAGGTTACTGTATAGTCATATACACATTCACCCACCCATCTATTTATCTGTCTCCCCAACCACCACATTCTTCCATCCACTTGTTCACCTATGAATATACCCACCTACCTACCCAATCATATACCCACCCATCCATTTATAGTCTGCCTACCCATCTATCTATTATTGACTTATCCATCTATCCACCTACCCACCCACCCATTCATTTATCCATTCACACGCCCACATACCTGTGCATAGTCCATCCATCATCCATTCATCCATCCACTCTACTAATTTATCCATCCTCATACCCATGTACCCATCTGTAATCCATCTATCTATAATCTACTCATCCATCCATAATTATCCATCTATCATGCATGCATCCACCTATTTATCCACACATCCACATATCCATCCATAATTCATCCATCTATAGTCCTCCCATCCATCCATTTACACACCCACCTACCCATTTATAATGTGTGGTGACTCATCGACAGTTGGATTTATTTTCTTTTTTAAAAAAAGATTTTGTTTATTTATTTTAGAGAGAGGGGAAAAGAGGGAGAGAGAAATAGTGATCGGTTGTCTCATGCCTCCACCTGGGGACCTGGCCTGCAACCCAGGAATGTGCCCTAACTGGGAATTGAACCGGCAACCTTTTGGCCTGCAGGCTGGCACTCAATCCACTGAGCCATACCAGCCAGAGCAAAAGTTGGATTTATAATACACCCATCCATTCATCCATAATCCATTTATTCAGCCATAATCCATCTATCCATCTATTCATAATCCATCCATCCATCCATCCATCTATGCATCCACCCATTCATTCATTTATCCATCCACACACCTATCCATTCATAATTTACCCACCCACTCATCCATTATCTATCCATCTATAATCTGCCCGTCTATCCACCCATAATTCAATCATCTACCCATTCATCTGACTATCTGTCCATCTACCCTTTCATTTATCCTTTCATATAGCCACCCATCCATCATCCATCCATTTATCCATCAATCCACAGGTGGGCCCTATGATTGGAATTGGGAAGGCTCTTCAGGTGGTGGCTAGGGGCATAGGCTATGGACCTGAGTTCCTCTGTGACTTTAGGAGAATTACCATATTACCTGCCTCTTTAGAATGGGAACAGCAGTAGTTCTAACCTTGTGGGTTTGTTGTGAGGATTACATGAGTTTGATATTTGTAAACCACCTACCACAATGTCTGGATGCAGTAGACACTTGCTAATTATCAGCTGTTATTTTCTCTGAGGACCCATTTTGTCTTGCTCTTCTCTGGTTCTGAAAGTTTGTCATGGACAGGCTGACATGTTGTGAAGGTATGGGGTATCAGAGGTGTGGGAGGCACCCTCCTCCTCCCACCAGGGCCCTGGGTGTAGCAAGCAGAAATGTGGGTTCATGTGGAAATTTCTGACTTCTGAGCCCCTCTGAGGAGAGCAGACCATCTACAGTGATTTGGCTTTGCTTTATTAACTTTAGGGTCTTCTAGAGACTGATTCATCTCCAGCTCATGCTGGAAAAATGGCAGCTGCTGCTAATGCAGCCTTGAAGACAGCCATGTGCCCACTCAACACCGTTACTTAGAAAATAGGATTCAAGAGGTAAGATTAAGGTCACTGATGTGCACCTGTCCATTTAGTCATTCATTCAGTCAAACATGCATCTATGCACCCATCCACTTATCTATTCCCTTATTCAGCCTCTCATTCACTCATTATCCATCCACTAGTTCCACATATCCTCCCATCCATTTGCCATCTACCCACCTACCTAACCCATCCAGCCATCTTTCCATCTGTGTATTTATCCATCTTCCAGTTATTCATCCACCATCACTCCCAGCCATTCATCAATTCGCCCAACCACCCATGCATCCTCTTATCCATTGATTCATTCATCTATTCCTCCACTCACTAATCTATCCACCTAACCCATCCAATAATTTTTCATCCATCTAACCCATCCATCTTTCTAGTTACTACTTATCCATCCATATACTTATCTGCCAGTCCCATTTATCTATCCATATGCTTGACCACCTATCTGCACATATAGCTGTCTCCTCATTCATTGGTCCATCCATCTTCTCATCCATTTCTCCATTCAGGTGCTTATTCCCTCGTCCCTTTGTCCGGTCAGTGAGCATTTCCTGGATACCCTTTCTGTGCCAGGCCTGCATCAACCTCTCTGCACTTGGGCAAGGTCAACTCTCACATGAGGTAGAGAGTAGTTTCACCCTAACAGTAGAATCCAGGGCCAGAGAATCCAAAGGGCTTTATTGAAGTAGTGGCCTTCAGCTGATCCCTGAAGGGTGAGAAGATTTTAAACATTTCCTTAAGCCATAAGTTGGGGGTTGGCCACATGGGGCAGAGGGATGCCACAATGAAATGCATCAGGAGCCTGTTGCTGTGGCAGACAGGAGTGGCCTGGACAGGAGGGTGGCTTTAAGGATTTGGGAGGTAAAATACCTAGGACCTGTTGGGGGAATAGATATGGGTACTGATGGAGAGGGAGGAGGCCAAGCTTGTAGCTGGGGTGATTGGGGAAGTGCTGATTGGCTGCCAGCTAACCCTATGAGGAGTGGGAGGAGGAGGAGAAAGGTGAGGGTGAGGAGAAGGTGAGGAGGGGCAAGAGAAGAGGAGGGAGAGGAGGAGGTGGGGGAGAAAAAGAGAGAGAAGGAGGTTTGGAAGAAGAGAAGAAACCATGTTGACCACGTGGTGCTGTGGGACATCCAGGAGGGGAAGCTTGAGTTCAGGAACCTTTGCCACAGGGGGGCCACCTGAGGCCTGTGAGAAACAGCCCAGGAGACCACGTTCTGTGAAGGTAGTTTAGTGGTTGGTGATCCCAAGGAGTCTTGTACATGAGGTGAGTGGGGAGTGAGCCAGGAAGGGAAGGAGCTATTGTGGGATGGATTTTTGACAAAGCCACTGCTGGGGGCAATGGGCTGAGGAACTTGGGGAGGTAGATAAACCCAGCACTCCTGTCAATCATCGATTGCAGGTTGCTCCTGGAACATTCATTCCCTAGCTTGCCCTAGAGCTATTGAACAGAAAGACTGTGTTGGTGGTTGGATAGTGGGTAGTGGGCCCTGGAGTGGTGAAGATCCAGGGAATAGGTGGAACACTGACCACTCCCATCCCTATCAAATAACATATTGTCGCTGTTCCTCTCCTTGGGCCTAGCAAGGCCTCAGCACAGAAAGCTTGTACTGTGTCAACCTGGAGTGTTTTCAGGCTATGAATGTACACTGTGGGGAGAGGTTGGTCTGTGCATTGGTAGAAGGGAAGGGAACTTGGCCTGCAAAGGTGACCCTGCACTAAAGTTTGTCCTTTTCTCCTAGACTCTGAGAATGCAAATGGTCCCCCTTCCAACCCTCCATCTCCCCTCCAGATCAACTCTTGGCTATCCCCAAGCTAGCCTCAGCTTCCTCACTGGCCCCCCACACTCCTGAATGTGCCAGCATGCCCTACCCTGCTCCTTGCTCCATGGCACCCCTACCAGGAATGCTGTCCCCTCCCCCCACTCCATCCAGGCCTGTGCACTTCCAGCCCCTGGTGCCTGTCACTGCTGAGCTCCCTGCCTTGCTGCAGTACATCTGCCCTTAGGCCTGCCCATCTGCAAAATGAAAGATTGGATTTTCAAAAGTCTCCTGCTAAGTCTGATGAAGAGCAAATGGAGTAGGAGATTCTGAAGCTTTCCCAGGACACAGTGAGAAAGTTCCAAGATGGATTAGTGATATCTGCCACAGGCATGGGCTAGAGAAAGTAGTGTGTAAGCCACATTCTGGTTTTCCTGGAATGAAGTGATCTTTAAGGATTCTTCCAAAGGTAGGACTTGATGAGGTTGGAGTGCCCCATCCCTGGACATTCTAAGCAAGAGCCGAATGCCTTGGGTCAGCGGTGCTGGGATGGGTTTTATCTTTGTTGTTGAGTGCTGAGATTTGGGATGTTTGTATGTCTAATCACTACATGGGATGACAAAGGCCTGGAGGACTGAGACTGAAATACAGTATCATGCTTACATTCTGCCTTGGGGCCTGGGGACATGGTTTGTTTTTCTTTTCCCTACCCTCAGTCTGGGAGCTCATCCCTTGAAGGCTGTGTGACCCTTGGCAAGTGACTCAATTTTTCTTGAGCTTCAGTTTCCTCATCTGGAAAATGGGGTAATAGTTATAATGTTGTTGTAGGAATTAAGCGAGTTAATTAGAGCTCTTAGAATAGTGCCTGATGGATAATAAGCACTGGATGTACATTGATTACTATACTTATACCTCAGAAGTGATCCCGGCCAGAGGAGAGGCTCCTGAAGATGGGGTATCTTGAGTCCTTGCCCCTCAGGGCCCCTCCATTGGCCATTATAGTCACTGTTTTCTTGGCAACTGAGAATGTGAGCCCAGGTCTTGTCCTGGTCTTCTCCAGATATCATTGAAACCTGAGGTGTCCAGAGCCTCAGGGGACTGGGCATGGAGTGTTGTGCTCTATCTAGAGGCCCCTCTCAGTGACTTTCGGACCCCTCCCATGGGTCATGTGGTAGCCGCTTCTCTAAAATCCCAGCCCCTGCCTGACTAGTGTTATCAGCAGGCTGGATGCCAGAGGCTGTGTCCACTACTGGTAGGCTGGCAGGGGCAGTTCCAGCACTTCTCTGGTGCTCTGGGTCCATGTGCTCCACTACCCACTCTGCCTGCTAGGCTTGCTTCATTGCTATCTTCAGTGTGGAAGTCACCCTGTCTCTTTTGGTTCAGGTATTGCACCCCAGTATCTCTCTCTCATTCCCTCCCAGCAATGCCCAGGGCCCTCCCTGGCCAACGTGGGCACCTGCTGACAGTGGTCCTATTATCTCTACCATCTCATCCCAGCCCACAAATTGCTATGTGACTTTGGAAGAGTCTCAGCCTCAGTTCTTCCATCTATAAAATTGGGAGCTGGCCTGCTTGCTTGCTAAAGCCTCTTTCATCAAAACAAATCTAATTTCATTTCTTATCTGATTTAACCATGTGTAGTCTCTGAGCAAGAGCTAAACACCTGTATATCCCTGGTTGAGGATATTGTCCCACATTTCTTTCTTTTTAAAAATTTTTTATGTATTGGTTTGAGAGAGAGAGAGAGGGAGGGAGGGAGGGGGAGAGAGAGAGAGAGAGAGATCGATTTGCTGTTCCACCCATCCATGCATTCACTGGTTGATTCCTGTGTGTGTCCTGACTGACCTGAGATTGAATCTGCATTGGGATGATGCTCCAACCAGTTGAGCTGCTTGGCCAGAGCTCATCTTACATTTCTTAAACCGGGTCCTCAGAGACTCAATTTAAGAGCTGTGCAACCTTCTTGCCAAGCCAGTGTTTATATGTGAGGAGTGTCCTTGGGACATTTGGTAAGTTGGTGGTGCTGGGGTTGTTGCTCATGGGTTTTCTTCTGGGGTTTTCTTTGTGGTGCTGTGTTCACCAAGCCTATGAGGGACTCTCCATACCCTGAGTGTGTCATACACACATGCATCCACATATGCACATGCATGTACACAGACAGTGAAGGCAAGAGAAACTGAGACTGGACTATACTTGGCTCCCACTCTGTCTCTGTTCTTTATTTTCTGAGTGACTTGGACAACTGACTTTGCTGTGAGTCTCAGTTTCCAGCTCTGAGAAAAATGGGAGAAGGTATAAACATGACCTTGTTGATTTTTTTCTATGTGGTTCTAGGAGGAATGTCAACAGGTGAGAGGGTTGCCGAGCCTGTGTGACATAGTCTGGGTGAGTCCTAAGTGCTCAACCTTATAGAGACACCAGGGGTCACTGCAGCAGCCCCACCTACCTGGGAGCTGGCCAGGTGTGGGGCTGCTCAACTGCCAGGAGCTGTGCACCAGGATGAGCTCTCTGGACTTTGATTCTTGCAATTCTGTCCCAAGTAGGCTTTGAGCTGCCTTGGAGTCCCAGCTGGAGTAACCATGACCTGTTAGATGTCTCTCCAGGCCTCCAGGCCACACAAACCCACCCCCAGCAATCTGACAGCCACCTGCTGGCATCTGTGTACCCCAACCTTGGCACCTCCCTTTGGAGGGTCCAGGAATCTGGGGATGAGCTGTCTTCCTGGCACAGGGAGTCCTTGGGGAGCCCGCCACCACTGGCTCCCTGCCCCCTGGCCCAGACTGAAGCAGCATTCATCATTCTAGCCTCCAATCGTAGCTCCTCCAATCCATGGTGAGGTGGCCAGGTGGAACACCTATTGGGGGAGGATAGTAGCATGAGGAGAGGCCCCATGGAATCTGGGGCCCCATGACGGGAGACCTTGCATTAGACAAAAATGGTTTGAATATCAGCTCTCCTGCTTATTGGCTGTGTGGTTTTGGGTAAGGCACTTTACTTTTCTGAATCTCCATTCAGAGAGAAGTACAGATAGTAGCCACCTCCTTGAGCTGTGGACTGGCTGACCTAAGAGCCTTTGCTGATGTGTCTGGCCTGCTCTCCCTGTGGTTGGAGGAGCTGGTTCTCTCAGGTAGTAAGCACTGCATGAGCATCTAGGGGTCCAGCAGCATCTAGGAACCTAGACAGACTTTGGGAGGGGTCTGTAGCCTCATGGCTCTACCCAACCCTGTCTCCCAGATGTTTGGAGCAGAGGTCAGAGGTTGTGCCTCTCTGAGGCTCTGGTTGCAACTGGCCATACAGACCAGGGATGAATCCTGGTGTTGCTACCTCCTGGCTATGTCATTTCCAGTGTCTAAGCCTCTCATGGGTATCCAGCTGCCTGTCTCCCTGCTGCTGTCCTGGGACCTTCTCTGGGGCCTCAGTGTCTTCTGGGCACTTCAAGCCTTCAAGCCTTGTCTAACTCTGACCTCATAGTGCAACCAGGTGGAGTCTGGGGGTGCATGGGGTCCCCATTGGTAGGGAGGAGCATGTCTAACCTCCTTGTGCTCATGTCTGGGCCAGCTGGCCAGGGGTCTCCCTCTCCTTCCACCTCAGCCCTGCTGAGACAGGGTGAGGTCCTAAGTACCCTCAACCCCAGTGCTAGCTAACAGCCAGATGGCCCCAGTGCCCACAGGGTCAGGTGGTGCCATGGCACCCAGACTGCAGATGCCTCAGCCTGGTACCAACAGGCTGTCCCAGAGCCAGCAGGGCATTGGGGGAGGGGCAGCCACTGGCTTGTGTGTCCAGGGACTGGACAAGTACTGCCAGCCATGGGAGCAGTGTTTGTCTGGCATGGGTGTGGTACTGTGGGATGTGCCCTGAGACTACCCAGTGTGTGTGAGTGTGTGTGCATGGCAGGCTGACCAAGTGACACTTTGAGTGCTTCCCATGTGCTTTAGTTTAGAGCCAAGGAAGGTGGGTGTCAGGGAGGCCCCTGGAATGAGGTCAGCCAGTCAGTGATTCCTCTGGGCACTGACTTAGGGACCCCCTCCTAGCTACTGCTCATGGCAAGGCCTTCAATAGACCCGGGAGGTGAGTCAGCAGTGAGGGAAACAGCAAACTCCTGTGCTCAGGTGGCTGATGGTCTTGTGGGAGGGACTGCAACCCTGTGCACATCATCGTTGTTGTTATTACTACCTTTATTAGGCCAGAGGTCAGGGTTGTGGGGTTACATTGGGACCTGCATAGGGTGTAAAATCCTCCGAGAACACAAGGAAAACCTCTGGAGATATTCTAGTGGCATTAAAGTCAAGGTCTGAATGAGGGAGGTGGTGGGGAAATGCCTGGGACGAGAGGGTCCAGGGTGGGTTTAAAGAACAGGAAGGAGCCTGTGAGAAGCAACATGGTAAGTGAGGTGGAGGCTGGGAGGTGAGATCTGAGGGGTCCTGAGTTCTGCTCATGCAGGTGCCACAGATGCCAGTGGGGACTCTGGCTTTGAGCAGACGATGGATAGGCTCCCTCTGGCTGCCACTGGACTGGGGTTGGGCAGTAGCATGGAGGTGGGCAAGGTGGTTGCCTGACTGGTCCAGGTAGGTAACAATGGGGCTGTGTGAATGGAAGAAGGGGTAGATACTAAATATATTTTGAAAGCAGAGCCCTTGGTGTGGGAGTAAGAAGAGCTGAGGATGAATTCAAGGTTTTTGGCTTAAAGTACTGGGAGGGTGAAGTGGCAGATTTCCAAGCTGGGAAGGATGAGGAGCTGGCTTACAGTGGGAGGGAGGATTAGGATCCTGGTTGTGAATAAATTAGGGTCAAAATGTCTGCCAGTCACATCTGAGGGCCCTGGGTGGAGGACTTTGTGGGCTGGTGCAGGACATCTGCTGTCCTATCTGTTGCAGGAGCCTTCCCACCTGGAGCCGGCCTGGGGGCGAGGAGCCAGGGCTGCCCTATCCCCGGGATGACTGCAGCCAGCCGAGCCAACCCCTACAGCATTGTGTCATCAGAGGAGGACGGGCTGCACCTGGTCACCATGTCGGGTGCCAATGGCTTTGGTAACGGCAAGGTTCACACGCGGCGCAGGGGTAGAAACCGCTTTGTTAAGAAGAATGGCCAGTGCAACATTGAGTTTGCCAACATGGATGAGAAGTCACAGCGCTACCTGGCTGACATGTTTACCACCTGTGTGGACATCCGCTGGCGCTACATGCTGCTCATCTTCTCATTGGCCTTTCTTGCCTCCTGGCTGTTGTTTGGCATCATCTTCTGGGTCATTGCTGTGGCTCATGGTGACCTGGAGCCAGCTGAAGACCGTGGCCGTACGCCCTGCGTGTTGCAGGTACATGGCTTCATGGCAGCCTTCCTCTTCTCCATTGAAACTCAGACCACCATTGGCTATGGGCTGCGCTGTGTGACAGAGGAGTGCCCAGTGGCTGTTTTCATGGTGGTGGCACAGTCCATCGTGGGCTGCATCATCGACTCCTTCATGATTGGTGCCATCATGGCCAAGATGGCCCGGCCCAAGAAGCGGGCGCAGACACTGCTGTTCAGCCACAATGCTGTTGTGGCGCTGCGCGACGGCAAGCTTTGCCTCATGTGGCGTGTGGGCAATCTGCGTAAGAGCCACATCGTGGAGGCCCATGTGAGGGCTCAGCTCATCAAGCCGAGGGTCACAGAGGAGGGTGAGTACATCCCGCTGGACCAGATTGACATCGATGTGGGCTTTGACAAGGGCCTTGACCGCATCTTCCTGGTGTCGCCCATCACCATCCTGCATGAGATTGACGAGGCCAGCCCACTGTTTGGCATCAGCCGGCAGGATCTGGAGAGAGACGACTTCGAGATCGTGGTCATTCTGGAGGGGATGGTAGAGGCCACGGCCATGACTACACAAGCTCGAAGCTCTTACCTGGCCAATGAGATCTTATGGGGTCACCGCTTTGAGCCTGTCCTCTTCGAGGAGAAGAACCAGTACAAGATTGACTATGCACATTTCCACAAGACCTATGAAGTACCCTCCACTCCCCACTGTAGCGCCAAGGACCTGGTGGAGAACAAGTTCCTGCTGCCCAGTGCCAATTCCTTTTGCTATGAGAATGAGCTGGCCTTCATGAGCCGTGATGAGGAGGATGAAGCTGATAAAGACCTAGACAGCAGCAGTCCTCAAGCTAGGCACAACTTTGACAGACCCCAGGCTGGTGGCAGTGCCCTTGAGCAGCGGCCCTACAGGAGGGAGTCAGAGATCTGAACTCCTGTTGGCCAAGGTGCAGCATCCGCCCAAGCCAGGGAGAGGCCTGCATCCCCTGAGGGCCCAGAGTTTTGGCTGAACGGGCCAGACACTCTGGTTGCAGACTCAGTAGTGTTTCAGATGTTTTATGTTTCTCCACAATGGCCTTGGAAGGTTGGCGGGAGAGTGGGTGGTTGGAGCGGGCAGTCCCCAGCCTCAGATGCCCAAGCAGGCTCAGGGGCAAGGGGTGACCTCCTGGGGGCTAGACCTTCTGCCTGAGGAAGGGGCTGCAGTCTGCCCAGAAATAGCTCTGCAGCTGGCCACCCAGCCTTTGGGTGAGGCTGGCAGGCTGTAGGGCAACCTGCTGGTTTTTAACTTGGGGAGAAGCGATGGGTTTTGGCTTTCTCAGTCTTAGCTTGGGAAAGACTGTTTACAAAAAAAATTAACATGTGATTAATTTTGTTTTAATTCACGAGGGTACAAAAAAGGGACAATTAGAATTCCATTTGTTTGCCAGGATATAAGCAGCTAGGTGGAGGCTCTTGACACTTCCCCAAGGCTGGATGGACCTCTGTCTCCTCTGTGAAGGCCAGGCCCTGGCGGGTGGTGGGCCTATGGAAAGCACAGCAACACCATGGTTTTTTATGCATGTGGGTAGATTAGATTCCATTTGTGATAGAAAAACCAAGACCATGCTCATTATCATAATACAAGCTTTCCAGTGTCATAGAGGAGGAGGAAAGGGGCAAGGAAAAACTAGTTTGAGCTTCTTAAGTTTGACTTTGCCCATTAGAGGTGCTTCTCAGGGTTGGATAGGAGACCTGTCTGCCATGGAGGGTTTCCTCTCCCTCAGTTCACTGTATTCTCCTGGTTTACTTTTCTCTTTTTCTGGCCAGTGGCCTCCACCCCTTCCATGGATAGGGCCATTGGGAAATACAGGAATGGATGGCTCCATGGGATGGAAGCCTGGTTCCTGGACTGATAGGAACTGGATCAGCCCCATTTTGTAAGGGGCCCTAGCATGACTTGTGCCTTAGAGATACCGAGTGGTCTGGCTTCAGTTTTTGTTTTCATAGGACTGTCCCCACTACCCTGACTCTACTGTGAAGTCCCTGCCAGCCTCTCTGTCTGAAGAGGCTGGGCTGACCAGTGCTCCCTCTGAACCTGGGGCAGCATGGGTGAGCCCAGGTGAGTGGCAGCCAGCCTGTACCTGGCCTGAATGGCAGAGGAACAGTCTTAGGGAAGATGCAGAATTGTTGGCTGAGGTGACTAGGAGTAGTACACACATCCAGGAACTCTAGTCAAGAAGAGGTTTGGGGCTGATGACTCTGCTGGCCCAGAAGCAGGCCCCTGGATGAGAACTTGCCCAGTGGGGACTTGTTTCTGTCAAATAAGACAGCTGGTGAGGCCTGGACCCTGGGATAGAGCTGGGACCCTTTCCAGGACAGCTAAGAGTGCTGTCCTTCTAAATGACCAGGCCCATGAGGAAGTTAGTACTGGTTTGCCTGTCCAGGCTGTTTCAACCATGCCCTCAGGATAGCTCACAACCTGAGGCACCAGAGACACTGGCCCAAGTTGGGGAAACTGAGGCAGAGTGCAAGGTCATGCAAACAAGGAGAAGGTCTCCAGTGACAGGGAGAGGTTAGGGTCTGGGTGGCGTCTCCTGAATCTTCCCTCCTCCTCTGACCCTTACTACAGCTGGAGACCTGACCTGAGGTCAGGGGCTGTGGAAGGCCTGGGCATGGACTATCAGCTCCCCACCAGAGATACCCCGACAGCCCCTACACTGAGGTAGGCCTGACTCCCAACACCCTGTCCTAGCCTCAGACCTCACCCTGACTTCTGGCCAAGAAGATTCACTCTGAGGCACTGGAGGCAGCTCTTTCAGGATCTGCTGGAGGAGCCTTTGTTCTGAGCCCAGCTGACTTACTCAGCCTTAGCCCTGGGGTGAGGTTGGAGCTGATGTTGGAGCACTTACCTACTGATCCTGTCCCAGATTGTCAGGCTGAGCCAGGGTGGAATAAGGTGACTCATTAGTTGGGCAGCATTAGGGGCTGGTGCTCTGATCTGCCCAGCGGCCAGAGATCCTTCCAGGGCCGGGTGGACCAGCCTTCCACTCCAGAGTATACTCACTCCAGAAATCACTCACTTCCACTCATCGGGAGTATCACTCACTGGAACTTCTAGGCTCTGGTGATTTCAGGTGGCCTGATGTACCTTTTCTCAGGTCTGTCCCTTCCCAGGCCATGCCAGACAGTCTAGTCCCCAGATCCTGTAGGAGAGAAGCTCCAAGCTGCCTTTATCTCTCGCCAAAGGCAGATGCTGTGTTTTCACTTTTCTGCCTTTTCCCCCCTCTTCTGTATGTATGTATGTATGTATGTATTTATTTATTGCTTGTGCTAAAGATCAAAATAGTCTCCCTTTTTAATGCACTTGAAACTGGAGGGTGGTTGGGAGGAGGGGCTGTTGTGTGTGCAGAGTGAGGATCACATGGCTCCTGGGGAGTGTGCGTGGGGGTGTGTGTCCATGTGTGGTGTGTGGAGAATGGGAATGCTCATACACATGTGCATGCATGTGGTATGTGGTGTGTGTGCATGCGTATGTATGTCGGGTATAGTCTGTGAGGAGCAGGTATGTATTCCAAAGTGCCCCAGCCCTCACCTTCCCAGGCAGCAAGATTTCCAAGAATTTTCTCAATAGTCTGAACCAGGAGGTCTGAGGTTGGAACAGGCTATGGATGTGGCCTCTGGCACGCTCTGCCCTGGGGCACTGAGCTGCTTATGCCAGAAAGGGCAGAGGTGTGTGTGTGACTGTGAGAGTGCAAGCATAAAGTGTGTGTGTTCAAGTGAAACATACAGCTGTTGCTTTGCCTGTAAGTACATGAACATGTGGATTCATTGTACATGGGACTGTTGTACAGATGTGTGACAGTGACAGTCTCTGTGTGAATCTGGGATGATGACACAGATCTGTGATATGTATGTTTGTCTGCACACACATAGCTTGTGCATATTTACCTGTAGGTGTGTGTGTGTGTGTTTTCTTTCTCTTTTTTTTTTATTGTTCAAGTACAGTGGTCTCCATTCCCGCCCCCTCCCCATGTGTGTGTGTGTTTTATATGTGGACATTGGTTTAAATGTTCACCAGGAAGTCAGGCTGGGCACACACAACTTGGGATGGACGCTGGCCATGGGTATCAGTGTGGTGGACCTCGGCAGTCCCACTGGCACTCTGCACTGGTTGTGTCCATGGGGAGTGTGAGGGGTGTGTATGCCTGGACATGAGGTGACATTGGCACATGTATGTGAGTCCTTGACACCTATCAGTGAGCAGTTATGTGTAAGAGGCATGTGTGTGTCTGTCCATATGAATGTGTATGTGCATGTGGCACATCTGTGTGGCATTTGCGCCAGGCTGTGAACAGGACAGTGTGTATGTATGTGAGTGTATGCAGGTTCTGGGAGCTGTGTGTGTGAGTGTCAGGGTCATGTGTCCATGCGTGTGCCCTTGCATTGCTGTGACTCCCAGTCCCTGCCTACTCGAGGGTCCCAGTGGGGGTTGGGAGACTTGGTGGAAAGGAGTCCCCTACACAGGGGTGTCTGCCCTGTGTGAGAGCACAGAATATCAAATATATTTTAAATGGTGAATTTTCATGTTATTTTCAGTACAGAGCAGTATCTGAAGACATAGGCCACGAGATTAGACCACATTAAATGCATTTTGATCTTCTTGAGTGCTACCATGTGGAGATGTGTGTTTCAAAGGCCTTGCCTGGCTCCAACACACACTGGCAGTTCTTGGGCTTCTTCAGCCCCTGTGTTCAGCAGTGATGGGGCTCCCCAGGGGCCTTCAAGGGTTGGGGTCAGGGGGAATATGGAAGCAGCTTGGAGACAGAGGACAGAACACAGCCTACACACAGACCTTGGCATGTTCTTCCAGCCAGCATGCACACCCTTACTCCCCGGTGACCAAACACCTCTTTCCCATGGGCTTAGGCTGCACATGTCACACCTCCCAGCTATGTGACCTTGCCCACTGCCCTGTCTTTTCTGGGTCTGTGTCTCCCACCTGTCCTTCCTTCTGCAAAGATGTGATGAGCACCTCTATGTGCAGGAGACCAGAGGCTCACTCTGGGACCTACAGGACTGGGGAAGGTCCCCTCAAGACTGCAGCCCTGGTGCTCACTGCTGTGACAGGAGAGGTTGGGCCAGGCAGGGGGCTGGAGGACCCCTACATCAGCCTGGCAGAAGATGCAGAGCAAACAGGCACTGCTGGCAGTCGGACCAGCACAGGCAGGGAAAAGACATCTGTGTAAGGCCTATTTTGGGGGGTAAAGAAAATTTCTTCTGCACCAAGGGCTCAGTCTCTAGCATTCCAGTGGCCTTCTGGCAGAGGCCAACAGGGAGAGAATTCTTTCCTTTACCGAAACTATTTTCACTACTAGAGAGATGTGCATCAGTGAAGGACCTGGGGATTGTTCCCTTGCATTGTACCTGGGGTCCCTACCTCAGAACCCACATGGGTCCATTGAGGCACAGCATTGAGGCTGTTTTGGCAGGTAGAGAGCTTAGACAAAAAGAGCAAATAATGACCTGGCACCCAGTTCCCTCCTTCCTGACTCTGTCAGCTGCAGCCCCTCCCTGAGCCTCAGTTTCTCCACATGTAATCTGACACAAGGATGACATTCTCTGAGGACTCAGAGTGCTGTACCAGGCTGTCCAGGCCCAGGTGTTTAGAGAGCCCTTCCTTCCCTGGGTCAATGCCAAGGTCAGTGCTGAGGCCCAGGACTGCACTTCCTCCTTGATAAGGCTTCGTGCAGCGGCTGAGCTAGAGCTCAGAGACTACAGCCTTAGGCCAGGGAAGGGCTCCAGACCAGGTCCTGGAGCAATGCAGTGGTACAGGTTGTACACTGTACAACCCCAGGGATGCCATTTACAACCTATACAATCAGGCACAGCAGTGGTAACCTCTGAGACTTCTTGCCTTTTTTCCCTCACTTCCTCAGGGCTCCAGAGAGGAGTTGCCCATGGGCTTTCTGGGAAGGGATCCACAGCGTGCCTGGAATATGCAGCATGAGATTACAGGAATAGGAGGCACAGATAGGGGCCACTTCTGCAGATGCTTTTTCGTGAAACCACTGACTGGCTAAAAAAATGAAAGGGTGACTCAGCCTCATACCAACATACACACAATCATGCACATAAGCACACGTACACACACCAGAAATGCACACAGACACATACAACTGTGTGGAATATTATGTAGCCAGAAAAAGAATAGTTCCCTGATGCATGCAACAATGTGGATGAATCTTATAGACATTATGTTGAATGAAGGGATCCAGACATAAGAGGATTCAAGTCTATTCATATGAAGTCCTAGATCAGACAGTCTGTGGTGACAGAAATCAGGACAGTGGTTGCCTGTGGGGAGCAGGTGAGCCAGTTACTGGATGTCAAGCAATAGAACTCTCCTGTTAGAGCAGGTGGCTGAATTTGGGCTCAGAGGACAGGCAGTGCCTGGATTGGGAGGGAGGGCCTGATGAGGGGAGGTCCTTATCCACGTGTCCTGTCCAGTAGAGAGTGGGTTTTACAGCTGAAGTTTGGAGGTGAGTGACTTTCTGGAGGTTGCAATGTCCTGCCCTTTTAGCTGGCCACCACTGAGATTCATCGCCGAGGAAGAACCAACTAGGGGCAGGTATAGAGAGGCAAGGATGCTGGGCTGCCTGGAAAGCAGGGGTGAGTTGGGGGGCAACTGTAGTATGGTGGGACCTGACTGAGGTGGTTGACAGACATGGGGCATGTGACAGACATCAAGACCCTTGCTGTTCAAAGACACCGATGAAGTTGCTGGCCACAGGTTCTGGCCCTCCCAAGAATCCCTTAGCACAACAGTTACTGACACCCCCATATTAGCCCCTTGGAATTAGGCCCCATGTGCGCTGCCCCCTGGGAAGAATAGCAGGGCCCAGCCTCTTGGGCTAGATGGGCAGGTGGTAAAGGTGGACTAATGAGCTCTGTTAACCAGCCTTGTGTGTGGTGGGGAGAGTAACTGGGGGGTGTCAATGAGCCCAGATCTTCCAAGGGATGAGCCCCTGGGTCCCAGCCCAGAGACTAGTGACCTGAGTGACCATGAGGCCCCAGTCCACACAGTTCTGACCATAAAGGGTGGGCTATGCTGGGCTCATTTCTTGAACATTCTGCTGAATATCAGAGGTGGAGTGTTTTTCTGTCCACCCAGCCAGGTGGCCCCTATGGAGTACTGGTAAAGTCCAGGTGGCTGTGACTTCTACCCAGCAACCACTCAGAGTCAGGGACAGTGAAGCATGGCTTTTATTAATTTAGTGGCTGGGCTCTTCCTCTGCGCCTGACTCAGAAGTGATAAATGCTACAGACACTACAAACGAAGTGAGTAAGAGAGAACAAGGGTAGTTAGAGGGAAGTGACCTTCACACTGTCCCTGAAAGGGCGCAGGGAGTGAGAGTGGGCTCTGTAGAACAACTCTTTGGGTGTGAACCTGGCTTCACCTTTGCCTAATTCTGTGTTCTGGCCCAGAGAGCTAATTTCTTTGTGCCTGTTTTCTTTCCTGTAAAATGGGGCTGGTGATCATAAAGCAGTGTGTGGGGGATGAATGAGTAAGACACAGGACAACAGATGGAAGGTATATAAGTATGAGCTCTTTTCTCTCATCACCGTTATTTGGGGATAAGCACCCAAACTTGGGGCAGCCTTGGGCTGGTGCTCTTGGGCTTGGGCTTGGGGGCAGGGCAGGGTGGCTGGACCACTTAGAGCCAGGGACAGAGTCCAAATGGGAGAGAGATAGTCTGGGGCTGGGGTCTGCCTCCTCCGGGTGTGGTGGGAGCAAGAGGGAACTGTGAAAATGGTCAACATTTTCACATTGGCATCTTAAGAAGATCACTCTGGCTGCCATGTAGGAAGTAGCACAGTGAAGCCAGTGTGGTAACTGGGAAGAGAGGAGAAGACTTGCTCCAGACAGGCAAGTGAACCAGTTAGGAGGTTGAATGCACAGCTGGGCATAGGGGGCACTCTGACTGAGCTTGTTGATTTTGGTGTGAGCTGCTGAGTGGATGAGAAGCACCAGGGTGATGGTACTTTTGGACATTTTAAGATGCCAACAAATGACACTCCACTTTGGAAGACAGTTTGGCGGTTTTTTATTATGCTAAATGTACACTTAGCATAAGATGAGGCCATTCCACTCCTACATGCTGCTCAAGAGAAAGGAAAACTCATTTTTACATGCAAACCTGGAAGTGATATTTACAACAGCTTTATGTGTAATTGCTCAAAACAGAAAGAGACCCAAATGTCCCTCACCTATAAGCGGGCAACCAGATTGGGACCTGTCCCCATGATGAAATGCTCCTGAGGAATGAGGAGGAATGGGTGTCGATTCTTGGGCCAATATGATTGATCCCAAAGGCATGCCACTGAGTGAAAGAAGTCAGACTGAGAAGGATCTCTTTTACATATATAGTATTCTGGAAAAGCCAAAACCATGGAGATGGAGAGCACATCAGTGGTCATCAGGGCCCAGGGCAGAGGAAGGGGTGACTACAAAGGATGGAAGGGGATTTTTGAGGGGTGATAAAATGCTTATGTGTTGATCATAATGATGGTCACACAGATAGGTGCACTTTGTCATGACTCCTGGGACTCTGGATGAATATAGGTCAATTATACCTTTTTTTAAGGGGAAGAAAAAGCCAATGAAACATATATAGAGAGGTCCATGTGTCTGGATTTTGGAAGAGAGATCATGTCTGAAGTTTGAGGCTGGGAAGACATGGGTGTGGATGGAACTGAATGATCGTGAGAAGTTAATTATAGATGACGTGACAAGACATGAGAGAGACTGAGGTGTTCAGAATGACTGGGGCTCCTGCTGGACAGACAAGGCACTGGGTGACACAATCTTGTGACACCTCAAATTCAGGAGAGGTGGTGCTTCCAGGGCTTACCCCCCGCCCCCATCCCAGGTGACAGTTCAGGGGCAAAATGGGTTCCAGCAACCTCAGTCAGGACTGAGACCCTCCAGGGGGTCTGAGCTTCTAGGAAGAGAGGCTGAGGAGCAGGGGCTCCATTACAGCCCCCTCCAGGTCTCTGAGACACTTTGAAAATTACCAAAAGACAAGGGCAGCTTATAGTTTATTGTTTGGTTTCCTTTTGCAAATAGAAGGGGGCATGATTAATAATAATTAATCATGTAGGGAACATGGGAATAAAATGAGACTGTCTGGGAATACCAGCCGGATCCCATGCAGTGGAAGCCCAGGCTGGGGTGAGGCTTCCTCAGCCTCTCCCCTCCTTCTGCCACACCTATCCCTGCCAGGTGCATTGAGCACCCCTTCCTGCCCCCCAGGGACTTGAATATTAGTATGAAGGGAGAGAAACTTCATATCACCTCACCTTGCAGCTCTGCTCCACTCTTTGTGGTCCATCTGTAGAATGGGGTTGTTGGTATCAAAGAGCTCAGAAGCCAACATGGCCTTGCAGTTTCACAGGGAAGACCTGTGAAGACATGAAGTCTGTCGTCACGCCCAGGGCAGCCACCCAGGTGAGGTACTCACACATGTACCTCAACATACAGTATCTCTCACACTCCTCTAAACACAGTGTCCCTCACACGCATCTCCAAATACCATGCCACACACATGTCAGTGAACACAGTTCACCACATACACTGGTGATACAGCTGTCACACACACATATGCACACACAGTGAATAGTGATACCAGTAAACATGAGTCACCAACAAACACATCACTAAACACAATTCCTCACAAACACAATATTAAACAAAGTGTTAAATAAAAGGCAGAAAAAAGACACACACACATATACACACACATACATATGATAGACAGGCAGAATAGATATTCAGATTGAAACAAAAAACCTGACAGATTTATGTATATACATACACACAGATATACAGAAAGATAACATAAACAGAAAGATACAAAGACAGATAAATCTAAAGACATAGCCCAATAGATGAACAAATAGAGATAATCAGAAATACAGACACATGAACAGATAGAAAGACAGATGAACAATACATAGAAAGACATGCAGAAACATGAATAGAGATACATATAAACAGCTATATAGATAGGCACACAGACAGATAGTAAAATAGGTGGACATATAAGCACACATATGTACATAGAGTTATATAGACAGACAGAAATAGAAACTAAAGAGACAGATGCATAGCCAGAAATTTGCCATGAAGGAGATCGGAATGCCAGATGTGCTTATTGACACAAGGTTCAACACATCTACCTGGGCCAAAGGAAAAAAGAATGTCCCAAACTGTATCCAGTTGTTCAGAAAATATAATGAGGATGAAGATTCACCAAACAAGCTCTACACATTTGTTACCTATGTACCTATTACCACTAAAAAAATCTACAGTTAGTGTGGAAGAGAATTAATTTCTGATGGTCAAATAAAGCTGTAAAACTGCCTTTGGAAAAAAGTAAAAGTATGTAGACAAAGAGATAAATAGTTACACAGGCAGACAGATAGATGCCCCCATGTCTATCTGTCTATCTGTCTATCTATCTGTCTACCTACTATTATCAATCTTTCTAGCAAAAGGGAGATAGCCAGACATATATTTGGATGGGTAGAAAAGCAGACTGACAGATGGAAAGACAAGTAGACACAAAAAAAAGAGACAGATGAACAGATGGAAAAAGAGACTAAGAGGCAGAGGTAGAGATATATGGGCGGTGGGGGGAGAGAGAGAGATTGGTAGGTAGATAAAAAATGTAGATGGAAAGACAGAGAGACAGAGGGATGAAAAATAGGTGGGTGGACAGATGAATGGATGGATGGATGGACAGAAAACAGAGAAAGACAGGTAGACAGTCAAACAGACATTAATGGACAGGTAAAAAGGTAGACAGGATAAGAGAAAGACAGATGGACAATATATAGACAGACAAGTACACAGAAAGAGATAGATGGAAAGACAGATTGACAGACATACAGAAAGAAGTATATATATAGAAAGATAGGCAGATAAATAGAGAGCGAGATATATAAAAAGACACATCTACAGATGTGGGTAGACAGAGAAACAGATGTACAGACAGAAAGAAAGACTGATGGAAAATAGACACTGATAGATACACAAATAAGTGTACAAATATATATACAGAGAGATTAATTATACATATAGACAGGTAGAAGGAGAGACGAAAAGACATACACATGGAGAGATAAAAATTCAGAAAGAAAGACAAACTGTTGGACAGACTGTTAGAGAGATAAATAGATACAATAGGTGGAAACATTGACAGAGACAGATAAATAGATATTATATATATAGACATGCAGAAATAGACAAATTGACAGAATAATTGGCAGACAGTTAAAGAGACAGTGAGATAAACAGAAAGATAGGCAGAGAAATAATTAGGCAAACAGATATAGGCAAAAATATCAGAGAGAGATTGACAGAATGACATACTGTAAATAGACATAGGTATGCAGACAGAAAGTCATGCAGATAAAGAGACAAACGGAAAGAAACTAACTGAGTGACAGGTAAACAGACAGATACAACGATAGAAAGGTAGAGAGATAGAGAGCAAAACAGATGAGCAAACACCTCCTCAGAAAGACTCAGAGACAGAGAGGTAGAGAAGAACAGACAAGCAGGCAGACAAACGTGTCTTCTTTGTTAAAAGCATTACAATTTTTCTTCAGCACTCTTCCATGCTCTGAATACCTTTCCTTTACAGTTAGAGTGGACACCATAGTGGATGCCTTTATTTCAATACCATGCTCCACATTTACTTTTAGCTGCTCTGGCAATCACTGATTGTTTCAGTGGAACTCTCTCATGGAATGGGGTCCCAGAAAGGTGATGCCCTGGACAGGAGACTCAGCCCCCAAAGGCAGCAACACTTAGCCCCCTTCCCTGAGGTAGGGCCCTCCAGGTGAGGTGGGTACATCTAAAATAAATGAAAAGGATATTTTGAAGTCTCATTTGCAATTATTTTCTGTAGTGGGGTGTGTATATATGGGGCAATGAAGTGGAGAATGACAGAAAAAGTAAATGTCTGGTAGAAGGAAGAAAAATGTGCATGCATCAAGAATTAAGGGCTCATATTGACTACATTTTCATTAAAATACACAGTGAATTATTTTTAAAAAATTTAAATTGATGATCACTTCTTACTTAAGGAACAGGTTGATATCTGAATGTTAAACTTTACCTTAGTCAAATAAATTGGACTTGTCAGTAGTCATTACTCCTCTTTTAGCTCCTTCACCATTTCCTGGACTTTGGCTGAAACAACTCAAAGAATGCCAACCCCCTATACTTATGCTAATGGGCTTTGGAGAGAAGGCCCAGTAAAGAGGTGGGGCCACTTTTATGCATAAGAAATAGGAATATACATTTAAACAAAAAAATTAGAGCTTGCATCAGGGGTCTGGGTGGCTCTCATCAGATTTATATTCACCTTGCCCTGAGAACACCTATTATCCAAACTCACCACTTTGGTTTTGCCTGGAAAATGAAGACAGACACATCATGTGCAAGTGAGGTGTGCATTCAGAGGCACCATGACTAGCACCTATGCTTACAGCTACCTTCGTCACAGGGAGAAACACTATGTGTAGAATAATGCCATGATAAGAGAAAAAGGGGCTGGGAAGAGAGGAAGTCAGAGCCAATGCAATTTTCATTGTTCAGGGAAACTAGGCCATACCTGAGTCTTGGGAGAGTTTGGGATACCTGGTCCAGAAGCCTCTATCATCGTGTGTGTGTGTGTGTGTGTGTGTGTGTGTGTGTGTGTTCCTGTTAGTGTTGTCAACTGAAGGTTGTTGTGGCCAATTCAATGAAGAAGTCTCCAGTTTGGGGTATGGTGGAGGGGGACAGACTTTATTCAGTGTAAGTGGTTCAATTGTAAAACAGGGAAGCAAACTGGGTGAGGTGGTTCCAGTGTTACAGCTCTGCTCCAGCAAGACAACTCTGCTCTAGTTTCACCTCCAGCTGAGGAAACAGTCTTAGATGGACACTGAAAGTGAGCTATAATAAGGGTGAGATGAAGCTGGCTTATATAAAGAATAGTGCCTACCCTTATCCCTGATTGATCTGTTCTCATGCAAATGACCCCAAATCCTCACAATTTGATTGGTTCAAAAAGCAATTATTGGGTGAAATGGAGCTGATTAGTCAATAAAGATACAAATAAGGATATAGCTGTACAGTTCTAATTAGCCAGGGCAGGCGTTCAGCCTATTGGTTGATTTCACCCTAAGAGTTCCTTTTCAAGGGTTAGTTCAGCTAGTAGGAATACAGTACAGGAGGCAAGCTGCTCAGTGCAGCTTTTCCCTGGAGTGCAGAGAGCAGAGAGACCCTGTTTAGCAATGACTACTAGATTCTGTTCATAAATTTGAGCCCATAACACAATGGGTCCTTTTTTGGTATGTTCTTCACAGGATCAATAGTATGTTCTTGTGGGGTCCAGCTCGTGGGGTCCACATCACATTGTGGATGCGACATTGTGGATGAGATGACAAATTCGCATGGACTACTGAGTCCTATGGAGGAAAAGGGATGGCATGGCTTCTCTCTCAAGAGGAGAAAAAACCTCGGCCCTTGCCTTGGCAAGCCTTTATTGCTTTTCTGGGCACACTAAACGATGGTCCTCATTTACTATGCACAGGTTCACTTTAGGTGGTTACTTTCACAGAAGACAAAGGAGAGGATGCCACTAATCTCAGAAGACAGATATTTTGCAAATGCAAAGGAAAAAGTGGTTGAACCGGTTACACTCGTCCTTGGAAGGTTTAGCATGGATTTTAGGAAGTTAATTTAAAGATATGCAATAAATGTTTACTGCCTCAACTCAGGGTGAGGGAGTTTTAGCAAAAGCAAGTCTCATAGCAGTCTAGGTACAATGCAGGCCTGATTCCCCATGGGAGAACCTATCTGTGGGCGTGGGTCCTGTCTGGGCCCATGCCACACAGAACAGTCTCCTATATTCCTTGGTGTGTGTGTGTGTGTGTGTGTGTGTGTGTGTGTGTTTGCCTCAAACAGGTAAAAGCCCTCTGGTTCTAGCAATGAAAAATCCCAGGGCCTATGTAGACAAAAATCATAGAAAAATCATTTGGAATAAGACTTTGTCAGCTTTGATTTATGTTTGGATGTGTTATGTCTTGCAGGTTTTCTGACTTTGAAAATAACCACTCAGCTAGGGCTTGCAGCTGAGGCTGTCTGTTCAGCAAATGGCATGTGGAAGCCACTCCCACAAAAGGAGTTATCACTAAACTCTGCTGTTAACTGGGAATTTTGTGTTATGGGTGACATATTGCAACTTGTTTTGTGGTGTTCAAATGTCATAAAGGACAAAACAATGCAGATCTAAAATTTTATATGGAATCAGAATACTTTCTGCTTTTTGAATGTCTGACTAAGTATATACCTCAAGTGTTTAATATTTTTATTTATTTTATTTTTGCTTATTTTGTATCTAATGGAAACATTCACAAAAAGTTTATGCCAAAGTGTTTTTCTTGGAATATATCTAAACAGAGGATTCCAGCTGGAACCAGCAGAGGGAAGAAAGTAGTAGTCACTCAGTCTGTGGACAGTAAAGAAATAAACTCCATGTCCTGGCACACTTAACAATTTTATTATGAAGATGTTTTATGCAAACAAACCAGAAAAAATTGTTTATATTGTTTATAGTTTAATGTGAAAGTCTCTATTAGTGCAGTTATTGCCTCTACCTTTTATCAAAAGTAAATACACCTTCTTGTGAGTTTTCTGTACTCCCACTGGTTGGTGATTTCCATCTTCCATTTTTTTTCTTTTCTAGCACTCAGTCATTTAAAATTTTATATAACTACAATGGAATCTCCTCAACAAATGGTGCTAGAAAAACTGGACATCCACATGGCAAGGAAAAAATCTAGACACAGACCATACACCCTTCACAAAAATTAACTCAAAATGGATCACAGACCTACATATGCAATGCAAAACTATAAAACTCCTAGAAGAGAACATGGGAGAAAACCTAGATGACCTTGGATAAGGTGGTGACTTTTTTAGATACAACACCAAAGACACAGTCCATGAAAGAAATAATTAATAAACTAGATTTTATTAAAATTAAAAATGTCTACTCTGTGGACAATTTCAAGAGAATGAGGTGTCATCATATACTGAGAGAAAATATTTGGTAAAAACACATCTAATAAAGGCCTGTCAGCAAAAATATAGAAAAGAACCCTTAAAACTCAACAATAACAAAATGATCTTATTTAAAAATGGGCCAAGGACCTTAATAGACCCCTCATTAAAGAAGATATACAGATGTCAATTTAGCATGTGAATAGGTGTTCCACATATGTCATCAAGAAAATGCAAATTAAAACAATGAGATACTACTTATTACCAAGCCACAGTCTGGAACACTGACAACAGCAAATGCTGGCAAGGTTATGGAGCAACAGGAACACTCACTCATTGCTGGTGGGATGCAAATTGGTACAGACAATTTTGAAGACAGTTTTTTAGTTTCTTAAAAAACTAAATATTCTCTTATCATATGATCCAAACTGTATCAATCGTGCTCCTTGATATTTGCCCAAAGGAGCTAAAAATATATGTCTACACTAAAACCTGCACGTGGATGTTTATAGTAGCTTTATTCATAGTCGGCAAAACTTGGAGGCAACCAAAATTTCCTTCAGTAGGTGAATGGATAAGTGAATTGTAGCACATCCAGACAATAAAGTTTTATTCAACACTAAAAACAAATGAGCTATGAAATAATGAAAAGACATGGAGGAACTTCAAATGTGTATTACTAAGTAAGAGAAGTCACTTTGAAAAAGTATGTTTCAAACTATGTGACATTCTGGAAAGGGCAAAAACTATGGAGAGAAAGTAAAAATATCAGTGATTGGCAGGGGTTGGATGGTGGGAGGTAAGAGGGGTAAAAAGGGGAAGCACAGACAATATTTAGGGTAATGAAAATATTCTAGTTTACCTTGTAATGATGGATACATGTCATTATACAGTTGTCCTAACCCACAGAATGTACACACCATGAGTGAACTATGGACTTAAGGTGATTATGATGTGTCAGTGTAGGTTTATTAACTGTAACAAATGTACCATTCTGACGGGGGATGTTGATAATGGTGGAGGCTATGCATATGTAGGGGCAGAAATTGTTTGAGAAATCTCTACATTTTGCTCAATTTTTCTGTGAGCCTTAAGCTGCTCTAAAATGAAAGCCTTATTGAAAAGAAAAAGAAGAAATAAACTCCAGAAACTCTCATGTCTTTGCTTCTTGTGCATGTGGTTTATTAATGTGACTCCAAATCTGAAGCAGGTCCACACTTCCTTAATAAACACGCCAAGTCTCTCCCTCTCTCTCTCTCTTTTTTACCAGCATTCAGTCTCCGCCACCATTTTAAATTTTTTTTTATTGTCGGCACTAATATGATTGTCTTCATTTTTTCCTTTATGCACTTCTACCCAGTCTTCACCTTCCTTTCCTCAGGCCAACACCACACTGTTGTCTTTGTCTATGGCTTATGCATAAATGTTCTTTGGCTCATCCCTTCACCTTTCATCCAGCCCCTCCCCACTGACAGCTGTCAGTCTATTACATTTATCTATGCCATTGTTACTTTTTTTTATCAACTTATTTTGTTCTTTAGATTACACATGTAAGTGATATTATATGATATTTGTCTTTCACTGACTAGATGATTTCATTTAGCATAATAATGCCCATATCCATCCATGCTGTCCCAAAAGGTAATGGTTTCTTCCTTTTTTTACTTCCATTAGTATTCCATTGTGTAAATGTAGCACAACTTTTTAATCCATTCATCTTGGCCTATTTCTAGACCTTGCCTATTGTAAATAACATTGCTGTGAGCATAGGGGCACATGTATACTTTTGAGTGGGTGTTTCTGGGTTCTTAGGATAAATTGCAGAAGTGAGTTCTCTGGGTCCTAAGGCAGTTTCATTTTTAATTTTCTTTGAGAAAACTCCATACTGTTTTCCTTAGTGGCTGCACAAGTCTGCATTTCCACTAACAATGCACTAGAGTTCCCCTTTTTCCATGTCCTTGCCAGCACTTGTATTTTTGTTGATTTATTGGTGATAGCCATTGATAGCCAGAATGGCAGGTGCAAAGTGGTATTTCATTGAAGTTTTTTTTTCCTTAAAGAGTTTATTTATTTATTTTTAGAGAGAGGGGAAGTGAGAGAGTGTGGGACAGAAACATCAATGTGTGGTTGCCTCTTGCGTGCCCCCCACCAGGGACCCTACCCACAACCCAGGCATGTGCCCTGACTGGGAATGGAAGTGGCGACCCTTTGCTTTGGAGTCCGACGCTCAATCCATTGAGCCACACTAGGCAGGGCTCATTGAAGTTTTAATTTACATCTCTCTATTGATCAGTGGTGCTGAACATTTTTTATGGCTACTGGCTATCTGTATATCCTCTTTAGAGAAGTGTCTATTCAGTCAGATTCTTTGCCCAGTTTTTAAATTTGATTTGTTTGCCTTCCTGGTATTTAGTTGTACAAAATCTCTTTATATATTTAGGAACTTAACCCCTAATCAGATACATCAGATGTATCAATATGTTCTCCCATAAAGTAGATTCCCTTTTCATTTTTGATGGTTTCTTTAGCTGTGTGGAAGCTTTTTAGTTTTATGTAGCCCCACTTGTTTGTTTTTTCATTTCCTTTGCCCTTGGAGATATATCAGCAAAAATATTGCTATGCAAGACATCTGAGATTTTACTGCCTATGTTTTCCTCTAGGATTTTTATGGTTTTGTGATATACATTTAAGCCTTTTACTCTTTTTTAGTTTATTCTTGTGAGTAGTGTAAGTTGGTAGTCTAGTTTCATTTTTTTGCGTGTACCTGTCCAGTTTTCCCAACATCATTTATTGAAGAGACTGTCTTTGCTCCATTGAATGCTCTTTTCTCCTTTGTCAAATATTAATGGACAATGAAGGTGTGGGTTTATTTTTGGACTATCTGTTCTTTTCCATTGATCTATATGCCTGTTCTTATGCCAGTACCTGGTTGTTTTGATGACAGTGGCCTTATAGTATAGTTTGATATCAGGTATTGTGATACCTCCAACTTTGTTCTTCTTTTACAAGATCTCAGAGGCTATTTGGGGGTCTTTTTTGGTCCCATATAAATTTTTGGAATATTTGTTCTAGATCTGTGAAATATGCTATTGGTATTTTAGTGTGAATTCCATTGCATCTATAGATTGATTTGGGTAGTATAAATATTTTAATGATATTAATTCTTCCAATCCATGAACAATGTGTATGCTTCCACTTATTTGTATCTTCATCAATTTCTCTGTTCAGTGTTCTATAGTTTTTTGAGTATAGGTCTTTACCTCATTGGTTATATTTATTTATTTTTGTTGCAATAGTTAGTAAGATTGTTTTCTTAGTTTCTTTTTCTGATAGTTCATTATTGGTGTATAAAAATCACACCAATTTCTGAGTATTGATTTTGTATTCTGCTACTTTGCCAAATTCATTTATTAAGTCTAGTAGTTTTTTTTGTGGATTCATTAGGATTTTCTATGTACAATATTTCATCATCTGTGAGTAATGAGTTTTACTTTCTCCTTTCCAATTTGGATGCCTTTTATTATCTTCTTGTCTGATCACTGTGGCTAAGACTTCCAGTACTATGCTGAATAAAAGTGGTGAAAGCAGACATCTCTGTCTTGTTTATGACAGGGATGCAAGACAATCATCTCTGATGCTTTTTTTTTAGGACAGTCCAAGGGGTGTCCATTTTATTTTATTGTTTTTAAATATACTTTTTTGATTATGCTATTACAGTTGTCCCATTCCCCCCCCTTTATTCCCCTCTGCCTTGCACCCCCCTCTCCCAACAGCATTCCACCCCCTTAGTTCATGTCCAACAGTTGTACATAGAAGTTCTTTGGCTTTTCCATTTCCTATACTATTCTTAACCCCTCCCTGTCTATTTTCTACCTACCATTTATGCTACTTATTCCCTGTACCTTTTCCCCCTCTCTTCCCCTCCTACTCCTCTGCTGATAACCCTCCATGTGATCTCCATTTCTGTGAATCTGTTCATGTTCTAGTTGTTTGCTTAGTTTGCTTTTTTTTTAGGTTTGGTTGTTAATAGTTGTGAGTTTGCTATCATTTTACTGTTCATATTTTTTATTTTCTTTTTGTTTCCGATCTTAAGGAAAATGCTTTTAGTTTTTGCACATTGAATATGATGTTGGCTATAGGTTTTTTATATATGTGCTTCACTATGTTGATGTATGATCCTTCTATTCCTACTTTGCTGGAAGTTTTTTTTTTATCATAAATTGGTGGTGGATTTCATTGAATGCCTTTTCTGCGCCTGTTTATATGATCATCTAATTTTATCTTTATTTTGTGTATATAATGTATCATTTTTTGACTTGTGAATATTGTACCAACCTTGGATCCTTGGAATAAATTGCACTTGGTCATGATGTATAATATTTACAATATATTGATGGATCCAGTTTGCTAATTTGTTGAGGATCCTATCATCTATGTTCACCAGGGTTATTGACCTATAATTTCGGTCTTTGTAATATCTTTATCTGGTTTTAGAATTAGGATAATGCTGGCCTCATAAAAAGAGCTTGGAAGCCTTCCTTCTTCTTGAATTCTTTGGAATAGCTTCAGGAGGATACGTGTTAGTTCTTTGAATGTTTGGTAAAATTTCCCCGTGAAGCCATTGGTCCAGGATTTCATGTAGCTTGGAGTTCTTTGATTACTGCTTCAATTTCATTAGTTGTTATCAATCCATTCAGGTTATCTGATTCTTCCTTATTGAGTTTTGAAAGGAATTTGTCCATTTTGCCCAAGTTGTCAAATTTGTTGTCATACAGTTGTTCATAGTATTTTCTTAAAATCCTTTGTATTTTTGCGATGTCAGTTGTTACTTCTTTTCTTTCATTTCTAATTTTATTTATTTGGGTGGTCTCATTTTTCTTGATGAATATGGTTAGAGGTTTGTCAATCTTGTTTATCTTTGCAAAGAATAAGCTCTTGATTTTACTGATACTTTGTATTCTTTTTTAGTCTCTATGTCATATATTTCTGCTGTGATCTTTATTATTTCCTCCTTTCTCCTTACTCTGAACTTTGTTTGTTGTTGTTTTTCTAGTTCATTGAAGTGTAGGGTTAGACTGTTTATTTGAGATTTTTCTTGCTTTTTGAAGTAGGCCTGTAATCCATGAAAAAAGTCCTTTCAGGACTGCTTTTTTGGTGTCCCATAGATTTTAGGTTGTAGTGTGTTCCTTTTCATTTGTTCCAAGGCAATATATGATTTTTTTCCTTGATCTCATCATTAACCCATTAACTGTTTAATAATATGGTATTTAGCCTCTATTGTTTGAATGTTTTAAAGTTTTTTTATTGTAGTTGATTTCTAGTTTCATGTCACTGAGATTTGCAGAATGCTTGATAAGATTTAAATCTTCTTGAATTTGTTAAGACTTAATATTTTGTCCTAACATGTGGTCTGTCCTTGAGACTGTTCTATGTGCACTTGAGAAGAATGTGTAATCTGCTTTGGGATGGAATATTATGTAAATATCAATTAAATCCATCTGATCTTGTGTGTCATTTAAGGTTACTGTTCCTTGTTGATTTTTTGTCGGATGATCTATCCATTGATGACAATGGGGTATTGAAATCCCCTACTATGATTGTATTGCTGTTTATCTCTCCCTTAAAGTCCACCAAGATCTTCTTTATATACTTAGGTGCTCCTATACTGGGTGTATATATTGTAACAGGGTGCAGCCAAGAGGGGAGCCTCAAATAGGGATCTGTAATAAGATCCAGAAGAGCCTGGAGATAATTGGCTCCACACCACAGGGCCACACCTGCCCAGAATCTGGCAGCTGTAGCCAATTGTGAGAGGAGCCGGAAATGGGGCTGCAGAGGAAGATTGGTGCTGGGATTTAAACCGGGACGTGGCAGCCATTTGAGGCGGGAGAACCACACAGCTTTAGCAGAGTGAAGACTCTCGCGGCCCTGAGAGGGAAAACCACCCGGCTCTGGCAGAGTGGGGACTCCTGTGGTCCGGGGAGAGAGGACCGTGGGTCTTTGCCAGAGTAGGGACCCCCGCAGCTTTAGGAGATACGGCACTCTGGACTGGGCAAAGGAGGAAGGAAGGAAGGACTGTGTCTGTTTGTGGGTGCTTTAAGGGACTTTGGGATTTTGGTAAAGACATTAGGTCCCTACTTTAAGTTAGTATAGTATTAAATAAACGTTTCCTTTCCTTTTCACGAATCTCTGGCATTGAGAGACGTCTTTCCTCTAGCGGCGGACATAACGGACCTGGGGGCTTCTTTCAGTAATAGTATATCACCCCAGCCCCCGCTTGTTTGTTCTGTAACAGTTTTTGGTGACCCAGACAGGACGATAATTGTCCGTGGCAGACCGACTCCCTCAAGTGCGAGAGAGTGAGACTTAATTTCTCCACACTCCTCCTGAGGGCATCGGTCACCTATCACATCTGGAAAGGCAAAAAGGAAATGAAACGGAGAGAGAGCAGAGACGTGAAAGTGTTTTGGTTGAAAACTTGGTTTCTGAGTGCTTTTTTTGGAATAATGGAGTGGGAATTTTGGATAATGGATCTGGAAATATCTGGTCTTTATGCCATCTGTAACCTTTGCTTGCTTTGTTTGAACTTTTGCTTGCTTTGTGGGAACTGTAAGAGTAGTCCTGAGCCAGTCCCTAAGTGGAGCCCATTGGGTAGAATCCTAAGGGATTGGGAGAACTACCATGCTAAGTCGACATACAAGATTCCCTTGACTAAGCAGTCAATGGTTTATGATTGTAACACGGTGTGGCCTACTTATGGTGATGAGCTGAGATGGCCAGTGAATGGTTCTTTGAGTTACTGCATCATTGCTAGATTGAAACAGTATTGCAGGTGGTATGAACTATTGGAAGAGTTACACTATCTTAATGCATTTATAATATTGCACAACAGCTTTGTGCCAGGGACAGAGAAGCATGTGATGGTCCAGAAGGGAAAAGTGGTCTCAGAACCTCTCACTGATAGTCGAACACAGGAAGAGAGAGAGAATGAGGAGAAAAGCCTCATTAATGCTCTGAACCCAGGGAATGGGAGCTCGCAGACAGGGGGAACTCCAGTGGTGCTGCAACCTCCCCAAGAGGAGGGGGCCGCCATGACTCCCCAGCCCTTGCAGGTGGGAGAAGTCTCCACCACAGATTCATGAGTTGGCTCCTTTAGCTATCCTCACCAGCATATGGGAGGGGACCCCTTGGCTCTCGAAACCAGAGCTGGCTGGCTGGCGCCATCTTTACTGCCTGCCTGTGGGGCACCCCAGCCCCAATGGGTGGGGGTCGGCTCTGGAGTCCCGGTGCCCCAGCAGGTGGGAGGTGACTGTGCTTTGCCTCCAGCCCCCTGTGGGTGGGGGGCGTCTCTGTGGGGGACCACCCTCTGCAGGTGGGAGGAGCCTGGCCCCCTCTGCAGGGTAAGGCCTTGGGGTACCACCCTCTGCAGGTAGGAGGGACCTCCGAGAGGGCACCACCTTCACAGCTGGTGGAGGTTTCTACACCTCCAGCCTCACACGGGATGAGAACTACCACTGCTGGGGTACCTCCCCCTGCACAGGCAGTGGGAGCCACCTCAGTACTGTCTCCTCCCATAAAGCCAACTGCTCCACCTCCACCTGCTAAGCAATGTGTCTCACCCTCCAGAACTCACCAGGGTACCTTCTATAACCGGGGAGCCTCCAAAGGTGTAGCCAGCCAGTACCCTTTGAGGCAATATCCGATAGACGGAATAAATGAAGAAGGCCAGCCCGCTGGTTACTGTTGGGCTCATACTCTGGGCTCATACTCACACTTCTGACTTGCTGAACCGGAGGCATGCCAATCCCTCATATAGGAGTGACTATCAGAAGATGGCAGATCTTATTGCCTCTATTTTTGCCACTCACCACCCAAACTGGGCAGACATACAGGCCCTCCTGAACATTTTGCTAACAGCAGATGAAAGACATTTGGTTCTATGTAGGGCTGATCAGGAGGCCCAGCGTCTCTGTGATGAGGACACCGAGGGAATTCTTAACCCAGTGGAGGCACTTCCTCGGGTAGACCTTAAGTGGGACCGAAATAGCAGAGATGGCTTAACCTCTTTAAGACACTATAGAAAGTGCATATTGGAAGGACTTAGGAAAGGAGTGCCCAAGCAGAGGAGTCTGAATATGATACAGACTCTCCAGCAGAAGCTGGATGAGGATCCCTCTGAATTTCTAGAGAGGATCTATCAGGCATATAGGAAATACACTGACGTTGATCCAGAGGCACCAGAGAATGTGAGAATGGTAAACATAACTTTTATTGGGTAGAGTGCTCCAGTTATCAGGAACAAACTTCAGTGTGTAGACGGAGTACTGGAAATGAGCTCCTCCCAGCTAGTGGACATAGCCTTTAAAGTCTACAGTGCCCGGGAAGCAGGGAAGGCAAAATGGGCCACAGTGTTTTTGGAGTTAGCCCAGGGAAACCAAAAGAAGTGGGGCCCTAGGGCAGAAAAGGGAAACTCATCGGGTGCCTGCCACTGGGCCAGAGGCAAAAGGGGCCCTACGGAGAAGAAAGGCGCACTAGGCCATAATCAATGTGCCTATTGCAAGGAGGAGGGGCACTGGAGGAATGAGTGCCCCCATCGCAAAAGGGGGAAGAATCCAAGTAGAATGATGGTCCAGGGTTAAAAGAGAATGATGGTTAAATCTGGATGCGAAAATTATGTGTAAAGATTGTGAAAGTTTTAAACCTGGAGTAGAGGAAACCTGAACTACTTGTTTTATAGAAAAAGAGCAAATCTCTCACATTGGTTTTGTTTCTGATCAGAAACCTGTACATGAAGACCTAGGAAAGGTCACCTGTAATCGGTTGGGGAGCATGCCTTTGCCACTCGGGACCCAGGAAGGGTCATTTGGGGCTGATGAGTGCTTTAGCCAGAGGCAAAGGGGGCATGTCTCTGCCAAGAGACCAGATCTGAAGGAGCATGTCTCTGCGAGGCACCAACGGACACATTGGTGCAAGAGAATGCTTCTACCTGTGTATTATTCTGGAACTCTATGTTTTGGATTTCGCTCTGTATCTGCTCTGAAAAGGAAATTGAGGATTCCAGGGAAGGTTGAAACTTCACACTCTGTAAGAAAGTTTTGAGAAGCCTGGTGGATATCAGAAGGAAAAGTATTTTCCTTTATGCTTTGTATTTTTCTCCCTACCTGATCCCTCCAGAATTTGGCATTCTGAAGGAGTGAGAAGGTTTCTTTTCATAAAACCAATAAGACCAGTCATTAATAGTGGTTTTGTTAACCAAGACTTTGACTGGAATGTCACGCCTGAAGGAGGCATGTATGGGTTCTGGTCATCACCAGAAAGCCCTGAGGAACTGGGATTGACTTGTGAAGCTAGCGTAAGCCCACGAAAAAGCCTGGTATTTTGGTTGGTTGTGTGGTTCATGGCAGTCTTTCCAGGGAAGGAATGAAGGTTGCTTTCCTGAAAGATGGCCAAAAGGAACCTGTAAGCAGAATGGAAGCCTCAAGGATTTGAGTGAAACAACTGGTACAGGGGAAGCCAGATTGGGGATGTGTGTCTCTGCTTCTGTGGCCCAAGAGGGGGAGGACTGAGAAGTCAATCTAAAGAAGTCTGCCTGCGTGAGTTCCAGCAAAGTAGACTCAAGGATCATAAATGATCCAGGCTGCTCTTGGTGTGTTTATGCAAACGAACAATCAAAATTAAAAAACAGGACTCAAAGTAGTCCCTTTAATAACAGTGAGGGTGAAAAATTATGGTTTGAGGAAAATACAATACTCAGTATTGAACATCAGAAATGGTGCAACTGTCTTGAAAATTTGCTTTTCAATTTACAGACACAAAGGATCTGTCAAATTGCTACTGTTAGATATTTTAGCAAGGACCTTGTAACAAGATGTCTTCCCAAAAGACAACCTCACAGGCACAGAGACTGGCTTGGGAATTTTTGTGTAAATTAGCCTGTGTGTTCTTCTGTTTTTGTAGGGCATATGCCTAGAACCTCATTACCTGAGTGATTGATGGTAATACAGACCTCACTTAAGGAGCCCATTTTCATCACCGCCCGCTGAGACTCAATGGTTTGGCTGAACCTAGAGGGTTGGGTTGGTGCAGGGATCAGGTGGTCTGTGGGCTTCACTTTAGAACTGATTTCCCGTTTTCTGTCTTGATGGCTTGGACAGAAATGGCTCAGATATCTGAAAAAAGGGAACTTATAATATATTCCCCTCAGCCTAAGTGAAGTATAGTGGGCCACAAGGGTTTTGGATAGGTGTAGCATGCCTTGCACACCTTCCTCCAGATAAGTCATTCTTTACTTAAGTCCTTGCCTTTGTCATTTAGTGGTTTTGATTTAATTGTGCCTTCCAACTTTTTCCAAAATCTGTCACCTCCAGAATATGATCAGGATGCCAATGATCCAGTAATGCCAGCCTTTGGACACTGAGCCTGAGACTTCCTGGTGACAGCCAACTGACCAGGATTCTGTAAGGTCCTTCCCCTTACAGGAAGGACTCCCTCCATGCTGCATCCCAACCCCCTTTCAGGGCACCCCTGACCCATGGGTGGGTAGAACAATGTCCATTTCCAGCTGGAAGCAGTTACAAGAAGATGAGACCTTCGTCCATTGTTCTTTATAAGATTATAAAGGGGGTGTAACTCTGAAAGGAGGGATTGTAACAGGGTGCAGCCAAGAGGGGAGCCTCAAATAGGGACCTGTAATAAGATCCAGAAGAGCCTGGAGATAATTGGCTCCACACCACAGGGCCACACCTGCCCAGAATCTGGCAGCTGTAGCCAATTGTGAGAGGAGCTGGAAATGGGGCTTCAGAGGAAGATTGGTGCTGGGATTTAAACCAAGACGTGGCAGCCATTTGAGGGGGAGAATCATGCGCAGCCCTGTAAGAAAGAACCACACAGCTTTAGCAGAGTGAAGATTCTCACGGCCCTGAGAGGGAGAACCACCCGGCTCTGGCAGAGTAGGGACTCCTGTGGTCCGGGGAGAAAGGACCATGGGCCTTTGCCAGAGTAGGGACTCCCACAGCTTTAGGGGATACAGTACTCTGGACTGGGCAAAGGGGGAAGGAAGGAAGGACTATGTCTGTTTGTGGGTGCTTTAAGGGACTTTAGGATTTTTGGTGTAGACATTAGGTCCCTACTTTAATTTTGTATAGCATTAAATAAACGTTTCCTTTCCTTTTCACGAATCTCTGGTATTGAGAGACGTCTTTCCTCTGGCGGCGGACATAACAGACTTGGGGGCTTCTTTATATCATCTCAGGCCCTGCCTTGTTTGTTCTGTAACAATATGTTTACAAGGGTTATATCCCCCTGTTTTATTGATCACTTAATACCATGTAGTGACTTTTCTCTTGTTATGAACTTTTTTTTGAAGTCTATTTTATCAGTTATACATATTGCTATCCCAACTTTTGCTTTCTTTTGTTTTCATTTTCATGGAATATTTTTCACATCCCTTCACTTTCAGCCTGGGTAACCTTTTGTTCTAAGGTGGGTCTTTTGATAACAGCATGTATGTGGGTAATGTATTTTTATGCATTCAGCTACTCTATGTCTTTTGATTGTTGCATTTCATCTATTTACATGTAAGGTTATTATTGACAGGTACTTATTGGCTGGCATTTTTTTCTTTATACTTATCTCTCTCTCTCTCTCTCTCTCCTCCTTTCTTCTCCTCCTCATCCTCCTTCTTCAATATTACCTTTAATTTTTCTTGCAATACTAGTTTAGTGGTAATGAACTCCTTTAGCCACCCCCTCCCATTTTTTTTGTTGTTGTTGTTGAGGAAGCTCTTTATTTTGCTTTCAATTGTAAATGATAGCTTTGTTGAATAGTCTTGGTCACAGATCCTTGCTTTTCATTACTTTGAATATTTCATGCCAATCCCTTCTGGCCTGAAGTGTTTCTGTTGAGAAAACACCTGACAGCCTTAGAGGAACTCCCTCGTAGGTAAATACTAGTCTCTCTTACTGTCTTTAAGATTCTCTCTTTGTCATTACACTCTGCCATTTAATTATAATGTTTCTTGGTGTGGGTTTCTTTGGGTTCATGTTGGATGGGGCTCTCTGTGCTTCCTGAACATCTGTGACTTTCCCTTTAACCAGAACAATGAAGTTTCTACCATTATTTCTTCAAACGAATTCTCATTACCTTGGTTACTTTTTTTCTCCTTTGGGACCCCTATAGTGTGGATGTTGTTAAGCTTCATGTTATCTTGAAGTTCCCATAATTAATCTTCATTCTTTTTAAGTCTTTTTTTTTTTACTGCTTTTATTGGGTGTTTTTTTCTACCTTGTCAATCCTATCTGCTTCATCCTGCTTTTTATTTCTTTCAATATATTCTTGATGTCAGGCTTGCTATTCTTAATTTCTGACTGGACTTTTTCATGGTTTCTATGATATTTTTTCATACTGTTGTAGTTCTTATTATTTTTTTGAGCATCCTTATAACCATTACTTTAAACTCTATATCTGATAAATTTCTTGCTTCCATTTCATTTAGTGCTTTTTCTGGAGATTCCTCTTGTTCTTTCTTTTGGGGCTTACTTCTTTGTCTCCCTATTTTGTCTCTCTCTTTGTATTCATTTATTTTTAAATGTTTTATTTATTTATTTTTAGAGAAAGAGAAAGGGAAGGAGAAAAAGAGGAAGAGAAACAATTGACATGTGAGAGACACATTGCTCGGTTGCCTCTCACATGCTCCCAACTGGGCACCTGGCCTGTAACTCAGGCATGCACCCTGACAAGTAATCAAACCAATGACCTTTTGGTTTGTGGGATGATGCCCAGCCTACTGAGCTACATCAGTCATAGTTGTCTTTGTTTCTTTGTATTAGATCTGCTATGACTCCCAGTCTTTGTGGTGTGGCATTATGTAGTAGATGTCCTATGGAACCCAGTGGTTTGGTCTCCTTGATATTCTGAGTTGGGGGCTCTAGGGATATCCCTGTTTTGATTTTGTGGGCCCTCTTATTTTAATTGAGCCTTGATTGCCATTGGCTCATTCATATGTGAAATCATCTCTCAGGCTGGCTGTCTGTGAGATCACTGCATATAAGCTGCTGTGTGGGTGCAGTCTCAGCGTGGAATCTTTTACATAATTTTCGTTATAAATCTTCTCTTCAGCCAATCTTCAGTTGGTTATTCAGGGTAATTTTTCCCCAATTTACTTGATTTTCCAGCTTGGTTCTGGGAGAAGGTGAATACAAGATCCATGTACTCTGCTACCATCTTGAAGATATTGCCTTCAATTTTATAAGACAGCCTTGTTGGGTAGAGTAGTCTTGGATGAATATTCATATGTTTTCTTATTTTTAAAATTTTAATTGTTGTTCAAGTACAGTTTTCTGCCTTTTACCACCATCCCAGCCCACCCCCCAGCTCTCCCCACCTCTCTCATGTTCCACCCCCACCTTGTTATTGTCCATGTGTCCTTCATACTTGTTTCAGCAAACCCTTCCCTTTTTCCCCTGAAATTCCCTCCTCTGTCCTCTCTGGTAATTGTCAGCTGTTCTCTATTTCAGTGTCTTTGGTTATATTTTGCTTATTTGTTTGTTTTGTTTTGTTGATTAGGTTCCTGTTAAAGGTGAGGTCACATGGTATTTGTCTTTCACCCCCTGGCTTACTTCGCTTAGTGTAATGCTTTCCAGTTACATCCACACTGTTGCAAAGGGTAGGAGCTCCTTCTTTCTTTATGCTGCATAGAATTCCATTGTGTAAATGTACCATAGTTTTTTGATCCATTCATTTACTGATGGGCACCTAGGTTGCTTCCAGCACTGGGCTGTTGTAAATTGTGCTGCTATGAACATTGGGGTGCATAGGTTCTTTTGGCTTGGTGTTTCAGGGTTCTTAAAATATAATCCTAGCAGTGGAGTTGCTGGGTCAAAAGGCAGATCCATTTTTAGTTTTCTTAGAACATTCCATACTGTTTTCCATAGTGGTTGTACCAGTCTGCAATCCCACCAACAGTGCACTATAGTTCCCTATTCTCCACATCTTGTCCGACACTTGTTACTTTGTTTTTGATGACCATTCTGACCAGTGTGAAGTGGTATCTCACTGTGGTTTTAATTTGCATCTCTCTGATAGCTGGGGACTGAGCATCTTCTCATATGTCTCTAGACCCTCTGTATGTCCTCCTTGGGGAAGTATCTGTTCAGGTCCTTTGCCCATTTTTTAATTGGTTATTTGTCTTCTTAGAGTGGAGTTGTGTGAGTTCTTTATGTATTTTGGAGATCAAACCCTTGTCTGAGGTGTCATTGGCAAATATATTTTCCTATAAGGTGGGTTCTCTTTTCATTTTAATGCTATTTTCTTTAGCTTTACAGAAGCTTTTCATTTGGGTGAGATCCCATTTGTTTATTCTTTCCTTTATGTCCCTTGCTTTAGGGGACACAGCAGTGAAAATATTGCTGAGTGTAATATCAGAGATTTTCCTGCCTATATTCTCCTCTAGGACTTTTATGGTGTCATGACTTATAGTTAAATTTTATTCACCTTGAATTTATTTTTGTGTATGGTATAACTTGGTGCTTGAGTTTTATTATTATTTTTTTTTTTTTTTGCACGTAACTGTCCAGATCTTCCAACACCATTTTCTGAAGAGGCTATTTTTACTCCATTTTGTGCTGCTGCCTTCTTTGTTAAATATTAAATGACTGTAGAGACTTGGGTTTACTTCTGGGCTCTCTATTCTGTTCATTTGGTCCCTGTGTCTGTTCTTATGCTAGTACCAGATGTTTTTATTGCAGTGGCCTTGTAATACATTTTGTTATTAGGTACTGTGATCCCTCCTACTTTGTTCTTCTTCCTCAAAATTGCTGTAGCTCTTCAGAGTCATTTATGGTCCCATATAAATTTTTGAAGTGTTTGTTCTATATCTGTGAAATATGGCACTGGTACATTAATAGGTATTGCATTGAATCTATAAATTGCTTTGGGTAGTATGGACATTTTGGTGATGTTAGTTCTTCTGATCCATGAACATGGTATATGTTTTCATTTGTTTGTGTCTTCCTTAATTTCTTTCTTCAGTGCAGTGTAGTTTCTGTGTACAGGTCTTTTACCTCCTTAGTTAGGTTTATTCCTAGGTATTTTATTTTTGTTGTTGCTATATCAAATGAGATTTATTTCCTGATTTGTGTTTCTAATATTTCATTGCTGGTATACAAAAATGCGTTTGATTTCTAGATATTGACTTTGTATCCTGCTGTTTTTCCAAATTAATTTATTAGGTTGAGCAGTATTTTTGGCAGAGTCTATAGGATTTTCTATGTACACTATGATGTCATCTGCAAACAATGACAGTTTTGTTTTCTCTTTTCCAATTTGGATGCTTTTTATTTCTTTTTCTTGTCTGATTGTTGTGGCTAGGACTTCAAATACTATGTTGAATAGAAGTGGTGAAAGTGGACAACCTTGTCTTGTTCCTGATCTTAGTGGGAAAGATTTTAGTTTTTGCCCATTGAGCATGATGTTGGCTGTAGGTCTCTCATACATGACCTTGATTATGTTGAGAAATGCTCCCTCTACTCCCACTTTGCTGACTGTTTCATCATAAATGGGTGCTGTACCTTATCAAATGCCTTTTCTGCATCTATTGACATGATCATGTGCTCTTTGTCTTTGCTTTTGTTTATGTGATGTATTATATTTATTGATTTGCGAATATTGAACCATCCTTGCATCCCTGGGATGAATCCCACTTGGTCATGATGTATGATCTTTTTAATGTATTGCTGAATGTGGTTTGCCAATATTTTCTTGAGGATTTATCATCTATGTTCCTCAGAGATATTGGCTTGAAGTTTTCTTTTCTTTGTTGTGTCTTTATCTGGTTTTGGGATTAGGATGATGTTGGCTTCATAAAGAGTTTGAGAGTCTTCTGTGTTCTTGGATTTTTTGGAGTACTCTGTGAAGGATAGGGGTTAGCTCTTCCTTGAATGCTTTGTAAAAGTCTCCTGTGAAACCTCCAAGTTCGGGGCTTTAGTGTGTTGGAAGTTTTTTGATTACTGCTTCAATTTCATCAGCTGTTGTTGGTCTGTTCAGGCTTTCTGCTTCTTCATTTGAGTTTTGGAAGATTATGTTTTTTCTAGAATTTGTCCATTTTCCCTTGGTTTTCAAATTTCTTGGCATATAGTTCTTTGTAGTAATTTCTTACAATCCTTTGTATTTCTGTGGTGTCAGTTGTAACCTCTCCTCTTTAATTTCTCATTGTGTTTACTTGGGTCCTTTCTTTTTTTCTTGAGTTTGCTTAAAGGCTTTTCAATTTTGTTTATCTTTTCTTTTTTTAAAATATATTTTATTGATTATGCTATTACAGTTGTCCCATTTCCCCCTTCACTCCCCTCACCCTGGACACCCTCTCCTGCCCACATCTCCCCCTTTAGTCATGTCCATGTGTCATACTTATAAGTTCTTTAGCTTCTGCATTTCCCATACTATTCTTACCTTCCCCCTATCTATTTTCAACCTATAATCTATGCTACTTATTCTCTGTACCTTTTCACCCTCTCTCCTCCTCCTCCTCCCCTCTTGTTAACCCTCCATGTGATCTCCATTTCTGTGGTTCTGTTCCTGTTCTAGTTGTTTGCTTAGTTTCTTCTGGTTTTGCTTTAGGTGTGGTTGTTAATAATTGTAAGTTTGCTGTCCTTTTACTATACATGTTTTTTTTATCTTCTTTTTTTAGATAAGTCCCTTTAACATTTCATAAAATAAGGGCTTGGTGATGATGAACTCCTTTAACTTGACCTTATCTGGGAAGCACTTTATCTGCCCTTCCATTCTAAATGAAAACTTGGCTGGATAGAGTAATCTGGGATATAGATCCTTGTCTCTCATGACTTGGAATATTTCTTTCCAGCCCCTTCTTGCCTGTAAGGTCTTTTTTTGAGAAATCAGCTGACAGTCTGATGGGAACTCCTTTGTAGGTTACTGTCCCCTTATCTCTTGCTGCTTCTAGGATTCTCTCCTTCATTTTTACCTTGGCTAATGTAATTATGATGTGCCTTGGTGTGTTTCTTTTTGGGTCCAACTTCTTTGGGGCTCTCTGAGCTTCCTGGATTTCCTGGAAGTCTATTTCCTTTGCCAGGATGGGGAAGTTCTCCTTTATTATTTGTTCAAATATGTGTTCAATCTGTTGCTTTTCCTATTCCCCTTATGGTACCCCTATAATTCGGATGTTGGAACGTTTAAAGATGTCCTGGAGGTTCCTAAGCTTCTTCTCGTTTTTTTTTTTTTGTTTGTTTTTTTTTGAATTCTTATTCCTCCATTCTTGCTGTTTGGTTGTTTTTTTCTTCTTCTGGTACCATATATTGTTTTGAGTCCCAGTTTCCTCCCCATCCCTCTGGTTCCCCCGTGCATTTTCTTATTTCTTTTTATGGTAACCTGCATTTGTTCATCTAATTTGCGCCCCCAAATCAACCAATTCTGTGAGCTTCCCCATCACCAGTGTTTTGAACTGTGCATCTGGTAGATTGGTTATCTCTTGGTCACTTAAAATGATGAGTCCTGGGGCATTGATCTGTTCTTCTATTTGAGACAAGTCTCTCTCTCTCTCTCTTTTTTTTTTTGGTCTGGTCTCTCTTGTTAGGATGAGGGGCGGAGCCTTAGGTGTTCACTAGGGCTGGGCACCCCAGTCGCTAGATTGTGACGTTGTATGTGGGGGCAGGGACGGGAGGGAACAATGGCGGTAGCTCTGTTCTCCTGGGACCTCAGTCCCTTCTCTGGGATCCTGGGTTGCACGCTCTGCCCTGGTCCACAATCGCCATCTCACTGGGTCTGCCAGCTGCTGCTTGCATACTCAGGGTCCACCTGCTGTGATCTTGTGAACCTCAGATGCCTTATGAGCTCCGAGTTGCCTTGTGCTCCCAGTTCTCCCTGTTCTCCTTGCGCTGCAACCCATCATGGCTGCTCATCTCCGCCCCTTCTACTGGTCTGGGTGAACGGGTCTACGTCAACTTCTTGGCTGTCCGACTTCCATTCAGATAAATTCTCTATCAGTTCTGGGTGTTATTCTGCCTCTAAATTGTTGTTGTTCTAATCTTGGTTGTGTGTGGAGGTATGGTGCATCCACCTATGCCTCCATCTTGGCTGGAAGTGAACCTCATGCAGCCAGTCCCAGCAGGTCCCAGAGGTGGGGGCGACCGGTGGCCTGATTTTGTTTACCTTTTCAAAGAACCAGCTCCTGGATTCATTGATCCTTAGAATCGTGCTTTTAGTCTCTATGTCATTTAAATCTGCTCTGATCTTTGTTATTTTCTTCCTACTACTTGCTCTGGGCTGTCTTTGTTGTTGTTCTTTAGTCTTGTAGGCATAGGGTTAGGTTGTTTAGTTAAGTTGTTTATCCAGATTTTTAAAATATTTATTTATTTATTTATTCATTTATTTATTTATTTTATGTAGGCCTATATCTCTATGAACTTGGTTCTCAGGACTGCCTTTACTGTGTCCCATAAGTTTTGGGTTGTTTGAGTTCATCTTCATTTGTTTCCATAAACTTTTTGATTTCCTCCTTGATCTCATTCTTGACCCATTCATTGTTTAATAGCATGCTATTCAGTCTCCATGATTGTGTGTGTTTTTGAGTTTTTTCCTTGAAGTTGGTTTCTAGTTTCATTCCCTTGTGGTAGGACAAAATACTTGATATGATTTCAATTTTCTTGAATTTGTTGAGGGTTGTTTTGTGTCCTATGATGTGGTCTATATTTGAAAATGTTCCACGTGCATTTGAAAATAATGTGTATTTTCCTTCTTTGGGATGAAAGGCTCTATGTATATCAATTAAGTTCTTTTGATCTAGATGCCACAATATCTTGTTGACATTTTTGGAAGATCTATCCACTTTTGATTGTGGGGTATTGAAATCCCCTACTATAATTGTGTTGCTGTCAATATCTTTCTTGAAGTCCTCCAAGATTTTCTTGATGTATATGGGTGCTCCTATGTTGGGTACATATATACTTACAATGTGTATGTCTTCTTGATGGATTCTTTCCTTGAGTATTTTGAAGAGACCTTCTGGGTTTCTTTTTATGGCCCCTTTTTTGAAGTCTATTTTGTCTGATATGAGTATTGCTACCTTGGCTTTTCTCCCCCCTGTCCATTTGCTTGGAATATTTGTTTCCAGCCCTTCACTTTCTGTCTGTATAGGTTCTTTGTTCTGAGGTGGGTCTCTTTTAGGCAGCACATGTGTGGGTCATGCTTCCTTATCCATTCAGTTATTCCATGTCTTTTGATTGGAACATTTAATCCACTTATGTTTAAGGTTATTATTGATAGGCACTTATTCATTGCCATTTTTTAGTACCTGTGTTCTTCTCTCCCTCACTCTTTTTCTTCCTGTTCTTAAAGCATTCCCTTTAGCATCTCTTGCAGAGTTTGTTTGGTGGAGGTGTAATGCTTTAGATTGCTATTGTCTGGGAAGCTCCTTATTTGGCCTTCCATTTTAATCGAGAGCCTTGCTGGGTAGAGTAATCGTGGTTGCAGGCCCCTAGTTTTCATTACCTGGAATATGTCTTGCCATTCTTTTCTGGCTTGGAATGTTTCCATTGAGAAGTCATCTGCTAGCTTTATCAGGGTCCCTTGTATGTTACTTCCTGTTTCTCCTTTCCTCTCTTTAAGATCGTCTCTTTGTGTTGGAATTTTGCCATTTTAATTATGATGTTTCTTGAAGTGGACCTCTTTGGGTTCCTCTTGATTGGGACTCTCTGTGTTTCCTGGATTTGTGTGACTTTTTTCTCTCATCAAATTAGGGAATTTTTCCATCAACTTTTTCAAACAGGTTTTCTAACCCTCTCTCTTCTTCTTTTACTGGTATCCCTATTATACAGATATTGTTATGTTTCATGTTGTCTTGAAGCTCCCTGACCACCCGTTCATTCTTTCTGAGTCTCTTTTCCTTTTCTTGCTCTATCTGGGTGTTTTTTTCTACCTTGTCCTCCAACTCGCTGATTAGATCCTCTGCTTCATCCTGCCTGCTTGTAATTCCTTCTCATGTGTTTTTTATTTCTAAGATTTAATTGTTCATTTCTTCCTGGTTTTTGCCTATAGTTTCTATTTCCTTTTTCATGCTGATGTAGTTCTCATTTAGTTCCTTGTAGTTGTCTGTGCATTCCTTGACCATCTTTATAACCATTATTTTGAATTTTATATCTGATAGTTTGGTTACCTCCATTTCATTTAGCTCTTTTAGTGGGGAGTCTTCCATTCCTTTTGATTGCATGTTCTTTTTTATCTCCCCATTTTAGGTGAGTCTTTTTGTTTGTTTCTGCATTTCCTGACATTTCACTTTGCTAGCTGTCTTTGTGGGGTGAACTCCTATGGTAAGAATTCTATGGGGTTCAGTGGTATGGTCTCTTTGATCTCATTTCCTTGACACTCTAGGTTTCCCCTTTCTTCTGCTTGTGTGGGCTCTCTTGTACTTAAGTTTTTACCTTTTGATGGTTCCTTTGTTGGTGGTTTTTCTCCTCCATCAGGTCTAGTGATGTTTGCAGCTCCCACCTATTCTTGTATGTGATCAGTGGCAAGGGTTAGGCAAAATGGATGAATACAGCAGGAGAGTATTTTATGTGATTTAAAGTACCAGCAGGTAGAGAAGTGATAGGAGATTCTTTGGATAAGTTTAGCATTATCTGTGATGTTTCACCCAACTACCCACTTTTTGTGAAAGGTGAAAGGGAGATAAGACTCTTGTTAGAGGGGAGGATTATTATGAGCTGAATGCAGAAAACAGAGTGCTTGTTGAAGGTTAGATGATGAGATATAGTGAGACTAAAGGGTAGAAAGCAGGCATAGTGGGAAAAAGAATAGAGTTAACCACAACAATAATAATGGTCAGGATTAAAGTAAAGTAGATTAAGATCATGGAGGGTTGCTGTATAGTATGGAACAATAATTATTTACAACAGTACTGGAAGAACAATAATATGATAAGAAGTATAGGATTTGGATAAACAGAATTGAAAGTACCAGATCAAGAGTCATGTGTTATTGGAACATGGGTGAATTGAAAGAAGGAAAATTAAAATACAATAAAGAGAGAATAAGGAAAACCAGTCAAACAATGCAATTAAACAGAGAAATAAAACAAGGAAAACTAAACATAAGGGAATAAAAATACTAATAAAAAGTGGTAAAAATAATGACAAGATTATAATAATATACATAAACAATAAAATACCAGCTCTATGAGATAACAAAGTGACATTTGTCTCAGTTTCTCAGTTTTTGGAGTTAGCCTTGTGCTTCTCCTTTCAATCAGTCTCTGGAGCCTTTTAACTCCATATCTTATTGTCTCACTTGAGGGAAGGAAAAAAATGGAAAAAAGAGAGAGGATCCCTCCCCCCCCCCGAAAAAGATAACAATAAGCCTTCTGCTTATTTTAAATTTGTTCAGCGAGTTCTACTGGTTTTACTAGATGCCACAGGAGGAGGGGGGCTGGGCTTCACTTTTCTCCCTTCCTATGGTTTTGAGAGGATGGGGACCAGGTCGGGGTTGCAGTACTCACAGTTTCCCAGCCTCTGGCCTGGGGTCCTCTGTGATCTGCCAGGCTCATATCAGTCACTCAGCTGCTCACAGCATGAGTTAATCTCCAGCGCGGAGCTTGAGACAAGTGGGGTGCATGGTTCTGCTCAACCACTTACTCTGGGCATGCAGTGTGATACAAGCAGGGGTCACAGTTCTGCTCAGCTGCTGACTCTGGGCATGCAGTGCAAGACAAGTGGGTGCTTGGTTCTGCTCAGCCACTCACTCTGGACACATACAGCTGAAATCACCCTCGGGGTGAGCCAGTTGCTGCTGGAGAGTTCAAAGCAGCTGCCCGCAGTTCTTAACAAGTACACGGCTTTTCACACAGCCCAACTTTCCAACCAGTCTGGAGACTATCTGAATCAGGATCTCCCACGGCCCAACTCCTCCCTTCTCCAGATGTCTCCCAGCACCCCAATTTCTCTGGTGCTGGCATCCACAGTCCCAGTGAATGTGTACCACTTCTGTGTGTCTTCTACTTTGTCTCTATTTCCCCAGTGACTTTCAGCATCCAGGCCCCTCCTGGTGCTGGGCTGCCCTCCCTGCTCTGGTAAGGGAGGGAGCTTGTGCTCTAACCCTCCTCCCCATATCCTTCAGCAGGCGTTGGGCCAGGGGCCATCACAACCTTGGTCCCTTCTCAGATCCCAGGGACCTTACTGTCCTAGCACACTCTCCTCACCATCTGTTTTTCAATGTCCTCTGCAATTTTTTGCCTCCAAACTTCATATAAGTTGGGATTCTGTTGGCCATTCACTCTGTTCCTCAGAGTATTGGCTAGGTGTTCCATCTGAGCACAGGGAGAACTGGGCTCTGCTCCCACCCACCTTGCTGCCAACTTCTGATCTTCTTTTTCTTAAATAAGTCTCTTTAACATTTTGTAACAATGCTTTGTGATGATGAACTTCTTTAGTATTTTCTTGCCTGGGAAGCTCTTTATCTGCCCTTAGATTCTAAATGATTACTTTGCTGGGTAGAGCCATCTTGGGTATAGGTCCCTGCTTTTCATGACTTTGAATATTTCTTGCCAATACCTTCTAGCCTGCCAAGTTCCTTCCGAGAAATCAGCTGACAGTTTTACGGGAACTTGCCTGTACCTAACTAACTTTTCTCTTGCTGCTTTTAAGATTCTCTCTTTATCTTTAACCTTTGGCATTTTAATTATGATATGTCTTGCAGTGTACCTCTTTGTATCCATTAGGTTTGGGTCTCTCTGTACTTCCTGGACTTGCATGTATATATATTTTTTTTTTACCAAATTAGGAAGGTTTTCTTTCATATAGATTTCTAATTTTTGCTCTTTCTCTTCTCCTTCTGGTACCCTTATGAGACAAATGTTGGAGTGCTTAAAGTTGTCCTGGAGTCTGCTTACACTATCCTCATTTTTGGATTTTTTTTCTTCTTGTTCTGATTGTTTGTTTTTTGCTTCCTCATCTTCTAAAGCACTGGTTTGATTCTCAGCTTTATCCACTCTACTGTTGTTTTCCTGTAAATTGTTCTTTATTTGTACTCCTTGTTTCTGACTGGACCTTTTTTATGCTGCTGAGGTACTCACTAAGTTCCTTGAGCATCCTTATAACCAGTGTTTTTAACTCTGCATCTGATAGATTGCTTATCTCCATTTCATTTAGCTCTTTTTCTGAAATTTTTATCTATTCTTTCATTTGGGTCATGTTTCTTTGTCTCCTTGTTTTGGCAGCCTGCCTGTGTTTGTTTCTATATATTAGGTAGAACTTCTTTGACTCCATATCTTGGTAGTGTGGCCTAATGTAGTAGGTGTCCTGTCAGGTCCAGTGGCATGGCCTCTACTATCCCCCAAGCTAGGTACTCAAGGTGTGTTCCTCCTGTGGGATGAATATTCCCTCCTCTTGTAGTTGAGACTTGGTTGCTTTGGCAGATCAATGGGAGGGATTTACCCAGGCCAGTCAGTTGCAAGTGTTGGTTGTGATCACTTACCACCAACCTTCACCCTCTGAGGAGGATCAGCTGTGCAGGGGCAGGGTGGTGCTGCTGCACTGTGGTCTGTAGCTGTCCACTGGGTGTGCTGGCCCTGGGGTTTCCTGGGTGGTGCAGGCCAAGGTCAGCCCACACCTGTGTTTTGTCAGGTGCCAACCCTTCCTCAACTGTAAAGCAATCTGAGTGAGACAAAATCCTGGATCGGTGAAAAGACCAAAGTTGAACCCAAAGAAGGGGTATCACAACAGCTGGGACAGTGAGATAAATGTCACTCTGCTATTACAGAGAACCTGCAAGTTATTGCATATTTGTATTATTATTATTTTTCCAGTGTTCCTACATCTTTTTTTTTTAACAGTATTTTTATATCCCTCTTATTTTTGTATAGCCTGTTTTGCTAGGCTGGTTTTATTGTATGACCTGACAGCTTTCCCCTGATATCTCTTTCTATACTGTATTACTAATCTACTGTCCATTAACTCACCTGTGTCCCATCAGCATACTACTCGATGTTCTGTACTCCCTATCCTTGTTACCTAGATTTCATAGACTCTGCCATATGAATGTTTCCATAATATTATTGTAAATAACTGCTGTTCCACGCAAGTGTAATTACTTCACAACACACCCCCACCCCAGATCTTAGCCCATTTCAAAGTTTCCTGAACTTACTGTAGTGGTTAACTCTATTCTCTCACACACTACACCTATTTACTATCCTTTACTCTCACCTTAACTCAGAATCTGACTGCCCACAACCTCTCTGCTTTATAGATCCAACTCACAATCCTTCCTCCCCCAACAAGAGTCTTATCTTCTACCATCCTTTCTAAAAATCAGCTAGCTGGGTGGAAGACCACGGTTAACACTATACATAGTGAAAGGATCTCCTATATCTTCCCTACTTGCTACTACTGTAAATAGCATAGAATTCTCTGTTGCTGTCTTAAACCCTTTTGCCTTCCCCTCCATCTGATGACAAAAAAGAATAGGTGGAGGAGGTGAACACCAGGATACCCACTGGAAGAGGAAACCCAACAACAAAGGAACCACTAACAGATAACAGCAGAAGAAGGTGAAGGAGGGAGTAGTAACCACACAAACCTCAATCCAGGACTTATCTGGACATACGACTAAACAGTAGAGACAGTACCCAATACAAACAACTGAGCAAGATTTCTTTAAACCTTGTACACACAGAAGAACCAGCTTCAACACAACCTACCCTCACCAGCACAACAAAATACAGAAGGTGGTGGACAGAGTGACCCACATTTAACCAGCTGGCGGGAAGGAACCACCAAAGAAAGACTCAACAACAATCAAAACCCAAAGGCAAACACAAAGCCAACTTAAACGACAGCCCAAGACCAGCGAGCTTGGGGGGTCAAGGAAACAGCACCACTGAAACTCACTGCTACTCTACTAAAGAAGTTCACATCATAAACCGAGGGAGCCAGAACAGATCAATATAAGAAGCTGAGGTGAACAAGAAGAGTCTCACAAACAATGGGAAGACAAAGAAACAATCCCCAAATGAAAGGAAAGGAGGAAGCCTCAAAAAGAATGCTAAATGAAACAGAGGCAATTCAACTATCTGATATTGAATTCAAAGCAGTGATTGTCAGGAAGCTCAATGAGCTCACAATGAGCTACGAGAAACTACAGGGGAGCTACAATGAACTCAATGAAAACTACATCAGCATAAAAAAGGAAATAGAAACTCTTAACAAGGGTCAAGAGGAAATGAAGAATACATCTCTGAACTGAAGAACACAGTAGAAGGAATGAAAAGCAGGACCGATGAAGCAGAAGATCGGATCAGCGAGCTAGAGGACAAAATAGAAGAAAACACCCAGAAAGAGCAAGAAAAGGAAAAGAGGCTCAGAAAAAATGAAGAGGGATTAAGAGAAATACAAGACAATATGAAACGTAATAATATCCGTATAATAGGGATACCAGAAAGAGAAGAAGAACAAGGGATAGAAAACCTAGTTGAACAAGTGATGATGGAAAACTTCCCTAATCTGATGAGACAAAAAGTCACACAAATACAGGAAACACAGAGAGTCCCAATCAAGAGGAACCCAAGGAGGCCCGCCTCAAGACACATCATAATTAAAATGGCAAAATTTCAAGACAAAGAGAGAATCTTAAAGGCAGCAAGGGAGAAGAAGGAAGTAACATACAACGGGGCCCCAATCAGGCTAACAGCTGACTTCTCAATGGAAACACTCCAAGCCAGAAGAGAATGGCAAGAAATAATCCAAGTAATGAGAACCAGAGGCCTGCAACCATGACTACTTTACCCAGCAAGGCTCTCAATTAAGAAAGAAGGCCAAATAAGAAGCTTCTCAGACAAAAGAAGTCTAAAAGAATACACCTCCACTAAACCAGCTCTGCAAGAGATGCTGAAGGGACTGCTTTAAGGAAAGAAAGGAAAAGAGAGAGTGAGAGAGGATCACACGTACACAAAAGGCAATGAATAAGTACCTATCAAAAATAACCTTAAACGTAAATGGATTAAACGCTCCAATCAAAAGACATAGAATAGCTGATTGGATAAGAAAACATGACCCACACATATGCTGTCTACAAGAGACCCACCTCAGGATAAAAGATCTGCACAGGTTGAAAGTGAAGGGCTGGAAACAAATTTTCCAAGCAAATAGACAGGAAAAAAAAGCCGGGGTAGCAATACTCATATCTGACAAAATAGACTTCCAAAGAAGGTCCATAAAGAGAGACCCAGAAGGTCATTTCATAATACTCAAGGGAAGAATTCACCAAGAAGACATAATATTGTAAATATATATGCACCCAACATAGGAGCACCCAAATACATAAAGAAAATCTTAGAGGACTTCAAGAAAGATATGGACAGCAACACAATTATTGTGGGGGATTTTAACACCCCTCTATCAAAAATGGACAGATCTTCCAAACAAAATATCAACAAAGATATTGTGGCATTGAACAATACCCTAGATGAACTGGGCTTTACTGATATTTACAGAACCCTCCATCCCAAAGAAGCTAAATACACATTTTTTTCAAATGTACATGGAACATTTTCAAAGATTGACCACATGATAGGACACAAAACAAGCCTCAACAATTTCAAAAAAATTGAAATCATACCAAGCAATTTCTCGGATCGCAAGGGACTGAAACTAGAAACCAACCACAAGGAAAAAAACCGAAAACATTCAAATTCATGGAGATTAAACAGCATGCTGTTAAACAATGAATGGGTCAAGAATGATATTAGGGAAGAAATCAAACGGTTTTTGGAAACAAATGAAAACGAACTCACAACAACCCAAAACTTATGGGACACAGCCAAGGCAGTCCTGAGAGGGAAGATCATAGCGATACAGGCCCACTTAAAAAAGTTAGAAACATTTCAAACAAACAACCTAACCCTACGTCTACAAGAACTCAAGGAACAACAACAAAGACAGCCCAGAGCAAGCAGAAGGAAGGAAATAACCAAGATCAGAGCAGAATTAAATGACATAGAGACTAAAAGCACAATTCTAAAGATCAATGAATCCAAGAGTTGGTTCTTTGAATAGATAAACAAAATCGACAAGCCTTTAAGCAGACTCATCAAGAAAAAAAGAGAGAAAACCCAAATAAACACAATCAGAAATGAAAGAGGAGAGATTACAACAGATACCACAGAAATACAAAGGATTGTAAGAAATTACTACAAAGAGCTGTATGCCAAGAAATTTGAAAACCTAGATGAAATGGACAAATTTCTAGAAAAATATAACCTTCCAAAACTCAATAAAATGGAAGCAGAAAGCCTGAACAAACCAATAACAGCAAAAGAAATTGAAGCAGTAATCAAAAAACTCCCAACACACAAAAGCCCTGGACCAGATGGTTTCACAGGAGAATTCTACAAAGCATTTAAGGAAGAACTAACACCTATCCTTCACAGACTATTTCAAAAAATCCAAACAGATGGAAGACTCCCAAACTCTTTTTATGAGGCCAACATCATCTTAATTCCAAAACCAGATAAAGACACAACAAAGAAAGAAAACTACAGGCCAATATGGCTGATGAACATTGACGCTAAAATCCTCAACAAGATACTGGCAAACCGCATCCAACAGTACATTAAGAAGATCATACACCATGACCAAGTGGGATTCATTCCAGGTATGCAAGGATGGTACAATATTCGCAAATCAGTAAATGTAATACATCACATAACAAAAGCAAAGACAAAAACCACGTGATCATATCAATAGATGCAGAAAAAGCATTTGATAAGGTACAGCACCCATTTATGATAAAAACACTCAGTAAAGTGGGAATAGAGGGAGCATTCCTCAACATAATAAAGGCCATATATGAGAAACCTACAGCCAACATTATACTCAATGGGCAAAAATTAAAATCTTTTCCACTAAGAACAGGAACAAGACAAGGATGCCCACTTTCACCACTTCTATTCAATATAGTACTGGAAGTTCTAGCCACACCAATCAGACAAGAAAAAGAAATAAAAGGAATCCAAATCGGAAAGGAGGAAACAAAACTGTCACTGTTTGCAGATGACATAATAGTGTACATAGAAAATCCTATAGACTCCACCAAAAAACTGCTTGACCTAATAAATGAATGTGGTAAAACAGCGGGATACAAAGTCAATATCCAGAAATCAAAGGCATTTCTGTACACCAACAATGAAACAGCAGAAGCAGAAATCAAGAAAAAAATCCCATTTGAAATAGCAAAAAGAAAAATAAAATACCTAGGAACAAACCTAACCAAAGAGGTAAAAGACCTGTATTCAGAAAATTACATAACACTGAGGAGAGAAATCAAGGAAGACACAAACAAATGGAAACATATACCGTGTTCATGGATTGGAAGAATTAATATCATTAAAATGTCCATACTACCCAAAGCAATTTACACATTCAATGCAATACCTATTAAAGTACCAATGGCATATTTCACAGACATAGAACAAACACTTCAAAAATTTATATGGAACCATAAACGACCCCGAATAGCTGCTGCAATTTTGAGAAAGAAGAGTAAAGTAGGAGGAATCACAATACCTGACACTAAACTATACTACAAGGCCACTGTAATGAAAACAGCCTGGTACTGGCATAAAAACAGGCACATAGACCAATGGAACAGAACAGAGAGCCCAGAAATAAACCCAAGCCTCTACAGTCAATTAATATTTGACAAAGGAAGCAGCAACATAAAATGGAATAAAAATAGCCTCTTCAACAAATGGTGTTTGGAGAACTGGACAGCTACGTGCAAATAATGAAATTAGAGCACCAACTTAAACCTTATACAAAAATAGATTCAAGGTGGATAAAAGACTTAAATATAAAGCGTGACACCATTAAAGTCCTAGAAGAGAACGTAGGTAGGAAAATCTCAGATATTTCATGCAGAAACTTTTTTACTGACTTATCTCCTAGAGCAAGGGACATAAAGGAAAGAATAAACAAATGGGACCTCATCAAAATTAAAAGCTTTTGCACAGCTAAGGAAAACAGTATCAAAATAAAAAGAGAACCAACTGTATGGGAAAACATATTTGCCAATGATACCTCAGACAAGGGTTTAATCTCCAAAATATATAAAGAAGTTACACGACTCCACTCTAAGAAGACAAGTAACCCAATTAAAAAATGGGCAAAGGACTTGAACAGACACTTCTCCAAGGAGGACATACAGAAAATCCAAAGACACATGAAGCGATGCTCAATATCGCTAGCCATCAGAGAGATGCAGATTAAAACCACAATGAGATACCACTTCACACCAGTCAGAATGACCATCATAAACAAAGTAACAAACAACAAGTGTTGGAGAGGCTGTGGAGAAAGGGGGTCCCTAGTGCACTGTTGGTGGGACTGCAGACTGGTACAACCACTATGGAAAGCAGTTTGGAACTTCCTCAGAAAACTAAAAATGGATCTGCCTTTTGACCCAGCAATTCCATTGCTGGGACTCTATCCTAAGAACAATAAAACACCAATACAAAAGAACCTTTGCACCCCGATGTTCATAGCAGCACAATTTACAATAGCTAGGTGCTGGAAGCAACCTAGATGCCCATCAGTAAATGAATGGATCAAAAAACTATGGTACATTTACACAATGGAATTCTATGCAGCAGAAAGAAAGAAGGAGCTCATACCCTTTGCAACAGCATGGATGGAGCTGGAAAGCATTATGCTAAGTGAAACAAGCCAGGCAGTGAAAGACAAATACCACATGATATCACCTTTAACAGGAATCTAAACAAAACAAAACAAAAAAAACTAGCAAAATATAACCAAGGACACTGAAATAGGGGATAGTCTGACAGTGGCCAGAGGGGAGAGAAGAGGGAATTTCAGGGGGGAATGGGTAGGGATTACAGGAACAAATTTGGAGGACACATGAACAAAAACTAGGGGTGGGGGGTAATGGGGGGAAGGGGGGAGGGTTGGGTGGGTTGGCTGGAATGGGAGTAGGGGGGAGAAAACTGTACTTGAACAATGATTAAAAAAAAAAAAAAAAAAAAAAGCAATCTGAGATGGCTGCTACCTGTTCTGGGCTTAGAGATTCCCAGGCAAAGCCAAGTTGTGAATCTAGGTTGGCTGCTGCTAGTGTGGGATCTGGAGCTCAGTGAGGCCAGCTGATGCTTGTTTGAGAGGATTTAGAAAGTTGTAAAACATGAGCCAAGACCAGTCATTCATATGGAAAAGCAGGTTGGGTGGGCCTATAAGTTGGGTTCTGTGGAGTCTCTGGGGATCTCCAAGGCCAGTCAAACAGTGTTAGCCAGGTTGATGGAGTCTCAGATATGGCACCAGCTTGCTGGCTCTGTTTGAGGGTTTAGAAAAAGGACAATGGCATCTGTTCATCCTGATGCCAGACTTTTCAGTTTCCCCCTGTACACCACTGGTGACTTTCGAGCTGCTACCTTGGTGCTGGAGCTCAGAGGGAGCAATTCTGAGTAGGTGAGTCCATGTGTGGGTTCATTAAGAGGAAATGCTCAGGTCTCCAGAAGCTTCTTTCACTGACTCAATCCTCACTGGTTTTTGCATCCAGCAGTTTTGGGGATTTATCTTCTTGACACTGGAACCCTGGCCTGGGGGGCCTGGTGTGGGGCTGGGACTCCTCACTTCTGAGATATCCCCCTCAAATTTTTACCCATTTATGCATGGATGTGAGACCAGCCCATTCCATGTCTGTGACTTACCAGTCTGGATGGATGTGGTTCCTTTAATTCTGTAGTTGTCAGACTTCCATTCAACTCTATTTCTGAGGGCCCTGAGTGATGGTTTTTCTCTATTTTAGTTGTAATTTTGATGTGGTTGTGCAGAGAGATTAGTCATGTCAGTCTATGCTGCCATCTTGACTGGAAGAGTCCTCATTTCTGTTAAATCTCTTTTCTTTTTCATGTTCTCTTTGGGTGGATACTGTTATTTTGTCCTCTAATTCACTGATTTAGTCCTCTGCTCCATCTAACCTGCTATTGATGCCTTTTAGTGATTTATGCATTTCAGATATTGTATTCTTCATTTCAGACTGGTTCTACTTTATGGTTGTTAGGTCCTTTTTAATGTTTACTATCTCTTTGTTTAATTTTACTGAGATAATCCATACTTTTTCTAAGCTCCTTAAGCATTTTTATAACCATTTATTTTAAACTCTGCATCTGGTATTTGGGGTGCTTCCATTTCATTTCTTTCTTTTAATTATTTTTCTAAGGATATCTGTTGCTTTTAGGTTTGGGGCATTTTTCCTTGTCTCCCCATTTGTTCTCTGTATTTTAGGTAGATATTCTATACCTTCAAAACTTGCTTTTATAGTTTTATGATGAAAGTGTCTTTTTGAGCTCCGTGGCACAATCTTCTGATCACCTGACCTTCATGCTCCAGGAGTGTTTCTTGTGGGTTGTGTAAACCCCATGTTATAGCTGAGTCTTGAAAGCTGTTGGCCTTTTTGTGGGTGGAGTTAACCCTTCAGGCTGGAAGACCATAAGGGTAAAACTCAACCATCATGTGTGGGACACGGTGCAGAGGCTGCCCCTTGAGGCAATGTTATTTCTAGCAGGTTCTGGTGCCAGCTGGAATCCCCCTTTGTGTGTGCCAGTTGTGTGGCTAGTTGGGTCAAGCTCTGGTGTGGTCTGAAGCCCACCACTGGTTTTGTTGATTCGGGACCCACTTGGGTGGGGTTCAGATACAGGCCACTGTCAGATGTTGCATGTAAGTGGCCTTGGCCTGCCTGCCTGTAGCTACTATGCTGTTCACTGTTTGTGTCTGTGTCTGCTAGACCTGAGTATGATTGTGAGGGTCCAATGTGTGTAAAAGAGTGGGATTCTTCCTGCTTAGAGCTGGGGGTAGATTTGTAAAAGGACCGAGGCTCCCTGAGGTCCACTTACACCTTCAGCAACTCTGTCTTCCCCTGAGGTCCTCTTCCTGAGCCTTTGGATGTGGGACTGTAGATGAGCTCAGACATGTTGAGAAGGGACTATCAGGTCCCCTGTTTGAGGGTTACATAGTCAGTCAGGCACTCAATGAAGGGAAAAGTAGCCCTTGCTTCAAAGCCAAACCTCTGTCTCTGCTGGTGTCTCTAGCTCTAGTTTCCTTAGGGGAGGCTTACTGCCTATTCAGGATGGGTACAACCAGTCATTTATATTACAGAGTGAGCTCAGCAGCCTCAACTCAAGGGAATAGACCAAAAGAGTCTCAAGTTGGGCTCATGCTGGCCCCGCTTTCAGAAGGAGGCTAAGCTCTCTGTCTATTCCCAGACATCATAAGGAGTCTAAGCTCTCTTGCCCTGTTCCCAAGCAATATCCTCTGAGGGTCACACACTTTGTTGAAAGTCCTTGTTTTGAGGTACTCTTTCTCCCATCATGGAAATACACCAGTGGGGGTATTTTGGACTTGCAGGGCTGATCTACAACAGTTTCCTACTGAGGTGATGGCTGCCAACCTGTAGGAGCAGGGCAGGTACTTCATTCTGTTCTTGGGGTAGTATGGCTGAGGCAGGGTTTTGCCTCCCTGCTAAGTATTAAGCAGCTCAGCACTTGCCTGTCAGACTTCCAGACAGAAGCCTCCCAGGAGATGCTGCAAAACTGTCAGCTCTGTGTGGCATCCAGCTTCCCAGGTTGCCACCAAACAAAGTAGAGTGGAGCCCAAATTTCCAGCCTACACTGTACCCAATATTTGGTGCAGCTCACCTCAGCAGGACAGGACCTAAAGTCCCAGCTTGGTATGGTACAACTTTTAAGACTGCAGGACAGGCCATAGTCCCCAGTCCTGTGCTGCTCCTCTGCATCTTTGAACTCAGCAGCAGGAATATCCCCAAAGGTGGGAGACAGGGTACTGCCTGTGCATTCAAGATGGGGGAGACTGGCCCTCTTTTTTCTAGACACCCAGTTAGGTCACTGTCTGGGTTTTTACCCAAAACTTTCCCAGAAAGTAGAAGGCCCCTTAAAGTCACTGCTGTCTGTAGCCAGCAGACCCTCTACAGGATCCAAATGGGGCAGCATGGCCTTTTGAGAAGTTGGAGCCTGTATTATGAACCCTCCTGGCTGTTGCTACAACAGTAGGTGTGCTCTATGTTGGGAGGGTGCACGCTGAGTCTCACAGGTGAGATGGATCCACATTGATATCCACTGCCAGATGCTACACAGTCTCCTCTTTATGTCTCTGTTGCTATGGGTTGGGGATCTCTGCATGGCATCAAGATATCTTATTCCCAGGAAGAGGGACCTCCACAGCCATGATCTCTGATCTCTCAGCTGCCACCACAGCTGTGTGCAGGGGCTTTCCCACTCTAAGTCTGAACCCCTGTTACTGGTCTCTATGTTGCATATTCTGTACCCTTTGGTTATAATATTTCATATCAGCTAGGTTTCAGTTGATTTTTCAGGTTGATTGCTTGGCAGCTCAGCTGTAAATCTAGTTTGGGGACAGGAGCAAGTGGATGCAGCTTCTGTCTACTCTGTAACTATCTTCAGAGTCTGGCTATTTTCATTTTTTTTTACTTGACAATAAGGAAAAAGGTCAGTACCCTTGACTAAACAATCAGGTATTGCATGTTTTAAACATTCTTGTGACACATGGTTGAAAATTGCTGCCTTATATTAGACAGTGGGGCTTTACAGATGCAATTAATTTAAGGGTCTTGAGCTAGGTAGCTGTGTTATCAGGTGGACCTAAATGCAATCACAAGGGTCTTTGTAAGGGGGAGGCAGAGGGGGATTTTTTGACAGCAGAGAGGACAAGGCTATTCAACACAAAGGCAGAGAATAAAGTGAGGTGGCCATATGAAAAGGAATGCTGGTAACCTCCAGAAGCTGTAATAGACAAGGAATAGTTTCTTCTATTGAACATCTGAAGGGGGAGAGACCTGGATTTCAGCCCAATGAAACTGATTTTGGACTTCCAGTCTCCAGAAGAGAATGAATATGTGTTGTTTTAAGCCACCAAGTTTGTGGTAATTTGTTACAGCAATCACAAGAAACTAATAACACACAGAAAAATTAATACACAGATCCAGTTTACATTCTTTTCCATTTAAGTAGAACTAATGAGTGCTTCCAGATTTAATTTATAAGCTTTTCTTTGTGCATTCACTTGATGCAAATGTTAAAATGGGTAATACATTTGTAAAGTCTGATACTACATTGTACAAAATTGACCAGACCAAAGGGGAGATATCTACTATTTATAAAATGTAAAGACCAAGAGCATTGATTTATATCATATCATGCTTTGTAGTTCCAAATGACCTTGGCAATTTTACCTTAGAAAAACAACATGCATCAAATAGAAAAACTGGTATTCTAAATACAGTTTCTTCAAATGACATTTTTTTGGTGATTGGAATGAGAATTTTAAAAAAAGATGTGCTTCAGCCCTGGCCAGTGTGGCTCAATTGGTTGAATGTCATCCCCAAACCAAAAGTTCACCATTTGAATTCTCATCAGGGCATATCCCTGGGTTGCAGGTTTGGTCCCTGGTTGGGGTGCATATGGAAGGCAGCTGATCAATGTTTCTCTTGCACATCAATGTTTTTCTCCTTCTCTCCATCTCTTCCCCTCTATCTAAAATAAAAAATAAAAATAAAAAATTTTTAAAAAGATGTACTTTTATTCCTTTCTTTACTGCTGAAATGTAGTCACAAAATACAAGAACAAAAGAGAATAAGTTAAAATAGATTTGGAGGAGGACAGAAGTATGGCAGGCACCATTCCAAAATAAAAACCATGAGCCTCTTAAATCTCCTTCCCCCAGCTGTGGGTGGAACCACAAAATATAATGAACTATCAATCCCACATCGCAAAAGTGATTTTTGCAGATGTGCTTAGTGTTACCAATCAGTGCACTTTGGTTTCATCAAATAGGTGATTTAACTGAGTGGAACTGAACTAATTCAATGAGCTCTCAAACATGGGCCTAGAAGTCAAAGGTGGGAGAAATTACATATCTGAAGCAGCAGAGACGTTCTAATGGCCTAAAGCCAACACCATCCTGTGCAGAAGACCATGTGGTAGGAAATGGACAGGCATTTATCCATTGAATGCTTGCTGAAAGTCAGGAGAACCGGTGTGCTTTTTTTGTGGGAAGTTTTTTGATTAATAACCCAATTTCTTTAATTGTTGTAGGTCTACTAGATTTTATGTCTTTTTTAGTCAGTTTCTACAATATACATCTTTCCAGGAATTAAAAAAATTAATTTATCTAACAGTTACCATGCAGTTGATATTATTACCTAATAATAATTTTTCTATAAGTTTGATAGTGATTTCCACTGTGTCATTCTAAATTTAATTAGCTGAGTTTTTTACTTTTTTTGGTCAGTCTTTTTTTAAAATCATTTTTATTATTTTATTACAATTGTCTCGATTTTTACCCCTTTGCCCTCCTCCACCCACCCCACTCCACCCTCCCACAGTCAATTCCCACACTGTTGTCCATGTCCATGGGCCATTCATACAAGCTCTTTGTCTAGTGCCTTCCCCTTCTTTCCACCATTATCCCTTCCCTCTCCCCTATGGTCACTGTCAATCTGACTCATGTTTCCCTGCCTGCGGTTCTATTTTGTTTGTTAGTTTTTATTGTTTATTAGGTTCCTATTGTAGGTGAGATCATATAGTATTCGTCTTTTCACTGCCTGGCTTATTTCACTTGGCATAATGCTCTCCAGTTCCATTCATGCTGTTGAAATTGTAAAAGTACCCTCTTTCTTTAAGCTGTGTAGTATTTCATTGTGTGAATGCACCATAGTTTTTGATCCACTCATTTACTGATAGGCACTTAGGCTGTTTCCAGCACTTGGTTATTATAAATTATGCTGCTATGAACATAGGGGTGCATAAGTTGTTTTGAATTAGTGTTTCAGGATTCTTAGGGTATAATCACAACAGTGGACTTGTGGGATCAAAAGACAGTTCCATTTTTAGTTTTTTGAGGAAATGCCATACTCTTCTCCACAGTGGCTATACCAGTCTGTATTCCCACCAACAGTGTATAGCATTCCCTTTCCTCCACAACCTCACCAGCACTTGTTTGTTGATTTCACTGTGAAGTGGTATCTCATTGTGGTTTTAATTTGCATCTCTCCATTGGGTAGTGATGCTGATCATACTTTCATATGTCTCTGGGCCTCCGTATGTCCTCTGTGGAGAAGTGTCTCTTCAGGTCCTTTGTCCATTTTTTCAATTGGACTGCTTGTCTTCCTAGTGTGGAGTCTTGTGAGTTCTTCATATGTTTTGGGGATCAAACCCTTGTCTAAGGCATCATTGGAAAATATATTTTCCCATATTGTTGGATTCCTTTTTATTTCAATGGTGGTTCCTTTAGCCGTGCAGAAGCTTTTCAGTTTGATGAAGTCCCATTTGTTTAATCTTTCCTTTATGCCTCTTGCTCTAGGGGATATATTGGTGAATATTGCTGCATAGAATATCTGAAATTTTCATGCCCATAATCTGCTCTAGGACTTTAATTGATGACATAACTTATATTTAAGTCCTTATCTGTCTTGAGTTTATTTTTGTGAAAGTTGGTGGTCAACTTTCAGGTTTTTGCATGTAGCTGTCCAGATCTCCCAACACCATTTGTTGAAGAGGCTATTTTTGCTCCATTTCATGCTTCTTCCCCCTTTGTTAAATATTAATTGACCATAGAGACAAGGGTTTATTTCTGGGCTCTCTATTCTGTTCCACTGATCTATGTGTCTGTTCTTATGCCAGTATCAAACTGTTTTGATTACAGTGGCCCTGTAATATATTTTGATATCAGGTATTGTGATCCTTCATATTTTGTTCTTCTTTCTCAAAATTTCTGCAGCTATTTATGGTCATTTATGGTTTCACATAAAGTTTTGAAATATTTGTTCTGTATCTGTGAATTATGCCATTGATATTTTAATAGATATTGCATTGAATCTATAGATTGTTTTCAGTATATGGACATTTTCATGATGCTAATTCTTCTAATTCATGAACATAGTATATGCTTCCATATATTTGTGTCTTCCTTAATTTCTTTCTTCAGTGTTGTGTAGTTTTCTGAGTATAGGTTTTTTACTTTTTTTGTTAGGTTTATTCCTAGGTACTTTATTTTTCTTGTTGCTGTAGCAAACAGGACTTTTTTCCTTTTCTGTCTGATATTTCATTGTTGGTGTACACAAATGCCTTCAATTTCTGAATATTGACTTCGTATCCTGCTGTTTTGTCAAATTCACTTATGAGGTTGAGTAGTTTTTTGGTGGAGTCTATAGGAGTTTCTATGTACACTATCAGGTCATCTGCAAACAGTGACAGTTTTACTTCCCCCTTTCCAATTTGGATGCCATTTATTTATTTATTTATTTAGTCTGATAACTATGGCTAGGACTTCCAATACTATGTTGAATAGAAGTGGTGAAAGAGGACATCCTTGTCTTGTTCCTGATCTTAATGGGAAAGCTTTTAGTTTTTGCCCATTGAGTGTGATGTTGGCTGTAGGTTTCTTGTATATAGCCTTTATTATGTTGAGGAATGCTCCCTCTACTCCCATTTTGCTGAGTGTTTTTATCACAAATGGGTGCTGTACCTTATCAAATGCTTTTTCCACATCTATTAATATGATCATGTGATTTTTGTCTTAGCTTTTGTTTATGTGATGTATTACATTTACTGATTTGTGAATATTGAACCATCTTTGCATCCTTGGGATGAATCCCACTTGGTCATGGTGTATGATATTTTTCATGTATTGTTGGATGCGGTTTGCCAGTATTTTGCTGAGGAATTTAGTGTCTGTGTTTATCAGTGATATTGGCCTGTAGTTTTCATTATTTGTTGTATCTTTATCTGGCTTTGGGATAAAACCAGATATGGGATATAGGATAAAACCAGGATGATGCTGGCTTCATTAAAAGAGTTTGGACATCTTCCCCCTTCTTGGTTATTTTTGAAATGTCTGAGAAGGATAGGGGTTAGCTCTTTCTTAACTGTTTTGTAAAATTTTCCTGTGAAACCATGTGGTCCAGGGCTTTTGTGCGCTGGGAGTTTTTTGATTACTACTTTGATTTCACCAGCTGTTATTGGTCTGTTCAGGCTTTCCACTTCTTCTTCATTCAATTTTAGAAGATTGTATTTTTCTAGAAATTTGTCCATTTCCCCTAGGTTTTCAAATTTCTTGGCATATAGTTCTTTGTAGTAATTTCTAATAATACTTTGTATTTCTGTGGTATGAGTTGTAATATCTCCTCTTTTATTTCTGATTTTATTTATTTGGGTCCTCTCTTTTTTTTTTTCTAGATGAGTATGGTTAAAGGCTTGCCAATTTTGTTTATCTTTTCAAAGAGCCAGTTCCTGGATTTACCAATCCTTTGAATTATTCTTTTAGCCTCTATGTCATTTAATTCTGCTCTGATCTTGGTTATTTTCTTCTTTCTACTGGCTCTGGGCTTTGTTTGTTGTTGTTTCTCCAGTTCTTATAGATGTAGAGTTAGGATGTTTTTTTAAATGTTTCTTTTTTTTTTTTTTTTTAAGGTAGGCTTCTATTGCTATGATCTTCCCACTTAGGAGTGTCTTCACTGTGTCCTGTGGGTTTTGGATTGTTCATGTGTTCATTGATTACCAGATGCCAAAGGTCTTTACCAGCCTCTCCTTTCACTGACTGGCTGTGGGCTAGGGCTATGAGGCTTTCTTTCACATGCCAGTTCCTGGAGGAAACACCAGAAAAGTGAGTTGACCTTCTGCCACTCAATGACTCAGGCCAACCAGGTGAGCCAGCCAAAGATGACACCATGTAACGGGGATAGGGCATCTCCCAGGAGCATGTGTGAGAGTGGAAGCCTCCAGGGACACTTTCTGAACTCAGAACCCCAAGAGCAAGGAGATGGAACATCAATTCCAAACAGCCCTACTTGCCCTGGTCTGTGGGGGGAATTCCTCAACCTCCTCTTTGACTATCCAGGGCAACTGAACCACACCTGAGCCATGGGTCTGGGTATATAAAAAGAGGCTGCTGCCCCTTTCCAGCCCTACCAGCCATGTTTCCTTTTGGGTGGGCACCACTACCCCTCTCCTGCTGAAACTCCCTGAACAGATAAATACAAGCCAACAGGAGGGGCCTTTGAACCACCACAGTGAAACTGAGGAAATAGCAGAGATGTTGGGGGAGTCCTGGGGAGCAGCTGGAGGAACCCCTGGAATAGTAGGTTGGTCTTTCCCCAACCAATGCCTCAGCCTAACCTGGTGAGCGAGCCCAGAAGGACTCTGTGTAACTGAGGCCTGGGACATCTCCCAGAACCACACAAGACAGTGGAAGCCCCCATCCACACTTTCAGAACTCAGAACCCGAAGAACAAATAGATGGAACATTGCTTCCAAGCCTTGCTATAGTCAGTGGGGGAAATTCCCAAGCCTCCTCTTCAACCATCAGCAGCAGCCACCCCATGCCAGGGCATTGGGTTGGAGTTGCCACAAGGAGGCTGCTGACCCTTCCCTCCTCTACCTGCCATGTTTCTAGTTGGTTAGGGCATGGCCACCCCATCCCTGCTAAAGCTAAAAAGAGAAAAACCCAAGGTGGCAGGAGAGGCCTTGGCCCTGCTCCAGGAAAAGTGAGGAGGTGGTAGAGGATGGCTGGTGGAGGCCTGACATAGCTCTGCAGATGTTGGGGCATGGGTTAGAGCATGAGTCTCAGAATGAGTGGGGGCACTGCAATGACCCTTGTGAAATCATGTGAGGGCATCCTGGGAATACTGGGTGCTGAAGGCCTTTACTGGCCTTTCCTTTCACTGGCCTCCCACGGGCCAGGGCTAGGGAGCTTTCTTTCACCTGCCAGCTGCTGGAGAAACCCCTGGAAAAGTAGGTTGACCTTCCCCCACCAAATGCCTTGAGCAACCCTGGTGAGTCAGCCCAAAGAGGACACCACCTAACTAGAGGCTGGGGTGTCTCCCAGGAGCACGCATGAGAGTGAAAGATCAAAGCCACAGCTTTGGTACTTGGAACTCTAGAATAAGGAAATGGAATACCAATTCCAAGCTGCTCACCTTACCCTGGTCAGTGGGGACAATTCCCCAACTGACGCGTGCTCACCTGCCTGCAGTGAGCATGGAACGCTGTGGATGGCTTGTCGAAACACAAGAAAGACAGAGACAACCAGGTCCTGTGGGGGAATAGGGACAGAAAGGCCACTCTCTCTTGTGGAGAGTGCCATGGCCACTCCCTCTAGTGGGGGGCATGCTTGGCCACCCTCTCTCCTGGAGGGTGCCCCATATTCATTCCCAAGCAGATTTTTATTGAGAAAACAGACTTAGTTTGTGGATTCACAGTCTGGCAGAAAAGATCAAAAGAAGTAAGTGACTTACAAAGGTGCAGACAGAACTCCTGCTGTGATTCTGGGCAGAGGTTGGAATTTTAACATATGAAAGGACTACAGGTTCCAAAGGTTTCCTGTCTGTGCCTTTAAATTCCAAGTTAATAACATCCTCCAGCAAACAGATCTCACAGGATCTTGCATATTCTTTGTCCCAGGCCTGATCACCCTAGGGGTCTGCCATTTCTGGTCTGGGTTGCCCCTGCAGGCCTGAGTTAACAGAGAAGACAAAGGCAGCCCGGAGACTTGGATTTCTCACAAGGACTCAGGCTTTGACAAAGCCAAGGGGGCAGGGGTTGATGTCCATTACCCCTTCATTTCCACAGCCCCACGAGTCTCTTCCCTTAGGGCATTCCCATGTGATCACGTCTGTCTTAGACTCATTCTCTTTCTTAGAGAATTGTTACCCATCTTTGACTGCCGATCATGCAAGGGAGTGTTCAGTAGAACAGGCAGCGTTCATGCCAGGAAACAAGTTTTGTCTCCTTAGTGGCTCCTGGTCTGGAGGTCTTTCACTCAGCCTAAGTCACGGGGGGTTACAACTTCCTGAGACCAGGCAGAGCGGTCCCCAACACCCAAACACCTCTTCTATATTAAAGAGCAACTGCCCCAGGCTGGACACATGGCACCAGGATTGGCACAAGGAGGCTGATGCCACTTCTCCGGACTACCCACCATGTTACCTTTGGCCCAAGCACTGCCATGCTACACCTGCTGAGGTTACCTGAAGAGACTGATTGAAGGTGACAGGAAGAGCCTTTGCCCCGCTCCAGGGAAAGTGACTAGGTGGCAGAGGGTGCCTGGAGGAGGCCTTGGGGGAAGCTCCCTAGATGCCTGGGTGGTGTGAAAGCAAGGGTGAGAAGGAATGAGGGCGCTGCCATGCCCCACATGAAGTTAATGTGAGAGACGTCTGGGAATATCTTGTGCCAAAGGCCTTTACAAGCCTCTCCTTTCACCATCTTCCCTTGGGCTAGAGCTAGGGGGCTTTCTTTCACCTATCAGCTGCTAGAGGAACCCTGGGAAAAGTAGGTTGACCTTCCCCTACTGAATGCCTCAAACAGCCATGCTGAGCCAGCCCAAAAAGAAAAACATGTAACTAGAGGCTGGGGTGTGTCCCAGGACCATGAGGCAGAGTGGGAGACCCCAGCCACACTTTTTGAACTCGGAACCCAAAGAACAAGGAGATGGAATACCGCTACCAAATTGCCCACCTTGATATGATCATTTGGAGGAATTCTCCAACCTCCTCTTCCACCATCCAGAGCAACTACCCCAAACTTGGGCCATGAAGTTGGAGTCCCCACATGGAGACTGATGCTCCTTCCCCACCTTATCTGCCATGTTTCTGTTTGGCTGGAACATATGGACCCCACACCTGCTGAAGCTCCCTGAAAAGACAAACCCAAGCTGGGAGGAGGGGCTTTCAGCCCAAAATGGGGAAAGTGAGGAAGTGGTGGAGCATTCCTGGGGAAAGCCCAGGGGCAGCTCACCAGATGCTGTGGTGTGGGTCCGAGTGGGAGCGTGAAAACAATGGGAGCACTGAGATGACCCATGTGAAGTCCATGTGGAGGCCGCCAGGGATTATCAGGTGTCAAAGACTTTTGCCAGCCTCTCCTTTCACTGGTAGCATGCAGGCTAAGGCTAGGGGGTCTTTCACATGCAGGCCTTTGCTGTCCTCTCCTTTTACTGTGTGACTGCTTGCTGGTGGTGGGGGGCCTTCTTTCAACTGCTGGCAGCTGGTGGAACCCGTGGCCCAGGAAGGTGACCTTCCACAAACCAATGCGTCTGGCCATATGGGTGAGCCAGCCCAAAGAGGACACTATATAACTGGGGGCTGGAGCATCACCCAGGACCACATGGAAGAGTGGAATCCCCCAGCCATATGTTCAGGACTTGGAACCCTAAGAACAATCAGATGGAATGCCACATCAAAACCACCCACCTTACTCTGGTCAGTGGGAGGAATTCTCTAACCTCCTCTACGAGGATATAGAACAACTGGCCCAGACCCAGGCCATGGCCACAAGGAGGCTGATGCCCTTTCCTTGCCCTACCCTCCCTGTTTCCCTTTGGTGGGGGCACTGCCACACCACACTCACTGAAGCTCCCTGAAGAGACAAACCCAAGCTGGCAGGAGGGGCCTTTGCCTGGCCCCAGGGAAAGTGAGGAGGTTGCACAGGGTGCCTTGGGGATGCCTGAGGGCAGCTCCTCAGATGCAGGAGCGAAGGTCCAAGAATGAGCAAGAGATTGAGATGGAGCACCAGGATGATCCACATGAACTCCAAGTGGAGGCTGCCTAGGAATACCGGGTGCTGAAGGCCTTTCCCAGACTCTCCTTTCACTGTCTGTCCATGGGCTAGGACTAGGGTGCTTTCTTTCAGTGACTGTCTATAGGAGGTATCCACAGAAGAATAGGGTGACATTCCCCAAACCAATACGTGTGGCTACCTGGGTAACCCAACCCAAAGAGGACAACATGTAACTTGGGGCAGGTGTGTCCCCTAGGAACATAGCAAGAGTGGAAGCTCCTAGCCACACTTTTCAAACTTGGAGGCCCAAGAACAAGGAGATGGAATGCTACTCCCAACCCCGCCCCCCCCACCCCCCTGACTGGCCATGGTCAGTGGGGGGAATTTTCAACCTCCTCTTTGATGATATAGAGCAACTGCCCAGACCTGGGCCATGGGTGTGTGGTGGCCACAATGAGACTGGTGCCCCTTCCTTGCCCTACCCACCATGTTTCCCTTTGGAAGTGCACTGCCACCCTGCTTCTGGTGAAGCTCCCTGAAATGACAAACCCAAGCTGGCAGGAGGGGCCTTTACTCTGCCCCATGGAAAATGAGGAGGTGGCATAAGGTACCTTGGGGAGGCCCGATGGCAGCTCAAGAGACCCTGGGTTGAGTTTCCAACCACGAATGCAACAGCTAGCTGCAGCACTGGGATGACCCACATGAAGTCCAAGTGGAGGCCACATGGCAATACTAGGTGCTGAAGGCCTTTACTTGCCTCTCCTTTCACTAGGTGACCACTTACTAGGGCTAGGAGAATTTCTTCAACTCTCTGCATCTGGAAGAATCCCTGGCTCAGGAAGCTGACCTTCCCTCAACCAATGCCTCTTGGTGAACCAGCCCAAAGAGAACACCATGTAAATGGGGCAGGGCTTCTCCAAGGAGCCTGCATGAGAGTTGAAGCCACTAGCCACACTTTTGGGACTCAGAACTGCAAGAACAAGGGGATGGAATGCTATTTCCAAACTGCCCACCTCACCCTGGTTAGTGGGGGGATTTTCCCCAACTCCACTTTGACTATACAGAACAACTGCCTCAGGGGTTGCCACAAGGAGGCTGAGCCCCTACCCCACCCCACTCTCCATTTTTTCGTTTGGCCACCACAACTTTGCCCCAGCTGAAGCTCCCTGACAAGATAAACCCAAGATGGCAGGAGAGGTCTTCCCCCACCCCAGGGAAAGTGAAGAGGTGGCTCAGAGTTCCTGAGTGAGGTCTGGGGGCATATCCCCAGTTTCTGGGGGCAAGAGTAAGAGCACGGATGTGAGAGAGAGCTGGAGTGCCAGGATGACCCGCGTGAAGTCTATGTGGTGGTTGCCTGTGAGTACTGTATGCCGAAGGCCTTCACTGGCCACTGGCAGGTTAGAGCTAGGGGTGCTTTCTTTCACCTGCTATAAGCTGGAGGAACCCTAGGTAGAAGAGGCTAACTTTCCCTCTGGCCACCTAGGTAAGCCAATTTCCCCAGAATGCCTATGAGATGGCAGCAGTACACACACTTAGAACATTTTGGAAATGACCATATTGTACCATCAATCAATTTTCAACAAACTTCAAAGGACTGAAATTACAGAAAATATATGTCTTGCCCTCATGGCTACTAATATGGAAGTCAGAAACAAAAGGTAACTACAAAGTCCTTTTACTTAAATGAAATACATTTAAGTAAATAACATTCAAATTAGCCCTTAGTAGATAATTCACTATAGCCAATGACTTTTCCTGAGGGCCTGCACAAAGGTGTTGTTCCCAAGTTGCACAAACAATGGCAGCAGAGAGCCACACTTGGGACATTTTTCAAAGCGACCATCCTGTACTAAAGCAAGTTTCAACAAATTTAAAAGGACTGAAATCAGATAGAGTATGTTTCTTAGAGTGTGTTAGAGTATGTTGCTGTTAACATAGAAATCAGGAAGAAAGGTAACTAGTAAGTCCTGATATTTAAAAGTTACCATATAGATGTCTAAATAACCTTGCAATCAACATTCATTGATACTCTGCTGTAGTCAACCACTTTCCCTGCTGACTTGCAACTAATATGTTATTCCCAAAATGTCTACAGGATGTCAGAAAACACACACTTGGAGTACTTTGTACTATTTACTTGGCCAAAAAGGTGCATTCAGTTTTTAATGTAAAGACACAATAAAAGACATGTTTTCCATTTTAACCAATAACTTTATTGAACAATGTGTTCACTGTTTTGTTTCACTGCTTTCTGCAATCTTTCAAGCATCTTCATAATTCCATCTTCCCAAAAGTTTATATCTATTGGCCAAGCCAATATAAACTCAGTTTCAACAAGCATTGCAGGATTGAAATTTTATACAATATATTTTTCTTAAGTGCTCTTATTGCACTTAAGCTAGAATTTACTAAAAATGGGTAACTGGAAAGTCCTTATATTTAGTAGTTTTGTAATACACTTCTAAAAAACCTCAAAAATAAAACAATTTGAATTACAAAATAATTTAAACTGGTGATAAAGATACTACATACTAAAACTTATGAAAAAAATTTCACCCATAAATGCACATTAGCATACATAAAGGCTGCAAGTGTATATACATAAAATGATAGCAGTTTTTTAACTTTTGGGGTAGAATTTTGAATAACTATGTTTCTCATTATTTAAGTAAGCAGCAACAGGGAAAATTACAAATGCTTTTCAAGCACACTTGGAACTTTTTAAAAACTGACTATATTAAGCTATAAAGCAAGTTCCAACAAATGTCACATAAACTATTTTTATTGTTCTCTTTGCCATTAATCTGGAAACCAGTCCCAAGGTAACTAGAAAGTCCCTATAGTTAGATGTTTTAAAATATATCTCTAAATAACTTTCCAAAATAAATCACAGTCAGAGTTGGAAAGTAATTTCCATGGAAAAATAATAAAATAATGCATAACAGAACCAGATGATTCAGGTTTCTAAAATGATAAAAGCTTCAAATTCCGTAGTTCTCAACCAAAGGTGATTTTTGCCCCCAAGGGGACATTAGGCAATGAACTGAGACATTTTAGATTATCCAGAGGGGAGGGTGAGGAAGGGTGTTATCTGTGTTCAGTGAATAGAGGTATTGGATGCTAATAAGCACCTACAATGCAGAGGACAGGTCCCCAGGAGAATGGATTAGCCCAGAAGGTCATTAGTGCTGAGAATGAAAAACCCTACTCTGTATCATGAAGAGTCTGTTAGAATAGAAGCAGCATGCCACTTTGTACCCTAGATCTAAAATGCTGCCTTTCTTTGAGCAGGCAGCATGGAAGCTGAAACTAAAAGAACAAAACATGCCAACTATCTTGCAAATACTGGTGAAAATTGTCCTAGGCAAAAGGTCAGGAGACAAAGGAAGATTGGATGACTTAGGAGACTGAATCACATTGTGATAAAACAGCAGGCATCTGAGGATTGCTGCTTCATTTCATTGCTCGTAAGTTACTTTAACAACTGTTTGATAATGTTATTTGTGAGATCAGAGCTGCTGAGGAACCATGAGAAGACAGCAACCTAATAGCAAAGGAGTTAGTAAAAGCCCTAGGTATGTTCCATTGGGTTTCTTTACTGCCAAGATGGGGGTGTTGGCTGGGGAAGCAGTGTTGTGTAAGAAGCCTTCTGAGAGGAGACAGTATATAATGGGTTTTACTTCCATTAGGGCCTGGATAGTGAGAGGATACTGAGCTTTATTGGGGAATTTTCTGGAATCTTTAAGAGCTACTTTGACAGGTTTATGATGTGAGGCTACAGAAGTAAGGCAAGAGACAGCATAGGAAGAACTCTGAGACTGCAATACTGTTACTGGCCAGCATCTAGCATCCTGGTTGCCAGGAAATGCCTTTTACCAATTAGGTAGATTAAATAGTAAACCGAGGCAGGGAGGAGGAAGGAGACATGTTTCACATGCTAACTCATTAGTCCTGAGACTGGTCTGATAATATTGCCAGGTGTTCCAACATCACAAGAAATACTATGTTAGCAAGAAAGAAGGGAAGTTCTTGAAATTCTATGTAGCATTTCCACTATCTGGGAAAGAAAGCCTTGAAACTGTGCTTTCATCCCAAGGCCTGGAATGTGGGAGAAGGTCCACAGTGACCAAAGAAGAGCCCATAAAACAACTTTAGTTAATTGTCTACCTCTGGTCACTATCCGTTTTGCGAGAGAGTCCCTGATGTTTACAGAAAGAGCCCACAAAGAACTTTGGGTAAAGGCCCCAATTTTAATTAACTGCCTCCTGTCATGTATTTGTTTTACAGCAAGATGAACAAATAGAGTCTAGAGCAAGATAAGGATTTGGGCTAACAGACCCCCACACATACCTAAGTTTGGGTAGTCATGTCCCCCCAGGAAAGCTGGTACCACATTTACTCATTAATTAATATAGAACTTTTTTCTCCTATCCCACTAACTATATGAGTCCTCAGAACAAAGAACTCGCTCTCTCTCGGGGGCTTGGGATGCTCTTGACATTCTTGGCTCTCGGGCCACTGGGCCTCTGGCCACCCAACCTCAGGCTGCTCAGGGGCTTGCCACCCTGGTCTTTAGCTGTTCTTACTTTTGCCTCCCTGCTTTGCCTGGAAACTTTGCCTTTCACCCCTCCCCCACTCTACCCAGTTCCATTCTCTTCCATGGGGACGTGTCACTAATAAACTGATTCCACGCTAATAAATTTGCTGATCTGTAATTCTTTACATGCATCAGCAAAAAGAACCAGGTCTCTCCCGTCAACAGAATGGTGCTCTGTGTTCCAAACCTGAGGGTCAATAGAGGAAAGGAAGGTGAGGTCTGATGATTTGGGCACTGGGAGATTAGGGTGGCTTCCTAAGGTTAACAGCAGGACTGTTTGTGGGTTTAGAGCATGAGTTACACTCTGTAATGATGGTATTAGAAGGGAGGCTTCTAGCTTGGCTAAAATGTCTCTCCCTATTAGCGGGACAAGGCAGGTAGGTATAACTAAGAAAGTGTGAGCAAAGGTGTATTTCCCTATATGGCAGAAGAGCTGAGGAGTGGCCCGTGGTTTTGTTAGTTTTCCATCTATTACTACAACAGAGGCTGAGGAAGGGTTAAAGGCCCAGAATAGTCTGGCAAAATGGAGAACATGGCCCCCATATCGAGGATAAAGGAGATGGGCTTACCTGCCATTCGTAGGGTTATCCTGGGTTCAGTGGTGGTGATGGCAACAGTCAGGGCTCTTGAACCTGGGTCTCATCAGTCTTTTGTGGCTAGAATGAGTAGGTCAGGGACTGTGAACTCTGTGGCCACTTCTCCCACAGAGGAAGGAAGTCTAGTTCTTTCGTTGGAGGCCAATGGACAGTCAACCTTCCAATGTCCTGTCTACTTGCAGAATGGACATGGTCCGGAAGGTAGCTGTGGGTTCAAGTAGAGCCTCACCCAATGTCCCTCCTTTCTGCACCTGTAACAGAGATCCCGGGAAGCCTCTGCCTGGGTAGGTTTCTTTCCTTTCCCTCAACCTCTGGGGGTTTGTTCCTGGAGAGCAGTGACAAGCATTAGGTATCTTGTGTTGTCTCTTTCCTGCCTTTCCTTTTCTCTGGCATTTTCTCTTTCTTTCTCTTTATCTCTCTTTTTTTTTGTTCTAGTTTATTCTCCTCCTTTCTGTTGTTGAATACCCAGAAAGTCATTTTAATTAGGTCCTCCAGATTTTGGAGCTTTTTCTGAATATCGGGTGCAAATTGACTTATGAAATGAATGTGAAGGTATAAGCTCCCTTCTGCAGAGGACTGGGTCCAGATGGTGTATTTGAGAACTGCCTCACTGAGGTGGCTCATGGAGGCCACAGGATTTTCATGTGGGTCCTGGGTGATCTCTAGAATTTTGTCATATTTTACACCCTTAAAACTAGCCTTCTTCATGCCTGCAATAATGCAGGTCAGGAAGTGTGACATGTTTCTAATATTGGGTAAATCTGGTCGATAATCCCAGTTTGGAGGGGTAGTATGAACTGCAACTATGCCCTGGGGGCGGGATGGGTCCTCAGCTTATATCTCCATCTGCATAGGTTGTAGCTTCAGGTAATTTCTCCTCTGGGGTTTGGGTTGAGGTGAGGATGACATTCATATCCTGATATGTAAGATCATATGTTTGAGGAAGTTATTAAACTCTGTAACATAGTTTGGGGGTGGTCCCCAGAAAAAGAGCCCAGCTTGCACTCAATTTGTGCTAAGTCTGAGAATGAAAAAAGGAACATGAACCCAAATTACTCCCTCTTGTCCTGCTGCTTGCCTGAGAGGAAACTCCCAAGGAGGCCTCAGTGAGGACAGACATTGAGGGGTTGAGACAGGCCCATGCAGAATGAGTGTGAAGCTGCCAAGGTAACAGGAAGATATGAGGGCTTTGTTCTGGGGGGTAGAAGAGTTAGGGATGGGAGGCTGTGCAGGTTTCCAAGTCCCCTGAAGGAGATAGGTTGCCTAAGAGTAGGGGAAGGACCTGCATAGGGCTGAGGGTGATTGGTGTGGTCAAAAGAGTGTGGCTGTTAAGGAGGTCAGGAGGGACTGGGGAAGGGGTTAGGGAGCTCAGACTGCGTGCCATTGCCACCACATGAAACTGTCAGATTTGTGAGGATGTTGAAATTGACGTTGAAAAGTGCCATTTTCTGGCTATCACTACAGTGCTGTTTTCTGGCTATGAAGAGGAGAGCAACGGTCAGAGTGAGGGTGGGAAGAGACCCAAACAGGGGAAAGACTGAGCAGCAAGATAGGTGTCCCTGTGTTGCTGCCGTAGGCTAGTGAGAAGAACAGCGTCTTCCCAGGTGTCCCTGGGAGTCATCTGCCTTGGCAAGAGAAATGAGGAGAGCTCTGACTGAACATTCATATTTTGAATAGTGAGTACCAGCAGACTGCTGTGGAAAGAGGAGACAGAGACAGAGTCCTCAGAGAGGCTGGTGGGAGGCTCAAATTCACCCTGTGGATTTGTGACCACTGTTGTCTGTTGAAGAGAGGTGCAGTGGCTAGGTGGTTCTGGATAGAGGAGATACATGGGATTAAGCAGCCAAGTGGAGAGCCCAAGCTGTGGACTCATGAGACCCTCAGCAGCTGTTGGTCCAGGAGTTGAATCTGGATCCAGCGGGGCCCAACTGGAGGGGGACTGCCTGGGAGACCTTGAATCTTGGGTTTCTGCACCAACAATGTGAGATCAGAGCCACTGAGAACCTATGAGAAGAGAGCAAAGCAAGTTGTAATTGAGAGCGCGGTCCCTCAAGAATAGCGGAGGAGGAGCAGCCCAAGCTGAGGCCAGTTCACAGCTTATACCCAGTTCTTGTCCTGGTGGTTCCCTGCAGGGTTTTTAAGACACCCTTCCCCCCACCCCCGCACTATTGAGTAGTCTTGTAAGTGGTTACTTTGAAACTGCTCTACTTTCTCTTATGAGGTGTTTTATCCAGTGGCTCTCTAGTTCTTGGGACTTGTTCCCATGGCTTTCTAGCACCTGGAACTAGTATATCCCTGACCAAAGTATGTGGATGCTGTCCCACCCTGGTCTCTTTGTTCTGGTATCCTGTCTTGCTGCTCTGGTGCTTCTAGACAAGGTCCAGCCTCTCATTACTTTTTTTTTTCTAACTTTTTTTAATTGTTCAAGTACAGTTTTACCTTCCCTCAACCTCGCCCCCACCCCCACCCCAGACCTACCCACCTCCTTGCCCTGTTTCCACCCACCTTGTTATTGTCCATGTATCCTTTTTTTTAAGAAGTAATTTTTAAAGTTTATTTTAATTGTTGTTTAAGTACAGTTTTCCTCCCTTTTTACTCCATCACAGACTCCCCCCAGTCCTTCCCCACCTCCCTCCCACTTCCACCCCCTTTGTTTTTGTCCATGTGTCCTTTATACTTGTTCCTGCAAACCCTTCCCCTTTTCCCTTGAAATTCCCTCCCCTCTCCCCTCTGGTCACTGTCAGCCTGTTCTCTATTTTAGTGTCTTGGTTATATTTTGCTTATTTGTTTGTTTTTGTTGTTTAGATTCCTGGTAAAGGTGAGATCATATGGTATTTGTCTTTCACCACATGGCTTACTACTTCACTTAGTGTAATGCTTTCCTGTTCCATCCACACTGTTGCAAGGGTAGGAGCTCCTTTCTTTATGCTGCATAGAATTCCATTGTGTAAATGTACCATAGTTTTTGATTCATTCATTTACCGATGGGCACCAGGTTCCAGCACTTGACTATTGTAAATTGTGCTGCTGTGAAATTGGGGTGCATAGGTCTTTTGGCTTGGTGTTTCAGGGTTCTTAGGATATTATCCTAGCAGTGGAATTGCCTGAGTCAAAGGCAGTTCCATTTTTAGTTTTCTTAGAACGTTCCATACTGTTTTCCCATAGTGGTTGTACCAGTCTGCAATCCCACCAACAGTGCACTAGGGTTCCCTTTTCTCTACAACCTCTCCAACACTTGCTTGTTGCTTGTTGCTTTGACCATTCTGACCAGTGTGAAGTGGTATCTCATTGTGGTTTTAATTTGCATCTCTCTGGTAGCTAGCAATACTGAACTTTTTCTTATGTGTCTCTGGATCCTCTGTATGTCCCTCCTTGGAGAAGTGTCTGTCAAGTCTTTTGCCTATTATTTAATTGGGTTTGCTTGTCTTCTTAGGGTGGAGTTATGTGAGTTCTTTATATATTTTGAAGATTAAACCCTTGTCTGAGGCATCATTGGCAAATATATTTTCCTGTACATTTGGTTCTCTTTTTATTTTGATACTATTTTCTTTAGCTGTGCAGAAGCTTTTATTTGATGAGGTACCATTTGTTTATCCTTTCTGTTTATGTCCCTTGCTCTAGGGGACATATCAGCGAAAATTTGTGCTGCATTAATGTCTGAGATTTTCCTGCCTATGTTTCTCCTCTAGGACTTTAATGTGTCACGACTTATATTTACATCTTTGATCCACCTTGAATTTATATTTGTGTATGGTGTAAGTTGCTGATTGAGTTTCATTTTTTCATGTAGCCATCCAGTTCTTCCCAACACCATTTGTTGAAGAGGCTATTTTGACTTCCATTTTACGTTGCTGCCCACTTTGTCAAATATTAATTGACTGTAGAGACTTGGGTTTATTTCTGGGCTCTCTGTTCTGTTCCATTGGTCTACGTGGCTGTTTTTATGCCAGTACCAGGCTGTTCTGATTACAGTGTTCTTGTAATACAGTTTGATATCAGGTATTGTGATCCCTCCTACTTTGCACTTTTTTTTTTTTGAAAATTGCAGCAGCTATTTGTGGTCATTTATGGTTCCATATAAATTTTTCAAGTGTTTGTTCTATGTCTGTGAAATATGCCACTGAACTTTAATAGGTATTACATTGAACCTATAAATTGCTTTGAGTAGTATGGACATTTTAATGATGTTAATTCTTTGGATCCATGAACACGGTATATGTTTTCATTTGTTTGTGTCTTCCTTGATTTCTTTTTTCACTGTTGTGTAGTTTGCTGAGTACAGGTCTTTATCTCCTTGGTTAGGTTTATTCCCTGGTATTTTATTTTTCTTGTTGCTATATCAAATGGGATTTATTTCTTGATGTCTGCTTCTGCTGTTTCATTGTTGGTGTACAAAAATGCCTTTGGTTTCTGAATACTGACTTTGTGTCCCACTCTTTTGCCAAATGCATTTATTAGGTCAAGCAGTTTTTTGGTGGAGTCTATAGGATTTTCTATGTACACTATCATGTCATCTGCAAACAATGACAATTTTGTTTCCTTCTTTACAATCTGGATGCATTTTATTTCCTTTTCTTGTCTGATCGCTGTGGCTAAAACTTCCAATACTATGTTGAATAGAAGTGGTGAAAGTGAACAACCTTGTCCTGTTCCTGACCTTAGTGGAAAAGATTTTAGTTTTTGTCCATTGAGTATGATGTTGGCTGTAGATCTCTCATATATGGCCTTTATTATGTTGAGAAATGCTCCCTCTATTCCCGCTTTGCTGGGTGATTTTTTTTATGAACAAATGGGGATGCTTTTTCCACATCTATTGATATGATTATGTGATGTTTGTCTTAGCTGTTTCTTTATGTGATGTATTACACTTATTGATTTGAGAATATTGCACCATCCTTGCATCTGTCGCATGAGTCCCACTTGGTCATGGTGTATGATCTTTTTAATGTATTGCTGGATGTGGTTTGCCAATATTTTGTTGAGGATTTTGGCATCTATGTTCATCAGTGATATTGACCTGAAGTTTTCTTTCTTTGTTGTGTCTTTATGGTTTTGGGATTAGGATGATGCTGGCTTCATAAAAAGAGTTTGGGAGTCTTCCATCATTTTGGATTTTTTGGAATATTCTGTGAAGGATAGGGGTTAGCTCTTCCTTAAATGTTTTATAGAACTGTCCTTTGAAACTGTCTGGTCCAGGGCTTTTGTGTGTTGGAAGTTTTTAGATTACTCCTTCAATTTCATCAGCTGTTATTGGTCTGTTCAGGTTTTCTGCTGCTTCTTCATTGAGTTTTGGAAGATTATATTTTTGTAGAAATTTGTCCATTTCTCCTAGGTTTTCAATTTTTTTTTTGCATATACTTCTTCATGGTAGTTTCTTACAATCCTTTGTATTTCTATGGTGTCAGTTGTAATCTTTCCTCTTTCATTTCTGAATGTGTTTATTTGTGTCCGTCTCTTTTATTCTTGATGAGGGCTGATTAAAGGCTTGTCAATTTTGTTTCTCTTTTTAAAGAACCAGCTCCTGGACTGATTGATCCTTAGAATTTTGCTTTTAGTCCTCTATGTCATTTAATTCTGCTCTGATCTTGGTACTTCCTTCCTTCTACTTGCTCTGGGCTGTCTTTGTTGTTGTTCTTTAGTTCTTGTAGGCATAGGACTAGGTTGTTTGTTTAAAATGTTTCTATCTTTTCTTGGTAGGCCTGTATGGATATGAACTTCCCTCTCAGGACTGCCTTCTCTGTGTTCCATAAGTTTTGGGTGTTGTGAATTCATTTTTGTTTGTTTTCAGAAACTTTTTGATTTCTTCCCTAATTTCATTCTTGACCCATTCATTGTTTAATAGTATGCTATTCAATCTCCATGATTTTGGGTGTTTTGGTTTTTTTCCTTTGGGGATGGTTTCTAGTTCCAGTCCCTTGTGGTCAGACAAAATGTTTGATATGATTTCAATTTTCTAGAATTTGTTGAAGCTTTTATTTTGTGTCTTATCATGTGGTCTATCTTTGAAAATGTTCCACATGCATTTGAAAAGAATGTGCATTTAGCTTCTTTGAGATGAAGGGCTCTATATATTAGGTAAAACTATTTCATCTAAGGCATTGTTCAATGCCACAATATCTTTGTTGATATTTTGTTTTGAAGATCTGTGTATTATTGACAGTGGGGTGTTAAAGTCTCCTACTATAATTGTGTTGCTGTCAATATCTTTCTTGAAGTCCTCTAAGAATTTCTTGATGTATTTGGGTGTTCCTATGTTGGGTGCATATATATTTACAATATTTATGTCTTCTTCATGGATTCTTCCCTTGAATATTATCAAGTGACCTTCTGGGTCTCTTTATGGCTCTTTTTCTTTTTAAGTCGTTTTTGTCTGATATGAGTATTGCTACCCCAGCTTTGTTTTCCTGTCTGTTTGCTTGTAAATTTGTTTCCAACCCTTCACTTTCAGTCTGTGTAGGGTCTTTTGTTCTGAGGTGTGTCTCTTGTAGGCAGCATATTTGTGGGTCATGCTTTCTTTTCCTTTCAGCTATTCTATGTCCTTTGATTAGAGCATTTAATCCATTTACGTTTAAGGTTATTACTGATAGGTACTTATTCATTGTCATTTTCCTACCTGTGTTCCAATATCACTCCTCTCCTCTCTCCCTCTCTCTCCCTCCCTCCCTCCCTCCCTCTCTCTCTCTCTCTCTTTCTCTCTCTCCCTTCCTTCCTTTACTTAAAGCAGTCCCTTTAGCATGTCTTGCAGAGCTGGTTTGGTGGAGGTGTATTCTTTTAGACTTCTTTTGTCTGGGAAGCTCCTTACTTGTCCTTCTATCTTGATTGAGAGCGTTGCTGGGTAAAGTAGCCTTGGTTGCAGGCCTCTGGCTCTCATTACTTGGAATATTTCTTGCTATTCTCTTCTGGCTTAGAGTGTTTCCTTTGAGAAGTCAGCTGCTAACCTTATTGGGGCTCCCTTGTATATTATTTCCTGTTTCTCCCTTGCTACCTTTAAGATTCTCTCTTTGTCTTGAAATTTTGCCATTTTAATGATGATGTGTCTTGAAGTGGCTCTCTTTGGGTTCCTCTTGGTTGGAACTCCCTTTGTTTCCTGGATTTGTGTGACTCTTTCTCTCATCAAATTAGGGAATTTTTCCATCATTACTTTTTCAAATGAGTTTTCTATCCCTTGGTCTTCTCCTTCTGGTATCCCTATTATACAGATATTATTATGTTTCATATTGTCTTGTACTTCTCTTAATCCCTCCTCATTCTTTCTGAGCCTCTTTTCCTTTTCCAGCTCTTTCTGGGTGTTTTTTTCCACTTTGTCCTCCAGCTCACTGATCCGATCTTCTGCTTCATTGATGCTGCTTTTGATTCCTTCTACTGTGTTCTTCATTTCAGAAATTGTATTTTTCATTTCCTCTTGGCCTTTGTTGATAGTTTCTATTTCCTTTTTCATGTTGACATAGTTTACAGCGAGTTCATTGTAATTTCCCTGTCATTTCTAGTAATTCTCATTGAGCTTTCTGATAACCATTGCTTTGAACTCTGTATCTGATAGTTGAGTTGCATCTATTTCATTTAGCATTCTTTCTGAGGTTTCCTCCTTTCCTTTCATTTGGGGATTGTTTCTTTGTCTTCCCATTGTTTGTGAGACTCTTCTTGTTAGCCTCAGCTTCTTAAATTGATCTGTTCTGTCTCCCTGGGTTTATCGTGTGAATTTCTATGGTAGTATACCTGTGAGATTCAGTGGTGTCGTATCCTTGATCTACCAAGCTCACTGGTGTTGGGCTGTCATTTATGTTGGCTCTGTGTTTGTCTTTGGGTTTTGATTGTTGTTGAGTCTTTCTTTGGTGGGTCCTTCCCACCAGCTGGTTAACTGAGGGTCACTCTGTCCACCACCTCTTGTATTTTGTTGTGCTGGTGTGGGCAGGTTGTGTTGAAGCTGTTTCTTCAGTGGGTACAAGGTTTTGAGGATTCTCTCTTGCTCTTGTTCAGTTGTTTGTTGTGGCTAATTTCTCTGCTATTTAGTTGTATTTCCAGATAGGTCCTGGATTGAGGTTTGTGTGGTTTCCATTCCCTCCTTCACCTTCTTCTGTTGTTATCTGTTGGTGGTTCCTTTGTTGGTGGGTTTCCTCTTCCAGTGGGTATCCTGGTGTTCACAGCTTCACCTGTTGTGGACTGCCCTGCCTGATCTCAGGAAGCTGTAAACCCCCATGACTTAGGCTGAGTGAGAGACCTCTGGACCAGGAGCCACTAAGGAGACAAAAACTTATTTCCCTGGCATGAACGCTGCCTGTTCTGTGCCTGACCTCCTAAGCTTGATCAGTTAGCCAATGGTGGGTAAGATTTCCCATGGAGGGAATCGCCTAAGACAGGCATGATCACATGGAGGCTTCTGGGAAGAGTCTCAGGGCTGTAGAAATGAAGGAGTGATGGACATCAACCCCTGCTACCTCAGCTTTGTCAAAGCCTGAGTCCTTGTTCTTACATGTGAGAAATCCAAGTCTCCTGGCTGCCTTTGTCTTCTCTGTTAACTTAGGCCTGTGGAAATAGCAGGGCCGATGCAGCCCAGACCAGAAATGGGGGACCCCTGGGGTAATCACACCTGGGATATAGAATATGCAAGATCCTGTGAGATCTGTTTGCTGGAGGATGTTATTAGATTAGAATTTGAAGGCACAGACAGGAAATCAAAACTAGACCTTTGAGCCCTGTTAGACCTTTCAAATGATAAAATTCCAACCTCTGCCCAGAATCACAGCATGAGTTCTGTTTGTACCTTTGTAAGTCACCTACTTCTTTTGATCTTTTCTGCCAGACTGTGAATCCACAAACTAAATCTGTTTTCTCAATAAAAATCTGCTTGGGAATGGTTATGTGACTCTCCCCACTAGAGAGAGTGGCCATTCTGTCCCTATTCCCCCACAGGACCTGGTTGTCTCTGTGTATGTTTTTCTCGTCTTCTGATGAACATCTGCAGCAGAATGGATACTGCTGGCTAGTATCCACCACATCCACCTACTCTTTTTTGTGATCACTTGGAGAGGGAAGGCAAAATGGTTTAAGACAAGAGTGTATGCTATGATAGTTACAGTAGCAGCCCATAGAGAAGAGATGGGAGATCCTTTGGCTATGTGTAGTGTTAACCATGATCTTCCACCCAACTAGCCACTTTTTAGAAAGGATGGGAAGAAAGTAAGACTCTTGTTGGGGAGGGAAGGATTGTGAATTGGATCAAGAAAGCAGTGAGTTTGTGGAGGCCAGATTCTGAGGTTAAATAAGAGTAAATCATAGTAAATAGGTGTAGTGTGTGAGAGAATAGAGTTAAGCACTATAGTAATAGAGTTCAGGAAACCATGAAGTGGGCTAAGATCTGGGAAGGGTGTTATGTAGTATTTACAGTTGTATGGAACAGCTATTATTTACAATAATAATGGAGCAACAATCACATGACAGAACCTATGTGATCTGGATAACAAGAATACGGAGTATAGTACCTTGAGCAAGTGTGCTAATGGAACACAACTGAAGTGAAAGACAGTAAAGTAACAATACACTATGGAAAAGAGAACAAAGGAAATCAGTCAAACAATACAATTTAACCAGCCAAACAAAGAAGACTAAACAGAAAGAAGAGGAATACAAAAATACTATTAAAATTGAAGATGTAAGAATAATGAAAAAATAATAATACAAATATGCAGTAACTTGCAGGTTCCCTGTAATCAGAAAGTGAAATTTCTCTCACTGTCTCAACTGTTGGGATGACTCCTTTTTGGGTCCAACTCTGGTCTTTTCACAGTTCCAGGTTTGTTTGTTTTTTTCTTACTTGTGGGAATTAAAAAAAAAAAGAAGAAGAAGGAAGAAGAGACAAAAATGGAAAGAAAGAAAGAAGAAATAAAACAAGAAGGAAGGAAAGACAGGAAAAAGGAGTTGAAAGATAAAAAAATAATAACAATACAAAATAAAGAATTACATTAAAAAATCCTCTTGCTGGTTTCAAACTGGTGAAACCAGTTTTGCTGGTCTTGGTGGCTGCAGTAGGCTGAGGGGTGATTGGTTTCACTTTTCTCCCTTCCTGATCCCCCCACCACTCAGTCAGCTTTGGGTGCATACTCTCCCCAGGGCTAGCCTGGTACCTCTCCCCGGGGCTTTGGGTGTGGGGTCTAGGCCTTCTGCAGAGCATTCTCTTCCCAGGTTGCCGGCTTGCACACTTGGCCAGGCCATCTCCAGTCCTACAAGTTCAGGCGCACACTCTTCCCAGGGCTATGGGGGCACTCAGGGCCTTCTGAGCCACCTCAGGATTGCTGCCTGGCTGGGTGACGAGGACGCCAGAGTGGCTGCTGCAGGAGACTTCCCCAAACAGTGCCTCTTTTTTCACTTTTTCTTTTTGAAAAATTCCTCCTACTCAAGCCTGCTTGTCTGTACAGAGGCCTGGCCTCTCACACAGCCCAATTCTCCAACCAGTCTGGGGACTATCTGCATCATGGCCTGTCACGACCCAACTCTCAACTCTCCCCAATTCTCAACTCTCCCCAGTTGGCATCCACAGACTCTGTGGGTGTTCACAGCCCTTGTGTGTTTGCCATTTAGTTCTTATTCCCCTCTCTGTGACTTCAAGCAACCAGGTCTCTCCCAGTGCTGCTCAAACCTTGTTTAGCTGGGGAGGGAGCCATTGACCTGGCTCTCTCCCAAGAACCCTATGGCAGTTCCAGTGTTGGGCCTGGGGCTGCAGCTGCCATGGTCCCAGGGACCTTATTGTCCTGAAGCACTCTCCTTACCATCTGGTTTTTCAATGTCCACTACAATTTTTGTTCTCCTATCTTCATGTATGCTGGGGTACTGTTGTGTGTTCCCCTGTAGGTCAGCTAGGTTTTTCTCCCATGTATAGGGGGGAGGGGAATCCACTCCATCCTACCTCGCCACCATTTTCCTCCTTCCTGTCTAAGTGTATTCTTCCCCATGTGCCCTTTATAATTGTTCCTGTAAACCCTTCACCCTTTCACCCCCACAATCCCCTCACCTCTCTTCTCTCTGGTCACTGTCTGCCTGTTCTCAATTTTAATGTCTTTGGTTATACTTTGCTTGCTTGTTTGTTTTGTTGATTAGGTTCCAGTTAAAGGTGAGATCATATGGTATTTGTCTTTCACTGCCTGGCTTATTTCACTTACCATAATGCTCTTCAATCCCATCCATGCTGTTGCAAAGGGTAGGAGCTCCTTCTTTCTTTATGCTGTGTAGTATTTTATTGCGTAAATGTACCACAGATTTTTGATCCACTCATTTACTGATAGGCACTTAGGTTGCCTCCAGCACTTGGCTATTGTAAATTGTGTTGCTATGAACATTGGGATACATAGGTTCTTTTGGCTTGGTGTTTCAGGGTTCTTAGGATATAATCCTAGCAGTGGAATTGCTGGGTCAAAAGGCAATTGCATTTTTCGTTTTCTTAGTACATTCCATACTGTTTTCCATAGTGGTTGCACCAGTCTGCAATCCCACCAACAGTGCACTAGGGTTCCCTTTTCTCCACAACCTCTCCAACACTTGTTTGTTGCTTTGTTTATGATGACCATTCTTACCAGTGTAAAGTGGTATCTCATTGTGGTTTTAATTTGTATCTCTCTGATGGCTAGTAATGCTGAGCATCCTTTTACATGTCTCTGGATCCTCTGTACGTCCTCCTTGGAGAAGTGTCTGTCAAGTCCTTTGCCTATTATTTAATCGAATTGTTTGTCTTCTTAGAGTGGAGTTATGTTGAGTTTTTTTTTTAATATATTTTGGAGATCAAACCCTTGTCTGAGGTATCATTGGCAAATATGTTTTCCTATACATTTGGTCTGATGCAGACTCTGGCCCTCCAGAGTCTGTGTTTTGTGGATGTGGTACATAAATTCACATATACAGCACGACCACTCTTTCAAGGGGAGAGCACCTTTGAGTGTCTTGACCACTTTCTCAAGAGGAGAGCACCCCAAACCTTGCCTGGACAGGCTTTTATTTGTTTCCAATTGTATTACATGAAAGATGGTTCTCATTATTTCTAGATTTAGTTAACTGATTACTTCTTATAGATAACAAAAAAGAAGGAAAAGTTGCAAATGCAAGGGAATGATAAAAGTGATTGATTTGGTTACATTTCGTCGTTGGGACGTCTTAGCACAGACTTTAGGGTGTTGCTTCAGAGATACACATTAAACATCTGCAGTCTTAACTCAGAGTGAGGGCGTTTTAGCAAAAGCAAGTCTAATAGCAGCCTAGGAACAATGCAGGCCTGATTCTCCATGGGAAAGCCAATCTGCACACCTGGCTCCTGTGTGCCGCCTCACACTGATCAGTTTTCTGGATCAATATTGGGCTACACTGGCCATTGCCATGGTGATGGGTTCCTTATATTGGTCCTCTTTTCATTTTAATACGTTTCTTTAGCCACAGAGAAGCTTTTCGTTTAGATGAGATCCCATTTGTTTATTCTTTCCTTTATGTCCCTTGCTCTGGGGGACATAGCAGTGAAAATATTGCTGTGTGGATATCAGAGATTTTTGTACCTATGTTCTCCTCTAGGACTTTAATGATGTCACAACTTATATTTAAATCTTTTATCTACCTTAAATTTACTTTTGTATATGGTGTAGGTTGGTAATAAAGTTCCATTTTTTTTTTTTTGTATGTAGCTGTCTAGCTCTCCCAACACCATTTGTTGAAGAGGCTATTTTTGCTCCATTTATTCTGCTGCCCACTTTGTCAAATATTAATTGACTGTAGAGACTTGGGTTTATTTCTGGGCTCTCTATTCTTTTCCATTGGTCCATGTGTCTGTTCTTATGCTAGTACCAGATGTTTTTATTACAGTGGCCTTGTAATACATTTTGTTATTAGATACTGTGATCCCTCCTACTTTGTTCTTCTTCCTCAAAATTGCTGTAGCTCTTCAGAGTCATTTATGGTCCCATATAAATTTTTGAAGTGTTTGTTCTATATCTGTGAAATATGGCACTGGTACATTAATAGGTATTGCATTGAATCTATAAATTGCTTTGGGTAGTTTGGACATTTTGATGATGTCAGTTCTTCAGATCCATGAACACGGTATATGTTTCCTTTTGTTTGTGTCTTCCTTGATTTCTTTCTTCAGTGTTGTGTAGTTTTCTGAGTACAGGTCTTTATCTCCTTGGTTAGGTTTATTCCCTGGTATTTTATTTTTCTTGTTGCTATATCAAATAGGATTTTTTTTCCTGATTTGTGTTTCTATTTCATTGTTGATATGCAAAAATGCCTTTGATTTCTGGATATTGACTTTGTATCCCACTTTTTGCCAAATTCACTTGTTAGGTTGAGCAGTTTTTTGGCACTCTATAGGATTCTCTGTGTACACTGTCATGTGATCTGCAAACAATGACTGTATTGTTTTCTCCTTTTCAGTTTGGATGCCTTTTATTCCCTTTTCTTATGTGATTGCTGTGGCTAGGACTTCCAATACTATGTTGAATGGAAGTGGTGAAGGTGGACAAACTTGTCTTGTTCCTGATCTTGGTGGGAAAGTTTTTAGTTTTCCTCATTGAGGATGATGATGGCTGTAGGTCTCTCATATATGGCCTTTATTATGTTGAAGAATGCTCCTCTACTCCCACTTTGCTGAGTGCTTTTTGTCATAAATGGGTGCTATACCTTATCAAATGCTTTTTTCACATCTATTGATATGGTCATGTGCTCTTTGTCTTGGCTTTTGTTTATGTGATATATTACATTTATTGATTTGTGAATATCATATCATCTTTGCATCCCTGGGGTGAATCCCACTTAGTCATGGTGTATGATCTTTCTAATGTATTGCTGGATGTGGTTTGCCAATATTTTGTTGAGGATTTTGGCATCTATGTTCATCAGCGATATTGGCCTGAAGTTTTCTTTCTTTGTTGTGTCTTTATGGTTTTGGGATTAGGATGATGCTGGCTTCATAAAAAGAGTTTAGGAGCCTTTCATCATTTTGGATTTTTTGGAATATTCTGTGAAGGATAGAGGTTAGCTCTTCATTAAATGCTTTGTAGAACTCTCCTGTGAAACTGTCTGGTCCAGGGCTTTTGTGTGTTGGGAGTTTTTAGATTACTGTTTCAATTTCATCAGCTGTTATTGGTCTGTTCAGGCTTTCTGCTGCTTCTTCATTGGATTTTGGAAGATTTTATTTTTCTAGAAATTTGTCCATTTCTCCTAGGTTTTCAAATTATTTTGCATATACTTCCTCATGGTAGTTTCTTACAATCCTTTGTATTTCTATGGTGTCAGTTGTAATCTTTCCTCTTTCATTTCTGAATGTGTTTATTTGGATCCTGTCTCTTTTTTTCTTGATGATGCTGCTTAAAGGCTCATCAGTTTTGTTTATCTTTTCAAATGACCAGCTCCTGGATTTATTGATTCTTAGAATTTTGCTTTTAGTCTCTATGTCATTTAATTCTGCTCTTATCTTGGTTATTTCCTTCCTTCTATTTGCTCTGAGCTGCCTTTGTTGTTGTTCCTGGAGTTCTTGTAGGTGTAGTATAGGAGAATGCCCTGCATTGTGTGGGTCCAGTTCCCACTCAGAAAGTCTAGTGGAAAGTGAGTTCTGGTACACAAGACCCATGCCCACGGATAGGTTTCCCCACGGGGAATCAGGCCTGCATTGTATCTAGACTGCTCGAGACTTGCTTTCTGCTAAAACTCCCTCACCCTGAATTGAGGCAGCAAATGTTTACTCCATATCTTTAAAGTAACTTCCTAAAAATCTATGCTAGGCCTTCCAAGTATGAGTGTAACCAGTTCAACCACTTTTCCCTCATATCCTTCCTTTTTGATGTAATTAGCATCATCCTCTCCTTTGTGTTCTGTGAAAGGTAACCACCTAAAGTGAACCTGTGCATAGTAAATGAGGACCATCTTCAATGTAATGTGCCCAGAAAAGCAATAAAAGCTTGTCAAGGCAAGAGTTGGGGTGTTCTTCTCTTGAGAGAGTTTTTGAGGTGCTCTGAGGTGCTCTCCCCTTGAGAGAGTAGCCTTGCTGTCTCTGTCCTCCACAGGACTTGGTAGTCTGTGTGAATTTTTGTCGTCTCATCCACAACGCTGTGGACACTGCAGGCTGATGTCTGCATCAGTGTAGGGTTAGGTTGTTTATTTGAAATGTTTCTACCTTTTTTAGGTAGGCCTGTATTTCCATGAACCTCCCTCTCAGGACTTCCTTCTCTGTGTCCCATAAGTTTTGGTTTGTTGCAAGTTCATTTTTATTTGTTTCCATAAACTTTTTGATTTCTTCCATGATCTCATTCTTGACCCATTCATTGTTTAATAGCATGCTATTCAATCTCCATGACTTTGGGTGTTTTTTTTTTTTTTTCCCTTGGGGTTGGTTTCTAGTTTCAGTCCCTTGTGGTCAGACAAAATGCTTGATAAGATTTAAATTTTCCTGAATTTTGGGGGACTTGTTTTGTGTCCTATCATGTGGTCTATCTTTGAAAATGTTCCATGTGCACTTGAAAAGAATGTGTATTTTTGGGATGAATAGCTCTGTGTATATCAATTAAGTTCTTTTGATCTAGGGCATTATTCAATACCACAATATCTTTGTTGGTATTTTGCTTGAAAGATGTGCCCATTTTTGTCAGTGGAGTGTTGAAATACTTTACTATAATTGTGTTGTTGTCAGTATGTTTCTTGAAGTCCTCCAAGATTTTCTTGATGTATTTGGGTGTTCCGATGTTGGGTGCATATACATTTACAATGTTTATGTCTTCTTGGTGGATTCTCCCCTTGAGTATTATGAAGTGACCTTCTGGGTCTCTCTTTATGGCTCTTTTTTTGAAGTCTATTTTGTCTGGTATGAGTATTGCTACCCTGGCTTTTTTTGCCTGTCTGCTCTCTTGGAATAATTGTTTCCAGCCCTTCACTTTCAGCCTGTGTAGGTCTTTTGTTCTGAGGTGGGTCTCTTATAGGCAGCATGTGTGTGAGTCATGCTTTCTCCCATCCAAGTACTAACCAGTCCTGACTCTGCTTAGGTTCTGAGATTAGATGAGATCAGGCACAGTCAGGGTGGTATGGCCATAAACTGGGTCATACTTTCTTATCCATTCAGCTATTCTGTCTTTTGATTGGAGCATTTAATCCATTTACATTTAAGGTTATTATTTACAGGTACTATTCACTGCCATTTTTTCATATGTGTTTTCCTTTCTCTCTCACTCTTTTCCCTCCTTTCCCTAATGCAGTCCCTTTCACATTTCTTGCAGAGATGGTTTGGTGGAGGTGTATTCTTTTAGACATCTTTTGTCTGGAAAACTCCTTATTTGGCCTTCCATTTTAATTGAAAGCCTTGGTGGATAACATAGTCTTGGTTGCAGGCCTCTGGTTTTTATTACTTGGAATATGTCTTGCCATTCTCTTCTGGCTTGGAGTGTTTCCATTGATAAGTCAGCTGCTAGTCTTATCAAGGCTCCCTTGTGTGTTACTTCCTGTTTCTCTCTTGCTGCCTTTAAGATTATCTCTTTGTCTTGGAATTTTGTCATTTTAATTATGATGTACCTTCAAGTGGGCCTCTCTGGCTTCCTCTTGGTTGGTACTCTCTGTGTTTCCTGCATTTCTGTGACTCTTTCTCTCATCAAATTAGGAATGTTTTCCATCATTACTGATGTGGATCCTGGCCTGCAGGATCCCTGTGTTGTTGTTGCAAGACAAATACACATGGACTACAGAAATCCTTTGGAGAAGAAGGGATGACATGGCCACTCTTTGAGATAGAGATAGAGATAGAGATAGAGAGAGGGAGGGCCCTGGCCCCTGCATGGACAGGCTTTTATTTTTTTTCTGGGCACATTACATGGAGGGTAGTCCTCATTTACTATGCACAGTTCACTGCAGGGGATTACCTTTTACAGATAACAAAGAAAAGAATGCTGCTAATTACTTCAAAGAGAAAGATGTTGCAGACCAAGGGGAAAAGTGGTTTAACAGGTCACACTCCATACTTGGGAGTTTTAGCTCCAATTTTAAGAAGTTGCAGTAAGCACTTGATGCCTCAATTCAGGGTGAGTGAGTTTTAGCAAAAGCAAGTCTCATAGCAGTCTAGGTACAATGCAGGCCTGATTCTCCATGGGAAAACCTCTCCATGGGCATGGTCCTGCATGCAGTCACTCCCCACTGATTTTCCACATGGAGGCTGAGCTAAATTTCCATACCATGTGAATGGTTCCCTACACATTACTTTTTCAAACAGGGTTTCTATGCCTTGCTCTTCTCCTTCTCCTTCTGGTATCCCTAATATACAGATATTGCTACATTTCATGTTGCCCTGCACCTCCGTTACCACCTGTTAATTCTTTCTCAATCTCTTGTCCTTTTCTTGCACTATCTAGATGCATTTTTTCTACCTTGTTCTCCAGCTTGCTGATTTGATCCTCTGCATCATCCTGCCTGCTTGTAATTCCTTCTCATGTGTTTTTTATTTCTAAATTTTTATTGTTCATTTCTTCCTGTTTTTTTTGTTTATAGTTTCTATTTCCTTTTTCATGCTGATGTAGTTCTCATTCAGTTTCTTGTAGTTGTCTGTGAGTTCCTTGAGCATCTTTATAACCATTATTTTGAACTTTATATGTGATAGTTTGATTACCTCCATTTCATTTAGCTCTTTTAGTGGGGAGTCTTCCATTCCTTTTGATTGCATGTTCTTTTTTATCTCCCCATTTTAGGTGAGTCTTTTTGTTTGTTTCTGCATTTCCTGACATTTCACTTTGCTAGCTGTCTTTGTGGGGTGAACTTCTATGGTAAGAATTCTATGGGGTTTAGTGGTGTGGTCTCTTTGATCTCATTTCCTTGACACTCTAGGTTTCCCCTTTCTTCTGCTTGTGTGGGCTCTCTTGTACTTAAGTTTTTACCTTTTGATGGTTCCTTTGTTGGTGGTTTTTCTCCTCCATCAGGTCTAGTGATGTTTGCAGCTCCCACCTATTCTTGTATGTGATCAGTGGCAAGGGTTAGGCAAAATGGATGAATACAGCAGGAGAGTATTTTATGTGATTTAAAGTACCAGCAGGTAGAGAAGTGATAGGAGATTCTTTGGATAAATTTAGCATTATCTGTGATGTTTCACCCAACTACCCACTTTTTGTGAAAGGTGAAAGAGAGATAAGACTCTTGTTAGAGGGGAGGATGATTTGTGAGCTGAATCCAGAAAACAGAGCCTTGTGTAAGGTTAGAAGATGAGATATAGTGAGATTAAAGCATAGAAAGTGGGTATAATGTGAGAGAGAATAGAGTTAACCACAACAATAGTAATGTTCAGGATTAAAGTGAAGTGGACTTAGTCAAGGAGGGTTGCATCTGTTTTTCAATGTCCTCTGCAATTTTTGGCCTCCAAAGTTCATATAAACTGGGATTCCATTGGCTGTTTCCTCTGTTCCTCAGATGATCAGCTAAGTGTTCCAGTTGGGCACAGGTAGAACTGGGCTCTGCTACCACCTGCCTTATCATCATCTTCATTCCTTCCAGACTGTCATTACTTAAAACAAAGAATCTTACTCTGTGAGATTCCAGAATTCACCATTTAAAGCTCTCCTCTTGGAAAAAGTGGACATTTGCTATATTGTGTCTTCCTCAGATTACCTACATGGGACACATTTCCTCTAAAAAAATACTTGTGATCCCTGGCTGGTGTGGCTCAGTGGGTTGAGTACAGGCTTGTGAACCAAAGTGTCACTGGTTTGATTCCCAGTCAGGGCACATGCCTAGGTTGCAGGCCACATCCCCCATTTGGGGGTGTATGAGATGCAACCAGATATCGAAGTTTCTCTTTCTCTTTTTCCCTTACCCGCTTTCTGAAAATAAATAAATAAAATCTTAAAAATATTGAAAAGAAGTACAATTATACTGTCACCACCACAACCCACATTCTTTCATTTCTTAGCACTTTGTATTGCATAACACATATTTTCACATATTTGTGTTTGTTACTTATCTCTTCCATAAAAATAAAAGTTTCCTGAGCACAAGCATTTCTCAATTGGTGCTTTACTATTGTAAATCCAGTGAAGGGAGAACTACCACACTCACACTGGACTTTAATCAACTCTTGTTCAGTGAAATAAGTCATTTGTTATTTTTTAGTTTTTTAAATTGTTGTTCAAGTATAGTTGTCTGCATTTTCACCCCACCATGGTCCCCTGCCCCACCCATTCCTGCCTCCCACCCTCAAACCTACCCCCTTTGGCTTTGTCCATGTGTCCTTCATACATGTTCCTTGATGGACCTTCCCCCATTATCCCCGTTCCCATCCAGTAACTGTCAGTTCATTCTTTAATTTAATGTTTCTGATTATATTTTGCTTGCTTATTTCTTTTGTTGAATTGGTTCCACTTATAAGTGAGACCATATGGTATTTGTCTTTCACTGCCTGGCTTATTTCACTTAACATAATGCTCTCCAGTTCCATCCATGCTGTCGCAAAGGAGAAGAGATCCTTCTTTCTTTCTGCTGGGTAGTATTCCATTGTGTAAATGTACCAGTTTTTTTATCCACTCATTTACTGATGGGCACTTAGGTTGCTTCTAGCACTTGGCTATTGTAAATCATGCTGCTATGAACATTGGGGTGCACAGATTCTTTTGGATTGGTGTTACAGGGTTTTTAGGGTATAATCCCAGCATTGGTATTGCTGAGTCAAAAGGCAGTTCCATTTTTAGCTTTCTGAGAAAGTTCCATACTGTTTTCCACAGTGGGCTGCACTATTCTACATTCCCACTAACAGTACACTAGTGATCCCTTTTTTCCACAACCTCACCAGCACTTGTTTTTTGTTGCTTTGTTCATCATATGGCCACTCTGACTCGTGTGAAGTGGTATCTCACTGTGGTTTTAATTTGCATCTTTCTGATGGCTAGTGATGCTGAGCATCCTTTTATATGTCTCTGGGCCCTCTGTATGTCCTTTTTGGGGAAGTGACTGTTCAAGTCCTTTGCCCATTTTTTAACTGGGTTGTTTGTCTTCCTGTAGTGGAGTTGTGTGAGTTCTTTATGTGTTTTGAAGATCAAAATTTGCCAATTATGCCATGTTATTTTTTTATGTGTTTTTTACTCATGTTTGAATACAGTTGTTTTCATTTTCCCACCACCACTTTCCTTGGCCCTACCCACCCTCAATCCTACCCCCCTTTGGATACCTCATTCTTAAGTATATTCTTGAAAGTTCCAAATGCCATTACCTGCCTAGCCAAAACATATATGGAAATATTTATTAGTAATTATGACTAGTAATCAAAACAAAATTAAATAACACTTTGTCTTACCAATGATCAAACTGAGAAATGTATGAAGGACACCATAATTTCTTGTAGACATATTCAAGAGAATTTCATTACCTGCAAAAAATTTCATGGCTAACTAAATTGGATCTCTGAGGAAGCAACTATTTGTTTTAGTTGCAAAAAATTAGAAACTATGAATGATGACATCAAGAAGAAGTTGGACATTTGGAATGTTGCAATATGTTATTTGCCTAGAGTGATTATCCTACCATTTACTAAGACTTGATTTAGATATGCTTTTGAACCTCTCAAAGTGTTTGAGAGATTCATATTATATTGGCATGTTTCCCCACATTATTGATGTTTATAAAATTTGAGACACTTGGTAGTGCGTTCCAAGAACACTGCTTTTGTTTATCTGGGAAACTATTAAAATATTTTAAAACATGGAGTAAACTTCCTAAATAATTTATTTATAGACTCAAAATATGTGATTGAGAAAGCTTATGAAAACTAGAAGGCTTATGTGAAAGTGAATATCATCATTCTAGAAATAAGATAAAAAATTCATTGTCAACCAGACAAGTATTTAATAAAATAAGCACTAAATATGTATTAATTCCAGTGAATAACTCTTCTTCCAATTAAATACCCCCTACCTAATAGATACTAGACAATAGCAGAGGTCTGTGATCTATGATATCATTTGTACACACTAAATCTAAGCATAACTCAGCAAAGCACCATCAAGGAGAAAAGAAATACATTACAAATTAATGCAAAAGCACTCCAACTCATATCTATAATGATTGCTATATAGTAACACCAGTTTCATAATTATAAGTTTGCCCACATATCATCATTAAGGCTGAGGAATATTAGCCTCTTCAGTGTCCAACTAATTTTTAGATGAACCTTTTCCAATTATAATACTGATATGTCATTAACTATGACTTAATTTTGCACAAAAAAATAACTAAGAAGCAAATACTTGGCTCAAGTTGAAGTGAGTTGATGAATGAATGAATTCATCTATAATAAAATAACACTTGTCTTCACAATTTGGCCTGCTGTTATAACAGAACTGCCATATATCTGGTGGCTTATTAGCAACAGATTTTATTTCTCACAGGTTTTGAGGGTGGAAATCCAAGATTAAAGTAAAGCATCAGCATGGTCAAGTGAGAGTCCTCATCCAGGTTGCAGGCTTCTCTTTCTATCATCAAATGGCAGAAGGGACAAGCTAGCTCACTGGGTCTCTTTTATAAGGGCCCCAATTCCAATAATCAGAGCTGTGCAGTTATGACAGAATCACCTTTCAAAGGCTCCACCTCCCAATATCATCATCTTTGAGGACTGGGGTTTCAACATATGAATTTAAGGAAATACATTCAGACCACAGCAATATTCTTCTCCCCTTTTAATTGCATTTATTGGGGTTATACTGGTTAATAAAAGTGTATAGGTTTCAGGTGCACAATTCTACAATGCATCACCTGCACACTGTATTGTGTGTCACTCTCCCAAGTCAAGTTTCTGTCCATCACATTTTATTTCTCCTATAGTCTCCTTCACTTCCCCCACAAGCCTTTTGTCTGGGACCATGAGTTCTTTCTTTCCATTTTTCATTTTTCCCAATCCTTCTCTCCCCTTCCTAAATAACAGTGTCAGCTTATACTCTATGAGTCTGTCTCTATTTTGCTTTTAGTTTATTTTGTTCATTAGATTCCACACAAGAGTGAAATCAATGTACTTGTATTTCTCTTACTGGTTTATTCCACTTAGCATAATGTCATCCAAGTCCATCCATGCTGTCACAAACAGTAAGATTTCCTTCTTTCTTACAGCCAAGTAGTGTTCCATTGTGTAAATGTACCACAGCTACAGCAATACTCTAATTTGTTTTTTACAAAGCATTTTTTTATCTTATCCTATAACATACTATGAGACAGTGAACTGATTAGAGAAGACTCATTCTCTTTCTCTGTTGAAGAAATAGTGGCTTGGAAATGCATCTCAAAAGTATCAATAAAATAATTATTAAAATTCTCCCAGATATTTAAAGGTCTTTTACTGTTATCATTTTATTTTTATTTTTTTAAGGCCCAGAAATGAACTTTAATTTATTTTTATTATATATTATTGATTATGCTATTACAGTTGTCCAGATTTTTCCCCCCTTTCCCGCCCTCCACCCAGCATTCCCCACTCATCAGGCAATCCCCACATCATTGTTCATGTCCATGGACCATGGTTATAAGTCCTTTGGCCTCTCCATTTCCTATACTGTACTTTACATCCCCATGGGTATTCTGTAACTACCTATTAGTACTTCTTAAATTCCTCACCTCTTCACCCATTCCCCCACACCCTTCTCCCATCTGGCAACCATCTTATATCCATGATTCTGTCTCTGTTCTTGTTTCCTTACTTTTTTTTATAGTCCATTGATGACATATATTTATTGCCATTTTATTTTTCATAGTTTTGATCTTCTTTTCTTCAATAAGTCCCTTTAACATTTCATATAGTAATGGTTTGGTGATGATGAAATTCTTTAGTTTTTTCTTGTCTGGGAAGCTCTTTATCTGCCCTTTGATTCTAAATGGTAGCTTTACTGGGTTGAGAAATCTTGGCTATAGGTCCCTGCTTTCCATGACTTTGAATATTTCTTGTCAATCCCTTCTAACCTGCAAAGTTTCTTTTGAGAAATCAGCTGACAGTCTTATGGGTCCCCTGTAGGTTAACTAGCTTCTTTTCTCTTGTTGTTTTTAAGATTCCTGTTTATTTTTAACCTTTGGTATTTTGATTATGATGTGCCTTGGAGTGGTCCTCTTTGTATCTATCTTGTTTGGGACTCTCTATGTTTCCTGGACTTGTGTATCTATTTCTTTCATCAAATTAGGGAAGTTTTGAGCATGTCAGTGGCACTGAGATACTTCTTCCTGGCCATGCACAGCTCCAGCTGTTGAGGCACTTGCCTGATATTCTCAATTTCATCCAGCAGGTTCAGTACATGCTTACATTCATTTCCTTAAATCCACAATTTCTGAAGCTCATCTTGTTTGCCATGCAACAGCATCTTGCATGAAAGCAGATTTTCTTTGACTTGCTTTATTTTATTTCAGGAGTTGGTGGTGCACTCTATGATGATCTGGTATGTGTGAATAGCTGTTGTTAATTGTGTAGTGCTGCACAATCAATTCAACCAGGCCACAGTCACATTTCTTCTAGGTATCTTCCAAAAGACCCTTCTCATTTTCTCTGTCTTCAACATCATCACTGGTAGACAGAGTCCTGATGACAGAGATGAGCAGCCCTGATGAGCCTTTGATCTTGCTGATTGTGCTTCTGTACTTCCTACCAGCTGCTTCTGCCACTGTCTTGGCACTGGGTCTACTGTTATAATTTTAAATTAGTATGATTACAATTACATATTTTTAAGTATTTTATTATTTATTTATAGAGAGAAGGGAAGGGAGGGAGAAAGAAAGGCAGAGAAACATCAATGTGTGGTTGCCTCTTATGCATCCCTTATTGGGGACCTGGCCTGCAACCCAGGCATGTACCCTGACTGGGAATTGAACTGGAAACCCTTTGCCTCGCAGTCCAATGCTCAATCCACTAAGCCACACCAGCCAGAGGTAGTATTATTACAGTTATATTTTATAATCTATGCCTGACTCTATATTTGTGGGAGGAGCTCCATCTCGCAGAGCCCTCCTGGCCACCATGAATGAGAATAAATCTACCAAGACATGATCTACTTGGGGAGGAAAGGTGGCCAATCTCTCTGAGGAGAAGGGCCTTGAGCCTCTTTCTCAATGGGCTTTTACTGGGTTTAGTTTGCATAGGAATACAGGGCATGTACATAGGGCTCATCAGTCATTGTCAGGCAGTAATGATCAAGGAATAGATAACATTCAAAGAACTATAAGGGCTTATTCTAAGTCAGGGTCAGATAGATAGAGTGATGCCAAAGGGCCATAAAACTTTGGGAAACAAACTCATTTTATGCTTGGACCTTTAACATTTAAATTGAGGGTATTCTTAGCAAAGAAGGTTTCACAGGACTTTATTCATTCTTTGTTAGGCCTGATTACCCCCCTGTCCCCCACCAGGAACCGCCTGTTCTGGCACAGGGCTGCACCTCCCTTTGCCATTGTTTTAGGCCTGAATCAGGTGGGCAATGCAGAAAACCAATAGATTAGGAGACTTTTTATAGATAGAATGAGGACTCAAGCTATGACAAAGCCTAAGGGTGAGGGTCTTTTTAAAAAATTTTAAAATATATTTTATTGATTTGCTATTACAATTGTCCCATTTCCCCCTTCACTCCCCTCCACCCTGTACACCCTCTCCCACCCACATCTCCCCCTTTAGTTCATGTCCATGTGTCATACTTACAAGTTCTTTAGCTTCTACATTTCTCATACTATTCTTACCCTCCCCCTGTCTATTTTCAACCTACAATCTGTGCTACTTATTCTCTGTACCTTTTCCCCCTCTCTCCTCCTCCCACTCCCCTGTTGCTAACCCTCCACGTGATCTCCATTTCTGTGGTTCTGTTCCTGTTCTAGTTGTTTGCTTAGTTTCTTCTGGTTTTGCTTTAGGTGTGGTTGTTAATAATTGTGAGTTTGCTGTCCTTTTACTATACATTTTTTTAATCTTCTTTTCTTACATAAGTCCCTTTAACATTTCATAAAATAAGGGCTTGGTGGTGATGAACTCCTTTAACTTGACCTTATCTGAGAAGCACTTTATCTGCCCTTCCATTCTAAATCAAAGCTTTGCTGGATAGAGTAATCTGGGATATAGGTCCTTGCCTTTCATGACTGGGTATACTTCTTTCCAGTCCCTTCTTGCCTATAATTGCCTATAATCTTGCCTATAATGATTTCTCTTTTGAGAAAGCAGCTGACAGTCTGATGGGAACTCCTTTGTAGGTTACTGTCCCCTTATCTCTTGCTGCTTCTAGGATTCTCTCCTTCATTTTTACCTTGGCTAATGTAATTATGATGTGCCTTGGTGTGTTTCTTCTTGGGTTCAACTTCTTTGGGGCTCTCTGAGCTTCTTGGATTTCTTGGAAGACTATGAAAGGCCAGGAATAATGTTAGGATTATTGGGACAAAAATGAGGACCTAAGCTTAAAGTAATCGCCTACTTATTTCAGCAGCCAGACCCTACAGTTTGAGGCTGGCCTACACGCCTGAGGGCCCTGGCTGCCGCATTACAGCAGAGACCCAAGAATTAGAGGCTTACTTATTCTCAACCTGTAACTGTCTACTCCCCCCATGCAATAGCAGACTTAATTGCCAATCAGGAAGAAAAATTCTTGCATCCTTCAAGGCTACAGCAATTCTTCCTAACTGTACTCCAGGCATCTCATGTAAAAGTAGCTAGATGCACCACCATAAACCCTGCTGCACTCCTCCCCCTACCAGAAACCACAGGAGAGGAACATTCCTGCACTGGATTCCTGTCCACCATCATTTTGCCTTTTCCACATATTTCTGAATTGCCTCTTTTCCCCAGAAGACACCTGGTTCATACATGGGAGTTCATTTGTGAACATGAGTCAGCACAAGGCTCCATGTGCTATTGTATCCTCCACCGAAGTCATTGAGGCTAGCCCCCTTCTACCAGGGACATCCTCACAATGAGCTGAGCTCGTCACCTTCATTCAGACCCCCAGCTTGGCAAAGGACAGAAAAACCAACAATACACTGATTCCAAACATGCCTACCATGTTTTATACTCACATACCTCCATATGGGCAGAGAGGGTTTTTTTTTCACATCCAAAGAATCCCCCATCACCAATGCAGACCTCATCTCTAAACTCCTCTTAGCAGCACAGCAAACTTCTGAAATAGCAGTCATTCGTCGCAAAGGACACCAGGGTGACACATCTGCCATCCCAATCAGTAATGAGTGGGCAGACAAACATGCTAAATAAGCAGTCACCCTTCCCGCCTCTAAATACCATCTCCTAGCTCTCCCTACTCTAACACCAAGACATCCTCTGGAAGAAATTAAAAACTTGTACAAAAAGGAGCAGCCTGGGAAGGTGTGTGGCTCACCAAAGGAGGGCGATTAATACTTCCCCTAAACCAAACAGAAGAATTCCTCTCTCATTTCCACAAGGCCCTCCATGTAGGATTCCAGCTTCTCCTAGAATTTCTATAACCTCTAATTATATGCCATGAACTTCCCTCACTTTTCCAAACCATTACTCAGCAATGCCACATATGCACACACACTACCACACAAGGGGTAGTTAAACCTACCCCATCCTTTCCCACCCACCAAGCCTGAGGCCATGAACCAGGACAAGACTGGCAAATTGCTTTTACCTAAATAGCCCCTGTTAAAAAATACAAATACCTGCTGACAATGGTAGACACCTTTTCAGGGTGGGTCAAGGCTTACCCCACCACCTCAGAAAAGGCAGCTGAAGTTACCTGGGCTCTCCTTGAATCCATCATTCCCTGCTTTGGTTTGCCAACCACTCTGCAGTCAGATAATGGCCCTGCCTTTATATCTCGAATCACTCACGAGACAGACAGAGCCCTGAACATCCAATGGAAACTCCATATTCTGTACTGACCCCAGTCCTCTGGCAAGGTTGAAAAGGCCAACTCTATTCTTAAAACACACTTAATCAAACTAGTTCTAGAGCTCCATATAGACTGGATCTCTCTTCTTCCACAGTCACTAGCCAGAATAAGGTCCACTTCACAAGCCCCACATTCCTCAGCAGTTTTGAGTATGGCAGACCTTTTCTACCAGGAAACTTTCCTAACTCCCTGTCTCCCTTGGGAGATTACCTGCCCCACCACTGTTGACCTGATAAGACAGCTACTGCATGACCATGTAGACAGGGTACTACTCAAACCAACTAATAACACATTGGCTCCAACTTCCCTAGAGCCTGGGGATTGCATACTTTTAAAAACTCCCTTGAACTCAAAGGGGCCCCTTGTCCCTTGGTGAGAAGACCCCTTATGGCCCTCCTCACCACACCCATGGCTACCAAATTGGGGAGACTATGTCAATGGATTCTTTCTTCTAGGATCAAAAAGTCTTTACCACCTGTTATGAGTCCTGACACTAGCATCTCATCAAAGTCCAGTCTCCCGCAGTTCTAATCCAGCATCCTAACCCCCACATGCTCTGACTCATTTGAATACCAGAGGAAGACCAAAATAGCTTAGTACCCATGAACCCTCTGATCTTAGACTGCCTTCTCCTCGTCTTTCTCCTGACTGTTGTCCTTATCATAATATCCTCTAAAGATTAATGACTCCCACTTCTTCTCTCTCCCCACTGACTTCCCCAACACCTCCAGTAACCCTCCAGACATTCTTCTCCCTTGTCCTCAGTTTCCTTGCTCAATGCCCCACTCCCATCATGACAGAGAAGGACCTACTTACCTTTCTGTGGGATGCTTTTCTTCAGAGGGATTTCCAGAACTACTCCCCAAAACAGATTAAAACATGGCTTGAGCTCAGTTAGCCCTAACTGGCATTTCCCCCATTCTTCTGCCTAGATTTGTCTAAAACTCCCTTTAATCTGGTGGCTTGCTTTGCCCAATCCCTTGAACTAGTAGAATCCCGACTCCTGCTGGCTTTTCTTTTCTACCCGCAGCTGGGGACACATCCAACCCCTACTACCATCTCACTGCAAAAATATTTCTTGTAACCTCAGACTTGGCAACAATCATACACACATACATGGGGCTCTGGAATTCTTAATAGCTATGAGACCACATTATGGACAGGGCACTAAATGACATCCCTAAATGACATCCTCCCCAGGTCCCAGTGTTTTCTTACATCATTAATCACCTGGAAGCTAGCTATCCCTTCTGCATCAGGAATCAAAGGGGCACAGGAGTCCCAGTTGGCTTCATCAACCAAAAACTCAGTGAGGACCTCAGTGGCATAAGACAGATCTGGTCAGAAACAAAGGAAACACTAATTGAGATAGGAAACAAATTTTTCTACAATTAGGTCAATGTGTGTGTGTTGTGGTTGTCTGTTTATTATCTCACTAGACATATACATATATATTTTTCATTAAATTTTGGTTTTAACCTAATACTATATGCTTCCCCTCTCTTGCTCCATTCCTCCTTCCCTCCTCCCCTTTTTAGTTATGAAGTAAATTTTATTTTTTCCTGCTTTGCCTTGTCTCTATTCCATGCTCCTATTATTGTTCCTCCCTCTACCCTCAAAAAATATCTTCCTTTCAAAAATAAATATCATCTAATATTTATTTTTCTTTTCTTATAATAGTCTTACTCTTTTTTAAACCTTTGTTAATACTAGCTCATCTGCTGTTGATAGTGTAATTGTGGGTGGGGGTTATTTTTGTGGGTATAGGTCTGTTTCTTGGACTGTTTGGTTTTTGTTCTTACAGCACCTGTGCAACATTATACACCAGAGAGTCCTTATAAAAGGCTTAAGGGACAGCACAAGAATATCAAGCTCAGGTGATAAAGGAAACTGCACAACTGAGTCCCACAGGTCTCCTAGGAAAGAAGATTGCACCACAAAGACAGTGTCAAAGCAGATCAACTAACACACAGTAACAAGAAAGAAGAGTCCTATAAAATGGGCAGACAAAGGAACAACTCCCAATTGAAAGGAAAGGAAAGGAATCCCCAGAAAGACTGCTAAATGAAATCAAGGCAACCAAACAATTAGACATGAAGTTCAAAATAATGGTTATAAGGAGGCTCAAAGAGCTCAGTGAGAACTTCAAAGAACTCCAGGGAAGCCTCAAGGAATTTATTGAGAACTACAGCAGCATTAGAAAGGACATAGAAATTATCAGTAAGATCCAGGAGGAAATAAAAAATACAATATCTGAAATGAAGAGTACAGTGGAAGGAATTAAGAACAGGTTAAAGGAACCAGAGGGTTGAATCAACAAGCCGGAGGACAAGGTAGAAAGAAATACACAGGTAGGGCAACAAAATGAAAAAATACTCAAAAAGAACAAAGAGGGGTTAAGGGAACTGCAAGACAACATGAAACATAAAAATATTCATATAATATGGATTTTAGAAGGAGAAGAAGGGGAGCAAGGAATAGAAAACTTGTTTGAAAAAGTAATGACAGAAAACATCCGTAATTTGATAAGACAAAAAGTCATGTGAGTCCAGGTCCCAATCAAAATAAACCAACGTAGCCCACACCAAGACAGATAAGAATTAAAATGGCAAAATTCAAAGGCAAAGAGAAAATCTTAAAGGCAGCAAGGGAGAAACAGGAAGTAACATACAAGGAAACCTCAGTAAGGCTAGCACCTGACCTGTCAACAGAAACACCATAAGACAGAAGGAAATGGCAAGGAATATTCCAAGTAATGATAAGCAAAGGCCTGCAACCAAGACTACTTTACCCAGCAAGGCTCTTATTTAAATAGAAGGCAAAAATAAGTACCTATCAATAATAACCTTAAATAGTTCTGGCTGTTATGGTTCAGTGGACTGAATGCTGGCCTGTGAACCAAAGGATCACTGGTTTGATTCCCAGTCAGGGCACATGCCTAGGTTGTGGGCCAGTCCCCAGTAGAGGGTACATGAAAGGTACCACACATTGATGTTTCTCTCCCTCTCTTTCTCCTCTCCCTTCCTTCCCCTCTGTCTAAAAATAAATAAATAAAACATTTCAAAAAAAGAATAAATAGAAAATAATAACCTTAAATGTAGATGAATTAGGTGCTCCAGTCAAAAGACATAGGGTGTTTCAATGGATAAGAACACATGACACACACATATGCTGCCTACAAGAGACCCACCTCAGAACAAAAGACCTACACAGACTGAAAGTGAAGGGCTGGGAACAAATATTCCAAGCAAATGGGTAGTAAAAAAAAAAAGCCATGGTTGCAGTACTCAGACAAAATAGATTTCAAAACAAAGGCCATAAAAAGAGACAAAGAAGGACACTTCATGGTACTCAAGGATACATTCCATCAAGGAGATATAAACATGGTAAACATACATGCATGCAACATACAGCACTCAAATACATAAGGAAAATCTTAGAGGACTTCAAGAGTGACATAGACAGCAACACACATGCTAAGGGAATTTAATGCCACACTGTTAACAATGGACAGATCATCCAAAGAAAGAATCAGCAAGGATATTGTGGCACCGAATGACACTTTAGATCAAACTTTAGACTTAATTGATATATATAGAGCTTTTCATCCCGAAGGGGCATAATATACATTCTTTTCAAATGCACATGGAACATTTTCAAAGATAGGCCACATGATAGTACACAAAACAAGCCTCAACAAATTCAAGAAAACTGAAGTCATTTCAAGCATTTTCTGAGATCACAATATCTTGAAACTAGAAACCAACATCAAGGAAAAACATAAAAACAGTCAAATTCATGGAGATGGAATAGCATGCTATTAAACAATGAATGGATTAATAATAAGGTCAAGGAGGAAATCAAGTTTCTGAAAATAAATGAAAATGAACACAAAGCAGTTGCAAACCTATGGGATACTGCAAAGGCAGCACTGAGATGGAAGTTCATAACAATACAGGTCTATCTAAAAAGGATACAACCCTGGCTGGTGTGGCTCAGTAGATTGAGCACTGGCATGTGAAGCAAAGGGCTGCTGGTTTGATTCCCAGTCAAGGCACATGCCTGGGTTGTGGGCCAGGTCCTCAGCAAGGGGCGCATGAGAGGCAACCACACATTGATGTTTCTCTCCCTCTCTTCCTCCCTCCTCCCCCTCTCTCTACAAATAAATAAATTAAAACTTTGAACAAGTGTTAAAAAGATAGATACATTTAAAATAAACAACCTAACCCTATATCTATAAAAACTGGAGGAACAACAACAAATAAAGCCCAGAGTGAGTAGGAGGAAAGACATAATCAAGATTGGAGTAAATTAAATCACATAGAGACTAAAAGCACAATTCTAAGGATCAACAAACCCAGGAGCTGGCTCTCTGAAAAAAAAAAAAAGAAAAGAAAACAAAGAAAATTGACAAGGCTTTAACCAGACTCATCAAGAAAAACAGAGAAGACGCTAATAAATAAAATCAGAAATGAAGGAGGAGAAATTACAGCTGATACCACAGAAATACAAAGGATTGTAAAAAAGCACTATGAACAACTACATGCAAAGAAATTTGAAAACCTAGGCAAAATGGACAAATTTCTAGAAACACATAATCATCCAAAACTGAATCAAGAAGAAGCAGAAAGCCTGAACAGACCAATAACAGCTGATGAAATTGATTCAGTAATAGAAAAACTTTTATTTATGATAAAAACACTTAGCAAAGTGGGAATAGAGGGAGCATACCTCAACATAATAAAGGCCATATATGAGAAACCTACAGCCAACATCATATTGAATGGGCAAAACTATAACTTTCCTGCTAAGATCAGGAACAAGACAAGGGTGTTCACTTTCACCACTTCTATACAACATGGAATTGGAAGCTCTTGCCACAGTGATCAGACAAGAAAAAGAAATAAAAGGCATCCAAATTGGAAAGGTGGAAATAAACTGTCATTGTTTGCAGATGATATGATAGTGTGCATACAAAACCCTATAGACCACCAAAAAACTACTCAACTTAATAAACGAATTTGGCAAAAGACTGGAATGTGAAGTCAATATTCAGAAATTGAAGGTATTTTTGTATACCAACAATGGAATATCAGAAACAAAATAGAGGAAAAGATCCACTTACTATAGCAACAAGAAAAATAAACTGCCTATGAATAAGTTCAACTAAGGAGGTGAGACCTGTACTGAGAAATCTACAGAACACTAAAGATAGAAATTAAGGAAGACACAAATAAATGGAAGCATATACTATGTTCATGAATTCGAAGAATTAACATCATTAAAATGTCCATACCTCTCAAAGCAATCTATAAATTCAATGCAATCCCAATCAAAATACCAATGACACATTTCAAAGTTATAGAACAAATATTTCAAAAATTTATATGGAACCATAAACAACCACGAATAGCCTCAGCAATTTTGAGAAAGAAGAACAAAGTGGGAGGGATCACAATACCTGATATCAAACTATATTACAAGGTCACTGTTATCAAAACAGCCTTGTACTAATATAAGAACAAATACATAGATCAATGGAGTAGAATTAAGAGAGCCCAGAAATAAAACCAAGTCTTTATGGTCAATTAATATTTGGCAAAGGGGGCAGGAGGGCAGGTGGGTGGGGCACAGGAGAGCAATTGGGGAAAAATTGGGACAACTGTAATTGAATGCAAATAAAAAATAGAAGCCTAAAATTACTTATGAATGTAATCAATATAGGAAGAAATATATAAAATTAAAATAAATTAAAAAACCAGTGTTATGCCTATTTTGTATAGAATTTCTGAGTTGGTCTTGGATATGTTTAGTACAATGGTACCTTGGTACTCATCGTTAATTCTTTCTGGAACTCATGATGAGTGTCAAAACTGATGACCACCAAGCCGGTGATGAGTGATGAAGCATTTTCTCATGTGGGGTGACTTCTTGACTCATACAAGTTCTAGCAAATGCTGTGATCCCCAAGGAAGTGCCAAGTGCTGAAACATTTTTTTCTCATCAAAACTCAATGAGTACATGGTTTGACAAGCTCTGAAACCAAAAAGTACTGAGGTATGACTATATTTCTAAGGTTCCCACTAAATAGCACAAAAGAAGATCTTTTCCTAGTGACCTCCACTAAGGTGACTTTCCTGCCAGAATTCACACTAGATGACAGCATAAAGAAGCTTTTCTTGACAAATCAGGTGCTATTCTTAAGATGCACAATGGATGATGTCACAGAACCGCTTTTTCATGAAATACTCTCAGATGTTATTCATTTAGTTGCAGGTTAGATGGTAGCAGAAAACAGCTTTCCCTGGTGGCCTCCATTTAGGTGTTATTCCCAGTATACAGACTAGATGGCAGCATAGATGAGCTTTTCCCTGGTTATCTTTATGCAGGCATGATTTTCAAGATACACTAGATGACTATAGAGAAGAGGTTTTCCTACTAGCAAACTCAAGTGTTACTCCCAATTTGCACAGTGGGTGGCAGAAGAGAAGTGCGTCTTATAACCTGCACTACATGTTATTTCCAAGACACATAAATAGCAGCAGAGATGCGCTTTTCCTTATGACCTTCACTCTGCATTTTATTTTTTTAAAAAGATTTTTATCTATTTACTTTTAGAGAGAGGGCAAGAGAAGGAGAGAGGGAAACATCACTGTGTGGTTGCCTCTCACGCGCCCCCTGCTGGGGACGTGGCTCACAACCCAGGCATGTGCCCTGACTGGGAATCGAAATGCAGACCTTTTAGTTCGAAGCCCGCACGTAATCCACTGAGCCACACCAACCAGAGCTCTGGCATTATTTTCAAGGTGCACAATAGATAGCAGCAGAGAAATGCTTTTCCTTGTTATTTTTTACTCTGGTGTCATTCACTTGTTGCACATGACAGGGCAGCAAAGAGTACTACATTGTGACCTTGACTCAGGTGTTATTTATAAGCCGCACACTAAACCACAACAGAAAAGCACCAGGGTAACCCACACTGATGTTATTCTCAATATGCACACTAGATGGCAGCAGAGAAAACCTTTTCCTGGTGACTTCCTCTCTTTATCACATATGTGATAAACATATTTGTTTTGTAAATATTTTCTCACAGGCTGTGGCTTGCTTTTTCCCTCTGTTAACACTGTGTTTCACAGTGAAGAAGTTTTTAATTTTAATACATTTCAATTTAGCAATTCTTTCATGGATTGTGCTTTTGGTGTTTATGTAAAAAAGAATCATGTTTAAAACCTTAAGCGATGAGGAGTCTCAACTTTAACAGTTTGAGGGAAGGTAAGAAAAGTCTCAAGCCTGTGGTGGGGACCAACAATTCTTCCATCTGGTGAGAAGACGCGAACAGGTGAATGGCTCGGGGTTGCACCTCTCAAGAGCACTTGTATTTTGAGAAATGACCCCAGCGAAATGCGCTGCGAGTCCCACAGGGACAGGGCTGTGACTTTATCTCAGCATACCCAGCATCTGGCACAGTACTTACTATCAAAAAGGTATACAACCAACAAGTACATTCAACAGCTTTAAATAGTAAAAGTAGTAAGGGCTCCTTGTAAAGGTGCAGAACATACCTGTTTAAGGCCAGACGGCCAGAGGACCTCACTGCCACTCACTCCGACTCCTACCAGTCTTTCCTGTCTGTCTGTTTAGTCCATCTTTCACTGGTGACTATTTCCTCATGTGTCTTATAATCATGGATTTTCTTCCACATGCAACTGAGGTATTCAGGGCTGATTAAAAGCTCTGGGACCTGAGTGTCTTCTTTTCTCAGGGTCTCCCATTGGAGACATAGGAGCATGGCTATTGTGTTGGAGGCCTCCGATGTCATTAGAGTATCAGTAACTTATCTCTTAGATTGGTCAGTTTCTCTCAGAGGACATTTCTGAAGCCCTGCTTGAGGCTCCAGTGGAGGGAAGGCATGGTGAGTCTCAGCATTGCCCCCCAACCCCTCCCAACTCCATTCTCTGCTGGGCAAAGTATTCCTAAGTCCACAGCAACTCTGGTCCATCCCTGTATTTTACGGGGATGAAGAAGAGGATTTGGGGGTGGTCTAGCAGTTACACACCCACACATAACTGTTTTCAGGTTCACCCTTCACAATTTCCTTTTCCTTTTTTTTCAGACAGAGTATCTTTTTCAGTCTATTCAAAAAATCTTTTTTTTGAGTGATAGGGTTTATTTATTTTTGCATAGATGTATTTACTTTCATTTTAATCACATATCTTTCATACATTTCTTTTGGCTAAGAACAGGCTAAATCAATCAGGAAATCGATAGATAAAACAATATATCTTGCTTTTTGAATTAATATTTCTATAATGTTATTTACAGAAGATATTGTGAATCACTTGTTTCAAAGCTTATTATCTGAAGTATTAGAATAGCTGAATTACTTTTTAAATTATTTTGTTGTTGTTCAATTACAGTTGTCTGCATTTTCCCCCCACCACTCTTCGCCACCCCAGCCAAACCCACCTCCTTCCCTTGCTTCCACCCTCCCCCTTGGTTTTGTCCATGTGTCCTTTATAGTAGTTTCTGAAAATCCTTCCCCACATTGCCTCCTTTCTCCTCCATTCTGGTTATTGTTAGATTGTTCTTAATATCAACATCACTGGTTATATTTTGTTTGCTTTTTCTTTTGTTGATTACGTTCCAGTTAAAGGTGAGATCATATGATATTTGTCCCTTACTGCCTGGCTTATTTCACTTACCATAATGGTCTCCAGTTCCATCCACGTTGTTGCAAAGGGAAGGAGATCCTTCTTTCTCTCTGCTGCATAGTATTCCATTGTGTAAATGTACCATAGTTTCTTGATCCACTCATTTGCTGAAGGACACTTAGGTTGCTTCCAGCACTTCACTATTGTAAATCATGCTGCTATGAACATTGGGGTGCATAAGTTCTTTTGGATTGGTGTTTCAGGGTTCTTAGGCTATAATCCCAGCAGTGGAATTGCTGGTTCAAAAGGCAGATCCATTTTTAGTTTTCTGGGGAAATTCCATACTGTTTTCCACAGTGGCTCCACCCATCTGCATTCCCACCAACAGTACACTACAGCCTTCACAATTTTCTGCTAACAGCAGCGTCTCTCCAGATATCTTGCCATGGACCCAATGCTTCTTGTGGGTTCCCCACCTGCCAGCTGAGGTCTCGGACTTTTCAGATCTGCTGAACCAGTTGCCCTTGTGTGTTCTGTTTCATCTTTCACTTTTGGTCCCCCTTCCACTTTGTCCTAGTTGATTTATATCTTTTTATTCCTCTGGGTGTGTCTTGCAGACTGTCAAGGCCAGGCAGGTTCACTTGGGACTCAGGCAGACAGAAGAAAATGCATGGAGCTATTGGGATGCCAGACATGCGTTTATTCAAAGGTGGGATGATCCATGCTCACTGCAAGCTTCATGTCATGCAGCGAGAAGGCCCCAAGTCCCTTATAGACTAAATGCACACAAAGCCGGCAGGCTACCAAAATATTGTATAACACAGCATGATTCTGCCCATGTAGGACCACTGAAGAGTATGGAAGTTATGGGAATACAGTTTATTAGATCCTGCCTCAAGGCTTTGGAAACACTACTTATCTTAGCTACTCAGACATTGGGGTGAGGGAGCCAGACTGCCTCCACTTATCCTACAATCCACCCCCTCTGGGTTCCTCACTGCACAATCTATGTGAGTGTGTCTTCTCAAAGGTCTTTTGGCAAGGAGGGCGGAGCCCTGCACCCATAAACCACCACAACAGTATAAACTACAGCAACAAGCAACCAAAACACAAGTGCTGCTGCCTAAGACAATAAGGACCCATTGCCATTCAGTGGTTAGGGACAACCACCATTCCTGTAAAAGATCGTCTGTTAGGTGTGCAATGGCACAGATCTCAGGAGCTAATGCCCACAGAACGTGGTTAACATTGTGGTGGACATCAGGAACATATACACAACATTCAACCTGTACTAGGGCACATAGCCCAATCTGGGATACCGTGAGCATATATAAGGTCATATGATTTTGTAAGGCTACTTTTCTCAACTGATACACTTCCTCATTTAAGAGGCTTCAGATGGGGAATCATATGTTGCATTCAACACACAAGCAATGTGCAAAGCCAAAGCAGTTATCTCAGCCTCAGTTACCATAGAAGCAGCTTGAGGAGAAAAACAAAAAACAAAAAACAACCAGCTAATGGATAATACCACCAGGGAGTGTGCTTTCCCCAGTGTTGCATCTTAAACACTTTCTAGTTGGTTGACCAGATTGCAAGAGTTTTCTGAACTTGAGCAGGCAAATAGAGCCACCTCCAGGTACAGTAGCCAGCCCAATTTCCAGGCAGGTAAGGCCACCCATGTAAGCCACACATCCAGAGGGCCCCCATGGGAACTATAACCCATGCGTTTTTCTGCGCCTCCTAACAATGTCTATGAGTATGATACTGACACAGACCCATAGGAGTCCAGCCCACCTGGGCTTTTCCTTTGAAGTTTTCAATACAGAGGGGAGCTGGTCCATCCAGCTCTAAGGCCTCAGCTGTGAGACACCCTGAGTCATCTCATATGGAGTAGCCAACCGATGGTTGGGGCCAGTCATACTGCTATTCCACCTCAGTGTAGATGTCAGTCCAGGTAGTACTCCACAAGGGATGTTCAGTATTCCCCAGGTTCTGTAACCAGAGCCAATTTTAGGCAGAAATTGGAGAGATGAGCCATGGGAATCTGGCCAGCATGCTCAGGGGGAGTTCAGTGCAGACATGAGCATGCTGATTGGTTAACTACTGAGGCAGAGTATGAACCCAGTCCACTAGGGTGTTACTTTGCACTCTAAGGGTGAAATGACAAAGCAGTTATAGGCATCAAAAATGGTAAATTATGACTCTCAGGCAATATACAAGTAAGTTTCTGGTCAGCTGACAAGACAGTGGCTGGCATAGAGGGCCTTCTTGGGCAGGAATACCATATTTTGCTTGCCTCAACTGGGAACTCAGCATCTACTTGTAACAACAGTGGATAACTCATAATGGGCCATAGGGAAATCACAAAGGTGCCACAAAGAAGCATTTCATGGTCTGCTGGCCCTGGGCATGTCACTTTTAAGACTGGAGGCCATGCCCCAATCATCCAAGGCACTATTTGCAAGGTTCTCTCCGCCTCTTGTCCCCAAGGGGCCACAATAGCCACCAAATTCATGTGGGGGGTCTTTTATTTCCCAAGGCCACATCCAAGTGGCCATCTGTCCATGCTCCAGGCCCTCAGGTGCAGGCAAGAGAGTATTCCTGTTTTCCCATGCCTGCTTTCAGCAAGGCATCCTTAGTTTGTACCTGCAGCTGAACTGGTGCAGCAGTCCGGTGAAGCAGCATTTCCACCGGAGCTGGCCGAGTTCCCTCCCACTCCTCTCATTTAGTGTCCAGAGGACAGTCCATAAGCATTTCTTCCAACTCCCCAGTGTCGGAGTGGCAGCTGTGGCTCACAAGCCCTGCTTTTAATAAGCCATTATACTGTTCAATCATCCTGGAAACTTGGGGGTGATAGTCTACATAGAACTTGCAGTCAATCTGCAGGTCTTGAGCCCATTTTTGCACCAAGGCTCCAGTAAAATGTGTCCCCTGATCACTTTCAATGATCAATGTTCACCCATAGGCAGCACACAGCCGTTCCAGCACAGCAATTACTGCTCTCTGATCTGGGTGCTGTGCTGGGTAAGCAGCTAAAAGTCCTGTGGCCATGTCCACATGTGTGATTACATAACTATACCTCTCTGAACTAGGTAGGGGCCCAATTACATCCCCCTGCCATTGGGTCAGCAGTACCTGTCCCTGCACCACCTGTCCAGTAGTTCCTACAGGCCTCTAGGGATGTTCTCATGAGCAGACAGCACAGGTTTCACAAACTTCCTGCTCTTCTGCTAAGGCAACAGGCAATCCCCAAGTTTTTATAGTGGACCACATGACTTTCTGTCCAGCATGTAAGAGGCGACAGTGTAGTCACTGAGCTAATTCCCATTCTGACAGGCCAGAAGGCACCATTTCCAGGCAGCACACCTTTGCTAGAGTATCAGCCCAATCATTCCCAGGGGAATCAAGGGGTCCATGTCCAGTCACATGATATACAGTGATTTGTTTCTGGTGGCCTAACTCCCAGAGGTCTTGCCATAAGGACTTGTCCCTATAAGGGCTTATGCATTGTGGCAGACTCTGGCCAGCAGAGCCCACCTGTTATGACTGAAGATGAGAATAAATGCACAGGCTACAGCAATCCTGTGGAGAAAAAGGGGATGGCACAGCCACTCTCTCAAGAGGAGAGTGCCTCGACCCTTGCTTAGACAGGCTTTTATTGTTTTTCTTGGGTCTTACATCAAAGAAGGATTTATTATCTATCACATAGAATATTATTGTCTAAAACAATCAAGGAAATGAAAATAACACATGCAGAAGGGAAAGGTGGTGAGCTGATTACCTCTGTCCTTGGGAAAATGCATATAGGCTTTGGAAGTTACCTTGAAGATAGATGATACACATTTACTGTTTCAGACCAGGGTGAGGGAGTTTTAGCAAGAGCAAGCCATAACAGTCTATATGCATTTTCTAGGCCTGATTCCCACGGGAAAAGTTGGTTTGAAGTGTTCTGGCTCCTGCCCACCACCTCACTTCTGTCAGTTTTCTATACAGAACTGGGTCACATTCGCCAGACCAAAACAAACTGGTCTCCTACAATGCATAACCATCCATTTATTTGCATGCCATGTAGAGATCCACACTGATAGTCCCCGGTACACAGATTAACTATCTGTGCAAATGGTCAGGGGTAGTGCTTCATTGGCAGCCACACAACCCATAGTTCTGCCCACTGGCTACTCTGACCCTCGCCAGTGTCAAACCAGATCATGCCTGTCTTTTGTTGGATTGCCACTGCAGTCCGCACAGCAGGCTGACCCCTCCTGGACCCATCAGTGTTCCATGCATCTGAGGGAATAGGTGCCTGCCCTTCATGGAAGGGGTTAGCTTCCACTTCTCCTATAGGGACAGGACCAGTAGATTTCTCATCTACATAAATAACTGGACCTAACACATCCTGCAACTCGGCCCCTATGGGGTTAGTCAACAGAGTACTCCTTTATTGCAGATAAGCCCCCCACTTAGCTAATGTGGGCATCTGGGCCATCCCACTGCAAGTCTTGGCCATCCAGTCCCAGACCCACCCTGCAATGGGATATGTGGTCCTTACTCTCAGGGGACAGTTCCTATTATAGCCTCCAGGTCAACAGGGCAGCATACACCGCAGCCAACTGCTTTAATCAGGGAATACCATACCTCTGCTCCCTTCTGTAGTTGAGATCAGAAACCCAAGGGTCAATGTAGCCATTCTGATAGCTTCCACAGACCCTACACAAAGCCTTCCTGTGTCACATGCACATCTAGCTCACTGGGTCTAGCAGAATCCAGAGCATGCAAAGCCGGGGTGCACTTAACGATGCACTTCGGTCCTTGGAACTCTTGTTCCAAGGTTGGGGTCCAATCCCAGCTCATTCTCCTTTTCACCAAAGTGTACAAAAGGTGAATGATCTGTGCAAGGTGAGGCACAAACACTCTCTAGTACTCCAGCAGGCCCACAAATGTCTGGAGCTGTTTCACAGTGGTAGGGGGTCAGATATACCTGAATGTTATGTATCGCTGTATCAGGGATGACTTTTCTCTTACCTGACCAGACAACCCTCAAGAATTTAACAGATGGTCCAGGCCCTTGCAGCTTGGCTTCATTGACTGCCCAGCCGCAGGACTTCAGGTGTGGCAGCACTTGAGTCACTACTTCCTCTAATTCTGCAAGAGAATCACTGGTTAGCAAGATGTCATCAATGTAATGGGAACCGTGGCAACTTAGCCAGGTCTTCTGCCACAAGTCTGTGACAGATAGTTGGGCTGTTCAAGTACCCTTGAGGGAGCACTGTAAAGGTCCCCTGCCAGCCTTCCTGTGTGAAGGCAAACTGATCTTGACTCTCTGGAGCAATATCAATGGAGGCATTTGCTAGGTCAGCTATAAAGCGGTACATTCCCAGCTCATTAGTTAACTGGTCCATCAAGTCCACCACAGAGGGGGGTGCTGCATGTAGTGGAAAAACAACCTTACTGAGTTCCTAGTAATCAACTGTAATTCTCCAAGTGCCATCAGTCTTCCTCACAGGCCACGTGGGGGAGTTAAAGGGACTGTTAGCAGCCCTAATTATCCCTACCTTTTCCAACTCTCCTATAGTTGCCATAATTTCCTCACATCCCCTGGGCAACCAATATTGTTTCACCACCATTACCCGTAATGAGGGTGGCACCTGCATGGGGGGATGCTGAACATGTCCTCACAGAATGGCTTTTACCACTTGCACCCACAGGCAAAAGCCTCCTGCAGTTGTGTATAGCTAAAGTCCCTGGAGCACATCAATACCCAGGATATACTCAGGAATAGGGGATACATTAAAAATATACTCATGGGGAAGGCAAATGCCTGATACCCAGAGAGAGCTGCACATACTTCATCCTCACACCATGACCTCCATAACTACCAACAGAGAACTCAGGCCCTGGAAACTTCTCAGGGTTTCTGTGTAGGAGTATACATTCAGCTCCTATATCCATGAAAGCCAGTCGGGCCTGGACACTTGCAGGGAACCAATGAATAGCCAATCTGAGTTGCGGTCTCCTGTCTCCACCTGCCCCCTGTAGATGGGTTCCTCTGGTCCCCACCCACCCCCTGTAGACGGACCCCTTATGCAAATGTACAAAAGCTATCTCCTTCCTCTTCTCAGGAGCTTGACATTGCCAGGTAATCTTCCAGCCTGACTGGATGGGCCTCTCGGTTCCTGTCCCCAGGCTTCTTCTGCGCTGCCTTCTTCTTCTGGGGCTGCAGGAAACGTTGGTCAGCTCATAGCTGCTTCCAGAGCTCTAACAGGTAAGTGTTCAGTTTCTTATCAATCTTAGTTCAATCTACTCCAGCCCTAAAATATCTGATCACATCTATGTTCTGGTCACCTGCATAGGGGTGCTGTTTGACTGAGAAACAAAGGATCTTTGAGTTACTGCCCAAACTGGTTTTGTGGTGGTGGTGAGGCTCCACCTCCCCGAGACCGGCCACCATCATGGTGACATCATTAATACACCAGTTGACATATGGGGCTAGGATCACCATGAGGGATTCCACATCCCTGCTGTAAAACATTCATCATCAGGGCCCTGGGCCACTGAACATAGCCTGACACACGCCCAACTCCCATAGGATCTCCACTAAGTCAGCAGAGGATTGCCATTTGCTCACAGTGTCTGGCACACCTGCATTTGCCCAGACTATATGAACAATTGCCATGACCCACTCCAACAATGAGTGTGAGCCTTGCCCCTGCCGTGCTGCCTGCTATTCTGCAGTCAGTGGTGCAGAGAGGGGTGAGTTGTTATGGAAGCTAAATTTTCCATCTCATTATCAGTGCATATGATGTTACCCACCCCTAAATCATGTAGGCATAACAGCCACACTGCTAAGAGCTCCCTGGGTTGTTGGTAAAACTTATTCATGAGGTCAACTAGCTCAGCTTGCATGTAAGGACAGTAGGTGGCATTTTCAATCATCTGGGCGGGACCAGCCAGATTTCCCCTGGATGCCAAGCGTTGCTGGGACTTCATTTTTTGTAACACCATGGGCGGGCCTTTTGGATACTTGGTTCCTTATCGTTGTTGTCCTCTGCTTCCCACTCATCTACTATAGCTGGGGAGGGGGATTGTAGCTGCTCCAGGGCTCAGAGATCTTTCTCCAGGGTGCTGTTTCTGGCTTCCAGGGCTTCTCCTCCCCCTTGGAGTTCACATAATTTTGGCATTGTGAAGCACAGTCTCTGTCTCAGCTTGCAAAGCTGAAAGAAACACCCAGCCCATGGCCCCCCTTTCAGTTGCTTGGGTCCTGGGCTTTTCTAGGGCCTCCCTAACCACCTATAGGGCCTTCTGTATTGTGTCAGGAGTGCCGCTAACATTGGGCCACTCCTGGGGTGGGGCCCATGATGCCAGGACACTTGCCACTGGGAACCACATCCTGGTGACCAGCCACCTGTCCAGGCCCCCCTCTGGAAGTCCCCAAGGCTCCTCCATATTTGTACCATACTGAAATGAGTCCTGTCAAGCACTCTGATTGTCTTGCAGCCTATCAAGGCCAGGAAGGTTCACTCAGGACTCAGGCAGACAGAAGAAAATGTGTGGAGCTGTTGGGATGCCAGACATGCCTTTATTCCAGGGTAGAGTGATCCTTGCTCCCCGCCAGCTGTGTGTGGTGCAGTGAGAAGCCCCCAAATCCCTTATCTACTAAATGTACACAAAGCCAGTAGGGTGCCAAAATATTGTATAACATGGTGTGATTCTGCCCATGTGGGCCCATTGGAGGGTATGGAAGTTATAGGAATACAGTTTATTGGACCCTGTCTCAAGGCTATAGGAACACTACTTATCTTAGCTGCCCAGACATCAGGGTGAGGGAGCTGGACTGTGTCTATTTACCCTACAAGTGCAATTTCAGGGAACTGCAGAAGAGAGTGGAGATAAATGCCTGCATGCTGTCTGCCTTATATAACAGACAAACCATGCTTTTTTTCTTTTAATAATATATTGAGGAACTATTTATTTTATTTTGAGGAGGTATAGCATTCCAGGCTCCAAAAGGCAACACATAAGCCTGTCTTGTTGGGAATAAGGAAATGAAGAACTAAATTTCCTCTAATAGACAAGAACCACATTGTAGCTAAAAGGAAATGATAAGGGAGACACAGGGCAGTTAAGCAAACATCCCGTGTCTCGCAGATGCTCTCCCCTGGATAGGCTAGATAAGCAGTGCTTTGTAGTTTTTAATGAGAAAATAGAAAACTAGCTAGCTAGAGCCAGGAGATTACTAGGTTAATGAACAAACAGCCTGCCTTCCCGCCTTATGCAAGAATGCTTGGTTTGAAATTCCTGCATGCGGTCTTTATAAGCGAATTGCTAACTGCCACGTCTGCTTCTGTATAACGCTTGCTTGCCCACCCCTATATAAGAACGTAGTTGTAAGCGCTCGGGGCGTCTCTCGTTTGCAGCTCCTTGTGGGCACTGTGTCTCTGGACACTTTGAGAGTTCGCCCCTGCGCAGGTTAAACTTGGGCAATAAAGTAACATCTTTGATACCCTGAAAGTCTCCGATATTGGTTCTCGCATGTGCTGGATGCTACAATCTTAGATTTGTGCCATATAAAAAAATGGTGCAATGAATACAATGAACATTACTGTACATCAATAATTATATGTATAAATAAATGAAGGAGGGAAGAAGAGAGGAAGAAAGGGCTTTCTATGGAAAATCAGCATCTGAAGAAGGCAGGTTGAGGAGAGTCTTAGCCCGGTGGATGGGCTGTGGTACCAGTCTCTACCCACACTAGGGAGACCCAACACCCCCCTTCTTAGACCTGGTCTGAAGCATGCCAACTGCCTCCCACTTAAACGTGTTATTGTTGAGAGAAGTAGCTACCACTGCGATATGGTCCACCAGGATTAGGAGACAACCTGACATTTGGACAGGCAAATCCACAACCTGCATGGCCAGAGAGGACTCAATGTATCCTTTGTCTGAGGAGGGTAGTGAGGATTCTCAGATGTGGGTTTGAGCATGGCTGAAGGCCATATCAGCCAAGAGCCCCATCTCCACCCTTCCTAGGATTCAGGCCCTTCTGAAGGAGCACAGATTTCAAAGATTTTATTATTATTATTTTATTATTATTTATATTATTAAGATTTTATTATTATTAAATTTAATCCTAAGTATTTTACAGCTTTTGACATTTATTTGCCCTATTTCTATCTCAAATTGGTTATTGCTAATATAGAGAAGAGCTATTAATTTTTGTATATCTACTTAAATCCAGCCATCTTACCAAACTGTTATTATTTGTGATTTATTTTTTCTACAATCTAGAAAACCTACCTAAGCATTTCTAGATATACAAACATATCTAGAGCTATTAGCAATTGAACTCCTCATGTGTTTTTTTCCTTTTCTTAGTATAATAGCCATTTTTAAAAAAACAATGTTAAGCAATAGTGGTGAAAGACTTCCACGTAGGTTTATTCATTATTTTAAGGGACATTTCATTAGCATTTCAAGTTGATAATGTGTACTATTGGCTTTTAGGAAAGAGGGCATATATTCGCATTTGCAGTGGTACTTGTCTGAAGACCAGGCCTTCACTAGTGGGGTGCTCCGTGGTACCCCTTAGGAGCCTGTGAGGTGTTAATCTTAGAATCAAAGGGACAAAATTCAGAGTATCTCACCTTTACCATATTTTCACCAGATCTTGTTTCACTTATTAGGTTTCTATTAAATTTCCTTGAAAAAAATGGCCTGAGACAAAATTTTAAATAGTAATAATAATAATAATTAAGGAAGGTGAAAAATAGCTTAAATTACCCAATGTCATGATGCTCTTTGTAGGGCTGCTGGGCACACTGGGGCCCCTGGGTGACTGGGGGCCACTCAGAACCCTGGTACCACCATTCAGGGCCCTCTTGGTGACATGGAGCTGAGTCAGGAAATCCCAAGGCTGCCAGGCCAGTCCATACAAGGAGGCAGCCTGTGTCTCTGGAGAAGCCACCCACAGCCTTTTTGTCTTTGCTCTCAGAGTCAAGGGCCAGGTAGAGCCAGGAATGATAGCAGCCAACACGGATCCTTCCTGACAGTTCTGTTAGGGTTTCTTTTTCTAGGTAAAGAAATGAACTCAGAGAAATGAGGCAACTTGCCTGAGGTTACACATATAGTAAATCCAGAGTTGGGGTTCAAGTCCAGGAAACTTGAGTCTAGAACCTGCTGTCACAGGACATTTTCACTCAGTCATCCAGGCCATTCACATTAAAGCTAAGGACCAAGGATTGGATCCCCTAGAGGCTGCGGAGTTTTACTTGGGGCACTAGAGTCCACACAGGCATCAGACATTGTCTGCAGACAGAATAAGTAATACATGCCCAGTTATTTCCTGTGTGGGTTGAATGGTGTCCCCTCCAGAGAATAAGTATCTTTACCCAGAACATTAAAATATGATTTATTTGGAATAAGGGTCTTTGCAGATGTAAGTAAGGTGAGAATCTCAAAATGAAATTATCCTGGATCAGGGTGAGCCTTGGATCGAATGGTGAGTCTCTTTATAAGTGGCAGAAAAGGAACAGACACACAGGAACTCAGGGGAAAGGCCATGTGACAAAAGAGACAGAGATCTGAATTCTGCTGCCACAGCCCAGGAGCACCAGCAGCTGAGGACACGTGAAGCATCTTCCCTGGAGAATACCCTGCCAACACCTTGACTTCAGACTCCAGAACTGGGGGAGGAAAAAAAAATCCCTTGTTTTAAACATCCCATTTTGTGGTAGCTTGGTACAGCAGTCCCAGGACACCAACACAGGTCCCTATAATTCCTCACAGAAACACAGGCATTCACAACTATTACTAAGCTAATAGCTATTATTTATCATGATATGTTTTTCTCAGTCAATGGAGATAAAAATGTACTCTCATTTTCATAGTAATAAAAATATTACTATCATGAAAAGTATATACCATGAAATATATGTTATGCTTGCAAACCCATGGTCTTACAGAGAAGGCACTTGAGTTCCAGCAAGGGTCATGGAAAAGCAATGAGGTGGGTCTGGGACCAGCTCCCCTGATGGGTGAGTCCCTTCTCTTCTCCCAAATCCCATGACATTTGCAGCCTCGCATGGTCCTCATCAGCTCACACAAAGGAGATAAGAATCATGTTTGTCCAGCAGGAGGTTTGGAAACACTTCCTGCTTCCCTTGCTCTGCCTCCCCATTTGGCAACACTGAGTATTCAGTTTATAACTTGTGATTGTTTAGGAGTCAAAAATTGCTCAAGGCCTGATGTCAGGTTTGCCCAATTCCTGCAGTACCACACCACATCTTAGCTCATGTCTTTCCTCTGCCCCTCCCTTTTCAGGGACAGGCTGGTGAGAACCTCCAGCTGGTGAGAAAAGGAGGGCAGGGTCTGCAGAGCTGGTCACCAGGCTGAGTGCGTCCCAAAGGCAACACCATGGAGTCATCCCTGGCCTGGACAGGTGAGTGGGCACTGTCAGGAACCAGGGAAGTAGATGTGTGAAGCAGAGCCTTTGGAACAACCAGGGAGTAAGATTCATTTCTCTCTGTGCCTCTTGGCTTGCAGTCCCTTAATCTGCATTCTTGTGGGGTCCCCCTTGGGATCCATCCCTCAGCCCATGACTATTTGTGGTACAAGAAAAGGTTTTTCTCAACAGGCTGAAAATGACTTGTCTTCCTTCTGTCCTGGAAGCTAGAGTCAGTGAGCATTCCTTCATTGAGTAGTTTTGTGTCCTATGTTCCTAAGTCTTCATTCAAGAGGTTGCTGCTGCTAACCTTCCTGCCGGAAGGCATCCCAGGCCATGACCCTGAGTGTTCTTGCAAATTTCCGTGCACGTTTTATTAGGTTAAGGACACTAGAAAGGTGAAACAAGTCTTCTGTAGCGAGTCCTGCTGAGAGTCAGGTCTCTATGGACTCACCCCTCAGCTGCCCTCCATGGGGAATAGGGGAAAAGAAGCAGCTCTGAGCAGAGGCACCAGGCCTTATCTGGAGATGCAGTCTCCCATCCAGCCCTTCTGAAACAGCTCTTTCCAGTCCCAGACAGGTTTTCTTCTTATTCCCAAAGAGATACTTCTCTGAATGTCTCACAAGCCAGTGGTTTTCCTAGAATATTCCTAGACCCCTGTCCCCTACTGATGCTCTCAGGGGGCAGCCAGCTTAGGAAAACTGCCATCGGCCATGGGACAAACCCAAGGCCCTGCCATCGGGCTGGGGGATACATGGTCACAGTGCCCACCTGGGTTCCTCTGAACAGAGGAAGCTGCATTTGCAGGAAACCACTGCTCTGCCAACCTCCACCTCCTGTGCTTCCAAGACCACTGGGGCCAGGAAAGTGGGGACCTTGCCTTAACCTCTTCTTCTCTCTGGTGTTGCTGTAGGTCTGATGGCTCTGCTGATCCCATGGGGTAAGTGGCACCTTTCTGGAGGTTCTGCATTTGCTCAACCCCTTCCCTGGGATCTGCTGCAAGCCCCCCTCCCTCCTAGCTTTCATTGGGGTTCTTTCAAAGCTCATTGCCCTTGCAACTGTCCTTGACCCCTTAATGATCCTGCTATTCCTTCCTCTGGGAAGGATTTTGCCTCCTTGCCCAGCAGTCAAACTCCATATCCATGGGGCCAGGTCAACTCCAGCCTCTTTCAGGTATTTCCCAGGGTCAGAGCACTGATACACATTTACAGAATGTATCTGTGTTTCCAAGTGTTAGTGTAAGTGTCCTTTCCCAGCATACTCTGACCTATGGGGGTCAGAAGCCTGTCTTGTCCAACTCCATTTTCCAGCCTTGCAGGTCAGCAAGGAGAATGCAGTCACTCCAGTGTCTACTGAACTGATTGCATGTGGGGCTAGGGAGAGGCTGGGGGTTCCCCTTACACTGGGCAGAGCAGAGTTCTTGGGGGCATCTATAGCAACTTGGATCTGGGTTCTCTGCCCACCACCTTCCACTCCCTGTACCTCATGGCCCAAAGGTGCCTGCCCCTCAGACCATCCTTGTGAGTCTGGGCTCTGGGACTGGGCATCATTTCTTATCTGGGTCTCAGAGGAGGGATTGGCCAGGGGCCATAGAAATAACACATATGGGAAGATAGAGGCTGGGGATTTCCTCAGAAGCTCTAGCGCAAGCTACTTTTGGGTGTAAGGTCAAATAGATGTCTCCCAGCCCTGCTCTGAGTGATTACATATATTAACTTTTCACTTACAAAACTGCTGTGAGGAGCCATGGTTTTTCCTGCATACAGGAGGGAGCTGAGTTACCCTGAGCAACCAGAGTAAGTTGGTGAGCTGGGATTTCAACCCATCATTGATGTTTCAGAGTCCTTGCTCCTAACCACCAAGCTTACTGCCTCTGGGGGAGATGAACACATGGGTGAGATTTGATACAGTTATGACAGGAGGTGCTGTCTTACCCCTTCCTAGGTGGTCCCAGGGATGTGCTGTCTAGGTTAATTTCCTCTCTCCCTCATTTGCTTTGGAAAGCTTGCCAATCTTCCTCCTATAGCTCTGTAAACTACACACCTGGTCCCTGGCAGTGAGGTCCACAGTTGGGTGACCTCTCATTCTGACTCCTGCTACAGCCTTTTGTGTTCCCAGGGGAGGCTCAGCCAGCCTCTTGTGCTCTGGGTTCCCATAGAGCCTCACTCTCCTGCTCTCTCAGGGGCCACATGGGGGCAGGAGGGGATACAGAGTGACCCTGGCAGGGCAAAGGGAGGTCCCAGGGTGTAGACACTGGTTACAAATGTCCTACAGTACAAACTCACCATTCTACCAAATTCCTTGCATCACATGGTGACTTCCAAAATGACACCATGGTAGAATTGAGGCTGGGAGAGTCATTTTTCAATGATGACCCCTAAGCCAAAGCCAGAAAAGAGATCAGCATGCAGAGCTGAGAATGAAGACCAGCACACTTGCTTTCTGGTGCTCTGGCCAGCCAGCATGGTATTGACCTTGGTGGGGTCACCCCTGCAAGACCAGTCCCTGGAACAGAGGCCCATGCCAGAACATCCTCCCACACACTCTGGGGGATGACAGAAACAAGCTGCCTTTTTCTACCTAGAATAAGCTCTTCCTTTGAGCCTTATCAGTGATTAATAAACAAATTCTCTGTGAAAGGCAACAGGTAAACCCAAAACTCTTTAAAGCATTTAAAAAGCTTCCTCTCTGCTACTCTGTGAATCTGCATTTTAATTAATGTTCTGAAATGTTCCAAGTTGTGTTTTGAAAGTTCTGTCTCCCTGCCTGTCGGGCGTTCCCTGGCACTGTGGCATTGTGGTTCTAGTTCCCAGCAAGCTCTCTGGATTAGCATTTGTTTTCCTGTCCCCACCTGGCCAGGCTCTGTAGAGAAACTGGTCTGTTACTTCACCAACTGGGCCCAGTACAGACTAGGAGCTGCTCACTTCATGCCCAAGGATGTGGACCCCCATCTGTGCACCCACTGTCTCTATGCCTTTGCAGGCATGAACAGCCACCAGCTCAGCTCCATCAAGTGGGATGATCAGCACCTCTACCAGGAGTTCAATGGCCTGAAGCAGATGTGAGCTGCTGGTGGAGGGGGTATTGGGGTGGGAAATGCTGGTACTTCCTCTCAGAGCCAAACCTTTCCCAGCATGCAGTCTGGCTGCAGACCTGCTGTGCAGCTTTGGCCAAGTCACACCATGTCTCTGGGCCAAGCTTATATGGGAGAGGGGAGGGTGGGTAGGTACTCTGTAGGGCCCTCCAGTTTAGGTCTAAGTGGGATCTGGGCTGTGAAATGGTTTCCATCTGCTGGGAATGAATGCCCTTCCTCCTAAAATCTATTTGTCTTTGTCCAAATCTCTTGTTTCCTGAATTCTTAGTGTATCTGTCTACTCAGCCAGCTAGCAGGTCCTTGAAAACAGGATGTGTCTTTTCTTTCTCAGCCTAGAACATTCTCAGCAAAGGCTCTGTTCACAGGGGCTCACATGCACCCACCCCACCCCACCAACCCTGCCAGGGCTCCCACCTGCTCTGTGCTGCCCCGGTCAGTAAGGTGAGCCCTGGGAACAGCCTGGATCAGCTCTGCCCCTTCCCTTATCTTGTCCAGGGGTCCCAAGCTGAAGATGCTGCTGGCCATTGGGGGCTGGAACTTCAGCACTCAAAAGTGAGTGGATCATGAGTACCTGTGAGGCCGCTCTGGTCAGAGAATCAGGCCTGGCTGAGGTGTGGCCAGGGTGGGGGGCATGGGGGGGACTGCATTCTGGGGACTGACTCTCCTTCTGGGCTCTGGGTGTCTTATTGGGAAGGCAGCAAAATGGTCTTGTTCCAAGGGCTTTTATAGCCAGTCTTGCTCACAGTGCAAAGATTCTGACCCTTTTGGGGGCCTCAGTATCTTCCTCCATGAAATGGGTCAAAGGAGTGTCCCAGGTGACATATAGTGTCTACATTTTCTGAGCTCAGAAACAGAGATGTTGTCTGAGAATTTTTGTTCCATTTATGAGTGTCAAAGGCAGTCTGTGACATTGAGCTTGAATGCCAAAATATTGGCATGTCTAGGACATTTTTGATAATTTATGGAGATAATGGAATGGGCTGTTTAGAACTAGACTTTTTCTAGAGTACATGGGTCCCAGACTTCTGAACCAGTCCTTCTAAAACGTTTTTGGCTTAAACAATCTGATGAAATTCATGAATCATCTTCCCAAACGTTGCTCATGCACAACCAGGGTTCTTAGCCTGGGGCATCCAAGCACATGGCCCCCATTTAAGAACAGTAGTTTTTAATTGCTTTAAATTAAGAAAGTACCAAAAATAAAATTATATTAGTCTGTAAAAAAACCCAGGGACTTGTTACAGGGATATTGAGGAAGGAGGGTGTAGGGGTGTCCCTGGGGCAACATGAGCTCCCAGGGAGCACTGCATGAGTGACAGTGACAGAGCTGCTGGGAGTCAGAGGATGTGCCTGGCCACCCCACTAGGGAATTGCAGTAGCCAGGACCTGATGGCTCGGCTCCTCACCTCTTTATCTGAGAACATGATTGCACTGTTTGTAAGCCTCCACGAGGGATGGTTTGGCACTCCCTGCAAGTCCACGTGCCCCAGATGATATCAATGTTTGGGGTCAGGACACACTCCCAGATTGTTCTATTCCCTTCACCAGGCCCACCTTTCATCATCAAATGCCCTAGCAGCCCTGAAGCTTTCTGCTAGTCCAGTGCCAATATTCTGAGTAGTTTCTTGTCTCTGAGGAGCGGGTGGCCAGTCCTGCCTGCCATCATCCTACAGGTTGACAGACGTGGTGGCCACAGTCCACAGCCGTCAGACCTTGGTCACCTCAGCCATCACGTTTCTGTGCAAATATGACTTTGATGGCCTTGACCTTGACTGGGAGTATCTGGGAAGCTGGGGGAGCCCTCCCTCAGACAGGCAGCACTTTGCTGACATGGTGCAGGTCTGGCTGGGTGGGGTAGGGTTTCCCAAGCCTCCAGATCTGTGCCCCACAAGACATGGGGTTGTTGCTCTTCCCCTAGAGGCATTGCTCTTCCCCTAGAGGCAGCAGCTTTGTGTCTTTGCATAGCACAGACCAGCCTGGGTCAGTCTTCAGGCTCCTGAGGCTAAACCTTGCTTGGTGCTTCCAAAGGCCAGCTTGGTCCTGCTTCTGCATTCACTCTGAGCTTCCTCTGCAGAATCTGGCCAAGGCCTTCCAGCAGGAAGCCCAGATCTCAGGGAAGGAACCTCTCCTCTTGAGTGCAGCTGTCCCGGCAGGGCGACAGTACATAGATGCTGGCTGGATATGAGGTGGACAAAATTGCTCAGTGAGTCTCAGGCAGGCAGTGTGTCCCCTGTGTTCACTGGGGTGGCAGGGGCCAAAGGCAGGCTGGGCTCCCTAAGACTTGAGCAGGGTCCCCTCCAGGGAAGGGTTCTGGAAGCCCTGCCACCACCAGCACATCCAGGAAGCATCACTCACCTGCTCCACCCCTCCAGACTCCATCTTTCCTCTTTGTCCTTTTCCTTGGGAACTCAGTCTTAAAATGAAATGCCCCAGAGGGGACAGAGTTAAACCCCTTTGTCTCACAAGGAACTGGTCCTCAGGGTGCTGAGGAGACAACTAGGTGGGCAGATTCTATAGATGTGAACTGCCAACCTCACTGTTTGGATGTGAATGGCCTCAGGAGCAGGGGGGGCTGACTGGGGAGCACTGCCTACATCACCTTTCAGAGCAGATGTGAGGCTGTACCCCAGTCTTTCACCATGATGGCCTCTCCTAGGGTCACACTGCATGGGGGGAAAGAAAGGAGGGGGCCCTACCCTGCTCACCAGCCTTTCACACTTTCCATGTCCCTTGCAGGAGCCTGCATTCCATCAGTCTTATGACCTATGGCCTCCATGGCTCTTGGGAGAGGACCACAGGACATCCCAGCACCCTCTACAAAAGGCAGGGAGAGAGCAGGGCTGCAACTGAGCTCCATGTGGTAAGTGGCCGGAGGAAGGAAGCGGGGGCCCACTTCCACAGCCATCAGGTGGCCTTTTTTGAGCCCCAGGGAACCTCGTGGAAGAAAGGCAGGACAGTCCAGTGGGGCATGGAGAAGCTGGGGTGCTTTGTTTCTCAGTGGGCTTGTGTGCTTATTGGGTTGGTTTTCCTGTTTCATGCCGCAGCTGAGAGGAGGAGACCAGTACTCTGCGCAGCATCCTGGTTGATACCAGACCCAGCAAACTGATGGAAGGACCTCGGACAAGCCAATGGTAAGTTAGGAGGTTCTCTGAGCTCTTAGTTTCTAGCCAAAATGCCTCCTGCTTCCACACACACACACACACACACACACACACACACACACACACAATTTCAGGACTGTGGGGGAGCTTTGGCTCCCAGTCACTGATAGACTTTCTGGAAAGTGCTTTCAGAAGTAAGGGTGCCTCCCAGGGTAGAAGCCCCCACCCACAGCCAGCTCTGCCTCAGAAAAGGGTAGGGTCAGTGTTAGACTGGGCTGGGTTGGGGTTCTCACCCACCTCTCCCTCACTGAGCAGGGCAGATGTTTCTCACAAGCCCTGTCTAGATTTAAAAGTCAAGAACAACAAAAACCCACCTTACAATGCCTTCCACTCGGTGGAGTCCACACCTCTGTGATCAATGGTGAACATCTGGGGCTTCTGGGGCCCTTTCACAGCATCACTGGGCACTTGAGTCACAGTTCACAGGTCAAATGGATCTCGGCCCCTACTTATGGGGAAGAGGGTGGGTCCCAGGGAAGCCTGTCCCAGAGTGGGGCACTCCAACACCCTTTCTCTGCTGGGAGGTGAGGGGCTGGAGCCCTGTGGGCAGTGCTCCAGGCCCTGTACTATGGAAGCATGCCAGTCAGGAGGCTTCTGTCCTCTGCAAAGAGCTCTTCTATGCTCCATGCTACGTACCGGCGGTGTGTCTGGCCAGAGAGGCAACTTTTCCAGATGTGCACAAGTGACACAGAACTTAGCAGAGGAAGTGACCTCTCCCCTCAGAAAGCTCCAGTCTGATAAAAGATGAATCATGTAGACCAGCAAAAAGAAATAAATATAAATAGAGTGAAAACTGCGCTTGATCATAGCTGCTCCTTTTTGTATTATGGCAGACCTAACACATCCTTTAATCCTCACAATGCCCTTGGAAATATTGTTATCATTTCCACTTTATAGATAGGAAGCCCCAGGCTCAGCAATATTAGTAAGTTGCTGGGTGAGGTGGGGAACTCCGGCTATGTGGCTCACAGAGGTGTCCCAAGCATCTGAGTCAGTGCCTGGTGTGTGGTGGGTTGTTAGTAACTGTTTGCTCAGGGAACACCTGCCAGACTCAGGCTGCCGGCCGCAGCACCAGGCAGTGAGTCTCACTGAGACAAGATCTACAAATGGGGCAGGGCTGGAACTCTAGGCAAGGGCATGATGCTCCTCCGGAGCTCCCAGGATTGGTGACTGAGGGCTGAAAGCAAAGAAAATCAACCCTGACCCCTTCTCTACCACCAGGACTATGCCATGCAGCAGTGGCTGCAGAAGGGGACCCCAGCCAACAAACAGATACTTGGCATGCCCACCTACTGATGACCCTTCACCCTGGCATCCACATCAGACACTGGAGTGGGGGCCCTAGCCACAGGGCCTGGAGCCCCTGGCACCTTCACCAGAGCGGCAGGGTTGCTGGCTTACTATGAGGTAGGACACCTACAGCCATGTGAACCCTGAATTTCTGAGTGACGATGCCAGGCACAGCAATCCTGGCTAGGTGCATCCCATGCCATGTCTGTCACCTCAGGTTTATCTTTAAGTCCATGTGCCTCATTGACTGCAGGGTTTTAGGTCACTTGGTCTGGAACTTTTTAGGTCACTTGGTCTTGGTCCTAGGTTCCCCAGGCTCCCTCATACAGGAATTTTCCAATCTCTGGTCTGTGGTGCCCCCTCCTTCCCCAGCTCTGCCCCTTGTTCCCACAGGTGTGCTCCTGGTAGGGGCTGCTGAGTGCAGAATCCAGGACCAGAAGGTGCCCTATGCCTTCCACAGGGACCAGTGAGTGGGTTTTGATGATGTGGAGAGATTCAAAACCAAGGTGAGGCCCTGCTGGGAGGGGCCTTCTGGGCGGCCGAGGCCTCTCATAGCAACAAACAACAGCGCTCAGAACCTTTTCAAGGTAGAGTCTTTTAAAAATATGGCAGCATTTCACAGGTCACTATGGGACAGCATTTTGTACCTTTAGCATCTATTAAGAAAAGACACAATGACAAAAAATACTGTTTGACACTGAGTAGCACTCTTGGAAGAAACAGCTACAGGGAGGAAGATCGCTTTACTTCATCCACTGACAACGGTGGATTTGCTGCATATTCAAATGTTAGGCCTTCGATTTGTTTATATAACCTCAGCTGCTGCTCAGTTTTGATGGCGCAGAACTCTAGCGTGTTATCAGTTCCATGTGCCTCTCCAGTTGAGATGTCAGCTTCAGCATCTGGAGGGGCATGCCCACCTGCATCTCCTGTCTGTTATCCTGCAGGGCAGACAGGGGCAGGTCCTTGCAGAGGTGTAGAAGGGCTTCTCTGGGGGAACTGAGGAAGGAGTGTGATCCTGGCTGGAGACCTGGTCCCTGAGAGTCTGAACCCTGCAGGAGAGGGAAGGGGAGGATGTAGGCCCGCACACCTGGAAACCTGCAGCGGGACTGGTGTAGAAGGGGAGACAGCTGGACAGGGAGATTGGGGCCAGTAATGGTGCGAGCCCAGCCCATCCTCCACCTCTGCCTTACTCCAGGGGTGGCCATGGTGCCCCAGCAGTGTTGGGGGACAGGGAAGCCCTCTCTGAGGGAACACAGCCTTACCCTCAGGAAGCCTCAGGGACCTGTTGGAGCACAAAGGGCCTTTGGTGAGAGCAAGATCATGAAGGTACGAACTGAATCAGACCACTGGGGAAACTTAGTCTTCCCTCTGGTAACTGAACTCATAGAGACAAGCAGACAGTATGTACAAACACAGCACCACAGCACAGAAAGGCCAAGATGTCAACACTTCCAACCTAAGGGAGTCCTCATACCCATCTGCTCCTCACCCCACTCCAGGCTGTTGTTTGGTTAGGACAGGGACATTCCAGAATCACTCATGTCCAGCAGGGATGAGGACTCAGCTATCTAGGCTCTTAGTCCAGGGCTTGACCACATGTGGACTGGGGGTACTGAAGAAAAAGGGAACCCATCCAGATGAGAAAGCTGGGCTCTGGAGCTGGCCAGACCAGGCTCCCTGGGCTCTTCCACCTCCATCTCATTCCTCACCTAGGCTGGCTATCTGAAGCAGAAGGGACTGGGCAGGGCCATGGTCTGGGCACTGGACGTGGACGACTTCACTGGCTCCTTCTGTGGCCAGGGTGGGTACCCCCTCAAGACACTGCAGATGGAGCTAAGCAAGTAAGGGGCTGGGGACCAGAATTCAAGGGATAGAGTGTGAAACCCCTTCCTGAATTGCAGGTCCTGGCTCCTTCTGATGAAATAGCCTTACCACAAGGCTATGATTTCCCAAATTGCATGTAGCCACCAAAGCAGAGGAAACTGTTGAAATGATTCTTTCCATGCTCTTCTTCGTCTTTCTGCCTATAGCAAATGCCTGGCCGGGGAGCTGGTAGTCAGGGCTTCTCCCAAGGGGCCCTCAGCCTAGGATCAGTAACTTGATTCTCTTCTCAAGAAGCAAGCCCACACTCATTCTGGAGTGTGGGACCTCCTCAATCCCTCACTAGCAGATGGTAGTGATGGCAGAAGGCCACTGACTGCCTGTTACACCCACAGCCTCAGCACTTTCTATTGAGCTGTGCTGTGGTCATAGGTGTGGCTTTTGGGCTGTTCTTTGCTTGTGGGTGTGGGCCTGCTGCCTGCCTACAGTTGCTTACTGTGTGTGTGGCTTACGGGTTTGGGATCTCTTTAGGGAGCTTTAGCTGAACCTTAACTGTTTTCCCAGGTCTTCCACATATGCCTTAGGACCCCCACAGCCTGAGGTTCCCACATAAAACCAGCCCTCTGAAGCTGAGCATGGCCCTAGCCTTGGACAAGACACTTTCTGCCAGGGAAAAGCTGATGGACTCTACCCCAACCCTCTGGACCAGTCCAGCTACTACAGCTGTGCAGGGGGGGTGGCTGTTCCAACAAAGCTGCCCAAAGAATTTGGTGTTCAGCTCTTCCTGCAAATGATGCACCTGGAGTTGAGTCTCCAAGGTCCTTCAGCCCCAGCCCCCAGGCCGGTGCCAGGGCTCCCTCCATAGACTGCCTCTTCAGCTCTTCCTAGGGGTGATATCTAGCTCTTCAGCCTCTCTGTGGTCTTTTGATACCCAAGCTTTCTGCTGTCAGACCTGGGTTCCTTTTGCTCTGGTCGTCCTCAGAGATTTCTTTCAGATGCAGAATAAATCTTTGGTATGCACCCCACTGCTCCTGGGTGTGGTGGCTTACAGAGGCTCTCTAAGCACATTGTTAGTTCAGAACTTGCCCTGGAAAGGGTGGGGAGCCAAGAGAGGAGCGTTGCCTAAGGCATGCATAGGTAAGAGTTGGGTGAAAAGGTGTCAAGGAACATGGCAGGCCTCCACATTGCAGTGAGTAGCTTCCAGGGCACAGATGAGCACATCTGGGGCATGGCCCTGGGTCTAACACTTTCAATCATGTCTTTCTCATAGTTCAAGGGTGCCCCACTCCCTCATCAGGGAAGGACATCTGGTTTAATCTAAAACTACTGTAATCCCCAGAGTTACCTTCCCTCCTTCCCTCTTCTTACCAGTACAACACCAGAACACATACCTGTGGAGGATGTGCAAACTGACTTCACACAAAAGCTGGACTTACTAATATTTGTAGACACTTTCAGTGAATGGGTTGAAGCCTTTCCTACCAGAACAGAAAAAGTTTACTGAAGTAGCCAAGTACTCACTAAAAAAAACATTACCTGGGTTTAGACTACCAAAAACTTATGAAGTGATAATAGACCCTCTTTTGTAGCCAGAATTGCACAACAGATGACTCAAAATTTAAACATATCATACAAACCTCAATCCCCAGGTAAACTGAAAATAGCCGATCAAACCCTGGAAAGGACTCTAGCCAAACTATGCCAAAAAACTTCAAAGTCCTGGTAGTCTATGTTATCCATAAATCTCATGAAAATAAGAGCTACACTTAAAGTGAAGTTTCAATTGAGGCCCTTTGAACTCAACTATAGCAGGCCTTTTCTCAAAGCTGACCTGCTAAAAGATGAAAAACTCCTTCAGCTGTTATCTTGAACAAATACAAAAATCATCCCAGAAATATGGAAACAAACTTCTACCTGCCCCTCTGGTCCTTTGCTCATTGCTACTGAATTAGTCAATTCAGTGTAGGCAGACTGGATTCAATGGGTCTGGAGCTTTTGCCTCTACAAAGATCAACCCCGGAAAGTCCAGAAAAGGGGCGGGACAGTCTAGCCTTTCCCTACATCACCTTGGTGGGCAGTCTAGCCTCACCCCAGCATGTTTTTCCCTTTTCTGGTGGGGGATCAAGCCCACTAGCACAATACCATACTCTAGTTTAATCTCTTTTGCAAACACCTATGCAGTTGCTGAAAAATTCCCTATATTCAGACATTCTTCAATTTAAGGGGCAAAAGGGACTTGTGCTACAAATTTAAGCTCACTCCTACCATAATGTCATCTAGTGGCAATTCCATAGTCATCGTCTTATCCACACCCTTGCCCCACAACTGGGAGAGGTTGGCCAGGGCTCAGGAGAAGGAGAGATGGAAGGAGGCCCTGCACACCCAATTTTAGCCATGTTGCAGGACATTCACGGTCACATCATGTAGGCCCTGCACAGCCTGCTTCAAAAGACATTAAGTGGTGTGTATGCTGAGAGAGGGGGAATTGGACAAAAGAGTGTCCCAATTGTAACAAGCCTCTTCAAATGCCCTGCTTCAAATGCAAAACTATAGGCCATTGGGCAGCTCTCTGATCCCGGGACTGAAGGGTGTCTGGACCTGAGGCCACAATTGCCTTCAGGTGGAAATTCAGGACTAAGGCTGCCCACCAGTCAGCTCCACCTCACGAGGTCACCAGTACTGGGCTGGAGCCTAGGGTACATTTGGGTGTGACAAGTAGGACAATAACCTTCTTGTTAAATACTAGGGCCACCTCCTCTGTCCTTACTTCTTTTTCCAGACCCCTCTCCTCTCAATTCTACACCATTTTAGGAGTAACTGGAAAGCACACCACTAGAAACTTCACCCTTTCTTTAAGTTGCCACCATGGCAAGTATTACTTCATTCATTCATAGGTCCCTGAGTATCTGACCCCCTATACTTAGAGGAGACCTCCTTTAAATAAAGTGAAAGATGTGTCATATTTGCCAGTAGAGGGATCTATGTTTCCAAAGGTCTTGAAATGCATTCATAAAAGTTAGCTTAGCCCTGGCTTGTGTGGCTCAGCTGATTGAGTGCCAGCCTGTGAACCCAAAGGTTGCTAGTTTGATTCCCATTCAGGGCACATGCCTGGGTTGTGGTCCAGGTCCCCCCTGCCACCCTGATGGAGACATGTGAGAGGCAACCAATCAATGTATCTCTTGCACATTGATGTTTCTCTCCTTCTCTTTGTCCCTTCCTTTGTTTCTCTCTAAAAATGAATAAAATTAAGTAAGTCAGCCTAACAGATGCTGGTTGCTTATGTTTTGTCTATCATTGGAAATTAAGGTATATATGGCTTAAAAGTTCAAATTAAGTTTGAAGAATTATACAGTTTTAATAATAGAAGACATAAGACATGAAAATGCAATTTTAAAGGATAAGTATTGAAAGTAAATTATTCTGGAGATGCTTATTTCTGAATGGACAAGAGGGCATGTGTAAGTCAAACAGGGTCTGTGCAAGTTGAAGAAGGATTGTGTAGAGGGAAGGAGCAAAACCAGAAGGAACTGAGGAAGTAAAAAAGTGAGAAAGTATAAAGGAAAGAGATATACATATTATAAGAAGGAAGGAAGGACATTTGGAATAGGGAAACCAAGAAGGGAAATAGAAATGGGGGAAAAAGGAAATAGGAGAAGAAAAGGACATAGCTAGATAGTAAAACAAAGTGATGATTTAATAACAAATGAAAAAGCCAAAGGCTCCCTTTGATTTTCCAAAACCAATTGTTATTTCCCAACAGAAACCCCAGGTACAATTAGATATTGGGAAACAAATTAATTAATTCAAAAATTGATAAAAAAAAAAGCAAATTCCTTTGTTAATTTCATTACATTCTAATCTATAACCATATCATTTTAAATGTTTTTTTTTTTTTTTCATTTAGGAGACTGAAGATGGTGGTGAAGTAGGAGGGAGTGGATTCCACTTCCTCCTACACACAGGCGAAAAATCTAGCCAATCTATGGAGGAACAGAACAAACAGCCAACAGTACCCCAGCATTGATGAAGATAGGAGACCAAAAATTGTAGAGGGCATTGAAAAACCAGATGGTAAGGAGAGTGCTTCAGGGCAATAAGGTCCCTGGGACCAGCATGGGGACCAGGTCAGCGGTAGCCCCAGGCCTAGCACCCCACTGGACCTGCCACAGGGTTCTTGGGAGAGAGCTGAGTCAATGGTTCCTTCCCTTGCCAAACAAGGTTTGAGCAGCACCCTCCCCTGCCAAATAATGTTTGAGCATATGAGCAGCACTGGGAGAAACCTGGTTGCTTGAAGTTGAAGAGAGAGGAATGGGATTGCAGGCTGGTACAACCACTATGGAAAACAGTATAGAATGTTTTAGTTTTTTGCTCAAAAAACTAAAAATGGATGTGCCTTTTGACCTAGCAATTCCACTACTAGGATTATATCCTAAGACCCCTGAAACACCAATCCAAAAGAACCTATGCACCCCATTGTTCATAGCAGCACAATTTACAATAGCCAAGTGTTGGAAGCAACCTAGGTGCCCATCAATAAATGAATGGATCAAAAAACTATGGTACATTTACACAATGGAATTCTATGCAGCAGAAAGAAAGAAGGAGCTCCTACCCTTTGCAACAGCATGGATGCAACTGGAAAGCATTATGCTAAGCGAAATAAGCCAGGCGGTGAAAAACAAATACCATATGATCTCACCTTTACAGGAACCTAAAGAACAAAACAAAGAAACAAGCAAAATATAGTCAAAGACACTGAAATAGAGAACAGTCTAACAGTGTTCAGAGGGGATAGGAGGGGGAATTTCAGGGGAAAAGGGGAAGAGTTTACAGGAAGAAGTATAAAGGACACATGGATAAAAACTAGGGGTGGGTGGAAATGGAAGGGAGAAGGGGAGGGCTGGGTGGGTGGGTTGGGATGGGGGTAAAAGATAGAAAATTGTACTGCAACAACAATTAAAATTAAAAATATTAAAGAAATTAAAAAATAAAATAATTTTAAAAAAGAATTAAGTGGCAAATACACAGTGGCTGTGAGCACCCATGGAATCTGTGGACACAGGCTGGAAAGAGTTGAGAGTTGGGCTGTGACAGGCCCTGACCTGGATAGTCCCGATCTGGTTGGAGAATTGGGCTGTGTGAGAGGCCAGGCCTCTGTATGGAGAGGCAAGCTTGAGTAGGAGGAATTTCTCAAAAAGAAAAAGTCAAAAAAGAGATACTTAGCAGCTGTTTGGGGAATTCTCCACAGCAGCCACTCCAGTCTCCTCCCCACCCAGCAGTATAACACTCCCAAGGTGGTGCAGAAGGCCCTGGACACACTCCCATAGCCCTGGGAAGAGTGCTAGCCTGAACCTGAGGGACCAGAGGTGGCCTGGCCAAGTGCACAAGCTCACAGCCTGGGGGAGAGTGTGCTCTGAGGAAGGCCTGGCGCTCACATCCAAAGCCCTGGGAAGAGTGCGCACTGCTGAAAGCCCCTGAGCCCACATCTGTAGCCACAGGGACAGTGTCACCTGAACATGTGAAACCTGGGGGACCAGAGGCTGCTGGAGAACTGGGCTGGAAGCTGACTGAGTGCTGATCAGGAAGGGAGACAAGTGAAACCAATCACCCATCAGCCTGCTGCAGCCAGGAAGACAAGCAAAACCGGTTTGGCCAGTTTGAAGCCAGCAGGAGGCTTTTTTTTTTTTTAAAGTGATTCTTTATTTTTTATTTTTTATTATTTTTATATCTTTTAACTCCTTTTTCTTCTCTTACCTTATTTCTTGTTTTATTCCTTCTTCCTTTCTTTCCAATTTTATCTCTTCCTTTCTTCCTTCTTTTTTAAAAAATTTTTATTTACTTATTTATTTAATTCACACCAGTGAGACAAAAAAAAAAAAAAAGTGGAACTGTGAAAAGACCACAGGGGACCCAAATAGGGGACATACCAACAGCTGAGACAGTGAGACAATTTTCACTTTGCTACTACAGAGAACTTGCAAGGTATTGTATATTTGTATTATTTTTTCATTATTCTTACATCTTTTATTATAATAGAATTTTTGTATTCCTCTTCGTTCTATTTAGTCTTTTTCACTTGGCTGGTTAAATTGTACTGTTTAACTGGTTTCCCTTGTTCTCTCTTCCATAGTGTATTGTTACTTTACTGTCTTTCACTTCACTTGTGTTCCATTAGCACACTATTCTAGGTCCTATACTTCCTATTCTGGTTATCCAGATCATATAGATTCTGTCATATGATTGTTGCTCCATTATTATTGTAAATAATAGCTGTTCCATACAGTTGTAAATACTACACAGCACCCTTTCCAGATCTTAGCCCACTTCATGGTTTCCTGAACTCTATTACTGTTGTGGTTAACTCTGTTCTCTCACACACTACATCTATTTTCTATCATTTATTCTCACCTTACCTCAGAATCTAACCTTGCATAAGCTGACTGCTTTCTAGATCCAACTCACAACCCTTCCCTCTCCAACAAGAGTCTTATTTTCTTTCCATCCCTTCTAAAAAGGGACTAGTTCAGTGGAATATCATTGTTAACCCTATAAATAGCCAAAGGACCGCCTATCTTTTCCCTATAGGCTGCTACTGAAAATATCCTGGAATACACTCATGCTGTCTTAAACTGTTTTGCCTTCTCCCTCCAACTGATCACAAAAAAGAGTAGGTGGAAGCTGTGAACACCAGGATACCCACTGGAAGAGGAAACCCACCAACAAAGGAACCACCAAGAGACAACAACGGAAGGTGAAGGAGGGAGTGGAAGCCACACTAACTCTACCCAGGACCTATCTGGAAATACAATTAAATAGCAGAGAAATTACCCACAACAAACAACTGAACAATAGCAAGAGAGAATCCTGAAAACCTTGTACACACAGAAGAAACAGCTTCAAAACAATCTGTCCTCACCAGCACAACAAAATACAAGAGGTGATGGATAGAGTGACCCTGAGTTAACCAGCTGGTGGGAAGGATCCACCAAAGAAAGACCCAACAACAATCAAAACCCAAAGACAAACACAGAGCCAACATAAACAGCAGCACAAGACTAGTGAGCTCAGGAGATCAAGGAGATGGCACCACTGAATATCACAGGTATTCTACCATAGAAATTCATACCATAAACTCAGGGAGTCAAAACAGATCAATTTAAGAAGCTGAGGCTAACAAGAAGAGTCTCACAAACAATGGGAAGACAAAGAAAAAATCCCCAAATGAAAGGAAAGAAGGAAGCCTCAGAAAGAATGCTAAATGAAATAGATGTAACTCACCTATCAGATACTGAGTGTAAAGCAATGGTTATCAGGAAGCTCAATGAGCTCATAGAGAATTACCAAAAACTACAGAGAAGCTACAATGAGCTCACTGCAAACTATATCAACATGAAAAAGGAAATAGAAACTATCAACAAGGGGCAAGAGGAAATGAAGAATACAATTTCTGAACTGAAGAACACAGTAGAAGGAATCAAAAGCAGGCTAGCTGAAGCAGAGGATCCGGTCAGTGAGCTGGATGATAAGGTAGAAAAAAACACCCAGAATGAGCAAGACAAGGAAAAGAAGCTCAGAAAGAATGAAGAGGAGTTAAGGGAAATGCAGGACAATGTGAAACATAATAATATCCATATAATAGGGATACCAGAAGGAGAAGAAGAAGACCAAGGAATAGAAAACCTATTTGAAAAAGTACTGATGGAAAACTTTCCTAATTTGATGAGAGAAAAAGTCACACAAATCCAGAAACAGAGGGAGTCCCAATCAAGAGAAACCCAAAGAGGTCCACTTCAAGACACATCATCATTAAAATGGCAAAATTCCAAGATAAAGAGAGAATCTTAAAGGCAGCAAGGTAAAAACAGGAAGTAACATACAAGGGAGTCCAGATAAGACTAGTAGCTGACTTCTCAATGGGAATACTCCAAACCAAAAGGGAATGGCAAGAAATATTCCAAGAAATGAAAACCAAAGGCCTGCAACCAAGATTACTTTATCCAGCAAGGCTATCAATTAAAATGGAAGGTCAGATAAGGAGCTTCCCAGACAAAAGAAGCCTCAAAGAACATACCTCTTCCAAGCCAGCTCTGCAGAAGCTGCTAATGGGTTTGCTTTAAGAACAGGAAGAAAAACAATGAAAGAGAGAGGAACACAGGTACAAGAAAATGGCAATGAATAAGTACCTATCAATAATAATCTTAAATGTAAATGGATTTAATGCTCCAATCAAAAGCCACAGAATAGCACAATGGATAAGAAAACATGACCCACACATATGCTACCTACAAGAGATCCACCTCAGGATAAAAGACCTGTACAGGCTGAAAGTGAAGGACTGGAAACAAATTTTCCAAGCAAATGGACAGGAAAAAAAAAAAAAAAGCCAGGGTAGCAATACTCATATCAGACAAAATAGACTAAAAGAAAAGAACCCTAAAAAGAGATCCAGAAGGTCACTGTATGATACCCAAGGGAAGAATCCATCAAGAAGACATAAACATTGTAAATACATATGCACCCAACATAGGAACACCCAAATATTTAAAGAAAATCTTGGAGGATTTCAAGAAACATATTGATAGCAACACAATTATAGTAAGAGATTTTAACACCCCACTGTCAAAAATGAATAGATCTTCCAAACAAAATATCAACAAAGATAATCCAGCATTGAACAATGTCCCACATCAAATGGACTTAACTGGTATATACAGAGCCTTTCATTCCAAAGAAACAAAACACACATTTTTTTCAAATGTAAATGGAACATTTTCACAGATAAACCACATGATAGGACACAAAACAAGCCTCAACAAATTCAAGAAAATTGAAATCATATCAAACATTCTCTACAACCACAAGGAACTGAAACTAGAAACAAACTTCAAGGAAAAAAACTCCAAACACTCAAACTCATGAAGACTGAGTAGTCTGCTATGAGACAATGAATGGGTCAAGAATGAGATTAGGGAAGAAATAAAAAAAATTATGGAAACAAAAGAAAATGGATTCGTAGAAACCCAGAACATATGGGACACAGTGAAGGCAGTCCTGAGAGGGAAGTTCATAGTGATACAGGCCTGCCTAAAAAAGATAGAAACATGTCAAATAAACAGTCAAACTCTACATCTACAAGAACTCAAGGAACAGCAACAAAGACAACCCAGAGAAAGTGGAAGGAAATAACCAAGATCAGAGCAGAGTTAAATGACATAGAGACTAAAAGCACAATTCTAAGGATCAATGAATCCAGGAGCTGGCTCTTTGAAAAGATAAACAAAATCAAGCTTTTAAGTAGGCTCATCAAGAAAAAAAGAGAGAGGACCCAAACATACACAATCAGAATTGAAAGAGAAGAGATTACAACTGATACTACAGAAATACAAAGGATTGTGAGAAATTACTATGAAGAATGGTATGCCAAAAATTCTGGAAACCTAGATGAAATGAAAAAATTCCTAGAAAAATATAATCTAACAAAACTCAATAAAGAAGAAGCAGAAAGCCTGAACAGACCAATAATACCTGATGAAATTGAAACAATAATTAAAAGGCTTCCAACACACAAAAGCTCTGGACCAGATAGCTTCACAGGAGAAGTTTACAAAGCATTTAAGGTCATTAAAGCATTATGGAGAGCTAACTTCCATACTTCACAGATTATTTCAAAAATTCAAGCAGATGGAAGACCTCCAAACTCTTTTTATGAAGCCAGCATCATTCTAATCCCAAAACCAGATAAAGCCATAACAAAGGAAGGAAACTTCAGGCCAATATCACTGATGAACATAGATGCTAAAATCCTCAACAAATACTGACAAATAGCATCCAGCAATACATGAAAAAGATCATACACCATGACCAAGTGGGATCCATCCCAAGGATAAAAGGATGGTACAATATTCATAAATCAATAAACATAAACAAAATGAAAGAAAAATCACATGATCATATCAATAGATGTGGAAAAAGCATTGGATAAGGCACAGTACCCATTTATGATAAAAATACTCAGCAAAGTGGGAACAGAGGGAGCATTCCTCAACATAATAAAGGCCATATATGAGAGGCCTACAGCTAATATACTCAATGGACAAACACAGAGCTTGTTCCTTAAGATCAGGAACAACACAAGGATGCACACTTTCACCACTCCTATTCAGCATACTATTGGAAGTCCTAGCCACAGCAATCAGACAAGAAAAGGAAATAAAAGACATCAAAATTGGAAAGGAGGAAACAAAACTGTCATTGTTTGCAGATGACATGATGGTGTACATAGAAAATCCTATATACTCGGCCAAAAAACTGCTTGACCTAATAAATGAATTTGGCAAAGCAGTGGGATACAAAGTCAATATCCAGAAATCAAAGGCATTTTTGTACACCAACAATGAAACATCAGAAACAAAAATCATGAAAAAAATCCATTTGATATAGCAACAAGAAAAATAAAGTACCTAGGAATAAACCTAACCAAGGAGGTAAAAGACCTGTACTCAGAAAACTACACAACACTGAAGAATGAAATTAAGGAAGACACAAATGGAAGCATGTACCATGCTCATGGATTGGAAGGATTAACATCATCAAATTGGCCATAATACCCAAAGCAATTTATAGATCAATGCAATCCTTATTGAAGTACCCATGACATATTTGACAGATATAAACAAACATTCCAGAAATTTATATGGAACCATAAACAACCCAAAATAGCTGCAGCAATTTTGCAAAAGAAGAACAAAGCAGGAGGGATCACAATACCTGATACCAAACTGTATTACAAGGCCACTGTAATCAAAACATCCTGGTACTGCATAAAAACAGGCACATAGACCAATGGAACAGAATAGAAAGCCCTGAAATAAACCCAAGTCTCTACTGTCAATTGATATTTGACAAAGGGGGAAGAAGCATAAAATGGAGCAAAAATAGCCTCTGCAACAAATGGTGTTGGGAGAACTGGACAGCTACATACAAAAAAATGAAATTTGATCAGCAACTTATGCCATGCACAAAAATAAATTCAAGGTGCATAAAAGACTTAAATATAAGTCATGACACCATAAAAATCATAGAGGAAAATGTTGGCAGGAAAATCTCAGACATTCCACACAGCTACATCTTCATGGATATGTCCCCTAAAGCAAAGTACATAAAGGAAAGAATAAACAAATGTGACCTCATCAAATGAAAAATCTTCTGCATGGCTAAAGAAAATAGCATTAAAATGAAAAGAGAACCAACTGTATGGGAAAACATATTTGCCAGTGACATCTTGGACAAGGCCTTGATCTCCAAAATATATAAAGAACTCACATAACTCCACTCCAGGAAGACAAACGACCCAATTAAAAAATGGGCAAAGGACTTGAACAGACACTTCTCCAAGGAGGACATACAGAGGGTCTAGAAACATAATAAAAGATGTTCAGTGTTACTAGCTATCAAAGAGATGCAAATTAAAACCACAATGAGATACTACCTCATTCCTGTCAGAATGGCCAACATAAACAAATCAACTAACAAGTGTTGGAGAGGATGTGGAGAAAAGGGAACCCTAGTGCACTGTTGGTGGGAATGGAGACTGGTGGAGCCACTGTGGTAAACAGTATGGAATTTCGGCAGAAAACTAAAAATGGAACTGCCATTTGAACCAGCAATTCCACTGCTGGGATTATACTCTAAGGGTTCTGAAACCCCAGTTCAAAAGAACTTATGCACCCAACATTCATAGCAGCACAATTTATAATATAGCCAAGTGCTGGAAGCAACCTAAGTGCCCATCAGCAAATGAGAGGATCAAGAAACTGTGGTACATTTGAACAAACACTTCAAAAATTTATATGGAATCATAAACGACCCTGAATAGCTGCTGCAATTTTGAGAAAGAAGAGTAAAGTAGGAGGGATCACAATACCTGACACTAAACTACACTACAAGGCCACTGTAATCAAAACAGCCTGGTACTGGCATAAAAACAAGCACATGGACCAATGGAACAGAACAGAGAGCCCAGAAATAAACCCAAGTCTCTATGGTCAACTAATATTTGACAAAGGAGGCAGCAACATAAAATGGAGTAAAAATAGCCTCTTCAACAAATGGTGTTTGGAGAACTGGACAGCTACGTGCAAATAATGAAATTAGAGCACCAACTTACACCTTACACAAAAATAATTCAAGGTGGATAAAGGACTTAAATATAAGCCGTGACACCATTAAAGTCCTAGAGGAGAATGTAGGTAGGAAAATGTCAGATATTTCACTCAGAAACTTTTTTACTGACATGTCCCCTAGAGCAAGGGACATAAAAGAAAGAATAAACAAATGGGACCTCACCAAAATAAAAATCTTCTGCACAGCTAAAGAAAACAGTATCAAAATTAAAAGAGAACCAACTGTATGGGAAGATATATTTGTCAATGAAACCTCAGACAAGGGTTTAATCTCCAAAATATATAAAGAACTTACACAACTCCACTCTAAGAAGACAAACAACCTATTAAAAAATGGGCAAAGGACTTGAACAAACACTTCTCCAAGGAGGACATATAGAAAATCCAAAGACACATGAAACAATGTTCAATATCGCTAGTTATCAGAGAGATGCAAATTAAAACCACAATGAGATACCACTTCACACCAGTCAGAATGGCCATCATAAACAGAGCAACAAACAACAAGTGTTGGAGAGGCTGTGGAGAAAAGGGGACCCTGGTGCACTGTTGGTGGGACTGCAGACTGGTACAACCACTATGGAAAGCTGTATGGAACTTCCTCAGAAAACTAAAAATAGATCTGCCTTTTGACCCAGCAATTCCACTACTGGGACTATATCCTAAGAACACTAAAATACCAATCCAAAAGAACCTTTGCACCCCATTGTTCATAGCAGCACAATTTACAATAGCCAAGTGTTGGAAGCAACCTAGGTGCCCATCAGTAAATGAATGGATCAAAAAACTATGGTACATTTACACAATGGAATTCTACACAGCAGAAAGAAAGAAGGAGCTCCTACCCTTTGCAACAGCTTGGATGCAACTGGAAAGCATTATGTTAAGCGAGATTAGTCAGGCAGTGAAAGACAAATACCATGTGATCTCACCTTTAACAGGAATCTAATCAACAAAACAAAGAAACAAGCAAAATATAGTCAAAGACACTGAAGTAGAGGACAGGCTGACAGTGACCAGAGGGGAGAGAAGAGGGAATTTCAGGGGAGAATGGGAAGGGTTTACAGGACAAATTTAAAGGACACATGGACAAAAACTAAGGGGAGGGTGGTAATGGGAGGGAGTGGCGAGGGTTGGGTGAGTTGGCTGGAATGGGTGTAAAAGGGAGAAAACTGTTCTTGAACAATGATTAAAATAAAAATAAAAAAGAAACTATGGTACATTTACACAATGGAATACTAAGCAGCAGAAGAAAGAAGGGTCTTATACTCTTTGCTACAGCATGGATGGAACTGGAGAGCATTATGCTAAGTGAAATAAACCAGGTGGTGAGAGTCAAATACCATATGATCTCACCTTTAACTGGAACATAATCAACAAAAGAAAAAAGCAAATGAAATATAACCAGAGTCACTGAAAATAAGAATAGTCTAACAATAGCCAGAGGGGAACTGGGGACAGTGGGGAGAAGGGTTTTCTGGAACTACTATGAAGGACACATGGACAAAACTAATGGGGAGGGTGGAAGCAAGGGAGGGAGGTGGTTTGGAGGGGGTGGGGGAGGGTTGGGGAGAAAATACAGAAAAGTGTAACTGAGCAACAGTAAAATGAAACAAAACAATATATATATATATATATATTTTCATTTAAAGACAGAAATTGTTATCCACTTGCAGAATGTCACATCCTGCGACTTATTCTAAAGGTAAATTTTGAACATATGCCTTTAAATAAGACAGGGACTCATAGGACTCTAAGGAATGACTGAATTGGTAGCAACCTAAGTGCCTCATCCTGTGCTCATTCAGTGCCCCAAGTCAGGAACTGGAAGCCTTGTGCTGGGTCATCAGCTGTACTGTCAGGAGCCACAACCTGAGACCTATGTTTGTGAACCCATCAAGGACCTCAAACTCCTCTTAGAAACTCATGTTGCAGATAATTAAGATAATAAGTGGGCTTTAATATAATTGTCATTCTCATATTTCTGATACTCTTTCTACCAGCTGTAAATATGCTCAGCCTCCTCCCCAGGAAGAAATTTCTCTATACCTGTTGGATTTAACTCTTATTGGATAAAGTCCCAGGTCCTCCAATCTACTAATCTTCTGGTCAAATTTGTTGCCTCTAGGATACAGTAGTTACTATTGACTCCTGGGACCTCTTGCTCTGAATCCTATCATGAACCGATTGATGGATACTTCCCTCCACCTCCCCCAACTGACAGTTAGCAAGGAGATTGAGCACAAAGAAACCTCAATGTCCCCTTTATAGCAGGAAGCAGCCAGAACGGTAGTCACCCCAAATCCCCAAAGATTTGGGTTCTGAATGCTTGAGGGGAAAATCTTAGGTAGGATAGATAGTAAACCAAGGCAGGGAGGAGGAGGGAGACATGTCTCACCCCCTACCTAAGCACTCCTGAGCCTGGTCCAATTATTGCCAGGTGTTCCAACATCACAAGAAACAGCAGGATAACACCTTGAAATTTTATGTATTGTTTCCACTATCTGGTAAAGAAAGACTTTGAAATTGTGTATTCATTCCAAGGAAGGTGGGAGGGGGTCCACAGCCCTCAAAGAAAGGGCCCCTAAGACAACTTTGGTTAGTTTCCTGCCTCTGGTCACTATCTGTTTTATTAGAGGGCTCCTAGTGCTTATAAAAAGAGCCCATAAATAACTTGGGGTAACTGCCTCAACTTTAAGTAACTCCCTTTTGTCATGTATCTGTTTTACAATAAGATGAACAAATGTGATCTGGAGCAAGATAACTCTGGACTATTAGACTCTCCCAAACACCTACATTTGGGTAGTCATGTTTGCTCCTCTGCCCTGGAAGCTGGCTTCACCTTTACCCATCAATCAATATGTAACTACCTCCCTCCCATCCTGCCAACTATAGAAGTCATCAGGATGAAGGACCAGATGATTTTGATGCCCTTACCGCACCCTGCCCTGAACCTATGCCTTTCACTCCCACCTTAGCAAGGCCTGTTCTCTTCCATGAGAATGTATCACTAATAAACCCTGCTAACAGACTTGCTGATCTGTAATGTCCACAAGAGGAACTGAGTTTCTCCCATAAGAATAAGTTAATTAATAATTAAATGAAATAGCAACAGGATTCTTAGCATTTTAAATGAGTTCAGGACCTGAAGCAATGGTGTTCTAGAAATCAGGAGTAGTTTGTAGGTAAAATTGTGCCTCTTGTAGATTATCTGAGGAAGTTACCATATCGCAAATGTTCACATTTTCAAAGAGGAGAATGTTAGATGGTGAATTCTGGAATCTAGAGGAGTAACATGATAGATTCTAAGTAAGTTTAGGAAACAGTTATTGAAGAATGATTAATGGGCAATGAAGAAGAAGCAGTGACCCTTAGATGTGTGCTGTGATTTATCACAGTGTGGTTCAGTCTCCTAAGGTGTCAGGTCTTCCTTAGCTTCTGAGCTTTTGTAGATGTCTTTTACACAAGGACACTCCTCCCCAGTCTTTGAAAGATGGCTCAATTTTTGTTGTTGTTTTTTAGCTTTCAGCTTCCAAGCTGTCCAAAGAGAGGTATTTCTGATCTTGGGTGCAAAGTTACATGCTGTTTCTATTCTAATTGACTCTTCATCATGTTCCATATAGAGAAGGGTTTCCCATTCTCAGTACTATGGATAATTCTTTCTATTGGGGTAATTTTTTCTACATTATAGGTGCTCCTTAGCACTCATTACCTCTATTCCCTGCATGCCAGTAAAACCCTCACTAACCCCGCCCTAATGACAATCTGAAAAGGTCTCCATACAATGTGGCAAATGTCCCATTGGGTGAAAAATTAACCTTTGGTTAAAAACCACTGATCTTGGAGGAGAATATGGTGGAGAGGTAGGTGGGAGCAGAGTCCAGTTCTCTCTGTGTCCAGCTGGAACACCTAGCTTATCTGAGGAACAGCTTGAACAGCCAACGGAATTCCAGCTTATGTGAAGTTTGGAGGCCAAAATTGTAGAGGACATTGAAAAACAGATGGTGAGGAGACAGCCTGTGGGACCAAGGTTGCTGTGGCCTCTGGCCTGGCACCTGTTGGAGGAGAGTTAGACACCTGTTCCCTCCCCTACCAGAGCAGGGAGGGCAACTTGGCACCAGGACATATCTGGATGCTGGAAGTCACTGGGGGGAATAGACACGAAGTGGGAGACACACAGAGGATGTACGCATTGATGGGACTGTGGACGCTGGCACCAGAGAAATTGAGGTGCTGGGTGACACCTGAAGAAGGGAGGAGTTAGGCTGTGTTAGACCCTGACTCGGATGGTCTCCAGACTGGTTGGAAATTTGGGCTGTGTGAAAAGCCATGTGCTTGTTAAGAACGGCAGGCAGCTGCTTTGTAAGGAACTCTCAAGTAGCAGCTGGCTTGCCAGAGTGTGATTTGAGCTGTGCACAACCATTTGTCTCATGCTGCGCTCCCAGAGGCTGAGTGGCTGATGTGAGCCTGGCAGCTCACAGAGGACCTGGGCTGGAGGCTGGGAAACTGTGAAAACTGTGACTCAGACCTGGTCCCCATTCTCTCAAAACCATAGGAAAGAAGAAAAGCAAAGCCCAGCCCCCCTCTTTCTGTGGCATCTAGGACGACCAGTAGAACTCGCTGAACAGGTTTAAAGTCAGCAGGGGCTCATTATAATTTTTTTTTGTTTCTTTTTTTTTCTCTCTCTTCTTTTCTGTCCCCCAAGTAACACCATAAGACATAGAGTTATGAAGGGTCCAGAGACAGATACAAAGGGGGAGCACAAGGTTAACCCCTAAAACTGAGAAATTGAGACAAATGTCATTTCCTTATCCACACAACTGGCATCTTATTGTTTATGGGTATTATTATTATTTTTTTCATTATTTCTACCACTTTTATTTTATTAGTATTTTTTAATTTCTTTTCCTTATGTTTAGTTTTCCTCGTTTTATTTTTCTGTTTAATTGCATTGTTTGACTGGTTTCCCTTATTCTCTCTTTATTGTATCTTGATTTTCCTTCTTTTACTTCATGTGTGTTCTAATAACACACAACCTTTGATTGGGTACTTTCTATTCTGGTTATCCAACTCTTATATTTCTTGTCATATTATTGTTGTACCAGTACTATTGTGAATAATTGTTGTTCCACACAATTGTACATACTACACAACAACCCTTCCTGATATTAGACCACTTCACTTTATTCCTGAGCATTATTATTGTGGTTAACTATTTTCTCTCATACTATGCCTACTTTCTATCCTTTACTCTCACTACATCTCATCATCTAACCTTGCACAAGTGCTCTGTTTTCTGGATTCAACTCACAGTCATCCTCCCCTCTAACAACAGTCTTATCTCTCACCTTTTATGAAAAGTGGCTAGTTGGGTGAAATATCACAGTTAATGGTATACTTACCCCAAAAAGCTCTTATATCTTCTCTACTTTCTGGTACTTTAAATCCCATAAAATACTCTCCTGCTCTCTTAATCCATTTTGCCAACTCCCTGCCACTGATCATGTACAAGAATAGGTGGGAGCTGCAAACATCAGCATACCTGCTGGAGGAGAACAACCACCAACAAAGGAACCATCAAAATGTAAAAACCAAAGCACAACAACAGAGCTCACACAAACAGAAGAAAGGGAAAACCTAGAGCATTCAGACAAGAAGATCAAAGAGACCACACCACTGAACCCCACAGAATTCCTACCATAGAAGTTCACCCTACAAAGACAGATAGCAAAGTGAAACATCAGGAAGCATGGAAACAAACAAAAAGAGTCACCTAAACTGGGGAGACAATAAAAGAAGTGGTGTGAAGTGGTATCTCAGTGTGGTTTTAATTTGCATCTCTCTGATGGCTGGTGATATTGAAGCATCTTTTCATGTGCCTCTGGATCCTCTGTATGTCCTCTTTGGAGAAGTGTCTGCTCAAGTCCTTTGCCCATTTTTTAATTGGGTTGCTTGTCTTAGAGTGGAGTCATGTGAGTTCTTTATATTTTTAGAGATCAAACCCTTGTTTAAGGTATCATTGGCAAATATGTTTTCCCTTACGGTTTGTTCTCTTTTCTTTTTAATGCTGTTGCTTTAGCGGAAACATTTTATTTTGATGAGATCTCAATTTGTTTATTCTTTCCTTTATGTTCCTTGCTCTAGAGGACATATCAGTGAAAGTATTGCTGCATGGAATATCAGAGATTTTCCTACCTATGTTCTCCTCTAAAACTTTAATGGTGTCATGACTTATATTTAAATCTTTTATCCACCTGGAATTTATTTTTGTGTATGGTGTAAGCTGGTGACAGAGTTTCATTTTTTTGTATGTAGCTATCCAGCTCTCCCAACACTATTTGTTAAAGAGGCTATTTTTGCTCCATTTTGTGCTGCTGCCCCCTTTGTCAAGTATTAATTGACTGTAGAGACTTGGGTTTATTTCTGGGTTCTCTGTTCTGCTCCATTGGTCTATGTGGCTGTTTTTATGCCAGTACCAGGCTGTTTTGATTACAGTGTTCTTGTAATATAGTTTGATATCAGGCATTGTGACCCCTCCTACTGTGTTCTTTCTCAAAATTTCTGCGGCTATTCCAGATCATTTATGGTTTCACATAAATTTTGGAAGTGCTTGTTCTATGTCTGTGAAATATGCTATTGGTACTTTAATAGGCATTGCATTGAATGTGTAAATTGCTTTGGGTAGTTTGGACATTTCGATAATGTGAACATGGTACATGTTTCCATTCATTTGTGTCTTCCTTAATTTCTTTCTTCAGTGTTGTGTAGTTTTCTGAGTACAGGTTTTTCACCTCCTTGGTTAGGTTTATTCCTAGGTACTTTATTTTTCTTATTGCTGTATCAAATGGGATTTCCCCCCTGATTTGTGTTTCTGATATTTCCTTGTTGGTATACAAAAATGCCTTTGATTTCTGGATATTGACTTTGTATCTGGCTCTTTTGCCAAATTAACTTATTAGGTTGAGCAGTTTTCTGGTGGAGTCCACAGGATTTTCTATGTACACTATCATGTCATCTGCAAACAATGACAGTTTTGTTTCCTCCTTTCCTATTTGGATGTCTTTTATTTCCATTTCTTATCTGATTTCTGTGGCTAGGACTTCCAATACCATGTTGAATAGAAGTGAAAGTGGACAACCTTGTCTTGCTCCTGACCTTAGTGGAAAAGATTTTAGTTTTTGCCCATTGAATGTGATGTTGGCTGTAGGTCTCTCATATATGGCCTTTATTAGGTTGAGGAACGCTCCCTCTACTCCCACTTTGCTGAGTGTTTTTTATCATAAATGGGTGCTGTATCTTATCCAATGCTTTTTCTGCATCTATTGATATGATCATGTGATTGTTGTGTTTTGTTTTGTTTATGTAGTGTATTATGTTTATTGATTTGTGAGTATGGTACCATCATCCTTTTATCCCTGGGATGAATCCCACTTGATCATGGTGTATGATTTTTTTTTTTTAAATTTTAATTTTAATTGTTGTTGCAGTACAATTTTCTATCTTTTACCCCCATCCCAACCCACCCACCCAGCCCTCCCCTCCTCCTTCCTATTTCCACCCACCCCTAGTTTTTATCCATGTGTCCTTTATACTTCTTCCTGTAAACCCTTCCCCTATTCCCCTGAAATTCCCCCTCCTATCCCCTCTGAACACTGTCAGACTGTTCTCTACTTCAGTGTCTTTGACTATATTTTGCTTGTTTCTTTGTTTTGTTCTTTAGGTTCCTGTAAAGGTGAGATCATATGGTATTTGTTTTTCACCGCCTGGCTTATTTTGCTTAGCATAATGCTTTCCAGTTGCATCCATGCTGTTGCAAAGGGTAGGACCTCCTTCTTTCTTTCTGCTGCATAGAATTCCATTGTGTAAATGTACCATAGTTTTTTGATCCATTCATTTACTGATGGGCATCTAGGTTGCTTCCAACACTTGGCTATTGTAAATTGTGCTGCTATGAACAATGGGGTGCATAGGTTCTTTTGGATTGGTGTTTCAGGGGTCTTAGGATATAATCCTAGTAGTGGAATTGCTGGGTCAAAAGGCAGATCTATTTTTAGTTTTCTGAGGAAGTTCCATACAGCTTTCCATAGTGGTTGTACCAGTCTGCAGTCCCACCAACAGTGCACCAGGGTCCCCTTTTCTCCACAGCCTCTCCAACACTTGTTGTTTGTTGCTCTGTTTATGATGGCCATTCTGACTGGTGTGAAGTGGTATCTCATTGTGGTTTTAATTTTCATCTCTCTGGTAACTAGCGATATTGAATATTGTTTCATGTGTCTTTGGATTTTCTATATGTCCTCCTTGGAGAAGTGTTTGTTCAAGTCCTTTGCCCATTTTTAATAGGTTGTTTGTCTTCTTAGAGTGGAGTTGTGTAAGTTCTTTATATATTTTGGAGATTAAACCCTTGTCTGAGGTTTCATTGACAAATATATCTTCCCATACAGCTGGTTCTCTTTTTATTTTGATACTGTTTTCTTTAGCTATGCAGAAGCTTTTTATTTTGATGAGATCACATTTGTTTATTCTTTCCTTTATGTCCTTTGCTCTGAAGGACGTATCAGTAAAAAAGTTTCTGAGTGAAATGTCTGAGATTTTCCTGCCTATGTTCTCCTCTAGGACTTTAATGGTGATATGGCTTATATTTAAGTTTTTTACCCACCTTGAATTTATTTTGGTGTATAATGTAAGTTGGTGCTCAAGTTTCATTTTTTTGCACGTGGCTGTCCAGTTCTCCCAACATCATTTGTTGAAGAGGCTATTTTTATTCCATTTTATGTTGCTGCCTCCTTTGTCAAATATTAGTTGACCATAGAGACTTGGGCTTATTTCTGGGCTCTCTGTTCTGTTCCATTGGTCCATGTGCCTGTTTTTATGCCAGTGCCAGGCTGTTTTGATTACTGTGGTCTTGTAATACAGTTTGATATTAGGTATTGTGATCCCTCCTAGTTTGCTTTTCTTTCTCAAAATTGCAGCAGCTATTTGGGGTCATTTATGGTTCCATATAAATTTTTGAAGTGTTTGTTCTATGTCTGTGAAATATGCCATTGGTGCTTTAATAGGTATCTGTAAATTGAATCTGTAAGTTGAATCTGTAATAGAATCTGTAAATTGCTTTGGGTAGTATGGACATTTTGATGACATTAACTCTTCCAATCTATGAACATGGTATATGTTTCCATTAGTTTGTGTCTTCCTTGATTTCTTTCTTCAGTGTTGTGTAGTTTTCCATATACAGGTATTTTACTTCCTTGGTTAGATTTATTCCTAGGTATTTTATTTTTCTTTTTGCTATATCGAATGGGACTTTTTTCTTGATTTCTGCTTCTGCTGTTTCATTGATGATGTATAGAAATGCCTTTGATTTCTGGATATTGACTTTGTATCCCACTGCTTTGCCAAATTCGTTTATTAGGGCAAGCAGTTTTCTGGCAGAGTCTATAGAATTTTCTGCATATACTATCATGTGATCTGCAAACAATGACAGTTTTGTTTCCTCCTTTTTGATTTCGATGCCTTTATTTCCTTTTCTTGTCTTATCATCGTGGCTTAAACTTCCAGTACTATATTGAATAAAGTTGTGAAAGTGGACAACCTTGTCTTGCTCCTGACATTAGTGGAAAAGATTTTAGTTTTTGTCCCTTGAGTATGATGTTGGTTGTAGGTCTCTCATATATGGCCTTTATTATGTTGAGGAATGTTCCTTTCATTCCCACTTTGCTGAGTGTTTTTATCATAAATCGGTGCTGTACCTTATCAAATGCCTTTTCTGCATCTATTTATATGGTCATGTGCTCTTTGTCTTTGCTTTTGTTTATGTGATGTATTACATTTACTGATTTGAGAATATTGTACCATCCTTTTATCTCTGGGATGAATCCTACTTGGTCATGTTGTATGATCTTTTTAATGTATTGTTGGATCCTGTTTGCCAATATTTTGTTGAGGATTTTAGCATGTATGTTCATCAGCGATGTTGACCTGAAGTTTTCTTTCTTTGTTGTGTCTTTATCTGGTTTTGGGATTAGGATGATGCTGGCTTCATAAAAAGAACTTGGGACCTTTCATCATTCTGGATTTTTTGAAATAATCTGTGGAGGATGGGAATTAGCTCTTCCTCAAATGCTTTGTAGAATTCTCCGGTGAAACCATCCAGACCTGGACTTTTGTGTGTCGGGAGTTTTTTGATTACTGCTTCAATTTGATCTGCTGTCATTGGTGTGTTCAGGCTTTCTGCTTCTTTTTTATTGAGTTTTGGAACGTTATATTTTTCTAAAAATTTGTCCATTTCACCTAGGTTTTCAAATTTCTTGGCATAGAGTTCATAGTAATTTCTTGCAATCCTTTGTATTTTTGTGGTGTCAGTTGTAATCTCTCCTCTTTCATTCCTGATTGTGTTTATTTGGGTCCTGTCTCTTTTTATTCTTGATGAGGCTGCTTAAAGGCTTGTTGATTTTGTTTATCTTTTCAAAGAACCAGCTCTTGGATTCATTGATCCTTACAATTGTGCTTTTAGTCTCTATGTCATTTAATTCTGCTCTGATCTTGGTTATTTCCTTCTTTCTCTTGCTCTGGGCCATCTTTGTTATTGTTCCTCGAGTTCTTGTAGATGTAGGGATTTGGTCATTTGTTTGAAATGTTTCTATCTTTTTTAGGTAGGCGTGTATTGCTATGAACTTTCCTCTCAGGAGTACCTTGGCTGTGTGCCATAAGTTTTGGGTTGTTGTTTGTTCATTTTCCTTTGTTTCTAGAAACTTTATGATTGTTTCTTTATTTCATTCTTGAGACATTCATTATTTAATAGCATGCTATTCAACTTCCCTGATTTTGAGGATTTTGGGTTTCTTCCCTTGGGATTGGTTTCTAGTTTCAGTCCACTTGTGGTCAGAGAAAATGCTTGGTATAATTTCAATTTTCTTGAATTTGATGAGGCTTGCTTTGAGTCCTATTATGTGGTCTATCTTTGAAAATGTTAGTTTGAAAAGAATGTGTATTTTGCTTCTTTGGGATGAAGGTCGGTATATATCAGTTAAGTCCATTTCCTCTAGGGTATTGTTCAATGCCACAATATCTTTGTTGATATTTTGTTTTGAAGATCTGTCCATTTTTGACAGTAGGGTGTTAAAATCCTTTACTATAATTGTGTTGCTGTTAATATCTTTCTTGAAGTCCTCTAAGATTTTCTTTATGTATTTGGGTGCTCCTATGTTGGGTGCATATATATTTACAATGTTTATGTCTTCTTGATGGATTCTTCCCTTAAGTATTATGAAGTGACCTTCTGGGTCTCTCTTTATGGCCCTTTTTTGGAAGTCTATTTTGTCTGATATGAGTATTGCTACCCTGGCTTTTTTTCCCTGTCCATTTACTTGGAAAATTTGTTTTTAGTCCTTCACTTTTAGCCTGTGTATATCTTTTGTCCTGAGGTGGGTCTGTTGTAGGTAACATATGTGTGGGTCATGCTTTCTTATCCATTCAGCTATTCTATGTCTTTTGATTAGACCATTTAATCCATTTACATTTAAGGTTATTACTGATAGGTACTTATTCATTGCCATTTTCATACCCGTGTTTCCCTCTCTCTCTCTCTCTCTCTCTCTCTCTCTCTGTCTCTCTTCCTTCTTTTCCTTAAAGCAGGCCCTTTAGCATCTCTTGCAGAGCTGGTTTGGTCGAGGTATATTCTTTGAGGCTTCTTTTGTCTGGGAAGCTCCTTATTTGGCCTTCTATGATGATTGAGAGCCTTGCTGGGTAAAGTAGCCTTGGTTGCAGACCTCTGTTTCTCATTACTTGGAATATTTCTTGCCATTCTCTTCTGGCTTGGAGTGTTTCCGTTGAGAAGTCAGCTGCTAGCCTTATTGGGGCTCCCTTGTATGTTACTTCCTGTTTCTCCCTTGCATGTTACTTCTTGTTTCTCCCTTGCTGCTTTTAAGATTCTCTCTTTGTCTTGGTATTTTGCCATTTTAATTATGATATGTCTGGAAGTGGCCCTCTTCAGGTTCCTCTTGTTTGGAACTTTCTGTGTTTCCTGGATTTGTGTGACTTTTTCTCTCATCAAATTAGGGAAGTTTTCCATCATTACTTTTTCAAATAGGTTTTCTATCACTTGGTCTTCTTCTTCTCCTTCTGGTATCCCTATTATACAGATATTATTATGTTTCATATTGTCTTGTACTTCTCTTAATCCCTTTTCATTCTGCCTGAGCCTCTTTTCCTTTTTCTCTCTCTGGGTGTTGTTTTCTATTCTATTTTGTCCTCTGGCTTGCTGATCTGATCTTCTGCTTCATTGATCCTGCTTTTGATTCTTTCTACTGTGTTCTTCAGTTCAGAAATTGTATTCTTCATTTCCTCTTGGCCCCTGTTGATAGTTTCTATTTCCTTTTTCATGTTGATATAGTTTGCAGTGAGCTCATTGTAGCTTCTCTGTAGTTTCTGGTAGCTCATTGTGAGCTCATTGAGCCTCCTGCCAATCATTGCTTTGAACTCAATATCTGATAGTTCAGTTGCCTCTATTTCATTTAGCATTCTTTCTGAGGTTTCCTCCTTTCCTTTCATTTGGGGATTGTTTCTTTGTCTTCCCATTGTTTGTGAGACTCTTCTTGTTGGCCTCAGCTTCTTAAATTGATCTGTTCTGGGTCCTTGGGTTTGTGGTGTGAACTTCTGTGGTAGGATACCAATGAGTTTCAGTGGTGCCATTTCCTTGATCTCCGGAGCTCACCTGTCTTGGGTTGTCATTTAAATTGGCTCTGTGTTTGTCTTTTGGTTTTGATTGTTGTTGGGTCTTTCTTTGGTGGTTTCTTCCCACCAGCTGTTTAAATGAGGGTCACTTTGTCTACCACCTCTTGTATTTTGTTGTGTTGTTGAGGGCAGGTTTTGTCGAAGCTGGTTTTTCTGTGTGTATAAGGTTTTGAGGATTCTCTCTTGCTCTTGTTCAGTTGTTTGTACTGGGCAGTGTCTCTACTGTTTAGTTGTATTTCCAGATAGGTCCTGGATTGAGGTTTGTGTGGTTTCTACTCCCTCCTTCATCTTCTTTTCTTGTTATCTGTTAGCGTTTCCTTTGTTGTTGGGTTTCCTCTTCCAGCGAGTATCCTGGTGTTCACCGCTTCCACCTACACTTTTTTTGTGATCAGTTGGAGAGGGAAGGCAAAATGGTTTAAAACAGCAAGAGAGTATTCTATGATATTTACAGTAGCAGCCAGTAGGGAAGAGATAGGAGATCCTTTGGCTATGTTTAGTATTAACCATGATTTTCCACCCAGCTAGCTGATTTTTAGAAAGGATGGAAAGAAGATAAGACTCTTGTTGGGCAAGGAAGGATTGTGAGTTGGATGTAGAAAGCAGTGAGGGTGTGGGAGGTCAGATTCTGAGGTAAGGTGAGAGTAAATGATAGTAAATAGGTATAGTGTGTGAGAGTATAGAGTTAACCACTACAGTAATAGAGTTCAGGAAACCATGAAGTGGGCTAAGATCTGGAAAGGGTGCTGTGTAGTATTTACAACTATATGGAACAGCTATTATTTACAATAATAAAGGAGCAACAATCATATGACAGAATCTATGAGATCTAGATAACAAGAATAGGGAGTATAGAACCTTGAATAGTGTGCTAATGGGACACAGGTGAGGTGAAGGACAGTAAATTAGCAATACACTATGAAAGAGATATCAGGGGAAACCTGTCAAGTGATATAATATAACCAGCCTAGCTAAGCAGACTATACAGAAAGAAGAGGAATACAAAAGTACTATTAAAAAGAGATGTAAGAATAATGGAAAAATAATGATAATAATAAATAATAATAATAATAATACAAATATGCAATAACTTGCAGGTTCTCTGTAATAATGGAGTGAAATTTGTCTCACTGTTGCAGCTGTTGTGATGCCCCTTCTTTGGGTTCAACTCTGGTCTTTTCACATTTTCAGATTTTTGTCTCATTTGTAGGTATTAAAAAAAGGCATACAAAGGAAGGTAGAAGAGTTAAAATTGGAGGAAGGAAAGGAGGTAGGAATAAAACAGAAAGCAAGAAAGAGAGGAAAAAGAAAGTGAAAGAATAAAAATAGTAAAAATTAAAAAAATTAAGAATTGTTAAAAAAAATAGAATAAAATTAAAAAGTCTCTTTGTTTTAAAGTGGCCAAACTAGTTTTTCTGGTCTTGCTGGCTGTGGCAGGCTGAGGGGTGATTGGTATGGCTTTTCTTCCCAATCTCTACTCAGTCAGCTGTGTGCACTGTCTGCAGAGCTATCGTGGCACCTCACCCCTGTGCCCTGGCTGTGGGAACCAGGCCTTTCCCCAGGGTTACTGCTGTGGGCTGGGGTGTGGGGATGTGCTCCCAGGCGCACGCCCTTGCCCAGACTGCTTCACCCTTCCCAGGGCTATGGGGGTGTGCAGGTCCTCTGCACAAGCACAACCTTCAGTGCAACCTTGCGATTGCAGCCCGGCTGGGTGGCAGGGAGGCCGGAGTGATTGCTGTAGGAGAATTCCCCAAACAGTGTCTGTCTTTTCACTCCTTCCTCTTGAGAAATTCCTCCTACTCAAGCCTGCCGCTCCATACAATGGACTGCCTTCTCCCGCAGCCCAACTTTCTAGCCAGACCCGTGACCATGGGGGTCAGGGACCATTGGATGACCCAACCCTGCTAGTGTCCACAGACTCTGAGGGTGCTCACAGCCCTTGTGTGTTTGTTAGCACCTGGGGTCCTTCTGGTGCCGTTCAGACCTTGTTTGGCTGGGGAGGGAGCAGTTTCCCTGGCTCTCTCCCAAGGACTCTGTGGCAAACTGGGCAGTGGGTGCTGGGCCTGGGGCTGCAGCCCCCCTGGACCAGGCACTAGTCCCTGGGACCCTACTGTATTGCAACACTCCTCTTACCATCTGGTTTTTCTGTTCTGCTACAATCCTTGGTCCCTTATTTTCATATATGTTGAGGTACATTGGTTGCTTGCTCTTTTACTCTGTAGATCAGCCAGGATTTTCTCCTATGTGTAGGGGAAAGTAGAATCTGCTCTCTCCTACTGCGATGCCATCTTTCTTCCCCTGTGCTCTCCTCTTGAGAGAGTGGCTATTCCATCCCCTTTCCTCCACAGGATTTGGTAGTCTATGTGAATTTGTCTCATCTCAGCCAGAATACCATGGACACTGTGAGCTGGAGTCCCAGTCATATGTGTACTCCTCAATCCCCTCACCTCTTCACCAGCTCCCCACAACCCCCTGCCAATTGGAAAATTCTTCTTTTTGCTTGTTTTGGTATATTTTATGGCTTATGCTATTACAGTAGTCCCAACTTTTTCTCTTTGCCTTCCCTGCAACTGGTACTCTGCTTTCCTCCAGCAATTATCTCTCCCTTAGCTCATGCCCACGGGTCATGCCTGTGAGTCCTTTGCCTTCTACCTTTCTCGTAGAATTCTTTATTCTTAAGGTTTTTAAAATTTTAAAAATATTTATTTACTTAGTTTTAGAGAGAGGGGAAGGGAGAGAGAAAGAGAGGGAGAGAAACATCAATATGTGGTTGGCTCTCACAGAATCCCCACCAGGGGCCAGGCCTGCAACCCAGGCATGTGCTGTGACTGGGAATCCATCTGACAATCCTTTGGTTTGCAGGCCAGTGCTCAATCCACTGAGTCATACCAGCCAGGGCCCTTTCCTATATTATTCTTAACATCCGATTTTTTATTTTGTTCCTACCAATTATGCTTCTTTTTATATGTTCTATTTTGTATATTTATTTTTAATGTATATTTTGTTGATTATGCTATTACATTTTTCCCAACTTTTTCCTCCTCTTTACACACCTCCCAACCTCCAGCATTCCCCCCCTTAGTTCATGTTCATGGTTTGTTGACCAGTTAAAGCAACCTTGAGGATCCTTCCCATTTATGCCTGAGCTGTGACCTTCATTGTAAGAGTGAAATATAGGCCTGCTATCTCCCAGGAAGACCTGGCCCTTCTCCCTGGGAAGATTAATACCTTTGATCTTTAACTTTTCCTTTGGGGAGAATTGGCCCTTCTCCCAGAGTGACTGGTTGGTTAGTCAAGTCACATAAGGCCTTTGGCGTGTAGCCACTTTTGTCTAAAACATGTTTAGTCATAGCCCCCAAAGTGAGACTTGGGAATCTCGCCTGAGGGAAGGATGCCTTACTCTGAATTTTTCCCAGTTGTACCCCAAGTGCTGTCTCCAGGATTCCCCCACATCTATGTTGGGGTGTTGGTGATTTCCTGTCTGGTGATGTATGCTCTTGATTCTTGCTTTTCTCTTTGCTATCACTTAATGAAGTGCTTAACTAATTCACCTTTGACTTGGGGTTTTTAATGTCTGTGAATCTGAACCTCCAAATTAAGTAGCCATGATCTCATATGTGGCACATATCCCCTTAGTGGCACAGTTGTGCATATAAGGTCTTTGGCTTCTCCATTTCCTATTCTATTCTTAACACCCCCTGTCTATTTTTTCCTACTAATTGTGTGTTGGGAACCACCCTGCCTGGTATCAGAAGCTGTAACCCCCGCCTAGGCTAAGGCTAAGGGAACACCCTTGGAACCGTAAGCCAGCAAGGAGACAAAAGCTTATCTCCCTGGCAGGACTGCTGCTTCTGCTGCTTCATTCATTACTGAATCCCAAAGCTTGGTCAGTTAGCCAATGACGGGTAAGATTCCCCAAGGGGGGAATGACCTAATATTACAGGGTGCAGCCAGGAGGGGGGCCCCAAACGGGCATTTGAAATGGGGTCCAGAGCTTAAGGTGTCCAGGAGATTTTGGGATGTCTCCATCCCCCCGGCCCAGGGTGTGGGTTGGCGGAAGGGACGAATGGAGCAGGACCATTGAGAGCTGTTTAGCATAGCAACAGCCTTGCAACTAAGCTCTGGCGTGGTCGTTTGGCATATCTATAACCTTTGACTGGTTGCATAGATATGTTAAGTAGCTGTGATCAGCTCTAAGCCAGGGGAATGGAAGTAACTTCCCCACCCAGATGTAACTGGGGGGGGGCGGGTCCCCTGCGTTACAGCGCCTGCGTGGGAGCTCAGAGAAGATTGGCTCCAGGACATGGGGCCATGCCTGCCCAGACTCATGATGGTAGCCCAGTAAAGCTGGAAGGATACGAGTTCTGGCATGTGAAGCCGAGTGTGGGAGGAGTCGGAAATGGGGCTGCAGAAGAAGATTGGCCTTGGGGATTTAAAACCCAGATTTGGTGGCCATTGAGAAGGAGAGCCATGCTGCTTTAGGAGGGAGAACCATGCACAGCCCTGGAGGAGAGAACCATGCTGCTTTAGGAAGAGAACCATGTGCAGCCCTGAGAGAGGGAGAACCACACAGCAGCCCTGAGGGAGAGAACCACGCGTCTTTAGCAGAGTGGAGACTCCCGCATCCCAGAGAGAGGGAACCACGCGGCCTGGCAGAGTGGGGACCCCCACAGCTTTAGAAGGGGGAACCACCACCTGGTTTTAGCAGAGATCCCGGCGACTCAGCTGAGGGTGCCAGGAACCCAGGGAGGTCTCCCAGTCGAGATGGAGTACTAACTGGGAAGAACCAGAGGACTGCCTAAGCCATGGACTTCTATTTCCTTTCTTGAGATACGGTACTCTGGACTGGGCAAAGGGGGAAGGAAGGAAGGACTGTGTGTTTGTGGGTGTTTTTAGGGACTTTAGGATTTTTGATAGACATTAGGTCACTACTTTAAGTTAGTATAGCATTAAATAAACATTTCCTTTCCTTTTCACGAATCTCTGGCGTTGAGAGACATCTTTCCTCTGGCGGCGGACATAACGGACCTGGGGCCTTCTTTCAATAATAGTATATCATCCCAGGCCCCCCTTGTTGTGTTCTGTAACACTAAGACAGGCACAATCACATGGGAGGCCCCCAAAAGAAGGACTTTGGGGGCTACAGCAAAAGGAGGTGATGGACCCTCGCTCCTCGGCTTTGACACAGCCTGAGTCCTCATCATCTGGGAGAAAATCTCCTTATCTCTTGGTTGCCTTAGTTCCCTGGCTCCACCTAAGCCTGAAACAATGACAGGGTGGTGCAGCTCTGTGCTGAAAAGGGCGGGTTCCCCGGGTGATCAGGCCTAAGAAAGAATATGTAAAATCCTGTGAAACCTGCTTTGTTTAGAATGCTCTCAGGTGAATGAGAAGGGTCCAAGGAAGAAGTAAGTTTGTTCCTCAAAGTTTTACAGCTGTTTGACCCTGACTCAAAATAGGCCTCCGACTTCCTTGTTATCTATTGTTTGATCCTTACTTCCTAGCAATGAGTAATGAGCTTTTACTTGAATTCTTACGCAAACGAAACCAATAAAAAGCCTCTCCAGAGGGGGAACGACTGCTCTCCCCACCAGGGAGGGTGGCCAAGTGGTGCACTCCCTACGTGAGGAGTGGCCCTGCTGTTCCTATTTCCCCACAGGGCCTGGTTGTCTCTGTGTATGTTTTTCTCGAATTTCAACAAGCCATCCGCAGCGTTCCGTGATCACTGCTGGCCGGTGACCCACGCATCAATTATGCTTCTTAGTCCCTATACCTTTTCCCCTGCCTCGCCCCACTGATAACCCTCCCTGTGATCTCTATTTCTGTGATTCTGTCTTGGTTCTAGTTGTGTGCTTAGTTTGTGTGTGTGTGTGTGTGTGTGTGTGTGTGTGTTTCAGGTTCAGTTGTTGATAATTGTGAGTTTCTTGTCATTTTACTGTTCATATTTTTTATCTTCTTTTGTTTCTTAGATAAGTCCCTTTATCATTTCATACAGTAAAGGACTGGTGGTGATGAATTCCCTTAACTTTACCTTATCTGGGAAGCATTTTATCTGCGCTCCCATTCTAAATGATAGCTTTGCTGGATAGAGTAATCTTAGATGTAGGTCCCTGCCTTTCATGACTTTGAATACTTCTTTCCAGGCCTTTCTTGCCTATAAGGTTTTGAGAAATCAGTTGATAGTCTTATGGGCACTCCTTTGTAGGTAACGCTCTCCTTTCTCTTGCTGTTTTTAAGATTCTTTCCTTATCTTTCATCTTGGGTAATGTAATTATGATGTACCTTGGTGTATTTATTCTTGGAGCCAATTTCTTTGGGACTCTGAGCTCCCTGGACTTCCTGGAAATCTATTTCCTTTGCCAGATTGGGGAAGTTCTCCTTCATTAGTTTTTCAAATAAGTTTTCAATTTCTTGCTCTGCCTCTTCTCCTTCTAGCACTCCTATGATTTGGATGTTGGAGTGCTTAAAGTTGTCCCATAGATTCCTGTCTATCCTCATTTTTTTAAATTCCTTTTCTTTATCCTGTTCTGGTTGGATATTTATTTACTCCTTTTGTTCCTAATAATTGATTTGAGTTCTGGTTTCCTTCCCTTCACTGTTAGTTCCCTGTATATTTTCCTTTATTTCACTTTGTACAGCCTTCATTTCTTCCTTCATTTTGTGATCAAATTCAGTAATTTCTGTGGGCATCCTGATTACCAGTGTTTTGAACTCTACATCTGATAGGTTGTATATCTTCTCATAATTTAATTATTTTTCTGGAGTTTTGACCTGGTCTTTCATTTGGGACATATTTCTTTTTCTCAGTGTGCCTGTTATGTTGTAAGAGGCAGCCCCTTATGAATTCATAAGGGCAGGGCAATCCTCTTTGTTGCCTTGTGGTACTGTATGTGGGGAATGGGTCCAAGAGGGAACAATGTCGCTTGCTCAGATCTCACCTCACTTTCTATCACTTCCTTCACTTCCCACAAGCCCACTGGACCCTTTCAGGTGCAGATTCCTAGGTGGGTGGGTTTGTGTACATTCTAGGACCCCATGAGCCTCTCCGAGGGACTCTCCTGTGAGACTGAGAGTTTCTCCCACCTTTACACCCCCCACAGATTTTACAGCGAGAGGTTTTGAGTCTTTAGTTTCCTGCACTGAAACCCTGGGTTTCACAGTCTCTTGTGTTCCCCAATTTTTCCTCTTGGCTTATCTGCATGCAAATATAGGAGCACCTGATCCACTTGCCACTGCCTCACTTGTGCAGTCTACTGCCTTGCCATGCTTCCTCTTCTCCTGGGTGCCCATCTTCCCCTGTGCTTCTACCAGTCTGAATGTTACAGAACAAACAAGGGGGGCCTGGGACAATATACTATTACTGAAAGAAGTCCCCAGGTCTGTTATGTCTGCTGCCAGAGGAAAGACGTCTCTCAATGCTGGAGATTTGTGAAAAGGAAAAGAAATGTTTATTTAATGCTATACTAACTTAAAGTAGTGACCTAATGTCTTTATCAAAAATCCCAAAGTCCCTTAAAACACCCACAAACAGACACAGTCCTTCCTTCCTTCCCCCTTTGCCCAGTCCAGAATACTGTATCTCCTAAAGCTGTGGGGGTCCCCACTCTGGCAAAGGCACGTGGTCCTTTCTCCCTGGGCCACGGGAGTCCCCACTCTGCCAGAGCTGTGTGGTTCTCCCTCTCAGGGCTGCGGGAGTCTCCACTCTGTCAAGGCTGCGTGGTTCTCTCTTTCAGGGCTGCGGGAGTCTTCACTCTGCTAAAGCTGTGTGGTTCTCTCTTCTATGGCTGCCACATCTGGGTTTAAATCCCCGTGCCAATCTTCCTCTGCAGCCCCATTTCCAACTCCTCCCACACTCAGCTTCACATGCCAGAACTCATACCCTTCCAGCTTTACTGGACTGCCATCATGAGTCTGGGCAGGTGTGGCCCCATGTCCTGGAGCCAATCTTCTCCAAGCTCCCACGCAGGCGCTGTAGCTCAGGGGACCTGCCCCCAGTCACATCTTGGTGGGGAAGTTACTTCCATTCCCCTGGCTCAGGGCATGGCACAGCTATTTAACATATCTAAGCGACCAGCCAAAGGCTATAGATATGTTAAATGACCACACCAGAGGTTAGCTGCAAGGCTGTTGCTATGCAAAACAGCTCTCATTGGCCCTGCTCCATTTGTCCCTTCCCCCAACCCACACCTGGGGAGTGGGAGTGGGGACATCCAAAAATCCCTTGGACACCTTGAGTTCTGGACCCCATTTCAAATGCCTATTTGGGGTCCCCCCTCTTGACTGCACCCTGTAACATGAATGAATGTTTCTTTATCTCCTTGGTTGCCAGAGTTCCATGCAGTTTGATTTTCTGTCAGTTCTTGATTTTGTTTTTAAATTGGTTGTTATCCTTCTTTTGGTTGTGCAAGGAAGCAAAGCATTTCCATTTATGCCCCCATCTTGGCCAGACTTCCCAAACTTTTCTTAAATAAGTCCCTTAACATTTCATATAATGATGGTTTGGTGAAGATGAACTGCTTTAATTTTTTCTTGTCTGAGAAATTCTTTATCTGCCCTTAGATTCTAAATGGTAGCTTTGTTGGCTAGAACAATCTTGGCAGTAGGTCCCTGCTTTTCATGATTTTGAATATTTCTTGCCAATCCCTTATGATCTGCAAAGTTTATTTTGAGAAATGAACTTACAGTCTTATGGGAACTCCTCTGCAGGTAACTAACTGCTTTTTTCTTGCTGCTTTTAAGATTCTCTCTTTATCATTAACCTTTGTCATTTTCTTTTTTTAAAAAGATTTTATTTTATTTTTAGATAGGGGGGACAGCAAGTGAAAGAGAGGGAAAGAAACATCAATGTGCGGTTGTCTCTCACATGCCCCCAGCTGAGGACCTGGCCCAAAACCCAGGCCTGTGCCCTGACTGGGAATCAAACTGACAACCCTTTGGTTTGCAGGCTAGCACTGAATCCACTGAGATTCACCAGCCAGGAAAAACTTTGGCATTTTAATTATAATGTATCTTGGAGTGTGAGTCTTTGCATTCACCTTGTTTGGGACTTTCTGTGCCGCCTGGACTTTCATGTTGATTTCCTTCACCAAATTAGAGAAGTTTTCTTTCATTATTTTTTCAAATACATTTCCACTTCTTGCCCTCTGCCTTCTCTTTCTGGCACCCCTATGATGTAAATGTTGGAATGCTTGAAGTTGTCCCAGAGGCAGCTTACACTATCCTCATTTCTTTGGATTTTTTTTCTTTTTGTTGTTCCAGTTCATTGTTTTTTGCTTCCATATGTTCCAAATCATTGATTTGATTCTCAGCTTTACCCACTCTCCTTTTGTTTCCCTGTAAATTAGTGTATTCATTTAGTATATTGTTCATTTCTGACTGGATCTTTTTTATGCTCTCTATTATCTTTTATCTTATTTTGAGATCCTCACTAAATTTCTTGAGCATCTTTACAACCAGTGATTTGAACACTGCATTTGACACATTGTTTATCTCCACTTTGTTTAGCTCTTTCTCTTGTTCTTTCATTTGGGCCATGTTTATTTGACCCTTCATTTTGGCAGCCTCCCTGTGTTTGTTTCTATACATTAGGTAGAGCTGCTTTGACTCCATGTCTTTGTCAGGGCCTAATGTAGTAGGTGTCCTATAGGGTCCAGTGGCATAGCTTCCCCTATCACTGAAGCTGGGTACTCTGCACCCTTTGTGTGGGAGTACACTCTCCTCCTGTAGTTGAGTCTTGATTTCTGTTGGCCTGTCAGTGGAATGGATTTATCCAGGCCACTCAGCTGCAAGTGACGGCTGTGATCACTGGCCACCAAACTCTGCTCTCCTTGGAGGATCAGCTGTGCAGTGTCAGGGTGCAGTGCTCCAGTGTGGTCTGCAGTTGTCCACTGGGTGTGCAGTGTCTGGGGTTTCCTGCATGATGCAGGTCAAGGTCAGCCCCCATCTGTGTTCTGCCTGTGGCCAACCTGCATGAGCTATAAATTGATCTATAGGTCACTGCTACTTTTGCTGAATTGGAAGTTTTCAAGTGAAGCTGAGTTATGAACCTAGGCTGGTTGCTGCTAGTGCCCAGCCTGTGGCCACTTAGCAAGGATTACTAGGGGTTTAGGAATTATTGAACCATAAGCCAAGACCAAGCATTTATATAGAAAAGCCACTGTTGACAACTTCAGTGGGCCCATAATTTGCATGATGGAATCTCAGGTGATCTCCAGGGCAGGGGAAACGCTGTTAGACAGGTTCACAGAATCTGAGATATAGCACTCACCTGCCAGCTCTGTGACTCTGTGAAATGAGGGTTCAGAAGAGGGACAGTGACTTCTTTTCACCTTTCCACATGGGAGAATGCTCTCCCCCCAGCTCTCAGTTTGATGCCACTTCAGTTCCTCTCTGTATGACACTGGTGACTTTCTAGCTGCTATGCCAGTGCTGGAGCTCAGAGGGATTGAGTCTGTGTAAGTCCATGTGTGCATTTTTTAAGAGGAACTGCTGGAAGTCCAGAAGTTTCTTCCACTGACTCAATGCTTGCTGCTTTTTTCAGCCAGAAGTTAGGGAACCTGCATTCCTGGCACTGGAGCACTGGGCTGGGGGCCCTGAGTTTGAGGTGAAACTCTTTGTTCCTGAAATATTTCCCTCCCAATTTTTCAAACACATGTGAATGTGAGACCAGCATGCTCCATGTGTCTACCTCCCACCAGTATGGATTTATGTGGTTTCTTTAATTCTACAGAAGGTGGGCACTTTCGCGTCTTCACATAAATCATGTCTGCTTTTGTTCTGTTGTCAAAGCAGGTCTCTAATTATGTTAAGGTCAGTGTGAGGGCTCTGCACATGTGTTAGGAACAGTGTATAAGGGAGATCTGTAGTTCATTACCATGAAATCAGCACCATTTGTGTGATTTATTGCACAATAAGAAAGTGTAGTGGGATTCGGACCACTTGCAGGAATACTCAGATGGAACCTTGAAGCATAGGAACCTGAGGACATTGGAAGCCCCAACACTCGTGACAGCTTTAGGGCTCATGGGTGTCGGCTGATTCACTGCATCTGGATGCTCCAGGGAAAGGGCTCCTTGGTGGGTTCACAGAGCTCTGGCTACAGGGCTCCTTGAGTTTAGTAAGGCCAGTTCTATACATCCTGAAATCTCTAAGCACAGGATGTCCATGAGGGAGCATTCTGAAGATTAGGCACAGCCTCTAGTTCTGGACTAGAGATGCTAAGAGGTCCATGGCCTGTGAGCTTACAGAAGACCCTCCCCTGCAGGGCATGGGCTGGGCAGCAGAGGGGCACAGAACCTACAAGCTCAGGACTGTTGTCCAGGACTGCTGGTGGCAGAGAGGGCTGGAGAGGGATTTTCTGTGAGGGCCTGGGTCTTCCTCTTTTAATGAAAACATCTAGAAAAAGTGTTAGACATGAGGTGACTGTAAATATCTTTTTTTTTCAAAGATTTTATTTATTTATTTTTAGAGAGGGAAGGGAGGGAGATAGAGAGAGAGAGAAACATCAGTGTGTGGTTGCTGGGGGTCATGGCCTGCAACCCAGGCATGTACCCTGACTGGGAATCGAACCTGCGACACTTTGGTTCTCAGCCCGCACTCAATCCACTGAGCTACGCCAGCCAGGGCTGTAAATATCTTATACTATCAGAGAATGTACCACTTAATAAGACAAGAGAACCACAGTCAGTGGGGGTATTTCTATGGCTTCTTTATATCTGACTGTAAGGAGCTAAACACAGGGATGGTTTTATTAATTCACTAGGTGCAGCATTTAGGGGCACACTGATCTAGAAATAAGACTTTTAGACATTAAAACTCAGAACTGGTCCAAGTGGTCTCTGTGTCACCCAAAGTTGGGTTCACAATGAGGAGCACGTCCTATGAGGGCTGGTTCTTCAGTGGGAGGAGTGATGTCAGCACAGACCTCAGGTTCCTGCCAGGGGACACATATCCTCACATATGGATTAGGACTTTGACCCTCACACTCCCCCAGCATGGTCACTGTGTCCTCTATCTTCTCGGAAGTGGGGACAAGTCTTCAGCTATGAAACACTCTATCTTGTGAATATGTAAATGAGAAGAGGTAGACTAGGTTAAATGTTGGTCTGTCTGTGTCTGGAGAGCATCACCCACACCCACACCCTCTCCTACAGAGGTCCTCAATGGCATGGGCCCTTACTATAGAATGGAGCTGGAGAGCCCTCTTTCTGGTGGCAGTGGCTACAGGTAAGGGGTTATCCAGTCCCTGGGTTGAGGAGGGGACCAGGGATAGTCAAGGGGGATTTTCACACATTCCTGTCTCCTCTCCACAGGTGTCCATGCCAGGTGCAGCTGGTGCAGTGTTGGGCTGAGGTGAGGAAGCCTGGGTCCTCAGTGGAGGTCTCCTGTAAGAGGGAGGAGTGTGCCTCTGGATACACCCTCAATGACTACTATATGCACTGGGTACACCAGGCCCCAGACAAAGTCCTTGAGTGAATGGGGCACATTTACCCTGAGTATGATAAAACAAACTATGCACAGAAGTTCCAGGACAGAGTCACAATAACTGCAGACAAATCTGTAAGCACAGCCTACATGGAGCTGAGCAGCCTGAGAGCCAAGGACACAACCATGTATTACTTTGGGAACTGTGTGAGAGACAGTGTAGGGAATCAGTGTGAGCCCAGACACAAACCTTTTTGGGGGAAACAAAAATGCTGGTCTGTAGGGGGCGCTCAGGTCCCACTAACCACAGAGAATAAATGTGAGGGGTCAGTTTTGACCCTCTTAGGGGAAGGAAGGGCCTTCCTCTTGTGGGCAGGAATTTCATCTCAGAGCTCTCAGCTGCATCAGGGACACTTCTTCCTTCTTTGTGGCTTTGATTTCCCATGTTCTCACTGCAGAAAGCAAATGAAGAAGTGATACTGTGTGTCTGCAGATGAGATGCCACCCTGTGCCTGGTGACCTTTCTTGTACCACACTCCTGTCTGTCCTTTTTCTTCCTTGACAGTGAACCACCCTGAGTGCTTTCATATTCTCCTTGGTTGGAAACATTTCCCAACAGGGGTCCAGCCCTGTTTAGGCCACTGCGTGCTGAGCTCAGGCTCTCTGTCCCCCAACATGCACACAATGTCCTCACACATCTCCTTCCTTCTGACACAAACACCTTGTACTGTAGGTTTGTGATCATCCCCCAAGACATCCACCCCTCAGGTCTTTGTCCTCCCTGCCATACATTACCCTCTTGCCCCTCATTTACTGGGTAGAGGTGAATTGAACCCCAACAACTGTTTAAACTATCACAGTATTGCTACTCTAATGTCCTGACACTCTGCCATCTGTAGAACATCACAGATGACAAGACCTTGGTCATCTGGCAACTAGGTAGAGGGCTGGGTGTGCTGGTGTCCCAGGGTTGCTGGTGTCTGCAGTGACCAGCGCTTACATGCATGGACAGATATCTGTGGATGTGGAAGTAACACTTGAAGCAGATCTGAGAGGGAAATCCAGAACTGGGATTATGTTAGAGAATTCTCAAAACTTAGTAAATATCAGTAGCAGAATTGTTTGTGTAAGAAACTGAAAAAGGAGCCAAAAATGGGAACTCCAACTGAGTATAATTCAGCATACATTAAAACTAGTGATTTTCTGACTTTTCTTTATACCCACTCACACTATCTACAAGTACAAACTGACTTGTTTGCACTTGAAATTGATGACCACAGAAATTGCAAATATCAAATGAATAAGATACAGTGCCATTTTGTAATGAAAAGAAAGTGGAAACTAGCAAGAAATGTTCAGGTTCTGGGTCCTCACGTTCCTTTCCTCTTCAGAGATGAACCCCGAACTTAAAGCGGTCGCCTTCCCAGCCCAACCCTTTGCTGGACTGAAAGACACAAGGAACAGGCTGCATTGGAGACTCAGGGTGACCAATAGAATATGCATGACCTCCATATACCTGTCCTGGGGCATTTCCTGAGTGGTTTATCAGTGACCTTCACTGAAGAATCTTCTTTAAAACTCCCACTACCACTCAGATGGAGTTCATTCACCCTTCTCCCTGGAGAAGCTGGAGGGTCTTGCAAGTTCCATTCTTCTATTCATTCTGCCTTCTATTCATACATGCAACCCCACATGCTGCTCTCCTGGTGTAATAATCCTCAGCCATGTCAATCCCCACACTCTGCTGCACAGCACACTCTGAACAAGCATTTGTATCCTTAGTTGTTGGTGGCCACATTCATCTTCTTGAAATAATCTTTTCCCATTTAATCTGGCTCATCTCTGTGGCAACTCCATTCATACCTTTTATCATCTTCTGCAGCTTCCTGACATTTAATGTTACAACCTCCTTAAGATCACTTTCATGACCTGTTTTACAATCTGTCAGAACTATTAACACTGTAAAGTACAAGCCAGTGTATTAATTCATAAAATGAGTACTCACTTCCATGCTAGGAAAATGAGTTAATTGGGTCAGAAAGTCCAGGAAGTCAGTGGTCCTGAGAAAACAGTTAGTATTGCCTTACATGTTCCAGTGCCCACTGAGTTCACAGCAGGTCTTCCCCTGCATCTGACCTTGAAGCTTGACCAAGGTTGAAACAGCCCTGGGTGAAGGTCCTCTCCTCAAGCATAATCAGTCAGGCTCCTCTCCATATCTTCTTGAGGAGGATGGCAGTTTTTGATGTTAAGGTCCATTTTTACACAGCCCAATATTGGCATCAATCCTGTTAGGTTGTTTGGGCTAGAATCTCCCATTATAAATATTTGATCACCCTCAATGTTTAATTTTTATGCTAATATCACCATTTAAAGTATTTTAAACCATATAATTTGGTATTTCTTAATTTAGTCACATGGCTGTCTTACTATCACCACATCATACAAAAGCTTACATTGTTCTGTCCATCACTTCCCATTCCTGTGTTCCCACCTCTGCAAATCACTCATGGCCCTTCCATCTCTATGCATTTGCTCTTTAAGATATTTTCTACAATTGAGTGATATACATGCAGCTTTAGTTTCTGTTTCTTTCAATCAGCACACTTTTCAAGGTTTCCCACTGAGGGGAAGCAGAGTTTGCTACCCTCAGATATGCCTTTTGGAGTATTGTTTTATTTTGGTTATTTTTTCATCTTCACCCAAGGATATGTTTATTGATTTTGGAGAAAGAGGAATGGAGAGAAAGAGAAACATCAGTGTGAGAGAGAAACATCAATGGATTGCCTTCCATATGAGCCCAGACCAGGGATTGAACCAGAAACCTAGGTATATCCCCTGACTAGGACTCAAACCTGCAACCTTTCAGTATATGGGACGATGGTCCAAAAAACCGAGTCACCCTGCCAGGTCTAAGTTGGTTATTTTTAAGAAACAAAAGAGTCAGCAAAAACTTCTGAATTTTCTGTTTAGTAACTAAAATAGTTTAGATAGAGGTTCTTCTCCAGGAAAAGACCTATCATCACAGATAACTATAGTGTAATATGAACTAGTGTGAGTAGACAGAGAAGAACTGAACAAAGCTCATTTGTTCAAAGTCCTTTGTGTGTCCATTTGTTAAACGTGGTCCAGCATATGTTTATATACCAAGTACTTGCCTTTCCTTCGCATGTGAATAGCTTTTCCTGCCTTTTAATGTCCCAATCCACAGCCCAACACCTTTCCTGGGCTTTAGATGGTAAAGAAGCCTCAACCTCCCCACCCTGGGGTCTTATATTCTCCTCTCACCCCAGCATGTACATGTTTAATAGATTTAGACATTTTCTACTGTTAACCTATCTCTCATGTAAATTTGATTATTTCCCCAGCTAGAAAAATTTAGAAACTTGGGAGGAAACTTATCCTTTGCTTTCACACCATGCTGTTATTGGGAATTATTTCTTAAGAGAGAGTTATGTCTTTACCTGATTTGATTTATGTATTCAATAATTTATTGATGTCAAAAGCAAAAGAAGAATTTTTTAAAACAGAAAATGAAAAAAATAAAGATAAATATCATAACCAAAGCCCTGGCCCATTGGCTCAGTTGGTTGAGCTGTTGTCACATAAATTGAGAAGACTGTGGGATTAATTCCTGGTCATGGCACATACCTAGGTTTCAGATTTGATCCCTGTTCAGGCATGTGCAGAAGGTAACCAATTGATGTTTCTGTCTCACATCAACACTTGTTCTCTCTCTCTCTACCCCTTCTATTTTCTCTAAAATCAACACACATGACCTCATGTGAAGATTTATAAAAACCAATTTTTAATTTTTATATTTTCCTTGTTAATTACTGTTTTATTTATTTTAATGTTCATTTCTAATTTAAAGTACACTTTATTGTTTATGCTATGACAGTTGTCCCAATTTTCTCCTTTGCCTCACTCCACTCAGGCCCCTCTCCACTCCCTCAGGCAATGCCCACTCCATTGTCCATGCCCATGGATGATGCATATATATTCTTTTGCTATCTTCCTTATGCTGTGCTTTACATACCCATGAGTATTGTGCAACAGCCAATTTGTATGTTTTACTCCCTTCACCTTTATATCAATCCTCCCAACACCCCTCCCATCTGACAGCCATCAAAATGTTCTCTGTATTTATGTATCTATGACTCTCTTTCTGCTCTCTTTCCTTTTTTATTTTGCCTTTAGATTCAATTATTGATAGATATGTACTTATTGCCTCCTATTGTTCATTATTTTATCTAATACACTTAAAGCACACCCTTTAACATGTCATTTAATATTGGTTAGTGGTGATAAATTCCTTTAGCAATTTCTTGTATAGGAAGATTTTTATGTGTCCTTGATTCGAAATGATAGCTTTGCTGGATAGACTAATCTTGGTTGTAGGTCCCTGTTTTCACTGCTCTGAATATTTCTTGCCAATCCCTTCTAGCCTGCAAAGTTTCTGTTGAGAAATCAACTGACAGTGTTATGGGAGCTCCCCTGAGGATAACTAATTACTTTTCTCCTGGTGCTTTTAAGACTCTCTGCTTGTCCTTAACATCTGGGATTTTAATTATGATGTGTCTTGGTGTGGGCTTCTCTTCATCTTGTTTGGGACTCTTTGCACTTCCTGTATGTATATGTCTATTTTGATCATGAGTTTAGGAAGTTTCTGTCATTATTTTTTCAAATAGGTTTTCAATTCCTTCCTCTGTATCTTCTTCTGGCACTTCCTCAATGTGAATGTTGATGCACTTGAAATTGTCCCTCAGGCTATTTACATCATTCTACTTTTTGGGGGATTCTTTTTTCTTCTTGCTGTTATGATTGGTGTTTTTTCTTCTTTATATTCCAAATCACTGATTTGATTTTTAGGTTCATCCACTCCACTGCTGATTCCCTGTAAATTCTTCTTCATTTCAGTTAGTGTATACCTCATTTCTGACTGGTTCTTTGTTATGGTTTCCATGTTTAAAAAAATTCATTTTATTTTTCCACATTTTATTGTTGTCCAAGTACAGTTGTATCCATTTTCCCCACCACTCCCTCTCTCTCAGTCATCCACACTTCCCACTCTTGATCCTACCTCCCTGTGGTTTTGTCCATGTGTCCTTCATGCATGTTCCTTGATAGCCCCTCCACTATTATCTCTGATATTCTCTCTCCCTGGTCCTTCTGGTTACTATCAGTTTGTTCTTTATTTCAGTGTCTATAGTTATATTTTGCTTGCTTATTTCTTTCGTTGATTAGGTGAGATCATATGGCATTTGTCTTTTATCACCTGGCTTATTTCACTCAGTATAATGCTCTCCAGATCCATCCATGCTGTCCCAAAGGGGATGATTTCCTTCATTTTTCTGCTGCATAGCATTCAATTGTGCAGATATATCACTGTTTTTTTGATCCACTAATTTACTGATGGGCACCTAGGTTGCTTCCAACACTTGGCTATTGTAAATTGTGCTACTATGAACATTGGGATGTATACGTTCTTTTGGATTGGTGTTTCAGGGTTCTTAGGATACAATCCCAGCAGTGGAATTGCCTGGTCAAAAGGCAGTTCTATTTTTAGTTTTCTGAGAAAATTCCATACTGTTTTCCACAGTGGCTGCACCAGTCTGCATTCCCACCAACAGTGCACTAGGGTTCCCTTTTCTCCACAACCTCTCCAACACTTGTTTGTTGCTTTGTTTATAATGGCCATTCTCACTGGTGGGAGATGGTGCCTCATTGTGGTTTTAATTTGCATCTCTCTGATGGCTATTGATGCTGAGCATATTTTCATGTGTCTTTGGGCCCTTTGCATGTCCTCCTTGGAGAAGTGACTATTTATGTCCTTTGTCCATTTCTTAATTGGGTTGTTTGTCTTCCTGGAGTGGAGTCATGTGAGTTCTTTGTATATTTTGGAGATCAAACCCTTGTCCAAGTTACTATTGACAAATATGTTTTCCCATATGGTTGTTTCTCTTTTTATTTTAATGTTTTTTTCTTTAACTGTGCAGAAGCTTTTTATTTTAATGAGATTCCACTTGTTTATTCTTTTCTTTATCTCCCTTGCTCTAGGGGACATATTGGTGAAAATATTGTTGCATGGAATGTCTGAGAATTTCCTGCCTATGTTTTCCTCTAGGACTTTTATGGTGTCACAACTTATATTTAAGTCTTTTATCCACCTTGAGTTTATTTTTGTGTGTGGTGTAAGTGGTGCTCAAGTTTCTTTTTCTTTCTTTCTTTTTTTTTTGTGTAGCTATCCAGCTCTCCCACCACCATTTGTTGAAGAGGCTATTTTTACTACATTTTATGCCTGTGCCCCCTATGTTGGATATTAATTGACTATAGAGACTTGGATTGATTTCTGGGCTCTCTATTCTGTTCCATTAGTCTATATGTCTGTTCCTATGCCAGTAGCAGGCTTTTTTGATTATAGCAGCCTTGGGATACAGTTTGATATCAGGGGTTGTGATCCCTCCCATTTTGTTCTTCCTTTTCAAAATTGTTGTGGTTATTCAAGGTCATTTATACTTCTATATAAATTTTTTGAAGTGTTTTTTCTATATCTGTCAAATATGTCATTGGTATTTTAATAGGGATTGTGTTGAATCTACAAATTGTTTTGGGTAGTAAGGACATTTTGATGACATTTACTCTTCCAATCTATGAACATGGTATATGCATCCATTTGTTTTGTGACTTCTTTAATTTTGTTCTTCAGTGTTGTGTAGTTTTCTGACCACAGGTCTTCTACCTCCTTGGTTAGGTTTATTCCTAGGTACTTTGTTTTTCTTGTTGCTATATCAAATGGCATTTTAAAAAATTTCTCTTTCTTATATTTCTTTATTGATGTACAAAAATACCTTTGATTTCTGAATATTGACATTGTATCCCACTGCTTTGCCAAATCCACTTATTAGGTTGAGTGGTTTTTTGGTGGAGTCTATAGGATTTTCTGTGGAACCCATAAGATTTTCTATGTACACTATCATATCCACTACAAACAATGACAGTTTTGTTTCCTCCTTTCCAATTTGGATGCTTTTAATTTCTTTTGCATGTCTGATTGCTGTGGCTAGGACTTCCAATACTATGTTGACTAGAAGTGGTGAAAGTGGACATCCTTGTCTTATTCCTGATCTTAGTGGGAAAGCTCTAAGTTTTTGTCCATTGAGTATGAGGTTGGCTGTAGGTCTCTCATATATGGCCTTTATTATGTTGAGGAATGCTCCCTCTATTCCCACTTTGTTGAGTGTTTTATTCATAAATGGGTGCTGTATCTTATCAAATGCTTTTTCTGCATCTATTGATATGATCATATGATTTTTGTCTTAGCTTTTGTTTATGTGATGTATTACATGTACTGATTTGCAAATATTGTACCAACATTGCCTCTCTGGGATGAATTCCAATTGATCATGGTGTGTGATCTTTTTAATATATTGCTGGATGTGGTTGGCCAACATTTTGTTGAGGACTTTAGCATCTATGTTCATCAGCAATATTGGCCTGTAGTTTTCTTTCTTTGTTGTGTCTTTGTCTGGTTTTTGGATTAGGATGATGATGACCCATAAAAAATGTTTAGGAGTCTTCTGTTGGTGTACTGTTATTTCTATTCATGTTCTCAGAACTACAGTTTCCCAGAAGCATATGGTTCAGTCAGTTCTGTAGGTAGTACTGGAAAGCACATGAAAGCAGTCAGAACAATTTGTTCAGTGATGTTTGTTAAGTTGTGCTCTTATGTTTTTCTAGATTGTGTGGTAATGTTACTTGTAGAGTTGTGAGAAGCTTACAAATAAAGTTCTCTTTTGAAGTAAGATATGGTTAACCCCATGTCTCTTAGGCATGGTGTTGTAAAGCTGGGGAAATGCTGTTTTTCATGCAGAGCAAGTAAGGTAAGGAGACTGTTGTACCATGTTTTAAAAAACAATCTGTGTAACAACTGTATACCTAAAAATGGCCTGAAATATACTGAAATTTTTGTGAAGGAAGCTTTTGTCCACTCTATTGAGCAATGTACAGTGGCAAGGAGAGAAACACATTGTAGTCAATAAATGTGAAAGTACTCTCTTAAATTATTTGAAATCTGGAAGTTGCTTAAGTTTATGAGGAAAATGCATGCTGGAGACTCTAATGATCACTGTCAGTCTTCCTGTCCTGCACAGAAAGCCAGAGTGCAGTGTTTGAACATGCTTAAGTTTGGTGCATACCAGATGAGATTTGGGAGTGCTTACCAGCAGAGACTACAGTTCGTAAATACAAACTCACCTCATTATGTAATATAAATGTTTGCCTTTAGAGAAATTAAATCACCTTCTTTAAGGAACAGACTTGACAGTGCCAAAAGGAAAGTTGAATAAACAAGGGCAATGTCTGTGTAAAGCCATTTACATAAGCTTTGTTCAATGAAACACTATAGGACTGAGAATGGATTGGGAGATAAAATGCTGGTTACTTCTACACATGAGAATATTAATAGAAAGACTAAAATATTGGCAGCATGGGTGTTCTTTGTAAGATTTAGAACACAACTAAAATTAATTACTGAGTTCTACTTCATGTACTCTTATTTCTCTTCATGTCATCAGAACTGCAGTTACACAAAAGCATATGGTTCAGTCAGCTGTGAAGGTAATACTGGGAAGAAAACGAGGACAGAAACAACCATTTGGGCAGTAATGTTTATTGTGATGTGTTTATGGTTTTCTAATTTGTGTGGTGATGTTGATACTTGAGGAGTTGTGAGAAGCTGAGAGATAAAGGTCTCATTTGAAGTCAGATATGGTTAACTTTACATCTCTGAAACATGGTGTTGTAAAGCTAGGTAAACCCTGTTTTTTCATCTAGAACAAGTAAGTTATGAAAACCTCTATACTGAGTGGTTAAAACACAACCTGCATAACAAGTTATACCTGAAAATGGCTTAATATTTATTGAAAATTTTTTGACAGAGGCCTCATATTCATATCCTCCACCTAACCCAATACCACTCTGTTTCCAATGGGCAATTACTCTATGTTCCTTTTTGTACAAATGTATATCTAGATTATATGGGCAGATAATTTAGTTTTCCTTATTTATCTTCTTTTTAAAGTGAGATTGGAATAGTAATGATAATGCTAGTCCTTGTAGTAGATACACCTTGAGATCTAAAATAGCTTAGCAACACAGAAACTTATGTCTTGTTTATATAAAGTTCAATCATCATAAGTGGAAGAGAGGAATTCTGCTCCCTGTAGTCACTCAGTGACACTCAGGGACTCAAGTGACACAGGCTTTATCATCCTCAGCACATGGTTTCTGAGGTTGCCTTCTGTGTCATAGGCAAATTCCCAAATACCAAAGAAGGTAAACAAAGAGGGAGAGAGGAAATAGAAAATTTTACTATATTGCAACCCATTGGTTAGAACGTGGTCAGCACATGGCCAGACACACTGAAAGAGAGGATGGGAAAAGCAATCTAGCTATGTGCCTAGGGAGGTATGAAGAGTAGTTTGGTGGATACAGCCAGATTCTGCCATGAAAATCATGATCTAAATATTGTTTTTTAAAAATAAAACTTAAAAGTTGAATGTTTTTTCTTCACTTTCATTTATAACATATCTTGGGGATGTTTTATTATACAAAGGTAAAGCTCAGAAATTTTAATGAGAGAAGTTCTTAGTGTAAATAAATGACAGTATATTTAATCATTTCCCTTATGAATGCTTATGAATGCCTATGAAAATATTATGAATATATTTGAATTATAAATATCTAGAGGTGAAAATTATTAGGTGAAAATAAATATGCCAAATTTGTATTTCTTTTTTTAAATTTTATTTTAATCATTGTTCAATTACAGTTTTCTCCTTTTTACTCCCAATCCAGCCACCCCTCCCACCCCTCCCCACTTCCCTCCCATTACCACCCTCCCCTTAGTTTATGGCCATGTGTCCTTTAAGTTTGTTCCCGTGAACCCTTCCCACTGTCCCCTGAAATTCCCTCTACTCTCTTCTGTGGGCACTGTCAGCCTGACCTCTATTTCAATGTCTTTGGTTATATTTTGCTTGTTTCTTTGTTTTGTTGTTTAGGATCCTGTTAAAGGTGAGATCATATGGTATTTGTCTTTCACTGCCTGACTTGTTTTGCTTAGCATAATGCTTTCCAGCTCCATCCAAGCTGTTGCAAAGGGTAGGAGCTCCTTCTTTCTTTCTGCTTCATAGAATTCCATTGTGTAAATGTACCATAGTTTTTTGATCCATTCATTTACTGATGGGCATCTTGGTTGCTTCCAGCACCTAGCTATTGTAAATTGTGCTGCTATGAACATTGGGATGCATAGGTTCTATTGAATTGGTGTTTTAGTATTCTTAGGATAGAGTCCCAGCAGTGGAATCGCAGGGTCAAAAGGCAGATCCATTTTCAGTTTTCTGAGGAAGTTCCATACTGCTTTCCATAGTGGTTGTACCAGTCTGCAGTCCCACCAACAGTGCACCAGGGTCCCCTTTTCTCCACAACCTCTCCAACACTTGTTTGTTGCTTTGTTTATGATGGCCATTCTGTCTGGTGTGAAGTGGTATCTCATTGTGGTTTTAATTTGTATCTCTCTGATAGCTAGCGATATTGAACATTATTTCATGTGTCTTTGGATTTTCTGTATGTCCTCCTTGGAGAAGTGTCTGTTCAAGTCCTTTGCCCACTTTTTAATTGGATTCCTTGTCTTCTTAGAGGCAGTCTTGTAAGTTCTTTATACATTTTGGAGATTAAACCCTTGTCTGAGGTGTCATTGGCCAATATGTTTTCCCATACAGTTGGTTCTGTTTTTATTTTGATACTGTTTTCTTTAGCTGTGCAGAAGCTTTTAATTTTGATGAGGTCCCATTTGTTTATTCTTTCCTTTATGTCCCTTGGTCTAGGTGACAAGTCAGTAAAAAAGTTTCTGTGTGAAATATCTGAGATTTTCCTACCTACGTTCTCCTCTAGGACTTTAATAGTGTCACGTTTTATATTTAAGTCTTTTATCCACCTTGAATTTATTTTTGTATATGGTGTAAGTTGGTGCTCAAGTTTCATTTTTTTGCACGTGCCTGTCCAGTTCTCCCAACACCATTTGTTGAAGAGGCTATTTTTACTCCATTTTATGTTGCTTCCTCCTTTGTCAAATATTAATTGACCATAGAGACTTGGGTTTATTTCTGGGCTCTCTGTTCTGTTCCATTGGTCTATGTGCCTGTTTTTATGCCAGTACCAGGCTGTTTTGATTACAGTGGCCTTGTAGTATAGTTTAGTGTCAGGTATTGTGATCCCTCCTACTTTACTCTTCTTTCTCAAAATTGCCGCAGCTATTTGGGGTCGTTTATTCCATATAAATTTTTCCATATAATTCCATATAAATTTTTGAAGCGTTTGTTCTATGTCTGTGAAATATGCCATTGGTACTTTAATGGGAATTGCATTGAATGTGTAAATTGCTTTGGGTAGTATGGACATTTTGATGATATTAATTCTTCCAATCCATGAACACGGTATATGTGTCCATTTGTTTGTATCTTCCTTTATTTCTTTCCTGAGTGTTATATAGTTTTCTGAATACAGGTCTTTTACCTCTTTGGTTAGGTTTATTTCTAGGTGTTTTATTTTTCTTTTTGCTATTTCAAATGGAATTTTTTCCTTGATATCTCCTTCTGCTGTTTCATTGTTGGTGTACAGAAATGCCTTTGATTTCTGGATATTGACTTTGTGTCCCACTGTTTTGCCAAATTCATTTATTAGGTGAAGCAATTTTTTGGTGATGTCCATAGGATTTTCTATGTACACTGTCATGTCATCTGCAAACAGTGACAGTTTTGTTTCCTCCTTTCCGATTTGGATGCCTTTTATTTCTTTTTCTTGTCTGATTGCTGTGGCTAAAACTTCCAGTACTATATTGAATAGAAGTGGTGAAAGTGGACAGCCTTGTCTTGTTCCTCATCTTAGTGGAAAAGATTTTAATTTTTGCCCATTGAGTATGATGTTGGATGTAGGTCTCTCATGTAAGGCCTTTATTATGTTGAGGAATGCTCCCTCTATTCCCACTTTGCCGAGTGTTTTTATCATGAATGGGTGCTGTACCTTATCAAATGCTTTTTCTGCATCAATTGATATAATCATGTGGTTTTTGTCTTTGCTTTTGTTTATGTGATGTATTACATTTACTGACTTGCAAATATTGAACCATCCTTGCATCCCTGGAATGAAACCCACTTGGTCATGGTGTATGATCTTTTTAATGTATTGTTGGATGCGGTTTGACAGTATTTTGTTGAGGATTTTAGTGTCAATGTTCATCAGTGATATTGGCCTGAAGTTTTCTTTCTTTGTTGTGTCTTTATCTGGTTTTGGAATTAGGGTGATGTTGGCCTCATAAAAAGAGTTTGGGAGACTCCCATCTTTTTGGATTTTCGGAATAGTCTGTGGAGGATAGGGGTTAGCTCGTCCTTAAATGCTTTGTAGAATTCTCCTGTGAAACCATCTGGTCTAGGGATTTTATGTGTTGGGAGTTTTTTGATTACTGCTTCAATTTCTTTTGTTGTTATTGGTCTGTTCAGGCTTCCTGCTTCTTTTTCATTGAGTTTTGGAAGATTATATTTTTCTAGAAATTTGTCCATTTCACCTAGGTTTTCAAATTTCTTGGCATACAGCTCTTTGTAGTAATTTCCTACAATCCTTTGTATTTCTGTGGTATCTGTTGTAATCTCTTCTCTTTCATTTCTGATTGTGTTTATTTGGGTCCTGTCTCTTTTTATTCTTGATGAGGCTGCTTAAAGGCTTGTTGATTTTGTTTATCTTTTCAAAGAACCAGCTCTTGCATTCATTGATCCTTAGAATTGCACTTTTAGTCTCTATGTCATTTAATTCTGCTCTGATCTTGGTTATTTCCTTCCTTTTACTTGCTCTGGGCTGTCTTTGTTGTAGTTCCTCTAGTTCTTGTAGACGTAGGGTTAGATTGTTCATTTGAAATGTTTCTAACTTTTTTAGGTGAGCCTGTATCACTATGAACTTCCCTCTCAGGACTGCCTTGGCTGTGTCCCATAGGTTTTGGGTTGTTGTGAGTTCATTTTCATTTGTTTCCAGAAACCTTTTCATTTCTTCCCTAATATCGTTCTTGACCCATTCATTGTTTAATAGCATGCTATTTAATCTCCATGATTTTGAATGTTTTTGTTTTTTTTCCTTGGGGTTGGCTTCTAGCTTCAGTCCCTGTGGTCTGAGAAAATGCTTGGTATGATTCCAATTTTCTTGAAATTCTTGAGGCTTGTTTTGTGTCCTATCATGTGGTCTATCTTTGAGAATGTTCCGTGTACATTTGAAAAGAATGTATATTTATCTTCTTTTGGATGGAGGGCTCTGTATATATCAGTAAAGTCCATTTCATCAAGGGCATTGTTCAATGCCACAATATCTTTGTTGACATTTTGTTTAGAAGATCTTTCCATTTTTGATAGTGATGTGTTAAAAATCTCCCACAATAATTGTGTTGCTGTCCATATCTTTCTTTAAGTCCTCTAAGATTTTCTTTATGTATTTGGGTGCTCCTGTGTTGGGTGCATATATATTTACAATGTTTATGTCTTCTTGATGGATTCTTCCCTTGAGTATTATGAAGTGACCTTCTTGGTCTCTCTTTATGGCCCTTTTTTGGAAGCCTATTTTGTCTGATATGAGTATTGCTACCCCGGCTTTTTTATCCTGTCTGTTTGCTTGGAAGATTTTTTTCCAGCCCTTCACTTTCAGCCTGTGTAGGTCTTTTATCCTGAGGTGGGCCTCTTGTAGACGGCAGGTATGTGGGTCATTTTTTCTTATCCATTCAGCTATTCTATGTCTTTTGTTTGGAGCATTTAATCCATTTACATTTAAGGTTATTATTGATTGGTATTTATTCATTTTCTTTTATGTACATGTGTTCCTCTCTCTCTCTCTCTCTCTCTCTCTCTCCCTTCCCTGCCTTAAAGCAGTCCCTTTAGGATCTCTTGCAGAGCTGGTTTGGCCGAGGTGTATTCTTTTAGACTGCTTTTGTCTGGGAAGCTTCTTATTTGGCCTTCTATCTTGATTGAGAGCCTTGCTGGATATAGTAGCCTTGGTTGCAGACCTCTGGTTCTCATTACTTGGAGTATTTCTTGCCATTCTCTTCTGGCTTGAAGTGTTTCCATTGAGAAGTCAGCTGTTAGCCTTATTGGGGCTCCCTTGTATGTTACTTCCTTTTTCTCCCTTGTTGCCTTTAAGATTCTCTCTTTGTCTTGAAATTTTGCCATTTTAATTATGATGTGTCTTGAGGTGGGCCTTTTTGGGTTCCTCTTGATTGGGACTCTCTGTGTTTCCTGGATTTGTGTGACCTTTTCTCTCATCAAATTAGGGAAGTTCTCCTTCATTACTTGTTCAACTAGGTTTTCGATCCCTTGCTCTTCTCCTTCTGGTATCCCTATTATATGGATATTATTACGTTTCATATTGTCTTGCATCTCTCTTAATCCCTCTTCATTCTTTCTGAGCCTCTTTTCCTTTTCTTGCTCTTTCTGGATGTTGTTTTCTACTTTGTCCTCCAGCTCGCTAATCCGATCTTCTGCTTCATCGATCCTGCTTTTCATTCCTTCTACTGTGTTCTTCAGTTCAGAAATTGTATTCTTCATTTCCTCTTGACCTTTGTGGAGAGTTTCTATTTCCTTTTTCATGTTTATATAGTTTGCAGTGAGGTTGATGTAGTTTCCCTCTAATTTCTGAAAGCTCATTTTGAGTTCATTGATCTTCCTGGTAATCATTGTTTTGAACTCACTATCAGATAGTTGAGTTGCCTCTATTTCATTTAGCAATTTTCCTGAGGCTTCCTCCTTTCCCTTCATTTGGGGATTATTTTTTTTTTTGTTTTCTTGTTGATCATGGGATTCTTCTTGTTAGCCTCTGTTTCTTAAATTGATCTGTTGGTTCCCTGTAATTATGGTGTGAATTTCTGTGGTAGAATATTTGTGAGATTCAGTGGTGCAATCTCCTTCGTGTATCCTGGTGTTCACAGCTTCCCCCTACTCGCGGCTCCTTAGGCAGTTTCCAGAGGTTTTCAGCATAGCAGGCTTCTGCTCCCCAAATTCAGCTCCACTCCCTTCCTCCTGGCTGCGAAGTGTCCCAAATTTTTATTTCAACATGTATGTCATAAAAGTGTGTACAAAATTAAACTTCCCAAGGAGTTTCTGATTACCAAATTCCTCTGTCCCTCACCAAAATTAAATATCATCTTCATTAATTGGTTATATATCTGATGAATGAGAATTGTGAGAATTGATAATCTCATTGCTGTTTCTTCTATTACAACTTTTTACTATATCATTTGTCATTTACATTTTATCTAATTTCTTTATTTTTTATTTAATCTTTATTGTCTTGTTAATATCATTGGAATATATACATTCCTCACTTTTGGGGCTGTTTGTTTTTATATATCAATTTACAGGAAATAATTTTAAGTGATGAATATTGATCTTTTTTATGTCTTTTTAAATAAGATTTCTTGGTCTTTCTGAGCCCTTTGCAATGTTTTCACTCATGTTTTTCCTGTTGAAAATTAATTTAAGTCCAATTATCCTTCTTTTTTAGAAAACTTGTTTTTTTTTCCTCTGGATAATATTTTTAAAAAGGTTTTCTTTATTTATATTTTGGAGAGAGGAGAAGGGAGGGAGAAAGAGAGCGAGAGAAGCATCAATGTGTGGTTGTTTCTCTTGAGCCCTGCAACCCAGGTTTGTGCCCTGAATGGGAATCAAACCTGCAACCTTTTGTTTTGCAGGCCCTCACTCAATCCACTGAACCATACCAGCCAGGGCTCCTCTGGATAATTTTAAGAAGCTTCCTTTGTCTTCGTTAGCCAGCAGTTTTTCACTGTGATGTGCTAAATGTTTAGAATCATTTTTATTCATCCAGCTTAGAATTTTTTTTTTACTCATATGTTTTCTATTTAAAAGCTTTATGTTTTTCATCTATATTCTGGAGAAATCACAGATGTCATCAGGTAGTTCAGTTGGTTGGAACATTGTCCTATACATCAAAAGGTTGCAGGTTTCATCCCTGGTCAGAGCACATATCTAGGTTGCAGTTTTGATCGTGGTCAGGGCGCTTATGGGAGGCAGTGGATCAGTGCATCTCTCTCACATCAATGTTTCTCTCTCTAAAACCGCAAACATATCCTCAGTGAGGATTATAAAAATATCTTTAAAATGATTGCTGTCTCACATTTACTCTATTCTCATGTTAAAACATATGTTACATGAAACAAGTTCATGTTTTTTTCTCCATATTCTCAGTTCCTTTTGCATTATGTCTGTCTCTTGATTCATAGTAATTTCTTCAGCTATATTACCTTGTTGATTAATTCTCCTTATAACTGATTGCTGTTTGACTTGTCCATTTGTAAAAATTCAAATGTTACATTTTTACCTTTTTAAAGTTACATTTTCTTATGTTTTAAAGCACTATGGTAAATTTTCATGATAATTTTTCTTACATATACTTTGAATTCCCTCTTTTATTTCTTAAAATTATAAGCGTGGAGTTCTTATTTATATGTGGCAATAACGAGATCTCGTCTTTGCAGAACTAAGTCATCCTCTCTTCTTTGTGTGGACTCATCTTTCATGGTGTTTTTATCCCCCTCAAGTGCTTTGCCATTTTTACTGCAGGCTTTACAACATAAAGGTTTCCAAGATAACCTTGGGAACTGTATAACCCGAGGATGCTTTGAGGCCAAGTGTAAGGTGCTCTTACAAGGAGAACTTGTGCTTGCTTTGTCCATCTCATGAGGCAATTCCAAACAGGGAACATTATAATTTTTCATTAAGCTTTTACATAAATAAGAATTGGCACATTTACGTTGTAGTTCCTGGTACCAAGTCATTGCTCAATAAGTATTTTGAGTAAATGAATGACATACACATGGGTTTGGGCCACAAACCATATTGGGAAAGTTTGCTATTAAGGTACTATACATAATTGGGGGAGATTTTTCTCTCCTATCTAAAAGTGAGGCATAGTCAAAAAAACTTCCTAGAAGATCATTTTTCTTTTCTTCTTTTCTTTACTTTTTTCTTCCATTTTTTATTTGACTGTAAGAATTTTTCTCATTATTTTGGCATTTTATTAGTGTATTTAAAACCTTTTTTCTAGTATATACTTATGTCTGTCTTATAACTGGAATTTTTTTTCAGCTGTCATACTATCCAAAGTAAAAGTCACCATGATTTTTCTTCAGTCTTCTAGGAATTTCTCAAAATGCATGTTTGTTAAAAAATCTTCTATTGTTTTTCAACACTGATATATATGAATTTAGCATGTAAATGTGTATATGTGTATGTATGTGGTGTTTGTGCATATTTATGCTTTTGTATTTTCCATAATTCTAGATGGGAGTAGACTTAGATATGTGTTTACAGTTTTTAGATTTTAGAATATGCCAGTATTATTTTGTGTAATAATATTAACTGTACTGCAGAACATTTAATTGTTTTTGTTTTTATGATTATCTCACTTTTTAGGACTTAAAATCTTAACATAACTTTATTTATATATTTATTTAAATAATCAGTACTTTATATAGTTCTGACAATAGTCATTGCTAAAGTTGTATTTTTTATTCTATAAATTTTCAAATCCATAGATAAAGTCTGAGACACTGCATAGAAAGAAGAAAATAATTTTTAAATATAAAATGTAATGGATCATTATGGAAACTGAATTCTGTATCACAAATCCCTACAGAAAGCTACAAGTTCACATTTCAATGCCACTATATTACACAGATTTATTTTAGAGCAAGTTAAATTTACTATGACATATTTATAAACATAGTATTTTTGACTAAAAGCATATTTTTACTTAATGGCTACATTTAGATTTAGAAGTCAATGAAATTTGAATACCTTCCCATCAGGGAGAATAAAAAATTTATAAATATGTACATCTTTAGTAAGTGACTGATGTCAAATGGGAACATTAATTATATTAGTTAAATTCAATGTATTCCCTCCATTATGGAGAGATACTACTCTAGAATACTTCTAAGTTAACATAAAAACTTATAGGAAATAGAATATTATAAAATATCAGTCAGTATTAAAAATGTGTGATTACTTATTAACTAGAAAGTGCATACAAATTAGAGAAAAACAAGTCAACTATCAAGGTGTCATGATTAGTCACATGCTTAACCTCATCCATAAGAATATGTGTGATGACAAAAACAAATGCAAATTTGCCTTCTAGTCTTACAAAGGGAGAAAAACTGTGTTTTGTAGACACCCCAGAATAGTTATTTCACAAAGAAAATCTGTTTTATGGAATCTAGATCTATATATTTCCAGACTAAATTTGAAAAATAAAGATGGATCAAAAAAGAAGTCATGTCAGTCAACCTAGAACTCACTTCATTCATTCATTCTAAAAGGACTTACAGAATTCTCTCTATGCACCAGAAACTCACTAATCTAGACTACGTGGTGATCAGTGGAACCTGGACCTTCCTTTTAATAATCTTTAAGTCTTGTGAAGTTAAGGGGGAAAAAGGCAATTACAAAACTGCAAAATACATCAAGTGCTAACTTTAAACCTAACACTACTCTAAATGTTTCAAAAGTGCTAAAGTAATTTAATTCTCACAAGAATATAAAAACATGACTGTTTTTGCTTTCCTAGATTTAGACAAGAAAACAGAGATACACACTTCATAAGCTCACAAGGCAAATATATTGATGGAAGTGGATTTGAACCCATATTGTTGAAACCTTGACTAAAACTTATCAACATTTGTACACTACTGACAGGGGATAAAATAGGACTTACCTATAGAAGAAGAGAAGAGAAGAACACCTGTGGTGTCCAGAGGGTACTCGGAAGGTTGTCAGTGGATGTTGCATGTTTAAAGACAATGCATATGCATGGAGAACTGCAAGTAGTCTGGCATGGAGGAGTCTACTCTGAGTGTGTGTGTGTGTGTGTGTGTGTGTGCATGTGCACCAATAGCTGAGTCTTGGCATACAGGCAGGGACTGGTTAATGGGAAGATTTGTTGGATGCATTTTAAAGTAATGTGAAGTCATCGAAGACTTAAATAGGAAATTAGTAACTCATGTCTGTTTTTCAACACCATTCTTATTTTAGCATGGAGAATGGTTTGTGAAAGGAGAAATAGCTGGAAGTAATTGAAGTATTATGGAAGTAAGAAGAACTAGATTGGGACTTGAAGTAAGAAAATATTGAGAATTTAGAGAAGTGAAGAGATTTGGAAGGAATTTAGTGTTGAGAGGTTAGCTAAACTACTCCATCATATTACTAGCTAAACATTCATTTTGTGTGGTCAAGTGGCCTGCAGGGTCCTTGAGCTGATTGATGCTAGCCCCTCCCATCAGCATGTGCTCTAATAGCAGTCTGCAGAGTCACAAGTTAAATGTTTCAAGTTCCTGATATGACTCCCCAACTGCCTTTGTGGTAAGCAGTTTCCCCTACCACTCAGTGCTTGTTCCTTGCATGCCCCTTAGAAAATAATCTCCATGAAGTTTACCAAAACTACTTTCTTTTAGGTCTGAATTAACCAATATGGCCTTGGCCCAGGGGCCCCAAAGCACTCCCCACAAGTACACTAATAAAAGTATGTGCCCCAGATCATGCTTCTCTCTCAGCCTGCACCTGCTTTGACCTCCCCACATGGCCACTAGAAGCTTACCTTGTACTTCCCACAGGTCCTGTGCATGATAAACTTCTCTATTTCAATTTCACTGTAAAATTGCTTAATTCCATTGTGGTCTTTTGTTGAATCACAGTACATCCTCCAACATTTGGATCTCTACTTAAGAATTATTACTTTAACATTTAGTTTTACATTTAGTTTCCAAAAGGACTTTGTAATCAATTTCATATACAATGTGTGTATCAGTCAGGGGCTGTCAGGAAACAGAAGCACATTTAGAAGGGGTAACTAAAGTGTGTGGAGGATACCAGCCAGCAGTATCCATCTTGGCTGTGGATGTTCGTCAACACGCGAGAAAAACATACACAGAGACAACCAGGCCCTGTGGGGAAATAGGAACAGCAGGGCCACTCCTCACGTAGGGAGTGCACCACTTGGCCACCCTCCCTGGTGGGGAGAGCAGTCGTTCCCCCTCTGGAGAGGCTTTTTATTGGTTTCGTTTGCGTAAGAATTCAAGTAAAAGCTCATTACTCATTGCTAGGAAGTAAGGATCAAACAATAGATAACAAGGAAGTCGGAGGCCTATTTTGAGTCAGGGTCAAACAGCTGTAAAACTTTGAGGAACAAACTTACTTCTTCCTTGGACCCTTCTCATTCACCTGAGAGCATTCTAAACAAAGCAGGTTTCACAGGATTTTACATATTCTTTCTTAGGCCTGATCACCCGGGGAACCCGCCCTTTTCAGCACAGAGCTGCACCACCCTGTCATTGTTTCAGGCTTAGGTGGAGCCAGGGAACTAAGGCAACCAAGAGATAAGGAGATTTTCTCCCAGATGATGAGGACTCAGGCTGTGTCAAAGCCGAGGAGCGAGGGTCCATCACCTCCTTTTGCTGTAGCCCCCAAAGTCCTTCTTTTGGGGGCCTCCCACGTGATTGTGCCTGTCTTAGGTCGTTCCCCCCTTGGGGAATCTTACCCGTCATTGGCTAATTGACCAAGCTTTGGGGTTCAGTAATGAATGAAGCAGCAGAAGCAGCGCTCCTGCCAGGGAGATAAGCTTTTGTCTCCTTGCTGGCTTACGGTCCAAGGCCACTCCCTCAGCCTTAGCCTTGGTGGGGTTACAGCTTCTGATACCAGGCAGGGCAGTTCCCAACAGAAGTGAGTTTAATGAAGAGACTATTTCAAGTTGAGAAAGTTTAAGAGAATTGACAGAAGGAACAGAATCTGTTACTAGCATTGGACCTGGATGAGAAAGCAAATTATTTTCTGCATTATGGGCAAGGATGTAGGTACAGGAGAAAGACCATCTGTAGTGTTGGAAGGAGGAATGTAACCACCACAAACTTACATTCAGCTGAGAAAAAATGGGGGAAAAATCAACTTGAACTCTTGTTCTTTCTACATTTTTAATTCCATGCCATTCCATTGGCCAAACAATGCTGGTGGTCAGAGGGCAAGAGGGAACTGAGCAGCAATGGTTCATAGCAGTCAGCCTCCCAAGATTCCAAGTAGTGTGGAAAAAGATGGAGAGTAGCTCTGGATGTGAAGAAGAAAATATCTAGCCCAGGAGAAAGAGAGTAAAGCATAGGTGGATTTCCAATTTTACATTTGGGTAACTAAGTGAACAGTACCATATCTTAGTGATAAGAAAGATATAAATGTCATTCATGTTGGGCAAAATTCTCTTATATCTTGGTCTATCTGGATGCTAGCTTCAAAATTCCCAAAAGTACCTATACCCTTTTCCAGAACTTATTTATTTTTTTGACTTAAAAATATTTCTTTGGCAATTTGGGAGAGAAGAAAATTGACAACATAAACTTATATTACCACCTTGCATGAGAAATCAGTAAAAATATATCTTTTACATATAAACATTGAGCTATTTCATTGTATTCTTGTTCAGTTCGGTCATGAAATCATAACCCACTATATCATCATTCACCCAAGGGCAGCTAAAAAAACTTTAGGCAATGTGGTCAAGGGGTTATAATCATTTCTCCAAAGAGAGCATGGTACAGTTATTACAAATGCCTATTGCATCAAGGAAATTATTTAAGACATTTATTTTAACATATTAGGCCTAATACCATAGAGTCACAAATAGCTAAATCAATGATGGAAAAGATGTTCATTTCAAATTTCAAAAGTTTAAAGAAATAATAGATGCAATAATTTTATTTTCACAAAAAGACAGCTTACATTAAAGGGCAGTCATTGGTTTCTGACTACTGTGAAGAAGCTGATAAATTAGTTTTTGAAATCTTAGAAAAATATGCAAACAAAAAACTAAATTCAAATCCCAGTGTAAAACCATTACTTAAAATTATATTATATTACAAAGAAAAAGCTTATGCACTCAACACCCAAATCTATTTCTTTTTAAGTTCTAAGAAAACATCTAAAGGAGCTAAATATTTCCTTAGTTTTAGAAATGTTTAAAAAAATAGTATTATTTTTCCTTTATACAAACCTCAGAGTGCAAAAGAATGCTATTCTTGTAGATTAACCTATAAAAAACCCCCAAAACACTAGATTATGGTTCCAGCCAAGGTGGAGGCATCAGTGAAACCTTTTGCTTCCTTACACAACCAAAAGGAGGATAACAACAAATCTAAAATTAATAAACAACCAGAAGCACCAGAAAAGCAAACTGCATGGAACTCCAACAACCAAGGAATTAAAGAAAAAAAATCAACCAGAACAACCAGACTGATAAGGTGGTGGACCGCACCAGCTGACTCAGAAAAACCAGGGTGAGGCGGAGAACAGTGGGGGCAGGGCTGGCTGCCAAGCTTGGCGGGCTGTGTAGGAGGGGCTGACTTAAGGGGAAAACTGAGACTCAGAGGTGGCTGTGGACTACAGTGGTTGCAGTGGTGGGAGAAACTCCCAGTCTCACACGAGAGTCCCTTGGAAAGTGCACTCGAGTTGAGAAGGTGAGCTGCACTGTTCCCTCTCTGGCCCCTCCCCCACAGGCAGCACAGCAGTGCAGCAAAGAGGGTAGCCCTGCCTGGGTGAATACCTAAGCCTCTGCCCCCTTATAACTTATCAGGGACCCCCCCAAAAGAAATAGGGCCAAAATGAAAGAACAGAGCAAAACCTCAGAACTAAGCAATGAGGAGATTGCCAACCTATCTGATGGAGAATTTAAAGCCCTGGTAATCAAAATGCTCACAGAACTGTTGGAGCTTGGTCAAAAAATGAAAAACATAAATGCTTATTGCATCAGAGAAATGATTTAAGACATTTATTTTAACATATTAGGCCTAATACAATAGAATCACAAATAGCTAAAGCAATGATGGAAAAGACATTCATTTCAAACAAAACATTCAGGGAACCAACAGTGACAGGAAGAAAACCAGGAGTCAAGGCAATGATTTGGAACAAAAGGAAAAAATAAACATCCAACTGAAACAAAATGAAGAAACAAGAATTCAAAAAAGTGAAGAGATTCTTACAAACTTCTGGGACAACCTGAAACATTCCAATATCCGAATTACAGGGGTGCCAGAAGGAGAAGAGCAACAGCAAGAAATTGAAAACTTATTCAAACAAATAATGAAGAAAAACTTCCCCAATCTGGCAAAGGAAATAGACTTCCAGGAAGTCCAGAAATCCCAGAGTCCCAAAGAAGTTGGACCCAAAGAGGAACATACCAAGGCACATCATCATCAAGTTACCCAAGATTAAATATAAAGAGAGAACCCTAAAAGAAGCAAGAGGAAAGGAGAGAGTTACCTACATAGGAGTGCCTATAAGGCTATCAGCTGATTTCTTAAAAGAAACCTTGCAGGCAAGAAGGGGCTTGAAAGAAGTATTCCAAGTCATGAAAAGCAAGGACCTACATCCAAGATTACTCTATCCAGCAAAGCTTTCATTTAGAATGGAAGGGCAGATAAAGTGCTTCCCAGATAAAGTCAATTTAAAGGAATTCATCATCACCAAAATTATATGAAATGTTAAAGGAACTTATTTAAGAAAAAGAAGATAAAAAATGTGAACAGTAAAATGACAACAAATTCACAACTATCAACAAATGAACCTAAGAGAAAAACAATGAAAACAAAAACTAAGCAAACAACCAGAACAGAAACAGAATTAAAGAAATGGACATCACATGGAGGGATTTCAGCTGGGAAGGGGAAGGGAGGAATATGGGGGAAAAGGTACAGGGAAGAAGAAGCATAATTAGTAGGCATAAAATAGATGGGGAAAGGTTAAGAATTGTATAGGAAACAGAGGACTCTAGGAATTTATATGTACAACCCATGGACATGAACTAAGAGGGGGTGCTGAAGGGTTGGGGGGCCAGGGTGGAGGGGGGATAAAGGGAGAAAATTAGGAAAATTGTAATAGCATAATCAATAAAAATACTTAAAAGAAAAAATAACCAATAATTGTTAATAATGATAAAAACCTAAGAGTTCAGAAAAACTTATATCTCTCACCATGAACTGGATGCCTCCCCCAAATTTAAATACATTTCTTATTTAAAGATATTAGTGGTGATATTAACTACTGTGGTATTTTGATTTGGTATAATGAAGTGTCTTAACATGTGGAAGTTGCTTGACTCGTGAACAAATGTTTCCCAATTGACCAAAGGATCATGTTGCAAAAGAACATATGAGAGAACATTCCATCCAAAATGTAAGATAGACCAGTAGATTTTAATCTAACAGAATAGGTAAAGTTCATTAATATGGCTTCAGATTCCACATTGCAACTAACCTCTCCTTTTGAACTATTAATACATACGTGTAGCCTTGGTTGGTTTGGCTCAGTGGATTGAGTGACAGCCTGCGAACTGAAGGGTTGCTGGTTTAATTTCCAGTCAAGCCACATGCCTGGGTTGCAAGCCAGGTCCTCAGTTGGGGGCGTGAGAAAGGAAACCATTTGATGCATCTCCCACATTCATGTTTCTCTCCCTCTCTTTCTCCTTCCCTTTCCATCTATCTAAAATAAATAAAATTTAAAAAGAAAAAAAACACACTAGATTGCTTAAGAAAATTAGATCAAAAGATGCTGAAGCAAAGGATTGGCACAAATATTAAAGCACATTATCTATCTCATCTTGTTCTTAAATACTCAATATTATATTACTTAAGAAATGGATTTAGCCTTGTCTGATATGAATGTCTATTAATGGCTTGTCTGTGTGAAGCTGGCCAATTGCTTGGCTTTAACCTGCAATATTCTCAAGATAGCTGAAATAGTTATGCACCATCACTTCTTGTACATTCAAACATGATGCCTTAAAATAATCTTTATAATCTTTCAGCTTATCTCAGGAAAGGGATATACTTAATAATTGTATCAGTGGCTTAACTTCATAATATCTATGCATTTTAACATCATTTGTTAAAGGATTACTCATGGTAAGAATAAATGGATCTCAGAGAATTATTGTATAGCAGTTGGCAATAACCAGTAATAAAATAGGATTTCATCTGAACCCATGCAGGTGATCTTATTTTACTGAGTGTGTTAAAGTATTTTCAGGAATGCCAAGAGGAATTCACTTTTAAGGAGAACAATGTGGCATCACTACTGAGGCACAATGAAAGAGAAATTATAAAGAACTAATTTCTCAAGTTGTTACTTTTCTTCTAATCAAGAATGCAAGCATATTGGTAGTGAAACTCCATTTATTATTCTATTTATAGAACTGTTATTATGAATATGTTTGGAAGAACTAGTAGAGTGTATTCATTGACCCCATTAATATTCATTGTATGTCTACTATGTGCCAGATAGTGAGTATGCAAAGATTATCTGCTCAGACATTAGGAACCTTTAGTGAGGTGAGTAAAACTGATAGACAAATAAAGTAAGTTAGGCTAAGATTCAGAATGGAAGCCATAGCCAAGTAACTCAGGTGGTTAGAGCATTGTCCCAATATGCCAAGATTGTGGCTTTAATCCTCAGTCAGGGCACATACAAGAATCAACCAATGAGTGTGTGGATAAGTGGAACATCAAATCAATGTTTCTGCATCTCTCTCTTTCTAAAATCAGTAAAAACATATCAAAAAAGATTCAGAATGGAAAGGTGCTATTGAAACCAGAAAAGACACCAGTGTTCAGGCTGCCTGTCACTACCAAACCTAATAAGCAATGACAGTGATTGAATTTTTATGGGTGCTTTATTCAGATGGCCCGTGATCCAAGAAGATGGCAGGTCCATACTCTAACAGACCATCTTGTCTTTTCTTTATAGGCCAAGATTTTTATAGCCAGGGATAAACAAGGTGCAGTGAGGGGTTTTGAAGTTCAGGGAAGATTAGGTGAAAGAAACTGTAACATTTCTGTCCTGGGCCATTAGCTGTTCCCAGGGGCGGGTGGTCATCTTTCTCTCTCTGCAACACAAAGGCCTGGATGCTTCCACTTGTTCCTAGGTGGTGGTCTTTAGCAGTGCCTCAGGAAGTTGGCTGTTTTCTTGGGAGCAAGGATGGGCCTTATCTATCTGTAGTTTCTGAAACAAAAGCTTTAACATATACATTACTTGCTAGGCTTATAACTTTTTACCTTAAACTAAAATTTTCCAACTTTTGAGTCCCCTATCACTATGACAATACACAGAAGGGAGATATTAAGTCTGTATCAATAATTTAAGAAGGCTTTACAGAGATATCAATTAACCTAAATCCTGAAAAATAGAAAAGAGGTTCCCAGATGGCAACTGTTATCTTGGTTATCTTTTAACATGCTGAAGAAATAGCATGTTAAAAAGTGCAAAATATTTCTATGATTGGTAGAGTGGGAAAATTTTATACATTTTAGAAAATGGATTTGGAAGCCAATATAAAATTGTGATGGTATTACAAGTTGAGTATTTTTAAATGCCAGCTTTTGAACATTATGTATAATATATACATTTTCCCTATTTTGTTGAAAAGTTTCAATTTCTCTTTAGAGCTGGTCACAGCCATACATGCAACCCCACAACTCCCTTTGGGGGTCCCACAGGCACCAGCTTTCACCTTTCCACCCCCCAAACTTCATCCTCTTTCCTGACAGCTCTCCCAATCAGCCAAAATTCAAATTAGAAATCTGAGCCTAATCCTTTTTACTCCTTTTTCTTGGGGCCAAACATCCACTCTATCACCACGATGTATTCAATTGCTTGATATATATCTGTGGAGTCAGCCTTCTTTTCACTATCAGCACCTCTTGCCTAAGTAATTGCAAAAACTATCCTCCTGGCTTCCCTGCTTCTGGTCTTGATCCTATTTCTAATTTTTAAAAAATTTTATTGTATTTTTCATTTACCATTTAACCTCCTATTTCTTTGCCACAATGCAGTGACAGTGATCATGTTAAAACGTGAAGTTGAGCACATTACTCTACTCCTTAGAACATTCGGAGAATCCCTGGTGCTTTCAGTATCAAAGTTAATCTGATTACTATGGCAAACTGGTTCAGCCTCCTGAGGAAGCTCATCTCTAATCTCTCAGCATTCAGATAATTTGTTCTCCTTTCCTTTTTCTTCATTTTTTAAATATTTTAAAAAATATTTTATTGTTGTTCAAAGGAAGAATCCATCAAGAAGACATAAATGTTGTAAATATATATGCCCCCAACATAGGAGCACCCAAAACATAAGGAAAATCTTGGAGGACTTCAAGAAACATATTGACAGCAACACAATTATAGTAGGTGTTCTCCTTTTCTTGATTGACTCCTATTTGTACTTTCTTTTTTTAAAAATATTTTATTGTTGTTCACATACAGTTGTCTGTGTTTACCCGCTACCACTCCCCCCGACCCCAGCCATCCTCACCTCGCTCCCCTGCTTCCACTCCCCACCTTGGTTTTGTCCATGTGTCCTTCATAGTTGTTCCTGAAAATTCTCCCCTTTCATTTTCCCCTCTCAGTTCCCCTCTGGTTACTGTCAAATTATTCTTAATTTCAATGTCTCTGGCTATATTTTACTGGCATGTTTGTTTTATTGATTAGGTTTCTGTTAAAGGTGAGATCATATGGTATTTGTTCCTCACCGCCTGGCTATTTCACTCAGCGTAATGCTCTCCAGATCCATCCATGTTGTTGCAAAGGGTAGAAGCTCCTTTCTTTCTGCTGCATAGTATTCCTCTGTGTAAATGTACCATGGTTTTTTGATTCATTCATTTCCTGATGGACACTTAGTTTGCTTCCAGCACTTGTCTATTGTAAATTGTGCTGCTATGAACATTGGAGTGTGTACTTTAATTATAATTTAGCAGATGTTTCTTCTAGGAAGCTTTGCCTGACAAATCTAGTTCAGACACACATCCTGTTACAGAACACACAAGGGGGGCCTGGGATGATATACTATTATTGAAAGAAGGCCCCGGGTCTGTTATGTCTGCCGCCCTAGGAAAGACGTCTCTCAATGCCAGAGATTTGTGAAAAGGAAAGGAAATGTTTATTTAATGCTATACAAACTTAAAGTAGTGACCTAATGTCTTTACCAAAATCCCAAAGTCCCTTAAAACACCTACAAACAGACACAGTCCTTCCTTCCTTCCCCCTTTGCCCAGTCCAGAGTACCGTATCTCAGGAAAGGAAATAGAAGTCCATGGCTCAGGCAGTCCTCTAGTTCTTCTCAGTTAGTAATCCCTCTCAACTGGGAGACCTCCCTGGATTCCCGGCACCCTCGGCTGAGTCGCCAGGATCTCTGCTACAACCAGGTGGTGGTTCCCCCTTCTAAAGCTGTGGGGGTCCCCACTCTGCCAGGCTGTGTGGTTCTCTCCTCAGGGCTGCGCATGGTTCTCTCTCTCTGGGATGCACATGGTTCTCCCCCAATGGCTGCACATGGCTCTTCTCAGGGCTGTGCATGGCTCTCCTCCTCAATGGCCGCCAAATCTGGGTTTTAAATCCCCGCGGCCTATCTTCCTCTGCAGCCTCATTTCCGACTCCTCCCACACTCAGCTTCACATGCCAGAACTCGTGTCCTTCCAGCTTTACTGGGCTGCCATCATGAGTTTGGGAAGGTGTGGCCCCATGTCCTGGAGCCAATCCTCTCTGAGCTGCCACGCAGGTGCTGTAACTCAGGGGACCTGCCCCCCCAGTTACATCTGGGTGGGGAAGTTACTTCCATTCCCCTGGCTTAGAGCTGATCACAGCTACTTAACATATCTATGCAACCAGTCAAAGGTTATAGATATGCCAAACGACCACACCAGAGCTTAGCTGCAAGGCTGTTGCTATTGTAAACAGCTCTCAATGGCCCTGCTCCATTTGTCCCTTCCCTCAACCCACACCCTGGGGTGGGGGATGGAGACATCTTAAAATCTCCTGGACACCTTAAGTTCTGGACCGCATTTCAAATGCCCATTTGGGGTCCCCCCTCTTGGCTGCACCCTGTAACAATCCTATATCTTTAGTCCTGGTACTTCTTTTTTTTTAAATTTTATTTTAATCATTGTTCAAATACAGTTTTCTTTGTTTTACTCCCAACCCAGCACCCCCTCCATTCCCTCCCCACTTCCTTCCCATTACCACCCTCCCCTTAGTTTTTGACCATATGTCCTTTAAGTTTGCTCCCATGAACCCTTCCCACTGTCCCCTGAGATTCCCTCTACTCTCTTCTGTGGGCACTGCCAGCCTGTCCTCTATTTCAGTGTCTTTGGTTATATTTTGCTTGTTTCTTTGTTTTGTTGTTTAGGTTCCTGTTAAAGGTGAGATCACGTGGTATTTGTCTTTCACTGCCTGACTTGTTTTGCTTAGCATAATGCTTTCCAGCTCCATCCATGCTGTTGCAAAGAGTAGGAGCTCCTTCTTTCTTTCTGCTGTATAGAATTCCATTGTGTAAATGTACCATATTTTTTTGATCCATTCATTTACTGAGGGGCACCTAGGTTGCTTCCAACACTTGGCTATTGTAAATTGTGCTCCTGTGAACATCAAGGGTGCAAAGGTTCTATTGAATTGGTGTTTTAGTATTCTTAGGATAGAGTCCCAGCAGTGGAATCGCAGGGTCAAAAGGCAGATCTATTTTTAGTTTTCCGAGGAAGTTCCATACTGCTTTCCATAGTGGTTGTACCAGTCTGCAGCCCCACCAACAGTGCACCAGGGTCCCCTTTTCTCCACAACCTCTCCAACACTTGTTTGTTGCTTTGTTTATGATGGCCATTCTGTCTGGTGTGAAGTGGTATCTCATTGTGGTTTTAATTTGCATCTCTCTGATAGCTAGTGATATTGAACATCGTTTCATGTGTCTTTGGATCTTCTGTATGTCCTCCTTGGAGAAGTGTCTGTTCAAGTCCTTTGCCCATTTTTTAATTGGGTTGCTTGTCTTCTTTGAGTGTAGTCATGTAAGTTCTTTACATATTTTGGAGATTAAACCCTTGTCTGAGGTATCATTGGCAAATATATTTTCCCATACAGTTGGTTCTCTTTTTATTTTGATACTGTTTTCTTAGGCCATGCAGAAGCTTTTTATTTTGATGAGGGCCCATTTGTATATTCCTTCCTTTATGTTCCTTGCTCTAGGGGACATGTCATTAAGAAAGTTTCTTTGTGAAATATCTGAGATTTTCCTACCTACGTTCTCCTGTAGGACTTTAATGATGTCATGGTTTATATTTAAGTCTTTTATCCACCTTGACTTTATTTTTTATAAGGTGTAAGTTGGTGCTCAAGTTTCATTTTTTTTTTTGCATGTAGCTGTCTAGTTATCCCAACAACATGTGTTGAAGAGGCTATTTTTACTCCATTTTATGTTGCTGCCACCTTTGTCAAATACTAATTGACTGTAGAGGCTTGGGTCTATTTCTGGGCTCTCTGTTCTGTTCCATTGGTCCATGTGCCTGTTTTTATGCCAGTACCAGGCTGTTTTGATTACAGTGTCCTTGTAGTATAGTTTGTGTCAGGTATTGTGATCCCTCCTACTTTACTCTTCTTTTTCAAAATTGCAGCAGCTATTCGGGGTCGTTTATGGTTCCATATACATTTTTGAAGTGTTTGTTCTATGTCTGTGAAATAAGCCATTGGTACTTTAATAGGAATTGCATTGAATGTGTAAATAGCTTTGGGTAGTATGGACATTTTGATGATATTAATTCTTCCAATCCATGAACACGGTATATGTTTCCATTTGCTTGTGTCTTCCTTGATTTCTTTCCTCAGTGTTATGTAGTTTTCTGGATACAGGTCTTTTACCTCTTTGGTTAGGTGTACTCCTAGATACTTTATTTTTCTTTTTGTTGTTTCAAATGGGATCTTTTTCTTGATTTCTGCTTCTGCTGTTTCATTGTTGGTGTACAGAAATGTCTTTGATTTTTGGATATTGACTTTGTATCCCACTGTTTTGCCAAATTCATTTATTAGGTGAAGCAATTTTTTGGTGATGTCTATAGGATTTTCTATGTACACTGTCATGTCATCTGCAAACAGTGACAGTTTTGTTTCCTCCTTTCCAATTTGGATGCCTTTTATTTCTTTTTCTTGTCTGATTGCTGTGGCTAAAACTTCCAGTACTATATTGAATAGAAGTGGTGAAAGTGGACAGCCTTGTCTTGTTCCTGATCCTAGTGGAAAAGATTTAATTTTTGCCCATTGAGTATGATATTGGCTGTAGATCTCTCATATGGCCTTTATTATGTTGAGGAATGCTCCCTCTATTCCACTTTTCTGAGTGTTTTTTATCATAAATGGGTGCTGTACCTTATCAAATGAATTTTCTGCATCTATTGATATGGTCATGTGCTCTTTGTCTTTGCTTTTGTTTATGTGATGTATTACATTTACTGATTTGCAAATATTGAACCATCCTTGCATCCCTGGGATGAATCCCACTTGGTCATAGTGTATGATCTTTGTAATATATTGTTGGATGAGGTTTGCCTATATTTTATTGAGGATTTTAGCATCAATATTCATCAACAATATTGGCTTGAAGTTTTTTTTTTCTTTGTTGTGTCTTTATCTGATTTTGGAATTAGGATGATGTTGATCTCATAATAAGAGTTTGGAAGTCTCCCATCTTTTTGGATTTTTTGGAATAGTCTGTGAAGGATAGGGGTTAGTTGTTCCTTAAATAATTTGTAGAATTCTCCTGTGAAACCATCCAGTCCAGGGCTTTTGTATGTTGGGAGTTTTTTGATTACTGTTTTGATCTCTTTTGCTGTTATTGGTTTGTTCAGGATTTCTGCTTCTTTTTCACTGAGTTTTGGAAGATTATATTTTTCTAGAAATTTGTAAATTTCACCTAGGTTTTCAAATTTCTTGGCACACAGTTCTTTGTAGTTATTTCTTATAGTCCTTTGTATTTCTGTGGTATCTGTTGTAATTTCTCCTCTTTCACTTGATTGTGTTTATTTGGGTCTTCTCTTTTATTTTGTCCTTGATGAGTCTGCTTAAAGGCTTGTTGATTTTGTTTATCTTTTCAAAGAACCAGCTCTTGGATTCATTGATCCTTAGAATTGTGCTTTTAGTCTTTATGTCATTTAACTCTGCTCTGATCTTGGTTATTTCCTTCCTTCTACTTGCTCTGGGCTGTCTTTGTTGTTGTTCCTCTAGTTCTTGTAGATGTAGGGTTAGATTGTTCATTTGAAATGTTTCTAACTTTTTTAGGTGAGCCCGTATCACTATGAACTTCCCTCTCAGGACTGTCTTAGCTGTGTCCCATAAGTTTTAGGTTGTTGAGAGTTCATTTTCAATTGTACAGGAACCTTTTCATTTCTTCCCTAATTTCATTCTTGACCTGTTCATTGTTTAATAGCCTGCTATTTAATCTCCATGATTTTGAATGTTTTGTTTTTTTTTCCCCCTTGGGGTTGTTTTCTCACTTCAGTCCCTTGTGATCTGAGAAAATGCTTGGTATGCTTTCAATTTTCTTGAAGTTCTTGAGGCTTGTTTTCTGTCCTATCACGTGGTCTGTTTTTGAAAAAGTTCTGTGTACATTTGAAAAGAATGTGTATTTTGCTTCTTTGGGATGGAGGGCTCTGTATATATCAGTTAAGTCCATTTTATCTAGGGTATTGTTCAATGCCACTATATCTTTGTTAATATTTTGTTTCGAAGATCTGTCCATTTTTGATAGCGGGGTGTTAAAATCCTTTACTATAATAGTGTTGCTGTCCATATCTTTCTTGAAGTCCTCTAAGATTTTCTTTATGTATTTGGGTGCTCCTATGTTGGGTGCATATATATTTACAATATTTATGTCTTGGTGGATTCTTCCTTTGAGCCTTATGATGTGACCTTCTGGGTCTCTCTTTATGGCCCTTTTTTGGAAGTCTATTTTGTCTGATATGAGTATTGCTACCCTGGTTTTTTTTTTCCTGTCCATTTGCTTGGAAGATTTGTTTCCAGCCCTTCACTTTCAGCCTGTGCAGGTTTTATCCTGAGGTGGGTTTCCTGTAGGCAGCATATGTGTGGGTCATTTTTTCTTGTCCATTCAGCTATTCTATGTCTTTTGATTGGAGCATTTAATCCATTTACATTTAAGGTTACTATTGATAGGTAGTTATTCATTGCCTTTTATGTACGTGTGTTCCTCTCTCTTTTCTTTCCTTTCCTTAAAGCAGTCCCTTTAGAATCTCTTGCAGAGCTGGTTTGGTCGAGGTGTATTCTTTTAGACTTCTTTTGTCTGGGAAGCTTCTTATTTGGCCTTCTATGTTGATTGAGAGCCTTGCTGGGTAAAGTAGCCTTGGTTGCAGACCTCTGTTTCTCATTACTTGGAATATTTCTTGCCATTCTCTTCTGGCTCGGAGTTTCCATTGAGAAGTCAGCTGTTAGCCTTATTGGGGCTCCCTTGTATGTCACTTCCTTTTTTCCCTTGCTACCTTTAATATTCTCTCTTTGTCTTGAATTTTTGCCATTTTAATTATGATGTGTCATGAGGTAGGCCTCTTTGGGTTCCTCTTGATTGGGACTCTCTGTGTTTCCTGGATTTGTGTAGCTCTTTCTCCCAACAAATTAGGGAAATTTTTCATCATTACTTTTTCAAATAGGTTTTCTGTCCCTCACTCTTCTTCTTCTCTTTCTGGTATCCCTATTATATGGATATTATTACATTTCATATTGTCTTGCATTTCTCTTAATCCCTCTTCATTCTTTCTGAGCCTCTTTTCCTTTTCTTTCCCTTTCTTGGTGTTCTTTTCTACTTTGTCCTCCAATTCGCTAATCTGGTCTTCTGCTTCATCAATCCTGCTTTTCATTCCTTCTACTGTGTTCCTCAGTTCAGAAATGGCATTCTTCATTTCCTCTTGGCCCTTGTTGATAGTTTCTATTTCCTTTTTCATGGTTATATAGTTTGCAGCGAGATCATTGTAGCTTCCCTCTAGCTTCTGATAGCTCATTGTGAGTTCATTGAGCTTCCTGATAATCATTGTTCTGAACTCACTATCTGATAGTTGAGTTGCCTCTATTTCATTTAGCAATTTTCCTGAGGCTTCCTCCTTTCCCTTCATTTGGGGATTATTATTTTTTTTTGTTTTCTTGTTGATCATGGGATTCTTCTTGTTAGCCTCTGTTTCTTAAATTGATCTGTTGCTTCCCTGTAATTATGGTGTGAACTTCTGTGGTAGAATACTTGTGAGATTCAGTGGTTCAGTCTCCTTCGTGTATCCTGGTGTTCACAACTTCCCCCTACTCTTTTTTGTGATCAGTTGGAGGAGTAAGGAAAAATGGTTTAAGACAGCAAGACAGTATTCTATGATGTTTACATTAGTATCCAGTAGAGAAGAGATGGGTTATCCTTTGGCTCCTTATAGTGTTAACTGTGATCCTCCACCCCACTATCCACATTTTAGAAAGTATGGAAAGAAGGTAAGACTCTTATTGGGGATGCAAGGATTATTAGTTGGATCTAGCAAGCTGTGAGGCTGTGGGCGATCAGATTCTAAGGTAGTGTTGGAATAAAGATTAGTAAATAGGAGTATTGTGTAAAAGAATAGAGACAACCCCCACAATAGTATAGTTCAGGAAATTGCAAAGTGGGCTGAGATCAGGTAGGGGTGTTGAGTAGTATTTACAATTGTATGAACTAGGTCTTATTAACTGTAATAGTAAAGCAACAGTCTTGTGATAGAATCGATGAGATCTAGATAACAATAATAAGGAGTATAGAACCTTGAGAGGTGTATTAATGGAACACAGATGAAGGATAGTAAGTTATCTACACACTGTGACTGAGCTACCAGGGGGAACCTATCAAATGACAGTATAACCAGCCAAGCAAAGAAGATTATACAGAAAGAAAAAGGGTACCAAAATACAATAAAATAAAAAATGTCAGAAAAGTGAGAAAAAGGTAATACAAATTTACAGTAACTTGAAGATCAAAAAAAAAGGGCAGAAAAAGCAGAAGATGGAGTGCAGGAGAGATAAATTTGGAGTGGAAGGAATAATACTAGGATGAATGGAAGAGAAACATAAGGGATTGAGAGATATAAAAATAATAAGAATTGAAAAATAAAATGTCACTTAAAACACAAGATAAAATCAATCAACCAACAACAACCACAAAAGCAAAGCAAAACAAAACAAAACAAAACAAAACACCTCTTGTTGGTTTCTAACTGGCCAGACCAGTTTTTCTGATCTTGCTGACTTCAGCTGGCTGAGGAACATTTGAAATGCTTATCACTCTTCCCAGCCAAATCTCAGTAAGTCTCTCAGGGACTTTCCCCTATAGGACCCAGGGCTCTCCGGAGCTCACTGATGTGTTCTTCCAGTTTCTGGGGTCCCCACAGGGTTTCTGCAACTTTTCGGTTTCAGGATGCAAGCTCCCAGAATTGCAAGGAGACTTTCCCATCCACCAAATTATGCCATGGCGAGCTCTATGATCTCAGAAAGCACACGTGATGTTTTGGGATTCACTGTGCCATCTCAGGGGATCATAAAAGGGTGCACCCATCCACCAAATTTTTGAGTTTTGGGGTCTAGGAATGCACTAAGCGCCGCGTCCCTTCGGGGTTCACAGCACGAGAGTCAGGAGTCCTGATGGGGCGCGCCCTTCCACCAGTTCAGCACTGCAGGCTCCAGAAATCTGAGAACGCCTGTGCCGTTTCCTGGATCAAGGCTGTGATGTCTGGGTTTTCCACCGATTCACACTCCCACCAGGCTAGGGGTTTGGGCCCACTTCCAGGCCACCCCTGGTCGTGCCGGCTGAAGGCATTCACTTTTTCCCAGTCCAACTGGCCTCTCTGTGCCTTCAAGCCATAAGGTCTCCCCTGGTGTTGCTCTACCCCTGTATTCCAGGGAGGGAGCAGCGATTCCTGTCTCCCAGGAGCCCTGAGGCAGACCTGGG